>NC_064639.1:461391411-466391411 GCF_023864345.2 Schistocerca serialis cubense
ACAAAATTCTGATGTTTATCTCCCCGAGCAGTCTTTCGAGAGCCAAATTTAATTTTTACATGATCCCTTAGCACGCGTTCAGCTACTCAAACACTTCTTTTGGAAAATGTTTGCCGTAGACATCCTTCCTCGATTACTAATTCCAGTACCTCTTCACTTTACGCATTATCTGTCCATTTCACTGTACACATCAACCCACACTTCACTCCGAATGATGTCAACTGTCGACGTCAATGGTTTTAGGAAGTTCCGACAATAGTGGTAAATCATGGTACCAGCAACATAGAAAAACAACAAAAAGAATTAATATAGGCGGTTGTATAGCACAGGTGGCAGTTTTACTAGAGATCTGTAGGCTAACGGTTCTTTATTTCCGACAGTGCAAAGTCTTTTATTTTACATCAGCACTGGAGTACAAAGTTCTCCGCACAGTTCACCGACCTATCGAGGCAATCACAGCTTTGCTGTACAGACAGAGTCCAAGTCCCGATCCGCTGTAATCCCCCTTCCGGCGACCGATCGCAGCGGCATTTGTTTACTCCCACGGCACGACGCGGTCCGTATTCAGAGCCCCTGATAATCCCCAGCGCGCGCACTGCTCGCTGGCACGCTTTTGTTTTTTGTTTATTCTGTTCTTGCTACAAGCGACCCGTGCATAGAGCTTCGTCGCACCATCCCAGAGGCATGACGCATCACAGTGGTACCACAAAGTCCACCTGCTGCAGCTCATTCACTCGCGAATACAAAATAATGTACCGAGGGGCGTTGAATAAGTAATGCAACACATTCTTTTCTGAAAGTAGGTTGATTTTATCCAGGATTCCAGTTCACCTTATTATTCACCAAACTTTTGGCTACAGAAACCTATTTTTCGACATAATCTCCGTTCAATGCGATGACCTTACGCTACCTTACTGGGAGAACCTGTATGTCCGCATGATATGACACTACTGGTCGACATCGGAGCCAAAGTCGTTCTGGATATACAGCTTCCGTAGCATTCACGTATTTCTTCATACGAAGTGCATCCTTCATTGGGCCAACCAGATGGAAATCGGAAGGAGGCGAGATCCAGGCTGTAGGGTGGATGAAGAAGAAGAAGAATCATAAGAAGTTTTGTGAGGTCCTTTCAGCCGGCCTCAGTGGCAGAGCGGTTCTAGGCTCTTCAGTCCAGAAACGCGCTGGTGCTACGGTCTCAGGGCATGGATGTGTGTGATGTCCTTAGTTGCCGTTGGTGAGGAGGCTTGCGCGCCTCAACGATACAGATAGCCGTACCTTAGGTGCAACCACAACGGAGGGGTATCTGTTGAGAGGCCAGACAAAAGTGTGGTTCCTGAAGAGGGTCAGAAGCCTTTTCAGTAGTTGCAGGGGCAACAGTCTGGATGATTGACTGATCAGGCCTTGCAACATTAACCAAAATGGCCTTGCTGTTCTGGTACTGCGAACGGCTGAAAGCAAGGGGAAACTACAGGCGTAATTTTTCCCGAGGGCATACAGCTTTGCTGTATGATTAAATGATGATGGCGTCCTCTTGGGTAAAATATTCCGGTGGTAAAATAATCCACCATTCGGATCTCCGGGCGGGGACTACTCAAGAGGACGTCGTTATCAGGAGAAAGAAAACTGGCGTTCTACGGATCGGAGCGTGGAATGTCAGATCCCTTAATCGGGCAGGTAGGTTAGAAAATTTAAAAACGGAAATGGATAGGTTAAAGTTAGATATAGTGGAAATTAGTGAAGTTCGGTGGCAGGAGGAACAAGACTTTTGGTCAGGTGAATACAGGGTTATAAATACAAAATCAAATAGGGGTAATGCAGGAGTACGTTTAATAATGAATAAAAAAATAGGAGTATGGGTAAGCTACTACAAACAGCATAGTGAACGCATTATTGTGGCCAAGATAGACACAAAGCCCACGCCTACTACAGTAGTACAAGTTTATATGCCAACTAGCTCTGCAGATGATGAAGAAATTGATGAAATGTATGATGAGATAAAAGAAATTATTCAGGTAGTGAAGGGAGACGAAAATTTAATAGTCATGGGTGACTGGAATTCGAGAGTAGGAAAAGGGAGAGAAGGAAACATAGTAGGTGAATATGGATTGGGGCTAAGAAATGAAAGAGGAAGCCGACTGGTAGAATCTTGTGCAGAGCATAACCTGATCATAGCTAACACTTGGTTCAAGAATCATGAAAGAAGGTTGTATTCATGGAAGAACGCTGGAGATACTAAAAGGTATCAGATAGATTATATAATGGTAATACAGTGATTTAGGAACCAGGTTTTAAATTGTAAGACATTTCTAGATGCAAATGTGGACGCTAACCACAATCTATTGGTTACGAACTGTAGATTAAAACTGAAGAAACTGCAAAAAGGTGGGAATTTAAGGAGATGGGACCTGGATAAACTGAAAGAACCAGAGGTTGTACAGAGTTTCAGGGAGAGCATAAGGGAACAGCTGACAGGAATGGGGAAAAGAAATACAGTAGAAGAAGAATGGGTAGCTTTGAGGGATGAAATAGTGAAGGCAGCAGAGGATCAAATAGGTAAAAAGACGACGGATAGTAGAGACCCTAGGGCAACAGAAGAAATATTGAATTTAATTGATGAAAGGAGAAAATATAAATATGCAGTAAATGAAGCAGGCAAAAAGAAATACTAACGTCTCAAAAATGAGATCGACAGGAAGTGCAAAATGGTTAAGCAGGCATGGCTAGAGGACAAATGTAAGAATGTAGAGGCTTATCTCACTAGGGGTAAGATAGATACTGCTTATAGGAAAATTAAAGAGACCTTTGGAGAAAAGAGAATCACTTGTATGAATATCAAGAGCTCAGACGGAAACCCAGTTCTAAATGTGATTTGAGACTTTCTCGGCGTATTCCATTCGTGAAATCTTCTCGGGTGATCAGCCGAGTAAAGGCGTCGTCTTCTCGCAACGTTTCGAAGGGTTTCGTACCCATCATCTTCAAGCGAAGTGTCGAGATGCTGTGTTGCGCGGTCCTATAAAGGCTCCTGGACCAGTGACTGATTCCGGGCGCCGACCAATCAGGTACCTGTGGAATCAGCCGCCGCGCCAGTGGTGGAGGGTTCGCGGCGCGACGCGGCGCGGCGCGGCGCGACGCCCGGTTGCAGGCAGCGGAAGAAGCCACCCCTCCACAAAGGGATGGCCCGCCGCCGCAAATACAGCTCCCGGAACACTTGCTAGCTCAAATTCGACATAAGAACAGAGTGGCAAAAGAGTGGAAGATAACCAGAAACCAGGCCACAAGGAGGCTGCTCAATCGTCTACAGAGAGAATTGAAGGTAGCGCTCAATGAGCACAGAAACCAGCAATGGCAAAACCGCCTCTCAGCCCTCAAAGTAGACGATCACACACTTTGGCAAGCAACCAAACAATTCACAAGAAGACGCGCTAGGATGCCGCCACTGCATGGCGAGCGGGGTATGGCCTACAGCCATGCTGAAAAGGCCAACGCCCTCGCCGACACTTTCGAGAAGCAGTTCCAAGCGGCTGAACCCCAGGATGATGAGCATGAAAGAGTGGTCCGTCGTCAACTGGCTGTCTTCCTCAATGCTGAGGAGGACCCAGAAGACGAACCCACAGTTTTTGCCCCCGAAGACGTGGCAAAAGTAATTAGGTACCTCCCCTCCAAAAAGGCGCCAGGACATGACAATGTCACCAACCAGTTGGTCAAAAACCTCCCACCCACGGCGATCGAACACCTCGCGAACGTCTTCAACGAGATTACTCGTACCCGCGAGTTCCCAGCTTGCTGGAAACACGCGGAAGTGGTCGCAATACACAAACCAGGGAAAGACCCTCTGTTCCCGCAGCACTACAGGCCGATTAGCCTCTTGCCAACTCTCAGCAAGATCTACGAGCGCCTCCTGCTAAGACCCATACAAGAACACATCACCAGAGAGCAAATTCTGCCGGATTTCCAATTCGGATTCCGGCAGAACCACTCTGCCCCACAACAGATCATGAGAGTGGTTGAAGCAGCCACAGAGGGCTTCAACCACAGAGGCTACTGCGGGATAGTGCTACTTGACGTAGCCAAGGCCTTTGACTCAGTATGGCATAGAGGGCTACTCTACAAGTTGTACACCCAAGGGTTCCCCGGGAGTATAGTTAAACAGATTAAAAGCTATCTCTCGAACAGAACTTTCTCTGTCAAAGTAGAAACGTCCACCTCCACCAGAAGGCGTATTCGTGCTGGGGTGCCACAGGGATCGGTCCTGGGGCCCGTTTTGTACAGTCTGTACACTGCGGACACTCCAACGGCCCCCCTGGTGCACACTGCACAGTACGCTGACGATACAGCCTTCTACACAAGAAACGCGAACAAGGACCTGGTCATCCGTAGGCTACAAAGGGTTTTAGATGACACAGAAACTTGGGCCCGTCGCTGGCGAATCACCATCAATTCTGAAAAGACGCAGGCGATGCTGATCACCCGTAGGCTCGGAAGGCGCGAACCTCCTCAACGGCCCCCCCTCCACCTTCACCTAAACGGAACCCAACTCCCCTGGCGCAGAACCGCCAAGTACCTTGGCGTAACCTTGGACTCTCGCCTTACGTGGAAACCCCACATAGACGAGGTCCATAGGAAGGTCTGTGCCAGAATGTCCATCCTGTACCCAATCCTCAACTCATCCAGCTCCCTTTCCTGCTCAGTAGGAGTGAACGTGTACCAGGCCCTGATCCGGCCAGTCATGGAATACGCGTGTCCTGTCTGGGGATACGCGGCGAAGCAGCACCTGGACAAACTCCAGAGGCTGCAGAACCGCGCCCTCAGGAGGGCACTGCGTTTACCCCTTGGATTCCCTATCGACGATTTGCATGCCGCTGCGGAAATCCCACTACTGAGAGAGCGTTTTCAAGACCTGGCAAGGGCCTTCTATGAAGGTACTTCCAGGTCGGGAAATGCTCTCATCCACTCCCTAGGTCGGTATGACATGTCCCGCGATAAACACAATCGCCCCATGACGATCTTCGACGACTAAGTCGAAGAGAAAAATCCCAATACCCATTCCCAAATCCTACTCCTACCCAAAATGCTACAATTATCTCGCCAAACCTCAGGCAAGTACCAGACCCACACAGAACAAACATCACAAATCACAGACATCAAAAAAGTACAGAAATAATCACACACACAAGTACACAGGGGAGTAAAAGCCGAAAGGCTACAAACTCCCCCTCACACTTCCCCAAAGAGGGGAAAGTATTAGATGTAAGCAGCAGCATCTCGACACTTCGCTTGAAGATGATGGGTACGAAACCCTTCGAAACGTTGCGAGAAGACGACGCCTTTACTCGGCTGATCACCCGAGAAGATTTCACGAACCCAGTTCTAAGCAAAGAAGGGAAAGCAGAAAGGTGGAAGGAGTATATAGAGGGTCTATACAAGGGCGATGTACTTGAGGACAATTTTATGGAAATGGAAGAGGATGTAGATGAAGATGAAATGGGAGATATGATACTGCGTGAAGAGTTTGACAGAGCACTGAAAGACCTGAGTCGAAACAAGGCCCCCGGAGTAGTCAACATTCCATTAGAACTACTGACAGCATTGGGAGAGCCAGTCCTGACAAAACTCTACAGTCTTGTGAGCAAGATGTATGAGACAGGCGAAATACCCTCAGACTTCAAGAAGAATGTAATAATTCCAATCCCAAACAAAGTAGGTGTTGACAGATGTGAAAATTGCCGAACTATCAGTTTAATAAGTCACAGCTGCAAAATACTAACGCGAATTATTTACAGACGAATGGAAAAACTGGTTGAAGCCGACCTCGGGGAAGAACAGTTTGGATTGCGTAGAAATATTGGAACACGTGAGGCAATACTGACCTTACGACTTATCTTAGAAGAAAGATTGAGGAATGACAAACCTACATTTCTAGCATTTGTAGACTTAGAGAAAGCTTTTGACAATGTTGATTGGAATACTCTCTTTCAAATTCTGAAGGTGGCAGGGGTAGAGTACAGGGAGCGAAATGCTATTTACAACTTGTACAGAAACCAGATGGCAGTTATAATAGTCGAAGGGTATGAAAGGGAAGCAGTGGTTGGGAAGGGAGTGAGACAGGGTTGTAGCCTCTCCCCATTGTTATTCAATCTGTATATTGAGCAAGCAGGAAAGGAAACAAAAGAAAAATTCGGAGTAGGCATTAAAATAAATAGAGAAGAAATAAAACTTTGAGGTTCGCTGATGACATTGTAATTCTGTCAGAGACAGCAAAGGACTTGGAAGAGCAGTTGAACGGAATGGACAGTGTCTTGAAAGGAGGATATAAGATGAACATCCTACAAAAGCAAAACGAGGATAATGGAATGTAGTCGAATTAAATCGGGTGACGCTGCGGGAATTAGATTAGGAAATGAGACGCTTAAAGTAGTAAAGGAGTTTTGCTATTTGGGGAGCAAAATAACTGATGATGGTCGAAGTAGAGAGGATATAAAATGTAGGCTGACAATGACAAGGAAAGCGTTTCTGAAGAAGAGAAATCTGTTAACATCGATCATAGATTTAAGTGTCTGGAAGTCGTTTCTGAAAGTAATTGTATGGAGTGTAGCCATGTATGGTAGTGAAACATGGACGATAAATAGTTTGGACAAGAAGAGAATAGAAGCTTTCGAAACGTGGTGCTACAGAAGAATGCTGAAGATTAGATGGGTAGATCACATAACTAATGAGAGGTATTGAATAAAATTGGGGAGGAGTTTGTGGCACAACTTGACAAGAAGAAGGAACCAGTTGGTAGGACATGTTCTGAGACATCGAGGGATCACCAATTTAGTATTGGTGGGTAGCGTGAAGGGTAAAAGTCGTAGAGGGAGACCAAGAGATGAATACACTAAGCAGTTTCAGAAGGATGTAGGCTGCAGTAGGTACTGGGAGATGAAGAAGCTTGCACAGGATAGAGTAGCATGGAAAGCTGCATCAAACCAGTCTCAGGGCTGAAGACCACAACAACAACAACAAGTACTTCTAAGTCCAGGGGACCTCAGATGTTAAGTCACATAGTGCTTAGAGCCATTTGAGATCCTTTCAGGTGAGCATAATTATATGAGGCCTTGTGTTGTCGTACAGAAGGAGAAGTTCCTTTCCATTTTTGTCTCAACGAACATTCTGAAGTCGTTTCTTCAGCTTCCTGAGGATAGCAAAATAGTCTTCAGAGTTGATCGTTGCACCGTGAGGGAGGACATCAAACAGAATAAACCCTTCAGAGTCCGAGAAGACCGCCCCCATAACTGTTACCGGCTGAGCGTGCGGCTTTAAACGTTTTCTATGGAAGGGAGATGGAGTGGTGCCGCTCCATGGATAGCGATTTCGTGTCCGGTTCGAAGTGATGAACCCAGCTTCATCGTCTGAGACGATGTTCGCCAAAAATTATGGCGATTAACCTTGTAACGCGCAAACAGTTTCGCACAGTTGCTCTTCATGGTCTTCCGTCAGGCTGAGGGGAACCCAGCGGGCACAGGCCTCTGAGTACCCCAAAACGTGGACGAGTGTGTCAGTACTACCAACAGAGACGTCTAATTGTAAAGCGAGGTGTCCTGACAGTCATCCGTCGGTCAATTCGAGTGAGAGTGTCCGCACGTTCCAACGTTGCAAGAGTCACAGATGTGTGCGGCCGGCTGGCATGAGGAAGATCGGACAAGTTTGCGGACTTTGTTGCAATAATGACAAACGCCTCGCCCAATGACTCACCGTGCTTTTCTCCACTGTCACGTCTCCCTAAACATTCTGCAAACTCCCTGTGAATAAATGCGATCTACATCTACAAAAATGTGTTCAAATGTGTGTGAAATCTTATGGGACTTAACTGCTGTGGTCATCAGTCCCTAAGCTTACACACTACTTAACCTAAATTGTACTAAGGACAAACACACACACCCATGCCCGAGGGAGGACTCGAACCTCCGCCGGGACCAGCCGCACAGTCCATGACTACAGCGCCCCAGACCACTCGGCTAATCCCGCGCGGCCTACATCTACATCTGTAACCACGTTTACGTCATTCTCCGCAAGCCACCTAATGGTGTGTGGCAGAGGATCTTCTCGTACCACTAACTGAGCCCTCCAGCCTTGTTACAGTCGCAAATAGCGCGTGGGAAGAATGATAGTCGGTAAAGGCCTGTATTTGTTCTAATTTCTCGAATTTTCTCATCGTGGTCATTACGTGAGACATATGCGGGAGGAAGTAATATGTTGTCCGACTCTTCCCGGAAAGTGCTCTCTCGAAATTTCAGTAGCAAGTCTTTCCCTGATGCTCTGATTTTCTGCCAAAAGAAACTCCATGACAGCTCTCTGGTTGGAACGCACCTCCACCGCAGACGCCATTTTGAAGGGTACGAGTAGCGCCGCCCTCTATCGGAACTTCATAAAACTACAAGGGCCGAAGCGGGAATATTCCACGATGTCTCACACAACTACATTCTTGCTTGTAGCATTTGGCCGGTTTATATACATACAGTGAAGAGCCAAAGAAACTGGGACACCTGCCTAATATCGTGTAGCCCCCGCGAGCACACAGAAGTTCAGCAGTACGACGTGCCATAAACTCGACTAATGTCTGAAGTATTTCTGGAGAGAATTGACACCATTAATCCTGCAGGGTTGTCTATAAATCCGCAAGAGTAGGAGGGGGTGGAGATCTCTTCTGAATACCACGTTGCAAGGCATCCCAGATACGCTCAATAATGTTCATGTCTCGGGAGTTTGGTGGCCAGCGCAAGTGATTAAACTCAGAAGAGTCTTCCTGGAGCCACTCTGTAGCAATTCTGAGCGTGTGCGGTGTCGCATTCTCTTGCTGGAATTTCCTAAGTCCGTCGGATTGCACAATGGACGTGAATGGATGCAGATGATCAGACAGGATACTTCAGTACATTTCATCTGCCAGAGTCCTATCTAGGTGCTTCAGGGATCCCATATCACTAAAACTGCACAGCCTCACACCTTTACAGAGCCTCAACCATCTTTAACAGTCCCTTGCTGACATGCAGAGTCTATGGATTCATAAGGTTGTCTCCATACCCGTACACGTCCATCCGCTTGAAACAATTTCAAACGAGACTCGTCCGACCAGGCAACATGTTTCCATTCCTCAACAGTCCAATGTCTCTACTGACGGGCCCAGGTGAGGCGTAAAGTGTCGAGGTGAGGCGTAAAGTGTCGTGAAGTCATCAAGGGTACACGAGCCCATATCGATGACATTTCGTTGAATGATTCTCACGCTGACACTTGTCGATGGCCCAGCATTGAAATCTGCATCAATTTGCGAGGGTTGCATTTCTGTCACGTTGAACGACTCTCCAGTCGTCGTCAGTCCCATTCTTGCAGAATCTTTTCCCGGCCGCAGCGATGTCAGAGATTTGATGTTCTAGCCAATTCCTGATATTCACGGTACACTCGTGAAATGGTCGTACGGGAAAATCCCCACTTCATCACTACCTCGGAGATGCTGTGTCCCATCGCTCGTGCGCCGGCTATAACACCACGTTCAAACTCACTTAAATCTTGATAATCTAACGCTGTAGCAGCAGTAAGCGATCTAACAACTTCACCAGACACTTTTTGTGTTATATAGACGGTATTCTGCCTCCTTACATATCTGTGTATTTGAATACGCATGCCTATACCAGTTTCTTTGGCGCTTGAGAGTATATCGGTGGAAGGGTAGTGCCAGCAGTGAAGTACGAAGACGGTGGCCTTCATTACGGGGGTGTTTTTCGTCGTTAGGCTGCGGTCCCCTTATTGCGTTTAAGAAAACACTAATTAGGTAAGAATATGTACACATTTTACAGCATTGCAGTCTGTGTACAGTAGAGGAACAGTTCGGAGACGATGAATGTTGTATCAGCACGACAATGCACCTGTCATATAAAACATAATTTGTGGTGGCCGAGTGGTTCTACGCGCTTCAGTCTGGAACCACGCGACCGCTACGGTCGCAGGTTCGAATCCTGCCTCGGGCATGGATGTGTGTGATGTCCTTAGGTTAGTTAGGTTTAAGTAGTTCTAAGCTCTAGGGGCTGATGACCTCAGATGTTAGGTCCCATAGTGCTCAGAGCCATTTGAACCATAATTTGTGAGGCAATGGTTTGAGGACAATAACATTCCTGAAATGTACTGGCTTGCCCAGAGTCCCCAGCTGATCCCGTTGGAACATCTCTGGGATTAGTAGGAACGTCACCTTCGCTCCACACCCCTGCGTCCAACATCGCTAGCTTTTTTGGTTTCGGGTCTTGAAGAAGAATAGGCTTTCGTGCCTCCACAGACATTCAGACACCTTATTGAAAGTGTCTCCTGCAAAGTTCAAGTGGTCATAAAGACGAAAGGTGGACACATTACAAATTAATGTCCACTAAGAGACGTCCGGATACTTTTGATATAGCAGCGTATGTTGTTAAACCACGGTACGTGCTGTGCGTTTGCGAACACTGAGAACTTGCACTCTGCTCTCCTGTGCTTGTTGTGTACCTTGCGGCGGTGAACTGCTCCCCTCCAGAGCCACCCTTTCAAGCGTGTCCCCACCCGCAGGAGCGCCCGTCCACATGGGACAGGAAGACGCGCGGCCCCGGTTTAATTTGCGTGTCGCTGGCCTAATTGAGGCCATCAGTCGCGTAATTGAAACCGCAGTCACGGCTGCGCTCCGCCATTCCTCGCCCCCACTTAGTCGCGAGCCGGAGTTTGCAGTTCCTAATTTACGTCACTCTTGGCGTCTTTGTTCAGCCGCTTCCTCTAGTGTTAGATGTGCAGAGAAACTGATTTGTGTTACTCTCGGTGTTCAACAATAGTGAGCGCGTTCTTTGCTACACGGACTTCTTTAGTTGCCTTGAGATCGGAAAGAGGTGCACATACCAAAAACATGGTGATACATTCGCTAACAGTCGGTTTTTTTTATGTCTACGGACTTTCTCCAACGTTCTGCCAATGAGTAAGTCCCTACACAAACGTGCGGTTGTGGAAAGTCTGCAAAAGCAAAGCTAAAAAACTGTGGCTGCCATAAACTTTTCATGGAGCTCAAAACGGTTTCCAGTCACCGATTACCTTAGACGTGCATAAAGGTATTACGTGATTCTACTGGAAAATATTGTCCATAATTTATATGATAGGTGAATGATTTCTTCATACCACATGTTTAAAATGGTTCAAATGGCTCTGAGCACTATGGGACTCAACATCTGAGGTCATCAGCCCCCTAGAACTTAGAACTACTTAAACCTAACTACCTAAGGACATCACACACATCCCTGCCCGAGGCAGGATTCGAACCTGCGACCGGAGCGGTCACGCGGTTCCAGACTGAAGCGTCTAGAACCGCTCGGCCACACCGGCCGGCAATACCGCAGGAAGCTGCAACATCAATATTTGTTTATTTACTGCTTTCAACTACACATCAGCGTCAGTTCGACATAGCATGAAAAAACTATAAGATTTTGTTTGATATCAGACTGATTATGAGTGATACCCATACGTTTTTCGTATATCTACGTCCTACATCCATACTCTGCAAGACACTCTTCGGTGTATGGTGAAGGATACCACTGGCACCACTATTTCCTCCCCCCCACTCCGACCCCCACCCTTTCCTTGTTCCATTCGCGAATAGCACGTGGGAATAGCAGTTGTCGGCAAACCTCCATATTAGCTCTAACCTCTCGGAGTTTATCATTGCGGTCATTTCGCGGAACGTATGTGGGACGAAGTAGCACGTTGCCCTACATTTTCTGGAACGGACGCCCTCGGTAATTCAGTAGTAAACCTCCACGTAACGCACGACGCCACTCGTGAAGGGTCTGCTAGTGGTGTTTGTTGAGCACCTGCCTAACGCTCTCGCGCCGACTAAACGATCCCGTGATCAAACGCACCGCTCTTCTTTCCATCTTGTCTATCTCTTCTAGAATTCCAACCTGGAAAGCATCATATACTTGTTAACAATACTCAAGAATCGGTCGAACAAGTGTTTAGCAAACCACTTTATTCATGGATGAATAAAGTTTCTTTAAAATTCTTCCACTGAATCTCAGACAGGCATCTGATTTTCCTACAATTAGTTCTATGTGGTTCTCCCATTATAGGTCAGTTCAGCTGGTTAGTCCTTTGTTTTTTTTTCAATGGTTTGTCGTCATAATATGGATTGCATCATCTATTTATACGCAGGACATTACAGTTACCTACGTTCAGGTCAATTTCTAATGTCTGAACCAGTCGTCGATCCTCGGCAAGTCTTCCTGCAATTCGCTACTGTTTTCTGTCGTTGCTACCATCTTACAGACAGCAGCATCATTTTCGAACAGCCTCATGGAGCTTCCGACATTTTCTACTAAATCATTTGCATTCATCGTAAACATACACGGTTTTGTCACACTTTCTAGGGGTACTTCTGAAATTACATCTACCGATTTTTTCAGTTAAGAGCGAGGTGTTGAGATCTACCTGCAAGGAAGTCTTAAGCCCAATCATAAATCTGGTCCGATGCTGGTAAGTGCCTTTTATTTCACTAAACGGCAATGTGGGACAGTTTCAAGTGTGTTCTTGAAGTCGAGGAACACGGCATCAACCTGAGCCCCATTGTCCACAGCGCTATGGATCTCATGGAGGAACGATCTCTGTTTGCAGTATCTATGTTGATTTTTATAGAAGACATTTTAGATCTCCACAATCGTCATAACACGCGAGCACGAAACACGTTCCATAATTCTACAACCGACTGACATCAGCTACTGTATACTGGTCTGTAATTATGTGCTTCTCTCCTACGACCCTTCCTGGAAACGGGAATATCCCGTGCTTTCTTCCAGTTGCTAGGCATCCTTATTCGATCCAGCGTCCCACTATAAACTACTGCTAGAAGGGGAGCAAATTCTTTCGTATAGTATTTGTAGAATCTTACAGCTGTCTCCTCTGGTCCCGATGCCTTTTCCCTATTAAGTAACTGATGTTGTTTTTCTATTCTCCTCTCGCGTACCTCAAAATCTGACATTTCGGAGTCCATACGATGATTGAAAACAGCGACAGTATTTCTAGCTTCCGCAATGAAACAATTTCGGGAACAGAATTCAGTACATAGTCCTTCTCTTTGTCATCTTCCGCTTAGGTACCAGTATGGTCACTGAGCGACTGAATAGATGGTTTCGATTCGCTAATTGACTGTAAGTCATACCAGATCCTCTTATGGTATTTAATCAGATCACCTGGCAATATTTTACTTTCAAGCTTGCCTCTTTATTCTAAGCTTTTGTTTGCCAAGTATGCTTTGACTTCGCATAAATCTGCAATAAAGCTTTCTTTGCTTTCCTATTAGCTTTCTGACAAGGCTGTTAAACTACCGCCCTTAAAACTTTACATCTGGCGTGAACTGAAGTATTTCTGTACGTTGACGTTCAGTACGGTGGGGTCTTATATCTCGTTTCCATGTCTGATGACAATGATGTGCCCTCCCATCTCAGGTTTCTGACACGATCAAGTCTGACTCAGGTCACTCGGTTCTTATCTTCTACAGCTGAAATTGCAGACTCTTAAATACTCACAGCTTTTGATCAACTTGAGCTGGTCATAACTCATCGAAGTGTAAATATTTCACGAGCACATGGTACTGCAATTCACCCGTTTCAACGAAACGCACACAACAGAAACATAAAAATTCGTATAAAAGCTCTTCAGTAGACCGATACCAGAGTTTACGTTATTATGCATTAATTACCAAAAGAAAAATACCTAAATGTCATTTGTATGAACACCATCTTTGTACCAGGCCGAGAAATAGTCACTCTCTTTTGTGATTATATGGAAGTATTACGACGGTGCCCATCTTTCATCATTAACTGACTTCTAAAATTACTTCCATCGGAATAATCTCTACTGCAGGTAGTATGATTTACCATCCAACGCTATAGGAACGTAGGTGGGTGGCAAACAAGAGGACCTAGCTATCTTATATTCTAAGTTAGACTGATGCCAGAGTTAGCTTGCAAGAACGAACAAGGTGACAATATAGACTTGGATCCATGTTTTCCGTCCGTTCCATATCAGCTTGTCTCGTCTGTCGAACAAGACCTTTTAACGATTTTTAACCTATCCTTTCCATCCTAAGCAAAATGGACGTTACTCCTGCTGTTGATTTGATAGTCGTATACTTATCTCCCGTCTTGTGTTAATGTATTCTTTTCTACTAAGTACTGTATTCTAATGTCATCCGTAACCTCTTGAACATATTCTAAAGGTTGTATGCTCCCGCAAATTTTTCATATGTTGTTTGCTCTATAGTCTTTTACGTACCTGCTACAGGATGCCTTAGTACAGATCTCATTAATATGTTTCACACCACAGGCATCTTTCTTCTCCCACTCTTTAATTGCCTACGCCTGTATAATTTCTTTTCTCTACCTAATTTTAAATCTTTTTTCTTTAGCATCGCTATCCAGTAGTTTCTGATTCCTTCGTCTTTGGGTGTATTAGATCCAGGTTCAAATCCTATGTAATGCTCTGCTCTAACCGTACAGTTTCAGAAACTCATTTTGAGATTTTCTCCAGTTCTAGCTACTTGTGAGTATAGCTACTGCATACATTTTGGCATAGACTATCAACATCACAAGCAAACTTGAGGAATAGAAACGGACATTTGAAGCCCATGCGAACATTGGTCTCATTCTATTCATCTACTGTCTATACTCCCTCAAATACTGTGAAGTGCATGGTAGAGGGTACTTCTCACAGTCGCACGTATTAAGGCTTTTTCCCTATCCAATTAAGTATAGTGAGAGCAAATAATGATTATCTGAATTTCTCTGTGTGCGCTGTAATTAGTCTAACCTTTTCTTCGCTGCCCAAGTGGATCATTATGTTGATCCCAGATCCCTCGTTTAATATTGGCTCTTGAAAATATGTAACAAATTGTTGGTATCTGTCTACAAACGTCCACCAGTTCAGAATTTCGTCGTCTCTCTGGCCCTCTCTCATAATACCAGAAAACCTGTCACCATTCGAGATCCGCTATTTTGTATGAAATCAGTAGTTCCTGTGTATTTGTTGGTATTTGAACAAGTTATTTTATGTACGCGCCCAAGACGTGGGGTGATTTACGGTATACTTGCTCCCTCAACAGCATCCTACATTCCTCCTCCCACCCCCCCCCCCACCCCCTTCTCACACTCTCTCTCTCTCTCTCTCTCTCTCTCTCTCTCTCTCTCTCTCTCTCACACACACACACACACACACACACACACACACACACACATACATTCTTATACTGGTGAACAATGGGGTTCTCACTACTGCAAATCGGAAGCACTAATATATAAACCCGTTGGATATCTATTGACTCCTCGCAGCACAAGTTGCATCGCTGTGCTTCTTAGAAACATGTTATGTGGCCATTCCAATTTGTTCTCTTATGAGAAAAACTACCGGTCAGAAAATGAGATATTTGCGTTTGCTATGTCACATTTTCAATTTTCACGAACAGCCAGATATTAGTACGCTGTTTTTACAATAAACGTATTCCACACTAGTTGACATTCCAGTGATTACAGGAACGAAAGCGAGAAACAAAATTCTTGAAAAGTAGACATCACACTCCTGTAAACGACCTGCTCTCGCAAATTCAGTCAATAACAAAAAAAAACCTAGAAGATAATTCAGGCACTTTTTGGCAAACGGGAAATTTCCTCGCGAAAGGCAACGGCGTGTTTGAGTGCTGGTCCGCCTCACAATTATGAATATAGTGTTACTTACTGCACGCCAATGTTGAGAAAATGTGAGTCAGTTTTGTTATGAAAATGATTCATTCGCGCTACAGCAAAGCGTGCGCTATTTTGAAACTTTTTAGCAGTTTAAAACTGTTTGCCAATCCGAGTCTCGAACCCGGGACCTTATCTTTCGTAGGCTTTACTCTTATCGGCTGAGAGAGCCAGGCTCGACTCACCACCCGCCCTTGAAGCTTAATTTCCTGCGGTACTTCGTCTCCTACCTTTAAAACTTCACATAACGCTTTATTAGCAATAAATACCATAACCAAGTAAATGCCTTATTAAGACATTGTCAGCATACCAAGCTTTTTTATCAGTTGCCTACATGACGTTCTCACCCGATATTATTCTTATAGAATGTTTCCGTGCAATTAATAATATGTGCCTAACTGCAACATTCCCCCAGAATATCATTGTACACATTAATGACAGGATGTATGCAAAGTGAGCCAACGTTTTGACGCTTTCATTTGCAAAACCAGCAGTCACATCCAGAGCAAATGTTGCTGAACTTTCGCTTCAGACATTTACAGTGTGTTTTTTTTTAATTTGGTCAGTAATATACTAAGCGTTTTGCTGCGGTCGTCCAAGAATCTCTCTCGTGCACCAACCTTCTCATCTTAAAGTAGCAGCTGAGCCTACGTCCTCAATTATATGTTGGACGTACTCCAATCTCTGTCCTCCCTACGGTTTTTGCCCTCTGCAACTCCTTGTTGTGTTCGCACGTATGCTATGATCCTGTCGCTTCTTTTGTTAGAGTTTTCCATTCGCTGCTTTCTTCGCCGATTCTGCTGGGAGTCTCTTCATTCCATATCTTCAAACACGTTCTTCAGCACCATACCTCAAACGTTTAGACTCCCTTAGTTTCCAGTTTTCCCCCAATCCATGACTGGCTATCACACAAAACTGTGGTCCAAATGTACATTCTCAAAAACTACTTCTTCAAAACAAGTTCTTTGTTCAGTACTAGCTGACTTCTTTTGGCCCGAAATGCTCTCTTTCCCTCTGCCAGTTTGCTTTTTATGTCCTCCTTGCACCGTCCGACATGTGTTATTTTATTTCCAAAGTAGCAGAATTCCTTAAGTTCCTCTTCTTCACAGTCACCCTTTTTTATGTTAAGTTTATCGTTAATCTCATTTCTACCACCAATCAGTGCTTTCGTCTTTCTTCGCATAACGTTCAGTCCATATTCTGTACTCATTAGTATGTTCATTTCGTTCAATAGGCCCTGAAATACACCTTCACTTTCAGTGAGCACAGTAATGTCATCAACGAATCTTATCATTGATATTCACTCACACAAAATTTTAATTTCAATCTTGAATCTTGCTTTTATTTCCATCATTGCTTCTTCAAAGCACAGACTGAAAATTGGGGCGACTCACCGAATTATCTTTTATTGCGAGCGCTTCGTTCTTGGTATTCCTTTCTCACTGGTTTCTCTTCGTTTTTGTACGTATTATATGTTACCTATCATTCTCTATAACTTACTCCTACCTCTCTCAGAATTTCTAACACCTAGCATCATTTGACATGGTCGAAAGCATTTTCGACTTCAACAAATCATATGAGTGTGTCTTGATTTTTCTTCAGTCTTCTTTCGATTGTTAGTCGCAATTTCAGAACAGTCTCTCTAGTGGCTTTACTAAAACCAAACTGGTCGACATCTAACAGACAGCAAGTTTTCTTTTCCATTCTTCTTTATCTTATTCTTCTTAGCATCTTGAATGCATGAACTGTTCAGCTAATTATCGAATGTTTTTCCAGAAGTATGTTGATATATTCTCAGTACCATAGGTTCTGCACACCTACTTGAATAGTCGTTTGGTTGCTACTTCCCAATGATTTGAGAAATTCCAGAGGAATTTTATTTACCCCTTCTGCCTTCGTTGGTCTCAAATATTCCAAAGCCCTTTTAAGCTCTGACTCTAATACTGAATCCCCTGTCTCTTCCTTATCGTCTACAGTATCTTCTTCTGTAACGTCATCAGACGATTCCTCCTCCTCCTTCTAGATGCCTTCAGTATACTCTTTAACCTACCAATCTCTTCTCTGCGCTTGACAATGGAATTCCCATTGCACATTTAGTGTTGCGGCTTTTGCTTTTAACTCCAGCAGACTTTGTTTTGACAATTGTACATGATGAATCAGTCCTTCCGACGAAAATTTTCTTTTTTCGCGATTTCTTCACATTTATCTTGTAGACATTTTACCTTCGCTTCCTTGCAATTCCTATTTATTTCATTTCTGACTGACTTATAGTGCTGTAAGCCGGCCTTTTCGTGAACATCTCTATTATTCCAGTTTTTGACGATCAACTGAAATACATCTTGTCTTACCCAAGCTTTCTTCCAGTTACCCTTCTTCTACCTATGCAGGTCTGTCCAATTACTGTGATTGGCTTCTTTAGAGATGTACGTCCCTCTTCAACTGAACTGCCTACGCCGGCCGAAGTGGCCGTGCGGTTAAAGGCGCTGCAGTCTGGAACCGCACGACCGCTACGGTCGCAGGTTCGAATCCTGCCTCGGGCATGGATGTTTGTGCTGTCCTTAGGTTAGTTAGGTTTAACTAGTTCTAAGTTCTAGGGGACTAATGACCTCAGCAGTTGAGTCCCATAGTGCTCAGAGCCATTTGAACCATTTGAACTGCCTACTGTGGTATTCGTTATCACAAAGTCTGTAGTCTCAGAGAAATTCAAACGCATCTCATCATTACTCATTATTTCAGTGTCCCACTTCACTTCTCTTAAATTTCAGTCTACTCTTCATCAGTACCAGAATATGGCTCAAATGGCTCTGAGCACTATGGGACTTAACATCTGTGGTCATCAGTCCCCTAGAACTTAGAACTACTTAAACGCAACTAATCTAAGGACATCACACACATCCATGCCCGAGGCAGGATTCGAACCTGCGACCGTAGCAGTCACGCGAATCCAGACTGAAGTGCCTAGAACCGCACGGCCACATAGGCCGGCAACAGGATATGATCTGAGGCTATATCTGCTCCTCGGTATGCCTTGAAATCCAGTCTCTGGCTTCGGAAAATCAATCTGGGCATAATGTAATTCATCTCGACTCTTCCCATGTTTCCAGGTGTTTTCCTCCTGTCGTCACTTTTTAGCAGCGTGTTCACTACTGCTAGCTGAAATTTATTGCAGGACAAAATTCGTCTTTATCCTCTCTCATTCCTACTACTAAGCCCATATTCTCCTATAACTCTTCATTTATTCCTTCCCCTATTACAGCGCTCCAGTTCCCCAAGCATATTAGATTATCATCTCCCTTTACATATTAAATAAACAACTCAATATCCCGTATACCTATCTCTCCTTCTTCACCCTGTGGCGTCGGCATGTACATACGAGGTGTGTTCAAAAAGTAAGGTGACTTTATATTTTTATGAAAAATATTTATTTATTCATCAATATTCATGTTGTCCCCTTCAAAGCAATCCCCCTCATAGACAATACACTTGTGCCAACGCTTCTTCCAATCCTCGAAGCACTTCTCATAAGCACATTTTGGTACACTTTTGAGTACTTTCAGCGATGCAGTTTTATTTCCTCAGTCGTTGAAAATCTTCGTCCTTTCATAGGTCTCTTAGTTTTAGAAACAGGAAAAAGTCACAGGGGGCTAAATTCGGTGAAAATGGTGGCTTAGCCATGATTGACGTGTTGTTTTTGGCCAAAAAATCTCCCACAAGCAACGACGAATGACCAAGTGCATTGTCGTGATACAAAAGCCATGAATTGTTTTCCACAATTCCGCAAACGGCGCATAACGTCAAGGTAATACTCCTTATTGACCTTACGACCTTGAGGCAAAAATTCATGATGCACTAGGCCACGGTAATTGAAAAAAGAAACAGTGAGTAAAGCTTTGACATTTGATCGAACTTGGCGTGCTTTTTTCGGTCTTGGCTTTCCGGGATGCTTCCATTGAGACGTCATAACCGTAAACCCACGTTTCGTCACCAGTTTTGACCCTTTTGAGAAAATCAGGATGATCACTGACATCATGCAACAACTCCTGAGCGATGCTCATGCAACGGTTCTTCTGATCAAAATTGAGAAGTTTTGGAACGAACTTCACTGACACACGACTCATGCCTAAAACATCCGAAAAATTTGCATAACACGAGCTGACCGATGTGCCAAGATCCTCAGCAACTTCTCTTACCGTAATTTAACGATTTTCCCAAACAACTTCATGTCTTCGACGTTATCATCTATTGTTGATGTGCTGGGGCGTCCAGAACGAGGTGCGTCAATGGCATCTTATCGCCCATCTTGGAAGAGCTTGTACCACTTGTAAACCTTCTTTTTTACTTAGAGCGTACTCACCGTATGCCACTGTCAACATTTCAAGCGTTTTAGAACACTTGATTCCAGTTTTCATTTGATGCAAATTCTTTGCTCCGTTTCTTATAAAAATCGAAAATGTCAGAGCACACTATAGTACATCTAACCATTTTATCTATCAAAAGCAAACTGTGAACATATGTTCGGGACATGTGTACCAACATAACAAAAAATATCGATAGTCGAATGTACGTTTCCCGCACAATTTTTAAAGTCACCTTACTTTTTGAATAGCCCTCGTATACTTTTGGAAGGTAGGAGACGAGGTACTGGCAGAAGTAAAGCTGTGAGGACGGGGCGTGAGTCGTGCTTGTGTAGCTCAGATGCTAGAGCACTTGCCCGCAAAAGGCAAAAGTCTCGCATTCGAGTCTCGGTCCGGCACACAGTTTTAATCTGCCAGGAAGTTTCAGCCCTTGTATAGTTGGTTTTCCGTAGATTCAGATGAAAACAAACCTATCACTGAACTAATTACAGTAACTCAGTCTCTATGTTCATGGCAAATCCCATTCCTACTATGCCATATTTTGATGCTGCTGATTTTATCTTACATTAATCTCACCAGAAATCTTAATCTTCCTTCGATTTCATCTCACTGACGCCTCCTGCATCTAGATTGACTCTTTCAATTCCCTTCTCAGTCTTGTAACATCCGTACCACGTTCAGACTCCTGGCATTCCGCACTCCGACTCATAGAGCGTTACCCTTTCGTTGGTTATTCAATCTTTTTCTCATGGTGGTATTTCTAATTAAAGTCCAATTAATATTCACAGCAAAGAAATTTGAACAATCGGTGTTATGTATTTCTTTTCCGTAATGCCTTGTTGTGGTTAGTGGTACTATTTCTTGCCATATACGAATAAGAATGGAGAGTGTTTCTTTCTCTGAGTTGAACAATAGGCCTTGGCAGACGTCTCCAGTAGATCCGACTGAGGGACTAATGTGGAATCTTTTGATAGTAGAATGTCCAACTCAGTTAAAGGTCGCATGTTCTGCGGATACATATTACATATCTTTAATACAGTGGTTTCCATTGCCTTCTGCATCTTCATGCCGTTGAACATTGCTGATTCTTACGCCTTTTCGTGTCAGTTTTCCACCCCAAGGGCAAGAGAATAACCTGATTCTCTGACCACACCTCCACCCTCTTTGATAAGTCCATTGGCAGAACGAGAGTGACTTCTTATGCCGGAAGTCTTTGGCCAGCATCGCTGATGATTTATATTCAAAATTTAAGCAGTGACAGGATTCGAATCCAGGACCCAAGACACTTGAATTACTAGTTAAGAATGCTGCCCTTAGTTCGTACTAGATAGAGTGTGGCATTTCTTATTAAAGTTCAATCAATATGCCCAACAAAGAAAGTTGAACAATCGGTTTTAGGTATTTGTTTTCCCCATACCTTGTTGTAGGTGGTGGTGTTATTTCTTCAAATTGGCACTGAGCACTATGGGACTTAACTTCTGAAGTCATCAGTCCCCTAGAACTTAAAACTACTTAAACCTAACTAACCTAAGGACAGCACACACATCCATGCCCGAGGCAGGATTCGAACCTACGACCGTAGCGGTCGCGCGGTTCCAGACTGTAGCGCCTAGAACCGCCCGGCCACTCCGGCCGGCTGTTATTTCTGGTCATATACAGAAAATAATGTAGTGTGTTTTTATCTGAGTTAAGCAATAGACCGTTCACAAAAAACCACTCACTAACTTCCTTGTAAATGGCATTTATCATTCCTTCTGCTGGTGCATTTCTGGTGGACTTGAATATAACGCTTGCATTAATGACTCTTGAAATACCTTTGTAAATATCATTTGCTTGCACTTCAGTAGCAATAAGGTATTACGAGTAATTCAACAAAGTGAATGCTAGACAAAATCTTTAACTCTAGATCAAAAAGCTGTTGTGTAGCTCTTTATTATTCCATACAAATCACAGCCTGCACTTTGTTTGCATATGATTCTGTAAATGGCGTGCAAGTGTGGATAATGCAAAGCAACGGAAAAGCGAAAATCTATAATTTAGAAAATGTTGCGAAGAGTTCAAAACAGTTTGCAACAAAACTGACGGAAATACATTGGAATTTTTTTTTTACTATAAAACTTTTTTCCTTAAGTACGAGATTTTAAAGCGAACAGGCGATGGTGCGTCGATGACGACGATATTCAGATTTTTCGCCTCACGCAATTAAAAATTATGTTGAATGGTGTTAAGCGTTCCGTGCACAGAAAAACCACGTTTTGCACTCAAACCCATTGTAAATGCACGAAATCGTGAACTGATGACGTACTAGTTACTAGTATCGTTTTCTCACCACGTCATCTTACTTAGAGAGAAAGGGAGGTCGTGTTCAGTTTGCTAAGAGGGGCTGCGCTGTCAGTTTGTGTGATAGATGTGTTCAGCTCCAGAAAACCATCTCCACTAAGCATCATGACGTCAGCAGTTGTCGTAGAGAGAGCATTTTTAAATTGGCTGGCCCAACGGTAAATTACTGGGCGCCATTTACATACAGCTGTTTATACTGTACATGATTAAAAATATAAACAACGATATAAAATTGCTAAGGAAATCTTTATCCGTGCCAAATGTTTCGGACACAACGAAGCGAAATAATCTGACCGACTTGTGTATAGCAGAGAATTGGTAATTCAAATCTACACATTTTCTTCTTTCCTTTATTGGCATTTGACAGTTGTCATACAGCCATCCAAATATGTACTAGCATCTATATCTACATGATTACTCTGCAATTCACAATTAAGTGCCTGGAGGGGTGTCCATCGAAGCACCATTAAGCTATTTCTGAATCGTTCCACTCTCGAACGGTGTGCGTGGAAAACGAACATTTAAATCATTCTGTGCGAGCTCTGTTTTCCCTTCTTTTATTATGATGATCATTTTTCCCTTCGTAGGTGGAAGCCAAAAAAATATTTTCACATTCGGAGGAGAAAGTGGGTGATTGAAATTTTATAAGACGATTCTGCCGCAACGGAAAAAGCCTTTGTTTTAATGATTAACACCCTAATTCAGGCGTCGTATCCATGGCACTAGCTCCCCTATTTCGCTATGGTACAAAACGAGCTGCCCCTCTTTCAACTGTTCCGATATCCTCCGTCAATCCTATCTGATGCACATCCCCCAACGAGCAAAAGTATTCCAGAAGACGACGACCAAGTGTAGTGTAGGCAGTCTTTAGTTGACCTGTTGCATTTTCTAGGTGTTCTGCCAATAAACTAGTCTCTGGTTCGCTTTCCCCATAACATTATCTATCTGATCGATCCAGTTTAAGTTATTGGTAATTATAATCCATAAGTATTTAGTTCAGGTCACAGTCATTAGATTTGTGTGATTTACCGTGTAGCCAAAATTTAGCGAATTTCTTTTAATACACATCTGTATGACTTCCAACTTTCCATTATTTAGTGTCGACTGTCACTATTCGCACCATACAGATATCTTTTCCAAATCATTTTCTAATTGGTTTTGATCATATGATGACTTTACAAGACGGTAAACGACAGTAGCATCTGCAAACGATCTAAGAGGACTACTCACATTTTCTCCTAAATCGTTTACAGAGATTAGGAACAACAGAGGTCCTGTAACATTTTCTTGGCGGACACCAGATATTGTTTGTTGTTGTTGTGGTTTTCAGTCCTCAGACTGGTTTGATGCAGCTCTCCATGCTACCCTATCCTGTGCAAGCTTCTTCATCTCCCAGTACTTACTGCAACCCACATCCTTCTGAATCTGCTTAGTGTATTCATCTCCCTCTACGATTTTTACCCTCCACGCTGCCCTCCAATGCTAAATTTGTGATCCCTTGATGCCTCAGAACATGTCCTACAACCACCAGATATTACTTATGTTTTAATCGGTGGCTTTACGTCAGTTACTCCGAAATTTGATATTTCTGACAGGAAATCACGAATACAGCCGCACAACTGAGACGATACTCCATAGGCACACAATTTGACTAGAAGTCGCTTGTGTGGAACGGTGTCAAAACTCTTCTGGAAATCTAAAAATATGGAATCAATTTGGCATGCCCTGTCGATAGCACTCATTACTTCGTGAGAATAAAGAGCTAGCTGTGTTTCACAAGAATGATTTTCTAAATCCGTGTTGGTTATTTGTCAATAAATTGTTTTCTCCTAGGTAATTCAAAATGTTCGAAAACATATGTTCCAAAATCATACTCGAAATCGACGTTAGTGATGGGTCTGTAGTTTAGCGTATTACTCCTATTTCCTTTATTGAATATTGATGTCACCTGTGCAACTTTCCAGTCTTTAGGTATGGATCTTCCAACGAGCAAGTTGTTGTATATGATAAATACGGAGCGACTCTGAAAGGAAGCCGACAAGCATTCAATCTTGACCGGTGACCTTGCAATTATTTAGTGATTTGTTCTGCTTCGCTACACCGAGAATATCTAGGTCGAAGCTCCTCATGTTGGCATTTGTTCTTGATTAGAATTCTGGAATATTTACTCCGACTTCTTTGTTGTAGAAATTTCGGAAAATCGTGTTTTGTAACTCTGCTTTAGTTGCACTGTCATCAGTAACATTTCCATTGCCACAGGGCAGTGCAGGTATAGATAGCTTCTTGCCCCTGATGTACCTTACATACGGCCAGAATTCTTTTTTGTTTTCTGCCAGCTTTCAAGACATTACCTGGGACAGTTCAAGTATTCCATTACGTCTTGGCTATAAAAACGCAAATTATGATCATGTAAGACAATGAGTTCGGCACTTAATTACTTTGGATCTGTTATAAGTCTCACAGGTTAATATAAATGGCATAATTAAAAAATAACCACAGTTTCTAATATTTGGTCCTCAAACTGCCTACAAGTACCCTTTAAGTTCAAGGTAACAAGTTTCCTCATGTGAACGTTAGATGTTAGATAAAACGTCCGTAGGTGCCCATATTGGCGAAGTGTTACTTTGTGTGGGTGTGACGCTTTACGGACGTCTCCTTCTACAGCCTCCTAGAGAAACACAAACGCAGATTGACGCTAATGGCGCCTGCCTGCCACGGAATTTACATTATGATGGTCATCGAACTCAGTAGCCATAAGCGAGAAGGAATTATTTGTGATCAATGGTAGGATGCGAGACATTGTCTTCTGTGCTGTGGGCGTGACAGACTCTGTTACGCCAGTATCGAAACTGCTTATTGACCGCAAGTGTCACGTATACGTTGATGTTGAGTTAAGGAGTTTCGGTAGAAATTTTATTGTTAGTCACAAGAATGGAAAAATGCAAGTAACTGCAGCAGGAAAACTATCCTCTAATGTTCGGATACAATACTAGCGATTAAATATCTAGACATATCTACATCTATATCACTACCCTGCAGTTCACATTTAAGCACCTGGCAGAGGGATCATCGAACCACTTTCAGACTATTTATATATCTTTCCGCTCTCTAACAGCGCATGGGAAAAACGAACTCTTAAATCTTACCGTACGAGCTCTGTTTGTCTTATTTTATTACCACAATCATTCCTCCTATGTATTTCGGTGACAATAAAATATATTCGTATTCAGAGGAGAAAGCTCGTGATTGAAACTTGGTGAAGAGATCTCGTCGCAACTAAGAGCATCTTTGTTTTACTGATCCCCATCCCAACTCGCTCGACATATCCGTGACTCTATATCCTATTTCAAGAACTTTCTCCATGTTCTTCGTCAGTGCTATCTGGTAAGGATCCCATCCCACACAGTAGTACTCTAGCAGAGGACGGACA
The DNA here is from genome assembly GCF_023864345.2 of Schistocerca serialis cubense. NCBI lineage: Eukaryota > Metazoa > Arthropoda > Insecta > Orthoptera > Acrididae > Schistocerca > Schistocerca serialis. The sequence continues at coordinate 461,417,301 of NC_064639.1, forward strand.
AGCGCAGTGTAGCCAGTGTCTTTAGTGGATACGTTGCATGGTCTAACTCTTCTGACAGTAAAACGGAGTCCTTGATTTGCCTTCACAACAAAATTATCTGTATAATCGTTCCAGTTTAAGGTTTTCGTAATTGTAATTCCTAAGTACGCACCAAGACAAAAAAATTAAGCGCAACGAAGTAATTATCCGAATTGGACGGAAATCGGTAGATGTCAGGTACATACACAGAAAAAGTAAATGATCACAGTTCAGAAAAATGGGATGAGTTTCAAAATTTGAGCAAGTTAATAGAGCCTTGGTCCACCTCTGGTCCTTACGCAAGCAATTATTCGGCTTGGCCTTGATTAATAGAATTGTCGGATGTCCTCCTGGTGAATCTCGAGCCAAATTCTGTCCAATTGGTGGGTTAGACCGTCAAAATACCAACACGGCTGGAGGGCCCTGCCCATAATGTTTCAAACGTTCTCAGTTGGAGTCATTTAGATGGCCTCGTTGGACAAGGCAGAGTTTGGCAAGCACGAAGACAAGCACTAGAAAAAGCGGGCATGTAAGCCTAGGATGACTGGCCACGAAGGCCAATAAAACGAGCCTTGAAATACCGTCGACGTACCGCTGTGCTGTAAGGGTACCGCCAGCCAGTGTGGCCGAGCGGTTCTAGGCCTTTCAGTTTGGAACCGCGCGACCGCTACGGTCGCAGGTTCGAATCCTGCCTCGGGCATGGATGTGTGTGATGTTGTTAGGTTAGTTAGGTTTAAGTAGTTCTAAGTTCTAGGGGACTGATGACCTCAGATGTTGAGTCCCATAGTGCTCAGAGCCATTTGAACCATTTGTAAGGGTACCGCTGGTAACAACCAAGTGGGCGTTGATGTGAAAAGAAAAGACAACCCAGAACATGACTCCAGGTTGTCGGACCGTATGGCGGGCAACAGGCAGGTTGGTATCCCACCGCTGTTTGTGTCGTCTACGGACATGTCTTCGGTCTGGAACTCATTGACTTGTACAGAATTGTCTTTAGTGATAAGTCCCGCTTCGAATTGAGGCCCTATAACCAGCGAAGACGTTCCTCGAAACACCCTGGACAGTGGTGGGATACCATACCATAGCACACCGGCCGACGACCGGGAGTGATGGTCTGGAGTGCCATTTCTTTTCCTAACAGAACCCCTTAAGTTGTAATCCGCGGCACCCTTACAACACAGTGATACGGTGACGATATTCTACGTTCTGTTATGTCGCCCTTCATGGCGAGCCATTCTGGGCTTACATGCCCGCTTGCACACGGTGAGATTTTCCACTGCTTGTGTTTGTGGGAGCAAGGTCACCGGACCTCTTCCCATTTAAGAACGTTTGGAGGATTATCGACAGGGCCCTCCAACCACCTCGGAATACTGAGAATCCAGTGCGCCAGTTTGATGGAATTTGACACGATGTCCTTCAGCAGTCGATACCAAGGTAAGTAACTGCTTGCATAAGCGGCAGCGGTGGACCAAAGCGTAACAGACTTGCTCAATGTGTGAAGCTCTTTCCTTGAATAAATCATACAATGAAACTTCCTGGCAGATTAAAACTGTGTGCCGGACCGAGACTCGAACTCGAGACCTTTGCCTTTCGCGGGCAAGTGCTCTACCAACTCAGCTACCCAAGCACGACTCACGCCCCGTCCTCACAGCTTTACTTCTGCCAGTACCTCGTCTCCTACCTTCCAAACTTCCAAAAGTAGAGCACTTGCCCGCGAAAGACAAAGGTGCCGAGTTCGAGTCTCGGTCCGGCACACAGTTTTAATCTGCCAGGAAGTTTCATATCACCGCACACTCCACTGCAGAGTGAAAATCTCATTCTGGAAATCATACAATCTTTCTTAATTTGTAATCATTTGCTTGTGTGTGCATTTACCTCACATCTTCCGATTTCCGTTCCACTCGGATAATTCGTTCGTGGTGCCTCGTTTTTTCTTAGAGAGTGTTTAGGTCTGAACCGACTTTAAATTAAATGAGCACGCCAGGTCAATTGTAGGAAAGGAGAGTGGCATACTGGGAGAACACTATGAAAAGTAGCTCATCTATAAACGAGATCACCTACGACCTATGCGACCCATTCTTGAGCAGTGCTATTGTTCGATCGATACGTGAGTGAAATCAAGTGGAAGTTCCTGGAGGGAAGAAGACGTTCTTTTCGCGAAGCAGTATTCAGAAACCAAACGATGTGGTGCTGTGGTTAGCAAACTGGACTATCATTCGGGAGGACGACGGTTCATACCCACGTCCGGCCAGCCAGGTTTAGGTCTCCCTTTGAGAGGGCGCGGCCGATTTCCTACCCTATCCTTGACACAATCTGAGCTTGTGCTGCGTCTCTAATGATTTCGATGTCGACGGGACGTTAAATCCAATCTTAGTTTCTTTCAGTGTTGAGAAAGTTTAGAGGACCGACATTTGTGACAAAATGGACAATTATTTTACTGCCATCAACGTACGTCTCGAATAAGGACCGGGAGAAAAGGATAACATATATCAGCATTCGCGCAGAAGCGTACAGACAATCGTTTTTCAGTCATTCCATTTGTGAGTGGGACAGAAAAGTGGATGACTAGCAGACGAACAGGTCAGCATCTTCCATGTGGCTCGTGGAAATCTTATGTAGAATTGGTCATGGATTATTTCCTTGCCTAGCATTTGCCAATCGTAGCTTGTGCTGCGTCTCTAATGACCGGTGATTAAACCACAATATTCCTCAATTGCTTTTCCAAGAATCCCATATCGTTCTGCGTATTTGCTGCAAGGCTGCAGTATATTTGTAGTGAATGAGATTTCCCTTCCTTGCCTGCCACTTTGGGACGGTCTCAGTGGAGCAGCAGGCCTGGCAGTGTCGGCAGCGGCGGCTGGCGCGACGTGATGGGCATGGCGGCGCGCCACCGCCTCATGTATTTCGTATCTGGGCCGCATCTTTATGCCGCCGGTTATTGGGAGCGGTCCGCCGTACAGCATCTCCCGCCAGTATTGGGTTGTGTGCGCCTGCGCAGTCCGCGGATGCGTCCCCTGGGGGGAACTGCTTCCCTGATTCCCTGCTGCTTCTGCCCACCTTCCTTCGTCCCACCCTGTTCTCTCCTCCTGCTTTCCTCCCTGTCCCTCTACACATCACGACTCGATAAATCATCGACAGTAATTTATCGCTGGTTCGTACGCCTACACAGCTGATGGCTGAAGCATCCTTTGATTGCACGGTTGAGCTCCGGATTTCTCAACCTATTACCCTATTGAAACGTCAATTAGGGCGATTCACGAACAACTACTTAAGCACACATGTTACTCCAAAAACGTTATCGTGAAGTAGGGGCCAGGAGGTGCTGGTGAAAAAACACACACTGATAAGATTATCTTTTATTTTAAAAGGCTTTCTCAGTAATAAATTTTCAAGTCTGGCATTTCTTAAAAAAAATAACTTCAAACAATTTCAAATAGCTTGACAATTTTCATTATGAAAAGGAGATTACCAGGTATGACATTAACAACTTGCCAACTCTTTTAAAAATAGCTCTATGTAAAGGATAATGCAAGGTCTGACGTTAACCACAAGAAGATTTTAAACTTGTTATATCAATAAGGGAACAATTCCAAAAATACTTTAAGTAGCTAGCATGTACTAAGCAAAAGTAGTTGTCTGTCGTCCGCAGCTCGTGGTCGTGCGGTAGCGTTCTCGCTTCCCACGCCCGGGTTCCCGGGTTCGATTCCCGGCGGGGTCAGGGATTTTCTCTGCCTCGTGATGACTGGGTGTTGTGTGCTGTCCTTAGGTTAGTTAGGTTTAAGTAGTTCTAAGTTCTAGGGGACTGATGACCATAGATGTTAAGTCCCATAGTGCTCAGAGCCATTTGAATTTTTAGTTGTCCGTCGCCAGTTAAATAACTTACATTTGTTACAAAATAAATGTGAATAAGCCAGCATACGAACCTTCACATTAAAGGCAGTTCCCAAAAAAAATTTCCTTAGCTCGGTGAGGGAGTGACACGTGTAAAGGGGCCCAAATCACAATGGACAGAATAGTTACTGGTGGTCTACAGGTCCATAGCAGATCAGCCCCAAAACTTCCATTACAAGCCTCCCCAAGTTACTCAAAACCAGAATATGTAGCAAGGGCGGTGCCTGCACAGACTCCGCACCACAGAGACCAGCGACACCGACCCTAAATCACCCAATCGAGGTGTGAATGAAAATGGCCCGACGAGGAAGCAATTACCACATTCCAGCGGTCAGGCAAACGACAACTGTGGTGCGACGACCCCAATAAAACCACTGGTGAAGAAACTCACACTTCACTAGAACTTGAAAACCTTCTCTCTGTTGCATAAAAACAGTACTCAACTCCTCACACTCCACCCCAGCGCCGGGAACACGTCGCACTACCAAATGCTCGTCAGAACCAACTGGTTTCAACGGCCAATAAGAAGACATTCGGTCCCACGAGCTGATCTCCTGCACCACGGCTTCTAAGCGTCATACGCCAAGTACATGCGGGTAGAGCAGACTTAGCTCCTGGCAGCGAAGAGGTCGGCCAAAGCACGTGGCGAGCAGTTGACAACCCCCAACAGCAGAGCCCCGTACGTACTGCCTAGATCGTCACGCGACCGTCCACTTGCTCCACCTCCCGCCAGAGGGCGGTAGCGATCCAAACAGCGCGCCAAACGAAAGCGCCACCGCAAACACTAGACACGAAGCGAAAGCACTCCGCCTGGCGCGCTTTTCGAAGAACCGGACACAACTACGGTTCACCTATCTTGCGGTGATTGATAGATTACTTATTTTACTCTCCATTCCCTCACTAAGAAAATATCATTTACAAACACATATAATAACTGAAACTTCCTGGTAGTTTAAAACTGAGCGCCGGACCAGGACATGAATCTCCGCTGCAGAGTGAAGATTCATTCCGGAAACAATCCCCCAGGCTGTGACTAAGCTATGTCTCCGCAATATTCTTTTTTCTGTGGATGCTACGTCCGCAAGTTATAAATGAGAACTGTGACGTCTGGAGGATAAGAGAAGACAAGCTGCCCAAAGTTTAGCTGTGAGGACAGAGTCCTTTTTGGATATCCCAGTCGGTAAAGCACTTGCCTGGAAAGACGAAGCTGATTGCGACCCGATGACGGAGTATTCCACCTGGGGGATAGTAGATGTACTGATAATGGTTTCAGCGTCGTCCCCAGACAGACAGCATAATGGCACAGCTACCAGGAGCGCCATTGTGTCTACCCTTTAATAGCGAATGCTCACAGCCAGAAGGCTCAGTGTGGCGCAAACGTGTGAAGCAAGCAGGCAACCATGCCACGGAGACGCACTCGTGCTTCTTACAGCCAACTGAGCGAATTTCAAAGTGGTTAAATTGTAGCCTTCTAGATGGCGGGACGGTCCTATCGGAAAATTGCCACACAAGTTGGACGTGCAGCGGCAGTTGTGCAACTATGCTGGTGTCAGTGGGCACGTGAACATTCCCTTACCCATAGACGCGATTCTCGACATCCACGCAGTTCAGACGCCTGCCAGGATCGTCATATTAGCAGTGAGACTACAGGCAAGCACACCTCTAGCCTAAAAATGGTGCAAATGGCTCTGAGCACTATGGAACTTAACATCTCAGGTCATCAGTCCCCTAGAACTTAGAACTACTTAAACCTAACTAACCTAAGGACATCACACACATTCATGCACGAGGCAGGATTCGAACCTGCGACCGTAGCAGTCGCGCGGTTCCGGACTGCAGCGCCTAGAACCGAGTGGCCAACGCAGTCGGCCCACCTCTAGTCTGTCTTCCAGTCACGTCACAGCATCGGCGAGCACTGGTCGTCTGGTGCCATCAGAGGATTAATTTGAAGATGGAATGACACGCCGTAGTCTTCTGCAATGAAAGAAGCTTCTCCCTACACACAAGTGATCGTTGTTTGCGCATACGACGTAGATCTGATGAGCGCTGTCTCGTAGAATGCGTTTCTCCAACACACTGGCCTCATCCCATGCCTTATAGTCTGGAGAGCGATAAGCTACGACTTGTGTCCAACTTTGGTGTTTCTGGAGGGGTCACTAACCACCGCTTGGTACATGCAGAATATTTTTAGACCTGTTCTTTTGCCGTTTTGCAACAGGAATGTGATGTGTTGTTCCAACAAGATAATGCTCGCCCACAGACTGCGCTTGGAGCTCAATGTGCTCTGAAAGACGCGCAGCAGCTTCCCTTTTCAGCACAATTTGCGAACTTGTCTCCAATAGAGCACGTTTCGGATATGATGGAACGAAAAGTGACTCGTGCGACTCGCCAGCCAGCAACTCTTATAGAACTACGTGAGCAGGTCGAGTCGGTGTGACGTCACGTATCCCAGGTCAGTATTCCCCATTTGCACGATCTAGTGGATGCCAAAGTCAGCGCCTGCATTGCCGTCCATAGAGGCTACATCAAGTACTAATATTGGTGTTTCAGCGTGGGTCGATAGCTCGAACCTCAGAACCGCTTGTGCTGTTAATCTGTAAATATAATCGTTTCATGTACTCCACATGCACAGTTGCAACAATAAACTTTGAGCAAATTGGAAACTGCTAAAAAGGTGTACTAATTTTTTTCCGAATTGTACATAAAATACACTACCGTTCGTGGAAATTGCAACAGCAAGAAGGAAGCGCACGAATTCAATTAATGTAATACCACAGGTTAGGTACATGACAAGTAACAAATGATTACCTTTTCAAATCTGTACATGTCCTTTGAGCCCTACTATTCAGTATGTCATGTGGCCACCATGCGCTGCAATTAGAGCTGCTATACGCCGTGGCATTGAATCAATAGAGTTCTGAATACGTTCCTGAGGGATTTCCCTCCACGTAGTCTGTATCGGAGCCCGCAAATCCGTGACACTAGTTGCAAGTGGACCGTGACGCACCAGGTGCCGACCAACCATATACCAGACATGCTCGGTGGGCGACATGTCTGGCGAACTTGCAGGCCAGGGAAGCAATGGTACATGTCGCTCTTCGAAGAAGGCCTCTGCATTCCTCGCAATATGTGGACGGGCATTGTCCCGTTGAAATGTAGCCTGTGGAGATGCCTGAAGCATGGGTAGTACCTCACGCTCCACAACCTCCGACCGAGCGGGGTGGCGCAGTGGTTAGACACTGGACTCGCATTCGGGAGGACGATGGTTCAATCCCGCGTCCGGCCATCCTGATTTAGGTTTTCCGTGATTTCCCTAAATCACTCCAGGCAAATGCCGGGATGGTTCCTCTGAAAGGGCACGGCCGACTTCCTTCCCAATCCTTCCCTAATCCGATGAGACCGATGACCACGCTGTCTGGTCTCCTTCCCCAAACCAACCAACCAACCAACAACCTCCGTTAGGTACCGGTTGCTGTTCAAAGTGCCCGCAATACGTACGAGGCGAGAACGATTGTTGTAACCAATGGCGCCCCAAACCATCACACCTGGTGTTTGTCTGCTATGCCATTCCACAGTGCAGCCCTCCAGGTTGCACTCACCACGGTACCGCCGTAGAACACGTTGAAGCGGGACTCATCCGAACAGATTACATGTTGCCACTCACCACCCCAGTGACGGTGTTCACGTGACCATTGCAGTCGGAGGAGCTTGTGGTTTCTGGGCAATGGAAGCCGACGTAATGGCATGCGTACAACCAGTCCAACCGGCAGCAGACGGCGACGCACCGTCGATGCAGACAAGTTCACACCTGTTGGCAGTGCTTCAGCGACGAGCCAACACTATGGATGACGCTGTACGGTCCGTAATGGCCATGCGGACAAGATGACGGTCATCCTGTGCTATGGTCATATTCCGTGGTCCAGTTCCCACTCGTTGCTGCGTACAACCTTCCTCTATCCAGTGCTTCCACACACGCATCACTATCGTAGCAGCATTCCCTGTGCGACACGAAATGTCACGGTATGACAACCCTGTTTCCCATAGATCTATCATTCTTCCCCGTTCGAACTCGCTCATATGCCGATATAGCTCCCTTTGACGTCGACGAGGCATACTGGCACTCACTGTATTGTTTCCACCTTGTGTGACAGCTCTACACCGACTACACTAGGCGCAACACCGACCCTGTTGGACCGACACGAGAGGGCCTTGCTCGGCCTACGTGTACCCCATCTCGCTGCAAAACGTATCACGTATTGATTGGCGACTCCATAGACTGCTGTGAGTTGAGTTACTGTGATCGTTTCTTAGCTTTGGTTACTGATAATGACACCAGTGCCTATAAGTTTAATTTGTACTCCACAGCACTGAAGATGATCACTATGTGATCGAAAATCGATATTGATGTCAATAAACCACCAATTTTACGGCCAACGCTGACCTTCCTTCTAATTTCTAGTATCACGTATTGCTTGCAGACCCGTGTCCACTTCCGCCAAGTGTGGTGCTATTCGGGTAATTCCTTCTCGGTGTTGTACTTTTCACAAACTGAAGTGTATGTACAACCACAAAATATACGGGAACACAACTGTAGCCGAATGTCAATGTTGCTGATGTAGTCTACCGCATTTTCGGTAGCGGCCAATAGTTCGGAGCAGTCGTCAGTGAAGGCAGTCAATTAGCAATCTTCAACCACGGTATACGTTTTACAGTTTGCCTAGCAAAGCCGCAGTTGCACTAGGGAGAAGCTATTTTGTCCCGTCTACGCACCGAGTCAGCACGTCTGCCACAGTTCGTTCGTACTGAATTTCGAGTAGCCCAGATTTTGCGAGGCTTTTCGAATTCAGGTGGTGTGGTAGCGAGGCAAGGCATATTATGAAATGTAGGGGTTGCCTGTTTGGTCCACTCCTTTTTGGAGTGATCACTTAGGTTGAATTCATTTCCATCCAAAACTGTTGCACTCTTAAATGGACTGATAAGAAATTAGGAATCTTATATATAGAAAATAGGAGATGATCATGGGACATAAGATTTTCGTTAAAGAGCTTTGTAATGCTACATGAAACCGTTGAGTGCAAATATTTTAGTTGAAGACATGGATTCAGTACACCCAACAAGTAATTCAGGACTTCTGGTGTCAGGCTACTCCGAGATGAAGAGGTTGGCACAGGACAGAAAATTGTGGCAGCTCTGATCAAACTTGTCAGAAGAATTATATCTCGGAAAAACAAATCAGTATGGTAGGTATAATTGCAAATCCACGATAGGGAGATAAATAGGAAGTCAACTGGCGATTCCATCAGACGTGTTCAGTGCTTAATTGTGTAGAACGTAAATATATGGAAAGCTGGGATGAATTTAAAAAGAGAAATATCATAAAATGTCTTCAGAATACATAATTAAAAAAGGCATATTACAAATATAAATACTTACCATGTGCTCTTATTCAGTTGTAATCATACAAAAACATTGGTTACACTTTCTTAATACTATCTTAAGTAATTTGATTTTGATTAATTTTGATTGAAATGTTGTTAGTCTCACAAACTGTAGCACCTTTCGACAATAAAAACAGAATTACAGCTTTCCTCATGCACCGATAGACTGTTCCCCTCTTACTTACATTTTTTCAGGATAATCAGTTTCTGTGTGACTGTTGGCCAGATTGGGTTTCTCAATGTTTCCGTAATACGCTCCCATGTGTCAAGAATACCTGAGACCGTCTGAGCCACCCATCTTAGTGCACCTGTGTTAAATTCTATTAAGTATCCATCCCCAATGCATATTCTCTAACTCTCATATTCTGTAGCTTCCTTTCCTAGTAATATACTACAATACGTAGAACGAGCATCTTATACAGATTTTATTTCTTTTTATAACTATAGTTCCCAATATTCATCCAATGAAACGTGGTTTGCCACTTGTTTTATCTTCTATTGAGCCCAAGGAATTAGCCCGCTCAACTGCGAGCTCCCAATCTTTCCCATCATAGATATTTGGACAAAACTGACTGCACCAATCTTGTAATCGAAGGAAGTAGCGTTCGTTTGCTTCTTTCAAATGATTTTTCATAGGGCTGAAATCCTAACGTAATACGATTGAATATTTATGTGACCTCTTCTCTCCATTTACAACCTCCCCTCGTATACGACTCCATAACTTTTATTTGCAAGTTAGTCTGAGTTTGCCGTCAAACAACACAACAGATCACTGTAAAATGAAATACAAAAGTAGTCCAGTCATATTTTAGTAAAACTCCTGTAGTTACTTTTGTCCATGGTTCTTTATCTCATAACACTTGTTCCCATCTTTACACCAAGATACCATGTTTACTTTCAAATCTGACTAGTGAAACCATATTTAAGTAGGTAATATTTAAGCAGGTACTTCAGTAGAGTTCAGTGATTTATCTAAGCAAATTCTTTTCAGAAGTCAGAAAACATTAGATCAGTCTGGCTAAATCGACCCACACTCTTCGAATTTCATTGTAAAAAAAATGGTTCAAATGGCTCTGAGCGCTATGGGACTTAACTTCTGAGGTCATCAGTCCCCTAGAACTTAGAACTACTTAAACCTAACTAACCTAAGGACATCACACACATCCATGCCCGAGGGACGATTCGAACCTGCGACCGTAGCGGTCGCGCGGTTCCACGCTGTAGCGACTAGAACCTCTCAGCCACTCCGGTCGGCCGAATTTCTTTGCGAAGTGAGAGCTGTTCTTATCATCAAAAGCGATTGTTTCAGGTAAATCATTGCGTCCAAACTAAACTATATTGTAAAAATTTAGGATAGTTACATATCAATGAAATGGTCAGGCAGCACTGTAAGTTACGGGAACTTTGTTGTAGACAGATGGAGTTCGCACTAGGTTCTAGTCCCTGACGGTTTTCTACTAACGAGGAAAACACGGCAAGTGCTATAACTCGATTTCCCAGCAACTTCGCGCAATGGAAGAGGTGTCGAAATAAGCAAACACGTTTCTCGGATTATCCGTAGATAGTCGACCGTTTCTGAGTAAACGACGTCAAAGTTTTCGACGTAATTTAGACGCTTTCTTGACACGCGCTAGTCTCAGCCGAAGTGGTGGCGCAGTAGTTAGCGTAGCGGCCTCTCCCTTTTGCGCGCCGTGTTCGAAACGCGATTACCGTTTTTATTTATTTCGAAGGATAATCCCCACGAATGTTTCTTATCAGCTTAGAGGATACAAGGGTGTTGTATTAACCGTAAAGTTACAACTGGGTTTCACAATAAGTGTCATACATTTATTATATAATTGTGTGTGTATGGTATTTCCAGGGCTTAAATTCCTTTCAAATTCTCATATTCTTATATTTCATTCTTACGTCAATTCTTCTATTAATTCATATGTTTATTCTTCAGGAAGATTTTGTGAATTACTTTAGATTATACCGATCGTAGGAATATTCGAAATACAGAAACGCCAAGCATCGCGCGAAGGCAGTTTGCCACAGTGACATTTCTTCGTATGTATCTCACTCGAGAAAGAGACGTCGTTAACATTGCCAAAGATTTAATCCGTTAGCAATAATTTCGCAGCAAACCAGGCATAACGGTTGGTTTTACTGAAAACTGGCGCTTGTAATTCATATGAATCAACATACACTACAGGAATTTCACCGAAAACAATTTGCTCATTCATTCATTTATTGTATTTTTTATTTTTTATTTTTTTTAGTTCCTTCACCATACATACAGATAGTCGAATTAGGACAGCGTTATTTCATTATACATTGGAAAACATTCGTGTAGTAATCTCCTACCGACATGGGTAGAAAAATGGAAAACAAAAATAATAATCGGGTTTCTGAGAGGATTACAAAAGTGTGAAGCCGCGCCGCTAGCCATTGTGCCATCGCTTCTCTTGAACTGTTTACTCGATAAGAGGCACATTAAGCGCCTCGAGAAGTTTGACCGTCGTTTTCTCAGGAACGGTGGAGTATCTACGGATAAGACGAGACATACGCTCGCTTATTTGGACCCTCTTCCAGTGAGTGAAGTTTGTCGGAAATCGCGTTACGGCATTTGCCGCTTTCTCCTCGTAAGGCATCTAGTATAAACTTGCTCAGCTACAAATTATGTGTAGATCTTGAAAACGATACAGTCACGTTCAGAGTGCAACATTATTTTAGTAATTCCAGCTGTTCTCCAACATCGCTGACACCGACACGTACACCATCCATTCATTCAATCATGCAACCGTTAACCGTTATCAGTACTCCAATTTCTTTCGTGAAGGAGTGCTTAAATACCGAACTCACAACTTATTCATAGTGATTTAATAGCATATTCATCCACGAGGTTTTTTATCTTTAATTTTTTGATACCAGCCATCTCGTTGTTTTAGCCGCGCGGAGTGGCCGCGCGGTTTGAGACGCCATGCCAGGACTCCGCGGCCCCTCCCGCCGAGGTTGGAGTCCTCCCTCGGGCATGAATGTGTGTTTTGTCCTTAGCAGAAGTCAGTTTAAGTAGTGTGTAAGTCTAGGGACCAATGACCTCAGCAGTTTGGTCCCGCAGGAATTCACACACACATTTGATTTAGTTTTACTGTTAAGATAGCTGGTTAAAGACTTCTTAAACAGTTTCTTTAACAGCCGATTTTCTTGCATTTGACGTATGTCTGTGTACCTCTCTACCTCTTTCACTAAAATGTATTGTGGCAACAGTCTCAAACCTTATATAGCTTGCTCTGAGAGACAATTAATCTGCATCTACATCATATGCCGCAAGCGACCTAATGGTCGGTGGCGGAGGGTACTTTTTGTACCACTATCTGAGGCCCCCAACCCTGTTCCACTCACGAATAGCGCGTGAGAAGAATGATTTTCGGTAAGCCTCGGTATTGGCTCTAGTTTTAGAATTTTCTCCTCATAGTTATTACGCGAGATGGATGTAGGGGGAATTAATATGTTGTCTGACTCTTCCCGGAAGGCGCTCTCTCGAAATTTCAATAGTAAATCTCTCCGTGATGCACGACTCTCTTGTTACGTCGGCCGGCGGAGTTTGTTGAACGTCTCCATAACGCTCTCGTGCCGACTAAACGATCCCGTGACGAAACGTGCCGCTCTTCGTTGGATCTTTTCTATGTCTTCTATCAGTCCTATCTGGTAGGGATCAGAGATAGACGAACAATAGTAAGAATCGGTCGAACTAGTTGCTTATAAGCCACTTCGTTCGTGGATGAGTTACATTTCTTTAAGATTCTTCCTATGAATCTGACTTTGGTATCTGCTTTTTCCACTATTTGTTTTACATGGTCATTCCACTTAAGGTCGTTCCGGATAGTTACTCTTAGATATTTTACGACCGATACTGTTTCCAGCGGTTTGTCATCAATAGCGTAGCTACACACTAGTGGATTTCTTTACCTATGTATGCGCAATATGTTACGTTTATTTACTTTCAAGGACAACTGCCAGAGCCTGCACCATTCACCAATTCTCTGGAGGTCATTCTGCAAATTGTTACTACCTACTGGCGTTCCTGCTTTGTTACAGACAACCGCATCATCTATGAAAATCCTTAGAGAGCACCCGTCGCTTTCTCGTAGATCATTTATATATATTGCAAACAGTAACGGTCCTATCACACTTCCTTAGGGTACACCGGAAATTATCTTCAAAACAGTCGATTTTGTTCCGTTAAGAACGACGTGCTGAGATCTGTCTCCAAGGAAATCTTGAACCCAGTCTCCAATCTGCTCCGATACTGGATAAGCTCGTTTTTTTTTTTTTTCATTAAACGGCGGTGCGGGACGGTGTCAAATGCCTTCCTGTAGATGAGGAACACAGCATCAACCTGAGCGCCGTTATCGGCACTGTGGGTCTCATGAAAGAACAGAGCGAGCTGAGTTTCGTAGAATCTCTGTTTGCGGAATCCATGTTTATTTTTATAGAGGAAATTTTCCTTCTTCAAGAATGTCTTGATTGTTGAGCATAAAACGTGTTCCATAATTCTACAACAGATTGACGTCAACGGATAAGTCTATAATTGTGTGCACCCGTCCTGCCTTAAGAACGGGAATGACCTGCGCTTTCTTCCTGTTTAGGTGCCCTTTGTTGCTCAAGCGATCTATGATAAATTACTGCTAGAAGGGGAGCATCTTACATGTATCTCATCTCGTCCTGACACCTTTCCACTACTAAGTGATTATAGTTGTTCTTCCATACCGAGATCGGTTATCTCAATATCGGCCGTTACGACGTTCGTACGACGATTGAAAGGATGGACCATGTTAAGATCTTCGGCAGTGAAACAATTTTGAAAGACCGAATTCAGAATTTCGACCTTCGCTCTGAGGTCTTCCGTTTCTGGGCCAGTATGGTCATTGAGTGAATGAATAGACTATTTTGACCCACTTACTGATTTTACATACGGCCATAATTTCCTAGAGATTTTAGTCAGTTCGGTTCACGAAGCTTTACTTTCAAAGTCATTGATCGCATTTTTGTAAAATCTACTTATTGTATGTTTCTTCGGAATTAAAAAGAAATGGCAATTTGTTAAGAAACGGAAAGGATTATATGTAGAGCCATCAGTCACAAATAAAGCAACTATTTTTTAAAAGACAGAGGATTTCTTCCAAATAACGAATAGTTTAAGCAAAAATTGTGGAAAGTCTGCAGTAGGTGGATACGTTCCATTCCCACTGAATATCAGTAATTCACTTATTACAGGGCAATAGGTACTGGAAACGTCGTTTGAAACCCTTGTCTTTTGATAATATGCCATCTCCGAGAAGCTTTTCTAAGTTATGTAGGACGTAAGTAACAGAACAGCTTATTTCACTGTTGATTTCTATTATGTTGAATCTCTGCTGTTTCATTATGTATGGAGAGGAAGGAGAATGAATGCTTGGCGTAACCTCTACTGACATGTGCGTTTTCTCACTAGGCTACCAGACACTGACTCTCAAACCACTCCACGATATTTGATGCGGGGTTATTCAAATAGCACTGAGAAACCTGATTCAGCTCCCAATCCGTCCCGTGTCAACACAAGACTGGATAGTTACTTAAGGGCGTCAGCGATGTTACACTAACTAGCACGAATATAAAACCCGCTTTCTCCCTCCAACACCGTTCACCCGAAATAACACAATACTTCACGGACTCAGAAACTGTACTGTTTGCTTGCAGAGTAGTTTTCTCTAGATACATTTTCTGTCGCATTCTCTCGTTCCGTCAAATGACTATATCCAGATCACTCACTGCTTTGAGTTACGAATTAAAATCAGAGGACAAAGTTAAATGAATGAACGTCATCACTTTCATATAACAAACGATTTAGGCAGCGCATGACAGGAAAGTTCACAGAAGGCACTAATGTTATTCGTTCCAATGAAACAGGCATTTGGAGTGACATCTCCTGCCAGTTATGGAAACACATCAATGCATATCCAGTGTTAACATTCTATGGGAATCGTGTGTGTGTGTGTGTGTGTGTGTGTGTGTGTGTGTGTGTGTGTGTGTGTGTGTGTGTGTGATTTGATATGTCTTTTAATTTCTAGCATATGATGTACCAGAGGGTGCTGAGTGGATCATGTGTGAAGACCACAAATTGAACAAAATAAAACAAAAATAAACACACAGACACGTGACGTAGATGTGAAGCCCGTGACATCACTCCTGTTTTAATTCTAAGTACGCACTGATTCATTGTACATATTCATTGCCGCAATTCTTTGTCGCGAACTCTTTATGGCAGACTTTTTCACCCTGTCACGCATGTGGTGCTACAGAAGAATTCTGAAGATTAGATGGGTAGATCACATAACTAATGACGAGGTATTGAATAGAATTGGAAGAAGAGAAATTTGTGGCTCAACTTGACTAGAAGAAGGGATCGGTTGGTAGGACATGTTCTGAGGCATCAAGATATCGCTAATTTAGTATTGGAGGTCAGTGTGGAGGGTAAAAATCGTTAGAGGGAGACCAAAAGGTGAATACACTAGGCAGATTCAGAAGGATGTAGGTTGCGGTAGGTACTGGAAGATGATGAAGCTTTCACAGGATAGAGTAGCATGGAGAGCAGTATCAAACCAGTCTCTGTACAGAAGACCACAACAACAACAACAATAACAATACGCAATAAATCGTGTCTGCATCTAGATTTGATGCAAGGAAAGCAGAAAGGTGAAAGCTGAGTCGTCTGATGCGCCGCTGAAAAAAAGTTCTTTATTTAAAGGAAGCAAAATTGGATCCGTTGTTGAAGTTGTTTTTCGGAAAACGTTTCCTTTTTACTTAAAAGATTAAAGACCACAGATTTCGGTATCGCGATTTCTTTCGCTATGCAGTTATTCTCCAACGATTGAAGAGGAAGGTTTCAGTAAAAATATTTAATTTTTTCTCATTTTATAGTGTCACGTCGCAGCTTGATGATAAAGTGGTTATCTTTTCGTTATTGGTCATATTTATTACGATACTTCGAAGTTAGATAGCTCATTGTGCATTGTTCAAAGAATTTGCATTGAATTGTGAGCACGAATTATGATGTTTAATATGAGGGAAGCACGAATCGTACAACGCGAAGTTATCTTTTCTCGAAATGCGACCGCCAACCATCTGCAGAGGTCTTTAGAAATGTTCTGTAGTCCTCCGCAAGGAATTTCTGAATCGCCTTCCATCCTCGGCACCTAGCTGAATATTGATACACCAATAAACAATTCGGAGGGAAGGAAATGAATAAATGAATAGGAAAATTGAGGAAACCAGAAGAAAAGAAACCTACTGTGTATAGAATGAACATGAATTTCGTTTAGTGCAGGCGACCCGGCCCGGCCTCTCACTGGCAGGACTAAGCAACTACGGCTGGACCTCTTGTCTGGCGTAGGGGTACTAAAATGTGTGAACAAAACTTCCTCCTGAATAAGTCCGTCTATTAGCAAAAACCGTATCTAAATCCCTACAGCATTTCGAGGTCAGACTTCATACAAAGACAGAAAAACGATGTGGGGCTTTAGTTTAATTAATATTTCCTGCGCAAGCGACGGAAGACATTGTTTTTTTTTTGTTTTTTTTAAATTACTATGGGACGAATGGCGTTAAGTAAATAATGCCACATATATTTTTCTTCGGCCAGTTGAGATTGAAAACATGCGGAATTTGTTGTGGGACATCGTGGAATATTCCCGCTTCAGTCCGTATATTTTTAAGAAGTTCCGATAGGTGGCGGCACTACATGACGCCTTCAGACTAGCGTCTCTGACGAAGGTGCGTTCCAGGCAGAGAGCTGTCACTGAATTTCTCTTGAAGAAAAACCAGAGCATCAAAGATATTCATAGGCGCTTGTAGAATGTCTCTGGAGACGTGGCAGTGAACAAAAACACGATAAGTCGTTGGGCGAGGCGACTTATCATCTTTGCAACAAGGTCGCGCAAACCTGTCCGATCTCCCGCGTGCCGTCCGGCCGCACACATCTATGACTCCTGCAATGTTGAAACGTGCGGACACTCTCATTCGAACTGATCGATGGGTCATAATCAAACACCTCGCTGAACAACTGAATGTCTCTGCTGGTAGTGCTAAAACACTCGTCCACCAGTTGGGTATTTAGATGTGTCTACCCGCTGGATTGCCTGCCGCCTAACAGAAGACCATGCAGAGCAACGAAGGGCCATCTGTGCGGAATGTATTGCGCGATGTGAGGCTGATTATGCCAATTGTTTGTCGAATATTGCCGCGGGCGGCGGAACATGGGTTCATCAATTCGAACCGGAAACGAAACGCCAATCCATCGTGTGGTGCCACACCTGCTCTTCTCCGAAGATAGGTTCAAAGCCGCTCCCTTAGCCGGTAAAGTCATGGCGACGGTCTTCTGGCACTCTGAAGGAGTTATTCTGTTAGAAGTCCTCCGTCATGGTGCAACGATCAACTCTGAACTGTATAGTACTACCTTCAGGAAACCGGAGAAACGACTTCAGTCTGTTCGTCGCCACAAAAAAATGCAAACGAACGTCTCAATTATAACACAATCTATTATACAGGCCTGTGAATGCGAGAGAAGCTGAAAAAACTTCATTGGATTGTTCCCTCCTCACTCGCCCTACAGCCCGGATCTCGCACCTTCCGGATTCCATCTGTTTGGCCCAATGAAGAATGCGCTGGAAGCAGTACGTGGATGATGGCGAGGTTATTGACGTAGCCAGACGTTGGTTCCAACGTCCATCAGCAGACTGGTACCACGCGGGCACAGAGGTTCTCCCAGGAAGGTGGTGTAAGGCCGTCGTATCGAACCGGAGATTATGTTGAAAAACAGGGTTTTATATGCAAAGGAGTGGGGAATAATATGGTGAATTGGAATCCTAAATAAAACCAACCTGCTTTTAGAAAAAAATTTGTTGCATTGTTTACTGAAAGCTCCTCGTATATTTGAAAATCACAATAAGCAATACACGTGACTGACATGGGCTTTATACCACAGATTACGAAGATGACAATACGGACGAGGGACATTCGGAAAATTAGAATTATCACCTCGAAAAAAAAAGTAAGGTTTTTTCTGGTACATATTTTTTGGAGGTTGCAACTAATACTTTACGACTATCATTTTTAAATCATTAGGGCAATAAAACTGTGTAAGTCCGCCAATGGGTGAGCGGTCAGCACGTCTGCCATGCGGTAGCCTGGGGTTCAATACCCGGTACTGCCAGGGATTTATCGTCGATTGGAGAACTGGAAAAGGGTAGACTCAGCGGCGTGGTGCAAACTGAGAGCTACTTCAATGAGAAGTAGCGGCTTGAAGGCATGACAACTGCGGAGAGAGTAGTTTGCTGCTCCCACTCCTGTCCATAACGCACCCGAACGACGCAACTGGTATAGGATGACACGGCGCGCGGTTGGCACTAAACGGCCCGTCAAGGCCTGAATGTGAAACCGTACAGAAGTTCTGATTTTAAGAATTCAGTATGGTGTGAATGCAGTACGTACTACACTCGGAGCCTCTAAAAGTCGAGGCAAAGGGCTTAAGGTGACATGATGTGAGTGTGAACAGTGGTTTACTGAAGAACAGTGACTAGGAAAATGAAGAAGTTCCACGTCTGAGAAAGGGTCGGAAGGTGACATGTCAGGTGAAAGAGCAGTCTAGGGAAACAGTGAGACCCACTGCTCTCAGTCGTAGGTCTTCATCATATAGAGCAGGACACTGTCCACTTTTCAGTCCGGAACTGCACTGCTGCTACGGTCGCAGGTTCAAATCCTGTCTCGGGAATGGATGTGTGTGATGTCCTTAGGTTAGTTCGGTTTAAGTAGTTCTAAGTCTAGTGGACTGATGGCCTCAGGTGTTAAGTCCCATAGTTCTTAGACCCATTTGAACTGCCCACTTGGTTTAGGACGTGTAAGATTTCCTGAAATAAGAACAGTACCTCGGGCTATAAATTCTCCCTCGCGTAGTTGCTATTTAAACTGCGTTCAAAGCTCTGGTATCATTATCGTATGTAGCGTCCAGTGCCCACCCAAAACAACGCAGCCTTTGCCTGCTGTACCGGTCAAAAAGGCAGGCTACAAGACTGCCGTCATCGCGGTAACGTCTACCACAAGTATGTCCACGACAGATTTGCAGTCTGAGGCGTTTACGACGTCGTACAATGTAAGTCGAACCTGTGGCTAATGTGCTGGTGGTTCAACGTGGCAGGCGGAAGTGAGCGATGTCAAACGAAGAATGTGGTCGCTGCTGGGAGAGGGGAGAGGAGGTACCTGCGGGAACGAGACCAGACGCCCTCACGCAAACCTCCCAGTCTACACCCATGTTTTGTGCTTCTGAGAAATGCGGTATACTAATAGCGTTCGCTGATCCTTTTCACGGCCCCAGGAGTCGCACTCGAACGGCGTGATGGATTCGGAGTAGCCCTTTCACTCATTTCAAGATAAGGACAGAATACAATGAGAAGGGCGCAATACAGAACATTTCTTAACGGCCACCTCAACTTATAGTGACGTAAACTAGGATTATAGATCTGACCTCTGCCCGTATCTTAAGCAGTCATAATTCAAAACGTGCTCCACCTAAAACTGCTTAAAGTCCGCACAGTGACTTTGTACGACTGTCGGCGCAGAAAGGTTCACACCATATCCCAGCGACAGTTCAACGCATCAAAGTGGTTCTGTGTGTTACAGCAGACAATTTCACATCACTTTGCGACGTTGCGCACTGCGCTGTGTCAAGCAGCACTCTACTAATACTGTGTTCGAACATTAGAGGAGTCTTTTTGCTACTCACATGCGTTAAGTCAAATTTTCCTACATTTAGAGCAAGCTACCATTTATCACAGTGACTAGAAATTCTGTCAGAGTAATTTATTATCCTCCTACAGACGTTAAAGGGCGACCCTTTCCCGCACTTTCAGCGTCATCAGCAGTCACAGTTCTACAGAGAACAGCGGCCCTATCACTGTTCCCTGGGCTATACCTCTGATGAACACTAGCCGTCCAGGACTACGTACCCGGTTCTCTGGCTTAAGGGTATCGAGCCACTTACATTAATGAGATAAGTATTCCGTATCATCGGAACCCTCGTTAACAATCCGCAGTGGACACTGAATGTTTTCCGGAAATCTAGGCATATGGAATCTGCCTGTTGCCCTTCATCCATGTTTCATGACTTGTCGTGCGAGAAAAAGAGCGAGTTGAGCTTCACACGAGCGAAGCTTTATAAATCGGTGCTGATTCGTAGACGGAAGCTTTTCTGTGTCAAGAAAAATTATTATTTTCGAAGTTAAAACATACTCAATAATTCTGCTGTAAACTGATGTTAAGGACATAGGTCTTAAATTTTTCGGGTCCGTTGTTTTACCCTTCTTATGCTGGAGAGTCATATGTGCTTTTCTCCATTCGCTTGGGACTTCGCGGTGGCCGAGAGATTCGAGATAAAAATGGGAGCTAAGAAGCCTATGCTGAAGAGTGCTCTCTGTAAAACCGAATTAGAGTTCCATACGGGCGTGGTGATTTGTTTCCAACTCTTCCAGTTGCTTCTCTACGCCAGGAATACTTATTTCTGTGTCTTCCATACACGAGTCTGTGCGACGGTTAAACCAATTAAACACCAGCAACAGGCAAGTCTCAAGATCTGACGAATAGGTACGGTCGAGCACTGCGGAGACTAGGAGTAAAAATTCACATGAAAGCAGGGGAAGGGATCACTCGTGAGTTCCAAAATGCTAACAGCAGTCCAGCTGGCACAAGGACTGTGCGTAGGGAGTTAAAAAAATTGTGATACAATGGTCGAGCAGTTCCTCATTAGTGGCACATTTCGTAGTCAGCGTTTGAGGTGGTATAATGTTCAACACTATTGGACGGCGGATGACTGGAAGCGAGTGGTTTAAAGTCATGAATAACGCTACACCCTGTAGCAATCCGATGGAAGAGTTTGGATTTGGAGAATGCCTAGAGAACCTTACCTGCCGTCATATGTAGATTCAACAGTAATGTACGGAAGTGGTGATCTTTTGGTATATGGGTGTTCCATATGGTTCAGGCGTGGTCTCCTTATTGCGCTTAACAACACGCTAAATGTGGAAGGATACGAACACATTTGACAGCATTGTATACTGCGTAGAGTAGAGGTACAGTTCGGAGAGGATGATTGTGTCAGTATGACACTGCATCTTGTCATGAAGCAGCATCATTGAGACAGTGGTTTGTTGACAACAGCATTCGTTAAAAGGGGCAGCCCGTCCAGAGTCCTGGGCTGAACCCATTGCGATACCTTTGGGGTGAGTTAGAACGTCGGCTTCGCTCCAGGCACCGCCACCCAACTTCAACATGTACTCTGGTTTCGATTCTTGTGGAAGTATGGGCTGCCATTCCTCACAGACATTCAGACGCGCCACTGAAAGTCTCCCCAGCAGAGTTCAAAATGGTTCAAATGGCTCTGAGCACTATGGGACTCAACTGCTGAGGTCATTAGTCCCCTAGAACTTAGAACTAGTTAAACCTAACTAACCTAAGCACATCACAAACATCCATGCCCGAGGCAGGATTCGAACCTGCGACCGTAGAGGTCTTGCGGTTCCAGACTGCAGCGCCTTTAACCGCACGGCCACTTCGGCCGGCCCAGCAGAGTTCAAGCCGTCATAAAAATTAAAACTGGAACACTCCATATTAGCGTCCACAAATACACTATCTGATCAAAAGTATCCGGACACCCCCAAAAACAAACGTTTTTCATAATAGGTGCATTGTGCTGCCACCTACTGCCATGTACTCCACATCAGCGACCTCAGTAGTCATTAGACATCGTGAGAGCAGAATGGGGCGCTCCACGGAACTCGCGGACTTCAAACGTGGTCAGGTAATTGGGTGTCACTTGTGTCTTCGCCTGTACGCGAGATTTCCACACTCCTAAACATCCCTAGTTCCACTGTTTCCGATGTGATAGTGAAGTGGAAACGTGAAGGCGCACGTACAGCACAAAAGCGTACAGGCCGACCTCGTCTGTTGAATGACAGAGACCGCCGACAGTTCAAGAGGGTCGTACTGTGTAACAGGCAGACATCTATCCAGACCATCACACAGGAATTCCAAAGTGCATCTCCATCTACTGTATGTACTATGCCAGTTAGGCGGCAGATGAGAAAACTTGGATTTCACTGTCGAGCGGCTGCTCATTAGCCACACATCACGGCGGTAAACGACAAACGACGCCTCGCTTGGTGTTAAGTAATCACGGTACACAATGTGGCGAACCGATGGCAGGCTGTGGGTATGGTGAATGCCCGATGAACGGCATCTGCCAGTGTGTGTAGTGCCAACCGTAAAATTCGAAGGTGGTGGTGTTATGGTGTGGTCGTGTTTTTCATTGAGGGTGCTTGCACCCCATGTTGTTCTGCGTGTCACTATCACAGCACAGACCTACATTGATGTTTTAAGCACCTTCTTGCTTCCCATTGTTGAAGAGCAATTCGGGGATGGCGATTGCATCTTTCAACACGATCGAGCACCTGTTCATAATGCACGGCCAGTGGCCGAGTGGTTACACGACAATTATATCCCTGTAATGGACTGTCCTGCACAGAATCCTGGTGTGAATCCTGTAGTACACATTTGGGGTGTTTTCGAGCGCCGACTTCGTGCCAGGCCTCACCAACCGACATCGCTACCTCTCCTCGGTGCAGCACTCTGTGAAGAATGGGCTGCCATTCCCCAAGAAACCTTCCTGCATCTGATTTAACGTATGCCTGCGAGAGCGGAAGCTGTCATCAAGGCTAAGGGTGGGCCAACACCATATTGAATTCCAGAATTACGATGGACGGCGCCATGAACTTGTAAGTCATTTTCAGCCAGGTGTCCGCATACTTTTGATCACATGGTGTAGGTGTCAGGATACTTTTTATGAGATAATGTAAGAGCTGCAGTCCAGGGGGACAGCGGTTCAAATCCGCTGCCGGGCATCCAGATTTAAGTTTTTCGTGGTATTCTTCTATAATTTAAGGTAAATGGCATAACGGTTACTTCGGAAGGACGCAGCTTACTACCTCCGCCATCATTACTCAGACCTAGCTTCTGTTCTGAATCTAAAAGACCAGAACGTCGACATGACGTTGAACTGTAATCTTTCCTTTACTCCGGCACCCATACATTGATCTGAAAGTACCATGAACGCTTCTACAATCGCCACTGACTAGTAACTTGCGTTGTGAGGAGCAGAATGCATATGCCGTGCGTCAAGATTTCCCCTGCGTACAGCAAGCAAATTATTTTGCCGTATATAGCTGCAACGTACGGGAGAAGAGCGGTGTTGAGGCGGCAGATCGGCTTGAGGGATTCGGGAAGGCCCACGCCCTCATTTTTAATGTGGGCGGCAGGGGGTGGGCTATTCTGCGTCGCGCCATCACGTGGGCCGTGAGGACGGCGGCTTTTTTGGCTGGCGATGACATTGCGCAGGGCCGCGGCGACGCGCGAAAGGTCAGTCCACCGGCTGCGAAGCTGGGGCGATGACCTTCACTTCAGCGTGCTAAAGCGGGCGCCCGAAGCAGCCTCAGGAATTCAGGCGGCTGCGCCTTGTGAACTAGCGGAGGCAACACTACCACCGTGAACCTTCGTTGGGAAACGCGACTTACTCGCCGTGCAGATTTGTAACTTGTAATTTATCTTGTGGCGACAAGGGTGAAATTAACTGTCTCGCCTGTTCACACGATGCAATCTGAGAATACTCTATAAACGTCAAAATTCAGCAAAGGCACTAATATATAAAACAAAGAACAAACACAAAGTCGAAGATATTACAAAAAAATAAACTTGATTCACGTGTGCATTTCTTATGCATTTGACACGTTCATCATCATAACGGTTACCGTGAGATTGATCAATGGAAAACGTAGCTAACTAACTTAAACCTAAAAGTAATCTCTGTACGACTTGCGTACTTCTACACCTTGATGCACTACACTGCACAAACACTACGCAGCCACTTCATAGCTCCTATGACTGTGCTTAAACTGACACACAATATTTTTAGCACAACGCAATCTGACTTCTAATAATCCCTACAAAAGAATGGCCCCGACTAACAATAACCTATACCTTTCATGAATCACTTACCTCACAAAAATCTTCATTACTCGAACTACTGCAATACAGCGAGCGCCAATACTGCCAGCTAAATAAAGCTAAATAAAAGATTCTAACTACTGAAGTCACTAACTACTGATAGGCATAGTTCGCAAATGAAAGATTTTGATAAAGAACAAACAATGTATTTACCTTAATATATATATATATATATCAGTCCATGACATCCAGTCTCACAAATTTACCCTTTCTGATGGACACACGTCCAGATCATCCGCTCTCAAAACTGCGCCATCTCTGTCCCCACATCCACCACTGCTGGCAGCTGACCTCCAACTGCGCAACGCTACGCGCTGTTAACAGCCAACTGCCCAACACTACAATAGCAAATTCCAACAATGCAAGCCAGCCACAGACTGCATACAGCAGCCAGTAATTTTCATATAGAGCGCTACATGGCGTTACCAACATAAAAACTTAAACAGCCTACTTACACTCCCTCCTATGTGTTAACGATATCTGCGATTAAACGTGACCTGGTGTCTGGATCGCGTGACGACTTGTGTTGCTGTTGTAGAGTCGTCAGTTGTAGAACTTGATGTCCGTCGGGAGCTATTGTCGGCATGTGGCGTGGTTGCAGGTGGTTCAGATGTGTCCATAAGTGATGTGCTAAGTGATTTCTGTGCGCCAGCATCAGCAGCGCTAAAGGCAGATTTTAGGCGGTCAATGGAAACTGTTGTCGGTGTTCCCATGACGCCGACTCTAAACACTTTATCCTCCCTGCTGAGTACAGTAAATGGCCAACCGTATGGTGATTGCAGATGTTTACGTATTGTGCCGTGCCGAATGAACGGCCGGCCGAGCGGTTCTAGGCGCTTCAGTCTGGAACTACGTGACCGCTACGGTCGCAGGTTCGAATCCTGCCTCTGGCGTGGATGTGTGTGATGTCCTTATGTTAGTTAGGTTTAAGTAGTTCTAAGTTCTAGGGGACTGATGACCTCAGAAGTTGTCCTACAGTGGTCAGAGCCATTTGAACCATTTTGCCGAATGAACACCTTCCTGCAGCTCGAAAAATCAGCAAAGACGAATGGTCACGAATCACTTGCTTGCTCTCTTGCTGCAATAGGCCGGTGTTGTCGGAAGTGTGTGCCTAACTTGTTGACGGTGTCTACGCATCGTTGGTAGTGCCCGGCATGCTGCCCAGGTACTCGCCGGCTGGCCTACTTGGTTGTCCACAGACAAGCTCAGCTGCGGTTGTGTTCAGATCGTCTTTGATGGCTATGCGGAGGCCCAGCAGCACGATCGGTAGCATCTCAGTCCAGCCGAAGAGACGCTTTGAGCTGACAGTGTAAGCGTTCTATCACGCCATTTACTGCCGGTTGGTAAGCAGTTGTCCGGATGCGTTTCGTACCTAACAGGGTGGCGAGTGTCTTGAATAGGTAAGATTCGTATTGCCTGCCCCGGTCGGTAGTGAAGCGCAAAAGTACGCCAAAACGGGCAGTTCATCCCCGGAGAAGTGCGATGGCGACCGTCTCGTCGGTGGTATCGGACGTGGGGAATATCGTATTTATCGCATAAAATCCTCCCCCGCATATTCCCCTCCCCTACGATTTTTCATCATTAAAAAATTATTCTATTAATATAGCGTATAATTTCGTCTTCTGGTTCGTTCTCACTGGAGCGGCCTTCAAATGACTTGGCAGTGGACAACAACGGATGCAGAGGTACTTGGCGTAAAAATATTCCCATTGTTACAGCATACCCTAAATTTGAAAATTGGAGTTGCAGACGTATTTCTGGATCAGTTACAAGTAGTCATAATGTCTAAATATTGAAACTACGAGACAAAATTGAAATTAAATGTTTTATCTTACGCTGATACAAACAGTTTGAAAGCTGCAGAAAGACATTTCTCCGTTGATCCAAATTCAATACGGTACTGGCACGGACAGAAAGACATACTCATGGCTGCAAAGGCAAGTTTCCGTGGGCCTAAAACGGCGAAATATGCCGAAACTGATGATGGTGTAATTGCTTATGTCAATGAACTTCAGAATGATGGTTGATCTTTCCATTACGAAATGGTTCATAACAAAGCTAGCGAGATAGCTGCCACCCTCAATATTGACAGAAAGGATTTTAAAGCAAGCGTTGGTTGAGTGATTCGTTTTATGAGACGGCAAAATCTCAGGAGAACATCTTCGTGCCAGCGTTTACCTCGAGACTACACAGATAAGGTAATAGAGTTACATTGTTACGTAACACAAGTGTGACAGCAATATTACTGTTTGCTCTCCCACGTTGGTCAAGCTGCACAGACGCGTGTTTTCTAACTTGTTGCACAACACCATCATTGCTCCAACTGGCTCAAAAAGTGCCCTTGCGAAGACAACTAGAGTGGAGAAGCTAAGATACACAGCGATGTTGTGCATTACAACAGACTGCAACAAACTTCGATCATATGCCATCTTTAAAAGGCAGACATTACCAAAGGAGGCTACCGCAGATGGAATTCGCTTACGAGTTCAGGGAATGGGCTGGATGTCAGCAGATTTGATGGTGGATTGGTTGGAGAAAGTCTGGGGAAGACGACCAGGGACATTATTACAAAAAAAGTCCATTCTTGTCCTAGACAGTTTCTGTTTCCGGAATCACTTTGTCGAAGCTGTGAAGGAGAAAATGAAATGGATGGAGTCCCATCCTGTCATCATCCCTGGAGATTTAACGGAGATTCTTCAACCTTTTGATGTTAGCGTCAACAAACCTTTCAGGGAACATCTTCGATCCTCGTATTCAGAATGGATGGCGGCGGGATGTCTTTCGGGAGACAAGATAAGGTAGCCATCAGTACCTACGATGTGGGAGCGAATAATTCGAGCATGGGAGAAAATTAGTGCCGATATTATTCCGAGGATGGAATGCTGTGGAATAGTGATAATGAAGCTGATCTGTTATCTGAACCTGAGAATAGTGATGATAATGACGATAGCGAGACTGCAGAATAGTAAGGGAAAAGAAGCATTGAAACGATGCATCGCTGCTCCTCATTGTAGGCATACGAAACCGTGATATGAAATCAGTTCTTTTGACTTAACAGAAAATAAATACTGGTAGGTACCAATTTTTTCACAAATTGCCGTAAATACGACTTTTACCTACCCAATACATCGGTTCCCTTCCTTTTTGAATTCTTAGAAGCACCAGTCTACCACTCGCATAATTCCCTCCCTTCTGTTTTCAGAAAAAATTTTATAGAGTAAAGGAGATTGGGTGTACTACGCGATAATGTACGGTACCTCTGACCAGCGAGTGAATCTATGACAATCGGAAATCAAGACATCTCCCAGTTCGCCGTCGGACTGTCTTCAGACGATTTTCGTGGTGTTCGGAATTTCCATGTTTCGAATGCTCCTGAGATCGATATCATCCAAGAGAATGCACCACATCTTCCTGAAGAATAAACATAAAAACAGAATAAAAGGATTAAGAGGTGATATAAGAATGAAATGTAAGGATCTGAAAAGATTGTATCAGCTGAAAATACCATACACACATACATTTTATAGTAAATGTATGATACTTATTGTGAAACCCAGTTGAAATTTTACAGATAATATAACGCCATTGTATCCCTTAACTTGATAAGAAACATTTTTATAGTAACTTTCTACTGACGTAGGCAGATAAATTTAAATAAGTAAAATAAATAAAAATACTAATCGGTGTCGAATACGGGACGCAAAAGTGAGAGGCCGTGGCGCTAGTCACCATGCCACCAGCTGAGCTGTGCGGATCTCCTCCTAAGGGACATCTAAAGTTATGTGAAAACTCTCTCAGAAACATTCGAGTATCTACGGATAAAATGGTTCAAATGGCTCTGAGCACTATGGGACTTAACATCTCAGGTCATCAGTCCCCTGGAACTTAGAACTACTTAAACCTAACTAACCTAAGGACAACACACACATCCATGCCCGAGCCAGGTACCGAACCTGCGACCGTAGCGGTCGCGCGGTTCCGGACTGAAGCGCTTACAACCGCTCTGCTACAGTGGCCGGCTATCTACGGATAAGCCGAGACACATTCGCTTATTTTGGCCCCTCTGCAACTAATCGAAATTTCTGGGGGTTATGGTGCATGCCATGTTCTCCTCGCCAGTGTACTGTTAACAAGTGAGGTTGTAACTTTTTGATGTGGCTTCATTCCTAATGTAATTATGCAATGTGACGTCTCGTTTAGTATGTACAAAGTAAAAGAAGCTGATAATTATAATGTGTAATATCGCACATGTAAGTAGAAATACTGCACTATAATGTGGTATGTTAATGTGGGTTGTGCAATGTGTTATTTATATATTGCGATGTATGGAGATTTATGCAGACAATGTTGACGCTCTTCCAGGTTGATTTTTCAGTTGCGCGAAAATGACTTAATGATCGAAATTAGTCAATCCCACGCTTTAAATAACTAACGTTTAATTACAGCCTGCGACGGACCATGTTCTCTTTTATAAAGTATTTAGAGGCTGCAGATACTCATAGCAACAAAACATTTTAACGTTGTGGGTATATTTCGGCCTGTCCTAGCTGCCTCACCCCGCGTATCTCTAATCCGTTTCCTGTGTCATTTGTTTGATGTGTGTGGTTTGTGGTTTAACGTCGAGTTTATCATCGCCTTTACATATACACTACTGGCCATTAAAATTGCTACACCACGAAGATGACGTGCTACAGATGCGAAATTTAACCGACAGGAAGAAGATGCTGTGATATGCAAATGCTTAGCTTTTCAGAGCATTCACACAAGGTTGGCGCCGGTGGAGACACCTACAACGTCCTGACATGAGGAAAGTTTCCAACCGATTTCTCATACACAAACAGCAGTTGACCGGCGTTGCCCGGTCAAACGTTGTTGTGATGCCTCGTGTTAGGAGGAGAAATGGGTACCATCACGTTTCCGACTTTGATAAAGGTCAGATTGTAGCCTATCGCGATTGCGGTTTATCGTATCGCGACATTGCTGCTCGCGTTGGTCGAGATCCAATGACTGTTAGCAGAATATGGAATCGGTGGGCTAAGGAGGGTAATACGGAACGCCGTGCTGGATCCCAACAGCTTCGTATCACGAGCAGTCGAGATGACAGGCATCTTATCCGCATGGCTGTAACGGATCGCGCAGCCACATCTCGATCCCTGAGTCAACAGATGGGGACTTTTGCAAGACAACAACCATCTGCACGAACAATTCGACAGCAGCATGGACTATCAGCTTGGAGACCATGGCTGTGGTTATCCTTGACGCTGCATCACAGGCAGGAGCGCCTGCAAAGGTGTACTCAACGACGAACCTGGGTGCACGAATGGCAAGACGTCATATTTCCAGGTTCTGTTTACATCATCATGGTGGTCGCATCCGTGTTTGGTGACATCGCGGTGAACGCACATTGGAAGCATGTATTCGTCATCACCATACTGGCGTATCACCCGGCGTGATGGTATGGGGTGCCATTGGTTACACGTCACGGTCACCTCTTGTTCGCATTGACGGCACTTTGAACAGTGGACGTTACATTTCAGATATGGTACGAACCGTAGCTCTACCCTTCATTCGATCCCTGTGAAACCCTACATTTCAGCAGGATAATGCACGATCGCATGTTACAGGTCCTGTACGGACCTTTCTGGATACAGAAAACGTTCGACTGCTGTCCTGGCCAGCACAATCTCCAGATCTCTCACCAATTCAGAACGTCTGGTCAATGGTGGCCGAGCAACTGGATCGTCATAATCCGCCAGTCACTACTCTTGATAAAATGTGGTATCGTGTTGAAGCTGCATGGGCAGCTGTACCTGTACACGCCATCCAAGCTCTGTTTGACTCAATGCCCAGGCGTATCAAGGCCGTTATTACGGGCAGAGGTGGTTGTTCTGGGTACTGATTTCTCAGGATCTATGCACCCAAATTGCGTGAAAATGTAATCACATGTCAGTTCTAGTATAATATATTTGTCTAATGAATACCAGTTTATCATCTGCATTTCTTCTTGGTGAAGCGATTTTAATGGCCAGTAGTGTATTAAGAGGAACTAATGTGGTTAAAATATCATAATACTAGGACGAGTAAGTCTTAGGTAAATACACGAACTGTATGTCAATCTCACCATCATCCGCACATTCAGTCTTGAATCATTCACAACCAAGTGGTCGTTACAGGCATTTCGTAGGATGATCTCCCTGTGTGAAATAACGAGGTGTGTTTTACGTCAGCGTCATTATGTTTCATACGCTGTGACGCAACGTCCTTGCTTTGTGCCACGCATGTAGCAAGCTACCCCATTCTTCTTGGGCTTCTAATTAGACGCTAATGTCTACGACACGAACTGAGATAAAAGGAACACAGCACGCCTTTCACGTTACGAATTCTTGGAATCTCTCTGTTCAATCACGTTTTCATTCTCTTTTTGCGAACGGTGTACTTCCTGCTACATCTCATTAATGCCAGCTGCACGCTCTGTAGAGCAGTGCAAGTTCTGCTGCAATCGCAATACAGGAGCAACGGAGAAAGCCACATGGAATAAATGAAGACGAGGATCGTTGTAGATTGTTTCGCTGTATAATAACTTCAAATTTCCTGTTACATCACGTTTCATTATTTATAATAGTAAAAATTACGTCATGGAACTTTTATCTCTACCTTCAGCTTTGTTTTAGACACAGAGTGTTCAACCTAAAAGAGGCCCCGTCGCTTAGTTTATTCTATAAACAATATTTTTATTGGAAACTTACATTATAAGTTACTATATATTATAGTAGGTGTTGGAAATATTCTCCATCCATTTCTATGCGCTTTTAGACACGTTTGATCATGTTCATTGAGACTATTATTAGCTTCACACTATTTCCTTGGGTCTTATCGCAATGTACGTCTTCAGAACCTGCACGGTATGAGGATTACTCTTGTAAACAATATCTTTTAAGTAACTGCACAGAAAGAAGCCAGGGCTAATAAGATTAGGGGATCGTGGTGTCCACAATCGTGTCGAAATCATTATTCACCGAAAGAATCCTGTAGCATTTCTATAGCAGAGCGAGGTGTATGGAAAGTGGCGCCGCTTTGCTGCAACCCGTAGTCACGCTCATCCTCTTCAAGTAAAGCTGTGAATGACTGTAGTTTGTCTTGGTAGACAGGTCAGTATCCCTAGTCCAGTAGTCGTGGCCATTAGCATACCCGCTAAGATGAAACCAAGCTTTGTCAGTGAAATACACTTAATGTAAAATGCGATTTTTGCCTCTAACGAGGGTCTTGAACCACTGGCAGTAGTGACCCCTTCTGACATAATCAGCATTATTCAGCTCACGTAAAACGTGCAAGCATACTGATAACATTTCAGTATTCTCGCTGCAGTGTGGGCTGAACCAGGTGAAATGTTCTTTTGCTGGCTTACTCCGTACACAGATTTATGGAAAGATGCAGTAACTGTTGCTTTAATATCTTGAATGACGTGTGTCATTAAAACTGACCTTCATGTGGCACGTTTCTTGTTTAACACTGAACCTCTTTCACGAACTGTCTCAACTAACTTCTGAACAACATTTTTCACTGGTGCTTCCTTTTCAAATTTCTCTTTGAACTTTCGCCGACACACATCCTGAGATTTCATCACAAAATAAATTTCAATCACGAATACACGTTCCTCGACAGTTTAACAAACAATACATGATTGCGCAAACTTGTTCAAAAGCTGACGCTCAACAGTGAATGGCACGATTTAAGCGGGCAGGCAACAAACAGACTTACCGCTCCGGCTCCAGTCGTACAAACACTATAAACATTATTTCACCCATCTTATACGAATATATGCATGTCAACAACAATATCCATTTAATATAAACTTCTGAAACATGAGGCCTATTTTAAGTTGAACACTCCGTATTTTCGAAGGTCAGCAGTCTGCACGGTTTGCTCCCTGTAAAAGGAAACCTCACACATTGGCAAGTATATCAGCATTTTTATTCTTTTCGCAAAAGAATGCTCATCAGTTGTCATGTTCACGGAGAACGTAATAATACTCTTGATAATAATTCCATAGATTCCATGGCACAGAAGCGAAACATGTCAAAAGCTCTCGATTAAAGAAAGTAACCCGTAATAATACTTGGGTGACAGGAAAGTAACAACAATCAATCACGACCGACGCATCTGTTCTTCTAACTAAAGTACATGCAGCTGGTCAGTCTACTTACATCTACATCTGCGATCCAAGAGCCGTATGGTGTGTGGCACAGGTTACCTGCTATACAAGAATCATTTTCCTCTCCCTATTACACTAACGAATAGCGAAACAGGTGGCAAGGTTCTTGCTACTGCTCTTCATAGGGCACACGTTTCTTTGCTTACATTCTCATGATCTTTTCTTTCTATTTTTTTTTCCTCTGTCTAGTGACTGTATTGCACGATTTCCTCTCATGCGCTAACCTCTTCATCTCAGTAAAATTTCACCTTACGTCGTCACTTACAATGGGGTTCAATAAATAAAGCAACACATTTTTCTGTGCCCAGTTTCGGGGAAGAAATGCGAAATTTGTTGCTGCACATCATGAAATATTCCGCTTCAGCCCCTAAAGATTCATGAGATTCCGATAGATGGTGGCTTTACACGAAGCCTACAAAACGTCGTCTGTAACGGAGGTGCGTTCCAAGCAGAGAGCCGCCATTGAGTTTCTTTTGTCGAAAAACCAAAGCATCTCAGATATTCAATCGCGCTTACCGAAGTCTAAAAAGTCCTGGCAGTGAACATAAGCACGGTGAGTCGTTGGGCGAGACGGCTGTAATCATCGCAATGGGGTTGCGCAAGCATGTCCGATCTCCCAGGTGCCGGCCTGCAGACCACAGCTATGACTCCCGCAAAGTTGGAACATGCGGACACACTGATTCGAGCTGATCGAGGTTTCACCAAACACCTTACTGCCCAACTGGCCGTCTCTGTCGGTAGTGCTGACAACACTCGTCCACCAGATGGGTTACTCAAAGATGTGTGTCCGCTAATTTCCTCGCCAACTTAAAGAAATCCATAAAGAGCAACGAAGGATCAACTGTGCGGAATTGCTTGAGCCTTACGAGGCTGATCATAGCAATCTTTTTGTCGATAATCGTCGCAAGCGGTGAAACATGGGTTCATAAATTCGAACCGGAAACGGAACGCCAATCCATCGAGTGGCGCCACACCACCCCTCCTCCGAAGGAAAAGTTCGAAGCCACACCCTCAGCAGGCAAAGTAATTTCGACGGTTTTCTGGGACTCTGAAGTGGTTGTTCTGTTTGATGTCCTCCCTCTCAGTGCAACAATCAACTGTGAAGTGTAATGTGCTACCCTCAGGAACTTGAAGAAACGACTGCACTGTATTCATCGACACAATAATGCTAACGACCTTCTTTTCCACGACAACGCAAGGCTTCATACAAGTCCGTACATCAGGGAAGAGCTCACAAAACTTCATTGGGCTATTCTTCCTCGTCTACCCTGTAGCCCAGATTTCGCACCTTCCGATTTCCATCTGCTTGTCCCAGTGAACGGTGCACTCTCCAGGAAGCAATACGTGGACGATGGTGAGGTGTTGATGCAACACGACGTTGGCTCGTAGACAAGTAGAATGGTACCGTGCGGGCATAGCGACCCTCTCATCAAGGTGGCGTTGGGTCTCCATTCAACTGAGATCATGTTGAAAATAGGGTCTTGCAGCCAAAAGACTGGGGAATAATGTGTTGGAATCCTGCATAAAACCAGCCGGCTTTCAGAAAAAAAGTGTTGCATTACTTACCGAATGAATCTCGGATTTGGTTGGTGTATTCCGATCTCTGTCATCCCCTGCAGTTTTTGCCCTCTACAGTTCCCTCCAGTGCCATAGAGCTTATCATTTAGCGAATTAGAAGAACAAATTCATTTCTTGACGTATCGGAGCGTTGCTTTCTGAGAGTAAGGCACGAAGGGATGCTCATCACTTTTCATATAGCGCTTCCCAAGGTAGTAGCATCAGCACGTCTCTTTCGCTCTAGCACTGGCTAGACAAACCTGTGGGGAAGCGTACAGCTCTTATTAGATCTCCTGTCTCGTTTCTACTAACTGATAAAACTCTAAGAATAACTAAAGACTTGATCAAACGAGTCTTTCGTAAGTCACTTCGTATATGGATGAGGCATATTTTCCATGAATTGTGTTGATATGTTTTGGCCTGACATCCGCCTTCCCCAGAGCTGAATTTATCTCTTCGTTTCATCTTAAATCCCTCTCCAACAGATATCCCTACATACATTAAGGTTTTGACAGGTTTCAGTGATCAATTGTTGCTGACGTAATCAAATGAACTGGTTCTTTTCGTCCATTTACACCCTTTACATTGTTTATGTTGAGCCAGTCTTTGCACCAAGCGTTGGCCATCTTCATATTTTTCTTCCATTAGTAATATTTTTATACTGACGCGACCAACCTGCACATAACTGCAGCTTTAGTGAGGTAAAATGGTTGTATGCCAAGTCATTTCCTCCTCCTCTTCTTCCTTCCTTCCGTCCTTCCTTCCTTCCTTCCCTCCGTTTTGGCCACTTACGGAGAACGTTACACCTTCATATTTGATGGTTTTTGCTTTTCTATCCTCCCAAAATGTCTTCAAGAATTCACTATATATTTTCTTTCACTTGTTCTATTTGTCTGCAACCTTCTTTTTAAGCTTCTCTGTTAATCTGTACTTCGTCAGCGTCCAATGACTAGACGATTTAGTAAGTTTTCGTCTGCGCTGTTCGCGTCTTGTAAATCTTCCCTAGCTTCTCGCCACCAGCTGATTTTTATCTTTTTGTTATAATGTTAAATAATGTTCTCCTGCGTCTATTGTTGTCCATACTATAAATATGGCCAAAGGATTTCAAGCGTCTCTTGCGATCGGCTTGTCTATTTGTTAGATGTTCTCATCGTCCAAATTCCATTTCCTGTGTAAGGTCATACATTTTCCTAACAATATTCCGCTCTTGTTTTGCAATTTCTGCAGTTTTAGAGTGATTTCGATGCATAAAATGATTCTCGTAAAAGAACTGTCTTGTAATGTCGTAATTTTGACGTTGCTGCGCAGTATTACTTTTCTGTTAGTGTTCCATGTGATTCTGCATGCCTTTTAGAGTTTGACGGTTCTTTTCAGATTTACACTATTACCCAACCCTAATATCACTATGATCTCTCCACGGTATTTGAAGGATGATACCCATAAACTCCCCATACATTTCATCTTTGGCCAATTTTCCTGTTGTTTTGATGTATATTTTCGAAATAGTGGATTTTCTCATGAGATATCTGGTGGCCTGCCTTTGCCGCTGTGTAGTATGTTTGGGTTGGATTGGGTTGTTTGGGGGAAGAGACCAAACAGCTAGGTCGTCGGTCTCATCGGATTAGAGAAGGACGGGGAAGGAATTCGGCCGTGCCCTTTCAAAGGAGCCATCCCGGCATTTGCCTGGAGCGATTTAGGGAAATCACTGTGTAGTTTTTCTACACCATATTGTGTTTCCTGTTTAGTATTGGTGGGCACTGCCAAATCATTACACAGGGTAAGCATTTAACATTGATTTTGGAACCTTAATTTCTGACGTTTATACATTTGATATCTTTTTCCCATTTTCTCGTGACTTCGTCCAGAACGAGGTCAAACAGCTGAGAAGTCGGTGGGAATGGGAGAAGGGAGGGGCAAGAGAGA
Organism: Schistocerca serialis cubense; assembly: GCF_023864345.2. NCBI lineage: Eukaryota > Metazoa > Arthropoda > Insecta > Orthoptera > Acrididae > Schistocerca > Schistocerca serialis. Next base: position 461,453,466 of record NC_064639.1, read on the forward strand.
GACTGTATTCTTGTCGAACACCTCGAAGCCTCTCAGGTTTCACCAAAGTGAAGAGTCCGGCAGATTAGTTCGCTGGCGTTCTTAAAATCTGTATGATGACAGTTGCGCTTGCTTTATTGAGAAGTCGTTAATATGCACTGATGAGCCAAAATATTTAGGAATATTGCCCACCGCGAGACTGGACACCTCCTGGTGACGTTTCTGGCACGTAAAGAAGTAAGGAAGGTACCAGGTGGCTACAATTAAAGTGAGTTATTAACAAAAAAATGGTTCAAATGGCTCTGAGCACTATGGGACTCAACTGTTGAGGTCATTAGTCCCCTAGAACTTAGAACTAGTTAAACCTAACTAACCTAAGGACATCACAAACATCCATGCCCGAGGCAGGATTCGAACCTGCGACCGTAGCGGTCTTGCGGCTCCAGACTGCAGCGCCTTGAACCGTACTGCCACTTCGGCCGGCAGTTATTAACAGAGGTCCAGTGTCCACTGTACTTATGGCAGCGAAACTTGGTAGATAATCTAATGTGTTAATGCGAAACCGATGTACGCCGGGAAAAATTAGTTCCAGGTGCAAATCTGGCGTTGTGAATGCAAGAAAGGCGTGTAGAAATGTTTCCATAGTTACTGGATTAGGAACCATATGTGGGCAGAAAAGGTCAAACAAGAAAACGGCATAATGTTGATTTTTTTATTAACCGCCACATACACGGTTTGTTCAATATAAGTACTGGAGATGCTGCACAGCACCAGATTTGCACCTGGTGGCCAAAATTGGGATTTTTTTCCAGCGTAAATCGGTTCCACATTAACGCTTAGCATATCTACCAAGTTTCGCTAGCATACTATAATTACAGCCCACACTGGACCTCAGTGAATAGCTGAAGTTTAATTACATCCACCCGGTATTATCAGCGAAGCAGAGGCGAATAGGGAATTATTCTAGCAACGATATGGGTCACAAATGGTGAAATACACGGACATAAGCGACTTTGAGAATGAGCAGATCGTTATGGGCCGGGGCCTGCGAACAAGCACCTCGGAATCGGCGAAGCAGTCAACTGTCAGTGTGCTGCTGTATTGAGCGTCTGTGGAAAATGGTTAAAAGACGATGAAACCACGAGTACGAGACATGATACTGGACATCCACGCCTCATCACAGAATGCGGAGGTCAGAAGCTTGCCTGTGCTGTAGAGCAGGGTAGGCGGTGATATGTGGCAGATCTAACGACAGAGCACAATGCTGCTGCAGGTATGAGTGTTTCGGAGCACACCGTTCAGTGCACATTGTTGGTCACGTGGCTCCACAGCACACGATCCCTAATTTGTCCCCATGTTGACCCAATGACTTCGTCAATTATGATTGCAGTGGGCACGCTGTCATTGAGATTGGATAGCATATCAGCGGAAATTATTCTCCTGGTCGAATGAATCACGTTTCTTGGTACACGAGGTCGATGGCGGTGTCCGGATACGCAGTCATCCAGGCAAACTTCTGCTTGGTACATGCAACGCACCACGGATGCAGGCCGATAGGGGCAGTATTATCGCTGTGGAGGACATTCACATGGACCTCAATGAAATCTGTGATAGTAATCGAAAGCACCATCACAACTGTGGACTAAGTGGACACTACTGCAGACTACCGTATCCCTTCATACTTGGTGGCTTCCCATACTGCGACAGCATGGCATCTTCCAGCAGGATAACTGTCCGTGTTACGAGGTCAGAATCGTACTATAGTGGTTCTAGGAGGATGTTAGTTAACTCTCGAAGATGTCTTGAACACTGAATTCTCGCGGTGCAAATGGCACGCTAACGCACCCATAAACCGCCTGCCTTTAATTCACGGGTATTGTGCGACCCGTGTACAGACATCTGCTGCCACTCACCACGGATTCTTGCCATGCAGAATTACTACTGTATTGCACTCGAAAGTTGGGCCCCAACACACTAACGTTAATAAGCAGTTCTTCATAATGTTTTGGCTGATCAAAGCATATCGTGATGATTTAGAATTCCACTACATTTCTTTAGAGTCCTCTGGGCTCTCCTGTCGCTTCCCACGATGCCTCCCTATTACCACAGATTTACTAGGTTCCCTTAGCTAAGAAGGTTTCACTGCAAATGCGTAACCATTTCCGGTATTCCATAACCACGTATTTGTTATATTAGCCGACGATGCGTAACTCTGTTAGGAAAATGGCATCAATAGAGATGTAGACCTCTCTACAATCTTCTGTCGCCTTAAAGAGCAGAACAATCAATGTACACAGAATCTGTTGTTTACTAATAGCAGTTGTTTTGTTTTGAAATAAAAGTCGTCATAAAAATGGTTCAAATGGCTCTGAGCACTATGGGACTTAACATCTATGGTCATCAGTCCCCTAGAACTTAGAACTACTTAAACCTAACTAACCTAAGGACATCACACAACACCCAGCCATCACGAGGCAGAGAAAATCCCTGACCCCGCCGGGAATCGAACCCGGGAACCCGGGCGTGGGAAGCGAGAACGCTACCGCACGACCACGAGATGCGGGCAAGTCATCATAAACGAGCACAAAAATATTTTCCGAGGTATTGCAGCAAACTGGTGTCAATAGGTCTTTAGTGCTGAACATCATCTGTATGCATACTCTCTTAAAGAACGAAGTGACCAGTCCTTTTCCCCAATCACTTAGGAAGCACAGTTCCTCTGCCTACTTGCAACAGTGAGTTGATAAGGGAGGTGCCCGTTCTACCGCCTGTTCGATGTAGCAACTAACAGCTACCCTGAAACATTTCACGTTCAGTGTATCACCTTCCATTTTCGCGCCGTCATGAACGAGCAACTGGGCAAATGACTCTCATCCTTTAATTGTTTCAGGTCTTCTTAATAACTCTGCTCGTAATATTTTCCTTTCAGCATTGAACCCTTCTCACATAGCGTGACTTGGAGGACAGATAATGAGAAATTGTAGTCCAGGCAAAGTTCACCGTCGTTATTAAAGGCGGTGATTTTTAGCCGTCAGAGTATTTTACATTTGGCTGCTGTTTCTTATGATCGTCTGTAAATCAGAGAAGCCTTGCCTCGAGTTATCGAACCGAGTAAGACGCCGCCTTGTCTGAGACATTGCTGTCTCAGTCCGTTTGAGTGGAGTTCAAATTCCTGTCCGGGTACCCTGACGTAGGCGTCACGCAGGTTCTCTACATTCCTTCAGGAGGGTGCCGGTACGGTTTTTATTAACAGACCATCGCCGATTCCTGCCCTCAACCTCAATAACGGGAGACAATGCTCCATCCCTAATTATTTCAACGATGATGTGATTTTAAACTCCCTCCACGCTCGACATAGAATTTTAGGCTTGAATTAACTATTCTCCCATAAAGGACGTTGTTTGAAGTTGATAGAAGAGTCTCTTGTTTTTCCAATATCATACATATGCTGCAGATATTCGCTATATACAGGGTGTAACAGGTATAAAAATAATTTTCTTGTTGTACCTTAGTACATACTCGCATCGGTGTGACGGTTATGGTTCTCCTTTCTCTTCATTGAATAACGTTCCCAGAAATATGTCACGAAGTTCACCATCTGATGTTTTCTGCACTGTCGTAACTGCGCAACTAGGTGGACTACATCTGTCAGATTGACTAATGGATTTGCGTCCATCCGTCCACACTTCAACACCTGACATGCTGTTGTGGGGAAAGTAAGCACTAATGTCTCGCTCCTACCACACATATTTGGGGGTACTAACCAACCTAAATGCAGACGACTTGTAAAATCTGTAATTATTGGCCTGCGAATCACGTCAATAGTGATGTAAAGTTGTTCAGCGCAGCGACCTCAGTCACCAAGAGAAATATAGGCGCTTATATCCGTCACATGTAAGGAAAAACACAAAAAAGGAGTTGTGCGACATAAACGAAAGTTGTTAGGTGGGTTTCTACGCCTGAAAGGTGATATCTATTCCAAGTTCGCTCCAGTTGCGTAGAGTGGGGCTGGTAGCGTCACTATGAGGATGCAGATCAGGTTTGCTTTAAATACGCGCTGTAACGGTCGTGAGCCTTAGTTACCTCTGATATTGAATGCGGCGAGTTATTGTTAGTCAAGAATGCCTTTAAGGCGACAAAGACACATTACCAACACCTCACTGAGTTTGAATGGGGTCGTATAATAGGGCTGCGAGAAGCTGAATGTTTATTTCTGTGATATTACAAAAAGACTAAGCAGGAATGTAGTCATTCTACATGACTGCTGGCAGCGGTGGTCACGAGAATGTACGGTCGCAAGAAGCCCGGACTCCGGACAGACACGTGGTATTTACCGATAGGGAAGATCATCGTCTTCAGCGTATGGCTCTGGCGCAACAGCAGTTTGAGCAGCAATTGGCACCACGGTGCCACAAAAACTGTTACAAATCGGTTAATTCAAGGACAGCTCCGAGCCAGACGCCCTAAAGCGTGCATTTCACCGACCCCAAACCACTGCCATTTGCGACTTACGTAGTGTCAAGCGAGAGCTCATTGGAGGGCAGGATGAAGGTTTGTCGTGTTTTCTGAGTAAACCGTTTCGTTTCTGCGTCGGCGCCAGCGATGGCTATGTGCTGGTTAGGAGGAGGTCACTAGGAGGAGGCCAGTTGAATGCCTCCATCAACCTGTCTGCGACCTTGACACACTGGACCTGCACATAGAGTTATGGTCTGCGGTCCCATTTTGTGTGATAACAGGAGCACTCTCGTGGTTATCCCACGCACTGTGACTGCAAAATTGTGCGTCAATGTGGTGATTCGATCTGTCGTGTTACCATTCATGAATAACATTCCAGGGGGTATTTTCCAACAGGGTAATGCACGCCGACATACAGCTGTTGTAACCCAACATGCTCTACAGTGTGTCGACGTGTTGCCGTAGCCTGCTCAGTCAAGAGATCTATCTCCAATGAAGCACAAACAGGACGTCATCGGACGATAACTACAGAGTCATCCACAAACAGCGTTAACCGTCCCTATACTGACCGACCAAGTTCAACATGCATGGTCCTCCATCCCAAAAAACAGACATTCGGCTTCTGTACAGAACAATGCAACTACGTTTGCATGGTTCCATTCAACATTCTGGCGGCTACACGGGTTATTAATGTACCAGCACTTCACATTTGCTGTGGCTTATCTCAGGCATACATCAGCATCAGGTGATCTTGCAATGTAAATTACTTAAACATGTTACCTAGACAAATGTATACCCAAAATTTCATTACTCCACATTAATTATTTTTCCGTGTTGTGTTCTTTTTCCGTCTATGTATAATGTGTGTGTGTGTGGGGGGGGGGGGGGGGGGGTGTCTGCAAATCGATATACTTCTTTCTTCTTTTATCACGTTTTCGGACAGTTGCTTCCCTTTGTAAGAGCCCCTGTCCACCTAACCCCTCTGCCATCCGCATTTATCAGTGGAATTCTTTCTACATTTTAAATATTGAGACCTTTGTCTTTGATCTCTCCGCAAGTTATTTTGACTTTTCTGCTCTCTAAATCCCTCCTTTCGACGACCATTTCTTTTCTATTTCTTCACATTTTTGGTGCAACAATTTTGCTATAGCTTTTTCGTACTGGATATTGACTTCAATTCTACGTGACCCATTTTTCTAAAAATTTCTGTCTCCCCTTTCTTTCACCGATAAAATGAAATGATTCTCTTGTTACCTATAGTTTCTTTGGATTAATTTTTCTTATATTTGTCCGTTCAGACTTTGTGATTCTTTTAAGAGATGTCCATGCCTTCTCAGCTGAACTACTCTACATCTACATCTCCATTTATACTCCGCAAGCCACCCAACGGTGTGTGGCGGAGGGCACTTTACGTGCCACTGTCATTACCTCCCTTTTCTGTTCCAGTCGCGTATGGTTGGCTGCAGGTTGCCACCTATATTTTGCAGCGTTTTTGTTCTTAAGATTATGGCTCAGTTGCAGTCCGAAATACGTTACTGCAAACGCGAAAGCATACTGAAGCTAAAATTTTCTGGCTCTTCAACCATCTTCTACAAAACTCGACGTTCCGAACGCCGTTCTGGGTTCAATCTCAATAGAGATTACGGCTATCGATTTAAAGAATAAAAACAGTCTTTATGGCAACTTCTTTTTATTTTTACTCACTGTGGCATTCAGTACGACAGTAGCTACAGATAACTCCGATGCACCTCATCATCCCTAAGTGGTTCAAATGGCTCTGAGCACTATGGGACTTAACATCTGAGATCATCAGTACCGTAGAACTTAGAACTACTTAAACCTAACTAACCTAAGGACATCACACACATCCATGCCCGAGGCAGGATTCGAACCTGCGACCGTAGCGGTCGCACGGTTCCAGACTGAAGCGCCTAGAACCGCTCGGCTACTGCGGCCGGCCATCCCTAAGTGCTTTAGTATCTCATTTCCTTGTACTTTCATTCGTACTGTCAATATTCTCTTAAACATCAGCCTACTTTTCATCATTATTGAATTACGATCCAAGTCTGTATCAGTTAGGGCCAAGCATTACACTCCAAAATACTATTCTGAAATCTCTCTCTGGGTTTCACCTGTCGTATTGCAATATAATCTTAACATGCAGGATGAGCACCAAGGTTCCTGTCTGCAAATAATTTGTCTTCATGACATGGATGTCGAAGTTTGCCCAGCGTAAGGAATAATCGATGAAGATTCGAATTTGCTGCAGGTTGACACCTACATTTTGCAACGTTTTTGTTCTTAAGATTATGGCTCGGTTGCAGTCCGAAATACGTTACTGCAATCGCGAAAGCATACTGAAGCTAAAATTTTCTGGCTCTTCAACCATCTTCTACAAACCTCGACGTTCCGAACGCCGTTCTGGGTTCAATCTCAATAGAGATTACGGCTATAGATTTAAAGAATAAAAACAGTCTTTATGGCAACTTTTTTATTTTTACTGGAGTGACCGGTTTCGATTCTATTTAAGAACCATCTTCAGACTCCAGAACGGTGGGTGGTTACTCCAGTGTCGAGGGTCGGCGCAACTTGCTTCACGGAGTCCACCCACCGTTCTGGAGTCTGAAGATCGTTCTTAAATAGAATAGAAACCGGTCATTCCAATAAAAATAAAAAAGTTGCGACAAAGACTGTTTTCATTCTTTAAATCTTAATTTTAAAGATCGCTGACGATGTTTTCGAAAATTTTATATTAGAGCTATAGGTTCCCAAGTTCCTAGCTTCTGCCATCAACTAACCAGCAGCCACGACGCGTAGTGAGTAGGAAGACCAGGAAGCCATCTCACGTCTAGAGAAGAATAATACACCGGTGTGCAAAACTTACGGACGAAAGTTACTTTCGCGTGACTTGTCACTGCCAAGTAACATTGCTGAATAAAACCTGGACCATACAGAGAAAGGACCGCAACAATATAGAACAGAAGCTAAGAAAGAAATAAGCAACGAGATAAACAGTAATGACAACTTTATTGAAAGACTAATAATTACATTAAGTCACCCCGATTTATGATGGTCCCGTGGGCATTAGAAAGGTGGAATATGGCTCTTAACAGGGTGTGTGACCGCCACTGACGGCAATGCATGCTCCTAATAGTGCTCCTCTGCACAGGGTTGATAAGGAGCTCTTGTGTTAGGGCGTTCAGTTCCTACACCAGCACGGTAGACAACTGCTGCATAGTCGGTGGTGCATGTTGGCGTGTTTCAAGACGTCTCAAATGGCTCTGAGCACTATGGGACTCAACATCTATGGTCATCAGTCCCCTAGAACTTAGAACTACTTAAACCTAACTAACCTAAGGACAGCACACAACACCCAGCCATCACGAGGCAGAGAAAATTCCTGACCCCGCCGGGAATCGAACCCGGGAACCCGGGCGTGGGAAGCGAGCACGCTACCGCACGACCACGAGATGCGGGCTTCAAGACGTCTCCACACCCCATAGGGCTTAAGTCGGGGGAGCAGAAGGGCCACTCCATTCGCCGAATATCTTCTTTGAACAAGAACTCTTTCACCTGCGGTCGCGTATTATCATCCATAAAAATGAAGAAAGGGCCGAACGAACCCCTTATAAGACGCACGTGGGGGAGGAGTACAATGTCACAATAAAATTTGCCGGTGTTTGTACCGTGTTCAGCGATTTGGAGGTCAGTACGCCCGTGTAACATTCTGCCTCCCACACCATTAATCCTGCGCCACCAAAACGAACATGTTCACAATGTTTCTGAGTGCATTAACTGTTCCCACGTCTCGCCATATGAGGAGTCTGCGTCCAGCATCACTACTCAGAATAAATCTACAAAGAAGAGCATGCGATCTCACTCCTCGTTGGGACCAAGCGATGTGACGCAGTGGTTAGCACATTGGAGTCGCTGGACTCGCATTCTGGAGGACGACGGTATAAACCTGCGTCCGGCCAACCAGATTTAGGTTTCCCGTGACTTTCCTAACTCGCTTCAGGCAAATGCCGGGATGGTTCCTTTGAAAGGGCTCGGCCGTCTTCCTTCCCCTTCCTTCCCTAATCTGATTGGGCAGACGACGTCGCTGTTTCGTCCCCTCTCCCAAATCAACCAATCCTCGTTGGGCCAGGCCCTGTGCTCTTGGCCCATCGCAAACAGTTCCGAAGGTGTGCCTGTGTCAACGGAACACAACGTACTTGTCATCGGATAAAGAGACCACTCCCGTGCGGTCGCTGTAAGGAACGTGAGAATGCGCGCCTTGCTGTTTTACGTGGATCCCCTCTTGCTGTTGCTCAATATAACTCTGATCTGCTCTGTAGTTTACTGCGGTTGAGCACGTCCTCTCCTCCGTACAGCAGTGCCTGTGATTCGTAACGCTCCACATGCACGTGAATCAACGGTGTGAGCAGTGCCGATTGCATTGGCTAGATTCGTCACACTTCGTTCTTCTTCCAGTTTCCCGGTGATTCTTCTGCGTCTGAGGTCATTCAAACGTAGTCCCCGGGCCATGTTGTAATGAAGAAGCCCACCAGAGTGCATCGTGACTGCTGGATGATAGGCACACACAATGTTTCTCCCGTTCCTTCTACTGCCTCGTCTTGCGATGCCAGCCCTGTTTGGCGCTACAGTCACGTTCACCTCACGCCACGTGACATCCAGCTTTCTGTGCACACCTGGGAGACCTCTGGCAACATGTTCCTGCAGTTTCTTTAATTTCCGCCGAATAGTTAGTATGTTATGTTGTTTTATCTACCCCTTACTTAAATTTTGCAGGGCAGCGTAGTCTCCCTCTCCTTATCAGCAATCAGCACCTACCCTATGACGAAGCTCCTCAAACGGTAGATCGATGAATTTTGTGTAATAATTCCTCTTCTTCGGAAAAACGCGAGGCTACTTCCTTCTATGAGTTTACACGACACTAGTTTTCGATACCATGTGACCCCAAGGCAGGAGGTTATAGTTCTCCATCAAGCATGGGTGTGTGTGTGTCGTCCTTAACGTAAGTTATCTTAAGTTAGATTAAATAGTGTGTAAGCTTAGGGACCGATGACCTCAGCAGTTTGGTCCCATAAGACCTTACCACAAATTTCCAACTTTCTTGCATACTTCTCTCTCTCTTCCCAAGGCAAATTCCAGCAGAGGGACGGAAATACGTACGTATGAAGAAATACCTAGATGTGGGAATATGACTTAACATAATCACCAACAAGGTTTTACCTTCAATGACCACCGCCACAAAAGCCTGCTAACTTATACGCCACAGCACTGTTTCTGTATATCGCTAGCAAAACGGAGCTGATTCCAGTTTGTATCGAGCAGTAAGTTTACTTCAGCTTCTGAATTTAGGCTACAATATACTGCATTTCGGTTATTCTCTACAGCAATTAACACCTTTCAACTTGTCTGTTAACAGAAATACGTTGTTGGTATTATTATTAACCAAGATCCTGGAAAATACAGAGGTATATCGACAGGTTATTAAAAAAATACTACTCACTTTGTCGCAGTTTCCTACAATAGAATTTGAGGGAGTTGTAAAGGGTTTTGATCTGCAGCATTTGTCTTGCTCAGGGGTATTCTTCCTGATGCCTATTTTGCACACGCTAGACAAAGACACAGCAGATTCTTTTCTTGAAAAAGCACAAACTGTTGCCATCGAGTGCGTCCCAAACCGTGTTAATGCGCTATTCGAAGTATCCTACTATGTCACAGCTCAGTGATTACATTCCAGTGTGCGCTGCCACAGATTCCAAGCACGACGAGCTGGCGTCCACGAAAGGAATGTACTGGCATCTGAGGGCAGAGGTATTTACTGTCACATGGCGGCACTTAATGAAATTTTCCAGATTCCCCACGGCGGTGCACAGGATCGGCGTGGCCTGGAGCGGCACGCAGAACGTCTCCGGGATATCACCTGAGGTCTCGCGGGAGCAGGGTCGACCTGGCGCTCACGACCAATCGATAGTGACGCGGCTGCACATCGAGCGCTGTGCGGCGCCTCCACAGCTCCACGCCTGCACGCCTTCCAACCTCATTCCGTTTTTCTCTCGATTTTCCAGGAGGCTTTGATGTCTACAACATCGAGACTGCGATGCCCAAGATCGACCTCGATGCTATCGAGTCGCACCTGCGCGCTGCGAGGGAGGAGGAACGGCGGGTGAGTACAAGTCAGCAAAACCTTTTGCTGTATTACCTCTTACAGCGGCATCTCGTTCTGAAGTTCACCACCAAATCGTATGTTTACCTCTTCCTAACGGGAGGCGACACGTATTGATTGGTGCTGCAGCAGTTTCGTCAACTACTTTCATAGCTCCTTCTGGCATATTTGCCAGAGTTTCTATGTTTAATTACACTTCATTTTTCGTACTACCAAAATTTGACGTGGTTCGGCACTTTGACTGGCATATACGAGCGTATTAATTCCGTATATTTCTTACGTATTATGTTTCTACCTCAGAAATTGACAACAATCTCTAAGCCTTCTCTGAGATATGTCACAAATCTGGATCACGGCTATTGACGGTGGTAGTGTATAAACAATGCAAACAAACCATTTCAACCTCAGTTTAAGGAAGAAAGCTCATCTTAAAAGTTTGTGTATTAGATGCTCCAAAAATTCTCTGTTTGTTGTAAGCTACAGGACCTAAAGTTTCTCAGGAATGACATTTATAGCAGTAAACTAGTAATTTCTACATTTCTCTTAAGCATGGGAAAAGTTGCCTCCTCCTGTACTTACAACGACAAGTTCAGAGCCTGAGATTAATTCTTTTTTGCCGGGGTGGCCGAGCGGTTCTAGGCGCTACAGCCTGGAACCGCGCGACCGCTACGGTCGCAGGCTCGAATCCGGCCTCGGGCATGGATGTGTGTGATGTCCTTAGGTTAGCTAGGTTTAAGTAGTTCTAAGTTCTAGGGGACTGATGACCTTAGCAGTTAAGTCCCATAGTGCTCAGAGCCATTTGAACCATTTGCTTACGCACAAGTCTTAAACTACGAAGACGAGCGTCTTCCTGATAAACCGAAACAATATTGATTCGAGCTCATTTCATCTTTCTATCGGGAAAAACTCACCACATGGTGAAATTTTTGATTCTTCTTATTGGCCCGTGCCCCGATATCGCAAGGTTCCCATACGATGTAACTTGTCCACAAGGTTCCCACATGATTTAACTTACGCAATTTTTGTTGTCAGAACGCTGTCTTAATCTACGGAATGAGAATCGTGTTCTTTTGTCTGTAAACATTATTCTGCATTATTTCGGACATAATGAATAGCATAATGGGGACTGCATCTAACAACTGAATATAAATAATACAGTTTTCTGTTGCAACCACCTGTTTACTGTACCATTAGGCTTTTCGATGGTTGCGCCGAAACATAACCTCTTCTGTACTTGGCCTGTCGCTGTTGAAAGGCGTCGACGTTCTGCATTAATACAAATAATTTAACTACATAATTCTTCACCTCAAAATGGTACTGCGAATCGTCTAATTGCTTCGTAGTAAAACAAACAAGTGTCTAACGCAGAAAACTGTTTTATTTATATTGTTTGTATGTTTTATCTGAAGTAGAGGTGGGGAACAAGCCCAGCATTCGTGTCGGTGAGACCAATACGATCTGGTCGATTTACATCGATGATAGTCGTTAATCTGGCGTAGGCCTTTCATTAAGCTGTGCTTCACCTTCTTCTTTCACAAGCTAGAACTCTTCGTGTTTTCGTATAGGAACAGGTCCGTCGTGAAGCTTAAGCTGAAGAAACTATTTAACTGCTGTTAGGTGAAACAAAACGTCTATCAGCAATGCCCACTTCATGCTCAGAGAGACATGTTAATAACAAAGTCTAAAATAGAAACATACGTCCCGAAATCGTTCTTTTTCATGTTACAAGGGAAACAGAAGCAGCTCAGGTTTTTAACTACGGCACTATTTGTAATTTTTCTTGCGAGATTTTCCCGTATATATGCTAAGCTGACTGAATGTTAACTTCGTTACAGCACTATGTGGTCATTCTCCAGTTTATAAGATTAATTCTTTCCACTGATACAATGCGTTTTGCAAGGTGAACTATTTTCAAGAGCTGCATTTGGGATGAAAAACCCTCGCGTCATACATTCCCATGGATCTCACCACACTTTCGGCGGCAAAGTATAGATAAATAACATCGATAGTAGTTTAATAACAAATTAGATTCTCCCTCCCCGCCTAACGGTCGGAGGTTGTTTACTGCAATATTTACGCGTGAATTTGCTGGAAGATGGACCACTGAACATTATCGAAAAACTCGACAGCGTGCCAGCACAGTATGCAGTTGTAGTCCGAGCCTATCTCGACGCAGCATTCGAGGAAGGGAAGGTAGCTGGCGATCGGCCACAGGCTAGGCTCGAAATATTCCCAGATGTAACTGTGTTACATTTATACTTGTGTGGGCACATGTAAAATCCTCGAAGAGGCATCAGATGCGATCTTTCAAACTTTCCTGACTGATCTGATGCAAGCACATATCTCGTGTTTGTCACCGGATTACACCGAGTTACCAAGCAGCGCTCAGCACTCTGCCTTCGTGTTCCTTCCGTACCAGTGACAATAAGACTTTGGAATCTAAGCTGAGTTTCTTAAAAGAGACGCTAAAAGTTGATACCTTTGATGGTTTATCCGTATGTATGGCTTTCAAACAAAAAAAGTGTCAATTAGAAGAACGAGTAACTTTCTTCTCGCTGTGTTAACTGAGGTCTAGCGTTTGTTTGTAGAGTTGCTGACCCTACAAGAAGAATTCTTCTGAAATATGGTATCGAGACTGTATTTTTTAGTCATAATGAAATAAGCCTTTTTACGACGTAAAATGGACACTGATCATCTCCACACTGCACGAGTCTATGAACTGGCATATGACTGTGACAGCGCGTAGTCAAGCGAGTAAATACCCAGCCATGGTGCTCGGGGAATACAAATAGCTTGCAGGAAACCACCTCTTCTGCACTGTAACAATAGTTTGGTAAGCATCCCTTCCACCCACCCTTGCTTCGATTTCAAATGGCTCTGAGCACTATGAGACTTAACTGCAGTGGTCATCAGTCCCCTAGAGCTTAGAACTACTTAAACCTAACTAACCTAAGAACATCACACACATCCATGCCCGAGGCAGGATTCGAACCTGCGACACTAGCGGTCGCTCGCTTCGAGACTGTAGCGCCTAGAACCGCTTGGCCACACCGGGCGGCCCGTGCTTCGATGAAGTATTGTGGCATTGGCAGTATAATATCCGGCGGCAAATCCGAGAAGCGTATTTGCAAGATGAATCTTGTTTACTACATCAGTATGCACGATAAATTATTCCCCATTGACTGTCTTTTTTTGGTCAAGTGCATTAGAACTCACTGCGTAAATACTGTTTGTGCAACGAACATGGTGAATGTCAGAAAAACAGTTTTTTAGATAACTACACGGATAATAGAGATTAAATTAAAAACGAGTTACTCATGTTCCCCTTGTAACATGAAAATGGAACGTTTTGAGACATAGAGTTCAGAATAGTGTAATAGGAATGGTAGGAGTTCTGTATGAGGAAACCGAATGAAATGAGAACGTTACACTCCGTGTACTAGTCTTATGCTGGGCGCAAATTTTGTTCCTTGTGAAAGCGGGCTAGCTTAGCTCTCTACCAGCAGGGGCCCCTCTCTTTATGGGGAGCTTAGATCTTAATTGCTTCCAGTCTGCGTGCAGGACGGGTGCACATACGAGGACACGGATTTACCTGCGGGGCCGGCCGAAATGTTCTGACTGCTTTGCTGCTTCGGCCTCGGAGACGGAGAAAAAAAAATGGTATCAATTTCTGTCGCCCTCAGTGAACAGTTGAACCGTGGATAACTGCTGGACACCGTGTACTTTCAAATTTATCACATAAGATTACTTCGCTAATAATATAAGGGGCGATCAAAAAGTTTCCGTTTGAGGGTTTTGCTACAGCGCACATGCAACGTATCGCGACTCCGTTGCGGTCATATAAGCACCGACCTGTGGGCAAGGGATTAGTGTGGCATTCGTGTCTTTCCGACGTCCTTGCCATAAATGAGGAAACTTGAACTACTGTGATGTTATTACTAAATATGTCCAAACAGGATCAACGTGTTCTTATTCTTTTCTTGGATGCCCAATGACAAACCCTGGTAAACACGCATCGAAGACTGAAGAATGTGTATGGGCAGCTTACCTCTCGAAAACAACCGTTGCGGAATTAGATTAGATTAAACTTACTTTCATTCCAATTGATCCGTAGTGAGGAGGTCCTCCAGGATTTAGAACGTGTCAGAAAAACAATAATACATGAGAAATATTTGCAACTTAAACAAATAAGCTAGTATACCATTCCACATGTCCCAAGTGAAATGATCGTCATTTTTAAAATGAACACTGTATGAAACAGTCATTTTACAAACATTAATGCACTGAATTTAAAATAAAAGTTTTTTAAAGGTAATACACATGTAATAGAACTACTATAATACTTATTTACAATGAACACATTGCTACACTCAAATGGTGCAGAAGTTACATTACTGCACTGAAATTGTGCATACGTTATATTGCACACACACAAATCAGTTGGTTCTACTGACAAATTCATCAATAGAGTAGAAGGAGTTGGTCACCAATAAATCTTTTAAGCTTCTCTTAAACTGAATTTCATTGGTTGTTAAGCTTTTTATGGCTGTTCGCAAGTTATTGAAAATGTGTGTTCCTGAATAATACACACCTTTTTGTACAAGAGTAAGTGACTGTAAATCCTTGTGAAGATTATTCTTATTTCTAGTATTTATTCCATGAATTGAGCTGTTGGTTTGAAAAAGTGATATATTTTTAATGACAAATTTCATTAAGGAATAAATACGAGTATATTGGGAAGCAGTAGTTAGTATCCCTAGTTCCCTAAACAGGCTTCCGCAGGATCTTCTTGAGTTCACACCACATATAACTCTTACTGCACGTTTTTGTGATCGGAACGGTGCGTGTCAAGGGGTCCTGCTGTTTCATGATAACGCACGTCCATTGCAAATGTCGTAACGCAGAAGTCACGCCAATTCAAGACGGATATTCTCAAGCACCCACCCTATAATCCTAATCCTTCCCTACGCGACTATCTTGCTTTCGGCCCCTTAAAAAAGGCCTTGAAGGGTCGACGAATCATGTCTGACGAGGATGTGCAACAGGCAGTTACTTCTGGCTGGATGACACGCTGTTTCGTCAAAGGGGTGTCTTCAACCTTGTGCGTCGTTGGAATGATTGCCTCAATGCTAATAGCATTTTTCCTGATTTGCATACCGATTCTGTACTGTACCACCTTCGAAAGGAAACTTTTTTATCGTCCCCTTATAACCTATGTCCTAAAAAGCGTTTTGATTACTTGCGAGGTCCCTCCACACTGTTGTCCCTGTAGAAAAAAAGCTACATGTACCTGTAAGCAGAGCTTATGGACCCTTAGAACGTACGTGGCGGGGGCAGCGTGTTCATAGGGCACGACTCTGTGTCCATTAAAAGCGCGCTGGAAATGGACAGTTCACGGAACCTCCATACTTAATATGCTTTTCTTTTTTGTTCAGAAAGAGGTGGCTACTCTAGGCGCATAGTGTATCTCACTGTGTGGCTAAATTACAATTCACGTGTGCTGTTTCAGAAATGCAACTGTAAGATCATGGAAGAAACTGTCAGACATCCTGTTAAAACAGCTCATGGGTCGCTTTGGAGCAGTGTAGACAGTGTAGAACTCGTATGACTTGGTCATGTCACACTTCACTGCTGTCGAAGGCAGTGGAGTAGTGTGTGTGTGTGTGTGTGTGTGTGTGTGTGTGTGTGTGTGTGTCGGTTGTATGGAATCAGCACTGTAGGACGGAAAACGCCCATGACCAAACCGTGAATTCGCGATTTGGTGGTGATCGAATCGCACTGTCCAACGTCTCTGAAGGAATGTTGCACCACGCGCAGCCATGGAAACGCGGCGTAAGAACAGTGGTCGTAAACACACACTCACCGGAAAGGACCGAATCGAGTGTAATGTCTTGTGAATGACACTCGGTTTCAAACCCGACAGGAATTCTTGCTGTTAGTGATTGCAGGTCATTTTCGCCCAGTTTTAGAGAGAACATTGCGACCCAAACAACATATAAACTGGATAACAGCTAATTGCAGGAGTGTGGTGTAATCAGACGAGTCACAACTTTGCTTCTTTTCAAACGATGCAAAGCATGCTGGAGGTCCAATGAGGCATCGTTCTGATGAATTAACAGAAGCGTTCAGATACTACGTTGACAACAGGAGCACTGTTTTCCCCACAGAGAATAGATACATAGAGCCAGCCACTAGCGTACTGGAGGTGAAAGCAGACCCGCGTCTTCGATGCAGTTGTGTACAGCGCGCTGGACGGAACACGGCGGGTCGTGGACAATGCTCGGTGTGTCAGCGTACAGAGAAGACTTATCTCAGGCGTAAGCCGCGTGCTCACTGTCATTTCACGAGCAGAAGGATTCTCAACAAGGGAAGCTTCCTGCCAAACTGGCATACACCGCACTGATGGTCTTCGAAATTTCACCTGGTATCGTGAGACACACAAAGCACTGACTATATGTGAATACGCTCATTCTCGGTGAATTGCGTTAATAAAATCAGCCGAGTCGTGGCTTCGCAACGTTTCGACAGGCTTCCTACTTTTTATCTTCAGGCGAAGTCGCCTATTCTTTCAGCTTGATAGCACCCATTCCTTCATGCGATTTACCCTTACGTCTTACAGGACAAGTTATCTATACCAGAGGGTAGGGTGAGAGGAGGAGACACTTTGAGACAATATGGCTTTGCCAATCGACCGATAACCAGAAAAGTGCTATAGTTGTGTTTTGGGCGGGTGTCATGTACAGATGCCAGATGTTTCTCATCGCTGTCGAGGTTAATTTGTGGGATGTGCGGTATCGCGAAAGGATCCTCCAGCACAGTGTGTTGTGCTACACTCAAGAATTAGCCGGCGGGTGCGTCTGCCAAGATGACAAATGCGTGAGCCCTTACTGAATACCTCCGCCCAGGACGCAGGATAGAACCGAATGGACTGACCAGCAACACAGACCCGATGGAGCGTACTGGGTGCTGTTTCAGTAGTAATCCTTCTCAACCACTACACTTCCTCAGGAGAGCCACCGTCGAAGAGTTGGACAGCCAAAAATGTCTGGACCAAGTCATGAGCAATAAATCAAGGAGAATCCAAGTATGTCAGAAAGCATAGGGTGGAGCAACACAGTACGGTATTGAATGTTGTTAAGCAGCAGATTTTGATTTCACAGATGTGCACTTCCGAACAGCCTGCTTTTCTTGTGGTTGTATTTTATTCCCAGTCCACGGAAACTTTATTTTTAGCTTTACTAGGCTTGATCTTTCATCCCTTGGTTCTCTTGAATCTAAGTTCACACACGATCGCAGGTCTTCAGGAGTTCCAAAGATGTTTCTAGCAATTTACGGTGGAATATTTTCAAATGTTAATCGTGAAAAGAGGTACAGATGTTGCTCTGAACACAGCAGTGCTTTACTAGGCATTATCCTTCATCCGACGTCTGAATGGCTACCCAGTCAGTTACTTGGGGAGCTATAATTTAACGTTGATCCCGAAATTACAGTTCAGCTTACGTTTTATCACGCATGTCATTTATTTCCAGAAGTAAAACAAGCTGTGGGTGACAGCGAATTGATTTAGTTTTGTAGTCCGACATTCATCCGTAGAGCCATTCTATAGGGTAGGCGGGGGCAAAGGTGTGCATTTAACACTTTCCTTTTTTTCCCTTCGGCTTTTCTGGTTACGTGACAGTGAAAATTGCACACAATACACCTAGGATCATAATTTACATGACACCGTAAGTTCTAGATGGCTAAAAAAAAAATGGTTCAAATGGCTCTGAGCACTATGCGACTCAACTTCTGAGGTCATCAGTCGCCTAGAACTTAGAACTAATTAAACCTAACTAACCTAAGGACATCACACACATCCATGCCCGAGGCAGGATTCGAACCTGCGACCGTAGCGGTCACGCGGTTCCAGACTGAAGCGCCTTTAACCGCACGGCCACACCGGCCGGCCTAGATGGCTAGTATGATGTATTAAAGTTAGATTTAACAAAATGTTATAAATGAAGGAAACTGATTCTTCACCACACCTGGGGTAAACATCCTATGAGTATGGGGCAAAATTCTACACAAAATGGATTATAATTATAACAGACTTATGTAGAACTATACTATTTCTCAGGTACTGCTATTATTAACTTGTATATTGTTTTAGTGTATCAAAATCATTACAATCATCATCATAAACATGACGCTAATGTATCACTAATTTAAATACAAAATATTTTAACACAAGGAAACACATTTTGTTATTATTATATGGCCCTTTCTTGCCACAATGTTCTGAAGTTCAGCCGGTACTGTCTGCATTCCTGTTCCGCCTTCCCTATAGACTCGACGGTGCAGGAAATTATATTTGGATTGCGAAGTTTCCAAGTTGCTGAAGAAAACCTCCATTTGTGCCCTATTGAACTCCATTATCCCCCCAGCACTGTTTTTATCCGCTTGCCTCAAACTTAATTATGACGAGCAGTGAAAGAGCGAGCCCAGTATTCCCTTGCCACAGGTGGTTTGCGACATTACTTTCGGCAAACTAATATGCTAAATGTGGGAAGTGTTTAAACGTAAGGCCATAAAACATAGGATCCAGATTGATACAGTGTTCCGACAGTTCAGTTTCCTCTTTCTCAGAAAATACGCTCCTGGAACACCCCAATGATGCCACTCCATAGCCTGCGTTACGCCTTTGACGTAATGTGCATCCATTACAACCAAGCCTTTTAGCTACATTCTAATGAATGATACATTTCCTATTGGCTTCTTAGCCTTTTCTAACGTTTTAGAAGACAATGGTGTGTAGGTAGTTCTTTTCTCGTAGTTTCTGTAACATGAAGTTGAATTAGTCATATTGGTAATGATTTAGTCGATATGAAATAGCGAATTGTAAGTTAAGGTCCATTAAGTACGTTAAATAAACCTACGCCTTCAGCATTAAAAGTGAAGAGAGAAGAGATAAACTTTTCGGGGCAATTGCTCCATCTAGTTCTTGCGATTTTTGTCCCGTGACGCTGATTTCTGAACTGCCGGTATCAGATGCCATAGATGTCAACTTCTTACACTAAGAACTAAGCTTAAAGCGTGAGCTAGGCTACGTGCTTACATAAGAGGTATGATGATGATGAGACAGTTATCCATCAATTACATGTTAAATACTCAGATCTAAAAAGCGTGAGCTAGGCTACGTGCTTACATAAGAGGTATGATGATGATGAGACAGTTATCCATCAATTACATGTTAAATACTCAGATCTAAAGTTCCAAAAACCTAACTCACATATAACTCGAAAGCTTCAGAGCACAAACCACTGTACCAGTACCTGACTCTTCCACCAAAACAGGTCTCAACTACAGTTGCAGGGCTGCCAAACTATATCCACAAGTAAGAAATAAAATAGACTTGGATCTCTGACCCTTGCCCACCCTCCATATTCTAACAAAAACTAAATTGACACATTCACATCTTTCGTATGATACAAGTTTTTGGTTCTTATCGAAGCTCCAGCTGAATGAATTAAGCTGCATATAAAACAGATCATCCAGGAACGTGTAAGTATTTTTCTCATACTTTTCGCAAATTACACTCCTGCTAGATGCTGAAAATGTCCGCCGTTAATCATAAGACGTCATCCATTTATCAGTACTCTCCAGCACTCGTACACGTGTCTAACCCGGTCTGACCCATAGCATTGTTTGCAAATTCCGAAGAGGGTACTTCAATTTAGGAAACCCAGTGGAATGCACCACAAGATTAAATAAATGGCCGAGTTGCACAGCTTATGTTTCATTCAACTCAGTCGTATTATTATTACCGTCACCTGTCGGACCATCTGCACATTATTTATCTCAGCGCGGCCTTGTAGAAACTCTGCCAAAACGTACACATGGAACTCTTACCATTGCCACAAAACTGAAGTCTGTTCACCCCACATTAAATTCAGTGGTCTGTAGTCCTCGGCTCCTTCTGTCATTGCCAAAATGAAATTATTACAAGCGTAACGAAGAGGAAACGTAAATAAGAAGGTGATGGTAACCGAGTAACGAAAGTAACCGTACAATCGCCAAGACACGTGTTGGTGCACGAAAGTTGTCTGCTTTGGTCCACGCCTGCCCGCAGCGACACTCGGAGGTTCCCCTGCTTCCTTCTTTGCCCCCTCCCAGCTGCCAGTCGCGATCGGCGCACCACTTTATTCCCGCGGCGTCCTGGTGGCGGCCCCAAAACGTTTTACGACACAACAGCGGGCCGGATGAAAAATTCAAATGTGCGCCTGCGCGGCGCTGCGTGCCACACGCGTAATGCCACTGTATATTGTGTTGTATAGCCGCCGCGCTGCAGGCGCAGTCACGCCGAAGCGGCTCAACCGTGCACCGAGCCCTATATTGGGCTATTTCCGCACGTCACGCACACCACACCACACCACAGCACGCCAACGCATATCGCATCTCGCATTTACCCCGAGCGAAGCTTTTACTGTGTACTGTGCTGTTACACAATATAACGTAATGTCCTCAAAATAACCGATGTAAACTGTCCTCAAAATACCGACGTAAATATAAGCAACTAAAACATACACATATCAGGTTCCCGCGTAATGCGATTAGAGACCTTTTGATAAGTGAAGCCCAAGAGTTAATTTTCTATAGAGATTATTGTTGAAATGCGTAAGATTTTTGCTACGTAGTTGAATAATATTACAGTTAACAATCATTTTCAGCTTAAATTGTGTTTAAACAACATCTCTCCCTTCTCTCGCTCTCAAAATGGTTCAAATGGCTCTAAGCACTATGGGACTTAACATCTGAGGTCATCAGTCCCCTGGACTTAAAACTACTTAAACCTAACTAACCTAAGGACATCACATACATCCGTGCCCGAGGCAGGATTCGAACCTGCGACCGTAGCAGCAGCGCGGTTCCGGACTGATGCGCCTAGAACCGCTCGGTCACAGCGGACGGCTTATGACCACCACAAATATATCCGGAATTAATAAATATATGTTGCGGTTTTCGCCTTATTATAGCGAACAACAGGGAGAATCTTGCACAGATGCGTCCCATCACTTCGAATTTTTCGTAGGTAACACTCGGAGAACTGAAAGCGACTGTGGCAGTTACTGCCATAAAGCTGCAGATACATCGAAATGTAACGAGGTTGAAATGCTATGGAATGCAGTGTTCGCAGAGTACTCGTTTAGTTGGTCCCTCTCGTACTTCCGAGATGCCTCTTAGCGACATATTCACTGCGTGTAACTGCTACTAAAGTGTTTGTTTCAATTCTTTCATCAGTAGATCTTCTTTTCCCTTGCCATATTTTACTCTGCAGACTTACAGTTTCTGTAACATTTTTGTGGTGTTAGCAAAGGCAGATCGTGAGGGCTCAGCAACATCTCGATATTTCTCAGCATAACAACCACACCGCTGTTCCAATAGCTTGGCGTACGCCATAGCGATATTCACTTTCTCGACTGTCGTGTACAATGTGAATCTCTCAACAGCTTTACGAGCAAATTGTCTGACTGCTATAACAGCAAAACACAGACTAATGAGCTTCAAGAGCACAGGTAAACACAAGAACCATACCTGAGTTCCGTGTTAGATTACATTTGGTATAAAAGCGTAGACGCTTGTGGAACACTTTCTCCTGACAGCGGGACAGTGGTTTGCGCCGCTATCATCTTGATACTATTTGAGCAAGTCCCATACATGCTATGTCGGTGATGTTCCCTTAGAAGCTTGTTTCAAACGACACAGAAAACTGTATGTAGCTGCACTAGAAAAAAGTCTGTGTCGTAATTCGGGAGCTATAAACGATAAAAGCTACTTGCGAAAGTCGAGGAATTCGTCCTATTGGCCGGTATAACTTGGCGAAAACTACACATCGATATTTTTGTTCATTATGGATATGCGGTATTTGGGATTGCCTGTCTTAGCTGGTTCACTGTTTTTTATAGCATCTTTTATAATGTTTGCAATACTATCGTGGTTGCGCAGTGGTAGCTGTTGTGGTTGAGGAGATGGTCAGCATCATATCGTGAGGGTTACCAGGACATCTTCTATCCTTTTCGCATCAATATGCTTCTCAAGGAGAAAAAATTGATTTTTTTGCTATAATGTTCTTGACTATTTATGAATACTCTCGAATGTTAAAGAATTTTTGCGAATGGCCTAAAAAATGTTCTAATGCTTCACAATCAACTTCGAAATGGCATATATCGTATTGATTCACACTCTGGCAAAATCGTCTTAACCGATGAGTTGTACAGCGTAGTAAAGACATAGCAACAATTCATCGATAAAATATGTCCACTTATAGAGAAAAATTAATTAAACAAAGGATAGTTGTGTGAGCGAACACTTTTAACAACGAAAAATGACGTAGTTCAACACATAAGTAATCTAATACATACACAATATTTAAATCGTTTCATACAATGACGACGCGAAGCGAAAGCGTAAACTTTCCAGCGGATTTCTTATATGTGCATACTGTGTGCAAAATATGTCGCGAATACAATTAGCAGTAAGGTAACAATAAATGATGTCATGCCTCATGCAGTACTTTTACTGTAAGAATAGTGGAATATAGTAAGCGATAAGTTTTCTCTTTACATCATTTTGTAGGGGTTGTCAGCGAGAAAAAGAAATTTACAAAGGTTTGAAATTATGTGTAAAGTTTCTTGCAAGTCGTGAGAGCTCTCATTCTCAAATACTGGGTGAATAAAGTCTGGGAATTCTCGCGTCACAGGGTACACTTCTTTTTCACCCCCACCCCTTTGATAGATGGATGGTTCTTATCCCCACAGTGAGGATTGTAGCCTGAAAGTAGGGTATATGCGTACCAAGTTTGATTGAGATCGGTCTAGTGTTTTTAGAAGAGATGTGGAACACACACACGCATATATATATATATATATATATATATATATATATATATATATATACAGGGTGAGTCACCTAACATTGACCGAGCGAGGTGGCGCAGTGGTTAGCACACTGGACTCGCATTCGAGAGGACGACGGTTCAATCCCGTCTCCAGCCATCCTGATTTAGGTTTTCCGTGATTTTCCTAAATCGTTTCAGGCAAATGCCGGGGTGGTTCCTTTGAAAGGGCACGGCCGATTTCCTTCGCGATCCTTCCATAACCCGAGCTTGCGCTCCGTCTCTAATGACCTCGTTGTCGACGGGACGTTAAACACTAACCACCCCCCGCCCCACCTAACATTACCGCTGGATATATTTCGTAAACCACATCAAATACTGACGAATCGATTCCACAGACCGAACGTGAGGAGAGGGGCTAGTGTAATTGGTTAATACGAACCATAAAAAAATGCACGGAAGTATGTTTTTTAACACAAACCTACTTTTTTAAATGCAACCCCGTTAGTTTTGTTAGCACATCTGAACATATAAACAAATACGTAATCAGTGCCGTTTGTTACATTGTAAAATGTTAATTACATCCGGAGATATTGTAACCTAAATTTGACGTTTGAGTACCACTCCTCCGCTATTCAATCGTGTGCATCGGAGAGCACCGAATTACGTAGGGATCCAAAGGGAACTGTGATGGACCTTAGGTACAGAAGAGACTGGAACAGCACATTACGTCCACATGCTAACACCTTTTTATTGGTCTTTTTCACTGACGCACATGTACATTACCATGAGGGGTGAGGTACACGTACACACACGTGGTTTCCGTTTTCAATTACGGAGTGGAGTAGAGTGTGTCCAGACATGTCAGGCCAATAGATGTTCAATGTGGTGGCCATCATTTGCTGCACACAATTGCAATCTCTGGCGTAATGAATGTCGTACACGCCGCAGTACATCTGGTCTAATGTCGCCGCAGGCTGCCACAATACGTTGTTTCATATCCTCTGGGGTTGTAGGCACATCACGGTACACATTCTCCTTTAACGTACCCCACAGAAAGAAGTCCAGAGGTGTAAGATCAGGAGAACGGGCTGGCCAATTTATGCGTCCTCCACGTCCTATGAAACGCCCGTCGAACATCCTGTCAAGGGTCAGCCTAGTGTTAATTGCGGAATGTGCAGGTGCACCATCATGCTGATACCACATACGTCGACGCGTTTCCAGTGGGACATTTTCGAGCAACGTTGGCAGATCATTCTGTAGAAACGCGATGTATGTAGCAGCTGTTTGGGCCCCTGCAGTGAAGTTAGGACCAACGAGGTGGTCGCCAACGATTCCGCACCATACATTTACAGTCCACGGTCGCTGTCGCTCTACCTGTCTGAGCCAGCGGGGATTGTCCACGGACCAGTAATGCATGTTCTGTAGATTCACTGCCCCGTGGTTTGGGAAACCCGCTTCATCGGTAAACAGGTAGAACTGCAACGCATTCTCTGTTAATGCCCTTTGACAGAATTGCACTTGATGATTAAAGTCATCAACATGTAATTGCTGATGTAGCGACACATGAAACGGGTGAAAGCGGTGACGATGCAGTATGCGCATGACACTACTTTGACTCAGTCCACCGGCTCTCGCAATGTCTCATGTACTCATGTGTGGGTTCATGGCCACAGCAGCTAACACACCAACTGCACCCGCTTCTCCTGTGACGGGCCTGTTACGGACCCGTTTGCGTGCTACGACCACACCTGTTGCATACAGTTGGCGGTAGATGTTTTGCAATGTGCGGCACGTTGGATGCTCTCCGTCCGGGTACCGTTCTGCATACACCCTGCACGCTTCAGCTGCATTTCGTCGACACTCGCCGTAGATGAGTATCATCTCCGCCTTTTCAGAGTTCGAATACACCATGGTCACAGTTCCTACAACACTACACTATCACAGACGTCTGGTAACATGGTGTACTACAGTTGGTCTGCGTGCGGAGACGAATGCAGAATAACAATAGCAGCAAGCGCTACATGCGGACACTGCGACAGCTAGACCAAACCACAACAGTGCACTACAGCCACACTCGTAAACACGGTCGTCATCGTAAACATGTCCCTGCAGATGCTGCTCGCCGACCGTGGCCCGTGTTTGTTACAACACGCAACTGAACGTCGGAGGTTTCAAGCGTCAACTCTAGGTTACAATATCTCCGGATGTAATTAACATTTTACAATGCAACAAACGGCACTGATTACGTATTTGTTTATATGTTCAGATGTGCTAACAAAACTAACGTGGTTCCATTTAAAAAACGTAGGTTTGTGTTAAAAACATACTTCCGTGCATTTTTGTATGGTTTGTATTAGACAATTACACTAGCCCCTCTCCTCACGCTCGGTCTGTGGAATCGGTTCGTCAGTACTTTATGTGGCTTACGAAATACATCCAGCGGTAACGTTAGGTGACTCACCCTATATATATATATATATATATATATATATATATATATATATAATAGAGTATGTATGGACTGTATGTATACTGGTCGTAATCCAGTGCCATGCCACTGTGTTAGTGTGGAGGACCTGTGAGTGTCCACTACGGGCTCTGTTTTCCAACGTGAGACCGCCCCACGTGGCCGTCAAGACGGACACCAGCTGGCTGCTCTGGCAGGGGGTGCAGCGGGTCAGCAGGCGGCGAGCGCCCCGTGTTATCTCGGGAAACACGGCCCAGTTTGCAGCGGTGTGACACCTGTCCAGAGAACCGCCTCCGGCAGAAAACTCTGCGGCTATCACAGCGCACCTCGTTTTGCCTCTCACCTCACCTCCCCTCCCCATGCCACGAATACTGATACTTGTCTCAAGCCTCCGTGTGTGTTGCCCCGTGTCTGTATAGTCATATTGTACCGCCGTCAGCTGCTTTGAAAACCTTTATTATTACAACCAGTTTAGACTGGAGCTAATAATCTTCAGGTGCCAAACCTTTCCAGTTCTTGTGCCTAGTAGTGTTTAGCAAGATCTGGTTACAATCATAAAAAATTTTAAAGCAGCTAACAGTAATACAATATTTTTTCATAAATAAACGCTTACTCTCGAGCACTACCTCCAAAAAGTATTGGAAAATATACATGTGCCTGAAATACGGTATCTTCTGATAACGAATTTACAACTTTTAATTTATGTTTGAAGAATCACTCTCACAACAAGAAACTAGGTGACAGGCGTCGATTTCTTTGTTAGTCAGTACTATTCATTAGAAAGAGTTCTGCACAAGTCTCGTTGCAAGCCAGAGCATAAACTAGGCAGTAAAAACACGCACTCATGCTAATTAAAATCAATGAACCAGCACTTAACAAAAAGGCACAAGACGCAAGAGAGAAGCCGGGGAATTAACTGGATACATATCACAGACTTCGCGTGAGGTGATGCAGTCGGAAGGCATTCTGCTAATACTTTGGAGGACGATGGTTCAATAAATATAGGGTTCGCTGCAAGGACTTGTCAAGCGCATCTCCTCTGGTGCTTCGTTAGATATTATCAATTTCGTTTTTGCAATTTTAGCTACCATCAGCCTAAATTAATGTTGCTTATCGCCTTTTTCACGCAATGTTCAGTATAGACGAGAAGCGTCGGTTTGTTTCCAACTGCGAACAAAATAATTTTTAAAACGGAACTTTACATGCCTAATCGAGAGAGTGGTCAAAAATTAGTCTAGTTCGATATTCGTTTTATCGATATGTATTAACAGTGACATTAGAATGCGGAGAACAGCCAGTACTCCAGCAGCGACTGAGCTGTGTTGCTGCAATGATCTCAGGTGTGAGTGGTGGTCAATCACTGCCGGAATACCCGTTATGCTTCGCGTATTACTGTCCCTTTTAATACACAACTATAAAATGAATATAACATTAGACTGATTTGAGACAGCTCTATAGAATGCGCACTTAAAACTCTGCTTTAAAAATGATTTTGTTTGTAGTAGGAAACATACCGACACTTCAAGTCGACTCATCCCGTCGGGTCGACTCTTCTCGTCGACACAAGGCACAGCATGAAAGGCGTGATGAGCAGTACCCGTATGGGCTGGCTGCAGCTTCACATTGCAAGAACGAAGTGGCAGATATCTGCCGAATCAACAGAAAAAATGTGCCTGCCAGCTTTTAGGAGGGACACCCATTATTTGTAAAGTTGATATGGGAACAAATGCAGATACTCTGTGATGACTGAGGGCAATGAACTGAACAACATTACATCAGTGTTTACTTCATTCGCAGACAAACATTATGGGTACTACGAGTAGTACGTTTTTAGGTTGGTTAGCACCTTCGAGCATGCATGGCGAAGCAAGTCGTTAAAGTTTATTTTCCCGTGGGCAGCGGGTCACGTATTGAAGTGTCAATGCGTGGAGGCAAAGGGATAGTTTATAGTTAAACGCATAGAACAATTTGTGGTGCAGTAATGACCGTACAGAAAACATCAGGTAGTAAATTAAGTGATGAATATGCACGAAGACTGTGAGACGCAGAGAAAAAACAACTTACACACCGAAGCTGAGTCCGCAGCTCGTGGTCGTGCGGTAGCGTTCTCGCTTCCCACGCCCGGGTTCCCGGGTTCGATTCCCGGCGGGGTCAGGGATTTTCTCTGCCTCGTGATGACTGGGTGTTGTGTGATGTCCTTAGGTTAGTTAGGTTTAAGTAGTTCTAAGTTCTATGGGACTGATGACCGTAGATGTTAAGTCCCATAGTGCTCAGAGCCATTTGAACCACTGAAGCCGATGTGTACTGAGATACCAATGATCACAGTATCTATATCTATACCCCTAACACCCCCTGTATACCGACTCAAGCTGCCCGCTGTACTGTAATTATTTTTTCACGTTATTGCTACACTAATACCACACACGTGGAAATATCCAGCAGCATCCGCATTACAGAAGACCAACTACACAGTGCAACAGGTTAATTTCTGGAGTACAGAGTTGTGTTGTGTAGGAGCTAATGTCATGTCGCAATTTTGCTTGCCACTGCGCATGTCAAACAGATTCACTAATACTATTCTTGTAATTCTACAATAAAATGGCCGTGTAAATCGGCGAAGGCATTTTTGATGATGAGAAGTTTTTGCAAGGACGATGTGCTATTCATCTATAGATTCTGAATGATGTGTTTGATACCATAGATGATATAGGCTCTGGTGGCATGAAACAACAGACAGTGGTCAGAATATGGAATGTACTATACAGTCTCACTTGCCGGTTCCAAAAAATAAATAGTTAAGAAATATGTAAGCAGATCTAACGTAGAAGCGAAAATGTAAACATGCAACAGATTTTATAATTTCGCTATTAATTTGTTTTATAAGTGTTATCTGAATACTAAAAACAGCCGGCCGGTGTGGCCGAGCGGTTCTAGACGCGTCAGTCTGGACCCGCGCGACTACTACGGTCGCAGGTTCGAATCCTGCCTCGGGCATGGATGTGTGTGATTTCCTTAGGTTTGTTAGGTTTAAGTAGTTCTAAGTTCTAGGGAACTGATGACCTCAGATATTAAGTCCCATAGTGCTCAGAGCCATTTTTGAACTAAAAACAAAGGCATGTGCTTACAGGATAAAAGTTCACACTATTATTGGTGAAATTTTCGATGACATTGGTGTTTTTTCGTCTATCTGTTGTTGAAAACAATGTGAAGTTTTGTCGTCGGAAATGTCAAAACATCTATTTCCGTAAATTGTTAGTAGGCTGTTTTTTCAGCATAATGTAGGACTAAATGGTTGCAGTTCTTTTCCCCATTGCATAAGTACATACGTTTGGGGATCCAGATCCCCAGACTTCGATGGTCGGTCGACACAATAGATCGTTTGCGAGGGTGTCAGTACATTTGGAAGTTAACAGGCGACCATCATCGAATGTGGGAGGCTCTGTACCCTCATCCAACCTAATGTATTCTCATACCAGCAGCTCGCCACCACCACCACTACCGGCAACACCACCTACCTGTGCTCCGTCCACGATATTCTTAAGATTATACTTATACCACTTACCGCTTTTTCTCCACACGAATGTACGACAAAAATCGTTCTGCAAACTGAAACTGGTTTCGTCTTTAGTAAGCACATTCCTCCATTTCTTTGTGGACGATTTTCAGTGTTCCTGATTACCCAATAAACAGCGTGTTCTCCTATCCCCCACCACCTGTGAATCACAACTCGAATAGTCAACTCAAACAAATATATTTGTCTGCAACAATTTGTATGGATTAACATTCTGTTAAGATAGCTATACGTTGCGCAGAGTTCGACTCATTCTTACTGTCGTCGCTCCTGTGACTCGAGCATCGTCATTGCACTGGTGGCGGCACGTCAGGGATTGAAAGTACCGCTCGGTGCGACAGTCAGACATGAAACAGTGTGGTGTATTTATAAGTACCGAACGGTGCTTTCAGCCCCTGACATATTGTCATCAGGGAAATGATGATGCTGTCGTCTGCTGAGTAAATATACTAATAGTGAATCAAATTCTGCGCAACATACGACTGTTTTATCTTTATTAGTTAATACAGTCGCTGTCCCCGGCAGGTGATGCCTGCTTTCGCTAAATTTGTACAGGTAGAGAATGATGACATGTGTCAATCTTAGGCGCAGCAGGGTCATTGGTAGAATAATCAGAAAATAGAATCAGAAGATAGTAAAAAAAAAATAGTAATGCCTCCCACCTTACAATGTTGCTCAAGTACGTGGGACCCATATTAAAAAAGGTTAACGCATTATTGATACTGAACGCATTCGAAAAAGGGTAGCATGAATGGTGATACGATGGCCTGACTCACGGGAGAGGATTACGGAAAACCTGAAAAACATTAATTGGCAGACACCAGTTATCTGATGAAAACCTACTCACAAAGTTTCGACACTTATTGGTAAGTGAACAATCTAAAAAATTAATGCTGTTCTTACTGCGAAGACCAGATCAGCGCACAGTAAATCATTTAGCCAGTCATTGTTCCCGCGCTCCATACGCGGTTCTAACGGAAGAAACATTAAAATTTGACAGAATACTATCTATCTTCTGTCACACATTTCACAACAGTTTTCTGAGTATATATGTACAAGGGTTGGACAAAAATATGAGAACATCGCAAGACATGCATATTTGAACACAAATGCAGATATTAGGCAAGTCTGCAGGTTGCACTGATGTGTCTGAGCACGAACGGCACCCGTGCAGTGTCTTTAATATGTGGCAAGTGGCAGCCGTGGTCAGAATAGTGTTCTGTGCAGACGTGATTACATTACGTCGGGGTGGATTCGAACGTGGGCAAGTTGTTGGTACTCGTGTGGTGCGTGCTTCTGTAACCAATTGTTTAGTGTTTCAAGTGGCACCGTATCGAAGATTTATACTGCGTGCAGAGAAGGCGTAAAAAGCACCATCGACTAAGTCACAGCACGAACGAATGTATATGTTGAGTGATTGTGACAAACGCTCATTGAAGAGGCTCGTGCGATAAATAGGATAACGACAGCTGCAGGAGTCACTGCAGAATTGAATGTCGCTCTCGCGAACCCTGTCAGCATCAAAACAACATGAAGGGAATTCCGTTAGCAGGGAATTGCAGAGCGACAAAATGGTTCAAATGGCTCTGAGCACTATGGGACTGAGGTCATAAGTCCCCTAGAACTTAGAACTACTTAAACCTAACTAACCTAAGGACATCACACACATTCATGCCCGAGGCAGGATTCGAACCTGCGACCGTAGCGGTCACGCGGTTCCAGACTGAAGCGCCTTTAACCGCTCGGCCACACCAGCCGGCAATTGCAGAGCGAGATTGAGTTCTAAAACCATTCATCATTGTTGCAAAAACACGTAACGCAAACGTTGTGCCGACGTCATAAAACCTGGACTGTGAAGCAGTGGAAGCAAGTCATTTGATCGGATGGGTCTTTCCTCACACTGTTCCAACTTCTGGTCGAGTTTACGTCCCAAGTGTGAAAGATGGCAGGATTTCGGTGATGATTTGGGTAGTCTTATCGTAGTTCTACATGGGACCCGTGGGTATTCCACAAGCCTGCATTACTGCTAAGGATTATCTATATCTACGTGATTACTCAGCAATTAACAGTTACACCCCTGACAGAAGCTCCATCGAACCTCCTTTTAGATACTTTTGAAAGTGTTCTGCCAATAAATCACAGTCTTTTGTTTGTTTCCACCACAATATTATCCATGCGATCTTTCCAATTTAAGTTATTCCTAATTGTAATCGCTTGGTATTTAGTTGAGTTTACAGCTTTTATATTCCTGTGATTTATCTGTAACTGAAATTTAGCGGATTCTTTTTATTACTCATGTGGATGACTTCACACTTTTTATGAGTTAGAGTGAAATGCCACTTTTTGCAACATAAAAATAGCTTGGCTAATTCGTTTTGATGATCTGAAGACTTTACATGACCGTCGTGGCTGAGCAAGTCCTTCCCATTGTACAATATCTGTTCCTCAATGGTAATGCTGTGTTCCAAGGTGGCAGGGCCCCTGTCCACACAGATCGCTTGTTCCAGGATCAATTGCCGCACCTCTCCTGGCCAGTACAGTCACAAGATCTAAGTATTATTGAGCCTGTGTGGTCGACTTGGAGAGAAGGGTACGAGTTCGCTATCACCTCCATTATCGCTCTCTGAACTTGCCACTACTTTGCAGGAAGAATGGTATGAGAATCCTTTGAAAACCATGCACAACCTTTATTTACCCATTCCAAGACGACTGGAAGCTGTTTAGAATGCGAAACGGTTTCCTACACTGTATTAGGCTCAAATGGCTCTGAGGACTATGGGACTTAACTTCTGAGGTCATCAGTCGCCTAGAACTTAGTACTAACTAAACCTAGCTAACCTAAGGACACCACACACATCCATGCCCGAGGCAGGATTCGAACCTGCGACCGTAGCGGTCACGCGATTCCAGACTGTAGCGCCTAGAACCGCACGGCCACACCGGCCGGCACACTGTATTAGGCTTGGTGTTTGTTGTGTTTTCGCTACTTTCATATTTTTTCATCCCCTCCAGATGCAGATGTAGTGTGTCATACACTGCCGTAATACAGACCAACAGCTGTTCTGGGCCTCCGATACACGGTTTCTTCGAAAACTCAAACGCCTAATACATCTGTAAGCTCTGCGGGCGAGTCCCTCGTTGGAAATCGTCGTGCAGTGAAGTCCTATTTGGAGTCCTTACTTCATTATTAACAATGCGTTGCAGTGAGTTATTCAACGCTGCTGATTGTTTGGTCAGCACCTGATCTACTTCAAAGCATACGGTGAGTGTAGTCAGCAAAACGGGTTCTAAACTGCGTCTTTGTAGCCTTAGCTTTGCTGGGAGGCTACTCTCTGCTCTCTCTTTACAAAATTATGAGACTGCAGGCTGCTGATGTGGGCTTATCATCTCGACAGCTGACAAACAGGAAGCCATTTCTAGATACATTTTACGACTGGAGTTTACAGATGCTCATCGCTGTATATACACAAAAAATTGACCCGGTGTTGTAAGCTCATAGGGGTTGTCTGCATTCCCGCTCTCTGCCACACTGCGCTCAAAGTGACAAGCAAAGGCCGGCCGAAGTGGCCGTGCGGTTAAAGGCTCTGCAGTCTGGAACCGCAAGACCGCTACGGTCGCAGGTTCGAATCCTGCCTCGGGCATGGATGTTTGTGGTGTCCTTAGGTCAGTTAGGTTTAACTAGTTCTAAGTTCTAGGGGACTAATGACCTCAGCAGTTGAGTCCCATAGTGCTCAGAGCCATTTTTTTTTGACAAGCAAAGCATACGCCATAAGGGTCATCGATATTGCTCGTCTGTCGTACGAGTAAAGTTATATTCATTGATGTAACAAATGTTTCTCTGGTACGATGCACTTTTCAAGCGTTTCTAGGAAATCTAAATTCAAATATTTACGAACCTGTGGAATAACGCACGACAGAGCTAGCTGCCGAGCAGCTGCGTCAGCGCAAACGGCCAAGACAGTACAGTGTGCCCGACACAGCGTTCTAGTGCAGTCACTTTAACTCGGTTGGTGAATCTCCTGGAAGATTAAAACAGTGCGCCGTATCGGTACTAGAATCTCGGTCATTTGCCTTAAGCAGACAAGTCCTGTAACGACAGAACTATTAAAGTATGGCTCGCGACATGCTGTTAATCCGCAATATCCATTCTTCCACGAATGTTTGTCCTGCAATATACTCGTATGCATCACATCTCCACTAAGACTGAAAATTCATTTTGAAACAATCCCTGAAACTGTAACTAAGTCACTTTCCGCAAAATCTTTTCCTTCATGGAGGAAAAATTCTGTGAATTTTAGAAGGTAGGAAATGAGGTACTGGCAGAAGTCAGTCGTCAGTTGTCCTAGGGTAGATCAGTCGGTAGACAATTGCTCGCGACAGGCAAAGGTCCCAGCTACGGGTCCCGCTCCAGCACACAGTTTTAATCCTCCGGGAAACTGAAAATGAGCGCACACTCCGGCGCAGAATGAAAATTCGTTCTGGATTCATATGATAACTCTTCAGTCACAGTGGAAAGTCGAGGTAGTGGCTCGATTTTAAACACACAGTAAACGTATCTTTGTAGTATACAGTACCGTAAGACTATCCTGAATGACAATGAACTACACTACTGGCCATTAAAATTGCTACACCACGAAGATGACGTGCTACAGACACGAAATTTAACCGACAGGAAGAAGATGCTGTGATATGCAAATGATTAGCTTTTCAGAGCATTCACACAAGGTTGGTGCCGTGGCGACACCTACAACATCCTGACATGAGGAAAGTTTCCAACCGATTTCTCATATACAAACAGCAGTTGACCGGCTTTCCCTAGTGAAACGTTGCTGCGATGCCCCGTGTAAGGAGGAGAAATGCGTACCATCACGTTTCCGACTTTGATAAAGGTCGGATTGTAGCCCACCGCGATTGCGGTTTATCGTATTGCGACATTGCTGCTCGCGTTGGTCGAGATCCAATGACTGTTAGCAGAATATGGAATCTGTGGGTTCAGGAGGGTAATACGGAACGCCGTGCTGGATCCCAACGGCCTCGTATCACCAGCAGTCGAGATAACGGGCATCTTATCCGCATGGCTGTAACGGATCGTGCAGCCACTTCTAGATCCCTGAGTCAACAGATGGGGACGTTTGCAAGACAACAACCATCTGCACGAACAGTTCGACGACGTTTCCAGCAGCATGGACTATCAGCTCGGCGACCATGGCTGCGGTTACCCTTGGCGCTGCATCACAGACAGGAGTACCTGCGATGGTGTACTCAACGACAAACCTGGGTGCACGAATGCCAAAACGTCATTTTTTCGGATGAATCCAGGTTCTGTTTACAGCATCATGATGGTCGCATCCGTGTTTGGCGACATTGCGGTGAACACACATTGGAAGCGTGTATTCGACATTTCCATACTGGCGTATCACCCGGCGTGATGGTATGGGGTGCCACTGGTTACACGTCTCGGTCACCTCCTGTTCGCATTGACGGCACTTTGAACAGTGGACGTTACATTACAGATGTATTATGACCGGTGGCTCGCCCCTGCATTCGATCCCTGCGAAACCCTACATTTCAGCAGGATAATGCACGACCGCATGTTGCAGGTCCTATACGGGTCTTTCTGGATACACAAAATGTTCGACTGCTCCCCTGGCCAGCACATTCTCGAGATCTCTCATCAATTGAAAACGTCTAGTCAATGGTGGCCGAGCAACTGGCTCGTCACAATACTCCAGTCACTACTCTTTATGAACTGTGGTATCGTGTTGAAGCTGCTAGGCAGCTGTACCTGTACACGCCATCCAAGCTCTGATTGACTCATTGCCCAGGCGTATCAAGGCCTTTATTACGGCCAGAGGTGGTTGTGCTGGGTACTGATTTCTCAGGATCTATGCACCCAAATTGCGTGAAGATGTAATCACATGTCAGTTCTAGTATAATATATTTGTCCAATGAATACCCGTTTATCATCTGATTTTCTTCTTGGTGTAGTAGTTTTAATGGCCAGTAGTGTAGATAGCTTCTGTTACCGAAATTAAGCGGTCTCCAACGCGGCATGTAGTAACATAGGCAACCAGCCCATTCTGCGAACAGGGAAGACAGTTACTTCCCACTCATGCTTCAAATTCTATACAAATACGATCAACATTACTCGAATAAATCCGTTACCATTTCTCTGGGATATGCACATGACTTTATCTTTAAATAAATGTTTCACCACAGTTTCTTAGTGTACGTTAACTTCACTTCAACTCGAATGTACCGCTATGCTTGTCACTACTATTTTAGTTTCTTGCCAAAAGTACATCACTCCTTGAACCTATAGAAGTGACTAGGACAACATTGGAAAAATGAATGACGAGGCTGGAAGCTGTACGAGCGGACTTCTAGTCTATCGTCGTAACCGTATGCGCCTGAAGGCTGGGCCTATGGTGTGGTATTTTACAGGCTCTTAAAACTTTAAAACCTCTATTTCTCTGAAACACTTGAGAAGCGGATCGTACCAGATCAGCTTTTGTTACATCTAAGTGAGCACTGCAGTCGTACGAAAAGAGGAGAATCGGTGAACCGCTGGGGTACTTAGGAGTTACACCGATGCACGCTTAACGGTAATGTTACGAGGGGTGTCCGGAAAGTAATTCCGATCAGTCGCGAAGTGGAAATCGCAGTGAAAATCCTACGAAGCTTTACACAGATGTGGTGGACAGTGGGTCTAGTACGTCCGTCGATCGCCTCATGTCGCTCTATGCAGTTCGGAGCCCACAGTGAGCTCCTGAAGACTCCTAGAAAACAGCGTTTCCGCCAAGTACGAGTGAGTGCCTAGAGATTTCGCCTGATCCCATGTGACCCCATATAAGGAAACTGTCATGCATTGCATTCCACAAGATAGTTCTCTGCCGCACGCGACAGGAGCAATGAAGACGCTCCTGCAGCGTTTTCGTTGGGAAGTCTTTGATCACCCGCCCTACAGCCAGGATGTAGCTCCCTCTGATTTTCACGTCAGCTAACATGAACCCCTCCCTGGCTATGAAGACATTTCGGCACAGACAATGAGCTGCAAGCCAGCGAAGGTAATCGGCGGAAAGCACAGGCAGCTGCCTTCTATGAAGAGGATATTGGAAAAATGGTACAACGTGAAAGTAATGTGTAAAAAATATATAAACTCGTGTTTGTACGTGTGTGGTTGGATTCAGAGAAATTAGTAAAACTTATCTTGATGGTGAAATGCGTAAATGTCAGTACAGGGCAACAGAACTGTGTTAAATTTTAAACGAAAGCATGTGAAGCAATCCAGGCTAGACAGTATATTAAACAATTCACCTGCAAGAGAGAAATCTGTTTTCAATTAAATTTACATATGCTGTTTGACTGAAAAACAAATGACTCACATCAAAAATGTTGGCCCTGAATATTGCCAATCTTTGGCCGGGCGTTGTGGCCGAGAGGTTCTAGGCGCTTCAGTCTGGAACCGCGCGACCACTACGGTCGCAGGTTCGAATCCTGCTTTGGGCATGGATGTGTGTGATGTCCCTACGTTAGTTAGGTCTAAATAGTTCTAAGTTCTAGGGGACTGATGACCTCAGAAGTTAAGTCCCATAGTGCTCAGAGCCATTTGAACCATTTTTTTCCAGTCTTTATCTTTAGTTTTGCAAAAAATCACTGTACCTGATTTATTTTAGTCATTACTCAGAAAATGAACGGACATCTTAACGTATCTGACTTAATGATAAACTTCCTGAAAACTTACAACTCTTTTCTGAAATCTCTTCCTCCTACGAAATCTCTGAAGTGGTATTTTCACAATTATATTCCGACAATCATTGTAGCTTACAGTGCACATGAATTCTGACAATTGAATTCGTTGGCCTACCTGTGCGTACGGAACGCTCATCTGTTCTGCAACCTGTTATTATTAGCAATATAGATCTGAATGTCCAAAAATATGTTTCATTTGCCGTACTTTCGATGTGCAATACAAGACGGTATCTTACCTGTCGTCACAAAATGCTTCTGCAGCACACAACTCCCGATGTGCAGTGGGAGTATACAAACACATTGCTAAAGATGGAGACTGAAAAATGCGGAACTAAACTTAACGCCTGATAAATGAGAACAAAGACTCCAAGTGTAACTATGCTTCATTAACAACAATACACCCTTTCGTAAAGTTCTCACAACTAGACAAGTTAGGAAAAAATCTTTGTTGATAATTTTCCTGTGTACAACTACTTTCCTTAACACTTATTTTAGTTACAAGACAAATCCATGTACTTCGCTATAAAGCTTCTTACTTTAAACATATACAGGTTCTAACAATAAGAAACTACAATTGCGAATGTATAAAAAAACTAAATTACCTTAGAAAACTTCTCTTTTGACATTCTTGCATTCATATCAGCCTCCTTTCAAACGCAACGACAAATATAATTGCCTAGGCTTCCGCGGCCAGAGTCAGTCGACATAAAAGTTTTATGTCGGCTACGACAAATGTCCAAGTCTGAGCAGCAGCCGTGTAGAGAAGTAGATAGGAGGTGTGTCTAACTGTTGAAAATAAAATATTTCTAGTTTTATATAGGTTGTTTTCCTTGTTTTGGCCTCTTTTTCCGAATTTACACATAAAAAAGTGGTATAAGTTAATTTTACAGTTGTAAAAGACAGAAATGAAGCTATGCAACTTGCACTTCTGATTTTCACTGCAGTTTTTATTTCGCGGCCGATCGGAACTTACTTTCTGGACAACCCTCCTACATGAACGTCCTCTCTCAAACTACGATTCCGAAGAGTGCAAACTCTGTGGTATTAACTGTAGTTAGACATGACACTTGGCCTGAACTTCGTCTTCGTAAAAAAAATTATGCAACTCTCCGACTTCCATACTTTATTCAGTTTAAAGTCGTCCTAACGGCTAACAAGGTTTTCCCGAAATGCATTTCCATATATTTTCATCCCAAAAGAATATTCCACGAAATGTCCCGTGCAGATATAATGCCCACCTATGGCTGACTTACTGGGTCCCGAAAGGCGAGTGCGATGATTATATCCTATGCACCTTTCACGTACTGGTCCGCAGCTCGTTGTCGTGCGGTAGCGTTCTCGCTTCCCGCGCACGGGTTCCCGGCGGGGTCAGGGATTTTCTCTGCCTCGTGATGACTGGGTGTTGTGTGATGTCCTTAGGTTGGTTAGGTTTAAGTAGCTCTAAGTCCTAGGGGACTGATGACCATAGATGTTAAGTCCCATAGTGGTCAGAGCCATTCGAACCATTTTTTTCACGTACTGTTTGTGTGGAGAGGGCGGTTTTGCAGCCAAGAATTTTGCAGTTATGCTGTCGCGCCAATTTTTGGAATAAACATAGCCAACCACACCAGTTCCACCAGTAAAATTTACCTGAAGGTGGCCGCCTTGTACTCAGCCGAAGAATCGGAGCAGAAGTCGATATCATCCGGCTACAGTCTCGAATGCACGAAAATGTTCTCGATAGCACGCAATGAACTGTTTAGGAGAGTAAAATGCAATTTTATCGCGACACAGGTGTCAAGAAGGGAGCAGAAGTAATCACCGATGATACGGCATCGGAAATAAAAGAAGCGGAATGCGTATGACTGAGAAATCATCAAGAAGTCACAAAAACGGATCTCTGGTGTAAAAGATAAAGAAGATTTAGACAGGTAATTAGTCCCGGCGATGTGTAGAGCACCTAGGTGTGACTGTTCAGTCGTCACATTGTGGAGTATCCTGGCCGTTCCATTGGCCTCGGGCCTGGTAGCAGAGTAGCCCCTGAATGAAAATTAGTGCCGGTTTTACTGCGCGGTAGGCCGTTAACGGGTCGCCGAATCCACTGACTGCTGCCCCCGACCCGCCGATATCGGTGGCTGCGTGAATGAGGGACGGTGGAGGGGGTTGGGGGCTGAGGGGAGGGGAGGGGAGCGGAGGGATGATCAACAGGTGCCTCCCGCCCCCGCCAGGCCCATGACGGCTGCATTAACGCCGCCACGTGCATCCGCTTGCCGTCGTCATCCAGAATCTCACTGTGATTCTCGCGGACCATTAACTTACGACTACACTGGTAAAACAATGCTCTCCGCTGCCCAGTGTGACAGCATTAATACTGATATCACAATGTTTATCCAGCGGCATAGGGACAGTGGGGGATGGCAGTGAGTCGGGGAGAGCGTTTCACACACGCAGGTACTTCTGAAAGTAAGTTACATATGTCGCTCTAGGCTAAGACCATTCCACAACATGGGTGGCGCATATCAGATCAGCGAACGTGTTCCGGATTTCCTGCAGACACAGTTCTTCTGCGTTAATGATACGAGTTGTCCCAAAGGGTCTGACTGAAATGGCGCGGCAACTGGTAACGTACTCCAAAGTAGAAGTGCGCGGGACAGTACGATTCTTGTGAGCAAAACGACTAAATTTCCCACAGATTTATAGGGAAATGTTGGCGATGTAGGGACCAAATGCAGCGTAGCATCCAGTGGTAGCGAAATGTTACCAATAATTTCAGTAAGACAGTGCAGACGTGGATGGTGGTGATCAGGAATATCTTGCACCATGTGAAAGAACATCTGGAGGAAAGAGATTTTCCAACCATGAGAATTTCTCGAAAGTTTCTGAAACCAAGCAGCAGATTTCCATGGTGAATGAAGTGAACAACTGGTAGTAACAATAATTTCATGTGGCTCACTGCCAGGTGCAAGTTTTTCTGTTGAACCCCACTTCGACGACTTGCTTGTTCTTACCTACGGCAATTATCCAACTGGGGAAAGGGGACCTACAGTTTAACGTGGAATTCGAATCACGTGTCTTTTCTAGAGACTACTCAGATCGTTAAGAGGTGAAGGCTGAGTTAAAACGCATCCATATTCCCACCGGGAGCCGATCCGGTGACCTATTGGTTTCCAATCAAGCGGTATGCCGTGTTTTTCCCTCTTTTTGTTCGTTATTCTTTTCGTCATTTTGTCTGGACGGACGTCACATGACGCCTCCTTCAACTACATCTTTGAAAAATTCCCCTTCACTTTTTTTTTTTTTTTTTCAGATGGCAACTAGCCCTCTCACCGAACACACTGAGCTGTCATGCCGGCTTTGCTAGACCACCAGGCACGACCAACGATTGGTAGCACGTTCCGACTGTTGTTTATAGAGATTGGGTGGTTATGTTGCAAATCTGCATCACGTATGTGTCACACTTTGAAGTGTAGTTCAACGTTCAATAAAAGTAAATAACTTTTTGAAGTCCGATCGTACAACATTACAGCAATCTCAATGCAATAAATTATTCTCAGAGAATTAAAGATTCAGCCCCCACCCCCGTCCAGTATTAAAGACAGAATTTAGGTAAGCTTTTTGTATAAATAGTAGTTATTCGGATTAGGGAGACCTTCTAGGTAGCACGCTAACTTCATCAATGATCATAATATTTGCCGTATTGGTTTCATATCAACCTTTTTTTTCTAAAAGAGCATGCTTAATTATTACAGAATATGACTCTGGGAAAACTCTTGAAGATCATTCCGTAATGTCTGTTGTTTATTATCTGTGATCTGTAGGACTTGAGTTAAAGAGAACTGAATTCATACGACACGTCAATGAGGAGGGGTAGTAATTATAATGGAAACACTTAAAATAGGACGTTAAGTGCAGCTGAAGATATACACTGGGACGAAACAAAAGTTCCAGTCTACACGGTGTTTGTGCGCGAGACAGAGGAAAAGTCTTTGGGATGTTGGTATAAACATAGAATGTTGGAGAAGCAAGCGTTAGCGGCTACTTGCAACGCGAGGTGAAAGACCTCCGATAACAGATAGCAAAACAAATTTTAAATGTTTTATTACCAAAAGCAGTCTTGTAATGAGTATTATGTACCCTGTTTTGTGCCCACAGTTGCAGGCAAACTGCTCAAGCATAAAACACAAGAAGTTGTCCTATTCCAGTGTATAAACACAGGTGTTAAAGCAGCTGATGACTAAAAGCTTACGTTGGCTGGAAGTCAGGGCATAAACCAGGCAGTAAAAACATGCACTCACGCTAATTAAAACAAATGACCCAAAACTTTCAAACAAACAGAGTGCAACGCTAAGAAGTGGGACTCTACGGGTTAACTAACTAGTTTTGCATTACTGGCACTACGCTAGGTGGTGCGATAGTAAAGCACTGCGCTCGTACACCACAGGAGGATGATTCATTATATATATATATATATAATATATAGCGGTTCGACAAAAATGTGAACACCAAAAACACAACACATTGCCATGCTTAATACGGTGCAGGAGAACTGTTGACATTCAAAACAGCTACCACTCGTCTCGGAATAAATAAGTACAGGTTGTGTATGCTTTTCAGGGGAATCTTACAACATTCTTCCTGAAAAATAGTCGCAAGTTCAGGTAATAGTAATGAAGGTGGATAGCGACCACGTACTCTTCTCTGCAAAGTAAACCACAAAGGCTCAATAATATCGAGAGATGGTGATTGTGGTTGGCAGAGGAGATGCGATAATTCATCCACATGCTGACAAAATGAGTCGTGGGCGATACGAGCTGTGTGGAATGAGACCTCGTCATCTTGGAACACGTAATCACCAGTGAGTAATATTTGTTGCTCCATGGGGTAGAGCTGATCAGCCAAACTGGCCATATAATCTTTAGCAGTAATACCACTTTGAGGAAAATCATGGGGCCCATGGAATATTATGATATGTCTATCCAGATAATCATCGAATGTTTCATTCTTTGGACGTAGACTCGGTCAGAAGTTGGAGAATGTGTGAATCAAGTCTCATCCGACTAAATGAGTTTCTTCAGCTTTGCTTCCAACGGAAGTGCGTCCTCCACGACCGTTTTAATGAGATCAAAGATAGGAGGAAGAGCAGCATTGGTCGTATATTTTTAATCCGTTTACTGCAGATCTATTTCAGCTACCGTGTAGTTATCTTTAGTACATGACTTATATATAACTGCATAGAAGATAGCTACACAGTAGGTGAAATTGATCTTCGTCAAAGAGGTCAAAATATTACGACCAATGCTGCCCTTCCTCCTATCTTGGATCAAAAATGTCTTTGTTCCATTGCTCCATGGTCCAGGTTTTATGGGTTAGACACCAAGTTTTCCTGTTACCGACATTTGCGATACTGATGAGTCGTTTTGGAACTCCCAGCTTATGGAGCTCCCTCAGTGTTGTTTCGGTGTGGACGGGGTTTGCGAGTTCGTTCATTTCTGCGGTGACTTTCGCAGCTGTCGTGCTCTTACATTTTTGTCACAGTCAATGCTGTCCGCCGCGATCTCTCAACACAGTCTTTCGTTCGCGTTGTAACTTAGCGGATGAAGTTGTCCGGCTTACCCTGTGTGCAGTGCAGTGCCTCTTCAAACACCAAACACTTCGGCTACCTTGCTTGCGGAAGCACACGCCATACGAACACCAACAATTCTCTCACGTTGGAGTTCACTTAACTCCGGCATAACACACTCACATCCACGCAGAACACTGTTCTGACGACGACTGACGTTTGCGACGTATCGAGAACATTGTATAGGTGTCGTTCGTGGTCAAATGCAACAGCGCAACCTGCAGATTTGGCTAATATCTGCAGTTTTCCGGGGTTTCCATACTTTTTTTCCAGCTACTGAGTATACAGCCGCACACGCGCGCTACGACTCCGTCACATTTCCGTTATGTAAGAAAAAATAAGCCAACTGCTTCGCTCCAGTTGGATGACTGAACGTTAACTGCTGCAAAGCACAATTATCTGCTACAATCAACAAATTTTGCACTTCATTAAACTTCTGTGTAATGAAGGGCTATATTTCACTAAATTGAATCAATTAATAGGGCGCGAAGAGAAAATTACGCCCTTATAGACTCAAACGAAAACATCACTCGCCACTGACCGGTGTTTAATTGGAAACGCTATATGCCCTCGCAAATTTGGAGAGCACCCGACGGCGCTCTCTTAATTGAGCTCCATGTCTGCTCTCTGAAGAACGTTTGCAACACAGAACTAATTATCCCGGCACATCATAAACTGTGACAGCAGTGCATCATTCAAGTACCAATCGGAAATGTTGTTTGAACGTGAACTCAAAGATAATTTCTTTACAGAAAGTTATTGGCTAATTCAAGTCTCATTTATAGTCACCGTATCAAAACAGAAACATATTTTGTTTGCAAAATACTGAAATCCGAAACGTCTGTAATGATAACTGGCGAGACATCTATAGGCCTCCAAAGCGGGATTTTAACCCATATGACGAGGCAGATGATAACAGGTTTGCTGTTTAGGGGGAGCGGAACAGTAAACAGTGTTATATCAATGTCAAAAAAAGGATGTGTACAGCGGGTAAGACGCTGCACTCGTATTTGACAGGATGTGAGCTCAAATAAACTCCAAGGGACGATAAAACCTGAAAGTGTACTCTATCTGCTATTCTTATTTTAATCGAGAACATACACATTACAATAAGTAAAGACGATGCTAAAAATTTCTTAACACTATACGATTGCAGATATAAATTGAGATGACAAAAGTCATGGGATACTTCATAATATCGTGTCGGGGAAGTCGTTGGAAGTCCCCTGCAGAGATGCTGAGCCTTTCTGTCTCCATTCCCGTCCATAATTGCGAAAGCGTTGCCGATGCAGGATTTTGTGCACGAACCGTTCCCCTCGATTATGTTCCATGAATGTTCGATGGAATTCACGTCGGCCAATCTTGGTTGCCAAATCATTTGCTTCACTTGGCGAGACTGTTCTTGAAACTAATCATGAACAATTGTGGACCGGTGATATGGCGCACTGCCATCCGTAAAAATTCCATGGTTGTTTGGGAACATGACGTCCATGAATGGCTTCAAATGGTCTCAAAGTAGTCGAACATAACCATTTCCAGTCAACGATCAGTTCAGTTGGACCAGAGGGCTAAGTCCATTCCATTTAAACACAGCGCACACCATTTCGGAGCCACGAACAGTTTACACAGTGCCTTCTTGACAACTTGGTTCCATGGCTTTGAAGGGTCTACACCACATTCAGACCCTACAAGCAGCTCTTGTCAACTCAGATCGCGACTCATCTGACCAGGCCACGGTTTTCCTTTCGTCCAGGGTGCACAAGCCCGGGAGAGGCGCTGCAGGCGATGTCGCGCTGT
Source organism: Schistocerca serialis cubense (assembly GCF_023864345.2). Classification (NCBI taxonomy): domain Eukaryota; kingdom Metazoa; phylum Arthropoda; class Insecta; order Orthoptera; family Acrididae; genus Schistocerca; species Schistocerca serialis. Next base: position 461,498,135 of record NC_064639.1, read on the forward strand.
TAGCGAAGGCACTCGCGTCGGTCGTCTGCTGCCATAGCCCATTAACGTCAGATTTCGCCGCACTTTTCTAACGGATACGTTCGTCGTAGGACTCGCATTGATTTCTGCGGTATTTTACACAGTGTGGTTTGTCCGTTAGCACTGACAACTCTACGCAAACGCCACTGCTCTCGGTTGTTAACTGAAGGCCTTCAATCTCTGCGTTTTCCGTGGTGAGAGTTAATGCCTGAAATTTGGTATTCTGGCACGCTCTCGACACTGCAGATATCAGAACACGGAACGCCCTAACGATTGCCGAAATGGAACGTCCAATGCGTCTAGCTCCAACTATCTTTCCAAGTTCAAAATCTGTTAACTCCAGTCGAGCGGCTATGATCACGTTGGAAATCTTTTCACGTGAATGACATGAGTATAAATGACAGCTTAACCAATACACTGCAGTTTTACACCTTGTGTCCGTGATAGTACGTAGCATATATGCATAACGCTATCCAATGACTTTGTCACCTCACTCTAATAATTAGGTGACAGTGTCATTGCACATTTTCTGTATGTCAACACCCTTACATGCTAATTAATGGCTATATCCGTTTCGATGGTCTGGTAATTATCAATATGGAGTCAAGCAGTCTCAACCGACCGCCGTGTCACCCCTTGCCAACGGTGTTACTGGCTACAGTGTGAAGGTGCATGTGGTCAGCACACCGCTCTCTCGATCGTTGTCGGGTTTCTTCGCCTGTCAACGCTACTAAGAAGTCGAGCAGCTCCTCAGCTGACCACGTGCGGCTGAGTGCATCTCGTGCCTGTCCATGTACCAAGAAAAAATCACTGGCAGTACCGGTAATCGGACCCGGGGCTTCCATATGGCGATCAGCTGGCTTACTAGGCCGCTACGGAGGCGGATTGTCGTTATCCATAAGCCATAAATATTTCTTTGCCGCTGCGAGGAATCGAAATTTCGATTAAAACGGAAAAGTAATGCCTTCGATTTTTTTTTCTACTGAGTATCTTTGGGGGTATTACGTATCATGCCTATTAGTCGGTCGACTTTCCCACTTCCCTGATGCAAGTTGCAGCCCTCTGCTGCTAGAGGGCTCCGAAATGTACGTGTGACGTAGCGATGTGTAAGGTAATGAGGTCCGTGCGTGTAACATCCTCGGAAAACTGAAAGCACGATTCCGGAGAGTTCGTCCACACACGAAGCACCCCCTCCTTCAGTTTGACAATGCCACAAAACACCCGATCACTGCGACACCTGGAACAATGTGACGCTTTGGGTTCATTGTCATCGATCATCTCCCATACAGTCCCCACTTGATCCCATCATATTTTCATTTGTTTGCAAAACTTAAAGAACCCCTTTGACGACTTCACTTCGATGGTGATGAAGCGGTGCAAGCAGAGGTGAGGTTCTCCGTCAACAAAGTCAAACATTCTACAGTGACTGAATTCGGTCTTCCGAAATTGTTTCACGCGGAAGACTGTAACACGGTCCCTACTTTTAATCGTCGTACGAACGTCAAAAAGGCAGAAGTTGAGATAACCGAACGCAGAATACAAAAACTGCAGTAGCTTAGCAGTAGAAAGGCGTCAGGACCAGACGAGAATATTTGAAACGAGTTGCTCCCATTCTAGCATTAATTTATCGTAGATCGCTTGACCAACGAAAGGTATTTAGCGACTGGAAGAGAGCGCAGATCATTCCCGTTTTTAAGAAAGGCCGTAGGACAGAGGCACACAATTACAGAACTATATCGTTGACGTCAATCTGCTGGAGCATTATGGAACATGTTTTATGTTCAAGAATTAAGACTTTTTTGGGGAATGAAAATCTCCTCTATGAAAATCAACATAGATTCTGCAAACAGACATGCTGCGAAACAGCTCTCTCTGTTCCTCCATGAGATCCACAGCGCCGTAGACAGCGGCGCTCAGATTGATGCCGTGTTCCTTGACTTCAGGAAGGCATTTGACACAGTCCTCTACTGCAGTTTAGTGAAAAATACGAACTGATAGAGTATCGGAGCAGATTTGTACTTTACTCAAAGCTTACTTGCAGATAGAACTGAACACGTCGCTCTTAACGGAACAAAATCGACAGATGTAATTTCCAGAGCATCCCAATGAAATATGATAGGACCATTACCGATTACAATATATACAAATGATCTAGTAGAAAGCGTCGGATGCTATTTAAGGCTGTTAGCAGATGGTACGGTTGTCTGAAGCAAAGTAGTAACGGCAGATGATAGTAACGATTTACAAAATGACCTCCAGAGAACTGATGAATGGTGCAGGCTCTGGTAGTTGACCCTGAACGTAAATAAATGTAACATATTGCGCATACATAGTTAAAGAAATCCACCACTGCACAGCTACACTATTGATGGCAAACCAATGGAAACAGTACCTACCGTGAAATATGTAGGAGTATTTATCCAGAGCGACCTTAAGTGGAATGACCACATAAAACAAATAGTGGGAAAAGCAGATGCCAGACTGTTTGACTGCAAGAGTTGCACACTGAGTGTCTTGTCGCTGGAGGTAAATGAGTTTGAAAATTGTAGAGCTATCGGGCAAGAATAAATATCCTTTTCTTCGTATATACGAGGGCGTGCTGAAATGTAGTGCCTCCCAATATTTTATGAGAAAACTCCTAAAGTTTTTTAAATAAAACAAACGTTATTAACATTACACACCTTTATTGTTCATGTGTCCACATTTGCTTCTCCATATAGTCGGCCTGGCGACGAAAACATTTCTCCTAACGAGAGACCAGTTTGTAGCTATTGTCACTGTAGATTGTCTGACTTTCTTGGCGGAGCCATATCCTCACCTCAGCTTGCACCACTTCATCGCTATCAAAGTCAAATCGTCGAAGGTGATCCTTATGTTTGGAGACAGATGAACTCGGATGGGACCAAGTCGGGCCTGTATGGAGGATGACCGGGGTCAGTGAACGCAAGGCATCGGATTGTTGCAGATGTCGCAGAGCTCGTGTGTGATGTAGCATTGTCATGAAGAAGGAGAAGGTGCTCCATGTGTCCACGAACTCTTCTAATTCGAAACTCTGTTACAGCACACTTTTTCCCACGCACCGACATAGTTACATTACACGCCGCCATGTTAAATTCTACAAGTCGGAGCCATCTAGCGACAGAGGGCTGCAGGTATTTGGATGTGAAGAACATAGATGTAGAATGTTAATAAAGTTTCTCTTATTTAAAAAACTTTAAGAGTTTTCACATTTCAGCACGCACTCGTAACATTGGATAGGCGTTCTTTCAGCTAACTGAACCGTGCATGCAGCCTCTCATTGATGTAAGAAGGCGAGACGTGATGGTGTGGGAGTATTTTGGTAAGGTGTGCACTATACGCAAGAAGCGTCTACTACAGTAGCAGTGTACGAGTGGTGTGCTATTGTTGCTGCAGACAAGTCGTAATGCTAAGAAGTTGAAGGAAAATGCGGGAAGTGCTGCAGAGGAACCGCGCGTGGTGCACTGACCTTGCAATTGAACTCCCGGTACTAACAAATGTACGCGTAATGTATTGCACAAAAATAAACGGGAAGACATGGTATTGTTTCATGACAGGATTGGTGAACAATCACTTGGAAACAGTCACATCCATTAAACACCTAGGAGGATCTGCATAGAGAGATTTAAAGTGATCAACCGCATAAACTACTCGTAGCAAAGGCAGGTTTCAGACATATCCCTTGGAAGGATCCTCAGAAATGTACTCCGCCCACGAAGGGGAGGTAACTTAGAGAATCCTCTTTCAACATATGCTTGAGTACTGCTCCTCGATCTGAAACTCTTATTAGACGGGCCCGGTAGAGGAATTTGAGAAGGTGAAAATAAGAGAACGTGTTTCGTCATGGGTCCGTTTTGTCAGGGTGAAAGCGTCATTTAGATGATAAATCCAGGGGCAGGAGACTACAGGTGAGGCGTTTTACATAATGGTGTTGTTTGCTATTAAAATTCTGAGTTGTAAGATCTTGGAGGCCTCAACGAACTTATTGGTTCCTCCTACGTACATCTAACAAGAAATACCCGAAGATAATCTTAAAGATGTCCGAGGTCACACGTAGACTTAGCAACAGGTTTTCTTCTCGCTCTCATCATTTGCAACTGGAATGGAGAAGGGAGGAAGTGACAGTGTTACACCAAATACCCTTTGCCACTCCTCGTAATGTGGCTTACAAAGTATTACTATAGATGTATACGTGATATTCTTAAGCGAAATCTGAACAGATGTTGTCGTTCTTTTCCTGCTTGGATATGCACAATTCGTCTTAGTGATCATTATAGCTTCACATTTCATTAGTTCATTATTGTAAACTATCTAACTTATCAATCTTCGTAAAATTGTGGATAGGTGATCATCGAAACTGAGTAACCTTCGGGCTACTAATATAATACTGATGTAAGCAGTAAGACGTCAAAGTGACTTATGAATAATTCAAGCAGCATTACTGGCCTGGAGACACGTCCGGGGTTGTTCGACCACCTAGTGCAAATCTTTCTATTTGATATCGCTTCAGCGAATTACAAGTCAAGTTCAAGAGACAAAAATAATTTATTTACTATTTTTCTGTGGTTTGGATGGCAGTTCGTGAGAAGTGCCAGGATAACTAGTATGGTAATAGTATCGCCCACGAAAGACAAGGGTCCGGGTTTGTATCCCGGCCTGACACCCAATTTTAAACTGGTAGTGAGTTTCATAACAGCCCAGAGCACCCTGCGGAATGAAAGATTCATTCTGGATTAAAGGGGACAGTCTCTTGTGTGAGGTGAATGTTAGCTACCAAGACGACTCTTGTTAATTGCATACTGTAAGATCTGAACCGCGCACTGAATTCCTCATCCATACTTTTCAAGCTAGGATTCTGTATTTGCTTCCGTTACATTCTCTGGAAAGAAGGGTCGTCTCTGATTTGTGTTCTTCCTGCAAGCGGTGCTGTCATTTGGGTTGCAAATCCACCTACATAACGGTATGCTACTCAATTAGTGAAGAAAAAATAGTAAATAGCGTGCTGCTCCCAGACGTTACTATTGAAGATTCTGATTAACAGCTTGCTAAATTCATATTTTCTGGAACAAAAGTTTCTCCCGTATCTTGAGGAACGTATTTCGTTCACAGCTGTTAATAGTAGCCAAGTACATTGTTTGAGCTCCAAAAATATCAACCCGCGGCTGGGAGGTGGCGTTCCTGTTTAATTACACAGACGCTGGTGGTGGGCCCGCCCCAGCGGCGCAGCCCTCAAACCCATGGGGCGCTGCAGACGACGTCAGCCCACAAGAAGCCGGAAATTGGGGCAACTCCACTGTCGGCAGTAACAGCGTTACCGTCCCGCTTGTGTCACTGATAGTATCAGGCGCCCAGAGAAATTGCTGGAAACCTCCAACTAAGAGTGTTTGGGAAAGCAACATGTAGCTGACGTGATGCACGCACTTCGTACTATCTGTTCACTTCCGGTGCGTGCGTCATCACAAATATGATGGTGCTAGGGAGTGGCAGATCAGCGCAAAATCATCTGCTAATTCCTCGAATATAAGGTGGAAGTAACATTTCTCGAATCTCAGGTGTCGCTACTAAAGCAGAAAAATAATGGTGAATAGCGTCATACCATGTTATGTATAATTCCAAAGGATTTACTGCACCCAGTAGTCACCCCACGGTTCTATTATGAGGATTAATCCCGTTCAGCGATAGGATAAGCCAATATGTGAGTCTTGGATCTTTGAAACAATTCCAGCTGCTCACTGCAGAAGAGCTTGAAATTCCGTAGTTGCGTTAATCCCTCTCTCGCTTTGAGCTTGTATGCGATTCCCATTAATCTATGTTAGCAGTGGACCAAAGCAACGAAAGAAAAAAGGAAGTTATGGGTCGGCACGTAGTACAGAGAGAAACTAAATCCATATCAATATTGGAAATTATGAGAAGCCTATGGATTCAGCACTCGAAATGAAAAGTTATAACGCCACAGCTAGTTTAGCAGCAAAAATGGATATTTTTTTTTTTAAAAAACTGTGTCCTATTTGAGGTGGTTACTATTTTATTAGTACAGTTGAGAATGGCACAAATACCAAAACCGACTGTTAGTGCACAATGTAACACAAATATATTTTATTACTGAACGGCTTTTGCAGAAATGAAGTCTTGCTTGGAACTACGTTTCGTATCGTAGCATAATTAATTACTTTAGCAGAGATTCAACGTTAATCGATGGTGAAGATAGGCGCGCCGCAATAAAGTTCTAATCACTGTGAAGTGGTAGCTCGCCACAATCGCACTTCATGACACATCTATATACCTAAGGGGCTAATATGGTTCACGGTTCATGGAGCAGTATCCCAGCTGCAGGTTTTAGGGGCAAAAAAATTCGATTTCATTATTTGATATCAGTCCGTGCATGACACTGCACGGTACTATTATGTTCCAGAAAGCCGTGCGTGAAATAAGGGTTTTTTTGCCATCATTTGCCCTACTATCGGAGGAAATGGCGTACTTTAGTCATACTACAGTACAGCGTCAAAATTTAAACAGTACACACTTCCTCCAACCCGGGCAAATCGAGCAAAGCGGTTGGTTCTTTTGAATTGGGTGTGATCTAGGTTGCTCCTTAGGTGGCTTGTAAAAACACCATTGGGTACGAGGAGTATCAGTTGTAGAGATGGCCACTTCTGTAATTTATATTCATTACATATCGTCGAAGGTTTTACCATATGTTCTTAAGATGATCTAGTCGGGTATCTTCGGGACTTTTTTTGGAGTCATAATCCGTTGCCTGATACAGACATCCAAACTTACCGTACTTATCCACGTAAAATATGCATGTAATATCCTGTCTAAGCGATAAATGTGTAATTTTAATTGACATAGTGAACACATGGCAAGGGTTCTAGGGTCATCGCAAGGGTTCTGGAGGTTACCAAACCACTATGATTTTAGCAACAACAGAACTTCATGACGCGCTGTCTCTGCATAATTGGCAATTCATGCGTATATAAATATGCCCAAAGTGGTACTGCTGTGACAAAAAAGTGGACTAACAAGTTTTTAACAAGCCTGCAAATAACTTAAAATGACTACTTAAAATTACATTAAACAGGAAACAATACAAATTCAAAGATATAACTCATAAACCGGGCATTTTCGATGGATTTCGATCGATTAGCAAGGTATCCAGAAAAAAATGTAAAGCAAACGGTTTTGTACTAACCTTATATTATGCGTTCTTATTTGTTGTTTATATGTTAGAAAGTTTACAGATTTGTCGAAGTATGTAAATAAAGCTGCTAAAACTTTAATGACCTACAGAACTCGTTTCATATAAGCAGCACGACGTGCTATAGTAGCGAAAAGAAAGATCAGCGGAAAAATGCTCTTATCGGAGCACAATACAGTTGAATAAGTTCCTCTTTAAAAGACTGATAGAAAAGTGGAGAACCAGCTGTCTCATTCCTCGTTCCGCTTTTCTCATAAAAAATTTTGACATGCCATCAAATTCGCACTTTTTGCGCTGAAAGAGATTAGTAGAGAGACAGGGAGGGTGGAAGAGAGAAAATGGCAGTGAAAGAAGAGAAAGAGAGATGGATGAAGACAACAGCAGTGGGAGCCAGAGAGAGTGCAGAAATTGGAAATGAAAAACGCTGACGAGTGGTGAGTATACATAATCTTGGGGGGGGGGGGGGGGGGGGGGGGGGGGTTGGATCCATCCAGGCCGACGAAATTTTACCACCGAATTTTTAAACACGTGTGTTGAGGAGCCCCCTTTCCCAGGATTTTTGAGTTGCTGAGGTATGGCGGAGACAGGGGCAGTGAGGAAGAAAGACAGAAGGGGGCAATGTAAGTGAGACAGGATTTAGTGGCAGTGGGATATACTGTAAATCAATGGGAGAAAAAGGGAGAGAAGTGTGAGAGAGACACATATAGACAGTGGCAGAGACAGGGAGATGCTGAGAATGAAGATTTAACTACAACGAGAGTCTGGGTAAAACAGCGCGAATACATAAGCATGTGAAAATTTTTGGTGAAGAAGGCGGAATGAGGATTGAAGCAGTAGGTTCCTCAGTCTTTTAAAGAGGAACGTATTCGACTTTTTTGTGCTGCAATAGGAGCATTTTTCCGTTGGTAATTATTGCACGAATTTAAAAATTTAAAATGCTGTCATAATCTTCTCATTAAGAGACATAATCTTATGTTAAATTCATAACACAATAAGACAACTAATACAGTGAGAAAGTGCATACACGTCGTGAGGTAGCGTAAGTTTTGGGGGCGCAAATTAGCCAATTATTTGCATACATTGTTTGAGAATGAGAGCACTTACCGATTACAGCAAATCTTTACGAAACTTTTTCTCGCTGAAACCGGCCACAAAATGACGAAAGGAAAAAAGTTTGTCGCTTAATACTTTTTCGCTGTTCACACTGTAACACTTCAGCATTAGGCATCACATTTTCATTTATTGATTCTTTACTGCAAACCCTGTTTGCAACACGTTTTGCAAACGGTATCCGTATATGCCACTGAATGTACCTACAAAAATATGTCAGAGTAAGATATGACGTCATAAACATTGAGAAGCATGAAAAAATACCTTTTCCCTAAAACGGAGCGTTAAGTACCCGGACATAAAGTGTTTCATAATGAGAACGCTTAGCTCCATCCAACAGACTTTAAATATTATTTCAAATATTTTCTAACCATTTGCTCTCTTACATCGTTAACGCCAAATATTTAATACATTTGTAAGGTAATTAGCAGTTTGCAGCGTTTTATACGTATATGGCAGTTCGATTCTTTACAGAATCGGGGCCTTCCTGGTGTACTCCTAAACCAGTGACGCTATCGTTCGCGGTTTTTGTCATAAGAACTTATAATACACTACATGTTACAAAAAGTATCTTTTTTACGTGCTTAAGGAATTGATTTCGAAACTGCGAATATGCCTGCTGCGATTGGTAAGTGGGGTGCTAAAAAGTGACCGCTGTTGGGCTTTAGTATTGTCTTTTAAGCATCGAGACATGGCCTGGTTTTAATCTTCTGTGATGCAACGGATAAACTAGACCTACATTGTTGTCAAGCGCGCGGTGCATACATACTGCATCTACGTTATCTTCCTAACAATAAGTCTTGGTTCAGAGACACGTAGAGTTTTTAGTAGAACAAAGATATTGTCGGAAATTTATTGTCGGATTTCATTTGTACTCACATGATCGCATGGTATGACCGCTTCGCCGGCCTCGGTGACCGAGCGGTTCTAGGCGCTTCAGTCCGGAACCGCACGACTGCTACGGTCGCAGGTTCGAATCCTGCCTCGGGCATGGATGTGTGTGATGTCCTTAGGTTGGTTAGGTTTAAGTAGTTCTAAGTTCCAAGGGATTGATGACCTCAGATGTTAAGTCTCATAGTGCTCAGAGCCATTTTATGACTGAAACATGTGCCGCCGTGACTTACGCAAAGAAGTTCTGGTGTTACCAGCTTCCTAATTAACGAAGCGACTGCTCCGGTGTCAGACATCGACCTCCACGTCTCTGATTTCCTCCGTATTGCAGCTTTGAGCTTAGCGCGGTTAAATAAGGCGTCGCAGAAATATACTAGACGCGTAGAGATAGTAATGGCCAATTCCATTTGACACCAAATGTACTAAAATTATGTTAACAAAATGTAACTTGGTAAAAGTTTTCCCAGGGATAGATAAGTTTAAATCATTCTTACTAAATTCTGTTCGATATAATGCTTGTAAAGACATAGCCCACAGCTTTTCAAGGATCATAACTTTTTTTTTTTTAATTTATCGTTATTCTATATTGTCTAACATGGATCGAAGGATCATCGCCATTAAAAAACTTGAACGCTCGGTGCTACGCAGCTTTAAGATACTCATTAAAGGACTTCTCCTAACCACCATGAGCTACACTTGGAATGTTTATTTCGCAAACCGGTATTTGTGTATATCACCCATCATCAATGACATCTGATAAGAAGAACAAATAACTGTACGTGCATCCATTTCTACATCATGACAACTGTACATATAAAAACAGAAATATAAGACTACTTACCTTGTGAAAATCTTTACCAATGACACATGTCACTTAAAACGGTGTGATATGAAGTTTGTCCTGTCATATAGTACACAGGTTGCCGTGTATGTTATTACTGTTAAACCTTAGGCAGTGACAGTTCTTGATCATGTCTGACATAAGTGGTATATAGTGTAAACATGGAACTGACAGATCAAACAATCAACATTATTATCTTTTGTTACTGTCCAAGGATTGTATTTTATACACTCCTGGAAATGGAAAAAAGAACACATTGACACCGGTGTGTCAGACCCACCATACTTGCTCCGGACACTGCGAGAGGGCTGTACAAGCAATGATCACACGCACGGCACAGCGAACACACCAGGAAAGGCGGTGTTGGCCGTCGAATGGCGCTAGCTGCGCAGCATTTGTGCACCGCCGCCGTCAGTGTCAGCCAGTTTGCCGTGGCATACGGAGCTCCATCGCAGTCTTTAACACTGGTAGCATGCCGCGACAGCGTGGACGTGAACCGTATGTGCAGTTGACGGACTTTGAGCGAGGGCGTATAGTGGGCATGCGGGAGGCCGGGTGGACGTACCGCCGAATTGCTCAACACGTGGGGCGTGAGGTCTCCACAGTACATCGATGTTGTCGCCAGTGGTCGGCGGAAGGTGCACGTGCCCGTCGACCTGGGACCGGACCGCAGCGACGCACGGATGCACGCCAAGACCGTAGGATCCTACGCAGTGCCGTAGGGGACCGCACCGCCACTTCCCAGCAAATTAGGGACACTGTTGCTCCTGGGGTATCGGCGAGGACCATTCGCAACCGTCTCCATGAAGCTGGGCTACGGTCCCGCACACCGTTAGGCCGTCTTCCGCTCACGCCCCAACATCGTGCAGCCCGCCTCCAGTGGTGTCGCGACAGGCATGAATGGAGGGACGAATGGAGACGTGTCGTCTTCAGCGATGAGAGTCGCTTCTGCCTTGGTGCCAATGATGGTCGTATGCGTGTTTGGCGCCGTGCAGGTGAGCGCCACAATCAGGACTGCATACGACCGAGACACACAGGGCCAACACCCGGCATCATGGTGTGGGGAGCGATCTCCTACACTGGCCGTACACCACTGGTGATCGTCGAGGGGACACTGAATAGTGCACGGTACATCCAAACCGTCATCGAACCCATCGTTCTACCATTCCTAGACCGGCAAGGGAACTTGCTGTTCCAACAGGACAATGCACGTCCGCATGTATCCCGTGCCACCCAACGTGCTCTAGAAGGTGTAAGTCAACTACCCTGGCCAGCAAGATCTCCGGATCTGTCCCCCATTGAGCATGTTTGGGACTGGATGAAGCGTCGTCTCACGCGGTCTGCACGTCCAGCACGAACGCTGGTCCAACTGAGGCGCCAGGTGGAAATGGCATGGCAAGCCGTTCCACAGGACTACATCCAGCATCTCTACGATCGTCTCCATGGGAGAATAGCAGCCTGCATTGCTGCGAAAGGTGGATATACACTGTACTAGTGCCGACATTGTGCATGCTCTGTTGCCTGTGTCTATGTGCCTGTGGTTCTGTCAGTGTGATCATGTGATGTATCTGACCCCAGGAATGTGTCAATAAAGTTTCCCCTTCCTGGGACAATGAATTCACGGTGTTCTTATTTCAATTTCCAGGAGTGTATGTTGAATGCGTGTCGGAGATGTATATAAATATTATTTTATTTGCTTCTAGCATACAAACCTTTTAGCCATCACAATTTAAATGTATTGTCACACATACAAATAGCAAGGAAAGACCTGGTCTTCTTCATTAATGTACGTCTTCGGATAGAGATTCTTGTACTTATATTACAAAGACAGAATTGACCACTTAGTTATTAACATATAAAATATATCTTAGAAATAACAAGATACAGGTATGGAGACTTCGATGTGTCGGTTCCACAGTTACACTGTATGATACGTCAAATATGATCCAAGAATTGTCAATGCCTAAGATTTGACGGAAATAACATTCACAACATCATGTGTACTACGTGACAAGGCGGATTTCAAATTTTGTCGTATTAACTGACATGCTTGTTATCGGTACAGAGGTAAATAATGTAAGCAGGCTCATATTTCTGCTACTATATATCCAGTCGTCATTTTGTGGAAATTGATGTAGATATGGTTGTTTGTTCCTCTTTACCAAATGCACCTGACGAAGGGTTATATTCCCGAATATCGGTTTGGTAAATAAATGTTTCAACTGCAGCTCATGGTGTGCAGGTGATCGTCGTCAATGGATCTTTAGTTGCACAGTAACCTAAAAATTAAGATAATCTGAAAGGTCGACTGTACGTGAAACTTGGGCCATAAGATCCGATGATGATTTGGAAGAGAAGCGAAATCGTCGATATAAATAAAAGAAACTTTGTAATTAAGACGGTGAAAAATATGTTATAAGAATCGTAGATCACAAGACACTATGTCACCGTTTAACAGCATGGTTTCGCAATAATTAGATCACGGTGACCTGTAGCATAGATCGAAACCTGTTATCTAATAAAGAAACGACGTGAACCAGACAGTGTCTTTCTTCGTCCCTCAGACATCATGTCTTCAGTACTGAACTTTTAGATAGTGTTAGTTACATGTAGACGCTGACTGAAGATGATTTTGGTTCAAATGGTTCAAATGGCTCTGAGTACTATGGGACTTAACTTCTGAGGTCATCAGTCCCCTAGAACTTAGAACTACTTAAACCTAACTAACCTAAGGACATCACACACATCCATGCCCGAGGCAGGATTCGGACCTACGACCGTAGCGGTCGCGCAGTTCCAGACTGTAGCGCCTAGAACAGCTCTGCCACCCCGGCCGGCAGAAGGCGATTTTACTGTCGGGACTAGTCACTACAATAAATATCATTACAGCACCTTTTTGACTGTTATAATGATATTCTTCGGACTTATTTCTTGTTGATATCTCGTAATATTATGTTAGAAAGTTTTGTATCCCGCATGGAACGCGGCGCGTGGGTAGGTGCAGGAGCAGGAAAAAGGTACTACACGTCGGTACTGCAAATACAGTTGAAGCACCTTTACTAGTGTATAAACATATGCAAACATACTACATAACTTTAGGTGATGACACGTAGGTGCGACGTTGTGGCCCCATCGTAACTGATGCAAAGTCTCAATAGCAAACTAAGCTGAAGCGATGTTTCCTGGCTGTCTGCACCTGATGAAATGGGCAGAATCTGTAGCGGGGCTCGTAGATCTCCACAGCACCGGCTAGAGTGCAATGTAGGCGGTGTCTGTCGTAGTGCCAACTTAAGAACTTTCATTGACGCCGTGGAATCAAAGCTATCGATACCACAGAAAGCGAACACAAATTTCCAGTGGTGGCAATTTCCGCTACGTTGCTGTACTAATAATATTGCTAGATCAGACTTCTGTTGTTACGGAAAATCGCTGAGATATTTACTGTTATTGGCAACCAAAGATCTTAGTTCGAAGGTTCTCTCTTTCGTTCTCAGGGAAATTGACACTACTGATCCACAAGCCCGATTTCGTCACAGTGCTATCGCTGCAGGCGCAGCACGGTTTCCCGCTGTCGCTCACGCAGGCGGGCCGATGTGGCTGCCACCAGCTGTTCTCCAGCAGAACCATTATCTCAGTAGCGGCGTGTCTGGATTACGGCGGACACGGGGCGAAATTTCCTGCAACGTCGGCGGGGGTCCGGTGATCCGGCCCGTGTTTTACGGCGCCCGTGACGCAGATGGAAATCTTAATTAAGACCAGTAGCGCCGCCATTGTCTGCGCTCGCGGCCAGTTTTAATTAAATCTTGGGAGCGGCTGGTCGGCTGCAGCCGGCCACACGGCCACTTGATGCGTCGTCCATCGGTCGTGCCGCCAAGACCGGGCTGCGTATCACCTCATATCACCTCAGATCACCTGCTGGCAACGCCGGAGGGTACGGCTACCACTGGCCTGTGCTCTGGTCCCTTCTCCAGTGTACGCTCATGCAGTGGGAACACCCACGTGTGTCAGACACGCCGAACACTGCTGTCGCAAACAATACAAGGTGTTCCAAAAACATTACCTGATTTCAAAACCCATATTTATTGATAAAAATGTTCAATGTGTCCACCAGTATCTGCACCACGAACATCATCTAGAAGCTAATTAAATTCGTCATAAACTCCACACGGTATACATGCTATTCTGTTCTTCACTTACTCCGCGTCATGAGGTAAAAGGGAAGGGAACACACATTCGTTCTCATATACGTTGTTGTGCCAGTATGGTGGAACTCCATCCTGTTGGAAAACGAAGTCGTCGGAGTCGTCCTAAAGTTGTGGAAAAAACCGATTCGGCAGCATTTGAAGAAGTCACTGTGTTCTCCTAAAAAAAAGAATCGACCGTACAGTTTTTCACTTAAGGTGAACGCTGACGAAAAGCACGCTGGACCGAAAACACTGACCGCTCTTTGTAAACTGCAGCACACAAAACACCTTCTGTTGAGCGGACGCCATCTTACTTCTGACTGAAAACTAAGAAAACGCATTGACTGACATCTAACGGCGTTTTTCTGAAACTCAAGGTCACGCACATTCAAACGACACACATTCCCTACCGGTAAGTCCTACGTTTCGTAATTATACCGTCCAAAATCACATCATTCATTTTTAAACACCTTGTATCTTAAAATTTTGTTTCTTTGAAGATCCACAGCTCTAAATACTTTATAAAAGTATTTTATATCGGTTGATAGATTTTACGAGAACGTCTGATTCTCCTATAGCATGGCATCCCCGTTCGCCGTCCAATGCTGCTGCATGCGCAGCTACACGACGACTCATGTCGTCTTTCCACATTCATTATTTATATAGCTGCACGTGCTGTATTTTGTACATTGTTTCACTGAACCTGTCTGTTTTTAATTAAGTGATATGCAACTGTTCTGCAAATCACGATTTTTCAAAAAATGACCGGCTCGCATTGATGCCTTGTTCTTTGGCATTTGTCACAATCAAGTGGCATCTTATTTCTCCCTGAGTTACTGCCATAACGAGTTGCTGACTTGCATCTGTCAGTGGGAGCAGCAGTGCTTATCGATAGTAATACTGCTGTACCATCTTCGGTGTGAGCGCTATATTTCCGTGTGTGGTATGTGTTGGGACAGAGCAGTGAGGAAGTCTCCACGGCGCGCGGTCACTGGTTGGGTTGTTTGGGGAAGGAGACCAGACAGCGAGGTCATCGGTCTCATCGGATTAGGGAAGGACGGGGAAGGAAGTCGGCCGTGCCCTTTCAAAGGAACCACCCCGGCATTTGCCTGGAGCGATTTAGGGAAATCACGGAAAACCTAAGTCAGGATGGCCGGACGCGGGATTGAACCGTCGTCCTCCCGAATGCGAGTCCAGTGTGCTAGCCACTGCGCCACCTCGCTCGGTACGCGGTCACGTCGAGGCCGATGGCGGTGTACACGCGCGGTCGGATTTGTGAGGTGATAGCGGCGAGAGCTACAAAGTTCGTCACCCACCGAACCTGGACACCGAAGTTGAGTAATCAGTTAACCAGTTATGAAACCTAACCTGCTGTAACATCTCTTCGTTCATTGCCGGTTGTTGCTTTCTGGGCCGTTTCCGCAAGCAGCAACGTATGGTGTGTTGGAGTCGGCAAAATTTTGCAGCAGTCTTCCTGTATGGTGTTTAACTTTTGAATTGGTTGATACTGTGGTGTCACCGCCAGACACCACACTTGCGAGGTGGTAGTTTTAAATCGGCCGCGGTCCATTAGTACATGTCGGACCCGCGTGTCGCCACTGTGTGATCGCAGACCGAACGCCACCACAAGGCAGGTCTCGAGATACGGACTAGCACTCGCCCCAGTTGTACGGACGACTTTGCTAGCGACTACATGGACGAAGCATTGCTCATTAACCGAGCCAATAGTTAAAATAGCCTTCAGCTAAGTCAATGGCTACGACCTAGCAAGGCGCCATTAGTAACATTGCATGTATCTAAAGAGTCTCACTTGTATCGCCACAATCTCCAGATGTACCAAAAGGATGGATTAAAGTTAAGTATTCCAGAAGCTACGAACTTTTCTTTATAGCATTCATTACGTATCCTGTTTCAGATCTGCTTCAGCTTAGCGCGTGCCTTTCGGCTTCCTCTCATTGTGTCTAGGCTGTCTTGTCTAGACACAACAGATACTTATTAGTGAAGTGCACCAGCGGTATCTTCTGCCTTGCGGCCGTTAACGTTCCAATTAGCTGCCCTGGTCGTTAGCGTAGTTTTCTGGCAATGTGTTTTTCCTCGCCATGTTGATGCTGTCTGGCACGGCGTGTAGTTCGACAGCCTTTGGTGTTGTTCATATTTTTGAATGGTTATTGTATCTTGACTGTATTTAGACGCCAATTTCTCAAGCCGTAGTGCTGCTGATATCTTCGTTCTAGCTGATTTTTTCCGTTGTCGTGCTGTTGGTCGGGCGGAAGGGAAATGATTGGGTTGTTGGTCGGTCCTTCAGCCGTCCCTGGGTCAGGTTTCCACCCGATTATTTAGTATTACGCTTGGCTGCCTGCCTCACCTAAACTTATGTTAGAGTTACCTCCTCAGGCTGACCCTTGGAGCATTTCTGAGCACCACTGTTCTGTTGTTTTAGACTGTGATTTTCTTTTAGTCGCAAGTACTGCGCGAAGCCTTCGGCCATCTATTAATTTAGTTTGTTTTAATGTTAAGATAAGGCCTTCAGTGGTCTTAAATTAAAACTTCGAAGATTCTTGCTTAAACTAAATTTTAAAAAAAGGGGATTTTGACCTTTGGAAGTCCTTATTATTATCCATGCCTTAAGCCTTGAGTTGTTGTATGTTCAGTATGTGGCCTTCAGCAAACTTCACATGAAATATTTTAAGATAAGACCTTAAGCTGTCTTAAATTAAAATTTGAAAAGTCAGTTTTTTAAAACCTTCTCTGTCGGAAATCCTTGTTATCCAGGCCTTAAGCCTTCAGTTGTTCTATCTCCAATGTGTGGCCTTCAGCCGAGTTTTTATGTAAAATGTTGTAACCAAGAGCTTCAGCCGTGTGCATTCCTTAAGGCAATTTTAATAATTTGGGTTCGGGCTTTCAGTCGTATTGTTTTTTAATGCTTTTAAGGGCATGTGTGATGAAGTGTTTTAGGTAAATAAAGTTTGAATGTTTTGTGCAACTGACAGTAACTGATTTTGGCCCTCTTTCCACAACTACATCCCAATCCCCTCTGCCCTGTGAAACCAGATTTCAACTATTTTTTGTTAGACCTGTCAGAAAGCTTGTGCTTCTGCAATTTAATCCCCAGTAAATTACACGTTTAGTTCCCTATCGTCCTACCGGGCGAATTTGACTAACTTATGTATTCCATTCTCCCTATAGGGCAGTCGAGCTCGATGTTATCTGTTTTCGGTACAGGGGAAACAGCGCCCGTTCGTTACGCTGTTAATTGGAAGTACGGGACGCTCACGTGTTAGCCCGGACGAAGCAAACGAGGAGGCTGCGTGATTAGAGTTACGGCTGCCCTCATTTGCTGCACGTGTGTGGATGCACTGGCCTTCCGATACGTTACGAGTCACAGCAGACACCAGCCACAGGGGGAAATAGGCTGCCTTCCGAACAGCCGTGCTGACCTCACGCAGCGCCCGTCTCCGCGAATTCGAGATACATTCAGCGTTTTATGGATCTCTGCCCAAATAAATCAAATTCATCTAAACATTTCTCCTTATTTAAGCACGTCAACGAAGTGGGGTGCTCAATCGTAGTAAATGACAACCTACGTGTTTTACTCTCAGGAAGAAAGTAGGGTTTCATATAGAGTAAGACGGAAATAAAAGTCGAAGAACTAAAACTAGCTGTGCTAGACAAACGAAATTTCTGAGGGGTGATTGCAGATTTGAAAGATTACGCCGTTTCAGTATGCGCGCTTGTCAACTAAAACTTAAACTACACTACTGGCCATTAAAATTGCTACACCAAGAAGAAATGCAGGTGATAAACGGGTAATCATTGGACAAATATATTATACTAACACTGACATGTGATTGCATTTTCAAGAAATTTGGGTGCATAGATCCTGAGAAATCAGTACCCAGAACAACCACGGCCTTGATACGTCTGGGCATTGAGTCAAACAGAGCTTGGATGGCGTGTACAGGTACAGCTGCCCATGCAGCTTCAACACGATACGACAGTTCATCAAGAGCAGTGACTGGCGTATTGTGACGAGCCAGTTGCTCGGCCACCATTGACCAGACGTTTTCAGTTGGTGAGAGATCTGGAGAATGTATTGGCCAGGGCAGCAGTCGAACATTTTCTGTATCCAGAAAGGCCCGTACAGGACCTTCAATATGCGGTCCTGCATTATCCTACTGAAATATAGGGTTTCGCAGGGATCGAATGAAGGGTAGAGCCACGGGTCGTAAAACATCTGAAATGTAACGTCCACTGTTCAAAGTGCCGTCAATGCGAACAAGAGGTGACAGAGACATGTAACCAATGGCACCCCATACTATTGCGATGACGAATACATGCTTCCAATGTGCGTTCACTGCGATGTCGCCAAACACGGATGCGACCATCATGATGCTGTAAACAGAACCTGGATTCATCCGAAAAAATGACGTTTTGCCATTCGTACACCCAGGTTCGTCGGTGAGTACACCATCGCAGGCTCTCCTGTCAGTGATGCAGCGTCAAGGGTAACAGCAGCCATGGCCTCCGAGGTGATAGTCCATGCTGCTGCAAGCGTCGTCGAACTGTTCATGCAAATGGTTGTTGTCTTGCAAACGTCCCCATCTGTTGACTAAGGGATCGAGACGTGCCTGCACGATCCGTTACAGCCATGTGGATAAGATGCCTGTCATCTCGACTGCTAGTGATACGAGGCCGTTGGGATCCAGCACGGCGTTCCGTATTACCCTCCTGAACCCACCGATTCCATATTCTGCTAACAGTCATTGGATCTCGACCAACGTGAGCAGCAATGTCGCGATATGATAAACCGCAATCGCGATAGGCTACAATCCGACCTTTATCAAAATCGGAAACGTGATGGTACACATTTCTCCTCCTTACACGAGATATCACAACAACGTTTCATCTGGCAATCCCGATCAACTGCTGTTTGTGTATGAGAAATCGGTTGGAAACTTTCCTCATGTCAGCACATTGTAGGTGTCGCCACCGTCGCCAACCTTGTGTGAATGCTCTGAAAAGCTAATCATTTGTATATCAAAGCATCTTTTCCTGCCTGTTAAATTTCGAGTTTGTAGCACGTCATCTTCGTGGTGGTGCAATTTTAATGGCCAGTAGTAGCGGCACTATGACGTGACAAAGCGCGTTTGCTATAAATAAGCAAAGTATAATTCGTGATAGTTATCTGTCTGGATTGGAAGTTGTGAGTTAATCGTGTCTTTAAGGAAATTGTTATGGCAGTATCAGCAGCTTACGGAGTTTAAACGAGACCGTGTAACATGTCTACAGGAAGGTGGATCTTCTTTCTGCAGTATTACAGAATGAGTTGACAAGCATCTATTGGTTACAATGATCCCTACCTGAACAGGACCAGGGCTCAGACGCAGACAGGCCACCAGTGAGTGGGAAGATCGCCGTACTCTCCGCATGGTTGTGGAGCATCACACTGCGTCCGCGTCAGCCACTGCAGGTGCTGGTTGAAACAGAGTGAGGACGCCAACGACAACCAGTAGATTGCTTGACGGACAGATGCCTGCGGGCACGATATCTAACGAAAAATATTGGTACTTTATTCGTGAGTAACACGGGCGGAAAAGACTTGTATTCATAAAAGTATCAGAAGAGAAATATCACTGCACTGAGGTATCGATACTTGTCTTTAATAAAAAGATTATAGTTGATAGTCTCTATGGCTCCAATGCCTCCACTTCGGATTTTAAAACCTATCCATAATCTAGAGAGAGAGTAGATTTTACAACTGTTTTAAATAGAAACACTCAAATGTAAATCCAACAATGTTTTTATTTTCATTGCAAATTACAATTTTGAAAATGTGGAAAATTAAACACAGTATGAAATTACAGAAAAATACCAAAAAAACACTTAATTCCTACCCAAAAATAAATTAATTAAATCTTACCGGATCTTTCCTTTTTTCCTTCGTACAGTCATGTGCTGCCTATTATTGAAAACAAGCGCTCGGCGGACACTGATGCAATAGCAGTTGTGAAGTACTCGTTGGCTAGCTTAGATAACTGGTGGAATGAAACTTTCATACCCCTCCCCCCCCCCCTCCCCATTGTATTAAAAGATGGTGACACAGTGCTGACAAAGTTTTGCTTCATATTTTTGATAAGCCAAACAGTTTCGAAAGAGGCGACTGCTCCATTTTTCTCATTTTGTTTGCAGTGTATTAATATCTTACGATGGCTTAAAAAGTTATATACCGTTTCACTATTCGTAGGCACCATTCTGTCGGCTGATTCAGTAGTTCTTGCTCTTAAATTAAACAACAATAAAAAGTACACAGGAAGTATGAATAAAAACCGTCTTCAGCTCTAATTTTTCTCTGTTTCATTAAATTACACGATGCATTTTGGTCACTGTGGGTCCATCATCAGGTGCAAATCGTCTTAATACACAATTTATTTCTGCCTTTGAATGTGGTGAAGTGCATGTTCCTGTTATGAGAACGTTAGATTTTATATTTTGTGAACGAGAAGTGTAAAATATGACAAACAGTGGGAAAAAAGTGAAAAATTTACCGAACAATCAAGGAAGAACATTTTCAACATTTTATTGCCAGCATACTTTGGTTGATCCTTTCTGTCATTCCGCATCACGTCACTGGAGGTGGACACTTGTTTATACATTTAATAAGCACTTCTCAGATGTAGTTTAACATGACAGATCAAAGATGAAGTTTAGCACGTAATGTCAGAGAACTGAGTAGTAACCAAATTGACAAACACGAGGAATAAATTTAAAATAAGTCTTCAAATTACTAAAATAAGTATGACTAGGGAAATCTGTCTGTTCATTTAACATAGATTCAGGCTTTTTGATCTTATGGAGGAATTTTTCCGTTTGTTAGAAAGATTTAGGGCCTTGCCATTGGCGTCATTGTGCAACACTACCAAATAGTTTTCTATCTTATTTATAATGTGTTTGGTTTCCAGCATATGTTGTGCAATAACTGATTTTTCCAAGTGGCTGAGCCTGAAAGCATACATGTGTTCTTGGAAACGGGTTTGGAAATTTTTAAGGACACAGAAATGCTTTCAGACTAAAATTCTTTGAAAAATCAGTTGTTATGTAGCATATGCTGGAAAACAAACACATTATCAACAGGGTAAGAAACAATTTGATAGTACTATACGTTGAAGCCTATAGTAACACCTAAATCTGTTAAAAGAATTGGAAACAAAAAAATAAAAAAGCCCGATTTGATGGTAAATGAACAAACAGATTTATCTAGTCATACATTTTTAACTTATTTTAAAGATATATTTTAAATTTATTTCTGACGTATGCCAGTTTAGTTAATATTCCGATCTCTCACACTACGTGATAACTTCACCCTTGCCTGTGACATGTTAAACTACATCTGTGAAGTGTGTTTTAAAATGTATGAAAAACGTGCGCCTCGAGTGACGTGATGTGCGATGACAGAAAAGACAAACCAATGTATGTTGACAATAAAATGTTAAAAAAATTCGTCCTTGATTGTTCGGTAAGTTTTTCACTGCTTTTTCACTATTTTTCATCATATTTTCTACAGCTTACTGATGAAATACAAAATCTAACGTATCAGCTTCTCGTAACAGGAAAATGTATGTCGCCTCACTCAGATGCAGAAATAAATTGTGTATTAAGACGATTTACACCTGATGATGGGTCCGCAGGTCCGAAATGCTTCGTGTAATTTATTAAACATGAAAAAATTGTGATTCATACCTCCTGTGTGTAGAGTACTGTCACATTCACAGCTGCAAAATGTGGAAAAAAATGAAAATGTAAAAAAATACAATAATAAACAAGTAAGACTAATCAAAAAAGGGGATTCCAAGTGAAAGAACTGCGAACGAAACGTTGCCGAGATTTATGAAGAGTCGCAAATGTTTTCGTGTACTCGTACTGTCGCTAGCACATTCGCCGCTCGGTCAATTGATGGCCTCTTGGTGCTCTTGCGTTTAATTGTTGAAAGAGTTGCAACTGAATATTAGCCGTCAAAAATTTTACTCAATAATAAGAATTTATTAATCGTTATTTGGAGCATTCGATGCGACAACTGTTATGAAGTAGTGCTATGAATAAAAGTATCAGTTGAAAAATTCAGAGTAAAAAAGTGTCAGTCGGTGCATGAAAGTACACGATACCAAGACGCACCCTATTTTGTTCGTTGTCCCTACAAACGTCCTGTACCGTTCATGTCACTAGCTATCAATCACTATCGTGGAGGGTGGAGAACTGTTGTACTGATGACAGGCGTTTCTGTCTTGCTGCCGACGACGGCCGTCTGTCGTCTGCGATGTAGACACGCTGACACAGAAGAAACATCGACTCCAGATTTCTGCCTTCCGCACGCCAATTTGTATGTGACTGTTACATGCACGCAGCTATTCGCCATGATCGCAATCGACGCATCTCCAAAATCGAGCCGTTTCTGGTTTTCTGCACCCTCGAAAGTCTTGTCGTAAATTTCTTTCGTTTTCATTCATTCTCGCTTTACGTCTCGTGATTAAGAAATTTGTCTCCATCCATTCTTTCCATGCGTTCCTTCCGTTTGTGTTTATATCTTATTTCATTCTCATACTTGGTAAACATCCTTTTGCTTCCTGTTTACTGCTGTGTGACATGTCACCCAAAAAAATATCAAAATCGCTTAGGCGGGTAACGTAATGATTAAGATAATGAATTTTCCTTTAGCAAGAGCCGACGAGCTCATACACCCGTCCTCTTCTCCACATTTTGGTTTTCCTAAATGAATGCGCAAGAATGTTGAAAAGCTTGCTTTGAACCGCTGAGGACTGAATTCTTTCCGCATCATAACGAAGTCAAACTTGAGCTCCTCTTCTACCTCTACATTTACACTGATCAGCCAGAACATTATGACCGACGACCTATCGATATAAACCCGTCCAGGCGATAGCCACGTCACTTGGCGGGGAATGACTGCTGGTCAGACACACGAACCCTGCCTGTAGTATCAGTGAGTGTGCTGTCCGTGTGTAGAACGGGGAAGGCCTGTGATCCGTCTTAGTGTGACCGACGGCAGATTGTGATGGCCCAGAGGCTCAGCACGAGCATTTCGGAAACTGCACGACTTTTCTGGTGTTTGAAGACTGCTGTGGTGAGTGCCTTCAACGTGTAGCGATACCGAGGTGGAACCACGTCCAGACGTCGTGGGGTTGAGCGTCCACCCTTCACTGCAAATGTCAATAGTCGCAGCTTGGGCAGACTGGTAAAACAGGAAGGCGGCGAACTGTGGCGCTTCTAACATCAGACTTTAGTGCTGGTCAGAGTACAAGTGTGTCTGAATACTCAGAGCACCGAACACTTCTAACAGTGGGCCTCCCCAGCCGATGACAAATGCTTTTGCCAATGTGAACACCACCAGATCTGCAACTACGACTGAAATGGGCACGTTATCATCGGCACTGGCGCAGTGGCAGAGTATTGCACGGTCTGATGAATCTCGATACCTTTTCCACCATGCCGATGGGAGAGCGTGAATCTTTTTTTTTTTTTTTTTTTTTGTTTGTGGTTTTAGGGCGCAAAACTTCTATGGTCATTAGCGCCCAGTGAGAGCGTGAATCTGTCGTCTTCCAGGGGAACAGCTCCTTGACACCTCTAGTGCGGGACGGAGACAAACTGGCGGCGGCTCCATTGTGCTCTGGGAACATTAACGTGGGAATCCATGGGTCCAGTGGAGCTCGCACAAGGCACCATGACGGTCAAGGAGTGTCGTATAGTTAGAGACCACGTACGCCCCTTCATGACGATCCTGTATCCCGACGGCAGTGGCGTTTTACAAAACTCGCCAGATCTGAACCCTATCGAACTCATCTGGGATGTAAATGAATGTCACATCAGAGCTCATCGTCCCACTCCCCGAAATTTACAGGAATTCGGCGACTTGTGTATGTATATGTGATGCCAACTCCCTCCAGCGACCTGCCAAGTGCTCATTGCTTCCATTCCACGATGCGTCGTCGCTGTTATCCGTGCTAAAGGAGTTTACACCGG
Source organism: Schistocerca serialis cubense (assembly GCF_023864345.2). Taxonomy (NCBI): domain Eukaryota; kingdom Metazoa; phylum Arthropoda; class Insecta; order Orthoptera; family Acrididae; genus Schistocerca; species Schistocerca serialis. Next base: position 461,522,424 of record NC_064639.1, read on the forward strand.
TTATCAGGCAGGTGGTCATAATGTTCTGCCCGATCAGTGTGCACTACACGAGCCACATTAAGGTGAGTGGTTAAGGGTATGTTCTGTATCACCGTTACTGCACGCCATTGCTGTTCCAGTGCACAGGCTGAACAGTTCTTGGTAAACCTCCAAATAAACTTAAATTTTACGTTGATGGTGAAACCTCCCCTTAGAAAAATTTATGAATTACTGTGCTGGTAAACCCCTTACGTTATTTGATTTTCAAACATCTGAGCAAAACTGAACGTACTCAGACATTTCTCTCTTTACTTGTTCTGATCGTCACTAAACTGACACACTATATATATATTTTTTTTAGTGCAACGCAATCTGACTTTCAATAATTCCCACAAAAGAATGGCCCTGACTAACAATAACCTATACCTTTCATGAATCACTTACCTCACAAAAATCTTCGTTACCCAAACCACTGCAATACAGCGAGCGCCAATACTGCCAGCTAAATAAAAGATTCTAACTACTGAAGGCACTAACTACTGATAGGCATAGTTAGCAAATGAAAGATTTTGATGGTGACCACGTACGCCCCTTCATGACGATCCTGTATCCCGACGGCAGTGGCGTTTTACAAAACTCGCCAGATCTGAACCCTATCGAACTCATTTACCTTAATAGTGTTAAAAAGTCATATATATATATATATATATATATATATATATATATATATATATATATATATATATCAGTTCATGACATCCAGTCTTACGAATTTCCTTTTTCTGACGGACACACGTCCATATCGTCCGCTCTCAAAACTCTGCCATCCCTCTCCCCACATCCACCACTGCTGGCGGCTCACCTCCAACTGCGCAACGCTACGCGCCGTTCACATCCAACTGCCCAACACTACAATAGCGAATATTCCAACAATGCCAACCAGCCACAGACTGCACACAGCGCAGCCGTGATTTTCATACAGAGCGCTATGTGATGTTACCAACATAAAAACCTAAACAGCCTACTTACAATGGTCTTTTCACGAAGTATACGCATTAGGAAGCAACACACTGAAGTGACCTTTGCCCGCCGTAGTGCTCCAACTCGACGTGGCATGGACTCAACAAGACTTTGGATAGCTCGTGCAGATATATTGAGCCATGTTGCCACTACAGCAGGCCATAATCCGAAGGCTGGCCGAAAGTGGCCGTGCGGTTCTAGGCGCTTCAGTCTGGAACCGCGCGACCGCTAAGGTCGCAGGTTCGAATCCTGCCTCGGGCATGGATGTGTGTGATGTCCTTAGGTTAGTTAGGTTTAAGTAGTTCTAAGTTCTAGGGGACTGATGACCTCAGATGTTAAGTCCCATAGTGCTCAGAGCCATTTGAACCATAATCCGAAAGTGTTACCAGTGCAGAACTTTGGACACGAACTAACCTCTCGACTATGCCTCGAAAATATTCTATGGGATTCATGTCGGGCGATCTAGGTCACCAAATCATTCGCTCGAATTTTGCCGAATGTTCTTCAAACCAGTCTCAAACAAATGTCGTCTGGTGACATGGTGCATTGTCATCCATAAAAATTACACCGTTTTTTGGGAACATGAAGTCCATGAATGGCTGTAAATGGTCTCCAAGTCAATGGTACAGTCAAAGATCGGTTCAGATGGACCACAGGACCCAGTCCATTCCATGTAAACACAGCCCACACCATTATGGAGCCACCAACAGTTTGCACAGTGCCACGTTGGCAACTTGGGTCGATGGCTTCTGGGGGTCTGCGCCACACTCGGAACTCATCTGACCTGGCCACGGTTTTCGTCCTCAACCGTGCAACCTATATTATCACGAACGCAGGAGGCGCGCTGCAGACGTGCTGTTAGCAAAGGCACTTGCGTCGGTCGTCTGCTGTCAAAGCCTATTAACGGCACATCTCGCCGTACTGTCCTAACGGATACGTTCGTCGTACGTCCCACACAGCTTTCTGCGGTATTTTACGCAGTGCTGCTTATCTGTTAGCGCTGACACCTCTATGCACTGCGTTGTCCGTGGTGAGAGGTAACCCCTGACATCTGGTATTCTTGGCACACTCTTGACACTTTGGATATCGGAATACTGAATTCGCTATCGATTTCAGAAATAGACTGTCCCATGCGTCTAGCTCCAACTACGATTCCAAGTTCAAAGTCTGTCAGTTTCAGTCGTACCGCTATGATCATATCGGAAACTTTTTCACATGAATCACTTGAGTACAAATGATAGCTCTGACATTGCACTGCCCTTTTATACCTTGTGAGTATGCGATACCGTCACCATCTTCATATTTGCTTATCGGTATCCCATGATTTTTATCAACTCAGTGTATATTGGTCGACTCTTTCATAAACGTACGCTCTTGGAATTTTAACCGTAGACGAAGTCGTGATGCTCAACGACTCTCTTTTTAGCGTTCATCGTAGGAGTCGTATGAGCCCTCTTCCCGTCGCCCTGACAGTAAAATCAGAACCGATTGTGCAGCCGTTCATTCGCAAGATTTACGGTTTTATAATGGGGATATGTTCATAGCGCTACGGTCACCCATCGTGCTATCACGACTCGAGCCAGGGTCGTGTTTTTATCAGGAGGTCGAGCAAAGAGTGGGGACTAGTGATCTTGTGAAGCGCCGAGGCGAGAGTCATTTATTGCCGAGTGTTTTTTCAATCACTCCATCTTCTTTCCAACGTTTCCTTTGCAGTACTGATGGACGTGACGACCGTCTTCGGCTGGTGGTGTTCTCGTGTTGCAAGTAGCTATGCTTCGCTACGAGACAGCACGTCCATTTCGGGGACGTCGCTCCCGCTTGTTCGCAGTCACAGATTGCGGCCGTTTAAAAAGGGCAGTCGCAACCTCGCAGCTGGCAAGGGGTCACAGCGTTACATCACGCACTTCCTCCAAGCTATGTCTCCAGAGCTTCAAAAGCACTGCAGTAGTTTACATCTGTTACTCAACACAAAATGGCTTTTTTGTAGTGTCCAAGTCAAAGAAAAAAAACCACACACACACACACACACACACACACACACACACACACACAGAGAGAGAGAGAGAGAGAGAGAGAGAGAGAGAGAGAGAGAGAAAGCCAGAAATGCCATGGCACGACTCCCGACATGCACGCTGCGTGGCTATAAATAAATTTATACTTCGGTTGTTGCTTGCGGTTGTAGCAACAGAGCTTTACGTACTATCTCGTACATCCAGCATTGTTTTGACCTCTGTGACGCAACAGAGTGAACCGAAAGCAAGTTCTTCGAAGTCAAACATATCAACAGAAGACAACTTTGTGGGGTCGCCACGGTACTCTGTCTGGAAGTAATATCAACTGACTGGAATTCAGGCTTTGCAGACGACTTTTATTGATGAAATCTTCTCGTGTTGTTAGACGAATTGTGGTGTTTTTTCGATGAGTTTCCTACATTAAAACCATTTTTCGCTGAAAGGCTAAAATCGAGAAAATGTTTGGGTCAGTAAAAGGGTTACGGGCATCTGGCGTCTACAGCATGAATTACTGGTGCGGCAGGCAGTACATCGACTATACGCAGCGTACATTTCACAGCGTTGTTCAGAACATGTGTGGAGCGTTGCCCCCTGCCAAGCCGACGGTCCTGCAGTGGCAGAACATAGCGTCAACGAAGGGCACATATTTATTTCTGAACTGACAAAGGTGCTGTGTCACGCCTTATGAGAGTCGGTTATAGAGAAGCACTGGAAACAAAAGTACATGAATATCTTGTCAAACGGGACAATAGTTTCCAACTGAGCTCCACGTTGGATATGGTATTAGCAAGAATACTTTAGGAACGCTCTGATTTGAAAGAGGAGACGCAGCGGATTAGGAGGGAGCAGCTGGACTCGACGGCGGGAGTCCTCTCCACCCTGGCGGGACTCTACCTCCCCTCCTCTCCCCCGAATTGATAATTGATATCCCGCGTCTTAGATACCGTCCTTTAACTGGGAAGCGGCTGTGGTATTTTCGTAGTTTCACAGTTGAGATGACAAACTACAGAAACAGTTTCAACATATCTCGCCAAACTTTTATTTCTCTGAAATGGCGTTGCGAGCGAAGCAATTCTGGGAGCAACAGCTTGCGGTGGTGGTCGGGATGACCGTGGAAAGTTCCAAACAACTGTAAGGCGGGAAAAAGAGAAGACACCTCATTACAAGCAAATAGCCGATGCATAGAAAGTGTTACTGCATGCTTAAAGCAGAGGGAAGTCGTAGGAAAAAATGGTAGAATCTGCAAAATTGTCATGTACGCAATTCAGCTGGAGCTACAGAGATATTTTGAACGCTACGTCATGTAATTTTTTTCCATGAAACACCGAATAAAAACTAATTCATTGTGTTTTCCAAGTTCCAGTTGTACATATAGTTCGTGAAGTTCATAGGTTTTACGTTTCCACATAAACATCTTCAGCCGCTTACACTGTAACCTTGTATACTCTAAGACACAAAAAAGACACGCCACTAACGAATCATAAAAAAAATTAAATGGTCGTGTGGCATTGTTGGCCAGGAGGCTCCATCCGGCTAAGTTCGTCCACCGAGTGTAAGTTGCATGGGGGCTTAATTATTATTTTTTGAATGCAAATACTTTTAATTTTTAGTAGTTGTCTGTCCGATTACGAAGTCTCGTAAACTGTTGGCCCTGACTAGTTTTTGTACGCAATCTGACTGCATAGAATAACAACAAAGAATGAAAGAAAATTTCCGCTAACACAATTAATTAATTAAGTCCCCAGCAACTATAAAACGTACGAAACCAAAGCACAAGTGTAACTGTTCTGTGTGTGGAAGTGTGATTCAACGTACACATCTGGCACGGTTCTTCTTCAATAAGACAAGAAATTTTAAATACCATTTATACTGAAGTAATTAAAAAAAATAGAAATACTATAATTGCGTAAGGAAGCCAGAATTACACTCTAATACAAGAACACGAGCCAGATGCTTTGTTGACTGAACCTGTGACGAAGCATTGTTTAAGACACTGAAATAATAAAAAAAGGAATTTTTTTACCTTCATATATATTGACGAAAAGCACTCTGATCATTACAATATCTCCATTGGAACAACATCTGCTGTCTAGCCCATCAAACAACTGCATAAAACATGGAACAAGCACTCCCTACTACAACATCTCAACACCGACTGACTCCTACCACATCTCAGCAAGCACTCTCCACCACGACTTCTTGACAAGAACTGCCAGTGGAGGCGGCGGAATAAAACTCTTTGGCGCAATCTCTGGCGCTGTGGCTCAGTGTAGCCACCTTTCAAAGTCTTATTTCAGTCGACGCCACATTGGGCGACTTGCATGCCAGGTGATGAGGATGAAATGATGATGAGGACAACACAGCACCCAGTCTACGAGCAGAGAATCTCCAACCGGGATGGTAGTCGAACCCGGGCCCACTGAATGGGGGGCAAGCACGTTACCACTCAGCTAAGCAGGTCGCCACTAATTATGCTAATGGGACGTTACTCGATAGATGTGATGTACATGAACAGAAAAGCAAATGATTATAATTTCAGAAAAAGTGGATGATTCTTCCACGAGAAAGAGCTTCACAAGTTGAGCAAGTCAACAGAGCGTTGGTCCACTTCTGGCTCTTACGCAAGCAGTTATTCGGCTTGGCATTGGTAGAGAGAGTTAGTGGGTGTTCTACTGAGGATCATGGTGCCAAATTCTGTCCAATTCGCGCGTTAGATCGTCAAGATCCCGATATGATTGTAGGGCCATGCCCATAATTCTCCAACCGTTCTCAATTGGGCAGCGATCCGGCGACCTTGCTGGCTGCGGAGCGTCTGACAAGTAGTAGAAACTCTCGCTGTGCTCGTCCGGGCATTCTCTGCTGAAATTTAAGGCCAGAATGTCTTGTCTTGAAGGGCAACAAAACGGGGCGAGGAATGTAGTCGACGTACCGCTGTGCTGTGCCACGTGTGATAACCAAAGGCGTCCTGCTCTGTACAGAAATGGCACTCCAGACCATCTATTGGTTGGTTGGTTGATTTGGGGAAACGGGACCAAACAGTGAGGTCATCGTTCCCATCGGGTTACGGAAGGACGGGGAAGGAAGTCGGCCGTGCCCTTTAAAGCAACCATTCCAGCATTTGCGTGAAGCGACGTAGGGCAATGATGGAAAACCTATACCAGGACGGCCTGACGCGGGGTTTGAACCGTCGTCCTCCCGAATGCGAGTCGTGTGTGCTAACTACTGCCCCCTCGGTGGCACCCTAGATCACCACCCCTGGTTGACAGGCCGTATGAGAGGCGACAGTCAAGTTGGTATCCCAACGCAGTTTGGGGGCCTCCAGACACGTCTTCAGCCTGGAATCTCATTGACTGGAGTAAACCTGTCTTCAGTGATGAGTCCCGCTTTGAACGGAGCTCCAATGGCCAGCGAAAACGTGTCTGGAGAACGCCTCGAACACACCGGCCTGCTAAACGCTACACTTCGGAGTCCTCTAACAGTAGGGGGCTGCAAATATATAGAGAAGAATAATAAATATGTAGAATATTCGTAACGTTTGTTTTATTTCAATATATTTTAAGATTTTCCACATAACACTTCGGAAGCATTACTTTTCAGCACGCCCTGTAAAACCACTCTGTATTCAAGAAGACACGAAAGTTGTATCTGTTAACATCGGCGTAGCTTCGCTCTTGGCATGTCCCAGCAGTTTTACTTCCATCCAACAGTGAACCAGTATCTGTCACACTGTCTGTCTTAGAAGTTTTACCACTGTCAACAGTGAACAAGTATCTCTGTCACACTCTCGATGCTTTTCCAGTATCATCTGTTTCCATTCTCTTCTATACTACTGCTATATGTTTCTGTTAGACGTTGTTGCTACAGTTGTACACGGATATAATGTGGAAATTTCTTTATGCTTGTTATTACTATTATTAATAATATTCAGGTAGTAGGGCGTACAGCAGTCAGTCTCAATTATGTTTATTGCATATATATATAGATTTCGGGCCGGCCGCTGTGACCGAGCGGTTCTAGGCGCTTCGGTCCGGAACCACGGTGCTGCTAGGTTCGAATCCTGCCTCGGGCACGGGTGTGTGTGATGTCCTTAGGTTGGTTAGGTTTAAGTAGTTCTAAGTCTAGGGGACTGATGACCTCAGATGTTAAGTCCCATAGTGCTTGGACCCATTTGAATACATTTCGGTTACTGTGTGGCCATCTTCACTGCCAAAATACATTCCTTAAGGAATCAAACTTGAACAATATTATTATCACTATCATCATTATTGTAAATTGAGGATGAAAAGTACACATTGTACTGCTGATTCACTGTGAGTGTCTTGTTAGGTGTAAGAGAGGCCTGAATGCCCTAGTCTCGGAAAGTGAAGTAAATGTGTAAATAAATGACTACAGTGATACTTAACTGACCGCAAAACGTACAAATTAAGTTTCCACAATTTATTTATCTTTTACTAAATAAATGGCTCTGAGCACTATGGGACTTAACATCTTAGGTCATCAGTCCCCTAGAACTTAGAACTACTTAAACCTAACTAACCTAAGGACATCACACACATCCACGCCCGAGGCAGGATTCGAACCTGCGACCGCAGCAGTCCCGCTGTTCCGGACTGCAGCGCCCAGAACCGCACGGCCACCACGGCCGGCTATCTTTTACTAATGTATACATTGAGCCACATCCCTGGTGGTTCTCCTTTTCGAAGGAATTATGAAATATGCTGAGAGAATGCACGAATGAATGAATGAATGATGAAACGCAGGTCATAGTGTCCAGTTTTACACGTAATTGTCCGAGCGACATAAAGTTTCACTCTTCCATAGTTCACTGCAATTCGATCAGCCAATTGACATGCTTGAAATGAAGCGGATATGTGCACTTACATAGCATACAAAAAGAATATTTAAAAAAAGGGAAGACATTTACTGACGCCGCGCTGTAGCAGGAGACTCAAGTGTCACATGGTAACACTTCTTCCCGATGCGAATTGGTCAATTGAGTACAGTGCAGCCTTCACAAGGGAAGTTAATTCGAATGTCAAGGTGCAGCGCGACGAGTTTCCGACGTCAGAGAGTCGAAAGCGCTCGTTCAGGAATCTTTCTGAACGTGCAGAGCAACTTCAAGCGCGTCACATATCCTGAACGCGGATTCGAACGTGGACCTATGAAAAGTAAATACATCATGTACGTTACATGCAGATCGCTTGTCGTTTCAATACAGAGGACTTTTTCTTACTGATAGATGTATTTAAAGAATAACAGTGTCTGTACAGTTAGTTGCAAAAGTATAATTTATCATAATTGAGTTAGTTTACGACTCACCATTTCGAGGACTCGTGCGTAGTTCGTAGCGTCACTTGTAGCCGCAAATTGCTGCTGGAGCGTTCTCCAGTCACACATGATCATATTGCGGTACGCTTGCCGTATGAACAAGCTGTATCGTTTCTGAGCGTTCAGCAGCATGGTGGAGACAGTATCAGCAGACTGCAGTGGGTGGTTATAATTAAAGTGCAATTACTCACGGATGTCCAGTGTGGACTGTAATTGTCGTATGAAATCGAAACTTGGTAGACATTCTAATGCGTTAGTGGGGAATTGATTTACGCTAGAAAACAGATTAGTTCCAGCTGTGGGAACCAGGTGCAAACCTGGCGCTGTGCACTGTTTGTATGACGGTATGACATCCACACTGTCATTTGACCAGCCATAACGTGAGTAAACAGTACCGCTATAGAGAAGAGAAACAGTGCGCTGTTAGTGAAACTTTTATTTGAGCGGCGGTAATTACACCGCTGCACCGAGAGAGTATCGCCGACGGAAGGGTCTGGGGAGAGGTCCGATGTCGTTTAATAGTTTAGAGAAGATGATAATGAAATTCGAAAACGCCGGTGAGCTTGGCGTGGCACCTGGAAGATAAAGTCGTCCTATCCCGGTGGAAGCTACTGATGGTTGCTGTTGCTGTAACTGACCGCGTAGCAAGTGGCCCGGATAGTGATAGTGGTGGTGCAGTGTCACGATAAATGTCCTTTCCACGGTCAGCAGTACGGGAAGATTTGAACAATTTTAATAAACATTTTTTGAGTAGTGAGCATCTTCGTACTTAAGCGTATGTTCGTCACTTGCTGTCATCAGTTGACATCACAGCAGCTGAGAAGAGTGCTCCACCTACAATCTTCGAAGGATGCCATGGGTATAACATGTCTTATTGTATTTTATCCTTATAACCATTTTGTCATATTTTATTGTCAATCAAGTAAGGTTTCTATTACTTTCTAAATTAAATTACAGGTCTGATGATGGTCATGTAATATGACCTAAACCGGTCACCTATGTTCTTGTAACATACTTGGTGTGATCAAGACTGAATTTTAAAAAGAAAAAAAATTTAAGGAAAGTTTTGCTGCCTATTTTAACACTGGTACCCGTACAAGACCCAGACGTTGCAGCAAAAGAAACCTCATGATCCGTAGCAGCGCTCTCAATTTGCTCTTCTGTTTCTGGCACAGATCGAAGGTGATGACATGTGGCAGGGCAATATTCTATGGAGTGACGAGGCACATTCTACATCACAGGATATAGTGAATACATAGAAGTGTCGGATTTGGGATAATGTTAAACTGTGTGCTGTGCATGAAGAGCCATTGCAGACGCCATATGTGACTGTCGAGCACCTTTATTCCTGGTCCGTTCTTGTTAGAAGAAAATAACTCACAAGGTGTCAGACGTACAGTGACGTCTGCATGTAATCGAGACCTCCTTGTACAGCACGTGATTCCTGCTTTGGTAGAGCGCAACTGTGTGGAAACCACCGTTTTCATGCAAGGTGGAGCAACGCCTCACGTCGCTCGCTCACTGAAAGATCTGCTTAATGCAAGCTTCCTCGAACGTGTTCTCTCCAGAGATTTTCCAGATGCATGGCCTGCAAGATCACCTGATATGAATACATGTGACTCTCAGCTCTGGAGATATCTAAAAGAACACGTTTGCTAGGGACACGTTCGGTCTCTACATGCCGTGATGTACAGGAAGACGTTGCTCAAATTCCTTCGGAACTGCTACGGACGACTGTTGATCACGTCGTTTTACGGATGCAGTATGTCGTAGACGTCTCCGTTGGTCGTGCTGAATAAAATGTGCAAGTGGCAGTTAATAATAAAATCGACATTATGCATTTCTCACTTGTCTGACCTTTCTGCCCGCGACCGGTTCCTAATGCGTTACACTTGGAAACATTTCTATACGTCCGCCCCCGGTAGCTGAGTGCTCTTTTGTCCACGTAATTTACCCTGGAAGGAACACACATCAAGGAATGAGCATGCTGCACTGCCAACAGTTGAAGGTGGCAGTGAAGGTGCTAAATTGTGCTACTGCTAAAGACTCATTCTTCGAATGCTGTAATTTATGACTGCAATTATCTGTCACCTTATTTATATCATTTCACTGTAGCCATTTTTGATACTGTTTTTGTGGAATAAAAAACAGCTACGAAAAAAAAGTGCTCAGTGCGACAGAATGCCAATCCTAAGCGCCCGGGTTCGATTCCCGGCTGGGTCGGAGATTTTCTCCGCTCAGGGAATGGGTGTTGCGTTGTCCTAATCATCATCATTTCATCTACATCGACGCGCAGGTCGCCGAAGTGGCGTCAAATTGAAATACTTGCACTAGGTGAACGGTCTACCTGACAGGAAGCCCATTTCTATACGACTTTCTTGCATTCACAGGGCCACACTTGCATGTGACGTGCTAAATTGAAACTATTTTTCTCCAGCGTAAGTCGGTTCCAAATTATAGTATTAGAATATGTACCAAGGTTCGCTGTCGTAAGATAATTACGACCCACACTGGACCTCCGTGAGTGGCTGCACTTCAGTTACAACCACTGAACGCCACGTCCGTGTGAAAGCGGTACAAGGGACGCAGTGGCAACATCTGGCCTGGCGCTCCCTTTAGGTGGGACAGGAGGACACGGCTACGTTCCGGCTAGCGCTTCCGCTCCCGTCGCTGCACTCTTTTCACATTTATTCGCATCTCTGGGCGCGCCTATCTGTGACGTCACGCGCAGCGCGGCGCAGTCACGGCCGGCGTAGCGATAAAGCGGCGCCGCTGCGGCATGGTGAGGGGTCGGCAGACGGCAGTCGCTCCTCTCGCCTGGCCTGGCCTCGCCATGCAGCCGTCGCGGGCTGACAGAGCCGCGCGCTTCCTGGACACCCTGCAGGTACTGGCTGGCCTCTCTCACTTGCTCACTCCTCTAAGCCGCTATTCCACTACGGAACTCGTCCCGAAACCGTCTCATTCTTTCGTGGCATATGTTCGCTTTGCGGTCTCGCTTGACAGGAAATGGACTGCATCTACATCTGTAGCCAGTAAGTTAACTTCCGGTGTGTCGTGGAGGGTCCTTCTAGTACCATTACTTCCTTCCGTTCCCGGAATTTTCTTGGAAACTCCGCTTCCTGAATTTTAAAACTTACCGTGATGCAGAGGGCCTCTTTTGTGGCGTCCGCTAGAGAAGTTCTACGACTGTCTCCATAACGCTCTCGCGCATAGTAAACGAATCTGTGCTCAAATTGTCTGTCTGTCTGTCTGTCTGTCTCTGTCTCTGTCTCTCTCTCTCTCTCTCTCTCTCTCTCTCTATATATATATATATATATATATATATATATATATATATATATATATATATAATCTCCGGTGATCAAAAAGTCAGTATAAATTTGAAAACTTAATAAACCACGGAATAATGTAGATAGAGAGGTAGAAATTGACACACATGCTTGGAACGACATGGGGGTTTATTAGAACCAAAAAAAAAGCAAAGTATTGCTAGACGTGTGAAAGGTCTCTTGCGCGCGTCGTTTGGTGATGATCGTGTGCTCAGCCGCCACTTTCGTCATGCTTGGCCTCCCAGGTCCCCAGACCTCAGTCCGTGTGATTATTGGCTTTGGGGTTACCTGAAGTCGCAAGTGTATCGTGATCGACCGACATCTCTAGGGATGCTGAAAGACCACATCAGAGGCCAATTCCTCACCATAACTCCGGACATGCTTTGCAGTGCTGTTCACAACATTATTCCTTGACTACAGCTATTGTTGAGGAATTTCCTGTAAAGAACGTCATCTATGCTTTGTCTTACTTTGTTATGCTAATTATTGCTATTCTGATCAGATGAAGCGCCATCAGTCGGACATTTTTTGAGCGTTTGTATTTTTTTGGTTCTAATAAAACCCCATTTCATTCCAAGCATGTGTGTCAATTTGTACCTCTCTATCTACATTATTCCGTAATTTATTCAGTTTTCAAATTTATACTGACTTTTTGATCACCCGTTATATATATATATATATATATATATATATATATATATATATATATATATATAGTGCTGTGACATTAATACGATCAGCCCCTACGTTCGACATCAGTGTTTAATTTCTAGAATGAAATTTTCACTCAACAAAGTTTCATCAGTGTGTAAATAACCATTCACAGACGACAGGTAGCAGCATTAGCTGTGGAGTATACAGAGGGTACAAAAACCGCGTCGGGGGACTCGAAAATGAGTGCAGTCATTGTAGTAATGCGGAAATGGAGCGACTTACCTGTCGCCTATGAGGATATGATCATTAGCTTCCGGGCCAAAGGTGGAAGCATTTCCGTGACGGCTAACTTTGTAAACTATTCGCGTGGCGCCGTGGTTAAAGTATACTGCGCATGGAAACATGGCGCTATCAAAACCGGCCAGAGATGACAGGGGTGCACGACGTGCACCTGTTGAGCCACTGACGGCTCAGACGAGTAAAGGGGCTACCGACAGTGATGCGCAAAGACAGCTCAGAGAACATTGCTGCGTACGGACCTCTGCAGCAGGCACTTGGTTCATGCATCCGTACCGAGCGAGGTGGCGCAGTGGCTAGCATACTGGACTAACATTAGGGAGGACGACGGTTCAATACCGCGTCCAGCCATCCTGATTTAGGTTTTCCGTGATTTCCCTAAATCGCTCCAGGCAAATGCCGGGCTGGTTCCTTTGAAATGGCACGGCCGAATTCCTTCCTCGCCCTTCCCTAATCCGATGAGACCGATGACCTCGCTGTTTGGTCTCTTCCCCCAAACAACCCAACCCAACTCATACATCCGTCCTGTTGATCATCGACTGGAATTTGCGCGACAATACCACAACTGGACGTGCACTGAGGGGCGATAGGTGGCGTTTTCAGATGAATCGCGTTTTATGCTCCATCGGCATGAAATGTCTGAAAACAAACATCCTACAACAATCGCCAGAAGGGTCCACGTCGGAGGAAGAAGTATTATGATCTGTGGTATGTTTTCGTGGCATTCACTGGATGACCTGGTCATTCAGAAAGACACAATACATCAACACATGTATGCATCTATCCTTGGGAGCCATGCCCATTCCTACACGCACTTGGTTTCTCCTCCACAGCCGGTCGCTGTGGCCAAACGGTTCTAGGCGCTTCAGTCCGAAACCGCGCTGCTGCTACGGTCCCAGGCTAGAATCCTGCCTCGGTCATGGATGTGTGTGATGCCCTTGGGTTAGTGAGGTTTAAGTAGTTCTAAGTCTAGTGGACTGATGACCTCAGGTGTTAAGCCCCGTAGTGCTTACAGCCATTTGAACCATTTTCTCCTCCGCACGATGGCATCTACCTGCAGGACGATGCAACGCCTCACACAGCTCGCATTGTACGAGCGTGGTTCGAAGAGCAACAGGATGAGTTTACCATACTCCCCTGGCCACCAAACATTCCGGATTTATACCCATGGAGAAGCTGTGAGACCATCTCGATCGGGCTGTTCGCGCCACGGATACCCAGCCTCAGTACGGGAGTCGGCATTGATCCACGTCCTGCTCGGTACGTTCCAGAACCTCATTGAGTCGCAGCACTCCGCGCTGCAAAAGGTGGTTATTCCCGCTTTTGACAGATGGCCACTTTAAGGTGACTACAGAGTGTATAACGGTCAGTCAAATGAAAATGAGGGAAATGGGAAAAATGTACGTAAGCTGCAAATTACTTCAAAAGTTATCGCCGTAACTGTAAGTACTTTTATCCCACTGTCTGACGAAACAGTCAGCGCCTTCACGGAAAAATGTTTGCAGTTGCCTACGGAAGAATAACTGTACCCAGCCGTGCATCTCTTTGTCCGAAGCAAATCGACGGACGCAAATGTCTTTATACAGGGCCCCAAAAGTATGGAGATCTCGTGGGGAGAGATCAGGACTGTTTGGAAGGTGTATAAGGTATTCCCAGCGAAATTTTTGTAGCGTCGTCGTAATCACCTTGGCAATAGGTGGCCGGTCATTATTCTGCAACAGAATTATGCCGACCGTCAACATTCCTGGACTTTTGGACTCGATAGCGAGCTTAAATTTTTGCAAAGTGTACGCGTTGGCGGTTTACTCCCTGCTTAGGTACAGGTTTTATCGCAGATTCATAATGAACTTTCGTACTGCTTCTCAATTTTTGTATAAATATTGTTCTTCATTATAGAATCAGATGACTACAGTAGACGAAACATATATTCCGAAACTTATTAAGAAGTAATGTGAGAAATAATCATAAGCGATCCGGACAGCATTATTTGCGAAACACAATCGTTTTGTGACAGTTCTCGAGAAACAACATACGCACTAGGTGGTGCTGGAAAGTAATGCCGCCGATTTTTTTTATTCTTTTCTTAATATTGGTCTAGGTATAACACATCATGCATATTACTTTGTCGACTTACCCTCTTCGCTGATCAAAGTTGATGCCATCTGCCGCTAGAGGGCTCCGAATTGTAGCGTGCAGCGTTGCGGTGTGTAAGGCAACTACGGTAACTATGTCGGTGCGTGGCAGTCCCTCAGAAAAGTGAATGCTCGAATTTGAAGTTTTCGTCCACGCAAGAAGCCATAACAATGCCGCACAACACACGAGCGCTGCGACACCTGCGACAATCCGACGCCTTTGGTCCACTGTCATCTTCCACATATTCCCGACTTGACCCTATCCGTTTGTCATCTGTTTCGAAAACGAGAAGCATACCTTCGAGGACTTCACTCTGATTGTGATGAAGTGGTGCAAGCGGAGGTGAGGTTGTGGCTTCGTCAACATAGTCAAACATTCTGCAGTAACTGTATCGACAAACAGGTCTCTCGCTGGGAGAAATGTTTTCGTCGCGAAGGTGACTATGTTGAGAAATAAAAGTGTAGACATGGGAAATAAAGATGTAGAATGTTGATGAAGTGTGTTTGATTTAAAAATCTCTAAGAGTTTTACATAGAGAATTCGGAAGCATTACTTTTCAGGAGTGCACTCAGATAAAAACTGCCTACGTGCTTTTGGTAAAATAAATTTTCAAGACATAGCTTAAAAAGGGGCTGATACAATACGTTCACAAGTAGTGTGTATTGTTAGTTTTGACAGTGGGACATGGGCTTTTAATCTGAAAATCGTTCCAAAACGGAAAACTGTTCAACGAGAAATGAAGAGGTACATGTCTGCGGGACTGAATGGAGAGGAAGACATAAAAACTGCTGCAATAAACATAAAACTGAGTAATAACTTATAGCCAGCTAAAGGATACTACCCAGCCAAATGATGTTCTTTCCTGAGTTCCAAGAGATAAATAATGATCGTAATGCACTTAAGAGTCTATAGGACGCATTTATCCAACGACTGATGTCGAATGGTAATGGCTTCTGCTACCCCGTTGTGCAGATACCGTAATGTGTACACAGGCAACTTATTTAAGTGGTAAATGTGAAATAAAAGCCAAAAGCTTTTTTGACTTCAATAACATGCAATAAACTAGACAAGAGTATGTCTTTTTCTGTTATGGATGTCATACTACTGATGCTGGAATACATTTCCGAAAAAAATTGTAGGTTTGTGCGGGAGTTGTGAAGCAAAGGTTGAATAGCATCATTATAGAAGGAGGCCCTTCGAATACTGTTCAGCAGAAAACTAAAGAGTCGGAAGTATGATGGTTATACCGGAACAATGTGGAATCATCTCGCAGCTAAGTTTGGTCTACGTCGCGCATTGGAAATGTGTGCAATCGATAGCTGAGCCGTCTCCACCGCACCTTGTGAACATACAGTAATACACCTGTAATAATTCTCTAAGACTGCGCAAAAATTATACACGATCATACCGTTACAGCCATTCGTATGATATAACCTTGTGCTAGTGCAGCCCAGCTCCACCTGTTCACATGTCTCAGATTGCTTTCGAGAGAACGTCTACCACATGCGGGCCGCTGAATTAGCATAAGGTTGTGCCGGTATGCATCTGCTAGGTGAGCCCCGTCATACTCAGGACATCATATCATTTATCCATTTCTAATTCCATATCCTGTTCACATTCCGCTGGTTACGAAAATTTAAATCTGGATGACTGAACGGGGATTTGAACCGATATCCTGCAGAATGCGAATCCAGTATTTTCAGTACTTCGACACCTCGCTAGCCCGCAAGTCACACTCACTGTGACAGTGACCTCTCTTTCTATATTTACCGCAGGGGAACGACGAACAAAAATGTACACACATTCCTTTCCAGCCCACAAACACACGTCTACCACGGTCTTTCAGTAGGCGCTGATTAGCAAAAGAGAACGCATTCGCTCAGTAACGTTACATGCTTTTTTCTTCTGCATCAGTCTTGTGTTTGTTACAACCCGACACAATTTTCTCTCCTCTGTCAGATTCTCCGTAGCACTTGCACCAAACGTTTTCAGTTAATCTTTCCAAACGCCTGTCATTTTTCACTTGCGTGACTACACATGTATCACAGTTTACAGTAGGCGGATTTGTCGTAAGTGGGCGACATATATACGTAATCACAAATCACACGGGCAGAGTCCGCAGAAGCCAGTGCCGGCTATTTTAGCCGCCTACGTAGCGCTTGAACGTTATCCCAGGCTGGCCTCTGGCCCGTCTGTGCGGCCTTAAATCTTGAGCAGCAGCTCTTGAAACGCACTCTGGCGCCTTGTTTTACTGCTGTGCGGTCTGACGGCGCCAAGGGGGGGGGGGGGGGGGGGGGAGGGGGGAAAGGGGGGGGGGGGCTCGGGAGTGGAGTGAACGGTCAGTCAGTGTGGACTGTATAACGAATAGCGAATGATCACAGAAAAGTCGACGTAACACACAAAAAAAATTTTAAGTGACCTTCTAATTAGACTTCTCACAAATTCAATTTCTGTCTCATAAATTATAGCCCTTCCTCTCGTCTTTCTTTTAAATAAATTACTATGTATGGACATATCTTTCTGATTGACGCAAATTCGAATACAGAAGAATCAAATACACGAACTGCTGACAAGCCGGAAACTCCTCTTCATTTCGAGCCAATTTTGTACGGGTATCAACTTCTGTATACAAGATTTACTTTGCGTATTTCCGTACATTAGTGCTTAAAAACCATGAAACTAACGATAGGTCACTAATTTCTGTGTCGAATGCGCAGAAACTTGAAGGAGAAACCGTAGAACATGTGATTCTGAAAAATAATTGATAATTCCAGTCCATTTAGAGTACTTTTAAATGAGCGGCATTAGCGCGTCATAAAGCCCACCATTATAAATGGTTGGTAAACGGCTGCGACTGTAAAAACACTGGTTTTGTTTACAAAATAACTTCTTCTGCTGCCATTTCCGATTTTCCTTTCATTTGTCTTTTGCAAGAGGCGTTTCGGGAAATGAATCCCATTTCAAAATGGGTTTTTCGTGTATTACGCCATTTATTCGAGATAGTTTCGACGTGTGAGATGTTGCATTCCACTGTTGCCTTGGAAAATATTAAGACCCATCATTAATTACAAAATTGCGCATATTTATACATGGTATTAAAATACTTGTACAAAAATTTAGTGTGTAGATGAGATAAATTGCGAGTGGAACAGGAAAGGAAATGACTAGTAGTAGCACAAGGTAGCCTGCACCATGGGCCATACAGTGGCTTGCGGAGTATGTATGTAGATGAAGATGTGAGAAAAATATCACAAGTGCGGGGGTCCATGGCTACCATGTAATTTTGTTATATCCGTTGGTGTAGCACACGGTAAAACAAACTGCTGATCGGGAGCAATTACGTATTTATCACAGAATAAATGCCTTCGTTGCTGCCGAGAAACAGCAGCTTCATCAGAGTCATAATGTTTAATTTATACGTTTTCTAATCTATTTAGCTTCAGTGAGAACTGTGTTTGTAAAAAGGCGTTGAAGGTTGTAGAAGCATTACACATGTACTAATGTCATTAGCTTGCTATTACGTTGTTTTCTGATCTGTTTGAATTCTAATATAGATGGGAAAATAGGGATGGTTCTGTAGAAAATTTTGATAGCTACTGTCAAACACTCCGTATTTCTCTCCTCTAGTATATTCCTCAGTCTGGCACGAATTATGTTATCAAAGAACTTAGAAGTAGTTGTATAAGTTTCTATATTTTTCCAGCTCGTTTTGTGCAGCATGTTGTACAGTACAAACAGCACCGACACCATCTCCTACTTTTTCGGAAGCCTTTCTGCTTGTTTTCAAGCAGAAAAGCATCAAAAGCGGTAACATAAGTATTGCCGTTCTACAGGAAAGATTCGGTAAGGTCAAAAGAATGTCTAGGTAATGTTATCCTAAAAGAAAAAAGTTTTTTAGTCCTCGGATACTACGCTATATATAATTGCAACGAATCCACTGAATACTGTGTGGTTATTCTTTTACGGATGTACGTATCAATTGAAATGGTTCTCAAATTACGTTGTAGAAAAGGCAGACAAATGAGTGATACTGAAATGTTGGTTATATCCAGAATGACAGCGAAATTTTGCCAAGAAAAATAATTGACAACAGATATACTTATTAAAATTAAAAGGCTGCCAGGGTAGTACTGCTTAAGAAATGAAACACTTTGAAAAGAAAAGATACTTTCAAATCCAGACTGCAGACAGCTACAATGCCAATTCGCTGTCAGGCGACAGACCTGGGAAATGCCTACTTAGTGTGTATCACAATCCCTGAAACAATAGTATAATGCGAGAGGGGACGTTGCAGTAAAGATGGCTCCTCAAACGAGACGTTTGCAAATATGTGGCTCTCATGCGCCACTGACTGGACCTACATAGTACAAATATAATCTACTGAATGTTTAAACTTTGCGTTTAAGTTTCCATCTAATTGGATTCAAACTTCACCCGAAGCCAATTGTTGGGAATGTGATTGTCTGTGATGTAAGATGGCACCCAACGTGCTGATATGCTCCAACGAGGTCAGGTCATGCAGGTCCCATACCTTGGCGTCCAAGGTCAACTTAGTCTTCTGGAATTTTCTGTCTAGGATCATCTGAAAGGTGAAATCAATAGCACTCACTTTCATACGGTGAGCTAAAGCAGCTAGTTGTACAGTGCTGTCAAGATTTACGAGATGATACAGTGATGCTTGAAAGAACTCGTACTCACTCCATAGACCAGTACAGTATTGCATCGAAATGTGGAGGACGACTCGTGGAACACTTCCTCTAACAGGTACGGGTTCACAAGAAATTACACTCAGCGACAAAACTCATGTGATAGCATTGTTCACATATACAGATGGCGGTAGTGTCGCGTACACAAGTTATAAAATGGCAGTGCATTGGTGAAGCTATCATTTGTATTCAGGTGATTCATGTGAAAAGGTTTCCGACGTTGTCATAGCCGCAGGACTGGAATTAACAGACTTTGAACGCGGAACGGTAGCTGGAGCTAGACGCATGGGACATTCCATTTCGAAAATCGTTAGGGAATTCAGCATTCCAAGATTCACAGCATCAAGAGTGTGCCAGAAATACCAAATTTCAGGCATTACCTATCGCCACGGGCAATGCATTGGTAGACAGCCTTCACTTAACGGCCGAGAGCAGCGGCGTTTGCGTAGAGTTGTCAATGCTAATAGACAAGCAACACTGCGTGAAAGACCGCAGAAATCAACATGGGACGTACGACGAACGTGTCCTTTAGGAGAGTCTGGCGACAATTGGCGTTAATGTGCTATGGCAGCAGACGAACGGCGCCAGTGCTATTGCTAAGAGCACGACATCGCCTGCAGCGCCTCTCCTGGGCTCGTGACAATGTCGCTTGGACCCTACACGACTGATAAACAGTGGCTGCGACAGATGCGTCCCGACTGCGGTTGGTAAGAGGGGGAGGTAGCGTTCGAGTGAATCGCAGAGCCCACGAAGTCATGGACCCCGTTGTTAACAAGGCACCCTGGTGGTGGCTCCATGCTCGTGTGGGCTATCTTTGCATGGGATGGGCTGCGTCCTGTGGTCCAACTGCATCGATCACTGACAGGATATTTTTATTTTCGGCTACTTGGAGACCATTTGCAGCCATTCATGGACTTCACGTTGCCAAACCACCGTGGGACTATTATGGTTGACAATACGGCATGTCACCGGGCCACAACTGTTCGCGGATGGTTTGAAGAACATTCTGCACAGTTCGAGGGAAATATCTGGCCACGCAGATCGCCGGACATGAATCCCATCGAACATTTATGGGATATAATTGAGAGGTCAGGTTGTGCACAGAATCGTGCACTAGCAACGCTTTCGCAAATACGGATGGCCATAGGGGCTGCATGGCTCAATATATCTGCAAGGGGCTTCGAACGACTTGCTGAGTCCATGCCACGTGGAGCTGGTGCACTGCGCCAGGCAAAAGGAGGTCCCACACGATATTAGAAGGTATCCCCTGACTTTTGTCACGTCAGTGTATAATGGTAATACGCTGATGTAGTATAGTATTACGTGCTACAGTAGGCCATGGCTGAAATTTGAACCCAGTTAGATGAGAAGTTAATCAAAGAGTTAAAGTTTCACATTTACTAGGATAGTATCTCGTACTGAAAGCAGTGACCGCTCGTAACCACGCGTTCGCAATATCTCGCAAACAACTTATTTGTTGACTTGTAATGCTGCATTATTTTCTCTCGGATTTCAGTATCCGCCTACCTGCGCCAGTTTTTCGCTATTAATTATTGTCTGATCTGTAGATTTGTAACGAATCGAACTGTGAGAAGTTATATTTTGTGAGCAATGCTTCGCAGATGCTGCAATCCGCCGTTTCAGGCTGCAGTCCTCTGGGGCCATCCACCTGACAGGAGTATTTTGGTGCGTTTTCTACGTGACGTGCAAAATTCTGTCAATACTGATTATCTTTGGCTACCCATCTGTCCTGTTAACCATTAAACAATCTTGGCTGGAGGTTTCTCTGTGCAGCCGTTCTGAAATTGTAATTACGAGATCTGAGGTGTGGTAATTAACGCTGAGGAAATAACGTCAAAATCTGAATAAGTACTATACGTCCTAGAGAAATCTCTCTCAGTAAGTTACATCCTCGCCAATTCAACGAGATAGGCGTAATTCAGTAGAGCATTCACTGAGCGCTTGACCTTTCCCTCTTTGCATCTGAAAATTATGGAAACGAACGGACTGTAGCATTCTGAATGATCGATGGTAACCAAAACAGGATACAAAAAATGAGCATGAATTGGTTCTGTGACTATTAAGCTCTCTAGTGTGTCATACTTCGACTTTTTTCGTTCACGACCGCATCTCACGTTCTATTTTCCTTGCACATAAAAATCGACGACTTGCAATGTCACATAAGGTTACGGCTCGTAAAAATTTCATTGCTGTCTGCTGTCCCCCGCCGTCCCGTTCACTTCCGGCACTCTTCGTACTCGCCACGATGTCACGCGGTTCGTTTTAGGACTGCAGCCTGAAACGGCGGACTGCAGCATCTGCGAAGCATTGCTCACAAAATTTAACTTCTCACAGTTCTATTCGCTACAGCATTCCTGCTAGTTCGGTCTACCGGCGAAGGCGGCAATGCAAAACGTTCTCGAAGGAGGGGACGTAGGAATGGCAGTAAATACTAAAATATAGTATTCCAGTTATTATTATTATTATTATTATTATTAATTCTGTTATTGATTATCAGTATTACATCATAACTGATTTCCTAGCTGCAGCAACCACTTCGTTCAACTCATCATGTGGGATGGAGCAATCAGATTCGTACGAATGGAAAAACGCACTATATTAATGAATGCTGCAAAGACCTAGATATTACTTTTAGGTGATTTCTCGCTGCGTCTCACACACTCGATTCAAAATCAAATTTCATACAACTCACATCAACATTTAAAAAGACACTACGCCAGGAAATGCGCAGTATATGTTGGAGTGTATCTTGTTTAAATGTTAGCCGCCACTTTCCAAGTGCTACGTCGCATGGAGCAAGAAAAGCAAATGCCTGTGTACCCCATACGCCCCTATTCTCTGCTTCTCGTGATATTCTCCTTTCTGCAAATAAATTCCTTATAAGTCCCCTGAACTTCTATGCTGTACTCTCGATTGGCTATTGGGTGTGTCGCTGAAGACATTCTGCATCTGCTGTTAGGCTCACTTGATAAGAACAGCAAACACTGGAGCAGCACTGAAGAAGCGTTCACAAGACTGCGTTCTGTGCCGTTCCCTTAACAAAACAGACTCACAATAGACTCACGGAATGATAGCGTACAAGGTTATCCCCACTACCCACCGCTTAGGTCGCTATAATGTAACATCGCAAGGACAGACGGCAAGCTTTGGCAGCATGAATGAAATGGTTCAAATGCCTCTGAGCACTATGGGACTTTACATCTGTGGTCATCAGTCCCCTAGAACTTAGAACTACTTAAACCTAACTAACCTAAGGACATCACACACATCCATGCCCGAGGTAGGATTCGAACCTGCGACCGTAGCGCATGAATGAAGCCCGAGCGTCCAAACAGCAGTAAAAACGGCATTGTAAATCTGCAACTGCTATTGGAAGTAGCATGTAAGCGCAACGAACAGGTGCACAGGTGTACTGGAAGGCATGTAAAACCAGAATAAGTGATTAAATGGTTACAAATTATCAGCGAGTAAAAGCACCAAACATTCTCATTTTAAACAATAGATACTTCAAGCAATACTATCATATTTTTCATGCGTCGTGTTTTCCTAAATATCTGTGACTAACACTCTTTTAGATATATTCGTACTGACAGCAAAAATAAAAAAAGTTTTCACTTAGAGTGTAAGAGGTATGCGATGTATGCGCTGCCTGCAATAGGCAAGGCATAGGAGAGTCCCTGACCAGAGAGCAGTATGTAGTTAGTTGTTGCTTGTCGCTAGTCGGCATTAGTCTTGAGTTGTCTGCAGTAGACGGCAGGAGTCTGCGCGTGTCTGCGCTTGTGTGCAGTCTGCTCTGGTCGGGACTCTGGAGGATGAGAATTATTGTATAAGATAAAGAAGCAGCCTTGCGCATATCTAGTAATGTATGTGAACTGTCTTCCAATCTTTAAAAAAATGCCCTAATAATAATTTTTATAATATAAAGTAATTTTTTTAAAAAAAGCTTTCATTTCAATTTAAAGAATTTATCCAATGCATGATCATGCCAGGTGTACAGTAGAAACTTGACGAGGCATGGAGTCAAAAAGCCGTTGAAAGCCCCCCGCAGAAATATTAAGCCATGCTGCCTATACGGCCGTCCATAATTATGAAAATGTTACAGGCACAGGCTTTTGTGCACGAAATGACCTCTTGATTATGTGCCATAAATGTTCGATGGGGCCGGCAGCTGTGGCCGAGTGGTTCTAGGCGCTTCAGTCCGGAACCGCGCTGCTGCTACGGTCGCAGGTTCGAATCCTGCCTCGGGCATGGATGTGTTTGATGTCCTTAGGTTAGTTAGGTTTATGTAGTTCTAAGTCTAGGGGACTGATGATTTCAGATGTTAAGTCCCATAGTGCTGAGAGCCATTTTTTTGTTCGATGGGGATCATGTCGGGCGATCTGGGTGGCCAATCATTCTCTCAAATTCTCCAGAATGTTCTTCAAACCAATCGCGAGCAACGGGGCCCGGTGACATGGCGCATGGTCATCCACAAAAATTCCATCGTCGTTTGGGAACATGAAGTCCATAAATCCCGGCAAATAGTCTCCGAGTAGATGAATATAATCGAGGACACAATCTGTTCCGTGTAAACACAGCCCACACTGTTATGGTGCCACCACGAACTTGCACAGTGCTTTGTCGACAATTCGGGTCCACGGCTTCGTGGGGTCTGCGCCAGACTCGAATCCTAACATCAGCTCTTACCAACTGAAATCCGGACTAATGTGACCAGGCCACGGTTTTCCAGTCGTGAACACGAGCCCAGGAGGGGCGCTGCAGGCGATGTCGTGCTGTTAGCAAAGTCACTCGCGTCGATCGACTGCTGCCAAAGCCAGTTAACGCCGAATTAGATCGCCGCACTGTCCTAACGGTTACGTCCGTTGACGTCCCATTTCTACGCTTATTTCACGCGGTGTTGGTTGTCTATTAGCACTGATAACTCTATGAAAACGTCGCTACTCCGGTCGTTAAGTGAAGGCCGTCGACCACTACGTTGTGCGTGGTGAGAGGTAATGCCTGAAATTTGGTATTCTCGGCGCACTCTTGACACTGTGAATCTCGGTATACTTAATTGGCAAACTATTTCCGAAGTGGATTGTCCCACGCGTCTAGCTTCAGTTACCACTGCGGGTTCAAAGTCTGTTAATTCCCATCAAGCTCTAGAGCGCTGCAGTCGTGGACTGTGCGGCTGGTCCCGGAGGAGATTCGAGTCCTCCCTCGGGCATGGGTGTGTGTGTTTGTCCTTAGGATAATTTAGGTTAAGTAGTGTGTAAGCTTAGGGACTGATGACCTTAGCAGTTAAGTCTCATAGGATTTCACATACACACAATTCCCGTCATGCGGCCGTAATCACGTTGGAAACCTTTTCACACGAATCACCTGAGTACAAATGACAGCTCCGCCAATGACCTGCCTTTTTACACCCTGTGTACGTAATACTACCACCATCTACAAAATCAAATGGCTCTGAGCACTGTGGTACTTAACATCTCAGGTCATCAGTCCCCTAGAACTTAGAACTAGTTAAACCTAACTAACCTAAGGACATCACACACATCCATGCCCGAGGCAGGATTCGAACCTGCGACCGTAGCAGTCCCGCGGTTCCGGACTGCAGCGCCTAGTACCGCAAGACCACCGCGGCCGGCACCACCATCTACATGCGTGCATATCGCAATCCCATGATTTTTATCAGTTCATTGTATAATACACTGACGTATAGATTTAAATGGACCAGGTACTAGATAAACCCATCTATACAGAAGTTACCGACGTTTCAGCTTTCAGGAAATACAAGACTTAGTTACTTATTTATTAACACAACGGTATTTAAATTACAAATCCAATAGTGTACCCAAAAATAGACTACGGATATATACTGTAATTTTCAAAAAATGTGTAGAAA
The DNA here is from genome assembly GCF_023864345.2 of Schistocerca serialis cubense. Lineage (NCBI taxonomy): Eukaryota > Metazoa > Arthropoda > Insecta > Orthoptera > Acrididae > Schistocerca > Schistocerca serialis. The sequence continues at coordinate 461,547,790 of NC_064639.1, forward strand.
CATATGTCGTTGTCGTATTTAGGGTAACAAATTATATGTAACATCTTTTATCAAATAATCTAGCCGACAGGAACAACGTCATCGTTCACAGACAACGTTCTTTTGTAAATGGCCAACACGCAGCCATACACACAAACGAATCTTGTACACTTACACTCCTCTCTCTCTCTCTCTCTCTCTCTCTCTCTCTCTCTCTCTCTCTCTCTCTCTCTCTCTCTCTGTTCGAACAGGCCTTAAAGGCTCAACGGGACTGACCGACTGACTGACCGCCGTGTTAGCCTCAGCCTAAAGGCGTCGTTGGCTGCCGACATCGAGGCTAATGTGGTCAGCACATCGCTCTCCCGGCCGCTGTCAGCTTTTGTCATGAGAGACGCTCCTTCTGAATCAAGTAGCTCCTTAATTTGCCTCACAAGGGATGAGTGCACCCCGCCTACCAGCAGCAGTGCTCGGCAGACCGGACGGTCATCCCTCCAAGTGCTAGGCATGACCAACTGCGCTTAACTTCGGTTATATACCGGGAACCGGTGTTACCACTCCGGCAAGGCCGTCGGAGCACTTACACTGCTGGCCATTACTTATCACGAAGTGGCTAAATGCTTCGGTATGCAAACGATTATCATTTCAGAGCAACCCCACAAATAGGAATAACACCATCCACAACAACATATAAGAAAATAATATACAGTGGTTTTCTCATTCAGAAATCGCGTTTGAAAGTTGATTTTCTGTAACAAGACCGTGTTATGCCTTCTGTATGAGCGAAAAACGTCCACCAACATATACCGAAATTCAACAGTAACACATCGTAGCCTTGGAGACCGCAGTATACTGCTTCGCGATATTGTTGCTGGGGGTTGGGATACCACGACTGTTACTCCAGTATGCAATCTATAGGTTCAGGATGGCAATATTCAACGCCATGCAGGATCTCAACAGCCCCACGCGGCTAGCACCAGACAGGATAAACAAGTAGTCCACTTGGTCGTGTGAGATCGTTCAGTCACTTACCGCGAATCAGGAAATGGTCTTGTTTGCAGCGAGACAAGTATCGACGAACAGCGCGAAGACATCTGAAGCATCACATACTTTCGGCACGATGAATATTTTTGCGGTTTCCCCGGATGTGGCAGCAGAGATGCCAGCCGACAGGGATGAGCTAAGCGACATTACTGTGCATGGGAGTGACTCCGTGTCGTCTTTTCAGAAGAGAATTTATTCTGCGTACAGCATCACAATTAATGTTCTGTATGTGGAGACGCCCACGAGAACAAACGTTGACAGTTTGTATTTGTTGCCGCCCATATAATATATGGGCCCAGAAACTGGCGTGGTGGTATGGGGTGTCATTGCGTACGCAACACGGTTACCTCTGGTTCGCATTTTCTGTAATTTCGACAGCAGGCGTTACATTTTTAACGTGTTTAGTCAGGTGTTGGTGACTTATATTCGAGGTCTCCATGACGGCACCTTTCAAGAAGATAGCCTAAGACCCTATGCTGCCCACGCTGTCTTGGCCTACATTGATATCAAAACCGTTTGGTTATCTAAGAGCACAGACTCTCACTGCAGTAACATTGAATAAAAATTTCTCCAGTTTCCAGCCGCATCAAATGATTAAAATTAAGCGAGCTTTCGACCAAGCACTCCTTGGCCTTTGTCAAGTGATATCACCAAGCAGTGCTTGGCCAAAAGCTCGCTTAATTTTAATCAGTTGATGTCGCTGGAAAGAAATCTGAGAACCTTTCATCGATTTGGTTGTCGATTGCCGACAGGCTGGTATGCCACCATCCGCCAGCCATTACGACTGATGAACTCTGGTGTAAAGTTGAAGCAGCGTGGAACAACGTAACCGTATCTGTCGTCCAAGCACAGTTCGACTCTGTGGCCAACTGGATTAGAGCTGTTGTTGCTAGCAGAGGTAAATGGAAATGTCGTGTGGCTAGGGCCTCCCGTCGGGTAGACCGTTCGCCTGGTGCAGGTCTTTCAATTTGACGCCACTTCGGCGACCTGCGCGTCGATGGCGATGAAATGATGATGATTAGGACAACACAACACCCAGTCCCTGAGCGGAGAAAATCTCCGACCCAGCCGGGAATCGAACCCGGGCCCTTAGGATTGACAGTCTGTCACGCTGACCACTCAGCTACCGGGGCAGAGGTGATAGCTCTGCGTGCAATACTTCGCACCTTGTATATCGCGAAATCACCTACAAATTTTATCATGTAGTCTTCCTAAAACACTGTATACTGACAATAACTACGATTTCGTCATTTCCTGTCCTTCATGGTGTTGCAGTCTTAATGGCCAGCGGTCTGCCTTCGACCTCCACATACAATTTGAACGATTGTTATCGAAATAATATAGAACGCGCCCGTTTACGGGCCAAATATTTTTGGAACGAAACTAAAAAAACCGTCGAAGTTGCAACAACTTGACGGTTTTGCAATTTCATTGAATCATAGCAATTTGCTGCCTATTGCCATCCAGTGTTCTAGAAGTGATGTCCGCCTGCGTAGCTGCGTGGTCAGCGTAGATGGCTGCCATGCAGCGGATCCAGGTCCGATTCCTGCTACTGCCAAGGATTTCTCCCTGGTGGGAGGAATGGTACAAGGTGCACTCAGCCTCGTGTTGCCAATTGAGGAGCTACCAGACGGAGTAGCAGCGGCTTGCGGACCGCTTGCCCCTCCATACCGCATCCACATGTCGCAGGAAAGCGGAGGGTGACACAGCGGCCTGTAGACGTCACTTGGGCCATCATGGCCTGGAGAGGAGCTCGCTTATCATGGAACCGAATAAATTTATTTCACTGAACACGTTAAGGTATAGGTTATCGTAAATATAAATGACAAAATTCTGCACCGTTCGTTTGTTGTAAAATTAACTGAGGACCTGTAGGCCTACAACAGAGGATAGACGTGAATACTAGCGAAAAATTTTTCTTGTACGTTTTCCCCAGGAACGTTTACTGTGTACAGTGGTATCAGGAGCCTGCTGTCTCCAATGAGGAGACGGTAGCAGAGTGGTTTAGATATTGAAAATAAATTAGCCAACAACTAATTACCTTATAAAGATGAGAATATAATGTGCACCCAGACTGACAAAGATTATGAAAATAAATATCCTTCGCAACAGTATTGTCAGTATTGGTTCCTGTGCCTAGTCATTGTACGCAGCTGCTTCTCTTAAAGCAGCTGTTCATAGTGTTAGCTGCTATGTTCGCGTCACCCCGTGAAACGTCGCATCATAGGCGCTACAGTACACGCTCTACTGGTCCAGGGCACTGGCGCGACGTAGCGGCCGCGATAGCTCTAACAATATGGTCTACACTAAATTGGACTGGAGAGAAAGGAAGCAAGTGAAGAAGCCTAAGGATTAACGTCTCGTCATCGCAGAGGTCGTTAGAGAAGGAAAAAAAGTTTCGTTTAGGAAAAGGGGAGCGAAAGTTTCTGGTCAAGTCCTATTCAAGGAAACTATCTGACTAGCATACGCGCATTCGAATCGCCTCCTCCCGAATGGCAATCCGGTGTGCTAACAATTGCGGCATCTCCCTCGGTTGCCGAACATAGACTCGTCACCAGATGCGGAGGAAAAAGATCGTAGGCCCTACACATGGCCACTGAGCTGTCCATGAAACACGACCGCCACAACAACCAACCCACTGTTGTCAAAAATTGGAATTGTGCTTTTCCATAGAAGTCCCATCATGTTGAAACCACATAGTGCTGATAATTATGAGCGACATATTTTTAGGTGCTATGGAAACGATATTAGTAGATCTTTTTGTAGGTAAATACAGTTACTTGCTTCCCAACATATGGGCTGCGTCTATAACATTATCCACAGACAGACCGCACTAAACAAATGTAAAAGTTTATTAGCACTCCATATACTAAAGCACTACCTGACTTGTTTTATTTATGTAAATCTCACAAGTATTTCATTCTAATACACACATCAAAAAAAGTTTTGCATCACCTCGGTTCCGAGAGTTCCGGAACCTGTACAGAAAATTGGAATAGAGAGCCGGCCGGAGTGGCCTTGCGGTTCTAGGCGCTACAGTGTGGACCCGAGCAACCGCTAAAGTCGCAGGTTCCAATCCTGCCTCGGGCATGGATGTGTGTGATGTCCTGAGGTAAGTTAGGTTTAATTAGTTCGAAGTTCTAGGCGACTGATGACCTCAGAAGTGAAGTAGCATAGTGCTCAGAGCCAATTGAATCATTTTCTTTGGAATAGAGATCAACGTAAACATCACTTCCGCCCTTTTTATTGCTCATGAAAACCACACATTGCATGTTGTATTGAGAGGCACCCACGTGCCTTGCTCATACTGTGGCATCAAGCAGTCAGGCCTGCAAGATGAGTGGTCTGCCAAGCGAGTGGATTCATTCTTATTTATCGAGTAACATGAACTCTCGTACTCACAATTAAGTTACCAATTATCCTCCTATACGAATAATACGCAACGGAAACGCACATCTATCAGTAATTTACAGAACTCTGACTGTTCACTACGCACTGGCAATACCACATTTTCTTTTTTTTATTTAACGCTTTTATCAACACGTGGCCATCGCACTGAATATGAGCGGCGCACACATTATAATTTATGGATATCATGACAACATACAATTCGAAGGAAAAGGCCACCAATCTTTTTCTTTTCACTATCTTATTTATTCCGATAAATTCTATAACCTAAACACACAAATTCTATAACCTACAACAATAACACATGAGAAATTCCGCCCAGTGGGCATGGCTTTACATTGGTGATTCTCTACCTTATGGTCTCGTAATTATTTAACGCTACAGTGCACTTTCTGGATAGGATGGTGGATCTTTTTTTATATCTCACACTTCGACTCTCACAACCATCATCACGAAACTTTCCTCCAGACCGAGCGGTACAAAAGGAACATGCATAACCCGCTACCTCTGAAACTACCTTGCTACTCTCCCATGCAAACCACACATACTTAAATTACATGACATACACCACACTACAACATGAAATACAACACAGGGAATAGTCACAACATTATCACTTTGAACCTCGCGACTACTACGGTTGCAGGTTCGAATCCTGCCTCGGGCATGGATGTGTGTGATGTCCTTAGGTTAGTTAGGTTTAAGTAGTTCTAAGTTCTAGGGGACTGATGACCACAGATGTTAAGTCCCATAGTGCTCAGAGCCATTTGAACCATTATCACTTTCAGCTTTCCCACTTCAATTAATATTTATCCCAGTTTCACACGACACTGCCCCACTTCGTAATTCTACTTTCCTACTATGAACTCTGGAGATATATGCACGTCTTCCTGTGCAATGCAAGCCAAGTGGCGTTGCTGGATAGACGGCTGACTCACCTTGCTTCTCTCTCAGAGTATTATAGTTTGAATCAAGCGTCACACGGAAACATATCACGCAAAGTAATATTAAGAACATATTCATCACACACGCAAGTCCTCAACTGATACCATGGACGAGTACTTCTCTTTATCCGTTGTCTCATACACAGATTGAGACTCACACAGTACTCACCACGTGGAAGTACTCGCCTCTAATTTCAAGTCCTGCACAAGCTATTTCTTAAATATTTCAACTTATAGTACACACGCTAGTAATTCAGCTTAACTTAAGCACACGGAAGTATTTCAACTTATTGCTACACGTGGTATCATTGTGACCGTTGGTCACTTCCGAAGATTACTACGATCCCATTAATATTACCTGCCTGACATTTAATTCTCCCCACAAAAGTTCCTGAAATGGAGAAATTATTATTTCAAACTACTCTTAAATATTCCACATGCATACCATGTCTCCACTCTTTTGTCTTTACGGAGCACACCTAAGACAGGTCTTAACAGCACAAGATCCAACGGCAGAGTGCTGAAACATGGCCGTTCTTCAGGTCCTCTCGCACCTCTGCCCAAGTGGGGGAGCACCTTGCTACCGTATTGGTCAGCCACATTTCAGGCGCTCAAAGCTCAGGTAAATTTCATCTCTTTGGTCCCACCAAAGGTCTCAAAGATGATCATATATTCACATTCACTATCTGCGGTTAGCAGACGACCATACATTCATTCATTTCACAGATCTCACCAAACTGGATGTAGGGATTTATTTTGTGGGAGTGCACATGTGATCAATTAAATAAATAAATTGTCATTCTTTCCCACACCGGTATCCGGCTTCGCTGTATTAATTGAAATTGAATTATTTTACAAAAAAAATGTGTTCTTCTGACAAAAATAATGAAGTATGTTGTACCTATTTTCAATGTCGGGCGGTACTGTACCCTTTCAGTATCACCATACAGGGAGACCTCCAGAGGTGGTGGTCCGGTTTGCTGTACACACCGGTACCTCTAATATCCAGTAGCACGTCCTCTTGCATTGATCCGTGCCTGTATTCGTCGTGGCATACTATCCACAAGTTCACCAAGGCACTGTTGGTCCAGACTGTTTCATTCCTCAACGACGATTCGGGGTAGATCCCTCATAGTGGTTGGTGGGTCACGTCATCCATAAACAGCCCTTTTCAATTAATCCCAGGCATGTTCGATAGGATTCATGTCTGGAGAACATGCTGGCCACTCTAGTCGAGCGATGTCGTTATCCTGAAGGAAGTCATTCACTAGATGTGCACGATGGAGGCGCGAATTATCGTCCATGAAGACGAATGCCTCCCCAGTATGCTGCCGATATGGTTGCACTATCGGTCGGAGGACGGCACTCACGTATCGTACAGCCGTTACGGCGCTTTCCGTGACCGCCAGCGGCGTACGTCGGCCCCACATAATGCCACCCCAAAACAGAAGGGAACCTCCACCTTGTTGCACTCGCTGGACAGTGTGTCTAAGGCGTCCAGCCTGACCGCGTTGTCTTCAAATATGTCTCCGACGATTGTCTGGTTGAAGGAATTTGCGACACTCATCGGTGTAGAGAAGGTGTTGCCAATCCTGAGCGGTCCATTTGGCATGTTGTTGGGCGCATCTGTACCGCGCTGCATGATGATGTGGTTGCAAAGATGGATCTCGCCATGGGCGTCGGGAGTGAAGTTGCGCATCATGCACCCTATTGCGCACATTTTAAGTCGTAACACGACGTCCTGTGGTTGCACAGTTCCTGTCTCTGTGCATCTCCTCCATGTCCGAACAACCACATTTTGGTTCACTCCGAGACGCATGGACACTTCCCTTGTTGAGAGCCCTTCCTGTCACAAAGTAACAATGTGGACGCGATCAAACCGCGGTATTGACCGTCCAGCCATGGTTGAACTACAGACAACACGAGCCGTGTACCTCCTACCAGGTGGAATAACTGGAACTGATCGGCTGTCGGACCCGCTCCGTCTAATAGGCGGTGCTCATGAATGGTTGTTTACATCTTTGGGCGGGTTTAGTGATTTCTCTGAACAGTCAAAGGGACTGTGTCTGTGATACAATATCCACAGTCAACGTCTATCTTCAGGAGTTCTGGGAACTGGGGGGATACAAAACTTTTTTTGATGTGTGTAGTTTTTCTTAGAACTGTATAATCGAGAAGTCCAAGGAAGTGAAAAAACTATTCTCGATAACGAGAAGGGATCGAATACGCATACGAAAATCGATAACTTACTACTACTGACTAGCTGCTGTGGACACAATACGCTATAGCCACGCCATCGGATGCAATCGTGATTTTGTCGTTTTTCAGACTGTACAGGGGGCCTGCTCGGATAATATGGGATCTTCGTTCCTCTAAGGAAAATAGTTTTATGTAACTTCAGTAAAGCTGTAATATTCGTTGATTCTCGAATCAGGGTTTTTTTCCGTTTGTTCCAGTTACCTGTTACTATAGGTTCACTTGTTCATTTGCGTGCAGGAAAAAACGTTGCATTGAAAGAGTGGTCGCGAGTGCAGCCAACACGAAGCGACCCGAAACGTGAAACGGGACTTATTATTCTCGGATTAGGTATTCGAATACTCGACATCTGCCGGTCGGAGTGGCCGTGCGGTTCTAGGCGCTACAGTCTGGAAGCGGGCGACCGCTACGGTCGCAGGTTCGAATCCTGCCTTGGGCATGGATGTGTGTGATGTCCTTAGGTTAGTTAGGTTAAATTAGTTGTAAGTTCTAGGCGACTGATGACGTCAGAAGTTAAGTCGCATAGTGCTCAGAGCCGGAACTTGACATCTGTATTCGAAAATTTGGAATCGGAAACTTCTCGGTTTAAAGTAATCTTTATGAAAGTAAACTCCCTGATGTAACTAACACTAATAGCACGTGACAGCAGGAGATACCATATGCAGAGGAGTGTTATTGAGCAGAAAAGGAGCAGCACCAGTACCAATAGAAATATCCGTTACTGAGTCAACGTCCCTGTAAACGAATTGCTGACTGGCTAAATGGCCGATGCTCAGCAGTTTCAGAGGCAGTTGTGTTTTGTGACATCCGATGAGTATTCTCAGATAGCTGTATGCACAGTGCAGACGATAACACTCTGCTATTTTTTTCCGAACCACCTCCTTGTCGACATTATTTTAGATGTCAGACCGGAGACATTCTGTCTGATAATTTTGTACTAGAGCGGTGTCTCAGGACAATGTACTGAGTGATACGTTGTTTTTTTTCTAAATAGTTACAAGCCAAGGATCTTGAAAATTAGGTGGAATAATAAGAAATGAGGAGTTTCTCCGCAGAATTGGGTAAGAAAGGAATGTATTGAAAACACTGAAAAGAAGGGACAGGATGACAGGATATGTGTTAAGATATAAGGGAATAACTGTCATGATGCTAAAGGGACCTGCAGAGGGCAAAAACTATAAAGGAAGACAGATATTGGGAAATAAGCACAACAAGTAACTGAGGACGTAGGGCGCAAGTGCTACACTGCACGCAGAGGTAGGCGCAGGCGAGGAATTCGTGGCGGGCCGTACCAAACGATGCAGAAGAATGATGGCGAGAGAAAGCTAATTTGTGTCTACAATAAAGGGCTCCATTCCATACTATTTACTCAAGGATGATTTTTCTACTTTTAGTTAGTCTGCCAGTCTTTATTTTAGCTAAATCAGCTGTACTTTCCAGCGATATGTCTGTTTTAGACTGTAAAGCTAGATATTGATTAGAAAGTACTTGGAAGGAGGAGCAAACACGACAAGACTTAATCAGAGAGAGAATAATCGTCTGAGATGCAAAGCTCCAGATATTCCAGGACGTTAATTAAAACTAGTAATCGGCTTGGTGAAGACGCTGGTGGCCTATGTCCTCCTGTGGAGTTCTCAGGTCAGGAAATTTCAGAACGCAACCTCATAGTGACGTTGTGCGGTGCTAATTAATTCTGTCTCTCGGCTCGAGACAAGGGTGGCAAGTGTTACTCAATTTAATGAACACATTAGCGGAGTAGGTGTCTCCAGGTAAACCAGTAACAAGTTTTTCGAGACGTAGGTCGCGCATTAGGTCGCGTGAACAGCTACTTGGGTTTTTTAAAAACCACACGATAGGGAAAGAGCGTCACATAATTGTAGTCTGAAGTATTACCTCATGTCGTACGCGATATGAAAAACGTACACTGAAGCGCCGAAGGAACTGGTATAGGCATGCGTATTCAAATACAAAGATATGTGAACAGGCAAAATATGGCACTGCGCTCAGCAAAAAAGACAAAAAGTGTCTGGAACAGTTGTTGGACAGGTGACTGCTGCTGCAATGGCAGGTTATCAAGATTTAAGTGAGTTTGAACGTGGTATTATAGTCGGCTTCGAGCGATGAGAGACGCGATCTCCGAGGTAGCGATGAAGCGGGGATTTTCCCGTATGACCATTTCACGAGTGTACCGTGAATATCGAGAATCGGGTAAAACATCAAATCACCGACATCGCTGCGGCCGGAAAAAGATCCTGCAGGTACGGGACCAACGACGACTCAAGAGAATAGTTCAACGTAACAGAAGTCTACAGATTTCAATGCTGGGCCATCAACAAGTGTCAGCTTGCGAACCATTCAACGAAACATCACTGATTTGGGCTTTCGGAGCCGAAGGCGCGCGCGCGTGCCCTTGATGACTGCACAACAAAAAGCTGCACGAGTCGCCTGGGCCCGTCAACACCTAGAGTGGACTGTTGATGACTGGAAACATGTTGCCTGTCAACAGCCCTACCACAACAAAGGTCAACAATTAATTATGATTGTAGTGTTGCTCACGCTGCTAAATATTGCATTTTCAGGCAACAACAAAGTTATATTGTGTGGCATGTATCATTAGAGCACAGTTAATAAAGTCATTTCTTGAAATAATGGATAAACTAGGCACTCATCTTTTCGTGTTTCCCACGCTGGTCTCGTTGTGAACTCATAGCTCAATCGTCGTAAAATCTAGTAGTGATGATTCCAAGCTCGGATGCAAAGAGGCCTTGGTGTTATTCTGCGATATTCAAAAGTTTTATAGATGTGTTTCATAAACCATTCTTGAGGATTAAACTTTTTGCAAGATAGGACTATGGTGATGTAAAAAAAGTAATCAGCACTCCGAATTTAAGTTACACTTCCTTTTCATTACTTTTGTTGCAATATCACGTAACTCGTTCCAAAACATCACTTCACAATATAAAACATACTTGAAAATATCTTCCTCATTGTCAAAGTTCACATTTCATAAACTGACTACAATTTGCGTCTTTTTAACATGACGACCAAACCTTGACTCTCTAATAACAGCTTACGCGCCCAAACATCAGAGTTACAAGCACGTCAAAGATCATAGTGACAAAAGAAATAATACACATAAGAATAATATCATTGCAAGATAAACATATCGATGTATCGAAGTACCTCTACATTAATGAAATCAAATCTGAATGATGTCACAGAAATATGTTAACTATTTTACGGAAACACAGTAGAATATTGCTGGTATCGGGAGGTTGAGGTGAGGTACCGTAATGGTTACGTAATTCAAGTACCATTACACCTGGTCGAAAAGTCTCGTTTGAAATTGTATCTAGCGGATGGACGTGTACGGGTATGAAGACAAACTCTGCATGTCAGCAGGGGCTGTTCAAGCTGGTGGAGGCTCTGTAATGCTGTGGGGCGTGTGCAGTTGAAGTTATATGGGATCCCTGATACGTCTAAATAAGACACTGACAGGTGACACGTATGTAAGCATCCTGTCTGATCGCCTGCATCCATTCATGTCGATTTTGCATTCCGACGAACTTGGGCAATTCCAGCAGGACAATGTGACATCCCATACTTCCAGAATTACTACAGTATGGCTCCAGGAACACTCTTCTTAGTTTAAACACTTTCGTCGGCCACCAAACTACCCAGCGATGAACATTATTGAACATATCTGGAAAGTCTTCCAATGTGGTGTTCAGAAGAGATCTCCACCGCCTCGGAGTCTTGCTGATTTATGGACAGCCCTGCAGGATTCATGGTGTCAATTCACTCCAGCAGTGCTTCAGACATTAGTCGAGTCCATACCACGTCGTAATGCAGCACTTCTGCGCGCTCGCGGGGGTCCTACATGATATTAGGCAAGTGTACCAATTTCTTTGGCTCGTTCTAGAACCACTCATTGATTCATTCAATCATTCGGTCATGCAGGTATCGTGTTCCGTAAATTCGAACAAGAAGGTGAGCCTTCATGAATTTCGAACAGGCAATTGTGGCACGTGGTATAAGATTCCATTACAAATTGATGAGTCAAAACATTGCGGCCACCTGCTTAATAGCGCGTTGGTCCACCGCTGGAGTTAGTACAGCAGAGACTCTGCAAGGGCAGCATTCACCGAGTCTTGGCAAGTTCCGAAGGTATTTACCACCAGATATCCACGTACAAGTCAATCTTTTTTGTGCCTCTTTAGTCTTCGGATTGGTTTGATGCGACCCGCCATTAATTTCTCATTTTCCAACCTCTTGCTCTCAGAGTATCACTTATAACCTATATCCTCAATTATTTGCTGGACATATTCTGATCTCTGTCTTCTTCTCTAGCTTCTATCCTGCACAGCGCCTCTAGTACCACGGAAGTTATTGACTAGTATCGTAACAGGGGTCCTATCATCCTGTCCCTTCTTCTAGTCATAGCTCTTTATACCGTATACTCCCTTCCTCGCCGATTCTGTAGAGGACCTGCTTATTTCCTGCCTTAACGGCCCACCTTATTTTCAACATTCTTCTGTTCCACCACGTCTCAAATGCTTAGAGTCTCTTCTATTGCGGTTTTCCCACAACCCATGTTTCGTTATCATACAATGCTGTGCTCCAAACGTACATTGTCAGAGATTTCTTCCTCAGATTACAAGGTGTCGGTCGTCCACGCCTCATCACACGGAGATCGGAGTGTTGCCCACTCTGTGAACTGCATAGGCGGCGACCTGTGGCAGTACAAGGCTGGCGGAGCACGCTGTTCAACTCACACAGTAGAACGTGAGGCTCCGCAGCCCTTAGTTTTCACATGTTAACCCAGCGACATCGTCAACGCTTCGCCGCGCGAGATGAATCAAGTTTCTTGTACCGTCAGGTCGATGCTCGTGTACGGAAACCCTTATCCGTGTGAACGGCTCCTCGAAACATGCAAAGCGCCACGGACTAATGCCGCTGGGAGTTGTATTATGATACAGGGGACGTTCAGTTGCATTCCCATGGGACCTGTGGTAGTAATCGGAGGATCTGCGACATCTGTGGACTGCGTGGACACTATTACGGAGCACCCGCATCCCTTCATGCTTGAGGCCTTCCCGGACTACGATATCGTCCGTGTCACAAAGCCAGGATCGTGCTACAGTGGTTTAATGAACATGATAGTTAACTGACGTTGATATTTTGAGCACAAAATTCTCCTAATCTGAACCCAATGGAAAAATCTGAGATGCTATCGAGCGATAGCTCCACTCTACAAATCACTGGTCCGTAATTTACGAGAATTCTATCGGAATTTCTAAAATCGTTGGGGGAAGTGGCAAGAAAACGACTATTCACGGTGGCGTTTAGAATGTATGAGATTGGCGATACACCATGAAATTTTGGGAAAAGCATTATCCACACAGTTCCGAAGATAGCAAAAGCCGGCAAGGGCGAAAATTATGGCTCTATCAACGTCACAACTCATGCAGCCAAGTTTCTGACAAGAATAATATGCAGAAGAATTGAAAACAAAATTGAGGATACTGTAGATGAGAATCCGTTTGGCTTTTGGAAAGATAAAGACACCAGAGGCGCAATTCTGACCTTGCGGTTGATAATGGAAGCAGGACTAAAGAAAAGTCAAGACATGTTCACAGGATTTGCAAATCTCAAAAAAAAGTTCGACAGGGTAAATGGTCCAAGATGTTCGAGATCCTGAAAAAAATAGCAGTAAGCTATAGGAAAAGACGGGTCATACACAATATGTACAAGAACCAAGAGGGAACAATAAGAGTGGAAGACCACGAGCGAAGTGTTCGGACTAAAAGGGGTGTTAAACAGGGATGTAGTCTTTCGCCCCTACTGTTCGATAATGATGGAAATAAAAGAGAGCTTCAAGAGCGGGATTAAAATGCAAGATGAAAGGATCTCGGTCTTAAGATTAGCTGATAATATCGCTGTCCCAGTGAAACTGAAGAAGAATTACAGGATCTGATGAATGGAATGAATAGTCTAATGAGTACAGAATATGGACTGAGGCTAAATCGAAAAAAGACGGAAGTAACGAGAAGTATCAGAAATGAGAATAGCGAGCAATTTTAGATCAGGATTTGTGATCACGAAGTTGAGGAATTCTGCTACCTCTGCAGCAAAGCAACCGACGACGGATGAACCAAGGAGGAGATCAAAAGCAAACTAGCACTGGCAAAAATGGCATTCCTGGTCACGAGGAGTCTACTAGTGTGTAATAGTACGAGCAAAGTATTTATGTATACACAAAACAAAATCATCTGTTTTGTACAAAGCTTATGGTCTAAATAGTCTGATAAATTATAGTAGACTAGCTAGTAAGGTATTTAGAAATCACATCTTATTTCAAGCAAAGTCTCTCCGCTGACTTTAGTTCACAAGCTGTAGAATGCAGTCACTCCAAAATGTTTTTGAATGATGAATAAAAATGTAGGATGTTAATAAAGTTTGTTTTATTTAGAAAAATCTAAGAGTTTCCATATAAAAAATTCCGAGGCATTACCTTATAGCACGCCCTCGAATAGCGCTGTCAGTCTTAAGGCAGTAGAGAGGTAGCCCTCCAGAGGTAGAGGACATAGGTAGCGTTTCAGTGCTATGGGCCTCCACAAGTAGCGAAAGTAGTAATTACATTGAACAGCGTTGGACAGTTAGGCCTGCAGCATACATACGCGTAAAATCAGGCGAATAAATATGAAAGTTATTTTGCTGAGTGATGATACGGATTTCGCATCTTTTGCGATTGTTCGTCAATATTGAACTGCTTTCAGCACTAGTACTAAACCGAAGAAAAAAGTATAAATAAGTACGGCAGAATACTCGCTTATATAAATAAAGTTAACTTCGTACGTATTTTGGTAGTCGCGACACATCAGGGAACCACTGGACAGACACCGCACGCTAGGTGACGAGAAGTAATGCAACGCGGTATCTTCAGAGGGAAATAATATAGGAGAATTAGTAAATCAATGTAATCGATGGTCAGTGTATTAAGGGATGGTTGTAGCAGCGTGCAATTTTGCTAGGTACCGTGAACTCTAAGTATGGCAACTGACAAAAAGAGGCGGAATAGTGCCGACAATGTTACAATGTATGTGGCCGCTTTATCAATATGCTCGTGTCTCCATCAAACATCGCAGTGTTCTGAGGAGGCCTGTAATATCCCAGTCAAATCATATACCGGGTGGTTATAATGAAAGTGCTGCTACTCACAGAGGTCCGCTGTTGCCTTAATTGTCGTATGACAGCGAAAACTTGGTGGATATTCTAATGTGTTAACGCGGAACCGAGTTACGCTGGACAAAAATTAGTACCAATTTTAGCTACGTGGTACAAAAGTGACGCTTTAAATGCAAGAAAGACGTATAGAAATAATCCCATATATAACGGGCGGACTAGGGACAGGGCGAGAGAAGAGAAGGTCAAACAAGTGAGAAAGGCATAATGCTGATTTTATTATCAACTGCTGCTCACACAGTTTGTTCAGTATGAGCACTAGAGATACCGACGAGATGCTGTACAGCGCCAGATTTGCACCAGGTGGCTAAAATTGAAACTAATATTTTTTCCAGCTTGAATCGCTTCCACATTAACCATTGGCATATCCACCCGGTATGGTGGTCAAAATGGGAGCAGACCTATAACCGAACCTTCTATTCCGTACTTCTTCCTTACTGTGATTTACTGCTGTGGCTATTTGTGAACCGAGGTAATAAGGTTTACACGTTGCAGTGGTGTGTAGCAGGTTGTTATTTTTATAGCCATATACCCTGTGAGTGGCAGTCTCTCATCGCTTACAAACTTAAAAACCGTGACGCTGAGCACGGCGAGCTTGTTTGGTGTGCGCTAACGAGAGAGGTTAGAGGCGCGGCACTAAGACAGGGCTGCTGATTGTTACAGAGGAAGGCAGGAGAGAGCAGGGCAGAGGTTGCGGAACTTTGTGAGGGCGTGCGGGCCTTTGGCGGGGCGCGTGGCGGCCGGCGCACCGCAGCCGCTCACAAAGGCCACAAAGAGCTTCTCCGAGGCGCGGCCTTTGCGCGCTGGCGCCAGCAGATACCGTGCGTGCTTCCGCCCCCCTCCACCACACCACAACCCTGTCCACCCTCTCCGCCAGATACGGCACGTCCGATCGAATAACGACACGACCCGCTCCGGTTGGAGGTTCCCGTCTTCCGGCAAAACGCCCACTTTTACCACCGTGGTAGTGCTCTCTGCGCCGCCCTTGTTGAGGCACAGTGACCAAGAATGGCGTTACGCGTGTCGAGAGGCGAGGAAATTGCAGCCATCGCCTACCACATACAGCTACACTACTGGCCATTAAAATTGCTACACCAAGAAGAAATGCAGATGATAAACGGGTATTCATTGGACGAATATATTATACTAGAACTGACATGTGATTACATTTACACGCAATTTGGGAGTATAGATCCTGAGAAATCAGTACCCAGAACAACCACCTCTGGCTGTAATAACGGCCTTGATACGCCTGGGCATTGAGTGAAACAGCTTGGATGGCGTGTACAGGTACAGCTGCCCATGCAGCTTCAACACGTTACCACAGTTTATCAAGAGTAGTGACTGGCGTATTGTGACGAGCCAGTTGCTCGGCCACCATTGACCAGACGTTTTTAATTGGTGAGAGATCTGGAGAATGTGCTGGCCAGGGCAGCAGTCGAACATTTTCTGTGTCCAGAAAGGCCCGTACAGGACCTATAATATGCGGTCGTGCATTATTCTGCTGAAATGCAGGGTTACGCAGGGATCGAATGAAGGGTAGAGCCTCGGGTCGTAACACATCTGAAATGTAACGTCCTCTGTTCAAAGTGCCGTCAATGCGAGCAAGAGGTGACCGAGACGTGTAACCAATGGCACCCCACAGCATCCCACCGGGTGACACGCCAATATGGCGATGACGAATACACGCTTCCAATGTGTGTTCACCGCGATGTCGCCAAACACGGATGAGACCATCATGATGCTGTAAACAGAACCTGGATTCATCCGAAAAAATGACGTTTTGCCATTCGTGCACCCAGGTTTCTGTCGTTGAGTACACCATCGCAGGCGCTCCTGTGATTCAGCGTCAAGGGTAACCGCAGCCATGGTCTCCGAGCTGATAGTCCGTGCTGCTGCAAACGTCGTCGAGCTGTTCGTGCAGATGGTTGTTGTCTTGCAAACGTCCCCATCTGTTGACTCAGGGATCGAGACGTGGCTGCACGATCCGTTACAGCCATGCGGATAAGATGCCAGTCATCTCGACTGCTAGTGATATGAGGCCGTTGGGATCCTGAACCCACCGATTCCATATTCTGCTAACAGTTATTGGATCTCGACCAACGCGAGCAGCAATGTCGCGATACGATAAACCGCCATCTTTATATATGCGTAGTGCTATCCGATGACTTTCGTCACCTCAGTGCATTACATCTGCGTGCACTAACCGACACTTGTAATACGTCAAAGATGCCTTCCATTTTCATAATAATAAGAATAAATATGTTTAACGTTTTAACATCGTTTCTTTCCTGGCCTTTATCCCGCATTTCCATGGTATCGACATGTTACTCTGCATTTGACAATGCTAGATGTATAGACTGGCGGCATGCACTACCGTCGCCAACCATCCCCCCCCCCCCCTTTCCCATCCCCACCCCCTACGAGGACGGATATTACGTATCCCACCAGTTTGCGGCCAATGTTATTCATGTCAAAGTGTGAGAACGTTTTCGAAATGTTTGCGAATGGTGAAACTGAGGTGGGACGTCGGTACCAACTAAGTAATCACGTAGTCGTATTTGGTAAACCGCCAGAAAACCACAACCAGGCTCGCGAGCACACGGCACTCGTTAACTCACCGGACCGATTCGATCTGAAGACGGCGCTTCACCGAATCCCGGAAGCGGCGTCATAATCCAGGAGGAATCACAAAACGTTTTATTGCAATGATAACAGATTGTTTACATCAGTACTTACGACTTCTCTCTAACATAACGTCTACGAATTTTCAGTTTAGAGGAGATTAGCATCTGAAAATGATTCGTCCGGAAATTTTGGAACAACACGCGTTATCTAATTAACTTAAGAACTATGTAGCAACAGAATGTCACAGCTTTGACGTCATAAAGTACGCAATGTAAAATCGAAGCGTGCTCGCTACGTTATCAGTATTTCACTTAGCACTACGACTGTGAGCACAGATTTGAAGAGATCATGGCTATGACAGCGAGTAAATGAGACTAATGCTGTTGCTTTCGCCCGTTTCCACATACGCTCAGGCATTCAGTTTTCCTATTTTTTCCCCTCAGTGATGCATCTTTCTCTTTCTGTCTTCCCTTACTGAACTTCCTGTGGTTCGTTTCTTCTACCTGTGGACTCACGAACCGAAGGGGATTCGTTGTTGATAGTGCAGTAGATGCAGTCAACATGAGAGCCCTGCTAGAGTGCTACCGGACCAGTCGTAAACCGTTCACGTGGGCTAGTCCTCACGCAAGGAGCGAAAAGCATCCTGCGTAAAGTGCAATTTGCGGGTTATAGAAATCCTTGCAATTTTCAAAAATCGTAATGTTCGTGCCATTTTTTTCTTCCGAAAGCCAGCTGCGAGATATGGAATTTGAAATACGAAAAAGTATAAAGAGTCCTACTAAAACGTATTTTGGAGGTCCTTCATGATCCCCATTAGACCCTCCTTTGAGTCCGCGCCTGCTTCCAACAGGCAGAATTGAAATAAGAGATTTGGGTCTGGGATGTCAGCATACAAAGTAGCTCCAACACAGCTGCATAGGATATGTAGAAAGAAAACGTGGTCAGTAAACGTACAGGCGTTTTCCCTTGACATCAAGGAGAGGTTAAGACTAAGATTGATGTGAGAGTCACATACGAGTAAGAGCTGCGGATAAATAAAATCCGTTATTTGCTGTCATCCTCAGATGACATAAAATCCCAGACTGAATTTCTCGTCCTGTACCGGAGCGTGCGTTGTTTTAAATTTTCCTGGAAGCTGGAAACCGCGACTGAATCCGGGACCTTGCCTTTCGCCAGCAGCGCTCCTACCGACTGAGCTATCCAGGCACAGCTCACAGTTTCACCTCCACCAACACTTCTCTCCTGCCTTTCAGACTTCGCAAAAGTTCTCATGTGTCATCTAACATCACTCCTACCTGATGGGATTGTCTTTA
This sequence comes from Schistocerca serialis cubense, assembly GCF_023864345.2. NCBI lineage: Eukaryota > Metazoa > Arthropoda > Insecta > Orthoptera > Acrididae > Schistocerca > Schistocerca serialis. Next base: position 461,566,604 of record NC_064639.1, read on the forward strand.
GTGCAGTTTTGACACGCAGCGAACTAAGATATTTGTATGATTTACTGTATTCATCAAAGTTTGCTGTAAAACAAAAACAAAGCGCACACGAAACGTAAAATGTAGTTTATTTCACGCGGGTGGAAATCTTTAAATATTAGTCGCTACTCATTTGCACTTCATTACCGTCAACGATAATGTTTTTGTAATACTAAATGGCTCTGAGCACTATGGGACTTGATATCTGTGGCCAGCAGTCCCCCAGAACTTAGAACTACTTAAACCTAACTAACCTAAGGACATCACACACACCCATGCCCGAGGCAGGATTCGAACCTGCGACCGTAGCAGTCGCTTTTGTAATACACATTGCATACAATGTGTGGATCGTTTTATATATGACTGCACAAGTACTCGGTTTTACATATATGTCGCACAGTGTATAAAATCGAGAGAACATTAGTACGAACATTTCCAGTCCTGTTACCTTGTATCGTACTTTCATTTTCAGATACTTGTGATGGATTTTAAGCTTTTGATGACACTTTATATCGTCTTGTAAGCTGTTTCAAACGTTTTATGTGAGTATGTGACTTCTTATTACGTGATTTTCCATGAGCATGTGCATCATATAGCACTGACATTTAAATATGAGATGTATTTCGTGTGTTCTCCCCTAAGGTAACCACATACTTCATGATGCTCTGAAAACTAAAACTAGTTGTACTAAAGAAGTACTTTTAACAGCTCTTGGAGGTGAACTGTGATGTTTTTTAAGTACTTAAGAGCTTTGGCACCGCCTTCACAAAGTATTTTAGTTGATTGTCCTGGAAGAACGATGAGTTAAAAAAGCCATGCGTTTACAAAGGGTGTTTGAAAAAGTGGTCGTTTTCCTAGAAGAGAGGGCATAAGCAAATGACGAGAAACAGATGCTTGCGGAAACATGCACCATTCTGTGCCACGACAGCCATCCATCTGCTGACACTGCGGAAGGTGCTCATTGTACAGTAGTTACCACTCTTACGCACCCTTCGCCCGCCTTACAAAGAATCGCAAGTTCGTAGGAACATACCTGTTTGCCTCGGATTTGGTCAGTTGTATGAAACGCACGCTCCTGTAACTATTCGTGTGTTCGATGAGTGTGGAGTAGACCACTGTCCTTAAATGTCCCCATAGCCAGAAATTTAAGAGGGTTAAAGGGCTTGGTGAACGGTAAGGCCGGGCTACTGGGCTTCCTAGACCAACCCGTCGGTTATTAGAAGTTTGTGTTAGTACTGTTGTAGGAGCGGTACAAAATGGGCTGGCGCCCCGTCACGCGTGAAGCACATTAGCTGTCATTCTTGAGGAAAAACGTTCTGCAAGCGAGCGAATAGTTTATCGCGTAGAAACTGGCGATAAAACAGCACCTATTAATCTGTCGGATAAAATGTGTGTCCCTGTGACTGTGTCAACCACAAACACTACACACAGAGTCATACTAAGGCGAATATGATGCCTTGTTTCCATGATCGCCCCGGAACTTACATCTCATCACAAGTTGTTATTGCGGCAATATACTGTTCCATTCTGTATATATCCGTAAATAAAATGCAGGGCTGTGAACTGATAATCTTTGCTGCTCCGTTTTAGAAATAATTGGTAACTCTGTACTCAGACAGGTGATCTTGTTCCTAAGAGCCTGCACGCTCAGTAAACGATAAAGTAACAGCCGGTGCCGGACTGGCATAGCAAGATCTTGGTTTATACTAGTGGTCTTCAAAGCTTTTTGCTCAAGAGCCATTATTAACATTGAGGGATGACACCTCGGGCCGCATATGTACCAACCAATCTTATCATTAACTGGTAAACTATACAAATTGGAATGTTTCAAGCGTCCGGTAGACTAGTTGTGGTAAGGGCGCGATAAGTTGGCAGCTGGCCCCCATGTAGTGATCGTTAAAAATCGCCACCATTCAGACCACTTCGTGTCAGCTGTTCTCTATTTCAGATTGTTGCACCCTCAGCGACCCCAGAGTCGTAGCACGGCTTTGCCTAACTAAGTCTTGTGTTGTCTGTGGGAACAGATGGTTAACTGGTTAATAAAATTAACTGTACTTATGTTTCAAAGCATTATTCAATATGAGACACTTTGACATATGATTTAAATGTCAGTTTTCTTCTGCTCATTGCGCTGGATTATAAAATCTTTAATGTAATGTTCCTTGCTGCAAGTAAGTATCACATTTGAAGATGACCGTCTCTGTAACACGCATTCACAAATCCATGTTACTTCCGTCTCATAATTTATACCGTAGCAGCTGATCGCTACGAGACGCTCGCACACGTGATTTATCGGTACTGGAAGACAAAACAACAAAAGTTTCCCGCTGTAACACAGCAGTGGCCGCGCTACTTGACCGCTATACCCCTGAGGTAAGCGGCCAACTTTACTTAGCTCATGGACGAATTCATCAACGTCGATTAAAATTAAGCAGCTGTGTAAGTATTTTTTTGTTACCAAGCAGCAAAAGTACAACTCTTAACGTTAGTTGACACTTTGGATTCGGCTGTTAGTTGTCAGATGCGTATTGTTATAAAATACGGCTCAGAATCGCGGGCCACACGAATACTTGATTCGGGCCGCAGTTTGACGACCACTGGTTTATACCTTTAGCAGCTCTAACTATTCCCAAACTTTCCTCTAGATCAACTTCTTATCGTAGCAACACTCGCTCCAACACATCCGGGATGCGACTTGTGCCTCGTCTGCTGGCAACCCTCGCCCTAGTTGCTCCTGATCCCGTGGCCGAAAGTTCTGGAAGAACCAACGAAACACTTCTTTCTTTACTATGGATTCAGCGTTGAGAATGTCGTTTCGAGTACATTACATGTGCCTATCGATTTAAACCGTTTGCTAAGCCATAGCAGAAGACAATGTATGCCACTTCTCGCGTAATGTTGTAGAATATTTCGTTGATTATGTTGTTCACCCTCCACAGAATCAAAAATCGTGTTCCGAGGCTACGACACCTCTAAGCGACATTTATGGAATAGCTGATAGAAGAGCAGTTGTGAATGCTATATCTGACAACAACAACACAGTTAGAAGGCGAAGCACAGAGACGAATGCAACCAGTAACAAAATAGCGACGACCGCCAATAGGGACACAGCCTCCACAGCTGAGTACCGTCAGTTATCGAGACGCGTAAAATGGCGCCTATCTCAAAAATTATTAGATTCCTGGTCTATGTTTACAGGATTTTTCTTTCTAGTTTCGATTTGTATTATTTTCTGTAAGAATATTGGTCAGTTTTTTTAAAACACCATGTATTTCCTTTTGTGCCAGAAAACAGCAAGACTGGTTTCACCACACTTCGGCTGTGACTCTTTGTGGCGAAGTCAGTGAATTGCAGTATATGCCAGCATTATGGACGCATTACCAGATCTTACAACACCAGATCAGCCTGTGTAAATGTAGAAAATCTGCAGCATTTGAATAGATGAGGATGGGATGGATGAGGTTCTTTTAGACAGTATGATAGTCCGCATGTTCTGCTGATTCGTCGGAGTTCGTTTACAAGGTGTAGTACGTGTAATAGGTGTACGAGTTGATCATCAAAAGATGGCTCTGAGCACTATGGGACTTAACTTCTGAGGTCATCAGTCCCCTAGAACTTAGAACTGCTTAAACCTAACTAACCTAAGGACATCACACACATCCACGCCCGTGGCAGGATTCGAACCTGCGGCCGTAGTGGTCGCGCGGTTCGAGACTGCAGTGCCTAGAACCGCTCGGCCACCTTGGCCGGCGTTGATCATCAGTTCGAACGAAGACACACTGAGTTATTCGGTGAGGGTGGGTTCAAGGAGTTTGTGCATGCGTTTAAGAGGATGAATCCAAGTACCCCGCTGAAGAGTGAAGTAAGACAGATCCGTCGTTAGGAAGAGGTTTCACTAGGAGGCTTCTTGGGTTTTGAGAAAAGGAGAATCTTTTCCGTCTTCCACAGTTCAGAGCAGAAACCTGTGTAGAGGATTATGTTATATAGGGTTGCAAAGGTTTCTAATATAGGGTAGCAAGGGTTTCTAGGAAGAAGAAAGGACTTTAAGCTAGAGGTATGTGTTGGAAGCAAGAACAATCAAATTTTTACAACAAAATGTTAGTAATGAGCCATCCGGAACTGTCTGTGCGGAAACACATTCCTTGTTTTCCTCGTGTCCTTAGTTATACAGACCAACAATGAAAAAACTTTTTTCGTGAAAGTTTCTTATTCTTGTGATTTATAGTGTGGTGAATCCTAATGTAACAAAAAAGACTTATCGCCCACTTACTTTGGAATTAACACTGAATATTTAAAAATACATTTTACCAGTTTGACTATGCATTTTTCACATATTAATCATATGAATTTGAAATTTCAGTGGCAATGTCAGTATATATTGTACAGTAACTATTACGCTCACAGTACGTACTGTCACTGTTTTGGTACTTACGAATGTATGTTGTTGCATGAATACAGCTAACGATACTTTCCAATGCTTATTCACTATCTTTTCACATTCTGAACGGTATGTTTCCTGATAAGCATTCACATAGTTTATATCAAACTGTTAAATGGTTTTGACAAATGTTCATTATGCCTCTGGAATTGGCCCCCCATTATTTTTGCTCAGGTGTTGTACAGTGTTTTTGTATTCTACTTGATTGTAGGTAATTTTCTTAGGCTATGTTTCCTACATGTGTTACAGATATGAATATGGTTGCAGATAGCAAGTGAAACTAGTTATCGAACTTTAATTATGATAACAAAATTGCGGTCTAAGAATTAAAAGTCCTTACTTTTAAAAAAATTTATTTACGTTTTTAACAGCCACTTCGAATTTTACTCTGAAAATTTAAGTGATATCACCCACAAGGTGATCGTTTCTACCAAGGACGCAAAATGGAAAGACTGTAACAGGACTGCTAGAATACCAATGTGACTGGAGGCTACAATGATCACGTCAACTAGACAGTTCATTAGAGACAGCGCTACATTTTATACTTTAAGGAGAAAATATAAGCCAATATACACGCAATTCCTACGTAATAAAGTGTGTTTTGACATTTTTATTCAGTACAATGTTTTTTGCATATTCTGGTTGTATGTATGTTACTAATTTGTAACGAAGTCACATTGAGTCAAAGCTGTATACAGTAGAGTAACACTGAAATCATATATGGGCTCTGTGGGCAAAAAGTTAGCAAAAAGTAATCAAACGATGTTTTTTCGTTGACCTGTCTTATCAATGCCTCAAGCTGCATGTTAGGTAAAAATCGTCTTTCAGCGTTAGGTTCGTAATAGAAAGTAATGACCCGTTAAAATACACTGTTAGCCTTCACGAAACATTTTAGCCAGCCCTATTAATAACACGTTCAGCCGTATATCGATTTGCCCCCCGCTGCGCCTTTTCTGTGATCCGCCTACGGCCTGCCTTAAAGCGCGTTTACTTTGCCTCAACAGGCATTCCTCCAGAAAACTCTGTCAATAACGTTCCTGCGCATCCTCTAAGGCATTTAAACATTCATCGAACTATTCAAAGGCGTAACAAGAACGTTAGACTAGTTTACGACTGTTTTCCAATTACTGGTTTGTTTTCTTTTGTATCTACATACTTTTGACTTCAGCTTCTAATTTAATTAAATTTTGTCCTTCAGAATACATTGTAAGGAAGAACTTACAGTCTAAACCCTACCTCTACATTAAAAATATTCGCCGTAACACTCTTTATGTATAAAATTTGTGGTAAGTGATAAAATTCGCTCTTCTTTGGTATCGTAACTCATTTTTAATTCCGATATTACTGATGAATACGTAAACGTAAATATACTTTGCCTGCAAGTTTGCTGCGATGTTAGTAAAGGGGAGAAGTCAGCCGTCTATTGACACCACTAATGTCCAGTAACTAAATTGACTCATCACATAGAGACAACATTATCTGTAGGAACCACGTCGATCTGAAATATGTTCTTCTATTCAAGTAGAAGGGAGCAGTTTCCAACATCCGTATTATCAGATGCTGCCAGAAATAAGGAGATAGTGTCGAGTTAGTTTACAACATTAACGTATTGCAGATAGAAGTTTCCAGAATTACTTTCTTGAAATACAAATGTTCTATCTCCGTCAGAGAGATAACCGTGCAAATTTACCGTAATAAAAATCAGTTGCGATTGATATTTATTAGACTGTTATCATAGAGAGATTGATTATCTGATTAGTAACTACTACAAATAGAGGTTTAGAAAATCAAATAACAACGCTCATATGAAGAAAATGTTTGTCATTGTATTATAATTTAAGCCTACTGTTTTGGCTGGTGTGTCGAAAACAGAAATTGAAACTGATCATTAAACTGTGCCAGCGCTGAGTGAAACTACAGTTTTGAACGAAATGGACAAGCTGATTAGTAAAAAAAAATAGTAACAACGAATATCAAGAACAAAAAGCTGTGGAAGATATAACACTGTAAAATAACCATCAAATAGACACAAGAAAGGATGCCTTCGGCTCACCTGCCGAATTAAAAAGTGTGCTGAAGTGAGGTGAGTTAGATATCTACCTTCAACTACCATCACTCCACCAATCGAGCATTGATAACGAGCGACTCTATACGGGTTCATGTCCCAAGTGCAGCAGAAATACCTAAGGAAGTTAAATGGGGTTCGTTGAAAGAAATGTTGCATTGCTCGCTTTAAGTGCAGTTGTGTAAATGTTGAGAAACGACCTTGGCATCCTCCATTCCACAACCCGCATCATTGATCTTCCGAAATAATCACGACAACAAGGTAACGTTGATTATGGCAGGAAATGACCGTGCCGACAGCCAATTCTTCCTTCGCTCGGTACGGGAATGGAAAAGTAGTACTGTACGTGTAGTGGCTCACATGAGGGGGACGTACCCTCCGCCATGCACTCTATCATGGCTTGCGAAATGTACTAGATTTAAAAGTTCTTAATGCATTGATCTTCTTAAATTCTACATTTGGTGCACAGTACTGCAGGATTTGAAACACGGATACCAGGCAACCAGGACGATACGGATCCGAAAGCGAATGAATCTCGTCGACATCATTGTAGCGACGGAGTATCTGTTTTATTTGAAAAGGATGGTTGGGACAGGGGGGAGGGGATGGTGAGCAGACTTTATTAACCTTCCCGACGTGATTTAGTGAAGTTACATCAGTCCTTCATTAGGACGGCTAAGCAGGAAAATTACCAGAATCATGTTAGTCATCGCATCATTTCGTACATGTGACGCAGAGGGATAGTAATGATCAAACGCACAGGTACAGCACGAAATAAAGATGTAGTACTAATATTAGGCAAGAACAGAGCTTGTGGTGATTAGGTCGCTCTAAAGAGTGGAATTTGTTCGACCTTTTCATCTGCCTGTCATGAAGTTGTTAGATACTCTCAGAATTTCGGTGCCCAAACAGCTTAAAGTGGAAAGCCACAGTAATGGCGTGGGGCAGTCAGGGTTCACCAAAACCGAATGCCTTCCGAAAATGACGCACAATCAGCCTATTATCAAGCAGCTAAGAAGTTTCTTTATTCGAAAGAGTCATCTCCATCAGGAAGAGCGCTACAGTTTTCCATCTTGAGTTTCGAATAGGAACAAATTGTGAACCTAAGCTATGGAAACACAGTCGCTTTGTGTCCCCGTTAATGTACGTAGCAGCAATAGTTAATGTACGTAATTATTATTATTATTATTATCTTTTACTGATTGGGGCTGACATGGTCCATTCCTTCAGTCTTGTAGTTCGTCTCAATTTATTCCATTTGTGACTCTCTTTACGCTGCAGAGATCTCTGTCGAAAGAAGTGATTTAGAAAAAGATCAAATATCTTTGTAGTCAGTATGTTTCTGTAATTCCTTTGAGGTAACCGTGAAATCGTGCCCATTTTTTGTACTTGGTTTATGTGACTTTTTTTCTACTTCAAACAAACTTGTTTGTTGGATCCTCTTTATGAATGTCGTTCTTGTAATTGGGTGCTAGAATTCCTATAATGATTTTACGTTCTTTCCTCTCCAGCTCCCCGAGCATTCCTTTACTGCCACTCTGGGACACGATTTCGCCAGTACACAAAAATACTGATTTCATAACCATTACACAATGATGTATCCTGAAACAGTAAAAAACCCATTATGTGCTGTAGACCGTTGTGTGTTTGGTAGCCCGTCAAGATTGTGTATTCGCTATTATTTGTTTCGAATTTGGTGAGTCATCTTTGAAACTGGTCATTACCTCTGTTTTTACGAAGACTATCTGTCTGTCTGACGATTTATTTTGGCACGGTGATTTAGATCCTAGCGGTTTCCATGTGTTTTGATAAGAAAAAGCTAAAGTGTCTTCAGTGATTCATTTAGATTTGTTTCTCTTTCCCAGTGGGTTGTACCAGGTTTTTTTTCTGTTCAGATGATCTATTCGAGAATGCCTTCTACAAAATGACGGGTAACTGCGAAGACCTACAACTGTCGGAGACACGAAAGTAATTCAGAATCTAACAGACACTGAGATCCGACAATGAAATAAGTTTCCCATGTATCACGTATTGGAACGCTGCAACAGAAGGGCGCTCAAATGACCTCCACCAGCTAAAGATCAGAGGTGCGTGGTAGTCTTCATATTCCGCTGTGAGAGCGCGTCTGGGCTAGCCACCGGGATAAGGTGTACTGGTTTGTTTGGTAGCTTTTAAGAATAGAGATAGTGATGTGTGACGTACCTTATAGACAACAGTTGTTGAATTGTTTCGAGAATGAATTCTCACTCTGCAGTGGAGTGTGCGCTTATATGAAACTCCCTGGCAGATTAAAACTGTGGCCCGGGCGGAGGCTAGAACTCGGGACCTTCGTTAAATTGTTGTTTTTAAATGACATAGCTGGCTATATCTGTAGATTATCAGCCAACGTCTATTCTGATAAGTAACTCGACTTTTCCATGCATGGCCGAGCGGTTCTAGGCGCTTCAGTCTGGAACCGCGCCACCGCTGCGATCGCAGGTTCGAATCCTGCCTCGGGCATTGATGTGTGTGATGTCCTTAGGCTAGTTAGGTTCAAGTAGTTCTAAGTTCTAGGGGACTGATGACCTCAGATGTTAAGTCCCATAGTGATCAGAGCCATTTGAACGATTTTTCCAAGCACACTCTCAACGGGGGCGGCGGGATAGGAAACCAGAGTGACACCTGACGTATTACGCATTGCAAGAACTCGTCTCTTAGCTCCACGAGGAGTAACACAGTTTGATATGTAATAGTCAATAAGCTATGCTGTAAGCTTGATCGTCGGGAAATCGATAGCGTTCACTGAAATCCAGTATGGGGAAAACACGCACTGTAATAAGAATTACAGTTACTCTCATGATATCACAAACTATCGCCACAATCCACATCCCAAAAAAAAATATCGAAGAAAAAGAAACATTATTAGTGTGCTGTCCTATCTCTTGTTCAGGCACGTACGAGGCCACACATCCCACCATCTCTAAGTCACGGCACAACGTCACCATCCGGCATAGGAATAATGCACTCGAAATGTATTTTTAAGTCTGTCTTTTATAGCATTATAGGTAAGCACCGTAATTTTTCTGAAGTATACGCGGACAGCTCAGAAAAAGGCGATACACTTGTCTGCTCAGTAGTCTTCAGGTGTCGACTGACTGGTTAGTTTACATGTTGTAGTGTTGAATTGCTTGCAGTCCTGGAGGCACTGGAACAAATGTAGCGTCACCAAAGCAAGCAGTTTCTCATCTGCTCAGATTCCCTTAGTGCTCTATATGCTGTACAGAAATTGTACCCAACATAGGAAACGATTCAATTAATACGGGATAGACTACTACTTCTTCAGCAGCTGGTGGAGCAGGTATCGTTCTGCTGGGTACTGATTCGTGGCAGTCGATTGCTGCACTGAAAAGTCTCATCTTTTAGTGTCATAATTTTCTTTAATTTATTCGGGTTGCATCTGATTGAAGCTACTTTTGTATGCCCATGTCTATAGAAAGCAGTGGAGATTAGGACATCAATTAGCATATCACTTTTCTTTATCTGTATAGTGATAGTTGTGTGTCAGTCTTTTAGTAACTTTCGTGAAGCGAGAATGCGAGATCGAAGCACCGCCTAAGGATGTATTTGCCTCACATGAGTGAGGTCCCATTCTACACTTACGAGCGACCACCGCTTCGTAGCTTAAGGTCAGGTACCATAAGGTCCAGTGCGGTTGAGTGTACAGACATAATCGTGTTAATAACTCCCCGACAGTTGTAGAATACTTTATTGACCGAAATCTTTCATGACAGAAGTCACTATACACTTCCGCGCTTTCCAGGTCTTAGCCCCATCATCGAGTGTATCTGAAACCTTGCAGTAGTAGGAAGTCATACCTAACAACTAATGGGCAAACGTCTATCGTAGGTGGACCGTCAGATAACAATCCTAACCTGTGACTGCAAAAAAAAAAAAACTTTCAATCACGGCCTGGAAAAATCCTCTTGTCCCAGAATTGCCACCGGGAGTGCGAGTAGTCAATCTCTGATACGGCGCATCTGTTTTGACCTGTGCCGCTACGGCAAGCGGACTCCGCTACTATTTGGGATGTTATTTCACGGTACACCCACGGTAGTTGTTTGCCTGTTGGTTATTAGGGAATGGACATGACGTCCTACTACTGCTAGATTTCAGATACACTTGACGATAGGACTAAGAAACCGAAGCAGTGCTAGTGTGTAGCGACTTCTGTCGCGCATGACTTCGGTCAATAAAGTACAAATGTGGCGGATTTGTTTCCCACGAACATGTTGCAAAACAGTCGTGGACGTCCCATAAATAAAACTTTGTACAAACATGAGTCCCCGAACAGTCGGCGTGACTTATGTCGCACTAGGTGCGGTCTGGTGCCTTCCCAGTAGATCAGATAAGGTAGTGGGAAAATACTTCAGTTCAGACGACCCGATGGATTTAGCGGGTCAGCGCAGAGAGGTGTAATCGTTTCACAAAAGAAATTTGTTTTCAAACTGGAAAGTCCTTCCCAGAGGCAAGTGGTGTGCGTTGGTCGACACCCTATGGAACCGCGAGAAACAGCGAGGCCCTGGTCTCCATACGGGCAGTCCGGCCAGTTCGTTGTAAAGTTTGAATGAGACTCCGTACTGGTTGAGCAGAGGGGGGCCCGAGAGCTGGTTTCCAGAACGTGGAGCCAGCAACTGAAGTTCTGCCGCTGGGCAGAGTTTTGTAATATCGTTTGATTGGCGCACCGAAAGGTGCACAGACACCGAAGTGAGTGTTTATCTGGAGAAGGAAGCGCACAGGGACTTCGCCGCCGAGAGCCGAGCTGAACACTTCTTCTCCGAGAACCGACGAGGGCCGGCTTCTTAGCAGCATATCATGGCTTACGCTCCGCTGTTTGCAGAGTCCGGTACGTTAACGAGATGTTAGGCAAACGAGTGGGGAAACTCAGAAGATATTGGTAAGACGTTGTATTAGGACTGAGCAATAGTTTCAGACCTTGTTGTTTCGTGGAGAGTTTGAAGCGACAGTCAGCTACTTCCTTGGTGTAGTATGCAATAGATAACCAACCTTTGAGCGTAATCACGCAATCACAGGACGGGTACCAAGCGTTATAAATTTCAATAAGATTTACGAGGCAATAATTTCACACAACCCCTTTTATTCCGATCTTTGCAAAGACTTAGTATTCCTCATATTCAGCAGTCATTCAACCTCCGTACTTGTGATTTCTAATCTTGAGACAGATGGCATAACTAAATTCACGTCTATTTTCTGGCCACCACTTGTAATAAACAAGTCTGATTTGGATCCCTGTTTCATTTAATATTGAGATGACCTTGGCACAACTGAAATAGCTCGCCGGACAAAAAGTTGTCACTCCAAGAGAAATCATTAAATCATCGTTCAAAACCGGGTAATTCCGCCCCTGGACTTTATAACAACCTGGATTTGGACACGAAGCGAGTCCAAAAAATTGTGCAGATATGTAGCTTTCCGGTTGGAAGCCACTCGCTGAGAATTTGATCACTCAATTCTACCAATTTCCGGCGATGCTGATGTCTACGATTTACCTGCTGTTCCAACATGTCCGGCAAATTTTCTCTGGAGTTAAAATCACGTGATTTTGCGGGCCAGTCGAGATCTAATAGGGTAGGGGAGTGTTGAGAAAACCAATCATATTTCCTTCCAGTCCGATGAACTTTGCTGTTGTCGTGTTTATGTGCCGGTGTGATCAATGGCCTCTTGCGGGGTGACCGACTCCAAAGTGTATTGCACGCAGTTCCCGCCGCAACAATCTCTAGCTAAGAGGTGGGGAAGGACCTTCATTCGCCGCCTGCAGCAATTCCTCTCGGATTTCGAAGCGAGTCTGATTCTCAAGCCGTGAAACTCGTGTCTGGAGCTTCTCTCTGTCAGGATCTTTTTCCGGCCATATTGTCCGCCTGCTTAGGTGGGCGGTAACGTGCTCGTCTCCTATGCAAGCGGGCCCGGGTTCGATTCGCGGTCGGATTTGAGGTTTTCTGCGCTCGGGAACCGGGTGTTGTGTTGTCCTCATTATCATTTCATCTTCATCAGCCGCGCGCAAGTCGCCCAATGTGGCGTCGACTGCAATAAGACTTGCACTTGGCGGCCGAAGTTCCCCGGATGGGGCCTCCCGGCCCACGATGCCATACGCTCATTCCATATTTCTTTTTCCGGCCATAATTTTGCATCATATTTTGCAGCGACGGGTGTTACACCACTGCCTGTAGACGTCCTGAACAGCCCCCATCGAAACACCAACATGCACAGCAACTTCACACTCCGTGTGGCCATGGGCACGGCCAACCACGATTTGATCTTTTTTGTCACTCTGTCACCTCCTTACGTTTACTCTTGTTTCCGCACGATTTCAGCTTGAAACATAAATGTCTCACTCGTCACTACTGCCTTATGCTGAAGTAGAAGCAGTACCCGCGTGGTAGACCACGTGACTCGATCACTGCGTCATCTGTAAAGGCTTAACGATTCACCAGTACCTGCGCACTGGAGTGACTTTTGTCCGGTGAGCTTACTAGATGGTCAAACCAAGTCTCATTGCTGCCATTTTTAATAAATAAATTTATCCATTGTGCACAATTCATTTAACTCACCAGAGGCTGTGGACGTTTAGTTATGTCCCGAACGACTGACCTGTAGTAGTATCAGGGCATTAGGGAATTCCGGGAAAAGACCTAGAGATGTGGCCGCCAAGAAGGACCGCAGAGAACGCAATGTGATCATAGCCTCGTATGCTGCCATATGACTATTGTGTCAAAAGCTATGCAACTGTGAGAGGAAGAGTGGCAAGGCATGAGAGAAATTAAGCTGCGGTCGGTGAAGAAAATTATCCAGCCGTGCCCTGCATCGTGCTGGCCACAGCGATGCGGCTGTGGCCGAGCGGTTCTAGGCGCTTCAGTCCGGAACCGCGCTGCTGAAACGGTCGCAGGTTCGAATCCTGCTTCGGGCTTGGATGCGTGTGATGTCCTTAGGTTAGTTAGGTTTAAGTAGTTCTAAGTCTAGGGGACTGATGACCTCAGATGTTAAGTCCCATAGTGCTTAGAGCCATTTGAACCACAGCGATGGGAAGAAGTCACCCTTAACGCCTCCAAATAGGACACTGTCCACTAACGCATGATTCTTGGTTTTGGCGAGAAACTATCCCTGTCTGTGATGCCTGTGCGGTACGACTCACCTCGTTTTATTGGCGTGCATTTTGTATTCGAAACAGCGGGCAGCTGCGCTAATTTAACTGGGTACCCGCCCTCTGTCCTAGCTGATGGTGATACAAGTGTTACAGATCTTTTATAATTCTGTGCATTGTGCAGCTCCAACGTAAGATCTTAAGTCGGAGGTTTTAATTGGTAGTACATCACAGATTTCTTGTCTCTTCCTATTTTGTCTAGTGATCAGCCAGTCATATGTATGTATCAGCCAGTCATATGTATCTACTATGGTATTCTACTTATTGTTTCTATTTTCAGTGAATCCTTTAAAACTGGCATAAGAAGTAGTTTGACTCGTGTGTGTGTGTGTGTGTGTGTGTGTGTGTGTGTGTGTGTGTGTGTGTGTGTGTGTGTGTGTAAATCTACATACATTGATTTTCTAGCAACCAATTTCATTTTTTATTTTACTATAGGATCTAGGCGCTACAGTCTGGAATCGCGCGACCGCTACGGTCGCAGGTTCGGATCCTGCCTCGTGCATGGATGTGTGTGATGTCCTTAGGTTAGTTAGGTTTAAGTAGTTCTAAGTTCTAGGGGACTGATGACCTCAGAAGTTAAGTCCCATAGCGCTCAGAGAGATTTGAACCAGTTTTTTTCGAACCTGCGACCGTAGCTGTCGCGGGGTTCCAGACTGTAGCGACTAGAACCGCTCGGCCACTCCGGCCGGCCAAGATGTCGGGAACAGATTGGTGCAACCTGTGTCGAAGTATTCCGGACTAGCCAATCTCATCATGAGACAATTTGGATAAAGAAGACATTGCAGCGAAAAACAAATATCACTACATTTATCACAAAATATAGATACAGAAAGGTAGCCCTGGCAGGGGCAGGATAAGAGAGTGGCAGAAGATAAGAAAGAAGGCAGCCTTAAACCAGCGCGAACGGTGGTAAGCATAACCGAGACTACAGCAATCGGACGTATTGGTTATGTCGAGCATTCCGCTGGCTTCTTCCGGTGTATCGCGGCCAATAGCTGGCCTACTGCCAGCGCGTGAATACTGTAGCCCCCCAGCGAGGGTCCCGGTCTGTTAGCCGTCGCTGTTGATCTAGCCCTCGCAGCGCCCAGGTCAAATATTTGTCCTGCTCGAGTACAAAACGCCTCCCCCTCGCCCCGTGTTCCTCGGCGTACGCAAACACGTCCTCGGAACGGTGGCAACAATGGTGTAATGGCTGCCGCTGTGGATTACGGAGCGGCCTTGTTCCCGCCTGCCTGCAGATTGCCCCACAGGCGACCTGTCAAACGCTAAACGATTGTACGTACGCATACTGCGGTGCCTGCGCCCTATTAACAGCTGTCTCTGCAGATTGGCCCGTCGACTGTGGGTCCCGCGCCACGCCGCTTTATTCGGGTAAGAATGCTGACGACAGGCATGGGCCAAGTCTGGACTGCATACCAGTCGCTCGTAAGTGAACCTGATATTTACGGCGCTCATTGCTTTTCTGATTATAAAGTCATATAACGAAAAAAGGAATTATTTTTTCATCAACTGCATAGAGTAAGAACTCCTCAGACTGAAAGAGGTAATGGAATACATTCAAAAGTCGTTCTTATTTTTAAAAATAATTGAAAAATTTCACATTGTCAAAAACAGCGAGATAAGAATTTATTTATTAATCGTATGGCTAGGGCGCCCCGTCGGGCAGACCGTTCACCGAGTGCCGGTCTTTCAATTGTACGCCACTTCGGCGACCTGCAGTCGATGAGGATGATAGGATGATGATGAGGACAGCACAACACCTAGTCCCTGGGCGGAGAAAATTCCCCGATCCAGCCGGGAATGGAACCCTGGCCCAGAGGATTGACATTCCGTCACGCTGACCATTTTTTTTACTTGAATCTCATTTTGTTCGCGTCTGTTCATTGCATCGCTCGGAGCGGACGTCGTAAGACATCCGTTTAAGTTCGTTGTTGATCGGTTAACTCAATTTTTTTTATTACAGAGGGCAGCTAACCCTCTGACCGAACACGTTGAGCTACCGTGCCGGCACCGGGGGCAGACAGCAAGATAAAATGAAAATGTTGAGGATACCAGAAAGGGGCGAGTGCTAAAACACTGGACTCACATTCGGAAGGACAACTGTTCAAATCCCCAAATGGAAACGCAGAATTAAAATTTCCTGGTCCTTTAGGCAAATGCTGGGATGGTCGTCCCAGAATGACAAGGCCGATATCCTTCTCCCTTTCTTCCCCAATCCAAGCGTGCCTTCGTTGTCTAATGACTAACGTCTCCGACGCGACTTTAAACTCTAAATCTTTCTTTTTTTACGTATTCTAGTAATCAGAAAGGCAATTTTCCTGCAGATGGTTAGTGTCAGTTTTCGGAATGGGACGGAAATCGCTAGAGAAAGCGCATAAAATTGATCCACCTCCGGCTCTTACGAAAGCAGCTATTCGGCTTTGTATAGACTGACAGAGTTGTTGGTGTCCTCCTCAGGGATATCGTGCCAAATTCTGTCCAACTGGTGCGTTAGATCGACAAAATGCCGAGCTGCTTTGAGGGCCCTGCACGTAAATCTGGGGAGAGATCCGGCGACCTTTCTGGCCAAGTTACAATTTGGCAAGCACAAGCCAATCGATGGAAACTCCCGGGTTGTGCGAACCGGCATTATCTCGCTGAAATGTAAGCCCAATGTGGGCTGCCATGAAGTACAACAAACCGAGACGTGGAATATTGCCGACACATCTTTGTGCTGTAAGGATGCCTCGGATTACAACCAGAGGTTTCCTGCTATGAAATGAAACGACATTCCCAGATTATCACTGCTGGCTGTTGGGTGGTATGGCGGGCGACAATCGAGTTGGTATCACACCCCTGTGTAGGGCGTGTCCAGCCACGTCTTCGCTGATCATCGGGCCTCATTTAGAAGCGGGACTCATCATTGAAGACTATTCTACTCCAGTCAGTGAGATTCCAGGCAGGGTGAACCAGGCACCACTACATACGGGCTTGTTGGTGCTCTGCTCAAGGGGCGCCGTGAGCTGAGCCCCCTTTCTGTGAGCCATCTATTAGTGTTTCTAGCGGTCTCTGAAGCATCAGTTATACGTCGGATCGACGATAATGGTGAGTACGGGGTCTGAATGCTTCTCTGGCGATTGCTCTGCCCTCACGTTCTGCCGTCTCTCCAGGTCGACCGCTCCCTTCTTGACGCTGTGTTCGACCATGGTTCACTCATTCCTGCCAACATCACCGAAACCTGACATCGACTCTAGTCAAACGTCGAGCGATTCGCCGATTACTCCCAACGACTTCCTTGAGCCCAGCTACATGTCCTTGCTCAAATGTTGACTTCTGTGTACAGAGTTCACGCACCTGTCTGCGAGGCACAGTTTCTGTCCAGCTGGGTACACAGAATGAAATTCGAATAAAAATAATGCCCTAGTATGGACATGTCCCCTCTTTACTACCCGTTTAAGCTGCAAGGTGAAATCGCGCTGTAGCGTCACGCACTCATCCATTGTCCGACAAAGTTTACAGTTTTGCATTTTCCGTCGATATCTGTATGAATATCAATTTATGATGAATTTACTGAACTCCTAAGTTGTGCGTCCTTTCTTTTTCTTGTGTGCGTGTGCGTGTGCGTGTGCGTGTGCGTGTGCGTGGGTACCTGAAATTCTCCCACGTGTATTCAGTAATTCAACTACCACATCACCAGCCCTGATGTTGGCTCTTTAAAAAAAATCACTCTTGTTGGGGGTCTGTTGCTGCCTCCTCGAATTCCTCTCTTGTGTAAACCTTTTCATCTCAGCGTGGTATTTTCAGCCTGCGTCCTCAACTACTTGTTGGATGTAGTCCAATTTTTGTCTTCCCCTACAGTTTTTACTCCCTACAGCTTCTTACGAACCGTCAAAATTATTGCTTGATCTCGAAACACAGGTCGCATCATCCTGTGCTTTCTTCTTGTCAATGATTTCATACGTCCCCTCCTCGCGGATTCTGCTAATAAGCTCCTTCTATAGCACCACATCTCAAATATTTTGGTTCTCTTCTTTTCCATATAATGCTGTGCTACAAATATACATTCTGAGATATTTTTCCCTCAAATTAAGGTAGAAGCATTTAGCATAGGCGTCGCTAAAGATAGCACAAGACACTCTGTGGACGATGATATGTACGAGGGTCAGAGGCCCCACATGCTGTTTAAAAATTACGTTCTGCTGTTCATATTTCGTAATGAACAAAATTACAAGAAAGTCAGTCATGCTGCTTAATGTCTTCCCGGTAGCTAAACACTATTTGCTTGATATATTGTTTCTGGACAATAGTTCCCAGAAAGGCAGTCGTAAATCTACTTGACTCGTTCACTCGCGTCTAGCTCAGGAACATTATGCTACTGCCCCATCGTACCCTACGTCCGCTGCCTAAGTACGGCCTGACTAGACTTCTCTAAAAGTGTACTGCAAATCACACGAATACTCAGGAAATTTTGAGGGCTCGGCGGTAAATACTGGCAGGTTTTTGGCTCGCCTCGAAAAGAGCGGGCCGAGTGCAGAAAAGAGAAAGCGGCGGTGTTTGCAGGTGAGGGCGGCTGCCGCGCTGCCGAGGGCTGGTCCTTAATTTCTCGCCCACTCGGGCCGCGCGTCGAGTAGGCGCTTCGCCCCGGCTGGCTCTACGGAAACCCTGCGTATTCCGTCCACAGAAAGAAGAAACAGCGAAAGCTGGAGTCCTGGTTCAGAAGACGCGCTGAACGAACGGCAAACGACCCAGTGAACAGCACACACTACGTAATGGCGCTCATTGTGTTCCTTTGTTTGTTGGGGCTCTATGGCACAAAACAGCTGAGGTTATAAGCGTCCAAATCGTGACTTAAATGGTCCTTTCCTAACGAAAACGCTCCATTTTTTTTAAATTAATTGACACATAAGAACTTAAACTGCCCCAAATGAATAATGGCAGCGAGCCTTGAAAAGCAACAAACACAGTAGAAATTAAAATGAACAGTTACAATAAACCTATGTTAAGGGTTAGTTCGGTAAGTTTCTATGACCTCAACCGAAAATTTAATATTCTTTGCCATGTTGATACACTGAGTAAAGAGCAAAGCGCATTCTACAGCGTGTGCTGTGTCTGCTAAAATCTCGAATAGCTCAGATGACAATCACACATTAAAACGTAAGAGGTTAAAAACTGACACTGGTTAGAAAGTGTTCGTGTAACGAATTGCTGTAAAGTGCGATTTGACAACTACACAGCTATCACAAGCACTTATACCGAGCGGTGCAGTGCAGTGGCAAGTATTTGGGTCAATGGATGTTCAAATCCCTAGGCTCAACAAGATTCGGGTATTCCTTGATTTCCCTAAATCGACCGGATGGTGCCTTTCAAAATTCGCGTCAGGTTTCCTCGCTCATCCTTTCTCAGTCAGAGCTAGTGCTCTGTCTCTAATGACCTCGTCATCGACGGAACGTTAAGCCCTGATCTTCCAACCACAAGCACTTGCGACTGTGATGCTATCCTCAGTAAGCTACGTAACGGTGATTACTTAAAAAATGCTGTGTTTTCTTTATGTCTCAGACTCGTATATCTTTCTACATATTATTAATGTTGCTACTGTCATAATTTCTTTCCGAAAGCATAGCTCCTTTTTTAGTACGATGTATGAATGTGCAACCATTCCCAACTTAATATCTCATTGATTTTTTAAAGACCTCTGGACTTCTAGTCCTCCAATAGCAACCAACATGCATGCTAGAAGTTGAAGCCAGTTTTACTAAATTAGTCTGTAATAATTTGGAGAAAATTGGAAATGCGAAATTATGATGGCTGCTTGGAGCTATGAGCCTTGCACAACCAGAAATTTTAGTGCAATGGTTTTTAAAAGATCGTAACACTTTCTCTACTGCCACTTCAGCAGCTAATTTCTCGGCAACGAAGCAGGATTATTATGATGCGTCATGCTATTACAACAAAATCACCCACGTTAATAAGGTTAATTTTAGAAGAAAGTGCCCTTCTGGTTGTTTTTCCGACAGCAATTGTTTCTTCTTCGTCCACAATAGATATGAAAATCTTCATAAACGTTACAAATGTTTGAATGATGAACAGAAATCTTGTCTACGGGCCAAACTGTTGCTTGACTCCAGGTATCGAGAAGACCACACAATCGTTTAATTTTTCATTACTTTTTTTTCATTTTATTCAGTGATAGTGATGGAAACTCCTGCATATTGTAATGTAACTAGAGAATGTTGTTCTGTTGGACCCATTGTGCAGTATAATCTCGAACCAGCCTTCCCAATCTATAGGCGCTTAGAAATATTTTGTTTCTCATAGGCTCGCAACAAGTTTTCACGTCTGTTCGTATGCATATATGTAGCAACATCTGTATTAAGACGAGGCTACAGACTAAGGAACAGAGGAAAAACCCTAGTGTTCTTTTTAATGAGGAGTCATCTATTTCATTCACCTTCATTGTATATCCAAAATCATCGCCGCTTTTTCCAAGCGGCGCATGTCTACGGGCCTCCACAGATTCTTCGGAACTCATAAGTGTCATTAGTTTGTAAAAAACTTCCTCGCCTTCCCTTGGTCCTGCACGTGCTGCAGAAAATGCTCAGTACCCTTTCCCCACTAGAATTATTTGCTCTTGGTGACACAATACAATCTGCTGCACAGATTTACGGTTCATGGCTAACGATGCCTTCTGTGTTATAACATACTGAGATTTCTTTGAGTCCTATTCACCACAAGCATTATTTCATTCGAGCTCTCATTTGCGCAAATTCATTGGCACGGATCCGACAAGGACGATAAAGCATGGTATGAAGAAAGTCATAATTTCAGCTTGAAAATAGTTCTTCAGTTTTCCTAATTTATACAGCGTCTCTCTCCTAAGAGTCATCAGACGTACCTTCCCAGATGTTTCGGAAGATATTTGCAATTTCTTTCTTCAGATTGTAGCTGGAGGCAGCCGAAACAAGTGCTGTTCATCACGTCGTAAATGCGACGCCCAGCCGGCCGGAGTGGCCGAGCGGTTCTAGGCGCTACAGTCTGGAACCGCGCGACCGCTACGGTCGCAGGTTCGAATCCTGCCTCGGGCATGGATGTGTGTGATGTCCTTAGGTTAGTTAGGTTTAAGTAGCTCTAAGTTCTAGGGGACTGATGACCTCAGAAGTTAAGTCCCATAGTGCTCAGAGCCATTTGAGCCATTTGAACCATTTGCGGCACCCAGCGCCGACAGAAAGATTGGGTTTGTTTCCGGCTACAAAGAAAATTACTTTTAAAGCAGAAATTTACGTTACCATTCGATGTAGCGGTCCAAAACTAGTCTAGTGCGATATTTTTTTTATCGATATGTATTGACAGAGATAGTATAACCAATACCCCAGCAGTGAGAGCACCGCCTCGGCAAGCACTGACTTCTACGGCCATGCAACAGCTCTGCTCATTCGCTGCTGGGGTACTGCTTCTTCTTTGTGCTCAGTTATCCCTGTCAGCACATATCGGTAAAACGAATATCGTACTAGAAGAATCTGAGACCGCTGTATGGAATGGCACGTAAAATTCCGCTTTACAAATCATTTTTTTTGTAACGGGAAACAAATCGACGCTTTCCGCTGACATTGTGCGTCGCACGGAAGCGGCGATGAACAACACTTTTTTTGGCTGACTCCAGCTACACACTGCAAAAACAAAATTGCAAATATCATCCGAATCACCAGATAAGATGTACGGGACGACTCTTAGAAGAGAGAACCTGTATAAAGGGTCTACAAAGTTGTGCTGAAAATAATGCCTCCAAATTTTCGTATGAAAATTCCTCAAGCTTTTTAAATAAAACAAACTTCATTAGCATTCTACATCATTTTTCTTGTCTACTTATTTGTCTCTCGACACAGTCATCCTGGCGACGAACACATTTCTCCCAGCGAAAGAGCAGTTTGTTGATACCTTTGCTGTAGAATTTTTGACTTCTTTGACGAAGCCACAAAATCACCTCTGCTTGCACGACTTCATCACTATCGAGTTGAAGTCCTCGGAGGTGTTCTTTAAGTTTTGGAAGCAGATGGAAATTGTATAGCGCCACGTCGGGAATGTATGGAGGATGATCGATGACAGTAAACCCAAGGCGTCGACTGTCGCAGCGCTCGTGTGTGGTCTGGCATTGTCATGCTGAAGGAGAGGGTGTGGACGAAGTCTTCGAAATATGCTCTCTCACGCACCGACGTAGTTACGTTACGTTCGGAGACCGATAGTGGCATCCGGTTACAATCTAAGTGAGTTGAGCGGAAAGTCAACCGAGTAATGTGCATGACATGTAATATCACAACCGACATTGAGAACAGAACAGAAAATTCGGAAGCATTACTTTTCAGCACGCTCTCGTATGTAAGGGAAAATAATCTGAGGACAGTATTATATATATATCTTCATATTTCTCTCTCTCTCTCTCTCTCTCTCTCTCTCTCTCTATATATATATATATATATATATATATATATATATATATAGAGAGAGAGAGAGAGAGAGAGAGAGAGAGAGAGAGAAATGAAGATTAGATGGGAGATATCAGAGAAGAATTTGATAGAGCAACGTTATGTCTAATTGTAACCAAGGCTCCTGACGAAGACGACATTCCCTCAGAATTATTGAGATGCTTGGGAGAGCCAGTCATGACAGAACTGTTCCACCTGGTGTGCAAGATATACAAGACAGGCATCAAGAAGAATGTAATAATTGCTATTCCAAAGAATAGGTGCTGGCAGATGTGAATACTATCGAACTTTCAGCGTAGTAAGTTATTGTTCATAAACATTGACACAAATTATTAACCCAAGAAAAATTGGTAGAAGTCAAATTTGAGGAAGATTAGTTTGGATTCCCAAGAAATGTAGGATCACGCGGGGCAATACTGGTCCTACGACTTGTCGTGGAAGATAGGTTGAAGAAAGGCAAACGTATATTTATAGCATTTGTAGATAATACAGTAGGAATAAAATACAGGGAGAGACCGGTTATTTACAAGTTGTACAGCAACCAGACTGCAGCTATAAGAGGCGAACGACGTGAATGGGAAACTAGCTGAGAAGGACTGAGACAAGGTTGTAGCCTACCCTTGATTTTATTCAATCTTTAACAGAGCAAGCTGTGAAAAGGACCAAGAAGAAATTTAGTAGAGCAAGCTGTGAAAGGAACCAAGAAGAAATTTAGAAAGAAAATTAAAGTTCAGGGAGAAGAAATAAAATCTTTAATGTTTGCTAAAAACTTTGTAATTCTGTCAGAGACGGCAAAGGACTTGCAAGAGCAACTGGGTTGAACAGATAGTGTCACGAAAAGAGACTATAAGACGAATATCAACAAAAGTAAAACGAAGGTAATGAAATGTAGAAGAATGAAATGTAGAGGAATCAACTCAACTGATGCTGAGGGAATTACGTTAGGAAATGTGAAACTGAAAGTAGTAGACAGGTTTTGCTATCTAGGTTCAAATGGCTCTGAGCACTATGGGACTTAACATCTATGGTCATCAGTCCCCTAGAACTTAGAACTACTTAAACCTAACTAACCTAAGGACGTCACACAACACCCAGTCATCACGAGGCAGAGAAAATCCCTGACCCCGCCGGGAATCGAACCCGGGAACCCGGGCGTGAGATTTGGTATCTGGGGGGGGGGGGGGGGGGGGTAGATGATAGCTGAAGACTATGTGATAAAATGAAGACGCAATAACACGAAAAGCATTTCGGAGAAAGCGTAATTTCAAAATAGAGTAATTTGTTCATATGATAAGTTAATTTGTTAGGCAGTCTTTATCAAAGTTTATTTGCTGCATGTTCCACAGCTCATTTGAACGATTCTTTTATCGAAATGAGGTGTAATCAGACATTTTAGAGGGCATGTACACGCGATTAGTGTTAACGTAACTGAACATATTATTTTGAGCCCTACTCATACAACTACACCTAAAAACTAAGTTTTTTTTACAGACTACCAGTTTATCAATAAAAATACTGTCCCTGGAATTGTAGGAATTGTCCAGGAGAAATGATTTTAGATTAGATTTTAAATTTTCTTTGCTCCCAGTCAGATATCTAACGTTGTTTGTAAAATTATTGTTTCTACATATTGAACTCCTTTGTGGGCTTCTGACAGCTTTTTTCCTCTAGTGTTGTAGGATAACATCACTATTCTTCTCAAAATGTGATGGATATTTATGGCTGATTTTATTAGCGAATATATGTATTGTGATGGTGCACAATGCGCCTAACTTTACGAACAAGTGCCTACATGACAACTGCGGACGACCTTTTGTGCAATCAGTACTTTCTTTCTAAGTGATGAGTTACCCCAGAGAAATATTCCATACGACATTATTGGGTGGGAATATGCAAAATATATCAGAAGAACAATATGTTTGCTTTCAAGATTACCTATTTATACGAAGAGCAAAAGTGGCTCATTTTAATTGTTTGTCTGGAGTGTAGCTTTGTACGAAAGTGGAGACAAGCAGTTCAGACAGGAAGAGAATAGAAACTTTTGAACTGTGGTGCTACAGAATAATGCTGAAAATTACGTGGGTGCTGAAATAACTGAAGAGGAGGTACTGATTCGAATATGGCATACCATAACACGACTAAAAGAAGGGATCGGACACATTCAGAGACGTCAAAGGTTCATCAGTTTGGTAATGGAAGTAACTGTCGACACAAAAATTTTGGAGGGACATCTAGGCATGAATACAGGAAGCAAATTTAAATGGATGTAGGAAGCAGTAGTTATTCAGAGATGAAGAGGCTTGCACAGAATACCATAGTGAGTTACATCAACCCAGTCTTTGGACAACGCTACAACAACGACACAATGAAAGTGAGTATACCATCCACCGATTTCCATTTAATTGACCAATGTTGTTATCAGCGTGTGCACGGCTAGGTTTGTAATAGTTACGTGTGTGTGTCAAAGAACAGACTGTTAACAATGCACATCCGTACGTGCATATAAATATCACAAGCCTAGGGGCTGGGGGGGGGGGGGGGGGGGGGGCACACAGCGATAGCAACAATGGCCTCGATTGCCTTTTGTCCCATAATCATTGTTGCGAAAATACAAGTAATGCTGTGAACATTAGGTGATGAATTTATTAATTTAGTCGACTACAATGTAAGGATGTAGACAGTGTGACATGGAAGTTTGGGTAGGTCTGGGTAGTGTGCAGGGATAGCCGAAGTAGTTAAGCTATCGCTGGTGATAAGTGGGAAACGCGGGCTTGAGTCCCTCTCTGGCACAATTTTTTATATGTCACTATTGGTTAGTAGATCTATACCTAACACAGCTGATGTCAACGAATTCATAGGCAGCGAATTAATTTCGAAGATGTTTTCCTGAATTTTCTTCGAATCAAAGAAACTATTTTACTACAAAAACCCCCATTCAACAAGTGGTTTTGCATTATGATGCCTTAAAGATATTCAAATATACATAGCTCTTTTTTAATTTTATACGAGATAGAAACGCGTGTATATGAAAGTTTGTGCAGTATTGTTGTTGCCTAAACACTCTAATCTCCCGGGACTATCTTTTGGGTTCTTTTTTAAATTCTATTTTGTGTGTAGTTTGATAAGCCAAGATTCCTTAGCTATTAGTGCTGTACTTACGTGGACATCGCAAAATAATCTGGAAGCATTGTTCAACAAATTTATATCGTAATTTCTCTGTACATATGAATTTATATTTGTATAACGCTATTGCCAAAACGGTTCATTAAAACGAAGCCAAATTAGTGCTTCCCACGCATATTAAATCACATAAGTCCGGTGTAATAAGGTTATGGTTTGACGTTTGTTAAACAACGATGCTGTTGTTGTTGTGGTCTTCAGTTCTCAGACTGGTTTGATGCAGCTCTCGATGCTACTCTATCCTGTGCAAGCTTCTTCATCTCCAAGTACCTACTGCAGCCTACATCCTTCTGAATCTGCTTTATGTATTCACCTCGTGGTCTTCCTCTACCGTTTTTACCCTCCACGCTGTCCTCCAATACTAACTTGGTGATCCCTTGATGCCTCAGAACATGTCCTACCAACCGAGCCCTTCTTCTAGTCAAGTTGTGCCACAAATTCCTCTTCTCCCCAATTCTACTCAGTACCTCTTCATTAGTTACGTGATCTGCCAATCTCAGCTTCAGCATTCTTCTGTAGCACCACATTTCGAAAGCTTCTTTATCTTTTTGTCTGAACTATTTATCGTCCATGATTCACGCCCATATATGGCTACACTCCATACAAATACTTTCAGAAAGGAATTCCTGCCACTTAAATCTATACTCGATGTTAACGAACTACTCTTCTTCAGAAACTCTTTTCTTGCCATTGCCATTCTACATTTTATATCCTCTCTACTTCGACCATCGTCAGTTAGTTTGCTCCCTAAATAGCAAAACTCATCTACTACTTTAAGTGCCTCGTTTCCTAATCTAATTCCCTCAGCATCAGCTGATCTAATTATACTACATTCCATTATCCTTGTTTAGCTTTTGTTGATGTTCATTCCATATATTCCTTTTAAGTTGCTGTCCATTCTGTCAAACTGCTCTTCCAGGTCCTTTGCTGTCTCTGACATAATTACAATGTCATCGGCAAACCTCAAAGTTTTTACTTCTTCTCCATGGATTTTAATTCCCACTCCGAATTTTTCTTTTGTTTCCTTTACTGCTTGCTCAATATAAAGATGAAATAACATCGGTGATAGGGTACAACCCTGTCTCAGTTCCTTTCCAACTACTGCTTCCCTCCCATGCCCTTCGACTCTTATAACTGGCATCTGGTTTCTGTACAAATTGAAAATAGCCTTTCGCTGCCTGTATTTAACCGTAGCCACCTTCATAATTTGAAGAGTATTCCAGTCAACATTGTCAAAAGTTTTCTCTAAGTCTCTAAATGCTAGAAACGTATGTTTGCCTTTTCTTAATCTGTCTTCTAAGATAAGTCGTAGTGTCAGTATTGCCTCACATGTTCCAACATTTCTCTGTAATCCAAACTGATCTTCCCCATGGTCGGCTTCTACCAGCTTTTCCATTCGTCTGTAAGGAATTCATGTCAGTATTTTGCAGCTGTGACTTACTAAACTGATAGGTAGTTGGTTTGTTGGGGTTAAAGGGACCAGACTGCTACGGTCATCGGTCCCAAACTGATTGTTCGGTATACGGTCGCAGGTTCGAATCCTGCCTCGGGCATGGATGTGTGTGATGTCCTTAGGTTAGTTAGGTTTAAGTAGTTCTAAGTTCTAGGGGACTGATGACCTCAGCAGTTAAGTCCCATAGCGCTCAGAGCCATTTGAATTTTGATAGTTCGGTAATTTTCGCATCTGTGAACACCTGCTTTCTTTGGGATTGGAATTATTACATTCTTCTTGAAGTCTGAGGGTATTTCGCCTGTCTGATACGTCTTGCTCGCCAAATGGTAGAATTTTGACAGGGGTGGCTCTCCCAAGGCTATCAGTAGTTCTAACGGTATGTTATCTACTCCCGGGGCCTTGTTTCGACTTAGGTCTTTCAGTGCTCTGTCAAATTCTTCAAGCAGTAACCTACCTCCCATTTCATCTTCACCTACGTCCCCTTCCATTTGCATAATATTGCCATCGAGTACATCATCCTCTATATACTCCTTCCACCTTTCTGCCTTCCCGTCCTTGCTTAGAACTGGTTTTCAATCTGAGCTCTTGATATTCATAGAAGTCTTTCTCTTTTCTCCAAACACGATGTAAAATCTAATAATAAAATAATTTAAAAAAACGGTGCAACATTGCGGAATTCTCCGAATTCCGAATGGGACAGAAATTTGTACGTGTTGTGTACATGTAGTGACAAATAAATGATTACAATTTCAGAAAAATTGGATGAGTTATTCGAGAGAAAGAGGTTCGCGTTAGTTGGCTGCAGGTAAGCAAGTTAATAAATGGATCTGCAAAGCGCTGTCGTTGGGCCTTCTCGGGCAGCAGCAATGGCGCAATGAACAGCAGACGCATGCTGACGTTCGCCGCGTCACAAGTGGTGACCACATTGAGCGCTTGTAATGTGGTTTTTAGGACTTGGAGCCGGCCACAACCGCGTGACCGCTTGCCTCGGGCATGGATGTGTGTGATGCCCTTAGGTTAATTAGGTTTAAGTAGTCCTAAGTTCTAGGTGATTGATGACCTCATAAGTTAAGTCCCATAGTGCTCAGAGCCATTTGAACCATTTTTTTGGGGACTTGGAGAGATAGTGTGTTCACTGGTACGTGTCTGTTTTCTGTACTTGTCTCAGCTTTACGCGAAGTTCTTAGCTTTCCTGCAGTCTTCTTCTGAATACCTGGATGCATTTATGAATAATCTTGTATATCCAAGTATGTAGGACACTTCACGCTAATGTGACGTTCGTTGCGCGTTATAATTTTAGTGGTCAGCAGTGTACGTTGAGAACTTTTAGAGATCTTTGAATTTTCGCCGCACATATTTTCACGGTGAGCTCTCGAAGTATGTGCGATTGCTCGTGAAACGGCCGGTGCACGTAGCTGCAGTGTCGGGGGAGGGGGTGGGGGCGGGCGCGCCGCGTGGCCGGTGCGGGGGCGGCCGTGTCCGGCGCGTGCGTGCTGGGGCGGCGCTGCTCCGGCCTGCCGCGGCCCGCGCCCCGCGGCCCGCCGTGGCTCCGCCAGTGCCGCCGGCGGCCTGCACCCGAGCGTCAGCCGCAGCGGCAGCCACAGCGACGGCCGCCGACGTCGACGTCGACGCCGCACAGTGCGGGCGCTCACTGCTCCTCTGCAAGCGTGCTCCCCGACACCGCAACGTAAGTACTCATCGCCCCCTCGTTCACACGCTCTCAAACGCGGTCGCTGTGACTTTGTATACTGGAGTTATGAACCGCTACCCAATTCCATCTCGTTTCTGACACATATGGAAGCTTCCTGCGTACAGGATGTTTCAAAGTCTTTGCATCAGACGTCTTGGTCTGATAGATAGGGAACAATTTTTGTTAGAGACAAAATGTTCTGTAAGCTTGCCGGCGACGCCAGTCGTCTTTTATTACTCATTATGCCCCTGAGAGGCGGCAGGGCGTAGCCAATACGCGACGCCCGTATGCAATGTGTGTTGCCTAAAACCCAGTCATTTGCTGCACGCGAAAGGTGGTAGGTTGAACAAAGCTGAAGCTTGTGATTTGCTCTAAAATATGTTTATCTGCTTGCAGACTCTCATTGTTACAAATCACCCTTTCAATGTACCGGAGGACGTAGTAAGCAGATGCAGATGCACCACACCTTATCAGTATACCCTGCTAACTCAGTGAAATCCCATCGTCCTAGGGCAGCTAAATCCAATAAAAAACGCTGGGAAGTGTCAGCGCATATTTTCTCTCTAACAGAAGTTGTACCTCATGACGTTGTCTATCACCAGTAGACGTTTGATCCAAAGACTTTGAAACATGCTGTGTAACAGGTGAATATGATACACCGGGATTAATTCTCCGTGAAATGTGTGAAGATTATCCGGCAAGTAGGGTGGTAAATAGCATGACGGGGGTGGTGATAGGGGTTGGGGCGGGAAGGAAGGGGAGGAAGGAGGCGGGACCATCGATCAGTATGTTCTCGTTTCCCTCCTATAGCCGTTTAAAATAAATGCTGCAAATGAAAATACCTCCAAATGTAATTATTTCTGTAATACAGTTTTTACTGGCAAAAAATCTCGAAGCTGTTGCCATTCATCTCGAAATTTGCTTTGTGTACGGACCGAACGTGATAAGTGACGGTTTTGTGTGTCAATGGCGACGGTTGTTTAAGAGTGAAAGCACGAATGTTCACGATGATAGCAGAAGTGGCCGTCCGCCTGCGTAGCCAACAACAAACCGATTTTCCAGAACAATGGTGAAAAGCGGCGTTCTGCGATGTCTCAACTGTCGGACAATTGAAGGGGTTGGTCGAAGAAGGTAGTGACCCTCAGTTTGGTAAACGGCCCCCTCCCACCACCTCATTCTTTACACAATAGGACGCCCATACATAAAACAGCTTCAAAGCTCTGATTACAAATGAGTAAAATATTTGACGTTAGGCGTGCAAAATCTTTGTGGTTGAAGGTATTGCAGCTTTTCATCCATAACAATGTTTATGACGTCGTATCTCCTGAACTATGAGCCAGACAATGATATAATGTTGCTGGTACATTCAGTGTTACACGTGGACACTGGCTGCAGCGTTAGTAGTGAAGAAGAAATAAATTAAAACGTCGTGCCTGATGACGAAGTCTTACAGCATGAACGGCGAAAATGTAGTAAACTTTTTCCTTTCATTCTTTTCGAGTGGGGTACCATGGAGAAAAAGTTTCGTAAATGTTTGAAATTACGTCTAAAGTATTTTGAACGTAGCTGAGTGCTCTCGTTCTCAAATACTGAATGACTACAGTCCGGTTAATTTGTGCGCAATGAGATGCACTGCCTTGTGACATATACATAGTTTCTTACTGGAATACTTGTTGCCTTAAAACTTTAAGACAACATTTTACCTAGTAATGAATAGATCATGATAGCATTTTAAATTTTTAAAAGCAGTCAATAATTACATGAAATAATGAAAATTAAATGTTTGTTGCCCCCTGGAAGCCGCTAGATACACAACACGCAACGAGTACCGTGCACCTTGTTCCTCTTTAGTAATATAGGTTAACCTAATCACATAATCTGTCTTGTTTTGGAATGCATCACATGCTGCTAACAAACAGTTCCTCAATTTCCCATAGGAAACATTGTCAACTTCACATTATAAATAGCTTTGTCTTATATTTATGTTCTTGTATTTGAACTGAATCAAACTCGCAAAGTGCAGTACCGGTACCTCAACATAGGCTCTCAAGCGTTAGCACTTTCTTTCGCCGACTCCTTCAACTTTCTCCAGATTTTTTGAACTGATTTTGCACGATATTGTAGCCAAACAATAGAGGTACCTCAAATCACTTGACCTTTCTGCTCCAAAACCCACGTGCGGCAAGATTTTGTATACAGGGAATTTGTCAGCTCGTTAAAAGATTTGATAAATGTTTAAACTTGAGTGGTGATTATGTAGAGATGTAATACTACGTTGTACTTTTAATATTTTTTCTCGTGAATTTGCATCAATTTCTCCAGTATTTTATTTACTGGTTAGCGGAAGTAACATTCCGGATACCACTAGTGTTAATGAAAATAATTGTCATATGAGAAGCGTTCGTCTGTCAGGATAATGGGTGACGGTAATGACAACACACAGTATGTTTTGTAGAAGGACTGGCGGAAGGCATAGGCGGACTTCCGGCGTCGTGGTCATGAGGGGTGGGACATCTGCTCGACTGGAGAGAGCAGTTGTAGAAATCGGCAACGCCCTCGTTAAAATAATGACAAGTTATTTATAAGACCCAACGACATCCTTAATCAGGATAACAGGACGAAATTTTAACCCCATTCCTTCCGAATGATAGTGCTCTGTCTTAACCGCCGCACCACTTAATTTACTCGCACGGTTAAGCAGAGGTTGATTCTTAATTGCTTCGCTATAGCTCGCTATAATATGATATGTGTCGACTGATCCACAAGAATACTAAAATTTCTAAGTGCCTACTTGCCAACCGTTTACATAAATGATTATTCGTAAGTGTTTAATTCAAAAATGCAAATATTACATATTCAAACATTCTTCTATCAACCAAAAGTAGTTGTCGTGGCAAAATATCAGTTAGTATATTTCAAATTGTGTTTAAATTCTCTTGTAGTTCGCTAGAGAGGTGGTCGAACATTTGTTCGTTGCATAATTTGCTCACCTAACTTGCTCAAGCAATTTTTGTGTTTAAGAAGGCTATTATTACGTTAAAATTCTGATTTTTTTTTTTGTGATGAACTTCAGTATTGACTAACTGATTGTGAGCCTGTTGTCAGTATTCTTAGATGCTGAAAAGCACTGAGCCAGAGCTTTGAGGATATACAGCACATGTAACCGTTTCTGCATGTTCATTATCCAAACATCACTTTCCGTTGTGGTTGCATAATGACAAAAGAATGTTATTCCACGTAATGTTATCGAATGGAAGCAAGCAAAGCAATGCTAACCTTCTTTCTGAGTATCTTGATCGCCGAACTCAGCAGTTACATGTATAGAAAAAGTCACTGAATTTAACAGTGTAACAAAATTAATAATCAAATTCATAAGATATTCTTAATTTGAAAATTACTTCCCATTTGCTCTCTTCATCATTTTATGTCGTTATTGTTGAGGTTATATATACATATGATAGCTATAAAGAACTCAGTGGATAAATTATAAAATCTTGTCAAAAGATATGGACACAGACCAGATTCCAATTCTTGAAAGTTCATTAAACTCCTCAAATGTTTAACGTCGATGAATACTAACATATTCCCGTGGCCATTAGTTCGAGCCCGAACGCTGTGATGTATTTATAAGCTTGTTCGTGGGGTACTCGGTCAGTGCGTTCTCGTTCCTCTACCTACATGTTCAAAATGAGCGCCTCTTTATCTGGTCTGATACAACAATGATGGTCAAATAACGGTTCATTTCTCTCTCTCTATCTCTCTCTCTCTCTCTCTCTCTCTCTCTCTCTCTCATCTATCTAGTGTTGAAACATTTATCTCACTGTGACCAAAGTTTTGTGTCATATCATCATATAAATCTTATGCAGCTATCTGTTAACACAAACACAACAGCTCACTTCTTCATAGTCCTGCAATCTTGGGTTTTCTTAACGTGGAGATTGGCCTCTAACTGGTGCGTTAACCCTGCACACCAATACTCCATCCAGTCTTAGCGAGCCCTCACTTCTTGTGAACATTCCTTACATTTTAACTCAGCGTCTTCAGCCACTTGAATCACTCACGGCCTTGTCCAGTAAATCTATCTGACCTGACGGTAAACGACGTGTTTCACAAATTCTAAACCGAACCACTCTCAATTCCTCAAACGGTGACGCATCCATTGCATTTATATTCACAAATACTAGAGGATATTCGTACCAAGTCTATATTCCCAGCCAAATCAAAAAACACTGGGGAGATGCAGGTGCAAAATGCCAGCTCACCGTAGTATTACTTAATTTTACTGTCGAAATTTTCTGTTAGAATTCAAAACAGCTTCATCTTTAATAAGCCGCATCTCACTTTAAAGAACAAACAAATTGACCATTACCGGGAGCACGCCACTAACGCAACAGCTTATCTAAGTGGTCTTTACCTCGTCCACAGTGATGAGTCGTCGTCCACAAACGCAACAGGAAGCACGGCACAAACAGTGGCACTGCTCCGTAAATGAAGCGCGTTGCGTAACCTGCATTCCAGCTTCAGGCGGTCGTGTTATCGGGGTACAACAGAAACCGTTTGACCAATAACATACATTGCTTCCTATTCCTTTCTTCTTTTTTAACATTTCCCAGCAACATTTCACACAAAATTTGATGCTCGCTTCAGACTGTGCAGTATTATTATATACAGCCTAGTGTTTTGTGATAGCATGCACTATAATAAATGTGCAACATCTGTTTCCATTGCCGAAATTTAATTAGTTAACAAGTGTAGTTTTTCACGAAAGACGTCACGATAAAGGGAAAAAAAGGAAGAATCAGATTTTTCCTCTGCCACTAATCGTAATTACATAGCATGTGCACTTCCGGCATGTTGATGGTGCACAGCCATACATAGAGAGGCCGTCACATGCAGGCCCAGCCTCGAGAGAGGTATTTCTCTGCAAAACTTACGGACGAGATAGGTAAACTAAGATAACATACTAACAATTCGGTGGAAATGAATAGAAGTGCGGGAGCATGTTGCTAGAGGTCTCCCAGTAGTGCCCAAAAATCTGAACGTTACGTGGTGAGAGACCAGCGTGACTATAGCGCCAAATGGGGCTGGCCCCGCAACATAAGGCAGTGGAATGAGCTGGAAAAGACAGTACGTGTCAACCAGTGAGTAGTTGCGTGGTAACGCAATGGCAAGTTTCCCTTCGACGCCCACGGCGGTTGCACGGGATGTGGCGACCCAGTCGCGAGTGCCCGCTGAGCCACGTCGACGTCGTAAGGCCATTATGGCAAGACAGGAAAACTGCGTAAGAAGGCCAGATCTACCAAGCAAAACTTAATGTATAAAGATGTTTCAGGCAGTCGAAAGACGCACTGACGTAATGTAATTTTCTTTTACCTGCAAATAAGAAAATACCTCATGTAGTTTCCAGAACACTAAGATGTAGTGTCTTTTTTGCGCCATCTTCCGAGTAGATACGATGGCAGGCCACTATCTCGAGATGTGCCTGCTATTACCGACTCCCGTAAATTCAAGAACAGCACTTACGAATGTTTTACTCTGATTACCCTGTGGAACAACACGCAGTCTGAAGTTAGGTGCTCTGTTTTATAGCAGTAGACGTATGTTGGTAGGAAGATACTTTGTAAGCACCTACTGGTATGAGTTCAGAAATTTTTGATGCAAATGTGTGTAGCTAACTGCTTACACGATGAGCCAAAGCATTATGATCACCTGCTTAATAGCTTGTTTGTCCGTCTTTGGAACGAAATACGTCACTGATTCTGCGTAGCAGGCATCCGACAGTTTGTTGGTAAGTTTGAGGAGGTATGTAGTATAAAATGCCTTCACACAGGTCATGTAATTAGTGTCAATAACAGGCCGCTAGCCGCACGGCATAGCCGCGCGGTCTGGGGACCCCCAGTCGAAGGTTCGACTCCTCCCTCGGGCATGGGTGTATGTGTTGTCCTTAGCGTAAGTTAGTTTAAGTTAGATTAAGTTAGATTAAGTAGTGTGTAAGCCTAGGGACCGATGACCTCAGCATTTGATCCCATAGGAACTTACCACCAAACATGCTGCTGATCTTGCATAGGCGGTGATGACGCCCTATAGCGACCCAGAAGGGTTCCTTAGGATTTACATCAGGCGTATTTGGTAGCCGAGACATCAACCTTAGTTCACTGTAATGTTTCTCAAACCACTGTAGCACGGTTCTGACTTGGAGGTACGGACAATTACACTACTGAAAGGGACATATTCGTCGTGGAAGAGATCAAGCATGAACGGATGCAGGTGGTTGCAGCTGTCACCGTGTATTAGATTACTACCACAAGTCCCACGCAAGCACAGAAGGATGTATGCCATAGCACAATAATGTCCCATCATCCTGCATCCGTGGAGCGCTGCACGTTTCGTGCCGTCGTTCACCTCGATAACGGGGCTTGTGAAGACGACCATCGCCCCAGTGTAGCAAAAATGTAATACACGCGAAGAGTCATTGATAGACAGTCGAATCCTAAAGGTCTCGTGCCCACTGCAATCGTAATTGACGATGTCGTTGGGTCAACATATGAACACGTAGAAGTGGTTTGCTGTGGAGCTCCATGTTCAACAATTTACGATGAACAGTGTGCTCCGTAACACTTGTGCGTGCACCGGCATTGTGCTCTTTCGGCAGAGATGCCACAGATCACCATCTATCCTACAGACAAACCTCCGAGCCCCACATTCTGTGAAGAGTCGTGGACGTTAAACCATTTAACGCCTAGTTGTAGTTTCACTGTCCTTCTACCTCTTTCCGTAGATGCTCACGACAGTATCACGTAAACATTCGACCAGCTTCGGCGTTTTCTGGATACGCATCCACAGGCTGCGCGTAATAATAATCTGTCCTTTGTCAGTGTCGCTTATCTCAATGGATTTCCCCATTTACAGCTCGTATCTTGGCTAGGGTGGTCCCCGTACGTCTCTGCTGCGCTTACATACTCATCATAGCGCATCACACTTCCACAGTGTCACCAGGGGGCATTCAACGTCGCGGTGGGCAGTGGCCATAATGTTTTGGCTTAGCAGTGTATGCCTTCCTGACATGACTCACAAACGTGAAGAAAGAAAAGAAAAGAATATGAAGGTTTAACATGTCGTCGATGAAGAGGCCTTTAGAGACAACACGAATTCGGATGGGTCAAGAAAGAGAAGGACGTTGGCAGTGTGCTGTTGATAGGAGCCATTCCGACATTCACCGTAATCGGCATAGGGAAACCACGGTAAACCAGCTCTGGTTCCTGTCTAGTGTGCTAGTCACACCACAAACATGAGCCTCATAAATGACTCTCCTGTGTGCGGATGCATCAACAATAGAACTACGCCATGACATTAGAGAGTCGTTCCTTCATCCACCACGTCCTTTAGATCCCGTTCTGAATGAGCCAAATTCTGTAGGATGCATTAACCATTAGCTATTGTTTAAAGCAATAATCAGTTTTCATAAGGATTATAGTAAAATCAACATATGCGTTACTTAAACAATGAGAAAACTGCTGCTCAGAAATTGCTTGCTTTGTAATCTTATGGCTGTTACACTAATGAAACTACTTCCGTGTTCTCTGACCGAGCGGGGTAGCACAGCGGCTAGCACACAGGACTCACATTCGAGAGGACGATGTTCAAACTTACGTCCAGCCACTCTGATTTATGTTTACTGTGATTTCCGTAAATCGTTTAAGCAAATGACGGGGGGGGGGGGGGGGGTTCCTTTGAAAGAGCACGGCTGCATTCCTTCCCCATCCTTCCGTAATCCGAGATTGTGCTCCGTCTCCAATGACCTTGATGGCAACGGGACGTTAAACACTAATCCTCTTCCTCCTCCGTGTATTCTGAGTAGAGATCCTAAAGTGAACATGGGTACTTGACATCCATCAAACAGGAGCTTTCAATACTAAAAGTTTTACCTAAGAGAACCCAAAATTAATACTGTTTGATTCATTGTTTCCATCCATACTTAACAACCAACAGCGGCTCCGGTCAAACATTGTACATCACTTTTCCTATCAAATCAAATCTAGTAAAGCAAATACACACCTGTAAACCTAATAAACATAACAGTTTCAGTCCAGTCTCGCGTGCCTTCACCGATTTATTTCGTTATTTACTGTCCTGTATGAACATGTACGTGATCGATCTCTCGCTACCGTATAATCTATGAATATGAAACTGATACGTCTTACATGAGCCACAGACATGCTGATTTTCATAACCCAGTTCGAGTGGCAGACGGAGATATCATTTAATTGATGATTGGCAAACTCTAACGAAAAATGAATTTAAAAAATTAACAAATAAAGACATCTGAAAATGACAGCGTACTACCTCCTCCGTTAGATTTGTAAAAGTGACTGAAACAGTAGCAAATCCACTACTGTGATAAATAAAATAAAATTTGCGATAACGAATCTCTTACGAGGCGTATTCGGAAAGCAAGGTCCGATTAGGTGCGGAATGCAAACCACTATGAAACTCCGATGGAACTTTTCACACATCTGTTTTCTTTAGTGTGACTGTAGATGGCTTCGGGTCACTCTTTTCAGTTCAAAGCGCAAAGTGATCACGTTGAAACGCCTAAAACAAGTGTCTCCCACCAAGTATGTGGTTCTGGTGAGAGATTTCGCCTGAAGCTACGCAACCCACATAACATAAATGTCATGCCTTTCTTTCTTCAAGACAATTTTCAGCCGCAGTCCGCACAGGCACTGAAGACACCCCTGCAGCGTTTCCCATGCAGTTTTTGATCAACCACAATGCAGCCCTTAATTGGCTCCCTCCGTCGTTCATCTCTGCTCACATGAGCCGCTCGCTACGGAGACAACATTTTGGCACAAACAATGAAAGGCAGACCAGCGTAGAGAATTGGCGGAAAGCACACGCGGCTGCTTTCTGTGAAGAGGGTACTGGAAAGTTTGTACAACGCCACGACAAATGTATATGACTCGGAGCGGCGACTATTTAGAGAGGCGGGTGGATGATGTGGCTAACTGCTGCGAATAAAAAATTTTTGATTTCCACTGTGGTTTCCATTCCGCAACCGATCGGACCTTACTTTACGAACAGCCCTCGTAATTTAGTGCTTGGCGTACATCGATATAGAATTTTCTGATTTTGAACTTCGATACTATTCTATGTTTTAGTTTATATTACTATCTTCAGTACACTGCGAAACCCCTGTTTAATTATAAGGTACTTTCAATAAATGACCGGAAAAGTTGTATAAAAAATATAAAATTTCGACAGAATTTGTGCTTCTTTGTTATTTTTTGGTGGTGTCCTAGAACTATTATCAAATGGGGATGGCACGCCTGTCTTTCGATTAGGATGTTGGGGACTGGTGAAATAAGATGGCTACACCCTGGTAGGTTTGCACCAACATGGAGCAGCGGAGTGCTATTAGATTTCTGTTAGCTGAAGGGTTGTAACCAAACAAAATTCACCAGCGGGTAGCAGTGCGATACGAAAGTTTCTGAATGGAAAGGTAAGTTCAAACGTGGTGCAACAAGTGTTGAAGATTCGCCACACCCAAGACACAATGTCTGTGCAGTCACGGAGAACAACATAGCCACAGCTGATGAGTCGGTTTGGGAAAAAAGGCGTATTACGATCACTGACATTGCAACAATGGTGAACATAAGTGCCCGATCAGAGCACCATATTGTTCATGGCGTATTGACGTTCAAGACAGAGTGGGCGAGATGGGTTCCAAAACATTTGGCATCAGAAATGAAAGAAAGGCGCTTGGATGTGCAGGGAGCTTTTGAACAGTACGAAGCTGATGGGGAACCATATTGCAAAAAAGAGATGAAAGCTGGGTGTATTTTTAAGAACGTGAACAAAAGCTTGCTTCTTCATCTCCAAAACCCAAGAAGGTGCGAACCGAAAGTCGTATTGGTAACGTAGTGTTGGCTTTGTTTTGGGACCATATGGCAGCAACTTTTGAACATTACATGCCGAGAGGTCAAAATGTGAACAGTGCGACGTACGCAAACCTTATGCGTGAAAATTTAACAGTTTTTAGGAAGCAGCACGGACTCGTGTCCAGTCGCGTCCTGTTACTGCATGACAAAGCGAGGCCACGCGCTGCTGGAGTCACGTTAGATATCTTCAAAGACCTGAAGTTCGTCTGCTTGACCCTAATTGCTAATTCTTTTATCCTACTGCTCGTGCGCCTCAAAACTCTTATACCCTGTTCACTGCAGACATTCCCAACCTCCACCCTTCCCACCCCCCCCCCCCCACCCCCCCACCCCCACCCCACTCCCCCATATTTCCCGGATCTGGCACCTCCAGATTATTACTTTTGTGATTCACTGAAAGAAGCTGCTAGCGGACCAAGGTACGCTGACAATGAGGAAGTCCAGAGCATGATTGCAAAACTGGTTGCGCACACGCCCCCAAGGATTCTTTGCACGTGCAAATGATAAGCCTATCCAGCGCAGGCATAAGTGCATAGAATTTGAGAGGTATTACGCTGAAAAATAAATACGTCTTGTATTCCATTCTAGTAACAGATTCTTTAACAAGTTTTTTATTGAATGGCCTTTATATTTGCAACCTTTGGATTGCTAACGGCATCGTAACACAAATATCACTGAGAAGGATTGCGAATTCTTTAAGAAACTAAAGTAATGCCGAAGACGATAGACGTTTCAGCTGTAGAGTGATCTGGAATGGCTTCCTGAATTAAGACGACCGCCAGAACAGTTGATCAGTGCCTATCCCGGTACGTCCCCCACCTCCTTGTCCGCATCAGTTTCTCTCAAAAGGATGCTAAATGCACACACTAAAAGAAGACAAAGGAATATATCTTCTCAAATCTTCATTGCAGTTCCGTTAAACTGATTTAGAGAAATATTTGCAATTACTTACTCTCGGCGGGATGAGAAAAATGAATGAAATTAGTGTCAGGCTGCCGAGACCAGAATAGCATCCTGTGATTATGTAATGAATATGTTTTAGCATCCTGAGCAGTCGGCGGCTGTTGCATTATGGTTTGTAGTTTGTATGGCGCCGGGGCCAATTCTGTGTCACATTATACGCTTTAGTGAAGTCGCCACGCTCCATTTGAAGCGGTAATTGCTCTAAAGCTCAATTTTTGTTTTAATTAGCAGCTTTACACAGTAATGGAAGGGCAATTTCAATTCGACTGTGAAAGAGTGAATCGCTAGCGCCATAAATCAGAACATTATGTTTTACATCGGAGAGCTTTTAGCTGCCCAGTAATTCGAGCGGTGCCGGTCTTCTAACGGTATTCCCGCATGATGCGATCGATTCGACAAGGCCGTAAATTTCAGCAGCTGCCGTTACGACAAATTCGCCCGTTAACAGAGTGATAACTTTTCTCTCTAGAGCGTCTTTCGACTCATTGCACGCAATGAGTTACTCACTCGAAAGAATTATTATGTTTTGATACCCCTATAGACTAGAAAATTATTTAAAAAATCAGATTTAGAAACTCTCCTGAAAGCCATAAAATGCAGCTTTGGGGTGGACAAAGAGTCATATAATTTTGACAAAAGTCCAAAATAATCTAAGCTTCAGTAGTTGAAGACAGTAATTACACTCGCACAATCGAAAAACTTCTCAGGTAAAATTTGAGGTTTAAAGATAAAAAAACACACACATCCATGCCCGAGGGAGGACTCGGACCTTAGACGGGGAGAGGCGCACAGACTGTGACTAGGCACCTTAGACCGCGCGGCTACCCCGCGCGGCTCATTTTAGAATAAAGACCACAAAAACCCTTTACTAGAACCCTTCAGATATCAATGAAGGGTGCAGAGGTTATGCCATCAACCACCCAGATCCGCCTCCAAATCTCCGCGCTCGTACGGCCCTATGCCATCAACCACCCAGATCCGTCTCCAAATCTCCGCGAAGGAAGAAAGTGACGGCTCTTCATCTCAACAAAAGACAAAAACTTTAAATGAATGTTACAATATTATGAAAAGATAATTGCTACTTACCTTATTGCGTAGATGCTGAGTCGTACAACAACAGACTATCGGAAAGTGAGCTATCGGTTTCAGTTGTGAGAGACTGTGGTCACGCGTGTGTAAGTTGCGTTTGCATGAGTGTGTGAGTGTATGTTCTCTATTTTCGACAAAGGTTTTGTTGACCAAAAGCTCACTTTCCGACCTTTTTGTTGTGCCTATCTGCGACTCAGCATATCCGCTATATGGTGATTAGCAACTATCCTTTTCATAATATTGTTACATTCCATCCTGGATTTTCCATTGTTAGATGAATATTATGTTTTAAAACTATGTTTAATTTTTAAAAATGAGACGAGGTTCTATAACACGGTTCAAAAAGAGTTTACGTTGATGCTGCTATGATGTCACGGTGAGGGTTCAAATGGCTCTGAGCACTATGGGACTCACCATCTTAGGTCATAAGTCCCCTAGAACTTAGAACTACTTAAACCTAACTAACCTAAAGACATCACACACACCCATGCCCGAGGCAGGATTCGAACCTGCGACCGTAGCAGTCCCACGGTTCCAGACTGCAGCGCCAGAACCGCACGGCCACCGCGGCCGGCCACGGTGAGGGTGGCGAACAAAACTGACGATGTTCACGATGGAGATGAAAAGGCGTTTACTGCATCGAGATCCTTAAAAATCGTAGTAACAACAATCTGAGGGATCAGAGAAGTAAAGGCAAAATGGCTCCGAGCACCATGAGACTTAATTTCTGAGGTCATCAGTCCCCTAGAACTTAGAACTACTTAAACCTAACTAACCTAAGGACAGCACACACATCCATGCCCGAGGCAGGATTCGAACCTGCGACCGTAGCGGTTGCGCCGTTTCAGACTGAAGCGCCTAGAACCGCTTGGCCACCCCGGCCGGCAAGTAAAGGCAAATACTAGACTAGCATGAGGCTTTTATGGGACGTTGTTGGCTACGGCTAGAAGAAAGGGTATATGATTGATAGGACGGATTTCATGGTTCAGAAGAGAAGTTTGTTGTAAGTTCCACAAGGGGGGGGGGGGGGGATGGATAAGGCAAGGATGCACACGAAAGGTAGCGTACTTCTTTTCTTTATTTTTTTTTTAATTTTATTTTTTGAAACAAGACACATGGATTGGCGATTAGTCGGCAGGATATTGCATGTTGAGTCAGAGCTTTTCAGTTGATGTACTTTATTTTATCGTGCCTCAGGAACAATATAAAGTGTGGGAAATGATTGATTTGATTTAGGATGAGAGCCGGAGAAGGCAGGCAGGTGGGTGTGGTGTGCAAGGCGAATAGTAGTATTCCAGGAGACTGGTAGACTTCAGTAGGGGCGGAGATCCAGGGAAGTTTAGACATAAGGATGGAATGACTGAGGGATTTATAAGTGAGTATATTAACAAAAGTATGCAGATCTGCAGCCTGTTAATATAAAGCGTTTCAGGTTTTGGACTCGATAGTGAAGAAGCGAGCTTTCCACGTCAGTTTCTTATCAACGGAAAGTCGTAAATGCACGTCTATCGTAATGCGAGGAATGAGCTGATGAAGTAAAGGTTCAAAAATGGTTCAAATGGCTCTGAGCACTATGGGACTTAACTTCTGAGGTCATCAGTCCCCTAGAATTTAGAACCACTTAAACCTAACTAACCTAAGGGCATCACACACATCCATGCCCAAGGCAGGATTCGAACCTGCGACCGTAGCGGTCGCTCGGTTCCAGACTGTAGCGCCTAGAACCGCACGGCCTATTATGGATGATTTTATATAGTTTGGGTGATAAAGAAAACCATGTCAGTTCAAGAAACACAATTACCGAGCAAGAACTGCAGTGAGTCGCTTTAATAACGTTCATACACTTTATGTGAAGGAGTACTGAATTTTTTTTTTTTTTTTGTTACATCAAGTTTTTTCCGAAATA
This sequence comes from Schistocerca serialis cubense, assembly GCF_023864345.2. Classification (NCBI taxonomy): domain Eukaryota; kingdom Metazoa; phylum Arthropoda; class Insecta; order Orthoptera; family Acrididae; genus Schistocerca; species Schistocerca serialis. The sequence goes on from NC_064639.1 coordinate 461,608,995, forward strand.
CTCCAGTGTGAAAATTTAAGTGCAAAGTGAAGAATATACCTTGTATGAAGAAAGGCTTTGCTACTTTAAACTGGCAGTGACAAATAAATGTTATTTAAAGTAACAGTTGACCGTTTGCACTCATCATTTTTTTTCTAGAATAACTGACGCGAAGTAATATTCCTATTAACATTTTATTGTCATTTAACACAACCACAAAACGCTTCAACCGGTTTCGTCCCACAGCGTCCATCATCAGAACATTGATGTGAAAGGAGGATGAGATCCCTCGAACTTCGTCCCTATAGAATCAAGTTGTTCTCCCTATCCCCACCTCCCCCCTGCTTCTACATGCTATTTCCGTGTGACAGCAGAAATCTAAGGACAGTCAAAGCTTGTACATGTATATGGCATTAGGAACCATTTCCAGTCTCCAATACACTCAGGTGGCAAAATTTATGAGATAGCGGTGTGCCCATATACTGATGGCGGTAGTATCGCGTACACAAGGTACAAAAGGGCAGTGCTTTGGCTCAAAAAAAATGGCTCAAATGGCTCTGAGTACTATGGGACTTAACATCTATGGTCATCAGTCCCTTAGAACTTAAAACTACTTAAACCTAACTAACCTAAGGACAGCACACAACACCCAGTCATTACGAGGCAGAGAAAACCCCTGACCCCGCCGGGAATCGAACCCGGGAAGCCGGGCGTGGGAAGTGAGAACGCTACCGCACGACCACGAGATGCGGACAGTGCTTTGGCGGAACTGTCATTTGTATTCAGGTGATTCATGTAAAAAAGTGTCCGCGAGATTATGGCCGCACTGCGAGAATTACCGAACTTTGAACGCGGAACGGTAAATGGAGCTAGAAGCATGAGACATTGCATTGCAGAAATCGTTACGGAATTCAATATTCTGCCAAGAGTGTGCCGAGAATTCCAAATTCCAGACTTTACCTCTCATCAAGGGTAACGCAATTGCCGAAGTCCTTCACTTAATGATAGAGAGCAGCGGCATTTGCGTAGAGCTGTCAGTGCAAACAGACAAGCAACACTGGGTGAAATAACCGCAGGAATCGATGTGATACGTACGACGACCATATCCATTAGGATAGCGCGGCGAAATTTGGTGTTAATGGGCTAAGGCAGCAAAAGACCGACGCGAGGGCCTTTGCTATCAGCACGACATCGCCGGCAGCGCACAACATCGCCTGCGCTCGTGACCACATCGGTTGGACCCTAGACAACTGAAAGACCGTGGCCTGCTCAGATGAGTCCCATTTTCAAGTGGCAAGAGGCGCTGTGCAAGCTAGTGGTGACTCCACAATGGTGTGGGCTATGTTTACACGGAATGGTCTGGGTCCTCTGGTCGAGCTAAACCGACCATTGACTGGAGATGGCTATGTGCGGCTACTTGAAGACTGTGTTCTCAGACAGCGATGTCACGTCACTGGTCCATAATTGTTCGCGAATTTTTTGAAGAACATTCTGGACAATTCGAGCGAATGAGTTGATCGCCCAGCTAGCTCGAGATTTATGGAACGTAATCGAGAGGTCAGTTCGCGCACAACATCTTGTATCGGCAAGACCTTCGCAATTATGGCCGGCTGTAGAGGCAGCATGGCTCAGTATTTCTGCAGGGGACTTCCAACGACTTGTTGAGTCCATGCCATGTCGAGTTGCTGTACTACACCTGGCCAAAGGAGCTCCGACACGATATTAGGAGGTATCTCATAACTTTTTGTCACCTCAGTGTAATGCGTCACAGGAGATGACCTCCTGATTCCGGATGCTAAAAGATATGCGTTACTGTCGTTTAACTTCTAATCACAGACAATTGCTTCGGTCTCTGCATTTGGCGACGTTTCTATTCATGTCGATACTATCTGAAGGCTCCTTCCAACACTACACAAAAAAATGATTAGTTCCATAGCAAACAAGGTTACGCATGCTAAAATTTTCTCGAATTTCTTCCCAAGTCCGCTCATGATCAGTCTAGTTCGGATAAAACCTGTATACAGACTGCCAGTCACAAGAACGGACCGCATGCGACTGTTGGCGCCTGCTCCCAAGTTTTGTTTCACGTGCAACACCAGACAAAGCCCTCAAGAAGTACAGGAAACGCCGTATATATACAGTGGAAGAAATGGGAAGTGTTACACCCTGAAGCACCAGCCCGATATGCATCAAACATCGTAGGGATGTTCATCTCATAACTGGTATTAAACCATACATTCCATTCGGATCTGATGCCCATCATCGGTATGAGATGTTAGCCCCAAAGCCATCAATTCAGTCCTGTATTGGATGTGGTTTGGAAGCAGACACCCTCCGAAAGCCATCTTGAGGAATTTCTTGTCACGCATACTGTGTCAGTTCCTTGTTGTCTGGAAATTTCTGTGAATGTACACGTCTTCCCATCGCGTTCTAGACATGATTCATGGGGATCGGGCATGCCAGCCAAGAATCCGTATAGTCCCCAAGGTGTTTGCGACGTGAATTCAGTGTGGGATCGTGCATTATCGTCCTGGAATATATCATTCGGCACCCTGCTAATGAAGTGTATGACAAAGAGGTTTACCATCCTTGCTACGTAAAGGCAGACAAATTATCAAATGAGTTCTGTTGTGATGTCCAGTAGCTCCCCACACCATGGTTCCAGGAGTTGGAAAGGTACGTGTCTCCAGAAATGCTGATTGGTGCGACCTTTCAGTAACTCGTCTACAAACACTCTGGCATCGATCTTTCAGTCACAGAGAGAAGGGAGACTCAACACCACAGACCAGCACTCAGTGTCCCAGCTAGCACGGTACCACGCAAGTATCTGTCGCCTGTGGTTTGGCATCAGCAGTAAATGGCGGGTGGCAAGTCAGAGTCAGGGGAAAATTCCCAAGATCTTTTCGTGGTGTAGTCCTTCTGTGCTGATCCATGTCTGCTTATAATCTGTTGTCCTGAGATCATCTCGTCATCACTCTGTCTACTCTCATTACTCTACGGCCAACTGTCTCTGCATTCTGTCAACATTGTGCTCCTACGTCCCTCATGGCCATTATTTGACATTTCTCAAAGTATGAAAGGTGGAGGGCAGTAACTCATACTGTGTTGCTATCTCCCCCTGAAAGGTTCCAGCAACGTCACGTATGCACTGCCTTCTTAGTTTCTAGGAATGGCTTCTATCTGTACAATAAATAAGCTCACATAGGAAAGAAAATTTATTCAATAATTTCCACAGATGTGAAAACAATGGAGTTTTAGTTCCTCAACATTTAGTACAGTTTTTAATGGAACAACACATTCTACTTCCGTCAGTGTATACATATAGTGACTTGCATATGATGGAAACACTGCGTCCCGTCTTCTGCAAGAATAATACCGGGGAGGTAGGCTCCGACTTGTACATGCGCTGTGGCCCGTTCTTCGGACGCTGGCAATCGGCTTTGCTCAAACTAGAAGAGTTAGTAGTCGGCTTAGAAAGAAGGCCGATTTCGTACTTCATACTGACCAATCAGAAGCATCTGCTAAAAGAGCTATGCGCAAACAAGAACTGGAACTGTACAAAGTAGCAGTAGAGCATCGACTGACCAGGTGTTGTTGCTCGACATAAATATTTCAACTGGCCATCGTAGTTTGTGCACGATGGAGAGGCTCGTCCTGAAATACCATTTTTTTCTTGTGACTCACAGGTGCGTTTATAAGAATACGTGAACCCGCAGAATCGATGTTGAAGTTCTGAAACTCGTCATCAGTTGTATCTGGAGCTTCTACATGTTGACAAAACGGAGTGTGATGAGCGCTTAGTGCAACACTAAGTATCTGGTCCATCAAACCATAACTCCTGTTCAGTATATAATATTTATTTTCTTTAGTCTGTTATCTAGATACAAGAACACACCAAATGTTATAATGAATTGGTGTTTATGAATATGGCCAACGGCCTTGCCGCAGTGGTAACACCGGTTCCCGTCAGATCACCGAAGTTATGCGCTGTCAGGCTGGGCAAGCACTTGGATGGGTGACCATCCGGTGTGCCGAGCTCTATTGGCAAGCGGGGTGCACTCAGCCCTTGTGAGGCAAACTGAGGAGCTACTTGATTGAGAAGTAGCCGCTCCGGTCTCGCAAACTGACATACGGCCGGGAGAGAGGTGTGCTGACCACATGCCCCTCCATACCCGCATCCAGTGACGCCTGTGGGCTGAGGATGACACGGCGGCCGGTCGGTTCTTTTGGGCCTTCATGGCCTGTTCGGGAGGGGTTTAGTGTATGAATATGACCCATAATATTTTAAAACAATTGCAAATGTGTTAGTATAAGAAAACATTATGGTGCTGAAGAAATAAATATTTACATAGAATATCTACTTTAAAAACATAATTACAATAATTCTAGGACTGTAGATACTACCCTTTGGTCATCTAGCACGCAGATAGTTTTCATGTATCGATACCACGCCACGGGCGTCCTTAAGTTGCAGCCGAATTGCAAGTTTCTGACAGACGCCAATGTGGTAGCGCAGGATCCGGTGGACGGGATGGAGCACGCCCGCTGAGTCGCGCCTACAGCGGCTCCGGACAACTAGCGCCGTCTGGCACCGCAATACACGACGGCCGGCGGCAGCCACACACCCACTCGCGCTTCGAGCGACTTCGCTTCGTAACGCTATGCAGAGGCTGCCTAGTCGCGGCTCCGACACCACCCATGGTGCTTTAGTACAGAGAGCCTCGTTGCTGTTGCTGCTGTAATACACGGACTTATTTCTTCCTGCACTACTTGCAATGAGTCCTCATATGCTAGGAGAAATGCAAGTAAATCTTCTGTTTACTGTGTTAACTTTTTCACTAATCATTTTCCGCTCCTACCCAGCTTTCCTACGACGACAGTAGCCGCACCACTCTGTAAGCCCCCTCTCCAAACCATTCTGTACGAAGTTGTGCTCAAAAATCTCAAATCCGGAAAGCACAGGTTACTCATTTACAGATTATGCTACATTGCTAAACCAATTTTGTAATTTATAATTCTAGACTATATTATACAGCACTACACTAAACTACACTGTAGTCCTTTGTATCAGAACCAAACCAGATTTCCTGTGGATGGTTAGCCCCTGACGTGCTGAAGCACAACTCAGGATTCACTGTGGCTGTGTTGCCGTGACGTCCAAGGTGTAGAGACAGAAAGACTGGAAGATGGCTGGCACTGTGTCAGGAAATCCCTCGTAGCCCTCGAAGAGGTTCATCTCTTCGTTGCTTCCAGATGTCAAGGTGATTCGCCGACCAGTTTTGAAGCGTTCACTCGACTGCCCTCTGCGGCCCAGTGTGTTACGTATTCGCTCGTGGACATAAAAGCAGTTGGAGAGTACGAGCACTTTCTGTAACACGACAAGACATCTGAGGGAAAATACACAAAGTGTTTTTATGTACAGCAGAAGCGCTCTGTCCGGCATGGCCCTTAAATGAAGACTGCCATCGCCGCCTACACAGCAGGCCATTCCTCGGACTGTGGTAGGTGGAGTTTCGATTTGAGACGAACAAGGCGGATTTGGAACAGCCTAGGAAGAGCGAGAAAATCGAAAATCGTTGCACCACCATTAAGCACCAGCCTTCTGTGTCAGCAACGTCTGTCACACAGGTGTGTATAGCCGGCCGGTGTGGCCGTACGGTTCTAGGCGCTTCAGTCTGGAACCGCGTGACCGCTACCGTCGCAGGTTCGAATCCTGCCTCGGGCGTGGATGTGTATAATGTCCTTGGGTTAGTTAGGTTTAAGTAGTTCTAAGTTCTAGGGGACTGATGACCATAGATGTTAAGTCCCATAGTGCTCAGAGCCATTTGAACCATTTTGAACAGGTGTGTATAAATTCAAACAGATAGTTCTGTCATAAAAAAAAATCTCGTAATACTGTTGCACATGCATTGACGGTGTGTGCTCTTGCTTTGTCCTGCACGAAATACTTGACGGTATTTTCTTAGCTGTTAGTTCTTTGAAAAACGTTTGTTGTATATTCTCCACATACCTAGGAAATACTTTCCTCATTCCTTAGTCTGTTATAGACTAGTGCATTACCAAAGACGTTCGCATTCTGGTCCGCAAAATTTATTTTATTCAGTGGGAGGTTGAGTGGACGATTTCCTACATATTACGCTTCTGTTGCATTTTTCGTGTTGTTATTTTTCTTCTAAATGCCAATTTGCGTTTTTTTCCCATATTTCACAGCACTATGAACTTGACATTTGTTTCGATGCGAAACGCGTATGGCACTAAAATTATGTTTCATTCAGTTACTGTCAGACGGCCCATAAAGTAAAAATTATCAGTATACCGTAATATTACACGCAACTGAGGAAGACTGCACTATTTGAAACCGAGCTAGTGTTGCACACAACATCCCTTAGTACCAAGCTAGTGACATCAGCAAACAGAAATATTTTAGAGTTAACCGAAATACTAGAGGGCATATCATTTATATAAATAAGGAACAGGAGTGGTCCCAACACTGATCCCTGGAGCACCTCCATTTGACCGAACCGCACTCAGATCCCACATCACAGCCATTCTCAACACGGGGAATAATGACCTTTCGCTGTCTGTTGCGAAAGTAAGAGGTGAACCATTTGTGAGCTACACCCCGCATTCTGTAATGGTCCAAGTTCTGGAGCAATATTTTGTAGCTAACACAATCAAACGCCTTAATTAAATCAAAAAATATACCTAGCATTCGAAAGCTTTTGTTTAACCCATCCAGTACCTCACAGAGAAAAGAGAATACAGCATTTTCAGTTGTTAAGCGACTTCTAAAGCCGAACTGTACATTTGATAGCAAATTGTGTGATATAAAATGATCAATTATCCTTAAATACATAGCCTTTCCAGTAACTTTAGCAAACACTGGTGGCATGTAAATAGGTCTAAAATTTCTACATTATCGGTTTCTCCCATTTTATAAAGCGGCACATTCCAAGATAATGTGGTCCAGGGACCCGATCGCTCGCGATTCAGAAGTACCCGTAGTACGTTGAGGAATTTTTAAAAGTGCCTCTGATATGATGTGCCGACAGATAGTGTACAGCTCCCTTGGTCGTAAGGAAGTGTGACATTGTTAATCTTCCTTTTATTTTAGCAAGGAACTGGTAGATTCTCCTCCATGTTTCTGCCCTCTTCCAAATTTCTTTCCATTCTCTCTCAGTGCACACCTTAATTTCATTGGTATGTGGATAATACACTGCAAACTTATTTCACAGAATAACAGCTGAGAAAATCCTGTTAGATATTTAGTGCAAGACAAATCGAAAGCACCCGCCGTATATGCATGTATAACAGTTTTACGAAGTCTTTTTGATGACAGGACTATCAACACGTATGAAAACAGACGTTACTGACACAGCATGTTAAAGTGCTAAATGGCGGCGCAATGATATATTTAGTGTCATCAAAAAGTCATTATAAATTTGAAAACTGAATAAATCACGGAATAATGTAGATAGAGAGGTACAAATTGACACACATGCGTGGAATGACATGGGGTTTTATTAGAACCAAAAAAATACGAAAGTTCAAAAAATGTCCGACAGATGGCGCTTCATCTGATCAGAATAGCAATAATTAGCATAACAAAGTAAGACAAAGCAAAAATGATGTTCTTTACAGGAAATGCTCAATATGTCTACCATCATTCCTCTACAATAGCTGTAGTCGAGGAATAATGTTGTGAACAGCATTGTAAAGCATGTTCGGAGTTATGGTGAGGCAATGGCGTCGGATGTTGTCTTTCAGCATCCCTAGAGATGTCGGCCGATCACGATACACTTGCGACTTCCGCTAACCCCAAAGCCAATAATCGCACGGACTAAGGTCTGGGGACATGGGAGGCCAAGCATGACGAAAGTGGCGGCTGAGCACACGATCATCATCAAACGACGCGCGCAAGAGATCTTTCACGCGTCTAGCAATCTGAGGTGGAGCGCCATCGTGCATAAACATCGTACGTTCCAGCAAATGTTTATCAGCCAAGCTGGGGACGATGCGATTCTGTAACATATCGGCGTACCTCTCACCCGTCACGGTAGCAGTTTTGCTGTCCAGCGCTATCTGTCGGACATTTTGTGAACTTTTTTTTTTGTTGTTCTAATAAAACCCCATGTCATTCCAATTTTTACCCCTCTATCTACATTATTCCGTGGTTTATTAAGTTTTCAAATTTATACTGACTTTTTGATCCTAACTTTATTTGCACTTCCGAGCCTGCTCAAAATCCGCCTAGTTCGTCTCAAACCGATACTCCACCTACTAGAGTCAGAGGAACGGCCTGCAGCGTGCACGCCGATCGCAGCCTGCTTTTAGGGCAGCTGCGTACGCAACGCTCCTGCTATGCATAAAAGCTCCCTGTGTATTTTCCCTCACCTGTCTAGTCGTTGTGTTCCAAAACGTGCTCGTATTCTCCAACCGCCTTTATGTCCACGAGCGAAAACATAACACATTCGGCCGCAAAGGGCAGACGAGTAAGCGCTTCCAAACCGGCCGGCGTACCGCTGTATATTTGCATACGGGAGACATGGGAAAGCGGCGGAGCTTAAAATTCATGCGTCGTGTTATTGCGCATGCGTGGCTGTGCATGGCTGCTACTGCAGTGCTGCCAGAGCTGACATCCAGCCACTGGAGCAGATGCGTGCGTAATCACGTCCCCACTACCGCTTATTATTCATCGCCCATTGCCGCTCATATTAACATTCAGTGTGGTGCAAATGACACAGTGCATCGTTAGCGGAGACACGAGTGCGACGACTAGTGACCCCTATTTCGACAGGAAAGAGAGAGAAAAAAACATTGTGTTTAAGTTGCCGTTAACCCTTTGCGCAGACCTTCTATTGCCTTCCAAATGTCATACTTTCAGTCGCAGAACAGCTGCCAATTACGAGTATCGATGTTAACATGCAGAGAGCGAGGGTGCTTGTTCGTTATGCAGCCGACATCAAATGTCAAATGTCACACAAAAACGATGGAACCTTGGGGGACATAGTACTTCCGCACAACGAAGCAGTTATTTCTTTTTCCAACCTACTTTCTATGAGTGCGACGTTAAAATACACAGCCAAATGTTAACGCGAGTACGTGTTTCTTGGAACAAAACAATTTTCGTCACAGAAATTTACAGACAAGTACGTAATTGGCCAAAATCACGTATTATGCTCATCTATATTACTAAACGGCTAACTCGGTTCATGGCGCCCAATTTCAGTTGCAGGTTGCCTATCCAACGGCTTGCAGGGGCAAATTTCGTACAGTTATTGACCAAATTTAAAGTGCTGTCGTAATCTGCTCAGTAAGTATAATAATATTAAGTTAAACCTTTAACACAGTGACACAAATATTACAGTCAGAAACTGTGTATACAAGTCGATTCAGCTACCCCTTCCGATGTCATTTTACGCAATCTGCAGTGTTATAACTGGCCTTCTAAAACCGGGCGTGAGATTTTCATTTCCTCTCTCTTGCTGCGAGCGAACTCTTAGTCCCACAGAAAAAATGTACAGCACCTTTTTGTAGGAAATTTAATGTAGTTAAATTTTGTGCAATGACGCGTTTTCGCTAGACCGTAGTTTCCGACTTATTCGAGAAAAACGTACAACAATGACCTTCAAAAGCACCCCCACTCCCACAATCAGTTCCTACCGGTCATGATTACTCATGGCACTCCTCGCTGCCACTGCAGAAAAATTTGTGACTACACGAATTATTTCCCACATTCGACCTTCTTTGGTCTTCACTGACTGGCCTTATTACGCCACCGGTTTCGTCGACCACTCACAAGTTGTGAAACTGACGTTTGTGTAAATTTTATGAAGCAGTTTTGTGAATTTTAACACCATAGAATAAACAATTACATCGTTTTATTCGTCATGCCTTCTGACTAAGAAACTATTGTGCTTGTAAGGGTCAAGTTATGCATCGAACTGTCAACGTAATTAGTTTTAGCGTAACGTTTACAACAGCCACTTTTTCCTTCGTTGCTCTCACGGGTACGTTTAAATTAATAATGTTAACGAAGTAGCCGACTATGCTCGTGGCATAATAGCCCAGTCAACAAAGACCAAAAAGGCCGAATATCGCGAATAGTTCACGTAGTTGGAAATTTTTGTACAGTAGTAGGAGGGAGCGCCACGAACAGCGTACTAGAAACCCTGACTGATGAGGAATGTGTATTGGGGGTGGAGGTGCGTTTGAAGGTCATATTTGCACGTTTCTCTAGAATAACTCAAAAACCATGACCTTCAGTGAAAACGCGTCTCGGTACAAAATTTAACTACATTAAATTTCCTACACAGTAAAGCTTCAGCGTGAGGAAGGAGGTTCTAATTTATTACGTCTTTGCTATTACTTCTAATCGCAATACACTTTGGAGATAATATCTACATATACCAATGAATGCACCTACAAAAATATATCATTTTAAGACACGTGGTTCAGGAGGTACGATATCATAAACATGCGTGAAAAACTAATTCTTTCTTATAAAACGGAGCGTATATTTCACTTTCTACACTTACCAAGAGTTTGATAATGAGAGCACTAGACGAATACGAAAAAATTTTCACCATAATTTCAAACCTTTTCTTAAGTTTTCCTCGCTTACTTACCTAAAATAAATAAACACTCATTCTCATTCACAAACTAGTGAGATATTTGATAGAATAAATATATTTCTTTCTCAAATTAAGGCTTGTGGCTTATTTCTATTGCCCCTCAACACAAATTTTGTTCTACATAGAATGTTCATTCCATTCAAAAATCCTGTTAGTCTTCCTCACATTCGCATAGTATATCACTATACCAACGAATCGCATCTTTGATGTCTTTTCAGCCTGTATATCGATCTGGTTGCTGACGCTTGGATACATATAATATATCTCAACGCATTCGTCACTGTTAGGTGAATCTTTTGTCTCGGATGATCAGCCGGATATTCTCGACTTTATGTTGTCTTTTGATGCCGGCTAAATGTAATTTCGATCTGAAAAAGCTTCTTTAGTTGCTATTTAAATTCTCAAAAAGAACTTATTTCATCTCTTGGGCCTTCCTACGAAACAACTTTGTCCAATCCAAAGCCTCCCATGAAATTCACGTCCCGCATTTCCTGTCCGCTTCCATTCATCCTGTGAGCCCTTTTTATGCAAATACTGAAAAGACGGAAAATCGTCCTTTTGGTGCGCTCCGTCTTCCGTAGACATAATCTGGACAGATTATTTGCCTCTGGAAGGGAGGATCCACTTTCCTCATCTCTGTGAACGTCCGCCCCATTATGCGAGCGGCGCTCAGCCGGCCAGTAACAACTCGCCCCGATATTAGCTTTGCAGCGAGCCAGTTACTTTTATTGGCGACATTAAATTCCCTGACAGATGTCTGCCACTCTCCCCTACCTGTAAAGTTACGTCTGCAATTCTGACGCTAGTCTTCTCGTAGGTACTGTAATTTGCGTTACTTCGAAAATATGTGAATCTTTCATCTCCAAGGACAACAAAGAGAACAAACATTGCACGATTTTTGCCGGCCGAAGTGGCCGTGCGGTTAAAGGCGCTGTAGTCTGGAACCGCAGGACCGCTACGGTCGCAGGTTCGAATCCTGCCTCGGGCATGGATGTTTGTGATGTCCTTAGGTTAGTTAGGTTTAACTAGTTCTAAGTTCTAGGGGACTAATGACCTCAGCAGTTGAGTCCCATAGTGCTCAGAGCCATTTAGCCATTGCACGATTTTTAACTTAAAAGGAGGAAACAAAAACTTCTATCATATATGCGAACGTTTTACGTTATGCTTGTTGGTGAGCGCTCTGTTACTAGTCAAGTTTATTGTATTAAACCTTCTAACAGCGAGTTTAGGAGGGTGATACATTCATCAGCAGATGCATCGATGTAAAATACGTTTTTTACCTTCTGTTGGCCAACACTTACGTGTTACCTAAACGCCATACACACAATACAACAAAAACATAGTAACTCACATAAACTGATCTGATTATGGGTAAATAACCTCGCAAAACGCACAGGAGAAAAAATAGCCTATGTGACTTGTTACATCAGTTCATTTTTAACAGAAAATCTTTGATATTTTATTGAAACATTTCTGTAAGGCTTCAAATACAAGAATGAAGAGAGTAGTTTTCTTTCGTGCCCATGTGTCATTAACTACATCACACTATGTATTTAACATACTTCGAATGACTTCCTGTCAAATAATTCGGAATTCACTGATAACAGTCCTTCGCAGTTTGTAAAATCACTGAGAGAAGTAGCAAAAAAACGACTGTTCAAGTTAGTTTGTTGAATCTATGCGTCTGCAGCTAACCGCCAGACTGCCAGAAAAATACTATCCACACAATCAGTAAGGGTATAGATATCGATCGTATACCTTAGAGATCGAATCTCCCCCTGCACTTCTTTGTTACAGCGCAGTGGCATCGCTGGCGGGGATGCCCCATAGTTCTAGAAGGGACGGATTGGTGCCTGGAGATCTTTTGACACGAGAGAGTGAGTAAGTCGAGTCTGATCAAGCCTGCAGGACGAGTTCCGGGAGCTCTTGCTCCGCGCGTCTTGCGTAAAAAAATGAATCAGTTTTGTGACATAGCGGAATATTGTCATTTGAGCCAACTTGCTTGCTTGCAAATCCAGAGTGTATAAAAGTGAAATATTTGGTGGAAAGAATATTGAAGTCGCACTACAGTTAAAACGTATGTGTGAGAGCGAATTGAAAATTTTGAAGCTCAAATTTAAGTATCGTATCTGGCCATTTGTTACTTAGCGAAAGGGCGATCGTATAGCAATGAACTGGCAATGATAATCCCGTGATAAATGAGTGACTGCAATTGTAGAGTGAGTGCAATCAGAACAAGTAGGGACGCGTTGTTTGAATAAAGTGGAATAAATTAACTGTATCGAACAAACATGTTCACATGCTAGAACCTCTTCATTATTAATAAAATATTTTGGGTCAGAATCATAGAATAGGAGAATGGATTGGGCATGTGTCGTAGGCTCACAGTCAGAACTTTAGTTATCGGCGCATGTAGCTTAGAAGTAAGCACGCCCTCTATAATTAAAAAAAATGTTCAAATGGTGTGAAATTTATGGGACTTAACTGCTAAGGTCATCAGTCCCTAAGCTTACACACTACGTAACCTAAATTATCCTAAGGACACACACACACCCATGCCCCAGGGAGGACTCGAACCTCCGCCGGGCCCAGCCGCACAGTCCATGACTGCAGCGCTAATCTCGCGCGGCCTCTTTAATTAACTACTTATTAATGTAGGATGTCTAATTTTCTAAACAGCCAGACTATAGCAAGTAAAAATTGCTTATAAGAGAATAAATAGTGCGAGGGTGGCTTACAAACCCAGCGATAACAAGGACACATTATAACGACAACTATCAAAAAATCTACTTAACGTCTCGTGCATCCAAGTTGCGGACTAGATTAATATACAGGAGAATAGAAGAGAAAACTGAGGACCTGTTATATGACGATCAGTTTGTCTTCAGGAAAGGTAAAGTCACCGGAGAGACAGCTCTGATGTTATTCCCTATAATGGAAGCGAAAAGTAAGATAATTCAAGACACATTGATAGCGTTTACCGATCAAGAAAAAGCGTTCAACAATGTAAACAGGTGTGAGAGGGTCGATATCCTCAGGTGTGTGCTATAGGGAAAAACGGGTAACATAGAGTATGTACAAGAACCTAGAGGAGACAAAAATAATGAAAGACGAAGAACGAAGTTCTCGGATTACAAAGGATATAACACAGGTCCTTTAACCCCTACTGTTTCTCTACACATCGAAGAACCAGTAACGGGTATGAAGAAAGGCTCAAGAGTGGAATTAAAATTGGAAGTGAACGGTTATCAATTACAAGATCCACTGATGGCGTTACTGTCCTCAGTGAAAGTGAGGAAGAGCTGTAGGACCTGTTAAATGGAATGAAGTCTAATGGTCAGACACTATAAATTGAGAGTGGACGGAGGAAGATGAAAGTAATGAGGAACAAAAGAAATCAAAATAGTGACAAAATTCACGTCGAAATTGGGGACGGAGCACGAAGTGAGACTTCTGCTACCTTGGAGTTAAAATAACGTACGATGTACGAAGCAAGGAAGACATAACGAGCAGACAAGCAAGTGAAAGTGGGCTTTCATTGCCAAAAGAATTAACCTGAGGAAAAAAATTGTGAGAATGTAAGTTTGGAGCCCAGTATTGTTCGGAAGTGAATCACGGAGTATGAGAAAATGGGAAAGTGGGAGTATCAAAGTATTTAAAATGTGATGCTAGAGAAGAGGGTTGAAAATGAGATAAACTGATACGAAAAGGAATGAGAAGGTTCTCCGCAGAGCTCACGAGGAAAGGAATATATGGAAAACACTGACAAGAAGAAGGGAAAGATGATAGGGCACATGTTAAGAGATGAGAGAATAACTTGAGGCGCAGGCTGCAAGCGCTACTCTGAGATGAAGAGGTTGGCACACAAGAAAAATTCGTGTCAGTTTGCATGAAGCCAGTCATAAGATTGATGAACCAAAGAAAAAAACCCTTTCGTAAGGGACGGGAGTGAGAGCAGTTCACTATTTCCTACTATCTCTCCTTGCCCTGAACAATAATTCGTCGTCATTCTCACTTTTAACGTGACACAGATTACTACGATTTTATTAATAATAAAATAACAATGAAATATTGTAATATAATCAGTTGCTTCATTAGAGTAAAATGATTTACTACCATTATTTGATTGTTTACATCAGTGCTCAGTACATCGCCCTAGCAAATCATGAAAGGTATTATGAGAATACAAAAAACCGCAACCACTCACTTTTTTAAATAGTTATTTATCATTTCATGAACCGGTTCTCGAACCTTTTCAGGTTCTTCTTCAGATGATTATCAAGAAATAGATACGTAACTTCCGGAAAACCACCTGAAGATGAACTTGAAAAGGTTCGAAAACTGGTTCATGGAATAATAAATGTTAAAAAAAGTGACTAGTTGCAGTTTTTGTGTATTTACATTCAAATAACAGTCACGGGTTCTAAAACATCCGTAATGGAAAGCTTCATTAGTCAAAGATATTGCAGTTCAGAAAAATGTAGATTTGAAAACCATTCATCAAAAAATCTGAGAAACACATATATAATGCCGTAATTTAGTAACTATGAAAGCAACGAATTATCACAACTTTGACAAGGTCATAATTTACACAATACAATACGGAAGTCTACACCTATCGCATCTTCGGTGTACAATCACTATTTCTTCCCGTGAACTCACGAACCGTGTCGGAGTTTTTGTAGAGGGCAGGTACGGTCATCGGGTGAATGTGTGCCTTCACGTGGCTCCAATGTTAGCCGTGAGTGCTTCCACGTAGTCAGGTCCCCACTTAACTATTAGGCGTAGCTCCTAATTTTTTAAACGTCTTACCGTTTTCGAGACTTACTTTTCATGCTACTTTTATCTCCTAAGTTTAGCTGTGCAAATTGGAAATTGATAAATACAAGACTACAAACGCTTTTACCAAAATGTTTTGGAGAAAGTGGCCTCACGATCACCATGACATCTCCCCCTACCGTACAGAACGCCCCCCCCCCCCCCCCCGAATCGTAGAGGACATAAATTATTTGCGTAGTCAGACGTTAGGGCAGGGACATTCGTAACAGACACGTCAACTTCCTTACAAATCCTACCATCAGTAACTAGCTTACGCATGCGTACAACACATGAAACCAAGCAGTTGCTTTAAAATAACGACGAATGCAGTAATGACTCATCTGTACGTCAGAGAAGTTTGGTAAGGTGACACTCAGCATGTCTTTTATTTGTACCCGTGCGCAAAAATGATGTACGAAGTTACATTTGGCATGACGTGCCACTTCCAGGTAACACTGCTCGACGAAATTTGGATAGTACATAGAACGAACTGCTACAGTATAGTACAGTACAGTACAGTACAGAAGATAATTGAAAGGAATATGCAATGAGGCGCACAGATATGACGCTTTTTATTCAAAGACAATAATTGCACTGAAGACGCCGCGATTCATGATGGTCTCCTGGACATTTAAAAAGGCGGGATATGGTTCTTAATAGGATCTGTGATCATCACGAACGGCAGTGCATCCTCAGAAACGAGTTCCCATGCTGGCCAAGAGGCGGGTAAGTAGTTCTCGTGGGAGGGCGTTCCGTTCCACCACCAACGCCGTTTTTTATTTAATCGTGTGGCTACGCCCCTCCATCGGGCAGACCGTTCGCCGGGCACCGGTCTTTCAATTTGACGCCACTTCGGCGACCTGCAGTCGATGAGGATGATAGGCTGATGATGAGGACTGCACAACACCCAGTCCCTGGGCGGAGAAAATTACCCGACTCAGCCGGGAATCGAACCCGGGCCCAGAGGATTGACAATCCGTCACACTGACCACTCAGCTACAGGGGACGGACGACCAACGCCGTTGAAAACTACTGAACAGTGTTTGGTGCGTGTACCTTAGATGTGCTGCAATACGTCTTCTCAAAGCCTCCAGAATATGCTCGATGGTGTTTCAGTCGAGGGACAAGCAGGCCAGTCCGTTCACTGAACATAGTCTCTTTCCAAAACCTCTCATCCACCATCAGTGCAGTTCGATGCGGTCACGGATTGTGATGCATAAAAATTAAGCCAGGGCCGAATTCACATGGTGAAGCAGTACAGTGTCACAATAACGTTGACAGGTTAGTGTACCGTGTTCAGAGATTTGGAGGTAAGTATACCCACGCAGAATTTGCTTCCCCACACGATAAGAGCTGGACCATCAAACCGAAAACGCTGGATGTATTCTCTTACTGCGAGAGGTGGGAACACGTAATACATCCAGGAACTTTGTCAGACAAGATCGTTTGGTGGTCTTCGTGATATGGTGTGGGGAGGCACAGTGCTGTGTCGGCGTACTGACCTCCTCGCCGGTGACATTGTGACACCATACTTCCTCGTGAGCATCTTTTCGGCGGTCCATTCGGCCATTACTTCTTTGTTATGGATGACAATGCGCGACCGAATTGAACATCGCAGGTGGGGGAGCTCTTGGATCGAGAGGATACTCGGCGAATGGACTGCCCTGCCCGATCGAGCACGTGTGTGATGCGTTGGAGCGACGAACTGGAGAACGTCCACATGCACCAACGACCATCCAGCAGTTCTCAACCACTCTAGTGGAGGAATGAAAGACCGTATCAGAAGCACTCCTTACCAATCTTGTGGCCAGCTTAGAAGCATGTTGAACATGTATTACCGTCCGCGGTGGTCACACACCTTATGAAGGACCATATGCTACATCTTGTAATGTCGAGGGGCCATCATGAATCACGGTGACTTCAGTGTGATTACTGTTTCTCACGTTGCGTATTTCTTTCAGATAGCTTTTGTACTACACTGCAGCAGTTCTTTCTGTGTGTGGTACAACTTTCGTCGAACTACATTGAAGAGCCAAAGAAACTTGGATGCCTTCTAATATGGTGTAGGGCCCCTGCGAGCACGCTGAAGTGCTTTAACGCGACTAATGTCTGAAGTAGTGCTGGAGGTAACTAACACCGTGAATCCTGCCTGGCTCTCCATAAATCGGTAAGAGTACGAAAAGGTGGAGATCTCTTCTGAACAGGACGTTGCAAGGAATCCCAGATATGCTCAGTAATGTTCGTATCTGGGGAGTTTGGTGGCCAGCGTAAGTGTTTAAACTCAAAAGAGTGTTCCTGGAGCCACTCTGTAGCAATTCTTGGCGTGTGAGGTGTCGTACAATGGATATGAATGGATGTAGGTGGTAAGACAGAACGCTTACGTACGGGTCACCTGTCAGAGTCGTATCTTGAAGTATCAGGGATCCCATGTCACCCCAACTGCACACACCCCACACCGTTACAGAGCCTCCACCAGCTTGAACACTCCCCTGCTGACATGCAGGTTCCATAGATTCATGAGGCTGTCTCCATACCCGTACGAATCCATCCGCTCAATATAATTTGAAACGAGACTCGTCCGACCAGGCAACATGTTTCCAGTCATCAACAGTCCGATGTCGGGTTGACGGGCCCAAGCGAGGTGTGAAGCTTTGTGTCGTGCAGTACACAAAGGTACACGAGTGGGCCTTCGGCTCCGAAAGCCCATATCGATGTTGTTTCGTTGAATATTTCGCACGCTGACACTTGTTGATGGTCCAGCATTGCAATCTGCAGCAATTTGCGGAAGCGTTGTATTTTTGTCACGATTCTTTTCAGTCGTCGTTAGTCCCGTTCTTGCCGGATCTTTTTCTGGCTGCAGAGACGTTGGACATTTGATGTTTACCGGATTCCTGACAATCACGGTACACTCCTGAAAAGGTCGTACGGGAAAATCCGTATTTCATCGCTACCTCGGAGATGCTGTGTCCCATCGCTCGTGCGCCGACTGTAACACCACGTTGAAACTCACTTAAATCTTGATAACCTGCCACTGTAACTGTAGTAACCGATCTAACAACTGCGCCATATACTTGTTGTCTTACATAGGCTTTGCCGACCGCAGCGCCGTATTCTGCCTCTTTACATATCTCTGTATTTGAATACGCATGCCTGTACCAGTTTCTTTCGCGCTTCAGTGTATGTTGGTTGGCAGTGACACATCACGCGGAAGATTTGCACACCAGTGTTTTTTAACAAATGTTCAAATGTTTGTGAATTCCTAAGGGACCAAACTTCTGAGATCACCGATCCCTAGACTTACACACTAGTTAAATTACCTTAAACGACCTTATGCTAAGAACAACACACACATACCCATGCCCGAGGGAGGACTCGAACCTCCGGCGGGAGGGGCCGCGCAATCCATAACATGGCGCCGCAAACCGCGCGTCCACTCCGCGCGGCTGTTCAACAGATCTGATGTTTAGTAAAGGACGAAACTGGATATCTTTGTGAAAATACGTGTACCAATAGACAGAGATATTATTACAGAGATAAGGAGACAAATGGCATCTAATTGAGTACGTTGGTTGCAGCTGCTGCTGTACGGTGAGCAGATTAGCATAGGATTGGAAATCGTGGCGGGCCGCATCAAACCAATCAGAAGATTGATAACCTAAAACAAAATGGGGGTTGCCTTCCCACTATGCTAAAAAAGCATTTGCCGTCCCATTATCAAAGTAACCGGTTTCAACTCGCATTTTTCATCATTCTGACGCTGCTCGGCCAGCAGCAGGAAGACTAATGAGTTCGCCAGCGCAAGCTGATTAGCAGGTGGTGTGCCGTTTGAGGAGGCACAAAACTGGTGTGCGGAGTCTCCGAATGGCGGGTCGCGGATCGGCCGCCTGCGCTTTATTCGCGGCACGGACTGTAGGGCGCAGCTGGGCGGGAAATCCTCTTAGCAGCCGTCAGCAGCCCGTAATACAATGCGGGCCGCGGCACGGGTATCCATTAGCAGCCGCTGGTGCCAGCCGGCGCCGGCGCCCTTGTGCGGCTTCCCTCCCGGCACTCCTCAGACTCTGCCAGTCAGACCGGCACACAGCGCACCGTAGTATCACACGGTGTACTTCAGTGGTTCCCAACTTTTCTGAGACCTTTACTCTGAATACAATCATTTATTAGCCTACACCTTCACCCCCCTCCCCCCACCACCACCACGACAGCCGTCACAATCGTTAACATTAGCACCTAACTCTAGAGCGAAGTATAATTTTCTTTGAACACTTCCATTTTTAAAATGTCTAAGGATGAATGTACTTAATTATTGTTGGTGTTTTATTAAACCGTCAGTACTAAACTGGCGATCCGGTCATATGGTTAGCCCCACTAGTTTAGCACACAGCTGACCACCTCCAGTGCTTCATCCTCGCGACAACCAGCTAAAGGGTTTGCCATTATAAATGGCGTTTCCAGTTATCTGATGTTCTTTCTCAGTTTTTACTAGGTTGTTGTTGTACCTCATCAAATGGTTCAAATGGCTCTAAACACTATGGGACTTAACATCTGAGGTCATCAGTCCCATAGACTTAGAACTACTTAAACCTAACTAACCTAAGGATATCACACACACATCCATGCCCGAGGCGGGATTAGAACCTGCGACCGTAGCAGCAGCGCGATTCCGAAGTAGTTCCCCTCCTCATGGGGTTGGATTCTCTGACTAAGAACGTTGGGGGCGTTTCCTTGGGCAAACCTATGTGACACAGCTACCACCTGAAGATGCTGCTTTAACGCAGCGAAACCAGTCGTAAATAAATTATCAGTTCATAGCCATTTGCGATTTTATTTTATGTCAATGTACTATGAATGTCAACAGCTGCGGCTGCCCATATTATAAAGTTGCATATAAACTAAAATAATTTTTCGTTGCTACAATTTTTGTATCCCGCCTGGAAGGCGCCGCGTGGGTCTGCTCCTGTAAACTGAAGGGTAGGCCGGATGTAGGAAGGTAGGAGGAGCAGGTGAGGTAGAACAGTCGGTACTGCAAAATGATTTCAAATCACCTTTACTGTAGCAAGAAGAATACATAACTTTGCACTGAGGAACACGTAGGTGCGAAGCCTTAGACCCGTCATAAGTAGAGCAAAGTCTCTATATAAAGTGTCCCGGCCGTCTGCTCTTGATCAAATGGTGTGAATCTGGAGCGGAGCTCGTAGAGCTCCACAGCGCAGGCTAGAGGGCGCTGTCGTCGGTGTCTGCCGTAGTGCCAATTTAACTTGCACCTACGTCGTGGCATCGCAGCTATGGATACCACAACAATACTGTTCTTGGAAATATTTGATGAAAATTTGTTTTGACAAGGGTAAAAACATTTGGAAAAGTCAGAAAATATGTAATCTGAGCGGCAGACGACGTCCGCATCCATGGTCATTCAAATTACTTAGTTTCCTGTTTATCCAGCGCCGTGCGGCGTAAATTTTGCTGATGAATGATATAGTCACGTGTTTAAGATAATTCTCAATTATTGTCCCGTCTCAGTTGCATGTTTCGAATTTGATTAAAACTTTCGACCACTGTGGGTCATCTAATCTGAGTAGTTGCGTCAGTAACCCGTCTTGTCTACTCAAGTACTCAAGTATCTGTTACGTGGTTCTGAACAGACAAGACAGGTTGCTGACGCAACTACTTGGATATGAAGATGATTCAGAGTAATCGAAACTTTAATGTAATTAAAATGTGTAATTGAGATGGAACAACAAATCAGAATATCTTAAATATCTGTAGAGTTACTGAGTCTAAAGACGATTATGTCGACTATAGTGACAATTAGGTCTCTTCTCCTACATTTTACTTTTGATATGGTATAACAGCAGAGTTGTACATGTCTTCATCGTAGAGTTGGCTGGCTCTGAGCACTATGGGACTTAGCTGCTGTGGTCATCAGTCCCCTAGAACTTAGCACTACTTAAACCTAACTAACCTAAGAACATCACACACATCCATGCCCGAGGCAGGATTCGAACCTGCGACCGGAGCGGTCGCGCGGTTCCGAACTGTAGCGCCTAGAGCCGCTCGGCCACTTCGGCCGGCGTATCGTAGAGTATACTCTATCAGTTTTTTATATTTATCAGCAGATCCGAGGACTGTTCGTGTGGAACAGAGCCGATTTTGGAAAATTTAAGAATTCTAGACCGACAGTAAAAAATCTATTTAAGGCAAATGCGTCCGATGTGTTAATCGGATGATTTCAGATTCAGCTCCATATAAGATCACAGCGATCGTTCATTTTGTGTGTCACTTCTTTCGTAAACATTATAAAAACAGTGTTTCCGATAACGTAAGTTGGCAGTGACACAAGAACGATCCAAACTGGTCGATGTCTTTCGACTTCGATTCTGTAACTTCCATGAGCCACTTCGCGGACAGTCCTTGGAATGGCAGTACCCCAGCTAGAATCAATAAAACTGAACAAAAATCATTTTAAAATAAGGAGGTAAGCCAGGTATACAACCCATCAAGGCCATTAACGTGTAAAACTCCGCATTTGTGCACAATCGATGCTTGAAGGTCAATGGATCTAAGTACTAAAAATTGGCCACGTGCGATTAGGATTCGGGCACAGAGGATTCCGTAAAAACTTAATTTTTTGTGTATAAACACCTCATCCATTCCGGGAATCGAGGATCTGGACGATTTTTGTCTATTATCGACATTGATAATGAAAAGATGTCGATCCCAGGAATTCCAAAACTTCCGAGGATAACGTTTCCCTTCACGGGATATCCACAGCTGTTATTCATTATCAATGATAATATCCGCTACAATATTATAAAAATTATTTATTTCCTAAACGAGAACCACTACCGGGTTTTAGGACGTATGTCCCATCTACAGTTGAGTATTGACATGTGAATCCACAAATGATTCATAACTAATGTATTTTAAATACTAATGTATTTTAAAATACACGACATGAAAGAGAATATCCTCGTCAGTCCTAAGTCTGTCAGAAAACCCCTCACAGAGGAGGACAACGGTCCAGGCTTAGGGGAGTGCCATACATGGAAACGCATAAAGACAGATGGGCGGTCTTTCGAACGCAGTGTTTCATAGTCACCCGTCGGATAAGTACGACACACAACTCAAAGTTCAATAACAGAACACTGTGATCCAAAGACCGGCCATCGGTCTTCATGTGGGCCCATGAGTGGCGCGCACCTAAGCCTGGACCGTTGTCCTCCTCTGCGAGTGGCTTTCTGACGGACCTAGGATTGAAGAGGATATTCGGTTACATGTCATGTACCAGGGATGCACTATTATTACTTATTTTAATCTATTTGAACCTTAGTTACGCATTCTTTGTGGACTAACATTTTAATATGTACCTGAAGATGGGACATATGCCCTGAAACCGCCCCTTTTTAGAAATAAATAATTTTTTGAACTATAGTGGATTTTATAACAGACCTCCAAGGCTATTTTAATTTCAAGTTTGAAGTCAGTTAACAAATGACAAAACGAATATCTTTCTGGTGCGGTACAGTTACAAGTTAACAATTTTCGGAATCTTTTCTTTTACTTTTACTGCGAAATCTTTCTTCTTGCCAAATTTCGTGATTCCACGATCAAGGGGAAGTACACTATAGATTTTAATGAGTGAGTTTGCGAGTATCAAAATTTGTTACGTAAATCACCATATTTTTTTTACTGCATTGACTTAGAAACAAATGTTTATTACATCGCCAGGAGACCGTATATCTTAGCATGTGACATAAATTTCAATTTGATACGTCTCTCGTTGCTAAGCAGAAGGGGACTTAACAGACGGACGGACAGTCAGCCAGCCTGACAACAAATGACGAAAGAATTGTTTTTCGTGTGATATAATTACAAATTGACAACTTTAGGATTTTTTCCTTTGGTTTTAGTGTGAAATCTTGCTTCTTACCAAATTTCATTATACTAGGTCAACGGGAAGTGTTTTGTACGTTTCGATGAGTGAGTTTGCGAGTGTCAAACTATGTGGCATAAATGACCGCACCTCTTGATTGAATTGACTTAGAAGCTTCACGTTTCTACAGCGCCAAGGCCTCGTAGACGTTAATAATAGAGAATTGTGAAGGTGACTCAATGAACCCTCTGCGAGGCACATAAACGTGATTTGCAGGGTATCGATGTAGATGTAAATGGAGATGACACAAATTTGAACTTGATTCGCATATGTGTTCCTGAGAAAAACGGTTTTGAACAGTCGGGCAGACAACAATGTGATCCTAAGGGGTTCCCTTTTTATCGGCTGAGGTACGGACCCCTAAATAAGCACAAACCGCTCAAGAAACAGAACCGTCTAACAGACAATCATGACGAGAAATCAACCAGAGTTGTCAGTGAGGTATTATTTGGCAAAATCTAAACAATTGCTTGAAACAATGTTATGTATATTGACACATACAGTACCTTCAGAGTTATGTTTCCTAAAATATAAGTTGACGAATTGTCGTATGACTTTCTTTTATTCGTCATCGAGGTGAAACGTGTTGTTTCAGTGAATAACAGGACAGTGGACTGGAAGAGCTCATGGCAAATATATGAAAAATATGAATTTTTATACTGTACTACCGTAGCGCGGAATACAGAATATACAGAATATGATGGAGTATGTTCACATTTGGTCTCGCAATGTGTGCATACTGCTTCACTCCGCTTTGCTTTTATCACTTCACTGGAACTCCGAATTTCTCCTTCGGAGACGACAACACTACTATATATTTTAAGTACACACGACTCTTAACCAGGCTACGCCAATGTTAACTTCTTTATTCCGTTACGCTACCAGATAACACGTAAAATAAACATTACGATGATTCGAAAGAAATATCAGTATATGAAATGCTTGAGCAGTACTAGTTTTACGACGTGATCGCTGAAACGTTAACCGCACTTGTGAGGAACTCTCCGGTTATTCGCCATGTGGGCGACTGACGATGTTAAATTTAGCTAGTGGTCTCAGTTTCACAACAGGAGTAGAAACAGAACAGTGTTCTCGGAGTTTTGAAGACTGCTGAGAAGACGCTATGCGAATCTGAATATAAATTACTTCATTAGGGAGGCGGCGTGCAACCTAAAGAGCTCGCGCCCTAGAGGGAGGGCTTAGGGTACAGTCTCCTCCGGCGTATTGCTAACTGCAACAACCAGAATAATTCCTGTTAACGGCGTCGGCAACCAAGCGTCTTGCTCTAGTGTCATTGCGTTCATATATTATTTTGACGAGGCGAGAAAATCGCTTAACCAGCTTTGGGTAACTACCTCACAGAAACCGAACAGTAAATCTTTTGACCAGAAAAGGGCGATGGCATTGCTATGGCTTCGTTGAAGAAACGATTCGGAAATCTTTGGTAAATTATTTAATAAAATTACAAAAAACAATAGGAAACAGTGCGACACCACAGCTGTGAGATGTATTTGAAATACAATATTATCTGAGACAGCAATGCACTCGTCTTAGTCCCCTCTGAAGATGGACTGATTAAATTGAAACTGCTTACAGGCGAGCGATTTGGACTTGTTGGTAAAACTTTTCGTTATAAACCATCGCTATTCTTCCAAAACCGATCATGTGGATGATTACTGAAACCACGTGGAGCTTAATCAGGAGGACTAAAGTAATATTTGTACTCCACTGCTGTCCAATACGAGTACTGTGTGTTAATTACAGCGAGCAGTTGACCGAGTTGGCTCGAATGCCTTGTACTCTAAGCAAAAACTTGCGGTGCACAGAGAAGGGTACTCATGTAATCAAAACGAAAATAAAATAGTACTGTTATGAACAAAGAAACCGTCACACAATTCTCTCGAAGCGATGCAAACGGACAACCCAGTGGTTTGGCTAGTGAGTTCTTGAGAATTACGGCGTCATCAGCGCGGTGCCATATTTATGCAACAGACGCGCGTCAAAAACTGTTACGGTTTCTACCGTTCAGGACAGCTTAAATTCACTGCAAGATACAATAGTTAGCTTACGTTTAACGCTCGCTACCCTTTCTCAATCTTTAGACGACACTATAAATATACAAAATTTTCTCAGTGTTTAAACACATTCAGCTCCACTAATATTCTTCGGGTGTCAAGAGCCGCAGCTGCCATCGTCTCCAGGGGCAAACAACAAAATGCGTCTTACATCCGTACAGTGCTCCACTCCATACAAATGTCTTTAGAAAAGAATACGTAACACCCAGATTTATATTCGACGTTAACAAATTTCTCCTTTGTAGAATTATTTTTCTTCCTATTGACGTTTGCATTTAATATCCTCTCTGCTTCGGCCATCCTTGGTTATTTTGCTGTTCAAAATAGCAAAATACATGATCTATGTGCTTCTTTTTTCCTAATGTACTTCTATCAGAATCATCTGACTTATTCGACTATATTCTATATGTCGTGTTTTGTTTTTGCTGACATTCATTTGATAACCTCTTTTCAAGACGCTATCCAATCCGCTCAACTGCTCTTGCAACTCGTTTGCTGTCTATGGCATAATTACAATGTCATCGGCAAGCTTCACAGTTTTTGTTTCTTCTGCCTTAACTTTCATTTCTTTTCCGAATTTCTCCTTGGTTTCCATCGCTGCTTGCTCAAAATACTATGTTGTATTAAAATTTGGTAACGAGTGGCCTCCATGTTTATTGTATGTGGGATTTAAATTACGGGGTCCGATATCAGCAAACGAAAATTCAGCTCAAGCGCAAGTCTATGATCAGAACTCCAGGGTATCAACGGACAAAATGGTTAATATTCCTAAATGCACGGTTACAAATGCAGAGAAACTAATTGTGGATAAGGGGCTTGTAGATGTGGACAGCATTATTCTTATCCGCGCAGATCTATGCCTGCAGATTAACCTATAGGATGACTACATGGGAAAAAAAAACGAAAATTAGTTACTAACTACGGCCTGCACAGAATTTATACAACATGTAAAAGTCACTACAGTTATTCGGATTTAGGTTATGACATGTTCGGTATGCCTGCCGTCATTGGCGATGATGTGGCGCAGGCGAATAGCGAAATTCTGCGTGATCCGCTGAACTCTCGGGACATCGATACTGTCGACGACATCCTGAATGGCTGTTTTAAGCTCAGCTATGGTTTTGGGGTTATTGTTGTACATCTTATCTTTAATATAGTCCCACAAAAAGAGTCGCATGTTGAGATCCGGAGAATATGGCGGCCAATTGAGGCCCATGCCAGCGGCCTCTGGGTACCCCAGAGCCAGAATGTGGTCCCCAGAGTGCTCCTCCATGACATCACTCTCCTGCTTTGATGGAGTCGAGCTCCGGCTTGCATTAACCAGATATTGTCCAAACGAGGGTCACTTTGGATAATGGGGATGAAATCATCTTGCAAAACCTTCACGTGCCGTTCGGTAGCCACAGTAACATCAAGGAACATCGCACCGATTATTCTGTGACTGGACATTGCTCACCACACAGTCACCCGATGAGGGTGAAGGGACTTCTCGATCGCGAAATGCTGATTCTCAGCCCCCAAATGCTCCAATTTTGCTTAATGACGAAAATGGTTCAAATGGCTCTGAGCACTATGGGACTTAACATCTGTTGTCATCAGTCCCCTAGAACTTAGAACTACTTAAACCTAACTAACCTAAGGACATCACATACATCCATGCCCTAGGCAGGATTCGAACCTGCGACCGTAGCGGTCACGCGGTTCCAGGCTGAAGCGCCTAGAACCGCACGGCCACACCGTCCAGCCTAAGCTTAATGACGAACCTATCCAAATGAAAGTGGGCTTCATCGCTAAACCAAACCATACATGCGCATATTAATTTCTATCAGGCCCCGTTGGTAACCGTGCAGTCTGAACGTACTAACACAAACCGATTTTATTTCGTATAGCTCAATAACTGCCACACTGTACATGTGCAACAAGCTTCAGCCTTTTATTAACATGAACTTGTCTTTCTACATTTTAAGTCTTGATTATTCTCGGTTGTTGTTGTATAGGAACATTTCACGCACTCAACTTGTGCACAATTACGGTAATACATCGGAAAAAAATATACGTGTCCACGGCGGAATATGCTTGCCTGGCACGATCCAGGTCTATACATGCCAGAAAGGTCAACTTATGCTTAGATGAAACATTCCGACTAATAACAGATCCATGAAACCTGCACCGCTCGAAAAACTATAGAAGGTGGCCGAATATGGAGCCAAAGAGACTGATAAGCTAACCCATAACGCAGATCCGTATCTGAAGCTTTCCGTGCCACAACAACAGATTCTTGAGAAAGAACTTAGTGAGCTTCCAGACGACTGCCCTCCGCTACAGGAGATTCATAGGGGGCGAAAACTTCAGGTGGAAGGTTTGGAGAAGGATGAACCGCATCAGAACGGCCCTACCACCAGTAAAAGCAAACCTGATCAAGTACGGGTGACACTAGCACTACTAACGGAAATCCTGCAATGCGCAGTCTGAAATAAAAGGTTGGGTACCCATGCAGTAAATAGTTTTCCGTCCAAACTGCCTCAAGTAGCGAAAGTTTAATTATAACCATCCAGCACATTCAGTGGTATATGTGGATACTGTATGGAAAATGTGTTGGTTTTAGAGCTAGTAGAAAGGAAGAAATAAAGTGTCATGCCTGATACTGAAGTTTTACAACATAAACAGCGAATATTTAGTAAGCAATAAACTTTTTATCGTTTCATTATTCTCTCTGTATGTGGAGGGGGTAAGAGTGACAGAGAGAATATGTTTCGAAAAAGTTTGAAACTGGTGGTAAAACTTTCTGGAAGTCGCTAAGTGCTCACTTTCTTTGAAACTCGATTAATACAATCGGTATAACTTTGATGTCTTGAGTTACAATGCCCCAAGACATTTTCTAATTTTAGTACTTGACTTACTGTGGTAAACTTTCAACGTAAGATTATGTCGCTTAATGAGTAGAATTTGAGAGCATTTCAAATTTTTAAATTCAGTCAATAATTATGTTGTTGTTGTTGTTGTTGTCTTCAGTCCTGAGACTGGTTTGATGCAGCTCTCCATGCTATTCTATCCTGTGCAAGCATCTTCATCTCCCAGTACTTACTGCAACCTACATCCTTCTGAATCTGCTTAGTGTATTCATCTCTTGGTCTCCCTCTACGATTTTTACCCTCCACGCTGCCCTCCAATGCTAAATTGGTGATCCCACGACGCCTCAACACATGTCCTACCAACCGGTCCCTTCTTCTTGTCAAGTTGTGCCACAAACTTCTCCCCAATTCTATTCAATACCTCCTCATTAGTTATGTGATCTACCCATCTAATCTTCAGCATTCTTCTGTAGCACCACATTTCGAAAGCTTCTATTCTCTTCTTGTCCAAACTAGTTATCGTCCATGTTTCACTTCCATACATGGCTACACTCCATACAAATACTTTCAGTGACGACTCCCAGACACGTAAATCTATACTCGATGTTAGCAAATTTCTCTTCTTCAGAAACGCTTTCCTTGCCATTGCCAGTCTACATTTTATATCCTTTCTACTTCGACCATCATCAGTTATTTTGCTCCCCAAATAGCAAAACTCCTTTACTACTTTAAGTGTCTCATTTCCTAATCTAATTCCCTCAGCATCACCCTGCTTAATTCGACTACATTCCATTATCCTCGTTTTGCTTTTGTTGATGTTCATTTTATACCGTTTGCAGTAGTACCGGGAGATTAAGAAGCTTGCACAGGATAGAGTAGCATGGAGAGCTGCATCAAACCAGTCTCAGGACTGAAGACCACAGCAACAACACATTTTATACCCTCCTTTCAAGACACTGTCCATTCCGTTCAACTGCTCTTCCAAGTCCTTTGCTGTCTCTGACATAATTACAATGTCATCGGCGAACCTCAAAGTTTTTATTTCTTCTCCATGGATTTTAATACCTACTCCGAACTTTTCTTGTGTTTCCTTTACTGCTTGCGCAATATACAGACTGAATAACATCGGGGAGAGGCTACAACCCTGTCTCACTCCCTTCCCAACCACTGCTTCCCTTCAATAGTTATATAAAATACTAAAAATCAGATTATTCTTGCCTCTGGAAAGCGTTAAACAGCCACTTGCGTCTAGGACTGGGTGATCGTTTTAGCTGTTTTATAACAAAAAAGTGACGACAGATGTGACCGTATCGAAGATCATGATTCGAAACATTTCCGAACCTGCCGTAATTGTCCCAGTATATGTGCGCTCGATGAAGTGTGGCAAGGAGGCACTGAATGTGGACCAGTCGAGGACTGAAAAAGTTTGATTTCCGGACACAAAAAAGTAAAGTTACAATGTAAAACTGACGTTTTTCTTCCTTGCCTCGTTTCATATAACTGTATAGCCGTTTCATACACTCGCAGAGAGCAGTGCCGGTACGAATTCTCGGTCGTTCCCACGTGTTGCCTGACTGTCGTTGCCCCGCGCCGCGCCGTGCCTACCACGCACCCCATTCGACAGCGGCACGTGGATCGGCGCGCGCAGATGGAGATTCGCCACGTCCCGGAGGGTTGCGTCGCCCCCTGGCCGCCACGTCGAAAAGCTGCCAGTATTTCGCGAGGCCCCGGTCTGCAGCGGTTGCAGCTGCGGTGAGCGCCCGGAAACTTTCTCCACTAATTCACTGCGGCCCCTGCGTACACAATGCAGTGCGCCGCAGAGTTGCCGACCAAGGAACGAGGCTGCAGGAGCTTCCGTCTGCAAATACAGAGGAATTCCTGCAGAGGTTGCCCCAGAACTACCCCGGGACTCGTTTTAGCTGAGTAACCCTTGTTCCACAAAGCGTTAGTCGTATTCTACGGATCCTCTGGAGAGAAGATAAGAGCGCTTAAATGTGGTGCAATGAAATAACCTAACACTGTAAATAGAAATGAATCACAGCGCTAATATTAATTGTAAAATAACCTACAAATATTACCGAGCGAGGTGGCGCAGTGGTTAGCACACTGGACTCGCATTCGGGAGGACGACGGTTCAATCCCGCGTCCGGCCATCCTGATTTAGGTTTTCCGTGATTTCCCTAAATCGCTCCAGGCAAATGCCGGGATGGTTCCTTTGAAAGGGCGCGGCCGACTTCCTTCCCCGTCCTTCCCTAAACCAATGAGACCGATGACCTCGCAGTTTGGTCTCTTCCCCAAAACAACCCAACCCCAACCTAAAAATATTATTTTAAGAGTTTCTCTGGAGATAAGCCTCAATGAGGCAGGAGAAGTTGCACAACAAAAAGTAGTTTAGTCAGTCTTACACTCCATCAAATTACCCAAAAACATCTGACGTGCACTGGCTAATCGTTAAATACATGTCCGCCTATATGTAACTCTTTTCAGTACTGGTGTTAGCTGCTTGATGTTTCTGTAGAGGTTGTTAATTTTTTTGGAACCTCAACATACGGTGATTCGATTTTTAGGAAACAAAGTAATTATGCCTGTATTTGGTGTAGAACATCCTTCTGACAGCTCTTGAAGAACTAGGTGTTTCAGTCGCTGCTTGAGAATTGGTAAAATTAATGAATATACGCTTTGTGAAGCAATTATTAAAACACCAACTTTTTCATGAGGTTACTACAGGATCTTCCTCAATTAAAACCACACATAATATTCTGTTTGCTGAAAATCCTATCACTGTGGGTTGGCGTATTCGAAAACTGATTCCGTAAGTCATTGCTGATAAAAATATTAATAATGAAGTACTGACTTCATGTTTAAATCACGTAAAACATTTCTATCGAATAAGATATGAAGAATATTGTATCAGTTTGGTAAACATAAATTTATGGCAGAACTTGACTAAAAGAAGGTATCGGTTGATTGGACATGTCCTGAGGCATCAAAGAATCGTCCATTTGATAATGGAGGAAATTGCAGAAGGTGTTTATCATTATTTCAGAC
The DNA here is from genome assembly GCF_023864345.2 of Schistocerca serialis cubense. NCBI lineage: Eukaryota > Metazoa > Arthropoda > Insecta > Orthoptera > Acrididae > Schistocerca > Schistocerca serialis. The sequence continues at coordinate 461,640,331 of NC_064639.1, forward strand.
AAAGGAAATTATTCCTGGGTGGCTTTTTTTCTTTTTTTCTTTTTTTTTTTTCAAGAAAAAGCAAGAGACTTGAATCTTCGGACTTGATTTCTTCTTCGGACCATAACCAGCTCAGTTCGCCTTATAAAAGCCCAAGAATTTTGCATGAGGGTTCTTAGAAATATTGTGCACATCTGCTCACGCCTGTATTGCTAAAATTTAGATATAACAGACCAAAGACGGTCCTCGCCGCTTCCAAGATAAGTTACGATTTAATTATGTTACTGATCTCAAAACCATTTTCTGCTCATGTTTGTTGTTGTATAAACATCCTCAATTGCTAAACACATAGGATTACATTCACTGGGCAAGTATCAGGAAAGGAATAGGCTTTTGACCGGAAATCTCTTTGTCGACACTCCTTTCGCTGCATGAAGTCTCTACGTGCAGCCAAGGTAGTAAAAGTAGACCTGCATTCTTCTCAGTGCAGCTCTGTAGAACGAACTGTGCGTCGAATTATGAATGGCACGCCCAGACCTGTGTACACTGTTCAGTTGGATACTTTGTCACGAAGGTTATTTTCAAGGTCAGTCGCACAATGTCACTATACGTCAAGAAAGGTTTCGCACCGAATCGGCGTGCCTCACAGCAATGTCATCCGAAAATTCAGCAGTTGTCGTGAGGTGGCAAAGGTTGATTGTCAGCCTCAAACGTGTCGCCCGCGGTCAACAATACCAACTGATGAACGCTACCTACAAATTAAGACTCGAAGGAATTCCAAACAGAATTCAATATAACTGCACACTGCCTTTTAGGAAGCTGCCGTCAGCTCACAGGCGTCATTACACCCAGCGTATAGCTTTACAGTCAACTTTTGGACGATTGTTTCATCTTTCGAGACGACAGAGTGCGAATACACTGCGCCCATCTCGTGAACACCTTCCTTCCGAAGGCAGGAATCAGCTGAAATTTATGGCCTGCGCTTTTTGCTGGCATGAACCAGACTGAGCAAGCTTGAAGCCAGTTGAAACCTTATTGCGTTGTCGCGGGAGCCCTCCTCACACACCTGCTGCCCTCAGAACGGCCGCCGACGAAGAGTGGGACAAGGTTCAGCAGCAACTCCTCAGATACCCTGTGGATAGCACGCCAAGGCGGATCCAAGCATGGTATAATGGCTGGCCGCTATGGTCGAGCGGCTCTAGGCGCTGCAGTCCGGAAGCACGCGGCTGCTACGGTCGCAGTTTCGAATCCTGCCTCGGACATGAATGTGTGTGATGTCCTTAGGTTAGTTAGGTTTAAGTAATTCTAAGTCTAGGGGACTGATGACCTCAGATGTTAAGTCCCATAGTGCTTACAGCCATTTTTGAACCATGTTACAATGCATACGATGAAGCAACACGGCAGCAGGTTTTGATTTAGCACATGTGCAAAGACTTTACTTATTTCATTTGCTTTTATTGTACAATAAAATTCGCAGCTAATCAAATGCTGCAAAACTAGTTTTGAGCAGTTTGCAATGCGTGATGAATTCGTGTATAACTGTTCGACGTGTCACTTTTGGAACAAGATACTGCGACTAATGAGGAAATTTGGGAATTTGTAGTAAGGTCTTATGGGACAAAACTGCTGAGGTCATCGGTCCCTAAGCTTACATACTAGTTAACCTAATTTAAACTAACTTACACTAAGGAGAAAACACACACACACACACACACACACACACACACACACACATATGCCCGAGGGAGGACTCGAACCTCCGACGGGGGAAGCCACGTGAACCGTGACAAGGGGACCTAAACCGCGTGGCTACTAAGGACGACTCAGAAGAGTCGTAACAACTAAACTGTCCATCAAAAGCCATCATGACAGTCCCAATTAAAAAAATCCTCTAAAGTTTGTAGAAATTTTAATATTTGTGCGCTGACTGTACCATCGATGAGAAGAAATTCATATTTTGAAGAAAAAGAAATAATTTATGTTACTTTCTTCCGTAGTCCAGAGCACTCAAGCCGACCATACATTACGTTTAGCATAAGAGATAATTTCATTTCCTAAAATCATTAGAGGTCTGTTTTAACTCTAGACAATACTACTTTTTCTAAACGATTTCTCTAGGCAGTAAGCACACTTCGCAATATTTACGTTGATTATGCCTACCATGTTTCCTACAACTGGCCCTCTGCCTCTCTGTGCTAGCCGCAGTGTGTTCCCGTACCTACCGTTAGGATGAGAGCCTACAGCTCCACCACTGCCGTGGGATCTACATTTGGTAACTTCCCATAAGTGCGGATAAAACTACATTTACGTTACATTTACTTTACCACTACCGTTAGTTGTTCACAGTGGCACTTCTTCATATTTCGGTACATTGATATTACGGACTATTGTAGAGGCAACAAACACCGGACAGACGCTGTCCAGACTTCCCCTTGCCTACGTTTGAACAGCAAGAGGAGTCTCCTGTACTCTATACCGTACTCACATCAACCGGTGTTAACAGAGGCGAGCACTAGTTCCTTCCAGCATCCAGACCCGAAGCTCGACCAATTCACATAGACGGTCTGCTCATATGTGCTCATAAACGTTGTACGAGCTGTTTTTTTTTCTTTTTTTAGTCTTCGGACTGGTTTGATACGGCCTGCTGCAAATTCCTCTCTTCTGATGGGCTATTCATCTCAAAGTACGATATGAACGCACAGTAATAGTCTTCCCCTACTGTTTTTACTCTCTACAGATTTCACGAGTACCATGAAAGGTATTATCTGAAGTCTTAACGTATGTGCTATCATTCTGTCCCTTCTTCTTGTCAGTGTTCTCCATACGTTGTTTTCTTCGCAAGTCTGCGGAAACCACCTCATTCTTTATGTTATGAGTCAAACTACACACATCAAAAAAGGAAGACGTTTACTGCGGATATTGTATCACAGACACAGTCCGTTTGACTCTTCAGAGATGGCACTAGACCCACCCAAAGATGTAAAAAACCATGCATGAGCAGCCGATCAGTTCTAGTCATTCACCAGGAAGGACGTACACGGCTCGTGTTATCTGCAGTTCAACCTTGCCTAGACGGTCAATACCGCGGTTCGATCGCGTCCGCATTGTTACTTTGTGCCAGGAAGGGCTCTCAACAAGGGAAATGTCCAGGCGTCTGGGAGTGAACCAAAGCGATGTTGATCGGACATGGAGGAGATACAGAGAGACAGGGATCGTCGATGACAAGCCTCGCTCAGGCCACCCAAGGACTACTACTGCAGTGGATGACCGCTGCCTACGGATTAATGCTCGGAGGAACCGTGACAGCAACGCCACCATGTTCAATAATGCTTTTCGTGCAGCCACAGGACGTCGTGTTACGACTCAGACTGTGCGCAAGAGGCTGCATGATGCGCAACTTCATTCCCGACGTTCATCGCGAGGTCCATCTTTGCAACCACGACACCATGCAGCGCGGTACAGATGGGCCCAACAACATGCCGAATGGACCGCTCAGGATAGGTAACACGTTCCCTTCACCGATGAGTGTCGCATATGCCTTCAACCAGACAATCGTTGGAGACGTGTTTGGAAACAACCCTGTCAGGCTGAACGCCTTAGACGCACTGTCCAGCGAGTGCAGCAAGGTGGAGGTTCCCTGCTGTTTTGGGGTGGCATTATGTGGGGCCGACGTATGCCGCTGGTGGTCATGGAAGGCGCCGTAACGACTGTACAATGCGTGAATGCCATCCTCCGACCGACAGTGCAACCATATCGGCAGCATATTGGCGAGGCATTCGTCTTCATGGACGACAATTTTCGCTCCCTTCGTGAACATCTTGAATAACGACATCGCTTGACTAGAGTGGCCAGCATATTCTCCATAGACGAACCCTATCGAACATGCCTGGGATAGATCGAAAAGGGTTCTTCGTTCTGTGTGTTCCATTGCTGTTGTTCCCTTTCAGTCGTTGTATATTACGACTCTTTCCTCATACCTTCCATTTTTTTCAGTGTTTCGAACATCTTCCACCATTTCACAATGTCGAAAGCTTTTTCCAAGTCGACAAAAAGTGTGAACGTCCCATATTTTTCTTAGGTCCTAGTCAAACACATGTAAAATGCCAAATCGAAACTTGGTAAGTCTGAGTTAAAAGACGTTTTATCACCTTCTGTTACGGCGTTGCTATATACTGAGTTGGGCCTGTTTCTGATGATTTGCATACCTCTTTAGAAAAGACTTGGAACATTTGTCAATCGCTCAGTACGCGTGCTACATTGCTGCATTGTTGGTCGGTATTTTCTGCCTCTCTATGGAGACACCTTGTGCGTACTCAGGGCACTGGAACGCTGTAATTATGTTCAGGCGCCACAACACCCACTATCCGGCGGCAGGCCACCACTGTGACCGCGGCGCAGTGCGGGCAGCGCGCCAGCAGGCGCCGCAGATGGCCGCGTCATTCTGTGATACCGCCGCGCCACCGGACCCATGAATCTCTAATGGCGCTTTTTTACTGCCACCAGATACCACACTGTATAATGGCCCAGATTCTTTTTTGCTCAGACACCATCGTAAATGTTATTCCTGCCGGCTATCCGAATGATAAATATCTAACCGGAAAGGCTCGAGGTTTTCCATCTGACTCTACGGTACTTACAGCGAATTTATCGGTCTTTATGTCAGCACGTTTGCTTAGTTAATTTGAGAAGCTTGTGGTTCCAGAGATCGTTGTCATGTATCAAAAATTTGTGATGTATACATGCAAAATGGCTCTGAGCACTATGGGACTCAACGCCTGAGGTCATCAGTCCCCTAGATTTAGAACTACTTAAACCTAAGGACATCACACACATCCATGCCCGAGACTGGAGCGCCTAGAACCGCTCGGCCACCGCGGCCGGCTGTATATATGCAGACTGATAACAATAACAGTATTATAAGACAGACACTGACGGTTAATTTGCCAAGGTTCCTACAGATTAAACCGCTGGAGCGCTGTCTTCAGCGTTCTCTTGACCGTCTTTACTCCTGGAGTGTCGCCAATGGCTTCCGTTTTTCTGCCGAGAAGACGGTCTGTATTAACTTCTGGCGCTACAAAGAGTTTCTCCCACCGTCCTTACGACTCGGTCCCGTTGCTCTCCCATTCGTGGAGACAACAAAATTTTTAGGTCTTACATTTGACAGGAAATTTAGCTGGTCTCCACATGTGTCATATTTGGCTGCCCGTTGTACCTGTTCTCTAAATGTCCTCCGTGTTCTCCGTGTTCTCAGTGGTATGTCGTGGGGAGCGGATCGAACCGTCCTACTTCGCCTATATCGGTCGCTCGTCCGCTCCAAGCTGGATTATGGGAGCTTCGTATACTCCTCTGCACGGCCATTCATCTTACGCCGCCTCAACTCCATACAACATCGGGGTTTACGACTTGCGATCGGAGCGTTTTATACTAGTCCCGTCGAGAGTCTTCATGCTGACGCTGGTGAATTGCCACTCACCTACCGGCGCGATATACTGCTTTGTCGGTATGCCTGTCGGCTACTGGCAATGCCCGACCACCCGTCTTATCGTTCCTTTTTTGATGACTCTCTCGACCGTCAGTACGGGTTGTATGTCTCTGCCCTGCTACCCCCTGGAGTTCGCTTTCGTCGCCTCCTTCAACACCTTAATTTTTCACTCCCTGCAACGTTTCGAGTGGGCGAGAGCCACACGCCACCTTGGCTCCAGGCTCAGGTTCGCGTTCACCTTGACTTCAGCTCGCTCCCAAAGGAGGTTACCCCCGGTTCAGTCTACCAATCCCGTTTTGTCGAACTTCGTTCGAAGTTCATTAATATGACCTTCATTTATACAGATGGCTCTAAGACCAATGACGGGGTCGGGTGTTCTTTTATTGTCGGGGCACAAAGTTTCAAATACCGGCTCCATGGCCATTGTTCGGTCTTCACAGCTGAGCTCTTTGCCCTCTACCAGGCTGTTCTTTACATCTGCCGCCACCGACATTCTGCATATGTCATCTGCTCCGATTCCCTGAGCGCCATCCAGAGCCTCAGTGATCCGTACCCGGTTCACCCTTTCGTGCACCGGATCCAACGCTCTCTTCAGCAGCTGGTGGACGTCGGTTCTCCGGTTAGCTTTATGTGGGTTCCTGGCCATGTCGGTATCCCTGGGAACGAAGCTGCAGATGCAGCGGCCAAGGCTGCGGTCCTCCAGCCTCGGACAGCTTCTTGTTGTGTCCCTTCGTCAGATTGTAGCAGGGTCATTTGTCGGTGCATTTTATCGCTGTGGCATGCCGATTGGGCTGCACTTACAGACAACAAGCTCCGGGCCTTGAAACCTCTTCCCGCGGCTTGGACGTCCTCCTCACGCCCTTCTCGGCGGGAGGAGGTAGTTTTGGCCCGGTTACGAATTGGACACTGCCGGTTCAGCCATCGCCATCTGCTGACGGCTGCGCCGGCGCCGTTCTGCCCATGTGGGCAATTGCTGACGGTCCGCCACATTTTAACGTCCTGTCCGGATTTTAACACACTGCGTCTTGATCTTGGCCTGCCATGTACTCTAGATGCCATTTTAGCGGATGACCCACGAGCTGCTGCTCGCGTTCTTCATTTTATCAACTTGACAACCCTCTCTAAGGACATTTGATTATGCTGTTTTTTTTTTTAATTCTATGCCTGTCAGTCTGTCTTTTATCGTGTTTTCCGTTTCGTTGCTGTTTTAAACTTGTGACTCGCGGTGCATTCCTAACGTAGTCTGGGCGCTAATGACCGTTGAAGTTGTGCGCCCTAAAACCACAAAAAAAAAAGATTAAACCGCTACCCCCACCCCCCACCCCCGTCCCATAAAAAAAGAAATAATGCTATTCCAATTTTAATTTTGTTCTGATACCCTGGTAGGTTGTAAAACCTGTTCAGAATGATTCCTGCTGGCTCTGAGACCCATCAGTTTCGAGAGGAAAGCAGCCGCAATATTGGTCGACAAGACGGAAATCGATGGATGTGATGTACATGTTCAGACAAATAAATGATTGCAGTTTCAGAAAATTGGGTCATTTATTCAAGAGAAAGAGCTTCACAAATTGAGTAAGTCAATAACGCGTTGGTCCACCTTCGGCGCTTATACAACTAGTTATTTGACGTGACATTGATTTATAGAGTTGCCGGATATCCTCCTGAGGCATTAGATAGTCAAAATTACGATCTGCATGAAGAGTTCTGCCTATAACGCCCCAAACATTCTGAGCCGGGCAGAGACACGGAGTCCTTGCTGGGCAAGGTAGGGTTTGGCAAACAGAAGACAAGCGGTAGAAACTCTCGCCGTGTGAAGGTATTATCTTGCTGAAATGTAAGCCCAGGATGGCTTGCAATGAGAGGCAACGAACGGAGCCTAGAGTATCGTTGACGTACTGTTGTGTTGGTGCCACGAATCGTAACCAAAGGGGTCCTGCTATGAAAAGAAATATCCCAGACATCACATCTGGTTGTCGAGCCGTATGGTGCGCAACAGTGAGGTTGGTATCCCACCGCTGTCCAGGAGCCTTCGGCCTGGAGGAGTAGAATTGTCTTCAGTGATGAGTACTGCTTCGAACTGATCCCTTATTGCCACCGAAGAAGTGTCTGGAGGCATCCTGGACAGCGGTGGGATACCAGCATGACTGTCACTCGCCATACGACCCGACAACCACGAGCAATAGTCTGGGATGCCATTTGTTTCTATAACACGTCCCCTTTTGTTGTCATCCGTGACACCGCCCCATTCGGATAATTTCTTATAACGGAACCTCCCCATCGCATCCCTCTCAGATTTAGTTATAAGTTGGCACAGTGGATAGGCCTTGAAAAACTGAACACAGATCAATCGAGAAAACAGGAAGAAGTTGTGTGGAACTATGAAAAAAATAAGCAAAATATACAAACTGAGTAGTCCATTCGGAAGACAGGCAACATCAAGGATAGTGTGAGCTCAGGAGCGCCGTGGTCCCGTGGTTAGCGTGAGCAGCTGCGGAACGAGAGGTCCTTGGTTCAAGTCTTCCCTCGAGTGAAAAGTTTAATTTTTTATTTTCAGACAATTATTATCTGTCCGTCCGTCCGATGCGAGGTAACTGCGCCGTAGTATGGCGACGCTACACCTATACAAACAACGAAACATACGACGTCAGTCGACTACAGCGCACGGAAGAGAGAGTATTCCTGCTAACGAGGCTCCCTGGCTGGCAGTTGACTGTTCGCTACTTTGGATGGACAGATAATAATTGTCTGAAAATAAAAAATTAAACTTTTCACTCGAGGGAAGACTTGAACCAAGGACCTCTCGTTCCGCAGCTGCTGACGCTAACCACGGGACCACGGCGCTCCTGAGGTTACACTATCCTTGATGTTGCCTATCTTGCGCATGGACTACTCAGTTTCTATATTTTCCTTATTTTTTTCATAGTTCCACACAACTTCTTCCTGTTTTTTCGATTGATCTGTGTTCAGTTTTTCAAGGCCTGTCCACTGTTCCATCTTATAACTAAATCTGAGGTGGGTGCGTTGGGGAGGTTCCCTCGTTAGTGTTCCGCAATTTTTTTTTTTTTTTTTTTCAGAGCATATTAAGCGCCCTTCATCTAACTCGGTGACTTCGAGAGCCGTAAATGGCAAATCCTTACTCACGTGTCATTAACTTAGGTCTTTGTGTCACGCGTCGCGACACGTTCCCGCCTGCTGCCTGGAGCAGTGCAGGCGTGCGGCCGCGTCCGTCGCGTCGCCAAGTGTCGCCCGCAGTGCGACGGCCGTGATGAGGAGTGGGCAGGCGGCGCGGATCCACAAAGCCCTCCCCGGCTCCGGCTGCTCGCTGAATGGCCCGAGAACGCCGAGCAGCGCGACGCGAAGAAAGCCAAACGTATCGACCGGCTGAGCGGAGCGCGGAACAAATGCACGCGCACTGCCGCGCTTATTCGCACTCAGGCGAAATTTACGCCGCTGAAAAACCTCCTACTGCTCTTCTGGCCACGTTCCGCAGGTTAAGGTCTTCTCTGCACGGTAGGCAGTCAAATAATTTTACACCGCGGTAGCCGTTCCTCTTCCTCTATTCCGTGGACTTAGTTTCCAGATTTTTATAATCATCTTCCACTATACTACCATGTGAGCCCTGGTATAAGTAGTCTCTCCATCTTAGGCACAACGTCGGTGGTGGACTATGAAATATCGGTTAAGGCAAAGGATATGAACAGTTTGGGACAAACGTGAATGCAAGTTGAATTAATTTTTTTTCAGGTTGTGGTACACAACTCCGATAAGACTTTTTTTCTACCAAAATGTTGAAAATTAGATGAAGTGATAAGAAATGAGGAAGTTCTCCACAGGATCGACGAGGAGAGGAACATCTGGAAAACACTGACAAGAAGGGACAGGCTGATAATACTAGTTTTAAGACATCAACGAATACTTTCCATGGTACTTGAGGGAGCTGTAGAGGGTAAAAACAGTAGACGGGGACTAGAATATATCCAACAAATAGTTGAAGACGTTGGCGACAACTACTGCTCTGTCATGAAGAGATTGGAACAGGAAAAGATTTCATGTCGGCCCCGTGAAACAGTATAACTTTAATGACCCCAAAAAAGTGTTTACCACCAAAAAGCTGCCACAATCTTTATTACTATCCAACTACTCTGACCAGTTTATGTCATAATCTGTTGGCAGCCCTGCACAAAATACGAAATATAACGCCCCATGCTGCAGGGTGGGGCCGCTATGAGCCAGGATGGTACGAGAGGGTGGTAGAGAGGAGGTGGGAGTCGTCGTGGCTGCGAAGAAAATCAGTTGTAAATGTAACAAGTTCTTTTACTGCCGCGTCTGCGCTGCACGATACACTGGGTCAGCAGCCGGCTGGGCGCTGAATTTTGCTGGGGTGGCTGCCCACACACACTCCGCATTGCTGCTGACAGCACTACACTGCGGCACCGGCCTCGTTACGTAACCCGGTTGCGCGGAACCCGCGCCAGCAGTGAGCGAACTCGACGCTGCTGTCCGCTGGCGTCGCAGAGGGGGCTGCCCACCGCGCTGAGTCGCCCGTCCGAAGGTGATGGACGTTGGCTGGCGTGCACTGGAAGTGACCCGCCGCCCTGCTCTGGTGTAGGCCTTACTGCTAGAGAGCCAGCCACACTGTGCTACTAAGTTCGGGGAGGGACTTAGTACACAGGCTGTTGCACCGCTGTGGCCTCGAACCAGTGTCCGCTGCTGGCAGGTCCACGTGGCGTCCTCGTCCGGCACAGCTCCATCCTCCTGACTGGGCTGCAAGAATCTGTTACAAAAATGACAAATACTGACGGTCGGCGGCAGTGTGCTTGTCGTGTATATACGCCGCTACCAGTCACACTACAGTGGAAATCTGCCTCGCTCCTTGCTGCACTAGTCGGCGCTGTTCCAGCAAACTAACTTGCCTCGCAGCATTGCGGTGGCCTTGTTGAGTTACGACAGCGGCAACATCCCGTGCTCGCCTGCCGTCAGTGCTGCTAAAGTACCCTCCTCAGTCCTACATTAATATGCCCGTATGTGGAGGATTATCATAAAGAACGGGAGACCGGTGTGCTGACCCGACGTCCCTCCTATCCGCATCCTCCTCTAAGGATGACACGGCGGTCGGATGGTCCCGGTAGGCCACTCGTGGCTGAAGACGGAGTGCTTTTTTATGTGGAGGATTCCGCAATCTGAAGAAAAAGACTTATGTAATTCTACAATGGTATTGTATCTACGAGTAGGTACTTAAAAATGGTGCATACCGCATACGCATTGTTGTAATACTGTGTATTTTTCTCATCTACTTAGTTCAGTGGTAGCAAATGTGCCGCTAAATGTCAGTGTAATAGATATCAGAACATATGAATAACAGCTACATTTTACATTAAATGGTTCAAATGGCTCTGAGTACTATGGGACTTAACATCTGAGGTCATCAGTCCCCTAGAAGTTAGAACTACTGAAACCTAACTAACCTAAGGACATCACACACATCCATGCCTGAGGCAGGATTCGAACCTGCAACCGTAGCGGTCACGCGGTTCCCGACTGAAGCGCCTAGAACCGCTCGGCCACACCGGCCGGCTTTTGCAATACACCATACACTACTTGTAGTTAGGCACATGATTCACCCCCGATACAACTAAATTGTAGCTCTACATTCAAACTACACTGTAGCGGCAAAGAAACTGGTATAGGCATGCGTACTCAAATACAGGGATATGTAAATAGGCTGAATACGGCGCTGCGGTGGGCAACGCCTATATAAGACAAGTGTCTGGTGCAGATCAGTTATTCCTGCTACAGTGGCAGGTAATCAAGACTGAACGTGGTGTTATAGTCGGCGTACGAGGCGTGGGACACAGCATCTCCGAAGTAATGGTGAAGTGGCGATTTTCCCCTTCGACCATTTCACGAGTGTACCGTGAATATCGGGACTCCGGTAAAACATCAAATCACCGACGTGGCTGCGGCCGAAGAAAGATCCTGCAAGAACGGGACCAACGACGGCTGAAAAGAACACTCTTCTGAGTCTAAACGCTACCTCTCGGTACCAAACTCCTCAGACATGAACATTATGTAGCATATCTGTGATGCCTTGCAACGTGCTGTTCAGAAGAGATCTCAACTACCTCGTACTCTTACGGATTTATGGACAGCCCTGCAGGATACATGGTGTCAGTTCCCTCCAGCACTATTTCAGACATTAGTAGAGTTCATACCACGTCGTGTTGCGGCACATCTGCGTGGTCGCGGGGGCCCTGCACGATATTAGACAGGTGTACCAGTTTCTGTGGCTCTTCAATGTATATGGAACTACGAGTAGCATTTTAGTGCACGTGTTCAACACTGACCTGCTTCGTTACTTACATAATTTAAAATTTCGATGTTCAGTATATTGGAACATAAATTATTATAAAACGTCATACATTTATTAAATAAAATAAATTAAGAATTATGTAAAACGTAGTATGTCACAAAATCTAAAAACTCTTAGGCTGTAAAAAAGTATTAGGCACCTTCTACTTACAAAAACCTATTCCGAAACCCACAAGCATTCCATCGCATAGTAGGCATTAGTACATTCTGTTCGAAACATTAAAATGCATTCTACTAAACATGATACTTTTAACGTGGCCACTGCTGCGATACAGGACAGAATTGGCGTTGTCATACACATTACTAGATGACAATATACTCACAGATACAGCGATTATTATTTAACTAAATAAGTCATCAAAGCAGGATCAGTAGCTAAATGAAACTGGCTCCTCATAAACCATTCTGCCCCAGCTCTGATGGAATATATGGAAACAGTCCGTGTTTGAGATTGGTTGTTAGAGTCCGTCGTCTTTTGTCAGATAATATACACTGCGTCAATGGTCCTGCAGAAAGCTGCTTCTAGATCCTTGGCCTTCTGCTCTTTTATCTAGATTCTGTGATTGTGCTGCAGGCGGTAACGGGGTTCAATTGACAGCCACTTAGCATGACTCGTCTGGCGTAACTCACTTCCTCATGTCCTCGATCAACAAGAGAGATGGTTCAATAGTTAAGGCAGTGTATGACATTCCCGCTATTTAAAATCCATCCACACTACGGCGGGTAACGTCAAAGGTACATGCATGTTGTAACTATAATGTGGTTCAAATGGCTCTGAGTACTATGGGACTTAACATCTGAGGTCATCAGTCCCCTAGAAGTTAGAACTACTTAAACCTAACTAACCTAAGGACATCGCACACATCCATGCCCGAGGCAGGATTCGAACCTGCAACCGTAGCGGTCACGCGGTTCCCGACTGAAGCGCACACCAGCTATCAGCGTAGACACCGTAAGTAATGTCAAACGGTAACCCATTGTCAGCACTAACCTGTCATCTTCTGAAGAGGATCTCGTAGCCCGTTGTCCAGCCCTTTGTATCTTAGAAAGTTGCATGAAATCATAATAGTAATGTGGCAATATTTCAGTATGCCATGCGAATTTTTTTAACTAAAATGTACCAAAAACCAAAGTGGTTTCTAATATCCTTTTACTGTGCGATTTAATATTTCCTCTAAATGTAAGATAGTCGCATTCTCGAAACAATAAAAAATTCTGTGATAATTCTCCTAACCGTCTTAATGCCGCCACCCTCCCCCCCCCCCCCCCCCCCCAAAAAGTTCAATTGACGTTACCATTCATCAGCAGCCGCCAATATTGTGCTGCGTCGGTCTGTTCGTAGCTGGTCTTAATCATTCCAGTTCCAGTTTTATTTTGTTATATTAGCGGAAAATTAACCTCAAAAAACATGAACTGCTGCAAGTACATAAATTAACTGTTCAGAATAAAACTGCCTCTTGCATGCTGCACGTTAAGTTTTTTTTTATTTATCTTGTGCATCCACACGTCTTTCGTTTCAGTTACTAGGCATCTTTAGTGGGGGTAAGTTCAGCGTCTAATTAATTATTTTTAAGCCAGACAGCTTTCTCCCATTTGGCAATTTGGTTGAAAATTTGCAGTTTTCCTTTTGGTCACTGTTTTCAAAAGGAAAACTGCAAAATTTCAACCAGTTTGCTACACGAGAGAAAACTATCGGTTTAAAAATTAATTAGACGCTGATCTTATACCCATTAAAGATGCCCTGTAACTAAAACGAAAGGTGTGTAGGTGCACAAGATAAACAAAAAAAATTAATCTGCAGCCTGCAATAAACTTTTTCCTTTTGAAATACTGTAGAGAACTGTTACATTCAAATAACAGAACTTTTCCATGCATCTTCGCAATGGCTGCAACCTGTTTTACATTTAAAGGCATCAGTACTGTCACAGCCTATTCTGCGCGTCTTGTATATCTTTTACGCTATTGATCCGTGGTTCGCCTGTCGCTATTCCCTTAGTTCTTACTAATAGACACTTTTTTTTGTCATCAGTCTACTGACTGGTTTGATGCGGCCCGCCACGAATTCCTTTCCTGTGCTAACCTCTTCATCTCAGAGTAGCACTTGCAACCTACGTCCTCAATTATTTGCTTGACGTATTCCAATCTCTGTCTTCCTCTACAGTTTTTGCCCTCTACAGCTCCCTCTAGTACCATGGAGGTCATTCCCTCATGTCTTAGCAGATGTCCTGTCATCCTGTCCCTTCTCCTTATAAGTGTTTTCCACATATTCCTTTCCTCTCCGATTCTGCGTAGAACCTCCTCATTCCTTACCTTATCAGTCCACCTAATTTTCAACATTCGTCTATAGCACCACATCTCAAATGCTTCGATTCTCTTCTGTTCCGGTTTTCCCACAGTCCATGTTTCACTACCATACAATGCTGTACTCCAGACGTACATTCTCAGAAATTTCTTCCTCAAATGAAGGCCGGCATTTGATATTAGTAGACTTCTCTTGGCCAGAAATGCCTTTTTTGCCATAGCGAGTCTGCTTTTGATGTCCTCCTTGCTCCGTCCGTCATTGGTTATTTTACTGCCTAGGTAGCAGAATTCCTTAACTTCATTGACTTCGTGACCATCAATCCTGATGTTAAGTTTCTCGCTGTTCTCATTTCTACTACTTCTCATTACCTTCGTCTTTCTCAGATTTACTCTCAAACCATACTGTGTACTCATTAGACTGTTCATTCCGTCCAGCAGATCATTTAATTCTTCTTCACTTTCACTCAGGATAGCAATGTCATCAGCGAATCGTATCATTGATATCCTTTCACCTTGTATTTTAATTCCACTCCTGAACCTTTCTTTTATTTCCATCATTGCTTCCTCGATGTACAGATTGAAGAGTAGGGGCGAAAGGCTACAGCCTTGTCTTACACCCTTCTTAATACGAGCACTTCGTTCTTGATCGTCCACTCTTATCATTCCCTCTTGGTTGTTGTACATATTGTATATGACCCGTCTCTCCCTATAGCTTACCCCTACTTTTTTCAGAATCTCGAACAGCTTACACCATTTTATATTGTCGAACGCTTTTTCCAGGTCGACAAATCCTATGAAAGTGTCTTGATTTTTCTTTAGCCTTGCTTCCATTATTAGCCGTAACGTCAGAATTGCCTCTCTCGACCCTTTACTTTTCCTAAAGCCAAACTGATCGTCACCTAACGCATTCTCAATTTTCTTTTTCATTCTTCTGTATATTATTCTTGTAAACAGCTTCGATGCATGAGCTGTTAAGCTGATTGTGCGATAATTCTCGCACTTGTCAGCTCTTGCCGTCTTCGGAATTGTGTGGATGATGCTTTTCCGAAAGTCAGATGGTATGTCGCCAGACTCATATATTCTACACACCAACGTGAATAGTCGTTTTGTTGCCACTTTCCCCAATGATTTTAGAAATTCTGATGGAGTGTTATCTATCCCTTCTGCCTTATTTGACTGTAAGTCCTCCAAAGCTCTTTTAAATTCCGATTCTAATACTGGATCCCCTATCTCTTCTAAATCGACTCCTGTTTCTTCTTCTATCACATCAGACAAATCTTCACCCTCATAGAGGCTTTCAATGTATTCTTTCCACCTATCTGCTCTCTCCTCTGCATTTAACAGTGGAATTCCCGTTGCACTCTTAATGTTACCACCGTTGTTTTTAATGTCACCAAAGGTTGATTTGACTTTCCTGTATGCTGAGTCTGTCCTTCCGACAATCATATCTTTTTCGATGTCTTCACATTTTTCCTGTAGCCATTTCGTATTAGCTTCACTGCACTTCCTATTTATTTCATTCCTCAGCGACTTGTATTTCTGTATTCCTGATTTTCCCGGAACATGTTTGTACTTCCTCCTTTCATCAGTCAACTGAAGTATTTCTTCTGTTACCCATGGTTTCTTCGCAGCTACCTTCTTTGTACCTGTGTTTTCCTTCCCAACTTCTGTGATGGCCCTTTTTAGAGATGTCCATTCATCTTCAACTCTACTGCCTACTGCGCTATTCCTTATTGCTGTATCTATAGCGTTAGAGAACTTCAAACGTATTTCGTCATTCCTTAGTACTTCCGTATCCCACTTCTTTGCGTATTGATTCTTCCTGACTAATGTCTTGAACTTCAGCCTACTCTTCATCACTACTATACTGTGATCTGAGTCTATATCTGCTCCTGGGTACGCCTTACAATCCAGTATCTGATTTCGGAATCTCTGTCTGACCATGATGTAATCTAATTGAAATCTTCCCGTATCTCCCGGCCTTTTCCAAGTATACCTCCTCCTCTTGTGATTCTTGAACAGGATATTCGCTATTACTAGCTGAAACTTGTTACAGAACTCAATTAGTCTTTCTCCTCTTTCATTCCTCGTCCCAAGCTAATAGACACAGGTCGTCATTAATCGCCTATGCCAGGAAAACGCTTTTCCAGCACCGACTGTTCCTTTTGAAGCCAATGGCGTCCGCTGTTGGGGCCCGTGGCCGGTAACACAACAAATGGATTCATACTCAGAAAGACCGGGATCTAAATCCTTCACCAACCCCGAAATCACTTAAGACAAATACTGCGGTGGTTCCATTCAATATGACAATTTCCTTCTCAACGCATGTCGAATCGGAGTCTGTAATGACCTCGGAGGATGTTAGTGTTTAACATCCCGTCGACAAAGAGGTTATTAGAAACGGAGCACAAGCTAGGATTATGGAAAGATGGAGAGGCAAAGTGGCAGTGCCCTTTTCAAAGGAACCATCCCGGCATTTGCCTTAAGCAGTTTAGGGAAATCACAGAAAACCTAAATCAGGATGGCCGGGAGCGGGTTTGAGCCGTCGTCCTCCCGAATGCGAATCCTGCGCTAACCACTGCGTTACCCCACTCGTCTTCAGCAACACATTAAAACCTAATTTTCTTCCCTTCTTCTTATTCGATATTTTTTATTATTTATGGTGTGTCTAAGAAACTCGTTGACAATAATGACCTAGACTTCGACAGACGTGGTACAAAAGTGGAGCCGGGACATTTGACTTGCGGGAGATTAATGTCCGCGGCTCTGTAGGTAGATGGGTGGGCTCGTTTGCGCTTCTTTGTGCCAGAGGTCCGGAAATTGTGGCGAGGGGTGGGGCCACATTGAGGGGTTGGGCCACATCGAGCGGACAACAACTGAGCCAGCCAGGCCTGGAAACACGTGTTTCGCTAAACAGAGGCCGCCGGGTCAGGGGTGGGCGGGTCGCCATTAATCGCGCCCCTGCTGCTGCAGGCGACAGGTGGGCAGATGTCTGTGTTGACAGCCCTGTCCGCGGGGAAGCCCCTCCCTCAGCTGTCATCGACTTTGAGTTGCCAGCGCCGTGTTTTCAGGACCCGTCAGCCCAAACCACCTCGCAATGCGCCAGTCGGCTGTAGCCTTCGCAAGCGGCTTGAATTGTCTGGAACTATGATCGGTTATCTTCGTGGGCTTTTGTTAGGTGACAGCTACGATGAAACTTCTTGCTGTGCCCTACAAATTTTTGGCGGGCTTTACTACTTTCGTAACGCAGAAACAGATGTAGTCAAATAGTGTGCCGAGGGGACTGGGGAAGAGCTCAAGAAGTATGAGTTCAATGGTATTCATGATTCATTTACTAATTTGGGGCTAATCGCAGCCTAGGGCTTAAATACATTGGCGTATTTCTGCGTGGAAACCTTTATTTTTCAGAAAGGGTTTTAACCGTTTTAGCCTGCGTAGACTACATAGAAATCAACTGAAAAAGAAAAAAATCGGTCATACAGCATACCGAGATGGTGGTAAGAATGAAGTTGGGCTGTGGGATGCGCTGGATTTGGTCTGGACTAGTTACACTACTAAAAATTTATTAAATAAAAAACAGATCTAAAATTTTGCACCTTGATCCAAGAGCCCCTTTACAATATTGAAAACAACAAAAGTTTACGATCAAATAACTAAGCTCGCAAAATAACAATGCAATTAATCTTGCTCAAAAATCGAGACATTTGCCACTCACATAAGATTGGTTCAAAACGCGAAAGTTAACTCAGTGATGTACATTGTACTCTTCAGTTACATGCTCAACGTTCTTCAAGATATATACGTATTTTTAGATTTCAATAACCCCATCATTAAGGAAATTTGTTTTCTTAAAACAACATGAATAAAATGGCAAAATTTTAACTGAAGTAAATTTAACTATATGTTGCCACATTAAATAAAACTATACAAAAGTTAAGTATTACGCTATATAGGAAAAGATAGATTGCTACTTACCGTAAAGATGACACTTCAAGTTGCAGACAGGCACAATTAAAAGACACTAACACCGAGATTTCGGCTATAGCCTTCGTCAGAAAAAGAGAAACGCACACACCTCACGCACACATGACCACTAGCTCCAGCATCTCGGACCAGAATGCAACTGTCATGTGGAATGGAAGCAGTAATCTCGAGGAGTGGGGAAGGGGAAGTGATAACAGTGTACAGGTGGGAGGAGAGAGGAGTGCTGTCTGGTAGATGTGCAGGGACTAGAATGCCAACAGGCACAACGTCAGAAGGTTGTGAGGCCGGGAGGTGGTGAAAATGGAGCATAAAAGGGGAGAAATGGTGAGAGCTAGGAGGGTGTGTTGGTAGAGGGTGGCAAACAAAGAGGGTGAGAGACAAGGATGGGGAGGCAGGACAGAGGGAGTGGAAGCTGTTGGGTGGAGGGAGTGGGGACTGTATGTTACTGTAGATTGAGGCCTGGATAATTAAAGGAGTGGAGAAACGGTTCAAATGGCTCTGAGCACTATGGGACTCAACATCTGTGGTCATCAGTCCCCTAGAACTTAGAACTACTTAAACCTAACTAACATAAGGACAATACACACATCCATGCCCGAGGCAGGATTCGAACCTCTGACCGTAGCGGTCACGCGGTTCCAGACTGAAGCCCCTAGAACCGCACAAGGAGTGGAGAATGTGTTGTAAGTATATCTCTCAGATGCACAGCTCACAAAAGCTAGTAGTGAAGGGGAGGGTCCAGGTGGCTCTGGTAGCAGGTAGCCATTGAAATCAAGCATGTTATGTTCAGCTGAATGTTGCGCTACAGCGTGTTCCACTTTGCTCTTGGCCACTGTTTGGTGGTCGCCATTCATCCAGGTGGACAGCTGGTTGGTAGTCATACCAACATAAGAAGCTGTACACTGATTGCAGCAGAGCTGTAAATGACATGGTTGCTTTCACAGGTGACCTGGCCCCTAATGGGGAAGGATAAACCTGTGTCAGGACTGGAGTAGGAAGTTCTGGGTGGGTGAATTGGGCAGGTCTTGCACATGGGTCTTCCGCAGAGATATGATCGTTGTGGCAAGGGGTTGGGATTCAGACTGGCATAGAGGTGAGCAAGGCTCTTATGGAGGTTGTTTGTGCAGTAGAATACCACTTTAGAAGGGGTGGAAAGGATCTCAGGTAGGGTCCTCCTCATTTCAGGACTGATGATAGGTAATAAAAGTTCGGGAGGAGGATATGGTTCAGTTGTTCCAGTCCAGTTTGGTATTAGATGACGATGGGGTACTCCTTTGGTTCTTGGGGGTAGTAGGAGTGTTGTGGGAAGTGGCATGGGAGATCTATTTGTGGGCTAGTCTGGGGGATAGCTCCTGTCTGTGAAAACGTTGGTGAGACGTACAGCATACCGAGCAAGGGAGTTCTTGTCACTGCAGATTTTCTGTCCTCAGGTGGCCAAGCTGTTTGGCAGGGAACTTTTCGGAGAGAAAGGGATGACAGTGGCCAAAATGCATGTTAGTGGGTTTAATGTGGTTAGAGGCACGAATGGAGCCATCAGAGAAGAGGAGGTCAACATCAAGGAAGATGTCACGCTGGGCTGCAGGGGACCAGATGAAGCAGATGGTAGAGTAGGTATTGCAGTTGCGAAGGAATGAAGAAAGAGTGCCGTGTGTCACGATCATGAAGATAACACCAATAAACCTGAACCAGACTAGTGGTTTGCCGTTTCCAGAGGCTAGGATGGTCTCCTCTACATGATTCATATGCAGGTTGGCATAGGAGTGTGCCCATGGCTGTGACACAGCTTTGACTGTATACCTTCCTTTTAAAGGAGAAGTAGTTGTGAGTTAGGATAAAGTTAGAATGGTATATGTAGAATGAGTTTGTGGGATTGGAGTTTGGAAGACTTTCGGAAAGGTAGTGTTCAAAAGCAATAAGACCATGGGCATGAGGGATGTTGGTGTACTTGGTGTACAGGGATGTGGCATCAACAGCGATGAGCAGGGATCTAGGAGATAAATGGGGGGGTTGGTGGAGAGTCAATTCAATGAAGGACGTGGTTGGTGTCTTTGATGTGGGAAGCTAAATTACAGGCAGTTGGTTGGAGGTGTTGGTCAACGAAGGCCGAAATTTATTCAATAGGGACACAATAACCAGCCACAATGGGACATCCAGGGTTGCTGGGTTTGTGGATTTTAGGGAGCAGTTAGGAAATGGATGTTTGGGGTGTCATAGGGGTGAGGAGGGAATTGGATTCAGACGAGAGGTTCTGGGAAGTGACTAAGGCTTTAAGCACAGACTGGAGGTTGTGTTGGACTTCTGGGATGGATTCACTCTGGCAGGATTTGTAGACGGAGGAGTCAGATAATTGGCAGAGGCGATCTGCCAGGTAGTCAGTGTGATTTATAACAGCACTGGTGGAACATTCGTCTGCAGGTAGGATGATTAGATCATGAATTGTTTTGAGGTTGTGTGTCACTATTCTTTCTTGTGCTGAAAGTTTGGTGTTCTGAGGAAAGGGTCTGGGAAAGGATGGTGAGGCTAAGTTGGAGGTAAGAAATTCCTGGAAGGTGACTTGCAGATGGTTAGGGGGGAGGGGAGGTTATGGTTGGATGGTTGTGTGAACTTGGAGAGACAGGGTTCAATGTTGGGATCAGGTTGGTTTTTGTTGGAGGGATTGGTGGCAAAGAAATGTTTCCATTCCAGGGACTGGAAGAAGTAGAGTAAGTCTTTGGTTAAATTTGAATGTAGGGCTAAAGGTGAGGCCCAAGGATAGGACTGAACCTCCTATGGAACTGAGGGTTTTGGTGGAAAGGTTAACAACAGTGTTACAAGAATGTTTCGGCCCTGCATTTGGTGGAGTGTTGGTAAGGAATTTTGGGGTATGTGGCATGTTGAAAAGTTCAGGTAGGCAGGGTTTAGATGCTATGAAGGGTAGACGAATGGAAAGTAGAATGTCAGCAGAAGGTGGTGTCTGGAATGCTCCTCCAGGTGCTGGAAAGCAAGGGATTCAATTTCAGAGATGTGGTGTATGAAGCAGGGATCGCACAATAGCAGCATCTAGCCAAGGAAGGAGAGATGGTAGTGGGATGCCTGTGCTGTGGAGGTGTGTTTTTGCAGTATCAGATTTGTGAGGGCTAGGGAGTAGCGGAATCTGAAAAGGCTAACGTCATTTTGAAAGGAGGAATGGGATCCACAAAAAGGAATTTGTATGGTTAGGCCGTTTGATTCCATGGTTTAGGCAGCATTGAAGATATAGGATGTGTGAATGGGTTTTAGCCAGGGAAAGGAATACTTTTCTTAACTGTTGCAGAAAGATGGAGCAGGGGTCCACTGTGGCAGGAATGGTGTGAACAAAACAGGGACTCGGAAATCGGCAAAATAGATGTTGACGATTGTGAGAGAAGCTGAATAAGAGTGTATAGTAATCAGGTAAAAAAATCTTAATGCCACTTGGTAGCAATTACAACAGGGCAGAACTTGTTGTCTCAGCCATCCGGAGAATTGGTGAACTTATACTCACAGACAGCACATGACAGTGCATTGAAATTCTTGGTCTGATGAAAAATGTAGCGAGCTAAGTAAAAGTTTCATATCAAAGGAGAAGTGTAAACACTTGGAGCTAAGTGTATACTGACGGATGGTTGTTCAAAGATGCGTCATGTGAAATGACTAACAATTCATTTCTTTATAATTCCTTGTGAGACCTAGTATTGCCATGCAATACTCGACGTTATTTTTCAAGACACCACCACGTTTATTTTGGGTAGTTCATCTCAGCATCTGAAAGTTTTGCTATAGGCTTCGCATAACATGCCATTCCTTATAAAACCTGTATAAAACATCGTGTCATATCCCGAAAAATTGTAGCATTAACCGTCTTGCTGACAGTTTGGAGGAGACGGTATGCCCCGACAACATTGACACATTGCGTCCTCGTTAGCATAGGAAACCCATGTCTTATCGTAGGCCCTGTTCCTTTACTGTAAGATTTCCCTTTCTGCATAGTATCGAGCAAGGTAATCCACAGAAGCACTCGTCTGTGAGTTGTGGTTGCCAGAAATAAGTTCTGCAAGATTTCGTAGATGATGCAATTATCTATGAGGAAGTTCTGTCTAGTAAACACTGAAGTAACATTCGGCTGATCGAACTCCGACTAGTAGTTCTTGATACAGAAAACTGCAAAGTTAGAGCATAAATTCTTTATTGGTTAAAAACAGTCTTGGTTGCAATTTTAGTTTTTTATTTTTCAACGACGCGTTTCGCCTTATTTAGGTATCTTCAGGTTATCTTTTCTAGATAGACGCGAAAGGCACCAAGGTATGCATAGCGCATTCCCGTTCACAGGAGAGAGTAACAGAGTAAGATGGGGGCTCAGGTAGTAAGCATAATGCTAAAATTGCAACCAAGACGGTTTTTAACCAGTGGTTTGCTGTATGTCACATATGGATTGGAAGAATTTCCATAAATTCGTTGGTTATAGGATTGATTAGTGAGACCTGAGCCAGTCATATCACATAAGTATTTGAGAGTAATAGTGTATAGATATATTAAGTGTAACTTATAGGTAAACCAGCCGGCCGGAGTGGCCGAGCGGTTCTAGGCGCTACAGTCTGGAACCGCGCGACCGCTACGGTCGCAGGTTCGAATCCTGCCTCGGGCATGGATGTGTGTGATGTTCTTAGGTTAGTTAGGCTTAAGTAGTTCTAAGTTCTAGGGGACTGATGACCTCAGAAGTTAAGTCCCATAGTGCTCAGAGCCATAAGGTAAACCAAACGGCAGGTTAAGATTCATTACTAAAATACTGAGAACCTGTAGTTCGTGCAACAAACAGATTGCATGCAAATCAGTGATACGTTCTGTGCTTGAATGCTGCTCAAGAATGTGGGACCTACACAGATCACGCGAAAACGGTTTGACCTCTGCCGACTGAAACCGCCTGGTGACATCACGGGCACCTGACGAGATAAGGAAAACATACAAGCGGAGCAGGGACGAATGGGGAATCATTCCAGCGACGGTACGGGACGGAAATTGGGAAGTCCATTGACATAAGCTATTTAGAAAAGAGGCAGACTGTTATGTGACCGGCGTCTTGGAAGGAGCATATCGGAAACGTCGACACTGATCGGCTGTTCGCGTACTGCTGTCGTGAGCGTGTAGAGGATTGAATGAAGGACCGCGAAACCTCGAGTAGGCAACAAAGTGTTGGACGTTCACGACTCATCACAGGACGTGAGTGTCGGAAGCTTTCCGCTATGTAAAACGGAATAAGCAGTGATCGCTGGCAGATGCGAGTACAAAGCCGATGCAGACATGCTTCCTAGCACACAGTACAGTGCACATTGGTATACACGACGCTCTGAACCAGATGAAATTTTCGTGACCTCACTTTGAGTCAACGATATCGTCAGTTAAGATTGCAGAGGACACGGGACCAGTGGGAATATGTCGCCTAGTCGGATGAACCATGTTTATTGTTACACCAGACCGATGAACGTGTCCGGATACTCTGTTATATAGAAGAAGGCGAACAGATGCTCGAAACAAGCACCGCACCACGGACGAAAGCCGGTGGGAGACTGATCTGAACACGATGGAATACGTTCGGGACGCTCCGCGAGCGCAAGTCACGTCTCCGTAATTTACGGGAATTGCGCGAACTGTGATTAGGCTTCCTGGGCCTCATACTACAGGAGGCCAACCAAAGATTTGCTATATTGCGTTCCAGAGGTGGAGCAACGCGTTATTAAGCACGGGGTTATTATGTTTTGGCTGATCCACGCGTATCAGGTGGGACTAAAAGTGGACATCGAGCATATACAAAGAAGGGCGATGGAAATAGTCACTGACTTGATGATGGACGACAGAATAACAGAAGTGTTGAAAATTCTTCACCGTCAGGCACTCGAAGGGAGATACCGTATTTCTTGCGAGAACCTTGTATGTGAACCTCAAGAATCTTCTTACAGAGGAGAAACTGTGAATATGTTTCAGCCCTCTACATATGTATTATATGAAGGTACTGCCGATAAAATTGGGCAAACAGCAGTACTTACAGAAATTTACAAGCAGTCATTCTTTCTGGCTTCCATTCGTAAATCGAACGGGAAGCAATAACCAAAAGTTTCCTCGCAATTGGCGGTGACTCGATGGATGTTGATAAGGATGTAGATGTAGAACGAGAAGCAGTGCGATCTTATCGCTATATACAGGGTGAAAAGCATTTAAACCGACAAATTCTGGTAGGTTGTAGGGGACATCAAAACAAATATTTTTCCCTAATGCCATTTTTTCCTATGAGGAGTATTTAAACCGGTAGAGGAAGATTCCTCTGGCGACAAATTAATTAAACCAACAAAAAAGTCCAGAGGGGACATATCTGGGGATCGAGCAGGCCATGGTACAGGACCACCTCTGCCAATCCACGTTTCTGGGAACCGTCGGTCCAGGAATCGACGCACCCGACGACTGAAATGTGCCGACGCCCCGTCATGCTGGAAGCACTTGCGTTGCCTTGTAGGGAGCGGGACGTTTTCCAGCAATTCTGGCAATGCTCTGGCGAGTAAACTGTAATAGTGCCTGCCATTTAATGGCCTAGGTAGCAGATACGGCCCAATTAAACAGCCCCAACAACACCGACCCACACATTAAGGAAGAACAGCACTTGATGAGCGCTAGTAACTGTGGCATATGGGTTATCCTCACTCCAAACATGCGAATTGTGCATGTTGAAGACTCCATCACGCCCGAATGTTGCTTCATCGGTAAACAACACAGAGGATGGAAATGGAGGATGCATTTCACAGTGTTCCGGGTACCACCGCGAAAACTGTGCTCTGGGTGGATAATCAACTGGTTCCAGGTTGAGGACACGCTGTAAGTGAAATGGACGTAACAATTGCTCTCGAAGGACTGTTCTTACATTCGTTTGATTCGTCCCCATGTTAGGTGCAATTGCAAGAGTGCTGATTGAAGGATCCCGCTCCACACGCTGCAAGACAGCTTCCTCAAATTGCAGCGTTCTTATCGTGCGACGGTGTCCCTATCCAGGTAATCTGCTAAATGACCCGGTCTCACGCAGACGTTGGTACACAGCAGGAAAGGTCGCATGATGCGGGATACGGCGATTAGGATATTGTTGTTGATACACCGGCTGTGCAGCTCGTCCGTTGTGGTGGGCTACGTAGTACGCACCAAGCATGTCAGTGTGCTCACTCCAGGTGTATCGCTCCTTTAGTAAACAGACACAATGCACTACTACACTGGTGGACAGCAGTTGGCTACAACTGAAGAGCGTAATACGGCCTCCACCGGTTTAAATAATCCTCATAGGAAAAAATGACGTTAGGGAAAAATATTTGTTTTGAAGTCCCCTACAACCTCCCAGAGTTTGTCGGTTTAAATACTTTTCACCCTGTAGAAAGGAAATACCGATCTATAAATTTAATATTTCCTAATAAATTTTCTTTAAATATTCTCCTCCTTTGTCCGTAACTTGATGATTACTTTCCCGACAGCCGTGATACTCTTTAGTACACAACCCAGCTGCAATCTGAGGAGCTATTTGTTTTTTTAGGTTTTTTAATTGAGACGCGAGACCAGCAGCGAGGTCAGAGGAGCCTGCGTGACCTCTCGCTGACGTCTCAATATTTTCGACGAAGCCATTAGAGAAAGTGCAGAGACCGATGGGAGAAGCTGGCGCCACCGCCACTCGTGCTCTATAACGACGTCCTCTCCTCTGCTCTTGTCCGGCTGCAGCGGGCCGCCATTGGTGGCAAACCGTGCGTGCGCCCCACACGGCAGCCGAGCGCGTGCGCAGGTCAGACGGCGGCGACCACGCCACTGCCAACATCACATACCGACACCGTCTAACGAGCCGCGACAAGTTCTCCGCTTTATATTTCTGCTCCGGAACTCTAGTAAAACGCCTACCATCATAATATTTTGGCTTTTGATGCTCTGGCAGCAGACGAATGGGAAAACTGGTAGAAGCCGACCTCGGGGAAGATCAGTCTGTATTCCGTCGAAATGTTGGAACACGTGAGGCAATACTGACCTTACGACTTGTCTTAGAAGAAAGATTATGCAAATGCAAACCTACGTTTCTAGCATTTATATACTTAGAGAAAGCTTTTGACAATATGGAATGGTAAACTCTCTTTCAAATTCTAAAGGTGGCAGGGGTAAAATACAGGGACCTAAAGGCTATTTACAATTTGTACAGAAAGCAGATGGCAGTTATAAGAGTCGAGGGGCACGAAAGGGAAGCAGTGGTTGGGAAGGGAGTGAGACGGGGTTGTAGCCTCTCCCCGATGTTATTCAATCTGTACACTGAGCAAGCAGTAAAGGAAACAAAAGAAAAATTCGGTGTAGGTATTAAAATCCATGGAGAAGAAATAAAAACTTTGAGGTTCACCGATGACATTGTAGTTCTGTCAGAGACAGCAAAGGACTTGGAAGAGCAGTTGAACGGAATGGACAGTGTCATGGAAGGAGGGTATAAGATGAACATCAACAAAAGCAAAACCAGAATAATGGAATGTAGTCGAATTAATTCGGGTGATGCTGAGGGAATTAGATTACGAAAGGAGACACTTAAAGTAGAAAAGGAGTTTTGCTATTTGGGGAGCAAAATAACTGATGATGGTCGAAGTAGAGAGGATAAAAATGTAGACTGGCAATGGCAAGGAAAGCGTTTCTGAAGAAGAAAAATTTGTTAACATCGAGTATAGATTTCAATGTCAGGAAGTCGTTTCTGAAAGTATTTGTATGGAGTGTAGCCATGTATGGAAGTGAAACGTGGACGATAAATAGTTTGGACAAGAAGAGAATAGAAGCTTTCGCAATGTGGTGCTACAGAAGAATGCTTAAGATTAGATGGGTAGGTCACGTAACTAATGAGGAGGTATTAAATAGAATTGGGGAGAAGAGGAGCATGTGGCACAACGTGACTAGAAGAAGGGATCGGTTGGTAGGACATCTTCTGAGACATCGAGGGATCACCAGTTTAGTATTGGAGGGCAGCGTGGAGGGTAAAAATCGTAGAGGGAGACCAAGAGATGAATACACTAAGTAGATTCAGAAAGATGTAGGCTGCAGTAGGTACTGGGAGATGAAGAAGCTTGCACAGGATAGAGTAGGAAGGAGAGCTGCATCAAACATAGAACAAAATTTCTTATATTACCTATCTTACCAGAATGCGTTTCAGCACATGCGCCATTATTACTGGGGTTTTATTATCGAGCTCTTAGTATTCTTAGTTGTTAGGCTTTGTAGAACTTTCGTGGACTGGTTCGACAGCTTGTTATAATTTGTATCGTGGCCATTGTCATCATGCATATGCTACTCTGTTGCAGGTGGAACTTTTCGTATCACCACTCACAAGTATAAGCACTGAGTTTCAAAACACAATGTCAATATTCGTTCTATCTTACAGACAAAAATGGTTCAAATCGCTCTGAGCACTATGGGACTTAACAGCTGAGGTCATCAGTCCCCTAGAACTTAGAACTACTTAAACCTAACTAACCTAAGGACATCACACACACCGATGCCCGGGGCAGGATTCGAACCTGCGATCATAGCGGTCGCGCGGTTCCAGACTGAAGCGCCTAGAACCGCTCGGCCACAGCGGCCGGCTCTTACAGACAAACATTCTGTTTTGAAGTACTCGAGTACGAATGTAAACGATATTATCGATGTCAGCACAACTCTACGTCCTAATCTATCGCTATATTAATTTCCTTTCTGAGAAACTATCTCGTATTTTAATAGCAACCGTTGAGCACTTTCAATTTGCCACCTTTACACTAGTCATTCTGCTACTATTTAATACACTTACTCGGTCCATAGCGAAATTATCTTTAGGTTTCAATGCACACGCATTGTTTTTGTGGAAATCTCTTCAAATTGTTGCCTTTATACTTCTGTCCTCCTACTCAGCCTCATGTCGGTTCTGTGGTCTGTTTAAGCAACCTGTTGATAAACGTACGCTACTTCGCCACTTTGAGAGGCGAGAACTGGAACTACAGTTTAATTAAATTTTAGCGATGTAGTTTTTAAAATCCTAAATCCCACATTTATCACAATCTCTCTCTGTGTCCCTCTCTCGACTAAAATGGCAGAAATCTTTAATATTTTCTGTGTTCTAAACGTATTTTCTGAACGTCAATACATGTGCGATAAAATTGTAATTACAATAGAATTGGAACTGTTTCATAATAAGTTAGAACTCATTTATACAACCTCTCAGTTGGTTGTAAGGCAACCTGAACGCCTAAGTCAACCGTTATTACGCTTCAGTGAACATTCTATGGTTGAGTGTCCAACGTGCATGCATCGTGCTGTTGAGTGGACGTAAATTAATACTAATTTCAGCACTACGAAGCAATTTGGTAGCTTGTATCCGTCTTGAGCCATGCATTAGACAACGATGCCATGCGACTTCACTGTTCTTAAAGTTTTCTTGCCTCCTAATTCGTAGATTTGTCACAGCTACCATAGCAGTCTCTTTTCATTTATATCTGCGGGTTCCCAACATTGACTTCCATAACTTGCTATAGTTCCACGATAAATCTGTAAAATCGCATTTCAAGTGTATGTAATTATATAGTATATATAGGGTATATAGTGTATAACTGTGTCACATACGTTTAGTAGTGACGAATGAGGACAGCTAACCGTACTGCGTTAAAAATATCAATATCAGAGTGCGCTGCAATCTGGAGCTGTTTGCTGATGACGCTGTGATATGAGAGGTGTCATCGTTGAGTGACTGTACGAGGATGCAAGATGACTTTCACAAAATTTATGCACACATCAAAAAAGAGTCTCACCGCGGACTTCTAGTACTCAGCCACACACAACTGATATAATCAAAGTGTACGGACCTGAAGATAGCGTTGACACATCGTCGAAACTAGTAGTCACGTAAATATGAAATCTTAAGTACAGCTGGGGAGTTTCATTTGTAATAAAAATTATACAGCTGATGTCCCACCATCGTCCAATTTAAATATGGATGTACGAAGAGCAAATGGTTCTGTTTGGCTACGTGGAGACCATTTGCAGCCCTTCATGGACTTCGTTCCGGAACAACGGTAGAATTTTCATGGATGACAATGTTCCATGTCACTGGGTCGCAATTGCTCGTGATTGGATTGAAGAATATTCTGGACAATTAGGGTGAATGATTTTGCCACCCATCGAATATTTATGGGATATAATCGGGAGGAAGTTCGTGCACAGAATCCTGCACCATCAACATTTTCGCAATTGTGGAAGGCTATAGGGGCAGCATGGCTCATTATTTCTCCAGGGGCCTTCCAACGACTTGTTTCATCCATGCCGCGTCGAGTTGCTGTCCTACGTCGGGCACAGGGAGATCGGACACGCTATTAGGAGGTATCCAATGACTTCTGTCGCCTAAGTTTATTAACGAGTGGAACAGGAAAGGAAATGACCAGTAGTGGTACAAGGTACCCTCCGCCATGTATCATACAGTGGCTTGCTGAGTATGTATGTAAGTGTAAGTGTAGATGTAGAAGTACGGGGATTGCCCAGAAAGTAATGCATCGCGGTTTTCTTCTTCAACAAATCTTTATTGAACGTAATGATAATTACACACACGAAAGAATGCTGTTTTATCTACACACCCTATTTTTCTATGTAATCTCCACCCCTTCTACGGCCTTTCTCCAGCGCAAAACAAAGGCGTGTATGCCTTGTCGGTACCAATCCATATCCTGGTGGAGGAGCCAGTCCTTCACTATGTGAATCACCTCCTCACCATCCTCAAAATGTCTTCCACGAATGGCATCCTTCAATTGCCCAAACAAGTGGAAGTCCGAGGGGGCTAGGTCAGGGCTATAGAGTAGATCGGGTAACACTGTCCAACCCTGTTTTGCAACGTGCTCAGCAGTCCTCAGACTTGTGTGGGGCCGAGCGTTATCGTGTTGCAGCAAAACATCTCCTGGGTTGCTGTGGCGCTGAAGTCTTGAGTTTTGTTAATGTGTTGACGTATGCTTCTGAATTAATGGTATCTTCTCTTGCCATCACATCAATGAGAATCAAACCTTCACAGTCCCAGAGCACGGTGATCATGACCTTAGCGGCGGAAGCACTTGCTTTGAATTTTTTTCTTCTGTGGGGAGTGGGAATGGCGCTATTCCATCGACTGTCGTTTTGGTTCGGGCTCAAAATAGTGAACCTACGTTTCATCATCCATCACAGTCCGGGACAAGAAGGCCTCCCCCTCAGCTTCAAAACGTTGCAGCAAATAAAGACAAATGTTTTTTCTGTGCGATTTGTGATCCACCGTTAGACACCGCGGGACCCATCTTGCACACAGTTTTGAAGAGTGCTGATCATTGCATCCACACTTCCTTTGCATATTGAAAGATGCAGCGCCAACTGCCGAGTCGTGATGCGTCTGTCCTCGCGAAGGACAACATCAGCTCGCTGCAACATGTCAGGTGAGACAACCGTGGATGTTCTTCCCGACTGCTGCAAACCTTGGAGCCCCGCCGAACCGCCTTCTGATGACCTCACCCTCCGTGCCCAGTTACTAAATGTACTTCTGCCGACGGCAGATGCTCCATAGACTTTGCACAAGCGTTTGTGAATATTCCCACGGTTTCTTTCTCTACAGTGGAAATTCAGTGACGCACGTTGCCTGTAACATATATCACTTACAAGACAAGCTGTGCTGCAGCTACGCTATCCGTCGGAAGTGACGGAAACGTTGAGCGCTCAGTAGACTTCAGATAAAACATACGTAGCGTTTCGCATTCGTAGCAATGTTTTCCGCTGAGAAGAAAGATGCGGTGCATTACTTTCCGGGCAACCTTCGTAGGACAGAAGCAAGCAGGTCATGCAGTGAATGCCATACGCTCTCACAGGAAGCGCCGTAGCGGCTCCGCGAACGGCGCGGCAATGCCGCGGCGCCTCACCTTGTCAGGTACTCAGCCCTAAGCTGCCCTCTCGCCTGCCACATCAGCAGCGCCGCCAACCGCCCATCGAAGCCCGCTGATCGATCACCACCCCCACCCTCACCCCCGCCTCCTTTCCGGCACCCCCACCGCAAGGCGCTGCCGCGGCTGACCCCGTTCCTCTCCGCACTTCCCCGCCCTTATTGTGAGAGATGGATCAGAGTTTATTCGGCCAGAGTTGCGCTC
This sequence comes from Schistocerca serialis cubense, assembly GCF_023864345.2. Lineage (NCBI taxonomy): Eukaryota > Metazoa > Arthropoda > Insecta > Orthoptera > Acrididae > Schistocerca > Schistocerca serialis. The sequence continues at coordinate 461,671,603 of NC_064639.1, forward strand.
AAGAAATGCGTTTCCAGTTTCTTTTGTTTCCCGCTCCGCCTCCCAACTTCGCCAGCGCCGGCTGTTCCCAACTCCCATTCGGTGTTCGGCGCTTCGCTCGCAGACGGTCGTTGTGCACTTGTTCTGCCGATACTCGAGCGAGAAACTCGAAACCCGGTACACTTTTTGAAATGCGACCGCGGAAGTAGCTGCTCTCGTCGAGCGAGTTGCAGCCGTGTTTCTGCTCTCGTTTTGGCGAGCACTCTGTCAGCTGGAGCGCCAATGTCTGTTCGCTACAGCCGAAATCGGTACTTTTTCCTTCCCAAATACTTCAGTGGGATACCTTAGTAATACTTAAATTTAGAGACATTCATTCATTCATTCATTCGTGTCATTAGCTGCAAAGATTTTTGTTTCTGCTTTTACTCTCGCCACAGAGAGAAAAAAATTTGTGTGGGACTTTTGAAGTGATCCACAGTTTCCTTGATACGCTATAAAATAGTAGGGTGGTGCACTGTGGAAGGATGTGCTAACTGACACACCATGCGTATTAAAATGTTTGATATGACCATTATTGTACGTGTTTCGGCGGCGTGGCGTCTTTCCTTATCTTGAAATCTGCTCACTTACCTCTGTGAGCGTCTCAGAAACACCGCATGCCCTGCGTCGACTTATAATGTGATTCACACGGAAAATCTGTTTAAAAATCAGGCTGCACCCTACGGGTTAGCAGATATGTTGCACCAGCACTAAAAGTACGTAGAGTCGTCCTCGCTCATATACCGGGTGATCAAAAAGTCAGGATGAATTTGAAAACTGAATAAATCACGGAATAATGTAGATAGAGGTGTACAAATTGACACACATGCTTGGAAAACTGAATAAATCACGGAATAATGTAGATAGAGAGGTACAAATGGACACACATGCTTGGAATGACATGGGGTTTTATTACAACCAAAAAAATACAAAAGTTCAAAAAATGTCCGACAGATGGGGCTTCATCTGATCAGAATAGCAATAATTAGGATAACAAAGTAAGACAAAGCAAAGATGATGTTCTTTACAGGGAATGCTCAATATGTCCACCATCATTCCTCAACAATAGCTGTAGTCGAGGAATAATGTTGTGAACAGCACTGTAAAGCATGTCCGGAGTTATGGTGAGGCATTGGCGTCGGATGTTGTTTTTCAGCATCCCTAGAGATGTCGGTCAATCACGATACACTTGCGACTTCAAGTAACACCAAAGTCAATAGTCACACGGACTGAGGTCTGGGGACCTGTGAGGCCAAGCATGACGAAAGTGGCGGCTGAGCACACTATCATCACCAAACGACGCGCGCAAGAGATCTTTCACGCGTCTAGCAATATGGGGTGGAGCGCCATCCTGCATATTGGTTCTAAGAAAACCCCATGTTATTCCAAGCATGTGTGTCGATTTTCGCCTCTCTATCTACACTATTCCATGGTTTACTAAGTTTTCAAATTTATAATGACTTTTTGATCACCCGGTACTTGCGCGTTCGAAAATTTGTGTGGTACGGGAAGCGCGTCCGGTTGGCCGAGGTGGTTAATGCAACCGTTCCAGATAAGCGGAGCGTCCAGGTTAGAGTCGCAGTCCGGCAAAAATTTTCAACTTTCACCACTGATTTATTGTGCACGTAGGCGGCTGAAGTCTCAATTTACGTAATACAGTTTCTCTACGGTCGTTGTACCAACAACGATTTCTCTTCGGTCGGATATGTTCAACGGAACAGACGCCACACATCAATATGTGGCTCATTTTCCTAAGCCTGACTAAAGTTACTAAATACCAAGTTCTTCGCTGAAATATCTGTACTGTATTTTCACTTCAGCAATACGCAATATACCAGGTCGGCTTCATAGTTTCTCACGTAAATGCAAATACTTCGTCCTGGCTTATACTGTCACATCCACTCGTACATCACATTGTGGCATTAGCACGGAACTCGCGACCTGCTGCCCACAGAACAGCAATTTGTGACATTAGGAGACGCCAGCTCACGGAGCGAGAGGTAGTGGCGAGTGCTTTGGCGGCTCCCAGCGACTGGCCGACCGGACGTAGAATGCAGACAGGCTGTGGCTTAGCATTAGATGAGGGGTTCTTCCCGTGGCCAGAACACGCGCACTACGCTGATGGGTGAAGAGGGCACAATGGCAACCAGCGTGGTTGACATGGAAGATGACTATTACCCTTTCAGCGACAATACGTTACAGATACTTTAAACATGTTACAGAATATCCAAGCACACCAGAAAAGTCGCAGCGACCAGACGAACGCGTCACAACTTCAAGTACAATTCTAAGATAAATGTTGAGAAACCACTGGGAAAATCTGATCGCATGAAGTATAAAATGAAAACAGACGACATCTTAAACACAAATTGTTATAAGGAGTAGTAAAATAAAAACAAGAGACATGTAAAAAATGAAAGTAAACTGTTTCTTATTTCAAAATTAATCACCAAAATTATTGATACATTTATTCCACTATGAGACAAGATGGTCAAGGGCTTTATGGAAAAATGTTTGTAGTTGCTTATGGAATTGTGATTAAACCAGGCGTACACTTCTTCGTCCGAAGGAAGCAGACGGCCACAAATTTCATACAGAGCGAGGGCATATTGTGCAGTTGCTGGCGATTCTTTCATCGGTTGAGAGAGCTAAGTTCGGCAGCCCTGCCGCTGTTCGAGAGGAGAAGGCTATGTGCCGGCAATTTTCACTCTTCCCTTCTCATCAATATACGACATAAATATGACGCCGTACTACACACATATCTGTTTCAGTTACATTAAAGAAGTACACCTAAGACAAAACTCTAACACAGCCCGGAGGAACAAGCCATTGTGAGCGAAAGAAGAAAACCCTCTCCGATTAGGTGACTGATCCTAACTCAACCCTTCGAGTCAACAATGGCACACACTTTCTGTATTTCCCAAAGTCATATCTCTGTGCAGATGGTGAAAGCATTAATTGATTTAGGCGAATACAGTCTTGTAGGAAAAATTTGCTAACGAAATCAACATTGTCTTGAAGCAACATTTAGACAAGTTACTTACTCACCATCCTCAAATAAAACGCCAGAAATCTGGTTCTTCACCTGTAGAAGACTAGTAAGAATACTGTCGAAATAGTGGTTCAAGACTATACTGTCAGTTAGCTGATAAAACGTGATGATTTTATTGTTACATTGACGACGTTCAGATAACAGAAAATTATTACAGCTGCTTCAAGAAAATTAAATTCTTAATCACTATTTCGAAAAGTAAAATTAGTAAATTTTCTTTCCATAAATTTAATTTGTAGGAGCTTTAGGTATAGATCTGGAACGTTCAAGGAACTTGTGCTAGGAGATTTAATGAAAACTTGTTTGTGTTGTTGGATAGTCACCTATATTTCTTACTCTTCTACAGCATTTAGTCCTCATTACTCAAACAGTTATCACAGACGGTGACAACTAAATACTGCTGTTGCTGCTGCTGTTACCTTGGTTCAGTAAGCAAGACGTCACTATAGGGTGTTCAGTAAACGACTCTCAGATTCACAAGTTTAAATATCTCGAAAACCAAGGTCTAAAGACGTGCAAAAAAGCTATATTTATCGTGGAAGCTGTAAGAATTTTATGTAGAAGGTTCGAAATAGTTCGAAAAGCTGCTAACAGATGGATCTGCACACTGTGCAACTCGTATAGTATCAGCGTGCATAATTAAGCTCGTCCTCTACAAGCAGCTTTTGTAGTCACATTTCAATCTTTTCGAAATGTCCACCACTCGCAGTTCAGAGGTGGCGCAAACGAACAATGACATTTGCTTTCACATCCTGTAGTGTCTCATTGGAAATGGACTCAGATGGCACACAGATCACCGATTTGAGCTCGACCAGCATGGTGGTAAGGTTCCGGAGACAGCGTCATTCAACGTGCCACAAAAAACACTGTCACAAGGAGTCAGATCAGGCGAATCCATCCCGGCGTCAACAAATTCGCAACAATCTAACGCAATGATTCTATTCGCGAAGTATTCATCAAGTGTGGTCTTGCTCGATATTGCATGAGGGCTTGGGTGCCTGGTCGAGCCTCCAACACTAGATGTGTGGGGACAAATTATTCCAAAATTGCAATACAACATTAACTAGTGGTCATTTTTCGCATGAAAAAAAGAGCCAATAAAGCGTCTGCAGCCCAAACGGTACCTTTGGGAGAATACAGTGATATCGACCCACACAAATGGGGATTTTCGGAACCCCAAAATCGCCAGTTTTGCTTATTCACTACTCTATTCCGGTGGAAGTGTGCTTCATCTGTGAACCATATCCCGCCAAAGTCAAATCATTCATTATCAGTCACTGTGAGAATCTATTCCGAAAAGTCAGTCCTCTCCCGCGCAGCTGGTACAGGTGTAGCCTAGTGGTTTTATATTATATTTCGAATGAAAACGTGTGTTGGCTCTGTCTCAATATCTTCTGCCTGCTGGAACCATTCAAACCAGTCTCTGCTGCAATTCTTCGGGCGGATTTCCTTGGATTTTGCAGAATTACATGCAGGAAAATTGTATCCAGGAACCGTGGCGACATTTTCAGGAGTAACTACAGCTTGTCTGGGGCCAACATACTCCGCTAGATCATCAGCCACGCTGCCTGTCGCTTGAAATTTGACGAAGACTTTGCGAATGGCTTTCGCAGAGGGTTCTTTTTGAACACCAAATCATGTTTGAAAACTGCGCTTTGTAGCCACAGGACTGTGTTCTAACCTGTGACATCCCAGTACCAGAAAAACACGTTGTCCGATGGAATGCTTGATTTCAGCCACTTCCTTCGAAACGTTAGCCTCCTTTCGCGTTTCAGTTGTGGAACTGGTCTCTCTGAGCTGCGGCGCACTATTTATAGCTACTACGTATTGTGATTCTACATCTACATTTATACTCCACAAGCCACCCAACGGTGTGTGGCGGAGGGCACTTTACGTGCCACTGTCATTACCTCTCTTTCCTGTTCCAGTCGCTTATGGTGCGCGGGAAGAACGACTGCCGGAAAACCTCCGTGCGCGCTCGAATCTCTCTAATTTTATATTCGTGATCTCCTCGAGAGGTATAAGTAGGGGGAAGCAATATATTCTATACTCCATCCAGAAACGCACCCTCTCGAAACCTGGACAGCAAGCTACACCGCGATGCAGAGCGCTACTCTTGCAGAGTCTGCCACTTGAGTTTGCTAAACATCTCCGTAAAGCTGTCACGCTTACCAAATAACCTTGTGACGAAACGCGCCGCTCTTCTTTGGATCTTCTCTATCTCCTCTGTCAACCCGACCTGATACGAATCCCACACTGATGAGCAATACTCAAGTATAGGTCGAACGAGTGTTTTGTAAGCCACCTCCTTTCAGTGTCATGTGTTGGCAGCTTTTCGAACTAATTCGAAACTTCTGTATAAAATTCTTATAACTTCACTCGTCTATAGCTATTACTTTTCGAGATATTTAATACTGAAAACAGGGATTCTTCGCTAGACCCCTAGTACAACAGCTGTGATAATTCAGGTGCTGGTAGCACAAAACCGTTTCCTGGCCAAATATAGGAGTGCGGTTTTCTACACAAAAATAGTTTACTCTGATGCTTCTGAATAACACTGGACTGACCGCATACTCAGTGCCGGTTCGAGGACTCTTTTTCCACAGAAGAGACTTGTCATTTGGCGCCCTCTTCCTCCCTCCATTTCCCCTCGTTCACTTTGTTTGCGCTAGTAACTGTGACACGCGCTGTATACAAATCCTGCACTTGGGCGCCCCTAGCGCCTCTCAGCTACTAATTGTGATACGTACTGCGTAGGAACGTTAAAGCTGTGGCGCTCCTCCCAGCTTGGTTGCCCAAGAGGCTGCGTGTGTCGTGTGGGTCTCAAATCGGCCCTGCACGCGCTGTCCGCGCGGGTGACTTATGTTTGTGTCATACCAAACGTCGGCGGTAGGTTCTTCGTCCGCACCTTGTACCCGGTCGCGCAACTGTGAACTCCAGTCACGCCGTTGCGCGACAAGGCACCAGGCTTACCACAGGAGAGCCACCGACGGAAGGGCGTATCCCGTGCTCGAAATAAAGTTTGCGTGTATTACGACCGTCCGGTACCATTAATCACCGCGCAGGTACGTTATTTTCTTCACATAATGGTTTTTTAATGTAATTACGGCTTTGCGTGTTAACGAAAAATGGACCACCATGAATATGCGTGCTAGCTCGACGGAACTAGACAGTGAGAGAACGACCTGTAAGTGAGAAATCAGATGCAAGCATGCGCCATTCTGGCGAAAGTTAATCGTTACTTTACTACTTACCGGCAGCGTATCAAAATGATATATGCTGAGCAATATTGTTTTTCTTGGACACATTGTGCCTCGAAATGTGCTCTGTACAAGTGCAGACTCAGTGATTTCTTGATATGGCCTGACGTTCTTCTAAAATACAATGTACTTTGAAAGAAAAGTAAACGGAAAAGATATTGTGATTCGTAGATGCACGTATGTTACAAGATTACCTCACGATTGACAGTTGAGGTACGGTTTCACTAAATAATAAAGCACGAGACACATTGATTCTCAGTTTACGAGGGTAGGTTCCGGCTCATTTCATACATAGGGAGTACAATAATTAACAGCAAGTGTTAATATGGTAACAGCAGCAATAACGTTCCGCCGGGCGGTCTAGGGCGCCATGTCACGGAGTGTGCGGCCATTTCCGCCGGAGGGCCGAGTCCTCCCTCGGGCATGGGTGTGTGTTGTCCTTAGCATACGTTAGTTTAAGTAGTGTGTAAGTGTAGGAACCGATGATCTCAGCAATTTGGTCCCTTAGGAATTCACACCCATTTTTTAATAACGTTCCAGTAAACATTGACCCGCAAACGAGCTCTTTACGAGATAACTGAATGTCTGGTTACGAGTCTTTCATGACTTCAGTGTGAAATATGGGTCCATGCAGTACAAATGAACTTGAAATGTAAACTCAAAATTATGTCCCCATTTAGGAGGGGCGTTTAGTAAGTAATGTAAAACTCTATTTACCTGGTCAATTTCTGTTGAAAAAATTGCGGAATTTGTAGTGGGACATTGTGAAATATTCCCGCTTCAGCCCCATTACTTCCATGAAGATCCGATAGGTAGCCTTGTTATACGTAGCCTTCAAAATGGTGTAACGGAGGTGCGTTCCAAGCAGAGAGCTATTAAAAATTTTCTTTTGGCGGAAAATCAGAGCATCGCAGATATTCATCGGCGTTTGAAGAATGTCTACGGAAACCTGACAGTGAACAAAAGCACGGTGAGTCGCCTGTCATCACGGCAACTAGGTCGTGCAGACACGGCCGATCTCCCGCCTGCAGGCCGGTGGCACACAGCCATGACTCCTGCAATACTGGAACGTGAGGACACCCTCATTCGAGATGATCGATGGATTGCAATCAAACGCCTCTCTGATCACATGGATGTCACTGTTGGTAGTGCTGGCACACTCGTCCACCAGCTGGGCCATTCAGAGGTGTGTGCCCGCTGGTTTCCCCGCCTCCTTACAGAAGACCATAAAGAGCAACGAAGGACCGTTTATGCGGAATTGCTTACATGTTATAAGGCCAATTGTGACAATTTTTTCTTGAAGATCTTCACAGGCGATGAAACATGAGTTCATCACTTCGAACCGGAAACAAAACGGCAATCCACGGAGTGGCGAAGAAAAAGTTCAATCCCGAACCCTCAGCCGGTAAAATTGTGACGACGTTTTTCTGGAACTCTGAAAGGGTTATTCTCCTTTATGTTCTCCCTCACGATGAAACGACCAACTCTGAAGCGTATTGTGCCATCCTCGGGAAATTGAAACGACTTCAGCGTGCCCGCCGCCACAAAGATGCATCACAACCGAAGGGCTCACACAATTCCACGAACCAAGTGGGAGTTCACAGAACATTGGACTGTTCTTCTTCATCCACCGCACAGCCCCGATTTCGCACCTTGTTTGGCCCAATGATGGATGCACTTCGCGGGGAGCAGTACAAGGACGACGGGAAAGTCACTGATGCAGCAAGACGTTGGCGCCGACGTTGACCGGTAGAGTGGTACCATGCGGGCAACGTGTCTCACAGTAAGGTGGCGTAAATCCATCGCATTGAACGGGGATTATATTGAAAAATAAGGTTTTGTAAAACAGTGGGGAATGGAAATGATCGTATGGCATTGTTAGCCGGGAGGCCCCATTCGGGGAGTTCGGGCGCCGTACTGCAAGTCCTTTTTAGGTGACGCCACATCGGCGACTTGAGAATCAGTGATGATGAAAGACACACAACACCCAGTCCCCTGCCGGGAATCGAACCCGGGCCCCCTGCGTGATAGGCGGTAACGCTACCATTACGCTACGGAGGCGGACAGTGGGGAATAATATGGTGTATTGGAATCGTAAATAAAACCAACCTACTTTCACAAAAAAAAAATGTGTTGCATTACTCATAGAACGAGCCTCATAATTGCGCTGAAATTCCAACCATGGACTACCTTAACAATAATGTAGTATAGGTACCGACTAGTTCTCAAGAACTGGGGCAGGATGTATCTGTGTTTATGGACGCGAACAAATAGTTTTTGCAAATATGATGCTGGAAATTACTGAATACGTTGAAACGGCCTAGCTACCGAGAAAATTTCATTCATTAGATTAAAAAATAAGACGCTTAAGCGCTCGTCAACACCATCTGACTGATAAGAAAAACGTCTCAAATCAGACGTCGACTTGTACCAACAGACTCCACCAACAGTGCCTCACAAGGGAACCTCCCCATCGCAAGCCCCTCAGATTTAGTTATAAGTTGGCGCAGTGGATAGACCTTGAAAAACTGAACACAGATCAAGCGAGAAAACAGGAAGAAATTGTGTGGAACTATGAAAAAAATAAGCAAAATATACAAACTGAGTAGTCCATGCGCAAGATAGGCAACACCAAGGATAGTGAGAGGTCAGGAGCGCCGTTGTCCCGTGGTTAGCGTGAGCGGCTGCGGAACGAGAGGTCGTTGGTTCAAGTCTACCCTCGAGTGAAAAGTTTACTTTTTTTTATTTTTGCAAAGTTATCATCTGTCCGTTCGTTCATTGACGTCTCTGTTCACTGTAATAAGTTTAATGTCTGTGTTTGGCGACAGCACCGCAAAACCGTGCGATTAGTAGACGAAAGGACGTGCCTCTCCAATGGGAACCGAAAACATTTGATCGCAAGGTCATAGGTCAACCGATTCCTCCACAGGAAAACACGTCTGATATATTCTATACGACACTGGTGACGGCATGTGCGTCATATGAGAGGAATATGTTGTCGACCCACCTAACTTGTACACAGATTTTTCTACCTTGCCCGATTTAGGTTTTCTTGTGGATGTGATAATCACTCCCAAAAAAGTGATGAAAACATAAGAGATTGTCACATAAACTGCAACAAATGAATGCAACGGTTTCACAGTCGCACAGTTTTCGCTGTGCTCTGTCAAAACACATGTTTTTAACGTTTTCAAATTTGTCCGTGTGTAGACCGTCAAATCCTGCATATGTCCAAGCAAATCTGAACATGTCCTGGAATTTTGGAGAGCGAAGTTGATTATGTGTGAGTGCCTGAACTTTGATAATTGTCTGAAAATAAAAAATTAAACTATTCACTCGAGGGAAGACTTGAACCAAGGACCTCTCGTTCCGCAGCTGCTCACGCTAACCACGGGACAACGGCGCTCCTGAGCTCATACTATCCTTGATGTTGCCTATCTTGCGCATGGACTACTCAGTTTCTATATTTTGCTTATTTTTTTCATAGTTCCACACAACTTCTTCCTGTTTTCTCGATTGATCTGTGTTCAGTTTTTCAAGGCCTATCCACTGTGTCCACTTATAACTAAGTCTGAGGGGGGTGCGATGGGGAGGTTCCCTTGTCAGTAAAGTGTACAACGTAAAGGTGAATATTTGTTGGTCTGAGATACCGCTCTGTCATTTACATCTTTGCATTACTTTCCTTGGAAACGATCAGTGTGTTTCTCAGTCATGGTCCTTTTCACTGAGACAATACCGATTCGAAGTGGCCACGCCGAATGAGGTGGTGCGAAGAGTCTGGGAACGTAGCTTGCATTTAGGAGGAGGAGGATTTAAATTCCAGTCTGGTAATGTTGGTTATGTTTTCCCTGGTTTCTCCTAATCACTTCGATAAGTGTTCAGACGGTTTCTTAAACAAATCCATAGCCTATTTCCTCTGTCATCCTTGTTCCATCCGATCTCTAGTAATATCCACGTCGATGGAATGTTTAATATTCGTTTCTTTCCCTTTTGGCTCTCCAAAAAGGTTACTGTGTATTACAAAATTCTAACGGATTTCGTGGCCATTTTATGACGTATTACGCATTCAGCCTACTTTTCTTAAAGAGTTTTCTGACGTTTCTTGCTGGTGGCACTGTGTAATGTAACCATACCGGTGCGTGAGAAACAGCGTTTCTAATCGCAGAAAACGTGCCTCCAATTGAAAGCCACGGAAGAATGAAAGCTGTCTACAGTGACGATTGTATCAGCATCAGAATGATGGGTTCCTTAACTACATTGTGACGGCTGATGAAAGCTGAGTTCACGGTTTTTGACTCCGAAAACAACAGAGCATCAATGGAGTTCCGCCACAAGGGACCTCTGACAGCAAAAAAGTGCAACACTATGCCATTAGTAGACAAAGGCATGCTCACAGTGTTCGCGGATCTTCTAGGTGTGGTGTATTTGGAATTCATGCCTAAAGACACCACCATAAATTCCGCAATGTACTACAAGACCTTCACAAAACTAAAAGCACGAATTCGACCATGCAGCACCCTTCCTTCAGCATGACAATGTCAGACCGCACACGAGCGATGTGACGCTACAACTGTCCGACCCCTTAGACTGACTGAAATCGATTATCCTCCATACAGTTCCCGCCTTGACCCCATCCGATTTTCATTTGTTTCCAGTATTAAAAGAACACTTTCGAAGATTTCACTTTGGTAGTGGTGAATCTGTGGAAGCTCTGTCAACAAACTCAAACATCCCACAGTGACGGTATGAACAAAATGGTCTCTCGCTGGGAGAAATGTGTTCGTCGCCAGACTGACTACGTTGAGAAATAAACATGTAAACATGAATAACAAAGATGCCGAATGTTAATAAGGTTTATTTTTTTAAAAAAGCTTTAAAAGTTTTCGCATAACAAATTCGGAGGCATTACTTTTCGACACGCCCTCGTATTTCTCACACCAACTTATAGCGGCCTTGTTCTGGCCATTATCGGTGTGGTTCACCCCTTGTTACCCATTCAGAAGAAGAAATGTCAGGTATGGAACTTGTACCATACTACAGAGGCTGGCTGACAGAATCGGACTTCGACTAGGCAGACATGGTGTAAAGACGATTTACAAACCGATGGAGAACATCCTAGAGTGTCTCAGATTGGCAGACCCAAAAGGAACCCACTCGCAATGTCGGGAGTGTACCGCATACCATGTACATGTGGAAAAGAGTATTATGTAATGACTGGACGACACATCAGTACCAATATCATCACACATTAACGGTATTGCAGGCTGGGACAGGCGGAGAAATGAGCAGTTGCGGAGCGTGCGCTATGTGAGACCAACAACGGAGTAAACTTCACCGACACGGTCGTTCTCGCCGTGGAGGAGAGCTACTACGCTCTTTCGTTAAGAGAAGCCATTAAAATTCGGAAGCATGACAAGGGTTTTAACAAACAGAAGGAAGCGTTAAGATAAACGGATCCTGGATTCCATCGCTGCTGCGCACGACCTTTACAGGTAACAAGAAAATTCTACACGGAAAGACCTCAGACGTCTTATTGTACAATATTACATCCTGCAAAGGATAATAATGGTCACTTCTCGCACAGAGCTGAAGTTGCGGAAGACGAAAAAGGGCGTTGGCAACTCTGTGTTTACAGCAAATGTGAATACTGCCGCCTTATAAGTGCACTTATATTGGGCAGATTTTGCCAAAAAAAATTGTGCGTTATTATCGGTACGACATAAAGTATCATCTCAGTAAGCTCATTCGCCTATGACGCACAACGGGAACATGAACATCCGCCAGCGCCAGTTGCGCAGTGGAAGGAAGACAACCTGGGCTACCAATGAGTAGGCGTGGTTGCCGCCCAGGAAGGGGCCAGAGTAATACCGGAAACTGACGCTTGTGGCAGAGGCTTTGCATAAAATTGTCGATGGTTACATTAGATTCGCATTTTCGAGGAGCAAGGTTAAAAATCAGTCTGCCCATTCAGTTTTTCTTTTCCAAGGATTCCCTAAATTAATAAAGGCGAATCTCAGGAAGCCTCCCCCCCAAAAAAGATGCTTTTTTTCCTTCTCTGTTATGATCCAATCAAAGCTCGCAGAACTCCGTAATTTGTTGTCAGTAAGTAGGAATCCTTACATTTTTAGTAGATTCAAATCGTCTGATGTACAAGTAGTATCGGGAAGACCCCAAAGTAGTGTTCCAGACCATACTGTTCGCTGATGGATTACGTACTAACCTCTGTGAGGCTGTTGGCGAATGTGCTGTTGTATATAGGCAAGTTGCAACCCCAGACCTCCTTAGCTAAATATTGGAAGATCTGCACAGCATCGACTCTTAGTGCAGGGGATTGGTAGTTGCCTCTTAATGTAATTCAATAAAACATATTCCGCATAAACAATCGGAAACTCGTTATTTTTCATTGCACAACTAGCGCTAAACTGTTGCAACCAAAGATATATAGAAGTAATCGTCCGAAAAGACGAAGTGGAACGATAAATCTTGTAGTATGAGAGGCAGATGTCATATTGATTGTAAGTGTCCTAAATAAACGTAAATCGTTCATGAAAGAAGACATTTACAAAATAATCATTCGACTACTTCGTGAGTATCTCTCGTCAGTCACGTAGGATTAATGGAGAAGACAGGAAAGATCCGAGTAAGAGCGAAGCCATTCGCCAGTTTCGTATAGTAAGTGGGAGAGAGTTACGGGGATTCTGTAAGAACTCCTTGGGCAGATGCTACAAGAGACAAAAAAAAAATGGTTCAAATGGCTCTGAGCACTATGGGACTCAACATCTGTGGTCATAAGTCCCCTAAAACTTAGAACTACTTAAACCTAACTAACCTAAGGCCATCACACACATCCATGCCCGAGGCAGGATTCGAACCTGCGACCGTAGCGGTCGCGCGGTTCCGGACTGAGCACCTAGAACCGCTAGACCACCGCGGCCGGCTACAAGACACAGTTGTGCATTAGGGAGATATTTGTTTTTGGTCAAAAAAATTGTTTTCAGGCTACAGTCAACAACATGGATACACTTGGACAAATGCATGATACACAGTGTCCTGTGGCACAACCGGTTTCGATCACGGACCGTCTTCACACTGGAAAAATACCTAGTATGACAACTCCACATACCGTACACGCTATTTAACCAGGAAAGTATAGCGCCAGTGCTGACTTGAAAACATCACAAAAGACACTTAACGCCATAATACCGGCTTAAGCAAGCAGAAAAACTGAAAACACGAAAGTATGTGACTGCAGTAAGTGCACAGCACCATTGCTCATACAATTGTGAATAAATATATTGTAAGACAGCAGAGGTATATCACGCATTTCTCCAAGTTCATTTTTGAATTTTCGACAGCATACGTTCCAAGAATAGTTGGGGTATGGTATTAATTCCTCCAACGTTCGTCTCGCCACATGTCTGTGGTGGAAAGTGAGATGCTTGCCGACATCGTTCTTCCCATGCACCATTCGCGAACGGAAAGAGGATTGAGAGAAATAATGTTGGTTCCGAAAGCACCCTCCTGCACACACCGTAACGTGCCTTGCGGAGCGTAGTTGCAGATATGTTCCGTCTCTAATGACCTCGTTTCCGATGGGTCGTTAAACCCGAATTTTGCTTCCTCCGTTTGCAGCAATGGGTCAAAAGGTTCAAAACGCGTAGTGCTTGTACCTAAAAGCAGCTAAAGATGCAGATATCTAAGCCCGTGTAGTTTTCATGTGAAATTAAGCCCTCATCCATATCAACGGTTTGACGTTCCACAGTGCGTTACTAGTTGCATTCTACTCAAGTCTAATGATTATTGATACTAGTGACACTTGCAAATGATTTAAGACCGAAATCTAGAGTGTGGAATAAATCCTATTGTACAGTCAAATGACGGTTATATCTTTCAAAAAGTTTTATATGACCGTGGCCCCACATCAAAGTAGAATCATTATTACTCTGTTGAATTTTGTACCCTCCTGCAGTCTTCCGGTCGGCAACAGGACGATTTTTTTCACATAACATACCTAAGGTAGATTATTTCTGAATGGAAAAATCACCTTAATTGCCAGAAACTAAGTTCTAGGACCTCTGGATTTACACTCTGAATGGCTCAGCTCCCATGTTCTCTTGTATACATGACCGTACAAATTCTAGGAGGAGGAGTGAATTATTTCAGAACGAAAGCTTTTGCTTGCGTACAGTACTGCGTTATATAAAGCGTCAAACCCAACTCTACCGACCAAATTCTGGAAATTGTTCATGGGCATTATCTGACGATTTTGGTATAGTGACCTGTGATGTTTGCGGCTCGTTACAGAGTAAATTTATTTATTTTGATTTCTTATCCCATTCTCCTTGTATCTGTATTACAGCGAAAGCATCTGCACAACACAAATGTAGAAGATATACACTGTGTGTCTTCATATATGAAGTCGTGGTGCTTGCTGTTGGCAATAGTGATTCTCGCCTTACTCTTGGCCTTCAAGCCTGCATTCAGTACTGCTACTTCTGTGTTGCGTTTGTTTTTTCCGGCAGCGTTAGTTGTACGTTAACAGAGATACACGACAGTATCGGTAGCTTTACTGATTAACAGTTGGCCGATATGCACCTCGTGTATGGGTTCACTGAATGCAACGGAAGACCGTCACAACACGACATAATGAGCTCCCTCTGCAACAGCGGCAGTCACATCGCAGTATTTTTACATCCGTACATATATATTTTGTGTTTTGGTTGTTACCTATCAATCACAGGTTTATTACTATTGTGAAAGTAGTTTGACAGAAGTAAAGGTAAATGCGGTAACACACCAAATAATCACAACTGGATTACGTAGCGACCCACTGGTGACCACGGGTCTCTCCTACCAAAATACTCAGAAAATATGTCGAGCCGTGAAATTCTTTCGACGGAATTCGGCTTCATCCTGTGTAACAGCACTCCGTTTTTTCTTGGCCTATTTCAATAATCGTCAATTCCTCTTGTATTTTCTGACTGAAAACGCATTTAACGCGTGAGATGTCCCGAAATAACATCAGATGGAAAATAACTTCTAGACAGGGCAGCCGGTTTGTCGGTATTTTCTTCTTCATTTTTCAGGTGAACCTGTCACTAGAACATCAGTAGGGACAACTCCTTGTCACAAATCGTATCAGATGTCAGACAAAGAGAGAAGTTGTCGCCAGTGTCTGTCTGAAAAATTATAAATGGATGGAAAATAGAGGAATGAAAACAAAAGGTTAGTAAAAACATAAAGAATGATAGATCGAAGGAAGCAAAAAGTTGTTTTGTCTTTGCAGCACTCTTGTAATAATAGATAGGACCTTGGACAAAGCAAAGAAAAGACTAGAAATTCTGAGGGAGCTTCAAAGGCAGCTCTGCAAATATCGCTTGAAAAGACAGAATACTTGACAAATGAAAGCATCTCACGAAGAATTTTAAAAACGAAGTACAGCAACATCAAGAAAATAGACAACTTGAAATATGTGGGTAAAATATAAACAAAAAAGTGAAAAGAAGCAATTAAAAACACAACTGACAAAATGAAAGGAGCTTGCATGAAAGTGAAAAAAACAACATGCTTTCATAAACATGTTAAATTACAACATTATAACACAGTTTTAAAACCAGAAGTCTTCTATGGGTTGAAAACACTCATATATGGATGTAAAATGACATTAGAAGATTTGTAAAAGACAGAAAGAAGAATATTGGGAAAAATACTCAGTCCAATTAAGAGCACATATTATGAAAGTTGTGTTATCAGAACAAATAAGATACACTAATTCTGCCCTAAAACAACAAATGAGATCTAAATGGTTCAAATGGCTCTGAGCACTATGGGACTTAACATCTGAGGTCATCAGTCCACTAGAACTTAGAACTACTTAAACCTAACTAACCTTAGGACATCACACACATCCATGCCCCAGGCAGGATTCCAACCGGCGACCCTAGCAGTAGCGCGGTTCCGGACTGAAGCGCCTAGAATTCAATGAAAGCGTCACTAGTTCCTCTCAATAAGAAGAGCCATATTCATTGGCTGTACTCGGTTTCAAAGGTCCTGAAAGACGCTAGTGAATGCCCTAGCCTGTAGATGCAGAGTTACTATAGTCATCATAAAAAGGTATGGGAAAGTAAAGAACGAAAGAGTATCCGCATGATTGCTCCAGGGGCGAAAAAGATGTACACATATACCGAGGCGCATTACAAGTCAAGAATATGTTAAGGATTTTGTGTACTATTCAGGACTGATTCCAACAATCAGCAATATTTTGTTGCTCGTTTTCTTCGTCAAAATGACACATCAACGATTGAAACAGCCACTGAAGTTACATGCGATATCTCTCTTTTGACTTCTCTTCGGCACATATGAATATTCTGGGTTAGTGAAATTTATGGAATTATTTCCCCGCGCCTATAATTACGTAAATATGTTCAGAGGCCGGTGGCTTTGGTAGTGACAGTTTTGAAAACAACAAAGAAACGAATTTTACGTGCTTCATAAAACTGTAACCTACTGCGAAATATGAAAGAAACTTTCTTTTATTAATCAGTAACAAAATTTGCGTTCGGTGTGAATTGTAAGTATATGTGACAATCATGGCAGTAGAAGAAGCTGCCACTACCATCTTGAGTAATTTCATTTTTAAATAGCAAAGACTATTATCATTCCTCCACTACTGTTTTAGTACGTTTTATTTATGTTATGATCTGAGTTTCGGTTTGGAAGGATTTTTTCAGGTCGTAACTGGGAGTTTTTGTCATACACAATAACCTGAAGAAGAGTCACTGAAAAAAATATGTATATTACAATTCGACTGTCCGCGGTGACTAGCCAGAGCATAATGTTTGCGCATTTACTCTCTGTGCATGTGATCCACGTTCGTCATACCTCGATTCTTCGTTTTGAGCCACAACGTGTTGACGTGACTACGAAAACAGACTATCCAACTGCGCGTGATTTCCGGTCATTGATTCGAATGCTCAGTGCAGTGGGGCATAACTAGCGGCGAACCGTGTGACTGTGAACGTGGCGTCTAAACAGAAATGCTCCAGGTGGCGCCATTCAAATTTACCAGAGCTGAAAACGGTCAACAAGCATGGAAAACAACAGAAAGCGTGACCAGTCAGCTCTCATCGCGGCTGGAGCCGCGAATGTTTACAAAAACTAAAAATTTCAGATGGACGCTAATGAAACAAAACTCTTAGATGCAGGTAAGATATTTCAACAAATCAAGATAAGCGTACCATTCTGAAGAGTGAAAAAGAGCAACTAAATCTGTGTTGCTTCTTAGGAAACAATCTAAAGAAATTGAAAGGTGAACTCTCCCATCCAAACGTACATCCCTGAACACGAAAAGAAAACAAGCTAAAGAAATTGAAAGGTGAACTCTCCCATCCAAACGTACTTCCCTGATACGAGAAGAGTAAATCCATTAAATTTCGGGAATGCAGAAGCATAAATCCCATCTTTCACTGATATTTCGGCCGCGTATGCTGCGGCAATCATCAGAGTGAGCAAAAAGCATTTTGAATGTCTATCTTAGTAAAGCGAAAGGCTTGTGTATTCTTTCGCAATAATTTACAAATTATATCTAATTTATAGAAACCGTTATTTCCTAGGGCGCTAGAACAGGTTAATTTAAAATTATAAATGAAAGAAAAAAATTTTATAGCCTTTATAACACCAAGAAGCTGCTATATTTTTTTCATTTTATTGTACGATTACGTCGTCATCATCTGGTACAGTTTTAAGGTACAATCGAAATTTTAAACGAATGAATATAAAGACGAATGTGGTCTTTTCGAAACATCTGGAGTGGACTGTACTGCTACGAGGTAGTGAAAGCATGGCAATGAACAAAAAAGTAACCTCCAGCCACGAGAAACGGAAATACAGAGCGAGTGAGATCTAGGAAGAACAAGTCAAGAGATCCGAAAGGAAATAAGGCAGCTCCCCAAGGAAATTATAAAGAGGAGGAAAAGATTGTGGCTATATACTGAAGCACAACAGAAGAGTGACAAATATTTTCGAGGGCAAAATGCTGAGTGAAAAGACAGTTAACGCCGGAGATCTGAAGAGGGCACTTGGATACGAAAGCTTTCAAATCATGAAGAGGGATACAGAACAAGGTATTTGCAGCGAAATGACTTTGCCGTTAGAGTGCGATGGTGAGGCGTCAGACACCTTCGGATTTCAGTCGTGCCATTCAGGAAAGCTCAGATCCGGAACTCTCTCGAATCGCGAGAAAGCATGCTTTTTAAGGTACTGAACTGATGAAAATATCTAACATGGGCTAGCTGCAGTCCAGGATGATGGAATGCAGAGGTTTTATTAATAACTAAAAAATATAGTTTTTTCAGCATCTTTTTTGTCGTACTGGTGAAATACCTTTTGCTGTTGTTGTTGTTGTTGTTACTGTTTTGGTTTTTATTTACAATGCACCATTCCTGCTGCTGCCAGACATACCGTTCACTTCAGTGTAGCTGCTGCATGCTACGCCACCGAAGGTCTACCTTACACAGTGTGTACTAAAATTAACGCTCGGAGGCGCTACAGACAGGTTCCTTGAATACTAACAACGCAAAAATGTCGCTAACAAAATTTTGTCTCACGCTTATCCAAAGTAGAAAATGGGCGACAAGGGGGTGATTTGGGAACACTGTATACCAGAGACGTAAACTCCTCCAGGCTAAGCCACGTCCTCCACCTTCCATCAGCTGTAATGTCTGTGCCCGCCTGATCCACGCTAGGATTGGATTGCTAAGCCATCAACGACACTTCCACGCCTGAACCGTGACAAAGGAAATCTCAGGAGAGAAATGAAAACTCGGATACGAGTATCAGCCGACGAGGACGATACCATATACGACAATTGCCTCTATTCAGTATTGCCTAGATATGCTGCCTAGTTAGTGTAGCGGATAAATTCTGGCGTTAGAATACGAGAATTCGAGAGTTAGGTTTTGGGTGTAGGTGCAATTTGTTTTGGACTGATATGGTATCAGGATTTTTAATCGTTATTCAACAATTACACTAGGGGTTATGCGAAATGTGCATTATTTGATACTAACACAGAAAAGAGAGTACAATAGCCTTCATTATTTCTCTTCTGGAGACGTATTTTGCGTTTAAATGTCGCTTCCTCTCCCCCACGCAATACATCCTTCCATGATTCTCGGTTCATTGTTAACATTACTTCCTTTTTCTTCAATTACACTTCTTCCCCAAAGGAAAAGAAACACGTACACACACACACACACACACACACACACACACACACACATCTGGTCGGTCTTAGTGAATACAATACGTGTGTTTAACATTTTCGTTTTGATAAGTTTCGTAGTTATTTCTGTTCTATGACAGGTAATTTATTTTACAGTGATTATGAAGATTTTTTACGAGCCGCCCGCGTTTGTACGCCGCTTCCGGGATTCGGGGAGGCGCTGCGGCCTCGGATGGAGTCTTCCCGGCGGTTTACTAACGAGGGGGC
This sequence comes from Schistocerca serialis cubense, assembly GCF_023864345.2. Classification (NCBI taxonomy): domain Eukaryota; kingdom Metazoa; phylum Arthropoda; class Insecta; order Orthoptera; family Acrididae; genus Schistocerca; species Schistocerca serialis. The sequence goes on from NC_064639.1 coordinate 461,691,419, forward strand.
CGGTGCGCCGACCAGCTTGGATGTGGTTTTTAGGCGGTTTCCCACATTCGACTAGGTGAATACCGGGCGATACCGACGTCCTGCCTCAGTTACACGATTCAGACATATAGGGAAAAAAAAGTTCGTTCTCTTTCACATGGGATAACGCCAGACGCAGGCAGACGGGTACATAAAAGCCGTACCGGGATGGTTGGAGAGGGAGGGGGGCGACAGAAAGGGCATCTGGCCAGTCTCTGCCACTAACATTGCCAAATGCGATAGTTAACATGTTGATCCAGTTAAGATACAGGAGAAAGGGCAGGAAAAGAAGGAATGAGGATGAATATTTCTGGCGCATCTGACCAATAATTATTACGTTCAACATTTAAAAAACTGTAGTTAAAGCTTATGTATAGTTTGAGCAACAATTATGTACTACAGCATTAATGTGCAGATCAAAATCACCAAAAAAAACATTGCCCCTAGATCCGGAATCGAGTTATGGAACTCGAGTATTCTAACGCAAAACCCTGTACACTGCACTAAATTGGCAGCGTACCTAGCAAGTATTGAAGTGAGATACTTGCCATACAGTATTGCCAAAATGACTGTCTGCCTTTTTTTTACCGAACGTATGCACGGGGCGAAATTTCGTTACAGGAATGACGCTGTTGCGTCAGAAGTTCGGTTCACCCTGTATACTTTCGCTGCTATACTTCCTTATCAACATCCCTTCAACTTCAGGTTTCAGCAACTAATCATATTATTACATGCACCCAATCACTATGTTTCTGCGATTAATAATTATATCCTGTAACATGCAAATTTATTTATTGGCTCGCGTCTGGGTACCCCTTCACTTCAGCATATCTGCTGAATGCTACATTACCAAAGATCTGCGTTGTACACTCCCACTGTGTTTATTTCGCTACCTTAAACTACAATTTATAGCAACGACTCGTAGTTATATTCAGCCAGCCATTCTATGTCTCCAATTAATTGTGTTCTTTAATAGAAATTTCTCTTCATTGGGTCGCTGCAAGACGTCTTCATTTCTTGTTGAAACAAATCGCCAAGTTTTCAGAAGCCTCCTATAATACCACCTTTCGAAGACTTTAATTTTTTCACTAAATTTCCCTTTTCTTTCCCCAAAGGGCTGTGCTCCAAACATAGCTTCGTACAAGTATTTATCTGATCTCGGGCTTTCGAGTATTGTATGGCAGCAGTTGTTTCTTTTCACAGAAAGATTACCTTGCGCATTCTTTGCTAATATGTCTTTCTAGCGCTTTCCCCCAATGTTATTTCATTTGCGAGATAGCCAGATTCGTCCATCTCTTAGTGAATCTCTCTCCTAAGTTTAACATTCAGCCGTCCGTCATGTCCACATGCTGCGAGCAGTGTTTCAATTATCATTTTTTGTTTAAGTGCATTTTGTAGCAATCAGCGTACGCACGTTCCATTTCACTAAGCAGACGAGCCAGTTTCTATTCATTTTCGTCGTGCATTGCTACGTCGTCAGCTGTTGGAAATAACAGGTCTTGAATTCAGTTACGACTGTCACTCGTCAGTTCATTGCTTTTTTTACGTTCATTGTGAATTTAAACACCTAGAAAAACGATTTAATTTATAGTAAAAAATTATGAGGCAGCATTCACTCTACCATTAATAACAGGAAATAGGTGTGAAAGAAATGCAAAAAGAGTGAAAAAGATGTCTGAAAAAGAATAAATTGAAATTCCAAAATAGAGCAGCTGACCCGTATTACACCGAGGGAAGATTTAGAATAACACATCAGTATGTGTGCTACTTCACAGGATTTCTTTAGCTGCTGTAGTGTTGTCAAACAGTACATCAGTAGTGCGTTAGGGCGTTGACGCAGCTTGCCCTGTGAGGGAAGCCGGCCCCCCTTGGTGGAATACTCACACTGCCTCAAGAACCATCAGAAGCGAAATATTTTGCAGCGCTTCTACGGCGCTCACCTTCAAAAAAGAAACCATCAGCAAGAATCTCGCGCAAGTGCACTCCACTCCTCTGCGAAGTTGACCGTGGGATAACGATGGAGATACAGCTTTTCGCTGCATCCTGGAGAGCGCATCAACTATTCCTGGCGTTCTCTTTCACTCAAAAAACTGCGGGGAAAGTAAACAAGCAGCATTCTCGCCTTTGAGGCAAGCAAAATAAGGCTCCACGAGGCAGAGTCCTCACTTCCCGCGCCACCTCTTCTGGAGGGGGGCTCGACGAAGCAAGAAGAAAAGAAACTACGTGTAGCGGCCGAACCAACCAAAGATTCGCTGACCAGCTAAGGACCACGTAAATAAAACTATTTTTTTCTCTCTTCCCTCATCTTTCTCCAAGACATCTCAGGTTGAGCTTTTTCCTCTCAGCTGATCATCTGGTTTCATCTCGAAAACTCTTTCCCAATATGTAGGTGCGCAGTATTGGAACGAGGCCGGTAACTCACCTAAAAAATCACTTGATAACTTTAAATGTTGCTCATTTTAGTACTGTCTTGGAGGAATTTTCACTGTTGTAGCTAATATAGCTCGCACCAAACTTCATCGCTCGTTGTAACGCCATAATAAAGGGAGCCACGTTACGTAAAATTTCCCCGTTGAACACAATAAACAGTCCAGTTTCTTCTTTTATCGTTCAATTTTTGTTTCATTTAAGATTATTTTCATTCCCATAACCACACCGAGAGTTGAGATACACCCTGAGGCAAAGACAGTGGACAAATGAACACAGTGATACCTGCTTGATTTTCTTATTGAAATTAACGGTATGAAATTTTCGATTAGGCAGAATGCCATTGCCGAAAGAGCAGTCAAGTCAGGTTTTACGCGATTTGTTGATTGGTTCAATTATAGTGGGACAAACGGAACTAAGAAACACACAAATTCGAAGTGACGAACCACATAATGATTACTGACCACAATACCACATCAAAGTCTCACAGAATATTTTCTCTTTGTTTCTAAAAGACTAAAACACGTTGAAGTGCCATTAAAAGAAAACTATGGCAATGCAAGTTTTAAATTTCGGACAGTGTAACACTGGACACGAAGGAAACGTCTTCTCAATATTATACGATAGTGGCGAATAATTTTTAGGTATGGAAGTATAAAATATTAATTGCCTGCAGTTCTGCGAATGGAATGAAACATGTGAAACTGCAGAATGGGCAGATAAATATTACACACTGAGCGAAATGGAGCGCTTGTTAGCGCACTGGATACACATTCTGGAGGTTGGCTGTTCACGTGCCTCATTGGCCAACTCGATTTAGCTGTCCCGTAGTCTTCCTAAATCGCATGTGGTAAATATCGACGTGGTTCGTTTGGAAATGACACGGCTGATTTCCTTTCACGTCCTTTCTCTAATCCGAGCGTGTGCTGCGTCTCCACAGCCCACGTCGTCAACGAGACATCAAACTCTGATCTTCTTGCCATCCTTGGAATGTGACGAGAATTTGTATAAAGGTTCTCAGTAAGTCACCTCTTGCAGCTCTCAAATATTGAATAACAGAAATTTTTAAATGTTTAACGCCGAAGTTGCTAATTACTAATTGCCTGATTAGTTTCGGGATTTTCCCATTTCCACAAGCCACTTACTTTGTATTTGGGGCAAGGTTGATGTGAACAGATCTATTTACGTCATCGTGCTTAAATGTAGCTCAGCTCTTCATTGTTCAACATGATCTGATCCACTTGACGACGATATTTTATATACGAGGCCATGCTGAAAAGTAATGCTTCCAAATTTTTATGTGAAAAATCTTAAAACTGTTCAAATAAAACAAACTTTGTCAGAATTCTACATCTTTATTCTTTATGTCAACATATTTATATCTCGACATAGTCACCGTGGCGACGGACACATTTCTCCCAAAGAGGGACCAGTTTGTTGACAATGGCACTGTAGAATGTGTGATTTTGTTGACGGGGCCACAATCTCACATCTGCTTGCGCCGTTTCGTCACTATCAACGTGAAGTGCTCGAAGATGTTCTTTAACTTTGCGAAGCAGATGAAAATCGGATGGAGCCAAGTCGGGACTGTGTGGAGGGTGATCGATGACGGTGAACCCGAGGAGTCGGATTGTTGCAGATCTCGCAGCTTTCCTGCGTGGTCTGGAATTGTCATGCTGGAGGAGATGGTGCTCCATGTGTGGGCGAACTCTTGGAATTCGGAACTCGGTTACAGCACGCTGCTTCTCACGCACCGGCGCAGTTAGGTTACACGCCGTCATGTTACACTCTACCTCTACCTCTAGTGGCAGAGGGCTGCAAGTACGGGTGTGCAGACATTTGCCACGCCGGACATTTGCCACGATTTTACCTGCTCCGAAGGGTTGGGTTCCTTGTCTCCCCCTCCTCCCTCTCATCGCTGTCGCGCAGTAAAGGTACTTACCCAGCCTTTTCGCTGGTTTACATAAGATAGGACCAGAATATCTTTGGATTTTCTGCCACATTTCTAGAGAGACTTTCGTTGTGGAAACTATTAAATGCATCTCGCATTGAAATCCGCACCAAATTTCGAGCCTCAGTAAAACTTCGCCAATCTTGGAGATTTTGCGTTCGTCTAAATTATACGTGCCTTTTTCGGTGCTCCTGCAGCAGCTTTCTGTCGTGTTCTGTGTACCATGGGGGATCAGTTCCGTCTCTTATTAATTTATTTGGTATGAATCTCTCGAGTGCTGTTGATAGTATTTCTTTGAACTTAAGCCACATATGGTCTTCAGTTACACAGTGGTTGGAGACTGTCTCTTAGAAAGATGAGAAGCGAATTTTTAGCTGTTTTTATAAATAGATATATTTCGCGTTTAGTTTTGGCTAATTTCTTTGTTACGGAATTGAGCCTCGCTCGACTGTGTGTTCACTAATCCCTGTATCCGTCGTGATGCTCAGGATTATTTGTGGCTAAGAGGTCAAGTGTGTTTTCGTAACTATTTACAATTTGAATGGCCTCGTGAACTAATTGTTCAAAATAATTTTAAAAAAAGCATTTAGAAAAATTAACGGAAGTTGTTTTCTATCTACAATAGTGTCTAAAAATGTATTTCTGTCAGCATACGGAAGGTATGCCAACTATAATTGTATGAGTAGCGTACCTATTTGTGATAAGACTCAAGTTTTCTTTGAACTGTTCAGCAACTGTTTCACTGAGACCGGGGGTCGGTAAAAGGAACCAGTTATTAATTTATTCCGGTTGTCGAATATAACCTCTGCCCATACTAAGTCACAGGAACTATCTGCTTCAATGTCGCTTGTGAGCTGGAACACACATTACATTATTTTTCCTTAAGTTGTGCTTCTTGTTTCTGGTGCTGTGCAGATCATTACAATTACGGCTTTTCCCTCCAAAACCTAGGATGCTTTCTCTGTGACCCTGTAAATACCAGAGCTAAACAATGTAGAACAACAACTTACGTTACAAGCATAGCATTCTGTATTACTTCATTTCCTTATTTCTAACATTTTAAAATTGTACGTCGACTTTAGATGACGTGTCAGTCATAGATGTTATTATCTCTATTTAGTGAACTTATTTTTAGTCATGTTTTTATCATTGTCCCGCTACACTTTATTAACCAATGTTTTGCCGCAAGGGATATCGGATTTTAGAGAGTAAATTAATATGGAGTATGTCGTTCTTCTTTTCAAACATTCACTTTCCCATTTCTTCTTTCCTTATTGTCTTTTGGGTATGCAGTTGTAGTAATTAAAGTAAGCACAAATGCAGTGATCAAAAAGAAATAAATTGCGTACATTCGCATTCTCTTTAAATCGTTCCTTTCTTGTTGCACCCCTGCGATGGACTGTTTCTATCGCAATCAGTAAGCGTGAAAGGAAGCTACCGTACAGACAGAGGGATCTATATTTATACTTGGCAGAACTAATTACCTACTGACATAATCGTCGGTATTGCTTTCGTTTCCCAAAAGTTATAAATGTTTCGATATCGGAAGCTCTGTATTTCGCCAAGATGTCGGAGAAGAAGGTGCCTTACGTACTGGTTGCATCGAGTAAGAATTGGAGACTGTGGTTCCAAAGCGGACAGAAGAAGTACGAGGAAGGGGGTCCATTACCTGTGGGATCGTTACTCCAACTACCTGGCGAAGGGGCAAGTGTGGCAAATGTCTGGCGTGGCAAATATGTGTACACGAGGAATAAAGATGTAGAATGTTAGTAACGTAAAAAGTGTTTAAAAAGTTTTGAGAATTTTCACACAAAAAAGAGAGAAAATGCTTTTCAGCACCCCCTCGTGTGTGTGTCACTCTGGCTTATTTTTGTGCAACACAACTGATGATAGATCGCGGCATCAGTAGTCCACTTAAATACTTTATACTGATTTAAGCAATTTAGCGACGCAGAGATACCAAAGAATTACGTAAATATTTCGTCGTCCTTCGTATCATTAGCAATAGTCAAGGAAATAGAATTTTATAATCTTTTGAATAAAGATTTTTAATATACCCAGGTCGCTACAGTTACTACAACGCAACTGGTTTCAACCGCTTTGTGCTGTCGTCTTCGCGCCGTTTGATTGTTACTGCAGCAAATTGTAACCGTTATCTAATCACAACGTGCCGTTCTTATTTTCTTTCATTGGTTTTTTGTTAATATAGTGACCTGAGATGGTATGTACATCAGCTTAAAAGTATCTAGAGGATGTTATTTTGTTCCCAGCCTGTTTGTCTGGTAAGCTACGGCGTAACATTATAAGATTTTAACATCGGGAGAAGTCGTCCTTTAGGACTGTAATCCTGTGGCTAGGCCCGCGATCTATTTAAAAGAAAGACCAACCCAAACAAAGCTTTCTGATCTGAGCACAGCGCAATATAAAAGGGGAAAAAAGAAAGTCTGAAAGGAGTATTCGCCGTGGGACGTCCGCAAGCCCCATTCGCGAAATGAAATGAGCTGCACCTTTATTACTCGCATAACCGTAGGCCGGATTTTAATAAAAGCGGATTATGTGACAGCGGAATGCCGGCGCACATTGGGAGTCTTCCTGCATTTGCATAACTAGTTTTTTCGCGTTTTGTTCTGAACAGGTCAATGAAAATTTTTCCATTTAGAGGGTCACATTAATAACAGCGAGGGATTCGACGATGAGGTTGCTGTAACTGCTGTCCTTAGAGCTGAATTTTCGACTGTTGGGTGAGAGACACAAACAGTGGAGGGGCGAGGTTCGGAGGTAAACGCGCGATAGTGCACACTATCGTGTCTGATAAGGCACCTCACTAACAGATGCTAAAACTATTCCTGGAAGCATGCCAACCAGTTCGTGACTCGAGTAAATATCAGCTAAATCTATCCAGATGTATGTTGAAATTATTTCAAAACACAATTCTTTCACTATTCCTTCACAGTTTTTCTGATCACCAACACGAAAAGCGCCGTTCGAATAGTGAATTCAAACCTCTGATGAAATCTGTTAATTTCTTTCCAATTTTTTCGGGTATATAAATACGAAAATTATAAATTTAAAAAGGCCATCAGTGTTAAGATAGCAATTGCCGGATGGCGTCGGATATTGGGAATTTCGAATGTATACAGTCGTGGCAATTCATATGATCATCAAGGACCTACTTTGCAGTCCTACAGGATAACCCATCGAATATAACGGTGTCGACATCCAACCTGAAATCTGGTGGCATGGATACAGCCTTTCAGGGACAACACAAAAGCACGATAAGTACAAAACAGAACAGCTGAAACACTGATTCATCATATTACAATATCATGTGGTCTATATCCCACACTTACAGAAAGGTTGATTTTGTGCGTCCGAATACTGAAAGGGTAAGTTGCTATCGTAAATATGTATCAATAATAAACATTAGGGGAGACCAGAACTAGTTGTTACACTTTTTTCAATCATTTTTGTACAACAAGGTTTTAGAGCTATTGATGCGAAATACCTTATAATGTAGCACCCTTATTATCGATTCACCGCTTTTCTCTCCCTGTGCCAACTATCAGGAATACCAATGACATCACATTAGTTACAGCCATGCACACTGTAACAGTTTTCCCCACAATGGGGAAAGTTGGTGCAGTGGGTGGGATACGTTGTTGCACATTGTGTAGATTATTAATCATTGATCAAAAGTGTTAGATCTTTGTATTATTTATTGTTATCAGAACTGTAGAAAAGTCTATTTTCTTTTCACAAATTACTGGTAATCTGACATTTTTGGGAATCCTTGTTCTGATACACTAACTTCAATTCATTGTCAGAACTGCAGTTCTTGCAGATATAATATTTATCTCGTCACATATTTTTCTTATGCTACTTTGTCTTTGTCTTCGTTTTCCCCCTTGCACTGAGAGATAACTGTCTTTTCACTACCCTGTCATACAAGTTTATTGCAATTTTATTAGTGGCTTTGCTTGGTAAAGAACCACTTATTACATCTTTTGCCACTTTGCTATATTTTTCTTTTGGTATTGTGCCTATGTTTGTCTTCTTTTTATAATTTCTCATGTTGCTTCACGAGGATAATACATAATAAGACACTGCATGTGACCATGAGCAGATTGTTACAAAGTAACAACTAACTCCAAAGAAACTGAAACAAATTGCTCCATACATCACCATTTATATTCGGTTGCCGGCCGAAGTGGCCGTGCGGTTAAAGGCGCTGCAGTCTGGAACCGCAAGACCGCTACGGTCGCAGGTTCGAATCCTGCCTCGGGCGTGGATGTTTGTGATGTCCTTAGGTTAGTTAGGTTTAACTAGTTCTAAGTTCTAGGGGACTAATGACCTCAGCAGTTGAGTCCCATAGTGCTCAGAGCCATTTGAACCATTATATTCGGTTACAGATAAGCATCAGTTTTCAATTGTGGAGAAATGTTGAAAATTTATCAGACGTAAAGGCTACGTTGCCATTAAAGACAATACTCAGAGCAGAAAAAATTACAAACAGACGGAGAAACAACGTTTTCTCACGCAATTTCTCTAACACTGTTAGCCCGCCTTCCAGCGATCGGCAGGAGAACTGTACCATCAGTTGCTACCATCTACTGGAAGGAAAGGGCACTGCTGCAGCGATTAATTAAAAATTCACGTTTAAAAAATTGCGCCATGTAACGTCTAGCTCCAGTTTTCCTATTGGAAATGAATCAGCTTGGGTAATTGTTCCACTTCCTTCAATCACTTCCACATTTAGATCTATAGAACAAAAAACTAACATATTCTTGCAACTATTTTCTTATTTACCGGAGTTTGTTTGTTACCGTCTTTCGATGTGCTTTTTCCCGTTAACTTGTACAGACTGTCCAGCGAAGGAAATCCTGATTTCAGAATTAAACAAAAATGGTTCAAATGGCTCTGAGCACTATGGGACTTAACTTCTTTGGTCATCAGTCCCCTAAAACTTACCTAAGGACATCACATAAACCTATGCCCGAGGCAGGATTCGAACCTGCGACCGTAGCGGTAGCGCGGTTCCAGACTGTAGCGCCTAGAACCGCTCGGTGAGAATTAGATATCTCGAAAACTAAGATCGATAGGCGAGCTCAACAAACAGTGTGTTTATTGTGAAACCTGTAAGAATTTTATACAGTGTAACGTATATGCAACTAATGTGTGTGTAGCTACTACAAATGTGCCTGTGTTCGTCAGTGAAAATGGACTCGATAAGCAACCTATCAAAATGGTTGAAATGGCTCTGAGCACTGTGGAAATTAACATCTGAGGTCATCAGTCCCCTAGAACTTAGAACTACTTAAACCTAACTAACCTAAGGACATCACACACATCCATGCTCGAGGCAGGATTCGAACCTGCGACCGTAGCGGTCGCGCGGTACCAGACTGTACAGCCTATCAGTAATCGAAATCTAACCTGCGTAACACTGTGTACGTATTGTATGAGTGTCAGTTTCACTGTCATTTAAGCCCACAACAGATCGTTACATGAAAAATTTAAAACTAACATTTGGATAAGCTATCTGACTGCGTATTTGAAAATTAAAAACTACAGGAAGAAATAAACCTTTAACAATGAATATCTAAGCTATCTGACTGCGTTTTTGAACAAGAATTTAGACGTGATCAGAATCTGTCTTGTGCAACAGAGTTTACTGGATTAGACTACATGTCATATTGTGGTGTGTCTGTTTGGCCCTTAAGTTTTGCACTCACCTCTTCAGATGACTGCCTTTTCCATGTGGTTTCCAGCAATTCGCAGCAGCATACAGCAGCAGTGGCTAAAGCTTATTGTTACTAAGAATGAGTTTAATAGAAAGGAGTTTGCGTGGTCCCTGTTAACTACTAAATAACTTGCGAGAAGGGATTTCATATCTATTTAAAACTTCAGAAACATTATAACCCATAAACAGTAATAGACAATGACAATTACAACGAGATAGGTATCAATAATGACTGAGTGCCAGATTAACAAATTATTTCAATTTCAAAGTTACATTAACATTTAGCAGCCACAGCATATTATTTAGATGTGGAGAATAATTATTATTGTTTGGGGGATAAGGAGGCTTATTTCACTGACCAGCAAAACATGGGATTATTGCAAACTCGGACTAACAATCACGAGACTAAAACTCCAATTGCTTTTGCGCTATTCTTGCGAGTTTTACCTTGAATTCCATATTCAAGCGTAGTTAAGCCATCTAAATCTCTCCTGGCTGTATAAATGAAATCAGGGCTTGAGCGTGGTAAGATCTGCCATCACTGGCGTGAGAGCAGCATGACACGTCTTCTGTCTCCGAGCTCTCGATCGACACTACTACTTCCACTCTTGCAGACAGACCTCGTCTCACAACAATACTTACAATCGCGGTCCCATGTTTCGCCCTCAGATTGTTACTATCCATATCTGAGTGCTTACGCAATGCAAAGAATAGTGTTAAGTTGGCTATATTGTTTTCAATGTAATAGAGAATTCTAACACACTCCTTACAGCGGAAATTTCGATATAGTTCCAAAAGCTGCTAATACATGGCGTTTTATCACAATACGATTGCCTATACATAGTGCACCGCACCTCAGAGCGATAAGTTCCACCGTTGAAAAGTTAAATGAGGTTTGCTTACCAAAGGAAGAGGTTGAAATCATGTATTCCAACGAACAAGGTGCTTCTTTGGTACTCGAACACCACAGTCCTACGGCAACAAGTTGCAGTTTTCAGATATGGTTTAATGTTCCAAAAGGAGTCGATGCGAAACCCATTCGTAAACCGGTCGCCAAATTTCAACGGACAGGCAGCGTGGCTGCTGATTTAGAGGGGGATGTTGGTCTCAGGCCAGCCGTAGTTACTCATGAAAATGTTGCCACAGTTTCTGGAATTATTCTGAAAAATCCAAGGAAATCCACCAGAAGAAATGCCACAGAGACTGGTTTGAAGCTTTCCGGCACGCAGAAAATACTGAGACAGTGCCTACACATGTTTCCATTCAAAATCAGAATGCCACCAGGCCGTACCTGTACTAGATGTGCGACAGAGGACTGACTTTGCGGAACGGATTCTCACAATGCTTGATAATGAAAGATTTGATGTTGCACGCATCGGATTCGCAGATGAAGCACATTATCGCCTGAATGGAGTCGTGAACAAATAATACTGGCGATTTCGGGATTCCAAAAACCCCCATTTGAGTGAAGCGAAACAACTTTATTTTTCCAAAGTTACTGTTTTTGGCTGCGGTATGGATCAGCGGTATTGTTGGCCTTTTTTTCATGCGAGAAAGGATAACTAGTGAACGTTATATTGCGATTTTTGAACAATTTGTCGCCACACAGCTAGCGTTGTAGGACCGACCAAGTACTGAGTGATTGTTACAAGTTGTTGTCAGACCATATCACTCTGGACAGCTGTTTCACTTTCGTGATGAATACATTGCTTTGGATTATTGAAAATTTACTGGCGCAGCGACGGACTGGACTCCATATTCGCCTGATCTGACTCCTGAGCACGTTTTGTGGGGTGCACCGTCTACCATAGCCATCCCACCACGCTGAACGAGTTTAAAACGGTGATCTGTGTGGCATCTGAATCCTTTTCCGTGGAGACACTACAGGACGCGACGGCAAATTTCATTGTTCGTTTGCGCCACCTCCGTACTGCGACTGGTGGACATTTCGAAAAGATTGTGATGTGATTGCAAAAACTGCACACCATACAGCTCCATATTTATTAGCTTTTCGAACTAGTCCAAAATTTCTGTATAACTTCTATATAAAATTCTTACAGCTTTCACAATAATCATTTCTTGTGTTGCACTCGTTTGTCGATCTTAGTTCTCGAGATATTTAATTTTAAAATGAGGGCCTTCTTCTCTGGAAATCCTGCATTACGTTGAACCCCGCATAACGTAGAACGGTATCATAGGAAAGCTTCGTTTTCTTCTACATTTCCTTAAATTAAATTCGTCAACATATTGAAGTACTGATAGTGATCACCTACTGTAGTGTAACGCGCAGCACACTAGCTTGTTCGACTGGGATGTGAGACACCGGGATGAAAGAGTTGGCCTGGTAGACTGGCCAGTCAGTATGCTTGCCAGGTAGTTTTCCACGCTCGCTTAGGAAACTTTTGGGCTGGTCCTTATCTCTGCCCCAGAAAATGTGATACACAGTTACCAGAAATATGTAAATTTGCGTGTATGAAGGGTTGTATATTTTTTATTTTAATGAAACTATGCCCAGAGATCATCAATATCTGTGTAAAATCAGAGGAACTGGCGGCTGAAAAAGGTGGTAGGAAGGGAAATAAAAATTGGGTGATCGTGATACCTTCTAGAAATCTAGTGTGAAAGCGAGAATTTTAACGAATCAAGGAATAACAGTTAGTGGAAAACTTTTGTTATGAATCACTTGTGATTCAAAGTGATTAAAGATGAGAGTGTGCAACAGAATTATGAACATCGAGGAGCTGATGTGGGAGCTATAAACAGAAGAATGTTCAGTTTACGAATAACTGTAAATGTTTGACGGCCGGAGTGGCCGAGCGGTGGTAGGCGCTGCAGTCTGGAACCGCGCGACCGCTACGGTCGCAGGTTCGAATCCTGCCTCGGGCATGGATGTGTGTGATGTCGTTAGGTTAGTTAGGTTTAAGTAGTTCTAAGTTCTAGGGGACTGATGAACTTTGAAGTTAAGTCCCATAGTGCTCAGAGCCATTTGAACCATTTTTTTGTAAACGTTTTTTCTTCTTAATATTTTTTGTACAAGGATTATTACTTTTTCTCTATAAACTATCATTTTTCAATAATTAGGACCAATATTTAATTCTGAATATTTTTTATAAAGGCATGCTGTGACAAAATCTCGACGAGGCAACCTGTGTGGGCGCACATGTTAATCTGACACGGGGTCTGAGGAAAACATAATGAATCACATAAGTACTGAGGGATCGTCGTGAAATGTGTTAGTATAGGATATCACAGAGAATAGTTGTGGAATCTGGAAACAAAAATTTAATGACATGCAAGACAAATCGTTAGAGTGAAGCTCTAAGATATTAAAGTTGCAAACCAGTATGGCCCTCGCTGCATTACTCTCAGAAGCGGGTCGGTATCACCATATTGTGGCTGTTGGTGGCAGAAATGCTACGGCCTCAGTCTGCTGTAGCGCCGGCGATCTTCCTTCTAAGTTGGCGTGGTAAGATGGAAAGCTGTGGCGCTGCGCGACGAGGCTACGTGCGTTAGGAGCAGTCTCAGATCAAGTGCCTCACTGAACTCTTTGTTGAAATCTGGCGGTGTCTATCGAGGAAACCTCGCTTTACCTCGTGCTTCGTTGCTAGTTAGAATTGGTTGGCTGGATACTATTTCTTGCGAGTTCCAACCACTAAATATGCTTCTATGGGGGCACAGATCCCCTTCTCTGGACTATGTTTAACTCGGTCATATAGTGAAATTTTTTCTGTTTCTGTTTCCTCGTCCCTCGCTCGTTCTATCTCTTTCTTCAGCCAATAAGGCCTTGCTCCTATCCATTCTGGAAAAAAGTTCCATGAGAACCAATGTCCGTCCCCTTCACATTCTTAGACAAAGTTTTTCTGTAATATCGGTGCATGAAGTGGCGTCTCACGGTTTGAGAGACTTTGAGCTTCTTTTCATCTGCCTGACAATATCCCAAATGTCGTTTCTATATTCGGCAGACAATAGCATCTGCCGCTAAGGTCCCTCCCCACTCCATCTCATGAAACGTTTTCCAAGGGGTCGCTCCAGGAAGTTCATCCTGTTACGGAATCCTCCGGGCGGCACTGCAGGGCACCATAAATGGCCCTGCTGGGCCTTGGCCATTGTGTGACTGACACCCTTAGTCAGCCCTTCTCCAAATAAGCGCCGTCCCAGCGCTCGTCCGGTTTGTTTCCAAAGCATTTTCTTACTCCCTAATAGCATGAAAATCCAATTTTATGCTACTACAAGTAACGATCACTCGTACATTTAAGAGCACTTAGTTATGCAGTTAGAGTGTGAATCTCTAAATTGAATGCATAATGTTAATTTGCATATGTTATGGGTCCGTTCCGAAAAACAGTCCCGTAAAACCATCTTGAAGCATCATTATGTGCCCGATTATTACGATATCACTGTGTCTGTGTTATCCAGAAATACAATGGAATGATCCTTCGGACATGCATGCGTGTCCGAAGAAACACTGTATCGTACTTCTGAAGTACATAGGCACTCGAGTATCGTATTTGTCCGCTAACACCGAGCAAATGATATTCAATTAAAATGTCTCCCCTGTACGGGAATATACAAAATGGACGTACAAGTGCAGATTGTAGACACGTGGTTGACGACATGTGGAAGTTTGTGTCTGGCAGTGAGTCGTGCTCGGATAGCCTAATAGTAAGGCGACCTAGCACGAAAAGCGGAAAAGACGGGTTCGAGCCTCGGTCCGGCACAAATTTTCATTGTCGTCATTCCATTACACAGCTGACGGTTGTTCATATTTGCAATTGGGAATACATTTCATGCCCGGTTTTTATTCGATTTTCCTTCCTCTAGCCCACATCTCGTGGTCGTGCGGTAGCGTTCTCGCTTCCCACGCCCGGGTTCCCGGGTTCGATTCCCGGCGGGGTCAGGGATTTTCTCTGCCTCGTGATGGCTGGGTGTTGTGTGTTGTCCTTAGGTTAGTTAGGTTTAAGTAGTTCTAAGTTCTAGGGGACTGATGACCATAGATGTTAAGTCCCATAGTGCTCAGAGCCATTTGAACCATTTCCTTCCTCTAGGTGAGTTTCTTTCTCGACAGCTACAGACATTCATCTACCCTGTATATCCCCATGCTAGACTAGATGGCGTTTCCTTTTCCACCAGCTACGCTGGATCAGAGTTCCTCTCCGCCTCCCGTCGCTGCCATTGAGGTCTTCATCGTAACCCTATACCAGGTGCTATCACCCGGAAGCATGTGAACCAAGGATTTCTGACGAAGTGTTATTCTTCCCACTCCTCTATCGATTACGCTTGGAACTGGCTATGGCGGAACTACTACTCATCACAGCTTAACTTGCGCATGCTACATCACCAAAGAACTGCCTTATAAACTGAAGCGCCAAAGAAAATGGTATAGGTATGCGTATTCAAATACAGAGATACGTAAACAGGCAAAATACGGCGCTGCGATCGGCAGTGCCTGTATAACACGACAAGAGTCTGGTGCAGTTGTTAGATCGGTTACTGCTGCTATAGTGGTAGGTTATCACAATTTCAGTGAGTTTGAACGTGGTGTTATAGTCAGCGCACGAGCGATGGGGCGCAGCATCTTCAAGGCAGCGATGAAGTGGGGATTTTCCCGTACGACCAATTCACGAGTGGACCGTGAATATCAGGAATCCGCTGAAACATCAAATCTCCGATATCGCTGCGGCCGGAAAAAGATCCTGTAAGAAGGGGACCAACAACGACTGAAGAGAATCGTTCAACGTGACAGAAGTGCAACCCTTCCGCAAATTGCTGCAGATTTCAATGCTGGGCCATCGACAAGTGTCAGCGTGTGAACCATTCAACGAAACAACATCGATATGGGCTTTCGTAGTCGAAGGCCACTAGTGTACCCTTGATGACTGCACGACACAAAGCTTTACGCCTCGCCTGGGCCTGTCAACAGTGACAGTGGACTGTTGATGACTGGAAACATGTTGCCTGGTCAGAAGAGTCTAGTTTCAAATTATATTGAGTGGATGGACTTGTATGGGTATGGAGACAACCTCATGAATCCATGTAACCTGCATGTCAGCAGAGGAGTGCTCAAGCTGGTAGAGGCTACGTAATGGTGTGGGGCGTATGCAGTTGGAGTGATACGTCTAGATACGACTGTAACAGGTGACACGTACAAGAGCATCCTGACTGATCACCTGCATCCATTCATGTCCACTGTGCATTTCGACGGGCTTGGGTTATTCCGGCCGGATAATGCGACACCCACACGTTCAGAATTGCTATAGAGTGGCTCAAGAAACACTCTTCTGAGCTTAAACTCTTCTGCGGACCACCAAACTCCGCAGACATGAACATTATTGAGCATATCTGGGATACCTTGCAATGTGGTGTTCAGAAGAGACCTCCCTCGTACTTTTACGGTTTTATAGACAGCCATGCAGGATTCATTGTGTCACGTCCGTTCAGCATTGCTCCAGATGTTAGTAGATTCCATGCCACGTCACGTTGTGCCACTTCTGCGTGTTTGCGAGGGCACTGCACGATATTAGGCAGTTGTACCAGTTTCTTTGGCTCTTCAGCGTATGTTCACACCAAAGCCTGTCCCTGCTAGTCTCGCCTTCCACTGTCTTATCAATTTGGCGATTTACTTTACTCGAGGTACCTGTACTGTGCACTATTACTGAAAAGTCAAAGTTAATTTTGTATTATATTTTTAATAGCGTCACATTTATCTAAATGATACACTGTGAACAGGCCTTGAGAGGAAGTGAATGCCGGAAATAATAGAGTGTTATTTAAGGTAGTTGTACGTAGTGCTGTTTATATCTTCGTATCGCACAAAGGTACAAGAAAGGCAATCATGCTGGTTAACGTCCCCTTGAAAGATTGAAACATTTAATTTTTTATTTTTATTGTCGACAAAGTTATTTGCGTTGATCAAGATAACTGTACATATATTGTATCTCAGAGGTAACACCATTCGTCCATGTAATCATTTATACCCCACCAATTAACAGTGAAAACTGCCAGCCCTGTGGACGAGTCAAAGCAAGCCTGGAGGCGCTGGCTGAGCACCCAGCAGCGCCCGCAACCAGGGGGCGGCGCGGTGTAGGCTGGAACGGCCGCAGATAGCCTCAGTGCTGCGGTAATTGCGCCGTAATCCATAGCGGAGCAGGCGCCAATGGCCGCCCAACACGACACCATTGTTCCCGACCTCCCAGACATGGCCGTTCCTACCCCTTTCCTCTCATGATGACCTTGTACCCGCTTATTACCTAATTCATCATACAGGCGACACTATCAACTGCGCTCATTTAGTGGGCCACGCTATAAACGGAACAAGTCGACCAGAGGGTCCTCGTACTGAAACCTCTGGCAGATTAAAACTGTTTGCCGGACCGAACCTCGAACCTGAGACCTTTACGTTTCGCGGGCAAGTGCTCTACCGACTGAGCTACCCAAGCACTACTGATGACCCGTCTTCACAGTACCTCGTCTCCTCCCTACCAAACGCCTCAGTAAGTTTCGCAGGAGAACTTCTGTGAAGTCTGGTAGGTAGGAAACGGGGTACTGGCGCAAATAAGGCTGTGAGGACGGGTCGTGAGTGGCCTGCGTCAGGCAAAGTCCGGTACACAGATTTAATCTGCGAGGGAGTTTCATATCAGTGCACACTCTGTTGCAAAGTAAAAATTTCATCCTGGTCCTCGTACTAATTGCTGGCACACTATAATTTGCTGTGGCAGCCTTGCAAAAACCATG
Source organism: Schistocerca serialis cubense (assembly GCF_023864345.2). Taxonomy (NCBI): domain Eukaryota; kingdom Metazoa; phylum Arthropoda; class Insecta; order Orthoptera; family Acrididae; genus Schistocerca; species Schistocerca serialis. The sequence goes on from NC_064639.1 coordinate 461,709,286, forward strand.
CTCCGAGCTTGAAAATGTCAGGAGTGTAACAACTCTGTTGGCTACGTGATAACATTTTCACCATTTGACAGATCCTTAATATGTTCGAATCTGGCCTGAGTCACCACGGATGGGCCAACTGGACTGCTCTTGTTCACATATTTTTTGAAAATCGTAGCTTCGCAACTGCGAATTCAGTAAAGGTACATTATGTTTCATCTAAAATGATGAAAGCTGGTTTATTAAATCTTCAAAATCTTATTGTGGAATATTAAAATCAGCAGACATACGAAATGTTTTACTAAATCTTGTTTTTATTCCGAAGAAAAACTTATACACAACGTTCTTGCACATATTTTGCCTGAGTGTGGTATGTTTTGAAACATTCAGGCGTACAAAGAGCTGTATCACCAACTGGATGCCACCGAACGATTTTATCTTCTGGCTCTTACTGACACCGGAACACGCTTTGCAGACACGATATTTTTACTACCACAGTTGTTTTACGAATGTTCATTTAGTCGATACAATACCACAAATGCTTCACTACGTTATTTATTACTTACCTGAGTATTAAGCCACACAGAAATCTGGATCAATAAGAGAATCCTGAAACAGCTGCGAATATGCTTCTTGGAAATTAGAAAGCCGCTTCAGCAGCACGAATATTTTTTGAGTCCAATACAAAGGATTTTCATACAGCTGAAGCGGTTTTCTAATTTGAAAGATCGATAATCAGCAGCTTCCCATTCTCAACTGGAATCATTCCAGGCCACTGAAAACATTCCGTATGTCAGAGCTATAAGGGAGCGTTCAATAAGTAACGAAACACACTTTCTGAAAGAAGGTGGTTTCATGCAGGATTCCGATACACCTTATTATTCCCACTATTTTGGCTACAAAACCCTATTTTTCAACATAATCTCCGTTCAATGCGACGGTCTTACGCCACCTTACTGGGAGAGCCTGTATGCACGCATGGTACCAGACTACTGGTCGACATGGGAGCGAACATTGTGCAGCATCAAAAACCTCCACATCATCCACGTACTGCTTCCTTCACTGGGCCAAACAGATGGAAGTGGGAAGGTGCGAGGTCCGGGCTGTGGAGTGGATGAGGAAGAAAAGTTCAGGGAAGGTTTGTGAGCTGCTCTTGCTTGCGCAGACTTGTGAAAGGCCTTGAGTTGTCATAGAGCAAGAGAAGTTCGCTTGCATTTTTGTGGCGACGAGCAAGCAGAAATAGTTCCTTTCCTGAGGGTAGCACAAAACACTTCGGAGTTGATAGTTGCACCATGAGGGAGGACATCGTACAGAGTAACCCCTTCAGAGTACCAGAAGGCCGTCGCCGTGGCTTTACCGGACGAGGCTACGATTTGAACTTTTTCTTCGGAGATGTGGTGTGGCGCCATTCCATGAATTGCCATTTTGTGTCCGGTTCGAAGAAATGAACCCATGTTTCAGAGCCCGTGGTGATGTTCGGCAAGAATTGTCATCATCCGCCTTATACGAGGACTGTCCAGAAAGTAAGTCCCGATCGATCGCGAAATGGAAACCACAGTGAAAACCACAAACGTTTTATTTGCGACAGTTAGGTATACCTTCCACCTACTTCTCTACATAGTCGCCGCTCCAACTTCCCGTGTTGTCGTAGTGTTGTATCAACTTTCCAATATCCTCGGCATAGAAAGCAGCCGCCTGTGCTTTCGGCCAGTTATCTGCACTGGTCTGCAGCTCGTTGTCTGTGGAAAAATTTTGTCTTCATAGCCAGCGGTTCTTGTGAGCAGAGATGAGACTCAGGGGGAGCCAATTACGGACTGTATTGTGGGTGATCAAACACTTCTAATCGGAAATGCTGCAGGAGCGTCTTCATTGCCCCTGCAGTGTGCGGCCGAGAAATGGCATGAAGAAGGAACTGCTCGACAGTGGCTGCATGACACAGGCGAAATCTCTAACCAGGCCCTCATACCTGGCGGGAGACGCTATTCCCTACGCATCTTTACGTGCTCACTGTTCGCTCAAAACTGAAAAGAGCGACGCGACACGATCGACGGGCATACTAGAGACACTGCCCAACACATGTGTGCAAAGCTTTACCGGATTTTCCCAGTGGTTTTCATTTCGCAACCGATCGGAACTTACTTTCTGGACAACCTCCGTAACACGTAAGCATTCCGCGCACACGGTTCTTCGTTGTTCTTTATGGTCTTGCGTAAGGAGGTGGGGAACCCAACGATCACACAGCTTTGAGTACCCCAACTGGCGGACGCGTGTGGCAGCACTACCCACAGAGACATCCAGGTGATCAGTGAGGTGTTTCATTGTGATCCATCGATCACCTTGAATGAGAGTGTCCGCAGGTCGCAACATTGTAGGAGTGACGGCTGTGTACCGCCCACCGGCACGCGGGTGATCGGACAGATTTGTGCTACCTTGCAGCGGTGACGACAGGCGCTTCATCCAACGATTCACCGTGCTTTTGTTAGATGTCAGATCTTCGTAGACATCCTTCAAGCGTCAATGAATATCTGCAAAACCATACTTTTCCACTAAAAGAAACTCAATGACAGCTCTCTGCTTGGAAAGCACCTTCATAACGACATTTTGAAGGCTACGTATAACGCCGCCACCTGTCGGAACATCATGGAACTATAGGAACTGAAGCGGGAATATTCCACGATGCCCCACAACAAATTCCGCATTTTTTCGACCGAAATTGACCGAGAAAAAAATGTGTTGCATTACTTACTGTACGTCCCTCGTATGTGGAACGCAGATACAGATAGCTGACGGAAGCAGTATGGGCCTCAACAGAGAGCAGAAATATGCAAAGCGTTTCTGTGGAGTACAGATAGTTCATAATTTAAAAACTACGTGACAGGACAATGCACAGACCTTCCCTTGGTCAATCTACATGACTACGAACAGAGGAGCTACAATGCTAGCTACGAATTTTTATTCGCAGCACGAGAAAGACTCAGGCGTCACCTGCCTGATTCGAATTGGCTCTAAGCACTATGGGACTTAACATCTGAGGTCATCAGTCCCCTAGACTTAGAAGTACGAAAACCTATCGAACCTAAGGACATTACACAGATCCATGCCCGAGGAAGCATTCGAACCTGCGACAGTAGCAGCAGTGCGGTACCGGACTGAAGTGAAATAGAACCGCTTGACCACAGCGGCCGGCCCTGCCTGATTGCCGCTGACCGAGTCCTCCTCGCTCGCCCTCCACAACACGTTAATTTCCTTTCTATCATTATTGCAATTTTGGTTCTGTAGCCATTTTTAAGTGATTCCTTATGCGATGGTCTTTAGTCACACTGTATCCTATAGCATACGTCAAGAACACCGTGTTCAACAGCGAAGTTGTACTATGGCAAGGAATGTAACAAATTTTGTTTCGCTTGTTTTTCCAATTTGATTCGCGCCTCCAGTACTCGGTCTCACACAGAGTGAAGTCAGTCCCTATTACGGCAGCGCCTTCTGTCAGCAACTGAAAACAGGAGTCCAAAGCTGTAAGCCGTACGGCTGCGGGCGTGTTCGGACATGGAGCACACTTGTCGCCGTACAAACACGTAGAGCGCTTGACCTCTGACGGCCGCGACTAGCGAGATAGCGGCGGCTGACATGGCGGCCGGCGGTCGATGAACCGTGGCTAATCGTTCATGCAGCACACGTGCAGGCGCATTAAATAGTCGCGGATGAAACGCGGCACGGTAACGTGGAGACTGCGTGGCTCCCGGGCCACAAGGACCGCATGCTTTCGTCAGCCCAAGTACTCGTTCCAGTTCACGTCTCTGCTCACTCCTAGGCACGTGTGTACAGTTATGGCGCAATGAATACACCGACAAAAAAGCTTGTCACTCACAGCAGACGTCACGCTAGTAACATGTGACGCTGCCTCTAGCCTTAATTACCTGCTCAGTTTGGCGAACACTGATGTTCTTCAGGTACGCCCTAGCTAGATGAAGCCTGACTCCCACTGATGATTAGAGCCTGTAGAGATAACAAATGTTGATTGCTATGTTCCATCCCGCATATTTTCTGTAGCATTAGAGGGGGTCAGATGGGGTGCAGTAGGGCGCCTGGGAGCAAGTCAACCAGAAACGTATACACTAAGCCCTCTGAACATAGACGGTTGTTGTCATCTTGGAAGACGGCAGTGTTCACAAATCGTTATGAAGGTGTACAGGCAAACACTACATTCGATCACCTAGAAAGTTGAAATAAATCCACAGTAACCTGAATGAACGGCACACCCCAAAACATCTCATAAGCACCTCCAACCTCAACTACAACCGCTGCATACTTCGGGTTAAACACCTTATCATTTGAAAGAGGCTAAATCACAGTTGGTCGATCACACTGCATTCTTCCAGTCAGCTGTTGTCTAGTTTGTGTTGTTCAACACATTGAAGTCGTGCAGGCTTATACGCCGCAGGGTGCAGTGGCCTTTAGTGAAGTACCTAACCGACTTTAGACGTTCACTACAATTTTTTAATAACACACAAATCAAATGAGATACGCTATAAGACGCTTTGTGCAGTGCGGACTCTCAAAGTTCTCAGAGCCGTCATACGTTTTACAATTCGTTTCGGCCTTAGCTCTCAGCTAGCGTCTTCTGATTTTTCTTGACCCAGTATGCCTTCATCTTCAGGCTGTGAGCCTGCTTCCTCTCATCAGTCCACTTAGGACTGGTGGTGCCTGTCCACTTCTTGCTTGTGAGAGACAGTGGGGATACTCCCTGCAGGGTGGCCTGTCAGTACTGAGTTCGGTTCTCGGTTGTCTTTAAAGGGATCTGCCGTTCCTCTAAGTCTGTTTAACAGAGGTAATCCACTTGACTTTGGACGCCTTTCCCCTACTTGTCACTGTGAGGATCTGTTGGTGAGTCTGGAGTGATTCAGGATGTTCATGTGTCCATAGAAGGTCAGTCGCATTTTCCTCATTCATGTGACTATGTCTTCCTGATGCTCGTAGAGCTCGTTACTGTGTCTGATTCTGTAGGTACCGTCTTCCTCTCTTATGTGTCCTAGTATTCTCCTCAGGATCTTAATCTCTTTAAGTTCTAGTTTCCTGAGAGGGCCCTTTCGATTCATCAAGAGGCACTCGGAGGCATAGAGTGCAGAGGGTTTTACTGCTGAGTTATAGTGCTTCTGCTTTATGTTCTTGGATAGGTACTTGGAGGTATAGGTGTTCTTACAGGAATGATAGGCCGTCTCTCACTTTGTGCATCTTGCGTCTATGGTCAATGTTTCGCTCTCGCTTGCTGAGATCCATTCTCCCATGTACTTGACTGCAGGAACTTTACAAATTGTTCAAATGGCTCTGAGCACTATGGGACTTAACATCTGAGGTCATCAGTCCCCTAGATTTAGAACTACTTAAACCTTACTAACCTAAGGACATCACACAATCCATGCCCGAGGGAGGATTCGAACCTGCGACCGTAGCAGCCTCGTGGTTCCGGACTGAAGCGCCTACAACCAGGAACTTTACAGATAGTATTGTTTCCTAGTGGGATCGGCATACTGATATAACTAAAACTATTATTTTCTCCATTGTACGCCTACTGTAATGACCAAAAACGTAAAGAGAAAACTGGTATTGAAAAATGGGGTATTCCTGTCTGAGACTCGCGAATGAAAAAATTGTTCTAGTTCAGTGTATATCTTCCTCCACAGATTGTAGAACACATAAATATAAATCGCAGGTTTCAGCTTCACACTGTAACCTCAAAAAAGTATTGTACACACAACTGAGTGATCAAAGCCCAGAAGCACACGAAGTCGACAGTTTTAAGATGATAGGAAAAGATCTGTGTAGTGGCACAAAGGGGAAAGGTATCTGTAAGCGTGTTACGTTAATTTACGTTTTAGTTATTTACTTTACGTAGGCAAACTGGTACCACGAGGTCCCCAGTTACATCTAACCACGCATTCTTCACAACTCTAAGAATCAGAACTACAACGCTGATTATTTGTTAGCGTAATTGCTAGAAGGTATAATTAGATTAAATACAATTAAGAGCTTATTAGTGCTCATATTAACAAAATAATAATACTAAAACATAAACAGTGGCAATATGGAGAAAAGAAGGAACCAACGAGAATAACTGTAATAGTAAATGCAGGATTATACTTGTGCGTAACGGTGATCTAAAACTGGAAGGACCTGCTAGAGACGCAGAAGCTGATGAGAGCAAAAGTTGCCGTCAGTAAGAGTTCCGCATGACAGTGCGCTGCATTTGGAGACAGGAATGATATCCAGCTACCTTATGCCACTAACATTGCAAATCCATATTAACGTACCGACCCGTGAAGATAGAGCCAGGCAAAAGAAGAAGAGACAGCGGTCCATTTTCGAGAAAAGTAATTTTTCAGATACTGGATTAGTCTAATAAAAATCTTAGGTTCAACGTTGCTAGTACATTTTCCTTAACATCAGGAGATCGACTAATTTCATCTGGAGCAAAACGTATTGCATGTAGGTCGGTGTCCGACAACTGTGTGCTGACGTCAGAGAACGCATCTGCTGTTGACTGAAGAATACGTGTGCCATCACCGTGCGAGGTGATAAGACGTGTCTAATACGTTTCTCTCGTGTCCTGCAGTCGTGATTCGGGTTTCTCGCACACCACTTTTGACGAATACTGGGGACTTGCCATGACTAGGCTACTGACGCTTTCTTTTCCCCTCCTGAGACAATTCTAACTTGTCTTAGTCGTTAATGACCGCGACGCTGAGAGGATGCAACCACAGGCCTCCTTCAGTGCAAATAGCGGCCGTGTGAATCAGACTTTGTTCATCTGACGTCATCCGTCTCTGAGTGCAGATAACAAACCGCAACGAATGCAGCGAAGCACTGCCGCTTTGCCCGGCAGTCACTTCCATGCTCTGTCTTCTGGCGCACGCTACATTTTGAAAGTCAGTGTAGCTCATCTGAGAGCTTTAAAAAACCGACTATATCTATACTGTATCAAGCTCCAACATAGTAATTAATATTTCCAGTAACGGTGGAACAAAAATAAAATGCTACGGCTTCCTACGTATCTAGTCTGCCTTAATTCTACCATGTAGATTCAAATGCGAACGTGTTGCAAAACCTTCTCTTGCTTCATGGCCGTGCAGAAAATTTAAAATACAACAGAGTTTGTAAATTCGGTTTAATCTATTTTCATAATCGCACTCATTTCGCTAAACATTTTTCCACGTTGAAGGTGATATCAGCACTACTTACATCAAAACTCACAAATCTGCTACTTTGAAGTCATACATACCAATACAGTTAAGTTATACCGTTATGCACTTTAAACACAGAAAATTTCTTAGAGTTACTTTCAGAGTCAAAGTATAAATCTAGTTTGTTACCTCTCTCTTAGAGTGTACCAAAAATACCTCCCTCCACGGGAGTGTGTCCTAATGTAATACAGAGTGAGATTTCGGGATCTTAGGGGGTATTCGTTCCACCAACTTAATTACGGCTCTACCAGTAACTTATTAAATTTGCATATTCATGACTATCTTCGCTCCTAATGCAGCAAAATGAATCACTGTTACCTCGGATTCGCTTAAAATGGAAATGTTCGATCGACCTACCACTCAAACTCGTGTATTACGACCGTTATTACTGCAGTAAGGCTTTTGTAAGAACGATGTCTGTATTACCTCCATTCGGTAGAGCAATAAGAGCAGCTGAATGACACAGAAATAGCCAAAAGGATATCAGATGGAAACCCGGGGGTCAAAGACGATGGCGTCTACAGAGAACTAGAGGACCTGCAGAAAACGGACTCTTCTTCTTCTTCTTCTTCTTCTTCTTCTTCTTCTTCTTTCTCTTCTTAAGGAGCCTTCTCCTGACGGAGGTAGGCAGTCCACGCAGCCAGCTCTAGACCTGACGTTGCAGCTTGGAAGGCACCTTCTGACGTTCAGATGTACCATTTCCGAATGTCCTTCAGTATTTCCCTTGTATTTTTCCTTCAATGATGAGTTGCAGTAGCTGGTACCTTTCGACTCTTCTAATGTGTCCTAGATATTGACTTTTCCTTTGTTTTATAGTGAGCAATACTACTACTTTGCTTTTTCATCCAATGAAGGACTTCTTCGTTTGAAATTTTCAGCACTCAAGGTATGCGGAAGAATGGTGACACAGATACATTTCAAAAGCGTCAATTCTTTTCTCTAGCTGGCTGGTGTGGCCGAGCGGTTCTAGGCGCTTCAGTCTGGAACCGCGCGACCGCTACGGTCGCAGGTTCGAATCCTGCCTCGTGTATGGGTATGTGTGACGTCGTTAGGTTAGTTAGGTTTAAGTAGTTCTAAGTTCTAGGGGACAGATGACCTCAGATGTAAAGTCCCATAGTACTCAGGGTCATTTGAAGCATTTCTTTTCTCTACATATTGGTGAAGGGTCCAGGTTTCGCATCCATAGAGAAAAACGTAGCAAACAATTCATTCGCGTTCCTAGTTGTAGACTAAGATCCGATCTTATGAAAAGCTTTTCCATGACAATAAATTGTCTCGTGGCCTGTAGTATTCTAGATCTAATCTCTTTCTTGCAGTCGCACTGCTCCTCCTTCACAGTACCTAAGTTTTTCAAGGAGGCTACTTGTTGGTTCTCACTTCCTTTTATTGCTTGGATTCTTCTCTTACCAAAGACTACAACTTCGGTCTTGGAAATGTTGACAAACAAGCCAAACTCTTCACTACATTTTGAACATTTGTCACGATCTTGTTAAATACGATGTGTAAAGAGTGAGATGCGTGATGCTTCCTAATTCTAAGTTCATTTTTGCAGATTTCGGCAATAGCTACCAGTGTCATCAGTATTTTTCGTAACTTCTGTGTCTAATCTGTAAGGCTATTAGGCGATCTCAAACGTTCAAATGTGTGTGAAATCTTATGGGACTTAACTGCTAAGGTCATCAGTCCCTAAGCTTACACACTACTTAACCTAAATCATCCTAAGGACAAACACACACACCCATGCCCGAGGGAGGACTCGAACCTCCGCCGGGACCAGCGCCTTAGACCGCTCGGCTAATCCTGCGCGGTATTAGGCGACCTCAAGGAGTCTTTAGGAATTCGTACAACTGAAAAGAGCCTAGAACTAAAACATTACCTTTAAGTGTTCCATTCTGCTTTATTCAACATACCGCAAAGAAAACCGCATCTTCTTTCAGCGAAACGTCACCTGCGCAGCAAAAATACAGATTGACATTTCCACCGACATTATAATCTTATTTCTGAGATCCGGAAGCTGAGTCAGTACTCTATATTTTCAAAACCTGTCATACTTCTCGCTAAGTGCAGTAATTAAGAAGACATCACTCAATGGCAGTATATAAAGAACTAAGTCTAGTTTCAAGTTAGATTTGGAAACAATGTGTTACTTGGTATTAATAGTAGAATCGCTAATTCGTTGTGTATGGCGAATACTTATCGCAAAAAAAAATCAGATGTATCTCAGCTAAGTCTTATGAGACCTCTACAGTTTTCACAGAACAGGAGCTGAGAAAAGTGCGGAAATAGTAAGAAGGGGCATTAAACTGGAGCTCCTTCTCCTCCGTCAGCCTGTACTGCGCTTGTCGGCAGAGCTGTTGCTCTTGATAACACTTGTCGACGCGCTGTAGAGGACTTCACGGTGCATCTCAGACTTTGTGGCATTGACTTGTGTTCAAAACGAGTGCTTTCTCTCAAAGAAAATCTTGTAAATCTAATAACGACACGTATGTCTAATATCAAATCTACATCCAGTCCTAAAAGAGTAGAGTGTGGTAAGCTGTGCCGGGGTTAAGACTTGAAGTAATTTGTTCAAAAAATGGTTCAAATGTCTCTGAGCACTATGGGACTTAACATCTGTGGTCATCAGTCCCCTAGAACTTAGAACTACTTAAACCTAACTAACCTAAGGACATCACACACATCCATGCCCGAGGCAGGATTCGAACCTGCGACCGTAGCAGTCGCGCGGTTCCGGACTGAGCGCCTAGAACCGCTAGACCACCGCGGCCGGCGGTAATTTGTTCAGTTTGCCTCAATATTCCGCCAACAAAGCGCTTAAGTATGGCGTTTCACTCAATTTTGTTTGCAATTGGAATACTTTTCATTTACTCTATACGATTGTATTTGATATTATTCTCAATTAGGCTCATAAAACCATAGCAGAATTTCCTTATTTCGCTTTGTTTTCGAAGTACTTCATTGTGTGATCAGGAAAAGTCTATTTGTTTTACGATACTGATGGTAACGATAGTCCTTTCGACATTATAGGGGTATCGATACAATATTAGGTATTGGAATCGAACCAAATATCGTATCAGATTTTGTATGGAACGTCCATAATCCTGAATAGCCCAATGAATCGGTCTGCGAAATACCTGTATACACCACAATTATTTCAAGAACGTTTAAGATCGTCTTCTCCAGCCCTCTTTAGACAGTAAGGTAATCGCCAAACTGCTGGCATTCGCGAACGTCGACGAACTACGGCGACAGCGTTTAAGTGCAGGCCGCGCCCCCTCGCTCGTCATTCCTGGCGACAGCAGGCAGGGAGGCGTGACCCGGCAGCATTTGCGAATGCCAGCCAACCTTTGCGCTCCGCCAGTGGCCGACGTAAGACCTTCTGAACTGCCGAGGCGCCAACCAGCGGGCACACAGGCTGGGCAGTCCACCTCGTTCAGCGTTAACAGATACTCCACTTTTTAATTATTGCCACGTATAATAAACGAACAGATGGAACCGAAAATTTTTTCACAACTTTGAGCTATGAATTTCGCACATATAATATCCTGTAAGAAAGGTTATCGACTTCATGGCGAATAACAACAGCGTTCCAATCGGATTCAATGTCTCTGTTTATTATTCAAGAATATACAGCGAAATTTGCGGAGACAAGAAAACATATATGGTTGGTTGGTTGGTTGGTTTGGGGAAGGAGACCAGACAGCGTATATGGTAGAGCTAATATGCTTCAGATAATAAAACTCACGAGCCGGTATTCTACGCTGAAAGTGATCGACAGTGATGTGATATTCAATGTGCTTGATATGAACTTGAGCTTGCCTAAAGGAGCATTCTTCTAGGTTTGTGCGTAGGTGAAGTTGTGGGAAGGATCAGCTTGACAACAAATTAGGGGACTCGAGAAAGTAACTCCTGCTGCAACTTACCAAAAAAATTAAAGACCTACAGCAATAGCAATCTATCCAGATTCATTCCCTTCATTAATTTTCTAAATAATTGTCTCCATTCGTGAGAGAGACATCTTGAAACGGGTCCTAGTCTTTCTGTGCTATCGTTGCCGAAATTTGCCACCTATGATGGTTATCGTCGACTGACAGTTTTATAACACTTGACACGATAATGTTTGTGGAGTACGCGATGTTAATTTTTATAATAAAATTTACTTGTCTTACTTTCTTTATAAAATTTACTTGTCTTCATTTCCATAAATTTCAAAGTTAAAGGTGGTGACTTCGACTGTGTATAGTTCTGTGCGTTAAAACAAAAAAGACTAGTAACTGTCCAGGCTCATCTTACTGTTGCGTTTTACCCATGACTGTATTAGATATTCTGATTCGCAACAAATGCCTTGCTACCATTCCTCGGTCATACGCCCCTCGCCAGGTGAAATTACAGAGACGAAATGGGGGTGGGGGTTTAGCGTATCGTTGACACCTACTCATATCTCGGTTAGCACAAGTACGAGGTAGAAAATCGCTTGTGTCCTGTTCAACGAATCATACCGGCATTGACCTCAAACGTTTTACAGAAACCACATAAAACCTAAACCAGAATGGTCGGTCGGGGATTTGAAGCCCGCTTGTCACGAAGGCTTGCTCAGTATACTATAATCACTACCCCCGTCTCCCTCGCCAAGCACTTTGGCAGGATCCTCCACCCGACGCTCGCATCAAGTGCGTACGAAGGAAAGAAAATTCTGTTCACATATCGCTCCAGGAACACAGCCCACAAGCAAACGCACACACACACATAATACAAGACATAATGGCAGCCTTTGCGTAGCGCATGCTCAAAATGGCAGTCGCAATACAACTTTGCGAAGACTGATGGCCCGAAATGTAGGGTTCGGTCCAGAAGTCATAATGAACACAGTGCGCAGTATATGCGCATATACTGGCATATTTTGCTCTGACTACTTTGTCGCATAATTCTACGTAATGTCTTTCTTGACACAGAAAATAGCTGATACTTAACATTTGAATCAGGTTGCGATGATACATTAAAATGCTTTAAAATTTTGTATATCTTTATTTATTTCATTGAAGTTAAGACATTAAAGCATGTTGCCCATTTCTTACAACATACCGTTGTTTTACACACATAAAGTGTCTAAGATAATAGTATAATGTTAATGGTTACATCCTACATTACAAGTAGTAGCGACAATAATAACTTAACTTTGGTAACGGAAGTCCCTTCTCAACCTGAAGGACGCTTTGAATATTGCCGCGCCTTAGGCATAGCCCTACTGGAAATAGTATGCCCTCACCTTCCTCCTAATTGCAGAAAATGCTGATAAAAAATTGTTAACACAAAACCCAGGAAAGGCACAAAAGGAAAAAAAGTGACGCTAACTACGATTTGCACTGAAGAGAAATACAGATACACTGTTTCAGGTATATGTTTTGCTGTGTGGAAATGACCTGGTAGCATTGAAGTATAATCCGTTGAAATGGGGTAAAGGGTACATTCAAAATTAAGGGGAAAGATAATATTGTTTTAGTAAACGTGATGGTATCTGTTTTCTGAGGAGAAAGATGCCAATTCTCTGCTTTGTGAAGAACGTCGATGAATATTAATGAAGGTATATTTCAGAAATGTAACTTTAATTAGCACCGAATTAAGTAATTTCCTGGTTGCAGTCTTCCTTATGTGAGTATCGACATCTGACAGAAATGGAGGGCAACATTACATATGATCTGTTGCTCTGTAAAAGAGCAAGAAATAATGGTCAGATTAGCAGATGAAAGAAAACAGAACTACGCAGCGATGAGGAAAGCATGGATAATGTTGACAATGTGTCATAAATACTGGTTCGGTGTTGACAGATCGGAAACAGCTATGCCGAGAGAGAGGGTGCGCTGATAAGCTGTAAAGCTTCAATCTCCTCTTGAAAGCATAGAGGTTTTAGATAAGATGCAGGTTACTGACCAGTTTGAAACAGAATCGTATTGTTGAAACGGAGAAGGATGTATAGAAATATTTAAATTTGTGCTTATATGCACATATGGACATATCAGATCTTTTCCGCCATTTACGGAATTACGGCAGGCATGGACATACGAGAGAAGACAGTGAAGAAATGATGTGACAAAATGACGTAGCCTGTACGGTTGCATCCATGCTAAATGAACATAGGAATAACTGACGTAATCGAAAAACCTAATGTTACGTAAATGTCTTACACAACTATGAATGGCTACCTCGAGTCGTCCGAAGTTTTCACCATTTGTGCCGAGCTGAATTACGTTACAGCAGTGCAGATTCAACAATACTGAAGCCTGGACCAGTTTTTGCTTTATATTGGGTGGAAATATTTTTTTTATTTTCTTTATTGCCTGTTGGCAAGAGAGATTTTCCGGAGTTTCTCTGCTCATCCAAGATTATAACAAGATCTTTTAGTCTTTCCAGTAGGGCAATTTGATACAGTCAAGAATTATACTGGATGCGGCTCGTAAAACCGGCCCGTAAAGTCAACGCATGAACATAAAATGTAACGTAATGTAGTGTATTGAATATGGGACCGACGACCTAGCTGTTTGGTCCCCTCCCCCACATCAATCAATCAACCAACCAATTTATTGAATATGATTTCTCACCTTTACAGTAGGTGCTGAAAGTGTACTCCACCCACTGCAGCACACACGTGAGCACGCTTGAGGAGAGTCATATATACCGTTGTCAGTTCTTTTTATGTGATGCTACTGATGACACCCTGGAACCTGATCTTGCGTTCTTCAGTCTCGTGTGCATATGTTTCGTATACTCTTCCCTTCAACAGTCCCAACAAGTAAAAGTCACAAGTGGACAAGTCTGGGGACTGAGGAGGCCACAAGCCTTTCTCTGGTGTAAACATCACAAGCGCACGGGGCAATGATGCAGCTGATGTGTGGCATGTTGCACCGTCCTGCTGAAAGCAACGTAACTGACGCTCCTCTCTGTCAAGTGTGAATAAAACTCCTCCAGGATTCCCAAATACACGTCACTGTTCACTGTCGTCTCAAAGAATATGGGCCCCGTAACGCGTGTGGTGGAAATGGCACACCAAACATCAATCCTCTCGTAATGCAAGGGTACCTGGTGGATCGCGTGTGAATTTTCTGTCGACCAATGCAGGTGGTTTTGGGAATTTATACACCCAAACAGATGGAACCACGCTTCGTCACTCATGATGAGTCTTAGTGGGTCGTAGACAACACTGGCAACATTTGTCAACAGCTACTAACAGAAATGCATTCTCTCCTGCAGCTTGCGCTCCTTCAGTTCTTGCACAACACCTACCCGGTACAATTTTGACTTCGGTCGCCTTAAAACACATCTGCAACTTCTCTCACTGACATGAACCTGCTGATTCGATCTTCTGTTTGACTTACGAGTATTTCTTGTCATTATCTCCCGCACCTGCCTCTGTAACTTAGTTGTACAGACAGGTGGTGGTTGTTCCTGGGACCCGATCACGTACGCCGCCATTTTTCAATCAATTCCTGTATGGTGCTTTTTGCTGGCACAGAACGTCCTGAAGATTTCTCCTCAAACAAATTCTTTGTTTTCACAAAAGATCCAGTGCGAATGAACGCTTCAACAATGACATCACGCTCTTGTAATGAATACGGCATTTCCACAACCCGGCTTCACACAACGAGGCCTTTTTTTTTTTTCTTTTCTTTTTTTTCAACTGGTTTCGACAAGTTCCACTGGCTACGGCTGCAACTGCCTTACACAACAACAAAGTTCCGCGCAGTGTCGGTGCATCAGAGGAAATGGTTATTTCATGCGAGACTGTTTCGACGTTTCCCGTTTTTCCATTATTATTGACGCACTGGAACAGGGCCTGTTTTACGAGCCGCACCCTGTAGAAGAAATTGTTCGATTTGTTTCATGAGAGAGCGCGCTGGTCAATTTTGAGGCTGATATTAACTCTGACTTTTTAGGGTTAAGTTTAAGATCCAGGTTTTGTGCCCATCGCGATAATGAAAAAACATAGCCATTCATACCTCACATAGCAAACAACAACGTTTTTAAGGCTGGAGTTTAGGTACAACTGAATGTCGTCAGTATTTAGGTGAAAGCTGCAATAACGTAGCTTTTATGAAATGTCGGCGATAGACAAAAAAGCACTGAACTACTGACTGAGCCCCTCTTTTTTTCCTCATTTTGATCGCTTTCGTTCGTTGCATCTGCTAGGGCCGGACGTCGTAAGACATCCGTTGAAGTTCGTTGTTGTTCAATTAACTCATTTTTTTTTTATTACAGAGGGTTGCTAACCCTCTGACCGAACACGCTGAGCTACAGTGCCGGCAACCCTCTGACCGAACACGCTGAGCTACCGTGCCGGCTAGCCCTTTGGAACCACACATTTCCGACCCAAGGACGACTCGTTGATATTTAATAAATAAGCAAACACCGTCTGGATCACAACTTTTTTTTTATTAGCGACTACCGGTTCCAATCTGCGCTGCAGATCATCTTCAGGTCTGGCGGCGTGGAGTGTAATTTGTTAACAGTTTGTTGCACTTTTTGTGATCCGAACGGTGTCTATTTATTGCAACAAAAGAGCTCACGGTGCCTACGACATCACGTCGTAGATGTTCGTTTTTAAGGTAGGTGTCGAACCGGATAACTGCACTATTAGAGAAATTCAGTTAGTTCATTTTCAAAGGCAATACATCGAAATCAACAGTATGATAAAACTTGCTGAAATCAAGCACGTGAGGTCTGGTTGTTGTGAGGCTGTGATATGCGTAACACATTACGAAAAAAAGACATTGTCATCGGCCAATTTGATTAAATGCGACCGTTAAGTTTTTTGTATGCTTTTGGCCTACACTTCAAACGTGTTACATTAATCACGGCTTTATCGCTATCGCGAGTGCAGCGTTTGTTAGAACCCGATTGTAGGAAGAATTAGGACATAAGGTACGTTGCCACCGTTGGTAACGGCTCGTTAGCGTCTCCATGCTCTCCGGCCAGCGCAGCTCTGCGGCTGCCGGGGCCCAACGCTTGGCTGGCGAAGCGCGGCGGCCGATTTCGCTGGCGGCAGCAGCCGCCATGACGCTACGGCCGACGCAATTCGCCTCTTCGCCTTGCCTGGTAGCCGTCGTCGCCGGCTTCTGCAAGCCGCTCAGGCCCTCCTGCTTCCCATTGACGGGATTTTGGGATGGATCTGCTGATCAGTGAAAACCCAGCCACGTTTGAGGATGATCCTGTTGGGCGTTCACCCGCGCGGCTAACGAGCGAAAGTGTGTCCTCTTTGTTCCCCAGCGGCAACGAAGCGCTAAACTGGTTTCCCTTCCACGGATGCTGAAAGCGAAAGACGTCCATCTCTCCACCCTTTTACCGGTTTAGCCATTACTCTGGACGGACAGCACTGAGCACGTATCGCATAGCGGATTTGTTGGTGGGCTGATAGAGTGCAAGGAATGTGGTACAGAGGAACAATGTTTAGCTCGAGTAAGCAAAGTGTAGGAGTTTTGGAACTGGTTGAGGTGCTGTGCGCCGAAGGCGTCTTCATTATTCTTTCGTATTCTTCTCTTTAGACGTATGAACATAATACTGAGTTTCATAAACTCAGCATGTCGAATTAAATAATGCGACGTCGGCCAATTCAGATTAGAATACGAAACACGAAAAGTAGTTTTGAGATTTGGGTAGCAAAATAATCGACGATGGCTGAAGTAGAGATACAAAATGCTCATTTGTAGTTGTAAGAAAACATTAATATAAATAACGGCCTTTCATCTTGATTTATTTTCCCTATTCCTCATATAATTGCTTTGCCTTATTATTTAAGTCTTAGAAAGAATTTCTGAAGGTATTTGTCTGGTGCAGAAGCGAGAATTAGGCACTAAAAAGTTCAGACAAGAAGAAAATTGGAGTGTTTTGAAATATGACACTACAGAAGAGTGCTGGAGACATGATGGGTAGATCGAATAAATAATGTTGAGATACTGAATCCAAACAGGAAGAATATAAATTTATTGCACAGATTGACTGAAATGAGGAGATACGGTTGATATGACGCTTCCTGGGGAATCAAGGAATCGTTAATTTGGTAAAAAAAGAAAATGTAGGGAAGTGAGGGTAAAAACCGTAGTGGGACACCTAGATTTCGCTATAGAAAGTAGATTCAAATCGATGTAGGGTCCAGTAGTCTTGCACAGATGGACAGACATTAACAGGTTGGATTAGAACTACATCAAACTAGTCTTTGCACTGAAAACCACAACTTCAGGCAGGCCTCTGACAGTCGTAACACGGCGATGCAAAAAATTTAGATCATAGTGACCAAGCAGCACTAGATCGAGGCACTTGCGGTGCTTTCAAGATTGCTGTTCGAATGGATGGAGAATGAAGTACTTAGTTTAGCAACTGAAAATACAAGTTTACTGTTTCCAAAATGGCTCTGAGCACTATGCGACTTAACTTCTGAGGTCATCAGTCGCCTAGAACTTAGAACTAATTAAACCTAACTAATCTAAGGACATCACACACATCCATGCCCGAGGCAGGATTCGAACCTGCGACCGTAGCGGTCGCTCGGCTCCAGACTGTAGTGCCTAGAACCGTACGGCCACTCAGGCCGGCTACTGTTTCCAATCACAGTTTTTTTCCACTAATCGTTACAACGAAATAGTTGTTTGTTTTCCCCCCAAAACAACACTGACGAGATAAACGAAATAAATATTGTTAATCATGCATTTCATCTTTTCATAAAATGTTCGTATTCCGTATCAATGAAAACTTCCACAGTTGCATTTACAGTTTAAGTAATGCAGCTATAGCGTTAATTTACTGCTAAGTCAGTAACTGATGCAGGTAACGCTATAAGCCGTCTTTCAGCCCTTAATGGAGTTGTAACGCCGAAACGCGTTGGATTAAAGCAGGAGAGAAAAACTTTGTGACTGAAGGTCACATATTACTAACCCAAATATTCCTACCCTATGAATACGATCACTTTACGTTAAACATAAGAGTCTCTGTTACGAACATCATCTGAAACACACACAATTCGGTAATCAGTCTCTTGAATGAGGTTTTCAGTCTGCAGCGGAGTGTGTGCTGATATGAAACTTACTCGCAGATTAAAACTGTATGCCAGACCGAGAC
Organism: Schistocerca serialis cubense; assembly: GCF_023864345.2. Classification (NCBI taxonomy): domain Eukaryota; kingdom Metazoa; phylum Arthropoda; class Insecta; order Orthoptera; family Acrididae; genus Schistocerca; species Schistocerca serialis. Next base: position 461,727,606 of record NC_064639.1, read on the forward strand.
TCGAACTCGGGACCATTGCCTGTCGCGATCAAGTGCTCTACCGCTTGCCCGCGAAAGGCCAAGTTCCTGAGTTCGAGTCTCGGTCCGGCGCTCAGTTTTAATCTGCCAGGAAGTTTCAATCAGTCTCTCAGTAGGGATAACACTTTATAGGGAACGACAATTCACTCCATTTTGTGATGCAGCCATTAAAATTGGGTTCACACACACAACTGAGGTGACGCCACAGCTCTTGACGTACTGCAGTGGCACCATGACCTAACGTACACACAGGACGCCACAAATTCTACGTAATGGCACAGTTTCCCAAATGGCGGCAGTTGAAATCTTACACTCGGCTTTTAACGCAATAGCAAAGGTCGTGGCATCAGCCATGCATTAGTGCCGAGGCAAGTAGAAGAAAAGAAAACCCAAATGTTGGATATGAAAATGCATTTCACGAAGAAAAAATGGAGCATTATATCCATAAAGGAAATAACAACCGAAGACGAAAATTTACATGTAAATCACCCTCTGAGTGACTGAAACAAGTTTCAAGTACTTGCTGGGTGCCAGTCAAAAATCATGTACTCCTGTGATGGATGCAACTCGAATGAAATTACGAGCGCTTCCACGATATGTTTCAGGAATCTGTCTGCTATGGTAAACGAACAGTTAGCTTGTAAATTTCGTCTGCAACGCACCACTCTTCGGAGAATTTAACACGTTATTGTATCTATGGATGAAGTGATGACGAATATTTCTAATTTTTTTTGCTTTCGCAACATTTATATCGCACTCGGGGGTCTACTTCCCGCACACAGTCTACAGTTAATGGAAGTGCTTGGTCTCTCCAACCAAAATCTTTATACGATTCGCTTGTTTTGTTCCATAAGTAAGGTCTTTCTTCTTATAGTGCTACAGTTAGGAAGTGTTAGTGGCCTCGCTGTTCCTGCCAGTTACCGACGTAATGGCACAGTTTCCCAAATGGCGGCAGTTGAAATCTTACACTCGGCTTTTAACGCAATAGCAAAGGTCGTGGCATCAACCATGCATTAGTGCATCATCAGATGATCAAAACTAATTTCAAAATGATTTAGACAACGCAACCGTATGATGCAAAAGGTGGCAGTTGATTCTAAATAATGAAAAGTGCGAAGTCATCCACATGAATACTGAAAGGAAATCGCTAAATTTCTCTCACACGATAAAACACAAATGTGAATTCAACTAAATACTTACACATTACAATTATGAATATCTTAAATTGGAACGATCACACAGACAATGTTCAGGGAGAAAGCAAGCCAAAAACTGTGATTTATTGGCAGAACGCTTAGAAATGCAACAGGTCTGCTAAAGAGACATTGCCTACATTAAGTTCGTCCTTCCTCTTCTGGAGCACTGCAGTGTGGTGCGCGATCTGCATCAGATAGGACTGGCGGAGGACATCGAAAAAGTTCAAAGAAGGGCAGCTCATTCTGTACAATCGCGAAATAAGGGAGTGAGTGCCACGGATATGATTCAAGAATTAGAGTGCCAGTCATTAACGCAAAGGCGTTTTTCGTTGCAGCAGGATCTTCTTATTAAAATTCTGTCACCGACTTTCTTCTCCGAATGCGAAATTATTTTGTTGTGCCCATCTATATAGATAGAAAAGACCATCATAACAAAATAAGACAAATCAGAGTTCGCACGGAAAGATTTAAGTGTTAGTTTTTCCCGCGCTATTCGAGAGTGGAAAGGTAGAGAAATAGCTTGAAAGTGTTTAGGTGAACCCTCTGCCAGGCACTTAATTGTGAATTGAAGAGTAATCATGTAGATGTAGATAGTCCTCGGAACTGTGAAATTACGCCGTCCGTCCAAATTCTTGACGTATAATCAACGTCGGAGTAGTAACTACGGTGGTAGCTGTAACAACGCCCAGCAACAGATGTTCATTCGACCAGTCAGCTGTGAGCTGGCAGTGTTAAGTAGTGGGTGTGAATCAGTGTTGTGCCACAAATCGCAATGAAGCGCTCAAGACATTCTCCACAATGTTGTGAACAAGAGAAGATTTGTGCATTTTTTTGTCCCGCGCGCTTTGACTACCGTATAGAAACTATGCCGCGCGAACGCCTGCTGCGACTTGATTGAAATGCGAAATGCGGACAGCTCGTTTCTGGAAGAAATCATCACGGCTGACGAGATCTGGTGTTATTAATAGGAACCTGCCACAAAATGGTATTGACACATATGGTCAACGCTTTGACGACATAACAGGCATTCAAGCCAGTATGCCGGGCGAGTTGAACAACATCCCGAAAAGGGGCTTTTTTGACAGTTTCACATGGTTGTATGAACGTTTTGTGCGTTGTTCTCAAGTGGAGGGAGACTATGTAGAACACTTGAAGCATTAAAACCACAATCAAATTTTTCTCTTTTTTTTTAATAATTTAACCTCGAAAGTTTTTGAACTGACCTGCCGACTAAATTTTGGACATTTGTCTTGAATAAGGAAATGAAAGCACACTGAACGCGAACGAACATCAGCAGAATTTATTCTACAGGAATTGCGTCAGAATGCTGGTGTTTCCAAATGCAACCACCAGGGAGCAGTCGAATGTTGCTATTCAGTGGTGTTGAAAAATTAGTGGCATTTCTAAATGTACAACCAAATTTAACTTTTAGCGGCGTGGCTGAAAGCAACACCGACTCAAAGGAAGGCCTCGGCGCTTGTTCGTGACGTCACGTCAACTAGGCACGGCGAACGCCAGGTCTATTGCAGGCATACTCATAATGGTGGTGTCTCCCTCTATGACACAGGAAAATGTGAAACTATCGGCGGTAGTTGACCAACACACATTGTTCTGAGAGATTTCTGCAATCAATTAATTGTGCAATTCATTACACTTCTTAACAAATAGTGCACTCCTGAACTTAAATTTCCACCTGTTTTAAGGACTGACATACAAAAACGACTTCATGGTCCAGCAGCAACAGAATTCGTGCTTCTTTACCTTATCTGTAAATCTGAGGAAGTTACGTTTGTACTGGGTTCCTTTTACAAGACACTGTGAACATATTGGTGCTCTTCTTTAGGTATCTTGGTTGACTAGGGAGTGAGGAGCACTGAATGTTAATGAAATATCTTGATTTGTACACGTTGGGGAAGGGGGTGGGGGACAGAAGAAGAGGCAAAAGAGAGATATTTGTTTTGTCAAATAATTTTTTTTTATATTATAAGGTTTCTTCTCCTTTCAGTTGCAAGAGGGGAATATTTATCTTTTCTAATGTTTAAAAAAGTTTAAGCTCAGCAGTATTTTCGATGTATGAAGCTATTTTGTTTCCTGTTTAGAATTCCTTTCGTTGAAAACGATTCTAATCTAATGACTGGCAACAGTTGCACATTTACACAAGTAAATTAGTTCACATTTAATATTAAAACAAACGAGTTAATTGTAAGGGGGTTGGGGTAAGTTTCGATAACAAAATGGATCAAGTAAATATAGTTACTTGAATGTAAAATTTCCGAAGCTTGCAATGGGGCAAAGCATCTTCTCATATTGATCTACGTTTGTTTCGACAGGATTCAGTAATACAGAACTATGATCTTCATTTGTAGCTTTACGATAGTAAGAAAATCTTTCATCTAAATAAAACTGCAGAATCCAAAGCAATACCAAACATTTTGTCCAAAAATAAGAGATTTATAGTGATAAGCACGCCCATGCGTTTCTGCCTGCAACAGACCTGGCGTTCGCCGTGCCTAGCCGACGTGACGTCACGAACAAGCGCCGAGGCCCTCCTTTGAGTCGGTGTTGCTGAAAGTCGGACCAGCGCAGTGGCGTCACTAGTGTCTGCTGTTGCAGCAGTAAGGTGACGCGGTGTGTGGCTGCGCAAGTTCTTCAGGCAGCGCAAGCAGGGGAGCAGTCGCCAGCGGCTGACGTCACACGGCAGAAGGCGGCGGCTCGCGTTACATCGCGTCAGCACGCGGCGCCGGCGCCAGCCAGCCAGCCATCCAGCTAGCACTCTGGTTATTCGCTGACGCGCGTGTCCTCCGTTGTTTACAAACAGCACCTGTGCGTGAAATTGAGGTCGGCAACGACAGCGGCTTTTTACGGTTGTGTACTGTTATGTTTACGCTGAAACGCAAACACTTGTACCGGTGCCTTTAGTTCGTCTGCCACTGGTCTACTTTATCCTTCACTACAAATGGAATCGCGCCAAGTCGGAAGGGTTTGATGTAAAGAAACATTGTAGTTTACAGCAAGTTACTAAACCCCATCACGTATTGTAGAGGCCGCTGTAGGGATAAAATACATGAACGAAAAAAAATCGCAACGCCAAAAAATAATTGATGTAGAATAAAATGGTTCAAATGGCTCTGAGCACTATGGGACTTAACATCTGAGGTCATCAGCCCCCTAGAACTTAGAACTACTTAAACCTAACTAACCTAAGGACATCACACACATCCAAACCCGAGGCAGGATTCGAACCTGCAACAGTAGCAGCAGCGCGGTTCCGGACTGAAGCGCCTAGCCGGCCGGAGTGGCCGAGCGGATCTAGGCGCTTCAATCTGGAACCGCGTGACCGCTACGGTCGCTGGTTCGAATCCTGCCTCGGGCTTGGATGTGTGTGATGTCCTTAGGTTAGTTAGGTTTAAGTAGTTCTAACTTCTAGGTGACTGATGACCTCAGATGTTGAGTCCCATAGCGCTCAGAGCCACTTGAACCATTTTTTTAAGCGCCTAGAACCGTTCGGCCACAACGGCCGGCGAACCAGCTTTCATCAGAAAACACAAAAGACCTCTACCCTGTCCTGCAATGAGTTCTCGCTTGACAGCACTGAAGTCGCAAATGGCGGCGTTTAGGAGTCAGTGGAATGCACGCTACACTGCGTCTGGCTCGGAGCTGTCCTTGAAGTAACCGCTTTGTAGCAGTTTGTTGTGTCACTGCGGTGCTAACTGCTGATTAAAGTGCTGCTGCAGATGCATTACGATGCGCCAGAACCATACACCGAAGACGATGGTCTTCCCTCTCGGTAGAGCCACGCGGCCGTCCAGAGCCCGGTCCTCTTGCAACTGTAAATTCTCGTCACCACCGCTGTCAGCAGTCATGTACAGTGGCTACATTCCTGCCAAGTCTTACTGCAGTATCGCAGAAGGAACATCCAGCTTCTCGTAGCCCTATTACACAACCTCGGTCAAACTCAGTGAGGTGCTCTTAATGGCGTCTTTGCCTCCTTAAAGGCATTCTTGACTAACATCAACTCACCACGTCCAATCTCAAAGGTAACTAACTCTCACAACCGTTACAGCGTGTATTTAAAGCAAACCCGATTCGCATCCTCATAATGGCGCTAGTAGCGCAACTCCTATGCGACAGGTGCGAAATTTGAATAAACGCCATCTTCCAGATGTAGAAACTTACTTTCGTTTATGTCACACTAGTTCCTGGTATTGCGTTATTTTTTCCGTTAGCGTAGGTGTGATGTTGAGAAGTAATGTCCGAAAACGTGACAGTACTGTTCTACGGCATCAGACGTAAAAGATAAAGTGTTCTGTTCTCGCATCCGCTAAGCGAAACGACGGTAGTAATTAATTGCAATTCTGATAATCACAGCCGCGTGGGATTAGCCGAGTGGTCTTGGGCGCTGCAGTCATGGACTGTGCGGCTGGTCCCGGCGGAGGTTCGAGTCCTCCCTCGGGCATGGATGTGTGTGTTTGTCCTTAGGATAATTTAGGTTAAGTAGTGTGTAAGCTTAGGGATTGATGACCTTAGCAGTTAAGTGGTGGTGGTGGTTAGTGTTTAACGTCCCGTCGACATCGAGGTCATTAGAGACGGAGCGCAAGCTCGGGTTAGGGAAGGATTGGGAAGGAAATCGGCCGTGCCCTTTCAAAGGAACCATCCCGGCATTTGCCTGAAACGATTTAGGGAAATCACGGAAAACCTAAATCAGGATGACTGGAGACGGGATTGAACCGTTGTCTTCCCGAATGCGAGTCCAGTGTGCTAACCACTGCACCACCTCGCTCGGTAGCAGTTAAGTCCCATAAGATTTCACACACATTTGAACATTTTTTGATAATTACAACATTTGTAACTGTCTACCTTACTCATGCGCAACCTCTCGTGATCCACGTGCCTGATTCACACACCACTTTAACTCCGAGCGCCGTCCCGTAACGACGCGACAGCAACGTTCCAAGCACATTAAGTCAAAGTTCGTGACTTTAATATTTATGGAGTAAGGCACCAATATCAATGGCATCCCTTTTCCGACACGTCATGCCAGAAAATTATGCCCTAAAACACGTGTTTTTCAGAAAATATTCATTTTATGTTCACTCGGAATTTCTTCTCCGGGCCGTATTAACAGCTAACGCGCACTGATGGGACCTGTGGGCCTCCTTGTCTACACAATAGGGTAAAATGTTTGATATTGTAATAGCCTACTTATATTATTTTTTAAGTATCTTACCCAGCAAAAAGTTATCGCCTTTTCAAGAAGAAAAGCTTCCCACAACCCGAATGTTGGTTTGAAAGCCACAGTACTTATGGAATGGTCCCTTTAGAAGTTGTACGTCCTTGATCTTCTTCGATCTTTGAACTTAGCCGGCCGAAGTGGCCGTGCGGTTAAAGGCGCTGCAGTCTGGAACCGCAAGACCGCTACGGTCGCAGGTTCGAATCCTGCCTCGGGCATGGATGTTTGTGATGTCCTTAGGTTAGTTAGGTTTAACTAGTTCTAAGTTCTAGGGGACTAATGACCTCAGCAGTTGAGTCCCATAGTGCTCAGACCCATTTGAACCAAACTTTGAACTTATTTACCCAGCCAGTTTTACGGGAACCTGCGGTCCAACATGGAATCCGAGCCACTGTGCAACTCAGCGTCTTCAAATTGACAGATCACTGCCAGAGCTGAAAGAGCCTTTTCCATAACACACGGTATTTTAGACGTTTCAGTTTGCAACTCACGTTGTAGGACTGCAGTAGATATAACCTGAGAATGTCTCTGTACTAGATTTTGGAAGTCTGTAAGATGTGAAATTGACAGGGTCGGTATCAACTGGCAATAGCGCTAACGCTCTCCTTAAAAGAATCGAATCTTTAATCCTCAATGAACAAACTTCTTCCTTAACGACTCCCGACAGAGGACCAGTAATGATACAATGTCAGTCACCTAACCGTATGTCCGGTATCATTGAAGGTATCGAGCTCACATTTTCGACATGCTGTAGTACTGATAGGAGAGAGCATTTTGCCGCGTGACTTCTTTATAAACCGAGATATTAAAACTACTACATTAAATGGAACTTCACGCTGTGAAATCATTCGCAAATAATGCGAGTACTGTGGGAAACCCTGAGGCCGACAGAGCGGAGTTTCACCTGCTTTAGCGCCGCGTCATGAGGCGGAACCTGCGCCCTACTCACAGGCTTGGCCTTCACGCCTATCCAATGGAAACAAAAAGAACCACATACAAAAACATTTGTAGCATCGACCGTACAGCAAAGTGTACACGCTTGCGGATAGCCTTGTTCGGTTCGGAAACTCATTTGACGTTAGCAGCTTAGATAACTCGCACTGTGTATCACGAAACAGTAGCCAGCAGGCAATGTCATTCGGTAGTTTCCTACCACTGTCTTTCAATTCAAAATTGCATTCGATTACTTCGCCGGCTTTATGAATCACATAAAATAACTCTAAACTTTTTTTTTTTTTTTAAGGAGACTCTAAGTGGGATTTTCAGCTTACAGTTGCGTCCCCTGAAACATCCCATGAGTATCGTTTTTTGTGCGTAATACACCTACAAGTAAGAACAGTGAACCTGAAAATTACTCCAATACTTACCTGACACCTCTTAGACGCTCCTGACAAAGGCAAACATGGACACAGAAGAACGACGTGTCTCTTGAATCGTAGAAAATTCCCGTTGTTTGACAGGTGTCAATGACTGCTATCTTCTGTTTTCATGACGCTGATGGCTCAATAGCCATGAATGTACAAGCAACTGCAGCCGCATCGAGGCCATTCCAGTTCACTAAAGCAAATTTAGCAAGTGTACGTGTTGTAACTCTGTCCCAGGAATTTCTGCTGAAGTATAGTAGGAGAGCCGGTGCGCTGCAAACAAACAAACAAACAGCGCCGTATTTGGCCACACGAGCTCAGCATGTGTACAGCGCGCATTCAGAAATGGTGTTTCGAACTTCCTCCAACGCAGTTGCACAAACCTTCCAGAACAATGTACAGTGGCAGACAAATTCCCAACACGAAACACGTGCTTACATCTCTGTTGTGGGCAAAGAGAGATCCTACACTAAATGTACAAAACTTCATAAATTTAACAAAAATGGAAAGGATGAAACCCTTTTGACGTTGCTAATGCAGAGTGATATTCGTATATGAGTAAATACAGGCACGCTGTTCTCATCCACTCCTTCACTTTTTTAAATCACGCAAAAGCTTTGATGCAAAGGATGAGACACAGTTTTCTTACTAAATTTCATACGATACCATCAGTTCCAGGACAAATAATAACAGAAAGTTCATATTTTCCACACATTTCAGAAACAAAACATAACATAAAGTTTATGGAGGTATGTTCCGTCTTTGCAACCAAATGCAAGGCAGTTTGTTTTTTGCCCTACGCGTTTCACTTCTTTTATGTATGAAGTATCTTCAGTGGACAGCTGTACATGCTGGTTTTTATACAGGTTGATATTTTTCCACCGTATACGAACTGAAGGTGAAACACCGCCTTAGAAAAATTAATGAATGACAATGCTGGTAAACCTCTTACGTTATTTGATTTTCAAACAGATGAGCAAAACTGAACGTACTCAGATATTTCTCTCTTTACTTATTCTGATCATCACTAAACTGACATACAATATTTTTAGTGCAACGCAATCTGACTTTCAATAATCCCTACAAAAAATGGCCCTGACTAACAATAACCTATACCTGTCATGAATCGCTTACCTCACAAAAATCTTCGTTACTCGAACTACAGCAATACAGCGAGCGCCAATACTGCCAGCTAAAAAAAGATTCTAACTACTGAAGACACTAACTACTGATAGGCATAGTTAGCAAATGAAAGATTTTGATAGAGAACAAACAATGTATTTACCTTAATAGTGTTCAAAAGTCATAATATATATATATATATCAGTTCATGACATCCAGTCTTACAAATTTACTGTCTCTGATGGACACTCACCCAGATCGTACGCTCTCAAAACTCCGCCATCTCTCTCCCCACATCCACCACTGCTGGCGGCTCACCTCCCAACTGCGCAACGCTACGCGCTGTTCACATCCAACTGCCCAACACTACAATAGCAAATATTCCAACAATGCAAACCAGCCACAGACTGCACACAGCACAGTCAGTGATTTTCATACAGAGCGCTACGTGGCGTTACCAACATAAAAATCTAAACAGCCTACTTACAAAGGGATTGATGGATGAGAGCATGCGGAACAAAAAAGGTCTAATGAACTTCTGTCCAGAAATACATGGTTTCCATACTAGAGACCATTTAATCAATCATACATTGTTACCGAGACTGCTGTCCAATAAGCGCTGTACCACACAGCCACAGTTACAGTATGTGCTGAAAATGGTTTCCATGTGCCTCAATGGATGCGTGTACGCGGCGTACAAGTTCTGCCTCACGCGGTGATATCGGTCGGGCTGCATCTGAACAGCGTCAAAGGCAGCATGAATATGCTGCTGCTGTCTCTCCACATCTGGAATGGGCTCAGGATGCACGATACTTTTGAGATGGTCCCATAACAAGAAATCGCACGGGTTGAGGTCCGGTGAACCCCCTCGTCCGATCCATCGACCAGGGAAGATACGATTGAGATGCGTCTGGACGTTAACAGCGAAGTGGACTGGAGCACTATCATGTAGCAGCCATGTAACCCTTCGAATTATGAATGGCACTTCTTCCAGCAGGGAAGGCAAAGTCCCCCATGAAACGCAGTAAGTTTCTGCCTCTTAGGCGACGTGGAAGGAAATGCAGTAGCTAATTATTCTGGCCCACACATTCCAGCTGCACCGATGCTGATTATTTACTGTCAGCATACTATTGGGGTTCTGCCTACTGTCCCACAGAAGGCCGTTACGGAGGTTAACATACCACTTAGTGTAAAGGTGAATATGATGGATGACACAAATCCCGGAATCATGGTTGCCTGGTGAAGAAATCAGTGACAAAACAGCTCCCGGTGTGGAATGTCTGTCGCTAGTAAGCCCTGCACACAATGTATGTGATAAGGGTGGTAACAATTGCCGTGGAGGTTGTCCCACACAGTCGTCTGGCTTACCCTGTACTGGCGGGCCAACTGCCTGGTACCGACACGGTGGTCGCCTTCCATAGTGTTAAGCATATTTTCCTCCAAGTCTGGTGTCCGAACATTTCGGTTACGTCCTTGATGATTTCCTACTTCCTGAAACGAACCTGTCTCAGACAAACGGCGAAAAATTGTTGCAAATAATGAATGCTGTAGTTGTTGTCGGCGGGGATAGGTCTCCTAATAAAACCTTGCGCCCGTTGCCATTTGCCTTTCCGTAAGTAAACACAATGTTGGCAAGCTATCGATTCGAATACGGAACTTTGTGTACAACGCTCTATTACATCCACTACAAGGTGAGTCAGAAAGAGAAGTGAATCGGACACAACATTGTCAGTTGCTATGCCTATTAATAGGGCATGACATCTGAGGAACAGTACCACCCTCTAGGAGGAAACAAGTCATACGGGAACTATGGCTACATGGTACAGCGTGTATTAGATCACAGTCTCTGTAACAAAGTATGATTGAATAAATGATCACTGGCATGGACATTCATTTCCGGACGTAAGTTCATTAGACTTTTCTTGTTCCATATCGTCTCATCGATCAATTCCTAGAGTTTTTACATGGTGGAACAGATAATCCTGTATATACACACATCAAAAAAAGTTTTGCATCATCCCGATTCAGAGGGTTCCGGAACCTGTACAAAAAAAGGAATACAGATCAACAAAAACATCATTTCCGCCCTTTTTTTTCACATGAAAACCACACATTGCATGGTGTATCACCATACAGAGAGACCTGCAGAGGTGGTGGTCCGGTTTGCTGTACACACCGGTACCTCTAATACCCAGTAGCACGTCCTCTTGCATTGATGCATGCCTGTATTCGTCGTGGCATACTATCCACTAGTTCACCAAGGCACTGTTGGTCCAGATACTCCTCAACGGCGATTCGGCTTAGATCCCTCAGATTGGTTGGTGAGTCACGTCGTCCATAAACAGCCCTTTTCAATCTATCCCAGGCATGTTCGATAGCGTTCATGTCTGTAGAACATGCTGGCCACTCTAGTCGAGCGAAGCCGTTATCCTTCACAAGATTTGCACGATGGGGGTGCGAATTGTCGTCCATGAAGACGGATGACTCGGCAATATGCTACCGATATGGTTGCACTATTGGTCAGAGGGCGGCATTCACGTATCGTACAGCCGTTACGGCGCCTCCCATGACCACCAGTGGCGTACGTCGGACCCACACAATGCCACCCCAAAACAGCAGGGAGCCTCCACCTTGCTGCACTCGCTGGAAAGTGTGTCTAAGGCGTTCAGCTTGACTGGGTTGCCTCCAAACATGTCTCCGACTATTGTCTGGTTGAAGACATACGCGACACTCATCGGCGAAGAAAACGTGATACCAATCCTGAGAGGTCCATTCGGCGTGTTGTTGGGCCCATCAGTGCATGGTGTCGTAGTTGCAATAATGGACCTCGCCATGAACGTCGGGAATGAAGTTGCGCATCATGCAGCCTATTGTGCATAGTTTGTCGTAACACGACCTCCTGTGGCTGCACGAAAAGCATTATTCAACATGGTGGCGCTGTTGTCAGGGTTCCTCCGTAGGCAGCGGTCATCCACTGCAGTAGTAGCTCTTGGGCGACCTGAGTGAGGCATGTCATCGACAGTTCCTGTCTCTCTGTAATCTCCTCCATGTCCGAACAACATCGCTTTGGTTCACTCCGAGACGCCTGAACACTTCCCTTGTTGAGAGTCCTTCCTGGCACAAAGTAAAACTGCGGACGCGATCGAACCGCGGTATTGACCGTCTAGGCATGGTTGAACTACAGACAACACGAGCCGTGTACCTCCTTCCTGGTGGAATGACTGAAACTGATCGGCTGTCGGACCCTCTTCGTCTAATAGGCACTTCTCATTCATGGTTGTTTACATCTTTGGGCGGGTTTAGGGACGTCTGTGAACAGTCAAAGGGACTGTGTCTGTGATAACAATATCCAAAGTCAACGTCTATCTTCAGGAGTTCTGGGAACCGGGGTGATACAAAACTTTTTTTGGTGTGTATATATACGGGGGCGTGCTGAAAAGCGGGACCACCACCTCTGAAGGTCATCGGGACCACCACCTCTGAAGGTCTCGCTGTATGATGGTACAACATGCAATGTGTGGTATTCATGAGCAATAATAAGGGCAGAAATGATGTTTATGTTGATCTCTATTCCAATTTTCTGTACAGGTTCCGGAACTCTCGGAACCGAGGTGATGCAATACTTTTTTTTCATGTTTGTAGTAGAGTAACAAGACGTATTTAAAGGTGACGTTTTGAGCAGCGGTTTGTGCGAAGTCGTCGACTACATCGTTATATTTATTGCTAGTGAGTCCTCTGATCCACATAAATTTTACCTTCTTTCCGAAATATTCGTTTTCGTTGGTAGCTTTCATGATGTCTGTTATCAGTGGATTAGTGTTCTTGAGAATGGTAGATGCCAGCATATCTTGGAGTACAAGCTTCTACAATCTGTTGTTCTGCTCTGGCAAAGTAGAATACATCAGCTACTGAAGTTATTTCGTTCAATGATAATTCGAATTAGAATATGTTGGTGTTCTTCGGAGATTAGGTAAATCATTCTTGAAATCTGTGAAGCTTCCACAGGTTGTTTCACAATTTATGTTAAACATTTCTAGGGTTTGTAGAAGGAACTTAGTGGATCAAATTTTACATACGAACCGATGCCCGGAAAAGTCATCCAACGTTGCTACAGCGCGCCAAAATTATAAGAACCAGCGCCTGTAAATGTGTGTACATACAGGAAAATCCCGTGATGATCTTATATACTTTCTAGGATAAACGTATCAATTTGAGGCAAGGGTTCTTATAGCGGAAACGAATGAGCCGAAAGTTATAACCGAAAACCGTTCCTATACCTCTGACGGTGGAACACACGTATCGGTGCTGTTGTTGCTAAGATTTTGGATAGACAACTTTCAGAGGCGGTAGCATGGGCCAAAACAGGAAAAAATGTTAAGTAAACATGGTCTCTAACATGCATACCTTCAGAGGTTTGAGCACTTGTTCAGTAGAGGAGATCTGTTTCAATTACAGTTGCACGTCCAACATTCTTAGCAACCAACAGTACCGGCACCTGTATTCCACTGTAATAGGTGTGAGAATGATTTTCGCTTGTAACTTTCGACTCGTTCGTTTCAGATTCAAGGACACTTACCTCAAACTGATACATATATCCGTCTCCATCATGCCTGAAAGTTTGTAACACAGAATCACCCTGTAAATACATACATTTACACGCGCCGGCGCCTATAACTTTGACTCTCGGTAGCGCCGTCGGATGACGTTTGTGGACATGGGTTCCTATGCAAAACAGTATCTATCAAGTCCCCTCTACAACTTCTAGAAATGTGTAATATGAATTGTGAAACACCCCGTAAATAATTTTGTTTTTAGGGCAGCGTTTATTCTGTGTCCATTCATATATTCTTGAAACAATCTATCGAGTTTCTGTATCAATGGGTGGTCGATTGCAGGAAGTGATTAATTTGCGTAGTAAGGCAGTGGGCATTTCTGCGACGTCCCCTACCAGTGCAGGGTATCAAACACACCAGGTTGTGGAAGCCGTGCGATTAACAAACGGAATAAGAAGTCGACGGTAGTGACGTGTAGTCCTAGTCGCTGAGACTGCTGAGTGTACACACAGCAGCAGCTCGTGTTGTTTGCTGCGGTCAGCTGCTGCTGCCACTGCTGTTCCACGCCGGGTCGGCGCTCATTCCCGACAGCAGTCGTAGACGGCGCGCGCCGCGGGAGGGCAGCCACAGAGAGATGGGTGTCGGCCACGTCAAGGTAGCGCTGCACCCACCGCGCCCCGGTGGTGCTGGCTTCGCTTCACACTACCGCTCAGCGCTAACCACACGACTGTCTCGCTTTTGAAAAATGTAATCTTCTTATTAGAAAAGTTTAGTTTGCCCAGACCGCAGTAATTACATATATGGACTTCTAGTATCGACAAATTTCGATCGCCATCTTCAGATCATCTACATAGATTAAACATTGTGCCACTATGTAGTACACTGATATCTAGTCATGATCTCAACTGCCGGCCAGTGTGGCCGTGCGGTTCTAGGCGCTTCAGTCTGGAACCGCGTGACCGCTACGGTCGCAGGTTCGAATCCTACTTCGGGTATGGATGTGTGTGATGTCCTTAGGTTAGTTAGGTTTAAGTAGTTCTAAGTTCTATGGGACTGATGACCACAGATGTTAAGTCCCATTATGCTCAGAGCCATTTGAACCATGATCTCAACTCGCTGGATCAAACTTACCAATTAGCGTCATACGTCAGGTAATAAAAATATTGTGGTAACCACTCACAAAAGGTACTGATAAAATAGATTTGGTACATAAAGTATCTCTTGCTCTGTTCGTGTTTACAGCTGACTGTAATACTTTTCTTAACACTGAGAAAAACTATTTACATATCATCTTCAGTAAAAATGTTTACAGCTACAAGTGTCGTAAACTATCAACACCGACAGACCTTATGTGCCAAATGTATTTTATCAGAAACTTTTGTCAGTGGTCACCACAATTATGGTTTTATTACCTGACCTATGACACTACACTGGTGTGTCTTACCCAGCGAGTTGAACTCTTATATGTTCATGACTAGACGACAGTGCACTACATAGAGTGGCTCAGTGTTTGATGTATGTAGATGATCTGAAGATAAAGACTAAAATTTGACGAAACTAATAGTCCATACATGTAATTACTGCGATCTAGGAAAATAAAACTTCTCTAACAACAAAATTATATTTTACGTAATAAGAGATCGCTGTCTTGCTGACAATGTCTGATAACCATATCTCGTTTTTCCTGCTTCTTGACATATTCTTAATGATCTGTTTTTCCTTAACAGTGCTTTTGAGCAGGCCACATTTTACTGCAAATTGAGGTAGCGATAGTGTTTCGGTCAACCTAGCTGCAAAGTGGCTGCAGTACACAACAATATTTCCGGTGTGGCCCGTAAATATGGCCGATGGAGAAGGCTGTTGCAAGTAGTTGACTACGCGTGGCAGAGGAGTTGCCGGTGATGTCCACAGGATTGAAATATTTCTTACGGTCGCGTCATATCTGCCTCTGTCTTTGCCTATAAATTCTTCCCTCTCACTCTCAGCCTTGGATCCTCTTCCTCTCGTCGACAGAGATGCAGTGCAAAATCGTGTAATCTCTGAGGTGACACAATATTAGTTCAATGAAGATTTTTCAGTACGATACATCGAGTCTTGTAGCTTTCAAATATTGGAGAAGAGATACTCTTAAATGTTTAACAACAAAACTACTAATTATTTATTAGCTGACTAGTTTCAGGCTTCGCCCATTTTCACGAGCCACATATTTGCGGTAAGTCTCGTCTGGACAGTTCTGTTTATGTCATCACACTTACATCTAGCTCAGATCTTCATAATCCAGCATGATAACGATATTTCATATACAACGATATTTCAATACAACGGAGAATTTTTTTCTTATTAGAATACACCGTGTGTCACGTGGATCAGATCATGTTGCATAATGAAGATCAGAGCTACATTTAAGTTTGACGACGCAAACAGAACTGTCCACGCCAACTTATCCCAAATACAAAATACGTGACTTGTCAAAATGGAAAAAGTGCGAGTCAACCAGTAAATAACTAGCAGATTTGATATGAAACATTTAAAAATGTCTTTTCTTTGACATTAGTTCTCATTAATTCGAAAATTGGCTTGCGTACGATGAGGCACTCTATTTCTTCTTTGTCTATACGGAACTACCTCCGTTGAAAAACGAGAGAACTACGAATTTCGAAAATTTGATACGTCTACGTCCAGAGCTGTGGACGTAGAACGATAAACAGAAAGAATCTGGTTCAAATGGCTCTGTGCACTATGGGACTTAACATCTGAGGTCATCAGTCCCCTAGACTTAAGACTACTTAAACCTAACTAACCTAAGGACATCACACACATCCATGCCCGAGGCAGGATTTGAACCTGTGGGCGTAGCAGCACGCGGTTCCGGTCTGAAAGGCCTAGAACCACTCGGCCAGAATGGTCGGCAAAAGAATCAGGAAAACGACATTCTCTTTGCTACAAATAACTGATGAAGAGGTAGTGAATCGAAGCGGGGAAAAAATAAATATATTTTACAACTTGACTAAAATAAGGCATTAATGAGGCATTAATGAATCGACAGTTTGGTAGCGGAAGTGTGGGGAGTAAAATTGTAAATGGAGACTTAGAACTGAGTCCGGTAAGCAGGTTTAAATGGATGCAGGTCGCAGCAGTAATTCAGAGATGAAGAGGCTTTCACAGAATAGACGAGCGTGGAGAGTTACATCAAGCTAGTCGTAGGACTTCATATTAGAAGAAGATGTGCAGAACTGTATCCTACATAATTTTTTAAGACTTATAAACTTTTTGCAAGCTGTATCGCGTGTGTTAATGACCAGTATAAACGTACTTTAAGATACTTGCACATAGTTATCCACGAAATTTGTCCGCGTTTAGCGGATTGCTCTTCACCGTGTGTGTGGCATGAGGACAAACTCGAACATTTTTCTTGGTGAGAACCGATAATTTAATGTTATGGATTTAATTTTGTTTATGGCTAGTCATGTTTCCATCTGTCCGGCTTATCGTTTCCATATTTTTAGCCAAATAAATTACTGAAATTATCTGGCAGATTGAAGCTGTTAAAAAGCTGAGAATGAAACTTGGTCTCTATTTCCTGGGCAATATTCTTACCTAGGAGAGCCAGGAAGTGATATACAGTATGTAGCAAATAAAAGTGGCCCTGGAAAACACAGCAGAGGAAAGGAAATACAGTACTAACATGACTATATCAGATGTTGAAAGTGACCCTCATTCGTCTCTTTGCACTTTTGACCCTAGTCACAGCAAGTCGCTGAAGGCGGAACGAAGCTGGACTGCTGGAATTGCTGCAGTATCATGCGAAATGTTCTGCTGCAGTTTTTGAAGACTGTGAGGGTTTTTGCGATACACCTTAGACTTGATGGGTCCCCACACAAAGTAATCGCACACTGGCAGATCCGATGACTTGGATAGCCAGCTAGGGTCGCGACCAGCTTGTCCTCCGTCCGGCCTGAAGATTGTGTAAATGTGCTCCGCGGTCCTGCCGGCAGTATGAGCAGTCGCTCCATCCTGCTGAATGTAACTGTAGGTCTGTTCCTCCTCCATTAATGCTCCATCAAATGGTTTCATAATGTTGGCAGCGTCTGATTAAAGAGGATGTGATCAATATTGTGGCGTGCAGACACTGCACAACAAACCGTAACCTTCTGATCATGCAATGGTGTTCCGTGCAAGTTATGCGGATTCTCCGCTGCCCAGACCTGTGATTCTGTGAGCTCACATAACCACCTAGGTGAAACCAGGCTTCATCAGACATAAAGAACAGATCCATGTCAAAGACATTCACTGTTATCTCAGTGAACAGCCACTCACAAAACTGGAGGCGCTGAAAAGCATCTGGTGGTTTTAATGCATGAATAACAGACACTCGATAGGGATGCATGTGCAGGTTGTAATCTCTCCCTTTCTTTCTAATTCCATCTATTGTCCACATTAGTCTTTTATGAAGAGCTGAGATGAGTGAAGATTACAATAAACTCTCGAGTTTACTTAGCTCGTCATGTAGAGTTCGCCCCAGTTCTTCTTGTCTAGGGGTCTGATTCTTGAAGCTGAAATCTTGAAATTTTAGGTCCTCACGATTGGATTGACCTAAATACATTTGAAGATTTTTGTTGCAGAATTTTTTGTTTTTACTTCAAATGTCATGCAATTTTTTGATTTTTCACGTTAACAAGGCCGAAATTACATTGTTCACACAAAATACGAAAATACGTCCGATCACACCAGAGGCATGGTTACGACTACGGAAATAACCATATTCCAAAGGGTTTACAATCTTTCTTAACGAATGAAATTCTACTAGTTTCTGTTAAATGATTACTTTCGATTATTATCTCATAAATGAATCCAGAAATAAACATAGTAACCAGTACAGTATTCCAGAATGAGATTTTCACTCTGCAGCGGAGTGTGCGCTGATATATAAGAGCACTTGCCCGCGAAAGGCAAAGGTCCCGAGTTCGAGTCTCGGTCGGGCACACAGTTTTAATCTGCCAGGAAGTTTCAGTACAGTATTGCTTAATTAACAATAGTAATTAATAATAGTAATTAATAATAGAAATTGTAAAGGTGCCAATAGTTCGTAATTTCAAATGTTTCCAAAAAATAATTTATTTGTACATTCAGAACTAGTACTTATCGATTATAGCATCGAAACAAAAACATTTTATAAAGTAATTCATTTTCATAAATTTTAGCTTGTAATATCAGATACTGTGTATTAAAATTATATGAATTTTTTCAGAAAAGCAACTAAGATAATATTGACCTGTCCAAAATTCGAAAAAAAGTAATACTGGTATCGACAACTATTGTTGAAGAAAAGCAATGCTAGCGGAGGACGTCTCGTTGCAAGATCCAGGTGGAGTATTCGTCCGTGTGATCGACATGATGTGTCGGTCTCTTGCGAGAGGCGTCGGGTTGATTTGGTAGGACTGTGAAGCATTTTCTGGCTAACTGCAGCCACATTTTGTGGTGTGCGGGCATGTTTCGGAATGTTTCTGACTTGTTCAAAACAGATCCTGTCTGTCGCCATTTCCGGACTAAGCGTTGCAAGGTACTCTTTGCTGGCACTTTGACACCATTAAATTTCTCAGCAAACAACTGAGCACACCGTTTCCACACTTCGTTGTCACGTAACTTTCCACAACGAATACCCGCTGCTGCACTGTGAGTACCATCGTCCCCTTTGTACTGCTCCACTCACACTGACACAGCCCGCACTGTGATCTGACCAGATGTGGATCACGTGACGAGGGTACACGTAGTGTGCGCATCAAGAGATGTGGTTATGTGCATACGTTAACGTCTAAACGTATCGACTCCTCCGAGTCACTTTTAATTGCCCCACCCTGTATTATCGGTGTTCGGCCGACCAAGAAATGCCTTGTTCGTTGCCGTGTAGCTGGTGAAGTATGTACTCTGAGACGTTCATAACGACAACAAAGATACTCGAGTTCGTGATCACACTATACGAATGAAACGTAAATCGACTCTAGTTGTTATAGTGCGCAATGAAGGAAAGAGGGAGGCCGAATTCAATGCTGTCTGATTGCATAGATACGGGAGTACTCTATTCGAAACGCTTCGTTAATAAAAATAGTTACTGACGTTGAACTTGTCGCTCGTTGGCAGATAGAGCGTAATGCTAGAAGCCGAATGAGTAATGGAGCTACTATCTGAATTCTATTGCCGAGACGTAGTCGGACTAGAGTTGATGGACTAAATCAGTACGATGCATACGATACAGCAGCGGCTTTGTTATTAAGAACAACGATGGAACTGCTGTGACAACACCCGCTATGAAACACAGGAAATGTATTCTCAGTTGCGAATACGAACAACCTTTAGCTACGAAAGGGAATGAGGACAATGAAAATCTGTGCCGGACCGGGCCTCGAAACCGGATTTCCCGCTTTATGCGGGTGGTCGCCTTAACCGCTTTGGCTATTTGTGCACGACCCACGACCAGACCGAAACGTCCATTTTTTGTCGTTCCTGAGTGATAACCTGTACTTGTAAATCCCGTACACGTGAGGACATTTTAATTGAAATTCGCTACCTGGTAACGGCGGGTAAATACGATACTGCAGTGTCTGTGTTTTGATGATGCAATGGATATGAATACACGAATTATATTCCGTCGATGTCAAGCAGCGACTTTCAATTAAAATGTCCTTCACTGTGCATGAATTAGATAATATGCGTACTAGTACAGGTTGTGACGCAGGAACGACGACATATGGAAGTTTGGGTCTGGCAATGGGTCGTGTATAGACAGCCAGAACGATTAAGGTCTGTCTTGTGACAATAGTAGACTAGATCAACACAGATTATGCCGTCGACAACATGTTGCTCCAGCTAACAGCAATATAACATTTAATGTATGAGAAATTTCGGAAACAATTTTCTGGGCCGAAACGCGGCACAAATTTTTTGTAGCTTCGATCGGTGAAGATGCGAATTTGCGCTTCTCTCGGGGACTGTGTCGATCCAGCAGTAGAGGCGGCAGTCATCTTCAATTCCATCACTGGGGAGTCTGTTAGGAGGCTGTTGAATTAAGAACGATGCCATCGACGGCTCACGCCTTGTATAGCGAGAGGAACGCGGGAGAGCGAAAAAGGGTGGCAGCTGAGAGAGTGTTTGCCAGTGATTCATCCCACATCGGCGCTAGCCTGCCGCCTGTCCCCGTAATAAGCCCCCATCGATCGCTGCTTGGGTTACATTGTGGGAGTCTGCAAATATTTGCAAGAACCGGTGGACGTAGCATCGGTCCAGAGCCCACGAACAAAAGGCCCAGCCCCGTCTCTCTCTCTCTCTCTCTCTCTCTCTCTCTCTCTCGCACACGCACACACACACACACACACACACACACACACACACACACACACACACACGGCAAAGCGAGCGCGCACAAGCACAAGCATACACACGGTCGCGCACATAGTCAAAGCCAATTGAAACTCTACGCTTGCTAAATTAGAGAAAGTATCATTGACCTCCAAACAAAAACATTCCCCAGGCTATGGCTAAGCCATGTCTCCGCAATATCCTTTCTTGCAGGAGTGCTAGTTCTGCAACGTTCGCAGAAGAGCTTCTGTGAAGTTTGGAAAGTAGGAGACGAGGTACTGGCAGAATTGAAGCTTCAGGACGGGTCGTGAGTCGTGCTTGGGTAGCTCAGATGGTAGGTCCCGAGTTCGAGTCTCGGTCCGGCACACAGTTTTAATCTGTCAGGAAGTTTCAAAAATATCTATGATTTTCTGTGTAAAAACTTTGCACCCCGATATGCCTTTCGAGCCTAAACTCACCTCAGATGATAAGAGTGTATGGTTGTAGACGCGAGTAACAACCAGAAACCAGTCACCAATAATCGGCGCTCGTCAGTCATCACTGACATTCTGAAACTCTTAATGTGTGTGAAATCTTATGGGACTTAACTGCTAAGGTCATCAGTCCCTAAGCTTACACACTACTTAACCTAAATTATCCTAAGGACAAACACACACACACCCATGCCGAAGGGAGGACTCGAACCTTCACCGGGACCAGCCGCACAGTCCATAACTGCAGCGCCACAGACCGCTCGGCTAATCCCGCGCGGCAAAACTCTTATTGTGAGCATAGTGTAGCCACATAGTTTGTGCATAATAGCCTAATGATCAACTTATTCGGCAAGTACGTAGCGACAAAGTAAATCATAAAACAGGTGTCATTTATGTTTCGCTCTCTTTTCCTCTGTTTCCTATCTGCTTGATGATGAGAAATCTTCGTCACTTGAGCCTAAACAAACAACCTTTCCCTATTGCTGATCTGATTGGTTGCATTTCTCTGCAGTCATTTTCGATGAAAATTTGTGAAAATATGTCTCTAAAATAGTTTAATGTATCGCGTCGAAACTTCTTGACTAGAGAGATTTTCTGTTAGGTTGGTTGAAACATGTGATAACTTGTTAGTTTACAATTTCAATCAGTGACATTTTATATGTACATAATGGTTTCACTTTAATTAATGACAGCTAAGTAAGTGCTAGAAGCTGTGCACTATCGTTACACAATTGCTGAAAACTGAATGTATGATGTTAACTTCCTCCGCACTCACATTTAGTTTACTTTACTTAGTTACATCTTTTTCAGAGCATATTTGCCATACATGCTAATATATCGAATGAGCAATTTACGGGCTGTTTAGCACAATTTATATAGAGTTTATGCAGATGATAATATACAGAGTGGCCAGAATAAAACTGCTCCGGAAAATGTTTCATGTACGTTAAGACAGGCAACCGAAGCTTACAGCATCTGCCCTCGGTTTGGAGGATTGAGTGGGTTGCCTATCTCAAGCTGCATGAAACAATTTCCGGAGAAGTTTTATTTTGCTTGTCCTTTATATGAAAATAAAAAAAGTAGTTTGGTAATGGAAGTACATAACTCTTGTTCACTACATAAGCTGCAAGTTTCCAAATAAAATTGTTTGGCCGATAGCAAAAGTTGCTCAGAAGATAGATCTTAGTATGCTTTCAAACCTAAATTTTCTATCACATATTTTATACCATTAGTGAGTGAGCAAATGTTTCGGTCGCTACATGTTGCGCGCTCTTTCTGAGCTAGCATCAATTTTCATGATGAGTAATGAAGGTAATGAAGAATTGCAGAAGCTATTTCCCTTCTAGTGTTTAATAACGAATGCCATTATTTTTAATGAATTCTAATAGGTCATTTACAACAAATTTTACGGAAGATTAGGTGTACTATCAAACCGTAATTAAACTGCCAAAGCCCTTAATGAGGCGTATACAGAATGACCGTAGGTTAACACTGCACATTTCCTCATTGCATGGTTTTGTGCAACGAAACGACATGAAATGGAACGAGTACGTGAAATCTGTCGAAGGGAAGGCGAATGAAATACTTAACTTTATTATTATTATGGGAAAAGCTGACTGTATCTCTTAAAAATAACGCCTACAAGACTCTAGTGCGATCTGTTCTAGAACAGAGTACTTCGTGGATGCTTAGGGTGCCTGTCATGCGTGTGTGGTGGAAATCGTCGATGGGACTGAGAGAGGCGTTCCTAGACCTTAGTAGGTCAGTTTAGTGCATGTGTAACTGTAACTAAGGAAGCTGGAACGCGTAGTTGTATTCGCAAAACACTGTTGAATAGGTACTGCGGGAGAGTAAAGGATAGGAATTGACGGAAGGAAGGTTGGATGAATTTTTACAATAATTTTTATTTCAGTCAGAAGTTACGCTTGCATTTATCAGAACAAAGGCGGCAACCGTTCAGAACACCATAAGGTCAGACCAGATAAGACAATATAGTGGTAATGGACGGGCCGGCCGGAGTGGCCGAGCGATTCTAGGCGCTACAGTCTGGAACCGCGCGACCACTACGGTCGCAGGTTCGAATCCTACCTCGGGCATGGATGTGCGTGATGTCCTTAGGTTAGTTAGGTTTAAGTAGTTCTAAATTCTCGGGGACTGATGATCTGAGCAGTTAAGTCCCATAGTGCTCAGAGCCATTTCAACCATTTGGTAATGGACGACTCATCGTCGTGTAATAGCGTATATAGTAAATTGTGTATATAGTAAAATATGAAACAAACTAGGAGCGCTAGCTCACACCCAAACCTCCAGATGTCACACACTCCGATCGACCCAAATGTTGCGTGTCGATAGAGTATCAGTCAAAACACCGATGATTTCATTCGTGGTGTGTGCTGTCATCCGGTAGAACGTAATTAAAAGTAACACCAGAAGTGTAGGAAAACCGCATCTGTGAAGTGCGAACGTGGAGACCTCTAGGACGTGAGTTGGTAGAATGTTAGATTATCGTACTAAAGGTCTCGACTTCGAAACCTTATGATGGCGAATTGTTCTTTTAACAGTTTATGCATTAAATTGTTATAAGGGGGAACATTTTTCTGACGTCTAATAGGACGTTTCAGAGTTTATAGCGCTGTTCTTTTAGCAATCTGCTTTCGCTTCGTTAGTTGAAAGTAGCAAACCTATAAAGTACATTTGTACCGATAGGTGTGGTGTTATCTATACTAATGTACGCTATAGGTTTGCCACTTTCATCTAATGAAGCGGAAGCAGACTGCCAAAAGAGCAGTGCTACAAACTCTGAAACGTCCTTTTAGATGTCAGAAAAATGTTCTCTCATATAAATTTTTTTAATTATAAACTGTTAAAAAATCGTCGTCAGTCGGGTTCGAAATCGGGACTTTCAAATACGACAATCTGACACACTACAAACTCACCTACCAATAATCTTCACATTTGGCTCAAATGGCTCTGAGCACTATGGGACTTAACATCTATGGTCATCAGTCCCCTAGAACTTAGAACTACTTAAACCTAACTAACCTAAGGACATCACACAACACCCAGTCATCACGAGGCAGAGAAAATCCCTGACCCCGCCGGGAATCGAACCCGGGAACCCGGGCGTGGGAAGCGAGAACGCTACCGCACGACCACGAGCTGCGGACTCTTCACATTTGTACCTCACAGATAAGCTTTTCCTATATTCCGTAGTTCTGGTGTTTCTTTTAATTACCGTTTACGCATCTTGTACTGGACTACAGCACGAACTAAATCAGTGTTTTGGCTGACACTCTATCGACATACAACGTTTGCTGCCGATCTGCATGTCTGACATGGGGACGTTTGGGTATCAGTACTATCTGCTTATTCTTAGACAAACATGAAACTTTGCATGAATTATTAACACTGTAAGCTACATTTGGTTTCTTCATATATATACCGGGTGATCAAAAAGTCAGTAAAAATTTGAAAACTGAATAGATCACGGAATAATGTAGATAGAGAGGTACAAATTGACACACATGCTTGGAATGACATGGGGTTTTATTAGAACCAAAAAAATACAAAAGGTCAAAAAAATATCCGATAGATGGCGCTTCATCTGATCAGAATAGCAATAATTAGCATAACAAAGTAAGACAAAGCAAATATGATGTTCTTTACAGGAAATGCTCAATATGTCCACCATCATTCCTCAACAATAGCTGTTGTCGAGCAATAATGTTGTGAACAGCACTGTAAAGCATGTCCGGATTAATGGTGAGGCATTGGCGTCGGATGTTGTCTTTCAGCATCCCTAGAGATGTCTGTCGATCACGATACACTTGCGACTTCCGCTAACCCCAAAGCCAATAATCGCACGGACTGAGGTCTGGGGACCTGGGAGGCCAAGCATGACGAAAGTGGCGGCTGAGCACACGATCATCACCAAACGACGCGCGCAAGAGATCTTTCACGCGCCATCTGTCGGACGTTTTGTGAACTTTTTTTTGTTCTAATAAAACCCCCATGTCATTCCTAGCATGTGTGTCAATTTTTACCTCTCTATCTACATTATTCCGTGGTTTATTAAGTTTTCAAATTTATACTGACTTTTTGATCACCCTGTACTTAAAATGACTTGAAAAATGACAGTCTGTCTCAAATAACGATTATAAAAGAGGCGAAATATGCACTTGGGGAAAAAATCACAGCAAGGTGCGCGGCGAGTTGCGAGGTGCCGCCGTACAAGAAGGATTTGTCTTTTCGTTTCCATCCGCCTCCTCGTGGACTAGACTGCAGCGTGTTACACAACGCAGCGAGATACGGCGTTCCCCAGAAGCGGGCAAGGTGCCCGTCGACAGTTGTCTCCGGACACTCCCCCCCATCCCCCCACCCCCCCCCCCTCCCCGTCCCTCTACCATCTCCTGGAACGGAAGCGCCGCCGCCGCTGCCGCCGTCGCCCGCTTCCGACGGCAGCCGGAAGTGACGACAACACCAGCGCAGCGCCGACTGCTCCTTGCGCTCTCCGGCTCTCAGCTCGCCGTCTGTGTTCACCATTTGCTTCTCGCTGCGCCGTCCGACAGTCCAACCGAATAGACATGGTTATGGCACGTGTATACGCCTTCTTGCTACTATTACCCGTTACTCAATTGCCGGGATAGTGAGTACACGGCTGTTAGACACGACGGGAGAAAAGCGGCGAAGGTTGGAGTTTAGCGTCTAGATGACAGCAAGGTCACCAGAGACGGAGCATTAGTTTTGGCGGATAATGGCGTGAGAGAGGGGTGGCCATCGAAAGAACTATCGCTGCGTTTGCCAGAAGAGAAGATAATCACTCCAAAAATCAGAGAACGTCTTGCTGTGCCAATCACAGTGAAAAAAGCTTGTAATGTCTGTAAGAGAATGGACAAGATTAAATACCCCTCACTTAAAGTACTGTAGTAAGATTTTCTATGCAGAACAGTGGTCGTCAAACTGCGTCTCGCGGGACGCGTGCCCATATCAACTATTCGTATGGCTCGCGGTTGTCAGCCTTATTTCATACTTTGCAACTAACAGCAGAAACGAAAAAGTCAACCAATGTTACTTCTTAAGAGTATAGTTTTTCTGCTCTGTAACATACAAAAATATTTAAAGAGACAGTGAAATCTTAAATGACGTTGGTGAATTCCGCCGTGAGCTAAGGAAAGTTGGCCCCCTACCTCAGGGGCAGAGGGCTAAATAAAGCGGCCACAAAGAGGTTACTGGATGAGAGAGGGGGAACGTTGTATTGTCTGTCCTGTCTTCCTCTTGCAGTACTGGCAGTCGTGGGGGTGCGCACCGATCAGTTATACATTTTGAAACAAAAGTGACATGGATTCATGAATGAGCGTTGCAGAGAAAGTCGCCTTCAAATGGGGGTACATATTTGTAGCAAAAAATGTGGAATTAAATTAAGACTATTGTAATGCAATGCAGTTGATAGAAGAAAAATTACATTCGGAACATTCAGAAAGATTTGTGATCATGTCGCATTTTGCTTATTGCATGTAAATGTAAGTAGAACTAATGCTATTAACCAATTAATCATACGCTCACGCAAGCAACTCAACAACACTTCATCAGGCAACTACACTGTCACAATTTTGGGGTCACTGACTGTGGCAGCAGTCTGAAACAGGGAACAGTCCGCACGGAGCGTTCCGAATGGTTTCGGCTTCTAATGATTAGTACTCGGGGCGTGGCGCTCTTAATATAGTCAGTCTGTTGGGGGCGCGTAACATACTAACTATTCAGATTACCAGCTAAAAATAAAATCGTTACGTATGCGGCGCATGATGAAGCCCTACATGTCAGTACTGGCCATGAGCAAGAAATTTAGACTACCGTTGATGTAGAATGCCCGAAGGCCTAAACATGGCAAGAAAAGGGGCAATTCGGAAAACTGAATGAAAAACTCTAAAGAAAATAATGGGTTATAGGTATAGAACTGATATGACACGATGTGCAACTGTAAATTTAAATAGAATGCAACAGCCACCAGTAATCCTCAACACCGTCTCCGGAGGGAAAGTAAAGGACGCTTACGGACGAAACTACTGCAAAAGAATCTAGGACATTTAAATCCAAGTGTACTTTCATTCGAATATTCGACTCACTAACCTGTTTAACACAGTGCCCTGTATTAGGAATGAAACCGACACAAGAAAGAAAGGCAGCTATAGCACCAGGATGAAGGAGAATTAGGGTAAGAAGAAAGATTCCAGGATTTGATAATCACGCGGTCTGTGTTAGGCCTAAACAAAAAAAAAATGATCCTACGATCTAATTTGTCAACACTTCTACCCCGATTTTAACTGTTATAACGACTAAGGTGGTCGAACAGTGAAACGCACGAATACCTTCTTTCAAAAAGTTGTACGATACACAGGTTCGTAGAAGGACCTGTGCTTTCCTCGTAATCTTATTGGTCTCAACGCACCAAAGCAATAACAGAGTTCCACAGCAAAGCTTCATCGAGCGTCCCATGTGTGAGTGATTCTCTTGTGTGTCAGTTGGCCAGTCCGAGTGTTGCTGCGCTTTCTTAGCTGCAGGCAGCGTATTTCGTCTGTAGGTCCCTCACGACGTGCAGTACTGAAACCGCCACATTCAAGTTTAGAAACGATAAGTTGTAGTTTTAAAGTTAAATTATGCCGATACTGACGTAAAATGCTTATAACCTGTTCCTGTCTCACTACCTCTCATTTTACAGAGACATCAGCTAGTTAAAGAGTTGTTCTGCAGATAATTATGTCCTGGGCGAAAAGACTGTTTTTCCAGGAAGTTCTCCCACAATAAATTCACGAATTCAGACGAGTTCCCTCTGCTCTAATGCAAATGCTTAAACGAAAGACCTATCTACCTGCATTTACATACGTATCCCGCAAGCCACCGTATGGTGCATGGCGGAGGGTAACTGGTACCACTGCTAGTAATTTCCTTTCTTGTTCCTCTCGCAAAGAGAGCCAGGGAAAACCGACTGTCTTACGCCTCTGTACGAACTCTAAATTCTCTCATTTCCGTAGTCGTTATGCGAAATGTTGGTTGCAGAAGAATCGTTCTGCAGTCAGCTTCAAATGCAGGTTGTCTAAATTTTCTCATTAGCTTTTACACTGCGTGGTATAGGCTATGGTGACTGGCCAACTCCTCCTGCCCACTATTAGTTGATTATATTCATTTTCTATGTTCTCTTACAATTTTTTCCCTTTCCCTTTCTCACCTGTCCAACCATCCTGTGCCTTCTTCTAGTTGATATTTCCACATATTCTTTTCCTCGGCGATTCTGCAGAGAACCTCCTCGTATGTTATCTTGTACGTACACTTAATTTTCTGTATCATGTAGTAAAACCATACCACAAATGCATGTATTCACTTCTTTTCCGGTTTCCCCATAGTCCATTATACACTTCCGAACAATGGTATGATCCAGTCGTACATTGTCAGGAATTTCTTTCTTTTTAATATCTGTGGTTGACCCTATTGGACTTCTTTTTGCGATTAATATTCTCTTTGCCTGTGCTGTTTTGTTTTTTACGTCTTCCTGTCAAACTATTGCTAAACATATCAGACTGGAAAGAGGCACTTGATGGCTAGGAAGATTATTGTTTCTGTAAATTACTCTGTTTATTCTTTGATTAGTTCTGTTTGTACGGCTTTGAGAGCAGTGTCTGACGGAAACACTAACGCATTGTCACTTTAATTAAACCTTTTTTTCTTTTTTATCATTTATAGAGCGCTACATTGAGACACACACACACACACACACACAGTTCCACAGAAGGTTAATCGTTTATTCGTATATATTTTTGTATCAGAGCATGTTGTTGTAAGCAGATTTACTCTACAAATTTTAATACATGTTTACACTATAAGGTATCCGAAACGTGCCACATATCCAGTGGCCAGTGCCCAAGTTGTTAAACATTTGTTTACGTTTTTCGCTGACAATTATTTGGCTCTCTTTTGGTAGAGTGGTGAGCTTTGGTGCTGCATTCCTTATCTTAATCACTCCGTCAAGGATAAAGTAAGGAGGGGATTTACTGTACCACGACAAGCAGTAAAGAGGTTAGAGGTTATTCTGCTTCAGAGGTAGCAGAATTCCTTCACTTTGTTCTCCAAACGATCCCCAAGTCGAATGTTAATTTTATCACCAATCTCATCTCAGGTGTCACCTGATGATGGCACAGAAGCGGAAAGACTGATCTTTATCAAATAAATATTTTGCAGAACATCGGGAAAATGTTTCCTATTTAATGTTACTGTAGTGTTCTTTCAAGCAGCGAAGGAACATTCAGTTAATGTTATAATGTCATTTCCGATATTCCTCAACACTTTGGTATTTCTTTGGTTTACTCAGTCCATATTCTGTGTTCAGGAAATTGTTCATTTCCTTCGATAGGTCCCGAAATTACTCGTCGTAGAGTGTACCAATGTCATCAAAGAATCTCATCATTGATATTCTTTCACCCTAATCTTAAATCCCACTTCCGAAGCTTTTCTGTGGTAGCTATGAATCTGTTAAAGGCTGCGGCTGGTCACGGCTGAGGTTCGAGTCCTCCCTCGATCATGGGTGGGTGTGTTTGTCCTTAGAATAGTTTAGGTTAAGTAGTGTGTAAGCTTAGGGACTCATGACCTTAGCAATTGAGCACCATAAGATTTCACACACATTTGAACTCTTTTTTTTCTGTTAAAAGCAACAGCACTCGAAACTTTTCCTGAAATTCGCAAATTAACAAGGAGACCGCACCTACTCGTCGTCGCCGATTTCGTCCAAATTTTTTTGTGTACACAGGGCTTAGTCAAAGTGACAGAATTTGGAGCTCAAGATGGCCATGCATTTAAGAAAAAAATAGCATTTAAGGCGCGGATCGAGTGAGACAAGAGCCTTTTGTATCACCTTAACTTAAAAGGTGACCATCAGACCTTTTAATCACGGATTTTGATGAATCTTAGGTAAGTTGAAGAGGGACCTGTCCTCGGTAACGTCTTTTCACGCGACAACCGATAGTTTCCAAGAAAATCGATTCTGAAGTATTACACGTATCCCCTATAACTGTAACGTTAGTAATGATTCCGCAAAGCGAGAGTAGCACAGCGGCTAAGATTCGCTGCTACCATGCCGGCGGTAGGGGTACAAATCCTACGCGTGAACGTTTTTCCCCAATTTCATAGCCTCAAGGGAAGATTCCATAAAAGAACATTCTTTAATCATGCATCAGTTTAGAGCACTTGCTTTCGCATGAACGATCAAATATGCGTGGCTTGAATCGAAGTTCACTAAAGAAGGAACTATGCTTTGAGTTTAAACGAACTGGTTT
Source organism: Schistocerca serialis cubense (assembly GCF_023864345.2). Classification (NCBI taxonomy): domain Eukaryota; kingdom Metazoa; phylum Arthropoda; class Insecta; order Orthoptera; family Acrididae; genus Schistocerca; species Schistocerca serialis. The sequence goes on from NC_064639.1 coordinate 461,758,235, forward strand.
TCTTTCTTTTTTTTCAGGAATCGCTGATGATAAATCCGATTGCTTATAAGGTAGTAGCTTTCGTTAAATGTGCTTGGCGCTCTACGAATTTGTTTTTAGGTTGCTTCTTCGACAAATTCCACCTGGAATTCTGCCTTAAAACGGTTAGCGATTCTGTAGTATATTATTGTAACAAACGGAATGCACATTTGAAGAAAATTTACTGTAGCGATTAATATTTTGATTAAATTATTACGCCGAAAGCCACAATTTTTGAATAATTCCGCATGACATACACTATTTAATCAATATGTGAACGATGACATAGTCTTCTTCTGTAGTGGTCAATCCAAGGATTGGTTTGCAACAGCTACAATGGCAGCTTGTCTCCATTCTGTGCGTCTTTCAGCTTTTCTCTTCATTTCTTTATAGGTGTTACATCCCACATCTTTCACGATTTGATCCATGTACCTCAGTCGTGGTCTTCCCCTTGGTCTTTTTCCCTCGACATATCCCTCTATGATTGTGTTCAGGAGTCCTTTACGTCTTAATAGATGGCCTGTAAATTGCACTCTTCTTTTAACAATGAAACTCCAGAAGCTTCTCTTCTCACCTGCTCTTTCCAGAACCACTTCGTTTGTGACCTTGTCGATCCATTTTATTTTGAGCATGCGTCTATAGCACCACAATTCAAAAGAATTTAGCTTCTGGTCTTTCTCTGTCCCGAGAGTCCATGTTTCACACCCATAGCATGCCACACTCCACACATATGATTTCAAAAATCTTTTCCTGATTTCAAGGCTGATGCTCTTAGATGTTAATATGTTTTTCTTCTTGTTAAAAGCAGCCTTTGCTTGAGCTATTCTGCTTCTCACTTCTGCCTTGCTCCTCCCATCCCTGGTAATATTACTGCCCAGATAAGCAAATTTATCAACTTGTTCAAGCAGTTCATTGCCTACATAGTAAAAAAAAGAAAAAGAAGAAAAATACTCTGGATGGCATTTGAACCTGTACAGCCAGCGTTGCAGACATGAACCTTAGCCGCTGCACTATTTTGGCGTGGTCGAAACACGATTAACGCTACACGTATGGATCGCACGCATAAAACTTCAACGTCGATTTTCTCGGAAACTACGGGCCGTCATATGAAAAGCCGCTAGCCAGGCACGGAGGACAGTTCCCTCTACAACGTACCTAAGACTCACCAGACTCCGTCATTAACAGACAGGTGTGACAGTCCCCCTTGTTAGAGACGGTGCTTGACGCAGCGGAAAGGGAACAGAACGGTAATCTGAGGGTCGTGGGTTCGTCTCCTTCTGCAATAACTCCTTTTTTTCCTTTTCAGTGCTTACGATCTGCACACCGCAAATAAACTGAAATAATGCTGAATATATTGTATTTATTATTACTTTCAAAAAAGGAATTACAAGGAAAGGCAAAGGAAATTCTGGTGGACTACTACACGTCAGTACTTCATCGAAATCTGGGAAACTTACAACAACCTTACAGAAAGTTATTTTTACTGGTGTGATGAAGTCTTACGTTTACGAGTACCAATCTCTTCTATAACTTGACTCGTCGGGAGGACGAATAAATCCTCGACGAGGTTTTTCAACATGGTGGATTCGCGCAGTACATTATTAAAATGATTCCCCCGCCCCCAAATGCACTCGCTAGTGCGATCCTTCGATGTATGTTTTTATCGTCAGGTAAATAGTTTGATCAAAAAGCTTCGAAACTGCCCTTACCTCAATGAGAGAGCAAAAGGAGTTGCATCCCGAGGAGACCGCATCAAAATACAGTTCATTGCCACCATTTGATGAAATACTTTTGAATGCATTATGGGAACAGCAGTGATCAATGTCTTATAAATAATTACTATTAAAAACAGTCTTGATCACGATTTATTTAACAAGGTGACCGGTTTCGACCACTACTGTGGTCATCTTCAGACCATTGAGTAGGAACCTGTTTCTGTTGGAGAATCACTACTCCAACAGAAAGAGGTTCCTACTCAATGGTCTGAAGATGACCACAGTAGTGGTCGAAACCGGTCACCTTGTTAAATAAATCGTGATCAAGACTGTTTTTAATAGTAATAATTTGATGAAATGCTGCGTTACGCGTGATTTGCTGGCAAACTGTAAGATAAGAGACAACCTTTTATAAATGTAAACCAAGTTTGTTTTGTTGTAGTAACTTTTAAACCATCATGTAATTGTAAAAATACTACGTTTATAACACGTGCAAGATGCCAAGAAAGTTACTGCTTCCTCTTCTTTTTCTCTAAATATCACCCCAGCACGTGTAAATCATAAAGTGTAAGATGATAAAATGTAATTTTATACACGAAATTCTGGTATGCGCCTTATAATCACTTCATGTAGCCGGCCGAGCGGTTCTAGGCGCTTCAGTCCGGAACCGCGCTGCTGCTACAGTCGCAGGTTCGAATCCTGCCTCGGGAATGGATGTGTGTGATGTCCTTAGGTTAGTTAAGTTTAAGTAGTTTTATGTCTAGGGAACTGATGACCTCACATGTTAAGTCCCATAGTGCTTGGAGCCATTTGAACCATTTGAACTTCTTGCAAATTTGTTTGCAACCTCAAAACTTATTTGACCTTCCCTTTTTATGGATATATGAAAATATTAAAAATAGATATATTGGGTTTATTTCGGTTTATTTTCAGTATAAATAACCTAGACAGAAGGAAACAAACTCAGGACTCTCGTATTATCGTCCTGTACTCTTTTCCACTGAGCCGAGCGCTGCATGTAGGTTGCGTCAACAAGAAAGGTTCCTGACTCGCCCGACCCGAGCCAGAAATGCTGTTTTCTATAAACACTTGGTCATCTGCAGCTCCAACTTCTGTCATTTTCATTTCTGGGTAAGGTCTGTACATACTATGAATCTCGACGAAAGCGGTTACAACGGGTATGCGCAGTTCGCTTGTACTATTTTGCTCTGAATCTTTCTTCGCTGCTCGCCGGCCGGGGTGGCCGAGCGGTTCTAGGCGCTACAGTCTGGAACCGCGCCACCGCTGCGGTCGCAAGTTCGAATCCTGCCTCGGGTATGGATGTGTGTAATGTCCTTAGGTTAGTTAGGTTTAAGTAGTTCTAAGTTCTAGGGGACTGATGACCTCAGAAGTTAAGTCCCATATTGCGCAGAGCCATTTGAATTTCGTCGCTGCTCATAGGGCGCCTTTGGCTTTCCCCGCACCGACACTGCAGAATATGTACACCAGAAGCCGCACCTTTATCCTGCCAGCTACGTCACCACTAGGACTTAACCGCGGACGTTAAACGCGGCGAGTCTCCCAGGAGAGAAGTCGTCAACGTCTGCTTTTAAGTGTTGCGCGACTTCGGTGTGTTGGCAACGATGTGGGGATGTTGGCTTCCGTCAAAACACGGCGCGCCCAGCCACAGTAGTCGAGAGCGCGGGTGGGAGAAGTGCGCTTAGGAGAGGAAAGGAAAAGAAAAGCGAGCGGATGGAAACGCTGCCGGCCCAGAGGCCTCCGACGGGGCGCCCTGCGGACGTGACGCAGAGCAGTCGGCGGTCGGCAGTCGGCAGTGTGCTCTCGCTTTCCACCGCCGCCGCCGCCGCCGCCAGTAAAGGCAGTTGGCGGCCGGCAGCCATGGGCTCCCTGCGCAGGCGCCACTACAAGAAGGACTCGTGCTTCCTCGGCGACCTGTACACGCTCACCTACGACTGCCACGAGACGCTCGACGACCCAGTGAGTACAGCCCGCCGTAGTTCTACTGTTGCGACGTCTCTGCATCGTCGGTCGCTAGCAAAACCTGCCTCGACATCGCCGCGTCGTGAGTGTATGCTGTCCGTGAAGATGATTGTGTTCCTCAAGAAATCTTATAAAAATGTCTGTAGAAATAAGTGACAGTCCGAAGTTACAACAACTGCACCCTCTCAATCAACGATGGTGTTCTCAACATGTTCTTGGGCAGGAAAACGTTCACGTGATTTCTGCGTCACAGCACATACAATTACACCTTGCATATACGTGCGTTGTGGTGAAATATGTTTTTCCGCTACAGCATTCGATTCTCAACAACGAAAGTTAGAGCGACTTCTTTCGAAATCCGGCCCATCTAAATACTGGACGAGGCAGCGTTCAGTCAAAGGTGTTCCCAAGTAAGATATACCGAAAGAAGTTGTCAGTTCTGGAAACTGGAAATTTATGGTGCCTTACGGGACCAAACTGCTGAGGTCATCGGTCCCTAAGCTTACACACTACTTAATCTAACTTAAACTAACTTACGCTAAGGACGACATATACACCCGTGTCCGAGGGAGGACTCGAACCTGCCACGGGGGGAACCACACGGACCGTGACAAGACGCCTCTGACCGAGCGGCTACCACGCGCGGCTTCCCAGTTCTGCGTATGCTTCGCAACCAAGAGAAACTTCCCGAAAGTTGTGTCGGGAGCGGGAGAGTAGAATTATTTTTCTTTTATTTCTGGGAAACTATGCTCCAGAGATGTGAATACCCAGTGTGTGCGCGCGCGTGTGTGTGTGTGTGTGTGTGTGTGTGTGTGTGTGTGTGTGTGTGTGTGAGTGTGTGCGTGTGTGCGCGTGTGTGTGCGTGTGTTCGCCGTGCGCGCACAACAGTGACGTCGGTGATTTGCTCAACATGTACAGTGTACCTTCCGCACAATGTGTGTGTGTGTGTGTGTGTGTGTGTGTGTGTGTGTGTGTGTGTGAGAGAGAGAGAGAGAGAGAGAGAGAGAGAGAGTACGTTTCTGACCTCACCTGAGCTGAGGCACAGTCTTCCATTGAATACATCTGGAGTACCACATAATGTAAACGATTCAATATAACGAAATAAGGTTTTTGTAAATTCGTAGTATGCAAAAGGATGATTACGCTTACTAGTTGATGATTCAATGCTTTTCTATTCAAAAAGGTAAAAAAAACAGGAAGAAAAAACAGAACAATGTGCATTTAATCACACACTCTAGCTTGCGAAAAGAGGAGTAGAAGTAGCCACTCGGTCTCTGAAGTAATATTTTTCACAAAAATGGACGGAAGAAATTATAAACGTTGGAGTGGTGCTGAGCTGACAGTCAACGCCCCGCTTAGGTACAGGTTTCATCGCTACGTTGTCTTAATAGTTCTAAGAGTTAGTCTCGTGATGCCAATAGCCAGAACGCCATTATAAATAAAGCATAAAATGTATTAAATGGTTCAGACAGCTTTATTCACAAATTATCCACAATAGTCGCAGACTCATTCAGGAAATTTACTTCCCATGATAACAATGAAGTTTGTTTACATAGATTAGTTTCACATCTAGTGCTATGACAACAGAGCATAGTGGTCCAAGATTACGGTGTATGGACAGATTTTCATCACACATGTGGTAGCAAATTTTGCTAGCTTCATTCTGTTCACTGACAATATGTTTTTCATCACAGTCCTGCCCTTCGCGCAGCTCATAGGTTTCCAGTAAAAGTGTCCATAGTTCAATTTAAAAAAACGTAATGGCTTCAGTTCATTAACAAAAAGAAGCACAAAGAATGTCCACCAGTAGCATACCCCTTTTCAGCTTGTCAGGCACCTTTACAAATAAGCTGCAACATTTGGAATATGAACGTGTGACAGTCACTCGGGTGTACCCATACGGATGTTCGAGTCTGCTTGCAGCAATGAGAAGTCCACCTCGTCTGGCCCTACATCTACAGTGAGGTATCATAAGACGTGGTGCATGAAACACTGTTAGACAACCGCTCGATATAGATTTTCAGATGCTTTGTTTCCACCGTTAAGTAGAGAGGCGAAGATCCACACTTCTTATGTGAGAAAAATCTCAAATATTTGAATTTTACCGAGTTGTTAAGCGGCAAAAAATGCTCAAATAATCTTTCATGTGAAATAGCATTTTACGAAATTCTGTTGAATCTGCGTTATGCAAATACGTAATAAAATCTGCGTGATCTATAAAGCTGAAAGTGGCCAACTCGCTACTTCCATAACATGGGTGATCGGTTCTTGAAAAGTGGCCTGGTGTTTTGTACACCGCTCGCTTCAGGTACCTGTCTTACCCTCTAGGACTTGAGGACATTTTTTGGGGAAGGGTGACCGGTGAGGGGGGGGGGGGGGGGGGGGGCAGATGGACATGAAGCGCCTGATACAAAAGTATTCCATAGATGCACTCATTGTATGAATCAAGACATTGGCTCAATAAGTTAACACACACGTTTTCACATCAGTCGCGATCGTTGTAAATGATTGTTATTGATAACCTGTGACATCGTCTCTTTTTCAATTAGGAGGTTTGTTACCCAGCATGTATTGTTGTCAGTTTCCAGTATATTCACAGCCTACACGCCTTGGTCGACCGTTTATCTATCGTTCTTTCAGTTGTGTCAAAAGCTTAAAATCTGTTCAGCGCACTGGTGGTGGTATCGTTGTCCCGTTGCTGTGGCTGTGTGCCATTGCCCGTCAGGAACTTACCGGTTGTGGTCAAGCTGTCGAGGCCGACTCACCTGATAGTGAGTCGCCAAGTGGCGCAAGCTGCTCTGCTCTCACTGCTGGCGCCAGCCGTCATGGCCGTCTAACCGAATGGTAAAACGTGAGCGGGCTTTAAAAAGAAATTTACCTTGTACTTCCTCCTTAAAGACCAAGTTTTGAATTCGTTTAGTTTTTTAATATGCGAAGTATTTCAGACTGTTGTACCATCTTCAGTAAACGTTCCTGTTGTTTCCTTATGAAATGATTTGTGGTCGTGAAATATCGTGACTTTAGACTAATATAGCAAATTAAATGTTGTTATTTTGTATACGATTTTCTATAGAGTTCAATATATTTTGCAAATCTATGTCGTACTAATTCTGGAACCTGGCTTTCTGTAAAAATATGCAGCGTGTTACAAGTGAAATTGGAATATATTTCAGTGTTAGTATTATATTTTTAACGCGACTTCATTTGTGCAGACAAAAATTCCGTGTGAGAACTCTTGCTGAACTGAATATTTTTTTACTTCATTAGTTCATATATCAAACGTCATAACCTAGTTTCCGTAAGAGATCTTCGTTTATTATTGAGATCTGTTGCATGTAAATAGTTTGAAGCCTTACGAGTTTTAATTTCGGCTCTATTCCCACTTTACCTAGATGTCCTAAATCCACCTCCGTAGCAGAGGTAGCTAACGTCTACTTGTTGGGTGACGTCAGAATCGGAGGTACGCCGGTTACAACCCTGGTGGGAAAAATTTTCACTGCCAGCACTTGGCCGGCAGGGTAGGAGACGCGATGGCGTAAAGTTCTGATCAGGCTTAAATTTCCTGATCACCAGTCTTTGCGCCAATGTCTGGATTCAGTTCCAAACCTCTCCACAGTGTCTCTCGAAATGGCGGCATGTAACACTGTTGACGATGATCCCTTTGTCGGCCTATCTGAGCAATCTCTGTACTATCAGCACGAAAATTCTTACTGTCGTTCGTGTTCTTTTAGTAAGTCTTCGACGTCAGAATCCTTAATTCAATGCCACGCGATGGTACCATTTAGGTGATGTAGCAGTCCTTTGCCACATGAAAGTATAATTAAAAATCCTAAACAAAATGTGTTACTAAGGCAAATTAGAAATTAGACGTCAAAGCGTATTATGAAGACTTGAAAACCAGTAGCACTGAACACGACTGGACTCCAAATACGCCTAATACGGTGCTAACTGAATGTATTCAAAAATTAAAAAAAGAAAAAAAAAGACGAGGTCCCGAAACCAGTCCACACAAACAGAAACCTTCACAGCCCACTAGAGGTGGAATGATAACTAAAAAATTTTAATAAAATCTTGTAACATGTCTGTCCCTGTATTACGACAATAATTACCAGTAGAAGTTTCCATGTATTTACAAAACGGCAGATGTCAGATATGAGGGGTTATTAACATCATTCAGAGGATAGAACCGGTAAATATTAATTCGTTGCTACAACACAACTATATGTAACACATACAAAAGCTTCCCGAATTATTAAAGTAGTGTACCGTCCGTTATTCTAACTTGGGCCTTCTTGTCTCGCGGTAACACTTCACCAGTTGAGCAATCCAAGTGCGCTTTGCGCCTGCATGCCTTATTGTTGTCTGAAAGAATTTGACGGGGAATCCGTAATCGTTTCTAGACTGTCTTCTCCCCTGCAGTGGAGCGTGGCCTGATTGTTAAACACCAAGCGAGATGGCTCCGTAGTTACGTCACTGGACCCTTATGTAGCAGGAACGAGGCTCAAATTCCAGTCCAGGTATCCACATCTAAGTTTTTCCTAAATTACTTGAGGCGAATGTTGGGATGCTTCATTCAGAAACACTACCGCCAAACTCATTCCCCGTCCTTGTTTAATTGAGCGAATGCTCCAAACGTAGCGGTCTCCACAGAGAGGGAATTTCGTACTGTAACTTTTTCTTCCTTGCTCAAAACCGGAACTTTGCCTGTATTGTGAAACACTTCCTTCTTTTAATTCTAGTGAAAGAAGCTACGTCGTAACAGCAGCAGCAATAGCGTCAGCAGCCGAATCGAAAGCATGAGTTGGAAACGTGAAATGTGCGTCGTTTGTCATTTAATGAATGTCTGTTCGACGTTCTTAATGACGTTCTGTTCCATAGAAAAGGTAGATGAATAGATTTTAGAGGGAAAGGTAACCTACATTTCTGACACCCAATTTAACAAGTCATATGGAACGACTGCTTCTACAATCTCGTACGTGACCGTGCGCTGTGAAAAAACAGGTGGTGTCAAAAAGCAAGTGGTGTCAACTTTCCTTCGTTTTCTTTTCCGGCAAGCGTGCTCCATAATTCACGTCACTGAGAGGCAGAAATGTACTGTGCGTTATCCACAGCAAATTACTGCGTGAATAGAATATCATGGTGATATCTGGATTTGTCATCATTAAATACTCTGTTTGTACTTACTAATATACATACAGTACTACCGTCGTGCCTACAGAAACGGAAAACCGTATCAGCCCCGGCACTCAGTGGTTTCTATTCCTGACGACAATGGCGAAGATAGTCTTTGAAAGCTCGAATATTTTATTGGAATTGACGCAGCTTGAAAACCGAAAAGATTTTATTCACTTTTTCCATTATATGAATTTACTACAGTAAGCGGACGTGGTGTTTTTGGTGGGCCCAGAATCTCCAGAAGTTGAATGCGCCCGAAAATTTAACCGGCGGAGGTGCTGCAGTGGTCAGCACATTGTACTTCACTTCACGAGATTCGCTGTTTAAATCCCAAATATATACAAGTTTTCCGCGATTTACATAAACGGATCGAAGCACATGCCGAGATGGTTCCTTATAAAACCTCTGTCGTTGTTTTGTCCGAGCTTGAACTGCGTGTCTAATGACCTCGTCGTCGATGGGACGAACGTTGATCCCCCCCCCCCCCCCCCCCCATTTCCTTTCGGACGTTTGAGAATAACAACGTTCTGATTCATGACTGTGCTTCACAGGACTAGTCAGTAACACAACTAAATCTAATCATTTGCTGCAAGTTTCAACGATCTGTATGGCTAAACGGCTGACCCGTTATATGGTTCATGATGTACAGTCCCAGTTGCAGGTTGGATATCTAGCGGCTTCCAAAAAAGAAAAGATTTCTGTTATTTCATACAATGGTCGACCAAATTTAAAGTGCTGTCATAATCTGCTCATTAGGAGGTATAATTTTATGTCAAAAGTTTAACGTAGTAAGACAAGTATTGCAGTTAGAAACTGTCTAGATACGAGGGCAGGCTGAAAAATAATGCCTCCGAATTTTTTTGTGTGAAAGCTCTTGGATATCTTTAAATAAAACAAGTTTGGTTAACACTCTAAGTCTTTATTGATCATTTCTACATATTTATTTCTCAACACGATGATCCTGGTGACGGACACATTTCTGCCAACGAGTCACAGCCTCACTTCTGCTTGCACAGCTTTATCACTACTAAAGTAAAGCCCTCGAAGCTGTTCTTCAAGTTTTGAAAACAGGTGAAACTCTAATGGGGCCAAGTTGGGACTGTATGGAGGATGATCGATGACAGTAAACCCGAGGCTCGGATTACTGCTGGTGTCGCAGCGCTCGTGTGTGGTGTGGCATTGTCATGCCGAATGAGAGAGTGTTCCATGTGTGAAGAACTCTTAGAATTGGAAACTCAGTTACAGCTCCTTGTGTCTCACGCACCGACATAGTTACGTTTCACATTGCCAAGTTACACCCTACAGTTCGGAATCCACTAGCGGCAGACGGCTGCAGATATGTAGATGGGAGGAATAAAGATGTAGAAACTTCATAACGTTCGTTTGATTTTAAAAGCCTTAAGAATTTTCACATAGAAATTCGGAGGCGTTACTTTTTAGCACACCCTCGTATCTTGTAGCAGCGTAACTCACTGCACACAAATTACCCTGGTTAAACTCATCCAGTATTTGCTAATGACAGTACTTATCGACTTTCAACAAATTTCACGCATAATTTCAAGCCTTTTCGAAACTTTTTCTCACTGTAACCTCCCACAAGGAGAAAGGAAAAAAGTTTATTGGTTACTACCTTTCCGCTGTTCGTGCAGCATAATTTCAGCATCAGGCATGACTCTTTTAATCTGTTACTGCTATACTACTAATTCTATAAGCAACACATTTTGCAGACAGTATCCACATATACCAACGAATGTACCTGCAACATTACATCGCTGTACGACACACAGTTCGGGAGATAACCATTGAGATGCCTGGAATACTAGCTTTTGCTTAAAATGAAATGCAATACTCAGATGTAGTCGTCCATTTTTTTGATAATGAGAGTTCTTCGCGACTTCCTATAAACTTTAAACACAATTTCAAGCGTTTTTGAACTTCCTCTTATTTACGTGTTTAACTCCAGATATTTACCGCATTGACTTATTTCTAATCAGATGTTTGGAACTGTTTCACATATGGGTGTTCGATTATTTAAAGAATTGGAGGCGTGGGGAGGGTGGTGTTTACTGATATCGAGTTATCGTGGAAGGATCTCTGTTGCCCCACTGCACAGCGTATTCAGCTTTCATTGAAGATTATTCGCGCTACTTTTTTTCAATGATGTCTTTCTGAGCAACTGCGTTTGACAATTCTTCTATATCTACATACACACTGTGCAAACCACCATGAAACACACGGCAGACGGCACTTACCGTTACACCACACGGTGGGATTTCTTTCCGTTCCTTTCACCTAAGGAGCGCGGGAAGAATATCTGCTTAAATGCCCCTGTGTGCTCTGTAATTTATCTGACCTCGTCTTAGCGGTTCCTATGGCAACGATGCGCAGGACGCAGTAGTGCAGGGTCGGCCAAAAGTCACTCCCCGTAGTAACCTAATTGAATACAAAACAAACAACTGCAATTCTGAAATAATATAACCCTTTACTGAAGCTACAGGATTATCTATAACATTCTTTCTCGAACTGTTGAAATTATTATTCCACTCATTTATTGTTAAACTGCAAGCATCTTTGTGCCATGTTTATAAAGTGGAAACTCTTTCTTCAAAAATGGTTCAAATGGCTCTGAGCACTATGGGACTCAACTGCTGAGGTCATTAGTCCCCTAGAACTTAGAACTAGTTAAACCTAACTAACCTAAGGACACCACAAACATCCATGCCCGAGGCAGGATTCGAACCTGCGACCGTAGCGGTCTTGCGGTTCCAGACTGCAGCGCCTTTAACCGCACGGCCACTTCGGCCGGCCAACTCTTTCTTCATTAGAAAACATCTTCACGACAAGTTACGATCAACAATGAATAATTCCAGAAGTTTCTGATTTAGTAGCAGTGCACGCTAATGTTTGTTCCCATAATTATCACTAACAAACAAGATTACCCTAAAATTTTCAGTGGGTTACGATAAGTAGTGACGTTTCGTCCACACCGTGTATTCCTCACTTAACACTGGTCACTGAAACTTTGTAAATAGGCCTTCTTGCGACTGCTGCCATCTAAGTGTCTGTTAGTTTAGGTTTCTCAGCATGTGCGTCACGCTCTCTTGTGGGTCAAAAGAACCTGTGATCATTCGTGTTACCTTTCTTTGTATGTGTTCGATATTTCCTGTTAGCCCTAGTTAGTATGGGCCACACACACTTGAGAAATATTTTAGAATACATCCCAAGTCTGTTTTGCCAGGAATTTCCCTTACAGGTGTACGGTGTTTTCCCAGTATCCTAATAATGAATTTAAGCCTGCCGCCTGCTTCACCTACACCTGAGTCTATTACAACATGATCAGCAGTAGTCCCAACACACATCCCCGTGGCTGGCCCAAATTTACTACTGTCGATGAATTTTTGTCCAAGATAACATGATATGTCCTGCCTTACCAAGAAATCCTCATTCCAATCACAAAATTCGTTTAATACCCTATACAAGCGTAACTTCGTTAATTGGCAGTGGTGTGATACTGAGTCAAATGCTTTTCTCTTACCACGATCACAGTATTTTGTTTAATTCGATAAATTCAGACGGGAAAGAATGTCTCTGCGATACGGACGCAGAGGCCTGTTGTACAATCTCGAGACCCTCAAATGATGTTATCTTATTAAGGATATTATGTCCTTTTCACAGTATGATTCAAGTAATAGATGCTGTTTAAGGCTTTCCAAGTGTGGTACTGATATTACCAAGATAGTTTTGCTAAAACGTCACAACATTTCGACGATACACCTGCTCTCTTAGTCTTCATTTGGTGCAGGACTCCTAGCAATGCACTAGTGTCTGGATGACGTCGCCACCAGAACATGGCGTGTAGGTACCTCGTGAACATATTTTAGGGGCATTCACGCAGCGCTCGAGGAATTCAACATTGTTAAAATAACCTGTTCGATCACGACACAATCAACCATTAAAATTCTCTGAGTTATTCTGAGCCGTGATTGTTAACACGAGTTACTGCTAATCAAAATGTCACTAGTTTCAGTACAGGTGCAGGTATGGATATGAATATCAGTCTGTATGTCATCTTGTTTGACATCCTGTGTTGTCTCCTGCAAGCGGACAGAGTAGCTCTGATCCTCATAACTACATACACCTGCCAATGTTGGAAAGTGTAGTGTGATCCAAAGTGAGTTAAATCCTCAACAAGTAAAAGAGTAAACGATAGAGTAATTAAAAGAGAAGATGAAAAGAAGGAGAAGTTGAATTGAGGACGTTCATCTTACCGATTCCTGGGCTCAGCACTGAGACAACATGTTGATCACAACAAATACACTGCGCAGTCCCGAAGCACATAGTGAAGATTCTAACCAGCCCGCGAGTGATTAGAATTAGGGCACGGTGAGTAAGAAAAAATATATTTCGATGTACGGAGGAGGAAAGCTTGCATATTGGGAGCCTGAAGAACCTGCCCTTCGACTTTACAAGCGTCGGCACGTTGCGGACGTTCATGAGCTACAATATTTACATTGCACCACGACTGATGTCAATCCAGAGAAATGTATAGCTGTGGAAGAGAGATAGGCTGGAAGTGGTTGGTAACGCTCGGTTCGCAGATAGATACGTGCTAACAAGAGCAGTACTCTGGAGCAACAGGACAGCAAATACCATCGTCGAAGGCATACCCTTGGTGACGACATGCTAAGCAGAGGCTACAATATGCAATGGCCATTGTGACATCCATGTTTCAGCTAGAGGCCCTAAATATCTCTAGCGGATTCGTCTTCGCTGATAGTTGGTTGGTTGGTTGGTTTTGGGGAAGGAGACCAGACAGCGTGGTCATCGGTCTCATCGGATTAGGGAAGGATGGGGAAGGAAGTCGGCCGTGCCCTTTCAGAGGAACCATCCCGGCATTTGCCTGGAGTGATTTAGGGAAATCACGGAAAACCTAAATCAGGATGGCCGGACGCGGGATTGAACCGTCGTCCTTCCGAATGCGAGTCCAGTGCCTATTCACTGCGCCACCTCGCTCGGTTTCGCTGATAGTTACACGATGTGGGCTACAACTACTCCTAAAGCACTTTGCTGCTGCACCTAGAGTAACGCAAAGCTACTTTCCAGTATTGTGATCTGCTTGTAAAATGAGTGTAACAGACATATTGACCTTCTCCTTATATGGTTAAGACATCTTTCAAGACGACAAAGCACCAAAGTATCTATCATATCCGGACAGTACGGAACGCAGGGAGTTGCTGTGTGATCCCGAAACTCATTTCAGTCCCAGTAGTGACCAGGGATGCATATTTGAAATGTGAATCATTACAGCCTCCTCTCTTCTTCTTATCATTAGTGAAGACCACAAGGCATGCAACGTAATTGATCAGGCCACAGCATTACCACTGACGTCTAATTACAGCACTGCCAAGTACGATCGCTGCCATGTGAAAGACGAAAGGGGGCTTGCAAGATCTACATCTACATCTACATCCATACTCCGCAAGCCACCTGACGGTGTGTGGCGGAGGGTACCCTGAGTACCTCTATCGGTTCTCCCTTCTATTCCAGTCTCGTATTGTTCGCGGAAAGGAGGATTGTCGGTATGCTTCTGCGTGGGCTCTAATCTCTCTGATTTTATCCTCATGGTCTCTCCGCGGGATATACGTAGGAGGGAGCAATATACTGCTTGACTCTTCGGTGAAGGTATGTCCTCGAAACTTTAACAAAAGCCCGTACCGAGCTACTGAGCGTCTCTCCTGCAGAGTCTTCCACTGGAGTTTATCTATCATCTCTGTAACGCTTTCGCGATTACTAAATGATCCTGTAACGAAGCGCGCTGCTCTCCGTTGGATCTTCTCTCTCTCTTCTATCAACCCTATCTGGTACGGATCCCACACTGCTGAGCAGTATTCAAGCAGTGGGCGAACAAGCGTACTGTAACCTACTTCCTTTGTTTTCGGATTGCATTTCCTTTGGAGTGGATTGATCGGTACTCTCTTTCAACGAAACAACGCTCACGATCACTAGAAATTCCCTGCAATTATGTTCACCGGCGTGACTGCAAGAAAGCAAGATCCTCGTGACGATTTGTCCAATCTTTCAAACAGATGCAAAGCGCAGTACACGAAGTAATAGACGTCATATGTTTCAAAGAAATGGATAAAGTCGTTTATCCTGCAGTTGTATAATATTTTTCCTTAAAAAGAGTCTGTGAGCCACGTTTAACTTCATTTGGAGGAAGTTTATGGGATATCTTGAACAGTATTCCCTGTCGTTTATTACTGTACGACGGGCGCAGCTGTTTCCTGACAAAAAGGGCTTCAAAATGAATATTTCAAAATGCTTTTTGGACAAATTGAAACATAATCGGAAGGGCTCTCGTGGTCGACATGCGACTGTAGGGGAAATGTGGATTACTGAATAACATATAGGAATCAAACATATTTTCAAGATTGTAAGTTAGTAATTCCAAGTGTACTGAAACACTTAAATGTCTACCTTCGACTGAATATTTCCATGATTTTGCTTCCAGTACTGTCGTCTCACATCTATCATGTTTCCATAATTTTAATTTATAGCATTTTGATACTCTCGCTCCTGAAATTTCTCGTTTCTGTTCACTCTTTTAGTTCTTTGGTCTCAATCTGAGCTAAACATCCTGTGAATTCCATTTGATTGTTTTACTATAACAAATATAACATTTATTTGTTCATAGCCTCTTTGGGTATTACATTATACTGACATTTTTGTATCGACATAGTAGTAAAATGTCACATATATTTGAAAAACAATCTTTGCACAGCCATGAAATCTCGCTGGAGCTGTGCGAGCTATCTGTTTAGTATTAATTTATCTGATGATGGACTAGGAGACTGAAAGCCTGTTCATAATGAACTATTAAATAGATATCATTGTGGAACGTTAATACTGTGTATTCAATTTTTTAACAAATATGTCCGTTACACGAACAAAAAAATGTTAATATCTCTCTCGATGCAACACACAGTGCGAACGTGGGCCAACTTCCATACTACGTATCATTTTATTTGACTTTCGTTTTTCCTACGTGCCCTGCAAAGGATAATTTTTTCCTTGCATGTGAGGACGAAACGATAGGGGCCAGCAGCCGCCCGATACCACCGTCAGACATGATCAGAGTAACGCACAGTGTGTCAGTGCAGTAACGAAATATATGTGTGAACGCCATTCTTTAGGTAGCCTGCTTTGCTATGCTTGACGAAGTTAGCCGCAGTGCGGAGCAAATTAATGGTTAGCGTTGGCAAGAAAGCTGATGGAGGAAGGAGTTTCATGACGTCTGACATCTGACCTCCAACAGCCATTTGTCCCAGTTAGCGAGCCCTTTGTTCGGCAAATTGCCGGAAACTTGGCTTCACAAGCAGCGGGTCACTGAGGAACTTGCTCCTACGGAGATACTCAAGCTGGACTCTTGCTATAAATGAAGGCCTCCGGCATTGGGATCCTCTCTATCAAGTAAAATTTTACTAATCTGACAAAACTGTTAAAAACTTTGTCGGTAAAATACGGGGCTGCAGACCGCAATCTTCGAGAAGTAAACTTTGTACAAAATAAAGCGGTCAGCCGTTCGGACGAAAGGGTTTTATTTAGAAGCGATTTCACTGTCGCCACAAAGACCCTTTCCTAAAATGCTGGTTCCGAGGCTGCAAGATTCACCCACGTCCATCTGAGCGCGACTTCATGTACCGTCGCTTGTCACTCCATGAAATCTACTTCGAGCACTGCACAGATCAGTGGTGGTGTTGCTGCACTGTAAGTGTTCAGCAGGACGTCCTTGAAAACGGAGTCCTGTCGCTTTTTGACGGATCGTTCTTTCACTGACTTTAGTTCATGAGTTGTAACCGAAATCCCCTGCAACAGTTAAGGATCTACAAGAGTTGTTGCAGGAGATAAAAGAAACAGTTTTTTAAGTGACAAAAAATGTCACGGGAGCAGCGTTTTCCCTCTAGGGGGTCCATGAAAGTTTTGACGCTAATGGTGTTCAGTGACGGTGTCCAGACTGCCGCGTGATGAACATCGTTTTAGAAACGTTGCGTGATAAAGGTGGTCTAACACGCTCAAAACAACCAGATGTTTCACGAATAATGTCTATGATCACCCAACTGGGCAACCTACTTTTCTGGAGCGTCTATCGATGTCTCCGACGCCAAACGCTTCGTCTCATACTGGTTTAAGGGATGCTGGTTCACGAAGGCTACCATCAAGTCTTTATAATGTGACATGGTTTAGTAACCCACTCGCTGGAAATCTTACTGCATACAGGCGCCTTGCTATTCGACTGTCGCATCCCCTTAAACGAGAGAGAGAAAAGATATCTGTATGGTGCCAAAATTGGCAATTGGCATTAAGTAATGAAATATGTGAGGTTATCCACATGAGTGCCAAAAGGAATCCGTTAAACTTCGCATACACGATAAATCAGTCAAATCTAAAGGCCGTAAACTCAACTAAATACCAAGGAAGTACAACTACGAACAGCTTAAATTGGAAAGAACACTTACAAAAGTCTTGGGGAAGGCAAAACAAAGACGGCGTTTTATTGGCAGAACACTTAGAACATGTAATAAATCTACTAGAGAGGCCGCGTACACTACGCTTGCCCGTCCTCTTTTGGAGTACCGCTGCGCGGTATGGGATCCTTACCAGATAGGATTAACGAAGTAAATCGAGAAAGTTCAAAGAAGAACAGCACGTTTTGTATTATCGCGAAATAGTAGAGAGAATGGCACTGACATGATACAGAGTTTGGCTTGTACGTCTTTAAAGGAAAGGCGTTTCTCGTTGTGGCGGAATCTTCTCACGAAATTTCAATCACCAACTTTCTCCTCAGAATGCAAAATATTTTGTTGACACCGATGTACATAGGAAGATACGATCATCATCATAAAATAAGGAAAATCAGAGTTCGCACCGAAAGATATAGGTGTTAGTTCTTTCCGCCCGCTGTTCGAGATTGTAATAATAGAGAACTATTGTGAAGATGGTTCCATGAACCCTCTGCCAGGCACTTGTACGATTTACAGAGTATCCATATAGATGTAGATGAGATGAACGTCAGCTAATTCGGTTAGAGACTAATCACACATTAAGAACCTGGAAACATAAGTATAAGCTTTCAAGTAAACACAATAATAATGTAATCGTTTATCGAGGGAATCAGACGCTATAGGTGGTAATGAAATCTTACCCATCCTAGCAGTAAGATGTGGTAGCGTTGCAAATTAGATTCCAATTTCAACTTGTTGCTCACGAAGCAGTGAAAACAACTGTGAACATTTGTCTATCATCTAAGTCCAGTGTCTTCAAGGACCTCTAGCGCGCAAACAGTGTTCCTGCGAAATTTGTGTCACAAAAAGAGAGTTTCTCTTTATCAAATTTCTTTTACTGGCCATTTTCGAGGCAGTTGTATACAAATTACAATAGTTCAAAAGAAAATGGCCTTTTGCATGGTGCACATTGATTTTTTTAATTTATCTTGTGCACTTTTTATGCCCTCTAATAACTCTAGAAATTTGTATATGGTTTTTGTACTCCCTGTATATCAACACCCATAAACCGCAAGGCACATTACAAATAGGAGCGGACGGTGCTTGTGGTAACACTGTCTGTCCGTCCCGTTCGTGCCCCCCCCCCCCCTCCCCCTCCCTTCCTTTTCCCTGTTCTGTTCACGAATGTTACGTGGAAAGAACGACTGTCGATAAACGTTTTTATCAGCTCCCATTTCTCCGATTTTCTCTGATTTTTCACTGTCTTTCCCAATCCTCCTCGCCAAAATATAACCTGCTGTCCCTTACAATAACATGCAAATACACAAAATTCTGTAATATAATAATAATTTGTTTTCGATGGCGTCTGCCCTGTGTTAGGTTATAAGACATTAACATACTATAGCTTGTTCGTTTCTTGTGGCTTAGGAGACTAAATGAGTTCTGCCTGGTGATCTTCCTTACCCTCAGATCAGAAGATCGCCACCGGCTGATCTGCTGCTCTTCGACCCGTGATGGGGTCAGGTGTTTCCTCACGTACTGCAGGGATTTCGACTGCTGACTGTAATTAACTGGTTAATAAGAGAAAAGGGGAAGCCTACAGACCAGTAACATACACCTAAAAGAAAAGCACATATCTTCTCGTAAACGCACTGAAATGAGACCCAGCCCCAATGAAAATAGATGGTAACTAGCCTGTCTACAGTTTCGGACTGCACAGGCTATCCGCAGGCTTGCTATGGGCAAAGCCACAAGTACGCGAAGAGACATAAAAAACGAACAAAGTTAACGAAGACTATTCCGCAAGATTCGAATCACAAATTATGGTAAAGAGCCATGAGTGTAAACACGTTGCGAGCACACGGATAGGAGCAGCACGATGAAGACTACCGAATTAACATTGATGAAACCGTGAGGAGGATCTCTCGTGGTGCAAACCGAATATTTGCTTCTTAAACGCGGTCGGCTTTGTTACGAGAGCTCTACCGCGGATGAGTTGATAAAACCTGAGCACGACGGTGACTCATGTTTCCACGGCGGTGGAAACGAAAACGCGAAGCGCAAAATGGGGACTACTGCGCGACTGTTGGTCACGAAATAAAGCCACGAACGAAGCCTGCCAAGCACTGGCACAAATCGAGACCCAGAGGGCGCCTCTCAGTAGTTTCGTAAGCTCGGATCCTCGTTACCTGTATGCTTCCGCCGAGAGAAAAAGGTCCCTGCTGCCAAAATGAGCGGGGACGGGAACGCCGGCGGACGATTAGGCTTTCAGCCGAGGTGCAGTTCGGCCCAGCCGCGCCCTGGCTGTTACTGGGGTGACGCCAGCCGCCTGGCAGTCGGAAAGGCGCAACCGCCGCCATCGCGAGGATTCTGAAAACCAACGGCCACTGGATCTTCTGCAGCTCTGCGCCATTTTGAGGAATTTATGAATTAATTTATAGGTGAATCCGGAAATTTCTCCATCCTCATCCTCCTGTACTCAATTATGGTAAAGCACTGCCACTTGTGCTTACAGACGGCTGGAGGAAATTGCCTTTAATGCATAACCAAGCGAATTAAATTCAGCATTTCTTAAATAAGCAACCCGACTCTGTGGTTAGAATAGCAGTTTTAATTTTATTTTACTCCTTCCCTTTGTATAGGGGCTGAGCTGGACTGCTATAGAGATTTCGACACGTGCTTTAAGCGTCTCTGGGAAGTCTCTGTGCTACAAAATGTTAGAGTTACTATTAAAGTGGAAACAGACATACGTAGTCAGCCTCTTAAAATCAAATGGAATGCATGTCAATGAACTTAACAGTACATCGTGTGTGTTTTCATTTTAATAGTTACACTAAAATATTGTAATGTGTTCTATGGTGGCACAGTGACAAACCTACGTAAGGGTGGGGTTTTATGCGTGGATTTAGCATGTGGAGCATTTCTGTCCTTACTTACTGTGGCTGTGCGGAACTCTTGTTAGGGGCGCCATCACATATTGCTTTCCCCGCATGGGTGTATGGAAAATATATTGTAACACACACACACAAAGATTTTTACTGTGATGTAGCTTCATAATGGCCAAGGAGGCGAAATTAGCTGACTACTAAATAATGCAATAAATTATTTGTAATAAAAGAAAAGCCGACACAGGAAAATGAGTTTCTTCAAGAAACTGATATTTCCAAACCTTCCATATAAATCTTTGCTAACGCCGCGTAAATATCGTAGTGGAATGCGCAATGAAGCGGTGTATTCCCTCTAGTCGGTTAGTTCGTCTTTTTCTTCCGTTCTCTGCTCCCAAGAGTAGACAGGCTGTTGGCCCGTAATGGAGTCGCGATTCTTTTCAGTCAACTGCGGTACAGAAAGGTTCCCAACTGGAAGTACGTAAGAGGAACTTACCAATTCAGGCATTTGCCTTACAACAAAGGGCAACTTCCCGCAATCCTAAATTGGGACGGGGACAATGGAGGTATTTGTCTTCCAACAGAAGGAAATCTCTTGAAACCGTGGGGTCAGAACCGGGGATTGAAACTATTTTGCATTTATTTCGGATACTGTTTTGCATTAACTGTGGAAGAGTCACTACGTACACATTCTGTGTACATATCATCAAGATGCGTCCTTTGCATTTCGATATGTAATTAATTATAGGCCTACATTGTACTTACATTTGAGGGTGACATTGTGAAACGTTAAATCATTTGCGTTGACTTTGTCGAATCGTGAAGCATTTTGGCCAATATTTTAATCTGAATGGCAAATATTGGCAATAAGTAACTTCTGGAAAGTTATGGTGTCATGTTACCATGTGGGTCATTTTAAACCGACAAGAAAGATAGGATTCAATGTAGTAAACGTCATCGTAGTTTAGATATGCTAACACACTGCGTGAGCTTAGGACCAATACGTCTTTTACGTGACTATACGCCTACGTTTAGTACGAAAAAGTTCTCTCATACATCAAAGAGTCATGTCGAGCTGCACGGCATTTAGATATAGAATTAAAATGAAGTACCCCCTAAAGGTAGTAGAGCAACAGTGAAACATGTCTGAGCAACAGAAAATCACGCAAACAAACAAACAAAATGTCTTGCATGAAGGCGGTTCTGAACTTACTATTTTGCTACGTAATGTCTGTGAGCACGTAGAACAACAAACGACGTAACTTCCCACGGTGAGGACTCCCAGCGCTTCATTGTTTTGAAGAGACATTTTCGTCGTAACCTTAAGAAACCATGTTGACGCACCTTCACATTAAATTTCTTTTCGTGCACGAACCTTCTGTACCGCAGGCGTCTAAATGACATCATCATTTTTCGAAGCAGAAGACATTTGCTGAATCTACAAATGGAATCATTAATCAAGCATTCTGTAGCGGCAAACGACATGTATTCCACTAAATGAGGAAATTCTCTGTCACCTCGACCTGTCTTCCAGCAGAAAATTTTAAAAGCCTAAGGACAAAATGCAAATTAAATAGTAAAATCCTTTGCAAATTCAATATGATATACAATTGACTCTAAAACTGATTACAAACGACATTTCGGCTTCCCTGATACAACAAAACAGATCCGATGTGACACTGGAACGCCTGGAACAAATAAACCCCCAACCGATTATTACCGTCATCTTCCGCCAATCCCTCCAACCTCTAACATAAATGCATACTGTAAGCCAGATTAAGATTAAGAAAGATTAAGGAAAGGCAAACCTACGTTTCTAGCATTTGTAGACTTAGAGAAAGCTTTTGACAATGTTGATTGGAATACTCTCTTTCCAATTCTGAAGGTGGCAGGGGTAAAATACAGGGAGCGAAAGGCTATTTACAATTTGTACAGAAACCAGATGGCAGTTATAAAAGTCGAGGGGCATGAAAGGGAAGCAGTGGTTGGGAAGGGAGTAAGACAGGGTTGTAGCCTCTCCCCGGTGTTATTCAATCTGTATATTGAGCAAGCAGTAAAGGAAACAAAAGGAAAATTCGGAGTAGGTATTAAAATCCATGGAGAAGAAATAAAAACTTTGAGGTTCGCCGATGACATTGTAATTCTGTCAGAGACAGCAAAGGACTTGGAAGAGCAGTTGAACGGAATGGACAGTGTCTTGATGGAGGATATAAGATGAACATCAACAAAAGCAAAACGAGGATAATGGAATGTAGTCGAATTAAGTCGGGTGATGTTGAGGGTATTAGATTAGGAAATGAGACACTTAAAGTAGTAAAGGAGTTTTGCTATTTGGGGAGCAAAATAACTGATGATGGTCGAAGTAGAGAGGATATAAAATGTAGACTGGCAATGGCAAGGAAAGCGTTTCTGAAGAAGAGAAATTTGTTAACATCGAATATAGGTTTAAGTGTCAGGAAGTCATTTCTGAAAATATTTGTATGGAGTGTAGCCATGTATGGAAGTGAAACATGGACGGTAAATAGTTTGGACAAGAAGAGAATAGAAGCTTTCGAAATGTGGTGCTACAGAAGAATGCTGAAAATTAGATGGGTAGATAACATAACTAATGAGGAGGTATTGAATAGGATTGGGGAGAAGAGGAGTGTGTGGTACAACTTGACAAGAAGAAGGGATCGGTTGGTAGGACATGTTCTGAGGCATCAAGGGATCACCAATTTAGTATTGGAGGGCAGTGTGGAGGGTAAAAATCGTAGAGGGAGACCAAGAGATGAATACACTAAGCAGATTCAGAAGGATGTAGGTTGCAGTAGGTACTGGGAGATGAAGAAGCTTGCACAGGATAGGGTAGCATGGAGAGCTGCATCAAACCAGTCTCAGGACTGAAGACCACAACAACAACAACAACAACAAGCCAGATTATTTCTCACAACATAGAGGCATGGGAAATAGGTTCTATAGATTTTTATTCGACTAAAAGTGGAATTAAATGTCGTTCAGGATTGTGATCAATCAACCAAGCAACCTTGAGAGCTAAAGATTCGCTAATTAAATAACGTCAGCTGTTTACCATTGTTTTTACATACCATACTTGGTGGAGGTAGGTGGTAGTAGGGGCACGTCGGTATACGTTTATTCCAAACAGCAAAGCGTATATGTACGAAGTTTCATTGAAGTAGTTCTTGGCGTTGCAGGGTAAAGCAGGGACAAACACGCACAACCCATGTACGTTCGGTATCATCTGCTGCATCTGGTTATTACCCTCATCTTCCACCAATTCCTCCAACTTTTTTGTGTAAATGGTGTCATATTTCAGTGGTTTCATATCTCAAACGGTAACCAGAATAAAAAACGGTATGAGGACACAGAAGGCAATGGAAACCACTGCATAAAAGAGACATAACGTGTATCCACGGGACATGTGGTCTGTAACTGAAAAAGTGTCATGATGTCTAAATGTGATGGGGAGGCTAAAATGTCTGGAAAAAGAAATGATTCATTACGTAACGCTCAGTTCGGCTTTCGGAAAGATAAAGGTACAAATGAGGCAGTTCTGGTGTTGCACTTGGTGATGGGAGCAAGACATACAGTATGAAAAATCAAGACCTGTTCATAGGATCTGTCGACCTAGAAAAAACGTTCGACATTGTAAAATGGTGCAACATGTTCGAAATTGAGAGAAAAATACGAGTGAGCTATAGGTAAAAACAGGTAATGTACAAAATGTACAAGAGCCAAGAGGGAACAGTAAGAGTGGAAGACTCGTCACGAAATGCTAGGATTCAGAACGGAGTAAGAGGCGTATGCAGTTTTTCGCCGCCACTGTTCAGTCTATCGTAATCCAAGGAACAATGAAGGAAATAAGAGAAAAATTAAAAATTGAGATTAAGCTTCAGGATGAAAGGACATCAGTGACAAGATTCACTGATAAAACTGCTGTTCTCAGTGACAGTGAAAAGAATTACGGGACATGTTGAGTGGAATGAACAGTCTAATGAGTACAGAGTATGAATTGAATAATGAGCAGCAGTAGTGAGATTGGTGATAAACTTAAGCTCAAAATTGATGACAACGAAGTAGAAAAAGTAAAGAAATTCTGCTACCTTTGACGAAAAAAAAAAAAAAACACATGACAGACGAACCAAGGTAGACGTAACAAGTTAACTAGTGTAGGCAAAAAACGGCATTCTTGGCAAAAAAAAAAAGTCTACTAGTATCGTACATCGGGATTAACTGGAGAAAGATGTTTCTAAGAATGAATTGATAATTAAATCAAGACCCTACGCTGCCGACAGGTGTTGATATACATCAACGGGGACAACTGAAAACGTGTGCCCCGACCGGGACTCGAACCCAGGATCTCCTACTTACATGGCAGACCCTCTATCCATCCTTTTTTTTTAGTCTCATTTTGTTCGTTTTAGTTCGTTGCATCTGCTGGGGGCGGATGTCGCAAGACACCCGTTTCAGTTCGTCGTTGATCCTTTCCATTAACTCAGTTGTTTTTTTTTTGTTTTTTTTTTTTTTTTAATTACAGAGAGCAGCTAACCCTCTGACCGAACACGCTGAGCTACCATGCCGGCTCCATCTGAGCCACCGAGGGCGCAGAGGATAGTGCGACTGCAGGGACTTACCCTTGCACCCTCCCCGTGAGACCCACATTCCCAACTTAATGTCCACAATCTCACCAAGTCCCATAAGAGTTAGGATAATACGTGTGCATCCGCACAGAAGGAGGAGGTCAATGGCTGGTTAATCTTAACTATATGAAGATGGTTCTGTTCTTTCTGACATACCAGAACAGAACAGATACCATCTTCATATAGTTAAGGCTAACTGGCCATTGACCACCTTCTTCTGTGCGGATGCACACGTATTGCCCGAACTCTTACGGGACTCGGTAAGATTGTCTGCTGCGAGTAATGAGTGTAATGGGCAGGGGCACTACGAATTTAGTGTGTGGACATTAAGTTGGGAATGTGGCTCTCACGGGGAGCGTGCAAGGCATAAGTCCCTGCAGTCGCACTATCCTCTGTGCTCTCGGTGGCTCAGATATATAGAGCGTCTGCCATGTAAGCAGGAGATCCCAGGTTCGAGTCCCGGTCGGAGCACACATTTTCAGCTGTCCCCGTTGATGTATATCAACGCCTGTCTGCAGCGTAGGGTCTTGATTTAATTATCATTTCATTCTAGAGCGCTACATGATCACCGATGGTATCTGTTCTTTCGGACATGTCCGAAGGAACAGATACCATCTTCATATAGAATGTACGTTTGGAGCACAACATTAAATGGTTGGTAGTCAATCATGGACCGTGGGAAAACTGGAATAGAATAGAAATGAAACGATTGAGACGTGGTGCTATAAAAGGGTGTTAAAAATTAGGTTGACTGATAAGGAATGAAGAGGTTCTCCCAAGAATTGGCGAAAAAAGTAACAGTGGAAAACACTGACAAGAAGAAGGGACAGGATAATAGCCCATGTGTTACAGCATCGGGAAATAACCTCCATCTTAGTAGATGAGGCTGTAGACGGTAAAAAGTGTGGGGGAAGACAGAGACTGGAACACAGCCAACAAATAATTCTGAATGTAGGGTGCAAGTGTTCCTCTGAGATGAAGAGGTTGGCTCAAGAGAGGAATTCGTGGCGGGCCTTATCGAGGCAGTGAGAAGACTGGTGAATCAAAATAAAAAAGCTGGAAACATTCATTTTAGTCGAGCAGGATGGTAAAGAGCTGTGCCCAGCTCTGTGCAAACCTTGATACAAACACTTGTTGTTGACAGTGGGATCGAAATAGATCACATTGAAATAGAAATGAAAAAAGAGAGTATTGTTTCCAAATATCCCTTCACAAAAAAAAAAAGATTTGAGCAGAAAACTGTTCCAGTTATTGGAAGAGAGCGACGATCAAACTTATCAACTGGTCCAGATCACAAACATTCTATGTAATTTTGTCTATAAGAAGAACTCTGAAACCTATGTGGAATGAAATAACGTTTTTCACGAGCAATAATGTGAATTTTGAAATGGCAGAAACACAAGTTGCACTCGTCATGCCTGTTAGCCTGTGAGTGTTGTGAGGAAGTGATCAGATTCAGCGATCCATGACTCCTGAAAATCTCTTGAATCAGTAGACGTCAAGATGGCTCGAGCACAAGACCTAGTGAGCGTCTTACATTCCAAATTCTCCAGGTGGTCTCCTACTAAGACCGATGCTTTTTGGGCATCTGTAATACTTACATTTAAACTGTTAATATAGATAATGCGAACTCAGCTTACTACAACTGCGATGGTGGAAATAAATCGATTAAAATACGGTACTGACGAAGTTCTGACATCACTCATGTTGCATTAATGTTGCAATTCTGTGTGGTGATCCACTTCAGTGGTCAAATATTCCTGACAGCTGAAAATTATGATCCCGACCAACTGTGTAATCTGAATGAATTAGTGCCATCCTCACAATTGGACTATTTGCAAACACCTTACTGACTGGTACAGGAAGTTAAGCGATATGAAAATCAGCGCTCTGGTTGATGCTGTGTTCCTCGACTTCAGGAAGGCATTTCACACTATCCCGCATTGCCGTTCAGTGGGGAAAAAAACGAAGTTACCGAACATCGGACCAGATTTGCGACTGGATTCAAGACTCCCTTCCCCACAGACCCCAACACGCCGCTCTTAACGGAATAAAATCTACACATGTGAAGGTAGCTTCGGGAGTACCCCAGGGAAGTGTGATACGACCGTTACTGTTTATAATTTATCTAAATGATATAGTAAAATGCGTCGGAAGGTCTTTCAGGCAGTTCGCACATGATTCAGTTATCTAAAAGAAAGTAGCAACCCCTAGAGGACCTACAGAAGCTTGACGAATGATGCAGGGACTGGTAGTTAATCTTGAAAGTAAATAAATGTACGTACTGCGCATGGATTGGAAAAGAAATTCACTGCTGTACAACTATACTATTGATAACAAATTGGTGGAAGCGGCAACTGTCATATAGGACCGATAAAGAAGATCCAACGAAGAGCGGCGTGTTTCGTCAAGGGATAGTTTAGTGCGTGCAAGAACGCTACAAGAGATTTTGGCGTTGAATTTCAAAGTATATCAACTAGCAAGAGATGCGATTAGCAGTAGAAGTAGTACGGCGATAAAACTACTTTTATTTTATTATTATTATTATTTTTCATGTAAAGCGACAGACGATTCTTTTGTGGAAAGAATATACCGACAGTCAAAGAACACGGGGTAGAAGTTGCGCAGGGTTTGCAGCCAGTTATACCAAGAGAGCCATGGTGTGTGAAGTCCAAACACTCGAGGAAAATAATTTCGTCCATTGATCGAATGCCTCCGTCATGGATCTTTCTCTGCCCACTTACATAGAATCGACTTTTCGGAGTCAGTGCCATGACATCGCAATTCGTAATGTCGGTCACATTGTTACAGTGCAGACTGACAGAGCCAAATTTTTAAAGGAGTTCCGAGACTTGTTCACTACCCACCACGATGTACGGTACTATCTTAGATAAAAAAAATCCGTTTGCGGAGACGGTGACTGACTTATTCTTTATTTTTGACGCAATATTTTTTATTGCTCAGTCGTAACCGGTTTCGGTTTACAATGGCCATGTTCAGGTACTGTAATAGTGAAAAGAAAAGCTCATTTTAAGACCTGAAATAAGCATAACTATTTTCGACAGGTCTACTTTTGAGCCTAGTAAAATGCCATTAACTTGCATATGGTTCATACGTATGGGCAGCATTTGGTGAAAAAGTGATCATGTATATTAAACATAAAATCAGAAATCAAGGAATTATATACATACAACCCAGTGTACTTTCCGTCCCTATTATTTGCGCTAGATGCGCGCGTCTTTTATAACTACTATTCCAGTTCTAGGAGATACAAACAGAAGTACATATGATGCCAACGCCAAATTTATAGCTCAAGAAGATATAAAAATCTAAAGGGAATTACGACCGTCGATCTTACTACTAGAACAGAAGTGGTTTGCTGTCAGTAGTATCTAGTACTCTCATTCGAAAGTGTCAATTATGTTCTGAAGACGCGTTTATGAATGTCCCCTCTACATGTGTCTGACCAGCGTTAAATGTCACCTTGATATATTTTTCATTTTTTTAAGTTATAGTACCTAATTAGTGCTGCGCAAAAAAAAAGGGAAGAGGCCTTGTGCATCACGGAAAGTTTATTGTCCGAGAGGAATCGAACACACATTACTTCCTCTTAAATACGTCTTATGAGGTGACCACAACAAGAAAATTCGAGAAATTAGAGCTAATAGTGTCAGTCTTCCCCCGCGCCATTCGCGAGTGGAACATGGAAGGGGGCATCAGTTTCTGGTACAAGAAGTATTCGTCACACACCATCAAGTGACTTGCGGACTATTGATATAAATGTAGACCATGAAATAACTCTGAGGCTGTGAATGAAACATAGCGTAAACAACTTAAGTATTTGAATTTAAAATACATTCTTTTAAGTACACTGAATGCGAGATCAAACTCATTATAGTTGTATTGCCTCGCAACCTTCAAGACGCTACATTGTATTGCAAATAATAAACGCGATAAAATGCATAATTTCTTGCTTCGAGCCACAACCCAAGTTGTGCACCCGCCTCTACTAAATCCTAAATCTAACTGCATAGGTACGTTATAGTAACGCGTCCTCGATTTGTTAAATAATAGTAGGGTTAAGTAAATGATTCGGAATTGCAGATATAGTATTTCAAGAAATAACCATTATTTTCAACGCAAGTAACCTCCGAAACGAATTTGTATCATATATACGAATCGTAAGTATCTTATTACTGAAATACGCCGCAGGCGTTCATTTTGGCCACCTCCTTCAATAAAAACAAGAACTTTTTGCGGCAGGCAAACACAACAAGACGCGCTTGTATTTCGTATACGCGCGACGGAACATCCGGTCAAAGCATTGGTGGATTGCTGTATTGTGTGTACGCTGCACAGTGTTCGTTCAAGGCTGTTGAATTTTGAGCGTACGTCTACAAAATTGTAACCGCTTGGTGTTGTGTAGTAGCTAGTTTTATAGTACAGTACGTGTGTCTGAAAAGAGAATATGTTTGAAAACATAATCCATAACGTAAAGTCGCATTCTGCAAAACTGAGTGAGACGTTAAATCTCGAGAATATACGATCCCAGACGACGCGTTTATCAGAAAATGTGGAAAATATAAAAAATCACACTAGCCGGTTATCGGACAATCTGATGTTGGCATTGAAGAAATCCAAGTTTTCCACATTCTTCCCCATATCTGAGGATACATGCAATGTATCACAGCAACCTGTCACGGATAAATCTCCCCAAAATCGAGTGTTGAAATGGCCTGTGTTGGTAGATAACAGAATGCAATGGATTACGTTACAGCCAAATTCACTTGAGGAAGAGGAGGAGGAAGAAGATATTGTTGCAAGGTTCATTCGTGTTATTACACCAGAAGACGATTCCGTGCCAAAAGTAATTATTTTTTAGGTTTTTAATTACATAGTCTCAAGTAGCTTGTCATATATAATTGTTGGTTTTGTTATCTCAGTACTTTTAACTTAGACTGATATTTTGGTGGTTGAAGTTCCAGGAGCCTACTTGAAGCAGCAGCTGTAATACATAGTTCATTTACAGTATTTTGCTGTATTTTGGACAACAAGAATTCCTCTGAATATCATACAGTGGGGGAAGATTTACTATTGAATACTTCCTTTTTTCCCAATCTCTTACATGTTTCTGTTAATTTTAATCCACAAAAAACGTCATTTCTTGAACAGTGTAAGCTGCTTCATGATTCTTAAAATTGCTTGAGAACACACTTAAAAGTGATTACTGCCTCATTTATTAACCCATTGTAATATGTTTGCCTACTTATGATGTACCCATTTTGATACTGTGTTAGTCTACACAGCACAGTCTGTCATGTTCTGCCTTCCAGAATTTATCTAAATTAGTCTATGAGTATCACTTTGCAGTTATATTACTCAGATTAGAGGGATCACTGCTAGTGAGAATAATGAATAGGTTAACTGCGCAATGGAAAGCTACCCTTGTTGGTTAAAAAAGGAATGAAAGAATCCACAACATATGATATAATTAGAAGTCAGTTTCAGGTACACAGAGGGTGCTCGAAATAAATGTAAGGCAGCATGGGACGCTATTAGACAATGACAATTCCTCCACCTGGGTACATCAAACTCTGCTTGATCCAGGAGAATTAAAAGAGTACATTGTCACATCAGTCAGAGAACTTGGAGACAAAATTAAAACCACAGACATATCTGCTTGGTCTCCAGCTGTCTGAAGCACTTTCTTTCATTGGGATAAAATCACACCCAATGTTATCTGTAAAACTGTTTCCAAATTATTTATTTCAAAAAGTATCGATTGCTACTGGATGTCTAATTATGTTGTTAAATGAACAATTCAGTTGCCAATTAAGCCACTAAGTTTTATTTTTAATGAATGTTCAGATTATGGAATTTTACAGGATTCACCCAAAATCACAAAAGTTACCCTTATTCAAAAATAATGAAGAACAACTCCCCCAGAACCACCAACCAGTTTCTAATGTGTTAATATTATCAGGAATATTCGAATCACTCATGTAAGTTCAATTAAGAAATTATTTTGAAAAGGATAACGTTCTTTGCAACAACCAGTTCAGATTTCAGCCAGATAAAAGTACCACTGCAACTGTTCTGAAAATCGTTGATTAGACTTGAACAGATTTTCAAAATTAGAAAATAGTATAGCCTGCATTATGTGCAAAATGTTATGGTATACAAAAATCTGCATTAGCAGTAATTTCTTCCTATCTGATCGTGGGAGACAGTTTTGTCTCAGTTATAGACACTGCTCATAAGTAGAAACTGGTACAAGTGTTTCACCAGGCTTTGTCCTGGGCCCCTTCTTTTTCATTTTGCTGTCAATGACCTGCTCCATTGTGAATTACAGTCTCTTATCTGCTATGCTGATGATACAGCTTCACATCACAACATCCCAACTCTTGATAATATCGTGCAACAAACTCTTGATTCAGCACTGAATTTGTTTGCAGCCAGTAAACTTGTTTGTAATCCAGACGAAATTCAGTAGTTTGTGTTAGGACTGTTTAAGAGTGTAAGTGATAAATGTGTCAAACTCTTAGGAACATATTATAATACCAAATTCAGTAGGGAAAACCTTATCAACCAAGCCTGTAAAAAGATTTCACGTGAGTCGTACCTGATGTGGAAACTGAGAAACATACTCAGCAATAATTATCTCTGTATAACATATTTCATACTCTTTTAGTCACATGTCATATGTCGTCCTCATATGGTGACATGCTCCTCATTCAGCAACATTTAAAAAAAAAAAATCGTCCATTTAATGCGTAAGGCTGGTTCTAAAGAGCACTGTCGCCATCTTTTTTACCAGGCTTAGGATACCAACAGTGTGAATCTGTATATTTATGAGCCTGCATTCTTTGTCAATAACAACATTAAAGAATGTGTTGTCAGGGAAACAGTTCTTGAACATGACACTAGAAATAAGGCAAACAATGATGTCCCAAGGCACAGGCTAACAATAACAGGGAACTCGCATAAAGTGAATGCTCTCAAAAATTTTAACAAGTTTCCTCTCGTTGTTCGATACTTACCATTAACAAAATTTAAATTGAAGTTATATGACTGGCAAAAACATCCATGTTACAACATAACAGAGTTCTGTGATATGGGCAGTGTTGAAATAAATATTTGTGATTATAGGTGTATATAAGATACTTAATTTGTACATGTAATGTGAAAATTAATTTCAATAGTTTGACTTCAACTGTAATTTGCTATCACTGGGGAAGCCTATTCCAATATAGATGCTCAATGGCAAATAAAGAATCCGAATCTGTATGTCTGGTTAACTACCACACTGCTCTCCTGGTCATTAATGCCTACTTCTGAAAAGTGAACCCCTTACTTCTTAAAGAATAGATGCCCATATTTCCTCATGAGACTGAGTACACTGTATTCCAGTCCTCCTACCACGCGACTCAAATTCAGATCCTTTGTATAACAGTCAGACATAATGACCATTCAGCTAGAGAAGTGGACCCTAAGTAGTTAAAATTTTATTTTTGTCATTTAGCAATTCAGTAGTAATTCTAGCAGAGACAGTTGCCTGTGAATTCATGGTTTACTTAGAATTGCGTTGCAGAGGTGTGTTTCTACGTTGTTTTTTTCCAGAGTCATGGTCTAATTTGACATAAAAAGTCTGTTTATTTAATGGTTCATGCAATGGCTGAACTGTGTTTCCTTGAAACAAGAACTAATTGCCATCATGCTGAAGTGGCTTGGGTCAGCAACTTCTGTTAATCAGTAGAATGAAAGACCAGTCCAAACTGCAAATTTTTGCTTTTTTATTCATTCGATGACTAGTTTTGGGGTGAGACCCACTTTCAAATCATACATACAGTGCATACAAATGACAGTTATTTGTATGCACTGTAAATGTTCATTGTACATGTTTGACATCTTCAGAAATTTCATTTTTGAATATGTTATGAATGATTTAAAAATGGACCTCGACCCAAAACGAGCCATCAAATGAATGAAACGTAAAAATTTGCACCTTGGACTCATTTTTTGTTCTACTGAGGAACTAATTTACATGTGCATTAACTATTAAAATAATAATGTGAGCACATTTAATGAAATGAGGTCATTTGACGTACTCTGATACAAAACAGGAAAAAAATTCTGTTTTCAGCACCAAAAGTGTTGTTTTATATAAAACATTAGGAGAGTAGTGTGTTTGTTATAAGCTGTGAATTATGTCTTATAAATCAGAATATTTTTCTTGTTTACAGCGGCGCAATGATCGTGAGGAAATTCGTAGGCGACTTGCTATGGGCTCAGACACAGATGATTATTATAGTGGTGACCGCCCAGGCAGAAAACCTAGTCTGCAAGCAAGGCTTCAGAGTGGTATGTGAACTATCTCAGTTACTTATTTCTTGGTAGTTGTGTGTGTGTGTGTGTGTGTGTGTGTGTGTGTGTGTGTGTGTGTGTTGGGGGGGGGGGGGGGGCAGATGGAGTTCCCTTATGTAACACCAAATTCTTTTATACTGATTTTGCACTGACGATCCTGATTTAGGTCTTCAGTGGTTTCTGTAAATCATCATATCCAAACTCATATTTTCATCTCTGATTGTCTAATCATTGACTGCGTACCTCTTTCCCAACCAAATAGCCTTCTTTCTAGTAACCCTTTCCTCTTTCACCAACTCACCAAAGAAAGTACCCCTGGTTTTGAAAAATTCATTTGTTTCTTTCTTTACATTCTCTTCCTTTGGCTTCTGTGATTCCATCTTCAGCCTCTGTACGTCCCTCACTCTGTACTCTGTTAGCCTCCTATCAACCTACTTCCAACTTTCTGTCTCTCCCTCTCTCTCATACATATACAGGCTTTTGATATTCAACATCCACTGCAGGACAAAGACCTTCTCCACCTCCAGAATGCAACATGTCATGTGGCCTTCAGCTATAGAAACCCCCTACATATTTTCTGTTTTCATCTGCAGATCTTCCATTAGATTGTCTTCTCTGTCGTTTCTCCTTTTGGAATCCAGAAAACTTCCTTTCTCCCTATGCCATCTGGCTACCCTATCCATCCACCTCAATGTCAGTTTCATTACAGTAATAACTGCACTGTACACTCAAGTTTATTCTTGAACCCATTTATTTGTTTCCCGTCTTTCCTAATAATTTCCACGTTGTGTTTTGTATTGCTTACCAAGTAGCTTTCAGTTTTTGAAAAGTTTTTATGCCAAAGGATCATGTCTCACATCTATAAGTCAAAATTCAGAATACTGGTTGTAAACTTTTCTTGTCAGACACACCAGAAGTTAAGTTTAGAAAATCCAATCTATTTTACTGAAAGTGCTCCACCCATTTTCATTCTCCTGTTTATTTCTTTTGCTGCCCATCCAGGAACTGTCTTCACTTGTCCCGTATACAAAAACACATCAACTGGTTCCACATGGAAGTTACCTATGCTACAGGCAAGAAATACATCATCATCGTCAAAACAAAAATGGTTCATACCTGTCCCATTAACATATAGTCCTCGATTTTTTTCCAATTGTTGCATCTGAAAACTTCTTCTGGGTCTTCTCAGATTAGCTTTCGTGTTATATAATCTCTTTGTTCAACTCAACTTTCAGTCTTAAGTCTAATGGTACTGTAGTGGTAGCATTTAGCACACTAAGGTAACATGAATCAAAAACTTGTTCTTAAGGTTTTTTTGCTTCATTTAAGTTAAAAATATGGGAAAGCCCTCTGAAAGTCATAGGCAAAGTGAGTAATTCATACTCATTACTCGATCCTCTAATCTAATTCACAACATGCAAATGGTATGTTGTGCTAGATACAATTTTAAATCTTTAGACACAATACATTTCATCAGTTAAGATGACAGATAGTATATAACAAAGTAGCTAAAAACAGAAAGAAAGTTGTAAAAGTCTTTGACAATTGTAAAGTTACAAAGTTGTAAATATGTACTTTCCCTTTGTTACTTTTGTATTTTGTTGTTACCTGTCCTAAAACAAGCCTCTTTATCTTTATAGTTCTAAGTTTATTATGTATTTACTTCTCTGTGATATTTGTATTATTGTTAATTTTTATATACATATATCCACAGTAAGAAATAACGTATGTTCAAGGAAAACTTCATTTTATTCATACATTCATTGTAACATGTGACTCATGTTCTGTGTGGGTGTTCTTACTCATCCAAAACTTTTGATTTTTTTTGTTTTAAAATACCAAACTTTGTACAAAGAAACATTACAAAATACATTTTGATTTATTAATACTTTGAAAAGTGCTTTGTAGTAATAGTGCAAAGTTTACAGAAGTAGTGAATCTTTCCCCTACAGGGATGAACCTGCAGATTTGTTTTATGAATGAGACAGCATCTGATGTAGATTCCCCCAGTTCGGACACAGAGACGTCAACGTGTGATTCAGAGAAGATGTCACTTTCAAGGAGTCATACATTACCAGCCAAGGTAGGTTTGAATTTGGAAACAGATACCTGCATGACATTAAGAATGATAGAATCTTTGTTGTTTATTTAACATGTATATTTTGAGCAGATTCTATTGGTTTCAGTGAAATATGCCGGATATCATTAAACACTTAAAATATGAACAAGAAATTAGTGGGATAAGTTAAGACATAGAAAAATGTTTGTGACATTAGCCCTAATGCAGAGCAGATGTGTACAGTTTTCGTGACGACCCATAGTAAGAGAGAATTACTGATATTAGTAGCACGGTGTTAGTAAAAGATTACATGTTCCAGGCGATAATGATTCATATCCAGATTTTAGGTTACTGTCATGTTATAAAACCGAGTATGAAGAGTGCACAAATATTAGAGACATGAAGGGGATACTTCAGTCTAAAACCATGGACATTTAAATCTAGAGAGCATAGTGTATCTGAGTAAATTGCTAACTGTTGTGAAATGGGAACAAATCTTTGAAGAATTATGCCGAGGAAGATGTTTATAGTGAGGCATGTGCAGGGAATGGGTATACATGATGCCGTGCCAGTATCAGAGTGTAGTGCACCAAGGCCATGTTGCTATTAATACTGTTAGGAAAGTTTTGGAGTATGAGGTTCCTGAGGAACATATCACAGTCTGCTTCCAAACTTGTCCAAACAAGACTAAAAATAAATTTTAGCTAAGAACTTTAATTTCTCTTATCACTTTTGAAATAGCTGTCAGCATCTAACTGTATTGTAACGAAACAAAGAAGAGTTTTGCAATGCATTTCTTATGGTAAGATGATGGTGAGTCAATACTTCGAGGAGATGTCCCAAATATGAGCGGAAATTTTTCCATTCAACAGTTACATATATAAATGGATTCCATGCAGTAAATTCCATCTCCAGAAAACTCTTAGCTTATACTACTGCATTACAGAAACTTGGGGAGATTTCTGTATGCTATACCATCAGATACAGTATTCCATAGCCCTGTTAGCATACACAGTTACAGTTACAGCTGCGTTCTTTGGCGTACTGCTTTCTTAGAGAACAAGAAAACACATTGTGTCTAAGTGGAACAAAAGATCTAAGATATTTAAAAGGGACACATATCATTTAGCAAGAATAATCAGGGAAATATAAAAGAAAACAGAAGATGGTACACAGTGACATACAAACACAAACTCACACATAAAAACACCAACATTTTCAAAAGACAGGGAATAAACATAACATACACAACTGATAATTCTATCCAAAAATACACCCTAAAACTGACAAAAAAACAGAGACATATACCAAAAAGCGGGTATATACAAATTTCAGTGTAATAATTGTGATGACAGTTACATACGACAAATACACCCTAAAACTGACAAAAACAGAGACATATACCAAAAAGCAGGTATATACAAATTTCAGTGTAATAATTGTGATGACAGATACATAGGACAAATAGGCAGAATATTTGATATCAGATACAATGACCACTTGAGAGCCTCGAAGTATGGGACAAACCACTCCACATTTGCAGAACATGTAAGAGAACACAATTGCAACCAACCACTAGAGAAGAAGACATGAAAATAATTAGAATGAACAACAAAAGAAACCACCTAACCCTGCAAGAAAATTACCACATACAGAAAACCAAAGCAGAAAAGAAAACCCTGTTGAATGATCAAGTACACATGCCAAACAACTCATTGTTTACACCAATAGATACAATAATAGAGTAACAATACAACAAAGGGCTATAATAATAATAATAATAAAACCCCATTTGACTCCTTGCCCATGAACTTCGCCATAAAACATTTACAAAACTCAGATCAGCTGAATGCCATAACTTTCAACCATTTTATGGCAACTCTCTCTCTCTCTCTCTCTCTCTCTCTCTCTCTCTCTCTCTCTCCCCCCCCTCTCCCCCTCCCCCTCCCCATCACACACACACACACACACACACACACACACACACACACACACAACAAAATGAATAGCCATTATTTTTCAGCATGTACTTTCTTAGATTGGCAACAAGTATGTAAACAAACCAAACAGGATGAGAAACGTAGTGAACTCACAGTATTTACGTCTTGAAAGCACAGTTATCGATCAAATATCTAGTGACAGAAGGCTGACAGTGCATCACAAAAGTAAGGGCAAACAAGATGAAAAGTGGGAAGAAAAAAGTTAAGAATATAAAAACATGCTTATGTTTCGTAAACAGAGCTGTGCGACCTCCAGCTTGTGACTGGATGAAAGGAAACACAGATGCCTACAAAAAATGTGAAGAACTGTAAGTAATCACTTATTTACATAAAAAGGGGGTGTGAACTGTTTTATAATCTACAAATAACACATATCAAAACAAAACTGTATCATTCTATATCTTACTGATCATGCATTAAAGAGAAAAAGGCGAAATATGTCTGAGAGAAATAAAATACAGTGCAGCAAGAAAAGGCGGTTTTTATTTTCCAAACAAATATATAATTATTACAGATGATGAAAACTTACTATATTATTAAAAAGTTTCTGCCAAGTAACAAAGCATGAAGTGGATGTTCGAAGTTGGGGTGTACTTGTTTACGTATGAAATCACAGCCTGTCTAAAAGAATGTGTCAGTCTATTGGTGATTCAGTGGATATGTGATGGAGTTTGGTATAGTCTGTGAATGTAACGAGATCTGTAGATGGATTCCCACAGTAGGCATACCTTATTTTCGATTAATATGTTTGAGTTTTCAGGCACGTCTGATGATGAATGTCTAGAAACCAATAATGCGAAATACAATAAAACCTCTTCAGTATAGTCTCAGGAATTAAATAAATCAAATAACACAGTGTTGAATATTTTCTTCATAGCCTACAGATATTTGAAATGTGTGGTGCTCAACTGTCAAGAAGCAGTATCTGTGAAGTGGTGCACAATACAGTGCTTGACTTAAGTAGATTGAAACTAAATAGTTGAATATTTTATCGCAACAGTCCAGGAAATATAATTTTGTTGATTATTTAGCTGCAAAGGGCTACAGTTTTTTGAATCATCCCTCCTGTTCCTTGTAGCCTAGATCACTGGCCCACCTCACACACCCTCCTTCTGCCATAAGAAAGTCACAAGTCGAACAGCTTTATGTAAAGTCTATATTTTCTAAAAATGTAAGATGATGAATTTGCTTTCTTTTTTTAAACAAGTGTTTTTGAAAGGTAAAGAACTGCATTCAGTGCAATGAAGCAATGGAGAGTCTTTTAAAAGTTAAAGCAAAATGGTCCTCTGATGTAAAGTTTCGTGCTGGTGTGTTGTAAGGAATTGTTGTGGTTCTGGAAGTCAGTATTAGCAACTGGTTGTTCTGTGCCATTTGTTTTAGCTGATAACTGTTAACCATTTTTGCTGACTATTATTATATATTGAACACCAACTCCCACTCAGTAATGTGCCTTGTTTCAGCAGCAGTGCACTTCTGCCACTGGAATCAGTATGGGTGCAGCACGGCCATCTGCATCTCTCTTGACCCTGCCTTTACAGCAAAAAGAACCTGACTCATCGCAACCTCTTCCACCCCAGCAGCCACTGACAGAGGCAGACTTCTTTGCTCGACAGGCACGACTGCAAGCTGAGGCACGTCTGGCACTTGCACAGGCAAAGGAAATGGCTCACATGCAGATGGAAGTAGAAAGACAGCGTCAGAAGAAGAGCCCGATCACTGAAATGGTGCGCTCAAGCCTAGAAAAGGTATTGTTTTCTGTGCTATTGAAGAGATTATTTCTCTTGCACCACATTTTTTTAAACAGTGTAAAATAGAATTTTGCTCTCTGACTCTTCCTTCTTTCTTTGGCACTTTCTTCCAATTGTTGTGCCCCTAATGAGTATTATAAGAAATGCAATTAACTTTTACAGTTTGCAGTTTTAGTACCCACAAAAACTACATCGAAAAATAAAGCCATAAATGTAGCTCTTTGTGAATAGTTGGGCTTCAGTCTTCACCCAGACATTCATGTAGTATAAATCTTATTGTAGGCAATAAATGACTTCTGCTTTGTGAATGTATGCTGCAGAGGAGGGACTTCTTTCCTGTGTGTCCCTGATTGGTTCTCACATACATGCCCTTAATCAGTCTTTATAAAAATGAGAATCCTATCCACCCAGGCCTCAGTTTAATAAAATCATACAGTGTATCATCCTTCTAATTTTTGTGATATTCCAGATGTTTACAATTAAATTGACAGTATTCTGAGCACTGCAGTGTGCTCTGTACACATCCCAGGATGCTGACACTATAGGTATGTTCATTAATTGGTGCCACCAGGTAAAAATATGTCACTGTGAGCAGCCAGAATGTGGTGTGGCTGCAGTGATAGGAATGATCAAACACATAATGACAGTGGTTGTGGCACATTTGTTTGGAGGATATTGCTACCAGTTACAATATGTGGTCAATATGGTCTCCTGATTCAGCCACATGCTGCATACATAACACAGCATGGTTGACAGTTGCTTGCAGTATATCCAGTGTAATCAGAGTGATGTATCATCGTATGCTGTCCTTATGATCAGGAAGAGTCTGGATACATCCCCAATAGACACTATCTTTCAGATGTCCCCACAACCAGAAGTCACACAGATTTAAGTCAGGGGTCTGGAAGGCCACTCATCTTGAAATTACCTAGAGATGATGCACTCTTTACCGAAGTTTTCTTGAAGCAAATCTTTCACCTGTCAAGTGGCATGTGGTATTACCTCATCTTGTATGAAAATAGTAGTGTGGAGACAGCTGCGTTCTTGCAAAGCTGGAATCATGTGTTGTACAAGGAGGTCTTTATAACAAGCAAATGTCACTGTACACTTAACAGGCCTAAGCAAATGTCACTGTACACTTAACAGGCCTGAAAAGTGTCAGTTCTTGAAGAAAAACAGACCAAGCATAAAGGAGCTTGTGAAACACTACCACACAGTCACATAAGCTGGCTGCAGTGTATGTGGCTGCGTAGAACCCCATGTGTGACAGTTCTTTGCATTCAAGGCACTGTACAGAGTAAAATGTCCTCATCTGTCCAACAAATATTCTCCAGCCACATATCATGCAACGAAGAGCAAAGTCGCGGCATTGTAGCCTATCTTGGGGCTTCATTTGGTGCTCTTTCTGAATGTTGCAGGGGTACTCATGTGAAATATGGCATAAAATCTTTTGAACTGTTGACCAGGAGAGTGACAATTCCCATAATATAGATCAATTGTTGGCTGCAGAATTTGAGGCGCATACTGCACAGTTGGCTATAGCTACAGAAACTTTAACAACAACTGTCATGGGAAAGGGCTACCTCCCTCTTCCTCTTGCACCACATAATTCATGAGTTTCTTCAGATTTCTTGATCATATCCTGTAGCACATTTACTGACATGGGGTCTGTTTGCAGCTGTTTCTGCCAGCGATATTGTCACATTACAGAACTGCTATTGCTGCCTTCTTGATAAAACAATTTTATCTTCAGTGCACAGTCTTTCTGTTCAATAACCACTGTGTTTTGTACAGAAAACTTCAACCTTCTTACCCTTTACACCAACAGTCTCTTTACGAAAGAAATCAACATGCGTCACCAAGCAACAAACAGCATACTGACGTAAAAACAAGAAACATTTCACATTCTGACTGCTTACAGTATCATATTTTCACCTGGTGGCAGAAAATGGAACATCTGCTGGCCTGTTAGTCTCCTTTTCAGATCTATGGGGGGAAGACTGCTAATGGGGAGGTAATCATTAGAAAAGATAGAATAACCAACAAAATTAAAATGTTCTGCAAGTCGGAGTGTGGGATTTTAGAAGTTTGAACAGGGTAGGAAAGCTAGAAAGGGTTTAGTCTAGATATAGTGGGGGTCAGTGAAGTGAAATGGAAAGGGGATAAGGATTTCCAGTTAGCAGAAAACAGTTTAACAGGAGTAGGATTCATTATGGACAGGAAAGGAAGGCAGCGAGTGAATTACTGTGACCAGTTCATTGATAGGGTTGTGTTCAGTTATGCATGAAGACATCACATGTAGAAGATGAAGAGGGACTAAGGTATATGAGGATAATGAACAGGTAATTCAGTATGCAAAATGTGACAATAATTAAATAATCATAACTGACTGGAACATGATAGTTGGGTAGGGAATAGAAGAAAGAGTTGAGGAACAATATGGGCTTAATAGTAGGACTGAAAGAGGAGAAACACTAATTGACTTTGACAATAAATTTCATTTAGTGATAGTGAATACATTGTTCAAAAATCATAAAAGGACAAGGTATACCTAGAGAAGGCATGGAGATAAGGGAATATTCCAGCAGGATTGCTTCATGATCTGACAGAAACTGCAAAATCAGACGTTAGATTGTAAAGTGTACCTAGTAGCAAATATAGAGTCAGATCACTATTTAGTAATGATGAGCAGGCTTAGTCTAATAGACTCATCTGAAAGAATCAATGTGCAAAGAAGTGGAGTACTGTAGTACTGAGGAATGATAAGATACGTTTGAATGTATCTGAGGCTATTGATACTGTGATAATGCAGCCACAGTAGGCAGTGCAGTTGAAGAGGAATGGATGTTTCTAAAAAGAGCAATTTCAGAAGAAAATGAGCAGATAAACATAGGTATATTGAAGGTAACTGTGAAGAGATCTTGGTTAATGGAAGCAGTAGTTCAGTTAATTGATGAAAAAAGGAAGTACAGAAATGTTCAGGAAAATTCCTGTGTATAGAAATGTAAGCCACATTGGAATGAAAGAAAAAAGGACACTTTGGGGAACCCAAGTCAGAATGGCTGCTGGAAGAATGTGAAGAAATATAAAAAGAAAAGTTTGTTGAAATAACTGACTCAGCACACAGAAAAGTTACAACAAATTTTGGCAAAATTAAAAACAAGGTCATCAACAGTAAGAGTCCAATGGCAATACCACTATTAAGTGCAGAAGAGAGAATAGTACTGCTAGGTACTTAATTGCCAGGTAGTCATGTAGTAGGTGGAAAGAATACATTGAAGGTCTCTATGAGAGAAGGAGTTACCTGGTGACCTGATTGAGAAAGAAATGGGAGTGGAAATGGAAGACAGTATTAGTCAGAATTTAACAGAGCTTTGGAAAAGTTGTGACCAAATAATTCAGAAGGGTGGGTAACATTCCTTTTGAATTTCTGAAATCACTGGGGAAAGTGTCAATGAAATGACTATTCAGGTTGGTGTGTAGAATCTGAGTCTGGAGACATATCAACAGACTTTTGGAAAAATATCGTCCCCACAATCTTGAAGATAGCAAGGGCAGATAAGTGTGACAACTATTGCATAGTAAGCTTAATGGCTCTTGCATCCAAGTTGTTGACAAGAATAAAGTACAGAAGAAATTAAAAGAAAACTGATGATATGTTAGATTAGGCTTCAGGCTTTAGGAAAGGTAATGGCACCATAGAGGATAGTTCTGACGTTGTGACTGATAATAGAAGCAAGACTTAAGAAAATTTAAGACAATTTCATAGGATTTATTGGCCTGGAATAAGCATTTGACAATGTAAAATGGTGCATAAGTTCCTTTCCTTTCATTTCTTTTCTCCCCCGCCACCTTCAATTTACATAGTAT
Organism: Schistocerca serialis cubense; assembly: GCF_023864345.2. NCBI lineage: Eukaryota > Metazoa > Arthropoda > Insecta > Orthoptera > Acrididae > Schistocerca > Schistocerca serialis. The sequence goes on from NC_064639.1 coordinate 461,801,190, forward strand.
GTATCACAGCTGATGATTCCGTATGGTGTCCACCACATATTCATGTAACTGATTCACCTCAGTGGGCTATGAAGCCAACCTGCAGTGCACATGCACATTTATATCCGACCTTCAGTGCAAATCTAAAATTAGCATACAGGACATGGACAGGGACTGTGGATAGGTGGCACTAGGTTGTGTGGGTCGATCAGGGAACATGCCAAGAAAGTCCGTGCATTTGTGATAGACACTGTGTCCGGGTAGGTTAGTGGTTAATGCAACTGCCTAGCAAGCAATAGATTCTGTATTTGTATTTCACTCATCACTGCTGATTTTGCATAAAGCTCCAATGCAGGTAATATCAAGAGTTCCTTTCCTTTCCTTTCTCCTGCTTCTGCCTTTGATTTACATATTATTTGAGGTAATAGTCAAAAGTACAAAATAAAGAGATGAAAATCTGCTAGCTGTCACTCTTCATGGCTCTGTTGAAGAAATGCTCTAATTTTATCATAGGTGTTATCTTGATTCTCATTATTATAAATGATTAATAAATTAAAAATTGTTCTGACTAGTGTCAAACAATGAAAAATCCAGGAAGGGATCTAACAGCATTACATTTTGACTAGTGTGTGTTTTATGGATGGAAATTTAATCAGTGTATTAGGTAGCTGTATTCTCATACACAAAGAAAACATTTGTTGGGAATCTGTTCACTTCACTAAGAAAGTATTTGAAAGATTGACAACTTGTGGATGGAAGTTATATTTTTTGTATATATTTATGACAAAGTCTTGTAGTACAAGAGTAAAATGGAACGTTCTCAGCTTAGCATAGAAAGGCCATTGAGATGAATGAAATTTTGTATTTGTTACATTGGAACATGTTGTACAATACTATAAGTCAAGTGTCAGCTTTATATGTGGGATAGTTTTGTGGAATACTATACTACTTGATGAAATAATTGAATTGTATGTGTTTCATTTAAGTATGTAATCTGGTATGGCTTCATTTTATAACCCCCTGCCATTTGCTGGCAATTTTGCTTAAGCAGTATTCTCCTATATTTATAACAGTTACTGCATTTTTCTTGAAGAGAGAGGACATGTGCATCCCAGGTGTTACATAGATGTGTATTCTGCAACATTTCATCTGAAGATGATTGTAGCTTACAATCAAAACCAGTAATAGTATGAATAAAAATAGTGATTGTCCTCTGGTTAAATAAAAAAAGAATAATTGTAATTATTATATGGTAATGCCACAACATAAACACACTGTTCTGTTACTTCTGTGTAGCGCTATCTTAGAAATTTTGTTACATTTATCTCCCTTCCCCCTTCACTCACTTTCGATGAGTATTAAACTGTTCATTCCCTTGTTGTCTTTTCTTTTCCATTTTTTTCAGATTGGTAATCATTTTCACTCGTGTTGCAGCAGTTGCTATCAATTTATAAAATTATGTTGTTTTCAGGTTGGCATCCCATTCCCAGAAGACAGAAGACGTGTTAGCAGGCAGTTGCTGACAGAAATGAATGTTGCTCAACTTCAAGTTATTGTAAATGATTTGCACACCCAAATTGAAGGTATGAAATAGCATCTACCATTTGATAAAATCAGAATTATTACATTTATATATTAACAATCAGATTGAAATAATTGCGCTCTCTCTCTCTCTCTCTCTCTCTCTCTCTCTCTCTGTGCATGTGTGTGTGTGTGTGTGTGTGTGTGTGTGTGTGTGTGTGGGAGGGGGGAGCAGTGGCCACTTGTGAGTATTGTGAGTATACAGTCTGGTTTTCACAAAGTTTTTAGATTCAGATAAATTTGAGAGTGAAATTAATGCATCTGTTTGTTGATAAGCATATATGTTTATATGCTTATCAACAAGTTTATACAGCAAAAGCCACTGCCAATAGTAATAACAACAGTAATAGTAATATGCATAACTTATCTGACAAAAGGAAGAATTGTTTTTGTGGAATTTTGTTGTATTGTGCATAATTATGTACAATTTAGGGCAATAATGAAATAATGTGTAAGCTTTCACAACTCTCCATTTTGCTTCGTTGTGGGAGTTTTCATGCTTTTACATTTTTTCAGACAAATGTACAAGATCCCTAACACATATATTAGTTCACAAATTTACTTCCAGACTGAAAATCAAATGTTCTTACACTGCACCCACACAACAACATGTACTAACTGTACACTTCCTTGTTAAATGTTCATTTGTAGTCGCACTCATTTGATTTCATCGCTCTCTCAGTCACAGGATCTGCTTTTCGAGACCCTAGCTCATTTGCAGCTAACTTTTCCTGGTAATTAACTTTTCTGTTCCCAGAATGAGGTTTTTCACAGTGCAGTGGAGATTGCTCTGATATGAAACTTCCTGGCAGATTAAAGCTGTGTGCCAGACCGATACTCAAACTCAGGACTTTTGCCTTTCCCCGACAAGTGCTCTACTGACTGAGCTATGCAAACACGACTCATGATCCATCATCACATCTTTACTTAACTGTTAGCATTTAAAATGGATTCAACATAGTTCATGTTTACATGGCATGCAACCAGCTCCAAACACAAAGCGCCATTTGTGGAAATGATTAAACTCAAGTAATAATGTCTACAACATGGTCACCTGGCTAGAATACAAATGGGGTGATGAGATCCATAAGGGCCTAAAGCAAATTGCCGTTGATCCCAAACTTAAGTGAATATGAGAGAAACCAGTGATACACTTTTTGTGAATTTTCATGTATACAGTGTGAGCCTTCAGCACAGATAAACCTGACTCACCATAAGATCAACAGAGTTCAGAAAAATGAATAAATGCTACCATGTCAAAATAGACAGTGATATGGTTTAGGCCCTAATGATTCTCTGTGTGATAAAATTCATAACATATACACTGTAACTCATTCAGAAACCATAAAATAGGTTTACTGTCAGTACAACTTTAACATATACTGACATCCTATGTAATTTTACTACAGTGTATAGTGAGCGAATTAGCATATCTGAGGAGTGGGCTATCATCTAGTAGGATTTATGCCCAGCGAATGGGGATGAAAGTCTGCCACAGCGTGCTACCACCTGGTGGCATTGCCATAAGCTTCTAGTTGACTGACAAGGGCTAGCTGTGCACATTATGAACCATGCACGTTGATTATCAAATTCGTATGTGGCCATATCTTTCAGATTGCAGCATCTATGTTATGTTTAACAGCATTCAAAGAAAAATAATCAATAAATTCACAAGGTGTCGAAAGTGAGGGTGTTCACATACTCTTTTGCTCTTACACATCAGCCGCCACTGTGTGTGTGTGTGTGTGTGTGTGTGTGTGTGTGTGTGTGTGTGTGTGTGTGTGTTTACAGAAGACAATAAGATTTAATACAAATCAATAGCAGAAATCTAACAATATGCAAATAGTTTACAAAGCAAAAAAGAAAAAAGAAAATTTCAACAAAGAATAATGACTGGATGAGTTTGTTTCCAACATTTATGACAGTCAGTGCATGAGTCATCATCATCATTTTATTAAACTGCAGAAGTCACCACAACTGGAGCATAATGCTAAATGTTGTATACACCCCTTACATCTATACAACACACAGTCTATTATTCTAGCTTTTCTGTACTTCTTTGTCTTGACAGTTACAATAATGCTGTTGTGTTCATTGCAGATCTTCAATTCTCCTGAATTTGTTCCATTCATTTTGCTCTCCATAGAGTTCAAAATTATTATGAACATAAACAACTAATGTTGAAATTACACTGCATATTAAATAACATTGAACACAGATGATGTTCTCCATACGTTCTAAAACCACTGAGGGGAAAAAAGGAAAATATTTTTTGTAAAAAATAACCGCTGACAAACACCACAATTCCTGAAACACATTGTTGTCAAAATATAGATCAATGATACACAGAGCAACCAAAGTAAACATAGACAACATAACAGGAAATAAACAGAACTTCTGGCCAGTACTTGCCTGGATGAGGTCAAATTCTTAGCACTGGTGATAGACACACGTGAGCCTATAAGATTCTTTCCTGAGGAACAAAAAGGGATGGGTTGGGTAAGATTTGACAGGAAGCACAAGTCTCTCAGACTGCAGAATGAGATGTCTCCCCTCATCCTGACTACAGGAGTGTCCCTCTCATCCTTGGGTCTTTATAACCTGTACTTCCCCAACCTATCCTCCTTTCCTCCCTGAGGAAGGAACTAATAGTTCCAAAGGTTAGAATAATTCCTTGTACTTTTATATGTATGTATTATGAGAATTTCACTTTCAGATGGTAAGTACTGACCAACAATTCTTTCTCATAATTTTGTAGCTTTCTCAAGAATTGTTTTTCTTTTCATGCAGTGACCACAATGAAACAGATTCCAGTAGCAAGTGGCTTCCTTTCCTTCATAATTACCATAATACTGAACAAAACTAAAATGAAAAGGTACAAACCACACAAGGAAAAAATATACGAGTTACTAGTAACCCATAATTTGAATTATATCAAGAAAGATTGCAAATGTTTGTTTGACAATTTTGTGACATTTGCAACATCAGATTAACTTGTCAAATATAGTTAAAACACACACACACACACACACACACACACACACACCAGAAATTTGTAAGTATTTCCCAAAAAGTATCATGAGCAAGATAAGTTAAAGAAACAAAATATTATGAATGGTGATAGCAAATGATTTAATAATGATAACATTATAGGCTTCCACAACTGTTTTGTATCAGGTAACCTGATGAGAAAGAACATAACAGCAAAGGGGATGGCAACTTGACTGCCTGGTGATCATAAATTGTTCAGTTATATGTACTGTGGTACACCTTGGTAACATACGTTAGCAGATCACAAAGGTCTGGTGACATTGTTGGGTTCAGACACTTAAAAGGGGGCTATAGTGCTTGTTATGGATTTAGGAAAACAGTAATGCATGCTATAAAAGGGCCAAGCTTCAAGATTTATTTTTCATGTTTACTTTAGTTCTTCTTAGATTACAAAATTTAAAATTTATCCTTCCATGAAAAAAGTGCGAGGTGAGTTATTGAGCAATTTCTTGCTCTTGAACTTCCAAAATTTCTTGCTCATTCAACAAACGTGATACATTTGTAGCAAAATTACAGCGAACTGTGAAAACTAAGGAGTATGCACATGAAATTATATCCGTGCAATCACTCAGCCAGTCACGAGAGCAGCTGATACACTCACTAATGTTTCTTTTGAAATTGACATCAGAAGGAAGTACCAGTCAAGAAACAGCTTGTGAGATGTCTGTACATTGTTTTCATACAAAATGCACCCAGTTTTGAAGTGAAAGGCAGCTCACAGTCAAGAAAATCGTAGCCCAACCTATACTCAGGCACAGTTTTTTTTAACACAAAGTTGTTGCCTGAGCTATGCTCGGCTTTGGTCTCCAAAGTGTTAACAAATCACACTTCAAATTGACAGACCATGACATTTCTATAAATTTTGACAGCATAGAAGAGATGGCACCTATATGTGATTTCTTGCCATAAACTGAGAAATAGGAATGAAAATCACCCCTTCAGTTTTAAGGCTTTTATTTTTTAAGTCATGACCAGTTTTGGGATAACAAATGCCCATTGCTAGGTGTGATTACTGCAAAAGAAATTAAGTGTGCTAAAAATAATTTTTACATCCACTTGTATTCATAAAATAATGAAAACTAATGAGGACTGCTGTGTATAATATTCTAACAGTGATCAGGTTGTATATGGTGAAAAGTGAGAGAGGAGTAAGTTGCAACACTGTAGCAACAACTAATAACAGAACATAGAAACCACCTCTTCAGGCATGGTATAGGATAAGAACCAAAATACTAGTTCTATTATTTATTGCTCTTTGAATCACCTTTATTACACTTTTTCTACATATCTTTTGCATTGTTTACATCAGTTTATAATATTTTCTCTCTAGTTCTGGATGAACAATTATCAATTTAAATGTGAATGGTCAGGTTAGTTTGTCTCATGCCATTCATTTCCAGTCGTCCTAACGGAAGTCCGTAGTACTGTCACACCGAAGTTTAGCAATTTAGCTCCCTCCTTTGTGGGCACCACTCAGTGCTCTATGCTCATTTGTGTTGGTCATCTCAACTCTACCCAGTCTCACTGTACTTGGGGTTGCAGCACACAACATGTGTTCTGGTTCATATCTTATACCATGCATCTTTACCTAGGCAGTTTCTCTGTTTTATTATTAGATGTCACCCCAGTATTGCAACTGACCCCTCTCTCTCTTTTCACCATATCTAGCCTGACTGCTATTAAAATTTTATATCTGATAATCCTCATTAGTTTTCATTATTTTATGCATACAAGCACATGTAAAACTTATTTCTAGCATACTTCACTTGTCTGCTTTCAGTAATTGCACCTGGTGATGGACATTTGTTTGCCCGAAACCAGTCATGACTTAAAAAATAAAAGCCATAAAGTGAAGTGGTGATTTTCATATGCATTATGATGATCAGTTGCAGATGTTCCCCCAAACTGATTGTTCACTGAGGACATAATCTTCCAGTAGGCTAACACTTGGTCTTGTACTGCTCATGTTTGTGCTTTTCCAGGAGCAGTATCTTTTTATTGCCTTTGTATTTGCTGTGTGTCACCAACAAAACCAGGCAGGGAACTCTTACTATTCTGGGATCTGGCCCTCTAATCACCATCTTCAGCATCCACCAATGAACTGTGGAACTGCATTGATACAGCATGTCAGTTGGAGCTGGAGAAATTATTGATCCTGAGATTTGCTCGAATTAATTTTTTCAGTGCAGAATTCTTATCCTTTATGGTTCACTCCTTGAGTAATTCACAAACTAGTTTTTATTCTCCTGGTGCCATTATTATTTTCCACCTCTGTAGCTGAGTGGTCAGCAGGGCTGACTGCCATCTGGGTGTTACCAGTTCGATTCCTGGTACAGCCAGGGATTTTCCCTTTGTTGGAGGACTAGTACACAAAGCACCACACTCATCCTCTTGAGGCCAACAGAGGAGCTGCCTGATCAATTAGAAGCAGTTTTGAGATAAAAAAAACTCAACAGTGGCCGGGAGAGTGGTGTGCTGACCACATGCCCCTCCATACCATATCCAGTAATGTCATTAGTAGAAGATGACATGGTGGTCGGTTGGGCCCAACTGGCATGTCTAAGGCCAGAACACAGAACTTTACATTTTGCCATTATTAGTGTGTGATACACCATTCACATGCAGCTGTGGATCACCAGGTGTTTTCCACCAGGCATATGCAATATTTTTGCAACAACAGAAATGGACTAATCTTTTACATTGGGATGTTTTATTTTATGTGAACAGTTGTTATTGGTTGTTCCCATAGACTTCCTGATGTGTTGCATATGGTCATTAAATGTTTTTGTCTCCATTGCTTTCAGTCAAATGAATTCACTTAGAAATCTGCCCACCTTTACACAAAAAAGTTTGTGTGGTAGGAATGGTGCGAGAGATGTAGAAAAGTCACTGTGTAAATTTACTGATCACCATACTTTGCACCAGTGTCCTGGGTTAAATTCCAAATCTCACTGAAGTATGTCATGGAATGAAGACCAATGACACTGTTGCTTGTGATCCATTTGTTGGATGTTAAGCTAAGCATCTCCCATCATGTTTTTTGAAACGAAGTAGACTATGTGATGGCATTAAGTTTCACCCTTTCCATTCACTTTCATTATCATCAAAACACAAACCTTACACCACACTCTGTGCATTCATCGCAATCACCTACGTTAACCAGTCCTACTTAAGTCACAATAAGCACATTTCACAAATGAAATTCACGCATTCAGTGCGAGTAAAGGAAGGATGCTTTTTAATATTAGTAGACTTGTGCTGCTATCAAAGTTAGAAATTTTGTTCGTGCATTGATACAGTAGTTTGTTTACATTGTACAATACAATTGTGAAACGCAAGCCAAAGGGCAGCATACAGATTTACCTGAATGTAACTGAATACAATCCTTGTCTGTAACGACAACAACAACAACAACAACAAAAATTTAAGTTTAGTAGTGAAAGCTCGCTACCATTCAAAAGTGATATGCAAATATTGGGGAAGTGAAGGAGGACTAAAAAATTCACTTTGTATTATGAAGCTGAAGACCACCTATTATTGGGTAACAGTTCATAGAGTACCCATGGAGTACTAAATAATTTAATATAATGCAGTCTGCTTGATATATATTTTAATGATATTTGATCTTTCTTTGTTGTTGTTATTTGCCTTGTAAAACCAAGGCCAGCTTTCAGTTTTCTGAATTTAAATGTAGCTTGAAAACTCACTTAATTGCAACAATTTGCTCTACTTGCTTCTTTTATTTTATCAATATAGTCTTGATGCAAGTAGTATTTCAGGCGTATGATTTTAATCCATGCTTTATCAATTATTAGTGTATTTTTCATATGAAAATAGAATCATTGTGTATGCAAATGATAGTAAATCACTTTTTTAGCTAAATTCATTACTTGTTTCTCATGCCTAGATTTTAAACACTATAGATGTCAGCCAATGTTCACCGTGGTTAAAGTACTAAAAAACCTGTTTCAGTTTTGAATGAAGGATTGGTTAAGTTCCTGATGGATCGTGATGATCTGCACATGGAGCAAGATTCTATGCTTGTTGATATTGAAGACCTCACAAGATATTTGTAAGTATGGTGTTTTAGTTGTAACATAATTTAGTTTTTAAAATGAAAATTCTTATAAAATCTGTTACATTCAAGTAATTACTGAATGTAGTTGGTGGACAACTTTCTTAGACTGCTTCTAACCACATAAAGGAGATGTTGAATAGCAGAAGGCACATCTAATAGTAAACTGTTACATTTTTTTAGCTATTGGACAATGCCATTCATCACACACACACACACACACACACACACACACACACACACACAAAATCACACACAAACCACTGTCATCTCCAGGCACTATGGCCTCACTGGGAGCAGGTGGTGATCTTGGCTGGGTTGGATAGTGTGGATACAGAAGAGACGTGGCGTGGGAGAGAGAGCAAGATAGGAGTGATGGAAGATGTGTAACGTGGCCTGTGGAAGGATGGGGGGACATGTTAAGTGGAGCATGGGGAGAGCTGTGATGAGGAGGGGGAAAGGGGGGGAGTAGAGAAAGGGAAATGACTATGTGCGAGGCTGCAGTGGGAGCAGGGAAGGAGACAGAGGCAGGTGGATGTTAAGGACTAACAAACATTAAGGAGAGGGTGGATTCATGAGAACAAAGGGTATGTTTCAAGGAGATTTCCCACCTGCCAATTCAGGAAAGTTGCCATGCTAGGCAACTGGATGGTCTAGCTACCACTGTCCACAGTTTTGTGAAGGCCATTCATGCAGACAGAAATTTTTTCAGCAGTCATGCATTCGAAGAATGTTGCACAGTGGTTGCTGCTAAGTTGGTAGACTACATGGCTGCTTTCACAGGTGACCCTGCTTCTGATGGGAGTGTGTGGTTACTTACACAGTTTCAATAACCAACTTTAAATGATGAATCTAGGATTATACTGCAACCTCCTATGTATCACTCACATAGGGATCGCAAGAACTGTAGCACACACAGTGGGATTTTAATAATCATTCTTCCTGCGCTCCATATGTGAATGGAATGGAACAAACTTAATAACTGGAACAATGGAATGTACCCCCTGCCATGCACCTCTCCATTGTTTGAAGAGTATAGATGTAAACATAGTGGGCAGGCATAGCTAAAATCTTGCAGTCTAGTATTAAATGTGTGTGTCTGTTGTTCAGCAACACCTCTACATGGTGAGGTGCAAAGTATCCTAATATTCACATTGTTATTTCATCCTGGAGTCTTCATTATCAAATAACTTCCTGTAATGAAAGGCATTCTCTAGGGTCAGTCCAGATCTATCACCCGAAGGAGGCAACATTGCTGAACACCCATTTGTTATGTGGTTTTCTCAAATTTTTGTGTTTGCCTCATTTACTTTTTCTCATTAATGTAGGTAAGAGCCAAGTTATAACATGCTCATTATCCTCCATTACAGTCCAGCAATTAACATAGAAACCCACTAGCTGACAGTTCATTAAGTAAACCAAAAGTATACATGGATCATAATAACATAGTGATTGTCGTTTAACTATTTACAAGGCTGCTACAATAGCAACAACCAATCAAAGTAAGCATTTGTTCTGTTCCGTTCACCATTGTCAAATTACTCTGCTATTGCAGGTAGCAGTTACTGTAGCCAGTTACAGACAACACTTGTGGCCAGTAACCCAACAGTTACAATCTGTTTCCATTGTGTGCTTCTTTCCCTGTGTAGTGAGTTTGTTTTGCAATACAGAATGTCTCAAGCTTGCAATAGAAGTATGCAGGTAAGAGTGGTTACTGAACCGAATGTTCAGTGATCTGCTCACCTCACTTTTGTGTGGTCAGACATGCAAGTATGTGTGGTGTAGGAATATTTTAAGGAGAAGAGAGACTATGGTGTGAATTTACTGGTTCTAATGAAGGTAGAAAGGACAGCAGACACTTTGAGGATACATAAAAACACTGTTGTCAATGTTTGTAATTAAAAAATAATGTGCAGAAGAGGAAGTGGCTGGTTCATCTAAGATGCAGACACATGGTAAAAAGAGGAAAAGTCATTCCAACAAGATGCTGTTCATCATAGCATATACTAACAGTACAAGAGGAAAGGAAATCAAACTATAATCAAACTATGCATTATTCTTCAGGAGACAGAGTTATTCAATGGCAGTAAGACTTCTTTGTAACAGTTGTCAGAGAATTCTGTTCCAGGTACAAAAAAAAGTATTGCTTGCAAAATTATAATGAAGAAGTCTTATCTTTTGAAGACACTGTCTGGCTCACATTTCCATAAGAAATCTCATCTTGTTATTGGGGGTACCCCTCTGCGCAAGTATTCACACTACAGTTTGTACTACTTTCATGTTTTTGTTACTGTATTCACATAAAGACTTCAAATCCATTTGAGCACCCCTTTCATACTGAATATGACACAAATATGTAAATCATACCGATTATTGTCCCCCCCCCCCCCCCTCCTCCCCCCATGAACCATGGATCTTGCCGTTGGTGGGGAGGCTTGCGCGCCTCAGCGATACAGATAGCCGTACCGTAGGTGCTGTCACAACAGGGGGTTTCTGTTGAGAAGCCAGACACATGTGGTTCCTGAAGAGGGGCAGCAGGGTTTTCAGTAGTTGCAGGGGCAACAGTCTGGATGATTGACTGATCTGGCCTTGTAACATTAACCAAAACGGCCTTGCTGTGCTGGTACTGCGAATGGCTGAAAGCAAGCAGAAACTACAGCGATAATTTTTCCCGAGGGCATGCAGCCTTAGTGTATGGTTAAATTATGATGGCGTCCTCTTGGGTAAAATAGTCCGGTGGTAAATAGTCCCCCATTCAGATCTCTGGGCTGGGACTACTCAGGAGGACATTGTTATCAGGAGAAGGAAAACTGGCGTTCTATGGATTGGAGCGTGGAATGTCAGATCCCTTAATTGGGCAGGTAGGTTAGAAAATTTGAAAAGAGAAATTGATAGGTTAAAGTTAATATAGTGGGAATTAGTGAAGTTCAGTGCAGGAGGAACAAGACTTCTGATCAGGTGAATACAGGATTGTAAATACAAAATCAAATAGGGGTAATCAGGAGTAGGTATAATAATGAATAAAAAAGTAAGAGTGGGTGAGCTACTACAAACAGCATAGTGAACGCATTATTGTGGCCAAGGTAGACATGAAGTCCACACCTACCGCAGTAGTACAAGTTTATGTGCCAAGTAGCCCCACAGATGATGAAGAAATTGATGCAATGTATGATGAGATAGAAGAAATTATTCAGACAGTGAAGGGAGACGAAAATTTAATAGTCATGGGTGACAGGAATTTGATAGTAAGAAAAGGAAGAGTAGGAAACATAGTTGGTTAATATGGAATGGGTGCAAGAAATGAAAGAGGAAGCTGCCTGGTAGTATTTTGCACAGAGCATTACTTAATCATAGCTAACACTTGGTTCAAGAATCATGAAAGAAGGTTGTATACATGGAAGAGGCCTGGAGATACTGGAAGGTTTCAGATTGACTATATAATGGCAAGACAGAGATTTAGGAACCAGGTTTTAAATTGTAAGACATTTCCATGGGCAGATGTGGACTCTGACCACAATCTGTTTGTTGTGAACTGTAGATTAAAACTGAAGATACTGCAAAAAGTGTGAATTTAAAGAGATGGGACCTGGATAAACTGACAAAACAGAGGTTGTAGAGAGTTTCAGAGAGAGCATTACGGAACGATTGACAGGACTGGGGGAAGGAGATATAGTAGAAGAAGAATGGGACTGAAAGACCGAAGTCAAAACAAGGCCCGGGGAGTAGACAACATTCCATTACCACTACTGACAGCCTTGGGAGAGCCAGCCCTGACAAAACTCTACCATCTAGTGAGCAAGATGTATGAGACAGGCGAAATACCCTCAGACTTCAAGAAGAATATAATAATTCCAATCCCAAAGAAAGCAGATGTTGACAGATGTGAAAATTACTGAACTATCAGTTTAATAAGTCACAACAGCAAAATACTAATGGAAATTCTTTACAGACGAATGGAAAAACTAGTAGAAGTCGACCTTGGGGAAGATCAGTTTGGATTCCATAGAAATGTTGGAACACATGATGCAAACTGACCCTATGACTTATCTTAGAAGAAAGATTAAGGAAAGGCAAACCTACGTTTCTAGCATTTGTAGACTTAGAGAAAGCTTTTGACAGTGTTGACTGGAATACTCTCTTTCCAATTCTGAAGGTGGCAGGGGTAAAAACAGGGAGCGAAAGGCTGTTTACAATTTGTACAGAAACCAGATGGCAGAAGAGTCGAGGGGCATGAAAGGGAAGCAGTGGTTGGGAAGGGAGTGAGACGAGGTTGTAGCCTCTCCCCGATGTTATTCAATCTGTATATTGAACAAGCAGTAAAGGAAACAAAAGAAAAATTCAGAGTAGGATTTAAAATCCATGGAGAAGAAATAAAAACTTTGAGGTTCGCCAATGATACTGTAATTCTGCCAGAACCAGCATAGGACCTTGAAGAGCAGTTGAACGGAATGGACAGTGTCTTGAAAGGAGGATATAAGATGAACAAAAGCAAAACGAGGATAATGGAATGTAGTCGAATTAAGTCGGGTGATGCTGAGGGAATTAGTTTAGGAAATGAGACACTTAAAGTAGTAAAGGAGTTTTGCTATTTGGGGAGCAAAGTAACTGATGATGGTCGAAGTGGAGAGGATATAAAATGTAGACTGGCAATGGCAAGGAAAGCGTTTCTGAAGAAGAAAAATTTGTTAACATCGAGTGTAGATTTAAGTGTCAGGAAGTCGTTTCTGAAAGTATTTGTATGGAGTGTAGCCATGTATGGAAGTGAAACAAGGATGATAAATAGTTTGCAAGAAGAGAATAGAAGCTTTCGAAATGTGGTGCTACAGAAGAATGCTGAAGATTAGATGGGTAGATCACACGACTAATGACGAGGTATTGAATAGAATTGGGGAGAAGAGAAATTTGTGGCACAACTTGACTAGAAGAAGGGATCGCCGAAATGTTCTGAGGCATCAAGGGATCACCAATTTAGTATTGGAGGGCAGCGTGGAGGGTAAAAATCGCAGAGGGAGACCAAGAGATGAATACACTAAGCAAATTCAGAAGGATGTAGGCTGCAGTAGGCACTGGGAGATGAAGAAGCTTGCACAAGATAGAGTAGCATGGAGAGCTGCATCAAACCAGTCTCAGGACTGAAGACCACAACAACTGATTATTGTAAAAGAGAGTGCATGTCCTGTTGCTTTTGTTGAGATATACAAATAACAGGAAAAGGTAACATTTTATGCAGAGGAGTGCAATTGTTATGTTTAAGAAATATCACAATCCTGTTGAGTGAACTCAGTATTGCACATGACCTGGGAGCATGAGGAAACAAGTCGGTATGGAATCACACAGCTGTTACTGCTACAGTAATACTGCTTGTGCATGAATGTACCGACAAACCCACAGCATTGCCTCCTTCCATGCTAAGCTGTGCTTCACTGTGAATCACTTTGTTATTTTGATTCAGGTTCTAGTCATCAGTATGACATTAAAGTTTTATGCACATAGTATCATCATGTAATGACAAGTAATAAGAAAAGTTGTATTTGTTATTGAAATTTTTGCATTCGAGTAGTGTACGTGCATTTGGCAGTAGATTTATCAAAGGCCAGATATTAAGTCACTGGTAAATACTCTACAAGTTTTGATAATATAAATATTATGCTCACAGCGAGGTTCTGTAAGAAATTAGAAGCCAATACATGCCATTTTGTCTGTGCAGGGCTATTAAGAATGAACATAAAATAATGATTTGAACTGCTTGAGGGCTCTGGAAGCTATCCACTGGATTGTTTGATTCATGATATTATTTTAATACCATATTTACAATACTACAATAATGTGAATGAATTACACATGTTATTTTCATTTGCTTCTGATCCAAAAAAAAAAATCATTTGTGTTTATATCCACAGTACTTGTCGCTCATGAGTAAATGAGGTTGTATGTTAAAGTTTTTTGTAAGTGTAGACTTTTGGAAAGGCTACTGAATGTAATTTTCCTGGAGAGCTTCTAGTAGAAATTTACATGTCACTCACTTTCTATTATTTCAAAAGATAAATGGAGCTGTGTGAAACTAAAATAAAGTCTAACTATTATAAACAATTTGATAAGTAAAGATAACTGCTTATCTTACTGAGGATTTTGTGACTCATTCTTTTATGGCAACATTTATTTATTACACTTACATAAGTACACTGCAGCAAGAAACAAAAGTTAGTAAGTTCGCAATGAAATAAAATAAATATTCTGAGGCTAAAGAAAATTAAAGAATTCACACAATTAATTAATTCTGCACACAGTTTAAAAAGGATACAGGCAAGTTGCTGGAGAGTAACACAGGTATGGCAGTATTGATAGATAGAGGTGGAAACCACTGTGCAAGTTAGGTAGTTCACTTAATACCTGTCCTTAGGTGCCGAAGCATAACTTCACTCTAGCAGTCTCACATACATGCATAGTTGACTTGCATCACAGCAAAAGCATTCCAATTCATTATCAAACAGAGTCCATAAATATAGTGTCATTGTTTAGGAAAACAAGAGTTATGATCAGAACACAGCATCAACCTATTTGCAGAGAATGAGACAGAATTCGTAGCTGCTAGGGATTAAATCAGCCAGCTAACTGATTACACATGATGGACTGAACAGAGATGCCATGTTTTCCTTGCAAGCAATACTCTTATTGGAATGTAGATGTTATGATACTTGTCAATAGCTCCATATCTTCAATTGATAAGTCTGACTGAGTTACAAGAATGGAGGCATTAAGTTTAACCCTTCACTTCAATTTTCAGACACACATGTAAATTTATCTGTTTCATTTGTCTCGCTTTGAATTGCTTGGGAATCACCACACAGTCCACCACTACTTTGTTGCAGTTTCTCACTAAGAAGGAATTCTAATTAATACATGAAATTTTGTATGCTGGGTGAAAAGTTTGACATCAGCGTTCTTGCTCTGTTAAGTCTCTCAATACTTTTTACATTGTCAGTTTGTATGTTCTGTAACTCTTATTAAAAATGTGCATGACATTTTGTGCACCCATTGCAAAGTAGCCTACTGGTACATTGTGAGAGCTAATCATTGTTATTAAACAAAGTGATGAATCGTTAACACAACTGCTTTTGCGAAGCTTCCAGCTGCTGTGCATGCAGTGTTGGTGACAGGAAGTCCGCAGTAAATATAGTTTCTAACATATATACCATAAATACTTAAAAAAGAAAAGTGACTTACTCATGTATATTAAGCACGGAGATGCTGGAACTGACTCCCTTCTTTGTTCAAGTATTTCTGATAACTGTTTAGGAAATCGCTCATTACACTCTGCAATTCCCTCTGAGAAATGACAGCAAATTCTTGACAAATGCTAGTTTTAAGTTCATCTAAAGTATGTGGATTTGATTTGTACACTTTCTCATTTCTGCCCCCACCCCCAGAGATAAAAATTGTTGTGGTTAAATAAGGATATGAGGATGCCATATTTTGTTGATACCTCTACCTTGAAAGACACGAATTTCCTATAATGAGAAGTTGGTTGTACGTGCCATCACTGTGTCCTGTTGAAAGGTTGTGAAAGAATGTTCTCTTCTCTCTCAGTTAATTGACCAAAAAAGGTGGCATAATGTTTTCCACATATCTCTCACTGTTAATTGTTTTTCCTGGAAAAATACAGGAGCTATTATTTTCTCACCACTAATAGTGCACCATACTCCTATTTTTTTATCATGCAGAGTGTCTCATGTGTTACAAAAGGCTTTTTAGAACTCCAATAACAGTTATTTTGTGAATTAAAGTATCCACAAAGGTGGAACAATGATTCATTTGAAATAAAGTTACATGCACCCTATTCAAAATCCATTCACAAAACTACAACCTTATTGCAGGGTCACTCAGTTTAAGATCTTGGAATGCAGTTATTTTATTGGGCTGTAACTCGGTAACTTTGTAGGAATTTGAACAGAGCCGTAGGAAATTTGAACTGGTTTCCCAGGAGACTTTTCCAGAGCATGTGTAGTGTTATCCAGAGTTTTTTTCTGTGAATACTGCATGTGGTTGTCTAAGTTTCCTGTCAAGAACACTTCCCACTTCGTGAAATTTATTTATCGGTTGATGAATCGTACTTTGATCAGGATCTCGAACATGAGGAAATTCCTCTTAAAACAATTGTCTTACTGCACATGCTGATTCTGTCTGCACCTATGAATCATACATGAATACTCTATGGCGAATGGAGTATTTGTATTTCACCATTTCATTTGAAACACTTTCACTCAATACATTGCATTGAATCACCCAACAGACACATGCTACTTAGGCAAACAAAGGCCTCTCAACAGAGTGGAAATATATTCCCCACCAGTGCTGCCTGCAACAAAATACTTGCCAGGTGATTGTGTTATGAATTGACCATCCTGTATAACAATATTTTGTATTTATATAAGTGCATCCACGAGTGTCAGCTCTTTCACCAGACTGCCTGGACACTTCGATCGTGACATAAAACAATATTATTTGTTACAGGGGTGCCAAAGAACAGTCAGTGAAGGAGCAACAAGATGTTCAGCTGCTGAACCAGAACAACAATCTCCTTTCACCCAAGCCAAAACTCAATAGGATAGCAGGCTTAGTGAAGAAGTAACAGACAGTAAAAGTCAGAATAAATTATGTAGACTGAATCTCATTAATTAGCAAACTGAAATTATCAGTTGCTTTCAAACACACTGATGTTCCGATGGTGACAGACAGAAAGCAGTAATGTGTTGATGTGATGTGTTTTGTTCCTTGTGAAAGTGGACAACAAACAGTGAGCAATGGAAATGGAAAAAAGCAGACTAATAGATTTAAAATTACATATTCATTCTTATTTGTTTCCACCTAAGCTTAATGCTAATTTTTGTATTATTATGTCTCCTTTTTTGTATGTGTAGGCTATAATTTATAGTTGTCTCCAAGGACTGATTTGTGTTAAGTTCTTCTGCAGTGTTACGTATAGATTTCATATAAAGGTAGTAAGAACTCTGGAAACAATATTACTATTTTCAAAATAATTTATAATTACATAAACTTTGTAAATTGCAACTGTATTGTGTTCCACTATGTACAGAGTCTGAGATTTCAAACACGTATCATAACTGTACATTCCAGTTTTAAGAAAAATGCATTTTATTACAGCTGTGTAGCATAATTCATCAAAATATGTTCTGCACAAGAACAGTGTAATATCATTTTGAATATGACTGAACAGTTAATATCCCTAAGATTACTATAGTAGTTATTCTGGAAACCATTAACTCTGAACATTTGATATACCAAGCGATTGGATTCAAGATGTAATTCCAATAAGCAATGTGTTTGGAAAAAATATTTCTTTACTGAATTTTGGATGTTCCTTTCATAATATTTTGTACATACATTTACATTTAATAATGAATTATATATGCAACAGTGATTTTAGTTTTTGTAAGAATGGATATAATGTTTATGTAATATATATGTGTGTGTGTGTGTGTGTGTGTGTGTGTGTGTGTGTGTGTGTCATTACTTGTACAACCAGTTTCAAGTAATTTAATGTGAACAGTGAGACAGAACACTTTTTCAACTATTTATTGACAGTAATTTAGCACAGAATGTGGCCAAAGTAATTCATAGGTTTCTATTTTTCTTATTCTTATGCATTACTACTGTGAAAATTGTGAGCACTGTATCAGTGATGTGAAAGCATTACCCTGTTTTTATCATGGGCAGTTCATAGATATGCCATTTCAAATAGAGCAGCAAATCCAGTAAATTACTTTTTGCAACACCATGTGACCTGGCATTCGGCGATTATAATTTCAAATTCTTACAGTCAAAACCTGAAATCGACATGTTGATAAAATACTTCAATTCCATGCCTACTTTTACTTTAATATCATACATAAATTGCACTTTGTATTGTCCTCCTTTGTTATCTTCATCAGATGTGCAATAATCTGCTATACTTTCAAAGAAACATATCAAATGTCCCACCTAAGACAAATGCCCGAAATATATTGATTCGAGATAACTTATGTGGTTATTACAGCAAGTTGCATTTTTTGTACATGTCTTTATCATGTACTAGTAATTGATGTAAACGGAGGAATACGTCACACACACAAAGAGAGGGAAGAAAGGGAGTGAGAACTACAGAAATTAGTGACAGGCTCAATGGAGGCAGAGAAAGAGAAACATAGAGAGTGACAATGGCAATATACGTGAACAGAAATGAAAGAGAAGAATTACAATTTAAAGAGGATGGAATAAGACTGGATGAACAGGAGTGAGGTCTGCATCCTACTTTCTTGAAAATTATGGAATATGTGTTAATTATCAGTTACTGAATGGGAAACAGTAAGCTCTTGAGTTTCAGCACAGTTTGTTGAGATCAGTACACAAATGTGTTTGAATTCAATACAAGGAATATATTTCACATGAAAAAAATTGTTGTATGTCTTATTACATGCATTTCAGGATAACCACACAGGTTTTAGACTTAGATGAAACAGTGGCAGAAAGAGTAATGCATGGGCAGCATGTACTGTAGCACTGGACAGATTATAATAGTTAAAAGATTTTTGTGTGCACTTATTTTTGCACATGTTCCTTTCAGGGCAGGGCAGAAAGACAGCAGTGCTTAATCATTATGTTGGCAGGAAGAGTTTAGAACAGATTATGTAAAAATGATAGGTGCCAAATACCAAATATATAATCAGATGTTGGTAAATTAACTGGAAAAACTGTTTATTGGCAATCAGTCTCAGGTAAATGTAGCATATGAATTATTTTTAAGTCAACAATGCATGTTCTAAGATTTACTGCATGAGAAATGATATCTTGACCAAACTGAGGATACAGAACATTTGCATTATATGGAAAAGATGAAATGATACACTCTCAAAGATTGGGCTATTTCTGGACTCTGTGGGATATGTCGATGTCCTGTAAGCTGCTGGGGGACCTGTCACTAGAAATTTAATTTGTGTAAACTATTTAAATTGCTGAGTTATTTTCAGGTCACATGTGTTTTAAGTAGTGTAGTGTTCTCTTCCTACAACCTATACAGGTTAGGATGTTCTCATTAAGACCAGCCTTTTAACTCCTTACCAGTAGTCACCTGCACAGTAGGAATATGGATACTGAAGAAGTCTTTTTAGTGCTTTATCAATACCATTGATTTCATTCATAAATCTATTGATTAAAATTCTAAATAAGTCAAAAATAATATGGAATTTCTTCTTTTTTGCTATTGATTTTCATATTTATTGTTTCTTTGTACCTTCATCTATTAGTGCTTTTTATTATTATTTCTTCAGTTCATGTCCTCCTCATCATTTGTGTGGGCTTCTGTCTGATCTGGCAACTGTTTTATTTTTGATGCTTCCTGCCCCTGTCTTCTCAATTTTTAAATATTTCATTTGTCAAAATATCATCATTTGCATTCCAGTTTATAACAGTACACAATTTTAATGAAGAGATAATTGATGTTCAGCTTCAATACCATTAGTAGCAACAGAGGTAATATCTGTTCGGATGATTAAAGGCATTTTCAACTATAAAAGTGTCATATCAAAGATTGTGCTGAACTAAGAACTACTGGTGATATATATTATATAATGGCATATTTATGAAATTATTATTAATTGAAATCTTTGACTATGTCTTGAGATAGCTCAGAATTAAACATTCCATGAATTATTCACACGTTCACACCCACTTCTATCATTTCTAACCCATATAAAACATTTAATGCTTTTTGTGCTAGTGTGAATGTTGATGCTAATTGTTGTACGAAATATTATATTAAATGATTGTAAATAACATTTTTAGACATGTTAACATCTGTCCTGTAGTTTCATGTATTTTAGATTGGAACCAACTTAACGTGTGACAGTGATTTTGTTTGTTTGTGTGTGTGTGTGTGTGTGTGTGTGTGTGTGTGTGTTTTGTTTAGTTCCTGTTCAGTTGTATAAAGATGTGATAACACGTAGCTGCCATTTGATCTGTCAAGTCTTCAATACAAGGTCATGTGGATACTGAATTAATCCAATGCACCATATATTCTGTAGTGAAAGTAGCAATCTGAATATATGTTGTTGATACTGAAGCTTGTTATCTGCTGCTTAAATGCACTCAAAACATATAACTGTTAACTTGTAAGTGCATCATTTTACATGTTCCAGGTCTCTTAGACTAGGGGCCAAATTGTAACTGTGCATCCACATCATATTAACAGAACTTGCTATATGCAGCTTTAAAGATAAAATGTCTCTCATTAAAATGCTTTGTGATATTTGTTAAATAAAATAATATGATGTCTTGCTTGTTCCGGGTGATTGCAGGCAAGCTCCTCCAGTTCTGTTGTACAAACATGTCAAAATTGAATGAAAGAGAAATAAGAATATTTGCAGCCATATAATCATTTCTATAAGCTGATTTAAATTGACATTTTGTATGTTTCCAGTGTTATCCCAAATCAACTACTCAAAATTTTTGGTTTTTAGTTTCCTTAAAATTGCCACCATACCCTAAATCCCACACAGTGGGTAAGAAGCCTAAGAATAACTTGACTATAATGCACCCATAAAGCATGACTGGTTTCACTTTGATTAAAAAAAAAAAGGTACTGTGATTCCTAGACTGAAATGTCATTCAGGTGGGAGGAAGTGTTCAAATTCATGTTGGGTTATCCTGACCTATGTTTTCCCTGGTCACTGTAAGTGGATTTCAGCATGGTTTCATCAACAAAGTTACATCTGATTTCCTACAGTAACTACATTCAAATGAGCTAGTACTTCAAATCTACTGATGTTGACTAGTTGCTTGAGTGTAACGTTCCTTCATAATAACTTGATTCATTAACCTATTGTCTCCATGTTATGCCACAGCCCCCCCCCCCTCGCGCGCGCGCGCACACACACACACACACACACACACACACACACACACACACACACACACACACACACTGTTCCCTTTAACAGTGAGGGTAGTTGAAAAATGAAACCACAAAAATAAGTAGTTCATAACATTTATTTTCATTTAGCTTGAGAAGATGAAATCAAATAGAAAAATTATTGTTATAGCTTTTTGGGACGGCAAAGGAATTTTGACAATGAATTTTATAAAAGTACCATGTGAGAATACTGAGACATCACAGGTTAATTGCAAAACACCAAAGGTCAAGCCAAAACAAATAGTGTGGAATGATTACCAAAGGAATCCTCCTCCTTTACAACATTGTGTGACCTCATACTCTGAAATTATTGAAGGAAAAACTCAGACCTTTTGGCTTGGAGATTTTTCAAGATCTTTCCCAAGTTGAAGGCCTGGCTGGCTACTCAGCACTTCAGGACCAATGATGAGGTCAAGGATGCAGTCAACGACTGGCTGAAGCACCATGCAGCACCATTCTTCAATTAAGACATAAAGAAGTTGGTGTCACAATACGAGAAATGTTTAAATTTGGTGGTAATTATGTGGAGAAGCAATGTCAACATTTGAGTACATGTTCATTTAAAAAGTTATCTTTCTTAACAGCCAAATGGAGATTAACATATGATTAGCTCTCACTTATACCTATTTAACTCATATCTGCAATGGTGTGAGAATTAAATTGGGACAATACACCAGAGTTTTCCTATTGTACAGAAACATTTGAGAATGGAGTTCACAATTTCTGCTTTTGCTTTGCTATCCTCAATTTCAATTCTTATCTCTTTCATGGACAACTGGGCATAACTTTGGTGGTACTACAACACTAATATCCATTACATATGACTTGAATTACTGTAGATTGTGTGAGACACCTTTCAGTAATATATTACAGTTGTCAAAGTCTTCACGCATTCCCGTTTTGACGCCCTCCTGTTTTGTTCAGCATCTTTCTGTCTATAGTCCTATGCTTTGTTTTACACCTATTATGCGCCAGTCGATTCTTCTTAGGAAGTTGGTTTTACCGTGACTATATACCACAGACGGTTTCTACCATCATGAAGTACATATTTATCCAGTTTATAGTCAACTATTCTCTTAAACATGCACCACAGTTATACATACTCCTGTCCAGGACTAAATGCTGAAAGTTCCTCATTTTGATATGACACTACTGCGTATTTATCTAGTCTGCTGAACATACAAAACTTTCAACTTGTTTTAGTAAGTAATAAGCTGAGGTGGCACCGCCATCTGGGTAAATTAGTTAAAAAGCTCAGTTCACAGAATAAATATTTTGACCTTAGCTGCATTCCTCCAGAACATTAAACCATAGTATAATAATGAGTGAAAGTATGCAAAAGATATTAGTAATCTCTCTTGTTGTGTCATCCTGTAAATGGAATTAAAAACTGTAAAGTAGGCAGAACTGAACTTCTTTGTTAACTTACCCATGTCCTGATGTCACCTTAGTTTATTATCCATCTGGGTATCTAAGAACATCACACATGAATCCTCATCCAGTGTGCCAACTGATATCTGCTTCTGGCATCTTTAGTGATTTTTATTGATGCAGAGTTGCACATGCAAGCTAGTATATTTACTCTTTCTTACTGTTATAATTCCTGCAAATTCTGCACATTTAAACAAGTAGTCATGACTTCTTTATTGGCGTTCCTTATCCTTCCTCCCCAATTTTATCAACTCTTCTAAATCAGGATCGGCATGCAAAACTGCACACGTGCACGATGTATTGCTCACAGGTGGGACAGTGCTAGGCCTCACTCAGCTTTGCTTGGCCATCCTCAGAAATGCTCAATACAGTGCAACCTTTCATTTAACAGTGCAGGACGACATTTTTCAGTTGGTGTAACATTATTCAGTTCAGTAGAACTGTCGTATCAATACTGTTTACATTCAGTATTTGTTCATGGTATAAAGGAAGTTGACAGGTCCAGTGGCTGTTACACAAAAAGTTGCAGTCTAGTGATCTATTGTTATGAGCCTTTACAAGTGAATGGGAATGGCAGAAGAGAAGGATGAGTATTCTCAATATCTATTGCACTGTCACATAACTGACAGGTACTCCAGTTTTTCTGTGAAACAACATTACAACACCATGCAGAAAGAATATAAAGATTTATCTGACAACAAAGGAGCAAAAATTTACAATGATTGACAGAGGGGATTCATTGCTCTATACATCAAGAAGCACCATGGGGCACAGGATGAAATTGATGGTACAAATAGTGAAATTTCTGGAGTCGCATACACTATTCCATCGTCAGGTGCAACAGTTTTCAATGGACTTGAATTAAGAGCATGGAGACTTGATATATTGCTGCAAATTATGTTGCTTAAGTCATAGAGCAGAGAAGCTGGAAGGATTTAAAACCAACTATTGTTGAATTTACGAAAGGGAAAGGAAAATTATAATGTGTGGATTGGATTGTAGACCTTAAGACATCACAAGGTGACAAACAACTTAATTCTGATTTGATGGGGGTGCATTTAAAAAGGAAATCACATTCTGGAAGGGACAAATTCTCACAACAAAAAAAATCACACTCCATTTCCCTAAGCTCTCTAGCGTTAAAAAAAACTATGATTTTTAAGAATTCATTGTGGCCTTGAAACAATTACAAGAATAGTTCTTTAAACATTTTGAGGACAGTGCCAATCTCTCATTTGTTTTTGAGACCATTTGCGATTTCAGTTGAAAGTGCCTCTGTTCATGTGCAGATGGAACTGATAAATCTTCAATGTAATTCCTGTTTAAAAGACAAATTCTTTTATATTAAAACTGTCTAGAAGGTCTACACTGTCTTCCTTGTGAGGAGTTTCCAAGTCTCCATAGTGAGGTTGCAAACATGATAAAATTCTTCAATCAATATGCTTGCATGCAAATAGAGTACAAAAGTATGTAAAATGTCTGCACTGTGCATATGCTAACAGTTTGTCCCAGTAAAAGTTATGTCTTCAGTGCATTAAAAATAATTAAATAATACTGTAAACCTGTTTTGTTTGTGATCTATGTTGTTGATAAATATGAAATCAAGTTGTATGCAGTGAAATTATGTTGCCAATTAAATGCAGCGTGGTCACAGTTTCACACACAAGACAGCATGGCTAGGCAGTGCGGGGAAAGTGCAGCCAGGTGAGAGAGCTATGCACACACGCAAAAGCACTATTTGTGTTCCAAATTCTTGGCTGTCCCAGCTGTAAATGGTGGAGTTTCAATTATACTATTTTTTAAATTTTTGTCACTGTGACCAAAATGGTACTGAAACAGAGGATGACAGACTAAAGGTCGAAATACTAAATGCCTTTTTCCAAAGCTGTTTCACAGAGGAAGACTGCACTGTAGTTCCTTCTCTAGATTGTCGTACAGATGACAAAATGGTAGATATCGAAATAGATGACAGAAGGATAGAGAAACAATTAAAATCGCTCAAAAGAGGAAGGCCGCTGGACCTGATGGGATACCAGTTCGATTTTACACAGAGTACGTGAAGGAACTTGCCCCCCTTCTTGCAGCGGTGTACCATAGGTCTCTAGAAGAGCGCAGTGTTCCAAAGGATTGGAAAAGGGCACAGGTCATCCCCGTTTTCAAGAAGGGACGTCGAAAAGATGTGCAGAACTATAGACCTATATCTCTAACATCGATCAGTTGTAGAATTTTGGAACACATATTATGTTCGAGTATAATGACTTTTCTGGAGACTAGGAATCTACTCTGTAGGAATCAGCATGGGTTCCGAAAAAGACGGTCCTGTGAAACCCAGCTCGCGCTATTCGTCCAAGAGACTCGGAGGGCCATAGACACAGGTTCAAATGTAGATGCCGTGTTTCTTGACTTCCGCAAGGCGTTTGATACAGTTCCCCACAGTCGTTTAATGAACAAAGTAAGAGCATATGGACTATCAGACCAATTGTGTGATTGGATTGAAGAGTTCCTAGATAACAGAACGCAGCATGTCATTCTCAGTGGAGAGAAGTCTTCCGAAGTAAGAGTGATTTCAGGTGTACTGCAGGGGAGTGTCATAGGACCGTTGCTATTCACAATATACATAAATGACCTTATGGATGACATCGGAAGTTCACTGAGGCTTTTTGCAGATGATGCTGTGGTGTATCGAGAGGTTGTAACAATGAAAAATTGTACTGAAATGCAGGAGGATCTGCAACGAATTGATGCATGGTGCAGGGAATGGTAATTGAATCTCAGTGTAGACAAGTGTAATGTGCTGCAAATACATAGAAAGATAGATCCCTTATCATTTAGCTACAAAATAGCAGGTCAGCAACTAGAAGCAGTTAATTCCATAAATTATGTGGGAGTACGCATTAGGAGTGATTTAAAATGGAATGATCATATAAAGTTGATCGTCGGTAAAGCAGATGCCAGACTGAGATTCATTGGAAGAATCCTAAGGAAATGCAATCTGAAAACAAAGGAAGTAGGTTATAGTACGCTTGTTCGCCCACTGCTTGAATACTGCTCAGCATCTACATCTACATCTACATCCATACTCCGCAAGCCACCTGACAGTGTGTGGCGGAGGGTGGTGGGTGTGGGATCCGTACCAGATAGGGTTGATAGAAGAGATAGAGAAGATCCAACGGAGAGCAGCACGCTTCATTACATGATCATTTAGTAATCGCGAAAGCATTACGGAGATGATAAATAAACTCCAGTGGAAGACTCTGCAGGAGAGACGCTCTACAGCTCGGTATGGGCTTTTGTTAAAGTTTCGAGAACGTACCTTCATCGAAGAGTCAAGCAGTATATTGCTCCCTCCTACGTATATCTCGCGAAGAGACCACGAGGATAAAATCAGAGAGATTAGGGCCCACACAGAAGCATACCGACAATCCTCCTTTCCACGAACAATACGAGACTGGAATAGAAGGGAGAACCGATAGAGGTACTCAGGGTACCCTCCACCACACACCGTCAGGTGGCTTGCGGAGTATGGATGTAGATGTAGATGTAGAAATACTAAAAAAATTGTTTTTTTATCTGGTCTCTCTTATTCTTTTCTCGCACATGCAAAACGAGACATTTCACTGCTCGATTGAGTCTGAATGTTTTGGAGTATCTATATAAAGTTCTTTCCTATTTCTTAACATGTAGGGTATCTCCCATTTACAACTGTTTTCACTCCAAGGATTTTTCTCTTTCCTCCATTCCTGGATTGCACAGATTGTCAGTGGTTTTATAGCTACATTGTTAGGTCCAATTATTGTGTCTACTGACAATTTTTTTTTTTTTTTTTTTTTTTAAATTGTACCCTCACAGAGTTGTCTCAAGGTCTCTGGTTCCGGCTTCATAGACATCTTCAGTTCACCCATTTGTTTAAATTACTCTTGAAATTTGTGAACTTAATTGATGTTTCTGATATCATTTCTTAGGCAGTTTGGGTACAATCAAAATGTTGGTCATACACTGTTTTGAATGTTAAAATTTTAAGGTCTGTTTCTGTATAGTTTTTCCTACAAGATTTATGTGAATGGCTGCAGAATTTATGTCTCTAGTAAAAACCAGGTAGGCCATTTGAAAAACCCAGGTAGTTATGTGAATGCCTTCATTTTTTGCCCACAGTTTGATTTGGTTAGTTATTCTATTTTCTTCTAGTGCTGTTTTTTTTTTTTTTTTTTTTTTTTTCAAATAACTCTTTTCTCTGAGAAACAGTTAAAAAAATACAAGCAAATTTCTTCTTCTTGGAGCTTGTTTTAATTTCAAATGTTTTGGATTTGTATTTATGTGGGCACTATTTAGTTAAGATTATCAGTTTGTTACCTACACTGAATTCACATAGTATAGAAAGCAGGACTGGTTTATCTGTAGAACCTGTATGTTTTCTGGGGATCTACAGATGTGATAATGAAGTCTTGTTTTTTCGGTTTGGAGCTTGGAGCTTGTTTTAATTTCAAATGTTTTGGATTTGTATTTATGTGGGCACTATTTAGTTAAGATTATCAGTTTGTTACCTACACTGAATTCACATAGTATAGAAAGCAGGACTGGTTTATCTGTAGAACCTGTATGTTTTCTGGGGATCTACAGATGTGATAATGAAGTCTTGTTTTTTCGGCTTTACTTAGTTAAAGCTTAAAATCTGTTCAACACATGACCTTCACTTCCTGAAATCAGTTTTATATCCTCCTATCTGTTCATCCATTAAATTTTCCACTTTGCTTAATATGGCTTGTGATGTTCCTCCGTAATTCTCTCTCCCCCTTTTTTTATGGGTTAATTGGTGCATATATTTTCAGTTCCATGATAAATCTTCTGTTTCCTATATTAAGAAAAAAATAATAAAGTTGTACAATGGCATTTATCTTCAGATTATTGCAACAACAGACAGTTGCCTGTGTTCTTAAATGCTACATCCCCGTCTTCTTCTAAAAAACATAGACCTGGAATGTGATACTTTTGAACTCTTTCTTATCAAGTTTAGACATTTTTCTGGAGAAAAAGTGTTTGAATTAATAGTTTCTGAAAGTGTTTAGTAATGCAGTAAACTTCTTGTAAAAACAGTAAATTGTTTAAATTATGCAATGTGAACAAAGATTAGAAATGTTTAGTACACCAAAAGTGGCAAGCCTCACCACACTGCTGCCTGCCGTATAATTTGCAACATCTGAATGCCTCCCCACATTACATATTGTCAACAGTAGCTGCAGGCAACACACGGCCTTCAGCACTGCATCAGGAGTCGCCCATTATATTCCCTGCTGACCATGTCCACATCTGATTACATTCACATCCAACAGTGTCAGCAGCTTTGTTATCCTCTTTAGCTCCAACAAATTCTCCATAGTAAGTAAATAAACTGTAGCAACTTTACACACTGTATATTCCCTACTATCCTTGGGCATACTAGAACGGCGATACAACAAGCACCGTTACAGAAGTGTGTGCTGCTTTGGTTGTAAAAGCTATGTAAGAGAGAGTATGCCTAAGGCTTCATGAATCAGCGAGATAATGGGAAATGCTCAAATGCTGTATCAGATGAATCATCTGACACATTTTATGAATGCACTGATGATCCAAAACATTATGACCACTGCCCACCATGAGTCTGAATGCTGCTTTGTGGCGCTGAAGTTACATGATGCAGTAAAGAATGTGTATAAAGCAGAGCAGATTTGAATGGGAAAACACTCAGGGGGCAATATTTGCCACAAATGGGGAAGTCGATGACATAGGTGGCTTTGGAAAAGGGCACATTTATTGGCATCATACTTGGGAGTGAGCATCTCGGAAATGACAAAGCTGATTGGCTCTTTGCTTGCTGATGTGAGCATCTGTAGAAAATGGATGAGGGATGATGAAACCACAAGTAAGCAACAAGGTGTTGGACATCCGTGCCTCATAACAAAATGTGGAGGTCATAGGATTCCCCACTTCATAAAGCAGGACAAGCAGGTTATTTGTGACAGATCTGATGACAGAGTACAACACTGGTGTAGGCACAAGTGTTTCAGAACATGCTATTGACCATGGGGCTCCACAGCAGACATGTTCCCATAGTGACCCAACGACACTGTCAGTTACGAATGCAGTTGGTACAGGATCACTGAGATTGGACAATGGATCAATGGAAACATGTTGCCTCATTGGGTGAGTCACATTTCTACATGCACCAAGTCGATGGTCGTGTCCAAATATGGCATCACATAGGCGAATGATTGCTTGAAATAAGCACCGCACCAAGGACGCAGAACACTGATAGCGGCATTGTGCTGTAGGGGCATTCACATGGGCTACCATGAAACCTGTGGTAGTAATCAAAGGCACCATGACACCTATGGACAAACTGAATATTATTGTGGACAACCTGTTTCACTTCAGGCTTGATGTCTTTCCCAATGGTGAAAGCATCTTCCAGCAGGATAACTGTTGATTTCATAAGGCCAGTACCGTGCTACTGTAAGTTAAGGAGGATGATAATGAACTCATGCTGATGTTTGGCAGTCAAATTCTCCAAATCTGAACCTGATGGGACACATCTTCACACCTTTGGATGCCAGTTAGGCACTTCCACACCACTGGCCCATAAATTATAGGAATTGAATGACCTCTGTGTAGACATCTGGTGCCACATACTTCTAGAAATCTTCCGAGGTCTTGTCACATCTACATCACGCAGAGTTGCTACAGTATTGCATTCCAAAAGTGTACCAACAGAGATGGTCATAATGAAATCACTCAGAAAATGTCCAAATGAACCATGTTTCAATTGAGGCCAGTTTGTTAAGTATGGAAATTATGAGAGGAGAGCAAAATATTGCACCAGAATATTTCTGAATTAGTCTGTGACGTACTGAAAGCTCAAATTGTGTTTCTGGGGTTGAAGTACATTAACTAACTGAAACAGCTGGCAGTTATGTTGGCAATGGAAAGGGATCTTCCCTTTCACCCCAATGATGAAGGTATTTGATATTCAGGTCTCATACACATAAATACTGATATACTGTTAAGTTGAAACTGCATCCTCTCACAGGCGAGAGGAGGTACCATGTACAACTACTGTAGGTAGCATGTCTCAGTAGAAAAGCAGGTAACATGAAACATTTAAATGGTATAGCATTAGCTGACCTACAATGATTCCAGCTTATATGTGGTAGCTAACTGTTGCTGGTAGTTTCAGATGAGAATGTTACATGGATTGTCGTCACTACTGTGTGGCAATTGTGGCCAGAAAAAACAGTCACTGTTATAAAAAAGAATCATTCCTGAAGAATAGCCACTGTTGGCAGTTTAGCACTGCAGTACTGCCCTGGATAATCTGTTAATGGTGCTAAATTCTAGGTTGAAACTAAGTTGTATGGTTGGCACTAATACTGAATTACACAACCAACTTCAAGACAGACTAGATGATGAGTATGACAATCAACTGCTGGTGACTTTTGAACAGGAAGAATTGCTGTTGTAACTCCCAATTGAAACCTGGTAAGTGCCAAAAGTCCAAGTGGCACTCACCCTAAGATGGAATGGAAACCCAAAGAAATTCTGGTCTTGTGTAAAGGTTGTTAGTGGCACCAAAGTTAGTGTCCAGTCACTTATGAAAGAGACAGAAAATGAAATAGAGGCCAGCAAAGCAAAAGCTGAAATGCTTAACTCCATTCCCAAATGTTTCTTTACAAATTAAAACCTCATACCATTGAAAAGAAGAGTGGAAAGGATATTACTCTCAATGGTGTTGAGAAACAGATAAAATTGTAAAACTGAACAAAGCTCCAGTGCCCAATAGAAATCCTATCATATCCTATACCGAATTTACAGCTGAGCTGACCACTCTTTGGACTATAATCTATCATAGATCCCTCAAACAAAAAACTGTGCGCAGTAATTAGAAGAATGCACAGATCACAGCCATCTATAAGAAGGGTAATATAAGTGATCCACAAATCTACCATCCAATATCCTTGACACTGATTTATTGTATAATGTTAGAACATTTTCTGTGCTCAAACATAATGAGGTATCTCAAAGAGAATGATCTGCTCTAAGCAAATCAGAACAAATGTAGAAAACATTGATCACTTGAAACCCAACTCACACTTTTCTCGCAACATACTGAAAACTTTGGATCAAGGCAGTCAGAAAAATGCAGCTTTTCCTGACTTACAAAAAGCATTTGGCCTACTACCACATCTACACTTACTGTCAAAAGTATGATCTTTGGGGCACCAGTGAAACTTCTGACTGGACTGAGGACTTTTTGGTTGGGAGGATGCATAGAGTATCAGCCAACCTGCATAAATACCTGGGTATAAACACTTTGTGCGCTGATGACCTCGATGTTGAGCGCCCATAAACCCCAACTAAACACTTTGTAGGGATATGAAAATGAATGATCACATAGGGTCAGCCATGGGTCAGATGTAGAAGTAACTTCGGGTATGCCCAGGGAAGTGTGTAGGGACTCCTGCTGTTCTCGTTGTATACTAGTGACCTTGCGGACAATATTAATAGTAACCTAAGACTTTTTGCAGATGATGCAGTTACCTGTAATGAAGTACTGTTTGAAAGAATCTGTTTAAATGTTCAGTTAGATCTTGTAAGATTTCAAAGTGGTGCAAAGACTGGCAACATGCTTTAAATTGTGAAAAGTGTAAAATTGTGCACAAAAAAAACAAAAAAAAAAACATAGTATCCTATGACTAAAATATCAATGAGTCACTGTTGGTATCAGCCAACCCGTACAAATACTTGGGTATAATGCTTTGCAGGGATATGAAATGAAAGGATCACATAGGCTCAGTCATCGTTAAAGAAGGTAGTAGACATTGGCTTATTGGTAGAACACTGGGCAACTGCAATCAGTCTACAAAAGAGATTGCTTACAAACCACCTGAGTGACCCATTCTGGAATACACACATGTTTGTTTGACCTTTGGAGAGTGTCACAGAGATACTGAAGAAACCGAGTTGGCACACTTTTGAAGATATACGTACACTATCTCAAGAAACCCTACTTACAAAGTTCCACAACCCAGCTTTAAATGATGACTCTAGGCACATGCTACAACCCTCTATGTACTGATCACATAGGGGTGATTAGGACAAGATTAGATTAATTATAGCACACACAGATATATTTGAATAATTATTCTTCTCATGCTCTATACATGAATGTAATGGGACAAAACTCTTAGCAACTGCTATAATGGGGCAAACTCTCTACCATGCACTTCACATTGGCTTGCAGAGTATAGATGTAGATGTGAAATGTAAGTCCACTTAAAGTACCCTTATTTGACGTTATTGCCGAACAAGGCATTGCGAACAGATAGAGCACAGGGCACCTGCAAAACAGCCAAAGCAGCTGTTATCAAACAAAGAGAGTGCTAGTTACCCTGCACTATTGAAACTGTAACCCATTTTGGTTAAAGTCTAAGCATATAGACAAGTTTTTCTGTCCATTTCAGATATAAATCTGTAATCTATAAACAAAGCAAAGCTCATCAAAGCATATAAAGAGAAAAGTAAAGTCCAGCTGATTGCAGCTAGTGCCACAGACTATGACAGACTGAATCATTGCTGCCTGTCTGGGCCTACTGCTGTGAGTGGCTTGGCCCACATAACATGCTACACTCACCATTGCTGGTGATCATCAACCATGAGCTACGGCATCTCTGGGATTGTCCATTGGCTGGGATATGAAAATACTTACTGCAGATAATGGCAGAAGTTAGAAATCTAAGGCCTAAAGTTAGTATTAATTCAAGTCACATTTCAAAGAAGCAGTTGCCTTAGTATCAGTCTTTAAAGTCAGGTGGACATTTGGAAATCATCAAATGCTATTGGGTATGATAAATCAGCTCAAATGAAAAGGGTGACAAGAAGTGTAACTTCCACAGTGGTAACACATTAACTAGATCCCTAATCAAAATCTTAAAAGATTATTGGTACAAAATAGCCACCCGTAAGGGTATGTGCCAGTTCTAATAATACCAGCACAGACCATGTAGAAAAGTAATAGTAATAAGTTTAAATGTAGAGCAGATAACATACATCTATTATGATACTGTCAAATCTTGAACCCTTCATTGGTAGCAAATAGCAATTTATTATTCAAAAATTTAACTTTCAGTATAAGGTGTTTGTTCAGTTAGAATATTTTTCCATGTATTTTTTTGTTTCTTAAATAGATATTAATAATCTTCACTACAAATATAAGAGGTCTATTAAAAAAATTCCAGAACTTTGTCCTCAAAATTTTCTGTGGCTACCTTCTACTTATTGTTCATAGTCTCCATCAAAATAGAGTTTGTGAGTTGTGCTGTCAGTTTTCAGTTTTCAGAAGTGGCAGTAATCTTATGGATCTTGCTGATGTACCATTCTTCATATTAGAGTTTGGTTATACAGAGCTATATCATACTATTTTCCATAATCTATTTTTCATAGATGTTGTGTCATATCTAGATGCTAGGGATATTCGGGCCTAAAACAGTTAAGGATGGTTACACAGCTCTAAACAAACTAGTTATCAATGAAGACAAACACACCTGTATAGTAGTTGAGGCCCGCAGATGGAGCAGTACAGAAAGAGTGTAAATCAACTATTAACACAAAACTCAATGTCCATTTCACTGGCAGTATAGTAATTAGGCAGGGACACTTTGCATCAAGGTTGAAAAAGAAAAAAGAAAAAAAAGATATTTTAGAAACAGGAAGTTAAATTGGGATTTTTTTTTTGTTTTATTGGGATTTTTTTGTATTGACAATGACACAGTTCAGTTTACACTGAAGTGCCAAAGAAACTGGTATAGGCATGCATATTCAAATACAGAGATATGTAAACAGGCAGAGTAAGGCACTGCAGTTGGCAATGCCTATATAAGGTAACAAGGGTCTGGCGCAGTTGTCAGATCGGTTACTGCTGCTACAATGGCAGGTTATCAAGATTTAATTAAGTCTGAACGTGGTGTCATAGTTGGCACACGAACGATGGGACATAGCATCTCCGAGGTAGTGATGAAGTGGGGATTTTCCCATATGACCATTTCACGAGTGTACTGTGAATACTAGGAATCCAGTAAAACATCAAATCTTCAACATTGCTGAGGCCAGAAAAAGATCCTGGAAGAACAGGACCAACGATGAGTGAAGAGAACCATTCAGCGTGATACAAGTGCAACCCTTCCATAAATTGGTGTAGATTTCAATGCTGGACTATCAACAAGTGTCAGCATGTAAATCATTCAACGAAATATCATCAATATGGGCTTCCAGAGCTGAAGGCCCACTCATGTATCCTTCATGACTGCACAACACAAAGCTTTATGCCTTTCCTCGGCCCATCAACATTGGACTGTTGATGACTGGAAACATGTTGCCTGGTCAGACGAGTCCCATTTCAAATTTCATCTGAAAAAAGCATGAGAAAGGACTATTGAATTCCTTTAGTAACACACAACAATAATAGTTCTATGTTGGGAATGACTTCTCCCTGTAGCTGCTCCAGTGGCACCAGAAATAGTGGTACACTAGTAGGAGGTCTTGGCAGTCAGCATTGAACTTTTACACAATTGAATAGAAAGCAGACAGGGCTGGGAGCTTTGTAATTAAAACCAATGATCAACAGAAGGAACAAATGGATCTATTGATAGCATAGTTCCTTCATGCTAATAACCTAACCTTCAATTAAACTACAAGTCAAGAATACAGAGACATGATTCAAGAACTGTGATCTGGTTAAGCTGGTCCAGACTGCTAAAATTAAGTTGGACGGTGCTAACATGAAACTTCAGTTAAAAAGGCATAATAGCACTGTATTACTACCAAATGAGTAGTCTAATATACAGAACTATCCAAGCCAATAAGCATTTCTATTAAGTGCAGTTGATTGTGAAGCCAAACAGAGCCGCTAAATATTGTGCAGAGTCTTTGAATAATTCGGTTAAAATTTGTGAAGATAATTTTCAGAAAAAATTTCAGTTATAAAGAAAATAATATGGTAAAAATGCAACAGCTTTTAAAAGAAGATCTTTTTGATTTCTTAACATATGATTGTTCAGCTCATTACATTACTCTACTCAATGAACAAGATACACCTACGTGTGTAATAAAGAATATTGCTGGAGCTCTAATTCCGCAGCTCCCAAATTCTACTAGATGGAATTCCTACCATGATTTTCTATATAACTTTACTGATAATTATTGTAAATATATAGAAATTGTAACAGAGCAAAATGAAGTAGTTCCTGCTAACATTAAGAAAATCTTAGATAATGTTCTCATTTATGAAAATGCCACTTACCTTCTTCAACAATTGTCAGTGGTTTGTAGAGTCCTGGACCTTCTTCAGACAGACAGCACAAATATTGCACAAGCTATCGAACTATGGATTGATCTTTTTAGAGAATCCTGATATGGAACACTCTAAGGAAGTAATAATGATAAAAAAGAAAGGAACAAACACTAAAACCATTTCACTATCTTGCTAATATGTTAGATCCTTGACTCAGAAAGAGAAGATCAATGGCTGAACAAAAGAAAGTGCATAAAATTGACTCAAAGAAACACATCTAGAGTAGATTGCAACTGATATGTCTTTTAGAATTGCTGCTTCTGATTATTTCCCTGCAACATTGTTTTTCTGATGCAATTGTAACACAGTTCCATCCAAACTAACAGTGGAATATAATGAAGTTGAAAACAGCAAAAAAAAGGAAACTTACTAACAGAATTTATTACTTTTGTGAAAAGTCTCATTTCTTGCCCTGCCAGCACTGCATCCATTGAGAAAATCTTTTCCAACTAAGTTCTTGTTTGGTCAAAATTAAGAAATAGTTTAGAAGTGAAAAGAGCTGAGAAATTAGTGAAGATCTATAAATTTCTGCATGCTCCCAAAAAAGACTTTGTGCTTCCCAGTTTTTACAATTATACATCAAGTTAATTTTTTTCTGGACCTATAAACGTTATTAAACTGTGTTTCTTATATTGCAAGGAAAGTTAAAACACGATATTAATAAAATAAATTCTTGTGACAGTAAATAGTTAAATATGATTGCTCTTTTTAATTTGCATAAGGTGAACTACGTAACATTTTGTATGTTAATTAAATTTTCATAATTAAATGCAGTTGGATTTTATGTGGCTGTTTTAAATAAAACATTTAAAAAAATAATTATGGAAAAATTAATTAACATACAAAATTTTACACAGTTAACCTTATACAAATTAAGTTGGGTTGGATTAAATTACAACCACCTTGCTCTGTGTAGACTAAACAGACAGTAATTTGCCTACTGACAATCGTTGACACACTCAAGTAGCTCCATGGTAAAAGACTTGCGACTGAACACAGACTAAGCATAAAGCTCTGAAGCCAGATGCAAATAGCAGCCAGCTGTAGCAGTGCTGCAGAGTTCCCTCTTAGGTGTTGCCCTCAGTCAAGTCAGGGTTAGTTGTGCCATCTGGCTGCTAAGATTCTAGTAGTGTCTTTGACGGTGCCAATCTGGAGCCATATAGTGTCAGATATTGATGACACCACATTTCTCCTCCCCAAGTCTTTGCACCATCGCCAATTGCTGTTGAGGCCTGGACCAACGGTGGAGGGAAGGTTTGGATGCAGACATGGCTGTGGGGACAGGGCCAGTGACTACTCCAAGCAGCAGACCCCTATTGGTTGGTTGATTTGGGGGAGGGGACCATAGAGTGAGGTCATTCATCCCATCATATTAGGAAAGGATAGGGAAGGAACTCGGCCATGCCCTTTGAAGGAACCATGCCGGCCTTTGCATCAAGCGATTTAGGAAAATCATGGAAAACCTAGATCAGGACGGCCAGATGCGGGTTTGAACCATTGTCCTTCCAAATGTGAGTGCAGTATGCTAACCACTGCACCACCTCGCTCAGTGCAGGCCCCTGTTCTTACCACAGTATTTACCTTGTTCACGAGTGTCTAGAAACACCAGCCACTGGTTACATGCCCAATGTCCAAGACAGTGTCTGTGCCGGATATGACTCCTCAACAGACATTGTTTCGGGTTGTGGGAATGATGGCAACACTTGATGCGGCAGCTCCGCATCAATTTCCATAAGCACCTCAACCACAGGTGGTGACCAAAAGTTTTGGTCCACTGTCAGAGATGACGAGGACTTACAGAAACCCTTCAAGGCAAAACATTAAGGTGAGAGATGACTATAAAGGTAGTTGTGATAGGCTGCATTGGGACAACAAAGGATAATTTTCTATATGCATCCACCACCAGCAACTACCGATTGTTCCAAAAAGGTCCTGCAAAATCCACATGAAGATGTTGCCATGGCCCTGTTGACTGTAGCCAATCAAAAAAAAAAAAAAAAAAAAAATGTTGCAGTGGAGCAGACTAATGCTCCACACAGGCTGCACAGTGGGTGATCAATTGTTCTATTTGGGCATCCATATCTAGTCATGTATAGTGGCATCAAGCTAATTGCTTAGCGTCCACCACTCTCCAATGACCCTGCTGGAACAACTGCAGCACCTCCCAATGGAAGCACTGAGGGACCAAGACTTACACATTGTATTATCCACGTGGAGGAGGAGAACACCTATATATGCAGAGAAAGAGGGTGATGTATTTCCTTGAGACTCCAAGGCCACCCATTGTGGACACACTGCAGAATCGCCTGAAGTGTTGGGTCAGATGCAGTTTCATGCACAATGCATTGGTAGTCGAGGAGAAACCCATTAAGTATGTTGGAATCCTTGGATAAATCAAAGGTGGAATCAGTACCCACTGGTAACAGAGACAATAAATCAGTGTTGAGATGCTGAGCTGTGGGCTTGTACAGAAGCTCATACTGGTAACTGAATACCAACAGGGCCCACCGTTGCAACTTTTGCATAGTCCATGGTGAGACAGGATCAGAGGGGCTGAAAAGAGCTTTCAGCAGCCTGTGGTCTGTAATAAGATAAAAGCGTCATTCCAAACAAAGACAATGAAATTTGATAACTCCATAAATAATGGTGAGTATCTCTTTTTTTAAGAAGCAAAGGCAATGGGCCTGTCAGTAGAACCTATCCTTGTGGGAGAGCAATGTTCCAGTTCTGTAGAATGCATTCACTGTAAGGACAACTGGCTTGTTTGGGTCAAAATGAATCAGATGGCAATCACCAAGAAGGGTGTCCTTGACATGCTGAATAGCTTGCCAACATTCCCTGGACTACATAAGTTGAACACCTTTCCAGCGCAGCCCGTTCAGTGGAGCAATAATTTGTGCTGTTGCATTACTGATAAATTTGATGTATGTGCGTTTTTACATCTCCATCTGCAGCTCCTTAACACTACAAGGTACTGACAAACTTTTGACTGTCGACATATGCAACTGGCTCAGATGAATATCGGAGCATTAGTGACATGACTCAAATATTTGATTTTTGTGTGGAAAAATGGACACGTTGACTTGTTACAATGAGACCCACTTCTAAAAGCATTTTCTGTAGACTCTACAAATTGTAAAGATGTTCTGCTGGTGTATGATCAGAAACCACAATAACTTACTTTGCTGTCATGTGTCCCAAAAAACCTTGAAAAATGGCAGGTGATAACGCACTACTGAATGGTAGGTGCTGAAATTGGAATAGTCACAAGTGCACATTGACGACAAAAATAGAAATGTTTGGACTGTTCGTCCAACACCACTTGCAAATATGCTTCTTGTAAGTCAAATTTTAAAAAAAAAGCAGCCCTTTCCCAGTTTGTCCACAAGTCCATCAGGCCAAGGCACATGGAAGGAGCCCACCATTGTCTGAGGATTAACTATAGCTTTGAAATCTGCACAGAGCTGTAATCTGCTCGATGGCTTTTCTAGAACAACCATGGGGGACACCTGCTGGTTCATGGAAACAGGTTGAATTACGTACTGTTTTGCCATCTATGTAGTTCATGCACAACTTCATTGCAAATGGTGTGTGGGTTAGGCCTAGCATGATAAACGGGTCTGAGCGTTATCCCTAAGTGTGAGCCTCAAAATCCTGAGCTTTCCAAAGTCCTCCTTGAAGTAACTGACTGTACTTATTACACAATTCATTGACACTGTCTTCAGGCACCATAGCTTTTACTTGCAAGACATTATCCTGAATAGCAAGTTGATCTCGCTACTCAAGATAATGTCTTTCAAGTGAATACTACAGTGCCTCAAGACAGTGTCAATGAATTATGTAATGAGTACCTATAGATCAAAAGAATCAAGACCAAAAAAGTTTGGGCTGTCCTGGGAACACAGTACAGGAGAAGACACAGATTTGGTTACACTGTAGAACATTTCTGGCAGCCCGCAAACACCCAATACAGGGATATGGTATGCATTTTACATGACAGCACAGCATGAGGCCGCCGCAGCCATAGGCTCCATAAAAACTCATAAGTATTTCTGTACAATAATATAACAGAAGCACCTGTATCTAGCAGCATTTTAACTGTATGCTGAACCACTTGTTAATGCACATATAGTTTGCTCAACTATTGATGAATTATTATTGAACACTTCTGTTTATGTGAAGTTTGAGACACCAATGGCATCCCATGCACAGGCTCAGTAGATACAGTATTAACTTCCAATGAGGGAAGCTGCAATAGCGTTGGCTGGAATATTATTCATTAATAAATAACTTGTTTACAATTGTGTCACCATTCTTTATTGTTGTTGTAAACACATGGGTTGAATGTGGCCCCACTTGCCACATGAAGAGCATTTAGCCTCTCTCCTCACTACACAGACACAGTTTATGGTGATGCACACTGAAGCATTGTGGGCAACACTTCCTAGCATTTGACTGGAAAGAGGTGAGTGTGCAGCATGACTTTCTACTTTTTAAACCAGGCTTTGCCAAGCACGTGGCCTTTGAATGTTAAGTGGACTGATTGTCTTGTGCGCTGTTAACTACTGAAATGGCCAGAGCCTGCAGGTCAGTTTCTGCTGCATCTAAAATGTCTTGTGAATCTATAATGGTGAGTATAGTTTCCAGACAAGGATTAGGTAACTTCAAAATTGAAGTGTGAATGCCTGCATATCACACATATTTTGTGTAATAGCATCACAGAGAACAGTATCACTGTATGAAAATCCACAAGAACACTTCAGTTTACAATATCTGGTAAGACCCTGTAATTTGGCTACCCACTGTTTGTTTTTTTCAGCCAGGTTGCTTCCTTAACTGAAAGAAATTGTAATGGGCAGCTGTGGCATGCACCCGCTGTGGCATGCACCTAAGATTCAAAGCATGCATCTAGTCACTCCATTAATGACTCATAATCTATGTCCTCTGGATGAGAATCTGGGATTAATTTAATGCACAAACAAAATGATGTGGCACTTGTATTAACAATAAAATGAGCTTTATGCTGCATGCCTTATATGTTGTAGAAAAAGAAGAATGCCTTGAGTTGTACATGGTATTCTCCCCAGTCCTCCTGCTGGCCAACAAATTCTCAAAATCTGGGCGAAGAAATAGCTTCTTGTGGGGCAGCTGCCATACTTAGTACCCATGCCAGTTGAGTGACACTCTGCAGCAGGTCGGATCTACTGGCTCTGTAACTGAACAGCTTGTGTCAGAGAAAGTTCTGGGGATGGAACAGACATAATTACTCAAAAAGGGTATACAAACACAGTAAATCAAATGTCACCACTTGCTGGGGAAGAATATTGAACTATAGGTTCTGAATAAACTCATTGCCATTGTAGTGTCGCTTATAGAGGGTATGGACTTTCAGCCTTAAAACAATAAAGATTGGTGACACAACTGCAAACAAACTATTTATTAATGAAGACACTTGGAGGGTGTCCAACAATTCTCAAAAAATAATTTTCCCTGAGTTTTCCAGGCCACTTTTTGATTTTTTCCACAGTCACACTGGCTTGGACCCTAAATAATTTTGATAGTTTTGAGACAAAATTTACAAATTTTTGTTGTCCCTGTATAGGAACATAACTGGGGCTTACACTCTGGGTTAAAAGAAAAAAAAACACCTAATGAACAAGGTTTATTTTAACCAAGAAATAAACATATTAGGTCCTGACAACAGACTTAAGTGCAAATCATAATCTGAACAAAAAAAAAAAAAAAAAAAAAAAAATCCAGGAAAGCTACAAAGTTAAGTCACATTAATGTGACCATCAACTGTGTTCATCACCAACATGGAATAACCACTCACAGACAGCAGGTGGCAGCACTAGTAGTGGAGTGTATGTAAAGCGTATTGGCGGATGCAAAAAACAGTTCAGTTGTCTTCTTCATGTGGAATCGGTGATTTATCTGATATCCAAAAGGGCACGGTTATTGCTTTCAGGCCAAGGGTAGAGGCTTTTCTGATATAGCTAAGTTTTTAAACACTTCATGTGCAAATATGGTTAAAGTATACTGAGCATGACAAAGGAGCATTATCCATAACTGGCATCGAGGCAACTGTGGTGCACCATGTGTCATAGATGATGGGGCTGAATGATGGTTGTGGAAATGTGTACAGGTGAATAGACATGCAACTGACTGCCTAAATGAACCAAGGGGCTACCAACAGTGTCTCCATAATGACTATTCAGCAAATGTTGCTGTGTATGGGCCTCTGCAACAGGCACCCGGTTCACACACACATGCTGACTGCTGTTCATTGACTACATTTCAGTAGTTAACAGTGCACACGATAATCAGTTCACTAAACAATCAAACACCACATGTCTTTAAAAAACAGAAAGTCATGCTGCACAACCTCCTCTTTCCAGTCAAATGCTAGGAAGTCAGTAGACTGGAATTTGCATGCCAGTACAGCCATTGGACATCCACTGAGTGACAACAGGTGGCCTTTTCAGATGAATCTAGTTTTATGCTCCATGATACGGCTGTTGGTGTGTACAATGTGAAATGTCTGAAAGAAAGCATCCAGGCCGAAGAAGTGAGTGTTATGGTCTGAGGGAATGTTTTTGTGGCATTCCCTGGGTGATCCTGTTATTTTGGAAGACACAATGGATCAACACAAGTACGCATATATTCTTGGGGACCATATCCAGGCCTTTGATAGGTGATCCATTAATGTGACTAGACAGTGGTGGTACAATAATGTTACTGGACAAGGTAGAATGAGACTAGTAGCAAAGGAAGTGAAACATTATTAATAAACATTTTAATTAGGAACACTCAGCTGTTGGGAGCAAACAGACATAAAATCAAAGATCATTATCTTCAGTAGAAAATTACACTTTTTACATAGAGATTTAAAAATAAAATCCAAATACCATTTGAAAAAAAAAATTATTATGGAAGAAACAGTAATAGACTAGTCTGCTAAGGACACATACATGGACATCAATTGATGTCATGGACAGGTAGTTTTTAGTGACAATACTACTTCTTCAATCTGAGAAACCTCTTTCTCAGCGCTTTCCAAGAGTTTTGATTTTATAGTTTGTAGTGCTCTTAGCTTTTCTCTACTTGCTTTCTTCTTCCTCTCATTTTCTTTTAGGACTTATCAGCTGTTCTTTTCTCTAAAAGGTATCAGATAGATTATATAATGGTAAGACAGAGATTTAGGAACCAGGCTTTAAATTGTAAGACATTTCCAGGGGCAAATGTGGACTCTGACCACAATCTATTGGTTATGACCTGTAGATTAAAACTGAAGAAACTGCAAAAAGGTGGGAATTTAAGGAGATGGGACCTGGATAAACTGAAAGAACCAGAGGTTGTACAGAGTTTCAGGGAGAGCATAAGGGAACAATTGACAGGAATGGGGGAAAGAAATACAGTAGAAGAAGAATGGGTAGCTTTGAGGGATGAAGTAGTGAAGGCAGCAGAGGATCAAGTAGGTAAAAAGACGAGGGCTAGTAAAAATCCTTGGGTAACAGAAGAAATATTGAATTTAATTGATGAAAGGAGAAAATATAAAAATGCAGTAAATGAAGCAGGCAAAATGGAATACAAACATCTCAAAAATGAGATCAACAGGAAGTGCAAAATGGCTAAGCAGGGATGGCTAGAGGACAAATGTAAGGATGTAGAGGCTTATCTCACTAGGGGTAAGATAGATACTGCCTACAGGAAAATTAAAGAGACCTTTGGAGATAAGAGAACCACTTGTATGAACATCAAGAGCTCAGATGGAAACCCAATTCTAAGCAAAGAAGGGAAAGCAGAAAGGTGGAAGGAGTATATAGAGGGTCTATACAAGGGTGATGTACTTGAGGACAATATTATGGAAATGGGAGAGGATGTAGATGAAGATGAAATGGGAGATACGATACTGCGTGAAGAGTTTGACAGAGCACTGAAATACCTGAGTCAGAACAAGGCCCCCGGAGTAGACAACATTCCATTGGAACTACTGACGGCCTTGGGAGAGCCAGTCCTGTCAAAACTCTACCATCTGGTGAGCAAGATGTATGAAACAGGCGAAATACCCTCAGACTTCAAGAAGAATATAATAATTCCAATCCCAAAGAAAGCAGGTGTTGACAGATGTGAAAATTACCGAACAATCAGTTTAATAAGCCACAGATGCAAAATACTAACACGAATTCTTTACAGACGAATGGAAAAACTAGTAGAAGCCGACCTCGGGGAAGATCAGTTTGGATTCCGTAGAAACACTGGAATATGTGAGGCAATACTGACCTTACGACTTATCTTAGAAGAAAGAATAAGGAAAGGCAAACCTACGTTTATAGCATTTGTAGACTTAGAGAAAGCTTTTGACAATGTTGAGTGGAATACTCTCTTTCAAATTCTAAAGGTGGCAAGGGTAAAATACAGGGAGCGAAAGGCTATTTACAATCTGTACAGAAACCAGATGGCAGTTATAAGAGTCAAGGGTCATGAAAGGGAAGCAGTGGTTGGGAAGGGAGTAAGACAGGGTTGTAGCCTATCCCCAATGTTATTCAATCTGTATATTGAGCAAGCAGTAAAGGAAACAAAAGAAAAATTCAGAGTAGGTATTAAAATCCATGGAGAAGAAATAAAAACTTTGAGGTTCGCCAATGACATTGTAATTCTGTCAGAGACAGCAAAGGACTTGGAAGAGCAGTTGAATGGAATGGACAGTGTCTTGAAAGGAGGATATAAGATGAACATCAACAAAAGCAAAACGAGGATAATGGAATGTAGCCGAAATTAAGTTGGGTGATGCTGAGGGAATTAGATTAGGAAATGAGACACTTAAAGTAGTAAAGGAGTTTTGCCATTTGGGGGGCAAAATAACTGATGATGGTCGAAATAGAGAGGATATAAAATGTAGACTGGCAATGGCAAGGAAAGCGTTTCTGAAGAAGAGAAATTTGTTAACATCGATTATAGGTTTAAGTGTCAGGAAGTCATTTCTGAAAGTAATTGTACGGAGTGTAGCCATGTATGGAAGTGAAACATGGACGA
Source organism: Schistocerca serialis cubense (assembly GCF_023864345.2). Lineage (NCBI taxonomy): Eukaryota > Metazoa > Arthropoda > Insecta > Orthoptera > Acrididae > Schistocerca > Schistocerca serialis. Next base: position 461,845,683 of record NC_064639.1, read on the forward strand.
TAAATAGTTTGGACAAGAAGAGAATAGAAGCTTTCGAAATGTGGTGCTACAGAAGAATGCTGAAGATTAGATGGGTAGATCACATAACTAATGAGGAAGTATTGAATAGGATTGGGGAGAAGAGAAGTTTGTGGCACAACTTGACCAGAAGAAGGGATCGGTTGGTAGGACATGTTCTGAGGCATCAAGGGATCACCAATTTAGTATTGTAGGGCAGTGTGGAGGGTAAAAATCGTAGAGGGAGACCAAGAGATGAATACACTAAGCAGATTCAGAAGGATGTAGGTTGCAGTAGGTACTGGAAGATGAAGAAGCTTGCACAGCATAGAGTAGCATGGAGAGCTGCATCAAACCAGTCTCAGGACTGAAGGCCACAACAACAACAACTACTTTTCTCTGCTCTTGTTTCACTGTACCTACCATGTACATTTTGAGAACTGTGTATTAACTGCTTTGTGTTGGTTACAGATCAATACCTCCAGTGACCTTGACCGCATTGCTAACTGCATGAATAGCCATGAGAAAGCCTTTAGTCAAATTTTTGATCAGAATGGAGTTGTCAGAGAAACCTCTTTCAAGGCTGGCATTGCCCATGGATGAGACTGCAAGCAATCTTGATAAATCTCTTCAAATTTTTATGATCACCCTTGACCCCAATGACCATCATACAGAACTGATTGATGCAAACACTATCTCCATCAAATTCTTTAAGGATTTCCTCTACTGACATGATATACACTAGACTTTGAAACTTGTGCGCAATGGTCTCAGCCTCATGATCACCAAAGCAATTTAAGGTAGTGAGATGTGTCAAGATTGGTGTCTCTTCTCATAGTTGACATTAATTACCATTTCTGGGACTGAACGTGGAATGACCTTCATAAAGAAATAAGCCAGGGCTGACTTATCCAGAACTTTGGATACCGTACTCTTCGTAAATGTAAGACACCCATTACAGAATGCCAAGATATATTTCTCTCATATGTTACAATGACACAGAGATCTTTAGGTTCTCACCTGACGCACATTTTCTGAGGCTGCAGCTGATTTTGTAGTCACTCACATCTGTTTTGAAGCTAGTCTGCTTCTAAAAACTTCTAGTTGGACAAATTTTCTTACTAATTCCCTGACTATAGACTGGAGGGTATAATAGAGGAAGGAGGTTAAGGGAGCATATGACTGAAATTTAGTCAGAAACAACTCAACATGAGCAGCTACAGTCTGAAAAAAGGCGAGATGAACTATCAGCATCTTGCCCCTCAAAGACTTACCCACTATGTCGTACCTATGACTCTTAGGATTCCAGTAGCAACCTTAGTTTCGGTCTTATCTACTTCTGTTCCTACTTCCTTTATACATTTTTAAACAGCTGTTAATATTTTTTGAGCCCAGACTGACACCATTTTATTTTCCACCCACCAAACCAGGAAAACTTCTGTGGAAAAACAGAGGTGCTTGTAATATTTTTGAAATTAGCTTGGGAGGAGGGAACATTTTTAAATAGATTACATAAAGCTCTCAGAAGCTGAACTAGATTCCAACCAACATTAGTACAATTTGACTTAAAGTATGTACATAAGCCGCATGTCCCAAAGTTCAAACACATGGGATCCTTTGGATTACCCTTTACTTTGAGCTGGCTTTTCAATTCCCTTAGGAAGGCCTTTTTAACATTAGGACCATCCACGCCTTTTTAGATTTCCCTCAGATTGTATGCTCCTCCCTCAAATTCTTCAACTAAGTCTTTTGCAGCACCTTTTCTCAAAAACACTGAAGTGAGATACCTGCTCAAAATCTAGCCCAACACACTATTCCAAACACATACAAACAGATCAAACTCAGTCACTACCATGTCACAGGCAGTGACAATCTCTTGTAATTGTTTAGTGAAAAATGGCTCCAGTCCAAACATATGGTACCATATGCACTTACTTTTGACTTTTGAAGCTGCATTCTGGAGGCAGTGTTACTGCCTGGGAATGCATCTGGTAAACTGCCAATGTCCCAAGAAGATTGGTGTCTCCACAACAGCCAACTGACATAAATACATCTCTGCCTTCATCATGGCATCCCTCTGCATGTAACCTAGCAGTACATGCTTGATGTGATTCCCTTGGGGTAACACCTGGTTGCTGGGACACACCGAAACTGAATGATGCACTCCCTGCCTGGACTGCAGCAAACTAAAAATACACAGAGGCTAATTAGAAAAACTACTTTTTCACTGAAACTGGTGATTTTATTTTCCACTGCACCCACCAAATCGAGAGCACCATCAGGACTGTCCTTTCCACTGTCAGAGTTGACGAACGGCTGAGTATGTCCAAACAAGCCAGGTGCACCACAGGGGCTACATCTGAAGAAGTTGCACTGAAGCCATAGCTATTTGCGACTGTTAGCTTGGGTATAGGCAATGTAACCTTCCTAGCAGCCTCAGGCCCAACATGCTTCTTTCTTTTGTCTGGACAAGGCCTGCACACCTATATTGCTATGTGAAAATTTGGTTTTAGAGAGCATGAGCCAAACACTGAGTTTTTCAGACAAGTGCTCTGCAGTCCACCAAAATTCTGGATCCTCAGTCCAGCAAGGGTTGAACGCACATTCCCAGTTCATCGAATAAGCCCTGAAGTAACATATGCATAGGACAGGATCGCACCTAAACAATATAGCGACATGTGCCTAAAGGTCATGAAGGCACGAAGCCACTAGAAAATTTTGCCACCTGTGCTTTTTTAAAATTTGTTATGAGCAGCTTCCACCCACCCCCTCACCTACATCTCTCTCTGAGGGATTCAAAGTAAGGTAATAAAACCTTCCTTGCATGCGTGTTCCAATTACCCTACTATGAACCCACTCAGAGATGTAGGCAAGGGGGTGGATGGAAGTTGATCATACCAAATAAAAAAACACAGGTTGCGAAATTTTCTAGTGGCTTCCTGCCTTCATGACTCTTAGGCACGTCTCGCTATATTGTTTACGTGTGATCCTGTCCAATGCATATGTTACCTCAGGGCTTGTTCGATGAACTGGGCATGTGCATTCAACCCTTGCTGGACTGAGGAGTTTATGTTGACTAAGACCCACAGCAGCATCGGAAATGTTGGCCATTGAGGATGGAAATTTTGCAGAGTTGCCTCGCCCCGCACACCCCAGGCACCTACTTTCACAGTCAGCTTTCACTCTCCAGCCACCTTCATTGCACTGCAGGCTTTAACTTGATATTAGCTAAACCAACAACCACACACCAAAGCCCAATGACTGCTTGTTAATGTTCTCATTACACTATTTTATTCCTACCCCTAAAGATTTACAATTGATCTTATTTGCACATAATGCAATGCAATAATAGCTGTTAACATGCACAATGGAATGTTTTTGGTGTATATCCAAAACTATGTACTTTATGCCAACCTAGCAAACCCTAGTTATCCCTGGTTCCAATGAAAGGGATTCAAATAAGCCACAAACTTCCCTAAAAGCACACGTCTATGTTATAACATCATTTTAGTAAACAAGGCAGTACATTTGAGCAGATGTAAATCTAAATCGCACAAAATAAATCACAGATCCTTGTGAATCACATTGTGTCACAAACACACAAAACCATGACACAACAACAAATCGGTGTAGCACAGCCAAGCTGCAGTGACAGGCATGCAAGCTATTCAATGTCAGCAACAACAAACTTCTGCACAGCTTATCTAGACTTGGCAAAGCCAGGTGGGTTAGCTGGCCACTGCATTGGACTGAGCGAGAACAGTTGGGAGGTGCCATAACCCTGGAGGAGGGTGATCTCACAGCGCCAGCTTGAGGGTGCACAGTGAGCACAGTAGACCATCAAGCCAAGCGGAAGGAAAGCAAATGCCTCTGCCCAAAATTAAATGAGACACAGTGCCTTTTCCAGGGTTTTTAGGCAAAATGCAAAGATTCCCCAAGTTTCTTAGGACAAAAGATTTCCCCGAGTTTTCCCTGTTTTCCAGGATGCTGGACGCCCCGACTTAACTTGTGTAGTAGATGTGGCCCATACGCAGTACATACAGCAGTGAGCGTAAATTCACTATTAACGTAAAACTCAGTGTCCATTTCACTGACTGTACAGTACAGTAATTAAGCAGAGATGTGCTGGTTACACAACACTGACAGTAATTTGTCCACTGACACTTGTTGACACATTCGAGTAACTCCATGGTATGAGGCTAGCAGCTGAACACAGACTGAGCATAGAGCTCTGAGGCCATGTGTAAATAGCAACCAGCTGTGGTGGCACTACAGAATTTCCTCATAGGGGTGGCTCTCAGTCACATCATGGTTGACTGTACTGGCTAGATGTTACACTTCTAGTTGTGTCTGTGGTGGTGCCAACCTTGAGCCTCATGATGCGAGAGAGTAATTTTTTCAGCTGCTTAGTTGATACAAATTTTATTTTATAAATTCCTCAGTTGCTATTTCTACAAACCAGGTTTGTTCTAATATTAATTGCTTTCCTAACTGACATAAATGATCTTTCAAATTATGTGCATGCTGTCACTGCTACATGATCTGTATGAAATTCATTATACGCTGTGCTTGGGATCTACAGGTCTTTTGCTTTCTCAGTTGTTTTGAGGGAGGTATACCTTACTAAGACATTGAAATAGTCTGTCAGAATTTTAGCCACTCTGTGGCAGACTTTTAACCTTCCCAGCACCATGCCTACGGTGGTGGGCAACAATGCCTCAACAGCAGATTTAGTTTTACATGTTATTCGTGAGGTGTTTTTTATTGTACCATCTAACGATGGGCGTCTGGCCTTCTCTCCAAGGCCTACACTCTCCCTCCGATTTCACTCTCTGTCATCATTTCTGTGCATTTTGTTTGCCTTGTTGTTCGTCTTTTCCCTATGTGTTCATCTCGCCATGTCTTTTCGCTGGACATTTTCGTGTGTCTCAGAGTGGCTGGCCCATCCTCTTTTATTCTTGCGGTCAGCCAGCCAAGACCATCTGCTCTATGATTTTAATACCTTCCTCTACTTTTCCTTGTGGTGTATGTTTTCCCCCTTTTTTTATTGCTTTCTTTCATTTTCTCTTTTGGTGCAGTTCCCCATTTCTTTTACCTATACAAATTAAATTTGAGTGTTGTTTTACCTTGAGCCTTGTTTGCATGAGGAAAAAGGGACTGATGATCCTGTAGTTTCATCCCTTTACACCCCAAACCAACCAACCAAATGTACCACTATCATTTGTCTTTCTGCATGTAAGATACTCTCTTGCTTGGGCAATGAAATCTCCTAGTAGTAACGAAAATATTTTCTTTGTGAATTTTATTTCATCTTACATCGGTTTCCACAATTCTGTTGTGTTAATTTGTAGGGGCAGGTCAGTTGACTGAAATGTATAATTTCTCTGCACACTTCAGAAGTTAAAGTGACTCTCCCAGATGGGGAATGAAATTTGGCAATGGTGTTCAATATTTCTCTAATAATAGACTAAACAATTCCAAAGTGAGGTGTGGTTCTCATGGTGTTCTTTCCAGGTTTCCCTTTTAACATGTTGACTGCTGCAAGTGTAGTGATGGATGTTCTACTGTCCGGCAAGGTACATGACATTAGGTTGAAAGTTTACAACTGACCCTTGTGACAGTTTGATGCACTAACATAATACATTCAAGGAAACGTTTTATGTTTGACAGTGCACGTTTGGGGCTGGCTTTTTACTTTTCACACTGTCTAATGTTATAGAAGCTTTAAGAACTTGATAATGGGATAACATAGTCCCAAAATGTGTTGTGAATAAATCACAGATTTCAAAATTGGTGCGTTACGTTCTCAGTACTTGTTTGTACTGTTGCTAGGATAAGAATGCTATGTTTTCCCTTTTTTTGTTTAACTGTTTCAATGTTAGGGTTTCAAGACACTCAGACTCATCTCTACATGGTATTTTGTTCCCTCCAGAACTCTTAATCCCTATAGTAATTTTTTTTTTTTAAACTCCCTCAAGTGTAATTATTTGGAGTTTCATAGCAAATGTGACTGTAGGTCCTAAACAATTTTTAAGCAGCAGTTCCAAATAATGACAGTCGACACGGACCAGTGTGCCGATACAGTGCAGCTGGATTTAAGTTCACTATTGAGAATTATTCATCTGGATTCTTCTTCATTAGAACAGACATCAACAACATCCAATCAATTTACTTGTAATAATATACACACAATAAAACTTAGTTTCATATAAACAGGACTTGAAAAAATATGCCCATAGAGACTCTACACCCAACTGAAGCTTCCCAGTGGAATTCTTTATTCTAATCGACAAAATTTTTAAACAGTCATAAGACTTGAAGTGAAATTTGGTTATTACCAAAATGCAATATAGGACACGATGTTTGTTGTAAAAATGATACCATAATACAGTAAATAATAACTGTTGTCTTCCACAGTTACAAGTATATTCATGAATTGCTGAATAGCATAACATTCAAAATTATAAAAACAGTAAAACTGATGCCACAGATACATGAACTACCTATGATTAATTACAGCTGGTTTTTAGTGTGGTCTACACAACATGTTTGTAACAACTGCTTTGCAGGAAGTCTTTTGCTGAAGAAGGAAGTATTCATTGTGGAGAAACACGTAGTAAGGAGCACATGTGGTGTCCAAATTCAACCTCTTATAGAGGGAGCTTTTGAAAGCTGGGTACTGTGACAAACTCTCACAACATTTATTCCCTAGTGAAGTTTGTCATCAACTAAACAGTTCAAAACCAACAGTACCTTTCACAAATAAAATGTTGCAAGGAAAGAAGGAAGAGTGAGTAGGGTTTAAAAATGCAGGTCAAGTGTGTTAACCACACTGATACCTAACTTGGTAACATTCAAAGAACAGATGGTCTACATTAATTATGGCAGAAACGAGTGAAATATGCGTCCATAAAATGTCTTTTATCCATTCCCCAATCATCCAAAGGTCTCAAAGAATAATCAAAACAATTTTAAAAACATAATGTTTGCTTCATTTCTTTACTCTAGAGCAGAATTTCTTAGGATTGGGTACTACCAGGTACTTTTCTGTGAACACACAGTGGTCTGTATACTGTACAGGTATCTGCCTCCAGATGGCTTAAATCAGAATTCCAGAAGGTTGTATTCTGAGCAAGAGCAATGATTTAGCCTCATCTTTTTTATTCCAGCTTTGGCATCTTTCCTGACTATTTCAATGCGCATTTCTCTTATCATCGATGACCAACTCATCGGTCAAGTTGTTTTAGATCACCGTCTTAATGGAATGCGGCATCTTGATCTCCTTAAAATTACTTGGAGGATATTCCTATGGCAACATGACAACGTATGTACTTTAAGCACGACAGAGCTCCTACACATTCTGTATAGCCAGTGAGACAGTACCTCACTGAAACATATCCTGGACATAGGATTGGTCACCTTGGAGTCACTTCTTGGCCACTGAGGTCACCCAAACTTATCCCATTAGATTACTGCTTGTGGAGTTGGTTTAATAGCTAAGTCTACATGCACAGAGTGCACACAAATGTGGAACTTCTTACTTGTTTTTTACATGTGCTTACTCAAGCAAAGGACCATACAAATGAGCCCAGATCAAGAACACAGCAGTTGTCTACAACAGCTGCAAAATATATTCCAGTTAATGGTGGACTTTTCAAACATCTTTTGTGAGGAAATGTACACAATTAACCAAAACATTAGATCACTACATTTCATTTACTGTAACCTGCATTTCTCCTTTTTCTAATAGTTCTCATTTTTGTCCTGTTTCCCGCAGGTTTCATTAGTCTTGTCGGAAACTTAAGAACGGACATGTCCATATGACTGTTTTTGTTCAGAATCATTAACACTGCCACTACTCAAAGCATGTACCTTTCCTGCTGACTCACCCTGTATAACTATCAGAGCATCTTTATGATACGTAGCTGTCAATCATCTGGCCACTCCAAAGTGATTAAAGTGACATTTGCTGAAGCAGCAAAGCTATTAGCAACCTTGCATGTCTTTATTTTTAAGTGCACGAACTTAATTAAAATTGTGAGACTGGCTGAATGGTTTGTACATTCCCATAAAGAAATAGTCACAATGTGGTCTGTCATTCTTTCAAGTGTTTCTATAATCATGCTAACCAGAAAGAAAAGTGGTTTCAGGTATTCCGTGCAACACCAGAGGCAATGAGATGCCACAGTCATCATCACTGAAACTCAAAAGTCACTGAAAGCTGAAACCCATTACATATAATGCAAATAAACTAAATACTTTACAAAAACAAAGTGCCAATGACATTTAACCCGTATTTTGTTCCTGAAACCACCTCTTGCTTTTCGTAGTATATTCTTAAGAGTAATTTCACTCCTTTTGGCTGTTATACAAGCGTTCTTATAATAAATGAAAAGCGATGGAATCTGATGGGATATGAACCTGCTCAGAGGCAAAAAAGATAATACCATATTGTGATCTCTTAGGTTTTCTTGGTGGAATTAATGGTGTGCTTTCGTGTCTTCAGCTGAGCTGCTGTTTCAACAATTGAGAATAATACCATCAAACCATATTATACCAACAAAAACAAATTTAGCTCATTCTAGGGTTTTAAATATTTACAAAATCATGAAAAAAATCATTTTCTTGCTTATACTAAACCTGCTTAACAGTACTTTCAATGAGAACATTTTAGGCCATGATTTGCTGTGACTATTATGGTTATCAATTGGAACTAAAAATTATAGTAACCCTTCACAACTAATTTGATTTCGGAGGGTTAAACCTCCATCATCAGGTGGATTTATGTCAATAATGGATGAATATATTGTATAACATGTGGCACTGTCTAGCAGCAGTCACAGGGTCCCTTCACCCGACATCAGTACATTACGTACAACATACCACCCCTCAACATGCATCAAGAATCCATCTTTGTATCCATTCATTGTCCAAAGCTTGACCCAGTGTCTCACTAAATTTGTACTCTTGGCCTCAGCTGCTTCCTTTATAAGTGAGTCCCAATATGACGCTACATGAGCTGTTTTTCAAATTGGATCCTGTGTCCATTCTCCCAGCAGTGTTCAACCATGGCCAATTCCGTAAGCTCCCTTAGATTGATGTGTCACATGCACTCAGCACAACACTCCCCAACAGTGTGAATTGTTGGGCCATTATAGATACTATTGTATTCCCTGGGAACACCACACACAATGGGCCCTCTAAAGACCTACTTCATCTTTTACAGAGTATAACACATCTTGTATTCAGGAGGCACACCAGAACACTGGTCTCAATCAACATCTCTGTAGCATGTCGTATTTTGCTGGTTGTCATTCCACTGTATGGAAGGAATGTAACTGGCTCGATCTCTTCTACCAGAGACATCTGAAAGTGTTCGCAATTTCTCCCTCACTGTAAGCATTTTTTCTCACATGTGACAGTCAGACTGTAGGCAGCTGTCATCAGATATCACTTTCGCCCTGTGTGCCAATGTTTGAAGGACTGCTTTCTTGAGTGTAGAGTGTGAAAACTGGCGTTCAAGTACCAATCAGTGTAGGATGCTTTCCTGTTCTCTGAATGATAAGAGCTCTTATGTTTTCTGCTCAACCGAAACGTCCAATAATGGTGGCTTGCCATCCATCTCCATTTCAACAGCAAATTTAATGTTGCGATGGACAAAGTTGTCATCAATGTACCTTACAAGGAAAGATGGGTGCAACATCACAGAATTTATAGTGGTTGTACCTCAAAATGCTGCAAGGTAATTGCTTGATGACCAGGGACACTTGAGAGCCTATCTCTGTGCCATCCATCATCTCATAATATTCATCATTGAAGTGAAGTATAGAGTGCAAAAAGTACAACACAACAACCTGAAGACCTCAGTATGAGATATACATAAGGCATACAGGAGAGGACCTCAAGATACTGAGATTCTTCTCAGCATGTAGCTACAATACACAAAGCACTGCTGCTTTCTATGTGATTGGAGAAGCAGAGACAGGAAAAAAAAGTTTTTTGGAGAAAATGTCCTACTTGGAATGAACTGCTGCCTGGACATAAGAATGTGGTAAACACTCCTCTCAGAGCACCTACAAATGTTTATCTATCTCCACTACATATTAAACGGAGTCTCTTATGAAAGACCTGGACAAAACTTCTAGACGATTCATGTACTTGTGAGAGAAGATTATTAGTATAAATGAAATAAAAATACAGGAAGGAATACTTGTAGAACTGCAAATCACGGAATTACAGGTCCAATTAATATTTCCTTAATTTGTTGAGTGCTATTGAAAGAATAGAATGGTTACCTTTCACAAATGTCTGCAAGAACTTTTTATGCAACCATATGGCAGAGAAGTGTCAGGTATTCTACAAGATACCATACCACGTTATGAGATATTAACATGTCACTCAAACTATATTTCTCGAATCATCATTCGGACTTCTTCCGAGATAAACTTGGTGCTATTAGTGACAAATATGAATTGTTCTCCAGGATATTTGTCAAATGGAAAGATGTTGTCAGAACAAATGGAGTGCAACAATGATGTTCGACTACTATTGATCCTTAAGAAGTGACATTCGTAAGGCAAAGTATTGCAGGAAATTGAGAAGGAAATAAGTTAAATGACACTTTCCTCGTATGTTACTCTTCTGTGTGAATCTTGAAGTCTTGTGAGAACATGCCTTCTGCTACAAATATGTAACTCACAGTTCCCTGTAAGCACTTACGAAAACCATTATTGTATCCAAACTGAAGCTGTCCAGAAATTCTTAAATAAGATTTGGATTCCGGGACAAATTATCTTCCAGAATCGGTATGAAATATTGTTCTTGTAACTGAAAGATGTTTTTCTCGACCATTGTTACTTTCCATTCAAGTCCCTAAGTAGGTCCTACTTATGCATAGTCTTCTACATGTTACAATTATTTAATTGACCATCATTCCTTCTTATTTAACCCTCTTGCCTGTCTTTGTTGTCATCTGTCTTGTTCAAGCTGTCCTCTGTTTTCTACCTTATGTGCTAAGCCCATGTGGCCATCATTACTTCTACATGTTAAGCTCTTTCACTCCCAGGAGAAAGGAATTTTTAAGGATTCACACAAAAGTCTAATTTGGGTTATAGAGAGGTGGCAGGATGGAACAAAATGGAAATTAGTACTTGCTGGAGCATGAAATGTCAGTGGAAACAGTACAGTAACTTCACATATCTCTAATGCTTTTATTTCTGGCTCATGTTTTCTATATCAAGACTACACATAAAATATTATCCATAAAATTACAAACTTAACAGCTCACTTTAGAGGCATTTCTTCATGAGGTCACATTACAGTTGAAACTGGAAAGAACACATTAAAATTTTAATGTGTACAAGTAGAAATTTAATTCAGTGATCCATTTGTAGTAGGCATAGAAAAACAGCAAGGCATAATTCCCAAACAACACACACCCTTTGTCATGGCAAAAAGGTTTAGATGATTTTGCTCTTCCAACACATTACACTTATGGGTTTCATTCTTCAACATACGCCACAGATCCTATGATACTGCCAATAAGCACTTGTCATAAGCAAAGCACAGTCAAGTTACACTATGTGTTTTATCTTAGTGTTCACTTCTGAAAGTCCAAAAAGTTATCAGTTTTATTTTTTTTATTAAAAATAATTACAAAATAATTTTACACACGTCATCAGAATTGACTGGGATGGTAGGGATTTTACCTAAAGTCTAGTTTAGAACGAGCAGTCGCTCCGAGTATCACAGCAATAAGATAACAAAAAGCTTACTTTATAACATATTCACAATAAAATAAATAAGGCTCTTGCATGATGTGAGATCTTTGCAGAATGATATGTATACACCAGAAATTCTGATTTTTCTTATGAAAACTATTTTATATACAATACAATATGAAAATTAATATCTCCACAATGTCCCATAAAATTTTTGTGGATTTCATTTCATTTTATGAAAATACAAAAATATTTTCTTGTATAACAAACATAGTACATCAATTCTATCTCAGCGCTCTGTATGCCAGTCCTTTGAGATTCACATTATAATGTGAAGGCAGCTGAAAAGAAAAAGAAAATTTTATTTCAATCAGAAACTGATTCACAAACAAGAAAGTATAACATATAAAATAATGTAAAATAATACGAAAAGCAAGGTCGAGGGTGGTCTCCCACCAAAAAGATAACCTTCAGTTGAAAGTACTAAGAATAGCTACTTGGGAAAAATGGGATAACTAAGACATTTTTTACAATGTACATAAACTGTGAAAATACAATTCAAATGGGGTGCAACAGCATCCTTTGTGTGGTTGTGGTCCAGGCTTTCCAAGTTTTCTCAGTAAATGACAAACTGCAAAGCTACCAACCCATTGCTTTACTTAGCACAATATATAAATCTTTGGAAAGAATACTGTATAAAAGAATCAGCCACAAAATTTTCAGCCAAAACCTGCATGCTGCAGTTGCACAAACCAGGTTTTCTCACTAACCAACTTTTATTGAAGCGGTTTCAAAGCAAACAAAAGACATCAACTGTATTTATAGATCTAATAGTAACAATGGCTTATGATACTGAGAGAAAGCAAAGGGTGACATTCAAACTTTTGCAGTTCATACAATGTCTGGAATTTGGAAACCACTGATGAAGTTTCCAATTTTAAATGGTCAATAACGTCCCCTAATCAAGCTTTATGAGTGGCTTCCTTAAGGATTAGTGCTAACCCTTATTCTACTTTCCCTCTATATAGCAAAACAGAACTATGACAACATCACGGAAATCTGGATATGCTGACAATTGGGATCTTGCTGCAAGCCAGAAAGACCTGGGCATTACTGAGCCTGTCTTGACTGAAGACCTACAAATTGATGGCAAATACATCCATAACTGAAGGTTACAGCCAAGTGCTGCCTAAACAGAATTAACCAGTTTCCACCTTAACAACAGCTCATCAACAAGGAAATAAAGATATATTTTGAAGGGAAACAGTGAAGCATAACAAAAGTCCACATTATCTAGGGGTCACCCTTGATAGGACACTCAGCTTTAAAGAGAAGTTGCTGAAAATTGCCACTAATATGGAGACAAGAAACAGAATCTTGCAGAAACTTTGTGGTATGGCAAGGAGTTCATCAGCTCAAACTCTAAGAACTTCTGCCCTAAAACTGGTGTATGCTGTGGGAGAATACTGGGCTGCAGTCTGGTACAACAGCCCATACACCAGACTTGTCAACACACAGCTCAACAAGACTATTACTGTGCATCAGGAGGATTCCATCTAACAGCTGTCCAAAATGCTGAGGGCAGTTGGTGGATCCGACAGTGGAAACATCCCACATCTCCTCTGCCGAAGAAATCCAAAGCTGTTCACACAAGTTCCAATGAGGCCATGACAACCTCCTTGTTCAACTGCAGAGTCCCTGTTTTTGTCCCGTTCCTCGTGTGTGAAACCACAATCAATGTGCAACACTATGAAGACACTTTGCAGGAACTGTGACATGCCATAAATTCAAAACATCCAGGAATGCTGCAGACAGAATCATCACATTGCATGATAATGCCAAACCCACACTGCATCAGTGATTTTCTTGAGAAACACTGTAACATCCTCCATTCAGTCTGGATCTTATACAGTGTGATTTTCACTTCTTTGGTGACCTGAAGAAAGGCTTGTGGACATCAGCTTCAGTCAGATGAGGAAGTGCAAGAGTGACCATGGTTGTTGATCTGTCAGCAGCTGACCGAAGTCTACAAAATAGGAATTGATCATCTCATAGCCCACAGGCATAAATTTCTTAATTTGCGTGGCGTTTACATTTGAATGGAACCATTCCATGGTCCCATTGTGGTGGGTGTTCAATTCTCATTTCACTGACGTTTATAATATTAGATCTACGTACCCAATGGAGCTGGCTCTTTTGGGCTGCTAATTTATTAGATGTGTATTTAATTCAGAGTATTTCCTACTTTACTGATTACTCTAATCCCTTTTTTGCCATGCTTTATGCAAAGCCTGAGAATTATTAACACACGGCGTATAAAAAAAAAAAAATATCATCTGATCTGGCACATCTATATTTCTGAAACTAATAAATGTATATGATGAATTTTGTTTTTTGATGAACAGGAAACTAAAAAAATAATTTTTTTTTATATCTTTCAATGTTCCCCCCTTGAGATGCATAGCATATATCAATGCAATATTCAAATAGTTGCCACACTGCAGCAAGCTTGTCTTGATTTTCAGCTTCTACAGATGCTGTTATGCGATTCTCAGTTCAGTCATCATTGTTGGTAACACAGGCACAAAGACAGAGTCTTTTATAAACTCCCACAAGAAATAATCAAGCACAGTCAGGTCTAGTGACCTTGAAGGCCAGTAAAGCAAAGCTGAATCATTTCTTGATCCATCATTCAGTAATAATTGGCTGTAACAATTCCTACACTTCCAGATGCCAGTGTGGCGGTGCCCCATCCTGTTGGTAAATGAAGTCATTCGAATCAGTCTCCAACTGTGGGAAAAGAAAGTTCTCAAGCATATCAAGATACATTTGACGTCTGTGTCAGACATTTGGGGACGGCCTGGTGATTTGCCTTTACACAAACAACCTGTTTCTTGGAACTATTCATGCCATCGTCTAAAGCTCTGTGCTGTAGGAGGATCCACACCACACCACACCACACCACACCCACTGACCAGTTGGTACTGACTGAAGTGGGCACACACTGCTGCTACCTGGCAGGAACCACGAGAGTTTGCTCTTTCCAACAGCACATTGTTCATGCAAATATCTCAAATAATATAATAGTTATGATTATTTTAAATCAGATAATTCTTTTTGATACAACATGTATAATATAAGCATTATAACAAAGTTTAAATCATACTACTACTTTTAATTTGTATAACTTCATAAAACAGAGAACAATGTGTCAAAAGTTGCACTTTTGGCAACAGATGTCTTAATGGCTACAAAGCAATAAAAAACAACAAATGGGACACAGATTCTTTTTACATGTGGAAGTCAGTGTACATGCTTCTTCGGCATGAAATACTGCATAAATACTACTCCTTTATGAGCAAGGTGCAATTAGCTTATGACATTTGATTCATCAGTTTTTGCTCTGCTTACATTTATTTTACAATTGTTCATGTCACTTTATATTTTACTAACACATGGGACTCAAATATATACTATATTGTAGATTATACAGAAAAACAATTATTTGTTGTTGTGGTCTTCAGTCCAAGACTGGTTAGATGCAGCTCTCCACACTACTGCAACCTACATCCCTCTGAATTTGCTTAATGTATTTATCTCTTTGTCTCCCTCTATGATTTTTAACCCCCCCCCCCCACCACATTTTGCCTCCAGTACTAAATTGATGATGCCTTGATGTCCCAGGATGTGTCCTACCAAACAATCCCTTCTTCTAGTCAGGTTATGCCACAAATTTCTTTTCTCCTCAATTCTATTTAGTGCCTCCTCATTAGTTATGTGACCTACCAATCTAACTTCGTCACTCTTCTGAAGCACCACACTTCAAAAGCTTCTATTCCCTTCTTGTCTGGACTATTTACCATCCATGTTTCATGTCCATACATGGCTACACTCCATACAAATACTTTCAGAAAAGACTTCCTGATACTTAAACCTATATTCGATGTAAACAGATTTCTCTTCTTCAGAAACTATTTTCTTGCTATTGCCAGTCTATATTCTATATCCTCTCTAGTTTGACCATCATCAGTTATTTTGCTTCCCAAACAGCAAAACTCAACTACTTCTTTAATTGTCTCATTTGCTAATCTAATTCCCTCAGCAGCACTTGATTTAATTCGACTACTTCAATTTATCAGGGTGTATATGTGGACAAGGGAAAAAAATTGCCAGATTTTCCCAGATTTATTGGTTAAAAAATACACCTTTTCCCAGGCGAAAATACACTTTTTCTGTGTTAAGTGACAGTATTCTTTCAAATGGAACTGTACAATTTATCAGTCCTTGGAATGATACTGTTTTATACACTGGTGTAGAACTTCCTGGAACTTTATAAAATGAAGTCCAGCAAAAGCATGAGATCAAAAAGTAGTAGTAGTAGTAGTAGTAGTAGTAGTAAAAACCTTCCTGGCATATTAAAACTGTGTGCCCGACCGAGACTCGAACTCGGGACCTTTGCCTTTCGCGGGCAAGTGCTCTACCATCTGAGCTACCGAAGCACAACTCACGCCCGGTCCTCACAGCTTTACTTCTGCCAGTATCTCGTCTCCTACCTTCCAAACTTTATAGAAGCTCTCCGCTGCAGAGTGAAAATCCCATTCTGGAAACATCCCCCAGGCTGTGGCTAAGCCATGTCTCCGCAGTATTTTTTCTTTCAGGAGTGCTAGTTCTGCAAAGTTCGCAGGAGAGCTTCTGTAAAGTTTGGAAGGTAGGAGACGAGATACTGGCAGAAGTAAAGCTGTGAGGACCGGGCGTGAGTTATGCTTTGGTAGCTCTTATGGTAGAGCACTTGCCCGCGAAAGGCAAAGGTCCCGAGTTCGAGTCTCAGTTGGGCATACAGTTTTAATCTGTCAGGAAGTTTCATATCAGCGCACACTCCGCTGCAGAGTGAAAATCTCATTCTAGTAGTAGTAGTAGTAGTAGTAGTAGTAGTAGCATGAAATTTGTTATAAATTCAGAATCATCATATTCTTCCTTATAATTTGTGTGATGTCCCAGTTTCTTCTCCTCGTTCTAACAATCTTGTCATCACAAATTCTGTAACTATTCCTGCCATTCTCAAACCTTGTTCTCCTGTTAACTTCACTAACCCTGCCAGAATCACCAGTTTATTTATCCTGTGTTTATTCTCTGGTTAGGTATTATTATGCATTTTTCATGCTATTCCGAGAACAAGAATATAAGTGTCTGCTAACCGAGGATTGTACAGCTGGCCCTTAGTAGTGTAGCATCTGGTGAAAATTTTCTGTCAAAATTTCATTTTCTTGAATACACCGAGAAGATAATATGTAATCTTTCTTACCTTTGTATTCCTGTTATTCATTCATTTCCACTCTGGCAGTCTGAATCTATGGATTTCACTAATAATGAAAATAACGCTATTCATTCGCACACCCAAGTAACCACATAAACAAACAGTGACTGGCATTCACCCATTACAGTTTATTCGGCTCATCTCATATAGCCCAGTTCCCTTTTGTCTGTGGAAAAGTTGTTCTTCTAGATGCGACAGGGATTCTCCTGGCAGAAACATCATGTACACTATGCGTGCATTCAAAAATCAACTTATAATGTGTTCAGATATCAACTTAGTATGTGTTCAAAAACCAACAGAGATGTGTTTCAAAATCATATTTACAATCTATAGACCAAGCTGCCCTTGACACCAGGTGCTTTGTGCAACAAGACTTCTATTTATTTATTTATTTATTTTTTTCCTCCAAGAATGTGAATTTGGTGTCCCCTGAAATTGTACCTGTACGCTGCAAAATTTCGTATCACGATGCGCTGCATATTTTCATATTACAAAAGTATAAATACAAATTCCATCAAACACAGCACATTAGCTTCCAAAGCATTGAAATCGAGATTGCAATGCTCTTTCGTAAGCCAATCACAGCTTATGACACGTATCTCGCCAGTCAATGACAGCAGATATTCAGAGCAATGGACACATCATGTAGTCAGCCAATAGCAACATCACTGTTAAGCAGTGTGGACACACAAATAGGAAAGGTTAATGGTTTAAATTAATATACATAGTGTATCTACAAGAAAAGCTAAGCTTTCCCATATAATATTGATCTTGAAGATTAATAAGCAAAAGAGGAGCTAAGCTTGCACATGTAATATTGGTCTTTTTATGCATGTGTTACACTTTAAGATACATCACACAAATTTGCCAGTAAAATTTAAAATAATAACATAAATGTCAGGTCTTCCAGACTCAAAATTCTTCTAAGTGGCTGGTCCTCGAAGTGGCAAGTTTTAAATGAGAGTCAAACACTCTGTGATTTAAGAAATTTGTCGCACATTCTTACACATAACATAATTGATCTTGAGTAAAAGGAAATTATCTTTGAAAGAAATGCTTTTCAAACTACCATTCACAATACTTTCCTGCGACCTGTTACAAATAGCATCGTTTCAGTGCCAGAAAGCAGGTATTACTGCACTTGCACAGTTACGATGATGTTTATTTGTGCATATAAAGCATTAAGAGATCTTACATAACATCATAAAAGAAACAGGACATCAGAGGATATTTCAAGAGCATCAGAGGATATTTCAAAAGCATCAGAAATTCGTAAACCATACTTAAATGCATAATTCGGCTTGAAGTGCACATTTGCATGTCCACATTCACACTGAAGTAGGCCACAACCTAATATTACGCTTTTCAGTGGGGTTTTCGTGATGTAAATTTTCTTGGAGTACTACCAGCACTGTACTATTTCATGTTCGGTTCTTTATTACGGCATAATGCCATTCATACCACAGGATGAAAACATGCACTTGAAATTCAGCGAACAGTTGCAACTAGCCTATACTGTGGAATGAAACGCTTCATTTGAAATAAATTGACCATCTCAGTGGAAAAAATTAATAAAAGCCAAATCTTTTTAGCAAACCGACAAAAATAACTTCATTGTTGTGCAAGGCAATTAATGCTTGACTGCCAAAAATGTGGAAATAAAATAAAATCAGAAAACAAACTAATAATATATTTCAGCCTTACGTAATTATGTGATTGTATTTTAATTCACTTTATAGCTCCCGGCCACAGAAATCCATTTTGTTTTCATTTGAGGTGAAAGCTATAAACAAAGCAGAAACAAAAAAATCACTACACATAAACACGAATCATGCGGAGATTACGACCCCCCCCCCCCACACACACACACACACACACAACAACTCAGACTGCTCTGCACACAAATCTGGCAGCTTGGGCGCACCAGAAAAAATTTTCCCGTTAGCATCTGGCTTCAAGTAGCCAGAAGTGGGAGAAGGTACTGCTCATATATGACTGAACTGCACATGTGCAGGAGCCTGCTGGCAACTGCTCAAATGAACCTAATGTAAGCAGCTGTGACGTCATGCTCATCAGAAGCAGTTTGTTGTAATGAAGTACTGCATAGTCTTCATCCCAAGGCCTTTGACACATTTAGCTGTTGGCAGATGCGTGTGTGCATGGTGTTTTGTTGTTGTAAATGGAGCATTTCCTTTACAACTAAAGTTTCATTCTATTCCTTTCTCTCATTTATGTTTTATTGCTACAGTGTTCTTCTGCAGTAGCAGGATACAGTAATGTTCTTCGTTAGAGTATCAGTTCTTACCATTCAAAATCACAAAAATTTAACTGAAATCTAGAACAAAGAAAAATTTCTAAAATTCGGAAAAATTTCTGGGTTATTTCCAGTTTTCTTCCCTGAGGTCAGCCCCTATCAGTTTTTCCATTCTTCTGTAAAGAATTTGTGTTAGTATTTTGTAACCATGACTTATTAAACTGATAGTTCCGTAATTTTCACACCTGTCACCAACTGCTTTCTTTGGAATTCGGATTATTATATTCTTCTTGAAGTCTGACGGTATGTCACCTCTCTCATGCAATTTGCTCAACCCATGGAAGAGTTTTGTCATGGCTGGCTCTCCCAAGGCTATCAGTAGTTCTAACAGAATGGTGTCTACTCCTGGGGCCTTGTTTCAACTTAGGTCTTTCAGTGCTCTGTCAAACTCTTCACACAGTATCATATCTACCTCCTCCTCTTTATCTATGTCCTCTTCCATTTCCATATTATGGCCCTCAAGTATGTACTCCTTCCACCTTTCTGCTTTCCCTCATTTGCTTAGGACTGGTTTTCCATCTGAGCTCTTGATATTCATACAGATGGTTCTCTTTTTGCCAAAGGTTATTTAATTTTCCTGTAGGCAGCATCTATCTTCCCCTAGTGATGTATGTTTCTAAATCCTTACATCTGTCCTCTAGCTGTTCTTGCTTACCCACTTTGCAGTCCCTATCAATCTCATTTTTTACACTTTAGGAAAAGACAGATTGCTACTTACCATAAAGAAGACACATCAAGTTGCAAACAGGCACAATTAAGTGACACTTACATAAAGCTTTTGGCCACAGCCTTCATCAGTAAGAGACAGACACACAAGCAAGCACACCTAATGCACACACAACCACTAACTTCAGCATCTCGAGTCAGAATACAGCAAGTGGGATGCAAGCAGCAATCCAAAAGGGGGCGGGGAAGGGGAAGGGATGGTGTACCAGTGGGGAGAGAGACAAATGCTGTCTGGTGGAGTGTGCAGGCACTAGAACGCTAACAGGCACAGTGTCAGGAGGTTGTGGGGCAGGGACATAGGAAAAAATTAGCAAAATAGGGAGGACTGGGGAAAGGCAGGTGGATGCATTGGCAGAGGTCTGCAAATAAACATGTGGGAGATGAGAATGGCAAGGAGATGATAGCACAGAGGGGGTGGAAACTGTTGGGTGCAGGGTGTGAGGACAGTATATTACTGTAAGTAGTGGCTGGGATAGTTATGGGAGTGGAGAATGTGTTGTAAAGATAACTCCCATGTGAGCAATGCGGAACAGCTGGTGCTGGAGGGAAGAATCCAGATGGCTCAGGTTGTGAAGCAGTGATTAAAATCAAGTGTGTTATGTTCAGCAGCATGTTATGCCACAGGGTAGTCTACTTTGCTCTTGGCCACAGTCTGGTGGTGGCCGTTCATCCTGGTCAACAGAAAAAGCTGTGCCATGATTGCAGCAGAGCTGGTAAACAATATGGCTGTTTTCACAGGTGGCCTGACCAAAATGGGTAAGATAAACCTGTGACAGGGCTGGAATAGAAAGTGCTGGATGGGTCTGTTGGGCAGGTTTTGCACCACAGTCTTCCTCAAGGATTGGGATTGGGAGTGGTGTAGGGTTGGACATGGATGTTGCAGAGGTTGGATGGGCAACGGGACACTACTTTAGGAGGGGTAGGAAGTATCTCAAGTACAATGTCCCTCATTCTAGGGTATGATGGTAGGAAATCAAAGCCCTGGCGAAGGATGTGGTTTAGTTGTTCCAGTCCAGGATGGTAATGGGTGATGAGGGGTACATTCCTTTGTGGCTAGTTCTTTAGGGTGGTGGGAGGATTGGGAGTGTGAGGGGGAAATGGCACAGGAGATGTGTTTGTGGACTTGGTCTGGGGGATAGTGCCCATCTGTGAAGGCCTTGGTGAGGCCTTCAGCATGGCCAGGCTGTAAGGGAGGGATTTTTTGATGTGAAAGGGATGACAGCTGTCAAAATGCAGGTACTATTAGTGGTTGGTGTGTTTAATGTGGACAGAGGTGCAGATGAATTCATCAGATAAGAAAAGGTCAACATCTAGGAAGGTGGCATACTGGGTTGAGGAGGACTACGTAAAGCGGATGGGAGAGAAGGTGTTGAGGTTGTGAAGGAAAGAAGGTATGGTGTTCTGACACTGACTCACAATTCCTCCTCCTTTCTGATGCCTCCATCTGCACCTCTGTCCACATTGAAACCACTAACAGTACCTGCATTTTGACAGCTGTCATCCCTTTCACACCAAAAAAATCCCTCCCATACAGCATGACTACCCAGGGACAGTTTACCTGTACTGACAAGAACTGCCCAGCTCAGTATGCAGAGGGTCTCACCAAGGCCTTCACAGACAGGCACTATCCCCCAAACCTAGCCTGCTGACAGATCTCCCATGCTATTTCTCCTCACACCACCAATAACCAGCCACAATGGAGTGTCCCTTTTATCACCCAATACCACCCTGGACTGGAACAACTGAATCACATCCTTCATGAGGGCTTTGATTACCTATCATCATGCCCTGAAATGAAGGGCATGCTACCCAAGATACTTCCCACCTCCAAAACATCCTAGTCCATCCCTATGCCACCTCTCAACCATCGCTGCGAGGATAATATCCTTGGGGAAGACCCAGGTGCAAAACTTGCACAATCCATCCACCCAGCACTGGCACAGGTTTATCCTACACCATCAGGCCAGGCTACCTGCGAAAACAGCCATGTCATTTACCATCTTTGCTGAAATCATTGCACAGCTTTTTCTATTGGTATGACTACCAACCAGCTGTCCACCAGAATGAATGGCCACAACCAAACTGTGGCCAAGAGTAAAGTGGACCACCCTGTGGCACAACATGCAGCTGAACATAAAACACTTGATTTCAATCACTGCTTCACTACCCGCTGTCTGGATCCTTCCCTCCATGACCAGCTTTTCTGAACAGCGCAGAATGGTGTTGTCCTTACCACACATTATCCGCTTCCATAATTATTCTGGTATCAACAACGGTAACATACTGTCCTCACATCCTCCACCCAACAGTTTCTACCCCCTCTGTTCTATCATCTCGTCCCCATTCTACATCTACATCCATACTCCGTAAGCCACCTGATGGTGTGTGGCGGAAAGAAGGATTGTCGATATGCTTCTGTGTGGGCTCTAATCTCTCTGATTTTATCCTCATGGTCTCTTCGCCAGATATACATAGGAGGGAGCAATATACTGCTTGACTCTTCGGTGAAGGTATGTTCTCAAAACTTCAACAAAAGCCCGTACCGAGCTACTGAGCGTCTCTCCTGCAGAGTCTTCCACTGGAGTTTATCTATCATCTCCGTAACGCTTTCGCAATTACTAAATGATCCTTTAACGAAACGCACTGCTCTCCGTTGGATCTTCTCTATTTCTTCTATCAACCCTATCCCACACTGCTGAGCAGTATTCAAGCAGTGGGCGAACAAGTGTACTGTAACCTACTTCCTTTGTTTTCGGATTGCATTTCCTTAGGATTCTTCCAATGAATCTCAGTCTGGCATCTGCTTTACCAACGATCAACTTTATATGATCATTCCATTTTAAATCACTCCTAATGCGTACTCCGAGATAATTTATGGAATTAACTGCTTCCAGTTGCTGACCTGCTATTTTGTAGCTAAATGATAAGGGATCTATCTTTCTATGTATTCGCAGCACATTACACTTGTCTACATTGAGATTCAATTGCCATTCCCTGCACCATGCATCAATTTGCTGCAGATCCTCCTGCATTTCAGTACAATTTTCCACTGTTACAACCTCTCATCTACTACATGTTTATTTGCAGCCCTCTGTCAGTGCATCTGCCCATCTTTCCTCGCTCCTCTCCTATTTTGTTTATTTTTCCCCATATCTCCCTGTCTCTCAACCTCCTGATGCTGCACCTGTTGGCATTCTAGTTCCTGCACATTCCACCAGTCAGCAATCATCTCCCATCGCACCTGTACACCATCCCTTTGCCTTCCCCTTCCACACCCCCTACATCTTTCTTCCCACATGATGTTGCATTCTGGCCTGAGATGCTGGAGTTGGCAGTGTTATGTGCATGAGGCATGCTTGCTTGCGTGTGTGAATGGTGTGCATGTGTCTTTCATTGATGAAGGCCGTGGCCAAAAGCTTTATGTAAGTGTCTTTTAATTGTGCCTGTTTGCAATCTAATGTGTCTTCTTTACAGTAAGTAGCAATCTGTCTTATCCTATAGTGTGGATTTTGGTATCCACCACTATTAAATCTCTGCACCGAGCAGTGGCACGCTCCAAATGCACAACCAAGGAATGCATTGTTGGCTGCACTTTGCGCGCGGCCCGCTGCTAACATTTCAGGTTGCCTTCGTGTGCATGTGTTTTTCAAACCACAGTGATTGGCCGCCCAGAGTATACGGCGACCATAGCCGCCAGCTCCATTAACTGTGGAGCCTTATTTGACACCGCTACTGATGTCTACAAGCCAGCTCTCATCATGCCATGTTCTAATCCACAATTTGGAAGTGCTATGCTGAGGTGGACCTGCTGTTCAATGTGGATTTGGTTGTGAACTGGGCTTTGAATCCGTATGGTACACTGGAAGTTGGGCTTCAGCTTTCACTAGGCTTGGTACGTTAATTCCATTGGAATTCTGCATTTCACTGCACTTCCTGGATACTGGTATAACCACCGTCAATTTATATAATTTTCCATAAAGTGTTCATCTACAACTTGGCACTCGGTAACAGAATTATTTGTACCAGTGTTGTGTCAAAGCTGTAGAACGGTGATATATTTATTGTATTATCAGGGAGTATATGCAGATAAGGAAAAAAAAATTCCTTGATATCCTGGTTGAAAAATATACTTTTTCTGGCTAAGTGACAGTAGGTTTTCCATAGATTTTTCCCCTCGGAACTGTAAGACTTATCAGTCCTTTGAATGATTAATGTTTTATACACTGGCATAGAACTTGCTGGGGGGGGCGGGGGGAGGGGGGGGGGGGGGGGGCAAGAGAAGTTTTGGAAAGACCCTTGATGTGCAGCAACATATACACTGCATATTTTTGTATAATGAAAGTATAAATTTGAACTGCACCAAACACAGCACGTTAGTTTCCGGTGTATAGAAATTGAGATTGCAACATACTTTTGTAAGCCAGTCATATCACATGCCACGTGATCTCGCCAGCCGAAGACAGCAGATATTCAGAAAATAGGACACGTGTTATAGTCAGCCAATAGCAAGATCATTGCTATGTAGCATGAACACACAAAGAGGAAAAGTTAATGGTTTACATTAATAAACATAGTATAGCTACAAGAAAAGCTAAGCTTTGACATATAATATTGGTCTCGAAGATTTATAAGCTACAAGAGAAGCTGAGCTTCCACATGTAATATTGATCATTTTTTGTGTGTGTTATACTTTAAAATACCTCACACAAATGTGCCAGTAAATTTAAAATAATGACATAAATGTTTGGTCTTCTGGACTCGAAATTCTGGTAAGTGGCTGGTCCTCAAAACGTTCAGTTTTAAATGTTCTGTGATTTAAGAAACTCGTCCCACTTTCTCACACGTAACATAATTTACCTTGCATAAAAATAATTTGCTTTGAAAGTAATGCTTTTCGAACCACCGTTCGCAATACTATTCTGTGACTCTTAGAAATAGGTTCGATTTAGCAGTTCCCAGAGAGCGCCAGAAAACAGGCATTATTGTGCATGTGCAGCTGCAGTGGTGTAGGAAGCCCACATATTCATATGTATAAAGCACTAAGAGAGCTTACATTACACCATAAAAGAAATAGATCATCAGAGGATACTCCAAGAGCATTGGTGTGTTTTTTGGGATGTAAATTTTCTTGGAGTACCAGTATGTACTATCTCATATTTGGTTCTTTATTATGGCATAATGCCATACATGGCAGAAGATGAAAACATGCACTTGAAATTCAGCGAACAGTTGGAACTAGCCAATACTGTACCAGCACAACAAGGCCATTTTGTTTGATGTATCAAGGCCAGATTAGTCAATAATTCAGATTGTTGCCCCTGCCACTACTGAAAAGGCTGCTGCCCCTCTTCAGGAACCACACATTTGTCTGCCCTCTCAATAGATACCCCTCCACTGTGGTACAGCTATCTGTATTGCTGAGGCACACAAGCCTCCATAGTTCATGGACACATCTAATTCTTACATTGCATATGAGTTTAATAGATGGTAAACTTCCTCACTATTAAGTAAGCTAGTACTGCTCCAACTGTCAGATGATAACACAGAAGCAAGCTGCAGCAACTGTACATGTTAGACTATGGTAGTATAATGAGCATAGGCTGTAATTTTCCAAATATAATTAGCACAACTACATACTGCCTGAAGGACTCATTAAGAACTTGACTCACCTCGCATAAAAATTTAACTACTTTTATATTTTTGTTTTTCATTCAGCCCTGAACTATCCACAGCAGACTGTCAAAAGTACATGAACACACATCACCCAAATAAAATGAAAATATGCCTTAATTAATCAATACTTACATTGGCACCAATTCGAGATAAATAACGATTTCGAATATGGAAGTCCGAATGCGGCTGAAGCAAGTCGTGGGGAGTTATATCTGACATTGAACCCGATGCCAATAGCTTTTCTCGTTCCAGAACTTCAGCAGCCCTGAAATGACATTTTTTTGTGAAATAGGTAGCAATGGAAAAACACACATCTTATCCAGAATGCATGTTACAAGTTTAGAGCAACTGTTTGCATGATATAGGACGAACTACACATTGGTGTTCAGTAAGCTAGTTCTATATAACAGCCTGTTCTTTTCATTTTGTGGCACTGATAATTACAACTGCCTTCAGCACTATCTAAAACACAAAAGACCTATTGTTTGTTTTCTTGTTTATTGATTAAAGGTGATTAGAGACTTTGCCTGTTGTGTACAGATGGAGGAGGAAATGGCCAAACAGTTGGAAGCCGTGTTGGCCATGAACAACAGGCTTCAGGCTGCTGTCTTCTGGATGGCAGAGGGGTTGAGGCATCTGAGATGAAAGCTTTGGCACCTCTGGAGCTTTTAGTGCTGCGTGGGATTCGTGATGCCTCTGTGCTTACTGATTCACACGTCCCTGACAGTGATTGGATGAATAGTGGTGTGGCTGTGGATCTCTGAGCAGAAGTCGAAAGTAGGTACCAGCCACACAGCTGTCCCCTTACATATTAAAAGCAGATTTGAGGCATTGCCTGCAGCTGAAAGTACAACTGAACCAGCAAGGGGCCTGTTGGCACTGTGGCCGAAGCTCCTCCAAAAGCCCAAAAAGTTGGGACTGCTTGTCACTGGGAGCTCCAACGTTAGGTGGGTGATGGAGCCCCTCAGTAAAACAGCAGCCAGGTTGGGGAAGACCAGTGCTCACTCTATTTGCCTGCCACAAGGTCTCAGCCACGATACTGAGGAGGCTTTGCCAGCAGCAACTGAGAAAACTGGGTGCACCCACCTGCAAATCGTAGCTCACGAAGCCGATGAATGATATCTGCTGCAGGGATCCCAGATGGCTGGCTGATTTGGTGAAGACAGCCTTGCCTGCGGGGTGGGAAGAGAGCTATTGTTTTGCAGTACTGTTGGCGGAACCAATGGTGGCCCTCTGGTTCAGAGCAGAGTGGAAGGTCTACACCAGAGGCTCAGATGATTCTGCGAAGGTATCAGATGCAAATTTCTCAGCCCGCAGAATCAGGAGGAGAATTGCAGGGACAAGTGTGCACTACATGCAGGAAATGACTAATAGGATATTGGAGTATGTGTGTCATGCACATATGGGTTTTTTAGGATAGAGAAATCCCTCCACAGGCCCAATAAGATGCCTTCAGTGTTCACACAGAGTAGTATTCATCATAGCAGATTGGAAAAAGAAAATGACAATACAGTAGCACTTAAGTGGAGGAGCATCTACAGAAAGATCCCGAAACTAATGTAGATTATAAAAGGTAACAATGGATACACAGAGCATGGGATGGAAAGCCGGCTGGAAGCAGAGGTTGATAGCAATGAAATGCTAAACTTTGACTGGAATATTCACCGCAAAGATAAGTAACTATGGTGGTGGAGGCATATTTATAGCAATAAAAAGTACGATAATATCTAGTGAGATTAGTACAGTGTCAGGATGCAAAATAGCCCCAGTGAAAAGTGTTAAAGGTGGATCAAACATGGTCGTCGGATGTTTTATAGACCCCCTGCCTCAGTAACAGTAATGGTGGAACAGTTGAGGGGAAACTTGGAGAACATATCACGTAAATTTCCTGGCCATGTTGTAGATAATCTACCAACTATAGATTGGGAAACTCAAGTGATTAGGACAGGTGATAGGGACAGAGATTCATCTGAAACTGTTTTAAATGCCTTATCAAAAATTACCTTCAGCAGTTAAACAGGGAATTGACACTGCGTAATGGGTGGTGGAAAAACTGTGTTTAGGAAACTGAGGTTTCTTGGAAATCAGTTTACCAAGAAAAAAGAGGAAGCAGCTCGAAACGAAGAACATAAGCCCTCAGCTTCAGCATCAAAACATGGGACAGCAGAATTGTACAGGTGCGTGAGTGATGCTGATGGATTCTACTGGAGTCGGACTTGTTGATTTAGAGCTTCACTGCCAGGCTAAAAAGTTTTCATGTTCATGCGTTAGCTGTAAAAATACAGAATGCATGATTGTTGTTGAAGAAAGAAGAGTGGGAATAGCTTGTGATATTAAATTAATTTGTAATTCATGTGGCAATGAATTTTCATTTTCCTCCTCCAAAAAAAAATGACACTGGTACCTATGAAAGCAATTGTAGGTTAGCATATGCTCTGAGATGCCTTGGAAAGGGCAGGAAAGGAGGTAATTTATCGTGTGGTTTTCTGAACATGCCTCCACCTTGTGCAAGGTTTGAAAAAATAAATAAAGAAATGTCTGATGCTGTATGTGATACTGCCAAAGTTTCCATGAAGAAAGCAGTGGAGGAAATGGTTCAAATAAACCAAAAAGAAATAGATCATGGGGTAGATATTCATGACAGTGAATCTCCTACAAATGTTACTGACCTGTGTGTGTCTGTAGATGGAACATGGATGAAAAGGGGTCACACAACCACTGTATGGAGTTGCATCTGTTATTGGTATTGACTCAGGTAAAGTTAGAAATTATGTCTAAATACTGCCACCAGTGTGCAACAGGGAAAATGTCCAATAATGAAGACAGTGAGAGACTGTGGCAAGTAAAGCATGCGATAGCATGCTCTAGAAAATATAGTGGCTCAAGTGGGGGCATGGAGGCTGCTGGAGTTGTGAGGATGGTCTCCAGATTTGAGGACCAGTATGGTGTTAGATGTACTTAATACCTTGGTGATGGGGACTCCTCTTCATTCAAAGCACTAACAGATAAAAATCCGTACAATACAACAATAGAAAAGTTGGAATGTGTTGGCCATGTCCAAAAGAGGCTTGGTGGCAGGCTTCGTCGCATGCTGGAGGAGAAGAAAGGTGAAGTACTTGAGGATGGAAAACCCCTAGCACAAAAAAGGCAGGCTTACTCTGAAAGAAACTGATTCTCTTCAGTTATTTTATGGGAGAGCTATCAGAAAAAACACACACAATTTAGAGGCAATGAGGTGTGCAGTGTGGGCAATTTTTTTTCCACAAACTATCTACCGACCAAATACCAATGCACAATCTGTGTCCGAAAGATGATTGGTCTAAGTTCAATAACCAGAAATGAGACTTATTTACAAAAATACTCATTATGGGAACCTGTTATGAATGCAATGATGCCAACATTCAGGTTACTGAGGAAGTGTCTTCATGGAAAGGCACAAAATGCAAATGAAAGTCTCAATAATTTAATTTGGATTAGATGCTCAAAAAGGACATTCAGTGGACTTGAAATACTCAAAATAGGTGTATTTGTAGTAGTTTTGTGTTACAATAACGGAAATAATGGCAGAATTGAAATGTTGAAGAGATCCTGGTGTGTTTACAACAAAAGCATTTTACACCATCAAGAACAGCAGGGTCATGAAAACTAACAGATCAGTGTCTTACCTGCAAATACAGGCCAGGCAGATTCGAAGAGGAGAGAAGAGAAGAGAAACCTGGAGGATGAGGAGTATCAATATGGAGGATTTTAAAACTGAGGTAAGCTTATTACATGCAGAAGTATGAGAAGAAAATCTTTGAACCTCATTTTCTCAGTTTTAAATTTTTTACGTTATTGGAAGGTTTTTTCTCAAAAAGTGAATGCGCTAATGCTATGAAATGTTTTGGACTGTTGGCAGTGTGTTACTGCCTCCCTGGAACTAAAAAATATGAGATCCTGCAATTACATTATGATTCTTAGATTATTGTATCGAGAAAAAAAAGTTGATTTTGGATGTGCAAAATTAAAAACTCTGTTAAGGATACAATTTGTACCATAAATTAATAACTAGTTCAGTGGTTTTATAACCTTCTCAGGACATTACAATAAAATTTTCAGATTATTTGCATGAATGGAATCTGAATTATGCTTTTTATAAAACAGACAACAAAAAAATTAAAAATTCAAATTTCTGGCAAAATATTAATCCTGCATATTTTATTATATTTTCTGTTAAAACACAGCTCTTTTGCTTTACGCATGCAAAATTTTAGATTTGTACATTAACAAATATGGTTCAAATGGCTCTAAGCACTATGGGACTTTAACATCTGAGGTCATCAGTCCCCTAGACTTAGAAAAACTTAAACCTAACTAACCTAAGGACATCACACACAGGATTCGAACCTGCAACCATAGCAGCAGTGGTTCTGGACTGAAGCACCTAGAACCACTTGGCCACAGTGGCTGGCAATAATAAATATGGCTGTAATGATTTTTTAAATAAATGTTTACATTTTCTGTTACATCCCCCCTAAAGCACTTAAAGACAAGTGAAATTGACACACTCTACAGATAATTAAAATGAGACTTAATGTATGAATGGCAAAAATACAGAATTTACTGAAAAAGAGAGGATAAATACATAGCATTTACTGAAGAAAAAGCATCATCACTATGAGAGTGCTGTGTATTACAATTTTCAATATGTTAAAGGCTAAAAGCTTTTTTTGTGCCTGCAATGAACAAATGACTGCCACATCAGTGGTGGTTAGGAAAAAAAAGTAACAAGAAATCAAATATTTTGATACACTTTCAGTTAACTGACTGGAAAGATCATGTAAAAAAAAAAAAAAACATAGTTTCCTCTAACAGAACAGCAAATGTCAGAAATTTAAACAATAAGACATAGCTGAATACTTCAGAACACAAAACAAATGTCAGTAAAGAGCACTAATTTCAGAATAATACTTACAATCTGTTTCTCTCATAAACTTCTCTTTGTGATGGTGTCATGTTGAGTATTCCATTTTTGCTTGCATCAACCACCCATATTCCAACAGCAGTTAATAATGACACTGAAATGAAAATTAACATGAATCACAATATCAAACACAATGGCTTCATTACACACACCAAATCAATAATGTCTCCAGTTCTACGTGAACTGTGTGAATGCTAAATAATAATTGATATGACAAGCATTTGAAAAAAAGTCACTATCTTTAGACCAAAGAGTGGTTCCATGCAGCTCTCCTCATTAGCAAGTCCTCTGCATAATACAGCAAACTGTACCCTTTTGATAAGTCTTGGTATCTTTCTATGATGTTTGCACCCTACATTTCTTTCCATTACCCTGTTCATGATTACTTGTAACCACATGATGTGTACTATCAACCAATCTGTTCTTTTTGTCAAGTTATGCCACAAATTCCTCCTCTCTCCCATTTGATTTTATACCTATTTATAGGTTATCCTATCCACTCAGTGTTGTTCTAGTACCACATTTCAAACGTTTCTATTCTTTTCTTATCTGAACTGTTCATCACCACGTTTCACTTCCATATAAGGCTACACTCCCAACAAAAATTGTTCAAAAAGAGACATCTTACCACTTAAATATGTGCTTTATATTAACAAATCTTTATCACTGGAAAATGCTTTTTCTTGCTGTTGCCAGTATACATTTTATACTCTCTTTATTTCAGCCATTGTCAGTTATTTTCCTACCCAAATAGCAAAACTGTCTACTACTTTAGTGGCTTTTCTTCTCATCTAATGCCCTCAGCACTAGCTGATTTAATTCGATTATACTCCACTACTATTTTCCTTCTTTCCTTTTGTTGACATTCATCAAGTAATCTCCTTTCAAGACTTTATCCATTCCAGTCAAGTGATCTAAGTACCTTGTTCTCAAAGTTTTTATTACTTCTTCTTTACCTTTAATTCACTTTCAAAAATCTCATTTGTATCCTTTACTGCTCACTCTAGGTTCAGATTGAATAACATGGGAGATATGCTGCAACCCTGTCTCGTATGTCAACTAATGCCTCCTTTTCATGTCCTGTTACTCACAACTGCAGTCTGGTTTCATACAAGCTGTAAATGACCCCCTTAGTTTATCTCTCTCCTGAATTTTAGACATCTAAATCAGACAAGAGTGTCAAAAGCTTTCTCTAAACTTACAATTGTTACAGATACAGCTCTGTGTTTCTTCAACACAACTTCTAAGGCAGAGACAAACTTTGTTATCCACGACAGTTATGTTCTGCGGAATCCCCAGAGATACTGAATTCATGTAAATAAAGAGTAATTTTATATGTAAAATATGGGGTTAGAGTCTCGTTTTCTCGCATATTAAATTTAAAATAGTTTCTTACTAATTTTAACCAAAAATAACCATCATCACCTTTGTGAAATACATTTCAATGCAAAATTTATACATTTAAAAAATTAACACAAACACAACAATCCACTAAAATCATTATTTTGTTACCAATGAATTCCTGGCCTGCTCTTGTCGCAACCTTTTAGTGCCCTAGGATTTTGCAAGTTGTGGATCATAAGGGGTTTTAATTTACAATCCCTTGACCATTCCCTCTGAAAAGGGTGTGCCAGGTCTTAGTAGCCTCTAATCCAGATGCTGTTTTTTCTTAAATACAAATGAACATGTAACTAGTCATTCGTTTCCAAAACAAGCCTTTTCATCAACGTTGAAAACATGTTTCGCAGTATAGCCTTTTTCTATCACAATTTCTTTACACCTCTTTTCAAATTCCTCATCTGCCACAGGCACCTCTCCTGTCATTTTAATGTTGTGGAAGCCACAATGATGCTTGAAGCGATCAATCCAACCTGAGCTGGAAGAGAAAGGCGCCGGATTGTCATCTTCTTTTCGTAAATCTTCATACAAGCTCTTAGCTTTAGCTTGAATAGCAGCTCCACAGAAGAGACATGTGTTGTTGGTTGTGGTGCTCTATCACTAGTCACACTTATGTTAGCTGAATAGTTACCAATTTTTTGAATTGGTTCTGAACTGTCATGAACAATTCTCAAAATGGATTCACTAAGCCCCAAAGCACATCGAATGTCAACAACATGCTCATCTTTCTTATAGTGGTTCTTAACATCCCTCTGTTTCTAATGAATATGTCATTCGTACAACCTTCTTTCCCTTGTCATGCACAGTTTCTTTCCTTTTACCTGACATTTTACACACAGACCCCGTCAACTGCAACTTCACAGCTCTAATGATGTGAACTGATGATATACATCTCAACAAACACGTCAGAAGATGAATGTTGAGATGTGTTAATGCATTACTGCTTCAGTGTACTGCTAACAGACTGGACTTAACTAAAACCGCGTATATGTGAAAACACGGATAATGAATCCACATATAACGGGATCTACCTGTATGTTACAGGATTAGTACTGCCTCGCATGTTCCTCCATTTCTCTGAAACCCAAGGTGATCATTCTTGAGGATACCTTCTATCACTCCTTCCTTCTATAGATATTGCTAAATTAAAGTCCCTCAAGCACATTTTTCTGTCTGTCTGAATGCTAATATCAGGAACCACTTTAGTGATTTAGATACAGTTTTTGCTAATAGGTAGACTGATTCATATAAAAAGATTATGTATATAATTTATTACTGCTATGTCAGACAAGTCTTCCTACCATAGATGCTTAGTGCTATCCATGTGCAGCTGGGGCAGGTCACCAGTTTTTCTGTACACAATATTTGTGTTGCAGACAGGCACAACGAAAAGGCACTTACATGTATAGCTTTCAACTAAAGTCTTCTTCAGAAAATGGAACACACACACACACACACACACACACACACACACACACACACACACACACACACACTACCATGATCTCCAGAGGCTCAGACCGATCCAAGCTGCCAGAGATGGCGGTCCTGTGAATGTGAATGTGAGTGTTCTCTCTCTCTCTCTCTCTCTCTCTCTCTCTCTCTGTCTTTCTGTGTGTGTGTGTGTGTGTGTGTGTGTGTGTGTGTGTGTGTGTGTTTTCCATTTTCTGAAGAAGACTTTAACCAAGAGCTACAAGGGTAAGTCAATTACTACCCACAATTTAGTTATATTTTTGTCTATTTCGGTAGTACTGTCATTTTACGTTGATGACACATGCTTTGTTTATTTGTTGTTATAGCTTTGTGATTTTCAAGCTGCTAGGTTAGTTTGGTTATCGCTGCTGTGCTGTTAATCATGGCTGCTCCGCTGCCTATTAGCACCAAAGAAGACCAATGTTCAGTGAACCATTTTTTGTGGTCGGAAGGCGTCTCAAGAGCCAAAATTCATCGGAGACTTTCGGTACAGTACGGGAAACAGTGTTTTGCCACAACAGAGTGTCTACGAATGGACTGAAAAATTCCGAAATGGTACGCATGATGAAGGAGCCGGACGACCACTTACCACCACAAATGAAGAAACCATTGAGTGTTCACGTGAAATGATTCTCTTTGACAGACGATTAACTATTGACGAAGTGCCACATCGTCTGCAAATTAGTCATGGTTCTGCCTACAAAATCATCCACAACAGGCTTGGGTTTCGTAAAGTTTGTGCAAGATGGGTCTCAAAACAACTCACACAGTTGCATAAAGAAACACGCTTGGACATCTGCAAAAAATCATTTGAATCGCTATGGTAGTGAAGGGGGCAACTTCTTAGACAGGATCATTACTGGTGACGAAACATGGATCCATCATTAAGAGCTGGAAAGTAAACGGCAGATTATGGAATGGAAACATCTAAATTCGCCGTGCAAGAAAAAGTTCAAGACCCAACAGTCTGCAGGAAAACTGATGCTTACGGTTTTTTGGGACACACAAAGTCCAGTACTGGGACATTGTGGGGAAAGGGTCACAACAATAAACAGTGTATGTTGCAGTGAGATGCTTACTGCCAGGCAAATGCCTGCAATTCAAAACAAATGCTGAGGATTGCTGTCAAAGGTGTAGTGTTGTTGCATGACAATGCCCGTCTGCATACTGCTGACCACACTGCTGAAACACTTCAGAAACTCAAATTTGAAGTATTGGGTCATCCTCCATATAGACCCGATCTTGCCCCTTCTGACTATCACTTGTTTGGTCCACTCAAAAAGGCATTAAGGGGCTGTCAATTTGCCTCGAACGAAGCAGTGAAAGAAGTGGTGGATTCCTGGCTTGCAGCTCAACCGAGAACCTTCTTTTATGAGGGCATCAGGAAGCTTGTACAACAATGGACCAAGTGCGTTGTAACGCAAGGTGACTATGACGAAAAATGATGTTCCTGTAAGTTTCCTATTTGATTATAATAAAATTTTATAACTACTTTGTGGATAATAATTGACTTACCCTCGTATAATGTGCCACAGTCTTTTTGATGCATCTCTCCACATGTCATCTTTATGGTGAGTAACATTTTATCTTTCCTTACATTGTTGATATTCCAATGTGGAGTTTCCATTGTTTAACATTTGTGTTAGTATTTCATAACCATGACTTGCACTAATGGATTGGTAATATTCACACCTTTTCACTGGAGTTATTCTTCTTTAAGACTGAGGATATTTCACTGGTTCCCTACATCTCGCATACCTAGTGGACCAGTTTTGTAGACGTATGTTCTTCCAACGATCTCAGTAATTATGAATCAGTGTCATCTACTCTAGGTGCCTTGCTTCAATTTAGGTTTTTCTGTGCTTTGTCAAATTCTTCTGGCAGTATCACATATCCTACCTCATCATCTACTTCCTGTTTCCTTTCCATAATACTGTCCTCAAGTTTATTTCCTTTGTGCAGCCTATGTGTTCTCTCTAAGTTTTCAGACTTCCCTTCCTTGTTTAGTATTGGCTTGCCAGCTGAGCTCAATTACAGCTGCTTTCTTTTGCCCAACAGTTTCTTTAATTTTCTTAAAGTAGCATCTATCTTTCCCATAGTTACATATGCTTCTATGGCTTTGCAGATTTCCCCTAGTCACTTCTGCTTTGAACACATACAAGAGTAAATAAAAAATCAGGTTCCTCAATCAGGGTTGCCACAAGTTTCCCCAAGTGAATTTCCCTGATACTTCCCTGATTCCAGACAAGTTTTAGCATTTTTCCCTGACAAATTTTGAGATCTCAGAGGTAAGTAAAGACATAAGTTGATAAAAAATGTAAAGACTTCAGTATTTCTAAATGCTTGAGCAAAAATCTTAAGTATTAACATCAACATCTTTTGTAATGAACTGTTTTTAGATGGAAGAAGCAAGCCAAATGGATTTATGTTTCATTAAGAGCAAAAAAATGGTTCAAATGGCTCTGAGCACTATGGGACTCAACTGCTGAGGTCATTAGTCCCCTAGAACTTAGAACTAGTTAAACCTAACTAACCTAAGGACATCACAAACATCCATGCCCGAGGCAGGATTCGAACTTGCGACCGTAGCGGTCTTGCAGTTCCAGACTGCAGCGCCTTTAACCGCACGGCCACTTCGGCCGGCCATTAAGAGCAATGATGTTATTTTATTTCAATACAACAAAGCACATTTGGCGATACACCAGAGTAAATGGTAAAGAACATTGTCACAGGATTTTTAGGCTTCCACCATATCACTTGCCTCTTCAACACCATCAAAATTATTTGGGTGCAGATCAAATGTTGCATGGCAACAATAAACAAAAGCTTCACTGCGAAAGATATTCAAACACTGTCAAAGGAAGCAGTGGCCCAAATAACTCCAGAAAAGTGCAATAATGTTGTGTGCCACACAGAAATGGTTGTTAAAGAAGAGAGTAATACTGAAAATGCAATTATATTC
Source organism: Schistocerca serialis cubense (assembly GCF_023864345.2). Taxonomy (NCBI): domain Eukaryota; kingdom Metazoa; phylum Arthropoda; class Insecta; order Orthoptera; family Acrididae; genus Schistocerca; species Schistocerca serialis. Next base: position 461,882,223 of record NC_064639.1, read on the forward strand.
TTGGGCGATTCCAGTGATTCTTCCACGGACCAGAGCACAGATAACAGCAGTGTTGGGGAAGAAAGTGACTTTGAACTAAGCTGCATTTACCCTTTGCCATAATTCTTGTTTCTTTTTATGTGTGTGCTTCATATTTTTGAGTGAATCATGTCTACCACATTTTCACAGAGTTATCAAGGAATATCACTCTACAGACATATAACAGACTACATACAACTACAATGATTGATAATTACTTAAGCAGTTCACATTATTTCAATGTTTTTAGTTATCATATTTACATCAATGATTCAAATCCATTATAGCACCTCTATTGAATCACATATACCAACTAAATGTGAATCATTCTGATTATTGTAAAAGCCAGTGCCCTTCTTCTTGCCTTTCTTGAGATACACAAATAACAGGAGCATGGTGTCATTTCATACACAGGAGCCCGTGCATTAAGCAATAAGATATTACAATTCTGTACAACAAATTCATTACTGTGCCAGCAAACCAACACCATTGCCCCTTTCATGCTCAAATATGCTTCGCTGTCAATCACTTTGTTATTCTGATCCAGGTATGGCTTTGAAATCAATGTATTTAGAAGCAAAACACTGGGCTTATTTTCCAATGAACATACCCACAACACTAAAGAAGAAGCAACAAAAAGGTGTGACTTTCGTTAGAGAAAAGGAATTGCATTACAGCTCAAAAAATGCATGTCCATATGAATTTATCACAATGTTTTAAAACCCATCACCGCAAAACATTGTTCTGACTCTACACATATAGTAAGCACAGAATTTCGAAAATAAATACACAAAATGTCCTTGAAAATATTTAGTGTCTGTTATGTCTGCACATGTGATGGATGTCTGTTCATGTAAATCCATCTTCTGGGATGAGTGCACCACATTTAAACTTGACACAAAAGTTAAGATAAAAAATTGAAGAGTTTTAGAGGCCAATGGAGGATGGTCTGGGATTGTAAAATCCAATCCCATTCTGAAAATTTGATAGTGACATAACATGCTTTAGGAAATGGCCACCAAATATTGAAATTATGAATGTGCCATCACTAAGGATGGTAGAATAAAACATTCTTGGTTTTCAAGCCGTGCCAATTCGAATAAAATCCTTGAGCTTTCAATGACCATCTCCGCCACGTCGTCAGGAGTTCACTGACTTCCGGGGATGCTACGGTTTCTCGCTTATATAGGCGTGATGACATCACCAGCAGCCAATCAGATAGACCCAATGTGGCATGCACGCGTAAGTCGACCCGGGCAGCTAGCGGAGCTATTGCCCGTGGCAACACCAGTGACGTCAGTTGGCACCAGGGGCAGGCACCATGTCTGAAACTGCCGCTCTCGCATTGCACATCTGTTTTTGCTTTCTTTCGATGTCCAACGCCTGCCCCCATGCCCTTCTGCTGGGACAAGAAGGTAATTCCTCGCTTTGCAGTAGTCAAGCAGCACATTTGAACTGCCGCAATGGACAGAATTTTAAAGACGACCAGTCTCGCCATAGTGAGACAGCGGATACAACAGACAAGGTACGAGCTTGATCATAATGCCAGGAACGTATTTGAGTGTCATCTGTCTTTGTCATCAACATTGTCACCATTCGATTGGGAGATGTTGGATGGAGCCATGGCAGCGCAACAACATTCAAGTTTATCCAAGGGAACGTCAAAGCAATGTGCCAAGTTCAACCAACTGAATCACGCAAGAACTGTTGTGAAATCTGATAAGGCCCATAGAACGGTTGTTCATCTTTCCAACCAAGAACTGTATGATGGCTCTATATCAGCACTGAGTAAAGGCCTCAACTTTTCTCCAGCTCCACGATGTCTGCCAATATTGGATATAATTAATGGAATAGAGCAGTGCATTAGGAATCTTTCACATGATGCAGTTGAGGATATCAGGCTAACTACCAGACATATCTTGGCAAAAGATAAGCCATGAAAATCTAATATTAGCCAGGAGAAATGACATTGCTTGTGGTTATTACGTGAGAATGAAGACTTGGTTGTCTTGCCAGCTGACAAAGGGAATGCCACCATGGTTCTGAACTCTGCAGACTACCACCTGAAGATGCTACATTTATTGGAAGATGCCACATACTGCAAGCTTAGTCGTGATCCCACACAGGCTATTGTCAGAAGGACAGGGAAGTTATTAAAGGATTCTGGTTTACCAAATGAAGTGGAGAAGAAATTAACACCTCGTGCTGTGAGACCTCCCAGGCTTTATGGATTACCAAATATACACAAGGAAAGTGTTGCTCTGTGGCCCATTATTGGTGCAATCAGTTCGCCCACCTACAGACTTGCTAAACACCTGGTAGGATTATTAGGGCCAAAATTGGGACATTGTGAACACCATGTTGTCAATTCGCAGAAATTTGTTGAGACACTCAAGAGAATGAAGATAGGCCCAAACAACATAATGGTTAGCCAGAACGTTGTGTCACTTTATACGCAGGTGCCAACACAAGATACAATGGATCTTTTGGCTCAGTATTTTCCATCTGGAATCATTAAGTTGTTCTGACACATCCTAACAACAACGTACTTTTTGTACTGCGATGAATATTATGAGATGACGGGACGGCACAGCCATGGGATCACCACTGTCTCCAGCAGTCGCAAATTTCTTCATGGAGCACTTTGAGCAGCAAACTGCAGCATTATGGCCGTCTTGCTTTCTACGATATGTTAATGACACTTTCCTGATATGGCCTCATGGTGAAGATACACTACAGCATTTCGTCGATCACATTAATGGTGTCCATCCCAACATTAAATTTACTGTTGAGATGGAGAAGCACGGCAAGCTACCATTCTTGGATGTTTTGGTTGAGCAGAAGGCAGGAGGCCAGCTTGGTTATTCAGTGTACCAGAAACCAACACACACTGATCGGTACTTGAACGCCAATAGTTTCCACAACCCTGTACACAAGAAAGCAGTTCTGAACACGTTGGTTCATAGAGCCAAGATAATCTCTGACAACAACAACCTACAGTCTGCATTTCAGAACTTAAAACAGGTTTTCGGGGAAAATTGATACAGCAAAAGAGACATCGCAAAAGCTTTCAAGGGCTGCCAATGAAAGACACTTGGTGAATCAGTAGAAGAGGCCAAACGGACTGCATTCCTACCATATTGTGGAGCAACTAGAAGCAAGTTAGGACAGCTGCTGCAGAAACATGGTCTGAAACCAGTGTTCCGGCCCGCCCCCAAGATACGAGATATGTTGCGCCCTGTTAAAGATGACATTGCTCTTCGAGTGTCCAGCATATATGGTGTACCCTGGGAATGTGGCAGCATGTATAACGGACAAACAATTCGCATGGTTGTAGAGCATTGCACTGAGCACAAGCGCCATATAAAACAAAGGGAGCTTGACAAGTTGGCCACAGCAGAGCATTGCCTAGAAAACGGACATAAAATACAGTTCAAAAATACAAAAGTGTTGGCTCATGCATCTATGTATTGGGACTCCGTTATAAAGGAAGCACCCAAGATTCGTTTAAACAACAACAGTTTCAACAGAGACCAGGGGTACACATTCAGCAGGGCATGGGGGTGGGGGTGGGCATTGGACATCGAAAGAAAGCAAAGACAGATGTGCGACACAGGAGCGGCAGTTTCAAATGTGGCGCCTGCCCTTGGCCCCACCCGACGTCACCGGTGCTGCCACGGGCAATAGCTCCGCTAGCTTCCTGGGTCGACTTACGCGTGCACGCCACATTGGGTATATCTGATTGGCTGCTGACGATGTCATCATGCCTATATAAGCGAGAAATCATAGCAGTCCCAGCAATCGGTGAACTCCTGACAACGATGGCGGAGATGGTCATCGAAAGCTCGAGGATTTTATTCGTACTGACGCCACTTGAAAACCGAGAATGTTTTATTCGTTTATGCTGTCGCGAAAGACTCTGAGGACACAGTAAGGATAGTAGCTATGCAGGAAATGGAGACTGTCACAAAATGGTACACTTTCATCTAGACACAGCACTGTCTCAAACTGCAGTAGTTGCAATGACAAAAAGACACAACTGGGTTTCAAAATTGGTTCTCATCCAACCTTTTCTCCAAATATATATTTGAGTTACTTTTTTCTACCCTTAAACTTGAAAGTTTACTTTGATGGGAAGAAATTTGCATTACATTAAAAATTACTCATTGCTGCCAATGAGTATACTGTATACTACACTTAGAGCACTGCACCTGTACACCTTACAGGTATGCTCCCATATGGGTAGGTTTTGTATAGTGTGCAATGTTCACTACTTCATTACCATTTGTGACTTCTGAATGCTAATGCATACCCCTCTTTTCTAGACAGGTAGTGGTACCAATCGTCAGATCCATATGTGGTACCTGGTTGTGTGCATATCACTCAGAAAAGAGGTTAAGAAACTGGGAGTCTTTTTTTCTCAACACGTCTCAATATGCTGACTTGTTTTTTCCCCATATTTAGTACCTTGGATGGTCAGAATCATGCTTATGTCATCAGTTCACACTACTGAGGGATCTCACATCAATTCAAAGGCCTCATTAGCTTTTGAGTCTATGCCAAAAATTAAAGGAATCATCCGAAATAATAGAATTATTTTTTTATGTTACAAGCACAAGAAATTTACTTCTTAACAAGCCTTGCCATACCCACATAAGTTGCACTTGGGAAACTGTGTGAAGGGGTGCACTATTGCTGGAAAAAGAGATAGTGCTCAAAAGCTAGTGTGAATGATGTTTTTGGTTATGTGTTACTGTGTTCCAAACATCAAAAGGTGAGTGGTTGCCTTTCCCTTATTTTACACATAAATTTTCTTATTACTTATTCTCAATTATTTTAAGTGCTATCCGGTAGAGGATGTCAAAAGGCTCATGATGATTTTGACTACTATTATTATTATTATTATTATTATTATTATTATTTTGCCACTACTTTAAATGTGCTTCCAAATTAGTTGAATGTGAACACTCACAAATATTACTAACTTACAGAAATCACTGTACATATTAACTCTACCATAACTGTTAAATTCATGCTAAATATAATAATTTATCAGACCTGGCTATGAAACTGATACAGTGAAAACATAGACTCTATGATAACTGAGTTTAACATTTACAGTTACTAAAACAAAATCTTAATTCCCATGACCCATAGTATCCAAATAAATACAAACTTTGCACGACAAGGTGAATTAAGAGCTAATTTTTTGCCTAATGTGAGATGTCTAGTCCGATTATTGTTTTGGCCAGTCTAAAACCTTTCTCAGTTTCCAAATTTCATCATATTACTTGTTATTTGCAAATACTGCAATACATTCAATGGTAAACACTATGAGATATCCTAATAAAATTTTCATATGTGGCATTTTACAGCATAACTTATCACCTGTAACATTTGTTGCCAGGAGTGCAATAATTTGGACGATTCTTTGCTGATACTACACATCATTTGTATACTTACAACATAGCCATGCCAAGAAGAATACTTCCAAGAGCAAGTAACCTCCAGCATCCACAACTCTACCTGCTGCTATAGTAGTAGTTGCCAGGCCAAAATTCTGAAGTGACTGTGCTCTGCAATGACAACAAAGTAGTACTTGAACAATATGATATTTTGCACAGTTAACAAATATTGTTTCACAGTTAAGATACTTCACCAATTAGGATCAGAGCATCAGAGGATGTTGTAGAAACTACACTGATTAAAAAGAACACTAATGTTCTGCAACCACAACAAAAAATTTAATAATCATCTCATCATTTCTATTACTTGGCAAGAAGTATTGATTACTCAGCTGCAGAGGAACTCACATGGTCATGTGACTAGGTACAATCATATTCTAATCCAAAGCAGCACATGATGTTACCTCACAATGTGAGCTCGAAAAGTCATCATGCAACACACCTTCACAGGAACTTGTGGCAAATTGCTGTTACTGTTGTTAATTTTACTGACAAAAAGAATAACAATGGCGTGACAGTGCTAAAAGAGAAGGTGACTTACAAGGCAAGCAAAACTGACAAGGAAAAGTTAAATAAGTCAATGGTCATAATTGCGAAACAAATGATTGAAGTCAAGTGGAAGAGGATTCAAGTACCTGCCCCAAATCAGAATAAATAAAATGGATAGATTAAATATTTCACTGGTAAAATAGATAAATGTATTATTAGAAAAGAATTCTGCAATATTTTAAACAATACAAGGAAATATCACCATTACAAAAACTTCATAGCTCTTCTCACACAGAACTAGACTTCTAGGCTAGCAAAGAATCACCGAGAAAAACTGTTTCATCAGTGAGATTTAATTGTGCAAGGTGCAGAATGAGCAAGTGTTAACAAGAGAATGTAATTGCAGAAAAGAGATTAGATTTTTACAACAAAAATGAACTACCAGAATTAATGCAGCCATTGGTCTATTTAGATGACCTGTGGATTTGTGCATCCTACACTGAGAGTGGATGTTGCGAAGGGACAGCATGAGAAGAATACTGTCAAACAATAGCACAAGGCGAATTTCATTTTTGTGAATATACACTCCTGGAAATTGAAATAAGAACACCGTGAATTCATTGTCCCAGGAAGGGGAAACTTTATTGACACATTCCTGGGGTCAGATACATCACATGATCACACTGACAGAACCACAGGCACATAGACACAGGCAACAGAGCATGCACAATGTCGGCACTAATACAGTGTATATCCACCTTTCGCAGCAATGCAGGCTGCTATTCTCCCATGGAGACGATCGTAGAGATGCTGGATGTAGTCCTGTGGAACGGCTTGCCGTGCCATTTCCACCTGGCGCCTCAGTTGGACCAGCGTTCGTGCTGGACGTGCAGACCGCGTGAGACGACGCTTCATCCAGTCCCAAACATGCTCAATGGGGGACAGATCCGGAAATCTTGCTGGCCAGGGTAGTTGACTTACACCTTCTAGAGCACGTTGGGTGGCACGGGATACATGCGGACGTGCATTGTCCTGTTGGAACAGCAAGTTCCCTTGCCGGTCTAGGAATGGTAGAACGATGGGTTCTATGACGGTTTGGATGTACCGTGCACTATTCAGTGTCCCCTCGACGATCACCAGTGGTGTACGGCCAGTGTAGGAGATCGCTAACCACACCATGATGCCGGGTGTTGGCCCTGTGTGCCTCGGTCGTATGCAGTCCTGATTGTGGCGCTCACCTGCACGGCGCCAAACACGCATACGACCATCATTGGCACCAAGGCAGAAGCGACTCTCATCGCTGAAGACGACACGTCTCCATTCGTCCCTCCATTCACGCCTGTCGCGACACCACTGGAGGCGGGCTGCACGATGTTGGGGTGTGAGCGGAAGACGGCCTAACGGTGTGCGAGACCGTAGCCCAGCTTCATGGAGACGGTTGCGAATGGTCCTCGCCGATACCCCAGGAGCAACAGTGTCCCTAATTTGCTGGGAAGTGGCGGTGCGGTCCCCTACGGCACTGCGTAAGATCCTACGGTCTTGGCGTGCATCCGTGCGTCGCTGCGGTCCGGTCCCAGGTCGACGGGCACGTGCACCTTCCGCCGACCACTGGCGACAACATCGATGTACTGTGGAGACCTCACGCCCCACGTGTTGAGCAATTCGGCGGTACGTCCACCCGGCCTCCTGCATGCCCACTATACGCCCTCGCTCAAAGTCTGTCAACTGCACATACGGTTCACGTCCACGCTGTCGCGGCGTGCTACCAGTGTTAAAGACTGCGATGGAGCTCCGTATGCCACGGAAAACTGGCTGACACTGACGGCGGCGGTGCACAAACGCTGCGCAGCTAGCGCCATTCGACGGCCAACACCGCGGTTCCTGGTGTGTCCGCTGTGCCGTGCGTGTGATCATTGCTTGTACAGCCCTCTCGCAGTGTCCGGAGCAAGTATGGTGGGTCTGACACACCGGTGTCAATGTGTTCTTTTTTCCATTTCCAGGAGTGTAGTTTCTTTTTGTGTTACTTCTCCTCTATGACTGGACAGAGAAAAAAACTAAAAATATGTAGACACAAGAAAAGCTGAACTTTTAGCATTAATTAAGGAGCATCAACATTCTCATCTTTATCCAACTGACAAAATTTTGCATAAAAATGGTTCCCTCCTAACTGCTGCCGCACCATATAGAACTAAATCCTATAGAACTGGTTTGGAGTCTTGAAAAAAATAAGATCTGCACTATTAAAGCTGTTTTTCAGTTGGCCTCACAAGGCCAAGTGGGTCTCCTTCCAGACATTTCCACCAGGAAAAAATTTCAGGTTATCACAAGAAATCAAACATTGGACCTCCGTGTTGCAAACCTAAATGCTGACCACCAGACCAGCAATCACTTTGCTTTTGCTGCCTATGATTATTAGCTTTAACTTTTGTGGCATTAGAAGACTAGAAAGACCAATAAAGTGTGTGATGCCTACTGGAAGTGAGATAATTTGACAGATGACAAAATTGAAAATATGATAAAATCAGTTGACATAGACCCGATAAAATAGTCAGTGTTATTATCCATGACCAAAACAGGAGAAGACAAAACAACAGATGCAGCTATAGAAAATAGGGACATCACTATTGCAGGTAGTTTAATGGATGGGCAGCAAAGCATAGAAAGCAGCCAAATATACAGTATATGCTGTTTCTGTTCTTGTTCCAGGCACTTAATTTAGTGGCACATACGGATGTTTAACAAGTGACAGCACTCCACTTTTAAGATTATTGGAGAGCATGTTGAGGCTATCCTCTTTCTTGGGTGTAAACACTGCAACACTGCTACTCTGGCCAGGTAATCAGATCACTCTGCCAGACAATTTTTACTATTTTATGATACAAGTAGAAGCCTGAATCCACTGACCTGAGAAATCATGCCATCTTCTGTTGCAAGGAAGTTATTCAAAACGCAAATGAGTGTAAACTCATGGTAGCACCAACAATAAAATTATGCAGTTAATGGGGGTGAGGGAGAGACAGAGAGGGGGAGGGGGAGGGATAGAGAGGGGAGGGGGAGGGAGGGAGGGAGAGGGAGGGGAGGGGGAGGGAGGGAGAGGGAGGGAGAGAGGGGGGAGGGAGAGAGGGGGGAGGGGGGAGAGGGGGGAGGGGAGAGAGGGGGAGGGGGAGAGAGGGGGGAGGGGGGGAGAGAGAGAGAGAGAGAGAGAGAGAGAGAGAGAGAGAGAGAGAGAGAGAGAGAGAGAGAGAGAGAGATCTGATTAATCTACCTCTAATCATCCCTAGAAAAGTAAATCAGAAACTGAATTCTTATTTTTATCCCCTTCCATCTTTTCTTTGTATGTTATGTTCAACAGTACAGATTTATCCTTTTGGATATACTTATGCAAAACAATACTTCCCTCCTCTTCAGTAGAAATATAGGATTGTTACTGCATCTGTGCAAATTGGCTACATTTTCTGACTCCTTAAACATGTGTAACAAGTGCAATTCATTTAGTACAGTTCTGTAAGAGCTCCCAGACAACCCCACAACATGTGTAGGACTTAATTAACCACCTTTAAGTTTACAGCAGTAGATTCAAAAGAGGAAGCTGTTTAAATTTTTGTCACCATTTCATTTTCAAAGACTAAAATAATTTCAAATCTAGTACCTACTGCCCTACTGACAATATTACAAGCAACCTATTTCATAAACAGCTGTTCTACAATAGAAGAAAGTCCCTCACCCCAACTCCTCTGTTTATTAATTAGTGTATTTCTTTAAATTAGGAGTTAAACCACACTGAACAGCAATCTGATACTATTCTAATTCCATTGGTAAGGGCAATTATCACACTCAGTGGTAATAAAACCAGTTTCATGAAATAGACAACACATAAATAACTTTCAAATTTACTTACATTCCGTATGCAGTTCCTAATTGATATTCTGGAATAATAAGCGCAACCATTGGCCATAAAGCACTTGCAAGCATTGAATATGCCAGACCAAGGATGGACTGAAAACATTGTAAAACCTTATGTAGTACATACAAGAAAATTTACTCTCAAATATGTTATGTACAGAGCAGTATCTGATATGGAAATATAAAGAAAGTGATGCAATAAAAAGAATAACTTTACTAGTCAAATATACTGTACTCTTCTGATGCACCTAAATAAACTTATTCCTTAATATTAAGTTATAAGTAAATTGTAGTCCCTAACTACATATATAGCAGAACACATATTACGCAACAGTTTAGCAGGGTGATTGACTGATGATGAAATAATTTGTGCAACTGATTCCTGTTTTGCATTAATTATTTGTAGATGGGGGAGGGCTGACAGCTTTAACGAAACCAGATGGTAAGAATCCTAAATAATGATAATACAATGCACTGCAAAATTTGGTTTGCAATATGCATAATTCTGGGCAGTTCTTTGAATTACAACCTAAAAATTTCATGTTCAGCATTGTAGTTCTATAAAGTAGTCTACATCACATTTTTTAAAGTATCATGCCTATGGCCACACTACATTGATATGAAAAAAAACTTGCTCAAAAATTTTATTAACATCTTGAGACACTGCTCTTTACATACCAACTACATGTAAGAAACTTTGTAATTTCTCAAGTGAGTTTAACACAGTCAACTGAACTTTAACACATGTATGAAAACAGGCCATATTCACATACGCATCTCTGAAAGGAACCTCAGCTTTAGAATGTGAACCCTCAAAGTAGTAATCTTGCAAAGTTATCAGGTCTGTTATTCCAACCTGTATCAGAAACCAACCTTCCGCTGCCCAAAAAATCAGATGAATTATTGCAGCAAGCTGCTTTGTGTAAGGGGGTTTTCTTGCAAGGTTCTGACTACAAAAAGCTTTAGACCTTCACCAGACGTAATGTCAAAGTGAAAATTTTCTAAAAACTGGCAGAAGAAATTTGCACTGATTTCATTTCAAGCAATTTGAAAAGAGAAGATGGAATTTTCATTTAATATATATGTTGTACATAAAAGGAAACTTAGGGTCAATATATTATGTAAAGAACAATACTTGATATGAAAGTATAAAAATGCCTATAAATTTTACAGAATAAATCTGGTTCAAATAGAAATGTATAAAACTGCATGAAAATGCGCAGTTCCTGCAATAACTTGTGATGGTTACATCAACAACCACATAAAAGAACTACTACATTCTGTGCACCAAAAGAAGAGCCTTGACAGTTGGCAACACTTATCAGCTACCGAGTGCAAGGTGCAGAAAGCTACTATCAAAACTGGTTGAAAGCCATAATTGCTAGTAATAGTGAGGCACTTGCCATAGAGACATAAACAAAATTGCATTATAGTTACAGAATGTTCTGTCAGCACTTTGAGGAATACAATTATATCCAAAACTGTTCCACATTAATATTCATTTTATAATTTGTTGTGAACTGGCTTTTATGTTTTATAGGCTACCCTCAAACAACAGAATTATGTGATTAATCATAGTAGGTGCATGAAGCAGCTAAGGCTTTTAAAAACCAAACCACCACCCAACCCCCTTTACATCATAAATTAAATTCTGGGAACAGTAAAAATGTTAACATACTGTAATGACAAGACAGGCAAACATAAGACTTTTTTTGCTTGACTATTTTAACATTAAAAGACATATTCCTTTGGAAAGAATGTTGGCAGATTATTTTTATGGTTCCAGTGTGAGAAAAAGTAATTAATTACTTAAACCAAGAGGACTCTAGAAATTTAGAGGTTCCAGCAAGTATCACAAAGTGCAGCAATGAATTTATTCTGAGTATGTTTTAGTATTCCTATATAGCAAGTTTAAGATGTTTGAGATTTTAAAGTTGACTCTCAGCTTGACAAAAAGTTTTGAGCACAGTCAGAAAGTGTCCACCAGTGTGGAGGAATACAGTCTTCAGACACAATATCACAAAGATTATGATGTACAGGTAATGTGAGAGGAGGATAATGACAACAGACAGGAACAAGAACCAAAGCTAAAGATTATGAGTAATTTTATTATGATTTGATAACTATCTTATAAGAGAACGTAAGTAATGAGCAAATAACAGATTCATAAACATCAAGAGAGCAGTTAGTCACATACAATATGTATCTGCAGTGAGAACTCCCTTCCCCAGTATGCTGAAGGACTCACAAAGGCCTGTACTGTCCCTGGGCGGCCAGGCTGTTTGGGAATCTCGGACGGCGTATCTACAGTGACAAGAACTCCCCTGCTCAGTATGCTGAAGATCCCACAAACACCGTAACAGACAGGCACTATCCACCAGACAAAGTCCTCAAAGAAATTTCCCATGCCATATCTCCACATACCCCCAATTCTCCCACCACCCACAAGAACCAGCTACAAAGTCGCATCCACTTCATTACCCAATACCAGCCTGGACTGGAACAACTGAACCACATCCTGTGTCTGGCTTTGATTATCTATTACTATGCTCTCAAATGAGGAACTTCCTGCCCCAGATGCTTCCCACCTGACTGTCTGGAACTCAGTGTGTCATATTTACAGTGAGTACTAAGTCATCTATCCTTTTCATGATTTTTGATATTCCAACATGGATTTTCTGTCTTAAAGTCAATTCTTTATGTAAAATATACTGCACTCTCTTCTGGTAACACCATGGTTTCATATAGTTCACACATTTTCAGCTGCTGAGTGTGCACTATTTGATGTTTTTATCTGAGGTTGCAGTTTTGGAACATCCTACAAGTGGATCTATTTCCAGATAGGTATGGGCACATCTGAATTAATTCCCCTGCCACTTATCTGATCAAATGGAAATAGACGAGACATTTTAAGCCATCATCAGCACTTAATGGATTTCCTTTTAAGATAAATAATCCAAAACAAATAACTTTATAATATAATGGTATCCTATATTATAAATTTGAATCACTACACTTTGAAAAGCTGTATTAGCAAAATTATTCAATGCATCAAGTTGAAATCTGACAAATTTCATTGCATAGCATGTTCCCTCCTGGACAAAAACAAATTTTCATTAATATCAACATAATTTCTGCAACAAACTAACAAAATACTACATTAATGTGACTTCAGATGCACTCTTGGTATTTTGACAGCCACATTAAATCAATTACTCTATTTTAACAACTGGCAGAAACAAATGAGTCAGTTCTATTTCTCAACATTTCATCTGCTCTTGCAACTAAGTGTGTCACAATCTTCAAACACAAAAATGTTTTCATGATTTGACTGTCAATACATTTGAAAGCAAATTAAATGTACTTATGGTAACAGAAAGGAGTAAAGGTAGCAACTTAGCACTAAGTTGTCACAAAGACACATAACAAAGACTTTGGCTAGCTACTCGACCAATCCTTTTTTGAACTAACACACGTGACCCCCCCCCCCACACACACACACACACCCACTAACTGTATGGCTACTTTGTGCCAGCTGAATTCTCTGTGCTGGAACTATAATTCTACAGCTCCACTGGGATGAGAGGTTGTGTCAGGCAGTGTAAGTACGGCAGAAAGGATGCGGAGAGAGGGAGGAAAGGTCAGAGAAGGATGGCTGACAAGTGGGAGGGACGCAGCAAATGCATGCAGTGATGGCGATGACATGGAATGGACTGACAGAGAGAAATACGGAACTAAAGATATGTTGCAAGGACAATTCTTATCTATGTAGTTCAGAGACTCTTATTTACATAGTTCAGAGAAACCCTTGGTCACAGTTTGGTGGTTATGCCCACATAAACTGCCAAGCAGAAATTGTATCATAGCTGATATACTGACAAGACTGATTTGACATGGTACCCTGCCTCTGATGGGGGTATGACAATCATGTGCTGGATGGGACAGGAATAGGATGTGTTCGGCCAGATTATTGGACAAGTCATGAAACTGGGTCGTCCAAGCGGTAAGATTCACATGGCAGTGGGATGGGAATGGGTAAGGTGAAAGGATGGCCTAGGATATTTTGTAGATTTGGTGGGTAACTGAATACTACTTTGGGAAGGGTGGGAATATCCTGCCCACAATCCTTCCCATCTCTCCCAAAATAGTTCTCCACTTGCCACACATTTGATGTCACTGTGGAAGAACCATACACAAGACTTGTTCAATACACAAACCCAAGCACAACCTGCTGAATTTCTATCACAGGATTATCCTAGTTACTATCCTACCCAAGTTGGGCTACCTATGCAAGCAGTCATATCATAACAGCACTGCTGCAATTTCTGCAGAATATTTGCATGGGCACACCCACCAATCAGCTGTCCATCCAAAGGAATGGCCACTGCCAAACTGTAGCAACAGCAGTTGATCACCCTGTGAAAGAACACACAGCCGAATACAACATGCTTGATTTCAATGGTTGCTTTACAGCTCGCCCCATTTGGATCCCTAGTCCAATGCCAGAAACTCACAGGTAAATAGATGGAAGTGATCTTTGCAACACATCCTTAATTCTAGTAACTCTCATGGTCTTAATCTATGCTAACACGCACCTTAGGACCCTAACTTCACTCGTCCCGCACCCACACCGTCTTTCCTGCAGTCTACCCTTCCAATGTTCTATATCCTCCTCTTCCCTTGATCTATATTCCCTCCTAAGCCACTCCTCCAAGGTAACATCTTTGTTGCCCATTGTCTGAACACACCTGTGCTAGTGTTCATGTCTCATTCCTATCTCTTGCATCTGCTGCATCCCTCCCAGCCATCTGCCACCCATCCCCAACCATCCCTCCTGCTCCCCCTCTACCTTCTTTCTTCACCCATCTAATGTGTTCATACCAGTTAAGCTGCAGAACTGTTATTTAAGCACAGTGTGTTCAGCTGCTTATGCTGTTGTCACGTAAACCCCCCATTCCTCTCCCCCCCCCCCCCCTCACACACACATGGGGGAGGAGGGGGGGGGGCAATGGAGAGGGAGCGCTTTTATGTTCTTCAAGACAACATGACAGTTTTGTATGTGGGGGGTGGGTGGGTGGGGGTGGGGAGGGGGGTGCATGGGAGCATTCATGGATGCGTTCATTGGCACTGTACAGAAGACCAGGTTACATAACTTAGCCTCTATGGTTATGGTTCTTATTTACAATTATGAATGGCTCAGTATCACCTCTGTGTAGTGAGCTGTTTTACTTACTCATTCTACTGAAGTGTTTCAATATCTTACTCATGCTGGTACTGGCTATTAAGAAAATAAGTAAAGATATATATGGCAATGAACAGTAACAAGTCCAGTAGCCAGTGCTGTGGTTTAGTAACGCTTTACAGAGTCACTGCAAAACCCAGCGAGAAACTGTACATGTAAACCTCAAGGGAAGTTCGACACAAGAGCCCAGCCAAGAGAGTGACACCCTCGTACCAAGTGCAAATCTGCTATGCATGACACTCATGTCAGTGCCCCCCTAGCGCCACTATCACCAGGCCAAACTGTACCCTCTTCTTATACCGATATTACGAGCTGCTCAAGCTCACCTTCACTCAAGAGTGTACCGCCTACCTACTGTCTCTGCATATGAAACTAGTCACGCTGTTATTCTGGATTACACTGTCAGTTCTGCTCTTTGGAACCATTCATAATACCGGTGAAAGTATGTACCATTTTTTCTGGTGTGAAATACACCTGTTGACTGTTGTTTCATACTTTTATTTATGTTGTGTGTTGCAACAGAAATGGCGATGATAGTGGTCGATACTAGTACTATATTGTGTGAACATGGATCCAGTGCAGCATCCACTGCCGCCAATCTTGTACACAGGGGTTATTTTTCAACAATTCTTGCAACAGCAGTCGGGACAGAAGCACAGGGAGGCCCTCTTCACCAATTGCTATCAAACCTGATGGAATACATCCACCATCACCTAGATTAAAAGGGAATTGACAAATATTAATGTAACTGAGCCTATATCTATGAGTGAGGGGCAACATCATTGGTCATTGTCAACAACCCTCGGGAAAACTTTGATTATGCGGTTATTTTAAAGTCACAGCAAACTCATACACTGAAACTGCCACTTATCCAATTTGAAAGAAAGAAGAACTCTTTGTCACACTATCTGTTGGGCAGTACCTCTTTCACACCCTACGGGCCACTGGCCTAAAATGTAGTCCTAACAAATCCAAATTCTTTCAACCATCAGTGGAACATCTCGGTTGTATCATCTCTTGAAAGGCAATCCTGCCTATGAAGAAGCATGTGGAAAGAATCACAGCACTCCCACATCCCTCCGACTTGAAGGAACTGCAATCCTTCCTCGGAAAAATCACTAATTATAGTAAATTCTTTCTCCTCACTACAGAAATTGCATACCTGTTGAACAATCTTACGAAAAAAGGTACTTCATTTCCCTGGTCACCAGAGTGCGAATGAGCACTCCATACGCTGAAACGGGCTTTACGCTCTGTGTCATGCCTCTCCACTTTTCAGCAGGGGAAGGAGCTGGTGGTGACCGTCAATGCATCAGAACAGGGACTGGGCATTGTATTGTGTTAGTACACTGAAATGCCAAAGGCTCAGAACAACTGACAGTTTACACTTCACAATCATTCAACACAGCCTAGAAGAAGTATTTTCAGACTGGAAAGAAAGCACTTGCAATCATTTTTGCACAAAAAAAATTCCATGCTTTTCTCCGTGGTTCCATTTAACCACCAACCATAAGCCTCCGATACTGCTCTTTGGTGCTGCCACTAAATGCTAAGCTACCCAGTTGGACGGCCCACCAACTCCAGGGCTAAGCTCTTTTTCTCAGCAGTTATAACTACAGGACACATTTCCGAACCACTGTGCAGCACTCCAACTGCCCCATCTGCCAATGGGCCTTGATATGGCATTCAGTCAATATGAAGTCCTTTGTTTCCACTTCGATGAAGACTCCCAGGAAGCCGTGCATCACTTTCTCGTTACCTGATGGTGTACTGCAGGTGCCTTGGTCACTGACAACACTATTGGAAGTGTGTCAATACATAATGTGGGGATGGTCAGACCAGCTCCCCGAGCTGAATCTAGCCCACTACAGTACTATTTTCACCTCTGTCACAGGCACTTTCTAGTGGATGCTGCCATTTTATTAACAGTGGACCAAATCTCTCTGTGAGTAGCCATTCCTGAAAGCTTTCAGCTAAATACCATAGGCCTCCTGCAACATGGACACTGGGATGCATTTCATACCAAGCTGCTCGCCAGGCATTATACCTACTGGTCCGGCACTGACAGGCAGATTCAGCACCTCATATGGAACTGCCATGTGTGCAACACAGCATGCAGCACTGTGCCAGTGATTCCCTCCCTGACTGGCACCATCACAGCCTTGGAAAAGAGTTCATCAGTACTTTGGCAGCCCTTTTCTTGATGCCACCTGGTTGATAATCATCGACACTTATTCCAGGTTCCACTACATTATAAACAGGCATTCCACCAGTGCAGAAGCCACTATTATAGCATTCATGCAGGGTTACACCTATTGGGGAGAAGAGTCTGTCATGGCTGCTCTACAGCCCCGGCCAAGCACACACTTGTGCCTTCTGCTGCTCATATCCAGCAGCAAAGGTGTCACTGGGTGTTCCACCTTAGACACAGGTGCCAGGGCAGTGACCTGACACTAAGAGCAATTCCACCTGTGCCAGGGTCACCGCCCACCACAACTCTTGACCACTCTTCCAGAAGCTCCTCACCGTGACAGTCCACAAGATTGCTCTACATCTCTGTCTCCATTTTTTCTCTCTCCAAATCCTGTCCTTTTCTAGGCCACCCACAGATGACCTGCCACCAGTGGTGCTACAACAGGGAGCACAGCTTGGTCTTCCCAAGCAGCACTTCTAGTACCGGTACTATTACAGTTTTGAAACTAATGTGGAAATTGTGTGCCTTGCAGCACAGGAACCACTGCCATACTAGCTCTTTCCAGCCACACATCGCCACGTAGGCCAACTGGGAGCTGGTTAAGTCAGCATGTTCTCACAACACTTCCTGGACATCGCTTTTGTCCAGCGCACCTCTCGGCATCATGCCGAGCACTGGACCACACCAAGCAGTGCTGCTCCTTGCCCTCATTAAGGTGAAAGGGCTGTGGTAAGCAGCTGAGCTACAATGTCTTTCGGTGTGCATTGCAAACTGTCAATGGCACTCCCACCTTTGCCATTCACAGTCACAACCAGGTTGCTCTCTGTTCCTACAACGATGGGATGCACCATGCCGTGAAACCACAGCACATGTCAATTGATTTCAGATTCCGCCCAGATGCTAGGAACATGGACCAACCATTAAAGCGACACCACTGTATCTAGTGTGGCTCTACCATGCATGATGCTAGAGCCAGCACCCACCTGGCCAGGCTAAACTACAGCCGTCTACTTATACCAATGTAATGAGCTGCTCAAGCAATTCTTCGCACACAGTGTACTGTCTGGCTGACTGTCTACCATCTCTGCATACAAAACTACTCATACTGCTATTCTGGTCTACTCTGTTGATTTTGCTTTTTTGGAACTGCTTGTTATGCCTGTGAAAGTTTGTACCATACTTTTTACAGTGAAATTTACCAATTCACTGTTGTGTCATACTTTAGTTTATACTGTATTTCACAACAAGATTGACTATCACAGATTGCAATCTATTTGGACTTCTCTACTTGTGAAAGAACTTTGCATAAACTAATTTAAAAAACTATATTAATAATCATTTAACTCACCACACCAATATAGGGATTCACAAAGGTGAAAGCCAAAAGTGCATGACTGCCAATAGTGATCAGAATTGACAAGAACACCCAGAATACATTTTTCCCAACTTTGTCAACCAATAAACCAAAGACTGGTGCCACAACTGCTGATATTACATATAGAATGCTGTTCACTTGATTTGCTTGTTCTGGAGAAAAAGAGAATTTCCTCTCAAAGAATACCCTGAAAAATAAATAATACATTTGAGGACGACAATGAGAATAATTTCACAATAAGAACTGCAAAACAATGTACTGAACTCAGCTTAATAAATTAGCTACAGATTATCCAAATAGTTTTTCTGAATTATATCTGCAACATTTAGACAATGAAATAGAAATATTTTACTGGAAGTGTTTTCCCTACTTATTCTAGGCAGAGTTTTATTAAGGTAGATTTTTCACCTCAAAAATGTAACTTGATGGAAACTAATTATGCAAAAGCTCTAATCTGTTGGTCCATGCATAAGCAGAAGCAGCCTTCTGAGATGCAAATGGAAAAAAGACAACACAGAATGAAAAGGGAAAAAATCAAGCTCATCAAACATCTATAAACAATAACAAATTTATTTCCCCATTCATGAACTATATCTGCACAACATACTTTAAGTATTTTATACTTCAAAATAACTGTCATCAAGAAGTGTGATTGAATGAAATTTAAAATGTTTATTTGACACCACAAACGGTCATCAAGCCACATTCACAAAAAAATGAAATTTTTAAAAGGTTACATAACTTGTTTCAACGCACTGAGTTGTCAGTTTCAAATGTAACCGCAAACCTGGGAAACTGCACTAATAACTGCAGTCACATTTCTTTCAAATATTACAAAAAATACACTAAAACCAGCAAACTGAAGCAAAGGCAGCAGAAACGGGTCACAAGACATCGTGGCAATTTTTGGCTCATCAGTCATTTCACACCTTAATGCAGTGTAAATGAAAACTGCATCAGGATGAAAGATATTATATACTTTTGCATTGGGTCCTGCAGTGATGCAAACAAAGGCTCATACGTCCGAAAATTAAAAAATACGTGCATTTAATTGACATCGTGGCGAAAGCTGCCAGGAGATAAGTAGTTACCATTGCCTCACAGTAATCTTACAACATGTAGCAAGCCCAAAACTAGAACACAGCATGCAATCTTACTGTGTTCTGCTAATGAAATATTACAAAGGCGATGCACTCCCACTTGGGGCTAACACAAGACTAATCTACAAGCACGACATTGCTTCAGCTAGCTGGTTGCACATCAAATCACTAGAGGGCATACGTGTAGCATAAAAAAACAGGAGGAAAAAAGGGATCTATAGAGAGTCTACAATAACAAGCATCACTGTCAAAAATAACAGCTTACAGCAAGAAGTTTCCTTACAGTGCAGCATTATGGCAACCTAAATATTGTTATAAATACAATATAAAGTGATAATCCTATGTTTGCTATCATGATGCCATCTATTACTCATTATTACATAGATATGTACAGAATAAGCAATTCCTACAAATTAATTACACCTGTAATGCATGACCATCCCATGCATTAGGATAGGAAGGGCGGGAAGGGGGAGAGGGGGGGGGGGGGGGGGGGGGGAAGAACAAGTGAGTCACACTCGATTTTTTTTGTTTTTGACTAAACTCCAAGCACATGACAGTGACACAGCGACATTTCCTTACAGTGCAGCACTATGGCAACATAAATATTGATGTAAATACAATACAAAATGGTAACCCTACACTAATCATTGCAATGCTGTCTATTACTCACTTTATATAATTGTGCACAGAATAAGCAATATCCAGTTTTATTGCATCTGTAATGCAAAGTGGCAATACAAAAGTATAATCATTATATGGAGTGGGAAAGGAACAGTTGGGGGGGGAGGGGGGGGGGGGGTTCATAAGTGAGTCATAATTGATCTTTTTATGTTTGACCTAATGTGCAACAAATGTGCATCCAGTACAGAACAGTGTTACAGTGACACTATATTATACACCTGTATATTTTATAATAATAAAAAATATGTAATGACAAAAATTAATGTGGTGGGAAGCTCAAAGTCTATGACACTGCATATGTAATTCTGCACATAGTATATAACCAAGTCTAACTAACAGCATGTAACTACAACATTCACAAAATGAGGCAGAAAACCTATATTTGATGAATAACAACAAGTGAAGACAAAAAATGCAGTAGGTAGCATGAGGTGTGAGCTATTGCATATGTGCATTGTAGGTAGCGAGAGTTCATAGGTTATTTGACAATACGTATCTTCTTATTCCCACAAATGACTGCAAAGGCAAATAAATATATAAAAGGGCAGTGACACTGACCTGAAGGCAACACCTCAATGACAGTGAATACTGAATGTGTAATAAAATATTGATTCATAATACTGAACTATGGCAAAATGACATATCAGAGCAATACTTTTACACAAGGCAAACCACCAGTATCTTTTACAGTAGGACAGACAAGTGACATATCGCAATAATGCTTGTAAATAAGGCAGAAAACCAGAGTATCTTATAAGGTAAGACATACCACCTACAACAGTGAAAGCAGAATATGTAATAAGCCATTGATTCATAACAGAGAACCATGCCAAAGTAAAATCATAGCACAAGTACTTATAAGCAAGGCAAACAAACAATATATCATAAAAGTATAGCAGACACCAAAGAACAATTCATACGGTACGCAGCTCAAGATCTATGCTATTGCACAAGTGCATTATGCACCATAGCATATGTCTGTGCCAAAGTGACATCATATAGCTTCAACACTTACAAACACATTAAGCGACCACCTACCTATTTTTATGAATGAGAACAAGGAAAAAAAAAAATAATAATAAATTCACTAGGAGAACGCAGTACGGTTGTGTGCTGTGTTCTAAGTTTGGGGTTGCTGCACATTATAACATTACGGTGAGGCAATGATAACTATGTATCTCATAGGAGCTTTTGCCATGATGTTGGTTAAATGCACTTTCTTTTTTTTATTTTCAGTTGTGTGAGACTTTTGTTTGCAAAATGATCATTGCATTGCTACAGGACGTAATGCAAAATTATATAATGTGTTTCATCCCGATGCAATTTTCATTTACACTGCATTAAGGTGTGAAATGACTGATCTCCCAAGAATTGTCATGGCATCCTGTGACCTGTTTCTGCTGCTTTGTTTCAGTTTACTGGTTTTAGTGTGTTTTTCATAATATTTGAAAGAAGTGTGACTGCTATTACTCATACAGTTTTCACATTTGTGATTACATTTGAAACTGACAACTCAGTGCTTCATTATGTAACCTTTTAAATAATTTCATTGTTTTGGTGACTGTGGCTTGATGACTGTTTGTTGTGTCAAATATACATTTTACCCTTTAAATACTTGTATTTCCAAGTAGATGCCAATATTCCGGAGGGCTGAACGGAAAGCCTCTCCAGTTTGTCTGACGAACCGGTTTCAGGCTCTGTCTCAGGCTGATACTGATCTTCGGCCTGACATGGCTGCTTGTCCTGTTCCAGAGGTTGCCCCTCAGTCTGCAAGATCCGGGCAGTCGCAGAGGGTGGGCTTACTGGTAGTTGGGAGCTCCAACGTCAGGCGCGTAATGGGGCCCCTTAGGGAAATGGCAGCAAGAGAGGGGAAGAAAACCAATGTGCACTCCGTGTGCATACCGGGGGGAGTCATTCCAGATGTGGAAAGGGTCCTTCCGGATGCCATGAAGGGTACAGGGTGCACCCATCTGCAGGTGGTCGCTCATGTCGGCACCAATGATGTGTGTCGCTATGGATCGGAGGAAATCCTCTCTGGCTTCCGGCGGCTATCTGATTTGGTGAAGACTGCCAGTCTCGCTAGCGGAATGAAAGCAGAGCTCACCATCTGCAGCATCGTCGACAGGACTGACTGCGGACCTTTGGTACAGAGCCGAGTGGAGGGTCTGAATCAGAGGCTGAGACGGTTCTGTGACCGTGTGGGCTGCAGATTCCTCGACTTGCGCCATAGGGTGGTGGGGTTTCGGGTTCCGCTGGATAGGTCAGGAGTCCACTACACGCAACAAGCGGCTACACGGGTAGCAGGGGTTGTGTGGCGTGGGCTGGGCGGTTTTTTAGGTTAGATGGCCTTGGGCAAGTACAGAAAGGGCAACAGCCTTAACGGGTGCGGGGCAAAGTCAGGACATGCGGGGACCAAGCAGCAATCGGTATTGTAATTGTCAACTGTCGAAGCTGCGTTGGTAAAGTACCGGAACTTCAAGTGCTGATAGAAAGCACCGAAGCTGAAATCGTTATAGGTACAGAAAGCTGGCTTAAGCCAGAGATAAATTCTGCCGAAATTTTTACAAAGGTACAGACGGTGTTTAGAAAGGATAGATTGCATGCAACCGGTGGTGGAGTGTCCATCGCTGTTAGTAGTAGTTTATCCTGTAGTGAAGTAGAAGTGGATAGTTCCTGTGAATTATTATGGGTGGAGGTTACACTAAACAACCGAACTAGGTTAATAATTGGCTCCTTTTACCGACCTCCCGACTCAGCAGCATTAGTGGCAGAACAACTGAGAGAAAATTTGGAATACATTTCACATAAATTTTCTCAGCATGTTATAGTCTTAGGTGGAGATTTCAATTTACCAGATATAGACTGGGACACTCAGATGTTTAGGACGGGTGGTAGGGACAGAGCATCGAGTGACATTATACTGAGTGCACTATCCGAAAATTACCTCGAGCAATTAAACAGAGAACCGACTCGTGGAGATAACATATTGGACCTACTGATAACAAACAGACCCGAACTTTTCGAATCTGTATGTACAGAACAGGGAATCAGTGATCATAAGGCCGTTGCAGCATCCCTGAATATGGAAGTTAATAGGAATATAAAAAAAGGGAGGAAGGTTTATCTGTTTAGCAAGAGTAATAGAAGGCAGATTTCAGACTACCTAACAGATCAAAACGAAAATTTCTGTTCCGACACTGACAATGTTGAGTGTTTATGGAAAAAGTTCAAGGCAATCGTAAAATGCGTTTTAGACAGGTACGTGCCGAGTAAAACTGTGAGGGACGGGAAAAACCCACCGTGGTACAACAACAATGTTAGGAAACTACTGCGAAAGCAAAGAGAGCTCCACTCCAAGTTTAAGCGCAGCCAAAACCTCTCAGACAAACAGAAGCTAAACGATGTCAAAGTTAGCGTAAGGAGGGCTATGCGTGAAGCGTTCATTGAATTCGAAAGTAAAATTCTATGTACCGACTTGACAGAAAATCCTAGGAAGTTCTGGTCTTACGTTAAATCAGTAAGTGGCTCGAAACAGCATATCCAGACACTACGGGATGATGATGGCATTGAAACAGAGGATGACACGCGTAAAGCTGAAATACTAAACACCTTTTTCCAAAGCTGTTTCACAGAGGAAGACCGCACTGCAGTTCCTTCTCTAAATCCTCGCACAAACGAAAAAATGGCTGACATCGAAATAAGTGTCCAAGGAATAGAAAAGCAACTGGAATCACTCAATAGAGGAAAGTCCACTGGACCTGACGGGATACCAATTCGATTCTACACAGAGTACGCGAAAGAACTTGCCCCCCTTCTAACAGCCGTGTACCGCAAGTCTCTGGAGGAACGGAGGGTTCCAAATGATTGGAAAAGAGCACAGATAGTCCCAGTCTTCAAGAAGGGTCGTCGAGCAGATGCGCAAAACTATAGACCTATATCTCTTACGTCGATCTCTTGTAGAATTTTAGAACATGTTTTTTGCTCGCGTATCATGTCATTTCTGGAAACCCAGAATCTACTATGTAGGAATCAACATGGATTCCGGAAACAGCGATCGTGTGAGACCCAACTCGCCTTATTTGTTCATGAGACCCAGAAAATATTAGATACAGGCTCCCAGGTAGATGCTATTTTTCTTGACTTCCGGAAGGCGTTCGATACAGTTCCGCACTGTCGCCTGATAAACAAAGTAAGAGCCTACGGAATATCAGACCAGCTGTGTGGCTGGATTGAAGAGTTTTTAGCAAACAGAACACAGCATGTTGTTATCAATGGAGAGACGTCTACAGACGTTAAAGTAACCTCTGGCGTGCCACAGGGGAGTGTTATGGGACCATTGCTTTTCACAATATATATAAATGACTTAGTAGATAGTGTCGGAAGTTCCATGCGGCTTTTCGCGGATGATGCTGTAGTATACAGAGAAGTTGCTGCATTAGAAAATTGTAGCGAAATACAGGAAGATCTGCAGCGGATAGGCACTTGGTGCAGGGAGTGGCAACTGACCCTTAACATAGACAAATGTAATGTATTGCGAATACATAGAAAGAAGGATCCGTTATTGTATGATTATATGATAGCGGAACAAACACTGGTAGCAGTTACTTCTGTAAAATATCTGGGAGTATGCGTACGGAACGATTTGAAGTGGAATGATCGTATCATATAAAATTAATTGTTGGTAAGGCGGGTACCAGGTTGAGATTCATTGGGAGAGTGCTTAGAAAATGTAGTCCATCAACAAAGGAGGTGGCTTACAAAACACTCGTTCGACCTATACTTGAGTATTGCTCATCAGTGTGGGATCCGTACCAGGTCGGGTTGACGGAGGAGATAGAGAAGATCCAAAGAAGAGGGGCGCGTTTCGTCACTGGGTTATTTGGTAACCGTGATAGCGTTACGGAGATGTTTAATAAACTCAAGTGGCAGACTCTGCAAGAGAGGCGCTCTGCATCGCGGTGTAGCTTGCTCGCCAGGTTTCGAGAGGGTGCGTTTCTGGATGAGGTATCGAATATATTGCTTCCCCCTACTTATACTTCCCGAGGAGATCACGAATGTAAAATTAGAGAGATTAGAGCGCGCACGGAGGCTTTCAGACAGTCGTTCTTCCCGCGAACCATACGCGACTGGAACAGGAAGGGGAGGTAATGACAGTGGCACGTAAAGTGCCCTCCGCCACACACCGTTGGGTGGCTTGCGGAGTATTAATGTAGATGTAGATGTAGATATATGATTGGTCATTGTGAAACCATGTCAGAGTAGATTCAGTATTTATTAATTGTTTGCAATGAGAGCTGACCAAATAACTTTATAAACATATGAAACAGTTTACTCTGGAACACAATTTATTTATGGAACTTAAATATTTCATGTATTTTGGATGACTACCACCTTCAAAATTTCTAGTACAATACCAAATCTACACAGAAGAGGAAAATAAACAAATACTAAGACAATATATTCATCCAAGCAAGGACACACATACCACAAGAAAATAAATGGATACAAGGTATCTCATCAAACTAGAATATACCAGCAACATTAACATGTGTTTACCAAGATGCATGCACAGTATCATCATATGAAACTCCTTGAAGTCTTTGTAGATTGCTGATCTTTTTACTGGCAAGATGATCATCATTACAGAGTTTAGTGACAGGAAATGTGTATTAACTGAAACTTATATACTGACAATGAAAACAAGCAATTTTTGACAATAAAATTGGATAGATAAAAAATCTACTCACCAAGCAGCTGCAGAACACACACATAAAAGAATGTTATAAATGAATGAATTAGCACACAAGGTAGACAACAGATGACAGTTTGAACAAGACAGATGACAACAAAGACTGACAAGACAGTTACGTAAGAAGGAATGATGGCCACATGTGCTAATGTAACAACAAAAATAATCAATTTTCTTATGTACCCCTTTTGCCAGTCTTTGTTGTCATCCACCTTGTTCAAACTGTCATCTTTTTTACCTTAGGTTTTAATCTGTTCATTTATAACCTCCTTTTATGTGTGTGTTCTGCTGCTGCTTAGAGCATAGATTTTTCATCTATTTAATTACATTATACTGTAAAAAATTGATTGTTTTCGTTGTTATGTTAGCCCATGTAGCCATCATTCCTTCTTATGTAACCGTCTTGTCAGTCTTTGTTGTTGCCTGTCTTTTTCAATCTGTCATCTGTTTTCTACCTTATGTGCTAATCTGTTCATTTATAACTTCCTTTTATGTGTGTGTTCTGCCACTGCTTGGTGAGTAGATTTTTTATCCATCCAATCAAAATATATAGCAACAATGTCACCTTGATTAAATTAAAGAAGCACCTATCAGTTCATTCACTGGGGGGCACTAGAGGTCAGTTATCTTACACATCTGATGCATAATGCTGGCTCTCTGGACTTCCTCAATATTATTTCATGAAAATATCAACCTTTCCTCCTAGGACATTGACCAAAACAACTTTTAAAATGCTTTGATTTCTTCTTTTAATCAGATCCAGTGAGTCTCCAAAACACTGACTACAGAATACTTGCTGCTTATTTATTGTTTTGCATAAACTACACTATTTCATCATTTTAAAACTCTCCCCTGCATCTCCACAATTAAGTCCCATTCAACTCTTGCTGAATTTACTAACACCACTAGCTCTAGTTGTTTTTACATTACTGAATTTGTATTTACAAAACACAACTATAACAACTGAAATGGGCAGTGTGACAGCTACCAGCACCTCAAAACTGGAATTCATCTACACCACTCACTTCCCTCTAGATGCTTGCTGCAAAAATTAGCAATTTCAGACAGCAAAATCCATCACATATCAATTTTTATATCAGTAGTGGCGAAAGTGATGGCTAAGGCATGCACCTAGTTTTGGATGCCTCCTAAGTCTCATATATGTTAATCTTTACCAATCTTCCTCCAATAATTACTGGATGAATTAAACAATTAATAATGTTTCATCAAAACACTATTGATTTTATTTTTAGTTAATTTACCTTTATTGTTTTAAACACACGAAGACCAATTTTAAGTAGTAATTTTGACAGGTAATATAAATGAAGAAAAGACAAAATGTTCACACTTGGCAAGTGAAGTTACAATAAGTTTTCTAATCAGTCCGGAATGGCACCAAGGTGCTAGTCTTCCGGGCAGCCATCTGTGTGATGAATGTATAAACAGAGTCTCAAACAGAGCGATCCTGTCAATGGCATTGCTTGGACAGAGGGTGCCTTGACAACAGGTATGTTCAAGAGTTTGTACGCTGGAGGAGGCTAGAGAGAATACCAATCATAGACAAATTCTGTTAATGCTGAAGGCAGCACTTTCGGCAAGAAAGCATAGGTGGTGAGAGAAAGTGAGGGGCCCCATGGTGGGGACTCCATGTCATTGGTGGCTAACAAAAGCCCTGAGAAGCAGCCTTACCTCATTGATATCCTATAGTAAAAAGAATACGTCTGTCCCTTGATATTGCTTTCAAGAGTGAAAAGAGTATCATTACTTCACAGACAGCCAATCAAGACGAGATCTTATTTCACTGCTATGGCAGAGATCTAAGGGGAAATTGTGCAGAACTCTTTAAGTCAGGATTCAAGGTAGAAACTTAGTATAATTAGCTGACAAATTATAAAGTGAACTTTGGCTGGTGAGTTGGAGAGAGAACCATAAGATTAGCACCAGCAGCTGATGGCAGTCATGCATCAAGACTTGGTCACTTTCATGGAGACGCCTCATTTGGGGCAATTAGCTTTTGCCACTGAGATTGTTAGAATAAACTTACAAGTAATGTGATTCATCTGATAAGTCTTATACTCCATGAAATTTGACAAATCCTCTTCTCTTCACATTGTGGATTATACATCCAGTCAGATCAAAGTCTCCTGTTCCCAATGGTCCAACTGGCTGAATTGCTTATCAAAAATCCTGTCACCTAAGTCCAAGCAACACCAAAATTTGCAGTGCAAACACATGATTGATTTGTTACAGAAGGTTGCTACTGTAATGACCAAGACATGAAGAGTTGCCATAAAAAAAGGAAAAATATCTAATTATGAATATTAGCAGTAAACATTGTAACTTAAAGGCGTACAGTGCAAGCTGCTTTCGTCAGTCCACTAGAAGGTCCTACTTATTGAGAAATTGCTGATTTCACACTCACTGATGGCGAATTGGAGGTAAAAAGAGACACAGTCATATACCATCTGTAAGCTAACAGCCCCAAATGCCTTACACAGATGCTCTCAAGCAAGACAGAGTTCCAGAGCAAGGAAAGTTCCAAACAGCAGCCTTGGATGACCAACTACCAACAGCAGATACTATATGAGTGAGCATATAAAATTTTGACTCCCCACCCCCCGAACCGGATGAATGGGTCTATGTAGCCCACAAAGATGAAAGACTACCACTGTTATGTGATAGTTGTAAACCAATAGATACAATCATGAAAGGGACAGTAAACTGACATTCTCAGTAAAGTTTATGGAATATGGCAAGAGACTAGACTACATATCCAGCTGACAATACAGACTGAGTGAGGCCTCTGGCACATACCACCCAATGTTAAAATAACCATGAAGGAGGTCCAGTCCAAAACTAAAATACATGCAAATAATGGCGAAGATCGAGAACTGCGTTTTCCTACACCTGAGAGCATACACACTTGCAGGACCTAAAAGGGCTAGGGCAGTGCATGCATGAATTAGAATATAAGTTACGATTACACAAAAGAGTAGCACAGACTGAGAGATCCAACTGGAAAACATACAGTTCCATCTATGCATTAGCAACCACCACTACCCTCATAACCATAGTAGTGATTCTTAGACAAGTCAAGATGCAGAAACCAGCACAGCAAGTGGAAAGAAGGGAAACATTATGACCTTGTGCATATAAATTGTGATATGACTCATAGGAAAATCTCACAAGAAGTGCACCCCCTAAGTGAAATTATTTCCAACCACAGTGCTTCGCCACCAGATACACAAGATCGCAGATGAAGGATGGAAAAGGTGAGAAAACTGATTGTACATGTGTGTGTTACAGGACTCTAGTAATTGTATTAATTGAAAAAAACATGTTTGTATATTTATTTGATAAAAGAAAAGAGAAACTCATTTATTTATCTCCGTGTATGAAAACACCAATATAACTTGTATAAGAAAAAAGTGCAGAATTAATGCATAAGATTTGAGGACAAATTTTCTCCTGGTATGGGAGGTGTATTGGATGAATCATCAAGAGTTTCCAGAAAGAAAAAAAAATCATCAAGTATGAATATTAGCAGTAAGCCTTGTAACTTATAGACAGATGTACAGCGCAAGACACTTTCACCAGTCCATTAAGAGGTCATTTGCATTGAGAAACCACAGACTTCACAATCGCTAATGGTGTACCAGAGGTAAAAAGAGACAGAGTCACTTACCATCTGTAAGCAAATGGCCCCAAATGCCGTAAATAGAGGCCCTCAAACATCGATCAAGGCAGATTACAGACTAGAGAGAGCTGCAGACAGGGGAGAGCTGCAGACGAGGGAAGGGCTGCAGACGAGGGGAGAGCTGCAGACGAGGGAAGAGCTGCAGACGAGGGAAGAGCTGCAGACGAGGGGAGAGCTGCAGACGAGGGGAGAGCTGCAGACGAGGGGAGAGCTGCAGACGAGGGGAGAGCTGCAGACGAGGGGAGAGCTGCAGACGAGGGGGGAGCTGCAGACGAGGGGAGAGTTCCTTCCAGACAGAGGAGAATTCCAGTCAGATGACCAACCACCTAGTAGATATTACGTGAGCATTACACTCAATAAAGCCTGTACACTAAGAAAGCTTGCCTGTTTGTACCTCTGGACTAGGGTCACTGATTTCCATCATACATGTATCTACCTGTACCTGTGGCTGAATTTCACTTACATTTAGGCGAGTACTTGAACTTAAAGGCTTCAATTAGAGCAACAGAATCTGGTCCCAGCATGGTTCATGGTTTGTAGTACCATATGTTACTGTGCTTACGAAAATCTTAACAAAGTGATGGGCCAGGGTGGTCATTTGTTCTTGTAACTGATTTGAGAATCATGTAAAGTTCATCTATGTTAACTTAAGTCATAAACCAATGTCTGTGCTCTTCTGCACATTCATTGCAAACTCATGACCAAGTAATAAAAAGCAAACTAGCAAGCTAAACCAAAGTCTCATTTTCTTACCACCACCATATCTGCCACCTCAGCCTAACATCTAAGTCGTTCTGTACTGTCTCCAACCACAGAGAGGTGAAAAATCTCAGCTGACCCCATCACCATTGCACTCCTGCATGCAGCCACTCTTGTATTGAGAAATGGATGACCTAAAATCCAGTGTCACCTCTGATTTGAGCGTGAGCTTTTGAGTAAGTGTGTTGTGACCCACACCAGGTAATGATATTAATAACCTTGTAATTCAATACTATCCAGTTCCTTCATTCTATTATGGAGATTATCAACAAAAAGGAGACCTGCCATTAGATATACAACATCTAGCATAACATATTGGGTCTACTAATCAACAATTATTCACGATAATTACATATTTGTGAGAATACTCTATTGGATTGTATCTTGTTATCAGTTAAAAATGTGGTACAGAAAACTAAGAAAACCAAACATCAGAATGTACATATTCACTTGCCACTACTATTTGCAACATTATTTGGCAAAAAGGAATACAAACGTCTCAAAAATTACATCGACAGGAAGTGCAAAACGGCTAAACAGGGATGGCTAGAGGATAAATGTAAGGATGTACAGGCTTATCTCACTAGGGGTAAGATAGATACTGCCTACAGGAAAATTAAAGAGACCTTTGGAGAAAAGAGAACCACTTGCATTAATGTCAAGAGCTCAGATGGAAACCCAGTTCTAAGCAAAGAAGGGAAAGCAGAAAGGTGGAAGGAGTATATAGAGGGTCTATACAAGGGCGATGCACTTGAGGACAATTTATGGAAATGGAAGAGGATGTAGATGAAGATGAAATGGGGGATATGATACTGCGTGAAGAGTTTGACAGAGCACTGAAAGACCTGAGTCGAAACAAGGCCCTGGAAGTAGACAACATTCCATTAGAACTACTGACGGGCTTGGGAGAGCCAGTCCTGACAGAACTCTACCATCTGGTGAGCAAGATGTACGAGACATGCGAAATACCCTCAGACTTCAAGAAGAATATAATAATCCCAATCCCGAAGAAAGCAGGTGTTGACAGATGTGAAAATTACCGAACTATCACTTTAATAAGTCATGGCTGCAAAATACTAACGCGAATTCTTTACAGACAAATGGAAAAACTAGTAGAAGCCGACCTTGGGGAAGATCAGTTTGGATTCCGTAGAAATATTGGAACACGTGAGGCAATACTGACCCTACGGCTTATCTTAGAAGCTAGATTAAGGAAAGGCAAACCTACGTTTCTAGCATTTGTAGACTTAGAGAAAGCTTTTGACAATGTTGACTGGAATACACTCTTTCAAATTCTGAAGGTGGCAGGGGTAAAATATAGGGAGCGAAAGGCTATTTACAATCTGTATAGAAACCAAATGGCAGTTATAAGAGTTGAGGGCCATGAAAGGGAAGCAGTGGTTGGGAAGGGAGTGAGGCAGGGTTGTAGCCTCTCCCCGATGTTATTCAATCTGTATATTGAGCAAGCAGTGAAGGAAACAAAAGAAAAATTCCGAGTAGGTATTAAAATCCATGGAGAAGAAATAAAAACTTTGAGGTTCGCCGATAACATTGTAATTCTGTCAGAGACAGCAAAGGACTGGGAAGAGCAGTTGAACGGAATGGACAGTGTCTTGAAGGGAGGGTATAAGATGAACATCAACAAAACGAGGATAATGGAATGTAGTCGAATTAAGTCAGGTGATGTTGAGGGAATTAGATTAGGAAATGAGACACTTAAAGTAGTAAAGGAGTTTTGCTATTTGGGGAGCAAAATAACTGATGATGGTCGAATTAGAGAGGATATAAAATGTAGACTGGCAATGGGAAGGGAAGCGTTTCTGAAGAAGAGAAATTTGTTAACATCGAGTATTGATTTAAGTGTTAGGAAGTCGTTTATGGAAGTATTTGTATGGAGTGTAGCCATGTATGGAAGTGAAACATGGACGATAAATAGTTTATACAAGAAGAGAATAGAAGCTTTTGAAATGTGGTGCTACAGAAGAATGCTGAAGATTAGATGGGTAGATCACATAACTAATGGTTGTTGAATAGGATTGGGGAGAAGAGAAGTTTGTGGCACAACTTGACTAGAAGAAGGGATCGCCGGCATGTTCTGAGGCATCAAGGGTTCACCAATTTAGTATTGGAGGGCAGCGTGGAGGGTAAAAAGTGCAGAGGGAGACCAAGAGATGAATACACCAAGCAGATTCAGAAGAATGTAGGTTG
Source organism: Schistocerca serialis cubense (assembly GCF_023864345.2). Taxonomy (NCBI): domain Eukaryota; kingdom Metazoa; phylum Arthropoda; class Insecta; order Orthoptera; family Acrididae; genus Schistocerca; species Schistocerca serialis. The sequence continues at coordinate 461,915,106 of NC_064639.1, forward strand.
CAGTAGGTACTGGGAGATGAAGAAGCTTGCACAGGATAGAGTAGCATGGAGAGCTGCATCAAACCAGTCTCAGGGCTGAAGACCACAACAACAACAACAACAACAGTGTACAAAAAATGTGAACTGTGTTTCACTGATAATTTTGATGCTCTCAACAGCCTACCAATCACAAGTCTCTTGAATTTGGCAACTGTCACCATAACATGGTATTTGGGATGTGTGGTGACACCCATGATTATACAGTGTATAAAACATGAGTGGTGGAGCTGAATTTTGACACCAAAAGAAAATGTGTTCTTTCACAAAGAGAAAAAAGGACTGCTGATGTCCGGAGATTCAAAACATAGGATGTTTCACAATTCCTATTACAGGCTTCTTGGGATTGTAGAGGGGATTTAGTAGATCAAGTTTTGATAAGGAACCAATGTACCACTTGGATGTAAAATAAATTCAAAGATTTGATCACTTTCAGATCTCCCACATCAAAATGCACACAGAGTGGAGAAATGAAGTTGACCTGTGTTCTCTACAGGAGTTCAAGGCATTGGTAATGTTTCAAGAACTTATCTTTTCCACATAACAGAGGACATCCTCTTCAATGTCTAGCGTGCAGTGTGTCCATGCAGCGCCACACTCAGTCTTCGTAGTTGCAAACGTAACAGTTTCTCACATCATTGTTGTAGTCAGGCAAAAACAGTATGTGGTGTCATAATTACAACAGAGACTGACGATGGCACCCTGTTCTCAGTTTGTGCAATATTGTAAGCGGGAGATTTGAAAGTTATCCAATATGAACAATTATTTTATATCAAAACATTATATTTTCGTATCAGAGTTCCTTATCAAAACTTTATCTGCCAAGTACCCTCTACAACATTTAAGCCTCGTACACACCTAGCAACAAAAGTTGTGGAGCATGACTCACAGAAGAAGTTTCAGGACTGTTCCATGACATATTTCTCATGCTCTACAAGTGTCACAATGAAGTTACAGGTTCATTTCCTTATTGAAGTGGAAAACGTGTGACAATGTTATGTGACTTATTGTAGTCTGTATGTATTCTGATTTAGTTTCTACTTGCCACAGAGACAACACTGAAAATAACTGGAGATTTCCAGGCCCTCAAATGCCTTTGGGATATGAGATCACAAGAATACAAAAACAGAAGCAAAAAGAAGCATGCTATGTGCACTTGACCAGATAATATGAAATGTCACAACAAAAGAGAGGAAAAAACACACAATTTAAAAATCAAAATTCAGAAGAGAACTACTATAAAAAAGTCAAAGTGGTTTGGTTACCACCAATTACAAGTCATGGAATCCAGGGGAATTCAGCAAACAGACTGCAATTAAGGCAATGAAAATGGACAGACACACTATGAAGTAAGCACGTTTTACCTTGTTTCACAGTTTATACAATACAGTCCACTGATTTCTACTTGTGCTGTAATGAGAAATATTAATTCTAAATGTGCACATATTATTTATAATTCAACTGAAAATTATATGTAAATTAATATTTCCTCATCCGTATAATAAAACAACATGTTAATTTTGTACCATCATTGTTGTTGTTTATCACCATCATTGTTGTTGTTTATCTGATCTTTGCTGCTCAGTTCCAATTATAACCAGTTTCTTTTAAGATTTTCCAGTTTTGGTAAACCAGCAGTAGGTGTGGATGAGAGAATTTGTATAAGGACTATGACAATACAATGTACCAATGTATCAGTCCAGCCCACTAAGGAAAATTATGGGGAAAAAATTGTGTAGTCACAAATCTTTGTTCAGTGGTAAGGGGAATGATAATGAACAACGCACTAAAATTCCTGACCAGTCAGTGCGAGGATCAAGGGTGTCAAATGCATCACCTCTCAGCCTCAGCTCTCCAAAACATGAAGAGGCCCAAAGGCTTAAATTGTCTCCCTCTGCAACAGAATTATGTCCCCTAGGTGTTATAGAACTTGATATATTTCAACTCCAGTCAAGCAATGCATTACAGCAGAATACTGAACATGATCAGTCCCTTTCCATCAGATATATTCACACCCTCCTTGGAAGACATACTGTGGATGTGTGGTAAGTGGTTCCACTCAGTGCAGCCCACTTAACAAGTGCCAGCAATTTCTGAATGGAAGAGATTTATGCAATTTACCAGTAGCACAATGGTGAGAGAAGTTGAATAACTTCCTGATCATTCATTAATTCACCCCAAATGACTACAACATGGCTTTACAATATGGTGACAATAACAGACAGCAGTAAGATGCCATACTTACCAATCCAACCCGTTCCCATCAGCACTACATAGGGTCCAGTCAACATCAGACTTACAAATTAAACACTTTTCAACCACTGTTTAAAAAGAATATATTTTACATAAAAGCTCTCAGCAATTTCAAATAAGTATAGTACTGCTTCACTGGTTCACAGACACCACGTTAGATAATGTTGTGGAAGCTGCACAATATTTCAACCAGACAGCTGCTTGTTATCTTCAGGTGCGTACTGACCTGTTGCTGCAGTGGCTTGGCAGTATACACACTGACTTGCTAGAAAATAGCGTAGGCACCAAGGGGTGGGGCTGTAACGCCATAGCAGATGAATAATGGAACAAGGTGACATCTACTGCTCCCTGGCAAAGAAACAGGCCACAGTCTTCGCATGTGCGATGCGGGGATGGCGCGGCTGCAAGTCATGTCTCAGCTCGCGTGCAGGCAGTGTTGGCATCCAGTTTAAGTGTGCAGACTCCAATTCTCCATCTGCATTGACTTGGATTTGTTCGTCTGCAGTTGATGTTACCACAGTACCATCAATGCTGGGTACCATACCTTGCCGAGTTAAAATTCAGAGTCTCTATTAATCAGGTCGTTATATGTATTTTGACTGCATCTTTAATGCTGGGTCCCAGAACATATTGGGAATCCATCATTAAAGACGCAGATGAAATATGTGTAATGACCTGATTAATAGAAACTTTGGGTTTCAACTCAACAAGGCATGGGAACCAGCACTGGCCCTACTAAGGCATCATCAGCTGCAGATGAATGAATCCGAGTCAACACAGATGGAGAATCAGAGTCCAAGGAGTTGCACATGCAAAGACTGGGGCCCATTTCTCCAGCTGGGAGCATTGGATGTCGTCATGCTCTATGATTCATCTACGATGATGTTACAGGCCCACCCCTTGGCACCTGCGTTTTCCTAGTGAGTCAGCGTAATATATTGGTGAGACTCTGCAGCAACACATCAGCAGGCACCTGAAGATGATGAGCAACTGTCTCCTTGAAATACTGTGCAGCTTGTACAACACTATAATGGCACAATGCCTGTGAACCCATGAAGCAGTTATTATATCAGGAAGGTATCAAGCAGCACAAGTACAGCACTCACTCAATAAAGTGAAAAGAACTATATTACATAAACATAGGATCAGTTAAGTTATTTTGCCTACTTCCGTAACAGAAATGAACACAAAATGTTGGGAGGGTATAGTCTGTCTGTAAACTGCATGGACAGTGCTCATAGTGGAGGAAGTCACCTCTCCTGGAAAAACGCTACAACTGCCCGAAAGGCACAGGTCCCAAGTTCAAATCTCAATGTAGCATACAGTTTTAATCTTCCAGAAGTTTCATACCCCATAGTTGCTATATGTAACCCAGTGCTGTAGAGAGAATGGGGACTCACAAGCTTGCTTTCTTCTTTTTGCAGACCTACGTAAGAGGGAAGTGCAAGACCATAATCTGGCAACCCCCCCCCCCCTCCCGGCTTTCCCCCATTACAATCTCAGAACACAATGTATTCCTAAATATGGTTCTATTGCACTTACATATTGTATAAACAATATTTCTTCGTCATTTTTGCTAGATGCCGCAGTTTTCTAGATAATCATGAAACACCTAAAAAAACACCTTTAAATACCCCCCCCCCCCCCCCCCCACTCAGGATGTTTAGTATGCAGTTCATGACACTCCCCCTACCAATGTACAAAAATCTGCGACTGCACAAATTTTTTTCCACCAGTCAACATTTTTTGGTCTTTCTTAATCTTGCTATATGGATACTGTCCATATCGAATGTTGCACAATTTAGATGCCAGGTGAGTACAAGGCTTCATAGGTCCATAATAAGAATTTTGAAACACCCTGTATTGTCCATGATGTTACAATATTACAGAATTTTAACAGCCCTTTTATTTGGAATACTGTCTTAACAGCTCAAGAAATGGACTATGCAGAGCTAGTTTAATTTTGCAGGAATACTGACTTAAAATTTGTCAACTACACTACTGGCCATTAAAATTGCTACACCATGAAGATGACGTGCTACAGACGCAAAATTTAACCGACAGGAAGAAGATGCTGTGATATGCAAATTATTAGCTTTTCAGAGCATTCACACAAGGCTGGCGCCGGTGGCGACACCTACAACGTGCTGACATGAGGAAAGTTTCCAACCGATTTCTCATACACAAGAGCAGTTGACTGGCGTTGCCTGGTGAAACGTTGTTGTGATGCCTCATGTAAGGAGGAGAAATGCGTACCATCACGTTTCCGACTTTGATAAAGGTCGGATTGTAGCCTATTGCGATTCCGGTTTATCGTATCGCGATATTGCTGCTGGCGTTGGTAGAGATCCAATGACTGTTAGCAGAATATGGAATCGGTGCGTTCAGGAGGGTAATACTGGATCCCAACGGCCTCGTATCACTATCAGTCGAAATGACAGCCATCTTATCCGCATGGCTGTAACAGATCGTGCAGCCACGTCTCGATCCCTGAGTCAACAGATGGGGACCTTTGCAAGACAACAACCATCTGCATGAACAGTTCGACGACGTTTGCAGCAGCATGGACTATCAGCTCGGAGACCATTGCTGTGGTTACCCTTGACGCTGCATCACAGACAGGAGCACCTGCGATGGTGCACTCAACGACAAACCTAGGTGCACGAATGGCAAAACGTCATTTTTTCGGATGAATCCAGGTTCTGTTTACAGCATCATGATGGTCGCATCCGTATTTGGCGACATCGCGGTGAACGCACATAGGAAGCGTGTATTCATCATCGCCATACTGGCGTATCACCCGGCGTGATCGTATGGGGTGCCATTGGTTACACGTCTCGGTCACCTCTTTTTAGCATTGACGGCACTTTGAACAGTGGTCGTTACATTTCAGATGCCTTACGACCCGTGGCTCTACCCTTCATTCGATCCCTGCGAAACCCTACATTTCAGCAGGATAATGCACGACCGCATGTGGTAGGTCCTGTACGAGCCTTTCTGGATACAGAAAATGTTCGACTGCTGCCCTAGCCAGCACATTCTCCAGATCTCTCACCAATTGAAAACGTCTGGTCAATGGTGGTCGAGCAACTGGCTCATCACAATACTCCAGTCACTACTCTTGATGAACTGTGGTATCGTGTTGAAGCAGCATGGGCAGCTGTACCTGTACACGCCATCCAAGCTCTGTTTGACTCAATGTCCAGGCGTATCAAGGCCGTTTTTACAGCCAGAGGTGGTTGTTCTGGGTACTGATTTCTCAGGATCTATGCGCCCAAATTGCGTGAAAATGTAATCACATGCCAGTTCTAGTATAATATATTTGTCCAAAGAATATCCGTTTATCATCTGCATTTCTTCTTGGTGTAGCAATTTTAATGGCCAGTAGTGTATTTACTTAAGAAATGAAAGTTATCACTGTGCATGTATAAGAAGCACTTTCACACATACATTTGTTGTTAGGAAGTAAGTAAAACATATTTTAAAAAGGTAGTAGTTCCTAAAAACATACTAAACATGTAAAGTTCAATTAAAGTCCATGCAGTGAACATATAACCGGGCTTTGTCAAATCAATTATCAAAGCAAAGGAAGACCAGTGTCTCTGCATACATTATTACAAGACTTATTAATTTAATGAGCAATGTGAAAGAAAAAGTATAGCAGGCACTTGATACTGTTAACATAACAACGGTATGAACCTGGTCAAGACATCCTTAGTTACTGAAACCCAGATACAACATGTACATAAAGTCAAGTGATCTTATCTGGCAGACATTTCAGTACAATTTTTTCAATATTATGCCAGAGCAAATTATGATCTGTGAAGTTGGTTCCTCGAGAGAATATCCCAACTGTCAGTTCAATAAGACTGTCATATTATATATAATTGTATGACAGAAGCAATTAGGCACTAAGACAATTCCCTAGTTTAATGTTTCTTCAAAATAAGAGAACCTTTATTATGAAATATGGATATCTATTTTCAGACAGTCTAACACTACCAACAACTAGGTGGCTCATTGTAGCATCTTGCGCTGTTCGAAACTAAAGTTAACTGCATATGTAGCTGGCACCAGCTCATCAGCAAAATAAAATAAAATTAAAAAAAAGCTTGGCTTAAAATCAAAATTGTAGAAAAAAATGAAAGAAGAAACTCAGTGCAGTACTGACATAAAACAATATGGAACATAAAAAAACCTTAACAAAATCTAGGAACCGCAGGACATACTTTCCAAGTGCGATGAAAGGAAATATGGCCACATAGTATGCAATGCAGATAATGGCAATCATCCAGAATATGGCAGGAAAATCTTTGACATCTGTTATTCTCACCACTTCTCCATCCTGGACCATCGTTCTCTTTAGGATCCTTTCAGCTCGTCTATCCAAGTATGCCAGAATAATAGCAGAGACGAGGGACATTATGCAAGTTACTGATGCTGAAAATGTACAAAAATATTGAAGATGTTTTATAATGAACTTTAAACGTCATAATCTCACATACAACACTAAGAAATTATGCAGTGGCAAAATAAGTGATCTCAACAAAGGACAGAAAGTTCTCTTACTGATTCTCTTACTTATTCGTAGTTTTGATCAAAGTTATTTTTGAAACCTAGGTAATAGCAGTCATTTGAAAACAGAAAATTAACTGTAGAGTGTACAAGGTGGAGGCTGGAAGGAGAAAATGAGTTTCCCCACCTCTCACTTTACCCCCTTCTGAAACTACCAGTGTGAAGGATTTCCTTCAACTCTTGCCAACATATACTAATTGCTTACACAGCTGGACCATCCAGTTGCTGAACATGCTGCCCAACACAATGTGCTTCACTTGAATGACAGCTTCGCAGCCTTCACTACCTCGCTCCTTCCTACCAACAACAGTTTTTCCAAATTGCGCACGTGAGAGTCCTCCCTGCAGTACATCCTACATTCCTGTAATACCGCCAGCTTCAAACTTTGCTAGACCCTGTCCTCCACCTACCTATACCCTTCTCTTCTACCACTCCAGAACTAGATGGTCTTCTAGTCTACCAACGCATCCACTAGTCTTTTTCCCCCTCCCTATTTCTACCCCCATGCAACCACCTGACTGCACCTAGCAGTCCTAGCCTGTAACCATCACATCCCTGCGTGCTTCCACAGGCAGCACTACATGTCCAGAGACAGTGGTAGAGAGAGAGAGAGAGAGAGAGAGAGAGAGAGAGAGAGAGAGAGAGAGAGAGAGAGAGAGAGAGAGAGTGTTTGTGTGTGTGTGTGTGTGTGTGTGTGTGTGTGGGCGCGCGCACGTGCATCTTTTGGCCAAAAGCTTAAATAAATAGCAGTATTTTCATTGTGCCTGTCTGCATCTCCTCTCTATATAGTGGGTAGCAATCTATTCTTTTCACATTATTGTTGCTATTACATTCTGGACTTTCCATTCAATATTCTGCCTAATGGCTTTTATTCCATCCCACAACCCTACGCTGTTTTCTTTTGTTACTATTCTCTACTATTCTCCAACACATTACTTTACTCAGTGTCTGTCCTTTTCTCCATCTTCTTTCCTGTGTTTTATCCATCACCTTCCAAATCGGACATGCTCTGTCTTGTGAATCACTCTATCAATGGTTTTGTTCATGCACAACACACAGTTACATGAGCGCACGGCTTGTTGTTGCTGCATCTCAGGTTTCCACGCTTTTCCTGCTGATTTCCTAGATCTTCAAATTGATCACCCTTCATCCTTCAGTCTTATGTTTCTACACATATTATTTTTTGTACCTTCCTGTGCCACATGAACTTGTTGAACCTCAATCCCTCCCCCACCTCCTCTTATTTCAGCATGCACAAACTAACCTTATCTAATCCATTTCTTCTTTCTATAGGTATTTACTACCACAGAGAAAAATAAATATGGAGTTAAAATATTAACTGCTATTGGCAAGTCATAGAAGTAAAATAATAATGTATTTTATTACATAGAGAGTTCATCAAACAATTAGTAGATGTAAGGACACTGACTTCACTTTGGAGTGGAGGGCATGGTGTAGTGAAACTTCCTGAGAGGTTAAAATTACATAGCGCACTGCAACTGAAGCTGTTTTGAGTCATGCTGTGAAGTGTGTTTGGATAAATCCGACTGCCAGAGGACTGCTTGTGAATGCCAAGGGTGCGAGTTCGAACTATCATCTGATAAACAGTCTTAATCTAAGCACAAAGTTTCAATATTGAGATATTTCAATAATTCTAATATTTAACCAATACGGAGTGTCCCAAAATAATGTATACACTCTCTAAAACTGAATATCTCTTTAACTGAAGGAGACAGAAGTACAGTTTTGTGGGTAATAATTCAGAAAGCGGTGAAAAATGTAAAAAACACTTTCTTTTGTTTCAGAATTGTAAACAAACATGACATTATCATTGGATCAATGGAAATGGGTGCTAAAGTTTTACTGGAAAACACAGAATGTGAGTGAGGGTTGAATTTGGGACACCACCAACAAGGGTAACAGTTAAAAGAATACGAGATAAGTTTGACATCGAAAGAACGGGACTGGATAAGAGGATTGCGGAAGAAAGAGACATTCTACGGACAAGGAAAGTATTGATGCAGTGATCCAGGCATACACACAATCTCTGAAAAACCTGTGAGGTAATGCTCTAGTGAGGGTGGAATCTGCAAAAGCAGTATTAATATAATTTTCCGGGCTCAGAAACTTAAGTTTACAGTCCAATACATTTCCATGCTGTTAAAGAGGATGATCCTGATAGGTGAAGTGAATTTTGTGAAAGGATCACTAAGAGATGTGAAGAAGAGTTAGGTTTCAAGATCTAATGCTTTGGTCGGATGAAGCGATGTTTCTTTAAACTTAACAGAGCAATTAACCATTATAATTATGGGTACTGGGCCAGTGAGAAGCCGAGGAAAGGCATGTTAGTCTACCAGGAGTATGGGACTAGTGTGGGCTGTCTTCTAGAGGGTTAATCAGGCTGTACTTCTTTGGAAACATTGACTCAGGTGACTCTTACCTAAAAATGTTGCATCTGATGACTCCTAGTCTTATTGACTGTTTTATGGGAGGGCATTTCTCAATTGCACATTCTGTATCAGACCGATACAACGATCTCCTTATTTATTTCCTCTAGACCTATTTTTATGGGGTACTCTCAAGACCACAAACACTGGATGCCCTTAATGAGCAAATTGTGCAAACTTGTGATTCTATTCCATTAGGAACAATTAGCACGTCAGTCTATTATAAGTTGTTGTCGATGGTGTAACACAGCGGAAGGAGATCGTTTTGAACATTTACCATCTTTAGCTGGACCATAGGGTACACCACAAACACTGTATTGTATTTCTATCTCCTTTAATTAAAGAAATATTCAGTTTCAAAGAGTGTATACATTATTTTGGGACATCATATATATATATATATATAATGGAAGGAAACATTCCACGTGGGAAAAATTATATATAAAAACAAAGATGAGGTGACTTACCGAACAAAAGCGCTGGCAGGTCGATAGACACACAAACAAACACAAACATACACACAAAATTCAAGCTTTCGCAACAAACTGTTGCCTCATCAGGAAAGAGGGAAGGAGAGGGAAAGACGAAAGGATGTGGGTTTTAAGGGAGAGGGTAAGGAGTCATTCCAATCCCGGGAGCGGAAAGACTTACCTTAGGGGGGAAAAAAAGGAAAAAAGGACGGGTATACACTCGCACACACACACATATCCATCCACACATATACAGACGTCTGCTTGTGTCTGTATATGTGTGGATGGATATGTGTGTGTGTGCGAGTTTATACCCGTCCTTTTTTCCTTTTTTCCCCCCCTAAGGTAAGTCTTTCCGCTCCCGGGATTGGAATGACTCCTTACCCTCTCCCTTAAAACCCACATCCTTTCATCTTTCCCTCTCCTTCCCTCTTTCCTGATGAGGCAACCATTGGTTGCGAAAGCTAGAATTTTGTGTGTATGTTTGTGTGTCTATCGACCTGCCAGCGCTTTCGTTCGGTAAGTCACCTCATCTTTATTTTTATATGTAATTTTTCCCACGTGGAATGTTTCCCTCTATTTTTATATATATATATATATATATATATATATATATATATATATATATAAAACAAAGATGATGTGACTTACCATACGAAAGCGCTGGCAGGTCGATAGAAAAACAAACAATCGACCTGCCAGCGCTTTCGTATGGTAAGTCACATCATCTTTGTTTTTAAATATATTTTTCCCGTGTGGAATGTTTCCCTATTATATATATATATATATATATATAACATGTTTAAAAAATACAGCAAATTATTTTCTATCAATACTTATTAATTGTACATCATGTATAAATTTCTATTTAAATTGCATCTATTTTTACACCCAGAAGAGCATAAGTTCTGGAACAGCAATGGCACACAATATGTCTATGATGCATGACAGAAAAAGTCTGAAGTTACTCAAAGTTTGGATGTTGGCAGTAAATTATTATTATTATTATTATTATTTTGTGCTGGACATGTTCACATCACATTGTGATGCAACAAAATAGTAGGTTTAAACAAATTTCAAGAAATATTTCCCAAGGCTAGTACTCATACCTCCACGTTTCTTGAACAATTATACAGTAATATTGTTCCCAAAAACATCAGCAGGTAAAACACCACAGTACAGTGCATACACAAATCTTTGTTTAGAAGGTATGAGTTAAGCAAGGCATAAGAGTAAAGAAGTAATCCTACTGGGACACTATCATTACATGTTAAAACCTGGTTCTTCGCTGTTCACAGGAAATGCTTTTACTAACAATTTTGATCTGTCCAACAGTTTTGTAACAAAGTATACTCTGCTGAGATCATCCAAGAGACATATCATTCAGAGGCAAAAGATAATGTACAACACACACTTGATATATCACACTAACAACTGCATAGTTTGGGCAAAATAGTATGGGTGAGTGCAGAATGAATGTGTCAACAGGAATCTGTAACAGTACGCAAAGTAAAACTGGAACTCTACTCATATACCAGTGAAACAGGATATTTATGACAAAGTAATATGTACAAAATATTACTTTATCAAGTTTATATGAAACATCTTAGTTTTTGTTACTTCTGCATATGATTTGTGTCATTTCTAACACTACATTTTGGTGACAAAGCTTACTCTCCATACATCATCCCCCTCTCAAGGCACCAGGCTTTAAGACTACCAAGAGATTCTTTAATATTATTATCAGGTTCTGCCAAATATGGATGGAAAATTCAGTAAATGTTCAAAGGTTTCATTAATTCTGCATTATAACCAGATTAAATAAATGAATTAAGATGGGGACAGAGTTGGTGTATCCAAACTATGCTTTGCATAGCCCCACACAACTGTCACTATAAACCTAATATAAGTGCACCTCTTTGCCTGTTGGAATAACAATCTTTTCCTCAGTGTTCTCTGACTTCACTCTGCAGATTTGTGAGCTAATCTTTGACTACGCTTCTGTTAATGTGTTCAGTATATTTTGTGGTGTTTCAAGGATTTTATTTTCTTATCTATTTATGTACAATTCATTCTATGTGTCAATAGGTATATCCAAACTACTGCAGCCTGTCATTATCCTCTATAAGTTCTGCTGGCAGCTAAATTCAACATTCTTGTGTATGTCACGCTAATGTTCCGATAAATACATAATAAATGCATCAACTAACCAAGTTTACCAAGCAGTGTTCACAAAGGCTTACTAATTTGCTTCTCTGGTCTGTGTTTCATGATAGCTACAAACGCAACTACCTATATCTTAGTCTACTCTTTTCACTCTTTTCTTTGGTTGACTCAAGGTAGTGATAGCAAAAAGGCCACTAAGGACAAAACACAAGTTTTCCTCCTAACAGACACAGCTGCAAATTGACTGGAAATCAGTCCATCCATTTTTGGAGAAGGCGAAAGGAATAACAAATCTGGATATCAGTCAAAAAATAAAATCTATTCCTTTCAAAAACTGATCCTGCATTCTACCACTGTACAATCACTCTCAGACTCCTTAGTTATCCTCTCTCTACTATGATTGAACATCAAAGAGACAAAGTACAACACCAGGTTTTTTTTTAAACTGTGACACAGCTGTACAGGTAAGTCAGTGAGAAAACTGAAATAAGAGAGAATATTTTGAAACACCAAATACGTAAAACTACTATATTTTAACAAACTAAAATGAAATAAATCACGAAAAATCACAAATATGAAAAAAGAAATGTAATACAAATTCTCACCAATGAAGAGTACAACACCAATACACATATAGCCTTTGTAGTACTGATTAACCCAGGAATACAATGGCTCCATCACATTAAAATTAACTGTAGAACCAACTCTAGCAAAACTCATCTGTAGTCCAAAAACCATATTAAGTTCTTTTCCTTTAAACCACAAGACGGCATAGTTGTTTTGTGCTACAGCCAAAGATTCACCTCCAATCCTAAAACAGATATTGAATTATACATAAATGTAGTTTCTTAAATCCTAATCAGTCAATAATTTTAAAAAGAAGGTGAATGTGCAAGCTGATAAGACATCAATATTTGGCAAACGTTTTTGATTGTTAAGAGATAAACTCTAAACTCAACCTTGCGGTACCACAGGCTGCTTCATGGTTAATGTAAGAAACCTCACAGGGGAAGTAGTAGCAAACAATGGAATGCAAGAGCCTAAACTTAAAAAGCTACAGAAATACTAATACAACATTGTGTCTCAATAGTTGTACCCCATCATATATTCACTTTAATTTGGTACTTTGCCTGTCACTTTACCTTTTTTTCAGTATCTCTGTATTTATTCCTCTCATGAGTATTTTCACAGGTAAATTTTGCTGATTTCAACATTGGTACCTTAACCTTTCTCATTCCCTGATTTTGCTCCCAAAAATGGGCAGGAAAGCAGTTATGGAAACCTAGGTTTATGTAGAACTAATACCACAGCACAATCTGACTTTTTTCTTTTTTCATTACACACAACATAGACAAGAGGAGGCATTTCCATCTGGCACTTAATGTGATACTCAAATGAAAATGAAATTTTTAGCCATTTGATTTGAAGTCTGATACTTATCAACTGATCCAGTAAGTGATGTATCATAGACACTGTTATATCTTATAAAGTTACCATTTGCTCTCTTTTAATACATAGTGTCATATCATAAAGTAAGTTAATCACCACTTCTGATAGGCAGAATAAAAATAAATGTAAAACGAGATGGGACTAAACAAATCTTAGAAAATGGACATCAAAATTGTTTTTCTGACTTTCATTATTTTACAATAGAACAAGATCTGGAGAAATATTATCAAAGAATTTACTTAATTGAAAAAATGGACAACATTCACAATCAGTTATAGTCTTATTTGATGTTAATATGGACAAGATAGCGAGGTAAAAATATGACAATCTTAGCACTTTACAAAGGCTTAGGAACACTTATCTGACAAATCATAAATGTTTAAACAGTTGACTTCAGTCTTAGCCACTAATAAATAAACCTTGACTTAGTGTGGTGACATATACATATAAATAATATGGATAACCATATTGTAGGTGCTACCACACCAGAGGGGGTTTCTGTGCAGAGGTTAGGAGATGTCAGATTTCTTGAAGGGGGCAGCAGCCTTTTCAGGAATAGCAGGGGTAATGGTCTGGATGACTGACTTATATGGCTTTGTAACTTTAATGAAATTGGGCCTGCTATGTTGGTACAGCAAATGTCTGACAGCAAGGGGAAACTACATCAGTAACATTTCCCGAGGACCTACATCTACATCTACATTTATACTCCGCAAGCCACCCAATGGTGTGTGGCGGAGGGCACTTTACGTGCCACTGTCATTACCTCCCTTTTCTGTTCCAGTCGCGCATGGTTCGCGGGAAGAACGACTGTCTGAAAGCCTCCGTGCACGCTCAAATCTCTCTAATTTTACATTCGTGATCTCCTCGGGAGGTATAAGTAGGGGGAAGCAATATATTCGATACCTCATCCAGAAATGCACCCTCTCGAAACCTGGAGAGCAAGCTACACCACGATGCAGAGCGCCTCTCTTGCAGAGTCTGCTACTTGAGTTTGCTAAACATCTCCGTAACGCTATCACGGTTACCAAATAACCCTGTGACGAAACGCGCCGCTCTTCTTTGGATCTTCCCTATCTCCTCCGTCAACCCAATCTGGTACGGATCCCACACTGATGAGCAATACTCAAGTATAGGTCGAACGAGTGTTTTGTAAGCCACCTCCTTTGTTGATGGACTACATTTTCCAAGGACTCTCCCAATGAATCTCAATCTGGTACCCACCTTGCCAACGATTAATTTTATATGATCATTCCACTTCAAATCGTTCCGCACGCATACTCCCAGATATTTTACAGAAGTAACTGTTGCCAGTGTTTTTGTTCCGCTATCATATAATCATACAATAAAGGATTCTTCTTTCTATGTATTCGCAATACATTACATTTGTCTATGTTAAGGGTCAGTTGCCACTCCCTGCACCAAGTGCCTATCCGCTGCAGATCTTCCTGCATTTCGCTACAATTTTCTAATGCTGCAACTTCTCTGTATACTACAGCATCATCCGCGAAAAGCCGCATGGAACTTCCGACACTATCTACTAGGTCAACCACCTAAAGCTCTACTATATGGTTTAAAGATGGCAGCATTCTCTTGATAAAGTAGTCCCCAATTTGGATCTTCCAGTGCATCTACTCAGGAGGATGTTGTCATCGGAAAAGGCAATTCTAACACCCTATGGCTTGGAGCACAGCATGCTGGATTCATTAACTGTGTAGGTAACTTAGTGAACTTGAAAAGGGAAACAGAAAGGTTGAAGCTACATAGGGGGAGAATTAGTGAAGTGTGATGACAGGAAGAAGAGAATTTTTGGTCAGGTAATACAGGATTATCAACACATAATCAGAGGTAATGCAAGAATAAGTCTAATAGCACGCAGGAAACTAGGAATGAACAGCATAATGAACACATTATTGTGGTGAAGATAGAAAAAAAAAGCCATGACTTACATACAAGTGTATATCCTACTAGCTGTGCAGATGACGAGATTAAAAAGAACTTCTGTGAGGAGATTATTCAGTATATTAAGGGATATGCAAATTTATTTGTGATAGGGAATTTGCATTCAATAGTCAGAAAAAGAAAAGGTGAAATACACTGATGGAAACAAAAATCACAACACCAAGAACAAGTTATGCGACACAAAAGAAATCTGGTAGACATTTTTCTACATTTGAAAGGTGATGTCTATTCATATTTCGTGCCAGTCACATGAGTGGCACTAGTAGTGCAACTGTGAGGATGTAGATCAGGTTTGCTTTAAATACATGCTGTAACCGTCATGAGTATTGGTTACCATTGAGACTGGACGTGGTGAGTTGATGCTAGTCAAGAATGCCATTAAGGCGACAAAGCCACCATTATCAACACCTCACTGAGTTCAAATGAGTATGTGTAATAGCACCTTCAACAATACTGCAGAAATATTTGGCAAGAATGTAGCCATTATGCATGCTTGCTGGCAGCTGTCACAAGGAGACCGGACTCTGGACGGCTACGTGGCAATACCTAATGGGAAGACCACCGTGTTCAGTGTATGGCTCTGGCGCATCATACTGCATCCAAAACAGCAATTTGAGCAGCAATAATGTGACACAATGAACCGTGACAAAATTGGTTACTTCAAGGACAGCTCTGAGCCAGATATCCTGTAGAGTGCATTCCACTGATCCCAAACCACTGCCATTTGTGACTTCAGGGGTGTCAAGTGAGAGCTCATTGGAGGGCGAGGTGGAGATCTGTTGTGTTTTCTGATGAAAGCTGGTTTTGCCTTAGTGCCAGTGATGGCAGTGTGCTGGTAAGGAGGAGGCCAATTGAGGGGCTGCAACAAACCTGTTTCAGTGCTAAACACAATGGATCTACACCTGGAGTTATTGTCTGAGGTGCGATTTTCTATGACAGCAGGAACACTCTCATAGTTATCCCACACACCCTGGCTGCAAATTTATATGTCAATCTGGTGATCCGATCTGCTGTGCTACCATTCATGAACAGCATTCCAGGATTTTTTTCCAACATACCGCTGTTGTAACCCAACATACTCTACAGAGTGTCGGCATGTTGCCTTGGCCTTACACACACATTCGCATGCCTGCATTCAACATTCTGCTGGTTACATCGGTTATTAATGTATCAGCATTTCACATTTCCAATTACTTATCTTGCTCTTACATTAAACTGTGATCCTGCAATGTTAATCACTTAAATATATTACCTAGACAAACGTATTCCCGAAATTTCTTTACATTAATTATTTTTTCTGTGTTGCAATTTTTTTCCGTCAGTGTATTAAGAGAATAGAATAAGGAGAAAGGAGTGAAAGGGGAAGCTGCCTGGTGGAATTTTGCACATAGAACAATTTCATCATTTCTAACAATTGGACTAAGATTCATGAAAGAAGGCTGCATATGTGGAAGGGACCTGGAGACACTGCAACATTTCAGATAGAGTATATAATGGTAAGAGAGATTTAGAAATTAGACTTTAAAATGTAAAGCATTTGCAGGAGCAGATGTGGGTTCTAATCATAATTTATTAGTTACATAATGCAAACTAAAGCTGAAGAAATTGCACAAACATAGGAAATTGAACTGGTGGGATCTGAATAACCAGAAACAACCTCAAGGTAATGGAAAGTCCACAACAGAATACAAACAATACAAGGAGTTACAGTAATGACTCACTGAATAGTTGTGCATTAAGTCATCGATAGACACAAACAAAACTGGGAACACTGCTAGGTTTTGATAAATCCTTCTTCAGATATATAAGAAGAATGTGTGCCTCTTAACGCCTGCCCCCCCCCCCCCCCCACACACACACACAAATGGTGGCTACATTGTCACAGCTGACTACATTTTTTCAGCATTGTAGCTTGACTGGCATAAGGGGTTGTGTCAGGAATGGAGGAAGAGGAGAGACACAAAGTGTTGAGGGGGAGGGAGGAGATACAACAGATGAAGAGGGAAACTGTGGAGGGGGGGGGGGGGGGGGGGAGTTGGGGGACGGAGAGGTGACTGCAGGATGAGTTAAGTCTTGGGTCAGGAAGAGAAATGTGTGTCGACAGGGGTTATCAGAGCCTGAGGCCAGGAGGATTACAGGATTGACGGAAGTGTTGCAGGAAAAATAACAAACTACTTAATTCACACAAATTGGCAATGCAGGGGAGGATCCAGGTGTCACAGGTTCCGAAGAAGCCAGTGAAATTTAGCATTTTGTGCTCAGTAGTGTTTTCTGGCACTGAGTGGTCAACTCTCATCTTGGTCATAGTTTGACAGTGACTATTCAGTTGTCTGGACAGCCAGTTGGTGGATATGCCCATATAAAAATCTGTGCTGAAGTTACAGCAGAGCTAGCATGATGTAGTTACTTTCACGTTTGGCCCTGCCTATGATAGAATAGGTTATGACTACCGTATTTACTCGAATCTAAGCCGCACTCAAATCGAAAAATGAGACTCGAAATAAAGGAAAAAGAAATTTCCCGAATCTAAGCTGCACCTGAAATTTCCGACTCGAAAATCAAGGGGAGAAAAAAGTTTTAGGCCGCACCTCCAAATCAACACAAAGTTGGTCCATTGTAATAGGTCCATTGTAATATGAGACACAATTTAGGTCGAATGAATGACGATACAGCTACAGTAGTTTGGTTCGAGTCGTAAGCTTAGCAGTCAAGCTTTACCAGGTACCCACTGCTATGCGTCAGGCGCTCCGTCCATGTTTATACGGGTACCCTTCCTTTTTCACGTGCTACGCCTGGTTTGAATCGATTGCTTATTTTGCTTTGATCTGATAAGTGCCGTTTTCTTTGTTATAGGTGTTTATGCCACTCTAAGCTGAAAATGCATTACTGTACTGTGTCATGCATTGTTTGTCGCATTCTGATAGTGCGTGTTTACGGCCTGTCGCCACTCGCAGCATGGCTTGCTTTTGTGCGCGCTACTGCCGCTTACAATTAAAAAAAAAACAATGGCAAGAGACTGCTATTTGTTGTTACTTACACTGCTGCTTTCTTTGATAATGATCAACAAGAACCAAATAATAGACTACGTATGATAGAAGATGTTCTGAACGAGAGTTAGGCGAAAATTTTTCTCCATTTGAAAATCTTTGCAGCCACTTCTTTAGTACATCAAATTCTGCACAGAAATTAGTCATCTTAGATTTAAAAATCTAGTCAGTTGCCGTGCTTCATTTCTGACTGTATCACTATTAGGCATAAGAACAATACGAATATAAACATGACACGATACGTATATTCTTCCGCGTTTGCTGTTGTCTCACTCTAGTTTCGTAGTTTATTAGGCAGTCAGGATTTAAATGAGATAGCAGCAAACACGAAAGAATACATGGCAAAATGTTTATATTCGTATTATTCTTATGGTGAAGAGAATAGTGCATGTGATTCACATTTCATCAGGTTCCTATTAGCAACCATCTCTTCTCACAGGTAGGAAAAAATTCAGAACGTAGAGTTGGCCATATTGACAAACATCCCAAACAGTCTTGCCAGTCGTATTTTCGTAGTACATTGAAATTCTGCTACATTCGAAGATGAACAATACGGAATTTGTATTTACTTCGTTGGATAATGTATGAAAATGCAGTGGTCAAAACTCGGGGCGGAGAAAAAAAAAGCTCGTCTTCCACCTTCTTTTTTTTTTTTTTTTTTTTTTAATTTATTTGCTGATGCAGAGGTTTTGGCGCCAGTATTTATCTTTGTGCCTACAAAGCATGCCTGTGTAGCGCTACATATATTCGACGGCAGAAGTTAGTTGTGGCAGCACCTACCAACATTTTTCAGAACTTACGCTTGCTTTGCACTCGATTCTAAGCCGCAGGGGGTTTTTAGGATTACAAAAACCGGAAAAAAAGTGCGGCTTAGATTCGAGTAAATACCGTATGTGGGACTGGAGTAGGATGTGCTGGGTGGGTGTATTGCACAGGTCTTGCACCTGGGCCTTCCTCAATGGTACAACCCATGTGGCAGTGTGTTGGACGTGGGTATTGTGTAAGGATGGAATAGGACATTTTGTACACTGAGTAGAAGGTGAAATACCACTTCCAGAGGGGTAGGATCCTTAGCCTCACTTTCAGACCAACCCCAAAGTTACTTGTCAAAGATTTACTCTCTTCCTCCTTATCCCTACAGTGGAAACACATTTTGTCACCGTCCAGTCCAACCAATGCTAATCAGAATCCAAAATTGAACATTGTCTCACCCCCACTCATATCCCATTTGAACTGCGAACCTCCTCCGCTCCCACCTAACCACCCACTGCTTACCTTCGAGGAATTCTTTACTATATACTTGGTGTCACTGTCCTTTCCAATAACACAAACTTCTCAATGGAGGAACCAACAGTCATCCACAGCCTCCAGACAGACTCCAATTTAAAAACCTTCCCTGCAGACAAAAACTCCACCACTGTCAGAAAGAAGTGTATTGATTACCTGACAGAATAGGTCTACGATCTGTCTGTGTCTCTCATATCCAATTCCTGTCACAGAGATCCCAACCCATAAACCCAAACATAATGTACAAATCCTGCTCAAATCCTTGAGTGTATCCCACTATCGCTCTCTTATATCCACCTCCTTACTCTTCCTGATTACTCTCTGCACACCTACCATCTACCTTTTTCCCCAGAATCAGAAAACCATCCACACACCATAATGTAGGATCTCGGCTCTCGACTAATGCCTCCAAACCATTGACCACAGCCTAGGACCCCGCATAAAATATACAGACCATTTCATCCACCTCTCTACCATCCTAACCTGGTGGGGCCTATTGGTCTACTGGTAAAGCATGTGCCTGGAAACCAAATGGTTGTGGGATAGAATCTGGTTGGATCACATAAATTTTCAGTCTGCCTTTAATCTAGCATTCAATTCTTTAACAATCTGAAGAATCACCAGGAATAATAAGTGGTCTTGATTCTATATTGAACTGCAGATCTCCTTCCCCAGTTAGATAACTGGGAAAGAGTAGGGATACACAAGTTGCCACAGTGGCTTCCAATTGAAAGACTTGCACCTTGCCATTAAGCCACATGAAATTATTATTTCTTTCTTTCTTTTCTCAGACGTTATGTCTGGTCAGAAATGGAAAGTGACGCGGACCTTGATCAAGCGTGACTTCCTTTTAACTGTACAGTATATGTTATATTGCATTTAGGAACTTTTGGGTAATTGAACATGTATCAATAATTGTGGATTTCTGTAGTTGAATATATAAGTTTGGATGTAGCTGTATTGCATTGATGTACTGGTGGATATTGTGTGGTATGACTCCTGTAGTTGATAGTATAATTGGTATAATGTCAACTTTATCCTGATGCCACATGTCCTTGACTTCCTCAGCCAGTTGGATGTATTTTTCAATTTTTTCTCCTGTTTTCTTTTGTATATTTATTGTATTGGGTATGGATATTTCGATTAGTTGTGTTAATTTCTTCTTTTTATTGGTGAGTATGATGTCAGGTTTGTTATGTGGTGTTGTTTTATCTGTTATAATGGTTCTGTTCCAGTATAATTTGTATTCATCATTCTCCAGTACATTTTGTGGTGCATACTTGTATGTGGGAATGTGTTGTTTTATAAGTTTATGTTGTAAGGCAAGTTGTTGATGTATTATTTTTGCTACATTGTCATGTCTTCTGGGGTATTCTGTATTTGCTAGTATTGTACATCTGCTTGTGATGTGATCTACTGTTTCTATTTGTTGTTTGCAAAGTCTGCATTTATCTGTTGTTTATTGTTTGATCCTGTATTGCAATCATGAATCCTTCCATCTCACTGTATATATTGCCTTTTCTTAGCCATGTGTTGGATGCGTCTTGATCGATGTGTGACTGTGTTAGATGATACGGGTGCTTGCATGTAGTGTTTTCTTTTTCCAATTTACTTTCTTCGTATCTGTTGATGTTATGTGATCTAAAGGGTTGTAGACGTGGTTATGAAATTGCAGTGGTGTAGCCGATGTATTTATATGAGTGATTGCTTTGTGTATTTTGCTAGTTCCTGCTCGTTCTAGAAAGAATTTTCTTAAATTGTCTACCTGTCCGTAATGTAGGTTTTTTATGTCGATAAATCCCCTTCCTCCTTCCTTTCTGCTTAATGTGAATCTTTCTGTTGCTGAATGTATGTATTCTATATTTGTGGCATTGTGATCGTGTAAGTGTATTGAGTGCTTCTAGGTCTCTGTTACTCCATTTCACTAATCCAAATGAGTAGGTCAATATTGGTATAGCATAAGTATCTATAGCTTTTGTCTTGTTTCTTGCTGTCAATTCTGTTTTCAGTATTTTTGTTAGTCTTTGTCTATATTTTTCTTTTAGTTCTTTTTTAATATTTGTATTATCTATTCCTATTTTTTGTCTGTATCCTAGATATTTATAGGCATCTGTTTTTTCCATCGCCTCTATGCAGTCGCTGTGGTTATCCAATATGTAAATCTTCTTGTTTAGTGTGTTTTCCCTTGACTATGCTATTTTTCTTACATTTGTCTGTTCCAAAAGCTATATTTATATCATTGCTGAATACTTCTGTTATCTTTAGTAATTGGTTGAGTTGTTGATTTGTTGCTGCCAGTAGTTTTAGATCATCCATGTATAGCAAATGTGTGATTTTGTGTGGGTATGTTCCAGTAATATCGTATCCATAATTTGTATTATTTAGCATGTTGGATAGTGGGTTCAGAGCAAGGCAGAACCAGAAAGGACTTAATGAGTCTCCTTGGTATATTCCACGCTTAATCTGTATTGGCTGTGATATGATATTATTTGAATTTGTTTGGATATTAAGTGTGGTTTTCCAATTTTTCATTACTATGTTTAGGAACTGTATCAATTTAAGATCTACTTCGTATATTTCCAATATTTGTAGTAACCATGAGTGGGGTGCACCAAGGGGGTGAAACTCATATAGGGATTTCCGGTAACACGACGTTGGTTTGGTCCCAGGCCACTTGGAGCGCTGCAAGTTTAGCAATTTATAGTCTCGTGTTTCTATTGGATGACGTAGTCTTCCATAATTGTTTTGGTATCGTAGTAACGTGATCGTGAATTTTCGTTTAAATTGCAGTGTAAGTATGTTGCTATTATTCTCCTTAATTTTTGGATGCATTCGTAATATTTGATGGTGTGATGATTCAGTATTTACTTTTTTACTTTTGTTTCATATAGAACACGACGCTGTATCATCACATTACGTTCTGTGGACTCTTGTATACTTGTTCCTGCAAAGAAATACAATTTCCGTTGCTCAGTTTACTTAAAGGGTAAGTATATTTCTTATTTCTGTTCATACTTCCTTGTATTTCATAGAGAATCCCATGCTAGCAGCTTTTGACACAGTTGGTTTTCAACTTTCCGAATCCTTTAATGGAATATAATTCTGGCTTTGATTCATCTTCCTTTTTGCCACGAAGTACTCTTAGTGACATAATAAGTACCATTTATTGTGCCGTTTACTACATACCAAATATTGGATGTGTTACAATTGATTCGTAATGCCTCGAGTGTGTTCTATTTCGCGTTTTCGACAGTAAATATTCTGTACAGTACATAACACTCTATCCAGGTAAAAAGTGTTTGTTGCTGTTGTATCGACAAAGGTTGTGTTCTCACATAATAAGACATTTGTTTGGAAGTCACACAAAGCAGGTCCTTCAAGCAGTTGGACATTTACATGTATTATTGTGGCAATATCCAATGCAGTAGAAATCTTCTCGCACTTTAATGCTCAGCACAACGTAATACAGATTTACAGCTGTAACTGTTACTGATAATGTGCAGTTGAATTTGGTATCTACCATGGTATCTAGATGCTGAAATATACTGAAATGGTACAATAAGCAGTGTTTCTACTGCCTGATAGCACTGTTTAACGAAGTAGTGTTGAATATAGAATATAGTGCAACTACGCTCATGCAGTTATATATAGAGTGATGTGCATATCCGTAGTAGAAATGAGAATTTGTTTCGTTTTTTCACTATTTTGTAGCAATACCACATCAGATTACAAGCCATGATAACAGTTATCAATACTTCAGTACAGGATAGCTGCATTTAGACATAAGCTAATATGATTTTTGATAGTGAAATTAATTTAACATTGAGTTTTCTTTAACATTAATCAATGTAAACCATACTTGATCTTTTTTCTCGTTCCTAATTTTTGGTTTGAATAACATTTCAGACACATAAGGATGGATCATACAGGAAGAGAAGAATCCAGTTTGAGACTGAAATTGAAATACTCGTGCAAGTTTCCAGGATGAAGGAGTAGTTATTATGTAAAAACAAATTCCAAACACAAAAATAAACATTTCTATAAATTTCCAGCTGCATCAAAAAGTGAGACTTTAAAGAAGTGGAAATTGATCTGTAATATAGATGAAGGTGTCAACTGTAGTTATTATTATGTGTGTGAGGATCATTTTTATGAAGCAGATTTTGTGAACTTTACTAGACACAGGCTAAATCCTGGTGTTATACCAAAGCACATGGAATTGGTGTTGTATCACCCTCCCCCCACCCATCTGTGTTACACTGGTGGTGGTGGTGGCGGTTTCACCACATCGGGTGCAAATATAAGTGTGCACGAGACAGGTCACAATGCAAAATCTACAGTAATACAACAAAGCAGTCCCCCTTTACAGAGCACAGATGATGGTGAGTACAGCTTTTTATCCTCACCTGTTTATGATGTTGAAAGTAGTCCAGGTGTAATGGGATCTGGCGTCTCTAAACGTGATTTAACTCCAAGAAAACACAAAATGTATAAACTGCATAGAATTACAGTTTCCAGAGTGTGTAAATTGAAAAAACAGCTACAGAATGAGAGGAATAAATTGAAAATTCTGAAAGAGTTGTATGATGACAGGAAATTTCAGTTAATTGAATAAGAGTTGAATGATGTGACTAAAACTTTTATTAATAGTCAGTTAAGAAATGCCAATATGCAGCCCACAGCAGTACGGTGGTCTATACAAGATAAGACATTTGCTTTATCTATTTATAAGTGTAGTCCCCGGTTGTACAGATATTTGGCCTCATACTTCTCCCTTCCATCTGTCAGGCTGCTCAAGGGAGTGCTTTCCCACATACCATTTGATACAGGACTTAATCCAGCTTTATTAAACTTTTTAGCAAGGGAGGTAAGTAATATGCATGAAAATGACAAGTACTGTGCTCTACTTTTTGATGAAATGTCTCTGGATGATGGTATGTACTATGATGCACACAAACAGCTAATCTATGGGTATCAGGACTTGGGTCATTTAGGACGTTCACCTGTAGCTGCTAAAAAAAAAAAAAAAAAGTGCACAACACTTTAACTTTTCTGATTCCCATGTCAAAATGAAGGTAAAAGTTGCTGCTGCACAAACGAGACACACTGTTGCAGCTGCAATTGAAACATATGTTTCTACTCACACATTACCATCTGAAGCTATACACACAGCTGAGTTTGTGGAAAAGGTAGATAATCTCTTTGATTCACTCAACAGTAATGAGCAATATCCCAGGGATTGAAAACAATTTAGGTGTGCTTTATCAGAAAATTCGCCACATTTAGAAATGTGGTATAGCATATTGAGGGAAATAGGCAGCTGGCAAATAATAGATTTAAAAATGGGAAGAAACAAGACTAATGTGTTTAGCTTCATAAAAGGTTGGCAGATTACATTACAGTCTATTATTTTCTTGTGGAAGACCTTGAAAGTGGCTGGCTTTAAGTACTTAAATTTAAAGGCGTTAAATCAAGATGCTTTAGAAAATTTCTTTTGTTGTACAAGACAACATGGTATTGCTAATACAAACGCAACTTATTTTCAGTTTGTACAAGCTCTGAAGACTTGTGTTGTCAATCATATTACTTTGCCTTTCAAAGCCATGACTGTAAGTAACTGTGAAAATGATGATTACACTCCCTTGAGCAGTTTGTGTCACTTTTTGGCAGCTAGTGGTAGGAGTGAACATTTAAATGAATGTGAGATGAATGACACTGATACACCTGAGCAAATTTATTCTTACTCAGATGGTATCATCGAGTCTGTTGAAGATCAACAATCCTTAGCCTATGTAGCAGGCTATGTACTAAAAGCCATAGATGTATCAGATGATTGTGAAACATGTAATACCAGTCTCTACTCCTCTGTTGTGACTGAAAATCATTTGTTTACCTCACTTAAAGGGAATAGTGAGGAGCATTCTCATTTGAAATATCCAAGTGAAAGAGTCATGATTTTCCTAAGGGCACTCCATGATCAGCTGTATGAGTATCTAAATAGTCATGGTCACACAACAAGACTACATGATAATTTAAAAAAAAAACATTTGTTCTGTCTCATACAACAATTTGTAATAAGCATGACATTGAAGAGAGACTTAAGAAGACAAGTACTCCATTTATAATATACAAGTATGTGAAAGAAAAGAAATTTACAAACAAGAGGAAATTGTGTATGCAACAACTTAAAAAGAAGTTCAAATCATGTTAAAAGTCTTTGTATGTCAGTGTTTATTATGTGTACAATGAGAGTAAGCTCCCTATACATATACAAATGTTGTGTTAAAAGCAGAGAATTACATGTTCTTGTATCAAAGTCATGCCTTTGATTTGTTATGACAAACTCTGGTAATTCAGCAGGAACATAACCTAACACTTTCTAGATGTGATGATTGGACTCTAAAAGTATAATGAATAAAGTGCTGTCAAGGGGAATTTGTGTTAATTTTCAGTAGTGTACCAAAAAAAGTTTACAAAGAGGAGTGTCTTCTTTCATTATATAAACATGATGGGTGTTGCCAAAATAATAGCCAAGTTGGGAAAAACAGAAAAAAAAAAAATGTTATGTGTTGCAGTTCATTTTCTTTTTATGTCTCATTGGCAAAAACATTTTGGCTACATTCATGGAGTGTCTACCTGCTCTGTTCCCAATTTGTTTTTCAGTTGATGTAAAGTAGTATTTTGTGTGTTTCATAAATTTATTTGAACTGCGCAGAAGTTGAATTTCAGATGACTGAATATCCATAAATAACAACCAACAGAAAAAATAATAAATCGGATTTTGTAGACTTTACAGTACATCCTTGGTTTGTAGCACAGATTTTTTTTGTAAATGACCTTTATCCTTTTATCCTTTAGCTGTGTAGTTATTTATTTGTGTAACCTACTATTCCACTTTCGATCATGCGAGTGGACATAATGTGCTTTAGGATATGTGGAAACGTAAAAATCATTTATATATGCATGCAATGTCAGATGATTTTTTAGTCTGACATGTGCTAAAGCTCGTTTATTTCCACAAGATAATGGCCACACGGCCAAAATCGCAATATTGAGTTTTATAAAAAAATTTCCCAGTCAAAAGGTGACGTAATTTACGAACATTTTCACAATGTAAACTGCAGCTATGTGTAGTTAATGTTTGTTTTTGATTGAGATTTCTTTTATATATTACTTTGCAAGATCTCAAAAACCTTTATTACTGCACTATGCGGCCCACATTGAAAGATTAAATGAAAAATATTGTCATCTAATTCGCGTATTTAGAAATAAACATAAGAGATTTTCGCGCCATATTTTTTCGTATTGAAGTTCACAGCCAGGCCACAAGTAGTGCTGGTGTCGTTCTGTGTTTCCGTATAATAACGTGGTCTTTGCACTTCTACTATATTGGTTTTCTGTGGGGTACACTATCAAAAGCTTTTTGGTAATCAATGTATGCATAGTGTAGCGACCTTTGTTTAGTTTTAGCTTGATATGTCACCTCTGCATCTATTATCAGTTGCTCTTTACATCCTCGTGCTCCTTTGCAACAGCCTTTTTGTTCTTCATTTATAATTTTGTTCTGTGTTGTATGTGTCATTAATTTCTGTGTGATGACTGAAGTTAATATTTTGTATATTGTTGGTAGGCATGTTATGGAGCGATATTTAGCTGGGTTTGCTGCGTCTGCTTGGTCTTTAGGTTTCAGATAAGTTATTGCACGTGTAAGTGCATCAGGGAATGTGTATGGGTCTGCAATGTAACTGTTAAATAATTTAGTTAGATGTGAATGTGTTGAGGTGAACTTCTTTAGCCAGAAATTTGCTATTTTATCTTTTCCAGGGGCTTTCCAATTGTGAGTAGAATTAATTGCTTGGGTGACTTCATGTTGCAAAATTATCACTTCAGGCATTTGTGGTATCATCTTGTATGTGTCTTGTATACACCGTGCATGCCTGTTATGTTGTACCGGGTTTGACCATATGTTGCTCCAGAAGTGTTCCATGTCTGTTATGTTTGGTGGATTCTCTATTTTAATGTGTGTGTTATCTATTGTCTGGTAAAATTTCTTTTGGTTTGTGTTGAATGTCTGGTTTTGTTTCCTTCCATTTTCACTTCTTTTGTATCTTCTAAGTCGTTTGGCCAATTCTTGTAATTTCTGCTTCTTTTCATCTAATTGCTCTATCGCTTCTTGTGGTGAGATTTTACCTAACCTTTTTTGTTTTTTTTTTTTCTGACATTTCATTTCTTATAAATTGTGTTAGCTGTCCGATGTCTTTTCTGAGTTTTTCTATTCTGATCTGTAGCCTGTGTTGCCATGCTGGTTTTGTGGGTTTCTTCTGTGTGTTGGTTGGTTCTGATCTCTGCCTAGTGTGTATATTTAGTGTAGTGAGTGCTCCTATATAAACCAGTAGTTGTAACTCTTCCATAGTTGTGTTTTCATTTATTTTGTTGTGTATGATTGTGTTTATAGTTTTTATTGTTGTTTCGACTTGTGGGCCATTTGGCGGTCTATGCAAGAATGGTCTAATGTCTGTATTTGTGTCTTTGTATTCTATATGTGCTTGTTCTGGTGGCTGTCTTAAGATTTCGTTTTCCTCTGATTGTTTAATTGATGCATGTTGTGCTTTGTTTGTTTGCTCTGGGATGTTTGAGTCCATTACTGTATTTTCTTCTTCTTCTGATTGCACATTATTTTGTTCCAGTATTTGTTGTACTTGTTGTTTGATGTTTTCTAATTCTGACTGGGGTATCCTGTTATTTTTTATTATTACACGGATCTGATCAGCTAGTCGTTGTTCTGTTCAAAATTTTAATTCTGGGTATATGGTAATAAATGTTGTGTATACTTGTGATCTGTATCCAGTTGTGTTGGTTCCTAGGTTTGTTGCTTGGTAATAACAGAACATGAGGTGTCGATTAACTTCATCTGACCATCTCATCCTCTGTCTTTGTTTTCCTTCTAGGGTGGTTGCAGGAAGCATATCCTGCAAAACACCTTTATTTGGATTTAAATCATTTTCCAGTTGGCTAGCAGTGTCGTTACCATTGTGGGCGGGCATAGGGTTCAAGCGTTGTCCCCGACCATGACGGCGCTTGTCCGAGGCTTCTTTAGTTCTGTCCTGAACCAACTAATCACACTAAAAGGGGGGATAGACCTATTAGTGGTTTGTTCTTTTCGTCGCCTTTTACGACTAGCAGAACATACCGGAGGCCTATTCATTTCCCGGGCCTCTACGGGGTGAAAAATTATTATTATTATTACCAATCGCCAATAACAACAAAATTAAAACACTACAAAACAATCACTCAACCAGAAATAACTTACGCAAGTGAAACCATCTTCAAAACAACTAACACTGCACAAATAAACAAAATACTCAAAATAGAGAGAAGAATCATCAGAAAGTGCATCAACAAATTGTACCAGAAAGATGGACACTGGAGAGTAGCTACAAATGAAACAGTCTACAAGGAACTGGAACAGGTAATGAGTACAATCAGGAAGAAACACATTTCATTTTTCGGATATCTAATCAGAACATCAGATAACAGGATCATCAGGACAATAATAGAAAAATTGTGGAATAATAAGTGCAACATTATGTGGATTACAGAAATCAAGGAAGACATGGATGAGTTACAGATTACACTGGAAGACCTATGAAACAAAACGGACAAAATCAGGAAACTCACATACAAACAAATCAGACTGCAAATGAGAATCAACAAACAGACAATAGGAAGGGTGATTCCCAATGAAGAAAGAAGGATGAGATCTGAGAGAATAAAGAAGTACTGGGCTGACAGGCTGGACCACTGGCAAGAGTGGTCCAATGAAGGCCATAGAATGTTAATAAAATAAATAAATTATTACCAATTGGTTCCCTACTAGTCACTTCACTATACACGAACATCCCCTATGCACATGGCCTTACCATTAACACCATTCCTTATATAACGGACAAAAGCTAATATTGAGGTTGAAGTTCCCTCTCATGTCCATGTTAGCTTACAAATAAAATTTGACTTTGGATAAGTTCTACCTTAAGCAAAACAATTCTTTCTTCTTTCCCACCCTGACATGTTTTGCTGAAGTTAACAGCATCATCAGTGTTTTTTACAAAATGCTTTCTACCATCTGCACGCATTGAATTTCAATTTTTAAATAAGTTACAAATTTTAAAATAGACAAAATTTTTTATATATACCTTGTTAACCCATGTTGTGGTTTCTGTGTCTGCCTTTATACTGCATTCTTTCAGTTTGTCTTCTGCAGCCATAGAGAAGTTAACTCACAAAACTTCATCACCTCAAAAATATATGACTGTGAATGTAAGGTAGTTGCAATTGGTGTGTGTGTGTGTGTGTGTGTGTGTGTGTGTGTGTGTGTGTGTGTGTTTAAATGGTCCTCATTTATTTTTACTGGTTTCCACATTACCTTGATAGCAAAAAAACTACACTTTAAACCTTGACTGTGTCATTGCTTACACAATACTAACACAAGACCGCAAACATTTGAATGAGTTCTGAGCAGCAGTTTTGAATCTTACTTTGGTCTTAAATTCTGTAAGGGGTATACAGGGTGGTGCATTGATCGTGACCAGGCCAAATATCTCACGAAATAAGCATCAAATGAAAAAACTTCAGAGAACGAAACTTGTCTAGCTTGAAGGGGGAAACCAGATGGCGCTATGGTTGGCCCGCTAGATGGTGCTGCCATAGGTCAAATGGATATCAACTGCGTTTTTTAAATAGGAACCCCCATTTTTTATTACATATTCATGTAGTACATAAGGAAATATGAATGTTTTAGTTGGACCACTTTTTTTGCTTTGTGATAGATGGTGCTGTAATAGTCACAAACATATGGTTCACAACTTTAGACGAACAGTTGGTAACAGGTAGGTTTTTTAAATTAAAATACAGAACATAGGTACATTTGAACATTTTATTTCAATTGTTCCAATGTAATGCATGTACCTGTGTGAATGTATCATTTCTGAGAATGCATGCTGTTACAGCATGATTACCTGTAAATACCACATTAATGCAATAAATGCTCAAAATAATGTCCATCAACCTCAATGAATTTGGCAGTACGTGTAACCACATTCCTCTCAACACCGAGTCATCCGCCTTCCGTAATGTTCGCACATGCATTGACAATGCACTGACGCATGTTGTCAGGCATTGTCGGTGGATCACGATAGCAAATATCCTTCAACTTTCCCCACAGAAAGAAATCCGGGGGCGTCAGATCCGGTGAACGTGTGGGTCATGGTATGGTGCTTTGACGATCAATCCACCTGTCGTGAAATATGCTATTCAATACCGCTTCAACTGCACGCGAGCTATCTGCCGGACATCTATCATGTTGGAAGCAAATCACCATTCTGTCATGCAGTGAAACATCTTGTAGTAACATCGGTAGAACATTACGTAGGAAATCAGCATACACTGCACTATTTAGATTGCCATAGATAAAATGGGGGCCAATTATCCTTCCTCCCATAATGCCACACCATACATTAACCCACCAAGGTCACTGATGTTCCACTTGTCGCAAGCATTGTGGATTTTCCGTTGCCCAATAGTGCGTGTTATGTCGGTTTACGTTACTGCTGTTGGTGAATGACGCTTCGTCGCTAAATAGAACGCGTTCAAAAAATCTGTCATCGGCCCGTAATTTCTCTTGTGCCTAGTGGCAGGACTGTACATGACATTCAAAGTCATCGCCATGCAATTCCTGGTGCATAGAAATATTGTAAGGGTGCAATCAATGTTGATGTAGCATTCTCAACACCCACGTTTTTGAGATTCCCGATTCTCACGCAATTTGTCTGCGACTGAAGTGTGGATTAGCTGCGACAGCAGCTAAAACACCTACTTGGGCATCATCATTTGTTGCAGATCATGGTTGACATTTCACATGGGGTTGAACACTTCCTGTTTCCTTAAATAACGCAACTATCCGGCAAGCGGTCTGGACACTTGGATGATGTCATCCAGGATACCGAGCAGCATACATAACACACGCCCGTTGGGCATTTTGATCACAATAGCCATACAGAAACCAGATGGCAGTTATAAGAGTCGAGGGGCATGAAAGGGAAGCAGTGGTTGGGAAGGGAGTGAGAGGGGGTTGTAGCCTCTCCCCGATGTTATTCAATCTGTATATTTAGCAAGCAGTGAAGGAAACAAAACAAAAATTCAGAATAGGTATTAAAATCCATGGAGAAGAAATAAAAACTTTGAGGTTGGCCGATGACATTGTAATTCTGTCAGAGACCGCAAAGGACTTGGAAGAGCAGTTGAACGGAATGGATAGTGTCTTGAAAGGAGAATATAAGATGAACATCAACAAAAGCAAAACGAGGATAATGGAATGTAGTCGAATTAAGTCGGGTGATGCTGAGGCAATTAGATTAGGAAATGAGACACTTAAAGTATTAAAAGAGTTTTGCTATTTGGGGAGCACAATAACTGATGATGGTCGAAATAGAGAGGAAATAAAATGTAGACTGGCAATGGCAAGGAAAGCGTTTCTGAAGAAGAGAAATTTGTTAACATCGAGTATAGATTTAAGTGTCAGGAAGTCGTTTCTGAAAGTATTTGTTTGGAGTGTCGCCATGTATGGAAGTGAAACATGGACACATGGACGATAAATAGTTTGGACAAGAAGAGAATAGAAGCTTTTGAAATGTGGTGCTACAGAAGAATGCTGAAGATTCGATGGGTAGATCACATTAACTAATGAGGAGGTATTGAATAGGATTGGGGAGAAGAGGAGTTTGTGTCACAACGTGACTAGAAGCAGGAATCGGTTGGTAGGACACATTCTGAGGCATCAAGGGATCACCAATTTAGTATTGGAGGGCAGCGTGGGGGGTAAAAATCGTAGAGGGAGACCAAGAGATGAATACACTAAGCAAATTCAGAATGCTGTAGGTTGCAGTAGGTACTGGGAGATGATGAAGCATGCACAGGATAAAGTAGTATGGAGAGCTGCATCAAACCAGTCTCAGGACTGAAGACCACAACAACAACAACAACAACAGCCATACATAAACACGATATCGACCTTTTCCACAATTGGTAAACGGTCCATTTTAACATGGGTAATGTATCATGAAGCAAATACCGCCTGCACTGGCGGAATGTTACATGATACCACGTACTTATATGTTTGTGATTATTACAGCGCCAATCTATCACAAAGCGAAAAAAGTGGTCCAACTACAACATTAATATTTCTTTATGTACTATACGAATATGTAATAAAAAATGTAAAAAAATGGGGGTTCCTACTTAAAAAAACGCAGTTGGTATATGTTTGACCTATGGCAGTGCCATCTAGTGGGCCAACCATAGCACCATCTGGTTTTCCCCTTCAAGCTAGACGAGTTTCATTCTTTGTAGTTTTTTCGTTTGATGCTTATTTTGTGATATATTTGGCCCGGTCACTATCAATGGACCACCTTGTATTACACTGTGTGTGTGTGTGTGTGTGTGTGAGAGAGAGAGAGAGAGAGAGAGAGAGAGAGAGAGAGAGAGAGATGACCTGTTTGTTTCTGTGCAGTTTGCATCACTTTAATTTATGTTTTAATTTTGTGATTCAGTTTGTACATGATGTTCGTGTCATATCCATTATCATGAGCAAATTGTTTATCTGTAGTCATTTTTGTAGTTGTCTTCACTGACTAGAGTTTCTTTCAGTCTGTGAAGCACATATTGGAAGGCGATTTGTTAGTGTATTATTGGGTGGTTTGAGTTTTTGAGTATGCCTGTGCTGCTGCTGCTGCTTTTCTTATTTTTTATCTTGGGTCTTCGTATCTGTGGAAGATACATTAGCATATTTGTTTTTCATTGTTTTTCTGACATGTTCTAAATCCTGGAGGACCTCCTCACTATGATCAACTGGAACAAAAAGTATATTTAATCTAATCTAATCTAATCCATGCGGAAAGTTGATGTTAGTTTTGTGTTTGCAAGCCCAAGGAATTTAATTTTTTGTAATTTTCAATTTTCTATGGTAAATTTATATTTTGGTTAAACACTGTGTTGCATCTAACAACTTCTGAATGTCATAAGCCTAACCTTAGGCTTATGACATTCAGAAGTAGTTGGATGCAACACAGTGATTAACCAAAAGGCAGACATCATCACCGGCATTATCCTGTATTGTTTGGGTCTTACTCCAATTTCAAATATCTGTTCTCAATGTACTTAAGGAAGATATTGTCTAGGAATTCATTGACTGGTGACCTCATGGGAAGCCCATCTTATAAGCAGAACTGGTTGTCAAATGAGAAATTGTTTTGCTCTCTGACTGATTTTTAAATTATTGTTATTACTGTCATATGGGGTTTTGGACCGTCTTTCTGGTGTTCCAAGTGCTTTTCAGAGTTATTGATGGTTTCTGTGGTGGAGATATTTTTTTGATCTCTTATATTATCACTTCAGTGTTGGGAATGCTTCTGTCATTTGTGTGTACATTATATATATATATATATATATATAATGGAAGGAAACATTCCACGTGGGAAAAATTATATATAAAAACAAAGATGAGGTGACTTACCGAACAAAAGCGCTGGCAGGTCGATAGACACACAAACAAACACAAACATACACACAAAATTCAAGCTTTCGCAACAAACTGTTGCCTCATCAGGAAAGAGGGAAGGAGAGGGGAAGACGAAAGGAAGTGGGTTTTAAGGGAGAGGGTAAGGAGTCATTCCAATGCCGGGAGCGGAAAGACTTACCTTAGGGGGAAAAAAGGACAGGTATACACTCGCACACACGCACATATCCATCCACACATACAGACACAAGCAGACATATTTAAAGACCAAATATGTCTGCTTGTGTCTGTGTGTGTGGATGGATATGTGCGTGTGTGCGAGTGTATACCTGTCCTTTTTTCCCCCTAAGGTAAGTCTTTCCGCTCCCGGGATTGGAATGACTCCTTACCCTCTCCCTTAAAACCCACTTCCTTTCGTCTTCCCCTCTCCTTCCCTCTTTCCTGATGAGGCAACAGTTTGTTGCGAAAGCTTGAATTTTGTGTGTATGTTTGTGTTTGTCTGTGTGTCTATCGACCTGCCAGCGCTTTTGTTCGGTAAGTCACCTCATCTTTGTTTTTATATATATGTGTGTGTGTGCGCCCCCCCCCCCCCCCCAGCTAAGTAATGTGTATGCACTTATGAAATTTGTGACTGGCCTGACTGGAATGTCCCGCTTACGGGATTTGCAGTAGGCTGTTTTAGAGCAGCTGCCTTGGAGTTTTTATGTTTTAGACATATCAATTTCTGGATTTTGAATGTGTGTCACATGTTTTTTTTAGAAGTATCTGCATGTTTTTCTGGTATCTATGTATCAGGTCCCTGGTTAACTTTCCTATGGTATCCTCTAGAAATTTTAAGCTTTTGTATTTGTATTCTTCCTCTTTCATTATTACCATAGTGTTGTCCTACCCTACTTTTGTGATGTGAGCCCCACTGTTTCCCAGTGTATTCAATATTCTATCATGTATTTTTTTCTTCTTCACTTCTTGTTCCTGACAATACTTTTTTTTCATTTTATGTTATTAAATATCTAATTTCTTCTGCAACTCTTTTGTCAGACCTGCAATGGGGTCAAACTTACTGCTCCTTTCTTGCCATTTTATTACATATTCATTTTCTGTGATAAGATTCTCCAGTCTTGTGTGTAATGTCAAGGTTTAGAGTCCTAACGAAATACCCACAGAATGCCTATTTTGAGATGAAGGCAAAGAGATTTTGCAATAGTAGAAACACTATCATCGCTACCACCAAATTTAAGTTGCTGGTAAATGTGATACCTCATGGTTCTTAAAAAGTATTAAAATTCATTCAACAATTTCCCAGATTTAACATTACGACAGTGGTGAAGCAGATATGTCAAAATGGTCAATTTTGTAGATACTGCATTAATTACACTAAACCCTTGATGTGTTTGCAAACATTTTATTTAGGTCCTTTTTCTAACAGATCGAGATGTATATTATTAAGCTCAGCAAACATAAATGGAATGTGTGGTATTTTTGCCTTCTGTTTCTATCTAAAACTGGTTTGTTTGGTTTAAAAAAAAAAAAAGCTGCAGAAAATGTCGTTCAAACCCCCCCCCCCCCCCCCCCCCTTTCTCAATCTCAATCTCTCTCTTCTCTCTCTCTCACTCTCACTCTATCTCTCTCTCTCTCTCACACACACACACACACACACACACACACACTCTCACTCTCTCTCTTACACACACACACACACACACACACACACACACACACACACACAAATGTCTCTCACACATAACAAAATAATAGTAACCATAAGAGTCTTAACACATCCACTCACAAATTTTTGAGGTAATAATATTTTATATATTAAGTTCTCTATGGTTGAAGACGACAAGCTGCGAAAGCCCTAACACAAAAAAGGAAGACACAGAAACCACAACACGTGTGAACAGGATATACCCTATAAAAAGTTTTGCTTATTTTCAAATTTGTGAATAATTTACTTCACAAGTGAAATTCTATAGAACATATAGTACAAAGCAATGTTCCCCATTATTTACATCTACATCCATACTCTGCAGACCACCGTGAAGTGCAAGGCAGATGGTACATCCTATTGTAGCAGTTATTAACATTTCTTCCTGTTCCATTCACAATTGGAGCGCAGGAAGAATGGTTTTTGGAATGCCTCTGTATTGCATACTGTAATTATTTTAATCTTATCCTCACAATCCTGATGTGCGCAATACATAGGGAACATATTCCCAGTGTCATCATTTAAAGCCAGTTCTTGAAACTTTATTTAGTAGACTTTATTGGAATAGTTTATGCCTATCTTCAAAAGTCTGCTAGTTCAGTTTCTTCAGTATCTCCGTGACTCTCCCTCATATATCAAATAAACCTGTGACCATTCATGCTGCCCTTGTCTGTATATGTTCAATATCCCTTGTTAATCCTAGTTGGTAAGGGTCCCACACACTTGACTAATATTCTAGAACCAGCCACACGAATGATTTGTAAACAATCTCCTTTTGTAGACTGGTTGCACTTCCCCAGTATTATATGAACAAATCAAAGTCTACTACCTGCTTTACCCGTGGCTGAGCCTATGTGATCATTCCATTTCATATCTCTGGAAATACGCTCAGGAATTTGTATGACTTGGTCAATCGCAGTAGTGGCTCACTGATACTATAGTCATAGGATACAACATTTTTTGTTTTGTTTTCTGAAGTATATAATTTTATATTTCTGAACATTTTAAGCAACTTTGAAATCTTATCAAGATCTGACTGAACACATTCTTTCAGATAGATAGTACTTTATTATAGATAACTGCATCACTTGCAAATAGTCTTTGGTTACTATTAATACTGTCTGCAAGATCATTAATATGTAACATGAATAGCAAGGGTCTCAACACATTTCCCTGGGGCACACCCGAAGTTACTTCTACATTTGTCAATAACTCTCCACCCAAGCTACCATGCTGCATCCCCCTACCAAAAAGTTCTCAATCCAGTCATGAATTTCACTTGCTGCCCCATATGAACATATTTTTGACAATAAGCATAGGTGAGGCAAATGCTTTTCAGAAGTCAAAGAATACTGCATCTACCAGCCTACCTTGATCCAAAGCTTTGAGTACGTCATGTGAGAAAAGTGTGAGTTGGGTTTCACATGATCAGTGTTTTGGGAATCTATCTTCGTTGGCAAGGGAGATGTCATTCAGTTCGAGATACCTCATTATGTTTGAGTGTTTGAGAGAGAATATGTTCTAAGATTCTACAACAAATCGATGTCAAGGATATTGGATATTTAATGGAGAAAAAAAAAACAAAAACAAAAAAAAAACTCACTGATGTTGTTGTAGCTCCTGCAAAACATGTCTGGATAGAAGTGGAGAAAGAATTGTTTGCTCAAGGTGGAACCTGTCAAAAATCATATACACAAAAATCTGCAGAAAACCCACCAGAACCCACAAGGCACCCTTCTGGAAGCTGAACTCCACCTGCCCAGAGGCTCCGCAAAAATCTCTGCCCACATCAAACTCATTAACCACATACCTGTACTACAATAGTAGCTATCCCTTTTACACACAGATCTTTCCCACAGAGTCAGGCCACCTGTTGACTGCACATCTGCAGTGACAATAAATCCCTTACCCAATATGCCTTCACAGACAGGTACTAGCTCCCAAACCTAGTTTGCACAGAGATTTTCCATGCCATACCCACAAATCGCCCTAATCCTCCAACCGTCCCCCAGGAGCCAGCTGTAAAGGAGTACCCTTCTCCTCCACCAAAAAATCACACAATACCATCTCAGACTGTAACACCTGAACCGTGTGCTTTGTCTGAGTTTCACCTGCTTAGCATTCCACCCACAGTTGTTCCCCCCACTTCCTAAGTGGCATTTTGTTACCCACCTGACCTGTCCTTATACTGAACCTACTTTCAGCCTCTTGCCAAATGAGTGGTACCTCTGTGGAAGGCCTATGGAGACCCAAGCAGCACATCCTACTCCAGCCTTGTCACAGCATTCTTCCATCCTATCAAAGACCAGACCACCACTGAAAGTTGTGACCATATACTAGCTTTGCGGTAACTTCTGAACAGCATTTTATGCAGGCACAATCACCAACTAGCTGTTCATCTGAATAACTTGCAGCAAGATGAGTTGACCATCCAGTGGCAGAGAGCATATTCAGCCTGAATGGTTGCTTCACAACCTATGGCACATGAATCCTTTCCCCAAATACCAGCTCCTCTGAATTACATAGACAGGAACTGTCCATGACATGTCCTTCTATCCCATAATACTCCTGGCTTCAATGCCTGATAGCCCCTGCCAGATACACCTACTTCCACCTCTGGCCAATGACACCAACTTCATTCATCCCGAACTCGCACCCTTCACTCTACAGCCTATCTCTAACTTTACTGTATCTACACCTCCCAATCCAGTCTCCATATCATTGTGCACAGTCCCCTGTGGCTGCAGGCAGAAAAAACTCACTAATGTCTCATTCATATCCCAAGCACCTGCTGCCTGTCCCTCCTAAATACCTGTCAGCCTTACAGAACCCTCCCACTCCTCATTGCATCCTTTCTCCCCATGTCCGCTCCAACCTGACACAACCATTAAACCTAATTGAGCTGTTGTATCAGCACATTAAGTCACCTACGACAAGGTGGCCATAAAGAGAGAGAGAGAGAGAGAGAGAGAGAGAGAGAGAGAGAGAGAGAGAGAGTGGGGGGGGGGGGGGGGGGGCTCTGAAACACGAGTTGTCCAAAAGCTGAATAGGTTCTCCAATCTTATTTTACGTGCCTATCACATCTCAGCACTACAATTATTCGATAAGTTCTTATACTCCTTTCATTATTTATGACACAACCAGAGATTGTCCAGAGTTTCAAAGGGAAGATTAATTAGGCACAGCTGACATCAATAGGTGAAAAAAATACAACTGAAGCCAAATGCATAGCTTTCAAAGATGATATAGAGAAGGCGGCAGAGGAATAACAATGCAAAAGACAAGGCCCAGTGTGATAACAAATGAAAGTTTAAATTTAACTGATGAAAAGAGAAAATGAAACAGGCAAAAGAAAATGCAGATTTCTAATAAAGAAGAAATGAGACTGTCAGAAGGCAAAAGTGGCAATTTGGAATGTATAGAGGAAAAACGGAAAGCTGTAGAAGCATGCATGACTTCAGGAAAGGTAGATGCCATGTGTGGTACAACCGAAGAAACCTTCGGAGAAAAGAGAAGCATTTGTTTGAACACCAAGGTTCAGGTGGCTTGTGAACACTGAGTACTGAGCAAAGAATGGAATGCTGAAAGACAGAAGGAATAAGTAGAAGGGTTATTTGTAACACACAAACTTGAAGGCAATATGATGGAAAGAGAAGAGAAAGTGGGTGAAATTGAGATGGGGGATGCAATACTGTGAGAAGAGCCTGACAGGCCACTAAAAGACTTGAGTCGAAACAAGTCACCTGAAGTAAGCAATATTCCCTGAGAATTATTGGGATCCTTGTGAGAGCCCACTATGATGAAACTGTTACATGTGGTATGCAGAATATGAGGCAAGAGACCTACTCTCAGACTGCAAAAAGAACGTAAGAATTCCGATACTAAAGACGTCAGATGTTGAGAAGTGTGAATATTAACAAACCATCAGTTTTATACATAATGGACATTAAATACAGGCACAAATTCTTTAGTGAAGTATGAAAAGACTGGTAGATGTGGACCACGGAAGATCAGTTTTGGGTCCAGAGAAATAAAGTAACACACAAGGCAATATGTCTTGGAACACAGACTGATGAAAGGCAAATCTAGGTTTACAACATTTATAGATTTAGAGAGTTGCTTTTGACAATGCTGATTGCAATACACACTTTCAAAGTCTGAAGGTAGCAGGGATAAAATATAGGGAGCAAAAGGTTATTTACAACTTGTACAGAAACCAGACTGCAGTTCTAAGAGTCAAAGGACATAAAAGAGAAGCCACAGCTGACAAGGGAGGGAAACAGGGTTGTAGAATATAATCAATGTTATTCAATTTGTACATTGAGCAAGCAGTGAAGAAAACCGAGGAGAAATTTGGGAAATGAATTAAAGTTCAGAAAAAAGAAATATATGTGCTCCTCTTCAGCAGTATCTGTTATAATCAATTACAATGGTTTTTCCATCTTAAGCTTACTGTAGTTCCAGAATATGGGAGAACCAATAGTAGTCACAGTTATCATAAGATGGAAATACCTAAAATAATTGAAAAACTTTATTATTTGTCAATGACACTGTAATACTGGCAAAGGTGGCAAGGGCTTGGAAGAGCAACTGAATGAAATGGAGAGCAGTTGAATGGAATGGATACTGTCCTGAAAGGAGCTTATGGGTTGAATATAAGCAAAAGCAAAACACAGGTAATTTAGTATTATCGAATTAATTTTAGCAGTGTGGAAAAAATTAGATCAGGAAACATACACAAGTTTTGCTATTTAGGCAGCAAAAAACTTTTGATGAGTGAAGAATATAGTACAGAAAATGCAAATAGACAATAGCATGAGAAGCATTTCTGAAAAAGGGAAATTTGTTAACACTGAATATAAATTTGTGTGTTAGGGAGTCTTCTCTAAAAAGGTATTTGGCTGGTGAACAGTCTTGCACAGTTGTGAAATGTAGGATTATAAACAATACCAGCAATAAGAGAACAGAAGTTTTCGAAATTTAGTGCTACAGTAGAATATTGAATATAAGATGGGTAGATAGCATAATCAATGTACAGGTGCTGAATCGAGTTAGTGACAAAAGATCTCTATGGAATAACTTGACTAACAGATAGGCTTGATTGATAGGACACATCCTGAGACATCAAGGAATAGTTAATTTGGTAATGGAGACAAATGTGGAGAGGGTAAAAATTGTAGAGGGTGGTCAAGGCTCAACTGAAGTAAGCAGGTTCAAATAGATGTTGGCTGCTGCTGTTATACAGAGATGTAGAGAGTTGCTCTGGACAGACTAGGAGGGAAAACAGCATCAAACATCAAACCCATCTTCCAACTGAGGACAGCAAAATCTTATTGATTCTAATAGTTCATCAAGTTAATCGCTTATCACTTTACCAAAATGTACAGTCTTTATATGAAAAATAATTCACTAGTGACATAAACCAAAACCACTTATTGTAATAAAGAAAACAATGGCTTGTAGATCATCATCCGATGTTTCCACACAAATACTGTTCAATATAAACTTTATTTTGCCACAATATGCACCTGATGATATCAGGTCAAGTGCAAATTTTGCATCAACATAATAAAATTAATAGAACACTATATGGAAAATCTTTTCTCAGCAAAACTCCAGCAACAACTTCTAAGCAGAACTAGACCCTACTGTAATCAGCAGCCTGATTCAACGAAGGTGAGTAGATTACTGCCTTTATTAATTGAAATCTGCTATAATAGTTGATAACATCATTTGACAAATGAACTTTCGACCAACCTTCGAACACCATTAATACATTCAAGTCAGGCCACAGTGACCGCTGTGGTCTCCAGGAAGTCAAACTTTTTAAACTTGTTTGTGTGGCTCCAGCTTATCAGGTGAAGATGAAAGGCAAATTACCATCTGTTTCAGAAATACTATCATCAGTTTCAAAATCACCATTGTCAAGCTCAGAACAAGGTTCTTCAAGCAGCCCAAGAATCTTTTGACCAGTCAAACTTCCCCCATTTTACAATAAACTTTTGTGATTAAAAATACTACAGAAGGGTATTGCAATAACAAATGTCTGGGAACTGATCACACCTCTATAATACGTTTCTCAAGTTACATACCACTTTGTGGAACCAGGAACACACATCTAGTGGCTCTCCGAAGTATTAAAGTAGCTAACAACTGATATCAAGCAATTACTGCTCGAAATAATGCATCGTGAAATAACACTCACGAAAGCCAAGCTTGGAAAATCTTTGAGCACTGACTGTTAAGGAAATCACACCACGCCTATAGTTTCTATGGATAGCAACCAGAATGTGTTACTTGAATCCTGGGCTACTGCTTTGCTTTTGAGTCCTTGCTGTAATTTACTTCACGGGAAAGAGACATGAAGAGCTCCACATTTGCACTCTTACTGCATATCAGCTATCAACATGAATTTCACATTGCTTTACATCCATAAAGGTCACAAAATAGATAACAAAATCATGAACTTAATGTTCAATATGTATGATTATCTGGAGCTTTGTAATTAAAAAAAAACAGTCAAAATTCACTTGTCACATGATATTATAGACTGTTTTACTCACTGATATGACAGACCGTTTCACTTGCAAAAGGTATGTAAATTATTCACTTTAATTCTAAAGATTCAACACCAATCACAACTGTGGC
Source organism: Schistocerca serialis cubense (assembly GCF_023864345.2). Lineage (NCBI taxonomy): Eukaryota > Metazoa > Arthropoda > Insecta > Orthoptera > Acrididae > Schistocerca > Schistocerca serialis. The sequence continues at coordinate 461,957,720 of NC_064639.1, forward strand.
CACAAATGTTTATTTATATATCCATCTATCTATTGCAGAATTTGTTAAAGGCCACCTTCTAAATACTATGAGCTGCACTGTATATGTTTAATAGCCAAACTAGTACTTGGATGTATAACCCACCATCTATGACATCTGATACCAGGGTATATACGTGAACAAAAAACAAATTCCCCAGGTTTTTCCCGGATCTCCTGGTTAAAAATACAATTTCTCCCAGGTGAAAATACACTTTTTCCATGTTAAGTGACAGTATACCTTCACTCGGAACTGCAAAACTTATCAATCATTTGAATGGTTATGGTTTTATACAGCGGCTTAGAATTTTACAGCACTTTGGAAAACAAAACTCTGGGGAAAAAAACACATTTTGGAAAGTTCTTTGATATGCAGCAACATGTACACTGCTTATTTTCGTATTATGAAAGCATAAATTCGAATTCCACCAAACACTGCATGTTACTTTCCGAAGCATTGAAATAGAGATTGCGATGTGCTTTGGTAAGCCAGTCATAGCTCATGTCACGTAATCTCGCCAGCCGATGACAGAGGATACTCAGAGGACAGGACACATGATGTAGTCATCAATAGCAACATCACTGTTAAGTAGTGCAAACACACAAACAGGAAAAGTTAATGGTTTAAATTAATATACACAGTGTTGCTACAAGAAAAGCAAAGCTTTTATATACAATATTTGTCTCGAAGATTGATAAGCTACAAGAGAAGCTAAGCTTTCACATATAGCATTGATCTTTTTTGTGTGTTTTACACTTTAATATACATCACACAAATGTGCCAGTAAAATGTTTAATACCGACATACATCTCTGATCTTTTGGGCTCAAAATTCTTCTAAATGGCTTGTCATCAAAGAGTTGATTTTTTAAATGAGAGCCAAACACTCTGTGATTTAAGAAATTAATCGTGCATTCTCGCATGAAGTTCACACTGCGTAAAAGGAAATTTACTTTGAAAATAACGCTATTCAAACCACAATTCACAATATTTTCCCGCAATCTGTTACAAACAGATTTGTTATAGCAGTTGCCAGAGAGCGCCAGATAAGAGGCGTCACCACGCTTGTACAGCTACGATGATGTAGAAAGCCCATATGTTTGTATGTGTAAAACATTAAAAGATATTACATTATGTCATAAAAGAAACAAGACATCAGAGGATACTCCAAGAGCGCTGGAATTTCGTGAACCATACTGAAATGAATAATTCGCCTTAAAGTGCACATACTTATGACCAGATTCCCAACGAAGAAGGCCTCGACCTGATATTAAGCATTTCAGTGTGGTTTTCGGGATGTAAATTTTCTTGGTGTACCAGTACTGTATTATCTCATGTTTGGTTCTTTATTATTGCATAATGCCATACATACTAGAAGATGAAAATGAGCACCTGAAATGCAGTGAACAGTTGAAACTAGCCAATAGTGTGGAATTAAACACTTCGTTTCAAATAGATTGGCTGCCTCAGCGGAAAAGATAAACAAAAGCCAAATTTCTTTAGCAAAGCGACAAAAATAGCTTCATTGTGTCTGCAAGGCAATTAATGCTTGACTGTCAGAAAGGTGGAAATAAAATAAAATCTGAAACTATAACATATTTTAGCCTTCCATAATTGTGTGAATTTATTTTAATTCACTTGATAGCTCCCAGGCACAGAAATCACTTATTTTTCATTTGATGTGAGAGCAGTAAAGAAAGAGAAGGAAACAGCAGAAACTGAACATAAACAAGGATAACGTGGAGACTCCCCCCCAACTCAGACTGCTCAGTGCATCAGCCCCAGATCTACGATATTTCAATCTTCGAACTGGGGCAGTACTGTATGGTTGCGTTGTGGCCCCCTCCCTCGGATGTTTGAGATAGGACATCAAAAACGTAAAAACAAAAAAAAGACTTTTTAAAAATAGTTCATTTTGTAGCACACATCTTTCTGACGAGTCTGACGCATAAAACATATAACTTTGAGGAACTGTAAGATGTGTTATTTGGTCTTAAGTCTGCCAAAGTGCAGTGTCACGCCTCTTCACACAGCATTCTTCTACCACACGTCAGTGTATTTCGCACTGTAGAACTCAAATGTGTACATTTTATAATAGATGCTATCAAACTATATTCAGAACAGCGGAAATTAAAGTGTTCTGTGGTGCCTCTCCTGCTCCCAGTCGGCCGGTTTTACGTCCTGCCCTCTCAAAAAAATACCTCACAATTAATACTGGATGGGATTATTTGTAACCGGAAGAACAAGAACTCTTCATAAAATTTGGACTCTTTATTGGCTAATAGCTAATAACTGTTCTGTGCAACACAAAATTAAATATAGGATACATAAAACCAGTAAGGACAAGAGACAAGCAAGACAGTACACATTTCTCCAATCCTTAGGTTTTAGCATTTTTTTCTCTCTAATCTTGCCACAGCTTTACATGGCATGCTTTCCTTTCTGTGGAAGGATCTATTACCTCATCAAAGTTCGCCAAACGTTTTGCTACAAGAAAAATCAAAATGTTGTTGTGCGATACTGAAAAAGCTGTTACTACAAATAGAACCCAAGACTGGTGTGGTTTCTCGGACTGATTACGTCTATTTTGTCACTGTCTGCTAGATAAAAGAAAATACGACTTTCTAATATTGCAGCAATTGTATCACACACCACATAAGCAAGACTGTTTTGGTAATAATGGTCATTTTTATAATTCGCGAAGTACCAATATGAAATGCCTATTTGGCCTACTACAAGCAAAAAGCTATATGTTAGGAAATAGTTTCACATTTCATCCATATGCTACGGTTTCTCAAGCATGAGATCGAAAAATAGTAACACAAAATTTTTGTATAAATTTGGAATCACCATATTCTTCCATAATTTGTGTGATGTCCTCATTTCTTCTCCTTCCTCGTTCTAATAAACATTCTTATCATCACTAATTCTGTAACTATTCCTACCATTCTCAAAACTCATTCTCCAGTTAACTCTACTAACCCTGCCAGAATCACCGGTTTATTTATCCAGCGATTATTCGCCGGTTAGGCATTATTACGTGTTCACACAATGTGTTTTCTACTCCAATCCCAGAAACGAACTTAAGCAGCTGTACAACTTGCCCTTTCTAGTGTAGCGATCTGGTCAAAAATTTTCTGTCAAAGTTTCATTTTCTTGGGTACACCAAGAAGATAATACGTAACCTTTCTTACCTGTTATTCCTGTTGGTCGTTTATTTCCATTCTGGTAGTCTGAATCTATGAACTTCGCTAGTAATTATAACAATGCTGATCATTCGCATGCCCAATCAATCACATAAACAAACAGCAGTTGGCATTCAGCCATTTGGCTTTATTCCACTCAGTTCATATAGCTCTGTCCCTTTTTATATGCAGGAAAGTTTATTTCCAGATGCAACGAGGATTCCCATGGCAGACACATCACATACGCTATGCAAGCATTCAAAAAATCAACTAATGATTCATCTCTGTAGCCAGAAGTGGGAAAAGGCACTACTCATACACAACTCACCTGCGCATGCGCCCGCTCAAGGCTGCTTAAATGAATCTAACGTAAACAGTTGTGACATTACCCTCATCGGAGGTAATTTGTTGCTGTGGTTTTTTTTTTTTTTTTATATATGGTGCATTTCCTTTGCAATTGAAGTTTTATTCTCCCATTCATGTTGTGTTGCTGCAGTATTATTCTGCAGGAGCAGAATGCAGTAATATCCCTTGTTAGAGTACCAGTTCTTACCGGTCAAAATTACAAAAAATTAACTGAAAACTGAAAGAATGAAAAATTCCAGGGTCTTTCCCAGGTCTACCTGTTGTCCCGGGTTGTATACACCTGGCATACAGATGACAACGCACAATTATGCTGATAAAGCGAAACATAATGACCACTGTCCACTGCGGCATTAGATGCTGCCTGATGGCATTGTTGGCAAGTGATGTGGTAGGAAAAGAATGTAAGCAGAGCAGACGTGGACAGGGGATCACATTAGCAGTGTGCAAATGGGGAAATCCACTGAGATAAGTGACTTGGAGAAAGGGCAGATTATTATTACACAGAATCTGTGACTAAACATCTCAAAAACGATGAAGCAGGTCAAATGTTCACGTGCTATTGTCATGAGCATCCACAGAGAGAGGTAGAAAGATAGTGAAACTACCACTAAGCACTACATGGTTGGATGTCCAAGACTCTTCACAGAATGTGGAGTTCGGAAACTTGTCTGTTCTGTAAAGCAGGGCAGATAGCAACATGTGGCATCTCTGCCAAAAGAGCACAATGCTGGTGCACGCACAAGTCTTTCAGAGCACACCATCCATTGCACATTGTTGAACATGGAGCTCTGTAACAGACCACCACTATGTTTTCACATGTTGACCCAACAACATCATCAAGTATGATTACAGTTGCCACGGGACCATTGGGATTCGACCATCGATCAATGGAAACGTGTCAGCTCTTTGAGTGAACCACATTTTTGCTACACCAGGTTGATGGTTATCTCCACAAACGTCGTGATTGAGGTGAACAGCAGCTCGAAACGTGAATTGCACCATAGACGCAGGCTGCTGGGAGCAGTATTATGCTTGGGAGGCAGTCTCGTGTGCTTGAATGGATTTGTGGTAGTAATCGAAGACATGCCAACAGCTGCGAACCATCTGCTTCTTCTCATGCTTGATGTCTTCCTCAAAGCCAATGTCATCTTTCGGCAGTATAACTGTCCGTGTCCCACAGTCAGAACCATACTACAGTGGTTGGAGTAGCATTACAGTAAAGCCACGCTGATGTCGCGGTGACTAAATTTGCCTGATGTAAATCCTATGAAACCCATCTGGGTCACTATAGGGTGCAGTCACCGCATAACACAGACTCAATAATGTACTTTGTTTCAAAGATGGACAAACAAGCTACGAAGCAGGTGGTCAATGGTTTGGTTCATCAGTGTATATGTACATCAATATCTACAACATGACAATTATATACTAGACCATGGCCATGGGCGACCACCTGCCCTATGTTCACACAGCATACCTAAGTATCCTATGTCTACCTATATTTTGAGCTGTTGTTTTTTTTTTTACTGTGTTACAGTGACAACTACTGTATCAATAATGGATGATATTTGGATGAAATAAATAAATAAACAGAAGAAACATAAGTCTACATACTTCATATATCTCGATACTAATGACCTGCATCTCAGTCATAAATTCTTTGTGACATTCAACTAGATGATCATCTAGAAAGAAAACAACCATGTGGATACCTAGAACCCAATTACAACCATTTCTATGTTAATATGTTAGGATATGAAATCTATCTTACTTACTGTAAGCTGGGACGGATTTCACGTCCAAACGTACTAACAAAAGACATGGCTCTAATTGCACTCTACATTTTCAAATGGTTTTTTGCTGTCTAGATGAACATAAAGTTGAACATCAAAAAAGATTCATAACTGCCACATATTTCATTGATACAGACGTACACATTGTAAATAGACTTACATTTTTGCTGTTATGTGTACAATTGTTATGTGGCAGATATTGATAGACATACAATTGTTGGTTGTTCAAACAATGGAAAATCCAGGATGGAATGTAACAATTTAATGGAAAGGATACGAGCTATTCACCATATATTGGAGATTCTGAGTTGCAGAAAGGCACAACAAAAAGACTGTTGGATAGATAGCTTTCGGCCAACAAGCCCCCCCCCCCCCCCCCCCACACACACACACACACAGTCTCTGGCAGCAGGAGCCAGACTCAATTGTTTGTTGTACTGACTATTAGATGCCACAGACGATTGAATATACTCCTGAATACCAGTTTGGCTATTACGCATGAAGCTCATGGTGTTTAGAACATGACCTTTACCAAATATTTACAAGCTCTGGTGTGCCAAGCATTCAATATTTTTACTGTCGTATTCTTTGCAAGGCATGGATAACATGTGAAACATTCAAAGCATTTCATTTGAATGTCAGTTTTTTCCAGCTTGCCACAGTGCTTTCACATACTCCAATAAATTCTGCATGAATATTGTTAACTGGTTGAATCACTATTTAAATATAACAGACACAATAGGAAAACTTCCAGAATTTACAAAATAAAGGTTTAGTACACTGTGAGTATGAAGGCAATGGTACATACCCAAACACAAATCGACCTACTTCCATTAGCCAAAAAGCATTTACAACACCACCAAGTGCAAACAACAGCTGTCCAAACACCACAAGTGCCGCATAAATGACTGTTCCAAGACGAATTCCAAATACTCTGAAACAAAAAGTTCTTAAGTTACTTCTCAAGCAACAATTAAGACTTGTCACAAGGAAGGAGTGCAATTTAATTAACACACTAGAACAAAATATGTAATGTCATTGATGTGTATGTTGATTTGAATACTGTAGTATTGCCCAAATGTGCACAGAATTCCTGTTGTCGTCCAATAATTATTCAACCACTTATAAGTTCAATGTGCAATCTGGATCTTAGCACCATTTGGAATTTTCCTGTGTCATTAAAAGTATTGCAAGAGTTAAAAATCATGATAAGTGCCAAAAAAGAAATTAGAAATGAACACAGAAAAAGAAATTAGGGAATGAATGTCAGACAATGACCACATCCCCATCGCCCCCCCCCCCCCCCCCTCCAACCCGTTAATAGTTTTGATGAGGAAAAGGGGAAATTACTTTTCTGTGCATAGTCACAATACGTGCTTTTACATATAACACTTAACACCTGAAACCGCATAAAATAGTTCACTTATATACTAATGAATGTTTGAAAATCTTTAAACTTGCTACTAAATAATTATGATGTATATATGCAGACTGAAGTGATGAATGAAAATTTGTACCAAGGCCAGGACTCGAACCTGAGTCTCCTGCTCACTAGGAAGATGCACTGACGACTATGCCACCCCAGCACAGTGTCTTTGCACAACTGCACAAACTACCCTTGCACGCCTCCCTCATCAATCCAAAATCCCAACCACACCTCGACCCACGTGGTATTTCCCCAAACCTCTGGCAGCACTGCAAGGGCTCTCCAACTGTATTGGAATAGCTCCTCAGCATTGAACAAAATTGGGAATCCTGCCTGAAACCCAGGCATAGGTGCTTTAACCAGCAAGTGTGCCGAGATGTGAATGATAATTTGGATTGAGGAGGGATGTGTAGTGGTTAGCGCATCTGCCTAGTGAGCACAGGAGACCTGGATTTGAATCCTAGCCTTGGTACAAATTTTCATTCATCGCTTCAATCTGCATCTGACGTCATAGATGTGCGAGACTTTGGAACCGTATAGTTTCATTTAACTGAAGAGCACCTACGCCTGGGTTTCAGGCAGGATCCCCCCTTTTGTTTGATGCTGAGGTGCTATTCCAATGTGCTGGAGACCTCTACAATGCTGCTTGAGCTTAGGAGTAATACTAAGAGGGCACAGGCATGAATGGGAACCTGAACTGAGGAGGGAGGCAAACTATGGTAGTCCATGCAGCTTTGCAAAGCCACTGTGTCAGGGTGGCATAGTGGTTAGCACACTTCCAAGCGAGCAGGAGACCCAAGTTCATATTCCAGCATCGGTGCAAATTTTCATTCATCACTTCAGTCTGCATACATTCATACATCACAGATTTTCGAGACTTGAAAGGTCAATAGAACCGTACAGTTTCATCTGCTATGAACAAAGGTTTCTCTAAAATGCACTGTGCAAACATTTGTATGAGTGGTACTCTATGGCAGCCAGCACAAGTTTAATGTAAAGCTCACACAAATACTGCAGAGGGCCAAAATAATAACTGAAACCACAGGAATAAAATTAAACTTGGATGGAGAAATACTAGCTATGGTGCTCCCAAGGTTCATTAGTTGGTGCACTTCTCCCCTTAATCTACATAAAGACAATCGAGGTCTCTTAAAAGGCTGTGATGTTGCTGATGATGCCCATTTAACATACAGCATAACTCTGAATCTTACAAATATATATGCTATGAAATTCAGAAAAATAATGAGTAGCTGGTATAAGAAGTAGATATCAATGAGAGCACACTCGATGAAACTAGTGAGAACTTTTTAGGCATACAGATGGATAACAAACTGAGGTGGCACCAGCAAATGGATTTTTAAACAAAAAAGTTCAGTCTACTTGTTTTTCCCTTAAGAATCTCTCTAACTGTGCTGACTTATACACTGGATTGACAGCATATTTTGTAGGTTCTGATTTGATACTGTCCTATGGCATAATCCCCTGAAGCAAGGCAGATAATGTCAAACAGTATTTACTTTACAGTAGCATACAGTAAAAATATTGTGTAATGTCAGTCACCTAAAATGCTGAAGAAGCCCATTCTGTGCTCCTGGAATTATTAAACCCACATGCCAATACATTTACACCCTAATGGTGTTTGTTGTTAACAATACTAGTGAATATCAGGTGAACTCTGAAGGTCCCAGCTACAATACTAGAAGTAAAAATAACCTTCATACAGATTTCCTGTCCTTACATTGGGCTGACAGTAGGGCTCTATATTCCAGAGCTAAAGAATTTAAGCAGGAAGAAAACTGGAAATCCTCAGATACACTATAATATAGTAAATGGACTGTGTTACTAGCCACTCCAATAAGTTTCCAAAATATTTGTGTTTAGAGTGTACCTGGCAATTAATATTTAATATAAACAACACAGAAACAACTGACAGCATTCTGAAATTAGTGCTGTCACATAAACGAATGGTACGACGTACACTGCAGTGGCAGACATCAAGGGGCAGCAACAAACACATATACATATGGCGGTAATAGCATGTACACAAGGTATAAAAGGGCAGTGCATTGGCAGAGTTGTCATTTGTACTCAGCTGATACATGAGAAAAGGTTTCAGACATGATTATGGCTGTACAATGGGAATTAACAAACTCTGATCACAGAATGGTAGTTGGAGCTAGATCCAAGGGACATTCCATTTCTGAAATCATTGGGGAATTCAATATTTTGAGGTCCACTGTGTCAAGAGTGTGGAGTGTGCTGAGAATACCAAACTTCAAGCATTACCTCTCACCACAGACAACACAGTAGCTGACGACCTTCACTTAATGATCAAGAGCAGTAGCTTTTGCGAAGAGGTGGCTGTGCTAACAGACAAGCAAAACTGCATGAAATAACCACAGAAATCAATACCCGTTAGGACACTGCAGCAAAATTTGACATTAACATTGGTGGTGGAGTGTTTGTGTCTGTCAGTAGTGGTTTATCTTGTAGTGAAGTCGAAGTAGATACTCCGTGCGAATTGGTATGGGTGGAGGTTATACTTAACAGCCGAACTAAGTTAATAATTGGCTCCTTTTACCGACCCCCAGATTCCGATGATATAGTTGCTGAACAGTTCAGAGAAAATTTGAGTCTCGTAACAAATAAATACCCCACTCATACGGTTATAGTTGGTGGGGACTTCAGCCTTCCCTCAATATGTTGGCAAAAATACTTGTTCAAAACCGGTGGTAGGCAGAAAACATCTTCCGAGATTGTCCTAAATGCTTTCTCCGAAAATTATTTCGAGCAGTTAGTCCACGAACCCATACGAATTGGAAATGGTTGCGAAAACACACTTTACCTCTTAGCCGCAAACAATCCAGAGCTAATAGAGAGCATCATGACTGATACAGGGATTAGTGATCACAAGGTCGTTGTAGCTAGGCTCAATACCGTTTCTTCCAAATCCACCAGAAAGAAATGCAAAATAATTTTATTTAAAAAAGCGGACAAAGTGTCACTGGAAGCCTTCCTAAGAGACACTCTCCATTTCTTCTGAACTGACTATGCAAATGTAGATGAGATGTGGCTCAAATTCGAAGATATAGTAGCAACAGCAATTGAGAGATTCATACCTCATAAATTGGTAAGAGATGTAACTGATCCCCCATGGTACACAAAACAGGTCCGAACGCTGTTGCAGAGACAACGGAAAAAGCATGCGAAGTTCAGAAGAACGCAAAATCCCAAAGATTGGCTAAAATTTACAGACACGCAAAATTTGGCACGGACTTCAATGCGAGATGCCTTTAATAGGTTCCACAACGAAACATTGTCTCGAAATTTGGTAGAAAATCCATAGAAATTCTGGTCGTATGTAAAGTACACAAGCGGCAAGACGCAGTCAATACCTTCGCTGCGCAGTGCCAATGGTATTGTTACCGACAACTGTGCCGCTAAAGCGGAGTTACTGAGTGCAGTTTTCCGAAATTCCTTCACCAGGGATAACGAATGGAATATTCCAGAATTTGAAACATGAACAGCTGCTAGCATGAGTTTCTTAGAAGTAGATACCTTAGGGGTTGCGAAGCAACTCAAATCGCTTGATATGGGCAAGTCTTCAGGTCCAGATTGTATACCGATTAGGTTCCTTTCAGATTATGCTGATACAATAGCTCCCTACTTAGCAATCATATACAACTGCTAGCTCACCTATAGATCTGTACCAACAGATTGGAAAATTGCACAGGTCGCACCAGTGTTTAAGAAGGGTAGTAGGAGTAATCCATCGAACTACAGACCTATATTATTGGCGTCGGTTTGCAGTAGGGTTTTGGAGCATATACTGTATTCAAACATTATGAATCACCTCGAAGGGAACGATCTATTGATACGTAATCAGCATGGTTTCAGAAAACATCGTTCTTGTGCAACGCAGCTAGCTCTTTATTCGCATGAAGTAATGGCCGCTATCGACAGGGGATCTCAAGTTGATTCCGTATTTCTAGATTTCCTGAAAGCTTTTGACACCGTTCCTCACAAGCAACTTCTAATCCAGCTGTGGGCTTATGGGGTATCGTCTCAGTTGTGTGACTGGATTCGTGATTTCCTGTCAGGAAGGTCGCAGTTCGTAGTAATAGACGGCAAACTGAAGTGATATCAGGTGTTCCCCAGGGAAGCGTCCTGGGACCTCTGCTGTTCCTGATCTATATAAATGACCTGGGTGACAATCTGAGCAGTTCTCTTAGGTTGTTCACAGATGATGCTGTAATTTACCGTCTAGTAAGGTCATCTGAAGACCAGTATCAGTTGCAAAGCGATTTAGAAAAGATTGCTGTATGGTGTGGCAGGTGGCAGTTGACGCTAAATAACGAAAAGTGTGAGGTGATCCACATGAGTTCCAAAAGAAATCTGTTGGAATTCGATTACTCGATAAATAGTACAATTCTCAAGGCTGTCAATTCAACTAAGTACCTGGGTGTTAAAATTACGAACAACTTCAGTTGGAAAGACCACATAGATAATATTGTGGGGAAGGCGAGCCAAAGGTTGCGTTTCATTGGCAGGACACTTAGAAGATGCAACAAGTCCACTAAAGAGACAGCTTACACTACACTCGTTCGTGCTCTGTTAGAATATTGCTGCGCGGTGCGGGATCCTTACCAGGTGGGATTGACGGAGGACATCGAAAGGGTGCAAAAAAGGGCAGCTCGTTTTGTATTATCAGGTAATAGGGGAGAGAGTGTGGCAGATATGATATGCAAGTGGGGATGGAAGTGATTAAAGCAAAGACGTTTTTCGTTGCGGCGAGATCTATTTACGAAATTTCAGTCACCAACTTACTTTTCCGAATGCGAAAATATTTTGTTGCGCCCAGCCTACATAGGTAGGAATGATCATCAAAATAAAATAAGAGAAATCAGAGCTCGAACAGAAAGGTTTAGGTTTTCACTTTTCCCGCGCGCTGTTCGGGAGTGGAATGGTAGAGAGATAGTATGATTGTGGTTCGATGAACCCTCTGCCAAGCACTTAAATGTGAAGTGCAGAGTTATCATGTAGATGTAGATTTAGCAGACAACTAATGCGAGGGCATTTGCTAACAGCACGACATCACTTGCAGCACCCCCGCTAGGCTCCTGACCATATCGGTTGGAACCTAGACTGCTGGAAAACTGTGGCCTGCTCAGATGAGTCCCGATTTCACTTGGTAAGAGCTGATGGTAGGGTTCGCGTGTGATGCACACACAACAAAGTCATGGGCCCAAGTTGTCAACAAGGCACTGATACGCTTAAAGTAGTAAATGAGTTTTGCTATTTTGGGAGCATGATGATTAAAGTAGAGAGGATATAAAATGTAGACTGGCAATGGCAAGGAAAGCGTTTCTGAACAAGAGAAATTTGTTAACATCGAGTATAGATTTAAGTATCAGGAGTATTTGTATGGAGTGTAGCCATGTATGGAACTGAAACGTGGACGATATATAGTTTGGACAAGAAGAGAATAGAAGCTTTCTAAATGTGGTGCTACAGAAGAATGCTGAAGATTAGATGGGTAGAATACATAACTAATGAGGAGGTACTGAATAGAATTGGGGAGAAGAGAAATTTGTGGCACAACTTGACCAGAAGAAGGGATCGCTTGGTGGGACATATTCAGAGGCATCAAGGGATCACCAGTTTAGTATTGGAGGGCAGTGTGGAGGGTAAAAACTGTAGAGGGAGACAAAGAGATGAATACACTAGACAGATTCAGAAGGATGTAGGTTGCAGAAGGTACTGGGAGATGAAGAAGCTTGCACAGGATAGAGTAATATGGAGAGCTGCATCAAACCAGCCTCTGGACTGAAGACCACAACAACAAAACATCATCCAGCAATGGCAGTTGGCCACCCACAAGTAGCAGGTATCCAGGTTTGAGTCCTTGTTTGGAATGCAGACTTAACTTTTCACACAGAATAAACATGGTACATAATTCACAAATAAGAGAAGAATTTTCTCTCTATCTTATAATATGTTCAACAACAATATGGAAATGATAAGATTGTTACTCACCATACGATATGTTGAGTCACAGAAAGGCACAATGAAAACACAATTTTTTCATTGTGTCTGTTGGTAACTCAATACTTCCTCAAGGTGGTGAGTAGCAATCTACATTTTCCAGGGTGTTTTATTCCATCTGGTACCTTCCCTTACAACATGCTCATTCAGACTTGTGTTATAAAGTCATTTAAATACTCACCGGTCAATTAGAAACCCACCAACGAAGCACAGTATCGTGTTGGGCCAGGAATACAACGAATATAAGTATACAAATGAAGAAGTTGTTAAACCCATGTCTGTTATAAAATTGTCTTGCAAAGCAGCTGGATTGTCATAGCAAAAATAGGAACCTGAAATAAAAATATAAAAGTGGAATAATGCCCATAAACTCTTGGCAGTTCAACTTAAATAAATTTATGTATCATAATATACTTCAATTTAGTTATATTCATTTTTTTGCAGCTGTGACTGTATTCAGTACACTGGAAGTAACCATGTTTTACTGAATCAAATGATGTATTTCAGACCGTGTGGGTCCATCATCAAGTGCAAATCATTTTAATAGATTTTTTTTCAGAATATATTTCGGTTTACCTCACTCCACAGCGAAAGTAAATAATGTATTGAAACAAAACAATTTTCGCCTGATGATAGATTCAGACAGTCTGAGATGCAAAATGTGATTCAATATAACATGAAAAAATTGTGAATGAATTATTCATACTTCCTGTTATAATCTACTTTATTGGAAAAAAAGCACAGGTCATTTCTGTTTACAAGAAGAGTCATTGAATGAACATGAACACATGAACACACACACACACACACACACACACACACACACAAGAAAACTATACGATTGTATCTCTAACATTGGTATGTTACAGAATATTGGAACATAATTTATGCTAGAATATTATCACATTCCAGGGGACTGATTTATTAATTGAGAGAGTACGGGACCAAATAGCGAAGTCATAAGTCCCGTGATTCCAAAGTGGGTTACATAAGAAAGAGGGTCTGTTAAAAGTGGACGGATTCAGTCAGAGGAGTCTAATTATAGAAGAATGAACTTTAAACACACACACTAAAAGCATAAAAGGTGGGACCAAATCTAAAAACTGGAAAAAGGGGGGGAGGGGGGGGGGCGGTCATGGGGTCACAGACTGTGAAGACTGCAAAAGGAGTCCCGACCACAACCAACCCGCCCCTGCTCCAAGACTAAAGAAGAACTTTAGACGAGGACCAGGTCAACCATCTGTGGATTGTCTGCTAATATTAAATTTAAGGAAGCAGGAAGACTATACTTAACACGAAGTGTCGAAATAAGGGAACATGCCACCAATATGTGAGATACCATCAGTCTGGCGCCACAACCACATTGTGGGGGTGGGTCGTTACGTAGGAAGAAACAATTACTATGAGCAGTAGCATTGCACTGTTGGGCAAAGAGAGATTTGATGTAGATCCCATATCCGCAGCTGGAATCGCAAAAGGAAATGGGGATAAGTATCCGCTTCTCTAGCCAAATGGTCAGCCAATTCAGTCCCTGGGATTCCCACATGACTTGGGACTCAGAGAAAGACAACTGAACAGGAGGCATGCTCAAGGGCAGAGAGGAGGTCGTGGATGGCAGAGACCAAGGGGTGACGGGAGTAGCATCAATCGATAGCCTGCACGCTGCTCATGGAGTTAGAACAAATTAAAACACTATGGAGGGAGGCCTAAGAAACAAAACGGAGGGCACTGTGAATGGCTAGAAGCTCTGCTGCAAATACACTACATGATCCTGGCAACAAATGGCACTCGAAGCCATCAGTAGTCTTAGAACCATCAGTGCAAAAGATGGTGGCACTCTGGAACTCTGCAAGAATGGCACATACAAGACACCAATAAGCCACAGGAGCAACAGAGACTTTAGTAGCCTGGAAAAGATCGGTCCTAATCCGTGGTCTAGGCACCGTCCAATGGGGGGTATGGAGGAAAGACACGGGGTGCAATCCAGCGAGTGCAGAAGGAGATCCCGGCAGAGGGTTAGTGAGACGCGTGCCAACCGGCAATCCCACCCATGGGCGGGTGTTAGGAGGGAGACATCAAAAATGGTTCAAATGGCTCTGAGCACTATGGGACTCAACTGCTGTGGTCATAAGTCCCCTAGAACTTAGAACTACTTAAACCTAACTAACCTAAGGACAGCACACAACACCCAGCCATCACGAGGCAGAGAAAATCCCTGACCCCGCCGGGAATCGAAAACGGGAATCCGGGCGTGGGAAGCGAGAACGCTACCGCATGACCACGAGATGCGAGCGAGGGAGACATCCCTCATTGGTGAAGAGCATAGGTTACACAGGATGGTCAGGGAATTGGTGAATGGCTACTGCGTAAGAAACAATGAGTTGACTCTATAGGATGTGTAGAGGGGGAATCCCTGCTTCTGTGAGGAGACTATCAAGAGGACTAGTGTGAAAGGCACCAATAGCCAGACGCACCGTACAATGATGGAAGGTTAAGGAGTTTCAAAGTGGAAGGAGCTGCTGAGCCATATATCTGACTACCATAATCGCGTCTGGACAAGACCAGAGCACAGTAAAGATGGAGAAGAGTGGAACAGTCTGCACGCCAAGATGTGTGGGCCAGGAGGCGGAGAGCATTAAGGTTCCGCAAGCATGTAGTCTTTAGGTGGCAAATGTGGGGCAGCCACGTCAGCTTGCTATCAAAAATAAGGCACAAGAAGCGGGACATCGAGGAGCTGGTTGCCTAAAAAACGTTCTGGATCAGGGTGTACTGTGGGTCGACGATAAAAATGCATAACCCGCATTTTGGAGGGGGAAAACTGGAAGCCACGGGCAGTGGCCCACGCAGAGGCCTATCAGATGGTGCCTTGGAGCTGGCACTCAGTAGGCGCCACCAAGCGGAAGTTGCACCAGATGCAAAAATCTGTCAATGTACAACGCCAGGGTAACCAGAGGCCCAACAGAGGTCACAAGCCCATTTATGGCAATGAGGAAGAGTGTGACACTTACCACAGAACCCTGTGGGATACCATTCTCCTGAATCTGAAGGGTGCTGAGTGAAGTGCTAACTCGAACCTGGAAGAGCCGGTAAGATAACAATCAGAAGGGGACCACAGAAACCCCAGTCACAGACGGTAACTAAAATGTGATGGTGCCAAGCCATGTCACACAGCTTATGTAGGTCAAAGAAAACTGCGACAAGGTGCCGGCACTGAGTAAAAGCCTGTCGGGTGGCTGATTACAATCGGAGTAAATGGTCAGTTGGAGATCGCCCTGCCCGGAAGTCACACTGTTATGGTGACAAAAGGTCCCGAGATTCAAGTAACCAACATAATCTGGAGTTGATCATCCTTTCAAGCAGTTTACAAAGCACTTTCGTAAGGCTAATGGGGCGGTAGCTGTCTAGAGACATTGGGTTTTTCCTGGGCTTAAGGACAGGAATAACGATACTGTCTCGTCATTGTGATGGAAAAGCACCCGTGAGGCAGATGTGATTGAAGACCCTGAAGAGCTGTTGCCTCTGGGGAATGTCCAAATATTGAATCATCTCATTGTGAATGGAGTCTGGCCCTGTGGCTGTGTCTTGTGAAGAGCTTAGAGCCTGCACAAATTCCCATTCAGTGGAAGGTGCATTATAGGGCTCAATGTGGTGCAGAATTAAATGGAGGGGGGTCTGTTCAATTCTGCGTTTCTGTTGGAGAAAGGTAGGAGGGTAGGAAGCAGACGACGACACCATCACAAAGTGTGTCGCAAGGTGTTCCACGAGGACCAATGGATCAGTGCACAGAGCTCCTTGGAGGTTCAGACCCTGGACAGTTGACTGCTGCTGGAGGCCCACAACGCTACAGAGTGTTGACCAAACCTGCGATAAAGAGGCATACGTCCCCAGGGAGGAAACATAGCACTCCCAGCATTCCTTTTTACACTGCTTAGTAAGGTAACGAACCTTAGCTCAGAGATATTTAAAAGTGGGGAGGTTGGCCTGGGAAGGGTGTCACTTAAACCACTGCAGTGCTCATCAGCAGTCCTGGACAGCGACTTCTACGTTCCTGGTCCGCCAAGGTACCGGTCGATGATGAGGGGGCCCTGTGGATAAGGGGAATCAGTGCCAGCAGCATGAAGAAGAGCGGCAGAGATGGCAAGAAGAAGAGCGGCAGAGATGGCATGAAGAAGAGTGGCAGAGATGTCTTGCACAACTACATCAATAGAATTCAAGAGGGAGGTGTCAAAGCGGACAGCAGACATGTATAAAGGCCAATTGGCCCTGCAGAATGCCCAACATGGGGGGCCTGTCTGCCTGGCGGCAGCAGGGGAACGATAGTGTCACTAGAAAGTGGTCACTGTCACAAAGGCCATCATGGGATGACCAATGTAGGGAAGCCACTAGGGCAGGGGAGGAGAGCGTGAGATCACTAGCAGAGAAGGTACCATGAGCAGCACTGAAGTGGGTAGGAGACACCATCGTTGAGGAGACACAAACCGAAGTCTGTGATAAGTTGGTTGATTAGGATACCCTGACCCATTGAAGTGACACTCCCCCACAGTGGACAGTGGTCATTGAAATCCCCAAGGAGGAGAAACAGGGGCAGGAGTTGCTGGATTAAGGTAGACAGTGCATCATAAGCAAGTGGCTGACCTGGAGGGAGGTAGACATTACAAAGGGTGATTGCCGGTGTCGTTTGCACTGTAACCATTATTACTTCCAAGGTGGTACATAGGGGGATCCAGTCGCTAAGGACACCGGAGCGAACCAAAGTGCAGACCCCACCAGATGCTATCCCAGATGCTGTTCCGACAGAATGCCCAATAACCACGGAAAGTTGGAGAGTGGTCATCACGGAAATGTGTTTCTTGGAGAACAAGACAGAATGCAAGATAAGATGAGACAACACATTGCATTTCCGGTAAGTGATGATAGTATCCATTGCTGTTCCACTGGATGATCGTGTGGCGTGAGTCCAAGGTAGGCATGAAGGAGCCGAGAAGGAGGTCAGGTCACTTTGTCAGTAGTTGTCACCGACAAGGATGGAGTGACACCAACAAATAAGATGTCAGAATCAGGTTGCAAGAGGGGAGTTGACACCTCTGGGAGCACCAGGGGCACCTTGTTGAGGGATTTATCTTTCTTCTTCTTCTTCTCTTTCTGAGGTGGAAGAGAGCAGGACAAATGGGGAGTACAGGCATCTGCAAGATCGGGGACCAAAAGAGAGTGGGTGACCTTGGAGCGCACAGATGGTGCGCCTCATGGCTGAGTGGTGGTGAGAGTCTTCTGGCCTGAGACACGCCGGGGAGAGGGTTCCTGGGGGTGAGCCCGATCACTAGCAGATGCCGAAGAAAGGGGGCACTTCCTCGGCCAGGGAGGGGGAGTGACTCCATGACGGGAGGTCATGGGAACTGCAGGGGAGGTGGAGGGGAGAGTGGGGCGGGGCTGGGGTAAGGACGAGGGAGGAGGAGGAGGACGAGGAAAGTAAGTATCAGAGGCAAAAGTTGAAAATAGTGACACCAGACGAAGTCTCGACCGAGCGAGGTGGCGCAGTGGTTAGACACTGGACTCGCATTCGGAAGGACGACGGTTCAATCCCGGGTCCGGCCATCCTGATTTAGGTTTTCCGTGATTTCCCTAAATCACTCCAGGCAAATGCCGGGATGGTTCCTCTGAAAGGGCACGGCCGACTTCCTTCCCCGTCCTTCCCTAATCCGATGAGACCGATGACCACGCTGTCTGGTCTCCTTCCCCAAACCAACCAACCAACCAACGAAGTCTCTCATACTTTTGGCAAGCCTCTGCATAAGACAGGCGATCCAGGGACTTGTATTCTTGTATCTACTTTTCTCTCTTGTAAGCCGGGCAATCCAGCGAGCGAGGGGAGTGGTGGTCAGCACAGTTGACACACAGGTGACGGAACACAAGGGTTTCCCTCATGGACTGAGTGGCTACAGTCACCACACAAATGGTCCGCTGTACAGTGGGAAGACTATGCCCAAAACACAAGCACCAAAAACACTGCATTGGTGGAGGGATGTACGGCTTCACATCACATCTGTAGCACATAGCCTTGACCTGCTCTGGGTCAGTACCCCCCCTTGAAAGCCAGAATGAAGGCGCCAGTATCGATACGGTTGTCTTTGCGACCCCTCTGCACATGTCAAACAAAATGAATGCCACGCCACTCCAGATTAGCCCGGAGTTCCTCATCAGTTTGCAGGATGAGGTACCTATGAAAAATGACACCCTGAGCCATATTCAGCGATCGGAGAGGAGTGATAGACACTGGGACATTGCCAAGACGATCACAGGCATGAAGAGCTGCGGATTGGGTGGCAGAAGAAGCTTTGATCATCAGGGAGCCCAACCGCATTTTACTAATAGACTCCACTTCACAAATTTGTCCTCGATATTTTCCACAGAAAACAATGGCTTTGTGGCAGTGAAAGTGTCCCCATCCGTCCAAGTATAGACAAGGTAATGAGGAAAGGGTTTCAGTGCGAGAATGTAAGCCTGGCCCTCCTGCCATGGGGTAGCCAGGGGAGGGAAGGCTGCCAGATCATACAAGGCAGCATTTAAGGATCCTTCACCATTCAAAGAGATGGCCACGTGAGAACAGCCAGATTTTTGCAGCTTGATAAGCTTCATGCGCCAAGCATCCACCCTGGTACCAACCATTCCGACCAGGGGCTCTCCCCACGGGTGCCACCCAGCCACAGCAAGGGCCGTCTGGCACGGCTGCTGTTGCCGGGAGTTCCGATGCTCCAAGAAGACAAGCAACCACTCCTCCGAGGGGAGGGTAAAGCTCAGGTATCAGTAGTGTGATCCCTGTGTTGTCAGGGAGCTCGGCCATATGGGTACATAACAGCCCCACCACGCGGACTGGCTACATGTGCTGGTGACCTAGCAGGGTGGAAGGGAGCTATACTGTGGAAAGGAGAGGAGAAGGGAGGGGGAGAGGAATCCACACCGTAGATGCTAGGGAGGGTGTTCATCCCCATATGGCGCACACTAAAAATAGGAACTTTTGAAGTGGAGGTCAAACCTCAAGTGAGGACTGAAGCGCCAAAAGGGTGGGGCAAAAAAAAAAAAGTCAAAAGGAACAATACTGCAACCAATACAGGAAACCAGGGGAATAGCCAGGTCAACATAAATCAGAACACCAAGAGAGGGGAAGGAGGTGGTAATGGGGAAGGAGCAGGGATATAGGGAGGGAGAAGGAAATGCAGCTAGGGAATGAAGAATGAACTACAATAGCTCAGAGCCCCGTGTGTGCCACGCACAAACTCACGAAAGAACTGTGAGCCCCCTGGGGGGCCTGGTGACTGAAATTCTGCTCTATAGGAATCAACATTGGTTCCAAAAATAACAATCATGTGACACACAGCTGCCTCTTTCATTAACAGAACCCAGAAAGCAGTGGATACAGGTGTCCAAGTAGATGCTGTGTTGCTTGACTTCCAGAAGGTGTTCGATACAGTTCTACACTGCCATGTAATGAACAAAGTATGGGCATATGAAATATCAGACCAAATGTGTGATTGGATTGAAGAGAAGTCTTCAGAAATAAAAGTACGAGGGTCATTCAATAATTAAGAGACAAATTTGTCTGGAGAAAAAAGTAGCCTATTTATTTTTAGAAAACAATACTTTTTCTACTTTTCAACATAATCCCCTTAACATTTTTCTGCACTATTTCCAATGGGCTACAAGCTTTTTTATTCCGACTGCAAAGAACTCTTTATCTTTATGTTTGAACCAATTTCCCACAAACTTTTTCACGTCCCTGTTGTTCTGGAACCTTTTCCCACATAATACCTCCTTCAGTGTACAAAACAAATGGAAATCACTAGGTCCTAAATCAGGACTGTAAGGGGAATGAGGCAGTATTTCACAGCCCAGCTTGTTGATGGTTTCATGGGTTAGTTGAGCAATATGAGGATGAGCGTTGTCTTACTGGAGAATCACACTTTCCTCTGAGATCCACAACATCTCTCTCTCATGGCTGGCTTCATCTTGTTTAAAAGTAAATACAAGTAGTATTAGCTGTTCATTGTATGCTGCTCTTCGAGATAATCATAAAAAACTGGACCTTCAACATCCAAAAACATCATCAATATGACTTTTCCTGCTGATGCTTAGCTTTTGAATTTTTGACAGGTGAGTTGGTGTGCTTCCAGTCAATGCATTGTCTTTTTGATTCTGGCTCATAATAGTGAAACCAAGTTTCATCACAAGTTAAAATTTTGTTGAGGGAGTGCTCATAGCTTTTTCAAAGGCTTCCCACCTTACACGACTTTGGGTAAACAGAAAAAACAAACCCTTATGTTTGGACAAGGATTTCATACTCCCCCTCTCCTCCCAAACATGAGATGAGTGCCTTAGTCACAGCATCTTTGTACTCATTACTGATTTAAACAGTGACAACACATTTTGGAGCAACAAAATAATAAATGTTGACTGCATTCCAAAGATTCCTTCATATCTCTGTCAGTGTGACATCACTGTTGGCTCATGTGCTTGGATTTTCATGAATTAGAGTGCATTTGCTTGCAATATCTAAATAGCTGTGATTGATCACTTGTGCAGCATACTCACGAGTAAAATCCCAAAATGGCTCACAGGTTACATTGGTCTACCTCAACTGCAGTGGCACAAATATAATGTGTTGACAAATAATAATAATGATGATGATGACAATTATTGGTTTGTGAGGCACTCAACTGCGCGGTCATCAACGCCCATACAAAGTCTCAATTTTTTACACAGTCCAATCTAGCCACTGTCACGAATGATGAGGGCATCACAAACACCCAGTCCCTGAGAAAATTCCCAACTCAAACCCGGGGCCCCGTGATCGAGACGTAGCAACGCTAGCCACTAGATCATGAGCTGCGGACATTGACAAAGAAGCTTAAAGTGACTGGTGAAGGTGTGTTGATGTATGTTTGTATGACTCAATGTAGAATACAACACTGTTAACAAAAATTGTTTTAAGGAACAACATTTTAAACTCCTCAGTATTTACTGGTGTATTTAATACATGTTAACCTATGAAGGTCTGAAAATCGATGAGAGACAGGTGACCTGTGACATCTCTATGATACAACAACAAAAACGCATGAAAAACATGTTCAGCAACAAATGTCGAACACGTGCAAATTAAACTTTCTATTTGGTTGTCACAATGACTTAACAACAACAGAAAACACCCACAACTCCCACTTTAGCGAATTAATAATTACATTTTTACTTACCAAAACCCAACAAGCTCATTAACATTAGCGCTAAAAATCTGTGGACAGGATGACTTGGGCTGCAACAGCCTTGTTCAGCACATCCAGGAGACTCTGCATCCGAAGACTCATGGTCTTGTTCTGCTGGTAAAATAAGTTCCTTGTCGGAAGCATCGTTCTCCATTGTCCAAAGGAATGGTTCTTCTCAAAGGCACAAATTAGTCTCTTTCGTTTCACGTTCTAGTCATACCTGTAGAACACAGGGCACAAAACATAAGTCATATGATCTCTACAGCAACATAACCTAGCGCGCTTCACAACAATTCAAACTTTTCGGCTTATCCACATGTAACTGTACTACATGGACTTCGTGAGTTAACATACGCTCATCCCCTAATGCAATGAGTACCTAAATCAGAACACTGAAGCACTCTCACACACTGTTTGCCTTCTGATTCATACAACACTCTGACAAAAGGCATTATCAACAAGATCTTTGATGTCATCCGCCCCACATCAAACAAACTGAACTGTTTATCACGGATTTGGAAGAAGTACCGTGCAGATAATACTACTATACTAGCGCGTCTGTGTATAATATCTTTGAACAACAGTAGTTTACGCTGTGTGTTTGCAGGCAGTGCTTTGTATATACGCTTTTCGGGAGATGTTGATATTTGTGTCAACACAGTACAGGCGTGCTAGTTATGTGACATGGGAATGGATAGTTTACATGCGTTTCTTTCTACGTTTATACTGAATGGAAACGCGGTTCGCGAGAATAACTCGTGAACACAGCTGTTTGTTACAGGCGTCCACTGTCTTCGACATTATCAATTTATTCCGCATGTTTATCTGTTTGTTTATGTGGGCTTGTTATTGAGACAGCGAAATGGATTCTAAGTACGCCTTTACAAATGCAGCAAGCAAGCTTAAAAAACCAACAACACTAGTAACGTTTTCGACTAGTAATCCGAATAAGAGATCAATATCAGAACAGTCTCCTGCAAAGCGAATTCTTCTCGCAGAAAATGGACTGGCGGCCATTCTGTCACAAAGAAAATCTCTTCCCGTTTACGCTGTACGTGGCAGGTAAGAAATTTATAAGATAAGCTGTAGAAGATAGAGAAAGTTGTTCTTCAGATATTATTTTGTATTAGTCCAGCACCAGACATAAAGTGGAAGCAACATTTCTGTGTATCCAGTGCTACATTTAACGTCCAGTAGCAGTATGAAAAATTTCAGATACTGTCACTCAGGAATTAAATTTCTGAGTGCACTGTGCTTTCACTACTACATATTCCAGTATCAGTTCCACATTCAGTATTCAGTGCCAACAGATCATACCACCTGCTGCATTATTTTTCCAGATTAATGTATATGTTACTGTTGAATCACATAGGCCTATAGTTTTTTTTCTTGTTACAAGTGTGGCACAGAAAAAAATTAAGGAAAGAGTATACAACCAACCGGAAAGTGTGATTGACTTGATTTAACAGAAAAGTCCCCTCCTTAATGGTTCCATCTAGTGTGTCCCTTGGTTCAGTAGCAGAAGCTAATATGTCTCTGAAGCAATGCCATTAAAATGCATTTGATTTCTAACAATAACACACTGGGTACGTAATTTTAGCCGTCTAAGGTACACACATACAGCAGAACCTCATCAGCACAAGCAATAGTGTAGGTCCAACACATGAGTTACGAATGGCTTATGGACAAGAGAATATCTCAATGTGTTTTGAACAATGATAATTAAAAGTTTGGAGATGATGTGTGGAAGTCATATCACTAATATTATCAGTCATTAAGTACTTCACCGGCAAGTGAAATTGAAATGGGATTCACATAACTCTTCTCAGACTGTCTACATTAAACCTGCTATCAGCAGTGAATGCATTTAGACAGCTGCCATTCCCTCCACACAAAAAAATTCCTCCCATATAGCCTAGCCACCCATGGACATTGTACCTGCGGTGACGAGTACTCCCGTTCTTAGTATGCTGAAGGCCTCACAAAGGCATTCACTGACAGGCAATTCCTTCCAAGCCAAGGTCATGCCATTACCCTTCACATCCCCAGTCCTCCCTCCACCCCAAGAATCAGCTACAAAAGAGCACCCCATTTGTCACCCAGCATCACCCTGGACTCGAACAGCTGAACCATATCCTTTGCTAAGGCTTTGACTATCTGTCATCCATCCCTGAAATTAGGGACATCCTACCCAAGATTCTTCCCACCCCTCTTAAAGTGATGTTCTATCACCCACACATACTGCACAACATCCTAGTCCACTCCATGTCACTCCCACTCCTAACCCCTTGCAATAGGAATCATATCCCTGTGGCAGACCAAGGTGCAAGACCTGCCCAATCCACCCACACAGCACCTCCTACTCCAGTCCTATCACAGGATTATCCTAGTCCAATGGCCAGGCTACCGGTGAAAGCAGCCATGTCATATACCAGCACTGCTGGAAACACTGCACAGCCTTTTATGTTGGTAAGACTACTGACTAGCTCTCCACCAGGATTAATGGCCACCATCAAATTGTTATCAAGAACAAACTTTACCATACAATGGCACAAGAGGCAGCTGAATACAACATGCTCAATTTTAATGACAGCTTCATAACCCAAGTCGTCTGCATCCTTCCCTCCATCATCAGCTTCTCTGAACTATGCAGATGGGTTATCCTTACAACAAGTGTTCCGCAAATTGTTATCAAGAACAAACTTTACCATACAATGGCACAAGAGGCAGCTGAATACAACATGCTCAATTCTAATGACAGCTTCACAACCCAAATCATCTGTATCCTTCCCTCCATCATCAGCTTCTCTGAACTATGCAGATGGGTTATCCTTACAACAAGTGTTCCGCTGCCATAATTGTTTTGGCCTCAGTCTCAGGTAACCCATTGTCCCACAGTCTCACACAACAGTTTCCACTTCCTCCGTCCTGTCAGCCCCTCCCAATTCACATCCCCATGTTGTCTTAGGCATGTGCCTCTTCTCATCGGTCGCTATGGCTATACCTGCTACCTGTGTGTGTGTGTGTGTGTGTGTGTGTGTGTGTGTGTGTGTGTGTGTGTGTGTGTGTGTGTGCGCGTGCGTGTGTGTGTGTGCGCGTGCTCTAGCTCGTCTAAGGATAACTCCAAAAATTAGCAAGTGTTCCTTCTTTTGTGTGTGCCTATCAACAACTTGGGGCGCTTCTGCTTTCTAGTGTGTGGTCTCCATTAATGGTGAAGCATTTATATTGCACAAGAATTTTCATAGGACATTTAATACAAAATGCGGGTCGACTAAAGCATCCAATCCCACCTGTCGGCTTTGACCCATGACGTAAGGCTGTTGTGGTGTGTGACGTCAGGACGGCGTGGAATTTAGTTTGTGAGAGTGGCGTGTTTGTAGGTGTCATTTTGATGCAATCAGTGGTGATCTGGTGGTGTGTTAGGTGATGTTTTTGGTTTAGTTTGCGAGTGTGTGAATTTTGGTAAATTGCTTTTTTTATGTCTTTGGTAGGTATGGATATGACTATGATGGGGGACAGTGCATTGTCTCTAATAAAATTTCTTCAACTATTCGGATTTTTGGATGAAGTAGTGAAGTGTTCAGTATGTCGTGAAGAAATGAGGCTTACTTAAAGTTCCGGCGTCTTGGACCAGGGATGGCTGTATGTGGAGATGTCGCAAGGATAATAAGTCAAGAGAAGTGTTCGATCCCAATTAATGGAATCGGGAGCTGCTGTTGAGCTATATAGGTCAAGGGAAGTGTCCGATTCCAAATGATATTGTGTTTGGTGGTATTTAGAGAGTTTCGTGATGTCGGTTTTTTTTTTTTTTTTTTTTTTTTTTTTCATTGTTTTGCGTGGTTTTGTTTGGGGTTGGGTGTCTAAATTTGTTTATATTTAGTTTGTCCCCACCCAAAAAACCCCTATTTCCTGCGCTTGTCCCGTTAGTGTCATTAGGCTTTTTGTGGAACGTGTGTGTGTTTGTTTCAATGTATTTTCGTCCTCATAATGTGTACGTAACGACTTTGTATGCACCATATTGGAATCGTGGTTTATGTTCGTTTCCACCATATTTGTGACGGGCAAAGTAGACGGGCGGGATCGGACGCTTCCATATTTCCCAAAATGCATCTTTTACAACAGTAAGTTTCATTAGAAACTTCAACAGTCATTGTCCTACTCAGTGATGTTGGCTGCTATAGCTGAAGTGTCGAACTGGGCTGAGCTCTTGCTTGCTCAGCACTATATTGACCCCAGTGTGAGGACACTGCTGTGATGGGAGAGAGGTATGGTCTTCAGGAGTGCTTTCCATAAGTCGTTGCAGATTGCAGCGAGCGCTAGCTAATGTCTGTAGTATTGATTCACATTGCTGACTTTGGTGTGGCACTATGGTCTCAGAATGATACCTCACTGATTGATAAAGAACATTTTAAAAACAGTAAAATCATTTCTACTTAACACCATCTTCTAGTCCGTAGATGGATTTCTGAGTAGATTTTATGAGTGTGGTTCATTTAGGGCCTACATTTATCAAATTTTGTTGTAGATTAGGATTGAAACAAAAAAAATGCAGTTTTTTAAAATGGGCAGCATGTAGCCAAGTTTATAAATGTATCTTTTTGGTGTACATACTAACATGTTCCACATCTTGTTAAATTGTCACAGATATGATCCAAGGAAATGCAAAAAAGCTAAACAGAACTTATTTTTGCCACATAACAGAGCTAAAGGCAGAATTGGAGTATCCAGCAAAACTGCAAACCTGCAAAATACACTACTGTAAAATTAAAAAATATACTTTTTCAATGTTATTTGCAAACCCACCTTGGGATGAAGTTTATACAGGGAACACATGCAAAGTAATCTAAATTCTTCATCTTGTTCAAACTAATTTTTAAGGACCTTAGTGGATAGTTCTGGTTGAATGAAGGCGATTTAGTGGTAAAGGTAACAACTCACTAATTATTAGAATGATTTGTGAGACACTTAAATATCTAACATATTTGCAGAACAACTGCACTAATCCAGAATTCCTAAATTTTTATCACAGTTATAAAAATGTATACTGACCAAAAAGTATATTTTAATGACAAAATAGTATATAATGCAGAAAATGAAAGTAAAGTAATAAGCTACCTGCCCTGCAGCTGCACGGTCTAACGCACTGCTTCCGTAGCGGGAAGGTCCAGTGCGCTGGACAGACTATGGATGGTTTTTAAGGTGGGCCGGCCTGTGTGGCCGAGCGGTTCTTGGTGCTTCAGTCTGGAACCGTGTGACCGCTACGGTCATAGGTTCGAATCCTGCCTCGGGCATGGATGTGTGTGATGTCCTTAGTTTAGTTAGGTTTAAGTAGTTCTAAGTTCTAGGGGACTGATGACCTCAGATGTTAAGTCCCATAGTACTCAGAGCCATTTGAACCATTTTTTTAAGGTGGTTTTCCATCAACCTTGCCGAATGCGGGCTGACTCCCCTTATTCCGCCTCAGTTACACTGTGTCGGCAATTGCTGCGCAAACACTGTTTCCACGTACGCATACACCATAATTATTCTACCACGCAAACATTTAGGGTTACACTTGTCTGGTATGAGATGTACCCAGGAGGGGGGTTACACTGGGTTCTGAACCGCACAATAGCCCTGGGTTTGGTGGGGGTACAACAGGGCGAAGCCTGTCCGTTGTTTCTAGGTCCCCAATTTAATACATACAAAGTAAAAAGCCACATCATAAAAAAAAAAACTGGAAAAGATAGATCTAAATAAAATAACTTACGTATCAACTTGGTTGATTTGGGGGAGTGGACCAAACAGCGATGTCATCGGTCCCGTTGGATTAGGGAAGGATGGGGAAGGAAGTCGGCCCTGCCCTTTCAAAGGAACCATCTCATCATTTGCCTGAAGTGATTTAGGAAAATCATGGAAAACCTAAATCGGGATAGCCAGACACGGGTTTTAACTGTTGTCCTCCCAAATGCGAGTCCAGGTCAAAGATGGAAGTAGATTACGTGACAGTACACAGGACCTAGCAAATTTTTCAAATGACGGTTTTTCAGGTATTGCAGAGAGGCTGCAAGAAAATTTCCATAAGACAGGTGTGGCAACCACCTAGAATTATGAAACCATCATAATGATGCAGTATCCCACAACTGAGCACGAACCCAGGAAGACAAAACAAAAATTTAAAAAAATAAGAAATCCACAGGTGTAGATGAGCTACTAATCCATATCCTAAAGTACTTTAGTTGAATGTCTTAGTTCAAGTATTTTTCCAGAGTATCTAAAGCATACAAGTTGTCCTACTACTAAACATAGGTGATACACAAATACTGGAAATGACAAGTCAGTTTCCCTTCTCTTATCTTTCCCAACCAATCATGAAAGACAAACTAATGAGTTACTTGAATAAACAGATCCTTCCCAACAAAGCTCAATTTCTTTTGAAGTGAGCAGAAGTAGAGTATCAGCTATAATAGAGTTTACAAAAGTGATCCTTCAGCTCTCAACAGGGGTGGCTGCATTGCAGTCACACTTTTAGATGAACCCAATACTGTTGACCGCAAAATACTGCTAAACAAACTAAAGTACTAGGGTTAAGACAAACAGCTAATGACTGGTTCCAGTCATATGTGGAAAATGTAAATGTCATGTTACTAGGGCCTCCTGTCGGGTAGACGATTCACCAGGTGCAAGTCTTTTGATTTGACACCACTTTGACGACTTGCACGTCAATGGGGATGAAACGATGAGGAAAATATGGTGTAAAAGGTAGAGATAGAACTCGCTTTTGACTATCAACAAAAATAATCAGTTTTTGAAAACAACATGTAATTGGATGGATAAAAAATCTAATCACTGAGCAGCGACAGGAAAACACACATATAAAAGGTTGTACATATGCAATCTTCTTTAGTCAGTTGCTTCTTCTTCTGGCAGAAGAGTTGAAGGGGAAGGAAAAATGGGTGAAAGAAAAGGACATCCCCTATGTTCATGGTCTGCTGCTGAACATTTTCTCAGTCAGTGCCCACCTGATTTCAAACTTATGACATCCTTCCTGCTCACCTTAATCATCTTTATACTTACCAGCAACTACTTTGCCTTGAGGGGCAGATATACAAACAGATCATGGGTACGACCATGGGAACCAGGATGGTTCCTTCCTGTGCTGACCTTTTCATGGGTCACTTGGAGTGGGCATTCCTTGGATTTGTAAGCCTTCAGCCCCTGGTTTGTTTTAGATGCATTGATGACATCTGTGCAATATGGACCCACGATGAGACTGAACTGTTAACATTCCTGGAATCTCTAAATGCATTCTCCCAATTAAATTTCAAATGGTTCTATTCCGAATTCCATGCCACTTTCCTTGACGTTGATCTCATCCTCACCGAAAACCAGCTACACACTTCAATCCCATTAAACCTACTAACAAACAACAGTGCTTACACTTTGACAGTTGCCATACTTCCCCTGTCAAACGTTCCCTACCATAAAGCCTTGGTATTCAAGGCAAACGTATTTGTTCAGATCAGACTCTTTAAAACAATATACCACCATTCTCACCTTCGGCTTTCACTGGGCATAATTACCATACCAGCTTAGTTCACATGCATATTTCCTGGGCCATCACATCCAATCCTGGTACTGTTAAAAACTAAATCTGCCTGAACAGGCCATGAAGGCCCAACGGTACTGACCGGCTGCCGTGTCATCCTCAGCCCACAGGCATAACTGGCTGCAGATACGGAGGGTCATGTGGTCAGCACACCATTATCCCAGCCATATGTCAGTTTACAAGACTGGATCCGCTACTTCTCAATCAAGTAGCAAGTAGCTCCTCTGTTTGCTTCATAAGGGCTGAGTGCACCCCGCTTGCCAACAGCGCTCAGCAAACCAGTTGGTCACCCATCCAAATGCTAGCCCTGTCAGACAGCGCTTAACTTCCGTGATCTGACAGGAACCGGTGTTACCACTGTGGCAAGGCCGTTGGGCCTGGTACTGTTGATGCTCTAAAAAACAACTTAGGAGTAAACCACTTGTCACCTAGTATTATCCTGGTCTTGAACATATTAATTAGCTTCTTCAGGAAGGTCATGACTTCCTAAAATCTTAGAAGAGGTCCATTCTGTCTGAAATTTTGCCCACCACACCTAGAATAGCTTTTCATTGCCCTCTTAATCTCGACATTATCCTTGTCAGACCCTGTGCTCCCTTTGCACCCATCACCAGGCCGTGTGACTCCCACCCCTGTGACTGTACCTGCTGCAAGACCTGCCCTACGCACCCTCCTCCTCCTCCTCCACCACCACCGCCACAACCACCACCACCTATACCATCCCTGTAACTGGCAAAAATATGCTAGCAAAGGGAGAGCCACACATGTCATATGCCAGATGTTATGTAAACACTGTTCAGCCCACCAGCATGACTACCAACAAGTTATCAGTTGGGATAAATGGGCATAGGCAGAGGTCGTGAACTGGCAACACACAATATCCTTTTGCAGAGAATGCACTACAGCATGACAGTCATGACCTTGGTGCCTGTTCCGCCACAAGTGCAATCTGGATTCTTCCCCCAGACACCAGTTTCTCAGAACTCCATAGGTGGGAACTGATGGTACAACAAGTCCTTGGCTCTTGCCCCCACCTGGCCTTAGTTTATTTTAATTTCTTTGGTTCCAACATTTCTTCACAGTCACTGTTCCTTCCTTTATCAGTTTTAGTTTTCTACATTTTTCATTTTCTGTGCTGTCTGTTTTTCACCATCGCCCTCCCACCTCTGTTGCATACAATGCACTTAACTTTTCACTCTTACTAACTCATGCACGATGTTTTAGAAGTAATCACTGTCTTACATATTCCCTTTCTTCCACCTTTAAGATCTCAGGTTTTCAAATCTTGCCCAGTACAGTCCCCAACAATCAGTCTTTCCTCCTCATCCGATCTAGTAAGTCTCCCCTGAAACAGGGTTCTGGGTGACTTTTTCAACCTCTATCCCTTTTACTAAACCTCACCGTTCCTTTTCCTTCACTCCTCTTCCTTCCCCTTCAACTCTTCTGGTTGAAGAAGGAGCCCCCAGTCCTGAAAGCTTGCATATGTAATATCTTTTATATGTGTGTTTTCCTACCACTGCATGGTGAGTAGATCTTTTACCTATACAGTTACATCATATCGCTTCGGCTTATGCTATTCTTTTGTGAAACTATTATCATACCAAAAGCATATAAACATAGATATTCCTCAGGATAACATATTAGATCATCAATGACTTTTCAGATGACGTAAAACGTAGATCGAAAATCAATTCTCTCTGCTTATCACAGCAAAATTACAGTCATTGATATTACACAAGAACTCATGTGTGACTGTGTAAACTTTCCTACAGTATTAATTGGTTATATTCTTATCAGGTCTGCAGTTGGATCACACAATCATCCTGGCACAATATTTGAGTGACTCATCTGGCCACCAGCTTCAAGTGAGAAAACTGTTTGGTAAATCTCAAAGGAACTGATACCTGCCCTGAATGGCAGTCCTTTTATAAGCGATGGAGAACCAAAGTGCCCTCAAGAGAAATTGTTGCTGCTGCCCCATAGCGCGAAGTGAAGGTACATTGTCCCAGTGGTGTTTTCTTAATTTCAGATATAATGGGGTTCCACATTTTACTTAAAGGGTAGTCTTGTGTCTATTTATGTTATATGCCAGTCTAATTTCTATCAGTTCCTTTACAGCACAGTCCCAGTAGTCACTGGAGCAACTATCAGTCTCTCGTCATACATGGACTACATATTCTCAGTTGTTTCTTGGATCATTTTAATTGTCTTTACCCCAGCATCGAGTTCAAAATGGAGATCAAAAGGATGGTGGGATTCTGGAACACAGTGTTTATGGAACGTCAGTTCATGTGATCCAGTATCTACATTATATGAAGCGTCATCCATCACACCGACATGCGGAAGTCCTGAGGATATCGGTAAGAAGGGCTTGTGCCACCTCGGACTCAGAAACTTTGCCCCAATGACTAGAATACCATAAGCTTGTGTTCAAGCAGAATCTCTATACTGACAAACAGACCCATCAAGCTTTGGAGACTGAACCTCTACTGGAACTGGTAGAACACATATGTAGATTGGTTGCTTTCATATCATATGCTGGTACTGTATCTTCAAAAATAGCAAGAATTTAAAAAAGGGATTTTGAAAAGTATATTTGGTTTTCCAGCTGAGATTAAAGCTCTTCTTGGCTTTGTAAAAATTTTCAAAAATGAGAAGTATTTTGAAAAGTATGCTTTGTTTTCCAGCTTGGCTCGGCAAAAAATTACCAAGAACTAAGGAAGTCCAATGTTTACAAAATTGTTTGCCATTATGGGTAAACCTATGTGGGCCAGATGATTCAAACCATTCACAACAGATGTGTTGAGCACCACCACCACACACAATTACTACAGTCTGAGAAATCTGTGATGGCAGAGCACTGTCTGATGAAGGGATACAGAATGGTGTATGATGAGACACAGATAATTGTTCCTGCACCTCACTGTTGGGACTGTGTCTCAAAGGAATCAATTGAAATTACAGTGGCAGGTAGCACTGTCATGTCATAACCACTCTCTAACACATATCTGAAAGAAGTGTCATCAAAGAAATACAACAATTAGCACTGAAAACTCATGTATTACGAACACCAACTAACAGCCGGAACAGAACTAACCTCATGGATAGAGAGTGCAGCTGTTTATATAGCATAGTGGTGATTCTTCTGGAAAACCCAGAATTATCAAGAAATTACATTTTACATAGAAAAAAATGGGAATCTCAGGAATTTTGTAAAATCTCAAGGAATTTTGTGTTCTTAACCTAACATTGGAATTTAATTTTATTGAGCTTTATAAATCACAAATCTTAAAATACTTAAATTTCAAGGTGTGTAAGTTACTTAAATATTAGTCTACATAAATTATCGATGTTTAAAAACTGGTTCAACTACAGTAGCTGAGAGGAAAGAAAAGTCATTATTGTGAGTTTCTCAACCCCCACTCCCTGATCACTGTTAATTCTTCAGGAACTTCGTATGACATCATCTTCCTCCCCATGCCTTGAATTCTCAGCAATATTTATTTATTAAAAGTTTGAATAGCTATCCTGTATAAACATTCCAGAATACACAAACAAAAGACATTTTAAAAACCTCCCAGAAATATTAAATACTAAGTATCCAAATAAAACAATATTCTGTGTCTGTCAGTTATTTATTTTACCACTTCACATTTCGATGGTTCACATATCATGTTCAGATGGAGAATTGTTTATTTACATAGCTGGTGTTCATGAACAGCACTGGTGCCTTTTCACAGAAGTAGACCAAGGGAACTGTAGGTTATGTTGCTAAAAAGACACTTTTAATGTTAAAAAAAACATCTATTTGTAACAGTAAATTATACTTACATGGGCCGTAGAGTTGTAAAAAGTCTGCATACTGCCGCTTGTTGTGTGTTCTCCCACTGTATATTATGTTTACATTGTCACTTTAAAAAAGTTGAACATGTAACAGATATGATTGCTTACATTGGATACAAATGTATGTTAATTGAAGAGTGTAATGGCTGGAGCTTGGTTATTCATTACTCTGCATCATAATTCAGTTGTTATATGAAATGATTTTGTAAGTACACATACTTTTATTTTACACTGAAGCACCGAAGAAACTGGTATAGGCATGTGTATTCAAATACAGGGATATGTAAACAGAGAGAATACAGTGCTACAGTTGACAACACCTATATAAGACAAGTGTCTGGCACAGTTGTTATATCAGTTAATGCTTCTTCAATGGTAGGTTATCAAGATTTGAATGTGGTGTTATAGTCATCGCACGAGCAATGGAGGACGGCATCTCCTGAGGTAGCGATGAAGTGGGGATTTTCCCATACGAGCACTTCATAAGTGTGCCTTCAATATCAGGAATCCAGTGAAACATCAAATCTCCGACATCACTGCGGCCGAAAAAAGATCCTGCAAGAACAGGACTAATGATGACTGAAGAGAATCTTTCAATGAGACAGAAGTGCAAGCCTTCCGCACATTGCTGCAAATTTCAATGCTGGGCCATCAACAAGTGTCAGTGTGCGAACCGTTCAACGAAACATCATCAATATGGGCTTTCAGAGCTGACGGCTCATTTGTGTACCCTTGGTGACGGCACGACACCAAGCTTTATGCCTTGCTTGGGCCCATCAACACCAACATTGGGCTGTTGATGATAGGAAACATGTTACCTCGTTGGACAAGTCTCATTTTAGATTGTGTCATCAAGCGGATGGACATGTACGGATATGGAGACAACCTCATGAATCCATGGCCCTGCATGTCAGCAAGGGACTGTTCAAGCTGGTGGAGGCTCTGTAATGGTGTGGTGTGTGTGCAGCTGGAGTGATATGGGACCTCTTATCCATCTAGATATGACTCTCACAGATGACACGTATGTAAGCACCCTCTCTGATAACCAGCACCCATCCATGTCCATTGTGCATTCCAACAGACTTGGGCAATTCCAGCAGGACTATGCAACACCCCACATGTCCAGAATTGCTACAGAGTGACTCCAGGAACACTCCTCTGAGTTTAAACATTCCCGATGCCCACCAAACTCCGTAGACATGAACATTACTGATCATATCTTGGAAGCCTTGCATCATGCTGTTCAGAAGAGATCTCCATCCTCTCATCTCTTATGGATTAATGGGTAGCCCTGCAGGATTCATGGTGTCAGTTTCCTCCAGCACTACTTCAGACGTTAGTTGAGTCCATGGCACATCGTGTTGCAGCACTTCTGCGTGCTTGTGGGGGCCCTACACGATATTAGGCAGGTGTACCAGTTTCTTTATCTCTTCAGTGTTCAAAATGGTTCAAATGGCTCTGAGCACTATGCGACTCAACTTCTGAGGTCATCAGTCGCCTAGAACTTAGAACTAATTAAACCTAACTAACCTAAGGACATGACGCACATCCATGCCCGAGGCAGGATTCGAACCTGCGACCGTAACGGTCACGCGGTTCCAGACTGAAGCGCCTTTAACCGCACGGCCACACCGGCCGGCTCTCTTCAGTGTATTTTAAAAGTATGAATGGACTGCAACAGAATATGAACCTGTACACAATTCAGGTGTTACATTAGGTGGTTATATATACATCAATATATGGGGGGGGGGGGGGGGAAACATATCTTCTTAGGAGGTCAGAAAATAGACCTTGTACCTCATCTTCCAAGGACTGCCCATTTTGTGGGCTGTAGCACCACAGAAAGGAAGCAATACAATCAGTGGCTCATCACATGAATGTTCAACATTTTCACATTTCCTTTTCATATCATGTGAACTGGAGCCATTCTTTCGAAACACATACTTCAGAAGATTGATTTTGGAATCCAAGTGGCCCTTCTCAGAAACAGTGATCGCTGTGTGCGCTGATGTATTTAAAACTGCTCTCTTCTGCATTGATTGATTGAAACTTTAGTCACCAAGATATAAATCAGTGTGTGTCATCCTGGGGTACACTGAGTGACATGACATGCACTGTCATAAAGCTGTCGGACAAGAACCTGGATGATGGCGCCATCTCGGCCCTTAGTAAAGGATTGAATTTTGCTCCTACAGCTCCTGTCATAGATTTCATTGGTGCAGTGGATCAGGCAGTGCAGCATCTCTCTCAAAATGACTCTGATGAGGTAAGAACGTTAGTCACATTTTAGTTGCAGCCAACCCACCCAAATCCAGCATCAGCAGAGAAAAGAGAGAGGTGCTTCATGCCTTGTGGAAAGGTGAATATCTTGTGATACTCCTGGCTGACGAAGGGAATGCTATGGTTGTTCTTAGTATTACTGAAAATCACAGCAAAGTGACATTGTTGCTAATGTATAGCACATATGGATGCCTAAAACAGGACCCAACTCTGTCATACAGCAGAAAAATGGTGGAGCCCCTGAAGAATTCTGGTCTACCAGTGGGTATCGTCAAATATCTTAGAGCATGAGCTCCTAGACCTTCCAGGCTGTAGGGATTAAGGCTGTACAGATTATGTAAAATCCACAAGGAAAGTTTTCCATTGAGAGTTATTGTTAGTGTTATTGGTTCTCCTACCTATTGGCTGGCCAAATATTTAACTAGGTTAATGACTCTGACAGTTGGCCGCTGCGAACATCACATCAAAAAATGTCAGATGTTCATTGAGAAAATAAAACAGATTAGAGTTGGCCCAAATAATATTTTAGTCAGCCTAGAAATGGTCTCACTATTTACAAAGGTACCTGTGGAGAACACATTGAAACTGTTGACAGAGAATTTTCCTCCTGAAATGATAAAGTTGTTCCAACATGTTGTGACTACCACCTACTTATTGTACAGCAGTAAATTTTATGAAGTGACAAACAGAATGGCTGTTGGTTCTCCATTCTCTCCAGCGGTCGCCGATTTCCTTATGGAACGTTTTGAGGAACATGCATCCAATTTGGCTCTCTTTCATCCTTCTTCATTTTATCATTATGTTGACAAGACATTTATGTCTGGCCTCAAAGCAAAGACACTCTTGGGCACTTTCCTGCACACGTAAATAGTATGTGTAAAACCATCCAGTTCACTGCAAAAGATAAAGAAAGAAGGCTGCCAATTTTTACGTTTGGTTTAACAAAAGTTGGATGGACGTCTCAGCCACTCAGTGTATGACAACTCAGCACACACTGATTTATATCTTAGCATCCAGAGTTTTCATCTACATCCACCCCTTTATTGGTACTGTGCAAATCATGCTTAAGTTGCAGGCAGGGGTTTATCGAACCACCTTCACAATAATTCTCTATTTTCCATTCTCGAACAGTGTGCAGAGAAAACGAACAGATATCTTTCCATGCGAGCTCTGATTTTGCTTATTTTATTATGATGATCACTTCTCCGTATGTACAGGGCTATTACAAATGATTGAAGCAGTTTCATAAATTCACTGTAGCTCCATTCATTGACATATGGTTATGACACACTACAGATACGTAGAAAAACTCATAAAGTTTTGTTCGGCTGAAGCCGCACTTCAGGTTTCTGACGCCAGAGCGCTCGAGAGTGCAGTGAGACAAAATGGCAACAGGAGCCGAGAAAGCGTATGTCGTGCTTGAAATGCACTCACATCAGTCAGTCATAACAGTGCAACGACACTTCAGGACGAAGTTCAACAAAGATCCACCAACTGCTAACTCCATTCGGCGATGGTATGCGCAGTTTAAAGCTTCTGGATGCCTCTGTAAGGGGAAATCAACGGGTCGGCCTGCAGTGAGCGAAGAAACGGTTGAACGCATGCGGGCAAGTTTCACGCGTAGCCCGTGGAAGTCGACGAATAAAGCAAGCAGGGAGCTAAACGTACCACAGCCGACGGTTTGGAAAATCTTACGGAAAAGGCTAAAGCAGAAGCCTTACCGTTTACAATTGCTACAAGCCCCGACACCCGATGACAAAGTCAAACACTTTGAATTTTCGGCGCGGTTGCAACAGCTCAGGGAAGAGGATGCGTTCAGTGCGAAACTTGTTTTCAGTGATGAAGCAACATTTTTTCTTAATGGTGAAGTGAACAGACACAATGTGCGAATCTGGGCGGTAGAGAATCCTCACGCATTCGTGCAACAAATTCGCAATTCACCAAAAGTTAACGTGTTTTGTGCAATCTCACGGTTTAAAGTTTACGGCCCCTTTTTCTTCTGCGAAAAAAACATTACAGGACACGTGTATCTGGACATGCTGGAAAATTGGCTCATGCCACAACTGGAGACCTACAGCGCCGACTTCATCTTTCAACAGGATGGAGCTCCACCGCACTTCCATCATGATGTTCGGCATTTCTTAAACAGGAGATTGGAAAACCGATGGATCGGTCGTGGTGGAGATCATGATCAGCAAATCATGTCATGGCCTCCACGCTCTCCCGACTTAACCCCATGTGATTTCTTTCTGTGGAGGTTATGTGAAAGATTCAGTGTTTAAACCTCCTCTACCAAGAAACGTGCCAGAACTGCGAGCTCGCATCAACGATGCTTTCGAACTCATTGATGGGGACATGCTGCGCCGAGTGTGGGAGGAACTTGATTATCGGCTTGATGTCTGCCGAATCACTAAAGGGGCACATATCGAACATTTGTGAATGCCTAAAAAAACTTTTTGAGTTTTTGTATGTGTGTGCAAGGCATTGTGAAAATATCTCAAATAATAAAGTTATTGTAGAGCTGTGAAATCGCTTCAATCATTTGTAATAACCCTGTAGGTCGGTGACTACAAAATATTTTTGCATTCAGAAGAGGAGGTTGGTGATTGAAATTTCTTGGGAATATCCCACTGCAATAAGAAATGCCTTTCTTTTAATAATGTCCACCTCAGATTGTGTATCATGTCCATGA
Organism: Schistocerca serialis cubense; assembly: GCF_023864345.2. NCBI lineage: Eukaryota > Metazoa > Arthropoda > Insecta > Orthoptera > Acrididae > Schistocerca > Schistocerca serialis. Next base: position 461,996,206 of record NC_064639.1, read on the forward strand.
CACGCACTCCCCCTATTTCTCGATAATACAAAACGTGCTGTTCTTCCTTGAACTTCCTTGACATGCTCCATTAATCCTGTCTGGTAAGGAGGACCCCACACTGTGCAGCAGTACTCCAAAAGAGGACAGACGAGCGTAGTGAAGGCAGTCTCTTCAGTAGATATGTTGCATCTTCTAAGTGTTCTGCCAATAGCATGAAAAGTATAGTTGCTTCTCACCATATAGTTGAGATGCTGAGTTGCAGACAGACACAACAAAAAGACAGTCAGAAAGTGAGCTTTCGGCCAACAAGGCCTTCATCAAAAATACACACACACACACACACACACACACACAGACAGACACAGACTCTGGCTGCTGAAGCCACACTGAGAGCAGCAGCACCGATGGGAGAGGCAACCAGTTGATAGGGGCAAGGAGGAGGCATGGGTGGGGAGCAGTAGGGAAGCTGGGTAGAGGTGGGGGATGTTAAAATGCTGCTTGTGGGAGTATAAGAAGACAAGGTGGAGAGAGGTTGGGCAACTAGGTGCACTCAGGAGGTTAGATAGAGCCGGGAGGGGGGGGGGGGGGGGTAGTGGAAAAGGAAGTAAAAAGACAGGGTGAGGGTGTTACAGAGGGCTGTCTACTGCTGGAATGGGAACAGGAAAGGGGCTACATGGATAAAGACAATGACTAAGAATGGTTGAGGCCAGGAGGGTTATGACAATGTAGGATATATTGCAGGGAGAGTTGACACTTGAGAATGGAGAAAGTGTTGAGGTTCTGGAGGAATGTGGGTAGGTTGTTCTCCCCTCCCCCCACCTCTGTCCAGATCATGAAGATGTCATCAGTGAATCTGAACCAGGTGGGGGTCTAGGATTCTGGATGGTTAGGGAGGATTCCTCTAGATGGCCCATGAATAGGCTGACATAGGATGGTGCCAAGTGGGTACCCATAGCTGTACCCCAGATTTTTTATTGGTAATGCCTTCAAAGGAGAAGTAATTGTAACTGAGGATGTAGTTGATGATGTTGACAGGAAGGAGGTTGTTGGTTTTGAATCCATTGGGCGTTGGAAAGGCAGTGTTCAGTAGCGGTAAGGCCATGAGAATTAACGATGTTAGTGTAAAGGGAGGTGTCCTCAATAGTGATGAGGAGGGCACCATGTGGTGAGTCAGAGGAAATGGTTGGTATGTTTTGCATAGGAGGGTGGGTAGCATGTGATTGGCCAAAGGTATTGGTCTGTGAGAGCAGAGATTCTATCAGTGGGGGCACAGTAACCAGCCACAGTGGAGTGTCCTAGGTAGATGGGTTTATGGACTTAAGGAAGCATGTAGAAGGTAGGAGTTCTGGGAGTGGTATGGGTGAAGAGAGAGATGGACTCTGGGGAGAGGTTCTAGGATGGGCCTAAGGATTTGAGGAGAGACTGGAGATCCTGTTAGATTTGTGCAATGGAGTCACTGTGGCAGGGTTTGGAAGTGGAGGAATCTGACAGCTGCGGAGTCCTTCTGCCTGGTAATCTTTTGGATTCAAACAACTGTGGTGGATCCTTTGTCAGCAGATAGAATTGTAAGGTCAGGGTCAGTTTTTAGGTGTTGGATTGCAGTTCTTTTTGTGGATGGAAGGTTAGTTTGCATGTTGAGGGATTTGGGAAATGATGGTGAGGCAAGGTTCAAGGTTAAGAAATTCTGGAAAGTTAACAGTGGGTGATTAGAGGCAGTGGAAGTGGATCACAGTTGGGTGGAGGAGTGATCTGAGGGGGGGCAGGGTTCAACATTGGTCTTTGGTTGAGTCTGATTGGTAGGGTTGGATCTCCAGTCTGTCATCAAATCTTTGGTCCCATCCCAGAACCTCTCCCCAGAGACCAACTCTCTCCTCATCCCTACAACTCCCTTCACTCCTTCCTGCTACTTGCTTCCTAAACCCGTCCACCAAGGATGCCCCATTGTGGCTGGTTATTGTCTCCACTGGCAGGATTTCTGCTCTCGTAGACCACCACTTTCAGCCTGTTACCCGCTACCCACCATCCTATATAAAAGATACCAACCATTTCTTCCAATGACTCTCCACAGTTTCTGTACCTTTACCACATTTTGCCCTGTTCATCACTACTGATGCAACTTCCTTTTACACAAACATCCCTAATGCCCATGGCCTTCCCACTGTTGAGCACTATCATTCCTAGCACCCAAAAGATTCCAAACCAACAACCTCCTTCCCAGTTGCCATGACCAACTATATCCTCACTCACAATTACTTCTCCTTTGATGGCATTACTTCCAAACAAATGTGGGGTATGGCTATGGGCACTCGCATGCTACCATCCTATGCCAATCCATTCATGGGCCATCTAGAGGAATCCCTCCTAAACACACAGAATCCCAAACCCCTACCTCATTCAGATTCATTGACAACATTTTCATTATCTGAATTGGTGGGGAGAACATCCTATCCACATTCTTCCATATCCTCAACACATTCTCCCCCATTTGTTTCACCTGGTCCTACTCGACCCAAGAAGCCATCTTCCTTGATGTTGACTTCCACCTCAAAGATGGCTACATCAGTACCTCTGTCCATACCAATCCTACCAACCACCAGCAATACCTCTACTTCGACAACTGCCACCCATTCCAAACTAAGAAATCCCTTCCATACAGTCTAGCCACACAGGACCGTCACATCTGTAGTGATGAGCAATCCCTCTCAAAAAAATGCTGAGGGTCTCATTGAGGCCTTCACGTACTGTAATTACCCTCAAACACAGATGTCCCATGCCGTATCTTTCCAGTCACCCACCACCTGCCAGAGTCCCACTATCTGGCTGCAGAGGAGCATTCCCTTCATGACTCAGTACCACCCAGGACTGGAGCAACTAAATTACATTCTCTGCCAGGGTATTAATTCCCTCTTGTCATTCCCTGAAATGAGAAGTGTCCTATCCAGTATCCTTCCTATCTCTCCATGGTGATATTCCACTGCCCACTGAACCTACACAATATCCTCATTCGTCCATACACAACCCAAGTTGTCAACTTTTTATCTCATGGCTCATATCCCTGTCATAGATCTAGATGCAAGACCTGTCCCACCACCACCTACTCCAGTCCAGTCACAATCATCACCTTTTCTGTCTATGGCAGGGCTACCTGTGAAACCAGTCATATGATCTTCAAGCTAAACTGCAACCATTGTGCTGAATTCTAAATGGGCATGACAACCAACAAGCTGTCTGTTCTCTTGAATGGTTATTGACAAACTGGCCAAGAAACAGCTGGACCACTCTGTTGCTGAGCACGCCACCCAACGTGATGTTCTTCATTTCAGTGACTACTTTGCAGCCTGTGTCACCTGGATCCTTCTCTGCAACACCAACTTTTCTGAAGTGCACAAGTAAGAACTCTCGCTGCAGTGTATCCAACTTTCCCGTAACCCTCCTGCCCTCAATGTTCGTTAGTCATTGTCCTTACCCATGTAGCCCCTTCCCTGCTCCTCCTGACTGCACCTAGCTGCCCTACCCTCTCTCCATCTCATCCCTGTAGGCTTCCACAAGCAGCACTTCGCTGTCGACCACTACCTTCTATCCCTCCTCCTTCCTGCCCCAGCCTCCTCCTTACTCCCACTATCCATTTGTGTCTCCCATCATGCACTGATGCTCACCATCTGGCTTTAGTTGCCAGAGACTGTGGTCATGTGTGTGTGGTTTATGTGGAGGGGAGGGGGTGGGAGTTGCATGCGCGCGTGCATGTATATATGTTGTCTATTATCGACGAAGGTCTTGTTGGCCAAAAGCTCACTTTCCAACAGTCTTTTTGTTGTGCCTATCTGTGACTAAGCGTCTCCGCTATATGTGAGTAGCAACTGTCCTTTTCATAATATTGTCACATTCCATCCTGGATTTTCCATTGCTTGTTTGTTCTGCCAATAAATTACAGCCTTTGGTTCACCTACCCCACAACATTTTCTATGTGTTATTTCCAATTTACATTGTTCATAATCGTAATCCCTAGGTATTTAGTTGAATTTATGGCCTTTAGATTTGATTGATCTATCAATTAACCAAAGTTTAACTGATTCCTTTTAGCACACATGTGAATGATCTCACACTTTTCATTATTTAGGGTCAGTTGCCAATTTTCACGCCATGCAGATATCTTTTCTAAATCATTTTGTAATTTGTTTTGATCTTATGATGACTTTATTAGATGATAAACAACAGCATCATTTGCAAACAATCTAAGATGGCTCCTCTGAGTTTCTACTAAACCGTTTATATAAATAAGGAACAACTTAGGACCTGTAACACTACCTTGGGGAACAGCAGATATCTCTTCTGTTTTACTCTATGACTTTCTACCAGTTTCTGCAAAGTGTGACCTCTCTGACAGGAGATCATGAATCCATTTGCATAACTGAGACGGTATTCCATAAGCACGCAATCGGATTACAATGGAAATTTAGAAATATGGAATAAATTTGAAATCCCTTATCAGTAGCACTCAACACTTTGTGTGAATAAAGAGCTAGTTGTGTTTCACTAGAATGATGTTTTCTAAATCCATGTTGACTGTGTATCAATAGACTGGTCTGTTCAAGGTGATCCGTAATGTTTATGCACAGTATATATTTCAAACTCCTGCTGCATATCGAGGTTAATGATATCGGCCTGAAATTTAACAGATTACTCCTGTTGCCTTTCTTGAATATTGGAGTGACCTGTGAAATTTTCCAGTCTGACTGATACCATCATTCAGTCCAGATGAGAGCAGTTTCAAATACATTGATAGACAGAGCAAAAACTGTTTCTGATGAGGACCACTTGGATTCAGAAATTAATCATCTGAAGTATGTGTTCTGAAAGAACAGCTGTGGTTCGTGTGATATGAAGTCAGCCTTCTCCAAGAAAAGGAAATGAGAAAATGTTGAATGTTCACCTGATGAGTCACCGACTGTTTCCTTCCTTTTTGCACCACTACATCCAGCAAAATGGGGACATTCCTGGGGATATGAGATTTAACACCCATTTTCTCACCTCCTATGAAGGTAAGCAATGATCAACGGCATGAGGATACAGAAGGCAATGGAAACCACTGCATTAAAGACACATAACATGGATCCACAGGACATGTGGCCTGCAATTGAAGAAGTGTCATGATTATCTCTCCATTTGCAAAAGATTCTGGAACAGTCCCCCATTTGGATCCCCGGGAGGGGACTTCCAAGGGGGAGGTTACCATGAGAAAAATATTGAATAAACAAAGGAAGGATAACTTTGTATGAGTCGGGATGTGGAATGTGAGAAGCTTGAATGTGGTAGGGAAACTAGAAAATCTGGAAAGGGAAATGCAAAGGCTCAATCTGGATATAGTAGGGGCCAGTGAAGTGGGAAAAAGACAAGGATTTCTGGTCAGATGAGTATAGGGTAATATCAACAGCAGCAGAAAATGGTATAATAGTAGGATTTGTTATGAATAGGAAGGTAGGGCAGAGAGAGTGTTATTGTGAACAGTTCAGTGATAAGGTTATCCTTATTAGAATCGACAGCAAACCAACACCGACAATGATAGTTGAGGTATACATGCCAACATCGCAAGCTGAAGATGAAGAGATAGAGAAAGAGTATGAGGGTATTGAAAGGGTAATACAGTATGTAAAGGGATATGAAAATCTAATAGTCATGGGAGACTGGAATGCAGCTGTAGAGGAAGGAGTAAAAGAAAAGGTTACAGGAGAATACGGGCTTGGGACAAGGAATGAGAGAGGAGAAAGACTAATTGAGTTCTGTAACAACTTTCAGCTAGTAATAGCAGATACTCTGTTCAAGAATCACAAGAGGGGGAGGTATACTTGGAAAAGGCCGGGTGGTACGGGAAGATTTCAGTTAGATTACATCATGGTCATACAGAGATTCCGAAATCAGATACTAGATTGTAAGGTGTACCCAGGAGCAGACATATACTCAGATCACAATATAGTAGTGATGAAGAATAAGCTGAAGTTTAAGACATTAGGTACAAAGAAGGTAACTGCAAAGAATCCATGGGTAATAGAAGAAATACTTAAATTGATCGATGAGAGGAGGAAGTACAAAAATGTTCCAGGAAACACAGGAATAAAGAAATACAAGTTGTTGAGGAATAAAATAAATAGGAAGCGCAGGGAAACTAAGATGAAATGGCTCCAGGAAAAATGTGAAGACATCGAAAAAGAAATGATTGTCGGAAGTACAGACTCAGCATACAGGAAAGTCAAAACAACCTTCAGTGACATTAAAAGCAAGGGTGATTTATAAGAGTGCAATGGGAATTCTACTGTGAAATGCAGAGGAGAGAGCAGATAGGTGGAAAGAATACATTGAAAGCCTCTATGAGGGGGAAGATTTGTCTGATGTGAGTCGATTTAGAAGAGATAGGGGATCCAGTATTAGAATCAAAATTTAAAAGAGCTTTGGAGGACTTAAGATCAAATAAGGCAGAAGGGATAGATAACATTCCATCAGAATTTCTAAAATCATTGGGGGTCGTGGCAACTAAACGACTATACACATTGGTGTAGAATGTATGAGTCTGGTGACATACCATCTGACTTTTGGAAAAGCATCATCCACACAATTCCAAAGTCAGCAAGAGCTGACAAGTGCGAGAATTACCGCACAATCAGATTAACAGCTCATGCATCCAAGTTGCTTACAAGAATAATATACAAAAGAATGGAAAAGAAAATTGAGGATGCGCTAGATGATGATCAGTTTGGCTTTAAGAAAGGTAAAGGCACAACGGAGGCAAATCTCACATTGTGGTTAATAATGAAAACAAAACTAAAGAAAAATCAAGACACATCCATAGGCTTTGTTGACCTAGAAAAAGTGTTCGACAATGTAAAAATAGTGCAAGATGTTAAAAATTATGAGAAAAGTAGGGGTAAGCTATAGGGAGAGATGGGTCATATACAATATGTACAACATCCAAGAGGGAATAAGAGTGGACAATCAAGAACGAAGTGCTCTTATTAAAAAGGGAGTAAGACAAGGATGTAGCCTTTTGCCCCAACTGTTCAATCTGTACATTGAGGAAGCAATGATGGAAATAAAAGAAAGATTCAGGAGTGGAATTAAAATTCAAGGTGAAAGGATATCAATGATACGATTCACTGATGACATTGCTATCCTGAGTGAAAGTGAAGAAGAATTACATGGTCTGCTGAACAGAATGAACAGTCTAATGAGTACAGAGTATGGATTGAGAGTAAATCGAAGAAAGACAAAGGTAATGAGAAGTAGTAGAAATGAGAACAGCGAGAAACTTAACATCAGGATTGATGGTCACAAAGTAGATGAATTTGAGGAATTTTGGTGTCTAGGCAATAAAATAACCAGTGACAGACGGAGCAAGGAGGACATCAAAAGCAGACTAGCAATGGCAAAAAGGGCATTCCTGGCCAAGAGAAGTCTACTAATATCAAATATCGGCCTTAATTTAAGGAAGAAATTTCTGAGAACGTACGTCTGGAGTACAGTATTGTATGGTGATGAAACACGGACTTTGGGAAAACCAGAACAGAAGAGAATCGAAGCATTTGAGATGTGGTGCTATAGACGAATGTTGAAAATTAGGTGGACTGATAAGGTAAGGAATGAGGAGGTTCTGCGCAGAATCAGCGAGGAAAGGAAATGAGGAAAACACTGATAAGGAGAAGGGACAGGATGATAGGACATCTGTAAGACATGAGGGAATGACTTCCATGGTGCTAGAGGGAGCTGTAAAGGGCAAAAACTGTAGAGGAAGACAGAGATTGGAATACATCCAGCAAATAATTGAGGACATAGAGTGCAAGTGCTGCTCTTAAGACTGATACAAAAAGAAGAACAAGAAGAAGAAAGTAAGGGAGATGGTACACCCTGATAAGGATTAGCATTGGCCACAGGATCCCCAGGATTCACAACATCTCTTGTAAGTCTATCAATCCGTATCGTTTCTGGCTGCTATGCAGAACATTGAGGTCGTATCAAAAATTGAGAATTGGAGAAATCTGCAGTCGCTGAGCACACCCTCACTCTCTGAGCACAGCCTCACAGACGAAAACAAAATATTGTTTGATGAAACAAAAGTTTTGTCCCAGGCCCCTACAAACTGGGAATCTGTAGGTAAAGAAGCTGTAGAATAAGAATGTGTGAGAAGAACTTCAACCAATACAGCGGGTATAATCTTAAATCTTAATGGTGCATGGAAATGTGCTTTCAATGCAGAGAAGAGACACAGAAATTCATCACAATGTTTATGCTACTACAGGAGCAGTGATGCCACAGTATTATGTAATTACCGACCAATCAGAAGCAATCTATATGGGTGATACAGGGTACTCTAAAATTCCCCTTACACACTTCTAGGACTTGTAGAACCTATTGAGTAGGCAATATTTTGGATTGGAACCCATGTCTGGAAACATACCGTTTCCATGCTCTAGCCATTTGAAAATATGTTTGCTGAGTAGGGGTATGCAAGGGGTCATTACGATGGGGGAGGGGGGGGGGGGGGAGGGTTGGTTACGTCAGATTGGCTGATGTTATTTGATGTCTGTCCTACCTCTCTGACCTGGTTTGAGGCTTATTCAAGTGTCAGTGACTGTTAGAGCAACATGATTGAGTACACGTTGTAGAATTCACTGACACGAACCTTCTGTGTGGCAAAACTTATAGTAATGGAAAAACTGCTCATTGCCTTCATCAAGATAGTTATCCACAACATCTGATTAAATTGCATACTCATTTCACCACAATTTTGTAACGGCTTCAAGAAGGGGTTATAATCACCGTCAGCAAGTGTGACTTGGTGATCCAAGGAGACGCCATACTCCCGAGCTGGAAGAGCCCGTATTGCATCTCATTGGAAGAAACCCGCCAGTGAGTTCACAACCAATTGCGCATCCTGATTTTGCACCACATGTTAAGTTCTGTACTCAGTTTCTATGCCACTACATCAGCTAGATCCTAATATTTCCATGGCACATTCTCATCACAGATGAATGCAAATTTACTATGGATTGTGTTCTCAGTTCTCTGAAGAGACTTGTCTAGGCAGATGAAAACTCTCATGCCATGAATGTCCAGGGATTCCAACATAGATTTGATATCAATGTGTGGGCGGGTATTCTGTATAGTCATGTGATTGGACGATACATGCTTCCACCTAAGCTCACAGGGCCCAACTACTTGACATTCCTGCAACAAGTACTGGGTGTGTTGTTGAATTGTGCTTCATTGAATGTCCATCATAGCATGTGGTTTCAGTATGACAGTGTATCTGCTCTGCATGTTCAGGAACATTTGGACGAATGATTCGGACACAGATGGATAGCCCAACGTGGTCTGAAGACATGGCCTCCACAGTCACCAGGTTTGACTCCATTGGACTTTTTCCTCTGGGGTCAAATGAAGAGTTTGGTTTATGAGACTCCTATAGAGACAAGAAGATCTGGTACCACGAGTTGTGGTCACTGCAGGACAGATTACAGAGACACCAAGTGTGATAGAGCAGGCACAACATTATTCATAGCTACAGTGTGTGCACTGAACTTGGTGGCCGCCACATCAAACCTTACTTGTAGTGGATCAGAATGGTAATCCTCCTTTGAAAATGGCAAAAACGGTCTAAGTTTAACTGCAAACAACAGTGTTTGTGAAAGCACATAAAGTTTCCTTTTTGTTTCTTTTGTTATTAATGAGTGGAATTGTAAAACAAGTGACGTACTGGGTCACGCCTAATAAATTACTAGTAATATTGGTTACATTACCGACATGTTCTCAAATGGTAGTATCATGGAAACTATATTTCTGGACTTGGGTTCCAATTCAAAATATTATCTACTCAGTCCTCCGACAACTCCTAGAAGTGTGTAAGGAGAATTTTAGAGCTCCCTGTATAAGGCCATCACAACAGCAGTTTTGACAGTCAGTTGCTTCTGATGGAGATGGAGGTTATCATTGAAAGCTCAAGGCTTTACCCTGAATTGACACGGCAATAGGTCCAAGAATTTTTTACACAACAGTGCTGTCTTGAAAGACTTTTTTCTCATAACCTACATTGCTCTTGGTATGCTGTTGTTTTTTATTTCTCGTTCAGCTACAGGCAAAGCGTGATACACTTACAAACATCAACATAAAAATTTAAATTAACATTAACAATGATTTACAATAAAATTTTCAGGGTTTCCAGCCACAAAAGTGCTTGGTCACTTATCACATGTATGTCCATCAGATTTCCTCCCTTAAGTCCGTGTACGTCGCACTCAACTATATGCTGCATGGTTTGACTCTCTCCGCACTCACAATTGGGGTCCTGGGAGAAACCCCACTTTTTCAACAAATATCCGCACCGACCAACACCTGTCCGCAGACGATTTAGAGTTACCCACACTCTACGTTGGAGTTGGAAGCCTGGAACTCGTTGAGATGGGTCCTCAATGAGGAAACTGTTATTCACTTTGCTTTCCTGCCATTGCTGTTTCCACAGGTTATTGATATCAATCTGTTGTTTGAGTTCTTTCCAGAAGGGATTTCTTGACATCAATCTGTCAGGGGGAGGAGGTAGGTCCCTGAACTTTTCTTTGTACCTCTGGATTGCTCTTTCACGTCTAATCGAGGGTGGTTCGATATTGGCAAGGACGGGCAGCCAAGGTTTCGGGGTGGGTCTTACTGTTCCTGTTATGAGCCTCATTGTCTCGTTAAGTTGCACATCAATATATCTGACATGCCTACTGCGGGCCCAGACGGGTGCGCAATATTCCGCTACACTATACAGAAGTGCCAGTGCTGATGTGCGTAGAGTTTCAGTGGAACATCCCCAGGTTGTTCCTGCCAGTTTCATTATGATGTTGTTTCTTGTTTTCATTTTTTGGGCGACTTCGTACAGGTGGCTCTTATATGTGAGAGTGCGATCTAGCTTAACACCCAGATATTTTGGCGTTCTATTGTTTTTCAACAATTTACCTTTTATTTGCACTTTTAGCTCACGATTTGCATCTTTGTTACACAAGTGCATTATTGATGCCACGGATTTAGTCGGATTTACTTTGAGGTGCCAGTTGTCATAATATTGTTGTAGTCGTTCCAGATCCCTGTTTAAAATTTCTTCCAGTTCTTCGAAAGTGTTGGCGTGAGCCGCGATAGCGATGTCATCTGCATACATAAAAGAACGAGATTCCAGGTTTGGGATGTCCGCTATGTATAAATTGAAAAGGCATGGAGCCAGCACAGACCCTTGGGGGAGACCATTTTGTAGTGTCCTGTAGCTGCTTGTTTTCCCATTCAGAGATACCTTGAATCTCCTGTTTATCAACATATTTCTGACTAGATCTATGATCTTCTTGCATTTCACGACTTTTGACAGTTTATACAGTATCCCTTTTGTCCATACGGTGTCGTATGCTGAGGTGAGATCTAATAATACCATGCCCGTTTTCTTTTTGTTTTGGTAACCTCTTTCAATGAAAGTGGTTAGGGCGAGAACTTGGTCGCAACAATCTCTTCCTTTTCGAAAACCGCCTTGCTCTGGGGGAAGAGCAGCTTCTATTTTACTTTCTATTCTGCCTAGGATGACTCGTTCAAACAGCTTGTAAGTGGTGCACAATAAAGATATCGGTCTATAATCTTTAGCATTCTCTCCTGTTTTCCCTGGTTTCTGGATGGCTATGACTTGTGCGTTTTTCCATTGCTTTGGTAACCGGCTGGTATCTATGATATTAGAGAAAAGAGAAGACAGCCATGCTCTTCCCTTTGGCCCGAGGTTCTTCAAGAATTCTGGAAGAAGGCCGTCACAGCCAGCTGCTTTACCAGGTGACATTTTCTTTAGTGCTATATTTATCTCTTCTTGTGTTACCCAGTTCGCTAAACCTGCTTCCTCCTCGCTTGCATCTAGCTCTTCGTTCATCAGTTGGTGCAGTTCTTTTTTCTTCGAGGCGGAGGCATGGATTCTGGATGTTTGTAGTATAGAAGAGCATATCTTGTTAGGGGTCATTTTATTATTGATGTTCCGTCCCTTGAATTGTGCTCCGCCAAGTTTCCTCAGTATACTCCAGCTTTTCTGTGAGGAGTGCGTAAAGTCCATTTGTTCCATCCGCTTTTGCCATCTCTGTTTGCGTTCCTCGTCCATAGCTCTTATGAGCTGTTCTCCTAGTTCTGGATTCTCTGTTTTGTTATATTCATCGAGTAGTTGTTCGCACTCCTTTGTCCAGCATGGGATGTATTCTTTCCGCGCTCCTCTTGGTATTGAGTTATGTGCCGCTTTAATAATTAACTTCGTAAATCTGTCGTAATTTTCTGGAATTGGGGGAATTCTGTTTACATTATTTTCAATGGTATCTTTAAACTTAACCCAGTTAGCCTTCCTGAGGTTCCAGCGGGCTATAGGGGGGCTCTTTATTACTGGTATTTGGATCCCAAGGTCTATAATAACTGGTCTGTGTTGGCTCCGAGGAATACGGCTCAGTACAGTTCTCTTGGACGGAAGTGCTATTCCAGTTTCTCCAGATGAGACAAAGCAAAGATCGGGCGTTGATGTTGTGCCCCACGCTCCTGAACAGAAGGTGGGGGTATCTTTTGCATCGTATATTAATGTATAATTATTTATATCTGCCCAGTCTGCCAGCATGAGTCCTTCTTTGTCGCAAGACTGATAGCCCCATCTGGGGTGGTGGGAGTTAAAATCGCCAATTATGACTGCAGGGTGTTGTGGGTTAGGTAAAACAGGTTGTTCCCATTTTTCTGAAGGTGGCTTGTACATGTTATACACAGTCATATCGTTTAGTTTGATTCCCACGGCAAATTCGTGGTGCATAGTTTCCTCAATATTATCAACCAGTTCTTTATTGATCAGTGTTGCAATACCGTGTTTATTATGGGCTTTATAGCCCACAATTTCATAGCCTGGTATTAGAAGTCTCGAGATATTTTCTTCCGATAGATGTGTTTCCTGCAAGGTCAGCACATCAATTTTTTCTTCTGTTAGTAGCTTTGTGAGGATGTCTCCTTTTGTCCTCGTGTATCCTTCTATGTTAACTTGGCATATACGTATTCGTCCACGCACTTGGCTCCGGGGGGGAAACTGAGGCATTTGTCTCGCTCTCTTGCGTAACTTCGCCTGTGAGGGCCGGGAGGTATTACTACGTCCGGCCGCCGTTTGGTAGTGACATTTGCTTCTCGTGTCGCAGCTCGTTCTGAGCATTTCGATTTTCTTCTCGCAATGCGATCGTTGTGCGGCACGATACTGGGGGGGTAGGCCATGTCGAGGCTGTCACCATCTACCTATGCTGTTGTGAAAAGGCATTTGTGCTCTTGACAACACCAGCTATGTAAGTAAACTATTTCCTACTAAAGATGAGGGTGTGAACCATCAAAACGCATAGTAGAAAATAAAATAAGTTACTGACAGGGAAAACTGTTTGATTTGGATGTATCAACATTGTGAATGAAATATCAGTCTTTGCTGCATTAAATGACATTGATGCGGAACAGAGGGAAGATCCAGTACTGTTGAAAACCACAGAAGCCCTGAAGGGTGAGGAGCCGACCAAAGAGGAATTCCAATTAATTAGTGAAGCGTTGTATACAAGGAACTATGATCCAGTGGGACCAGAACCCAGGTTTGGAGAGACTTATTGCACAAGATTAGAAGGAAAGGCTTATTCCTTTAAGTCCATTTTGCTTTTGTATCCCCTCTACATATTCCTTCCATCTTTCAGCTTTCCCTTCTTTGCTTGGTACTGGACGCCCATCTGAGCTTGAGGTTATCTTTTCTCCAAAGGCAACTTTAATTTTCCTGTAGAATTTTCCTGTATCTATCTGTCCCACAGTTCCCCTTTTAAACCTCTCTTTCTCAACTCGTCCAGTAAATCTCCCTTGACCCAGGACACTGGGCGACTTTTTCTCATTTCAGCCCCTGTGGTTTTATGAAGTTCCAGTAGGTGGTGGCGCTATACTTAACCTTCAAACTGCTGTCTGTGATGGAGGTACGCTTCAAACAGAGACCTGTTATTGAGTTTCTTTTGGCAGAAAGCCAAAGCATCATGAATATTCATAGTGGCTTGCTGAATGTCTATGGAGATCTAGCAGTGAACAAAAGCATGGTGAGTCATTGGGCGAGGTGTCTGTGTCATCGTCACAACAGGGTCACACAACAATGTCTGATCTCACACATGCCAGCCGGTCACACACAGCTGTGATTCCTATAATGTTGGAATTTGTGGACACTATCTTTCAAGGTGATCGAAAAATCACAATCAAACAACTTGCTGCACTTCAAGACGTCTCTGTTGGTAGTTGTGACACACTAGTCCACCAGTTGGAGCAGTCAAAAGTGTGTACCTGCTGGGTTCCTTGCTGCCTAACAGAAGACTCTGAAGAGCAATGAAGGACCATCTGTGTGAATTGCTTGCATGTTAAGAGGCTGATCGCGACAATTTTTTGTCTAGCATTGTCACATATGATGAAACGTGGGTTCATCACTTGGAACCAGAAACAAAACAGCAATCCATAAAGTTGTGCCCCACAACCTCTCCTCCAAAGAAAACATTCAAAGCTGCACCCTCAGCCAATAAACCCTAGGTGACAGTCATCTGAGACTCTAAAGGGGTTATTCTGTTTGATGTCCTCCCTCATGGTACAGCAATCAACTTGTGTTTGTCACCACATTAATGCAAACAAATTTCTCCTTCTCCTCCACGACAATGCAAGACCTCACACAAGTCTACACACCCTAGAGGAGCTTGCAAAACTTCATTGGACTTTTCTTCCTCATCCATCCTGCAGCCTAGATCTTGCACTTTCCAGCTTTCATCTGTTTGGCCCAGTGTAGGATGTGCTCCATGAGAAGCAGTACAGGGATGATGGGCATGTTACTGATGCAGCACGACGTTGGCTCCAAAGTCGACCAGCAGAGTGGAACCATGCAGGCATACAGGTCATCCAGTAAGGTGGCGTAAGGTGATCACAAAGAATAGAGATCATGTTGAAGAATAGGGTTTTGTAGCCAAAAGAGTGGGGCAAAATATTGTGTTTTGGAATCCTGAAAAAAACCAACCTGTTTTTGAAAAAAATGTGTTCATTACGTATTGAACACCTCTCACATTATATTTTCAAAAATTGATTATTTTCATTGATATTTTTCTGTATTCTTGTTTTTGTGTAGATTGAGAAAGAGTCTTTTTACCTCTCCAGTGCATTCCAGCTTTATTCAGTTTTCCAAACAGTATTTTCCTGTCTGCTGTATCAAAAACCTCTCCCGTAAGTCAGTGGATGAGACATGTTTTCCTGTTCATCTCAGTTCTTTCTGAGATCATTCATAATGCCAGTATAGCTTCTTTGGCTCCTTTTCCTATCCTAAATCCTAATTGGACTTCGATTCACACTGTTTAATTTTAGCTTTTAGTCTTTAGTTAGCAATATGAAGTCAAGTTTTGAAGCACGGTTTATGAAAGCCAAGGTTCTATAATTCTACAGAACATGCTTCTACAGAACATGCTTCACCAGACATGGACTTCACTTGAATTGTAAAGGAAAGTGCAAATTAGGAAAACTGACAAGTGAACTAATTAAAAGTAAGTCCCAAAAGACAGTCAGAGAACTAGGGTGGTATGAACCTTGTGTGAGATCAACAACAGCAGCCCCTTCAACAGAGGACAACAGTAGTGCACCAGCTAGAACTGCGGATACGGCCACATCAACAGCCACGAGGAATGATAGAGGTGCCACTTGCTTATCTACCAGCAGTAAGAATGTGAGTAGCTGCAGTGAAGATTTTTTATGGACTATCATCCCCCAGCCAGTGCCACAAAAACTGTAAATGTAGAAGCATCTACTTCTTTGCCTATCCTTCTCAAAAACAGAACTTTAATTATGCACCTAAATGTACAATCAATCAAAAACAAAATAGATGAAATTGATGTGTTCCTAAGTTCAAACCCATGTCATGTTTTCTGTGTAAATGAACACTGGCTCACACCAGCTGAAATTGCCCTGTATACCCCAGAAGGATTTGAATTAGCAAGCTCATATTGTAGAACCAAAAGTAGTCATGGAGGAGTCGCTATTTTTATAAAGAGAAACTCTAACATTGAATTTGTAGCACAAAAAGTCGATCATTTTTGCAAAGAGCAACTTTTTGAAATTGCTGCATTATTGCTTCCCAAACTTAAATTAGTGATCATCTCTACGACGGGAGGCCCTAGCCACACGACATTTCCATTTATCGCACTCCTAGCTCTGATATTCATCAGTTTATTGACCAAATGGATACTTTAAATAAGTACCTGCTGGTAAAATACAGACACCACAAAATAGCATACATTGGTGACATTAATATAGACATACGACTAAAAACACCAACTGTCACCCACTTTCAAAACATGTTAAGGTCCAACAACTTGTACTGTAGGAATAACAAGCCAACCAGATTAGATGCCTGCCTAGATAACATAATCTCCAATTTGACAAAAGACGAGTGTCAGTACGGAGTGATAAATCCAGTTCTATCTGACCACGACAGCCTATGGCTAATGGTCAACTGTGAAAACTATCCTACTCAGCAACCTGAACACATTAAGAGAATCAGATTATCATATTCTGACAACATTACAAAGTTAAGGCAAAAATTATCAGAAGTTGAGTGGGACAGAGTATATAATTGTAGTAACAACGATAATGCTTTTAACTTATTCATGAACATACTAACAAGCTTAGTTCAAAACTGTTGCCCACAAATAATCAAAAAGATGAAAATAGATGGTGCACCAAATAGAAAAAAGAAGCACAACTGGTTCACTCCTGAACTGCATGACCTGAGAAACACACTTATTGCCCTACATAAAATGGCTAAAACTGGTAACCTAGAATCGAAGCAGAGGTATAAAGAAGCCAGGAAGAATTATAGAACGGAAATACAGATAGCAAAGCAGAGAGCCAATGATGCTTTCATTGAAAACTCCAGCAACAAATGCAAAGCAGCCTGGCAGGTAATAAACAAAATAGCAGGGAAGCATAAAAACAGACAAGAAATTCCAATAGCGCCAGAAAAATTAAATGAATTTTTTGTTAACAGTACTAAGTTCAAAGCTACGTCTGCCTCTGCACCAGATGATGCAACTTCTGAAAGTTTTACCTACAACATTCCTGACCTAAATAACTTATCCTTTAAATGGAAACAGGTGACCTGCCAAACTGCATACAAAGTCGTCACAAACCTACATGGCTCATACAGTGAAGATCTCTATGGCATCTCCAACACCATCTTGAAACAAATAATTGACATATTTGTTGCCCCTCTTACCTTTCTGATCAATAGTACTTTTACAGCTGGAAAGTTTCCTGAGGTCCTGAAGGCTACTATTGTTATCCCAATCTATAAAAAAGGAGGAAAAAACAAACCTGAAACTTACTGTCCAATATCCCTCATACCTATATTATCCAAGATAATAGAATGCTGCATTAAAACACAACTTTGCAACTACTTTGCTGAACAAAATCTTTTTTCCTCCTCGCTCTTTGGTTTTAGGCCAGGATTGTCTACAATAAATGCAGTAGAAACTCTTGTGACAGACATACTTGATGGCTTCGAGAACAGTTCCATCACTTGTGCTGTACTACTAGATCTGAGTAAAGCATTTGATACTGTATCCCATGAAATACTAATAAATAAACTAGGGTGCTATTGTGTCAAAAATAACGAACTGGCATTAATCAGATCATACCTGACAAACAGAACTCAGGTAGTTATAGTAAATAGCCAGCAATCAAATGCCCTACCAGTTGTAAGAGGCATGCCACAAGGCTCAGTGCTTGGACCTTTTCTCTTCCTGGTATACATGAATGACTTGCCTACTTTCATGCTTCTCAAGTCAATAATATATGCTGACGACACAACCCTGATTACCTCAGATAACAAATTGGAGGAAGTGAAGAAACAAACAAAAGTAATGCTTGAAAAGTCTGCCATATGGCTCCACAGTAACAAGCTGATACTCAACAGTAGCAAGACGGAAACTATGTATTTCTTCTTGCACAATCTACAGGAAAAATTAAATGAGTCTGACTCCGTAAGACTTCTAGGAATCCACCTGGACCCGAAATTAACATGGAACACCCACACGGAACTGTTATGTACCAGACTATCTAGAGTAGTCTTTTGTTAAGGAAACTAAAAACATTAGTTAGCAGAAAACAACTTTTATCTTCTTATTATGCCTTCTTTGAATCTCACTTACAGTACGGAATAAAATTATGGGGCAACTCAACTGGTGCTCGGACAGTGTTCATGTGGCAGAAGAAAGCAATTAGGGCAATTACAGGTATTAAAAAGCCAAGAATCATGTCGAAAGCACTTTAAGGAACTTAACATCTTAACATTGCCTTCTCTGTGTATAAAAACGTGTCTTCTTTCCATATATAACTATGTTGGTATATATATATATATATATATATATACCTTCCAGAACAGATGTTCATCCACATGATACCAGATATAAAAACAATCTTGATGTAGACTTTACTAGGCTACCTAAGGTCCAAAGTAGCTTTAAGCAAACAGGATTAACATTATATAACAAGTTACCACAATCACTGAAAGACCTACAAGGTGATGCCTTCAAGAAGCAGCTGCACAAATTGTTAGCTGATAAGTGTATCTATGATGTAAAGGAATTAGAATGTAGTAGAGAGTGAGAGTAACTATGATGTAAAGGAATTGGAATGTAGTAAAGAGTAACTATGATGTTAAGGAATTGGAATGTAGTAGAGAGTAACTACGATGTTAAGGAATTATAATGTAGAGAGTAACTCTTTATCCTCATGTAATGTAATCTGAATGTAAGTAGTTTCCCAATTTTAGATTCACTATCAAATGTAATGTCAAAACTGTCTATTTCAACAAATGTTGGCTAATGACAAGTAATAAATAAATAAATAAATATAATGTGAACAATCATTGGCATTTCCTTTCTTAAGTATGATATTAATTTTCCCTTTTTTTAATTCCATCGATAGTGTTCCATCCTCAAAACACTCACAAGCATAAATTTTTACAAGTTTTTTTTTTTTTTTTTTTTTTTTTTTTTTTTTTTTTTTTTTTTTTTTTTTTTTTTTTTTTTACCTCTAACATTCTTTAATAACTCAGCATCTGTTCCAGTTGCTTTGTTGCTCTTTAATTTTATGAGGCATTGTTGAGTTCTGAAGTAATAATTGATGGTCCTATGAATTCATTTTCCACTTTCCCCATTATGCTTATGTAATTTGAATCATCTCCATCATGTCGTTCTTCAATATATTCTTTCCAGTAATCCATATTTTTTCAGGTACAAATTGAGTGTTACCTTTTTTCTTTAACTATGTTGGTATGAGTTCTACATTTAAACTGTAATGACCTAATTTTTGAATATATCTTACATGCATTTACTTAGTCCATTTATCTTTTTTGTATGTAGCACATAGTTATTGTTTCATTTTTCTGCCATCATCATCAGATCACACCTCCATGTCCCAAGTGCTAGTGACAAGCCTCTTCCAACTTTTTCTATACTTGTACTGCCCTTCCACAAGTACCATACCCCAAAGAAGAACACTTTCAGCAATGTTTTCTTAACTGTGCTGATCCATCTTGTCCTTGGCTGTCCAGCATCTCTTTTTTTTCCCATTAGAGCCATTTCAAGGAATTTCTTGTGTATCCTTGTTTCATCCATCCATTTCACATATCATACTATCTTAATCTAGATTGCCAGGGTTTTTCCAGTTCACTGAGCTTTACATGTGTATCCATTTTGTTCCTTTCTTTCCTTATCTTTTCCTTTTTTGTTTGACTCAACGTAGATCTGACAAACGTCTTTCTGCAGTTTGCAGTTGGTTATTCTGTCTTCTTTACCAGAGCACAGGTCTCCAGTGTGTAGACCAAAGAACAAAAAAGTAGATACTGAAGATCGTTAGTTTTGCATGTTGTGGTTTGTGGTTGTCCCAAATGAAGCAACGTATTTGTAAAACTGAGCAGCCTTAGAAGTACAGCTTAGAACTTCCAAGTTATATTTTTACAGTCTTATCACACTGCCCAAATATGGAAAATGTTGCACATTCTCCAGGGATCTACCACTCAGCTATTGTAACTCAAGCTGTCTTCTTTGGAAATGATTGCTCCATATCAAGTTTTTCTTAGACTTCATTTGTATCTCCTCAGATAACATCATTGGTGAAAATCATTGACTTCAATACAGGTCTGTATTGCTCTTTTATTCATTTCATGATGTCACCCACCACAATGATGCAGAGCACTGGAGACAAGACTCTTCCCTGCTAGATTTCACATTGTGTCTCAGACTATTCATTCTCTTTCTCCTCAGTTACAGCTGACACATCGTCTGTAGTGCATCTTCACTTTCTCAGTCAGTGCAGTGGTACATTTCTTTTACTCTGGGCTTTCCCAAGTCTTGGGTCTTGGTACATTGTCATTATATTTTACTTTGTCTAGGAAGGCTAGTGTAATGTTTTTAGCCTTTTGCAGATATTTTTCAAGTATTCTATCACCTTTTTTTAAAAAAAAATAATGGTATAATTACACCTTTGATCCAATCATCAGCGAAAATGTTCTCTCTCCAGATTGTGTGTAATACTCTGTAAAGGCAACTGATTCCGTATGTTCTTGCTGTGTAGATCATATCTCCATTTATTGTACTCTGCTTACCAACCAACTTAGTGGTGGTTCTTTTTTGTCACTTTTGTTCTTCTCATAACACCCAGTTTGCATTCCATTATCATTCAGGTTGTTGTCTCCATTCAAGAGTTTGTTACAGTAATCCAGCATTACTGACTGAATATCTCTCATGTTTCTGACTAGACCCCCATCTGTCTCAAAACCACGGATGAATAACTAAATTTTATTTGGTTTCTACCTCTTTGTTTGACTAGAATATAATGTACTTTGTATCTATGACTATGTCCTGATTATATACCTTCCTCTGTCAGGAACTTTGAACCAGGCATTTGTTAGAACTATTTCATACTGTCCACAGAATTCTAATAACCTTTCAGTTCTAGTATTCATGTTTTCCAGTCCAAATTTGCCAGTGCATTTTGAATTGTAGTGGCTGACCACACAGGCATTTAAGTCTGCCATTATCATAACTTTGTTGTTTTTATTTCTTACTCTTAGCAGTCCTCATATTGGATCATACATATCTGCGATTTCTTCGTCTTCATCGTTTATTGTCACGAAGTAAACTTTTATTATGCATAGGTCTACTGGAGAAGGTACCAGCTTCACCGTCACTAACTTGATTGTTAACATGGTAGATTTTCATCGCATTGTTTTCTCATTGATCCCTAGAGCAGTTGCCACAGCACTTCATCCTAGTTTTGCTTTACAAGCAAAAAACTCTTTAATCATGTGGTATAAAATCTCCCATGCCATCCCAACTATTCTCTGATACACCTAGCATGTCTACTTCTAGTGTCCCACGCTTTCTTATGCACGCCAAGACAAAATAATAACACACCACAAGGAATTATCAGAATGGCAAGGAAATGTGATTTACATGTACATACAAACAAATGATTACAATTTCATAAAAACTGGATGATTTACACCAGAGAAATAGCTTCACAAGTCATTAACACATTGGTCCATATATGGCCCTTATGCAAGCAGTTATTCGGCTTGGCATTGATTGATAGAGTTATTGAATGTCCTAAGGGATATGGTGCCAAATTCTGTCCAATTGGTGCATTAGATTGTCAAAATCCTGAGCTGGTTGGAGGCCCCTGATCACAGTATTCAAAACATTCTCAATTGAGGAGAGATATGGCAACCTGTGCTGGCTGAAATAGGGCTTGGCAAGCACAAAGATAAGCAGTATAAACTCTCACCGTGTGTGGGCAGGCATTATCTTGCTGAAACGTACCCCCAAGATGGCTTGCCATGAAGGGCAACAGAAGAGGTGCAGAATATCGTCAACATACTGCTGTACTGTAAGAGAGCCATGGATGACAACCAAAGGGGTCCTGCTCTGAAAAGAAATGGCAATCCACACCATCACTGCTAGTTGTCGGGCTGAATGGCAGGTGACAGTTAGTTTCGTATCACACCACTGTCCAGTGCACCTCTAGACATTTCTTCAGCCTGGAATCTAATTGACTGGAGTAAACTTGTCTTTAGCTATAAGTCTTGCTGAGTTCCAGCGACCAGTGAAGACATGTCTGGAAATGCCACAGACACTGGAGCGTACCAACCTCACTGTCACCAGTTGTACAGCCCAGCAACCAGGAGTAGTGGTAAGAGGTGCCATTTCAGTCAGTAGCAAGGCCCCTTTGGTTATTACCTGCCGCGCCCTTACAGCACAGCAGTAAGTTGACGATATTCTACAGTCCATTTTGTTGCCCTTCAGGGAAAGCCGTCCTGGGCTTACATTTCAGTAAGATAATGCTCACCCACACACGGTGAGTTTCTTCTGCTTGTTGTTATGCTTGCCAAACCCTACCTCAGCCATCAAGTTCACCGTACCTCTCCGCAATTGAGAATGTTTTGATCATCACAATCAGGGCCCTCCATTGAGCTCTGGATTTTGACGATGTATTGTACCAGTTGGAGAGAATTCGGCACAATATCCCTCAGGAGGACATCCAGCATATCTGTTAATCAATGCCAAGCCAAATAACTGGTTGCATAAGGGCCAGGGGTGGACAAATGCATTAGTAATTTGCTCAATTTGTGCAGTTCTTTCTCTTGACTGGATCATCCAGTTTTTTGAAATTGTAATCATTTGTTTATCTGTACATGTACACCACATCTACTGATTTCCTTCCCATTTGGATAATTCCTTTGTGGTGTATCATTCCTACTGCTTTAGAGGGCATTTCCTGATTCACCTACAAAATCTAAGCTAGCATAATTCATGATTTATTTTTTAATTCTTCTAGCTTTTCAACTTTATATTGAGTTCTTGTTTTTCTTGTCGTAGTTTTAAATTTTCTATTACTTTTAGTATTGCAAGGATGTCACTGAATGACAACCTTGCTTTGTCCTCTTTCCCTATCAGATACTGGACTGTGATTCCCTTCTTTCTGTCTGTTCTGGCTGCATATCCTTAAGGATCTTTACTGGGGTAGTTTCTCCTTGCCGTTGAGTCCTCTGCCTTCAGGGTCAGGTTCTCAAATCCAGGGCAAGAGACCGCCCTAACTTCCTAGTGGAGTTCTGATAAACAGTGTCTGCTTAGTACAGCCAAGCACGGATAGTGAATGATAGAATATACAAAATGAAAGTCCATTTCCTATTTAGTTCAGCTCTTTCTGATTCAGGTACAGAAGTGCTGTTATTGAAAGACTCAATCACTGGCATGTGTTTATTAAACACACCAAAAAAATGAAAGTACAATTCAGAAGCCAAAGTTCTGTTCTGATAAACATTGTCCAGTTATGAAACTTCCTGGCAGATTAAAACTGTGTGCCAGACCGAGAGTCGAACTCGGGACCTTTGCCTTTCGCGGGCAAGTGCTCTACCAACTGAGCTACCCAAGCACGACCCACGCCCCGTCCTCACAGCTTTAATTTCGCTAGTACCTCATCTCCTGCCTTCCAAACTTCACAGAAGCTCTCCTGCGAACCTTGCAGAACTAGCACTCCTGGAAGAAAGGATATTGCAGAGACATGGCTTAGCCACAGCCTGGGGGATGTTTCTAGAATTCTAGTGTCCAGTTAGTACAACCAAGTGTAGATAGTGAAAGATAGAATATACAAAAATGCATGTCCAGAATTTGGATTGTGTTCGTAATTCTCGATTGTTGGCATAGCTAACAGCGTAGCACAGCAAAATGAGATGAACTGGCTGTAGCAGCCTGCAAGCTCGTTTAAATAGGGCTGCACATAGTGTTTACATGTGCTCAAGCATGATGGTGGCTGAAGACAAGACTTGCTTCCAGGTTGTGATGGTCTGCTCTGTATCGGGCATCTCAAAGTCAGCCTACCTGGTCAGCTGGCAAGTCTTCCCTGCATGCTGTGGCTATTGTTGCTGTTGTTGTTGCTCTTAATGTCTTTGGGTGGATAGGCCAAGGTAATCGTATCAGTACACAGTGCTGCCACTTCTAGGAGTGTCCTGCTTTTCATATCCAGCTATGGCATGAAGTGGCAGTCACTGCAAATACCAAAGTGTCTCTTAACAAAATTCTGTTTCCTACATTTTTGGTACAAAATAGATGCTATTTGGTAAGCTGTAATCAGATGCACAAGTGTCTTCATTCAGTTCAGTGGTGCCCAGTTGGTACAACGGCTAGAGTTTATCGTGCTACATCTACATGGTTACTCTGCAATTCACACTTTTAAGTGCCAAGCAGAGGCTTCATCAAACCATTTTCATACTAATTCTCTACCATTCCACTCTCGAATGGCGTGTGGGAAAAAGGAACACCTAAATCTTTCTGTTCGAGCTCTGATTTCACTTATTTTATTATGATGATCATTTCTCCCTACATAGGTGGGTGTCAACAAAACATTTTCGCATTCGGAAGAGAAAGTTGGTGATTGAAATTTCGTAAATAGATCTAGCCGCAAAGAAAACCACCTTTGTTTCAGTGACTGCCACCCCAACTTGCGTCTCATATCAGTGACACTCTCACCCCTATTGCACAATAACATGAAACGAGCTGCCCTTCTTTGCACTTTTTCTATGTCCTCCATCAATCCTACCTGGTAAGGATCCCACACTGCGCAGCAATATTCCGGCAGTGGACGGACACGTGTAATGTAGGTGGTCTCTTTAGTGGGTTTGTCGCATCTTCTAAGTGTTCTGCCATCAAAGTGCAACCTTTGTTTCGCCTTCCCCACAATATTATCTATGTGGTCTTTCCAATTTAAGTTGCTTATAAGTGTAATTCCTAGGTATTTAGTGGAATTGACAGCCCTTAGATTTGTGCGATTATCGTATACCCAAAATTTATCAGATTTCTTTTAGTACCCATGTGGATGACCTTGCACTTTTCTTTGTTTAGTGCCAATTGCCACTTTTCGCACCATACAGAAATTCTCACTAGATCGTTTTGTAATTGAAGTTGATCGTCTGATGATTTTACTAGACGGTAAATTACAGCATCATCTGCAAACAATCTAAGGGGGCTGCTCAGATTATCACCTAGATCACTTATGTAAATCAGGAACAGCAGAGGGCCTAGTGTACTAGAGGTTGGAGAGTTTGATTCCTGGTGTAGTTGCAGCTCTTTCAGTTGCTAATCACTGATGGTCTGATATGTTACACAGTTTCTTAATAGTAATTCACTAATTACAGCAGGACATACAAAACATATGCAGTCGTTTGATACTAACTTAGAAATGAGAGTACAATTACTTTTATTATACCACCTTACTTTTGTACATACACCCTCTCTCTTACCATGCACTACATACCTCCTTTCATTCCAGTAGATTATTATTTTTGCTTCTCTGTTCTTCATTCATACCCTATAACACTTAGAAAGAAATGAAGAAAGACAGACAGACAGATTCAGTCTATCTCTTTTTTTATATATCCTTGCTTTTCTTATCATCCACTGCTGAATTCATATTTCTCATCAGTAGTTCTTCTACAATCATGCAAATCACATAGCCACGTTATGTAAGTGTATTGTTTCACACTGTTTGACCTTCTACATTTTAACCCAGTTTCCAGTATACCCTGCTACCATTAGTTCTACCAGTTAGTACCATCACGTTTAGTACTTTTGTACTTGTTACATTTCGTTGGTACATTATGTTACCATTAGGGCTAGCAACCCATTTCAAAGGTAATTACTAAACTCTGTTATTATTTTTGTCAACATCATCATTTAACAGTTGTAATTATATTTTTCAACATTCTGTCTGATAAGTACAGTGTTTTTATTATGTATTTCCATACATTAATATTATTATTATTAATATTTCGTATTGGCTCACTCATTTTCCACAGTATTGATATAACAATAAGTTTAAACAACATGTTTTAGCAACAACACATGGACTGGAGTGATGAGTATTTTGTTGTCAGACTGATTCACCACACGGAAGTATGCATTTCTCACAAACCATTTGCCTCAACCACGTAAAATATTCCACTTCAAGTGTGGCAGAGGTTATGCTTGCAATGTAATAGTGCACCTGTACAACTTGGAACGTGTGATGATATTTAAGAAAAGCTTCTTGGTAAATGGATCAGTCTTGGCAGTTGAGTTTAATGACTTCTGTATTTGCCTTACCTAAATCCCTGGATTTTTTCCTGTGTCAAAACTTGAGAAGGAGCACATTTATTCTAATTTGCCAAAGAATGTAGAATAATTTATACATGTGTCTTTGCTGCTCTTCTAAGTGTGGATGCTGCTATGTTGTGAAGAGGTCAGAGAAGCATGATCCAGCAAATCGTTTAATTTTCGGAGATGCAGGCAGTTAACTTTGAGCATTTGCTCTGAAGATAACATATGTTTTGTGAAAGATGTACTGTCACTAACAGTATATTTATACTGTTTTCAGGTTGCTAATGTAATATATCTGACCGTTCACACTGTACACGTAGCATGTGTATTTAACATTTCCACATTGATAAGATTTGCAGTTCTTCAGCTCTGTAGCAAGTAAATTTTGTTCAACTGACTAATACTCTTCATGAATGTTTGTGACATGTCTGACCAATTACTGATATTTTCACCTTGAAAAAAATAATGTAACTGTAGGACATGTATGGTTTAAAAATCAGTTTATACGACAGTATTATTGGGCAGAACAGAATCAGCAGCTAATAAAAATACACCTAGACCCAGAATCGATCTCTGCACCTTGACTATTGTGATACAAGACTCTTCCCACTGGTCTCACTGGTCTGACTGGGCAGCATTGTTACGCTGCATTGAATGAGATTAAAGTGTCACCAATCTGCCATTCCTTGATGTCCATTTTCTACTGAAAATATGCATGGGATGAAGTTTTGTTAGGGATATTTTTGTACTGCTAATAGAAAAGGAATCATGCTGTGAAGTTCATGTTCACTAATTTTGCATAGCTGTTTGTGCACATCATATTTAGGCCAATAATTCCGATATCATTATAAAGTGATCTTTGGGCAAATAAATTAGTTTAGTGTGTGTGTGTATGAATGGGAAATGTATAAGTATATTGCACACAGTTAATTTATAAAGAAAGAGAGATTAAAACCAATTCTTGAAGAGAATGTAATTCTTATAATGTTGTATCAGGTAAAAGCACTTAGGCCATGCCATAATGACTGTTTCAGATTGTCACCGTCCTTACTATGACCTTTCACTTCTATTTCAGAATACTGGAAGAGATTAAAAAACATTCCACATTGATTATTATTGGAGAGACAGGAAGTGGCAAGACAACTCAGATCCCACAATTTATCCATGAAGAGAGACTTGATAAAGAGGGAAGAATTGGTATTACTCAGGTACGTAATGACTGCTAAGAGTGTACGATATTCATTATTTGAAAACCAAAGAAACCTATGTGATTTAGATCTAGAAATAACAAACAGAAACGTAACAGCTTTCATTACACCTTGGCCTTTTAGGAGGCTCTCTGCTTCTGTGCTATCAGTATTATATTAAAAAAGTTTTTGATTTTTGTATGTGTTTGAGAGAGGTGACATTTTAAGACATTGCTAATCACTGGTAATTTTCCTGTCAACTGCATATCTTCTCCCAATTCAGTGATGTCAAAATCCAGTAGTTCTTTTGTGTAAAAAGCAGCATGTTTAAAAATCGTTTTTATAATATTGTTTATGATCTAGTATAAAGTTTATCTGAAAGGGGTGATGTTTCGATCAGTGCCTCAAGCACCATCTTACACCCTGGTGTCAAATTGGAATTTCGTAGTGTATTGTAGCTAGCATTGGGTTACAATTAATTTGGTATCCTCCGTCTTTGTTTACAAGGTCATCATTTTCCTAATTTTAATGGCATCCGTTATTTTCTGGTCCAGATTCTACTACACATGCACAGCAATTTGAACCATTCAAAAGTGACAGTATTTGTATCATTAAGCTGTGTACTGTGATCTCCAGTTCAGTTTTTGTCCAAGGCAAACTTTCCTGGTGTTTTCCGAGAAGTGCTGCAGGACATGGCATTGTGTCTATATGAAATACTACAGTTTGCATTTGCATTGAATGCTGTAGATGCCAATTGTGTGCAATCTCTCTAGATTCTTGGCCAGCTTAAGATAGTTTTGATTTTATATTTCTTCTGAACTCTTGTACTCTTGAATATACCTACAGTGAGAAGTTGCTTTAGAAGTAACAGTAGAAGTTACTTTGGTTTAAAATATTGTTTCTTAATTTGTGTTTCTCTTTAACCGTTCCTTCGAAAGAACTCCACCATGTGTTGGGAGTTTTTCAAACAGAGTTTGTTGGCTACTTATGACTCACAGCCTAGTACCACCTTTATGTACATGATGACGACAAAGATGCTGATTTGATACTTCACCAGAAGACAAAGAGAATTCCCCCCATCACAACTTTGTGCCTTTCCATTGACCTGGAAACATGAGGAATTTGTATTAGTTAAACTCACCAGGATTATCTCCAGTGGCGGCTGCTGTGTAAGGGCCCAAGAGCACGTGAACACCCTAACTTTCGACACCTTGCGGATTTATTGTTTATTTTTTCTTCGAATGCTGTCAATCGTAACATAGAAGCTGCAATCTGAAATATACAGCACTTAAAGCTACCACGCCAGTGCTTCTCTAGACTCTTTGAAACTTGGCATCAAGGTTGCAAGCACACCTTCAGTTGTGCACATTTTAAGGAGCTTTCACACATGCGCACCTCACATGACCTATCTGCCTTACAGGCCAAATACATACGGATTTGATAAACAATGTGCACGGTTGATGATATGCACAGCTAGTCCTTGCCTCTCAATTAGAAGTTTACGTCAGTACAACCAGGTGGTAGCAAACTTTAACCCCGTTTGCTCAGCATCAAACCTGCTAGATGGTAGCACGCTCCTCAGATATGCTAATTCATTCTGTAGTAAAATTAGATCGGACACCAGTATATGTTAAAGTTGTACTGACAGTAAACCTATTTTGTGTGTTCCTGAATGAGTTATAGTATATTAAGTTGTGAAGTTTATGATACAGTAATCCATTTGAGGCGCTGACCAGGGAAACTCTCCATTGCAACCCTCTCAGATTTAGTGGTAGATGGTCCAGTTGATAGCCCTTCAAAAACTGAACACTTATCAAGCATGAAATCAGGAA
This sequence comes from Schistocerca serialis cubense, assembly GCF_023864345.2. Lineage (NCBI taxonomy): Eukaryota > Metazoa > Arthropoda > Insecta > Orthoptera > Acrididae > Schistocerca > Schistocerca serialis. The sequence goes on from NC_064639.1 coordinate 462,025,438, forward strand.
GAAGGTGTACTGAGCTGTGGGGGAAAAAAAGCAAAATAGAAAAAGCGAATGGTTGAAGCTTACAAAGTACAATATCGAACTTGCATGGACAACCATTGTGTCATGATTAAGTGGTCACAGTGTTAGACTGAAAAGCAGATGAACAATGTTGGAAAGTCTCTCGTGCTAATTTTTTTAATTAATTTTTTTCACAGAATCATCAGTTGTTTGTCTGGTCATTGAAATGTTTTCTTCTTTTTCTGCAGTCTTGACAGGTGTCATACTATACATTAGTTATAGAATATGAGTCATGTGCTAAGAATACATTACTTTGCAAGTAAATGTGATGAATAGTGAGAGCAGGCAAGATGCCATGTAGACATCAGAAATTAAAACAACAAATAAATGCATGAACAATGTTACAACAAAGGAATTCAAGAGTCAAAACTTCCAAAAAGGAATGCAGCTTCAAAAACATTAAAAACATAAGAACTGTGTGTTCGTGAAACTGTTGCATTCATCTGTTGCAGCTTATGTGACAAACTGTTATATTTTCGTCATTTTTTCAGGAATGATCACATTCACATTGATACCCACACCAAAATCAGGCAATGAGGCGTATTTCATTCACTCATCAGGCGTGGAAGTTAGGTACATTGATAAGAGGTTCCTTTCGTGAGACACACATACTGTCACAAATGTCATGCATGAGACACCAGACATGGTTTTTGGTGGAGGATTTGGTTAACTTGTCACCTTGTTATCAATCATTTGCAGTTCCAGTTCGAAAGATACTTCCTTCCGGCTGCTAACAGAGTAGTTGAGCAGAACCAGCTTTCATTGTAGATGTCTTCCTTACGCCTTACTGTTGCAAATGGATGATACACCATGACACAGACATAAATTTTAATACAACGAACAGACAAATCACTGTTTGGATGGACTGTTCATACTACTGTAGAAAAAAAGGAAAATTGACACAATGGAGTTTTGAACATGGGTTTGTCCAGTTTGTAGTCCAATTCTGTCACTGCTTAACCATGACACCATGCTATTCATTGTATCTAATATTACATCCCCCCCCCCCCCCCCCCACACACACACACAGTGCAGTACACCTTCTTCTTGTTTTCATGCTTTATCTGTGTGTAGTTGTTGACGGGCTGTCCACTGGGCTCTCTTACCACTAAATTTGAGGGGATGTGATGGGGAGTTTCCCTCGTGAGCATGAGAATCATAAGGGTCGAAAGTACGTCACCGTCAGTTGTGAGACTGTAGCAATTATTCATGCTTCTGAAATCTGTTGATTTTTGGTGAGTCTGGTTTATCTGCATGTATACCCACATCATATATATGAAAATTCACAAAAAGCTGTATCACTTGTTTCTGTGATATTCATTTAAATATAGGATCTACGGCATTGTGCTTGAGACCCTTATGGATCTCAGTGCCTCATTTGTATTCTAGTCAAGTGACCACGTTGATAGACCTTGTTGACATTACTACTTGAGTTTAATTATTTCCACAAACAGCACTTTGTGTGTGGAGTTGGTTGTTTACTGTGCGGGAATTGGCTTTCATGTGAACTGTAAATGTGAACTATGTTGAATCTATTTTAAATGCTAACAGAAAAGTAAAGCTGTGAGGAGGGGTCATGGGTCGTGCTTGGGTTAGCTCAGTCGGTTGAGCACTTGCCCACGAAAGGCAAAGGTCCCGAGTTCAGTCTGGTACAGCACACAGCTTCAGTCTGCCAGGAAGTTTCATATTAGTGCACATTCCGATGCCGAATGGAAATCTCATTCTGGGAATAGGAAATTAAATTACGAGGAAAAGTTAGTCGCAAAGGAACTAAGACCTCCAAGAACAGATCCCTTGATTGATGAAATCAAATTAGCATGTCGACAAGCAAACATTTTACAAGGAACTCTACATTTAGCACAAGTTGTGTGAGCGCAGCTTAAGAATATCTCATTTTCTGCTGGAAGTAAATTTGTGACTAATACGTCTGCTAGGGATCTTCTACATTTGTCTGAAAAAATAAAAAAGCATGAAAACTCCCGCTTACACAGAAATGTGAGAGGAGAGTTGTGAAACCTTACATATTATTTTGTTATTGTCCTAAACTGTACTTAATTATGTACAAAACAATAAAATTCCACAAAACAATTCTTTCTTTTGTTAGATAAGATATGCATATTATTATTATTATTATATTATCACTGTTGTTTTTATTATTGGCAGTGGCTGAGATTGTATAAACATATTGATAAGCATAACAATTGTACAGCAGGTGCTATTAATTTCACACTCTCAAAGTTTTCTGAATCTAAAAATCTATGAACACCCAGGATTTATACTCGCGAGCTGCAACTGACTATCTCTATGAGGAGAAGAAACTCTTCTGTGGCAAACTGTTGCCGAAGCTGTAGGTCAGAAGACTAAGCTTCCTAGCTCTCTGGCCTGTCTACAGTGGTGTTTGGACCAGATTATCTTACTCATTAAATGCTCTCGGGCTTCCGGTCGCATCAATTGCTTTACAGTTCACAAGATTCAACCTAGTAATCCTCGGCCAATGTCAAGTTGTGACAGACATATGGTTACTGCTGCCATCCTTATATTGTACCACTGTCGTCTGTGATGTCAGTGGTGCACAGTCCAGTACCATATAAGGTAGTATCCCTTTTGCTGGTACAATAAGTATTGTAGAACAAGCAGTTCACAAGATTCCCAGTGAAATGCCAGAAGAAGTTTGTCGAGAAATGAGCCATATTCTTTCAAAATCCGAGCTGCCAGTGCAGGACATAATGAGAGCTGAGATAATAGCCTTCATGAGCTCTGCAACGACCCTCTCATCATAGTCCTGTCAGCTGATAATGCAGTGCAGCAGTCATAATGAAACAAGCCACTTATGATGTGAAGATTCAGTTGATGCTGGAGGAGGAGACATACTAATCATGGGACCCAACATCCAGAATAATGGGGAAGGTGTTGGAGCTTCTCAAATGGTCTTCACTGAATTGGAGTATCATTAAAAATCTCCTCCATCAGGAACATCGACCACCTACCACACCAGTATGGGACATTGTGACAAGGATTGGACTGCCGAGTCACAGGCTCACAAAACGTGACCAGCCTCCTTGCTCTGCATGTTGGTCGCTGTCCACACCACATAAAGAATACGATCGACTTCCTCAATTGAATCAAATTCCTGCATCTTCGAGGAGGAGGAATGATGGTCAGCTTTGATGTTACCTCTATTCATGTACAGTACCATCAAAGCCTCTATAGATCTGCTCTCCCAGTAACTTGAAGACACTTTTGTGGAGTTATTTAAGCACACAGTAATGTCACCTTGTTTATGGTGGAGGATATTTTAACTAGACGAACAAGATTGTGATGGGAAACCTGTTAGCTCTATTTATAGCCGACGTGTTCATAGAGTATCCTGAAGACATTGCCCTAAATACGGCTCCTGCAAAGCTTAGTTACTTTTATCGGTATGTCAACAATACATTTGTTGTCTGGCCTCATGGACATGACAAGCTGTAAGAGTTCTTGGATCACATTGGCAATATCCATGACCACATTAAGTTCACAATGGAGGTAGAGACAGATAGTTCCTTGCTATATCTGGACATACTTATCCACCAGAAAGCAGACGGATGTCTCAGCCACAGTGCTTACCGAAAATCTGTCGGCCCGGACTGGTGTCTGCATGCTACCAGCACCCATAGCAGAAATGTTCTGTTCTAAGGACATGGAGCACCTAACATAAAAACTGTTTCAGGCATTGAAAATCTGCGAAACGCACTGAGCCACTTACAGAAAGTTTAAAAAAAAAAACAGCTACAATAACCAACAAATTTTGCAAATCATTTCACTGAGGACTCATAAGAATGAAGCCCTCTTTCCATTTATTGTATCCCAAGAAATCAGCTGTAGCAGAGCGTAATCCGATAAACCGGCACCAAATCAAATTCGATAAAACAATTGTCTCTGGGATTGGCTCATAAAAGAAGTGATGGTGATCCAAATCTCTGAAAACACCTTCAAAACGGGTGGAGGTCTGCAGCTCAGCACAGCTTGAGACATGGCCATTGAAAGTTCAAAGTGGAAATGGCAGTTTTGTAACCGAAACATCACCTTTTATGGCACTGGACTGGGCACCAATGATGTCACACACAGTAGTGGTGCTATATAAGGGTGACAGTAGCAACCACACATCAGCCATCAGTTGACAAGTATTGAGGAACACATGGTAGAAAGTTCATGGATTGTAAACCACTTGACATAGCTGGAAACTCTGAATACTATTGGAGTACCAACACACAAGGAATTTGTGATAAATATTTGTTATTAGTTGCTCTTCTGAAGAACTTGTTTGCCACAGAGTAAACCAATTGCACCTCAATGTGCCATCACTTGCTCTCTGAATGAATCTGACCCTGCGAGGATGACGTGATGGTGAGTGTTGCTATAACTTTTATTATTCACCCCCAGTGCCTCCGAATGATTCTGTGATATTACTAGCACAATACTTCAAGTTGCCAGCAGTGAGATTTTTCAACACATTCTTGCCTACTCTTAATTTCAGTGCAACATGTCCCAGGAATAGTGAATATACACATGGAACATTTTGAGGCAGTTGCTACTGAAGTCACGGAACTCCAACCCACTGATTTCTGTAGATATATTGACAAAATCTTCATTATGTGGCCACATGGCAGGAATTTCCTGAATAAATTTGTTGATCACGCCAACAGCATCCATGAGAAAGTTCACCATGTAGGCAGGGAAATACATCTACTTTCAATTTTTCACATTGGTTTATGGAACAAGCAAGATATCATACCAGGGCATGATGAAGGAAACTGATACATGCTGACTTGTATTTACATATATCCAGCTACCACCATGCAGCGCAACACAGCAGTGTTTTGAGGGAATTGATCCACAGGGCTGAATCCATAAGTGGCCAAGAAAGCATACCTGTATTTCAATTAAAGTAACTGTGAGTCAAGTGGTAGGGGCCAGAAGGTATGTAGGAGACTTTCTGTGAAGTTTAGAAAGCAGTAGATAAGATATGGCAGAAGTGGAGTTGTGAGGGCGGGTCATGAGTGATGCTTGGATAGTTCAATTGGTAGTGCACTTGCCCACAAAAAGCAGATGTCCTAATTTGAGTCTTCGTCCAGCACATAGTTTTAATCTGCTAGAAAGTTTCAAACCAGCTCAAGCCATGTTGCAGAGTGAAAATTCGTTCTGAATAAATCATCATCAGTGAACAAACCTTGGATAGAAATATTTGTTTGATCTTGGATGGACAAGACTGCTACACAGAGACTTAATAGTTAAGAAAGCTATCAAAATTGGGCTCCATTATGGGTCTTAATTTAGTTGTTGTTTAGTAGGCATAAAAAAGTCACAGTGAAAGAAAGATGAGTGACAGAAAGCTTCAGAGCAAAATTTTCCTTGCCTGCTGATATCAAATTCACGCTTCAAGAAAATTGTTGAGTGTTGAGTGAAAGCTTTTCTTGTTACTCTACTTCATTTATCATGTTGAATTCTTTCATTTGTCTTGAACTGAATATTGCTACAATGCAGAGACTGGATGACTAAGACAGGTGTACTACTATATTGTAGATTAACCTATAGGACTGACAGCAACTGTAATTGGCACCAAATTTAACACTCCACTCAACATAAAAGCATATGAATCATCATGTCTCTGGGTCCAAAGAAGTACTCAGGAAACATTTGAAGTCACAAATTTCTCTATGTGGAAAGCAACAGACTTGGTGGGTGCAATGACCTAAACGAGTCACAGAACAGTAAGAGGTTGTTTAAAGATAGTGATTTTTGTATTGCTAGACACAGTAGTGCAGCCACAAAGAACAGAAGTTTATAGATCCATATTCAAGTAAACAACAAACATAGAATCGGTACCATAAGCCATAGAACACAAACTGAGGGTGGTCACCTGCCATGCTGTCCTTATATAGAAGAGAGCTCAGATAGATGACACAACGTGTGTCGTGTAATGTGCACGAGTTGCAAGTGGCTTCTGGTGGCAAGCCCATGGAGATGCCGTTGACAGAGTATTTGAGTGCAGTGTGCTGGCAGACAGGTGCCATGATATGTAACCAAGAATGTACAGGGTTATAGCACCTCTTGGGGAATGATCACTCCACTGATGCAGGCATTGGGATGACTGTTGCCACATCCATGTCCTCCACAGCAGGTGAGTACGGCAGTGATGGAAGGAATTCCGGACCAGAATCCCCTGCAAAGTAACGCAAGGGACAACTGATTTTAGGGGCATTGGTAACAACTCAACATCTGGGTCCTGGTGGAAAGATACTGAAGGCGTTGGCCACTCAGGTGGGGGCACCAGGGATGCTGATGGTGAAGGATCCTACAGTGCCGGTCTAGCTGGTGGCAGAAGCACAGGTGGCAATGAAGCATCACGGAGCTGGTTGGTAGCATAGCCCAGGCACCATATCCCAGAGGTGAGGCAGGAATTGGTGATATCCACAAAGAGGGCAGATCTGCCCCCACAGCAGGGATGTGCGGTTAGGCCTGGACAGGCACTAAGGGAGAAGGCGAAGGCTGCGGCAATAGATCCATGGCCTTTGCTGTGGTATGATGATGCAGCTGATCATGGTGGTGCACCACCAGCCCCTCACTAATGTGCACCATACAGAGGCCACTGCCAGAATCCAGTTTGGGGGGGTGGCCGAATCACATGGAGCCAGGAACAAACCATGCCAGCGCCGTGCCAATGGGCAGGACAGTACATCGCTGGCAACTATGGAGCATCTCGGCCAAACTCTGATCTCCCACTATCGTAAACCTGTAGGAGCTCAAGAAGTGTATCAAGGTGGCGTCCCTCAAAGAGTCCATAAATTACTTCTTCATTTGGACCTTGAGTATTGGGGGTGTAACGGAGCAGTGATTGGCAAATGTCTTGATGGGCACAGAAATTGCGGAAGACCTGAGGCGCAAACTGTGGACCATTGTCGATGGCAATTCTTCAATAGAAAAAAACTTCGGAGAGGGCCTGTACAGTAACCACAGCTGACATGGAAGGATAGCAGATAACATATGGAAATTTCAAGAAAGCATTGACAACCAACAACCAGTAAGAATTTATTAAGAGACCCACAAAATCAACATGGACACATTCCAAAGGATGCTGCAATGTGGTCATACAGAAAGCATCACTCGTGGTGCCGCTTGTTGTGTTGCACACAGAGCGCAGGCTGCAACAAGAGGCACAATGTCATCCTCAGTGCCAGGCCAAAACAAGTATTGACAGGCCAGTGACTTGATGCAAGAGACCTCCCAATGTTCCTGATGTAATTGCTGAAGCACATCCCACCCTAGTTTGGCTGGGGTCCAACCCTGAGAGACAGTCTGTCATTAGCTGAGAGAACAACACCATCAAACACCAAAAGCTGGTGATGGAGGTCAAAATAGTTATGTAAAGGTTCAAAAACACTGTCTGGAGGCCTATCTGGCAAACCATGCTGAACGAGGTGCAAAACCGAATTGGCAACAACAGGAGCTGCAATCTGGGAACCCATAATATGAAACCCTTCCACTGTATGATGCACTTTAACAATTAAGTGAAAACAAAGGAGCTCATTCTGTTCAAAAGTGGACCTGGCACCATTGGAAGCCAAGACAGCATGTCGGCATTGGCATGCTATGCAGTATGCTGAAAATATATTTAATTATTGTAGCGAGGCAAAAACATGGCCCAACAATGGAGGCAATGTGCTGCTTTGTCAAGCAATAAAGCAGAAGGATTAAACAATGAAACAAAAGGCTTGTGGTCAGTAATGATGTGGAACTTGAGACCCGTACATGAACATGTGAAACTTTTTGATGGTGTAGGTGTTAACAAGCACTTTCTTTTCAACTCGGGAGTAGCACTGCTGAACGGAGTTGAGTGTTTTTGAAGCATAAGCTATCATATGTTTGAAACCATCCTCATAGCAGTGTGCAAGAACAGCCCCAAGGCCATACTGAAAGGTGTCTGTTGCCAAGAGCAGGCGATGGCCAGTTTGGAAGGCACCCAAACAAGGAGCAGAATGTAAGAAGGATTAAACAATGAAACCAAAGGCTTGTGGTCAGTAATGATGTGGAACTTGAGACCCGTACGTGAACACGTGAAACTTTTTGATGGTGTAGGTGTTAACAAGCACTTTCTTTTCAACTCGGGAGTAGCACTGCTGAATGGAGTTGAGTGTTTTTGAAGCATAAGCTATCATATGTTTGAAACCATCCTCATAGCAGTGTGCAAGAACAGCCCCAAGGCCATACTGAAAGGTGTCTGTTGCCAAGAGCAGGTGATGGCCAGTTTGGAAGGCACCCAAACAAGGAGCAGAATGTAATTTAGGTTTCTGAAGTGTGAACGTGAGTTTGCAGGCCAGTGTCCACTGGAAAGGACATCCTTGTGGAGCAATTTGTAACGAGGATGGGCCATCTTGGCTGCACCTAGAATGAATTTATGATAGCAGACAATCTTCCCTAAAAACGCTTCTTCAGAATAGCAAGGCAGTACCGTGACATCGATGACATGATGATGTAAAGGCATTACACGATCCTGAGAAACCTGAAGCCCCAAATACACTGTGGATGGCTACAAAAGTGGGACTTGGTCAAGTTGCACGTCAACCCTACAGTATGTAAGACTGTGAATAACGTGCATAAATACTCTTCCATGGATGCACCCATCATGGCGATGTCATTGAGATAGTTGATGCAATCTGAAACAGCCATTCTCAGTTGTTCCAGAAAATGCTGAAAAATCTTAGGGGTGTTAGTCACACCGAATGGGAGGCACTGATATTGGTACAGCCTGATAGGAGTGTTAATCAGAAGGGGCATTTTTAAAACCTCATCCAATGGAACCTATAGATAAGCTTCAAATAAATCAGTTTTAGAGGAAACCTGGCCCTCCATTGAGTCTGGCCAATGACTCTCTTGAGGGAGCAAAGAGTAGGTGGCAGTGATAGATTGAGCATTAACAAAAACTTTAAAGTCACTGCAGAGGCGAAACTGACCGTTTGGTTTTGTGAACTACCACGATAGTGTAGACCACTCACTAGACATAACAGACAGTAAGATTCCTAATGACATCTGCCTGTCCAATTCTGATTTCACTTGATTGAGCAAAGCCAATGGAATAGGACGCACCTGGAACAAGCATGGGTGCACTGTAGGTTTGAAGGTAATGTAAGCTGTAAAATTAGTGACACAACCTATCCCATCTGAAAAAGAGATGAGACTCAGAACACAGAGAATCTACACTGGTAAGGGACATGGTCAGAAATGAGGTGCACGTTATCTACAATGGAAAAACCAAAAGCATTGAAAACATCCAGACCAAACAAATTGTTGGCATCCATATCATGTCCACTTGTTCATTACTTGCACTTTGATAAACAGTTTGTTGTTATTCATAAGTACTAGAGACACCAACTTAACATCCCTGTCCCTATCTGCAGGGCTGGGAACAACACACAGACACTATATGTCCTTTTTTCTTACAGTTGTTGCAAGTCACCCAGCACTTAGGGTACGCAGCCCTGTCATCTTACACGAAACAGTATGGGCAAGATAAGAACGCTGCTGCTGCTACGGTGATTGTTGTTGTTTGGCGTGTCACTGTCCAGTGTGGCATGGAGGCTGCATTTTGTACTGATGCCACATCATCCTCCCCCCAAGAACCAACTGATGACTGACGACCAGAAACAGGAGCCACTACTGTGATATCACACAAAGCCTGAATCTGATCCCCAGCAGCACGAGATACCTCGAAAGATTGGGCAATACTAAACACCTCAACCAAAGATGGATTCTTGCATTGCAGTACACACTTAAACACCTCCTTGTCCAAAGCTAGGTGAATGATTATGTTATGTTGTTGTTGTGGTCTTCAGTCCGGAGACTGGTTTGATGCAGATCTCCATGCTACTCTATCCTGTGCAAGCTTCTTCATCTCCCAGTACCTACTGCAACATACATCCTTCTGAATCTGTCTAGTGTATTCATCTCTTGGTCTCCCTCTACGATTTTTACCCTCCACACTTCCCTCCAATACTAAATTGGTAATCCCTTGATGCCTCAGAACATGTCCTACCAACCTATCTCTTCTTCTAGTCAAGTTGTGCCACAAACTCCTCTTCTCCCCAATTCTATTCAATACCTCCTCATTAGTTATGTGCTCTACCCATCTAATCTTCAGCATTCCCCTGTAGCACCACATTTTGAAAGCTTCTATTCTCTTCTTGTCCAAACTATTTATCATCCACGTTTCACTTCCATAGATGCCTACACTCCATACCAATACTTTGAGAAACGACTTCCTGACACTTAAATCTATACTCGTTGTTAACAAATTTCTCTTCTTGAGAAATGCTTTCCTTGCTATTGCCAGTCTACATTTTATATCCTCTCTACTTCGACCATCATCAGTTATTTTGCTCCCCAAATAACAAAATTCATTTCCTAATTTAATTCCCTCAGCATCACCCAATTTAATTCGACTACATTCCATTATCCTTGTTTTGCTTCTGTTGATGTTCATCTTATATCCTCCTTTTAACACACTGTCCATTCCGTTCAGCTCTTCCAGGTCCTTTGCTGTCTCTGACAGAATTACAATGTCATTGGCGAACCTCAAAGTTTTTATTTCTTCTCCATGGATTTTAATTCCTAATCCAAATTTTTCTTTTGTTTCCTTTACTGCGTGCTCAATATACAGATTGAATAACATTGGGGATAGGCTACAACCCTGTCTCACTCCCTTCCCAACCACTGCTTCCCTTTCATGACCCCCCCCCCCCCCCCAACTGTTATAACTGCCATCTGTTTTCTGTACAAATTGTAAATAGCCTTTTGCTCTCTGTATTTTACCCCTGCCACCTTCAGAATTTGAAAGAGAGTATTCCAGTCAACTTTGTCAAAAGCTTTCTCTAAGTGTTATGGACAATAAAATCAACATGGGAATCATGATGAACATCAGTAGCAAACTGACATGTGTGACTGAGGCCGCAGAGTTTGGGTGCCCAAGCCTTGTAGGTCTGGTGGGGCTGTTTATGACAATGATAAAACTCGACATATGTGTCATTGACGTTTGTGCACTTATGGTGATCGTTGGACCACAACTTATACGTTACGTTGAATAAAAGTGACTCCGGTTCCTGGAATGGTGCTAACTGCGACATCAACTGATAAATCCGAGAGGAATTCCAAGAAAGGAACATAGCCTTACACATGTTTTTATCAGTGACACCAAAAACAAAAAAGTGTACATGAGGACTGATGGAACAACCAAATAGACTGAGTATATGGGAGTAAACACCACATTCATCACCAGCTGTGTCGCAATGCTAGACACAAACAGTGTTGTGGCCACAAACAACAAAAGTTTGTTCATCCACATTCAAGTAAATAACAAACATAGAAATTATAAAGAATGTAGTAACCAGTCGTGAAACATAATTTATTTATCTTGTCGCAACTCGATTTCGACTGATACCAGTCATCATCGGTGTATTTTTTAACCGATACATGCCATAAGTAAAAGTATTGTCTTGGCAGATTTCTATCATGATAGAAAAGTACTTTTATTTATGACATGTATCAGTTAAAAAATACACCGATGATGACCGATATCAGTCGAAATCGATTTGCAACAATATAAATAAATTATGTTTCCATGACGGGTTGCTACGTTCTTTATAATGTTACATTCCACAGTCGCTGCACAGAAAGGGAACCTTATGGAGCCCAACATTCAAAAAATAGAAATGTTATCATAAGCAGTGGATCTCAATCTGAGAGTGGGTGCCTGTCACACTGTCCTTATATAGAGGATAGCTCCAATAGACAGCGCAGCGGGTAACATTCAGTGTGCACAAGTCGTGGACAGACTCTGGTGCTGGCCTATGCAGATACCATTTGTGGAGTACTTGAGTGTAGAGCACCTGTGGCCTGGTACCACAATGCATATCCAGGAATAATGTACAGGGTTGTAGCAATGGTCACATTCCAGTGTTTTTGACAGTTATCAGTAGAATGGTAACAGCATTTTAGTGAAATGGTGATATTGAAACACAAGATTCTGCATTCACAAAAGCTGATAAGTGGGAACCAAGGGAACCAGTACGTAGAACATCTGCTGGCCTTATACTAGTATAACCATGATATCAGTTGTAGTGTCACTGGTGCTAAGTACTAAGGAGTACCCCAGGAAAGGGTGATAAAACGGAAAGGAAGACAACATTCGTTTCTCAGAGCACTATTGAGAGAATTTAGAGGACCTTCATTTGAAGCCGACTGTAGAACGATAAGACAAGAGATATTATGGCTCTAACAGAGACGTATGGACAGTTGTTTTTCATTCACCCTATTTGCGAGTGTAACAAGCAGGGAAATAAGCAGTAGTAGTAGTAGTGGTTGTGAGGCAACGAGCGAATTGTGGTGCCCTGAAAATATTCTAAGTTCGGAGTTGGCATGGCCCTGCAGGCCGCCCAGCAGGTCGACCCCATGGTGCCGGACAAGAGGGGTAATCTCAGCGCATGGTCCAGCGACTGCATGGCTGGGAATTCCATGGTGAAGCTGTGTCCATGAAGGAGACATCCCAGGAGTGCCAAAGATGGTGGACTTTGTGAAACCGCAATGGCAGACATTTCACAGTTCGTATAGAAATTAATAGTAGCCAGATGAATCATGGTACCTCAAAAAGAAACATGTACATCACCAATATTTGCACCATGATTCTGATGGTGTAATCAGATTTTCAATATCTTTATTAGTTTAAAGTTTAGTATCTGACGATAAATTATACAAGTAACACCCAGCAACAAATTTCCAAAATCTAAATGGTTCATCCGATTTTGTCGATTGACGTGTCTTTAGAAAGCTGTTAGTGTAAAACCTAAGTTGGTATAAATTACAGGCATCTAACTGGAATAGTACATGAGTTATTGAAGGTCAAAGTGGCCAATTACTGTCAATTACGTCAGGCCATAAGTACTCCACAGTTACACGAAAAAACGGTAGCAGCATGCTTATAAATATATTTATTCATCTATTTCCTTGTTTATATCTGATAGATACTATTCAAGAAGAAATTGGTCAATTATTTACTGTGTTTTAGGAAACACAGAGACATTAGGCTACTGGCTTACTACTGTTCTATTCCTTTGATATATGTTTATTAGATTTGTTTATGTATTTAATAATGTGTGTTAGAGTGTGTTTGTGGTCCAGCCATAGGAATATTTATTTAATTTCAAGTTATTTAAATGTAAATCCAGTATTTCGAATGTGTTTCATTATGTTTGTGAGTGTGTTTTGGCTAGGAGACATGACGGGTGCACTATTGCCAATCACAGTGCTCGTTACTAAGGGAGACGATTACCAAAGTGAATGGAGGTGGAGTTCTGAATGGTATGGCATGAGGGACAGTTGCACAGGACACGGACAGTTCTGGACAGTTGCAGGAAAGACTTGGAGAGTGGAGCAGTTTGCGTGTATTCGTGGGAAACAGAAATATTGTGTAGTGCCAACTTGTGCACTTGTGATACTTTTGTGGCTTCTGCAGTGAAGATGTAGTATACGTTTGGAAGTGAATATCTCGCAAGCTGTTGTTGTTCGTAACTAATTAAGTGAGGTAGGAATCTATTGTTTCCCTGTTATTCAACTTATATTTTATTTAATTGCTGGACCATCGACATCAGTAAGTGTTTTGCAGTAATAAACGGCATTGTAAAAGGTACTGCTGCTATCATACTCATAATTTAAAGTCATTAAGTTAATTCCATGCTGATTTTATTTAATTGCAATCTTCCATTTATAAATTACTATGTTGCATATAAATTCACAATTGCCGAGTGTTAGGAACCTTCAGCCATTCGATTCCTGTACCTATTCATATTGTATACTGTAGACTCAGCAGTATTTGACTTGTAATGCGGCAACTACGTATCCCAGCCTCTAGACAACGAAACGAGCCAAAACTTTTGATATTTCAACTCTGAGTCTGTGGATACGTAGTTGAGGGCCTCAACTCCGCACTTCAGTATTATTTTGAAAGCCCACATGGTGGTGGTTGTGATGGTGCTAGTAGTAGTAGTAGTAGTAGTAGTAGTAGTACAAGGTATCCTCCACCATGCACCCTACAGTGGGTTGTGGTATATGTTTGTAGGTGTAGATGTGGATAGATACAGTAGTTATAGCTGAGTACCATATGGAACTGGACCTTTTTGAAATTAAAATGGGGCTGCAAACGCAGGGCAGAAACATTTACCATTATGACAAAGAATGAGCACAAGTAATACTACAGCTGGAACAACAGCTACATAAGGAAGACATCAGACACTGACTGAGGAGCACATAACTGAAAGCTTGTGAATGTATAACCACTTGATTTAGCTGAAAGTCTGAGAAGACCTCATGTTTAATAGACTTTGTATCCTGCTTCCTGGTGTTACCTAAAAATTGTAAAAGCTGTTAATATTTCTAATAGTTTAATCTACATATATTGCAAAAAAGGCTACAAAGTTTCCCAAGCATTGATCAGTAATATCATGAGGTTATAAATTGGATCTATATAAATAAAGTTGGAACTGGTCGCTGTGTTATTGACAGGGATAGTTTGAAACTTCTATCTATGTGTAACATCATGTTGTACCTAATACATTATTTAGCTATTTGTATGACTGTAAGTGTGGCTCAGTGACTAAGAGTTAAATGGTCAGATGATAAATCTGAAGGTTTAGGGTTCAATGCTTGGTCATTCATAGGACTTCTCTACCACTTATTACCTCTGGCAGTGATTTTTATATGTTAAAAATATCAAGTTGCACCATGATTTGGATTCCACATTAAACTGCATGATCTCTGTAACTGTCTGAGTAAGTCTATTGCATTGCTATGCGTGGTAATGCACTGTGGTGTTCATAGGAACCTTCAAGTTGAGCGCCGTCTTAGTTCAGACTCATCAAGGCACAGTAGCTATTTATTTAACACATCACATAAAGGTAAGTTCTAGTAGCTGCAAAAATTGTAGGCTAAACCATTTTGAGAAAGTTAAGCAAAAGTTCTAGCACAATATGAAAACAAATGTATGAATTCCATATTTTATTATTTCAGCCAAGACGAGTAGCAGCAATTACTATCTCTCTAAGAGTTGCTCAGGAAATGAACACAAAGCAAGGTGAAATTGTTGGTTACACAGTACGATTTGAAGATGTTACTTCAGAGAACACTAAACTCAAGTACCTAACTGATGGTATGCTGCTCAGAGAAGCTATCTCAGGTATGCAGGAGTCACTTCTAGTTCACTTGATTCATAAATTGTTCATTGGCATGTAAATTAATCACACTAGTTACCTAATTAACAAACTACTTCATAACACTTTTGTTGGTAATCATGATAAATTTTGGATAGTTCAAATATTTTTGGGACTTGTGCATTTATTTTGTACATTATGTTTCTTCATACTCAGTGCTTTTTTCTGTGATTGGAAATATTTTACTGCCCTGTGTTGCAAGGATTTACTTTGTTGTAGATTTTGTCAGTAAAGGAAACCATTTTTGATACAGATTTTTTTAGCATTATTTCAAAGGTTTCATTCAGAAATGGCAAAGACCATGTTTATGAATAGTAGAGCTGCCATTAATATGTAAGTACTATTCAACATCAAAGGTTCTTTATATGTTAGTTAACCTTACTCGTTTCAAAATATAATGTAAAGAGAAGGTAAAATGAACTAGTGTGTAAATTGACACAGAACCCTGTCTGTGGGCTCCCTGTCTGCTGCTGAGTGAGGTGATGCTGTACTTGAGACACTGGACATGCATTCAAGAGGAATGTGGTTCAAATTCTCACCATCCGTCCAGACTTAGATTTTCTCTGAGTTCCTTATTGTTAAAGGTAAATGCTGTTGTGGTTGCAACAGATAGACCATGGATGTTTTATCTTACCTTGGATCAATCTTGAGCTTTACTTGCTCTCTGATGATATCATTGTCACTGGAACATTTAAACATTTATTTCTTTCAGTTTTTTACTATGGCTGCAACATTAAGTTTCTGTCAAACTTATTTTTGCTTTGAAACCAACAGCTGCTGTCTGTTAATTGAATGCTCCAATGACTTGTCTACATTCTTGGCCCTCGTTGGTGCATTCTTATTCCATAACCCATAGACACCATTTGTATCACTATTGATCTGCCTCCTTTTCAGACATGATTTCACATTTGTGTCTGTGGAGTATGTAAGATTGGAATGACTGTTTTAAATTCTCTTGGTTTTTGAACCACTTCCTGTAAGTTAAAATTCTCTACCTTTAAACAGCTGTCATTGTCATCATCTTGGGGTATTCAAACTACTGACTGCCAGTAATGGTAAAGTATCCTCCTTGTGTGCACGAAGCAATAAAATGGAGACTCTTCCAGAGATGGGTCAGTTTTACACGTGTGAGAAGAGTCAAGCAGTATGTGACAGAATCAGTTCACAGGAGAAAGAGGGTAATGTCATTCAGTATGCAAGGCTGGTGCTATATTCAAAATTGGCATTTTCATCCCCTAACTCTCAAGATTCGGTCTTTGTTTCTGTTTGGTGCCGAAAGCCCATACTGGGGAAACACAATGGACAAAGTTGTAACCCAGCAGTACGCACCTGGCATTGCCTCACAGTGAAAGGGCATTGTTACAATTGGTGAATCACATAAGTGGTGTTCATCCCCACATCAGATTTGCAATCGAGAGCGAGAGAGATGGCACAGTACCTATCATAGATGTGCTAGTACAATAGAGGACAAACTATTCTTTCTGTTGTTCAGTGTATAGGAAGCCAATTCACACTGAGTGATACCTGGACACAAAAAGTTTTCATCATCTTGTCCAGAAGTGAGCTGTCTTCAAAACATAAACACATAGGACTTGAACAGTTTCTGACAATAACTATTTGCTGTCTGTACTCAAGCAGCTGAATTTTTTTAAGGACAACACCTGCAGCAAAAATGATATCCCAGACCCTTTCCAGTGCAAGTTTTGAAGGACACTTTGTGACTGAGCAGAAGAGGCCAGACCAACAGCATAATGTGGCAGATAGAACACATTCTCCTGAGAAATGAATTGAGATTATTGTTGTGTCCCCATAGTATGCTATGCCGTATGAAGGATAACATATGTCCAGATATGTACAGAATTCATTGTGAATATTTCAGCATTTACATGGGAGCAACCACTTAAACTGTTGCTGTGTGCTGTATATTAAAAAAATGATGTCAACAAGATGGACATGACAGAGCATTGCCTACAGAGTAACCGTGAAATAAAGTTGTTATAAAAAATCAGAATATTTGGCTTATGATAACTTATCTAGATTCAGTTGTAATAAAGACAGCTGAAATTTCTTTACATAATTTATCACATTATTTCAGTAGAAACCAGGGTTACTTATTTAGTACCATACATGTGTGCTTTGGACACCAAGTAAAAACAAAGTTCAGTGCTAGAAAGTTATGCAGATTCGAGAATGGCAATCGTAAGGATGGCACTGGATTCTCCAGCTCTATTATCCTTTGGTAGAAACTTTACTCTGCAGCTTTGTATGTATCAGGCAACAACTAGTTTAAACTACTGTAGATGATGGCAGTGACAGTTGACAAAAGCACATGAATTGTAGTTTGGTTAATCAGGCTTAAAAACTAGAGAAATTTTTTGCAGTCACCTTTCATTGGCTATCTGATTGTTAGGCCAAGGTCTTGTCCTCATCATTTTTATGAGTTTCATTTTGAATGGTAAATTTTTTTCACTTCTGATGGCCTATGTTTCAAATAAATGTGGAGTAAAAAAAGGGGAGAGCAGCCCCTTGTGCTGACCTCCTAATTGATCATGTAATGGTAATGTTTAAGTTGTCCCGTATTTGGGTCAAGTTCACTGCGACCATTTCATGTTTGTAGGTCTGTTCTTGATCATTTTGGAATACTGTGGTGTTTAATATAAAATATCAGTTATACTTTTTAAGTAGAGCCTTTCTAGTTTGTGTGATCATTCTCAAGTCTCAGACTCATCATGACGTCTTTGTTCAAATTAAGCCCACAAATAAACATGAAGGGACAGATCAAGATAAGATGGATAGTTTTTATGAGGCACTCAGTGATGTAGTTGTTAGAGTAAAGGACAAGGACAGTGTTCTGCTCATGGGTGATTTTAACGCCAGGATTGGAAATCGAACAGAAGGGTATGAAAAGGTTATGGGTAAATTTGGAGAGGATATGGAGGCCAACAGGAACGGGAAACAACTCTTGGATTTCTGTGCCAGTATGGGCTTAGTAATCACAAACTCCTTTTTTAAACATAAGAACATTCACTGGTATACTTGGGAAGGCAGGGGAACCAGATCTGTCATTGACTATATAATAACAGATCAGGAATTCAGGAAGGCTGTGAGGAACACACATGTATTCAGGGGATTCTTTGATGACACTGATCATTATTTAATCTGCAGTGAAATTGGGATTGTGAGGCCGAAAGTGCAGGAGGTCAGGTCCATATGTAGGAGGATAAGAGTGGAGAAACTTCAGGATAAGGAAATCAGGCACAAGTACATAACAGCGATCTCAGAAAGGTACCAGTTAGTTGAATGTAGTCAATTACAGTCATTGGAAAAGGAATGGACAAGGTACAGGGACACAGTACTAGAAGTGGCTAAAGAATGTCTTGGAACAGTAGTGTGTAAAAGTAGGATGAAGCAAACAGCTTGGTGGAATGGTACAGTCAAGGCAGCCTGTAAAAGGAAAAAGAAGGCGTATCAAAAATGGCTACATACCAGAACCCAGGTAGACAGAGAAAGTTATGTTGAAGAAAGAAACAAAGCCAAACAGATAATTGCAGCACCCAAGAAGAAATTGTGGGAAGACTTTGGAAACAGGTTGGAGACTATGGGTCAAGCTGCTGGAAAACCATTCTGGAGTGTAATTAGCAGTCTTCGAAAGGGAGGTAAGAAGGAAATGACAAGTATTTTGGACAGGTCAGGAAAACTGCTGGTGAATCCTGTGGATGCCTTGGGCAGATGGAGGGAATATTTTGAAGAGTTGCTCAATGTAGGTGAAAATGCGATCAGTAATGTTTCAGATTTCGAGGTAGAATGGGATAGGAATGACGATGGAAATAGGATCACATTTGAGGAAGTGGAAAAAATGTTCAATAGATTGCAGTGCAATAAAGCGACTGGGGTGGATGAAATTAAGTCGGAACTCATCAAATACAGTGGAATGTCAGGTCTTAAATAGCTACACAGGATAATTGAAATGGCGTGGGAGTCGGGACAGGTTCCATCAGACTGGACAAAAGCAGTAATCACACCAATCTTTAAACATGGAAACAGAAAAGATTGTAACAACTACAGAGGTATCTCTTTAATCAGCGTTGTGGGTAAAATCTTCTCAGGTATTGTTGAAAGGAAAGTGCGAGTATTAGTTGAGGACCAATTGGATGAAAATCAGTGTGGGTTTAGGCCTCTTAGAGGTTGTCAGGATCAGATCTTTAGCTTACGGCAAATAATGGAGAAGTGTTATGAGTGGAACAGGGAATTGTATCAATGCTTTATAGATCTAGAAAAGGCATATGACCGGGTTCCTAGGAGGAAGTTATTGTCTGTTCTACAAGATTATGGAATAGGAGGCAAACTTTTGCAAGCAATTAAAGGTCTTTACATGGATAGTCAGGCAGCAGTTAGAGTTGACGGTAAATTGAGTTCATGGTTCAGAGTAGTTTCAGGGGTAAGACAAGGCTGCAACCTGTCTCCACTGTTGTTCATATTATTTATGGATCATATGTTGAAAACAATAGACTGGCTGGGTGAGATTAAGATATGTGAACACAAAATAAGCAGTCTTGCATATGCGGATGACTTAGTTGTGATGGCAGATTCGATTGAAGGTTTGCAAAGTAATATTTCAGAGCTAGATCAGAAATGTAAGGACTATGGTATGAAGATTAGCATCTCCAAAACGAAAGTAATGCCAGTGGGAAAGAAATATAAACGGATTGAGTGCCAAATAGGAGGAACAAAGTTAGAACAGGTGGATGGTTTCAAGTACTTAGGATGCATATTCTCACAGGATGGCAACATAGTGAAAGAACTGGAAGCGAGATGTAGCAAAGCTAATGCAGTGAGCGCTCAGCTACGATCTACTCTCTTCTGCAAGAAGGAAGTCAGTACCAAGACAAAGTTATTGTGCACTGTTCAATCTTTCGACCAACTTTGTTGTACGGGAGCGAAAGCTGGGTGGATTCAGATTACCTTATCAACAAGGTTGAGGTTACGGATATGAAAGTAGCTAGGATGATTGCAGGTACTAGCAGATGGGAACAATGGCAGGAGGGTGTCCACAATGAGGAAATCAAAGAAAAACTGGGAATGAACTCTATAGATGTAGCAGTCAGGGCGAACAGGCTTAGATGGTGGGGTCATGTTACACGCATGGGAGAAGCAAGGTTACCCAAGAGACTCATGGATTCAGCAGTAGAGGGTAGGAGGAGTTGGGGCAGACCGAGGAGAAGGTACCTGGATTTGGTTAAGAATGATTTTGAAGTAATAGGTTTAACATCAGAAGAGGCACCAATGTTAGCACTGAATAGGGGATCATGGAGGAACTGTATAAGGGGGGCTTTGCTCCAGACTGAACGCTGAAAGGCATAATCAGTCTTAAATGATGATGATGATGATGATGATGATGATGATGATGATGAATAAACATGATGAGAGGTATATATTCAATCTTAATTAACCTCTACCACACTGCATGGAAGGTTTGAGTGAATCCAACTATATACTATATGTGCTTTTAGAACTATCCATTCAAGCGTGTTTAAAAAGATGCCTTTCCAACTACCCTCTCTGTTATAACGCAGCTAGATTCAAATCTGTTGATCAACGTTGTTGTTTAACCCCTTAACATAAAACCCAGAGTTATCTTGTTTTTGTTATTTTGACAGAAAATCCCGAGTATATTGGGGCAGAAGAAGAGACCTTTGAAAAAGCAAAACCCTGCCTACATCCGTTTCAGCACTGATAGTTATGTGTTCGGCTGATAGAGAGCTGTCATGTTTTGGTTAAGGTGGTTGCAACTGGATATCATCTTTACTGTGTATAGCTTTGGATACATGACAACAAAATATGCACTTTCAAACTCGCTCCTATATTGTTGTTTAGGCAGTTCTTTCAAAAATGGATTGCTATAATGACATTGAATTTAGCAGCAGCTCAGAAAGTGAAGAAGAGTGTGATGTTACCTCATTAGAGACTGAAAGGGACAACAGTTTGTCAATTGAATGGCAACGGCTTGCCAGTGGTACGAGATAAATACATCCACTGTGCTCCAGCCAACTCCTCCGAGGTTTATGTTCACAGGAAACCATTGTGAAATATATGTGTAGGCTTCATAGCTAAACAAAATCTAAAAAATGACTTAGGTCCCAGGATATTCTGGTCAAAGTCCATTGCACAAGTATACTTGAGATTTTATTGTTGTTGATTTCCAGAATTCTGTAACTCATTATTTTGAGCTTTAAAAGCCATATTTATGTGACTATATGTAATGTCATTCATTATAGGATGTTTTTCATTAATAGAAGAAATATTATTTTTGGGACATAATTTGAAATAAAAATTATGAAGTTAGTGGGTTAAGATTGTTAATATGTACAGTATCCATGATCTTTTCTCACATTCCATTAGTTGATTGTCATTTGTTCACACATTATTCACTAAATGTTTGTCAGACGATGTGATATCCCCAAATGATCAACCCTGTTATGTGATTTGTGCCCATGTAAGCAGCCTATTGGAAAAGTAGCCGTGTGCATCCATCTGTTCCAGTACCATTATGAAGAAAATGTACAGAAATAATTGAAGATCACTCATAGAAAATTAAATGTTTATTGATAAAATGGCTTTCAAAGTAGTTTAGTATTTTACATTGAGGTGAACATAATGAAACTTTCTGTAAAGATTGAATAGTGCAATTCAAACAATTTGTGTTTACAGCAGACAGTATCCTGATGCAGACCACATTTTGCAAATAATGGCAGATAGTTGAGTGCTTGTTTCACTAGCCACATCATCATCCACCACCTAGCACCATTAATTCACAGCTAAAAGATGTGGTTGTACTTGAGTATCACCAATATCTTTTAGTAAAATCTTTCTCTTGTTTTACCTCCCCTACTTTCTCCTTAGCCCTTCTCACTTAAACAAGCTTCTGTGGCACCAATGAGTTCATCTGGGTACATGCAGGAGGAGCTGTGTGCAGCAGACTATGAAATGGAGTTGTGTATTGGAAGTGGAAGTTTGAGTAGATGAAGATGGAGACTGCATGTGAGTGGGAAATTAATGAAAATTGGGGGGGGGGGGGGGGCTAGTAGACATTGAAGCCAAGGGGATTACATGATCAAAGAGATGCTTGCATGGATTTTGAAGCAACCATTGGAATTGAGCATGTTGTGTTCAGAAATGTGTTCCTCTATTGGATGGTCAATTCTGTGTTCTGCTGTTGGGTGGTCAACTCTGCTTGTGGCTGCAGTTAGATGGTGGCCAGGAGCATTATCGTGGTGCAAAAACTAGTCTCACACCTGCCACACATTGAGGTTTTTCTTAAAAAAGAGAGAGAGAGAGAGAACTTTTTTATACAAGCTGTTACTCGGTCGTATCATAACCTCCAAATATGTTGTTGTTGTTGTCTTCAGTCCTGAGACTGGTTTGATGCAGCTCTCCATGCTACTCTATTCTGTGCAAGCTTCTTCATCTCCCAGTACTTACTGCAACATACATCCTTCTGAATCTGCTTAGTGTATTCATCTCTTGGTCTCCCTCTATGATTTTTACCCTCCATGCTGTCCTCCAATGCTAAATTTGTGATCCCTTGATGCCTCAGAACATGTCCTACCAACCGGTCCCTTCTTCTTGTCAAGTTGTGCCACGAACTCCTCTTCTCCCCAACTCTGTTCAATACCTCCTCATTAGTTATGTGATCTACCCATCTAATCTTCAGCATTCTTCTGTAGCACCACATTTCGATAGCTTCTATTCTCTTCTTGTCCAAACTATTTATCGTCCATGTTTCACTTCCATACATGGCTACACTCCATACAAATACTTTCAGAAACGACTTCCTGACACTTAAATCTATACTCGATGTTAACAAATTTCTCTTCTTCAGAAACGCTTTCCTTGCCATTGCCAGTCTACATTTTATATCCTCTCTGCTTCGACCATCATCAGTTATTTTGCTCCCCAAATAGCAAAACTCCTTTACTACTTTAAGTGTCTCATTTCCTAATCTAATTCCCTCAGCATCACCTGACTTAATTCGACTACATTCCATTATCCTCGTTTTGCTTTTGTTGATGCTCATCTTATATCCTCCTTTCAAGACACTGTCCAATCCGTTCAACAGCTCTTCCAAGTCCTTTGCTGTCTCTGACAGAATTACAATGTCATCGGCGAACCTCAACGTTTTTATTTCTTCTCCATGGACTTTAATACCTACTCTGAATTTTTCTTTTGTTTCCTTCTCTGCTTGCTCAATATACAGATTGAATAACATCGGGGAAGGCTACAACCCTGTCTCACTCCCTTCCCAACCGCTGCTTCCCTTTCATGTCCCTCGATTCTTATAACTGCCGTCTGTTTTCTGTACAAATTGTAAATAGCCTTTCACTCCCTGTATTTTACCCCTGCCACCTTTAGAATTTGAAAGAGAGTATTCCAGTCAACATTGTCAAAAGCTTTCTCTAAGTCTACAAATGCTAGAAATGTAGGTTTGCTTTTCCTTAATCTATTTTCTAAGCTAAGTCGTAGTTTCAGTATTGCCTCCAAATATAAAACTTGTTTAACGGTCTGACCTGGATGGATTTTGTGGTCAGGGCCATAGCTCTATGACTTATCACCAGTAATGATCTGTTTGGGGAAACTTTGAACTGTTCTTTCAAAGCACAACATACTGTATTTACTTGATTGTAAGACAAGGCTTTTTCCCAAATGCAATATTTGAAAAGTTTGTGGTCGTCTTGTATTTGCAGATTAAACTATCGCTGCTGAGGTTAACATTTTTATGTTGTTTAATAGAGTATGTAGGGGTTGTCTTACAGATGGAGCTTTGTATATTGAGGTTATGTGCAGATTTATTTTGAAGGGCAGGGCTTGGTAAACAATACTCATGTTTGAACAGTTTCAAGATTTCCCAATGCACAAAAGCGCCCAATACAGTATCAACATTTGACTCATGCTGTGCTAGTGCAAGAGATATGCGAGAAACTATGAAATAGCCATTAAATTTGACTTCTTTTTTTAAACAAGGAGGAAATAGCACTAATTTCTATCATCTTACAAACTCTTGTTGTATTTGAACAGGTTCACAATAAAATTTCTTATACATGGATGGGTACTGTGTACAAACATTATATGTTGCTTTTTAAGTAAAAGTAACATTCAAAATTGGAAATGTTGTCTTTCAAAAAACATTACTTGATTCTCAACCAGACCAGTATTTTATTTGATTATTAGAGACAGTAATGATCTATTTAATGGGTTGCAAATGAGAAATTGTATGGAATACAAGATGAAAACGTTAACAGTACCATCTCCTAATCAGTTTTAGAATGTGAAACAAGAAGGAAAATTAATCCTAAATGAAATATCTAATGAACAAAATAAGTCATATTAGACTGTCTGTAATTGTTGTCATGAGAATAAATTACAGTGGCAAGACCTGTCATGGAGATAGATGTTAGTAGATTTTGGGATGAACAAAAGTTCAAGAACTGGCTGAATTGTGACTGCAGTCTTTTGTTTATGAATTAGTTGCTGTTGTACATATGACCTGCACCCCAGAAAATATTGCAGTCTGTGTTTCACTGTTGGTCAAGCACAGCACTACACAAGGGTTGGAGGGGGACAGTGATACCAACTTGAATGAGAATAGATGACTGTGAGGACAGGAGCAGTGAGTGGGCAGCAAATTATGTGATGTTGCTAACCATGATAATCTATACCATCTACTTTGGCTTTGTAGGTGCATTACCAATTTGTTATCAGAATTGTGAAACGACTTCAAAGTTGGAAAAATACCCAACAATTGTATTCATTTCTACAAGAGATGGTGAAAGTCTACGAGGGGCCAGCGGTGTACTGATGTGTTTCACGCAGCAATGTTGTTGACATTCAACATGACATATGTTGGAAACAAAAAGGGGGTGTGTCAGCTGATGCTTCTATGCAGCCGGTGAGAGAGTGGTGGGCAGACGATGTGTTTGGAAGCAAGAGATATTGAAGCATTCTCACATCAGTGTTGAAGCAAAAGCTGATATGTATTCGGATAAAAGCAGATGCATTCTCAGGTCCCATGGTAACCACAACCACCGTTATCGCAGGAAGATATAAATTTCACAGCTGTGCTATTAGGATGAAGATTATTAAAAATAGTGATACCACAGACGACAGGGTTCGTAAGTGAAAAATCTAGAAAAGGAAATGGTCTGCAAATTAATGTAGACCATTTCTTTTCATTTATTTAATTTTTCCTTGTGTTATCAAAATGTCGACAACCAATAAATGGCATAAATATAGAATATTCTCACCACAAGAACACACTGATAACAATGAGCATAACACTTTATTTCTTCAAGTATTTGATATAAAAAAAGATTTGCCGCAGAGTGGCTGCCCTATTAGTCCTAGTCACATTGGGTGAAGTAAACATCGGGTTGCACCCGAGGCTGGATGGGCCTACTCTATAAGCCGTCAGCCAGCCGGTAGAAAACAATACAGAGAGGCCGCACATGCATCCGAGAGTGAGGAGGGGGGTGGCTCTACTGGTGATGGCGTCTTGCGACTTCTGTGGTACACCGTACAGCTGCTTGCCTGTATTGTGGCTTTAGAATTTTACATGGGCACTAAAGCCTCCCCCCTTTGGGGGTAGAGCATTGTTGATTCCTTGGGCCAGGAATGGATGCAAGTGACGTGGAAATGGTGCCCGTGTCCATGAAGGTCTCGGAGGTGCGAGGGGGAGAGCAACTCCCGGTCAGCGGAGACCTCGGAATATGAATGAAAGTGGCCAGCGTGGAGAGCACCCCAAAGCCCTTCTGTGGGAAAGTGAGATGACAGGACTGGCGATGGGCAGTCCAAGCAAGGATCCATCACGATGTCCAGTGGTGGTGAGGAAGGTGGAGGCAATTCCGCTGCGGGTTGAGACCAGGAAAGAGACATGAAACTGGGGAGGGGTGAGTCCACCACATGAAGGGGCACTGGAGCAGTTGCTGGTGACTGCGATGTTGAAGGCTCATCAGGTGGCTCGGACACAGGCAGGAACTCTGGCCTATAGGAGACATTGAATGACCGGGGCACTGCAGCGAAGGTGGTGGTAGGAGGAGTGGGTGGCCACCCGGACTTTGAACTGATTTTGATGATGGTACTGGACCTTCCAGTCTCTTGTCCTGAGAGTGTAGACAGGGTGACCATTCCGATGCACAATGGTTGCTGGTAACCAGTGGGGCACTAACCAAAATCACACCCCAGACTGCCGTCCCTGGCAGGAAGCCACAGTACAGTGGAACATGACGGCAAGTGAGAACCCAGGTAGAGGAATGGAGCCATGTCCACAGCTGGCACCCATGGAGAAGCTTGGCAGAATTATGGGAACCAATAGGACTTGTCTGGTAGGCCATCAGAAAAAGGAACAGTAATGCCTCCTCAGTGGAAAAGTCCTGCAAATGCTTTTTCATGTTGACCTTAAAGATGCGAACCGTGCACTGACGGTGGAAGTGAGAGGAGCGAACATGGGCGAATGCCCAATCACACATAGAAATCATAAAATTCGTGGGATGGGAACTGAGGCCCTTTGTCTGAAATGGGAGTAACCAGGAGGCCTCCCACAGAAAAAAAATTTTTGGAAGAGTGCAGTTAACAACCCTGGTCATGGCTAAAGTGTCAGTGACTGTCAGCCAAAACATATTTAGAAATGATCCCACAAAATCCACATGCATGTGTTCCCAGGGCTAGGTCACTGGAGGTCATGGGAAAAACGAAGCCTTGGGAACTGCCTGCTGACTAGCACACTGGGGACACACAGCCACCAAATGCTCCAGCTCCTCCTCAATTCTGGGCCAGTACACATGTCTGCCAGGCCAAGGCTTTGGTGTGGGAAATACCCCAGTGTTCCCATGCAACAGCTGTAAGACCTCCAGTTGCAAACTCCCGGGAATGGCCACCCTAGGAGCTGCATTGTCCGTTTAGAGGAGGAGAATACTGTCTAAAACCAAGAGATGATAGGATAAGACAAAATAATTATGAAGCAGATTGGAAGCACTGCCTGGAAGATGCCTGCTGGAAGAGGTGAATGACCTGCTTGAGGACAGGATTAGATGTTGTGGCCCTGGCAACCATGGTACTAGTGATCAGAAACATGTCTACCACCTAGCAGGAGGCAACATCTAAATGGAAATACACTAGCTTCTCTATATCAAACTCATCAGAGTCCAGACTGACGGGCAGCCAGGATAAGTGTCCACATTGGCATGGTGCCCAGTGAGGCAAAAATGGATGTCATGGTGATATTTGGACAGGAACAATGCCCACTGCTGCGACCAGTGGACCGCCTTATCGGGGACCTGGGTGTATGGACTGAATAACAAAACTAACGGCTTGTGGTCTGTAATGAGTTGGAATTTGGAGCCACACAATAATATGTGAAATTTGGTGAGTGCATGTGCAATGGCCAGGGCTTCCTTCTCAATCTGAGAATATTGTTCCTGTGCTGGATTGAGAGTTTTGGACTTAAACACTAGTGACTGCTCCAAGCCATCTGCATTCTGATGGGCAAGGACAGCCCTCATACCGTATTTTGTTAGGATCAAAAGTTGCTATACACAGTGTTGACCTAAGGCAGGCATTCAGATGGAAAAGACCTAGTCGCATGCCGGAGACCATGAAAACAAAGCACCTTTGTGAAGAAGGTACAGAGGGTACACAATGGTGGATGCCCTGGGAATGAACTAGTGGTAGTAGGCAATTTTATCCAAGAAAACCTGCAATTCATGCAATAGTGTGGGACATGTCAGGTCTGTGATGGCCATGACCAGACTCACCAGGAGTTGGACACCCTGCCGTGACATGGTGTGGGCCAAACGCTCAAGAGGGAAAAATTTAGACATCTGGAGTGCAACACAGGCTTATGGCCCAAAGGTTTTCAAAAAGGGCTTAGAGATTGTGCAGGTGATCACTCATAGTATGCCCGGTAACGACAATGTCATTCAGGCAGTTGAAACATTGCGGAATAGCGGACATGACCTGTTTCAGATAGCATTAAAAATTGCAGGGCACTTGCCACACCAAACATTAACTGCTATAATTGATAAAGGCCAAAAGGCATTTTAAGAACCAGGTATGCTTGGACTCATCCAAGGTTTGATTTGCTTTGGAAAGATCAAGTTTGGAGAAGAATTGACTCCCTGCTAAACAGTGAACAGCTCTTCTAGATGTGGCTTTGAGTATGTGTTGACCACAGACTGTGAATTCATGGTGACCTTAAAATCACCGCAAAGACACATTTTACTGGAGGCTTTCATCATGATAACAACTGGTGTGGCCCATTCACTAGAGGAAATGGGAACCACAACTCTGACAGATGTGAGCTGATCCAGCTCCGCCTTGACTTTATATTTGAAGCTTTTGACAGATGGCCCAACGCTGGGGAAACTCTGATCTATCATATTGGGAGTGACAAGACGCACACAATGGCAACAGGGAGCAGCAGTTGGAACACTGTTTACATGCAGCATGGAAGCCGCCGGATTGGCCAAGTTGCACACAACTTCTTCATCCTCTGCAGACGCAGCCAGATCAATCCTGCACTGTCACGGCATTGCACTATGCTTCCAGCTGCTGCTCAGGAGCACATGAGGCCTCGTATGACTGGACAATGGACAACACCTCATAGAGGGTAGGGTTTTCTAATTGGAGGGCCCATTGCCAGATTTCGTTATCCAGGGCAGAGCGGATTATAACATCACGAACCATGTTGTTTGCATATACTCTTTAAACTTGGATGTGACAAAATGGCCCTTGCGACTAAGGCCATGGAGAGTCATGGCCCAGGCTCGATTAGACTGATGGGGTTGTTTCTTGCGTTGGTGGAATTCAACCCTAGCAGCTACAATGTGTATGTGGTGATAATAATAGGAAAACAACAACGAGCATAAATTGTCAAAAGACAACGAAGAAGGTTCCTGTAACGGAGCCAACTGCTGCAACACCTGATACAAGGAGGGAGAAATCCAGGACAAAAACACTGCACATCGTACCTCCGGGTCCATCATGTGGAAGGCATGGAAATGCTGTCATAGGCAGTGGTCGTATGCTTCCCAGTCTTCCGCTGCCTTGTCAAATGGCAGGAATGGAGGAGGAAACATAGCCAGAGATGTAAGAGGGGTAAGAGCAACGTCCACACAGTCTGTCACAAGACCATAAGAAGTTCTGTCTGTTATTGCACCAATGTTTGAAGCAGAGCTTCTATCTCCTATATTATAACAAGAAAAAGGTCACAACTGAATGCAAAAAGCTACTGCACAATGTAACATGTGAAAAATGACATTACTCACTGCCAGAGTATTCTGTAACAGATAATAATGAACACAACACTTTACTACTTCAAATATTTGATACAGAAAAACACTTGCCATGGGGTGGCTGCCCTATTAGTTCCAGTCACATCAGCAGAAGTAAACATCAGACTGCATGCAAAACTGGCCAGACCCAACCCTACAAGTCATCAGGCGTGTGGTAGAGTGCACTACGGAGAGGCTGCATACGTATCTGAGAGTAGGGATCCTCTGCCGGTACTGGCATCTTCTGTGGTGCACCATACAGCTGTGCACACAGACCGCATTTGTGGAATCTTATGCAGCTCAATACAAGGTATAATGTTAACTTTTTGAGCAGGTACTTTATGTCAATAAAACAGTTATTAATTTGATTTTCTCTTAAAAAAAGGAGGTCGTCTGATAATCAGCGTCATCTTATACTCAGGTATATAGGTACACTATGTGATCAAAATCATCCAGATACCTAGACATGCTGGAATTCAATATGGTGTTGCCCCACCCTTAGCCTTGATGACAGCTTCCACACTTGCAGGCACACATTCAATCAGGTGCTGATGGGAATGGCAGCCCATTCTTCACAGAGTGCTGCACTGAGGAGAAGTATCGATGTCGGTCGGTGAGGCATGGCATGAAGTCAGTGTTTCAAAACATCTCAAATGTGTACTATAGGATTCAGGTCAGAAATCTGTGCAGGCCAGTCCATTACAGGAATGTTATTGTCGTGTAACCACTCTGCCACTAGCCGTGCATTGTGAACAGGTGCTCGATCGTGTTGAAAGATGCAGTCACCATCCCCAAATTGCTCTTCAACATCGGGAAGCAAGAAGGTGCTTAATACATTAATGTAGGCCTGTGCTGTGATAGTGACACGCTAAACAAGAAGGGGTGTAAGCCCCTTCCATGAAAAACAAGACCACACCCTAACACCACCACCTCCGAATTTTACTGTTGGCAGATGACGTTCATCGTGCATTCGCCATACCCCCTGCCATTGGATCGCCACATTGTGTACCATGATTCATCACTCCACACAATGTTTTTCCACTGTTCAATCATTCAATGTTTCCGCTCCTTACACCAAGCGAGGTGTCGCTTGGCATTTACCAGCATGATGTGTGGCTTATGAGCAGCCACTTGACCATGAAATCCAAGCTTTCTTGCCTCCCGCCGAACTGTTACAGTACTTGCAGTGCATCCTGATGCAGTTTGGAATTCCTGTGTGATAGTCTGGATAGATGTCTGCCTATTACATATTACACCCTCTTCAATTGTCAGCAGTCTCTGTCAGTCAACAGACGAGGCCAGCCTGTACCCTTTTATGCTCTACGTGTCCTTTCATGTTTCCACTTCACTATCACATCAGACGCAATGGACCTAGGGATATTTAGGAGTGTGTAAATCTCACGTGCAGATGTATGACACAAGTGACACCCAATCACTTGACCACGTTCAAAGTCCATGAGTTCTGCAGAGCACTCCATACTGCTCTCTCACGATGTCTAATGACTACTGAGGTCGCTGATATGGAGTACCTGGCAGTAGGTGGCAGCACAATGCACCTAATATGAAAAACATATGTTTTTGGGGGTGTCCAGATACTTTTGGTCACACGTATATTTCCTCAATGCTATTTTGCCGTTCAGTCATGAGCTAGAGCACAAATTTGTTAGCAGCCCTTGTCATTTCCAAATCTGCTGTTAAAATTCGCTGACCTGAGTTTCAAAACAACCTAGTTAACTCTGCCATGTGTTTAACCACCTGTTGTCAGTAAGCACACGTGCATAAATATTCTTATCATTTTTTTCTGTTTGAGCAGTTGACAAATGTTTGCATGATTACTGGTGGTCTGCTGAGTATTCAGCCACATTGTTGTCCACTTGATACACAATATTTTGACGACTGACAACCAGTCTGATTGGAATCCAGGCAACAAATACACATAACAGCAAAACTCACAACACTTGACAAACATGAAATTTAGTGCAGAAAATGTAAACAAGAACTGAACATCCAAGAGAACACCATTAATCAATCATTCTGACAAACTGGAGATATCATGCCTGGAATGCGGTTTGTCATCGATCAACAAATGAGAAAACCATTTCCACATTTGCGTTTTCTTATTTTGCTTGCAATTTATATTAATCCATCTGACGGACAAAATCATTCAATAATTACTGGTCACTGTTCTGTTGAAGAACCGTTAGGTACATAGTATATATCAAGCTAAATCACACCAAACACTAACATCCCAATCATAAAGAGATTCCTTGCGAGGTTCAGTTGTATTGTTGACCAGCAATATTTACTTGCTTTAGAGTGGACATAGGATATACATCAAATATGTCCACTGTGAAGTTCATCACACATATATCTCCAATTTACTGGCTGTGAATTGCTGGTGTACCACACAAATTTCTCTTGACTAAAGTCTGTGCTTCATAGGCTTGTATTCCTCCTCCTCTTTGCTCCTTCTCACATGTGAAATATTGCTATTGTTTCTGGGGTGATTCCTCCAGACATATGTCCATGACAGTGTTCATTGACATTGATAGCTGAATATCCTTGTAAGGTAGAATATGTCTTCAAATTGTTTGAAGATTTTGGATGACCTCCTTGAACAAAACATCTTGAACAGTTGTTTTTCCTCTACTACATTCTCATTTGCAAAATGTAATGCACTCTGCTCATTACTGTACTGTGCCAAACTGCCTATTCACAACTGAATTGTTGAGGGATATGCTCAGTTGGCATACAGAACAATTAATAGCGTCGACGTAAAATCATAACTTACCTACAATCATCATAATTATTTGAGGACATGGCAAGAACATTGGTATTGGAGAGATTATATTTTATTTTTATACCTCTACTTTCTTGTTAAATATTCATGGCAGCTTGGAAACTATCCTAAAAGAATCTCACTGGATATGTTACAGTCGTAGTTTTATTATATCCGAATTATTAATTGGACTTTTAGTATCAATTTTTATTAAAAAGTACTCCTCATTTCTATGTTATTTCCTACTTATTATATATGTATTGTGTGTGAAGCCCTGTCTCGTGAGTTAAATAAGGATTTTTTCTTTGACATTTTAAAATTATTAACTTCAAGCAGATCTTTGTCAGGGAAATTTTGTCAAACATCTAGCTTGCTAGATCACCTCAGTGCCTTCATGTTGTGTGCTTGCCAAATGGTTTCTCACAAGTGCTTTCTGCTCTGTATATTTCATTATTGTATTTATTCTGGTATTAAAATTTGTGCTATCTTTTTATTCTGAACCAATAACTTGCATTTAAAATTTTGTGTTGTAATGTCATATTTGATCTCATAAAAAATGGGAAATATGTTTGTTTTGAAAGAATCTGTTACTTTTCTTTCTCCTGTGTGTTTGTAATTATTATGTAGTCATATTCCTTTTCTGATTTATTTGTTACAGATAATTTACTCATGAAGTATAGTGTTATTGTGTTGGATGAGGCTCATGAAAGAACAGTTCACACTGATGTACTTTTTGGTATTGTCAAGCAGGCACAGAAAACACGCAAAGAAAGGGGTCTCAAAGCACTCAAAGTAAATAGCTTTTTTTCATATTTAGAAGTTTTGTAAGAAATGAAAACAGTTATGTATTTTGTTTTTGAACTCCACATGTAGTTGAAATGTACTGGAAGTTAGGTATTTTTTTCTCTTTCTTGGAGAACCTGCAAGAAAACCAAAGGAAAATTAACTGTTGAACATAACTAAGAGTAATCACCAAAAAAGTCAGCTAATGTTTTACATCTTAATGAGTATTTCACTTTTTCTTTTAAACCAATAGCATATGAATTTCATACTTACTATTTAGTGACTTTATTTCTCTGCTTGTTTTCATTTTTGGAAGAGACAACATACATTATAACCTTTTACAGATACTAGTAATGTCCGCTACTATGGATGTAGACCACTTTAGCAACTACTTTGGGAATGTACCAATATTGTATCTTGAAGGCAGACAACACCCAGTGAAGATATTTCACACCATCCAACCTCAGGAAGATTATGTGTTTAGCTCCTTGGTGACCATCTTCCAGATTCACAGGGAAGCTCCAGCCAAGTAAGGACCCAACTTTAAGATGCATTCAAATTTACTAGATTATAAAAGAAAAATATATCTCATCCAACACACAGACATATGTCACAACTGATGTGACTCATTTTATTGTGACACAAGGAATGACACTGGACATAATCATCATAGTTTTAGCTATATAATTTAGTCCAATCGAGAATATACGTCAAACCTAAGCTAATTAATTCAGCTACACACTGAACGTATTTGGGCTTCGCGTTTACTCTGTTACATAGTAAGTTCTTCTTTTTTACATTTGTTTCTTGACTAGAGAAAAGCCATTGTGCCTGTGATAATAAACAGGAGAGACTGTATTGTATAAAGTAATGTAAATTAATAACAGAATGCTAATTTTACTACTCTACTGAGCATGTGGATTTTTAGGATACAACAGAACTCATCAAAATAAATATCTCTTGGTAGTGTAGAGTTAACACTACCAGAGATTGTCAGTGGCATGCTCAGTGTGGCGCCATGATGAGGGCAAACTGATATAATTTCTTAAGCATCTTAACACCATTCATTAAAAATTAAATTTACTGTGAAACAGGGAATGAATGGCCGTGTACTGCTTTTTTATATGATAGTTTGACGTAAGGATGGAGGGATTTTAAGGCATTGTGTGTACTGTAAGGACATCCATACCAGTTTATACTTGCGGGTCTCGTGTAGTATCCGATGATGACACCCTAGAGGGTGAACTGGTAGACTTGAAAAAGGTATTCAGCCCAAATGGATACACAAAATATCAAAGTAGAGAATTGTGAAAGCAAAAAGGTCAAAACAACCAAAGGAAGAGCAAGATGAAAGATGTAAAGTCTACGACCTTATTACCGTGTGTGAGAAATGTTTATCAGAAATGTCCAGAATAATGAGGAAGCATAAAGTCAATGGGATCTTACTCCAGCAAAGATGGCAGCTCTTCTGCAATCTGTGAAAGATATTTGCTTTTACGAGAGGCGAGTACACATGAAATTCCTTGTCAATGTTGTGAAAGGTACATGAGACAAACAGTACAGACTGCACAAGAATGAAGCACTGAACACCAGTGAGACACCCGCATTCTACAGCCCAACAAATTTGCAGTGAATGAATATTATATAGCCACTGACCATTCCATGAATTAAGGGAAAGTCAAGAAACTCACTGTAGTTTCATCCTATTGGGATTCGGCTATCAAGGAAGCTGTGGAAATATAATTAACAGACCACCTGCTCCATCGAGATGAGGATTTCCAGCTCAACAAATCACATAAGCCACACATTTTACATCTGCTTTCAGAGGAATTACTGTTTATAAGTAGCAGCGCATGAAGGGCGTAGCAATCTGGATGGTCGGGGTAATGAAGAGGCTGGGAAAGAGAGGGGGAGGGATAGCAGGGTAGGGTTGGGGGACAGTAAAGTGGTGCTTGTGGAATCATATGTGGATAAGGTGGGGAGAGGGTAGGGTAGCTTGGAGCAATAAGGAGGTTAGACGGATTTGGGGGGGGGGGGGGATCAGTGGAAAAGAAGAGAAATAAAAAGACTGTGGGTGCATTTGTAGGTTAGATGGCTGCCTAATGCTTGACAGATTCCAAACCTACAACCTCCTTCCTGGTCACCATGACCAACCATGCCCTTGCCTATTACTGTTCCTCCTTTGAAGGCATCTCCTACAAACAAATCCAGGGTGCAGCAATGGGCACCCACATGGCACCATCCTATGCCAAACTATTCATGGGCCATCAAGAGGAATCCTTTCTAACCATCCAGAATCCCAAACCCCTCACCTGGTTCAGAATAATTGATGACATCTTTCTGATCTGGATCGAGGGTAAGGACATCCTATTCACATTCCTCCAGAACTTCAACAACTTCTCCCCCATTTGCTTCACCTGGTCCTCCTCAACCCAACAAACCACCTTCCACGATGTTGACCTTCACCTCAAAGATGGCAACGTTAGTACCTCTGCCCAAATCGAGCCCACCAAGTACCAGCAATACCTCCATTTCGACAGCTGCCACACATTCCATACCAAGAAGTCCCTTCCATACAGCCTAGCCGCCCATGGCCATCACATCTAT
Organism: Schistocerca serialis cubense; assembly: GCF_023864345.2. Lineage (NCBI taxonomy): Eukaryota > Metazoa > Arthropoda > Insecta > Orthoptera > Acrididae > Schistocerca > Schistocerca serialis. The sequence goes on from NC_064639.1 coordinate 462,061,275, forward strand.
AGTGACAAGCTGACCCTCTCTGAAACATACCAAGTGTCTCACTGAGGCCTTCACAGACTGTAATTACCCTCACAACATTGAACAGAAACAGTTCTCGTGTGCCTTATCTCTCAAGCCACCCCCACCTCCGCCTCCCAGAGTCTTCCATCTGCCACAGAGGAGCATTTCCCTTGTGACTCAATACCACCCAGGGCTGGAGCAACTTAATCACATTGTTCACCAGGGTTTCAACTACCTCTCATCATGCTTTGAAATGAGAAATGTCCTATTCATTATCCTTTCCACCTCTCCCACAGTGGTATTCCACTGCCCTTTGAACCTACACAATATCTTCATCTGTCTCTACACAACCCCTGTTCCCAACCCCCTTGCCTGATGTCTCATATCCGCATTATAAACCTAAATGTAAGAAGTGTCCCACTCATTCTCCCTTCACCACCTACTCCAGTCCTGTCTAAAGCATCACCTATCCCATGAAAGGGAGAGCTACCTGTGAAACTAGTTATGTGATCTACAAGCTAAGCTGAAATCACTGTGCTGCATTCTATGTGGGCATGACAACCAACAAGCTGTCTGTCCACATGAATGGCCACTGACAAACTGCGGCCAAGAAAGAGCTTGACCACCCAGTTACTGCAGCATAGTTCATTTTAATGTCTGCTTCACAGCCTATGCTATCTGGATCCTTCATACCAAAACCAGCTTTTCTGAAGGGTGCAGGTGGGAACTCTCCCTGGAATATCTCTACATTCCCATAACCCTCCTGGCCTCAGCCTTCGTTAAACAAGCTGTCTGTTCGCATGAATGGCCACAGACAAACTGTGACCAAGAAACATCCACTGCCTTTGCCATGTCTCTGCCTAACTAACCGATGTTAAATTTGCCACAATCAGAACAGGTGAATTTGTATACCCCACTGTTGGCTAATAACTAGATTTTATCTTTGCTGTTAAAAACATACTGGGCTGTCGTGTTCCTAACATAGTAGGAAAGCCTATACTTGCAGGCTTGCAGTGCTTTGGCTACTATCTGTGACACCTCACCTAGAAATGGTAGTGTACACCATTTCTTGCAGACAGTGGAGGGGAAGCAGGAGGGGCATAGAGGTGGGGTATAATTTTCCGTTTTTGATTCCTGTGCAAGATGTGGTCAATAAGAACTGGACTGTAGCCATTGGCTGTGGCAATAAATTTTATTGTATCTAACTCTGCTTTAAAAGCGTCTCTGGACATGGGGATAGATATGAGACGGTGTACTACTGAATGGAAAACTGCATCTTTGTGAGCTATGGTGTGTTGTGAGCAAGAAGGTATTACTGTATCTGTAGTTGTAGTTTTTCTGTAAATTTTGAAATAATGTGTGTGTGTACTGATGTCAGTGGTGAGATCTAAGAAGTTTATGGATCTGGTACCAATCTCCCTTGTGAACTGGATATTTTTATGTTGACTGTTTAGGTTTTTCAAAAATGTGTTGAGTTGTCTTGTAGTACCAGTCCACATATACAGAACATCATCTATATATCTAAACCAGTATTGATATTTGCACTCAGAGTTTCTGTTTTTAGAAAATTTTGTTCAAAATGGTCTATAAGTATTTCAGCCAACAGTGGACTAAGAGCGGAACCCATAGCTAAGCTATCCAATTGTTTATAAAGAGTCCCTTGGAACTGGAAATAGTTCTGTGCCAAGCATGTCTGAGTGGCCAGTCTCAAGTCATTCAGTTCCACAAGATTGACATTAGACTTGTGCATCAGCACTGTGACAAATTTTACATCGGTCAGTCAGGCAGAGAATAGCAACTAGGCTGGCTGAACATGAACGCAGCTGGAGGTTGCAGAATTCTGACTCTGCATTTGCTGAGCATGTACTGAGTGAGGGTCATAACTACCAGCCAGTGTCCCGTGTGCTTCTTAGCAAACAAAGGCCATAAAATCAACCTGCTGGAAGCCCTGGAAATTAACAAACGTCTTGCTCACAGTTCAGATCTAACCCTAAATGACCAGACACAGTTCAACACTTCCCCTCTCCTAAACTTCATGTAATCATCTCTTTTGTTCATTACTTCCCACACCGTATGTTCCTACATATTTCCAGTTTCCTGTCTTCATTAAGTTCTTTTGTTTTATTGAAGTTGTCTCTGTATTCCATACAGACTGTAGTTTCAATAATTAAGGCTTTCTTTTTACTGGTACTTGTATTACTGTCCATATTTAACACCTCTTGTAGTTGTCTCATCAAATATTGTTCATACTTCACTTTGTTCATCTATTTAATGCAGACTGATACATATTCACTGTTTTGAATATAATGTTAATGTTAAAATGCAGTACCACCACACTCTCAAAGATTGCATTTGCTGTAGGTTCCCTCAAACACTTCCATTTTCCTGCATTTATTTATTTCTGTTTATCTTACTGATATCGCTTAAGTTCCTTATATATTCTGTAGTTACATTGATAATGGTCTCTTCTTTTAATTGGTTTGTGTATCATTCTCCTTGTTTCGTACCTCCTGATGTAGCCTTGTCTAGTACTTATTTTATTTGTTTATTAATAGAAACTGTTATGTAGGCATGCGGTTCCTATTTTGTATTAAAGGTTTTCTTGCCTACTCCATTGTTATTTATTTACTTTCAATTTTTACTTTTTCATTGCATTACCACCTCACTGTCAAAGATGTTACTTACTGTATGTTTCTACTTCCGTTTAGATGTGTTACTTCTCTTCCAATGTTGTTTGCAAACATTGCAACTTCTTTGGTGACAATACTCAGTAAATGTCTGAAGATGGCCTTGTAAGCCAAAAACCAGTTAACACAATAAAAGTAATATTGTAGAACAAAAGCAAACTGGTTCTTTTCATTTATTATGTTAATTTCATTCATTCATTCAACAAGAATTTTTAAGGGTACACTAACATAACCTTACCTAAACACAGTGTTGAGCACATTAAAACCAAATAATTGTAATCATAGATGTTCCTGTGCCACCAGAGACCTAATTCAATATTGGTCATTTAGCAACCAGTTTGTCTCTGTTTAACTGTAATAGACGTTGTTCATAGTGTATCAGATTTTGGCTCAGCATGCTCTCTGAAGTGCATATTGGTCTGCATCCCTTCCACGTAAGTTTCTCATAACAAAATCCATGAAGATTGTTATTTTATTGATACTAACAACTGCACAGTATGAATTTGTGCAATGTACATTGGAATCTACCCTGATTAATCATAATAAGCTTCACTAAGATGTAATTAAGACCCCGCACTCCCCTCCAGCCATCCCAGTTTAAAGAACAAGGATGGAAACTTTAGAGACATACCTCATGCACCACTAGTGACAAGAAAGTTTCAGAATTTTTATTATGTATCACTAAAGACAAAACCTAAGAACAAAAGCAGGATGTTTTTGAGTGCAGTGCAGTATGTATCATAAGATTGTAATGTATGCTATTACCAGCCAGCTAAGGAATTATGTTAGTAGGGCAAAAATCACATTTTGAATACATGATTTTGATTAATAGTACCATTGTTTGTATAAAACAGTTTGATTTGATTTTTTGTTAAGCTAAAAGTGTATTCTTTGACATGCAAAACTAACAAAATGTGTCAACATTCTTGTTCTATTTCAGTCATGACATTTTAGTGTTCTTGACGGGTCAGGAGGAAATTGAATCAATGGCTCATCACATACGTCTTATAGCAAGGGTCAGTTGCAGCTTCTGTGAAATATTATAGATACATTTGTATTATTTTATGGAATTTGCATGTATTTTTAATAATTTTATTTGGTGTAAGTTTGTATTATTTATCTCTGTGTATTATTATTATCATTATTATTATTAATCAATGGAAACTCCAGGTAGGAGTATCAAAAATGTAGGAAAAGACAGAGTGTTACTTACTGTAAAGGGACATCAAGTTGCAGACAGGCACAATTGAAAGACATTCACATAATCCTTTTGGCCAGTCAGTAAAACATATGCACACACACACACACACACACACACACACACACACACACACACACACACACAACCTCCAACTCCAGCATCTCAGGCCGGAATGCAACATTACATGGGATGCAAGCAGTAATCTGGAGGGTGCAGGGAAGGGGAAGGAATGGTAGTGTAGAGGTGAGGAGAGAGATGAACGCTGTCTGGTGGAGTGTGCAAGGACTAGACTGCCAGCAGGCGCAGTGTCAGGAGCGTGTGGGGCAGTGAGATGGCGAAAAAAAATGAGCAAAAAGGGAGAAGAGTGGGGAAAGATGGGTGGAAGCATTGGTAGAGGGTTGCAAATAAACAGTGTGGGAGATGACAATGGGGAGGAGAAGATAGAATAGAGGGGGTGGAAACTGTTGCGTGGAGAGTGTGGGGACAGTATGTCACCATAGATTGAGGCCAGCGTAATTATGGGAGTGGAGAATGTGTTATAAGGATAACTCCCATCTGCACAGTTCAGAAAAGCTGGTGGTGGAAGGAAGGACCCAGATGTCTCAGGTAGTGAAGCAGCCATTAAAATCAAGTGTGTTATGTTCAGCTGCATATTGTGCAATAGGGTAATATATTTCTCATTTGAATGTATATAAACAAATCTGCAGCACAGCCACAGGCACCCCCATGCCATCCTCCTATGCCAACCTTTTTACAAGCCATCTAAAGGAGACATCACAAACCTGCTACTGCAAAAACACATCTCCATGGCACAGGCATCCCAAACCAGCTCTGCTTAAGATCCTACTATTCTGCAATCTCTACTCTGTACATGACATCTCTGAAATTGAATCCCTTGCTCTACAGTACCTGGAGGAGCTTTCCAGCACTACCTCCACAAGTTATCCAACCTGCTGACATCCTACTGCTGCCTTGGGCCGACACTATACAACCTCTATTGTACCCAGAGTGTTCCTCCTCATAGCAGCTAAATCCTGCCTAACCAACCTTTACAGCTTGTTACAACCCCAAAAGAGCCCTACTACCAACTCTCCGCCATATCTAGAGACAAAACTTTCCCGTAACACTGTTTTTAACCTTTCCACCAAAACCGTCAGCTCCACAGCAGTTTCAGTCCTATCCAAAGGCATCACCTTTAGCCCTACACCCAAATTTAACAATGCTGGACTTGCCAAAAACGTACTCTCCTTCTCCCGATCCCTGCAATGGGAGCATTCCTTTGCAGCCAATCCCTCCAACCAGAACCCCCTAATTCCTACATTGAGCCCTGCCTCTTCCAGTTCATACTACCATCTAACTGAGATCCTCCCCCCTCCCACTCCTTTGCAGCCAATCCCTCCAACCAGAACCCCCTAATTCCAACATTGAGCCCTGCCTCTTCCAGTTCATACCACCATCTAACTGAGATCCTCCCCTCTCCCACCTAATCACCTGCTGGTCACCTTCCAGAAATCCTTTACCTATAATTTAGCCTTGCCCAGGTGCCTTTCTCAGAGCACTGACCTTTCAGTAGAAGAAAGGAAAGCCGTGCATAGCCTCAAAACAAATCCTGACCTAATCATCCTACCTTCAGGCAAAGGTTCCACTACTGTTGCTATGAATCGCAGTGACTACCTGGCAGAAGAACTCAGCCAGAGCCTTAGGCCTCTCCCAGAACATCTCCCCTGAATCCATTTCCCTCCTCACCCCTATGATACCCAACACACTCACCTTCTACATGTTCCCCAAAATACACAAACCCAACAATCCTGGCCATCCTGTTGTGGCTGGTTATGGTACCCCCACTGAAAGAATTTCAGCCCCCATTGACCAACACCCAATCAGTTACCTGCAATCTAGCATCCCAAGTCAAAGACACCAACCACTTCCTTCAGCGACTCTCCACTATCCCCACCCCGTTATCTCCTGGATCCCTACTCATCATTCTTGATGCCACCTCCCTATACATCAACATCCCTCATACCCATGGTCTTACCACTATTGAACACTACCTTTCCCAACGTCCTTCAGACTCCAAACCCACTATCTCATTCTTCATACACCTTACTGACTTTTATCCTACCCACAACTACATCTCATTTGAAGGGAAGTTGTATGAACATATCCACAGCAAAGCCATAGGCACTCACATGGCACCCTCCTATGCCAACCTTTTTATGGGCCATCTAGAGGAGACCTTCCTAATCTCCTGAACTACCAAACTCCTAGTCTGGTTCAGGTTCATTGACGAGATCTTCACAATCTGTGCACAGGGCCAGGGCCAGGGTTTCTTCACAACCCCATCTGCTTCATGTATTCCTTCTCAACCGAGCGTGCACCTTCCTAGATGTTGACCTTCTCCTCTCCGATGGCTCCATCCCCACCTTTGTCCACATTAAAACCACCAACAGTACCTGCATTTTGACACTATCCTCCCTTTCACACCAAAAAATCTCTCCCATATAGCCTGGTCATCCGAGGACAGTGTATCTGCTGTGACAAAATCTCCCTTGCTCAATATGCTGAGGGTCTCACCAAGGCCTTCACAGACAGGCACTATCCTCCAGACATAGTCTGCTAACAGATCTCCCTTGCCATTTTCCCTCTCACCCCCTATCTTCCCACCACATTCAAGAACCAGCCACAAAGGAATGTCCCCTTTATCACCCAGTACCACCCCAGTCTTTAACAACTGAACCACATCCTTCGTCAGGGCTTTGATTACTTTCCTTCGACAGGGCTTTGATTACTTATCATAGTGTCCTGAAATGAGGGACACACTACCCGAGGTACTTCCAACACCTTCTGAATTGCTGTTCTGTCACACACCCAACCTCCATAACATCCTAGTCTATCCCTAAGCCACTCCTCATCCCAACCGCTTGCCACAAGGATCATATCCCTGTGGAAGACCCATGTGCAAAACCTGCCCAACCCACCCACCCAGCACCTCTTATTCCAGTCCAGTTGCAGGTTTATCCTACCCCATTAGGGGCCGGGCCACCTGTGAAAGCAGCCACATCATTTACCAGCTTTGCTGCAATCATTGCACAGCTTTTAATTTGGTATGACTATCAAGCAGTTGTCTGCCAGAATGAATATCCACTACCAAACTGTGGCCAAGAGCAAAGTAGACCACCCTGTCACACAACATGCAGCTGAACATAACACACTTGATTTCAATGGCTGCTTCACTACCCCATCGATTTGGATTCTACCCTCCACCACCAGCTTTTCTGAACTGTGCAGATGGAAGTTATCCTTACAACACATTCTCCACTCCCGTAATTATCTCGTCCTCAACCTACAGTAAAATACTGCCCCACACCCTCCACCCAATAGTTTCCACCCATTCTATCCTATCATCTCCTCCCCATTGTCACCTCCCACCCTGTTTATTTGCAGCCCTTTGCCAATGCATCTGCCTGTCTTTCCCTGCTCCCCTCCTTTTTAGCTCCTAATTTTCCCCACCTCCCTGGTCCACAACCTCCTTATGCTGCGCCTGCTGGCAGTGTAGCCCCTGCACACTCCACCAGACAGCATTCCTCTCTCTCCCCACCCCTACACTATTATCCCTTCCCCTTCTCTGCCCCCTCAGATTGCTGCTTGCATCCCACGTGATTTTGCATTCCGGCCTGAGATGCTGGAGTTGGAGGTTTTGTGTGTGTGTGTGTGTGTGTGTGTGTGTGTTTGTTTTACTGATGAAGGCTGCGGCTGAAAGCTTTATGTGAGTGTCTTATAATAGTGCCTGTCTGCAACTTGACATGTCTTCCTTACAGTAAGTAGAAATCTGTCTTTTTCTACATTGTTATTATTATTATTATTATTATTTGTAGGATTTCCTCGTGTTTTATATGTTTGGTTCCAGTCATAGATTGCTTTAACATTATTTATCTTTCATGATATCTTAAATTATTTGTAGGATTTCCTTGTGTTTTATGTGTTTGGTTCCAGTCATAGATTGCTGTAACATTATTTATCTTTCATGATATCTTAAATATTTACTCTCTACTTTCGGTCATATGACGAAGCTTCATTACTGGCTCTCTGTTATACTGATGGCCACCTTTTTACAATTTTTTTAGTTAGTTTCCCACAGCTCCTTCATGAATTTAACGTTTGTGGATATCATTCTGTCTTTTGAAATAAACTGTTTGATTGTCTCACTTAACATTCACACATTATTGCAAAATCTCAGAATTCTTAAATTATCATTAAGTGGCATTATGCATCAATGGATGTGTCACATGGGGAAAGAAAAGACTGTTGTAGATTGTAGCATTGGCTTATCATTTTTGTAAAGGTTGTGCAGTGACAGAAATTGAATATGTTACTTGATGAAGAATCAACCTGTTATATATTAAACTTTGTGGAGATGTTCATCACATCATGGGTATCAAATGATTACACTTCCACTTCATCCAGAACTGATGTCCATCATCAAGAGCAGTATAAGTTGTGACCGTACGGGCACAAAAACATCCTAGTATTTGTGGTGGTGTGGAAGCAAACAGCCTCAGAATGTCATCTTGAGAAATATCATATCATGCCTGAAAATGCATGCTATATCTGTTCATGAAGATTGCCGACTGGAGTAATGCATGTTTTCCCAGCATATCCCTGAAGTGCTCTTTGAGTGACAAATCAGGAGGCAAGGCTGGCCAATCACGAATCCATAAATTCCTCAAGGCAATTGTGGTGTGAACTGCAGTGTGGGGTCTTGCATCATCCTTCTGGTCATGAATGGTATGATAGCAGGGTTTGCCACTCTTACCATACACTAATGAATATTCAGCCTCCCTTCAACAATTATGAAATCAGTCCTGTTGCCAGTAGCAACCCACGCCATGATTTCAGGAGTCCAAATGGCATGAACTCTCAAGAATAGCTGCTTACTATGACCTTCAACCAGGCCATCCCTGATCTGTTGATGTTGATCTGACCACTACAGACATAGATGAGACTATTCTCTGAACACCACAGAGAGCCACTAAATGTCCAATTGACAGGCTCTAGACCATGAAAATCTCTGTTGTCCTTGGTATGATGTCAGCAGTAAACAATGCACAGCAACCAAAGATCTCAACCCAACTTCCAGGTGTAGGATCCCGATGGGTCATGTTGGTATTCGACCTCTAAGCTCTGCTTGGACATCAGCTGTTGCCATCCATCTATTTTCAGAGCCAGTCGACCAACCTTGCTCCCTTCTTGTGGTGTCATCCTTCAGGATGACCACTTGCATACCCTTCTTGCCACAGTTGCCCTCTGTCTTGTCACTTCTAGTTCTATAGTCATTGCACTACAGCAAACAGTGAGTGTGATCTCTTGATATGATGTTCCTCATGTCAGTGATTAATGTTCTATTTGTGTATGAAAATGGCAATAAACTGGATATGCATGTCCTCCGGACATGCTTGTTCTGATCTGCACCTGGAAAGTTCTAGTAACACATTGCATACGGCTCACATGGATTTGTGTGTGCGAGATTCTTACTGAGCTATTTGTGGACAATTTTTCTGATGTTCCAAATGATTCAGATGATGTTACTGATAGTGGTAGTGGAAGTGAAGAAGAAAACAAAATGGCTATAATCAACAAAAGTGGAATAACTGTGAACGATGTAAATGATGAAGCTTCTGACAATGAAAGTTGGCTGGAGAAGGACAAGATCATCATTTTAGGAACATTTAGAGGAATTCCAAGTGTAAAAACTCTTCCCAGTGTGATCAATAGCATTATAAGCACTGTGGAATTATTTCTAGGAGATGAATTGTTTGCCCAGATGTCGACACAATGAAACTTGTATTACAAACAAAACAAAAACCATTTACATGGGGCAAATAAAAAAAAAATTAAAAAAATATTATTTGAAGGACTATAGGTCAACAGATTCTCTAACAGAGACACCGATTTTTGGCAAGCTAATGAGCAGAAATCGCTTTGGGCAGAAATGGGAATCGTGGCATTTCAATTACAATTGCTTACAGAGCGGTCAGGAAAACAGACCCTAAAAAACTGAACCAGTGCTCTCAGTGCATCCTAGATAAATTTCAGACCTTATGCAAACCTGAATAGGAGCTTTCTCTGGATGAAGCAATGAGACCATGGAGAGGGCGGCTTTGTTCTGGACATACAATCCTGGAAAAGTTATCAGACACTGTTTGCTTGTTCGTATGGATTGCGAAAGTGTAAGTGTATATGTCTCCAGTCCCGAAAAATATTCTGGGAAAGGAAAAAAGCTTCAAGACACTATTTTTCATGTACTTCCACCTCATCTTGGCATGTGGCACCACATTTATCAAGACAATTATTACAACAGTACAGCCGAAACACTTCTAGAAAGGAATCATGAGTTTGAAGTACCACATGAATCAATAGAGGTCTCCCTCAATGTCTACGAACAGAAGCCAAATCTCTAAAGAAAGGTGACACTACATTTGGAAGACAAGGTGACATTTTGCTGCAGTTATGGAAAGATAAAACTGAGGTGAGAATGATAACAATAATTCATGATGCATCTATGGCTGCAACAGGGGAAAAACACAACAGTGGGAAATTATGCAGAAACCAAAACATATTGTGATGTACAATAAATTTATGAAAGACGTGGACAGAGCTGATCAATATATTCTGTATTTTAGGATAATGCGAAAAACCTAAATCCAGATATACAAAAAAAATATAAAACATTCCTAAAAGAAGTTGCAAGAGGCTGGACAAGTGATCAACAAGTTTCCACAGCTAATGGGGAGGAAACTGAAGCAATCCAATCTACAAAATGAGCACCTGCTAAGGATCCACCAGGTTGATTGTCAGGAAGGAAACATTAAAGAACATACTGTTCGGACTATTGTGGGAAATGAAAAAAAGAAATATCCAGCACAGTCTTGCAGAGTTTGCGCAGAGCATCATAAAAGAAGTGAAGCAAGATACTACTGCCAGTTTTGTGAAGTACTGTTACACAAAGGCATGTGTTTTCAGAAGTATCACACCCTTCAAGAATATTAAAACATCACACAAACATGTCTGCCAAGTTCCATCATTCTCAGACACTAATAAGTGCAGCTACATTCAGATAAGGAAGGCTTGCTCATTTCACATACGTCTTATGAAAATCGCCAGGAACTGGAACAATAACCATAGTGTGGCAGCTGGTATGGGAAAAATATCATGTAGCAATTATCCGGATGGGATGGAAATTGATAGATGTGTTGTACAGACAAACAAATGATTAAAATTTCAGAAAAATTGGGTGATTTATTGAAGAGAGAAAGCTTCACAAATTGATCAAAAAATTATCTGTTTCTCTGCCTCTGCCCATTATGTAAGAAGTTATTTGGCTTGCCATTAATTGAAAGAGTTGTTGGATATCCTCCTCAAGGATATTGTGCCAAATTCTGCCCATATGGCGCATTAGATCATCGAAATTCCAAGCTGATTGGAGGGCCCTGGCTGTAACACTCCAAACATTCTCAATTGAAGAGACATCTGACAACCTTCCTGGCCAAGGTAGGGTTTGCCAAGCACAAAGGTAAGCAGTAGAAACTATCGCTGTGTGCAGATGGGTATTATGTTGCTGAAATGTAGGAGATCGGGATCTGTCATCACTCGTTCACTTGACTGCAAGTGGCATTTCTGCGCTAGACATAGGCATCCTTTACTGGGTGAACAGAGACCATTGGGCACTCAGGGTGTTATACTCATCCCCTAACCAAGTTTGAGCTTGTCTGAACTGAACCAGTTGGGAAATCTGTTTTATCTTGTATTAAGAGAAGGCAAATGCAAAAGAGTAGCGGTCTATTAATCATTTGCAGTTCAAACGTATGGTGAATGATGGTATCACTTAGGGAAATGGCAGCAAGGGCAGGAAAAAACACCAGGTGCACTTGGTGTTTATGCCTGGGGGCCTTATACTTGGATCATTCCAGCAACTGGCAGAGAAGGTTAATAAGACCAGTCTTACTCATAGAGTTTCAGTGAAGCTCACAATTTGCAGCATTGTCCCTGTAACTGATCATGGCTCCTTAGTTCTGAGTCGAGTGGAAGGACTGTGACAGAGACTTCGAAGGTTCTGTGACAAATTTCTTCGACTTGCACCATAGGGTTGAGAATGGTAGGGTCCTGCTCAATGGGTCAGGTGTGCACTACACAAGTAGCCTGATCGTGCGTGGGGTCCAGATAACGAAAGCTGTAGGAAACCCAGAAGTATCAGTGTAAGATCGAAAGAAATGCCTCCCACACGAACATTAAAATCCCTTTGGTTAACTGTTGAGCATTCGCAAAAAAAGTGCCAGAGTTCAAAGTGCTCCTGAAAAGTAGGAAAGTTCATATAATACTAGATGCAGAAAGCTATTCGGAACCTCAAAGTGATAGCTGTGAGATTTTTGGGGAAAATTTAATTGTATATCGAAAGGATGGGATAATGGGAAATGGAGGTGGTGTATTTGTCACAGTAGAGAAGAAACTCAGATCCACCAAGGTAGAAGTTGAAGCTACTAGTGAAACTGTTTTCAGCAAAAAAACAGTTTCAGGGGTGGGAATAAAAGGGTAACTGGATCCTTTCATCACCCACCAGACTCATCTCTTGATGTAACCAAAAACTTTAGAGAAAACATCAGTTCGCTTGTACGTTAGTTCCCCAATCATACTGTAATCATTGGAGGAGGTTTGAATCATCAAACAGTCAAATGGGAAAGTTACAGTTTCATTAGTGATGGATATGATAAGACATCCTGCAGAACGATAATAAATGCCTTCTCTTAAAACCACCTAGAACAGATTGTTAGGAACCCCAATCATGATGGAAATTTATTGAATCTAATACCAGCAAATATACCTGACCTCTTAGAGGATGTCCACAGCACAACTAGTATCAATGAACATGATGTGGTTGTGGCAGCAATGATTACTGAAGTACAAAGGACAACTAAAACAAGCTGAAAGATATATATGTCCAGTAAACTAGATAAAAAAATCAGTAGTGTCACAGCTTTCATGAGGAACCTGGAACTTCAGCACTGGACAGGAGCACGTAGAGGAACTGTGCTCAAGTTGAAAAGAACAGTTGACTACACACTGAATAGATACGTTCCCAGTAGAATAGTTCATAATAGAAGAAACCCTCCATGGTATACAGTCACTGTACAGAATCTTGTAAAGGAACAGAGGTTACTGCATAACAGGTGTAAAACAAAGTGTAGGGCTATAGATAGAGAGATGCTGAATGAAATGCATTTGGGTGTCAAGAGAGCAATATGTGATGCTGTCAGTGACTACTCTAGCAGAATATTGTCAAATGATCTTTCATAGAACCCAAAGATATTGTGGTCATGTGTAGGCTGTTATTGGCACCAAAGTTTGTGTCCAGTCCCTAGTGTATGAGTCAAGAACTAAAATTGAGGGTAGCAAAGCAAAAGCTGAAATGCTTAAGTCTGTTTTCAAATGTCCCTTTTCAAAGGAAAACCCAAGAGAATTCCCCCAATTTAATCCTCATACCAATGAAAATATGGATGAAATAACTTTAACCTGTCATAGATCCTTCGAACAAAAAACTATGCCCAGTAGTTGGAAGAAGTACAGGTCATACCCATCTACAAGAAGGGTTGTAGAAGTGATCCACAAAACTACTGTCCAGTATCTTTAACACCAATTTGTTGTAGAATCTTAAAATGTATTCTGAGCTCAAACACAATGAGGTATCTCAAACGACTGGAACAACCTCCTTCAAACCGATCAGCATGGATTCCAAAAACATCGATCATCTGAAACCAGCTCTCACTTTTCGTACAAGACACAGTGAAAGATTTATATCAAAGTAGTCAGTTAGATGCAGTATTTCTTGATTTCTGAAAAGCATTTGACTCAGTACCACACTTATGCTTATTGTCAAAAGCATGTTCTTATGGTGTACCAATTGAAATTTGTGACTGGATCGCTCAGGAGGACATATCATGTTATCTTGGATGGAGAATCATTATCAGATGTAAAAGTAACTTCGAGTATGCCCCAGAAAAGTGTTTTGGGACCCTTGCAGTGTTATATATTAATAACCTTACAGACAACATTAATATTAACCTGAAACTTCTTGTAGATGATGCATTTATCTATGATGAGCTGCTGTCCAAAAGAAGCATAAATATTCAGTCTGATTTTGATAAGATTTCAAAGTGGTTCAAAGGTTGGAAACTTTGGTTTATTGGTAGAATACTGGGGGAGTGTAATCAGCTTACAGGTCACTTACACAACCCATCCTAGAATATTGCGCAAGTGTGTGGGACTCATATCAGATAGGACTAACAGGGGATATTGAGTGTATGCAGAGAAGGGCAGCATGAACGATTACAGGTTTCTTTGATCCAGGGGAGAGTTTCACAGAGATGCTGAAGAATTTGAACTGATATGGACTTGAAAGCAGATGTAAACTGTTCTGAGAAAGTATACTAACAAAGGTTCAAGAACATATTTTAAATGATGCTATGGGAATTTACTAAAAATCCCAACTTTTTGCTCCTATAGGGATCATGAGGACAAAATTAGAATAATTACAGCACTTACAGAGGCATTCAAACAGGCATTCCTCGTGCTCTGTATGTGAATGGACTGGGAAAAAACTGGTTTAACTGGTACAGTGGGACGTACCCTCTGTCATGCCCTTCACAGTGGTTTGCAGAGCATAGATATAGAAGTAGAAATGTAAGTCCAGGATGGCTTGCCATGAAGGGCAACAAAACAGAGTGTAGAATATTGTCAACTTACAGAGTGCTGTAAGAATGCTGTGGATGACAACTAAAGGGGTCCTTCTATGAAGAGAAATAGCACCCCAGACCATCATTCCTGGCTTTTGGACTGTATGGCGGGTGACAGGTTGGTATTCCATTGCTGTCCAGAGTGTCTCCAGACACATCTTTGCTGGTCATAGGGATTCAATTCAAAGCACGACTCATCACTGAAGACAGTTCTACTCAAGTCAATGAGATTCCAGGCTGAAGATATGTCTGATGACTCCCCACATAGTGGTGGGATTCCAAAATGACTGTCACCCACCACAGAGACTGATAAGCAGGAGTGATGGTCTGGGATGCCACTTCTTTTCATAGCAGAACCCCTTTGGTTGTCATCCATGACACCCTTATAGTGCAGAGGTATTCTGATGGTATCCTATGTCTCATTTTGTTGCCCTTCAAGGCAAGCCATTCTGGGTTTCAAGGCAAGCCATTCTGGGTTTCCATTTCAGTAAGATAATGCCCACCCACTCACGGCAAGAGCTTCTACTGCATGTCTTCATACTGGCCAAACCCTACCTGGACCAGCAAGGTAGCTGAATCTGCCTACAATTGAATCCACTGGAAGTGTTCTGGGTAGGTTCCTCAAACCAGTTCAGGATTTTGACAATTTAATGGGCCAATTGGACAGAAATTGGGATGATATCTATCAGGGGGACATCCAACTATTCTACCAATCGGTGCCAAGCCAAATAACTGCCTGCATAAGGGTAAGAGGTGGACCAATGCTTTATTGACTTGTTCAGTTTGTGGAGCTGTTTCTATTGAACAGATCATCCAATTCTTCTGAAATTATAATAATTTGCTTTTGTCTGTACATGTAAATTGCATCTATTCATTTCCACCCCATTAACATAATTCCTTCATGATGTGTCCCCCCCCCCCCCCCCAACCCATCACTTAGAGTGTGTGTGACACACCCAGTAACCATCATATACTCATACCATTTTTTGTCTGTAGTAATGGCTATTTTCTCTATTGAAAATAAGCTGGCCTAGGGATCTAATTTTAAACATAATATTCCACAGAACATAAATACTGGAGTATCTGTTTGATAGCATTTAGTTAAGGTGTGCATAACATAACACTTTCCTTTTCTGTCTGTGTAACAGTAAGTGAAAGAATTTTTTTATTGTGATGTTTGTACAACACAGTAATAACAGAAAGAAATACATGGTACTTGTTCAGTTTTACAAGTTGAATAAAGAATTTTCTGTTAAGGTTACTTATGGGTAATAAAATCAGTTAAGTTGTTTTCTTTAATTATGCTAAATTTCATTGATGTGAGTGTATGTATATATAATTAAGATAAGTATTTTTTACATAAGTTACTTTTACTTTGACGTGCACATATTATTTTATAATTATTCAATAATTTCAGGACCTGGAGGGCAAGGCACCACCTTTAAGAGTTTATCCTTTATATTCATCCTTGCCATCACATCAGCAGTTAGATGTTTTTCGACCTACATCCAAAGGCATGAGGAAAGTAATACTAAGCACAAATGTCGCTGAGACATCAGTCACAATCAGTGGAATAAAGTATGTTATAGATAGTGGAATGGTGAAAGCGAGGTATGAACTATAGTTAAAACTCTTATTGCTATAGATTTCAGTTATTTCTTTTGTTAAATAACTTAACAATGGTAACTTTGTCTTAAACTTTTTCTAGGTCACACCATCCTGGTACAGGGCTGGATATCTTGAAAGTGCAAAGAATTTCACAAGCACAAGCCTGGCAGAGAACAGGCCGGGCTGGTCGAGAATCAACTGGATACTGCTACCGTGTGTATACGAGGAAGGTAGAAAATATTTATACTTCCTGTGTATAAAGCCAGTTCTGAAATAGATTGTTAGTTATTGCTGTAGGCAGTCTCTGTATCTGGATTAGTTTGTATAATGATCTACCTCCAGATATTAATCTTCCAGAATAAAATCTTTATGTCAGTGGCCTATTCTCTGGTCACCTTCTGTTTTCTAATTGTAATATTAAAACCTATAATACTCCATATAATTATATAGCATATTCTTTACTTAAAGTAAAATTCCTTGTGTTTCGGAAGAAGAAAATGAGATGGGAAGTAGATAATCTCTTTATATTTAAATTAGCAAAGTTACATAAGAAAGTAAATAATTTGGGAGTAAGGGAGACCACTCACTGAATAGCAGAAGCATTGAGTCATCAATAGGACGTCCGCCCTGATAGCTGTGTGCTCAGCTGACGGATTGCCGTCCTATGGGCCTCGGTTCGATTCCTGGCTGGGTTGGAGATTTTCTCCACTCAGGGACTGGGTGTTGTGTTGTCTTCATCATCATTTCATCCCCATCTGGCGCGCAGGTCACCCAATGTAGTGTCGAATGTAATAAGACCAGCACCAAGGCGGCCGGACCTGCCCCGCAAGGGGCATACACTCATTTCCATTTCTATCAACAGGACAACAGAAAAAAGAAGGAACACTTGCTAGCTTTCAGAATAAATCTTTTGTCAAGTTAGAATACACTCATATGTGTATGTGCACCCACCCACCCACCCACCCACCCGCGCACACACACACACACACACACACACACACACACACACACACACACATATACAATGTGAGCGCTTGCCTGTGTCCCTATATGGTGCCAGCTGGACACAAAATGTAGGGATTGCAGTTTGACAGGTGGACTGATGGAATGTGGGTTGTGTTGGATAGGAAGGGCGGATGGAGAGAGAGGTGGGACGCAGGAAGAGGGGTTGGAGGTGAGTAGATAGTGGCCCAGAGGGAGGTAGCTGGCTTGCTGGCTAGAAATGCTGAAGGCAGGTGTGCCTGGTGCATAGGCTGGAGTGTGATGCTCAGGTGCTGGAGCCAGTGGGGTGTGGCGTAAGGTGATGGTAACATAGAGACATGAATTAGGAGGGGGTGACACCACAGAGAAAGGGGAAACTGCGGGAGATTGAGGCCAGTAAAGTTACAGGATGCAAGTATAACTCTCATCCATGTAATTTATAAAATCTGGTGGTGGAAGGAAAGCTCCAGATGGCCTGCCTTGTGAAGCCTCCACTGAAATTGAGCATGTTGTGACACTGTGTGACATTCTCCTGCTTCATTTATTCGTTGATAGTCCTCGGTGTCGATGTACTGCATTGTTATACTGGCTGGAAAATGGGGGGTGGAAGTTCAACAGTGACTACTATAAATGATGTAGACGACAGTTGCACAATTGTGTTTCACAGTTCTTTACTTTCACTGTTCACAACCCTCCCCAATATTACACAACCATATGGCCAGTTCACAATTGGTAAATGTTGATAAGCCTCATTAATATGTTGCAGGCAACATCAGCATACTGCGACAATAATTTGCTGTTGAACATCTATGAGCAGTAAAACCTAACCACACAGTTCACAGTTCTTGCAGAATAATGCAGTATGTGTGACACTATATTTCAAATAAATTAAACAGACATTGTCATTAATTAAACAGACATCATCATTAATTGTTCTAATATATGACCTATTTGTGTTACATTTATTCCACTGTTAAGTTGATGCATTGCTGTTAGTCTAACTAATACATGTTTCACGTTTGAAAATCGGCTGTGGACTGACTGTCTTGGGACCAAAAATCAGTCCTTTATATATCCCCACAATAATAGCCACTGAAACTATACATTGTTCAATGTTTAAGTTACAGAAATTACAATTAGAACATAACACATTCAATTAACTGAACACATCAAAAAATTCCTAATTTTGAACAGTTCCTTCTACCACAAAAGTTAGGCCAAGTTATTTGTTTAAATAATGAAATTAACAGATATCTTTACACAAACAATACTTTTGACAAACCTGGTAATTATTTTGGAATTAATTAAGGGCTGGCTTTGCTTATATGTTTTCGAATAGACCCAAATAAATACTTTAAGGAGCCGAGTAGTTCTTCCAAATGTTTATAATTAGTACAGAATTATTTTTGTTTATAAGTCAGCAACAGAAACAATTACTGATTACACCTTATAATGATCTGTAGCAAATGGTCAAAATAAATCAGATTATACCATTGCATATTAATGGTAATTAGGCAAAAATGAAAATAAACTTAATTTAAGGAGACAAATGGCAAAACAAGAGAGGCAGTAAAGAGATCCCAGCTTGCTTCGTCACAACTGGCTAGTCAACTTTGTTCTTGGCCGCATTTTGGCAATTATTATTCATTCTGGTGGGCAACTGGTTGGTTGTCATACCAATATAAAAAGCTCTGCAGTGATTGCAGCAGAGTTGGTATGTGACATGCCTGCTTTCACAGCTGGTGCTGCCACAGATAGGGTAGAATAAATCTGTGACAGGGTGGAGTAGTAAGCACTGGGTGGGTAGTTTGGACAGGTCTTGCACCTGGGTCTTTCACAGGGACATGACCCCTGTCACAAGAATTTGAGGTTGGGAGTGGCATAGGGATGGACTAGGATGTTGTAGATATGATCCCTGTTCTAGTCCAAGTTGGTATTGGGTAACAAGGGGACACTACTTTGTAACTGATTCTTTGGGGATGGTTGGAGGATTAGGGGTGCATTGAGGATACAGCATGGGAAATCCGTAAATCTGTTTGAGGACTAGCTTGGAGGGGTAGTGCCTGTCTGCGAAGGCCCTTGTCAGACCTTCAGCGTACTGGATGAGGGAGTTTCCATCACTGGATATAAGCCCTCTACCTATGGCCAGGCTGTATGGGAGGGATATTTTGGTGTGGAAGTGATGAAAGCTGTCAAAATGTGAATACTTTTAGTAGTTAGTGGTTTAATGTAGATGGAGGTGGGGATGGAGCCACCAGAGAGGAGAAGGCCAACATCTAGGAAGGTGGCATGCTGGGTTGAGGAGGATCTCATGAAGCATGAGAGGGAGAAGGTGTTGAGGTTATGAAAAAAACCTGGCCCTGAGCGTAGAGCATGAAGATATCATCAATGAATCTGAACTAGGCTAAGGGGTTTGGTAGTTTGGGAGGTGAGGAAGGTCTCCTCTAGATGGCCCATAAAAAGGTTGGCGTAGGAGGGTGCCATGTGAGTGCCCATGGCTTTGCTGTGGATATGTTCATATAACTTCCCTTCAAATGAGAAGTAGTTGTGGTTTAGGAAAAAGTTAGTAAGGTGTAATAGGAATGAGGTAGTGGATTTGGAGTCGGAAGGATGTTGGGAAAGGTAGTGTTTAATAGTGGTAAGACCATGGGCATGAGGCATGTTGATGTACAGGGATTAGTGATGAGTAGGGATCCAGGGAATAAAGGGGTGTGGATGGTGGAGAGTCGGTGAAGGAATTGGTTGGTGTCTTTGACATAGTAGGCTCGATTGCAGGGTGGAGCCTTCAGAGAGGTGAAGTTCAACATTCAGGAAGGTGGCACACTGGGTTGAGGAGGACCAAGTGAAGCGGAGAGAAGGTGCTGAGGCTGTGAAGAAATGATGATAGGGTGTCTTGGCCATGAGTCCAGACCATGATGATATCATCAATGAACATGAACTAAACAAAGGATTTGGAAGTGTGGGAGGTTAGGAAGGTTTCCTTTAGATGGCCCATAAAAAGGTTGGCATAGGTGGTGTCACATTGGTGCTCGTGGCTCCACAAATTTGTTAATATACCTCAAAAGAGAAGTAGTTATGTATTAGGCTGTAGTGGTAGTGTATAGGGAACGAGGTAGTGGGTCTGGAATCTGAAGGACATTGAGAGAAATAGTGTTCGATAGCAGCGAGGCCATCGGCATGAGGGATGGTGGTGTACTTTGATGTGAGAGGCCAGGTTTCGGGCAGTTGCTTGAAGCTTTTTGTCAACAAGAGCAGAAATTCTTTCAGGGGGAGCACAATAACCAACTGCAGTGGGGTGTCCAGGATTGTTGGGTTTATTAATTTTGGGGAGCAAGTAGATGGTATGCTTGTGCAGCGTTTTGTTTAGGGCGATTAGGGAAACGGAGTTGAGAGGGAGGTACTGGAATGGTATTCAGTAGGGATTGAAGTTATTTTGGACTTCTGGGACAGGATCACTATGGCAGAGCTTGTAGGTGGAGGAGCCAGACTGTTGGCAGAAGCCTTCTGTTAGTTGGTTACTGTTGTTCATCACAACAGTAGTGGGGTCTTTGTCTGCAGGGAGGATGGTAAGATCAGGATCTGTTTTGAGGATGTGTATGACTTTTGTTTCCTTTGCTGAAAGGTATGTGTTTGTAGAAGGGATATGGGAAGGATGGTGATACCAAGTTGAAGGTAAGGAATTCCCAAAAGGTGACCCAATGGGGGACCATGGGTGGATGGTGGTATTAACTGGGAGAGGCAAGGTTCAATGTTGGGACTAGGTTGGTTGTGGTTGGAGGGATTGGTAGCAAAGAGATGTTTCCACTGTAGAAATTGGGAGAAGTAGAGTAGGTCTTCAATATGTCCATCATGGTTAAACTTTGTTGTGAGGCTGAAGATGAGGCCTTTGGATAGGTGTGAAACGTTGTGGGATTGGGGATTTTGGTGGAAAAGTTAACAACAGAGTTTTGGCCTTTTTTTTTATCTCTAATTCATGGAGTATTTGGACAGAGTCTTGGAGGATGTGGCAAATTGTAAAGGTCAGCTATAGTTGAGTTAGTGTAAGTTAATCCCTGACAGCTGGCAATACTATTACCTGCTTTCAACTATGAAGTGCAAATGGTTACCGGCAAAAACAATAGCCATCTGCAGAGCTCTGGCAACACTGAGGCATTACCATAGAGACTGTTACAAAACTGCGTAATGTGATTGTTTGCAGTAGGCACACAGAGCTGCGGCACCCAGTCCACTGCAACTGTCAGGGATCTTCTTACAGTTATTCAACTATATGCAGGGTGTGGGTCCTATCAGGGGTTGAGGTTTGAGTTTTGAAGTTGCGGTGTATGTAGTTAGGAGTAGACAGTAACAGTAGCTTGTGAAGTGTGCAGAGGTTGTTTTAGGATGTGTGTGCCATGTAGATATGTTTATGCAGTACCAAATTTGTGAGGGAGGCACTTGCAGTGGTACAATCTTCTTATGTGTACAAAGTTGCGTTATCAGTTTTTTGTCATGTATGTATCATACATACAGTTGTTTTCAGTAGGACTTGCCAATCCACTTGATATCCAAAGTAATTAAATTGTACTAA
This sequence comes from Schistocerca serialis cubense, assembly GCF_023864345.2. Taxonomy (NCBI): domain Eukaryota; kingdom Metazoa; phylum Arthropoda; class Insecta; order Orthoptera; family Acrididae; genus Schistocerca; species Schistocerca serialis. Next base: position 462,083,103 of record NC_064639.1, read on the forward strand.
AGCAGATTCATTCCGTTCTTGCAGTCTGTTTGTGGGCACAAAATCTTTTCTTTTTGTATTGGTGATGTGCAAATTGATCAGTTAAAAATGTTACATATTTATAGCACCATTGATTATGGTTGGTTATAATAACTACAATAACTTTTACTTGTGGCGTTGCCATTCAGTAATCTTTATGTTAAATAGCCAGTCTCCATTAAAGCTGAAGGAACGATTTGTGTTCCCTTCTATACACCTGAGTGGCCCACATTCCTATGCGGTGTGCTAGTCAAGAAAACAGCAATACGTGATGGGGAAAGCTGGAAGAGCCATGTGGGCTGGTTCTGGCATATTAACCCAAAAGCTAGTGACCACAGTAACATTTGAAATGAGCTAATCCCTCTTAATCAAGGAGGGTCTGGTCCGGGCAGACCATGTGTGGCTTGCAGTCTTTGTTCAGCGGCATCCAGCAGCGTGGGAAAATCGTTTCAGGTATTCCAATTGCTGATACGAGGAGGACAAACTAGACATCTAGCATCAGGTTTTGTGCTCCCGTAATCAGTAGAATTGCCTCGGGAAGGTGTCTTCATAAAATTGCGGTAGCACTCCTCTCATCAAACAGGATAACAATGATGGGGTAAGAATTCTGCAGTTTGTGCATATCCCGGTGAAATGCGGTGGACAACAATACTGCGTGGGTGAGCTGCCGAGAGCATGCTAGAGATGTTGCCTCGTCAGAGCAGAACAAGATACTGGTTAAGCGATGGTTTAGCATGCCTAGTGTCCAGAAAGTGTGGCCATCTGAGTTCTCCCTCTGGCATAAGTGACCATTGAGGGTGACATGGGGCTGGTTTCCGATCTACGCAGCCCATTGTCTGCTGCTACAGATGGAGGTGAGGGAAGGAGTAGCCAGAAAGCCATCTGCTGTATTTCAAAGGTTTGTTGAAAACTGTAATTGGTTTTGCATGCTTAAGTCTTGCACTTACCAATGAAAGGCAATGTATAGCTCTTATCCCTTCATAAATTTGAAATATTCAAAAAGTCAAGCAGTCATAAGTTCAGTCCATTCCATGCTTTCATCATTTAAATCAGTATTTCCGCTTCACTGATGTAAATGTTCACAAACGAGTTTTATATAAGAATCATCAATTAGGCAATTTCAGAAATAAATCACCGCATTAACATATTTATGGTTTCTTCAATACTTTTGAGAGATTTATTCCACAGAAGAACATACACTGTTTAGCCATGTAAAGAAAGTATTATGTTATTTTGAATACACGCTTAGTCGATTGTGGCTAGATCGAAACTTATACAAGGCTTTATTACCAGGTTATATACACCTCTTTTATTTTTCAATAATGATAATGAAGAGAGTCTTGAAAATGTTGGGGACATCTTCCTGAATTATGTGGCTGGCCGCTTAGCAGCAAACTAGTCCGGCATACACTCATCAGCAAAACCGAGGTCACAAATGTCATGTTGTAGAGTATGCTCTGCAACAGGATATTGCGAGTTGCCAGTTTATACCCTCTGCCTATGCCCATTCATCCTGATTGATAATTTGGTGGTAGTCATGTTGATGTAGAAGGCTGACAGTATTTACATAATAGCTGGTATATGACGTGTTGTTTCACAGGTCGCTCTCCCTTTGATAGTGTATGTTTTGCCAGTTACAGGGCAAGAGGTGGTGGTAGGAGGGTGCATATACCAGCAACTTGCAATATCCTGTTGCAGAGCATGCTCTACAACATGACATTTGTGACCTTGGCGCCTGTTTCACCACACGTGCCATCTAGCTTCTTTCCCAGACTCGTTTCTCGGAACTCCACAGGTGGGAACTAGCATTACAACATGTCCTCGGTTCTCACCATCCACCTGGCCTTAATTTATGATAATTTCTTCTGTCTCAGCTTATCTTCAGTGTAACTACTCTTTGCTTCGCTCCGTTTTAGTTCTCTACATCCTTCATTGTCTTTCCCAACTATTTTGCACCGGCCCTTCCCACCTCTGTTTTGTACAATGCCCTTAGCTTCTCAAACTTTAACTCGTGCACGATGTTTTAGTAATAATCTCTGTCTTGCATATTACCCTGTCTTCCACCTTTAAGCTCTCAGGTTTCCAAATCTCGTCCGATGCAGTCCCCAACAGTCAGTCTTTCCTTCTCATCCTGTACAGTAAGTCTCCCCTGACCCATGGTTCTGGGTGACTTTCCCAAAATCTACCCCTTTTCCTAGACCTCTCCAGTCCATTTCCTTCACCCTTCTATCTTCCCTTTCAACCCTTCTGACTGAAAAAGGAGCCACTGGCTCTGAAAGCTTGCCAATCACAGCAGTCTTTTATGTGTGTGTTCTGTTGCTGCTTGGTGAGTAGATTTTTTATCTATCCAATTAAATAATTTTGTCAATAATTACCGTATATACTCGAATAATCTGCGCATGTTTTTTCTCAAATTTTAGGATGAAAAACTGGGGTGCGCAGATTATTTGAAACATTGTTGTTACTGCTCTGCCTCCAACAATACATCCCATTATACTATTGCATTGTTGCGGCCTTAGTCTGTGACGCATCAGTAGCATGTTAGGAGTGAAGTATTAACATCTTCAAACTTGTTAATTATGGCTACAAGTTCTTGTTATCACTTGTACACTACTAAAGAAAAAGTGAAAATTATTGAAGAAGCCGAGAATATTGTAAACCGTGCAGCAGGAAGAAAGTACAACATGAGTGAGAGTTGTATTCATGATTGGCAAAAAAATAAAACACAGCTTCAAGAAACTAATAGTAATCGCCGAGCATTTCGTGGCCAAAAAGCGAAGCATCCGGGCCTCAAGAAAAGGCTCTGCGATTATGTAGATGAGAAGCGACAATATGGATGCGCGGTGACAAGTGAAATGTGCCAACTTAAAGCATTGTCTTTAGCCAAAGAAATAGGCATTACCAGTTTCAAAGCTAGCCGGGGCTGGCTATCAAGATTTTTCAACCGAAATGGTTTAGGATTCCGGAGGAAAACTATTATCGCTCAGCGGCTTCCAGGCGATTACGGGGGAAAAAATAGTGAATTTTCGTCATTATGTGATAAATCTGCACCGTAAACAGTCCTATATATTATCGCAAATTGGTAATGCGGATCAAACTCCAGTCTATTTTGAGATGCCGCTCGACAACACAGTGAACAGGAAAGGAGAATCCAGCATCATGATACGAACTGGCGGCAGTGAGAAACAATATATTTTATTGCACATGCCGTATTAACAAATTCTTAAACAAGATACCGGTAATTCACATTTCTTTTTTTGCTATTGTAGGTACGCGTAGAGTCCCAGCTGGCGGTGATAATGTTCCCCGCCCGCCCGCCTAATGGGCCAGCCGGCCAGCTGCACGCCGCTGGCTGCCCGCCCGCCAGCTGGCCAGCTGCACGCCACTGAATCGGTTGCGTTTTAACGATGTATCAACCTGTACAGCAGCGTTGCTTCAAACCAGTAGTTATTATACATACTTTTGAACACACCATAACGTTGGAACAATTTTTTTTTGTAAATAAAACAAATTAAAGCAAAAAATGATTTTTTTTTCCTCTACCTCAAAATTGGGGTGCACGGATTATTCGAGTATACAAGGTAATTGTTTTTCATTGTTATATTAGTCCATGTGTCCATCATTCCTTCTTATTTAACCCTTTAGTCAGTCTTTGTTGTCGTCTGTCTTGTCCAAACTGTTGTATGTTTTCTACCTTATGTGCTAATCCATTCATTTATTTATCTGTTTCACCAAGATTAATCAGCACTTTCCCCTTCATCTTTTCTAATACCGATTTCTGTGCTTGTAGATGGGTCGATTTTCATTTTTATTTGCATGTAACAATTCCATTGTTATTTATGAATCTGCATACAACAATTTACAGTTCGTTACACAGCACGGCCTTCTCCCGATCATCTGTCATCGATTTATTTGCAGATTTGGGAGCTATTTTCTTTTCCACCTTTCACTTATCTTGTTTATATGTAATTCTTTCACATTTTTGTGCATTTGTTTTCCAGCAAATTGCTCTGATTGCCTTTTATTGCCGTCTCTTGCATCACTTTAATTGCCAAGCTAAGTAGTTTACATTTTGTCCTATGACTTTCACTTTCTGTTTACCCAGTTTCTAAAATTTTGTCTGTTTTCACAACTTTCCCGATCGATTTTTTCCTTTTATCATTTTTCGTATCAATATAGATCACCCACTCATTATCTCTTATTAACAATTTCCATAAGAATATTTCTAATTTTTCCAGTTTTTTTCATTGCTTTTCTTCTAGTGGTTTCTTCCCCCCACCCTCTGCTTTATTTTTTTGCACTCTCATGATTTTTAACTCTCCAAACTGTCCTCTCTTACCATCATGAATTCCATCCCATATTACATCCGTTCCTTTCGAAAACATGTCTTTGCCCTATCAAAACTAAGGTCCCACATTCTGTTTCTTGAAACCTGTTTGTCCCTTGGAGTTACTCCAAAAGGCCTAAAATTGAAAGCCAACATTTCTGAATGCAATCCTGTCCTGCACCAGGCCCCTTTACAGTTTCAAATATAGCGGTATTTTGCTCTTACTGGGCTAATCTGTGACCTCTACCAGACTTCTCTCCTCCTATAAAATCCTGCAATTATCTGCCCCTCTTGTTTCCTTGAAAGGTATCATCTGCCAAACCAACTTCAAACTCCAAAAACATGCCAGACTTCACATCAAGAAGCTATCCCACCTTCTCCTAAACTACCTGAACGGTGGTATTTCCCTTCCTGTCTCTTTGCAGTTCCCTAAACAGCCACACCATCAACCACCACTAACAAACAGAGCTTTGCCAACCTCCTTAACATCCCAAAGCCTTCACCACTGCCCCCCAGGCCAAGAATAACCTATAATCCCAAGAAACAGTCACAACAGTGCAGTGTCCTTAACCTCTCATCTAAAACACTCTCCCCACCTGAATTGTCTGTATTATCTAAGGACTTCACTTTCAGCCCTAAACCTGCATTTGATCTTGCTGCTTTAGTGAAGGACCTCCTTTCCTTCACACATAATATCCATTGGAAATATCACTTTGCAACACAACACCAAAACATTTCCAACAGCAAACATGGCACAGAACTCTTCCTTGAACAGAGCAGACCACGATCCCAACTTGACTCACAACCACTACCTCAAAATCATTCCTTACAAGCCTTCCAAAAATTCCTCACATCCAGCATTGCCTCACAACCCTTCCTCAGGTGCGTACAACATGACCCTAACTTGTCCTCTGCGGAACTCCAGGCTCTACGTTCCCTAAAAGCTGATGACTCCATCATTATCCATCCATCAGACAAAGGATCCACTGCGTAATACTTGACCGAAAGGAATATGTTAGTGAAGGTCAACGCCAGCTGTCTGACACCTCTACATACAGCATATGCCATCAAAGTCCCATCCCTGTGATTCAAACTGACCCGCAGCCCCTTCCTAAAATCTCAGGCCCCTCACAAGGACTAACACCTCAGTCCATAAAACTTCTCACCCCACCCAAACCACACACCCCCATCTTTTACCTTCTTCCTAAGATCCACATACTCAATCATTCTGGCCGCCTATAGTTGCTGGCTTCAAAGCACCCACTGAACGTATCTCTGCCTTAGTTGGTCAACACCTGCAATTCATAGTACAAAATCTTCCCTCCTACATCAAAGATACCAACCATTTCCTAGATTGTCGATTCGGTTTTCGTTCTATAGAGCCAAAAAATGAGATGATTCTTGTAGGTGTGCAACATGTCAGAACGTATAACACAAAAACATAAAACATTTGAATATAATACTTACTACCCTGATCATTTGTCAGGAGATTGGGTGAATACAATATGGGAAACTGGTTCAGCTTATATTTACAGAATTAACATGCTGTCAGAATGAAACATTGTTATGCACTATTAATAAATTTATCATACACAAAATACCTAATCTTGACTGTTGTGACAAAGTGCTGTCAGAATTGAAATCTAAAAGACATTTTTACTTAAGCTGGCTTAACAGTCTCTGTTAAGATATTCATCCATAGAGTAGAATTGCCTATCAAAAAATCTTTTAAACTCTGTTTAAACCATGCTTTACCTGAAACCAAGTTTTTAATGATTGCTGGCAGTTTATCCCTGACATACATGGTCTGTCTGTTGCTGAACATTTCCTCAGTCACAGCCCACCTGATTCCAAACCTATGAAATCCTCCCTGCTCACCTTAATCAACTTCATATGTACCAACAACTACTTCACCTTTGAGGGGCAGACATACAAACAGATCAGGGGTACGGCCATGGGAACCAGGATGGCTCCTTCCTGTGCCAACCTTTTTATGGGTTGCTTGGAAGGGGCTTTCCTGTGATCAATAAGTCTTCAGCCCCTGGTTTGGTTAGGTACATTGATGACATCTTTACCGTATGGTCTCATGGTAAGACTGACCTGCTAAAATTCCTGGAGTTTCTGAATACCTTCTTCCAATTAAATTTCACATGGTCCTATTCCGAATCCCATGCCACTTTCCTTCACGTTGATCTTGTCCTCACCAAAGGCCAGCTACACACTTCCGTCCACATTAAACCTACCAACAAACAACAGTACTTACATTTTGACAGTTGCCATCCTTTCCATGTCAAACGTTACCTCCCCCCCCCCCCCCACCCCCACCCCCACCCCACCCCCACCCCCACCCCCACCCCCAATACAGCGTTGACATCCAATGCAAACATATTTGTTAGGGTTCAGACTCTTTAAAGCAATACACCACCATTCTCACATCAGCCTTCACTGCACATAATTACCCCACCAGCCTAATTAAAAAGCAGATTTCCCATGCCATCACATCCAATCCTGGTACTGCCGATCCCTCTACAAAACAGTCTTTGGAGCACACCATTGGTGACTCAATATTATTCTGGTCTGGAATGTGTTAATCAGCAACTTCGACAGGGCCACAACTTCCTAAAATCGTGCCCTGAAATGAGATCCGTTCTGTCTGAAATTTTGCCCACCACACCTAGAATAGCTTTCTGTCACCCTCCCAATCTCCGCAATATTCTTGTCAGACTCTATGCTCCCTCTGCACCCATCTCCCTACCCTATGACTCCTGCCCCTGTGGCCATCCCCCCCTCCAAGACTTGCCTATGCACCCTCCTACTGCCACCTATAATGGCCCTGTAACTGGCAAAAAATATACTGTCAAAGGGAGAGCCACCTGTGAAAAGACACGTCATATACCAGCTATTATGTAAACACTGTTCAGCCTTCTACATCAGCATGACTACCACCAAATTATCAATTAGGATGAATGGGTATAGGCAGAGGATATTTACTGGCAGCTCGCAATATCCTGTTGCAGAGCATGCTCTACACCATGCCATTCATGACCTTGGCTCCTGTTTCACCACATGCGCCATCTGGATTCTTCCCCCCAGACACCAGTTTCTCAGAACACTGCAGGTGGGATCTAGCACTACAACACGGCCTTAATTTACATTAATTTCTTCCGTCTCGGCTTTTCTTCACTATAACTGCTCTTTGCTTCACTCCGTTTTAGTTCTCTACATCCGTCATTGTCTTTCCCAACTATTTTTCAACCCCCCCCCCCCCCCCTCTGTCACGTACAATGCACTTAGCTTTTCACGCTTATTAACTTGTGCACAATGTTTTGGTAGTAATCTCTGTATTGCTTATTACCCTGTCTTCCATCTTTAAGCTCTCAGGTTTCCAAATCTCGTTCGATGCAGTCCCCAACAATCAGTCTTTCCTTCTCATCCCATATGGTAAGTCTCCCCTAACCCGCGGTTCTGGTGACTTTCCCAAAGTTTACCCCTTTTTCCTTGACCTCTCCAGTCCTTTTCCTTAACCCTTCTTCATTCCCCTTCAGCCTTCCTGCCTGAAGATGAAGCCACTGGCTCTGAAAGCTGGCCAGTCACAACAGTCTCTTATGTGTGTGTTCTGCCGCCCACGGTGAGTAGATTTTTTATCTATCCAATTAAATAATTTAACTAAAAACAAAGATGATGTGACTTACCAAACGAAAGTGCTGGCAGGTCGATAGACACACAAACAAACACAAACATACACACAAAATTCAAGCTTTCGCAACAAACGGTTGCTTCATCAGGAATGAGGGAAGGAGAGGGAAAGACGAAAGGATGTGGGTTTTAAGGGAGAGGGTAAGGAGTCATTCCAATCCCGGGAGCGGAAAGACTTACCTTAGGGGGAAAAAAGGACAGGTATACACTCGCACACACACACATATCCATCCACACAGACACAAGCAGACATTTGTAAAGGCAAAGAGCTTCCCTCTATTATATACAATTAAATATTTTATCAATAATTGCTTGTTTTCGCTGTTATACTAGATCGAGAAAGGATTTATTCTGAAAGCTGGCAAGTTTTCCAATTTCCTTTTGTGTGCACCTGTTGACAACTCAAAGCTTCCACTATTCATTGTGTGGTCTCCTTTACTCTAAAATTATTTATGTATAAAAAAATATTTAATGGTATGTATTGGTAGTAGTTTTCTTTTTAATACCATTTCAGTGGCATTGTTACAGGAATTCGAGTCTTTGCCAAAAAATTCAGTCCCAGAAATACAGCGCTGCAACCTGACAGGAGTTGTGTTGCAACTTCTAGCTTTGGGGATAAACTGTGTGTCATTTGATTTTATTGATAAGCCTCCTAGGGAAGTAAGTATAAATTTATACAATCAATTCTTTTCATTACCATAAAGAATATTATTTTCTGCGCAGATTCTGCTAAGCCCTGAATATCTTTTTGTAGCCTCATGTATTTTGTTGAAAGGTACATCATGTTGAAATAAAGATTCCATTCCCAATAGCAAATTTTAAACATCTTGCATATGTCGTCTATCTGACTCAGTGGCAATGTGTGTCATACTAAAAATCCACAGGACTGACATTCAATTCTCAGTTACTCCTGCTACTTTCTTTTCACTTACTGCCTGTTCCACCTCTGACAATGATTTGTATATGTGAAAAATGCTAATTATACTTTGTTTTGGAGTCTGGTTAAATTATAGGTCAGGTCCTCCTGTGGCTAATTGGGTAAGTCAGTTCAAAAGTCAATGGGGCAAAGGTATACCATATCCAATTGGACTACATCTAGTAAAGCATTGCTGTGTTTAAACGAAATTTCACATTGAGCTTACCTTTACTGTGGGAAGGGAGTGGGGGGGGGTGCAGATATGTGTTTACTATCTGCCATTAGTTACTGCAGCAGGCTGATTGAAATATTGTGTGTTCATCTGAGCAAATGGTCTTACGTACTTGATGTAAAATTGGAGGTCTTACTGACTTTCGATGAAGACAGTATGCTGTATAGCTATTTGGAGGAAGGTCATCAAAGATTTCAAATGTGTTGGCTATGCCCAAGAATGGCAAAGGCAAAATATGATCATCAAAGTGAAGAGCAGTTGTAATTGTATGCATGATTGGGTTCCTTCTTGCCACCCATCGTGGAGAACGCGCTCTGTTAACATATATAAAAGATGAAGCATCTGCATCAGCTGATTCCTAGTACAACAAGAACTTAATGTGATGAGGCGGAGATAAGGATGAAAATGTAGCAAAAACTATGTGACTATTAGAATGCAAAGAGTGGTATACTGCTATCTACTTGCACTAGTACACAGGACAGGAGGTGGCCAAATGATGATAACAGCTGATTTGAATACCACTTTAGGTGAACTGTTTTGTTACTTCTTTAATTTACTTTCTATGTAGAGAATGTGAAGTGAAGGCACCACAGCTAACAACAAAGTTGAAAACAATATATGATTTAATTACCGCAAAATCTCATCCGGAGGCCTTAGACTTCAGCTACCATCTGCATCCTGCAAGAAATGAATCCCATAAAGTAAACAATAAATCATCAGATTTGTGTCACTTACTTCAAGGCAGCTAGATTTTGGGGAAAAAAAACCTGCACCAGTTTTGGATTGGCAAGATAAATTTCAAAGAAGCTGCTGGATGAACAAAACTGCATTTGTTATTAGTCTCAGTAAACATGGGCATTGTGTTGATTTGTGTTTATGCAGGTGCTGTATTTTGAACGTAGCCTTGCTTGTTAAATGTCACACTTTTAATGTATTTGTCCGGTTGTAGACTAGTTTGTTAACAGACTAAATTGGCACTTTTTATTTTGTGGAATAGATTTTCAGAAAAATTTTTCGTAACAAATAAAACATTGTTTATTCAGCAGTGGTTGCTGTGGTGTTGTTCAAATACTTGTAAACTGTGGGGCACTGCCTGCATAAAATAATCTGCATCACATGCAGTGGTGCACTACAATCATGGGGCCCCTGGGATATGTACCCAAAGTGGGCTCTCCTCCCTCCACCATGCCTGACCTCCCACTGCGAGATGACTTAGTCATTACGACATAGGATTGGAGGACTGCAGTTCAAATCCCAGTTCAGCTCACCAGATGTAGGCTTTCCTTTATTGCCCTAGATCCCTTAAGATAAATATGTGAATTGTTCCTTTAAAAGGACACACCCAATTTCCCTCCCATTTCTTACCCACTCTGAGCCTTGTGCTCCATGTCTACTGACTTCATGGTCAGTGGGACGTTAAACACTAATCTTATCTTTCTTACTACCCAAAGTAAATATTTGTGACATAAGAAAATGTAGCTTTTATAAAAATTTGTATTTTACTTTTATTATGAACTTTTTACTTTCAGAGTATAAATATTACAAATAATATAAAAAAAGTTATATAACATCCAATATTGTATGAGAAAATAGAAATGACATATTACTTTGAAGGAAGTACATAAGGCCCTCGAACATGAGCGACATGTTGTAGCAGTCTGCCACCGGGTTATGCATTCTACCCATAGATGTCACGTGTGTGGACAAATCGCAGATCGAAGCTAACAGTCACTGATCATGTGGAGTTCCCATGCAATCTAACACATCACTTATGACTTTGACACTATGGCTGCTTGGCTGCAACTCATTTGTGTAGATATTAAGAATGGCCATATACTTTTGTTTCATTTTGCTATGCCCATGTAGAGTAAGAACTTAATGTTAGAATTTATGGTTATTCTGGCAGCAAAAACCACTCTGTAAAGCGAAGTTTTAGATGGCGATGCCACCTCTATTAAGACAGAATACAAATATAAAAACATTGACACTCTTAAAATTTTGTAATGATTAGTATTTTGAAACTTGTGCTGTCGAAGTAGAAATTCATGTTAAGCAATCCGTCTGGTGATTTTCCCACATCATTAAAGTTTTCAATGTCTCAAGAGAATGAGGTAATATTAAGCACATTTTAATTTAAATCTGTTTTGTAAATAATTGTAGTTAAAGTGTAAGCCTAATAGGCGAAACAAGATTTGATGAGCTTAAGAAGTATTTGCTAAATACAGACAGGAAAGATGTACACAACATTCATGATGTCAGTGAAAGATGTAATGTATTGTGTAGTATAGCTTACAATTCCCAAGAGAAGTATTTGAAAGAAATTTTAATAAATTACAGTTCCCATTTTTAACTAATTTTTTGTAAATTTTTGTCATTATTTATTTATCGAATTAATGTATAGTTAATACACACAATTTTCGGCAGTTACATACAGCTCTATACATCTGTTCAAATGAAAAACAATGAATTTGACAAGGTTACATTTGTTTCATAACTGATTATCCACTTATTCAATCCAGTGCAAAGAGGAAAACTTCTTCACTATTATGACATGTTCGAGTCCAAAAGTCACTAACAATATGATGTATAGCCTGATGTGGAGGTCTGCAGTCACAGTAAAGATTGGGCAGCGTGTCACACTTGAGGTTTGCATTGTTGCACCTGCCATATTCCGTTCCGATTTGATTCAGTGCAGCATTTGTCTTGCATGATATGTTGTTGTTGTTGTTGTTGTTGTTGTTGTTGTGGTCTTCAGTCCTGAGACTGGTTTGATGCAGCTCTCCATGCTACTCTATCCTGTGCAAGCTTTTTCATCTCCCAGTACCTACTGCAACCTACATCCTTCTGAATCTGCTTAGTGTATTTATCTCTTGGTCTCCCTCTACGATTTTTACCCTCCACGCTGCCCTCTAATACTAAATTGGTGATCCCTTGATGCCTCAGAACATGTCCTACCAACCGAACCCTTCTTCTGGTCAAGTTGTGCCACGAACTTCTCTTCTCCCCAATCGTATTCAATACTTCCTCATTAGTTATGTGATCTACCCATCTAATCTTCAGCATTCTTCTGTAGCACCACATTTCGAAAGCTTCTATTCTCTTCTTGTCCAAACTATTTATCGTCCATGTTTCACTTCCATACATGGCTACACTCCATACAAATACTTTCAGAAATTACTTCCTGACACTTAAATCTATACTCGATGCTAACAAATTTCTCTTCTTCAGAAACGCTTTCCTTGCCATTGCCAGTCTACATTTTATATCCTCTCTACTTCGACCATCATCAGTTATTTTGCTCCCCAAATAGCAAAACTCCTTTACTACTTTAAGTGTCTCATTTCCTAATCTAATTCCCTCAGCATCACCCGACTTAATTCAACTACATTCCATTATCCTCGTTTTGCTTTTGTTGATGTTCATCTTATATCCTCCTTTCAAGACACTGTCCATTCCATTCAACTGCTCTTCCAAGTCCTTTGCTGTCTCTGACAGAATTACAATGTCATCGGCGAACCTCGAAGTTTTTATTTCTTCTCCATGGATTTTAATACCTACCCCGTATTTTTCTTTTGTTTCCTTTACTGCTTGCTCAATATACAGATTGAACAACATTGGAGATAGGCTACAACCCAGTCTCACTCCCTTCTCAACCACTGCATCCTTTTCATGCCCCTCGACTCTTATAACTGCCATCTGGTTTCTGTAAAAATTGTAAATAGCCTTTTGCACCCTGTTTATGACCCCTGTCACCTTCATAATTTGAGAGAGTATTCCACTCAACATTGTCAAAAGCTTTCTCTTAAGTCTACAAATGCTAGAAACGTAGGTTTGCCTTTCTTTAATCATTCTTCTAAGATAAGTCGTAAGGTCAGTATTGCCTCACGTGTTCCAGTGTTTCTACGGAATCCAAACTGATCTTCCCCGAGGTCCGCTTCTACTAGTTTTTCCATTCGTCTGTAAAGAATTCGTGTTAGTATTTTGCAGCTGTGGCTTATTAAACTGATTGTTCGGTAATTTTCACATCTGTCAACACCTGCTTTCTTTGGGATTGGAATTATTATATTCTTCTTGAAGTCTGAGGGTATTTCACCTGTTTCATACATCTTGCTCACCAGATGGTAGAGTTTTGTCAGGACTGGCTCTCCCAAGGCCGTCAGTAGTTCCAATGGAATGTTGTCTACTCCCAGGGCCTAATTTTGACTCAGGTCTTTCAGTGCTCTGTCAAATTCTTCACGCAGTATCGTATCTCCCATTTCATCTTCATCTACATCCTTTTCCATTTCCATAATATTGTCCTCAAGTACATCGCCCTTGTATAGACCCTCTATATACTCCTTCCACCTTTCTGCTTTCCCTTCTTTGCTTAGAACTGGGTTTCCATCTGAGCTCTTGATGTTCATACAAGTGGTTCTCTTTTCTCCAAAGGTCTCTTTAATTTTCCTGTAGGCAGTATCTATCTTACCCCTAGTGAGATAAGCCTCTACATCCTTACATTTGCCCTCTATCCATCCCTGCTTAGCCATTTTGCACTTCCTGTCGATCTCATTTTTGAGACGTTTGTATTCCTTTTTGCCTGCTTCATTTACTGCATTTTTATATTTTCTCCTTTCATCAATTAAATTCAATATTTCTTCTGTTACCCAAGGATTTCTACAAGTCCTCGTCTTTTTACCTACTTGATCCTCTGCTGCCTTCACTACTGCATCTCTCAAAGCTACCCATTCTTCTTCTACTGTATTTCTTTCCCCCATTCCTGTCAATTGTTCCCTAATGCTCTCCCTGAAACTCTGTACAACATCTGGTTCTTTCAGTTTATCCAGGTCCCATGTCCTTAAATTCCCACCTTTTTGCAGTTTCTTCAGTTTTAATCTACAGGTCATAACCAATAGATTGTGGTCAGAGTCCACATCTGCCCCTGGAAATGTCTTACAATTTAAAACCTGGTTCCTAAATCTCTGTCTTACCATTATATAATCTATCTGATACCTTTTAGTATCTCCGGGGTTCTTCCATGTATACAACCTTCTTTCATGATTCTTAAACCAAGTGTTAGCTATGATTATGTTGTGCTCTGTGCAAAATTCTACCAGGCGGCTTCCTCTTTCATTTCTTAGCCCCAATCCATATTCATCTACTACGTTTCCTTTTCTTCCTTTTACTACACTCGAATTCCAGTCACCCATGACTATTAAATTTTGTCTCCCTTCACTATCTGAATAATTTCTTTTATTTCATCATACATTTCTTCAATTTTTTCGTCATAGTTGGCATATAAACTTGTACTACTGTAGTAGGTGTGGGCTTCGTATCTATCTTGGCCACAATAATGCGTTCACTATGCTGTTTGTAATAGCTTACCTGCATTCCTATTTTCCTATTCATTATTAAACCTACTCCTGCATTACCCCTATTTGATTTTGTGTTTATAACCCTGTAGTCACCTGACCAGAAGTCTTGTTCCTCCTGCCACCGAACATCACTAATTCCCACTATATCTAAATTTAACCTATCCATTTCCCTTTTTAAATTTTCTAACCTACCTGCCCGATTAAGGGATCTGACATTCCACGCTCCAATCCGTAGAACGTCAGTTTTCTTTCTCCTGATAACGACATCCTCTTGAGTAGTCCCCGCCCGGAGATCCGAATGGGGGACTATTTTACCTCGGGAATATTTTACCCAAGAGGATGCCATCATCATTTAATCATACAGTAAAGCTGCATGCCCTCGGGAAAAATTACGGCTGTAGTTTCCCCTTGCTTTCAGCCGTTCGCAGTACCAGCACAGCAAGGCCGTTTTGGTTATTGTTAAAAGGCCAGATCAGTCAATCATCCAGACTGTTGCCCTTGCAACTACTGAAAAGGCTGCTGCCCCTCTTCAGGAACCACATGTTTGTCTGGCCTCTCAACAGATACCCCTCCGTTGTGGTTGCACCTACGGTACGGCTATCTGTATCGCTGAGGCACGCAAGCCTCCCCACCAACGACAAGGTCCATGGTTCATGGGGGGGCTTGCATGATACATGAGATCCAATTGGCTGCTTAGCATCTGACAACATGTCATGCAGGCACACATCTGTTATTGTAAGTATTACTGGACAAAAACAGATCAACTGCCACTGCTGCTAAATGTTAGCAGTTTGTTTTCAACATCACACATTCATGAGGGCGATATTTGAAATACTGAATGAAATTGCTTAGTAAATCACTCGTTTGTTGTAGGGCCAAAGAGAATAACTGATTGCAGGTAATGACACAAGTTATCCGTTGTCCATTTGCAGGGCCTTTTAAGTATGAATTCTCATGTTAAAATAAAAACTGATAATGAGATTATGTGGTTAGTGGCCTAAATTTATGTCATAAATGTTTTTCCTCATTTCCGTACCTAGAAAATGCTGTATTGTTTTAGAAATATCAGTTCATTGTTCTCTTTCATCTTCTATATTCAGTGATAGTTCATACCTCATTGTGGAACTTAAACAGTATTTTTAAATATCTTTAGCTGTGAAAAAGCACTCAGCTTTTGCTACACAAACAAATACTGTTAGATATATCATGGCAGCTCTGTGCAGGTCAGGGTAACTTTCCACCAGGGAGTTGTATTTCGCTAATAATAGCTCCAATGAGTTTTTTATACCAAATTGTGTTGATATTTGTGATTTAAACATAGTTATCAATACCAGTTGTGCTGGGAACAGAGGACAACTTCATCAGGAAATGTCATGTCAAAGTGTTTTATTTTTAAGTTTTGCACCACAGACACTAGATATGAATAAAAGCTGTATTGGTCTGCATGCATATTTGACTTACTTCGTTCACTGAAACAGCATATTTAGTTGTAAACGAACAGTGTCAATCATTAGATAAAAAAGCTAGATGCTATGCTAACTTCTTATCTTCTTGTGACCTGTTGAAGTGCTTCTGTACTGCTTTTATTTGTTTGTTAGGGAGTTTGCATTCAATTTGCCAATCTTTCACTGAGATTCAAAATTTCATCAAGCGGTTTGACGTCTAATCTTTTATGTTAGCTATTTCTGACAGCACGATACTTTAGAGGTCATATGCAAATCCAGTGTGCATATTTTCAGGTTGCAAGACCTTAAATGCTGTGGTATTTTTTATAGTTATTTGCTTTCAACCAAATCATGGGTAAGACATTTGGAAATTTCAATTTTTATTGTAGTACCTATTGCTACTTTCCATTTATTAACTATCGTACTTGTAAGAATTGTGTTTGTTAATTCATTAAGAACATATGTCTCAGTCTAACGTTACATTTTAAGTACTCACAGAACACGATTTTAAATTTTGGCACAGTAACATGCTGTGGTTAAAATATTTGGATGTGTAGCATATAGGATTCTTTGTCTTCTATTACAACTCTTCTCCATTCGATCCAAATAGTTATTCTTAACAGTATGTTTTCTGCACTATATATTTTTGTTATAAACAGTGACATATTCTCTTCTTTGCATTATTATGTAAGTGAAACACCAACACACCTGGCATTTCATATTTTTTCCACTTTTGTTTTACATTTTAATTTGCCCTTGTTTTCCTCTTTCTTTCTTTTGGGCACCAGGGTTCCCCAGCACATTGCCAGAGGTAGTTATGCCCATGATCATGTGATCGTTTCTACGAGTGGAAACACATGAGAGTACACTGAAGTAACTGACCCAGTACCACCTTAGACTGGAGTAACTGAATTATGTTCTCCCCAGGTTCTGGTTATCTGTTGCCATGCCATGAAATGAGAATATTCTCTCCACTTTCCACACTCTCCCACAGTGGTATTCCATCTCCCACTCAACCCACACAATGTCCTTGTCCATCCCTATTTCACTCCTGCTCCCGACCCGTTGTGCCATGACTCATATCACTGCAATAGGCCTAGATGCAAGACCTGTCCCACACATCCTCCCACTTCCACCTACTCCAGTTCTATCACTGGCACCTCATACCCCATCAAAGGCAGGGCCATCTGTGAAAGCAGCCATGTGCTCTAACAACGTAGCTGCAACCACTGTGCTACATTCTTGGTACCCATGACAATTAACATGCTGTCTATGCAATGAATTGCCACCACAAGACTGGCCAAGAGAGAGACAGACTGACTGTACAGTTGCTGAGCATGCTGCACAACATGATTTGCTCAACTTCCAACAACTGCTTCACAGCTTTTTCCACATGGATTCTTCTCCAACACCAGCTTTTCTGAACTGCATAGGTGGGAATCCTCCCTGCAACTTATCCTTCATTCCTGTAACCTCACTGGCCTCAACCTTTGCTGGTCCCTGTTCTTCACCAACCTAGCCCCCTTCCCTGTTCCCACTCCACCCCTGCACACGTCTTCTATCCCACAAATATGCCTGGATAATTCTTTCCCCTTCTCTGCTTACCTCCTCTCCCCTTTACCTCCCACCCCAAAATACAGCTTCCTGATGCTGCGCCTAGCAGCCCACCATTCTGTCCTAGCCACACACCCAAGTGCTCCCATAGGCAGCCATTGCACCTTCCCCAACTCCTACAGTGCTATCCCTCCTGTCCACCACACGCCTCTTCTGTACCCCTATTACCAACTCCATTGTAGACTGCTGCTCACTTCAGATGCAGCAGCAGCCTTAGTGCCCTGACCTGAGAGTAGTCATGTGATGTGAGTTTCTACGTCTGATGAAGGACATAATACCATAGCTAAATAATCTTTAACGGTGTTTATTATTGTGTATCATCACTAATAACCACCTCTGTATGGTGTTTAATTTTTATAGGGTGGTATTTTTGTACCTCTTATTATTTTCTATGGGGTTCACTTCAATATCAGAATATGCATTTCTAGCCTTGTGAAATTTATTAGTAGCTCACTTAACACCAGTACAAGCTGTTGGATGGCATAATCTTTATACTTATTTTTATTTTGTCTTGTCATAAATTTTAGCAACAGTTCTAATCGTTAAACTGCAACTCATCATATTATTCTAATATCATTATTGTTTATGTGTTTTTTTCATAGTGATTAAGGTCTTATTCAAAATCCTCCCTCCCAATAGCAATTGACAGTGTATCTTAACAATCCAAGATATTTTGACAGCATTAACAGAATTTTGCAAAAATATTCATGTCAAAAAGTACTAAATATTTTATAATACCTACTTCAGTGTTATTTTTGTTCAAAGTTGTAGGACTGTAGTACTGCTGGTTCATTATTTAATAACATATTTCACAATATCTACAATAAGCAAAAAGTATTGTAGGTGACAGTTTAAGTTTTGGTGCTGGTGCACTGTTTTGCATTAGATACTCTAGAAATAATTGTGTTATAGTGTTGCACCATTTTTAACCATGTTGTTGATTTCCCAGTTTCTACAGTAATACCTTGTTCATCATGAATTTTAGTTTATTGCAGTGTTTAAACTTTATTTAATACGTCTTGATTTCAGTCCTTAATAGCAGCACTACAACAACTAAAACAGCTTAATGCCATAGAGTCTGTAGACTCACCTGTCCTCACAAAATTGGGACACCAAATGTCCCAATTTCCACTTGATCCTCGGTTTAGCAAAATACTTTTGGCTGCAAAAGATTACAATTGTGTGTAAGTATTTTTTACGAACCTTTCTTCACTGCCAACAAAAGTGAAGGTTATACTGTCTGTTTGATAATTTGTATGCTTAATTATCCTATTGTGGAGACATGGCTTTTTAAAACAGGCAGCATATACATTGCAATGTATTTTTTAAAATATTAATTTGAGAAGGTAGATAATATAACATATACATGGAGACTGAAGTGATGAATGGAAATTTGTACCAAGGCCGGGTTTTGAATCCAGGTCTCCTGCTCACCAGGAAGATGCACTAACCACAAAGCCACCCTGGCACAGTGGCGTTGCACAGCTGCACGGGCTACCCTAGTGTGCCTCCATCCTCAACCCAAATTCCCATTTGTGCCTCAGCCCACTTAGTGTTCCCCCTAAACTCAAACAGCTTTGCAAAAGCCCTCCAACTGTATTGCAATACCACCTCAGCACCTAACGAAACAGTGCTTTTTAATCAAATGAAACTATGTGGTGCCAGAGACCTTTGCAAGTCTCATACATCTGTTATGTATATATGTAGACTGAAGCGATGAACAAAAATGAGTACCGATGCTGGGATTCAAACCCATGCCTCCTACTCACTAGGCAGATGCACTAACCACTATGCCACTCTGCGTAGGGGAATACAAAGTTGGCTGAGGTGTGAATGGGTATTTGGACTGAGGTGGGAGGCATGCTAGTGTAGTCCGTGCGGTTGTGCAAAGCTATTATGGCAGGGTGGCATAGTGGTTAGCACATCTACCTGGTGAACAGTAGAGCCATGGTCGAATCCAGGTCTTGGTACGAATTTTCGTTCGTCCCTTTAGTCTACATCTACACATCATAGATGTTTCGGACTTGAAAAAGTCTCTGGAACCATATAGTTTCATTTTCTTAGAAAGCACCTATGCCTGGATTTCAGGCAGTATCCCCTGTTTCTTTTGATGCTGAGGTGCTTTTCCAATACAGTTGCAGAGCCTCTGCAAGGTACAAATTTTCATTCATCACATCAGTTTGCATGTATGCGTCATACATGTTTGAGACTTGGAAAGATCTCAGGAACCATATAGTTTCATTTGAGGGTAGATAATAGGTATTTACGTTATAAATCCTGTATTTCAGAATTTTTGGCCTTTCATTCATGCATAATTTGTTTGTTCACGTACCTTCCTTTAGTATTTGAAGAAAAAAATGTTGTCTCTAAAGTCTTTCTAAAGACTAGATTCAGTGCTGGTATCTATCTCCTTTAGTCTGCATCTTAGTCTTTTACATATACAAAAAAAAAATCTTTTGTGGTTGCAATCGAACATATAGCTCTTCAATGTTATTGACTGTTTTTATAATTTTCTTACAATGCACAGTACATTTTGGTGTGAAGTTACCACTAATATCCTATACTTGTTCGTGGAGGACAATTCACAAAAATAGTACTACTTTCATTATTTCAGTTTAAAAATGTGATTGTAATAGTCAGTCTTCTCTTTTTAGAGATTTTGCAAAAACTAACAAAGTGAGGTGGATGTGTTGATTCTGCCACTATTTTATGTAAATTAGTAACAAACATTGTAATTACTTAGTCAGTTTTATGTTTTACTACTAATGCCAGTTTATCTTGTATGTAAATAGTAAGTGCTTGTCATGAAAACTGATTTTATCTATGTGAAATATGTATTCAACACACATAGCAGTGACTATCTCACACTTTGCTGCATCTCAAAATACCTTTTTGTTTTTAGTTTTTCTCCTATGTGACGTCACTCATAATTATTACATTCCTGGAATGTTTTATAACTGAAGAGCCATAACATTATGACCATTTACCACAAGACTGACTGCCACATGGTTGCATTGCCAGCCTTTGATGAGGGAAGTAAAGTATATAAATGGACCAGAGAAATCATTCTAGTCATGATATGGCCTGCAAATACGAAAATCCACTGACGTGAATGAGTTTGGGAGTGGACTGATCATTATGGTCCGGTGCCTGGGAACAGGCTTCTTGGAAACAGAAAAGCTGGTTGATTGAGTAGGCAACAAAATGTTGAACATCCACACCTAATCACAGAACATAGAGGTCATAGGTTTGCCCACTCTGTACACCAGGATAGATGTTGATCTGTGGCAGATCTGATGACAGTTTACATTGCTGGTGCAGGCACAAAATGTTTCAGAGCACACCTTTCTGCCCACATTGTTGAATGTTGGGTTCTACAGCAAACAACCCTCTACTTGTTCCCATGTTTACATTGTGAGATTGGATCATGGATCAAAGAAATTGTGTCACTTGGTCCAATGAGTTATGTTTCTTGTAACAATGCATTCACAGTCATGTCCAGACACACAGTCATCCATGAGAATGATTGCTTGACATATGCACCACACCAGGGAGATAGGCCTTTGTGAGCACTATTAAGTTGTTGCTGGGAATGTATTATGCTGTTGGGGATATTCACCTGGCCTTCCATGACACCTGTGGTAGCAGTCAAAGGTACCTTGTCACCTATGAACTATGCAAACGTTATTGTGGACCACCTGCATCCCTTATGCTTGATGTTTATCCTGGTCATGATGGCTTTCTCCAGCAGGATTACTGTCTGAGTCACAAGCCCAGAATCGAGCTGCAGCAATTTAATGAGCATAGTAGTGAACTCAGTTGATGTCTTGGCCACCAAAGTCACCTGATCGGAACCCAGTAGAACACTTGTTTGGTGTCAGCTCCATGCCCATGAACCACCAGCATGTAATTTACACAATTGCATGACCTGTGTGTAGACATCTAGTGCCACGTACCTATGGAAACCTACCAAGGATTTGTTGAATCCATGTCATGCAGAATCACTGCTGTATTGTCTTCCAAAGGTGGGCAAGCATCCAATTAAGCAGTGGTCGTAATGTTTTGGCTCATTACTGTATATTGTAATATCAATGTGTTTCTTAATGTCATAGATTTTCACTTGAAGTTGTTATGTGATAGCTGCCATGCAAACATATAACATGTTATTAATAAATTTACCATTTGTTCGCCAGGGAAGAAGTGATCAGTATAGTAGCTCTTCTGTCAAGTGAATCAGTTTTTGTGACACCACCAAACAAACGTGAGGAGGCCTTGTCAGCAAGGCAGAAATTTGTTTCTTCTGCTGGAGATCATATAACTTTGTTGAATGTCTTCAGAACATTTTCAAAAATTTCACAGAAAAAGGTAAACGTTTTTGTCACTTCACATAATCTATACCACAGTGTCCAATCTTATAACTAATTTGTTTAAGGTAAACATTTGTCATTTTTTTGTGGTGCCTCAGTGCTTCTTATCCAAAAAATGGTTTATGCAGCTCTTTCACTATTTCATTTGTGAATAGATGTATGCTTTGTCTGTCCACAATAACTACAGTGACAAAGTGAAATGGAAAATATCAAAAGTATACTGTAAGCTGTGGTTGAAACAGCTGAAAGTCTGCAGCTATTGTTGTTGTATTGTGAAGGATTAAACTTACATAATTTAGCAGAGACTGGATCCTCTTTTATTCCAAATTCTAATGGAAAGGGAGTAGACTTAGTCATTTCTCTAATTTAATTATAATAGAGATATAAACCAGAGTTCTGTGAAATTGAGCAGTGTCAGAAACAAAATCTATGTGAGAGGGAAACATCACCAATGTTTGTGATGTCCATTTGTTCAGCCAAGAAAAGCCAGGGAGCCAATGGCATTAAAAGCTTTCCACAAGTTCTGATACACTGAAATCTGCTTTTGTTTTCATTATTTTGTAAATAAAGTAAATGATAACTAGAATTTTGAAGAAATAGATCTAGCATGTATCATGCAACTTACATGCTAGTTCATTTGGGTGAGTGACTGGCTCATTCACCTGAAATTTTACAAACCATGATGCAAATGTCTTAGTTTTTTAGGTAGGACAATTATTATTGTGACACAAAAATACCAGTTTACACACAATGGGAAGTATGTTATTGCCTAAAATCTTTTTTGCAAGTATTAATTGTCTTGTTACTATGAATCAGAATTATTGACTGTAATATATGAGTCAAGGAGAGCGCGGGGAAGGCAATGACCTCGCCATCGTATAATCACACTCTTTATCTCCAAAGGGTGGGATTATTTCTCATTTTCTGCCTTACTTGTTTTTTTCCAAAACGACTACTTTCTCACACAAATAAATGATGATATTTCATAATAATAATAATGTATTTTTTTGGCTTTAACTTCAGAGTTACTAAAATCCTCTTTCAAGTTGCAAATGATGTGAAGCTCAGTTAAAACAGTCATCAACAGGGTCTTTTGTGACAGTTACAGCATATATCTTTTTAAACACACCAATAAGACCGTAAACATATAAAAAGGCCTGCTGTCTCGAGCTCCAAGGAGTAACAGTTTTCAAACTTTACATAGGCTTTTGGCAGCCAAGTACGCAGTGTGACTTTAATTGATTTCCGGTTGTACAGGAACAAGCTAACATTAATGAGACAATAATTTTAAATCATAACTTTGTTGAAGGAGCCATGCTTTATGTAACTATTCATCCATTGTTACCTGTAGGTTAAAAGCAACAAAAGGAGTCAATCTAGCTACCTACCATATGATTCAGCTGTCTCTCCACAGAGTTACAGACAAAGAAGACACATGTTGTCCTAGCACTGATTAACTATGTCCAGCCATGCCACAGTGCCCAGGCACAACGTGTGTGTGGTTTTTCCTCTCCAGGAAGGCATCATTCAAAACCTTAGCTAATACCTCAATTTTAGTAATGTGCCTGGCTATTACTCTGCTTTTATTATTATGATTTTTTTTATAAATATGACACCATCAAACAAATGTGCAAAATGTCATATTAGTACCAGTGGCTCATTTATGGTACGTGAAAGGTTTCAGTCTTTTGATTGGTTTTATGCAGCACGCCACAATTTTCTTTTCTGTGTTAGCCTCTTCATAGTAGTTACACCCAACACCATCTATGATTCACTTTCATACTGTGCTGAGCTTTGGATGAACATGCTCAGAAATTTCTTTATCAGATTAAGTCTTTGGTTTGATAATATTATGATATATGTTAGTTATGAGTGCTGGTCCGCTTTTTATGTCATCCTTGTCATCCATCTTATGTTATACGTACAAGGTAGAAGAATTTCTTAATTTCATTTATTGTGTGGTTCCCAGTTTTGATGATAATCTCCTTTCTAGTCTTCTTCTTACTGACAAGTTTCTGCTTATGCAGGTTATTCATAATTTCATGTACTACTCATTATTTTAGCCTTTCTTTGTTTACTTCCAGTCTATATTTTATGCTCATTAGTATGTTCATTCCATTAAAAAGACTTTTATTTCTGTTATTGCTTCTTCATTGTAAAGGATGAACATTAGGGGATGAAGACTGCCTCCTTGCATTATGCCCTCTTTAATCCAAGCACTTCTCATGTGGTCTTCATTTCATATAGCTCAATCTTTGTTCATGTTTATATTGTATACTTGTTGAGTACCCAGAATTGCCCAAGTATATATTTATTTCAGTTCTGTTAGTCTTAATCTTGTCCTCCCTTTGTCCATCTCCTCTTTCCTTTCTATGTCCATCTCCTCCTTCGCTCAAAACCCCTGAACTACGTGTCACACAATTATTTAATTTGGTTGGTACATTGAGGAGCATATGTTGATACTGCCTGCTAAATGTATTTCAAGTGGAGTTAGTACAAAAGCAGCAATAAATATAAATGTCATGGTATCATGCATGATGTGATAGTTTTTTTTGGCCAAACAAGCGAAAATGTAGTAACCAGTAAACTTTTTTCCTTCCATCGTTTTGTTGGGATTTTCAATGAGAAAAAATTTCATAAAGGTTTGGAATTGTTGAGTAAAGTTTGTTCTCAAACAGCGGATAGTGCACATTGTAGCTACACATTACACAACATCTACATTATGAAAGAAACAGTGTGGAAGTATGGAATAAACACATAGAAGTTTGTATAAGCATTGCATTTGTTACTTTTAATTGTATCACGTAGCCCGTATCGACTAAAAAAAGCATTTTCACAAATATGATAAAGATCAAAGGTTAAGGAGTAAACAGAAATTTCAGAGAGTAAATAGTTTTCCTTAATTCATGCAATATTCTTCAAATCAATAACTCCCCCCAGGGGGTCCACAACTCTTTTGTGGATATGTGCGTAGCGAGCACGGGACCCCGAGCTAATGTGGCCCTCCTTCCTTTCCGGGCTGCATACCCTCCCTTTCCGCATCCTTCCCCGTCCCCCATCTTCGCCCCCCCCCCCTCACCCCTGGCTCTTTCCTTCCCTTTCTCCCCCTCTGGGAGTATGGTTTGTGCCTACGTCCGGAGACGGATGCTCGAAACTGTTACAAATCCCTTGCTTTCTACACTTGCAAGTCTTCATCCTTCCTCTGTCCTTCTCTTTTCCTTCCCTCTTCTCTTTGCCTTTTTCTCCGCTGCGGCGTTTGAGACCCCTCTTCTTTCCTTTCCCTTTCTCTTTTTTCCTCCCTGTGCGTGTCTGAAGGCCGACCCACGCACTTCCATGCGTAGCCGGTGACGGGGTAACGCGTAATTCCCCGCCCCGGGTAGACAGGTAGGACACGTACGTACCCCCTGGTAACGGCCAGGCCCAGGGAGGGGCGATTACCCGAGCTGACACCTTCCGAAAGTGCCGATTGGTCCCTCTGTCCGTTTGTCGGGAGGTGTGACCTGAGGTGTGAACAATCACCTAAGGCGGGAGTGCCCTCAGAGAGGACCCCCACAAGGGAGGAGCGTGCCATCGGAGACGCCGGTAATCATGGGGGATTCTTCCGCAATGGTTTCCTCACCTTCCACTATGTCTGCTCAAAAGCGCAAGTTCACTGAGTCTCAGCCACAGACAGTTCTTCCATCGTTGCCACAGTTCCTTGTTGTTTCTCGGTCTGACGAAGGTCACGACTTCTCCACGGTCAACCCTTTCATTATTCAGAAAGGTGTCGACGCAATTGCAGGTCCTGTAAAGTCTTGTTCCAGATTACGGAATGGCACCCTGTTGTTAGAAACAGTCAGTGCCCTCCAGGCACAAAAATTGCTGCGTACCTCACTACTACACACCTTCCCTGTCCAGGTGGAACCGCACCGTACTTTAAATTCCTCGCGTGGAGTCGTTTATACACGGTCCCTCGATGGATTGTCTGACGAAGAAATTCAGCACTACCTGTCTGACCAGGGCGTAACGGCTGTTCATAGGGTTATGAAAAGTGTTGACACGAACATCATTCCAACCCGCACTGTCTTCTTGACATTTGACAAAGTTCACCTCCCATCGAAAATCAAAGCAGGCTATGAGATAATTTCCGTTCGCCCTTACGTCCCAAACCCTATGCATTGCTATCGGTGTCAGCGGTTCAATCACACCAGCCAGTCCTGTTCCAATCCGGCCAAATGTGTTGCGTGTGGCAAGGACGCTCATGAGGGTGCTTGTCCACCTCCATCCCCTCGCTGCATCAACTGTATGGGTGACCACGCTGCTTCCTCTCGAGATTGTCCCGTTTTTAAGGACGAAAAGCTCATCCAGGAAATTAGAGTAAAGGAAAAGGTGTCGACCTTTGCTGCTCGAAAATTATTCACCAGTCGACAGCCCACCGTGCCTCGGACAGGAAAATACAGCACTGTCCTTGCTTCTCCTCGGCCAACAAAGGAGGCGGCCACACAGACTTGCGATCTCACCTTTAGTGCCACGATCGTCAGATCGGCCAGAGCGCAAAGATCGCCCGTTCAACCTCACCACTTTCGCCTGCCCACTCTCTGGCTCACCCTTCGTCGAGTTCTGCTAAATCTCGAGCCCAAAAGTCAGACACCAAGACTTCGAAAAAAGAGCATACTCGTGAAGAGTTTTTACGTACCGCAACTTCCCAACCATCGGTTCCTCCTTCCTCTAAACATCATACTTCCAAGAAGGCTACAAAGAAACCCAGTTCCTCTCCTTCTCCGCCAAGGCGTGTCCCATTTACAGCACCACCTGGCGGAAATCGCCCTCGGCCGTCTTCTGTGTCGCCGAGGCGCACTGCTGGCGGCCAATCAACCGGCCGATCGCTGGTGGCAGGAGCTGCTCCTGACCAACCTATGGATCAGGATTTTCTGCCTTCGGCTGAATGCCATTCCATGCTGTCGGTCGCAAGCTCTGAGCAGTCGTTGAGTTGACAGCGACCTTGGTCACATTCCTCCATTTTCTGTTCACCCTATGTCCATTATCCACTGGAATATCCACGGTATTCGAGCCAATCGGGATGAATTGTCGATCCTCTTACGATCCTACTCGCCGGTCATCTTCTGTCTTCAGGAAACAAAGCTGCGTCCCCATGACCGCTTTGTTCTCCCTCATTTTCAGTCCGTCCGATATGATCTCCCCTCTGTTGAAGGCACTCCAGCACATGGAGGACTCATGATTCTTCTCCATGAAACTCTCCATTATCACCCAATCCATTTAAACACTTTCGTCCAAGCTGTCGCCGTCCGTCTTTCCCTTTCCGGATACACGTTCTCTCTTTGTACTGTATACATTCCATCGTCCACACCAATGGCACGAGCTGATCTCCTTCATCTTCTTGGTCAGCTTCCACCCCCATATTTGCTGGTTGGGGACTTCAATGCCCACCACCCGCTTTGGGGATCTCCACATCCTTGTCCACGTGGCTCACTATTGCTAGACGTCTTCCACCAAGCAGATCTAGTTTGTCTCAACACTGGGGTCCCTACATTTTTGTCTGCCTCCACGACAAATTTATCTCATTTGGACCTTGCAGTCGGTACTGTTCCGCTAGCTCGGCGCTTCGAATGGCTCGCCCTTGATGATACACACTCGAGTGACCACTTTCCATGTGTCCTTAGACTGCAGCCTCAACTGCCCTACATGCGCCCGCGACGCTGGAAGTTTGCCCAAGCTGATTGGACACTTTTTTCGTCTCTAGCGACATTCGATGACCGTCACTTTCCCAGCGACGACGATGAGGTCACACATACTACCGACGTTATTCTTACAGCTGCAGAACATTCAATACCACGCACCTCCGAATTTCCCCTGTGCCCCCCAGTTCCTTGGTGGAACGAGGCATGCCGTGATGCAATACGTGAGCGACGGCGTGCTCTCCGCGTTTTCCGCCACCATCCTACTTTGGCCAACTGTATCCGCCATAAGCAGTTCCGAGCGCGATGCCGTCATGTCATCTGCGATAGCAAGAAGGCAAGCTGGAAATTCTTTATTAGCTCATTTAACACCTTCACTCCTTCCTCGGAAGTTTGGAGTCGGCTTCGACGGTTCTCAGGCGTGCCTAGTTTCTCCCCGGTCTCTGCACTCACTGTCGCGCATGACACATTAGTGGACCCCGTCGCAATTTCTAACTCGTTGGGTCAGCACTTTGCTGAGATTTCGAGCTCTTCAAATTACCCGCCAGCGTTTCTCCCGAAGAAACGTGCAGCGGAAGTGCGACCTCTTGCTTTCTCCTCTCAAAATCGCGAAAGCTACAATACTGTTTTCTTCATGCGGGAACTCCAATATGCACTCTCTTCTTCTCGCTCCTCCGCCCCAGGACCGGATGGTATCCACGTCCAAATGTTGCTGCATTTATCAACCCATAGTCTGCGTTACCTCCTTCACTTTTATAATCGAATTTGGACCGACAGTACTTTTCCCAGACGATGGCGGGAAGCTATCGTCGTTCCTGTTCCGAAACCTGGAAAGGACAAACATCTCCCCTCTAGCTATCGCCCCATTTCTCTCACGAGTAGTGTCTGTAAGGTTTTGGAGCGTATGGTGAATTACCGTTTAGCGTGGTGGCTGGAATCCCGCAGTCTTTTAACACCTGCCCAATGCGGATTCCGAAAGCATCGTTCTGCAGTTGACCATCTTGTTGCTCTCTCCACTTATATCATGAACAATTTTCTCCGGAAACGCCAAACAGTAGCAATATTTTTTGATCTGGAGAGAGCATATGATACCTGTTGGAGGACAGGCATCCTCCGCACACTGTTCTCTTGGGGCTTTCGAGGTCGGCTGCCCCTTTTTCTTCGCGAATTTATGGCAGAGCACACATTTAGGGTGCGGGTGAACACTACTCTCTCCCGAACTTTCTCCCAAGAAAACGGGGTACCCCAGGGCTCCATGCTGAGTGTTGTACTGTTTGCCATTACCATCAATCCAATTATGGATTGTCTCCTTCCTGATGTATCGGGCTCCCTCTTTGTGGACGATTTTGCGATCTACTACAGTTCTCAACGGACCAGCCTTCTTGAACGACATCTTCAAGGATGTCTTGATCGGCTCCACTCTTGGGGCATCGAAACCGGCTTCCGTTTTTCTCCCAGTAAGACCGTTTGTGTTAATTTTTGGCGACGTAAGGAGTTTCTTCCGCCCTCCTTACATCTAGGTCCTGTCAACCTTCCGTTTTCAAACGTCGCTAAATTCTTGGGTCTTATGTTTGACAGAAAACTGTGCTGGTCCTCCCACATTTCCTGTCTTTCGGCTCGCTGTCTGCGATCCCTTAACACCCTCCGTGTCCTGAATGGTACCTCCTGGGGAGTGGACCGAGTGGTCCTTCTCCGCCTCTATCGCGCCTTAGTGCACTCGAAATTGGACTATGGAAGCATAGTCTACTCCTCTGCTCGGCCATCTATTCTTCAATGTCTCGACTCTATCCACCACTGTGGATTACGTTTAGTGTCTGGAGCTTTTTACACCAGCCCTGCGGAAAGTCTTTATGCTGAGACTGCTGAACCTCCGCTGTCCAATCGGCGAGCAGTCCTTCTGAGTCGTTATGCTAGCCATCTGTCTTCCATGCCTGCTAATCCAGCCCATGACCTTTTTTTCGACGCCTCCTTTGATGTAGGGTATGCAGGCCGCCCCTCCTCTCTACTACCACCGGGAGTCCGCTTCCGTCAACTGCTGCATTCTCTTTCCTTCCGCTTTCCTAAAACCTTCTTGACAACTTGGGGTACAGCACCGCCTTGGCTCCGTCCCCGGATCTGCCTGCTCCGTGACCTTTGTCGATTTCCCAAGGATGGTACCCCTTCACTTGTTTATCGTCGGGCATTTGCTGCTCTATGTGCACAAATGACGGACGCCACATTTATTTACACTGACGGCTCGAAAACATCGTTAGGTGTAGGGAGTGCCTATATTGTTGGCGACACCCCAAATCACTTTCGGCTTCCCGACCAGTGTTCGGTTTATACTGCGGAGCTTTACGCTGTTCTCCAGGCTGTCCACTACATCCGCCGCCATCAACGGATACTGTACGTTATCTGCTCAGATTCTCTCAGCTCTCTCCTCAGTCTCCAAGCTCTTTATCCTGTGCACACTCTGGTCCACCGGATTCAGGACTGTCTGCGCTTACTCCACCTGGGGGGCATCTCGGTGGCGTTCCTCTGGCTCTCGGGACACGTTGGTATCTGTGGAAATGAGGCGGCCGACATTGCAGCCAAGACTGCAGTCTCTCTTCCTCGGCCAGCTATTCAATCGATTCCCTTCGCCGATCTACGGAGCGTTTTATGTCGACGTGTTGTTCATTTATGGCACACGCATTGGTCGACACTTACCCATAATAAATTGCGGGACATGAAAGCTCTTCCTTGTGCTTGGACATCTTCCTCCCGAACGCTTCGTCGGGAGGAGGTAATTTTAACTAGACTCCGGATAGGGCACTGTCTTTTTAGCCATCGACATCTTTTAAGCGGCGATCCTCCCCCACTCTGTCCCCACTGCTCTCAGCTGTGGACGGTAAGACACCTTTTAATTGAGTGCCCCTATTTTAATCCGTTACACTCCCGTCTACAGCTATCGCCTGATATATCGTCGATTTTAGCAGATGACACGCGCTCAGCCGACCGCGTTCTCAAGTTTATTAATGCCAGTGAAATGACGTCAGTCATTTGAACCTTTTTTTGGGGACAACCAACCCCTTTCTGTAGTGGATTTTTAAGCCTTCCTTCTGCTTTTAGTTTCTCCAATTTTATGACGTTCGTTCCCATTGCTGCTGGTTTTCAATTTCGGTTTTTTACTGTTTCCTAAGTCACGGACCGGGCGCTAATGACCATAGCAGTTTTGCGCTCTAAAAACCAAAACAAAAAAAAACAAAAAATCAATAACTATATTGTACTGCACACTTTCTGAAGTAGCCTATGTTCTTCCTCAGGGTTCAAGCTACCTCGTTACCAAATTTCATCGCAATCACTTCAGCAGGAATAATAAATTTATTTAAATGTCATGCATCATGTGGCAGTGTATCATGCCTCTAAATGTTTATGACATCATATATCCTGAACCATGTGTCGTGGACACGGTTGACAGCAAAGAAGTAATAAATAAAAATGTCTTGCCTGATACAAAAATGAACAGTGAAAATGTAGTAAGCAATGCACTTTTTTCCTTTCATCATTATGTGGGGTCAGCCATAAAAAGTTTCTTAAAGGTTTGAAATGATGTGTAAAGTTGGTTGCAAGTAACTTAATGCTCTCACTCACAAATACTGAATGAATAAAATGTGGGTATTCACTCATCATAGCCTACACTTCTTTTTCCCTCCCACCCCTTTCATAAGTTGGTGGTTCTTACCACAACAGTGATCCTTCCCAGACAGTAAGTGATAAATGTACCAAGCTTGGTTGAAATCAGTCCAGTGGTTTGGAGATGTGAAACATACACTACGTGATCAAAACTATCTGGACACCCCCAAAAACATACATTTTTTTCATAGGAGGTGCATTGTGCTACCACCTACTGCCAGGTACTCCATATCAGTGATCTCAGTAGTCATTAGACATTGTGAGAGAGCAGAATGGGGCACTCCACGGAACTCACAGACTTTGAACATGGTCAGGTGATTGGGTGTCACTTGGGTCATACGTCTATATAAAAGGTTTCCACACTCCTTAACATCCTTAGATCCACTGTTTCCGATGTGATAATGAAGTGGAAACATGAAGAGACACATACAGCACAAAAGCATACAGGTCGACCTCGTCTGTTGACTGACAGAGACTGCCAACAGTTGAAGAGAGTCGTAATGTGTAATAGGCAGACATCTATCCAGACAATCACATACGTATTCCAAGCTGCATCAGGATCCAGTGCAAGTACTATGACAGTTAGGCAGGAGGTGAGAAAACTTGGATTTCATGGTCAAGCGGCTGCTCATGAGCCACACATCACACCGGTAAATGCCAATGACACCTCGCTTGGTGTAAGGAACGTAAACATTGGACGAATGAACAGTGGAATAATGTTGTGTGGAATGACAACTCACAGTACACAATGTGGCGATCCAATGGCAGGGTGTGGGTATGGCGAATGCCCGGTGAACATCATCTGTTAGCATGTGTAGTGCCAACAGTAAAATTCGGAGGCGGTGGTGTTATGGTGTGGTCATGTTTTGTATGGAGAGGACTTGCACCCCTTGTTGTTTTGCATGTCACTATCGCAGCACAGGCCTACATTGATGTTTTAAGCACCTTCTTGCTTCCCACTGTTGAAGAGCAATTTGGGGATGGCAATTGCATCTTTCAACACGATCGAGCACCTGTTCATAATACACGGCCTGTGGCAGAGTGGTTACACGACAATAACATCCCTGTAATGGAATGGCGTGCACAGAGTCCTGACCTGAATCCTATAGAACACCTTTGGGATGTTTTGGAATGCCAACTTCGTACCAGGCCTCACTGACCGACACCAATACCTCTCCTCAGTGCAGCACTCTGTGAAGAATGGGCTGCCATTCCCCTAAAAACCTTCCAGCACTTGATCGAACGTATGCCTGCGAGAGTGGAAGCTATCATGAAAGCTAAGGATGGGCCAACACCATATTGAATTCAAACATTACCAATGGAGGGCGCCACGAACTTGTAACTCATTTTCAGCCAGGTGTCACATAATGTACATACATACATTTTTATGAAGTGTATGAATATCTCCCCCCCCCCCCCCTACCCCTCCCCTGCAGTCTGATTTTGAAGAAATATAGGCTGTACTTTACCCCCTAGCTACACTGAAGCTACTAGTGAAACCCCATAAAAATCTGTCCAGTAGTTTTGGAGATTAACATGTTCAGACAGATAGACTAGAAAGTTTTAATAAAACTTTTTCTTTCCATGGTCCGATTTTGGTGATTAAATCTTTTTCAGTGCCCCAAACTATGCTCAAGTTGCTACAAAAACCACATGAAAATATGTCTCATATTTGGAGATTAGCACATTCGGAGGCAGACAGACACATCAGTTTTACAGATTTATTAGTAATATAGATTACCCATTTTCCCTATAGCTTATACCTACTTTCCTGAGATTTTCAAACATTTTTGTGTTGTTGAAAACGTTTAGTAGTTCGACAAATCCTATGAAATTGGCTTGCCGCCTTCATTATCAAGTGCATTGTCGGAATGAATTGGTGCGCCCATTGTCTGACATGATGGTTCAGGGAAGCCCTTCAGTGGTGAGGAACTGGAGGGGCACATTAATTGTGGCATCTGTTGTGGTGGATGTCATGTTGACCACAAATGGGTAGTTAAGAGTATAAGCTAACAAACCACATAGGACCTAGAAAGGCGTCCGTAAAGTCCGAATGAATGCAGTTCCAGGGACAGTGGAGGAAGGCAGGGCAGTCGGGTGAAATATTGGGGTGGTGCAGCCTGATAGTGCTAGGCGCAAGTGGAACAGCTGCGTATTATGGCTTCCACATCCTAGTTTAACTCTGGCCAGTAAGCGTGTCACTTCGCTGCGCCTTTCATTTGTGACATTCCCCAGTGGCCACAATGGAGGAACTGTAAAAGTGGAGGTCCTGGAGCTGTCTTGGAACAAAACGAGGAGCTGTAAAGGAAAACCTATGCCAGGTTTGTCGCCATTCCATGTCTATGTGGAAACAGGAAATTTCCTGCTGGTGAAAGGCCGCGTCTGGTCCTGCAGATAGGTGAGGTAGATTGTCTGCATTTGCATGATGTGCTGTGGGCTGATATTTAATGGTATAAATACAGAAGCTGAGGAAAAGTGCCCAATGCTGGAACCATTGCACTTTGCATTTCAAAATACTGGAGGAGGATCTGAACAGTGGTACCAGCAGTTTGTGATCAGTAATTAAAGTGATCTTAGTCCCAAACAGGTTGACATGGAACTTCTTAACTGCATATACAATCCCTAAAGCCACTTCTCTATCTGCGAGTAGATCCTTCAAGCAGGGGTCATTATCTTTGATGCATAGGCAATTGGTTGCTTCATGTCATCATCATTCCTATGTGCCAGCACTGTACCAATGCTATATGGAGAAGTATCCATGGCCAAAACCAGTGGGTGCAATGGGGAAAAGGAAGGAAGGCAGGGTGCCAAATGCAGCTTATGGTTCATCTGCATGGAAGTGCAGTCCCATACAGCCATCCACTCGTACTAAACATCTACCTTTCTCAACTGGTTTAGTGGATGGGTTATATGAGTTACTTGTGGAAGGAACTTAGAATAATAATAATTATAATAATTCATTTACCCCAAAAAAAGCCTGTGCCACCTGTAACTTTTGGGAGCGGGTAGAGATTTGATAGTGGTGATATTGCAATCACTGGGCTGGACCTCATCTTTGTTGAGCAAGTGCCCGAGCTACTGCTCTTGGCTCCAGGAAAAACTAGCATTTACATAAGCAGCACTTTAGCCTCGGATCACATAATGTAGCAAATAAGGTGCACAGCTTTTTTAGATATTCCCAACACCTAAAATCTTAATATTGACTCATCGAGATAGTTAGTGCAACTGGAAATGGACATGGTTAGCTGTTCCAAACATGTGATAGGGTGGATTGCGACATGTGTCTGGGCAGCCTTCGCAGAGATAGCCACTTGGTTTCTTTACCAATATCAGGAGTGGTGCAAGTGCGTGTTGTAACTGGTCCAATCATCCCAACATCATGAAGTCTTTTGAGTACCTGCTTAACAGCTATCTGTCACGAGACAGGAATGGATTGTGCATGGCAAAAACAGGCACCACATCTGGACCCAAGGAGATATAACCCTGGAAACCTGTGGTGCACCCCAGGCCAGGTTCGAAAAGAAGTGAGAAAGTGGCACAAAGGTCGTCAAGTTCCTGGAAGGGAACTATATCAGAGACAAACTAACCTTGTCACTGATGGAGAATCCAAGTAATGAGAAGGCACCCTGACTGAAAATTTTGACAGCCAAGTAACTTGTCGATGACAAACAGCATTATCAGTCATATGACCTTCTTGTAGACTGCAGAGATGGAATTGACCCTGGAGGTAAACTCAAGTATCACCAAAACTACCAACATATAGAGGGCAGCGCTAATGCAGGTAAATCTAGATGAGCATACGTTTGGAAGTTTAGCCAAATAAACAAAGCCCCCATGTCCACCTGGAAAAAGTCCTCTGTTTGCAATTGCGAGGATGATAAACAGCTTGGTGGCAAAAGGATTGCCCAAGGAAACAGTTGCCTGAAGTTAATGCACCATTCCTTCACAGCCGCAGGAAACTGGTTTCGACTGTCCTGACAGTTTATGACAGACAGTTCAGAGTTGTCACAACAGGTGCAGTGCATCCGGCAATACAAATACTCTGCATGTGTCTGAGCTATGAAGCAGTCTGTGCATGACGGAAGAAACCCATTGCCCACACCAGCAGGATGTGAACACTTGTTCAGAGGTCATCAACACATGTGATGAATTATGGCGACACCATTGTGTAAGTGCTTTATGAGGATTTTGTGGTTTCTGGACTGCTGCCACCAGTGATCAAACGATGAAGTGCTTATTTGCTGCATGCAATTTTTTTGAAAGTGCATGATTGTCAAAATATTGTCCAATGAAGCATTTATCCAGCTCAAGGGCTGATGTGTGCACTTCTGGATCAAAAGCAAGGTGGGCCACTATGTCTCCAATTAGAGCCTGCATACGAGGTTTTGCATGCTGGGTTTGCACAAGTGAAATCGCATCTAGGAATCAGTCCTTCTAGATCAGTTCTCCTGGTTGCAATATAACTGACCAGATTGCTTGTGATTTTGATGAAATTCGCATCGTGAGGCAACCACATGGAATTGTTGCAAGTAATAATTCGAAAGCAGTGAGCACATCTTCTTGAATGTGAGTGTGATTGAATTTGAAAGGGGAGTCAATTTCTTCAATAAGAAAGGAGGAGTGACCATAAGAGAGCGTCATCAAAGACAGTGATGTACTGTTTCAGCCATTTCTCCACCTGGGCTAAAATGGTTCAAATGGCTCTAAGCACTATGGGACTTAACATCTGAGGTCATCAGTCCACTAGACTTAAAACTACTTAAACCTTACTAACCTAAGGACATCACACACATCCATGCCCGAGGCAGGATTCGAACCTGCGACCGTAGCAGCAGTGTGGTTCCGGACTGAAGGGCGTAGAACCGCTCGGCCACAGAGGCCATCACTCCACCTGGGAACTGACAACTGCTTGTGTGTGGGGGAGCCCTGTTTCTGCTGTAGATCCTTCAAAAGCTGAAGTTCCTGAGGGAGCATCTCTAATCTGACAAAGATTGTGAACAATGGAAAGAACTCACTCAGGCTGGCAACCAGCATGGAGTTGTGACTAGCAGATTGTCAACTGCAGTCAGAATACAACAATGAAAACTGGACAAGTGAAGCCAGCTTGAGAACCAAACAAGTTCCCAAGTTAATCAAATAGAATAACCAAGATTTAACAAAGCAGAAAAACACGATGATGTGCATAGTTGCACAAGTAGCAGCTCCACCAAGCAGGCTTTGTCGAGTTCCATACACTTTGCTGGGCCTTCAACCTCACCCGTCCAAGATATCAGAGTCCTCCTCTGTCCTCAAGTTTATCTTCTTCATGTGTCTCTGGCAGGATTTCTTCTTTTGCTTCTGCTGCCCTTCTCCCAGTACTTCTGTTCAGGCTGCTTCTTCTGCTTCGGCTTAGACCTATTCTTCAGGCTAGCCCTCATACTGAAGCTCTTGTTCCAGAATTACTTCTGCTTCTCCTTCTGGTAGTGCTTCTGGCATTTCCTCCATGGATTCAGCATCATCTGGTGGCTCTTGTTGCTTCGAAATATCTTCTAGTTCCAATTCTTCCCTAGATCCTGTTCCTGCACTTCAATTTTTTTTCTTTCCCATTGTTGTTCACCTTTGTATATTGTCTTCAATTCCATAGAGGCATGGCCCTGTCCTCCCTCCCCCTATTTTTACATTTGCTTGCTCCCTTCCTTGCCACTGTGGCCAATTTGAAGACCCACCACTGAAGGTGGCAGGATGTCACATGTGCTGATAGGTCTTGTGTATCAACTGTGGTATCAGGAAACTTCTGTGTTTTATCTTCAAGAACTTTGACTTTTCCTCCTAAGTCATCAGGTTTTGCCCACAAATTGCAATTTTGGCCAAACATTCCTTTTTTGGAGCACTTATTCTTTTTGTTGGCCGTCATTGAATCCCTTTAGTTCATGCTTTGCCCTTTCTTGCGCTGTTCTTGTTTCTTGCCCATAAATCCTCTTATCAAACCAGTTAATTTCTCATATTCTTACATCAGTGGCTTCTGGGCTTCCTATATTTACTATATTTTAATAACAGTTATGGACAGATATTGTATTGGTAAAGAGTCGTACATAACACAGTTAGGAAAAAATAAACTTTCTCAGTGTAAACTGTTGATTAAATGAGGAGGTAAAGATCTAACAACCTTAGTGTCGGACATATCATTACAGTGCTACAAGAAATTTATATTAAATATGGACTGATAACTAATATTATACTGTAGTGTTGAAATCTCATTATTTTCTTTCAAATATTAATTCATAATATTTCTGATGCAGTGCATATAATACCTTAAGACTTGGCACCTTAGTTGACACTCACTTCTTGTACTACAGCCCAAATTGCTTCTTTGTAGTTCACCATATATGAATCATGTTTGTGATTACCCACCTCATCAGTTTTACTGTTATCACATTGGATGGTTTCTCCAAAAAAGATAAAATGGATAAAACTGCTGAAATTGCTACGTGGTGGTTGAGAACAGTTGAGATGTTGAATGATTGGTACAGTTTCTCCATCAGCAGTGACAGTTTTAGCAGGAGTATTTTTTTCTGTCTTGTTTCATTATATGATAGCTTTAAATTGGACTATTTTTACTCACAGTTCCAGTAATATTATGATGTCAGAAAAGAATCATTACTTTCAATTTCTTTTCTTAGCAATGGTGCCATGAAAATTTTCTCAATGTGCGAAATCTTCAGTATGCAAGTGATGTGTACACACAACTTCTGGAGCTTTGTAAACGATGCAAAGTTCCTCTGTCATCTTGTGGACAAGATATTGACAAGATAAGAAAATGCCTTGTTACGGGATTGTTCATGAATGTAGCTGAACTTCAAAGAGAAAGACAATACATCACTGTAAGTATTTCAGTTTCTAAAATTCTGTAATTCAGTATGTTATACCTTCAGAATAAGCTTAATGTTTAAAAGCTTCACTTCAATGACCTCTATCAGACAAATGTCATTTACAATTACTGACAGTAAATTAGTGGACATGTTGCAAATGGTACTACCAATATTGGAAACACGTGCTAATTACATTTCATTCACATTCTTTTACTCTTTCCTTATAGAACTTATCCCAGCTGTTTAATACATCTAACAGCTTATTTGGTCAAATACAATCCAACGATTATGCGCCTAGTGGTTCTTGGTTCTATAGGTTATACATCTACGTTACTTTACTCTCATTTTTAAAGCTCATTCAGTGTGGGTGAAAAGTGACAGTGTATTGTATAAGGGGCATTCAAATAAAACCTGGTCAATAGTGTAAAGTAGCGGTAAGGATTTTACTAACTCAAAAATGTAGTTATACACATACTCATAAATAGTCGCCAAAACTGTTGGCACATTTATCCCATTGCAACACTTGCCAGTCGATTCTGTACTTCTCAGATCCAGGCCTGGACCCAGTCACACACTTTGTCGTCTGTTGCGAATTGATGTCCGCAAATAGCTTGTTTTAGAGGTACAAACAAATGAAAGTCACATGGTGAAAGGTCAGGACTGTACGGTGGATGTTCCAGCATTTCCCATCGAAACTGCTGCAATGTCGCCTTCACCGCACTGGCCGTGTGTGGGTCAGCATTATCATGCAGGAGGATAACGCCATTGGACAACATGCCTCAGCATTTCGACTTGATGGCTCATCTAAGATTCTGTAAAGTGGCTTGATAACACTGGGCATTGATGGTGGTTCCCCATTCCAGGAACTCCACAAGCAGTGAGCCCTTGTGGTCAAAAAAGGAGGACATCATGACCTTACCAGATCTGGTGTGCATGGCCTTGATTTCTTTGGAGGTGGTGAAGTCCCACATTTCCACTGCTTGCTCTGAAGCTCGCTTTCCAGTTGAAAATGGTGACACCATGTTTCATCACCTGTGACAGTATGCGACAGAAAGCCGTATTCCTCCTCATGATAACGTTGCAGATGACTCAAAGACAGCACCATTCGAGTATTGCACTGTTCAGTGGTCAGTTGGTGGGGAACGCACTTCGCACAGATATTTCCAAACTTAAAGTGTTGATACATTATGGTGTGGACGGTTCCCACTCTAATACCCTGATGGATCTCGTCCACAGTGATTATGCCGTTGTCCAAGTCTAAAGCATTCACTTCTGCAACCATTTCCGGTGTGATGACATGATGAGCCTGTCCAGTGACTCGCGCTCTTCAAGGAATCGTTTGTGCCATTCCACATCCCTTGAACGACTCAGACTGTACTCATTGCACATAGCCTTCATCTGTCAATACATTTCATGCCTCCAGCTCCCTCCACTGCCAAAAATCGAATCACTCTTTGTTGTTCCTGCTTACTCGCCTACATGTTTGGTAGTGGACTATAACTTGTGTGACCACCTTCTCTTCAGCGTGAAACCACACTGGTACTATGCAACATCAAACAGTGCACACACATCAGTCTCTCTACAAATAGATGGCACCACCATATCCGCAGTTACATGGTGCCACCGTACGTGTAAGGCAACGGTAGACGCACTGATCAGGTTTCATTTGAATGAACCTCATACTTCGTGAATTGAAAAATCCCCTGTATATCCCAGACTACAATAACAACTCAGTGACTCTTATGGTGGTAATAGCACATGTATGTATGTTACCTACTTCATTACTTTTTTTCTAATGTTATGCTATCTGTATGTTCATCAGTCTGTATAGTAGATATTTAATCCCTGTGCATGAACATGAAAAAGTACTTTTAATTCTATCAATTTCATTGTGTGTTTCTCACTTGCATTAATCCAGGCCATTTACTTGATATGATGAGTGTATAATTTCACTCAGTTGACACTGTACATTACTTTATTTTTTGCTTGCTGCTGAAAAATATGAAATATTTTGTGGAAATGAAATAACAGGTTAAGGAATTGTTAAGAAAAAAGTCAAAATGCATAAACCCTCTGTTGTAAAAAAATGTGGGAGCTAGTGCACTAATAAGGCGGAAAAAAATAAAAATTTACAAAGATTATCTTCAAAATTATTCCAAGCAAGGTACTCTCAATTTTTTAAATTTATTTATCTCACCAGTTCCCAGTTATGGGCACAGATTTCTGATTTTACATTTCATTCTTGGTGACATGTGATATTGTGATCAGATTTTTTATAACTGTAAACTATGAAGATTACGAAGGGAGAAACAGCATTAGCACTTCGTCTGTGTGTGTGTGTGTGTGTGTGTGTGTGTGTGTTCATTTGTTTCAGTTCTGAATTTTTATTAGTTTTCGTACACATTTTGGAGAAATATATTTTTAATAATTGATTCTTTTATAGGTGGACACAAGGCAAGCTGTCACAATACACCCATCATCAGTATTGTTCGGATCGTATCCTCCATTTGTGTTGTTCACTGAAGTAGTGCAAACAGGACGCTGCTATCTGAGACAGATTTCAACAATAGAACCAGAGTGGTTATTAGAGATTGTTCCTAATTATATTCGTAACCATAAACTTTCATTTTCATCTGTTTCATAGCAGTTGTAGCAGAATGTGTATGTGAAAGACACAAATGTACAAATGATGTAGGAAAGTCTTTGTGTGCATTCAGCAAGTAACAATTGCCAGTTTAAGAGGCTGGATGATCTCATTTTTCTCATAGCAACTTTTCTGTGAACATGAGATTGTTTGTGAAATTCTTGTAATGGAAAACAGGTAGATGACATGCTATAATGCATAATGTGTGGTTTTGTATCCACATTTTTTATGGAGGGCTTACTAACTGACAAAACTGGTTTCATAATTGTCACCAAAAATCACCATAAAGTACAGTTATATTCTTTCTATTTTATACTGAATTTATATAAGTTTCTGAAATATATTTATTTTATTGAACAATTATATTTTTTTAATGTAACTTCTTCTCTATCTCTATTTTTAAAAATAAATTGTACAAACAACTACTTGAATAAAAATGTGTTGTCTTTATTATAGAACCATGCTTATGACAATATGCACCATTTCTCTGTGTGTAGGCAATACAAACACAATGAAGATAGCCACTTATGATATAGTAGAGATTTTAAGTAGTAAATGGACATGAGGGCAAGAACTAGGACATAGTATCTCAGCTTGCCTTTTCCCTTTAACAGACACAACTACATCGTCCCACAGTGGCCCAGTCATGATAAATGATATTGAGTGGAGAAGGTAAGATAAGCAAAGGAGGACAGACACAAATGGAATGACAATAAATGAAAATAATAATAATTATAATACAACACCAAAAAGTGTGCCCTGGTACAGGAACAGAGCTAGTGAAGAGACCAAAGTGAAGTGATGTACAAAGGAGTAACTCAGAGAAACATACAATGAAGAGCCAAAGAAACTGGTACACCTGCCTAACATCGTGTAGCATCTAGACATATCTGGAGTCCCTTATCCCTCTCAACTGCACACACCTCACACCATTACAGAGCCTCCACCAGCTTGAAGAGCCCCTGGTGATGTGCAGGGTCCATGGATTCATGAGCCTGTCTTCATACCCGTACATGTCCATCCGCTCGATACAATTTGAAACGAGACTCCTCCGACTAGGCAACAAGTTTCTAGTCACCAACAGTTCAATGTCAGTGATGAAGGGTGCTAGTGAGGCGTAAAGCTTTGTGTTGTGCAGTCATCAAGGGTATATGAGTGGGTCTTCAGCTCCGAAAGCCCATATCAATGATGTTTCGTTGAATGGTGATGGCCCATCATTGAAATCTACAATAATTTGCGGGAGGGTTGCACTTCTGTCTTGTTCAACAATTCTCTTCAGTCGTCATTGGTCCCGTTCTTGCAAGATCTTTTTTCCGGCCACAACAATGTCAGAGATTTGATGTTTTACCAAATTCCTGATATTCACAGTACACTTGTGAGATGGTCATACGGAAAAATCCCCACTTTATCACTACCTCGGAGATGCTGTTTCCCATTGCTCATGTGCCCACTATAACACCACATTCAGACTCACTTAAATCTTGATAATCTGCCATTGTAGCAGCAGTTACCGATCTAACAACGGTGCCAGATACTTGTTATCTGATATAGGTGTTGCTGACAGCAGTGCCATATTCTGCCTGTTTCATATCTCTGTATTTGAATACGCATTCCTATACCAGTTTCTTTGGCAGTTCAGTGTAGGTATTGTATCTCAATCTTGTAATGATTTAGTTAATGTCCACATCAAAGTAGTCCACTTCTCTAACTACTCTCTGTTTACTATTTTTCTTCTATGATTGGAATTTTTTCTTTGCGGGGGCTAAAAGTGCTCTTGTCAAATTTCTGTCAATCTTGATCATGTTTGAAAACCATTTCATTGTGCTTCTGAGTTTGGGACATTGTCGTAAGACAGTGAGGAAAGTAGTTGGGTGGGGAATTGTTCTTCTAAATGTAATTCAAAAGTGTTGAATGACCTAGTGCAGTGTTGTGATGCTACTTCCTAATCTGATTTTGACATACCAGATCTCTTCCTGAATATGAATTCTTGCAGGCACATTAAAATCTTTAGTACAGTTCTTTGCACCATATGGGAACGGAAACGAATTGGTGATTACTAGTGCCTTTCCAATCACAGAACACAAAATATCAGTACTTGGTTAAAGTAGCATGTGCGTACTTCATTTGGTCAATGAAACACTTTCCTGCTGTTAAAAGTGCATTTTGCTTTCCATTTTGTAATCATATATTTTTTTTTTTTTTTCTCAAAATTTGCATTTGCAAGCCTTTTCTGACTCACAGAAACTTGCTTCTTTTTCTGTTCATCCACCAACATTAGAGACACGAATTATGCAGTGAACAGGTCAAACGAAATTTCTCTGTTGTTGTATGATATGACACAACATTTATACTCACTTTATTGGTTACTTCTCAGGCCATTAATGTTGCTCACTGTACACAAACTATCCACATGACAATGATCTGTTCCTGTCAAAGACTGTCCATGTCATGTGAATTCATTAACTAATGTTCCACCTTTTCAAACACTTGAATGAATCACAACACTCGATATAGATTACACATCCATTAGTGTATGATTGTTTAAGCAAGTGACATATATCTTTCTGGAAATTTTTTATCTTGGTTACAGTCAAATTTCACACACACAGTGTTTTAGTTCCATCATAATATTCATTGAAATTATATGTGTACTCATTTGGATACCTACAGCTAAACCAAGTGAGGTGAAGCAGTGGTTAGCACACTGGACTTGCATTCGGGAGGACAACGGTTCAGTCCCGCGTCCGGCCATCCTGGTTTAGGTTTTCCGTGATTTCCATAAATCGCTCCAGGCAAATGCCGGGATGGCTCCTTTGAAAGGCCACGGCCGACTTCCTTCCCCGTCCTTCCCTAATCCAATGAGACTGATGACCTCGCTGTTTGGTCTCTTCCCCCACACTACCCAACCCAACCCAACCTACA
Source organism: Schistocerca serialis cubense (assembly GCF_023864345.2). Taxonomy (NCBI): domain Eukaryota; kingdom Metazoa; phylum Arthropoda; class Insecta; order Orthoptera; family Acrididae; genus Schistocerca; species Schistocerca serialis. The sequence goes on from NC_064639.1 coordinate 462,126,812, forward strand.
GCTAACAAAAAAGAGGGTTGCGATTTCCTAAAAATTAATGTTTATCTTTCACTGTATGCTAACATCAGCCAAAGTACACGTGAATGTAAAATTCTAGAGTAGTAATCTTAGAAGTTCCAACTGCACCACGAAAAGTGAAAGCAACTGGAAGAGAAGAACAATGCACATGGTAGAAAAAGGACCTGAAGCTTAGAGAGGGGAATATCTGAAGCTGAATTCCACAGAACGAGAGAATCCAGTTACATCTGGAAAACCACATTTAGAGCTACAGAGTAAGCCAGTGGATAACTAGAAATTTACTGTATGCATATTACTTTGTTGTGTTGCAGTGTATGTATTTCATCAATCTATCCAAATTAATCAATCACAACAATGAGAAAGAAATAACTTCTCACCATCTAATGGAGGCACTAAGTAATGGAGAGACACAAACAAATGATCTGAAATGAGGATTTGCATGAAAGCACACAGCTATACTGCCTTGCACTCTGGTGCCTTGCATGTATACTGGTGTGAGGGGCTAATTACTCTCAGTCTTCAAAGTTTTCTTTTCTTTCATAGTGGCCAGACCAAGTAAGATGCATCAAAGCAGCATGGCAGGACTGCAGAAGCTGCCTCACTTACTTTGATATGTGTTTAAGATCATCAGTTCTTTCTCAGCAGACTTCTGCCACATGGTCTTCCACATCTGTTACTTAAAACAACTGGCATTCAGCTGTAACGATAGAATAACTTCATGTGGTTATATTTTTATGTAAATGTTTCTTATGCACAGAGACAGTAAAATATCAGGAAACATTGTTCCATTTCAACAAACCGGAACCAGTGGTAATAGCCGTCTCATAAACAAATTTATTGCTATCAGTACTGTTTTGATTTCTTAAAGGACTGCAGAAGCTGCCTCATATTGTTTGATATGTGTTCAAGAAGATCATCAGTTCTGTCTCAGCAGACTTCTGCCACATGGTCTTCCACATCTGTTACTTAAAACAGCTGGCATTCATCTGTAACGATAGAATAACTTCATGTGGTTATATTTTTACATAAATGTTTCTTATGCATAGAGAAAGTAAAATATCAGAAACCATTGTTCCACTTCAAGAAACCAGAACCAGTAGTAATAGCAGTCTAATAAATAAATTGATTGCTGTCAGTACTGTTTTGCTTTCTTGAAAGGGAACAATCTTCTAAATGAACCACAGACATTGCTGAGGTGGAGCTACGTACAGATAGCCATACTGTATGTACTACCATGACAGCAAGGGGTGTGGAGTTATTGGCGCAACTGTCTAGGGGATTGACTGATCTGCCCATGTAACATCAACCAATATGGCTTTGCTGTGCTGGTACTGCAAGTGAATGAAGTCCAGGAGAAAATACAGCTGTCACTTTTCCCTAGGACATGGTTACATGATCATGGCATCCTCTTGATTAAAAGATTACTGAGGTAAAATAACCCACTATTTAGATCTCTGGGAGGGACTACTCAGGAAGGATGTCATCATCAGAAAAAAAACTGACAATCTACAGGTTGGAGTGTGGAATGTTAGCTCCCCTAATCAGGCAGGTAGGTTAGTGTGAAGGTACAGATATTTTGGAGTTTTAGTCTGGGAAGATCCCCATGAATATCTTATTTTATTCAATATTTCTGTACTCTCTCTTTATTTGCTATACCCAAAGTCTTTGGCTATTTACTGAAGTAGACTTCAGTAACGTAACTATGTCTACATTTCGAAGAATAAGGTGGACAACAGTTCTGCGGGGCCAGAAGACATATAATTTTATCCTGGTGAACCTTCACATTAGAAAATTTAAGGGAAAGAGGATTAGTGAAGTTCACTGGCAGGATGAATAGGACTCGGTCAGGTGAGTGCAGGTCTTTAAATATGAAATCAAATAGAAGTAACGCAGTAGTGTGTCTAATAACATATAAGAAAAGAGGAACACGGGAAAGCTACTATCGGTTGCATAGTGAATGCATTATTTTAGCCCAACAGACACAAAGCCAACACCTACCACAGTAGTGCAAGACTAAATGGCAACTAGCTCCACAGATGAAGAGACTGAAAAATGTATAACGAGATAAAAGAAATTACCCATAGAGTCAAAAGGGAGAGGAAAATTCAATTGTGGGTGCCTGGAATTTGTTAGTAGAAAGAGGAAGAGAAGGAAAATAAGTAGGAGAATGTGGAATGGGGAAAAGGAACAAAAGAGAAAGCCCCATTCAAGAATTTCACACAGAACATAATTTAAATTTGGTTTAAGAATCATGTGAAAGAGACCTAGATACACTTGAGGTTCCAAGCTTGTTATGTGAAGTAAGGCAGAGTGTTCAGAATCCTATTTTAAACAGTAGGACATTTTGAGGGGAGATGTGGACACTGACCATAATTTATTGGTTATGAAGTGTAATTTAAAAATGAAGAACTTTCAAAAAGGTAGTAAATGAAAGAGATGGGACTGGATAAATTGAAAGTACCAGTGAGTGTTGAGAGCTGCAAATGGAACATTAGGCAACAATTGACTGAAACAGGGGAAATGACTACAGTATAAGGTGAACGGGTGCTTTGAGAGATGAAACAATGAAGACAGCAGAGGATAAAATAGGTAAAAAGACAAGGTCTAGTAGAAATCCAAGGATACCACTTGTGATAGTGTATTTACTTGATGAAAGGAGAACATATGAAAACTAAACAGATGAAAGGGAACACAAATGTCTTAAGAGCTGTGTGCAACAGAAAATGCAGAATGGCTAGAGGATAAATGTAAGTCTATAGAAGCTTGTATAACTAGGGGAAGGATAGATACCACCTCATTAAAAATTAAAGAGGCCTTTGGAGAAAAGTGAAACAGCTGTATTAATATCAAGAGCTCAGATGGGAAACTAATACCACACAAAGAAGAAAAAATGAAAATTGAAAGGAATATAAAGAGGGAGTACACAAGGGAAAAAAACTTAAGGGCAATGTTGTAGAAAGAGAAGAGGATGTAGATGAAGATGAAATGAGAGATACCATGCTGTGAGAATAATTTGACAGAGCACCGAAGACCTAAGCTGAAACAAAGACTTGGTGTGGATTACATTCCCTGAGAACTGCTGATATCCTTGGGAGAGCCGGCCATGACAAAACTATTCCAGCTGGAGTGCAAGATGTATGAGAAAGGGGAAATACTCTCAGACTTCAAGAAGAATGTAACAATTCTGATTCCAAAAAAATCAGGTGCTGACAGGTGTGAATATTACTGATCTATCACTTTAATAAGTCATTGTTCCAAAATAATGACATGACTTATTTACAGAAGAATGAAAAAACTGATAGAAGCCATCCTTGGGACAAATCTGTTTGGGTTCCAGAGAAATATTGGAACGCACGAGGCAATACTCCTCCTACAAATTATCTTAGAAAGTACCCCTACGAATTGTAGCTTTTGTAGACAGAGAGAGCATTTGACAAAATTGGATGGAATACACTCTTTGGAAATTTTGAGGTAGTAGGCGTGAAATAGGGGGAGTGAGAGGTTATATACAACTTGTTCAGAAACCAGATGGCAGTTACCAGAGTGAGTCAAAGGGTGTGAAAAGGAAGGAGTGCTTGAGAAGGAAGTGAGACAGGTTTGTAGCCTGTGCATTGAGCAAGCAGGAAAGAAAGCCACAGAAATATTTGGAGAAGGAATTAAAAGTTTAGAGAGAAGAAATAAGAACTTTGAAATGTGCCGATGCCGTAATTTGATCTGAGACAGCAAATGACTTGGAAGAGCTGTTGAACAGAATGAATAGTGGCTTGAAAAGAGGATATAAGATGAACACTAACAACAGCCCAAATCAGGTGATGCTGGCAAAATTAAATTAGGAAATGAGAGACTGAAAGTAGTAGATGAGTTATGCTATTTGGGCAGTAAAATAATTGATGGCTGAAGAAGGCAGGATATAAACTGTAAACTTATAATGGCAAGAAAAGCATTTCTGGGGAAGAGAAATTTATAAGAGAATACAAGCGTTTGAAATATAGTGCTACAGAAAAATTCTGAAGATTAGATGGGTAGACTTGGCAACAAAGGAATTGAGACGTGACTTGACTAAAAGAATGGATCAGTTAGTAGGACACATTCTGAGACAACAGGAAATCATCAATTTAGTATTGGAGGAAAGTATGGAGTGTAAAAATTGCAGAGGGAGACCAAGAGATGGATGGGAAGCAGCACAAGGTATATTCAGAGTGTATGCTTGCAGGCCCCATTCTGTGTGTTGAAGAGGCTTTTCCTACAGCCACTGAGGGAACAGGGGGTAACCAACTACAGGTTGTGGGACACGTTGGCACAAACAATGCATGTTGTGTGAGTCTGAAGCATACTTGGATCATTCCAGTGACTAGCAGACAGGGTTGAGAAACCAACTTTACTCATGGAGTGTCAATGAAGCTCACAATGTGCATCATTATCCCGAGAACAGATCATAGCACACTGGTTTTTAGTTGAGTGGCAGGCTTGAATCAGACACTCTGTGACAAGGTAGACTGCGACTTCCTAGACTCGTCCTATAGAGTTGAGAGTCGTAGGGTCCCCCTAAATAGGTCACGTATCCACTACACATCATAGGCAGCTACTCAAGTAGCAGCCTGTGTGTGGGGTACACGTGTTGTGTCTGTTGCAGCACACAAGAAACTTAAATTGGGGAAGATTCAGTATAAAGGGTGGGCAAAAAATTACAATAGGTTCCTTCCATCGACCACCAGATTGTCCTCTTGATGTAACAGAAAACTTTAGAGAAAACCTCAGTTCACTTTTACATGACTTCTTCCTAATACTACTGTATTCATTGGAGGAGACTTCAACCATCCAACAATTAATTGGAATAATTATAGTTTTGTTATGGTGGATGTGACAGCCTGTGAAATGTTATTAAATGCCTTCTCTGAAAACTACCTAGAACAGGTAATTCCACCCATGACGGAAACATATTAGATATAATGGCAACAGACAGATCTGACATCTTTGAAGAAGTCCAAAACAGAACTGGTATCAGTGACCATGAGGAAGTAATAGCACCAATGAATGTCAAAATACAAATGGCAACTAAGTCAAGCAGAAAGGTTCGTATGGTCAGCAAACTAGACAGCGAAACAACAGTGTCATACATCAATGGAACTTGAAACTTTTAGTTCAGGACAGGAGTATGTAGAAGAACTATGGCTCAAGTTTAAGAGCATAGTTGATAATGCACTGGATAGATATGTACCCAGCAGGACATTTCATAATGGGAGATATCTTCCATGGTATACTTCTAAAGAAACAGAGACTGCTGCATAGTAGGTATAAAGCAAAACATAGGTCTACAGATACAGAGATGCTGAGTGAAACACTATCAGCTGTCAAGAGAGCAATGTGTGAAGTCTTCAGTGACTAATGTAGCAGAATGTTGTCAAATGATCTTTCTCAAAACCCAAAGAAATTCTGGTCATGTGTAAAGGCTGTTAGTGGCACCAAAATGTCCAGCCACTCATGAACAAGACTGGAACTGAAGTTTAGAGTAGCAAAGCACAAGGAGAAATGCTTAACTCATTTCCTCAACATAATTGTCAAAGCACTGAAAAGATGAGTGAAATAAGTATTGGTTCAATGATGTTGAGAAACTTTTAACTACAGGGTGGGGCAAATAAAAGTGGTGTGAAGAACAGAACCCTAGGGTACAACGAAACACAGCAAAGGAAAGGAAATACAGTACTAACCTGACAATAGCAGATGCTGAAAGTGACCACCATTCATCTCTTGGCACTTCTGGGCCCTGGCCAGCAAGCTGCTGAAGGCGATTAAAGCCGAACTTCTGGAATTCTTGCAGTCTCATCCGGAATATTCTATTGCAGTTCTTGAAGAGTATGGGGGTTGTGATACACCTTAAACTTTAGGGCTCCCCACACAAAGTAATCACACACTGACAGATCAGGTGACCTGGATGGCCAGCTAGGGCTGTGATTAGACCAACCTCTGCTAACAAGTCTGTCAGGCATGAAGAATGTGCAAATGTTCAGTTGTATTGTGCTTCTACATTTCAGTAAGGTTTTTGACAATTAATTGCTTATTGGTGATTTCCATCCTCTAACATTTCTTCATTAGGACTGGAATTACCACACTGGTGACCCCAATGATGGTCACGAACATCATTTTTGATCCTACAAAGAGGATTTGCACTTTTGTGATGGACTGATAATGTGGCTATCTTTTGTTGGACTTATGCACTCACTGGTTTTACAGGTCACCAAATCTGCATGCTGTGTACTGGAAGTGTGATTAGTGTTTTTTTTTTTACCTGAGTGTGTGCAGTTCTGGACTTGTGTACATTCTATTGAACATTATTCATCTCAAATCTGTCATCCTACACATCCTGTCATTAATCTGCAGCAGAAACGTTTCTGCCATTATGTGACTCAAACAAATGATTTAACCTCATTGAATGCACAATGGCTTGAAAACAGTGCACTGACTTCAGTGTTTCCACACAGTTATGTCAATTTCAGCACTTCGCACATCACACATCGCCCAACTGGTTGACAATGTATGTTCTGGACTTGATATTACCTCGCAATGTGCAACTACTGGTCTACATACTTCAAACCTGCTGCTCAGCAGCCTGGACTCTGTGCACTATTTTTTTCCTTATACAGATACCGGCAGCTAAGGCTGTACCCCCCATGATGGTCAACCGCACTTCCACGCCCCCCACATTACGCATCCTCAGGCTCCCAAACCATCCACCTTCTGCATGTTCATGCAATGCTGCATGCTGACATCACATCGACCTCTCCACAACAACCTCAGATGATGCATCACTGGAACCCTTGCAATTGCTCAGCCAACGTTTTGCCACTGCCAGTGCTGTACCGCCTTCACTGGTCATTGCAAGTCGACTTCCTACACCAACAACTACCGAATCATGAGGTAGATTGAAGCTGTTACCCTCTCTGGCATTACAGCTGAAACACTTTCCTCACTTTCATTAATCCCTGGATTGCCCATTTCTGCGCCCTTACTCAATTACAACAGACCAGGGCGGTTGTTCTGTGTCCTTGCTCTTCTCAAAACCTTGGAAGCTCTGTGGTGTTGACAAATTTCACACCATCACTTACCACCCACAGAGCACTGGTCTCATGAAACATTGGTGCAGCACACTTATGGCAGCACTCATGTGCCATGGTAGTTCCTTGTTGGAAACATTACTATGGACCCTTTTAGGGATACATGCTGCTAACAGTCATCACTCATAGACATGTTGTACGGTGAGCCCCATGTCCCATTTGCACAATTGGTCGCTCTTCTTACTATACCACAGAACGATGAGGTGCCTGCACTGGTTGATTGGACACACCGCGCACATCTATATGCCATTTACACAGCCTCATTTTCTAACCCATGTTTTTGTCCACAAAGAATTGGCTACTTGTGATTATGTGATGCTCCGTGATGACTGTTCACACCCAGTTCAGCCTCCATACTCAGACCCTCACAAAGTATTCACTCGCAGGCAGAACACCTTCAACATCATACTTAACAGTGAACATCAGATGGTCTCATCTTTGTCATCTCACCACCAACTTGAGATGACGCATCTACCACACACATCTGGCTCCTGAACTCTTTTGAGCTTCCTCCCAATTCTGACGAGGATCTTATTTCGGTGACAATTTCCTCCAATGGCTGGCTCTCTATCATTGTCCCCATTTGACCTTTGGTTATGGACATCACTCCAACCAATGACCTCTGCCACTCCTGCATGGGACATCCACTTCACCAACCTGAGCAGATGCAAGATTCTGTTGTCAATTGCATTGCCTGCTCTGCAACTCCCCCATGCTCTGTTCTTCCCAAAGGGGGAAGGGGGGGGGGGGGGGGGAGGTATCTCCGGTGACCACCGATCACTAGAACACTGTCGTTCACGTTTGACGTTTGAAGTTACAATCTTTGACTTGGCTCTCTTTGTCTTTGTGTATGTACACCATTGTGTGTTGTTCAGTTGTGTTGTGCTTCTATGTTTCATTAAAAATTTTGATAATGAATCGCTTGTCGATGATTTCCATCCTCTTAGCATATTAACATTAGTACTGAATTAAAACATATTTAAGTAATCATAACATGATAAATTATATCTAAAAACAAAGATTCTGTAACTTACCAAACGAAAGCGTTGGTACATCGATAGAGACAATAACAAACACAAACACACATGCAAATTTCAAGCTTTCGCAACCCACGGTTGCTTCATCAGGAAAGAGGGAAAGACGAAAGGATATGGGTTTTAAGGGAGAGGGTAAGGAGTCATTCCAATCCTGGGAGCGGAAAGACTTACCTTAGGGGGGGAAAAGGACAGGTATACACTCGCACACACACACATATCGATCCGCACATATACAGACAGAAGCAGACACATGTTTGTGTTTTTATTGTCTCTATCGATGTACCAACGCTTTTGTTTGGTAAGTTACAGAATCTTTGTTTTTAGATATATTTTTTCCCACGTGGAATATTTCCCTCTATTATATTCATAACAAAATAAATTATTATACAAACATTTACAAAGGTCGCATACTTCCAGCTGACAATGTGTCAATATTTTTAAAAAAACTGGAATAATGCGAAGGTAAGCTGAAGCTCCAGTTTAGTTTTAAGGACACTACCTCCGCGTATTTCACAGAACTCACAAATTCAAACATCTACTCCCCCAAAAACAGTGGGTTCACCATGAAAAATAAACCGATCTGAATATCAAAGTTTTACATCATATCTGTAACTATATAGTGTGCTTATTATTAACACCAAAAAACAATAACCTTGTTCATAGGCTATGCTCACTCTATTATACTCTCTTCTGTTCTCTCCTCTGTAAACATTTATTCACACACACAAGCAAATGGTAGTGAGCATTGGTACACTGTTTCTGACTGCCCAGTCAGTGGCATTTGCATTTCTCTCCAGTTTAAAGCAGTCTTAAAAGAGCATGCACAAACTGAGCAGAGCTGCTCAACAATGACAGATGTGCAGAAAAGAGAAAATTCTCAGTTCTGTGTATGCACAACGGGTTTCCCTGGCCACAACTCTAAGCAGCAGGCCGTACCACGAGGCTGAGATCTGCCTGGTCAGGTCCTTAAGCAGCCCCTGGATGGTCAATACTGCCACAAAGTATTTCTGGATGCACAATAATCTTGACTGTATAGGGAGGAGTTTCAACAGCTGCGCAGTAATACTGAGCATTTCGAAAACTGCTGAAATATACTAGGCAACCTGGAAATATTGTGCAGACTGTGGGCAGTACTGTAAATATTCTTTTCTGCCTATTGCATGCCACAGACTCCAGATATCATTGCATTCACTGTTGTTGCATTGAAAATGAGATCAAAAGAAGGTGAAAGTGTGTTATAATTAGAGCACACTGAATTGTATCAATCACTGCTGACATTGTGGGATGTTAGAGCAGATGAGTATAACAACAGAGATGTTAAGAATGAATTGTAAAATTTGATGTTCAGAAAATACAGGGAATGGCCATGGGTGATGTTTTAAAAATTTTAATCATGCAAAATTATGAATAGACACTTATGTATGTGTACACACCTACTCAAATATAATTCTTTAATGCCTAAATTATTGCATGGCACATTTACATAATTATGTCTCAAATATTTTAATGTGAAACTGCACTTGCAAATTTAAAGTCTTCGAAAGAATTGCCAGTGGCCAGGTATCTTAACCTAATAAATAAGCACTTACTTAGTGGAATTATGGTTCTCATTCCAGTATTTTGTTTTGATCACGGGGATATGGTCACCCATAGAAATTTATCCAGGAGGGTCGAGACTCTAAAGGGCCCCACAAACGACAGATGAGTTGCAGCAATCTGTCACATGTCATATTGCCTCCAGTCAGTCAGTCACCTCAGCATCCCATACATTAGTGCTAAGCAGTTTCAGTCAGTATCACACATGACCAGTTTCAGTCAGTATTACAAATGACACTGTGTCGAGAAGTTCTACAGCTGAAAATGAATTGCTATGTTTAGCAGCAGTTGCAGTTGATTTCACCATCTCAGTAAATTCATGCAAAACAATAAATAAGCAAACATGAATTGCAATTTAACATGTTTTGAAACACTTTTCTTGGGAACTATGGGATACTTTACAGAATATATCGTACCATTTTTTTCACTGATGCCAAGAGAGTTGTGTACATCTTTCCAGTGAGCTAATACAATTCATTGTCCATTTATATGTCCTTAATTCCTTTTTTATTTGTTAGTCTTATAGTTTAACTGCAAGTATTTGCACAATTTATTTGCCATATTTATTTATTTATTTATTTACATTTTGCTGCATGTAGCTACCAGCTGATGATTTTTGCAAACGTCATCCATGGGTTGAGTAAAAAATTGATACAAATAATACTCACATACAGTAATGGTATACAAGGTCTGTTTAAAAAATTCCGGAACTTATCTTTCACTTACTGCACATGCTCTCCTTTGAAATACTCTCCTCCACAATCGATATACCACTCCCAATGCTGTTACCACTTCCAGAAGCAGTCTTGGTACACCTCTTGCTGCATCACGCGAACCGCCATCTGTGAATTTTATTTTATCTTGTCTGTTGTTGGAAATCTTTGTCCTTTCAACTTTGGAAAATAAAGAAAACTTCTGCAAGGGCCAGGTCTGGAGAGTATGGAGGATGAGGCAACACAATACTTTCATTCTGTGCAATAGTCATGCACTGACATGGTTGAATGTGCAGGTGTGTTATCATGATGCAGGAGCCACAAACAGTCTTGACACATTTCAGGCCACTCTCTTATTTTCTGGTAACTGTTGCAACACTTCCTGATAGTACCATCGATTAACTGTTTGTCCCTGTAGTATGAATTCATTATGAACTAATACTGCAAAGTCAAAGAAAACTATCAGTGTGGCTTTGACATTTGACCTGACTGTATGAGCTTTCTTTTGTTCTTGGAGAACATTTCCTGACCCATTGTGAAGACTGAATCTTAGTCTCTACATCATAAGCATAAACCCATGTCTCATCACCAGTTATGATTCTCTTACAGAACATCTCATTCTCATTTGCGCAATCTGGAAGCTCTTCACTGATTGTGAGGCGAAAGTATTTCTGCACTTAACTCAAGACCTGTGGGGCAAACTTGGCAGCAACATGATGCATTCCAAGATGCTGTGTCAGGATGTTATGACATGATCCAACTGAAATGTTACATTCTCCTGCAACCTCTCGGACCATCAAACTTCGATTCGTACACACAATTTCATTGACGTCCAGTCTTTTTGAAACTGTGTGAACCTTTTGTAACACCAAGTATGACTTAAGTGCTCATCACTGTAGGCTTCCTGCATCATTTGGTGTTGTCTCTGTAAAGATTTTCTTGAATTCCAGGCAAAATTTAATGCATATGCGCTGCTCCTCTAACTCTGCCAATTTGCAAACTGTGTGACACAATGTTCTATTCAATTAAGCACTGAACAATAACTAATAGACATACAACAATGAAACTTCCATCAGTTACACAATAAACACAGGCTTGTGCAGAGATGCCAACCATATTTCATTCCAACACATCATTGGTGTGAAATTATGAATGTTCTGGAATTTTTTGAACAGACCTCATATATATTCATCTTAACATTCTAAATATATCACATGCTGCAATAGACAACATGTAGCATAGAATTCACTGAGTGAAGATAAATGCTTATTAACTAGGTAAGCTTTTAACTCTCTGAGGAACAACTTTGGTTCATAAGTTTTCTAAGTATATGGCAGCTTGTTGAACCATATCAGCCCAGTAATATAAAGAGTGTTGTCAATTATTTATAATTTTGTTCTCTGCCTGAAGTAGTTACCCATACTTCTAGAATCATAATTGTGAGTACCACTGCAGTTATTTAGTTCGTTTTTACTATTCACAAAAATATATTAAGTTTATAAGAAAATAAGGAATATATTGTTAAGATATTTATGTTGGACAAAGGTTTCATGACAGACTCTCCGGGCCTTAGCCCGCCCTCTAACCTAATTGCCCTCTTCTATACTATCAATACTCTATTCAGAGGCAGGTCTGTCACACAGCCCCACAGTTCAGTCCCAAAATGGATAAACTGTTCCATGGTATACAATTTTTAAGCTTTGACTTTGTATTGTTCTTGCCAGTATGAGATGCAAACTGCCATCAGTTCTTTTTTGCAGATGATACTTCTGTCTTAGTTGAAAATCAGGATTCAGAAAAAAGTCCCAAATCTGCAATCAGTATCCTCAGTACCTTAGAAAATTAGTTTCAGCTGAATGGGTTGAATCTTAATATATCTAAGACTCACATGATGCAATTCAAAATGCAAGTCAAAATGTGAGCAGATCAAGATAATTCACAACTAAGATAAAGAAGAAGTTGACTCAGTCAAATTCTTAAGATTAAATCTAGATAAAAATTTGAGCTGGCAGGCATATGTTGAGTACCTATCAAATAGTTAAGCATCTTTGCATTTGCAGTGCAAATATTATCAACTGCAACTGACAAGGATGCACAAAAAGTAGCATGTACAAGCTACTTTGAATCCATTATTATGTATGGTACCATACTGTTTTTCCGGTAACATGATGAACATAGTATGGATACTAAAAATACAGAAAAAATCATTCAAAATATGCCTAGGAAAACCATTTTGTTGATTCACATGATAAAAGAAACGAAGAAAATTTTATGCTTCCCACCCAGTGCCTCAAACTGTATGCCCAGGGACATCAATCCATACGATTGAAAATTTATAATAAATTAAAAGGGAAAAAGTTATGCAGATGAGTTTAGGTTCATTTAAAAGGAAGCTATAAGAGGCACTGACACTGTAATGTTATCACTCAGAAGATAAATGCATACAGGACAAACTGGAAATTTGAGCTGGATACAATGTGTTAATATCCTGGAAATATCAGTGTAGCATTATTATTTATTTGTTTACAATCCATTACAACAATATCATAAATTTTTGACATGTTTCCTATATGCAAACCAAATTGATTGCAAATGTATATCATGAGATGAATAACTATAATTCCACAATTAATTTTCTTGCATGCAGAATTAGTGTGATTTATCCAAGGAAGATTTTGTCCATGTGGACACCAAGAAATTTAACATTATGTTTTTACTGATGTACTAACAAATATATTGTTTGTTTCAACATCATGGCAGCCAGTTTTTTTAAACGTTAGTAGCTGGGTTCTTCTGATGTTAGTGTTTAGCCTTTGGCGTAGAAAATATACAGTTACTTCCATTAAACCCTTAGTTGCAACTGACTGTAAAGTCTCATTGCATAAACCAAGAAAAGGAAGCACAAAGGGTTCACCCCTGTGGCGCCTTCTGGATTATTATACCTAGAGAAGACTGGAACTTTGAGACTTTAGTATCTATTTTACAATCGAAGTTTAATACACTTCTTGTGATATGTTAAGTGTGTAGGCAGTATGGGCTTATACAGCAATGAAGGGTTGTTGCCAACATCAACACACTACGCCACCAATGCTGTAAGTAAAATTATACCTGAATGAGATTTTCACTCAGCAGCTGAGAGAGCGCTGATTGAAACGTCCTGGCAGATTAAAACTGTGTGCCGGACCAAGACTCAAACTCGGGATCTTTGCCTTTCATGGGCAAGTGCTCTGCCATCTGAGCTACCCAAGTACGACTCACAACCCACCCTGACAGCTTCAATTCCGCCAGTACCTCGTCTCCTACCAAGTTTCTCACAAGGGCTTCTGCGAAGTTTGGAAGGTAGGAGATGAGTACTGGCAGAACTGACGCTGTGAGGATGGGTCATAGGTCGTGCTTCGGTAGCTCAGATGGTAGAGTACTTGCCCATGAAAGGCAAATGTCCTGAGTTCGAGTCTCAGTCCGGCACACGGTTTTAATCTGCCAGGAAGTTTCAAAATTATACCTGTCTGTAGTTGCATCACTGCAATTGCATTGTCATTGCATTTGCAAAAGAAGCAGAAGAAAAAGGAAACATACTTGGATGAAGCCGTTGACTTCATGGCAAGATGCGAAAGATATACAACAAAATTTGCTATTGGGGCTGCAAGTCGAGGATGTAAAATCGCATGAAAATCCCTTTGGGAATGGACAAGAGCACATTTCAATAAGTGCTCAAGAAAGTGGCTCCTCATATTATGAAGCTGAACACTCTCCTCAGAAATGCTACATCCGCAAAAGACAGACTTGCAGACCATAATACTGCAATTTCTAGCTGCTCTAGTTTACAGTACCGGTATAGCACTCTAATGCTGCAGTGCACACTGACAAAAACAATACCAGAAATGTTTCAAGCTATTTATAATGCATTGAAGGAGAAATATGTGAAGGAAAATAAATTTAATATATACTGCACTCATGAAAAATTTTTATTTCCATAGAAGTTGTAGAGTTTCTCCTTTATATTCTCCGGGGTATATCCTGGCCGTACTTCACAGCTAATAGCATCCACAATTTTTTTATAGCTCTCACTTTTTATTCTGTTTTTGTATTCGGGATGTCGTAAGCTACACAGTGCTTCATCTGCCTCGAATATTTCTATCAGTTTCATTATATATGCGACGCATCATGTAAATTTGGGAGTCATATTGATAAACATTGTACATCAGATGGCTGCAGCAGTTGATTTCTCTATGCACTAAATGTAAGACAAACACTTTCTGTGATCAAATCTAAGGCGAGGTGCTGCTTTTGATCAAAGAAAATTTGACTAATGCCTAACTTTGACAAAGTTCCTTATTACACTATCAAATTTTTTTATAGTCTAATATCGGCCATACCAATTCATTTCCCGGCAACCCACTATGAAACACTGCATCATAATCATCATAATGTGTGTGCACAATGGATATTTTGCTGGGACATATAAAAAAAGAAGTATAAGTGAGAAAAATTTATAATTGAAAAACGTATAAATGAAGTTTTACTGTATCAGTCTTTGATGTCACATGGTTTCAGCTTCTTAATGAGCAGCCCATGGTTGACTGAGCTGAAGGCTTTGCAAAGATCTAAGAATATGCCAGTTGTCTTCATTCTTTCATCCAGGAGGGTGTATACTTCATGGATAAATTCAGTAGCTGTAGTTGTTGTGCAGCGATCTCTCCTAATGCCATGCTGTGTTCTGTTAACAATCTGTTTTTTGTAAAATCAATGAAGAGCTGAGAAAGGATAACCATCTTGATGAGTCTATAAAAATTTTGTCAACAAAAGTGCTATTGATTACTATAATTCGTGTTATAAACTGTATGAGGCAGAGTTAGATTATATGAAACAACAAGGAACTTGAGTATAGGTGTATAATGGACTTGTCCTGAACATTTAAATTAAAATGTTCTCTTAACACAACAGTATGTATGTCATTCTCTTTGGAAGTTAAAAACTTTAATAATGCATGTACATATTGCATAAAAAGCTCATAAGAATCAGATGGAGCTCACTGTATTGTGACTATTTCTACCAATTTCTCATCAGTTCTGCAATTTCTTTTTTTCTTTTTTTTTTTTTTTTTAAAAAAAAAAACAGAATCTGCAATATGTTAATCACTGCATAATTGGAGACATATTTTGTATTGCTTCTTGATATATATGGCAACTCCTGCCTCCACTTCACTTCGCAGAGTAGTTCATGGTCCCTGAATAACTATATATTCTAATTCTAATATCAAGTTCTGACTCAACATGGCCAAAGCAAAACAAAACTGCACAACCACACTTAATAGCTACATAAACAAGTCAAATCCATATTGCCACACATCACTACTATCAGTGCTGCCAACTCTAAAAAACATTTCATGCCAAATCTACATTTAGAAAATGCCAAAAATATGCTATAGTTTCCCGAAAATGCTGAAAATGCCTAAACAATTACCTTAAGTACCAAAAATTGATCATAACAGTAAACAATTCTACCAAACGATATTTCTACACAGAATCATTAATATAAGCATTCTCACTAAAGCAAAAATTGTACATTTTATGTCAGGCAAAGTCTTTCCTTCTCTATCATCACATTATCTTTATGAAACATTTAGGTCACTCTAAATTTTGTCTATTTCGTTTTTTGATTTGGCATATTCTAGAATACATACCTGTCATGATTTTAAGCAATGATTCCACTCAATACTGCAGATTTATTCAGTAATCATATCTGTCAAAGGAAATTTCAACAACATATATCACACTTGATCGACTCCAATACTCTGTCTCACAAATTCTTTATTTCTTTTCACAGTATCATTAAGGAACTTGGTTTAGGGTCACTCCATAAAAACCAAAACCAAAACGCATAATTTTGAAGTGCAATAGATTTTGCCTTCCTGTATATTAGTTCAAAAGTCAGGATGCGTAATTGATGAAATTGTACAATACTTCATGCCACAATTGTGTATAGATAACATTCTTAGTGAAACAGAACTGATGAAGATTTACTCAAATTACATAAAAATTAATGCCTTTTGGTATAACTTTGCTATGCCATTGTTTTCAACAAGTAATTTAGACATACAATTTGGAAACACTTTTAATAGTTTACAAAAACAAAAACAAATTAGTCCAGGGAACACATTAACTGCTACATCCATAACAAATTACATAGATAAAGTCTTCCCCCCCCAATCAACCATGGACCTTGCTGTTGGTGGGGAGGCTTGGAGGAATTAGGACCAGAATACCAGGTCACAAATTTTTTCAAACCAAGTGCTAGTCTGGATCAGGTGACAGAGGATTTAGGTTCACTCTGTAAAGGATTTACAAGGGAAGACACCGTGGTTATTGTGGGAGGGCCAGGGAACAGCATCGACAGAGATCCTGGGTACAGTATAGAGTGTGACCTGGTAAAGATTGCGTCGGCACACCAATGTCGAATTTGTATCTGTCCTGAGACGCCATGACCGGCCTCATTTGAACTCTTCTGTTGGGAGAGTTAATTTGGAGTTGGAACGGCTGCTTGTGTCGGGTGCGGGGGCTCATATTGGTGTGGTTCCTGTTGATTATCTCAGTAGGTGGGACCATACCAGGCACGGCCTACATCTCAACAGGAAAGGGAAGGGGAAACTGGCTGGGGTAATAGCAGGAAATTTAAGGGGGGGAGGCACTGCCATGAATGGTAAAATACCAGTGGTTACAGGTGTTGGAGCAGCACCTTTTTTAGGATAGGTAAGACAGAAAGATGTCAAGTTCTACGAGAGGTCAGGATTGAAACAAATCTTCAGTTTAGGAAAGAAATTCAACAGCACAATTCTAGCACATTGGATCACCAATCACAGCTATCAATTATAAATTTTCACCAATCACCAGAAATTTTATCTCCACCAAGTTGTATCTCAGTCCTAGGTAATTGCATTGATGAACTAAAGTCACCCAACCCAATTGACATAATCTGCCTCTCTGAACACCATGTGACCACTGGTATAGGAACTAGGCCTAAGCACAATGAGAAACTCAGACAGGAGAGTACTGCAAATGTTAGAATAAGGAAAGGTTCTCATAAAAGTATAATTAAAAATAATGTAAGTATATTTCATCAAAATATTGGGAGTTTAAAGAATAAAGTAGATGAGCTTCTGGTTTGTTTGGAAGATTTAGAAGCTGAGAATGAAATAGATATACTATGCCTGTCTGAGCATCACATTGTTACTGATATGGATAAGGTAAATGTAAGTGGTTATAAGCTCTCTGCACATGTAATGAGAGAAAATATGGAGAAAGGAGGAGTTGCCATATATGTCAAAAGTTATCATTGTGCAAAAAGTATAGAAACAAAAAAGTTTTGTGTAGAGAAACATATAGAAGCATGTGCCTGTGAGCTTAAATTAAATAAAGGCACATTTATAATTGTAACTGTATATAGGTCCCCATCAGAAAATTTTCATCTATTTCTGAAAAATTTGGACTCCTTGTTGTGCTATCTGTCAGACAGGGAGAAGCAAATTATTATTTGTGGGGACTTCAATGTAGATTCTCTGAAAGAGGGTAATAGGAAAAATGACCTTGAAGTATTACTCGGTTCTTTCAATTTGACACCCGTTATTGATTTTCCTACTCGGGTGGTAAAGGATAGCAGCTCAGTGTTAGATAACTTCTTTATAGACCAAGATAAGTTTAACCAGATAAATGCTCAGCCTGTTGAGAATGGTCTTTCCGATCATGGTGCACAGCTAGTTACAATATATGACATAGCTCCATTCAGCAATACTAAACAGTCCTCCAAAGTAGTACGTTCAGTCAACAATTTAACAATTGCAAATTTCAGGGAAAGCCGACAGCAGTTAGACTGGGATGAGGTGTACCGTGAACCTGATGCCAATTTAAAATATAATTTATTTCATGACATTTTTGTAAATGCATTTGAAAACTGCTTCCCCAAGAAAATAGTTAAATATACTAGTAAGAAACCTTGTAACAAACCATGGCTTACTAAGGGTATAAAAATATCTTGTAACCGGAAAAGGGAAATGTATCTGACAGCAAGAAAGAGTAGTGACCCAGAAACTATCAAAAATTATAAAAACTACTGTGTTATATTAAGAAAAGTTATTAAAAAATCCAGGAGTACGTGTATCATGTCTGAAATCAGCAACTCTGATAATAAAATTAAAACAATTTGGAATATTATTAAAAGAGAAACAGGTCAACCAAGAGCAGAGGAAGACAGTATTACCATCAAATTGAATGAAAACTTTACGAACAAAAAGTCAGAAGTTGAAAATATTTTTAATAATCATTTTCTAAATGTTGTGGATATAGTAGGATCCAGGTGTTCATTAGAAGATGCTAGGCTGTTAATGGAAGAGGCCATACCTATGCAATTTGATACAATTGAAATCTCACCCACTTCTCCCTCTGAAATTAGGAAAATAATAAACTTGCTTAAAAGCAAAAACTCACATGGAATTGATGGCATTTCCAGCAAAATACTAAAAGCTTGTTCTCAACAGATAAGTAAGATTCTCAGCCACCTGTGTAATAGCTCTCTGGAACAGGGCATTTTCCCTGATAGACTGAAATATGCTATTGTTATACCTTTGCATAAAAAGGGGGATAGATCTGATGTCAACAATTACCGTCCAATCTCCCTTCTAACAGCTTTATCCAAAATTTTTGAGAAAGTAATGTATTCAAGAGTAGCTTCACATATCTGTAAAAATGAAGTACTAACAAAATGTCAGTTTGGTTTCCAGAAAGGTTTTTCAACAGAAAACGCCATATATGCTTTCACCAGTCAAATTTTGAATGATCTGAATAACCGAACACCACCCATTGGGATTTTTTGTGATCTCTCAAAGGCTTTTGATTGTGTAAATCATGAAATTCTGCTAGACAAGCTCAAGTATTGTGGCATGAGTGGGACAGTGCACAAATGGTTTAATTCGTACCTAACTGGAAGAGTGCAGAAAGTTGAAATAAGTAGTTCTCGTAACATGCAAAGATCAGCACATTCCTCAAACTGGGGGACTATCAAGAATGGGGTTCCACAAGGGTCAGTCTTGGGTCCTTTGTTGTTCTTATTATATATTAATGACTTGCCATTCTATATTCATGAAGAGGCAAAGTTAGTTCTCTTCGCTGATGATACAAGTATAGTAATCACACCTGAGAAACAAGAATTAACTGATGAAATTGTCAATACTGTCTTTCAGAAAATTACTAAGTGGTTCCTTGTAAACGGACTCTCTCTGAATTTTGATAAGACACGGTACATACAGTTCCGTACAGTGAATGGTATGACGCCATTAATAAATATAGACCTTAATCAGAAGCATATAGCTAAGGTAGAATATTCCAAATTTTTAGGTATGTCCATTGATGAGAGATTAAATTGGAAGAAACACATTGATGATCTGCTGAAACGTTTGAGTTCAGCTACTTATGCAATAAGGGTCATCGCAAATTTTGGTGATAAACATCTTAGTAAATTAGCTTACTACGCCTATTTTCACTCATTGCTTTCATATGGCATAATATTTTGGGGTAATTCATCACTGAGGAATAAAGTATTTATTGCACAAAAGCGTGTAATCAGAATAATAGCTGGAGTCCACCCAAGATCTTCCTGCAGACATTTATTTAAGGATCTAGGGATATTCACAGTAGCTTCTCAGTATATATACTCTCTTATGAAATTTGTTATTAACAACCAAACCCAATTCAAAAGTAATAGCAGTGTGCATAACTACAATACTAGGAGAAAAGACGATCTTCACTATTCAAGATTAAATCTAACTTTGGCACAGAAAGGGGTGAATTATACTGGCACTAAAGTCTTTGGTCACTTACCAAATAGTATCAAAAGTCTGACAGATAACCAACAAGTATTTAAGAAGAAATTAAAAGAATTTCTGAATGACAACTCCTTCTACTCCATAGAGGAATTTTTAGATATAAATTAAGAAAAAAAAGAAAAAAAAAAACAAAAATATTAAAAAATAAAAAAAATAAAAAAAATAAAATAAAAAATAAAGAAAAACAAAAAACACACAAAAAAAATAAAGTTGTTATATTAACTTAAGTATGTTGTTAAATTAACCTAATTATGTCATGCATTGGAAAATTCGACTCGTTCCACATCATTACGAAATATCGTATTCATGATCCATGGAACTAGTATTAATCTAATCTAATCTAATCTAACCTCAGTGATACGGATAGCTATACTGTAGGTGCAACCACAACGGAGGGGTATCTGTTGAGATGCCAGACAAACGTGTGGTTGCTGAAGAAAGGGAGCAGCCTTTTCAGTAGTTACAGGGGCAACAGCCTGGATGATTGACTGATCTGGCCTTGCAACATCAACCAAAATGCCCTTGCTGCGCTGGTACTGCGAATGGCTGAAAGCAAGGGAAAACTACAGCGGTAATTTTTCCCGAGGGCATGCAGCTTCACTGTATGGTTAAATGATGATGGCGTCCCCTTAAGTAAAATATTCCGGAGGTAAAATAGCCCCCTTTCGGATCTCCAGGCAGGGACTACTCAGGAGGATGTCGTTATCAGAAGAAGCAAAACTGGCGTTCTACGGATCGGAGCATGGAATGTCAGATCCCTTAATCAGGCAGGTAGGTTAGAAAATCTAAAAAGGGAAATGGACAGGTTAAAGTTAGATATAGTGGGTATTAGTGAAATTCAATGGCAAAGGAACAAGACTTCTGGTCAGGTGAATACAGGATTGTAAATACAAAATCAAATAAGAGCAATGCAAAAGTCGGTTTAATAATGAATAAAAAATTAGAAACACAGATAAGGTGCTATGAAAAGCATAGTGAATGCATTATTGTAACCACGATAAACATGAAGCCCATGCCTACCACAGTAGTATAAGTTTATATGCCAACTAGTTCCACAGATGATGAAGAGATTGAAGAAACGTATAATGCGATAAAAGAAATTATTCAGACAGTTAAGGGAGATGAAAATTTAATAGTCATGGGAGAATGGAAACCGACAGTAGGAAAAGGAAGAGACAAAAAAGTAGTAGGTGCATAAGGACAAGGGGTAAGGAATGAAAGAGGAAGGCGCCTGGTAGAATTTTGCACAGAGCATAACTTAATTATAGCTAACACTTAGTTTAAGAATAATGAAAGAAGGTTGTATACGTGGATGAGGCCTGGAGACACTGGTATATTTCAGATAGATTATATAATGGTAAGACAGAGATTTAGGAACTATGTTTTAAATTGTAAGGCATTTCCACTGGCAGATGTGGACTGACCACAATTTACTGGTTATGAACTGTAGACTAAAACTGAAGAAACTGGAAAAAGGCAGGAATTTAAGGAGATGAGACCTGGATAAACTAAAAGAACCAGAGGCTGTAGAGTTTCAGGATGAGCATTAGGAAATGATTGACAAGAACAGGGGAAAGAGATACAGTAGCAGAAGAATGAGTAGGTTCGAGTGATGGAACAATGAAGGCAGCAGAGGATCAAGCAGGTAAAAAGATGAGAGCTAGAAGAAATCCATGGGCAACAGAGGAGATATTGAATTTAACTGATGAAAGGAAAAATATAAAAATGCAGTAAATGAAGCAGGAGAAAAGGAATACAAACGTCTCAAAAATGAGATTGACAGGAAGAGCAAAATGGCTAAGCAGGGATGGCTCGAGGACAAATTTAAGGACGTAGAAGAATGTGTCACTAGAGGTAAGATAATACTGCCCACAGGAAAATTAAAGAGTTCTTTGGAGAAAAGAAAACCACATGTATGAATATCAAGAGCTCAGATGGAAAACCAGTTCTAAGCAAAGAAGGGAAAGTAGAAAGGTGGAAGGAGTATATAGAGGGTCTATACAAGGACGATGTACTTGAGGACAATATTATGTAAATGGAAGAGGACGTTGATGAAGATGAAATCAAAGGTATGATACTGCGTGAAGAATTTGACAGAGCTCTGAAAGTCGAAACAAGGACCCGGGAACAGATGACATTCTATTGGAACTACTGACAGCCTTGGGAGAGCCATAAATGACAAAACTCTTCCATCTGGTGAGCAAGATGTATGAGACAGGCAGAATACCCTCAGACTTCAAGAAGAATATAATAATTCCAATCCCAAAGAAAGCTGGTGCTGATAGGTGTGAAAATTACCAAATTATCAGTTTAATAAGCCGTATTGCAGAATACTAACACAAATTTTTGACAGACAAATGGAAAACTGGTAGAAGGCAACCTTGAGAAAGATCAGCTTGGATTCTGTAGAAATGTTGGGACGCACGGGGCAATACTGACCCTACGACTTATCTTAGAAGAAAAGTTAAGGAAAGGAAAACCTATGTTTTTAGCATTTGTAGACTTAAGAGAAAGCTTTTGACAATGTTGAGTGGAATACTCTCTCAAATTATGAAGGTGACAGGGGTCATAAACAGGGCGCAAAAGGCTATTTACAATTTTTACAGAAACCAGATGGCAGTTATAAGAGTCGAGGGGCATGAAAAGGATGCAGTGGTTGAGAAGGGAGTGAGACTGGGTTGTAGCCTATCTCCAATGTTGTTCAATCTGTATATTGAGCAAACAGTAAAGCAAACAAAAGAAAAATTTGGAGTAGGAATTAAAATCCATGGAGAAAAAACAAAAACTTTGAGGTTTGCCAATGACATTGAAATTCTGTCAGAACCAGAAAAGGACCTAGAAGAGCAGCTGAATGGAATAGGCAATGTCTTGAAAGGAGGATATAAGATGAAGATCCACAAAAGCAAAATGAGGATAATGGAATGTAGTTGAATTAAATAAGGTAATACTGGGTGAATTAGATTTGGAAATGAGAAACTTAAAAGTAGTAAATGAGTTTTACTGTTTGGGGAGCAAAATAACCGATGACTGTCGAAGTAGGGAGGACATAAAATGCAGACTGATTATGGCAAGGAAAGCATTTCTGGAGAAGAGAAACTTGTTAATATCGAGTATAGATTTAAATGTAAGGAAGTCCTTTCTAAAGGTATTTGTATGGAGTGTAGCCTTGTATGAAAGTGAAATATGGATGATAAATAGTTTTAACAAGAAGAGAATAGAAGCTTTCAAAATGTGGTGTTACATAAGAATGCTGAAAATTAGATGGGAAGACCACGTAACTAATGATGAGGTACTGAATAGAATTGGGGAGAAGAGGAATTTGTGACACAACTTGACTAGAAGAATGGATCGGTTGTTAGGACACATTCTGGGGCATCAAGGGATCATCAGTTTAGTATTGGAGGGCAGTGTGGAGCGTAAAAACTGTAGAGGAAGACCAAGAGATGAATACACTAAGCAGATTCAGAATGATATAGGTTGCAGCAGTTATTCAGAGATGAAGAGGCTTGCACAGCTTATAGTAGCATGGAGAGCTGCATCAGACTAGTCTCTGGACTGAAGACCACAACAACACAAATAAAGTTACAGTGAAAAAAATATTTTAAAATGTCATGGCTACAATAAATGCTGTTACAGATGCAACAATTAGAGTTTCTCTAATGTTTGAGGTGATAATAACAATGAAAACAGGTAATTAGTCACAATGCAATGCATTGGATGAAATCACAAAATGTATGGTAATGAGTTTCAGAAACATGTTGATACATCACATTACACCCCTAGTAGAAAATGTAGTAGTCACTAGAACAGCTTTTTGTAAAGAGAAACAACAAAAGAAGTATTCCTGTATGACAATTTCTTAAGGGCAAGAATTATCTGAAATTGAACATCTAGATGTGAAAATTTATCTCTCATTCTTCGTATCTTTTAGACCATGTCTATTTCTTTGTTCAAAAATTCCAGCAAATGTTTGCATTTGCAAATATCATGATAAATTCAGTTTTCTACTGTCCAGCAGAGTCCAGAGCATCAGAAGTTTTCCAAGGAGAAGCAGAGAGCTTCTAAAGTGACACATCAAAAAAATCTTGTGTATTTGGTAACTTCAAGGAAAGTGAAAATTTGAAGAAGTATGAAGAATTCCTGAACTGATTGCCTTCTTTTTCAGATGAACTTGTCAGCTAATATCAATGGAATAATGACAAATCAGAAAGAGTAGCTAAAAGTGAAGCTGAATGTTTCTACAGATGTTGTTTTCAAAATGTTGGACAACAAATTACAATATTTTCTTATCTACTATTTGATTAAAAATAAGTAAAGTTTGAGCCATGTGTACTTCCATCTTTCCATGGCTCATTTCCTGAGTGTCATGTGGAGCGAATATTTTGGGTAATCGATAGTGTTTGGGTGCGATCGGGTTCCAGCATCTCATTGTTATCTTTTATTGCTTCACTTCTATTTCATTTTTCCGCGGTTGTTCAGGGTTGGTCTTTTATGAAGCTCTTTCGTTTGAACTCCCGGCCGTAGTGTACCCACTATCGATTGCGAGTTCTGTCTTTGGTGTACTTAGAAACCGTAGGTTGCTAACACGACCAACTCACGTGTTTAGTGCAGTAGACTCTTTGGCCTGTACTATTTATAGGCGAGCGAGGTCATCCTGGAGGAGGTTGTCACGCAGTGGCCTTTGTGTCTGCTCTGGTGAATTCGACATCCTTCCGCGTATGGGTGTTATCGAACCCGCACTTCTACACGTGGAGGAACATCTGCCTGGTTAAGGCCCCTCTGTCCGCTCTTCACTGGTTGTCCGCGGGAGGCGGATGGCAATCTAATCATCGCCTGTGTCAACGAAGGCAAACAAACAGTAACCATCATGGGGCGGTGGAGCCGCGGTTTGGCAAGGGTTTGAGTCAGGGAGCAGTTTGGCTGGGTCGGTGTCTGCTGGGACGACTGGGGACAGCTCAGAATTGTGCACAGCAGTCCCAGACAAACAACAAAGTGCACCGAGGGAAAGGAGAAAAGAAGTTAAGTGTGAATGTTTCAAGTTGATCGTCCTTTGGGATTGAGTTCATCCAGTCGTCTTTCCTGCCTTGTGGCCACTGCCATGGCAATCCTCTGTTCTGTTCACTGGTGCAATTCTGACAGTGCAGATTCCTCCACGCATCGTTGCTAACTGGTGTAGTGGTGTATTTTGGTAGTTATTTGTGTAGGTTTGCACTTCTATGTTTTGGTAGTTCATCCTCCCGCCCTGTGGTTGCAGGTTTGTTAACATTGGCATGTTAGCATTGTCTAGCACTACCAGGACCTAACGAAGAACATTGTGCTGATTAGGAAATGTTGTTACACGTTCTCGTTTTCATTTCGATATCTGTGTTTGTGAAGGCAACTGCATGAAGTAAGATCTGTTCTGAAGCTATGCTGGATCTTGCACTCTTGGTATTTTTTGTTTTGTTTTAATCCCAACTATTTGGGTGTCAGGAATATGGAACTGTGTTATTAATTTTTGGCTTGAACAGCAGACACACGGCTAGTTTAGTACGTGTGTAGTGGCATGGCGTCCTCGTGAAGGCGTGCCCGCTAGATTGCTATTGCGTCTCCTTGAAGTGTAATTTTCACCTTACTAAAACCCCCTTGTTAAAAGGGAGGAAAAAAAAACTTTAGTAATACCTTCTATTTGCATTAACTATCTTACCTATCGCTTAAGTAAATATCTGCTCAGTGATTAAGCCAATGGGAGCACCTATCCTAAAAGCAACTAGCGCAATTCTGTTATGGTGGCCCTCATGCCTATTTTGGTCCAAAAGATTGTATAAACAGGCTTACATACTCCGTATCGAACTTCTGATGTTGTTTTTTGAGTGATTGTGGATTATTAAAATTCATTATAGTGCATACGTTTGTATTTTACCAACCGTGTTTATAAGTTATTAATGTCATTGGTTGGAATGTAATACGAAAGTTTTAGGACCATAGGTTGTCCAGGTTGAAATTTGAATCTATGCTGTGTTGTGAATTCATGTATTTATGTTTTATATTGCAATGACAATTTAAATGTGGTAAACCTATGCTTTGTTATTAATAATTAAAGATTTAAGAGTGCGTTCACTTAGCACTTACTTATGTGTTGTATTATTATTATTTTAAAAAAAATTATATTTGGCATTTTACTTTCTTAAATTAAAGCCTTTCCAATTCGAAAGTGGTGGGCAATTGTAAGCATCAAAGCAGGATTTACGTAGTTGGTGTTATGTATTGTATGTTATGAATAAATTATTTATGTGTTAAATCATGACTGATATGTCAATTCCTTGGCCCCGTCCACACCTTGGTCGTAGTCTTTTAATATTAAATGATCAGACCACCGCTCTTTGAAATGACAAAATCTTAAAATTTTTCAGTTAGCATAATTTACATTCTTCAGATTGATTTATCCAAGAACTTCATCAGGATAAAGTGCAGAGTGCCCACTGGAGTCCTGAACAAATCATTATTTATGCAGAAACAGCCAACGCAGTTACAAGGTGAGTTTCTTATGCTATTACATCTGATTACAATATGATAAACTAACTGGTCATGCTTTTAGTCAGAAAATACTTTAGAACCTAAAAAAAGAATTTCATAACCTTTAAGTGGTGGACATATTCTCTCAACATTTCAAAGAGCAGAATATATTCGCAATTACAATTTTCAGAAAAGAAGAAGAAGAAGAAGAAAAAGTAGAAGAAGAAGAAGATGATGATGATGATGTGTGTACAGGGACTGATGACTTCGCAGTTGAGCACCCCACAAACCAAAGTTCCAATGTTTACACAGTCCAATTTTTACACAATCCAATCTAGCCACTGTCACAAATGATGATGATGATGATGATGATGATGATGATGAAATGATGGGGACAACCCAAACACCCAGTCCCCGGACAGAAAAAACCCCAACCCAGCAGGAAATTGAATCCGGAACCTAATGATCCAAAAAAGAAGAGTATGGTATTGTGTTAAATTGGCATTTCTTTTGTATGTCCCATGCAAAAGAGCTGCTGATGCTTTTGGAAGAATGCTGAAGCATTGAGTGTGGCAGTGTATGAAAGCTAGACAAACTGTCATTATTCACTGCCCAACTTTTGAACAATGTGCAAAATATATATCTGACGAAGTTAATATAAGTTCTAGCAGATGAGATGATATTGTATGCTGATCAGCTAAAGCAGCATTGCAGTGATATTGGTTCTTTTCCACACACTCACGTCCACAATTTCCAATAATAGGTTAATTGTCTGAGGAAGATGGTGCACACTTCCATCTTGTAAACTTGTTGCAGATCACAGTGTCGAAAAAGATACACCCATGAATCCTTACATTATCAGTTTCAATGACAAAAACTTTTCAGCGTCTACTGGTCAGTGGGTTAATGTTAAACTAGAGTCAGAACAACCTTTGCATGATTTGTTGGGCAAGTTGTAAGTGAATAATGTGAAGAAAAATATTTTAGTTAAATTTCTTAATAGAGCAGGCAATAAATTTTTATTGCAAGAAAAGGCTGATACAAATGAAACGAGATTTTCCAGGTGGTGTGTACTTCACAAGATCCTATCACAGATTCTGAGGAAAGATCAACTTTTGGTCAACTGAGATTAAACCTTTTAAAATAAATCTGTTATCTGAATGTTCTTCACTGATTCATAAATGTCACTCCACATTGATTTAAACATTCTTAGGTATATGACTTCTGTCCTACACTTACAATTTAATGGTTGTGGTCCATCTGTTGCACTAATAAATTATATCTGTAACAAATTGTCTTATTTTCATGTTACTACTTCATTTACAGCTGCAGAAAGTCATGCCCATAAGAATGGAACCACCTTTGCTCATAAATCTATTATTGACTTTGGAATATAATGTATTGGCTATTACCATAGAATTTTGTTGGTGTGGACAAAGTCATTTTCATCCCATGGGTAATTCTGGATTGTATGTATCATTTAACAATGGCTTTTAAAAGTAACACAAAATGAGTGTCCAGTGGCAATTGTGGGCACTCAAGTTAAGAAACAAACGTTTGCTCATACACATACACTAAACTTCATTTACCATTAAATCTATACTGTTCTGTGGACAGATATATTTGCCTCCCTTACTACTAGAATGAAACACTTGTTCTGTACATATACAGACATCAATGACACCATTTGCAGGCATAACAAGTGCACCATGACTCTTTCCGTGTCAAGGGAAACAGGGGTCCCCAATCGACCACCTTCAAATGTAATGAAATTTGTTGTTGGATGGTTATATACCAAATTTCAGTCCAATATCTTCAGTGGTTGACATGTCCGCTCCTGGTAGCTGAATGGTCAGCATGACGGATTGTCAATCTTCTGGGCCCGGATTCGATTCCCGGCTGGATCGGGGAATTTTTTCTGCCCAGGGACTGGGTGTTGTGCTGTCCTCATCATCATCCTATCATCCTCATCGACTGCAGGTCATCGAAGTGGCATCAAATTGAAAGTCGGGCACCCGGCAAGCAGCCTGCCTGATTAAATTAAATAAATAGTGGTTGACATGTCAGGGGCTTTTAAAGAGAGGCTACTCATCTTCGCATCACATACAAGGTGCAAATGTACCAAGTTTGCTAGCCTATTTTAGAAGTTCTAGAAAACACTTCATTATTTGATTTAATGTACATAGGCACATTTTTATTCTGAATCAAAATATGGCAAAAGTTAGTGATTTAGCCACACCTAAGTATAGATAAAAGCCTCTTAAAGTGGTTAAAAACTTCGTCGCACTATTCTGAGAGCCAAGGTTTGACCAACCACTGCTATTTTTCATATTAACCAACCACTCCAAAACTTCATAGGGTTATTCCTACCTATGATGTCTATATGTGGATCAAATTTAATTGACACTGGATGCCTAGATGAAAAGATTTGCACCTGCGAAGTGGGCCAAAATTTTCTACTTTCAAGTTTTAGGGGTTTTTGTGGGGCAGTGTCTCAACTGTTTCTTGCTCAATCCTTTTTTTATTACCACAGCTGGAAAGAGCATGATTTAAGCTTTCAGACGCTATATTGTTTAGTTTCTGGATCTTGCATTTTGATAAGTAATGATACATTTCAAAAGTTATTATTTTAGCACTTTGAGAAGATTCAAAAGTGAAATATTTTGCTCATTAAGTCCCATAATTAATTTTTTTATTCCAGTATATAAATCAGTTTCAAAGATCAATTTAACACATGCAATAAAAATAAGTATAATGCACAACACAGTAAATTTGCAAAACAAAAATACTTAAGAGTCAGTTCCATTTTTGATTAAACAGTTCTACAGTGCTGTCAATGACAGATTGCCGATAACTGTATTGTCTTTCTGATGATGATGTTGATGGAGGTTCTAAAGTCATGAAAATATGTTGCTCAGGAATCCAGCTGGTGTCTTTAGCAGTTGGCCAGTGGAAGGAATGAGCCGAACCGTGTGGGTGCATAATTCTGGTGAGGACATCTTGTTGTTTATATGAAACTTCACACACATTTCCAACCCACCAAAAATTGTCATACATACATGCAACATATTGTCCTGGTTGTAAACTTGAAGTTGAGATTGCTGAAATTTCTTCATCTGCTTCGAAGGCATTAACAGTGAATGCTACAGCATCATTAGAAACTCTGAGCTGATTACAATTAATTGGCTTAATTTGATGGTTTTCTCTTGTTCCAGATACTGTATGTCTTGTGTCAAACCTTGTTTCTTGATCAGGCTGAATTTTTTTCAGTTTCTTCTTTTCATACATGAAAAACTTTATGCCTTGAATGGTATCATCACAGAATTTGAACAAATCATATGGAATCAATATATGGTTCTCTAAGGGCTTCTGGAGATTAGCATGGCTGCTAGTCTTTTTGCTGTTCCCCCAATGCCATCACAAGGAGATTTACCATGACTTGTTCTAAAAAAATTCCATTTGCCAGTAATGCCAAAATCCTTTTTGTGTTGACATAAATTCAGAAAACATTTGAAATCGTATACAGAGCGGCTGAACCATCACTAAAGTAATAAATGTTCTTTATGTTTTCCTTCTTTATCTTTGATTGTGCTATTAACTTTATCTGACAGGCATTGACAGCAATGGTATCATGATGGAGACAGTTGCTGATCATACAAATGCTAATACTCTCACATTCTTTGGCACCAAAGTAGACAACAAATGGATGTAATGTGGCCTGACTATTCTCCCGATGAAATTCTTGCACAGCATCTTGAACAACACATGAATAATTCTCAGCAAAATCCATCAATATTGTCGCAGAAGAAGCTGAGTAGCACAGTTACTGTGATGTAGTGGTTACGATACTAGACTGTTGCCTGGAGGGTTGCGAGTTCAAAACTCACATTAAGTGTAAAATCTTAATTTCTGTATTCAGCTCGAGTACATTCTAGAAGTATACGCAAATATCAAGAATCATTGTACTGGAATGTTCTGTAACTGTATATATACCGTACCTGTTCTGGCCGGAGGCAGTTCGCTCTGCGCTCTTGCATATGCAAGTGCTGAATAAATCTTCGTTAAGTTCGTCTTTCATTTAATTACACTTTCTTTTACGTGACATTATTCTGTTGGAGGCGCCAGGTATTAGAACTTGTGATAGCGCACATTATCGACGACACAGTGGCTCCCCTCAGGCCACAACAGAGCCGCCGTTTACGTGGCGAGAAAACCGAGTTCGAGCCATATTCAACAGATGGCAATCTATCAGAGACAGAAGAAGAAGATGTTACGATGACAGCAACTGTGTGCCACCACATGAGACATCCTTCCGGGTTCTCTGACAACAATGGCCAAGATCCAAACAAGTGGCTGAAGGTATATGGCTAAATTTAACAAATGCAATGACACCATGTGTTTGACTAACGTATTTTTCTACTTGGAAGGTACTGCCAAACACTGGTATGAGAACAACGAAGTTCACAAGCTTGGAAGTATTCCAGGTGGAACTGTGCAAGTATCTCGGCGACACACAACGACAGAAGTACAAGGCTGAAAGATAGATTAAAGTGCAGGGCACAGCGTCCAGGAGAAACTACAGCATCCTACATTCAAGAAATCTTGGATCTGTGTAAAATAGTGGATCCTAGAATGAAGGAGGAAGATAAGGTTGCACATCTCATGAAGGGTGTTGCTGAGGACAAGTATCAAGCCCTACTCATGAAGAAGGTTCCAACAGCAGACGACTTCATAAAATGGTGCCAGTATATCGAGACAATGCATCAAATAAGAATTACACGAAAGAAGTTTGAACGGCATCCAAATGTCGTATCGATGCCTGTGATGGAGGAAGGAAATGATTTCACAAGTGTTCTCTCTAGGGAGAGAGGAAGTTCGGAAGCCACTTGGATTGCACGGCGAGCAAAATACCGAGACGCTTCAAGAGGTCGTAAGGGAGGAAGTGGAACAGACGTTGAACCCAATCTCTCGCCCTTCATCTCCATTTAAAACAGTGAAAAAGTCGAGACCCTGGCGAAGTTACGTTCCTATAATGCCGCATGAGGAACCTGTTTGGGCACCAAGGAAGACTGACGTCTGGAGGACCCAGGATAACCAACCAGAATGTTTCCACTGCGGGCTATTGTCAAGAAAGGCGGCGGATATTTGATGACGCTCACGCCAGAAGACAGCAGACCAATCTTAGCCGACGCCAATTCCGGGATGATGGAGATGGACAAGAAGATGTGGGTGGAGGACGTCGTAGGTCACCATCGCCGCAACCTAGCCGCTGGAGAGGACACTCCCCAACACGCCGACCAAGGTCTCTATCGCCGTTTAGAAGCTCCAGCCGATCACCTAGCCGCTGCAACCTGGAAAACTAAAGGGTGCGACCTTCATTGGAGGTGAGGCCGCCGAAGAGAAAAAACCTTCGCCGTCCATCACTACAAAAAAGATTGGAAACTACGTCGATATCCTCATGGATGGCCGACCAGCCCAAGCTCTTGTGGACTCTGGAGCATCATATTCAGTCATTTCGGAGAAGTACCGTCGTCAGTTGTAGAAAACCGTATTTGTCGTCAGTAAAACAGCTCTGTTGAAGGTGGCTAATGGAACATATGTAAAATCTACAGGTAGATGTGTAATTAATGTGGGTATAAGTGGCCATACGCAACCCTTAGAATTCGTCGTCTTACAAGAAAGTAGTCATGACGTCATTCTCGGAAGGGACTTTTTGAAAGCTTCTCAGGCAATTATACATTGTGGTCGCTCGAAGATTATGCTAGAGGAGATGAGATACCGTGGACAGGAAGATGCACATCCTAGTGTGTGGAGACTATGTGTGCTGGATCAAGTGATCATTCCTGCAGTCAGCGCTAGAAAGGTAACTCTCATGTGCCATGCCATGCATCAACCCAGTGGAATATAAAAGAAGCATACCACTGAAGAATAACTTGGTCGTCCCAGCCCCTGTCTTCTTGTTTAAGAACGGATTCGGTGAACTGTGGATAGTTAATGTTGCCGAGAACCGCAGATCCTTCCAAGACACATGTGCGTAGCAAACGCTGAGCTGTTAATTGCCAAACAGCTCAGTGTCATAGAAACCTCCCTCCCAATGCTGAGTCTGTGGGCAAAATTGGCGCTACCACTACGAGACAAGATCTTCTAGCTCAACTATCACCAGATCTCACTAAGAACAACAGAAAAGGCTACATGCCATTCTTTAAGAGTTCTCTGAATGCTTCAATCCGCAGGTGAAGAGCAAATTAGACAAATCGATGATGAAGCACCGGATTAGCACAGGAAACCCTCAAACAATAAGCCAGAGGGCATACCGTGTGTCAGCAATGGAACGACGAATAATTCGCGACGAGATAGAGAAAATGATGAAGAAGGACATCATTCAGCCTTCGCAGAGCCCATGGTCGTCACCAGTGGTTCTCGTCAGGAAGAAGGGTGGTAGTTGGCGCTTTTGTGTTGATTACAGGAAGCTTAATAAGATAACTAAAAAGGACGTTTACCCCCTTCCACGAACTGACGATACTTTAGATTGTCTGAAGGGGGCTAAGTTTTTCTTAACCATGGACATGTTCTCGGGACACTGGCAAATCGTAGTAGATGAGGCTGATTGTGAGACAACTGCATTCATCACCCCTGAGGGCCTGTATGAGTTTAAGGTAATGCCGTTTGGTTTGTGTAATGCACCAGCAACTTTTGAACGGATGATGGATAATCTTCTAAGTCACCTGAAGTGGACGATGTGTTTTTGTTATTTAGATGACATTATAATGTTCTCAGAGACATTTGATGAACACATAAAAAGACTGAAGGCCGTTCTTTGTATCAAAGCCAGGCCACTCCAAGAGTTGTTAAAAGCAGATCCTAAATTTATCTGGGGTAGTGTTCAACAAGATTCTTTCGATGTGGTGCGAAAAGCTCTGACGACTAACCCTGTACTTGGTCTGTATGATGAAAGAGCTCCTACAGAGCTACACACAGATGCCGGTGGGTATCGGATCGGTGCTGTTCTGGTGCAGATTTCGGATGGAAACGAGAAGGATATAGCCTATCTTCTAGGACACTTACAAAAGCCGAGAGAAACTACTCACCTGCAGAAAGAGAATGTCTTGCTGTGATCTAGGCCATGTGCAAATTTCGACAGTATCTCTGTGGAAGACCATTCACAGTTGTTACAGACCATCATTCACTTTGTTGGTTGACAGGTCTTAAGGATCCAACAGGACGACTCGACAGGTGGTCACTACTTCTTCAAGAGTATGACATTAGCATAGTGTACAAAAGCGGAAGACAACACCAAGATGTCGACTGTCTCTCATCAAGACTTTGATGAAGATAGTGACTGTCTCGCTGTACTCCAGGATCTCTCTGCTGAGCAGAAGAAGGACGCCAAGATATTTCAAATTACGCTTGCCTTAAATCGGTCAGAGGACGTGAAAGGACAATTTAAGGTAGTTCATGGATTACTTTGCAAGAAAAACTTTGAACCGTTTGGAAAGAGGTGGCTACCAGTGATTCCTAAACACATGCACTTAGATGTTCTACAGAAATTCCAGGAGGCCGGACATTTAGGATTTATTAAGACATACGATAGGATCCGCAAGAGATTTTTCTGGCCAGGTTTATTTAGAAGTGTCCGTCACTATGTGTTGCACTGTCGAGAGTGCCAGAGCAGAAAGCCAATTCCTCAGAAACCACCTGGCCGACTCATCAATTCCACCAGCCGAAACGCCTGTACAGGGTGTTGGGATTGACATCCATGGACGATTTCCAACGCCTGCTAGTGGCAATATATGGGTTATTGTTTGCACTGATTATCTGACACGCTATGCCATTACAAAAGCCATGAAAACAGTCGAAGCATACAAGGTAGCCAAATTCATAATGGAAGACATTATACTAAAACACAGTACCCCAAGGTCGTTAATTACGGATCGAGGGAAAGTTTTTCAATCGAATCCTTTGACAGAGAAAACCGTTGGTGCAACATTACTCATCACATGACGACTGCCTACCATCCACAAATTAACGGGCTTGCTGAATGCCTTAATAAGGCCTTGGCCGACCTGCTATCAATGTTCGTCAGCGTTGAGCAGAGCAACTGGGATAAGGTGCTACCTTTCGTGACGTTTGCCTACAACACCGACAAACAACACACCACAGGATTTACGCCATTTTTCCTGGTGCATGGGCATGAGGCGACTATGACAATGGACACTGTGTTTCCGTTACATCCTGGTGACGTGGACGACGACTACATCGGCCAGATGTTAACCAAAGCTGAGGAAGCTCGGCAATTACCTCGTCTCAAGAAAACGATTGCCGAAGGTATGACGTGAGCCACCGGCCTGTTGTCTGCCAGTCTGGTGACCTCGTCTGGATCTGTTCGGGTGGTTGCTCTCTCTGAAAGGCTCCTCAGGCGCTACCTTGGACCTTATAAGGTTGTAAAGCAGTTGTTTGATGTTACTTATGAAGTTGAAGCTTTCGACGCCCGACACGAGACGACGGAAGATCAGAGATACAGTCCACTTCCTTTGAATGAAGCCCTACTATAATTCATACTGCTCTGCGCATCAGCTCCAAATTTACGATATTTCCGCACCAGATAGTAGACCCCCCCTCCCCCGCCCTCCATAATCGAGCGTTTGACATAGGATGTAAAAAGTTTTTAAAAATCGAATATTCAAAAATATGTTCATTTTGTAGCGCACATCTTTCCGAAGATTCTGATACATAAAACATGTTATTTGGTCTTAAGTGCGCCAAAGTGCAGTGCCACGCCTCTTCACACAGCATTCTCCTATCGCACGTCACTATATTTCGCTCTGTGGAATTGAAACGCGTATATTTTGTAGTGGGTGCCATCAAACTGTATTCAGGAAAAAGGAAATTATAATGCTCCCAGTCGGCCGGTTTGACATTCTGCACCTCTTAAAAACACCTCGCAATTAATGCTTGATGGGATTATTTTTAATCGGGAGAACAAGAGCTCAGAAAAATTGCGCTCTTTATTGACTATTAGGCAATAACTTTCTCTTTTGCTTGACATAAAACCACTAAAGACAAGAGGCTAGCAAGACAGTACACTTTTCTTCAATCCTTAGTTCCTAGCATTTTTTTTCTCTCTCTAATATTGCTACAGCTGTACATGGCGTGCTTTCCTTTCTGCGAAAGAATCAATTACCTTAACAAAGTTCGTCAAGCGTTTTGCTACATGAAAAATCGAGTACCCAAGACTGGTGTGGTTTCTCGATCTGATTACGTCTACTTTGTCACTGTCTGCTACATAAAACAAAAAGGCCTTTCTAAAATTGCAGCAACTGTAAACACACTTCAAATAAATCAGGCTATTTTGGCACAAATGGTCACTCTTATAACACTACAGAAAGTAATTAACAAAGTACCAATATCAAATGCCTATTTGGCCTACTACAAGCAAAAAGCTTCATGTGTGACTCTTCAAGCTTCATGTTAGTTCCACATTTCATTCATACGCTACAGTTTCTCAAGCATGAGATCGAAACACAGTAGTGCGAAATTTTTATATAAATTTGGAATCGTCATATTCTTCCATAATTTGTGTGATGTCCCGTTTCTTCTCCTTCCTCATTCTAACAAACAATCTTGTCATCACTAATTCTGGAACTATTCTTGCACTGTCAAAACTTATTCGCCGGTTAACTTCCCTAGCCCTGCCAGAATCATCGGTTTAGTTATCGCGCGATTATTCTCCGGTTAGGCGTTTTTACACGTTCATACAACGCGTCTTCCGTGCTACTTCAAGGAAACAACTTAAGCGACTGCTAACCGGGAACTGTGCAACTGACCCTTACTAGTGTACCGATGTGACCAAAAATTTTCTGTCAAAACTTCATTTTCTTGGATACACCGAGGAGATAATATGTAATCTTTCTTACCTATTATTCCTGTTAGTCGTTTATTTCCACTCTGAATCAATGGATTTCACTAGTAATTATAACAACTCTGGTCATTCGCAAACCCAATCAACCACATGTATGGAAAGTCGTGAGTTCAAAACTGAACTGAACTGTAAAATTGTAATTTCTATATTCGGCTCGAGTACGTTCTAGAAGTTTTCATGAATCTCAAGAATTGCTGTACTGGAATGTTCTGTAACTGTATATATACCGTATGTGTTCTGGACAGAGGCAGTTCGCTCCGCGCTCTTGTATTGCAAGTGCTGAATAAACCTTTGTTAAGTGAGGTTAGTGTTCATCATTCATCTGATTACACATTCTTCTACGTGACATTATAATTGATTCATTTTCTGCAAGATTTGGTGTTTTGACTTAAAGTAATGGCTTCTTAACACGGTAATTTTCAAAATCAGTGCCCTCGTGAAATCTTCAACAGTTCTGTGACACGTCTCTAACGTGTATTTGTCAGTATGAACCCATTGTTTGTATTTTATTGTTTCTTCAGGGTCAGGGTCTAAAGCATCTTCAAGAAGAGCCTCTAGTTGCATTTTTCCTAGACATTCCTCACAATGTTGCAGCATACAATCTTTTGATTCCAAACTGCACACAGTTTTTTTTCATCAAATCCTTGTAGTCATCTTGGATGGATGTTACTGAAGTCAAGATAAATTTGGCATTTTGATGAATTGTAAATACACATACTGAATGTGATCCAGAAGCAACAACAGTAGTACACCATTTTGGCCTGAGCTCACAAAAATTTGAGAAGCTCAGTTGATTTCCATATTGCTTACTATTAGCAATGAACATTTCTTTCAGGTTACAAAGGAGCAGGCATTTCTGATTGTGAATCTTTTCCCCATTTATCCTTACTGCAACACAATCTTTTTTGCAGGAACATGAATGAGAAAACTCAGTATCTTCTAGTAAAGTTCAGAAATTTAGTTTTGCTTCATCATTGAGTGTCTTTCCTTTCTGGTTTGCAGGTGTTGCCAAAATTCCATCTTCCATCTTTAGTTTCCTAGTCATCTTCACCATTTTAGTTGAAACAGGAAATTCTTTAGCCTTTTTTTTCAATAGTCCAGCTATTTGGGACCAGCATCAAAATTTGAACTCTACTGCAATTGCTCGAAGTCTGAAGCTTATTAATTTCATCAATTAAGATGTCATATCTTTACATTTTTGGCACATTGTATTTGAGTACCATCTACTTGGCTCAAACCAACAGCTGTAGCAATTACCTTAGTATGCTGCCTTAGGCTTTCAGAACTTTACGCTTTATATAGGTATCCCATTGAATCCCTTTTTCTGATCCATTAAAGCTTTAATGGCGACTCTTTAAAGTAATGATAATGAAGTATTAGCAGTAAAGTAAGCACCAACAACATCCATGTCTTCATTGGATGGTGGTCCTCGCTTATTGTGGTGGGATGACTCTTTTGGGCCACTTCCTGTCTACATTTGGCAAAAATTTTCTGATCAGGTATAAAAACTTCATTAGTCAGTAACTTCACCCTATCGGACATGGCAATGATTACATGTTTTTCTTTACTAAACGTGTTGCAACAAGTCTTCTGCAGGTACTGAAATATTGTCAGCAACAGGGCATTACGGTTTGAAGAAATTTGGGCACCTTCAGTAAAATCAAGCCCAGACCTACGTCGTAGAAGCTCTTTGTGCACTCGTGAGATTTCCTTACCTGACTGTAGTTGACTTCTGCCATAATAGAATGGCTATGACTTATGACAATCAGCTCCAAATTTATCTACCAAAGTAGCAGTATGCAAGGGTCTCTTGGTTCATTTCATACAGTACTTTAATAACCTATAACAAGCAATTTTGAAAGTTCATGAATATCCTGGTTTGAAGCACAGCAGATCCAGACTCGTCTGTAAATAAAATATACAAATTAGCACATCAATACAAATTGTGTTACTGGTTGGTTTCAGCTACAACAATGATTATTGATTATTCAAACACTCAGTACTCAACACTAAGATTCTAAATGCCAACACCAAAGATCATACCGCACAGAAGACTGACACTGTGAAAACTGCCATGCCAATAATGAAAGCAAAAATTGATAGTGGTGATTCGTCAATGTATCACAGCTGCAAGAATAGAGCCTTAAAAAACTACTGCTGCTTTATAATGCCAATGGAAACTGAGTGGCAATGCATATATCAGGATGTATACACGGACAAGGAAAAACAATCGCGGATATCCCGGTTAAAAGTACAGTTTCTTCCAGGTGAAAACATGCTTTTCCCATGTTAAGTGACATTAGATTTTCCGTAGTAATTGTAAAACTTATCAATTCCTTGAATGGTTATGTTTTTGTACACGAGTGTAGAATTTCCCGTGCCTTTAGAAAACGAAACTCAGGGGGAAAAAAAGATGTTTTGGAAAGATCTTTGATGAACAGCAACATGTGCGTTGCATATTTTCGTATTACGAAAGTATAAATTCGAATTCCGCCAAACACCGCATGTTACCTACCTAATCATTGAAATTGCGATGAGCTTTTGTAAGCCAGTCATAGCTCAAGTCACATGATCTCGCCAGTCGAGGACAGCGGATATTCAGATCATAAAGCACGTGACATACTCAGCCAATAGCAACATCATTGTTAAGTAGCGCGAATACACAAACTGGAATAGTTAATTATTTAAATTAATGTACGTAGTGTTGTTACTAGAAAAACAAACCTTTCACATACTGCATGAGAAGCTAAGGTTTCATATATAATGTTGATCTTTTTTGCGCATGTTACACTTTAGGATATATCACACAAATATGCCAGCAAAATTTTTAGCCGAGTCCAGTGACTTGTCGTCGAAGTTTTCCACAAATAAATTAGTTACCAGAGAAGAGAGGGGGCTTCCCGTAGTACTACATCAATTTGCTCATAATAACGACATAGATGTCTGATCTTCTGGGCTCGAAATTCCTCTAAACGGCTCGTTACCGAAGAGTTGATTTAAAATTAGAATCAAGTGCTCTGTGATTTAATAAATTCATCGTACCTTCTCGCACATAGTCTAACTAGCGAAAAGAAAATTTAATTTTAAAGTAACGCTTTTCAAACCACTATTCGCAATATTTTCCCGCGACATGTTAGAAACAGGTTCGTTTTAGTAGTTGCCAGAGAACGCCAGATAACGGGCGCCATCGCGCGTGCGCAGCTTCTTTGACGCAGGAAGCCCGT
The DNA here is from genome assembly GCF_023864345.2 of Schistocerca serialis cubense. NCBI lineage: Eukaryota > Metazoa > Arthropoda > Insecta > Orthoptera > Acrididae > Schistocerca > Schistocerca serialis. Next base: position 462,166,800 of record NC_064639.1, read on the forward strand.
ATGTTCGTACGTGTAAAACGTTAAAAGATCTTACATTATGTCATAGAAGAAACAAGACATCAGAGGATACTCCAAGAGCATCGGAATTTCGTGAACCATACTAAAATGTGCACATTTAAACTGCATACTGAATGTGCACATTCGTATGTCGAGATTCCCAATGAAGTACGCCTCGACCTGATGTTAAGCTTCTCAGTGTGGTTTTCGAGATGTAAATTGTCTTGGAGTACCAGTACTGTATTGCCTCATGTTTGGTTCTTTATTATGGCATAATGCCATACGTGCTAGAAGATGAAAACGTGCACTTGAAATACAGCGAGCAGTTGACACTAGCCAATAGTGTGGAATTAAACACTTCGTTTCAAATACATTGACTACCTCAGCGGGAAAGATTAATAAAAACCAAATTTCTTTAGCAAACCGACAAAAGTAACTTCATTGTTCTGCAAGGTCATTAACGCTTGACTGTCAGAAAGGTAGAAATAAAATAAAATCTGAAACTAATAACATATTTTAGCCTTCTGTAATTATGTGAATCTATTTTAATTCACTTGATAGCTCCCGACCACAGAAATCCGTTTAGTTTTCATTTGACGAGAGAGCGCGGTTAACGAAGAGAAAACAGCAAAATCACTAAATGTAAACACGGGCACGTGGAGATTACACACTTCCCTATACTGCTCTGCGCATCAGCTCCGGATCTACGACATTTCCGCACCTGGGCAATACTAGATAGTTGCGCCCCCCCCCCCCAATCCCCCCCCCCTCCCGCCCCCGCTTTGCACAATCGAGCGTTTGAGATAGGATGTAAAAAATTTTAAACAATCAAATTTTCAAAAATATGTTCATTTTGTAGCGCACATCTTTCTGAAGAGTCTGATACATAAAACATATGTGCTGGAGGAAATGTAAGAAATGTCATTTGGTTTTAAGTGTGCCAGAGTGCAGTGCCACGCCTCTTCACACAGCATTCTTCTATCGCACGTCACTGTATTTCGCTCTGTCAAATTGAAACGCGTATATTTTGTAATGGATGCCATCAAACTGTATTCTGGACAAAGGAAATTAAAATGTCCTGTGGTGCCTCTCCTGCTCCCATTCGGCCGGTTTGACATTCTGCACCTCTTAAAAAAACCTCGCAGTTAATGCTTGATGGAATTATTTGTAATCGGGAGAACAAGAGCTCAAAAAAAATGCGCTCTTTAATGACTATTAGGCTATATCTTTCTCTTTTGCTTGACATAAAACTAAATATAGGATACATAAAATCACTAAACACAAGAGACAAGCAAGACAGTACACTTTTCTTCAATCCTTAGTTCCTAGCATTTTTTTCTCTCTAATCTTGCTACAGCTTTACATGACCTGCTTTCCTTTCTGCGAAAGAATCAATTACCTTAACAAAGTTCGTCAAACGTTTTGCTACATGAAAAATCGAAATGTCGTTGTCTAATACTGCAAAATCTGTTAATACATTAGTACCCAAGACTGGTATGGTTTCTCGATCTGATCACGTCTACTTTGTCACTGTCTGCTACATAAAACAAAATAGGCCTTTCTAAAATTGCAGCAACTGTAAACACACATCAAATAAACCAGGCTGTTTTGTCACAAATGGTCACTCTTATAACACTTCAGAAAGTAATTCACGAAGTACTAATATCAAATGCCTATTTGGCTTACTACAAGCAAAAAGTTTCATGTGTGGCTCTTTGGCTCTTCAAGCTTCATGTTAGTTCCACATGTCATTCATGTATAAAATACAATGACGTGCACATCTGTGCTACATTGGAAAGTACAATTCCTCGATAATTCGATTCAGTCGATTCGACTGACGAAAGTGACGAACGAATAACGTGGCTGACTGGCGGTGGCAGTGCAGGTGACAATGCAGGCGGCCCCATTGCGGGGGGGGGGGGGGGGCGATATGCATCCACTGGATTGGTTCATTTGAAAAGTAGCAGTGGTCGCTCAGATCTTGGCTTCCAGAATAACCACTTTAGAGACTTTTCTCTATATTTAGGTGTGGCTAAATCCCTAATTTCTGTCGTGGTGTGATTCGGCCTACGTATATCAAAGCAAATGAAAAAATGTTTTCTAGAACTTCTAAAAAAGGCTAGCAAATTGGCACATTTGCACCTTCGCATGTGATGTGAAGATGAGCAGCTTCCCTTTAAAAGGCCCTACAAATTCTATCACTGAAGATACTGGACTGAAATTTGATACGTAACCATCAACGACCACGTAGAACCTTCACACCAAATTTCATTACATTTGGAGATGGTAGAGTGGGGACACTTTTTAATATTAGTCCCTTTGACACCTTATGACCCAGAAGGAAGGATGGTTACCATCGCCTCTCAGAGCACTCACACAAATTTCACACTTAAATTTCTGTTTTAAATACCTTACAACAAAACCACCTATATAGACAGCAACACACACAGAAATTTCAGATGACTATATCACTGCTACGGATGAAGTCATGAGCAGGTCTAACCACATCGTCAATCTCATCTGAAATTAGGTACTTCCCGTTTGTTGTTAAATTAATACACTCTACAGGTGTGGAGGTGCTTGGAACTGTCAGAATAGGTACATCATCAAGTTGAGTAGAATTACCTTCCCTTGGTTCTTTTAGCTTATGTTTAACGACGATTTTTTTGTAAACTGGCACAGACTACCCAGTAACTGGATTATTGTGATGTTTGAAATTTTCCCTGCATACTGATTGTTCCATAAAAACACGGGAGAACTGCCGTAAGTCAGTAACATCTTGCCACGATATTTCGGCACAAAGTCTTTTGGCCATCTTCAGGTGAGTACAGCTGTAAAAGTACTGGCGAATACGCTTTTTTTTTTCTTTTTCTTTATTGTGATTTTAATACCCGTATAACAGATAGGCTGGCAGCAGCACAATACGCCGCTCTTCAGCCAAAGATAGTACAATGAGAAAACAGAGAAGACACATGAGTTTGAACAAAACGGCGGGGAAAAAACAGTAGACACATGAACATAAAAAACATGAAGCCGTTCACACTCGATGACAATCCACACTACAAACTGTTGACACAAAGCACAAACACTGAAGATGTCGATGGCACTCGTGAACAATGGAGTGTGACGGTGAACACTGAACACTAAACACGACGACACACACGGGACACTAATGGCGATGATCTCCGTCGCGTGAATGTCCACGTAGCGTGTGCGAGTCCGGGGACCTGCCAAGTGTTGAAGAAGGGTGAGGGGGGGAGAGGGGAGAACAAAGATGCCAATGGCTGAGGAGATGGGAGGAGGAGTTGAGGGACAGGGGAGGGGAAGCCCGGGGGAGGAGTGGGGAGAAATGGAGGAGGGAGGGAAGGGGGGAGAGAAGAGAGGGTGCCCAAAGGAGCAAACACTGGAACAGGGAGGGAGGATCAAAGTTGATAGGAGGGGTAGATGGAGGGGAGGAGGGCATCATCAGGAAGAGGGAGCTGGCGGAAGCCACCTTGGGAGAGGGTAAGGAGGGTGGAGAGATGGAGACCGGGTGGGACGTGGGAATAGAGGCGTGGCAGCGGGCGGGGGTGGGAGAGGATGGGGGAGACAAGCGGGTGAGGAGGATCGAGTTTTCGGGAGGTGTACAGGATCCGTAGCCGTTCAAGGAATAGGAGGAGGTGGGGGAACGGAATGAGGTCATACAGGATCTGCGTGGGGGAGGGGAGATGGATGCAATAGGCGAGGCGGAGAGCATGGCGTTCGAGGATCTGAAGGGATTGGTAAAAGGTAGGGGGGGCGGAGATCCAGGCAGGATGGGCGTAACAGAGGATAGGGCAGATGAGAGATTTAAAGGTGTGGAGTATGGTCAGAAAGGAGCGTGAGGAGATGGAGTCGGGAGTGTGCCTTGGCTTGGATTGTCCGGAGATGGGGGGTCCTGGAGAGGTGACGGTCGAGGGTGATGCCAAGGTACTTAAGGCTGGGGGTGAGGGCGATAGGACGGCCATAGATGGTGAGATAGAAATCAAGGAGGCGGAAGGAAGAGGTGGTTTTGCCTACAATGATCGCCTGGGTTTTGGAGGGCTTGACCTTGAGCAGCCACTGGTTGCACCAAGCGGTGAACCGGTCAAGATGGGATTGAAGAAGGTGTTGGGAACGCTGCAGGGTAGGGGCGAGGGCAAGGAAGGCGGTGTCATCGGCAAACTGGAGAAGGTGGATGGGGGGTGATGGTGGCGGCATGTCCGCCGTATACAAAAGGTACAGAAGGAGGGGTGCAGGAATCCGTGTTATGGATGGTGACGTAGGAAGGACGGTGGGAGAGAAAGGAGCCGATCAGACGGACGTAGTTAATGGGAAGGGCGAAGGTTTGGAGCTTGAAGAGGAGACCGGAATGCCACATGCGGTCATAGGCACGTTCAAGGTCCAGGGAGAGGAAGATTGTGGAGTGACAGGAATTTAGCTGTTCGGAAAGGAGATGAGTGAGGTGGAGGAGAAGGTCATTGGAAAAGCAGGACGGTCGAAAGCCACACTGGGTAACGGGAAGGAGGCGGTGCTGGTGCAGATGTTGGTGGGTGTGTCGGGTGAGGATGGATTCCAGGACCTTGCTGAAAACCGAGGTAAGGCTGATGGGACGATAGGAGGAGACGGCGGACGGCGGTTTACCGGGTTTAAGGAACATCAGGATACGGGAGGTTTTCCACAGGTCGGGGTAGTAGCCAGTGGACAGGACTACATTGTAGAGCCTGGCCAGGGTGGAGAGGAAAGAGACAGGAGCCTCACGAAGGTGGCGGTAGGTGACACAATCGTGACCTGGAGCGGTGTTGTGTTTCGTGCGGAATGTAGCAATGAGACCCTGTGTCGTGATAGGGGCATTGAGTTCCGTGTGTGCAATGTTGTCCAAGTACTGGAAACCAGGTGCGAGGGAAGGGACTGAGGTATCAGTTCGATCGTGGACATCCGGGAAGAGGGAGTAATCGAACTGGGGATCGTCGGGGATGGAGAAGACATCGGAAAGGTAGGAGGCAAAGTGATTGGCCTTACTAAGGGTGTCAGGAAAGGGGTGATCATCATGGAGAAGAGGATAGTAGGGGGAGGGTTTAGTTCTGGTAAGGCGACGGAAGGCTGACCAGTACTTGGACGAGTTTATAGGTAGGGTAGCATTTAAACGGGTGCATGTCTGTCGCCAGTCCTGGCGTTTCTTAGCCGCGAGCAAGTTTTGGATGTGTCACTGGAGTTGCCGGTGGCATCGTAGTGTGTCCGGGTCACGCGTGTGGAGAAAGGCACGGTAGAGACGGCGGGATTCATGGAGGAGGAGGACGGACTGTAAGGTAGGACGGTAGGGGTGGATGGCGACAGTAGGGACGTGGGCCTCCACGGCCTCAGACAAGGTCTGCTGGAGAAAGGAGGCGGCATGGGTAACATCGTCAGGGTGGTGGTAGGTGAAGGGGTGGCCTTCGACCCAGGTGGAGAGGGTCTCCCGGTAGGCATTCCAGTCGGCACGGGAATAGTCATGGACGTACTTCGGGGGAGGGTCATTACGAGTGTCGGGGTGGGGGCGACGACTGCCTGAAACGGTGAGGAGGACAGGGAGATGGTCGCTACCAATGGGGTCCAGGACATCCACTGCTATGCGGCCAAGGAGGTTGGGGGAGGAGAGGATGACATCGGGAGTGGAGTTGGTTTCGGGGTGGGTGTGCTGGGGAATGGGGACAAGGTCGCCTTGGAGGGTGGAGAGGAACCGATGCCACCGCTGTAACTGGGTGGCGAAGCGACTATGGATGTTGAGGTCGGCGGCAATCACGTAGGAGGAGAAGGTACGATCAATGTGGGAGAGGAAATCGAAAGGAATAGGGGCGTTAGGGCGGACATAGATGGTTGCGCAGGTGACAGTAAGGCCGGGTAAAAAGAGACTAAGGAGCAGGTGTTCGGTGGGATCGGGAAGGAGAGGTTTGAGCCGAACCGGGATCTGGCAGTGGTGGCCAATGGCAACTCCACCACGCGCAATCGGGAGGGGATTATCGGAGCGGTGGAGAAAGTAGGGCGAAGTGTGGACGGTGTGGTGGGGTTGAAGGAAGGTTTCATTGAGGAGGAAGGCATCCACGACGTGGGTGACAAGAGTGTGCATGAAGAATTTTATTTGTATGGATTCATTTATAATTGAACTCCAGAAATTTGATGTTTGAGTCACAATTTTTGTATCATTGTAATTCATAGAGTGGGCAGTAGAAATGCAATGTTCAGCGATTGCGGACTTGGTGGGTTGGAGAAGGCAAGTATGCCGCTGGTGTTCCACAATACGTTCCTGCACCATTCTTGTTGTGTGCCCTATATCTGACTTGCCGCAATCACACGGAATCTTGTAGACACCTGATTTACATAGTCCCAGGTCATCCTTAACGGATCCCACCAGTGATGATATTTTAGGAGGAGGGCGAAAGATGACTCTAACTTGATGCTTCCTCAATATTCTACCTATATGTTCCCAATAAAAGGTAGATAAGCCGTTGACCTGAAGACCTCGTCTTCTTCCTTGTTGCGTCATTTGTAGGACTGCATAGCTCTGTTCACTTGCTTAGTTGAAAAGCCATTCATCAGGAATACTTTTTGCAGGTGTTTAAGTTCCGCTTGAAGACTGTCGACGTCAGAGAAGTTGCAATGCTAAGATTAGACGACGCACCATCACACATAAAAGATAGAATTTTGACTCCTGCAGACTCTGCAAGAGCAATGCTCATCCTCACCAAATTCGATCGATGAGCTCCACTCAAGCTTGAAATTAAAAAATTTCCCTGTCATCCTTTATCAGACTAGAATGAACAGGATAGTCTGAACTACTTGAGGCAGCTTGCACTCTCAAAAGTTCAAATGCCTCACTTGTGGAACCAGGAGCCCGATCCATACTTTTATACCACTTACTTAGCTTTCGAGGATGTGGCAGGCAAGTAACAAATGTGGTCCTGACGTAACAATAAGTTCCCATTCAATAAAAGTTAAGCATTATGCAAAAAACTTCAAAGCTGGGCCATGTTTTCTAGCAACAAAAGAACCTGTAGTCTTTGCAAATTGATGTGACAACATCTTCTCAATTATTCCTGACACACTTACAGCACTGAACCATTTTCTTCATCTGCATATTTCTTCTTTTGTAGTGCCCTCATTACAATATTCAAATCAGTATTTTGCTTCTTGAGATGAAGAACTTTTTGCTAAAGAAGCTTTACTTTCCTGTGGTACTATGTGTTTTCTTTTTCTTCACACACTGTGTTCAATTTTCTCTTCAGATGAGCAATAGGGTCATATGTGTTGATGAGACCATCTTCTGGCAACACTAGAAAACAAACAGACTCATGAAATTCCAGAAGTATCAGCACATGTTACAAAATTTTCAATTCCATGTATTACCATTTCCGGGGCAGTGGTGCACAATATCCATCCTGTGCATCATAGACTAGTTGGTTGTTGGGATTGAACGGGACATATCTTTGAAGTCATCAGTCCCTTTGCTTCATAGACCCCTAAGCACTCTGCATATAAACCCCACACACGCACCCACCCACCCACCCACACAATCATCAGTACTGCACTAGTCAATAACAAAGTAAAAACTGACACTCATTTACCTCTCGCCCCTCCTTATTACAGATCTTACACACAAATAGCAGATAAGGTGTAAGGCAGGCTAAAGGTGCTCTGCCATATGAATTTATTCAGTTACAGAGAGCCACAGGAGAAAAAAGAGTTGATAACAACTGCACTAGTTGTCTGATATTCACTATAAAACTTTTACTCTCTTGAGATCTTGTTAACTGTTCATTCAGCTCTACATCATGTTTTACAGTCAAGATGATCTCTTGACATTGTTTCTGAAAAACACATCTCTGTTTTGGAACCTGCAACATTACAACATTTTCTCAAGTATACAGCATATATTCAGCAGGCTATGGTCAAGTCCTATGGACTTAAACAGGAATAATTTTGGCATGTAATATAGTTGTGTTATTTATCATACTACTATTAGATATCGATACAATACCAAAAATAGTTCATTGCCTGGTTGGATGACTAACAATTCATATTAAGACTGGTTAACAGTTTTATAATTATTGCAAACCACTGTTTGTAACTACTACGACATTACAATAAGACATGCAACCGTTTTGTAAAACCATTTTGAGCATAAATTGTACTATAACTATCCAATACAGACAATAGGACGTTAGTAGAAATTTACACTGCCAGGCAGTTCCTGGAGACATTCACAGATATTGTTGTGTACCGTAGGAGATTAACTATCAAATGAAGTGAAACTTACCATGGCATCCGATTTATGTCGCTATAAACAAAGCTTCCCTCTACCAGTCATCTCATCACAACATGCATAAAATAAAAGTAATAGAAGTATTTTTGGGTAGTTTCATATAACCTACACACATTAGAAGATATCAATCCATTCTCAGGTGCCTATGTAAATCACTTTTAAAACAGGCATAATTACATACACATTTTACAAACAATCACTACACACTTTACAAGAAGCACAGAAACATTCTAACAATAATTGACAAAGAACACAGCAACCACGTGCACAAAAACAAATATCATAAGCTATGTTATACATTTTCAATAAATAATCGCTTCTTGGTCACAATATTTACTCAATGAATTGTCTCAAACGTGAACAATGAAGTTCTACATGGCACCCCCAATAACACATGGAACCACATCGTCAGCAAATTGTGTCATATAAATATCTATCAAGCACGTAAAAATTATAATCATGTATGACACATCTAGTGCAACTTAAACTCTGCAGGTACAAGGGAAATGATGAGAAAATGCATGGCATGGTGCCGTCTCTGAGGCAAACATTTGATAGTGACTGTGTTGTTTTTTTAATATGTATGTTGGTGGGTTCAGTTCTGTGCGTTTATTTATTTATTTATTGATTTAATCATCCGTGGTACAATATATATTGTATGGATGTCGTCAATTTATAATACATGAGCACACATTTATATTTACAATGAAACAGATTTCTCATATTTTGTGTAGTTTTTATAACTTATCATACAAACATTTATAATTACAACAAATTCTGGTGATAATGTCATATGTTGCTAATAATCTAAATCTATGTTAAATATTCTTTTACAGTGTAACAACTTTTACTTACTAAGAAAGTTTTAAGTCTTTGTCTGAAAGCGAGGGGCTCATTTATTTCTTTAATTTCCTGTGGTAATTTGTTATACAGTTTTATCTCATTATAAAACATTTTTTTGCGTCTTTGCCTTGTTCTTTCTATCTAGATGGAGGTGGTGACAAGATCTTGTTTCATGGTCATGTATTAGGCTGTTTGTGTTATACATGTTGAGATTTGTCTTAATGAACATTATGTTCTGAAAGATATACTCAGAAGAAACAGTTAGAATGCCTAGCTTTCTAAATAATTCTAGACAGTGGGCCCTGTTGTTGCGGTTTGTTATTATCCTTATGGCTCTTTTTTGTACTTTGAACACAGTTTGCATGTTACTAGCACTTGTTCCCCAAAACATGATCCCGTAGCTGAGGACTGAATGTAGATATCCGTAATATGTTATTTTAAGACAGGTATTATTTCATATCAGTGCAAGGATTCTAAGAGCATACAAATCTGTGGATAATTTCTTTGCCAAAATATTGACATGGTTTGTCCATTTCAGCTGGCTGTCTACATTCATCCCTAAGAATTTGGTACTTCTTACACATTCTAATTCAATAATCTTTTATTCTAGTGGCATTGTGTTTTTTGTTCAATTGGAAGTTAATATAGTTAGTTTTCTTTACATTTATGGTTACTTTATTTTTTTAATGACCAGTTGTGGACGTCATTGAGAGCCTCGTTTGCTCTTTCTGACAGTTGTGCTGGATTTTCACCTGTTATTACTATGTTGCTGTCATCAGCAAAAAGTATTTTTTCTCCATGTCTGATACTTTGTGGGAAGTTGTTAATGTAATTAAGAAACAATATTGGGCCTAATACACCTCCCTGTGGGACGCCTATATTCACATGTTCTGGGTCAGACAGATGTTTTACAAGGGAATTGTTTGGAACTTGTGATATCTCAACTCGTTGAACTCTGTTTTCCAAGAATGATTTGAACCACTTCTTTGTCACACCTCTTATTTCCATTTGCCCTAATTTATGAAGTAAGATTTTATGGTCAACTGTATCAAAGGCCTTTGACAAGTCTAAAAAGATACCACTTACATTTTCACCTTTGTCTAGTACTTCTAAAATTACTTTAGTGAACTGTGCTATAGCAGATTGTGTGCCTTTTCTGGGCCTAAAACCAAATTGGTCATTGGAAAGAAGGTTATATTTATTCAGGTAATTTAGCAGTCTTTTTGACTAGTATTTCTATTATTTTAGAAATGATAGGCAGTATAGAAATCGGCCTGTATTTCTCTACATTTTCCACATCTCCGTTTTTAAGGATAGGTATAACTTTTGCTTGTTTTAGATACTCCAGAAAGTATCCAGATTCAAAAGATTCATTAATTATGTCTGTTAATGGGCCCTTTATGGAGTCTATACATTCTTTAACTACGCAGTCTGGGATTTCATCAAGTCCTACTGAAGTTTTATTTTTTAGTTGGTGTACTACTAGTGCCACTTCCCTTTCTGTAGTTAGCAAGAGCACCATTGAGATTGTTGGCTGGTTCTGAGTAGGTAAATCATACGTATCTGGAAATTTCTGCTGTAATTTTTTTGCAATACTACTGAAATATGAGTTTACAAAATCAGCTAATTTTTTAGGTTTACCGACTGGTACATCTTTGTTTTTAATATGTGAATTGAGGTCCTTTTTAGCAGAGTTAGATGTTTCCTGTTTGACGATGTTCCAGGCTGCCTTACTCTTGTTTTCAGCTTGAAGTAATATTTTGTTGTTTGAAAGTTTTTTTGCAGCTAGCAGCACCTTTCTGTATATTTTCCTGTACTTTTTGTAGAATTGCAGAACGTCTGGGTTAGATTGATTATTTTTTATGGATTTGAGATATCTAAGAGTTTCTGAGGATTTTTTGATACCTATAGTCACCCATTGATTTCTCTTTGTAGTTTTAATTTGATAAAGAGTTTTGGGAAACATCTCTTCAAATCTGAGTTTAAAAATTGACATGAACTTGATAAATTTCTGATTTGCATTAGTTTCTGCATAGACTTCCCCCCAATCTTCATATTCTAGCTGGGATTTAAACTCATACAGGGCTGATTTGGAAAACATTCTTTTGTATATACACAGTTTAGGAGGAGTTTCTACATGAATGTTACTTTTTAGGATCTGGCAGAGGTGGTCTGATAGGCTCAGGTTTTGGACAACAATATAACATTTTTTACTATCAATATCTGTAGCTACATGATCTATAGTTGAAGAAGATTCTTTCGTTATTCTAGTTCGACAATTAACAAGGGACGATATTCCATAACAGCTTAGAATATTCACATATATGTTGCTAGCCTTATCAGGCTTCATCATATTAATGTTTAAGTCACCACAGATAATTACATTTGCTTTTGGTCCAGAAGCCTTGTCTAAGCTTTGATTCAGTTTTGAGAAGAATATATCAATGTCTCCACTGGGAGAGCGGTACATACAAAATTTGACTAATTTTTTTGCTATGCCAGGTCCTATTATTTCAACAACTAGATCTAAAAGATCATATCTAACTTTAAATGACACAGATACGTGAACCTCCACCATTCATTGAGATTCTGCTATAGTAACATGCAAGGTCATATGAGGCTAATGCAATGTGTTGAAGTTCCTTCCCTTTGCACCATTGTTCGGTGATACACAAAATTTGGCTATCAAAAGTTTCCAATTCTACTTCTAGCTGTTGTGTTTTGTTCTTTATAGCTTGAATGTTTTATTGAAACACTGTTAGGCATTTGTTTTCACTTATCTTGGTGGCGTCCTTCCCTTTAGACCTGATGCTAAAAAATCCTTTAGATGAGCTGGTGGCACGGTTATTCTTCTGTTGATGACAGTGGAGGTGAGTCTGTTGCCAGTTGGACTTGGAAGTTGGCGTATCTGTGGGTATCTGCCTTATGTTAAACTTGTAACTGAGGCCGGGTACCAAAAATCTGCAGAGTTGTAAGTTTCCTGGTTCTTGTGCTTCTTCTGTTTGCTTCTGTTACTGCTGATGACGGTGAAGCTGGTGAAAAGTCTTTCACTGTTGAAGACTGAGGAGGGGCCAATACTGATGAAAGGTCGTTGGCTGCTGGCACATCAGGCGTTTTTGTTTTTCTTGTTAATTATGCAGTTGCGTAGTATGTAGCTGCTTCTGCTGAAGCTGCTTTGGGAACTTCTGTCCTCGTTGAATCATTTATTTCAGCTACTTTTGAGGAAAGTGGAGATTCAGTGCGGGACCTGTTGTCAGTGATTCAGTTTCAGTTTCTTGTTGGAAATTTTCAGTTGCTGTGTTTGGTGGTGGAAGTGGTATGGTCATGCTATTCTTGTCCTTCACTGCCTTCACTGCATTACGGATTTCTCGACTAATGAATGATTTTCCGAGTTTATTTCTGTGAAGCCCATGCCTGGTAAAATGACTTCTCTCTGTAGATGGTACGTCCACATATGTGGCATTTGGGAGGCTTTGGCAGATTCTCTCAAATTTCCTATTAGTAACTGTGATTTCTTTGTTGACACAGGATTGTTCTATAAGATCATGTCTTTGTGGGATACTGGCAATGAAGAAGCTAACATCTGTAATTTTCTGTAATGTACTTCTTAGAGTTCTTGTGGCGAGTTTGCCCTCATTCCTATAAACATCATTAGCACCTCCTATTATTTAAACAGTTGCTTCCCTGCTTCAAAGAATGTTCACAGTTCTTTAAAACTTCATGTAAAGGGGCACCCGGTTCCGTTATTCCACTAACCTTGAACATAGTTTGCATGTTACACATACTGTCAGCTAAGCCCTTTCCATGACTGTCTGAAAGTATGAAAATATCTTCTTTGTTCTTCTTACCTGTATCGGTAGTTATCTTGTTTGCGTGATAAGTATGTTCCATGTATTTTCTGGTATTTCCTTGCTTGTTATTACAGGACTTCGTAGGCCTACTGAAATGATTTGTGGTCGCTGCATTTGATGAAAGTACTTCCTTTCTTTGGCTCTTTTCACATCTTTCATATTCATCACACGTTAAAAATTCAAACTTGTTTGCTTCTGGGAGACGAAGTTGTTTTCGTTACGATTAACACGACTAAACTTTTTAGACCTAATAAAGTTACCGTTTTGTTCGTTTACAACCGATTCACTACACTTTGTATGGTCTATCACTTCTTCCAGCTTCTGTACACTATCTGTCACTTATTCAAGCTTCTCTACATATACAGGGCTATTACAAATCATTGAAGCGATTTCATAAATTCACTGTAGCTCCATTCATTGACATATGGTCACGACACACTACAGATACGCAGAAAAACTCATAAAGTTTTGTTCGGCTGAAGCCGCACTTCAGGTTTCTGCCGCCAGAGCGCTCGAGAGCGCAGTGAGACAAAATGGCGACAGGAGCCGAGAAAGTGTATGTCGTGCATGAAATGCACTCACATCAGTCAGTCATAACAGTGCAACGACACTTCAGGACGAAGTTCAACAAAGATCCACCAACTGCTAGCTCCACTCGACGATGGTATGCGCAGTTTAAAGCTTCTGGATGCCTCTGTAAGGGGAAATCAACGGGTCGGCCTGCAGTGAGCGAAGAAACGGTTGAACGCGTGCGGGCAAGTTTCACGCGTAGACCGCGGAAGTCGACGAATAAAGCAAGCAGGGAGCTAAACGTACCACAGCCGACGGTTTAGAAAATCTTACGGAAAAGGCTAAAGCAGAAGCCTTACCGTTTACAATTGCTACAAGCCCTGAAACCCGATGACAAAGTCAAACGCTTTGAATTTTCGGCGCGGTGCAACAGCTCATGGAAGAGGATGCGTTCAGTGCGAAACTTGTTTTCACTGACGAAGCAACATTTTTTCTTAATGGTGAAGTGAACAGACACAATGTGCGAATCTGGGCGGTAGAGAATCCTCAAGCATTCATGCAGCAAATTCGCAATTCACCAAAAGTTAACGTGTTTTGTGCAAACTCACGGTTTAAAGTTTACGGCCCCTTTTTCTTCTGTGAAAAAAACGTTACAGGACACGTGTATCTGGACATGCTGAAAAATTGGCTCATGCCACAACTGGAGACCGACAGCGCCGACTTCATCTTTCAACAGGATGGTGCTCCACCACACTTCCATCATGATGTTCGGCATTTCTTAAACAGGAGATTGGAAAACCGATGGATCGGTCGTGGTGGAGATCATGATCAGCAATTCATGTCATGGCCTCCACACTCTCCCGACTTAACCCCATGCAATTTCTTTCTGTGGGGTTATGTAAAAGATTCAGTGTTTAAACCTCCTCTACCAAGAAACGTGCCAGAACTGCGAGCTCGCATCAACAATGCTTTCGAACTCATTGATGGGGACATGCTGCGCTGAGTGTGGGAGGAACTTGATTATCGGCTTGATGTCTGCCGAATCACTAAAGGGGCACATATCGAACATTTGTGAATGCCTAAAAAAACTTTTTGAGTTTTTGTATGTGTGTGCAAAGCATTGTGAAAATATCTCAAATAATAAAGTTGTTGTAGAGCTGTGAAATCGCTTCAATCATTTGGAATAACCCTGTAGTTTAGCTAACATAAGATCGTATTTTAATGAAGAAGTCTTGCATTCTTCTTCGCATTCCGTTTGTAAACACTCGATATAACGATAGTTACAGTGCACATTTCAAGTCACAGGTCATGTTTTTTTTCTTCTAAGGCATTTAAATATTGACGATGGATCCATTTCTGTGCCCACGAATATAATTTAACACCATTTTTCACCTTCTTACTACATTTTACACACACACACACAATTTAAAAACTCGTAATTTTCCGCGGATCGGTTTATTAGTACGTCTATACGCGCCGCCATCTTGTTTAGAAATGAGTTATGTGGTGGGCTTAAATTATTTGCACATGTGCAGTTCATTTACCTGCATGATTTGTGGGCAGATTTACTAATAGTTGCACGAGCAAATTACAGTGTCTTTTTTTGTGGAAGTATTATTTGAAGGTTTAATGCTTGCAGTACGCAGCTCATGGCCTCGCGGTAGCGTTCTCGCTTCCCGGCCACATGGTCCCGGGTTCGATTGCCGTGCCTCGAGATGACTGGGTGTTGTTGCGTCGTCTTCATCATCATTCACCCCATTACGGTCGGAGGAAGGCAATGGCACCTCCGCTAGGACCTTGCCTAGGTACAGCGGTGCGGGTCTCCCGCATCGTCCCTACCCCAGATTACGTGATCTGGGGTCCCTACACTCTGTCAAGGAGTATGGGACTTCATCATCATCATCATAATGCCCGTAATGTGGGCACGTGAAGAGCAATGTAAAGCACCGTACTACAGCTCGTCTGTTAACAAAACATCTCACGTTCCTTTTGTATTGGAATTTCACTGAAATTAATGCTGCTTTAATGACATGTGTTCGCGTAGAGAAATATTGTTGTATGGCATATGTATCACTGATCGTTTCGGAGTAAGTTAATTTCTGTGAATTTACGTAACTGAGAGTAAAGATAGCCATGTGCAACCCCAAGAATGTAATGAAAACTACTCTTAATCTTTGCAGATAAGTTAAAACGAGACTGAAGTTAAATAACATAATTAAAATACGAAGTTTGTAATATATTTAACCAAAATGCAACGTTAAGTACACTTAAAATGTCTCTCATATTCTCAACCAAGATCAAGACCACATTAAGTAACTAGAGAAAATCATTTCACAGCTATTAATACTTTTAACACAGAACAAAGAATAACATACATAATAAACCGATATTGTCCTTAAATACAATTACGTTGAAAGACAAATATTTTTTCTGTACATTTTTACATACTCCTTTCAAGAATCATAAGTCAAAAAATCATAGCACTGTTCGCAATTCCATATGAATAAATATTGTTCTTCTCAGGGCAACCAGTACAATGGCCCCTGGGATTATTGTGCCACAATTGCACATTGTTTTTGTGGACAGTAATTCCAGTAGTACCGGTTCCGCACTGTCACAATTGATCACCTTGTACGCACTTGTGAAAGAGACACTTTACATTAGTTTGAGTTCATTATTACAGTTTGTATGATCTTTTCTGAAAAGGAGAAAGGTAACCGTATTTTTGGAAGCCGAAGCTGGGACCAACACGAGTGCCAATACAGTAGGGAAAGGGAGGCCATTTCAAAAAAAGGAAAAAATATGCTGTACTCACATGAATTTAGTTATAGAAATTTATTAAAAAGTTGGTGTAAACCCTCCATGCAAACTATAATATGGGTGTCCTTGGGGACCAATTTTATACAGTAACTACTCACTGCTCGGAATACAGCAGTTTTCTATAACTGTTATACTTTATTAGAGTTTAGACTGAAATAAGTAACAGTCATCAAATGACAATAGTATAATATATGCTCAAAATGGTTTTACAAAACGGTTGCGTGTCTTATTGTAATGTACTGCTAGTTATAAACAGCGGTCTGCAATAATTATAAAACTGTTAACCAGTCTCAATATGAATTGTTAGTCGTCCAACCAGGCAATGAACTATTTTTGGTATCATATTGATACCTACCGGTAGTTTTATAAATAACACAACTCTGTTATATGCCAAAATTATTCCTGTTTAAGTCCATAGGACTTGACCATAGCCTGCTGAATATATGCTGTATACTTGAGAAAATGTTGTAATGTTGCAGGTTCCAAAACAGAGATGTGTTTTCCAGAAACAATGTCAGGAGATCGTCCTGACTGTAAAACATGATGTAGAGTTGAATGAACACTAAGATCTCAAGAGAGTAAAAGTTTTACAGTGAATATCAGACAACTAGTGCAGTTGTTATCGATTTTTTTTCTCCTGTGGCTCTCTGTAACTGAATAAATTCATATGGCAGAGCACCTTTAGCCTGCCTTACACCTTACCTGCTACTTGTGTGTAAGATCTGTAATAAGGAGGGCGGAGAGGTAAATGAGCGTCAGTTTTTACTTTGTTACTGACTAGTGCAGTACTGATGATTGTGTGGTTGGGAGGGTGGGGTTTATATGCAGAGTACTTAGGGGTCAATGAAGCAAAGGGACTGATGACTTCGAAGATATTTCCCTTTCAATCCCAATAAGCAACCAGTCTATGAGGCACAGAATGGATATTGTGCACCACTGCCCCGGAAATGGTAATACATGGAATTGAAAATTTTGTAACATGTGCTGATACTTCTGGAATTTCATGACTCTGTTTGTTTTCTAGTGTTGCCAGAAGATGGTCTCATCAACACACAAACACACACACACACATATATATACAAAGATGAGGTGACTTACCGAACGAAAGCGCTGGCAGGTCGATAGACACACAAACAAACACAAACATACACACAAAATTCAAGCTTTCGCAACAAACTGTTGCCTCATCAGGAAAGAGGGAAGGAGAGGGGAAGACGAAAGGAAGTGGGTTTTAAGGGAGAGGGTAAGGAGCCATTCCAATCCCGGGGGCGGAAAGACTTACCTTAGGGGGAAAAAAGGACAGGTATACACTCGCACACACGCACATATCCATCCACACATACAGACACAAGCAGACATATTTAAAGACCAAATGTAATGAAATTTGGTGTAAAGGTTATGGTTATACATACATCAAATTTCTGTCCTGTATCTTCAGTGATAGAATTTTTAAGGGCTTTTAAAGAGAAGCTGCTCGTCTTCACATCACATACGAAGGTGCAAATGCACCAATCTGCTAGGCTTTTTTAGAAGTTCTAGAAAACATTTTTGCTTTGATATACATAGACACCTTTTTAATGCTGAATCACACCATGGCAGAAATTAGGGATTTAGCCACACCTAAATATAGATAAAAGTCTGTTTCTTCATGTACTAGAGTTGTTTACTTCAATTCACGGATAGCTTAGCATGACATCTGATGTTTTAACCATCGTATACATATCTTTCTCAAATACCTGGAAACGTCATTATTCAAGCTTTCATGTGTGACGATAAGAAATTAACAGGTCTTTGTAAAATCTCATGGTTAAATGTTTATGTGTACTCTGCAGCGAATAGGTAGTGATAATTGTCACTGAGTCATACTGCGACGATGCATATTTCATTTTTCATTTATTGTAAATATCCTTATAACTAAATTGTTTACTCGACGTGTGGCCCAGTTCTTCTTTTGGTACCTGCTGCTTTCGACGTAATTCTCTTCTTCTGCGCCGTGACGATGCACTGATCGCTGAAAGAAAAAAAAACTTAAAATTAACTTAAAACTAATTGCATTTCGTAGCTCTATGCCAACTGATACTGATGTGTTGGTAAATGTGCCAACACCTTGTGGATAGAGACGGCCTAAATGCACGCTATTTACTGCAGACGGGCGTGAATTCTGGAACAGGATAAGTAGTGAATTCTAATAAGAAAAGTATGCAGCTCCTCGAATACTTAACTTTTATATATAGTCCTTTGGTACATCGCTCTTGATAATACAAATAAGACTATCTTCAGATACGGTTAATGGCCCCTTGCTAGGTCGTAGCCATGGACTTAGCTGAAGGCTATTCTAACTGTCTGCTCGGCTAATGAGCAATGCATGCTAACTATCTGCTCGGTTAATGAGCGATGCTTCGTCCGTGTAGTCGCTAGCAATGTCGTCCGTACAACTGGGGCGAGTGCTTTCCCGTATCTCGAGACCTGCCTTGTGGTGGCGCTCGGTCTGCGATCACACAGTGGCGACACGCGGGTCCGACATGTACTGAATGGACCGCGGCCGATTTAAGCTACACCTAGCAAGTGTGGTGTCTGGCGGTGACACCACAGATACAATTGGTCATTGCACACACCGGCAGATATTTCCATATTTTGTTTAAATTCACAGACATTCGTTTATTCTGTTACCCTCTATGATCATTTTCCCTACAAAGAAAATTATACGATATTTCTTAGGGTATATTGTCGTTCGTTCTTATCTTACACGTCTCGTAGAGTTTTTCATAATACTTCCTTTTGGCTGTAAATATGTTATATATAGCTTAGTATTTAATTAAATCTCTGTGTACGTATGTCAATAGGTTCCTTAGTTGTTAGACAGTGTTGTATGTACGTAGTATTTCCGTTTACTTTTTGTATTTAAGTTTGGTACATATTGCATTCCTATTTTGGCTGCGCCTTCAGCCAGTCTGTCGCGTATGCGCACAGGTCAATGTCTCCTCTCCTGCTACTGACGTCAGCCCGTTTTGTTGGTCGCGTGACAGCTGGGCCGTAAGGCTAGGCGCAAATTGAGACGCGTATATCACGTGTGACGTGACAAGACACTACAGCGCGACACGCACGTGCCGCACGAGTCGCGCGGGTGCAGCGCACATTGCGACGGGTACACCATACTTCGCACGCGCTGACTGGCGACACTGCGCTGACAGAACCGAGGCGCGCGCAATCTGTTACTTTTCTCAAACGATTTTACAGAAACTGTTCACTGAAAATACATGATTTTTGCCTTACTTGTAGCGTTATATGTCAGCTTCGTGGCGAAGTGCTCATCACCTCGCTAATGACCGTTCTTACTGTGATGTACACATTTTAGTAAGACACTACGGAAAACTCAAAAAGTTTGCAACGAAAATTAGGGGTCGCTATGATTTTGCGTTTGGTGCGTATTACACCATATGTTGCTGTCTATGAAATTTAGCTAAAATGCTGAATTTTTGTTTAGACTTGGGAGGAGGTCTCTATCTGCCTCCGATCTCGAGAAAATGGATACCATGTAGCGCGCTCACTCCCGATCTCACGCCCGCGAGAATGAAAACTAGTAACGTCTCTCATATCTCCTAAACCGCTCGAGACATCGAAACGAAAGTTTGGCCAATGATAGCACATAAGGAGGAGAGTGTTTTGCCAATTCTTAAACACACGGAACTTTCTTATCTATGGCGATATATCAGTACTTATACTTCCCTTTTTATTTATTTCACTCCAGTGACTAATTTTTTAAGAGTTATCGACAGCTAGAGAAACAAGAGCTTCCTAGTATGAAAATAAACATGAAATTTCTTCTTTTATGTTACTGCAAACGGACACTATGAGGTTTTTGGTAAGCTATTGAGGTGTGTGATTGCCAATTACTTGTTTAATGAGGCACTCCGTTTCGGAGTTCTGTCTCAACAGCTGCTGTAAGATGAGTTTGGCAAATTACACTGTGACAAAGGAAGTACAATTAAACCAGTGACCAAGAGAAATGTGGCCGTTACAAACGGTGATGCTTCTTCGAATGAAAAAAGGTTAGCAACTCACACAAAAATAGATTGCCAATTCTGTTGGAATTTTGGTGGAATCCCCGTAACCCATCGTATTTTTAACACTGAGCGACTGGAATGGAAACTTACCAAAGGATTTTATTCCTTCTCTTGATCTGAGCAGTATTAAAATAAGGACGAGCGTTCCTTCAGGCGGAATGATAGGCAAATGCCAGATACTGGTTACTCACCTACGGCTTGCCAAACTGACAATGTGTGATCGCGAATAAAGTAGTTGTTATTGAGAAAAATTAACAATTGATCTGTTGCACAACACAATGGTCAGTGTATTGCAGCAGCGGAGGATAATGCGCGCGACAGGAATGCACAAGCTAGCTATGTGTGCCTTGTGAGATGGAGTTCGAAAAACATTGTCATGAAAGTAGATCTGCCTTTGTCAGCAGTACATTTCAACAAATTAAATATATCTAATCATAATACTCTTTTAGGATATTCCTACTTTCGTAATAACACCGACCATTTTCTTCACTTGTGTAGCCTGTTGTATAATTAGTTTATTAATGCTGATAATGTGCATGCAACAATTGAAATGCTTTTTCTTAACACGGCGAACCAATTAAAACATTGTTATTTGTGACTGCTTTTCGACTGTTTCTAGCTTGCAGTAGAAATGTGATGATCACATGCATGTAGTACAGTGTGTCGTATTACATTATTACATCCATATCGGTGTAATCACAGTGAGACTTCTATACTTCAGATTTTGGACGCTTTTTACCAGGAGCACGAAGGGATCACACCTGTGGAGATTATCTCTTTCTAAATTTTTGTAACAGATCGTACAGATACGCCAGCATTCTATGCAGCGAGAAGATAACCTTTTATTTTTACTTTCCTGCCTTGATTCTTTATCACATGATTTTATAATATTCCTTGCATCCATATTTACTACCCTCTGTCCCTTCATGTGATCTGAAAACATCGCGGAGGCATATGGTACAATTCCAGCGGCCAATGTCTCATCAGTTACTGAAGTATGCATTTTTCTTGACAGAAGAAAAACAAAACAAATCTATACAGATATAAATAACAGAAAAGTATAATGTACTAACGAAGATAATTGGAGCGTTTACACGGCGAAAAACTATCCAAAGGCAATAAAACTTAGTACACAGTAAGTCAAAATTTATCGTATGTGCAATACTACCACTGCTCATATGCACCGTTCCGATGTGAGCATATGGCCGGGCTACTTTTCCGCTCCCCGCCTCAAATTTCCCACGGTGCTAGCGAGGCACGCACGACGCGCGGCGCGAGAAACTGTGCCTCAACCACAACGCCGCGCGACCTGGCGCAGGCGCGCGTCGCGTCCCAGTCACGTCGCGTCGCAATTTGCGCGGTCCCATTTGAACCTGGGATGTTACAAAAACGCGCGCTGCGCTGCGCTGCGTCGCGCCACACGCGCTATACGCGTCTCAATTTGCGCCTAGCCTAAGCTAAATTCGTTTATAATTTCGCTTCGAAGGAAGCGGTGTGTTACTTCTCATTGCGGATAATTTTTATGCCTATGTGTACAAAATAAAAGAATCACTTATGTCTATACGTATTACTTTATCTTAACATACACTCTAGAAGAAAAATTACCCTTAGAATTATGTACACTATGTAAAATTATCTTGTGAAAAAAATGTTACCACACTTCGTCATTCTATAAAGTCTTTTATATCTTTGTGAAGCTAGAGACCCTTGTCTATTCCTGTTTTCTCTTAGGTTAATCTGTACGTCCCCGGATATTGTATTTTGGAAATTACATATGTTCCTCAATAGAGTAATTGCCACTTTTTATTCAACTTGCCAAATTTTGTCGATTTAGGATGAGCCCGTAAGGGGACTCGCTGCCCTTCAAAAAATTGTGTAACACGTTTCAGTTTCTTGTTATAAATTTTCCTTCTATATTCGGCCCTGTTTTCTAGAGTAACTATGTCTTGTTTGATTTTATCTTGTGGTGTCATTTCTGCAGTGGGTAACTTTGGTATGGGCGACTCCCACTCATTCGTTTGCTTTGTCCGGAACATCAATTCATTAGGCGTGAAACCTGTTGAAGACTGGGGAAGGTTATTGACAATTTGCATGAAAGGAGTTACATATCCTACCCGTTGGGTATGTTTGTGGGGGGTGTGTGTCCTAATAAACCGGTTAAATTCCTTAAAGGCTCGTTCAACTGAGCTTGATTCTGGGTGAAAAAAGCTTACTAATATGTGCTTTATGCCCTGTGAGGTCATAAATTGTTTCCACTTCCGCCCAACGAAATATGAAGCATTATCAGTTAGTAGTACCTTTGGTTTACCTACTCTTCTCAAATAGTCTCTCTCAATTCTTTTTCTGATATTTGTGGCTGTTGCATTTTTAATGGCATACATTTTGACATGTTTCGAGAAAATATCGTATAGTGCTACTGCGTATCTTACTCCTCTTTACTTCTTGATACGTACCAGCTATGTCCAGGGATACAATATCTAGAGGATTTTTTGTGAGTATTTGGTGTAGCTCAGTATATTTTGAAACATTGGACTCTTTTGATTTTTGACATATTGGACACTTTCTTAATACGTGTAGGACTCGCCTTCTCAAATTTGGAAAATAACAAAGTGTTGCAATTTTTGCAGTACATTTGCTTACTCCATAATGTCCCCATACTTCACGTGTGTGGCTTATGAATTCGTCGATATAATCTTCCGGGATACACACACACACCATTGATCAGATTTTTTATGTTTCCTATGAAACAAAACGCCCTTGTGCTCCTGATACCATTTACTTACCTTTCCACCTTCATCTGGCTTAAGGTTTTGCATGACTTTACTCCATCTGCGATCTTGCTGTTGTATAATTTTCATCTGCTTACAAAACTTATGGTAATCCGAATTTTGTGTTGTGTCCTGCATTAATAACGTTTTGATTTCTGCATCTTGCTCTGTTAATTCACTAAATTCCTCTAAACCTAGTGGTAGCCTAGACAAGGCATCTGCAATAACGTTCTGACCTCCTTTAATATAAATGATTTCGAAATTGAATTCCTGTAAATATAGACACCACCTAGCTATTCTACAGTGCAATAGTTAACATGTCAAAAGAAATGACAGTGACTGATGGTCACAATAATCTTTGGTATTCTTGCCCCTCAAAAAATATTCAAACTTTTTAAATTCCCATATCACCGCTAAACTTTCAATTCTGACCTATCTGCTTCTGATAACGTGCGACTAGCAAAACTGATGACCTTGGGTACTTCTTTGCCTTCTTCCTCTCGCATCTGGAATAAGTATGCCCTCAGCCCTTGAGATGAGGCATTTGTGCATAGACAAAAATCCTTGGACATGTCAAGGTGGCTAAAAATGTTCGCATTTACCAATTCCTGGATAATGTTATTAAAGTCCACTTGACACTTATCATCCCATAACCAGAGCCTATTTTTTCGTAACGAGTTGACAAAGCATCACTGTTCATCAGTTGTTGTGTTACGAATTTACGAAAAAGCGAAGCTAGTCCTAAAATGGCTTTTAGTTGGTTTTTATTCCTTGGAGCTGGACAATTGCGTATGACATCAAGTTTTTCGGACCAGGTAATATACCTTGTTCTGACACAACATGTCCTAAAAAACTGACTTGCTCCTTACCAAAACAAGACTTCTTTTAAATTGGCTGTTACTCCGTAATCTGCAAATCGTTGAAGGACCTGTTCACTGAGCCCGATATGTTCTAACCAAGTAGGTGTGGCTGTTAGCAGGTCGTCTACATAGACAGTTACTTTGCTAAGCAATTCTGGTCCTAAAACCTTGTCCAATGCAAATATAAACACTCTTGCGCTAATGTTCAGTCCAAAAGGTAGCACACAGAATTCGTAACTTCTGCCCCCGCAAACAAAAGCTGTATAATTTGGACTTTCTTCGTGGAGTTTTATTTGCCAGTAGGATAGTTTGAGATCGAGTACACTCAAATATTTTGTATTGTAAAACTTTAGAAGCTGTTCGTCCAAATTGTCTGGCCGTATGTGTACTGGTATTATAATCTTATTGATACCTCTAGCATCGAGAATTAATCTTACAGAACCACCTGGTTTGCTTACTGGTAATACTACAATAGGCTGAAAATGAAGGTTGGATAATTCACCATTTAGTCATATGATTGATCTCTTCTCTTACTGCCTCTCGTTTTGCCCATGGTATAGGATATGACATTACACGAAATGTCTCATGTGGATAGATTTCAAATATATATTCATAGTCTTTGATTACTCCTGGCTCCTTACTGAAAAACTGACATACTTAAATAAGAAGTTAGAAAGTTCTTGTCTTTGGATATCATGTAGTACCTGTGATGAAAAGATCTGATCCTTCACATGAAAGTGGCATTTACAATTACCTATGTCAATCTGTGTTTTGTACGTTCTAAACGTGTCCATGCCAATAAGACAATTAACTGTAAGTTTGTCAATTATAAGAAACTTGCACTTCACTGTAAAATGTTCAGTTTGTACTGGAATAAGTCCTTGATGCTTAACCACTTTAGTCTCACTGCCTGTAGCAGTTTGCACCTTATAATTTTGTACAGGAAATGCTGGGAACTTGCCTCTCTTCTTCAATTCACAAAAAAAAAAAAAATCATTTGACTTTAGGTTTGTAGTTGAACCTACATCTAAAATTAACTGTGTATCAATGATAAGTATTTTCACCGTAATGATTGCTTGTACTTGTTCTTCCTTCACTTCATCTACTATATCTAATTCATGCTGATACAAATCATCCTTGAAGTCACCTCGTTTGTCAAATCTTATGAAACATATTTGTTGTTCTGCCTTGCGCCCACTGCCTGAGAGGTCAATAACCTAGGGCTTAACTACGACCGGTTGGTGTTTTCCAACGGCGTAGTGTGACTTACTTCATTACCTGGAGAAATTTCAGTGAGTTGCACTGTGTGTGTACTTCGCCGATCTATGTCCTTAGCTGCTGTGCAGTTATTTTGCTGCCCAAAGGTCGGCTGCGGTACACCGTTAAGGCAAGGCATTGTTGCCGCGCATCGGCCACTGCTGCGGCTGACTATTTCTATTCATATTCGGCATACGTCCTTGTGATGGTGAATTGTAATTCGCTCGTGCGTTGAAATTACCCCTGTTGTTTTGGAAATTTCTTTTAAATCGTTTGTTTTTTCCGTTTCCGTTACCGTACTCATTACCTCTGGGTATGTAACTTAGCTGTTGTGTGTACCAACCTTGCCCTGTGTTTAAATCACGTTTTACTGACTGATTTACATAGTTATGTTGTTGTTGTGCCTGGTTTTCTGTTACTCTATTGGGTAGCGGTCTTTCTTCATAGATTAAGTCGATAGAATCGAGACAGACAGAAAATATTCAGTGTCGTGCTCGGGCGTTGTGACTAGTTTTTCTCTAATGTACGATGGTAAACGACTTTCAAAATTTTTAACACGTCTACCTGTGATATTGGGTTCATGCAGTAGCGCGTCTCGTTAAAAAAGAGATGGGGCCCCTCCACGCCCGCACCAACGTGGTGACCAAACCAAAAGTTCTACTGTCACCTCCGTAAACATGTTAGTTGTCTAGTACGTTGATCACAGGATGCTGGGCTGTGACGTTGTCCGTGCGTCTGGGTAAGGCTACGCATTAACACGGTCCATCAGGTGATAGATAGTGGACGAAACGCGAGTGAGGGTAGCGATTTGAAGAGCAGAGGAAAAAATGTGCCATGGCTCGTGCCGTGGGAAAAAAACCTCTGCGACAGTGGGATGGGTAGTAAGAGCAGTAGTGGCTTACTAGCTGCGATAGTTCATGCAAGGTTGGATTTGTTAGTATAGGTATCATGCATCATTACCATGACAAGCGATGGCGATGTGTCCCAGTTGTTGCTGCTGCTGCATTCCTGGAACAATCAAGATCGTTATACAGTAGTGGGAGATCGGCCATAGATCATCTCACTGTGTGGGGGATGTGTGGAGCTTGTTTGCATGCAGTGTACGGTACGGCTTCCCTGTGTGGTGCCAGTTATTCGGCAGTGTACTCCAATCCAGCTGGATATCCAGTAATGGGTCTGATAAACAGGGGCTCGCCTGTGCCGTTATGTTTGCGTATGCTTGGCCATAGATGTTATGTCCTTACAAGTATGTCTTTTGGTCTTTTATGTTTCCATCTATGGTTGTGGTCGTAGTTCCCCAGATTCAGAATAAACGGGTTCTGCGAGTGTCTGGAGTTTCTGTATAGTCTTGTGGTGAGTTTGTGGATTACCTCCGTGAGAGTCTCAAGTCGGTATTCCCGGTGAAGGTCCGCGATGCGTGTGTATCGTGGAGCATTGCTTATGATTTTGAGTACTTTGTTTTGTATGAGCTGCAGACGGCGCAGACGTGTAGGCGCAGCGTATCCCCAGACAGCAGCTGCGTACGTCATCAGGGGTCGGATAAGTGTCATGTACATGGACCTCGACACCCTTCTGTTCAGTGTGCTACGCCTGTTGAGCATAGGATAGAGCTGTTTGAGCCTCGCGCTAGCTCGGTTGGTCATGTGTTGTATGTGGTCCCCCCAGAGTAATTTCCGGTCCAGCCAGACACCGAGGTATTTGACTTTCTCACGGAAACGTATTGGGCGTGCATGTAGAGTTATTGGTCTGCAGTAGCGGTGTTTGCGCAGTTGCTTCGGTCTTCTAGTGAACAGAACGGCTTCGCACTTGTCGACGTTTACTCTAACACGCCATTTCTCCAACCAAGGCTCGGCCACTCTGAGTGCAGTCTGTAGGCGTGACGTAATGTTTGATGGTTTCCAATCTTGCGCAAGGATGGCTGTGTCATCCGCGTAGATTGCCATCATTGTGTTGTGTGTGGTTGGGAGATCGTTTATGTAGAGGTTAAACAGCAGGGGCCCTAGGATGCTTCCCTGGGGTACTCCCGCGTGTATACCGTGTTGTGTTGATTGTTTTCCCTGCACGTCAGTGTTGAAACTCCTGTCTGTGAGGTATGAGTGTATTAGACGCAGCAGCCCGTCAGGGAATCCCGCGTCGCTGAGTTTGCGGATGAGGCCGTTGTGCCATAGACGGTCGAAAGCCTTTTCGATGTCCAGGAACACTGCCCCTGTAGCTTTGTTTATGTTGAAGCCATGTGTTATATGTTCAACGACCCGTAGGAGTTGTTGTGTTGTGGAGTGGTGATTCCTGAAGCCGAATTGCTCCGGTCTCAGGATGTCATTTGTTATGCAGTGCCTAGTGATGCGTTTGAGAATCACCTTCTCAACAATCTTACTGAGCGAACTCAGAAGGCTGATGGGTCGGTAATTTTGTGGGAGGCTGTGGTCTTTCCCCGGCTTCCTGAACATCAGGACCTTGGCCGTCTTCCAAAAGGCGGGGAAGTGTTGGTGTTTTAGTATGGCATTCGTTATGTGTGTTAGGTACTCAGTTGCTTTATCCGTGAACTCCTGGAGGATACGGTTTTGAATGCCATCATGACCAGGGGCTTTCCTAGCAGCGGAATGCATTATAGCCCAGGAGACTTCGGCTGTGCTAGCATGTCGAATGTCGTCGCGCGATGGTTGGGCTAGAATGCGTGTAACCTCTTGGTCAGTAGCAAGTGTGAACACTGGATCTGATGGTACCAGGTTCGGTGTGAATGACGCTGCGAGTGTTCGAGCCATTAGTTCTGCTTTCTCTTCCGCTGAGTATGCAGGTCCGTCAGGCCCTTGAAGCGTTGGGGTGTATATTTTCTCCCTGGTGAAATGTCGGGCTAGCTGCCACACGCCAGGTCGTGCGGTGTCCAGCCCTTCGAGTTTTTGATTCCACTGTTGTGTTCTATGTGTTTGTATTTTATCGTGTATGATGCCCTGTAGCCTGTTAATGTGCCGTTTGAAGTACGGACGCCTGGTGCGCTGCCATTGTCTCCTGAGGCGATTCCTCATTGAGATTAGGCTGAGGTATTTTTCAAAGTATCCACGTAGACTACCGTATTTGCCATTGAATGATGCAGGGTTGAAAACCTCGCGTCTAAGTCTTTCTTGCACTGCCTTAGACCAGTATTTGTCGAGGAAAGCTCGTTCAGTTGGGTATAAGTGCTGCAACTTTCGGCCACTTCAGTTGCCCATAAGAACACATCGCCTTGCTTATATCCCACGACAAATTTGATTTTCTGTGCTTCCGTCCAGTTGCGTGCAAATACATGACGAAAATCACTAATAAATACTACGGGATTCATTCTTTGACCTTCGGTAGTGAATATAGGAAATTGTCGATGTCTCAGCAAACCTTCGTCTGCAAAAATGGTTGATAGGCTCGTGGCATTTTCGATCGTAGTGATGTTGCTATTGTAGTTACATGTAATTCCGGCTGGTAATTGTTCAGGTATTGGAGTCTACAACTGTCACTGGTACCTGTTGTGGGGTTCGGGACAATTTGTGAATAAATACCAACAGGTTGTGGTTTGTTCACTGTGTATTATTTACATGCATATTTCGAGATCCGGTAATATTTTCTTCTACAAGGCTTCGGATCCTATTTTCCGTGGCTTGTAGGTTAATGTTTACTTTGTTCACGATTTCATTTTCTTATTTCTGAATGGCCTTTTCTACTACATCTGTGTATAGCTTACAATCGGTTACTAACTTCTCTGTAATAGTGTTACCCTTATCTAATGTACCTGCTTCAGCTTGACTAATGATACCACTCAGATTTTCATTAATCTTCTCTCTCTCCTTCTTAGCACATGCTGAGTCAGCTTCTAATGTTGCTACCTTTAAAGTAATCTCTTCTACAGCTAGAGGTACGCCTTGATAGTCTTTATTTAATTTGTTAACGACAGTGGTTACCTTTTTTTTACTGTCGAAACCAACTGGTTTTGTGTGGCTGCAATGTTTGTGTTTGCGTCCGTGATATTCTTAATCTGTTGTTCTACTAGATCGCGATGGTTATTAAAAGAACCTACCTTCTGTTTTACCTCCGTAATCTTACTGTTAACTTCAGAAAGTTCTTCATCCTTTACCTGTGTTTTCATATCATTCAATTTTTCGTCGATTTCAGTGAGAAAATTTTTGGCTAAGTCACCGAATTTCCGTGAGACCGTGTCTTGCAAATCCTTGAATACTTGTTTTCGTTCTTGCTTACTTGTATTTGTATCTTGTGTAACAGTGTTTTGTTGCTGTTTTACCGTGTTCATATCTTGTGTAACAGTGTTTTGCTGCTGTTTTACCATGTCCATATCTTGCGTCAAACTACTGAAATTGGTGTTTATATTGTGTTTCATATCACCAAATTTCGCTTTTATGTTAGATAGTAGCTGCCATAGCACTGCTCCAGTTGTAATACTGTGGTTGCTGCCCGCTGTACTTCCCTAGTTCGTGATGTGACCAAGTGGTGTTTTTAACATGTTGTCAAGATTCTTATTTAGATCGTTCTCTGACGTTTCATTCATGAGCGGTATGTCGCTCTGGGAGATGCGTGACACTGTCTCGTCAATTGTAAACATAGTGTCGTCAAGGTTATTCTGTTGTGGAGCGTCGCTATCATTTGTCACTCCTGCGACACTCATCTCTGATCTACTTAAACCATCGGCAGTAGGCATGCATGGCGCCTGAACTTCAATTGTTCGATCTCGCAATTCTGCGCCATCTTGGCTGATTGCGTTTTCGCTATCGCTATCAACAATGGGCATATATTTTTCGGTCATGTTATAGGAATTTGTAAAAAATGGAAATTTCACAAAAATGTTAAAAATTTCGTACACTGATTATTACACTTGATAAATGTAAATTATGTAATGTCAAAGCCTGAGCCTGTTTTACGTCTATTATGATGCTCAAACAATTGTGTCACAAATCTTTATTTACTGACAATGTGTATCACACTGAAAAATTTCTGTACATTTTTCGCCAATAAAACCCAAGGAAGGAAATAATGAGACAAAGGTTTCTATCTATATCAAAAGAGGCGCTGCCAAGCGGAACCATGCAATCAACTTGTGTAGCTGTCCTACCTTTGCTGCGCCGAATAAAACAGCTTTCTATGGAAAAAATTTTAGATAACCTGCGTCCAATTCTTATCCCTTTCAAAATTTTTTCCTCAATTTTTGCCTTTTTGTAATACTTGCTCCCCGTCGTGATTCATACAAAGAGAAAATACAGGAAATCAGTTTTTATAATTCATAACAATGTCGTAGAAATTTCTTGCTATAACCATAGTTAACAAACTTTACTCACTACCGGTGTCCAGAAGTCCTGCCACACAGGACGACAGTTGTAATATATAAAAAAAGAGATTTTTTTGAATAAATTATAATTGTAGATGATCGCGTTGTTAAAATGCTCTGTGCTTATTGGTATTCTTTTGGGCACCTGACTTCCTTACATTTTTGTTGAAGCTGAAGGCGGCGGAGGACGCCGGGGACACCGGCGCTTGTCGTAATCACGAAAATCCTCTTCCTGTAATTTTTCTCTAAACTTCCTTCGATAAATAAAATGCTTGATACGGTTCTTTAACATTATATTATTCACTCACACATATAATACATCGAGATCGCAATACTTCATATCTAAAATCGCACATCCTCATCGTCCTTCTACATACGAGAAAGTTAGACTGTGTCTGTCTAAAACAAAAACCTGTACAGCAAATTGAATGAGAAAATGTCAAGGGTATTGTACGGTAGTTTTGTGCAACACATCTACTACCCTTCTTGTAGACGTGTGTGACCTGTGCCTTTTTCCAAGAACCGGACACGGTTCTCTGTTCGAGGGATCTATCATGGATTATAGTTAGAAGAGAGGCCAACTCAGCCGCAAATGCAGTATAGAATCTGAAAAGAATTCCATAGCGACCTGGAGCTTTGTTCAGTTTTAACGATTTCAGCTATTTCTCAACACCACTGACGCTAATACTTATTTCATTCGTATTTTTAGTGGTATGGGTTTTCCTTTCAAAAGAAACATTTGAAAACGGAGTTAAGCATTTCAGCTTTTGCTGTGCTACCCTCAATTTCAGTTCCGGTCTCATTTGCTAGGGAGTGGACACTAACATTGGTGCCACTAACAGCCATTACATACGACCACAATTTCTTGGGGTTCTGTGAAAGATCACTTGACAATATTCTGCTACAGTAGTCATTGAAGACATTACACATTGCTCTCGTGACAGCCAAGCGTATTTCATTCAGCATCTCTCTATCTCTATCCCTACAGTTTGTTTTACATCTATTATGCAGTAATATCTGTTTCCTTAGACGTTTCTTTACAGTGACTGTATACCATGGAGGGTTCCTTCCATTACGAATTGTTCAACTGAGAACATATCTATTCAGTGCATGGTCAACTTCTTTTAAACTTGAGCACAGTTCCTCTATACACTCCTGCCCAGTGCTGAAATTTCAGCTTCCTCAATGAGATGTGACACTACAGATTTTCTTACCTAGTTTACTGAACATATGTAGCTTTCTGTTTGTTTTAGATGTCCTTTGTACTTTCGTGATCATTGTTGCCACAACCGCATCATTGTCACTGATACCAGTTTCGACGTGGAAATCCTCAAAGACGTCAGGTCTGTTTGTTGCCATTAGACTCAAAATATTTCCATCATGAGTGGGGTTTCCAGGTAGGTTTCAGAGAAGGCATTTAGTATCGTTTCGCATGGATGTCTTATCAAGCACACCACTAACAAAACTATAATTTTCCCAGTTGGATGATTAAACCCTCCACCGATATTACAGTATGATTGGGAAACTTACATACAAGTGGTCTGAGATTTTCTCTAAAGTTTCTGGCTATATCAGATCATGAGTGTGATGGGCGACTGAAGGATCCAGTTATCATTTTATGCCCATTCCTGATACTGAGTCTAGCCCAAACAATCTCACATGCAGCTGTAGCTTCTATTTCGGTAGATCTGAGTTTCTTGTCTACTGCGATAAATACACCACCTTCATTTTCTACCTGGCTATCCTTTCGATATACACTTAAATTTTCCCCAAAAATCGCACAGCTATCAATTTCAAGTTTCAAACACCTTTCTGCACCTAGTATTATGTGCTCTTCACTGCTTTTACCACACAATAATCTTTGATTTGTTCAACATCGATTCTCTCAACATCTTTTCGTGAGTGATCTTTGACGCTCCTTGAACCAATTTTTCATCCACTTTTTTTCTGCTGGCAACAACGTAGAGCAATTATCAGACCAGCAGAGTGTTTAATTTCGAACCATAATGTTATTGAGCACTCTAGAGAGAACTTCAGTGATATTGCACAATATTATTGGCCGTCTATGGAGCACTTTAGAGCGAGAATTGAGTAAACAATCATGTGGTTAGG
The DNA here is from genome assembly GCF_023864345.2 of Schistocerca serialis cubense. Lineage (NCBI taxonomy): Eukaryota > Metazoa > Arthropoda > Insecta > Orthoptera > Acrididae > Schistocerca > Schistocerca serialis. The sequence goes on from NC_064639.1 coordinate 462,199,480, forward strand.
ATACTATTCAGGAACTTGTCCCATTGTGTCACACATAATATTCCAAGCAATTCGGAAAATGCTCAAATTATGAAGTGTGTAATTTCATAGCACAGTTTGGCAACTCATACGATACATTTCCGTTCCACGTCTTCATCAATACTCCGCAAGCAGCCGTACGGTGCGTGGCGGAGGGTACAATGTACAGTGTGTGTATTATAATTGCGTAGGCTTCCGCGGCCAGAGTCAGTCGACATAAAAGTTTTCTGGGTATGGTACCACATCATAATGTAAAAACTACGGTTGGTTTTTCTCCAGCAGCTTACGTGTTGTTCGAACCTACCGGTAACAAATCTAGCAGCTCGCCTCTGCATTGCTTCGATGTCTTCCTTCAATCCGACCTGATACGAATCCCAAACACTCGAGCAGTAATCAAGATCAGGTCGCACCAGCGTCCTATATGTGGTCTCCTTTACAGATGAATTTCTCTGTCCTAAAGATTTTCCAATAAACCGAAGTCGACCATACGCCTTCCCTGCCATAGTTCTCACGTGCTCGTTACACCTCATATCGCTTTGCAACGTTACGCCCAGATATTTAAACGTGTCGACTGTATTTAGCAGGACACTAGTAATACCGTGTCCGAACATTACAGGTTTGTTCTTCCTGCTCATCCGCATTATCTTACATTTGTGCACATTTAAGGCTAGCTGTCATTCATCACACCAACTAGAAATTTTGTCTAAGTCGGCTTGTATCTTCCAACAACTTCGACACCTTACCGTACACAACGGCATCATCAGCAAACAACCACATATTGCTGCCCATCCTGTCCGCCAAACTATTTATGTGTACAGAGAATAATAGCGGTCCTGTCACATTTCTCACACTCCTGACGACACACTTGTCTCTAATGAATATTCGCTGTCGAGGACAGCGTACTGGCTCTATTTTATATGAAGTCTTCGAGTCACTCTCATATCTGTGAACTTATTCAAAATGCACGTAGATTGATCAACAAGGGACTGAATAGAAGCCTTAGACCCACTTAGCGATTTTACGTACGACGAGAATTTTCACTGGTTCCCTGTGAAATCTTATGCTAAGGTGCGTTGCTAGTTGTAGTATGCTTCGCGCATAGATTTTTACACAGACGCACGAATCTCTACTAACCCTCACTTGTCGTCAATTGTGAGTCCCCTTTTGGACATAGACTGCAAAATTCTCTGCTTCCTCAGTGAGCCGTGATTTATTTTTAAAGAATATTCTTAAGAATTTTTTTATTTACTAGCGATTCATCAAGAACATTAACACATTTAATCACACTATGTGAGCGTGGAAGTAGTTGCCAGGGAGTAACTGATGAAATCATAAGCAAATTCCTTTTTAACAAAGGGTAATTTATTCACCTTTAATGGTGCATAAAGCATTTCTTAAAAGAAACAGATTTAAAATTATAATCAGAAAGCACCCTCTAAATATCAAGTTACAATTTATTCAGAGGCAGAAAGAAACAAATTTTTGACTGTATGAGCTTTCGGGCTGAGAACCTTGCCTCTCCCTTTTACCACGGCCGTAGTTATGACCGCTCACAATAACCTCTGAAAGACTACACTGGTGCAAATCTGCAACACCCCAGATTACTTTTGCCGGCCGCGGTGGCCGTGTGGTTCTAGGCGCTACAGTCTGGAGCCGCAGGACCGCTACGGTCGCAGGTTCGAATCCTGCCTCGGGCATGGATGTGTGTGATGTCCTTAGGTTAGTTAGGTTTAAGTAGTTGTAAGTTCTAGGGGACTGATGACCTCAGCAGTTAAGTCCCATAGTGCTCAGAGCCATTTGAACCATTTGAACCAGATTACTTTAAACTAAAAGTTTTAACAATTCACATAAGCACACAAACTACGCACTCCGTAGGAGGGATGGAAATGGTACAAAACTCTAAAATTAAAATATTAACTTTGCCACTGAAGGTGCACCTTGATTGTAACTTCTAAGAAAAGTCTTACAGTGGAAGGGTGGCAACTTTATATACTAAAATGACCATTTAAATAAAAGCGCATGAAATGCAATCTTATATAAAATTATACAAGGTTGGCCAAACAAGTTAACATGCTCTACAGTACACAGATACCGCCTCTCAAGATGATAGACAAGATCAAAACATATTTCAGGGATTAGGCCGTTACACTCCAGGCAATAAATTCGTTAGCACACCGAATCCGGCAAACATGACAGAAGCAGCTACTAAGGTATGGCAGATTGATAAGGAGATTACCGAACAACCCGGACCGCAGGTTGCTCTAACCCGCCCCTACTCTACAAGGGAAAAACGGACCACCCAGTTCATAAATAACCACCTTCTCGAGGGTGGGCAAACGGAGAAGAATGGTGGGACGACCCCAAAACAAAACGGCTCGTGACCTCACCAAGAAAACAAGTACAATTTAACAAGTAAACGAAACAACATATCACCGATCACTTAACTTCTAATAAACTGTGATTTCTGGAGAAGACCTGGCGCAGCACCCCCAAATCGCTCTCCCGAACTGTCCGCTGCCAGCCGCTTCAACGGACGCAGGAAAGCGCGCCGATCTCCCGTCTCACGGCGTCGCAGCTCGCACGGGCCAGACCCATGTCGTGGGTGGACTCCCGTTGCTCTCGTGTCGACCGCGGAGCCACTACCCCTCGCTATACGGCGCGGCCTACTGCACTCAGGTGGCGACCTCACATGCAGCGACGCTCAAGACGGGCAAGTCACCTTGTGTCTCAGTGCGCGACCGACCGACCGACCGACCGATCGATACAACCGCCAATGACCATTGCCTGAGCAACTCGAGCAGACTGGCGGCCTAACGCGCAGACTCAGATGCAGGAACTAACCCCGACCGGGCGACCAATCGCTGAGTTCTCTTACGGGCGGAGTGGAAAGACTCTCATTCAACCGGCTTTAAAGATTGATCCAAACGAAAGACATCCTAGCACTCCGGACGACAGACAGACACTCACTGCCTCACAAATGCGGAAAAGAGACAGACCCCAGACTGACCCACTGGCGAGCTCATAGCGCCCCTTAAATGCACGTGAACAGCAACCTTTCCCCCTTTCCCACCAGAGGGAGACACCAAAGCTGCGATTGCCACAGCGGCGCCACCGCCAGAAACGGAGGGCGACTGCTACACACTACGCGCTGCGGCGCGCTCTTCAAAACAGCAATTTTTACCACGGCTCACTCAGCATCCGCTGAATTTCGGTATTGGACCATGGTTGGTCTTTTCCATCCTTTATCCACTAACTAGGAACGTAACTTTCCAGTCGACGATTTACAATCTGCTTAAACTTTTCCCACAATTCCTCCACAACCATCTTACTGGAACTAAGTGGTGCTAAGTGAGATGTTAATAACTGCTTATCTGCTCTATCTAGCAGAAACACTGTCCTAAACTTCATGACTGATTTATTAACTTTCATAATCATAGTTGCTATAATGACATCATGATCGCTAACCCCCGTTTCCCTACTGACATTGTCGATAAGGTCTGGACTGTTTGTAGCTGCAAGGTCTAATATATTTCCATTGCTTGCGGCCTGCCGAGCTAGCTGCTCAAGTCAGTTTTCAGAAAACGTGTTTAATAGCACTTCGCGTGACTGTCTGTACCCCCCCCCCCCCCCCTCCCCCCGCAATGAATCCATAGACATCCCAGTCTATACTCGGCAGGTTAAAGTCGCCTGCAACTAGTATTGCATGATTTCGGTATTTACGCGCTATTGACCGTAGGCTTTCTTTGAATGACTCTGGAACTGTCACAGCGGTGTTGGGTGGACAGTAAAACCATCTAACAGTTAACGTGGTTTCACCTACACCTGTTATACGCGGTCAGATGACTTCACTGTCACACTCAACTTCGACCTCACTAGAGACAATATTTTAGTCAACTGCAATGAACACTCCCCTCCAATGGCTTCCAATCTGTCTTTCTGATATACATTCCACGACTCGCTAAATACCTCTGCACTTCCCAATTCGAGTTTCAACCAGCTCTCGGTCCCAAGAAGAATAATTTGAGCGCGAGGACTTTCCTGCGGGGCAGCAAATTCGGAAACTTTATTACGAATACTTTGACAGTTTACAGATATAATTCTGACGGTCGAAGTGTCTTTATTATGAACGCCTTTTGACTTCCCTTGCTGCGAATCGACTGGCGAGTGTTCATTAGAGCACCCTAAACAACAGTCTGGCCTAAAAAACCCTCATGTGCACTCCGCAAGCGATCTGCCACCCGAGTAGCTGCTTCCTTTGTGCAGTGCACCCCTGTCCTATCAGGGGGAGTCCTACAAATCCCCATACGATAACGCAGGTCTAGAAATCTGCAGTCAAGACCTTCACAGAGTCGACGAGGGCTCCAAAATAAAGAACCCTGATCAACCCTAGGAACGATGCTGCAAATTGCAAGTTCTGCTTGCACCCCGCGCGCGAGGCAAGCAATCTTCACCGCCAGCCGCCAGTACGACCTGAGGGTCAGCTCAGAACTCAAGCGACAGGCGTCCTTGGTACCGACGTGAGCCACAACTTGCAGACGTCTGCGCCCTGCCCGCTCGATAGCCACAGGCAAGGCCGCTTCCACATCGCAGATGAGGCCCCCAGCAGATATACCGAGTGCACACTAGCCTTCTGTCCACCCCTGAACGCTATCTGCCTAAGGGGCTCCTAATACGCCTAACATTGGAGCACCCATAACCAGTAAACCCCTCCCCTCAGTGTGCTTGCTCCGACCCTGCCGAAGGAGCGGCAACCTGTCTACTCACAGGGTGAACGGGCGAGGCCAGGCATCCAGTCTCCAAACCGGCCCTCTGCCCGAGCGACGCGAACGCGTTACCACCTGCCATTCACCCTGCTGCAAGAGCGGATCCACCGCTTCGGGTCCATTAGGAAGTGCCTCAGAAGCAGAGCCTGTGGGCAAGACACGTAACGCTTGAGGTGTCCCACCATTCGAGGCGCCAGATTCTCTGCCACCGCTACACCCCGAGGCAGCAGCCTGAAGGTGATTGACCGTGGCCAACAGCACGTTCAGCTGTTCGCGAACTGCTGCCAGTTCCTCCTGCGTCCGCAGACAGCATGCACACATTCTATCCATCCTAGCAAGCCTAAATGAAGAAGTGAACTATAAATGCAGACTATCCTAGACAGGCGACTAGCCACCCTCCTGATGTGTCACCAATGGATGCTGAAGCGTTAAAGAGCTTCGTAGCTGGCTGTTCAGTGAGCAACAACTGCGCTAAAGACTAACTGAATTTACACTTACAAAAACACGAGAATAACCCTCTTAAACAGAGAAACACCCCAGAAATTTAATACATATACTAGAATATACGGAATAAATTAAAGTATTTGACATGAAATGATAACTACAAAATCTATGACGTCTACATCTATACTCTATAAACCATCGCGAGGTGCATGGCACAGGGTACGTCCCATTGTTCCAGTTATTAGGATTTCTTTCTGTTCTATTCACGTATGGAGTGCGGGAAGATGATTGTCTGAATGCCTCTATGTGTGCAGTAATTATTCTAATCTTATTCTCACGATACCTTTGCGAGCGGTACGTAGGGAGTGTAGTATATTCCTAGAGTAATCATTTAAAGTCGGTTCTTGAAACTTTGTTAATAGACTTTCTCGGGATAGTTTACGTCTATCTTCAAGAGTCTTCCGGTTCAGTTCGTTCAGTATCTCAGTGACGCTCTCCCACGGAATGAACAAACCTTTGATCATTCGTGCTGCCCTTCCATGTATACGTTCAATATTACCTGTTAGTGCTATCTGGTATGGGTCCCACACACTTCAGCAATATTCTAGAATCGGTCACACGAGTGATTTGTAAGCAATCTCCTCTGTAGACAGACTGCATTTCCCCAGTAGTCTACCAATAAACGGAAGTCTAACACCTGCTTTACCCACAACTGAAGTTACAAGTCACACTTGCAACTTACATGATGACGATCTGTATCAAAAGCCAGTAATGGGGAATACGCTAAATGAAATAAACCTTCATCGCCAAATTTTGAAAACCCCTGAAAGAGGAAACGCTTCTGTCACGTAACATGTCGTTTGTTGACGGGAACATGCAGGTAGCGAGCCAGGAGGTGTCAACGACAGTCAAGTATAATGAAAGGCGGTGAAAACAGACCTACCGGGAAGTAGGCCTATTATGGCAAAAGCTAGCAACGTGCGAATAGAATGGCTCACGTTATAAGTTACCTGCACCGACTAGAACTTCAGAGGTCAGATACATTTAGTCGGAGAATTATCTTGCATCAGTTGTTCCAAACATATACAGTTGTACACAATTCTCTTTGCCCCTCCCTAAACAAGTGCGCTGTTTTTTTTAAAAAAAAGTTCTCGTTGCATTGCATCGTGAATTCTTCTGGGACAGACTGTTATAGTTCATTGACCCGGAAATATCCTCTGTTTGCTTTCCATGAAGCGGAGTGCTCATTTTCTTCTGGGCTGATATTTGGTGGAAGTCAAGCACCTTACCCCCCCTCATCTTTCTGTGAGCTGTCAGTACAGACTAAATGCATACTGTTACCTAAATCTGTACTCTACAACCCGCCTTAAGATGTGTGGCACAGGATACTTTGTGCACCATAGTCACTTCCCCCTTTTCTGGTTCTAGTCGTGTACGGTTCGCAGGAGGAATGATTGCTTGCACAGTATGAATGAACAGAAATCCGTACAGACCACTTTCAAATGACTAGGTACAGAGCCAGTTTGAAACGTTCCTTTGACTCGCCTTCAGTAATCCCATGGTTTAGCATGAAGTCTCACTCAGCGGCTGTAACAGCAATCCACGCACTCTTAGCAATGTGTAACGTGTGAGTTACTTGGCTTATTGCACCACTGAGTAACAAGGAAACATTTATCGTGGACCACAAAAAATATCTTTATAAGGGTCGCCAGCCTGGCTTTGGGTCCGCAGACAGGGTTAACATTCCAGAATGAGATTTTCACTCTGCAGTGGAATGTGCGCTGATATGAAACTTCCTGGCAGATCAAAACTGTGTGCCGGACCGAGACTCGAACTCGGGACCTTTGCCTTTCGCGGGCAAGTGCTCTACCAACTGAGCTACCCAAGCACGACTCACGCCCCGTCCTCACAGCTTTACTTCCACCAGTACCTCGTCTCCTACCTCCGAAACTTTACAGAAGCTCTCCTGCGAACCATGCAGTACTAGCACTCCCGAAAGAAAGGATATTGCGGAGACATGACTTAGCCACAGCCTAGGGGATGTTTCCAGAATGAGATTTTCACTCTGCAGCGGAGTGTGCGCTGATGTGAGTTCGAGTCTCGAGTCTCGGTCCGGCACACAGTTGTAATCTGCCAGCAGGTTGCAGGGTTAAAATTGTCACTAGTCAGAGATTCGATCAGTATTAATGCACTACTGGTATTTTCTAAACCCTCGTCACCAGTTCCGTAAAGGCCTCGTCGCTACTGCTGTGGAAGCCGAGTTGCCATTGCTATGGTAGGTCCAGCATGTGGGTTTGTGAAACAGCTTCTGATGCAGTACACCGCTAAGACAATTTCTTCCTGCCACTGTTACACAGCTACGCCCCAGGGTCAGGTACAGGTTAGGATAACGAAGGTACAACAACACTCCAATAAATCAATAACAAAGTTACACAAATGAGTTAAAAGGTTTACCTATTTTTACGACTTGTGGAATGATTAAGTCTGCAACACTGCATGTTATGTAACACAAAAAAGGCTCTCAATGGCCGAGTGCAAATAATCGGAGGTAAACTTCACAGTACATAGCAAATGCAATTTACAATGTCTGTTCACTTCTAAGAGTTCACTAAACAACTTTCACTGTCTAAGTCAGCCCTGGACGACGTTCTATAACCAAGTGGCCGAGAGTTGCTCTTCTACCTTCCGAGTAGGCTTCTGTCCGTTGTCATCTGGTCATTGGCGGATTGTACTCGGCCAGCAATTGACCGAGGCGAAATCGATATCTTCATCCTCAGCGCGGCCCGTGGCTCAGGTGGAACCCGCGCAAGTGTCTAGTCTCTATGTCACTGGCACCAGCTGGCATCTTTGTGCCTGTTGTGCTTTTGCCCTGGCTGTGTCTTGTTCGGACGACACAGCCTGGTAAACGGTGCCTTTCAACTTCTGCAGAAACCTTTAAAAAGGCAAAACAGGGCAATAGTTGAAAACCAAAAAAAAGTCACACCATAATAAAATAAAAATAGAAAAGAACACATTTCGAAGAAAACAAATGCAGCTTCTTAGCATTCATCAGACCCTGCAAGTCAGTCTCTTCCATCGGACACTACCTCCATCTTGCTACAAGCTCTGTAAACGGGAGCTTTCAACGACTTCTTCTGCTGTCATCGCCAGGAGTTAACTGTCATACTAATAGGCCATATGATATTTTCACATGCAACTGGCTGAATTATGTCAAGGAGACGTCACGAATTCACGGAATAGCCACACCTTACCAGACTTTATGTCGATGTCTGTGATGGAGGAAAATTAATAACAAAGCTGAGTCCATTGGGTGGTGGATAAACCATCTTATTTCTCCATAATCTTCCAACAACGAGCTCCCGTTTCCGTGCACTATTAAACATATACATTACAGAGGCTGTCCCAGTTTAAATTATTGTTGCACATATTGATTTCAGTAGCTACTTTGATGACAGAATCCCAGTATGTAAAAGCATGGGATAAGATTTTCGTTTCACCAAACCAAGATCATGGGATATGTGTTAAAACATTAGGAAATAACTTTTATGGTATTGGAGGGAGTTGTAAAGGATAAAAACTGAAAGCGAAGACAGAGATTGAAGTACATGCAACGCATAATTGAGGACGTAGGGTGCAAGTTGTGCTCTGGGCCAAAGAAGAAGTTGTGGTACTTCGAAATAACAGTAGAAGTAGTTTGAATTCTTTTATAAAGTGCTGGTTGTATTACGTTCCATTTGATTATTTCCTGTTCCTTTTTAATAACTTTCAAGTAAAACTTTCTGGCAGATTAAAACTGTGTGTCCGACCGAGACTCGAACTCGGGACCTTTGCCTTTCGCGGGCAAGTGCTCTACCATCTGAGCTACCGAAGCATGACTCCGGTCCGCTACTCACAGCTTTACTTCTGCCAGTACCTCGTCTCCTACATTCCAAACTTTACAGAAGCTCTCCTGCGAACCAGCACTCCTGAAAGAAAGGATATTGCGGAGACATGGCTTAGCCACAGCCTGGGGGATGTTTCCAGAATGAGATTTTCACTCTGCAGCGGAGTGTGCGCTGATATGAAACTTTCTGGCAGATTAAAACTGTGTGCCCGACCGAGACTTGAACTCGGGACCTTTGCCTTTCGCGGGCAAGTGCTCTACCATATGAGCTACGGAAGTACGACTCAGGTCCGTTACTCACATCTTTACTTCTGCCAGGAGAGCTTCTGTAAAGTTTGGAATGTAGGAGACGAGGTACTGGCAGAACTAAAGCTGTGAGTAACGGACCTGAGTCGTGCTTCGGTAGCTCATATGGTAGAGCACTTGCCCGCGAAAGGCAAAGGTCCCGAGTTCAAGTCTCGGTCGGGCACACAGTTTTAATCTGCCAGAAAGTTTCATATCAGCGCACACTCCGCTGCAGAGTGAAAATCTCATTCTGGAAACTTTCAAGTAAATAACATGTTACTGAAAAAGTTCTCAAGACGAAACATTCAGTGGGGTCAGCGGCAGGAAATTAAGTACAAATGAGACATAGGTACAATATATAACGTCAGAGGTTTGGTACACGTGCCAAACCATCGCATTTTTTAAGTCTGTTGCTGCTGTAATCTTCATTTCGATACGGGATTGATGCAACCCTTGGCAACAGTCTGTCCTCCGGAAGTCTCTCACGTCCACACAACCACGGCAAACTGCACGGATATGACGCTGCTTACTGATTTCTCTATAGTTTTTATCACTGTTCCTTCCATAAACAGAATAACTATTCTTCTATTCCTCAGGTTACGACCAATAAACTTACCCCATTTGGCAAGTTCCATCATAAAATTCTTCTTCCGTAATTTGATTCTGTACCTCTTCGTTAGATACTTGAACTATCCATCTAGTCTTCAGCTTTCTTCTGTAACACATTTCTATAGCTTCCGTTCTATTCAAGTTACTTTGTTAAAACGCAGCTGCAATTGAACCTGATTTATGCGTGACTCTGTGCGCGTAATTCTTATTTATAAGTAAAGTTTTGTCGGTCCCGGCAAAATATAATTTAAAAACATGTTAATTAAATCTTATACATGCATAACGCAAATTTACGTAATTCGCTGTTATACGTAACAAATTAAGGTGAAATAAACTGAGTTAGGCGTGACTCTAATGAGCCTTGATGGAAAAAAAAGAAAGCCCTATGATATTTCTCTAACTTTGTTGACTTATGCAAGTACAGCGAGGCGACTGCGCCGCGGTGACAAGGGACAAAGACACGGTTAACCATAGCGGGCGAAATGGAAACAAACACTCCTGGCACTGTTGTTTTTAGTACGAGAATTTCTTTCGTGGTAACATTCGAGAAGTTAAAAGTTGCCGACTGACGTTTATTGTTGAAGAGCTTTACATCAACCACACACTAGATCAGAAAGTAAAATTCGTACGAGAGGTGGATGCTAATCCACACAAAACAAAATCCGAGATTGCTTTACACTTAGGAACTGCCTATACCACATTATGTACAGTCATCGGCAAAAGCAACAGTATTTTGAACCAGTTTTTTTTCAAATTGGGTGCAGAATCAACAAAATGCAGCCGTCTACGAGAATGGAGCTACATAGATCTGGAAAAGGCACTTTTTGCATGGTTCCAACAAAAACGGGCTGCAGCTCCACCGATCAATGACGACATGCTAAAAGCAAAGGCGATTGACTTAGCTAGAAGTATGAACATCATTGCCGATTTCAAGGCCTCATCAGGATGGCTACAAGGATTTAAAATCTTCATGGAAACACAGGGAGAACAATTTCCGTCGAATCGAAAGCTGTGGACGACGTCACGGTGTAACACTGGATTTATGAGATTCTGTCGGATGTCTTCAGGGATTAGCAATCTCAAAATATCTACATCTGTGACGAGACCGATCTATTCTACAGTTTGGTTTCTAGTAAAAACATTAGCTGAAAAGGGTGAATAATGCCATGGAAGGAAGAAAAGTAAAATTCACTTTGCAGTTTTTCTCTCCGCGAATGCGATAGATCTGACAAACTTCCCCCACTTGTGACAGGAAAATCTAAGAATCCGAGATGTTTCAAAGAATAAAAGGCTAGACCTATGGAATACGAACCCAACAAAAATTCTTGGATGACTATGTTTTTAATGGAATAGTGGTTAAAAGGACTGGGCAAAACAAGAAAAAAAAGAGGACTCTTCTTCTAATGGATCAATGTGCAGCACATCCATCCCAAGAAGTTTTGGAAAATGTTCGAGTGGAATTTTTCTCTCCAGACTGTACCAGTGTCCTCAGCCGCTTGATCTGGACACTACTGCAAATTGCAAAGCGCGTTATTGAATTAAAAACTTGTTCAATATTTGATAGCACTGGCTGGCACCAGAAATTGAAAATCTCTCCACTAACTAACTAGAAGTCAAGGAATTTATTTCGGGTGCCTGGCAGCTGGCGTCATTCTTCACAATCAACAACAGTTCCCGTCAAGCTGGTACTGTGTAGGGTTGCCATATCCAGCTGGCACCTCGTCGGCGTCGGGACACTCTTCAGATGGGGATATAGAAATCAAGTAAAAATTTGTTTAATATAATACTTTTTATTTAGAATACAATTACATGGAACTTGTTATGGCAAAAGTAATTGGTACACGCTATTTTTCGGACGATTTCACTTTTTTCAGCAAGTCATTTTTCCCTTTCACGTGTTTATAAAACTCCATGCAAGTCAGGCTGTAGTTATACTGTCACCGTAAGATTGATTCCACACTCCATGGCAACAGTCGATTTCTGTCATCAGTCCATTGGGCCGACATCAGCGAAAACAATCTTTCCACAGTGGCGTTGTGTGCGAGAATAGAAAGCATATACTCGCTTAATTTTAGCAGTTGGCATTTGCGTTCAGGATTTTCGGTTTCCTTAAGAAAGTAAATCCACCTTTCTTCCACGGACTGTTTAGACTTCCCTTCTCCCGTGTCACGTTTAGTTACTAAAAAGCTCTTCAGATACAGACACTCCTGAAACAATTGTCGCCTGAAATCGTCACACCATTTTTAGTCAGATATACAGGGTGATTCAAAAAGAATACCACAACTTTAAAAATGTGTATTTAATGAAAGAAACATAATATAACCTTCTGTTATACATCATTACAAAGAGTATTTAAAAAGGTTTTTTTTCACTCAAAAACAAGTTCAGAGATGTTCAATATGGCCCCCTCCAGACACACGAGCAATATCAACCCGATACTCCAACTCGTTCCACACTCTCTGTAGCATATCAGGCGTAACAGTTTGGATAGCTGCTGTTATTTCTCGTTTTAAATCATCAGTGGTGGCTGGGAGAGGTGGCCGAAACACCATATCCTTAACATACCCCCATAAGCAAAAATCGCAGGGGGTAAGATCAGGGCTTCTTGGAGGCCAGTGATGAAGTGCTCTGTCACGGGCTGCCTGGCGGCCGATCCATCGCCTCGGGTAGTTGACGTTCAGGTAGTTACGGACAGATAAGTGCCAATGTGGTGGCTGTCCATCCTGCTGAAATATGAATTGTTGTGCTTCTTGTTCGAGCTGAGGGAACAGCCAATTCTCTAACATCTCCAGATACTGTAGTCCAGTTACAGTAGCACCTTCGAAGAAAAAGGGACCAAAAACTTTATTGGCTGAAATGGCGAACAAATGTACAACTAAATGAAACTTTATAGCTCCCTTAATTCGCCGACAGATAGTGCTTAGCTCTGCCTTTTGTCGTTGCAGAGATTTAAATTCCTAAAGTTGTGGTATTCTTTTTGAATCACCCTGTTTAATAGTGTTTTCTGTCATCACCCAATCTGGGGTTTCAGATGGTGTCATCCAATCAAATACTTGATATTTATTAAAAGAAATAGCCTATTTCTCTAAGTAATCAAGTGCTATGGTATAGAAAACAATTATCTCTTCCTTAAATTCGAAATCAAATTATTTCTCGGTTAGGTTTCTCATTCTTTAATTTGTTCAGGTTCATCTTGGTTTGCATGCCAATTAAATTGGCAGTCTTCCTTTCGTTCAGACATCTTTGAGTGTCGATTAATATATTTCTCCTTTCAAATTATCGAGACTTCGTCTCCTCCACGTTTTTTAAATTTTTTCAAACAGAGCAAGTTTGACAACAGAAACATGAAGTAACTTGCACTGATCGGACTACTGAAAAAATCTGAAGTTGTTTCAGGTAGCCTGTCTTCGGCTTAAAAAAAATTGTTTCAATGGAATCCAAAGCTTCAGAATTCTCTCAACTGCTGGCATTATCGACATACATCTTGCTTTCAGTGAGATAGAAGAGTCTGATGATTGATACTGGTTGAAGTTTTGTACATTTTAAGATACTCTCGCCATGTGTGCGGAACTGCAGGATGAGGAGGTTATTGCTGATGGGTGCCAAGAACGCACAGATGATCCAGACGGAGGACCAGCTTCAAGTGACAGTGATGGAGATGCAGATGACGACTTGGATCTTGAAACTGAGTGAAGACTTAAGTGCAACTGATGTGTGCGAGCCTTACATCAGTGCAAAAAGTTGTAGTTGAAAAGCTCTGAATTCGTTATAAGTTTGTAAAATGAGATCTATACACTTACTTCACGAAAAGTGAAACACGCCGAATTATTGGATTTATTAAAAAAAGTATTAAGTCCAAAATAATGTATTTTCTCTTCAATACTGAATTTTTGTTCATTGAAGAATACCAAATTACAATATAGTATCTAATTTCTCTAAACCAGTATCGAATAATATTTTTATTTTAATAATGGACTTTACCTTTGTCGTTTCTAAAGGTCACACATGTAGGCCCACTGCACGTTTTTTCAGTGAAAATTGGATTATATTACTGTGTCTACATCTAACCTCCAAGAAATTCGGAGTAACACGTGATCTTTTATCTTCCCCTTGATATACGTATAAATCAGGTTCAACTGTAGTATCAACGGACAGTATGTTTTATCAAACATGAATGTTTGTGTTGGTGAATGAAGGAAAACGACAAACGGAAGATTTGGCTTCATAACTAGTTAACCACCTCCGGTTTTGCTTCCCGTTGTATTAATGTCGTTTTATGCTTATTCTGGTAACCTCTCAGGCACCTTACAAAGCCTAAATAAGAAAATTGTGGTGTTACGATTCCACGCCCTCAATGGACGACAATAGCATGCTGACAGTTAAATTGCATCTAGAAACAAGTAGACGAAGTAATCAAAGCTGAAAGTTAATAGCTAAACTTTATTAGCTGATAATTACTGTAATTTGAATATTAATTTGTTGTATGCTACCTAGACGACTGAGAGATACCGATAACGTAATGATGTTCCTCAAATGTGATAGTATATTTCCCTAATTTATGTGGCTTGGTAAATATTGTCATCAATAAGTTACAAACCGTGATCGGGCAAGGTATAGAAATTTCCTATAGGGCTTACGGAACCTATCAACACGAATCTGCCCAAGGGGGTGTTTTTGCTCTACGCCAACGTCGTAGCTAATTCTGCTCAGTACAAAGACACACATTCCCCGTCTTTGGGCTATTAAATATTGTTTCATTCTCCGGATAGTATAAATCTAACAGTTAGTCATCCATCATTAATGACTTGGCGAGTGATATGCTTCGTGGCCCGAGTGCCCACTGCTACAATCTTTGTCGTTGGCGAACCCTGTAGTCCGCCAGTTGCCAGCGACAGCAGTTGAAACACTTTATGTCCATCTTTTAGAGATGGTTTCGAGATCTCGGCTGTTCGGCAGAGAATACCAAATCAAAACACATTTCAGCCGTCTAAAGTTCCATATTGTTGTTTTATTGAACAACCAGTTACGGCGATATTTTACGCCATCTGTTCAGTCTGAACAGTCGCCAGGTGAAGTTTGAAGTGATCGCTGTCTCAAAAATCTACGGATACCAGTGATTGAATGCTGGCCCCTGTTTTGACTGAACCAAGGGCGGGAATGTTGTTACACTTCGGTCACGGAGTCTGAAGGTGGCGTAATATATCGCTGAAACTTATTGCTCAATGACATAACATTTCGAAATTTAGACGGCTGAAAGATGTTTTGATCTGACATCCTGCTATTCAAACAAGCCACGACAATAGCAGATGAGTCGAGATGCAGCAACCGAGCGAGACGATTCAGAATTTAAGGCACTGAGCTCATATTCGGGGGAAACGGGCATTCATACTCAGATTTTCCGTGTTTTTCCTAAATCGATTAAGGCTAATGCAGAGATGATTCCTTTGAAAAGACGGGAGCGAATTCCTCTCACATCCATGTAAAATCCAAGTTTGTCTTTAATGACGCCTCTTCGACAGGCGTTAAACCCGAAAACTCATTTCTTTAGAGGTACTGGCAGTAGACTCGACGTGATGGTCTGCTCATAGACCATTATGTGGTCGAATTTTGGATGTAAAGTGCCGGTACGATCTGGCACCGATGGTCTTGCTGTGATCAAACGGTCTGGCGTATTTTGCTCATTTTGTGTGTACTTGTCACATAGAGTGCCGCACCAAGTTCTGGCGAAGGCAACCGTCTTGATCTTGCAGATAGGTGACAGGAGTGCTCTATCTCCAACATCGCAGCGTCTAATGATGCGTAATTATTTGGAAGGTCAGGTATGCAGGTTTTCATGTATAGCTGCCGTTCTATTTGCTTTAAATGCTTACTATGTAATTCATTGTGAGGAGCACTCACACAATGGGAGAATGCCGTGAACAAATAAAAATACAATTTTAAGCAAAGATATTCAGTGCAAACTTATTAAAAACAGGAAAAATATATTTTGGTCAGGTGTTGCATTTGTAGCAAAGAGTTAGAAATCGCTTGATGTTTTCAAACGTTGCTAGTAATTCTCTACATCAGCGGTACCTATCCCATGGGCGGCAGCCCACTTAGCGCTGGGCCGTTTACGCCGGCCGAGAGTCGAAGACAAGATAAAAGTTATCGGGAGCGTCAGGGGTTTCACTCGTCAGTCGTCAAGGCTAGCGAGCACGGAATGAAACAGAGCTAAATGCCCTATTGCCTTCCCATGCCACTCACAAGGGAATGATCCGTTCTGTCATGTCAAAAGAACGACTCGCCTGAATTTTCTGATTTAATATCTAAACACAACAAGGAGAAAGGGTGGAAGGTTGGTGTTTTACGTCCTGTCTACAGCTAAGATTATTGGAAACGAAACTTTGCACAGATTTCTTACTAGTGGAGGAAAAGGAAACGGCCATGGCCCTTTTAATCCTTTAACTACCGTGTCTTTCATGATAGGTTATCAGAGAACTGCTGCATATTATTGCTATGTATCAGTGTTACGCTGGTAAAGGGAAGCATACTAATGGTCAGCAGAATTCTTATAATTACAGATTGCACCTGTAGATTGTGCTGTCCTCAAGTTCCACTGTCTCCGTATTGTCACCTTGAATTAGTCCGCACCTGCAGATAGGCAACCCAATTACCAGATTTGCAAAGCTGGCTGCGTTCGCGCCTTCCTGTGTCAACGACTTGCGCCCAGAATTGACGCTTACTACACCGCAGACAAAGTTCATATTGTACACCTATAGTGAGAGTTACAAAACAGGAGAGATTCTCTGATGTGTGTCTGTTTTCAGTATGTCTTGAAGTTTTTGCATAATCGTCTTCTGAAACCCTGGAGGTATTTGTGAATAATCCTATATGTGTTACCCCCACCCCCACCTCACTTGGAAAACAAAACAGCGATAAACGTTCTCTTCATGTTGTTACTTCTGACTAAGAAATTAATTAAAATAACCACACATTAAAGTTTCTGAAATAAAATTTGTTGTCAAAGAGTTAAGGAAGCATCCCAGCATTTGCAAATGGTTCAAATGGGTCTGCGCATTATGGGACTTAACTTCTCAGGTCATCAGTCCCCTAGAGCTGAGAACTACTTAAACCTAACTAACCTAAGAACATCACACACATCCATGCCCGAGGCAGGATTCGAACCTGCGACCGTAGCAGTCGCGCGGTTCCAGACTGTAGCGCCTAGAACCGCTCGGCCACCATGGCCGGCCCAGCATTTGCATGGACTGATCCGGGTAAACGTAGGAAACCGATATCTGGATGCTCGACCCGAGAAATGAAGCCGGATGTCTCGAATGCAAGTTGAGGAAGTTAGTCCCCACACCACATCACTCAATGACGGTGGAGATAATGCTGAATTAGTGTTCACTAAGTTTTTTTTTTTCATATTTCATCATGTTTGGCTGCTAACACAATTTGGATTTGCGCATGCTTGTAGAACTAATATTAATTTCAGGATGTATAAACATTCTAAAATAAAGGCAGAGAGAGAAGAGAAAATTGCAAACGAATATTTTTAACAGGTAAAATTTCTTAAGACAGTCTGTATATTACCTATGCAGTATTATAGCTGACATGCGATACCTCCGTGTATCATTCACAGTCTTCGACAGTTTGAAGCAGAGGAACCATTAACACCAGCATGTCCTGTATGCAGACATTGATTTGATGAGAAAGTAAACTGTGGAGATTTAATGGAAATTGGTTGGATGACTGCAATGATTGAGGTTGTATTGATTTGTAAATAGTACAAGGGTGGTACCAAAAGTAAGGTTTCCAATGAGCTACAGCCACGAAGGAAGGTGCTAGGCTAAATCCGACAACGTGCCATGCGCAGTGGTTCCCCCACTCTCGTGCCGCCCGTCCACGATTCGCTACGTCGCTCAGTGTTGGCTTGGCAGCTGTCAGAAATTGAAGTGTTGATCGCCGCTCCCGCCAAGTGCGAGGTTCGAGCAGTAATCTGGTTTCTCCACGCAAGGAAGTTACCGCCCATGGAGATTCATCGGCAGCTGACTGAGGTTTATGGTGCAGAGTGGATGTCCGTTCAGAATGTCCGCAAATGGTGCAGGGCTTTTTCTGAGACTTGCACGGAAGTTCATGATGAAGAACGGAGTGTAATACCGCCAGTTTCGGATGCTATTATCCAGAAGATCAACAGTGAGCTGCTCAAAAATCCGAGGGTCACTGTCCGTGAACTTATTGAACGCATTCCTGAAGCTTCCCATGACACACTTGAAAGAACTTTAACAGAAACGATGGGTTGTCGCAGTATGTGTGCTCGCTGGGTCCCTCGGATGCTGACTGATGGACACAGGGAGCAACGCCTTGACTGTGTTTGCAAGTTTCTTCAACAATGTGAGGGGGAGGCAACAAGGAGAAGTTGTTGGGCTCTATCGTCACAGGAGATGAAATGTGAGTATTTCATTACACCCCTGAAAGAAAACAACAATCTTGTTAGTGGCGTCATTCCAGTTCACCGCTACCAGAGAAATTCAAACAAATGCAGTTGGCAGGAAAGGTTATGCCGAATGTGTTTTGGGATTGGAAGGGGTTACCCCTCAACGATTTCATGCAACCTGGGACGACCATCAACTCAGACAGATATTGTGAAACATTGACCAAACTCTGGCGAGCAATCCAGAATTGCCGCAGAGGAGTAGTGCTTCACGACAACGCTCGACCCCACGTCGCTTGTCAAACACAGGAGCTCTTGAAGAAATTTGAGTGGACTGTTACGCCGCATTCCCCATACAACCCGGACTTAGCCCCCAACTATTATCACTCTTCCCCAAGCTAAAGGAACACTTAGGTGGCAAACGCTTCAAGAGCGAAAATGAAGTCCGAGCAGAAGTCATACGCTTCCTCAAAGGGTTGGCGGGAGACTTCTTCACTTAGGTATACAAAAGCTAGAGCACCGTCTTCAAAAGTGTGTCGAAAAAATGGAGACTATGTTAAAAAATAGACAAAAGTGTAAGCTTTTCAACGATTTATAAATTAATAGCAATAAACAATGTTTTCTATTTGTAAAAAGTAGGGAACTATACCCTTGGTACAACCTTGTATTTTCTCTTTTAATTTTCTTGAAAATGCCTAGCTCTGAAGGATTGAGCTCTAACGATGGAAGCAGAAAAAAACTCTAAACATGAGACATACTAAGTTCCAATCATGTGGGAGGGAGGCATAATTTTCAGCCATTCTGCACATCCGTTAACCACTGGCAGCCAATAAGATTCATTCTCTTTCCGAGCGCCAAGCAGCGAGTTACAGCTAGACAGCGAGAATCTGTCTCCTGCATGCTGCAATGATGCCTAACTATTCATTCAACTCTTTGTGTTTTTTTTTCTTGTATCAATATAATTGTGAATGTGTATCTGTAAATGTATTAGTGCGATTAAAGAAAAAAGTCAATTGATGGCAATAAGCATGAAGTTCTTCACGAGCAAGCGAGGGGTGTTATTTACCGCATTTCTAACTTTTTCAATCGTGAATTTGAAAGCAGGACTCTTACCGCTGACATTTGAAGACACAAAGACGAAATGCAGGAACATGTGATGTCGGCAAGAGAACTGTAGAGATAACTGTATACGAAAGTGTCGGAACTGTAGAAATCTTAGGAAAAGTTGGTTTCGTGTCGCTGGGGAAACATTAAAATCGCAAGAAACCTGTAACACAAGCGGATGGTTTTGTCAACTACGTTTTAAAGTGCCCCGTGCAAATGGTGAACACCCGACATCACAAGAACGTATTACAATTATGCATGAGAATATTGGCTTCAACGGTAGCGCTTTGTTACTGTAAGAATATTAAAAGATATTGGTTTCAAATGTGTTAAGAAGACAATTTTTATTTGAAGAAGTGACATAGGTGCTAACGAACCACATCCATAATAAAGATGCACAATACAAGAGAAGGAGGTAGTGCAACTTGATGAAACATGTGGTGAACCGGTAACATTCCAGGAAGGCCGGCTGGAAAGTGAGTGATGCTATTGGCAGTTTTAGGTATAGATTCCTGGATAACTGTTCTGCATGCTGGCTCTTCTTCTAGTTTTGTTCCTAAGAGTAAACTTGTATTTACGTGTGAGAAGTGACTATCACACTGAAATAAACGCTGTCACTTTTGTGAAATGGTTCACAGAACAAATCTTGCCGTACCTTGCTTCGAAGTTTGTCGTTATAATGTACCATGCTAGTTATAATACAACTGCTACTGATAAAACACCAAGCACAAACACCAGGAAACCGGGTATTTTGCCCTGGTTTAAAAATAAAAAATACTTCGCACATTGTGAACCAGATTCGTGCCGAACTCTTGCAAATATGCAAGTTATGCAACAGAACATACAGACTTGATTTTCTTCCACGTGAATGTGCTCACACAGTTTTGTGTTCACATACAGATCACTGTCAGTGTAATCCCATGGTGTTAGTTTGGGCAAAGGTTAAAAACTATGCGGCAGAAAAAACAAATCATTCAAGATAATAGACACTGAATCTCTTGTGCATGAGGCAATAGACGACACCCCCCTCTCAGTGTGGGCACAGTCTGTGCGGTATTTTGAAATGCTTCAGGAAAAAGGCTTTGATAGCGAGGTGAAGATGGATAGAAGCCGTTAACCTATTATCGTAAATTTACCGTCAGATGCTTCGGACACAGACTGAGATAACAGTGACTATGGTATTACGATGTAAACTTTGGAGTACAATAAAGCAATAATATCTCTTGGTTTTAAAGACTCACGGTTGAAAAATGTGTTTGTTAACTCATCAAAATGGTTCAAATGGCTCTGAGCACTATGGGACTTAACTGCTGAGGTCATCAGTCCCCTAGAACTTAGAAATACTTAAACCTAACTAACCTAAGGACCGTTACACACATCCATGCCCGAGGCAGGATTCGAACCTGCGACCGTAGCGATCGCGTGGTTCCAGACTGAAGCGCCTAGAACCGCTCGGCCACCCTGGCCGGCGTTAACACATCAGTTTCATACACAGTATACGAGAACTTCCCAGCCTTGAGTACTAATTTGTATCCTATGTAGTATACAGACCATAGTGTTCAACATTTTGTCCGAGGAGAAGTTAAGCTTTTCTCAGCGTGTTGTATGCTCTAATAACTTGTGAGAATAATGTGGTCGGATAAATTCTTCCAAAACTTCCACTGGTAAATTCCTGCCATTTTCAAAGCATGAACTGGAAAATGTCTTAAAAAGACAGAGACGGTTATCCGTCGAGATAGCGGTGGTTTTCGTTGTTATCGGTCAGCATTTCCTCGAGTTATCCGCAGAAGGTGGTTAATTGTTTGCTTGTTCAATGGATTATAAACGCAACCTCTCACTGTAATGTCGAACGAGTTAGTTTATACTCATAACGCCTGTTGACAGCGAAAAATATTAAAACATACTGACGATTATTACAACAGATTTTAACGTTAGACTTTTCTACCATTAATTCCTTTTTTACACACAATGAATACACTTAACTGCAGTCAGACACACTCACAATGAAGCCTTGTACACATTTTTAAAAATTCTATGGACTAGAAGCAGGGGTCTGCGCTTGAAGTTTGCATTGTTGTGTATTACATTTTTACTTATAATACAGTCTAAATCGCAATAAATGACCATTACTGCAACCAGTTTCAATAATCTTGTCGTCAGTTGTAATTTTGAGAAAAATTGTGCTTGACGTCTTCGCAAAGCTGTGTCAGCTGTTCTCACTTTCCGACACCCTGCGGACTAAAACTGTGGAGCAGTTGGCGCATCGTTCTCAAGACATGAAGTACAATTTCTCTCAAGACGCCTGATCGAAATCGGTTTAAAAATGTATTATTCTGGTCATAGGAATAAACGTATAATACGATATACCGTAGGCAAATGAACCTGATTGTTGTCTGCAGCAACACAGTTGGGCAACGTGGACTTTGCCCATTCTCTGCTGCCATGCACGCGCACATCTCATCTCCGCCACACTTCCCAACTACTCTGCCTCTATTCGCGGAAGCGCCATTCTTACCTGATGCCGGCTGTAGTTGTTTAATTTGAATTTAACGTTATAGTTTCGCGGTGTTTCAAAATGCATCTAACAAGGAGATCGAGTTTTTGCGATAATATAAAGGAACTTCTTAAAGAAGGGATATATTAATATGACACCGAATACGATGAGTAACACACATAGTTGCGGCGATGACGAGTGTACAGTTTGCACTGTCATGGTCACGTCACGGGCAAGTGAGAACGCTGCCGTTTACATGCCTACAACAATGCTACCCACGACGTCGGTGAAATCATGGACCGCTGCTGCGGGTCCCAACGGGCCGGGACACGTCGCTGTTGCAGACCCCGACAGGTTGGAGGAAGTCGCATCCTCTGATGAGCAAAGAAGAAAAGCCGTTACAAGCGATGATAGAAGTACAAAGACCCTCACGCGGCAACAAACACAGACAATAAGCGGTGGGAACACTCTTCCGCGGCTTCGTATTCTGTTGCAGCTGCGGCTGGACGGCGCTGGACGATCTCGACTGGCGCTGACAACGACTGCAACTGAGGCTGCAGAGGTCCTGGGCCCGCCTTGTATCCCCGTTGTGATCGGATGCTGCATTCCTGTTGACTACTGCCAATTTCAAGCGCCTCTGGTGGTTGTTGTTGTTGTTGTGGTCTTCAGTCCTGAGACTGGTTTGATGCAACTCTCCACGCTACTCTATCCTGTGCAAGCTTCTTCATCTCCTAGTACTTACTGCAACCTACATTCTCCTGAATCTGCTTAGTGTATTCATCTCTTGGTCTCCCTCTACGATTTTTACCCTCCACGCTGCCCTCCAATACTAAATTGGTGATCCCCTGATGCCTCAGAACGTGTCCTACCAACCGATCCCTTCTTCTAGTCAAGTTGTGCCACAAACTCCTCTTCTCCCCAATCCTATTCAATACCTCCTCATTAGTTATGTGATCTACCCATCTAATCTTCAGCATTCTTCTGCAGCACCACATTTCGAAAGCTTCTATTCTCTTCCTGTCCAAACTGTTTATTGTCCATGTTTCACTTCTATACATGGCTACACTCCATACAAATACTTTCAGAAACGACTTCCTGACACGTAAATCTATACTCGATGTCAACAAATTTCTCTTCTTCAGAAACGCTTTCCTTGCCATTGCCAGTCGACATTTTATATCCTCTCTACTTCGACCATTATCAGTTATTTTGCTCCCCAAATAGCAAAACTCCTTTACTAATTTAAGTGTCTCATTTCCTAATCTAATTCCCTCAGCATCACCCAACTTAATTCGACTCCATTCCATTATCCTCGTTTCGCTTTTGTTGATGTTCATCTTTCCCTTCAAGACACTGTCCATTCCGTTCAACTGTTCTTCCAAGTCCTTTGCTGTCTCTGACAGAATTACAATGTCATCGGCGAACCTCAAAGTTTTTATATGTTCTCCATAGATTTTAATACCTACTCCGATTTTTTCTTTTGTTTCCTTTACTGCTTGCTCAATATACAGATTGAATAACATCGGGGAGAGGCTACAACCCTGTCTCACTCCCTTCCCAACCACTGCTTCCCTTTCATGTCCCTCGACTCTTATAACTGCCATCTCGTTTCTGTACAAGTTGTAAATAGCATTTCGCTCCCTGTATTTTACCCCTGCCACCTTCAGAATTTGAAAGAGAGTATTCCAGTCAACATTGTCAAAAGCTTTCTCCAAGTCTACAAATGCTAGAAACGTAGGTTTGCCTTTTCTTAGTGTAGCTTCTAAGATAAGTCGTAGGGTCAGTATTGCCTCACGTTTTCCCATATTTCTACGGAATCCAAACTGATCTTCCCCGAGGTCGGCTTCTACCAGTTTTTCCATTCGTCTGTAAAGAATTCGTGTTAGTATTTTGCAGCCGTGACTTATTAAACTGATAGTTCGGCAATTTTCACATCTGTCAACACCTCCTTTCTTTGGGACTGGAATTATTATATTCTTCTTGAAGTCCGAGGGTATTTCGCCTGTCTCATATATCTTGCTCACCAGATGGTAGAGTTTTGTCAGGACTGGCTCTCCCAAGGCCGTCAGTAGTTCTAATGGAATGTTGTCTACTCCTGGGGCCTTGTTTCGACTCAGGTCTTTCAGTCCTCTGTCAAACTCTTCACGCAGTATCATACCTCCCATTTCATCTTCATCTAAATTCTCTTCCATTTCTATAATACTGTCCTCAAGAAAATCGCCCTTGTATAGACCCTCTATATACTCCTTCCACCTTTCTGCTTTCCCTTCTTTGCTTAGAACTGGGTTTCATTTGAGCTCTCGATATTCATACAAGTGGTTCTCTTTTCTCCAAAGGTCTCTTTAATTTTCCTGTAGGCAGTATCTATCTTACCCCTAGTGAGATAAGCCTCTACATCCTTACATTTGTCCTCTAGCCATCCCTGCTTAGCCATTTTGCACTTTCTGTCGATCTCATTTTTGAGACGTTTGTATTCCTTTTTGCCTGCTTCATTTACTGCATTTTTATATTTTCTCCTTTCATCAATTAAATTCAGTATTTCTTCTGTCACCCAAGGATTTGTACTAGCCCTCGTCTTTTTACCTATTTGATCCTCTGCTGCCTTCACTACTTCATCCCTCAAAGCTACCCATTCTTCTTCTACTGTATTTCTTTCCCCCATTCTTGTCAATTGTTCCCTTATGCTCTCCCTGAAACTCTGTACAACCTCTGGTT
This sequence comes from Schistocerca serialis cubense, assembly GCF_023864345.2. Classification (NCBI taxonomy): domain Eukaryota; kingdom Metazoa; phylum Arthropoda; class Insecta; order Orthoptera; family Acrididae; genus Schistocerca; species Schistocerca serialis. Next base: position 462,224,211 of record NC_064639.1, read on the forward strand.
CTTTCAGTTTATTCAGGTCCCATCTCCTTAAATTCCCACCTTTTTGTAGTTTCTTCAGTTTTAATCTACAATTCATAACCAATAGATTGTGGTCAGAGTCCGCATCTGCCCCTGGTAATGTCCTACAATTTACAACCTGGTACCTAAATCTCTGTCTTACCATTATATAATCTATCTGAAACCTGTCAGTATCTCCAGGCTTCTTTCATGTACACAGCCTTCTTTTGTGATTCTTGAACCAAGCGTTAGCTATGATTAAGTTATGGTCTGTGCAAAATTCTACCAGGCGGCTTCCTCTTTCATTTCTTAGCCCCAATCCATATTCATCTACTACGTTTCCTTCTCTTCCTTTTCCTACACTCGAATTCCAGTCACCCATGACTATTAAATTTTGTCTCCCTTCATTATCTGAATAATTTCTTTTATCTCATCATACAGTTCTTCAATTTCTTAGTCATCTGCAGAGCTAGTTGGCATATAGACTTGTACTACTGTCGTAGGCGTGGGCTTTGTGTCTATCTTGGCCACAATATTGCGTTCACTATGTTGTTTGTAGTAGCTTACCCGAACTCCTATTTTTTTTCTTCATTATTAAACCTACTCCTGCATTTTCCCTATTTGATTTTGTATTTATAACCCTGTATTCACCTGACCAAAAGTCTTGTTCCTCCTGCCACCGAACTTCGCTAATTCCCACTATATCTAACTTTAACATATCCATTTCCCTTTTTAAATTTTCTAATCTACCTGCCCGATTAAGGGATCTGACATTCGACGCTCCGATCCGTAGAACGCCAGTTTTCTTTCTCCCGATAACGACGTCCTCTTGAGTAGTCCCCGCCCGGAGGGAGATTAATGGATAAATTTAATTAATTTGTATATCAATTTGATACCAAAATTGGGATGGTGCCCCCATGAATAGCCGAAGGCAGCTTGAACGGCTGGACTTTTTAACATTTCAAATAATGAAGCAAGTATATTTTATGAATAAAAGTCAAACAACTTCCTGTATGTCGCTTGTTAGATTTCATTTCCGAAAAGTATAAAACATAACACCTAGAGACAGAATTACAGTCGACGGATTTTTATTCATATAATATGTATCTTTAACTGTCTCTGTGTGCCACATGAAACCATTATGGATTCGTTGAAAATGAAACAAATGGTTTATTTCTTGCTTATGTATTGCTATTTCTCAGGTGTGCATACCCGGGAATCCTCGGCTTGAAACAAGTCCGCACAAGTATCAGATTCCATTCGGGGAGTTACCTGCCACCCCAGTTGAAATCACTACATGTCAGTCAGCGGGTCAGTCGTAATATTCTGCAATGCATATAAAAGCGATGTTATTGTGTTCAACGTGCGAGCAAGTAGTTAATCGTATGTGGAAGAAAGGTAAAATGTGAAGTCCACTGGCAAGAATTATCTTAGTGGTCTTATAAATCAAGAGACTGAAAAGCTATGTAATCATAAAATTCAAAGGAAGGTACAAGTAATGTTGTCTTTCATATCCAAAGTAAATGAAGTTTCAGTGACATTTAATGTATACAATGCAGGATGAGTCACCTACCATTACCACTGGAAACACCTCCCAAACCACAACAAACACGGAATAACCAATTCCGCAGTCCGAAAGTGAGGAGAGGGGCCGGTGTAATTGGTTAATACAGACCATTGAGAAATGCACGGAAGTATGATTTTCAACATATACCTATGATTTTTTAAATGGAAAACTGTTATTATTTTTAGCACAACTGAAAATAGAAAATGCTGTTTCGTGCATTGTAAAACGTCAATTACCTCCAGAGCAATTTGTGACGTAAGAGTGATACTTGAGTAACTCCTCAGCGGTTCAATCGTGTGTTTCGGAGGGAACCGAATTAATTAGAGATACAAAAAGACGTGATGTAACGTAGGTAAAGAAGAGACTTGAACAGGGCGGTCCGTCCGCATGCTAACATTTTTATCAGTTTTTTTCTCTGAGGAATACTGTATGGCATTAATTTTTTAGAAGATAATGTACATTAACATGAGAATTTAGGTAAACTTACAAATTTGTTTTTTGTTTAATCACAGAATGTGAAAGAGTGTGTCCTGACATTTCAGGTCATTAAATGTTCAAAGTGGTGTCCATTCATTTGCTGCACACATTTGCAGTCTACCGCATAATGAATGTCTTACGCGACGCAGTACATCTGGTGTAACATTGCCACAGGCTGCCTCAATACGATGTTTCATATCCTCTGGCGTTGTAGGCACATCACGGTGCTCGTTCTCCTTTAACGTACCCTGCAGAAAGAATTCTAAAGATGTAAGATCAGGACAACGGGCTGGCCAATTTACGCATCCGCCACGTCCTCTGAAACGACCGTCGAACATTCTGTCAAGGGTGAGCCTAGTGTTCATTGCAGAATGTGCAGGAACACCGTCATGTTGATACCACATACGTCTACGCGTTTCCGACGGGACATTTTCTAGCAATATTAGTAGGTCATTCTGTAGAAACTCGATGCATTTTGCAGCCGTTTGGGTTCCTTCAGTGAAATGAGGACCATTGAGATGGTCACCAATTACTCCGCACCATACATTTACATTCCACGTTCGTTGTCGCTCTACCTGTCGAAGCCAGCGAGGATTGTCGACGGACCACTAATGAATGTTTCGTAAATTCACTGCACCGTGGTTTGTGAAACCTGCTTCGTCGGTGAACAGGTAGAACTGCAACACATTCTTTGTTAATGTCCATTGACAGAAATTCACTCGATTATTAAAGTCATCTCCATGTAATTTTGATGCAGCGACACGTGATACGGGTGATATTAGTGACGATGAAGTATGCGCATTACACTACTTTGACTCACTGCACTGCCTGTAGCGACGTCACGTGAACTCATGTGTGGGTTCACGCCAACAGCAGCTAACGCACCGAGTGCACCTGCTTCTCCTGTGATGGGTTTGTTCCGGACCCGTTTGCGTGTTACTGCCATATCTTTTGCATACAATTGTTTGTACATGTTTTCGAATGTGCGGCGCGATGGATGATCTCCGTCCGGGTACCTTTCTGCATACAACCTGCAGGCTGCATTTTGTCTACACTCGTCATAGATCAGTGTCATCTCTGCCTCTTCAGAGTTAGAATAAACAGTTTTCACAGTTCTTACAACACTGTACACACTGTTGTATTTGCGATCTTCTCACGTTGCTACTGCGCGTACTTCTGTCCTCAGTTGTGTACAGTACACTACCACAGACGTCCGGTAACACAGTGTAGGCCGGCCGGAGTGGCCGAGCGCTTCTAGGCGCTACAGTCTGGAAGCGCGCGACCGCTACGGTCGCAGGTTCGAATCCTGTCTAGGGCTTGGATATGTGTGATGTCCTAAGGTTAGTTAGGTTTAAGTAGTTCTAAGTTCTAGAGGACTGATGACCTCAGAAGTAAAGTCCCATAGTGCTCAGAGCCATTTGAACCAAACACAGTGTACTACAGTTATGCTGAATACAAGGACTAATTCAGTAAGCACTACACACAAACACGGAGACAGCCAAACGCGTAAATATCGTAGACTTCGTAAACAAACCCCTACAGAACTTGTTTGTTACAACACGCAGCTGAACGTCTGAGGTTTCAAGCGTCAAATTTACGTTACAAATTACTCTGAATGTACTTAACATTTTACAATGTAACAAACGGTATCGATTAAGTATTTTTTCCTATGACAAACTGCCTGCTGGCTTCTGTCTCGGGTTCTTCGGCCGACGTTCATCTAATGATTTTTCTGACGTTTCGCCAGCACGAGTGGCTGGCATTGTCAAAGCTTCACCCTCCATTGCCGGTGGGAGCCGAGCTCGCGGGCGCAGACTATATGTACCTGGCGCGCCAACGTCCGAGGGCTTCTCCGCGGTCATTTCCGGTGCGGTTCTCCTCTTGCTACCTGCGACGGTCGTTCGCTGCAGTACGGGAAGCCAGGATCCGTTTACCGTAAGGCTTTCCTCTTTCTTGTTCAAACTGTTCGCGTGTTTTTGTATTTCCACAGCTTCTCTGAACAAGCGCGTGTGATAGTGCTTCTCTACAGCCAGAACTTCCGTGTCGGCGAATTTTATTACGTGGTCGGTCTCATTCAGTGCGTGCTCTTCCACGGCCGATTTCTCCACCTGCCCCAACCTGCAATGTCGTTTATGCTCTTTGATCCTGGTGTTAATGGATCGTCCAGTCATTCCGACATAAACTTTTCCGCATGTGCATGGTATACGGTATATTCCCGACATTGCAAGTGGGTCTCTTTTCTCCTTCGCCGATCTAAGACACTCTTTGATCTTCCTTGTCGGTTTGAAAATCGTCTTTACGCCATGTTTGCGCAATATACGGCCGATTCTGTCCGTCAGTCTGGGAATGTAGGGCAGAAAGGCCGTACCCGACATTTCTTTTTCTGGTTCCTTACTTCGCCGAGTGTTTGGCTCTGTTACACTTCTAATATAATTTGTGGAGTACCCATTGCTCCTCAGGACAGTTTCCAGGTGTTGCGTTTCTCGTTTGAGGTGTTGCGGCTCACATATTCGTCCTGCTCTCGTTACGAGCGTACTAATCATGCCTCTTTTCTGGCTCGGGTGGTGGTTTGACAGTTTGTGCAGGTATCGGTCCGTGTGTGTCGGTTTTCGATACACGCTGTGTCCCAGGTTTTCGCCGTCCCTTGTGACCAACACATCTAGAAATGGCAGTTTCTTGTTCTTTTCTACTTCCATGGTAAATGTTATGTTGGCATGGAGGCTGTTCAGGTGTCTTAGGAAGTCACCGAGCTGTTCTTCACCATGGCTCCACACCACGAAAGTATCATCGACGTACCTGTACCACACCTTAGGTTTGCAAGTCGCCGAGTCCAGTGCCTGTGCTTCGAATTGTTCCATGAAGAAGTTGGCCACCACTGGACTGAGAGGACTACCCATGGCGACGCCTTCCAGCTGTTCGTAGAAATCGCCATTCCACGTGAAATAGCTCGTGGTGAGACATGCATGGAAGAGCTTTCTGATGTCTTGCGGGAAAATGGAACCGATGTGGTCCAGAGCGTCACTGAGTGGCACTTTCGTAAATAACGAAACAACATCAAAGCTGACCAGGATGTCGTTTGGTGCAAGTTTCAGTTTCTTAAGCTTCTCAATGAAATGTCCTGAGTCCTTAATGTATGTGTCGGTCTTCCCCACGTGTGGCTGGAGCAGAGAGGCCAAGTGTTTTGCCAGTTTATATGACGGTGATCCAGGAGCGCTATCGATCGGTCTCAGTGGAACGTTGTTCTTATGGATCTCGGGTAATCCATACAGCCGAGGTGGTAGGGCTTCTGTGTTACGCAGGTTTCTCTGTATGTCTGCCGGCAGAGAAGACGCCTTGATTAATCGATTCGTATTCCGTGTGATACGCTGCGTCGGATCTGCGCTTAGTTTTCGGTACGTCGTCGGATCTAATAGGTCTCGGATCTTTTGCTCATAATCTTCGGTGTTCGTTACGACGGTCGCATTCCCCTTATCGGCAGGCAGTACCAATATGCTCTTGTCGGCGTTGAGATTCTTAATGGCTTGTACCTCTTCTCTCTTCAGGTTGCAAGCTGGTGGTTTTGCTCGGCGCAGTATCCTGGCTGTTTCAGTGCGTATTTCCTCTGCCCTTTCACAGGGAAGGGTCCGAATGGTAGGTTAGCCCAGCAGCTAAAATGTACAATTAATAAAAAAAACTAAAGGTATCCGTTCAAACACAGCTATTTATTCCATTTCATATAGCAGACTTTGCACACGTGCACTAAACTATGGCGCATGGATTGCAGCTGTTTCTATTCAGGATACATGTAATTTGTCGGACGGTTGTTGCGTGTAAAGGACACTTTAGAAAATTCCAGTAATCGACTCACATAGCAGAAACTGGAAATATTCTTCAGCACCCCGCATTCGATTCCCGAGAGGTAGCGTCAGTAAAATTAGCCAGAGGCGTACAAGCATTCATTCTTCCCACATTTCGTCAGCGACTGGAATGGAAGAAAGCTTAATATACGACGCAATAAAAAGTACGCTCTGCTACACATTTCATAGTGACTGCATTATAGGCCTAGACAAAGAACCAGAATGTATGCACCAATCCCGAAGCCAAACGAGTAAGTAGCCACATCATTACGTCTGATTGCCCAAGCAATTGCTGGATATTTGTACAACATGAGAATTCTAATACGAGGCAAGGTCTCACATTCCTAGACTATCGGGAAGCCAAGAAGCAGAAACTATTGGAATCCGAGTCGATTAACTTGGGAACACAAGACCGCCTCTTCACCCTTCAACTGATAAGCTCGACAGTTTTATATTTAAATTCGATGTTATGAACAACCCGGAAAACGCCCGATTCTTTAAAGAATCGAACTCCCATGTATAAAACAGCTCCAAACGTTCATTGTCTTACAAATGATTTAATGTGTTAAATGTTTGCCCTTAAGCATGTAGGCTAGGAAAGATTTCGGAAAGATTTGAATCATGTTTGAAGCTTGTTCAAAGACGTCAAGTGCTCCTTTTATGAAACGTAACAGCCCATTTTTTACAAGATTTCGAAGTTAATTTGGATCGCTTGATTAATTTGCAAGTCGTTAGATAGGACCCATGTGCGTAATTTCGCGTTTTGTGCTCTGTGGTGTGATTACCAACAACTTAATGGCAAAGCATTGGCCAATATTACGTCCATCCATTGGCAGAGACATGTATCGTCGATTCGTTTAAGTGGAATTATGACTTTTCGTTTACAAACAATTGGATAGTAAAAGAAGTACGAAATACACTGTATTACAATTTTAGAAACCTGTAACAACTCTCTTTGCCATACCGTCAGCCTGCTATACTACTGTTTAACATGACGCTGCTCCGTGTCTACCACTAGGCAAGACTAGGCTGCCGCTTGGGCGGCAAAATTTTAGGGGCGGCAGATGGTGGAAAAAATTAATTTCAAATCAAACAGCATGTCTCGTATCAGTATAGCATAATTTCTAAATGCAAGGAAAACTTCATTCGCACTAGACGATAATTCCACGCTTCCGTTAGCCCATTTTCTTGTAATTAAATAAAATAAGTAATTGATGCCAAATGTAGTTGCACCAGTATATAAGTTGAATAGTGTTTAAAATGTTCGGCACATTCTTCCTATTTCAATTATTTCAGGAAATTTCAAAAATTGAGGACAAAAAATAAGAAATCGAGGACAATTGTTGTCCTCAATAGGTTTTGAAGGAACTGAGGACAAAGCATGGAGCAAAGAAAAGGAGTTGGTTTCTCGTCAACATTTTTTTGTTTTATTGAACTATCTGAGCTACCCCCGTTCAACTTCGCGAACTTTTATCCATCTACGATTTTCAAAATTAATATCCGTAAAGAATTTTACTTTGGCTTACTTTTATTTGATAATTATTATAGCCAGCAAGGCGGTTACACCGCAGTTACGAAAGATGGAAGAATATAAAAAGGGTAATTTTCGCTCCATTTTAAGCAAAACTAGTTTTTTAGTAATTTCAATGTTTTTGACGTCATATCTCCTGAGCCAAGCGTCGTACAATGATATAATTTTGCAGGTACATTCAGCGATATAATATAATACTGTATACAATGTTTGTTGTGAATAGAGTGAATAGTAAAGAAGCGATAAATTAAAACGTCATGCCTGATGTTGAAATTTCACTGCGCGCCATTTTAAGCATATAAATGTATATGACATCATATCTCCTAAACTATGAATCGTACATTGACATAATACAGCAAATACATTCAGTGGTATATGTACATACCATCTCCAAAGCGAGATGCCAATAGGGTTATTGCGATTAGAGTGAGTAGTAAAGAGGTAATAAATTAAAACGTCATGCACAATGTTGAAGTTTTACTGCCCGCCATTTTTAGCAAACTCTAGTTTTACACGCATCTGTATGTTTATCACTTCACGTCCCCTGCATTATGTCTCGTATAATGATATAAATTTGTAGGTACATTCAATGCTATATGCGGATAGTGTGTTGTGATCAGAGTTGGTATTGTACTAAAGAAGTAATAAATTGAAACGTCATGCCTGATGGTGCCGTTTTAATAGATGAACAGCGGAAATCCAGTAAGCGATTAATTCTTTTTCCCTTCATCATTTTGTGCGTGAGGGCGTGTCAACGGCAAAAAATATTTGCTGCTACGTGTAGATTTTGTTAGAAGTCGCTCAGTGCATTTCAGCGCCCATCAGTTAAGTTGCCTTGAGACAAACACACGGTTTCTAATTATAAAACTTGCTTTATTGTGTTACTTTTAACATAAGTTTAAACCTCTTAATGAGTAGATTATGACAGCAATTTAAATTTTTAAATTCGGTCAATAATTGCGCTATGGTCATCAGACGTTCCGTATTTTACAGGATTGTCCTTTATTTAACTTAATTATCCCGTTGTCCAGACAAAATACGTACAGGACGTATTTTGTTCCATTTTCATTAACCATCCCGTATATTCTGAAATAGCGTGCTTCTAAGAAAGTTATAGCGTAACCAGTTGCAGAGTATCTGTAGCATTACCCTAGGAAAAAAACAAGTCACACTCTTTGATTAATCCAAACTGAACGAGGTCTATCATTTTCAGCTTGCTTACATCTCAAGATGACTGCTGCAAGAATTTGCTGCTCATTAATGCGTTTGTGCTAGCTCTACTTCGCACTAATGCTACTGTAGAAAGATCACAAGTGATTTACGTATGAATCGATGAAAAGAGAAGAATTAGGGTCGCAGCCGTTAAGGAAATAGTTTTAACCAAGATTCGTTTCCAGGATACTTCATTTGTTGATTTTTATAAAATTCCGTTTGAAAAAAATCAGACTCCTGAATGAGATACATTCTTCTGCAAAAATAGCGAAAGGATTGTCAGAAACTACCAATGGCGAAACTTCCGGGCCAGTTGAGATAGTAACCTATGTAAATAATGGTCATTTTCTACCCCTGTTAAAGACATCGTTCTATTAAAGTGATATATTGTGTTTGCGTGTGACAACAATAAGACAATAAAATATTTACTGATTGGTAATGCAAGGTATTTCGATAGTTTTTTAGTACGAATTTTAAGAAAATGGTACGATAATCTGTGTGGTTGTAGCATAAACCATATGGTTTAACACAGATCTGCTGTATATCAATCTACCATATAGAGGTATTAACAAAAGTCTCCACAAAATGTCGAATCATTTCTGCTTGTAATTTGCGTCTCATATATTGATTTTGAAAATCTGGTCACCCTAAATTATGCGAAATATTAAAAATCAAATTTCTGATGCCTCTCTAAGCCTTTAGATAGGCAGTCTGGAAATGGGTCTTGATACCGTGCCTCAGGTCCTCAGATAATCGTTCACTAATATCAATGACTTGCTTCAGTTACACACAATCTGTAGGAAACATTTACTTTCTACAAATAAGTTTTGCAAGACCAAAAATATCCTTTTAAGCTTATAATGCAGGTCAAGAGGAAAGATTACGATCAACTTCTCAAAATTCGCAATACGTACAAATTTTCAATTTAAAATGGTTTCGTGTTACTCCATGTCTGCCACAATATGAGGAACATTTGGCCGAAGGCTCCGTTTTACTTACCATTTCCAACAAACGAAAGTGAACTGAGGTTTTATGGTTATCTGAATAATTCGTCAGCGCCTTTTTCTTTTTTCTCTCCCCAGACAATGGTGATGGTCACAAAGAAGATATTAAAACTTTTGTCATATCCCGACAATGGTTACTGTATGATAAGGTTTCCAGATGCATATAACTATCTTGAATATTTTACATTCAACAGTTAGTTGTATCTTCTGTATCTACTATCCCCACGTAGGCATGTGGTTACGTTAATCAGGTTGCAATGTATCTGACAAATAAATGTCGTTCTAGAAGCTAATAAAAAATAAATGCTATCTGTGGATCGCAGTTTTTCAGTATCTTTCCAATGTCTCAACAATAACGATCTTCCATGGATCTTTCCGACAGCTGTTCCCTGTCCTTATCCGCGACGCTTACGTCACGAACGTGGTGGCTCGAGATTTCCCTCGCGCATGCGCACTACGGAGTAGCAGGCGGTGTTCGGTGGGAATGGAGAGCGGCTGTCACGTTTCCAGTTCACGTGCTCACGAGCCGTGGGCAAGTCAGTTGCCTTGAGGTGGCATACAGGATTGTGTTGTCTCTGTTTCATCAAAACAGTTGATTTTGTGTGACAATATTCTCATTGTGATCGATAGCGACGCCGTACGTAAGAAAGTTGGTAAGTTGTTGCTTTTGTTTTCTAAAGGCAAGCGATAATTTCGACTTTAATAACGAAACACATTAGTGATCTTGAAAAACGTTATTAGTTCGTTCTTTTATCAGAAATGTTGCGATTTGCAGCGACAGTCGTTCACTAGTAAAAACACTAGTGATACATGAATTTATGACGACAATTATTCAGATAACAATGAACTTTTGTGACAGTTCTTTTCATATGGTCTTGAAATGATCACTTGAGCGGGAAGGCAATAATTGTAAAGATCTTTTGTATGCTTTGCTTTTCGCAGGGAAAATTTGAAACGAAAATCCATTTCTTTACTGCGTAAAGAAGATTGTTACATCGTATGCGCGTTGTACAGTATTTCTCTTTTTCCTTGTCTGATATATACAAATTTCAAAGGAATCCAACCAGCCAAACCATAATTTTTATACTTTTCCTTCATTGCTGTTCTTTTTCTTTCTTGCTCCGTCCTGAAGACCTCGACACCGAAGGAACGTAAAACCGCACTGTTTCTTAGCTGTTTACTTACTTTGTGACAGAAGGCCTCATTTAAAAAAATCAGCGCAATATACCAAGCGTTTATTCGAAAGTATTCTACAAAACATTTTTCAGAAAAAAACGAGCCGGCCGGCTGTTATGTGGCCAATGCATACTGTTGAAAATTATTCTTGCAGTACTCATAATAATGCTCTTACGGCTAATTGTAATAATTTAAGTAGAGGGACTGAAACAACCATTCTGTGTACATATGAATCCACGATTGAAAATTTGATGTTTTGCGAGTATTTTTTGTATTACAGTTACTCTGTGTGTGTGTGTGTGTGTGTGTGTGTGTGTGTGTGTGTGTGTGTCACGAAGAATATGCAAAAGCATTGTCGCTTTGATGAGAAGTGGAAAAAAATTTGCATTGCAAGTAATTGATGGCTATCACCGAGCGAATACCATTTGCAAAAGCAGCTGGATAACGAAACGTATGTTGAAACGCCTCACTAAATAAGAAGAAAGCCATAAGACTGCTAGATGAGAGCAATCTATGAAGTATGATGACCGATACTGCTAGAAAACGTTTATTGAAAAAAATTAAAGAATGCGCCTTACTTGAGTTGAAACAGGGTTTTCGATAAGTTATTAACTGGAGTTAGCGCTTCGCAAACCAGTAGAAACTTAAGACATTTGGGTCTGATATTTATATTATTTATTTTTTGTATTTGTGCTAGGAGAAGCAAAGTGACATTTAAATAATTCATTTGCAGGTTCTTGAGATCAGAGGTCAGCGTCACACATTTTATACATAAGCTGTTTAGACATAACATCGATAGACCGTAAGACATACTCATACTTACATTATTCAACTCATTTAGTATCTTCGTAAAGTAAATAATTTCGTTCCACACATTACGTCCATAGTACTTGAAAAAATGTGCTGGGTATCTACGTTTTGGGATGTTTAAATTTTACCTACATAATAACATCAAGTTTACAAGAAAAGACACATTTTTCTGTATTGCGCAGGACGTCGGTATAGCGGCAATAGTGAGGAAATCAGCAGCGATATGAGAGCGACAACTTTCTGTGAGATACACGCCTTTAGAGGACCTTATTAGTGCATTGCTAAGATAACACACATCACATTGTTTCTCAGTGTGATCCTAACTGATGTAATTTCACGCCGGAACGTTCCATAAAGTTTTCCATTGCCTGATAATGAAAAACTGATCGTCTGTCACAGAACCACTGCGAGTCCGCGTCGTCAGAACCTGCTGTTTTCGTTGCCAAATCGCAGCTGACCCAGTTGTACTTTCAGATTGCAAAGCGCGTGATAATCGCAAGGTGAAATACTCGGACCGTAAGGAAGATGCTTTCCCTACTTTTCCTTAATATCTCCCCGAAACAAATGGTGTATTTCCAAGGGCCTGTTGATGAAAAGTAATGTCTCCGATTTTCTTAGCGTGGAAACTTTTAAAGCTACATCTTTGTTCTTTATGTCTATATATTTGCAGTGCTTTGCCACTAGAGGGCTCCGTTTTGTATCGTGTAACATGACGATGTGTAACGTAACATGTCGGTGCGTGAAAAACAGCGTACTGTTATCGAGTTTCGACTTCGAAGAGTTCGTCCACACATGGAGCATGACAATGCCAGACCATATACGAGCGCTGTGACATCTACAACAGTCCGACGCCTTGGGTCCACTGCCATCGATTATCCTCCATACAGTCACGATTTGGCGTCATTCGATTTTCATTTCTTTTCAAAACTTAAAGAACACTTTCAAGGACTTCACTTTGATAGTGATGAAGCGGTTCAAGCAGAGGTGAGGTTGTGGCTCCGTCAACAAAGTCAAACATTCTACAGTGTTGGTAGTTTGTGGTTGGCAGAAATGTGTTCCTCGCCAGGGTGTCTATGTTGAAAAATAAAAATGTAGACTTGAAGAATAAAAATGTAGACTGTTAATAATGTTTGTTTTATTTAAAAAGCTTTAAGAGTTTTCACATAAATTCAGAGGCCTTATTTTTGGGCACGCTGTAGTTACTTCAAGCTAGTTTTACATACTTTCACTCTTGTTATCTTCTGGTGTATTACAGCTAAAGCCAGTGAAGTACTTCTTTTTTCAACTGCGAGAAATCATCATATATATTATTTCTCGATGGTGTTTTTTTTGTTAGTAGTTTCGATTGAGACATCATTTTCAAGATTTCGTTCACCACTATTGACGAGAAATACACAAATGGTTTAAAGTTATTATTTTCGTTAAAAACTTTATTTTGAAAACCTTTTTCTAGAAACAATGTACAAGGTGCCATCTATTGACGATCTACTTGTACTATTATGCAGGTCAGGGGTTGGAGTTGTTTACTTTCTTTAAGCAAATGTTGTGTACTGCATCTACCTGTACATGATTACTCCGTACTTCACAGTCTGTTCAATATTTGTATATAAATGCGTGTATGAAGGACACGACTGCGCGGCTTTACGATTGCGCTCAGATCCTGAAGGACAACAGCAACTCATCATTGACGAAGCGGCTATTTACTTGAGTTGTTGTTTTACGAGTCCATCAGCGGCTACACGACGATTACACGGACGCCTACTTTTCCGCTGGTCTCATTAAGTTCAAGCGACTGCCTGTCCACTTACCGGAAGAGCACATGGTGACTCCAAACTCATGGAATTTTTTTTAAATTGTAGAATGATAATATTTCCGCCCACGAGAACCTTTACCACCAAATTTCAGAATGTTTTGTATTGTGAAAAGAACAGCAGATCATTCGCAAGAAAAACACCAGTTGCTTTGGACGCATCTACACCGTCAATACAGCCTATATCTGAAGATACTACGTCAGCAGTACTATTTCTGCACGTCAAAGAACCCCAACTCGTTTGCTCATCTACGCACAGTATATGGAATACTGTGGAACTCTTTTCTCGGAGCTGCATAAATTATATTTATTTATTAATGACGTCCTATCAAAAAAATTGTTGCCGACGGCTACCAGACATCAAATGACGAGCAACTGAGATTGGTTTTCGTCATCATCTGCGGATTCTGCCCTACTGCTAACATACTTGAGTTGTGGACAACAATTCAGGACGCTCTTTCAGAAGATATTCAGAGACAGTACAAATCACCTGAAACCTTCAACCTCACACTGCTAGAATTGGAGAACGTTTTTAAATATCATGCAAAATCTTGCCAACAATTCAACCTGCCGAGCCCTGTTGTTCTCTTCGCACAACATTCAACAGAATCGTTGAGCGTAGAAAAAGAACGTATGAACGGAAGACAACTTACGAAAAGCTAAACGAAGAACAGAAGGCAATAGCTGAGCAAGACTTACATTCAGTATGAAATAAGATTCTCAATTGTTGCTTCATTGACGGATTGGGAGGCTCCGGTAAAACATTTGTCTACAAAACTTTGTATCACATTTTACGAGGAGTTTCAACAGTTGCTTGGATAGGCATCGCTGCCAGTCACCTGCCAGGGGGACGCACATCCGATTTTCAAACTGCCTGTACCCATCGTGAATACATCGGTCTCATCGGTTCCCACTCACATCAAGGATGCATAGCTTCTCCGTGACTCTGATCTCATCATTTGGGACAAGGTTTCACTGGTTCCCAAAGACACTCTAAGTGTTGTCGATCGACTTTTAAAAGACATCATGAAAAAAACTCGCCCTTATGGAGGCAAAATAATTCTGTTTGGTGGTATCCGTTCCTGGACATGCCAGTAGAACAGCTCTTGTCGAAACTACAGTTAAGCGATCACCCTTATGGTCTCATGTTAAAACTCATAAGTTGACAAAGTAAAGAGGGCAAATTGTGATCCCGTTTTCACTGAATGGTTACTTAAATTGGGTAATGGTGATTCAAAAACTCAAACCGATCACTTCAATGAGGCGATCAAAATTCCTAAACATTGTTGTAGTAATTACGATAGTTTTATTACCACCATTATGCCATTGAAATCAAGGAATAAAATGTTTAGCAGTTCTATCCAACGGCGGTTCTGTGTCCAAAAATGATGATAGTACAACAATTAATGAATGTCATTTCCAGTTCATTACCTGAAGAGGCGAAGGTTTACCTCAGTTCTGATTCAGTCCAACTTGAAGAAATAAACAACATCCAATTTTTAATTGTACCGCGTCGAATTCTGCAACTTTTTAAATCTTTCTGGTTTAGCGTCTCATCAATTGCTTTTAAAGAAAAATGTTAATTAGAAATCGTAACGCTAATCAGGGATTAGATTAGTGATATCTCTCTTCGGCAATTGCATCATCACTGTTAAATTCAGTGGCTGATAAAACTGTGCTTATACCCCGCATTAATCCAACCATGCATTTCCAAATGACAAGAAAACAACTCGCAATAAAAGTAACCTTCGCTATGACCATTAATAACGCAGAATTTCAGACGCTTCAGAGGACAGGAGTCTACTTACCAGACATGGTAAGCTACACGTGGCGTTTTCGAAAGTTCGCACATTATGTGACATGTACGTTTTTACTAAAGACACATACAGCCAAACAGTTAACGATGATTAGAAAACAGAACACAGCATGTTGTTCTCAATGGAGAGAACGTCTACAGACGTTAAAGTAACGTCTGGCGTGCCACAGCGGAGTGTTATGGGACCACTGCTTTGCACAATATATATAAATGACCTAGTAGATAGTGTCGGTAGTTCCATGCGGCTTTTCGCGGGTGATGCTGTAGTATACAGAGAAGTTTCAGCATTAGAAAATTGCAGCGAAATGCAGGAAGATCTGCAGCGGATAGGCACTTGGTGCAGGGAGTGGCAACTGACCCTTAGCATAGACAAATGCAATGTACTGCGAATACATAGAAAGAAGGATCCTTTATTGTATGAGTATATGATAGCGGAACAAACACTGGCAGCAGTTACTTCTGTAAAATATCTGGGAGTATGCGTACAGAACGATTTGAAGTGGAATGATCATATAAAATTAATTGTTGGTAAGGCGGGTGCCAGGTTGAGATTCATTGGGAGAGTCCTTAGAACATGTAGTCCGTCAACAAAGGAGGTGGCTTACAAGACACTCGCTCGACCTATACTTGAGTATTGCTCATCAGTGTGGGATCCGCACCAGGTCGGGTTGGCAGAGGAGATAGAGAAGATCCAAAGAAGAGCGGCGCGTTTCGTCACAGGGTTATTTGGTAAACGTGATAGCGTTACGGAGATGTTTAGCAAACTCAAGTGGCAGACTCTGCAAGAGAGGCGCTCTGCATCGCGGTGTAGCTTACTGTCCAGGTAACGAGAGGGTGCGTTTCTGGATGAGGTATCGAATATATTGCTTCCCCCTACTTATACCTCCCGAGGAGATCACGAATGTAAAATTAGAGAAATTCTAGAGCGCACGGAGGCTTTCCGGCAGTCGTTCTTCCCGCGAACCATACGCGACTGGAACAGGAAAGGGAGGTAATGACAGTGGCACGTAAAGTGCCCTCCGCCACACACCGTTGGGTGGCTTGCGGAGTATAAATGTAGATGTAGGTGTAACTACTGACTTTTTAAAGAAGTTTGTAAAAATAAAATTAATCTGACAAAGATAATATCCACTTTTTGTATGCTTTACATTAATAAATATTCTATATAATGATATCGATAATTTAAAATAAGAGTTATATTTGTCACTACTATACTGAATTTATTAAGTTTTATTAATAGGTACTTGGATTTACTTATTATGTTACCTATGCGATACAAGAAAATTTGTGGCGGTCGGGGACTCGAAGCCGGATTCCCGTTTATCGCGAGCGATGGTCTTAATCTCGGCTATCCGTGCATGCTTCCCGGCCCGATCCAAACCTCCAAATGCCATACTGTCTACTCCCCTATTGCTCGCAACATTAGAAGCCTAGACGGGCAAAACGACGATAATAATACTAACGTTGAACACGTTTATCTCACCAACCGTACTGCGGGAATCCAAGCAGTGCTGCGAGCAATAGGGGTGTAGATAATGTGGCATCTGGATGTTTGGATCGGTCCGGGAATTACACAGGGATAGCCAAGATGGTTAAGGCTACCACTCGCAGTAAGTGGTAAATCCGTTTTTCGAGCCCCTGTCCGCCACAAAGTTCCATATGCCAAAAGCAGTTAGTATTTCTGTACCTAATACGTTAATATTAAAAGAAATCACAACTGCGAATAAATTTTGTAATATTAATACAGCTGCAGATAGTCACTGTCTGCCTCTTCATACCTGCATACATGTCTGAAGGAATGAACGACATTGTCCGCAACGGCAAATACAATTTTTCTCTAATTCTCTTTACGTCGTCTAGCTTAACCCACATCGGAGTTGCAATGAAGAATTGACCCACGCCTTTCCCACTCTTAACAACGGAAACTCCCCGTCGCACCTTCCTCAGGTTTAGTGGTAAGAGGGCCCGCTGGACAGTCTGTGAAAAACTGAACATAGATCAAGCATGAAAACAGGAAGAAGGTGTACTGAATTGTGAAAAAAAAAAAAAAAATGGAAACACTGAGCGGTCCAAGGACACAAAGCGCAGCACACAGCTGTCGTAAAGTGATTACGGTATTGGATTGCCAAGCGGGCCAGCCATGTTCAATCCTCCCTCATGCCATTTTTTTCCCGCTGTATTCAAATTTGTGCTGTGTCGTGGTGTAACGCTCGTTTGCAACAGCGAGGTGTAACGTAGGGACATATAAAAACAGCTGATTTTGCAGAACTACTCTATTAGCAACCGAAAGGACGTGGTTGTCAAATGGGAACCGCAAACGTTTGATCAGCCAAATTCTCCACCGGGAAACAAGTCTGGTGTGTCATACACGGCATTAGTGACAGGACGTATGTAGGAATCTCTTAGCGACGCACTTAATTTGTACACCTGGTAAGTGAGTGAGATATGCCTACTTGCCGATGTAGGTGTTCGTATGAATGTCAATGTGATCACTCCCAAGGAAATGATGAAAACATAATAGTTTGGCACATAAGCTGCAACAAATGAAGGCAACAGTTTAACAATCAAAATTTCTCTGTGCTCTGTCAAAACATATGTTTTTAACAGTTTTGAAATAGCGTTCCGTTTTGGAAGTCTTAGCTTTTGAATTCCTTTGTTGTGACATAGTTCACACCCGTGTATTTGTCGTTTTCATTTCTGTGACGTCTATGAGGTCTCTCACCAGCTCTCACTATTCATCACATTTACTTGCGACGGTAACGTATTCTTACCACATGACTCATGTTCTATAACCAATGTATAGTATGACAACTGCCAAGACTACAGAAAGAGAACAAACATTTCAATGTACAGTACATAATGTTGTAAAAAAATGGCACAAGATAGCTTTGAACACGGCTCGTCCAGTTCACAGTCCAACACCACGAACACTTAAGTACGTAGCCGCAGCTATTCTACTTGCTGCTATATTGCACTTGTTCAGCTTGGACCGTTCACTATTTTTATTTTATTTTTTTCACAGTTCAGTACACCTTCTTCCTGTTTTCATGCTTGGTCTGGTTCAGTTTTTGACGGGCTGTCCAGTGGCCCATCTTACCACAAAATCTGAGGGGGTTGTGATAAGGAGTTTCCCTTGTTACTACCGGTTATTCTCTGGTCACAGGAATGTTCTTCTCGGTAAAACTATGCGTCGATAGTCCCACCGAGTGTGACGAATTGCCGCTCCCTCCTCTACGTCGATTTCGTACTACGCTGTGTTATAAAAAATATAAAAACTGGTCTCGTTGATGTGCTTTGTATCTCTGTTCCACGTTCCCTACGCTTCCCTTGGTTCCTGGGGGAGGGAACAGGGCATGCTGGTTAGGCCCCGGGATGCGACCCACGCCCACTTTGTCCCCACCCCTCATTTTGGGCACCAGGAGAGTTTCTTTGGTAAAAACCCTGTTAAGCGGTTAGTTTCAGGAATGCGAGGTCCATGGATCGAATATCCTTGCCTGCACTTATTTTCTCTTTGTTCCCACATGATAATTATGACTGTGTAAACTGTCATTGTTGAATGATTCTTTTATTATTTTTATAATCATTACCCTGAAAAAAGAAGAAAAAAATTCTTAATGAGATTTGAAAAAAAGATACACAAGAACTTTCAATCAAATCAGTATAGCTATTTTATTTATATTATTTTATCTACATGTGTGGCAGGTATAATGTGTAAGCTATGGAGCACTGACGAACCAGGATGGTACTGATCATAGAAGCATAGAAAACAATAATTATTGTGACATACAGCTCTTGAAATGGGACTGATGACCTCTGAAGTTAAGTCGCATAGTGCTCAGAGCCATTTGAACCAACTTGAAATGGACACTGAGTCTTTGCATGTGCACGTTTTATTTCTCAGTGTGTCTATTGCAAAACAGACTTGGGTTACATTCGTAAGCGGTTCTCAGTCATCGCACAAATTCGTGGCTTACCACGCAAATCTGTCGTTAGAATTACGTCGAAACGAAACAAAAAAAGAGTACGGGTGGCGAGAGTCGATCCACGGACCTCGCGCTTATTAAACTCGGCGCATACTCGCTTGGCTGTGGAATCCTTGGTTTCTAGTGACCGTAAGAAGTATGTAAGAATGCGTAAAATGTTCAAACTCGACTAGGCGCGCAGTCCGGAACCGCGGGACTGCTACGGTCGCAGGTTCGAATCTTGCCTCGGGCATGGATGTGTGTGATGTCCTTAGGTTAGTTAGGTTTAAGTAGTTCTAAGTTCTAGGGGACTGATGACCACAGAAGTTAAGTCCCATAGTGCTCAGAGCCATTTGAACCATTTTTTTTTTCAAACTCGATTTTCCCCAAAGAGTTGCGTCTTGTTAATTAAGCACAGGGTGTTAGGAAACTTCCGTTACCAACTTTTAGGACTTGTAGAGGGGAGTGAGTAGAAATATTTTGAATTGGAACCCATGTTCGGAAAAGTACTGTTCCCGTGCTGCAACCGTTTGAAATCATGTTGGTAACGCGACAATTTTTATAAGTAATTGATTGGGAGTGACACAGAGCATCACCTATTTTGCGTTTCCACTCATTAACAGCTAAAGAAATCGCTCGTATACACATTGATGGGTTTTCTTCAACGTGATGCAGTACGGTCAGTTCCAATTTGGATGTGCGGCGTCTTCCTGGAGCACCACAGTCACGCCTGTTGACATTGAAGGTACCCTTTCTGGAAGCCATTGCCTAATTGCGGCGAAAAGGTTATGCGATGAAGTCGGACGTTGTGGGGAACGATCTTGATAAAGGCGACAAGTAGCTCTTTTATTGCCTTGTGACTTCACCACTGAGAAGGACCATGTCGGTGATTCGGCAAACGTGTACTCAACCATGTTGCTGTAACACTCGCAGATACGTGAATGAGTCTCGAACCAGGTCAGAGAGGTAGGACAGAAGTTGGTTCAAATGGCTCTGAGCACTATGGGACTTAACTTCTGAGGTCATCAGTCCCCTAGAACTTAGAAATACTTAAACCTAACTAACCATGCCCAAGGCAGGATTCGATCCTGCGACTGTAGCGGTCGCGCGGTTCCAGACTGTAGCGCCTAGAACCGCTCGGCCATACTGGCCGGCAGGACAAAAGTCAAATGACATTAGCTGATCCGACGTGACCACCTCCCACCATGACTATCCTGTTGCATATCTAACTAGCAAACATGTTTTCAAACGGCCGGACATGAGTTCCTATTCAAAATATCAATTAATCACTCCCCTCTACAAGTTCTAGAAATCTGTAATAGGAATTTCTGAACACCTTGTATAGTAAAGTTCTAGTCGTGCCCTGCATAGCCTGTCAGTACGAATCATATCGGCGATAGGGCGTCGGTACGGTCACCTTCTTAGTTGTCAGACAGGGAGAGGTCACTCCTTGCTGCTTCAGTTCGTTACCAGAGCTTGTCAGTTGTAGTGGTTGGCGTTTAGTGGTGTGCCAGTCTCTTGGCGATACACGACCAGACATTCGGAGAACAGGTTTCGAAGTAGGTCAGGGCAGGACAGGCAATGTACGGTCTTGCGTTATCTTGTTGAAAGGTACCGTCACGGAGGCTTCGAAGGTAGGCCACAGTCACCGTCCCCAGAACGTCAGAAATGCAACGGCAGATGTCTAAATTACCAGCTAGATTTCCAGAAGTCTTTGACACCATCCCTCACAAAAGACATCTAATCAAATTCCCTGCCTGCGGAGCATCGCTTAATTTGAGCTACAGGAGTAGTGATTTTCTCACAGAAAGGTCACAATACGTAGGAATCGATGGAAAATAGTCGAGTAAAACAGAAATGATGTGTGGTACTGTAACTAGTCTATGTGAATGATTTAGCAGACA
Source organism: Schistocerca serialis cubense (assembly GCF_023864345.2). Classification (NCBI taxonomy): domain Eukaryota; kingdom Metazoa; phylum Arthropoda; class Insecta; order Orthoptera; family Acrididae; genus Schistocerca; species Schistocerca serialis. The sequence goes on from NC_064639.1 coordinate 462,245,313, forward strand.
GTCTGACCAGCCCTCTTAGACTGTTTCCAGATGATGCTGTCATTGCAAAAGTAATTGAAAAAATGATTTAGACAAAACATCTGTATGTAAAGAAAAGTGGCACTTGTCTCTGAATAAGGAAAAGTGTGAGGTCATCCACATGATTATGAAAAGAAATCCGTTAAATTTCGGTCCCACGATAAATCGCACAAACTTAAAGGCTGCCAATTCAGTTAAATACTAGAAATTAAAATTACGATCAACTTAAAATGGAACAATCACTTGGATAATGTCGTGGGAGAGGCAAAGCAAAAACTGCGTGTCATTGGCAGAATACTCGGAAGGTGCAACAGGTCTACTGAAGAGACTGCGTACACTACTCTTCCGTACTCTGATAGAGCAGTGCTGTGTTGCATGGGATCCTTACCAGATATAATTGACGGAGAACATCAAAAAAGTCCAATGAGGCGCAGTTCGTTTTGTATTATCGCATAATAGGGGAGAATGTCACAGATATGATACGCGATTTGGGATAGCAGTCATTAAAACAAAGGCGTTTCTCGTTTCAGCTGGATCTGCTCATGAAAAGTCAATTAGAAACTTTCTCCACAGAGTGTGATAACATTGGTGCCCACCTACATAAGGAGAAGTGCTCATCATCATAAAATGAAAAGAAAAAAAGAGCTCGTACGGAAATATTTAAGTGTTTGTTTTTCCCACGCCATGTTAGAGAGTGGAACGGTACAGAAATAGTCCGAAAGTGGCTCGAAGAACCCTTTGTCAGGCACTTCAGTGTGTACTGCAGACTAATCATGTAGATGTAGAAGTGCTAACCAAAGGTGATCGTGTTGTGTACATATCCTATACCATTACGTCAAGTGCCGGGACTGCATAACGATGATGAATGCAATCTAAAAACGTTCGTTGTCCTCGGAACTTCCACACAGGGATAGCTGCACTGTAATGCTGTACACGGAATCGACACTCGCCTTAAAAGACGACATGCTGCTACTCTTGTGTCCCGTGTTGTGATTCGTCACACCGCTGTCGGCGCGCGTCAAGGGAAGCCTCGGCTGTGGTCGCCGTTCCGACAGTCCTAGGCGCTCCCAAACGTCGTGTTGCCAACAATCGCATTTCTTGACGCACGATTGAGGCGTGGCAGATTCTATACGGCAGAGCGGTAAGGTATTTCTGTCCTCTCGGACACTGGTTGCACGATGTCCCTGCATAGCATCGCATACAACTCTTTTGAATCTGTCGATCCTTATGCAGTCTTGGGATCCTGACTAACTCGATCAGAAATGTAGCGAAATGGTAATCTGTAATCTCGATACGCCACAATCTTACTGCTGTAGAATTTCCTATGTGGTGGTACAAGTTTCCTCTTGTTCTTATACGAAGCGTCACATGATCTTGTCAAGAACAACAGATTACCAAAAGCGATGATGAGTATGAAACCGGCTGCTTAACCTTGCCTTATATACAGAGTATAAATGACGTTACTCCTGCCCAGTGTGCGCGGTTTGCACTGACACTGTAATTGACGATTTTTTGCATACCGTCTTCACCGCGTGCAAATTTAATGGCCATGTGTATATATGGTGTGCCAAGGGGTACGGTCAATAATTAGACATATGACAGGGGTATCACTAGGAATGCCCTAGGGAAGTGTAATAGGACCACTGCTATTTTCTGTATACATAAGTGATGTGACGGACAGGACGGGAAGCAATATGCCGTTATTTGCTGATGATGCTGTGGCATAGGGGAAGGAGTCGAAGTAGAGTGACTGTAGAAAGATAACAAGATGACTTAGACAAAATTTCTATTTGGTGAGATGAGCCTTAAGTGTAGAAAAAATTAAGTTAATGAGGATGACTAGGAAAGACAAACCTAATGCTCGGATACAGCGTTAGTAGTGTCCTGATTGGCACAGTCACGTCGCTTAAATATCCGGAGTAACGCTGCAAAGCGATATGAAATGGAATAGGCAGTGTGGATTGTAGTAAGGAAGGCTTATGGTCAACTTCAGTCTGTTGGGAGAATTTTGCGAAAGTGTGGTTCATCTGTAAAGGAAACAGCATACAGCACACTAGTGCGGCTTATTCTCGAGTACTGCTCGAGTGTTTGGGATCCGTAGCAGGTCGGATCAAAGGGGGTATATCGGAGCAATTCAAAGGTGGATCTGCTATATCATTGGGTTCGAATAACACGCAGGTGTTACGGAGATGCTTCGGGAACTGCAATGGGAGCCCCTGAAGGGAAGTCAACGTTCTTTTTGAGGAACACTATTGAAAAGTGTTAGACAACGATTCTACTGCTGCCAACATATATTTCATGCAAGGACCACGCAGATAAGATACGAGAAATTAGGACTTAGACTGGGGCACAAAGAAAGTCATCTTTCCCTCTCTCTATTAGCGAGTGGTACAGGAGAGGAAATGAGTAATAGTGTGATACATGGTACCATTCGCCACGCACCGTACGGTGGCATGCGGAGTATGTATGTAGATGCAGATGTAGAATGACCATTCGATGCAAACAATCTAGAAAACATGGGCCCTGTAATATACAGGGTGTACATAAAGTCCGGGAACACTTTCAATTATTTATTGCACAAGAACGAAACATTGTACAGATATCATACGTATGTCATTTTGAAGAGAAACTCCGAAAGTTTTTTTTTCATGTATACCGCCACAGCGTAGTATAGTAATTTGCCGATAGTCAGCGCTAGTCGCAAACATGGCGAGTTCACGTTCGAGGCGAGCTTTGTGTGTGTTGGGGAGTTCGACAAAAACAAGTGTGCTAAAGCTGTTCAACGGTTCTTTGGAACCAAGTGCGGTAAGAAGCTACCAACAAGGAAGGCCATTTACCACTGGCACAATAAATACGTTACGACGGGTTGCCTGTGTCTGGGAAAGAGAAGCTGTCGTCCTAGTGTGAGTGAAGTGAATGTGGAGAGCTTACGAGAGACATTCATAAAGAGTCCAAAGAAATCGGGGGTTCTGCATCCCGTGAACTCGAAGTGGCTCAAATGACAGTGTGGAAAGTCCTGCGACAGAAGCTGTCTATGAAACAATTCGAATTGGAGCTAGTGTAGAAGCTCAATGACGACGACAAAGACAAGCGTTTTGAGATTTGTTCGAGTTGCAACAATTGAATGAGGATGGGGATGGCATTGTTGATAGCTTAATTTTTGCGACGAAGCCACTTTTCACACTAATGGGAGAGTGAACAGGCATAATTGTCGAATCTGGGGTACAAATCATCCACACGAATGCATTGAATTTGAGTGTGATTCCCCAAAGGTAAATGTGTTTTGTGTCTTGTCACGTCGACAACTGTGCGGGCCATTCTTCTTTGCCAAGGGAACTTTCTCTGGGTATTCCCACTTGGACATGTTGCAGCAATGGCTGATGCCTCAAATGCAATCGGACTCTCCGTTCATCTTTCATCGTGGATTGGTGGTACCTGAACACGAACTCCCATATCGATGGATCGGCCATGCTACAGAAGAGGACAGCTGTTTCATGAAATGGCCTCCCCGATCACCAGACCTCACTCCGTATGAGTTTTTTCTGTGGGCACAGATTAAAGGTCTGGTATACATACCGCCCCTACCACGTGATGTAGCAGAGCTCCGGGAGAGGATACGGGAAGCGACTGCCACAGTCGACGATGCCATGCTGGGCATTCGAATTCGGTTACACTATTGACGCTTGCCGGGTCATTCGTGGTTCGAATATCGAATGTTTGTAAAAAAAAAAAAAGAAAAATCTTCCAGAGTTTTTCTTCAAAATGCAATATTTATGACATCTGTACAATGTTTAGTTCTTGTGCAATAAATAATTGAAAGTGTTCCTGGAGTTTATGTACACCCTGTATATCTTAAGAGCTAAGACGAGTTCTTCATCTTAAGGCGGGTCCACACTGAACGCGCCGCGCCGCGCTGCGCAAAACGGCTGTGCGCGGCTCTGCGCGCTCAGTGTGGACGGCGAACCGCGCTGCGCCGCGTCGTGCCGCGCCGCGCGTCTGCGCACACTTCAAGGAGGAAGATGTCCTCGTCTGGGAACGAAGTACTAGCGCGCGAGGCGCTTCTCCTTCTAACATGGTGGTTTGGGGAGAAAAATTCTTGGCTTTATCGTATTTGCTTGACTTTGTGCTTTTTTTTTTTAATAAAAGAAAGATCAAAGCATAGTAAGAGGGATAGTGAGAGAAGTAGAAAGCGAACGGCGTAAATGGCTGGCCGGTGGTTTCAGCAAGTCTCCGCTACGTCTGGTGATGGCCTCGCATGGTGATCATTACTGAACTAGGCGGCGTTATTTCCCGAATTTTCGTTTGATTTCTTCCACGGCAAATATGTAGTCGGGATGCATCTTTCTCCTACCAGACCGTAACTCTTCCCTCACCCACATATCTATGATGTCAACTAGGTCGTCCCATTGGGAGGGCGTGAAAATAGGGTATGAGTTAATCGTGGCTAACTCTTTCTTCGTGACTGCTTCCATCAGCATGGTACGCCATCTGTATGTTCGTAGGTGGAGCGGTTGATGGGGGAGGGGAGGCTTAGGCTGGCCGGGTGGGGTGAAGGGGTACGGGAGGTCTGGGTAGGGGTATGACCCGTTTTGCAGTGACGCGGCAATGCTCTTGAGGACGGTCTGCACGTTGTCCACTCCAGGGAATGGTAGCCACAGATTCCTCTTCTTCGTTGGGTGCTCAACTTGCGAGCAGTCAGGAGGCGCGGTAGCACCATTGCTTGCAGCTGCCTCCTTGGGGGGCAGCCCAGGCGTCACATCGTCGGTATCCATTGGCGCCGCCTCCCGCATTGCTGCAGGTGACGGGGCGGCGGTTGTCTGCGTGGCCGCATCGACCCCCACAGGTCGACTCACAGGTGGGGCGGTGGCGGGAACCGGCGGCTGCTCTCGCACCCGTCGCCGGAGCGGGGGGGGGGGGGGGGGGGGGGGGCGGAGTGGCCGTCGTGGCGCTTGACGCCGCCGCAGGGCGTGGTGTGGCGGGTTGGCGGCGTGAGTCCCTGAGGTAGCTGCAGCTACGCGAGTTGGCGGCGTGGGGCCCGCCGCAGTTCGCGCAGCCGCTAGCCATCCCACGAGGCTTCGTGCAACTGCGGGTGGCGTGTCCCGCCGCGCACTTCAAGCACGCGACGGCGTTCTTGCACTCGCGCGCAGTATGCCCCAGCCCTCTGGCAATTGTAGCACTGCAGGCTCTTGCTGTTCTGCTGAGTGCCCTTGCGCTTTGGCTGCCGTTGGCGGCCGCCGTTGAACCCCATCGCATGGATGAGAGCTTCCAGCGCGGCGGCAATCTGCTTCCCTTTCCGTACAGCCATGGCGTTGGCGTGCGCGTTGACGGTGACGAAGTGAGCCGCAGCGAATCGAGCAGCGGAATGCCGAGCCGCGCAGTTTTCCGGCTGTTGTCGGTACATCAAAGGAAGTGGCGCGTTTGCTCGCGCTCAGTTTAGACAGGTCTTGGCTCGCTCCATATCCAGACCACGTGCGCGCTCCAACTGGAACACAGTGCGCGGCGCGACGGTGCGCGGAAGGCGCACTCCTGTGCTTACAGCGGTGCGCGGGGTGCAGCAGCGCGGTGCAACACGGCGCGGCGCGGCGCGGCGCGCTCAGTGTGGACCCGCCTTTTAGATACTACGAAAGCGCTGTGTCACGTACTTATATAACGCCATCTGTTAGTGCAGCATGTAAATACAGCTCTTTTAGTTTTATTTATGCCATCGTCTCACAGATGGCGTTGCATTTTGCGTATCTTGTATCGACGATGCAACCACCTACTAGCCATCATTCGCGAAAATACCTGACTTCTCCTGTATTATGGGTTGGAACCATTTAAGCAGCGCCACGTGGAAGAATCTGGCAGTTCCTATTTGAAGAGCGGTCTGATAAGACGATTCTTTCTAAACGTAATACGAACAACGTGTGCAAGTTGTTAATGTTTTAAGTGTTTACTGCTGGTATATAGGGCGTGGACAGTGTAGTGACATGTACTTCGATGACGAAAGTATTATTGTTGATTATTTACCGTCTAATAAACTTATCTTACCGTAACTTACGAAAATTGTTTTAGGATGGAAAGAGAAAATGTCACTGTTCGGATGATTTCACATAATAATGCTGTTTTGTCAAGAAAGGACGTACCCATCAGGAAGCGTTGTATGAGACTTGTAGCTGTTTCATCTCAGTAGCTCACGAAAATAAGGCAGCCTACGATCCGAATTATGCAGTAGTATAGGTGTAAATAAACTAAAAACTGACAATTGTAGGCAACACGGCATCATTAAAGAAGCTTAGCAACTATGGACACAAGTTGAAAAATCAAATAAAAAGTATTACGAACAAAAATGTAGTTACATGACGAGGCCGCCTACCGATTTTGTGTTAACAAGGGTATAATTGGACCTCTGCATGTGTGGCAGGATCAGCGACCCCTCCAAAGGCCAACTTTTACACCATTAGTGGAAACGAACAGTTGTACTGGATATTAGTAGTACGGCGCAAGGTAGAAACAGAGCTCGTGTTTGTACCCGCGAGAGCAGCCAGCCGTATGAGTACGTGGCGGCTTCTACTGCCAGCTTGTTTATCGACTGACCTTCGCACACTGGGAGTGGGGCCTCGCAGACGCAAGACGCGGCACGTGACCGCTCAAGGCTGTGAATCATTCGCGCCACACGGACACGTGTCTCGCGCCAGTTCTTGTCGGATTCTCTGACACTGCGGTGGAATACTGACTTTTATCCCAAATTTCGAGTAACTTACGCTGTAACACGGCTACGCCTGTATTTCGTCGTAAGTTAATCATCTCGACAAGAATGCTTTCTGCTAGGTGGTTATTATTAAAGTGCAGTTTCTCAGACGTGTCCTGTGTGGCCTGTTATTGTAGTATGGCAGCGAAACTTGGTAGGTGTTCTAATGCGTTAATGCGGAACCGATTTACGCTGGAAAAAATTAGTTTGTTTTAGCCACCAGGTGTAAATCTGGGGCTGTGAATGCCAGAAAGGCGTATATAAACGTTTCCTTATGTAATGGACTAAGAACGGGACGTGGGCAGAAAACATCAGACAAATGAGAAAGGTATAATGATGATTTTATTATTAACCGCTGCTTACACAATTTATTCAATATGAGCACCGGAGACGTTGATGAAACGCTGCAGCCGTAAAACGGCGTGATCGACACTTGATTGCAGCAGTTCCGCTGGAATATTAGCAACGTATTCCTGTACAGATCATGCAGAGACAAAACGTGTCCCTAGTGCATTCAAATATGGACGTGTTTTTATGTGTCTACTGGAGCGCAACATGTAATACATAAATTATGGGAAATTTATATAACGATGTCAATGTTCGTTTGTTCAAAATCATAAATCGCCAAAAGTTCTCAGCGATTGCTTAGAAATTTTGACACAACGTTGCATTCGAATAAGCGCGTTTTTTATATACACCTGGCTGAAAACTACTTCCAAGTTCATGGTGCCCTCCATCGGTAATGCTGGAATTCAGTATGGTGTTGACCCACCCTTAGCTTTGATGACAGCTTCCACTCTCACAGGCATACGTATAATCAGGTGCTGGAAGGTGTTGTGGCGAATGGCAGCCCATTCTTCACGGAGTGCTGCATTGAGGAGAGTTTTCGATGTAGGTCGGTGAGGCCTGGCACGAAGTCGGCGTTCCAAAACGTCTCAAAAGTGTTCTGTAGGATTCAGGTCAGGACTCTGTGCAGGCCAGTCCATTAGAGGGATGTTATTGTCGTGCAATCACTCCGCCACAGGGCATTTAGTATGAACAGGTGCTCGATCGTGTTGAAAGATGCAATCGCCATCCCCGATTTGCTTTCCAGCAGTGGGAAGCAAGAAGGTGCTTAAAACATCAGTGTAGGCCTGTGCTGTGATAGTGCCACGCAAAACAACAACGGGTGCTAGCCCCTTCCATGAAAAACACGACCATACCGTAACACCTCCGCCTTCGAATTTTACTGTTGGCACTACACGCGCTCGCAGATGACGTTCACCGGGCATCCGCCATACCCACACCCTGCCATCGGATCGCCACATTGTGTAACGTGATTCTTCACTCCATACAACATTTTCCCACTGATCAATCGTCCTATGTTTACGCTCCTTACACCGAGCGAGGCGTCGTTTCGCATTTACCGGCGTGATATGTGAATTATCAGCAGCCGCTCGTCCGTGACATCCAAGTTTTCTCACCTCCTGCCTAACTGTCATAGTACCTGCAGTGGAGGATGCAGTTTGGAATTCCTGTGTGATGGTCTGGATAGATATCTGCCTATTACACATTACGACCCTCTTCAACTGTCGGCGGTCTCTGTCAGACAACAGACGACGTTGACCTGCACGCTTTTGTGCTGTACGTGTCGCTTCACGTTTCCACTTCACTGTCACATCGGAAACAATGGACCTAGGAATGTTTAGGGATGTGGAATTCTCGCGTACAGATGTATGACACAAGTGACACCCAATCACCTGACCACGTCCGAAGTCCTTGAGTTCCGCGAAGCGCCCTATTCTGCTCTCTCACGATGTCTAATGACAACTGAGGTCGCTGATATGGAGTACCTGGCAGTGGGTGGCAGCACAATGCACCTAATATGAAAAACGTATGTTTTGGGGGTGTCCGGATACTTTTGATCACATAGTGTACCTGTTTTTAAAATATGTATGTAATATATAAATATATACGTAATATATATATATATATATATATATATATATATATATATATATATATATATATATATATATACGTAATTTATGAATATCAAGAGCTCAGATGGAAACCCAGTTCTAAGCAAAGAAGAGAAAGCAGAAAGGTGGAAGGAGTATATAGAGGGTCTATACAAGGGCGATGTACTTGAGGACAATATTACGGAAATGGAAGAGGATGTAGATGAAGATGAAATGGGAGATATGATACTGCGTGAAGAGTTTGACAGAGCACTGAAAGACCTGAGTCGAAACAAGGCCCTCGGAGTAGACAACATTCGATTGAAACTACTGACGGCCTTGGGAGAGCCAGTCCTGACAAAACTCTACCATCTGGTGAGCAAGATGTATGAAACAAGCGAAATACCCTCAGACTTCAAGAAGAATATAATAATTCCAATCCCAAAGAAAGCAGGTGTTGACAGATGTGAAAATTACCGAACTATCAGTTTAATAAGTCACAGCTGCAAAATACTAACACGAATTCTTTACAGACGAATGGAAAAGCTGGTAGAAGCCGACCTCGGGGAAGATCAGTTTGGATTCCGTAGAAATATGGGAACACGTGAGGCAATACTGACCCTACGACTTATCTTAGAAGCTAGACTAAGAAAAGGCAAACCTACGTTTCTAGCATTTGTAGACTTGGAGAAAGCTTTTGACAATGTTGACTGGAATACTCTCTTTCAAATTCTGAAGGTGACAGGTGTAAAATACAGGGAGCGAAAGGCTATTTACAATTTGTACAGAAACCAGATGGCAGTTATAAGAGTCGAGGGACATGAAAGGGAAGCAGTGGTTGGGAAGGGAGTAAGACAGGGTTGTAGCCTCTCCCCGATGTTGTTCAATCTGTATATTGAGCAAGCAGTAAAGGAAACAAAAGAAAAATTCGGAGTAGGTATTAAAATTCATGGAGAAGAAATAAAAACTTTGAGGTTCGCCGATGACATTGTAATTCTGTCAGAGACAGCAAAGGACTTGGAAGAGCAGTTGAATGGAATGGACAGTGTCTTGAAAGGAGGATATAAGATGAACATCAACAAAAGCAAAACAAGGATAATGGAATGTAGTCTAATTAAGTCGGGTGATGCTGAGGGAATTAGATTAGGAAATGAGACACTTAAAGTAGTAAAGGAGTTTTGCTATTTGGGGAGCAAAATAACTGATGATGGTCGAAGTAGAGAGGATATAAAATGTAGACTGGCAATGGCAAGGAAAGCGTTTCTGAAGAAGAGAAATTTGTTAACATCGAGTATAGATTTAAGTGTGAGGAAGTCGTTTCTGAAAGTATTTGTATGGAGTGTAGCCATGCATGGAAGTGAAACATGGACGATAAATAGTTTGGACAAGAAGAGAATAGAAGCTTTCGAAATGTGGTGCTACAGAAGAATGCTGAAGATTAGATGGGTAGATCACATAACTAATGAGGAAGTATTGAATAGGATTGGGGAGAAGAGAAGTTTGTGGCACAACTTGACCAGAAGAAGGGATCGGTTGGTAGGACATGTTCTGAGGCATCAAGGGATCACCAATTTAGTATTGGAGGGCAGCGTGGAGGGTAAAAATCATAGAGGGAGACCAAGAGATGAATACAGTAAGCAGATTCAGAAGGATGTAGGTTGCAGTAGGTACTGGGAGATGAAAAAGCTTGCACAGGATAGAGTAGCATGGAGAGCTGCATCAAACCAGTCTCAAGACTGAAGACCACAACAACAACAACAACGTAATATATATAAACGGGAAGCACTGTTTACAAAAAATCTCAAAAAGTTTGTTTTGTTAGTTTTACTGAATATTATTCTTGTAAGTATGTTTTCAAGTTACAAACGCTATTTGTTATTTAAGAAAGAGAATACGCATCGAATGTTAACATTTGCTAAGTAGACACGCTGGCCTAGTCGGGGAAATGCTGTTCTCAAGAGTATAATAAATTGTAAATGCATTATTGCTGGGCTTGCGACAGTGCCAAGAAAGTAGCAGTTCGGAGTCACGAGGAGACGATTGGTGTCGATTGTGTGTATTCGCCGGCGTGGCTATGCAAAAGTGCGGAGATAAAAAGTCTGTTTCCGAAGTGCGGAGCAGTGAAACTGAAATGGTTGTCTGGCATTTTGAGTACAGTACAACTGCAGCAAGAGTAATTCTGGACCCTTGTTATTAGATTTGGTATGGTAAGAAGATCAAACTGTGCCCTATTTTACCTCAAAATGAAGCCGTCCAACAAACCAAGAGCATCATGAAGTGAAATAAGATCTAAACTTTTTATAATTAGAAGTGTAATAGGCTGACCATCGTAGTTGGAATTTTATTGCTTAAATAACATTCTTTTCGTGCAAATTCTCACGTAAACAATTTTCCTAAGTCATTATCCAAGTGGTATCCATCTTATCCTTTTGTATGAACCGATCCGCGGTGTAGCCGCCCCCCCCCCCTCCCCCGTCAGAGGTCGAGTCCTCCCTCGGGCATGGGTGCGTGTGTTGTCCATAACGTAAGTTAGTTTAAGTTAGATTAAGTAGTGTGTAGCGTTAGGGACCGGTGACCTGAGTGGTTTGGTCCCATAAGACCTTACCACAAATTTCCAAATTTGAACCGAGATAATCAGAAAATGAAGTGAATATTAATTTATTAGATTATCAAAACATAATTTTTCCAACTTTTCGACAGTTACGTAATAATGAAATCTTTGGCTGTCGTATGAATAATGTCAGAAATAGAATGATGCAAAAGCCAGTATTAATTCGTTTGCTAAAAATAGAGTAACTTTCATAATAAATAATTGGTAGTAAAACTTCACGTTACTTGGACGCTGAATTTCACTGTCAAACCGCAGATTTAATTTATAGCTTGTGGCATAATTTATAACTTTTGTTATTAAGAAATATCATAGTAATTGCTTGGTAAATGACAGTTCCTACCAAATTTCAAATAATATTTCTTCTTGCTGCAATTACGACCGTCAGTATTACGGTGAGTAACGTAACAAAAAGTTTCTGTGCACAGCCATTAAATAATCTTACTGTAACCGATCTTTGAAAAGTAATATAGTATGATGTATCTGTTTGCTATTTGATTATTATCTGACTACTTCGACATGTGTGGTGTGAAGTACTGGAAAGTGTGCGTTAGGTACTTTTCCTACGTCATGATGCCAATAACTATTTTTACGTAAGATAGCTTATGAGTGTAAAGTTCAGTTTCAATTTAATTATTCTTGATCCGGCGAGGAACTGGCGACCGTTGTTTTTTTTCATTAATGACATACTTTGAAAACCTTGTATCCACAAACTACTGTTAATTAAAAGCTAGTTTACGTAATAAAAATATATAGAATTAACCGAAATGTGTTTCTAATCGTTATTGATAAAGTACTAAGCAGTGGTGATTCGGTTATAACTTCATCTACTTTTCTCGGTTTTACATTATTCTTCGGAGTAGATGCCTTTTCCCCACAGATTAGGGTATTTAGGTATACGGTCATATAGAAAGGCCTAATTAGCTGGAGAGGTAGGAGGGTTATAAGCACTTCTGCAAATTGCTGCAGATTTCAATGCTGGGCCATCAACAAGCGTCAGCGTGCGAACCATTCAACGAAACATCATCAATATGGGCTTTCGGACCCGAAGGCCCACTCGTGTATCCTTGATTACTGCATGACACAAAGCTTTACGCCTGGCCTGGGCCCGTCAGCACCGACGTTGGACTATTGATGACTGGAAACATATTGTCTGGTCGGACGAGTCTCGTTTCAAATTGTATTGAGCGGATGGATGTGTACGGGTTTGGAGACAACCTAATGAAAATATAGACCCTGCATGTCAGCAGGGGACTGTTGAAGCTGGTGGAGGCTCTGTAACGGTTTGGAGTGTATGCAGTCGGAGTGATATGGGACCCCAGGTACGTCTACATACGACTCTGACAGGTAACACGTACATAAGCATGCTGTCTGATCACCAGCATCCATTCATGTCTATTGTGCCATCCGACGGACTTGGGCAATTCCAGCAGTACAATGCGACACCCCACACGTCCAGAATTGCTACAGAGTGCTCCATGAACACTCTTCTGAGTTTAAACACTTCCGCTGGTCACCAAACTCCCCAGACATGAACATTATTGAGCATATCTGGGCTGCATTGCAGCGTGCTCTTCAAAAGAGATCTCCACTACATCGTACGCTTACGGATTTATGGACAGCCTGCAGGATTTATGCAGTCAGTTCCTTCCAGCATACTTCAGACATTAATCGAGTCCATGCCACGTCGTGATGCAGACTTCTGCGTGCTCGTGGAAGCCCTACACGACATTATGCAGGTGTACCAGTTTCTTTCGCATTTCAGTAAATTTTTATCGAAATAAATGCATCCAGTAATTGTTTTGTAATTTTATAATCATACAAAAAAGGATCTTTCTGTTTACGTGTTCGCAGTACGTTACATTTGGTTATATTGAGAGTCAGTTGACATGCTCTGCACTTAGAGCCGATCCTCTGCAGTTGTTCGTGCGTTTCACTACAATTTTCTAGTGTCGCGCCATCACTGTGTACAAAGGCATTATCCGCGAAAAACCTCATGGAACGTCAGTCGTTACCTACAAAGTAACTGAAGTTCTTTTACGTATGAAGACTTCTCTCCGTTCAGAATGACAACTGTGATGACACGCTGTGTTACGTTTGCTAGAAACTCTTCACACGTAGCTGATCGGATATTCCTTACGCTTGTACTTTATTCATTAGACGGCAGTGCGGAACTATATCGAAGAGGAGCCAGTTCTCTCCCACATTTCGTGAAAAATCCAATTGGTGTCGAGTCTGGTCTAATGGCGTTTCCTGTGCTGAGTAATTTCGGTTTCTTTTCCATCACTTGGTCTCTTATTTTGACATCTAACTACTCTCAAATGGTTCAAATGGCTCTAAGCACTATGGGACTTAACATCTGAGGTCATCAGTCCCCTAGACTTAGAATTACTTAAACCTAACTAACCTAAGGATATCACACACATCCATGCCCGAGGCAGGATTCTAACCTGCGACCGTAGCAGCAGCGCGGTTCCGGACTGAAGCGCCTAGAACCGCTCGGCCACAACTACTCTCAGGAAAGATTCCGTTATCCGACCACTGGAATGGGTTATGTTCACGCTATTAGTTCACAGTGCACCGCTTTCGACTGACTACTAGCAACTCCAGCCAGTAACTTGCACAACTACAAAACAGGACTATAGTACAAGCGAAAATGTGTAGAGTCACTTCAAAACACCACTCTCACGATTGGTTTGATGTGGTAGAAGAGACCAAACAGCGAGGTCATCGGCCTCGTCGGATTAGGAAAGGGTGGGGAAGGAAGTCGGCTATGCCCTTTGAAAGGAACCCTCCCAGCATTTGCCTGAAGTGATTTAGAGATATCACGGAAAACCTAAATCAGGGTTGAACCGTCGTCCTCTCGAATGCGAGTCCATTGTCCTAACCACTGCGCCACCTTGCTCGGTATCACGCTGAGATTTCTAAACAGATACATTTATTGGCTTCCGCTAAATCTCGGCAGGTCCGCCTCGTTCACTAAAACGCTACCGTCCTGCTAGCTAATGGCTCTGCAATCTGATGTGAGGGCTCTGCCTATCGAGCACGTGCACGCCCATTTAAAGGAAGTACTCGCGTAGCATACCGGAAATTTCCACCCAAAATCCACGTCTGCGCACGGTAAAACACCTTCGGAATCTTTCAGTACTGCAAAAAAGTAAACGGGTTGATCAGGAAGCATCACTCTCTCTTGCCTTCAGAAATACCTTCGAAAACACCACCATTACAATAGTGACAGACTACTGCAACCCACGAGGATTGCCGAACGACTCCGCCATTTCGCGAGGTGTCAAAACTCTCAACGAAATTACTACACATTATGACTTCCCAGCGGTTCCCCAACCCCCCCCCCCCTCCCCCGCCCTCACCACCGCTTATAGCACATCTGTAGGGTGCAGCTTCCTGGCAGCACTTTTATAACTTTCTCTGCGTCACATGTTGCAAAACACTGGCTGTCATGGGAAAATTTTTCACCCTTAAAATCAGTCCAGACAGCTCCAACTTAAGTGACCGCTGCAGGGCACGGTAAGCAAGAACTCACTCCCAGGTAGACAAGGAACAAAACATTTATTGATAACAACATGAAATCACACTCCGTTCTGTCGTAAACACGAGAAAAGTCACAAAGAAGTCTGTGGGTGAATGTAACTCTACCTCTGTTTCGAGAGCTTTGTTATTCTGATGAAAGAGTGTAACTGTTTGTCGTGGCAGACGAGTTCAGTGACTCTAAACAGGCATAAAAACTTCGTCCGGAGAGATGACTGTTACGGACGGCTTTTCGAGAGCACAAAACAATAAAAAGCTATTGATTACCATTGTCCTGGCGCCAGAGCTTCGTGAGGCCAAGGCATTGCTGTGGACGGCTGGCGGCTCGAGATAGACTTCGTAGGCGGCGGTCTCCGGGCTGGTGAGTAGGCTTCGACTGTCGGACACTGTTTTTTCTTCTTTTTTCGTTGTTGTTACTTCATCCCATACCGCACAGCAGTACTCTAGCAGAGGACGGTGGTGGTGCTCCATAATGGCGTGGGATGTTTTTACATAGAATTCATCTGAACCGATCATTGACTGGGAATTGTTATGTTCGGCAACTTGGAGTCCTTTTTTAGTCATTCATGGACTTCATGTTCCCAAATAACTTTTAGCCGGCTGCACCTATATTCTCTTCTCATTCCTCGGATGTGCAGAGGGCGTGACTGTGTCCATAACTGGAAACGGCGTACCTGATGGAACTTTTGGGGTCTTTTCCACGCCGAATTGAGGCCATTATCAAGGTGGTGTTACAAAGTGATGTTCCACAGTACGAGTGTGAGGATCTCTTCTAGGGGTGAGCATTTTCTTCTTTTTCTTTTTGTCTGGTGGACTTAGATCCTTAGTTAATCAGATGAGATGCGACAGAGTAGGTGTACCTGAAGTACCTCTCAGATCGTTGGATTAATTTAGTTAGTTGTCTTCTATCTAATCTCTATTAATGGTATCACCTTGCACAAGCGGCAGTATTTCGGTAGAGCTTCATAGCGCACCTGCTATACGACGGCGATCCGTGAAGGTTGCCCTTTCTTGCCCTTAAATGTCTCTACAATAATTCAATGGCTTTATGAATTCATCTGTTGTGTAACTGTAAAATTCGGTATCTCATTTGCGGCATCGCGTTGGACTTTTATTCTTAATCAATATCACCTCTGGGATGAACATTATTTTTATTCGCCAACAACTCTCTGTAGTTTCATAACACAGGACCTTGTTTGTCATATACTAAAAATTGAAAAGAGAGAGTGACGTTTTCAGTGAGCACAAAAGTACAGTTTCGATAGCATCGTTACAGTACGTAACTTGTCAGTATAAATGAGATTGTAGAGGATTTTATAGTAGGATGCACTGCGGAAACCACTGCAAGCTGTCAAAATCTACTGCTGCACAATATCCGCCATGGAAAGACGATCATTGTGCAACATGTTGCCATGTACTACGCATTAAGTTGAGATAAGTGGAGGGGAACATCTGCATCACGCTTCAATTCCGACATGTTTCAATGTGGCCACAATCCTCTTGGGTCTGTAGAGGAACGGATTCGACGACTTGTTTGTTTATTTATTCAAGAATACACATTATTCTAGTTCCTTGCCTCCTAAAATTGACAATAGTTTAAACATTTGCATAGCATTATTAAACAGTATGAGGAAATGATAATTCAGTTTTACTGTATATTATCAGATTCATACAGCACTATGTACCAAAGAGAATCGACAAGTGTACGTGATGTATCATCTGTATCATCCTATTTTCAGAAAAATCTGTTGTGTAGTACTGGAGGTTGTAGTACGAATTGACACCTTCACACCAAACGAAACAGAACGATACTGAATAAAGAACAATTACAGAAGTTGAGAAGTGGATCCAAAAAGGTGCTAGAGGGTTGTGATACGGATTATTCACGAAATTTGCAACACGAATGCTGTCATTCAATTGTGAAATATATGAGGGTTTCACCTGCATATTTAATGTTATAAACAGGAGAGCTGAAAATTCAACATGTTCTGTATTTGTTCTGCTTTTTATTACAAAGATAAAGAATCTGGTTAGGAAGACGATATCAACTATGCTGAGGTGACAGAAGCCATGTGATACCTCCGAATATGTGTCGGACCTCCTTTTGCGCGGCGTAGTGCAGCAGTCCGACGTGGCATGGACTCAACAAAGCGTTAGAAGTCACCTGCAGATATATTGAGCCATGCGCCTCTATAGCCTCCATAGCTGTCCATAACTGCGAAAGCATTGCTGGTTTGTGCAGGATTTTGTTCACGAACTGATCTCTCGATTATATACCGTAATGTTCGATGGAGTTCATGTCGAGCGATCTGAGTGGCCAGACTATTCGCTCGAATTGTCCAAAATATTCTTGAAACCAATTGCGAACAACTGTGGCCCCAATGACATGTGCATTATCGTCCATAAAAATTCCGTTGCTGTTTGGGAACATGAAGTCATGGATGGCTGCAGATGGTCTCTATGTAGACGAACATAAGCATTTACAGGCAAAGATCTGTTCAGTTGGACCAGAGGACTCATTCCATTCCATGTAAACACAGCCCACGCCATTATGGTGCCAAAACTAGCTTGCTCAGTGCCTCGTTGACAACTTGGGTCAATGGCTTCGTTCGGTTTGTGCCACACTCGAGCCCTACCACCAACCCTTTCCAACTGCAATCGAGACTCATCTGACCAGGCCACGGTTTTCCAGTCTCTATGGTCCAACCATTAAGGTCACGAACCCCAAAGGCAACACATTTCGCCTCACTGTTTTAACGGATACGTTGGTCGCACGTCTCACCTTGATTTCTGCGGTTATTTCTTGCAGTGTTGCTTGTCTATTAACACTGACAACTATAGGCAAACACCGCTGCTCTCGGTCGTTAAGTGATGGCCTTCGGTCGCTGCGTTGCCCATGGTGAGAGGTAATGTCTGGAATTTGGTATTCTCGGCCTACTCTTGAGACTGTGAATGATGGAATATTGAATATCTTAATGATTTCCGAAGTGGGATGTCCTATGCGTCTAGCTCCAAATTCCATTCCTCGTTCAAAGTCTGTTAATGCCCGTCGTGCGGCCATTATCACGTCGGAAACCTTTTTGACATGAATCGCCTTTTTAGGATTTGTATAAGCGACACTACCGCCATCTGTATATGTGCGTGTCGCTATCTCATGACTTTTTGTCACTTCAGTAAACGAGTAATCAGTGTATTTATAAAAATAGCTTTGGCACAACGTTCTTTATAGTCATGTCCCAGTGAAGCACGGATGCTCAGTGGTGACAACGTAAGGTCCCATGTCACCATGAAACTATTTTAGTTTCAGTTCGAAGATGACATATTTGAAATGTCTTCTTAAACTCATTCCGACATGACTAAAGCTAATGTAAGCTCCCATTTCAAAAATCTAACTTAATTCTATGTCTTGCAACAAAATGCGTATCAGAAACAAAATTAGTTGTATCGTCGATCACCCAGCATGTTGTTGTCAATAGTCGATGTTTCACTTCGATGTAATATAGTAAGCACACAAATACATAGTGTATCAAAAAGAATCATCCGATTAACACACCTATATATCTGAAACTAATAAACATATACAATGAATTTTGTTTTTTGATCAACGGGAATCACAAAAAGTATTTTGCCATGCCTTTTCATAGGTGTTCAATATGTCCCCCTTGAGATTTCTGCGGACTCCTTGTGAAACTATGGCGAATGCGTTCGACGTAGACACTCGGGGACAACTCGGCGATTTTCCTTTACGCAAACAACCTGTTTCTCGAAATCGTTCACGCCATCGTGTAATGCTCTGTGCTTTAGGAGGATCCACATCATACCTAGTCACACTGAACAGTTATTACTAACCCGCACTGTGCAAAACATAGAACACAAAACTCTTTCTATTGTCCCGACACCATTTTTACTAGAACTGAAGTGGGCGCACACTGCTGCTACCTGGCGGGAACTGTGTAATTCTCGAGAGTTTGCTCTTTCCAATAGTACGTTGTTCACGCACATATCTCAAATAACATAATAGTTATGATTTTTTTAAATCAGATGATTCTTTTGATACATCCTGTACTTTCATGAAAGACTTCCCAACACTAAAATTTATATTAGACATTAACGAATTCATATTTTTAGAAATGGTTTTGTTTCTATTACCAGTCTCCATTTTTTTTTTTTTTTTTTTTTTTTTTTTTTTTTTCCCAGATAGCAAAACTCATGTTACTTTTACCATCTCATTTCCTAATTTAATTCTCTCAGCATCACCTGATGTAATTCAACTGCAGTCCATTAGTACCCTTGTTTTACTTTTGTCGATGTTCATCCTATGACCTCTTTTCAAGATACTATCCATTCCGTTCAGCTGACAACCCAAGTCTCTTGACAGAATCACAGTGTCATTGGCAAAGAAGGGGCACATAGGGGAAAATGAGGGAGACGTCCGACATTACCTCAAAAAGTATAACCTCTTTTTCGAATTCTGGGATGATTCTAATAATTACAGTCAAATAATTGTTTCCCCAGGAGGCATACTTCAATAAATCTGTAATTCTAAGTAAAATGCACAGGATGGCAATTATTGAACTATACGGAATAAAATTGTCATAACTACTGAACGGTTTGCGTCAGGATGTTCGAACTGTACGGTTGGCTGCGGGGCCTGATGGGAATTAGTATGCGCATGCTCATGGTTTGGTTTAGCGACGAACCCACTTACATTTGGATGAGTTCGTCAATAAATAAAATTGGTGCATTTGGGGGATTGAGAAACCGCAATTCGCGATCGAGAAGTCTCTTCACACTCAACGGGTGACTGTGGTGTGCGGTGTCCAGTCACGGAGTGATCGATGCGATATTCCTCGACAGCATGGTGACTACCGTATAGTAACGGTACGTGAAGATGATTTCATCCCCATTATCCAAAGTGACTCTGATTTCGACAAGACGTGGTCCATGCAAGACGTAGCTCGACACCATCGAAGCAGGAGGGTGTTTGATGTCCTGGAGAAGCACTTGAGAGACCGCATTCTGGCTCTAGGTTACCCAGATGCCACTGGCAAAGGCCTCGATTGGCCGCCATATTCTCCGGATCTGAACACACGCGGCTCCTTTTCGTGAGGCTATATTAAGACAAGGTGTACAGCAATAACCCCAAAACCATTGCTGAACTGAGGTCATTGACAGCGTCGATTTTCCGACACTTCAGCGGGTCATGCACAATTTCGCAATTCGTCAGCGCCACATAATCGCCAGTGATGGCAGGCATATCGAACATATCAGAGCCTAAAACTGAATATCTTTAGTGACGTTTACGTATTGAATAAAGTGTGTGCACGCCGTCGTTTGTAATTAATTTACTTTTTTTTCATATAGTTCAAGAATTGTCACCCTGTAGGTCGAAGAGTCGCTTCACACGGAGCGTCGATCCATCATTTAGCATCGGCGTTTGTGTTACAGTGCACTCATTAGTTGATTACTACTTTGCCGCTGTACGTTGAATTCTTCAGTGGTGCTGAGAATTGTGTGAAGCTTTGGATGAATTAACCTAAGCGTTCCATCCCGCTCGTGTTTAAGAGGGTCAGACGTTGTTATCTCCTAAATGGTTCAAATGGCTCTGAGCACTATGGGACTTAACTGCTGAGGTCATCAGTCCCCTAGAACTTACAACTACTTAAACCTAACTAACCTAAGGACATTACAAACATCCATGCCCGAGGCAGAATTCGAACCTGCGACCGTAGCAGCAGCGCGGTTCCAGACTGAAGCGCCTAGAACCGCACGGCCACAAAGGCCGGCTGTTATCTCTTAACACTATGATGAATGAATGAGGAAAGTGAATAAAACTGACGTTGTCAAACTGGAACACGCAAATCTATTTGAAGTACTCCCTTTGACTCGCAAATGTTTTGATCGCATTTGGCAGATATATCGCAGTCAGACTCTAACGAACCATCATCATAACCAAAAATTCAGTATCTTGTTGCGAATGCAACACGTCAAATTGTCATTAGGGGCTCATTGTGGATCTTTAAAATGAATTATTGACGACTGACGTGTTACTTTCATAAGAAAATACTGAATTTTTAGCTCTGTTGAGGACTCGTTAGAGTCGAAACCGGTTTACTGAGATGTATCTACCAAATGCGAGAAGACATTTGTGAGTAAACGAGTGAATGAGAGGAACAGTGATCAGACTTCCTACTGCGTACTACAGCTGGTGTGCCCAGTGCTGATTGTCTGTAAAAAAAATTTAGGTCGTCCTCAGAGTGACCTATTCCCAATGTCCATAGTTTACAAACTATTGCTCTGAGATGTTATAACGTGCTTTTAACGCGTACATTAAAGAAAGCATGTAATTCAGATTTGTCTATAATATCTAAAATGAAGGTTAAAAGAAATACCTTGCAGATGAACTTGGTTGTTTCAAGCAGACTCGAAATCGGCATCAGAATGTCATACCATAAATCTTCTGCTTCCTCTCCTTACTTTTGCTGTATGCAGCCAGGTGTCTTTCTTTCAGGAACCAGGTCCCTACAGAAGGAATTGGGATGAGGAAGCTCCTACTAATTTGATAAACATCAAGTTGGCAAAAGTCTTCAGGTGCAGTGACTCTTTTAATGGGCTTAAAACATGAGTCATTTGTGAAAATCATCTCTCGTATTCTCTGGTGGACATACGTATGCAGTTAATTGTGTTTGTCAGTGGTAGTAGAGAAACTGGACATTTCTTTTCTTCTAGGAACTTTCGTAAACCTCTACGTAGTCTAACAATTCATTTCGACTCTTCAACACTGTATACAGATGTGAACAGACGACATTACATCACTGCATATCGGTAAAAGCATTGCCTTCTGGAAAGGTGTGTTTTTTTTTATTGTTATTAAGGTACATATGCGGAACGATTTCAATAATGTTATGCAGATCGATATTCTAGAATAGTTTCGAAAAGGCTGTAACATTGGCTGCCATGACTCCTAAAGATAATAAATACCAACGTACCATTTACAAATGCCCCAGATATCGACGAAATCTAATATTATTACCTGTTTTTGCTAATAACGTTATTGATGTAAGATTCTGCTGCCTTTTAATGTTAATAAAATTTAACTTTTCCCCCCTCCGTGGATTAAAAAATTTGAAGTGGTCGCATCCCCTAGCGTACCCCCGAAACTCAGCATTGGGTTTGTCGACCAGCTCATAAAGACGTACATTCTTATTCAGGCGTGTGTTTGTTTGTTTGTCGTGTACACCCCAGTTACAGCACACATTCATAATGTCTGGCAGCTCGTTCGTCCTCTGTAGTTTTTACATCTGTACTCGCGACGTGTGAACCGTTACCAGCCGAGTCTGACATTTCGCCCGGGCAGCAGTTGAGCGCAAGGCCGCCGCCGCGGAGTCCTGGTCATGGCCTCCAACCTCTGCTGGTGAAAGGGCTGCGCGAATCTTGTGCGCGAACTGGCTGCAGTGCAAAATCCATATCCTCGCACTTTTTGGATAAGTGTCACAGCTGCTCAAGTAAACAGCCTTCACCAAGAAGAAAACGATATGGCAACTCACTGTTACAGCCTTGATCTAGGAAAAGAGCTGTAGAGATGAAATCAGAAAAAGAACAGTGGAGACTACTACAGACCAGTTCTTGATTCACTACTTATGAAGCTGTCTCTGTTGTTGCCAAGACATCATCATCAACATCATACTACGCAAGCCACCTAATGGTGTGTGGCGGAGGGTACTTTCGGTACCACTATCTGATCCCTCCAACCCTGTTCCACTCGCGAATAGTTCGTGGGAAGAATGATTGTCGGTAGGCCTCTGTATTGGCTCTAATTTCTCAAATTTTCTCCTCATGGTCAATACGCAAGATGTATGTGGGGGAAGTAATATGCTGTCTGACTCCTCCTGAAAAATTGAGCTTATATAATATGTAGGAAGTATTAAGGCGTTCCAAATTGAGTGAAAATTATTGTGCAGTTGATGTTAATAATATACGTAGTAGATAAGTTTTCAGCATAATTTCACCAGCCACAAGTGAGATAGAGAAGAAATTTTCACGTAGCTGCTCATGTTTATAGTCACGTTGGTAATATGGTTGGCTGTGAGACTGGAGGTCGGTGATAATTTTATTTCACGTCGCCCATGTCAAAACGCAGGACTGACTTGCAGATTGCTTTCTTGAGAGTATATTCTGCTGTTGATTAGTAGGACTTCCTGTTTTTCTGCCCTTACATAAGTAAATACGTAAGCTCCACGCGTACTGCGAAACTGGTTTTTCCAAGATGGGCAGTTGTTAAAACAGTGACAGTCTTAAATGTCACGCGCGTCCCACACATGTATTAAGGAAGATACGTGAAAATGATTTTATCCAGGCATAAGACCTTTCGCATCTTACCTTATCCTAGACTGTAAAGACCTTATTACTTAGTGAATGACGCTCCAGTTAAAAGTATAATATCGTTATTTAAGATTTACGGAAGCGCAGAGATAAGTTTCGTTCATCATTAAGAACATGCCGGCAGTTCCCACTGACTGAGACAATAAAGCTGGTTGGTCCAAATGGCTCTGAGCACTATGCGACTTAACATCTGAGGTCATCGGTCCCCTAGAACTTAGAACTACTTGAACCTAACTAACCTAACGACATTACACATATTCATTCCCGAGGCAGGATTCGAACCTGCGTCCGTAGCAGTCGCGCGGTTCCGGACTGAAGCGCCTAGAACCGCTCGGCCACCGCCGCCGGCAATAAAGCTGGTGTATATAGATTAGGATGTTGTCACTGTGACGGAAGTGATTGCGATCTCATCTTCTAGTGCCCAACTTTCTTGTCCGCAGCTCGTGGTCGTGCGGTAGCGTTCTCCCTTCCCACACCCGGGTTCCCGGGTTCGATTCCCGGCGGGGTCAGGGATTTTCTCTGCCTCGTGATGACTGGGTGTTGCGTGCTGTCCTTAGGTTAGTTAGGTTTAAGTAGTTCTAAGTTCTAGGGGACTGATGACCATAGCTGTTAAGTCCCATAGTGCTCAGAGCCATTTGAACCCAACTTTCTTAAAATTGTCGTGAGTACTGTACAACTTTCGAAATAAAAAAAAAAAGACCAATCACGGAATATTATGACAGCAAGGAGGCCAACTCTACAATATACTCCTTGCAAAATCTTGCTCCTTCTCACGCAGTCTCATAGCACGGCGTCTAGTGTTCTATTACGGTTACTATGCATTTATGTTGCGAACGTTGTCAATAACACTGTACATCGACATCTACACCGATATTCCTCAATCCACCGTACGACGCGTGGCGGAGGGTACCCCATACCACTACATGTCATTTCCTTTCTTGTTACTTACGCAAGTAGAACGAGGGAAGACGGACTATCTATATGCCTCCGTATGAGCCCTGTTTTCTCATACCTTATCTTCATGATCCTTACGCGTAGTGTACAGCATGCTGGAGGCAGCTTCAAATGCCGGTTCTCTAAATTTTCTCAATAGTGTTCCTCGAAAAGAAAGTCGCCTTCCATCCAAGAATGGAAGCGTCTTATGTGCGGTCTCCTTTGGAGGTGGACCACACTTTCGTAGAATTATCCCAATAAACCGAGGTCGACCATTCGTCTTTTCTATTACAATTCTCAAATGCTCATTCCATTTCTTATCGCTTTGCAACGCTGCGCCCAGGTATTTAGACGACTTGACTGTGTCAAGCAGGACGCTGCTAATGTTGTATCCGAACATTACGGGTTTGTGTTTCCTACTCATCCACATTAACTTGCATCTTTCTACATTTAGAGCTACCTGCCATTCTTTACACCAACTAGAAATTTTGTCTAAGTCATCGTATATACTGCAGCAGTCACTAACTTTGACACTTTACCGAACACCACAGCATTATCAGCAAACAACCGCAGACTGCCGCCTACCCTGTCCGCCATATCATTTATGAGTATAGAGAATAATGGCGGTCCTGTCACACTTCCCTGGAGCACTCCTGACGATACACTTTCTGTGATGAACAATCGCCGTCGAGGTAAACATACTGGATTCTATAACTTATAAAGTCTTCGAGAGACTAACATACCTGTGAACCTATTCCACATGCTTGCAAGCCAGGTAAGATACCAATACCGAAGACTAATTCTTGAAAACCCCAACTGGGATTCCATCTGGACCTGGTGACTTATTTATTTCCAGTTTCTTCAGTTGTCTTCTACACCAGGGTTGCTTATTACTTCGTCTTCCATACGGGACTCTGTTCTATGATCAAACGACGGTATGTTTGTACGATTCTCCTGCTTGAACTATTTTATGAACTTGAAATTTAAAGCCAGCCTGTGTGGCCGAGTGGTTCTAGGCGCTTCAGTCTGGAACCGGGCGACCGCTACGGTCGCAGGTTCGAATCCTGCCTTGGGCATGGATGTGTGTGATGTCCTTAGGTTAGTTAGGTTTAAGTAGTTCTGAGTTCTAGGGGACTGATGACCTCAGATGTTAAGTCCCATAGTGCTCAGAGCCATTTGAACCATTTTGAAATTTAAAACTTCGGCTTCTGTTTTGCTATCTTCATTTGTCACACCAGATTAGACCACAAGTAACTGGATGGAAGCCTTAGACCCTAGCGATTGTACATAGGACCAGAATTTTCTCCGGTTGTCTCCCAAATGTTTTGCTTGACAGTGCCAGCAGTTACATTGAGAGGTGGCATGAGCCCCCTCTCATATTTCATTCTTACGATTTTCCTCTCTAATTGCATGCAGTGAAAAGTCGCTATTCCTTCACACGCGGACTTCCCACGCAGCGTCTCTCATCACCCGGGTGGTCCGGTGACAGGCGGGCTCTGCTGATCTGGAAAGGGTTAAGCCGACGGGTGTGAGGAAGTCGAGTGAATGCTTTGCAGACGCCGACATTGTCAAAAGACACGCCCGGAGGGGCCTGAAGTAGCGGCTGGGCTAGAGGTTCCGTTACTTCGCAGAAACTTAGCGAAAACACTTTCTGGCGGGCTACCAGCGAGGCGTGGGAATGACTTGTGTACCCAGGCAGTTGTGGCGGGAAAATTCCCGCGCTTTCTGCAAAATAGTAACTGTGATTGGCTTGCTCAGGGCATAGCTCCGTGACGTAGCAAAATCAGCGCAGAAATTGGCGCCAAGAATCTCCATTGGTGGAATGGTAGTGCTCCGGCAATAGAGTGGAATTTTCCGCCGGTTTTCGAGTTGCTGATTGGAACGTTTAACCACGGCCACTGTCTTGGGGGCAGGAATGTTGTGTGTTCGGCCTGTACGGGTGCTCTAAGTAGTCGACTCTCGCCTTTCGGTCGAGAACGTCGAAGCAACCAGCCATCGCCTCCGGTACGCCAAATCGTATTCTTGCAGTTAAGAAGACAGATTGGTAATGTATGTCCGCAGCACCGGCAGACAGCCCGCATCTCGTGGTCGTGCGGTAGCGTTCTCGCTTCCCACGCCCGGGTTCCCGGGTTCGATTCCCGGCGGGGTCAGGGATTTTCTCTGCCTCGTGATGGCTGGGTGTTGTGTGCTGTCCTTAGGTTAGTCAGGTCTAAGTAGTTCTAAGTTCTAGGGGACTGATGACCTTAGATGTTAAGTCCCATAGTGCTCAGAGCCATTTGAACCTCAGCACCGGCAGACAGGGATTTTCCTAGGTGATAATCAGAGCTCAGCAGAGTGCGCCTGTTCGTCTTTTTCTAACTTTGTTCTGTCTTGGGTAGCAGCAATTAATGTTGGGTTGGCTATGTGTTTTCTCTTAAGATTTGAGTTGCAAGGAATTGGCTCCACATACCACTTCGTCATAATCCTCACAATCTAGTTCAGGGACAACTTCACATTCACAGCGTTTGTTTGAGTACCCAATTTGAGCCAATTTGATGTATTGTAAATGTTTCATGTGTTTTTGTTTATTATTTTGTGTTTAGTCTTAATAAATCATATTGTTATTTTGGACAGAACTTTCATTCTGTTAATCGGTAGAACAACCCTATCATTCCTCACTATGTTAATGAAACCTTCGTTTATTTAACTTATTTATCAAATTAAATTATTGCAGGTGCCAAACTCTCTTCTACTCCACTGGCAGGGTTGATTAGAGTCAGTTCGCGTATTTTTTTTAATCCTTGTGCAACAGCAAAAGTCGGAGTTAGAATAGGGGGGGCTTAGAGCATCATTTACATATGTAGATTCTAGAAGAATTTAGTGTTAATTACACTGCTAGCCCCGGCACCTCGCAACATGCTTCGCGCATAGAGCTTTTCACAGATGCACTAATCTTTATTAACATTTCCTTGTTGTCATCTGCGCGTTCTCTTTTGAGCCGAGAGTGCAACAGCCTCTACTTCCTCAGCATTTTCCGTGTCTCGTTATTAAACCATGTTGGGTCATTTACGTCCTCAATCCACGTATTAGACGCATAATGCTCCAGACTAAGATTTACAATCTGCTTAAACTTTGCACATAATTCCTCTACTTCCATCTTAATGGAATTAAGTGATGTCAGTTCATTGTGTTAGTGAGATACTAACAACTGCTTGTCTGTTCTTTCTAGTAGAAACACTGTCCTAACCTTTTTAAGTGATTTTTTAACTTTCGTAACTGTAGTTGCTATAATGACATCATGTTGATAAGGTCTGGCCTATTTGTAGCTACAAGGTCTAAGGTATTTACATGTGGGCTGTCGAACTAGCTGCTCGAGACGGTTTCCAGAAAACTTATTCAAAAGTACTTCGTACGACTGTCTTTGTGTACCCCCTGAAATGAATCCATAGACATCCCAGTCTATACTAGATAGGTTAAAGTCGCTTCCAACTAGTAATGCATAATCTGGATATTTACGCACTACTGACCATAGGCATTTTTAGAATGACGCTAGAACTGTCACAACAAAATCGGGGGGCCGGTAAAAATTTCCAGCAATTACGTGGTTTCATCTAGACCTGTTATACGCGGCCAGATAATTTCAGTGTCACACTCAACTTCGACGTCAATAGAGACAGTATTTTAGTCAACTGCAATGAACACTCCCCCTCCAATGGCCTCTAATCTGTCTTTTCGATATACGTTCCGTAACTCGCTAAATATCTCAGAGCTTTCCACTTCAGGTTTAAGCTAACTCTCATTTCCTAGAATAATTTGAGCGCGAGAACTTTCCTGGAAGGCAGTAAATTAGGGAACTTTGTTATGAATACTTCGACAGTATACTGATAAAATTTTGAGAGTGTCTTTACTCTGAACGCGGTCTGAATTCCCTTGCTGCGCATAGACTGGCGAATGTTCATCAGGGTACCTCAAACTGAAGTCTTGCCTAAAAAAAAACCCTCATGTGCACTCTACAAGTGCTTTGCTACCCGATTAACTGCTTCCTTGGTTTAGTGCACCCTGACCCATCAAGGGAGTCCTACAAACATCAACCGATAAAGCAGGTCTAGAAATTTACAGCGAAGACTATGACAGTCGACGAATCCTTTTGTTGAGGCTTTCTACTCAGCTCCAAACCAAGGGACTCCTATTAACTCTGGGAACAATGCTGCAAGTTGCGACCTCTGCTTGCACCCCATGCATAAGGCCAACAACCTTCACCCCTCCCGCCAGCCGTCTGTATGAACTGAAGATGGCCTCAGAACCCACCGCACAGCGTCGTTGGTACCGACGTAAGCCAAAACTTGCAGATGGTTGCACTCTGCACGGTCGACAGCTGCAGGTAAGGCTGCCTCCACATCTCGGATGAGGCCTCCCGGCGGACATACAGAGAGCACATTGGCCCTCTTTCCAGGCCTGAACTCTTATCTGCCTAAGGGGCTGCATAACTAGCCTAACGTTGGAACTCCCGATAACGAGTAACCCCCCCCCCCCCCTCCCCACCGTCTGCGTGCTCGGATCCTGTTTAAGGAGCGGCCGCCTGTCCACTCACAGGGTGAATGGGCGAGGCCAGAGGAGCAGTCTCCACACTGGCCCTCCGCCTCGAACGACTTGCCACTCACTCTCTGTGACAGCGGATCCACTGCATCGGGTACACTCGGGGGTGCCTTGGTAGCAGAGCCTGTGGACGAAGCAAGAGGCACTTGAGGTGTCCCATGCGACGCGCCGCTTTCTCCGCTTTCCGCTACACCCCGAGGCAACAGCTTGAAGGTGACTGACCGTAGCCAAAAGCGCATTCAGCTGTTCACGAACTACACAGCATGCACACATCCTACCCGTCCTAACAAGACTAGCTGGAGGCGTAATCTATAAAAGCATACAATATACTAGATATGCAAACTGCCACTCTCCCGAGTTGTCATCAATGGAGGCTGATGCCACAGTTAGTTATGTACTGGCTGCACAGAAGAAATGAAATCTGCGCTACAGACTGCTCGAATTTACACTTACAAAATACTAGCTTACATCTCTTAAACGGAAACACGCACGAAGTTTAATAAATATACTACGAGAAAAAGACACGAAAAGATAAAAACTTAACTTACCGCTCTTTATATGTATGTCAGCCAGGAGATGGAGCCTGACTGACTGGCCTACTAAACGAAAGGACGCTTATCTTCAAACCAAAACAAATGAGTAACTACGGCGCTACGGACTAAATGAATTTACATTTACAAAAATGCGAGATAAAACAGAAAAACAGGCACGAAATTTAATAAATATTACGAGGAAAACCCAGGAAAGGATAAAAACTTAACTTGCCGCTATAGAAATATGAGTGTCAATTTAATTTGTTGTTTGTTCGTTCTCAGTATTCAGGTTCAAATGGCTCTGAGCACAATGGGACTTAACATCTGAGGTCATCAGTCCCCTAGACGTACAACTACTTAAACCTAACTAACCTAAGGACAGCAAACATATCCATGCCCGAGGCGGGATTCGAACATGCGACCGTAACAGCAGCGCGGTTCCGGACTGAAGCGCCTAGAACCGCTCGGCCACAGCAGCCGGCTTCAGTATTCAGGCTTTGTGTGGTTTACACTGAGCTGACATAAGCCGTGAGATGTCAAAAATGGTTCAAATGGCTCTGAGCACTATGGGACTTAACATCTATGGTCATCAGTCCCCTAGAACTTAGAACTACTTAAACCTAACTAACCTAAGGACATCACACAACACCCAGTCATCACGAGGCAGAGAAAATCCCTGACCCCGCCGGGAATCGAACCCGGGAACCCGGGGCTGGGAAGCGAGAACGCTACCGCACGGCCACGAGCTGCGGACCGTGGGTTGTCGATATACACATATACACAAGGCGGTAGTATCACGCACGCAAATTAAAAAAGGGCAGTAAGTTGGCAAAGTTGTCATTTGTACTCAGGTGATTCATGAGCAAACGTGTCCGACGTGATTATGTCCTCACGATCGTAATTAACAGACTCCGAACGCTGAATGGTAGTTGGAGCTAGACGCATGGGACATTCCATATCAGAAACTCAATATTCCGAAATCCACAGTATCGAGAGTGTGCGGAGAATACCAAATTTCAGGCATTACCTCTCACCACGGACAACGCAATGGCCGACGACCTTCACCTAATGACCGTGAATAGCGGCGTTTGCCTAGAGTTGTCAGTGCTAACAGACAAGCAACACTGTGTGAAATAATGTAGGAAGTAGCAGTTAGGCGGCGAAGTTTGGCGTTAAGGAGCTATGGCAGCAGACGACCGACGCGAGCGTCTTTGCTAACAGCACGACATCGCCTGCAGCGCTTCACCTGGGCTCATGACCATGTTGGTTGGACCCTAGACATTGGTAAATCGTGGCCTGGTCAGATGAGTCCCGAATTCAGTTGGTAAGAGCTAATGGTAAGGTTCGATTGTGGCACAGACCCTACAAAGCCATGGGCCCAAATTCCCAACAAGGTACTCTGCAGTCTGGTGTTGGCTCCATAACGGTGTTGGCTGTGTTTACATTGAATGGACTGAGTCCTCTGGTAGAAATGAACCGATCATTGACTGCAAATTGTTATGTTCAGCAACTTGGAGACCAATTGCAGCGATTTATGTTCCCAAACAACGATGGAATTTTTATATGGATGACGGTGCGCTATGTTACCGAGCCACAGTCGTTCACGATTGATTTCAACATTCTGGACAATTCGAGTGAATGATTTGGCCACCCAGATAGCCCGACATTAATCTCATCGTCAGCGTATGGGATATAATCGAGAGGTCAGTTCGTGCACAAAATTCTGCACATCGGCAACACTTTCGCAAATATGGACAGCTATAGGGGTATCATGGCTCAATATTTGTGCAGGGGACTTCCAACGACTGGTTGAGTCCATACCATGTCGAGTTGCTGCACTAAACTAGGCGAAAGGAGGTCCGACACATTATTATGAGGTATACCATGACTTCTGTCACCTCAGTGTAATTTGAAACTGGCGATCAAAGGACTTTGCAAGTAAATAATGAGACATTTTGGAACAGTTTTGCCTAATAATAATGTCTTGATAGAAGACGCTACTGCAAGAGATCTTTGACCATGAACACTGAGTCATTCACTACCACGGAAGAGATTTTTCTTTTCCCTCGGTGAAGTATTATACGGCCATCAGTGTTCATTCTGCACAGTATGTGAACGAGTTGGTAAATATTATTAGTTCAAACTCTTTATTTCATGCAGATAATACATTTTTAGGGAATAACATTCCAAACCATTCCCATTCCAAATGAAAGGTGGCGCTACTCAATTAAATCTGACAGATGATCAGCGTGGTACAAATTTTGTCAGCCGGCCGTAAACGTAAACGAAATGTGAAGTTCGGCCCTTCATGAAACGCAATATATTATTACTTACCGGAATGTAATTGAAGCCTATCATTTCCTGATAACAGTTGGAAATAGCTGTGTATGGAACAAGAAGCAGAAAAATCTCACAGGGTTCAAATGTAGTTCTAGCAACCTGTAGGATTTTCTGGGGAACTGCGGTTAATCTAAAGACTGATTATAGAATATTTGTACGACTAATTCTGCGACTGTGCTCAAGGGCGTGATCTCCACACAAGGCCGAATTAGTACATAGAAGAACTGGTGCCCCGAGAGGGCAGCTGGAGGGGTCTGTACATTGGTTCACACAAATGTCGTCAGTGAGTGGATTCTCCTTTATACCACTTTGGAAGGAATAGCGATGCGGGTGCAGATGACCTCAGCGACCACTATTTGCAATGTTTATTTTCCTCCAGACAGGCCACTTACGTGTAGTGAGTTGACCACCTTAACCCAACATCTTTCTCCCGCTTTCCTCGTAATTGGGGACTTCAGTTCGCACTATCCCCTGTGAGGGAGTACCACTTCGTCTGGTAAGGGTCTTGTAATTGACCGGCTTCTTACCAACCATATTCAATGATGGTACTCCTACCCACTTGAGTGCCGTAAGTGGCTCCGTTTTAGGTACCGACGTAACGATTTCTTCCGCCAAACTCGTGGTTACAACACGACGATCTTTGTGACAGTGACCACTTTCCGGCAATCCTGTCGCTTCCTTGTCACCGCCAGACGGACCGACTACCATGCTGACTGCTTCAAACAGCCAGTTGGCAGTTGTATGCCTCTGCTGTTACCTTCGCCCCTTCCATGTTAGACTGCATCGACGAGATTGTGCAAGACGTCTCTGATGCGACCAACCATTCCTATTCCCCTTTCTACAAGTCCTCTTATTACTGGTCAGTGTCATGATGGACCAAAGGCATTGCATCACAGATGTGGTTTCCGTAGTCTCCTGGGCCGCCAAAGAACCACAACTGAGCCAGGTCTCTTCCTTCAGAATGGTCTCTGTACCGATTCATCGGCTTTTGCTGATCACCTTGTGACCCATTGTGCAATGGCGTCATCCTCTCCTTACGCGGTGCCTTCCAGATGCCTCTCCTTTGCTCCTCAGTAGGCAGAATTACATAATTAAAATTTGCTTATTGGAAATCGGTTCAGTGACTTGCCTAATTTCAAGATATGGCCCCGGGACCTGATTCCATTCACCATCAGATGGTGCAACAACTGTCTGTTACGTAACGGCTGAATCTCCTCAGGGTCTTCAACCCTATTGCACTAGACGGTATCTTCGCTATTCCAGTCCTTATGTCGGGCAAAAACCCAACGTCTATCGGTAGTTACTGGCCGATAAGCTTCATCAAAGTGATCTGCAAACTGCTTGAAAGGGTGATTGCCCGCCGATTAAGCTACGTTCTGTGATGTCAGGGCGTTTTGTCCTGTCGGTGTGACTTCCAGGAGGGATGATCCGCAACCAAACATCTGGTTAGGATGGCAATGGTCGTACGACAGGCTTTTTCTAAACGCCACCAACTCACTGCTGTCTATCTTGTCCTACGTAAGGCACATGGAACCACCTGGCTTCATCACATTGTACATACATTCCATGACTGGGTTGTTCGAGGCTCCCTTCAAATTTTTATTCATTAGTTTTTATCCCAACTGTTGTTTTAGGCTAGAGTTGGTACTTCACTCAGCTCTCCACATGTCCAAGAAAATGGCGTTCGCAATGCTCTGTGCTGAGTGTCACACACTTTCTCATCACCATCATGCACTTTTGTGGTCATACTATGGTCCATCCTGACCCAGAACTCTACTTAGGTACACAGTGCTCGGACATTGTTGCAGAGCCCCGATTTTCAGCACTCCTGATTGACAAGACGCCGACTATGCGGCCACATGTTCGTCATCTAAAGACAAACTGTATGTAAAGCTTTGTACTCTGTGATTCCTCGCCCACACTGCATGGAGTGAGAATCATGATAATCCCCTTATACCTACCAGGCTCTGATCCTGCGTGGATATTGGTTACCAGTTCTGAAATTGTTAGACCTCGTCCAGTATGGAGTTCGACTGCGCACTAGCAGCTTCTGGACTAATACTGTAGACAGCCTCTTTGCCGAAGTGGTTATTCTCCCTCTTCAGCTCCGATGGTATCAACTCTTGCTTGCCTATGAAATCGCTATTCGACAATTTTCTGATCATTCAGCTTATCTTATTCTTTTTGCATGTTAAGGGCATCATTCCATTTCTTTTTGCATATGAGGGGGATACCGACCCCCTGACACCCACCTTTGGGTAGGATTACTGTATAGGATGCCCCTTACAGACCACTGCCTCTCCTTCTTGTAATGTAATCCCTATGTTTTCTCGCACAGCCCACCGTATTTGATACCTAGACCACGAATGTCAATGACCTCAGGTCTCCGTCGCCTCCTTGACCTTTCGGCATCTGTTGCTTTAAATTCTTGAAGAGAATCAGGTGCTGCAAAATTTTACACTGACGGCTCTTGCATCTCCTGCCGGTGAGGAACACCATTTGTGACCGGGAAAATACGGCGTTTTTACGGCGGAACTGATGGCCATTAATAGAGCCCTCCGTTTTATTAACTGGGTTGTCACTTGACCGCGTTTTGGCATGTAGTGACTCAATGAGCAATTTCCAAGCCACTGACTGATGTTGCTCTTGTCACCCTGTGATATCTGCTTTTCATGACCTTCTCTTTGCTGTCAATCATATGCCTGCTCAGTTACCTTTCTCTTTAGGTTCCAAGTCACGCTAGAGGAGCGATTATTCCCACCTCCCTTCCCCCTCCCCCCTTTTCACTTCGCCGGTGTCTGGTGTTGATTTGTGGTTGCAGCTAAGGCCTCCGCTCACCTGGAGATGGAACATCTGGTGGACTACTGCTTCCTCTAATTAACTCGCACTATCAAGGAAACTACTGCAGCATACAGTCTTCCTTCGGCTTCTCCCAGAAGAAATACACCGCTGTATGTCGCGTCCGCATTGGTCATACCAGACTGACCCATAGTTTTACTTTACGTGGAGCCGTACTGATAGTTGCTCATACCCTGGTGGAATGCCCCCTCCTTCTGTCTCTGCATGGTCTTCAGAATTGTTTGCCTCTCATGTTGCCGGACAACTCATGGATAATTGAACTGTTTTTCCGTTTTCTTCTTGACAATGGTTTTTATTCTCAGCTATAACGTTTTAAACTACGTTCGGAGTGGGGGCAGGATGGTTGTGGTTGGGGGTGTCTCCTGCCACATGCTGGGATATGGGGGCCCTCGACCCTGCCTCCTTCGCCTACTGACTGTCATTTCTCCTTTCGTCAGATGCAATTACTTTGAGGCGGTTTGCCTCTTTTTCTGCCGCAATTTGTTTTCCGCTTTAGAAGTAGCATCACGTTTCTTAGTTGGCGCTAAGCCCCTCTTTAACGCTTTGACTCTGATGGATATGGGCTGGGACGGATGAGGGAGGGCCTGCCACCCTTCGCATGCAAAGTCCTGGGGGGATGACCATGTGTAGCCTTAACTTTTTCATCTTGCTTAGTTATTGACGGCCCAACTGATGTCCATTACATTTTTAGCGTTTTCGCTTTTACTTTCCTGGATCTGTTGACTAGAAGGCATTCTTTACTCTGTAGCTGTTTTTGCCCCTAATCTGATTGACGGGGTAGGTCGAATGTGGATAGCGATGGTGGGGCGTCTATCGCCATGGCTGAGCCTTCGGAGGTCATTTGCCGGCTCTGACCTACGTACCGATCCAGTCCATATGCTTTTACTTCCCCGTAAATCGTTTTCCAGCTCTGGCATCAGTATTGCCTTCAGTGCCTTGGTCTGACCACTCCTACGTACCTTCCTCATCCCATCACATTCCTGGTAGATGTCACTACCTCCGGATGAACAAACTCTTGACCAATGGTCTGATATCATTGTTTAGTCTCTTACTTCCAATCAACCAAACAGCCAACAAAAATAGATCACAAAACTAGCGGAAGAGTGGGACAAAACTACTGAAAAACTGAACTGATAAGCACTCAAATGAAAACGCTGTATATTTTTCACAAAAATCTACAGTGCTGTCTGGAATTAAAGCAACAAACCGAAATTTTGCAAGGTTGCGTTTATTTTTCCGCAAAACAGTATAAACAGGTGATAGTACAATAGAAACAACATAAAGAATACAGAACATAAACAACTGCAACATGCATAACGGTAGACAAAAATGTTCTTCCTTTTTTTTCAACTTGTAGAAGAGAACCCAACGACGAGTACTCTAAACATTGTACAAGCCATGGCTCCTGAGGAGAACATACGGGTTATTGTCTCCGCTGTGTCCGTTCTGTGAAACGGGAGATCTGAAAGGAATAATGCTAAAGGAATCCAGTTTTCAAATTATTTTACATCATCCAAACAGGACTCTTCCGGATATGGATTTACTGTCAAAACTTTATCTACTACGTCCCCTCTACAAATCCCAGAAGCTTGTTATAGGCATTGTAAAAATCCTGCATATTTTACAGAACTACGAATACTCTATCTATTTTTCTTTATTTTCCACAGTATTACCGCAGTATTTCCAGACTATCATAGAATGTCACTACAGCTAGTATTAATAACAGCAACAATAATAATAAGAATAATTGATACGTCATCTGCCACAAAATAGAAGCAGTGGACTGTAGCCTATGTGGCGAACGGAGCCTACCCACGATACTACGCTAGACACAGCGCCTGTGTTATACAGTACTTGGCACACCTTGCATCTTTGTTGTGTGTGTGTTTTCTAGCTTAGCTCTGTAACTCCAGAGCAATTTCAACCAAACTTGGTACATGTATGACTAACTCTGTGGAATAAGATAATACTGGTGGGGTAAGACATCCCTAAAATCTTTGAGGTGGAATGTATTTGTAGAGGGTGTGACATGTAAAACTATATTGGTATCGCAGCCATTGTTTCCGGGGTCACTAGGTTGACTGGTGATAGCTGATGGCATTTAAGCTCTAGGTGTGAATGGCAGTGGAAAGGGACTGCGTGTAAAGCATAACTCTGGAAAGATTGAAGCAATTACGACAGAAGATTGTATACGTAATTTAAGATTGCTGTAAACAAATAACCGCGCATTTTACATGGCGATACCTCATAAGAATTTGTTCTTATACTCGGAGGATTCCATCTGACAGAAACAAAACTCGTGTATGCTCCTTGCCGCTGGTACATTGTATCAAATGTTTAAAAATTACTAAAATTAATTTAGTTTTAAAGCACCCTGTATTTTGTGTTACAGAGTTGTCAGAAAATGAAAAGTGACAGAGATACTCCATCTCTAATAAATACTGAACCAGCCAGCCATCTTTACCAAGTTTACCCCATACAAGATAATAGTATATACGGTAAGTAAACAGTTCATCTTAAAACAGTGTTGTCATAATGCAAAATGTTCAACTGGTGCGCTGTGTACCCGCAGTCGGTAGCAGGAGACGCTCTGAGACAACCACTAATAGACGCGTACCTGCACCATCCTTGCGTTCTTTTTTCGAACATCAGCCTTCAGACTGGCTTGATACGGACCGCTACAAATTCCTCTCCTCTGCCAACCTCTTGATGTCTGACTAGAATGTACACCCTAATTATTTGTTTGAAACGTTGCTATCTCAGTCTGCCCTTCAGTTTTTACTTCTGTCCGCTACCGTGGAAGTTATTCCTTGATTTACTAAAACTGTCATTCGGTCCCCGCTTCTGGTCAATGTTTTTCAAATGTCCCTCTCCTAGCCATTCTTCCGACAGCCTCCGCATGTGTTACCTTATCAGTCCACTTAATTTTCAACATTCTTCTGCATCGCCGCTTCTCAAATGCTTCGATTATTTTCTCTTTCAGTTTTCCCACAGCCCATGACTCACTTCCTTAGAATTCTATGCTCCAAACATACATTCTCAGAAATGTCTTCCTCAAGGTTGATATTTGATACTAGTACACTTCTTTTGGCCAGAAATGCCGTCTTTGCCTGAGCTAGTCTGCATTTTATGTCCTCCTTGCTTCTCCCACCATGTGTTATTTTGTTCCCAAGACAGCAGAAGTCCTACACTTCGCCTAATTTGTGGTTCCAATTTTGATGTGCTCGATTATTCTTTCCATTCAGCAGATCCTGCAATTCTTCTTCACTTTCATCAGCGAATCACATTGATATTCTTTCACCAAGAATTTTAGTCCCACTCTGAACCTTTCGTTTATTTTCTTCATTACTTCTTTGATGTGTAGACTGAACAGTGAGGACGAAAAACTGCATTCCTGTCTTAGACTCTTTTTAATCCGAGCTCTTCACTCTGTTTCACCTCTTACTCTTTTTAGAAATTGTATATTACCCATCTTTCCCTATAGCCCACGTCCATTTTCCTGTGAATTTCGAACATATTGCCTCGTTTTACAATGCCTAGCGCTCTTTCTACGTCGACTACGAAGCGCTATGACAGAACTGCTTCTATAGCGCTTTCAACTTTCCTAAAGCCAAACTGATCGTCATCTAGAAGATCCTGAGTTTTCTTTTCCATTCTTCTGTGTTTAATTCTGATAGCCCAAGATCTGAATAGATATGGCTGTAATATTACTGCTGGTCTCCTTGTCCCTCCCTCCACCTTATTTTTGTCTTTTCCCTTTACAGGTATAGTGAATCAATGAGTTGTTGATTTGTTTAATACTGTATGTTTCGTGAAATATCAGTGTTCATAATTTCATAGAGGCCTATTAAAAGTGTAAGATAAGACTTTTTCTGGTTCTGTGACAAAAACACTACCGATGCGAATTTTCCGCTCTTTTCATTGTGTAGCTTTAGCTGACTGTGTTTCGCAAGTGATTTCACAGGACTTTAGCTTTTACTAACTCGCTGCGCAGTGATCAGGAGATATCACAGCGTCTCCCTCGGATCTCGCGGTATTCTTAGTAAACGTTGGTCCCAAATTGTAAAGACGTAAATGAAAGGCCACTTTTTGTCCGGGTCCAGGAACGCTCTAAGAACATACACAGCCTTCAAAGAGAAACCGACAATCGTTGTGAGCAACGGAAGTCATACAAGCTGTATCATTTCGTCAGAAGTAAAGTCTGCCTCTCCTTACGTCTATTTTCCCTACCTCTCTAAATTCACCGTGAGAGTTGGTACACTCCCTTTGATTCGCACTAACTGCAATAAGCAAGAGGGAGTAATTAAAGTATGCGGGCGTTATTGTTATCAATATTGTTCTCACTGCCCCTTTAAATACAAAATAGTATCGAGTGAAATATCTTGAAGATATTCATGAATATACTGCTCGAATTCTTCACTCGCAGTTTTCAGTGCAGACTACGTCGATTAATTTGTGTGGTACGCATGAAAAGAACTGAGAAGTTCAATAGTCCACTGCATAGCAGCATACTCGTAGGAAACTTGGGTCTGCATTAATGCGAGACATCATGTATTTACTGTCGTGGGACTTTTGACGATTGCTGTTGATAATACTCCTCGGTCGTCTGACATAGAACAGCGAACTGATGTAACATGGTATTTGTTAAATAAGAGGACAGAAAACTTTTGGAGAATAACTGATCCACACAGCTTCCGCATCTGATCATA
This sequence comes from Schistocerca serialis cubense, assembly GCF_023864345.2. Lineage (NCBI taxonomy): Eukaryota > Metazoa > Arthropoda > Insecta > Orthoptera > Acrididae > Schistocerca > Schistocerca serialis. The sequence continues at coordinate 462,284,486 of NC_064639.1, forward strand.
GGTCGTTGGTTCTATATTTACTTATTATCTCTGCAAACCATTGTGAAGTGCGTAGAAGAGGATGCTTCGCGTTTGTATTTCTTCCCGTTCCATTTACATATATAGCGTGGGAAGGATGACTACGTAAATAAACATGTGCGCGTTGTGCCTAATTTTGTCTTCGAAATCTCAGCTGTTGCTCGACCCCACTGACATTAATATCTGCATCCTTGCACTGGTACGAGAACTGAACTGGGACAGTTATTTTGTTTTTTGTTTTTTTGTTTTGCTACCACTAGTTTATGTTCATATGTCATCCACGAGTGAACTCTAATTTGGTGTTATTGACAGCCTTTACAGATGTTCAGAATTTTACTTTTGTTAGAGGCCTTTCGATAAGATTTAGCTGTGGCAGTCACTGAGAGTTTCACATATTGTTCTTTTGACAACCGACGCGTTTCATTCAGCATTTGTCTCTCTATAGCTGTATGCTTTGTTTTGCATCTATTGCGCAGTAATCAATATTTACATACCAGTGGCTTTACAGAGACTGTATACCACGGAGTGTACATAAGTACTCAGATATCCAGTGCATTGTCAACTATTCTTTAAACCCTGAGCCACAGTTCCTCTACATGCTTCTATGCAGTGCCAAATGTTTCCTCATTGAGACATGATACTACAGCCCCAGTGTCTAGTTTGCCGAACATACGAATCTTTCTACTTGACTTTGTTGCCATTAGTACTTTGATAATCATTTGTGTTAGAAATGTTTCGCCGTTTGCGGATACCAGTTTCAACTTAGACATCCTCAAAAACGTCAGGTACATTTGTTACTATTAGAGATTCCGAACAATCTATTCTAGGAAGTTTTCCAAGAAGGCATTTATTATTGTTCCGCAGGATGCCTTGTCACGTCCATCTCTTACGAAACTCTTATTATCCCAATCGATTACCGAGCGAGGTGGCGCAGTGGTTAGACACTGGACTCGCATTCGGGAGGACGACGGTTCAATCCCGCGTCCGGCCATCCTGATTTAGGTTTTCCGTGATTTCCCTAAATCGCTGCAGGCAAATGCCGGGATGGTTCCTTTCAAAGGGCACGGCCGACTTCCTTCCCTGTCCTTCCCTAATCCGATGAGACCGATGACATCGCTGTCTGGTCTCCTTCCCCAACACAACCAACCAACCAACCAACCCAATCGATTGTTGGGTAATTAAATCTCCTCCAATGATAACAGTATAGTTGTGGGACACAGATACTAGCGAAATGAAGTTCACTGCAGAATTTTCGATTACAGCTGGGGATGAGTTTGTAGGTCAATAGAAGGATCCAGTTATAAGTTTCTGCGCACTCTTGATACTGACGAGGAGATCACGGCATGTGCCACAACCTGATTTTCCAGAAACTTCGCTCAGTGGAAGAGGAGCCAAAATAAACGAACAAGTGTCTCAACTTATCCGTAGATATTCGACCATTTCCGAGAAAACTGTAGTCAAAGTTTTCGAGGTACTTTATGGACCTCTTAGCGAGTACATACGAGGGTTGGAACTTAAATAGTGGCAAGTATTTATTCACAACCGATACAGAAGAGTTACATGTTTGCACCTGTTACTGTCTTTCAAAGTAGTCACCAGCGTTGTGTAGAACCCGTTGCCAGCGACGTGGAAGGCGTAGTATACCGCTAACAGAGCCTGTTCTGTTGATGGTGCGAATGGAGCGGTCTAAAGTTATGGTGATCTCGTGTACGACTGTGATGGTGTTATCCTAACGCATTACGTTCCACCATGGCAGATCGTCAAGGAAAAGTATTACTGTTAATTTTTGGAGCATCATATGCGACCTGCTTTGCGAAATAAGGAGCGACACTTTCTGCACAACACGCACGTCATTTTGCACGACAATGCGCGGGCGCATACAGCGCAAGCTGTGGCTGCTCTGTTCGGTCGATGGGACTGGGAAGTTCTGTACCATCCACTATACTCCCCGGACTTAAGTCCTTGTGACTTTGACTTGATTCCGAAGATGAAGAAACCACTCCGTGGCATTCGCTTCAGAACTGTTCCAGAGATTCGACAGGCAGTAGACCACTCCATTCGCACCATCAACAGAACAGGCTCTGATAACTGTATACTACGCCGTCCACGTCGCTGGCAACGGGTTCTATACATTGCTGGTGACTACTTCGAAGGACAGTAACAGGTGCAAACATTGTATCGGTTGTGAATAAATATTTGCCACTATTTAAGTTCCAACGCTCGTAGTTCAACCGAAGCGGTGGCACAGTGCTCACATCGCGGCATCAGACTTTTGCGACCCGTTTGCGAAACCCGATTATTATTTTTGTTTTTTTTTTTTTTCATTTTTCTACCAGTGTCCGTAGAAGATTATCATACAAGTGTGTTCCAATGTATAATGAAATAACGTTGTCCTTATTCGTCTACTAACTGTACGTTTGGTGAATGATTTTTAAAAAAAAAGAAGAAAAAGGCAATAAATGGATGGAAAAAATTGTTTTCGATGAAGTTCCTGTAGTACATCTTGATTCGTAATCAACTGCAAGCGACATTTTTCGGAAAAGTAAGCCGTTAAGCGTCATTTGCCGCAAAATTACTGCCAACGTGTGAAATCTTCAGCAATGTTAAGGACTTTTCTTTCCGGAGCGATATTCATACGAAGAAATGTCACTCTGGCAGATCTGTCTTCTCACAATGCTCGTAGTATTCGAAATTTTCATGTTTCTAATGTTTTTACGACCCGCGTTATCCATGGGAATGCATCAAATCATCGTGAATAAACATAAGAATAAAATATAAAAATTAAACTTTGATATAAAAATATAGAGTTTAAAAAGATTGTAACCCCGGAAAATACCATACGCACATATATTACATAATAAATTTGACACTTGTGAACCCAGTTGCAATTTTACAATTAATATAATGCCCTTGTATCCCCTAACTTGATAAGAAATATTCGTGTAATAACCTTCTACGGAAATGGGTAGATAAACGAAAAAATAAAATAAAATAAATAAAAACAGTAATCGGATTTCGAACATGGCGTGCAAAAGTGAGAGGCCACCGTTTCGGCTACGACTAGCGTGTGCTAAAAAGGCATCTAAATTATGTGGAAAACTTTGACAGTCGTTTTCTCAGAAACGGTCGAGTATCTACGGGCAAGCCAAGACACGTGATCGTTTATTTTGGCTCCTCTTCCACTGAGCGAAGTTTCTGAGATATCGGCTTATGGCACTCGGCGTGTCCTCGTGAGTCTTGCCCAAACAGTCTCTATTGCAGCTTCATTTCTATCTCGATGGATTTTAATCTCTTTTCTATTGTGGAAAATACACAGTTAAGAGATGCATTTAAAAATAGTAGCCTATTGCACAGAAGCAAAATTTACGATGATTCATTTTCTTGTACATATGTTCGTTGTCTGTGCACGAGTAGTCATTAAATTGCTATTGTTACTTTTGTCTTTGTGTTTCACAAATGGTTCCGTAAGTAAACAGTCCTGCTGTGAGTGAATTACGATTAGTAATTCGATCTGTCAGTTCCAAAGGCCGTGCTTGCGAATTTCACTGCAAATCGTCTGACGTTACTGGGCCTTCAGCAGCCAGTCGAGGAAAACTAACGTTTTGTGTTATGCTGAACGTGCTGAAGTGAACAATTGGGAGAGTGTCGCTTCATAGATAGATAATTTACTATTAAATATCCAAAAGGTCCCGAAAACGTTCTGCAAGATTGGTACTATGAATGTGAAATGCTCACAAAAGAAAACAAACAAACTGCAGACGCAGTTTTGGACTATTACCTTGAGAACAGTAAGGGCTGTTTTATGTCATTTCAAGACTGCTGTGATTAAACATATGTTTCTTGTAATAGCAAATAAAAAGGCTAAAGAGCAATCCATGCAATGTCATAGTTTAAAATATCTGATAAAAATGTTCTATAGCGAAAATAAGGGCATATTTATTTTGGGACAAAAAAGTGCTCTTTTGGTGTATTTCGTGGAACCGAGAACATTAGTAACCTCTGAAGTACCTGCCTAACACGTTTTTATTAGGTCACTTTCTTGGCTGTTTGTTCCGTATGGCTGTTTGTTCCGTACAAATTCTGCAGTTGATTATCAAATAACTTCCCGACGAGCTAGAGACTTGATACTTGCAACATAGGTCAAAACGGGATGACAATGCGATTTTAACTCGCTTCCGTGTCTTGTGTGTGGCTGAGGGCAACCACTGTCTTTTTCCCGATGTGCTAGTGACTTGAAACTTTCAACATGGGTCAGAATTGGATAACAATACATTAACTTGCTTTCGTGTGTGATGTGTGGGAGGGTGCTTGGCGTACAACTGCCATTTCTTACTTTTCCTGTTCCAGTCGCGAATGTTTCGCAGTAAGAACGACTGCTGATAAGGCTCCGTGTGAGCTCAAACTCTAATTTTTACCTTTACGGTCTTTTCGCAAGACACACGTAGGAGGAAGCAATATATTGGGTGACTCATGTGAAGAAAAACTGAAATAAACCTAATATGTACCACATACCCCTGTTGTAATCTCATCATAATGTGTAAAATCGATTGACAAATCCCACACACACAATAGCAAAGCAGAAAATACTTGTTAAAATAAAAAACTCTTTAATATTACACGTTTTTAAATCCAACTAAAAAGTGTAAAATTATTTATCGCTGCGTCATGCAGGTGATTTTCAAAATTCGTGCTTGTGAATTTTTAATAGCTGTGACAGTACTTGTAAAATTTCAAACGAAAAACGTGGGGCGCATGCAACAATTTTAAGGAATGTAGAGAGTAGCTGTCGCTGAGAAAAATCACTCAACTGTTCATATCATTAGCAGTACAATAAAATTGTTAGTGACTTGCGCCAACTATTCATGCATTCGTTATCTATTGCATACACCCAACGGTTTTCGTTTTAAATTTTACAACTGTTGCTATAGCTATTAAAAATTCATACGCATAAATTTTCAGGGCTGTTTGTATAGGTTTGGGAATCTGTATGGGGCCAGGAGAAAATGTTTAATAATTTTAAGTTTGTCTTAAAAAGTTTTATTCAAACAATTACTCGAACGTTACGTGAAAGGCGGAACACGTTATTACCAACAAAAAAATTCTTAATAGGTATGCCTCCAGTCAGTGTCTATGCGTCGTGGTCTATATTATTACAGAAATTTAACGATGTGACTATACTGTTTGAATACTTAAAAGCAGTCTGTTGTAGCACGTACTGCGGATGACATGGCTATACTTCTAAAGGACCTTCTGTATGATCTATAAAGCGATATTTCGGATAATAATTGGGATCAGTTCTAGTGCTGATTCCACCCTTCGGCTTTGAGGAATAGCATAATGTGTGACGTTATTTTGTTTATGTCGCAGACTTTAGTAGTTGCAGAAGAAACAATATATGGAATTCTATCCGCAGAGGAACCTAGTTCGAAAGACAGAGGCCAAATTTAGAAGTACTAGTCATGTTAACTTACTATTTTTGCTACGAATATTTCGCTAAATCTGTCATGCAGTGTTTGCATGTCGTACTGTTGCTGACTGGTTTTCATTCTGTAAAGAAGTTTGTGGGGCCTTTTTAAAGTACAGGGAATCATTAAAAGGGGGGGGGGCAGAGGCTGTACTTGAAGTAGACGAATATAATTTTGATTTTGGTAAAAGAGAGGACGAAAGGGGGCATGAGGTAGTTGGGCTTTGAGTTATTGCAGTAATCATTTCTGGGGGAGGATTGTGCCAGTGTTGTATTTAGGGTGGTTTCAAATCGTACCAAAGAAGTGTTAACATCTTTGACTGAAGAACATGTCGAAGGTTCAGTAGTAATGTCAGATGAGTTTGCTTCATATAAGAGTTGAGTCACACAGGTTGTTATCGTTTTGTTGTAAAACATAACATTCAGTTTGAAGTTATAAGACGGAGACGTGTACAAAACTAATGGAGGGGTTTTGGGCGGGGCTGTAAAATCTGTTTTAGGGCTGGGAAGGAGGGAAATTCAGTATTGCAAGGGTCATTTGGAGGAATAGTGTTGGAGGAAGAGTATTTCCTAAGGTTATTGTGTATTTCTAGCTTTTATGAGGTCAGCCAAATGCACAGGCCTCCTTTTGTTAGTTAGGTGTCGGTGGGTTTCATTTATTTTTCTTATTTTCTGTTGTTTTTTTTATCTGTTATTGTAATCTGTGAATTTGGTATCTTTTTGTTGGTTTCTCTAGGCGGAGGTTTTTCTGTTTTAATATTTTTTGGGTACAATGGTAGGGCGAGAGGTTGAGTGTTGTGTCTTGTGTGTGTGGGTTTCTCTGTTTGATTTGGGATAGTATTTGCGTTTTTTATTTTAAAATTTTGCAGCCGGTTGCGCGAAGGTTGTGGGAAAGAATTGATTTGAGTGGTACCTCATTCGGCCTGGCATTTAGTGTTTCTTGTTAATTTTTTCATTACTTACTTTGGTTTTGCATATTTTGTCAGTTTGACCTCTTAGCATTTTCATTCCTCGTCATGTTCGTATTTTGTTCGTGTTAGCTTCGAGTTGTCATTTTCCTGGAAGTTCCTCTATATCTAGCTGTTTATTTTCTTTCTTCCATTTTGATGTTTGTGCTATATTTTTGTTAATTTTACTTTCAATCCTTAGGTACAAGTTCTATGGTTTTTCATTTTCGAGCTTTTGTAGCTGGTGTGAGTTACGTGTAGTCCAGCTACCGGTTCTAAGGTTTGTCAGTTTTGTGATTTCGGTCCAAAGTTTGTCGTTTTTGTGATTCCGTATTTGGGGTGTGCAGTGATGTTTTTAAAGATTTTCATTTTTGGAACACAACCTACTACCAGCTTAGAAACAGATTGGATGATACCTTCTGTAGGGCCTGACCATCACTTTGCAGGACAGTGCTCAAGCACGTACAGTGCAAGCTGTTACTGATTTGTTTGACTGATGGGGCTGCTAAGTGCTATACCACCTACTGCACTCCCCTGACTTTAAATCCTCGTGAGTTCAACTCCATTTCTAAACTGAAGGAAGCACTTCACGGCATTCGCTTCAGAACTGCTACAAATTCGTCCAGCAACAGACAGCGCCGCTCTAACTGTTAATGGCACTATTTAAGAGCAGGCTACGACTTCCACATCGCTGGCAACGAGCTATACACAATGTTGGTGACTACTTTGAAGCTCAGTAAAACTTTGAAACACGTATCTATTTTGTTCGAGATAGTTCCAACCCTCGTACATTAGGAAAAGTTGGAGTTAATGTTATTGTGCCTGCTTCACAACCGGAAAATTATTTACGTCAGTGACTTTTATGGGACCAAACCGCTAAGGTCATCGGTCCCTAAGGCTACTCACTGCGTGATCTAACTTAAACTAACACACACCCATGCCCAGGGAGGATTCGAACCTCCGACGGGAGGAGCCGCACGAACCGTGACATGGTGCTCCACACCGCGCGGCTACCCCGCGCGGCCGTCAGTGACTAAGTTGTGGTACTTCCTGCAGTTAGTTTGTCCGACACGGTGTTTTTATATTAAAAGACACCACCAACACACAAAATTCCGAATATATAACTGTAAATGTTTTATAATAATGAATTTTTGTAAATTATTTTTACTTCCATAAAAATGCAAGACTAAGGAAATTATCGCAGTTTCGTTAAGCGGGGATCGAAAAGATTTACTGATCTTAATGTACTCAAATAGGATTCAATACTGGAAATATTGTTTGCGTTTATTGTTTCAAAGGAAGAACCGCTAATCAAGAAAAATCTCCTACATTTACATTTATTTTTACTTGTCAGAATTAGCGAATACTATGATATTTATTATGAATCTGGGCCGTTATCATTTAGGACAATGGCGCTGACCTCTGCACCAGTGTTCCCCTATAAAATGTGCATGAAGTATTTAAATCTATCACTTCATGAATATAGGAGCTGGTACAAAAAACATTAGCGACACTTTTAAGTAATATTTGATTATATTTAGGGTAAATGTTAAATTAAACTTACACGTTTTCGTGCCTCACCACAAAATGGCTTCTTATACTACGAAGAAACTAGAGGGAAGAGAGAGCTATCTTTTTGCAAAAAGAAACAGATTCCAATTACATTCGTAGGTCGTATTAATTGATTACAGAGTCTTTGTTATTTTTCTCAGATAATGTTTGTCTCAGTTTTGGTATATTTGCGAATTATTCAATATCACAGGGCGACAGTATCATCTGAGAAGTTGGGGGGGGGGGGGGGGGGCAAGGAGACTGGGTTAATCTCACGGGAGCGTACGCAAGCGTGTCGTCAGTTTATGGGTCGATTCCCGGTGACTGATTGAATATTTTTCTGGGTCAATATGGTCTGCAACAGCATCACTCAGCCTTGTGAGGCCGACTGAAAATGTACGTGCATAAATAAGCAGCGTTATTGATGCAGTTGTTCCCGAATTGACGCCGTGTCGGTTAGGCTCACAGCTAGACCAGCGACCGGCTGTGTCGCAAAAGCCTCCAGCGCCGTGTTTCAGCGATATGGCCTGTTGTAGATATTGCGGCGTGCTGCCGATATCGTCTTCTCGCCTCCCCTCCTCCCTCTCGCCATTCCTTCTCCCTCTCTCCATTCCTTCTCCCTCTCTCCTCCATTTTGGCGCAGCGGCCGTAGTCGCTCCAGCAACCGGATAGAGGCCGTCGCGCAGATTGCGGTCACGTGGCTGGGACACGTGACACGTTCGTGGCAGGAACTCAGATACTCTCAAATTACCTGTCCTTCAGCCAACACACTAAACATCAATTATACCACAGCTCTGCTCGACGAAACGTTCCGAGAAGTATTTTTTTTGTAATTTGGTTCCACCGAAATAGTAATTAGACCTTTTTCTCCTGAAGAATTTGCGGAGCCGACCGTTGACTTCCGTGTTAGGCTGCTTTACATCGTATCATGTATATCTTAGTTACGTTGTTAGAGCTGATGATGATGATCGTATGCGATAACTGGCCGGAAGTCCCCACCTGGGGAAGTTCGGCCGCCGAATTGCGACTTTGCTTGTAGATGATGGAATGATGGTGAAGACAACACAACGTCCTATCCCCGAGAGGAGAAAATCTCCGATACGGCCCGCTGCGTGGCAATATGGCAATCAGACCTGCCGACTGCTCAGCGGACGTTCTCCGCAAATAATTGGCTTATACCACAATGTTTGAGGAAGCAGCAGGTGATCAGTCACTTCCAGGATATACTTTCCGCAAATCGCAGAAAAGATGTAAAGTGCTGTAAATTTCACGTAGCAGCATGCAAAGCCATGTATATAGGGAACATCACGAGTGTTCAGTGCTACGCTCTGTGATGAGAAAGTTCATTGATACCTTAATTGTTATTCTAGGAAACAATACTCCGAATGAACAGTTTTCGATCCAGCGATGCACATGCCCCCACAGTTATGACAGAGATGAGATATGACCATGCAGTGCAGGACTTCATCTGCTACGCTTTACTGAATGCTAATCGAACTACACAGCGAATTTGCAACGCAGAGACTTTTGTTCGGGACATATACTTGCCCCACTTCTGGCGGGGTAATGAGGTATCATTCTGCTGAGTACTATGGCACGCTGGAGTCCATGGTAATGAGTTGAAGCTGATAATGACGATGTGTTGGTGTGAGTGCACCACACCTAGGTCTTTAGCGCCCGTACTAGAATATTATGAGATGAGTGAGGATGAAGGGTACAAAAGGTTACAAAATTATTAAAAACTGCAACTACGAAGAAAAACATAATTAATGACTAAAAAACAAGCACGAGCGCGCGCAACACACACCACACACACACACACACACACACACACACACACACACACACACACACACACACACAAAACTACGGAGAACTTGCAAGTAAAGAAAGAAAACAGGATAAATAATGAAAGTAATACTGTAGATAGCTGCAGGTAGCTGATCGCTGGAACAAAAAGTGAGTCAGCCATAATGCAACTCTATAAAATCACCAGCCTAAATCCTTAGGGTGGAGTCCAGCTCTTCACAGAACTTTAAAACACTTACCCTACCGAAATTCGCTTCTGCCTTCTCATCATAGTATAAAATTCACTCAGCTAAAATGTGACACACAATGGTTTGCACGCCACAGGCACCATAGACTGGCGGATCCTCTCACCGAAGTGTGAAGCCATGTGTTAGGGGACAGTTCACAATTCGGAGATGGAGTCCGATCACTTCGTTCCACGTGAGTGACCGGCATGAAGAATGCTACAGTCGGATAATTAGCCTCATGAAACGCAGTGTATTGCCCTTGCTCTCAGCAGTCCCCCCCCCCCCCCCCCCCCTCTCAAAAAAAAAAATAAAAAATAAAAATAAAAAAATACACAATTACGTGTATCACCGACACAATAGTGGAATGAGAGTCTGCAGGGGAATGGCACAACAGTGGAAAGACAGTCTGCAGGAGAATGGCACATTGTGTCACATCGTGTTCCATGCAGACGTCCTTGGTGGCTCAGTCTGCGTTTCATTTCCCCAGACTCGCACATGTTCCGGGACCTATAACAATGATACCTGCTTCACCTGCTGTTGAAGGAAGTACAATTGGTACTGAAGTGGCAGGTGCGGCGGCAAAACAGACCTGTGAGGAAACAATTAACACAGGATACCCCATCGTCTTGAGATCAGGAGTGTCTTCTTTCAAACTATGTCTCCAATCTGCTGTGGAGGGACCAAAGAGCCTTATACTCAAAATCCGCTCTTGAGCGCCAGCACTTCTAGATATTATGTATCTTTCTAACCTTTATATATTTTATATTAATGTGCGGCACATTTTATGGAGGATATTGAGGGGAAGGATATTAGTGTTTAACGTTCCGTCGATAACGAAATCGTCAGAGACGGAGCACAAGCTCGGGTAAGGGAAGGATGGAGACGGAGAGCGGTCGTGTCCTTTCTAAGGAACCGTTCCGGCATTTACAATTTAGAGAAATCAGGTAAACCTAAATCAGGACGGCCGGATGCGGGTTTCAGCCGTCGTCCTCCCGAATGCGAGTCCAGTGCGCTAACCACTGCGCAACTCCGCTCAGTATGGCGGATATTATATGTATAAACCAATTAATAGGGTTTGATCTAGCATTGTTGGGAACATCTGGAATAATTTCAGTCAAAGTGGGTACATACATGACTGTGACTTGCTGCCTGAAAAAAATAACTGTGGAGGTACCATACGTCCAGCGCTCAAAGGAATGGGTTGAATCCATACTTTTTCTGTCGTTAGACCGATTGATGTCAGCCACTACAATATTTAATTTCAAATTTAGACAAATAAAATTCTGCAGGACATCCCAGAAATCTCCTGTTTCAGCCGGGATAGATGAACACAACATTTATCAGTTTTTTCGTCGATCTATGGAGTGGACTCTTATCAGATGAAAGAAACCAGGAACATAAAAAAAATACCGAGAAAATTTATCGAAAATTAGCTATTTCTGCGGGAGTCCTCATCATATAGCAGTGACAACACGCGCACCTATAAGTGCTCTCTTGTTCCATATTTTAAAACGAATATTTAATGCAAGAATTTAGCCATCGTTATGATAAGAGCGGATATTAAGAGCTTGTGATAATCCCATTCTATGTCAGTGACTTGAATTAAATTGCAAATTTCGTTTCAGCGTCATGCCGAGTTATTCCCGAAGGTAGAGTTTACTATGGTCGGTCTGTCAGATAGAGACTTAAAATCCGGTAACGTCCTATTGTCTCTGCAGAGGAGCAAGCTACGTTCCGTAAACCGTCTCGAGGTTGTTCCTCCTACCAGCACTGTCATCCCGCCTCCCCCACCAAAACCACCAACAGCAATAACACGAACATCAATTGAGAAACCATCCATACTTCTCAAGGAAAGATGACCAAAGGAATTTTTCGGTATTAGTTTCTATTTTCAGTTTCATGGCAGGCCATTTTGTCTCTTCATTCTCTACCCAGATTATTTTCTCGACTAGTCCAAGCTATCTAGAAATCCTCGAAGAATTGTTGCAGGAACAAGACTGCCCTAGTTAAAAATATATAAATAAACACTAAAGTTTGTGATGATGGCAACATGAGGGGGGGGGGGGGGCGGGGCGGGGGGTGTACGCTACCAGATCAAAAGTATCTGGACATTTATTAGTTGGCATTAATATGGCGTGTGTCTACCCTTCGCCTTTCTGACGCCTTGATCTCTGCTGGGAACACTTTCAGTGAGGTGTCTGAACGCTTGTGGAGGAATGGCAGGTCTTTCTTCCTCAAGATCCGAAACATGATAAGGTACTGATGTTGGACGTTGGGCTCTGTAGCGAAGTCGACGTTCTGACTCACCCCAAAGTTTTCCATTGGGTTCAGGTGGGGATTCTGGACAGGCCATTCCATTTCACACATCATTGCATCTCATATGCCTTCTACACATTCAGTTAGCTAGCTGGACTGCTAGTAGCTCTTTGGAACTTACGAGTGATTCCTTCAGCTGATTTCACACGATTTTTTACAATTACCCACCGCAATGCTCCACGGTACCTGACCTTAAGCACACGAGGTCTGTCTGGTCTTGTTTTAGCTGTGGTTGTTCCTTCGCGTTTCGACTTCAGCACCAACAATCGATTTGGTAATTTTTAGAAGTGTTGAAATGTCCCTGATGGATTTAACACCTCGTCGACGTCGCAGACATTAGATATGGACGACAAGCTTGGATTGCGGAAGCATACTGAAGAACCATGCTGGCGTTCGTCTTATGTGATATAGGGAAATCGCAGAAAACCCAAACATTGATGACCGGATCTCGAACCGGCGTCCTCCCAAATGCGAGTGTCGATCACTGTGCCACCTCACTTGGTAGTCACACAACACAGAGCCGTGCTGAGTCTTCGTGGCTGAACTCGCTCTACAACCTTAATGACTTGCTGCTCGTGCGCTCCACCAAACATTCCAAAAGTTCTTCTGGTTATGCAACTTCCAGAACTACCATAATACAAAGCAATGCAGTCAGCACGCATTGCCAAGGAACTTTTTCTTGTGCCGTGTATTAGTGCGCGACTATTTATCGACATAGAACTCTGACAAATTTTACCAAACGTATAAACTGAATGGCAATTGTGATGTAATGCATGTACGGGAAAGATGAGAAGATAATTTTTAATGACAAATGATACAAGGACAGCTGATGAGAATTTTTTTTATTATCAATCTGTAATTACGTTGTATAAAGATGTACAGGAAAGTTAAGATATAATATCGCTGAAGAGATAAAAGGAATCTTGATTAAAATGAACGTTTTTGACCGTCTTTTACCTTCTCTTATTTGTTCTGTGTTCTAGCATGAGGAGAGCAAGAAATGAATGCACATGTGTGGACTTAAATAAGAATTCCTGTCAGAAAGGTCACAGTTCGCAGGATTTGATTGGAAGTCATTGACTGAAACACAAGGGATATCTGGCCTTCCCAAAGGAAGTGTTATAGGCCTTCTGCCGTTCCTGATCTATGTAAACGATTTAGGAGACGATTTGATTAGCCCTCTTACATTGTTTGCAGACGATGTTGTTGTTTACTGTCTAGTGAAGTCGTCAGAAGATCAAAAGGAATTACAAAATGATTTAGACATTATATTTTTGTGGTGTGAGCAAATCTACCAACCAGATCTCCTGCATTACGCTTTTCGGTTCTGTTCTGAATTATTACTGGGGATGGGGTTAGGGGTCATTACCAGATAGGATTAACGGATGACATCGAAAAACTTTAGCAAAGGCCAGCTCGTTTTGTATTATCGTGCCATAGGGAGTAGTAGTATATCACGAGTTGGGGTGGCAGCCATTAAAACAAGGCGTTTTTCGATGCAGCGAGCTATTTTCACATAATTTCAATCACTTACTTTCTTCTCCAGATGCGAAAACATTTTGTTGACTCCAACCTACATAGAGAAAAATGACCATTGTAATAACATAAGAAAATTCAGAGCTTGTACGGAAACACGGAGGTGTTCGTTTTCCTCCATTTAATTCACAGTGGAAATAGCCTGAAACTTGTTCAATGAGTCTCCTGCCAAGTAATTAATTGTGAATGACAGAACTGTCGTGTAGATGTTGATGTAGATAGCCCAACTTTGAAGGCAGCCACCGCTAATTCAAGATATTTAGTAATTTAACGTTCAACTGTCTCGTTTGTTTGTATCAGACCTCGTGCTCGATAGTCACAGGCAGTAGTGGAAGCAGACGTCTGTAGTGAGCTGCTCATCCAATGACACTAAGTTGATCGATTGCGATGAAACTTGCCGCCGCTAAGTACATAGTTCAAGGCCGGATTACACACGCGTACTAATGCGGCAAGGCAAGCAGTTCTTTAGTAATGCGAACAGTTTCATTACATTTGTGTCGAGGAAGTATGTGTAGTTAGTGGGCTCATATGCGTTTGTCCGTCACGTGAAAAAAACAAAAAACAGACATCCTGCTTGACATGAACTGGCTTGTTGTGCCAAGTGCCTCACGTGGTAGCGCACGGGACGAAGCACCCAACACGGCCAACGCGCGCTCTGCGGACACTGCTGTTGCTGGAATGCTGAGGAATGAACTCGACAGGGTTACCGCAACAACAGCACATGGTCGTGGACAGGCTTAACAAACGTGACAGAGCAGCTGTAAGCGTTCTAGGAGAGGGACATCGGAACACCTAGAGAGGAGCGCGGAGGAGGCCTTAAGCCCCGCTCTCACAGGACTTGAAGACGCATTTGGGCCAGGAGCTGGTGACGTCACAGCATGGAGTTCCACGTTCCTCCACACTACGGGGCGTGGAATAAAGAATCTTGCGTGAGATGCGACGTCGTTGTACATCGCAAGCAGAACGTAGCAGCTGCCACATTGTATGGCGTTAAACAAGGTCTGTGATGTTTCTTTTTTTTTTTTTCGTGTAGAGTACGTTATATGAATGTAAATTGTCTCAAAGCAATAACAAACTGATCTGTTGTAAACGCATAGTTTTGGCTACGATTTGTTATAATAAAATGACAGGAAACTACACATCGGTAGGACATGGCTTCCCCTAGTCGATGTTTTTAGTGCTACAACTTGTGTGCTACGGAAATATGTCGTATCAAAGTTACGGCTCAGTTATGATCTATTGAAAGCGCGTCTTTTTGGTACAGTTTGCATGTTAAATATCAAAAAAGACATCTGTGGATACAGTCTTTAGACAGTGTATTCCTTATATGGAAGCCAAGCTGCTGTGCTGAAGCCTCAGCGCAACTGATCGCGTTGTGGGCTTGTGAGTATTGACGAGGGAGGTAATGGGTTCGTGTACAGCCACTTTCAATTTTTTAAACATTTTGTTTTCTGTAATATTCTGGGTCTTCCTTATTCATTTAATAGAAGTATTATCTCAAAAGTAGATGTTATTTATTACAAATAATGAGTTTGCTGCAATTCTTGTTGCAAAGGCAAAGGACTGGATTGTTTCACCAGTGGCCAGAAATCTTACTATCGAGAATATTTACCCATATGCAAAGTGACATTAACCATATTCAATCTGAAACCGAAAATGAGGTGAAAATTCAGTTGAGCTAACGAATAACTTGTACTAGTTTATATCTTACGTAAGATCGTTTTATAGCATTATGTAGTGTTCCTCTGCCAGCAGTCCCCTGTTAAAACCTTCGACTAGTCCATAATATTCTTTGCGATTTTCTCCACTCTTATTCTACAATAACTAACAGAATTAATGCAGCTGTTTTACGCACGTCCAGCCATCGCCTGCATTACCAAATCCAGATTAACATGGTGACACCGCGAAGACACAGCATAAGCCCAGGAAAAAAAGAAAGAATGAGACTCACTTTCAATAGGCATCATGGAACCCACCATTAACAAGATGTGGGTGCTGTGCCGTCGATAGGGGTAGTTAAATGACTTGTGTTATATGATACATTCGTATCAGTTATACAAATTTCAACTATGTTTCAATTCGAACATAATTTTTTGTTAATAATCCGATTTTCATATTTTACTTGTGTTATATCGTGGTTACTACACTAAGACTACGTCTGATCACATTCAACACTATCTGTTCAAGGCAGACCTAGTGTCTCGATTTTGATTCGATTTATGGAAACAAATGTACCAGGCATCTTCGAACTGTCAGGGCCGTTTGCTTGTATTTAAAGATGGGGAACTCGGCACAAAGTTACATGAATGTAGCCAGATGAGTAATTGTTGTGATGCAATATTCGTGTGAATCTGGGTGAAAGCAAATAACGATGGCTACGATAATCGTAACCCACGCCAGCTGCGAAGGGCATTCTGTAATTAGATTTTGGAGTTCAAAAGGATGTAAAACTGCATAACTTCATCAGGAGTGGTGCTTATTTTATAAGTGACCATAGAAATGTGCGTGTGAGCGGAATGGCACCCTCAATATCCAGTCCGATGAAATCGCACAACAGGTGGACTAAAGATAGCGAACTGATCAACAACTAACAAATTGTGTTCTGAGTGATGAATATCCTCATTTTGGACGCACACGATTGTGAGGCAAAACCGGGATATCGCAAATTTGTATGCGCAGTGGGTATTGAAAATGCTTAGATAGCAACATAGAGAGCAAAGTGTGTCGTGCGGCGGAGCTTTTTATGACTACTATCGATAAGATGTAGATCATTTCTTGTCCACATTGTTACTGGTGACAAGACAGGAATATTACATGCCATCGCGGAATCAAAACAACAGGAAAATCGGCAGTGCCAATCAACTTCGCCAAAACTGACAAAAATCAGTCAACTCCCTATTATTTGTTCTTTCGGTTGCTTTCATGGGACGTGTGCCTACAGTTACAAGTGGCATGTACTGTGAAAACTCAAACCAAACATACGTGCCCCCAAAATCGACGGTGCTGGAAACTATCGTCTAGGAAAACGCGCGTCCACGCACCAGTGCCCGTACCGTAGATAAGGTTCAGCGCTTCCGTTGCGAACTCTATGACCAGCCACTAGCACGCAGTGACCATTACCTCTTCTTGCATCTGAAACAGTGGCTTGGTGGACAACTGTTTGAAAATGACGAGTAACACAAGAGCTCTATTGTCAACTATTTCATTTCACAGGCGGGGAACTTGTATGCTGAGAAAGTTAGTGAAGTGTTACGGAAAGTGATTACAAGAGAACAGCGATTACGTGGAAAACTGAAATAGGATTGTACGAAACTAAAATCGCCAATAAAAGCTTTTTCTGACGGCTATATATTCTTATGAGTAAACAGCTCACGCTTTTCGAATGCGCCTCATAGTTCCGAAGAGTCCTGCAATCTTCCTATAAAAATTGGCACAGCAATATTGAATGAAATATGCAGGGTATCTCTTAGCTATAGGCTAGGCTCCTGAAGAGGGTTTTTTGAAAAAAAAATACATATTCATTCGAGTGTAGACTGTACGGAGTGCTTTCGGTGTCAACGTGTCTCAACAGCAAAATGCAGAACTGCTTTATGAGAGGCTGCGGCCATTTTTAGTGCACTCAAAAACTGATATTAGTGTTGACCAATGCATTTATTAATTTTGTACTGCCTTAAAGGTTCCATCTTAACACCATTCTCAAAGGCTCTGCAAGAGAAATACTTGGACGGACATCAACAATAAAACATTTTATTGAACAGCTAAATGTTCATGTATTTTAATTTCATTTTTACACATTGACACCTTCTTGCGGTGATAATTTTCGCGTCTCCTTGCACCAGATGATTATTAGTTAGATAATAACCTGGATGATGGAATAAATATAACAATATTATTTATCTTTTAAAACTCCATGGTCTCTATCAACTGTATCAGTATTTCTGTATTTCAAAACACGTCATTTTCATGAACGCCGTAAAGTACAATACTGTCGCATTCTAGTACGTTGTGTTAGACTGCGGTGCTGTCATCTGACTGCCTTCTTCACGTAATACCTGGATGTGTACAGTGAGTCAGTTTGCACTTAGTTATCAAGTAATGTAGCCCAGATACTTTGTATCAATGTTCGAAGAATTTAGTTTCGTTTTTCCTTAGAACGTGTTATTCATATTGGGTAGTTCTTCTTTTCTCCGTTTTGTACGATTTGCATGTTATGTGTTTTGTCAATGTTTTTTCATTGAGTGCTCGCACTTCAGTTATTACTATTGTACACTATGTGATCAAAAGTATCCGGACACCTGGCTGAAAATGACTTACAAGTTCGTGGCACCCTCCGTCAGTAATGCTGGAATTCAATATGGTGCTGGCCCATCCATAGCCTTGATGAGAGTTTCCACTCTCGCAAGCATACGATCAGTCAGGTGCTGGAAGGTTTCTTGGGGAATGGCAACCCATTATCGACGGAGTGCTGCACTGAGGAGAGGTATCGATGTCGGTCGGTGAGGCCTGCCACGAAGTTGGCGATCCAAAACATCTCAAAGGTGTTCTGTCGGATTCAGATCAGGACTCTGTGCAGGCCGTGCATTATGAACAGGTGCTGGATCGTGTTGAAAGGTGCAATCGCCATCCCCGAATTGTTCTTCAACTCTGGGAAGCAATAAGGCGCTGAAAACATCAGTGTAGGAATGAGCTGTGATAGTGATACGCAAAACAGTGGGTGCATGCCCTCTCCATGAAAAACACGATCACACCACAACACCATCGCCTCCGAATTTTACTGTTGGCACTAAACATGCCAACAGATGACGTTCACCGGGCATTCGCCATACCCACACCTTGCCATCGGATCGCCACATTGGGACATTTTTTTCTATTTCAATCGATCAGCACAACGGCCTTTTACCTTTCAAATTATGCAATTGCCCATTTGTTTTTGTACGTTCATTCATGTACAACACTCATTTTCCATTCTTCTGTGTCTAGATTTTTATTAATCAACAATCAGCCTTTTATATTTTTAACTTGTGTAACTGGCGGGCTGTTTTTTGCTGTGTAAAATATTCATTTATGTCAACAGCAATGTCCAATTTTTATACTATGTTTGAAAATTTCTACTCTCAGTGGCTGGAGAATAGCAAATTGTATCTACTGACAGCCCACCCCCTGTCCATATGAGGCGAGGTGGATGAAATAACAATAAAGAAAAAAAAATTCTTTTCACTTATACCCTTTCATGCATTTTTCTTGTAGAGCCTTTGATAATGACGTAAGGCCCAAACGCGAAAGACTGTTGAAATTCATAAATTCCGGTAAGCTTGTAGATGGAGTGGAGACCGGGAGCCCAACAGCGGAGCAGCGGCTGTCCGTGTGTGGTGGGTTGTCGCGTGTGCCGGCACGTGAGGCATACGGAGCCGTACACCGAAGCGAACAAGAGCGAACGAGAATTCTCCCTGGTGTAAAGGCTAGGTGCGCGTGAGTAAACACTCCGCGAGTTCGGTTCGCGTCCGCTTGTGTTACACTCCGCGTGTTCGGTTCGCATCCGCTTGTGTTCGCTCGTGTTTCGCCGGTTGTCGGTCTTTTAGCGAATCATCAAAAGAAGTTCGCCTCCTCTCCGGTTCGGCATCGGCAATTCAGAAAATTTTCGTATGCTATCTACTCTAATATTGTTGTTGTGGGTGAGTGATGAATTGGTCCGAAGAGAATCTGATGTTGCTGATAGAAGATCGTAGATAACGTACGTGTTTCTGGAATCCAAGAAGTCCACAACACAAATACCGTAGGAAAAGAAACACAGGTGGTAGAAAATCGCCAGAGCATTCAAAGATCCTACTGGAGACATTAAAAAAGACGGTAAATTCATTACATGATTGCATTAGGCGGGAATGGAGTGAGTAAATACAAGCTTTGTAATTCTTTTTATTAACAAAGAAAAAGCAAAATAAATTTCTTTGAAAGTGAACAAGTACGAATAAATCGCACTCCAGAAAGAAAATGGACGCAAGTCGAAAAGCAGCATCTTTAGTTCATGTCATTGAAAAATACGTGTAAAGTGCCCAATGAAATTTAAAGGAAGCTGATACTTTTTTAATGTAAGTTTTATAGACTTAATTCTTCGAGTCAACTGAAAGAAAACTGATTTTTAGTGCTCTGCTGTTACGTAACTTCCACATTTCGCCACGGAAACTACGTCTCCTTTACCCCAGGAAGCCGATGCTGACGGCCTCACACATGTGTGTAGCACCACTTCCTGGAACACATCTACTATTTCTGCGGGTATACATATGTGTTGTCAAAATGAGAATGGTAGACACAGGCGTATTCCCCACTGTCATCTCAGAATTCAGATGTTTATCAGTCCAGACGGTTTCACGTTACCACATAGACGTTTTGCGCTCTCCGAACGTAAATTATCAGTGACAACTAGCTTTATTAAGTTTGACTACAACTGGCAGTTGCGTCAGTTAGTGCCTCTCATTGCACCTTGCAGCACGCATTAAGCCATTTAGATGGCATGGGACATTTGATCGTAAATACGCCTGAGGATGTACCTACATGCTACGAAACCGCTTGCTCCAGTCTCCGAGTGATTTTAATTTGACTTATCAGTTTTATTAATATCTCAATATATTTTAATTTGTCTGAGTTTTCCTTTCACCACGTATAATTATTCTAGGTGTGGATACCCTACTTATAGGATTGTTCTTTATGTCGAGTTTTCTCAAGTATTGAATTTTTGAGTTTTTCACTGCTATGCTGATTAAAATAGAAAAAAATGACTGAATTTTCTCATACCGAGAAATTAGAGGAGGGATCTGCTTTACTTGGTGAAAACTTTCAAAAGCCAAGATTGCGTAAGTATTTCTTTATTTACAAACAACCGGTTTCGACAAATTTCGCTTTCATCTTCTCGTCCTCAAAAATTTTTGTCGCAACATTTATTCATTTTCAGTTGGACCTCACGCCAAGTTGTTTCGAAGATAAAATGCAGCACATACTGTAAAGATATGTCATAAATAAAACATTTAAAATCAAGAATCACCTTGTCCAGCTAACGTAACAGATGTGCTGCTGTGCATTTTATTGTGTAGTGTGTTTTTTTATGGCGTAAGAATCATCTGTGAGTGCTACGTACGAGACATGAGTGCTTCTTGATTTGAAATGTTTTATCTATGACGAACATTTGTATTGTGTGCTACATTTTACCTACATGACAGCTTGCCGTGAGGTCCAACTCAAAGTGAACACATTTTATAACATAAATTTTTGAAGACATGAAATGACAGCGAAGTGTGTCGAGAGCCATTATCTGTAAATAAAGAAATATTTATGCGATCTTGGCTTTAGAAAGTTTTTACCAAGTAAAATCAAAAATATACGAAAGACCTGATCATTCTCGTTGTATATGTTCATAGTATATATAATTACATGGCCAGTGTATTACTGTTACATTAAATATTTCTGGGAATTAATAAAAATGGTTTACCCTGGATCACGCTGTCTGCTGTCT
Source organism: Schistocerca serialis cubense (assembly GCF_023864345.2). Lineage (NCBI taxonomy): Eukaryota > Metazoa > Arthropoda > Insecta > Orthoptera > Acrididae > Schistocerca > Schistocerca serialis. The sequence goes on from NC_064639.1 coordinate 462,305,858, forward strand.
AAAAAACTGCATAGCAGATTTCATCAAGTAGCCAATGTGACAGGTCGTATGTATATTTCACATTCCATTAATCCTACTGTATTGACATCATCTTCTTTTATGTATTTTAATAAAATCCTTGAAGAGCTTCGAGTACGCCACTGTTGACATAAATTACCTGATATATAGCGTGTTCGAGAATTTCCGTTACAAACTTCTAGGACTTGTAGAGGGGAGTGAATACATAATATTTTGTATAGAAACCCATATCCGGAAACTACCGTTCCAATCTACGACGGTTTCTATCCAGATGTTTAACTCGTCCACTTCTGTTTGAGGAGTCTGATTAGGCATGGCGCAGTACAATTATTGGGGAACAATTAGAAAGGAAACATAACTAAACATCCATTTATCACTTAAGCGCAATTGTTTGTATTAACATGTAAACATTACGTTGTGTATATACTGGATACTTTTTTGTTTTGGAATAATGTGTACACGTAATCTTTAGTATTGTTAGTACAAACAAGTGAGCTTAAGTGATAAAGGGATGCTTTGTTATGTTTCCTATCGATTGCTAACTAATAATGGTACTGCATCACGCCTAATTAAATTCCTCAAGAAGAAGTAGAATGGAAGCGGACATGAGTTTGTAGTCAAAATATTGTGTACTCACTCTTCTCTGGGCGGCCGATGTGGCCGAGCGGTTCTAGGCGCTTCAGTCTGCGACCGCTAAGGTCGCAGGTTCGAATCCTGTCTCGGGCATGGATGTGTGTGATGTCCTTAGGTTAGTTAGGTTTAAGTAGTTCTAAGTTCTAGGGAACTGATGACCTCAGATGTTAACTCCCCCCAGAGCCATTTGACCCATTTTGAACACTCTTCTCTACAAAACCTAGAAGTTTGTAACGAGAAATTCTGAACACCCGTATAAGAGGAGATCAAAAAATTTTCTTTCGAAGGCCTTACAGTCCAGATCGGTAGGCCAATCTCGGTATACCAATCAGCCAAAATCACCGTGAGCGTTGAGACAGTCATCCCACCGACGGATCGTGTTGAAGATATCCGTTTGGTAAAACACCGTGTCCTGCTACATGAAGAAGTCCGCAACTACCTGCTGCACTTCCTCTTCCGACAGGAATCGTCGACTATTGAAAACCTTTTATAGGGGACCTAAGTCGTGATTGGAAAGATCAGGACTATAGGGCGGGTTTTCCGCGGAGCCACTTCAACAGCTATATTTTTATTGGTTATCAAACTTGAGGTAAATCGATTAATGGCCCATATCTGGCTCTCATGGAATGGAGAGGGAATTGTGCAGCCCAAAGTGGTGTTTAGGGTAGAAAAGATAATGATTTTCTTTTTCTTTTGCAATACTTTATTGTGATTACCAATGTGCGTCAGTGGCGAGATGTAGATTACATAAGCAGCTCCACAGCAATGGGGATGGATCGCATGCTCGGTTCTGTTGAGCTAAGGACACTATCCATGGGGCTGCTGAGGAAGTAACACTTTCAGAAAGTTCAAAGCCAACCAATGGGGGAGCAGAATCGGTCATGTGGGGTGTGCGGGTTGGCCAGCAAGCCAGTGCCCACAGCAACGGGTCACTCTCTTGTCTACCAGCCCTCCTACCCTATGGACCTGTCTGTCTGCTCCTCCCACTAATGGCGAAATGCTCTCTGCTGCTATGTGCGGTTCCTTCCACAGTTGCAGTAGATGACAGACCAAATGTACCCGTAGAACAGGAGAAGGAGAATACATCTCTCTTCTCCTATTAGCTGACAGTTACAAAAGCTGGGATGTTTCTATAAGAGAATTGTTTCACAACTCTCCTGGTAACCCTGTTTATATGGCAAATTCGAATGGTTCAGATGGCTCTGAGCACTATGGGACTTAACTTCTAAGGTCATCAGTCCCCTAGAACCTAGAACTACTTAAACCTAACTAACCTAAGGACATCACATATCCATGCCCGAGGCAGGATTCGAACCTGCGACCGTAGCGGGCGTACGGTTCCGGACCGTAGCACCTAGAACCGCTTGGCCACCCCGGCCGGCTATGGCAAATTATTCTGTGAACAACTCCGAAGAAAAAAGAGAGCCGTAATGTTCAAAGATAGGTGCACTGACAAGCGAGGAACCAAGGCGATAATATAACAGATTTCCACAATGTGCAGGAACTATTCACAAACAACTGCAGACAAGGATTTCAACCAGGAGAGAACTCCACAACAGCAGCTAGTGTCTTTCAGACAGTGTTGCAGATTTCTACAATTTATCCCAAGCAAGCCAGGAAAATACGGAATAAAGACATTCTGGCTCTGCAACTCTGAGATCATGCACTATAGATGGGCTAGTGTACTCAAGAAAAAATCCATATCATCCTCATCAAGCTAATGTTGCAGCTCATGTGGTAACGATGCTTAGAGTAGCGGGCGTTCGAGATTCTCTCGCTTGAGTAGTCTGCAGTGGATGAGGCTGGCCTCACAGACCGACCGGCGTCGTGTCGAATCGCGACCACCACGGTACTCTGCGCACCATTCCTCAAACGGTGATTTTCGACAGACGTGCTGCCCCATACACATTCTTCGTTCTCCGTTCGATATCTTCTGATGTTTGTCCTTCGGCAGCCAAGAAAAGAATAACAGGACGTTGGTCCTGTTTGAAAGCATATGGTAACGTCGTCATAGTACACGTTTTCGCATTTACCGCACTGTGCACGCGCGTCGGGAAGATACGAATGCCACACTGACCCCTTGACAACTTGTCCGTGCTTATATACCAGTATCAGAGTCGCGCTACGTCGCATATACGCTGCAGCAACACCCTCAAATGTAAACTTTTTGATCGCTCCTTATATAACAGCTATTGAAACGCGAAACAATTACTAACGTAAACGTCTCCGGTTGCGTTTACGTTAGAGTATAAAAGCTAACCTTTTATCACATTGTGTTGTTCATTGGTAATTCTTGTTCAACTTTTAAATTTCCTCCTTAGTTGTAATGAGAAGCCAGCTAAAAGCGGCAGCCGACGTATCTGCAAAGTTTTGGACTGTTGGTAAGGAAACAAGCGACTGTGATTCAGTGTTAAGTGATCTACCTTCACGCATTTCGCGTTTCATACAAACTGAGACATCTGAGTTCTTAGTTACATCATCAAAAGCAGTGCGTTCGCCATACAAAATAATCCTCTCTGAATATCAGTTTTTCACTGTGGCGGTAACTATATGGTCTGAATGGCGGTTATCACTGAAAGGACCGGTTTCGGCTATACCTTTTTTTTCATCTCCAGTTCGACGTGATTAACCGCTCAAAATAACCGGTTTCTCAAATAACCAATTTTCTGTTTTTTTATTGCTATTATTTCCAGTTGCAGACGCAGATATCGAACAAAAAGTGAAAAATCCTGAGTCCTTCAGATGTGTGCATATACATTTCAAGTTAGGTAGAGTCAGAATGTCTAATAAAATAGATAGATAGAACAAAACTTAGTCCGTATACAGTTTGCCGCTTTTCTCGAAAAGTAATGAGGTTAAATACTATAAAAAATCACCTATTGATTCTAATTTTTTGATACACTGCTCAAAAATTATTTTTTAATCGAGTATCATAAACCATTTTGGCATTACGAATAGTCAGTGCTCAACGATGAAAACTGATATTGGAAAAAACTGTTTTTCTTATTAAGTTGTCCGTTTACAAGGTCTACAAACAGATAAAAGAATACTATGTACCATAGACACAGATACCAGATCAGCTACTTTCTCCTTTTATTTTAAACGACTAATAAATTGTTAAGCTCTTAATTTATTACTGGTGCTTTAGTTTGCTTTTTCTTGTATTCTTTTATAGAAATAGCTGATCAATAATAAGATTTTGTGTGTAAAATTTGTTGCACTCATTCTGTTTAATTATTTCGAGTGAAAAACCCGTTTTGTAGTCAGATATATCTGTTTGCTTTTTAAGAGTAATGTGAAAACAATTGATTTAAAAAAATCCATGTGTAAAAATTAGATAATAGGCAAAGTAGAACATTTACCAGGAACAATTACTTGACAATAGCTGAAATTTCAGTAACGAATTAATCCGTTGGCCGATATTTATTGCCCCATCTGTTCACAAATGCTCGTTCTGTAAAGGGTTGATCTGTAAGTCGACTCCTTTCATCAAAACAGTATCATTCAGAGACGATACCAATCCTTCAGCAGCCAGAGATCTTGTTGTGATCTTCAGTCCAAAGACTGGTTTGATACTGCCCTCCGTGCTGCTCTATTTTGTGCAAGCCTCTACATCCCTGCAACTTCCATCCTTCTGAATCTGCTTAACGTATTCATCTCTTGATCACCCTCCACAATCCCCCCCCCCCTGCCCCCCCCCCCCCGCCCACGCACACTTCCTTCCAGTACTAAATTGGTGATTCCTTTACTCAAAATGTGGCCTATCAACCGATTTCTTATCCTAGTCAGGTTGTGGCACAAATTTCTTTTCTCTATTTCGTACCTCGTCATGAGTTACGTGATATGCCCGCCTAATCTTCAGCACTCTTCTGTAGCACCACATTTCAAAGGCTACTCTTCCCTTCTTGTCTGTTTATCATCCACGGTTGCACTCTATACAAATGCTTTCAGAAAAAACTTCCCAACACTTAAATCAGTATTCGATGTTCATAAATTTTCTTTCCTTCAGAAACGCTTTTCTTGACATTGTCAGTCTACATTTTATATCCTCTCTACTTCGTCCATCATCGTTTACTCTGCTGTCCGGAAAATAGAACTCATCTACTGCTTGAATTGTCTCGTTTCCTAATCTGGTTTCTCAGCATCACCTGACTTAATTCGACGATAAATATTTTTGGGCTTAAAATGACAAGCCTCTTTGCTCCAAAAATAAATAATAGTAATACAAAAACGAAATGATCGGTGCTTCTGGATAGTAAAAGACAACGGGTACAGTATTGCCTCAGCAACGCTGTACCTATTCTTATGTCACGTGTTGCTCGTTTCTGTCGGCGTTGTTATTAAACAACCTAATCGTTTTTTCCATTTCCTATAGTAACCCAGTATCTCAAAGGAGTAGAAGTTCTACGAAAAAGTATTAAAGCAGTTGTATTTAGCTAAGAAAAAACTGATGTACCTGTTTTTTACCTAGTTATTAGTAAAAAATAAAAAAAAAGCTGTTGTAACTAGAGTTGCCGGATTAAATTGACGAAATACCGAACATTACCTGGCGAAAGCATTTGCTGACCTGAGGTATGAAGGTGAACACAATAAAACAGCAAACGCTAAAAATTCTACAGTACTCGTATTTGTTATTGCAAGTTGCAGCTTCCAACAAATTTTCGTTGCCTTTAATTTTTTGGTAAAAGTCGTTGCAAACTTGAAATTCATAAGTATATTCAAATGCATCATAATTCTCCTTTTACCATAACGACACTCAATTTTTTTCTAGCGTAGGACCATAAATGATTTATATGACCGAAGACTCTTAACCTTTTGGTAATTTTTTTATGTTAGGCCTTTTATCTTAATTTTAAAACGTTTTCCACAAAACGTATTTGTGGACGTACGAGCTTGATTCTGTAACTTCCAGAGCTTTAGTTAGTATATGGATCTATTGATATAAGCTATGTTTATCAAGGTCTTCTTCAGTACCCATCACCCTTGATGGTTGTACATATTTTTCATATGTAGCCGGCCGAAGTGGCCGTGCGGTTAATGGCGCTGCAGTCTGGAACCGCAAGACCGCTACGGTCGCAGGTTCGAATCCTGCCTCGGGCATGGATGTTTGTGATGTCCTTAGGTTAGTTAGGTTTAACTAGTTCTAAGTTCTAGGGGACTAATGACCTCAGCAGTTGAGTCCCATAGTGCTCAGAGCCATTTGAACCATTTTTTTTTTCATATGTAGGAGTTACCTTTTCTACATCGACGTAACTAAGAATCTTCAAAGGAGAGTTTTCGTAGTCAAACCATTTTTAAGATAATGCTCAGCTCTTTGGTAGGCTACGGGAGCTTCATTCTTGAATTTATTTCGTGCAATCTTATTTAGTTTTAAACTTGTTGGTTAGCTTTTGCTCCGAAGAAACAATCGTTCTGACGAGAGTCGGTATCCTTTCTTAATGTGAGCATAGTATTATGACAACAACCAATGAAGGGCATGAATGCAGCTCGCATCAGCTGGCAACAGCGCAAGAAATGCTTATAGAAGTGATTTTGCAAATCAGTAAATAAATTACTGATATGAGTGGAATTCTAAAAATACCAAAGCACTCATACTGTGGTACCGAACACCGAACAACTCGGTAAAAAACTGAACAGTTGGCAACACAGATTCTGCTGCGTGACAGTTGGTGTTTGTGAGTTGCTGAACAAGCCAGCGTTGGCCACTCTGTCAGACGTATCTTTCAAAATCAGCTAGAGATCGGCCAGAAATATGAGGAACATGCTTAATCTTTCCTTCTTCAGACTACTGAACATTTTAACATTTCCATATCACGATAATATTTTTCCCAAGCATATCACGTGAATTTTAAATGGAACAATTCACTACATTTGGAAAACAATCACTGCTAACGCTACTACTCTTGCCATAGGGCTGAGTGATACCTATGAAACAAACAATGTTTATTTGGTAAAGCATGGTAATGCAGAAAACTCGAAACATTTGTAAATTTATGAGGTTATTCAAATATGAATCTTACGTATTTTTTTCAGAACTGAATCTTCAAATTGAAAGTTGTGACAGCACTTTCCGTGGCGCCGAAAGCCAGCATGAATCGTCAGAAAAGGATTGAGCATGACGTTCTGATAACGCCCATGGACAGCTCCCCCCCCCCCCCTCCCCCCCGCCCCCCAGCCTCCCACACTATTTTATCAAAGGTGCTAATAACGTAGATTTAAACAGCCCCCTCCTCGCACCCACACACATATATATATATATATATATATATATATATATATATACCTACGCCTACATACGAGGGTGATTCATAAGTAAGTCTCAAATGGGATGGAGACATCAGAGACGAGCGTACCAGGCTGAAATTTATTTTTTTCTTTTCAACATATTATCCTTGTAAACTTAAACACTTATCCCATCGTTCGACAGGGCGTTAAAACCTATAGCATAGAATTCTCGTAGCAGCGTTCGCTTCTAACAAGCGACATGTCGGGTTTATTTGGTTCCTTAAGTTGCTGCAACCCACAAGACTGATGTGTCGTGGGGGTAGCGAAGTACGCCTAGATAGGGAAATATACCCGTATGACGGGAAACTGTGTGTCACTAGTGGATAACCAGTGCGACCAGGACACTCCTTGTTTGTGACTTTTTCTTGTCCTTTGATGAATTACCATATCCGATTGAACACACATTTCCATGAAATGCAATTCCAATCATACATGGGACGAATATAGCTATGGACGTGTTCTGTGGACAGTCCCTCAGCTCACAAAAATCGCGTTGTTCTAGTCGGGTACACTTTCATAGCACACCTGTAATGTTGGTCTGACTGCACGTCATTAACTATTGGCCGCGGAATACTATGTATCGGCCACCTTCCAAGCGACAAGTGCTGCCATCTTTCTAGATAAATCTTCTTCTTCTTTCGGTTGCCCCTTGTCCTGCAGCTTTTGCAGGGTGGGCATGGTTACAATCGTATTTGGCATGGTTAATTTGAAGGGGTTGCTGGATGCCCTTTTTCCCGCCACCCCGTGCTCCCTGGATGGAATCAGTGTACACCAGCTGTCTGCGTTTAGTGTAAATCATGAAACAGTGCGAACATGTTACAATGTCTGTGAGTCTTGAAACTGAGGCAGGATGTAGAGACCAGCCCGGTATTCACCTAGCAGGATGTGGAAAACCGCCTGAAAATCACATCCAGGCTGGTCGGCACACCGTCCCTCGTCGTTAATCCGCCGGGCGGATTCGATCTGGGGCCGGCGTGCCTGCGGGAGTCCAGGAAGCAGCGCATTAGCGCTCTCGGCTAACCTAACGGGGCCTTCTAGGTACGTATAAGTGCAAAATTTAAAACGATATGCGTTATTCTGGCGTTTGCGATTTATTTACTGACACACAGTCATACATACAAACATACGTATTGGCTGTACCTGCCATTGGAAATCCTACATCGAATTTCTGGTACTGTGCGTATCTTACCAAATCCAGCCTAGTCGCTTATAAGGACTTCCATTACAATTTTACTTTTGATTACATTTCCCGCACCTCGTTCTTCCAGCAGTTGCTCCTCGACCCCTTGTTTCAATGAAGTTTGGTACTATTTGCCTTTCCACAATGGTTTCTCGATTGCGTCTGATGCCAGACTAACGAACACGGCAACTGCTAAATATGTATGGGAACTGGATATGCGTCCTAAACTCCTTCCCTCCCCCTCTCCGTCCATCTCCTCTTCTCCCCTCTCTGTGTCCATCTCCTCCCCCCCCCCCTCGTCTCTCTGTGCATCAGTTCCTCCCCCGTCCTATCTGTGTGCATCATCTCCTCCCCCATATCTCTACCCACGCCCTCCTCCCCCCCCCTCTGTCCATTTTCTCCACTCCCCCTCCCATCGTGCTCTTCCCTCTTACCCCCTTCTCTGACCTTGAGACCTGATTATTGTTATTGCAAACAAAACCTTGGCTGAAAATTGAAGTCGCTTAAAACGGATGGGTAAATCGCTTCGGATCATTGATATATGGCATATGTGACTGACCTCCCTGGCTGCTGGATCTGTGAGGGTACCAGCTCCAGTGACAGTATTTCCCATAGTTTTAATCTGCGAGTAGGTAGAATTACCGTATTTCACAGATCCCATAGTAGTATTCTAAACATAGGCCATAAATACAGCTGTCCTGTTCTCTGTAAAACAGATAGCTAGGAAGAAAATAAAACAGAATTTTTCATGTCTACAGTTTTTGTTCGAAATTACATACATGGTGTTAAAAAATGTCGACTACTTTGAGAGGTGGTAGTACTCATCGAAACAAGAAGAATGAGTCCAATAAACGTGGACCCGGAAATGCATACTTTCTGAGAAAAGTCCAATAAACATGGGCCCTGAATTGCACACTTTTGCGTTACACAAGTGTTTACAAGTGGTGTTCGACGTGATGCCCATCCATGACAATGCACCCCTCTGCTATCTGGCGTAAGGAATGATCCACCCTTTGAAGTACACACGGTTTTTGTCGTACCTGCCGGCACGCATTGAAGACGCGAGTCTGTAGTGTCCGCACATCATTGATTGACATGGCATAGACCAATTCCTTCAAGTGTCCCCATAACCTAAAGTCTAGGGGATTGATGTCTGGAGGATGACCAGGCCAAGGTGTGCCTTCCTCCCCCCCCCCCCCCCTCCCCGACCAAGCCGGCCGAAGTGGCCGTGCGGTTAAAGGCGCTGCAGTCTGGGACCGCAAGACCGCTACGGTCGCAGGTTCGAATCCTGCCTCGGGCATGGATGTGTGTGCTGTCCTTAGGTTAGTTAGGTTTAAGTAGTTCTAAGTTCTAGGGGACTTATGACCAAAGCAGTTGAGTCCCATAGTGCTCAGAGCCATTTGAACCATTTTATCTCTGAGAGTATGCGTTTGTGGACCCATATTTATTGGACTTATTTTTCTTGTTTCGATGGGTACTACCACGTCTCAAAGTATTCGATACTTTTTTTAACACCCTGTACAAGAAGGAAGAATCTACGGAAAAACAATTTGTCAAACGGTTTACATGCCCTGCTATCAGAGTTGAAAGTGCTTACAAGAAAAGTAAACGAAAACGGACACACACACAATATATATATATATATATGCTATCAGAGTTGAAAGTGCTTACAAGAAAAGTAAACGAAACGGACACACACACAATATATATATATGCTATCAGAGTTGAAAGTGCTTACAAGAAAAGTAAACGAAAGCGGACACACACATAATATATATATATATACATATATATATATATATACTCCTGGAAATTGAAATAAGAACACCGTGAATTCATTGTCCCAGGAAGGGGAAACTTTATTGACACATTCCTGGGGTCAGATACATCACATGATCACACTGACAGAACCACAGGCACATAGACACAGGCAACAGAGCATGCACAATGTCGGCACTAGTACAGTGTATATCCACCTTTCGCAGCAATGCAGGCTGCTATTCTCCCACGGAGACGACCGTAGAGATGCTGGATGTAGTCCTGTGGAACGGCTTGCCATGCCATTTCCACCTGGCGCCTCAGTTGGACCAGCGTTCGTGCTGGACGTGCAGACCGCGTGAGACGACGCTTCATCCAGTCCCAAACATGCTCAATGGGGGACAGATCCGGAGATCTTGCTGGCCAGGGTAGTTGACTTACACCTTCTAGAGCGAATTGGGTGGCACGGGATACATGCGGACGTGCATTGTCCTGTTGGAACAGCAAGTTCCCTTGCCGGTCTAGGAATGGTAGAACGATGGGTTCGATGACGGTTTGGATGTACCGTGCACTATTCAGTGTCCCCTCGACGATCACCAGTGGTGTACGGCCAGTGTAGGAGATCGCTCCCCACACCATGATGCCGGGTGTTGGCCCTGTGTGCCTCGGTCGTATGCAGTCCTGATTGTGGCGCTCACCTGCACGGCGCCAAACACGCATACGACCATCATTGGCACCAAGGCAGAAGTGACTCTCATCGCTGAAGACGACACGTCTCCATTCGTCCCTCCATTCACGCCTGTCGCGACACCACTGGAGGCGGGCTGCACGATGTTGGGGCGTGAGCGGAAGACGGCCTAACGGTGTGCGGGACCGTAGCCCACCTTCATGGAGACGGTTGCGAATGGTCCTCGCCGATACCCCAGGAGCAACAGTGTCCCTAATTTGCTGGGAAGTGGCGGTGCGGTCCCCTACGGCACTGCGTAAGATCCTACGGTCTTGGCGTGCATCCGTGCGTCGCTGCGGTCCGGTCCCAGGTCGACGGGCACGTGCACCTTCCGCCGACCACTGGCGACAACATCGATGTACTGTGGAGACCTCACGCCCCACGTGTTGAGCAATTCGGCGGTACGTCCACCCGGCCTCCCGCATGCCCACTATACGCCCTCGCTCAAAGTCCGTCAACTGCACATACGGTTCACGTCCACGCTGTCGCGGCATGCTACCAGTGTTAAAGACTGCGATGGAGCTCCGTATGCCACGGCAAACTGGCTGACACTGACGGCGGCGGTGCACAAATGCTGCGCAGCTAGCACCATTCGACGGCCAACACCGCGGTTCCTGGTGTGTCCGCTGTGCCGTGCGTGTGATCATTGCTTGTACAGCCCTCTCGCAGTGTCCGGAGCAAGTATGGTGGGTCTGACACACCGGTGTCAATGTGTTCTTTTTTCCATTTCCAGGAGTGTATATAACACCGTCTATGTCCGTCTGAATGTTGATTTGAGTATCGTGTAAAATTTTAAGTAAATTTGTCAAGAACTTTTCGAGATTTTTGCTAGCAACATTTCCACTATATATGGGATATGTCCATGTCTGAATGTTTATTAAAACTCAGTAACTTTTCGATAGTTTTGGTAACAACTGCTTGCCTTTATATAGTAGTATAGATTGTGGGCAGCTTCGCCCAGAGTAGCTCTTGCCAGTTTCGGATAAAGAAAACGTCTTCGAGTAGGCTGAAAGGGACTGCCACTGGCATCGAGCTGAAACAGAGAAATGGAGTGGCGTTGAGAAGCAGGCTCAACTTTTTGTGACAGGACCCCAGAAGCGCTATTGTCTTATCAGTTGCGTAACCCAGCTCTCAGCGGGCGGTGGAAAGCGGAGCCTGCGACTGCGATTGACATCGGCTGCCGTCTTTAAGCAGGGGATGGATGGACACGCGTCGACTTTTTTTTAATGAATCACTAGGAAACAAAAGTAGATATGCTCACTGCCCGAAGCGCTTTTCGTTGTGAAACACAGCACGTGGACTTGGTGCCAGGTGGGGTGGACTACAGTCGGTAATGAAACACAAGTGTAGCATTACCATTTTCTCTAATTTCCATCAGCTGATATAATTACTGATTCATTCAGAAATAATTATGAATTACGATCGCAACTGAAGAATTTATCTTGTTTCGACAATCGAAATCAGTACAGTATTATTCGGGGATTATGCTGTTCCCGACAAGGTCTTGAGTGGGAACTGATGTTACATTCGTCTTCAAACCGTTGTTGAGCAATGAATGAAAAATCAGCGTTCCTAACGTGTGACCAGCAATGAGGCGTAGTGGTTACCATACTGGACTCGCACTGGGGAGGACGACGGTTTAATTATGCTGTCAGTTGTAAAATTGTACGGTTCCGTGGTCTGGGAGTAGCGTCTTTGATTAGTCCTCGGTCCCGGACTCGAAATCCATCACTGCTCAAATTCTGATTAATAATAACCATCGGCGGCCGAAGACTTCCGGCATAAGGAGTCACCCTGATTCTGCCAACGGCCTCGTCATAAAAGGCGGAGGAGCGGACAGACGTTCAGGGCACTCTCCCGTTCTTGAGATGGGAAACTGCCTCTAAAGGCGGAAGAATCAACAATGATCAACGGCATGAGAATGCGGAAGGCAATGGAAACCACTACATTAAAGACACATAACTTATATCCACAGGAATATGGCGTATAACTGAAAAAAGTGTCATGATGATCTCTCCATTGGCAAAAGATTCTGGAACAGTACCCCATTCGGATCTCTAGGAGGGGATTACCAAGGGGGAGGTGACCATGAGATAAAGATAGAATAACCAACGAAAGGAAACGTTCTATGAGTAGGGGCGTGGAATGTCAGAAGCTTGAACGTGGTACGGGGAGCTAGAAAATCTGAAAAGGGAAATGCAAAGGCTCAATCTAAATATAGCAAGAGTCATTGAAGTGAAAGCGAAAGAAGGCAAGGATTTTCGCTCAGGTGAGTAGAGGGTAATATCAATAGCAGAAAAAAATGGCATAACGGGAGCAGGATTCGTTATGAATAGGAAGGTAGAGCAGAGAGTGTCTTATTGTGGACAGTTCAGTGATAGGGTTATTCTTATCAGACTCGACAGCAAACCAACACCGACCACGAAATTTCAGGTATACATGCCGACGTCGCAAGCTAAGGGTGAAGAGATAGATAAAGTATATGAGGATACTGAAAGGGTAATACAGCACGTAATGGGAGATGAAAACTAAATAGTCATGGGGAACTGGAATGTAGTTTTAGGGGAAGGAACGGAAGTAATGGTGACAGAAGAATACGGGCTTGGGAGGAAGAATGAGGGAGGAGAAAGACTAATTGAGTACTATAATAAATTTCAGTTAGTAATAGCAAATACTCTGTTCAGTTAGATTATATCATGGTCAGACAAAGATTCCGAAATCAGATATTGAATTCTAAGGCGTACGCAGGAGAAGATGTAGGCTTAGATCACAATTTAGTGGTGATGAAGAGTAGGCTGAAGTTCAAGAGATTAATCAGGAGGAATAAGTGGGATGCGGAAGTACTGAGGAATGACGAGATACGTTTGAAGTTCTCTAAGGCTATAGATACAGCAATAAGGAATAGTTCAGTAGGCAGTACAGTTGAAGAGAAATGGACATCTCTAATAATGGCAATCACAGAAGCTGGAAAGAAAAACATAGGTACAAAGAAGGCAACACCGAAGAAACCATGGTTAACAGAGGAAATACTTCAGTTGATCGACGAAAGAAGGAAGTAGGAATACACAAATACAAGTCACTGAGGAATGAAATAAATAGGAAGTGCAGGGAAGCTAAGACGGAATGGCTGCTTGAAAAATGTGAAGAAATCGGAAGAGAAAGGATTGTCAGGAAGACTGACTCAGATTACAGGAAAGTCGAAAGAACCTTCGGTGACATTAAAAGCAAGGGTGTTATTAAGAGTGCAACAAGAGTTCCACTGTTAAATGCAGATGAGAGAGCGGATAGGTGGAAAGAGTACATTGAAGGACTCTATGAGGGGGAAGATTTGTCTGATGTGTTAGAAGAAGAAACAGGAGTCGATTTAGAAGAGATAGGGGATCCAATACTAGAATCAGAATTTAAGAGAGCTTTGGAGGACTTAAGATCAAATAAGGCAAAAGTGATTGATAACATTATATCAGAATTTCTAAAACCATTGGGAGAAATGGCAACAAAATGACTATTTCTGATGGTGTGAATGTATGAGTCTGGATACGTACCGTCTGACTTTTGGAAAAATATCATCCACACAGTTTCGACGACTGCAAGAGCTGACACGTGCGAGAATTATCGCACAATCAGCTTAACAGCTAATGCATCCATGCTAATGACAAGAATAATATGCAGAAGAATGGAAAAGAAAATTGAGGCTGTTTTAGATGACGGGTCAGTTTAGCTTTAGGAAAGTTAAAGTCACCAGGGAGGTGTCTGACGTTGCGACTGGTAATGGAAGCAAACTAAAGAAGAATCAAGACACGTTCATAGAATTTCTCGACATGGAAAGAGCGTTCGACAGGGTAAAATGGTGCAGGAAGTTCGAAATACCGAGAAAAGTAGGGGTAAACCATAGGGAGACGGGGAATTTACAATAAGAATAAGAGCCAATAGAGCATAATAAGGGTGGACGACTAAGAACGAAGTGTTCGGATTAAAAAGGGTGTAGACATGGATGTAGTCCTTCGCCCTTACTCTTCGATTTGCATGTCGAAGAAGTAATGATGGAAATAAAAGAAAGGTTCAGGAGTAGGATTAAAATTCAAGGTGAAAGGATATCAATGATACGATTCGTTGATGGCATCACTAACCTGAATGAAAGTGAAGAAGACTTACAGGATGTGCTGAATGGAATGAACAGTCTAGTGAGTACGGAATATGGATTGAAAGTAAAACGAAGAAAGGCGAAAGTAATGAGAAGTAGAAGAAATGAGAACAGCGAGAAACTAATCATCAGTATTGATGGTCACGAAGTAGATGAGGTTAAGGAATTCGGCTACCTAGGCAGCAAAATAACCAATGGCGGACGGAGCAAGGAGGACATAAAAAGCAGACTAGCACTGGCTAAAAGGGCATTCCTGGCCAAGAAAAGTCCACCAGTATAAAATATAGCTCTCAATTTGAGGAACAAACTTCTGAGAATGTATGTTTGGAGCACACCATTGTACGGTAGCGAAATATGGACTATGGGAAAACCGAAACAGAAGAGAATCGAAGCATTTGAGGTGTGGTGCTACAGACGAATGTTGAAAATTAGGTGGACTTGTAAGGTAAGGAATAGGAGGTTTTTCGCAGAATTGGAGAGGAAAGGAATATATGGAAAACACGACAAGGAGAAAGGACAGGATGATAAGACTTCAGAGAATGACTTCTATGGTACCAGAGGTAGCTGTAGAGGACAAAAACTGTAGAGGAAGACAGTTATTGGAATATATCCATCAAATAACTTGCAAGTGCTGTTCTCAGATGAAGAAGTTGGCACAGGAGAGGAATTCGGAGCGGGCCGTATCAAAGCAGTCAGAAGACTGATGCCTCAAAACAAGGCTCCATTGTTAAATTAAAAGACTAACAGAAATTTTATATTTTCATTCTTTCCGCTTCGATTGATACGCCGTCCAGTCACATTAGTATGACCACGTTCAACGGGCAATAATCTCTCACAGACGGAAGGTGGTAGCACTAGCAGTGGAGGGTATATAAAGCGTGTCGGGGGACGTGGAAAACAATGCAGCTGTTTATGTTAATGTTAGCTCTCACGGCGTATACTGTTAGTGAGAAGCTCTCAAGTTTCCAGCTGATTTATCTGACTTCCAAAAGGGCATGATCATTGGCTTTCGGGTCAGGAAACTGTTCTCCCGTCGCCGAAGTTAAAGTACACCGTGCATGGTAAAATCGCCGAGATAACTGTGCTGCACTACGGGCCATAGGTAACAGTGGTGAACGACTGCCGCAGAGACGTGTAAGTGTAAATAGAAGTGTAACTATTGAGCAACTCATTGGCCAGATTAAACAATAGGCTGCAAGCAGAGTCTTCTCAACGGCCGTTTAACGAATATTTCTGAACGCGAACCTCCGCAGCTCGCGCCCGATCCGTGCTCCATGCTGACTGCTGTTCAGTGGCGATGAAGGCTGGAAGGAGACGTCTACTGAGTGGCGACAGGTAGCCTTTTCAGATGACAGATGACCGTTGGTGTACACGGCGTGAAACGTCTGAAAACAAACACTCTGCAACAATCCTCGAAAAGGTCCAGGCCGGAGGATGGAGTGTTTATGATCTGGGGAATGTTTTAGTGGCTTTCTGTGGCGGCCTCATCATCATGGAAGGAACAGTGCATCACCAAAAGTATCTATCCTTCGGAACCATGTCCACCCCTAATGCTGTTTGGTTTTCTTCGGCACCGTGGCATCTACTAGCAGGACGGTGCAACGCGTGACACAGCTCGCAGTGTATGTGCGTTGATCGAAGAGCACCAGGATGTCTTTGCCGTACTCCCCTGGCCACTAAATTCCTGGATTGAAACCCTGTCGAAAATCTGTGGGACCACCTAGATTCAGTCGAAAATCTGCGGGACCACCTAGATTCAGTCGAAAATCTGCGGGACCACCTAGATCCACTCGAAAATCTGTGGGACCAGCTAGGTCGGGCAGATCGTGCCGTGAATCCCCAGCCGAGAAATCTAGCGCGGCGTACACGCCTCGCAGCGGTCTGCACTGAAAAATGTGGTTATTGGGGAATTTGATAAGTGGTCACAGTAATGTGACTCGACAGTGTAGACAGCGAACAGCCTTTAATTAAATGAAGAATTACCTTAAATATAAATTGTTGCTTCTTGTAATAGTTAGCACTGGAATAAGGTTCAGAAATTTATTTCGGTTATAGAGGACAGTCTATGTAGTGTCTATTGTAAAAGAAGAAAAGGGAATCCATTTCCACCACCATCTGATTTGAATTTATTTTCGAAGGTATTACCAGGAGCCCAAAGAAATATCTGAGTCAGATGCGAGGGGCTGGGGGCGCTAACAATACGTCGCTGTCGCTTGTGTGGAAAATAGTCCTCGAACTAGAGATGGGCAAAGTTGTTCATCCTTGGGAACTACACTCCTGGAAATGGATAAAAGAACACATTGACACCGGTGTGTCAGACCCACCATACTTGCTCCGGACACTGCGAGAGGGCTGTACAAGCAATGATCACACGCACGGCACAGCGGACACACCAGGAACCGCGGTGTTGGCCGTCGAATGGCGCTAGCTGCGCAGCATTTGTGCACCGCCGCCGTCAGTGTCAGCCAGTTTGCCGTGGCATACGGAGCTCCATCGCAGTCTTTAACACTGGTAGCATGCCGCGACAGCGTGGACGTGAACCGTATGTGCAGTTGACGGACTTTGAGCGAGGGCGTATAGTGGGCATGCGGGAGGCCGGGTGGACGTACCGCCGAATTGCTCAACACGTGGGGCGTGAGGTCTCCACAGTACATCGATGTTGTCGCCAGTGGTCGGCGGAAGGTGCACGTGCCCGTCGACCTGGGACCGGACCGCAGCGACGCACGGATGCACGCCAAGACCTTAGGATCCTACGCAGTGCCGTAGGGGACCGCACCGCCACTTCCCAGCAAATTAGGGACACTGTTGCTCCTGGGGTATCGGCGAGGACCATTCGCAACCGTCTCCATGAAGCTGGGCTACGGTCCCGCACACCGTTAGGCCGTCTTCCGCTCACGCCCCAACATCATGCAGCCCGCCTCCAGTGGTGTCGCGACAGGCGTGAATGGAGGGACGAATGGAGACGTGTCGTCTTCAGCGATGAGAGTCACTTCTGCCTTGGTGCCAATGATGGTCGTATGCGTGTTTGGCGCCGTGCAGGTGAGCGCCACAATCAGGACTGCATACGACCGAGGCACACAGGGCCAACACCTGGCATCATGGTGTGGGGAGCGATCTCCTACACTGGCCGTACACCACTGGTGATCGTCGAGGGGACACTGAATATTGCACGGTACATCCAAACCGTCATCGAACCCATCGTTCTACCATTCCTAGACCGGCAAGGGAACTTGCTGTTCCAACAGGACAATGCACGTCCGCATGTATCCCGTGCCACCCAACGTGCTCTAGAAGGTCTAAGTCAACTACCCTGGCCAGCAAGATCTCCGGATCTGTCCCCCATTGAGCATGTTTGGGACTGGATGAAGCGTCGTCTCACGCGGTCTGCACGTCCAGCACGAACGCTGGTGCAACTGAGGCGCCAGGTGGAAATGGCATGGCAAGCCGTTCCACAGGACTACATCCAGCATCTCTACGATCGTCTCCATGGGAGAATAGCAGCCTGCATTGCTGCGAAAGGTGGATATACACTGTACCAGTGCCGACATTGTGCATGCTCTGTTGCCTGTGTCTATGTGCCTGTGGTTCTGTCAGTGTGATCATGTGATGTATCTGACCCCAGGAATGTGTCAATAAAGTTTCCCCTTCCTGGGACAATGAATTCACGGTGTTCTTATTTCAATTTCCAGGAGTGTAGTTCACTGGTGATCGCTCATTTTATGGGAACCGTTCATTTTTACTCGTTCGCCGTTCATTCTGCTTGGTGTATGGTACTTGTGAAAAATTGAAAATTAGTATCATAGGTGACTGAAGATGGAAGGCGCCAAGAGGGGGCATTTGCCTCTCCCCTGGAGTACAGAGTTTTTATTCATAACAGAATTCTCACATACCTGTAATTTTCGTGATTCTGCAAAACATCTCGTTAAGCCAACTGTAGCGTTATGTGGCTGATCGCAGTGAAATAATATAAGGTGGCGCACGAGAAACCGGCCCCGAGTACAGACTGCTCGTTACGCAGGAGCGGAATAGATAAACATGTAATAATTAGGCAGTGAAGAAATAACAAATAAGCTAATGCAAACAACAACTTCCAAACAATAGGTGACGACTGGTGGCCGACAGTGAGCAGTCTAGTACTCGGGGCCGATTTTTCGTGCGCCACCCTGTACCACTGAAATAATATTGTAGGAGTTATCATATTCTCTTTTCAAAATGTGAGACCAGACATTCAATTTCGAAGCGCGGGCTTCATTCGGTTGTAAGTTGGTCTGCCTTCCATAACAATGACCATGCTCTTTTACCTTGGATCAAAAAATGACGGAAAATGGCCACTCGTGTGTGCCGTGCCGACGTCCTTTGCATCAAAAAATCTTTCCTTTTTACAAGTATTTCTTCTGCTGTTTATCGAAATAGTGAAGTAAGCTGATACGCCGTTTTGTTACCCGAAAGATGTATGTACTACATACGACGTAATTTTTATGTAGTTGACATAATTATAAAATACATTTTAATTACCGGTCGTGGACGCTGAATAGAATACGAAAAGAACCAGAAGTTCAGAGTTAAAAAAAGGTTTGAAACAGATCTAGAGTGGGCGTGCGAAGTGAACGAAACGAATAACTCGACACTGAACCAACTATGAGCAGTCGGCAGTGGAACTGCGACGAGTGGCCACGCGAAGATGGACGAGTCCGACCGAGCGAGACCGAGACCGAGACCGAGACAGACGGGAACGGGACCGAGGCTGGGAATGAGACCGGCCGACGTGCCGTGCCGTTGCGGGAACGAGACCGACAGTTTCCCATTCCCGGGAACTGTAAGTAGAAAGCCGCGACCGAAGTGAACTATGAAAGACCGGTCCTTAGAATTCGTTCCTCGGTCGTTCCGTTCATCTTGGTGAACCGTTCCTTTGGACCCGTTAGTTCGCGAGCGACCCATCTGTACCTCGAACGAACGCTGCTGTGGCCAGCAAGAGAGATCGCGCGTGGAGCATAGCATTGTTGACTACGTGCCACATATGGCTTCCGGAGGTGCGCTGGGCGCGTTGACACCAGCGAGACACCTAAGCAGCCAGGACCCTGGGCGGCAGTCACGTGGCGGCTCCACACGCGCTCCGCCTGCCGGCGGGACGGCGGGGTGGGGGCCGCGCGCCCTCTCCTACCCTTCCCCTCTCGTACCCTTCCCCACTCTTGTTTACGTTGCTCTACTGTTCCGACACGACACAGCAGCTGTTCGGTTTGTATCAGACAGTTACATCACAGGGCAAATGACGTCACCCAGACTTGTTTATGACGGTACAACAAAACATTGATATTATCTGTGTTAGCATTTAGTAAATATCATTTTTACTATTTAACGGAGTGAAGTTTTTGATGAATATCTAATCTGTAGTGTAGCCCAAGGTTGACGTTCGGTTGAAATGTAATAATTTGGATATGAGCTGGCAATGCCAATGTACACTGAGGTGACAGAAGTCATAGGACACCTCGTAATATCGTTTGGGATCTTCTTTTGCCCGGCGTAGTGCAGCAATCGACGTGGCATGGACCGCACAAGTCGCTGGAAGTCCCCTGCAAAAAAAACTGAGCCATGCTGCCTCCTTAGCCGTTCGTAATTGCGGGAGTTTTGCCTGTGCAGGATTTTGTGCACGAACTGACCTCTCGATTATGTTCTATAAATGTTCGATGGGGCTCCTGTCGAGCGATCTATGTGGTCAGATCATTCGCTCGAGTTTTCCAGAATATTCTTGAAATCAGTCACAGCCGCCCGCTGTGGCCGAGCGGTTCAAGGCGCTTCAGTCCGGAACCGCGCTGCTGCTACGGTCGCAGGTTCGAATCCTGCCTCGGGCATGAATGTGTGTGATGGCCTTAGGTTAGTTAGGTGTAAGTAGTTCTAAGTCTAGGGGACTGATTACCTCAGATTTTAAGTCCCATAGTGCTTAAAGCCATTTGACCCATTTTTGAAATCAGTCACTTACAGTTGTAACCCGATCTCACGGCACATTGTCATCAATAAAAATTCCATCGTTGTTTGGGAGCATGAAGTCCATGAATGGCTGCAAATGGTCTCCAGGTAGCCGAACATAACCATTTACAGTCAAAGATCGGCTCAGTTGGCCCAGAGGGCCAAATACATTCTATGTAAACACAGCTCAAACCATTATGCAGCCACCACTAGCTTGCACATTGTCTTGTTGACAACTTGGTTCCTTGGCTTGGCGGGATGTGCGCCACACTCGAACCCTACCATCAGCTCTTACCAGCTGAAAGGAGCACTCATCTGACAAGGCCACGATTAATCAGTCCTCTGGGGCACAGCGGATATTGTCACGCATCCAGGAGAGGTGGTACAGATGTACTGTTAACAAAGGCACTCACGTCGGTCGTCTGCTGCCATAGCCCTTTAACACCACATTTCGCCGCACTGTGCTAACGGATACATTCGTCGAACGCTCTACGTTGAGTTCTGAGGTTATTTCACGTAGTGTCGCTTGTCTGTTAACACTAACAGCTCCGCAAACACTGCTGCTCTCGGATGTTAAGTGAAGGCCGTCGGCCACTGCATGTCCACTGTGAGAGGTAATGCCTCAGATTTGGTATTCTCGGCACACTCTTGACACTGTGGATCGTGGAATACTGAATTCTCTGACGGTTTCCGAAATGAAATACCACTTGCATCTAGCTTCAGCTAGCATTCCGCGCTCAAAGACCGTTAATTCCCGTGTGCGGCTATAATCACGTCGGAAATCCTTTCACATGAATCAACTGAGTACAAGTGGCAGCTCCGCTAATGCATTACCTCTTTTATACTTCTTGCACGTGATACTGTTGCCATATGTATACATGTTCAGCGCTACCCCATGACTTTTCTTACTTCAATCCATGTGGTTCTGCCCTCAGTGTACGTGGTTCCGTAAGAAGCTATCATACTACTCGTGCAGTTTGAATTAAATTCTTCTATCCTACGTGACGACAGCGAAGTAAGCGTGACGTCACATATTCTGTGCAGTGATTTCTTGTTAGAAGCCACCTGAGCAGGCACCATGTTTGATTATGTGTTTGGGCAGCAGTGCCGTATTTGATGAGTTTTGTAATTAAATAAGAGTACTGCGAAAATATGCTATTTAATTACTGCGTCGAATCAAAAAAACTCTTGATAACGCATCGTGCTTGGCATGATTTGCTGTAAAAAAGCGTCAGAAAATAGGACGCCGGCTCAGCTTAACCTGAACTTGGAAAGTATGTTTTTCTGAAATAAAAGGTAAAAATGAAAATTTCTGGTACAGGCCAGGTGCGGACCCAAGGGCATGAAAGGGATGGGGGATCGTGAAGAGCACAAAATTATCTTTTAGCAAAACCGTTTATATTGTTACATACACTATTGGCCATTAAAATTGCTACACCACGAAGATGACGTGCTACAGACGCGAAATTTAACTGACAGGAAGAAGATGCTGTGATATGCAAATGATTAGCTCCTCAGAGCATTCACACAAGCCTGGCGCCGGTGGCGACACCTACAACGTGCTGACATGACGCAAGTTTCCAACCGATTTCTCATACACAAACAGCAGATGACCGGCGTTGCCTCGTGAAACGTTGTTGTGATGCCTCGTGTAAGGAGAAGAAATATGTACCATCACGTTTCCGACTTTGATAAAGGTCTGATTGTAGCCTATCCCGATTGCGGTTTATCGTATCGCGACATTGCTGCTCGCGTTGGTCGAGATCCAATGACTGTTGGCAGAATATGGAATCGGTGGGTTCAGGAGGGTAATATGGAACGCCGTGCTGGATCCCAACAGCCTTGTATCACTAGCAGTCGAGATGACAGGCATCTTATCTGCATGACTGTAACGGATCGTGCAGCCACATCTCGATCCCTGAGTCAACAGATGGGGACCTTTGCAAGACAACAACCATCTGCACGAACAGTTCGACGACATTTGCAGCAGCATGGACTATCAACTCGGAGTCCATGGCTGCGGTTACCCTTGACGCTGCATCACAGACAGGAGCGCCTGCGAAGGTGTACTCAGCTACGAACCTGGGTGCACGAAAGGCAAAACGTCATTTTTTCGGATGAATCTAAATTCTGTTTACAGCATCACGATGGTCGCATCTGTGTTTGGCGACATCGCGGTGAACGCACATTGGAAGAGTGTATTCGTCATCGCCATACTGGCGTATCACCCAGCGTGATGGTATGGGGTGCCATTGGTTACACGTCTCGGTCACCTCTTGTTCGGATTGACGGCACTTTGAACAGTGGACGTTACATTTCAGATGTGTTACGACCCGAGGCCCTACTCTTCATTCGATCCCTGCCAAACCCTACATTTCACCAGAATAATGCACGACCGCATGTTGCAGGTCCTGTACGGACCTTTCTGGATACAGAAAATGTTCGACTGCTGCCCTGCCCAGCACATTCTCCAGATCTCTCACCAATTGAAAACGTCTGGTCAATGATGGCCGAGCAACTGGCACGTCACAATACGCCAGTCACTACTCTTGATGAATTGTGGTATCGTGTTGAATCTGCATGGGCAGCTGTACTTGTACACGCCATCCAAGCTCTGTTTGACTCAATGTCCAGGCGTATCAAGGCCGTTATTACGGCCAGAGGTGGTTGTTCTGGGTACTGATTTCTCAGGATCTAGCACCCAAATTGCGTGAAAATGTAATCACAAGTCAGTTCTAGTATAATATATTTGTCCAATGAATACCCGTTTATCATCTGCATTTCTTCTTGGTGTAGCAATTTTAATGGCCAGTAGTGTATATCAGGTCTCAAATTTCACCCCTAACTTTCTGAGAATAAAGTGGCTCGAAAACTGAAAGTCTCGAAAATAGAAGCTACAAGCTGCATTTAAGGCAGGTTACTTTTCAGTTGCTAGCACGATGGACTGCTCGCTTGATGGGCTTGTGGCCTGTCATTAAAAGGTGCGTTATCCATGGGCTGACACCTTACTTGCTATCAACAGCAAATTCGCATAGTTTGTGAGTCCACAGGCAGAACCGGCAAACCGAAGGAATCTGGCTACGGCCCTCCACTAATAAAAATCTTCTTCCTAATGCGCCTTTTCTGACTTCTCTGAAATTGGTGGTCCATTGGACGTGACGTTCCAGCATGGAAGGCATATTTGACGTGCTTTTATACCATTGCGGAATGTCCTTCAACTATGAGTTCCTTCGTCTTCCAACATACCTTTTCCCGCGTATTTTCCCTTCGATTATGTGTTGTAATAACAGGTACAGGGTGCGGCGCGGGAACTTCCTTATTTGAAACACGCACCACACAACGGCCGTTAATCGGTACTGGGTGGGTCTGAGTGCATCCGAAAGTGCGGGGTCTAACGCGTTTTTGTTTTAAGTTAGTTTAGTAGCGATCATGCAGTGGACGAGAGAGGAGCATGCGTTCCCCATGGCTACTTACTTTTCCAGTGGCCGTTCGATCACCGTAACCATCGTGCATTCAAGGAACAATTCAATATCGAGCCAGTAGGTCATGTTCCTGATCGAAAATGTATTGTTATGTGGGTGTACACCTTTCTGGGTATTGGTAGTGTGCAGAAAAAGAAAGCAGGATCTCCATGAACCACCAGGACACCAGAAGAAACCGATCTGCACACAACCATTATTGGCCTATGGTTTTCCGAAGAGAACGAAAATATTGAGGAGTTTTATCTTCCCGAACGTGAGGAAAGGATGTGTGCGATTTCTGGTTCTAACAAGACAATCTCACATGGCACGGAAGTCAATGACAATCTTGCGTGACCACTTCCCCGACCGTCTCACCTCTTTGAGGGGCGATCTTCAGCAACTAATATGCTCGCCAGATGTAGCCCCCTGCGACCTTTTTCGTATGGGGCTGTCGTAATTCCTTGGTATATACCAATCGTCCTTGGACCCTCGTCCATATTACCAATATCCGACAGAGACATACTGGACAGAATGGACCAAAACTTGCAATTTCGACTCTCCAAATACACTGAGCAAAACAGAGGCTACCTTCAAGATATCGTTTTCAAAACCTAACGAAATAAAACTTTAATGTTCTATGTAAAAAAAAAAATTAAATTGGTATCTCCAATAGTTTCTTTTTTGCGATTTTTCTAAATAATGAAGTTCCTGCGCTGCACCCTGTCCTCTTATAATGTGTGGTAGATATTGAGTCTTCTTTTGTTTTATAGTGAGCAATAGTTCTTTCTACTTTATCATCCGATGAAACCCTTCTTCGTTTGAAATTTTCAGCACCTAAAGTAAGACACGGCGATAGAGATACATTTGAAAAGCATCAGTTCTTTTCTCTAGATACTGGTCGAGGCTCCAGCTTTCGAATCCATCGAGAAAAATGGAGAACACGTAGCTACGAATCATTCGAATTCTCGGATACAGACTAAAATCCTATCGTATGAAAAGTTGTTTGTGCTAATAAAGGCTAATAAATTGTCTCGTGGTCTGTTCTGTTCTAGCTCTGATCTCTTTGTTGCAGTTACGCTCCTCATCCGTCACAGTGCCCAAGTACTTCAAGGAGGATACTTGTTCAATCTAAGAGCCTTTTATTTACAAGGTTGCTTGGATTCTTCCCTTAGAGAGGACTACAGCTTTGGTCTTGGAAGTGTTGACGAACAGGCCAAAGTCTTAAATGCACTCTACTAAATTGTTTATCATGTGTTGGAGCGCAGGTAGATCATTTGCTGTAATAACAGTGTCATCTGCGAACCTAGTATTGTTAATATCTTTCCATTTATAATGATCTCATTGCTTTCTTCCGCCAACGCTTCCCTGAAAATTGCTTCGGAGTAAATGTTAAATAAGAGAGGTGATAGTATAGATCCCTGACAAACATCGTTACTAACTGTAGTCGCTTCTGATGATCCGCGTTAAGCTTTTAGCTCTGCGATCTGATTCCAGTACAGCGCGCTGATGATGCGTAAATCGGTTTGGTCAACACCACAGTCGATGAAACAAGCGTATACATCGACATTCACCTCTCTGCATCTCTGCACTGGTACATTTAAAGAGAAGAGTACTTCGTGATTTCAACCCCATTTCGGAAGCCAGACTGGGTCATATCGTTTTGGGATTCACAGTTCTTGTAAATCCGTGTGTGTGTGATTTGCAGAAATATTTTGAGAACGTCAGGCATCAAACTGATCATACGATAGTCATCACTCTGTGAGGAATTGGTCTTCTTCGGCAGCGGTATAAAAGTTGATCTCAGCTAATCATAAGGTATCTATCGTGATGCATAGATAAAATTGAACAACGATGTTACGAGGTTGAGACAGACCGACTCCTGTTCAAGTAAAACTTTAATAACTTCAACGTGAACTCCATCCAGACGGTGGCTTTACCATTCTTTTGCAGTTTAATTGCATGCACTACTAAACTCCTTGTGATGTCAGGACTGACTTAAATGATTCTTGCGTCAGATGGAGGAGGATCACCTTCCATCGTCATTGAAAAGGACTTCGATTTATTCCTTCCATCATTTGAGTTTTCCTTAAGCTCTTATGATGATTTAAGTGCTCGCATTTCTCAGTATTTATCCACGTCCCTTCATTTGCAGGCTACTCAACTCTTTCACCTTCTTGTACCAGCGGAAAAATGTTCCTATTTCAGCACAAAAACGGCTAATATGCCCCTGTTTAAAAGGCTCTGTCTGTAAATGGGGTACCAACTTCCTCATTCTAACTTCCTCAGCATCTTTAAAAATTTTCCCAAAATTTTTCTGTTGGTGCCCAACGGAGATGCGACAATTCATCCACGTGCTCAAAAAACCATTCCTGGAAGATGCGAAATGTGTGAACAGGAGCCCTGTCGTTTGGAGCACAGCATCACGATTAGGGAACAACCATTGTACCATGAGATGCACCCAAATGTTCACTTCATCCTTGGCAATAATGCGCCTTGTAGAGTAACCATGGGACCCATGGAATACTATGATAGGGCTGCACAAATCATCGAATTCCCGCGATGTTTCACTGTTGGGACGCCAATTCGGCCAGCAGTTAGAAACAGTGTTAAACAAGATTCATTTGAGCAAATGACTTTCTATCATTGCTCCAGAGCCCAGGTTTTACGGTTTCGACACCGTGTTTTTCTGTACGGACCAATTACATCATCGATGTGTGGTTTTGGATTTTGATCTCGCCCTGCAATTCCCTGCTTCTGGAGATCTCTCCGTGTTGTTTTGCAGCCGGCAGGGTTTTCGAGTGCGACATTTAGCTCTGCATTGACTTTTGCAGCTGTCGTCCTCTCATTTTTCGTCACAATCCTCTTCAGTGATGGTCTGTCGCGTTCACTCAACACACATTTTCGTCCACGTTATGGGTTAGCAAGCGATTTTTTGTTCTTTCCCTGTACGCGGTATAAATCTTCTGTACGGTACCTTTTCGACACACCAAACACTTACTTTGGTCAACGAAGCGCCCACCATACGAGAACCAATCTTCCCACGTTAAAATACACTTAGCTCCTACATAATGCACGTACAATGCATAACAACTGTTCTGTTTGAATTTAGTTTCTGTTGTTCTCCAGGATTCATGCTTCGATTGCATACAGAAGGTCTGAAACTGCTATTATCGTGTAGAACTGTATTTAAGTCTTCATAAGTCAGACTACCAGTAACATCATCGTCATTGTGCCGCAGTCCTAAGAAAACTAGTTAACTTTGCCTAAATGTGTCTGTCAAATATGTAACATTCCACCGTGGTAATTAAAGTCTTTGTTGGTTTAAAATAGACACTGTTTAAACACATGTTATATGTTAGAAATAAATTTACGTTTTACAAATGCATAGGTGCCATCGAAGCAAAGATGGGGAAGTTCTGAGCAGGATTGTCCTCGTACATTCTAGATAATGGCCCAGAATCATGGTTAAAGTCCACACAGTGGCATTTCAGATTGCAATGTCGTAGATCGTTGTCGCAAATTGGGCTACTAGAAATAAAAAAAAATGTATACTACATATATTATTTTGGTCAAATCTTTGAGCGGAGCGAAAGCAAGACTCTCTAGAAATTACACAGTGGATTTTTGTCTGAATTTTCATAGCCAGACGAAGAGTGGGAAACGGACAAATGGGGTATCAAACTGTCCAGCATGAAGTCTAGTTCTGCAAAATAAATAAAATAAAAATAAAGACACTTCAAAAGAAAATTAGAAAAAATAGTAGAATGTTTTGTGAAGTATGTTCAAATGTAAGAAATGGAATAGATTACAGAAACTTTGATGTCCCTTCGGATGATGCTCAAAATCATGTACAGTAGATGAGGTGCTAATTCAGAATTTCACGTTCCACCAGACAAATGCCCCCTTGTACTCTTGAAAATTTTAAGATTCTAAGTTGAACATATAACTTTAATTTCTCAGTCGGCTGATTTCGAGCATAATTCAAAGCAGCGTCAAATTTTACTTTACTACACACATTACCATGAACCAAAATTGAATAGTGGGAACTACTGAGAGGCAAGAATTAGAAGTTCCACGCTGCCGTAATTTATAGAGCAACGGCCGTATGCATAAAATGAGCCTATTATTATTTATTGGTACTTCGATGTTAACCACCACCTTTTCTTTTCACCAGAAAAATGCTTCACTCATGTAGTCCACGAAATGCACGCATTGCCATATCCTGATATGCCTGAAATAATTCGGTTAACTTAATAATCCTTTACGCTGCCAGGTCATTGTGGTGATTTGTAGCATGCGATCTAGCTTCACGTAATGTAACAACTGATACACCGCCGCCTTAACGGGATAGTGCAACATCTTTGGAGCTATCTTTTTAATCAGCTGTCGACAGTTTCCTGTTTTCCTTGCTGTAAGATCTTTGGCACTGACGGAATGGGTTTTGGCTGTAGAAGCGTGTTAATTTTCATCCTACAGCACCGCTGAACTTAGTGAAGGCGTTCTAGCGGCGTCCATGTATACTTTCATAGTGGGCACGGTCAATGGAGCAGTCTATACCGTGGGGACCTATTCCACACGTGGACGGAATCGCCACCTCACTCTCCAGTGTCCCGCGGAAAACCGGAATCCAAGGCCTGATATAATCTGACCATTCCAAAACCGACAATGAACTGAAAAATCATCGGCCTTATGACTCACCAGCGTCAGCTATGAGTTTGTCTTGCCCTGGTCCTGACTGCAAAAATGTTTATCTGGTCCTGACTCTGAAAATGTGTAGCGATGATAACCTCGAAAAACAAGGATTTTACTCTGTGAAGAACGCTAGCTACGTGAATGTACGCGACAAGTTGAAGTTGCTTGCGGATGAGTCTCACATCATCACACCAGCGTTTAGAAGAAAATGGGAGGAGTCCTTCCCAAGAGGAAGCCTTCTGTCGGTCTGTGAAGCGTTCTCGGATGGTGCGTAATTGGTATTGCGCTGCCTACGAAAGGCAGGAATCCGGGTTCGATTCCCGGCGCTGCGCAAAGAATTAACTTATCGTATAAAATTGGGGAAAATAATGTTAGTGCTGTTGATGACTCACACAATCGCGAGGAAAAAAAATTCTCTCGTTAATTTGCGTCATCATTCATATTTTATGGGCATTTAGTGATGATGCGAAAGTTGAGATCAACCATTCTTCACCGCTGTTACTACTTATATTTTCTGCTTAGCGCTCTCTCATGACTCCAATACATATTCCCCTAGTGCGTTATTAAAAAAAAAAAAAATTAAAAAAAAATCGTCTTCCTATCAGTGGTATCAAACGGCTTTCCTAGCGTCATCTCTTACTCAAGTAACGCTGGTATCATTACGTACTTTTAACATTAGGTTACGTGATCAAGAATCGTCGAAATTAATGCATCAATTTTTTTCAGCTTTAGAAGTCTTACGTGTGAATAAGTCAGTTGAGTTTTACAAGAGCGTTACTAACTAGTCGACGGCTTGGTGTTCTACCGGCAGTTAAAAACGGCCAGCCAATTGACACCGAAGAAAATAAACCGGAGAATAAAAATGTCCTTGCGTTTTGGCTGATTTGGAAGAAAGATCGGGTCTTAAGGGATCGAACATCATTAGTTACGATTACGCGTATAAACATTTATTAAAACCATCACTATTTTTTATTACCTTACAGCTGACTTAATTAAGAAAATGATCAAGCAAATATGAATATTAATTTTAAGCAATTATGCAAGCAGTTTTAAACCCAAGCAAATGACTAGCTTTCTTTGTGCCCCTTCTTGAAGTGAAGCTAAGCAGACAATTTGCAGCCTCTTAAAATTTCATAAGTTAAATCTAAATTTTGTAAACTATTAAAAATTTCACAAGTTAAACATAAACTTTGTAAATTTTTAAAATGCAACAAGTTAAAGAGAAATTTTGCAACCTTTGAAATATCAGTTGACCGTAATTAAATTAATTCCTCATGAAACTTACAACAGACATGACAATTTGAATCATGACAGCAAAATGTGAGGTAAATGTTAGAAATAAGAAAATGCTTGGGACTAGAAGTACCAGCCCGACGTCACCGGAAAATTTCGAGATGCCTTACAGTACGGAAAATCTGGAAGATCTGGGAGCTCTCGCTTCTACAACACATATTAAAATATCATTTAAAGCACATGCATATTAACGAAAAAGGCCAATAGAAATGTAAGAAATATACACCACATATTAATTACAAGGCTGTAGGATTTCTTTAGTTTCCAACTTTTAAACCAAACGACTACAGCTTAACATAAACGGCACGAGCCAATAGGCTCTTTAAAATGTGCTAGACATTAGACCCAAAGAACCAAACCATTTCCCCTAAAATGACAACAGCTTTTTAATCCACAACACACTATAAAGGTAGTATATCGAAAACCAATAATGAAATGACTTGTTTGAGCAAAATGTTCGTTGGGCTTCAGCAAGAGGAAACAATTCAGCAGTTACCAGATCCAACTTAATCAGCGAGGACAACTTGTAAACATTACCGCCTTTTACTATTTAAAGGTTCCTCAACACCAAATTATGCAGGCCTATCAAACGAGGGGCTGAGCAGAGTACCACGCTTTGACATTCAGTTTCAACACAGCACAAGATAACACCGGGCAAAAGTGCGCAAGATAACACGGCACTAAGACCACACCAAACGGCAACTAATTGACGGACAGCATAACATCACGTGTTCCACAAAGTTTGGAGAAGGCTAAGCAGCTTGCAAATAACCAAGCAGTACATTAAAATTCGCTCACCAAATAGTCGGAGGCTGTGGCGATGCTCAGACACACAAGTCAGGGGAGAACTGTGCAGCGGCCAATACGGACACAGATGCTCGGAAGGCACAGTTGACAGCAAGAGGCCATAGCAGAAGATGGCCGAAAACACCCCTGGGAAGATGCGAGTAACCCAAGCCCAGCCATGGTAGCTTTGCTCGCGTACCCAACGCGTGGAATCAACGCCGAACCTAGGCCTGCCTTCGTCTTTCCTCCTCGTGGCCCGCTAGGAAGCTATTGAGAACCACTGCCTCTGCTCCCTGCCCGAGACCATTTCCGCCTCGGTAGGGCAAAGATGTCATTTAAGGTGTGACACGACTATCGATGGCGTGGCACGGCTCAGTCTTGAAGTTCATTACACGAACTGAATATTGTATCGAAAAGTACGGAAATTACCTAAATAGAGAGTAACAACAGTTCTTTCTAAAGGCATCGTGACTTGAACCTTAATTCGCAAACCATTAAAAAAAGTTGTCCTGTGAGCAATAGAAATACTATGTCAGGACCAACTACAAGGGAGAAGATGACAAGTAACAGAATAAAGAGGGGAACAGGAACAGCGTTGCAATACTGGTTGCGTGAAATTCAGATGAGTGGAACATTTAGCCATACGAACTTGCATTCTATCAAATAAGAGATTCTCTGCTGAATTCTTTGTGTAGAAACGATGAAAACGAAGTTTGTTAGACAACACCAGGAGATACTCTGATGCATAATACCCTGAGGAGCCAAAGTAACTGGTACATCTGCCTAATTTCGTGTAGGGCCCACGCGAGCACGCAGGAGTGCCGAAATACGACGTGGCATGGACTCGACTAATGTCTGAAGCAGTGCTGGAGGAAACTGACACCATAAATCCTGCAGGGCTGTCAGAAAATCCGTAAGGGTAAGAGAGGAGCATCTCAGAAGAGTGTTCGTGGAGCCATTATGTAGCAATTCAGGACGTGTGGGGTGTCGCACTGTCCTGCTGGAATTGCCCAAGTGCGTCGAAATGCACAATTGACTTGAAAGCATGCAGGTGATCAGACAGGATGCTTACGTTCGTGTCACCTGTCAGAGTCGTATCTAGACGTATCAGGAGTCCCATATCACTGCAAGTGTACATGTCCCACACCATTACAGAGCCTCCACCAGATTGAACAGTCCCATGGTGACATGCAGGGTCCATGGATTCATGAGGTTGTCTCCATACTCGTACAGTTTCATCCGCTCGATACAATTTGAAACGAGACTCGTCCGACCAGGCAACATGTTTCCAGCCATCAGCAGTCCAATGTCGGTGTTGACGGGCCTAGGCGAGAAGTAAAGCTTTGTGTCGTGCAGTAATCAAGGGTACACTAGTGGGTCTTCGGCTCCGAATTTTCATGTCGATGATGTTTCGATGAATGGTACGCACGGTGACACTTGTTGATGGCCCAGAATTGAAACATGCAGCAACTTGTGGAAGGGTTGCACTTCTGTCACATTGAACGATTCTCTTCAGTTGTCGTTGGTCCCGTTCTTGCTGGATCTTTTTCCTACCGCACCGATGTCGGAGATTTGATGTTTTACCGGATTCCTGATATTCACTGTACACCAGTGAAATGGTCACACGGGAAAATCCCCACTTCATCGCTACCTCGGGGATGCCGTGCCCCATCACTCGTGCGCCGACTACAACACCACGTTCAAACTCACTTAAATCTTGATAACCTGCCACTGTAGCAGCAGTAACCGATCCAACAACTGCGCCAGACACTTGTTGTCTTATAAAGGTGTTGCTGACCGCAGGGCCGTATTCTACCTGTTGACATATGCATGCCAAGACCAGTTCTTTGTCGCTTCAGTGAATATACTCATGAACATCTAAATCAGAGACAGTTGTGTGACTGCGATGTCAGATCTCGTCGTGTCAGTCGAGCCAAAGACAAGCGGCAGTGGCATTATCAGACCAGTTCGTCACAGCCATGTCGTGGCTGACGTACCCCGGAGGACTTTCGGTTGTTTTCTGCTGGGATACTTCAAAAAAAAAAAAAAAAAATGGTTCAAATGGCTCTGAGCACTATGGGACTCAACATCTGTGGTCATCAGTCCCCTAGAACTCAGAACTACTTAAACCTAACTAACCTAAGGACATCACACACATCCATGCCCGAGGCAGGATTCGAACCTGCGACCGTAGCAGTCGCGCGGCTCCGGACTGAGCGCCTAGAACCGCTAGACCACCGCGGCCGGTGGCATACTTCCCTCCACCTTACTGCACATAACGTTTCCTTTCTACAGGTTTTATCCTTCCATTCCACTTTTTCCATCTTAGACGAACATACTAACTGACGTGTTGTCAATTCATGTGATTTCGTTTAGAAGAATTTTATTGATTCTCTCCGAATGGAAGGATCGGTGGTGTTATAGTCTTGTGTCTTAGACCCACCAACCAATCCAGAACAATCGAGGATCACTCCAAACACATAAGGTTGCTAACATGGCCTGTAGATCAGTTGCTGCGGTCATCCTGATTACATCTGCGGCACCGTAGAATGAGATAAGCGCTCATTCGGATCCAAGTGCAGCCTGTGTCCGTAATTGAGCGCTGCGGTTGGGCAATCATCGATCACCTTGGCTGCCCAAAGCTTTCAGTGTCTCATCGAGTCCATGATATGACGTGTTGCGCCGTCATCAGGAGAAAAGTGGTTCTACGTGCTACTATCCAGGTGTGTCTATTCCACTGTTTATGAGCGTTGAGACGTATCTAGTAGGCGAGTGAGGTGGCGCACTGGTTGACCCACATTCGGGAGGACGACGGTTCACTCCTGATTTAGGTTTTCCATGATTTACCTAAATCTCTCCAGGCAAATGCCGGGATGGTTCCTCTGAAAGGGCTCGGCCGACCTCCTTCCCCGTCCTTCCCTAATCCGATGAGACCGATGACCTCGCTGATTGGTCTCTTCCCCCAAACAATCCCAACCCCATATCTAGGATGGGTCTTCATCCATCATTGGTCGTAAATTGGTTGTGCTCAATGACGACGACGGCGACAGAAGCAATAATTGAACAAAATGTGCAGAATATGGTTTTGATGTTCAAGTTGTGGTTTTCTCTCACTGTTTAGAAATGGGCTGGACGAACAGTTCCCACCTTTGAGAAATGGTGCAGTGCTGGCGGCCTGGAGTGGAACGACCGGCTGTCGCTGGGTGGCGAGGCTCCACCGCAGAACACGAGGCCCGGGTCCAAACGCAGCGTCGGCTTTAGCGTTACGCAACACGCTCGTTTCGTGTACGTCAATGCTGCGAAGCCCGTAGCGCACGAATCGAATCCACGTGCTGCTAGTCGTTAGCTTGACACCGGCAGCACTCACGTAGTCCTTAATACCTCACTAAGGGGACGAAAGAGGTAGCAAATCTTGACGTGTTCAGGTGAAGATTTTGTCTCTCACTTCTTTAGAGACTGAGAACACCTAATCCAGTGGGTATATGAGTAGATTTTTTTCACCCAACAGTCGACCTCAGGTTCTGTCTAGACGTACTTTATCTGATCAAAAGTACGTGGACACCTATTATTGGACATTAACAGTCGCTGTGTCCGCTCTTCGCCTTTACAAACGCTTGCAAAGTCACCGCCCTAACTCGTCCAGAACTGTTTCATTGGGTTCAGGTCGAGACTCGGGCAGTCCAGTCCGTTTCAAAAGTGTGATTACCCACAAACCGTTGTTTCACAGATGCCGCTTTATGACAGCTTGTATTGTCATGCTGATACAAACGATTCTCTTTCCCGACCTGTTCCTCAATGTAAGCACTACATAATCGTGTAAAATCTGCTAAGATCCTTCCGCTTTTAGCGTTTTCTTAAGTACAATAAGAGGACCACACCCCGAGCTCGAAAAACATCCCCGTACCTTCTCCGTATTGCGCTGTTGACACTACACATGAAGTCAGGAACTTTCTCCAGGCTTTTGCCGAACCCAAAACCTTCCGTCGGATTGCCACAGGTATAGCGCGATTCATAATCGTAAATCACTTATTCCCAGTCATCAACGGTCCAGTGGCGTCGCTCTTTACACGATCTCAAACATCTCTTAATATTGACTACAGAAATGTATGGCGTATGAGGAGCTGCTCGACCATTGTTCTCCATGACTTTCAACTCCCTACGCATAGTCACTGTGCTAGTTGGACTACTGGTAGCACTTTGGAACTCACGAGTGATTGCTTTCGTTGACGTCATGCGATTTTTTACAACGACACTCGGTAATGCTCGACGTTCCGTCAGTATACGAGGTCTGGCTGGTTTTGGTTTAGCTATCGTTTTTCCTTCGCGTTTCCACCTCACATCATCACATCACCCACAGTAGACTTGGACAGGTTAGCAAGGGTTGATATGTCCCTGTCGGATATGTTACTCAGGTGAGGTTTAGAAATT
Source organism: Schistocerca serialis cubense (assembly GCF_023864345.2). Classification (NCBI taxonomy): domain Eukaryota; kingdom Metazoa; phylum Arthropoda; class Insecta; order Orthoptera; family Acrididae; genus Schistocerca; species Schistocerca serialis. Next base: position 462,341,224 of record NC_064639.1, read on the forward strand.
ACGCTACATCCGAAGTCAGTGAGCTCTCCTTAGCGACCCATTCTGCTATTACTGCTTCTCTACTGACAACACAAACTCCCCGCCTCCTTTTATACTAGCGCATCCACCTCTCGTGACATCTGATGATCAATTTCGCATTATTGTCAGGATACTTTTGATCAGATAATATATACATTACAACAGCTTTTGGTGATTCCGTGATGCCGTTCGTAAGTTTATTGAACCTGTGCTGCCATCTTAGCATAAAATCCACCACGCACCAAAGAAACTGGTATAGGCATGCTTATTCAAATACAGAAATATTTTAAGAGGCAGAATGGGGCGCTGCAGCCGGCAACGACTATATACTACAAGTGCCTGGCGCAGTTGTTAGAGCGTTCTTGCTGCTACAGTGACAAATTATCAAGATTTAAGAGAGTTTGAACTCGGTGTTATAGTATGCGCACGAGCGATGGGACACAGCACCTCCGAGGGGCGATGAAGTGGGGATTTTTCCCGTACGAGTGTACCGTGAATATCAGGAATCCGGCAAAACATCAGATCTCCGACATCGGTGCGGCCGGAAAAGGCTCCTGCAAGAACGGGACTAACGACGACTGAAGAGAATCGTTCAACGTGACAGAAGTCCAACCCTTCCGCAAATTGTTGCATATTTCATTGCCGGACCATCAACATGTGTCAGCGTGCGAACCATTCAACGAAACATCATCGAAATGGGCTTTCGGAGCCGAAGGCCTACTAGTGTACCCTTGATGACTGCACGACACATAGCTTTACTCTTCGACTGGGCCCGTCAACACCGACATTGGACTGCTGATGACTGGAAACATGTTGCCTGGTCGGACGAGTCTATAAATCCATGGACCCTGCGTGTCAGCAGGGGAGTGTCCAAGCTGGTGGAGGCTCTGTAAGGGTATGGCGCGTGTGGAGTTGGAGTGATATGGGACACCTGATACGTCTAGATACGACTCTGACAGGTGACACGAACGTAAGCATCCTGTCTGATCACATGCATCCATTCATTTCCATTGTGCATTCCGACGGAGTTGGGCAATTCCAGCAGGACAGTGCGACACCCCACACGTCCAGAATTGCTACAGAGTGGCTCCATGAACACTCTTCTGAGTTTAAACGCTTCCGCTGGCTACTAAACTACCCAGACATGAACATTATTGACCATATCTGGGATGCCTCGCAACGTGCTGTTCAGAAGAGACCTTCACCCTCTCGTCTCTTACGGATTTATGGACAGCCCTGCAGGATTCATGGTGTCAGTTCAATCCAGCACTACTTCAGATATTAGTCGAGTCCATGCCACGCTGTGTTGCGGCACATCTGCGTCCTCGCGGGGGCTCTACGCGATATTAGACAGGTGTACCAGTTTCTTTGCCTCTTCAATGTAATTCAGTAATTGAATTTTTAAACAAAGCCGCACAATACTTGTCGTGAGTATGTGTATATAGCAGTGCTTTGTTTAAGTGAAATAAGGCCAAATTAGATGTGTATGGCACACTATAACTGATGAGCCACTACACAGGCCGAGGACAACAACTCAAATAGGAACGTCCTTATTTGTTGCGTTCAGATGAACCATCGAGTTGATCGTTCTTTCATTTTTAAATACGGTGTAACAAAAAGGTGTGGCCACACTTTCAGAAAACATCCTCACGCAGCATCTGCATAGACAGGTAACGCGGCATGGGATACTGTGCGAGGTCATGTCATGCAATTCAGCCTCTCTGCATTATTCTACTGTTTATTGTGAGACCTTACCTGCCTGCGATTGATACATGTGCCGGCTTACGAAACCACTGATGTAAAGAATTGCCTCGTCACTGAAAATGATGCTAAGATACGGATCTGAAGAGTCACAGTGCCATACAAACATAATTTTTGTAGGAAAGAGAAGCAGATAAATGCCCCCCCCCCACCCCCCACCCCACCCCCCAGCGTCTTCGAAATGCGTTGCTTGCTGCGGATTCAGCGGCTTAGGTAAGATTGGATATTCAGCCCCGTTTCGTGTTAAGCCTTAAAATACTTTTACACTGGACTTTTTTTGTGTTAATGGGGGATTTCAAATGTTCGAAACTGGATTAACAAAAAATAACAGTTAAGTTGGTGGTTTTAACGTTTCAGGTATTCTACGTAATTCCTCCTCCGACCCCAACCCCCACCCCCTAACTTGAGTACAACGCACAGAACGTTCAACCCACAGTGTGAAACCGTCATAAAAATCCTCGTTTGGGAAGCTGCTCAACTCACGCATCACTTAGGAATTATGACGTCAAGTAAAATTCTATACTTTATCTTTTTGTGGCAGGTTCGTATCGATAACACCAACTCTCGTCTCTCGTGATGGTTTTATACAGAAAAGAACTGTCTGCGTTTTTCATTTCAATCAAGACGCGGCAGGCACACACACATCTTTTTTTCCCGGGAGTCGTGGTGTGCACGACAAACTTTGCACACACTTATCTCTTTTTCAAAACATTCTAGACAATGTCTTGAACTCAAGTTTTAGAAATGTTGCTCCATTGCAACTTCGGAACACGACAGCCGTCCGTCCACTACTGAACACAGCCTGCTCACAACTGAGAGATCGAATGCAATTGTTAGTTCAAGCTGTCACCGCAATTATTGCTCTGACATTGCTTACAAGCTAAGAATAAAATATCTCGGAACTTTTTGGACGGACGTTGTACGAGGGGTGTCCAGAAAGTAAGTTCCAATCGGTCGCGAAGTGGAAACCTCAGTGAAAATTAGAAACGTTTATTTTGCAACAGCTAGCTACACCTTCCAGCTACTTCTCTACATAGTCGCCGCTCCGACTTGGAAATTTGTCGTAACGTTGTACCAGCTTTATGATACCCTCGTCATAGAAGGCAGCCTGCGCTTTGCGCCAGTTCTCTACGCTGGTCTGCAGCTCGATATCTATGCCAAAATGTTTTCATCATAGTTAGCAGAGCGGAGATGAAAATCAGAGGGAGTCATGTCCGCGCTGACTGGCCTTAGAAAACCCTGCAGGAGCGTCTTAATTGCCTTTGCAGTGTGCGGTCGATAATTGTTCTGAAGAAGGAAACGCATGACGGTTACGTTATGTGCGTTTACATGAAATCAGGCGAAACCTCTCGGCAGGCACCAATACTTTGCGGGAGACAATATTTACTAGGCATCATTGCGTGCTGATTATGCGCTCAAAACTGCAAAGTGCAACGTGACGGGATCTACAGGCATATTAGAGACATTGTCCAACACGTCTGTGCAAAGCTTCATCAGTTTGTCGCCATGGTTTCCATTTTACGAACGATGGTTAGCTTACGTTCTGTACACCCGCCGTATACCAAGAGCTCAAGCAGTGATCCAGAAGAATAATCTCAGGTAGAAAAAGTGTACAGAAGGCCTGTTCAAAGGAAACAAACTGAGAGACAAATTTATGCAGAAGGGAGGTGAAGTAGATAGAGAGGCGATACCAAGAAGAATTTAACAGAGCTCTTAAATGTATAAACCGAAAGAAGTCACGTGGATCAGACGACATTACCTTCAGGTTTATTGAGATCGCCGGGCAAACAAGCCATAGGAAAGCTATACCATCTGGCAGACAATCCTGTATTTATAGCATTTCTAGAGTTAGATCTTGATCTGGATAGTGTTGACTGGAATACATTCTTCGAAATTCTGAAGCTGACAGGGCTGAAACACAGGGAGAGAAAAGTTATCTACAGCTTGTACAGAAACCATATTATCGTAGCTGAGATGGAAGTGAGACAGAGTTGTAGACTTTCCCATATGTTTTTCAGTCTGTATACTGAGTAAGTAGTAAAGAAAATGAAGGAGAAGTTGAGAAAGGAAATTAAAAGTCAGTGAGAGAGTCACGCTTTTGTCTCTTTTCAAATGATGCAAGTCGTCGGGTGCAATGGTGGGCCAATGACGTGTTTAGCTTGCACTGGGGGAGGGATGTGCGCCAGGCTGTGGTTTTGTGATGTTTTGGGGTGTTTCCTATAGTGACTTGGGTCCACCTATTCAGCTTACTGTGAGCGCGAAGCAAGACGTTTATTTTAACATACTCTGTGAGCAAGGATTGTCCTTTCTCCTACATCTTCATGATGAGAAAGCTGCAGAAGCGCCTGCCTTCCAATATGACAGCTGCATTGACAGGGCTGCACGCACACGTTCCTGGTTTGACGAACACTCAGCCAGCCTATCGTACCTCAGCTGACCCGCTATATTACCTGATTTTAGCCCCAGTGAATTTCCAATCATTAGTGCGTGGATTCAGCTCTATATGGCATGCCTGAAGAAACTTTTGGACTCTCTGCCTCGGCGAGTTTGGCCGTTATGAGGGATATAGGTAGTGTTACTTGCAATCAGTGTGATGTTTGCTGCAGGTGACTTATTTTTTCTCCGATCTGATTATTTTTCACGATACTAAGAACTGGTCGAATGCTGACATCGAAACTGATATCAGTGGTATCGAATCAAAGGTATCGGTACTTACTCATACCAGTAATATCAGAGCATCTTAGTCAGATGTTCAGAGGTGTCCATTTTAGAGTTGAGTAAAACCCAGGACTTCAATGAATCGATAACTTTGTTTCCGAGAACCGAAAGGAATCGAATACATAATATGGAAAGAGAACTTTAACGTGTAAAGTAGCTTGCGAGATCTTTTCATATATGAATGATTTATGTGTACACGAAGATAAATGATGTCTCAGAAGGAACAGGCTGGGAAAGTGGTGTGTTGAGTTGCAGTTCCTTATGATTAATTCTAAAATTTTGTGTTCGGTCTGAAAATGCCTATAATCTGCAGACTTTTATTCGACTAATTTTATTTTACAGGTCCGTCTTGATCAGGTAAACTTTTATATTTCACTATTACCGGTTTCGGCTGCTGCCACCTTCAGGGCATAAAATATTCTGATGTAGTATCAACGTCAAACTAAACATGTAGGTACACAGTAAGTGCACTTGCTTTTAGGATCTGAAGATGGCAGTAGCCGAAACTAGTATTAGTGAAGCGTGAACGTTTACGTGATCAAGACGGACCTGTAAAATAAAGTGAATAAAACTTGATCACGGACTCGTTTTCAGACTCTGTCTTCAATTGATATTCGACTAATCTTTGAGACAAATCTTATCAGGCGATCTAGCGACTCTGGAAACTGTACGTTTGAGAGTAATGTTGGTTGTTTTCGTACGTTACACCTTTCTACACTCCCGCTCCTCCCACTCATAGTAGTGCCAAGGCAAACTGATTGTGGTAGTATTTTTGTCCAGATATTAAGTACTATGATACGTCTTCCAGAAATATGCGTAAATCTGCACGCAGACATTCATTTGAATCTGCCTATCATTGTGAAATTACGTATCACATATTACGATGTATTTCAGTGAGAATTTGTTTCAACGTATGAACAACTCGTCAGACTGCTATGTGATGTTGGTTTTCACTACTATTCTGATCCACGTAGAGAACATACTACAACCAAGCATGATCCGGACACGTGACCTCCCCTATTGTAATAACTGACGTTACTCCGAGGCCGCTGACGCCCGTTAGGATAATGGCAGTCCAATTGTTGTCACGTTCCCTTGTGTCATTTGCGTATTTTCAGTGCCCCTACAAAGATTGTTGCCACTTCCCGCATCATTAGTTCTTAAGTAACGTTATTTTCACCTGCACTTCTTTCAATATATATTACCATTTTGCAATTTCGTATTACATTTGAAAGTTAATGTAGTTCTAGGAGTTTTTTCTAATACTTTATATATCAAATGTTTTAGTTGCACTGAAGGAGAAAAAAATCGCAACACCAAGAAGGTGTTGTGCGACATAAACGAAAGTTGGTAGGCGTGTTTCTATTTCTGAAAAATGACATCTGTTCCAATTAGGCGCCAGTTGCGTGAGACTGACGCTAGTAGCGCCACTATGAGGATGCAAATCAGGAGAGCTTCTGTAAAGTTTGGAATGTAGGAGACGAGGTACTGGCAGAAGTAAAGCTGTGAGTACCGGGCGTGAGTCGTGCTTCGGTGGCTCAGGTGGTAGAGCACTTGCCCGCGAAAGGCAAAGGTCCCGAGTTCGAGTCTCGGTCGGGCACACAGTTTTAATCTGCCAGGGAGTTTCATATCAGCGCACACTCTGCTGCAGAGTGAAAATCTCATTCTGCAAATCATATTTGTTTTAAATACAAGCTGTAACGATCGTGAGCGTTAGTTACCTTTGAGATTGGACGTTGTGAGTTGATGTTAGTCGGAAATGCCATTAAGGCGACAAAGATGCCATTATTAACATCCCAGAGAGTTCGAACGAGGTCATATAATGGGGCAACGAGGAGCTGGATGTTCCTTCTGGGATATTTCAGAAAGACTAGGCAGAAATGTAGCTACTGCACATGACTGCTGGCAGCGGTGGTCACGAGAATGTACGTTTGCAAGAAGACCGGGCTCCGGACGGCCACGTGGGACTACGGAGAGGGAAGACCGTCACATTTGGCGCATCGTACTGCATCTGCAGCAAGAATTTGAGCAGCAGTTGGCGCCGGACAGCTCCGAGCTAGAAGCCCTGTAGCGTGAATGAAAGCTTGTTCTGCCTTGGTGCCAATCACGGCTGTGTGTTGGTCAGAGGGAGGCCAGGTGAATGCCTGTAACCACCTGTCTGCGTGCTGGGCATACACCTGGAGTTACGGTCCGGGGTGCGCTTTCGTATGACAGCAGGAGCACTCTCGTGATGACTACAAATTTGTACGTCTATCTGTTGACAAGAGGCGTCAGGATAGGTGGGCGGAAAATTGAATGTATAAGATTTGCAGATGACATGGCGATCCTCGCAGAAAATCGAGAGATGTTGACGCAAATGCTAAATGACCTGAATGGAGCCTGTGTAGCAGGCGAAAGAGGCATTTCAAAAGCAGGGAAGACTCCTAAGTAGTTGTTTAAACAACGAATTAGGAAGCGATTGGTCAAGAGCTTAATATGGAGCGTAGCCTTGTATGCAGCTGAAACGTAGATGTTGAGAAAGCAGGATGAGGAGAGAATTGAAGCTTTTGAAATGTGGGTATGGCGTAGAATGCGGATCAGCTTGACTGATAAAGTCAGGAAAGAAGAAGCACTGAGGAGAGTTGGAGATTAACGGAGGATGCTGGTGCCGGTGAAGAACAGGAAAACTAAACTGGGCAGGGCACAATCTAAGAAGAGATTACCCTCTAAAGTGCGCGTCAATTATGACGGCGGCCGAGTTTAGGCTCGTTCTGCGCATCTGACGTCACAAAACACAGTCAGCCAATGAACAGAGAACGAAGTTGCCAGAGCTCGACTGCAGTGCAGAGCATGGACGAGTATCTTCAGTTTTAGAAACGTTCAGTCATAAATAAAGTAATTGAACGAAAGCAGTGTCTTGATAGCAGACTTTCTTTTATAGAAAGTTTGGAAAAAGCATTCTTTATACCAATTGCTTCATATTCTATTAATTAATTAAACCAAACAAGCAATAAGCCTCCTAATTCAGGCGATAGCAAGGAAAGGTATTTGTATCATTCTCACTAACTGCTTTTTCGCAATAAAGAACAGCGGTAATTGTTTATTTCCTTTTGTACTTCGACGAAACGTGAGTAATTCATAGTCATACCAACAGTATTTGTCGGTATTTTGCGTGATATTTTAAAGTCCTCTGGGAGATGTATTGATCGACGAGCTGTGATAGCGTCATGGTGAAAGTATATGACTGCTAAGTGGAAGGTTGTGAGTTCAAACCTTGTTCGGTGCTTAATATTTTCTTTATTTAAAAACAACATCAAAGTGTAATACTTCATGAATTTTATTCGTTTGAATGTAATTTTTTGAAATTTCTAGTGGCAACTAAAATCGACCATACTGAAAGTATACGCTATGGACTTTTACCTCTGCAAACTCTTCAAAATTTCGTGCAATGGTTTACTACAACTAATGCTGCACAATAACTGCGTTGAACTTCGAAACAAAATTAAGTCATTTATGGGGGGGGGGGGGGGGGGAGGTATCAGTCAAGAAGATGTGTAAAAATAAAATTTTTGGGACAAATAGTTTTTGTGAAATCGAATGATAAAGTGTGTCAGAGCAGTCGAAACACCATGTGTCTGCACAGGCGAACAGTGCAATGATAAAATCGCGCACATCGCGGAATGCGGGGAGCACGTCTCTGTAGCAGCGAAAGGGTTAATGCGGCCGTGGTGGCTTTATTTCATTAACTGCGCGCTGCCCCTAAACGTAAGTTTGCGAACTACATACTATGGCGCTGCTTCTCTTAACGCGTACAACTGGCAACGCAGCAATCTCCCTCGTCTGGGCTGGCATGCGCGAACCGCCAGGATAAAAGAATTGAACTATAGTAGAAGCAATTGAAGGTTTCATTCTGGGAAAGAGAGGGAAGGGCAGAAGGAAGTTCCAGATGCTGGATGATGTCAGCAGGCCACAAGGAGGGTACCGGGTACCAAAGAATGAAGAGGAACGCAGAAGACAGAGAAGCGTGCAGTCAAAACTTGCCGCAAGGCAGGAAACCAAATGATGATGATTATGATGATCTGGTGACTCGACCAGCTGAATTGCCATTCATGAACAGCATTCCAGGGGCTGTTTACCAAGAGGATAACATGCTCTATAGAGTGTCGACCTGTTGTCATGGCCTGCTCGATCACCGTATCTGTCACCTGTCGAGCACATACCGTACGTCGTCAGACGACAACTGTGGCGTCATCCACAACCAGCATTAATGGCTGTATTGACTGACCGAGTGCAACGGGCATGGAATTCCATCCCACAAACTGACACCCTGCAGCTGTTCAACACAATGCGTGCACGTTTGCACGCTTGCATTCAACATTCTGGTCGTTACATCTGTTATTAATGTACCAGCATTTTACATTTGCAGTGGCTTATCTCGCGTTTGCATCAACCTGTGATCTTGCATCGTTAATCACTCAGATATGTTACCTGGACAATGTATTCCTGAAATCTCATTACTCTACATTGTGTTTTGCTGTTGCGATTTCTTTTTCCATCGTGTATATCTTTCAGTTCAGTGTTCTGCCTTGTCTATATAACAAGTGAAGAAGTCGATAATGTTTCTCGAATTCCAATAATTCCCACAGTGCAGTTGTCGTTCGGCCATCAGTGGAGCGGAGTGACGCAAGCGTGATCCGGTCCCACGAGGCAGCTAGTCCCCGGCCAGCCGTAGCACGGCGCCTGCGTCATTGTCCCGAGGGCAGGCGCGCCGCGTGACAGCGCCACGGCTGTTGTAACGTCACAACGGCCGCACCGAGTTACGTAAAAGCTTCTGAACCTTATTTCTTCTGATTCCGCCCTACTACGTCAGACACCCCTCCACAGCGTCACTGCAGGCTGTGTCGCCAGGGATAACAATGGGCCCGCATCACCTGAAAAGTCGTTTCAGACGAGTGTGCAGAATGTTCCTCTTCTCCGAATGTTATCACTTCGGATTCGAGCACAGATAGTTCGTCCGGGCCTCTATCATACCACCTCCATATGCAAGAAAATCTTGCCTTGCAGCAAAAGTGAACTTTTCTCATCAGAAGCTGCTCTAGTCTAGAGTATTATAGTTTTGAATGGATACTGTAGGCGAAAGAGAAGCGTCTGCTGTGACAAAGCCTATAGTGCGCGCAAAACGTCGTGGCCGCTAGATGCGCAATCGGTTGGGGTTCAAATGGTTCAAATGGCTCTGAGCACTATGGGACTTAACATCTGTGGTCATCAGTCCCCTAGAACTTAGAACTACTTAAACCTAACTAACCTAAGGACATCACACACATCCATGCCTGAGGCAGGATTCGAACCTGCGACCGTAGCAGTCACGCGGTTCCAGACTGAAGCGCCTTTAACCGCACGGCCATACGGGCCGGCAATCGGCTGGGGAAGTGAGGGGAGAGCGGCAGTGATGGGGGGCGCCTGGAGCGGAACTGCTGTTCTAAACTGAAGCCCACACTCACATTTTTGGTAAATGTTAAGTGGGCCCCCTCCATGCCAACACTTGCATGATGACCATTCAAGGAGATCTGTCACCTCTTCTATGTTTAGTATCTTAAAGAATTCCGCCGAAAATGCAGCGATTTATTTTCTCCTGGCTTGTTAACCATTTGTAATTTTCAGAAAGGAGTCACGAGTGTGGAATTTTGAGTAAAAGCTACACATTTCTCTCGTTGCCACGTTGAAATTTGCTTCTTTTGCCAAAACTCAGCTGAGTTTACACAATCTCACCCAGTGGCGGATACATACTCACATTTTTGGTAAATGTTTAAGTGGGCCCCCTCCATGCCAACACTTGCATGATGACCATTCAAGGAGATCTGTCACCTCTTCTATGTTTAGTATCTTAAAAGAATTCCGCCGAAAATGCAGCGATTTATTTTCTCCTGGCTTGTTAACCATTTGTAATTTTCAGAAAGGAGTCACGAGTGTGGAATTTTGAGTAAAAGCTACACATTTCTCTCGTTGCCACGTTGAAATTTGCTTCTTTTGCCAAAACTCAGCTGAGTTTACACAATCTCACCCAGTGGCGGATACATACTCACATTTTTGGTAAATGTTAAGTGGGCCCCCTCCATGCCAACACTTGCATGATGACCATTCAAGGAGATCTGTCACCTCTTCTATGTTTAGTATCTTAAAAGAATTCCGCCGAAAATGCAGCGATTTATTTTCTCCTGGCTTGTTAACCATTTGTAATTTTCAGAAAGGAGTCACGAGTGTGGAATTTTGAGTAAAAGCTACACATTTCTCTCGTTGCCACGTTGAAATTTGCTTCTTTTGCCAAAACTCAGCTGAGTTTACACAATCTCACCCAGTGGCGGATACATACTCACATTTTTGGTAAATGTTAAGTGGGCCCCCTCCATGCCAACACTTGCATGATGACCATTCAAGGAGATCTGTCACCTCTTCTATGTTTAGTATCTTAAAAGAATTCCGCCGAAAATGCAGCGATTTATTTTCTCCTGGCTTGTTAACCATTTGTAATTTTCAGAAAGGAGTCACGAGTGTGGAATTTTGAGTAAAAGCTACACATTTCTCTCGTTGCCACGTTGAAATTTGCTTCTTTTGCCAAAACTCAGCTGAGTTTACACAATCTCACCCAGTGGCGGATACATACGGTGGCGCGCGGTATCCCCCCCCCCCCCCCCTCCACGCTTTGAGTGGCCTACAAGTATAGCCACCCCTGCCAGTCAGCCCGCACGCTATTCGTTCGTTTCATTGGCCAGTCGACTCGATTGAATCGAGCTATTGAGTAATTGTACTTTCCTATGTAGCATGCGTGTCCGTGTCATCATATTTTATACGTTTCTGACCGGCACATAGATAGTTAACACATACCTACGAGAAAACTCACGACCATTCAAGTGATCTAGATACCTTATTCTGTTTGGCATTTGTTCGAGAAAAGTCGCAAATATTCTACTGTTTTCTTGTGCAGAGAACCTTCGGTACGTAGCGTTACAAAAATGCACAATTCGCCGAATAGGAAGCTAGTTTACATTCAGAAGCAGAAATATTGAGATTGAAGAATGAATAAATAAAAAGTCCTAGTTGTTGCAAATGCAAGTGTGCAGATTAAAAAGTGAGAGTGATCAGTTGATTGTGAAGTATTAATAATAGTAATTCATTGTAATTTATCAGTAAAAATATTTTTACGAGACTCGTAACAATATTTTTACTAATAATGTAACAAGAATTAAGACGTGGAGATGAGTATTCCTCCCCTTACAGGCAGACAAAGGCACAGGGAAAACTGCGATCATAATGTTGATGCTGTGGCATATTGGAAAAGAACTGTTTTTATTTCAACACGGGCATGTTACGACTGACATGAGAGAACGTTTTGCTTAAGAAAATATTTATCATTTAAAATTCAACATACTTTAGCGCTCACAACTACTGAAACATGACAGTAATGATCTGGCACATAGAGTGAATCAGTGCTTAACTGAACTACCGTTCTTTGAAGAAGAATCACTCTTTGTGATTAAAAAGAGACTAATGGGAGAGATTCTTCAATGCAAGCAAACGAGCATAAACGCCCTTAATGATCGTGATTCTGTTATGCAAGCGTTGTCTGTTTGTCCTAGATCTGACTATCCTACTTTGAACATGCTGCACAAAATAATTGTTTGTCTACCTGCATCTATTGCTACAGTAGAAAGAAGAAGTTTTTCAACATTGCGGCTTACAAAGACATGGCTGAGGTCGACAATGAAGGGGGATCTACTTAAGGGGACATATCCCACCAATGTTAAATTTAGTGACTTGGTTTCCTTGTATTTCAGGAAACCACTGTAGCCATTGACATGAAACTTTTATAGGACATTAAACTGTATGTTCTGAGTCTACTGAACTACAATAACGCATTTCAGCCACTGCTTTCGGAAATACAATTTTTTAATTACACAGTTAAAATTTTGTGGCCTTTTTTGCACGTTATCCTAAATAATTTCAATTGTACATGACACTATGTTGTTCTTTTAGTTCAGTAGGCTCAGGATATGTATGTTATTACTCCCTGAAAATTTGAATACTCTACTTGAAATGGTTTCTGAGGTTTTGGAGAAGATGCTATAGAAAACGTAAATTTTCAAGAACAGCTTCTAAAGTTTCAAAAGAGTGTAACTCACTTAATATATGCTAATTTTTTTATTTTTAGTGACTCAGAAGCACCCTGAACCATACCGTATATCACCCTCTTGATCTTTTTCCAAGTTTTTTCTTCTTTTCCTCTTTCAGGACTCCTTAGTGGCCAACTGTGCTGCATACTCAGCTTTATCAATGCGAACCTTGTCCATCCGTTCAAGTTCTCTGATGCAGTTTGTTCCAGGATTAATTCCCATATGCTGTAGCACTTTCACCCAACCAGTGTTGCCATCATTAAAAGCAATAACAGCATCACTGACCCCCACTGTAATGTCTTCATTCCAACAAAAAACTTTTTGGTAAGCGAGTCCATATAAGATCATTGAATGACTTGCTGGGATTTTGAGTCTGACTGTACAGACACTTCTTCAGTAATTCAGAATTTGTCAGATCTCTTGACTGCTTCTGGGATGGAATGTTTATGGCTGTATGAGTACAGGGCATTGCAGTAATTGCACTATGAGTCAAGTCCATGAGGGCAAAGGTTGTGCACTGGTTTTTCATCAGTTGATAGTCTGTGGAAGAAGGTAGCCCACAATGCCTGCTTAATTCTAATGGCCGTCCCATAATACTGCTGTAGTTCATCAATCATTTTGTCCATCAGCCTACCTTTTATGGTTTTGCCACCAGAAAGTTTCTGTCTTTCAAACTTTATTTCAACTTCCTCAACCTGGTGCCCATCCTTTTCTGGACATGACCAACACATTCAAGTTTGGTGATACTCTTCTCGCCATAAGGCTGAGTGGCTACTACACTGTTACATGCTTTTGAGTCTCCATCACCTAAGAACTTAGTGTAACATACTCCACTTTCATTTACAGATCGACTAAAAATTTCAATACCTGCAGAGGCCTCCATACCACCACTTGTTCCTTCATAATTTCTGTCACAGGTATGCCCTTCTTCATTCCCTTATTTACAGTTATAACAATGTTTCGTTAAAATCTGGAAATCTATTACCTTTCCAGTATCCACACCGGTCACTGTAGCAACAGAATTCTTAGAACTGTAGGTGCGTCTGCCCAAAAGCTACTGGTATGTCAGTCATACCATCATTTATTTCAACAGCTTCATTTGCAGCACCTTTCATTGACTCACATGCAACAGATTCTACAGCAGCTCCAATAAAACTGTGCATACTTGTTGATTTTACAAGGTGGGTGTGGCATATTCATCACAGCACACATTGTTTCTGCTGCAGTGTGTCCTTTGCCAATAGCTCTCAATCCATAAAACCACCTAACATTTACTTCAAAATAATTATCTTTACACTTATCAGAATTCCAAAATGAATGAGTATGTCTACAGTTGGCACAATTAATGATAAGTTTCCTGGATAGTCCATTTGCTACCTCACTGTCTTCATGTAAACTAACTGGCCCTCCACATATTTTACAACACACACTTTCACCTAACACCCTTGTTAGGATGTATTGTATTCTGAATGCCCCCATGAAGACATTTACTAAGCAAAACAGGGTTACTCAGGCCTCTAAAACTTGGTTTTATTTCATTCATAACAGGCTCAGAAAGAAAATGCTTATGATGGTAAATTTGACCACTTTCTTTTGATTTTTGGTAACCACACCAAGAATCTGCTCCTTTAGGGCAAAATCCGTGAACAGAGTGGTCATCTGTGGACAACTTATGAAAGTAGGTGGCCCATACAGCTTTTCTCATTGCTGTTAACATCATTCAGAGGCGCAGTTAGTCTAATGGCCAGTCCATAATAACCCTGAAGAAGGTCTATTTCAGTTTCTGTCAATCTGCCTCGGCCAGACAGAGATTTTCCATCAGATAGCAACTTTCGTTTCATTTCTCTTCGTAGCTTCCTCAATCTAGCACCCATCCTCTTTTGCACATGTCCACAACACTACAGTTTTGTTACCAAGGTATCACTATAAATGTTGAACTCATTAATTTTATTGAAAGCTTTAGAGTCCCCATCGCCTAGGTACTTCGTATATCTAACGTTATCAATGGGCACTGACCTCTGAAATATTTTTAGAGCCCCCTCACACTCCGTACCTCCATTGTAACCGTCATAATTCTTAGAACACTGATGCTCGATATGTCCTTTAAGTGTTACCATGGCAGGTGTGGGAATACTTGGATAAGCACTCAACATCAATAACTTTTCTATTTTCCAGAGAAATAGCACTTACAACACCATTCAAGGAACAATGTCCTCGATGTTGCCATGTTCCATCAAGTGCAACAGCAATGCCTCTGGTTCCACAATTATTTACAATTTCTTCTGCCACGCATTTCATAGATGCTTTAGACACAACCGTCATTGCGCCTAAAAGTATTTTTATGTACTTCCTGAACCTACTGGAAGGAGGAGGAAGGTCCATCAAACCACAAAACGTTTGAGCAGCCTTTTTTCCCTTTTCCTATTGCACAAATTGCATACACTAACTTCAAATTCATATCACATGAATTATGCATAATGTTAGAAGCCATTTTCGAGGTAGATTTACTGTAGGATCTACACAGAACAACTAATTTTGGTGCTAAACCCTTCCTGCTACTTTGTTGTTCAGTTATTTCCAGACAGCCTACACCTTCACATTATTGACATTTCGACACTTTCTTTGTCAAAGAAGATAAGATGCCCACATAAACAACAATAAATCCGCTACAAACACCATCATTGTTAACACAAAAATTTGAATCACTAGGTGGCGTGCCATGTGGGAGTTTCTTCCCCGAAGAACTGATACATAGGTTTGTGGGTGTTGGAGAAAACAATTCCTTTATTTCCACATATATTTAGCAATAACTTAACACTAAACACATGTATGAATTGTGTAGACATGAACAGCACGGAATAACTAACAAAAACTAAGTCAAAGAATAACTATATCACTGCACGTAAATTAACACTTCACGGAATGTTTACGAAGCACTGTACACTTGTAGGGATCGATTGTCAGAAATAGGTCACTACATGACTCCCCCCTTTAATGCTAACGAGACCGCAGATTAAATTTCACACGCCGTCCAGCTCTTGAAACTACTTCTTTCTTGAAACCAGGCGGTGCGTCACATGTGTCAGTGGTTGTGTCAGGGAGTGGTGTAGTAGTCCTCGACGTCGGTCTTGCTGTTGCAGTGACTGGTGTTCGCTGAGCGTTGTGGTGTTCATGGGGTACAGGAACACATCTTGTAGCTTCTCCTGTCTTCTCTGGTCTGTGTTCAGTGGTAGCTGTGGTGTGTGTTGCGTCCAGAAATGCAGGCTTGACACGGTCCACTGCAACTGTGGTGAGTGTACCGTTAATCATTATGCGGAAAGTACTGGTATCCCTACTGACTACCAGATATGGTCCGTCATATGGTGGCTACAGTGGTTTACGCACTGTATCATTGCGTAAGAATACATGCGTGCACTTGTCTAGCTCCGCAAAAACGAACGAGTGTCTTCCAAGCTGGTTTCTGGGCATTGTTGGTCTCAATTGGCGTATATGCTCTCTTAATCTTGTGGCGAATTCTGAGGCTGTGATTGTATCATCTGCTATGCTGTGCAGAAATTCTCCAGGTAGGCGTAACGTTTGTCCATACACCAGCTCTGCTACTATTGCTTTCAGATCACCTTTGAATTACGTTCGTAGACCCAAAAGTACGATAGGTAATGTCTCTGTCCAATTCGGTGTTGCGTGACATCTCAGTGCTGCCTTTAACTGTCGATGAAGACGCTCAACCATGCCATTTGATGCGGGATGGTATGCCGTGGTGCGTATGCGTTTCGTATCTAATAACGTAGCCAATGCTTTGAAAACGTAGGCTTCAAATTGTCGTCCTTGATCAGTTGTAATTCTCAGTGGAACTCCAAACCGGGCAATCCAACCACGAAAAAATGTTTGAGCTATAATTTCTGCAGTGATGTCCTTCATTGGAAATGCCTCAGGCCACCTAGTAAATCTGTCAATCACCGTGAGGCAATAATTGTAGCCTTCCGATGTCGAGAGTGGGCCGATGATGTCAACATGCACATGGTCAAAACGCTGATTTGGTGGAAGAAATGTGCCTAATGGTGCCCTGACATGCTGTGTGATTTTATTCCTCTGGCACGCCAAGCATTGCTTCACAAATATTTTACAGTCTGTGTGCATACAAGGCCATACAAATTTTTGTTTGACCAATCTGAGTGTGGCTCTTACTCCTGGGTGTGACAGATTGTGCATTGATGCAATTGCCTGTGTTCTGAATTGCTGTGGCACAAATGGACGTATCTTTCCTCTTTCTACGTCACAGTACAACTCAATGTTTGCTTCAGGAACTGTCACGAACTGTAACTTCAATCCTTTCTCTTGTTGCAATAGATCACGCAACTCACTGCCACATTG
This sequence comes from Schistocerca serialis cubense, assembly GCF_023864345.2. Taxonomy (NCBI): domain Eukaryota; kingdom Metazoa; phylum Arthropoda; class Insecta; order Orthoptera; family Acrididae; genus Schistocerca; species Schistocerca serialis. The sequence continues at coordinate 462,358,239 of NC_064639.1, forward strand.
TTGCGCATGCGCGAGGGCGTCGTAATCAATGGCCTTTGTCACTGCTTCCACCTGTGCGATGTCATCTGCTACTGTAGACACTGCTCCTATGCGAGAAAGTGCATAAAAAAAATGGCCCTGAGCACTATGGGACTCAACTGCTGAGGTCATTAGTCCCCTAGAACTTAGAACTAGTTAAACCTAACTAACCTAAGGACATCACAAACATCCATGCCCGAGGCAGGATTCGAACCTGTGACCGTAGCGGTCTTGCGGTTCCAGACTGCAGCGCCTTTAACCGCACGGCCACTTCGGCCGGCGAAAGTGCATCAGCTGGAACATTTAGCTTCCCTTCCGCATACACAATGCTGGTCGTGAACTGGCTGATATAATCTAAGTGTCGCAGCTGCCTGGGCGATGCTTTCTCTGGCTTTACCTTAAAGGCATAGGTAAGCGGTTTATGATCTGTGTAAATCGTGAACTGTCGCCCTTCTAATGCGTGTCTGAATTTTTTTACTGCCGCATAAGCTGCGTACAGCTCACGGTCATATGTTGCCCAACGTTGCTGAGATGGTGACAACTTATGACTATAAAATGCAATGGGCTGCCATAACTGATCAATTTGTTGCTGAAGTACGGCACCAATGGCAGTGGACGAAGCATCAACCATGAGAGCGAGTGGAGCATGCGCGACCGGGTGTGCTAATTGTGCGGCCTCTGTTATAGCTTTTTTTATAGCGTGAAACTCAGTGTCCGCCTCGATAGTCCAATGCACACTGTGGTTAGGTTTAGGTGCGCCTTTAAGTAGTTCAGTCAGTGGTGCAGTTATCAGTGCATGATTGCAAATGAAGCGTTGGTAGAAATTCACTACTCCAATGAATCGTCGTAATTCTCTGACTGTGACAGGGCGGGGGTATTTGTTTATGGGCTCTACTTTGCTATGTGGCGGTCGAATACCCTGTGCATTCACCAAATATCCTAGAAAGTGGACCTCTTTCTCACCAAAAACACACTTGGCAGGATTAATTACTAGTCCATGTGTGCGTAGGCGGTCAAACACTTGTGCCAAATGCTGTAGGTGCTCCTCTTCCGATACAGACATCTCCAATAAATCATATATATACACATAGCAAAAATCTAAATCTCTTGTAACCTCATCCATAAAACGTTGGAAGGTCTGGGCGGCATTACATAGTCCGAATGGCATTCGGGTGAATTCAAATAGACCAAATGGTGTTGTCACCGCTGTTTTAGGAATGTCTTCTGTAGCTATAGGGATCAGATAGTAAGCTCGAACTAGATCAATGGTAGAAAATATAGTCTTACCGTGAACATTTGCAGAAAAGTCTTCTATATGTGGAATGGTTCAAATGGCTCTGAGCACTATGGGACTTAACTTCTGAGGTCATCAGTCCCCTAGAATTTAGAACTACTTAAACCTAACTAACCTAAGAACATCACACACATCCATGCCCGAGGCAGGATTCGAACCTGCAACCGTAGCGGTCACGCGGTTCCCAACTGAAGCGCTTAGAACCGCACGGCCACACCGGCCGGCCTATATGTGGAACTGGGTACCGGTCTGGAATGGTTCTTGCATTGAGTTGGCGATAGTCACCGCAGGAGCGCCATCCATTCTTCTTTTTAGGCACGATGTGAATTGGGGATGCCCAACTGCTGCTAGAAACTCTGCAGATACCTTGTGACAGCATGCTGCGAAATTCCTGCTTTACCACTTTTAGCTTTTCGGCCGTTAAACGTCTAGGCCGAGCATGAGTTGGCGGCCCTGGCGTGGTCAAAATGTGGTGGACGGTTGTATGCTTGACTGGTGGGAGAGTAGGCGATTGCTGTGTGATCTCGGGGTATCCTTTCAGTAATCGTATGTATGATATGTCCCTGTGACTGTGCGTACCTCTAGTGGTGTGATACAACGGACTTTTCCTGTTGTATGCAGACTAGTAGTCAAATCTATTAGTCGCTGACGTCGCAGATCTGGCAGTAAGTCGTAGAAGGACAAAAAATCTGCTCCGATAATAGGCTGTGATATATCTGCCACTGTAAATTGCCATTCAAACACACGGCGTAGCCCCAAGTTAAGGAATAATGTTACTCGACCGTATGTTCTAATTTTGGAGTCATTGGCGGCATATAGATAAGTCGTCGCAGCTCCTGCGTGATAGGCGGTTTGCTGGATATACGGACACTTCTGCGCCTGTATCGACGAGAAACTGCAGTTTTGTTTCGCGGTCTGTCACAAAAAGTCGGTGAGTGTTTGCACTGGAAGTTATCGCTGCTACGGTGTCTGCCTCATGTTTCCACTTGCAAGGTGGCGTACACTTTCGTGCATCATTACCAAATGTTTTGTGGTACCAGCACAAGTTCTGTAGTGATGGTGATCGATTGCGACTTCGTGACCATCGGCAGCGTGGCCGTTGGCGGTTGTGCGTTGTTTGTAATGCAGCTACCTGTGCGGTCAACTCTGCCAGTTGTAGGGAGACTAACGTCACTGTGGGCGAATTTTCTTGTTGTGGCGTTAATGTTGAGACACTTGATGTGGGATACATTTCAATTAACCTGTCGGCCGTTTGTGCCAGTGCGTTTAAATCGCCCGCACATACCGTGAGAATTTTTTGAGATCTGATGGCAACCGAGACAACCAAATATTTCTCAGCACATCATCAGTTACAGTGTTACTTGCCAGTGTGCGCAAACGTCGTAAGAGTTGTGATGGAGTGCGATCTCCGAGTTCTTCTTTATTCCCACATATATTTAGCAATAACTTAACACTACACACATGAATGAATTGTGTAGACATGAACAGCACGGAATAACTAACAAAAGCTAAGTCAAATAATAACTATATCACTGCACGTAAATCAACACTTTACAGAATGTTTATGAAGCACTGTACACTAGTAGGGGTCGATTGTCAGAAATAGGTCACTACAGGTTACTTTCAACAGTGTGGCTTGCTTTGTTTGTGAACTGGTTACCACGGAATTTCATCTTATTGAATTTTTAGATGTGTGGGAAAGTTCTTATTTATTGCACACTAAAGGATATGTACCACCACAAATATATGTAGCACTTGGATATATGTAGAACTTGGGCAACAAACATTCAATAATACGTGAACGAACTGCTTCAGCGAAACAAAAGTAAATAATAACCAAGATAATCATTTACAGATGCTAGAAACCTGCACTGTTACCAACATATACAATGTATCATACGTATAACCACTGGAAACAAAAAGTTCTTTTCGAAATAATACTGGTTTCTGTAACAGAAATGAAGGGGACGTGGCAGCATACATGACTGTAACTTCAAAATTTGGTATATATCTGCCACAATGGCTCTGAGCACTATGGACTTAACAGCTGTGGTCATCAGTCCCCTAGAACTTAAAACTACTTAAACCTAACTAACCCAAGGACATCACAAACATCCATGCCCGAGGCAGGATTCGAACCTGCGACCGTAGCAGTCGCGCGGTTCCGGACTGGGCGCCTAGAACCGGTCGATCACCGCGGCCGGCATATATCTGTCATTTTTCATTTGAAACCCTATAATGTACGTATCAATGTAATCAAGAAAGACTATAGAATTTAATAAAGTCATAAAAAAATTTGATTTTTCCAACCATTTATACGAGGGCCGTTCAGAAAGTAACCTCCGGTTGATTTAAAAAAATACACCAAGTTAAATAAAAATATTTTAATATATACATCTTACAACTACATCTTTGCACTATTTTTCTACATAGTCTCCATAGCGATTGAGGCACTTATCGTATCTCTTCACAAGCTTTGAAATTCCTTCTGCATAAAAATCACCCGCTTGTGCCTGGAGCCAGCCTGTGACCGCATCTTTGAGCTCTTCGTCGTCATCAAACCGCTGTGACCCGAGCCATTTCTTCAAATGCATGAAGAGGTGATAATCACTTGGCGCCAGGTCTGGGCTGTAAGGTGGATGGTTGATAATGTCCCACTTGAAGGACTCAAGAAGGGCCGTTGTTCTGCGAGCAGAGTGAGGACGGGCATTATCGTGCAAAAAAACGATACCAGAAGTCAGCATACCACGGCGTTTGTTCTGTATAGCCCGTCATAACTTTTTTATTGTTTCACAGTACACGTCTTGATTAATGGTCGTACCACGTTCCATGAATTCAACCAACAACACCCCTTTGGCATCCCAAAACACCGTTGCCATCAGTTTTCTGGCAGAAAAATCTTGCGCGGCTTTTCTTGGTTTGGTAGGCAAATTTGAATGTGCCCACATCTTTGATTGTTCTTTTGTCTCAGGGTTCACGTACTTACTCCAGGTTTCGTCACCGGTCACGATTCTGTTTAACAATGGTTCTCCTTCGTCCTCATAACGTGACAGAAAGTCTAATGCAGAGGCCATTCTTTGAGTTTTGTGGTGGTCGGTAAGAATTTTGGGCACCCATCGTGCACAGAACTTACGGTAACCCAATCTTGCTGTCACTATCTCGTACAAGAGAGTCTTAGAAATCTGTGGAAAACCAGTAGACAACTCCGACATTGAGAAACGTCGATTTTCACGAACTTTTGCATCAACTGTTTGAACGAGTTCGTCAGTCACCAATGATGGTCTACCACTCCTCTCTTCATCATGAACGTTTTCTCGTCCACTTTTAAATAAACGTACCCATTCACGGACAACTCCTTCACTCATAACTCTTGGTCCATACACGGCACAAAGCTCACGATGAATAGCTGCTGCAGAATATCCTTTGGTTGTAAAAAACTTTATGACAGCACGCACTTCACATTTGGCGGGGTTTTCTATTGCAGCACACATTTCAAACTGCCACAAAAACTAAACTAGCGCAGGTACGACGTTCACTCGACCACGGCTTGATGCCGACTGACCTGTTGGGTGCGTGAACGCACAGATGGCGTCGCTACTCCCCCCACAACCCGCACTGTGACCAATCGGAGGTTACTTTCTGAACCGCCCTCGTAAGTATCCTGGATCCTTAAGATGAATGTTGCTCACACATGTACAAGCGGCTCTGTGAAGATAAGCCTGGATGTCAAATGTACAGAATGGAATTATTGTGAGTAGCATAATGTGCAATCTGATGTAGGCTACCTGTTGTGTTACGTACAATATTACTGTATGCACTATTGTTTTCTATTGGGTTTTATTTGTGGCCGCGCGGGATTAGCCGAGCGGTCAAAGGCGCTGCAGTCATGGACTGTGCGACTGGTCCCGGCGGAGGTTCGAGTCCTCCCTCGGGCATGGGTGTGTGTGTTTGTCCTTAGGATAATTTAGATTAAGTAGTGTGTGAGCTTAGGGACTGATGACCTTAGCAGTTAAGTCCCATAAGATTTCACACACATTTTTTTTATTTGTGTCCTGGACACAGTAAAAGAAAGAAATACACAAGATAGCACATTGTGGAGCTGTAAATTGGATATAATTTGATGCTTTAACTGAAAAAAAGGTGAGTCTGCATATCGTTCGTCACTGCCGTGCCTCATCTCACTGCGTTAATGGGACGGCTCTGGCAGAGTGCAGGGTTCATGATATCGGTTCTTGGCCATGCTGCACGCAGTTACAGCGTTGCCAGTGCATCGCTTTTTAAATTGCATTTCTGCTAAACCTACAGGCGTGAATAGGTTTGGCTAGATACACTTTTCTCTTGAACTAGGATGAGGAATCGCATGCCGACCGCGATCAAGTGCGAAATTTTTTTCATCACCCTATATATAGTTTCAAACTGTAATACTTGACTTACTGTGTTATATTTATAATGTATGATTGTAGCTCTTAGTGAGTAGATCACGATAGCGTTTTACATTTTTGAAACAGGCTAGTAACTGTATGATAAATTGAAAATCAAACATTTGTTTCCCATAGGAGCCTTAGAAAGGCAACCTGCAACTGGGAAAAGGTGCTGTGAATCCGGATAGGCGTTTATTCATATAGGTACCGCTACCATGAAAGCCCTGTTTTCCCGAATTTGTGAGTTTTTGAACCAGTTTGTTGCTGACAGCAGATTGTTGTCCAGTTGTGCCATCAACAAAACGTTCATCCTTCTGATCTAAAATGACACCGTTGACAGACGACTCCACTCTTCATATTTGGTTCGTATACGGCACGAATTTTACTGTGAACATCAAGAGTTCTTGGACTTTTTCGCTTCTAAAAACGTTCCGCAATTGATTTCATATATGGCGGGATTTTCAATTGCAATGTTGATCTGTAAGATGAACTCAAAGTAACGTAGGTTCCTCACTATTGTTGCTCGGGCTGAGCCCTCATTATAGAATGGTCGTTTCAGAAAGAGTTAAATTGTATTTTGGCCTGTGGTACAGAACCGGTTTATCGATGTACTTCAGACAGGCATTGTGCAGTCATGGATCCTGATAATGCACTGCACAGCTAAGATCGTAGGGAAATTAACCGGTAGCAGTTTTGAATTGAAAATGGTAATACTACTTACGATTACATGCAGATGTTTGCGCAGTATTTTTAAATCAATGTAAATAATAGATCGTTGCCGTAAAAGTATGTGTATTTTGGAGCTTTTGAAGAATAAATTCGTTGTAATTCTGTAATAGACCGCCACATCGAGAGTTTTTAATTTCTATTTCATTGTGGTCTGTTGTGAATTATTACGAACTTGTGCCACCATTGTTACGAATTTGTGCCACCCAGTTGTCAACGGAAACTTTAAGCACACACACACACACACACGCACACATCATTTGTTAGCATAACAAGCGCCGTAACAAGAATCCTTAAGTATGACAGCGATTCGTTTGAGTTAAGGTTACTGATAATTTACTCCACTCAGTGCCGTTTATGCGACCCTGATTTACGTTTCTTTTCCTCAGTATGCCTTTAAAGAACATATGCTTGCCATGTTTCCACGCAGTTTCTGTAAAGTCGTCGTGCATACCGTACTTAAATGTTTAACTCAGTGAGCTCATTCTCGACAAACGTGGCGGTGTTAGGTTTCCAAATTCCACCGCTAAGGAAAACTGTAGATAAGGCTTTCTCAACCAGTATGTTACACTGTTTTACTGTGTGGCACAGTGTTATGGCACATGTCAGGAAATATTGTTCTATCAGTGGTTCCCATGCTGCAGGTAATTTCCAGAGGGATAAAAACAAAATGGTTCAATTATATTTCAGTCACGAAACTAAGTTATTTTTAAAAGAGACTACCATTGTGGTTAGTAGTTGATAATTGATCATTTATTTCCACATGTATTACAAACATACTCTCACTTATGAGGAGCATAGAATACTAAAACTAAGTCAAGAGGCAAAGAGTAACAGATGGAATTATGAGTGTCGTGGAATATTTATGTACACTGCCACTGTGCTTGTCACCGTATTGTACATCACAACCCCCCCCTCCCTTCCTCCCCCCTCAAAGTCAGCGGTACCTCAGGTTGAATCGGACATGACGTCTTGCTTGCGATGTCACTGTTTTTGGAAAATTGAGTATCTTATTGCTGAACTCAGTGGGTTGTGGTGGTACTGTACTCAGAGTCACTTTCTTCATTGCGGACCTGTTGGTTGTTGTGTCTTGTCGACATTATGTTGGTCGTGTGTATCTTCAGATACTGCATCTTTATCTTCAGCAGGTGCGGGGCTGACTGTCTTCAATGCATTTTGTGTAACATAGAAGGCAGGTTTGAGTCTTATCAGTTGATACGGTGTTAGGCACACTCCTAATGTCTATCATAAAAGTATTATTGCTTCTACCAAGTACTGTACATGGCCCTTCATACGACGGCTGCAGTGGCTTGTGCATCATGTCGTTTTGTATGAATATGTTATTGCAGCTAGAGAGGTCCTCGAACATGAGTGGGTGTCATCCACTTTGTTCTCTAGGTGTCACTGGCTGGTCATTTCAGCTGCTGTAGCCTTAAAGTCAAATGACATGTGGGGACCAAGGAGTACGATGGGTAACATCTCCAACAAATTTCTTGTAGCGTGACACCGAAGGGCTGCCTTGAGTTGACAATGCAGGTGCTCTGTTGTTCAATACACTTTTGGATGATAAGCCACAGTGTGTGTGTGTTTAGTGTCTAACAAGATGTACAGTGCTTTAAATAAGTATGGTTCAAATATGCATCTTTGATCTGCTGTAATGGGTTTTGGAACGCCAAACTGGCAATTCATTTGCGGAGAAATGCTTGTGCTACCATCTTGGCTGTAATGTCTTTCATAGGGATAGCTTGAGGCTATCTTGAAAATCGATCCACAACTGTGAGAGGGCAGCTGTAGCCCTCAGACAGTGGAAAGGGGGCCACAACGTCCGTGTGCACGTGTTCAGAGTGCTGACTACTTTGTGGTAGGAATGTGCTTAATGGTGCCTTGATGTGTTGAGTGACATTATTTTTCTGGTGTGCCATGCAGTGTCTGACAAATATCCTACAGTCAGCATCCATTCCTGGCCAGATGAAACTCTGTTTGACTAATTTCACTTGGACTCGGACCCCAGGATGGGTCAGACTGTGCACTGACGCAATTGCTTCTGAGCGAAATTGATGAGGTATGAATGGTTTACTTTTGCTCCAGACATGTTGCAGTACAGTATCAACTTTTGTTGCTGGTACAGTCATGTGTTGTAACTTTAATTCCTTGGGTGATCCAATAACTTGTTTAATCCATCATTGTGATGCTGGGACTGAGCGAGGACCTCACAATCAATTGCAGTGGTTATAGCTTTAAAACTTGAGAGAGCATTTGCTGGTACATTCAACTTTCATTGCACATAGGCTATGTGGGTCATATACTGACTCATATAGTCCAACTGTTGAAGTTGTGTTGGTAATGTTTTCTCCGGTTTTATATTGAAAACAGTTGTCAGCAGTTCATGGCCCATGTATGTGGTGAAGTGTTGGCTTCTTAGTGAGTGCAGCGTATGTGGCATAGAGTTGTTGCTCATAAGTTGCTCAGTGCTGATGTGACAATGACAGCTTACGATTAAAGAACATGAGTGGCTGCCAACTTGTTGCTCAGGTACAGTGCCAAAAGCGGTAGCTGATGCATGCAGCATGAGCACAAGTGGAGCCTGTGATATTGCATGAGCTAATTGTGTCACCCCACTATTTCTGATTTTACGTTAAGAAAGCAGTATCCATTCGTTTGTCCGTTGCATTCTGGTATTCAGCTTTGGTGCGCCCTACAGAAGTTCATTTAATGGGGCTGTTATTAGTGGGTGGTTGTGTATGTTTTGATGATAAAAATTAAATGTGCCAAGAAAATGACGTAGTTGCCTAAGATTAATGGGACAGGAATACTTGGCTATGGCTTCCACCTTATCTTTAGGAGGCCGGAAGCCATCAGTTGTACATCCAAGAAATTGGACTTCTGTTGCCCCGAAGGTACACTTTGTAGGGTTAGTAACAAGGCCTTGCATAAACATACAATTAAATATCTTGGTTAAATGTTGCTGCTGTTCCACTTCAGATGTACATATCACTAATGTGTCGTCTATGTAGACATAACAGAAATACAGATCTCTTGCGATTTTGTCCATAAAATGTTGAAATGACTGTGCTTCATTAGACATTCTCACAAACTGAAAAAGATTGAAGGACGTTGTTATAGCCTTCTTGTGTCTGTCTTCAGGTGCAATAGGAATTTCATAGTACACTCACACTAAGTGAATAGTAAAGAATATTTTCTTACCTTGTATGTTGAAAGCAAAGTCTTTGATATGTGACATGGTATACCAGTCAAGGATGGCCCTCGTGCTGAGTTGAAAGCAATCACCACATGAGCATCATGTGTAACAGGGCCACCCAACTACTACGGGAAGGTTTGACAGAATCCTTGCTTCATGACTTTTAACTTTTCCAGTGTGAGAGGCCTAGGATATGCATAGGCTGATGGCCCTGGTGTGGTAAAGATATGATGTACTGTGGTGTGCTTCACTGGTACCAGACATTTTAATGGAATATCCTCCAGAATCAAGCACTCAGTCTTCGGGATGACACAACACATCATTTCTTGGCTATCAAGGTTAGTGATAGAATCTATCAGTCACTGATGTTGTAGATCACAGACCAGGCCGTAAAAAGATAAGAAATCTGTTTGTAGAGTTGGACACGACACATCTGCCGCCGAGAACTGCCATTTGAATCTGCAACACAATCCGAGTTTGAGTAATGGTGTCACATGCACGTATGTCTTCTGCAACTACATCTCCATTTAGTGCTGCTACGAAATAGCTATATTTGGTTTCATCTGACCATATCTGTGCTAATATGAACTGACTTTCCAGTTGCACAAACCTAATCATGATTCTGATGATCCCTTTGCTCGCAGCCATTTCTGGTGAGTCTGTCATTTCCAACGTGAAAATATGTGCGGCATGGTAGGAATGAATCTGTGTCCATTGCAGTATAATACCGTGTGTCAGAGTGAGCGTTGTTGTGTTGATGTAATGCTACATCGGCATTCAACAAATATGTGGTTATCTGTTAGTAATTAATCATTTATTTCCACATACATTACATAAATATTCACTCTTATATGTAGGTTGTGTTCTCTACACATGAAGTATAAAATACTAAACTAAATCAAGAGTTAAATAACAACACATAAAATTATGAGTGTCATGAAATATTTATGTATATTGTCACTGTGCTTGTTGTCACAGTGTGGTACTCTGTCCCATTATCTCTATTTCATAAGACTGTAATACTGAATACACTAGTTTCCAATAATTATATTTTTTCAAGTAGATTCCTACTAGGATTAACATGTAGCATTGTGGTGGAGATTTCAGCTTGTGAAACAAGTGTGTGAACATCTTCCTCACCTCACACACTCCACCCCCTACACACAGCCAATAAAATTGAGACATACTCGTTCCCGCAATGGACAGAAACTGCTTCATTATTCACTTTTGCAACAGGTAAACAAACTAATTGATATCACAACAGGACAGTCACAATGTAGTGGCTGCTATATTACTAGTCTCCCAATTTCTGTCAGTTCAGAAATAAAGAGTCCAGCAATCAACCTATTTATAAACGAAAAGTGTAGTGCACACATTTCAAAATGGTATATTTTAAAATGGGCACACAGGTAGGGTTAAAACAAGAGTCAGTAGGGAGAGGAGTGGTGGAGAGGAAGTGTACTTTGCAATAAGTGTGTGCTCTCAATATGGATAGTTAGCTTCCTTTTCTCGGAAGGAGTTTAGGTATTTATCGTGAGGCACAGAGAATTGATGCATTATCATACAAAAATGATTGTTGGAAATAAACAATTCCAGTTATCACCTGTGGCACTAGGAGGGGCAAGTTGTGAGCCCAGCGCGCCAGCCACCTTGCACCCCCTTGGGAAAGCTCCCTGTTATTCATTTGACAACAGACGCGGGACAGTCCTGGAGTGACTGGAATGAGGAAAAGTCCCTGCCCCTATCCAGTTTGAATCCAGGACCTCCAGGACTGGAGGGTAGTGCCCTAGCTAGTAGACCACCCTGGCCACAGTATAATAAAACACCTAAAAAAAGTAAATATCATTCATCTTTTGTTGTTTTAAAAATAAAAGTGTTCAAGTAACATTCTTTTCATTCTGAAGTTGAGGTACTAGCTACTATCTGATTACACTCAGGCATAATGTGTCTGGGAAAGATGGGGAACCACTGACTTAGAGAGTCCAGAACTGAGCCCAATGGAAAATGTTTGGAGTGAGTCAGAATGTTGACTTCACTTCAGATCCCAGAATCCAACAACACTACCTTCACTGGTTTCAGCTCGTTAGGAAGAATGAGCTGCCAGAGGTTGAGTAGCAACAGTGCACACAAACAACAGTAATGCACTTTCGCAGAGAACCACAGCTCTGATAATTTAATATCTGCTGACGGTATGCCTGTACAAAGCTACATTGACATCTGACCATATCTTCTACGTGTCTCACTTTTTTGTCAGAGAGTGTACATTTTGAAACGACATGTCTTTTGAAGTAGCATAGGCCACACCTTTGGACAAAATACATAATAATTCTACGTAGTGTAGAGTGTGCACATGGATGACTGTAAGGTACCGTTGTTCCCAATTTCAGTAAATAAAATAATAAGAAGTAAAAAGAAACAAAAGTGACTGTAGAGAAGGCAAAATGACATATTTTTGAGATGTTGTGAAAAATATGAAATTTGACATACTACTAGATCGTGTGTAGAATCAGAATATATTTTTCAGAAATGACAAAGAAGACAATATGTATATTAAGAGTTCTTCGGGTGATATTCTTAAATATATTGCGAGACAGTTGTTTTGTGGATGCTGCAAATGTGAGTAGGAACCAGCTCTTTGAAGGCTTTAACCTAGGCACATGGAGCAGACAGGGCTATTCACATTTATATAATATCTGAATGGACGAGTGATCATACGCAAATAGCAGCATGTAGTTATCAAACTGGAAGGAAGGAAGAGAGAACTATTACTTTGAGTCATGTAAGGGAAATATAAATCTAGATGGTTGGACAAGCGTCAAAACCCCACTTTAACTTCATTTACAGTGCTACTCTGCAGTTCACATGTAAACAATCAGCGGATGCTTCATACAATTAATTCCAGATTTTCTTGACCATTCCACTCTCGAATAGTACATGGGAGAAATAAACACACAAATGTTTCTGTGTAAGATCTAATTTCTCTTATTTTATTACAGTGGTAATTTCTCCCTTTGTTGGTAGGAACCAGCGAAATACTTTTTCGTTTGGATGAGAAAACTGGTGATTGAAATTTTGTGAAAAGATCTCACCACGACGAATATACAGCATTTGTTTTAATGATGCTACCTCTACTTGAGTATTATACCCATGATGCTCTCTTCCCTAATTCATTATAAGAAAAAACTAGCTGCCCTTTGACACTCTCACTTCCTAAGTCAGTTATGTCTGGTAAGAATCCCATACCATGTAGCATATTCCAGAAGAGGATGGGCAAGTGTAGTTTAGGTAATCTCTTTAAGAGATTACCGACTGGTTTAAACAGAAAAGTGCAGTGAAAAGCCGGCCGCGGTGGCCATGCGGTTCTGGTGCTGCAGTCCGGAACCGCGGGACTGCTACGGTCGCAGGTTCGAATCCTGCCTCGGGCATGGGTGTGTGTGATGTCCTTAGGTTAGTTAGGTTTAAGTAGTTCTAAGTTCTAGGGGACTTATGACCTAAGATGTTGAGTCCCATAGTGCTCAGAGCCATTTGAACCTTTTTTTTTTTGCAGTGAAAAAAACAAGTCGTCAGTCAGCTGTGAATTACAAAAATTGTTTGAACCAGAAATGGAAGAGGTAAATGAAGCACAACGTGTAAAGCTCCAGAAGTTTCACAAAGTGCAAACCATATTAATGCCAAGTGCAGTAAAGTGTTTCAATCTACAGGAACAGTATAAGAAGCATCAGAATCACCACAACAATGCTGTGAGAACCAGCATCACCAAACACAGCAGAAGCAGTGTCATCGAACTCAAAACAGGAAAGAGGCACAGTGTTTTTTTATGGTGAACCAATAAGAGAAAAACTGTTAAAGCCAGGTGCAAATCTCTCTCATGTATACAAAGTGAGTCTCCAGTGCCTATAGCAAAGCAACAGTTGAATGTAATGAAAGAAGTTGTTTTTGCATCAAATGAATATGTTAGCGCATTGTCTGTATTCCCTGAAAATAAGCCTTAAAAAGGAACAGAGCAGGCCATTCTGTTTGAGGTATTTAAACATACAACACGTTTGAAATAAATTACACTTGCTGCAGTCTGTCATCGATGAATGTAATCCAGATGTTCTAGTATCAACAGAAAATGACTTAAAGCAAGACAAAATAAAACATTTTAAATTAGATGGCTATCCCTAGGAAGTAGTTACTGTAGCCAGCATCAAAAAGGTGATGGATTAGGTCTTTATGTTAATCAACATAGTAAAAGAGACTGTTATTTCTTGAACAGTACTGCAGAGTAGGGCCACTTGAATTAACTGGTACTGTGATACATTATGAAGGCTTTAAGAACAGCACACTTGAAACAAAGCTCTGGGTGTCTGTCACATAACTGACCAAGTTGGACCCGATAACCTCACAGAATAACAGATTTAACCTCCAGTAGGATAGACTATGCAATAAACAGCAAATGTGATGAAGATAGTATTAAGTTCAGTAACATAGAATTCCACTTCTCTGATCATTGCCAGAAAATTGATTACTTAAGTGTAGATCCTCCAGAAATTGCAAGACTAATTCAGCAGAAAAGAAGCAGTACCACTAAGAACATAGTCAGGTTCAAAAATACATTAGCTAGAGACAATTTGGACAGCGTATACAAGTTAGAAGGCTCAAATAATAAATTGAATGAATTCAATTGTGTTGAAGCATTTTAACTCTTGTTGTTCAATTAAAACAAAAGCACTTCTCAGTCAATGGGCTCAAATGGCTCTGAGCACTATGGGACTTAACTTCTGAGGTCATCAGTTCCTTAGAACTTAGAACTACTTAAACCTAACTAACCTAAGGACATCACACACATCCATGCCTCAGGCAGGATTCGAACCTGCAACCGTAGCGGTCGCGCGGTTCCAGACTGTAGCGCCTAGAAGTGCTCGGCCACCCCGACCGGCTCAGTCAGTGGGAAAGAAGAGTTAAATTAAAACTACGACATAGATTAGTCAAGCTTAGACAGAACATCCATCACCTCTACATACTTACAAATCATGAGGGCTCCACATTTTCAAAGAAAAATATAACGTATTAAACAAAGTTTCAAATTAAAACCCTAAATCTTAGAAGACAAGTTCACAGTGAAGCGAAAGCACCACCAACATGCCTCCTGGTACCTTATTAACAAAAACCGTAAAACACATACAAACACAGAGGGAGAATCAGTAAATATCCGACATGAAGGTCAACTGATACAAGCTCAAGAAAGAGTTTTTATCATCTTATATCCCCCAAGTGACACTATTATTCCAGACACAGATCTGTTCAACATTCTGATACTCTGCTATACAACAGTTAAGGGCTTTTATTTGAGGAAGTAAAAGAACAAGAAATAAACAAAATAATTTGATAACTAAAAAAACAAACACACATGTTGATGGGATGGTCTTTCTAGCACAGTAGTTAAAAAATTCACAAAAGTTGTGGCTAATCCAATTACATAAATCATCAATTGTTGCATCAGAGAAGGTATGTTTCTTAATGCACTGAAAAGGAGCATTGTCAGACATAAAAAAGGATCAAAGGAAGAAGCATCAAACTATAGACCCAAATCTCTGATTCCTACATTTCATAAGATTTTTGAATCAGTGGTGTTATCACAGCAACCTTTCTCGCTAGAAAGAAAAAAAATATCTTCGCTGAAACTCAACATGATTCCAAAAAGATCACAACAACTCTCACAGAAATTTTTGCTCCAAGTGTACAGTTATCAGACTGAAAGAAAGCATACGGTAGGCATATTCTTAGGTCTCACCAAAGCTTTTGACCTGGTCAATTATGCACTTCTCTTCCAGAAATTCAGTGCATGCAATATCACACACAGATTTCTTGAACTTATCTACATACCTAAAAAACCATAAACAATATAGAAAATGTAAATTATCAAAACAAAATTATGAAAATCAACATTCGGTCTGTGACTGAAGCAGTAATGCAAGGAGTTGATATTGGAAACATTTCTTTTTATTGTGTATGTATTATGATATTATACAACCTTTTAATTCCCATATAATTACTTGCCCATATGACAACTTTCTGCAGTTTTACAGTGACAATGCGGAGGATATAACATATTTTTAAACACAGGGGTATCTGAAGTGACTAAATATTTTAATAACCAAGATCTAAAATTGAATATCAAAAAATAACAGTTACTGGAGTTCAAAGCAGGTGACTTGTGCCCCCCCATGTGTAGGAAATATTTGGGGAATTTTTTATACAGAGAATGAAGACTGTGAGTTCCTTGGTCTGTGCTTGGATGATAATCTTTGGTGAGAAGACTATGTTAATTATGTATGCTGGAAAATAAGCAGTGCATTTTACTTGTGTATCCAAATGTCCAGAATTTTATATAATAAAATGCTAAAAACAGTTTTCTATGGGAAAATTTTCCCATTTATAAGTTATGGGATAGGACTGTGGGGGTGTGTGCTGCTGAGGTGTGCCTGAACAGAGCACTGGTGCTACTAAAGAGAAGTGTTATATTGACAAATGGTCTGGGATACTGGGGAACATGTCATGAAGCCCTTATCAAAAAGAAATATTTTTTTATATAGATGGTCCATTCACCATCACTCATGTTCAACATCAACGTGCAGTAACCACTTACAGACAGCATGTGGCAGTACTAGCACTGGAGGGTATATAAAGCATGTCGCAGTCATTGTCATAAGGCACAAATGCAGTGATTTACTTGACATCCAAAAAGAGCACAATCGTTGGATTTTGAGCTAAGAGTGAAAGCACTTCAAAAGTTTGTCAACTTTTTGTATGTCACTGTGGTTTAGGTATACGATGCTTGGAAAAATGGCACTATCCAAAATCTGCATTGATGCAGCTGTGGTTCACTGTAGGCCATAGATGACAGGGATGAATGACAATTGCAGAGATGCGTACAGGCGAATAGACAAGCAACTATTGAGTCACTGACCACCCAAATGAATTAAGGGGCTACCAACAGTGTCTCCTCAACAGCCGCTAAGCAAACATTGCTGCAAATGGGCCTCAGCAGTAGGTGCCTAGTTCATGCACCCATGCTGACTGCTGATCGTCAGCGATGAAGTATGGAATTTGCATGTCAATACCTCAACTGGCTGTCCACCAAGTGGTAACAGATGGCCTCTTCTGATGAATCACATTTTATGCTCCATCTGACATATGCCTGTTGGTGTATATGGTATGAAATGTCTGAAAGCAAACAAAGAGGGAGTGTAATGCTTTGGGGAATGTTTTTGTGGCATTTTCTGCAAGACCTCATCATTCTGGAAGGCACAGTTGATCAACACAAGTATGCATCTGTACTTGGGGACCGTGTCCACCTCTACATACAGTTTGTTTTTCCTTGGCACGATGTCATTTATTAGCAGAACAAACCAGCATGTCACCCAGCTGCCGCCCGCGGTGGCCGTGCGGTTCTAGGCGATGCAGTCCGGAACCGCGGGACTGCTGCGGTCGCAGGTTCGAATCCTGCCTCGGGCATGGATGTGTGTGATGTCCTTAGGTTAGGTAGGTTTAAGTAGTTCTAAGTTCTAGGGGACTGATGACCTAAGATGTTGAGTCCCATAGCGCTCAGAGCCATTTTTGCCACCCAGCTCGCAGTGCATGTGTGTGATTTGAAGAGCACCAGGATGAGTTTACCATACTCTCCTGGCCACCAAACTCCCTGGATTTAAACCCAATAGAGAATCTGTGGGACCCTCTCAGTCTAATTGTTGATGCCACCTAGTTGTTTACCTAGTACAGCTGGCTGTGGTACTGGTGTCGGCGTGGCTTCACGTTCCTGTTAGTGACCTCCAAAACACCCTGTTAGTAACCTCCAGAACCCCAGTGACACTCTTCCTGCATGTCTTACAGCAGACTGCACTGCACTCTTGTAAAAGGTGTCTAAATTATTGTGACTGGACAGTGTATATAGACTCTCAAGTTTTTTGTAAGCTGTTGGGCTGACACACCAAAATGTTATTATGTACATAATCACAAGGCAAGAAATAAGAACAATTATTACAGACAAAGAGCAAAATAGACCACAGTCCTTATATCAGTGACTCAGTGAGGTACAACAAATTGCCAGAATCAGTAAGAGTGTATACTGGAGATCAATGTAAAACAAAATTTAAAAAAAATTCTAAATAAGTGTTTGTACTCACTGAAAGAATATATGTGGCTTTTTGTAAAGGTGAGTGCCAGATCTCTGCTTATTGTTGCTTTTGATTCCAGTGATAATTCTTCACATCTAGAACATTGTTGTGCCACTTCTTTAGTCAGAATCACAATGTCACGGCAAGGGGTACCATCACCTGTTGCGCACACATTGCAATTGAGTTACTCATGACAGAGGGCTTGAAACCATCTGACATTTTGAAAATACTTGTGGCACAGTGTGGTGTCAAGACCCTGGAAAGATTCAAGTATACACATGGCACAAGCAGTTTTTACAAGGATGAGAAACTGTTGGGAATGCATCTCACTGATGTTGCCGAAGGACCCACGTAATTGAGGAGAATACTCGCATTGTTAGCCATGTCATTGAAAATGATTGGCAAATAATAGTTGCTGAAATTGCTACTGAGGTTGGCATAAGCAACGGTAATGATCAGGTGATCATTACTGACAACTGTGTACTTCAGAAAGTGTCCGCGAGGTGGGTGCCTCTTCTTCTCACCACAGAAGATAAATTTCATTGCCTTGAGATGTGTAAACTGTCACTGACATGCTACCAGATTGAAGGGGAACATTTTTTTTGCACCAGATTTTGACTTGTGATGAAATGTGGGAGCACTATTACATCCATGAATCCAAAAAAAAGGCAGCATGTTCTGGGACAGAAAGGACAAATTTGCACTCTTCAAAGCCAAAAACTGTCTTTCAGTGGGGAAGGATCTTGCAGCATTCTTTATTCATTTTTTATCCATGAAAGTCATGCTTTGAACTGCTGTATACTACAGCCAACATTTTGACCAAGCAAAATATGCTTATCATCTGAAAAGGCGCACATTTCCAATCCAGGATGTCATTGTGGTTTCTAAAAATGCTCAACCCCACACAGCTGCCCAAATTCAACAAAAAATTCAGTAATTTTTCTGGACCACACTAGAGCATCCTCCTTAGAGTCTGGACTTGTCATCCTGCGATAGTCATGCATTTGGACTACTAAAGGAAGCAGTTGGAGATCACAGATTTGACGACTGTGGTGCTGTTTTACTGTTTGTGCGCAACTGGCTGCTGTCACATCCACATTCATTTTACAAAAATGAGATAAGAAACGGTCTATCTGCTGGGGAAAAACGTGTTTCTTGTTCATGAGACTATATAGAAAAATAAGTTCATGCATGTGAAATTTTATGAAGCTTAAATAAACTTATAAAAAGGAGTCCAGTTATATTTGTTTCACCCTTGTACTAAGTGTCAACCTTTGTAGTTAAATATGAATCCTTTGTACATAAATATGTAACAATATGACATTTGGAAAGCCATTATTGTATGACTTCATGCAAAAAATATAAAAAGAATGTTAAATCTTCTAAGTGTTCTGCCAGTAAAACATAGTCTTATTTCTCCTCCCCAACAACATATTCCATGTGATGATTCCAGTTTAAGATGTTTGTAATTGTAATCACTAGTTATTTAATGTGATTTATATGTTGCCGAAATTTAACAGAATTTTTTTTTTATTATTTATGTGGAGAGCCTAACATTTTTTATTGTTGAGGGTTATTGCATTTTCACATCATACAGTTATCTTGTCTAAATCATTTTTCAAATTGTTTTGATCATTTGATGAGTACTAGATGCTAAATGATATCATCAGCAAACGATCTAAGAAGGCTGCTCAGACTGTCTCCTAAAACGTGAATGTATATTAGGGACAGTAGAAGGGTCTATAACAGTTCCTTGGGAAATGCCAGGTATTACTTTTGTTTCAGTCAATGACTTCTCATCAGTTACTACAAAATGTGACCTTTCTGAGAGAAAATCCTGAACCCAGTTGCGCAACTGAGAATATACTCTATAGGCATGCAGTTTGACTAGAAGCCACTTGTTACGAATGTTGTAAAAAACGTTTTGGAAATTTAGAAATATGGCATCAGTCTGAAATTCCCATTCATAGCCCTCATTACTTTAGAGAATAAAGAGTCAGTTGTGCTCAAAAGAAGAATATTTTCTGTGTCATTGCTAGCTGTGTGCCGATAGATACTTTTCTTTGAGGTATTTAATAATGTTCAAATACAATACGCCTACATGTTCCAGAATCCTTCTGCAACTAAAGGTCAGTGATATGGGGCCAGTCGAGGCCTATGTGAAGGCTATGGTCCAATGGCTTACCATTCCACGTCAGTAGGTGTCAAACTAGACTTTTACGTTACAGTGATATAGCAGAGTAAAAGTGACAATAAAATCTGTTACTATTATAGAAATCATGTATTCACACTGCATGAGGTGAATCAGTGCTGACAGAATGACTGTGCATTATTTGTCCTCTCAAAACTCCCATTCAACGTTTAATTGTTGTGCCACTTTCTAGGCATTGAACATACAACTTGATGGAAGGGAACAGACTCGCTAGGCAGGAAGTAAAAACTGTAGGTTATGAGAATTTATTTATGAATGGGAAGATATACCAGATTAAAGTAAGCAGAAAGTTCCATATCTTAGATATGGTAATGAGGATTACATAGAGAGAAAATAGGTTATTCAACAAAGTTATCTGGTACCTAAGCAGGTACTTCCATAGGTGCTAACAGAGCCAACAAAAATTCATTTTGAAAACTTCCAATATTATATCAAATTTTTTGAAAGGTTTCATGTATAATGATTGCTACTATCTAATAAAGGCACAATTCGCCTCTCAAAGGGAAACCGAGATAGATTTCTCTACAGTTACTATTTAAAAATACCTTTCTTCAAGAATAGTTTTTGTAAAAATTGGTCTAGTTTAATAGTGCAGTACAACTGCTAAATTAATGCAGCATGAAATACATGCTAATTGTTTTAAGGCTAAAATAGAAAACAAAAACATTGTACAATATTTTACAAAAATAAAAAAAAACTGAACCACATGCTTCATTTGGGTGTTGAAACATATGTGTGTAAAAAATGAGAAAAAGCAAATATTGCATTTTGTAGACCATTGAGATTTTCTGGAAACCAAATTTAACACTATTATATAAATGATTTTGTGTATTACTTACAGGGCTGGATTGGATTCAAAGGAGACAGATTACCAATGTAGACGTGTGCTGATCACAGGTCACAAAACTCTGTACACCAACAACTGCCAGCAGTAGAGCATTGACAGACTTTACAAATGCAGTCCACGTGATAAACATCCACAAATTGCTACGCAGCCCTTGTACTTCGTGGTGAGTATTCACATGAGCTGCAGCAAGTCCTAGTCAGTTGCTATTTCCTAGAGCTTTTTCTATCCCTAGAGATACATAGAACCATATGTATGCTTCCATACTATATTTTCTTCGCTAAATCCACCTGCATATAACCTGTTTTCATTTTGAAACTAAATCTCATATGTATATCTGTATTTTATTTATTTTGCATTCCACAGAACATCTAGGGAACTAAGTTGCAGTGATGTAGGATTTACTACAGATTTATATCATATATTTCCAATAACTTAGTCCATGCATAAAATAATTTCATTGTAAAAACAAAAAGGTGTTAACAGTGAAATTCATGCACACCTGTAAGTGTAAATCCATATTAGGTCTTTCATGCTCTCTAATAATGCATACTTTTTGTAACAGTTTTCAAGGTATTACATTGTAACCTACAGAGACTGTACATTATCATAAAATCCTTTCAAGGAGTGGAAATATTGTGAGATGGCTGCTGTTGGTTATTCCTGGCTAATAGCGACTACAAATGTCCCTACTGTGGCAGTCTTCTTATGCAGGCATCATCCAGAAATCATTCGTGTGTGACAATATAGCTTCTGGACACATGATGGTAGCATATTCAGAACCCCTGCATGTGTTGCTATGTTTTGATGCTGTTGCTGGGTTTTGAATGGCAGGGACCTAAACGAAGGTTGGAAGCCACTTGGTCCTCCAGTATGCTCTGGAAAAGCTGTTTTTCTTTAGTCTAATGGCAGCAGCACTGGATGCCAGGCTATAGTTAGTTGGAATCCCAAGTCTTTGGAGTGTGAATATCTATGACCTCCTTTACCTTACAGCCTCAAAGAATATAATTTTTTTCTTCTCGTACTGTGCTAGGTGTGCTGTGGTAAGGTAATGCTCTGCTACTTCAGATTTATCTGTCTGGTCTAGGCATGTATTCTGATGATGCTCTGTACACTTGTTCCGTTGTACACATGTTTGACCAATATATGACATTCCACTCTGAATATGCTACTTTCATCCATTCGGAAGCAACTTAGTTGTACATGCATCACTTCCACATTGGCTTGCTTAAGAAGACTACCACAGTGTAGACACCAAAAGGCACTATGATGAATTGCAGTCCCTCATCAATGTGAAATAAAGCTCTGTATACAGAGCTTTAATGTGAAGACAACAGCATTGCCATCTAGCGGTGAACAGCAGAACTCCTTGGAATTATCTATACATATTCTAAAGTCTCTCATCACATTTTTCTGTCTGTATGTGGAAGCTAATCTCAGGAACTACTGTAGGGGTTTTGATAAGGTTTCCACGATAAAGGTTTCTGGGCAATGGAGGTAGGTGTAAGGATTCCCAACTATGGTGCTAGTCCTATGCAAGCCACTGCTACCGAGAGCAGCGTGGCCCTGACTGACTTCCTAGTGGCTATAGACTGTGCCAAACTGGCACTGCAGTTTGGTGGACCAGGCAGCTCGGTAGTTTGCAGCTCCCATCATTGCTATGAGATGTCACTTCAAACGCCAGTTAAATACGGAACGGATAACATTCATACCTGGTGAGAATTTTCCTGGAGTGTGCTGCTTAAATTTTTAAATTATATATGAGATTGATGATATTCAGTTAAGTAGTGCTGTTCTCTGAATTTCAATCATAACTGTACACAGTGCCCCAAGAGCAAAATTCTGCCAAACCACACAAGTTGTGTGACCATATACTGGGCATTTCAGTCTTTGTATCAAATGTCTAGGGGTGATAGATCACGTAATATGAACAACTGCTGTTGGAGACAAAATGCTCGCTGACACTTCCCAGTGATGTTAGGCATCCTTTACTATTCACTGACTCTCAGATGACAAGATTTCACCAAACTGGTATGACGAGATTTCACTAAATTGTCAGGGTCTACGAATCAGGTGTGCTGCATACTACATGCCCCATTAAATTGATAGAGTTATTTTCAATAAGAATACCTTGAGAATGAGTATCTGTAAGTGGAGAATTACTTCAGGAATGAATCAGGAACCTTAATTTTGCTTCATATTTGGCATTTGCCAGGATTATAGGCAACATACAAGGCATATGCATGCTGTAGAGTACCAATGCCCTTCAGCCTCTCAGGGGTATAACCAATACACAAAGATGAATAACATTGTTGGGAAGAATCAGCAAACATTTAGCTTGTAACAAAAGTTGTTCCCATGATGTGTTCTGTGATTGCCAGTCATTTGATGCAAAGATTTGTAACACCATGTATATATGAGGGTTGAGGGGAAACTGAAAAGTTCTTGGACAACCCAGTAAAGGTTGTCAGTAGTCCAAATGTTTATGACTATATTTCAGTGTAGTCCTGTTTTAGAGCCACACACTTCTTCCATCAGTGTTGCAGGCCCATTATACCTTTCTTGTATAATGTTTCTTCTTGTATGACAAAAAACTCATTCGGCGCAGTCTTGGCATCATCATCTGATCGAAAATGTGTTCAAAGCAGTTTGAAGCCATGGTACCTGATGGCACACATTGCAATGACAGATGTGTGCAGGGGCACATTGTCCTGATGAAAAAGAGCACTCATTTTGTCAACATCCCAATGTGTTTCACTTCTATGGCCTCCCTCAAACACACTATTTGAGCAGCATTCATTGTGCCAACTTTTTTGAGGTATTCAACCAGGATAATACCACTCAAATCCCAAAAAATAGCAACGATCACCTTGCCAGCTGATGTGATTCACTTGAACTTTTGTGGGCGTGTGTTTCCACTGGTTCGATTGAACCTTAAATTCGGTTGAAATTGGTGAACCCATCAGGATCTGCCTATAAAGAGGGTCAAGTTTTTTGACAGACATGATGTGTCTCTGGAGTCTGTTTTCTGCTGTCAACATTCTTGGTCGACTCATTGACACGAGACCTTCTGCATGTCAAGTACAACTCTTATAATGTGTCCAGTGCAATCCTGAGATATACCCACTCTCTCAGCAGTGTAGTGTTCCATCAGACACCAGTCTGCCATGATGATATCCTGGATTTTAGAGACATTTTTCTCCGAATTGGCCTTTACCTGTGTTCCACTGTGAAGTACATCTTGGATCGAGGTGTTGCCCCACTTGAATTCTGCCACCCCACTTTTTCACATTGCAATATGAAGCAGAAACCCCTCCAAATGTGTCCATCATGACCTTATGTATCTCCCGTGCACTCATGTCATTTTTTTCAGCAAATGTTGGATGACTGCACACTTTCTTCCTTTATCCTTATTTTAAAATCTGTGCACCTTGGTCACTTCGAACCACGATATCTGGAAAAAAAAAGATATTAATGAAAAATTTGTTAAGTAACCTAGCAAAAGAATGTATCGTCTTCTCCTTCTTCCTCTCCGTGTCATGTGTCAGGCAGATTGCCTGTTACAGTAACCATATCATGTATGGTCTTTCTACATTTCTTCTTCCAGTGCATTTATAATTTAGAGCCTTTACTGGCAATCTTTCATCATCCATACTGTCTACATGTTACTTCCATTTTCACCTATTTTCCTTTATTTTTTCATTTAGTTTATACATTCATAAATCTTTTCTTACACCTTCGTTTCCTTTTTGATCTTTGATTTCACAATGATAGCTGATGTCTCATCTGAGAATCCTATTTACAAAACCGTTATAATTTAAAGTATCATCTACAATTTTGAGAAACAAACAATATCACTAAATATGTAGCATTAATGGTATGTTATAGTAATAATTAATTTGTATCTTTTTTTCAGAATTAAGCCTACAATAAAATAAAAATGGATGTTATGTTTCACTTGGAGATCCAAAACATATTTGCATCACTAGGTGGCAATGTAGGAGATGTTTATCAAATTAATGAAAATTGTTTAGGTAAGTATAACAATGTACCATAGACAATAAATTCAAAAACAGCCCTTCAGGAGATAGCTAAAGTGGAATGAATCAGATCCTACCATACATTAAAGGAATACAGATGAGTATTTCAAGTAATGCATGTGTTGTGTTCCAGGTGCTTTGGGTGAAATACTAAACAAATTTTCAACGGATATTCAATCAGACCGTAATTTTCGAAGATATCTTTGGTTGTCGCATGCAATTAAGAAGGTAAACTGTAAGAGAAACACTATAGTTTCTTAGAAAAACTCTCTATCTTCTATTAGTGATATGATCATTTCTACATGCAGAATCATCTCTGTGGTGGTGATGCTTATATGAAATGAACAAGACAGTTGTTAGGTTGTAACAACCAAAAACAAATAAAGAGCTTAATGTAACTGAGCACTGACTGCTAGCTAACTGACTGGAAACTAATGAATTATATAAGAGTTCTTTGCCCCTGTATGGATTCCTTAAACACCTATGAAAAATACTGTGGTAATGCACTGGATTCTCATTCAGGAAGACTGTAGTTGAAGTATCCATCTGGCCACCCAGATGTACAAAAAAAATGTTCAAATGTGTGTGAAATCTTATGGGACTTAACTGCTAAGGTCATCAGTCTCTAAGCTTACACACTACTTAACCTAAATAATCCTAAGGATGAACACACACACCCATGCCCAAGGGAGGACTCGAACCTCCGCCGGGATCATCCGCACAGTCCATGACTGCAGCGCCTTAGAACACTTGGCTAATCCCGCGCGGCCCCAGATGTACATTTTTCATGATTTCTCTAAATTGTGTTAGGCAAATGTCAGAATGATAACTTGATGGTACCCACCAGCAGTACCATGACAGGACACTGCCAGGCCTCTGCCTGCAGCAGCAGTCTCAGTTGAAAACACAGTGACCTCATTGCTGACAGAACATCAGACCTTTATCTTCCTTCATTTTCTTCTGTCTTCCTTTGTTTTAAGCCCACTACATTAAAGGGTTTACTGATCCAATAGCAAGCAGTAACTTTTTTCTCTACAACTTATCAACGTAAAGGTCATTAGTAACATAACACTAACCCTGTTGGACAAGGATAGGGACCATGACTTAATTGCTGCAGCTATCATGGCATTCAACTAAAATGATTTAGGAGAATCAGGGAATAATATCTTTCTGGATGGCAGGTAGTCCAGTGTCTTAATCACGGTGTCATTCCACATGTATAAGCCACCCGCTACAGACATTTTACAACCTAATGCTTGCTTGCATCAAGAAATAATTGTAATAACTGAATATTTAAGAAAAAAGCAATGTACTGTAGACATTATATTCTTTATAAATGAACTAATGATAAAATTAATTACTATTTAAGTTCAGTTTTGGGCTTTGAATTTTTGTTTTTTGTTTTACATTTGTGGCTGAAGACTACCTTACAAGGATCTTGTATCCTTATAAGTATTTTATCTAAGAAGCGGAGGAAATATGAGCTAAGGATTCAGTATCCCTCTGTCTTCCAATTATATGGCAATATGTTTGTACTGTGTTAAGGCCAGCAATGTTCACCAGGTTGTCTTACGTGCTGTAGAAGTCTGAGCTAAACTAGATTTGACATTGCAATCATATATTTCACTATGAAGAGCAACATAATGAGAATTTAGTGGAAAGAGAGCACAAATTCAAGCAGATATTTTCTTTTAGTATGGATATTTTGGTGAGTGTCAGGAAAATATAAATGATGACTACAATTCAGTGACATAGCCTACACAGATTTATGAAGAAAAACATTGTGTTGCTTCATGACCTGGAAATCTGAAATCATTAATTTTCATGCTTTGTTATAAAAAGAAGTATCATGAAAATAACATATATCTACAATCATTGGTTTTAATTGCATGAGTAAAAATGAATATTCACAATACCATTTAAATACAGACTCCCTTTTCTTTCTTTCTTTTTTCCCCACAGTCTCCAAGTAGACTTTGAAGGTAGATCTCGATGATGGTCCATCATCTCTCCTCAAAGCCCATACAGAACTCCAGTCGTGAAAATGTAGATGTTCTTTATGAAATACAATCTAGTTGTAGTTGTATTCTTTTTTCCTGAATCAGAAGAAACATAATAAAAATCAGCAGTTCAAAAGATTATGCATTAGGACGTAGCCAAAGTAAATAAGTAACACACACACACACACACACACACACACACACACACACACACACACACACACAAAAACTCATGTACACGTGGCCATTGTCATCTCCAGCTACTAAGGCCTGAGTGCGACTGTGACAACATAAGGAATGATTTCAGACGGGGTGGATATGGGGGTACAGAAGGGATGTGGAGCAGGGAGAGGGAGGGATAGCAGGGTAAGAGTAGGAGAAATGTTGGTGGAGACTGTGGGAGTGTGCAGGGGTAGGCTTTTAGGTGCAGCAACATGAGATTGTGCTGGAAGGTGGGGGGGGGGGGGGGGGGGGCAAGAGGGGGAAGGAGAGAAGTGAGGAAGGGGAAAAGATTATGCAGGTGTAGGGCTGGAATGCGAGCAGGAAAGGGAATATGGGCTGGTGGAGAACAGGGACTAGCGAACATTGGTATCACAGGGTTTACAGGAATAACAGATATGTTGCAGGGAGAGTTCTCACCAAAGCAGTTCAGAGAAGCTTGTGTCAGTGGAAGGAAATCAGATGGCACAAGCTATGAAGCATTGATTTGAGTCTGTCTCTTGGTCACAGTTGGGAGGTGGCCATTCATGATAACAGGCAACATGTCAGTTGTCATGCCTTTGTAGAATACAGTGTAGCAGTTACAGCTAAGAGTTGGTACATCACATGGCTGCTTTCACAGGTGGTCCTGCTGTTAATGGGGTAGGAGATGTCTGAGACTGAAATCAGTGATATCTGGAGGATGTATGGGACAGGTCTTTCATGTAGGTCTGTTGAAGAGAGATGAGCCATTGAGGCAACACGTTGAGAGTAGAGGTTGACTAGTGACAGACTAGGACATTGCGTAAATTGGGTGCTCATTTCAGAGTGTGATGAGAGGTGGTTGAAACCCTGATGGAGAATGCGATTCAGTTGCCTCTGCCCCGGATATTTCTGAATTACGAGGGGGGTGCTCCTGTGTGGCGAGTTAATGAGTATGTTGGGGTTGGTAGATGACTTGAGAAGACAAGGCACATGTTATGTGTTTGTGGACAGGGTGGGGAGTGTAGTTTTGGTCTGTGATGGCCTCAGTGAGAACCTTGGTGGATTTGGAGAGAACTACTCATCACTAAGGGTGTGAAAGAGGGGAGGGGGGATGGTAATGCTCATTGCATCTGCCATCTGTCTTATTTTTGATAAAGTCACAACTACACTCCATATCGTTCTAAATAGCTTGCAGCTCAGGGAGCTCGGTCTTGGTTTGTTGAGTATGAGCTTATGAAGAATCTGGGTTTCCTGACCTGGTTAATGGTAAGAGCCGTCAGTCTTCTGTAACAATAAGCTCTGGGCAGGCTTCAGCAAGCACCTTGCAGTATGGTGGTAGATCGTCATGTGTCAAGGGAATGGGGATCTTGGCTGGATATAAACCCGTATAAAAAGAAACCTCAATCTCAAGGTGAGCTGCGTGCCAGTGAGACGCATGTATGTTGAAGCATAACAGTCATTAGCGGGCAACTGCTGGGGAATCCGTCACACCTCAGTTGTGTAAGTATTACTCATGCAAGCAGGGCTCTGTCCGGGTGGAGTCTCATTTCACTATCTACTCATGAGACCAAGTTGGAACCATTGATTTCTCTGAATCACCTCCTAACAGAACATATATACTGCTGGTGGGTATCAACACCCCACCCAACAAGAGGGCTTATGTAACCAGTCCTAATGAGCAGGAATTATTCCAAATACTTCTTTTTATATTAACAGAACACATGTTGTTAGACAGAATGTGTTTTTAATAGTTAAAAGAAAAGAGGGGAACTTTGAGAAAGTTTAACCTTTTTGCATTCATATAGAGTTAGAGAACATTGCTGTGAACCTTAAAATCCATAATGTGACTGAGAAATTGGACACCGTTGGTTGAAACATTTACTCCCAGTGAGTAACAAACCTCCATGCAGCTAAATGTCTCAAGGGAAAGTGGAATTGAAATAGAGCTACACAACACCTTGAACTGTACCAAAGGTACTGTGTCATGCGGGTATATTATAAATATTCCCAAAGAATAACTAAAAGATAAGTGGGCTAAAGGAGGTGTGATTTATGTGCAAAATATAATGAAAAGAGTAGATGGTGAATTGGTGAAGTCATATTCCTTTATTCTTATATTCAGTAGCACATCACTTCTGGAGCATGTCAAGGCAGGTTTCATTTGATTAAATTGTTTGGCCTTTGATACCAAAACCAGTACACTATTTTAAATACCAACACTTTTGTCTCACCACTTTACCAGGTAAGGTGTGACAAATGTTGTAACACCGCCCACATGGGAGTCATTTGTTCCTCTACTCCGCAGTGTGTTAATTGCTCTGGGGACCACTCTGTGTGGAATACAGACTGCAGTGCTTACCTTGAAAGACGTAAGGTAGAGGAGCCAAAAAATAAAAAAATAAAAAAAATGAAAAAATGTTTTGCGAAATGGTTTTTCTAAAAGTAAGAAATAAAACAGGCTAGAGGGACATTTGATATGCCTCATTTGCTGCACATCATTTTCAGCATCATTCAGAGGCATGTCAAATCTTTCTCTAACCTATTTTATTTCTTCCTTTTAGACAAATTATTTCACCAAATGCTTGATTTTTAAAACCTTTTTATTTTCAGTTTTTGTTCAAAAAGCAGGAAATATATTTAAATATCAATTGATATTCTATTGTTATTAGCAGCATATAGATCAAGGAAGTGATTGTGACGTTAAATACCACACCAATGAAACTTCTATGTGCACATAACATCTAGACATGAAGAGATGGACTTTATGACCCTTCATATATGTTGTAGCTTGCAGCAGCTGTTCGTGAATTATTTCAGTTTTCCCTCAGATCATTAATTAAGTTTTTCTTAATTACTCTGATTACTTTCAAGGAATTCAATTTTTTGTGAAACTGTACATTATGCTGGTCACTTTGGTATCCCACTTGTCCATTTCCAACTCTTTGCTTGACTATGAAAATTCTGACAAAAATCAATTGTGTAATTTTCCTTCAAATCACTAATTAAGCTTTTCTTAATTACTGATTACTTTCAAGCAATTAAAGCTTTCTTTGCAAAATTAGACCTCAAACTGGTTAATTTGATACCCCATTTGTCCATTTCTTACTCTTTTTTAAGTATATCTAAAAACAAAGATGTATATTTAAAAACAAAGATGATGTGACTTACCATACAAAAGCGCTGGCAGGTCGATAGAAACACAAACAAACACATACATACACACAAAATTCTAGCTTTTGCAACCAATGGTTGCTTCGTCAGGAAAGAGGGAAGGAGAGGGAAAGACGAAAGGACGTGGGTTTTAAGGGAGAGGGTAAGGAGTCATTCCAATCCCGGGAGCGGAAAGACTTACCTTGGGTGGGGGGGGGGGGGGAAGGGGGGGGGGGGGGAAGGACAGGTATACACTCGCACACACACACATATCATATCCATCCGCACATACACAGACACAAGTAGACATTTGTAAAGGCAAAGAGTTTGGGCAGTTTGCCTCTACTTCCGCCTCGACTGACATCTCTGCCCAAACTCTTTGCCTTTACAAATGTCTGCTTGTGTCTGTGTATGTGCGGATGGATATGTATGTGTGTGCGAGTGTATACCTGTCCTTTTTTCCCCCTAAGGTAAGTCTTTCCGCTCCCGGGATTGGAATGACTCCTTACCCTCTCCCTTAAAACCCACATCCTTTCATCTTTCCCTCTCCTTCCCTCTTTCCTGATGAAGCAACCGTTGGTTGCGAAAGCTAGAATTTTGTGTGTATGATTGTGTTTGTTTGTGTGTCTATCGACCTGCCAGCGCTTTCGTATGGTGAGTCACATCATCTTTGTTTTTAGATATATTTTTCCTGTGTGGAATGTTTCCCTCTTTTTTAAGTATTGTAGATCTCATTATATCTAACAGTTTTAATGGTATTGTTTTGGGGACAATGAATTATGAGGCCTGCCTGAAGCAACCATCTAGCTCAATGATTAAGCCTCCAACCGTTGCTGGATCCCAACCCTGGCAGAGAGACAGCATGAAAGACAAACATCATTGATAAGATGCTCCCATATTACCAACCACATCAGTGAGCTCATGAGACATGAGGAGGAACTTAAACACCTAGTGCAGAAACATTCCCCGTGTTATGTTTAAAAGAGAAACATTTTAAACTTAACTGATGCCCTTATGCAACAAGGCTATGCCTTCCACTGCAAGGATGATCAGATTGGGGAAAGGGCCAAGGTCGTGGTAACTTTGTTTGTAAATAACACACACCAGTCCTCTGCTCTATCCATGATCACTGACCTCTAAGCAGTTGCAGTTGCAATTGAAGTGTGTTGAAGAATCATGACTTACCACTACAAGATACATTAGATTCTGATGCTCTCATAAATCTCCCTGACAATTGGTCTTATTGGGAGACTTTAATTCCTATATTGTTCTATGGTGCTCACAGTCTACTGGTTCCAGGAGTTGAGTTTCAGAGAGCCTCGTGATGTCTCAGAGCTGTGTACCCTCAGTATGGGCATCCCACTCATTTCAAAGCTGCTGCTGTGTCATCCTCACCCACAGACATCTCTTTCTGCTCCCCAGGCCTCACAGATTCTGCTCAGTGGGAAGTTACTGGTGAACCTTCATTCTAGTGATCACTTCCAACTTGGATCCATCTACCAGTCCTTGACTGGAAACCACCAAAATGGATGATCAGCAGAGCAAACTGGACACTGTTCAGCCAGCTGCCTGTATCTAAACTCTGAGGCAACATCTAGGAATGAGTGGATCCCATCACACCTATGATACACCATGCTGCCGACTTATCCATCCCAAAGTCGTCAGGTCTTCTTAGAAGGCAGCCTATAGTGTTGTGGATTGATGATTACTGCTTTCCAGTCCAGGTGAGATGTGTGGCTCAGCAACAGGTAGAAAGCTACTGAGCAGCAGAAAACCCTCACAGCCTTTCAAGTAGCAATAGCCAAAACTTGATGCATAATCAAAGAAAGCAAGAAAAGGTCTTGACAAGTGTTTCTGGACTGTGTCAACTCCTCCATCTGTTCTCCAAAAGTGGGAGGGGGAGGGGGGGGGGGGGGTGCATCAGGAGGATTTCTGGTCAATCCAGTCTGTTATGTGTAGCAGAAGAAAGGTTGCCTCCAAACAACACTTGGTGACTTCGCTCAGCCAATGGTAAAGCATTTTGCAATGACTGCTGACATTGCCAGCCAGAATCCAGCACTCCACTGCTACTGTGTGACCATGGAGAGGAGTGAGTCGGTCTTCAGATCCAATAATTCTGAGTCATGATGTAAAACTTGCAGACAGTGTCAGAGGAAATCATACTAGAATGTTGTAATTCAATATGATGGACAGGAAAACTTCTCAACTCATGCAGAGATTCAACTTTGG
This sequence comes from Schistocerca serialis cubense, assembly GCF_023864345.2. Taxonomy (NCBI): domain Eukaryota; kingdom Metazoa; phylum Arthropoda; class Insecta; order Orthoptera; family Acrididae; genus Schistocerca; species Schistocerca serialis. The sequence continues at coordinate 462,390,714 of NC_064639.1, forward strand.
TACCCTTTTTCGAACCAGTAAAGGGCTGAAAATATTCCAAAAATTATAGGAACATCACCTTAACAAGCTGTGTAGGAAAGGCCTTGGAATGAATGGTCAGCCATTCTCTGATCTAGATTTTAAAGAACAGACAACTCCCTAGCCCGCTCTCTTTGTGGATTCTGGAGATGTTGATCCCAGTGACCTGACCCTGCTAGAGGTGGCTATCCAGCATTATTTCCTATGGAACCAGCATAGTATAGGTGTGTTTTTTGACAGCAAAAAAGTGTATGACACTGCTTGCAGTCACAATATTGTAGGATAGCTCCACCAATAGTGCTTTTGTGGTCACCTGCCCACAGTCATTCGATCTTTCTTATCTAAATAGCCTTTTAGGTACTGATTTGGTACCATGCTATCAGATAGTTTTGGGTAGGAGAATGGTGTTCCCGAGGAAGTTTTTAAGTGTTACCCTCTTTGCCATAGCCATAAACAGCATGATGTCTATAGTAAGGATCCTGTGCAATGCTCCTAATTTGTGGACTGTTTTGCAGTTTCTTGTTCCACCTCCAACACTGCAACAGTAGCTCATCAGTTATGACTTAGAGGAGAAATGAGCTGTAGAGACAGGTTTTACATTTTTACAGAAAAATGTTTATTGATTTTTATCATTGTCATTTTATTTTTAATTTACCTCACTTGCACATAAAGGACACCATTCTACATTTTAAAGGCTTGGTGAGGTTTCAGTGACTTATTTTTGATTGAAAACTGTCATGGTAATCTCACCTAAATTGTCTGAAGTCAGGGACCCAGAGACCACTTAGCCACAGAACTTGTGGAATGGGTGTGATGCATCTGCTCCACTTTAATGGGGATTTTGTGAGGTCTCTGCTACAATATAGGTGGACAGTGTGCAGATCATTGAGACCTCTGTCCTAAAAATCATTGGTATTATCCACTGAGGGATCAGCCTGGCCAAGTGTACTTACACGAACAGCCCCATACCCATCCTCTGCGTGGAATGTGCATCTGCTCCAGTTTAATGGGGTTTTGTGAGATCTCTGCTACAGTATAGGTGCACAATGTACAGATCAGAGAGAACTTCTTTCCTAAAAATCATTGATATTATCCACTATGAGGGATCAGCCTGGTCAAGGGTACTTACACGACCAGCCCGTGGAGGCTGGGGATCCACCATTCACCATATGGTGACAACTCCTCATTGTTTGTCAAGCATATAACATTGTTGCTGCTCTCAATTCACCAGCATACCATACTGTTGCTCATCCGTCTTTCTTGAATCATCCACGAGCAACAAGGCAGTTTGGGATCTGCATGAAGCATGTGCTGGAGTCACTTGGTGTGGGTTAAGTACAAACCGAAATACAGAGTTGAAATCAATTACTACCCTGGTTAATACAGAGGCCCAGAGTAATTTTAGATCTAGTGTAATAAGGAGAAGCTGCATTCCTGCATCTGTTTTTATTACAATATTTTATGACATTTTATGACCATGTATCTGTATCATGGGTGGGCCTAAACAGGGAATTTACTATTTTTCATGCAGATTTGTATGCTATATTGTGGACACTGAAGCAGATGAGATTTGTTATGACTGCTAACTTACTTGTCTTTTCTGACTTATGACTCCCTGAGTGCCCTTAACTGTTTACAGCACTTGTACCAGCAGATAAAGTAGTTCAAACCATCCATAACACCCTTCTCCACCTATGAAAACGCAGATGAAGGGAATGTCTTTCTGCTGAATATCAGGGCACATGGATACTAGATACTAAGGGAAATAAAATGGCATATGTAGCAGCCAAGGAGATGTGTTGTGATAATCAGGTAGTTCATTGTGCCATCTCCCTACTTGCTATCATTCCCCTGTTGAGGTGTAGAGTCAGGCATTGATGGGAAGAAAAGTGGCTGGCACTGACTGACAAAAGGTGCACATAGTAAAGCTGACAGCTCAGCCCTAGCATACATCCTACCATTCATGCAGATGGGATGAGGTCATTCCCAGTTATTTTCACATAAGACGCAGCCCTGTGATGTATAACTTCTGACTCTGTTGAGAGATGTATAACTTCTGACTCTGTTTAGAGGACCCTCCAATGTGGGGTGCTAGTGATATACAGATCTTGGTTTGCCACATTTTAGTAGATCAGACAAGAAGGCAGCAGCTAATTTGCTGACAGTCACTCTCTACTTTTAAGTAAGAATGACACAAATGTGGTTGAGTTTTGGAGTTCTGTGCAATGTCCAGCTTGTTCCCTAAAATTGTTGGGAGAAGTTTTTAATGTGTTCTCAGTGTGCATGATTGATCCATTTTTAAAAAAAAATTTTTTTTTAAGTGACCAGTCAGACACAAAATTCCTGTGATTATTTTAGCTCTCTTCTTGTATTATTTGCATTTTAGTGGAAAGCTTTAGAACATCTGACCATATTTGTGCTGTCTTACAGGTTGTGAGATAAAGTGATTGTGTGGGCGACTGTGGGTGAGGTTTGGAGGAACTGAGTGTAATCTTGTGAATCTTACTCTTCCTTGTCTTATATCATTTTAGACATTTGTTTCTATTTATTTTCGGACACATAACCTCATCATTGAGCACCCAGTGATTGGGTTTGATATGCACAGAGGTATTAATGTAGCCTTCTTGAAGTGGAGGTCTACATCAAGGAAGGTGGCATGTTGGATTGAGGAGTACCAGGCTCAAGCAAGTGGGGAAGAAGGTGTTGGGATTCTGGAGGAATTAAGATCGTGTGTCCTCATCCTCAGTCCAGATCTTGAAGTTGTTATAAAAGAATCTGAATCAGGTTTGCAGATTTGAGATTCTTAGTGCTATGAAGAATTTCTCTGGATACTCCATGAATAAGTTGACATAGGATGGCAGTGACATGGTGCCCATTGTTATACCATGGATTTGTTTTTAGGTGATACCTTCAAAGGAGAAGTAATTGTGGGTGTGGAAACAGGTGGTCATGGTGATCACGAAGGAGGTTGTAGATTTGGAATCAGTTGTGATTAGGAAAGTTAGTGTTCAATAGTGGGAAGGCCATGGACATTGGGGATGTTAGTGTAGATGGATGTGCCACATATAGTGATGAACAGGGTGCCAAATAGTAAAGAACAGGAACTTTAAAGAGTCAAAAGTGGAAATAGTTAGTGTCTTTTATATAGGAGGAAAGGTTATAGATATAGAGAGAAAAAGTTGAAAGTGTTCGTCCACAAGGCCAGAGATCCTCTCTTTGGCAGCACAGTGATGAGCTTGAGAAGGAAGATGGACTCAGGAAAGAGGTTCTGGGATGGACCTGGGGGATATGACAATGGGCTGGACATCCTACTGGATTTCTGGAGTGGGGGGGGGGGGGGGGGGTGTCATCATGGCATGCATTCCCTGTGTGGTTCATAACCATAGTGGTGGAGCCTTGTGAAGTAGTCAAAATACCAAAATTTTCTTTATGATGTCTATGCAGAATGTTCGATAGTTAAAACTATATATAGTTTTTACAACACCATTGTGTATTCTGAAAATATTATACCTGTAAGTCAAGTTTCTCCAAAACTGCTTCCATAATTCATTAGTGAATGGAAACATGCAGAATAAATTAGTTTCTTCATTTTTAAATGACGTCTATAGCAGTAATGTATGTACTGTGAGCAACTGAAGTGAGGCATTTAATAAATTCTAGACAGTAGGTTTCCTTTGTGTTCTATCTGTTATCCTAAAATGTTATGCTTTGCATTTCTTGTATTTTGTTGTTTGACAAAACTATATTTATAGTATATGGAGTTCAAAGAGTAGTACTGAACTGTATATACTAAGTCTTGGTAAAATTCAATGATATTCCATCTGCCTTTAAGCATCTGTTGATGTTTTCAAATATTTTATTAGCTGCCATTTCAGTAAGGAGACTGATACTAATTATTATTCCTACACTTCTATCATCTACAAACAGCACAACATTTGCATCTTCTGAACTGCAAACAGAAGATCACTTATGCTTATAAAAACAACAAAGGACCCAATGTAGAACTTTGTGGAACACCAGGTCTGATTGCTTCAGTTCCAAGTATCTGTTGTTATGTGATCAACATGAAACTCATAGATTTTGCTTTGTGTCATTCACTCCAGACGAAAATCACAAACCTGCTGTGTCTACTGTTTCATAATATTTTAACTTTTTGATGAGGATTTCATTGTTCATACTATAAAAAGCATGAGCTAGGTCATAAGGTATTCAAAATAGTAGTAATATCTGGTTTATTGATTCTAATGTATCTTCTGTTAAGATAAATGTAGTCTATATAGTTCACAGCCCTTTTTGACATCTGAGCAGATCGTTATCAAATATGTTTTCATATATTAAGTGCTAGGTGGTTATAATTAAAGTGCAGCTATTCACAGAGGTCCAGTGAAAGCATTAATTATCCTATGGTAGTGAAATGTGGTAGGTATGCTACTGCATTAATTAAGAACTGATTTATGATGGGAAAAAAGTTAGTTCCAATTTTGGCCACTAGGTGCATTTCTGCCACTATACAGCATCTCATCAACTTTTCTAGTGATTATTTTTAACAGATTGTCTAAGTGGCGGTTAGTAATAAAATCAATATTATGCCTTTCTCACTTGTTTGACCTTTTCTGCCCATGACCTGTTCCTAATCCATTACATATGGAAACATTTGTATGTCCTTCTTGCATTTACAGTGTCACACTTGCACCTGGTGGCTACGTATTAATGTATTAGAATATCTACCAAGTTTTTCGACTGTATGATGATTACAGCAGACACTTGACCCCTCTGAGTAGCTGCACTTTAATTATAAATGCCCGGTATTTATAAAGTCCATTGTATGTAATCTTCTCTAATTGTTTGAAAATACTGTCAGTGGTGGGATGGGTTGGTATTTTTTAACTGATGTTTTATCTCCTTTTGAGTGACGTGTCTTGGCAATAACATATTTGTCTGTCTGGAAAAGTGCAGCTGTGAAGAGATTCATTACATAAGTAACAGAATATACACGGTTTTCCTTTCCTACCTCCTACATTTCAAAGGCCGAGGAAAAAAACTACAGTAAATATGACTGTGAAATTGCATACATGCTAGAGCATCTGAAAAAATTTATATTCCCACATCAGATACGTCAACTTATTCTTGCCAGCTGCAGCATGATCACATAAAAGAAAATGGCAATTCCACAACAGCACGCACAAACAGTAGAGTGGTTTACAGAAACAAAATTGCCGCTTACTGGACAAAAAATGTATCATAGGTTATACGAATGTGATTCACCTGATCTGAAAACAATTAAGGAATTCTATCATAGGTTTCTTTCAAGTAGAAGTATTGTGTAACATTCTGGTGGCACATGTCATAGTGTTTCATAAGACTCAATGGAAGACATAGGACAAGTAATCAGGGGAAAAGTTACATTATTATTTGGGATTAATTGCGCATCTGCATTGAGAGGATCATTGGTCTTCTTGCCTATGAGTATCAGTGATCACTGCAAGGGGTGAAGGTAATGGGTAAGGGCACTATGTTAGTAGTGTGTGGATAAATTGGGAATTTGTGTCAGTCAGGGACCATGTCCAGATAGCCGAGGCAGTCACAGTGACCACTCGTGAGAAACAGAAATATCTGCATTTGAGTCTCGGTCTGGCACAAATTTACAACTTTCCCCATTGATTTAATTCAATGTCCACTAGCAGCTAATGCCATTATTAATTGTCATATAAAGGCTGCAGGATCAAATATGGTGTCTGTGTGGACATGTCCAATCATTGATGTGATTGTGACAGTGACATAGGATTTGTTACAAAGAACATGGCAAGAAGTTGAATGCAGACTTGATATTCTTCATGCTACAAATGATTTACATGTAGAGATGTACTGATGACTGGTAAATTAACTCTTTGAGATGCTCTAGCATATGGTGCAAATTCATTATCATATACTCTGTAGCTTTTTTCCTGGGTCTTGTGTTACAAAGTTCAGCTGAATAACAGTTCATTATTTATTTTATGATATCATCATACACAGATCACATAAAATTTATTAAGCAGGTAATTAATTTTGGTCAGCTATGACCGTTTTCAGACCTAAAAAAGGTAGCTTGATGTACATTGTCTCCAAATTACATAAAGTACGGAATCAGAAATCATTATTATGAAACATGACAGAATTTCCATACCTAAGTGAATCCAGTATATTACATAATTTGTGTCATTGTGTATATAGATGGTACAGTCACGTTAATCAAGCATACAAGCTTCACTGTAAGATCTAAAAAAATTTCTGAGTACCATGGATACTTTTAGAGATGCAGGATGAAGCAGAATTTTATCATATTTGTTTTTGGAGTCTTTTCTTAGAAACAGTAATCTGTCTGCTAAGGAAAATTTCAGATAATCATCTTGAGATGGAATTCACTCACATGTTCATGTTTGGTTACAAATAAATTCGTTTTTGAATAGATTCTGCCTTGAGCACACACAGTTATTCTTTTTTTGCCCAGGCTTGTTTTGCTGAAATTACAGCAACTTCAGTATTTTTTTATTTGTGTCTGTATTGATATTCTGTATGTACAGATAGTAGAAGGCAAATTTTCCATTTTCCTTTTGTTGAAGACTGACAACTTTCAACTATAGTCGTATTAAATTTTATTTTTCAATTAAAGGAAAAAACACAACTGGGTTTAATTACAACAGCCCAGTCGTCAGGTGCATCTGAAAAATAGAACTAAAGTGACTATAAATTTTATCAAACTCTAAGAAAACCAATGCAGCTTGTAGCTACACTCTAAAGAAGATGCAACAGTAGAGACAGAATACCCATACAAGTCAATTAAAGGAAGTGATATAGTGATTCTCTGGTACATGGTATGTAAGCAGAAAATTCGCTGTATGTACTTTTGGCTGCATAGAAAATCTCTTGACCTCTTGATAGACCTAGGTAAAACACAATAGATCCCCATGTATCAAATAACATAATCATCCACATGAAAAGAAATTTTAAACTGATAACAGCCGAACAACCCATAAAACCAATACAAACTTAATATGCTCTTGGGGCTTTTCACTAACAAGTGTCTGCATAAAGCAAAGGAACCAGGCTTTTGCACACTTAAACCAGAGAAAGAGACAATAGAAAGTTTCTGCATCTACAGGTGCAGTGTATATATGATATGTTCCCTTTATGTAAAGATTCTGAATAACCAATACCACATACATACACAAAGAGTATCATACCAAACACACATCAACGTTAAAATGCCATGTAAGTGACTACTCCGTGGGTGCCATCTCATGGTTGAGCTCTAACCCAGTGGTTCTCAAACTTTTATGGTGATGGAACACTTTTAAAATGCTAAATATTTAATGGAGCCCTAAAATAAGCAAAACTTGGTTTTATATTCATTCTTTAATTATAATCATTTAATGAAAATCTTATGAAAATAGGTACTGACAAAATAACCACAATAATACAGTATATGAAATAATTCTGTATTGATGCCACCGTAATTGATAAAATTGATCCATTTAATGGGAGGTATGAAGTTGCTTTTTTATTTTTGATCAGCTGTTTAATGTAAGGCTAGATGTGCCCATCTGCACACATAGCCTCTGGAGCTCATTCCTGCAAAACATGCCTGATGTGCAGGGCATTGTAGATCTCAGGTGTTACCAACCCTTCTCACCCCACTGCTGTGGCAGCTTAATGGGTCTTACCCCCAACAATACTTCCACTCAGACAATAAGAAGTAAGTGTGCCAAATTTGGTTGAAATCAGTCCTGTAGTTTAGGAGAAAAAGTGAAACGAATATGCATACATACATCTGTTTTTATGTATGTATGTAATAGATACATACTCTGTATGTTCATCAAAATATCATTTCAGTGTTGTATTGTTATTTATTAGTGTAAGTATCATTGTAACTGTAGCATAAATTTTTGACATGTTTTCTGTACATTATCATTACACAGTTCCAGTTTCCCAGGTACTATTTACAAGAGTCTTCCCATTACTCCTGTCCATGTATAACCCTTTATAGAGAATATCTTTCATTTCCTTCCTCTGTCAGCAAGGTTATCGTTGAACATGTCCATCCAATGGATTCTGGGTCTTCCTGCAGGATGTTTTCTATTCACTTCTCTTTCCAAATTTATTTGGGTTGTTCTTATAGGCTCCAACCTTATTATGTGTCAATACCACCATGGTGTGTTTGTGCTGATTCACTCTAAAAGAGATGTCTCAGATCTTGCTTTGTTTCTCACCTCCTCACTCCTTAACTTACCAACCTTGGTCTTCTGGATGTTGCGTCTAAGGAATTTTATTTCTGAGGCCTGGAGACTTGATGAAACTCTCTTCCTGAGACTGCACGCTTTGAGACCTTAGGTCAGTGTTGCTGCAAATTAGTAGTCAAACATAACTAATTTTGCTTTTTCTGGAACCATGTTGTCACATTCCAGGGTTTTCACTTGTTGGTAGAATTCAGCGCCTTTTTGCACTCTGATGGTGATCTCCTGTCTGACAGAATTACCTCTGGTGACTATACTTTTGAGGTATGGAAAGCTGTCTACATATTCTGGGTGGCGATCTTCTAGTTTTACACTTGCTGGGTGCCCCTCTCTGTTGACTGCCACCACCACTGTCTTCATCTAACTGATGTGGATGTTGTATTCTTAGTACTGGGATCTCTGGAGCTAGGCAGACATGCATATATCAAGCTCTTGCTGAGTTAAGTGATTAATATTGAAACAAGAGCTAATTTAGTTAATATTACATTTTAGACTAGTGTATATACGTCATCTCTAGGCTATCTATTGAAAGTTTCACTTTTCTGACCATATTTAGATTGAAAAGGAAGTATTTCATAAAAGACTGGTAATCGCTAGTTTTGTTTACGTTTTTTAGACGTAAATTTTGCTCGAGTGTAGATTTTCATTTTTGACTAGAGTTATCACTTCAAAGTCAAATTAATTTGTGTAGGTCATACAACTTATTCTCTGCTTTTGTGTTAAGTTTGTCTATCAAATCATGTGTGACAAATGTAGTGGTTGCTGCAGAAATTTGGAAAGAGGGGGTGTTCTGTGTAGACTGTAAATTATGGTTTGATTGGGGCGAATGTAGCAGCGAGGAAATGAGGGTAGAAAATGAATCTCTTCCATGGCAGTGTAGGTTATGTAGAAAGGACAGAAAAATTGGTGAACAGGAGGCAAAAATTTGTGTCCTTCAGGTTGAATTAGAAAATGCAAACTTGGAATTATGTAGGTCAAGGGAGGAAAAAGAGAGTGGGAACTGGGAAAAGGTAGCAGGCAAAGGGCGAAATAGGGAAACACTTGAAAAAACTCCAGAAATTCAATTAGTAAATCAGTTTGGGTTGCTATCTGAAGTTGACGAAGGGCCTCATCCAGATGTAGTTGAAAGTAGGTTGAAGCAGAATATTAGCTTAAAGAAAAAAGACAAGTTGGGATCAAAACAGAATAGGAAAAAAAGAATTCTGCTTATAGGCAGCAGTCATGGGTGGGGTGTGGGCCAGCAGCTTCAGGAGAAATTAGGTGCAGGGTACCAGGTCACAAGTTTTGTGAAACCAAGTGCTAGCCTTAGCCAGCTGACAGAAAGCTTGGTCAGCTATGCAGTGACTTTGAGAAGGAAGATCACGTAATTATAGTTTGGGGGAGCAGGAAACAGCATGGCTATGAATCCAAGCTACAGTATTAGGAGTGATCTGGATAAAATAGGAGGAGAAACTGAGCACACAAATGTGGGGTTTGTGGAGGTCTATCTGCCCCATGATGGGTAAACTCTGCTGTAAAGCATGTTAACACTGAGCTGAACAGGATGCTCCAGACACCAGCAAAATCTCACATAAGTGTTGTTCCAGTAAATGCTATTTGTAGGTGGGGATACATTATACATGGCCTGCACCTGAATAGGATGGGGAAAAGTAAGTTAGCTTCTCTATTAGCAGAAACTGTAAGGGGGTCCACAGTCACACAAGTGGTGATCCCTGTGGTTAATGGGTCCAGGCAGACAGATTTTTTAGGTTAAAGCCGAAGTCCATACAGATGACAATCAAGATAAATAGAATAAAAGAAACTTCACGTAAAAAGGGGTAACGCTAAGGGCAGTATCAACTTGTTGTTGTTGTGGTCTTCAGTCCTGAGACTGGTTTGATGCAGCTCTCCATGTTACTCTATCCTGTGCAAGCTTCTTCATCTCCCAGTACCTACTGCAACCTACATCCTTCTGAATCTGCTTAGTGTATTGATCTCTTGGTCTCCCTCTACGATTTTTACCCTCCACGCTGCCCTCCAATGCTAAATTTGTGATCCCTTGATGCCTTAAAACATGTCCTAGCAACCGATCCCTTCTTCTAGTCAAGTTGTGCCACAAACTTCTCTTCTCCCCAATCCTATTCAATACCTCCTCATTAGTTACGTGTTCTACCCACCTTATCTTCAGCATTCTTCTGTAGCACCACATTTCGAAAGCTTCTATTCTCTTCTTGTCCAAACTGGTTATCGTCCATGTTTCACTTCCATACATGGCTACACTCCATACAAATACTTTCAGAAACGACTTCCTGACACTTAAATCTATACTCGATGTTAACAAATTTCTCTCCTTCAGAAACGATTTCCTTGCCATTGCCAGTCTACATTTTATATCCTCTCTACTTCGACCATCATCAGTTATTTTGCTCCCTAAATAGCAAAACTCCTTTACTACTTTAAGTGTCTCATTTCCTAATCTAATCCCCTCAACATCACCCGATTTAATTTGACTACATTCCATTATCCTCGTTTTGCTTTTGTTGATGTTCATCTTATATCCTCCTTTCAAGACACTGTCCATTCCGTTCAACTGCTCTTCCAAGTCCTTTGCTGTCTCTGAAAGAATTACAATGTCATCGGCGAACCTCAAAGTTTTTACTTTTTCTCCATGAATTTTAATACCTACTCCGAATTTTTCTTTTGTTTCCTTTACTGATTGCTCAATATACAGATTGAATAACATCGGGGAGAGGCTACAACCCTGTCTCACTCCTTTCCCAACCACTGCTTCCCTTTCATGCCCCTCGACTCTTATAACTGCCATCTGGTTTCTGTACAATTTGTAAATAGCCTTTCGCTCCCTGTATTTTACCCCTGCCACCTTCAGAATTTGAAAGAGAGTATTCCAGTTAACGTTGTCAAAAGCTTTCTCTAAGTCTACAAATGCTAGAAACATAGGTTTGCCTTTTCTTAATCTTTCTTCTAAGATAAGTCGTAAGGTTAGTATTGCCTCACGTGTTCCAACATTTCTACGGAATCCAAACTGATCTTCTCCGAGGTCCGCTTCTACCAGTTTTTCCATTCGTCTGTAAAGAATTCGCGTTAGTATTTTGCAGCTGTGACTTATTAAACTGATAGTTCGGTAATTTTCACATCTGTCAACACCTGCTTTCTTTAGGATTGGAATTATTATATTCTTCTTGAAGTCTGTGGGTATTTCGCCTGTCTCATACATCTTGCTCACCAGATGGTAGAGTTTTGTCATGACTGGCTCTCCCAAGGCCATCAGTAGTTCTAATGGAATGTTGTCTACTCCCAGGGCCTTATTTTGACTCAGGTCTTTCAGTGCTCTGTCAAACTCTTCACACAGTATTGTACCTCCCATTTCATCTTCATCTACATCCTCTTCCATTTCCATAATATTGTCCTCAAGTACATCGCCCTTGTATAAACCCCCTATATACTCCTTCCACCTTTCTGCCTTCCCTTCTTTGCTTAGAACTGGGTTGCCATCTGAGCTCTTGATATTCATACAAGTGGTTCTCTTCTCTCCATAGGTCTTTTTAATTTTCCTGTAGGCAGTATCTATCTTACCCCTAGTGAGCCAAGCCTCTACATCCTTACATTTGTCCTCTAGCCATGTCTGCTTAGGCATTTTGCACTTCCTGTCGATTTCATTTTTGAGATGTTTGTATTCCTTTTTGCCTGCTTCACTTACTACATTTTTGTATTTTCTCCTTTTATCAATTAAATTCAGTATCTCTTCTGTTACCCAAGGATTCCTACTAGCCCTCGTCTTTTTACCTACTTGATCCTCTGCTGCCTTCACTACTTCATCCTTCAGAGCTACCCATTCTTCTTCTACTGTATTTCTTTCCCCCATCCCTGTCAATTGTTCCCTTATGCTCTCCCTGAAACTCTCTACAACCTCTCGTTCTTTCAGTTTATCCAGGTCCCATCTCCTTAAATTCCCACCTTTTTGCAGTTTCTTCAGTTTCAATCTGCAGTTCATAACCAATAGATTGTGGTCAGAATCCACATCTGCCCCTGGAAATGTCTTACAATTTAAAACCTGGTTCCTAAATCTCTGTCTTACCATTATATAATCTATCTGATACCTTTTAGTATCTCCAGGATTCATCCAGGTATACAACCTTCTTTCATGATTCTTGAACCAAGTGTTAGCTATGATTAAGTTATGCTCTGTGCAAAATTCTACAAGGCGGCTTCCTCTTTCATTTCTTCCCCCCAATCCATATTCACCTACTATATTTCCTTCTCTCCCTTTTCCTACTGAAGAATTCCAGTCACCCATGACTATTAAATTTTCGTCTCCCTTCACTACTTGAATAATTTCTTTTATCTCGTCATACATTTCATCAATTTCTTCATCATCTGCAGAGCTAGTTGGCATATAAACTTGTACTACTGTAGTAGGCATGGGCTTTGTGTCTATCTTGGCCACAATAATGCATTCGCTATGCTGTTTGTAGTAGCTAACCCGCACTCCTATTTTTTTATTCATTATTAAACCTACTCCTGCATTACCCCTATTTGATTTTGTGTTTATAACCCTGTAATCACCTGACCAAAAGTCTTGTTCCTCCTGCCACCGAACTTCACTAATTCCCACTATATCTAACTTTAACCTATCCGTTTCCCTTTTTAAATTTTCTAACCTACCTGCCTGATTAAGGGATCTGACATTCCACGCTCCGATCCGTAGAATGCCAGTTTTCTTTCTCCTGATAACGACGTCCTCTTGAGTAGTCCCCGCCCGGAAATCCGAATGGGGGACTATTTTACCTCCGGAATATTCCACCCAAGAGGACGCCATCATCATTTAATCATACAGTAAAGCTGCATGTCCTCGGGAAAAATTACGGCTGTAGTTTCCCCTTGCTTTCAGCCGTTCGCAGTACCAGCAGAGCAAGGCCGTTTTGGTTAATGTTACAAGGCCAGATCAGTCAATCATCCAGACTGCTGCCCCTGCAACTACTGAAAAGGCTGCTGCCCCTCTTCAGGAACCACACGTTTGTCTGGCCTCTCAACAGATACCCCTCCAATGTGGTTGCACCTACGGTACGGCCATCTGTATTGCTGAGGCACGCAAGCCTCCCCACCAACGGCAAGGTCCATGGTTCATGGGGGAGGGGGGGGGGGGGTGAGTATCAACTTACTTCATCAAAACATCAGGGAATAAAAAATTAAGTAGATGAGCTATTAGTGTGTTTAGATGATCTCAAAAATAAGAATGAGATTGATATACTCTGGCTGTCTGAACACTATGTAACTGTGGGCATGGATAGTGTCAGTATAAGTGGGTATAATTTAGCATCTTACACTTGTAGATCTAGGATGGATGAAGGAGGAGTTGCCATTTTCATAAAACAATGGTATAAAAGCAAAACTGTAAAAGTAAGCAAATTTTGTGTTGATCAGCACTTCGAGGTTTGTGAATGTGAACTTCAGCTAGATAATGTAGTATTAATATTAGCAACAGTGTACAGGTCCCCATTAGGAGACTGGGAGCTATTCATAAAAAAGTTTGACTCCCTATTATGCTGTCTGTCAGACAAAAAGAAGAAGTTATTAATCTGTGGTGATTTCAATGTAAACTTTCTAAATAATTCTGAGAGGAAAAGTGAACTAGAAGTGTTATTAACAACATATAACTTTGAATCGGTGATCAACTTCCCTACATGTATAACTCAAGACAATAGCACACTAATAGATAATGTATTTGTACAGAAAGAGGATGTAAAACAAACATATGCTTTCCCTGTGGTAAATGGATTGTCAGACCATGATGCACAACTGATTAACTTACAAAACCTAACAGGGTGTACAGTTCGGAAACCATTAAGTAAAAGTGTAAGGTTGCTTAACGCGGTGTCTATAGAGCACTTCAAAGAAAGCTTAAGAAATGTTAATTGAGGAGATGTATATAATGAGCCAAATGCTAATGATAAATGCAACCTATTTCTTGATAAATTTATATCCCTTTTTGAACATTGTTTTCCAAAGAAAATGACTAAATGTAACACCACGCAGTTTTCAAAGAAACCTTGGATTACTACAGGTATTAAAGTGTCTTCAGAAAGAAAAAGAAAAGTTTATGAGACAGCAAGAACTAGTAAAGATCCAGAAGTAGTTTTACACTATAAAAATTATTGTAACATACTGAGAAAATTTGGAAGGAAATCTAGAAATATGTATGTTAGAGAAGAAATTAACAACTCTGGCAATAAAATCAAATTAGTATGGAATGTTGTTAGAAGGGAGACAGTAAAAGTAACCACTGGGGTAGGTAGTATTACTATTAAGGAGAATGAGACCATCCTAACCAACAGTACACAAGCAGCTAATGTATTTAACAACCATTTCCTAAGTGTAGGAGAAAAAATTGGTGAGAACAGTTCAAAAGAAAAAGCCAGGCTGTACATGGAAGAGTCTGTTTTGAAAAAAATTAGATTAAGTTTCACCTAACAACCTCTTGTGAAATAAGTAAAGTCATTAAATCTTTGAAAAATAAATGTTCTGTTGGAGTAGATGACATCTCTAATAAGATATTAAAACAATGTGGAGCAATTACAGCTGATGTTTCGAGTCACATATGTAATGCGTCATTAACTCAAGGTATTTTCCCAGACAGGTTAAAATATGCCGTTGTCAGGCCGCTCTACAAAAAGGGGGACACCACAGATGTCAATAATTATCAGCCAGTATCCTTGGTTACAGCATTTTCAAAAATCTTCGAGAAAGTAATGTACTCAAGAGTGGTTAGCCATCTCAACAGTAATGGGATGCTTAGTAAATCACAGTTTGGATTTCAAAAATGCTGTTCCACTGAGACAGCAATATACAATTTCACTGTCCACATAATAGAGTCTTTAAATAGTAAAATGTCACCAATAAGAATTTTCTGTGACTTGTCCAAAGCATTTGATTGTGTGATGGAGTGTAGCCATGTATGGAAGTGAAACATGGCCGATAACTAGTTTGGACAAGAAGAGAATAGAAGCTTTCGAAATGTGGTGCTACAGAAGAATGCTGAAGATAAGGTGGGTAGATCACGTAACTAATGAGGAGGTATTGAATAGGATTGGGGAGAAGAGAAGTTTGTGGCACAACTTGACTAGAAGAAGGGATCGGTTGGTAGGACATGTTTTGAGGCATCAAGGGATCACAAATTTAGCATTGGAGGGCAGCATGAAGGGTAAAAATCGTAGAGGGAGACCAAGAGATGAATACACTAAGCAGATTCAGAAGGATGTAGGTTGCAGTAGGTACTGGGAGATGAAGAAGCTTGCACAGGATAGAGTAGCATGGAGAGCTGCATCAAACCAGTCTCAGGACTGAAGACCACAACAACAACGACAACAATGTTTAGACAAAAAGTATTCACCGCTCAAAAGAAAGTGGTTAGAATAATGTGTGGGGTTAATAGTCATACATCTTGTAGGCATCTTTTTAAAAGATTGGGAATTCTTACAACAGCCTCACAGTATATTTACTCACTAATGAAATTTGTTCTCAACAACATGGACCAGTTTAAAAACAAGAGTGACATTCATGATTATAATACCAGAAAAAAGAAAGACTTACACTATCCTTTACTCAACCTATCTTTGACACAGAAAGGGGTAAAATATGCTGCTACAAAAATTTTCGACAAATTACCAGATGAAATAAAATGTCTGACAGACAGCAGTAATAGTTTCAAAAATAAATTGAAATCATATCTCCTTGACAACTCCTTCTAAACCATAGATGAATTCTTGAATAGGAATAAATAAATCAGTAAATATAGTATATGCATTTTGTGCCAATATCTTGTGCACTTGACACATTCCACATCATAACGGCTACCATACCATGCGATTGATCAATGGAACATGCAACCACATAGCTATCTAACTAACTTTGCCTATTGAGTCTGGTCTGACATTATCAGCATAAGATATTATCTTAAGGTCAACAAAAGTTTTGTTGATATTCTTTATTATGTCATCCATAAGTGGTGAACAGTAGTGGGAACAGTGCACTGCATTTCTGAACTCCACTCTCACTCATGCCACAAAAATCATCCCTCTCCAACTTGTAGACAGTTAGTACAGTCCTTGTACAACATTTGTATTTTTCTTACCAGTCCTTCAGGTACATTCCTTTTCCTAGAGCACTCCCAGATAGTCTTGCTTGCAACACTGTTATATGCATTCTTTACATTTAGGAACATGATTAAAAGGTTCTTGCCTTGCTTCCAGTATTTTTCATCACCTTGAGGGCACAGAAAATTAGATCCACTATTGAAGTGTTATTTGTGTTATTTCTGAAGCCATACTACCCCTCTTCAGTTGTGGTTCTATAACAACGAAAACAGTTATTGACAAAATAATTTAATTGGATAGATAAAAAATCTACTCACCAAGTGGCGGCAGACACAAAAATAAAAGACAGTTGTAATTGGCAAGCTTTCGAAGTCAGTGGCTCCTTTTTCAGGCAGATGGGTTGAAGAGGAAATAAAGTCTTTCCTTGTCATCCTGTGCGGTAAGTCTCCCTTGACTCACAGTTCTGGGTGACTTTCCCAAAATCTACCCCTTTTTGTAGACCTCTCCAGTACTTTTCCTTCACCCCTCTTCCTTCCCCTTCAACCTTTCTGCCTAAGAAGGAGCAACTGGCTCCAAAAGCTTGCCAATTACAGCTGTCTTTTATGTGTGTGCTTTGTGAGCAGATTTTTGTCTATCCAATTATGTTGTGGTTCAATGACTATTCTCAATCTTTGCTCTGTGATCTTCTGTAGAATTTTCAACCCATGTGACATCAGTCTTATTCGTCTATAATTAGTGGGCTTCCATCTACTCTCTTTCTTAAGCAGAGGAACTGTAACACCCTTACTCCAGCCTGAAGGCATTTGTTGTCTTTCCACATGGCATTGAGGGTCCTGTGCAATCATTGTAGGGCCTAGATGCCTGCTGGTTTTACCATGCCCACATTCACTTCATAGGCAGCTGGAGATTTTCCATTAGACAAACCATACACATTGCAGATATGTATCATGAGGGGAATAAACCACAATTTGCAGCAAGCACCACACATTGGTTTTAATATTAATGCATTCAAATAACTTAAATAGTTTAGTCCTCAATTTAAGTTAATGACACTGCCGTCATGTATTGAATTCACTGAGTTTAATACAGTGAAGACAAAAATAAAAATGTGTTGAATGTAATGCTAAAATATTATTATTCTTGTTTTTTAGGAGTTTATACCACTTCTGATCAATGCAAAAGATGATATTAGAATAACAGATGGCATAATAAGGTAAGTTTGATATTTTTATGATTATTATTTTTTGTGTTAGTGCATTGCCTTGCATACAGAATAAATAAAAAAATAGTGTTAGAAATGTTACAGACAGAAGGGTTGTGCTTGCTGAGAATAATGAAATTCAAGCAGCTTATCAGCAACAGCAGACAATGTATATTAAATATCTAAACCTCATTATCATAGCTTGTCTTTGGCAACTGAAGGAAAATGGAAGAAAGGACACAGAAAGTTGGAAAAGAAAAGCTGTAAAATATCCAGCTCAAGAGGAATAAAATGATCAAAGCTTCATGTTCATAGATGCACATGTATTATTTTTTCTCCATTAACAGATATGAGTAGTCTTTGGAACACAGTTATACTGTTGCATGCACTGTAAATTTCTTTGACTTTGGCACATTTGTGGTGTGATTTGTTACTACCTGCTCCTCCATTCCTTACCAGCTGTCTCTCATTACCCCCTGTGCAGTGACAAGAGACTTCTCAAGAGTGAGTGCGCCCCTATTAATCTTCTTCTTTGGGGAGACCTTGAAGGCTAATGAGTATTGCTGCATTTCTGTGTTGAGATAACTTGTTTGTCTTCCACATCTCAATAATGGATTACCATTGCATAGCGGGAGTTTTAAAAAATCACCATCCAATACAGATTTCACAGAAGGGGAAAAAATGAAGCACAGTATGTTAGATAGTTCAGAGCCATCCTGGAAATTATGAAAATGTAGTCATTGTCTTCTGTTATTTATCAGTTTTCAGCTCCAACACCACTCCATGATTTATGCCCCCTTTTTAGCACATTATTATACTCTCCAACAGCTCTCTCTCTCTCTCTCTCTCTCTCTCTCTCTCTCTCTCTCTCTCTCTCTCTGCCTAGAAGCACCTTGCTAAAACCTGCATTCAAAAGTGCACTGATAACACTGTATCACTCACCTCTCACGAAGCCCGATGGTAGAACCACACAATTTGGCAGCTGCCAACCGCAAATGAATAAAGGTCTCCATACATACACTTATTTGCTGGTAGATGTTGAAAGCTGACTCCTAACTGCTCTTTGTAAAGCAAAAAAAATTTGGTCCATTTCTCCTCCAGTACACAGCCACTTCTCATGACATAGCTGCCCTTTGTGGATTTTGGAGTCCTAGATAACTTCTAGGTTCCATGCTAATCAACTTTTTTGCCTCCAGAAACTCATTAACATCCACCTCCAGCATCAGTGGTCATTTGAATATTTATACAGCTTAGTTCCCACACCAAAATCATCTAGGCCTAGGGAACAGGTCTGTCACACAGCTCTTCTTTATGAATAACTTTTTTACTGTCACCATTGATTCACAGAGGTTACTTTCATCCAACTTAATTTTTCTTCCCGTAACTGATAAAGTTCCGTTTTTCTCTTTCCATTTGTTTCCCAGAAATTTAGATACTGTTGAGCATGTATTGTTTACCAACATTAAATTGTGCTTCTTATTTCTTAGTTTTTCAGAGTTGTGTTTTGGTGCATCTCACTATCCTTCTCTAAAGTTATTTTCTAGAAAGACATTATGTCTGTCTTTGTATGTAGTTTTCCATTTGGTTTTCCTGATTCCAGTGGAAAAGAAGATCTGTTGTCAGTTGCCTGAGAGACTTGTGAAGTACTGCATGTGTATAAATTGCCCAATGCAGTGCTTAAGACAATGAATAAAATATATGTTAGTGATTTTAAGCTTTGCCAGTATATTTTGATTCTGAAACATATCGGACATTCATCCAGGTATGTTTGTCCAGATGGTGCAATATGATGGCAATCTGACTTCAGGTGGTCCTAATTGATTATGTCTGCTGGGTGCCATCTTGTATATCCCCTTCCTCCCATTCTCAAGCGCAGACTTGCAATGCCTGGGCACAGGTCCACTGGTCAAGTGGAAGAGGAAGTGGGCAGCTGAGACACCAGTCTTGATTCACAGCCTCTTTGTGGTTGTCAGAATGCTGCTGATGCTGAGGAAGCATGTCTACACCATGGATGTTCCGATGCTGCTGACATGGAGGAGGCACATCGACACGGTGTGATATCAGTTCTTCAGCTGGTATGGCATGATTGAATCACCCAACAGACTGTCGTTGTACAGTCAGTATTCTCAAGGCTAGATCCCAAGCCTTACTGATTGGAAACTGCTGCCTTTATTTATCAACAATGGAAAATTCAGGATGGAATGTAACAATAGTTATTACTCACCATATAGCAGAGATGCTGAGTCGCAGGTAGGCACAACAAGAAAACTGTCTGAAAATGAGCTTTCGGCCAACAAGGCGACTCAGTATCACCTTTATTTATCAGTTCATCATACAGCTGGATCTCTACAGATTCATCAATGAATCAGATGTACATCACATATCCGGCAGTGTTTTTAGGAGATGCTGACCACAGTATAATTTAATAGCTAAATAGATTCGACAGTATCACTAAATACAATGGTTGGGATGATATGATGTACCTTACCAACATCTGCTTCATTGGTACAGCCCTTCGGTGATTTAAGAACAGTGAGAAAATGCTCAAGAGCCAATACAATTTCAGGCAGAATTAAGAAGTCATTTGATGCCAATCAGTGGTAGGTCTACACAGCTAAAGAAGAACTGAAGAACAGAGCTCAACATAGAGAGGGAGATAACACAGTCATCTGTATTGCTAAACATCTGAAACAGTAATCCAGTCCAAATTGCAGGTTGCCTGTCTAGTGGTTTTTAGATACAACAAAAATTTTATTTTTATTATTTCACACAATTATCAATCAATCTTTTAAGTTTACGTTTTTGTCATAATCCAATCATTATGTTAAAAGTTTTACACAATAAATTTTAGTGTTGATTTTTTCATTAGTCAGTGGATGAATAACTTGAAGCTAATGAAATCAGCATAATTAGGGTTTTATATCATTAACCATCAAATATTTGACAGATTAACTCATTTGTAAAGTAATCAGATGTTTGAAGCTGTTTTATATGCAAGAGTTTAGTGCTTTAAAGAATCGGGCTTTGGGAAGTAACTGTTATACACAAATTGCTTTGAAGCTATTTATCACAGTGAAGCCGAATATTAAGAAAGCTGATAATGTTTAACACCTAATGAAGGAGTAGCAGATGACATCTAGCAAGTGCTTCTTATTAAGGATATCACCATAACAGATGGCTTCATAAGTTGATGACAGCAAACTGAGGTAATACTCCAAAGAAGAGTAGACCAGAAAACACTCAACAGACTTCCAATCATATTATTGGTGGCAGTCACAGAAGAGCGGCAGGAATCTTATTTCACTAATATGGCAAATTGGTGGTATTGAATTCAGTTGAATTGAATCAAATTTTATTTGGTCCTGTAGGTTTGCATTGTGTACAGTAAATGTACATGCAATATAGGACCATTTTGCTTACATTCTAATGGCACAGATGGTAAATAACAATATATACAAATCTAATATGATAAATACTCTTCAGCACTGTAAAATTTCTTTTCCACTGGATAGTTTTGAGTTCCTTTGGAAAGTTAGTGTTATGCACACTACCCTGCAGGTTTTTAGGCAGACTTCTTAGCAATTTGATACGTAAGTACAGAGGTCCTTTTTCTAGGATTGTCACTGTGGAGTATGTGTAGTATATAATTCTTTCTTTGTGTGTTGTGGTTGTCTACAATAACATTAGTAATCCACTCTGCACTATCTTTTGTGATGTATGTTATTGTTTTGTATTTGTAGTTTATGGAGGTGTAAAAATTAAAGATCCCTAGATTTTTGCAGCAGTTTCTGCATGTTTCAGAAATCTTTCTTCTTAAAATGACCCTGTTTTATATATTTTTTTCTGTAATGTGAACACTTTTCATTTCTTGAGTGTTTGTGTTTCCTCACATTGTCACTTCATTGTGCAGATGTGGTTAAAAAAATGAATGGTATGCTGTGCACAGAAGCCATACATCTGCATACTGTGATAGCTGCTTCATCATGAATATGTCAGAACTGAGTTCCCTACAGGAAGAGCTAATATCCTGTTTCCATTCCTGGTCATTATCCACAGTAATATCTAAGAATCTGTTGGATTCTACTTGTTCCATTCTTTTGTCCACATGTAAATCCATGTTTACAGCCTTCTCTTTGTTTATGAATGCTGCATACACAGGTTTATAACCAGTTCATTCTTCAAGAGCCCTTGAGCTATGACTATGCAGAAATGCATGCTCTTCTTACAAACTGTTCCACATTTTTGTCACTGTTCTGTATTGTCATGTCATCTGCTTTCAATATTTTTTTCTGCTTCTCTTCAACATGTATATCATTAATGGAGAGGTCAAATAGCGAAGGCCCATTGCTGGATTCTGTGTCACTCCATAATTGATGGCTTTGCTTTCTGATTGCTATGAGATTCCTATTGATAGATACTCTTTCTTGTTGCATAAGGATGATTGTATCCACTCTCCTGGTTTCCCTTAAACACCATAGTTTCCTAATTTTTGTACAAGTATTTCACTGTCAGTGGTGTCAAACGCTTTGGAGACATCCAGAAAAATTGCAGATACAACATCTTTTTTATCTAAGAAGTGTATAATACAGGATGTACAAAAAGTCCAGGAACCCTTTCAATTATTTATTGCACAAAAACAAAACATTGTACAGATATCATACATATGTCATTTTGAAGAGAAACCCTTAAAGTTTTTTTTTCATGTATACCACCACAGCATAGTTTGGTAATTTGCCGATAGTCACCGCTAGTCGCAAACATGGTGAGTTCAGTGCGGAGTGAACTTTCTGTGTGTTGGAGTTCAACAAAAACAAGTGTGCTAAGCTGTTCAACGGATGTTTAGAACCAAGTATGGTAAGATGCCACCAACAAGGAAGCCATTTACCACTGGCACAACAAATTTGTTACGATGGGTTGCTCGTGCCCGGCAAAGAGAAGAGGCCGTCCCAGTGTGAGTGAAGTGAATGTTGAACGCGTACGAGAGACATCCATAAGGAGACCAAAGAAATCAGTGCATCTTGCATCAGGTGAACTCGAAATGGCTCCAATGACAGTGTGGAAAGTCTTGCGACAGAAGCTGTCTATGAAACCAACCAAATTGGAGCTAGTGCAGAAGCTCAATGATGATGACAAAGACAAGCGTTTTGAGTTTTGTTCGGAGTTGCAATAATTGAATGAGGATGGGCATGGCATTGTTGATCGCTTAATTTTTAGTGATGCAGCCACTTTTCACACTAATGGAAAAGTGAACAGGCACAATTGTCGAATTTGGGGTACAAAGCATCCACAGGAATGCATTGATTTTGAGTGTGATTCCCCTAAGGTAAATGTTTTTTTGTGCCATGTCACGTTGAAAACTGTATGGGCCAATCTTCTTTGTTGAGAGCACTGTCACTGGATACTCCTACTTGGCCTTGTTGCAGCAATGGCTGATGCCTCAAATGCAATTGGCCTCTCCATTCATCTTTCAGCAGGATGTGGCTGCACCCTATTTTCATTGCGAAGTTCGTGGGTACCTGAACACAGAGCTGCCGCATTGATGGATTGGTCCTGCTACAGAAGGGGACAGCTGTTTCATGAAATGGCCTCCCCAATCACCAGATCTCACTCCGTGTGACTTTTTTCTGCGGGACACATTAAAGATCTGGTGTATGTACCGCCTCTACCACGTGATGTAGCAGAGCTCCGGGAGAGAATACGTGAAGAGACTGCCACATTCAATGATGCCATGCTGGGACAGGTATGGCAAGAATGCGATTACTGTATTGACATCTGACAGGTCACTAATGGTTCGCTTATCGAATGTTTGTAAAAAAAAATTCAGAGTTTCTCTTCTAAATGCAATATGTATGACATCTGTACAATGTTTAGTTTTTGTGCAATAAATAATTGAAAGTGTTCCCCGACATTATGTAAACCCTGTGTATTTTGCCAGAACTGAAATTGCTGATTGACTAGATACACCCTTTCTGAAAGCATGCTGTGATTTTACAAGAATGTTATGTTTGTCCTGGTAAGTGACTAATCTTTTGTACATAATCATTTCCAAGATTTTGGAGAAACATGATATGAGTGGAACTGGCGTGTAGTTTTTGGGATCATCCTTATCCTCTTTCTTGTATGTTGGTACCACTTTGCTTATCTTCAGTTTTTCTGGAAAAATTCCATCTCTGAAAGAGCTGTTTGCTATGTCCAGCAGTGGTGTGATTATTCACTCTCTTACTATCTTTATTATGTGGTTCAGTATTTCATCACTCACCAGCTTATTTCTTGGACTTCAGTTCTGTACAGTTTTCCTCACTTCATCTTCTGTGGCTGGTTATATTTCACTGGTAATCCACTGTGTTCAGTCTTGCAGCTTTTCTTGTCTCTTTAAAGGGGAATGCTATACTAAAATAATATTTAATTGTTGTAATAAATACATCATACTCCTCATTTACATTCTGTGCCTGTAAGGTTTCATTCCAGGTTTGTCTACTTAATATTGTTCTAAAGATGTTAATATTTTACTCACTGATGATCCTGATTTATTTGGTTGTTCTTTTCGTTTCTGATAGTATGTCATTGCTTCTGCAGATGGAGATCAGCTGTCCATGATGATGGGAGATTTCTATTTGAACTACATATAACTCATAATTACACCTGTTAATGTTAGTAATGATGTAATCAATAATGGTGGCACATTGAACTGCAGACAGATACAGTGAAAAGACTGTTACGCATTGAGCTTTCATCTGTATATTGTTGACATTCCAACCTGGAATTTTCATTGTTTGTTACCAATGACTGTCTGACTTTGAGAGGTCACTCTTCTTAGCAAAATTATTGTTGTCTGCATCTTATACCATATTAACAGTTCTTCAAAACCTTGTCTTGTTTTTGAACCTTTTGCTATGTTGAAGTCTCCATGTGTAACAGTGTTTCTCTTCATATTCATCCTTAGTATGTTAGCAGTTTTTTTTTCAGAACGATGCTAATCTTGCCACCTGGTGATATGTACACAAAAAACACTGTAAAGTTGTCTTTTACTACACTAGTCATTTCAAAGTTTTTTTTTTTTTCTCTCTAGCTGTGGGTAACCTCACACTTTTACTGTTTGCTGTCTTTCGGAGCATTCCTGTTATAATAAATGGAGAAACTTCACCATCTTTATGTTTAGGTCTACAGAAGTAACTGGATAAAATACAGTCCTTTAATGTCAGATTACCTCTGTGACTTTAAATTAGTCCTTGTACACTGGTGCATAATATGTCTGATTATACTTAGGAATACTTCCAGCTATAGCTTACTGTTTCCAATGTGTTTGATAATCTGGTGAAATACTTCTATCTAATTTTTCTTTTGCTGACTTGTATATTGTGGTTTGTATGGTGAGAGCATATTCTGTAATACCTCCTTTTTTGTGTGGTGCTTGTATTTTGCTATTTCAGCTAGAGCTTCTGGTTTTTCACCCCCTTCAGGCCATATTAGTTTCTCTTGCTTCTAATGATTTTGCAGACATTTCTAAACATTCTGCTAAGTTTTGCAGACCACAATATACTTATTCTTTGATGGCAAATTTATTTTGGAGCTATCTTTGTCTCTCACTGACCTTCTTTTTTATGATTCCACTAAATATCATCATCTACGATCCAACATAGACACTTGCCAAAGGAATCAGTTTTCTTGTGTCGTTAGCAATTTATTCTTCATATCAACATGTGTAAAGATATCTCTGTAATTATGTTTGGTTTCCGAATTCAGTTGTGCAATTCTGTGTTTTGCATTTCCCATGTCAGTTGGGAATGGCTTTTTTTTCTGCAGTGATTGCCAATTATTAGAAACTCATTTTCTTTCCCTTGCATAGACATGTCTTTTCTTTTACTGATTGTCACCACCTTCTGTTTATATTTATACACATGGTTTTGGCTTGCTGTGTTTATCATGACATCATGGATGTGTCATTGCTAGTATGTATACATGTATTTTGTGAGATTGTTGTTTTTCTGTTTGATGGATTTCACACATACCGGACTGTTTTTTTTTTCATATTAATCTATGATATTCTTTCTTTATAGTTAATACTTCAATTTTTAATGCCTCAATGTCATTTTGTAGCAACTTTATAACTTTGTTTTTTGAATCCACTGCGCTTACAAGAACAGTCATTTCATCATGTAGCAGCCATGGCACATCCACAGAAAATCATTACTGATGAATTTTAAGTTTTACTTTTGTGCACTTTTCGTGTAATCATTAATTGTGCTTGGAACCCAAAACACTCTTTATCACTCACTTTTCACATTTTATATACGAAGAACTGTTTATTTTTGCCTTTTTAGTAAAAGTGAAGTGTCACTACTGTTTTCTAATGATGGCATCTTGAAATGGTACAAAGCCCAGATAACTGGAACTGCATTGAATGTTGAACCCAACTAGGAAGAAGCAATTTTACTAATTCAAAATGATGTTCATTGATCTTTGGCACTGGGTACAATGTGTTATCCTTATAGTGTCATTATTTATTACAGTGCTATTATTTATTAATGTAAAAATAATTGTAATTGTTTTATAAATTTTTGACATGTCTCGTGTACGCAAACCAAATGTATTGCAAATGTGCGTCATGAGATGAATAAAACACAATTCAACTGATATCGTCAAGGCAGACTGATATGGTCAAATGGAGTCAGAAACCTGTTTGTCAAGGAGGGTGAACTAGCAGAAAAGTAGAGAAATAAAAAGACTGGGTATGGTGGTGGAATGAGGGCTATGTAGTGCTGGAATGGGAACATGCAAGGGACTGAATGGGTGAGGACAGTGACTAATGAAAGTTGAGGCCAGGAGGGATATGGGAATGCAGGATGTATTGCAGGAAAAGTTCCCACCTGCACAATTCAGAATATCTGTTGCTGGTTGAAGGATCCATGTGGTACAGTCATTGAAATGAAGGATATTATGTTCGGCAGCGTGTTCAGGGTGATCCACTTGTTTCTTGTCCACAGTTTGTCGGAGGCCATTAATGTGATCAGACAGCTTGTTGGTTGTTATGCCTGCACAGAATACACCACAGGGGTTGCAACGTAGCTTGTAGACCACATAACTGGTTTCACAGTTAGTCCTGCCTTTGATTGGATAGGTAATGTTAGTGATTGAGCTGGAGTAGGGGGTGGTGGGAGGATGTACGGGACAGGTCTTGCATCTAGGTCTATTACAGGAGTATGAGCCATGAGGTAAGGGATTGGGAGCAGGGGTTGTGTAAGGATGTACAAGTCTATTGTGTAGGTTTGGTGGTCGGTGGAATACCACTGTGAGACGGGTCAGAAGGATAGTGGGCAGGACATTTCTTGTTTCAGGGCACAATGAGACTTAATCGAAACCCTGGTGGAGAATGTAATTCAGTTGCCCCAGTCCTGGGTGGTACTCAGTTACGAGGGGAATGCTCCTCAGTGGCCAGACAGTAGGACTTTTGGAGCTGGTGGGAGATTGGAAAGATAATGCATGGGAGATTTGTTTTTGTACATGGTTGGGAGGATAATTACAGTCAGTGAAGGCTTCAGTGAGACTCTCAGTATATTTTGAGAGGGACTGTTCGTCACTGCAGATGCGATGACCGTGGGTTGCTAGGCTGTATGGAAGGGACTTCTTGGCATGGAACAGGTGGCAGCTGTTGAAGTGGAGGTATTGCTGGTGTTTAGTAGGTTTGATATACATGGAGGTTCTGATGTAGCCATCTAGGGGTGGAGGTGAACATCTAGAATGGTGGCTTGTTGGGTTGTGTAGGACCAGGTGAAGCAAATGCGGTAGAAGTTGTTGAGGTTCTGGAGGAATGTGGATAGGGTGTCCTCACACTTGATCCAGATCATGAAGATGTCATTAGTGAATCTGAACCAGGTGAGGAGTGTGGGATTCTGGGCGTTGAGAAACTATTCCTCCTGATGGTCGATGAATAGGTTGGCACAGGATTGTGCCATGTGAATGCTCATAGCCATACCTTGGATTTGTTTGTAGGTTAGTAATATGGTTGAGGATATAGTTGGTCATGGTGATTACGAAGGAGGTTGTAAGTTTGGAATCTGTTGGGTGTTGGGAAAGGTAGTGTTAAATAATGGTAAGGCCATGGGCATTAGCGATGTTAGTGTAAAGGTAGGTGGCATCAGTAGTGATGATGACCATGACACCATATGGTAAAGCGATAGGAACTGTGGAGAGTTGGTGGACGAAATGGTTGGTATCTTTTATATAGGTGTGTAGGTTCCAGGTAATAGTTGAAGATGTTGGTCTATGAGAGCAGAGATTCTCTCAGTGGGGGCCCTTCCCAGAACCTCTCACCAGAGTCCATCTCTCTACTCACCCCTATCACTCTGTGCACTCCTACCTGCTACATACTTCCTAGAGCCCATAAACCTAACCACGCAGGACATCCCATTGTAGCCAGTTACTATGCCCCTGTACAGTCTAGCCACCTGAGGTCGTCATATCTGCAGTGACAAGCGGTCCCTCTTGCAAAGTACTGAGGATCTCACTGAAGCCTTCACAACCTGTAATTATCCTCCCAACCTAGTACAAAAACAAATCTTCTGTGTCTTATCTTTCCAGTTTCCCACCACCTGACAAGGCCCACCATCCGGCCACTGAGGAGCATTCCCCTTGTAACTCAGTACCACCCAGTACTGGAGCAGCTGAATTACATTCGTCAGGGTTTCGACTACCTCTCATTGTGCCCTGAAATGAGAAATGTACTGCCCACTATCCTTCCCACCCCTCCTGCAGTGGTATTCCACCATCCACTGAACCTACACAACACACTCGTCCATCCCTACACCACCTTCCTCACAGCTCATTCCCCCGCAGTTAGTAGGCCTAGATGCAAGACGTGTCCTATACATCCTCCCACCACCACCTACTCAAGTCCGGTCACAAACATCACCTATCCCATCAAAGACAGAGCTACCTGTGAAACCAGTCATGTGATCTACAAGTTGATTTGCAACCACTGTGCTGCATTCTATGTGGGCATCACAATCAACAAGCTGTTTGTCTGCATGAATGGCCACTGACAAAATGAGGCCAAGAAACAAGTGGACCACCCTGTTGCTGAGCACACTGCCAAACATGACATCCTTCATTTCAATCACTGCTTCACAGCCTGTGCCACATGGATCCTTTCCACCAGCACAAGATTTTCTGAATTGTGCAGGTGGAAACTTTCCCTGCAATATCCTATGTTCCCGTAACTCTCCTGGTCTCAACCTTCATTAGTTGTTGTCCTCTCCCACCCAGCCCCTTCTCTGTTCCCATTCCAGCACTACACAGCCCTCATTCCTCCATCGCAACCAGTATTTTTACATCATCTCCCCCCCTCCCCAATCTCTCCACTGTTATCTGTCGTCTAACCTCCTGACTGCACATAGCTGCCCTACTCTCTTTTCACCTCACCCCTGCACGCTCCCCGATAGCACGTCACTGTCTGCACCTCCCCCTACTATGCCTCCCACTCCCCCCCCCCCCAGTCTCCCCCGTACCCCCGCCCAGTCGCTACTCCCAACATGCACTGCACTGGTGCTGCTGCTGCTTGCAGTATGCCTCAGTCGCCTGAGACTGCATTTGCATGAATGTGTATGTGTGTGTTTGTCATCTAATTTTGATGTAGGCCTTACTGGCCGAAAGCTATATTTGTGACAGTTTTTGTGTTGTGCCTATCTGCGACTCAGCATCTCTACTATATGGTGAGTAACAACTTTCCTTTTCATATGACAGTTACATTCGATCCTGGATTTTCCATTGTTTGATTTTTCTATGACAGCTTTTCTTTGATCCTAACCCAGTGCTGTTTTCTTTTGTTACTATTTTCTAATGCATCGCTATACTCAATGTCCGTCCTTCTTTTTCTTCTTTCTTGTGTTTATCTTGTCACCTTACAAACTGCACTGCATGATGTACTTAAAGAGCCTCACTGTATAAACCATCTTGGCTGCGCAGAACAGACAGCTACAAGACCATGATCATTGTTGTTGCAGCATCTTATATCCCACATTATCCCGTCGATACCATTAAATGATACCTTCAATTGATCACTCTCCTTGCGTTACTCTCCCGTATTTTTACGTGTTATTTCCCACACCTTTCCGGTGCCACACGATCTTGTATGTCATCCTACGAACCCCTCCCCATTGCTCACTCTTTCTCTGTTCTATCCCCATCACACCCAATTTCACCTCATCCAGTCACATCTGCCATCCCCCCTTCATCATACTTATCCTCCATCAGACATGCTACCCACAGTAAAATATATATTTATATATTATTTATATCTTTTCTTTGACCTCATTGTGACTTCTTGCCAATTTTAGTGAGTCTTCACCTTTCACTAGTGTTGATGTCATTTTATTTCCCCCTTTGTCTCAATTTCATCCTTCTCATGATTTTTCTCACTTATTTGGGTGTATTTTTGCGAATTTTTTCAGATGTAATTCTGTGTTATTTACATGATTTTTCGAATTTTTTCCACCACCATGGATCCTTGCTCCTTCCATCTGCATCAACACAAAAAGGTTTCCTTATTCCTAGCCAGAACCCAGTCCCACATACTGCTCCTGCGTTGTTGCTTGGCTCATGGAATCCCCAAAAATGGCTTTTACCCACCTCCAGCTGCCACCCATCCTTCCACAATGACTTCCAACTGTTCAGATTCCGACAATGCTTAACCATCACCAACATAGTCATGCAAAATTATATTAACCAAACACAAACTTCATTGCAGTACATTCCCTGCATCCACAAAATTCTCCTGCCATGCAATCCCAAATTCCTGTAACCCATAACACACATTGAAAATCTTGCGCTCCAGGAACTAGAGCAGCATGCACAATGCCACCTCAGAAAGCTCTCCACCCTGCTCACTTCCTACTCTCACCTTGGAGTACCACTGTCCACCCCCTCTACAATAACCTCCAAACCTCTTCCACATCCCCTCATAGCTGACAAACCCTGTCTCGCAGGCCTGCTACATTTACCCTACCCTCCAAAACTCCCTCCCAGAATGTAAACATGCCCAAAACACAGTGATGAACCTATCCTCCAGAAGCCTTACCCCCACAGAAATACCACTCCTTTTCAAAGGTCTCACCTTTTGCCCCACTCATAAATTCAACCATACAGGACTTGTTAAAGACCTTCTCTCCTTCTCCTGGTTCCTACAGTGGAATTAATTTTTTGCCATGAACCCTACCTATCAGACTCAACTGGGACCAAATTGAACCTTGCCTAACTCAGTTCACTCTTCCATCCAACCATGATCCACCCCCACTACTCCCAAATCACCCCCTGTTAATTTTCCAGAATTTCTTAACTTCAAACCTTGCCTCGCCATCATTCCCCATATTTTTCAACATGCAAACTAATCTTACATCTCCAGAAACAACTGAAGTCCACCATCTAAAAACTAATCCCAACTTTATAATCATACCTGTGGATAAAGGCTCCACCACTGTTGTTTTGAATTGCAAGAACTATCTGACAGCCAGCTGTCAGATAAGTCTATCTACAAACCTTGCCACAGTGACCCCGTTCCAGAAATCTGACAGGATCTCCAGTCACTCCTCAAATGCTTAGGCCCATCCCAGAACCTCTCGCCAGAGTCCATCTCTCTGCTCACCCCGGCCACTCCCCGTACTCCTACCTTCTACATGCTTCCAAAAATCTATAAATCCAACCACCAAGGATGCCTAATTGTGGCAGGTTACTGCGTCCCCACTGAGAGAATCTCTGCTCTCGTAGACCAAAACCTTCAACATATTTCCTGGAACCTGCCTACCTACTTAAAAGATACCAACCATTTCCTCCACCAAATCTCTACAGTTCCTGTCCCTTTACCACGTGGTGTCCTGCTTGTCACTATTGATGTCACCTCCCTTTACACTAACACCCCTAATGCCCAAGGCCTTACTATTATTTAACACCACCTTTCCCAACGCCTGACAGATTCCAAACCTACAACCTCCTTCCTAATTACCATGACCAACTATATCCTCACCCACATTACTTTTCCTTTGAAGGCATTACCTATAAACAAATCTGAGGTATGGCAATGAGCATTCACATGGCACAATCCTGTGCCAACCTACTCATGGGCCATCAGGAGGAATACTTCCTCAACACCCAGAATCGCAAACTCCTCACCTGGTTCAGATTCACTGATGACATCTTCATGATCTGGATTGAGTGTGAGGACACCCTATCTAGATTCATCCAGAACCTCAACACCTTCTCGCTCCTGGTTCACCTGGTCCAACTCAACCCAACAAGCCACCTTCCTCGATGTTGACCTCCACATCAAAGATGGCCGCATGAGTATTTCCGTCCATATCAAACCTACTAACTACCAGCAATGCCTCCACTTTGACAGCTGCCACTTATTCCATACCAAGAAGTCCGTTCCACAAAGCATAGACACCTGAGGTTGTTGCGTCTGCAGTGTCAAGCGGTCCCTCTTGCAATATACTGAGGGTCTCAGTGAAGCATTCACAATCTGTAATTTTACTCCCTACCATGTTCAAAAGCAAATCTCCTATGCCTTATCTTCACACTCTCCCACCACCTCCAAAAGTGCCACTGTCCTGCCATACAGAAGCATTCCCCTCCTAACTCAGTACTGGAGCAACTGAATTACATTCTCCACTAGTGTTTTGACTATCCCTCGTTGTGCTCTAAAATGAGAAATGTCCTGCCCACTATCCTTCTCACCCCTCCCACAGTGGTATTCTGCTGTCCACTGAACCTACACTATATACTTGTCCATCTCTACACAACCCCTGCTCCCAACTCCATACCTCATGGTGCATACCCCTGTAATAGACGTAGATGCAAGACTTGTCCTATACATCCTCCCACCACTACCTACTCCAGTCCGGTTACAAACATCACCTATCCCATCAAAGGCAGGGCTGCCTGTGAAACCAGTCACGTGATCTGCAAGCTAAGCTGCAAACTGTGCTGCATTATATGTAGGCATGACAACCAACAAGCTGTCTGTCGACATGAATGGCCACCAACAAACTGTGGCCAAGAAAGAAGTGGACCACCCTTTTGCTGAGCACACTGTGAGTCATGGCATCCTTCATTTCAATGACTGCTTCACAGCTTGTGCCATATGGATCCTTCCCACCAACACCAGCTTTTCTGAACTGTGCAGGTGGGAACTTTCCCTGCAATATATCCTATATTCCCATAACCCTTCTGGCCTCAACCTTTGTTAGTCATTGTTCTCTCCCATCCAGCTCCTTCTCTGTTCCCATTCCAGCACTACATAGCCCTCATTCTTCCATCACATCCAGTCTTTTTATTTCTCTCCTTTTGCGCTATCCCCTCCTTCCCTACCTCTCTGCTGCCCTCTGTCTAACCTCCCAATTGCACACAGCTGCCCTACCCTCTTTCCACCTCGTTCCTATGCACTCTCCAACAGCACGTCACTGTCTGCACCCAACCCTACTATCCCTCCCCCTTCCCACTCCAACCTCCTCCTTACCCCCACCCAGTCGCTACTCCCATCGTGCATTGGTCCAATTACTCACAGTGCAGCTTCAGTTACCTGAGACTGCAGTCACGTGTGTGTGAGTTGCATTTGTGGGAGTGTGTATATGTGTGTTTGTCATCTAATTTTGACGAAGGCCTTACTGGCCAAAAGCTAAATGTGTGACAGTCTTTTTGTTGTGCCTATCTGCAACTCAGCATCTCCGCTATATGGTGAGTAGCAACTCTCCTTTGCACAATATTGTTGAAGTAATCTAGAAGCAGCTATGTCAGTTATCAATGTGAACAGAAACAGGCATTGTGGTTTATGAAGACAGCTTACTAACTGTTAGGGTCTTTTTGTTGTGGTGATGGTGTGCACCGCAGAGAAAAATATAGGCCCCAAATCAGGCACTCAGATTAATTTGATTCTGTGAAATTAATTTCAGCATGTGAGAACTGTTTCTTAGACAGTAACATAGCCAGACATCAGAGCTGAAAATCTTTTTAGGACAATTCAGTTTAAAATGTGAAAATTATAAATCAGCTAGAGATGTAGTATATTTATGTAACAATTTTTAAATGTTAAAATTAAGTGATGCAACAGGATTTAATTTTTTCTGGCCTCATGATCTTAAGGCCTGTTAACTTTCAGTCTAAGAATTTCCTTTTCTGTCAGACACTGGTCTGGCCAATGTGACACATTTCAGTTGATGACTTTTTGGACAAGGTATTATTCAAGAAGTTTTTGAAATCGTCTTTGGAAGTATTGAATGGTAATGGAAAGTAATGAACATAGCCTTCAAAAATAAAATGTCATACACAAATAATTTTTGGTATTCTGTTCATTTGATTAATACGAATCAACTAGTTTAATTATTTTCCATGTATAACATCAATTACGTGAAATTAATTTGTTAAATGTAGAAATAATTATTAAAAAATCCATTCAAGAGAAAGGAGGGTAAATAAAATGTTACTAATATTGAGAAAGCCAACAATAAGTGCAAAGTTGCGTGGAAGCTAGTAACAAAATGTTGGCAAAAATTCCAGAAATGAAAAAAGCAGTATCTTTCCACACTCTCTATGATTTTCTTATTAAATCACTTGAGTGAGACTGTGGTATCACCAAACCTGATATCAATTCATCAGAACTTCTAGCACAAAATTGTTGTACATCATCACCTAATATGACCAAGTTATCTGAGATCTGACTTAGTTTCACTGTAAATGCAGTAAAGAGCTTAAACCGTTCAGTGATAGATTAAAAGGGAGATATTACATGAAAAGTACTTAGTGAAATATAAATAATTTAAGGAGTTAGGGCAACAAATTGTTGAAAGTTGAGACGCTGATTAATGGATAAGCACATAAACATGCCTGAAAATGTTGCTAGATTTTGAATGATTCCTCCTTCCTGAATAATATACAGACAGATAGATACACAGTGTAGATATATGTGATTTATATTGCAATCTTCTGAAGAAATTGGCGGTAATATGAGTATTAATAATCCTGTAACTCTTGGAATATTTAATGCATGTTTGAGGGATACTTTCGTGGAGAACAGATGTGTCTAGCGCAGACAAATTTCCATATTTGCAGCATTTGCTAGAGATACAAGAAGCCGATGCAGGCAAGTAAATATCGAAGTTAATTAGTAAGTCACTGAATTTGTTGGTCATTTGGAAAAGAAAAATAACTCTTCACATGGCACAGTTTGATCAAAAACTGTATGTTGTACTGAGTCTTTTTCCATGACACACACTGATTACAAATGCATACTCTTCCTCCTCCTTCACTCACTGTACAGATTCCTGTTTTAGCTTGTAACAGTGATACCATTTGATGCAACTGCTAGTCACCACAACCATTGCCAACTATTGCCTTTGAATGCACCATTATTTACATGTGCTTATTCTTTTATACTTATTCATTTAATACTCAGGCCTTTTTGTTTTTTTGTTTTTTGTTTTTTACTTCAGAACTATTTCACTATCTGACGCAGTACTCCAGCCATAATTCCATGCAGTACGCTAACTGCCACATAACTCTTACACATCAAAACTCATATTAAAGAAAAGATACCTTACATCCTCCACTAACATATTTTTCAAATTTGACAAGAAAATTTGGAAAACAAAAGTTTGAAATGACATAACTAGTACACTATGATAATTTACTCCACATCCCTCCATGGTATGACAAAGTAATAGGCAACACATCAATCACACAATACTTTAAAAAACATTTAAACATGCATGAATTAAATAAATTCACCCTATACACGTGCTTCAGTGTCTGTACATTTTTACAAAGCAGTAATGTAACAGACAAAAGATAAATCGAGATTAATTATTAACCAAAACAGCCACACATGAAACATCATTCAACTAATGATTTGATTATAGTACTTTCACATTATCACTCACATCTTTGCTCCAAATCCATCTGAGTGTTAGCTGTAATTTGGTCTTTATTTTCATGAGTGACTAAAATGAGGAAGTACCACACTGCGTAGCTGGTGTTTGGCTGAAATCAGAAACTGGTACGACATCTCTCACTGCTGCTCTGTGTAATGTGATCTTTGTCTTTACTGCCATATTTATGAACATGTTGTTAAGGATTCTATTGTAGCTAAATACTTGTGAGAAGCAAGGCTATAAATATGATTGCTGCTCATTTCACTCTCAGCAGTTTAAGCTATGCTCTTTGGTTCCTGCATAACCATACCATCAGAAATTGTGGCATATTCAAAAATAAACAGCAAAATTTTTGTGACAAGAAAGAATATAAACATCATTACCGATGGTTTCATGTACCGAAATTTCATCTTTTGTTTTTTAATCAGACTGAAGTCACGAAATTGAAGAAACTAGTTCCTGATACTGCACATTCCTATATATACAAAAGACCGATGGTTTCATGTACCGAAATTTCATCTTTTGTTTTTTAATCAGACTGAAGTCATGAAATTGAAGAAACTAGTTCCTGATACTGCGCATTCCTATTTATACTTCGAGTACTGCACAACATACTTATGTTAAATGAATAAGAAAGTCCTAGAATGTATTACAAACATGATTCTGGGGGAGGGGTGGGGCAGGGGAACCGTGTACCTGGACGCGAACCTATTTCCTTCAACTCCATAAGTGCATGTCTCTAGCCACATGACCACAATCGTCATACACAATTTTGAGCATTACTATCATTCATCTTAGAACCTTGTAATATAACAATGAAAACAATCAAATTTTGACAAAATAATTTAATTAGATAGATAAAAAATCGACTCACGAAGCTATGGCAAAACACACACATAAAAGACGGTTGTAATTAAGCAAGCTTTTGAAGCCAGAGGTTCCATTTTCAGACAAAAGGGTTGAAGGGGAAGGAAGAGGGGTGAAGGAAAAGGACTGGAGAGGTCTAGGGAAAGGGGTACATTTCGGGAAAGACTTACCGCACAAGATGAGAAGGAAAGCTTCTGCCCGAAGAAGGAGCCATTGGCTTCGAAAGCTTGCCTAATTACAACCCTCTTTTATGTGCGTGTTCTGCCACTGCTTCTTGAGTGATTTTTTATCTATCCCATTAAATTAGAATCTCCTAAGGACTATTACAGCCATTGTGTCATTAACTGACATTTAATTACAACAAACTGTACCTATAATGACATGTCTGTGATAAATCTTCAATGCACCATTGCCTTGAAATGACATAGTCATAACACACGATTATAATACAGAAACAATGAAAGAAGATGAATCGAGTATGGTATGTCAAAAGTAGCAGGCGAGGGGTGTCAAGTGAATGATTTCAGATGAACGCCAGTCGAAAGCAGTTGTGGCTTCCTCATTTTACTTTTAGTCACTTGTTGTGGGGACAAGCTGAGTCACCATGCATCTGCACAGTTTTGATGTCCTAGCTCCCACTTCTGACAGAAGGAAAAGCCCTACTCCTTGCCTGCACATTATTGATGTCTGGACGCGATATTGCTGTAAACTTGTGACTTGTTGACAATATAGAGTAAAAACTAATTGCGCTGAAGCATTCACTTACAAATAACATAATGAAGACTGGCAAACTGATTTACACTCATGAAGTCTTTTTTTATTGAACAACACTGTGTCTTGTCTGTCACTACTGTGTAATGAGATGTGTAGTCCATCTTTCTTTTCCTTCTCCTCCTCCTCCTTCCTTCTGCCATTCTTTTTCATGCCCATAAAATTTGTTCCATCCTTTCATCCACTGCACACGTGTGTTTTTGAAGCTTTTGTGCATTTTCTGTCTTGTTCAGCTTTCTCATCTCATCCTCCTTCCTTCTTCTTTCCTCTCATTTTCTTTTCCCTATTTAGTTTCATTTTTAAACGATTTTTAACCATTTTCTTCGATTTTACTATTGTGGTTTGCAATTTTCCAGGTAATTTCCACTCTTCTATTGCGTGTCCTTCATCTTATAGATGCTATTTCAAATTGCTGTATCTCACATGATCTATTTGTTTCTGCTTTCTATGGTCTTCTTCTGTAATAGCATAATATATCCTCATAAATGCATCTGTATTCTGCATAGTCTTGCTATTCTTTAAATGTAACCATTTGCTCTTTTTTGTCCTTCCCAACATTCACAGCATTTTCACCAAAATCAACTCTACTTGACATCCTGCCTTCCAGTCTGCCCCCCAATATGCAATCCATACACAAATTCAATACTACCTAAGCCTTTCTTGCATATATTTCTCCCTCTATTTTGATTATACTTCTATCAGTGCTTTTATGTCACTCTTTTCTTTCAAACAGTCAATCTTATTTGAGGAATGGTAAGCAATATGCCTGTATTCCTAGAGAAAGACCTAGTTCACAACAAATGAAGGTATATGTCCACTGTGGATCTGTGTTGTGACCTTTTTTGGTACTGTTAATAATTAATGACCTGTCTTCAATACCTAAAATTGTGTTGATAATACCATTGCTCAAGCATTGTATGGATTTGGAATGAATGGATTTT
Source organism: Schistocerca serialis cubense (assembly GCF_023864345.2). NCBI lineage: Eukaryota > Metazoa > Arthropoda > Insecta > Orthoptera > Acrididae > Schistocerca > Schistocerca serialis. The sequence continues at coordinate 462,428,787 of NC_064639.1, forward strand.
TGCTTAATGAGAGAAAAATGCAGCAAATTGTTTTTACTTAATAATTATTTTGTTCTTCATATAAAATGCAATATAGTTTATTTTATACAAAGAATTTGCCCAGAGTAAACACAGAGAAAACATCAACTTTGAAAATTTGAGAAACAGTAGCCGTATTTATGTATCACATCATAGATTGTCAAAATTAATTATTAGCTATGAGCTAACATGCCATAAATTATTTAATAAGCTCGTAGTAGTTGTAAAAAGGTCTCCTGGAGGTGCATTTAAACAAAGATTATGTAACATTCATTGTATGAGTCATTATCTACAGCTGACGTACAGCAGTTTTGTATGTATTAATGTATTTACTGTCTAATATTGCTGTCACTGTATAGTGCTGTAATGGTCTAACGTGTAATTGTAAAATTATTGTACAGTTATAAACTGACACTTCAAGTCCAGTACACAAGTTGTCAACTAATTAGATGTAGACATGAAAAAATAACTCTGCGCATAAAAAATTCACCACTTGTAAAAAAAATCCTCTTTGTGTCCATATAATGATTGTTGGGTTTCTCTCCCACTTCCCTCTCCAGAATGACTATATGGAAAATAAGACTATTATGTGATTGTTTTTGATGTTTTTGTTTTCAGAGTGTTTGTGAACGCAACAACACCAATAGAATGCTTATTTGCAGTGGATTCAGTATCAAAGACGGATGCTGGTCGCCTCACAATTTCCGAGGTAAACCAGTTACTCTTATCAGGAAAGGAAGCATTTGTGGATTCTCGAAGTACGAGGGCTGTCATGGACTTCATGAAAATATTACTTGAGAAGGTACTACAGAACTCATTATGATATAAGAGGTAATTTATTGTTTAGGAAACACATTAAATTAGTCCCTATTAATAAAAACAACTGTTATTTTCAATTTGCAGAAGGAAAAGCTATCTGAAAGTGAATGTGAGAGCATCAATAATTGCTTACTCCTGCTGCGCAATATTCTACATATTCCAGAAACACGCATTAACCAGTCATCTGCAAACCATACCAGCATGCAAAATCAGATTCTGTGGAATATATTTGCACAGAATGTGGACAAGATTCTTATCCATCTTTTGACATGCGAGCAAAAGGTACTATTGGTATAGTATACTATAACTGAATTGTTATTATTATTTATTTGTCCTTGGATGACTTGCACACTGACATTGGACATGTTAATAGCAATACTAAAATGTGTTTATTAGTGCATGTACTGGTGGAAATAAAGGCTTGTTTCAGCAAACTACTGAAAACTCAAAAATCAGGACAGAAACATTCTTATACAAAAATGCAGAAACTCGCTAGACAGAGTATTAGTCACCCCCTTAAAAGAGCACACTGGTCATTTTGGAGCACTGTAGATGTTGTAGAACTGGTATCAGGTAGTCTTGAGACACTAGAATGTTGATGTAAATCTAGGGTGTGAAGTGGTGTGTTTGTGACAGTCAGTTGTATGGACTTAGTGCATTAAGAGGGGTTAACATAAAGACAAGACAGAATGGCAGAAAGGAGCTATCATATTAGAACATGCCCATGACTGCACTATGAATGTAGTTCTCTGATTTATTGGTGTACTAACACAGACTGTCCAACAATTCCACAAGGGAAGGCATATCACTTGCAGCTATGTAACACTATAAGAACAGAGGCCATAAAAAAAAGTCCTGACGGGCCAAATAGCTTGGTAACACCAGATTTTTGATGGGTTATGTATTATAAAATTTACAAAAATCCTTATCCATTATCTAGAAAAAAACATTATTAAAGGAAAAGGACAAGCTGCTCCAGAAGTGAGTGTAGGACAATGGACCATCTACAGGTTGCTAAACAAATTGTAGATAGAAGGAACTTTGTACGGATTTATAGAATGTATAAAAGTCAGAATAAAATATATGCTGGTTGCACTAGAAAACCAAAGAATGTACTCTACGTAAATCAGTTTCTTGAAGACTATTACATTACATAAAGAGAGTGAAATATTCAGAAGTGGGAAAGGAGTGAGGCAAGATGACTCCATTTCAACAATACTATTTTCTGCAGCCTTGGAAGAGCTGTTTAAATAGTCAAACTGGGATTAAGAAGGAATATATATATATATATATATATATATATATATATATATATATATATATATATATATATATATATATATATATATAATGGAAGGAAACATTCCACATGGGAAACGTCTTCCCCTCTCCTTCCCTCTTTCCTGATGAGGCAACAGTTTGTTGCGAAAGCTTGAATTTTGTGTGTATGTTTGTGTTTGTAATGTGTGTCTATCGACCTGCCAGCGCTTTTGTTCGGTAAGTCACCTCATCTTTGTTTTTATATATATATATATATATATATATATATATATATATATATATATATGTTCTGTTCAGCTCCCCTTCCCAGCACCCACCACACTCAACATTTGCTGAAGTTTGTTGGTATTCAAAGCAAATCAAAAAATGTCATCTTGTAACTGAAGGTAGTATAGGTAAAACTGTGCGAGCTGCAGCACCAGTGCATGATGGGAGTGGCGACTGGGTGGGGGTAAGGAGGTGGCTGGAGCGGGGAGGGGGAGGGATAATAGGGTAAAGGTGACAGACAGTGACGCACTGTTGGGGAGTGTGCAAGGATGAGGTGGAAAGAGGGTAGGGCAACTATGTGCAGTTGGGAGATTAGATGGAGGGCAGCAGAGAGATGGGGAGGGAGGGGATAGCGGGAAAGGAGAAAAGTAAGAAGACTGGGTGTGGTGGAGGAATGAGGGCTGTGTAGTGTTGGAATGGGAACAGAGAAAGGGCTGGATGGTAGAGGAAAATGACTAACGAAGGTTAAGGCCAGGAGGATTATGAGAACATAGGATATATTGCAGAGAACTGTTAGTCATTTTCCTCTCCCATCCAGCCCTTTTCCCATTCCAGCACAACACAGCCCTCATTCCTCCATTGCACCTAGTCTTTTTACTTCTCTCCTTTTCCACTATCCACTCTCTCCCCGCCCCTCTGCTGCCCTCTGTCTAATCTCCCGACTGCATATAGCTGCCCTACCCTCTTTCCACCTCATCCCTGCATGCTCCCAATTGCACGTCACTGACTGTCACCCCTATCCTGCTATGCTTCCCCCTCCCTGTCCCGGACTTCTCCTTACCCCCATTCAGTCACCACTCCCATTATGCACTGGTGCTTGTGCTCACAGTGTGACCTCAGTTACCTGAGACTGCAGTCATGTGTGTGAGTTGAATTTGCATGAGTGTGTATGCGTGTGTTTGTCGTCTAATTTTGATTAAGGCCTTACTGGCCGAAAGCTAAATTTGTAACAGTCTTTTTATTGTGCCTATCTGCGACTCAGCATGTCCCCTATATGGTGAGTAGCGACTTTCCTTTTCCTAATATTGTTACATTCCATCCAGAATTTTCCATTGCTTGACATTTTAATTAGAAATGAGAGAATGTGTTCATCCTTGGTACACCTTATTCAAATTTATTTCGATACTGCTAATGAAGAAATTTCAATAAATTCCATCAACCTCATGTTCCTTTTCTGGCATGTCTCCTTGACTGGTATCCTGAAGTTAATAACCCTTGATATGAATTTGTCTAAGTGGATGAGGCAATGGATCATGCCATGGTATCACTGAAGATGCCACGTGAAGGGGGATTTCTAGTATATAATAATATAGTAATTCATTGCTAATACATAGGGTAAGTTACGGGAGGTTGTGGGAGTTATCCAAGAAGTTGTTGGTAACTTCATTGTGTGATTGTAGTTTTCAGAGCAGTGTTTTACAGATGTCAATAAACCAAGGTTGGGACCGTTTGGTAAAGCCTCTTAAGTGCCAAAATAGCATTTTAGATTTATTTAGTTTTGTTTTTGTTTTGTGCCTTAGCATTTAGATAGTTTCATTATTAATAAAAAAAATTGTGACTTTGGTTCCAGCCATTGCTGAAATATTTTTAAAAAATTTGACCTATGACATTCAGAGACCTCTGGCAAGAAGTAATCTTTAATACTACTTTCAGTCTCATAAAAACAATGTGTATTAGGAGATGAAAGTATAGGGCGTAATGACACACAATTGCCTCTTGGTACAGTCACAGTTTGTCACCAGCAACAAAACTATACACATCATTTTTTTACGTTCAGATTTAAATCTACCAAACATATTATGGGACCCAATAACTATAAAACATCCTAAATGGACATTTTCATGTAAGATATTGGAAGGGTAGCTACTGATAGAATCACAAGACAATGATTATGTTCGTAGGAGCAGTGACTAACCTCAAAATTTATCTTCAAGGGATTTTATTTCACGTCTGAATTTATCAAGGAAAAGACTGAAGTTATAAGCAGAAAAATTCTTTAATTAATTAATTGATTTATTCATTCTTTCACATATCATGGTTTCTATACCATGTTATGAAGGCGAACCTTCAGGGACAAATAATGTTATATGTTTACAGGAAACTGCAGACACTGCAGGCTTTCACTGTAAAGTATACTAACAACAAATATGACTAGTGCTAATCTGCTCACACTGATAAATAAGAAAATTATTTCTAAATTACAGGTGTACGAGGTCTGGTAGAAAAATATCTGGTCTGTCTCTCTCTCTCTTTTTTTTGTGAACACCTGATGGATTTGAATCTAATGCACTTTCAGGAGCTGATGATGAACCGTCATGTGCATGCATGAATTTTTTCCACCTGTCAATAGCATCAGTTAGTTGCTGGCAAGCAGCAGTTGAATGAGGTAGTGTGTAGTGCTCCCATTGGTTTTTTATTGCAAGGGAAATGATGGAATGACTGGAGCAGTGCTATTGCATCAAATTTTTCCAGAAACTAGGGTGACTGCCAGGTTGATACTATGGGCATCACACATATTAAGGGGAAGTACAACTGGTTTAAAGATGGCTGCACATCGATGGAGAACGAGCCATACTGTGGTCAGCCATTGACATCTGAAATGACTGGGTCATTACCAAAGTGAATGCTGTGATGATGCAGGAATGTCATGTGACTATCAGAAAAATTGCAGAAGAGGTGGGTATCTGCACCTTTTTGACACATTTCATTGTGTTCAAAGATTTGGCCATGAAGAGAGTGTTGGTGAAATTTGTGGTAAAGCTGCTGATGTTGGAGCAAAAGCAACTTCACGTTGAAGTCTCACAGGGACTGCTGAACTCCACAAACAGTGACTCTGATTCTGTGAATACCATAATCATTGATGATGAGTCATGGGTGTATGGATACAAACAGGAAAAAAACCCAACTGTCACAGTGGAAGCATTCCTCATCACCAAGACCAAAGAAGGCCTGCCAAGTGCGCAGCAACATCAAAGTGATGCTGACTGCTTTCTTTCATGCCCATGGTATGGTACACCATGAGTACAAACCACAGTGTCAAACAATCATCAAAGAGTGTGAGAGGAATGTCCTCCCTTGCCTATCTGGTGCTGTGCCCTGCAAGAGACTGGACTTGTGGTCCATGGGAAACTGGCACTTACATCATGACAATGCTCCAGCACATTTGTGACACTTGATTCAGACATTTTGGGTGAACAACGAGATTCCCTGCTTCAACAGGCTCCTTACTTTCCTGATATGGCCCCCTGTGACTTCTGGCTGTTCCTCAAACTCAAGAGGCCATTGAAAGGAACAAGATTTCAGATGAGAGGGGACATTGCGGCAGCAATGACAGCCGATCTAAACCCCATTCCAAAGGAGGCTTTTTTGGGCATGCTTCTGACAATGGTGGCACTGCTGGGAGAAATGTGTGGTGTCCAAAGGGGACTACTTTGAGGGTGATTAGGTGTCCAGTGCTCCAGGTAACCCAGTTTTTTTTTATCCTGGCCAAAGCTCGGCTACTTTTCTAACAGACCTCATATTATGAGAAAAGAAGCTACTCTGAAAAATGCCGCTACCTGTCCTCTTATTTCTCCTGATGTTTTTATCTAATAATTCAAAGAAAGCATTATTGTAACTTTACCCAATTGTCTAGATACTGACAAACTACAGAGTCCAAGTATTCTAACAACTGTAGAAGAAGCACCTAATGAGATATCTTTTACATGGTTTTTTAATATACGTATATCTTCAGTTTCATACCTGATGTCTGCCAGTGACCTGCTATGAATTCTGCACCATAGTATTAAACTCCACATTTTGTCTATATGGAAATTATTTGTACTTCTAGTACTGTGGTTGTGAATTGTATATTTCATTGTAATTTCACCCTTATTGTTAACCACAAATACCAATACGGACATTTCATGCTGGCGTGTAGGTATAAGGATCCCTATGTCCCTGAAAACAATTATCTGAGATGTTTGATTATCGAGTTTTTGCAGTTTTATTACTGCACACTTATGTATAGCAAACACATTTTGACCCTAGTTGCATTTCCCAGGAAATTAATCCTGGACGGAGTTGACTGAAAGTGTACATATTACACTAGCAATCCTGTCTGCATGACAACACAATGTGAGAAGTCTGAAGCACACTGACCTGAGCTTCATGGCTAACTTATCCATCTGCTGGACCGCAACATAAGGCTTCTCATTAAGCCACGCAGAGTGGCTGCGCAGTTAGAGGCATCATGTCACAGACTGCGCGACCCCTCCTGCTGGTGGTTCAAGTCCTCCCTCGGGCATGGGTGTGTGTGTTGCTCTCAGCATGAGTTGGTTTAAGTAGTGTGTAAGTCTAGGGACTGATGACCTAAGCAGTTTGGTCCCTTAGGAATTCAAACGCATTTGAACGTTTTTTGCTTCTCATTTAATGTGTGCCTATTGAATTCTACTACTGGTACCTGCTAAGTCACTTTTATTTGTGTGAAATTGCATAATATGAGAATTTTTAAGAAGAAAGCTTAAGGTTTAAGCTGTTTGCTATGAAGTAGTAGTAAGTCTGTTCCATTATTCTCATGGCTGTGTCTGGAATGGACATGTTCAGGCCATTCATCAGTATACTTATGTCACCAGCAAACATTATAGTTTTGACAAGTCTTCCAATGTCATGAGTAAGTAGTTCAAAAACTGGAGTGAAATAAGCACCAAACCTTGCGGGACAGCAAATTTAATGTTTCTTCTATCCAAATTTAGTCTTATTCCTGTTGTTTCATTTGTCACTGTAACTCCCAAGATTTTCTACTGCTAAAACCCATTGATGTAGGGTGACTGTCTTTAATGCCCTACCATTTTCATTTACACAGTAGAATTTTATGATTTACAGAATCAGAGTCTTTGTCAGTACCACAGAAAATGACAAAAGGGTAATTATTTTTGTCTGTTTCCACTTCATGAGATCACAAATTTCTTTCTCTGTAGAGAAGCCTTTACAAAAGTCAGACTGAGCTGCTGTTAAAGGTTTATTCTCAGAGAGGTAGTTCAACAAACTACTTTAAGTTTGACATCTTGGATATTCAGGAATCCAGCCGGATATTTGACTGGATTCCCGAATATCCAAGATGTCAACAGATCGCCGGGAAAGCATGAAGAATTACTTTAAGTTTACTTCTCAAAATTTTTACAGGAATCAGGGAGGAAGGAGATGAGTCTATAATTACAGGTCACGTTTATAAATGAGTGTTACTACCAGACACTGTAGCCCAGGTCTTTACAGGAGGCAGTTAGATGAGCATGAGCACTCATGCTCACTTTCCCTTTTGGAGTGAGCACTTGGGATAAAGTGGGACACTTATATGTCATTATATGGTGCAGTGGAAGTGCAGACAGTTTGCTTTCTTCAGGACTTCAGACGAATGATCATATATTCGGTTCTCTGTAGCCACAGACACAAGCATATATACTTATGGCTTAGCACTTGAAGTGGAGAGTAGCTCATTTTAAATCAATGAAAGGTAGCATCATGGCCAGGTTAGGAACTTCAGATCAATGACCAGACTTGCAAACATCAATTTACAACGTCACTACTTCAGTGCAGGATGCCTAGCTACAGTTAGAACTTACAGCATATAGCATGACAGAAAGTTGCATGGTAAGTTTCATAATATGTCTTGTAGACTTCTATAAATATTTCCACCAATTTACAAGTATGAAGCTGCGATTGTGGTAATGTTTGGACCTTCATATTTGTGTGAGCACCTTTTTCTTCACGATGAGGATAACAACGTTTACCCAAAGAAGCCCACTGGTAGACATCAACTTAAAAGCTTAACTTTGAATTATCAGTGCTCCAGAAGTGGTACCAGACATTGATGCTTTAGTGAAAACCAAAGTAAGTAGTGTACATTAACATTCAATGTTTTTGTGTTTAATGTATGAATAAATCAGCAACAAAAATACAAACTGATGTGAATGTAAACTTTCTCCGAAAACAACATTCATCATAAAGCTCTATCAGTCATGGTAAATGTCATGTTTTGTATTTGGGTGACACATGTTCTTCACTTCATCAATTAAACAAAATGTAAGATTCATTTCACTGTCATTTCTCATCAATGCATCAGCCATAGAAAGGCATTAATTAGCCATCATGAAGCAATACAGTTCTGGTTTCTCCCTCGCCTCCACTCCCCTCTCCTTTCCACACTATTACTTGTTGTGAGCCTGTCAGTTGCTCACTGTTGCAGTCTGAGTGCAGGTCATATCAGTGAAGTGGCATGCTCTAGCTTGGTTACAAAGGTGACATAAGAGGGAGTGGGGGAAGGGGGGCGGGGAGGACTACAAAATCAAGATTTTAGTAATTTGGACAAAGTAGCATCATTGCCAGAAGAGTTACTACTTTTCAATGATGTAATGATTTTTGTAATTGTTCTAATAGTTGATTCAGCAAAACTGACATCTGGTGGTGGGATATACAGTGCTTTTATGAGGAACTCTTGTGGATCTATTTTTCATGGGCCATTCTTTTCTTCCTTCACTTTAAGCCACTATTAGGAAGAATTAATTGAATTTAGTAATGAATGATATCAATATGACATCATCTGTCTCACTGTTACTATTATCAAGAAGCTGAATTTCATTTGCCCTATTGAGTTTACTTATTTCATGTCCAATAATGTTTGCCTTATTTTTTTCTAGGAATTTTGATTTTTCGTTGTGAGTAGGGTGTGGTTTGTCCTTTCTTAATGAAACAGTGAAGAATTTTGCACTACTGCTTGTCCCTTAAACTCCTGCTTAAGGCTAGCTCTTGTCTTTAAATAAAGGTGTGTCTCTTGACACAAAATACTTTGATCCCAATCATTACTCACCCTTTCCTTTGGATTTCACTTTAATTGTTCATGACATGTTGTAAAGGAAGAATGGGTTCATAACACTGTAAGAAATAAATTTGTTATTTGCTGTGTTTCCTTTGTAAATTGCTTCCCATTGTACATTCTATAAATTTTCTCTGAATACAGTAAATGAGTTATCACGTATTATTCTGTGAAATTGTACTTTCCTTTTCTTATCTGAACCTGGTTGATGAGGATGTCTTATTGCTGCCATTTACCCGTCACGGTCAGATAAACCACTTATAATGAAGCTCACATCCATTTTGTGAAAGGCAGTAGAATTAAGAAAAAAATTAACAATTCTCTGTTGCACCATGTACGTCTGGTTTTGTTGGGTTGACATTGTGAAGAACAAGCCAAAAGTAGGTGTAATTCCACATGCATTCTTGATAGAACTATCCCAGATGTCAATAAAATTCTTCAAGGTATGTAAGTGCATCGTCAATATGTGAAATTCTCCAACATTTCGGTCACTGTTGAACTGACCTTCCCTAGGGGTAGAGCTAGTCTGCTGAATAAGAAAAAGTTCACTTGTTATGTACTAGTGATAGAAACTGTTTTGTAAACTGATAGGGTATTGAGGATGAGAAGGAGAGGTGTTAGACATGCTTTATTGGTGTTTTCTTTGTTTCTTGTCATTGGTGGAAATAGGTGGATGAGGAAACAGCCAACAGTCATGATGTAGCATTATTTACTTGCTGCCTGTTGCCAGCTGAGGCATGCCAGTACTCGCATGTCCCTGTGGCTACTGCATTCTGATGTGTGGCTGTTTGAGTTGCTTTGTGAATGCTGTCATCCTGAAGTGCTGTTAATACTGGCAGCTGGGATGCTAGAGGTCTGTACCCATCTTGTAAATTTATTTTGTCGGGTTGCACAGCTATTTCTAACACCTTTACAATCTTCCTCCTTAAGCTAAGTGGCTGTTTAACCAGTACACAAGGCTCATGAAATATTATCAGTTTCCTTCACTCATCTTTATGTTCCACTACCACTGACTTGGTGTGCTTGTGCTGTCTCAGATGAATGTATCTTTCATATTCAGATACCCATGTGCTAATCCCTCACCATGTATCACTCACATACACTAGTTCACACTTGTAGCCTATTTCATCGACGCCATCAGTACGTAGCTTGTCAGTTGCATCTTTTGAGCCAGTAACACCTTTTATTTTGTTGGTGCTTCAGAAAATTGGCTTGACACCTGCTCGATGGAGAATTTCGCTCACACATCCAGTGACCCCTTGTACATATGGTAATAGACCAATGTTTTGAACTTCCTTTTGCTCTTTCCTATTACCTTCTCCCCTGTCACCATAGTTTTATCTATCATCTTCGTCCCATAACCATTGGCTCTGGAGACAGACATGAGCTTTTTTAGCTCTGCCATCAGATGTTCTTCATGACCAGTCCTGTGGGCCATTTTGGTGCAGAGGGGATTTCTTCTGCATAGGGCTGTTGTAGGAGGAGGAATGTAGGTACTTGTCCATGCAAGTGGATTTTCTGGATATTCTGTGGGCAAGTTTACCATTAGGCTTTTGATAAACTTCCACATTGAGAAATGGCAGTACCCCATTCTTTTCTATTTTCATAGTACATTTTATTTTGCTGTGCTGTTGATCAGGTGTTGGTGGAAGTTCTCAAGCTTGTCTTCTCCATGTGGTAATTTGAAAATGATATAACAAAGTACTGGAGCCAGCATTCAGGACACAACGGTAGGTGCACAGATAGCTAAATAGTAAGGCGACTGCTCGCAATAAGTGGGAAATCCAAGTTTGAGTCCCAGTCTGGCACAAATTTTTATTGCTGTAATTCCATTCTACAGCTGATGGTTGCCCTTATTTGCAATTGTGAACTCATTTCATGTATTTCATTATGGCTGTAGTCACTACAGTACCTGTTCCTTTGGACATGCATGCATATTCAAAGGAACTTTGATTGTAATCAGAATAACACAGGCATTTGAAATATCGTGTTTATTTGCTGATACTATACAAGTGACTTTCAAATACATCTGTCCTGTCCAAAGGAAGTTTTGCATCATAATCAGAATAACACAGGCACTGCAATATCATAATATGAATGTGGTCAATGCTTTCCTGAAACAAAGCTTTACTGGCTTGTATACAGATATCCCTCACCAGTTTTATGTAGAACATCAACCATAAAAATTTTTGGGCTACACTAGAGGTGATGCATCTCTTCAAGAAGAAGAGACAGTTCAGCAGTTTACCTCTTCTTAGTTACAGTGATTCAAGCTGCTTGGTTTTTCCATAGATTTCCTTTAGGTTGGTTAAATGTAAGCAAAGGTTTCCACAGCCCTTGTCACTGTCAATAAAATACTTCACAATGTGTGATTGCATTGTTGATATGTAAAATTCTACAACATTTCAGCCACTGTTACAAATGGCTTTCCTCCGGGGTTGAGCTAGACTACTGAATGAGAAAAACTTTCTTATATACTAGTGGAAGAAACTGTTTTTATAACATGATAGGATATTGAGGATGAGGAGGGTGGGTGTTAGATGTGCTCTATTGGTGTTTGCATTATTTCTTGTCATTGGTACAAATAGGTGGATGAGAAAACAAGCAGCAGTTGCGATGTAGTGCTGTTTACTTGCTGCCTGTTGCTGGCTGAGGCATTTCAGTATTCTGTGTCCCTGCGGCCATTCTGGTCTTCTGCACACCTGCGTCAGTTGCTTTGTGAACAGTGTCATCAAATTACAATATATAAAAAAAATATATCATTTATTAATTAATTATTCTCTTTGTTTTGGATTTATTGATTTAATTAAAGTTCAGTTTGAGTTTGAGTTTTAGATTCTTGGATATTATTATTCATTTATATTTAAAGCACACTGTTATGATTAGTTAATGATGTTATATAAATTTATGTGACAGTGCATTAAGTTTGCTGGAATTTGCTGCACAGCTCTGTGCAGAATCTGGTAGTTTGCTCAGCGATGCTGCTGCAAGTGAAATTTGTAGCTATTATTTGATCTGCATAGAGTGAACAGAATCTGTATATGTGCAGTTACAGAATGCTATGTGTGCAGTTACAGAATGTTTGATGAAAAGTGGATGATAGCTGTCAAGTTATGAATCACTTAAGACATCAGAAAAGTTGATAATATTTCCCAAAAGAAATTATGATTTTGGGATGAGGTTCTCACTATACACCCTTTAACAATCAATCTGGATGATCTACATGTCATAGTAGGCTGTTGTAACGTGTAATATGTGTTTTTACCAAATAAAATAATAATATACCTTTCAAGCACTAACCAAGAAATATTCTTTGAAATAGGAGTACACATTGTCACATTTGAAGAAATTACTGACAATATTTCATCATTGATACTAGCCTAACTTCCATGAATCAAAACAATCAGTATTGGCAGCTGCTAACAATGCTTTTCACACAAAAGATGCTAGTTGTGATAAATGTGTGTACTCATAAGCACATTGCATTAACATGGGTAGATGTTCCATTCACAGATTAATGCTGCTAGCCAGGTAGTGCCTCTATCTCTCGCAGCTATTTCGATGATGTTCATAAAATTTACAATCACTGTGTATGATATACTACAATGCCCCTCGTATGAGTGAAATTTTGATAAATTAACATTTTGTGGTTGCTAAGGTTCTTGTCAGCTTTAAGTTCATACTTTGTGTTAGGTGTTTTTACTGAATGTAATTCGAGTAGCTGTGTACAACAATAATTCCTGCAGGATTGGGTAACCAGTAATAGCATGCTATGTCTTTATCAATAAGATTTAAAATATTTGCACTAGTCACTTTGTTTACAGCTTATGGGATAGTATTGCTGTGGACTTTTAATTAACAAAGGAGTTTCCCATTTGGGTGAGGGTTCCAGGGGAAACCATGGAAAAGCTGGAACATAGCTCATTGAACACTGTTCCACATTCATCAATTCACAAAGGAGTACGAGTTCAGTTGGTTACATATGTTTGAAGTTTATTGACAAATTTTAAAAGTTTTAGTTACTGTAATTGTATTAGTTTGAGTAATTTGTAAAAGAATAAATGATAAGTATGATGGTACCCAATGGTAATTTCTTTTTCCTGCATGGTGTGGTTAGAAACTGTTTATGGTCACTTGCTCCTGTGCATACACCAAACCTCTAGGAAACAGCCACACGGGGTAGCTGCACGTTCTAAGCCGCCTTGTCCTGGTCCATGCGGCTCCCCCCTGTTGGAGGTTCGAGTCCTCCCTCGCGCATGGGTGTGTTGTCCTTAGTGTAAATTAGTTTAAGTAGTGTATAAGCTTAGGGACCAATGACCTCAGCAGTTTGGTCCCACAAGACCTTACCACAAATTTCCAAAACAAGGAAACAAACAAACATTCCTATAAGTCCACAACAGGCTGATTTCACAAAGTGAATGAACCACAAACAAGCCTGGGATGTAACAAAATTGGCATAGCAATCCAACAGTTCCAGATCATTAACCACTCAAGATTGGAAACAGGCTAACTCTACTTGGCTGGCCATTGGTATGATTCAAACAGCTACAGAGGAGGCAAGGAATAAGCCACACCATTGAGCCCAGGCCACAGGCTCAGTGGCAAATATTTGGCATTGGTTAGTGCCACGTGACATATATTTCTCAGCTGTGGCTCCCTTTATGGCATGGCCTGCTGATGTTGCTCACCACCTTAGTAACTCTGAAATGTCCAAGTCTGTGCTAAGTGAGGAATCCGAATCACTGTTGGATACAAAAGTAGTAATACAGTTTGTACATATTGTTACACTCAAGTACGAAAAACTTTTTGAATCTGGTATTGGTTTAAAGGTTTTGGTGGAATCAGGTATATAATCACAAGAACACATGAAAACAAAATATGAGTTTCCATAATAAGTTTAACTGACGTTGCCATGGCGTCATGTTTATGGTACACAATAGGTGGAAAAGATCTGAGTGTGAAGTCAAAAGGAGTTCTTCTTGATGCCAGAACAGATGTAGATGGTGGGACAGAAAAGAAACAGTGTTAATTCACAGATGGGAAGGACCCAGGATCGGACTCTCATAACACCATGTTTGAGGTGATGACATGTGAACATGAAACATATGCCTGTGAATATATGTAAGTATTTATTTAAGGTTATTTATCTGTAAAAGACAATATTATAAAAAGGACAGATTGCCACTCACTATACACTATGTGATCAAAAGTATCTGGACTCCTGCAAAAGAAGAGAAGCAAAAAGACTACGAGTGCGTTGGTGGAGCAGGAGGAGGAAGCTATGTAGTGTTGGAGTGGGAACAGGGAAGGCTAGGTAGGTGGTGGACAGTGACTAACGGATATTGAGGCCGGAAGGGTTATGGCAACAAAGGATATATTGCAGGGAAAGAAATCACCTGTGCAATTCCATAAAAGCTGGTGTTGGTAGGAAGGATCCAGATGGCACAGGCTGTGGAGCAGTCATTAAAATGGAGAACATTGTGTTCATCAGTGTGCTCAGCAACTGGGTGGTCCATCTGTTTCTGGCACACAGCTTGTCAGTGGCCATTCATAGAGAGAGGCAGTTTCTTATCCCATCCTGGATTTTCCATTATTTGATTTTACTGTAAAACAGTGAGGTTAGTAGAAACAGTTTATTCATTTCTGATCTGTGCTGAATTTTGGGATTTAGAAGAGTTATTTTAACGGAGTAGCTGAGCCTGAATTGAGAGTTATGACTACTGACATCCACTCATCAGTCACTTGTGTACTGTGGAGGACCATATCAACAATCACTGGTTGATCTTGGTACACTCCAGGTATCCCATATTCATCACAGTGTTACATGCACTTGTGGACATCTTGGTGACAGTAATATTTAATGCATTGTCCAAAGATCAAGTGACATTCCACAGTCTAACAGCAAATTTTCACAGTTTGTGTATAGCCACTACATTAATTCACACATGAACCTGCAGATGTGTGTGTTAATGAGTTCTCTACTCTTCCACATAATACCTTACAACACTTCATATGAAGTTCATTACTAGTAGTTATAGCTTGTCATTTTTTCCAATAGACTTTGATAATAGAAAGTTTCATGCGTCTTTTATTACAAAACAATTGATATGATTACTGCCCCCGAAGCTGATCGAATTCAGTTCAGCGATTAGTTAGATCAGTGATACCACACCCAGCACCAATAATCTGAAGCCCAGTGAAATACCTCCGAAGTAGGATGGGACATTTTGAGAGCATAAAACATCACAACGACCTCAAGACTCATCCCATCTTGTTACAAACAATGTACATGAATGTAAAGTGCCTCAGCTATGGAATACATGGTAATCCTAATCAGTGTAGGAATAGTATCCATGGTGGCTCATTTTCAACTGGGAATTATTACATTAATTGTAATTGCAGAAGGCTCTCTTCAACAAAACTTCTTAAAATTATCAAACCATTTGACTAAATTAAACTGTGTAACTTTAATACTGTTATATCGTCATTATTAACAGCTTTACTGATAAGTAATGAAAAATCAGAAAATCATTATTATTTACAACATATCACAACATTTGAATCAATTAATGGATCATATGCTGCCAGGAAGAAATGTCATTAATCCATATTCAGACATACACACTAATAATATATCTCGATTTGCATGTATTTGTATATTACACATACAATAACTGCTGAAAATTTAAAGAAAACTTGTCACATTATAACTAACACAATATATTTATAAACAAAATGTCTGCGTGTGTCTGTATATGTGTGGATGGATGTGTGTGTGTGTGTGTGTGTGTGTGTGTGTGTGTGTGTGTGTGTGCGAGTGTATACCTGTCCTTTTTTTCCCCCCCAAGGTAAGTCTTTCCACTCCCGGGATTGGAATGACTCCTTACCCTCTCCCTTAAAACCCACATCCTTTCGTCTTTCCCTCTCCTTCCCTCTTTCCTGATGAAGCAACAGTGGGTTGCGAAAGCTTGAATTTTGTGTTTGTGTTTGTTAGTGTCTCTATCAACATACCAACGATTTCGTTTGGTAAGTTCCATCATCTTTGTTTTTAGACAATATATTTATAATTACATATGACAGTCATATGTATGCTTTAGGATCAGGCATGTCACTTCTTCTCTTCCTTCAAGCATAGAACTTTTTAAGCTCTTGATGTGGGTACAACTAGGAGCGGACTGCATTATGGACTGGTTGATGGTTTTGTTAAATCTCACTTGAGCATCCTCTGTATCTCTTCATCCACTGATTGACATTATCTCCGTGGAATTGAACAAAAGTTGTGGAAGTATGTTTGATGAGGTAAAACATCTAAATCACAGGTATGTCCTTTCATCATTCCTGGTTTTCCTCAAACACTTTATAGTATTATTTCAGGAGGTCAGGCAATTGTTTTCTTTCCTCAAGTGTAAAGTGGTCTGGCTCAGTTGACTTTTGTTATAGTTGGTCTGACAATCTGAGCACATTCATTACCTTTACTGGAAAAATGTGAGTTCATTGGCCCTGGTTCACTATTGATTTTATCCTTACCCGTCAGCAGTACTTACTGTGATTACCCTTCTTTTGTATCAAATCTACTTGAGCCACCACTCTGTTGGTCCAAAAAAGAACCTTCCTCATGGATAAGTCAATCTGTTCGACCCTCTGCCAGATCCCCTCTAGGCCTAGAATACATTTGAGTACCAATTTATTTATCACTAGGTATGCGGATTTAATTGCTGCATTTTCCAACTCTCCAGTATGTCTGTATTCTTATACGCTATGATTGTATGTCTATAGCTCCACTAATTTTACAGTTGTGAACTAGAAAACTGGGTAACTGGGTCCTTTGTGATATTTTCTGGAAGAAGCTGCCTGATCAACATTCACCAATGCTCTACTATCTAGTGCAACTGTAACTGGTGTATCCTCCACTGTTGCCTGAATGGCTGATATCAGTGCTGAGGGATATTCTCTCTTACATTCATTAACATTTGCACAGAGTTCCTCCCAGATGTTCTCTCCATCATTTTATCAAAAGAACTGAATGGTAGGCTCAAAGTCCCTATTGAAATCCATGGCCAATCTCTGGGCACAATCTGGTCGAGTCTAGTTTAACAGATAATAATTATTAGAATGAACAGCTTTGACTTCCATCATTACTGGTGATTGTTTTCAGCAATTATTATTTGTAGGTAGCAGCTGATGTGACTGATTATGATAAGGTGACTGATCACACTGGAATAAAACCTGGATTGTATCTCCTTTCCGATCTTCTGCCTACCTTATTTAGGACAGTGACTGCAACCGTTCCCATTTTGTCTTTAGTTATTAAGAGGAGCGTTCAATAAGTAATGCAACACATTTTTTCTATTGGCCAATTTCAGTTGAAAAAATGTGGAATTTGTTGTGGAACATCATGGAACAATCCCAATTCAGCCCTTATAGTTTCACGAAATTCTGATTGGTGATGAAGCTATATGTAGCATTCAAAATGGTGGCTGTAATGTCACTGTGTTCCTTTTGGTGGAAAACAAGAGCATCGCAGATATTCATTGACACTTGCAGAACGTCCAAGTGGAACTGGCAATAAACAAAGGCACAATGAGTTTTGGGTGAGGCATCTGTCACTATTCCAACAAGATCTCACAAACCTGTACAGTCTCCTGTGTGCAGCCAGCTGTGCACAGCTGTGACTTCTGCAGTGTTGGAACAGGAGGACACTCTCACTCAAGGTGATTGACAGATCACAGTCAAACACCTCATTGCACAGCTGGACATCTGTTGGTAGTGCTAACATACTCGCCCAACAGTTGGGGTACTCAAAGGTGTTTGCCTACTGGGTTCCTCAGCAGCTGTTGGAAGACTATGAAGAGCAAGGAAGGAACATCTGCACAGAGTTGCTTGCGCCTTTTGAGGCTGATCATGACAACTTTTTTTCGAACGTCATCAGGGGCGATGTAATGTGGGTTCATCACTTTGAACCGGAAACAAAATGCCAATCCATGGAGTGGTGCCACACTGCCTCTCCTACAAAGAAAAACTTCAAAGTCGCACCCTCAGTCATGGTGACAGTTTCTGGGACTGTGAAGGTTCTGTTCTGTTTGATGTCCTCCCTCATGGTGCAAAGGTTAACTTGGAATGTATTTCACTACTCTCAGGAAATTTATGCATCCAAGCGGAGGTCACTGTTATTCCTCATTTGCTCTACAGCAAACATCTCACACCTTCCAACTTCCATTAGTTTGGCTCAATGAGGGATGCACTTTTGTGGGAAGCAGTATGTGGTTGATGGAGATATTATTGTTGCAGCAAGATGTTGGCTGTGATGTTGACCAGTTGAGGGGTACCATGGGTACATAGAGGCTCTCCCAGTCAGTTTGTGTAAGGCCATCATATTGAATAGAAATTATCTTGAAGAATAGGGTTTTTTAGCCAAAAGAGTTGGGGAATTGTGTGGTGTATTGGAATTGTGAATAAAACCAAGCTGCTTTCAGGAAAAATGTGTAGCATTACTTACTGAGTGCCCCTCGTGTGTTGTCCATTATTGTAATTGTGTTGCATCAGCCAACTAGCAGTTGTTTCATGTGCCTGTTGGTTATTTGTGCAAGTGTTATGTGGAGTAACACCATGCACACAAAAGTTACTTTGTCCTTTTCACAATTTTATGTCCTCCTGTATTAAACAGATGGAGTCAAGTACAGACATAAATTCTTCAAAACTGTCTTCTAGAGCGTGTAATAGTTTAAGGATTGCAGCGGGTAGTTTTGCTTTTAGAATCTGAAGTATATCCTTCTGAGTAATAGACTCACACCAGTATCTTGGTTCTTTCAAACATTTTTCAAAATTGGTTTTGAAAGAGAAGGGCTCCAGATTGAATACTTCCTTCCTCAGGCATTTATAGCTTCCATGAGACCAATATTTGGCTAGGAATTCCTGTTCAGACTGTTCATATGTTTTACACGAGTCCATCATGTCCATAGTCCATGATGCACCATCTCCTTGGATATAGCCTCACACATAGTTAATCTTTTGGGCTTCAATCTAGGATCCTGGTAATGCTCTTCTAAATCCTCATATGAAATTGACAGGGTCTACAGTTTTCACATCTGGTGAGAATGGCTGAAACTGTCTATGTTTTAGGACTTTCTCTTGCACAGTAGTATAAAGATTTATTGACAAATGAACAGTGTGCAGAGAAAATAAATTGTTAGTATGCATCTGATATGCAGACACGCATTACCATATTCAAATCTGAGGCTTGAGGTCTGTTGTCTCTCCTTCTTGTGCAATTTGATTGGACAGTCTTTTATTGCCTCTGGTCCTCTTCTAAGTCTTGCATAAATGTTTCAGTGGACTGGACCATCTTTGTCCACCACTGTAAGATCTCAATTTGTCTTTCACATCTTGCAGATCTAGTTTAATTTGATTAGGTTGGGGTAAATTATCAACCAAAATATTTTCTGCTGCCTCTTTAAAACATTTATTAACACAGTGAATAATTCTTTGTTCCTTAGCCTGCACCCACCCATTGAATTTGCTCAAAAACTTTGCTTGATGTTCTTCAAACTTTTTTGGAGTTGATGCAGCTGGTTCTACTACTTCCTGAACTTCCCTGGCAGGGTGAATTTTTAATTTCTGATCTTGTTGCCTTTTGAACTGTGCACATGTCTTTATCACACCACAGATTAAGTCACTAACAAAACATATAATCATACTTAATTTGGATACTTTCCTAGTACTAACACATGCTTATTCTAAGCACTTTAGGGAAAGAATGAACACCAATTATGTACCAACACAACTCCTGAAGACTCTCCACAGAAAATAGTGGAAATATGGAAATATTATGTATCTTCTTCTATTAGTGGAGAGAATAAAAATGATCAGAGTGGCACAGGTGAGCGAGAACACAAGATTCTTATATGTACTTGCCTGTGCACCATCCTCTAGCAATGCAAAATTCTGATGTGATGGACCTGGACTGCTCTGCTGCCAAGACCAGACTCCCCAAAACCTATCTGTGATACAAAATACAACACATTGACTAGAATACAATGCAAGATATTACTATACAGTTTAACAATTAAAAGATTTGTAATTTGTTCAGTCACTGTTGATGACACTTATGATACTTAGATTAAAACATATTTGAGTTGTAGGTTCTTGGATATTATTATTTATACATTATTTAAAGCACACTGGTATAGTTAGTTAATGACGTTATCCAAATTCATCTCACAACACATTAAGTTTGCTGGAATACACCACGCAGCTCTCTGCAGAATCTTGTAGTATGTTCAGGGATTGTGCTGTAAGTGAACTTTGTAGCTGGAAGCTAGCAATGAATGTTATTCAATCTCCTTAGACTGAATTGAATCTGTATGTTCTTAATTACAGAATATTTGATGAAAAGTGGATAATAGCTGTCCAATTATTTAGCAATTAAAACATCAGAAAAGTTGATGTTATTTCCTGTAAGAAATCATGACCTTGCATGCAGTTTCTCACTTTACATCCATTAACTATCGATCTGAACAATCTGTGCATTTTAGTATGCTGTTGTAATGATAAATCTGTAGTTTTTCCTAATAAAATGATAATGTACCTTTCAACCATTAATCAAAGTATGTTCTTGAAACAGGAGTCACTTTCTCATATATGAAATTATGCTGACAGTGTCCGCCTTCGTAGGGTAGCTGTAGCGTTACCACCAGCACACAGGGGGCCTGGGTTTGATTCCTGGCAGTGGTCTGGGTGTTGTGTGTCTTTCATCATCATTTTCATAATCGTTGACTCGCAAGTCGCCGAAGTGGCATCAACTAAAAAGGACTTGCAGTATGGCGGCCGAAGTCCCCCGAAAGGGGCCTCCCGGCCAACAATGCCATCCGATCTTTTTTTGTAATTTGTTTGACGCTAATCTAATTTTCTGTAAATTGAAAACTCAGTAATGGCAGCTGCCAGCAATTCTTTATCACACAAAAGAGACTTCTCATGATACATATACCTACTCATCAGAGCTTTCAGATAAAAGTGAGTTCGCATTGCATTAACATGGGTGGTAATATTCTGTTCATGGAGTAACCCTGAAAAACAAGAAGTGTCTAGTTCTCTTACAGCTATTTCAGTGAAATTCATTTATATCTTGAGTAATATTTCTTGTATTACAAAACATATTATTGTTGCCAAGTCTTTCATTTACAGGATGGTAAAATTTACAATCACAATGTATGATACACTACAATGTAGCACTGCCACTACTGGGAGCCAAATCCTAGATGTCTGTACCGATCTTCTCTATTCATGTTGGTGGGTTGCTTTGCTATTTCTATTGTCTCTCTATCCTTTCTCCTCCAGTTAATGTAGTGTTTCAGCAGTATGCAAGCTTCTCAAAATATTATCAGTTTCCTGCACTCATCCTGGTGTTCCACCACTGCTGACTTGATGCACTGTCTCAGATGAATGTATCTTTCATATTTATATATTTGTTTGCTAATTGGTCACCCTGTCTCACCTACATACACTACTCCACACTCATAGCCTATTTCGTAACATCCTGCAGTATTTAGCTTGACAACTACATGTTTTGTTGAGCCAAGAACACCTTTTATTTTGTCGGTGCTTCATGAAATTGGTTTCTCACGTGCTTGTTGAGGAATTTAGCCCACACACTCAGTGACCCTTGTACTTATGGTAATAGAACAATGTTTTGACTCCCTTCTGCTCTTTCCTATTACTCTCATCCTCTGTCTACATAGTTTTATCTGTTAGCTTCATTCCATTACCATTGTCTCTATAGACCTGAGGTTTTGTAGTTTTGCCATCAGATGTTCTTCATTGTCAATCCTGTGATCTTTTGATTAAAACATACAGGGCGCATTCTTCTGCGCTGGGTGATGATGGGAGGGGGCATGCAGGTACCTGTCGGTGCTGGTGGATTTTATGTGCATGATGTCATTAAGTTTACCATCAGGCTGTTGGTAAAGTTTCATGTTGAGGAAAGGCAGCACCATATTCTTTTCTTTTCCTTAGTAAATTGCATTTTGCTAAGGTGTCAGTGGAAGTACCATACCTAAGTAACCTGTCAACATGAATAGAGAAGATAAGTGCATCCAGTATTTTGGCTGCAAGCTGTAACAGCACTATGGGATGACAGTATTAGCAAAGCAACCCACACAGATGTGCAGAGGACCAAGGTGGCTAGGTCATGTAGTACTGGCATGTCTCATCTGGTACAAGGGAGCATGTAAACAGTGCTAAATCACAACTGCTACCTGTTTTTTCATGCACCTATTTCCACCCCTGTCGTAGGGAAACCGGATTGTCAAAAACTGGTATATGCAGCCTGCAACCAGTGTACGATACTCCTTGGTTGTCATCGTGCCTTGCACGAGCTCCATTGGACCCATGGATGCCCATGTGAATGTTCCCCAGAGCATAATGGAGCCACCGCCAGATTGTCTTTGACCTGCAGTACAGGTATCAAGGGGCTGTTCCCTTCCACGACTTCGGATTTGTGCTTTCCCATTGGCACAATGGGAAGGTATTGGGATTCATCAGATCATGCAATGCTCTGTCACTGTACTGATGTTGAATGCTGATGGTCACGTGCCCATTTCAGTCAAGGTGGCCAATGTTGTGGTGTTAACATTGGCACATGTGTGGGTCGTCAGTTGTGCAGGCCCATTGTTAGGAGTGTTTGGTACACTGTGTGTTCAGACACACTTGGACTCTGCTCAGCATTAAAACCTGATGTTAGTTCCACCACAGTTCACCACCTGTCCTGTTTTACCAGCCTGTCCAGCCTATGATGTCTGACGTCTGCAATGAGGGGTGCCTGCCCAACCCCATGACATGTGGACATGGTTTCATATTCGTTTCACCATGTGTTGAAGACACTCACTGCAGCACTCCTCAAACACCCGGCAAGTCATGCCAAGCCTCAGAGCCATCACAATCTGCCCTTGGTCAAACTCAGATAGATCATGCACCTTCCCCATTCTGCAGACAGACAATACACTCACTAATACTACATTCATCATGCATGTGTCTGACTAGCAGTCATTCCTTGCCAAGTGAAGGGTTTATATTGATAATATGCCAGTGGTTATAATGTTCTGACTGATCAATGTATATGCCATCCACTTGACAGTGATTTGGAGAATGTAGATGTACATGTCAATTGTTGCACATGGTCATAATCATAAGCTACTGGTAGAAAAGGCCTCCTTTAGACATTTCCATGCATTAAAATCTTCAGCTGTATATATTCATGTTTCTCTTTTTAATTGTTGATCACCTTAATCTTTTCTTATCCAAAGAAATACAGTGAAGAATTTCCTTGATTCATATACTGTCCATTTGCTGACTATATATTCTGCCACCTCCATTTCCTTTTTATTAGTTGTAATTATGTCTTTCACTTTGGTCTGTTTCCTGTTGCATTTTTTTGGTTCTCTGCCTCCCCTAGTTATTCACAACATGTAACTCTCAGTTTTTGAGTGGTTTTTGCATCAGAAGTCAATGGCTCACTGTCGTGTGTTAAAACTGACAACATACTCAGATTGTATACATTCTTTCCAAACATGTCAGAAGTATTGTCCTGAAGATCCTATTTAATTCACAAAAATTACTACAGGTCCTGGTCCTGTTTACTTTTCTGTTTATTTCTTTTGCCGTTGATACAGTCATAGTCAAGTGCACTAAACTATGAAAACTCATTAACTGGTTCTATAATTTCACTTTTTTCTTTTCAGGAGATTGATTATTTTGGTCTTATTGTGGTTACCTGTCAAACCTTCTTTCAAACATTCTCTGTTAAGTTCTTTGACTTGTTTTGGAAGTTTTCTTCACTAGACACAAAGGGTGGAATGACATTAGAAATGATTCAGTATGTTCTACTAAGATTTGTGTTTTCTTTGTGTATAACAAACTGTAAACTTCCTGAAACAGCAGATGAAAATAGTTTTTGTAAAATGGAAACTCCCCCCCCCCCCCCCCCCCCCTTTTTTTTTTTTTTTTTTTTTTTTTTCCCCCCCCACCAGACTTTTCCTGTGAAATGACTACTATTGCAGAGTAGTAAGTGGTAATAGGTTCACAAACAGGGTTTCTTTTTCCCAGTTACAATCAGTTTAACTTCTGAATGACTAAGTTCATACAACCAGATAATAACGTGAATAGACTCTCCTTACGGTTCCAAGTCAAATTTGGTTTTGTTTTATGCATAGATCTCCTTAGTTACAGAGTCCCATGGTTACAGAACTTTGTCACAGATGCAGCTCCATGGCACGCCACACTGCTCTGCAGACTCTGAGCCCCTGCCTGCTCTGTTGTCAAGAGCAGCCAATTTTCAACCACTGTTTCAGAAAATTTTCAGATCATTATAAGTAAAGGAAACTTATGCCTTAATGAAAAATATTCGAATCAATTGCTGATGGTATCATAGTCTTTGTATCTAGTGTAGAAAACATCCACAACAAGTGGAAGAACTTAAGAGAATAAGTTTGAAAGTAGATCTGAAAGTCAGTCAAAATAAGACTAAAATACTGTATAACCAAATTACTGGAAATAAAACAGTGCAAATTACTAATGAAGTTACAGAACCAGTTGATAAGTTTATGCTATGCACACCCACACACGTGATCCCACAATCCTAGTTTCGCAGTAATAGTGCATATCACCAACTCCCTTTGATCACCATATGCATTTGCATCCTTACAGTCATTACAAGTTATAGACCTATGTGTTTATGCACCACCCGGCATTCATCTGCCGAGGAGGCATTGCCTTTTTCTAATTTTTTTTACTGTATCCATCTTAAAATATCCTTTGTTGAAAAGTAATAAAAGCTTTATACATTGGTATTAATTTCTTTTAGTTGCTAAAATACTCAGTTTGAAATATAAATGAATACTAATGTTCAAACCATATTTAAAACCACTATTTTGTCATACCCAAAAAACTGTTTGTGTGAAAACGGTGAACATATTTTCTAAGAATTATAGAAATCTAGTTTCTGGATTTAAAATAAAGAATAACATGTCTTAAAATTTTCTTGCAATGTGTCCACACTATTGCAAAGAGACATGGATTGTAATGTTTTGTGAAAAATGTTACTAAAATATTGTCAGTTGTAGAACACCAACTGCTTAGAATAATAAACAGGTACAAAATTAATTGAAATTTGCATTTTTTTCATTTACTTTTACTGATGTTTCCAGCATATGAAAACAACATCTTGGCCAATTAATTTAGTTAAACTGTATTAAATTATTGCTCATAATTGTGTTGCACAGGCTGCTGTTTTGTATTCGAAACAATCCATAAACCATGTTTATCCTACTTTTATGCTATCTACCTGCGTGTATTTATAGTGTGTGTTTTTCTCTTTGTTTTAGGCACACTGGGGTGTGACAATGGTTCAGCTCATTGCATTAATCTACAAGGATCAGCATGTAGGAACACTGCAGAATCTTTTGAATCTCTGGTTTGAAGCATCTCTTAGTGAAAGCTCAGAGGATAACGAAAGCAACACTTCACCACCGGTAATATATTTGTGTCTATTTTCATAATATCCTCTAAAATGTCAACAATAAGTTAATTAATTGCTGCCCTATCAACTTGGAATTTTCTTCATACACAGAAAAAAGTGAAATGACACTTGAGAAGAAAATACTTAGCAGTTATTTTGATGTTAGATACTCTTCCTTTTTCATGCACTCAAGGGCAACTTAATTTTGGAATTTATGGAATGTGTAACAGAAGGCTATTGGGTTTTCTCTGTGTATCTTTCTGTTTACACTTTTTTCTGATTTTGACGCTTAAGAAACACTGTGTCTCAATCTCTGTGTACCTTTTTGCATCCAGTTCCTCCCTGTTTCTGTTGTTGTTGTGTGTGTGTGAAACATGATAGTTCCAACAACTGCTCCCCTGTCACTCCAGTTCCTCCTTCCCCTTCTTATATTTCATGTACATGACAGAATCTTCCTTAGATCTTTCTACTTCAGCCTCTGTATGACACTGTTCTATGATCTTTAACAAATATATGAAAATTGTCATTTTTTGCATTTGTTTGACATAGTTGTATTATCCTTTCTTTGTAATGACGCCTTTGCCTCCAAAAGTTAAATAATTGCCTGGTATGATACTTTTATGTTCTTTTTTTATCTTACTTGGTGTATTTTTGTCTTAAAGACTCTTTCGTGTCTGTTCTTTATAAGTAAAAATACTGAACTTTTACTGAATAATAGTAATTATGCTTGGCTGCAATAGCAAATTTTTATCTCAGTGGATACAAACACAGTTTGTCCTTCACAATTATGATAGGCAAGTCCCACTATTCAGCACTCAGAATAAAGTTCAAACTGATGTGGAACACATTTACAAATGGTACTAACTGGAAGACAGTAATATATGACTTCATCAAGGAATGTGCAACCTGATAATTTCCAGAATGGATGCCAACTCTGTCATAAGCAATATATGAGTACATTTGTACCCAGAATGAAATCCAAGTCCAAAGAGAAGCAGTCAACACAATATTGTAATGATGATGAATATGTGCTTCATGCAAGTACGTGGACTATTTCCTGCCATGATGCACACTTGTTTAAAGTGGCCAAAAACCAAAGAACTTTGCCCATCTGAGCTGTGACTTCTGGCAGCCTCTGCTGCTGCATGGGGCAGTGATTATGCTCCAGTCTTTCTCCAGGCAACTAATCAATTCCACATTTGTATCATTGCCCGCTGGTGGACTATCCTCATTGGTACTTGGTGGGTATACAGTATTCCTTTTAACTGACCCAAGTGTGATACAATATTCCTTCCCCTTTTAACTGGCCCAAATGTCAGTAATTTCCCAAAGAGTAATGGGACCAATGACAGAGGGGGAACTGGAGATGCAGGTAGGGCAGCATGGGAGCTGACACAGGGACCATGACATCCACTTTGTTCAACAGTGGCAACAGAGTGGAGGCATCAGTGAGGTAGACTGGAGAAAGAGTGCCATTCCAATGGTGCCCATCAGGACTACAGGAGCTGGGAGCTGTGTGGGTGGAGAGGTTAGCTCAGTCTCCATGGTCAGCTCCCTCTCTTTGTCAGTACTTCGTTGCTACTGCCGAAATACTAGGCAGGGATGAAGCTCATGGCGCATTGGAGTTTTGCGCAATCATAATGTTTGCAGGGGAGGAGCACTCTGATGAGACCAATGAGCACTGTTAGGTGTTGGCACAAAACTGGAAATGTTTGCTCGCACAGTCATTGTAGTTTTGGGTGTGACATTCTTCCAGTGTCATGGCAGAATCTGATTTTGATGACATTGCAGGGGAATTGGTGCATGAGTCATGAGATCACACATTTTACGTCCCCTGTGGCCAACAACAGGGTGGGGCACCTACCCCAGCTTATGGGCACAGATGTGAGCCTAGACATAGGTGCCTGAGTAGTAATAAGTGTGTGTTTGATGGTGCCATGTCCAAGATGCTGGGCATAACGGGCTGAGTGAAATTCATGGTCATTACCTGTGCAGCAGTTCAGCTGGCAGTGACCACTGGTAGGGGTGGACTCATATGATGCTGGTAATTGGGTAAGGGCTTCCTCAGAGTGTGCCATTAGCGCCTGAAGTTTAAAGGTCCTGACCAGCTGCTCAACTTCCAAATTTGATGCTAAGTGAAAAGGAGTGGTAGTCAGATTACCTATGCCATTTTGCAGGCTGAACTGGTGGAACTCAGAGCCAGGAATTGAGGACCATCATCAGAAACTATTGTGTGCAGTGCATTCTCTATTGTGAAGATACTGAACAGGGCACATATTGTTCAGAGAGGGCATCTACTACCAAAAGCCACATTTGAATAATCCAATGAAATCCACATGCATCAACAGCTCCCACAGATGTTATGGCTTGGACCATGGTGAAAAATGCTGCACAGGCCAAACTGATTTTGTGTACATACATTGCAGAAGATCTCCATTCATTCTATCCACCCATCTAATCCCACCCAGAAAATGTGATGCCTAGTCGTGGCCTTCATATGACTCATTCCCCAGTGCTTGTGATGTGAGCTGGAGTATATGGAGTCTGTGTGTGGGTAGTACGACTACTTTGCACTGTGTGTCCTCTGTGGCTAACAGCAGGATGCCATCAACAGCATTAAGGTGGTGTCACACGGAGGAAAGCATTCTGAAAGTGGAGCCTTAGCCTCTGACTATGCTCCAGCCAAACCTGCTGAATTTGAAATAACACATGATGAAGAAATGGTTCTTCTGTGTTGCACTCATGTCATGATGGGCCGTGATTGCGAACTCTGTTTGTGTATGGTTTATATTTTGATTGATGGAAAAGCAAACAACCTCCTTTTTATTGAATCCTGTGTCAGACCCTGTTTGGAGACAGGATAACATGTCAGTGTTGACATGTTACAAAGTGGGCCTATAGTGAATGTTGCAATTATAATTGCTGAGAAACAAGGCACACCATGAAGCCTCCATGTCGTTTGCTCATGGATTTTCACTTTGGATCAAACAGAGAGATAAGTAGCTCTGGTCTGTCACTAACTGTAACTTGATACTATATGGAATACATGGAACTTTTTCACCCCGTAAATTGTGGTTAAGGTTGTTTTTTTCAACATGAGAAATTTTTTGCCAGGGATAAAGTTTAGTATGGGAACATAAAAGGATGTTCTGTCTTGTAGGTGTTTGTGTGGGTTAGAAGGTTAGAATCATACCAATGCCAAAATGTGATGTGTCGGAGGTCAACATAATCCATATTTTGGGCATAAACATCAATAAAGAAAGACAGGTTTGAGGCACTCTTTTTTCAGGTAGCAAAGGTTCTCTGGCAGCTGACAGACCACACACAAATTTAGAGGATGACAAATATAGGCCTACTTGGATATGAATTTTCCATAATAATTTATTTTCCTTAGGAAAGTTCATGGTGTGGGTTCCTGTTGTCATGTCCTAGTTCATGCATCATGGGCAACGTATGAGTGGCCAAGTAAGTGGTCCTGACAGTCGGGATACCAGTTACTTTGGAATAAGGCTGGGCATCTCGGACATATTCGGAGTCGTGGTCACCTTTGTGCTCAGACGGCAAATCCACCGGTTAGTTCCTCAACCATTAGGGGTAAAACTCAATGGGATCCGGGGCAAGTAAGGTTAGCAACCTGCTTCCCTGGTACTTTAAATATGATGCTGGCAACAATCAGAGCAAAATGCCTCAGACCTTTGGTGGTGACGCAGTCCCACCTCTAATTGATAAACCAGGGACTCCTAAGATACGGCTCGGCAAACGAATGGTAACGAGATGGGGAGCTATTAATATCAATGGGGGCTACTCTGGGAAGAAGGTAGAGCTGGCAGAGGCTGCAAGTAAGATGGGGTTGGACGTTTTAGCTGTTAGTGACATTCGGGTAAGGGCTGAGAAATAAGAGGAAGTGGGAGAATACAAGGCCTAACTGTCAGGAGTCAAAGTAGGAATAGCACAGTGGGGTGTAGGGCTTTACATCAGGAAAGAAATGGAACCCAGCGTAGTTGCAATAAGGTATGTAAACGAATGACTGATGTGGATAGACTTGATAGTGTCAAGCAAGAAAATTAGGATTGTGTCAGTACATTCACATTGTGAAGGGACAGATCAAGATAAGATGGATAGTTTTTATGACGCACTCAGTGATGTAGTTGTTAGAGTAAAGGACAGGGACAGTGTTCTGCTCATTGGTGATTTTAATGCCAGGATTGGAAATCGAACAGAAGGGTATGAAAAGGTTATGGGTAAATTTGGAGAGGATATGGAAGCTAACAGGAATGGGAAACAACTCTTGGATTTCTGTACCAGTATGGGCTTAGTAATCACAAACTCGTTTTTTAAACATAAGAACATTCACTGGTATACTTGGGAAGGCAGCGGAGCCAGATCTGTCATTGACTATGTAATAACAGATCAGGAATTCAGGAAGGCTGTGAGGGACACACATGTATTCAGGGGATTCTTTGATGACACTGATCACTATTTGATCTGCAGTGAAATTGGAATTGTGACGCCGAAAGTGCAGGAGGTCAGGTCCATATGTAGGAGGATAAGAGTGGAGAAACTTCAGGATAAGGAAATCAGGCACAAGTACATAACAGTGATCTTAGAAAGGTACCAGTTAGTTGAATGTAGTCAATTACAGTCATTGGGAAAGGAATGGACAAGGTACAGGGACACAGTACTAGAAGTGGCTAAAGAATGTCTTGGAACAGTAGTGTGTAAAGGTAGGATGAAGCGAACAGCTGGGTGGAATGACACAGTCAAGGCAGCCTGTAAAAGGAAAAAGAAGGCGTATCAAAAATGGCTACATACTAGAACTCAGGTAGAGAGAGAAAGTTACGTTGAAGAAAGAAACAAAGCCAAACAGATAATTGCAGCATCCAAGAAGAAATCTTGGGAAGACTTTGGAAACAGGTTGGAGACTTATGGTCAAGCTGCTGGAAAACCATTCTGGAGTGCAATTAGCAGTCTTCGAAAGGGAGGTAAGAAGGAAATGACAAATATTTTGGACAGGTCAGGAAAATTACTGGTGAATCCTGTTGATGCCTTGGGCAGATGGAGGGGATATTTTGAAGAGTTGCTCAATGTAGGTGAAAATACGATCAGTAATGTTTCAGATTTCGATGTACAATGGGATAGGAATGATGATGGAAATATGATCACATTTGAGGAAGTGGGGAAAATGGTCAATAGATTGCAGTGCAATAAAACGGCTGGGGTGGATGAAATTAAGTTGGAACTCATCAAATACAGTGGAATGTCAGGTCTTAAATGGCTACACAGGATAATTGAAATGGCGTGGGAGTTGGGACAGGTTCCATCAGACTGGATGAAAGCAGTAATCACACCAATCTTTAAACATGGAAACAGAAAAGATAGTAACAACTACAGAGGTATCTCTTTAATCAGCGTTGTGGGTAAAATCTTCTCAGTTATTGTTGAAAGGAAAGTGCGAGTATTAGTTGAGGACAAATTGGATGAAAATCAGTGTGGGTTTAGTTCTCTTAGAGGTTGTCAGGACCAGATCTTTAGCTTATGGCAAATAATGGAGAAGTGCTACGAGTGGAACAGTGAATTGTATCTATGCATTATAGATCTAGAAAAGGCATATGACCGGGTTCCTAGGAGGAAGTTATTGTCTGTTCTATGAGATTATGGAATAGGAGGCAAACTTTTGCAAGCAATTAAAGGTCTTTACATAGATAGTCAGGCAGCAGTTAGAGTTGACGGTAAATTGAGTTCATGGTTCAGAGTAGTCACAGCGGTAAGACAAAGCTGCAACCTGTCTCCACTGTTGTTCATATTATTTATGGATCATATGTTGAAAACAATAGAGTGGCTGGGTGAGATTAAGATATGTGAACACAAAATAAGCAGTCTTGCATATGCGGATGACTTATTTGTGATGGCAAACTCGATTGAAAGTTTGCAAAGTAATATTTCAGAGCTAGATCAGAAATGTAAGGACTATGGTATGAAGATTAGCATCTCCAAAAAGAAGGTAATATCATATGGAAAGAGATATAAACGGATTGAGTGCCAAATAGGAGGAACAAAGTTAGAACAGGTGGACGGTTTCAAGTACTTAGGATGCATATTCTCACAGGATGGCAACATAGTGAAAGAACTGGAAGCGAGGTGTAGCAAAGCTAATGCAGTGAGCACTCGTCTACGATCTACTCTCTTCTGCAAGAAGGAAGTCAGTACCAAGACTAAATTATCTGTGCACCGTTCAATCTTTTGACCAACTTTGTTGTATGGGAGCGAAAGCTGGGTAGGATTCAGGTTACCTTATCAATAAGGTTGAGGTTACGGATATTAAAGTAGCTGGGATGATTGTAGGTACTAGTAGATGGGAACAATGGCAGGAGGGTGGCCACAGTGAGGAAATCAAAGAAAAACTGGGAATGAACTCTATAGATGTAGCAGTCAGGGCGAACAGGCTTAGATGGTGGGGTCATGTTACATGCATGCGAGAAGCAAGGTTACCCAAGAGACTCATGGGTTCAGCAGTAGAGGGTAGGAGGAGTCGGGGTAGACCAAGGAGAAGGTAGCTGGATTTGGTTAAGAATGATTTTGAAATAATAGGGTTAACATCAGAAGAGGCACCAATGTTAGCACTGAATTGGGGATCATGGAGGAATTTTATAAGGGGGACTATGCTCCAGACTGAACGCTGAAAGGCATAATCAGTCTTAAATGATGATGATGAGAACCGTTTGGAGTTCTTTAAGATTATGGGAAAATGGCAGTTTGTTTTATGCCTCCAGATGATCTGACATTGGTCAAAGACCGTCTGTACTTAATATATGTTCTGTTTATTTTACATGAGGTTTAAAGAAAGTGCACTTATCTAATCTACACTTAAGACTGTGAGTCTGGAGCCTATCAAACAAAGCAGGTAAACTGTAAAGGTGTTGCTTCCTCATGGTTCTTATCATGATTATGTCACATAAATTGTTAACACACTGCTGAATAGTGAGCAAGAGCTGTTGCAAAAACCATCATAAGATTGCTGGCGCTCTTGTGACATTGATGGTAATCAGTTGTATTGGTATAATCCAATATGAATGTTTATTACAAGGATAACTTGTATGTCAGCATCCAAGGGTAACTGTAGATATGTACGAAGGTAAGTCAGTTATTATCCGCAATTAAGTTATATTTCTGTTTATTTTGGTAGTACTGTCGTTTTATGTTGATCACGCATGCTTTGTTTATTTGTTGGTATATCTTTGCAATTTTCAAGCTGCCAGGTTTGTTTTGTTATTGCTGCCGTGCTGTTAATCATGTCTGCTCTGCTGTCTATTTGCACCAAAGGAGACCAATGTTCAGTGATATGTTTTTTGTGATCGGAAGGCGTATCAGGGGCCGAGTCTTTGGTACAGTACGGGAACAGTGTTTTGCCACAGTGGAGTGTCTACGAATGGATTGAAAAATTCCAAAATGGTCACACAAGTGTTACGTACAGTGAAGGAGCCGGACGACTGTTTATTGCCACAAATGAAGAAACCATTGAATGTTCACATGAAATGATTCTCTTAGACAGACGATTAACTATTGATGAAGTGGTACATCACATGCAAATTAGTCATGGTTCTGCCTAGGAAATCATCCAGAACAGACTTAAGTTTCATAAAGATTGTGCAATATGGGTCCCAAATAACTCCCACAATTGCATAAACAAATGCGCTTGGACATCTGCAAAAAACATTTGGATTGCTATGGCAATGAAAGGGACAACTTCTTAGACAGGATTATAACTGATGACAAAACATGGAGCCATCATTACGAGCCGGAGAGTAAACGGCAGAGTATGGAATGGAAACATCCAAATTCGCCGTGCAAGAAAAAGTTCAACACTCAACTGTCCGCAGGAAAACTTATGCTTACGGTTTTTTGGGACACACAAGGTCCAGTACTGGAACATTTGGGGAAAGGGGCACAACAGTAAACAGTATATGTTACAGTGAGATGCTAAAGCCTGCAATTTGAAGCAAACACCGAGGATTACTGTCAAAAGGTGTTGTATTGTTGCACAACAATGCCCGTCTGCATACTGCTGCCCACACTGCTGAAATGCTCCAGAAACTCAAATTTGAAGTACTGGATCATCCTCCATACAGTCCCGATCTTTCCCCTTCTGACTATCACTTGTTTGGTCCATTCAAACAGGCATTAAGGGGCTGTCAATTTGTATCGGACGAAGCAGTGAAAGAAGCAATGCATTCCTGGCTCGCAGCTCAACTGAGACCTTCTTTTATGAGGGCATCAGGAAGCTTGTACAATGATGGACCAAGTGCGTTGAAATGCAAGAAAATTATGTCATAAAATGATGTTCTTGTAAGTTTCCTATTTGATTACAATAAAATTTTATAACTTCTTTGCAGATAATAATTGACTTACCCTTGTATGTGAGAGATTGATATTAGAAAGTAGTGACCACCTGGTAAATTTGTTAGCAGTTTGTCTGTTACTGGGCATTGATGTTGGCCTTAAAATCGCCACATTTTCTAATGGCTTCAGATGGTTTATGAACAATGACTGTTGGCATGGCCCCTTCACTGTTATTGAAGCGATTACCCTCACACCTGTGAAAGATCGAGGTCCGTCTTTTACTGCTCCTATGAGGGTGAATCAAATACAAACTGAAATTTAGTTTTACATGTCATTTCGTAAGTGGGGAGTCTCACGATATCTTCTCATTGTTGCTTTTGTTTCCAGTGATCATTCTCCACAGCTAGTAGAACATTGTCATACCGTTACTTTAGTCAGTATCGCAACATCAGAGCAAGAGGTGGCGTTATCTGTTGCACAATGCATTTTAATCAAGTTTCTCACAACAGAGGGCATAAAACCATCCAAATTTTTTAAAAATTTTACAGCACAATTTTTACAAGGGTAAGGAAAAGTTGACATTGCTTGAGGACCTGCAAGACTGAGGAGAACATTTGCATTGTTATCCAGCTTATTGAAGATAATGGCTGAATAACAGTTGCTGAAATTGCTACTGAGGTTGGCGTAAGATTTGGTAGTGCTTAGGTGATAATTACTGATAACCTTGGATTTAAAAAACTTTCCACAAGGTGGGTACCTCATCTTCTCACCACAGAGCACAAATTTTGTCATTTTGAGGTGTGCAAACAGCTACTGACATGCCACCAAACCAAAGGGGAACATGTTTTGCAGTGGATTGTGACCTGTGATGAAATGTGGGTGCACTGTTACACCACAGAATCCTAAAAAATCAGTGCAATCAGCTGCATTTCTACACCTTTTTTGAAGCAGTGGCTATCCTTGTAGGGGTATAGATTCTTTATTATAAGTGCCAATTTGCCGCCAAGATAGCTGCACCCCAATGTGTCCATATTACTGATTGACACTGCAGCCCTGGTGTCAATTTGGAATAGCACACGCACAATGTTAATAGTGAGGCAGAGCAGAAGCTTGGTCAGTGCTATCACTTCTGAAATGGTCTACAACACTATGCAATTGACCACTGTTCTGCCTTGTCATGATGTGATGCACTGGCTCATGCAAACTGCCACTAGGCTGCCCTGCTTGTTGCATATCAAGCATTGCACATCGTGATATGGTCACTGACTTCTGGTTTGCTGTATGTGGCATTTAGCATACGAGTTACTCAGTTTAAAACTAAGGGTATTCAGTGACAACATTGAGGAAGTGCAGCTTCAAGAATGCTACCTCACTGGAACAGGAGCAACATTGTTCTCCATGCTCCTCAAGTGTATCAGCTACCAAGAGTGTGAAGGTTTTACTACAAACAACTGATCTATGCGACACTACCATGCGAGGGTGTGGTGGTGAAACAGAATTAATTTTGGAAGTTGAGAGGCAACTGTCCTCAGGGTCACTGTCCTCTAGGTAACTATCCTCAACTGGTTGTAGGTTCTGACAATGTCTAGCTATCTCGTACCTCATTGTCAAATGCTTGTTGTGCAGATATCATAGCATTAAACAATAAAGCAGGCTTAGTAATACTGTGCAGGCATTGTGTGACCTTTCTGATCGAGAGCTAGCCACCCTACAGTATCTTTAATCAGTGAACTTGCATATGAACCCTTATAGACAAACTGTGAAACTAGAAATACCTATGCAGTGCTAATTTATAGTCCTTGATTTAGATAATTAATTATGTACAGTATATGAATTCAGAGCCCTACATGAAATCCCTGTGCAATCAAAAATTGCAATAAATAAAACTTAAGTTTGGTAATATTCGAGACATGCTGCCACAAACACGAGATAGAACTTGACACCTGTGTTGTGAAATGCAATCTTGTACCTATGTTGTGAAATGCAGTGTAAGTGTGGACATCCTCAGTAGTGCTGTCTGTTCAAATAAAAGCCCTAAACAGCAATAAACTGCTGGTAAAATGTCTCAGAAACAGTTTAGATTCTAACACTAGAGTTTCAAACGTATTGTTTGCATTTATTGGCTTTCAGATTACATTTTTCCTCTTAGTCATCTGATTAACTTGATGACTAACACCATTAAGTGACTAGGATTTCTGATATGGAATATAGACAATAAAATGTGTAAAGAAACCACTCACTGTATAATGGAGCTGTTGCTCAGTGGAACTAAAGAGAGTTACATTATACTGGACCTGTGGACTGACTGGATATGTTGGGCTGCAGCTTTGGAAAATATCTCCCCCCACCCTCCCCCCTAACCTCTCCATCTCTCTCTCTCTCTCTCTCTCTATCTGTGTGTGTGTGTGTGTGTGTGTGTGTGTGTGTGTGTGTGTGCGTGCGTGCGTGCGCGCGCCCGCGCGCTCTGAAGATAAATACCAGTTCATAAGCTGAGTTGCAATGTTACACTGCTTAATAATACTGCTATATACTGAGTGGTTATCTTTATTCACAACGTTATTTATATTCCAATTTTAAAAGCAGATTCTTTGATATCAGAAGGTCAGGATACTCATTCAGTTCATTTGGTCTGACAATTAATTCTTACATGTTGTGTAATTGTTTTTATTTTGTTCAATGATTTATTGAAAAAAGAAGAAGAAAATTTGTATATAATTGCTTGTAACTCTAATATTTGTGCAGGATCAAGGTGCAGAAGACTCTTCAACTATGGTAACGTCAGACCCAACATCTGATTCCTCAGACAATGGTGGTAACAATTATGAGAAATCACTCACTAATCACTGTGGCACTGGTGAAATGAAACAAAATACAAATGAACAACATCCCTCAAAACAGGTATACCATATATGCTAAATACACTAATTTTTATAATAAATTGTCAGTATCACTGATGGAGGAGTGAGAGCCAACTTACTGAGTAAAATTATTTATTTCAGGTATTGCAAATAGAAATAACACATATTTCCTGCAACACTATATATTAAAATTATGTTATCTACAGGGGTACATATGTACCTATGTATTGTTAAGCTGGAATGATTGAATCAAGATGTCAGATTAAAAATATGAAAGAATTAATACTCAATTTCTAACATATGGAACTTTCTAAAATAATTTGTACATAATTGTGTGTGTGTGTGTGTGTGTGTGTGTGTGTGTGTGTGTGCATGTGAGGGGGAGAGAGAGAGAGAGAGAGAGAGAGAGAGAGAGAGAGAGAGAGAGAGAGAGAGGGGGGGGGGGGGGGGGTAGAGGTAGAGAGGAGGGTTGGGGAGGATGGGAAATAGGAAAAAATAAAATTTTTTGTTGAAACAAAAAGAAGTTGTAAACCCTAAATCAGGAAAACTGTCAACACATAAGCTAAGCCTGGACAACATATAAGTCAGGGATGAGAGCTTTACCTGAATAAAATTGCTTGGTGCAAATGTTACAAGGTTATGTAAAAACACAATGTGGGAGCAGAATTTGTTGAAGAGGCTATGAGAAATGAGTGAAAGAAATAGAAAAAAAAATTATTGTTATTGTTATTAATGAAGTTTGAAGTGTAAATTGGGACAGAGAAAAAGATAAACATTTTGAAGAGAATTGCAGAAAGAGGAGATGCAAACATTAATTAGGAGCAGGTGGACTCGTTAATGAATGTGAAACTTCTCTCATGGTTTCTTCATTCCCATCCTTTGTCTTTCTGCCTCTGCTTGACCAATAAAGAAAATAAATAAAGTTTGACTTGTAAAAACATATTTAATGAAATTTATTTTTAATTGGTTCTTGTCTGCTATTTCCTGTTCAGCTGAAGCCATTTTTTGTCACATTCTTCCTGCTTTTATTTTTTTGGTATTTCCACTATACCCTATGCTAAAGACTTTAATATTAGCTGTTACAAATATTGTTACTTTTAAATTCAAGTACCATCAACATGCTTTCGAAATGTGGTGCTACAGAAGAATGCTGAAGATAAGGTGGGTAGATCACGTAACTAATGAGGAGGTATTGAATAGGATTGGTGAGAAGAGAAGTTTGTGGCACAACTTGACTAGAAGAAGGGATCGGTTGGTAGGACATGTTTTGAGGCATCAAGGGATCACAAATTTAGCATTGGAGGGCAGCATGGAGGGTAAAAATCGTAGAGGGAGACCAAGAGATGAATACACTAAGCAGATTCAGAAGGATGTAGGTTGCAGTAGGTACTGGGAGATGAAGAAGCTTGCACAAGATAGAGTAGCATGGAGAGCTGCATCAAACCAGTCTCAGGACTGAAGACCACAACAACAACAACAACAACACCATCAACACACACAACTTTTCATTTTCTTTTCTGCAATATACCCTTCCATTTTTTCCTGTTTTTCTCCATGTGTTTATGAGAGAGTTTTAAAAATTATGAGAGTGAAAAGTTTTGCCTATTTTTATATTTATGAGTCCCACAGCAATATGCTATATGTTCAATATAACTTGGCATTTTGTGTGAGGGGTGTTGAGAGCAGAAGAATTAGTGTCAGTCAGTGCTGACATGTTTCTGCCAACATTAGCTAGTAAACAATAATGTCTGAAATAGCATTTTACAGTGGTATTTTGTAATTTGCAGTCACAAGATTTCAGTTTTGGCAATATAAAATCATTTAAACAGTTGTTCTTTTCTTGTATTATCACCTACGCTTCTGTGAAAACACAGGCACAACATGATTTCAGATGTTTCCTGATACACAAAGGTAGTCCACTCTCAGCAGCTCTGGCACGAAGTGCCAATTTATGTTGTGGGCATAGTAAGTAATGTTTTACTGTCTCATAAGTTGTTCATAAACAGAATTATTTTTCTGAAAAGTGTACATCTGTGATAAATTAAAAGACTTTTCTATTTTATGCACAAAAAGTGTTACACATTATGGCAATGTCTCAGTACACATTTGTTACATTTAGAGGCATGATTTTAAAAATAAAAAACTGTTCCGTTTTATGCAGTAGTTTAGCACCCTCTCATAACAATATTTAAATACAGGGTACTCAGATTGGAATCCGGCAGTGTAGAGAATAAGATGTTTAATGCAAATTTTGGTAATTTTTGTAATGCTGAAATAGTTGTTAGTAATGTTGCTTGTTAATAAGGGTACTTGGAAATTAGTCAATGATTTTTGAGACATTTAATAGATATAACCAAATTTATAAAAAATTATATGTTTCCAATTGCAGCATTCTTATAGAAAAACATCTCACTGTGAAGCAAACAAAGCAAACAGAAAAAGTAAGTTCCAAATGGAATTCCTGTAAGACTTCTTCTTTTAACTGTAATTTCCATGTGAAAATAAAATAAACATTTTCTGCACAGATACAGTTGAAATCCAACGTAAGCCTCAAACCCCAATGCGACCAAATAGAAAACCAAGTGTAGGCAAAACCTTCAATAAAAAAAAACATCGGAGTGATTCTGAAGAAGTCACTCCATCTCACTCAACAGCCACTGAACAGAAGGTAATGATATTACTGTTTCATATTTGTTATCTGGAAAATATATTCACCTTTATTTTTTGTCACTTATTTGCCTGTAATATGGTCACATCGGATATATTATCTCTTCCTCAGTGGATATTATTTCAGTGTCATTATTGTTTCACTGTTTTTCTTAAGAAAATACATTTGTAAGACTTTTGTCTCTAGTCCTGTACATCTTTTCACATTGCACCAACTACCTCTCTCTCGTCATGGATATCTTTTGAAATGTGCAAAACTGTAATATTTAATATAACGTACATAGTTTTCAGTTATTACACATACCTAAAATGAGAGCACAATTAAAAGTTGGGCCAGACTAAAGCACACTGAATTTTATCTCTTTGTGTTTTGCACTGTTATGTTAGACTCATTTTGGGACATTACAGCATTTTTGTTGCTTTCCACATGTTGTTATCCCCCTTAATGTGGCCATACCTTTCAGTTGAGCTAAATAAATAGTGTTGTTAAGGAGGTTTCTGCAATGAGTTATCAAAATGGATCTTTCCCAGTCAGGTGCACTTCACACACAACATAGTCCCAACAGCTGGTCTATGGATACATCCAACAATCTTAGAAAAGATTGTCCATCAGCATCAGAGCTTTCAGACTATGGATATGGTACTCAGGTGGAAAATCAAGGTTCTGTGTCAACTTCCAGCAATGATGATGACAGACCACAATTTAAAAGGTGTGAGTCATTATAATTTTTGGTTTACAAGTGGATTTTACATAATTACCTACTAAATGTAGATATTGTGATATTAACTCATTGAAAACTGGCATTATTGGATAATGTTAAAGTGAAAAAAAGATAATCTCTTAATGAAATTAAAACAGCAACCAGTAATTATTACAGAATGTACTCTTATTTATCCAAACTGTATGTTTCACAGGTTTCAAACTTGAGAGGTGCATCTTGAGATAATGTTCATATTTTATATAATATAGAATATATTTTGATATTAATGACAGTTCTCTGCCACTGTGATGAAAGTGTAATGGAGTAGTGGTGTCAACGAAAATCCTTGATCATTTATGACTGAATGACTAGGACTGGATGCAAAATCAAACAATGGAAACTCCAGATAGGAATAACAACAAAGTAGGGAAAGACAGATTGCTACTTACCGTAAAGAAGACATGTTAAGTTGCAGACAGGTGCGATTAAAAGATACTTTCACAAAGCTTTTGGCCATAGCGTTCATCAGCAAAAGGGGAAACACGTGCCATTCATGCACACAAGCAAATGCACCTCGTGAACACATGACCACCCACTCCAGCATCTCGGCTTGCATCCCACGTGACAGTTGTATTCCAGCCCAAGATGGTAGAGCTGGCAGTCATGTGTGCATGAGATGTGCATGCTTGTGTGTGTGACTAGTGTGTGTTTCTCTTTTGCTGATGAAGGATATGGCCAAAAGCTTTATGTAAGTGTCTTTTAATTGTGCCTGTCTGCAACTTAACATGTATTTTTTGTGGTAGGTAGCAATCTGCCTTTTCCTGCATTGTTAAGATCAGATGCAGTAATGCTGATATTACAACAATCAGAAATACAAAGCAAAACACTGTTATTTCTAGTATAACTGTGACTGTGGAAAACAAGAGATTTTTTAACTGGTATTCCATTTTATTTTTGGAAGTACATTAAGTGTAGAGCACTACATACAATATTTCAATTTAATGATCAGCCGAATGGTTGGAATTTTAATTTTGGTTGTAAATTACCTAGATTTTGCTATGATGATTAGGTACGCTTCTTGCTCGTCATCATAAAAAGTCTTACAAAATAACATCTATAATATTTACCTGGGTAGAAAGCAGCCCTGTTCTGATAAGTATTTACAATGACAGTAGCATCAACTTCCTAGAAAGTAGTAATTTTTGCCTATGCAACATGCTCCTCCAATGCAAATAACAACAGCCACAAAGAAAGAATATAAAATGCAAATATCTTCAAAATCTTATCAACTTATCAAGGTCATGTCAATGGGCAGAATTACATTTCAGACTGAAACTCTAATGGCTGTGAACGCTGGAAAGGCAATCGGTAGTACAAGGAGTTTATAAGTACTTGTGTGGTGCCATCCTTGACCTACTTAGATTTTGATTTTAAAATTGTGAGATAGAAATACTGACCAGCACTTTTATTCAGGAGAAATGTCTCTACCACTGACAGGCACATATAAAAATACATTCACTGTCCTAATTTTTGAAACTAATAGTTCCTTGTTTGAGAGAAGGTTGAAAACAAAGGGCAGATAATTCAGACCTCAGGATGAGAGGGACTCGCCTGTTGTGAGGAGGAGTGGAACAAAGATGAAAAGGGGGAGGATATGACTCACCAGAGAGAGTAGAACTTGATAGAAAGAGAGAGGAAAGATGAAAAAGTAAGAGTGTAAAGAAACTAAAGGAAACAATGAGGCAATTCACACATACCCACCCACAGCTACCCACCCACCAACCAACACACACACACACACACACACACACACACACTGATGAGCCAAAACATTATGACCACCTGTTTAATAATGTGTTGGTCCACCTTTGGAATGCAATACACTCCAGATTCTGTGTAGGATGGATATGACAAGTCATTGGTGGGTTTCTGGAAATACAGGGTGTCTTAAATCTTTTGGATCAAATTGAAACATGTGACAATGGGTCCACATCCAATTATGTTCAGACACTGAGATAGGAAACCAATGCTCAGAAATGCATATTTACTATGTTATGAATATACACAGTGTACACCAGTTAACAACAGCCTAGCTCATAGTAATTGTTCAAAGTGATGACCACTAGTCATAATGCATACTCGGCAACAGCACATGAAGTTGTAATGCACTCTCTCAAAGATTCCTGCTGTCTGTTGTACTAGGGTTCATGCAGCATGGACCCTAGCAAGCAGGTCTTTATCCATTTCTACAGTGTTTCTTTCACTGGTGTCTTGACTTAACCACAGAGCAAGAAGTCCAGAGAAGTGAGATCCAGTTATCACGCTGGCCACGGGATAAGACCTCTGCCAGTCCAGTGATGAATGTATATGTTGTTCAGGCACTCATGGACATTAACATTGAAGTGGGCAGGTGCACTGTAATGTTGAAAACACATCCTTTCACAGACAACAAGGGATATGCTCTCCAAGAACTGTGGCAGCACATATCTTAAGAACACCAGATAACATGGACCAATCAGATGCATAGGCAGAAAATAAGGTCCTGTTAGGTGATCCTCGACAGTGTCTACCCGTACATTGACAGAGAATTGTTGTTGGTGATCACCGATGTGTGTGGCATGGGGATTGTCCTCACTCCAGATATGGCTGTTGCTGTTGTTGAAATCATCATGGGTGAATGAGGCCTCTTCCATGAACAATACAAGCTGTATGAAGTTCAGCACTACAGCACTGCAGTAGATAATCCATTCACAGAAATGTATGCTGGGCTCAGAATATGTTGGTTCTAGTGTTTGCACATGTTCTTTTTTGATAAGGGTTTAATACCTATTCCACTAGTGCTCTCCACACTGTGCCCTTTGAAGTGTACATTTTGTGTGTAAGTTGACAGATGCTTATTGCTGGGTGGTTGGCTACATGATCCAACACCATCTTCTCCAAGTCTGATTTTCAGGCATATCTCAGGTGAAAACCTTATCCAGCTCTCTGCAGTGTGAATGACCCTGTCTCTCGTAATTTGATATCCATGGAGATAAACATCTTCCAATTAAGACAACACCTGTTGGGAAAACGTTTTCTGTGTTTCTGTTGCTCTGTGGGCACTACATCATGTCACACCATACATTAAACGCATGTCTGCCAACTCTATCAATAAGTTATGTACCATCTTTGACTACACATCATGCACTGTACAAGCTAACACATTTCACTATGAACATATCACAAGCTGTCTGATGCAATGGACAACTGACACCAGGGATAATGGTGATCATGTGGCTCAGGTTAATGTGCCAGTGTCATGCTTGCAGTTGTCACATGACACACGTGCTGTGAGCCAAGTTGTGTACAGTATGATTGTTTGGTGCTCAGGGATGTATGCTGTTTATCATCTGCTGCCTATTCCAGTGTACAATAGACACCCAGAATCTTCATGAGAGAGTGCCAGAATTGCATGGCCTGTTGCAGTACACACATAGAGACGGTGATAGTCACTTTGAACAATCACTATGAGCTTTGTTGTTGTGCCCTGTGTATGTCCATAACACAATAAAGTGCATTTCGAATTGTTGATTCCCTGTCTCAATATAACTGGTTGTGAACACATTAACACCTGTTTCAGTTTGATCCAAAAGGTTTGAGACACTCTGTACATGGCACCAAATGTGTATACCCAGGACACAAAAATTCTCTAGGATTATTCCACATTCAGTTATCACTTTTATGGGCGTGTATATTGACAGGTCATTTCTGCACTGGACTGGGCAAAATTTCATTATATAGCAGTAGCTGTCGAAATACATCTTTAAAAATACCATTACAAATATGTTCCCAAAATATAGCAAAAAATACAGTTTGAATAATATTTCTGCTAGGATAATATGGCAGATAGTTGAAATTATGTTTCGAATGTTTATTTACAAGACCTCATCCAATAACTGGCCGAATCTATGCTAATTGAATTTATTTTGTTCATTTAATAAAATTTGTTGGTTTTTCCTCCTATCTTGCTTTTGTACTACTGGAA
This sequence comes from Schistocerca serialis cubense, assembly GCF_023864345.2. Lineage (NCBI taxonomy): Eukaryota > Metazoa > Arthropoda > Insecta > Orthoptera > Acrididae > Schistocerca > Schistocerca serialis. The sequence continues at coordinate 462,473,116 of NC_064639.1, forward strand.
GCTTTTCATGGATTTTACTGTTCACACAAAAGTTTCACTTTTAATTTACTGTTGCGCCTGGGCGGAGACCCAGAAATTAGGTTGTGCAAGATGTAAATAATACAAATTTTGTACAACTATAGCTGAAGTTTCAATTATGAAACTTACATAACAATTGTGGATGTCACACTAACAGAAATTTATTTCCCTTAATGACTTCGAAATTAGATTTCTTGATAAATTCCCTGATATAAAAGAGAAAATACTGTATTATTAGCAGTAAGGCGGCTTCCTCTTTCATTTCTTAGCCCCAATCCATATTCGCCTACTACGTTTCCTTCTCTTCCTTTTCCTACTGTCGAATTCCAGTCACCCATGACTATTAAATTTTCGTCTCCCTTCACTACCTGACTAATTTCTTTTATCTCATCATACATTTCATCAATTTCTTCATCATCTGCAGAGCTAGTTGGCATATAAACTTGTACTACTGTAGTAGGTGTGGGCTTCGTGTCTATCTTGGCCACAATAATTCGTTCACTATGCTGTTTGTAGTAGCTTACCCTCACTCCTATTTTTTTATTCATTATTAAACCTACTCCTGCATTACCCATATTTGATATGAATGTAATTAACTTCCTCAAAATCAAAAACTTTCATTGAGTTGACAATAGCCCAAGTAAAGTACCGAAATCCTATTTTCACATATATACAGTCACAAATGCAGTAAAATACTGTCACAGAGGATTTTTCCAGACAGACTGAAATTTATCATCATCAGTCCCCTTTACAAGAAAGGTAGTGAGATATTAATAATTATTAAAAAATCACAATACTTAGCTCCTTCTTGAAGGTAGTGGAAAATATTATGTATGCAAGAACCATGAAAAAATCTCCTTCAAACTAAGAAACTTATTAAGCCCCAATTTGGATGCCAAAAGGATCTCTCCACATAAAATGCTATTTTTCAATTCACAAATCAGAATATAGGAAATTTAAATAACACAAAATATTGCCAGCTGTTATATTCTGTGATTTGTCATATGCATTAGATTGTGCTGTTCATAGTATTCTCCTAGAGAAGTTAAGATGTTATGGTATTGGAGACCTTGCTGATAATTGGTTTCATCCTGTCTAACTAAAAGGATGCAGGAATGACAAACTAAATACCTTATCCTGGAAGTGAATCCACCCCCATTCTCATTGACCAAACTGTGCTGTTTGATCCTCAATGACATAATTGAGAACTGCTTAATTTTTCCAAAATTACTATTTTGCTTTTTTTGTAGAAATATACTGATAGCTGAAACCCAAGCAACAAAATTGCATTATCACACATATAACATATATATATCTGTAACCAATTTCTCATCAGATCAAAAGCCATTGTACATTACTAAGTAGAATCAACCACTACAAGCAACACCTGTAAAGCATAAGAACAATCAAATATAATAAAAAAGTCAATTACCTTCTAAACATCAGTTGATCCTCCTCTTATAATGTTCATGTGATTCTCAAACTAAATACATATGTAACTTTACACAGAACACTGTGAGCTGTCCATACTGTGATAAAGTTAAAGTGTGTTTCATGTTTAAATGTAGCATTAGCTAGAATGTACATCCATAAGTTCCGATGTTCTAATAAAATACAAAAGAAGTAGTTAATAATGTACCCTTTTACTTCAATTTTGAGTATTTGGAGTTTCCAGTTTGTGGCCTGACACCCGCCAGCCACCTGTTAAAGAGGTCAGAATATAAAACTCTTTTTGAAACCTAGACAGGGAACAATTACTTAATTGAAATTATTTTGTGTCTATTATTGTGGTTGTCAGATTTACATTTCTTCCTAGATTCAAGTTATAATTAACTGAAAATACCATTAGGAAGTAAATGTATTGGCATATCAATGTAAGAATCCCAAAATCTGGCCCGATCCTGCTACTCAATTTCTGATGAGCTTATATTCCATAAAACTGCATCAAATGTGTGATAGAGCTATAAAAATAAATGACATGATAAATATTCAGTCATTTGTGAATGCATCATTACGGCATAACTTTCATCTTAGAAATTTATGTATTTGATGATTCTCAGTCACTTGAAAAGTTACCTTTGGTGTATGTGCCTAATAGGTTTATATTTTTTTGTGTCAGACCAGTACATCAGAAACTACATTCAATGCAAAAGTTATGGTATAATTCCAAACCAGCACAACTGATGAAGGTAGATCAGAAAGAATGGAGAAGAAAGAAGCTGGTAAAAAGAAGTAAAACAAACATGTGAGTTGCAGACTTCCTATGTTATAGTTGAACATACTTGTATTGGATTTCTCTACTATAGATTGTCACCTGTTTATGATTATTGCTTGTTATTTATTAATACATACTCAACAGAAATAAATCATCGATATTTGGATCTAACAAGCAGAATTTTTGTTCAAAGAATATTCTATTGATAGTCTAGCAATTTTTGTTAACTGTATTCTATACCAGCAAGAGATTATAATAGTTTATGAGACATGCTAATTCCAAGTTACCAGAAATAATGAGGCCCAATTTCCTGTTTTCAGTGGCTTGCATCTGATGCTTATGAAATGCATTGCATTTATATTTTTATTATAATTGTACATTGACTTTTCAGAATGAATATGAAAGCACTACTTCATCATACTCCTACAGATGAAGATATCTCCAATCTCCTAAAGGAATTTACAGTGGATTTCCTTTTAAAAGGATATGGATGCTTGGTGCAAGAATTATTTATACAGCTTCTCTCACCTAAACAGTGCATACAAGTTGATACATCACACTTCTTTTGGCTAATTACATACTTCCTGAAATTTGCAGCACAATTGGAATTGGAGTTGGAACATGTTAAGTAAGTGCACATTATGATTAATAAAAAATTTAATCAATTCAACTGTAATAACTCTTTAATTCTGACAATTTTGATCACAGATTTTATACAGAGCATATTTCAGTGTGAAATCACTTACTGTAATTGTATGGAAGAAAAATGCTATTTTAATTTGAACAAGATCAATTCTTTGTCAAAGCCAGAGGCTAAGCATAAACTCACGTGTGGACACTGCTTAGTGTGTGTGTGTGTGTGTGTGTGTGTGTGTGGGCACGCGCGTGCATGCGTGCGCACTCACATGCATACACTTCAGCTATGTGAACTGGCTAAAAAGGTACCAAATAGGCCTGCAGTCTAGAAGAGAAGCATAATCTGGCAAATAACATAAACTCATAGCTCAATAGAATGGAACAGAATAGAAGATTATTGTTTCACAACACAAAATGTTGTCACTCACTCACTGTACAGTACAATCATCTAAACACAAAAATTTATTTACAGTTTTTTTTAAAAGGTAATTTGGTGCAACTTATATTAGAGTTATCCAACATAAGAACAGCATGTATTTAGTAAGCTGAGTGATAGTGCTTGAAAAATCACTCCTTGATCTATGAAAAGTAGGACATTTAAATAACAGAATAAATACATCCAACATATAATAGCTATGAGCAATGAACAGATTAGGAGATGTGATACTGGGAAGGAGAACTGTCCCTGAATGATAAGCAGCAGCTCGTAACGGGGAAGACTCCATAACCATGTACACATTACAATGCGAGAAGTAGGTCCTACGAAAATTCAAAAAATAAACTGTCACTGCTGCTGCGAACAGAGTCAGTGGCTGCTGAATAATTAAATCTGACAACTGTGACAACAACACACATAGCACATGATGGCACTCTGACAATACATCAGCCACTTGTTGGAAATAGAGCATCGTTAAGAAAACATGCAGGAAAGTGCACAAAATGTCCATATCAAGTTATGAGCTCTGGTTGCAGTTCTACATTGGGCAGTTGTTGCACCTGCAGTACTGATGCTGGTACTGGGAGATGAGGTTGTCTCTTGTGCTTCAGCTGCTAGTGCATCCTGGAAGATGTAAGTGGGCTTGACGCAATTGAAAGAAATGGTTGTGGTCTTGCCATTTCCTGCAGTATCCAATGCCTGCACACCTCTTCTTAAAACACAGTGTGGACCAGTATAAGGCGTTTATAATGAAGATTTCACACTATCCATTATTATATGAGAGCAACTACTTATATCATGATGGATGTAACTGGGTGGCACGCCATGCCTGAAAGCTTTGTGAAGATGAATGTGAGCAATATGGTCCCTTAGACAATGTGTAAATTCTGGTTGGTTTTGACCAGATGGCTGCAGAGAATGTGCATCAATAAATTCTCGTTGGAGGCATAATGCTTCACCATAAACAAGTTCTGCTAACAGTGAGTTTATGACTGTTTTGCACATGTTCATCAGATCGAGGAGAACTATTAGGAGAGTTGTCATCCAGTTAGTGTCATGATACGAGTGTAGCTTAAGGGACAGGTGCCATTGCTTGATTGTGCCAATACTCGCTGAATGATTGTTAGCGTTTTTATGGTGCACGTATCTGCAGAATTTTGTGAGCTGGGTGAGGAAGTCAGACTTAAATTGTTGGCCACAGTCGGTAGTAATGTGCAGTGAGCAACCAAACCTAGATAACCACGCTGGTATGAAAGTGGAGGCTAATGTTTCTGTGGAAATATTGTATAACAGCACCGCTTATAGCCGGCAAGTAAACCAATCAACCATAGTAAGCAAATATTATTGGCCATTTGATGGAGGTACTGGTCCTATGACATCAGTAAGCATGTACGCGGAACATAAAGTTGTGTCAGGGAAATGACCGACTGGCACATGCACTATGCTATGTTGACATTGCAAACATATACATGTACACTCATGACAGTCTTTGTACACCCTAAGTCTGACCAAACACTTTTGATACCAAGTGATATGTTGAACAAACTGCTGGGTAACACAAGTTTTATAGGCTGTTGAAGACTTGTCTATGAAATGCAGCTGGTAGGAATGAATGAGATCTTCCCTGATAGAGATTGCAATACAACTTGACATCTTCTCCAGGAATGCTGACAAGCTGCAACTATAATGCAGAAGTAGCATTGTTTAGGGAACTCTATAGCTCCTGGACAACTTGTCATGCCTGTGTGGGTTCTATGAAATCAATAGGCTTTGACACACTGTTGACACGTAGAAGCAATCAGCAACTACATTGTCAGTTCTGGAAGTGTGCTTGAAGTTGGTGACGAATTGAGTTATAAATTCTAGGTGGTTATACGTATGAGGTGAGCAGTTATTGCTGTTCCACTTGAAGGTGTAAATCAATGGCTTATGACCTGTGTAGATGGAAAATTCTCTTGCTTCCTCTGTGGCTGAAAGCACTTGACTGCTTCATACATGGTAAGAAGTTCACAGTCATAGCCACTCCATGTCTGCTTTGATGGTGACAGTTTCTGAGAATACTAAGCAAATGATTGCCTTCTGCCACCTTAAAATTGTTGTAACTCTGCACTGATAGCTGTCTAACTTGTGTCCACCACTATCACTAAGTGTGCATCAAGCTTTCGGTGTGCAAAGGACATTTCTTTAAAGGTGTTTGGGTACAGTAACTGCAGGATGACTTCAGTCTTTTCTGATAATGGTAGGTAGCCTGCAGAAGGTATCTGATGCCCAAACAAAGCAATCTTGGGTTGCCAAACATGCATTTAGATGTTCAAGACTTCACCATGTACTGATATAAACACTTAAGCACTTTAGTAAGATGAAAAGAAAATGGCAGGCCGTGCAGAACTGAATCAATAAATTCTAGCCGTATCTGAGCAGCATTTCGTAAGCCCGCATCTCGTGGTCGTGCGGTAGCGTTCTCGCTTCCCACGCCCGGGTTCCCGGGTTCGATTCCCGGCGGGGTCAGGGATTTTCTCTGCCTCGTGATGGCTGGGTGTTGTGTGCTGTCCTTAGGTTAGTCAGGTTTAAGTAGTTCTAAGTTCTAGGGGACTGATGACCATAGATGTTAAGTCCCATAGTGCTCAGAGCCATTTTTTGAGCAGCATTTCATAAGCCAAAGGTCATTTACATACTTTCAAACAACCCAACATAGTGATAATCACTGATTTTGTTTTGTCTTCCTCTGCTACCAGAATCAGGATATAGGCTCTGTCACAATTGAGTATAGCGAATATGGTTGCACCATGCAAGGTGTAATTATAGTCCCACCATAATGACTCAGGGTAGTGATCTGGGACATCCTGGTGTTAAGCACATGATCATCTCCACATACTTTCCACGCTCCACACTTCTTACCTACTAGGTGTAGAGAGGACTACCAGGGGCCACTTAGTGACAAACTTGGCTTTAGTGATAATCAGGTGAATGGGTGCCAAATGCATGACACCGGTGGACTATCAGTAGTTCTGACATAGTGCAGTGTACTATGTAACAATTGTTTAGGCAGTCCTACAAAGGCTGCCTGGTGTATAGACACCAGGAAATGGCCAGCATCAATTGGCTTCATGGATGCAAGACAGTGCCAGCTGTGTCCAGTGATCATGGCACCCTTCTTACTGCAGTGGATTGGCACAGTGAAGTCAGGCAGTGTCAGCTGGATGGCCAAACACAGGTCAGTGCTGTGTGGTGCGTGTGCTAGGTCATAAGGCACTAGCTGTACATGACATTCTTGTTCTCTTCATATGGAGATGGTGAAGCCATTTTGATATGTAAGCAGTTGCCATGGCAGAGGTGACAACCAAGGACGCAGCATTCCTCTTCCCTTTGGAAGAAGATGGTGGAGCCATTTCAGTTTGTAGATGGTGACCACAGCAGAGGCAACAGCCAAGCACATGGCACTCCTTTCCACATGGAGGAGGCAGCACAGCCAGCTGGAGAAGAGGACTGGAAAACAGAGGCACCAGTGAAGAGAAGAGGCCAGTGCTCTGCCAGCAAGAGACAATAGCAGAGGATGAAAGAGACATGGTGTAGCACGAAGGTGCCTGCGGGGAAGAAAACCTGGTGCTTGAGAGAAAGCAGACATCCAAGGGTGGTTGCACAGAGCCAATGCTGTGAGTGGAACATGGGCAAAAGGTATGAAGGAGGACGATGAGTGGGCCACGTGCACATGTGGTTGGCCTTGGCGGACCAGTGGCCAGTGTGTAATGCACAGAGCTCTAGTGAAGGGTGTGAAGTGGGCACGTGGGCCAGTGGCAAGGGTGGAGGGCAGTGCTGAGGCCAGCAGCAAGAGTAATGGTGGTCCTTGAGTAGATAACAAGAAGCTCTCAGTGTGGGACCACGAGGTGGACACCATCTGAAAGAAAAAGGTTGTCCAGTGAGGAGGCCTCAAAAAACAAATGGTTTGCAAAGACATCGTTGAGAAGGTCACCGAAGATTCCGAAGGCCCCAAGATGAGGCATTGCTGATCCTAAACTTCCATGAGAGATGCACAGGAGCGCAAGCAGTCCACAAGACCATCAGGGAGAGCCATGAGGGAGGAAGGCCAAGGCGGGTGACCAGGAGGGGGTGGCACTTGGCAGGGTTCCACCAAAGCCACAGCAATGGATGATGTAGAAAGAGGAGAGAGGCCCAGAGCAGTGATAGCAGAAGAAGTATAAGCTTTGGCAGCAGCGAAGGGAGAAAGGAAGACCATGGAACAGATATCAGAAGGCCAGAACTGGATTGGATGGAGAAGGAGACTGAGCAGGCCAGTGCTGGAGGTGGCAGTGGCTACCAGGAGGGCGGCGAGGGTGCCACAAGTGCGAAAACTGGAGGCACCGATGTGGGAGGAGGCACAATAGTGGGTAGGGGAACCCCTTTTGTGGAGACGGCATGCTGGCGGAGGCACCATAGTGAGTGGAAGCACCAGGGTATGAGGAGGTGCCAGATGGTTGTAGGATGCACATTGAGAGGCACCAGAGGAGGTGTGGGAACCACATCGTGAGAAGCCAGAGCAAGCCATGGTCCTGCACCATGACATGCTGGAGTGACCATAGGATCCACGGTGGGAGTTGCCGGAGCAGGCATAGGAGCTGTATCAGAGGCACCAGAGAGTTGTAGGACACACGTTAGGATGCGCTGGAATGGATGGGGCACTGCGTCAGGAGGTGCCGGAGCTGTTGTAGGAGATGTGTTGGGCAGTGCTGGAGCAAGTCTAAGAGCCACGTTGGGAGGCACCATGTCAAGAGGCACCATCTCATGAGACACTAGAAGAGCTGTGGTGGATGAGTCTGAGGTAGCAGCATAGTTCGTGAGTATACGAGAGGCCAAGTGGGCAGGGGCAAGGGCTGAGGTGGCCAGGGGAGAAGCATCGGGAAGAGTACAATTATGTACTAATTGGTCCAGTGGAGTCAAGAAGATGAGCCAAGGATCCGAGACCACATTGAAGTCAGAGGAAAGTGGGGATAGAGACATGTCATCCTACACCAGGAGGGCATTAGGGTAGCTTAGGTGCTACTGGAGGAGCTTTGAAGTGCGCAGGAAGTGCCAAGCATGAAACAGAACCTTTTTTGCCCTGGCTGTAGCACGTGGGGGTGTTGGCACTGGAAAAGCACTGAAGCAAATGATTGGTATTCTGGTTCAAATGGAGCAACTGCTGGCCTCACAACTGGACAAGCTGTAAAAGTGAAAGTTCTGTTGCAGAAGAAGTCATGTGAAAACTATATGCAAAGAATGTTGGTCGAATGAGCATGGAAGCACACTAGTGCAGAAATAGACCCACCTGGGTGAACATAGATACTGGAACGAAATTCTGAAGACACAAGAAGTATGAAAAGTGTACCCTCATTGCCAGCTGAAGTTCCCATTGTGGGCTGATGGATGTAGAAAAGAAATAGTTGCCCATGTGGCACTGAACAGCAGGTTTGGTAGTGCTGTGTAGTAGACGCATCGTTTACTCAAAATCAGACTGCTGGAGAACTGCAGGCAACAGTCCTACAAAGGCAGCCTGGTGTACTGGTACCAGGAAGTGGCTGTCATCATGTGGCTTTTGTGATGTGAAATAGTGCCGGCTGTGTCCAGTGATTTTGGTGCTCTATTTACTGCAGTGGAATGCGCAGTCAAGTTGAGTAGTGCCAACTGCTGGTGTCTGGCTGTACAGCAACCCACAGGGCAGTGGTGTATGCTGGGTGTGCCTGGTCATCAGGGACTAGCCATACATGACATTCCTCTTCCATCTGGAAGGAGATGGCGAAATCATCTCATTACATAAACATTGGTCATGGCAGAAGCAACAGCCATGGATTGATCTTCTATGGTTTCATCCTCTGTCATTGCCAGTACCACTTTGAGACAACAGCCTGCTGATATGAGTACCCAGTAACTCAATCTTTGCCACTAGAGAGTCATAGTCAGAGTGCACAACTGCTGCTGTTGTTTTTTTACTGCTGCAAAGCTCTGTTAATGAACTAATCTGAGAAGGAGTGATGGTTTCTCAAATTCTGTCAATGAGCTCTCCCACACCGTCCAATGGCATCTCTCTTTGGGACACCACTATTGCGTTAACCTGCCGTGGTAGGTGATTGCGCCAAGTGGTGTTCAGCAGAATTATCTGAACACTGCCGGACTTACAGTTTGTGGTCTCCAATATCCTCCTGCATCAGCACTTGATGAATTCTGTCTTCCTGCATGGCTGTGTCTCTTTGAATTAATTCTGTCTTGAGCTCGCCAAAAGAATTTGACACTGGTGTACCGTACTTCCACAACAAAGCGGTGGTCTAACTGGTTCACTACTGAGGAAAGCTTATTGAACCAGCTATGATGTCAGCATAGTAAAAACTCACTTCAACTTGCGCAGACTACAATACAAGGTTATGCAGCCAGAGTGGAAGTATGCCCATCGCTAATATTGATACTGCTGGTTCATGTGTCATCTTGTGAAATTATTTCAAATTAGAATTGTGGTTTTCTTGTCAGCTTAAAAATAAGATCAGGATCACCACTTGTTGGGTGCAGCTAGAATTAGGCCTGTCCAACCTTTGAATAGCTTGTTTTGGTTAACCCAAGTGGCAAATAACTGTTGTGATCAATGGAAAAATAGGAACTTTATTTAACAGAATAAACACACACCACATGTCATAACTCTGAGCAGTGTACAGAGTAGGAGACATTTGTACCTGAAAGTTGAATTGTACGTGAATGATAAGCAGTAGCTCATAACAGGGGAAATATCCATAATTACAAGCGGCATTCAGTAAGTAAGACAAAATTTTTTTCTGAAAACAGGTTGATTTTATTGAGGATTCCAATACACCATATTATTCCCCACACCTTTTGCCACAAAATCCTGTGTTCAATGCAACAGTCTTTCATCATTGAACTGTAAGGGCCTGTATGCTTGTATGGTACCACTCTTCTGAGCCAATGTCTTGCTGCATCAATAACCTCCCTATCATCCATGTACTCTTTCTTGCAAAGTGTACCCTTTATTGGGCCAGACATATGGAAGTCAGAAGGTGCGAGATCCTGGCTGTAGGGTGGATGAGGAAGAAAAGTCTATCGAAGTTTTGTGAGTTCCTCTTGGGTGCACAGACTTGTGCAAGACCGTACATCATCATGAAGAAGGAGAAGTTCATCTTCATTTTTGTGGTGATGAACATACTAAGTCCAAAGCTACAGGAGTCACAGCTGTGTGTGGCCAGATGGACAGATTTGTGTGACCTTGTTGCGATGGTTACAGACACCTTGTCCAATAATTCACTACGATTTTATTACCTCCCAGGTCTTCATAGACATTCTGCAAGCTCCTGTGAATATCTGTGATGCTCTGGTTTTCTGTCAAAAGAAACTCAGTGACAGCTCTCCACTTGAAATGCACCTCTATTACAGACAGCACTTTGAAGGCTATATATAGTGACACAACCTATCGGAACTTCATGTAACTGTAGGGGCCATAGTGGGAATATTCCATGATGTTCTACAAAAAATTCCCCAGTTTTTCAACCAGGATTGGCCAAGAAAAAAAATTGTTGTATTACTTATTGAATGCCCCTGGCATGTATGCATCACAGTGTAAGAAGTACATAATGAAAAAATAAAATCAATTTGTATCAATTTGTGTCCAAACCCACTATACTGAGAGATGTATGAAATCATGAAATCAGTATTGTCTGAAGCGAGGGATATTGACTAATAGCAAATGCATGCAAAAGAGCCACTTGCTGCCAAAATCTCAAAACCCTTTCACCATTTGCCACTATTCTGGGATGCATCTACTCTCTTTCTTAATACTGTTCTCATTATGTAGCACAGTCGTGCAAAATTCTGTGCCTTTCACAGTTGTACAAAATGAATGACAAATTTATTGTTAAAAGAGTGTTGGTACCTTACTTGAATTTTCCACTTTTCTGTTGTACACCAGTGTATATCAGATGTTGTTTGTTTGATAAAATGTTTTAAGTGCACTGTTACTTGTCTGTAATGTCACAGCTTGCATATTATGAAGTTGTACCAAAAGCAGTTTAATGTTTTTGAATCATAGTATTTGCCACTTTTTTTGCATTACTACAAAACTACTAGAACTGTGAACAGTAGTCTAGTGCAAATTTAGTGAAAAGTTTAAATGATTTTTTGTAAAATTTATTATTTATCAACACTTATCCACTAAACTCCACTGACAATCAGTGATATGTAATTTCTTGCACCTAAATTTTATCTTGTAACTTAGACGAAGAACATATTATATTTTCAGTGTGGTCCTGTCCTCTGGAATTGTCTCATACTTGACTTATGAAGGAGTAAATCTTTGTGAGGAACTGGAAATTTGTTTTCCTCAAGAGAGTGCTGATGTCAAACCATCCATTCGTAGACTGCATCTGGTAAGTAATGCTGAATACTTGTAAGCTGAAATTGCTATAGGGAAATAACAAGGTTGCATATGAATCTTCTCATGCTTAGTAAAAGGCTAGTATGTACTGTTATAGAAATTTTAACTGCTCTCTGAAAGGTAATGCTAAGCTGTCTATGAGCAGAGCAGGTGTAGATCTTACACACAACAGAATTAGCACAAATAATGAAGATGCTGAGTCGCAGATAGACACAACAAAAAGACTATCACAAAATAAGCTTTTGGCCAGCAAGGTCTTTGTTAACAGACACACACACACACACACACACACACACACACAAACACACACACACACACACACAAAATCACAACTCATACACACATGATCACAGTCTGTGGCAGTTGTGGCTTCAGCTGCCATAGATTTTAGTCATGTGGATGTGAGTTGCGCTTGTGCATGCATTTGTGTGTGTGTGTGTGTGTGTGTGTGTGTGTGTGTGTGTGTGTGTGTGTCTGTGTGTGTGTGTGTGTGTCTCTATCTGTTGTCTATTTTTGACAAAAGCCTCGTTGATCAAAAGCTTATTTTGTGACAGCCTTTTTGTTGTGCCTATCTGCGACTCGGCATCTCCGCTATATGGTGAGTAGCAACTATCATTCTTATCATATTGTTACATTCCATCCTGCATTTTCCATTGTGTTCACATACAGAAACTTGACTAAAATTGTGAAGCTCTGAATACATCACAGGACACTCTCACCTTAACACTAAATGGTTCAAATGGCTCTGAGCACTATGGGACTCAACTGCTGTGGTCATAAGTCCCCTAGAACTTAGAACTACTTAAACCTAACTAACCTAAGGACAGCACACAACACCCAGCCATCACGAGGCAGAGAAAATCCCTGACCCCGCCGGGAATCGAACCCGGGAACCCGGGCGTGGGAAGCAAGAACGCTACCGCACGACCACGAGATGCGGGCCCTTAACACTAAACTGGTTCTCGACTACCAAACGTCTATGTAATCCAGAGAAAACTCAGCATCTGCAGTTGGGACTGGCTAACGAGGTAGAACCAAAATCCGTAAAACTGCTTGGAATACACATTGATTCCAAACTTAACTGGCAACCCCATATCAACCAGGTATGCAAAAAGTTATCGAGGGTATCCTATCTCATCTGGAAACTGTCTGATCTAGTGAGTAACAAATATCTCAGAACAGCTTACTTTGGACTTTTTCAGTCTCATATATCTTATGGGCTGTTACTATGGAGCCACTCATGTCATGTCAGTGATGTACTACTGATGCAGAAAAAAGTGCTATGAATAATGTGCAAGGTTGGTCCAAGGGAACATTGCCGTCCCTTATTCATCAAAATGGAAATAATGACAGTGATAAATCTTTATATTTATGCATCACTGATATCTGATAAAAAGAACAGAACAAAATTTAACACCAGAAAGAACATACACTTACATGACACCAGAAGCAAAGGCAGTATTGAGATTCCTAGACATAGGCTGACAAAAACAGGCAACTCTCAGAAAGTGAACTGTTTGAAATTATTAACAAATTACCACATACTGCACTCAATACACCTTTCAATAATTTTAAATGTAAACTGCACAAATGGTTAATAGACAATCCATACTACAGTCTCACAGAATTCATGGATACTTGTAACATAGAAATTGAGTTTTAAGTCTATGATTCCAATACTGTATATAGATTAATGAAGTATAAATAATTTGTACTTGTAATGTAAACACTCACTAATTTAGTAACTCCTTATGTATCTTGACATAATTGTAATGCCTATTTCACTGCATGTGATCGACGACAAATAACGAATCTGAATTTGAATCTTTGAATCACCAGTACAGTGTGCACTGAAATAAGCATTGAAAAATGATAGAAACTAAAATAACAAATCAAAAGTTGAGTCTATATCTCTCACTTTTGTGGCAGCTATTCTTTAGTAGTGTTATCATCTACCACGAATCTTTCAGTCTAAGTCTCCCCATAGTGTACAAAAGTTAATGATAACATGGAAGTTGTTTTACGAAGTTGTTTTATGTACATGCCACTGGCAATTCCAAGATGTCATTTCAAAACTTATCTTGAGTTGTGGTCAAGTCATTTTCCACAATATCTCTATTTATACAAGTGCTAAACCTTCCCAGCTATGAGTAGACTACATATACAGCAACAGGCATACAGTGTACATAATTCATTTCCTCCCCTTTCTGTTTGATTTGCAGATGGTATCAGTGAATAATGATTGTTGATACCCCTATTTACGAGCCCAAATTTCTCTACCTTGACTTTATGATCATTATGTAATATATATGTTGGAGGAAGTGATATATTTCTTGACACATCTGGAGTTCTCCCAGTTTTTTAAGACTCTTCATGATGCACAACACTTTCCTTGTAACATCTCCCACTAGAGTTTGTTGAGCTTACATATGATGGTCTCATACTATATACACAAATTAATGGTGCTTCATACAGCTTTACTTTGGCTATTAATCTGTCACTTCAATTGGTATGGGCCAAAGTGTGATGAATAATACTCAAGAATTGGTCAAACGAGGGTTTTGTCAGCAACATACTGCCACAGATGTGCAATTCTTAACTTTTGTGTTGATGATTAATGCATAGAAAATGCACTAGAAGCATCTTCACATTTAACACATGTAATTGTATCTGTATACGGTACAACAGACAGTGATATCAGAGTGTTTTGCACAGGCCTCAGAGAAAATTATCTGACATGTTTAAAAATGGTCTGGATAGAAGATTTTAATTTTTGAAGACATAAATACTGACATAAGGCTACATACACTTAAGCAACTTCACCTACTTAACATGCAAAGATCATGATGTCCTGTATTCTGTTAATAATAATTTGGTAAGGCAGTTTCCTTATCTTGATTATATAATTACAAATGTTCAAAAAACTGTATGAACTATATTTTTCAGTATTTATTATTTTGTCAGATCATAAAGGTACATGGTTAAAATTAAAAACAAAAATGCATGTATCAGACTGCATTGGAATTAAGTATATTAGGCTTCTGAGTGATATAAGACACCACATACAAGTCACAGTTAAAGATGACAAAATGCAATTATATTCTCGAAAGTGCTCGTTTTGAAGGTGAGTTTATGTTATTTCTGTATGCCCTCTCACATACGATTAAAATCTGTTGCCTGAAGGTAGTAAAATAAAGTAAAGGAACTGCCACGAAACATAATCTCACACCTATGTGTAACTGGTTTACACCTGATTTTATAAATGCTTAGAACTCCAGTGATGATTTCTTATTACAAGTGAAAAAAATGTGATGTTGAGAAAGCTAGCTACATAAAATTAAAGAGCAAATACAAATCAGAAATGAGATTAATCATTTGAAGGCAAATGATGCTTACATTAATAACCCACAAAATAAATGTAAAACTGTGTTTATTGTTATCAAGACTCATGTGCATAGAAGTAAAGGTGTGATGATGTCACACCAGGACTTCAGTAGTTATTTTATTAAACTATTGCAGTAACAGTGCTCATTTTTCTTAACTGTTGTACCACACAGTTTCTCCTTTAGTGTTTGTGATAGGAATAACACAGATAACACTGAAAAAAGCCAGAAATATGACATCATCCATAACTAAAATAATGTTAGTAAGTTCCCACAATATGCTGGCGATGTAGCTCCAGATTTTAAATGGAAAGAGGTAAAAGTAAGCAACATTAAAATAGCAATGGCTAAATTACCAGTACCAACTAAATGTTCTGGTCCTAAGGACAATGCAATACTGACCGGCTGCTGTGGCATCATCTGTCATCATTTTGATGTGTTTGAGAGGCATAGGGGTCAGTGCACTGCTCTCTCAACAGTTGTCACCTTTCCAGAAATTGCAGTCACTAGTTCTCATTCATGTAATTCCTCAGTTTGAGTTGAGACTGAGTACACATCCCGCTGAGGGAAAATCCATGGCAGTACTAGGAACTGAACTTGGCTACTGCTGTGTCAGTCAGATGAGCTGAACACTCAACTACAGAGATGGACAATAGAAAAATTAAGTCACTTAGAATCAGAGGATGTATATGATCTCTTCAATTTTCATGTGTATACAAAATTTAATATAAAATGGCAGTCACTAATTCACTGGATACTTGATGTTGTTGTTGTTATTGTGATCTTCAGTCCTGAGACTGGTTTGATGCAGCTCTCCATGCTACTCTATCCTGTGCATGCTTTCTCATCTCCCAGTACCTACTGCAACCTACATTCTTCTGAATCTGCTTAGTGTATTCATCTCTTAGTCTCCCTCCACGCTGCCCTCCAATACTAAATTGGTGATCCCTTGATGCCTCATAACATGTCCTACCAACTGATCCCTTCTTCTAGTCAAGTTGTGTCACAAACTCCTCCCCAATTCTATTCAATACCTCCTTGTTAGTTATGTGATCTACCCATCTAATCTTCAGCATTCTTCTGTAGCACCACATTTCAAAAGCTTCTATTCTCTTCTTGTCCAAACTATTTATCGTGCATGTTTCACTTCCATACAAGGCTGCACTCCATACAAATACTTTCAGAAACGACTTCCAGACACTTAAATCTATACTCTGTGTTAACAAATTTCTCTTCTTCGGGAACACTTTCCTTGCCGTTGCCAGTTAACATTTTATATCCTCTCTACTTTCTTCTGTTACCCAAGGATTTCTACAAGCCCTCGTCTTTTTACCTACTTGATCCTCTGCTGCCTTCACTACTTCATCCCTCAAAGGTACCCATTCTTCTTCTAATGTATTTCTTTACCCCATTCCTGTCAATTGCTCCCTTATGCTCTCCCTGAAACTCTGTACAACCTCTGGTTTAGTCAGTTTATCCAGGTCCCATCTCCTTAAATTCCCACCCTTTTGCAGTTTCTTCAGTTTTAATCTACAGTTCATAGCCAATAGATTGTGGTCAGAGTTCACATCTGCCCCCCCCCCCCCCCCCCCTCAGGAAATGTCCTTCAATTTAAAACCTGGTTCCTAAATCTGTCTTACCATTATATAATCTATCTGATACCTTCTAGTATCTCCAGGGTTCTTCCATGTGTACAACCTTCTTTCGTGATTTTTGAACCAAGTGTTAGCTATGATTAAGTTATGCTTTGTGCAAAATTCTACTAGGTGGCTTCCTCTTTCATTTCTTACCCCCATTCCATATTCACCTACTATGTTTCCTTCTCTTCCTTTTCCTACTATCGAATTCCAATCACCCATGACTATTAAATTTTTGTCTCCCTTCACTATCTGAATAATTTCTTTTATCTCATCATACATTTCATCAATTTCTTCGTCATCTGCAGAGCTAGTTGGCATATAAACTTGTATTACTGTAGTAGGCGTGGGCTTCGTATCTATCTTGGCCACAATAATGCGTTCACTATGCTGTTTGTAGTAGCTTACCTGCACTCCTACTTTTTTTATTCATTATTAAACCTACTCCTGTATTACCCCTATTTGATTTTGTGTTTTCTAACCCTGTATTCACCTGACCAGAAGTCTTGTTCCTCCTGCCACCGAACTTCACTAATTCCCACTATATCTAACTTTAACCTATCCATTTCCCTTTTTAAATTTTCTAACCTACCTGCCCAATTAAGGGATCTGACATTCCACACTCCGATCCGTGGAATGCCAGTTTTCTTTCTCCTGATAACTATGTCCTCTTGAGTAGTCCCTGCCCGGAGATCTGAATGGGGGACTATTTTACCTCCGGAATATTTTACCCAAGAGGACGCCATCATCATTTAACCATACAGTAAAGCTGCATGCACTCGGGAAAAATTATGACTGTAGTTTTCCCTTGCTTTCAGCCGTTCGCAGTACCAGCGCAGCAAGGCCATTTTGGTTAATGTTACAAGGCCAGATCAGTCAATCATCCAGACTGTTGCCCCTGCCACTACTGAAAAGGCTGCTGCCCGTCTTCAAGAACCACACATTTGTCTGGCCTCCCAACAGATACCCCTCCATTTTGGTTGCACCTACGGTACGGCTATCTGTATCGCTGAGGCATGCAAGGTTCATTGGGGGGGGGGGGGGGGGGGGGAGTACTTGATGGTGGCTGTTTTCATCACTAAAAACGATGATTATTATATCTGCACCTACTAAATTCCAGGCAACCTGTCTTGTGCCCTTACTTTCAAAAGTAGTTATGCCATATTTGTCACTATATGTCTGTATACACTGTTCTAAGTAACTCACACTGATTTGAAACTTTGTCAACAGTGAAAGCAATTGAAGACATTCTTTCCGTTAGACGATCCTCATTCAAACAGATATTATCTCCTAATGAGTTGCTTGTGGATCTCAGAAAGGCATTTGGTTCTATCATCCACTGAATTCTACAGGGGGAATAGTTCTGGTAGTATTGGGTTACAGGTTCAGAACATTCTTTTATCAGACCATATCTGAGTGAGAGAAAAAAAAAATTGTGTAGTTCAGCAGTATGAGATAACATGTTCAGATGTCAAAAAAATGGGGTTTGTCAAAAGCTCTTTACATTTTGTAATCTATGTCAATGACTTGCTCAGTATTATATTGTGTAAGTCCACACACTATACAGATGACACTACATTTGTTACAGCTGGAAAAGACTTAATAGTGTTATAAATGCAAAGTGGGGATCATCTCACAGGAACCATAATGTAATGTGGAATTAATTATTTGGTGACGATGAAAAACTATAGAAATTCTCTCCTGTTTGTGTATTAATGGTGAAGAAATGAGTATGCTTCTGCTAACTTCTTAGAATTCATTTTGGCATGAAATTACACGAGAGCAGTCATATCAGTTATATTTGTACACATGTTGTGTATTTATTACTTAGTTAGTGACAAGCAAGTGCTCAATGCGTACTATGCCTTTTTTGTTAATCAGTTAATAGATGGAACTCTGCTATAGTCAATTACTTTGAGGAGAGAAGGGGGGCAGACATGAGTACGGGGACTAAAAATACCAGCAGCTATGTCCCTCTTTATTCTAAATTGTTTGATATGCAAAACACAAAGAATTGTGAAATGTGTCAATATGTTCATCACCACGACACATATCAGAAATAGTAGATTGGCATTCTGGCTGCTGCACTGATTTGAAACTTCCTGGCAGATTAAAACTATGTGCCAGGCTGGGACTCAAATATGGAACCTTTGCCTTTCACAGGCAAGTGATCACTCATCTCCTACATTCCAAACTTAAAAGAAGTTCTCCTGCATACCTTTCAGGACTAGCATTCCAGGAAGAAATAATATAGAGAATACGTAGATTAGCTGTTGGAAGCTGTTTCATGCCTGAGAGTTTGATTCCACAAGGAATCGGGGGGAGGAGGGTTACTAGTGTGATGTAACTGAGGAAGTAGCAGCTTTCTTTCTAATTTGTTTGCTGGTGTAAGTTCGTGTAGTGTTAAGTAGTATTCTGACTGAATCTTCCTCCCTGTGTCCAAGATATTTCTCTTTTATATTCTTTATTCCAGGAGTACTAGTCCCAAAACATATGTAGGAGAACTTCAGTGAAGTTTTGAAAGTAGGAGATGAGGGAGGCATTAATGGAAGTAAAGCTGTGAGAGTGGGTTGTGAGTCATGCTTGGTTAGCTCAGTTACTAGAATGGGCCTGCAAAAGGCAAATGCCCTATGTTTGAGGCCCAATCTGGCACACAGTTGTAATCTGTCAGGAAGTTTTCAAACTCAAAACAGCTGTGCATATGTGGGTTGCTGATTGTTTAACACTTTGCTGGCCTTTTGCTCTCTTATGTATCAAATTCTCTTCAAGAATTCACCGTGATTTTCTTCTTCTGGCCATTTCTACTTTTTAAACTTCTCCATGAGTCATCGTCTTGGTTTTAGTGTCCCAAAGACAAGACGATATATTGTGATTTCTTCTGTTCATATCTTGGAAATTTTCCCTAATTTCTTCTAACAAGCTGATTTCAACCTTCTTTAAATTAATAATGTGCTAGTCCTTTTGGAGTTTATTGTTGTTCATTCTTTAAATATGAACATAGAATCAGTTACGGTTGGTTATCCATCTTGAGCTTATGGCAATTTAATTAAAGAGAATTACACCAGATGCATTTTACTTTTATTTATAAAGCATCTTCTGTGGTTATTGGTGTTTCTTTACTTATTCTGCTTCTTGCCCTCTTGCTAGCAGTGGCTGACAGTGAAAGACTTTGATTCGTGTATGCGCTTGGCAGTTTTTGCCATTCTTCAGTGTTTTTTGTGCTGCACTATTTATACTTCACGTTTGCAAACTGAACTGAAGTTGTGTGTGTTTCTTACTCTGCACAGGCCCATAAGTATTCGATGAGATTCATGTTGGGTGATCTGGGTGGCCAAATCATTCACTGAAACTGGCCAGAATGTTCTTCAAACCAATTGTGAATAATTGTGGTCTGGTGCATCGTCATCCATGTTTTTTTGGGATCAGGAAGCCCATGGATGGCTGCAGATGGTCTCCAAGCAGCTGAATGTAACCATTTACAGTCAATGATAAGGCAGTTGGACCAGAAGAACCAGTCCATTCCATGTAAAGACAGTCCACACCATTATGTAGCCACCACCAGCCTGCACAGTGCCTTGTTGACAACTTGGGTCCATGGCTTCATGTGGTCTGCACCATACTAGAACCATACCGTCAGCTCTTACCAACTGAAACTGGAACTCATCTTACCAGATCACAGATTTCCTGTTATCTGCGGTCCAACCGATATGGTCATGAGCCAACTAGAGGCGCTGCAGGCAATGTCATGCTATTAGCAAGGGGACCCATGTTGGTCATCTGTTGCCATAACCCATTAGCACCAGATTTCACCGCACTGTCCTAACAGATACTTTTGTTGAATCTTCCACATTGATTTCTGTGGTTATTTCATGCAGTGTTGCTTGAATGGTAGCAGTGGCAACTCTACGCAAATTCCCCTGCTATCAGTTGTTAAGTGGAGGCCATCAGCAACTGTGTTTTCCGTGATGAGAGGTAATGCCTAAAATGTCTGAAATCTCTGCACACTCTTGACACTGTGGATCTTGGAATATTAGATTCCCTAACAATTTCTGAAATGGACTGTCCAATGCATCTAGCTCCAACTATCATTCCACGTTCAGAGTCTGTTAATTCCAATCATGCCAGAAACCTTTTCACATGGCCACCCAAGCACAAATTAGAGCTCCACCAATGCGCTGCCCTTTTATACCTTGTGTATACATCCTTCCGTCAACTGTATATTTGTATATCGATATCTCATGACTTTTTTCAGTACAGTGTATGTTTTCTTCGGGGGGGCATATATTTTCCTAAAAAATTTTCACTCACATTTTTCAATTTCTGCAAGTTCAACAGCAGTGGTCCCTGATAGGTTTAGTACTTCTGGTAAAAGAACTGTCTTGTATGTCAGAATTTTCCATTGAGCAGTATAATTTTTTGGCTGTAGTAATTTTGCATGATTCAGAATGCCTTTTGCAGTTTTACAGATCTTTGTAAGTTTGTTTTACAGCTCTTTCTAAGTTTTTGTTACTGTCCAATGCTGATGATAATATGAGCTCTTTTGCTGTTTGAGAGGATACCTGTAAAATCACTTCATATTTCATCTTTAATAGAACTTCCCAGGTGCATTAATGCCATTTCTCTATGTAATAGGTATTCTCATGAGATATCTGGGTCCCTGCCTTTTCCATTATGTTATGTAGCATTTCTGTGGCGTATTTAGTTTCCTCTTCAGTCTTAGTGATGACTGCTTGAAGGCAAAGCTTTTAACATTGATTTTACACATAGACGTTCTGATGTTTATGCCTTTGACATCTTTTCCCATTCTCTTATAACTTAATGCAGAACGGAGTTTAACAAAAAATGGAACACTTATACATTTGTCAAAAGATTTCACCAAGGAATTTTACTTTTGAGTTGGTATTTGCAAGAGTTCACCCTTCCTGTCCACTCATAGCATTCTAGACTGCCAAAATCACTGTTTATTGGCAGAGTCGTATGCCTTCTTGATGTCTATGAAGGTCACAGTTGTGCTGCTACATTTGTGAGAAACTTAACATCTTCTTCAAGTTCTGTATTTGTTCTTCCATAATCCTACTTGGTAGACGTCAGTCAGGTGTCAGTCTATTGTTCCAAATGGTTTAGATGATCTTTAGAAAGAATTTTGTATGTGACCAGCAAAATAGATAAGCCTCTGTAGTCATTCAGATCTGCCTTATCACTTTTATTATCAGGTGGATGTATAAATGCACATTTCAAGTCCACTGCAATCATTTCAGTGTACCAGTTCTCTGTTAAACATGTATGTATTATTTTTAAGAGTTCCTCTCTTGCTATCTTCCATATCTCAGTAATAATACTGTGTTCACCAGATGCTTAGTAGTTTTTATGTGCTGTTGATAACTAATGATTCCTGTATTGTTGTAGATTTTGAATTCAAATTTGGCATCGGCTTTCTGAAGGGCAGTCTTTATTATGACATATCATAGTTGAGCAAGACTTAGAAGTAGTTAACCAGTATCATTCAATTTTCTTTGGCGTTCATCTCTCATTATCTGTCTGCTCAATGGAAATGTAGTATTTATGTCTCGTAACCAGACAGACTCTCCTTAAAGGTCTTCTTAAATTCATGGTGTTTGGTGTTGTTTTTGAAGTAGTCTTGTTCTATATCTATGAGCTTTCTTTTTGTCATAAGCTCATGAAAAAAAAATTCTTAAAATAATGCTGAACTATTGACCAGTAGCAAAGAGATCAATAAGTAAACCAAATCAGAGGTGGAGAGGTCAAATAGAAATTAACCACTAACATAACAGAGGCACTGACTAAGAGGGCTTTAAGAAGGAGGCAGCAGCTCATTTTCCTTTGTACACTCCTGGAAATGGAAAAAAGAACACATTGACACCGGTGTGTCAGACCCACCATACTTGCTCCGGACACTGCGAGAGGGCTGTACAAGCAATGATCACACGCACGGCACAGCGGACACACCAGGAACCGCGGTGTTGGCCGTCGAATGGCGCTAGCTGCGCAGCATTTGTGCACCGCCGCCGTCAGTGTCAGCCAGTTTGCCGTGGCATACGGAGCTCCATCGCAGTCTTTAACACTGGTAGCATGCCGCGACAGCGTGGACGTGAACCGTATGTGCAGTTGACGGACTTTGAGCGAGGGCGTATAGTGGGCATGCGGGAGGCCGGGTGGACGTACCGCCGAATTGCTCAACACGTGGGGCGTGAGGTCTCCACAGTACATCGATGTTGTCGCCAGTGGTCGGCGGAAGGTGCACGTGCCCGTCGACCTGGGACCGGACCGCAGCGACGCACGGACGCACGCCAAGACCGTAGGATCCTACGCAGTGCCGTAGGGGACCGCACCGCCACTTCCCAGCAAATTAGGGACACTGTTGCTCCTGGGGTATCGGCAAGGACCATTCGCAACCGTCTCCATGAAACTGGGCT
This sequence comes from Schistocerca serialis cubense, assembly GCF_023864345.2. NCBI lineage: Eukaryota > Metazoa > Arthropoda > Insecta > Orthoptera > Acrididae > Schistocerca > Schistocerca serialis. Next base: position 462,496,279 of record NC_064639.1, read on the forward strand.
ACGGTCCCGCACACCGTTAGGCCGTCTTCCGCTCACGCCCCAACATCGTGCAGCCCGCCTCCAGTGGTGTCGCGACAGGCGTGAATGGAGGGACGAATGGAGACGTGTCGTCTTCAGCGATGAGAGTCGCTTCTGCCTTGGTGCCAATGATGGTCGTATGCGTGTTTGGCGCCGTGCAGGTGAGCACCACAATCAGGACTGCATACGACCGAGGCACACAGGGCCAACACCCGGCATCATGGTGTGGGGAGTGATCTCCTACACTGGCCGTACACCACTGGTGATCGTCGAGGGGACACTGAATAGTGCACGGTACATCCAAACCGTCATCGAACCCATCGTTCTACCATTCCTAGACCGGCAAGGGAACTTGCTGTTCCAACAGGACAATGCACGTCCGCATGTATCCCGTGCCACCCAACGTGCTCTAGAAGGTGTAAGTCAACTACCCTGGTCAGCAAGATCTCCGGATCTGTCCCCCATTGAGCATGTTTGGGACTGGATGAAGCGTTGTCTCACGCGGTCTGCACGTCCAGCACGAATGCTGGTCCAACTGAGGCGCCAGGTGGAAATGGCATGGCAAGCCGTTCCACAGGACTACATCCAGCATCTCTACAATCGTCTCCATGGGAGAATAGCAGCCTGCATTGCTGCGAAAGGTGGATATACACTGTACTAGTGCCGACATTGTGCATGCTCTGTTGCCTGTGTCTATGTGCCTGTGGTTCTGTCAGTGTGATCATGTGATGTATCTGACCCCAGGAATGTGTCAATAAAGTTTCCCCTTCCTGGGACAATGAATTCACGGTGTTCTTATTTCAATTTCCAGGAGTGTAGATTATTCTGGAGAGGCAATTTTCTGAGTCTTCTGGAGAGATTCCCATCAATCAGTTGTTCAATGTCTGTTTAACTGAGTCCACACTTTGGGTCAGCCCTCTATCACTTTATCACACATTGTATTCCACCATCTATTTTTGTACGTACTTGGAGGCTGCCTTAATTTCAGAACTGATATTTAAAGTGTCTTGCATAGGCTTAGCCAGTTTCTTGAATCTTGCTCCCGTATGTCCTGTAAGAGATTGTTGATGTTCTGTTTGAAACATTCAGCACCTCTCCTTAAAACAGTCTCTGATAATGGGGTATTAATATATTTGCTTACCACATGCCTTTCATGATATATTATAGGAGCATACAAAAACTTTCAAACCTTCTTCTTTCCCACATAAATGAAGCACTGGAGACTTTCTTTTGTGGAGATATGGCGCAGGAAATTCACACAAAGCCGTGAAGTTTTTCCTGCTAACAGAAAGTGTCAGTTGCTGGCTATCTTCCTTTGAGTGAGGACGTGTAATGAGCACTCATCAGATTCTAGTAAGCTGTAAAATGACAGAACAAACTGAGCAGCAATATTGCATATAATTTTTGCACAAGCTTAGGGATATCCAAGTGGAAAACATTCACAAGATTTCAAAAGGGTTTTGGAGATGAAGCTATGAGTAACTCATGGAGAAAGGAGTGGCAGATCCACTTCAAAAATGGCCACATGTCACTTGACGGTGAACTGTGTACAGGCAGACCCCCAGCAAGCCTGTATAACAATATCATTAAGCTAGTGCATACTTTGGTTACGGAAGGCTATTGTACCACAGTGCAAGAACCTACAAACAATGGAGGAGCAACTATTGGATTGGTACATTCGGTTTGATCAGAGATTTGTGCATTAGTGTAATGTCTGCAAAATTCATACCGTTGCTGCTGATAATGGAGAGCAAGCAACTCTGTCTGGAAATAGCAGAAGAAATGCAAGACAATGCAAAAAGGACTCCAACTCTGTGTGACTTTCGGCTATTTCCCTAGCTGAAAAGGCCTCTGAAAGGAGCATGATTTGAGCCAAGAGAGGACATCATGTAAAATGTGATAGCTTGACAGATCACCAGCCCTATACTTTATTCGGGCATTCCTGTTCTCATTTTGTAAAACTTTTAGCAAAAGATGAAGTAAAGGACATGCTGGATAATTTTAGTATGCCTGTAAATTAAATATTATGTAAGATTATGCATTGATTAAAACATTACACTTGCATCATACGGACATTGGTTCCAAGTAATCTTCTACCCACCCCTGACTTAGATCGTCTTTTGCTTCCCAAATCATTTAAACTGAACATGATGATCAAACACAAATAGCTTGCTTGAGCACAGGACTGTCAAGTGGTGGAAATTTCTGGATTCTGTTAGTAGTTAATTCATAAATTCATCAAAATGTTATTCCTGAAACTGCAGAAGATCCAGTGACCATTGGTTTCAAAAAACCAAACCGAGGTTATAGCTGTGTGGAGGGACACTAGCCTCTCTTGTTGCCAGACACCTGGCACCACCTCAGTAACATCAGCCTGTGCATGGACAGGCCAAATGGCCCCTTGGCTGAAAGCCCAAGTGATCATTGTCATTCCTGCCCCCAATCATATTAATCTACAGTTTCTGTTCCTCTTCTTTGTGTTATTTCCCACTTTTGCAGTATTGTCTTGCCTTTTCCCACATTATCATTTTTTCTTTCTTCTGACAATACAGTTTCTGTATTCTTACTTTTTCTCATAATTATCTTTTAAAGTTTAATGTTTTATTTTTATAATAGTTTTTCAATCCTCTCCAATTCATGAATTATTATTAGTAGCAGTAACAGTAGTAGTAGTAGTGACCTTTTTCGCACTGATGATGGTTTAATAACTCCTGTAATTGAAATCTGTATTGTGTTTAAATATGTACAGTTGTTTTGTATGTTCTCATAGATAGTGTGCAAAAAACATCTAATAAATTCAGCATTTTTGTCCTCCGACAGGTGGTGACTGCAATTCGTGAATTTATTCAAGCTTTGGAAACATACAAAAAAATATCACATTTAAGCCCTGAGGACAGGGACTATCTTCTGCAATTGCAGTGTAAGTAGTTACTCATATCCATATCCCATGGGTTTATTTATAAAAATCCTATTTAAAAATAAGTATATAACTTGGAAAAATTACCAATATATGAAAAGCATGGAAAATTCATATGGGCTGCCAAGTCCATTTTTTTTTCTGTATGTGATATTTTCTCTGTGTTGAATGCCTTGTCTGAGATTAAGATCACTAAATTGAGGAGACTTTCTGCGTATGAAATGAAAATAGCCACTTCAGATTAATAGATAGTGAGAATTTTTATTATTGACTTGTCAAACAAAGTTGTACAGGTAATGTCACCCAGTTCAGCGTACATTATGGGCCAGTGTTGTGAGTTAAATTGCTCTTGTATCTTGCATTGGAAGGGAATGACAAGAGTTCAGAATGAGATTTTCACTCTGCAGCGGAGTGTGCGCTGATATGAAACTTCCTAGCAGATTAAAACTGTGTGTCGGACCGAGATTCTAACTTGGGACCTTTGCCTTTCGTTGGCAAGTGCTCTACCATCTGAGCTACCAAAGTATGACTCATGCCCCATCCTCACAGCTTTACTTCCGCCAGTACCTCGTCTCCTACTTCCGAACTTCACAGAAGCTCTCCTGCGAAAGTAGGAGACGAGGTACTGGCGGAAGTAAAGCTCTGAGGATGGGGGCGTGAGTCGTGCTTGGGTAGCTCAGATGGTAGGACACTTGCCCGCAAAAGGCAAAGGTCCCAAGTTCGAGTCTCGGTCCGGCACACAGTTTTAATCTGCCAGGAAGTTTCATATTAGCGCACACCCCTCTGCAGAGTGAAAATCTAATTCTGAAAACATCCCCCAGGCTGTGGCTAAGCCATATCCCCACATATCATTTCTTTCAGGAGTGCTAGTTCTGCAGGTTCGCAGGAGAGCTTCTGTGAAGTTTGGCAAGTAGGAGATAAGGTACTGGTGGGAGTAAAGCTGTGAGGTCGGGGCGTGAGTCGTACTAGGGTAGCTCAGATGGGAGAGCACTTGCACGCGAAAGGCAAAGGTCCCGAGTTCGAGTATCGGTTCGACACACAGTTTTAATCTGCCAGGAAGTTTCATGACAAGAATTAATTGTAAAGTGTCTGATGGATTGTGGGGGATTGGAGGGATGGGTGGCCACCTTCATAGAATTTGATAAGCATAATGTGCCCATGTGGATCATGCCAAATATCAAAAACCTTGGGGAATTTGGCTGGTCATGACCAGGAACATGTTTGGCAAACCTAGAGATCCCACCAAGATGAGGCCAATCAAAACTGCTAGTTCTCTATTACTTTAAATTGAGATCAGGCTTCAATGACTACCAATTGCACAAAATTGGAATATTGTGTATCACAAGGAGAAAGTTCCTAGTTTAACCATGTAGACTATGTGGGTGGTACAGATCACAAGAAAAACTTCCTCAACCTCAAGATGTGCTATGTACCAATGGCTTAGTTAATTGATGAGTTGTGTATTAACCCATGCGTCATTTTACAATCGTATTAGGTAAGTCAGTGTAATGCAGCACAAGACATGATTAAAGTAAAGTATTGACTATCAACTTTCAACTTTAAAATCTATCATTTAAAACTTAGATTTAATGAGATGGCATGCTGTTGTACCTTTTATTCTATGACAGCATGTCTGTGAAGTAATGAGATATAAATGATTTCTTTTCTTAAAAACAAATATTCTTGTAGAGATTATTTCTAATAGTGAATATGATGAACTTAAGTTTTTTCCATGTTCCACAGTGTGTTGTTTTATACCAATATAATATTGTTAACCCAGGTTATAAATGATGAACTTTTGTTATTCATTTATTGGCCTCCAGACATAACCCGTAAACGCTGTCACCATGTGTTTTATTTAAGTATATATGTTCCATGCCTCTGGATGCACATAATATGTTATAATACAGATCAACCTAACATGGCGTACTTACACGTAAAATTGTCATCAGTTAGTATGATTATTTTGTTGCATGTTAATCACTAGTTAAAACTTTGTCTATATCTTTATTTAACATCCACTAAGTAGTTGTGTGGATGTCTGTCATTTGTTATTAGTAAGCATTTCATATTCATTGGAAGGTTTTCCTGGTTTCACCACTTCCTGCAGTAATTTAATGGCCTTATGCTGCCATTAGGGGCTAATGGAGAAAATACTTTTTAGGTCTGCAGTATAAGGAAAAAGATAGAATGCTACTCACCATAAAGATAACACACTGAGCTTCAGACACATACAACAAAAAGACTATTACACGTTTAGCTCTCAGCCAACAAAGCCTTCTTCAGAAAAGAAAACTCACACATATGCGTATTCACACACAAGCAAGCACACATCACTGCAATGTATGGCAGCTCGGACTGGAATGCAACTGTCACACTGCATGGCAGTCAGGAGTGGGACAGGGAAGGGGTGGGATAATAGGGTATTGGTGGAGGGAGAGAAGAGTGCTTTCTTGTGGAGTGTGCAGGGACTATATGGAGGCATGAGAAGACTGTCAGGTGCTGTAGCTGGGAGGTGAGCAGTGAGGTTGGGGGTAAGGGGGGGCAGGTGCAAAGGAGAGGAGCAAGGAAGGGGAAAGATGGGGGGATGTGTTGATAGAGAGCAGCACACGGTGTGGGAGAGGAGATGTGAATAAGGAGGAGGTGATAAGACAGAGGGGGTGGAAACTGTTGGATGGAGGGTGTGGCGACAGTACATTACTGTAGGTTGAGGCCAGACAGAATAGTTTTGGGGGCAGGGAATGTGTTGTAAGGATAACTTCCATCTGAAACAGCCATTGAAATCAAGCATTTTATGTTCAGTTGCTTATTATGCCGAAGGGTGGTGTATCATGCTCTTGGCTGCTTTTTAGTGATGGTCGTGCATCATGGTGGACAGCTGATTGGTCATAATACCAATATAAAATGCAGTGCAATGATTGCAACAGAGCTGGTATATGACATGGCTTGGCTTCAGATGTGGCCTGACCTCTGATGGGATAGGATAAACCTGTGAAAGGACAGGAATAGGAAGTATTGGGAGGGTTGATTGGGCATATCTTCCACCAGGGTCTTCCACAGGGAGGTCAATGTCCAAGAAGGACCACCTCCTCTCTGATTGCTCCATCCACACCTCTGTCCTCATTATACCCACCAACCACCAACAATACCTGCATTTCGACATCTGCCATCCCTTCCACATCAAAAAATCCCTCCCAAACGGGCTGGCCACCAAGGAATGGCATATCTGCAGTGACAAGAACTTCCTTGCCCAGTATGCTGAAGGTCTCACCAGTGTCTTCTCAGACAGATACTGTCCTCCATACCTAGTCCACAAATTTGTCATTTCCCCACACACCCCAAATCCCCCAAGAACGAACTACAAATGAGTGCCCCCTTTGTCATCCAATACTTCCCTGGAATGGAATAATTGAACCACATCCTTCACCAGGGGTTTGATTTCCTATCATTATGCCCTGAAATAAGGGACATCCTACCCAAAATCTTTCCCACCCCTACTAAAGTGGTGTTCTGTCACCCACCCAACCTCCACAACATCCCAGTCCACCCCTATGCCACTCCCAGTCCCAACCCATTCTCACAGGGATAGACCTAGGTGCAAGACCTGCCCACCCACCCAGCACTTCCCACTCAAGTCCTGTCAAAGGCTTATCCTATCTCATCAGAGATTGAGTCACCTGTGAAAGTAGCCATGTCATATACCAGCTCTCCAGTAATCATTGCACTACTTTTTATGTTGGTGTTGTGACTAACCAGCTGTCCACCAGGATGAATGGCCACCACCAAACTGTGGCCAAGAGCATGTTTGACCACCCTGTGCCACAACATGTGACTGAACGTAACATGCTTGATTTCAATGGCTGTTTCACAACCCATGCCATCTGGATCCTCCTGTCCAACACCGGATTTTCTGAATTGCACAGATGGGATTTATCCTTACAAAACATTTGTGGCTCCCAAAATTATCCCATCCTCAACCTACAGTAGCCTATTGTCTCCACACCTTCCACCTAACAGTTTCCACCGCCTCTGTGCCATCACCTCCTCCCTGTTCATGTCTTCTCACCCTTGTTGTGTGCCATCCTCTGCAAATGCATCCACCTGTCTTTTCCCTTCTCAGCTCTTATCCTGTTCCCTCCTTTCTTTATTGGTTATTAGGTACTGGAGCAATGAGAGAAAATGAGCAAAGTGACTAGCAGCTTAGTTGGCCTGTAGAGAACCCAGTGTGTGCCATTTGCCAGCAGACTGTCATAACTTTTTCTCTGCAAATGTACTGTCACTAAATTTAGATAAAGCACAATTCATGCAATTCAGTACTGAATTAGGCCTGACCCTACCATTAGAAATGATGCATAAGGGCAAATCAAGAAAGGACACACAATATTCTACATGCGTAAGTGTTTGTATTGATAAGAATCTGAAATGAAAGTCACATGTTACGATTTTCTTAAACATCTTTGCCCTGGAACTATCATATAACTGATAATATCAGAGTTTGGAGTTACAAATGTAAAAATGTTGATTTACTTTAATGTCTAATGGGATCATACAGTGGACTACCGCTTAATTGGGGGGGGGGGGGGGGGGGAACGGAACCATGTTTGGTGCAGAGAAGTGTGTGATAATAACAATATGTGGTGTGTACTTGAGAACACCTTGTGGACACCTCTGTAAACAATTGAACATATTGACAACAACCTCACATCTCATTTCCAATCTTATGAAGCTTGTTGCCAACAGTTAATTACACTGTGAACACATAAATATAATACTAGAAGGAGACATAATTTATTCTATCCACTAAGTTCTAATATGGCACAGGAAGGAGTGAGGTATTCAGGCATAAAAATCTTTAACCATTTGTATTTTGCTTCTGCAGCTTCTTGAAGCATATTATAAACAGCAAATCTTTTGTGTCAGGTGGCTATATTTCAGATACTTAACTCTTGGTCTTCATGTCGATAAAGGGTTGTCAGTAATTGTTTGCTGGAGAAAGCTAACATGGATACTGATGCATGTGGGACCTAGTTAGTGCACTTCACCAAATAATTAAGACTATTTGATTGGATGGATAAAAAATCTACTCACCAAGTGGTGTCAGAACACTCACATAAAAAAGGCTGTTGTGATTGGCAAGCTTTCAGAGCCAGTGGCTCTCTCTTCAAGCAGAAGGGTTGAAGGGGAAGCAAGAAGGGTGAAGTAAAGAACTGGGGAGGTCTAGGTAAAGGAGTAGATTTTGGGAAAGTCACCCAGAACTGTGGGTCAGGGGAGACTTACCGGTTCTGAGTGACTTTGCCAAAATCTACCCCTTTTCTTAGGCCTCTCCAGTCTTTTTCCTTCACCCTTCTTCCTCCCCCTTCAACCGTTCTGCCTGAAGAAGGAGCCACTGGCTCCAAAAGCTTGCCAATCACAACAGCCTTTTCTACGTGTGTGTTCTACTGCCACTTGGGGAGTAGATTTTTTATCTATGCAATTAAATAACTTTATTAATAATTGATGGTTTTCATTGTTAAATAATTAAGACTGTTTTATATGCATTTTGACATTCTATTTTCTCTTTTGAAAGCAACTTTTCTCAGTGAATCTACATAATCTGGAATTTTGAATGGACTGCACACATTAACACTCTCTCAACACTAAAACTGACTCCAAAAATCAACTCTCTCATCTCTCTCAGTGGGCATTAATGCCCCACTATAAATGGAATCATAACAAATACAATATTACATATTATTGTTTTACTGTCTACAAAATTGATTTGCAGTTAACATTTATGAACAACATTAGGAAAAGATAGACTGCTATTTACCATAAAGATGACATGTTAAGTTGCACACAGGCACAACTAAAATACACTTACACATTGGAAAGCAACTGTCATATGTTACAGAAGCAGAAATCTGGAGGGGGCGGGGAAAGGGAAGGGGTAGCAGTGTACAAGTTGGGAGAGAGAAGAGCATTGATTGACAGATCATGCAGGAACTAGACTACCAACTATGGATATTGAAACAATGAATTTCAATAGTATTGATTTTTGTACTAATTATAGAATTACAAATACTGTTTTCATGCTTCTTAGATCAAAAATATACATTTCAAATTGATTAGCTTTTTCTTACATGTTAAAATATACTGTAAAACAGAAACTATACTCTGTATTGTGTCGCTTTGGAAACACTGATTCTATATCACTTTAATTCTGCAGAAACATTGAAATAAACGCCCTGTTTTCACATACAAGTGACAACATTCAACAAATGATGAAAGGTTAAACTGTATTTATGAAACATATTCATACACACACACTTGCATCATTATTAATGTGTATCATGTACTGAACTGAAGAAGTCTTGGTCTGGTACATTACCCACTTCTCCAGAATATCACACATAAAATTTATAGATGCTATTTTGGCAGAGTGTGCATGGACCAGAACAAGAGGATGTGTGGATATGTGTAAAAAGAGTTGACACAGGTTGAACAGAGTTGTGCATGGGTCATAATCAGTTACAGACATTCCTGCGAAGTGTTGGTGTTTCGGTTGTTCAGGAGACTAATAAAAATTGTTTTCTGTGTGATGATTAATCTCAATGAATTTGATTAACCAGTAAATATAATTAGCACAAACTTTGAAAATGGCAATATACATTCTAATAATCTGTGCTCCTACAACTTAGTTTAGCCCAACTAAACATGAAGCAACGTTAGTAAATTAGAATGCAGAATGTGATAAAATTGTTTGGATGCAATGAAATTATGATACACAGGGTGGTCAGAAACACTGTAAAGCTTGTAAGGATGTTGCAGGGGAGGTTGTATTGAGAAATAATTAAAGTGCGCTGCTTCCAAGTTATTTAACATTGAAATTAGCCAATCAGGTCATTGCCCTCACAAGTGAATCACTTGCACATGCTAAAATGTAGTAATGCACAGTCCTCTATGGGTCCGTGAGTTTCTACTTGTCCAAATGCTCATTACCAGATAAAATGTGACTATTTCAGAAGTGATAAATTTAAGCTAGGTGATCAAAAGCTATGTTTGTTTGGTATGAGGAATCCAAATGAAGAACAAGTTTGGTGACAATGTCACTGTCAAGCTGCTTGAATTTGCATACTTGATGACCTGATCGGCTAACATCAATGCTAAATAACTCTGGAACAGTTGAATTTTTTTCTTAACAATTATTTCTCATCACAACCTCCCCTGTTACACCTTCACACGCTTTTCAGACTATTTCTGGCCATCCTGTGTATATAAAGGAGTGAGAACCAGTATAACTCATATAATTTCTGTTTGTAAAGGAAATATGTGGAAAAACTTTTTATTTTTTGAGGAACACTTTTTTCACAGAATACACTTTGAAGATCCTCTAGGCTTTAATAATAGTGTTTATTACTTCAGCTATGATGAACTGTTTCGTGAACTCTTTTAATATCTTTTTAAATAAGTTGCCTTTGTTTTATGATAATCATCACATTTGGTTTCAACTGGGTTTCCCCTTTCTGTATCTATGTCCTTATTCTTAGCTGCTCTCATCATTTACCACCTTCTGGCTTTATTATTTAGTTCCATGTTGGAGTGTAGCATCAGGTACAGTTTGTAGTCAATGTTTTCAGAAATAGTACATAATTTTGCCAGAACTTAATATAATCAGAGCAAAAACAGTGTAAAAACCAAGTTATACAGCTATGCTTGAGTGTTGACAGGGCTGTAAATATAGAAGTAGTATTTTGAAAAGTAAAGACTTAACACTAAACAGTTTGCTATTCACCATGTTCTGATATTGAAACACTAGCATATCATTTATTTGAAGTTCATAATTATTCTCTGTATACAAGATTTGTATAAGAACATGTAGTCATGTAGCTGCATGGGTACTGGAAAGAAACAGATGTGAGCTAATGTTGAATGAAATTACTCATATCAGCACTAAAATGACAAAAGTCCATGTAAATATTTAGAACACATGTAAATTCATGTGAATTTCAGTGTCATTGACATGGTCACAGAACTGGAAGAAATTCTTTTCAGACGTAAGCAAGTTCATACATAATTTATACTTAAATTAAACAGCTTAGTGCTAAGATGTAAAAGTTGAAATACCCAGTCATGATGCTGTTTTAATGGACAGTGCTAATAGCAACAGATTCACTGCCTTATTTTTAAGCAGTATTCTCTACATCTGTTGCAGTAATGATTTCCAATTTGCTTCTCCAATCTTTGATACAATTTCTCATGAACTTGTGTTAATATCTGTAATAATATGTTCCTACAAGGTTCAGAGTGATAGAGCAACTCAAGCATTACTACTTCTTCATCACACAGAAATCCATTTCATCCATTTTCAACATTTTCTAATGATATTATGATTATATACTGTACTAAATTTAAAGACAGCAAAAACCCTGAATATAACTTCTTTATCATGCTTCTTACAATACATCATCACTGCGTTGATCATCATCAGCATCATTGTTCCTTCGTACATTATTCACAAGTAACCCCATCAGAACATCATCATTTCAGTTTACAATAATTCTCATTATATTTTAACAGTTCACTGTATTTCATCATAATTATACTTCACTTAATTGCCATTACCTCGTAGTAGAATAATCATCCATTACACTGTAACTACGCAAAAAGTAGCAAATTTTCTTCTGCTTGCCTCCCAAAAAATTGAAGTACCTAGAAGGGGAGGAGGAAATGAAATGAAACTTCATGGGTTGAGAGGCTATGTGATGTTATTGCAGTTATTACAATACTGAGTAATTTACAAATAAGTTGGCACTATGAGTACATTTATCAGTATGGCACATTCCTTCTGGCCTGGATTTATCCGCTAATTCAGTTGGCATGCTTCTCCTGAGGCATACTGGTGCACAGCTGTTGTAACTTGTCCTGGATACTGGCACAGGGACAGAGCTGCTGTCTGTGACAGTCCCACATGTGTTGTAACTAGGACAGATCTAGCAATCTTACTGGCCACAGGCGTACCTCAACATCACAGATAGAGTTCATATAGACACGTGACCTCTGTGGGCCAGCATTGTCCTGTTGATATGCTGCCAGAGTTTCCTCAACCACTACTGGCTGTGACCTTAAGTCCTATCCAATGGTTCCACACACCGCGATGCCATCTTGGGAGCTGGTTATGACTTCAGGTCATGGCTGGTAGTGACTGAGGGAACCCTTGACGGCACAACAGTATGGCAAGAACATCCTGCATCCTCATGTGTTACCTATTTTGCTACATTACTGTGGTGCCACTTTTCAACAGGACAGTGCTCATCGAAGCATGGCACATACTTCTATCAACTGTTTGCTTGATGTTGAAGTACTCACATGGCTAACAAGATCCCCAGATCTGTCCCCAAATAGAATATTGGTGACACTAGTTTGTACGTCAGCTTTCTCAGTGTCATTATCCAGGATATCGAGGACCAGGTAGGGCGGACGGGGTGGCCGAGCAGTTATAGGCGCTATGGTCGCAGGTTCGAATCCTGCCTCGGACATGGATGTGTGTGATGTCCTTAAGTTAGTTAGGTTTAAGTAGTTCCAAGTTCTAGGGGACTGATGGCCACAGAAGTTAAGTCCCATAGTGCTCAGAGCCATTTGAACCATTTTTGAACCAGTTAGGACACTTGTGGTTCAGATTGTCTCAGAAGAGGATACAATGGCTTTAAGCTCCATCCTCAACTGAGTAAATGCATATATCCAGGCTGGAGGTGCAACGTCATACTAATAAGTGGGATCATACTAACAAGTTACCCAGTATCCCCATGGATTGGAGCAACTGGGTGACCCACCTAAAATTGTATTCCACTGCACACCCAACCTACACAACATCCTGGCCCATCCCTATGCCACACACCTCCTCCTAGTACTTGCAACAGAGGTCATATCTAAGTGGAAGTCCCAGGTACAAGACCTGCTCAATTCATCCACCCAATACATCCCGCTCTAGTCATGTCACAGACTTTTCTTACCCCATCAGACGCAGAGCCACCTGTGAAAACTGTCATGTCGTTACCAGCTCTGCTGCAATTTCTGCACAGTATTTTTTGTGGGCATGACCACCAACCAGCTATCCACCAGAATCAATGGCCACCACCAAGAGTAGGGTTGACCCCACACAGAACACATTGCTGAGCACCACATACTTGACTTCAGTGACTGCTTCAAAACTTATTACATCTGGATCCTTTCCTCCAGCAGCAGCTTCCTGAACTACGCAGATCAAAGTTATTGTAACACGTCCATCTCTCTTATAATCCTCCTAGTCTCTATCTTCACTAGCCCTTTGCACCCACTCCCTCTACGCATCAGTCTCCTCTCCTCTGTTTTGTCATCCACTCCCAGTCAACACCTTTTCATCATTGTCACAGTGCATCACACCATACATTGGCTATGGATTCTGTGTATTGCATCCTATTCCATGCACATGCTGCCTCTCCCTCCTGAATTCCTATCCCATACACCTGCTGCCTCCCTCTGAGCCACCAGTTATGCCTTCTCAAACCCTCCTCCTGCTTTCTGTCTCTTTCTCCTGCTACCCACCCCAGCTGATACAACCCCTCACCTCAGTCCACTTGCCAAACTGCAATCCCTGCATTGTGTGTCCAGATAACACAAGGTAAGTGTGCAGAGAGCAACGTTTTCATTTTTTGTGTGCCTGTTGACAATTCAATGCTTTTACTGCTCGGTGAGTGGTCCCCTTTACTCCTAAGTTACTTACCTTCTGCCAGAATGTGCTTGGTTTTATGCCATGTTTTTATGTCACCATTGATTCATTGTTGAATATGCTCATTATAATAATTGTTTGTTATGTATTTGTGTATAGATAGATACAGAAAAAAGAAAAAAGTTATCTTTGTGTAAAGAATCATTTTAAACTGTGATTATTTAGGTTGTGTGTGTGTGTCTGTGTGTGTGTAACAGTAAACTAATATGCAGGACTTTTTTTTTATTTTTACAGTGGAAATTGCAATGACTGAAGACCTGAAATATTTATTCATTCTACTTTTGCGCAGTTACAATCAAAAATTTCAGACAAAACAGTATCTCCAGGATGTTATAGTTAGTAATCATATTCTGATGCTATTTCTGGACTGCACATCTAAGCTCCCACAATACAAAGGAAATGCTTCCATGACAGAACATATTAAACAGTAAGTGAAATAAAGTATTTGATTCTATTAAGATAAAAAAACAGAAACTTCTATATACTTCTAATTTAACAGTGAGCAGAATCCCTCCATTTGTGGGCTGTGACTACCATTATTCATTAAATGACCCATCATTATACCACAAGTGTTATTTACAGCTGCTACCATTTCTTGTTCCCCATTTTCTGCCTCTTTTTATTTAGCTAGTCTCTTTCCTGGAGGCCTCTGGCCCTCATTGCCTTGTAGCTGGCACATCACACTTTGTGTTACATCTACTACTCCACAGCTGCATAAAAATGTTGTGAACTTTTGCTGCCCTTCATACAATGAAATTCTATGCTCAATAGTGTGGAAATACCCAGATCATGCAGTATTAATTGTTGGCAACTTTAGCATACTGAGTATAGACTGGGATGTCTACGGATTCATTGCAGGGCGTATGAACAATCAGCATTGTGAAGTACTTTTGATCTCATTTCCCACAAACTTTATTGAGCAACTAACTGAACAGCCCACATGAAGTGGAAATATTTTAAATCTTGTAGCTACAAACAGTTCTGGCTTGGTCTCCAAATAGAGATGCTTACTAAAGTCAATAAATCAACAAAGAAGGCCAGGAGAATATTTTTGCTAGAAAGAGCACATATGCAGTTGTTAGTATGCTGTCAAGACAGTGAACTGACATTTATTCCTGTATGATGGACATAAGGGAGTTATGGGCAAAGTTGAAATGGATCGTAAATTGCACTCTGGAGTAGTATGTGCCAAGAAAGTGGATTAAGGCTGGAAAAGACCCACTGTAGTTTAACAATGAGATTTGGAAAATGCTGAGAAAGCAACGGCTGTTACACCCTTGGTTCAAAAGAGAATGTGCAAATGACAAGAAGTGAAAGATAGTAGAGATTTGAGTGTCCGTAAAAAGACTGATGCACAAAGCATACAAGTGCTACCACCGTCTTCCATAGCTAAAGATTTTGCTGAGACCCTAAGAAAATTCTCTCCCAGTAAAATCACTAAGTGGGTTGAAGGCATCTTTCCAGTCGTGTGTTGACTGGTCTGATGTGACAATAGAAGATAGCAAAAGGAAAGCTGAAGTTTCAAATCTTGTGTTTAAGATATTGTTCATGTGGGAGGATTGTACAGACATACCATTGTTTAATCATTGCACAGACTCCCATATGAAGGACATAGTACTAAGCATACCTGGTGTAACATGGTAATTGAAAGAGTTGAAAGCAAATAAGTTGCCAGGTCCTGATGGAATCTCAGTTCGGTTTTTCAAAGAGTACTCTGTGACATTGGCCCCCTTACTTACTTTCCATTTATTAAAAATTTCTCTCCCAGCGAAAATCTCCGAATGACTAGAAAAATGTGCAGGTGACCCCTATGTATAAGAAAGGTAAATGAAAGGAAGCACAAAATTAGAGGCCAATATCTTTACCATCTTGGTTTGTTGCAGAATTTTTCAACATATTCTCAGTTTGAATATAATAAATCTGCTTGATATGGGAAAAGCTTCTGTCCACAAATCAGCATAGTTTCAGTAAGCATCACTTATGCAAATCTCAGCTTGCCCTTGTCTTGTGTGATATACTATGAACTGTGGATAAAGGAAAACAGACAGATTTTGTATCCCTATATTAACAAAAAGCATTTGACACAGTGTCTCACTGCAGACTGTTAATGAAGGTACAAGCATATGGAATAGGTTTCTAGATATTTGAATGGCTCAAAGACTTTTTAAGTAATAGAACCCAGTACATTGTCCTCAATGGTGAGTGATCATCAGAGACAAGGGTATCATCAATAGTGCCCCAGGGAAGTGTCATAAGACCACTATTATTCTCTATATGCATAAATGATCTGACAGGCAGAATGAGCAACAGTCTGCTGCTGTTTGCTGATAATGCTGTGGTATAGGGGAAGGTGTCATTGCTGAGTGATTATAAAAGGATACAAGACGACATAGACATAATTTGTAGTTGATGTGATTGATGGCAGCTAGCTCTAAATGTAGAAAAATGTTAGTTAATGCAGACGAGTAGGGAAAACAATTCTGTAATGTTCAAACACAACATTAGTAGCATGCTGCTTGAACAGCGATTACAGTTGATTACATATCTAGTAATATGAAATGGAGTGAGCATGTGAGGATTGTAGTAAGGAAGGTGAATGCTCGACTTCAGTTCGTTGGGGGAATTTTAGGGAAGTATGTTTCATCTGTAAAGGAGAGCATGTGTAGAACACTAATGTGACCCATTTTTGTGTACTGCTCAAGTGTTTGGAATCCGCACCAGGTTGGATTAAGGGAAGACATCAAAGCAGTTCATAGATTGGCTGTTACATTTGTACAGAGATGCTTCAGGAAGTCAAATGGCAATCCCTGCAGTGAAAGTTACATTGTTTTTGAGGAATGCTATTGAGAAAATTCAGAGATCTGTCGTTTGAAGATGACAGCAGAAAGATTCCATTGCCACCAATGTGCATTTTGCATAGGGACCACAAAGATGAGAGAAATTCGGGCTTGTATGGAGGCATATAGATAGTCATTTTTCCCTTATTCTATGTGTGAGTGGAACAGGAAAGGAAATGAATGGTACTGGTATCAGGTACCGTCCACCACGGACCATATGATGTAGATGTAGACTAGCAGTAGCCAGAAAAGCGTTTCTGAAGAAGCTAAATTCATTAACATTGAATATAGAATTAATGTTAGAAAGTCTTTTTTGAATTTATTTCATTGGAGTGTAGCATTGTATGGCAGTAAAATGTGGATGATAAACACTTCTGAAAAGAAGTGAATAGTAACTTTTGGAATGTGGTGGTACAGAAGAATTCTGAAGATTAGATGGGTGGATCATGGAACTAATGAGTAGGCATTGAACAGAATTAAGGATAAAAGATATTTGTGGCACAGCTTAACAAAAAAGAAGGGGTCAGTTAATAGGATACATTTTGAGACATAACGAGATGACCAATTTAATAATGGAGGGAATGCTGTGTGTGTGTGTGTGTGTGTGTGTGTGTGTGTGTGTGTGTGTGCACATTTGTGGGCATGCATGCACATGTTAATGCATTGGGAATGTAAAAAATTGTAGAGCAAGAGACAAATACTGTAAGCAGATGCAAAAAAATGTAGGTTGCGGCAGTAACTCAGAGATGAAGAGGCCTGCACAGGATAAAGTAGCATGGAGAACCACATCAAACCAGTCTTTGCACTGAAAACCACATCAACAGGCATACTGCCTGAGAGATTATAATGACTGTACAGTAATTGTTTTTATTGTGTATTACAGCTTCAGATCACTTAAATGGCATTATTATCATTTTTGACTTATTACTAAGTCATGCAGAAATGTTTACATTGTGAAGACCTCTCAGGACCTGTCAAGTTGACTTACAGCTATGCAGACCATCTGATGACAACTTGAAAATAAGTCAAAACTGGTAATGATACCATATACGTGATTTGAGGCTGTGATATACAATGGTGTACAGAACTTAAGGATGAAAGCAACTTTCACATGACGTGTCACTGACAGGTAACAGAGCTTGATGAAACTTTGACAACACATGTGAAAAACCACAGCAGTATAGTGCAGTAGGCAACTGAAATAAATATGCAGTGAGATGAACAGAAATGACACTTTTATTAAAACACAATAATTATGCCAAAGTCAACACAATTTATGATGGTCCCCTGGACATTACGAAAGGTGAAATATGATTCTTGATAAGGTGTGTGATCACACAGGTGCCAATACTTGCTCCGCATGGTACCCCATGCTGGTCACAAGGTTGGCAAGGAGTTCTTACGATAGGACATTCCATTCCTCCACCTGTACGATTTACAACTGCTGGATGGTCATTGGCGCAAGTGAACATGCTGCTGTTGCATTCCAGCCTGAGATGCCGGAGTTGGCAGTTATGTGTATGTGAGGTGTGCTTGCTTGTGTTTGTGAACGGCACGTGCCTCTCTTTTACTGATGAAGGCAGTGTCCAAAAGCTTTATGTAATTGACTTTTAATGGGGCCTGTCTGCAACTTGACTTGTCTTCTTTATGGTAAGTAGCAGTCTGTCTTTTCTACATTGTTGATATTCCATGCTACAGTACATCTCCACAAAGCATCCCATACATGTTCAGTAGGATTTATGTTGAGGAAGTGGGCAGGCCAGTCCATTCACCAAATAGACCCTCTTGCCAAGAACACCTCCACCTGCACAGTTTGATGTAATTGCATATTGTCATCCATAAAAATGGAATCAGGGCCAAGTGCATCCCTGAAAAGATGCACAATGGAAGGAGTACAATGTCATGATAACATTGACCAATGAGTGTACTATTTTCAAAGACTTGGAGGTCAGTACATCCATGCAGCATTCTGCCTCCCCACACCCTAACACCTGCCCAACCAAAGTGATCATGTTCAACAATGTTCCTGATGCATTACATGTTCTCACCTCTCACTATATTACAGTAGATAAAATCTAAAATTTCTAATTTTATTTTTCACTGAATGTTATTTGAAAAATTTGTTTTTGGAGTAATGTGATAACTGTGTGTCTAGTCATCTACTACAGAATTTCTTTTGACATTACTCTAAAAGTTTTATCTTGTTTTTGCCTTAATGTGGTATTCTGACATAAATGTATTCTTGCTTTGAAGAAACACTGATATAATTTTTAAACATCAAAAGCCTAATTCAAATATATTTCAGTGTATTGAATCATCTTTTGAGGTACGTTACTTTAGTTTTCAACCAATTAAGTGAATGATTTACATGTTACTCTTTCTTCTCCCATATGGTAATGATTACAGCTGTTGGTTCCCTTTTTATGGGTTCTGTGGGTATAGTAGTTTTTGTTAACACTCTTCCTTCATGAAAATGATTGCAGATAAATGCAAGTTGTTGAAGAACAACTAGCATCACCTTATAAAGTGTGTGTATATATAGGGTGTCCATAATTAAAGTTTCAAAACACTTGAAACAGGGGGAAATGTTATGGAACAAAAAGTCTATGACAATTTGACCAATAGATGGTGCTTTATCAGAATATGCACACCAACAGATGCGTGGCACATACCTGTTCCTCAGTTTGCATCTGAGATGCCCAACATGACTGTCTCCCAGAAGGATCACACTTTGCTGTTAAACCTCTTTTACAAGAACAGTGGCTGTGGACCATTACCACTGCAGAAGCTCCATGCCCTCAAGGGCATGAAAAAAGGCACTGGTTTGATGTCTGCTGGGGGTCTGGAGAGAATGATTACAAAATTCAAAAAGACACGTTCTTTTGAAGTGCAGTGTGGAGAAGGGAGGAAAGCAGCTGATCCAGCGTCTGTTGAAGATGTGGCCACAGTACTGCAGGAGGGGTCAAGCAGTGGTGTGCAAACGTGCAGTGCCCAAACGTTGGACACGTATGTGGTGCATGAAATCCTACAAAACATTCTACATTGCTATCCATACAAAATCGCCCATGTTCAGGAGATGCTTCCTGCCAACCTGCCAGAGAGACAAAAGTTCGCTCTGAAATTTCATGGTCGCACAAATGTGGACAGTGAATGGCCTTCCAACATTCTGTGGACAGCTGAAGCCCATTTCCATCTTCAAGGACATGTCAATACACATAACTGCAGAACGTGGGCAACAAAAAATCTGCGCACACGTCAACCAGTACCACTTCATTTTCCAAAGTTAACTGTGTGGTGCAGGTTTTTGGCATTGTTTATGGTAGGGCTGTATTTTCATCTAATTTTGTTTCTATGGGCAAAATTGTTCAATATTATCACTGCAGGAGCTATTCTAGACTGTAAATATTGTTTTGCAGTGGCTTTTATCAGTATGCTCAAAGGCTGTCAAGGGGCAATCCATGTCTCATATGGGCATACAGATTCAGAAATAAAGGATTGTTTATGCAATGTAAATACTCACTGAATAGTAGAAGCGTTGTATCTATGACAGGCACACAAAAAAGAATGTAAACTTTCTATCTTTCGGATGAATCCTGTAGGATGATTGTTTACACACATGTTCATAGCTTCATGAAATATTAATTCAATGGGGTTTTGTGAGTATACATGTTTGCCATCCTTAGTACTGCAACAGAACAGTTGCTCTGCATACATATAAACACCAATAACATCATCTGTGAGAGTAATAAGTTTGCGGTGATTCTACCTCTGTGCCAGAGAGAAGGGAGGATGGTTGATATCATTCCTCAGAGCAGTTCCACAAATGTAACACCTAGTTTTTTTTCCTCTGAATACCTCAGATGGATATGCTTGATGTCGATATTTGATCAATGACAACTTTTCAGAATAAAAGTATTTTGGAATATTTTGTTGGTTACCACTCTTTTCCTCACACTGGCTTCATCCACAAGCTTTTTCTTGCAATATCCTTTAGGAGCCTACCTGTTGCAAACATCAAAGTTTGAGGTCATTGAGTAAAAACAACAAAACAAGCAGTCCATATTTAAACCAAAAATATTAGTTTAGCTGAAGCGTTTACTAGTGGAAAAGACCAGCTTACTTTCTGCTTTTGTTTGTGTATCCATAGCCAACATATGTAACCATTTTTACAAAAAATTTAAATTTAATTCTGGTGAATAACACTGCAATTCATCCTCTCAACTCAGAATATTTTGGACATGTTTTCTTGGATTTACTGAGAACATCAGCAGTCAATGATCACTTCCTGAAGTATGTTGATGAAATGTGGTACAACAAGGCTAGTATTACAGTGTAGGCTCTAAGTTTCTTAGCAGTGTTAGTGAAGAGTCCACTAAAATAAAAGTGTCATAATTGTAGTAAATAGTGATAGAGGTATCAATTACAACATGGATTAGGATCTGAACTCAATTTATTAAGATCTCATAACCCATATGATCTAACTTACTTCATATAAAATTACTGAAAGTTTGTTTCATTTTGTTAAAAATATTTTATAATGGCAAAAAAGTAAATGCACTCTTTATCCATTGTTGCAAAATATTATATTCTAACTTTCCTTCAACTAACTATTTTACTAATGCTCAATGATGATTTGGGAGTCCAAACAGTCACTGTTTACTTCCGAGTAAAGCATTTCAGTAAGACATCTGTTGGTCATCTTCAGATGGGTCATTGATGACTGATGTAAGCTGTGCTAGATGTTGATGGCTTAACTGTAGATAAATGTAAGTTAATGCAGATGAGTAGGAAAAACCAACCTGTAATGTTTGGATATAGCATTAGTTGTGTCTGCCTTGCCACAGTCAACATCATTTAAATATTTGGGCATAACACTGCAAAGTGACATACAATGGAATGAACATGTGAGGACTCTGGAAGGAAAGGTGAATGGTCGACTTCGGATTATTGGCAGAATTCTAGAAAAGTGTAGTGTATCTGTAAAGGAGACCACATATATGACACTAGTGCGACCTTTTCTTCAGTACGGCTTGAGTGTTTGTAATCTGTACCAGATTGGATTACAGGAAGACATCGAAGCAATTCAGTGGCAGGCTGAAACATTTGCTACTGGTAGGTTTGAACAACATGCAAGTGTTACAGATATTCCTTGGAACCCAAATGGGAATCCCTCGAGAGAAGGCGACATTCTGTTTGAGGAATGGTATTGAGAAAATTTAGGAAACTGACATTTGAAGCTGAATGCAGAACAATTGTACTACCTCCAATATACATTGTGTGTAAGAACCACGAAGATAAGACACAGGAAATTAGGGCTCGTACGGAGGCATATAGATGACTGTTTTTCCCTTGCTCTATTTGTGAGTGAAACAGGAATGGAAATGACTATTAATGGTATGGGATACCGTCTACCACATACCATACAGTGGATAGTATTGTGTATGTGTAGGTGTAGATATCGACCTGAAAATGATTGACAAATGTTTGGTTGAAATATTATGCTGAGAAGTAAAGAATGTTGGTTGGAATCCAGGAACATCATTAAATATTCATTGTGCAAGGAAAACTTCAGGACCCACAATGAGATTTCCTAATGTCGAAATCTTAAATTTTTTTATGTACCCAAGGATAAAGTTTTAGTAACCATTAAGAAACGTATTCCCATTGTGGAGCAACCTATCACAAGAAGGCAGCTCTTCTCTTATGTCCAGAGTGAGCCTGTGTCTGGTGAGACATTGGTATTTTGAAGCATTTTCAGAAGGCAAGCAATGAAGACTAACCAGACATGAAATTAATGCACCTAGTCCCAAACTGCAGTGTAAAGTGAAATTTCAGTCATGAAGAAAATACTTTGAGAAATCCACTGTGTGTGTTTTTTTTTTCTTTCCATCAAAGATAAACCTAATAAAATATCTTAATTCCACAAGGTTGAAATTTCAGGTGTGTGTATATCTGTGAGAAATGTCAAGGGGATGAAAGTTGCTTTAGCATGGACCATGTGCTTCTGCACTTTCACAAGCTTTTCACTTGGCACCACACTTACCAGTGAAAGAAAATCTATTTATGAAGTACATCTAGCAAGTTTTGTGAGTAAATTCAAGACAAGAGAACATAGTTTGTAGCTATGAATTGAATTATTAAGCAGACACAGTAGTAGCTTTGTGTGTAGCTAAAACAGCTGTGGCATGGCCTCTAATCCACATGTTACGCAGACAAAAACTGTTAACAGCAATGCAAATATTAACATATTGATTCACACCATTAACTGCAAGATAAGAATTTTCTCAGATTATTTGATTATATGTGAGAAAGTGATACCAGATGAAATTTGTTATAATACTCTACTAGATCTTGATAAAACATCACTGTAATGTCACTAGTTCTTGTAGACAAACACAGAAGTGTGAACTTCATGAAATGTAAAAAATCATTGCCTTTTGACTGCCTAATGAAAACAGCTCTGTATTACTAAAGGAAAAGTAAGAAGGCTTCTGCTCACTTAGATGTTAATGTGGCCAGATGAATGACAAGTGACAAATAACTGAAATCTTGGATATCCCAACAGTAATTTGTTCTATGCATGCAAGTATGCATTTCAGTAAAAGTGTAGGCAGTACTAAGTCTCAGGAATGTGATTTATCAGAATCTGTGGGAAGACAAGGTATTGGCTTTATAGAACCCGGTCAGTCATAACATATGGTAGAAAATTCTACTGAAATGTCATTAGATGTAATTCAAAAACTCTAGAAAATGGAGGGCATTCAGAGATCAAGATGAGATCAACCACAGCCAAGGAATAGGGGGTCGAATGAGACTCAACTGCAGCAACAGAAAACCAGAGGACTTTTGGAAGAAATTTGGACAGGGTGAGTGTGGGGGTTACATAGAAATGGCCTGTAGTTTGTTTTCTGATGACACAACTTAATGTTTCGCCTGAAGTAAATGCATTCATATTTGAAGATAGCATAGGATGCAAAGCAATTCAGTATTTGCACATGAGGCATCCCAGTTTTATGGCTGAAGGCTTGTGGTGTGGCAGGAATTGGCATTAATAATTCCAATCCCAAAGAAAGTAGGTGTTGACAGATGTGAAAATTACCGAACAATCAGTTTAATAAGCCACAGGTGCAAAATACTAACATGAATTATTTACAGACGAATGGAAAAACTAGTAGAAGCCGACCATGGGGAAGATCATTTTGGATTCCGTAGAAATATTGGAAAACATGAGGCAATACTGACCTTACGACTTATCTTAGAAGAAAGATTAAGGAAAGGCAAACCTACGTTTCTAGCATTTGTAGATTTAGAGAAAGCTTTTGACAATGTTGACTGGAATACTCTCTTTCAAATTCTGAAGGTGGCAGGGGTA
This sequence comes from Schistocerca serialis cubense, assembly GCF_023864345.2. Lineage (NCBI taxonomy): Eukaryota > Metazoa > Arthropoda > Insecta > Orthoptera > Acrididae > Schistocerca > Schistocerca serialis. Next base: position 462,520,167 of record NC_064639.1, read on the forward strand.
AAGTACAGGGAGCGAAAGGCTATTTACAACTTGTACAGAAACCAGATGGCAGTTATAAGAGTCCGAGGGACATGAAAGGGAAGCAGCGGTTGGGAAGGGAGTGAGACAGGGTTGTAGCCTCGCCCCGATTTTGTTCAATCTGTATATTGAGCAAGCAATAAAGGAAACAAAAGAAAAATTCGGAGTAGGTATTAAAATCCATGTAGAAGAAATAAAAACTTTGAGGTTCGCCGATGACATTGTAATTCTGTCAGAGACAGCAAAGGATTTGGAAGAGCAGTTGAACGGAATGGACAGTGTCTTGAAAGGAGGATATAAGATGAACATCAACAAAAGCAAAACGAGGATAATGGAATGTAGTCGAATTAAGTCGGGTGATGCTGCGAGAATTAGATTAGGAAATGAGACACTTAAAATAGTAAAGGAGTTTTGCTATTTGGGGAGCAAAATAACTGATGATGGTCAAAGTAGAGAGGATATAAAATATAGACTGGCAATGGCAAGGAAAGCGTTTATGAAGAAGAGAAATTTGTTAACATCGAGTATAGATTTAAGTGTCAGGAAGTAGTTTTTGAAAGTATTTGTATGGAGTGTAGCCATGTATGGAAGTGAAACATGGACGATAAATAGTTTGGACAAGAAGAGAATAGAAGCTTTCAAAATGTGGTGCTACAGAAGAATGCTGAAGATTAGATGGGTAGATCACATAACTAATAAGGAGGTATTGAAGAGAATTGGGGAGAAGAGGAGTTTGTGGCACAACTTGACAAGAAAAAGGGACCAGTTGGTAGGACATGTTCTGAGGCATCAAGGGATCACAAATTTAGCATTGGAGGGCAGCGTGGAGGGTAAAAATCGTAGAGGGAGACCAAGAGATGAATACGCTAAGCAGATTCAGAAGGATGTAGGTTGCAGTAAGTACTGGGAGATGAAGAAGCTTACACAGGATAGAGTAGCATGGATAGCTGCATCAAACCAGTCTCAGGACTGAAGACCACAACGACAACAGATTTACAAATGTGCAAATAGTAAAAAAAAATGTTCTTTGATGACTTGAAGATAGAGGGATGAGTTATTCCAAACTTTTATTCAGCCAGTGATAATTGTTTACCTTTTATGGATGACAATTCTACACTAAAAACAGTTGGTGAATAAGACAGTACAAGCTGATATTATGACTCAAACACATAGTACTCTCCAGACTTTTCTTCTATCTAATATATCTGCAGTTCCCTTGGACTATTCATTACTGGTGGTGCAATATCCCCTGTGCCTGTAACAGAGCTGGAAGCAGTTAATCAATAATCTCATTGAATCAGTTCTGTACACATGAAACAGTACTGTCTGTTTGCAGTGCCCACACATGTCACAGAGGAACGTGAATTATGCATTGTCCACTTGTTTTTTAACTATTCCACAGATGCAAAAATGGTTGTTTTATATATTGAGTCCTTGACCAGGATTATGAAGGAACTACCAGTGCTTGAGTACCCTCAAAGCAACTGAAAGTGTATAACAGAGACAAAGTGAATTAAAACATGTTCTTTGTGTGGGGTGTGAAATTTCATCTTGTATCACATTGTTTATGGTAAGATTAGTCCCATAATTTAATACAGTATTCATTATAGTTTTAGTTGTCAAATACATTTTTAATTTCCATTCCTCAAGTAGCATCTAATATATTGTTTATGTTTGTTTGTTTTATGTAACATTGATGAACAAGTTACATGGTAGATAAAATAAGTCTTATTGTACATTTTACTTGCGGATGGTGTTACTCTTACATTGAGTTATATTTTAACAGTCTAATAAAGCTTGTAATTTTCCACGGATAGTAAAGCGCTCCCAAAAATGTAAGCATATGGATATTGACCATAATTCATTAATTCTTTCAGAAAGTGAAACACAGTCTATCTCATCTTTCAACAACAAAGAAAAAAAATTAATGAGAATTATTGGCTTGTTCCTTGACATTTAGCACGATTCCTGTAATCACATTTTCTGTTTGGAGATGCTCTTGTAACCAATCAACAGTAATAACATACATTGTTCTACCATCACTATACAGTTCTATAAGCCAAACAGGTACCGGTACTTGTGACATGGTGAGAGAGTGAATAAGCTGCAATTAATATCATTCCAAGAAGTGGCTTGTGAATGTCATTTCAAATTTGTCTGCATTATGACAATGAAAACAATCAATTTTTGACAATACAATGTAATTGGATGGATAAAAAAATCTACTCACCAAGCGGCAGCAGAACATACACATAAAAGAAGGTTTTACTGAGGCAAGCTTTTGAGGCCAGTGGCTCCTTCTTCAGGCAGAAGGGTTGAAAGGAAAGGAAGAGGGTTGAAGGAAAATGACTGGAGACGTCTAGGAAAAGTGGTAGTTTTTAGAAAAGCCACCCAGAATCACGGGTCAGGAGAGACTTACCAGATGGGTAAGTCTTTGAAATCCATCCCTTTTCCTAGACCTCTCCAGTCCTTTTCCTTCACCCCTCTTCCTTTCCCTTAAACCCTTCTGTCTGTAGAAAGAGCCGTTGCCTCTGAAAGCTTGCCTAAGTATTGTATAATCTTCTTTCATGCGTGTGTTCTGCTGCCGCTTGGTGAGTAGATTTTGTATCTGTCCAGTTACATTATATTATCTGCATTATGAGCTGTTCAGGTAACTATTACACTTCCTATTGACAAAAAGTGGCATATGGATTTTTCTTTGACTTTTATATTTTTTTCTCAGTAAAAGTATGTGTTTGATACGGTCAACAAGTATGATGAATTTGGATGAATAAAATAACAAAAACGTAACTACAAATGAGACTAAAAGTAAGTACGCATCATTATGGTGACACACTATTATGCGTTCGTGCCTGCCACTCATTTGTCATAGTGGATGATCACTTGCTGTAGCAAATGATGTGTCACCCAGCAAAAGTGCATTACAGGCCGTAAAGATCCTAGGACAAGAGTTTTCTCTGCTACATGTCTCTTTGCCATAGCATGCAGGTGTTACTCAAGAAGCACGCTACAGGAAGCACTCCCAACCCCTGCCACTTCCCATGCTGATCCTGAGCTATCCACATGATGAGTGCAATGATTAAATGCTTCTTATGTGTTCAATTTATTAATTATATCAGAACTTAATGGCTTACCGTGGTGCTACAAGATAGGTGCACAACCTGTGAAGACTTCAAAGGTGAGTTGGTTTTCTGTGCCTATTAAGCAAACAGTATTGTAGGCTTCTCTTGATGCCTATGGAGAACTGGTTGGCATAGGACTGACACAGTATTTCGGGGCACAAATGATACAACACTGCTTCTTCATGACCGTTCTGCTTGTGGAGTACCCACTTCACAGAACCTGTTATGATATAGCAAGTACAGTGTCTAACGTTTTTGATGACTAAGAGTGTGTGAAGTGTATGTGGAAGCTTCCCACTTCTCTTATACAAGTCGACTTACTTGGTGTATACAGCCGTACAGCCGATCTTCTTCTCTGAATAGCTGGCTTCTGGAAACTCTATTAACTTCCTCTTTGTAGAATGATGCTAGTTACAGGAACCTTAAAGACTCTCTCACCACTTGTGAAATAATTTGGTACTCGAAGAATAATTTTCAATAACTATTGGTATATTTGACCTTCATAAGAACAAAATTCACACTTCGCACATAAACATTTAACTTCTTGTAAGTAACTCGTATTGTCTCACATTGGAAACAGATTTAAGTCCATTTAGAAAAGAATTGGCTTAACAACCACGTCTGTACTACAAACATATCATAAAATATGTCTTACCTCTAGCAAGTCCAAGATAAGAGTTTTTCCACAATACAAAATCTCAATTGTTCTTTTGTCACTAACGATAGTCTCAATTACAAACAGCACAGAATAACACAGAAGTTCCTTGGTTCTTCCGTGTGCTTTCACTACGATTTCCACGGATTGCCCAACAAGTAATTGTCAGTGCCGTTCAACCACCATGTCGACCTTTAGCTCGTGACTGATTTCACACCTGCACACACAGACAGGTGACGCGCAGTAGGTAGGGTTCCTTTCTCCCACTCACATCTAAAATATTGTGTGTTGGAGACAGTGGAAGGCCCAGTGGTTCTAGAATTTATGTGGAAATTTTCGAAACACTACAAATCCCCCCTCACACTCAGATCGGACATGGGATCTTTTATACATAATCATTAAGTACATAACATAATTCACAACAACATTTCATATGACAACAATATACTTTTCTCATATATGTTTCTACATACATCTTTCACTTCAATAACCATCTTTTTTTTCTCTCTCTAGAACAATCTTTAGCTGAGCATTCCTTTATGCTGGTCTTATTTCACCTTGACATGAAGACCTGAACATTTTTTCATGTTTTAGTCATCTTTTATAATATTTAAGAATTGTGAGGACTCTTTCCTTATTTCCAATCCTAAACTGCAGATGTTCATGACACTTGAGTATTCTATTATTTCTAACCTTTGTAGCACTTTTTCTTTAGTATGTACTAGCTTTATTATGTGTTGTAGTTTGGAGAAACTCTGGGCAAAATGAAAGTGTTCTTTTTGACACTTGTGAATTAATTACGCTCATTGTGTCTAGAATTCAAACTTTCCAGAATAATCCCTGCAAAATTTTGTGACTTTTATCACGAAACTGTCCCTTTCCCCAAGGATCAGTACCTATACCTTGTCTTTGGAATGACCATATGAGAGCACTTCCTCATTCCATTTTGAATAGAGGGAAACATTCCATGTGGGAAAAATATATTTAAAAAACAAAGATGCTGTGACTTACCAAACGAGAAAGCACTGGTAGATAGACACAATAAAAAACACACAAACACACACACAAATTTCAAGCTTTCGCAACCCAAGTTTGCTTCATCAGGAAAGAGGAAAGGAGAGGGAAAGACGAAAGGATGTGGGTTTTAAGGGAGAGGGTAAGGAGTCATTCCAATCCCGGGAGCGGAAAGACTTACCTTAGGGGGAAAAAGGACAGGTATACACTTGCACACACACTCACACACACACACACACACACACACACACACACACACACACACACACATCCATCTGCTCATATACACAGGCACATACGTCATTCTCTCCATGACTTTTCGATCTATAATCCCTGCAAATTGTTCCTCCAAACTACTTATATTTACTATATCAGAGTTTGCTATCTTCTCTTGGAATCTTCTTTCTACATTATCCACTTGTGTACTTACACCTGTAATTTGTGATTGGATTATTGGCATTAACTTATCTTGCTTTTCAACACTCTCTTTTAATGTATACAATCCCTGCTTTACAGCATCAAACTCAACATTGCATACATTTTCAAATGATCCTAACTTTTCATTGATTTCTGATTCTACAGCATTACATTTTTCTTCAATATCAAATTCTAACTTTTTTGCTAAATCTTGTAATTGATCATTCTGTTTCTGACTAAAGTCAGTGAACAGTTGATTTACATGAATCTCCAAGGAATTGGTTAATTCTTTCTTTAAGTCTAATTTCAAACCCTCTACTTTACTATTCGAAGTGTCAAATTCAGTCTTTAAAGCATCCATGCCTTCGCATAGATTACCAAATTCTTTGCTCTGTGAGTCGACTTTGGCATTTAACAGTCCAAAAGTTCCATTCTGAGCATTTAAACTAGAATGTACTAAGCTTAGTTCTTTACTTAGAGCTGCACTTAGTTCCTTACTCAGAGCAACATTTTGAGTCGTGGTTAGATTGACTAACTCAGACCAATCAGGCCCTTCTTTAGTAATTCTCATTGCCACGGCTAGTTCTGACGTCCCTCCAATTTGCTGAATGTGATCCATAATTTTACAAGCTTTAGATCTTGTGAGCATTTAAAAGTTAACTATAAGTATAATAACTACATTAATAAAGTTCATTAAATAGTTTGTATGACTTCTTGCTAAGATACAACAGTTCTGTTTTGTGTCCACCCGGCATAGAATTCTCACAGCGTTGGTGAGCGGATGTGACGTCAGGTCAGCACCGGTGAACAGCAGCTGGTGCCGGCGGCGTTGGATGTAGGCTGGTTTCCACGTCTGCGTCCCCGCGATGCGTGTGAGAGCTGTATACTCCCCACACTAGATCTTCTTAGTCATATTGTTTTAGGCGCATATCTTCTTAGTCTAATACGTCAAGATCTTCTCTCCTGGTTTTCACATTGTGACTATCTTACGTCTTCTCCCTTAATTGCCATTACAAATTTTCTCCTGCGGATACTTTGGCATAATCCAGTTTCTCTTAATGGTTCATTTGTCTTGTTCTGCTCAGTTGCTATGGCTTGATAGCTTTTTCTCTTTTTTTCGTCGCAAAATTCCTGTTTCGGTCCTTTCAAACTGGTGGCCTTATTCTAACGTTTTTGTGATGACTTTTTTAATAGGCATTCTCTTCTAAAACTCTTCTCTTTCAGCAACCTTGTCTGTATATTTGGACTCTATGCACAGTAACAAATTCACAGTTTCAATATAAACATGAAACTTCTTGTAAGTAACTCATATCGTCCCACATTAGAAACAGATTTAAGTCCATTTAGAAAAGAGCTGGCTTAACAACCATGTCTCTACTACAAACATATCGTAAAATATATCTTGTCTCCAGCAAGTTCAAGATAAGAGTTTTTTCACAATACTGAATCTCAATTGTTCTTTTGTCACTAACAATAGTCACAGTTACAAAAAAGCACAGGATAACACAGAAGTTCCTTGGTTCTACCGTGTGCTTTCACTACAACTTCCACAGATCACCCAACAAGTACTTGTCGGTGCCGTTCAACCGCCACGTCGACCTTTTTCTCGCGACTGATTTCACGCCTGTACACACAGACAGGTGACATACAGCAGACAGATTTCCTTTCTCCCACTCACATCTAAAATATCGTAGGTTCGAGATGGCGGAAGGCCGAGTGGTTCTAGAATTTACGTGGAAATTCTCGAAATATTACAGGTGTGATCTGACACTTTTGTGAACTGGGTAACCTGCTTCAGCACCATATGTGTGTCAGTTAGAGACAAAATATGAAAATTGTTAGATCAGTTCACCTATGGACTACAAGTTCATCACTGTGCCATGCAATTTCTTTGGTTATTGTACTAGATTAGTCACTACATTCTCAATTCATAAATTGTATATATTTTTGCCTTGTTCTTTTTCTTAGATTAGATATGCTCTTTACCTGTTTATGTCCAGTTATTTTTGTGTAGCATAGTTCTTCACCCCTGTATTAAATTAGTCACATTTTCTGTATCACAAGAATATAAATGATGTTCTTTCATGTTGTCTAAAGAGATTGTGTTAACTGATCTTTCTGACAAACAGAGGGCACTCATTGCACGCTTGAGGTTACTTTGCACATAGAAATTTTTATAAATGTGTGCACTTGATTGTGCTTTGTTAATGTTCGAATAAAGGAACTGTTCAAATCTGGATATTTTTTCATGACATGTTTCCATGATTTACCATCTCGTTTTACCCTGCTCACTTACTAACACTACTGCACCTGCATGTCATATTAATAAATTTCCACATAATTACGAGTTCTTGTTAATAGGCAATTTTTGAGAGCTTCCTCGTAATTTCCAATGTTAAGTATTTCAACTTCATAATAACTAGTCACTCAGTCCTATTATTATATTCACATTAAATTATCTTATAAGTACCAAACTTATTGCTGTTATTGAAGTACTAATTGCAGTTGTTACCGGAAGAATCAATAACATGGGAAGTTTCTTCATATTTAAAGCCTTTAATATATATGCTTATATGGATGTGTCGATTCTTAGCACTCTGCTGAGTTAATAGAGAATGGAACTGAGTAAATGGCCGTTAAGAAAAAATATATTGAAACCTAACAGCCAGAAACTACCACACCATATAGTTTAGTTCAGTCATATTACTATTTGTTATCATTTTAGAGCACCTGTATTAGTGATATATGAATAAAAGTTTCATTGAGTAAATGTTACATTTGTTAGCATAATTCAAATTTTATGTTCCACTTGAAATTTAGAATGCAGCAAGCGGAATGCTGGAAATAAATTAATAAGACATTTTAGACAATATCCAAATTCATAGATAGAGATCTGTTTTGTTTTGTTTGTATATTTGAACAAGTACAGAATGAACTGTGCAAATTAATTCTGTTTATTTATGTTATTTATATATCGTTAATAGGTTGGACAACTAGAATGGAACGTTTCATGTGATGTTGAAACTGCATTCTGACCACCTTACCTCCAAGAAACCATTGCTGCTCCAGATTGGTATTTCAAATCCAAGCACTATTTTCATACCTATTCTTCTAATGGTGATAATTTTTGACAGTCTGAAAACATTCAAAGAATATAATAGTAATATGCATGTTTCAAACAGATATTCACTGTGCATTAGAAGATTCTATAAAACAGTGCCTTTATTTGAACATTGGAGCTGATAAACTAGACATGTTCATAATCACTCATCGTATAGTTATTGAAAATGTCACAATTTGGTTTTCATTTCATATTCTGCAGAGCTGAAATACACTTTTTTAATGGTTTTTCTTGTTTTATGGTCAATTTGTTTTCTAGGTTTGCAACTACAGAAATAATGTACCAGTATGGAATTCTTCTGGAAGATTTCCAAAGTAATGGAGAGTTTGTCAATAACTGTGTCTTCACAATGATGCATCATGTAGCAGGGGATTTGGAAAAGGCTACAGTACTTTTTCAGCCACACATTCTTAAATCCTTTTCACAGATATGGGAGACAGATTTTGAAGTATCTGATGTAAGTAAAAGCTGTGATACCTGATAAATAATTGTAAAACCTATTTTAAAGAGTGACCTCCATTTCTCTGCAGCAACTTGCCTGAATGTGGTCCCATAGATTTTAAGCTGCAGCAAATGAAATAGAATCCAGAGCCTTCAACAGCTGTGATTATCAGAACTAGAGCTACAGGCTGCTGGTGCTTGATTATGTCTTCCTTTCACGGGGAAAACTCTAGAAGCTAAAACTTTCCGGAGGACAGGGGCTACAGTCGTACAGTGGGCTTTGTAAACTTAGTAAGAATCTGGGAGATGGAGCTCAGTTAACAGCAGGGTTAAATCATGGTGGTGAAGTGGATGCTATTATTGCGTGCTCATTAATTGTTACCAGTGTAGTGCTGGTGTGGAGTTACCACATTTTGTGCTTGCGTTGGCTTCCTGTCCATATGTAATTCTGGTTCATCTTTTGAAAGCTTCAGACTCTGTTCCTATCTCCATAGAAAGAGGATACTGAATCAGTTGAGGCAATTAGTAAGTGTAAATTACAGCTGTGTGAAACTCTAGGATTTTACTTGATCTGATTTTATCTAAGTAGAAAAATGAAATAATTTTTTCCTGAAATCATATCTAAATAATCCTTTTCCAGTAAAAATGAAAGCCACAAAACAATAATAATGACATCTAAATCATTCCGACATTTTGTGGCCTGTATCAAATCTTTAAGGCTGTATAACAATGAAACACATTTAATAACCTTCCTTTAACCTCAAAACATTGAAGCCAATTTGGAATGTGGAGAGAGTTGAATAATACCCAGATACAACAACGCAAGACAAATGTATTCCCCGAATCACACTAGATCAACCTGAACTGGAATTTATTAATCATTAGCTTTGATGAAGAGGGACAGGCTTAAAAATTTTCCCCCACTTAAAACCTTATACTGTGCTATCCATCCCATCTCTGTGAATAACCTATTGATGTCTATTATCCCTCTCATTACATCACTTTGCCCAAGGTGTGTACCCCTGTGAGCATCACCCATTCAGAAACATGCCCTATGTATCTTGTTGACATCACATACTTCAACTTCACTAATGTCAAAAGATGCCTGGTATTATATGTGTGATGGGCACATACACAATATGTCAACTAGCCTTTTCATTTTTTTGTCTCAGACAAACTGTTAACACCAGTAAGACACTATTCTGTTACCAGGCACATTATATTAGATGCTTTGCTACTTGTCAGACATTTTATGTTATTGGGCAAGTTATCAGAAATTTTTGTTACTCCATATGTGGTAAAAATTGAGATAATTAACTATAAAATTTGAGTTTTTTCTAAGCATGAAGTTCAAAATGTAACAGCTCATTTAGTTTTTCATGAATTAAATAAATTCTAGAGTTTTATACACTTGTAAGTATGGTTTGCATGCTGTGCAAAATTCATCAAAGAATCTGTCTTTATTTACAAAGAAAAGTGTACCTATAGCAACAAATGCAGCCAATAGTAAGTGAATAAATGATGCCACAGTTCACTACCTGTCCTGTTGTGCCAGACTGCCCAGCCTTTGATGTCCGCCATCTGTAATGAGAAGTGGCTGCTACCCAACCCCACAATGTCTGGACATGGTTTCACCTTGTTTTTGCCACGTGGTGAAGAAGTCACCACAGCACTCCTCAAACAACTGAAAAGTCATGCATTTTCCAGAATACTCATGCTGAACCTCTGGGGCATCACAATCTACCCTCGGTCAGATTCAGATAGATCGTGTGTCTTCCCCGTTCTACACACGGGCAGCATGCTCACTGATACTACATGCACCGTACTTGTGTCTTGACTAGCAGTCATTCCTTGCCAGGCAGTCCTGCTATTGCCTGGATGGGTTTATATTAATAGTAGGTTGGTGGCCATAATGTTCTAGCTGATCAGTGTGTATAAGAAATAGGAGCAGATCCAAAATTGAACCCTATATTACTTCCTTTGTGATTTCTCCTCAGCCACTAATATTCTTTACCCTTTCGACATTGTTTGAATTATTCAGCACAACCCCATGCACAAGTATTCTGTTTTGTTTGAATTATTCAGCACAACTCCATGCACAAGTATCCTGTTTTTTAAGTATGATTCAATCCAGCTGTGCCTAAAGCCATAAATTGTATAATGCTATAGTTTTTTTAAGAGATTAACATGATTTACACAATCAAATGCCTTTGAAATATCACAAAAATACCGACTGGTGATATTTTATTATTTATTACGTATACTATTTGATGAGTGAATGTATAAATAGCATTATCAGTTGAACAGCCCTTCTGGAATCCAAACTGTGATATGCGAAGTAAATTGTTTTCCATTATGAGACTGCTGTTGAGTACACTAATTTTTAAAATATTTTGAAAAACAGTGTCAGTAAGGAAACTGGACAGTAATTGTGCAAGTCTGTCGTGTTGCATTTCTTATGAAGAGGTTTAACAATTGCGTATTTTAACCTGTCTGTAAAAATTTCCTGTGTCAATAATGCATTGCATACATCATTAATCACGTTACTTATTAAGTTGGAACAACTTTTCAGAATTCTGTTTGAAATACTACCAACCCCGCATGAACTTTTGTCTTTTAGAATTTTTAGAATTGTATTAATTTTAATGAAGGATGTTGGCAATGCTTCTAGTTCCTTAAAGTTTTGTGGAATGATATTTTAATATATTATCTTGCTTCTTCAACTGAACCATACGAGCCAATTTTTGCTGCTGCTTTTAGAAAGTTCTGGCAATTTGTGAAGTATAAGTCACAATATTATTATTTATTTTAATTGTTATGGGATCTTGTATAGTGCCTGGCTGTCTTGTCTCCCATTTGAGAATATGCTATATAGTTTTAATCATATTATCTGCATTATTTATTTGGGTCAGGATGTGCATACTTCTGGACATTTTTAATGACTTTCCTTCAAATACTAGTGCATTTTTGTGTAGTATGCAAGTAATGTCAGATCTTGACTTATTGTGATCTTGATGCAGATATTCCCTCTTCTTCTTACATGATATTGATTCCCTAAGTTATCGACGGGTTTTGTTTCTTTTTATCTTTCTTTCTTCTTTTCGTCCCCCTCCTCCTTTTTTTAATGGATATTTTCAATAGTTTTTTTAGGAAAGCAACTTCCAAATATTGAACAAATTTACTATGGAATAAACTGAATTTGACATTAGCATCTCTTTCTATATTACCTCATACCATACCACTCTTGTCACCTGACTCTTAAAAACATTGTACCCTGTTCTCATTAATAAGCCTCAGTGCTTTGTATTAACCTATCTCAGGATTGTAAACTCCATATTGTTTACTTCCATTGATTGTGCATCATGATCATATATTTATTTATTTATTTATGCATTTATTTTACCTGGCAAGATTAGGCCCTTCAGGCCCTCTCTTACACCTAACCAGGCATACTCAGGTTGAACGAGTTACAGTTTCTACAGAACATTAAGGACATATAACGGATTATACAGTATTGATGTTAAAGAAAAAAATAGAGATTATAACAGTAGTACAATGATAATTATAACAATCAAAAAAATAATTATACCAATCAAGAATAATAATGATAATAATAATAATAATAGTAATGACTATGTATATGAAAGTAAACATACTTTTCTTTTGTGAATGTCAGTCCTACTGTTAGTTGGGAATTTTCTCGTTATGTTCTTGCAGCTTGTGAGTTATTCTCATCGAGCAGAGACATAAGGCAATAGAATGGGGTGAAAGAGATATAGAAGAGGTAGATAGGTTAGAGGAAGAGAAATAGAATGGTAAAATTCGAAGCTGTGATGGAGAGGAGAAAGAAAGAGATGAGAGGGGCACAACAATGGTGGCTATACCATCCCTAATATGTAAGTTTTGAGTTCCCTCTTGAATGTTGAGTGGTTCTGGATAAGACGCAGATCACAGGGGAGCGCGTTCCATAGTCGTATGGCTGAGATGGAGAATGACCCGGAGAAAGATTTTGTGTTATGTAAAGGTACAGCCAAGATGCTAGACGTATCCGATCTGGTATTGTGGTTGTGGAATGATGATAGGTGTTTAATGTGAGAAGACAAGTATTGGGGGCACCAGTGGCTAAGAAATCGATGAAGTAAGCACATCGTGTAGAGATCGCATGTCTTTTGTGGGCGTATCCACCCTAGCTGGACTGATATGATCATACAGCCGAATATTGCACACGTATCTAACGCAAGCATTCATCACTAGCTCGAGGCATCTAGAATTTTCATTATTTGTGCTGTGTTGAACTACATCACAGTAGTAAAGATTAGGCAAGACTAGTGTTTGGACTAATTTTTGTTTAACATGGGTTGGAAATATTTTTCTAAATTTTTGAATTGCATGTAGGGAGGAGAGCGATTTCTGGCAAGCTGTGACTGTTTGTTCTTCCCAGATTCCAAGGTCTTTTACTGTTTTTTGGTATGGTAGTTGGGTACCATTGAGGAGTATTTGAGGGACTGTTTCGCGAAAGTACCGGCTGATTAACTTTGGATGAGATATAAGTATGGCCTGGGATTTCTTGGGGTTTAGTTTCAGAACTAGGTTCTGTGCCCATCGAGAAACAGAGCAAAGATCTGCGTTCGTACTCACTACTGCGTCAGCAATGTTCTTGGGGCTTGCACTTATGTACAGTTGGATGTCATCGGCATATAGATGGTAGTTGCAGGAGTGAATCACTGAAGAAATATCATTAATGTACAGTGAGAAGAGTAATGGACCAAGGACAGAGCCTTGGGGAACTCCAGAGCGCACGTTTTTCCATGATGACTTTTCCGACCCACAAACTACTTGTTGACTTCTGTTTTTGAGGTAGCTGTCGAACCAGTGTATTGCACTGTTTGAGAAATTCAGCTGTTTCATTTTAATTAGTAATATATCGAAGTCAACTGTGTCAAAAGCCTTGCTAAAGTCAAGCAGTGTTAGGATGGTAGCTTCACGTCTGTCCATAGCATGTTTAATGTCATCAGTTACTTTGATTAATGCAGTTGCTGTACTACGGTGCTTTCGAAAGCCTGACTGATATTGATCATGGATGTTATGAGTTTTGAGGTAATCCGTCAGCTGTTCATGGACGATGTATTCTAGGGCTTTAGATATTGCAGGTAGTATGCTGATCGGCCTGTAGTCACACCTGGCGACTTAGGGTTGTCAGTCTTGGGTATAGGTTGAATTAAACTTTGCTTCCACTCAGTAGGATATGTACTACTGACAAGAGACAGGTTGAAGATGTCTGTGATAACTGGAATAATAGTGTCTACGACATTCTTAATCATGCCAATGCTCACTCCATCATTTCCTACTGCCTCGGAAAAGATTCTCATAATTGCCTTCTGTACTGTGCCGGTAGTGACATGTTTTAGGAAAAACTTGTCTCTCGAGAGATTGATATCTTGGGGCTGGTAATTTGTCGCTGCGTGGCAGTTTACAGCTCTTGAGAAGAAATCGTTTAATTCTTCTGCAGACGGTTGATAAACAGCGTCAGATCTTCGCTTCCCTATACCGAAACTGCGCAGCTTTTTCCACAGTGCAGCAGGTTTTGATATGCCGCATACGACAGAGCGGGCATGTCTGATTTTGGCATTCCTCACGCTTTGCTTGGTTCTGTTTCGGAGTTTCCTATAAGCTTCGTACGCCTCGGGAGTTGGGTTACGCTTGATGGCCCTATGTGCAGCATCACGTTTATTCATTAACTGGCGTAATGCAGTGGTGAGCCACGGAGCGGGAGCTCTCTTTACCTCGACAGTGCGTTGAGGAGCATGTTTATCATACAGTGCAATAATTTTGCGACATAATTCCCGAATTTTTCCGTCTAAAGTCGGTTCATTGCTTATATCATGCCAAGGGATGTCTGAGCAATCCTTTTGTAGAGCGCCATGGTTAACATTTTTTAAGTTTCTGTAGGTTACCAGGTGAGATTTTTCTTTGGTAGTATGCATTGAGTAACTTAAGAATATCATGTCATGAGCAGAGAGTCCCGGAGCGGATGTCTGATTGGCGCGAATTATTTTATCTGATTGCTTTGTTGCTATTATATCTATGAGTGTGTGGCTGTGTGGCGTGTGATGAGTTGGGTCCAGTGGTGTTAAATTCATATCATTGGAGTGGAACAGTCGCCTTAGTTTTTCTGCAGAGGGAGATTTTAACTGTAAGTCGATGTTTATGTCGCCCATAATGATTATGTGTTCATACTATGTCACGAGTGACGACAGGGCAGACTGAAAAGAGGACATGGCCCCGACGTTTGGAGGTTTATAGATTACTCCAATTAGCAGTTTCTGATTTGATGTATTTATTTCGAAAAACAAGAACTCTGCTTCTTCTTCGCCCTTTGCATCCGATGTGCATAGTACAGTAGGTGTCAGATCAGAGCGAACATAGGCACCCACACCACCCCCGCGCCGTGTTTCACAATCTGCCCTTAGGAGAGAGTAACCAGTGATTCGGATAGCGTCGGAAAAAATGTTTGGTTTCAACCAAGTTTCAGAGACGAGGATAATATGGAACAGCGATTGGCAGAACAGGTCACAGAACTCGTTGAAGTGAGCCGTTAGCGACTGCGCGTTCGCATGGGCCACAAAGAGCCCGCCGCCGGAACCGGTCCATCCCATTGTGGCCACCTGTAGGACCGAGCGCGCTCCGTTTACCTGCTGGCCGGAAGAAGGACAAAAGCTGGATTTCGCGGGGGAAGACGTATTTACAGGTGTGTCCAAGGTCGTGGCTGACTCAAGCGTCTGTGGGCTAAAGGTGAAAAACAGGCTGGAAGTATCGGAGAAGGAAGCGAAAGGAAAGATGGAAAGTGGCAGTAGTGGTTACGAAAAAGATAATTGTAGAAGTAGTGGTAATGACGAGGATGAAAATAACAGATATAGAAAGGCGGTTGTAAGGAGAATGTTAATTCCCGTTTGACTGACAAGTGCATTAACAATTGGGTACATATTAATTGTTTCAGCCTGAGCACTGTGTATAAAGATGTTATTAATCTGTCTCCTACTACCATGCTGCATACTTGTCAGTAAGTTGAATACTGAAATTACATTGAAAGACCCAAATATAACTTCTCCATACCTGTGACTACATGTTATTCAGAATTTTCCACATCTTCGAGGCATCCAAAAAGCTCATCTATCTTGTTTTTCAACCCTCTGATGTCCTGTAGGAATAAATTAATTTTATTTTTCTGGAAACTGTACATGTTTTATAGTCCCATTCTGCTCTAATTCCTTTCACCATTGTCTGTCTGTCACCTGACTCTGACATGAAAAATGTGCCCCTTTGACTCCAGCAATCACAGAGACTTTGTCTTGTATTCTTGTGGCCCTCTTACACTTTCTGTGAGATGGTCAGTTAATATTTCCTGCAATTCAGTTGCAGGCCATGATTAATGTATCCCCACCTTTTAATCGTAGCTACAGATGTGGCACAGATATGAGACTTTGTTTCAGCTGAAGCAATATGCTCAGCTCTTTGTTCTCAGGGTTAATAGCCCTGTTAACGTAGGGCTGGTCATGTCACTCCAAAACCCCACACAAGTGTGTGTTATTGCTGTTTATATTTCCTCTATGTCATCTTTAATGTTATATTTCAAGTTGTTAGCCAGGCTATTTCCTCATATTATAAATAATTTACTCTCACCATCAAAATCTCTGCATGAGGCTGCAATGTTTCCTGTCACCTGGCTAAGGTTGGTGTTAGAACATCTTGTTTCACCATTTGGAATACTCATTACTCTTGCCGGAAGTTCACGCTGTTTGGAACTGTAATGTCATAGTATGTCATACTACTTCACTTGCAATGTATGTTATTAGCTCACCACTCACCAGAAACTATGTCTCATAGTAAGGCTTTGGTAAGTCCCATCTATACTTCACACAACTTTTTCTCGTTTCCAAGAAATTTTTGCGAAATTGTCTATAACTGAATAAATGTTTATACACCTTGAAGTATGCAACAGACTTGTTGTCTCTGGATGCCCTTCTGAAAGGTGTGATCACATTATAACAAATATTTCAAAATTCCTCTCATTGTATGTTTTAAATACACACACACACACACACACACACACACACACACACACACAAGTATAAAACTATACTGTTTTGGAGTTTCAGTCTGACTCTGACTGTCATTGTTTGTACAGATATTTTGTCAGGTGGTCTCTCTCTCTCTCTCTCTCTCTCTCTCTCTCTCTGTGTGTGTGTGTGTGTGTGTGTGTGTGTGTGTGTGCGTGTGTGTGTGCACATACATTTACAGTGCGCAGGGGTTGGGGTGGGGAGGGACAGGGGTTGGAAGCCAGTTTGGAGTTTGTTGGTGACAGTTAATTCAGGTGGTCAGGCTCACTCGAAAGGCCATGGTAGTTACGCATAGATGATATGATGTAAATCAGTAATACACTCTTGCCTTGACTGCTACATTCTTTTCATTACTAATCCTGATTATGTGTTTCACTGTACCATCTTCATATCAATTCTGTGGTACAGAGAACTAACATGAAATGGATGGAACAAACTTCTATACAAATCATGTTTAGAATAGTTGCTGTAAAATGTAAGTTGATCACATGTTTTATGAATCCAAAGCATACCATCAGAGTTAAAACATCTTAGTGAACATCAATAGTTTAATTACAATGTAAACATATAACATGTAAAAATCATTTTATAGTAGACATTATTGTGTGTCAAAAGATTTGCGACTTGAATCACATGACACTGCATATACAATATTAATTTTTAAAGAAACAAGGCTGCAATAATTGTTACATGTGCAGAAGAACCATATGACTGCAATATTAATACATAACTGTTGCTAGCGGTGTAACACACATAGAGGTGATGGGGACATTACTTTGAGGCCTGTTCATATTATGAAAACCAGAGAGAGGGAACATGATTGTAAGAATACTTATATAACAACAATTTTATTAAGAGAGTAATTGTACCCAAACACACTAGACTGTAGCTCAGTCTGGTTACATGGAAAAGAATGAAAAGAGAAAGCAAATGTTTCTAATATGTATGTTAATTGGATATACGAGGGTCACTCCAAAAGAAATGCACACTTTTTTTTTTTTAAATCCATCTTTTATTCTACATGTTTGAAAGTTTTAAAGTGTGTGGATACATCCTTTAGGAACAATATTTTCATTTCTCCACATAATTTCCATCCCTCTCAAATGCCTTACGCCATCTTGAAACCAGCGCCTGTATACCCGCATGGTAAAATTCTGGACCAACTTGTTGGAGCCACTGTTTGGCAGCATGCACAAGGGAGTCATCATCTTCAAACCTTGTTCCACGAAGAGAGTCTTTCAGTTTCCCAGAAAGATGATAGTCACATGGACAGGACAGGACTGTAAGGCGGGTATTTCAGTGTTGTCCATCTGAGTTTTGTGATCGCTTCCATGGTTTTTTGACTGACATGTGGCCGTGCATTGTCGTGCAACAGCAAAACATCCTGCTTTTGCTGATGTGGTTGAACATGGCTCAGTCGAGCTTGAAGTTTCTTCAGTGTTGTCACATGTGCATCAGAACTTGTGGTGGTTCCACTTGGTATGATGTCCACAAGCAAGAGTCCTTTGGAATCGAAAAACACCGTAGCCATAACGTTTCCATCAGAAGGTGTGGTTTTGAATTTTTTTTTCTTGGGTGAATTTGCATGATGCCACTCCATTGATTGCCTCTTCGTCTCTGGTGAAAAATGATGGAGCCATGTTTCATCATCTGTCACAATTCTTCCAAGAAATTTATCTCCACCATTCTCGTACTGTTCCAAAAGTTCGCTGCATACAGTTTTTGTTGTTTCTTTGTGACCCACTGTGAACATCCTGGGAACCCACCTGGCACAAACCTTTTTTAACGCCAACACTTTCAGAATTCTGCAAACACTTCCTTCCCCTATCCCAACGTAGTGTGACAATTCATTCACTGTGATGCGTCTGTCAGCAGTCACCAATTCGTTAACTCTCTGCACATTGTCTGGAGTGTGTGCAGTACGAGGCCGCTGCGAGGAAAATCCTCAATATTGCCGTGCCCACTTTCATCACGTAACCTGCTTGCCCACTGACTAACTGTACTGCGATCGACAGCAGCATCTCCATACCCTTTTTCAACCTCTTGTCGATGTTTCCCACTGTCTCGTTTTCACAGCACAGGAATTCTATGACAGCATGTTGTTTCTGACGAACGTCAAGTGTAGCACCCATCTTGAAGACTTGCTGTGACGGCACCACTCACAGGAACAGGTTGAACTAAGTTTGAAAACAAGTGGGAAGGATGTATCTACACACTGTAAAACTTTCACACATGCAGAATGAAAACTGTATTTTTACAAAAATAGTGTGCATTTCTTTTTGGAGTGACCCTCGTATGTCCAAATCCCCTTCTGTCTCCTGTCTCTCTCTCCATCTCCCCCTGCTGCTTTCTTTGCCCATCTCCTCCTCCTCCTCCTCCTCCTCCTCCTCTTTCACCCTCTCTCTGTCCGTCATCTGCTTCCCTACTCTGTGTCAATCTTCTCTTCCCCTGTCTCTGTGACCTTGAGCCTTGTTTATTGTTATTACAAATTCAGATTAGGTAGTAGCATTCTAATCATAAACCAATAAACCATAAATATAACTTTTCTGTTTGCTTGCAGTGTTTCAGTATTGTATATTTTGTTTATACATTTATGTATTAAAAAGTATATAGTCCATATGTTTCTAAATTGTTGTTACAAAAAGTGCAAAAATCTGAAGTAAATCAGAATTGTATATTTTGAGATTTTTGGTAACAGTGCTTTCAATTTATATGAAACACACATATATTTATATATTAAAGAATTAGCTACTTGAAAAACTTCAATTTTAAAATTGAATGTTATGTCAAAATTTCAAAGCAATTGGTGAAGAACTTTTGGAGATTTTGAACAAAACAGCATTTACATTTTTATAATGTATCCCCTTTTAATACATATATTTCATATATACCACATAGTGTTCCAGTAAGTATATGAAAACACATGGGTATTCAGATGCAACGTTATATCAAAATTTCAAAGCAATCTGTGAAGAATATTCAGAGATTTTAGATTTTAAAGAAACAAAGATCTACATTTATACTGACATAGAAAATATAGATGTTTTTAACGGCAAATCTCCAAAAATTTTGACCCATTGCTTTGAAATTTTTACAGCATGTTCTATTGGTGTACACATTTGTTTTCATTTCTCTGTATTTTAAATATATGTAATACATAAATTTATATAAATTTAATGATAGGGAAACATTGCTACAAAAAAATCTCAAAAAGTTGCAGATACATGTGTTCCACATAATGTATTAAAGAATTAGGTACCGGTACCTAAAAACATACATCTGTAGCAGCAAAATTTCATAGCAATGTGTCAAGTATTTTCACTGGTTAACGATTTTGAATAAACTAACATTTACATTTTTATAGTGTTTCAACTTTTATTACATATATATTACGTATGCATTTCGCTTTTATTGTTTGCAAGACATCTTCAGTGGCAAATTTTTTGGATGTTGATTTACGTGATGTGTTCTCATCCCTTTGTTATAGCTGTTCTTCTGATAACGGCTATTTGAAATTTCTTTTTTTACATTTCACTGCATTAGGAATAAGAATACAGCATGTAGACCAAAAAATGTGAAATTTGCTACTGAAGATGCCTTGCAAAGAATAAAGGCAAAACAAGTATGACATAACAATTGTTTTATTCCATTGCGATAGTTTGTCTCAAAGTAATAATAATTATCAACATATTGTAATAAAAGAAAGTTAGGCTTTAGAAAATACCTACAGACGAGTGCACATGTACTATCATCGTCAGTATTGTTCACTGTTATCAGTGTTTTTTACTGTTATTGCTTTTTACTGTCATTTATGTTATTACTGTCATCATTGTTTTTCAATGTGATCCATATCTAAATGTTATATGTTTATGCTGTTTATGCTTAGATAACAGAAAATCCAGGATGGCCACAGTCTCCGCCCCCAGCAGCCAGAGACTGTGGTCATGTGTATGTGGGTTGCATCTGCGTGAATGTGTGTGAGCATGAGTATGTTATCTATTTCTGACAAAGGCCTTGTTGGCTGAAAGCTCAATTTCTGACAGTCTTTTTCTTGTGTCTATCTGCGACTCAGCATCATCACTGTATGGGGAGTGATAATATTGTTAATGCTGTAATTAGAATATTTATGGAATATTCCGTCAGTTCTTGGAGGAACATAGACACATTAATAACATGAGAGCACAATATTAATGTTCCACAATAATATTTATTTAATAGTCCACTATGAGCTGTCTTTCGGCTTCTTAGGCCATTGTAAGAAAATGTAATACTAAACAGATAGTCCACACAACTTCAATGGGAGTTCAAAGCTGTACAAAGATTGTTGCACAAAGATACGTGACATTTGTTTTGTATCAATATAGCCATAAAATGTTACATATCTTTTTACAACAAGCTTTGTACAGCTGTGAATTCTTGCTGAAGTTGTGTGGACTATCTGTTTAGTGCACTAAGAAGCTGAAATCTGGTTCATAACAAACTATTAAATAAATATTGCTTATTCAAGTTATTAATAGTAATTAGGATATTTAAGGAGGGGAATTTAAAAATTCATGTGGGAAATAATATTTATTATGTTCCATTAGCTACAGCCATCTGGTGGCGGGCATGCTTACTTTTTAATGTGTTGTATGGCGAGAGTCAGTTTGACTCTTAGTGTTGATTAAGTACTCTGACTAGATACTATGGAACCACAAAATATGTGATCAACTTATGCATCACAGCAATTATTGTAAACATTGTTTGTATAAAAGTTTGTTCCATCCTTTTAATGTTAGTTCTTTGTACCATAGATTTGATTTGAAGATGCTGTTAAAGTGAAACTTGTGATCAGGTGCAATAGTAAAAGGAATATAGTGACCAAGACAATAGTGTATTATTGAGCCAAACATGGTTGCAGACCCACTGAAACACGTTTTGTCAGAGGTAACGCAATATGACATGAATGCTTCCAGATGTCCCTATCTCTGATTGATGGGATAGGATATGCCTTTGGTGGGACCAGAAAAAAGAAGAAAGAGTAGGGTTTAACATCCCATCACAAACAACGTCATTAGAGATGGAGCGCAAACTTGGATTTGGTAAGAAAATCAGCCATGTCTTTTTCGAAGGAAGCACCCTGGCATCTACCTTAAGTGATGGGAGTGAATTGAGATGTGTTGGGTGTGTGCGTAATACAAGTCATGCACCAAGGTCTTTTGCAGGGATGTGGCCCATATGGCAAGGGGTTGTGTTTTATAGATTTTGTCAACAACAGAACACCTTTTTTGGAGAGGTGGGAAGGATTCTGAGAAGGTTTTCTTAAATTCAGGAAATAATAAAGGACAGCTAAAGCTTTGGCATATGGATGATATTGAATAATAAGGAGTGTGTGCCTCTTCTATCTGGAAATTTTTAACTTTGCCAGAATGAATATGACACTGTTGTGCAATATAAAAGGAAAGTTCTGTCAGAATGGAAATAATTTAGGAGTAAAGGAGATCACTCATCAAATATCAGAGGCATTGAGTCGTTGACAGGCACACACAAAATACAATGTACACACACACACACACACACACACACACACACACACACATACACACACACACACACACACCCCTGTGTACTTATGTCTGGTTCTTGGCAGCAGCTTTGTCATCAATGCCTGCTAACTTGAAATTTGCTTTATGTTATTTCTGCAAAATGATGAAATGCATGGTATCAATGTTTTTAATGCAACCTCTGAACCTATTTGTCATTCGTAGGGCAACTGCACCTTTGTTGCTCCACTACAACTTAATTAGGGCATGTTTTTGAGAAAGGAAAAATCTTTCTAGTTGTTGCATCCAGAACACTTCCTGGCAGGCAATGGTTTTTTTTCCATGTATCCAACTTTTGTTGTAGAGCTGTTCCTTGAAACTTTTGCACCTTGTGACTTAAACAAGAAACTGGTGGTCAGTTTCCTATTTTTATCATCACCAGCCCATTCAGCATCACTCTGTCCTGTGATGTTGTAATCCCCATTTTTAGAAAACGATTGTTTGAAATCTGTAGTTCTTTTTAGATGTCAGAGCTTTCTGTTTACTGCTTGGGTTATTCCCGCATGTGTAAAATTTGGCTTATTATCAAATTGTGCACACATTAAACTACCTATTGCCTCTCTTTATGGGGCATTCTTCATGTAGCCCTTTTTCTCTGTCTTTGAAATAATTTTCTGAGTTAATACCTGGTTATTGTCTAGCGGCGTGGATACTGAATTACAGTTTTCCATGTTATCCTATATTTGACTGAAAACTGATTTTAATAATGAGTCTGTTACACTCATAAAAGTCAACACTGGGTATCCCTCATAAATCGCTTCTCCAAGCTCTTTCTGTTTAAATTGTTTCTTAAAGTAATTTTTGCCCTGTAGTTTGCTACTAAAAATCAGCATGTCATCTAAATAAACAATGAAGACAAATATTTCTGTTCTTTGCTTTTTTCTTGTAAACAAAGCAGTCATCTGTGGATTTCTTGAAATTTAAACATATTAGAGTATTACTAGTTTGGCGTTCCAATAGTAACTACTTTGTTTTATGCCATAGACTGTGTACTTAAAGTCTTTTAATGCTTTTATCTTTTACTGCTTTTTTAAATTGAAATCGCTTGTGCACTTCAACATAAGTGCTGATGCATTGGATTTTACATACCATTCTTTATGTATGATTTCACCAGATGCTGGTAGTGTTAAAACTGTTTGCTGACTCATTACTTTGAATGACTTTTTCTACTTGCCTTGCTTTAACTGCAACAATTCTTTAGTGTGTGCTGATATTCACAGCAGTTGTATCACCTTGTACCTAGAGGAATGTGGTGTGGATTTGTATGGTTTTCTTTATCGTTTCTTAGAGGATCTACATTCTTAACATTTGAACTGCCTCATGCATCATGCTTTAGCTCCTGTAGTATTTGTTCTTTATGGAACTCCCCATTATTGAAATATTGGAGTTCTGTCTGCCCATTATTATTGGTTTGTCACCATCGGACAACCCTACTATTACATTAAACCCTACCCACTCCACTTTCACTTTTGAAATTAAGACCATTCACTTAGTTTGACCTCTGAAAGTTCTTTGATATGTATTCTTCCAAAGACAAACAGCCCTGCTTTCCAGTTGTTAAGAATGTTCTTAGCAGTCCTATATTTTGGCCAAGTTCCACAGACTTATTTTAATTTCTCCAATTCTTCAAACACAATTGACGTGAAACTTCCTGGCAGATTAAAACTGTGTGCCCGACCGAGACTCGAACTCGGGACCTTTGCCTTTCGCGGGCAAGTGCTCTACCATCTGAGCTACCGAAGCACGACTCACGCCCGGTACTCACAGCTTTACGTCTGCCAGTACGTCTGTGAGTACCGGGCGTGAGTCGTGCTTCGGTAGCTCAGATGGTAGAGCACTTGCCCGCGAAAGGCAAAGGTCCCGAGTTCGAGTCTCGGTCGGGCACACAGTTTTAATCTGCCAGGAAGTTTCATATCAGCGCACACTCCGCTGCAGAGTGAAAATCTCATTCTGGACAATTGACGTATTCCATAGACACATATAAGTGGGAGGGTCAACTGACAAGATCAATTAGCAATAGCAGTACACACTTTAATCTCATGGTGATCTCACCTATTATGCACTGCCAATAAGTCTTTGTGTTGCAAATAAGTTTTTATAGGAAACTGTCATGTGTCGTAAGTTTCTCTTCCTTTCTGTTTCTCAACTAATGGCAATAAATTAGTGCAGAAAGTAGACATAGTATCATCATTTTGTATCAGAGATACACGTGGTATCCTTTACTTCAAATAAGTTGCTCTTTTAGATAAATAATCCTGCTGAACTGGTTGTTGTGGTAACATAATATGTGTTCTTTTTTCCTTCTTCATCTTCATGAAAGGAGTACCGTTTGAAACTAAAAGAAATTATTTGTAATCAGTGGAAATGTAGTATAATCTACTACACAACATAAAAGCTAAAACATTTTCAGAAAGCATCCATAGAAATAGCCATAACAACAGCGACAAGTATGGACTTTTTAGTAGGGGCATGGATTCTAAGTTGTAATTTCCAAAAAGACTGGCTAGACAGCACAAACCAAAATAATGTTGCAGCAAATACCTGTTAGCTGGAAATATGGTGAAAATGTCGTGGGAAGTAGTTGGGCCATCAAAGAAAACTTCAAGTTTTAAAAATGGTAAGTTATGAAGCAAAAGATGGTTAAGTTTCAACATCACATCTATAGCTAGGTCCTTGAGAGGAGCGCAAGCTTGGGCTGGATGTTAAAAGGGTGGGAATTCACCACAACCTTTGCAAAGGAATTGTTCCATCAATCTCGGTATGTGAATACAATAAATCATGAAAAATCTAAATCTGCATGACTAGATTAGTAAGTGGCCCAGCTCTTCTCAAAAGAATGTCAGTGCCTAAAATATCAGTGGGAAGTTTCAGCCTACTCTATGTATATACAAACAACATTTCATTTGTTGCTAAGCAAAATATAGACTACCAGGCATTCAAAATAATCTCCTGGAACTTACTGAGGGCACCCTCCAAGCAAATTTACACTCTCAGATGTCTAACAATAATTAACAAGTGGATTGTCACACAAAGGAAATTTATTTTAGTTCATCTGGGACAAACACACTACACAGTCAAATGCACACAGTGTCTTTTTAGGGAACTTGGGTTGGGAAGAAACTATTTAAATAAAAGCACATTAGTAAAATTTTTATATATTTACACTAATACTGCATTTATGAAGAAGTTTCATCATTACATTATTGGAAACTATACAATGCTTCAGGGCTTACCACTTTTAAATTTATACCCAGCACCAGTTTACCATTCAACATTGGTTTTATATATGTATTTTTTTTTTTTTTTTTTATAAAAAGCACCAGCCAACATTTATAGAAATTTATCAGCCCAGTTACAATTAAGAGTCCTTTAACAAGACTAAATTATCAAAGTTGATAACATTCCACAAAAGGTAGGGGTCAGTCATAAGTTAGGCTGCATTTCAGAACCTCACTTACAGATGAGATACTTTTTTAAAGTAAATGCACAGAAATTTTCTGTCAGTACATTACATATTTTTAAACTGCATCACATTAAAGCATCAAAAATATGCTGATATTTACATCACTTACTATTACTTGAATTGGAAAATATTAGTATGATCAATTTACCTCCACACATCCAAATAATCATGGAAGATACTAATGTGCTGCCAGCTGGTTAGGTCTGTTACCTTACAATTGCACTGTCACACTTGGTGGCATAGTAAGTCAATACAACTGTATGTTTAAAGCTTCACTATTTTGCAATAGAATATTTACACCAGATTACTGGATTTTTATGTTTTATACTTTATTTAATTTTCAAGAACCTTTAAGAAATGCCAAATGTGCTAGTTGTCATTGTTTCACTCAGTCAGTTATGCTAGTCTTCTCCTTTTTTTCATTTTTTCTCTTCTTCAATAAATAGGAGAACAACATATTTGGTTGTTGGGTCTCTGTCCTTCTTAAGCATTTATGTGTTATATTCAACACACTTATGATAAAGTTCCAAAAAATGTGGAGGACTAAGAAGTTTATTTATTTATTTTTAAAGTCTCTTCCAGTATCCATCACATTTGTGATAATAGTCATTTCTGTGTGATGACTAGTTTTGGACCATCACATCCATTTTCAAACTATAACTTCATTAGAAACTTGTATTTTTGGAAGCTCTTATGGACTCTCATATGTGTAATTCTTTATTTTAGTTGTATTTAAAAGGTTTCCTTGTATTTAAAACAGGTTTGGTCTGATTTAATTGAATATGTGATCCACAAATTTGTTAATGTACCTAAACAAACTCCGGTGGCTCTTCATCTACCATCTGAACAAAATGTTCAAATGAAAGACTCAGAAAGTATTAAAAGTGACAAAGATACAGGGT
Source organism: Schistocerca serialis cubense (assembly GCF_023864345.2). NCBI lineage: Eukaryota > Metazoa > Arthropoda > Insecta > Orthoptera > Acrididae > Schistocerca > Schistocerca serialis. The sequence goes on from NC_064639.1 coordinate 462,547,019, forward strand.
AAGAACATTTATCAATATTTAAGATCACATATGTAGTCTTTTACCTAATATCTATTATTCAGTGATAAGAGAATAAAGATACATCATATCAAATTGCCTAATGAAGTCTAATGTGAATTTTCATTATTGTGCTGCAGGTGGTCAAAGGATGAGAAAGATAATTTATACTGGTACTATGTACAGAGTGCAAGGAGTTCTGACCCCTTTGGAAAGATGAAAGAAATGTATAATGAAAATGGATCTATCAACAAAACTAAAATTGGTGTAAGACAAACAACAATTTTGTCCTCATATAAAATCATCTCCTTTTTTTACATTAGGTCATATTATTACAAATGTAAATGTTATTTAAAGATGAGAATCTAGTATAGTTCAAATAATTAACTGGAAATAAAGTTTTTGACAGGGCTGTTATCTTAAGCATAACCTTTCCATAAGAGCAGAGAGAGAGAATTTTTTCAGTACATTGTAAAAAAAGGACACATTGTCACATCAAATATTTTTTAGATACCAAGCTTTGCAAATTATTCTTACATGAATTTTATTTTTGGCTACAACATAAATTAAATAGGAAAGAAATGGAGGTTAATTCAGCTTACTGAATATTAATCGTAATTTACAGGTTGCAAAATACTTCAGCAGATGAAGTGCAAGTAATTTTTGTGTCAGTAAGGATCAATGCTTAGTGTCAATCATATTCCCTGTTACCCACTGATGTGGACAATATACAGGAGAGATCACATTTATTGTCTAATTTTGAATTTCCTCATTAACTCTAGGGATTTAGTATGTTCCTGCTCGTTATTTCTTCTCCTTTCATTAACATACTTGGTTGAAATGTAGAAATGGATTTTTGATAGAATTGGAAAATAACAGCCAACCAGTTTTCAGAATTAAAGGTTTATTAACCTTTTACCATGGTTTCCACAAATATAAATTTGTCTTCTTCAGAAAGATAGTAGACATCTAAAATCATGTATTGACATAAATGGATGTTGAAGCTACAAGGCTAATAAATAAATCATGTCTGTAGAGTGTAGAATGTGTAACACAATATGGGTAATTTTTCTTGAATAGTCACGACATTTAGCCAGTGACCTAGAAAGTGCCCTCCAAAAATACATCAGGTTTACATTTCCCTCTGGTTTGAACTTTGGAAATTGATTGGGAAAACTTGTTCCATTTCCCAGTTGCAATTCCTCAATTAGCTCTCCTGACAATAGTTTTCATTTATTCATCTCCTCTTTCATTTTCGTGAGCTCATCCCAGATTTTCGGTAATTCCTCCCCATGCCTATCTGAGAGAACTGCATACTGTGTTGTACTGACAGTTGATTCAACTTTCGTTTGTACCTTCTGTTCTATGAAGTCAGTTACATGATCCTGTAAACTAGCAAAGGTGGAAGTAGAAATAATCCTTAAAACGGATTCCTTGGTTTGTCCTTGTACTGTCAATCTCTATTGTGTGTCAGAGATTTGTTGCTCTTCCATAAAATCTTGCATTCCTCACGTCATTATTTACCTCATGAAATTGTTCATCAACCTTCTCTTTTACTTGATTGCACTGTTTATGTATCTTGTCGTGTTACTCCCCAGTTAACGTCTTTTTTACAGTTTTCAACTTAGTAATTTTAGCATTTATCCGTTTCTCCTCTTGTCAAGATGCCCTAATGTTTTTCTCTAAACTTGTTTTCATGTCACCAAACTTGGTTAATAAGTTAGTAACACATGAAGTTTTAGCTTCTATAGTTGATATTTCATCTCTAAATCTGCTATAGTGTTATTCAAATCCTGTAACCACTCAGGGACATTTGTTGCTACACCTCTGGTAACCATTGGCATGCACTAACAAAATCACTGTCACACAATTCTAATTTGATGTTTATTTCTGCAGCACCACAAAGACTCAGTATATAACCAACAATAGAAAACTTTGGTCACTCAAAGCTGTTGTGCTCCCAGTAGCAAACACATGCCAAACCCAACCACCCCCGGTTAGTTGTCTGTGGCTGACATTGGAATTAGCAGTGCTGCTGACACATGTGTTGCGCTTTTCTTTCCACTTGTGCACTTATTTGTTTCCTTAATGGAGTCACTGTCGAGGGATTCAGCAATTTCTCTTTGTAATATTTACTTTTTGTAGAATTTGTTGATTTTCTGTGCAATGACAATTCATACACTGCTGCAAATCCAAGCTGTTGCCTTCATTGCTAGGGACAACGATGTTGTGTTCTGACAAAACCTTCCTTCTTTGATCTTTTATTTGCATTTTAAAGCAAACTTATTTCTTTTTCTTAATAAAATCTTCTTATTCACCTGTTTCAAAGGGCACCAGAATGGAATGAAATGCACCTTCTGTTGTTCAGGTGCCCTGTGGAGGTAGATTTTATAGGCTGCAAGCTTTGTGGTCACTGTTTTTGCGTGACTGGACCATGTTGCTATGTCTTGAGGCAGCAGACACTCTTCTCGAAGTGCCAAGTCCATACCAGCTAGAAATCTCAAACACCAGTCACTACAAAATAAATTCACAACTGCTCCTTTATCACAAATGTATTTTACCTTCGTTATTACATTCCATGTTAGACTTTACTATAACAAAGCTTTAACAAAGCTCACAATACATATTCCTCTTTGTCATTTAGCTACACCTATCTTTTATGAGTCTCCCTTGACAAGTGACATTATGACCATCGTCTTGCATGATATTTAATGTATTCACAATTGCGAATAATGATAACCATCATCATGAGAATGGAATGACAGTAATGAAAATTTGTGCTGGAGTGGGACTCAAACCCGGATCTCCCGCTTACTGCGAGCATGAAATACATTGCGAATACATTAAATGTATTTCATAAAGGCTCTAGTCACCGAAGTGCCTGTTCGTTTGGACGTGCATGCATGTCCACTTGAACTTTGCATCATAATCAGAATAACACAGGCACTGCAATATCGTATTTTCTTGCACGATGGGGTTCTGTGGTCCCCAGTGAAACTCTGAGGTGGGATGGCATTTTCATGGAATAACTTTCCCAGTGAGCAGGTGTCTCCATCATGTGGGCAGGAATCCATGTGCCCACCACCCCTGCCTTTGCAGATACACTACATTCACTTTTGCTCCCATGACATGCATAAAAGAAACAAAATTTACCACACAATGTGAGGCCCAAAACAAATACTTAATTACTAAAATAACAAAAATGCTTCTTCAAGGTCATAACTCTCCTTCTTCGGTTAGAGAGAAGAGTGAATAGCACACCACTTTCCCCAAAGTGATATGTTACACCTCAATGGCCAGCCATAGGCTGTGTGACAGGTGACCTGTGGTTACGTGGCAACAGGTATCATAGTGCAGGCATTTATGATACCACATTTCTACCCATCATATGCTTTACTGTGGTGGTGTACTAAGTGGGGCCACAGCAATGATGAGGGGGCCAAGCTGGAGGCAGAGAGATGAGGTCAGGCTAGGAGCTGGATACAGACATGACTGACTCGCATTCCAGCGTTTGCTGCATGGGCCCCCAGAAAAACTGGAAGGAAAACCAGAGGCAGAATGCAGCTCCTGCCCCTCCTGGCATGGACAATCCTGCAGTGGCATAGGCAAGTCTAGGTCCAAGGGCATCTTAGTAAATGCTGGTGAAGAGGATGGTGATTGTGGCTGGGACAGCAGGAGGAGCAGCATCCATGGCATCAATTGCAGCTGCAACTGCACTGCAAGTGGCCACAGTACCATAGGCTGCAATGTGAGGGGACATGATGCCTGTGGCTGCAGTGGTGGAGGGAGTGGTCACTGTGTCTGAGGTGACCCAGGCTATGAAGGCTTCAGTGGTCGTGACACGGGGGAATCACTCCAGAAGTGCCATGTGGCAGATACGAAACCCGCTTAGGATAACTGCCATGGGAGAAATCATCTCCTGAAACAGTCTCTAGAACAGAAAGGCCTGCAGCAGGATCATGAACAGCATGAGAGCACGGGTGATTCTGATGTCTGTGATGATGGTGTCCTAAATAACATGGTTTGCTCTGCCCACCTACCTGACAGTAATGCTGGGTTCCCATGAATGATCACCGTTAAAGACCGTGAAATACACGTTGGCATTGGCCTGAAATTTTGAGGGATCTGGAAGAGTGCTTGGGGACTAAAGGAGATACAGGAGATGTAGCGTTGTCCAGTGAGACCTGCCATACAGATGTTCAGCTAACAACTTATCTCCCTGAGGCTTGCACGGTATGTTGATAAGAACAGGAGCAGAGCAATTTCTTTGGAGTGAAACTGACTTACCTTGGACATCTGCACTTTATGGTACACACGAATTGTTCCACTTCACCATTAGACTTAAGTGAGAAAGGTGCTGTTCTGATGTGTGTGATGCTGTTGGCCTTGCAGAAAGCCACAAATTCTTTTGAAGTCAGTTGCGAGCCATTATGAGATACAATAGTAGTTGATAATCCTTCTTGGCAGAATATAGATGCTAGAGCCCAGATCATGCTGGCCAACACTTTGGAATGCAGAGGGACCACAAAAGGAAATTTGAAAAAAGTGTCCACCATGATAAGCCATCGCGAATCCCAAAATAGCCCTGCAAGATTGTCGGTGCCAATTGAAAACCTTTTAGCATGGAGCAGGCAGGTTCCCATCACATTCTTGGCAATGCATGATCATGTGTTCAATATCTTTGTCCATCTCCAGCCACGTGCAGTATTGCCTGGCCAACTGCTTTTAACAGATGATGCCTCAAAGTCCTTTATGAAGTAAGTCCAAAACCTGCTGCTGCAAAGATACCAGGATCAGCACTTGGGTCTGGAATACAACCCCATTTTGGACCAAAAGGCAATCTACTGGGAAAACCAACGTAAAAGAAGCTGAAGGGTACTGCCCTACCCTGTGGACCTGGTGATTTGATAGTGGTCAGTCAGAGAGGTAACCACGGTGGTTTCATCGGTCTGTTCAATATAAAAGCAAGCACCCTCAGAAGAATCAAACACAACATCTGATTCGACAAGAAGGTGAGATAAAGTATTTGTATTGGTATGGCATGCCGCTGGGTGTTAAAGTATTTTATAAATGTAATTGGCCAGGGTAAGCACCCAATGTTGGAGATTTTGTGCCATCTGGATGGACACAGGTTTGGCTCAATGGAATTGACTGGAGAGGGGCTTGTAGTCCGTCCAGCAGAAAAAAATTTCCATACATAAAGATACTGATGAAACTTGGAAATGCCTTAAATGATTGCCAAGTATTCCTTCTCTTGTTGATTGTAATTAACCTGAGATGTGTTGAGAAATTTCAATAAAAAAGCAATTGGATGGTCTATGGCATTGATCTCATGGATCATCGTAACTAAGCAAGATTTTTTTAATTTTTTTAATGCATGGAAAGCCTTTACTTGCTGAAGCAATGAGGCAAAAGAGACATTCTTCTCTCTAAAAGCTAATAAGGGGGTCACGAACTGAGCAGCATTAGGGATGAAGCGAAGATGTTATGAGATCTTGCCAAGGACAGCCTGGAGTTCCCCAAGATTCTTCAGAGGTGGGAGCTTCCAAATAGCCTCCAAGTGTCTGGTGAAAGGTTGACACCACAGTAGTCAATGATGTGGCTGATGTATTCGATTTGGGCACATGAAAATTCATATTTCTCCTGGTTGCATTAGAGTCCTGCATCAGTGAGGGTTTCGAAGAGACAGACTAGGTTCCGGAGGTGCTCCTCTTGAGTCCTGCCAGAGGTGATGATATCATTCACATAATTGGACCAAGAGTGGATCTTCAGTGACAGTCGCTCTAAAAACTGTTGGAAGATGGCTGGAGTGGAAGTGCTGCCAAAGGGTAGATGCTGACACTGTAACAGCCCAATATAAGTGTTGATGATGAGGAAAGATTTTGTTGCATTATCCAGAAGGAGTTGCAAGTAGGTGTACTTGAGATCTATCTTTGAGAAGAACATGGCCCTTTGTAATTTATCCATTAAGTGTAGGGGGCAAGGGAGAGGGTACAAATCCACATCAGACTGTGCATTGACAGTGGAATTAAAATCTGCACAAAGACGTAGTTGTCTATTGGGCTTTCTGATGATGACAACGGGTGATACCCATTGACTGGCGGTGGCTGGCATGTATATATCTCAACTCTGCCTCAACTTCCTCCTGAATGGTGTAGGGGGACACCTCTTGCTTTGATGAATCGCAGGTGGGCTGTATCTTTCAAGATAATGTGGGCAAAAAAGTCTTTTGCCTTACCCAAAGAGTCCTCAAAAAGCTGACTGCATTTGTCACAGAGCTACATGATGCTGTTGTGGAGACTGTGGGAATTGATCATTGCTATATTATCTGGGATTTGGAGGCCAAAAATATTAATGATATTGAGGCCAGATATTTTAGGACTGTTGTAAGAGTGAAGTATGTGACTGGAATTACATTTCTTGTAGATCTGCACTACATCTGTAGAGGACATGTGCCCAGGAAGGTGATGTGGTCCCCATTGTATGTAGTGGGAGCCTGTTTTGAGGTTCAAGCTATGAGTAGCCAAGCTATTTCAGACATGCACCTATTGATAATGTACCAGAAGCCCCAGTATCCAGCTGGAATTGGACATCCTGGTTCTGAATACGCAGCAGAATGAAAAGTTTCTGTGGCTCACATACAAGCACCAAGGGATGTTGAGAGTGACTGATAGCCTAGGATGATTCCTGCACAGTGGAACTGCTGTAAAAGGTTTGAACCAGGAATGACTCATCACAAACCAACTGGTTCAGGAGTTCGACGTCATTGACATCGACCTGATGGACACCATGGCTTCAGAACTGTGGGTGGCTGTGTTAACATACACATCCTGTAATATGTTTGAGCAAAAAAGCATTTGATTTGGCAGATGTAGCACTGAGGGCAGGATTGCAATTTGTCACTGTTATGCAGCCGTTGCAGGTCTGCCATAGGTTGTTTATGGTGCCCAGCAGAGGCAGAACCCCTATGTGGAGAAGGCCAATGGATCTCAATAGCGTGCATCATAGGTGGCAACATTTCCAGCTCTGCAGTATCAAACAATTCGTGTGCCTTGATTATACGAATTACATCCTCAAGTAAGGGGTCCAGTAGTTTGAGGAATTCTGCCCAAAGTTGTGAATCAGTAACATTTTGAACAGTAATGTTCCACGACATGGTATATGCATACAGTTTACAACAGGGACATACTAATTTGTAGGTGCGAGTCAAGCACCAAAACTCCATGAGCCACTCTTGATGGAACATGGCAGTTTGGAACTTCATGTGAAAGAACTAATACCATGCAACAGTAAGCACTACCTGGGAGTCTTGAAGAGCAATCAAAAAGATGCTTTCCCCCAAAATGTAAAGCTCAGCACCATCTGATCCAGAAATCAAACAAAAATTGTACAATGATACCCCATTGGAGATGATTAGACTCAGAATTGGAAAACAAGGATGTGCCTATACAACAACCAGCCTCTGTCACCAATAATTTGTTGTAGCCATGAATGATGGAACAACATATAACAGAAAGTGTGAGTAATCAATGGGGTTTATTCCTCTACAAGTAAAGACAGGAAAACTGAATAGAGCAACACTTCAATAACTGAACTAGCATTGCCTCTGGTATGGTGGTCAGCAAGATCTATGGATGAACCAAATGGCTTGACTGTCAAGTAGAAATAATTCCTGTATAGTCTAGTCCCAGGATAGACGATAGTCCAGACGAGGGCAAACAGAACGATGTGGCATCTAGTTTTTAGCAACCGTGAAATCCAAGACAGTACTGCTGAGTGAGGTACTGTGCACACTTATAAAGCCCTGGCAGTGTAGGATTTTGCTTGGCATCAATGAGTTGACAATGGAGTAGCAAAGCATGATTGGTGTAATACTGGCATGCAGCTATTTGACATGGGTGCACTGGAGGCAGCTACATGCATGGGCCATGTCTGCGCAGTCCAGCTGGAAGGCAGTGCATGTGACCCAGGCATGGGTGGCTATAGGCCATGTGACTTGTGACCTGCGACCACATGGTGGCGGGTACCATTGATGATACCACATTATCATATAATATAAATGTAAGGGCTATGCAGTCATTAGAAATCATTGGTGAAAGCCTGAGACTGTAGAAATAATGGTTTTGTTTGTGATAAAATACTGCTGGTCATGATTTTCCTTTAGTATCCTGTGCGACACTTTTCAGAAATAATTTCCATCATCAAATGTGTTTTTCATGTGTTATAGCTTGTATGTGTGATGTTTGTGATATGTGAGCTTCTCCATTATTCTAGTGCCTTTATTGTGTTTATACATTACAGTAAAGGCACCAGAATACTGCAGCAGCTCACATATCACAAACATCACACATAAAATCTATAATACACAGTATGCACTTGATAGTGGGAATTATTCCTGAAATACATTGTATAGGAAATAAATAGAGGAAAAGAAATGTCATTTATAACAAACAAAACCACTGATGGAAGTGAAACGTGAGTGACAAAATTTGCCGACAAGAAGATAGAACCTTTTTAAAATTGTGATATTGAAGAATGCTGAGGATTTGAAGGGTGCCTAGGATAATTAAGAGAGAGATACTGAATTGAACTAGGGAGAAAATTGTGGCACAACTTGACTAAAATAAGGGACTGAGTGATGGAGATAAGTGTATGTGCATGGTAGGGGAGGGGGGAGAGGTGGTTTGGAGTATTGACAAAAGTTAGTTTCATCTGTATTCACACTTTCCACTTTTGTATTTACACATGACCATCCCAGTAAATTATGTTGACACAGCACAGGAAAAATAATCAGATAATGAGATCCGGTAATGTGAGTAGACATTTCTTAGAATCCATGATGAATCTTTCACTTTGTGATGGAATGCGTGATGTTTCAAAATTTTCTGGAAGATTAAAACTGTGTGTTGGACCAGGATTCAAACACAGAAACTTGCCAGTTGTGGGCAATTCTCTTACTGAGTGAGCTATCCACACAATAAAGATCATGTTCCAGGTGCATTGCCTGCCATTATCAAAAGTAGCACACACTCCACCGTAGAGTCAGATTCATTCTGGAAATAATCCCCATGGCTGTGGCTAAGCCATTTTTCCACATTATGCTTTCTCCCAGGAGTGTCACTCCAGCCTCTGTGAAGTTCAGAAAGTATGAGAAAACTATTGGCAGAAACAAAGCTGAGAAGACAGGTCATGAGCCATGCTGTCAGTAAGAGAAATGACTATGAAAAGCAAGGTCCTGCTTTCAGGATGGAGTCTGGCTCACAGTTTTAATCGGCCAAAAAAATTCTTAGTAAAATTTTCTGTTTTATTCTCAGAGAATACAGTTTCTTTGGAGAAACATCAGCATTTATAGTTTTTATGATGCTGTTTTGTACCCTGAAAAGCACTTTTGGCAATGAGTCCAATGTTAGATTGTGTTGTGCTGTGCATAGAAAGAACTAGATCTTTTTGAGGACAAGTGAAGGATGAAACTTTTAAGTATAATGTTCTACTGTTCATATTATCCTCCTCTCTCAACAAGGAATACAAGAAACGAAGGATGAAAATGCACTGGTTGAACTTTACCTCAAGTATTACAATAAAGGAACAGTGTCCTTGTAAGCACACACTTTGTTTCATTGGGCTAGCTTTTACAAGGTGTGTTAGAAAAGTAATGAGACTGATTTTTTTGCCTACCAAAGTTTTTAGTTTTTTCAAACAACAACATTGTCTCCTTCAAAGTAGTTCCCCTCGGCAGCTACACATCAGTGGAGTTGTTATTCCAGTCTTGGCAGCAGCACTGAAAGGCTTCAACTGGTAGGCCTTTAACGTGCCAGTCACATTCTTTTGAATGTTCTCGAGTCCCAAAATACCTCATTTTAAGACATTTTTCAGTTTTGGGAAAAGAAAATGTCACAAGGTCTCATATTAGGTGAATAGGAGGGGGGCAGGGGGCTGTGGAACAGCAGTAATGTCTTTTGAGGTAAAAAAAAGTCCATGATAGAAGTGGCTATGTGACATGAGGTGTTTTCATGATGCAGCATCCCCTAGTCTGCAGTGTGAACTCTCAATCAATTGAATCTTTTAAATCAACATTGTCTTGATTTTGCGTTTGCTCATTCAAGCTTTATGGTTGAGGAGATGTCTCAGTGTGCCACTCCTCACTTCACTGCTTTGTCTCTAGATTGTACTAAAATCCAGAATTCATCATATCACCGAACCATTTGCGGTCATTGGCAATCTTCCAAAGAAGATCAATGCACAGGTTTCTTTGATAGTCCTTTTGCTCGACTGTGAGATTTTTTGGCACCATTTTGGGACAAACTTTCACATGTTATTGTTAAACATCGGCCTGATCTCAAAAGTGCACTCACATTTTTGATGATGTTTTCATTGAGTTTTGAAATTAAACTTCTCCCTGAGTGAGGTTCACTTTGTTCTTGGCCTTCCAAAAATAATATTTGCCAGTGAAAAACTTGTGCTTTTGATAAGGAATGTCCCCCATAGATCTGTTTCAACTTTTCAAAGGATGCATGAGCAGATTACTGAAGTTTAACACAAAACTTGATTACAAAATGTTGTTCTAAATTCCTCTGTTCCATTTTTTGTAACACGGAGCAAAAACACAATGACACTGATTGTGCTTTCAAAAATCACAGATGGCTGTACAGAGATGAAACTCAGCCTGAACATCTGGAAGAAATGAACACAGTTAGAACAAAACAGAATTGCCAGGTTGCTTGCAGTGTCAGCATCAGTAGTTTTCTCATACACCTTGTATGTAGCTTTACACAGAATAGCTGTCTGCATACTGAAAACGTCAAAATCTGATTAATATATGTTAGAGTTTAGGAGAATTCATACTTACAAGTTCAGATATTGTATAAATTGTGGAAGTGAATAATAAGGTAGTCTTTTACTTTGTTTTTGAATAACTGGACATTTTCAGTTTCTTTTCTGGTGATTAGTGTGCTCCTGTGCACTAGAATATAAAACTCCATCCTGAACTTAAAAGCCAAAAAGCCATAGGGAGAGGATGAAATTCAGATCTTTTACATTGTTTATGTTTTAAAAGGTAATTTAATAGTATAAACAATTGATTAGCTCAAATAACTCTTTTGACAGTTACATATTGCATCATAAAATACCTGCAGTCCTATTTCAATTTTTCGTTTCCTCTCGCAAAACAACTGATTCATTCTTTTGCGTGTGTGTGTCAGTTTTTATAGTTATAAACACAGCACTAATGTTTATAATGCTGCATAATCTGTTACTATTTTTATGAGAATCCTAGTAATATTTCTTTTACGAAAAGCTATTCAATTTTTGTCCCCAGATAATACGACAGCTGCTTACTCAGGATATAATTACACAGAAGCAGTTTGATGATTTCATGAAAGCAGAGCATGAGGTAAGTAAATGAACATGATAAACAGTAAAATAAATATTTTGCATTAGTACTATACATTTTTATATGAGTATTGAATAAGTGACATTGTTATAAAAAATCCCAGTATTGAACAACTGAGGACTGCTCGAGACAAATAAGGACCAAGCTGTTTGGAGTTATTTTTAGATTTTACATCAGATTTGTTATTATTAGCTTCTTTCCTATGTCATATTTATTGATAACTTTGGTACAGTAAGTAGTCCCATCAGACTGTTAACAGAGTTCAGTTCAATCTTTTTTATAAGGAGGATCCAAAATATCAGATAGAACATCAATGGGAAGGCAAATATAAAACTTAGATTTCTTAGATTTGTTAGAAGGAGTGTGATGCTTTTGTAAAGAGAATTGCATACAAGATGGTTACCTATTTTAGAGCACTGCACCAGTGTTTGGCATCTTTATAAAGTGTGCATGATAACAGACATTGAACAAATTCAGAAATGTGCTTCTAGGATCATAGTAGAGCAGTGTAGCCTATATGAAATTGTGGCAGAGAAGCTCAGGCAGTTTAATTGAGGATATTTACAAGAAAACCTATATTATTCTCTCATAACCTTGATGACTACATTGAGAGAACCACTGTGTAATAAAAAGTGTACAGTAGTTCTGCTGCCTCCATTGTATATCTTTTGTGGGGTTCATGAGAATAATATGAGAGAAATTAGGATGCGTAGAGAGACATATACATAATCATGTTTCCCTTCCTCAGTATGCAAATGGAATAGGATAGAAAGTCACATATACTGACACATCTTTGTATCATACATCATTATGTAGTGGTTATAATTACAATTTGGTAACATATGGATAACTGATTATATTTCTGCCTCCTGCAATCAACATTTGACATTTGTGTTTTCTAGAAGGTGCTGAGACTTATTTATTTATGGTATACTGCAACTTACTAGAACATTCTTTATATTTATAAACAGGGGCACTTTCTGCTGATACATGCAGTTCAGTTCCATGTATACCTTTGAGTGTGATCAATAAATGTGCACTCAGTGTGAAGTTTTGACAGTGTTTATGAAAGGGATAGATTGCTACTCACCACGTAGAAGAGATGTTGACTCACAGGCAGGGGCAATAAAAAGACTGCTAAACATGTAAACCTTGGGCCAAAAGGCCTTCTGCTAAAGTAGACAACACACACACACACACACACACACACACATTCACGCAAGCACAGATCACATGTATATATGACCACTGTCTCTGGGCATGTGTGAGTTATGCTTGCGAGAGTGTGTTTGTTGTCTGCTTTAGAAGTAGGCCTTTTGGACTAAAGCTCACATGTTTAGCATTATTTTTATTGCGGCTGTCTGCAATTCAGCATCTCCCCTGCATGGTAAGTAGTAATATATCCCTTCCATAATATTGTTATTATTCCATCCTGGATTTTCCATTGTTCAATTTGAAGTTTTAGGCCTTGTGATGATGCAGCTTTTTGTAACTGGTACTTGATTTCAGATTCTGCACACATAGTTTGGTGGAAGAGCTGGGTATCGCAAACATCAACATTTCCATCGCACCCATAACAGTATGGGGAAGCTGTCATCTTCATGGACAGGAACTAGAATACAAACAGCACATTCCTCCTAGATTCTACATTGTCAAGGTACCAATGGACACTAAAGCATAAGTGAGTCAGGTGTCCAGCTGTATTTTTGGAAGATGCTGCCCAGGATCTAACAAAATGGCTAAAGAAATTCTCTTTGTTTGCTAGATACAGTAGATAGGATGTGTCTCACATATATTTTTGCTTGATTGATACAACACAGCAATGGTTTGAGAACAACAAAGAGAAGCTTAAGAACTTGGAGAGGTCAACATTGCTCAAGAACAACTGACAAATAGAGCCCAGTGCCAGGGGGAGACAACACAGTACTATACACAAAGTGTTGTGGCACTATGTATCACACAGTGAATGAGAATATGAGGAAAGCCGACTAAATTTCATGTCTGTGAAGGATGTCTATCAAATACTTCTTTTGAAGTATGTCACCACAAGAGAGGCTTTCATTAAATGGTTCCAGAACTTTGAGACAATGCACCAGGTAAATATGATGAAAGAGGTTTGAAAGGCTTCAAAATGTCATAGTGATGGCTGTCATGAATGATCATCAAGATATTGCATAGCTCATACAGGAAATAGTAAAAGAAGATGGGTTTATGACATCTGTTACTGTCAAATTCCAGAGAGCCAGAAATACCAGTGTTAACTATTGAGCCCAGCAAAAAGGAAATACAATCATTAATTCAAACATAGGTTTGTCTGTCATTGGCATCAATCTCTACAAGACAAACCAACAATGAGAAATTAAATCACAAACCCTGGACTTCTACCAGCTCCATTCCCACTCCAGGCTGGACTACGCTTACCAAACACCAGTGACAATAGGCAACCAGCAGGGCCCCAGACCTTGGACCCCCCCATCTGGGCAAAGCACCCACGGGAAACCATGGAAAACTGAGAGTGAGGTCAGCCAACCTGGCTTCCACTACACAACATCCTAGTTCCTCAACAACATAGAGAAAAGGACTACAGGATGATATTATTCCATTGTGAATGTTCTGCACATGCCACACACTACTAGGAAGAAAGAAGACTGTTCAACACTGCAAGATGTAAAGAACAGGGCAGTTCTACACTCATCATACAACTGCAGATGATGCCAATTTGTGGGACAAAGCTAATAGCTGTACCCTGATCAAGGTCATTGTCCAGTGTGCCGCAGTCATTCTGTATTGCCATTCATAGGTGTCATCAGTTTTCATAGACATCAAAACCAGGAATATTAAACAAGCCAGCCATCTATGGAGGTGAACCCATGGTGCACAAAAATCCTCCATAGATAACCATTGACAAGGCATCAGGAAATGAAACTGATGTTGTCACTAATGATCAACTTGTCTAGATGGTAGTCATTGTCTGTGCTATCAAATGTTTATTGTCTTATGTTTGGAGATCCAAAAGCTCAATGTTGCAAATGGAAAATACTTCCAGCCAATGGGGACCTATATTGTGGGAATAGTGGTCAATGAAAGAATGCAGTGCTTTGAATTTGTCGTTTTCTCAGAATGTAACTGCAGTGTTATACTTGGATGGGCTTTATTCGGGTACCACAATCATTCATAAGCTGTGGAAGAGTGGAGCTCCAGATTAGTGAAGTTATTTTGACAAGATTCTTTGTGATTGTCTACCACTTTGGACTGAACTATAGTCAATCATCTGGATGCTTTGTTAGACTGTTATACTCTAGACAACTTCAAAAAGATACTCAGCCTCAAAAAAGTGATGATCATCTTCGTTACAAGTGGACAAGGAGAGCTCTTGACCACCATTTGCCATAAACAGTAGCAACTCACCTCTAAGTGTGTGTGCAAGGGGTAGGCAAAACTGTCCTCCTGGTAGATCCACATAATGCCTTTAATGAAGAATCATATTAAGGTATCACTACCGACTAACTGTTGCAAGAATCTTCTACACAGCCAACTTGAGGAATAATGTTGGCACATGTTAGCCATTATGTGTCAGTTTTTGGTCACATTCAACTCCGGAGAGAAGACAAGGCAATCCACACAACACAGAGTGAAGTGCTATCTCGACACTGGTCTCTCAATTAAATGGTGCTAATTTGGGTTGTGTCCAGCTGAACAGCGGTTAATTCGAAAGGTAATGGAGAAGGTGCTGCCAGTACAATGTCATTCATTCATTTTGTTCTTTTGAAGAAGGAAGGTGGCTGAACAAAATCACTAAAAGTGATGCAAAGTAATTGCAATGAATTGATGACACCTTGGACTGTAGGAAGAGAGTGAAGTAGATATGCAGACTGGCTAGTGGCTGATCAAGTTTGGAGAAGATGCCTGGGAAAAAAAAAAATTTTCAAAACACCTAATGGTTTTAATAAGTTAAAAATTATGCTGTTTGGTTTAGCGCATCTTTGATTGCATAATGGACAGACTGCTTAGACATCTTAAATGGACAGAGTGTCTTTTGCTGCCAGGATGACATTCTGTTTCCGCAAAAACATCTGAAGAGCATTTGAGACATTTGAAAACTGTTCATGACACATGTCTGCACCTAAATTCAAAAATGTGCCTCTTTGGTCCACAAGGAACAAATTCTTGGGGCATGCAGTTAACAGATATATAGTGCATCTGTTCTGACAAAAAATGTGAGGCATAACATATTTTGCAACTCCTCTGAACATTTGTGATGTGAGAGGCTTCCTTGGAATATACTCCTATTACAGAGGATTTCTGAAGAATTTCTTTTGCAAGGCCCTGCCACTGTAAGAACTGCTGCAGGGAGATACCAAATATTCTTGAAGCTAAGAGCAATAAAGATCTTTCTGTGTCCTGAAGGAGGTACTGACATTTTCACAAGTGCTAGCAATTTTTGGTGAGAATGCTGAGACGAAACTACAAACTGAGGCTAGTAGTTTTGAGATGAGTGCAGTTCTTACGCAAATACAGGGTGGAACTGATAAAGTGATCCCATGATTCCTTATGCTTCCTGAATACTCTCCAAGTCCCACAAGAATTATTCTCAGACTGAGAAAGAGTATCTTTCGGTATGGGTAATTAATAAATTACAACCCTATTTATGTGGCAGACCATTCAAAGTAATGACTGCCCACCATTCTTTGAGCTAGGTGATGAGCTTGAAATATCAATCAGCACAACTGGCAAGATGGGAGACATAACCAGATTTTCTGTAGAAGATTTGATATTGAAGTATGGAGTACCTTGTATAATGACCCTGCCTAGGATTATTACACATGTGAAATCTGGCCAACAATCTCAAGGTGGAAGAGGAATTTGACTTCCCAATTGCAGAGAGAGTGGAAGACCCATCAAAATATATCAGGTAATGACTGTACACCACTTTAGGTGAGGCTACCAAAGCCTTCTGTTTCTCCATGTCAGGGATGTTCTGAACTTATCTTCTTGGGCTAACAGCCTCAGTTGTGTAACTGGACGAACACTAACCATCCCAAAGAATTTTCCTTTTAACTCAAGGAATGGATCACACAATTGAATTATCAAATTGAGATTGCCTCAGGGGGACAATTTCCTGTCGACCAAAGTTGACCCATGCAGCAGGTGTTTGTATTCCGGGAGATCAGCTGAAAAGTGGGTAAAGGAAGAGTCAGAGCTCCCAAAGCCCTTGAAAAATTTAAAATTAAAAGTATTTTGGAGTGGAGACCATAAATGTACGGACAATGACCAAGACTATGAAATGGGACCTCCTCTTTATAGATAAAAAATGATTTACATAAACATGCTGCAGTCAAAACTCATTGAAATAGTAACAGTTCAGATGGATGGTTTAACTTTGGTAGTTAACTTTTTCTTCCTCAATATCCAGGAATTCTTCATAAGAATAGGATTTGGATATACACTCCTGGAAATTGAAATAAGAACACCGTGAATTCATTGTCCCAGGAAGGGGAAACTTTATTGACACATTCCTGGGGTCAGATACATCACATGATCACACTGACAGAACCACAGGCACATAGACACAGGCAACAGAGCATGCACAATGTTGGCACTAGTACAGTGTATATCCACCTTTCGCAGCAATGCAGGCTGCTATTCTCCAATGGAGACGATCGTAGAGATGCTGGATGTAGTACTGTGGAACGGCTTGCCATGCCATTTCCACCTGGCGCCTCAGTTGGACCAGCGTTCGTGCTGGACGTGCAGACCGCGTGAGACGACGCTTCATCCAGTCCCAAACATGCTCAATGGGGGACAGATCCGGAGATCTTGCTGGCCAGGGTAGTTGACTTACACCTTCTAGAGCACGTTGGGTGGCACGGGATACATGCGGACGTGCATTGTCCTGTTGGAACAGCAAGTTCCCTTGCCGGTCTAGGAATGGTAGAACGATGGGTTCGATGACGGTTTGGATGTACCGTGCACTATTCAGTGTCCCCTCGACGATCACCAGTGGTGTACGGCCAGTGTAGGAGATCGCTCCCCACACCATGATGCCGGGTGTTGGCCCTGTGTGCCTCGGTCGTATGCAGTCCTGATTGTGGCGCTCACCTGCACGGCGCCAAACACGCATACGACCATCATTGGCACCAAGGCAGAAGCAACTCTCATCGCTGAAGACGACACGTCTCCATTCGTCCCTCCATTCACGCCTGTCGCGACACCACTGGAGGCGGGCTGCACGATGTTGGGGCGTGAGCGGAAGACGGCCTAACGGTGTGCGGGACCGTAGCCCAGCTTCATGGAGACGGTTGCGAATGGTCCTCGCCGATACCCCAGGAGCAACAGTGTCCCTAATTTGCTGGGAAGTGGCGGTGCAGTCCCCTACGGCACTGCGTAGGATCCTACGGTCTTGGCATGCATCCGTGCGTCGCTGCGGTCCGGTCCCAGGTCGACGGGCACGTGCACCTTCCGCCGACCACTGGCGACAACATCGATGTACTGTGGAGATCTCACGCCCCACATGTTGAGCAATTCGGCAGTACGTCCGCCCGGCCTCCCGCATGCCCACTATACGCCCTCGCTCAAAGTCCGTCAACTGCACATACGGTTCACGTCCACGCTGTCGCGGCATGCTACCAGTGTTAAAGACTGCGATGGAGCTCCGTATGCCACGGCAAAATGGCTGACACTGACGGCGGCGGTGCACAAATGCTGCGCAGCTAGCGCCATTCGACGGCCAACACCGCGGTTCCTGGTGTGTCCGCTGTGCCGTGCGTGTGATCATTGCTTGTACAGCCCTCTTGCAGTGTCCGGAGCAAGTATGATGGGTCTGACACGCCGGTAACAATGTGTTCTTTTTTCCATTCCAGGAGTGTGTATTCCATTCGGTGTGCTAAATGTATTGAGTAAAAGATACACCTTTATACATTTTATTACTTAAAGCGACACAAGTGGTCCATTGCTAATATTAGATCAACAGTGAAACCTGAATGCCACAAATGCCACTCTTATATATATTTTCAAATAATTACTTGGCTGTTATTACTATAATTTTTAGATATTATAGTTAAAAATTACCATGTCATGTTAATCTGACATCTGTACAATTTTATCAATATTATCAGTTTTTCTTTCTTTTACCCAGGAAGTACCTTTTGATCACTAAATGTACTGTACATTACTGTAATTGTGCCAAAGTATAGCACATTTATATGGACAATGTTCAGACAGACTATTATGATAGTTATATGTTCTACATTTGGTGGATCATATTTGACGAACATGTTTTTTTTATCCATTGATGTACACTGTTTTTCTCCTGTGAAGGCAGGTGTAATAACAGAAACTGGTAGAGAATATACATACAATTGCTTTCAAAAAATTTAACACATGTAGACAGTCACCTACAAAAAGTTTTATATTGAAAAAAGTTTGGAAGTTGTCTGAGAATATCAGCTTAAGAATATATGGTAAAAATTTCAACAAACAACCATGAAGGGAAATTTTCAACAATCGGTATTTTTCCTACTGAGAAATCATGATCTTTCTGGGTTTTCTCAGGAACCATCCATGAACAAATGGTGCTGCAAATCACTTGACCCCTTATGTTTGTCATCAATAGAACCCAAGATACAATACCTGAAAAATCACATTCTCGCATGTGGCCTTTTGGGACACATTGGTACCATGCAAGTCGTGTATGGACTGGTAAAAACAATATCCACATATGCAGAGATCAGATACTTTAAGGCAACAATGAGAAATGTGGTATTACATGCAGCTGAGGCAGTAACACTAAGAATGAATTGTGCTGAACAACTAGAGAAAGAAGAGAGAGAAATGCTGGGCCCTAAAAGATTTTGTGAGAAAGCACAAAGTCAGTATAGAGAATTCAAGCTGAAAAGGCAAGGTTTGTCAGACATGTAATCAGGATGAATATGGATAGAATCATGAAAAAAGTATGGGAAACAATGGGGAGGACAAGAGGAAAGATAGGAACCAAGTCAGTTGATGAACTCTGGTAGGATTGATCAGAATTTGAGGTCAATTTGGAAGAAAAGGAAAATCAGAGAAGCGAGTGCAGACTGACACATATGCCAGAGATCGATGACAAAGAATGATACAGGAAAAGGATAGAATGTCACTAGTGGAGCAGACAGAAGAAGAGGATACTGACTATCTTCCAAGGAGGAAGAGGTAGTGGGAGGAGAAGAGGAAAATGCAATCCGTGAAGTGGCTGCCCATAGTCGTGTCCTACTGAGGACGATAATGCAAGAAGAAAAAAAATATGCTCTTTGGTCCTACAAAAATGTTTCAGCCAAGACTGGTGTCAGAAGTAATCTCACAATACAACAGTGTCCACAGGGTGACAACTGCCTGCCTAGCACCCACAGACTAGCAACTTTAGAGATATTAATTAGACATTATCAGGTATCAGATGTATTCAGTATGTGTTGATATTGAACAAAGAGACTGGGATACATTATTACCTGTTGTGACAGAATGCAGCAAAGCAAGACATTGTAGATTTCACATATTTTTTCCTGATCCATGGTTAAGAGGCTAAGATGAAGATGAAGAAAATGCTTCCTGCTCAGCCTGACAATGTTCTGAATGATTCTTTAGTTTAAAAATTTTTAATCAATTTCTGGAAACTATGAACTGAATTGTTCCTCAATATAGTCCAAAGGAACCTGAAAAATAAATAAATAAATAGAATACATCAAACAGTTCATGACTGGAATCTAAGAAGCAAGGACATTGAACACCCAGGGTCAGTACCACAAATGTTATAAACACGGATCAATAAGCTTCAATCCAGGTGACATAGTATGGATTTTTATACATGTGCAGAATGTTAGACTATCAGAAAATAAAGTAAAACACTGCTTTGCCTGTGTCACATTTCTTAGAAAGACACGGTTGATGATCCTATATTGTTGAAAGCTCGTCCATATGCTTCACATGAAGCCCTATCATATTACATTATGGGTTTCCAATACACAGGTCATAAAGACTAGCCCAACATTTTAATGCCTGAATTGAAGTAATTCCTTTTAATAATTGCAATCCCCATGAGAATGTGACAACATGACTAGAATGTGAATATTTATCACAACCTCGACCTGAAGGACCACTAACGACAGCTCTGAGAAGCTCTAGTTTACTCTGAAACAGCAATGCTGCACTGTGTGCTTTGTGGTGTAATGGTTGTAGTTGCTACCTGGAAAAGTGCGGGTCACTGGTTTGATCCCCAACTTATGCAGTTGTTTGTAATTTGAAGTATGTGGTTTCTAGAAGGTTCTGGAACTTGCTTACGTGTGCGATCAGCAAATGTTCTTTCAATGTGATGTCTTGTTGATGATTCGACTCTCATAACTGATAGTTGATTGTGGATTCTACGCAACAATACTGATATGACGTAGAAAGTTTGTAGTGTTTGCACAAAGCCTTATTCCAAGACAGTGGTGCAATGCATACAACAAAAATTGTTCCTTCATACTTTTTACTGTACCTCTCATGCTTCTACTGTCAATATTTAAATTTTTTTTAAAAATTGGCCTTTATAACTGCTTAATGTGGAAGACTACTGAACTCTTTATGTTAATATTTTAATTTGAACATCTTTACTTTGTTGTTGTCTTACAGCTGTTAGGTGCATTGTTTCAGAGCTGCAAAGTAGTAGTAGATAATAGTGACATTGAATTTTGAACTGTCAGCTTCTGTTTCAGACTCAGTTATGGAAAACGTGACAAAGCTCACCAAAATTTCTGAAATTTGCGTTTTTGCTCATTCTTGCTCTAACTCGGGTAATGAAATCCCTACAATTTGTCAGTTGTTTACTATTTAATATGCACAGTTACCTATATTCAGTAACTGTTCTTAATTTCAGGTTACAAATGCAGTAAAACAAACAGCTCATAACAATGCAGAACTTGTTACCTCCAAAGCAGTTAATAGCAGTAGAACAATATGGGAAAAGGAAGAAGCGACTGGTTTAGACTTCAGACTGACTGCAGATGTTGATGACAGAGTTACATCACTTAAAGGTTTGTTGTTTTTCTTGTAGATATAAAAAAAATCAAACTAAAATAATGGAATAATAGAAATATCAGGATGAAAATAATAAATAAAAAGGAGAAAAGGCAAGTACTTGCTTTGGCTAGTTGATGACTGGCTCATAGATGCACAAAACAGTACAGAGGCTTAGCCAACTTTTGAGCTACTTTTTGTTCTAGTGTAAGTTCACATAACCTTTCCCACAAGTGGTATGTATCAGTATCTGTGTGCTTGTGGTGAGAATATCTATTTCAATTAGAAAAAGACCTTTAAATTGAAACCTTGTAACTCCTCTGTAATGTTAGGTGAGTCTGTGAGCCATGCACTGATAAACAAGATGTGAGCAGTTGACTTCCTTTATTTTATAAATTTTTCATTAAAAAGTCCAGTGATAATTTTACCTTCATACAGGTAGAAGGTCAGTAACCCCAGATTTTTTTTTAAATTACAGATCATCTGTTGAAGGAAAATAAGGGAAATGGGTTAAAATGGCTTCAGAAAGTTCTTATTGACATCTGTCACATAAAACTTGCAACAGAGAATCATCAGATGGACAATGAAAAGGTCATTCTGGAACCTGTGGCCTACTATTGCTCATGTAAGTTAAATGATGTTCAAATATATGAACTTATTTTATTAACAGCTTGTGAGCGCTGTGGGAATTGTTTTATTCGTCACTCCTTCTCCTTCTTCTTCTTCTTCTTCTTCTTACATATCTAGGATCACTATGATGTCTTCCCTCATGTATCAGCTCAGTGTGTTAAAAATGCTCAGAATCACAGTCTGTAGAATACTGCACTGTCTAGTGCTTGGACTGCAGTGTCATATTAGTTGACATGGAAATGTAAAAGCTAGTAATTTTCACATTTTACATGCCATTACCAGGAATTATTTCAAATGTTATCATTAACTTTGTAGAGGATTAAAATTTCCTAATAGAACTAGGAAGACATTGTATGTTGATGGTACACCACCATCTTTACATGAAATTGTTACAAAGAAGAAATTCTGATCATTTGTAAATGGTTTAAGTGGCGCCAAAGTTAGTGTCCAGTCACCCATGGGCAAGACAAGAACTAAAACCGTGGGTAGCAAAGCAAAAGAGAAATGTTTAACTCTGTTACCAGATGTTCCTTTACAAAGGAAAACCCAAGAGTATGCCCCAATCTAATCCTCATATCATTGAAAGGATGAGTGAAACAGATAGTAGTGTCAATGGCATTGAGAAGCAGCTGAAAGCATTTATAATTGAACAAAGCCCCTGGGCCCAATGGAATCCCAATCAGATTGTATACCCAGTTGCAGCTGAATTAGCCTCTCTGTTAATTATAATGTATCACAGATCCCTCAAAGAAAATCAGGGCTCAGTAGTTGGTAGAAAACATAGGCCACACGTATACGAGAAGGGTTGCAGAAGTGATCCATAAAGCTACAGTCCAATATCCTTGACATCCATTTATTGTAGAATCTTAGAACATATTCTGAGCTCATGTGTAATGAGATATCTCAAGCGAACAATTTTGAAAATGTGGATCATGTGACACCTAATGTGCACGATTCTCACATGACATTCTGTAAGCGATGGATCAAGGCAGCCAGGTTAGATGATATCTGAAAAGCATTTCACCCTGTACCACACCTACGCTTATTATCAATGGTATGAACAGCTGGAGTACCAGGTGAAATTTGTGATTAGATTGATGATTACTTGGTACGGAGGACACAGCAATTATCTCAGATGCAGAGTCATCGATAGATGTAGAAATAACTTTGGGTGTACCCCAGGGAACTGTGTTGAGTTCCTTGCTGTTCATGTTGTACATTAGTGACCTTGTGGACAATTTTAATAGTAACATCAGACATTTCTCAGATAAAGCAGTTATCTATAATGAAGCACAGTCTGAACAAAGCTGCACAAATATTCAGCCAGACTTTTATAAGTTTTCAAAGTGGTGCAGAGATTGGCAACTTGCTTTAAATGTTCAGAAATGTAAAATTGTGCACTTCGCAAAATGACAGAAACATAGTATACTATGAATACAATATTCCTGATTCACAGTTGGAATTGGTCAATTCATACAAATACTTGAGTGTAACACACTGTAGGAACATGAAATGGAATGATCATATAAATCCAGTCATGAGTAAAGCAGGTAGCAGACTTCAGTTTATTGGCAGAATACTAGGGATATGCAATCAGTCTACAAAGGAGATTTCTTACAAAACACTTGTGTATCCACCCTAGAATATTGCCTAAGTGTGTGGGACCCTGTTCCAAATAGGACTAACAGCAGATATTGAACATATAAGGTGAGGCTATAAAATAACGTGGCTAATGCTGACAAAGAGTAAGTATGCGTGTGTGAAAGATGAATGACCAGTAGCTGTGAAGCGGGAAGCCATCTCAGTTGAATGCTGCCATATCTGGTGTATGTAGACAAATCATTGTGCCATGGCCTTCATTGGTGTAAGATCTGTTATTTTGTTTTGCCAGAAAAATATTAAGTGTAATAACAGAGCAACAAATCGTCATAAGGTTTCTTGTGAAACTAGGAATAACTGCTACTGAAACCCATCTTTTACTAATTTTTACTAAAAGAAGTATGTGGCAAAGAATGTTTATCACATACATGAGTGTTTGAGTGGCTCAGGCATTTTCCAGAAGGCTGAGAAGACGTTGAAGAAAACTCATGCCCAGGACACTCTTCAACATAATCAGAGTAGGTATTCTGATTTGATCTGACCATCAGTCAAGTATTCCGTCAATTGCTGAAACCATAGAAATTGACAATTAATGCACAAGGCAAATTTTACATAATAAATTTAATGTAAAAAAGTGTGTGAAAGACTGGTGCAAAAACTTCTCATGACTGAACAAAAGGAAGCCCATAACAATGTTTGTACTGACACTTTGAATATCATTGAAAATGATCATAATTTCTTCAAAAGAGTGATAACATGTGATGAATCTTGGCTTTTAACTTATGATACAGAAACTAAGCTCCAATCCAGGCATTGGAAGGGCCCAAGTTCACCAAAAATGATAAGAGCTTGAATGAGCAAACTGAGATTCAAAGCATTGATGATTGTCCCCCTCCTATACTGTATTCTTGGAATTGTGTATCTTTACTGTGTCCCTGAAGGTCAAACTACTAATCAACATTACTGCCTTGAGGTTCTTGCTCAAACCCATGATAAAATGAAGAAAAAAGACCTGAATTTAGTTCTGCATTAAGACAATACACTACATTGTCTGTTAAGAAGTTTCTAGTGGTTTACAGCATCCCAGTGTTAGACCATCCACCGTATTTGCCTAACCTAGAACTTTGTGGCACTTATCTATTCTCCAAGATCAAATCTGTATTAAAAGGACCAAAATTTCAGTCCACTGAAGCAGTGAAAGAAGAAGTGGCACACGTCATCTAGAAACTCACAAAGGAAGAGTTCCAGCACTGTCTCCATCAATGAAAAATTTGCTTGGAACTTTGTGGGGATAGATGAGGGTGTATATTGAGAGTGACAGTAACTAAATATGTGGATTTTTTAAATAAAAAGTTTTAGAGCAATAGTCTTGTTATTTTGTAGCCACACCTCGTATACAGAAAAGAGAAACACGAATAGTCATATGTTTGTCTGACCTGCAGGAGAGTGTCACAGATATGTTCAAAGAACTGAACTGAACTGGCAGACTCTTCAGGGTACACAGAAACTACCCTGAGAAAGTCTACCAACAAATTTTCAAGAACCGACTTTAAATGACGATTCTAGGAATATACTACAACCCCCTACATATTGCTCCCGTAAGGATCACGAAGACAAGATAGATTAATTACAGCACACACAGAGGCATTTAAACAATCATTCCTCCTGTGCTCCATAAGTGAATGGAATGAGAAAAAGCCCTAATAACTGGTAGAATGGGACATATCAGTACCATCTGCCGTGCACTTCACAGTGGTTCACATAGTATACGTGTAGATGTAGAAAAAATAGTTAAAAATAAGGAGGGATAACATTGTGAAACAGCAATAATATATTTTTAAAAGTTTGACTGTCACATGTAATTTCCATTTTTCTAACATATGTCATTCATTTTATCTTATTCTGCATCTCACTGGTATTGATTATATAGTCAATTTCTGCTAAGATGGAAGTGACATTAATCAATAGGTTCCCGTTCCTTGATCATTTAACTGTTCTATTGTGTACATATCCAAGTAGTGCTTGCTCAACTCTTATTCTAAACTTCAGCCACAGTTTCTCTACATGCTCCTGCCCAAAGCCAAATGTTTCTCTTTGGTTGAATTTTCTGATTTTGAGAAAACTGAAGGGTGATCTGTTTAATTGTTAAAAACCATTAAACAGCCAATATAGCATAAAATATTTTTTAATTTAAGATAACTGGCGTCAACAGAGTATGCTGTCATCTGCAGGTCTTAAAATCTTTTCTTGTAAAACACACTCATTTTTTGCTGACCTCACACACAAGATGTCAAGTGAATAAAAATAGCACATTATAAAAGGTTTGTAATTGCTAAAATATTTTAAAATATGAAGCCAACCCCCCACTCCTCAGATACTACACACTGATCTTGCCAAAAGCTGAGAGGTGCTAATTTACTGTATTGTGTTACATATTAAATCCCAATTGCAAGCAAGAGTTAAACGTCAAAAATCATCAAGACTCTGACTATGCCACCGTCATAGCAGGGTGTCCAATTTATCTTGACCACCTAAATAACTGTTTGTCCAGATGCAAATTACAAAATGTTTCAAGCAAATGTTCTTTAGCCATCAGGGGGACATCAATCAGCAAGATTGCCTTCGTTGTAGCTTTGTTTTTTACAAAGGTATGAACAGCGGTATGACTTTTTTAAATGACACCCTGTATTTTTTATTTGGTAATTCATTTCGTCTCCTAAAGACCTATTCAAAAATGTATCACAGTGTACCATTCACTGAAACACAACATTATTAATTACATAACACAACATTCACGTTGACGCTCCCAGCGCTTAGTGCAGGTACTCTGGATAATGGAACACATCCGCATGCTGACGTTGACAGAGGACAAATGTAAACATAAGTAGAATGCACACCTGTCATTCTGTCAACCGTCGTCAGTTGAAGTGTTGTGTGAGTAGAATGTGCACCAATGAAGAGAAAGTAGAAATGCTACTCATCTATGGGGAATGTAAGTAAGCAGAACAGTAATTGCATTACTGTTTTCTTATCTATGGGTAATTTAGTACAGTAGTCCTTTTAAATACTGTTTTGTAGAGTAGCATACAGTAAAGGCTGTCCTTCCTATCAACTGCATCCATATAATTTTTCTTTTATTGTTGTTGCTGAAGGTAGGCGAAATGCTACACAGGCAGTGGAGCTGTACAGAGAGCAATATCCTGACAAGAACCCACCTTCCTGACAGATGGTTTCTCGTCTTGTTGTGACGCTTCAGGAAATGAGAAGTTTAAACTCCCAATAACGCAATCGTCGTAGCACTCACATAGACGAAGCTGCCGAAGTTACTGTTCTCACTTCCGTTGCTATGAATCCCCATGTGAGCACACGACAGCTTGAACCCAAGATTGGCATTCCTAAAACCAGTGTACATCATATTTTTACATGTCAGCAGTTCCATCCTTACCATGATCACCTACATTAAGAATTGCATGGGAATGATTTCCAGAATTGTGTACAGTTCTGTTAGTAGGCACAGCAGCAAATCCTCACCAACCCAATATTCTTCTCCAATGTTCTATTTACCAGTGAATGTTCCTTCTCAAACAAAGGACAGGTAAATACAAGGAACATGCATTATTGGTCCAGTGACAACCCACGTTGGCTTATACAGGTGGAACATCAGCATCAATGGAGAGTTAATGTCTGGTGTGGGATGCTTGGTACTACAATTATAGGCCCTTATTTCATTAATGATAGTCTAAACAGCACAGCATATGCCAACTTCCTCGGATGAATTCTTGCTCCTCTTCTGGATAAAGTGCCACTAAGAACCAGAATGCTTATGTGGTATCAACACGAAGGATGTCCAGTGCATAATGTCTTGCATGTATGTCGTGTTCTGAACCAAAGGTATCCTGCCAGATGGATTGCTCGAGGAGGAACAGTTACATGGCCTTCTAGGTCTCTTGATTTAAATCCTCCAGACTTTTTTCTTTGGGGATGCATTAAAGATGTCTATCACGATATCCCAAAAACTCCAAAGGACATGCAGGAACGTATGATGCTTGCTTGTAATTCTCTTCAGCAGGCAACACTGGAAGCAGTAAATAATTCTTTCATTCAATGAGTGCTCCAGTGTATTGGTGTCCAGGGTCACCACTTTGAGCACCTTTGAATGTTCTACTCCTGGGCAATGGTACAGGAGACTCAAAGTCAATTTTGTGTTATGTTTTTACTTGGTTTTCATTTGTTTTCTGACAACTCCAGCAAGTGGACGAGTTTGTGATCCCGGGATCAAAGTCAATGCTGTGTTATGTAATTAATAACGTTGTGTTTCAGTGAATGGTACACTGTGATATATTTTTGAATAGGTCTTTAGGAGAGGAAATGGATTACCGAATAAAAAAATACATGTGCCATTTAAAAAAGTCATACTGCTGTTCATATCTTTGTTAAAAACAAAGCTACAACAAAGGCAATCATACTGATTGATGCCCCTGAGGGTTAAAGAACATTTGCCTGGAACATTTTGTAATTTGCATCTGGACAAAAAGTTATTTAGGGTGGTCAAGATAAATGGGACAGACTGTATATGTTGCACCTTGAACTACTGCATCCCCTTTGTCACTAAATAGACATAATGCATCCTGACAAATAGCAAATGAAATACTGATATAAACTTCAGTTTAAATCGGTATTGACCAACTCCATCGCCTAGCAACAGTTGCATAACTTTGCCATGTCTACATTGGAAGAATATTACCTGATACTGGCCACGATTTTATATCGGGATTTAACATGGAGCGTTCACTATGTTATACATAGGCTGGCGCACATACTATAGCATTTGCATACGTGCATATAGGGGGAGGGAGCGTGTGGGGGGAGGGGGGGGGGGGGGGGAACTTCGCCCCCTAGATTCCACACATTGATCTTGCCAAAAGCCGAGAGGTGCTAGTTTACTATATTATGAGACATATTAAGTCCCAATTACAAGCAAGAAACATAGCCTGTTGCACAAGGTGCTTTATGTTTTTAAATATTTTGGCCATGACAAACCTATTATAATGTGCTATTTTTATCATCTTGAGATTTTGTATGTGAGGTCAGCATAAAATAAACATAGAATGAGATTTTCACTCTGCAACAGAGTGTGTGCTGATATGAAACTTCCTGACAGATTAAAACTGTGTGCCGGACCGAGACTCGAACTTGGGAGCTTTGCCTTTCGCGGGCAAGTGCTCTACCAACTAAGCTACCCAAGCACGACTCATGCCCCATCCTCACAGCTTTACTTCTGCCACTACCTCGTCTCCTACTTTCCGAACTTTACAGAAGCTTTCCTGCTCCTGCAGGAAGTTTCTTAAAATAAACATGTTTTACAACAAAGAATTTAAGACCTGAAGATGGCGGCATAGTCTGTTGAAATAGGTTATGTTAAATACAAAATATTTTATTCAATTTTGGCTGTTCCTCTTTACGATATTACACTACTGGCTCTTTATCTAGTTTACTGTACATGTAAAATCAAACAATGGAATATCCGGGGTTGAATAATGACAATACAATGAAAAATATAGATTGCTTCTAACCATACAGTGGAGACGTTGAGTCACAGATAGCTACAACAAAAAGACTGCTGAACAAGTGGCTTTCGGCCAGAAGGCCTGAAGCAGACAACACACACACATTCACACAAGCATGACTCACCGATGCCTTAAGGATCAGAGGCATTGGGCACATGTGTGTGAGTTGTGCTCGCACACATGTACAGTGCCTGTTATATATTTTAGATGAAGGCCTTTTGGCCAAAAGCTCACTTGTTTAGCTGTCTTTTTGTAGTATGTGGGTGTGAGCAGGGTGTATATGCCCCAGCACAACCAGGAAATCCGGAAGAAAACTGGGAATTTTTTCATCCAGGACAAAACCAGGAAAAACCCAGGATTTTTTTGGAGTTCTGGAAATTTTTAATTGTTTTATTTTTCAGTTAAATTTTTGTAATTTTGACTAGTAAGAACTGATACATTAAGAAAGAATATAACTGTATCCCACTACTGATGAATAATACTGCAACAATAAAACAAATGAGAGAAAAAAAAATAAAACTTAAATTCTAAAGGAAATGTACCATTTACAAAAACAAAACACAGTGCACACATGAGCATATGCCAACAGCAAAATGTGTCAAAGACTGTAGGATGAAGACTATGCAATACTTCATAAGAACAAACTGCTTCCGATGAGCATGATGTCACAACTTTACATTAGGTTTGTCTGAGCAGCTGCCAGCGGGCTCATGCACAGTTGAGTCGTATATGAGCAGTACCTTTTCACACTTCTGGCTGCTGTTAGCTGTATTGGCAGTAGCAACAAGCAACCAGATGCTACCCGTAAAAATTTTTCTGGCGCGCCCTAGCTGCCATATTGGCACTTTTGCAGAGCTGTCTGAGTTGTAGTGGGAAGGGGGAGTAGTCTCAACATGATCTGTGTTTAAGTTCAGTGATTTTACTGTCATCTTCATTTACATCTCTCACTCCAAAAGAAAAAGAAATGGATTTCTGTGACCGTGAACTATCAAGTGAATTGAAATATATTCACATAATTATGGAAGGTTAAAATATGTTATTAACTTCAGATTTCAGGTTTTATTTTATGTCTTCATTTTTGGCAGTCAAGCATGAATCGCCTTGCAAAACAGTGAAGTTATTCCCGTCGGTTTGCTAAGGAAATTTGGATTTTATTAATATTTTTCACTGAGGCAGTCAATTTATTTGAAACAAAGTGCTTCATTCCACACTATTGACTAGTTTCAACTGTTCGCTGAATTTCAAATGCACATTTTCCTCTTCTGGCATGTGTGGCATTATGCCATGATGAAGAACCACACATGAGGTAATACAGTACTGGTACTCCAAGAAAATTTACATCCCAAAAATCTCACTGAAAAGCTTAATATCAGGCTGGGGCCCACGTCATTGTGAATCTGGTCATACGAATGTGCACTTTAAACCGAATTATGCATTTACGTATGGTTTACAAAATACCGATGCTCTTGAAGTATCTTCTGATTTCCTGCTTTTTTTTTTTTTTTTTTTTTTTTTTTTTTTTTTTTTTTTTTTTTTTTTTTTTTTTGTGACATAATGTAAGATTATCTGATCAAAAGTATCCAGACACCCCCCAAAAAAATACATTTTTCATATTAGGTGGATTGTGCTGCCACCTATTGCCAGGTACTCCATATAAGAGACCTCGGTAGTCATTAGCCATTG
The DNA here is from genome assembly GCF_023864345.2 of Schistocerca serialis cubense. NCBI lineage: Eukaryota > Metazoa > Arthropoda > Insecta > Orthoptera > Acrididae > Schistocerca > Schistocerca serialis. The sequence continues at coordinate 462,577,907 of NC_064639.1, forward strand.
GGAGAGAGCAGAATGGGGTGCTCTGCGGAATTCATGGACTTCGAACGTGGTCAGGTGATTGGGTGTCACTTGCATAATACATCTGTAAGTGAGATTTCCACGCTCCTAAACACCTCTAAGTCCACCGTTTCCAATGTGATAAAGAAGTTGAAATGTCAAGGGACATGTACAGTACAAAAGCGTACAGGCTGACCCCGTCTGTTGACTGACAGAGACCGCTGACAGTTGAAGAGGGTCGTAATGTGTAATAGGCAGACATCTATCCAGACCATCACACAGGAATTCCAAACAGCATCAGGATCCACTTCAAGTACTATGACAGTTAGGCGGAAGGTAAGATAACTTGGATTTCATGGTTGAGTGTCAGCTCATAAGCCACACATCATGCTGGTAAATACCAGACAATACCTCGCATAAACACTGGATGATTGAACAGTGGAAAAATGGTGTGTGGAGTGATGAATCATGGTACACAATGTGGCGATCCGATAGCAGGATGTGGGTATGGTGAATGCCCAGTGAACATCATCTGCCAGCGTGCATAGCACCAACACTAAAATTCGGAGGCGGTGGCGTTATGGTGTGGTCGCGTTTTTCGTGGAGGGGGCTTGCACCCCTTGTTGTTTTGCATGGCACTATCACAGCACAGGTGTACACTGATGTTTGAAGCACCTTCTTGCTTCTCACTGTCGAAGAGAATTTCGGGGATGGTGATTGCATCTTTCAACATGACCGAGCGCCTATTCACAATGCATGGCCTGTGGCGAAGTGGTTACACGACAATAAAATCCTTGTAATGGACTTGCCTGCACAGAGTCCTGACCTGAATCTTATAGAACTCCTTTGGGATGTTTTGGAACACTGACTTAGTGCCAGGCTTCACCAGCTGACATTAATACCTCTCTGCAGTGGAGCACTCTGTGAAGAATGGGCCACAGTTCCCCAAGAAACCTTCCAGCACCTGATTGAACGTATGCCTGCAAGAGTGGAAACTGTCTTCAAGGCTAAGGTTGGGCCAACACCATGTGGAATTCCAACATTATTGATGGAGGGCCCACGAACTTGTAAGTCATTTTCAGTCAGGTGTCTGGATACTTTTGATCACATAGTGTATGTTCGAACATATGGGCTACCTATGTCATCATAGCCACACATGCGCAGTAACTTCTGTTTTCTGGTGCTCACTGACAGTTGCTGAAACAAAAGTATTTTTAACAGACTGCAGGAAAATATTGTGAATGGAGGTTTGAAAACTGTTACTTTCAAAGTAAATTTCCTTTTATGCTAGATGGAAAGATAAATTATGTTACATGTGAGCATGTTTGATGAAGTTTTTAAATCACAGAGCTTTTGACTTCCATGTAAAACTTAATACTTTGAGCTCCAGCCATTAAGAAGAATTTCAAGCCCGGAAGACCAGACATTTATGTCATTATTTAAAATTTTACTGGCACTTTTGTGTGATGGATCTTAAAGTGTAACACACACGAAAAAGACCAATATCATATGCGAAAGCTTAGCTTCTCTTGTAGCTCATTAATCTTCGCGACAAATATTATATGTGAAAGCTTAGTTTTTCTTGTAGCTGTGCTATGTACCAGATGGTTATAATTAAACTTTCCCTATCGAACATGTTATAACGCAGATACTAACTACCTTATGAGTACCAAATGTGGTAGCATTAATGTCAAGGACATGGGGAAGAGAAATAGTGCACAATCAATTTAATTGAAACACTTTTAATGTGCTGCTATGGTACATCATACCATTGCCTACTGGTACAGTTACTGCTACAAAAGGGGCTCGGTAAGGTGCCTGTCAGTGTCCAGAAGAGTCTGAAAGCGCAGTATTGCATTCTGCACAGCAGAACAAAGCATGTCCGTAGGTATGCTGGCTACCTCTCTTGATATGCTGTGCTTCAGATTGGCACATGTGTGAATGTTTCCCTGGTAAACGCTGTCTTTCAGGTAGCCCCACAACCAGAAATCACAGCGAGTGAGATCAAGTGATTGTACTGGCAAGTATTTGGAAATGATGGGCTGATAATTCAATTGCTTCCAGATGTGTTTCGGAGAAGCAGCTGATGTCACGAGCGATGTGCGGTGGGGGGCCACATCTTGCATGAAAACAGTAGAGTTCAATGTGTCTCTCTCCTGTAGGGCAGGTACGACATGCTGGCGAAGCATATTGCAGTACTGTTGTCAAGTCACAATGCATGTCTTTGGTCCTTGAGTGCCAGCCTGTTCAAGAAAGAATGGACCAATGATGAATGTAGCCATGAAGCCACACCATATGGTGACACATTCACCATATGGAGGAACTTCATGCACAGTGACTTGAGGTGAAGATCCCCACACTCAGCAGTTCTGTGTGTTCACCTCACCATCAGAGAGAAATGAGCTTCGTCTGTCCATTGGATGATCCGAGGCCAGCCCTTGTCATCTGGAATCCTTGCGAGAAAGTGGTAGCGAAGTCAACACATCATTGTACATCCTGTAGTGTATGCTGCTGTATGGTATGGATCTTGCACAGATACCAATTGAGAATGGTTTGAAGCACCTTCCTTACAGTGAAATGAAATGAAATGTCGTGTGGCTAGTGCCTCCACTTGGGTAGACCGTTCGCCTGGTGCAAGTCTTTCGATTTGACGCCACTTCGGTGACTTGCGCGTCGATGGGGATGAAATGATGATGAATAGGACAACACAACACCCAGTCCCTGAGCGGAGAAAATCTCCTACCCAGCCGGGAATCGAACCCGGACCCATAGGATTGACAGTCTGTCACGCTGACCACTCAGCTACCGGGGGCGGACTTCCTTACAGTGGACCATGGGATGTTCAACTGTCATGACGCAGCACGCGCACTGCCTGATGATCAGGAATTTCATGCAGTGTTATCTACTATAGCAACAGCGATTTTATCAACCACCTGTGATGCAAACAATTGTCAGCCTCTTCCCACAACAATGCCCAGTTCTCCAGTTGGTTTGAGCTTATTTAGCATGCTCTGCACAGCATATGGAGAAAGTGGACCCTTCAATAATTCCTTCAGCCGGCGATATTCTCAAAGTGCAGCTGCAGCATTACTGTTGTTTTGACAATAGTGCTCCTTTTGTCCAAGCTCATGTTGACACGACAACAAGTGCACTGGGACTGGTCAGGTGTGTGAGGCTATGAATCACGAAGACTGACCACTGCACCTGGTGGCCATAGCTGGAATTGGCAGTGGCGCTGTGACACATGGAAATCGTACACCCCTTACTCTGGACATTAATGCTACCAAATTTTAGTACTCACACTGTAACTAGTTTTCTGTTATAACATGTTCAATAGTGAAAGTTTAATTATAACCATCTGGTATATTAAATTTAAACCATTACCCTTTCCTATTTTTCCATTTGCGTTACTAAGCAGTGGTGTTGCTACTGGCTAACTACATCACATGTGGTATGCTCTGAATATCTGCTGTCACTGCCTGGCGAGATCACATGACATGAGCTGTGATTGGCTTACAAAAGCACGTCACAATCTCGATTTCAGTGCTTTGGAAACTACCATGCTGTTTTATGATGGAATTCGAATTAATACTTTTCATAATATGAAAACATGCAGCATATCATAATGCGTAAATATGCAGGGCACATGTTGCTGCACATCAAAGGTCTTTCCAAAACTTTCTTTTTTTTGTGTGTGTTTCGTTTTCTAAAGTATCGGGTAGTTCTACACCTGTGTATAAAAACTGAACCACTCAAAATCAGAAAAATTGTACTTTCACCTGGAAAATCCGAAAAAAACCAGGATTTTTTTTTCTTGTCCACGTATACACCCTAGTGAGTTAACATCTCCACTGCATGTTGAGTAGAAATCTATCTTTTTCATAGTATTTACTCAACATGTAAATCTTTCTATTCGTTTTAGTTGATAATTGTACTTTGGTTGTCATCCTTGCTGCAACTGCCCCATTGTCACTGAAACCAGTTCAGCATAGACATCCTCAAAGTGGACAAATGTATTTGTTGCTATTAGAACATATACATTTCATTCATGAGTTGTCTTCCAAATTACTGTCGAAGATGGTTTTTAGATAAGTCATTTAGTATTGTTTTGCAGAACTTCTTGTCATGCTCAGCACTCACAAAACTGATAGGTGATGTGTAATGCACCACGAGAACGCCATAGCTATAAATAAAGTTTGTAAAAACAAGCAAAATCTAGAATTGTTTTTAGCAGAAAGGGCTGTGTATCTTAGTCAGGGCCCATTTTAGGTCCCACTGGACCAATAGGAATGATGAACTGTGGTTTCTGTATCTGTGAAGTATATATTTTTAATGTATCTATTTACTTCTACATGATACGTGAAGGTAACATTTAATATAATATTATCATAGTAAATTAAGCATGCTACTGCTTGATATTTGTACAGTTATCTGAACACCATAATAAGCATTAAAGAAGACACTGTGATTAGTTGACACAGTTGACTTTCATTAGCTCACTTCACATAGCATGGAAAAACTTCTGTCTAGATATGTGAGTAGTTAAATGACTTCCCACATTGTGTGTCCATTCTCAGTAGCAAAAATTATTGGTCCACTGAACTGGTTATGTAGAAATTTGTCAAGACAGTTAAATTGCAGAGGCAAGACCTGTCTTGACTTGACCCCAAGTCATTTTGAGTCTCCTGATCAGCCCCATTGTTGTTTTCAGGTGAGTATCCACACTTGTCGATGTACTGGTTGGCTGGATAAGTACTTTTGTCTCAGTTACACTTTACTCAAACAGAAAGAGTTCAATAGTCCATTAACCTAATTCTGAACCTCTGCAGTTTGTTTCATATGGCATAGAACTCTCATAAGGAAGTAGCACGCCCCCCTCCCCCCCAAATAATACCAAGGTTTTCCACTGTCCACCCCTTCGAAAAAATTCCTTCCTTTTAAAATTGTCATAATGGCAGCATCAACCCACAAGTCACTGAGAATGGATGACATATTGATAGCACCACATAAGCATATTGGCATATAATGGGAGAAAGGCATAGCGAAATTTATTATGGGCTTATAGTTGTATAGAACGTACCAATGGTATTTGTGGAAGATGTGACTGTCTTGAAACCAAAACAGGCACACACTGTCAATATAAGAGACTACAAGCCGGTCATGCTACTAAATATTGACGTTAGTATCTAAAAGCGCCTAGTGAATGACAGACTTAAAGATGAGCACATCATCTCCTGGGGTTCTATCAATGTAGTGGGAGAGCAGATCAATTCATTAAGGCATTCCATTTGGTTGTAGAGAATTTCTTGACATGACTTGGGAATAACGGCTAATAGCAGATATTACATTTTTAGACTATGAGAATGCCTAGGGCAGAATCTAATAAAACTATGTAATAGTAACCACAAACACAATGAGTTTTTGTCAGCCTTTTGTAGAAACTTTAGATTGATGCATCTAACCCGTAACAAGTGAAAGTAAATCATATCTTATGCAAAGAAGTTGTGATGGTCAAAATAAATAATGTGACAGACTTAAAAGGCATTCTGAAGGATCATCCAAGATTATAAGCAAAATAATGGGTTACAACTAAATAAAAAAAAGAGTAATAGCATTGATCAGGAATCCAACTACATCACCACACAGCGCTTGTATCATGTAACCAAACAGAAGCAGATAGTGTTAAAAACCAATCCACATCCAGAAGACATGTGGTTAATCTACTGGAATCATATAGATGATTCAGTTTGGCTAGTAAATAGGCAAAACAACTATTTAGAAAGGATTGATTACTACTTATCATATAGAGCAGGCGTTGAGTTACAGATGGCCACAATAAAAAGAATGATAGAAATATTTCAGTTTATGGACAAAGTTCTTTCTCAGAAGTGGAGGAAACACACATACTTATACACAAGCACTACTCACACACACATGGCCACTGTCTCCAGGCACTAAGGGCAGACTGCAACTGTATCTGACAGGAGCAACAATACAGATGGATGGGTAGTGGGGAAAAGGAAGAGGTGTAGGATGGGGAGGGGAAGGGATAGCAAGGTAGGGTTGGGTGGGGGAAGATGCTAGTGCTGCCTGTGGAAGCATAGAGGGACATGGTTGGGATGGGATAGGGCAGCAAGGTCTGGCAAAGGCCTAGCTGGGAAAGGAAGGTGGAGGGAGTAAGGGAGAGGAGAGAAGTTGGTGAAGAGGTGTGTCAGTGGGATAGAAGGCATGTATGTACTGGATTGGGAGCATGGCAGGAGAGGTCAGGGTGGAGGAGGCTTGAGGCTGGGGTGGATTATCGGAATGAAGGATACATCATTGTGAAAATTACCACCTGTGCAGTTCAGAACAGTTAGTGTTGGTGGGAAGAATCCAAATGGTACAGGCTGTCAAGCAGTCAGTAAAGTGAAGCACACGGTCTCGGGCAGTGCATTCAAATGCTGAAGTATTTCATTGTCCCTGTATATGACTCAATGCCTTCTCTGTGTGGTGAATAGCAACCCACCCTTTCCATATTTTTGTTATTCCATTCCGGACTTCTCATGATTTGAATAGGAAAAACAAATTGAGGTCAATGGATACAGAGTGTGTGTTTCATTAATGGGTGCGTCTTTACAAAATTGCAGCATGTTGCAGCAATCTGTGGTCCATCCTTCTCTTTGCAACTGCTTTGACTGTATGGACACGCAATATCTATAATGCATACTTTGTAATGATAGCAACATCACTAAAAAGGGGGGCCTGGGCTTATATGACCTAGAAGCCCAAACAAAGCAATCTTTCTTCTGAAAATGCACAAAATTTTCATGGTAACAAAATGTTGTATCATGCAGCAGTTGCTACTCATGTTTCAGCTGCAGAGTGTGTCTCCTTCGGTGATGTGCCACAATTACCCATATTTGACTTAAGTTACTTCATATAGACCAATTCATATATTTATCACAAGGTAGCAGCTGCTCTTCCACCAAACCTGTGAATAATCAAACATCCAGCAAAAGATTGACAGAATGTCTGGAGAAATGTACGAAGAAGAGGAGCTTCAAATTTCCTTTGGTCATGAACCCATGTTGCTGAAAGTTCTGAATGGTTGCCTCAGTGGCATACTTATTTATCTGTGAAGAACAATGTCTGATGTGGAATTGGACGAGGAAAAAGTGATACGCATTACCAGAGTCATCGGCCATAGTACCGATAGACATCCCTTTGATATCACATCAGCAACATTTTCCCATAGTGAAAAATTATCTGAATAGGTTAAACTTTTTAGCATAACTTTAAAGGAATATGTTATAACATGGTACAGACACATACTCTATCCCAAAAACAAAACTGAGTGCTATAGATTACCAATAACCTTAATTCAAACTAATAGCTGTTAGACATTTAGAGTGTTCTGGTTGTTCAGCTGTCTGACCTTGGGGTCTATGTCATTTAGTGTGAGAGTATATCAACATATGATTTTTGGGCAAGGGTTATTAACATTGTAAAGCATTGTCATTCAAGTTTGTAATACTGCACATCAGACCAGACTGGGACAGAACGTATACGTAGCAAAAATCAGTTTCAACTGAACTGAGATGTAAGCAGTCACAGTTCAAAACACAAAGATTATTTTTTGTAGACTTTGCTTCCTTGTCCAGGGTTCAGTATGAGGTTACTTACCCTGGTGGTAAGATATTCAACAAACTTTCACTAACTTTAAAAATGCAGCTTGCCTCATTGCAGTAGTATTAGCCTACCTTTTCAACAGTTCATTCACAACATGAATCGTTCCTTCCTGCTTAAAGATAGTGAAATACAAGCCACAGTTCAAAAAGGGTAGGAAGAAGATGTAGCCAATTATAGAGCTATTGCTTTTCTATATGTATTTCCAAAGGTATTAGATAAAAGGTTGCTTGAAAAGTGGAACATATTATTGACAGACCAACATGGTTTCTGGAAAGGTTGGTCATCAGAAAAAGGAGTATTTGAATTTCTGAGCAAAGTGCTCCAAAACTTTGATAGTGGAGAAAAAGTAACTGGCATATGCAGTGATCTGTCCAAGGCTTTTGACATCAGAGACCATATCCTATTGCTGCAGAAGCTTGATAGTATTACTATCAGTGGTACACATATCAACTGGCTTAGATAATATCTTAATGGGTGCAAGCAAGTATTAGAAATACAATTTCATGAAGATAAAGCAACCACACACTTCTGATTACAAAGAAATAAAGTATGGCATACCAAGCTCAGTATTGGATCTCATCCTATTTTTGACATACATAAACAACTAAGCATCAACCAAACAGTGTCATATCACTATATAGTTTGCAGATGACAGCAGAAATATTACAGACAACACTATCTGAGACATTAACTAGTGTTGTAAACAGGTTCAGCTAAAACAAGCTAATATTAAGTAAAAGTAAAACAATATCATTAAATTTTCATAATGTCAAGAGAAACAGTGAGGAGGGTATAAAAATTCAGATATCAGGCACAGATATTGCACCTGCAGATAATATAAAACTTCTGGGTATCTGGCTCCAAGATAATCTTAAATGGGTTACTCACATTGATAGCACATTTAAGAGACTAATTATTATGTGCTGTTTAAGGAGAGTGCTTGAGAACTGTTGCCATAAATATACTATGTTAATATACTCACTTCTGAAGTGTGGGCTCACTTCCTGGCGTAACTTGCCACCCTGCCTAAAACTCTTCAGGATGCAAAAAGGATAGTGAGAATCATGGCAGAAATAAAAAGGAACACACACTGCAGACCCCTTTAAAAGAACGAGGATTTGTCCTCTTTCATGTATTTACCTCATTTACCTGTGAACGACTTAGTTGAATATATGAGTCCCACAAAATCTATTCTGTTTGTCGATGTCACCAGCATATTGTTCACTGGATCCAGTCCAGAAACATTGCAGTCCACAGCAGAAAGTTCTATGAAAAGACTTTCCGAGTGGTTCACAAAAAGACAAACTCATTATAAATACTGAAAAAACTATGTGTGTCAATTTTCATTTAATTCCTCCAACTAATCAAATGTCTATTAATGCACAATTAAAAAATGATCCCCTAGAAAATGTGTCACATAATTTTTGGGTCCATGCGTTCAGCAAGACATAAAGTGGGACACATGTAAATAACTTGTCTAGAAAACTATTGTCTATGTGCTATGGCCTAAGAATTTTAAAGGCTACAACAAATAAAACAACAGTACTGCAGGCATACTATGCACAGTTCCACTCACTAGTCCGATATGGGATCGTTTTCTGGGGATACTCAACTCACAGTGTAAAGGTTTTTAGAATGCAAAAAAGAGCTCTAAGAATAATTTGTGGCTTTAAAAAGATGGAGTCCTGTAAATCCCATTTTACTGATCTTGGTGTTCTAAATGTTCCAAGTTTATTCATTTGTGAAACTATCTTGTTCACTAGGGACTACCTCCTGAAAACAGCAAACTGTTACAGAACAAAAATGTACACAACTATAGTACCAGAGGGAAATCAAATACACATCAAAAATATCACAGAACAACCACCTATCAGAGGAGCATAATTAACATTGATGTAATACTACACAATAAGGTACCAGAGGAAATAAAAAATGCTACTCATCCACTATTTAAAGCTAAACTAAAGGCATTTCTAATAAAGCACTGTTTCTATTCTGTCAGAGAATTTCTGAATACGTAACAAAATTAATTGTAACAGGTACCTATTTTTAATTTGCCTACAATTTTGCTAATACTATGTATTATTGTAATAGGCTGCCAAAAGAAATTAAAGTACTAAATGATCTAAAAAAAATTAAAGCAATATTAAAAGAATAGCTATTAGAACATTGTTTCTATAGTCTCGAAGAGTTCCTCCAAAATCTTTGAGAGCCTAACAAAGTGAAGTGTATCACCCACATTCTTTATCAGTTACCAAAATATTGTGTAAATATGACTACCTAGTTGCAGATATAGAGACTGTAGTCATTAGTATTAGTTTATTCATATTTTCAGTTATAATTTTCTAGTCCCCCCATGAACCATGGACCTTGCCGTTGGTGGGGAGGCTTGCGTGCCTCAGCGATACAGATAGCCGTACCGTAGGTGCAACCACAACGGAGGGGTATCTGTTGAGAGGCCAGACAAACATGTGGTTCCTGAAGAGGGGCAGCAGCCTTTTCAGTAGTTGCAAGGGCAACAGTCTGGATGATTGACTGATCTGGCCTTGTAACAATAACCAAAACGGCCTTGCTGTGCTGGTACTGCGAACGGCTGAAAGCAAGGGGAAACTACAGCCGTAATTTTTCCCGAGGGCATGCAGCTTTACTGTATGATTACATGATGATGGCGTCCTCTTGGGTAAAATATTCCGGAGGTAAAATAGTCCCCCATTCGGATCTCCGGGCGGGGACTACTCAAGAGGATGTCGTTATCAGGAGAAAGAAAACTGGTGTTCTACGGATCGGAGCGTGGAATGTCAGATCCCTTAATCGGGCAGGTAGGTTAGAAAATTTAAAAAGGGAAATGGATAGGTTGAAGTTAGATATAGTGGGAATTAGTGAAGTTCGGTGGCAGGAGGAACAAGACTTCTGGTCAGGTGACTACAGGGTTATAAACACAAAATCAAATAGGGGGAATGCAGGAGTAGGTTTAATAATGAATAGGAAAATAGGAATGCGGGTAAGCTACTACAAACAGCATAGTGAACGCATTATTGTGGCCAAGATAGATACGAAGCCCACACCTACTACAGTAGTACAAGTTTATATGCCAACTAGCTCTGCAGATGACGAAGAAATTGAAGAAATGTATGATGAAATAAAAGAAATTATTCAGATTGTGAAGGGAGACGAAAATTTAATAGTCATGGGTGACTGGAATTCGAGTGTAGGAAAAGGGAGAGAAGGAAACATAGTAGGTGAATATGGATTGGGGGACAGAAATGAAAGAGGAAGCTGCCTGGTAGAATTTTGCACAGAGCACAACATAATCATAACTAACACTTGGTTTAAGAATCATGAAAGAAGGTTGTATACATGGAAGAACCCTGGAGATACTAAAAGGTATCAGATAGATTATATAATGGTAAGACAGAGATTTAGGAACCAGGTTTTAAATTGTAAGACATTTCCAGGAGCAGATGTGGACTCTGACCACAATCTATTGGTTATGACCTGTAGATTAAAACTGAAGAAACTGCAAAAAGGTGGGAATTTAAGGAGATGGGACCTGGATAAACTAAAAGAACCAGAGGTTGTACAGAGATTCAGGGAGAGCATAAAGGAGCAATTGACAGGAATGGGGGAAATAAATACAGTAGAAGAAGAATGGGTAGCTTTGAGGGATGAAGTAGTGAAGGCAGCAGAGGATCAAGTAGGTAAAAAGACGAGGGCTAGTAGAAATCCTTGGGTAACAGAAGAAATATTGAATTTAATTGATGAAAGGAGAAAATATAAAAATGCAGTAAGTGAAACAGGCAAAAAGGAATACAAATGTCTCAAAAATGAGATCGACAGGAAGTGCAAAATGGCTAAGCAGGGATGGCTAGAGGACAAATGTAAGGATGTAGAGGCCTATCTCACTAGGGGTAAGATAGATACCGCCTACAGGAAAATTAAAGAGACCTTTGGAGATAAGAGAACGACTTGTATGAATATCAAGAGCTCAGATGGAAACCCAGTGCTAAGCAAAGAAGGGAAAGCAGAAAGGTGGAAGGAGTATATAGAGAGTCTATACAAGGGCGATGTACTTGAGGACAATATTATGGAAATGGAAGAGGATATAGATGAAGATGAAATGGGAGATACGATACTGCGTGAAGAGTTTGACAGAGCACTGAAAGACCTGAGTCGAAACAAGGCCCCCGGAGTAGACAATATCCCATTGGAACTACTGACGGCCGTGGGAGAGCCAGTCCTGACAAAACTCTACCATCTGGTGAGCAAGATGTATGAAACAGGCGAAATACCCTCAGACTTCAAGAAGAATATAATAATTCCAATCCCAAAGAAAGCAGGTGTTGACAGATGTGAAAATTACCGAACTATCAGCTTAATAAGTCACAGCTGCAAAATACTAACACGAATTCTTCACAGACGAATGGAAAAACTAGTAGAAGCCAACCTCGGGGAAGATCAGTTTGGATTCCGTAGAAACACTGGAACACGTGAGGCAATACTGACCTTACGACTTATCTTAGAAGAAAGATTAAGGAAAGGCAAACCTACGTTTCTAGCATTTGTAGACTTAGAGAAAGCTTTTGACAATGTTGACTGGAATACTCTCTTTCAAATTCTAAAGGTGGCAGGGGTAAAATACAGGGAGCGAAAGGCTATTTACAATTTGTACAGAAACCAGATGGCAGTTATAAGAGTCGAGGGACATGAAAGGGAAGCAGTGGTTGGGAAGGGAGTAAGACAGGGTTGTAGCCTCTCCCCGATGTTGTTCAATCTGTATATTGAGCAAGCAGTAAAGGAAACAAAAGAAAAATTCGGAGTAGGTATTAAAATTCATGGAGAAGAAATAAAAACTTTGAGGTTCGCCGATGACATTGTAATTCTGTCAGAGACAGCAAAGGACTTGGAAGAGCAGTTGAATGGAATGGACAGTGTCTTGAAAGGAGGATATAAGATGAACATCAACAAAAGCAAAACAAGGATAATGGAATGTAGCCTAATTAAGTCGGGTGATGCTGAGGGAATTAGATTAGGAAATGAGGCACTTAAAGTAGTAAAGGAGTTTTGCTATTTGGGGAGCAAAATAACTGATGATGGTCGAAGTAGAGAGGATATAAAATGTAGACTGGCAATGGCAAGGAAAGCGTTTCTGAAGAAGAGAAATTTGTTAACATCCAGTATTGATTTAAGTGTCAGGAAGTCATTTCTGAAAGTATTCGTATGGAGTGTAGCCATGTATGGAAGTGAAACATGGACGATAAATAGTTTAGACAAGAAGAGAATAGAAGCTTTCGAAATGTGGTGCTACAGAAGAATGCTGAAGATTAGATGGGTAGATCATGTAACTAATGAGGAAGTATTGAATAGGATTGGGGAGAAGAGAAGTTTGTGGCACAATTTGACCAGAAGAAGGGATCGGTTGGTAGGGCATGTTCTGAGGCATCAAGGGATCACCAATTTAGTATTGGAGGGCAGCATGGAGGGTAAAAATCGTAGAGGGAGACCACGAGATGAATACACTAAGCAGATTCAGAAGGATGTAGGTTGCAGTAGGTACTGGGAGATGAAAAAGCTTGCACAGGATAGAGTAGCATGGAGAGCTGCATCAAACCAGTCTCAGGACTGAAGACCACAACAACAACAATTTTCTAGTTAAAATGATATAATTATAAATCAGAACTGAAAAAAGATTTAGTGGACCAAATTAAAAATTTAAATATAAATAACACAAGGCAAGAAATTGGGAATCCCTTCCAATTCAAAAGAGAATTAAAAACATACTCATTAGCCACTTTTCTCTACAAATGATCTAAATATTTAAATTCAGTGATTGAAAATATGTATAAGCTATATGGCAAGTAACAATGTTCGTTAGAAAGCTGTGTGACCTGTAACAATGTACTATGAACAGAACACAGTATTTATAGATGTGAGGATATTTTATTTGAAAAATATCATTGTAACCAAGTACATGCTAAGCTGCTAATAGCAAATAAATGTGAGCTATATAATAAAACTGAGAAGGCAGCACCTTTTTTACTAAGTTACTTGATTAAATTTAGATGCCTTGGGGGTAAACAGCATTAGGCACTATAATGATGTCTTATTGTTAATTAAGTATACGGATTATATTCCTGTGATGTCTTTGCCTCATATTAATGTATGCTTTGACTCATTCCACATCTGTGAATGTCCCCCTCCTTTGTTGGACTGATAGAAAAAAAACAAATAAATGAAACACTCAAACTTACCTGCAATATGTAAAATGTGATTTAATAAATTACAATCACAAGAATGAATTTCTTAAATCATTCAAAAATACAAACAGTTTAATTGAATGATTTAATATTTCCATCAATTTAAAAACAGTGTACAATCATGTGCATAAAATCTGAAATAGTTTTCTCAGTTAAAAATTGCTAACGGTTATTTTTCCATCAAAACATTGAACAGAGGAAGGAGGAGGAAATGGACGGGGAGAGAAGAGCGAGGAGGAGACAGGCAGTGAGAGGTGTAGAAGAGGCGAACTGAGAGAGGGAGAAGAGGAGATCTACACAGTGACGTGGAGGAGGATATGGACAGAGAGAGGTGGTAGAGAAGATGAAAACAGGTTGGGGGAGGAGATGGAGAGAGAGAGAGAGAGAGAGAGAGAGAGATTTGGGGGGGGGGGGGCAGACTGTGAACAGCAGGGCATTATGGGAGGGGCAACAGGGTGGGTTAAGGAGGAGGCTGGGGAAGAGAGGGGGAGGGATAGCAGGGTAGGGTTGGGGGAGGTAAAGTGCTGCTGGGAGTGTGCAGGTATGAAGTGGAGAGCGTGACAGCTGCAGTTTGGAGGTTAAACAGTGGGTGGGGGAGAGATGGGGGGGGAGGGGTTAGCAGAAAAGGAGAGAAGTAAAAAGACTAAGTGCATTAGTGGAGTAGAGGGCTATGTAGTGCTGGAATGGGAACAAGGAAGTTGTTGTTGGGCCAGGTCGAGGCTGGGAGGGTTATGGGAGCATAGGATATGCTGCGCAGTTCAGAAAAGCAGGTGTTGGTGGGAAGGATCCAGGTGGCACAGGCTGTGAAGCGGTCATTGAAATGAAGGATGCCATGTTGGGTGGTATGATCAGCAACAGGGATATCTAGATTGTTATGAATGATCACATTTTGACAACTGCTTTTGAACTATGTTATGTGAGTCTTAATTATGTTTAGATTCAACCTATTTAGATGAGACCAAGTTTCTAAGCCCTTGAGGGTCAATGATTCAGGATTTGTTTCTGTATCTTGATTATAACCCAACACACTAAGAATTGTCTGCAAAAAGAACTGATGGGGTAGCTGTTTTCGATGATAATTCATTCTATAGAACAGAAATTGAACTAGGCTAGAATGGAACCATGTGGGACACCATGAAACTTTGTTTTCCGATCAGAATAATAATTTAAAATAATGATAACTCTTGATTTCCTGTTCCATAAATATGTTAAAGTCATTGTGGGGCACTGCCTCTTACTCCATACTGCTGAGTATGTAGATAACCAAGGCATGTTTTAAAGAATGAAAAGCCTTTTTGAGATCACAGAAAATTCTTGTCACCCGTTTTCTCAGCAAAACAGCATAATGCATATGTTGTTTTTCCCCTTGTTGAAAATCAGCTTATTGTTTGAAATAATCTGGAATATTTTGCAATAAAGTTTTGGATCCTGTAACAGCAACTTCATCAAATATTGTAGATATGACTGCAGGATCAAGATAGCATGGTAATTTATTACAGCCTCTCTTGATTTTTATTTGAAAAGCTATTTAACTTCAGCACACTTCAATACCTCTGGAAAGCAGCCCCCTTCAAAACATTGATTACTAGTAATTACTTGAAATAGTGAGTGTGCAGTTGTGTTGTGTACTGCTCTATGCTCTAATATGTTTAGGAGGTACATCACTTTTTTTATGCTAGGTCTGCATCTGAAAATTTTGGAACATATTCACAATTTTCATTAAGGCCAAAGGGATTTTTTTTGTTATGATAATCTGTTGCTTGGACATCAGATTTTGCTACATTTATAATTAATTCATTGAATACAATTACATTGATTATTAGCCTAGAAGTCATAATGAGGCTTATGGGCATCCAAATTACATTCCTTGTGTCACTGATGATTATCTCTTTGCTGCTGCTTCAAAGCAACTTTTGTTCCTGTGTTAATACAAACACATTCAGAATGCCTGATACACGCACCTCTTGCCCTTTCTCCTGAATTTAAAGTGGTGTTGAAGTTTTCATGAGATTAGTGTGCCACCTGTTTAATAATATGGAATGTTAATTTTTAGTTAGGGAGGATGACATTTTTACTGTAGCAAGGAGTCACCTATAATGAAGAATTGACTTTGTTTTACTATGACATTTTTTTGATGTTTGGTATACATTACTCTGGTCAACTTACATTTTTTAGTGGTTTTGTACACTTCAGTTTCATTTGGTTCTATAATGCTAATTGAATGGTTTTGTGATTGATAATTTGTATCGCACTTTGCATTTTTGAGTTTATATTCAATTACAACCATAATTTTTTTCCTCACAAGGACAGTATTTCTAATGTTACAATGGAAACTACCTCTACATTAATTTAATTTTGGTTTCCAATCACTATGTTCTCCAAAACTTGAAACGTATTTGATTTTGTATTTCAGATGAATCATCTAAATCATCAAAGACAGTTAGCACAAAAATATAATTAATACCAACTGTCTACCATTTAGTACAAAATTACAGTGCTGTTTCTGTCTTCAGTAGTAGCAGCTGTTCTTTTTTTCTCTTTCAACTGAAAAAAAAAATGTTGAAAAGAGTAGAAATTTGTGATTTTAATATAACCCACATGTTAAAAAATTTGGTTCAGCTATTTAATTACCAGTTATCAATCACTGTCAATTTTTTTTGTAAATTTCAGTATTTTGTACAGTATAGCCTTGAATATCTTAAGAATTATTTTTAGCCATCCCCTCACCCCTTTTAAAGTAACTCGTGCCCATGTTATAACTCTGTACAGTTCTTCAATAGGTCATGTAATATAAGCAACTGTTTCTGTGTATCTAGTGAAGAAGCAGTCAATTCCTGTGGTGCCATGGACATCTGAGCAGAAAAGTCTGATGCTGTATCAACCATTTATTCATCTACTTCATACATTGGGTTTTCATTTGCCTCTTGATTCTGGAAAAATATTTGCACGAGTTCCTGAGTTTTGGACTGCTGATGTTGTTTTCAGTATAGCACAAAAACTGGGGCCAATTGATAAATGTAAGTAGCAAATTCCACTTTATTCATTGTAAATATGGTGTGTATATAATCAACAGCACACATTTGCAGTTTTTGACATAGAACTGTGGAGCATTAAAACTGTAATGTTTAAAAACACCATAATTAAAACTACAGCAAGAGATAACAAACTTTTATTTAAAATTTCTGCCCATAACAGTAGACACAAACTATATGAAATATGATTTGTTAATTACAGATTTTTGCCTGCTTTGCATAACATAGATTGAAAAGAGCATAAGTTGGTATGGTTATTTGCTTTTATTTATGCAAACATCACAAAGAATTATACATGTGCTCCACTTCTTTTATGCAGCTATTCTACATGGAAATATGTACATCATATCAGAAATCACAACTTGAGCATTGTCATATGGAATCCTTGAGATGAATGCATAGTTTAGCAAAGCTAAAAGTCATGTGACTGCATGACATTAAGGGTTTGTAAACAAAACAGAAAGAGAGAAGAAAATATCATAGCCTCAGGAACCTGGCACCTTTTGTTAGCTCTTTGTTCATACTCTGCAAACTACTGAAAAATGTATCACAGAATGTATTTCCCATAGTGCCATATATATGGAGCTTTCTTCTCATACCATTCCCATATGGAAGAGCAGGTAGAATGACTGCTTAAATGTCTTTGAACCTACTCTAATTTGTCTTCATAGTCCCTGCGAGAATGATATGTAGGGAGTTGTAGTATTTTTCTAGATTCCTCATTTAATATTGGTTCTTGAAGCATTGTAAGTAGGCTTTTTTGGAATAGTTGCTGTGTATCTTCAAATATCTCCTTGTTCTGTTTTTCATTATTTCCATGATGCTCTTCCATGGGTCACAAAAAAAAAAAAAATGGCAATTTGTGCTACCCTTGTTTGTGCAGTTTCAATAGACCATGTTTTCCCTACTTGGTATGAGTCACACAGTCCTGAACACTATTCATGAAGATTCATACAAGTTTTTGCAAGCACCTGCCTTCATAGATTGCCCTTTCCCATTATCGTACCAATGGACCCAAGTCTGCCACTTGCTCTACCTATGAGGAGGAGGAGATTAGTGTTTAACGTCCCGTCGACAACGAGGTCATTAGAGACGGAGCGCAAGCTCGGGTTAGGGAAGGATGGGGAAGGAAATCGGCCGTGCCCTTTCAAAGGAACCATCCCGGCATTTGCCTGAAGCGATTTAGGGAAATCACGGAAAACCTAAATCAGGTTGGCCGGAGACGGGATTGAACCATCGTCCTCCCGAATGCTCTACCCATGACTGACCCCATGTTATCATTACACCCTGCTATTTATATAAGTTGACTGATACCAGTTGTGACTCACCGATATTGCAGTCATAGCATACCAAATTTTTGCATTTTGTAACATGCACATTTTTGTGTTTCTGAACGTATTTTTGCATTTCTGAACATTTAAATAGGTTGCCAATCTTTGCACTACTTTTAAATCTTATTTACATCTGCAGGACTACTGTGCAATTCACACCTAAGTGCTTATCAGAGAGTTCATAGAACTACTTTCATACTATTTCTTGCCCATTCCACACCTGAATAGCACCTAAATCTTTCTGTGTGTGCTCTGATTTCTCACATTTAATCATGATGATAATTAATAACTTCTCCCTATATAGATTGAAGTCAACAACATGTTTTGACATTCAGAAGGGGGAGTTGGTAATTTTAATCTTATGAAAAGATCTTGCTGCAGCAAAAGTGCCTCTGTTGTAATGATTGCCCAACTTTGAGACTCTCTCCCATATTTTTTGATAATACAAAAAGAGGTGGCCTTCTTTGAACTTTTTTGATGTCCTCCATCATTCCTACCTGATAAGGATAAAACATCACATAGCAGTGCTCCATAAGAGGACAAGTGTAATGTGAGCAGACTTTTTAGCAGATCTGTTGCATTCTATAAGTGTTCTGCCAATAAAACAGTCACTGATTTACTTCTCCCACATTTCTTATATGATGGTTCCAAGTGAAGTTGCTCATAATTACAACCCCTTGGTATTTAGGTGATTTTGCAGCCTTTGCATTTGTGTGTTTTGTTTAGTACTCACCTGACGATCCTCACACATTTAATGTTCAGTTCAGTTGGCACTTTTCACACCATGCAGATATCTTGTCCAAATCATTTTGTAATTCAGTGGGATTTTATGATGATTTCAGTAGATAGTATATGACATCGTCTGCAAACCATCTAAGAGTGCTGCTCAGATGGTCCCCTAAATTGTTCATATAGATTGAGAACAGCAGAGGGTCTATAACTTCTCCTTGTGGAATGCCAGGTATCATTTCTGTTTTACTTGATGACTTTCTGTCAGTTACTAAAAACTGTGATCTTTCTGACACAATTCATGAATGCAGTCATACAGCTGACACGGTACTCCATTAGCATGCAATTTGAGTACAAGTTAATTGGAGGAACACTGGCAAAAGACTTCTTTAAAACTGAAATTTGGAATCAGCTTCAGACCTCTGTCAGTAACACTCACTGCTTTATGTAAATAAAGAGCCAATTGTGTTACACAAGAACAGCATGAAGAATCCATGTTGATTATGTGTTAAAGATTCTTTCTGATTTTTTAAAGAAATTTAATCATTATTAAGGATACAGGGTACTTCTGAATGGTGGAAAAATCAAAATTTTTTCATGGCTTTATTAAATTCTATAGTCTTTCCTGATTACATTGATATATACATTATAGGGTTTCAAATGAAAAATGACCTATGAATACCAAATTTTAAAGTTATGGTCATGTATGCCGCCACGACCCCTCTAGTTATGTTACAGAAACCAGTATTATTTCGAAAAGAACTATGAACTTTCTGTTTCTAGCAATTATATGTATGATACATTGTATATGTTGGTAACAGTGCAGGCTTCTAGTGTCTGTAAATGATTGTCTTTGCTAGTATTTACTTTTGTTTTGCTGAAGCAGTTTGTTTATATGTTACTGAATGTTTGTTGTCCAACTGCTACATATATTTGTGGAAGTAAATATCCTTTAGTGTGCAATATACATACATACATACATATACATACATACATACATACATACATACATACATACATATACATACATATACATTATTAATTTTTCCCACGTGGAATGTTTCCTTCCATTATATTCATATACATATATATATACTCTAATTTGAAATTTTGTGATGACGGACATTTATATTGCAGCAGCGCGCACCATTACATGCTTTTGGTAATTAATAAGATAATTTTAGCTTTAATCACAAAATATTCATCATTATAAACTCTTTTATGTCAGCCTTAAGCTACACATGGTCTCCACAGAAAGTGCAAAATGTGTGGCCCATTTCTTATGCACTCAAACCACATGAGCAATGTGTAGTATAATGTAAGGCTGACCTCCCTCTTTCCATTCACTAGGTTTCCTCTTCTTCTCACCCCACAGAAAACTAAAGAGAGGCAAGAAGGATGGGTGATTAATGTGTGGTCTTTGACATGCATAAACTGATAGAATTTTACATGTGTTACCAGGATGCATGTCTTTGTTAACATGTTTTTACCACCAGCTTATTACATAATTTGGGCAGTAGATTAAAACCACTTGACTGATGAATGAAGGATCATGTTGCGAACTTCAATGCAAAAATTCTCCATAGTGAATGGACATGAGTGTACACACAATTCGCAGCAGTGTTGGAATCTGAGGAAAAACACACATAATGATATATTCTCTGAAAGGTCTCCCCTCCCAAGAGTTGCATCTGAAAACTGACGTATTCTGCTTAAACTTGCTACCTACTTGTCATGACTTTCAATTACATTGTATTTATTTTTGCCAGACACTCAGCTGTTTACAGTTCACTAGTAAAGTTCTTACAGCATTCATGCAGGTCAAGATGTTGTTTACTTAATCTGTATGGACAAATGTGTAAGATATTTTTTTCAAAAATATATGTCACCATTGTGCTAATGTGAACTTGAGCAAAGTTTGATAGAATTAGACTAAACAAATGACTCATTTTACTTTTTTAAACATGTGTTTTTAAACTGAACTTCTTTTTACATCTCTGTTAAATGTATTTTGTTTGGGTTGTAGCTGTATTGAAGTTCGATGAAATGTTACTAAAGAATAGTGAATGTCAAATGGAAGACAGTGAAATTATGCCGCCTATGCCTATGATGATGCTAGAAAACAACTTCACACTTCCAAATATTTATCAGTCTTCTTCAGCTATACGATCTGTGCCTCAGTAAGTATATTTTTAATCTATAGAAACTGCTTGAGATTCCTTCACATTATTCAGTATCTCAAATTTTGTTGTGTAATTTTTTTCAGTCCTGCTTCATTTAACGACTGGATGCAGCTTACCATGAATTCAAAAACTGCTGTCTTACCTCAGAGGCCACCATCCCCTACAGAACCAAGGCAAGTACTGTATTTTTTTTCTTCAAATATCAGCTTCATCTATAAAATACAAATTATATGTGAATGTTGTTGTTGTGGTTTTCAGTCCAAAGACTGATTTAGTGCAGCTGTCTATGCTGCTCTATCCTGTGCAAGCCTCATCATCTCCGAGTAACTACTGCAACCTACAGCCTTCTGAGTCTGCTTATTGTATTCATCTCTTGCTCCCCCTCTACGACTTTACCCCCCCCCCCCCACTTCCCTCCAGTTTTAGCACTGCCTCAGAATGTGATCTACCAACTGATCCCTTCTTCTAGTCAAGTTGTACCACAAATTTCTCTTCTCCTCAGTTCTATTCAGTACCTCCTCATTAGTTATGTGATCTACCCATCTAATCTTCAGCATTCTTCTGTAGCACTACATTTCAAAAGTTTCTAGTCTCTTCTTTTCTAAACTGTTTATTGTGCATGTTTCACTTCCATACATGGCTACACTCCATACAAATACTTTCAGGAAAGACTTCCTGACAATTAAATCTATACTCAATGTTAACAAATTTCTCTTCTTCAGAAACGCTTTTCTTGCCATTGCCAGTCGAGGTTTGGTATCCTCCCTACTTCAGCCATCATCCATTATTTTGCTTCCCAAATAGCAGAACTCATTTACTACTTAAAGTGTCTCATTTCCTAATCTAATCCCCTCAGCGCCACCTGATTTAATTTGACTACATTCCATTATCCTTGTTTTGCTTTTTTTGATGTTCATCTTTTATCGTCCCTTCAGGACACTGTACATTCCATTCAACTGCTCTTCCAAGTCCTTTGCTGTCTCTGACAGAATTACAATGTCATCGGCGAACCTCAAAGTTTTTATTTCTTCTCCATGGATTTTAATACCTACTCTGAATTTTTCTTTTGTTTCCTTTACTGCTTGCTCTTGCTCAATACACAGATTGAATAATGTTGGGGACAGGCTACAACCCTGTCTCACTCCCTCCTTAACCACTGCTTCCCTTTCATGTCCCTCGACTCTTATAACTCACATCTGATTTCTGTACAAATTGTAAATAGCCTTTTACTCCCTGCATTTTACTCCTGCCACCTTTGGAATTTGAAAGACAATGTATCAATCAACATTGTCAAAAGCTTTCTCTAAGTCTACAAAAGGCTATAAATGTAGGTTTGCCTTTCGTTAACCTATCTTCTTTTGGAAGTCGTAGGGTCAGTATTGCCTCACGTATTCCTACATTTCTCCGGAATCCAAACTGATCTTAGCCAAGGTCGTCTTCTACCAGTTTTTCCTATTTTCCGTAAATGATTCATGTTAATTGTTTGCAGCTGTGACTTATTAAACTGATAGTTCGTTAATTTTCACATCATTCAGCACCTGCTTTCTTTGGTATTGGAATTATTATATTCTTCTTGAAGTCGGAGTGTATTTCACCTGTCTCATACGTGTTGCTCACCAGGTGGAAGAGTTTTGCTGTGGCAGGCTCTCCTAAGGCTATCAGTCACTCTAATGGAATGTTTTCTACTGCCAGGGCCTAGTTTCAACATAAGTCTTTCAGTGCTTGTCAAATTCTTCACACAGCATCATATCTCCCATCTCATCTTCCTTTACATCCTCTTTCATTTCCATGATATTGTCCTCAAGTACATCTCCCTTGTACAGACCCTCTATATACGCCTTCCACCTTTCTGCTTTCCCTTCTTTGAATATGAAAATGATATCATGTCACCATATTTTTGGAATATTTGAGGGATGGGTAGACTCATAAACAGGGACTTAATATAGCAGTTCATCTTATGAGCTTGTGATTTCAGAGTACATAGACTCACGTCTACATTTTCATAGCAGTAGAGTTTGACTTGGATGAGTAATTATGGTGGGTGTCTGGTGTTAAGTGAACTGGTAATTGGTAAGAGGAAGTGCAGGTGAGAGTTATTAGACATGAAATCAGAATTAAAGTGAGTGTGTCAGACTGAGGGAGTGGGAGGGGGCAGGCAAGAAATGAACTGTGAACAGGGCAATTCGTATAAGATAGGGACTGAAGAGGATAGAGATGAGGAGGATTTTGAGACAACAAAATATTGAAGGCACATTTTCAGCTGGTGCAATTTCAAGAAGTCATGTTGGGAGGCAGATGGCATAGGTTTTTAAGCAGCCATTAAAATTGACCTATTGTGCACAATCAGATTAATTGCAAAAACAACCACATTTAGCAAAAGTTAACTATATTGCACTAAACAACATGTTTTGCTGTTGAGTGGTCAAACTTCTCCTTGGTTGCAGTGTTAATGCCATCTACCTTCCTGTGAACAACCCGCGTGCCTATAGCCTTGCTGAAATTAAATATTACCTTCCCTAATATCCTGCAGACTCCAAGTCTACTACTTCAGTCCTTACACTTATACTTGCCGACATTAAATATTTCCTTCTCTAATATCCTCTAAACTTCCAGTCTACTACTTTATTCTTTACACTTACCCATGATGACTATTCCTTTTGCGAGGAAGGGATATAAACAAATGTGTAATATGTCTGTGGGCACCTGCATGGGACTCTCATATCCCATGTTTATGGTGTGTCTATGGAACTCTTCCTACTAACTCAAAATCCTAAACTACTCATATCGTTCATGTTCATTGGTGATATCTTCATGAAGCAGTGAGGGCTAAGAGACATTGTTGTCATTTATCTACAGCCTTAAAATTTTCTCTCCTTTTCTGTTTCATTTGGTTCTTTTCAGCTCCATGAGTGATTTACCTGGATATTTGCCTTCTGTGCTTTCATTCCTCCATCCATATGAAATCCACTAACCATCACCAACACATAGAGTTCAATAACTACTGTGTACCTCACCCTGAAAAGTCTACTGATATCTGTAGACAGTTTACTGCTACTTAAATGCAGGTGCAGTATGTAGATGTCGAGCACTTTTTTTCTGACGCAATCACAGATGTGTTGTAACTGATGGGGACCACAATTTTAGGCATGCTTTGAGAGGTATTTCACTCAAGTTTTATGTGATCACACCCATTGTTAGTGATGTTTTGTAAAATCGAAACATCAGTGAAACAGTGAACCATTCCATCATTAGGCAGATCTAAAAAACTGACAGATACCACTAACCTGTAAACAATAATCAGACAACCTTGCCAACTGACATATAGGACTTCTGCTGCAGCTGACGTACAGAGGCCAGTGATAGAATGACATACGAAGATGTCATACAATTTAGATTTCATGGTCGCTTTGGTGCCCAGCATTGACCACGAGAATAAATGTGCATTGTCAGTATAGTGCAAATATGGAACATAGGGAAATGAGAGACAGGACAACCAGCCACAGAATAGAATAAAATCACTACTGAACTGAATGGAAGGGTTATAAATGATGAGTCACAGGTGGCAAATATATTTAGCAGTCATTTCTTAAATATAGTAGAGAGTATAGGGACAAACAGTTCAAGAGAAGTACACAGCAGTATGTTTGAAAAGCAACTCCCATAAAATTTAGTCATATGAAAGTATCACTAAATTCTCCTTCTGAAATTAAGAAAATTATACATTCTCTCAAAATTAAAAGTTTACCTGGTTTTGATGTCATTTCCAAGAGAGTTCAACACACTTGTTGCCACACAATAAGCCCATCTTATCTGTAATATGTAATGCATCACTAATTCAGGATGTTTTTCCAGAGAGACTGAAGTGTGCCAATGTCAAACCTCTATTTAAGAAACATGATAGGAGAGAAGCCAATAATACTGATGTGAAGGACATGGTCAATATAGAAAGATGACAGAATGTGAGGACCAAGGAATCGTCAGAGGGGCACTCAGAACTCCAGATTCATAATTATCATCAGTCCAATGTGCGAATGATGCTTGAGTGACTGCAAGGACCATTATTAGGCAGCTCACAGAAAGGGGGCTGAGCTCACAGCACCCCTTGTGCTGACTACCATTGACCACTGTACACCATCAAGACCGTTTGGAGTGGTGTTAGGCACATTCAGCCTTGAATCTCATTGAATGGTGTAGAATTGTCTTCAGTGATGAGTTCCATCACAAACTGAGCTCCAATAAGAAGTGAAGACATGTCTTGAGATGCCCTGGACAGCAGTGGGATATCAACCTGACTGTTACCTGCCATATGTTCCAGCAGTGAGGAGTGATGATCTGGGGTGCTGTTTTATTTCATAGCAGGACCCCTTTGGTTGACATTGCAGCACCCTTATAGCACAGTGGTACATCAATGACATTCTAAGCCCCATTTGTTGATCTTCATGGCAAACCATCCTGATAATGTCTGCCTGCACATGGTGAGAGTGTCTACTGCTTGTCTTCAAGCTTGCCGAAGAATATCTTGGTCAGCATGATCACTGGATCTCTCATGAATTGAGAACATTTGGAACATTATGAGCAGGGCCCTACAACCGACTCAGGATTCTGATGATCTAATGTGCCATTTGGACAGAATTTGGTATGATATCCCTCAAGACAACATCTAACAAATGTATCAATCAGTGCAAAGCTGAACAACAGCTCGCATCAGGGCCAGAGGTGGGCCAATGCATTAGTCACTTGCTCAGTTTGTGAAATTCTTTCTCTTGAATAAATCATCCAATGAAATTGTAATCATTTGTTTATCTCTATGGTTACATTGCATCAACTGCATCTACTAATTTTTATCCTATTCAGATAATTTCTTCGTGGTGCATTTTTTTTTTATCTTAGAGTGAATCAGGCTAAAGTAAATTTTTCACAGAGTGGCAGTGTAGCCTTTTCTGTGCTTCTGTCTGCAAAGGAATGACAGTAGTTCTAGTAATTGGCTGGACTGATCTCAGATACCTGTATCGAACCTTGTTCATCATCTTTGGAGTAAACTAAAGAATCGCATCTGTCCAGGTCAGTCCCCCAAAAATGAATGATGCACCTTGCTTTTGGAAGAAATGAAACAAATTTAACTCTTGGTGATTAGTGGTAAATCTCCCTGATGATTAAATACTGTAATAGAAATACATTATGTGATCAAAAGTATTTGGACACCCCCACACCCCCAAAAACATTTTTGCATATTGAGTACATTGTGCTGCCACCTACTGCCAGGTACTCCATATCAGCAACCTCAGTAGTCATTACACATAATGAGAGAGCAGAATGGGGCACTCCGCAGAACTCACGGCCTTCGAACATGGTCAGGTGATTGAGTGTCACTTGTGTAATATGCCTGTACGGGAGATTTCCACACTCCTAAACATCCCTAGGTCCTCTGTTTCCAATGTGATAGTGAAGTGGAAATGTGAAGGGACACATACAGCACAAACGCGTACAGGCTGATATCGTCTGTTGACTGACAGAGACTGCCGACAGTTGAAGAGGGTTGTAATGTTTAATAGGCAGACATCTATCCAGACCATCATACAGGAATTCCAAACTGCATCAGGATCCACTGCAAGTTCTATGACAGGTGAGAGGTGAGAAAACTTGGATTTCATGGTCAAGCAGCTGTTCATAAGCCACATATCATGCCAGTAAATGCCAAACGATGCCTCGCTTGGTGTACGAAGCATAAACACTGGACAATTGAACAGTGGAAAAATGTTGTGTGGAGTGACGAATCACAGTACACAATGTGGCGATCCGATGACAGGTTGTGTTTGGCAAACACCTGGTGAACATCATCTGCCAGTGTGCATAGTGCCAACACTAAAATTCGGAGGTCGTGATGTTATGGTGTGTTGTGTTTTTCATGGAGGGGCTTGCACCCCTTTAAGCACCTTCTTGCTTCCCACTGTTGAAGAGCAATTCGAGAATGGCAACTGCATCTCTCAACATGATCAAGCATCTGTTCATAATGCACGGCCTGTAGTGAAGTGGTTACATGACAATAACATCCCTGTAATGAACTGGCATGCACAGAGTCCTGACCTGAATCCTACTGAACACTTTTTGTTTTGGAACACCGACTTCATCAAGGCTAAGGGTGGGCTAACACCATATGGAATTCCAGCATTACCGATGGAGGGCGCCACAAACTTGTCAGTCATTTTGAGCCAGGTGTCCTGATAGTTTTGATCACATAATGTAAGAAGAATTTATAAACCATCAGTAAAATGGCAGATCTGTTTAGTGTGAACAGCAGTAAGGCATCTGGACACTGTTGGAACATAGTGTACATTTCACATCATTTTGGTCACTACAAGATTGCCTTTGTCTTTAAAAATCATAGAGCTAATAATAGGATTCTGTTTGATTCGGTGAAAGATCATAGATTTTTACAGAAAAAGGGCATTTAAATGTTCTGCAAGTATGATAAGGAAACATAAAGGGCTACTATACGCACCATACTGAAGTGGTGCTTCAATCATCATCTGTGTATTCACCTACCACAACACTGCAAACCTGCTGCTGCTGAACAATATACTATATTGCAGCTGGTCATTCCATTTTTTTAAACTGTCAAATTCTTAGCTTAAATGATGATGTTCTTGGAACGATTATCAAGGAAGCTATGGAAATACAATTTCAGGTGATTCATTTAATTGTGATGATATGTTACTGTCTCTAGAGACATTCTACCCGACCATCTCCGTAATTCACCCCAAAAGAAGACTTCTCACTACAGTCAAGACCACTGACAACAACATATATTATTATTAATAGTAATTTAGATGAAACTGCTCATAAGTCGTGTGTGTCAATGCATGTCAGAAAATGAAATAAATATACCATTGTAACAGTCATGGATAACATATCTATTACTATGTTGAGGATACAAACCATATATTGTGCTGCCCATTTGTCTTCACATTTTTAGCATCTTTCATCTACTCTAATCCAATCTTCACACTTCATTGCTAACAATGGTAAATTTTTAATGTATTTGAAAAACATTTTTCGTAATCAACAAGCTTTGCAATATAAACAACTTACAATTTTAAGAAATATAAGATATGAACTGGCATATAAACTAAAGAAGGTTTAGCTAGTAGTTGCCAGCAAATTTCATGATAGGAAAGTGTCTTTTCCAGTGTCCTTCAAAATACATTTAGTAGAAAAAGATATAGCTTTAGAAATTCTATTTGTAGGAAGGTGTTTTCTTTGTATGATAAATGGAATTCTCTACTAAAACTACACTCTGTTATTATCAATTTGCATGTAATTATGTTTCTCACTATGTAAAGCAGTATATTTCTTTGGTGATATACAGAGTTATGTGATACATGATGGGTAACTTTGTTCTGCAGTTTTCTTTCTGGGGTGCAACATGCTGATATCGACAAAGGGCCACCCACCATATCAAATGAGAAATTTCATGAAGATTGTGAGTCAAATGATGAACTGAGAGTCTGTAGCTTAAGTGAAATGGAAGCTGAGAGTGTGGCTTCAGAACTTACGCGAATGTGTGTCAGCGATGAAGAAGATAAACAAGGCCTCGAAGTGCCTTTTCCAAGTTCCAGTACTGCGGGTCTTTCGTAAAAGACTGTGGACTTTGTATGGTGAAATTAGCAGTGTCATTTGGTAAGAAAAAAAAACTTACTAGAAATGTTTCACATATTTGATAGTGAAGACAGTGACAAAGTGTTTCAACTTGAAAATAGCCAAATGTCAGAAATATCAGATTTTTTCATTTGGTGTGAAAGCTTTTGCCGAGATATATTACATATTTTGTTAACATGCACATGTTATGGCACTGAAACACAATTTATCATCTTAGCAAATGAATATATTAATCACGGATTCACTATTTTTTAAAAATATATTAATTAGCACTGAGAATTCTGATATTTTTAAGTTCAGGAAGTAGATATATAAGGATAAAGTACAAAGAACTCTTGTGCAAAGTGCTCAAAATATTAGGCGGTTTTGTTGTTAGTAATGCAGACATTGGCAGCACTTATCAACTAACAATAGTAATGTATCACACATGTCCAAAATGTAGTAACAGAAAGAACTTTGAAGGTAATAAATTTCCTTGTTCTTATTCTTTTACATGCTTAACATATATCTCTTGTATCTGTTAAAAATGTTTATTATTCAGGAATAAATGTAACAACTCCTGGATAGGAAAAGCAGTGAGTCATTGAAAGGCAAATAAACATCACTGAGAATTTTGTTAGGTTTCAGATGAATCCTTTCTTGACCTATAGTGCACGCACTCACTCATGTGCACATGCACGTGCGCGCACCCACCAACCCACAC
Organism: Schistocerca serialis cubense; assembly: GCF_023864345.2. Taxonomy (NCBI): domain Eukaryota; kingdom Metazoa; phylum Arthropoda; class Insecta; order Orthoptera; family Acrididae; genus Schistocerca; species Schistocerca serialis. The sequence continues at coordinate 462,607,460 of NC_064639.1, forward strand.
ACACACACACACACACACACACACACACACATACACACACACCAGGTAAACTGCAGTGGCAGCTCTTAGCTGGGGCTGTGTAGTAGTACTGGTCTACATGTAATTGGTAATTGTGAAGTAAGATTCATCTGATAACTAGCAAAGTTTCTCAGTTTTATTCATGTGTCTTTTGACAGCTCAACACTTATATTGTTTGATGAGCTGTTACTTCTGCCTATAAATCATTTACACCTTACCAGGATCTCCCATTAACATGTTTAGAATATTTGTTTTTCTTAAATATCTACATCTGCTTTGGTTGTTTGCCAGTGGTAGTACTACTACAGGCTCGCCAGAAAAAACAATAGTCAACCCCAGTTTACCACATATTAGAATTTGTCCCTAAAAGTCCAACAAATAGTCTATCATACTCATTTGTTATAGAAATAGTATTAAACCACCATTTGCCTCATTGCAAATACAATCACAGTTCAGGTAGCTAACATACTAGCAATATGTATGAGCTAGTTGTCACCACCAATGGACACATTATCAGATGCTGATCAGTTACACTGCATATGACATTGAACGTAGTGGAAAACAACTGGGACATGCCCATTATTATTTTCCTACAGACAAGTTATCTTACAGCACTTGTTGCTCTTTAATGTAATCTGAGCAAGTGAAGTTTATACATAATGTATTACTAAATCCATTTGTTGCTCAATAACTCACCTGAAAATGCGGATCCAAGCTACTTTTCATATATAGCTATGACTCAGCTGATGTATTTTGCTGATTTTTTATGTAGAAATTGTAAACAAAATTTAACTCAGAAATGATTTTATGAACATAAAATTCCTGTTTATTTATCAAAAATGTCTTCTCCTAGGATGTTTTCCAACAGTAACAATGTACGAATTAAGTGGACAAGAAGTTTTCATGCTTTGCTTGTGCCCTTAATTACCATTTATGTAAAGGGATCTTGCCTTGCAATGTATAATTTTACTGAAATGCCTTTTATCAAATAAATTACAAGTATGTAGCAATGAATATTGGATACATTAATAGAACATAGGTATTTTCAATGGGTTCTGGGTATCAATAGATTAAACTTCTGATGAATTTGTTTTAATTGTTTATTGTAATGTATAGACATTTTCTTATTTTATTACAGCTTAAGCATCCAACAGATATTGATAAAAACTGCAGTAAATATTAGCAACATACAATTTAGGTGTCTAGACAGTAAGAAAAAAAAAGCAATAGTGTGTTCTTATGCTAGAAAACTTACTTTTAAAAATTGTATTTTGTGTCAGAAAGTAAGATGTTCAGTATTTAAACTTAGGTTAAATAGTGTGTGTGTGTGTGTGTGTGTGTGTGTGTGTGTGTGTGTGTGTGTGTCTATGTGTGTCTGTCTGTCTTGGTAGTAACTGATCATCTGTTTGGTGTTTGTTCTGTCCTCCAAGTGAATCTTTGAAAGCTTACATTATTTTACTACAGTTGATTAAATTGTTACTATGTTTCTCATGTCACATGTTATTTTCTTATTGCTTTTACTGTCTGTCCTTAATGTTTTATGTTGATACATCTAATAGCCAAAGTATTAAAATTTTGTCCTGTGTGTTTCATGTTTTAGATTGAGTATGAGACTAATTGAAGAACAGAAGTTTCAGTAAAGCTACTGTGTTCAAGTTTGTAATTTTATACTTGTTATTACTGAAAAGAGTTTCGAAAATGATATGTCACATAGGTATATTATATGCGTGTCAGAATAAAGATGACCCTTACTATATCACTACATCATTCTGTTATTCTCATTGTTTTTAATATTAATACAAAAAATTTGAAGTAGCATTATATTTATAACTGGATGAATATGAAATTTGTCAACTTGGTGGCATGTAGACTTCTAACACAAACAGCATGATACCAGTGAACTACTAATGACAGACTGAAACTTCTACTACATCTAATAATTTCATTGCACTCAAACTCTTTTAAATGGGATGTTGAGTACTGTAATGGTAACAGCCAGACAAGACCATATCATTTTGCACTACAATTTAAAAAATTTGTTAATCAGGTATCAACAGTTAATTTTGACAATACTACATGGTCAAGTGTGTAGTTCACAGAAGAATAGTTGTCATTTTTCAGGTAACATTATTCATAAAAAGTGGAAATTTTGTGAGAAGGGAAATCACAAGTTTTGACTTAATTTTTTTTTACAAATTTAACTTGGGAAGAAGTTCATCTGGTTTAAAATTTTCTGTTTGCATTTCATTTCAAGAGCATGTAAATGGCCACTGCAACCAACTTAAAAAATATTCTTGACCAATTGTGCCATGAACTGTTAAAAGCATAAGTTGAAAATTCTACATAACTTATAACTTTTGCTGATCGACCTTTTGTTAGGATGTACAATGTAGCAAATGGGTTATCAATTTTTAAAATAATGTTTACTGTTTTCCCTATTATTGTAAAGTTTTGTTTCCTACAACAGAATTTTATCAAATATTTTTATTAGTATAGATACACATTGCCACCATAACGTTATGAGCTTATGGTAAAAATTTGAAATGTGTAGCTAGAATTTTATGGAAAGTAGGCCACATATAACAGAAAATAAAGTTTACCAGAAACAGAAGTAAAAAATAAAAATATATAGCTACAAGGATAAGAAACAGCTAAAATACATCACCCCTGCAATCCTTGTTATCTTTCTATGCCACCCAATTTTAATTTTCTTCTCTTATTTAATGATTTTGTCTGCTCTTGATATTTCATGGTTGTCCAAATCTTCAAGAATTGTTGGTGTATTACAGCTGTAGGACTTTGGATTGAGACCCCTAGTTATGTTGGCATGACAGAGTGTGGAGTGCGGTGGAGCAGGCCAGATGTGGTGCACTGAGTACTAATGATATGACATTAGTGGTACAACTTGTTCTGACTTAAAAGTATAAAACTGTGTATTCTTCTCTGTGATGGCATCCATGACAGTGGCAGTGCAGTGCACGACCTTGGAATGTGCTGACACACTCTCAACAATCTTCAGAGGACATCACCCTGGTGGTGTACATCCACATAAATGTGGTGTCAGGCAGATGGCAGGTCTTGCTTGCCCTACAGCAAGCGTTTCTGCCCAAGACAGCAGCTACATATTGCGAGACCACTTCATAGACATCAAAGCAATGTACCCAGGTAAACTCTCAGCTAGAGATGGACAACAGCATAGCTATTCCACGAAGGAAGGCTGGGGATGTTGACAAATGCTTACAGGACTAGTCAGGGGCATCAGCAGCTAGCACATTGTCCAAATATTGTGACAAGTGGACAGTGCGTGGAAATGCCATCAGTTTGGATCAGCAAGCCAGGGGTAGAAATTTCCAAGGTTTTTCTCATTAGTGGTTGTGAGTCCAGCAGACCATACAGATAGAAGTTTCCATAGAGAAAGTCATCTTGGCAAACGTTAGCTGCAAATCGCAGGTTCTATATAAAAATACAATTAATTTGGCTAGAGAGAACGGTATGGTGATAGTGTTGTACTCAGCAGTGCCTGTCTATTGTTAAAGATTTTTTCCCCCCACAAACACTATGCAGGAGATGGTGATAGGTATTGCTTTCAGTCTTCTGCAACATGAACTCAAAATGATTAGTCTTGGAAGTTCTCTTCCTATTAATAATAATTACCTTTTCTCTCTCATAGTACGACAACACTGATGATGATGCAGTGGTCATTTTCTTGAGGATTATTCCTGTGCATCCGAAGATTTGCTGGAATGGTTTATGGTGCGCATAGGGGGAACAAGAGTACTTGAGGCTTGTAGCTATAAGATATTTTTATTTCTTTTCAGTTGTTAGCACAAAGAGAACAAATATACAACTGTAAACCACGGTGGATGAGAACAGAAGAGCTATTTTACAAGCATTGATTATGCAGATAAACCTTACAGGTACCTAAAGAACTGCCCACTATTGTATACTGGCGTGGTTGACTACAACTGGATGACAGGAAACAATTGTGGTGCAATCCAACATCTTCAATTTCCTGGCTCTAAAATTTTAAATTACGACTTTTTGCCTGCATGGGTACAGAAGAACTTTATTGGTGCAAAATTTTTAATTTGTTCTTTACCCAGAATGTGTCAGCATCATAATATGTAAATTTATGTTTACAAATAATTTACAACAAGCACATTTGAAGATCAAAGTTTTTGTTCCCCATATTGGAGTATAACCATTGCCTGCTACCGGCACGGTTAAGCACATGCACATCACATCATGTACTTTGTGCGCATTTGTTGTGAATTCATTGGAAGTGCAACTACAGATACGCTGTCCAAGTTTGTGATACCATTTCACTTTTTATTACGAAGTTTGCTGGGAAAGTGTTCATTATGTTGCTTCAAAGTGACGTACCATGGTGTGTGCATACTTGGATTATCTATGCTGTGATGAGTAGGTTCATCATTTATGGCCTAGGGCAGTGGTTCTCTGTCATAACTCACATATTTCAGGAATTGAAATCAACTTGTGCAATCAGCACCATGTTGACACTTGGTCAAGGTCAAGGTAAGTTTACAATGTTTTCTACTTTATTCTGAACCCACCCTTTTGTAAAATGTCTGTCGTCCCACAACTCTACCGAGGATCAAAATGTTTTGCTTTTGGTAAGCACTCGCACTGGTTTTTCACTTCGACACATGGGTACACTAGTTTGCTGTTGTTATTTTAGATGTTCATTACGAGTGATTGGTATTTTGAAGTTTCATTTTCACATAGTTTTGCTGTACATAAGACATTATTCAACCCAATTTAAGTTTCATATTTCAATATTAACAGGACAAAATGTGTACATGTTCCACGTGATGATGCATAATCCTCCATTCATACATCCTATCTTATGTGAGCATTTACTGAAGAGAAGAAAACTCCATGGCATCTAAATTGTGATAAGCCAACATAGCTACACTTACCTATGCCTTTTGCAAGTCTGCTAGAAGGTGTATACAAGTCTACAGATATGAGTATATGGAAAGGAAGAAGAATTCATTTTACTATGTTAGTACAGACCTTCATTTATATATAAGAGAACCACTGAGTGCATTCTTCGTGAACATTTACTCATTTTTGTATCAACTCACTTATTTAGTGTTTCCTACCTACTGGTAAATTCTGATTGTACAATACCATGTTATACAAGTCAACAACATCAACTGTTTGAAAATATCTGCAATTCTTTGGTGTTTGTGACATATACATTTTCACTAAAAGATATCACTCTTGTGTATTATGATGTGTATGTATGTTGGTACGAAGGTTGTGTCAGTGAATAGCTGTAAGGCAATGTTTGGGTAACTCGTGATCATTTGCAAATGCACCATGAACACATGTGCTTTGTGCTCTTATCAGCAACTTATACTTACAGTATCTGGTGTGACCCTGTGGTTTGATAGTAAGAGACCTCAATTTAACTTTTGTAACAGCTGATATACTGTAGCCTTTTCATAAACACACATTCACAAAAATATTTCTATACTTATAATTATTCATATTATGGTGCATCCCTTTTGCTTTGGTACCTAGCAACTAACCATTGTGTTCCTTGTCTATCCCAGGATGTGTCCATACAATGTTCTCTAGAGGGAAACTTAACACTGATTTAAAACTAGACATGTAGTTGCTTGATGGCTACTAACACATCAGTTTTTCAGTATATACATAGCAGATTTTCCATCAGTATGCAGCTGTGTTCATCAGTCATCTCATTCATAAGAGTGTAGATGTTTATAGTGCAACTTTTCTTTTGGTTTACCTTTTTTACCTGAAAATAAAAGTGTTGTCATAGTCAGGACACAATCTCATTATCTTTCACAGCTTATTCAAAATTTTACATCTATTCCTTCCTTAATTGCACATAGATATCCTACTACAGTGTTAGGTGTTGCTTGCATATAATCACTTGTAAATGCATATGTATTGTGCATATTAATACAGTGTGTAGATATTTTTTCATATGAAGTTTTTGTTTTGTTTTGTCTGCTGTAAATACTCCGAGATTAATTCTTCTCTCTTTTTAGTTTTAGCTTTGTAGTGTAGACTCTTCATTTCCATGGTAGTTAACTTATATTGTAAAGTTTCTAAAATACAGTTTGGTTGGCGTTCATTTGCTAAGCAGCTTCAGTCTGCTGGTGATGCAGTGTGTCAAATTATGCTGTACTGTGCCCATGTGCAGTGGCTGTTGACCTATAAGCAAGCCCCACTGTGTATGGGTAGTGCCTCTCTCTCTTCATAACATCATCTGTTTTGTGTCTCAGGCATCATATTATTACAGAGTGTTTAGAGATGCACAGATTATTAAAGTAAATCTTGGACTCGGCTATGGAAGTGTTAGAGCTTTTTATGGCTCATGGACATTTAATAGAAATCTTGTTGTTGTTGTGGTCTTCACTCCAGAGACTGGTTTGATGCAGTTTTCCATGCTACTCTATCCTGTGCAAGCTTCATCTCCCAGTACCTACTGCAACCTACATCCTTCTGAATTTGTTTAGTGTATTCATCTCTTGGTCTCCCTCTACAATTTTTACCCTCCACGCTGCCCTCCAATACTAAATTGGTGATCCCTTGATGCCTCAGAATATGCCCTACCAACTGATCCCTTCTTCTAGTCAAGTTGTGCCACAAATTTCTCTTCTCTCCAATTCTATTCAATACCTCCTCATTAGTTATATGATCTACCCATCTAATCTTCAGCATTCTTCTGTAGCACCACATTTCGAAAGCTTCTATTCTCTTCTTGTCCAAACTATTTATTGTCCACGTTTCACTTCCATACATGGCTACACTCCATACAAATACTTTCAGAAACGATTTCCTGACCTATACTTGATGTTAACAAATTTCTCTCCTTCAGAAATGCTTTCCTTGCCATTGCCAGTCTACATTTTATATCCTCTCTACTTTGACCATCATCAGTTATTTTGCTCCCCAAATAGCAAAACTCATTTACTACTTTAAGCATCTCATTTCTTAATCTAATTTCTGTAGCATCACCCGATTTAATTTGACTACATTCCATTATCCTCGTTTTGCTTTTGTTGATGTTCACCTTATATCCTTCTTTCAAGACACTGTCCATTCTGTTCAGATGCTCTTCCAGGTCCTTTGCTGTCTCTGACAGAATTACAATGTCATCAGCAAACCTCAAAATTTTTATTTCTTCACTATGGATTTTAATTTCTACTTCATATTTTTCTTTTGTTTCCTTTACTGTTTGCTCAGTATACAGATTGAATAGCATTGGGGACAGGCTACAACCCAGTCTCATTCCCTTCTCAACCACTGCTTCTCTTTCATGTCCCTGGACTCTTATAGCTGCCATCTGGTTTTTGTACAAATTGTAAGTAGCCTTTAGCTCCCTGTATTTTACCCCTGCCGCCTTCAGAATTTGAAAGAGAGTATTCCAGTCAACATTGTCAAAAGCTTTCTCTAAGCCTACAAATGCTAGAAATGTAGGTTTGCCTTTCCTTAATCTATTTTCTAAGATAAGTCGTAGGGTCAGTATTGCCTCACGTGTTCCAACATTTCTTAAATAAGTAAAACTTACATTCTATTCAATTAGCAAACATGCTATAAGTATGGAAAAATACTAAGCATAAAATTGTGATATACAGGTTCAAATCAACTGTGTCATCTTGTGTATATGCTACTTCTAGGTTTTTTAACCTATGCTAACTTTGCCTAGTGCACAAATTCCTGCAAATCTTCAAATCTTTATGTGGATGGAGTCCTTTGTCCTTTCCACTGTTCAGGTAGGCTAATGCACAAGCAGCCTGGATGTGTGATTTTAGATATGACAAATGGACCCATATACAGAAGGTGGCGATCTGCAGTTTAACTTCCGATACTTTGCAGATTTTGAGCATGTCCTTAGGATACCTGTTGTCTTGCATGGAATGGAACAGTGTGTCTTAATTTCATATTGTATGACAGCGTACCCAGAAAAAAAAAAAAAAAGAATAACAGTCCCAAGGGCGCAAATTGTGTAGTATGCATTTCTGCTACTATGCGTTTATAGCGCAACTCATTGACAATTCAGTGCCACCTGTGTTGTTGATCTGGCTTGTTCTGTTTATCTGCCCTGACTGTTTTGTTCTTGTTTTGTTTATTATGATAACAAGTTTAAGTGTACAATGTGCACATGTGAAAATTTGTTTTCTATGTAGTAAGAATGATAATGAACTGCTTAAATGCGAAAAGAGCTTACCAAGATGATGCTGTGGGAAAAACTCAAGTGTACAAGTAGGTTGCTTGATTGTAAAATGGCAACATGTCGATTGATGGCAATTCTCGTTCTGTGCATCCATCAACTACCCAAATTGACAGAAATATTGAAAAAATTTGAGAGCTTGTGCTCACAGACCATCAACAGACAACTGATCAATTGTCAGAGATTAGTGGATTATCTTGGAGCTCTGTTTTCATAAAAAAGATCTGATTTGTGGCAGACTGGAGAGTGGTTGTTCCACCACAACGATGCACCTACATACACAGCCATCTCTGTTAGACAGGTTTTGGCTAAAAATAGCATGGTTCTGCTGCCCCATGCAGCTTTCGCATCTGACCTGGCTCTGTGCTACTTCTTCTTATTTCCTCACATGAAAAAGTGCATGAAAAGTCACAAATTTGACAACACTGAAGAAGTTACGAAAAAAACGAGGGAGGAGCTGTCAGCCATTTCTAAAGATGACTACAAAAAAATGTTTTGAACAGTGGAAGCACCTGTTGGACAAATGTATTTGTTTTAACGGAGAGTATTTTGAGGGGATAAGGTTGTTTTGTAAGCAATTTGAAAATATATATAGCTTTTAAAAAATAATTTAGGTCTTTTTTTGGGTACCCCCTTGTACTATCTCATTCTGTGTTCTGCCTTTCCTGAAGATTGACCAACACCTAGCGTATTTTATCCTCTAATGGCATTTCTTTTCGAGGAATTTTAGGCAGTGGTTTTTCCCGTCATCTAGCGGTCTTCTTCCAAATGTTAATTCAGTTCTTGTACAGCCAGTAGATGTATGTGAAAGGTTGTTGATGATTTGTTGAAATGGCATAACATACTCAATCCATTTTGTGCATTTTTGAGGGGTATAGGTGCAGACGAATCTATTAAATTCTTTGCATGTTCTCTCTATCGGGCTTGCTTCTGGGTAGGGTTGGGACGCTAGTATGTGTTTAATTCTGTTTGCGTTGATAAATTCTTTGCATTAGTTGCCTAAAAAATATGATGCATTATCAGTTAATGATATTTCTCGCTTTCCTACCCTTGAGAGATGGTCTTCTGTGATTCTTCTAATGATGTTACTTGCAGTCACTGACTAACATATTTTGAAGAAAAAAACATCTTACAAAGCAACAATATATTTTATGCCCCCTTTCACTTTTGGACAGGGCCCAGCCACATCCAAAGATATTGTTTCTCAAGATCTTTCTGGTAATCTTGGATGCAACTCAATTAGTTTGGGCTTGTAGATATGTTTTGTCTTTCGGCATATAATACACTTTGGTATCATCTAAAGGACCTTCTGTCACAAAGTAGGATAGTAACAGTAGGTATTTATTTTGCTAGTGCACTTGGAAACACCATAGTTACCCCAGACATTGTGAGTATGCAATATAAAATGGTCTACTTTGTCTTCTGGCAGACAGTCACACCACTGGCTTTGATTTGAGTGGTGTATGTGAAGCAAATACATAGTAAACAATTTCTTTAAATTATCATCACCATTTTGTAATAGTTTCAATCTTACCTTTCACCATTTCAGATCTGCTTGTTGCAGCTGTTCCATACTCTTATACATCTTAATGTAATATGGCTGTTGTGTCTTATCTTGCTATAAAAAACTCTGATTTCCGAATTATGTTCCATAAATACCAGGAATTCGTCAAGTCCATGAGGTAGCCTTGACAAGGCATCTGCAATTACACTTTGGTTGCCTTTAATATATACAATCTCAAAGTGGAACTCTTGCAAATACAAGCACCAACTGGCTATTCTATAATGTAACCACTTGCAAGTTAAAAGAAAGGACATGAACTGAGTGTCACAATAAACTTTAGACTGTCTATTCTACAGGTAGTATTCAAACTTTTTAAATGCCCACTGCAAGAGCTTCCAGTTATGTTATGGAATAGGATCATTCAGATCCAGATATTGGAATTCAACAGGGCTTCCTTTATACTGTCAAAATCACCCTGACACTAGTCAGTCTGTATCCATGGGTGGTTCTTTCTTAGAAGATTTAACAAGGAGTCACTATTCAAAAGTTGTTTGGGTATGAATTTTCTAAACAATGATACTACACTTAGATATGCCTTTAGCTGCTTCTTATTCTGAGGTGCAGGACTGTGTCTGATTGCATCAAGTTTCTGTCAGTCTGGGAGTATACCTTGTGAAGATATTATGTGGTTAAGGAATTTAACCTTTTCTTTACCAAAACGTGGTTTCATTGTATTGGCTGTGGCTTCAAACTCCAAAAATATGCATAGGGCTTGCACTAACACTCTTAGATGTTCTGTGCAGGTGGGGGTGATTATTAGTAGATTATCAACACAAACAGTGACCCTGCTAAGTAAATCAGGTACCAGGACTCAATCTGGGGTGGGAATGAACACAACCACAATTATGTTCAGGACGAATGATAAGATGCAGAATTCACAACTTCTGCCCCCGTGCACACAGGCAGTCTATTTTCAGTATGAGGCTCTCAGATCTATTACTGTGAGATAGTTGACATTATGGAGTTCTCATAATTGTTCATCTAGCTTGTCTGGGCGCTTCCTAACTGGTACAATAATTCTGTCCCTCGGGCATCAAACACAAGGCAGACACTACCATCTGGCTTACCAACAGCCAAGATAGGACTGCAGTATGGGGAGAAAAAAAGGTTGTATAATTTTTCAATCTGTCATTCTATTAATTTTCCTTCTCACTACCTTCTTCTTCACCCACAGAATGGGGTATGAACAGAAACAGAAAGTTTGGTTGCGGGGATACCTCCATTTTATATTTATATCCATTTATTACAACAGGACGTCTCCCAGAAACATGTGTATCTGACTGTCCGTTCTTGAAGCTTGTCTTTTTGGTCTTCGGTCAAACACACAAATTAACTTGCCTTGTTGCGTACAATGTTATTATCTATGTCCTCCTCTGGAAGCTATTCAACCCCTTGTATATTTAAAAACAAGACAGGTGGATAAAATAATTGCATGTAGATATTTGAGGTGTGCTCTTGTTTATTTACAATGGAGTTCATTTTAACCAAATCTACTGAGAATTATTGGTTGTTAATTGTAAAATGCCGTTTCCCTTTTCCTATATCAATTTTGTGCCTGATATTTATATCAATTTGTGCCTGATATTTTCTAAAAGTGTCCATACCAATAAGTTGATTTACCATCAATTTCCCAACCACTAGAAAATACATTGCAAAGAAAAATTATCAATTTTGACAGGGATTAATGCTTGCAGTTTGATTCCTGTAGACTTGCTTCCTACTGTTATCTGTATTTGGCAGTTCTGAACTGGAAACAATGATATGCACCCACACTTTTGCTAACTTGCTTCCTACTGTTGTCTGTATTTTGCAGTTCTGAACTGGAAACATTGGTATGCAGCCATGCTTTTTCAATTCATCAAATAGTCCCTGAAATGTCTTGTTAGATGTAATGGGATGTCCAATATCTGGGTGTAAACTATTGCTTGCACTGTTTCCTCATCTTCTCTCCCGTGGCTAGTGGTGTCTTCCTGGCACAATTCATTTTTGACATCCCCACCCTCCCCCCATGAACCATGGACCTTGCCGTTGGTGGGGAGGCTTACGTGCCTCAACGATACAGATAGCCGTACCGTAGGTGCAACCACAACGGAGTGGTATCTGTTGAGAAGCCAGACAAATGTGTGGTTCCTGAAGAGGGGCAGCAGCCTTTTCAGTAGTTGCAGGGGCAACAGTCTGGATGACTGACTGATCTGGCCTTGTAACACTAACAAAAATGGCCTTGCTGTGCTGGTACTGAGAACGGCTGAAAGCTATGGGAAACTACAGCCGTAATTTTTCCTGAGGGCATGCAGCTTTACTGTATGGTTAAATGATGATGGCGTCCTCTTGGGTAAAATATTCTGGAGGTAAAATAGTCCCCGATTCGGATCTCCGGGTGGGGACTTCTCAAGAGGATATCATTATTAGGAGAAAGAAAACTGGTTTTCTACAGATCGGAGCGTGGAATGTCAGATCCCTTAATCGGGCAGGTAGGTTAGAAAATTTAAAAAGGGAAATTTATAGGTTAAAGTTAGATATAGTGGGAATTAGCAAAGTTCGGTGGCAGGAGGAACAAGACTTTTGGCCAGGTGTATACAGATAAGTACGAAATCAAATAATGATAATGCAGGAGTAGGTTTAATAATGAATAAAAAAAATAGGAGTGCGGGTAAGCTACTACAAACAGCATAGTGAATGCCTTATTGTGGCCAAGATAGACACGAAGCCCATGCCTACTACAGTAGTACAAGTTTATATGCCAACTAGCTCTGCAGATGACGAAGAAATTGAAGAAATGTATGACGAGATAAAAGAAATTATTCAGATAGTGAAGGGAGACGAAAATTTAATAGTCATGGGTGACTGGAATTCGGCAGTAGGAAAAGGGAGAGAAGGAAACGTAGTAAGTGAATATGGATTGGGGCTAAGAAATGAAAGAGGGAGCCGTCTGGTAGAATTTTGCACAGAGCATAACTTAATCATAGCTAACACTTGGTTCAAGAATCATAAAAGAAGGTTGTATACATGGAGGAATCCTGGAGATACTAAAAGGTATCAGATAGATTATATAATGGTAAGACAGAGATTTAGGAACCAGGTTTTAAATTATAGGAATTTCCAGGAGCAGATGTGGACTCTGACCACAATCTATTGGTTATGAACTGTAGATTAAAACTGAAGAAATTGCAAAAAGGTGGGAATTTAAGGAGATGGGACCTGGATAAACTGACTAAACCAGCGGTTGTACAGAGTTTCAGGGAGAGCATAAGGGAACAATTGACAGGAATGGAGGAAAATAAATACAGTAGAAGACGAATGGGTAGGTCTGAGGGATGAAGTGGTGAAGGCAGCAGAGGATCAAGTAGGTAAAATGACGAGGGCTAGTAGAAATCTTTGGGTAACAGAAGAAATATTGAATTAAATTGATCAAAGGAGAAAATATAAAAATGCAGTAAATGAACCAGGCAAAAAGGGATACAAACGTCTCAAAAATGAGGTCGACAGGAAGTGCAAAATGGCTAAGCAGGCATGGCTAGAGGACAAATGTAAGGATGTAGTGGCTTATTTCACTAGGGGTAAGATAGATACTGCCTACAGGAAAATTAAAGAGACCTATGAATATCAAGAGCTCAGATGGAAACCCAGTTCTAAGCAAAGAGGGGAAAGCAGAAAGGTGGAAGGAGTATATAGAGGGTCTATACAAGGGCGATGTACTTGAGGGCAATATAATGGAAATGGAAGAGGATGTAGATGAAGATGAAATGGGAGATACGATACTGCGTGAAGAGTTTGACAGAGCACTGAAAGACCTGAGTCTAAACAAGGGCCCAGGAGTAGACAACATTCCATTAGAACTACTGACAGCCTTGGGAGAGCCAGTCCTGACAAAACTCTACCTTCTGGTGAGCAAGATGTACGAGACAGGCGAAATACCCCCAGACTTCAAGAAGAATATAATAGTTCCAATCCCAAAGAAAGCAGGTGTTGACAGATGTGAGAATTACCGAACTATCAGTTTGATAAGCCACAGCTGCAAAATACTAACACGAATTATTTACAGATGAATGGAAAAACTGGTAGAAGCCGACCTTGGGGAAGATCAGTTTGGATTCCGTAAAAATGTTGGAACACGTGAGGCAATACTGACCTTACGACTTATCTTAGAAGAAAGATTAAGGAAAGGCAAACCTACGTTTCTAGACTTAGAGAAAGCTTTTGACCATGTTGACTGGAATACTCTCTTTCAAATTTTGAAGGTGGCAGGGGTAAAATACAGGGAGCGAAAGGCTATTTACAATTTGTACAGAAACCATATGGCAGTTATAAGAGTCGAGGGACATGAAAGGGAAGCAGTGGTTGGGAAGGGAGTAAGACAGGGTTGTAGCCTCTCCCTGGTGTTATTCAATCTGTATATTGAGCAAGCAGTAAAGGAAACAAAAGAAAAATTTGGAGTGGGTATTAAAATCCATGGAGAAGAAATAAAAACTTTGAGGTTCGCCGATGACATTGTAATTCTGTCAGAGACTGAAAAGGACTTGGAAGAGCATCTGAACAGAATGGACAGTGTCTTGAAAGGAGGATATAAGATGAACATCAACAAACGTAAAACGAAGATAATGGAATGTATTCGAATTAAGTCGGGTGATGCTGAGGGAATTGAATTAGGAAATGAGACACTTAAAGTAGTAAAGGAGTTTTGCTATTTGAGGAGCAAAATAACTGATGATGGTCGAAGTAGAGAGGATATAAAATGTAGACTGGCAATGGCAAGGAAAGCATTTCTGAAGAAGAGAAATTTGTTAACATCGAGTATTGATTTAAGTGTCAGGAAGTCGTTTCTGAAAGTATTTGTATGGAGTGTAGCCATGTATGGAAGTGAAACATGGACAATAAATAGTTTGGGCAAGAAGAGAATAGAGCTTTCGAAATGTGGTGCTACAGAAGAATGTTGAAGATTAGGTGGGTAGATCACGTAACTAATGAGGAGGTATTGAATAGGATTGGGGAGAAGTGAAGTTTGTGGCACAACTTGACTAGAAGAAGGGATCGGTTGGTAGGACATGTCCTGAGGCATCAAGGGATCACAAATGTAGCATTGGAGGGCAGTGTGGAGGGTAAAAATCGTAGAGGGAGACCAAGAGATGAATACACTAAGCAGATTCAGAAGGATGTAGGTTGCAGTAGGTACTGGGAGATGAAGGAGCTTGCACAGGATAGATTAGCATGGAGAGCTGCATCAAACCAGTCTCAGGACTGAAGACCATGACAACAACAACTCTGATCACATCTAGTAAAACATTTTCTAATTAGCTTTATGCCCTCCCCCCCTCCTCCTCTTCATTGGTTGTCCAATGGTGACCTGTTAAGACGTTTTTTAAGTTTTCCTGGCTAACCTCCATATTGACCACCTCATCTGAGGTGATGCCAACTTAGTGAACATTGTTGGTTCGGATGCTCCAGTTGGTGTCTTGTACAGCTCTAGATTCGAAATCTCGATGGCCTTGCCCACTGTTTGAAACATAATTGTGGTTATGTGACTATGATCAACTGTTTGTGGATTGTTTGATTGTCTGTTTGCATTCTGTCCTTGCCAACTGCTGCACTGGTTATCGCCACCAGTCGGCGTGGAACTGTGTAGAACCAGCAGCCCCACCACCTTAATTCGCGCCATACTTCACGGCAAGAATCTACAACATTGCAGGAAGAAACACATAGATACATCACTGACCCCCAACTACATATTTACCATCCCCTGGAGAAATGAATACTGTTGTTGAGCGTATTGTCCAATTTTAAAATCAGTTCCATTCCTACTACAAACGGTTTCATGTAAAACCGCAGTTTAATTGTGGTAGATGTTCATAAAAGCCAAAATACATGGTTCAGACTGACATCGTGGGCAACAGAACAAAATTAGCTGCTCGCTCTCAGCCAAGCAGGTGTCACTGCTATCCTCCTAATCCTTTCGTAGTGCTGAGCTTGTGAATAACAGACTGCAATATCTTCTAACGTGCAGTCGTATGCAATACCACCAACTAGTACATAAATAAAAGATCGCAACTGCGATTCAGTTCCATTCTCGAACTTGCACTTGTCCCGCGGTCTAATGACGTCTTTTGGTACAATCTCTGGAGTCTTGGCGCTGTGATTTATTTTTGCGATAACAATTACAGGGCCAGTTGTACAAACTCGGGTTAAATCTGGGGATGGGCTAATCACTGGTTAACTTGGAGCGCGTGTTGTACGACACCATTTTGTTCTGCGATTATTCCGAGAATAGCGTTTCCGTCCAGTTAAGTTGGCAACAACTTACGAGCGCACTGGGGATTTTCGCGTACGTCATTTCATATTTACTGTAGTCATCAACTCTGGAGAATGTTCTCGTTTTTATTCATACAACCCATTGTCTGCACAAATAGTGTGTCTAACGTGAGCGATAAGCATTCCAGACCGCATATCGTTTGTTTGAGGACATTTTGAAGTTGGTAGATACAGTAGAAGAGTTAAAGAGTCTAGTAGAAAACACGAAAACTTCTGCGCTCCCATTCAATGAAAACATTAGAGAAAAACATGTAATTAAGTATGTAGGGTATTTGCATGTATGACAGTACAACGGTCCATCGTAAAATTAATTAAAGGATCAGGTATTGCTGCTTAACCTGAAGGAGCTTTTTCTAGACTGCCGAAAAATGCAACAGTTTCCATAAAGAAAGAAGCACGAAAATATTGTGCTTAGAAAAGGTAGCAGAGGCCACAGATTGGCGGTGCCCCATAGGTGGAATGTCAGTTTCAAGTTGTGTACAATGAAATTGACGATTTGATGAAGTTGTCAAGGGAAGGACGCCACAGCCCAAGTAGGGACATGATATTAAAGCAACAGTGAAATGTGGTCTACCTTGTGTTGGTCTTTTCAGAGTTTCCAGCAGTGACAACACAGACATCAGCATCAGATCTATGATATTTCCAAATCGGTGCAAAAACTTGATGGTGGACCCTCCCTTCAAGCTTTTTAAATACAATGTTTAAAATTTAAAAAAACGATTTTTCAGAAGTATGTTCATTTTGTAGTGTATGAGGAAATGTAAGACATGTTATTTGGTCTTAAGTCTGCCAAAGTGCAGTGCCACGCCTCTTCATACAATATTCTTCTACCGCACGTTACTGTGTATCGGTGTGTGGAACTCAAACGTTATATTTTCATGACTTAAAATATTAAAATGTCCTGTGGTGCCTTCCTGCTCCCAGTCGGCCTGTTTGACATGCTACCCCTTAAAAAGCTAATAATTAACACTAAGTGGGATTATTTGTGACTGGAAGAATAAGAACTCTTTAGAAAATCTGCACTCGTTATTGCCTATTAGCTAATAAATTTCTCTTCTGGGCGACATAAAATTAAATATAGGAAACATAAAACCACTAAAGACAAGAGACAATCTAGACAGTACATATTTCATAAGTCCTTAGGTCCCAGCATTTTTTTTATCCCTCTAATCTTGCTACAGCTTTATACAGCGTGCTTTCCTTTCTGCAAAAGAATCTATTACCTTTCAAAGTTCGTCGAATGGTTTGCTGCATGAAAAATCAAAATGTCGTTTTTCCCTACTGAAAAAGCTGTTAATACAAATAGTACCCACGACTTATGTGGTCACTGTCTGCTATATAAAACGAAATAGGTCTTTCTAATATTGCAGCAATTTTAAAAAATGGCTCTGAGCACTACGGGACTTAACATCTATGGTCATCAGTTGCCTAGAACTTAGAACTACTTAAACCTAACTAACCTAAGGACATCACACAACACCCAGTCATCACGAGGCAGAGAAAATCCCTGACCCCACCGGGAATCGAACCCGGTAACGCGGGCGTGGGAAGCGAGAACGCTACCGCACGACAACGAGCTGCGGACACAGCAGCAATTTTAACACACGTCAAATAAGCGAGACTATTTTGGCACAAATTAACATTTTTATCCACCTCATTTACATAAATAACACGATGGAATATAATTGACCAAGTACCACTAAAGTACGCGTCATTTACGATGGCGGCCGAGTTTAGGTTCGTTCTGCGCATCTGACGTCACAAAGCACAGTCAGCCAATGAACAGTGAACGATGTTGCCAGAGCTCGACTGCAGTGCAGAGCATGGACGAGTGTCTTCAGTTTTACAAACGTTCAGTCATAAATAAAGTAATAGAACAAAAGCAATGTCTTGATAGCAGACATTCTTTTATAGAAAGTTTGGAAAAAGCATTCTTTATACCAATTGCTTTATATTCTATTAATTAATTAAACCAAACAAGCAATAAGACTCCTAATTCAGGCGACAGCAAGGAAAGGTGTTTGTATCACTCTCACGAACCGCTTTTTCGCAATAAAGAACAGCGGTAATTGTTTATTTCCTATTGTACTTCGACGAAGCGTGAGTAATTGATAGTCATATCAACAGTGTTTGTCAATATTTTGCGTGCTTTCCTTTCTGCAAAAGAATCTATTACCTTTCAAAGTTCGTCGAATGGTTTGCTGCATGAAAAATCAAAATGTCGTTTTTCCCTACTGAAAAAGCTGTTAATACAAATAGTACCCACGACTTATGTGGTCACTGTCTGCTATATAAAACGAAATAGGTCTTTCTAATATTGCAGCAATTTTAAAAAATGGCTCTGAGCACTACGGGACTTAACATCTATGGTCATCAGTTGCCTAGAACTTAGAACTACTTAAACCTAACTAACCTAAGGACATCACACAACACCCAGTCATCACGAGGCAGAGAAAATCCCTGACCCCACCGGGAATCGAACCCGGTAACGCGGGCGTGGGAAGCGAGAACGCTACCGCACGACAACGAGCTGCGGACACAGCAGCAATTTTAACACACGTCAAATAAGCGAGACTATTTTGGCACAAATTAACATTTTTATCCACCTCATTTACATAAATAACACGATGGAATATAATTGACCAAGTACCACTAAAGTACGCGTCATTTACGATGGCGGCCGAGTTTAGGTTCGTTCTGCGCATCTGACGTCACAAAGCACAGTCAGCCAATGAACAGTGAACGATGTTGCCAGAGCTCGACTGCAGTGCAGAGCATGGACGAGTGTCTTCAGTTTTACAAACGTTCAGTCATAAATAAAGTAATAGAACAAAAGCAATGTCTTGATAGCAGACATTCTTTTATAGAAAGTTTGGAAAAAGCATTCTTTATACCAATTGCTTTATATTCTATTAATTAATTAAACCAAACAAGCAATAAGACTCCTAATTCAGGCGACAGCAAGGAAAGGTGTTTGTATCACTCTCACGAACCGCTTTTTCGCAATAAAGAACAGCAGTAATTGTTTATTTCCTATTGTACTTCGACGAAGCGTGAGTAATTGATAGTCATACCAACAGTGTTTGTCAATATTTTGCGTCACTTGTTATAGTCGTCATGGCGCTGTGTCTTTAGACGAGATGCGCTAGCGTAACGGTTAAGGTGTTGGGCTGCTATGTTAAAGGTTATGAGTTAAAACCTTATGCGGTGATTAATATTTTCATTATTTAAAAACAGTATCGAAGTGCCTTACTTCACGAATTATATTCGTTTGAATGCAATTTTTTGAAATTTCTAGTGATTTGTCTCTTCATTAACCCTTTCGCTGCTGTAGACACGTGCTCCCCGCATTCCGCGCTGTGCGCGATTTTGTCATCACTGCACTGCTCGCCTGTGGAGACACATGGTGTTCCCACTGCTTTGACACACTTATCATTCGCTTTCACAAAAACTATTTGGCCAAAAAATTGGATTTTTACACGTCTTCTTGACTGATACCTTCCCCCCATAAATGACTTAATTTTGTTTCGATGTTCAACGCAGTTATTATGCAGCATTAAATGTAGTAAACCATTGCACGAAATTTTGAAGAGTTTGCAGAGGTAGAAGTCCATAGCGTATACTTTCCGTGTGGTCGATTTTAGTTGCCACTATGTTGAGAATGAAATGTGGACAAGATACCTAAATTTCATATAAAATTTACTGTATAACAATATCTCATTTAATTTAAGTACGACATAGGTGTCGTATGTAATATTGAGAAATATTCCATCTTTCGCGACTGTAATAAAAGTATTATTTACACTGGACGCATTTGGCTTTATTTTAAAGCACTTCAATCAAGGAAAGGTATGGCACATACACAATGGTACTCATGTTCTCTTTCTCGTTTTTGTTCCACAGTCGCAGTTTTACCAATGGTACTGAAATATATTCCTCTTCTGCAACTGTAATAAGGGACTTATTTAGACCAGACGCGTTTCTCTGTTTTGAAGCATCTTCAGTGGACAGTATTTTGTCTCCTCCATTGCCAGGTCACCTTTCGTAGTTTTGCGCTGCGGTAACACAATATTCAATGTTTGTGTTGGCAGACCAGTGTTTTAGCAAATAAATGATGTTTGTGTGTGCCACACACAAAAATTATATTTGACATAGCTCAGAGCACTTCACTGATAGACGGTATATTCAAGTCCTAATGCTTTTGTAAGTCCACAGTTTAGTTTAATGTATTTTGTCTACTTCCTTTTGATTGATTGAAGTGCTTTCAAATAAAGCCAAACGTGCTCAGTGTAAATAGCACTTTTGTTACAGTCGCGAAAGACGGAATATTTCTCAATATTACATACGACACCTATGTGGTACTTAAATGAGCTATTGTTATACAGTAAATTTGATATGAAATTTAGGTATCTTGTCCACATTTCATTCTCAACATTGTGGCAACTAAAATCGACCATACGGAAAGTATACTCTATGGACTTTTACCTCTGCAAACTCTTCAAAATTTCGTGCAATGGTTTACAATATTTAATGCTGCATAATAACTGCGCTGAACATCGAAACAAAATTAAGTCATTTATGGGGGGAAGGCATCAGTCAAGAAGATGTGTAAAAATCTAATTTTTGGGCCAAATAGTTTTTGTGGAATCGATTGATAAGAGTGTCAAAGCAGTCGGAACACGATGTGTGTGCACAGGCGAGCAGTGCAGTGACAAAATCGCGCACTGCGCGGAATGTAGGGAACACGTCTTTGTAGCAGCGAAAGGGTTAATGCGGCCGTGGTGGCTTTACTTCATGAACTGCGCGCTCCCCCCTACACGTAAGCTTGCGAACTATGCTATACTATGGCGCTGCTTCTATTGGCGCGTGCGTCGTGTGCAACTGGCAACGCAGCAATCTCCCGCGTCTGGGCGGGCATGCGCGAGCCGCCAAGATAAAAGAATTGAACTATATCATGAGATCGAAAAGTGTTATTGATAGCAATAGTAGTAGTAGTAGTAGCAGTACGATTTTTTTTCTTTATAAATTTGGAACCATCATATTCGTCCATATAATTTTTGTGATGTCCCCATTTCTTCTCGTTCCTCGTTCTAACAATCTCGTCATCTCTAATTTTGTAACTATTCTGGCCATTTTCAAAACTGATTCACCTGTTAACTTCACTATCCTGCCAGAATCACTGGTTCAGTTATCCTGCTTTTATTCTCTGATTAGGCGTTATTACGTGTCCGTTCAATGCGTTTTCCGCGCTATTCTGAGAATAGAACTTAAGTGGCTGCTAACCAGGGACTGTACAACTGGTCCTTAGTAGTGTAGGGGTCTGTCAAAAATTTCCGGTCAAAATTTCATTTTCTTGGATACACCGAGAAGGTAATGTGAATCTTTATTACGGTACCCGTTATTTCTGGTAGTCGTTTATTTCCATCCTCATAGCCTGAATCTGAGGATGTCGCTAATGATTATAATAACACTTCTAATTAGCACACTCACTCAATTAAATAAACAGTCATTGTCATTTACCCGTCCGGGTTTATTCGACTCAGCTCTCATAGTCCCATCCCCTTTCGTCTATGGGAAGGTTTTTGTTTCTAGATGTGACGGGGATTCCCACGGCACACACCACGTATACTATGCATACCTTCAAAATTAAACTTATAATTCGTTCAGATATAACTTACAATGTGTTCAAAAATGTTAAAAAAACCAACAGGGATGCGTTTCAAAATCATACAAAGAATCCATAGGCCAACGTACGCTGGCCGCTAGGCACATTGTGAAACAAGGTTTTCTACTTCAAGAATATGAATTTGGTTGGTTGGTTGGTTGGTTTGAGGAAAGAGACCAGACAGCGAGGTCATCGGTCTCATCGGATTAGGGAAGGACGGGGAAGGAAGTCGGCCGTGCCCTTTGAAAGGAACCATCCCGGCATTTGCCTGGAGCGATTTAGGGAAATCACGGAAAACCTAAATCAGGATGGCCGGACGCGGGATTGAACCGTCGTCCTCCCGAATGCGAGTCCAGTGTCTAACCACTGCGCCACCTCGCTCGGTATATGAATTTGGCGCCCCCTGAATATTGTGGATCCATTTTTGCAGTTATTGGGGACGTATAAATCTTGTTCCTATGATGTGATTGCCAATAATTATATTCAGTATATGTATTAAAAATAAAATGCCAACTTTTACAATAAACAACTATAATCTTTTTTGTAATGCTTGAGTAGAAACGTGTCTATGACAAATATCCCAACTGGAAGCTGTTATTGTATCTCATCCTAAATGTTTGAGGAACAGTATTCCGCACATAATTCAACTATGTCTTCCTTTTCAACAGTTATCTCAGTTTAAAACTGTCAGGTTTGTTTCGAGAATAAAAATAGCTGTTTTCAAATGTGGAAGAATTAGCAGAGTTGCTGATGGTGCTGATTCAAAGTAGCATGACAAGAACCAGAGAATGGAGAAAGAACTGCATTGGTTAAAAAAGAAACAGCACAAAGTTCAAAATTAAGATTAGAAAATACAAATTAAACAAATGATTTCAGAAGAAACGTATTTTATTCCACATACATGTGTTTATTTTATTTTCACTTAATTACATCCAACAATTGAAATAATTAACAAAACTGTAGTGTGTATATGTTGTCCAGCGTCATACACACTCTTCTAATAATGTTGCTGGCTGGCCCCTTGTCAATACCAATGAAGTGTCGAATGGACAGAGGAAATCACCAGAGGCAAAATATTTGAGTGTCTGTAGCAGCTGCTTCATTAGTGGAGTAGTCATTTCTGAAAGAAGGAAAAAGAATGAAATGAGACAATTTGTTTGACAGTTCAAGAGAAACTTTAGAACATAACTTGCCAGTCACTCCTTCCACTGTTACTATTACGTAGATTCAGCAACGAAAGATTCCCTGTTAGCTGATGACAAGTTCCTATATTCTTATGACACACAGATAACAATAACTTTATGACAAATATGGGTCTGGTTGTGTGGATAATACTAATAAGCGAGAAACACAACAGCTATATCCTATAGCTTCCATAAAAAGACTGACTTTCCTGTTAATTTGACTGTGTTAAACCTAGCTTGAGTAAGCACAAATAATTTATATGTTTACAGGAATGATTTAGGTGGCGTATAATTTTTTTGCTCTGAAGCATTAAGTAAAAGATGGAAACTTTTTGTCCCAATGGGAGATAAGAGTGAAGAATATTTTCTGTTACAGATGTGGCTGAGTGAACTCTGAATATTAGTATACTATCAAACTTTTTGTTAATAAGCAGTCATACTAAGCCATCAATTTCAGAAAAAATGCTACTTCACAGAAGTGCAATATAAGATATATCATTATAAGTTACCTTCAGCTAATTACAATCTGAAATAAAGGAGGACACTGAAAATAACTTGATATTCAAGAACAGATAAAAACATAGCATTCCAGGTACTACTTCCCCACCCTACAACTACACTGATCCATTAACTAAAGTCCTGTTATCCTCCTTTAACACACATATATAGCTATTATTTTATAATAAATATGGATGTGCTTATGTGGATAACACTGATAATTGAAAAACACAACAGCTGGGGAGCCATCGCCATGTTTTTAAATACTAACTTTGCTGGTAATCTTACTGCACGTAAACTCAGCTTAATGGGCCTATAATCCCAATATTTTCATTAAGAGGCGAAAGTTGTCGTGATATTTACAAAAAGTGGAACAAATTTTTCTGCTATTGAAGTAATGTGGCTGAATGAAATTTGTACACTGGCGGTACCGTTTTATCAATACGTTTTACTACGTGAATAATAAATGTTTTTGTATGAACCTGAAACAGCTGTTAATACAAATAGTATCCAAAACTGGTGTTATTCTTCGATTTGGTTATGTATTTAAGGCACTGCTAAATAAACCGAAAGAGTCCTCTCCAATACTGCAGTACTTGTAAAACACACCAGATAAATAAGACTATTTTTGAATGTGCCTTATTTACATAAATAACACGACGGAATTCGTGAAGCAGTGAAATCAAATGTATATTACTACAATTTTACAAATACAAAACAGAGAAATAATCTCACCTGTCCATCAAATGGTCCACTTTCTCACATACACAATTGAAACGGCGAAGAACTGCTTCCTTTGATAAGCGAAATCTTGGTAAAAATTCTGAATCGGCGTCGTCTAACTTTTTTCTTGTTCCTCATTCTCAAGAACATTTCAGATAAAATCTCGTCATTGTTGCTGCAACTGTCACTATTCCTGCCATCTTGAAAATTTATTTCCTGTTTAAGTTGGCTGACCGGCCAAAAATCACCAGTTAAGTTATCCCGGGAGTTTATTCTCCGGTTAGGCGCTATTCCGGGTTCGTACAACGCGTTTCTCGCGCTATTCCAGGAATGGAGATTGTACAATCGTCCCAAGACAATTTAATATGACTTATTTTCTCTGTTAGACATTTCATTCTGGATTAATTTTCCTTCCTATTTCAACAGAATATCACCAAGTTTAAAGCTGATTAAAATCTGGTAATGTTATTACCCGGTATTCTAAAACACGAACAAACACCGAATTTCTCATTTACAATCCACTTAGTAAATCATTACAGTCTCTAATATACAAATAAAATATTGGTCTGGGTTCTGGATCAATTAATATTTTTCGAAGGACAACATTTCCGTTTTTGAATGTTACATTTACTTAATAAGCGGCATTGATGTTAGTATACGGTACCGGTACGTTTGAGAACGTGTAATGCAAACATTTTCAAACACGAAAAGTTTGCAAGAAGATAGAATTTATTGCAACTTTCTCTTGTGGTTTACAAAATTATCAAATTTTAATCAGAGCAATAGACTACTGTAGTGGCCAGTTCATAGTTTCTCGAGTGGCGCTTGCACTACCGCATTGCGTAATTGATCGAGCAACATCGATATTGTATCGAGCGCTTCGGCATATCGAGAAATTTCGAACCTGTTGGAGGGCGGATAACGTTTGCTCGTTGCCGAGCTCTGCGCATCCGAATTCTTAAAAATAAATATAAACGTGACCTCAATAGCTAAAGCTTCATCTCTAAATGTAAGACGATCCCTATAAATGTTAGAACACCCCTAGATAGTTTACTAAACAACGTAAAAATGTTGAACTCAGCAGCAATAGTTTAATCTGCGAATATAAGACGATTCTGTGTTTTTCGAATGACGAATCTCGGACAAAACCTCATCTTGTATTCGGATAAATATGGAACTTACCTGTAAGTCTGGTCCACGTTCCACAGCCTTGACACTACAACCATTATCACCTAGTGGCATAAATACTACTGCAGCTAATTCAGTATCACCTTGTTGTTACCCACAAACCCATTTGTATCTTTACAGGACATTCTTACTTCATTTGGCGCTCCAGACTCCACATTTTTACAAGATACTGGAGCTGATACTCTTACATTATTTTTTGTTGCTTACTCAATGTGATTACTTTGTGTTGCAATAAATTTCCAGCAACAACCACAACTTTTGATTCCTGACACCTATTAACATTATCTAATCTCAATGTTTCCTCCAGGATAGCTCCCTATGGACTCGGCAACGAGATGGTTGACCCATTAACATTTGTACAAAACCTCACATTTGTACAAATCTCACAAAACCTCACAATGCAAAACGATGAGGTAGACACTTAAATACACCACATCATACACTTTTTTTACTACTTAACGATTCACCAACATGGCTCTTCATGAATATCACTACCCCATA
Source organism: Schistocerca serialis cubense (assembly GCF_023864345.2). Classification (NCBI taxonomy): domain Eukaryota; kingdom Metazoa; phylum Arthropoda; class Insecta; order Orthoptera; family Acrididae; genus Schistocerca; species Schistocerca serialis. Next base: position 462,633,337 of record NC_064639.1, read on the forward strand.
GTTAAATATAATGTGTGATGAGCCTTGCTCACAACAAAATACAGTGCTCACTCAAAAAAGGTACAAACTGGTACACACAACAATGAAACAAATTAATTTTTATGTCGGATCATAGCCCAGCGTGAATCTGTACAGTACTGCATCAAGTGCCCAAATCTTATATAAATTTCGCATGTAGATGGTCCTCACACAAAGCATGGCTACTCATGGCCTGAAAAATTACACGATTTGCACCTTACCGGTATTGAATACATTTCCCTGGTATTTCCTGTTAACAATGACAAGTTCTTGCAGTTTAACAAATAACACATTGAGAATGGAATTAATGTCCCTGTTATTCAACACGGCCATAAACAATAACACAATAAGAAAGGCCTGCAGAAAAATGCTCACTCATCGTACTGCATTACATCGCGATGGAGTTCCGGTTGATGATGATGACGCTGTAGAAGTGGTTGACATAAACACTTCTGATACTAATTTTTAGGGGTCTGAGTTGAGACCCCACTATTGAGGAGATGACAGAGTGTGGAATGCGGTGGAGCAAGAATACACTCATGTATTCTTCTCTGTGGTGGTAGCTAGGCCAGCAGCAGTGCTCGGCAGTGTCCTTTCATGTAAACACCATTGCCTGGTGGGCAGCAGGTCCTGCTGGCAGCCTGAATGACCCACACAGCAGGCGTTGCTGCCCAGGACAGTGACTGCCTGTTACCATAGCACTCTCGTGGCCACCAAAGGGGTGTGCTCGGATAAACTTTCAGGAGCTCTGCACGGCACAGAAAGGGAAAACAGCATAGCCCTAACAGCGAGGAAGGCTGGTGAAAATCGATTAATGCTTACAGTGACTATTTGGGGCAGTAGTGGTTATTGTACCTCCCGAATACTGGGACAGGTGGACAGTGCACCGAACACCATCAGTTCAGCGCAGCAAGCTGGAGGCAGAAGTCTCCAAAGTCTTCTCATCAGTGGTAGTGAGGTCGGCAGCTCACAGCTAGTGAGTACAGCTGACCAGAAAGGTGTCATCTTGGTGAATGGTAGCAGCACCTCACAGTTTTGGCTTCATAGGTGATCTCCTGACTATTATTACTGCTCATCTGAGGAAGTGATGTGATGTCTGGCCAGCGATGACTGAATGTGGTCTACTTTTCTGGGCCCACCAGTGGTCTTCACCAACTCTCTAGTTCACAAGAATGGCTTTCTGGGCTTCAGCTTGTTGCCGGTCTGCCATATCAGCAGGCTGATAGGTATTCTCATGGAGCTTTTACACTCTCTTGTGAAAGCAGGCTGTGGTATTAGAATGACATTATACCTTCTCCTCACTGAGCTCATGTAACTAAGTTTACCAAAAAAGCCTCACACTCACGCGAGATGAGACAGTATCTTCCAGAATTGTTCTGCTGTTCACAATGCTGGCTTCCTACCCATTTGTTATTCAGATTGCAACACAGGCCATTGACTGGGCTTGCCTTGGCGTGGTGCTAGCTGGAGAGTGCTTGGAGAAAATTTTACATTTGCCCATAATACATTTCTGCTGTGCACTGCAGCCAGCCTTTAATAAGAGTACTTCCAGAACTTATTCTTCCTTTATTTCCAGGATAAAATATAATGACAATAATGACATCATCATTTACCCCACACTTGAGTGTGTGATACTCAATAAGTAAGTTTTCCAACATTGTGACCAAATAATAATGTTGAATGACTCAGTGACATTTCGAGTTCTTCCTGCTGGGCATTTCCCTCCGGGTTTACCAAATCTCAAAACGACTGGCTTTATTACTTGAAAACTATTAGCCAAACTGTTTTTGTGAGCCAACTGGCTAATAGTTTTCTTTCTTGGGTCTCTTGCATTACAACACCAAGTGTGTCATAAATAGTGAAGAGAATGTTATGTACAGGCTTTGTAAAGTATGTTACCCATAAAGATCTTATCATAGCTTTAGTATTATTTTTATTATTTCTATTATAGTGGCCATAGTACTGATACATTGAAAGTGCAATAAGTTGCCATTATACAAGAAGAGGTAAGCATTATGCACTAAACAATGTTATGACAAAATGATACCACATTTAAAGGCACATTTGCAGGATGGGCATTGACGTACTGCAAAAACGTATATATAAGTTGAGAATATAAATAAAGAATTACTTAAGATATTAAGTAGTATAAGCAATTGTATCAATTGTGGCATGAAACTGCTGACACATTAGAATAATTACACAGTTCAGTTGTCTTGCCGAGAAGGCGCCACCTTTTTGTACTTGTAGCAATCCAGAGCGGACGCATATCTGCCATCACTGCAGATAATTATTTGGTACACTGCCATTATTACCGTTTTATTGAGATGCGATCTCACTAGGTGTACTCATAGTTACATACTAGTGGCAACTATTTATTCACAACCGATACAAAAGGGTTACATGTTTGCACCTGCTACTGTCCTTCAAAGTAGTCACGAACTTTGTGCAGAACCTGTTGCCATTTCTGCCCTTTTTACTGCTCATAAAAACCACACATTGCATGTTGTACCACCATACAGAGAGACCTTCAGAGGTAGTGGCCCAGATTGCTGTACACACAAGTACCTCTAATTCTCTGTAACACATCCTCTTGTATTGCTGCATGCCTACATTCATCATGGCATACTATCCACAAGTTCATCAAGGCACAGTTGGTCCAGATTGTCCCACTCTTCAATGGCGATTCAGTGTAGATCCCTCAGAGTGGTTGGTGGGTCACGTTGTCACTTTTCAATCTATCCCAGGCATGTTCGATAGGGTTCATGTCTGGAGAACATGCTGGCCACTCTAGTCAAGCAATGTTGTTATCCTGAGGGAAGTCATTCACAAGATGTGCATGATGGGAGTGCAAATTGTCGTCCACGAAGAAGAACACCTCGCCAATATGCTGCTGATATGGTTGCACTATTGGTCAGAGGATGGCATTCACATATTGTACAGCCATTACGGTGCCTTCCATGACCACTAGCAGCATACATCGGCCCCACATAATGCCACCCCAAAACAGCAAGGAACCTCCACCTTGCTGTACTCACTGGACAGTGTGTCTAAGGCATTCAGCCTGACAGGGTTGACTCCAAACACGTCTCCGACAATTGTCTGGTTGAAGGGATATGCGACACTCAGTGAAGAGAACATGATGTCAATTTTGGGCAGTCCATTTGGCATGTTGTTGGGCTCATCTGTGCCACGCTGCATGGTGTCATGGTTGCAAAGATGGACCTTGCTATGGACGTCGGGAGTGAAGTTGTGCATCATGCAGCCTATTGCACACAGTTTGAGTCATAACATGACGTCCTGTGGCTGCACGGAAAGCATTATTCAACATGGTAGTGTTGCTGTCAGGGTTCCTCTGAGCCATAATCTGTAGGTAGTGGTCATCCACTGCAGCAGTAGCCCTTGGGTGGCCTGAGCGAGGCATGTCATCGACAGTTCCTGTCTCTCTGTATCTTCTCCATGTCCAAACAACATTGCTTTGGTTCACTCTGAGATGCCTGGACACTTCCCTTGTTGTAAGCCCTTCCTGGCACAAAGTAACAATGCGGGCACGATCGAACCATGGTATTGACCATCTAGGCATGGTTGAACTATAGAAAACACGAGCCATATACCACCTTCCTGGTGACTTGCCTGATCGGCTGTCAGACCCCGTCTGTCTAATAGGCGCTGCTCATGCATAGTTGTTTACGTCTTATGGTGGGTTTTAGTGACATCTCTGAACAGTCAAAGGGACTGTGTCTGTGATACAATATCCACAGTCAACATCTATCTTCAGGAGTTCTGGAAACATCTACATCTACACTGACACTCCGCAAGCCACCCAACGGTGTGTGGCGGAGGGCACTTTACGTGCCACTGTCATTACCTCCCTTTCCTGTTCCAGTCGCGTATGGTTCGCGGGAAGAACGACTGTCTGAAAGCCTCCGTGCGCGCTCTAATCTCTCTAATTTTACATTCGTGATCTCCTCTGGAAGTATAAGTAGGGGGAAGCAATATATTCGATACCTCATCCAGAAACGCACCCTCTCGAAACCTGGCGAGCAAGCTACACCGCGATGCAGAGCGCCTCTCTTGCAGAGTCTGCCACTTGAGTTTATTAAACATCTCCGTAACGCTATCACGGTTACCAAATAACCCAGTGACGAAACGCGCCGCTCTTCTTTGGATCTTCTCTATCTCCTCCGTCAACCCGACCTGGTACGGATCCCACACTGATGAGCAATACTCAAGTATAGGTCGAACGAGTGTTTTGTAAGCCACCTCCTTTGTTGATGGACTACATTTTCTAAGCACTCTCCCAATGAATCTCAACCTGGTACCCGCCTTACCAACAATTAGTTTTATATGATCATTCCACTTCAAATCGTTCCGTACGCATACTCCCAGATATTTTACAGAAGTAACTGCTACCAGTGTTTGTTCCGCTATCATATAATCATACAATAAAGGATCCTTCTTTCTATGTATTCGCAATACATTACATTTGTCTATGTTAAGGGTCAGTTGCCACTCCCTGCACCAAGTGCCTATCCGCTGCAGATCTTCCTGTATTTCGCTACAATTTTCTAATGCAGCAACTTCTCTGTATACTACAGCATCATCCGCGAAAAGCCGCATGGAACTTCCGACACTATCTACTAAGTCATTTATATATATTGTGAAAAGCAATGGTCCCATAACACTCCCCTGTGGCACGCCAGAGGTTACTTTAACGTCTGTAGACGTCTCTCCATTGATAACAACATGCTGTGTTCCGTTTGCTAAAAACTCTTCAATCCAGCCACACAGCTGGTCTGATATTCCGTAGGCTCTTACTTTGTTTATCAGGCGACAGTGCGGAACTGTATCGAACGCCTTCCGGAAGTCAAGAAAAATAGCATCTACCTGGGAGCCTGTATCTAATATTTTCTGGGTCTCATGAACAAATAAGGCGAGTTGGGTCTCACACGATCGCTGTTTCCGGAATCCATGTTGATTCCTACATAGTAGATTCTGGGTTTCCAGAAATGACATGATACGCGAGCAAAAAACATGTTCTAAAATTCTACAAGAGATCGACGTAAGAGATATAGGTCTATAGTTTTGCGCATCTGCTTGACGACCCTTCTTGAAGACTGGGACTATCTGTGCTCTTTTCCAATCATTTGGAACCCTCCGTTCCTCTAGAGACTTGCGGTACACGGCTGTTAGAAGGAGGGCAAGTTCTTTCACGTACTCTGTGTAGAATCGAATTGGTATCCCGTCAGGTCCAGTGGACTTTCCTCTATTGAGTGATTCCAGTTGCTTTTCTATTCCTTGGACACTTATTTCGATGTCAGCCATTTTTTCGTTTGTGCGAGGATTTAGAGAAGGAACTGCAGTGCGGTCTTCCTCTGTGAAACAGCTTTGGAAAAAGGTGTTTAGTATTTCAGCTTTACGCGTGTCATCCTCTGTTTCAATGCCATCATCATCCCGTAGTGTCTGGATATGCTGTTTCGAGCCACTTACTGATTTAACGTAAGACCAGAACTTCCTAGGATTTTCTGTCAAGTCGGTACATAGAATTTTACTTTCGAATTCAATGAACGCTTCACGCATAGCCCTCCTTACGCTAACTTTGACATCGTTTAGCTTCTGTTTGTCTGAGAGGTTTTGGCTGCGTTTAAACTTGGAGTGGAGCTCTCTTTGCTTTCGCAGTAGTTTCCTAACTTTGTTGTTGTACCACGGTGGGTTTTTCCCGTCCCTCACAGTTTTACTCGGCACGTACCTGTCTAAAATGCATTTTATGATTGCCTTGAACTTTTTCCATAAACACTCAACATTGTCAGTGTCGGAACAGAAATTTTCGTTTTGATCTGTTAGGTAGTCTGAAATCTGCCTTCTATTACTCTTGCTAAACAGATAAACCTTCCTCCCTTTTTTTATATTCCTATTAACTTCCATATTCAGGGATGCTGCAACGGCCTTATGATCACTGATTCCCTGTTCTGTACATACAGATTCGAAAAGTTCGGGTCTGTTTGTTATCAGTAGGCCCAATATGTTATCTCCACGAGTCGGTTCTCTGTTTAATTGCTCGAGGTAATTTTCGGATAGTGCACTCAGTATAATGTCACTCGATGCTCTGTCCCTACCAGCCGTCCTAAACATCTGAGTGTCCCAGTCTATATCTGGTAAATTGAAATCTCCACCTAAGACTATAACATGCTGAGAAAATTTATGTGAAATGTATTCCAAATTTTCTCTCAGTTGTTCTGCCACTAATGCTGCTGAGTCGGGAGGTCGGTAAAAGGAGCCAATTATTAACCTAGTTCGGTTGTTTAGTGTAACCTCCACCCATAATAATTCACAGGAACTATCCACTTCTACTTCACTACAGGATAAACTACTACTAACAGCGATGAACACTCCACCACCGGTTGCATGCAATCTATCCTTTCTAAACACCGTCTGTACCTTTGTAAAAATTTCGGCAGAATTTATCTCTGGCTTAAGCCAGCTTTCTGTACCTATAACGATTTCAGCTTCGGTGCTTTCTATCAGCGCTTGAAGTTCCGGTACTTTACCAACGCAGCTTCGACAGTTGACAATTAGAATACCGATTGCTGCTTGTTCCCCGCATGTCCTGACTTTGCCCCGCACCCGTTGAGGCTGTTGCCCTTTCTGTACTTGCCCAAGGCCATCTAACCTAAAAAACCGCCCAGCCCACGCCACACAACCCCTGCTACCCGTGTAGCCGCTTGTTGCGTGTAGTGGACTCCTGACCTATCCAGCGGAACCCGAAACCCCACCACCCTATGGCGCAAGTCGAGGAATCTGCAGCCCACACGGTCGCAGAACTGTCTCAGCCTCTGATTCAGACCCTCCACTCGGCTCTGTACCAAAGGTCCGCAGTCAGTCCTGTCGACGATGCTGCAGATGGTGAGCTCTGCTTTCATCCCGCTAGCGAGACTGGCAGTCTTCACCAAATCAGATAGCCGCCGGAAGCCAGAGAGGATTTCCTCCGATCCATAGCGACACACATCATTGGTGCCGACATGAGCGACCACCTGCAGATGGGTGCACCCTGTACCCTTCATGGCATCCGGAAGGACCCTTTCCACATCTGGAATGACTCCCCCCGGTATGCACACGGAGTGCACATTGGTTTTCTTCCCCTCTCTTGCTGCCATTTCCCTAAGGGGCCCCATTACGCGCCTGACGTTGGAGCTCCCAACTACCAGTAAGCCCACCCTCTGCGACTGCCCGGATCTTGCAGACTGAGGGGCAACCTCTGGAACAGGACAAGCAGCCATGTCAGGCCGAAGATCAGTATCAGCCTGAGACAGAGCCTGAAACCGGTTCGTCAGACAAACTGGAGAGGCTTTCCGTTCAGCCCTCCGGAATGTCTTTCGCCCCCTGCCACACCTTGAAACGACCTCCCACTCTACCACAGGTGAGGGATCAGCCTCAATGCGGGCAGTATCCCGGGCAACCACAGTCGTAGTCCGATCAGGGGATGCGTGGGACGAGCTGGCCGTCCCCGACAAACCCCCATCCCGACCCCCACAGTGATGCCCATTGGCAACAGCCTCAAGCTGTGTGACCGAAGCCAACACTGCCTGAAGCTGGGAGCGAAGGGATGCCAACTCAGCCTGCATCCGAACACAGCAGTTGCAGTCCCTATCCATGCTAAAAACTGGGGTGATGTAAAATTTTTTTGATGTGTGTACCTCACACGTGTAATTATCTGTAATAGTGTGCCTGTGGGTGACTAAGGTATGCAGTCACAGGTTTGCTAGTAATGTAGGATAGGTATGGTAAGCTTAATGATAGGAAGATTGCAGACCTTGTAGCTAAGACGACACAGTGTTGATTGTTGGGGTGCACACTGTGAGGTGCCGTTTGCCTCTTTTTTGTGGAGAATTATGCCTCTTCTTTTTGATGATCAGTCATTTCTTAATTAAAACCATGTAATTACCAGTGGATGAGATTCAGAAAGGTACAACAGGCTAAGGTGCTACTGTTGATTTATTATTTCCTTTGTTGGCAGCAGTTATGGAAGCATGATAATGAACTTATGCTATGAGATTCTAATGACGCCTTGTACTTAGAAATGATTCAGTACTGGACAGTACTCCTTATAATTGCATTAAGGTTAAATATTCTTCATGCATGCCACCACAAGCACACTACATTACCACTTTAATGGTGCTCTTAATGTCTTCCTGCAAATGCTTCTGCTGAAAACGATCCCAGATGACAATGAATGACAAGTTGCACTGATGGTATATACACCCAGAAATGAATAACTTAATATCTTATTGTTGCAACCAGAGTGGTTTAGCCATGTACTGTTATGGCTCACTGAGGCTACATTTATTCTCTTAATGACTGAAGTTCAGCTGTGGTGACCTCACAAAGCAACACCAAAACCTGGACAAATTTAAATGTTTCTTCAAACAAAATTTTGTAAGCAAAATATAACTAAAAATCCTTTAGCATGGTACAAGGGGACTTCTACAGAGCAATCAGTCCAATCTCAGTTTGAAGTGTGTGCATGCACAACTTGATGCATCTGAGACACTGTCAATCAATGCTGCCTCAGTGGTGATCCTTAATGCAGTGTCAGGATTTGCTGGAGACCCTTTCAACCACTCTCCGTGTATAACACCCCAGGAGATTTAAATTAGAGATATAGGGAGGCCAAACCATCTCAAACATATGAAAACTGTCTGACATTCAGTTTTGAGCCCAGTGGCTCATATGGGCCACAGCATCGTGTTTATGAAAATGTGGAATTCAAGATACCACTCTGTTGGACAGAATAATGGTGGGACAGATGACTGATCCACCCTACAAGAGCTGTTCAAAAAGTCCCCCACCAATCTCAGTGCACATGTCAATGTGTTGGAGGGTGTGTTGTGTTGCATATTATCAAACATCATCTTGGGGGCTTCAATGAGGGCAACAGTGTCAGTAATGCGAGCAACAAGTTCTTCATGTTTATCCACCTTTGTAGCGTACACATCCTCCTTTAACTTACTCCATCAACAGAAGTCTAATGGGATTAGGTCAGATGATCTGGCAGGCCAGTTAACAAGTCCATCACTGCCAATCCATCACTGAGGAAATGTGATATTCAGATACTGGGATACTCATCTGGTACAGTGAATGGTGATACATCATGTTGTAGGTAAATCTGCCATCATTGCTCTGGTTTCATGTCTTCTAAAAGTACAGGTAGGTCTTCTACCAGAAAATGTGCATATGCTGCAGCCATCCTGTGATTATGCAGGAACACAGGCCCTATCACCAGGTCATCAATCACACCACATCAGACATTCTCTGAGAACTTAATTTGGAATCTTGTTTTCCTTGTCTCCATTGCCCTTATTGCTCCCTCCTACGTATATCTTGCGAAGAGACCATGAGGATAAAACCAGAGAGATTAGTGCCCACACAGAAGCATACCAACAATCCTTCTTTCCACGAACAATACGAGACTGGAATAGAAGGGAGAACCGATAGAGGTACTCAGGGTACCCTCCGCCACACACCGTCAGGTGGCTTGCGGAGTATGGATGTAGATGTAGATGTAGATGAAAACTGTAGGTGTTATGATACCATTACATGTAAATGTAACCTCATCTGTAAATTTAGTGTGCTGCACATCTCTGTGTACACTAATTATTCACAAAATTGTTGTCCGCTTACTGAGCCACTTGGATGTAGATGTTGCATGAGCTGCACATGGAATGAGTACAAGCCCCCAGAATATAATGTACATCACATTGCATTTGTGAAGTATCAAGCTGTGTACTGGTGGGGGGATACAACTGTACGATTCTAATAATGTCTTCCCTTTTCCGAACAGATGGCCTCACTTTATGATATTACATATATGCTGGGTAGTGTTCTGGATTCACATTATGTTTGAAAACCCCTGGAAAATACCCTGGCACAGGGCATGTGTTGGTCAGGAAAACATCTCTGGCATTCTGTCACAGCTGCACTGGCGTGCCATTACAGTACCTTTACACAAACAACGTCTGCATATTCCACATGGAGGAACATATGCATCATGTTGGTATTCATGGACACAATAGACTTGCTCAATCAAACAACACTTAACCATGACATGTGCTCAGCCTCACGACTGCTCGCTGATCCGACCCACAATTGCACACGGTGTACGCTTGCAGCTGTAGCCTTGGTGCAATGTCACAGTGCTGCCATCTGTTGGAAAACCCCAATAATTCTTGTAGGATGGATCAGTCATCAACTCACCACAGCACCTACACAGCATTTGGGTAAGTAATATTCACACTTGTCTTCATATTCATTTATGGATGTGTGTAGTCTTCAGCCTCTCCAGTTCAGTAATGATCGAAAATCAGACACATAATCACAGGATTTTTTCAGTTTACTTTCACATTTAGAATCACCTAACAATTTTTTTTTTCCTGCACCAGAAAAGAATCTTATTTGCCTGGCGGCATTATCTTTCAGTGAAAACAGGAGCAATTTAAAGTGACTGACTTGAAATGCTCATGGACAGCATTTGTCTTACCTTCAATGTGTAGGATCTGTATTGAAGACCCTCTGCTCTCCTTATGACTTAAAAGACTCTCAAAGTGGGGCTTTCTGGCTAGTGCTCCCTTGCCAGTTCACTAATCTATGTTCGACTGTTCTGAAGCTGAATATTTTGCCAAAACATCATGTGTGTGGATTTCAGGCATGTAAAGTAGTGATTACATTTGCTGCTGATTGAGCAGTGTGAGGGCCTCTAACAATCACTGGTCTTTTAGTGCACTTCATTTCAACATATTCACTATTTTCATATTATGAATGTTTACTAAAAACAATAAGCAGCACATAGTGCCAATGATGAGCTCCAATGAAAGGCTAATGTGGCAGAAAATTTAAACTGAAATATGTTCTGATTTTGGTTGGGGCACCATGTAGAAGATCAAATAGAAGTGACCTAGATAAGGTAGGTGCAGTAACCTTGCACACAAATGTGAGTTTTGTTGAGATTCTTCAGTGGCAAGATCAACCTTGGATGATCAAAAATGAGTTTAGCAGGAACTAACTGTGTTGGTGTTGGCATTGGGTGGGGCTCACAATGGTGTTGCACCAGTGGCTGCTATTGGGAGAAGGGGATATGTGAAACATGACCTATAGATTAAAAGGAGTGATAGACAGATTAGCTGAACTAATAGCTGAAAAAATAAGGTTCCACTTTTAGCAGTGGTAGTACAACTGTCATTATAAGAGGTGATCCTATTCTAGGCTAAATACTTCATTCACAAAGACTGCTTTAAAATTAGGTCAAAATAAATGAAAGGTAACACAAAAAAGAAACTTGTTTGAAAATGCTTACTGTGATATATAGAGTGTATCAAAAAGAAGCACCCAATTTGGCATGTCTATACTTCTGAAACTGGCATGTCTATATTTCTGAAACTAATAAACATATACAATGAATTTTGTTTTTTGATAAATGGGAAACTCAAAAATGCAACACGTGAGATGCAAGGCATATGTCAGTACGGTATTCAAACTGTTCCCATACTGCAGCAAGCATGTCTTGAGTTACAGTTTCCACAGCTGCTGTTATGCGATGTGTCAGCTCATTCATTGTTGCTGATAATGGAGGCACATAAAAAAGTCTTTTATAAACCCCTATAAGAAATAATCACATACAGTCAGATTTATACGGACTCCTTGTGAAACTATGGATGCAATCGACATCTGTGTCAGACACTTGGGGATGGCCCAGTGATTGGCATTTATATAAACAACCTGTTTCTCAGAATTGTTCATGCCATCATCTAATGCTCTGTGCTGTAGGAGGATCCACACCAGGTAAGGTACAAAAGTCATACTGAACATTTATTAATGACCCGCACTGCACAAAATGTAGAACACAAAACACTTTCTGTTGTCCCAACACCATTTTTACTAGAACTGAGGTAGGTGCGCACTGCTGCTACCTAGCAAGAACCATGTAAAACTTGAGAATTTGGTCTTTTCAATAGTATGTTGTTCATGCACATATCTCAAACAACATAATAGTTATGATTTTTTAAAATTGGATGATTCTTTTTGATACATACTGTATAAGAATGCTAGAGAACTAATAAACAAATTTAAAATGAGTTTCTTGTCTGTTTACACGATTGAGGATGTCAGAAGGAGGTTGCTATATTATCTCTTTCTGAGAACAACACAAATACACAAAGGCATGAGTTAAACATAAATGAGCACGAATTAGCAGCTTATTTCTGTAAGAAAACTATGAAGAAAGTAGGAATTATAACTTGTGTTCAAAACAGTATTAGGTTCAAATCTTTTTAAATATCTTCGGGGAATAACATTACAAAAAGGGTAGATTGCTACTCATCATCTAGTGAAAATGTTGAGTCACGGATAGGCGCAACAAGAAGACTGCTAAAAAGTAAGCTTTCAGCCAAAAAGCCTTCTTCTGAATTAGACACCACACACACACACACACACACACACACACACACACACATTTACGTAAATGCAACAGTCGCATACATGACCACTGTCTCGGGCTGCTGAGGACAGACTGTGAGCAACTGTGCATGATGGGAGAAGCAACCTGGGTGGTGAGGTAAGGAGGAGGCTGGGAGGAGGAGGGATAGCAGCATAGGGATGGTGGATGGTAAAGTGCTGCTTGTGGGAGCATACAGGGACGAAGTGCAGAGAGGTTAGGGCAGCTAGGTGCAGTCAGGAGTTTAGATGGATGATTTTTTTTCCTTTTTTTTTGGGGGGGGGGGGGGGTGAGGAGTTGAAAAGGAGAGAGGTAAAAAGACTCTGTGGGTGTGTTGGGTGTTGGTGGAATAGAATGCTGTGTAGCGGCAGAATGGAAATAGGGAAGGGGACAGATGGGTAATGGACCATGACTAATGAAGGTTGAGGCCAGGAGGGTCACGGGAATGTAGGATACATTACAGGGAGTGTTCCCAACCGCACAGTTCAGAAAAGTATGGTAGGAAGGATCCAGAGGGCACAGGCCATGAAGCAGTCATTGAAATGAAGAATGTCGTGTTGGACAGCGTGCTCTGTAGCTGGGTGGTACAGTTATTTCTTGGCTTCATTTTGGGACTGACAGGTTGTTGGTTGTAGATAACATGACTGGTTTCACAGTCCTGCCTTTGATGGGAGAGGTGATGCTTGTGACCAGACTGTAGTAGATGGTGGTTGGAGAATGTATGCAACAGGTCTTGCCTATAGGCCTATTACAGGGATGCGAACCATGAGGCAAGGGTTTGGGAGCAGGGATTATGTAGAGATGGACAAAGATGTTGTTTAGGTTCAGTGGCTGGCGGAATACCACTGTGGGAGGGTTGGGAAGGATAATAGGTAGGACACTCCTCGTTTCAAGGCATGATGAGAGGTACACAAAACTCTGGCGGAGAATATGATTCAGCTGGTCCAGCCCTGGGTGGTGCTGAGTCAAGAGGGTAATGCTTCTCTACGGCTGAATGGTGGGACTTTGGGAGGTGGTGGGTGACAGGAGAGATAAGGCATGGGAGATCTCTTTCTGTACAAGGCTTGGAGGGTAATTTCAGTCTGTAAAAGTGTCATTGAGACACTTGGTATATTTTGAGAGGGGCTGTCTAGCCACCTGTGATTATAGCATCTGTAGGGATGAGCAGTCCCTTTTGAAATACACCAGGGATCTTAATGAGGCTTTCACAGACTGAAATTACACTCCCAACCTTGTACAGAAACAGATCTCTTGTGCCTTATCTCTCCAGTCACCCACCACTTCCCGAAGTCCCACCCACTGGCTACAGAGGAGCATTCCCCTCATCACTCAGTACCATCCAGGAGTGAAGTAACTGAATCACATTCTCCTCCCGTGTTTTGTCTACGTCTCGTAGCGCCCTGAAATGAGGAATGTCCCACACAACGTTCTTCTCAACCCTCCCACAGCAGCATTCTACTACCCACTGAACCTATACAATATCCCTACACAACCCCTGCTCCCAAGCCCTCATATCCCTGTAAAAGACCTATATGCAAGACCTGTCCCATACATCCTCCCACCACCACCAACTACTCCAGTCTGATCACAAGCATCACCTATCCCATCAAAGGCAGGGCTACCTGTGAAACCAGTCATGTGATCTACAAGCTAAGCTGCAACCTCTGTGCTGTCTTCTATGTGGGCCTGACAACCAACAATCTGCTGTCCACTTGAATGGCCACCGACAAACTGTGGCCAAGAAACAGCTGGACCACTCAGTTGCTGAGCGTGCTGCCCAACATGACATTCTTCATTTCAATGATTGCTTCATGGCCTGAACCATCTGGATCCTTCCTACCAACACCAGATTTTCTGAATTGCGCAGTTGGGAACTCTCCCTGCAACATATATCCTATGTTCACATAAGTCTCCTGGACTCAACCTTCATTAGTCATTGTCCTTTACCCACCTATCCCTTTTCCTGTTGCCATTCAACCACTACACATGTTTCTATTCCACATTACTTCTCTCCTTCCAACAGCACCTGACCACCCTACTCTCTCTGCACCTTGTCCCTGTATGTTCCCACAAGCAGCACTTTACCTACCCTGCTATCCCTCCCCCTCCCAGCCTCCTCCATACTCCACCACCCATACTGCTTCTCCCATCACGCACAGTTGCTCACAGTCTGGCCTAGCAGCCCAGCCAGAGACAGTGGTCATGGGTGTGAGTGCATTTGCATGAAATCCTTTTTAAAATATTGTGATTATTCTATCCTGGATTTTCCATTGTTTGATTTTGCCTGTAAGGTCACTTGCTAATTTCACCTCAACAGCTTACTTAATATGAGTATCCCAGTAACTAAGCACATACTAGAATCTCTGTATTGTTATATCCAATCAGATGACCAGTACCAAGCTATGTTCCACTATCACAGATTTGCTTGTGTTTTGTAAGAGTGTGTGATGTTTTAGCAGACCTCCACTGTCCTGATTGTCTAATCTATGTACGACTTGCTACAACTGCACTGGATACAGTAGATATGTGCCTTACACAGACCAAGATCATCCTTACAGAACCCAAAGAGCCCCAATCTAAGATAATGGTCAAAAAACATACTTCACACTATGTTTCCTCAGAGTATTAACAAACCAGCTGGAAACACTACATGCATAAGGCAGTGAAACTGTAGACTTAGGTGCCATGTCATTCTCATCATATACCCAATTCATGGTCGGTTGATAGTGTAACATGCATCTAATCTGTCTCTCAGTATACCATTACTGGCAAAAGAAACTTCACCTATGAAACAAGATATGAACTACCCCTTCATCCTGAGACAGGTGGGAAGACCTATCAGCCTGAAAATACAAATCAGGGTGAACTGGCTTCCTAAAAATGTCTTGCCCCCAAAAACTGTCATCCTTCACCCTGACCGATAAATCAAGTTTAGAGAGCTAGAAGTACAGCAGTTTTTTATAGGGCTTCTGAGAAAAGTATTGGTGATACAGAGCTTCATTGTCTGATGCCTTTCTCAATTCAAAATATCCCTCTGTCCTGATGATAGATCCCAATGAAATCTATAGTATTGACATATACACAGATAAGCCAAAATATTATGAGTACTGCCCACTACAACATTGGAAGCTGCCTGGTGGCATTGCAGGAGCATGAGGAGGTAATGAAAGTATGAAAGTGGAGCAGACGCAGACAGAGGATCACCCTAATGAAGCGAAGGGATTCAGATGGGGTAATGCTTTATGATAAGTGACTTTGACAAAGGGCAGATTATTATTAGGTATAGCCTGTGAATGGGTATCTCAGAAACAGAAAATCTGGTGGAATGTTCACATGCTACTGTCATGAGTATCTATGGAAAGAGGTAGCAGGACAGTAAACTACCACTAGGTGCTAAATGGTTGCAAGACCATAACTCTTTACAACAGAATGTGGGGTTTAGAGGCTTGTCTGCTCTGTAAAGTAGGACAGAGGGTGATCTGTGGTGCCTCTGCTGAAAGAGTACAATGCTGGTGCATGCACAATTGTTTAGGCACACGCTGTTCATCATACATTGTTGAACATGGAGTTCCATAGCTGACCACACATATGTGTCCACATGTTTACCCAGCGACATCATCAAATCTGATTGCAGTGGGATCAATGGAAACATATAGCCTTGTTGACTGAATCACATTTTTGGTACACTAGGTTGATCGTCATCTCCACAAACACAGTCACTAAGGTGGATGGCAGTTCCGAAGATGCATCACATCATGGACACAGGCTGGTGGGGGCAGTTTTGTGCTAAGGAAGATATTCTCGTGCACTTGCATGGGTCTGTGGTAGAAACAGAAGATACACTGACAGCTGTGAACCACCTACATCCCTTCATGCTTGGTGTCTTCCTCAATGGCGATGTCATCTTTCAGCAGTATAGGCCCCTACTTGACTGTGTCTCAGAGCCAGAACAGTGCTACAGTGGTTTGAGGAGCATTATAGTGAACTTGTGTCAGTGTCTGGGTGACCAAATTTGCCTAATGTAAATGCAAATTACATGACCTGTGCATAGACATCCAATGCCACATAGATCCAGAAACCCACCAACAATCTGCTGGATTACTGATATGCAGATTCAGTAATGTACAGGGCTATTACAAATGATTGAAGCGATTTCATAAATTCACTGTAGCTCCAGTCATTGCCATATGGTCACAACACACTACAGATACGTAGAAAAACTCATAAAGTTTTGTTCGGCTGAAGCCGCACTTCAGGTTTCTGCCGACAGTGCGCTCGAGAGCGCAGTGAGACAAAATGGCGACAGGAGCCGAGAAAGCGTAGGTCATGCTTGAAATGCACTCACATCTGTCAGTCATAACAGTGCAACGACACTTCAGGACGAAGTTCAACAAAGATCCACCAACTGCTAACTCCATTCGGCGATGGTATGCGCAGTTTAAAGCTTCTGGATGCCTCTGTAAGGGGAAATCAACGGGTCGGCCTGCAGTGAGCAAAGAAACGGTTGAACGCGTGCGGGCAAGTTTCACGCGTAGCCCGCGGAAGTCGACGAATAAAGCAAGCAGGGAGCTAAACGTACCACAGCCGACGGTTTGGAAAATCTTACGGAAAAGGCCAAAGCAGAAGCCTTACCGTTTACAATTGCTACAAGCCCTGATACCCGATGACTAAGTCAAACGCTTTGAATTTTCGGCGCAGTTGCAACAGCTCATGGAAGAGGATGCGTTCAGTGCGAAACTTGTTTTCAGTGATGATGCAACATTTTTTCTTAATGGTGAAGTGAACAGACACAATGAGCGAATCTGGGCGGTAGAGAATCCTCACGCATTCGTGCAGCAAATTCGCAATTCACTAAAAGTTAACGTGTTTTGTGCAATCTCACAGTTTAAAGTTTACGGCCCCTTTTTCTTCTGCGAAAAAAACGTTACAGGACATGTGTATCTGGACATGCTGGAAAATTGGCTCATGCCACAACTGGAGACCGACAGCTCCGACTTCATTTTTCAACATGATGGTGCTCCACCGCATTTCCATCATGATGTTCGGCATTTCTTAAACAGGAGATTGGAAAACCGATGGATCGGTCGTGGTGGAGATCATGATCAGCAATTCATGTCATGGCCTCCACGCTCTCCCGACTTAACCCCATGCGATTTCTTTCTGTGGGGTTATGTGAAAGATTCAGTGTTTAAACCTCCTCTACCAAGAAACGTGCTAGAACTGCGAGCTCGCATCAAAGATGCTTTCGAACTCATTGATGGGGACATGCTGCGCCGAGTGTGGGAGGAACTTGATTATCGGCTTGATGTCTGCCGAATCACTAAAGGGGCACATATCGAACATTTGTGAATGCCTAAAAAAACTTTTTGAGTTTTTGTATGTGTGTGCAAAGCATTGTGAAAATATCTCAAATAATAAAGTTATTGTAGAGCTGTGAAATCGCTTCAATCATTTGTAATAACCCTGTACTTAGTTTCAAAGACAGATGAACAAGCTATTAAGCACGTAGTTATAATGTTTTGTCTCATTATTGTATATTATTCAGTATACTAATAAAAATGACACTGGATTTCTGGTGGTACTTACCTTTAGAAACTGAAATGTTTAGTACTGCTGACAGACACACACATATATAAGTGATGACTTTATCATAGCATTTGGAACTAGTTCCTTCATCAAAGAGAGGAGAGGATAGGGTCAGAAAGGTTAAAAAAGAAATACAGGTCCCTCATGATGAATGAGAAAAAGTGCTTTGTCTCCTACTGCAGGATACATCATCAGGGACTGGGAAGCTATTCTACAAGTAAACTGATGTTGTGGTTCTGGTAACCTGAGAAGCACAGTTGTAACAGATTTGTATAGATGCCCACTGGTTAGTTTCATTACATTGATGACACTTTTGTTATATGATGTCATGCATGAAACGAAGTATACGAATTTAAATTTTCTGAATGATATTAATTCTGATGGAAAGTTCACAATGCAAAATGAGAATAAAGATCAAATCTCATTTTGGGGCCTACAGTTACTTATAAAAATTTATATGAACTTCATGGCAGAAAGCCTACAGAAAGCCCACTCTAGCTCACAAAAATTCCAATTACCATCCCAAGTATAAAAGGAGTATTTAAGACATTGGTGTACTAGGCTAAAGCAATCTGAGTGACATTATTTGGAGGAATAGCTTAATTTAAGAATTATTTTCAGAAGAAACAGCATCTTTGACAAAGATATGGGGCACTACATCCTGAAAGATCTGGAGAAGAAGCGAAAAAAGAAAACAAAATAAAATAAAATAAAAATGGTCACAGACTGCATCAGCAGAGTACTTAAAAGGCATGGTATTGAAACACTGTCCCAACGTAAGAAAAGTACATGTGAATGTCGGAATACTGCTAAGGATCTGCACCCAATAGTTGCAATGGCAGAAGCCTACAAAATCCCTTGCACATACGGTCAACTGTACATAATAACTACTAAAAGCCAAATACCAAAGTTTTAGTAAGGTTCAAGGTACTGTGTTAGGATGAGCGAGGAGGCCATAGAAATTCAGAAATACAAAAACAACTTTAAGAGAAAAGAAGAGGGACTGAAGTTAGAGAAGTTGTGCACCCTTAGTGCTAAATAAAGCAAACAACACCAACTCCTCTGGTGTACAAGCTCCATAACAAGCATCAGTGCACCTGGTATATGATGGTGTCAGACCCATTTACAAGAAAGGGGTACAATAGATATTAATAATTACAAACAGTCTCACTGCTTATCTTTTTCTTGAAGTTACTGTAAAATATTATGTACACAAGAACCACAACCAGGATTATATTCATAAGATGCAGTTTTTATCATCTGATCCAGGATATCACAGATTTAGTGATGACCCAGTAAAGAGAGAAGAGAGTTGGGAGGGAGACAAACAACCTCTTGAAGAAAAGTTAATAATAATAATAACACTTTATTGAACACTCAATGATTCATTGCATATGTATAAAAACAGGTTACAATTCCTGACACATAGCACAATAACACATTCTTCTGAATATGTTACTGATTAACAAAATAATTAAATTACAATTAAAATGGTTTGCTTGACACTAACTACATATTTCTTCAAAGCTCTTTTTATTCTGCATGTAAGTATGGTACTCTTCTAGTGTGTAAAGGGGATTATGTAACAGGAATTTCCTTAGCTGAAATTTACGCTTCAATGTGGATAGTGTCATAACTTTATTGGGCTGTGCTTTGGCTAATTTGGCTGCATATTGTGGACCCTTCTCATACAGTGCTGTTCTGTGGCTGCTGATGTAAATTTTTTCTTTGTTTCTGGTATTGTGCTGTTACAAACCAGAACAAATGTTGGGCTGCAGTCTTTTAACAAGTAATGTGGAAAGGTGAATGATTCTATTATATTATTTATTGCTACAGACAGAGGTACAGAGACATTTTGTCTGTACACTTTTAATACATTAAAACTGAGGCCATCATGCCCTGTGGAACTGGAAGATTTTCGAGAGCTAATGATGTTAATTATTTCTTTGCAGCTTTGCTATGCTCAGATGAATTGCCTTTAAAATTATACTGCAGCTTATTATGTTTCTCATTGATGGCTTCTTCTACTGAAGAAAAATTTGCATGGAACGTATTATCAATTTCAAGTTGATCTTTTACTACTATCCCATTGTGCTAAATAATAAATTCCATACAGGATTTGTCTCTTGTCTATTCTAAAACTGTTTATCACTCTCCAGACACCAGTAGTAACATTATGTGAAGCCTGAAACTTATTTGCAACATAGTTGCTCCTAGGCTGTACTAATAAATCTTTACAGTATTCTCGATAAGTTTTGAAGGCCTCCTTTACCTTGAGATTTTGTCTATTATTCAACATTGTGCTATGGAATAATTTTAATTTTCCCCTTGCTTCAGTGACATAATCATTTATTGAGATACTTTTGTTTATATTTTTAGTTTGTTTAACTTTTGTGGCTACAACTGGGGATGTGGCATCAAAGCAGTAGTAGAAGTCAGCAGCAAAGCTATCATTCTCAATCTATGGTATGTGTGCTAACATACAGTTCACTCTATTAATGTTTTCATAATAGATAATTCTTTTGCTTGCATACAGATTCTTTATGGTGACATAGGGCATCTCATTTGCCTCCAACTGAAGCTGTACTGCATGGTGATCAGAGATGGCTAGTTTTAGAACAGATGTACTGTCGGAAAGATGGGCCATGTTTGTTGTCATGTTATCTGGACATGTTTTGTTGTTAGTCTCTCTAGTTGCCTCATGGATAAGTGGGGTCAGATTGAATTCATCAAGAAGGAGGTGTAGCCTTTCGGTATTGGCGTCATTGGTTAATAAGTCTATATTTATATCTCCTGTTATTATAGTATTTGCATGGCCATTTAACCCAGAAAATGTACTGGCTATATATATCAGCAAGCCAGACAGATTTTTGAAAAATGTATCCATACATGCCCCAGGTGGCCTACACACACTGATAATTGCTATATTTTCTCTACCCCATGTTAGATTTATAGCAACAAATTCTGTGATTCCTCCTATGCAGAATGCACTGAAGTCAATAACACTGAAATTACTTGCTTTAACAGTGAAGATTGCTACGCCACCCCCAGACTTGTTTTTCCTACTAAAGGCAGAACAGTATTTCATGGAGAGTGCTTGACTAATGCTAATTAGGCCTTCAGTGTACCAATGTTCAGTTATGATTAAAATATCAGGTTTATCAAGACACATATTGGTAAAATCTTCTCTGGTTGACAGCAGAGTCAATGCGTTGTTCCCCAGCAACATTTCAGCAAGTTTCTTACTTGCTATCTTCAGGTGAAGTGTCGGGTTCTTATCTCATCTGGATCTTTATAGCCGCTGGACCACGGGCTTCTCTGCATCCTCAGCACTGGTCGGGCCAATCAGACGCAGGCGGAATCGGTGCAGCGGTATGTGGTGGAGCGGAGTAGGGCACAGGGTGATACACAGCCTCCGAGAAGATGAGGATACTGTCATTCTACCAGCAGACAAAGGGAACACGACAATGCTACTACGAGCGGCTGACTATTGGGACAAGATTAATTCGCTGCTGCAGGACCAGGCCTACAAACAAGTGTAGAAGGACCCTACAACAGCTGTGACTAGAAAGACCATTGGTCTTCTCAACAATTCAGGTCTGAGTCAGATCCTAATAAAAAGGCTTTACCCCAGAGCTTTGGTTCCACCATGGATATACAGTCTCCCCAAGATATACAAGAGGGAGGTACCACTACGCCCGATAGTAGACACGATCAATTCTCCTACCTATGGTATATCCAAACACCTGGCACAACTACTCAAGCTTCTCATGAGTAAATGTCCCGACCACATCAAGAATTCCATGGAGTTTGTTAAGACACTCAGGGAGTGGCATCTTGACAGAAATGATATTATGGTCAGCTCTGGCGTTACATGCCTCTTCACGAGAGTACTGTTAGAGGACTCCTTGAAACTACAGGAGCATCACTTTGATGAAGAGACAGTGGAATTATTCCACCATGCACTCATGACCATATATTTCCAGTGTGGAGGCAAGTTTTACCAACAGGCGGATGGAGTTGTTATGGGATCCCCACTGGCACCCTGTATCACCAATTTGTACATGTAATACTTCGAGGATATCACCTTGGAAACAGCACACCTTAAACCCAAGGTCTTTTATTGGTACATGGACGATACTTTTATGGTCTGGCCACATGGCAAGTACACTAATGGGATTTCTCAATCATGTGAACAGCATACACGAGAACATCAAGTTCACAATGGAACTGGAAGAAAATGAGTGCCTACCCTTCCTCAATATCCTAATAAAGAAGAAAACAGATGGCACACTGGGACACTCAGTATACCGAAAGAAAACACACACACACCTGTACCTCAATGCCAACAGCTGCCATCACCCAGCACAACGGAAACCAATGCTCACTACCCTTGTCCACAGAGCTCATGACATATGTGACAAGGGCAGTTTATCTACTGAGATTCAGCACCTGGAGGAAACCTTCCAGAAGAATGGATAGACTGAAATGCAGATTATATGCACTCTCAAGATGATCAAGAAGAAGAAGAAGAAGAAGAAGGAGGAGGAGGAGGAGGAGGAGGAACTTCAGGAAGAAGAGAACAACAAAGGTCTGGCATTCCTCCCGTATGCAGGGCCGTCCATGGCCAGAGATTGCCAGGATACTGGAGAAGAACAAGATAAAAACCATCTTCCATCCTCCAGCAAAAGTCATAAATATTCTGGGGTGTAAGAACACCAGGTGTCTATAGCATTTCCTGTGAATGTGGGAAACAATTTATTGGACAGATGCAGTGTTGCGTAACACAACACATCTCTGAGCATGTGAGAAGCGTTCGCCTCAGACAAAAAGAAAAATCCACGGTAGCTAAGCACAGCCTCAGTTAAGAACACATATTTCAATTTGAAGAAACCAAGAGACTATGTAGAGCAAAAGGTTTCTGGGACTCGACTATTAAAGAGGCAGTGGAGATACAGGTAATTGATAACCTGGTCAGTTGGGATAGTGGTTTCCTACTCAGCACCACGTGGAACACAACATTCCAATTCAGCACCACGTGGAACACAACATTATCAAGAATAAGATGGGAGCACACTGATGGAGGCAGGTCAGTGGCGGCAGATAGAATAAACAGGTCACACCGAGATGAGACACCAGGACCTAGTGCCCACGGCTCCACCCCACCATGCACCGCCATGCTGGTTCTGCTTGTGCCTGATTGGTTCGACTGGTACCGAGGATGCAGAGAAGCCCATGGTCCAATGGCTATAAAGATCTGGATAAGATGTGAACCCGACACTTTGCCTGAAGATGACAAGTAAAAAACATGCTGAAACATTGCTGGAGAACAATTCATTGGCTCGGCTGTCAACCCAAGAAGACTTTATCATTGAGATGTGCCGAGAAAGCCTGCATTCTCATATGTAATAATATTCATATCATTGGGCTTGCTTTTAAGACTACCAAAATTCTGATGTACGACATTAAGTCTGAGTTTCTCCTGCTGAACAATACAGAATGATTTAGGGCTACCAAACTGTCCAGCAGGGTTTACAAGTTTCCCAGGCTTGCCTGCAGTGGCTGTTTGTGTGCCAGATTCTGATTTAGTGGGTTGTGCCATTCCATGGCAATCCACACATTTACACTGCTTAGTGGAGAATTTCGTCTAATTTCCTTGACAATTAATTAGCTGACAGTGCTTTTGCCTCTTTTATTCATGTGCTTACCTTGAGTTGTATGCAGGTCTCTTTCTAGATTGCTGACATTTACCAGGGATTAATTGTGAAATGTATTACATATTGTTTTAGGCCTATCATTTTACTTGTGCACTTCCAAGTTCACTATAGATTGTTCTATTAGATCATGCCTCTGTGGAATATTAATGATAATTACTTTAGTGTTAATCAACTTACCGAGTGCCACTTTCATGTGCATGATAGTGTCATTTGTTTGATCTTTTGCTATATCATTTGTTCCTCCCATGATTACGAAACAATCATTTGATGATAAAGATTCACTATTTTGATACACAACTTCTCCACAGCAGAAGGAGATGGTCCAGGTTGAATGTGAGCCACAGCTGTAAAGTCATCCTGGATACTCAAAATGTTTTGCACTATTCCATGACCGTGACTGTCTCCATATATTAGGATCTGTCCCTTCTTGTGTTTCCGATTCACCTTGCTTCTTCTATTGTTCTCTTGGACCAGATTCTTCCATCCACTTTCCTGGATTTCACTGTTGTTATCTTGGACAGGTTGTTTACATTCACTTCGGTTAGCACACAAGTTTAGGGCCTGTTTTTTTAAATTATTACCAGCAGCTTTTTTGCAGTTTGGAGTGTTGCTCTTTGTTTGCACAGATTTAAATGGTACATTTTCCACTATCTCATCAAGAATCTGATACCTGTTTTTAGCCATAACAACTGGAACCTTTTTTTTGTTCTTGATTTAGGCTTACAGTTGTTGAGCAGTCACTCATGATCAGTTTCGCTCACCTTTTCATTTACTAGAGAAACCTCAGCCTGTAGACACTGAATTTTACTTATTAAGTCTCCAGCTGTTGCTGAAAATGTGCAATTACAGTCGTTATTTTACCTGTGTTTTTGAGGCAGCACTGAATACATTTACAGTTTGTCACGAATTCGTTATTTTCTTTCACTGACTGATCAATTTTAGTATGTCGAAAATGGAATGAATGTTTACATTTTACACACCTGATGCCGGTTTTCAACACATTTTCGTAGTTTCTGCACTTTTCATTGTCTACATTAGTGTTTTTATGTGGATTAAGAAATGTTGCAGTTCCACTTGCTGCCATTTCACTTCCTTGTCATAAAGTACTATCATGACTCTTCACTAGTATTGTACTGTCCATCCTAAATTATATGATTTTCTGAAGATCCACAAGGAAGCGGATCCTCTAAGGCCTATTGTCAATAATGTAGATGTTCTGAAATATCATGTAGCAAAACACCTTGCTACACTCTTGAACCCTCTAGTAATCCAGTGTGTACATGATGTTACAAACTCAGTAAATTTCATGTATCATTTAAGAGAGATTGCATTTGAGTGACATGTTTTACTAAGTTTTGGTGTAATCACTTACATTCCCTTGCTGGGTTCATTACAGTTACATAGGCATTGAATTAGCTGACTGGATCACACATGTGTTGACTCCCACTTACTTTTTAGTCATTGATCAATTGTATGAGCAAACAGACCAAACTGCTATGGGGAGGCCTTTGTCACATATTGTTGCCAACCTCTTTATGCAAGACTTTATGGAAAGTACCCTGGAGTTGGCTGTATTAAAACCTGTATTATTTTTTAAGTAGACAATAATATTGTTATTTGGTCTCATGGCAGCTTCTCAAAAAATCTCAGTTCAATCTTCCCAAATATTCACTTCCCTGTGGAGGTAAAAAAGTATGGTTTGATCCCTCCCACATTAACAGAGAAGCCTGGCATTCACAAAATTTCATATCAGTGTGAGAAGGCTTACATTGGCTCAATTTGCACAATTCAGAACAGGTGTGTGGAACATCATTATCACACGAGAGTGTAACAGCCTGAAAATGGGTGGTAGTTGATCACTGTTCAAATGAAGGACATAGGATGAAATTTGACAAGATCCTGGTAGATACCAGTATTTCTAATTTTTGGAACAGTGTGTTCAAGGAGTCAGTTGAAATTAGCTTGGCGGACAGCTTGATTAATAGATGTGAAACTCTCTACTATTTTGCATCAAAGCACAATGTTCTTTGGTGTGGTCATCCAAGTAATTGATGATAGTCTCTTATTGCAATGCATCATTGGAATCGGCTACTACTACATGCGGCGCCACAAACCTAGTCTTGAGGGCAGCACTGGTGGTGGGTAGCACAAGTGCCATGTACAGTTTGGGGACGTATAAAGGATAATGGTGTCCAGTCTTGGTGTGAGATTTTAAAAGGACTAAGCAGCAGCATCTCTCCTGAAGATGGTGGACAAATGGATTGCTGAAATATTGAGTCATGTTGATTTTAGGATCTGATAGCAAACCATAAGGGACTGCCAAGAATTATTATGCCTGGAAAGCCTATGCAGTCACACCACGCATTTTTATTCAGATATATTACTACCATTTCAGGTGCAATGGAAATGTTTACATAAGTCTTCGATTCGAAATGAAAGACAGAAGTCGGTATTAACAGTATTTCAGGCAGAAAGCAGCATCTGCATACCAGCTCCTGAAACAAGAACATTTCAAGCAGGGCTCTGTATCTGTAGGTTAACCTTATTCCTGTTTCAGCAGCTGAAAAGTAGAAGCTATATGCAAAGTTCTTATTGTTATAAGAATAGTGTCAATGCTTACAATGACGTACGTTGATTATCTACCTATACCACAGTGTCTTTTTAAAGTTTATTAAACATTGTACAATATATAATCCCAAAACAGTATTTATAGCAACGTAAACAATCAATTATTGACAAAATTATTTAATTGGATAGATAAAAAAATCTACTTACCAAGCAGTGGCAGAACGCACACATAAAAGACAGCTGTAATTGGCAAGCTTTTGGAGCCAGTGGCTCCTACTTCAGGCAGAAGGGTTGAAGGGGAAGGTAGAGGGGTGAAGGAAAAGAACTGGAGAGGTCTAGAAAAAGTGGTAGATTTTGGAAAAGTTACCCAGAACTGCAGGTCAGGGGAGACTTACCGTAGAGTCTTTCCTTCTCATCCCGTACAGTAAGTCTCCCATGACATGCGGTTCTGGGTGACATTCCCGAAATCTACAACTTTTCCTAGACCTCTCCAGTCCTTTTACTTCACCCCTCTTCCCCCCCTCCCCACCCCCCTTCAACTCTTCTGCCTAAAGAAGGAGCCACTGGCTTGGAAAGTTTTCCAGTTACAACCTTCTTGTGTGTGTGTTCTGCCATTGCTTAGTGAGTAGAATTTTTATCTATCCAATTGCATAATTTTGTCAAAACAATATTTAAAATGTTATATTGTAAACACAAAGAATTTTCTCTCTTGCATCCACTAAAAATATATTTTCCATCCATTTTCTTCAAAATATACCATATTGTAAACAACTGCTCCACAGTCAGATATATGTTTAAAAAGAACGCAAATTTATTAGGTGCATGCACAAAAAATTAACAAAATAACTTTAACCAAGTAAATCAATTACTAATAATAACACACGTGAGTGTAGGTTGCTACTCGCCACACAGGTCAAGCACTCACATCAGACGTGGCTGCAGTCAGGCCTCAGTGTCTGGAGTGGGTGTGCATATAAGTTGCACTCAAGGAATGTGTGTCTGTTTTCTACTTTGGAAAAATGGCTTTGTCCAAAACGTTAAATATTTGTATCATTCTTTTTCACTGTGCTTGCCTGGGTCTCAATGACTCATCCTCTATGTAGTAAGTAGCAATCTATCCTTTCCATTCTTCCATATATTAATAATGTTATCTATTGCCCCGTAAATGTCTAAATAGTTGAAGTTTTACATTATTGCAGATATTGCAGCACAATAAATTAAAAATTAGTTTTGACACTCAAATGCTATACGTTCCAGGTGAGTTCTAGGTTTTTCTAAATAGCATATCATGATCAATTTTTGTAGGTAGCAGTAGTAATACTGGTACTGTCCAATACAAATACAAAATCAAAAGGAATAATACTCTCAATACCCTCAGACACAAATGAAATGTTCAATAAGGCATAAAAAGAAGCAAGGTCAAGGAAACTAGAAAATCAAATATATTACATTGTTTTAAGACTAATAATGAAACATCATGATGAGTAACTTCAGTGCACAATGATTTGATGAGATTAATGACCCAAACCATTCTTTCACTGAAAAAAGAATAGTTATTTTTCTTTATGAGAAGGCAACAAAGAATTACTTTTATTTCCTGATTGAACCATTCACTCATTAGAAGAGTATGAACTGCTTTAAAGCTTCCTAGCAGATTAAAATAATGTACTTGGCTGGTACTTCAACCGTAAATCTGCCTTTAATGAAGAATACTCATACCAACAGAGTTATCCAGACATGACTGACAACCCACACTTACAACTTCACTTCTGGCAGTCGCTCTAGCCTACTTTCTAAAATTAACAGAAGTTCTCCTGCACAATTGCTGAACTAGTACTCTTGAAAAATAAAATATTCCAAAGAAGTTGCTTAGTCATAACCCATAGGATTATTTCCAGACATCTGCAGCAGAGTGTGCACTATTATGAAACTACTTGGTAAATTAAAATTGCTATTTCAGCAAAATATGCGGGACAGCTTCTGTGACATATGGAAAGCAACTGGAATGAATTAGTGGCAGAAGTGAAGTTGAGGGCAGGTCATGAGCAATGTCTGAATAGCTCACTGGATAAAAGAGTTGCCCATGAAAGGAATGATCCCGGGTGCACGACTCTGTCAAGCACATTAGCTTTACACACACACACACACACACACACACTTGCATCCACAGTAGATGTTGGAAATACTAATAACAAGGTCAGTATATGTTAAAAATAATAAAGTAACTCTTTATTGCATTACTGACTGAAAATGGTATATTATGCCTGCTACAAGCTTCTAACATGCATTACAATAATGTTGGTATAAGTTAGAAATAAACTACTAGTAAAGGAGGAACTTTTGAACTCCTTATTACAAACACAGTGTTACAACATGCCATGGTGCTTCATGTAATGAGACCAAGTTGCTTCACAACAGGAACTTTATTTTATGGAGTAATTCTGCTGCTCAGCTTCAAGCTCCATCCGTTCTTTTGCTGTGATTTTCTCCTCATCAATCTCAACCTAATGATAAAATAGCACAAAATACAAACACAATTTACACTGTTTACTTTATATGTCTAAAACAAATATAAAAATTACACTCTGTCCACACCTTCTTTCTTCATACATTTATTTTTTTTTACTTGCAAAGATCCACTCACTAGTAATGTGACTATTTTGTCACATTTTGCATGAAACTATAAAAGTTACCAATAACTAAAATGAATTACTACACAGTCACCTTTCTTTCATTTTTGCTTAAAGTTATGTTTTGACTGTTTGTAGGAGGAAATGCAATATGTGACTACACTGGAGAATGTACTGATTAACTTGAGATATAGGTACAGTAGAATTTTAGGGAATTAAGAGAGCATTTCAGTTTGCTTTTGGAGTTGTCATTTTGTAGGTTTCACACCACATTTTTTGTGAACACTTAGTTGATAATATTGCTTTTAAAATGCAGTTTGTTCGTTAGTCAGCAAATAATCTGTAACATTTGGTTATTTCTGTAGCGACTACTTAGCATGATCATTGTATTTTTACACAGCAACATATCTGTTCCAGTTTAGAGTGACCTTAACAGTTACTCTTGAAAATTCTGCATAGTTCTAATTTTTTAAAAGTGTATCAGTTTTAAATCCTGGATCTTCTCTTGCATGATACTTTACCAACATTATATTTTTAATTATGGAATTGAAACATTTAAAATGAAATACATTTTACCAGTGGAAAAATGTTCCTGATGTAGTGCAAAATGGGCTAATATGTTCCTCTTTAAAAGACTTTGACAGACAAATGGTGGATCAGCTACCTTAGTCTCATTCTGCCGTCCTTGCCAAAAATATTGGCATGTGAACATATTCACATTCTTTTAACACAAAACATTCTAAACCCTTGTACCCTGTGAAACATTCATACTCAGAATCTCCCTCTCACTGCCATTGTCTACATATCTATCTTTCTCCCACTGTTCCCTTTTTCTCCAGTTGGCTCTTTTTCCTATCTGTCTCTCCCACTGTCACTGCCATCATCCCCCTATCTTGCTCTTCCTTCCCACTGTCTTCTCTGCTACTTTCACTGTCTTTCTGTCCCACTGCCATTATCTTTATCCCATTTTCTCTTTCCCATTGCCATTGTCTCTTTCTTTCTTGCTTTCAGTCTGCTGTCTTTGTCTTTAACCACCATTGTCTCCTCTCCACACATGTCCTTGTGGATGGTTTTGAACCCTAGACTGGGAAATTTTAACGTGTCTGTATGGGGAATGGGGGAAAGTGGGTAAATTTTATCGTGTTATTCCTCCCCCCTCCCTCCAAGCCAGTGTGTGGTCTCCAGAAGGTGGAATGAGGACTGAGGCAGCTGGTTCCCTGTCAGATTAGAAGAATTTTTGATTTTTGTGTGCTCCAACAGGAGCATTTTTCAGCTTG
Organism: Schistocerca serialis cubense; assembly: GCF_023864345.2. NCBI lineage: Eukaryota > Metazoa > Arthropoda > Insecta > Orthoptera > Acrididae > Schistocerca > Schistocerca serialis. Next base: position 462,663,617 of record NC_064639.1, read on the forward strand.
TTCCCTTCTTTTCCCTATTACAGGAGGGTGTGCTGCTTATTTAAAATGAATTCTGTATTTCAGTATAATTATGACAGTTTATTTATGTATTTTGACAGATTTATGTAATTTCAAACATATAAACAACAAATAAGTAAGCCTAAAGTAAGGTTAACACTTGTCTCTCATCCAACACAAGTTCACTTTACACTACTTTACATGAGAATGCACAACATTTTTTTGGCTACACCTACAATATACCAAAAAAGTAGCATTTTACTTGCAAATACAAAGAAATTCATATGGAAAAATAATTTTTGTGGGGTGCTTTTGCTGCCAGGTGAAGACAGCCAGTATATGTGAGACACCTATTATACAGACAGCACTTCATTAAGTTTTATTGGTGAAAAAATTGTGGCTAAAACATAGTTTGGTGACCTCAGAACCCTTGCAATGACCCCAGAATCCTTACCATGTGTTCACTATGTCAGGTAAAACTATATTACTCTGACCAGTTGTTATGCACATATTTATGTGCATAAGTATGGTAACTCTGAACCTCTGGGTCTCTTTAATGGCTAAGCATCTCAAAAAAAGTTTCAAGATCACTGCTAACATCATCTTAAGACACATACGGTACAGATATCGATGATTTGCCATGAATGGAAATTACTGACGAGGCCATTCCTGCAACTGGCACTTCTGGTAACCAAAAATCATGGTTTTTGGGTGTATCTTAATAGTGGGTAAGGATTTTTGAAAATGAGAAGATGGTGTTTCTAGATGAAAGTTTACAGAATGTAAGTTAAAATTTAAGCCATTTTCTATGGTCAACTGTAGCCTACTGCGCAAAAAATGGTTAAAAACCGGTTTTTGCAGTTTTCTGCCTAAATACAATAACTTTGAACATGTGGATATTGGTGATGGATAATAATTTTGAAAAAAGTTTCATATTTCCCCAAGAACATCATCTTAAGAAGATATGGTAAAAATCTGGATGATTTTCCACAAATATAAATTCCATCAGTAGCCATCCCCACAATTGGTACTGTTGGTATCCAAAAATCAGAGTTTTTTGGGGGTTTTCTCAGCAACCAACCACAATCAAATGGGTCTTTGGTAAGCCACCTAAGGTCCACTCTAGAACGCCCTTAATGCAAAGAAACCAACTGTTCTGCTCAATTTTCTTGCGCTGGAGAAAATGTGTAATGTCTGAACAGTGACACCATAGTGTAGGATAATTACAGTATGCCCATTCTTCTGATAGGTGTACAAGTGGTTGCTAGACCAAGGGCCATCCAAAACACCTGCCCCTTATCTGTGGGATCAAAAGAACCTGAGATACGAGCCCCTGAAAAACCACATTTTTGCACATGGATTTTTGGATCATTTTGCTATGGTGCACTATCATGCGCAGACCAAAAACGACAGATGAAACAGACAGCTGTTTGGCTGGAAACCAGCTGACTGACCATCCTACAAGCCAGATAGATCTGGTGACCAGATATTTGGCCAAACATTGTCATGAAGCATGTTGTAATGTGTAGGTCTGAGCAAGCACGTGGAGGTGAGCCACAGACGGTCAGGTATTTGGTAAATTCAGACAATGTCATTCATAACTGAAGGGAGTGATTGACATATTTATTAACTTACCTGTTTGATTTTTTGTAAATTGTGATCACTTTCACGTGTTATTTGAGATTACTACTAAAATAATATGTTAAATGCAAGAGGATTTACAAAAACTGTCATTGGTAAAGAAAAGATTGCCTGTTTGTGAATATTTTGATCCAAACAGTGACAACAATAAGTATGCTGGTTATTTGTTTGTTGTACTGGGTTCAGAAGGAAAAAAAGTATGTCCATACTACAGCCTTAACTCGACATTTATTCTTTTGTTTTGAAATGTTTTCTAACACTGATCAACTGGTGTGTGTTCACAGACGTGATGATTTATGGAATATTTGGTTTAATTAAACTTGTTTGTGATCTGTAGATGTTTTTGTAAAATATAGCTATAAAAACAGTTTAAACTAATAGAAAATACCAAACCTATCTTAAACCTAATAAAATATTTTTTATCTAACAGATACTTCACCTGTGAAGAATCATTTGAAAATGAAACTTCTAGATAAATTTCAAGCCGTTAACAAAGGTGTAACTGCTAGTATATCAACACCATGTTTAGCCATCCCCAATAAAAATCTGTCTTCAACACTGGCAGAGATGCAATTGACTATGTCAGAATCACTTGAAAAGCAATTGCTTTGGGATGCAAATGTTATGAAAGTTTAAAAAATCATTATTTAATAGCAGAGAATATTTCATTAAATAGTGAGCTTATTATCTGTTGAAAGGACCATATTTACGAGGGTTGGAACTTAAATAGTGGCAACTATTTATTCACAACTGATACAAAAGATACATGTTCGCACCTGTTACTGTCCTTCAAAGTAGTCACCAGAATTGTGTAGAACCTGTTGCCAGAGATGTGGAAGGAGTAGTATACCATTAGCAGAGCCTGTTCTGTTGATGGTGCGAATGGAGCAGTCTACTGCCTGTCGAATCTCTGGAACAGTTCTGAAGCGAATGCCACAAAGTGGTTTCTTAATTTTCGGAATCAAATCAAACTCACAAGGACTTAAGTCTGGGGAGTATGGTGGATGGTACAGTACTTACCAGTTCCATCGACCGAACAGAGCAGCCACAGCTTGCGCTATATGCACCCACACATTGTCGCGCAAAATGATGGGTGGGTTGCGCAGAAAGTATCGCCGCTTCTTTCGCAAAGCTGGTCACAGGTGATGCTCCAAAAACAAACAGTAATACTGTGCATTGACGGTCTGCCATGGAGGAACATAATGCGTTAGGATAACACCATCACAGTCGTACATGAGAATCACCATAACTTTAGACCGCTCCATTTGCACTATCAACAGAACAGGCTCTGCTAATGGTATACTATGCCTTCCACATCACTGGCAATGGGTTCTACAAAATGCTGGTGACTACTTTGAAGGACAGTAACAGGTGCAAACATGTAACTCTCTTGTATCAGTTATGAATAAATAGTTGCCACTATTTAAGTTCCAACCCTCGTATAAGACTCCTAGAACAAGCGTTACTCCCCATAAAATGCCAAGCCATATATACATTTCCCAAACAATTGTTCCTGATATCTACAAAATAATTTATGAAAAAATCAAAAGAAATATTTCAGGTGCTCTCATAACTTCTGTTGTATGAACCTGTTTGCATAACAGTGGCAGCTTCCTGAATTTCACAGCTCATTGGGTGTCTCCTGAATTCTAGCTGAAACATGGAGTTATTGCTATGAAGCCATTTCTAGGTTTTGACACTGGAGAAAATATAACAAGGGAGATTAATACTATCACAGACCATTGGTATACTGACCTATGCAAAGTACATTTACTTAAGCATGACAGTGGTGCTAATATGGTCAAAGATTTGGAGTGTGCGAGTCTGATTTTGGTAGACGTTTTATTTATTTGCCTGTAACTGAGTCACTGAAGGTCCATAATTGCTGCTGGTAGACCACTTGTAATGCACTTCATTCATTAGAGCTTATCTCAAGAAAAGCTGTTGGTGATTAAAAAGGAGCTAAATTTACTGGAGTATCCATTGGCGCAAATATCAGCCCAAGACAGAATTCCACCATTTATGTGGCAGAGCGCCTATAGGAACGAAAAAGTGCTCTGTTGCTGTATGTGGCTGATCAAAATACACTTACTTTTTGATGTATTGTCAGTAGTTTTTGATGGAGTAGTGTGCTAAGCTTTAGAAGCCCTTCGTAGAAAGAAGTTTTGGTAACTCCTGCATATACAAGGTAAGACTGTATGTTGTGGCAGTAAATATGTACTTAGACAAGGAGGAGACAGCACAAGGATCTAGTGACTTACTATGTGTAGGGAGCCTCTTTGAAAGCTGAATTAGAAAGTTCTCTCAGATCCTTAAATAAAGATGACAAATCACTTATTTGCAACACAAGATTCAAGGCAGGCTATCTGAGTGTTGTTGAAGATGAAACAGCTCAACAAAATATCTTCTGGAATTTGGCAAAGAATCTTCCACCAGTAGCAGTTCATTACCACACCCACTAAAAGAAGTAGAGGAGATGAGACTGAATCAACTGCGACTCACGAAGTTCAAAACACATTTTGGGATTCCTTTACTGAGGTAGAAAATAAAAACAATAAGAAACTTCCTGGCAGATTAAAACTGTGTGCCCGACCAAGACTCGAACTATATAGTAAACAGAAAAATGTCCAAAATACCACAGCATCTAAACTTTACAGATCACAAGAAAGTTGTGAAAAGATATACTTTCAGGAGAAACGTCCTGAAGAAAAAGGAAAGGAAAAACAAAAAAACAAAAAACAAAAACAAACAGACCTGAAAATGTTACATCAAAATATTCAGCACCTAAGCAACAAGCGAATGCAAGTTACAGCAAACTCTAAGTGAGGAGAATGCAGATATAGTCATTCCTACAGAACATGTTTTGTTCAATAATTGAATTACTATTACTAAACCTGACAGCTATGCTATGTCCACTAATTTCAATCAGAACATAAAAGTGGGAGTGAGGCCATGTATTGCACATAGCATCTACATTCTGCAAAACTGTATTTCATTACAGAAATGGTGTATAAATGACATTTGAAATTTCAGCAATAAAGCTGGTGGTAAATAAAGTTCCCCTGATCATTATAGACCTACAGACCTCCTAATAACAGAGTTGATGATTTCTTACAAAACATAGAAAAAATGATTGACATTCTAAGTAGGAAATATAAGGATGTAGGTATTGTTTTAGATAGTGATTGTAATATGGATTCCTTAGAGTACACTGAAGATTATGAAAAGCTAAATGACATTCTGCGTAGTTAAAAATTTCCCAGAGAGAGTTCATGTGCCAACCAAACTAACTAGAGACACCTCTAGTTGTACAGACAAAAAATAGATACATACATAGAGTTGATACAGTATACTTCCACCTCTCAGATCACATTTGACAGACAGCTGAAATATTGAATATAAACGGTCCACAAAGAATTCATGAGACAAAGGAAATTTGATGTATAAATGACAAATCTTTGTAGAAGTTAAAGTCTTCACTGTAGTCTGAGACATGAAATAATGTATATTGTGCTGAAAATGTTGCAGACAAGTGAAATAACTTTTTTAACACTTTATCCATTTCAACGTAACATTTACAATCCCTTTCAAAAAGAAAAAAATGCCCAGAATTGTTTAAGAGTGTCTTCTAGAGTGAGACAAATGAAGTAGAAAATACTTACTAGCTGGAAAATATGTAAACAGTTCCCAGAGCGATAACCTAGAGATAATTACCTATCTCGTCAAAAAGTCTATATACATACACCAAAAAACTGTATAACAAACTCAGTTAACATTAAAAAACCAATATGGAACTGTGTGAGTAAGTGATTTAGTAGAAAACCGAAACGTAGCATCAGCAGTATCCAACTGAGGAATGATAGTGTGACCCTTATATAGTCGTAATGCTTTTAGTAACTCAGGTACAATATCTGTGGCCTTTGGTTCTGATGATCGTAGAACTCCTAACCAGGTACAAAAATGGTCAATGTTTATGAAATAAATAAAACTGGAAAAGAGAGAATTATAAATAAAATAAGGAATCAATTTACAACAGGCACTGAATAAAATGCAATTCCCTCCATTATCTTAAAGAGGTGCAAACAGTCACTCTTTGCTGTTCTGGTTCCCCTGTTCAATAAAAGTTTAAATGAAGGTGTATTTCTATCTGAATTAAAATTTACAGTAGTCATGTCACTGCTTAAAAAAGGTAGGACTGACAAAGTTGAGAACTATTGACCAATCAGTTTAATTCTGATCCTAATTTTTAGAAAAAATTGTTGCACTGAAATTAGAAAACTCCTTTGTCACAGAAAAAATGTTAAAAGTCATCGAACATGGTTTTAGGAAAGGCTACTCAAAATCATCTGCCATATGTGATCTAGTGCACAAAGTATTAATGAAATTAGATGAGAAAGAAAGGGTGCCATATTTGTTCCTAAACTTATCACCAGCTTTTGTCATACTATCTCATGAGCTGCTATGAGCTGTCATCAGATAAATAGCTAAGTCTCTTACAATCATACATATAACACAGATATCAGGTTACACAACTTACACACAAATTGAGCAACATTATTAAAATATACAGCTGCAGTCCAGCTACAGTGCAGTGTGGTTTGACCCAAGAGCTAGTTGTGGGGCCTTCATTGTTCACATTATATATTAATAATCTACTCACAGTGCACAATAGCAAGGTAACTATCAGACAACAAAACATTTGTTACCTGGAAACACAATGAGAATGATCTGGCCCTAATTTGTTGTTGTGTCTTGCTTGGCTTGAAGAATTACTTTCACAGTATCACTTGGGCTTAAACCTTAGTAAAATAAGTCTAATGGTCTTTCAAGTAAACCATCAACCTGCTGGAGTGCAATGGAATGTTATGACTGATAATGGTACAGAAATAAAGTTGGATGATAAAACTGCCCTCCCTGGTGTAGTGTTAGACACGCATCTCTCTCTCTCTTGGAAACATCACATTTATCTTTTACACAAAAAACTAAGAAAATCAATTTACCCAAGGAGGACAACACCACAAGTTAATTATGAGCAATTATGACCTGTGGTTATTGGAACAGGCAGGCATGTATAGGAGTAGCTGACCTTATTGCACGTACAATACCTTATTTTCTTTCCATGAATCATCCAAACAGACAACAGCCCCTATTACATGAGGATCAGATTTTGTAACAAACTTCCAAAGAATTTAAAAAGCTCAAGTGTAAGCCACTTTCAAATGGCCTTGATGGAGTTTCTTACCAATAAATGTTCCTACAGTACAAAGGAATTTGTTTCAGAGCAATATAATATTTTCATTTGTAACAATGCTATTCATAAGCACCAATAATAAGGAGATATACTGCTTTTTTATTCTCTGTAATTTCTCCACAAATTTTTGACAGAAATGTAAAATATGTCCACAATTCACAGAAAATCTTGCAGTATCATGTGCTATTGATACCATGCAGCACCAGTCCACACTTAGAAGTTGGCAGCTTCCATGTGATCATGCCACCAATCCATGGCCAGCTCTGAGACACACCCTCCTCAGCCTGAGCCACTAAGGAGCTAACTTAAAGGACACTGTACTGGTCTAGCCAGATAAGAAACCAGTCTCCACATGAATGAGACAATTTAGGGCATAACAGATTACAAATACACAGTCATACATACAAAGAAAAATTTAGATAAACAGCAAAACCATTTTCACACATCATTCAGTCAAGCTAGATGATGATGATGATGATGATTTGGGTTGAGGGGGCACTCAACATCATGGTCATCAGCACCCTGTCAAAAAGTCAATATGAAATCTCATGGGTGGGGATGAAGGCTGTCCCCACATGTGGAGCAGTTTATAATGTACTAAAGTCTGCTTCCCCACCAGTTTAGGGATGAGGTCTGACAGTTCGCAAAATTTCACCACTCTGTTAACCCTAGTATCGGTATCTGCGAGGATGGTGGGCTGATCTCCAGTGAGACTGAGGGCTGCCATAATATCAGTATACAGGACACAGGTAGCCACAATATGCTAAACTGAAAGCGACACGCCACAAGCTTCACAGAATGTTGGATCCTCCTGCTGGAGGAGGAAGCCATGTGTGAAAGGGCTATGCCCAATGCACAGTCTGGTAAGCAAAACCTCCTTCCAGTGGCGAGGCTGACACGAAGTCCACCAAGCCTTTGTGGTCGATTTAACTGCAGTTTGTTGTCTGACACCTGCAATCATTCAGTCTCCCACTGACACATGATGCATCTGTCAGAAAATGAGATAATGGTGTGCAACGGCATGGGACTTTGATGGATGCTTCCTTGGCAGCTTTGGCAGCCATGTCGTATCCCAACGTGGCCAGGTACCCAGCAAAAGGTCACCTCCTTTCCATGGCACTGGAGCCTTTGTAAGGAGTCATGGATGAGCTGAATCAGTGGGTCTATCAGATACATTTGGTGATATGCTTGCAGTGCACTAAGAGAGTCGGAACAGACAAGAAAACTCATATGGTGATGTTTGTGAACCCTCTCCAGTGCCATTAGAATGCCATATAACTCCGCATCATAATTTGTAAATTGTTCTGGAAGACACACTTTAAAAACCCTACCAGAGAAAGCCACAGAACAACTAAGAGCATTCTCCTGCTGGGATCCATCTGTATAAATAATGATAAAACTATGGTACATACTTAAAAAGATGAAAACAAAGTTGTAAAACCCAGGCCTGGAGTACAATTTTTGTCAATCTAGAAGTCAGGTGAGCAAAGCCCTGTGGTGCTTCTATGGAATAAAAATTCAGATAAGAAAGTGAGTCTCAACTATCAGTCAGTTCAGCTCTCTGTCTAGCCTAAGTGTTGTCACTCAGCCTCTGTTACTACTGTGGATATTGGACTCAATCCATCTCATCGACTTGTATTGGATATCGCTCTGGACTTGCATTTGGCAATCAAGTTAAGTAAAAGAAGTTCATAAAATATTATGTGTGAATCTTATTTTTTTGCTCTCTGTTATAGAACATATCAACTCCTTGGCATCTGCCACCAGGATGACCAAACAAATCCTGTATTTGTCTATGGGGAATAATAGAATAAATAATGAAGAGACTCAAGAAACTCAACTTTGCCTTTGCGGATGATGTTGCAATATAGGATGAAAACAAGGCTAATGTGCAACAGTAGCTAAACAACTAGAATGTTAAATCCAAGCAGTCTCAAGATTATACCAGCAAGTCCAAAACATTAGTTCTGGATGTTAGGCAACAGAACTTCTGTGCTAACACCACTATAGATGAAACAAAGTTGGAATAAGTACATCAGTTATGTTGACTTTGCAATGTAGTAATAACATGTGACTGAGCATCTGCAGAATTCACTAGTCGGGTTCATAGTGAGGTCAATTTTATTACCTTGTGAATTAGACTCTTTGGGATAGGGAAGTTCCTTAGGGGAAATAAAAATTAATATTCCGCAAGACTTTTATGTACAAGTTACCACCATACAGTTTAGAAACCTGCACCCAAAGCAACAGAAACATTAGAAAACAACAAGCTGTGAGGTGAAGTTCTTAAGGACAAAGTTGTAGAAAATGATGAAGTAAAAAACAAATAACAAAAAATACTTGCCATCTTGTCCAAGTGAAACAACCCCTTAATGAGTTCTATGTTGAAGCCACCTTAAAATGGTTGGCAGATTATGGATGATGACATCTAAGCAGATTGTAATACTTATTCACTGCTCCTGGAAAACTGGAGCACGTTCAAGAAAATGATGATTGTGATCATTATCCAATGTTGTCAGTCAGGCAACATATGAGAAATAGTCCAATAGAGTTTTGATGTACATTATCTGTAAGTGCATTAGAAGGAAAAAAAAGAGAAGGATAAATGCATTGCATTTCACAAAAAAGTTTATAATTTGACATCTGCAGAATAACTATTGTAAGGAGCGACAAGAAGAACATTCTTTGAAGCAGTAAATCAAATTGGTTTGTAAATGCCAGGAACGGAGGAACTCAAATTCCAAAGGTTTCAGTAACCACAATGAAATGGCACCCCAAACACTAGGTACAGCTCCTTGCTAGTAACTAGCTGGAGGGAAGTACAAGGGCTACCCAGAAAGTAGATAAATACATCACACTCAAGTTTAGGCACTTATCAAAGCAGCAAAGAAGCTCTGAAATTTCATTGTTACATTGTTACATTCTTTCTTGCAGACAATGTTTTCTAGCATTTACTTTGTTCTTTGGGGAAGTTTGTTACCCCCCCTCCTCCCCACAGATTACAATTTGGTCTCACATTCACATACTTGACCCAAGTGTCATCTCCAGGTAAGATTCAATCAAGTAATAAGTCACCATATTTTTCATAAGAATCGAGAAAGGTCAATGATGTAGGCATACGTTGGTTCTTGTGATTTTCTGTCAAGGTTGTTAAAATCCATTTTACACAAAATTTATGATAGCCTTGCTTCTATGAAATGATCTGATGCAACAAACTTTGTGGAATTTATGGAAAACCGAACGAGGACTGTGTCATAGTGAATTGATGCTTTTCTTGAATCTTCTCGTCAATTTTTGGGACCAGTTTATCAGTTGCAATTATTGGTCATTCATCTCATTCTTCATTGTGAACATTAGTTTGGCCATTTATAAATTTAATACACCACTGGCACACTCCACCTTCATACAACTGCAAACAATTTCAATCTATCTAGGGTTTTTTGCCAACAAAAACCTTATTACTGACTGCACTTCACAATTTGTGGGATTTTCAGTTGTGGCACACATTTTCAACTTTTGGTGTTAAATAATGGGAAATGACATGAATCTCACATTGGCAAGGCTGGATGCTGAGTGAATGGACAAAAGCTGAGACAACAATATGGCCATACTAGCCCCACCCATTGTTGCTGTAGGTAAGGCTCATCCAAACTGTGCCCCTGGGGTGCTGTGGCTGAGCCGTGTCACTTTGCAGACCATCAAGTCTGCCTGCCACGCCTCACCATGCCACTGTATGCATGCTCCGTATAGAAGACAGACTGCCACACCCGCAGCAGTCAAAAGCATTGATACGGTACAAAGTCGTTAGTCAACAGATGTAAGGGAGTGGCACGTCTGCACTATTTAAATCCGACTGGGAAATTAATTTCTTTTGTACTGGTGTCGAAAATCATGCCAAATGTTTAGTATGTCATCAGAACATCATGTATCTAAAAAAGTACACGACTGAACGGTACTTTAATACCTGACACAAAGATCAGTTCGAACACTTGTCACAAGAGGAACATCAGTCACAGCTTGAAGAACAGAAAGAAAATTTCAAGCAGCATTACAGTGAAGTAACTGTTCCCTATCGTATATATGACTCTTTATAATTTATAAACATCATAAATAAATAAAACTATATTTTATAATCTGATATGTCACTTATCAATGTGCCAGTTATCGAATGTCAGATTATCAGCAACAAGGAACATTTCTTTTCAGTTAATTTTTACATTTGGGTGGCATTAAATCGCATCGCACAGACATAAGGAAAAGTTTCAGATACATTTTTTTTACCCACTTTCTGAAAAGCAGTCACAAATGCTCTCTCGGACAGCAAGGTGTCATTAAGAGTCATTCTTTGTTTTTCTGTATTTGTGATTTGATGGATGCGAAAACATATGTTGTATTTTGATCTATGTTTTCAATTAATTAAAAAACAAATATTCCAATAGATACAAATTTATTTGCGACCACACTTCGCTGTCCTTTCTAGTGTCTATGCCTGCTTTTCAGAGGAGCTGGGACAAAATGCACCTAAAACCAATCTTTTTTTGTTAGTTTTTTATTTGGGTTTCGATGAATGAAACAATTAATTGTTAAAATGATGAAAGTGTGTTAAAAACAGGATTGCACAAAATTAACTGTAAAGTTTTTTTTGCATTGTAAAGTTTTGTTTTCTGTGGTTGGAGCAGGAAACAGGTGGGCAAAGTTTGCATGCGAGTTACAAATGCTTGCTGAGAATTGTGAAAGCAGGGAACGCTTTGCAGGTGGGAACCTCATTAAGGATTGCTTGGTCGACTCGGTGGCTTGTATTTGTCCAGCAGACCTCACTGCAAATTTGAAAAAGTAGCTCTTTTGCCTCATTCTGTTGCTCCCCAAGTTGAACATATAGCCTCAGATATGGAGCAGCGATTAGTGGACAGAGCGGCAAACTTCATTTCATTTTTTATAGCTCGTCATATTCATTTGGGGTGTCGAAGACAAACTGTGTGTCACCAAAGAATTTCTCGACCTTATACCATTAAAAGACAAAACCACGGATTTGGATATTTTTGTAGCCATGGAAAACGACCAATGGGCTTAAAATGGGAACACCTGATCAGTGTAACAATGGATGGAGCCCCTGCACTATGAGGTGTACACACTGAATACCTGGGTTACGTCAGGTCAAAAATGGGTGAAAGGCTGTTCCTTATTCGCGGCAATCCATTGTCTGATACACCAGGAGACACTTTGTGCGAAGATTGTCTATATAAAAAATGTTAAGGAAACAATTGTTCGAACAGTTAATTATCTTTGCTGGCATGGACTCACATATTGCCAATTTAGAGAATTTCTGGCTGATATCAAAGTGGAATATCCAGACATCCCCGACCACACTGAAGTAAGATGGCTGAGCAGAGGAAAGGTGCTTTATCGGTTTTTCTCCTTGAGAGAAGGAATTAATACTTTTTTGGAAATGAAAGGACGTCCTGTAGAATTACTTCGTGATCCTAAGTGGGTGGTGAATTTGGCTTTTTTGAGTCATTTTAAATACGTTGAACATTTCACTCAAAGGTGGAAATCACTATGTTGTTGATTTAGTGCAGATGATTCAGGCATTTAAAAAAAAAAACTTATTTTGTGGGAAAAACAGTTGTGCGAGGAGAATCATGGACACTTCCCTGCATTTGTCAGCATTAAAGAAGATGTGGATTTTTTAGATTATGTTCAAATAATTTGATAATTGTAAGAAGAGTTTGAAAACAGATTTTTGGAGATAAGTGAGCTTCAACCAGCCTAGATATATTTGTTGGCCCATTTTTCCCTTTGGGCAGAGGATGTCTCACAAGTGTTTCAACTAGAGCGATATCTGCCTGAAGGACCACTTTCTTATGTGTAAGATTTTGGATGACTTTTACAACTGTTTTCCTTGAGAGAATTATCCTCTTTTGCACAAGCACGTGGCCAAAGTTCTCTCAATGTTTGTTTCCACATATATATGTGAGCACTTTTTCTCCCTTTTAAGGCTAGTTAAAACTAATAAGCATTCACTACTTAGCAATAAAACTTTGACTGTTTCCTTGAGATTTGCAGTCTCCTGCAATATTGTAGCGAACCTAGACAAAATCATTTCCTCGAAAAAGAAAAATGTGCAAAACATTGTCTTCTTTAACAATGTTGACTGTAAGGTTTAAAAGTCTTTATAACCTTAATTCTATTTCTTTAATAAGTTTTCAAACTTGGCCAATTAAAATTATTGTGTACAAAACAGCAAACTAAGGATCCGATGTCTAAACTCTGCAAAGGGATACAAAAAGCTGTAGCACGAAGTACAACAAAAAATATTTACTTGTAACTACTAAAAGTAAGAATGAGATTCTATATCTCTTACATAAAATTATTTCGAAATTAGAATATTTATGACACTAGTTCATTTACGATATTGATATATCTTTCAGAAGATGCCTACTGTACATATGACAAATATGCATGTGCCATACTAATAGGCTCAACCTGTGGGTCAGAAAACTACTAAGTTGTTCTTTGATTGTTGTTTTGGACATTGTCTTCTAAAGCTTTGTGTAGTAATTCTGCCACATGAACACTAATTGTTATCTAAACAGTAAATGGTTAGCTTGTTTTACCGCTCATCGACAACTTTTACATATCTGCACTACCTCTGTTATTTTGTTTATGTTGGATCTGACCGCTGGACAGTCCAACTCAGAGCTGTGCTTTGGTGTGCGGTCCTGCTCACTCTGCAGCTGTCTCTCACTCCTATGCCGACACTAGCGACACACAGTTGTGTACGGGACGCTGAACTACACTGCCTTGCACCTGCCGGGCGCAGATCTTGGATGAGCCTGCTGCAGGTGAAAACATAATCTACTTTCTGGATAGCCCTCACATTATTGCTTTCACATCTAAAAAGAAAAACAAACACATGGATCCCTCTTATGATGCCCCAGACAGGAACAAGGTTAAAAATGGAAAAAAAGTCCTTATTCACTTTGCTACATGGAGTGTACAGACTGATCATATTTGGAGTTGTTCCAAACATTTGGGCAATATTTTAAGATGGGATGCACAAGTGATTTGTACACTGACTGCATTTTATCATTATGTTGCCAAAAAGCTGAAGGTAGCTAGATGCTTTACTTATGTTTCCATTCCAGTTGTCATCCACAACAATCTAGTCACTGAATGCAATTTTTGCACTTTGTAAAGTGCAGAATTTCACACTGCTGAACACTTAAACAGGTTGACAAACTTTGCATCTGTTTTAGAATCTAAAGATGTCTGCTTGGGTAAATGAGCAACTTTTTCATGCGATATTTCATTATACATAACCACACCACCTACAAAAAGTCTGAGGTTACTGTTAATATTGTCTGTCAGGCAGATGTGCACATCCAGCCCATGGCAGCCCACCCCACGCAAATTTGATCATGTAGAGCAAGTGGACACAGCTCAGACTGGGTCGCCTTGGTGCACTGTACCTGGGCCATCCCAATGGGCTCTGCTCTACTGGGCTGGCGTGAAGGGCCTTTAATGGCTCATGCATAGTGACACAGGCTGAAATCACTAATCCACTTGCTAGCCTACAGAGCCAACGCCTCTCATCGTCTCGAGAAGGTTTCCTAACAATAAAGTGTTGTCACACTTTTTTTGCATTTCCTTACCAAAAAGAATTTGTGGCAATCCATTGAGTAATTAATTTTTTTGTCATCTCTATGTGAAGCATTTGCACCTTACACAATATGCGATTGTCTGGTAAGTATAATTGTTTGGGCACCCAGATTAACTGTTTGAGAAAAAACTAATAATTGTTGTAAATATGTTTTGCATGTGAGAGATGAGTGATTTTGGATGTCAGAAATGACAAGGAGGAGATGAAACTGCTGCATGGTACAGCATGGTAACAAGAGTCCTTCATTGGTCAGCCCAGGAAGTTAGTGGAAATGGTACACTCTGAGCCACAAAGAAAATAGCATGTCCACAGATTTTTTGTCCATATCAGATGACGAATGTAGTCAATAAACAAAAGGGGAACTGCCTTTACAGTTTTGTATGTGGTATCACTGAACCGCATGAATCAACTTTCATTTCGATCTTCTGATTGGTATTGTTTAAGGTGGCTGTAACCTAGTGAGAGGTATCGTAATTGCCAAGTCGTAATGAGTGAACACTGTGAGCAAGCTTCTATATAAAATACAATGAGCTACTGCATCTACGTGTGAACTGTTAGACTTTGGAAGAAATGGGAGTGAGAGATAATTTTTGATGAAGGCTTCTCAGTTAACTTTCTGCATCAAATTAGAACAAAATCTCAAACTTTGACTTTCTAATTCTTATAACAGACATTTGAAAATGGTTTAGTCTTTTTTAGACGTACAAAATGAAACTACATAAGGGAATAAAAGCCCATCATCCAAGAAGAGTGGATTTGGAGAATGGAATTCTGAGAAAGATATAGTTGAGAATGTCAGTATATGTTTTAAAGACAAAATGAGACTGAACATAACAACAAGTGAGCCAGATAGTGAAGACCAAAATATGTCACTTTACTGCTGAAAATTACAGCATAATTACTTCTAAACATTTTTAGGCTGGCACACAAGATTTTTAGCCATTCATGCTGCTAGTATATTATGAGAAATTAGTTCAGGAGCCCATACAAAGGGTAAATGATTGTGATAACATACAAAACCCCTTAGTGACAAACAATGCTGAACAATGAGAGAGCAGAGAATCTTGACAGATATAGGAACCAGTGACCAAAAGGTGGTTTTAGTGAGTCTGGATACCCAGATATTCTTCACTGATTCCACACTAACTACTTAACAGCCTACTACATGTGGGTTAGATTCAAAGAAATAGTGTCAATGGAAATTTATCATTTTATGCCAAGTAAATTATTAACAGATGGAACAAATCCCCTACGGTACACAAAACATATCAGGGAACTGTTAGAGAATCAATGAAAAGAGCAGGCCAGATTTAAAAGAAGGTAAAATCGCCAAGACTGGTAACAGTTTTCAGATGTTTGAAACTTAGTGTGGACTTCTATGCGAGATGCTTTTAATAGTTTCCACAACAAGACTCTGCCTTGAAATCTGGCAGAAATCCAAAGAGATTCGTGTCATACACAATGTATACACAACCAATACGTTTATTGCATGATTGCAGTGGTACTGTTACCCAAGACACTGCAATTAAAGCAGGGTTACTAGATACAGTTTTCCAAAATACTTTCACAAAAGAAGACATAGTAAGTATTCCAGAACTTGGATCAACAAAAGATGCCAACATGAGTAATTTGGATAATCTGGAAGTAGATACCACCAGCATAGTGAACCAACTTCCGTCACTTAAAAAAGGCAAGTCTTCCAGTCCAGATTGTATATCAATTAGATTCCACCCCAGATTATGCTGATAAAATGCTCCAGTTTCAGCTATAATGAACAACAGTTACTCAATGAAAAATCCATACCTAATGATTGGAAAGTTACACAAATACACAAGAAATGAAATTACCTCGAAGAAACTGATGTGTTTCTCTGTTGTCATGCAAAGAGCACAGATCTAGAAAATGTTGTTCCTGTGACACAAAACTCATTCTTTATTAACATGCAGTAACAGTACTATCAACAGAGAATCTAAAGCTAATTCCATAAATATAGATTTCCAGAAGGCTTTTGAAACGGTTCGTCACAAGTGGCTTCTCAACAAATTGTGTCTAAGAATCATAGTGTTAGGTGTATGTTTGGCTTTGCGATTTCCTGTTACAAACACCACAGTCTACATTAATTAACAGGTTGTAGATTCAACTAAATATGAAGGGATTACAATTACAAACATTTTAAACTGGAACCATCACACAGAAAAGGTTAAGAGGAAGATGATCAAAGATGGTGTTTTATTGACAGAATACTTAGAAGATGCAATAAATCTACTAAAGGTACTGCTTACCCTACATCTGCCTGTCCTCTTCTGGGGTATCACTGTGCAGTATGGGATCCTAACCTAACTGGATCGATGGAAGACATCAAAAATGTTCAAAGAAAGAACAGCTAGTTTTACAGCATAGCAAAATAAGGGACAGAGTACCATGGATACAATGCACGATTTGGGTGATTATTATTAAAACAAAGGCATTTTTTGATATGACCTAAACTTTTCACAAAATGTCACTCCCCAGCTCACTAGTTGGAACACCAAAATGTTTTGTTGACTCCTATCTACGTAGGGAGAAATGAAAATGATAACAAAGTAAGGGAAATCAGTGTTCGCACAGTAAGATTTGGGTGTTCATTTTTCCCTTGTGCTACTCAAGATGGAACAGTCAAGAAATGCTCTAAAATGGTCCTATGAACCCTCCACTAAACACTTAATTGTGAAATGTAGGGTAATCATATATGTAGGTGTAAATGTAATGCCTCCGTAGAACATTATTACAATCAAGTAGGACATGTTGTTTCAAAAAAAGGAATACAGAGTGTACTCAAAATGTAAATAACATTCTATTTATACACAATAATTTGGTAAGGTTCACACTAATTACTGCAAGTATAGATAGTTTTATTTTATGTAAGTACAAGATAAATATTTTTATGTTTATTTATTTTATTTTTATTGTCAAGCTGATTTTGATATAGAGTGCTTCCAAGAAACATAAGCTTTTTGAATCTTGCTTCTGGAGACTTATCCACATGACATATTTTTTGGTAGCTATGTTTGTATTGGAAGTATTTTTTTAATTATATTTCATCAAATCTCTTGTTTGGAAATGTAAAAGTATATGTGACTGTTTATGTTGTAACAAAGTACCTCTTGCAGATTTAGGTTTTCCTACACACTTGGGCAGATTACATGAAACTTTATGAGCCTTCAATATGTAGATGAGATTAGCACTGCAGATGTAGCTCACAGAATGAGCATTGCACCCAGTGCCTGGCCACAGCACATGAGCTACCAGCTGGATGGGCACCCAGACCAGTGACAGGCTGAACTGAGTCCAACTGATGGGCCAGCTTGCTAAGGATGGGGCGGCCTGCTCAAGACAGGCCAGCCCATGGTGACGGGCTGCACAATGCTAGCAGTCCAAAGCATATGGCTCTGCTGATAGGTCAATGATATACAAAATGAACAGTAAAAGTCCAAACAAAATTCTCTGAATTATGCCTGAAGATAGTTCTACATCTGTTGATGACTCTCCATCCAAGATAACATAATACACTGCCACTACTACAAATTTAATTTGATATCCTGTATGTTCAAAATTTCATTAATAAGTTGTTATATTTACTAAAATGCTTTTCAGAAGTCAAGAAATACCACATGTTCCTAACTGTCATGGTATATGTCTTTCAGGATCTGAAGTGAAAAATGCAAATTGTGTTTCGCATGGCCATTGTTTTTGTAATTCGTGCTGGCTGGCATGGGCAGGGTTATTCTATTCAAGATATCTCATTACATTTTAGCTCAGAATATGTTCTAAGATTCTACAACAGAGGGGTGCAAATGAAACTGGATGGCAGTTTTGTAGATTACTTCTGCTACCCTTCCTGTAGATGGGTGTGACCTGCACTTTCTTCCAATCACTGTGAGCAGGTTCTTGGAAACACAGTGTACTATTTGTTGTGACAGTGCCACGACATTCAAAAGTGCCGCTACGTTAATACGCGAACACGGCGATAGAGGCGCTCCGCAGCTCGGCCGAGCGCGGGAGCGCCACCTGGTTATGAACGGCGCCGGCCGCATGTCACGGCCCGGCAGTCGAATGACAGATACGGAGTTAGTAACATGTAACCCGCTAGTGTTTCTACTTTTGTATCTCCACGCACTTTAGTAGTGATTAAAGGTTATAACACTTTTTGGCGACGAGGTCGGATATTTTCTTTTCCTGCGTTGTGGACTTGTGTGTTCGTGTCGGGGCAGACATGGAACAGCTTATGCAAGCGCTTATTGAACAACAAACACAGCTGACGGCTGCTATTCAGGCGTTGTCGACGTCGCTTACTCATCGTCTGTCTTCCTCTTCTCCGCCTCCGTTCCCTCCTTATGACGAGGCCGCTGAAGACTGGGAGAATTATGAGAAGCGTTTGCGGCAACACTTCTTGGCTTTTGGCGTTGTCGACGCTCCTATGTGTAAGTCGTTATTTCTATCTTGGATTTCCCCACGGATCTATCAGCTGCTATCTCAGTTAGCCCCTCTGCGGGAACCTGCCTCTCTGTCCTTCCAAGAAATGTGTGACTTATTGTCTAACTATTACCGAAAAAACACCCATGTCATTGCCGCCCGCGTGGCTTTTTACCGGTGTCGTAAACAGCCCCATCAATCTTACCGGGCTTGGGCGGCGGAACTCCACGGTCTGAGTCGGAAATGTCAGTTTGTCACGGACACTCATCATGAGTCTTACGCTGATTCAATGGTTCGGGACGCTATTTTACGGCTTGCTCCTGATAAAGAAGTTCGGCAACGTGCCTTACAATTGCCAAACCCGTCGTTGTCGGAAGTTCTCAGCATCGCTCAATCCTTTGAAGTGTCTCACGCTGCTGGTGCGCAAATAGATGCGTGGTGTGATGTAGGCGCTATCCAGACCACTTTCGACGCAGACAATGTGCCTGTTTCACAGGGAAACGACGATGTGGCGGCGGTGCACTCGCGTCAACAACGTCGCGTTGGGCCGCCACGCTCGCAGCGAAAACAGCAACCACAGAAGCAGGTTCGTTCCGCCCTTCCTTCTTGTCCACGTTGTTTCGTACAGCATGACAGAGCCGCGTGTCCAAAACGTTGGGCCACGTGTAATTCATGTAGGAAAAGAGGCCACATTGCTTCTGTGTGTCAGTCCCCTAAAGTTCCTGTCGACGAGGACGAGGCATCGGACATGGATGTTAACTGTGTGCTTTCTCAAACGAATAAGTTGTTTGTTACTGTTCGTGTTCTGGATAAAGCCATTCGCATGCAAGTGGACACTGGCTCTGCAGTAACTCTCATTAATTCTCGCACGTATTTGGAGTTGGGCTCCCCTCCCTTGTCTCCCGTTACGCGAAATCTACGAACTTATAATAAGCAGAAAATTCCTATTGTTGGCCAGTTTGATGCTTCCACTGCCTACAAGTCTGTTGTTAGGCCCCTCACGTTTTATGTGGTGGATCATGCGGGCACTGAAAACCTGTTCGGTTATGATGCTTTCCAGTTGTTCGGGTTTTCCATTGATGATGATGTGCACCTCATATCTGAGGACATTCCGTATCCACAGCTGGATGGCTTGTGTTCTGAATTCTCGTCCGTGTTCTCTGCTGGTCTGGGTCGTGCCAAGGAGTTTGAAGCCCACATTACTCTTAAACCTACGGCTCGCCCTAAGTTTTTCCGGGCACGCCCTATTCCAATGGCGTTGCGTGCGCCTGTCAAAGCTGAGATAGACAGGTTAACAGCTTCGGGGATTCTCCTTCCTGTTACCTCCAGCGAATGGGCATCACCCATCGTGGTGGTTTCTAAACCAAACGGGAGTCTGCGATTGTGTGGTGATTTTAAAGCCACTGTCAACGCTCAAAGCCTCATTGACACTTATCCTCTTCCCCGTCCTGAGGAGTTATTTACCAAGCTCGCTGGGGGCCAGTTCTTTTCCAAACTTGACTTATCGGAGGCGTACCATCAGTTGCCGTTGGATGCATCTTCCAAGGAATTTCTCGTCATCAACACTCCTTGTGGGTTGTATCAGTACCAGCGGTTACCATTTGGCGTCGCTAGCGCGCCGGCCATTTTTCAGCGGTTTTTGGAACAGCTCATGGCTTCCGTTCCCGGCTGCATCAACTACCTGGATGACATTGTTGTCACGGGGGCCTCCACTGAGGAGCACCTTCGCAATTTGCGTTCACTGTTTCGGGTTCTGCATTCAGCAGGGTTGAAGTGCAATCTGGACAAGTCTCAGTTCTTCCAACCCTCCATTGTGTATCTTGGTTTCCACTTGTCCCGTGAGGGTATACGCCCTCTACGACAGCACGTTGCGGCCATTACCGCTCTACCCCGGCCGTCTACGGTCAAAGAACTTCAGGCGTTTCTAGGCAAGGTTGCTTATTATCACAAATTCATTCCCTCTGCGGCGGCGGTGGCTCATCCTCTGCATCAGCTGTTACGCAAAAACGTTCCTTTCTGTTGGACCGCCGAGTGTGAGCAGGCTTTTGTCCGCCTGAAGGCTCATTTGCAGTCGGCGCCTTGTCTTGCCACATTCCGTCCGGGTCAGCACTTGGTTCTGGCGACTGACGCGTCACAGTATGGCCTAGGGGCTGTTCTCGCCCATCGGTATGAGGATGGTTCGGAACGACCCATCGCCTACGCTTCCAAGACCCTCAACGATGCCCAACGGCGTTACTCTCAAATAGAAAAGGAGGCGCTCGCTATCATTTATGCTCTGAAAAAGTTCAGCGTTTTTTTGTATGGTTCTAAGTTTCACCTCATCACCGACCACATGCCGCTGGTCTCTCTGTTCAGCCCCTCGGCGTCACTTCCGGATAAGGCAGCTCACCGCCTGCAACGTTGGGCCTTATACTTGTCTCGTTTTCACTATGAGATTCACTATCGCCCCACGGCCCAGCACGCCAACGCTGACGCGTTGTCGCGTTTGCCGATGGGCCCCGACCCGGTTTTCGATCGCGATGAACTCCTCTGTTTCCACATTGATGAGGAAGAACGTCGTGCGGTCGAGGGTTTTCCACTTACAGGTTCGCCGGTCGCGTCGGCTACTGCGCGGGATCCGGTCCTGCGTCAGGTGATCAGTTTTGTTCAGCGTGGTTGGCCGGACAGGACCAAGGGCCGGGCGTCGGATCCCCTTCGCAACTACCATGCCTTGCGCCTTCGTCTGTCTGTTCGTGAGGGTGTTGTTCTTCTGGCCACGGATGGCGCATCTCCACGGGTTGTGGTGCCCGCCTCTCTTCGCAAAGCTGTTCTCAAACTATTGCATGGGGGCCATTGGGGGATTTCTCGGACTAAGTCCCTGGCCCGCAGGCACGTTTATTGGCCCGGTATCGATTCGGACATCGCCCACATGGTCGCTGCGTGTGATCAGTGTGTTCAACAACTGGCTGCGCCTCGTACTCTGCCCTCTCCGTGGCCTGACCCGGCGCAGCCGTGGGAACGGGTGCACGCTGACTTTGCCGACCCCTTTCTCAGCACTTATTGGCTACTGTTGATTGACGCCTTCTCGAAGTTTCCGTTTGTTGTTCGCTGTCCGTCGCCCACCACTGCGGCGACGACGCTGGCTTTGTCAAAAATCTTTGCGCTAGAAGGTCTTCCATCCACGATTGTCACGGACAATGGCCCTCAGTTCTCTTCGCAGGCCTTCCGTGATTTTTGTACTGGACAAGGGATTCATCATGTTACAGCACCGCCTTTCCATCCGCAATCGAATGGGGAGGTCGAGCGCCTTGTCCGCACTTTCAAAAGCCAAATGAAAAAATTCCTTAGTGATTTTTCCACGGATGACGCTCTGTTGCAATTTCTGAGTTCTTATCGCTTCACGCCTCTGGGTGATCGCAGCCCTGCTGAACTCTTGCATGGCCGCCAACCGCGCACCCTACTGCATCTGCTTCACCCTGTCAGGCCTTGTACTGTGTCCCCTAGTGCGGGAAAATACCAGGTGGGCGCCGACGTGTGGGCACGGGGGTATGGATCTCGCCCTAAATGGATTCCAGGGGTGGTCCAGGCTCTTCGCGGCCGCCGGCTTTGTGAAATACGTACGGACGACGGCATGGTTGTTCGCCATTACGACCAGATGCGCCCACGAGTGGTGGCCACACCGGTACCACCGCCCCTTTTTTCGTCTCCACCAGCCCGAGAAGCCAGTCCTGTCGCTGCTGCCGATCTTCCGGGCGTGTTGCTGCCGCCGCCGTCGCTACCGCTTCCGAGTACGCCGGAACCGGCCCCAGTCGCGACGCCGCCTTCTCCGGGACCCATCTCGCTGGAGCACACCCCCAGGTCCACGACACCTATGGATCCTGCTCCGGAGTTTTCACCCATCATCTCGTCCAGGAGGCACGTTCCACGCGCCAGCTTCCGTCCTGGACATTTTCGACCATAGTCTCGTGTTTCTCCGCGGGATCTTCTCGGGACCTCCCAAGAGGCCATGGATGTCTCCGCACTGTCCGTGTCTCCACGAAAGTGAGCGTTTTTTTTCAAGGGGGGAAAAGTGTTGTGACAGTGCCACGACATTCAAAAGTGCCGCTACGTTAGTACGCGAACACGGCGATAGAGGCGCTCCGCAGCTCGGCCGAGCGCGGGAGCGCCACCTGGTTATGAACGGCGCCGGCCGCATGTCACGGCCCGGCAGTCGAATGACAGATACGGAGTTAGTAACATGTAACCCGCTAGTGTTTCTACTTTTGTATCTCCACGCACTTTAGTAGTGATTAAAGGTTATAACACTATTCTCATATATATGTTGTACTATACTGTGGCACACTAAACTTACAAGAGGAGCAAACTCAAATGCAAATTCCACATAACATCTGACAGGGATTCCACTGAGCCTTGGAACCTTGTTCATTTTAGCGATTTGAGCTACTTATCAGTGGCACTGATACTAACATGTACATGATTCATCTTTGCAGTGGTATGAGCATTTCTGCTTTTGCTTTGCTCCTCAACTTTGGTTTCTCTGTGGTCCATAACTGTCAGGATACTAATTTTCTTGCCACTGATAGCCATTACATATGACCAGAATTTCCTTGGGTTTTGTGTGAGGTTCTTCAATAAGACTTTGACATTGTAGTCACTGAAAGAATCAAGCATTGCACTATTGAGAGCTAAACACATTTCAAGGAAAACTAATGAATCATTTGGCATAATTACAAGTCAGTACTTATCAACAGAAGGCAAAAAGTGTAGTATGCTGATAGATATATTAAGGTGTTACACTTTTACATGTGTCTGTTGGTATTAATAAATTTTGACTCCTGAAAGTAAGTAATGGCTGGCAATTCTCTCTCACAGTTTAAAAACATTTCAAGATAATATAAGCACATGTTGCCCATCCTGTCCTGATCTGCCTTTGTTCAGAAGGTGTTTTATTGTTTGCTCTGACCAACACCTTTTCCATATCTTTCACCCATTGGAAACATCTGGTCACAGGTTGCCAAGAGACTGGCACACCAACACTTGCCAGCCACTATAATTGATGAACTTGATCATTCAGATTAAGCATCATGGAATGACATACTCATGTCTGTCATCCAAGCTCAGTCTGACTCAGTGCCCAGCTTGGTTAATGCCATTGCTGCTGCATGTGGTGGGAGCACTGTGGACTAATTTCTGGCTCCTGGATACCCCAAGTCACGTAAAAATTTAGTCTTATGATCTATCTACTGTATACAAACAGTAATTAAATTTTTTTATTTGCTATCATTCTTCATTTTGCATCTTTAATGGCCCACAGAGTATTTCGATCATCAGTGGGTTTACAATTTCTCTATGCAGTTTTCAGTGAAAGCATTAAGTATTATTAAAGAAATCAATTAGTAAATGACTAAAATCTCCTCCAGTAATGACAGTTTAATTGGGTAATGCATGTACCTGTAATCAGAGATTTCTCTAAAGTTGGTTACATCTGGGAGTGAGCCTGGAGGTCAATAGAAGGATCCAATGACAAGATTTTGCCCATCCTTATTACTGAGTCTTGCCCGAGAGTTGCCGGATCTAAAAATAAAACCTTTTGAGTGCCCCACATACCTGGGTAGCAGCTTGTGATGTGTAGTGCACTCCTAAGCCAAAAAGTCTCTAGTTCATGTCTTCTATTTGACTAAGAAGTAATGAGTCACGTTCAGTTATGGGGACAGTAATGCAGGCTGTGAACTTAACAATGTAGGAAAAGAAAGATTGCTACTTACCATAAAGAAGACACGCCATGTTGCAGACAGGCACAACTAAAAGAGACTCACATACAGCTTTTGGCCACAGCCTTTGTCAGTAAAACACACACACACACACACACACAGACACACACACACACACACACACCTCATGCACACGACAGCCAACCCTAGCATCTCAGCTGGAATGTAACATCATGTGAGATGCAAGTAGCCATATGGGATGGGGAAGGGAAGGGGAAATGACAGTATTGTGTGGTTCGGGAGAGAGACTAACACTGTCTGGTACAGGGACTAGGCTGCCAACAAGTCCAGCACCAGGAGGTTGTGGGACAGGGAGGTAGGGAAAAATGGAGCAAAAAAGGTGAGGAGCAGGGAAGATGGGTGGGTGTATTGCCAGAGAGCTGCAAATATACAGGGTGGGAGATGGGAATGGGGAGGAGATGATAGAACAGAGGAGGTGGAAACTGTTCAGTGGAGGGTTTGGGTACAGTATTTACCATAGGTTGAGGCTGGGATAGTTGCAAGAGGGGAGAATGTCCTGTAAGGATACCTTCCACCTGCACAGCTTGGGAAAGCTGGTGGTGGGGGAAGGATCCAGATGGTTCGGGTAGTGAAGCAGCCATTGAAATGAAGTGTGTTATATTCACGTGAATGCTGTGCCACAGGGTGGTCTACCTTGCTCTTGGCCACAGTTTGGTGGTGGGCATTCGTCCTGGTAGACAGTTGGCTGGTAGTCACACCAACATAAAAAGCTGTGCAATGATTGCAGCAGAGCTGGTAAATGACATGGCTGCTTTCACAGGTGACCCAGCCCCTAATGGTGTAGGATAAACCAGTGACAGGACTGGAATAGGGAGTGGTGGGTTGGACAGGTTTTGCATCTGGGTCTTTCACAGGGATATGATCCTTGTGACAATGGATTGTGATTGGAAGTGGCATAGGAATGAACTAGGATGTTGTGGAGGTTGGGTGTGCAGCAGAACACCACTTTAGGGTGGGTGAGAAGTATCTCGGGTAGGATGCCTCTCATTTCATGGCACGATGATAGGTAATCAGAGCCTTGGTGAAAGATATGGTTCCAGTCTGGGGTGGTACCAAGTGTTGAAGGGGACACTCCTTTGTGGCTGGTTCTGGGGGGTGGTTGGGAGGATTGGGAGTGTGAGGAAAAATGGTGTGGGAGATCTGGGGTTAGTGCCTGTCTGTGAAGGCCTTGGTGAAAGCCTCAGCATAGTGAGCAAAGGATTTCTTGTCACTGCAGATATGCTGTCCCTGGGTGGCCAAGCTGTACAGGAGGAATGTTTTGGTGTGAAAGGGATGACAACAGTCAAATTGCAGGTACTGTTGGTGGTTGGTGAGTTTAATGTTGACAGAGGTGAGGATGGGGTCATCACAGAAGATGAGGTCAACATCTAGGAAGGCAGCATGCTGGGTTGAGGAGGACCACATGTATCAGATGGGAGAGAAGGTGTTGAGGATGTGAAGGAATGAAGATAGGGTATCTTGGCCCTGGGTTGAGATCATGAAGATATCATCAATGAACCTGAACCAGACTAGGGGTTTGGTGTGTTGAGAGTCTAGGAAGGTCTCCTCTATATGGCCCATAAAAAGGTTGTCATTGGAGGGTGCCTTATGTGTGGTCATGGATGTGCTGCAGATTTGTTTACATACTTTCCCTTCAAATGAGAAGTAGTTGTGGATTAAGATAAAGTTAGTGAGGTGTATGAGGAAGAGGTAGTGGGTGTGGAGTCTGGGAAAGGTAGCATACAATAATGGTAAGACCAAGGTCATGAGAGCTGTTGATTTATAGGGAGGTGGTATCAACAGTGGTAAGTAGGGATCCAGCCGGTGAATGGGTGAGGATGGTGGAGAGTCAGTGAAGGAAGTGGAAGGTGTCTTCGATGTAGGGGACTGGATTGCAGACAATTGGTTGGAAGTGTTGGTCAATGAGAACCAAAACTCTTTCAATGGGGGGACAATAACTGGCCACAATGGGGCATCCAGGACTGTCGGGTTTGTGGATTTTGGGGGCCATGTAGAAGACGGATGTGCAGGGTGTCATAGGGATGAGGAGGGAAATGGATTCGGAGGAGATGTTCTGGGAAGGGTCTAAGGCTTTAAGAAGGTATTGGAGTTTGTGTTGGACTTCTCGGATGGGACATGTCTTCTTTACGGTAAGTAGCAATCTGTCTTTTGCTTCATTGTTGATATTCCTACCTGGAGTTTCCATTGTTAGATTGAGAACATAGTCAGTCGCTAATAATTTAAAACTCTCAATCATTCATTATTTATTCTGACCACAAATTTCAGTTGTTTTTATGGGAACTGGAGTCCAGATGACATGCATTGCTCGTTCCAACTTGCACCACAATCTGCAGCTGGTTACACCCTGTTCTCTTGGTGACTGACATTCTAAATGTGGCCTCCAAGCATAAACACTGAGTGCACAAGATGATTCTTTTTATCCCTTGCTGGTATTCTTCTATGGGGTACCACTATTTACCATGCATTTTCTTCGCAGGAATTTAACTGGTCCTTACTTTTTCACTTTTGTTTTCCATCTCAAGGGAACCAATAGATCACCCGACAT
Source organism: Schistocerca serialis cubense (assembly GCF_023864345.2). Lineage (NCBI taxonomy): Eukaryota > Metazoa > Arthropoda > Insecta > Orthoptera > Acrididae > Schistocerca > Schistocerca serialis. Next base: position 462,690,934 of record NC_064639.1, read on the forward strand.
GTGAAATGTGTTGGAGTGGTTTCAATTTCTGTGGGAGACAGCACCTCAAATTTATTGGTAAGAGGGACAAGGGTAGTATCATCCATGCTTCAACTGTGCAGAAACTACAACTACTGCTGACTTAGCACTCACAGTATAGTTGAAGAGTAGTAACAGGCCTTGTATGTACTTCTTGCACAGGAGACAGCTCATAAGGGTGAACAAGTGAAATTTTGGGGGGGGGGGGGGGGGGGGAGGAAGAGGTGTTTCAGTAGCTGTAACACTACAAACAATATATAAGGTACAGTTTTGCCAAAGTGTGAAAGAAGGAAGAAGAGGAGAAGCATGTGTACTGCTAATGGTCCAGAATAATTTTAACCTCTCAATCATTCATTATTTATTCCGACCACAAATTTCTGTTGTTGTTGTAGAATTGGTATTAGATATCAGAGTACTCAGAACACCAAAAATAGAATCAAATCACAGCTTACTTATGAGCATTGTCAGAACGAATCCAACATGGTACAAAAGAAAACAGAAATCAGCTAACATAATGGGGCTACATATTTTGGTTAACAATCCCCCATTTTGTCGGAAAATCATGTGGAGTGATGAGAAGCAAGATAAGAAGAATGGTCAGTTGTTGTCATGGTTGAAAATTTTAATAACAGTAACTTGTATTACATAACTGAAAGTGAGATAAAATCAAGGCAGCTAGAAATTGTAGCTGGACATGGGGAATGAATGCCAGTGTAGGAGTGGAAGTGGACACAGCTGAAGGCTATTTGTGGTAGGTATCTGTGGCAGGAAGTGCACCCCCCACACCTGGCCCATACCAGCATTACTGAAGGATACACGGTCTTCATATCCATTGCAATTAAAATGGGATGAGAAGATAAGATTTTATAGACTAAACAGTGAATTAACTTAAACAATTAGACAAAAATTTAAAAGTAAAGTAGCCTCAGACCATTCAGGCACATTGGTTATCACTCAAAGTTTTGGTTGGCAGGTCACTTTTAGATTAACACTACAAGGCAGAGGACACAATGTATAGGCAACAACCAGACATGAAAACAGACAGAAGAGATTAGACACTATACCAAAAATTCTTTGACAACATCAGAAGGATGCCAACTGAGTGCCTGTCATGGCAAGCATTACCCTTCAACCAAACAGAAAAATGTGATATAAGACAGACAGTGAAGATATGGACAAACAGTGTTGTTAAATTCCTTTGGTCCTGGAATATGCCAAAACCCATTCCTTAAAATGGAAAAAAGAAGAAGAAATAATTTTGACAAACAGACATTCATTTCTCATTTTCCCCACCAGGGCACCTTTTCTGATCCTACTGTCAATATTTTCAACAAGAACTAGTGGCTTCATTGCTGCAAAAGAATCTCAATCAGTTCTGGGGCATATCAAGAAATGGGCAAACTGTCTACCTCCATTGCTTTGAGCCTGACTCTCATTCTGTGGTGTGCCCAAAGAGGGAAACACCAGATGTCATAAGTCTCTGCACTGAAATCTTGTTTTATGTCTGTAGAGACGGCTGCATTGGCATGGCACTGATATGGGTGAGTTTGATCAGTTTCACTGCAGATTGTCCACCTCAATGCCACTCACTTCAATCAGAGGCATCATGATGTAACCAACTAGGACATCGAGGTGGAGTTATCACAACTATCTGAAATCAATACATACGTGCAGCCTGAACCACTGATGGCACTGCAAGCTGCAAGTGGCCACCACAAGATAAATGCCAGAAAGAAGCGGCACCCTTGAAGTGTTTGCTGCATCATCTGGTACGATCCTGCAGCCATCCTGCCTGATATAAGTGGCCGCCTCACATGGAATGGCAGTTCTTGTAGGTGCTCTGTATGATTCACATACACTCCTGGAAATGGAAAAAAGAACACATTGACACCGGTGTGTCAGACCCACCATACTTGCTCCGGACACTGCGAGAGGGCTGTACAAGCAATGATCACACGCACGGCACAGCGGACACACCAGGAACCGCGGTGTTGGCCGTCGAATGGCGCTAGCTGCGCAGCATTTGTGCACCGCCACCGTCAGTGTCAGCCAGTTTGCCGTGGCATACGGAGCTCCATCGCAGTCTTTAACACTGGTAGCATGCCGTGACAGCGTGGACGTGAACCGTATGTGCAGTTGACGGACTTTGAGCGAGGGCGTATAGTGGGCATGCGGGAGGCCGGGTGGACGTACCGCCGAATTGCTCAACACGTGGGGCGTGAGGTCTCCACAGTACATCGATGTTGTCGCCAGTGGTCGGCGGAAGGTGCACGTGCCCGTCGACCTGGGACCGGACCGCAGCGACGCACGGATGCACGCCAAGACCGTAGGATCCTACGCAGTGCCGTAGGGGACCGCACCGCCACTTCCCAGCAAATTAGGGACACTGTTGCTCCTGGGGAATCGGCGAGGACCATTCGCAACCGTCTCCATGAAGCTGGGCTACGGTCCCGCACACCGTTAGACTGTCTTCCGCTCACGCCCCAACATCGTGCAGCCCGCCTCCAGTGGTGTCGCGACAGGCGTGAATGGAGGGACGAATGGAGACGTGTCGTCTTCAGCGATGAGAGTCGCTTCTGCCTTGGTGCCAATGATGGTCGTATGCGTGTTTGGCGCCGTGCAGGTGAGCGCCACAATCAGGACTGCATACGACCGAGGCACACAGGGCCAACACCCGGCATCATGGTGTGGGGAGCGATCTCCTACACTGGCCGTACACCACTGGTGATCGTCGAGGGGACACTGAACAGTGCACGGTACATCCAAACCGTCATCGAACCCATCGTTCTACCATTCCTAGACCGGCAAGGGAACTTGCTGTTCCAACAGGACAATGCACGTCCGCATGTATCCCGTGCCACCCAACGTGCTCTAGAAGGTGTAAGTCAACTACCCTGGCCAGCGAGATCTCCGGATCTGTCCCCCATTGAGCATGTTTGGGACTGGATGAAGCGTCGTCTCACGCGGTCTGCACGTCCAGCACGAACGCTGGTCCAACTGAGGCGCCAGGTGGAAATGGCATGGCAAGCCGTTCCACAGGACTACATCCAGCATCTCTACGATCGTCTCCATGGGAGAATAGCAGCCTGCATTGCTGCGAAAGGTGGATATACACTGTACTAGTGCCGACATTGTGCATGCTCTGTTGCCTGTGTCTATGTGCCTGTGGTTCTGTCAGTGTGATCATGTGATGTATCTGACCCCAGGAATGTGTCAATAAAGTTTCCCCTTCCTGGGACAATGAATTCACGGTGTTCTTATTTCAATTTCCAGGAGTGTATTACGCTGGCTGCCTCGTGATGACAATTACTGCCCTAGACCTGGACTACTCTGGTCTGTGTGATTCTTTACTTCTTGTTCACCATTTGTCTATCCAGTGAATATGGAATAAAGAGTGTTAGTAAGTGTAAACATCAACAGTGCCAAAGAGTATTTTTGGACCTGCCATGCTTCCATTCCTCTGACATCATAGGCCTGGAAGTGGTTGGTGCAAAAAAGGAACAGCATTAGTTGGACAGGCAGTTAATGTAGCAACAGCATCAGCACTTGATTTTACTACAAAAGTGATCAGTATTGTCAGTCAGAGGTGACTTTCCCACAGTTCTTCCTCTGTTTCCTTCCTTTGTGGACACTGTTGACTGTGATACATGTATTCCAAGCACCTCAATAATAATTTTGCGTCATACCAGCTAACCAACACTGAATGGATGCGATCATTTTTTCTGCCATCCTCTCGAGATAAGTTAGCTTTTCTCCATAAGTTGTCTCCTACAGTGAATTCGGATACTTTATCGTTTCCTGATATTTGCACTTTGTTGTCAAACCACTGTGGAAGACAGTCTCATTGATGACAGAAGTTGGCATCAGCATCGTGTAAGGATTGGCTCACTGAACTTCGCAGCCTTAGTCATCATTGTGCTTTCACTTGTTTGGCAGATGGTAGTCGAAAATCGCATGCCGATTCTATGACTAGGAGATTTGCTTCTTCATTTTGCACCAGATAGGGAAGTGTGTGCACAAACTATGTGCCATGCAGATCATTCCTTGACAGGGTGTATACGTGGACGAGGAAACAAAATTCCCAGATTTACTGGTTAAAAATACACTTTCTCCCGGATGAAAATAGACTTTTTCCGTGTTGAGTAACACTACTCTTCCTCAGACCTGTAAAACTTATCAATCCTCTCACCGGTGCAGAATTTCCCGGCACTTTAGAAAACGAAACCCAGGGAAAAAACACGTTTTGGAAAGTTGTCTGATGTGCAGCAACATATACACTGCATATTTTCATATTACGGAAGTATAAATTCGAATTCAAAATCGAGATTGCGATGCGCTTTTGTAAGCCCGTCGCAGCTCATGTCAAGTGATCTCGCCAGCCAATGACAGCGGATATTTAGCGCATAGGACACGTGATGTAGTCAGCCAATAGCAACATCACTGTTTAGTAGTGCGAACAGGCAAATAGAAAAAGGTAATGGTTTAAATTAATATACATAGTGTTGCCTCTGCCTGACACTTAAGTGTGAATTGCAGAGTAACCATGTAGATGTATAAGATTAATAAGCTGCTAGAGAAGCTAAGCTTTCACACATAATACAGATATTTTTTGCACGTGTTACGCTTTAAGATACAGCACACAAATGTGGCAGGAAAATTTTTAACAATGACATAAATGTCTGATCTTCTGGGCTCGAAAATATTCTGAATGGTCGTCCTCAAAGATTTGATTTTTGAATGAAGAGTCAAACGCTCTGTGATATAAGTAATTCATCGGACATTCGTGCACATAGTTCATCTTGCGTAAAAGGAAATTTACTTTGAAAGTAACGCTTTTCAAACAACCATTCAGAATATTTTACCGCAACCTGTTAGAAACTTGAAATACAGCGAACAGTTGAAACCAGCCAATAGTGTGGAATTAAACACTTCGTTTCAAGTAAATTGACTGCCTCAGCGGAAAAGACTAATAAAAGACAAATTTCTTTAAAAAACCGACAAAAATAACGTCATTGCTCTGCAAGGTGATTAACGCTTGACTGTTAGAAAAATGGAAACAAAATAAAATCTTAAACTAATAAAATATTTTGATGATGATGATGATGATGGTGAGGTCCCATACTCAGAGAAGCGTAGGGGACGATGCGGGAGACCCTTCCATAACTATGTGAAAATATGTTAGTTCACTTGATAGCTCCTGTTCACAGAAATCTGTTTTGTTTTCACTTGACGTGAGAGCAACAAAACCACTTAACGTAAACACGGCCACGTGGAGACTACCACCTCCCCACTACAACTCAAAGTGATCTGTGCATCAGCTCCGGATCTACGTCATTTCCGAACCGCGGCAATATTAGATAGTGGCGCTCCCCCTCCCTCGAGTGTTTGAGGTAGGACGCCAAAAATTTAAAAAATCGATCTTTCAAAAATATTTTCATTTTGTAGCGCACCTCTTTCTGAAGAGTCTGATACATAAGACATATGTTTGAGGAAACGTATGACGGTGTTTTTTGGTCTTAAGTGATCCGAAGTGCAGTGCCACGCCTCTTCACACAGTATTCTTCCCCCGCACGTCTCTGTATTTCGCTCTGTGGAGTTCAAACATTTAATATTTTGTAATGGGTGCCATCAAACTATATTCAGGCCAGTGGAAATTAAAATGTCCTGTCATGCCTCTCCTGCTACCAGTCGGCCGGTTTGACATCCTGCCCCTCTTTAAAAAAAATCTTACAATTAATACTGGATGGGATTATTTGTAACCGGCAGAACAAGAACTCTTCAGAAAATTTGCCTATTAGCTAATAACTTGCTGTTTTGTGTGACATAAAATTAAATATAGGATACATAAAACGAGTAAAGACAGGAGACAAGCAAGACAGTATACATTTCTTCAATCCATAAGTCCTAGGTTTTTTTCCCCTCTCTAATCTTGCCACAGCTTTATGTGGTGCACTTTCCTTTCTGGGAAAGAATCTATTACCTCATCAAAGTTCATCAACGTTTTGCTACATGAAAAAATGAAACGTCATTTTCTAATACTAGAAAAGCTATTAATACAAATAGTACCCAAGACTGGTGTGGTTTTCGATCTGATTACGTGAATTTTGTCACTGTCTGCTAGATAAAACGAAATAAGCTCATCTTATACTGCAGCAATTGTTACTCACACCAAATAAACGAGACTGTTTTGGCACAAATCATCATTTTTATAACACGACAGAATATAATTCACAAAGTACCAATTTCAAATGCCTATTAGGCCTAGTACAAGCAAAAAGTTTTATGATAGGAAATAGTTTCACGTTTCATTCATACTCTCTTGCTTCTGAAGCATGACATCGAAAAGTAGTAGTATGAAATTTTTATATAAATTTGGAATCGTCATATTCTTCCGTAATTTGTGTGAGTCCCGTTTTTCTCCTTCCTCTTTCTAACAAACAATCTTGTCATCACTAATTCTGTAACTATTCCAGCCAGTGTCAAAACTTCTTCTCTGGTTAGCTTCACTAACCCTGCCACGATCACCGGTTTAGTTATACCGCATTGATTCTCCGGTTAGGCGTTATTACCTGGTCGTACAACGCGTTTTCCATGCTACTCCCAGAATAGAACTTTAGCGGCTGCTAGCCGGGGACTGTATGACTGGCCCTTAGTAGTGTAGCGGTCTGGCCAAAAATTTTCTGTCAAAATTTCATTCTCTTGGATACACGGAGAAGACAATACGTATTCCTGTTAGTCATTTATTTCCACTCTGGTAGTCTGAATCTATGGAATTCTCTAGTACTTATAACAACGCTGATCATTTGCAAACCCAATCAACCACATAAACAGCGATTGGCACTCACCCGTTCAGCTTTATTCGCTCAGCTCGTATAGACCCGTCCCCTTTTGTCTGCAGGTAAGTTTACTTCTAGATTCCCCTGTCACAGACATCACATACACTATGCACGCATTCAAAAATCAACTTATGATTCATTCAGAAACCAACTTAGAATTTGTTCCAAAACCAACAGGGATGCATTCAAAATCATATGAGTAATCGATAGACCAATGTGTGTTGGATGCTAAGCGCTTTGTGAAACAAGGTCTTTTTCCTCAATAATACGAATTTGCCCCCCTTTAAACTGCCGCCCGGGGCAGATACCCCGGTTTGCCCCCGCCCCCTAGTTCCGGGCTTGTTGCGCATACGTGAATCTGGCAGCTTAGGCGCATCAGTAAAATTTTTCCGGATAGCATCTGGCTGCTTTTACTTATACAGCTAACTGCCACACTTCTGTAGCCAGAAGCGGGTGAAGGTACTATTCATATGTGACTCAACTGCACATGCGCATATGCTCGGTCGCAACCGCTCAAACAAATCTAATGCAAACAGTTGTGACGTCACGCTCATCGGAGGCAATTTGTTGTTATGAAGCATTGCATAGTATTCCTAAAGCCTTTGACACATTTTGCTGTTGGCAGTCACTTGTATGAACACTGCGTTTTGTTGTTCTATATGGTGCATTTGCTTTGCAATTTAAGTTTTATTTTCGTTTTTTTTTTCTCTCGTTCGTGTTTTATTGCTGCTGTATTACTCTGCAGTAGCGTGATACAGTAATATTCTTCGTTGGAGCACTGGTTCTTACCAGTCAGTTAAAAAAAAAAAATTAACTAAAAACTAAAACAATGAAAAATTCCCGGAATTCTAAACAATTCCCAGGTTTTTTCCGCTTTTCTCCCGGATGAAAAAATTTCCGGATTTTTCCTGGATCTCCCGGTTGTCCCGGGTCGTATACAAATTGCTTGAACAAAATCCCTAAAATTGCCATGGCTTTTGAACCCACACTAGACTCAGACTGTAGAGAGGAGTCCTGTTTTGCCATATCGGCCAGGACAGCAGGCCAGCAGTACACACACGGTGAACAAGTGCCAGGAAAATTGGAGTGCATCCCAGCATTCTGAGTGAACAACTTGTTCTCCACAATCATTCTGAAATGGACAGCGACACACCAAGTGTTTCTAGTCATAGTTTCTTTTCGTAGGTTGTGTCTACTTGCCTATCTGGCAAGCACATTTGGCAGTGTCATTTCCCTCATGCCACCAGTGTTTCTCTCAGCATTCATGACTGTGCTGCCCTCATAAGTAAGCTATCAGTTTTGCCTGTGGCCTTTGCAGGCACATTGCTTCAGTTTGCTGTCGCACATAGTGAAGTCATGGCCATGCACACAAAGTCATCTTTTACGGCTCACACCATTCACATCATTGACACTGTGCTTCATCTGGCATCAGAGAAACCCATCAAATTCCTACACATCTTGCATATGATGGATTGGGTGGTCTCTTTCCAGGTGGATACTGGTGCCTCTTCTTCTCTGACCAATGTTTCTACCTATGTGATGCTGGGCTCTTCTCTACTTAACAGGTTTCGGAGAATGGGTGTGCTGATTCCTCACATCCTCTAGGATGCAGTGAAGGCAGAACTGGACAGGTTGGTCATATCACCCATGATGCGATCATCCAAGTTTCTTCCAGTCAGCAAGCTTATCCCCTCATCATTGTCAGGATGGCTCTCTCAGGCTGTGCAGCAATTTTAAAGCTGTGAATGACCAATTAATCACAGATTCTTTTCCAATTCCATGACCAGAGGACCTGTTCTCCAGGATCCTGTTATATGAAGACTATTATTATATGAGGCCTGTTAGACAAAGATTGATCTGTTGGAGGCATATTTACAGCTGTCATTACATTCAGATTCATGTGAAATGCTGGTGCTTAACACACTTTTTGACTTGTACTGGTATAACTGGCTTCCATTTGGAATTGCTAATGTCCCAGTTATTTTTCGGTGCTGCATGGAACAGTTGATTCAGGGCATTTCCTCATATGGCAGTTATTTAGATGACATCATTATAACAGGGGCATCTATGGTTGACCACTTCCAGAATTTTCATTCCTTGTTTTCTCATTTATTGGCTGAGAGTCTGAAATGTAACCTCAGTAAGTGTAGCTTTTTCCAGCACTTGGTGGAGTACCTAAACAAGGCATCCGACTAACCTGAGCCCATATGTAGGCCATTGAAAACGTCCCCCACCCCAAACTCTGAAAAAACTACAGTTCTTTTTAGGGAAGATGAGCTATTCTGATCGTTTTATACACCCACCTGCCATGCTTGTGGCCACTATCAACACCCTGTGTAAGAAGGCGGCTAGCTTTGTGTGGTCACCTGCATATGAGCTGGCATTTCTCACTCTAAATTAGGCACTGCAGTCAGAGCTGTGCCTCGTCCCGTACTTGTTGGGACAGCCTCTTCTCATCACCACTGATGCCTTATGCATGGAATTGGTGCAGTCCTCTCCCAGTGGGAGCCTGATGGCTCTGACCATGCCATTGCTTTCATTTCCAAAACTCTCACCCAGGTTCAGTGCAACTATTTGCAGATAGAGGAAGAGGCATTAGCTATTATCTATGCAGTGAAGAAGTTCCATACCTAACTGTGCAGCATGAAGTTTCAGTTGAGCACAGACCACAAGCTGTTACTTGCATTGTTTGGTCTCTGATCCAGACTCTGGGCCAAAATGACACAAAGGCTTCAGCACAGGGCATTATTTCTGTCTGCATATATGTATGACATCCTCTACAAACCTAAAATGCCAATACTCTATCTTGTCTGCCAGCTGGCTTGGATCCTGAGTTTGATGCTCATGAAGTCATCATTTTTCAAATAGATTTCATCACTGGCCCTTCAGGAATTCCCCCTTGATGCGTCAGAAGTCGCAGCTCAGACACAGGTGGACCACATACTCCATTCTGTTGTCCATTGGATTCAGCATTGTTGGCCTCAGAGACTGCCCACAGACAGCCTCGGTCCTGACTCTCACTCTGTAATGGAATGCTCCTCCTCTAGACAGAACAAAACTGGTCTCCGGTCATTATTCTGCCAGCTCTTTGCCTGAAGGTCCTTGATCTCTTACATACTGGTCACTGTGGTATCTCACGGATGAACAGCTGGCACGTTGGCAAACTTACTGGCTGGCTATCAACACGGATACTGAGTTGATGGTTTTGTCCTGTACTACATGTGCCTGCGTCCCCCAAGAACCATGGACCTTGCCGTTGGTGGAGAGGCTTGTGTGCCTCAAGGATACAGGTAGTCATACCGTAGGTGCAACCACAACAGAGGGGTATCTGTTGAGAGGCCAGACAAATGTGTGGTTCCCGAAGAGGGGCAGCAGCCTTTTCAGTAGTTGCAGGGGAACAGTCTGGATGATTGACTGATCTGTCCTTGTAACACTAGCCAAAATAGCCTTGCTGTGTTGGTACTGCAAACGGCTGAAAGCAAGGGGAAACTACAGCCGTGATTTTTCCCGAGGGCATGCAGCTTTACTGTATGAGTAAATGATGATGCGTCCTCTTGGGTAAAATATTCCGGAGGTAAAATAGTCCCCCATTCAGATCTCCAGGCGGGGACTACTCAGGAGGACGTCGTTATCAGGAGAAAGAAAACTGGCATTCTACGGATCGGAGCGTGGAATGTCAGATCCCTTAATCGAGCAGGTAGGTAAGAAAATTTAAAAAGGGAAATGGATAGGTTAAAGTTAGATATAGTGGGAATTACTGAAGTTCGGTGACAGCAGGAACAAGACTTCTGGTCAGGTGAATACAGGGTTATAAATACAAAATCAAATAGGGGTAATGCAGGAGTCAGTTTCATAATGAATAAAAAAAGAGGAGTGCGGGTAAGCTACTACAAACAGCATAGTGAACGCATTATTGTGGCCAAGATAGACATGAAGCCCATGCCTACTACACTAGTACAAGTTTATATGCCAACTAGCTCTGTAGATGATGAAGAAATTGAAGAAATGTATGATGAAATAAAAGATTTTATTCAGATAGTGAAGGGAGATGAAAATTTAATAGTCATGGGTGACTGGAATTCGGTAGTAGGAAAAGGGAGAGAAGGAAACGTAGTAGGTAAATATGGATTGGGGCTAAGAAATGAAAGAGGAAGCCGCCTGATAGAATTTTGCACAGAGCACAACTTAATCATAGCTAACACTTGGTTCAAGAATCATAAAAGAAGGTTGTATACATGGAAGAAGCCTGGAGATGCTGACAGGTTTGAGATAGATTATATAAAGGTAAGACAGAGATTTAGGAACCAGGTTTTAAATTGTAAGACATTTCCAGGGGCAGATGTGGACTCTGACCACAATCTATTGGTTATGAACTGTAGATTAAAACTGAAGAAACTGCAAAAAGGTGGGAATTTAAGGAGATGGGACCTGGATAAACTGACTAAACCAGAGGTTGTACAGAGTTTCAGGGAGAGCATAAGGGAACAATTGACAGGAATGGGGGAAAGAAATACGGTAGAAGAAGAATGGGTAGCTTTGAGGGATGAAGTAGTGAAGGCAGCAGAGGACCTAGTAGGTAAAAAGACGAGGACTAGTAGAAATCATTGGGTAACAGAAGAAATATTGAATTTAATTGATGAAAGGAGAAAATATAAAAATGCAGTAAAGGAAGCAGGCAAAAAGGAATACAAACGTCTCAAAAACGAGATCGACAGGAAGTGCAAAATGGCTAAGCAGGGATGGCTAGAGGACAAATGTAAGGATGTAGAGGCTTATCTCACTAGGGGTAAGATAGATACTGCCTATAGGAAAATTAAAGAGACCTTTGGAGAAAAGAGAACCACTTGTATGAATATCAAGAGCTCAGATGGAAACCCAGTTCTAAGCAAAGAAGGGAAAGCAGAATGGTGGAGGGAGTATATAGAGGGCCTATACAAGGGCAATGTACTTGAGGACAATATTATGGAAATGGAAGAGGATGTAGATGAAGATGAAATGGGAGATACGATACTGCATGAAGAGTTTGACAGAGCACTGAAAGACCTGAGTCGAAAGAAGGCCCTGGGAGTAGACAACATTCCATTAGAACTATTGACGGCCTTCGGAGAGCCAGTCCTGACAAAACTCTACCATCTGGTGAGCAAAATGTATGAGACAGGCAAAACACCCTCACACTTCAAGAAGAATATAATAATTCCGATCCCAAAGAAAGCAGGTGTTGACAGATGTGAAAATTACCGAACAATCAGTTTAATAAGTCACGGATGCAAAATACTAATGCATATTCTCTACAGATGAATGGAAAAACTGGTAGAAGCTGACCTCAGTGAAGATCAGTTTGGTTTCCGTAGAAATGTTGGAACACGTGAGACAATACTGACCCTACGAGTTATCTCAGAAGCTAGATTAAGGAAAAGCAAACCTACGTTTCTAGCATTTGTAGACTTAGAGAAACCTTTTGACAGTGTTGACTGGAATACTCTCTTTCAAATTCTGAAGGTGGCAGGGGTAAAATACAGGGAGCAAAAGGCTATTTACAATTTGTACAGAAACCACATGGCAGTTATAAGAGTCGAGGGGCACGAACGGGAAGCGGTGGTTGGGAAGGGAGTGAGACAGGGTTGTAGCCTATCCCCGATGTTATTCAATCTGTATATTGAGCAAGCAGTGAAGGAAACAAAAGAAAAATTCGGAGTAGGTATTAAAATCCACGGAGAAGAAATAAAAACTTTGAGGTTCGCCAATGACATTGTAATTCTGTCGGAGACAGCAAAGGACTTGGAAGAGCAATTGAACGGAATGGACAGTGTCATGAAAGGAGGGTATAAGATGAACATCAACAATAGCAAAATGAGGATAATGGAATGTAGTCGAATTAAGTCAGGTGATGCTGAGGGAATTAGATTAGGAAATGAGACACTTAAAGTAGTAAAGGAGTTTTGCTATTTGGGGAGCAAAATAACTGATGATGGTCAAAGTAGAGAGGATATCAAATGAAGACTGGCAATGGCAAGGAAAGCGTTTCTGAAGAAGAGAAATTTGTTAACATCGAGTATTGATTTAAGTGTCAGGAAGTCGTTTCTGAGAGTATTTGTATGGAGCATAGCCATGTATGGAAGTGAAACATGGACGATAACTAGTTTGGACAAGAAGAGAATAGAAGCTTTCGAAATGTGGTGCTACAGAAGAATGCTGAAGATTAGATGGGTAGATCATATAACTAATGAGGAGGTATTGAATAGGATTGGGGAGAAGAGAAGTTTGTGGCACAACTTAACTAGAAGAAGGGATCGGTTGGTAGGACATGTTCTGAGGTATCAAGGGATCACCAATTTAGCATTGGAGGGCAGCGTGGAGGGTAAAAATTGTAGAGGGAGACCAAGAGATGAATACACCAAACAGATTCAGAAGGATGTAGGTTGCAGTAGGTACTGGGAGATGAAGAAGCTTGCACAGGATAGAGTAGCATGGAGAGCTGCATCAAACCAGTCTCAGGACTGAAGACCACAACAAAAACAACATGTGCCTGCCAGCAGTCAGTTCCTCCTCATGTTTTTCTGTCCTGGCCCCACACAAGCCCCGGGGAGCATATTCACAATGCCTCTGCCAGCCCCTCCCCTCCCTTTTTTTTCCAGTGGATGTGGCTCACTGTGGTCAACTCATTCTCCAAATTTCCTTATATCCACCCAGCCCCATCTATCATGTCGGCAAATGTAATTTGGGCCTTGTCTCACATCTTTGCTACTGAGGGTCTCCCATTGACCATCATTTCAGACAATGATCCCAGTTTACCTCTGCACAGTTCAGTTGCTTTTGTGAGGTTCAAGGGATCATACACATGCTCAGCACCATGTTCCATCTGTAATCTAATGGGCGGGCAGAATTGAGGGTGTGGACTTTAAGGAGAATAGGTCAGCCATGGTGCACTCTTCTTCCAAGGATGAGACCACCATGCTGTTTTTGGCCACCTATTGGATCATTCCCATCGCTGGGAAGAGCCTTGCTGAGTTACTACACGGATGGACTCTCCTTATGCTGCTGTCTCCACTGGGACCTTGACCCCCACCACCCTACCTTGAGCCTATTGCCAGTTCTGCCTTTGCCCCATGATGAGAGCATGATCATTCAGTCGTTGTCCTTCCTTCCTAGGTTCCTGCTACATTCCATGGCTCCCACAGTGACCGGATGTACAAAGTCTCTGCTGGGGATCTCTCTGGTGGTGCCACCAGAACCAGTTATGCACCAGATTGTCACAGTCAGTAGCCCCAGCCTTGCTGCCTCACCCTCTTCCACCTCTCGAGCCACCAGCTCCACTTCACCCTGGCCAGGTGCTTGGTGCCTCAGAAGTCACATAGTGGGGCCTGATGCCACAATATTTCTCTGTTCCAGCCCCAGCAGAGGTGGTCCACCTCCATTGGCCACTCCATGTGTGGCCTTGCTGCTCCGGGTGATCCTGTGCTTGTCAACATAGAGATTCATTCTGTCCCTGGACTCAGCCCCACTGTGGGCCCTCCTGGCCCCCACACTAATTGCTGTCCCATCACCCTCTCATTGCAATTGGCACTGTTGGCTCAACTTTCGCACCTATGTGCCATTGTGGAGTGGGAGGGTTGATGTAACGAACTCGGACAGTGAGATGAAGTTATTGCAATTGTCTGAATCAATACATACTTGCTGCCTGCACCGCCAATGGTGCTGGCACTGTTGGGTCAACTTTCGCACCTATGTGCCATTGTGGAGTGGGAGGGTGGATGTAACCAACTCGGACAGTGAGATGAAGTTATTGCAACTGTCTGAATCAATACATACTTGCTGCCTGCACCGCCAGTGGTGCTGCAAGCTATGAACGGTCACAGCAAGACAAACACCAGAAAGAAATCGCACCCTCAAAGCGATCGTCGAGTCACCTGGTGGGATCCTGTGGCCGACCAGCCTGAAATAAGTGAGTACTCTGCCAGGAAAAGCAGTTCTTGTTGGTGCTCCTTATGATACACTTATTACACCATTTGCCTTGTGATGACAACTACCTACTTTTGGACCATGTGATTCAGTACTTTTTGTTCACAATTTTTATCCAGTGAATATGAAATAAAGAGTGTTAGTAAGTGTACATTGCAACACTCCACCCACGACAGCAAAGACTATCTGGCTTAGTAGCCATTGCCAGGAGTCCTGATATCACAGATTGGACAGTCACCTACTTCTCGGCATACCAGGGGAGGTTGCATCTCAGGCGCAGCAGTGTGATTCGTACACTGTCAGGTGGTTACAACTGTGAGCATACATGATAATTCCCCATGATGGGTTGGTTACTGCATGCTAATTTTGGGTGTGAACATAAATTCACTCTAATTATAGGTGCAGAACATCACAATGCACAGTTAACAGATATTGCATCACCTATGGTGTCCTTCTCCAAACCTCCTGCACTTCTTTCAAATTTAGAAAAATGGATGTGAAACTCTAAAATAAGACCATAAGTAATCAAGCCAAAATGTTGAGGGAGAATCTGTGAAGTGAGCTAAAACTGATGGGTATCCTGATAATAGCTGTGCTGTCAGTGTAAAAGGTTGGCTAGGTAAATGACTCCTTTTAACCACCTCTTCCAACAGGCAAGGCATTATGCATGTCTATTCTAGCCCACAAAGAATAAGAAGACTAAGAAAGTGGGATGAAAGTTTAAAAAAGGGAATTGATAATAAAGATGGAGAATGTAGAAAATATCTTAACATAAACTGCCAACAGAAGAAAAGGAAAGAAGATTAGGGTTTAACATCCCATTGAGATTAAGATTTAACATCCCATTGACATTGAGGTCATTAGAGATAGAGCACAAGCTTGAACTGATTCACGGGTGGAGAATGAAATTGACTGTGACCTGTCAAAGGAACCATTCTGGCATTGGCCTGAACTACTTTAAGAAAATGACATAAAACCTAAATCAGGATTTCTGGACGTAATTTTGAACTGACATCCTCCCAGACGTCAGCCTAGTGTGATAAGTACTGCTACACCTTACTTGGCACAAACAGCAAAGATCTACTGCAAAATAAGAGGGTGGGAAACATCACCAGAAATATTGGTAAGATTTTGTATAATTTTTCTAAAACAATAGAAGAAGACCTCAACACTAATTACATAAAATCTTAAAGTTTATAAACAACAAAGTTAAATAAAATGTTTAATTCAGATTGACATTCAATGGCTGATTCGTTATGGAAAGGTCTAGCACAAAGACACTACTCCACAAATAGTGCAAGAGTCTGAAAACATCAAAGATGGAGACATTTAATTCAATGGACTAAAAGCAGCACTTAAAATATGAAAACTAAGAAAATGTAGATGAAGATGGTACAAAATGAGAGTTCGATAAAAATTCATAACAGTCATATTTATATCAGCTCCTCCGGTTCTTAAATCTGATTTGGAATGGGAAAGAACCACCTAGACATGTCGATCAAAATGTGTCATCACATTAATATAAAATAATAATATTAATAAACAAAAAGACTATATAACTATTAGAAGATTTTGTAGGAAGGACAAGATGATTCTAAAATGCAACTTCCATATGTAGGTTTCTGCAAACTGAGAATGGTATGTAGTATATGGAATGCAACTCAGTCTCAATCTATATTCACATCTACATCTACATGGGTACTCTGCAATTCAACTTTAAGTGCCTGGCAGAGAGCTTATTGAACATTTTCAACCATTCCATTATCTAACAGCATGCAGGAGAAACTTAGATCTTTCTGTGCAAGCTCTGATTTCTCTAATTTTATTCTGATGATCATTTCCCTCTATGTAGGTAGGCATCAACAAAATATTTTTGCATTTGGAGGAGAATGTCAAAGGAATGGAAGGTTAAGTAAAAGCTCTAAAACAAAATTGTCAGCAACCTAAATTACAGAGAAGTAACTGAACTCCTTTGACTATGATAAAACAGAAATGTTGCTCACTTTGAAAATAAGACACATTGGATGTCACAAAAATTGTGAAATCAAAGGAAAACAAGTAAGCATTAGTGTTAAAACCAGTTATACCGTAACTAACAAATTTACTACCAAGATGGTAAGGATGTCCTTGGTGCAATACAAATAATTTAAGAGGTAAAGGTAACATCTCACCAATCAGAAGAGGCACTGACTCATCGCTGGCACATAAACAAGGTTCAGAAATTTGCTTCCTTTTGGACAAACCCTTTTTCAGAGCTAAAGAGTTCACATGACACACATACATATACAAACATACACTTGTATAACTACATTGTCCTGGCTGATTACTTGTGCTGGCACTGCAGCTCAAACAAGGTGAGGGGTTGTGTAGAATGGAGTAGGTGAAGGAGAAAATGAAGCTGGAGTCATTAGGAAGGGTTAGGGAGGCAGGTTGATGGCTGAGAGGGAGAGGTAGCACACATTTGGGATATGATTGTGGCAGCAATGAGCTCAATCTGACTGCAGGTTGCACACAGTGTACAGTAATGTGAAGGGGGGATTGATATGTGATTTGTGATTTATTCATCTCACTACGTACAATTTTCAAATCATTTGATTTGATGTACAGGAGACATGTCAAGGTTTACAAAAGAGACTTTTTTCACTTTTTAAAGAGAAATACAAAAGTTTACATTATATTTTACTTTTCTAAGTTACAGATACACATGTACATAAAATAATACATGTAATACAATCCCTGTGTTCAGACTGTGAAGCTGTCCTCAATGAAATCATTGACAGAATAATCAGACTTTTCCACCAGAAGAGTAAAGAGCAGTCTTTTCAGTGAACCAAGCTCCATTTTAAATACATTACTGCCCTTTATTTTATTGAAATTTTTAACCCCATATACTCTGGCATTTGGGCATAAAGTTTTAAACGATGTGTTGGATGTTTGAAGTTATCTCTGTGGCGAGTGCTGTAGTTGTGGTCAAAGCAGAAAGTGTCTAGTGTATGTTGATTTTTACATAGAAACATCACCATCTCATATATGTAAAGTGAAGGGATAGATAGTATTTTTAAATTTTTTTAACAGTGGTCGACAGGATTCCCGTTTTTTTTTTTTTTTTTTTTTTTCCCTTCCAGCACACATGTTTCTATCTAATTACTTTCTTTGGTAATACTAGGAGCCTAGTGACATTTGCTAAATTTCCCCAGAAGATTATGCCATAACGAATAACTGACTCAAAGTAGCAGTGATAAACTATCTTTCTGGTATCCATGTTTGTGGCACCTGACAAAATACACATTGCAAATGCTAAGTTGTTCAGTTTATTAGCTAAGAAATCTATGTGTACCTTCCAATGTAAATTTTTGTCAAGATTTAGGCCTAAGAACTTCACGTGGTTTGCTTCTGTGATATCCTGATCATTGCAAGTGAGAGGGATAGGAGTGGATCGAGAGGGAAAGCCTCAACAGAAGAAGAAATAAACAGGGTCAGGGGTAGAGGCAGATGTGAGGCAGAAGCTAGTGGAGATTAAATTCAGGAAGACTGCAAGATCAAAGTATGTGTTGAAAGGACAATTTCCATCTATGTAATTCAAGAAGCTGAGATTTGGCAGAAGGATCTACATGGCTTAGGTTGTGAAGTAGCCATTGAAATCTAGTAAGTTGTGCTCAGTAGCATTTTCTGCCAATGGGTGGTTAGTACACAATTGCTCACTAGTTATGCCCACATAATATTCTCTGCAGAAATTACAGCAGAGCTGGTATATGACAGAACTGCTTTCATGGGAGGCCCTGTCCCTTTATACAATACAGTAAGCCTGTGATGGTAGTGGAATAGGACGTGCCACTAGGGTCTTTCAGATATGTCTTGTACCTGGATCTTTCAGAGAGGTATGACCCATTGCGAGGGTTCATTCTGACAAAGTGCAGCTTCTTGCAGTTAGCCTCCAGCCCAGATGACAACCCTGTAAAGTCTCAAAAAATCTCCTTGTGATGGTTTCCAAGGTACTGACAGGAAGCCTGTCTACAGGATAACAAATTAGTTTATAGTCCCTGCATTCAGTCTTAAAACATTGGAACATTCAATTAACAACTTGATATATCTTCAAGGTTGAGTCAACTTCAAGTCTGGGCTAAATGAATCATTTTACATCGAATCTCTGATATATATTTGAATTGTTGAGAAGTCCAAGGCAAAGAATGGTGCATGGCATTGCAGCCTCTCAGGACACACTGTATGATGATGTAAGCATGTCACAAGGCAAACTTGGGTCACTGCATGATGCCCCAAGAGTACCTCAAACATAAACGTTACCAGCAAATGAAAACATCATCACACTAATACTTATTATTATTATCATTATTAAAAGTAAACATGTACCCTCACACCAGGGGGCTGGATATTGGGGGTAGATGTGGCATAGGGTGGACTAGAATATTGTATAGATTGGGTGGTGGAGAATACAACTACCAGTATTAAAGGTGAAGGAAGTATTGTGGGTAGAATGTTCCTCATTTCTGGGCACATGACCAAAAATGATGAAAAGCCTGTCCATAGTCTTTCCACCCTGATCATGTGGCCAAAAATGGGGAACATATTGTTGACCATCTGTCCCACAGCAGGTATGTGGCCACAAATGAGGAATATTGTACCCACAATCCTTCCTTCCCACCCCTGCCCCATGACCCTAGTGCACACACCCTCTTTTCCCTTAGTGCTCTGTTCTATCTACCCCATCCAGCTCATTCCCCCATATTACTGTGTCCTGCTCAGAAATGCCCCTTCTTGTAGCCAGAGTGATCCAACTGGCTCCACATTCCTCCTCCATGCACCTGTTGCCTCTCCCTCTCAGCTGTCAACCATCCTTCCCCACCACCCACTGCAATTTTAGCTTTATTTCTCCCCTCACCTACTCCTTTCTACACAATTCTTCAGCACAGCTCAGTTGCAGTGCTAACACAACATAGTCAGTTGGATCAATAATGAAACCATACAAATGTGTGTGTGTGTGTGTGTGTGTGTGTGTGTGTGTGTGTGTGTGAAGAAGGTTTCATACAAAGCTTGCATAGTTCTCAGTTTTGTTTATCTGTCTATTGATGACCCAGTGCCTCCACTGTCTAGTGACTTGTTACCTTCAGTCCTTACATTAAATGTGCTACCAATACATTTTCTTGTGAAATTAGGATAAAACAGAAGAAATTAGTAAAGATTTGGTCTGGATATAGTACCACCAGCAGCATGAGCACCCAGTCTCCCAGAATAATGCAGGAAATTTCCTTACCACAAGCTGATCCAGATACAACAACAAAAATGCAGCTGCATTCTGGATTGTCCCCATCAGATCCTCTTAACAAAAACTTTCACATGTCAATGCACACCTCCAGTATGTAGCCAGATTTTTCTGTGTACAGTACAGCAAGGATTCCAAGCTAACAGCTTCACAAAAGTCAACAGACATAGAGAGCACACTATCATCGGTGCCTATACCATGGCACTTGCCACCATGCAGCCATAGGTCACACATCACACAGTCCAGATCTATCAGTTTCTGGCCCATATCCAGCACCACCCAGCTGAACAGTGCCTGCACACAGCTGCCTCTGCAGTATATTAGCAACACCAGCTGGCCTACCCTTGTGAAACAGTTACACGCCAATGCTGCTCAAATCACACCACTACAGTCTCACTGATGGTGGGCATATTCATAAGCCACCACGGCTTTATAAGAACATGCAGTACCACACTCCAGTAGGCTCTCCTTGGACTATGCTATTGCTGTTAGCTTGACACCACACCATGCAGATCAACCCTCATCTGGTCTTTGACTACGTTTGAAACTGGACTTTCTTGGGAGTTCTGCAATTCAGCAATCTGACCACCAGATTCATCCATGGACTTTGCTAATTGCTGTCCGAATGGCAATGGTAGCCCCATCATCGAAGTTATGTACATTTCTTCTCTTGTGAGGGAATAAACTGTGTTGCTTACTCACACCTCCTATTATTCATTGTGCCTCCATTCACAGATTCAGCAGAGAACAGATTTTGTAAGTCTACATTATATGATAAAAGGGCTCTGGCGACCATAAGTTTAAAGTATTTCATCAGAATTATCTTTTTTTTAAGTTTCATCTGCTCACAGTAGATTTATAATTAGAAGTTATTAACTGTGTCTGCACTCTGTGTTTAATGAAAAATCACATCACATAGCTGCTTAAAAGGAAAAGCTCAATACTCTAAAAACTATGTTTTGGATATTTCAGAGGAAACATGTGGGCAGAGGTGAGGTAACCATTTATGTAAAAAGCAATATATCATTTCATGCAATAGACGTACAGAGGTTCTGCATAGATTTACACTCTGAAGGATGTGTTATTGACATGTCAAAAATAAATTCCAATTTGCAACTGCGGCAGTATAAATGGAATTCTCTGGCAATTTTAATATTCTTGTTCAATAGTTATATTCTGTCTTCCTGAACTTGACTAGAAAAAAATAAGGTGCAGACAGTAACTGGAGACCGAGCGAGGTGGCGCAGTGGTTAGCACACTGGACTCGCGTTCGGGAGGACGACGGTTCAATCCCGCGTCCGGCCATCCTGATTTAGGTTTTCCGTGATTTCCCTAAATCGCTCCAGGCAAATGCCGGGATGGTTCTTCTGAAAGGGCACGGCCGACTTCCTTCCCTGTCCTTCCCTACTCCGATGAGACCGATGACCTCGCTGTTTGGTCTCTTGCCCCAAAACCAACCAACCAACAGTAACTGGAGATGTTGTGGTTGTGATCAAAAGTCTGAAAACTGGTTTGACGTAGCTCTGTACTCTAGATTATCCAGTTCATGTCTTGTCATCTCTGTATAATCTCTGCAGCCTACTTCCACTTGAAACTTACTGTTGTACTTGAGACCTGGGCTTGCTCTACAATGCTGAAATGCCATGTTTTCCCCCCATTACCAGACTGACTACCCTTTGATTCCTCAGGATGTGTTCTGTCAACTAATAACTTCTTTTAGTCAGGTTCTGCCATAAATTTCTTTCCTCCCTTAATCAATTCAGTACCTCTTCATTAGTTACTTGATTTATATATAAAATCTTCAGTATTCTTTGTAACACCACATTTCAATAACTCTTTCTTTCTGAAACTTCCTGGCAGTTTAAATCTGTGTGTCAGACCGAGACTCGAACTCAGGACATTTGCCTTTCACGGGCAAGTGCTCTACCAACTGAGCTACCCAAGCATGACTCATGACCCGTCCTCACAGCTATACTTCCACCAGTAACTCATCTCCTATGTTACAAACTTCACAGAAGCTCTCCTGTGAAACTTGCAGAACTATCAGTCCTGGAAGAAAGGATATTGCGGAGACATTGGTTGCCACAGCCTGGGGGATGTTTCCAGAATGAGATTTTCACTCTGCAGCTGAGTGTGCACTGATATGAAACTTCCTGGTAGATTAAAACTGCATGCTGGACTGAGGCTTGAACTCAGGACCTTTGGTAGAGCACTTGCCCACGAAAGGCAAATGTACCAAGTTCAAGTCTCGGTATGGCATACAGTTTTAATCTGGCAGGAAGTTTCATATCAGCACACACTCCACTGCAGAGTAAATATCTTATTCCTTCTTTCTTCTTGTGTATACTGTTCATTGTCTATATTTCATTCCAGCTTATAATATGCTCCAGTCAAACACTTTGACAATACCATTGCTGATACATAAATTTAGAATAGAGGCTACAGCACTTTTCTTTTTGAGAAACATTTTTCTTGCTATTGTCAGTCTACATTTTAAATTCTCTTTACTTTGGTGCTCATCACTTATTTCGCTCACCAAATAGCAAAGCATGTCTACTACTTTTAGAGTTTCATTTCCTAATCTAATTCTTTCAGCATCACTTCATTTCCATTATTTCACTATTGGTGATGTTAATTTTGCACATCGTTTCAAGATGCTATCCATTCCAATCACATTATCCTTCAAGTCTTTTCTTTCCTCTGACAGAATTACAATGTCATTGGTGAAACTCAGAAGTTTTTATTTAATCTACTTTAAATTTAATTTGTTTTCCAAATTTCTCTTTGGTTCCCTTTACCACTTGCTCAATGTACAGATTTAATAGCATAGGGTATAGGCTACAACCCTGTCACACTCCCTTCTCAACTACTGTATCACTTTTATGTCTTTCAACACTTAGAACTACAGTCTGGTTTCCAAACATATTTCATCCCTGCTACCTTCAGAACTTCATGACTTATTGAACACATGGTTTGATAATATTCACATCTGTCAGCACCTGCCTTCTTTGTAACTGGGAGTATTACATTCTTAAATCTCTGAGGGTATTTCATGTATCTCATTTATCCTGCATACCAGGTGAAATAGTTTTGTCATGTAAGTTCTCACAAGGATCTCAATAATTTGGTGCAAATGTCATCTACTCCAGGTGCCTTGGTTTGAGTTAAAACTTTCAGCGCTCTGTCAAATTCTTCTTGCAGTATCATGTCTACCATCTTATTTTCATATATTTCCCCTTCCCTTTCCATAATATTGTCTTCAAGTTTATTTTGCTTTGTATAGCCCTTACAGCTTTCAGCCTTCCTGCCTTTGCTTAGTACAGGCCTGGTATTAGAGCTCTTGTTATTTATACAGCTGCTTCTCTTTTCTCCATGAGTCCCACTGCTATATGTGGCAAACGAATTTCCCACAATCAAGCTTACTTCTACAGCTTTGCATTTCTCATTTTGCCATTTTGCATTGCCACTTTACATGTCTTAGTAATATTATTTTGTACATGTCTTTAGTCCCTTCTGTCCATATCATTTGCTGCATTTTTACATTTCCTACTTTTTTCAATCAAATTCAGCATCTCACATATTATATTGGGTAATTTAATTTTGTATTAGCAACTCTTTCCACATCTGAACAAAAATCCTGTTATACCTAATTCTCACTATACCAAACAAGTTTTTACCAAGGAAATAGCCTTGTTCATCAAGGATAAGACTGATTTCAGTTGGTTATGGCATATTTGTTGCTGTTAGAAAAACTAGTTAGCTTTGCCATGGCACTGTCATAGGGAGTTATGTGCATCACACAATGAAATGCATGAGAGGGTTGGGGTAAAAGGGGGCAGAATGGAGGATTTATAGAATAGGTAGTGAGGTGACTAGGACACATCTTGACTGGCTTCAATGTCTGCTTCACAACTCATGCCATCTAGAGGAGAATGTAGCTCTATTTCCTTTAAGAATGTCCCAGATCATTTTGACTTTATTACTTGAGTTATTAGTTTCATACAATACGCATACAGTCTTAGACTTCTCAAAATTTTCGAATACAAATTTATAACAGGTCTTATGATGTCTTAACTGTATAGGATTAGTGGACTATTTTAATGCATTGTAGAGTTGTCTCTCTGTCCTATAGGATTCTGTTTGTCCTTAGCAAGCCACAGGTTTTTAGCAGACTTTATAGTTTCAAATCTGTATTTCATTTTATGGAGGTTTTTAACACACCTTGTAGTTCCTAATATGTATTTCCTTTTATGAAATACACTTCCAAAACCTGTTCCATTCTCTGTTCTGAATAAATTAAACTTTAAGTTAGCATATTTTGCAAGATACATTGGGCAGTTTCCTTGGAGTGTGAACTGAACACCTGAATAGCTTCATAATTTATTATTCTTGCATTTTCTGCTGACTTTAGAATAATTATGCCAAAAATGTTGTTATAAGAACCCATAAGATGAACTTTTGAGGGGTGGATTAACAAGAGAATATTCCAAATTAAAAGCAGTCAACATGGTTATTATATGTTGATACTGTGACAAGGCTGAAAGCAGATGCAAACTATAGACATTATATTTCCTAAGAACATGCATCTGTTCTGTATGCTTCAATGATGTTGATATACTCTTCGGCACAATTTTCTGGAGGTAAAATACCCCCACTCCCACCCCCAATTTGGATATTTGGGTGAAGATTACTCTGGGGGGCATTTTGGATATTTGAATGAGGACTACTCAGGAGGATTTAATCATCAAAAGGAAACCAATATTGCATTCTATGGGCCACAGTGTGGAATTTGCTTTATCTCTTCCCAGTCCTCAGCCATCCTTTCCTTTACCTCACTCTGCTCCTGCTCATCTCCTACTCCTCCCTACCTCCTTCCCTCCCTCCCCCACCTCCCTTCTCACCTCCTTTTTCCTCTCACCCATTCCACCCAACACAGCCACTAAGCCAGAGGCACTGCAGCACTGGTACAATGTAGATAGCCTGGATAATGTAGCTGTGTGAGTTTCAGAGGAAGCCTCTTAGCCCAAAAGCTCCAGTCATTCATAAAGGGTGGGATTACTGGTATTGGAGAGCTCCAATATAAGGCATGTGATGGAACCTTTTAAGGAGGGCAATGGTTCAAACTCATGTCCGGCCATCCTGATTTATGTTTCCTGTGATTTCCCTAAATTGCTTCAAGCAGATGCTGGGATGGTTCCTTTGAAAGAGCATGGTTGATCTCATTCCTCATCCTTCTGTAATCCAAGTTTTATGCTCCATCTTTAATGACCTCACTGTCGATGGGACGTTAGACACTAGTCTCCTCCTCCTCTAAAAGGTTGTTGTAGCGAGTCTGAATACCATAAATTCCTAAATGACCATCTCCATTCCTCCTCTACTAACTTGGATAAGCTTTGGTCAAGTGGGGCTTGGGGGAAAAAAAAATAAATAAATAAAAAAAAAAGTGTTGATGAGGATTGAGAGTTTTGTACCATGTACATTAATAAGAGACAAAACAGATCCCTGACAGTATATAAAACAGGTTAGGACACTTTTGCAGAATTAATTTTAAAAAGTGCCAGATTTAAAAGGATGCAATATCTTGAAGACTGGCAACAGTTTTCAGATGTTCAAAAACTTAGCATGGATACTTTTAATAATTTCTACAATGAAACTCTGTCTTGAAACCTGACAGAAATTCCAAAGAATTTTGGTTGTGTGTAAAGAATAGCAGCAGCAAAACACAATAAAGAACTTTCAGTGTGCAATGGCAATGTTATCAGTGAAAACACTACTAATGGAGAGTTGCTAAACACAGTTATCAGAAATTGATTTAGCAAAGGAAATGCAGTAAATATTACAGAAACTGAATCACACCAATACATAAGAAAGGAAATAGAAGGATCTGCTGAATTGTAGAACCCTATCACTGACATTCATTTGTAGCGGTGTTTTGGACTGTATACTGTGTTCCAACATTAGGAAACATCTTGAAGATAATTATCTATTTATATCTAACCACCACAGATTCAGAAAATATCCTCCTTTTGGATCACAACTGGCTCATTATTCATATGCAGTAATGGGTACTACTGGCAGCAGTTCTCAAGCTGGTTTCATGCCTCTAGATTTCCAGGAGGATTTTGACATTGTTTCTCACAAGTGGCTTCTACTCAAATTCCATGCATATGGACTATCTCTCAGTTGTGTCGCTGGATTTGTGAGTTCCTGTCAGAAAGGTAACAGTTCATGGTAACTGACAGGACACCATCTAGTGAAACTGAAGTGTACCTAAGGGAGGTGTTACAGGCCCTCTCCTATTCTGAATCCATGTTAGTGATTCAGGAGAGTCTGAGTAGCCCTCTTACATTGCAGATGATACTGCTGTTTACTATCTAGTCAAGTCATCAGAAGATAAAAATGAACTGCAAACTGATTTTAACAAAATATCTAAATGGTGCAAAAAGTGATTATGGCTCTAAACAATAAAAAGTGTGAAGTCCTCTAATGAATATGAAAAAACTTCTATTAAACTCAGGTTACTCAATAAATAACACAAGTTTAAAGGTTGCAGGTTACCTACCAATAAATTGGAAACATCAATTAATAAATGTTGTGGGGAAGGTGGATCAAAGATTGTGTTCTATTGACAGAAAGTTTAAAAGGTACAACAGATCTACTAAAGAGATTGCCAACACTATGCTTCTCCATCCTCTTCTGGAGTGTTGTTGCATGGAATGCGATCCTTTCTAGATGGGATTGACAGAAGACTTTGAAAAATTTTAAGAGGGGCAGCTCACTTTGTACTATCATGAATCTGTGGAGAGTGTGCCATGAAAACAATAAGAGAGTGAGGAGGACAATCATTAAAACAAAGATGAGATGTTTTCATGAAATTTCAGTTAGCAACTTTCTCCTCCAAATGCCACTCTCACTTACACATGAAGAAATGATCACCAGTAACATAAGAAAAATCAAGGTTTATATGAAAAGTTTTCTGTGTTCATTTTTCCCACACATTACTCAAGACTGGAACAGTCTGCAAGTAGTTTTCTGAACACGCTGCCAAACACCTTAGCGTGAACTGCAGAATAATCATGCATATGAATATATTGATGAAGAAGATGAATAAGCAATGAATATTGATAAAAGATGATCTGGTGCAATGAAGACAGAACAACATATACTTAATTCTTTGTTAATTACTCATACCATCCATAAATTTCATCAACACATAACTGTGTACTGTTGTATTGAGTAAATCTAGTGAGGTTCACTTGGCAGCTACTTAAACACGGAAAAATGAAACCATGAGTGCAGATATGCACCATGTAATAAGCCCTTAAAGAAATTGTGTGTGTGTGTGTGTGTGTGTGTGTGTGTGTGTGTGTGTGTGTGTGTGTCTAATGCAAGGAAGAATGGTGGTTAGTTGTTTAATGTCCCTTTTATGACAGGACCCTTGGAGACTAAACATTTGGCCATGTGAATAAGGTTAAAAGAATAAATTGACTATGGTCTTCTTGAAGGAATCTGTGGTGTCACCGCCAGACACCACACTTGCTAGGTGGTAGCCTTTAAATCGGCCGTGGTCCGTTAGTATACGTCGGACCCGCGTGTCGCCACTATCAGTGATTGCAGACCGAGCGCCGCCACATGGCAGGTCTAGAGAGACTTCCTAGCACTCGCCCCAGTTGTACAACCGACTTTGCTAGCGATGGTTCACTGACAAAATACGCTCTCATTTGCCGAGACGATAGTTAGCATAGTCTTCAGCTACATCATTTGCTACGACCTAGCAAGGCACCAGTACCAGTTACTATTGATACTGTAATAATGTACCGTCAAGACCGACGTTCTTCATTAACGGATTAAAGTTAAGTATTCCACCATCTACGTCCATTTTTCTAAGTTCTAATTTCTTTGTCCTGTTCCAGACCTCTCGCCAGCCTGCGTGAGCTATAACACGTGCCTTTCGGCTTCCTCTAGTAACACAGTATTGGCTCTCCTGCCAACCACAACAGAATCATTCTGACAATTGTACCAAGTGATTTGGGGAAACCATGAAAAATAAAGATAAAATTCAATTCCTTTCTATGCCTGGTAAAATGACACGGTGTTTCCCTGATATAATTCAGAGCCAACTTACAACAAACTGACAGTGAGAACAGCCAAAAAAAAAAAAAAAAGGGTCTGGATTTTGGACAACGCATCAGCTCCAGAAAATATTGACACTGTTCGGACTGTCATATCTCACAATGAGTTGAAAAACACTGCAACAACTATGCCCAATGAGTTTCCCACTAGAGAAGCTGAAAAATAGTACAATCCAAATGGCAGAATACTATTTTAATTTATGAATATGAAAAAGGACAATGTCATCAGAATTACAAACAATTAAAATCCATGGGAAAAAAATAAGGCACACAAAAGACACAGATTATTCTATCATTAAGTGCATCATACCTCATTATGCAACTGCAGGAACATTTCTAGTGTTTCAGTTTTAGAAAAGTCATTTAAGTATTTTTGACGGTGGTATAACACAGTATCAATGTGTGTTTTATGCTTTATAGCCAGTTCCATTGCTCTGAAAACAAAGAAATAACATGTAAACAAACAAAACACATCAAAGACATGTCTTAGTGAGTAAACTATTGAAAATCAAGCAGTATAAAATTTTGATCATCATTATAATCTGTGATCATTGTTCATATTCACACAATGTATGCAAAGGAGCAGGAGGAAAATAATAACAAAAGCGATAACACAGAAGATTGGTATCACTTTCCAGTTTGTTATTTTGATCATTCTACATGTGAAAGAGAGCCTCGTAGTGTGTTAATACAGTATGAATAAGCAAACAGTTACAAAGAAAAGACATTATGTGTGGACAGAGTAGAAGGAAAGAGTGCTTACACACTTCAACATGATCACAAAATAAACTCTTAAATTCTGCATTGTTATGGCACAGTTAAAATGAAAGTCGTACAGAAACCCGGCCACTATTCAACTGCAATTTAAATGCTCTGACATAAACACAAGAAAAAAACTGAGAGAAATATTAGGGCCTACAGTACCACAGATAAAAGTGTGTCTGTAAATTCCCATAAACTAACAGTTTTTCATTTTTAAAGTTGATTAGTGGGAATGTACACTGTAATGCACAAATTAAGGGGAATACTGGATATGTGGTGCTGCCATTAAAAATTCTGTTGATAGTAATATTTTAACACTGTTTCTAACACTATTATGATAGTTTTCTCAAATGATCACACATGGCGATAGCGAGAGTTGCTAAGAACATAAATGAATTGCATTATGAATGTTTCCATTATCAAATGATTTACATCTTTAATGATTGTTTTTTATGTGACCACATTTATATGAGGTAGCAATACACAAAATGTTCAAAAAAGGTCTTCCAAACTTCACAAGAAAGAATACTGACCAAAGCTAGAAGAAAGAGTTTCCTTAACATTTGTCTGTAATGAAATGCTTGTTGAGGTATGTATCATTTGCCCTATGTTAACAATCTGTTTTTTGACACTACATGAGATGCTCAATGTGTTTATCACTCTGTCTCATACATACACTAAATGATTACAAACTCATGGGAACACACTGGCTGACCTCAATTTTGGTCATATTAATGAGATGCACACTCTCATAAATTGTGCCCATTGTTGATGGATCTGGTATACAGCAGTGTCTTAAATGTCTCCATAACCAGAAATCTAAGGAAGGCCTGTTAGATGGGCAAGGGTGCTCATGTGTGCTTGCTGCTTGAGTAGTGAGTTCTCATGGTAAACATGGCTGTCAGACATCATTATGTAGTGCAGGAGAAATGCAAACAGTGCACTGTCTTCAGAGGAATGGCAACATGTTAAGTTCACCATAGTTTTACACCCAAGCATATAAACTTAATGGTTCAGTGCTTTAAAGCACAGAGTGGCTCTTTTAAAATAGATGAAAAGCAACATTATGGCCATGTTGGAAACTTCAAAGCAAAGGTCAGACACTCCTGTATCAGCTTATAACATCAGTATAGGATCCCAAGCAACAGACGCCGCTTATAGACCTGCAGTGTCACACACAGTTGAATGATAAGTTCCATAACAAAATAAATCTTGTAAACTCGCACAAAAATTTTCTTCAACATAAATTCCCACAGCTTCACAAGTTTGCAGTTATGATTACATCAAGATCTGGACCTACATAACTTGTGTGACAAACTTCTTTCTGCAATGATAAAGGATGAAATCTACCCACAGAAGAGCACTGACTGATTCCAATTTAAAAACTTGTCTTCAAATTAGTAGTGAGTAGAAACTGATGACTATTGCTTTAATGAAAACCAAAATAAGTAGTAGTAATTGAAATGCCATTTTTCTATGTTTAACGTATGAATAAAAGAGTCACAAAATACATGTTGATGTCAATTCAAACTACATCTGAGAACGACATTTACCATAAGGCTGCATCAGTTGTAACAAATACCATATTTCATACTTAGCTGCCTCGTGTTCCTCGTCTAATTAATTAAAAGAAATGTAAATTTCAGTTCATGGACATTTCTCATCAATGCAACATTTTTAGGAAAGAAATTTGCCACAAAAGGCATTAATTAGCCACCATGACACGGTACATCTCTGTAGAGCTTTTAGCTGCTGAAGAGTAGATTCATTGACAATAAATTCTCATGCTGAGCTGGCTGGTTCCAGTGCCTCCTCCCTCCTCTTCCCCTTTTCCTTCATTACTTGCACTGAGATGGCTCATTGCTCATTGATGAGGCGTGAGGAGCACAAGCCAGCTTACACTAGCAGATCAGTGAACACAACTGACGTAAGGGATCAAGTTAGGTGAACAAGGAGGCCCTGCTATTGGAGCACCTTGACCAATCCATTGCTCATTAAATGCATGTGTTTCATACTGATGTACAGAAAGTGTGGTAGTAACCCTTACAGATAAACCACATCTCACATCTTTCTGCAAGGGTAACATACTCTAATGGCCTGGGTAATTTGTTGCACTGAAACTGGTCATAAGCTCCACCGTTTAAGTTTTTCTGGGAACCTGTATGGCCTTTTGAGTCTGTCATGGTCAATTTCTGTCCACACATTAGAGTGATTTGGATGCCTTGATTCCTCGATTGCTCGAGGATTCACATTTTTCCGGATGTGGCTATTATGGTAATTTATCGTCCCGCTCCATGTCAGTCAACACATTTGGCAGAACTGACCAAGCAAGGCTGTGGTTTATCATTTTAACAGCTTCAATACTTTAGGCACTTTTTTCATGGATTACCTTCCCCTTGTCTTAAGACTTGCTCCTACAACTACAATGTGGCAAACTATGCAAAGTCCATCATGACTCCTTGTCCTTGTAGTAAATGACCCCATGTCTCCTCAGATGACCTTGTGAACATTTATCAGAAGAAATGTGGTACTGAGGATGTAATTTGGCACTTGTAACATGTACCAGTTGATTAATACTGTTCACTAAACCACGAAAAATAAAAGCAGGTATATTCTTTGATGTAATTAAAACAACCAACACAGTGTATCACAAAATAATGTTAAGCTAGATAAACTGAAAATAGGGGAGGAGGTGGTAGCAAGTGGTTCCAGTCATAGAAAATCAAATACAGTTGAGTGAAATTAAACTTAAATCAAGTAGCTCTAACTATATTGAAACACACTATTCTGACCCTATATATATAAATACAAGCATGCCACAGGATACAGTGCTAGATCCAGTGGTGTTCCTAATTTACATTAATGATTTCTCACAAAGTATCAAGCAGGGGTAGCCAATACTATTTGCAGATTATTGTAATGTACTGATCACTGGCAAGTCATCAGAAGTACTAAGAGAGAAAGCTGACGAAACACTGGCAGTGTATGTATGTGAGGAATGAACAATAAAGTCACACTTGATACATCCAAAACAAGTACTATGAACTTCTACATAAAAACTGTTTAGTACATGATAATGAAATTAGACACAGTTACAATTTGCATCCAGACAGACGAAAATAAGGCTGAAACTCAGCAGAGTTTATTGTCCAATGCTATCAAATTATATACTAAATTACCACAACATATAAAAGACATAGATACAATATGCTCTTTCAAAACAAAACTAAGGAACTATTTACAAATTAACAATATTGCTATATAGTAAAGACGCTGAGTCACAGATAGGCACAACAAAAAGACTCTCACAATTATAGCTTTTGGCCATTAAGGCCTTTGTCAACAATAGATGGACATACGCACGGGCGCGCACACACACACACACACACACACACACACACACACACACACACACACACACACACACACGCAAATACAACTCACACACATGACGGCAGTCCCAGGCAACTGAAACTACAGTGCGAGCAACAGCACCAATGCATGATGGGAGTGGCGATTGGGTGGGGGTAAGGAGGAGGCTGGAGCAGGGAGGGGAGGGATAATATGGTGGGGGTGGCAGACAGCAAAGTGCTGCAGGCTCTAGCCTGCAGGGAACAGGTAGTAGCAGAAAAGGAAAGAAATAAAAAGACTGGGTGTGTTGGTGGAATGATCGCTGTTTAGTGCTGGAATGGGAACAGGACGGAAACGTAGGATGAATTAGAGGGAAAGTTCCCACCTGTGCAATTCAGGAAAGCTGGTGTTGGTAGGAAGAATTCATATGGCATAGGCTGTGAAGCAGTCATTGAAATGAAGGATATCATGTTTGACAGCGTATTCAGCACCAGGGTGGTCCACTTGTTTCTTGGCCACAGTTTGTCGGTGGCCATTCATGTGGGCAGACAGCTTGTTGGTTGTCATGCCTATATAGAATGCAGCACAGTGGTTCTAAATTAGCTTGTAGACCACATGACTGGTTTCACAGGTAGCCTTGCCTTTGATGGTACAGGTGATGTTAGTGACCAGACTGGAGTAGGTGGTGGTGGGAGGATGTATGGGACAGGTCTTGCATCTAGGTCTATTAAAGGGGTGTGAGGTATGAGGTAAGGGACTGGGAACAGGGGTTGTGTAAGGATGGATGAGTATATTGTGTAGGTTCAGTGGACAGCGGAATACCGCTGTGGGAGGGGTGGGAAGGATAATGGGCAGGACATTTCTCATTTCAGGGCACAACGAGAGGTATTCGAAATCTTGGTGGAGAATGTAATTTGGTTGCTCCAGTCCTGGGTGGTACTGAGTTACAAGGGAAATGCTCCTCTGTGGCTAGACGGTGGGACTTTGGCAGGTGGTGGGAGACTGGAAAGATAAGGCACGGGAGATTTGTTTTTGTACAAAGATGGAGGGATAATTACGATCAGTGAAGGCTTCAGTGTGACCCTTGGTATGTTTCAAGAGGGACTGCTCATGACTGCAGATGAGATGACCACGGGTGGCTAGGCTGTATGGAAGGGACTTCTTGGTATGGAATGGGTGGGAGCTGTTGAAATGGAGGCATTGCTGGTGGTTAGTAGGTTTGATATGGACGGAGGTACTGACGTAGCCATCTTTGAGATGGAGGTCAACATCTAAGGAGGCGGCTTTTTGGGTTGAGTAGGACCAAGTGAAGCAAACAGGGGAGAAGTTGCTGAGGTTCTGGATGAATGTGGATACAGTGTCCTCACCTATTGTCACCTGTTGTTACATTCCATCCTGGATATTCTATTGGTTGATATTTGCAAATTAAAAGTTTTTATATAGTAATGGACTACCTGAATTAAAACAGGTTACTTGATTTAAGAAGTTCTGCATTATAATATATGTACAAATAATATAAGAGTAAAAAATAAATATAATTATATATTAAAATAAATTTTAGTGTCAATTACAGTCCAATAAATTAATTTTAAGCTGTTAATTTGTCTATGTTTTAATTGGTGAAATCTGTCTAATGTAAATTGTTTCATGGATTAATAAAGAAGTCAATCAATCACATAATATTATGTCTGCCACTTCCTGCGTGGAATAATAGTACTCCATTCCACTGTTTATGTTGGTCATACTCTACAGAATCACTGGTGATCACTGGTGTTAGGACAACACTATAGTAATATATACAAAGTTGATGGTGTAGGTGATTATAAGCACTATATCTGTCAACAGCATCACAATCAGAGAAATAAGTACAGAGACAAATAACCTATGAGAAAAGAGCAATGAAGATCAACATGTAGACAGCTAACACCACTGAGTAGTGAACTCACATGGCACAAGTATAAAATGGCCCATATTTCAACAAGTAGTTTCTTTTGGATGTGTGTTTATAGCGCAAATTTTTCTCTAGTTTTGACTCAACCTATTTCCTGTAGAACTGCAATACACTTTTTTATAACACATTGTATATTTGTACAAACTGCCCATCAGATAATCAATAATTTCCATATTCAGTTGTATTACAGAGTTTATTGTTCATTGCTTTTGCAAACTGGTTTTAATTTTGGAGGTGCTTGGAAGAAACAAAAACATACTTTCTTCTGTTAGTGTCACTGTGTGAGGCTGTGCTTGCTCACTTTAAAGAAACAGCATTGACAAAATATGTGAACTCTAAAGAATAAAACACATGCAACAGAGTTTGCAAATTAGGGAAAAATTAACAAAATATGTAAGTTAGTTATTTTCATGTTCCATGGATCATAATAACAGTGATGTGGAACATATCAATTAGTTTACTATTATAATTTTCACTCTCTCTCTCTCTCTCTAATATATATTAACACACATAACTGTACCATCCCAGAATTTCTTCTATGGAATAGAGGGGGTTGTTGAGCAGATATGATTTCAGTTTGCTTTTGAAGTTAATTTTACTGTCTAATAGCAGGCCAGCATGTCACCCACTTCACCAATGGGTATAAGATACCACTGAGGCTATCACCAATCAACACAATCAACACAAACAACCCTGAAGGTCTTTGGATGTGACATTAATGTCACCCATTATGATAGTTCTCACTTTACCTCCTCCCTATTCTCGCCTCCCATACAGGAGTGCAAAGCAAGTCTCACCCCCAGTCTTTATTGTGACAGTAAGTGATGTGTGTGCTAAGTTTGGTTGAAACTGTTTCAGGCATTCCGCTCTTATGCTTCACATGTCACCCTGTTTCCACCCTCACCCACCCCTATGGCTTCGTTGTGATCGGCACTGTTAACCTTGTGTATACGATGGGGTCCTTTCAGGCCTGAGAGTGAATTAATCATTCATTTAATCATATTAAAATCATATATACTTGGTACCTGTTATATTCTTATACTGGCAATTGCTTCAATTGCTAAACTCTAGCAACAACAATAATAGAATTCATGGTCATTGTTGAAGTTGACCTCAGAAGTGAAAGTTGTTACTCTCATAGCTGATGAAAGTAATTATGTTTGTTACTCTCTCTATTTTTCTTTTTTCTCTCTTCCTCTGACAGAGTAACTATTTAGACTTTTTTTACACAAGGAATGTTCATTACAGTATGGAATCATCTAGAACTACTCAAAAAAGAGAACCTGCTTATACTATAAATGTAGATGATTCATAAGCATCAATGATTATTTCTGATGGTTGGACAAATGTGAAACTAGTATTGCTTCTGAAGATGAAATTGATCCTGCATATAGATCTATATTGTGCAGCTCAGAATCTGAAGAAAGTAGTGGCGAATCTTAGGATGTAAATGACGTAGGATTACCATGATAGCCTGGCCTGCTAATATAGTGTAGCCTGCAAATTCAAACACTATAAGCAAATGCATCCCAACTTGCAAATAAAAATAATATACCAAGCACAACCTAACCTGAATATGCAAATAATATAGCAAGTCCACCCCAGTCTGCAAACTCCTTTACCAGACATGATGGAAATCAGTGGAGCAAACCACCACCCCCTTCTAATAGAACGCTTGCTCATAATATAATAAAAGTTTCTCCCAGTCCTGTTAGGGGAACAAATAAACAAATGCCAAAATAAGCTTGGAGTAATGTTGTAACAAGTAATTAAATAGTTTATTGCACAAATCTGGGAAGATGATGCTCAGCATCTATAAAAGGTCAAAAATGGTGTAATGCAACAAATGAGGAAGTCAATGAATTGCACAGCCCAAAATGGTGTTAAGAGTAGAAAAGAGCATTATTTTCTTTTTCAAATTTTGCAATTCTTTCTTGTAATTATCACTGCACCTCGATGGTGAGATGTAGGTTACACAAGCAGCTCCGCAGCAACGGGGATGGACCCCATACTCTGTTCCATTGAGCTAGTGATACTATCCACGGGGCTGCTTGGTAAGTAATGCCTTCGGAAAGTTCGAAGTCAACCAATGGGAGTTTAGAGATTGGTCATGTGGAGTGTGCAGGCTGACCAGGAAGACAGTGGCTGCAGCAGCAGATCACTCTCTTCTCTATCAGCCATCCTACCCTATGGACGTATCTGCCTGCTCCTCCCATTGAGGGCGAAATGCTCTCTGCCACTATGCGCAGTTCCCTCAGTGGTCACAGCAGATGGTAGACCAAATGTACCCCATAGAATAGGAAAAGGAGAATAAATCTCCATTTTTAGAAACTCCCTGTTTCATTCCTTATGCTAAAGTGAACAGGATCAGTCCTTGATGCCCACTTACATTCCTTAACCCATCCTGACACGTACAAGTGGTGTCTAGAAGTGGGATCACCATCGTTATGTCCACCCAACCTTTTCCTCTTCACTCAAATGAGCTGGTAGGCACACTCATGCTGGGCAGTACCTTGCCGCAGGTTACATGTACGCCTGCATGAGATGTGTGCCTGATGTTCTCGCACGTAAGTTTTCATGACAAGCACACCTGCCACAGCAGTCAGCTGGGATGGCTAAGTAATGCTGCAAAGCACACCATCAGCCACACATCATTGCCACCCAAGCCATGCAGAGGTGAGACACTGGCAGTTGCTGCACTGCCGGGGGCCACATCACTTTGACAGATGCAGCGCACCACCACTGCTCCTGCCACCATCTCCTCCAGTGCTGCTGCCTCCACCACCACTGACACCACCATGTCGCTGCTGAGGTCACCACTGCTGCCTCCGCTGCAACTGGTGCAGATGCTACCTACAAACGATGTGTCACAGCAATGCAGTCTGCTAGTTAACAACTCCAGCAAACTTCTGCTAAGAGATCTCTCCATCATCTAGAATAGTGAGACCTCTTTTTTTGTACATCTGTTTGGTCTCAGTCCCAGTTTTATAGCCATGCCTTGTCAACCAGTGGGGAGGACTGAATTGGCTCCCAATGCTGCAACTACAGCTCCAAATGAGTCTGATAGCATTACTTTACTGCAACAGTAGATAAGCACTCTGTCACTTGAAAAAATTGAGCTACAGAATGGCCTAATATGATAACTCATGAATGTGAAGCCAGAGCTACCAACAATGCAGCAACTCGGGGCCCTTCAAGAGCCCCTGAAGTTGAACCAGAGAAACTAGTACCAGATAAAGCCAGTATGCTTCCAGCCGTAACTTTAGTATCTTCTCTCGCTGGTAAGCCAGGCGAAAATGTAACAACATTTTTGCAAGACATAAGGTACGTGGGACATACATGCACACGGCCAGGACATTTTTGTTAAATGTCACCAAGCTGAAGCTTTTGGCTAGTGCACAAACTTACGTTAAATCAGTAGACACGTTGCGGGAAGCACTCACTTTTGAATTCTTGGTAAAGAGGTTGGCAGAGCACTACTCTGACAAGTGTGGGGTTAGCTATTAGTGCTACTCAGACAAGTGTGGGTGTAGCTGTTACCGTGATCGGGTGTCCACTCTTAGACAGAAAAACGGGGAGGACTTTGAAACATATGCATACAGATTTGGGCAGTATGTTGTCGCACATACACCCTAGGAAGGGGCAATACATGTAACGAAGTGTTAGTTGAAGAAGCTGAAGTGAGAGCAGTTGAGTTATTCATATGTGGAATCAGTCCAAAAAAAGAGTGTGAGGTAAAGGTAGTCTGCCCCTCCACCATGCCACACTAGTGTGGATGCTGAGTTTAAAGGAACCCAGCAGTTAGTTGGTAAGGTGGGCATTGAAATTATCTGAGTATGATTACACAGTTCAGCATACACCCAGCTGTTTGCACTGAAATGCTGATACGCTTAGCAGGAAAATTAGACTTGCACAAATAGATGGTGTTACCATAGAAGAATTGCAAGAATCACAAGAGAGAGATGTAGAATTTCACTGGTATGCATCACTCTCTGATTTTGTTACAAAAGACAGTATACTATATCGCAAGACACCATTGGGTAACAGAGTAGGAATACCTAAAGAACTGCAACAACAAATAATTGCACTGTGTCTTTACAATTTACAGGCCTGCCATAATGGGTGACAAGACAAAAATGCAAGAATAGCCTCAAATTAATGGTGAAGAGGTCGATAAACTGACATTCAGGAATATATATT
The DNA here is from genome assembly GCF_023864345.2 of Schistocerca serialis cubense. Taxonomy (NCBI): domain Eukaryota; kingdom Metazoa; phylum Arthropoda; class Insecta; order Orthoptera; family Acrididae; genus Schistocerca; species Schistocerca serialis. The sequence continues at coordinate 462,729,421 of NC_064639.1, forward strand.
AAATTGTCTGCCTTGTGTGCAAATAGCACCTCCACCAAGGACTAAACTTCATTTACAAACATTACCAGAAGCATTGAAACCATTTCAAATTGTGGCCTTAGATATCTGCAGCCCATTCCCACAAAGCACCAAGAATAATAAATATATATTGTCAATTACTGAGCACTTTCCAAGGTACTTAATTTTGATCCCACTTGCAGATATGACTGCTGAAACTGTTGCTTGCAGCTTTGTCGATCACTTGGTGTTGCCATTGGGAAGTCATGATGCAACACTCACTGACTAATGCTCAAATTTTATGTCAGCACTGTTTACACAAATCTGCAAAAGTTACAAATCAAAAACTTGTAAACTATGCCCTTTCATCCTAAATCCAACAGGTGACTCAGTGTGTGCACAAAACTACTGTGTGAATGTTATTGTATTATGTATTGAAAACACACTTAGAGTGGGACAGATATGTAAGATTTGTCGCTTCTGTGTACAACAGCTGTGTCCATGAGGCCACAGGATACTATCCATACGAAGCTGTTTGTGGAAGACCCATGAATTCACCTTTTGAAATTGACAAATTGTCTCCTGGCATCAATGTAGGTGAACTGAAAAGGCTAACTCGCAGTCTCAGAGCCTTTTGGAATAGGTTAAATACAGTAATTCCAAAACCACATAAAACAGTTGGAACACAACAACAAAAGCACTACACTTCCTCAGTACAAGCCCAGCAATTCAGTATGCTTCAAAATCCCATGGTGAAGTAAGGGTGAACCAAGAAGTTTGCTCCTTGTTATGAGGGTCCTTATCCACTCTTATGGATAAATTCTCCAGTAAAAGCTGAAATACAGTTATTCTGATCATACTATCATAGTACATTTTGATTGACAAAAACCATATCATGGACCAGCTACACCATTTCAATTAGTTCTACTTGCCTCTCCTTCTAAAGCAACTATGGCATGTAAAAATGCTGCAATGGTGAAGCAAAAGAAAAAGAAGGACCAGCTGATGCCAGCCTGTCCCCAATATGCCTTTAGGAATAAGCACCCTTATGCTCCTGGGACTAAATACATTCTGTCGGTGAGCAAAAACATCAATGTTATTACTGAATGAAGATTAATGGATGTTTTGTTTATGCAATGTACTCAGAGGATGAATACAATAGCCAAGGAGATGCATTGCTGTCCCCTGCACACAGTGAGAATTTGCTTGTGCTTTTCATGTTTGTGATCATACATGTTTGTACTTGTGTCATGTTATAAGACATAGTTTCCATAATTAGCAGCCAGAACAGAGAGAAATAATTTTGTAACTAACCATAGGAAATGAGTATAAATGTTAATGGAAGTCATAGTAACTGCTTTTGCACTCATGACAAATCATGCCAATTGCAGAAAAACATGGAAGTACAACTGAGCATTTGAAACAGCAATCACTACGTTATGCAGACTAGTATCTGCCAACCAATTGGTTATGGTCATGGACGAGGATACCTCACACAGAAAAGACTACGTAATTACAAGGGTCATTGCATTCATAAGTCATGTACGACAAAAGACCTCTGTGAGGCATTTAGGAAGTATTTAGTTTATATGATATTATTGGCACTAGAAGCAGACGTAAGATTTCATAAAAGGTCTCTCAAATGCTTACTGGTAACCACCATTCAGGAATACATAATTGCAAGTCAAGTCTGAACATTAAATACATTCAAGGACTACAAATTGCTCTCTGTCAGAGAATTGATCAGAAACTGCTTCTTATGCTACACCTTGAACGTTTTTGGAGAATATCTGCTGAATTTTAACAAGTCAGCCTTCCTACAGGAGGATCCAACATTCAACTTACAAATTTGATATTGAGTTACATTTCAGTCTAACATTCATTCTCAGTTAATTGATATGTAACAAAATGCTGAAGCTACCCAAGCACATAAATCACACCATTACACTGTAATCACACTGTTAACAACAAATAAGCTGCAACACATATGGATTGATCAATGCTTCACTGTATCTTGATTTATGAATGAGCCAAGACCTACACACTTAAGTGAAACATCTGTACATCATTACACCAGTATTTTACACTTTCTTTGAGTACTTTACATGCACTGCAGTTCTGACCAGAGTCAGCTACAAATGTTTTCAGTGATTTTTTTTAACACCACGAGGAAGCTTTTAAGGATACTTATATATGATAGAAAACAGCCAGCTCAGCACTAGTAAACACTGATTACTCATTCACTCAGATCACTTGATATGGAACTGAAATAATTCGTACGTACCACTGAAGTTCTACATCACATTAATGTTTTTTATCACCCCTGTGCCTACTTATGAAAAACAATTAGAACAATGACAGGTCTGTCAAGGTAAGTTACATCTGCCAGCCTGAAGACAACAGAACTTCGAATGTGTCACTATAGGCCATCAAACCATAGCATCACATACAGGTTAATCATTAAATGCTTTTCACCCCTGCTCCATAAGGAATATGGGAGAAAATATGAGTGAAAAAGTTCTGTTGCCACTAGGCATGACATCATGAACAACAGCAGATTGCATAAGGCCGTGGTCACAGTGGTTCCAATATTGGTCGATTCTTGTGATGCCCGACACAGGCCAGTGATGGCAAATTTTTTCAAATCATTAAGTGACTACGTGTGCAGTCACACTGCTGCTGATCTTATCACCTGAATGTACAGACTTCAGATGACAATTGATGAAATTAAAATCATTTCATGAAATATGGAATGAGAGGAACTGATAAGTTTAGTTGAAGAAAGAGTGAATTTGTGACAGTCTGAGGATGAAAATATTATAATCAGGATATAGTTCGGAACATATGGACTGAAATCACAGATTTATTTGAAATCTCGAACAGGCAAAATCTTTACTGGAAATTTTAGGCATAGATTATAACCTCAAAAATAATTTATTCATGTGTAAAGGGTGGCATATCTTATATGCTTATAGCTACGGTACAGGATCTTTTTAGGCGTAGGTTGTCATTAGTTGTCTACAAATTATTACTAGTGTTTACTGGCATTTTATACCTGTAGGGTAATAATTAAGTTACAAATGTGGTGTATGGACTATATTTTCACTTTCAAGTGCTTTAGGTTTTCTGAGTATCTTATGCTACACTTTAAGCTTGTCTTTCACTCGAGTGCTAAATGACAGTCATTGAATGTTAACTGATGTACGTCTGCACAACTTTAAATGAATACTGTGAAACAGAGTGTTTCTAACTTGCTTTTCAATGTCACAATGAATTATCTCAAATATGTAACATAAAGTTTCTTCAGTCATCTCATATATTTGTAAAATTTGTCTGGTTACTCCGATAACAGAGGACAGAGGGTACAGTACTTGAAACATTCTTTCCAAGACAAGAAAGCTCATCCACATGCATTTGGTGTCTCTTTAATTAACAGAAGCCACTATGCAACACTAATATCCAAACACATAGGCATCCTAGTATCCACCCCACTCTACGAGGTTAAAATCTAATCAACTTCATATATAGAATAAATTCCAACCTAACCTAACCAACTTAACCTAACCTAACCTAACCTCCTTGACCCAGCCAAGAGCTGACGAAGGAGAACAGACACGCACTATGACCACACTGCCGGCGGTGGTGTCTGAGGACTGTTGTTGGTGTCACTAAGAGCACAGCCTAAGTGCGTGGCTCTGTGATAGAACAAAATACCTGCCATCGGATGTCACAGAGCCTTTAACTGTAAGCTCCACCCCGATGCTTGACATGTTGGAGAGCTGCCTGTGCAAGAACACACCCACATGCCTAAGGTTAACTTAACAAACATCGAAAGATTAATTCTTCTCACCAAGTTTTTAGGTTGTAATGTACTTTAACAATGATATTTTGAAACAGGAAATTGTAAATTAAATCCACTCGTTGCATGAATAGTTATGCATTCGCCTAATGGCTTGAATAAAACAAATTTTGGAAGGTACAGTGCTCGCCCAGGTAATTTGGTAGATTCCTTGCATAGCAAGCCAATATTTGAGTCTCTTTCAGAGGAAAAAAATAGGCATACTGGAGACCTCACATGCAATTTAAGTGCATTGTGTGACTGGAAACTCAGGATATTAATGTGAATAACCTTGAATAAACAGAATTATTCCACCTCTGTTCAGTTACTGATTGCCAGCAGATTTGGCCGTCCTACCTGTCACTGTAGCCAATACGAGTAACGGAGGTTCAGGTTTTAGCAGGCACCGCTGCAGCATGCATTTTCATGGAAGTTCTCACTGAGTGAGAGAGGGGCAGTACAATACACAACAGTATAATCTGAGCTCACCAGGCAGATCGATGTCTAACACAGACTGTAGTCCAAGCAGTGATTTCTACTGGAAATGCAAAATCAGGAAATCTTACTTTGTAGCATGATGTGAATGATATTTATTATTGACAATATACAATAATTTTTCATCTAATGAGATAAAATTTGTCATTGGTTAATAGCTATACTTGAAATGGGAGAACCTAAACCTCTAAAGGAACTATGCATAACCAGTTCATTAAACTGTCATTTTTACTTGCATTTCATTTTCCTTGAGGAACTTAATGCTTTGCACGCAGAATTAAACAAAATCTCGGCATACCACAGATCAATACTGATATCTCTACTGTGTAAATAAATAACAGACCACTGAATGTATTTTGCTCACATTATATGCACTTATGCTTATGCTCCAGAAGTGATGCTCTAGCCACCAGAAGGACATCCGACCTGCTGAGCCTCGCATAGCATTTCTGATAAGCACTGAGGAGCAGAATCACAACATCGAGCGTAGCCTCACTGCAGTCCTCAACAGCATACATAATGAACTTAGAAATTTTTGAATAAAAATGACATTTCATCCCTCTACATATGCAAACCACAGTAATGTCATTGTACATAACTATCTACACACCTGTGAACAATATATCTGATACAAACAATCAATTTAATTTGAATTAATTTTATTCCATATACCAGATGCTACACACAATGTCTTGAACAAATACCTTAGGCTATAAGAAATTTGTTTACAATGTAGCAAGCCGACAAGCAACCTGAACGCATCAAGGTAAGTTATTGCTGGAGAATCAGCACTCACTGTCTACAAGAACCTTTAATTTGCCTCTATAACTTATTTGATACTGGAAGTAAGTCAAAAACCACTAAGGAGTTGGCAATCAATGATAACTTGGCAGCAAAGAATATACAAGAAAGAACATAGATGCAAGGAATAAAAACACGCACAGATACCAAACAATGATGAATATATCACGCAATAATTAATACATTTGAGAGAGTCAGAAGTTGCTAGGAATACGTAAAGAAAAATCATGCCTTTGATTCTACACCATGAGAATAATATTGAAGTATGCAAACATAACAGACTGTGAGACAAGCTGTTAGGCACACACTGCTCAGTGCTTTCATGTACGTTATGCTGATCAAGAGTCAGAATGTGCAATACTGCTCATAAGGACTAAACCAATACCTCATCTCCTCCTGCTCTGCTGCCATTTACAAGTTTTGTTTAAGGATATATACGTTTTGCTAATTTAAGGACTGGAGTTCTGCCTTAGAGTGTTATATTTCATGTAATATGTTGATGTATTTCACCTGACAGTGTACCCCTTCTCTCTGAGCTTGACCGCCATTTGAAGATGTGTTTTAATTTTATTATGTCAGTATGGGTGAATATTTCAATGCAGTCAGATATCGCTCAACATGAGCCTTTGGGAATTAATAAATGTAGTTAGTCCATGGTATAGCAACTTGCTTTATTTCTAAGTAATATCTAACGGAAATGCCTTCTTGCACTTAATATTGTAATGCATTACTGTTCCCATAAAGGGACTTTCATTCCACAAATTATGGATGGCTTTTGTGTCCAACCCGAGACACAAATTTGCATTCAGACACATTTAATTTATATTTGGTTTATGGTAATTATCTCTGTCTAATGGATTACAGTGGATTATTCACATACGGTTAAACTTTTAGCACATTTAGTTTACACCCTTAATGTTAACCTTAGGCCCATAATGTTGTATCCACCTGAACTGCCAGTCCCCCTACATAATTCTCTGACATTATCTAACACACTACAGAGTCACCTCTTTGAGTCCATCATTAATTGCTAGAAAAGGAGCATGGACAAATTTCTCCAAATTTCTCTTGATTGTAATCTGCACACCTTGCTGAATGGCACACTCACAATTATTACAATTGAGTGGTCATCCTGAGTGTTACATCAGTACCTTTATCTCTACTTGACATTGGCTTTATTGTACAGATTTTATATAAATATGGCTATGGTAAATCACATAAACCAGCACCACAGGTCGGTGAATATTGATATTAACAATGTCACTTCATTGGCACAGTCCTCCTTCGGGTTAAGATATGAACTCTGTTTCCATTTCTTCTACAGGTCGAATAAGACCAGATTTGCAAATGACAAACTACCTTCATTTGTTAACTTTAAATCTCAAGTATTTACTAACTATTATGAGTTATGTAAAGTTTATTTTATTAATTTCTTTTGTAATCCTGCATTTAACAGCAAATTACTGTAATTCTAGTGTTAGTCATTATTACCCTTCTACCTCCCTTTTTTTTTATAAATTGCAAACTACTCACACCCCCACTGATGCAACACCTGTCCATGAGTGCTGCATTCGCTGGTAGCCAATCCACTTGCTGCACGTCAGCCTTGATACCAGGACCTTATCATGGTGCCCGCATAACTTTGCGATGGCTCAGCTACAGCCCAGCTGTCTGTTGCTACCATGCTCCCAGCCATAACCGGTTGACAACCGTCCACTGCACCACCTTCGACAATGTCACACATTTGGGAAGTAACATTTCAAGCAAAATTGTTAAGCAAGATTGTTCAAGAAATAATACTTGTGAACAAGATTTATTACAATACTGAAACTTTGTACCCAATGCCCCTAGTATGTTATTAACTTTTGATTTATATCCTCCATTAGGATAAGCCCTTTTCCTAAAACATTAAATGTCAACAAACTTCTGGACAGCCACTTCAACAGCTATATTTTTGTTGGTTATCAAACTTGACATAAATCGATTAAGAACCCATATATGGCTCTCATGGAATGGGGAGGAAATTGTGCAGCCCAAAGTGGTGTTTAGGGTACAAAAGATAATTATTTTCTTTTTCAAATTTTGCAATACATTCTTGCAATTACCAATGTGCCTCAGTGGCGAGATATAGGTCACATAAGCAGCCCCACAGCACTGGGGATGGATCCCATGCTCGGTTCTGCTGAGCTAAGGACACTATCCATGGGGCTGCTGAGGAAGTAACACTTTCAGAAAGTTCAAAGCCAACCAATGAGGGAGCAGAATCAGTCACGTGGGGTGTGCGGGTTGGCCAGCAAGCCAGTGCCCACAGTAGCGGATCACTCTCTTGTCTATCAGCCCTCCTACCCTATGGACATGTGTGTCTGCTCCTCCCACTGATGGCGAAATGCTCTCTGCTGCTATGTGCGGTTCTCTCCACAGTTGTAGTAGAGAATACATCTCTCTTCTCCTATTAGCTGACAGTCACAAAAGCTGGGATGTTTCTATAAGAGAATTGTTTCACAGCTCTACTGTTTATATGGCAAATTCTTCTGTGAACAACTCTGAAGAAAGAGGAGAGCCATAATGTTCAAAGATAGGTGCACCTGACGAGCTAGGAGTCAAGACAATAATATAACAGATTTCCACAATGTGCAGGAACTATTCACAAACAACTGCAGACAAAGATTTCAACCAGGAGAGAACTCCACAACAGATGAGCAGCTAGTGTCTTTCAGACAGTGTTGCAGATTTTTACAATTTATCCCAAGCAAGCCAGGAAAATATGGAATAAAGACATTCTGGTTCTGCAACTCATTGAGATCATGCACTATAGATGGGCTAGTGTACTCAAGAAAAAACCCAGATCGTCCTCATCAAGCTAATGTTGCACCTCATGTGGTAAAGATGCTTAGAGTAAGCTCAACCAATCTCATGATGGACAACTACTTTCCCAATGTATCCCTGTTTCAAGATTTATTGAAGGATGAAATTGCACCAGTTGGTACAAGAGGTTCTATCTTCAACATTTGGATTCAGAGATGATATGACTATTGTGAGTTGTGTATCAAAGAAGAATGTGGTGTTACTAAGTTCCACGCATCACGATGTCACAGGTGATGAGACTCACAGAAAGAAAAAACAAAATATGATTCTATTTTATAACAAAACAAAATCAGGCGTTGATTCTCTTGACCAAAAGGTATATGCTTACACTTGTAAAAGACAGACAAGGAGAGGGTCATTTGTTTTATGGGCTAATGTAATGGATGTTGCAGCTATAAATGCTTTCTATTTATTAATGAATCAATGCCCAGAGTATAATGTAAAATCACATAAAAGGAGGATTTTCTTGAAAGATTTGGGCCTAGAACTTATTCATTCACATATGGTGTGTGGAGCATAACTCCAGATTTGCAAAGAAATATCCTACAAGCATTGAGAAGATGTGGCCAAGAAACAGATATCATCCAGAAAAGAAAAATACCCAGAAAATGGTTTTTGTGTTCATGTGAACTGCCAAAGAAAACTGCTCAGTGTTGTTCAAAATGTTCCAAGAACATATGCAATGAACGTAGTGTGCTTATCTGTGGAGAATGTTTTCAGTAACGTGTAGACTTTTGTGACTGGCCACCTAATCTTTATTAGGATAAAATGCCGAGTAGCTTAATTTTTGTTGTGTCTATGTAATGTGCAACTTTGCCACTTTCTTTCTTTCTATTCTGTATTTGGATGCTTTATGCATATTGATTTGCATTGTACCTCACCAATGTGCAATTCCTAGTTTATATAAATGCTAAAATAATTTATTATATGCCAAAATAATAAAATTAATAAAGATTAAACTGAAACTTACTCAAATGGTTCAAACGGCTCTGAGCACTATGGGACTTAACATCTATGGTCATCAGTCGAAACTTACTCCTCTGAAATTAATGTCCAAACCTTTTCTTTAATGTTTTCCAAATTTAAACTAACTACAGATATGTTTTACAAGAGTGCATTCACTTATTTATAAAAGTATATTTTCACAATAAATGTAAGAAGGATAAAAATTATGATATTTATAGAAATTTCAATGGGAGCTTCTGGGGACCCCTTCATGCATTAATGTTAATCCAAACACTCATGGATCCTAGGGTTAACATTCAACCTACTAACCTCGAATATCATGGATGGCAACACTACCGTGGTTTGAAAGTAAGAAGGCAGGTGTAGGTGTGTGTGTGTGTGTGTGTGTGTGTGAAAATGAGAGAGAGGGAGAGGGAGGGAGGGAGGGAGGGAGAGAGAGGGAGAGAGAGAGAGAGAGAGAGAGAGAGAGAGAATACTGTATGGTGTCACCAGTGTGCTTTCTGTCTCTGGTCTACACTTCAACCATTGCTTACCTTTGTAACTGGTGACACAGGGGTAAACACCATACTGAGACATTGTTTCTGTATTGGCTCTCCACAGAAAACACTACAGCTGTTGTTTCTTTACATAAACTTTTCATTTTTGCTTCATGATACCTATACTGAACATTACAGAGGGTAAGCGCCATTATAATACCTAAACTAACACAAAAATCAGCATTAAGCATTTTATTTGCATCCTAAAGTGTATGTAATTGACAGATGCAACAGAATTATACAATTATCTGGAGTGTCATGCAGCACACTGCCCCTTCCCACCAGCCCTGGATCTACAATATTTCCAAACTGGGGCAAAAACTTGATAATGACACCCCCTCCCACTGAGATAGGACACCAAAGATTGATATGTTAAAGGAAATGTATGGCGTATTATTTGTTATTAAGTGTGTCAAAGTGTAGTACTATGCCTCTTCACACAGTATTCTTCTATCACACATCACTGTATTTCACTCTATGAAATTAAAATGTGTATATTTTGTAATGGAAGCTGTCAAACTTATATTCAGGACACTGGAAATTAAAATGTTCAGTGGTGCCTCTCCTGGTCCCAGTTGGCTGGTTTGACATCCTATCCCACTTGAAAAAGGACTCACAATTAATACTTGGTGGGATTATTTGTGACCAGGAGTATAAGAACTCTTAAGAAAATTTGCAATCTTTATTGGCCCATTAGCCAATACCTTTCTCTTTTAGATAAGAGACAAGCAAGACAGTACACATTTCTTCAATCCTTAGGCCCAGCATTTTTCTCTCTCTAATCTTGCTACAGCTTTACATGGCATGCTTTCCTTCCTGGAAAACAAGCTATCACCTCAAACTTCATCAAATATTTTGCTACACAAAAAATCAAAACGTTGTTGTCTTGTAAAAGCTGTTAATACAAATAGGACCAAGACTGGTGTGCTTTCTCAATTTGATTACGTCTATTTTGTTACTGTCTGATAGATAAAATGAAACAGGCATTCCAAATATTGCAGCAATTGTAACACACACCAAGAAAAAAAAGCCTGTTTTGGCACAAATGGTTATTTTTACGTACCTCATTTACATAAATAACACGACAGAACATAATTCACAAAATACCAATATTGAATGCCTACTAGGCCTACTACAAGCAAAAAGTTTCACATTTCATTCATACACTCCAGTTTCATAAGCTTGAGATCAAAAATTAGTATTATGAAATTTTTATATAAATTTGTGTGATGTCCCTGTTTTTTCTCCTTCCTTGTTCTAACAATCAATCTTGTCATCACTAATTCTGTAACTATTCCTGCCATTGTCAAAACTTATTCTCTGGTTGACTTCACTAACTCTGCCAGAATCACAGGTTCAGTTATCCCACATTTATTCTCCAGTTAGGCATTATTATGTGTTCATATGATGCGTTTTCCACACTATTCCTAGAATAGAACTTAAAGTTGCTGCTAACCTGGGACTGTACAACTAGTAGTGTAGCGATCTGGCAAAAATTTTCTGTAAAAATTTCATTTTCTTGGATACACCACAAAGATAATATGTAATCTTTCTTGAATGTTATCCTGTTAGTCACTTATTTCCACTCTGGTAATCTGACTCTACGAATTCCACTAGTAATTATAACAATGCTGATCATTCGCTCACCCAATCAACCATATAAACAAACAGCAATTGGCATTCACCCATTTGGGTTTATTCAGCTCAGTTCGTATAGCCCCATCCCCTTTTGTCTGTGGGAAAGGTTTTTATTTCTAGATCCAATGGGGATCCCCCTGGCAGAGACATCACGTACACTATACATGCGTACAAAAATCAACTTATGACTCATTCAGAAATCAACTTAGAATGTATTCAAAAAAGGTTCAAAAACCAACTGGGATTTGTGTCAAAATCACATGACTAATTGAAGGAGAAACATGTGCTGGATGATAGGCATTTTATGAAACAAGGTTTTTTTCTTCAAGGATATGAATTTGGTGCCTCCTGAAATTGCTGCCCAGGGAAGATACCCCGGTTTGCTCCCCGCTAGATACAGGCCTGCTTACCATGGCATATCAGCCCATCATTTGCCTTTTTATGTGTACACCACTATAATATTCTCAATTTTTGAAAACTGTTCTACCACCTTTATTCCAGTCAAATTTCTATGTGTGAAATATCATCAGAACTGTAACTCTGTGTAACTGTGAACACATAGCAAGCAAACACAACCTAAAATCATATGTGCTTGAGATATCCCTGTATGCATGTAACAAGGAAAAAGGCCTTAATCAATCATATAAGTGATCAGCATGTTGGCATATTGTGCACTGAGAAGATGTTCTATAACTGTAAAACTGACTCATTCCATATAATAGTGACAGGATACAACTATGATCCATGAAACATTCAAATAGCTAACTAATTAATTAGTACAGCAACTCCAAAGCTCGAGATTCAACATGAATATCACACATTTCCAGTTACATGAACATGTCAACTCCTTGCTGTCCACACCTTACTCCTCTACTCCTGCCTCAAAGGTCATCTGATCTCATAGTATCTCTTTTTTTCTGTCACAGGGTTGTTAAGGACTTCGTCTATGTGCCTACCCACAGACTGTGATGTTGCATAATACCAGCAGTGAATGCTGTAGCTACAGACACACTTGAAACAATATGAATGTTGTCTCGATGCTTGTCCTGCATCTGGTGGGGGAGCACATTGAACATTGGTAAGAGGTAAATGAAAACTTTGATCTGAAATTTAATTGTAAGAAGTACCTCAATCTTGTATGTGCCTTGTAAAACTGGATGGTCCGTTAGAAATAAAAACTTTTTAGTCAAATACAAAAGTTGAAATTCCCCCTAAGTTTCAACCTTTATTCAAGTAGAAGATATAGTACTGTGAAATCAGATGCATCTTTATGAAACACCATGAATATTTTTCCAGATAGTAAATCAAACACAGAGCAAGTTTTGTTGAAATTGCTCCAGACTTTACAGAGTTATGATTACATGTCACCATTTTATCATCCCCATTCCCAAAATTAGGCATTCTACGGTAGCTTTCCCACATTATTACCTCAAAACAAACACATGCAATTCTGTACTACACAGGCCTGACCATGCCATTAGAAAGAATGCATGAGGGTAAATCAATAAACGGAACAGAACATTCAAGGTTCTTAGGTGTTTATATTGATAAGAACCTAAACTGGAAGTTACATGTTTCATATCGTAAACCTGTTCTCTGCAAAACTTTTGTATTACAGGTGATATCACACCATGGGTATGAAACTGACAAAACTTTGATTTACTTTTTCCTGTTTTCATTCACTAACATTTTATTGCATCATATTCTGGGGTAAGTGTCAGTTGTAAAGAAGCAAGTAATAAGGACAATATGTGGGGTCCACTAAAGAACCTCTTGTAGGCAGTTCTTTAAGCAATTGGGGATACTGTCAACATCCTCAAAGTACATTTTCTCCTTTATGAAGTTAATTGACAACAATCAATAACAGTTTTAAAAATGAGCATTCATATGTACTAGAAGGAGAAACAACTTCCACTACGCACCACACACCCCCTTCATGTGGCACAGAAAGGAATTAGGTATTTAGCCATAAAAATCTTTGACCATCTAAGTAGTGATGTAAGGAACTTAATACATAACACAGTCAGCTTCAAACATAAAATGAAACCACATATGCTTGACAGCTGCTTCAACTCCACAGAAGAAATTCTGAGTGTTTATTACATTGTGAGTGTGTGTGTGTGTGTGTGTGTGTGTGTGTGTGTGTGAAAACGTGACTCGTGCCATTTCATATCAGTAGGTCAAGATTATTATCAATGGAACATGTAAATAACTAAGTTATAAACAAGAAAAATAATAAGAGAGAAAATGGCTAAGCAAAGAGGGCAGCATTATATGTAGTGATGGTTTCACATACATCAATAACTTGGGAAAAAAAATTAAGTGTATCCATCAGTTGTTTGTGCAAATTAATTTCATGAACCAATGAAAACTTGCCTACTGACAAGACTAATGTCAGAACACAGATCAGGTGTAAGAGTTATGGTTATTTCATATTCCCTTCATAAATAATATACAGGCACAACAAAAGTAGCCATTTATATTAGTTTTTGTTATGATAAAAAATTTAACCCAAAATATTCTCATGATATATTACTTGTTAAACTCAAATTCTATGGTGTACAAACTCTGCAATGGCAGTAATTATATATTATCTAAAACATAGGAAACAGTTTGTCTATGTGAGAAAAAGGCACTCACAATTGCAAGAAGTTAAAATGGAGGTCCCACAAGGTTCTGTCATTGTGCCATTCTTTTTTACAATTACGGCCAACGATTTACCCACTGTGTTCCCAACTTTGTTATTTGTTGTGTTGATGACACAACTTTGCTAGCTCAACATGAGAACACATTAGTTCTGCAAGATGGCATGGAAGCAGTACTAAATTGCTTCTCATGAAATACTCTGTATTGTAGCCCCAATAAAAACAAGCAAATTATGCTAGGACTGTCGAAAGAGGAAGAGGTGAAAGCAGTTAAAATTCTAGGAATTCACATAGACTCTAAGTTAACTGCAGCAAAACACATCAACCAACCAATGTTATTGTTGTTGTTGTAGTCTTCAGTCCAGAGACTGGTTTGATGCAGCTCTCCATGCTACTCTGTGCAAGCCAATTCATCTCCAAGTAACTACTGTAACCTAGATCCTTCTGAATCTGTTTAGTGTTTTTAGCTCTTGGTCTCCCACTATGATTTTTACCCCCCCCCCCCCCCTCCCACCATCACGCATCCCTCCAATACTAAATTGGTGATCCCCTGATGTGTCAGAATGTGTCCTACCAATCAATCCCTTCTTCTAGTCAAGTTGTGCCACAAATTTGTCTTCACCCCAATTCTATTTAGTACCTCCTCATTAGTTATGGGATCTACCCATCTAATCTTCAGCATTCTTCTGTAGCATCACATTTCAAAAGCTTCTATTCTCTTCTTGTCCAAACTAGTTAACGTCCATGTTTCACTTCCATACATGGCTATGCTTCATACAAATACTTTTAGAAAAGACTTCCTGACACTTAAATCTATAATCAATGTTAATAGCCAGTCTACATTTTATATCCACCCTTCTTCAACAGTCACCAGTTATTTTGCTTTCCAAATAGCAAAACACATTTACTACTTTAAGAGTCTCATTTCCTAATCTGATTCCCTCAGCATCACCTGATTTAATTTGACTAAAGTCCATTATCCTCATTCTGCATTTGTTGATGTTCATCTTATATCCTTCTTTCAAGACACTGTCCATTCCATTCAACTGCTCTTCCAGGTCCTTTGCTGTCTCTGACAGAATTACAATGTTGTCAGCAAACCTCAAAATTTTTATTTCTTCTCCGTGGATTTTAATTCCTACTCCATATTTTTCTTTTGTTTCCTTTACTGCTTGCTCAGTATACAGACTGAATAACTGTCTCACTCCCTTCTCAACCACTTCTTCCCTTTAGTGCTCCTTGACTCTTATAACTACAATCTGGTTTCTGTACAAATTGTAAATAGCCTTTCGCTCCCTGTATTTTACCCCTGCCACCTTCAGAATTTGAAAGAGACTATTCCAATTAACATTGGCAAAAGCTTTCTCTAAGTCTACAAATGCTAGAAATGTAAGTTTGCCATTGCTTAACCTATCTTCTAAGATAAGTCGTAGAATCAGTGTTGTCTCACATGTTCCAACATTTCTACAGAATCCAAACTGATCTTCCCCGAGGTCGGCTTCTACCAGTTTTTCCATTCGTCTGTAAAGAATTTGTATTAGTATTTTGCAAGCATGACTTATTAAACTGACAGTTCAGTAATTTTCACACCTGCCAGCACCTGCTTTCTTTGGGATTGGAGTTATTATATTCTTCTTGAAGTCCTAGGTTATTTTGCCTGTCTTACGCATCTTGCTCACCAGATGGAAGAGTTTTGTCATGGCTGGAAGGCTATCAGTTGTTCTAATAGAATGTTGTCTACTCTGGGGCCTTGTTTCAATTTAGGTCTTTTAGTGCTCTGTCAAATTCTTCATCATCATCACCATCATCATCATTAGCCAACTCAGTCATTAAATGAGGTGGCCTCTTCAAGTCATGGATTCAGATAGGCTTTCAGCAGTCCTCTGCAAGTGGAACAGTCTTGGGCAGTTCTCTGCCAGGTGCTAACAGCGATCTTCTTGATATAATTGTCCCATCTGTCCAGTGGTCTTCCTCCTAGCCCCCGATGCTCTCTCGGACTCCACTCCAAGTACTAGCGTTTTCCATCTACTACCTTTTCTTCTTGCGACATGGCCAGCCCACGGCCATTTCAAGGAGCCTATTGTCTCTACGATGTCCTTAACCTTCATCACATATGGGATGTCATCTGCGCTTTTCCTACCCTTTCTTGTATAGCCCAGCATTGATCTTTCCATGTCTCTCTGTGCTGTCCTACGTTTCTCTTTTGTAAATGAGTTCAGTGTCCGTGACTTGCAACCATATGTCAGGACAGGAAGAATGCATTGATCAAATATTGTTTTCTACAGAGTTACTGGTATTTTTGATCTGAGTACTGTTGAATTCTTCCCAAATGCTTACCAGCCAAGTTGTAGATTTCTGGCCTTACATCTCCCTTTGTATTTATAATCTGGCCAAAGTAGATATATTCAATGACCTCTTCTAATGGACTGTCCTTGACTTTCACATTTCCAGCTGGTACACATTTTTTGGACATTACTTTTGTTTTGAAAAGGTTCATGTTCAAGCCAACCAACTGACATTCCAATGCAAGATTTGTAACTACGTTTTGGAGCTCTGCGAAGTCATTAGTCAGTAAGGCAATATCATCAGCAAATCTCAAGTTGGTAAGCCTTCTTCCATTAATTCTAATTGCCTTACCTTACCAGCTCAGCTTTGACATAGCCATTTCCAGTACAGTCGAGAATAGTTTTGGGGAGATGGATTCTCCTTGCTTGATGCCCTTCATGATGTGGAATTCTTGAGCTGATTTGCCGATATTAACATAAGCTGAAGAAGTTTCACAGATATTGATGAGCACTTCAATGTATGCTGCTCCCACTCCTTGCTCACTCAAAGCTTGGAGGACAGCCATATTGCTAATGGAGTCAAACACCTTTCCAAAATCAACAAAGGCAATGCAGACAGGCTGTTGGTATTCATTTGCTCTGCTTATCACTTCACTAATGGTCAGAATGTGGTCAATAGTGCTAACATTCTTCATGTGGTATCATATCTCCCATTTCATCTTCATCTATATCCTCTTCCATTTCCATAATATTGCCCTCAAGTGTATCACCCTTATATAGACCCTCTATATACTCTTTCCACTTTTCTGCTTTCCCTTCTTTGCTTAGGACTGGTTTTCCATCTGAGCTCTTGATACTCATACAGGTGGTTCTATTTTCTCCAAATCAACCACGCCTGTACAAAATTATTTCGAGTTACTTATTCAAAGTAGAAACTGAGAGGCTTTATAACAAAAGAATGCTTAAGAGTTATTTATTTTGGACTCTTTCAGTCACATATAATGTATAGACTGCTGATAGGGAGACTTTCTCCTCACATCAGTGAAATTCTAAAAATTCAAAAGAACATGGTAAAGGCAACGAGCAATGCTGGCAGATCAGAGCACGTTCAGCTACTATTCATATAGCTCAAAATATTAACAGTCATTAACCGCTATATACATGTCTCATCACTGTATGTGAAAAAACAATATAGCAGATTTCAAAATGAGGGAAAACATACACCATCATAACACTAGATGCAAAATAAAATTAGATATACCTAGGCACAGGCTGGCAAAAATGGAGAATTCCCATCCAATCAATAACTTAAGAACATTTCATAAACTTCAATTTTCTGTTTGGTCAGTCCACATAACTAGCTTCAGAGGCAAAGTATTAAAATGGCTACTTACTAATCCTGTTTATGATACACTGGAATTTAAGAATATAAAATCAACTAACATTAATTTTTAAGTTTTTATTATATGACATGGCTGAGTGAATTTATTAATTATTTTATTGTTACTCCTGTCATTTCTAGTTCTATTTGGAATATGTAAAGCTAATTTAGTTTTTAAGGTACTATTGAAGGAAAATGTAGCGTGCTATCAATGTAAAATGCCTATTCCACCACAGATGGTCAATGGTAAATAAAGGATATGAATCATTCATTGTATATAAGTTCTTATTAATTATATATTATTTTAGTTTTTTGTGTAAGATGTAACATTACCATATTTTACACCCATTAATATTTTGATTCTAACAGGTATCACAATTATACACATAATATACCTTGTCCAATTATAAAAATCAATATTCATCATAATAGCTCTGTATGTCAGTCCATTTTGCAGTAGTGTATTTTCGGCATCTTGTGTACTTCCAGCAAGCAGTGACACTTCAGCTACTTTAGCAGCTGCAACTGGGATTTCCTGAAAAAGAAATTTAATTTTCTAAGTTGCCTCAAAGGGGTGAATTTTGAAGTTATGTTATCCAAATATAGCACAAAGAGAAATACGTGAAAATAACAAATGGAAACATCAAAGTTGATCCAAATATTACTGCAATTCTCATATTTCATAAAACACTTTATTCATCCATCAATATTTATTTTTTCTTTTCAATATACTCCCAATGGTAAATAATGCTTTTGTATCAGTATTTTTTCCAATCTCTGGAACACTTTAGGAATACAATTTTAAGAATGTGATTTAGCTCCTTGAGTGGTCTTGCCATTATCTCTCCAATAGAGTCTCCTTCACCATAATCAACTTAGAATCGGTCACATGGGTGATTAAATTTGGAAATTTTATGTAAAATATTGCCAAACAGCCAACTTAAACCCCTTATATAAGACTAAAATAAATGGTACAAAGAAGACTCTTTATACACTCCTGGAAATTGAAATAAGAACACCGTGAATTCATTGTCCCAGGAAGGGGAAACTTTATTGACACATTCCTGGGGTCAGATACATCACATGATCACACTGACAGAACCACAGGCACATAGACACAGGCAACAGAGCATGCACAATGTCGGCACTAGTACAGTGTATATCCACCTTTTGCAGCAATGCAGGCTGCTATTCTCCCATGGAGACGATCGTAGAGATGCTGGATGTAGTCCTGTGGAACGGCTTGCCATGCCATTTCCACCTGGCGCCTCAGTTGGACCAGCGTTCGTGCTGGACGTGCAGACCGCGTGAGACGACGCTTCATCCAGTCCCAAACATGCTCAATGGGGGACAGATCCGGAGATCTTGCTGGCCAGGGTAGTTGACTTACACCTTCTAGAGCACGTTGGGTGGCACGGGATACATGTGGACGTGCATTGTCCTGTTGGAACAGCAAGTTCCCTTGCCGGTCTAGGAATGGTAGAACGATGGGTTCGATGACGGTTTGGATGTACCGTGCACTATTCAGTGTCCCCTCGTCGATCACCAGTGGTGTACGGCCAGTGTAGGAGATCGCTCCCACCACCATGATGCCGGGTGTTGGCCCTGTGTGCCTCGGTCGTATGCAGTCCTGATTGTGGCGCTCACCTGCACGGCGCCAAACACGCATACGACCATCATTGGCACCAAGGCAGAAGCGACTCTCATCGCTGAAGACGACACGTCTCCATTCGTCCCTCCATTCACGCCTGTCGCGACACCACTGGAGGCGGGCTGCACGATGTTGGGGCGTGAGCGGATGACGGCCTAACGGTGTGCGGGACCGTAGCCCAGCTTCATGGAGACGGTTGCGAATGGTCCTCGCCGATACCCCAGGAGCAACAGTGACCCTAATTTGCTGGGAAGTGGCGGTGCGGTCCTCTACGGCACTGCGTAGGATCCTACGGTCTTGGCGTGCATCCGTGCGTCGCTGCGGTCCGGTCCCAGGTCGACGGGCACGTTCACCTTCCGCCGACCACTGGCGACAACATCGATGTACTGTGCAGACCTCACGCGCCACGTGTTGAGCAATTCGGCGGTACGTCCACCCGGCCTCCCGCATGCCCACTATACGCCCTCGCTCAAAGTCCGTCAACTGCACATACGGTTCACGTCCACGCTGTCGCGGCATGCTACCAGTGTTAAAGACTTCGATGGAGCTCCGTATGCCACGGCAAACTGGCTGACACTGATGGCGGCGGTGCACAAATGCTGCACAGCTAGCGCCATTCGACGGCCAACACCGCGGTTCCTGGTGTGTCCGCTGTGCCGTGCGTGTGATCATTGCTTGTACAGCCCTCTCGCAGTGTCCGGAGCAAGTATGGTGGGTCTGACACACCGGTGTCAATGTGTTCTTTTTTCCATTTCCAGGAGTGTATATAATTTCCACATCTCATCAAGATTGGAAAAATGTCATACTTTCATGGTTCTTTTCAGCTTTAGTAGTATTAGGAAATCACAGGTGGTCATGTCAGTTGTTTTATGGTTTTGGTTTTGGCCAAAATTTCATGATTTAGTATCAAATTGTGGTGCAACTACAATGAATTGTTCTGTCACTAATGGGGAAATTTTCTTCAGATTACTTCATGAAAATGGTGTAGAACTTCCAGGTGGTACCCCTTATTAACCATGCAATCAAATGTTAATGAGCAGAACCCTTACTTTTGATCAAAGTTGATGAGTTTATCCCAGTTTTTAAAGTATAGCACATGGAACCACCAAAAGCTGTTGTGATGTTTACTGTAATGACAGATTTCAAGCTCTTGCAGGTCACCACCTGATGATTGCTTAACCTCCACAGATTGCAACAAGCAGATATTTCAGAATTATGAGGTCTATTCAAAAAATTCTGGAACTTTGTCCACAGAATTTTTCTATGCTTATCTTTTACTTATTGTGTATGGTCTCCTTTGAAATACTCTCCTCACAACTGGTACACTGCTCCCAACATCGTTCCCACTTCCGGAAGCAGTCTTGGTACACCTCCTGGTGGAGTGTGTGAAGCATTGTCTGCAAATTTTCTTTCATCTCATCTATCATTGTAAACCTTTGTCCTTCCAATGGGGTTTTCAGCTTTGGAAATAAAAAAAAGTCCGCAGGAGCCAGGTCTCAAGAGAACGGAGGATGAGGCAGCACAGTGATTTTGTTCTTTGTGCAATGGTCACACACCAACAGGGATGAATGTGCAGTTGCGTTATCATGATGCAAGAGCCACGAATTGTGTCACACCACATTTCAGACTGTTTCCTTCTCACATTTTCTCGCAGGCATTGCAATGCAACCCAATAGTACCATTGATTAACAGTTTTTCCCTGTCGCACAAATTCACGATAAACTAAACCTTCAGTCACAGGAAACTATCAGCAGGGATTTGACATCTGATATGACCTGACATGCTATTTTTGGTCACGGAGAACCTTTCCCGACCCATTGTGAAGACTGAACCCTGGTCTCAACATCATAACCATAGACACACATCTCAACATCAGTTATGACTATGTTAAGGAACATCTCATTCTCATTTGTGTGATCCAAAAGTTCTTCACAGACCGCGAGGCGTAGGTCTTTCTGGTCTTGACTCATGAGCCATGGGACAAACCTGGCAGCAAAACAATGCATTCCAAGATGCTGTATTAGGATTTCGTGATATGATCCAACTGAAATGTTACATTCTTCTGCAATCTCTGAGACAGTCAGTCTTTGATTGGTATGCACAATTTTGTTGATGTTCCTGACATGAGTACAATTGGTAGTCATCGAAGGGCGTTCTGAATGAGCGTCATCTTTAACTCCCATCCAGCAATTTTTAAAGATGTGACCCATTTGTAATACTGAGTACGGCTCAGCACTCAGCACCGTAGGCTTCTTGCATCATTTGATGTGCCTCTGTAACAGTTTTCTTAAGTATCACACAAAATTTAACACACGCGCATTGCTTCTCTAACTCATGTCATTTTGAAATTCGCAGACTGTGTGACACAGTGTTCTACACAATAAAGCACAATAACTAACACCCATACAACAATGAAACGTCCAGCAGCTACACACAGGCATATGCAGGGATGCCAACTGCATTTTGCTCCAAAAATTATGAACAGTCTGGAATTTTTTGAACATACCTTATATACTACCCTGTCCAGCACGAGTAGGTTGGTACGACCACCCGTTTGGCAACCAATGGTGTTACTGAAGTAAAGGATATAATTTCAGCATTATGACATGTTGACTACCTGAGGACATGACAGGCCAGGGCATTTGTAAATAGTGCCCACCCAGCCAGTAAAGGAATCAAGTTAATTTCCATTCTACACCTACATCAATACTCTGCAAATTACTGTGAAGTGTATAGCAAAGGTTACTCCCAATTGTGTCGGTTATTATGGTTTCTTCCCGTTCCATTCACATATGGAGTGTGGGAAGAATTATTGTTAAACTCCTCTATGCATGATGTAAAATAGTCCATTCTTAGCCCCATTGGCAGCCCTGTGCCAGGTGAGTCAAGTCAGTATTGCACTCTTTCAAAGATTAGTTATTTAGACTGTAATAAAAATTTAGCACAGACTACTCATAAATACATTTTTTGTTGTTTTATAAGCTTACTTTTAAATGATTTACTTTTCTTGATGTATTACAACAGCAAAAATGAAAAGATCTTTAAGTCGGCTTGTAGTTATGTTTTTGTCTACATTTTGGTGCAGTAACTTTAGACACTCTTCTTTAATGTTCTTTTTTCTCTCAGCAATTTAAGTAGAGCATATCCCTTCATTATTCAGTTCATATTTTTAGAACATGGTGTAAATTTTAAGCTGCCTAATTCAGGAACTTTGCAGAAGTAGTTTGTTTACAAGCAGTTGCATATAGGCCAAATTTTTGTAAACGTGTTTTCTTGTTTACCAGTAATATAACTGACTTATTCTTATTAAAGTATTATTTGACCAAGAATAAAAAGTGCCCAACTTGCTATACAATTGTTAGTTCAGATGTAATGTGATGGATGCTATAGCTTTTTTTCCATTGAGATGACTGTAGTGGTGTGGGAATTCGGGAAGTAAATCAGGCACATCAGTAGTTTTGTAGGATATGCAGTACAGATAGGAAGACAGTGGAACAAGATGTGAAACTGCTGCCCTTCTGGTTGAATTAGTTGTGGTTAGGAAAGATCTGAAAAGGTTAAGGAGGCAGAATGGTAAAGAGAGGTTGAAAGTGACACTGACAAACAGAAGAAACAGGCTTAGAACTTCATTTGAAAGCTTTGTGGTGAATTTGAAAAATGTTTCCCCTGTTGTTTCAATTATTTAGAACTGAGGAGCCTGAGGTAGATGTTGTTATAGACAGGGCACAACATTAAGCAATAAATTGGAAAGTAAGAATGTAGGGAAGTTGGTAAAGAGAAAGAAAGTTTCGCCGTTGTTAGAGGTGTAGGCCAATGTTTGCAGAACGAACGAGGATTGGGATACCATGTCACCACCATTTTTAAACCTAGTACTGGACTGGGCAAGGTGGCAAGAGGATTTAGGATCACTTTGTAAGGATGATGAATTAGACTCATCAATCCAGGTGACACAATCTGTGATGTGTTGGCAGAAGAGCCAACACCGTGTTGCTAGAGGAGGCCGAAATGCACGCGTTTAAGCTCACGCAGACTGGCGTGAGGTCTGGAACAGGACAAGTATTTGAGAACTTAGAAAAACGGATGCATTTGGTGTAATACTTAACTTTAATCCATAATTGGAGAGCATCGCTCTTGATGATACAGGATTTACAATCTCAATATAAACTGGTAATGGCACCTTGCTAGGTCATAGCAAATGAAGTAGCTGAAGGCTATGCTAACTATCGTCTCGGCAAATGAGAGCGTATTTGTCAGTGATCCATCTCTGGCTAAGTCTGCTGTACAACTGGGGCGAGTGCTAGGACGTCTCTCTAGACCTGCCGTGTGGCGGCGCTCGGTCTGCAATCACTGACAGTGGCGAAACTCGGGTCCGACGTATACTAACGGACCGCGGCCAATTTAAAGGCTACCACCTAGCAAGTGTGGAGTCTGGCGGTGACACCACAATCTGTATCTCTAAACATCATGTATACTGTGGTATATGTGTATGGTATGTGTGTGTGAGTTGCGTTCATGTGAGTATGTGTTTGTCATTTAATTTTGATGACAGCCTTACTGGCTGAGAGCTATATCTGTGACATTTTTTTTGTTGCGCCTGTCTGCAACTCAGCATCTCTGCTATATGGTGAGTAGCAACTTTTCTTTTCACAATATTGTTACATTCCATCTTGGATTTTCCACTGTCTGATACTGGTATAGATGTCTTAATTGTTACAGGATTTAGTTTAGCATCTCAGTTCTGTAGAGCAGAAATGGAGAAAGGAGGAGTTGTAAAAAAAAAAAAAAAAAAAAAAAAAAAAAAAAAAAAAAAAAAAAAAAAAAACACGTGAACATCTGTAAATGTTGGCAAGAGCAACATATGGAAGCCTATACGACAGAACCAGAGTTTTCTAATACATACTTCCTAATAGAAAGTGTATACCAAACACCTGCAGATAATTTTAATGTGTTCATAAGTCACCTTGAAGTTTATTCCCTGTTCAACAATTTAAAAAGTTGTTGATTTCAATTTTATGGTAAATTTTCTTAAAAACTCTTCCAGTAAGTATTAATTGCACTCACTAACCTTATAATACAATTTGGTTACCTCTTCCCAACTACTCAAAGGCTTCTCAGATGACAACATGTAATTTCTTTTCTTGAATGTTAATACTGATCAGGATACAAAATCTCCTAAATATGAGTTCAATAAGCCAAAAATTGATTGTTTTAGGAAGCTCTTCAAAGAAATGAACTGGAGTGTTGTATCCAGTTGTAGGGAAGCAGCCTACTCACGCTGTAGTAAATTCACATCAGTTTCCATTGTGTGCCAGCCAGTCTGCTGTAACTAGCTCTGACGTCATAAATGTTGCGCAATACTGTAAAAATCAAGCAAAGAACCTAAAACTTTTCTAGCATGTCAGGAATAATACTAAATTAATGTGTGTTGAATATCAGTTCGATAACTTAAGTCATTTTCGAAATTTGGACGTTTTTCTGAAAAATCATTGGTGCAACAGAAAAGAGCTAGAGACTTCAAAATTTATATTTAGATTCATCTTTCATAATGATTTAATAAAAACAGTACTTTGGATTTCACAAATTAAGATTTTAGTGGAAATTCATGATTTTGTGGTTTTCGTCTCAAAACTGAAGGAAGCAAGATAGATTAAGTACGCTAATAAATAAGGCTAGGATGTTTAGATTTAAATAGGATGGAGGTCCGCTATGACTATGAAGATGTGTAAAGTTTCTTTTGAATACCTATAAAATTATAGCGACAGCGGATCTCAAAAGGGCCAGTTCAGAGCTCATCTACTGCGTGCAGGGCAATTAAATTAATTCTCCCGCCCAAAATATTTAACTTAGCCACGTCAAAATTTTATTATCAATACTTACCTGCGTGCTGAATGCACATTTAAATTAAGAGCTTCATCGGCCATCAGCAAAAGAAGCTATAATTTCTTATGTAACTTGAAGTGGTGCGGCTAGTCGGAAGAGCCGATTTGATCAGGCGTTCCATTAGCCGTCCGCACCGCGGCTTTATATATAAGAACGCTGCATGAGGAAGCAAGGCCCCAGTTCTCTCCAGACACTGAATGACACGCCATCTGTGTCGGGAGTCGCGTCGCGTCAGTGTCACTGCTACAAACAGCCTCGGGTGCCGTATTAAGTTACTAGAGATACGCGGAACCATGAAAACATTTCATGTGAAGTGTTAATTCTTGGATGATTTTCATTATCTAGCTTCAGTTTGCGTATTGTCGTATTTTCACGTGCCGTCGCGGTACAGACATTCTACCAAATATTTAGTGTGGCGTTTGATGAAGTATTTTCATCAAATTATGGCGAGCATTCTTTTTAACATTTAATTCGGACATTTATAGTTGCATCAGCGCATTAGACTCTGAACTGCTCTGTTAGTTAGGTTGTAGGGATACTTGTGTTTTTTATCAATGAATTTCAGAATATACTCAACTATTTTGGAAAACCGTTTTTGATTAGAAATCCCGGACAATCTCCTAATTCCTCAGAGCTATAAGCTGCAGCTATAATGACATTCTCAGATAAAGTGGGCACTAGGATCTCTAATTACTGGTTCCATGTTTTGTTAAATCACTTTCTGGGTGCTAAAAGTAAATAGAGAGCCAGTGTTGAGAACGGCGAAGGACAGCATTAACAACATTCTAAAAGCCAGAAACTGATTCAACTTGCAAGCATTTATACAACAATCAGCAAATTAATTATTTTTACAAACTTATCCGCCGCCCCACACAGTACTGATGGCATGAATGGAAACTACATCACTTTTATTAAAAAGTTGCTTACCATATCTGAAAACTGTTTTCCCACAAAATTAGCCCACACTAAAGTCTACAAAGAAGCCATGGATTACTCACAATATAAAGATACCTTGTAAGACTTAAGGGAACTATCTGTCAGTCAGAAACAGCTCTGATGTTGATGCTATAGCTCATTACAAAACATATTGCAAAATACTTAAGATAGTAATGCCAACTGTGTTGAATCATATAATTTTTTTCATTCTTTTCTTTTCTTATATGTAAGCTATATGTAAACTGAATGGGTTACAAATACTGGCAAAGATAAATTGGTAAGTTGTTTTGTGGTAAGGATAACGTTTTGATACATCTGTATGAAACAAAATAAGAAGTACGCTCTTCAGTTTATTAATTGCTGGGTCCGCACCCATTTGTTCCTATAAGTGGTAGCATGCAGACATATGCTTGGATCCATCATACCAACATCATTAAAAAATGTGTATTTCAACTGTACATTAAAAGTGGTATAAAAAGATATTCAGAAGGCATAATTTATTAGCACATTTAAGATGTCCACCTGCTGTCGAGATCCTGCATGAAGAGGTTCAGAGCAGACAAGAAGAATTTATGTGAACAATGGAGGAGCAATCCTGCATTGACATTGTCATAATCAAGACTACACACTATGGAATTAATTTGAAGCAGTATGTAACACAAATTATGAAAATTGACCTTGAATATATTGATACTGAAGATCTGTTGCTACTGGTATGAGTTAAAGTTGAACCGGGATTGTGTACAGAGTCATAAATTACCTTCAAATTTCTTTCAACTATTCTTTCCTATCAATTTTTCCAATATTTCAAGCAATTATTAATTAATTTCCATTATCTCCCCCCACATATATCACCATTCAAAACATCAAGGCAAATGCATTATGAGAAAATTATGGTCACATCAGATAACAAAAAGAAGATAACATATTTTATGGGCCATAAGACACTACAGACTACAAGATGTCCTTAATTTTTAAGCAGTTTTTCAAAAAAATAACATTTTTACCATTTTTATTAATAGATTTCAAAGCCAGACTAAAAAAATTTTTTGTTTATAAAACCGAACTGAACTTTAAAATCAGTAAAAATTGTCACCTGAACTTTCTTCATTGTCATTGTTGTCCTCTTCTCATATAACCTGGTCTTCTTCACTGCCATCAAGAGCATTACTTATGATGCACTTCTTGAAAGATTTAACAATAATGTATTCTCTCATTCTAGGTCATGACTGTTTTATTGTAGGTCATTTTAAAGCTCCCTTCGGTGTGAATTCATGTAGGGTTTCATCCATCATCCATTTGTTTCAGTCTTCTCTTATATACACCTTAATAGTTTATTTATTGAGACATCAAGAGGTTGCAATTGTAAAGTAAGTCCTCCTGGAGTAAGAGCAAGCTTTGTATTTCCTTGGCTCAGTGTTTCCTTTCACAGAATTTTTCAAATGATTACTAAACTGATCCAGCACAAGAGGACAACTCTTCTTCAATAAAGCACCTTTCCTTCTCTCCATCACTTTGTTAATTCATAGTTTCACACCAGCCTCATCCATCCAACCCTTGTCATGTAAGTGAACAACACCACATGGTGGTGTTTCAGAAGGTTTTGGCATTTGTTTTGTGCTTGAAAATGATCACTGGATTAAGTTTAGTACCATGAGCACAACATGAAAGGACAACAATGTAGTGCATTTTTGTCATGTCCATGTGTTTTTATAGTTACTGTTTTTGCACCTTTCATGGCAACAGCTTCGTTACTCGGCACATCAAATATTGGAGGAGTTTTGTCCATATCTGCTATTTGGCTTAGTTCCACACTGGTTTTCTTCCAATGTTGAATAATAAAGCAGTGGAAAGATAATATTTTCTCTCCATATTCTTGTGGTACTTTCTGAGATATTTTGATTTTGATTTGCGTGCTAAGCCCATGATACTTCATGAAACTGGTGCACCAACTGACTACACCCTTAAAGTATGTTAGGTTCCACTGTAGTGCTAGCTTATTAGTGTGTATTTGAATCATTTTTCTATTAATTCCAATGCCATTTTGATGATGTTCTTGAATCCATTTCAATACGTCATCTTCTACTTTTGGCCATTTTGCATTCAGTTCTTTATTTGCACATTTAGTCATCCTCATTTTTTTCAGTTCTCCTTTACTAGCCCAACAATAGTGAATTCCTTCTGCATATGCTATCACTTTCAATTTACAGCCCGCATAATATGAATACCTTTTATTTTTTTCCATTACGAAACTAGCTACTTACAAAAATGTTGTACTGTTACTGATAACACAAATCCCTTTCAATTCATGTTCACTAGCACCAAAAACTGCAATGACACATCATAGGCTAGACAATGTTCTGGGGTTGTGATGATAGGGTGGGTGAAGACAGTTTTAGCAAGCAATCCTCAGCTCCTTGCAATTTATGTTCTTCACATCGCTGCACCACATTGCTGCTGTTAGTTGATCCAACTGTTGCCAAATAGAGATAGGGTTCTTGCGATAGCAAATATATGACCATTTTTATAATGTGGGAATTTTAAATCAAATGCTGGACATTTTTATGTTAATTTCTGGTATAAAATGCACCTGAATTTTGGAGGCAATTTTTTGAAGAAAAATGTGAGTCTTACATGCTGCAAAATACTATAATATCGAACATAGCAAATAAGAAGACAGGTAAAAACAGAGATGAAGAGGAGCAGGTGGTATTAAGAGTAAATGATAGATTGGTAACAGACTGTGGAGAGCTGAAAAACACGTTAAAGAGAATTTCATAAGTGTAAAGAAAGTTTAGTTTGAAAATTATGAATTATTTAGAAATAAGGGAGATGACTCACCAAAAGGCAGAAGTGCTGCATCATCGATAGGTTCACAAACACAAGGTATGGAGATTGGCTAGTTTTTGGTATGCACTTCATTTCTCTAGCTGTAGGGAAAACATGCACACAAACACACACACACACTCCCATGTGCACCCTTGTTACTATATTGTGCTCAGTTGACTGCCAGCTTTTTACTGGTCCACGGTGACTGTACTGGGGTGAAATGGCAGTGTGGGGTTGGGTGAGGGATGGAGAGAGGCAGGAGACAGGGAAGGGATTGGGGGGAAGTGTCTAGCAGTTCATGGGAAAATGGGGAGCCACTGTGAGCTAGCTAGGGATGAAGGTAGAGGTGGCAGATGGCAGATGGGTGGGCACATGATTTCATAGGCTACAGCAAGAGATGACAGCACACAAATTAGGTGGGGATACAGGGGCAGTGCATGGTGTACGTGGCCATGCCCACCCACTCCCACATGCACATGCCCACCCATAAACGCATGCGTACACGCATGCGCATGCCTCCCCCCCTTCCCCCCACCCCCCCCACCCCCCTCCCACACATACACACACTAGCAGGTGGGGGATGGGGGAGGACAGTGAGTTACCTTAGGTTTAGGCTACAAAGGTTACAGGAGCAAAGGATGTGCTGGAACGACAGCTCCCATCTGCACAGCTTGGAAAAGCTGGTGGCTTTGTGGTGGATCCAGATGGCACGGGTTGTGATGCAGCCACTGAAATCTCGCGTGTTGTGCTCTGCTACATGTTGTGCCACTAGGTGGTATATCTAGCTTTTGGTGACAGTTTGCCAGTGGCCATTCATTCTGGTTGACAGCTGGTTGGTTGATGTACCTTCATAAAATGCTGTACAGTAGTTGCAGCAGAGGTGGAATATAATATGGCTGCCTTCACAGGTGGCCCAACCTCTGACGGGGTAGGATAAGCCTGTGCTGGGAGTGGAGTAGGTGATGCTGGGTGAGTGGACTGGGTAGGTTTTGCATCTGGATTTTCAACAGGGGTATGATTCCTGTGGCAGGGGTTGGGTGTGGGAGTATCTCGGGGGTGGACTAAAATATTGTGGAAGTTGGGTGGGCGGCGGAACATCACTTTGGGAGGTTGGTTGGTTGGTTTGTAGAGTAAAGGGATTAAAGTGCGTGGTCATGAGCCTCTTTTCCCTTAGTCCCACAGGTATAGGATTCAAACCATAGCCTAAAAGAATTCTTTCACCTGAAATCTGGGGAAGGAACAAAATGCCTAAAACTAAATGGGGCACGCTGAAAGAAAAAAAAATGAAGGAAGCAAGCCAAAAGTGAAAACATTAACTGAAAGGAAAAAAGTGGAAGAAGGTATTAAAACAATATAGTAGATGGCCTGGGCTGGGTGATAGCAAGAATAAAAAAGGATGTGCCAGGCACTCTGCAACACACTGAAATCTTCAGCCTAAAAACACAGGACAAGAGAAACACAAATGGTGAAAAGATTAACATGAAGTCAAACAGCCAGCACCACAGAAGCGAGGATGAGTTAAAATGGAGGCAGGGTAAGGGCCTTGGAGAGAAGGCCTCATGTCCACCCTTAGACCGAGTAATAAAAAAATCCCTCCAAAAGTAAAATAAAAAGCTAGATCATCCATTGAGGTATTGTCACCTAACACCATAGGTAGTGTGTCAGGAAGGTTAAAAGCCTGTCTCAGGATGGCTAAGTCTGGACAGTGCAATAAGATGTGGACCACTCTCAAGTACAGCTGATGCAAAGCCAGCAAAGGGCAATGGAGTCCTTATGAGAGGCTCACTTTGAGGACTGCCACACATTCATTGTCTCCTTTAACTTGCATAACTTAATTGGCAAAGTCAAAGTGCGCCATTGCATATTCCAACGTCCAAAAAATGGCAGCGTAATACCAATCATAGATCAGATTCCAGTATGATGATCTCCAGACTCGGTTTGCGAGTAGGCTCTTTAGCTAGCCTGTCGGCAAGTTCAGTTCCTGTGATTCTGACGTGTTTCGGGGTCCATACAAAGACTACTGACCATCCACATTGTTCAAGGATGTAAATGGACTCTTGGATGGCAATTACCACAGAAAGGTGAGGATAACACTGGTCAAGAGGTTGTAAGGTGCTCAAGTAGTCACTACAAATGAGGAAGGACTCCCTAGCACAGGATCAGATATGCTCTAGAGCATGAGAGATGGCTATCAGCTCTAAAGTGAAAACACTGCTGCCATTTAACAAGAAGCCCCATTCAGTATATGCCACATGAGCGTAAGTGAACCCAACATGACCATCAAGCCATCCGTGTAAACTACCTCTGAACCCTGGGACACATACAGAACACAGAGAAACAGGTGGCAGAGGGTTGCAACAGGTGGCAGAGGGTTGCAGGATGAATTGAGTCGTTTTGATCTTTTGAGAGAGCCATATGAATCTGTGGTTGAGGTATATGCCAGGGAGATCTACGAGGATGGACCCTGAGAAGAGGTGGTAGAGGGAAAGACTTGAGTTCAGTGAGAAGGGACTGGTCATGGACTGCAATTGTAATCCCCAATTTGGGCCGCCATTGCAGAGATGAATCATTGTGTTAAGAAAAAGGAAATGGTAATTCAGATGTTTAGGTGAGCTGTGAATGTGTGCAGTATATTTTGCAAGCAGTTGTTGCCATCTGAGATGCAGTGAAGGAACCCCAGCTTCAGCGAATAGGCTGTTCACTGGGCTCGTTCAGAAAGCTCCCATCACAAGTCAAACTCTATAATGGTGTATAGGGTCCAGCATTCGCAATGTTGAGGGCGATGCTGAACCATACGTCAGGCTCCCATGGTAAAGACGGGACTGTACATGGGCTTTTTACAGGTACAACAGTGTCGGGCAATCTGCAGCCCAGTCCATGTCACTCAGGCATTGAAGAATGTTAAGGTGCTGCCAACACTTTTGCGTAAGGTGATGAAGATGGGGAAGCCAAGTTAAGCCGACATCATAAACCAGTCCTAAAAAGTGATAAGAGTCCGCAACATTAAGGAGGTAGTCATCAAGATAAAGTGCAGGTGAGCTGTGCGATGGCGACACAAGTTCATGATGCAAGTCTTGGCAGCCAAAAAGGGAAGGCCTTGGGTGAGGGTCCACAACTGTGCCACTCTTATGGTTCCCTGCTGTCAATGTTTAGCCACACCAATAGTAGACAAGCAAATGTAAATACAGAAGTCATCAGCATATAAGCAGGGTGATATTGTTGACCCCACAGCTGCTACAAAACCATTAATGGCCACTAAAAGTTGTGGGACACTCAGTGCAGACCCATGTGGGACCCCATTCTCTTGGATATAGGGGAACTGTGTGAAGCACTGACTTGAATTCTGAAGGTGTGGAGAGACAAAAAATTCTGTATAAAAATCACGAGTGATCCCCCGAAGACCCTACTCATGCTAAATAGTGAGGATGTGGTGCCACCAAGTAGTGTCATAGGCTTTTGTCAGGTCAAGAAAGACAGCAATAAGTGTTGACGGCAAGTAAAGGCCATTCAGATGGCAGACTCCAGGTATACAAAGTCATCAGTGTTGGAGTGATTTTGCTGAAAACCACCTTGGGACTCAAGGAGCCAACACAACTGTCAACTCACCATACATTGGAGCAGCTTGCACGGAATGTTATAGAGGCTAATAGGACAATAGCTATCCATGTCAAGTAGGTTCTTACCAGGTTTTAGCACTGGAACAATGATACTTTCTCACCATTGCAACAGGAATTTGCTGTCACTCCAGATGCCGTTGAAGACGCCAAGGAGGTGACTCTGGTAACCCACTGATGGATGTATAATTATTTGGTGATGGATACGATCTGGCTCAGGGGTTGTGTCAGGACAATCTGCAATTGATCTGAGAAATTCCTCGTCACTAAATGGAGCATTGTGTGGCATAGGGTGGTGTGTAGTACAAGTTAGGTGTTGTTGTTCCACTTCCTGTTTTAGGGTATGAAAGGCAGGGTGGTAATTCTCAGACACAGAGGTTAAAGCATAGTGATCAGCAAAACACTCTGCGATTGTGTCTGGGTCAGTATATGCATCTCCATGTGTCAGTATATGCAGCTCCAGGTGTGAAAATCCCACGAACACCTGCAGGGGTCTGACATCTGTAAAGGCATGAAAGCTTAGTCCAAACCTGGGAAGGAGAGGTTCGTGTTCCAGTGGTGGAGATTTGCTGTTCTCACCACTCCTGATTCTGTCTTTTGATTAGTTGACAGATACAGACACAGAGCCATTTGAAGACAATGAGCTGCTCCATTGACAGGTGCTGCTTTTGACATTGTAGGGCCCGCCTACAATCCCTAATGGCCACAGCGATTTCAGGCAACCACGAAGGCAATGTGTTCTACCAGGAGCAACCAGAGGAACAAAGGATTGCTGATTTAGCTGCAGAAACAATGGTTGAAGTAACATCTTGGATCACCACACAGATGTTAATGTTACCAAGCAATGGAGATCCAATGGTTGTAGCCGAGATGAAAGTGTCCCAGATCAGCCTTGGTCTAGCGGCCATCTGGGCAAGTATCCAGGTGAGTGACACTGGGGGAGGGAGTGGAAGATGGTCATTACCACACAAGTCATCATGAACTCTCCAGTGGATGGACAGTAGAAGGCCAGGACTGCAAACAGAGAGATCAATGGCCGAGTACGTACCATGTGCCACAGTGTAATGAATGGGGGCTCCTGTATTAAGGAGGAAAAGGGTGAGTTGAATTAGCAGATTCTTGACAGCTTTACCACAGCCAGCAATCTTGGTTTCATCCCACAACATGTTACAAGCCTTAAAATCACCCAGAAGTACAAAAGTTGGGGGATGTTGAGGAGTTAGTGCAGCCAAAACATGTTGTGGTACTTCACCATCTGGAGGAAGTTAGATGTTGCAGATGGTAATTTCCTGTGTTGTGCTCACCCTGACAGCTACAGCTCTTGAAGATGTTTCAAGGTACACAGGTTCACTATATATAGCAGTAAGAGCATATACACAGACTTTGCCTGACATCCTGTTACGATTTTTGTAATGTCCCCAATAGCCATGAAGGGTGGGGTTCCGCATTGCTGGAAACCAGGTTTCCTGAAGAGGGAAAAAAACAAAAAAACGTGTAATGCTCAAGAGTTGTCATAGCTCAGCCAGCTGGGAAGGCATGAAGGGACCAAGGAGGCAGTTTACACCTCAGGGTCACCTGCTGCCATCTGTGAGGGCTTATGGCCTTTGTGTCCGTTGGTTCTGAGTCTCCACAGAGCTCTAGGTCCTTGAGGGATGCTACAATCTCCACCTCACCTCAGAATTGGAACCTGCCAGAAGTGCTGTGGGGGCCACCAGAATCTCTTTCTTCTTGATAGATTTCTTCTCTCTGGTCTCTCACTTCTCTTCCAGTTTCTCTGGCTGTGAGGGCTTCTCTGAGTTTGTCTCAGGAAATGATGAAGATTGTGAATCCCTATGATGAGCAGCGTAGTCTGGCGACCCTGAGGATCTGCTACATGAGGCACAGCAGGTGGGGTTACCATTGTAGGAGAGGGTGACATCATCATAGCTACAGCATATTACGAGATCAAGGGCACAGGGTATAGGTGATCATACTTCTTTTTGCCCTCTGTGTAGGCCAGTCTGTCCAGTGTCTTATATTCCATTATTTTCCACTCTTTCTGAAAAACGGCGCAGTTCCGTGAACAGGGTGAATGGTGCTCTCCACAATTTACACAAATGGGAGGAGAGGCACAAGGTATGTTCATGGGTGATGGATGTCCACAGTACCAAGATGTGGGACTGGCATTACATCGAGAGGACATGAGTCCACATTTCCAGCATTTGAATCACTGCATACGGCTAGGAACATATGGCTTAACATCACACTGGCATATCATCACCTTGACTGTTTTAGGCAATGAATCTCCTTCAAAGGCCAAGATGAAGACACTGGTAGCAACCCTGTTGTCCTTAGGCCCCCTACACACATGCCTGATGGACACCTCTCACTGTAGGTTGGTTCACAACTTGTCAACAGACTTCAAGAGGAGATCTCTATGGAATATAATCCCTTGGACCATGTTTAAGCTCTTGTGGGCAGTGATGGAGACTGGGACATCACCCAGCTTGTCACAGGTGAGCAATGCATGTGACTGGGCAGGGGATGCTATCTGTATCAATACTGACCTGTTCCACATGTTGGAGATTTCTGCTACTTCCCTGAACTTGTTCTCTAAGTTCTCTACAAAAATCAGAGATTTTTCATTAAAAAGGATTCCCCATCAGAACTTGCACAGACTAATTATCCAAGAGAATATGTCTGTCCATGATCTTTAGCCCTGCATTCCTCCTATGATGTTGCCAGGGAAGGGAATGATTTGGGGTCATATCTGTCAGCATTGTACTGGCCTTTTCCATTACTGAAGGAGTGTAGATCTTTCACAAGTCCAACATGGTTAAATCTGGGAGTAGGGCATAACATGAGGCCTTTCAATAGGACTGGAACTTCTGTGGGGCTGCGGATTTTGGTGGAGAGGTTAACAACAGTGTTCTGAGATTGTTTCTGCTCTGGGTTTTGTGGAGTGTTGGTAGGAGGTTTTGGAGAATTTTGTAGGCTGAAAAGGTCAGCTAGGCAGGGTCTGGATGTATGCGAGATTGATGAGGAGGAACACTGAAGGTAGGATGGATGCTGTGTAGTGGTGCCCCAAGGCAGGAGTAGGATGGCAGCAGGCTGAATAGCTTGTGGAAATGGTGTGTGGAATGTTTTTCTGGGTGTTGGAGTGTCAGGATTTCAATTTGGGTGATGAAGTGTCGGTTGTGGGGACTGCATAGTAACAGTATTTTGCAGAGGGAGTGAAGGTGGTTAAGCTGTGCCCCTGTGCCATGGAAATGTGTTTTTGTACAACCAAGTTTGTGAGGAAAGGAACTGGTGGAGTCTGAAAAGATGAGGGTCATTGTGGAAGGAGGGGTGGTATCCAGAAGTAGGGATTTTTAGGGTTAGGACATTGGAGGTAGAGGGATTCCATGGCTTAGGCAGCATTTAAGAAACAGGATATGGGACAGGGTTTTGGCTAGGGATAGGGAAACTTTTCTGAACTGGTGCAGATAAATACAGCAAGGAGCCATTGTGGGGGGGGGGGGGGGGGGAGATAGTGCTGGGAAGGAAGTTGTTGTTGGAAGTGGCAAGTAAAGGTGTCAGGTGGTTATAGAGGGTGCTGAATAACATTGATGGGTGTAAGGAATGAAAGGAATTGTGTTGGGGATAGGGGATAATTTTTTGACTGGGGTATATCTGATTACGCATGATATATATTGCCAAGCAAATGAAATAAATTCAACTGCACATGATTTATTGTCACATGTAAGAGATAAAAATGAATTCAATATTTGTCAAGTTAGCTACCCTATCATAAAAACAAACAAACCCAACAATGCGAAAATGAAAATTAAACAGTGGTCAGCCCTCGTCTTGTCAATTAAAGCCAAAAGTTAGACGATCTGGATTAGGACCCAATTACCTGAATTGTGTAAACATAAAGAGGCATAACAAAAAGTTAGGCATACTGCAAAAGAATCAGAAGGTTAATGTAGTAGAACATAAGGGTGGCATTCGACAACATCGTTTTTCTGATAGGATATCTAACTTCACAAATATCGAACTGAGTGAGGACGAAAATACTTTGCTGAATAAAGGTTTACTACATAACGCCACTCCAAATACTAATAATCGAACCATAACAAGAGTCATAGTTGAAACTAAAATGGTGTGCAAAGCAGCTAAGATGATGAAACTAGAAGTTGCAGACACAGCCATTAAAGTTAATACAGCTTTATCCAATCAGTGTAACTCTTCTACTGCCGTTAATCACGAGAGTCATATATTAAAAAAACCTTAATACAAAGTTGGAAAAAGAGAAGGCAATGGTCATTCATGCAGATACATTACATGTAATCTGCTAACTCATAATGAGGTCAGTACTGCAGAATACACAGAATTAATAGAACTTTTAATATTTACATTAACTTATACATTTTTTACCTCCAATGGCAAAATATAGGAACAAAAAATGGTCTTGGGATGGGTAACAGTTTGGCTGATACATTAGCATACTTTTTATGAATGACTTAGAATGTAAGTTCTTTGCTAAATTTCTGCAACTAAATGACAAGACTATACAGAGTGAGCCATTAACTATTGCCACCTATAATATCTCCGAAAGTATGATAGAGGCTGAAAAGTTTGTGGACAAAAGTTGCATGGGACAATGGGGGCCATAATCTGATGTAGGTTTTTTGTTGTCAGGTAGGGTCGCTTCAGATATATGAAGGTCAACTTTGTTTTTTTAAATGGAATGCTGTAGTTTGGTACTTATTTTCTGATAGTGGCTATTGAGACGAATCCAATGATGTGTAACAGTAAGGTCTTTGAAGGTCATCGAAGGTCACAAAGGTGGCATGAACATCCATTTACAGAATGTGTCCAAAGTGATGACCATTGGTATCAATACAGCGCTGCAATCACCTTATCATGGATTGCGTGGTATTCCTTATCATATCAGCACTTTCAAAGCACATGCTCTGACAATTCTCTCTCGCATATCTTTAGGTGCAGTTGGAACATCTTTAATGTCTTTTATGAATCCCCACAAGAAAAAATCCAGATGCGTCAAGTCTGCTGAAAAAGCCAGCCACAAACATCTCCTCTGTGTCTGATCCAATGATTTGAGAATTGTCTCTGCAACTCATTTCTAGCCATCAGCAAAAAATGTGCCGGACACCCATCATGTTGATACCATATTCTGTTCGTTGTTCCTAAAGGTATTTCTTCCAATAAAAGACCTAATGTTTCTTGCAGGAATGTGGTGCACTTCCTACCATTAAGATTTCCTTCGATGAAATAGGGGCATATAATTCTGTCCTCCAGAATCCAACATGGATTTTCAGTTGCCCAGTAATGCATGTTATGCAAAGTAACATTTCTATGGTTCATGAATTAGCCTCATCAGTAAATAAAATCAAATTAATAAATTGTCATCCCTCTGAATCTGAATTGAGCCCATCGGCAGAATTCAATGTGACGCATACGAGCTGTACCAGTTAATTCTCGGTGGAGACTGATATGGTAAGGATGATATTTATGGTGATGCAGAACACGAACAACACTACTCTGACTAATGCCAGATTCCCTTGCGATTTGACACGAACTAACACAAGGATCTCGAACCAAAGTGGCAAGAGTATCAATTTCGGTTTCCATGTTAGTAACTTTCTTTTGCTGGATATGTTTCTGATGTGTCAAAGATCCAATTGTTCTCAATTTATCATACACATATTTAAATGTATGATGTGTAGGGTGAGTACACTGAGGATATCTTTCGGCGTTTAAGCCTCTAGCTCTCACTGAATTTCGTTGGCATTCTCCATAAATGAGAAGCATATTGAGTTGTTCTTCGAAGGAAGATATCATTCACATTCGCTTGATTCGACAATACTTGTCTTACCATTTCTATTAGTGTCACATGGTGTTTACATGGCAATGGCACGTTAGATGGATACGCCATATTGGGCAAATATTTACAATTTGCATGGTATACGAGAGAGAATTGTCAGAGCATGTGCTTTGATAAGTGCCAAAGTGATAAGGAATACCACTCAATCCCTGATAAGAAGATTGCAGCATGGCACTGATACCAATTGTCATCATTTCGAATACCTTCTGTAAATGGACGTTCATGCCACCTTTTTGACCTTTGTTGGCCTTCAAAGATCTTACTGGTACACATCATTGGATTCATATTGATAGCTGCTATCAGAAAATAAGTACCAAACTATAGAATCCCATTTAAAATAACGAAGTTGACCTTCATATCTATGAAGTGACGCCACCTAGCAACAAAAAACCAATGTCATATTATGGCCCCCATTGTCCTGCAAATTTTTCAGCTGCTATCATATTTTCAGAGATATTCTAGGTGGCAGTAGTTAGTGACTCAGCCTGTATATTATAAACATTATGTCGATGATATCTTGCTACCCTTAGAGGGTGACGAGAATGAGGTTATCACATTTGCTCAAGCCATAGGCAGCATCCACCAAAAAATAGCTTTTACTACAGAAGTAGAAGAAGCTAACTCAATTAACTATTTAGACCTTACTATTAAGAAAGTTGATAATAGACATAAATTTTTGATTTTCAGAAAAGCCTACTTTTACAGATACTGTTAGTGGTGTCAAATCATGCCATCCACCATGATATAAAAGGGCCTTTTTCACTTCAATGATCCACCAACTGTTTTGGTTACCATGAAATATGCCAAGAACTTAGTATCTTAAAGCAAATTGCATTAGCCAATGGTTATTCTGAAAATGATGTTATGTGCCCGTACAATATGATAAAAAACAGAATATAAATAGTATGCAGACCCATAATTAACCAGAAAAAAAGAAGTAATAAAGAAAAACTGAAAACTATTCCAATGAAATTTTATGGAAAAATTTCCCAGCAAATAGAAAAGTGTTTCAGGAAATCTAAGGTTAGATGTGGTTTTCAAGTTAACAAAACTTTTAAACTCCATGTAAACATAATTTGAGTAATAATTCTGATAAATTTGATCGTTCTGGGGTTTACAAGGTCATTTGTTGTAGTTGTGGCAAATTTTATATGAGTCAATCTGGACATTCTTTTAAACTAAGATTCAAGGAGCATTTCCAGGCACATAACAAAACTGCATTGTGAGTGGATTTAGCAGAAACTGACCACACTATAGGGAATATTGAGAATTGTATGTGCGTTCTACACAGGGCAGAGAAGAGTTGTGTTCTTGATTTGTTGGAGGAGTTGGAGATTTACAAAGCCAAAAAACAAGGGTACTCAAAGGGCAAAGCGATTTTGTGCCCAACGCCTACTTTGCTTTGTTTGATAACATACTACAACAACCACTTAATGCCTCGCTTTTTTATATCTAGCCTTGTTGCTGATTTATGTCAAGAACAATATGAATTTGCTTTACTTCCATACATTCGTCACTCTAATCCTGTAACTGATTATACCTTACCTATTCATGGAGTGTATGGCCAGACAATATGCCAACTAGCTCTGCAGATGATGAAGAAATTGATGAAATGTATGATGAGATAAAAGAAATTATTCAGATAGTGAAGGGAGATGAAAATTTAATAGTCATGGGTGACTGGAACTCGAGAGTAGGAAAAGGGAGCGAAGAAAACATAGTGGGTATATGGATTGGGGGAGAGAAATGAAAGAGGAAGCAGTCTGGTAGAATTTTGCACAGAGCATAACTTAATTATAGCTAACACTTGGTTCAAGAATCATAAAAGAAGGTTGTATTCGTGGAAGAATCCAGGAGATACTAGAAGGTATCAGATAGATTATATAACGGTAAGACAGAGATTTAGGAACCAGGTTTTAAATTGTAAGACATTTCCATGGGCAGATGTGGACTCTGACCACAATCTACTGGTTATGAACTGTAGATTAAAACTGAAGAAACTGCAAAAAGGTGGGAATTTAAGGATATGGGACCTGGATTAACTGATTAAACCAGAGGTTGTACAGAGTTTCAGGGAGAGCATAAGGGAACAATTGACAGGAATGGGGGAAAGAAATACAGTAGAAGAAGAATGGGTAGCTCTGAGGGATGAAATAGTGAAGGCAGCAGAGGATCAAGTAGGTAAAAAGACGAGGGCTAGATGAAATCCTTGGGTAACAGAAGAAATATTGAATTTAGCTGAGGAAAGGAGAAAATATAAAAACGCAGTAAATGAAGCAGGCAAAAGGGAATACAAACGTCTCAAAAACAAGATTGACAGGAAGTGCAAAATGGATAAGCAGGGATGGCTAGAGGACAAATGTAAGGATGTAGAGGCTTATCTCACTAGGGGTAAGATAGATACTGCCTACAGGAAAATTAAAGAGACCTTTGGAGGAAAGAGAGCCACTTGTATGAATATCAAGAGCTCAGATGGAAACCCAGTTCTAAGCAAAGAAGGGAAAGCAGAAAGGTGGAAGGAGTATATATAGGGTGTATACAGGGGCGATGTACTTGAGGACAATATTCTGGAAATGGAAGAGAATGAAGATGAAGACGAATTGGGAGATACAATACTGCGTGAAGAGTTTGACAGAGCACTGAAAGACCTGAGTCGGAACAAGGCCCCGGGAGTAGACAACATTCCATTGGAACTACTGACAGCCTTGGCAGAGCCAGACCTGACAAAACTCTACCATCTGGTGAGCAAGATGTATGAGACAGGCGAAATACCCTCAGACTTCAAGAAGAATATAATAATTCCAATCCCAAAGAAAGCAGGTGTTGACAGATGTGAAAATTATTGAACTATCAGTTTAATAAGCCACGGCTGCAAAATAATAACGCGTATTCTTTACAGACGAATGGAAAAACTGGTAGAAGCCGACCTCGGCGAAGATCAGTTTGGATTCCGCAAAAATGTTGGAACACGTGAGGCAATACTGACATTATGACTTATCTTAGAAAATAGATTAAGGAAAGGCAAACCTACATTTCTAGCATTTGTAGACTTAGAGAAAGCTTTTGACAATGTTGACTGGAATACTCTCTTTCAAATTCTAAAGGTGGCAGGGGTAAAATACAGGGAGCAAAAGGCTATTTACAATTTGTACAGAAACCAGGTGGCAGTTATAAGAGTCGAGGGGCATGAAAGGGAAGCAGCGGTTGGGAAGGGAGTGAGACAGGGTTGTAGCCTATCCCCAATGTTATTCAATCCTGTATATTGAGCAAGCAGTAAAGGAAACAAAAGAAAGATTCAGAGTAGGTATTAAAGTCCATGGAGAAGAAATAAAAACGTTGAGGTTCGCCGATGACATTGTAATTCCGTCAGAGACAGCAAAGGACTTGCAAGAGCAGTTGAACATAATGGACAGTGTCTTGAAAGGATGGTATAAGATGAACATCAACAAAAGCAAAATGAGGATAATGGAATGTAGTCGAATTAAGTGGGGTGATGCTGAGGGAATTAGATTAGGAAATGAGACACTCAAAGTAGTAAAGGAGTTTCGCTATTTGGGAAGCAAAATAACTGGTGATGGTCGAAGTAGAGAGGATATAAAATGTAGACTGGCAATGGCAAGGAAAGCGTTTCTGAAGAAGAGAAATTTGTTAACATCGAGTACATATTTAAGTGTCAGGAAGTCGTTTCTGAAAGTATTTGTATGGAGTGTAGCCATGTATGGAAGTGAAACATGGACGATAAATAGTTTGGACAAGAAGAGAATAGAAGCTTTCGAAATGTGGTGCTACAGAAGAATGCTGAAGATTAGATGGGTAGATCACATAACTAATGAGGAGGTACTGAATAGAATTGGGGGGAAGAGGAGTTTGTGGCACAGCTTGATAAGAAGAAGGGACCGGTTGGTAGGACACGTTCTGAGGCATCAAGGGATCACAAATTTAGCATTGGAGGGCAGTGTGGAGGGTAAAAATCGTAGAGGGAGACCAAGAGATGAATACACTAAGCAGATTCAGAAGGATGTAGGTTGCAGTAAGTACTGGGAGATGAAGAAGCTTGCACAGGATAGAGTAGCATGGAGAGCTGCATCAAACCAGTCTCGAGACTGAAGACAACAACAACAACATGGCCAGACTATATAATTTTATTTATTGACTTTTTGGATGTTGCATAAACCTATTCTGTGGGCGACATATCACGATGCAGAAAAAAAACCTCTAGTCATTACGTTCTTACAATCATGGTGTACCTATGGAACATCCTGGCAGCTGAGCCAACAGAGGGAGCTGATCACTAATCTGTCTTTTCTTCCGTACAGTTATTTTGTCATATAGACATTTTATCTTTCATAGGTAATATATAGGTTGCTATAGGCAGTGTATTATGTAATTTTATTTTTGACTGTAAATTAACCATAAAAGTGTCACACCTATTATCTTTATATATTTCTTTTAAATATTTTTATATGGTTAACTGTAATCTTCTTTTGTTTTATCACAGTTAATTTCTATAATAATTATCAAAATTTAAAAGTCTGCTACAAGTATTTTACCTAATGTATTTTCATCACATTATGGTTCTTATGTAAATGAAGAATGCATCTAAGTCCGCAGTAGTGGCATCTATGAAGCAAATAGGCCAACATATTTCTGGTAGCTACTGCACTTCAGTATGTTTTGTACAGTAATGCCAGTTGCAAAATGACATATTTTAGTTCTACGTGACTATGCTTTGCTGAGTGTATTTATACATTTTGACGGTGCCATTATGGCTTTCTCACATTAGGAGATGGTGTAGAACAGGTATGTTTTATCTTATTTTATCTGTACATTTCCCAGTTTGTATGAGAGTATATTGTGATATGAAACACTGTATTGCTTTGAAAGATAGACTGCCCACTAGTTGTATGTTTTTTATATTGTAGTTCTGAAGATGGTCATTACTGACTCAAACTAGTCATTGTCGAAGGACTTTATATTGTGATCAAAGACTGGAATAAAAAAAATGTTTGACAGAACATGTGTCCATCCAGTCATGAGTGACTAGGGGGCAGCTCATTACTTTCTGAAGAGTGACTATTTAAACCAACCCAGGAATCACTGTGGACAGTTCCCACCAGTAAGAGCTGGTTGAGTCATGTGCCAAATGCTTGCAGTCGGTCAATTAAGCTCGCATCAATGTGCCATCAGAAAAGACTGTTACACCAGAAATTTAGGCTTCACAGTAGGTAACACTTCTTTGAGTACTAGCTTTTTTTCCATTTTAGTTCTGATGCCTGGGAGTTAGTTGAAGCCTACACTTCAGAATTTTATTTAGACAGAACTGCTCAAGAGGTGGAGTTTATTTCTTAGTATCCCTATCATAACCACCTGCTTTTACATCTATGGGGGCTCTTCTCAATTAATAACAAAAAGTAGGATCTTTCAAGGTGCGAGTAATGTAGATTGTAGATTCACTGAGATAACCTGTATTGAGTTTTCTGGTAGATGAGAGGTACTTCCAGCCTTTCATGGAGGTCTGGTTCTGCATAAGCAACCTCTACATTGTGATACTGAGACTGGACAGGAATGCTAGTCTGTGCACATTTAGGAGCTGATATGCTTTTGAATATATTATGTGTAGTGGAGGCAAAAAAAAAAAAAAAAAAAAAAGGGAGAGAGAGAGAGAGAGCTGGATAAGATGAGGCATTTCATGGATCAGATTGTGGTATGGATACATGACTTAGACAGGAATTGGGTAGTGCCCATCTGGGCTGGTGCTTTTGGAATCGCAGATGTGGAGTCATTTAAAGGATTATTGATAGCCAATTGAGAGTTTTATGGCAAGAAGGCTTGATTACGTGGGAAAGGAACTCATTCAGACAAGTGAGTGGAAAAAACATGGAAGAATTGCTAGTAGAACATGAAAATTTATTTACTCCTCCTGAAGCCGTACCAGTCGCTCCAGTGACACAACAGAAAGTCCCAATTGGCAATGGATTGCTTGTATATCAAAAACTTTATTAGGTATACTATCACCATCAATGTGTGAAGGAGTTTATCAACCAGCAGTTACGAGATGGGATCACTGAATAAAGTACTAGACTATTGCATTTACCAGTAACGGTTGGACCAAAAAAGAGCACTAATGAAATAAACACCTATTAGTTTTGTTATGAAGAGATACCTGAATAAACATACAGTTATTGACACACACATCTATAGAAACATTGGATAAGTTGAGACAATGCAGATATTTTACGACAACAGATCTACAGATTGACTGGCCTCAGACGGAAGTAGCACTACAAGATTATCTGAAAACAGAGTTTCTGTTCCATCAGGCCAATATCAGTATTGGTGTATGCCATTTGAATTAAAGAATGGAAGTAGCACTACAAGATTATCTGAAAACAGAGTTTCTGTTCCATCAGGCCAATATCAGTATTGGTGTATGCCATTTGAATTAAAGAATGCACCAGTCACATTTCAGCATTTGTTAGATGGAACATCGTGAG
Organism: Schistocerca serialis cubense; assembly: GCF_023864345.2. Lineage (NCBI taxonomy): Eukaryota > Metazoa > Arthropoda > Insecta > Orthoptera > Acrididae > Schistocerca > Schistocerca serialis. Next base: position 462,774,141 of record NC_064639.1, read on the forward strand.
ATTAAAACCATGATACAAGTAATCACACATTTGGGTGTGTTTCAAGTCAGAGTATCCTGTGGCATACACCTCAAGATAGTTGAACAAAGCTGAGGAAAATAACTCCCCCACAGAAATGGAGATGTTAACTCTAATTTATGGCACAACTTATTTTTGCTGCTGTTTATATGCAAGGAATTTTGAAGCCATAATGGACCCACACAGAGTTAAGGTGGCTACAAAGTTTGACACTGTGGGCACTTACACTTAGTAAATTTGATTTCAGCAACATACATCATCTGGGTAAGACATATGATATTGCAGATGCCCTAAGCTGTAAAGCGCATACTGTACTGCATGTACATGTATTATCAGCAAAATGGCAAAATAAGCACAAGCAGTTTATGTCACAACTGCAGTTCATTATTGATGATAGTCTGCTATCTAAGTAAATGATGTGGGACCCTGAATAGTTGTACTGGCTGTTTTGTGAGCTGAAGTACTGAAGCAAACAAATGATTTTGGATTAGCAGGTCATGGAGATAATACAGACAGAGACTGCTGGGCCACTGAAAATTACTATCTGATAACTTAGTCACCTGACTGAAACAGCACCACAGGCTATGGTTAAACACTAATTATTGAAGATTTGAACCCAAGAAGCACTAATTATGGGTCAAGGGATCCAATTCCATGTCTGAGTTAGTGAAGCAATTATGTCCGTTAATGTGGATCCATAAACTGAGAACAAGTGCTTTCCATCCACAGACCAATTGCAAAATCTAACATGTGCATTGGACTATAGAGAAGATGTTGCCTATAACATGAAAACATAAAGATGCACAGGAGTGTGGGGCTCTTGGCATACAAGGTACTCCACAATCAGAAGATGCTCTCACCTTTCCAGACAGTGAAATCATGGACTGAGAAGAGTATGTCAGCTGTGTAAGATTTTGTGAAAATTTTCCAAGCAATATGGGATCAAATAGAGAAAGCCAACATAAAAGCACTAGAGTGGCAAGAAGGTACATATGCCAAAAGTCACACTGCTGTGGATAATGTTAACCTGCCTATATAGCTCATAAGGTAAGTTAAAGAAATTCTTCATATGGTACCAGAGGCCTTGCCATGTCATTAAGATGAACCTACCCATTAATGTTAAACTGAAACTCCCTACTAACACCTTGGTTGTGCAAGCTATATGGAGTTCCCTAGGTCATGGTTGGGGCACCACTCCTCAAGGCAAGCCCACAGGTGATGGCAAGCAATGGTACCATCTGGGATGATGCAACTTGCACAGTTAAATATTTTGAAATAGAAGTTGTTTGGCTCTGTCTCTGCATTGTCTTTAGGGGGTGCTGTCAACCATATGTGTGTGCATTTTGTAAATAAAATAATAAATTGTTCTTGATGTGTGTATCGGATTAAACAATGTTCAGTTGAATATACCTGCAGTACTCTAAATAATTACAGTTTGTAGTGTTCAATAATAATAGTTTACTCTGCTTAATCAAACACAAATGCAGAATGGTGATTAAAATCATCAGCAAAGTTAAGCAGATTTAAATAGCTTGAGCCTCCAATATAGTGTGTAATAAAATCACTATATAATTAAAATAATAGGTAACGCAGCATGTCTCCACAGCTTAAAATTGTTCAAAGTTAGGATCAACACAAATAATCCAACAGTCATATGATGGACTGATTATAAGTATTAATCTGTGCTGAAATGTACAGACTCCCTACAAAGAGTCAGAGTTCGATTCAGTATCAGATGACTCTAAGTCTGAACAAGGTTAATATGCAAAATATGCAAGCCCCATCATACTACTGGCAGAATACACTGATAAGCCAAAACATTATGGCCACTGCCCAGTGCATTGATGGATGCTGCCTAGTGGTGTTGCAGGCATGTGACGCGATAGCAAAAATATGTAAGTAGAGCAGACATGGGCAGGCTATCACCCTAGCGAAGATATGGACTGCAAATGAGGAAATACTCTGAGATATGTGACTTTGACAAAGGGCAGATTGTTATTATAAAGAGCCTGTGAACGAGTATCTCGAAAATGGTGAAGCTGGTTGAATGTTCACATGCTACTGCCGTGAGAATCTATGGAAAGAGGTAGCACGACAGTGAAACTACAACTAGATGCTAAATGGTTGTAAGCCCACAATAATTCAAAGAATGTGGGGTTTGGAGGCTAGTCGGCTCTGTAAATTAGGACAGAGGGTAATCTGCGGCACCTCTGCTGAAAGGGCATAATGCTGGTACATGCACAATTGCTTCAGCACACACCATTTATTTCACACTGTTGAACATGGAGTTCCATAGCAGACCACTCATATGTGTTCACATGTTGACCCAGTGACATTATCAGTGGGCACAGGAGCATTGGGATTCGACTGCTGATCACCAAAAACATATCGGTTCTATGGGTGAATCACATTTTTGCTACACTATGTCAATGGTTGTCCCAAAAAATGTCATCATTGAGGTGAATGGTGGCTCAAAATGTGTGGTGTGCCAAGGAAGCATACTGGTGGGAGCAGTATCTGCTATGGAAGACATTCTCCTGGGCTTGCATGGGACCTGTGGTAATAATTGAAGACATGCAGATAGCTGCGAACCACCTGTATCTATTCATATTTGATGTCTTCCCCGACAGCAATGTCATCCTTCAGTAGTATAATTGTCCGTGTCTCAGAGCCAGAATCATACTACAGTGGTTTGAGGAGCATTACAACGAATTCAAGTAGATGTCTTGGCAACCAAATCTGCCTGATGTACACTATGTGATCAAAAGTATACGGACGCCCCCAAAAACATACATTTTTGATATTAGGTGCATTGTGCTGCCACCTTCTGCCAGGTAGTCCATATCAGCAACTTCTGTAGCCATTAGACATTGTGAGACAGCAGAATGGGGTACTCTGCGGAACTCGTGGACTTTGAATAGGTTCGGGTGACTGGGTGTCATATGTGTCATACATCTGTACATGAGATTTTCACACTCCTAAGTATCCCTAGGTCCACTGTTTCTGATGTGATAGTGAATTGGAAACATGAAGGGACATGTACAGCACAAAAGCGTACAGGCCAACCTCGTCTGTTGACTGACGGATACCGCCGGCTATTGAAGAGGGTTGTTATGTGTAATAGGCAGACATCTATCCAGACAAGCACACAGGAATTCCAAACTGCATCAGGATCCACTGAAAGTACTATGACAGTTAGGCAGGAGGTGAGAAAACTTGGATTTCATGCTCTAGTGGTTGCTCATAAGCCACGTATCACACCAGTAAATGCCAAACGACACCTCGCTTGGTGTATGGAGCAAAAACATTAGATGATTGAAAAGTGGTAAAACCTTGTGTGGAGTAATGAATCATAGTAAACAAAGTGGTGATCCGATGGCAGGGTGTGGGTATAACGAATGCCTGGTGAATGTCATCTCTCAGCGTGTGTAGTGCCATGAGTAAAATTCGAAGGCAGTGGTGTTATGGTGTGATCATGTTTTTCATTGAGGGGGCTTGCACCCCTTGTTGTTTTGCATGGCACTATCACAGCACAGGCCTACATTGATGTTTTAAGCAACTTCTCGCTTCCCACTGTTGAAGAGCAGTTCAGGGACGGCGAGTGCATCTTTCAACATGATCAAGCACCTGTTCATAACGGACGGCCTATAGCGGAGTGGTTGCACGAAAATAACATCCATGTAATGGACTGACCTGCACAGAGTCCTGACCTGAATCCTACAGAACACCTTTGAGATGCTTTGGAATGCCAAATTTGTGCCAGGCCTCACCGACCGACATTGATACTTCTCCTCAGTGCAGCACTCCCTGAAGAATGGGCTGCCATTCCCCAAGAAACTTTCCAGCACCTGATGTCTGTGAGAGTGGAAGCTGTCATCAAGGCTAAGGGTGGACCAACACCATATTGAATTCCAGCATTACCGAAGGAGGCGCCATGAACTTTTAAGTCATTTTCAGCTAGGTGTCTGGATACTTTTGATCACATAGTGTAACTCCAATGGACCCATCTGGGTCACTAACAGGTGGTATCATTGTGTACACAAATCAGAGGTCATTACATGACCTGTCAGTAGACTTCTAATGCCACATATTTCCATGTACCTATGAAGAAACTGCCAGATCTGTGATAGGCAGAATCAGTGATGTATTTTATTCCAAAGGTGGACAAACAAGCTATTAAGCAGGTGGGCATAATGTTTTGGATCATCAGTATAAATCAGAATGCTCACCACTGCTGATTTTTCTCTAAGTCGCCAATCGGCTACTGCACAGAATATTTCTAGGTCTTGTGACAAATATAACTAAAAACTTCCATGTTTTAAAAGCATGCAGCTTGATCACCACCAAGAACAGCATAGGTCCTGCCACTTCCACTCTGTCCAAGCGAGTGTGAATGAACAATGTGCTGCTACACTTTTATAATTCAGTCCACACTTCTGTGGAAATTCCAAGCATCTATAACATTTCATGACTCTGAGCAGTTAGCAGTCTTATTTACAGCTTTTTATGCATTATTTACAACTTTTTATACAACAGTTCAATTTTAAAACTAGATGTATCATCAGAAGCATTGGAAATATCGCACTTGATTCTACATCAAGTAGTTTGACCACAAATCAAAGTTGAATAAATACATATTTTAATTGCAATGATCATTTTCAGTCTTCTCTCTTTGTGCATTGAATAATTATTGTACACATGTGTGGCATCTCTTTCTTATAGTAAATTGGCTGCTGTTTCAGAATTCAAGCATATCTAACCATATTTAATTTATTGGCAAATTGATGCAAAATATTGAATAATTAATTAAAACTGACAATTAAACATACAATTCTTATAATATACTCAAACAATGGGAAATCCAGAATGGAATGTAACACCAGTACGAAAATGAAAGTTGGTACTCAGTTGCGACTCAGCATCTCTGCTATATGGTGAGTAGCAACTTTCCTTTTGAGTGGCTCAGCGTCTCTGGTATATGGTGAGTTGCCTTTTCATAATATTGTTACAATTCTTATAATATAAATATTATGAACATTCGCCAACACATCCTGTCATTCTGATACTGTAGTTGTTTTCGTTCATTAATTAAGCTCACTTTAATTCAGTGCCCTATTAAATTGTCTCTCACTGATTAATTATATATTCAATCAAACATATATTACCTCAGTTGATGTGCATCAAAGTGCATTATAAACAGATGGGTCAATGTTTTTTGTGGGTACAAAATTATAATTGTTATCAATTATTTGCTGAAAATCTGTTACAGAAACCTACTTGGTTCTGTATCTAATCAGATATATCACTTTCACAGCACATCTATCTCTTTTTACAATGGTGCATCATGCTATTTTGTAAGTATTATTATTTTTCATTGCACATGTGCAGACATAAACTATGCTCTATGGCTCTTTGTGAGCACTACTGGACGGACATGAAGTCATGTCTGAGTGGCATGCTTAGTTTTGCAGTACTGCATGCTCCCAGTTTTACCACATGGGTCCACCATGATCCTCCTGTGTGCCATTAGTGCAGGGCCATCTGGCACTTGAACCATTGTCCACATAAACCAAAAAATGTGCAAATTCAGAATCAGCCACTCTGCTCTCTCTACAGGATATCTTTTCACTGTGGCCAGAAGAGGTGTTGTCATATTGGTGGTGCTGTATCACCTCTGCAGTTCAGAGAGGTGATTGTCCTGTGGATAAAACCATTATGCAGTGCAGTACTGTTCACTTGACAGACCACCAGTGGACGAAAAAGCTTGCTTAATAACTGTGCACTTTAAATGAGATGTGGAGCCTGGATGGCAGTTATTTCTCTTTTTTATTTTTTTTTATCTTTTTTTAATCCAGCAGGTGGAAGAGAGCCAGAGCATATTCAAGGAGGTACAAAGGCCTACAAGATACAGCAAGCTACTTATAGTCACCTGTATGATCAACTGCAGGACACACACCTTCAGGAGGATAAATGCCAGAGATAGAAGTTTGAAGATCGATTTCAGGACAGCTGACTAAGGAGATATAGAGTAACTGAATAAAACATGGGTGGAGAAGCAGGGAAGAGCATCACAATGAAATAGAATACATAACCATTACCGAATACAGAATGTGGGATACTGAATAACACCAATAAATTGAGAGACTTATCTGTTACACTGACTGGTCATGATAAAGGCTCTGCTGGTACAATAAATCAAAACATAGATGTTATTTGGATATGACAAGATTCACTCAACACCTGATCGATTTTAGCAAGATCCTTGCACACTTTGACAGAGATCATGGCCAATGCTTGCACTGAAGTGGCAGCACTGCTGGAAGCCCTTCACTGAGAAGTTCGGGGATATCTCACTCCAATGACTACCACCAGAACAGTTTCTTGCAGGGTTGAGACAGGTACAGGAAGATTCAAAAGTCACTTTGAAAGTAACTGCAAACTTGGAAGAGAGCTCAGGCCTTTTTCTCACCATATCACCACTGTGGAGGTTAGTACAGAGTGTGCATGTTTCCATTTGATGGGCTGGGTACCCTTAGCATGTACCAGTGGCGGGTATGAATGTAACACAGTACACCCATACTCAGTGGTATGGAAATGTGTGTTATTCATCTCACAACATACAATTTTCAAATCATTTGATTTGATGTATAGGGGACATGCCAAGATTTACAATAAGAAACATTTTTTAACATAGATACAAACATTTATACTCTTTCATACACATTTTTGAAACACTGCTACACAAACACATAATACAGTTTCCAGTGCACAAAAATAAAATGTAGAATTATGTTGTTCACATTGTGAAACTGTCCTCAATGAATTCTTCAATAGAATAATAACACTTTTCCACCAGAAGAGTAAAGAGTAATGTTTTCAGTGAATCAAGATCCTCATTAAATATATTACTGCCTTGTATTTTACTGTGTATTTTAATCTCATATACTCTGCTGTTTAGGCATAGAGTTTTAAATGGTATATTGGGAGTTAAAATTCTCTCTATGGCAAATGCTGTAGTCGTGATCAAAATGGAAAGAGTTTATTGTATGCTGGTTTTTATAAGAGCATGCTGAAAATTAATGCCTTCAAATTTTTTATGTGAAAACTCTTTAAGCTTTTCAAATAAAACAAATGTTATTAACACCAGCATCTTTTTCTACATGTCTACATATTTATTTCTCAACATAGTCACATGATGACAAGCACATTACCCCAATGAGAGACTAAACTGTTAATATTGTCACTGTACAATGTCTGACTTCACTGATGGGGCTACAGCCTCCACGTCTGCTGGCACTGCTTCATCGCTATTGATGTGAAGTCCTGGAAAGGCATGAAAATTGGATGGGGCCAAGTCGAGAATGCATGGTGGATGATTGATGACAGTGCACCCAGGGCATCAGACTGTTGCAGATGTCGCAGAACTTGTGTGTGGTCTGGCATTGTCAGGCTGAAGGAAAGGGTGCTCCACATGTGGACAAACTATTCGAATTCAAAACTCACACTGATATAGTTATGTTACATACTACTATGTTACATGCTACAGTTTGGAGCCCTCCAGTGACTGAAGGCTGCAAATATGTAGACATAAAGAACAAAGGTGTAGACTATAATAACATTTGTTTTACTTAAAAAGCTATTTTCATGTAAAAAAATTTGGATGCATTACTTTTCAGACCACCCTCATATACAGTAATAAAAACATCTCAGATGTGTAAAGGGAGGGAATAGGTGCTATTTTTTAATTTTTTAACAGTGGTCAACCGGATACACAATGTTTGTCAACACACATGTTTATATTTATTTTCTTTTGTAGTACTAGGAGCCTCACAACATTTCCTGAATTTCCCCAGAAAATTATGACAGAATGAATAACTGATCTGAAGTACCAGTGCTACATTATAATCCTGGTGTATATGTTTGTGGCACCTGGCAAAATACAAATTGCGAAATGCTAAGTTGTTAAGTTTATTTGCTATGTAGCCAATGTGCATCTTCCAATGAAAACTTTTATCAAGATTTAAGCCTAAGAACTTTACATGATTTTCTTCTGTGATATCCCAGAAAACATTAGGTAAATTTAAGTGCCTGAAAACAGAAGAAATTTTACTACTTACACCCAACAAGAAATAATATGCCAGATGGAGTGAATTACAGATTGTTCCTCCACATAGTACAAACACTCATGGAGACACGTGAAACAACCTATTTCTTGTGAAGACTCCTATGAGGGAATGCTCATGTGTAATTCTTGGCCTCTGTCTCCATGTCTAGAAGATAGGACCTAACTGAATATACTCTGTATTGGAACCCGTTGTCATGGTCACCATCAGCTAAGATCAAGGGTGTCCCAGTGAGATGGAATATTTAGAGCTATGGGATAGTGGACCACATACTGAATGGAACTTGTGACATTTTCAGCTCATCCTTCTTGCTACCAGCAGCGATAACAGGGACTATCATATTGAATGGTACGGGCTTTCTGCTGTAGTTATTGAATCTACAATCTAGGATGCTGCATGTTGGAAAAAAGTGCCTCCATATGTTCCAACCTGTCACCTCTCTAGACAAGATGGTAACAGTTCAAAATCGCTGCATGAATATGGGATAATTTTTTCAACACATCCACCACTATTGAGAAACATTTACTGGTACTTCCATCATGGACACCTCGGACCTGATCACAGCCTGCATGGCCTATGACTATCAACAGTAGAAAGCCATCCACACTGTGTTGAACAAGTACCTAAATGCCCAGAGACTATTAGTGGTACACAAACATAGCCTGCTTGAACAGATTATACTGTTGGTACTATCAGTGCACATAAGGAATTGTGCTCACTATAAATAAGGAACAATGTTCTAAGTGTAAACAGATACTAAAGACTCAGTGTAAATGGAGGATGTATGCCCAGCAGAAACTTTGTTGAAATAAAAAATCATCATTTAAATAGTTACATGTTGTGCAGCAGCTTGGAATTCAAAGGCCAAATTTCTCAAAGGGGGGAGGAATGTAACAGCACTAGCTAGCTGTTGTAGGTCATCACTGATGATTGGGTAACTGCAGCAAGCAGCTATTTTAGAATTATGCCACACCATTTGGCACTAAAATGCGCATCATTTATGACGGCGGCCGAGTTTAGGTTCATTCTGCGCATCTGACGTCACAAAACACAGTCAGCCAATGAACAGAGAACGACGTTGCAAGAGCTCGACTGCAGTGCAGAGCACTGATGAGTGTCTTCAGTTTTAGAAACGTTCAGTCATAAATAAAGTAATTGAACAAAAGCAATGTCTTGATAGCAGACTTTCTTTTATAGAAAGTTTGGAAAAAGCATTCTTTATACCAATTGCTTCATATTCTATTAATTAATTAAACCAAACAAGCAATAAGCCTCCTAATTCAGGCGATAGCAAGGAAAGGTGTTTGTATCATTCTCACTAACCGCTTTTTCACAATAAAGAACAGTGGTAATTGTTTATTTCCTATTGTACTTCGACGAAACGTGAGTAATTCATAGTCATACCAACAGTGTTTGTCGGTATTTTGCGTGATTTTTTAAAGTCCTCCGGGAGATACATTGAATGACAAGCTGCGTTAGCGTAATGGTTAATGCGTATGGCTACTGAGCGAAAGGTGCTGAGTTCAAACCTTGTTCTGCGCTTAATATTTTCTTTATTTGAAAACAATATCAAAGTGTCTTACTTCATGAATTTTATTCGTTTGAATGTAATTTTTTGAAATTTCTAGTGACAACTAAAATCGACCATATGGAAAGTATACACTATGGACTTTTACCTCTGCAAACTCTTCAAAATTTTGTGCAATGGTTTACTACATCTAATGCTGCACAATAACTGCGTTGAACATCGAAACAAAATTAAGTCATTTGTGGGGGGAAGGTAGAAGTCAAGAAAATGTGTAAAAATCAAGTTTTTGGGCCAAATAGTTTTTATGAAATCAAATGATAAAGTGTGTCAAAACAGTTGAAACACCATGTGTCTGCACAGGTGAGCAATGCAATGATGACAAAATCGCGCACATTGCGGAATGCGGGGAGCACGTCTCTGTAGCAGCGAAACGGTTAATGCAGCTGTGGTGGCTTCACTTCATAAACTGCGCGCTCCCCCCTAAACGTAAGTTTGCGAACTATACTATGGCACTGCTTCTGTTAGCGCGTACAACTGGCAACGCAGCAATCTCCCGCGTCTGGGCGGGCATGCGCGAACCGCCAAGATAAAAGAATTGAACTATAGTACACTGGTGTTATCACTTATCTGGCAACCAGAAGTATTATGAAAATCCACAACATTTCAACATTATGACAATGTGACTATATGACATCTGAGATGTGTACATGATGATGTGTCAGGCAAGGGGACATATAAATACTGCCTAGCCAGATGGCAAAGAGGATCATGTCGGTAATCACTATAAAGCATGCTACCGCCATGTGGTATGAAGAAACATCATCACTCAGTCACTGTCAACTGGTGCAACCACCTAACCACTAATGTCATTCCACAATGCTCAACAGGACCATTTGCCATATTTTCCTGCATTGGGCAATTAGATTAGATTAGATTTACTTTCATTCCAATTGATCCGTAGTGAGGAGGTCCTCCAGGATGTGGAACATGTCAGAAAAACAACAATACATGACAAATATTTAAACTAAAACAAATAAGCTAATGTACCATTCCACAGGTCCCAAGTGGAATGATCGTCATTTTTTAATGAACACTAAGAGTCATTTTACAAATACTATTGCACTGAATTTAAAATAAAAAAGTTTTATATTTATTTATAAGGTAAGAAACATGTAATACAACTACTGTAATACTTATTTACAGTGAACACATTACTGCACTGAAATGGTGCAGAAGTTAGATTATACTTACACACACACACACACACACACACACACACACACAAATTTTCAGTGAACACATTACTGCACTGAAATTGTGCAGAAGTTATGTTGTACTTATATACAAATCAGTTGGTTTTCCTCAGAAATTCATCAATGGAGTAGAAGGAGTTGGCCACCAATAAATCCTTTAGGCTTCTCTTAAACTGAATTTCATTGGTTGTTAAGCTTTTTATGGCTGCTGGCAAGTTATTGAAAATGTGTGTTCCTGAATAATGCACACCTTTTTGTACAAGACTAAGTGACTTTAAATCCTTGTGAAGATTATTCTTATTTCTAGTATTGATTCCATGAATTGAGCTGTTGGTTTGAAAAAGTGATATATTTTTAATGACAAATTTCATTAAGGAATAAATATATTGGGAAGCTGTAGTTAGTATCCCTAGTTCCCTAAACAGGCTTCTGCAGGATGTTCTTGAGTTCACACCACATATAATTCTTACTGCACGTTTTTGTGCCCGGAAAACTTTAGCTTGGCTTGATGAATTACCCCAGAAAATAATCCCATATGACATTATGGAATGAAAGTAAGCATAGTATGCCAGCTTTTTCATTTTTATATCCCCTATGTCTGACAAAATTCGCATTGCAAACAGAGATTTGTTAAGACGCTTCAGCAGTTCTGTGGTGTGCTCCTCCCAGTTGAATTTATTATCAAGCTGTAATCCCAAGAATTTAACACCGTCCACTTCTTCTATCTTCTTGTCATCATATGTTAGACATATACTCTTGGGACACCCCTTACAAGTTCTGAACTGCATGTAGTGTGTTTTTTCAAAGTTTAGTGACAAAGAATTGGCTAGGAACCAGTGATTAATGTCTACAAATATTTTATTGGCTGATCTTTCTAAGACTACACTTGATTTGCTATTTATTGCAATGTTTGTATCATCAGCAAACAAAACAAACTTGGCATCTGGTAATGTTACTGATGAAAGGTCATTGATATACACAAGAAAAAGTAAGGGCCCCAAAATGGAACCTTGTGGGACCCCACATGTAATTAGTTCCCAGTTGGATGATGCCTGATAGCTTGATACATGTCTCTTTCCTAATAACACCCTTTGTTTCCTGCCAGAGATATAAGATTTGAACCATTTTGCAGCATTTCCTGTTACACTATAATATTCTAGTTTACTTAAAAGGATATTGTGATTTACACAGTCAAATGCCTTTGACAGATCACAAAATATACCAGTTGCCTGCAATTTTTTGTCTAATGAATTAAGTACATTTTCACTGTAAGTGTAGATAGCCTTCTCAATATCAGAACCTTTTAGAAATCCAAACTGTGACTTTGACAGTATGTTATTTGAGATAAGATGGTTATAAAGACGACTGTACATTACTTTTTCGAAAATTTTTGAGAATGCTGGCAACAGTGAAATTGGATGGAAATTTGATGCTATTTCTTTATCTCCCTTCTTAAACAGTGGCTTAACTTCAGCATATTTCAGCCATTCGGGAAATATTCCACTGATAAACGACTGGTTACACAGATAGCTTAATATGTTACTTAGCTCAGAATCACATTCTTTAATTAACTTTGTTGATATTTCATCATACCCACTAGATGTTTTTGATTTTAAAGATTTTATGATGGACATTATTTCTGTTGGGGTAGTGAGGGTCAAATTCATATTATGGAAGTTACTTGAAATGTCTGGTCTAAGGTAATCCATAGCAGCATCTACCGAACCTGACAACCCCATCTTTTCAGTAACAGTTATAAAATGTTTGTTAAAAAGTTCTGCAACACTATACACATCTGTCACCAATGCATCATTTACTCTTAATGCTATTTGTTCCTCTTCATGTCTGGTTCTACCGGTCTCCTCCTTCACTATATCCCATATTGTCTTTATTTTGTTATCTGATATGACTATCTTTTCCTTGTAATATATTTGCTTTGACATCCGTATTACAGTCTTTAATATTTTGCAGTATTTCTTATAATGTGCTATAGCATCAACATTGGAAATGTTTCGGATTGACAGATACAGTTTTCTTTTTGTTTTACAAGATACCCCTATTCCTCGAGTAATCCATGGCTTCTTTGTAGACTTTGCTCTAACCTTGGTAAGTTTTGGGGGAAAGCAGTGTTCAAATAAGGTAAGCACTTTATTAGCAAAAATGTTATATTTTTCATTCATGCCATGAGCACTGTAAACATCAGTCCAGTGAATGTCTCTGAGGAGTGTCCTAAAATAATCAATTTTTGGCTTACTGATTACCCTCTTGAGCTCAGATTTAACAGATTTTATATCCTGTTCAGTATTAACATTTAACAGAAGGAACTGCATGTCATGGTCTGAGAGGCCATTGACTATTGGTTTTGTAATATAATTTTGTTCATTTGACTTTTCTATAAAGATATTATCAATGGCTGTTTGTGAGCAAGTGGTTATCCTAGTGGGGAACTTTACTGTGGGAATTAAGTTGAATGATAGTGTTACTAACTCAAATAGGTTCTTATTGGGAGAGTCTTTAAGGAAATCTACATTGAAATCACCAGCAACCACTATTTCTTTGTTTTTGGTTGTTAAATGGGCCAGTACAGCTTCAAGGTGGTTTACAAACAGATTAAAGTTACCTGCAGGTGCTCGATATACACTTAATATTATGAAAGATTTTTTGTGAAAATCTAATTCTGTTGCACATGCTTCCATATGCTGCTCTAGGCAAAATTTATGAATGTCTATGTTCTTAAATTTATGACAGTTCCTGATGAATGTGGCAACTCCTCCTTTCTCCATTTCTGATCTACAATAGTGAGATGCTAACCTAAACCCTGTAACACTTAAAAGTTCTATACCAGTGGTCACATGATGTTCAGAGAGGCAGATTATGTCAGCTGGGTTTGAAGACTCTAATTCATCTATGCAGATAGTTAATTCATTAATTTTATTTCTCAGTCCTCGAATATTTTGATGCAATAAAGATAGCTGACATTTCACATTGACTGACTTAAAATTGGATGGAGTTAAAATATCTGCTGACAGTTGAAAATTCTTAACCAATGGCTGTTTATGTTGATGTAATAAGCTGGAATTATGTTTTTTGATTTCTTTCTCAAACTGGAGGTTTGTCTCAGTTCTAACCTCTCTTAAAATTTGTTTTCTTTCTGTCCTCCCTACCCTAAAAAAGGGTATTTTCTGAATCCTATAACCACTGGTATTTTACCACTCATGACAGTGCCTCCCCCCTTTAACTTTCCTGCTATTTCCCCAGCCAATTTATCCTTCCCCTTCCTGTTGAGGTGAAGGCCATGCCTAGTATAATCCCACCTACTGACAGAATCAACATGAACCACACCAATGTGTGACCCCGCACCCGACATGAGCAGCCGTTCCAGCTCCAAATTAACTCTCTTGACAGAAGAGTTCAAATGAGGTCGGTCATGGCGCCCAAGAACAGATACAAACTCAACACTGGTATGCCTCGATGCTGATGCAATCTTCGCCAGGTCACACTCTATGCTGTACCCAGGATCTCTGTCAATACTGTTACCTGCCCCACCCACTATAACCACGGTGTCTTCCTTAGTGAAATCTTTGCAAAGTGATCCTAAATCCTCTGTCACCTGCTCCAGACCAGCACTAGGTTTAAAAAAATTGGTGACCTGGTATTCTGATCCTAGTTCATCCTGCAAGAGTTGGCCAACACCTCTTCCATGGGAACTACCTAACAACAACACTTTCTTTCTCTTTACTGATTTCCCTACATTCTTACTTTTCAATTTGCTGCTGAAAGTTTGTTGTGCCCTGTCTACACCTGTAACTGCTTGAGGCTCACCAGCTTCTAACTGAAGCAACAGGTCAAATCTATTTTCCACATTCACCATAAAGCTGTCAGACAAAGTTCTAGGCCTGTTCCTCCTGTTGCCTGTTGCCACTTCCCACCTCTCTTTACCCTTCTCCCTCCTTAACCTGTCAAGATCTCCCCTGGCCTTGTCTAACTCAGCCTGAAGGGCAGCAGTTTTCCCCTCCTGTTCCAGTATCTTCCTATCTCTACTACAAATCCTACAAAACCACTGATGAGTCTCATTTACTTCCCCTATTCCCACGCCACTACAGTCACCCACATGGAAAAAACTACAGCACCCATCACACCAAAGCCCCGACCTAACAATTCTACGGCAAGTCAAGCACTTTTCACTCATGATAAACGTAATAATTTATTAAGAATAAGTCAGTTAAATTACAGATAAACACGAAAATATGGTTACACAAATTTGGCCTATATGCAACTGTGTGTAAACAAAAACAAAAGTGCAAAGTTTCTGAAACAACAAGTTAAACTTTACGCTACTTTCCGGAAATGCTAGTTAAATAATGAAGAGGTACGCTAAGTTAAATTGCTGGAGAGAGCAAGGAACAACTAAACGAAATTCTATAGATTTGCTGCAGCAGAACGTAAACAGAAAATACGACTGTACGGTCTTTTCGCGTTTTCTGCTATATTACGTAATGAGAAATGAAACCTTTAATGGTACACTTAAACGGCACACTAATACACTTATTTACCACGTAATCAGTACTAATCTATGTGTTTTATAATCTAAAATAACTTATCTTTACGAGAACACCAAACCTCGCGCTAGTCGCTTGGCTGCAGGGCTGAAGGGCCTGAGTGTTGAACTGTGTCCCTACTACCCACAAACTCACTTAACAACAGCCCTCACCAGATAATTCCTGCCAAAGATTGGGGGCTGCAGTTAACTCCCTGGAGGACATTGCCTTGTTGATCGGCACACTGTTGACACAATCCACTCACCGTGCGGCTGAGGGGTATAGCTGCACTGCCAGCACTGACTCAACACCAACTGCCATCAGAGCTGACTACCCAGCTAGAACACTTCACTCTTGAGCCAGGTGGGCCACTGCTTAAGTTCTGATAATGCACTGTCGTCAAGGACCAAGAGTTCAGCATCCTTCCTGCCTGCTGAGTGTGTGCCTGGAGTAGCATTGTGTACTCTACAACATCAGTAAATGAGTCTGGTTGCAACATGAGCATTGGTGAATTTGTTCCTTTTTCCCACTAGTGAATCTGCACATCCCGTATGAGGAGAACAAAATGATCATCTTGACAAGTCTACACTTGCTCCCCAACCATTCAACACAGTAGACACTGTGTGTTGCTGCCAACACCCTTACAAATATTTTCAGACAACCAGTTTTGGTCAAGCAAAAATCTTAAATTCACCTATATATGCATAAAAATGTATAATACCCAATCTATGGCAAAATAGTCATGGTACACCATTCAGTCACAGTATCTAAGTGAAACAGTCAAAAATAAAATATTTCTAAAGATATTACAGTATGTATATACATACACATTATACACAAATCTAACACTAGTACCTGTGACATACATATGCATCTACCATCTTGTACATTTTTTGTCAGTTAGCAACTGCTAAAATCAAAAATCCATTGTAATGTTCACCATACTGTCTCGCCAAAATTGTATCATAAAATTATCAAGTTAACTGATGTTCATTTTCATTATGAGAACTGTGATGTTACTTACGAGTTAGCATAGTCATAAATATGAAGACAACTAATTGTAACTTCCTCAGAAATGCATAACATACAACAGCTATGTTCTTGGTAACACACAACACAAGGAATATTGGTAAGACACAGGAAATCCTACGGACTATAGGATGTAACTAGTGTGATCACCACCATGCCAAATAGCTCTTTGAAGTGTATATTTGCTACTTGTTTGAATACAATCCAATTATTTAATAATATATGCCATCTACAAAACAACCCAGCTTGTATGACATCAACATACAACTTTGTTAATTTTTCACGTTCCATGACTCAATCTGTAAAAATGGAACCCTTACAGGATCGCTTTGTTGTCTGTCTGTCTGCTGCCCCAACTATGGACCTTTTTTTTCACAAACAGGGAGATGTATCAAGTTCAAATTTATATCACATATTAAGGCCTATGGTCCCTTAGAGGAGTAAAAATTTTAAGCTTGTATGTCACTAGCCATTTATGTAATATATCTTGGCACTTGTAGACACTTTTTGTCTGGAAGAGTTAAAATTTATGTCACATACTATGGTCTATGTTTCCTTAGCAGTGTAAAAATTGTAAGCTTCTAAGTCAATGCAATCAAAAGATACAGCCATTTATGTCACATATTTTGATACTCGAAAACTCACACATCAAGACCTGCAGGGTGCTTCCTGTTGACCTAGAACCCTGAAATTTTGCAGAGCACAAGGTTTCGGAGTACAAGTAGAGGAAAAAATCTGAAAATTGTTAATTTGCAATTATATCACATGAAAAAAATAATTTTTATGTCATTTCATATCCATCCATCCGTCAGTCTTTTAAGACCACTTTTTCTCTAGAACATTTTGGTGTACCACTGTCAAGTTCATACTGATGTCACATATTAAACTCTATTGTCCCTTGGCACTAAAAAAATTAAACTGCTAAGTCAATGCTGTCAAAAGATTGAATCATTTATGTTACATATTTTGATACTCAAAAACTCACTAATAAAAACCTATAGGGCACTTACCATTGACCTTAAGTAATGAAACTTGTCAAGAAGCAAGGTTTCACAGTACAAGTAAAGCAAAAATCTGAAACTTGTTAAATTGTTATTATATAACATAAAAAATATCATTTGCCATCTGAACATACATAGCACTCATCATCTGTCAAAAGCATAATAGACGAAAATCTACTGCATGCATAAATAAAACGTAAGTTGTACTGCTATTTTAGTATGTAAATTAAAAACGTTTTATTAAATTTTCTCCCTCTACATATACAAACTGAAGTCGCATGCCCACTTCTTTTTATCTACATCTACATCTACATCTACATCCATACTCCGCAAGCCACCTGACGGTGTGTGGCCTTGAGTACCTCTATCGGTTCTCCCTTCTATTCCAGTCTCGTATTGTTCGTGGAAAGAAGGATTGTCGGTATGCCTCTGTGTGGGCTTTAATCTCTCTGATTTTATCCTCATGGTCTCTTCGCGAGATATACGTAGGAGGGAGCAATATACTGCTTGACTCTTCGGTGAAGGTATGTTCTCGAAACTTTGACAAAAGCCCGTACCGAGCTACTGAGCGTCTCTCCTGCAGAGTCTTCCACTGGAGTTTACTTATCATCTCCATAACGCTTTCGCGATTACTAAATGATCCTGTAACGAAGCGCGCTGCTCTCCGTTGGATCTTCTCTATATCTTCTATCAACCCTATCTGGTACGGATCCCACACTGCTGAGCAGTATTCAAGCAGTGGGCGAACAAGCGTACTGTAACCTACTTCCTTTGTTTTTGGATTGCATTTCCTTGGGATTCTTCCAATGAATCTCAGTCTGGCATCTGCTTTACCGACGATCAACATTATATGATCATTCCATTTTAAATCCCTCCTAATGCGTACTCCCAGATAATTTATGGTATCAATTGCTTCCAGTTGCTGACCTGCTATTTTGTAGCTAAATGATAAAGGATCTATCTTTCTGTGTATTCGCAGCACATTACACTTGTCTACATTGAGATTCAATTGCCATTCCCTGCACCATGCGCCTGGACTAGCCTGAGGAACCACTGCAGAGATTTTGATGTGATCTTGGAATTCCTGGAAGCAATATCTTGCCTGTATCAATATCAATAACAGGCAAAATCTTTGAGATTCATTAGCTGCCTAATTAAAAACATTTAGATATCTTAGATAATCTACCTCTACTGAATACATAATATGAAACAGAGTTATTTCAATAGACAACATTTATTAAGCAAAACTATCGAGATTACATCAGTTTGTACAACAGTCACTTTACATAGTACTGACTAAGCTAAGAAGTATGACGTACTTTAAGAGCCCAGCTACATCTTTTAAAACTGTCCACTTTAAATGAAAACACCAATAATCCTCAGATATTTTTATACAGGGTGTTCGGAAATACCAGTTACAAACTTGTAGGACTTGTTGAAGGGAGTCAGTAGATATATTTTGAACTTAAACCCATGTCTGTAAACATACAGTTTCTGTGCTATAACAATCTGAAAGCATGTTGGTAGCGTGACCACTTTTACAAGTAATTGTGTTAGCCAGCCCAGCATGTTGACCTCCTATTGTCTGATGGCTCCACCAACGCCTCTGTCCACATTAAATCAACCAAACACCAACAGTACCTGCATTTTGATAGCTGTCATCCCTTTCACACCAAAAAATTCCTCCCATACAGCCTAGACGCTGGGGGCCAGGATATCTGCAGTGACGAGAACTCCCTTGCCCAATATAATGAGGGTCTCACCAAGGCCCACACAGACAGGCAACATCCCTCAGACCTAGTCTGCACACAGATCTCCTGTGCCATTTCCCACACTCCCAATGCTCCCACCACTCCAAGGATGAGCCACAAAGGAGTGCCCCTTTGATCACCCAATACCACTCGAGACTGAAACAGCTGAACCACATCTTTCACCTTACTTACCTATCACCATGACCTCAAATGAGGGACACCCTTTCCAAGATCTTTTCTACCACTCCTAAAGAGGTGTTCCATCACCCACCCAACCTCCACAACTTTCTAGTCCATCCCCATGCCACTCTCAGTTCCAGTCCCTGCAGAAGAACTAGGTGCAAGACCTGCCAAATCCATCCACTCAGCACTTTCTATTCCAACCCTGTCACAGGCTTATCCTACACCATCAGAGGCCAGGCCATCTGTGAAAGCAGCCATGTCATACACCAGTTCTGCTGCAATCATTGCACAGCTATTTATATTGGTTTGATTACCAGCCAGCTGTTCACCAGGCTGAATGGCCACCATCATACAGTGGCCAAGAGGAAAGTAGACCACCCGGTGTCACAGCATGCAGCTGATCATAACATCCTTGAATTCAATGGCTGCTTCACCAACAGAGCCATCTGGATCTTTCCCTCCACCAACAGCTTTCCTGAACTATGCAAATGGGAGTTATCCTTAGAACAAATTCTCCACTCCCATAATTATCTGAGCCTCAACCTACAGTAACATACTGTCCCCACTCCCTCTACCCAACAATTTCCATCCCCTCTGTCCTGTCTCCTCCTTCCAGTCTCATCTGCCACCCCCTTTTGTGTTGCCACCCCCTGTCAATGCACCTGCCCATCCTTCCCCACTCCTCTCCTTTTTCACTCCATTTTTTCCACCTCCCTGCCGCAAAGCTCTCGATAGTACACCTGTTGGCCATCTAGTCCCTTCACACTCTGCCAGGCAGTACTCTCCTCTCTCCTCACCCACATACTGCTGTCCCCCTCCCTTCCCTGACCCCCCCCCCCCCCCCCCCAACTGCTGCTTCCATTCCACATAAAAGCTGCATTCAGGTATGATCTGCAAGAGTTGGCATTCATGCATATATGAGGTGTGCTTGCTTGAGTGAATGTATGGTGTGTGTTTCTCCTTCTTTTTCTGATGAAGGCTGTGGCCAAAAGCTTCTATATAACTGTCTTTTAATTGTGCCTGTCTGCTACTTATGTAGCAATTTATCTTTTCCTACGTTGGTGATATTCCAACGTGGAGTTTTGACTGCTTCAACAGTATTTCTACATAATAATACAGCTAAGCTGAAAACTAGTTTTTTTTTTTTTTTTTTCAACCAACTAGAACTGAATAGTTACAATTTTGTTATGAGCTACATGCTGAAACAGTTCTATATAAAACTAGGTGGGACTGGCATATGTGATATGGTTATTCTCTTATAAGGAAAGAAGTACTCTTGATTGCACAACTGAGTTACATATCAGCTGACAGGCAAACATGCAGGCAAGAGAATCTGCTACAGCAGCATAGGTGCTACCCGTATAGCCTGCAGCAAGTGGCTTGTAACTGCCACTGCAGAGACACACACAATCATTGCAGTGTTCCACCTTTGGGCCAACACTGTGGATGATATTGTATGCCCTTTCATTCACACATACAAGATTCAGTTATTCCATGATCAAGTCACACTTCGTGTTGTGGTATTTGGCCATCACTGCATATATTTCTCTTCCATCTACTAGTTCCAAACACACATCACTGCTAGTGTGAGCATGGTGCAAGATTAAATGTCATGGAAGGACAA
This sequence comes from Schistocerca serialis cubense, assembly GCF_023864345.2. NCBI lineage: Eukaryota > Metazoa > Arthropoda > Insecta > Orthoptera > Acrididae > Schistocerca > Schistocerca serialis. Next base: position 462,795,189 of record NC_064639.1, read on the forward strand.
ACCCATTTTCCATAGACATATTATTCAGTTCCACATAGATGTAGATGTCTAAGGTTTCATGTTTCCACTTCATCTGATGGCTATTCATGTGCTTCCTTGTTAACCTGCAGGCTACACAACAGAACTTGGGCTTTTTTGCAGCATAAATCTGCATATAATGTGTTCTTGATGCTAAGCTTCAGCATACTTATAATCTCCTATTTATTGTAATCTCCTACAGCAAATACTTTATTAAAAGTGCACTTTGAGCTAATCTATCAAAACTGGGTCTTATTCTACAAGACTAATGTGGTTGCATAATTTTTGGAATTATTTGGACTAAAATGGGAAAACTGCCATACATATCAGTTATCATTAACAAAACAATATTTCATGAATTTTCTCAATTTCTTTTTTAAAATGATAATTAAAACAAACATAATTATATGGACCACAGATACTCTTACAGATGTTAGAAGTATTCTACATACAGAACAGCTTTCATGTGACATACCTTAATACGTTGAATATAGAGAACTTTATCCACTTCATCAATAGCTGCATATGCTTCTTCAGCTGTATTTAACTCTTTGGCATGTGTTGCTATAGCAGCAAGGCAAGCCCATAAAATTGGATCCTACAGACACCAGTAACGAAGCATTACAATATTCAAAACAATTTTCATTAGGTACACTTCAGAAGCAGTTAATCTGAGTGATAAATGATTTTTTTTAATACAAACCTTCACAAGTCGGCATAGTTTCAAAGCATCACTCCAATTAGAAGAAGCAGCATAGTTATGCAGAACTGATGGATAGGGTGAAATACTGCAGTTAACCAAAGAGCCATCAGTACGTCTGATGCCTAAATGGTTCCCTACAAAACTAACAATCACTGGGGTTTTTCCAAATTCACTGTAAACATATGAGCAATACATTAATAAATGGGAGACAAATGCAGAAATCAATATACAGGTGTTTTCTTGATAAAATCAATCAGCATGTTCACACATTCAACTATTTCATTTTGATTCATTTCTTTGGTCAGTTTTTAAAGAGATCCACAACTTTTATTGTTGTTACTTTTTTATGCATTATATATAATTTAAACATATTAACTGGTATAAATGAAAACTGAATATTCAGAAAGACTCCATCACCCACACCCTATGTGAATGAAGTTTTATTTGCATGCTATATTCGTAGTGTCATACTCCTTTGAACTGAATCCTGTATAGCCTCATCTCACTGCAGAGTGATTCAGTATTCATTGTACTTATGTATAAATCTACATCTCTATTCCAGAAGTCACCATCAGAGTGTGGCAACAAGTACTTTTTGTATCGCTGTATTTCCCACTTTTCCTGTTCCATTCACAAGAGATATGCAGGAATAATGACCATTTGTAAGCCACCCTATGAGCCCTAATTTCTACAATTTTCCCACTGTGATCACTTTACAAGATGTACGAGTATGTGGGAGGAAGCAATACGTTGTTTGACTCTAGATGTTACACACAATCCCAGAATTTCAACGCCATGATGCTCAACACCTCTGTTGTAGCTTCCGAAATTAGAGTTTGATGAACATATTGATAATGCTGTTGCACTTACTAAATGAACCTGTGACAAGATGCACCCCTCTCATTGGGGACCCTCCCTATACCTTCTATTAATCCTTCGCATTAATGTCCCAGACTGATCAACAATACTTAAGAAGCAGTCGAATGAAAGTTTTGTAAGTCACTTTTATATGTGGATGAGTTACATTTCTTTAAGTTTCTTCCATGAGTCTCATCCAAACATCTGCTACCCCTATAGCAAACCTTATGATGTAGATCCACTTTAAATCACTCTGGATGCTCATTCCCAGATATTGTATGGCTGTTGGTGGTTCCAGTGATTTATTGCCCTAATGTAATCAAATAGTACTGGATCTTTTCACATACTTATGTGCAACATGTTACATTTTGAGGATCAGCTACCACTTCTTGTACCATGTGTTGATCCTCTACAGATTTTCTTACATTTTGCTACACTAACATTGCAAATTTCGTATATACAACACACTATCCACAAACAGCCTCATGGAGCTGGCAGTGTGGCACTCTAGATCTCACAAACAGAGGGTAAGCTGAGTCTCAAAAGATTTTTAATTTGTGGAGTACATGATGATTCCTATATGGAAGAACTTCACTTTCCAAAAACATCAAAATGCATGAGCATAAAATGTTCCATAATTCTACATCAGTTCAACATCAGTGATATAGGATTACAATTATGTGCATCTAGTCAACAACCATTCCCATCCTTCACACCTTCTTATGGTACATAGGTGTCTAAAGTGTATTGTACAACACTTAGAATTTTATTCATTTAAGCTCCACATGTTTGTGCTCAGAGATGAATGTTTGTAGGCAACCCCTCAGATAATCTGCAATCTATTTTCTTTCACATATGATAAGCAAATATGTTTCCTACCTCCCTTAAAATTCTTTTTTACATCTTTAGTCAGAGATGCTGTTAAGAGCCTTACAGTCACTGATTCACTCCTGTATTTTAACAGATTAAAAAAATGGTGTCTGCTGGTGACATGATGATAATGATAATGATGAAAATGATATGTTGGTTTGACCACTAGACAGTGAGGTCTGCAACACTATAAATGCAGCTGACTCACCACAGGACTAAAATGGAGTGAACTAGCCACTCTGCAACACATTAAATCTTTGAATCTAAAAGTACAGCAACATGACATGTTTTAGTGCCATTTATGGCATGACCCACAAGAGGGGTGGGAAGTTTTTGCCTGGTATTTTCTTTATGATTCCTTAATTTCAGCATGCATCTATGTTAATGGAGTTTCTTTGCTGTGTCTGTGTCTGTGGACACAGAAGCCCACACTTGCACTTCGGTGGACACAAATATTTCCGAATTTGTGATGTGTTTCTACATTCTTTTGTCCTCACAGAGATTACACATATGGTGTTCCCAATAAATGCAAAGAAGCATGGGGCATTATCAATCAAAAAATTCCCAAACCCACACAGCAGGTTGCAGTGCTGGACTCAAAAGTGAATGATTACTTGATAACCTCAGCATGTGAACTGAAAAACAAAATCAAGCAAAACGGCACACATACATTTGAGCTGCTTGGTGCTGAGCTGCATTGGAGGGATGCCTTCCACTGGAATGTTGTCACCCCCTAGTTTATTATATAAAAGCAGTGCTAACTCCAATAATATGGTCTATTACTGTTCATCAAATTATTATTGAAAAAAAATGCTTCTTATGTGTTAACCTTTTACTTTCACTTTTAACACATATTTAGAATCTGGAATTTTCCCTGATGTACATGAAACTGCTAAAGTGATATCAATCTCAAAAAATGGAGAGAAGAATCTGCCCAAAAACTACCAACCAATTTCTATTGTCCCAGTTTTCTCCAAGATAGTGGCTGGGAGAGCAGTGGGCTGACCACATGCCCCTCCATATCCACACTCAGAGACGCATATTGGTTGAGGATGACACAGTGGATGTTCGGTAGCTTGGGCCTTCTGTGGCCTGTTCATACAGAGAGTGTTTTCTCCAAAGTTTTCAAGTCTCTAATACACAACCAGCTAAATAACTGTTTCAAAAAGCATGATATCCTCTCCAACAGTCAGTCTGAATCTTAATACAGTAAAAATATTACTACTAAACCAATCATTAAATGCCTTTGAAAATAAGGATATGTATGGTATCCTTTGCCCTTTGTGATCCCAGCAAAACCTTTGAGTGTACATCCTAAAACACAATACTTGTAAAACTGGAATATTATGGCACATCCAACCCATTTCTAGCTGCAATCAAGTCTTGTTTAAGGAAATATGATAGTTCATCTCAGTTAAAAACACATGCTCTTCAATGAAGGAAGTTCAGACTAAAAACCTGCAGGACTTGATTTATGGTCCATTGCTACTCATCATTGCAATGAATGGTTTGCCATATTGTACCTCCAGAAATACTATGAACAGTTTCTTGTTCTGTCCTTGTGCAAACAGAACTTGTCTCTGTCTTTAGCAAGCTCATTGTTGATGTTAAACCTTGATCTATTTTAGTTACTGTGTTTTCAAAAGTTCCTCCATCTCTCGGAAATAATACCTTTCTTGTCTGTGATTATAATGCAAGGACCACACTTTTTTGTCCACATTTCTGGAGTCCGAAATTTACATGTTTTAATGTGTGAATTTGATTCAGTACTTCTTTCAGTTTGAGTCTTCACTAATATAAATACTGTGGAAATAAACTTATATGTATTATGCTTCACAGGTGATCATAGTTGAACTTCAAGGTAAAATTAAAGCATTTTATTTGAGAAAGCCTTCTTTTATTTTTCAACAGTTCATGCATTTCTCTTTATTGTGTCACTGTTTCAGACAATGCTCACTCATCCTTGCATTTGTGGCATTTTTGGCAATTAATTATTTTTTAACATACCATCTCAGCCTTCTTTAATGAAGATGTGTAGACAGTATGATCTGTCTCCCTGAATAAAACACCTGCACTGTGTGCTATTTAAGATGGTCGGAAGTGGGTACTGAGTTTAGCATTTATCTAAATAGATATGGAAAACGCACAAATCTCTACTTGCAATTTGGTCACCAAACCAAACCACTGATCTTTAGCCCAGTTAGTGGCAGGTTGTGTCTGCTGCAGATGGAAGGTTTGTTGTTGTTGTGATCTTCAGTCCAAAGACTGGTTTGATGCAGCTCTCCATCCTACTCTATCCTGTGTAAGCCTCTTCATCTCCAAATACCTACTGCAACCTAAATCCTTCTGAATTTGCTTACTGTATTCATCTCTTGGCCTCTCTCTACAATTTCCCCCTCTCTCACTTTCCTCTGATACTTAAGTACTAAAGTGGTGATTCCTTGATGTCTCAAAACGTGTCTTATCACTTGATCCCTTTTTTTTGTCAAGTTGTGCCACAAATTTCCTGTCTCCCCAGTTCTATGCAGTACTTCCTCATTACTTATGTGAACTATCCATCTAATCTTCAGCATTCTTCTGTAGTACCACATTTCAAAAGCTTCTGCTCTCTTCTTGTCTAAACCATTTATCATCTATGTTTCATTTCCATACATGGCTACACTTCAGACAAATACCTTCAAAAAAGACTTCTTAACACTTAAAACTTATATTTAATGTTGACAAATTTCTCATCTTCAGACACTCTTTTCTTATCATTGCCAGTCCACATTTTATATTACCTCTACTTCATCCATCACCAGTTATTTTGCTGCCCAAATAGTAAAACCTGATCCTGCTTTAAGTGTCTCATTTACTAATATATGTCCCTCAGAATGACCTGATTTAATTCAACTGCATTCCATTATCCTTGTTTTGCTTTTTTATGATCATCTTATATCCTACTTTCAGAACACTTTCTATTATGTTCAACTGCTTTTCCAAGTCCTTTGCTGTCTGACAGAATTACAATGTTATTGTCAAACCTCAAGGTTTTTATTTCTTCTCCCTCAACTTTAATTCCTACTCCAAATTTTTCTTTGGTTTCCTTTACTCCTTGCTCAATATACAGATTGAATAACATCAGGGATAAGCTACAGCCCTGTCCCACTCCCTTCTCAACCACTGCTTTCCTTTCCTGCCCCTCTACTCTTACAACTGTTGTCTTGTTTCTATACAAGTTGTAAATAGCCTTTTGTTCTCTGTGTTTTACCCCTACTGTCTTCAGAATTTCAAAGGCAGTACTCCAGGCAACATTATCAAAAGCTTTCTCTAAGTCTGCAAATGTTACAAATGTAGGTTTACCTTTCCTTAACGTATATTCCAAGCTGAGTTGTAGGGCCAGTATTGCCTCGCATGATCATACATTTCTCAAAATCCAATCTGATCTTTCCTGAGATAAGCCTCTACCAGTTTTTCCACTGTATTAAGTATTTGTGTTAGTATGGAATGTATTTGTTAGTATTTTGCAACCATGACTCATTAAACTGATAGTAATTTTCACACTTATCAGCAACTGCTTTCTTTGGAATTGGAATTACTACATTTTTCTTGAAGTCTGAGGGTATTTCACCTGTCTCATACTTCTTGCATACCAGATAGAATAGTTTTCTCATGGCTGTCTCTCCCAAGGCTATCAGTCATTCTGACTGAATGTTGTCTACTCCAGGGGCCTGGTTTTGACTTAGGTCTTTCAGTGCTCTGTCAAATTTTTCTCGCAGTATCATGTCTCCCATCTGGAATTGTGATTAAAGCCCAATTGTATGTTAAATTCTTGTGCCATTATGGGTCATCCTAATTAGTAGTGATTAATTTTGGGGATTGTTCCATGTTTGTTAATAGTAAAATTTATCAGTGTTTTGGATTAAAATTTTGAAACCATGTATAGGCAATTTCAGTTCATCTGTTCACTTCATACTGCAGTGCTTAACAAGTTTTATGTGTTTCTCTAGGCCTTACTTTGTGTTGTGATTTGCTATTGCACTGATGGTATGTGGATCCTGTTGCCATGCAGGGAGGTGGCTAGTTGGCAGTTGTATTGGATCATAATCTGACCAGTCTCCCAAGTGTAAAGAAGCATCTGTTTCAGAGCATGACACTGATTATATTTATCTGAATGATTAAAAAAATTCTGGCCTGTAGAAGGCACTTGTATATCAGTGTATTACAGAATGTCCCTTTTGGAGGCGTGTAAAAAATTATTGTACAAGAAATTTTAAGACATTGCATATCACTGGATTATGCCCATTTGTGTTTTGAGATCTTATAAGAAATCTTGAGAACTTTATCCTATTTACATAACTGTACAAAATTTTTAAGAATTCAATGCCATTTACAGGTGTTAAGGAAATTTTTTTCAGAATTTTAGCTGGTCAGTATTTTAAAATTGAAGTTTGTGGCACTGAATTGTTGCAAGGGAGTTTTTCAGAAAATAGTCACATGATATTCCAGGTCTAGATGTTTAATGTTCAATAAAGATTTAAGTGAATGTAGTTACATGTTAATCAATTTCCAGCATCTTCCCTACTCCACAAATCTAGCTCTACTTACAGTGATCAATCAATATTGTTATTCTGTTTGTTAATCTTTTAATTAAAGCAAGTATTTACTATTTGACTATTAGGCACATGAGGCCACTATCATGGACTTCTTAGACTTTCACAAGGCTCAAGTTAACTTTGACAATTTAATTGCCAAACTTGCAGCCTAAATTTCTCACCAAGTGAAGTGCAATGATTTCACTCACATCTGATAGGTCATCAGCAGTGTGTCATGCTCATTACCACGAAGCCACAATGGAGGCAGGTAGTATCAGGTGCCCCCGGGGTTCGGTATTAGGTCCTATACTCTTTTTCATTGTATGTAGATGATATGTCATTAGTTTTGTCCTGCATCAAATACCATAAGTACGCTGATGACTTCCAGTTGTATTTAAGTGAAAAGCCAATAAACCTGAAGACAGATATTGAGGATCTCAATACTGAACTCTGTGCACTATAAAGATGGGGGCAAAATATAGGGTTTAAGTTTAACCCATCGAAAACCCAAGTGGTAGTGGTTGGTCACTAGGCTCATTAGCCCAACTCATTCTCATCTCAAGTGGTAAGTCTCCCCTGACTTGCAGTTCTGGGTGACTTTCTTGAAATCTACCCCTTTTCCTAGACCTCTCCAGTACTTTTCCTTCAAACCCTCTTTCTTCCCCTCCCACCCCTCTCCCTGAAGAAGGAGTTACTGGCCAAAAGCTTGCCAATTACAATTGTCTTTTATGTGGCTATTCTGTTACTGCTTGATGAGTAGATTTTTTATCTAACAAATTAAATTACTTTGTGATACTTAAATGAGACTGAAAAGAATGTATTAATAGACATTTTGATAAAGCATAAAGATATTTTTTCGTTATCTCCAGAAGTGATTAAAACTTATGTGTGTTGTTGTGGTCTTCAGTCCTGAGACTGGTTTGATGCAGCTCTCCATGCTACTCTATCCTGTGCAAGCTTCTTCATCTCCCAGTACCTACTGCAGCCTACATCCTTCTGAATCTGCTAAGTGTATTCATCTCTTGGTCTCCCTCTACGATTTTTATCCTCCATGCTGCCCTCCAATACTAAATTGGTGATCCCTCGATGTCTCAGAACATGTCCTACCAACTGATCCCTTCTTCTAGTCAAGATGTGCCACAAGCTCCTCTTCTCACAAATTCTATTCAATACTTCCTCATTAGTTATGTGATCTACCCATCTAATCTTCAGCATTCTTCTGTAGCATCACATTTTGAAAGCTTCTATTCTCTTCTTGTCCAAACTATTTATCGTCCATGTTTCACTCCCATACATGGCTACACTCCACAAAAATACTTTCAGAAATGACTTCATGAAACTTAAATCTACACTCGATGTTAACAAATTTTTCTTCTTCAGAAACGCTTTCCTTGCCATTGCCAGTCTACATTTTATATCCTCTCCACTTCAACCACCATCAGTTATTTTGCTCCCCAAATAGCAAAACTCCTTTACTACTTTAAGTGTCTCATTTCCTAATCTAATTCCCTCAGCATCACCCAACTTAATTTGACTACATTCCATTCTCCTCATTTTGCTTTTGTTGATGTTCATCTTATACCGTCCTTTCAAGACACTGTCCATTCCGTTCAACTGCTCTTCCAAGTCCTTTGCTGCCTCTGACAGAATTACAATGTCATCGGCGAACCTCAAAGTTTTTATTGCTTCTCCATGGATTTTAATTCCTACTCTAAACTTTTCTTTTGTTTCCCTTATTGCTTGCTCAATATACAGATTGAATAACATCGGGGATAGGCTACAACCCTGTCTCACTCCCTTCCCAACCACCGCTTCCCTTTGATGTCCCTCAGCTCTTATAACTGCCATCTGCTTTCTGTACAAATTGTAAATAGCCTTTCGCTCCCTGTATTTTACCCCTGCCACCTTCAGAATTTGAAAGAGAGTATTACAATCAACATTGTCAAAAGCTTTCTCTAAGTCTACAAACACTAGAAATGTAGGTTTGCCTTTCCTTACTCTTTCTTCTAAGATAAGTCTTAGGGTCAGTATTGCATCACGTGTTGCAACATTTCTACGGAATGCAAACTGATCTTCGCCGAGGTCAGCTTCTATCAGTTTTTCCATTCATCTGTAAAGAATTCGCGTTAGTATTTTGCAGCTGTGACTCATTAAACTGATAGTTCGGTAATTTTCACATCTGTCAACACCTGCTTTCTTTGGAATTGGAATTATTATATTCTTCTTGAAGTCTGAGGGTATTTTGCCTGTCTCATACATCTTGCTCACCAGATGGTAGAGTTTTGTCAGGACTGGCTCTCCCAATGCTGTCAGTAGTTCTAATGGAATGTTGTCTACTCCGGGGGCCTTGTTTCGACTCAGGTCTTTTGGTGCTCTGTCAAACTCTTCATGCAGTATCATATCTCCCATTTCATCTTCATCTACATCCACTTCCATTTCCATAATATTGTCCTCAAGTACATTGCCCTTGTATAGACCCTCTACATACTCCTTCCACCTTTCTACTTTCCCTTCTTTGCTTAGAACTGGGTTTCCATCAAAGCTCTTGATATTCATGCAAGTGGTTCTCCTTTCTCCAAAGGTCTTTTTAATTTTCCTATACACAGTATCTATGTTTCCCCTAGTGAGATAAGCCTCTACATCCTTACATTTATTATCTAGCCATCCCTGCTTAGCCATTTTGCACTTCCTGTCGATCTCATTTTTGAGACGTTTGTATTCCATTTTGCCTGCTTCATTTACTGCATTTTTATATTTTCTCCTTTCATCAATTAAATTCAATATTTCTTCTGTTACCCAAGGGGTTCTTCTAGCCCTCGTCTTTTTACCTACTTGATCCTCTGCTGCCTTCACTATTTCATCCCTCAAAGTTACCCATTCTTCTTCTACTGTATTTCTTTCCCCCATTCCTGTCAGTTGTTCCCTTATGCTCTCCCTGAAACTCTGTACAGCCTCTGGTTCTTTCAGTTTATCCAGGTCCCATCTCCTTAAATTCCCACCTTTTTGCAGTTTCTTCAGTTTTAATCTACAGTTCATAACCAATAGATTGTGGTCAGAGTCCACATCTGCCCCTGGAAATGTCTTACAATTTAAAACCTGGTTCCTAAATCTCTGTCTTACCATTATATAATCTATCTGATACCTTTTAGTATCTCCAGGGTTCTTCCATGCATACAACCTTCTTTCATGATTCTTAAACCAAGTGTTAGCTATGATTAAGTTATGCTCTGCATAAAATTCTACCAGATGGCTTCCTCTTTCATTTCTTAGCCCCAATCCATATTCACCTACTATGTTTCCTTCTCTCCCTTTTCCTACGCTTGAATTCCAGTCACCCATGACTATTAAATTTTCGTCTCCCTTCACTATTTGAATAATTTCTTTTATTTCCTCATACATTCCATCAATTTCTTTGTCATCTGCAGAGCTAGTTGGCATATAAACTTGTACTCTTGCAGTAGGCATGGGCTTTGTGTCTATCTTGGCCACAATAATGCGTTCACTATGCTGTTTGTAGTAGCTTACTTGTACTCCTATTTTTTTTATTCATTATTAAACCTACTCCTGCATTACCCCTATTTGACTTTGTATTTATAACCTTGTATTCACTTGACCAAAAGTCTTGTTCCTCCTGCCACCAAATTTCACTAATTCCCACTAGATCTAACTTTAACCTATCCATTTCCATTTTTAAGTTATGTGTGTGAGCTTAAAATAAAACAACACAAACCATTTTTCATCTAACTTTATCATGTTTTCTTGTGGTGAAAGAAGCAGTCAAACAAGAAACTGGGAGAGTGAAAGACTGGGCTGTAACTGAAACATCTGGCAGCTGTTACAATAATCCTGTGGTAGTAGTGAAGGAACCAGATGGCTATGCACAATTAGTATCAGATGCAAGAAATGTAAATAAAATAATGGGAATAGAAAGAGATAGAACACCTATAATCAATAAATTATTGACAATTTTTGCAGGTCTTAAACACCTTAGCAGCTGGATCTGAGACCAGGATACTGGCAAATATCTCTATCAAAACATCCAAGGAAATAAACTGTATTTCTTTTTGAGGGGAGATGCTATCAGTTCAAAGCATTTGTGTTGGTTTGAAAATGCCTGTGTCTGTTATTATGTGAGCATTATATAATATTACAGGACAAGACCTCAGAGAAAAAGTGTTAATCTGTGTAGACAACATTGAAAAAGTGTTAATCTGTGTAGACAACATTGTTGTTATTTCCAAAATGTAGACTGAACATTGCAAAACCTTAGAACAACTGTTTACAAACCTCAAATCAGAAGGCACCAGCATTAAGTTATCAGAATCTCAGTTTGGCAAGGAAGAAGTAGAGTTCTTAGGACATATTATTAACATACAAGGAATAAAGCCTGCTCCACAATGGCTGGATGCCATAAAACCATATCCTGCACCACAAAAACAAAGACATATTTAGGTGTGATAGGATTTTACCATACGTTCATGACAAATGCAATTTCGAATACAACAAATTTATTAACATCAGTAACAGAAAAATGCCCTGGAAATGGACTCAGCAATATGAAACAGAATTCAAAATAGTTTATTGTGTGCACAATTACTATACCACCCAAATTTTTTCTAGCTGTTTCATTCCAGACCATGGTTTGGGTTGCCAGATTCTCCAGAAGATTAATAATAAACACAGTCCAATAGCTCTTATGAGCAGAATGTTAAAAAGGAAGCAAAGGAATTATAGTATAACGAAAAAGGAAACGTTTGCTGCAGTATGATCTTGTAAATAATTTAAATATTTATTAGTATGGAATGAGACAGTAATACCGTAGTACAATATCTTTTATTTTATTAAGAAGTAGCAATTTATATATGACTACTTATATAATGAACTGCGTCTGTTCGTCATTTCACCCGTGCCGAGAATCCTGCATCAAGAGGATTGAAGCAGACAAGATGATTTGCATGAACAGAGGAGGAGCATTCCGGAACCAGTATTGTCATACCAAGCTCTATGCACAATGGCAATAACAAGAAAAAGAAGTATGTAAATTTAAATGCTGAATATATGTATTGAATATTGAAGGTCTGTTGATATTAATGTCAGTTAAAATTCACTTGGGATATGTGTACCTTCCAATTTCTTTCAATTATTCTTTCCAATTTCTTTGATTATTCAAGCAGCAATTATTAATCACTTTCCATTATACATTCCATTTTATGCCCATCTCCCTATTCTAGCCACTATTCAAAGTTCACAACAGAGTATGTAAAAGATCACAACAACATAGTATGAGATATGTCACCACAACTGCCAATATGTGTAGAAACAGACAGAGATACAGCCAAGAGATGACAATTTGTAGTCTGCATACTACAAAATAATAAATGCTTTCTGTAGGTAAGACAATTAGCAAATAATATAGCAACTACACAAAGAGAAGAGACATTCTTACAGGGTCATACTGAGGAACTTGAAAAATCTCAGTCACAAGAATATGATAAGTGGAAGATGCATAAGGATGTCATATTCCATAAGACTAATGTAACAAACAGTTGGGTGTTGTGCATACTACTATGTGCAGTATGGGACATTAAAACTAAACTTCACCTAAACAGGCTATAAAGGCCCAATCGTACTGACCAGCCACCATGTCATACTCAGCCCATAGACATCATTGAATGCAGATATGGAGGGTCATAAGATCAGCGTACCACTCTCCCGGCCATATGTCAGTTTACGAGACCAGAGTAACTACTTCTCAATCAAGTAGCTCCTCAGTTTGCCTCACAAGGACTGAGTGCACCCCACTTGCCAACATCACCCAGCAGACCAGATGGTCATCCATCCAAGTACTAGCCCAGCCAGACAGCACATAACTTCGGTGATCTGATGGGAACTGGTGTTACCACTGTGGCAAAGCTGTTGGGATAATGCACTTTCTGGAGTATGTTGCATGTAAGAAAATATTGTTACTTTAAGAACATGTGCAGACAAGTAGAAAGATTACTTAGAACTTGCATTTTACATAAAACAGAAAAGCATCAACTAGTGGCACACATATATTATTGTACCCAATTATATCTAAATGCCTCCAGGATTTAGTAGTGACCATGGACCTTTATGGACCACTGCCTAGTGGGCAGGAAGGAACAACACATCTTTGTAGTGGTTAAATGCTGGAATAAGCTATTAACACTGTATACAATGGAGAGAGCTACAACCTGTATGGAAGGAGATACAAGAAAAAGGAAATGGGACCAATACAATTCATTGTAGGAGACCTAAGATTTAGGATCCTCTGCATCTTACTGCTAATAACATTGATAACCATCCTAATAACATCAGCTGTCCAAGTAATTATCTATGAAAACAGGGTTCCTTGTTTTAAGCTCCCTGTACAACTACTAAAATGTAGGCTAAAATCCACTCAAGTGCAGTGGGAGAATATTGTTCTCATTTTTCAATACCATAGTGTGTTGTTGGTAGAAGAGTGTTGTGTATCTGCGCTGGCTAAGGGGTGACAATAAGAGTGACAATCTGCAATATGTTTCCTGACTGGGAGAGTAGACAATTAGCAAATAATGTAGGAAGTACGCAAAGAGAAGATACATTTTTACAGGCTCATCTTTCTTTTTTTAAAAAAAAAAAAAAAAAAAAAAAAAAAGCAGAGTCACAAAGAGACGGTAAATGGAAAATACATAAGGGTGTCTTATTCCATAAGAATAATAGAATGAACAATTGGGTGGTGTGTATACCATGATGTGCGGTACTCATACTAGTACAGCACATACATCTAGAATATGCACAATTTGGAGCAAAGGAAGGTATACTGTGTATAAAGAATACTATTAATTTAAGAAAATGTACATACAAGTAAAAAGATTACTTGGAACCTCTAGTTTGTATCAAACTCTAGAAACATCAACAAGTGGAACACATACATTATTTTAGCCAATGATTCATAACCTCTGGGATTTAGTGGCCGTGGACCCTTATGAACCCCTGCCTTGAGAGTGGGAAGGAATGACATACATCCTTGTAGTGATATAACGCTGGTATAAGCTAGCAGCATTATAAACAATGAAGAAACTACAACTTGTATGGAAGAAGATTTGAGTGCTGAGGTTCAGAATTAATCTTAGCACACAATTTTAGTTGTGCAAGATCTATACAAGTAACTGCTCCTAGGGAGAGTATGTTCATATTCAGGAGACCAGTCTACATTTTAGTAGTTGTGCAGGGAACTATAAAGTATCAATACCAGAGAAGGAAAGATGCTACTCACCATACAGAGGAGATGCTGAGTTGTGGTAGGCAGAACAAAAAGATTCACACAATTATAGCTATTGGCCACTAAGGCCTTTGTCAGCAGTAGACACACACACACACACACACACACACACACACACACACACTAAAGCAAACGCAACTTGCACACACGTCTGCAGTCTCAGAGAGCTGAAACCACACTGCGAGCAGCAGCACCAGTGCAAGATGGGAGTGGCGACTGGGTGGGGGTAAGGAGGAGGCTGGGGTAGGGAGGGGGAGGGATAGTATGGTGGGAGTGGCGGACAGTGAAGTGTTGCAGTTTAGATAGGGGCAGGAGAGAAGGTGCAGAAGGGGGAGGGGGTAAGTAGCGGAAAGGAAAGAAATAAAAAGAAATTAAAAGACTGGGTATGGTGGTGAAATCATGGCTGTGTAGTGCTGGAATGGGAACAGGGAGGGGGCTGGATGGGTGAGGACAGTGACTAATGAAGGTTGAGGCCAGGAGGGTTACAGGAACATAGGATGTATTGCAGGGAAATTTCCCACCTAAGTAATTCAGAAAAGCTGGTGTTGGTGGGAAGGATCCATATGGCACAGGCTGTGAAGCAGTCATTGAGACGAGGGATTTCATGTTTGGCAGCGTTTTCAGCAACAGGGTGGTCCATTTGTTTTTTGGCCACAGTTTGTCAGTGGCCATTCATGCAGACAAACAGCTTGTTGGTTGTCATTCCTACAAAGAATGCAGCACAGTGGTTGCAGCTTAGCTTGTAAATCA
Organism: Schistocerca serialis cubense; assembly: GCF_023864345.2. NCBI lineage: Eukaryota > Metazoa > Arthropoda > Insecta > Orthoptera > Acrididae > Schistocerca > Schistocerca serialis. The sequence goes on from NC_064639.1 coordinate 462,810,247, forward strand.
CATGACTGGTTCCACAGGTAGCCCTGCCTTTGATGGGATAGGTGATGTTAGTGACCAGACTGGAGTAGGTGGTGGTAGGAGGATGTATGGGACAGGTCTTGCATCTAGATCTATGACAGGGGTTATGAGCCATGAGGTAAGGGATTGGGAGCAGGGGTTGTGTAAGGATGGACGAGTATATTGTGTAGGTTCGGTGGACTGCGGGATACCACAGTAGGAGGGATGGGAGGATAGTGGGCAGGACATTTCTTATTTCAGGGCATGACGAGAGGTAATCGAAACCCTGGTGGAAAAAGTAATTCAGATGCTCCAGTCCCGGATGGTACTGAGTTACGAGGGGAATGCTCCTCTGTGGCCGGACTGTTGGACTTTGGGAGGTGGTGGAAGAATTGGAAAGATAAGGCACGGGAGATTTGTTTTTGTACAAGGATGGGAGGATAATTATGGTCAGTGAAGGCTTCAGTGAGACCCTCGGTATATTTTGAGAGGGACTGCCCATCACTGCAGATGTGATGACCACGGATGGCTAGGCTGTACGGAAGGGACTTCTTGGTATGGAATGAGTGGCAGCTGTCGAAGTGGAGGTATTGCTGGCATTTAGTAGGTTTGATATGGATGGAGGTACTGATGTAGCCATCTCTGAGGTGGAGGTCAACATCTAGGAAGGTGGCTTGTTGGGTTGAGTATGAACAGGTGAAGCAAATGGGGGAGAAGTTGTTGAGGTTCTGGAGGAATGTGAATAAGGTGTCCTCACCTTCAATCCAAATAGCAAATATGTCATCAGTAATCTGACCCAGGTGAGGGTTTTAGGATTCTGGGTTTTTAGGAAGGATTCCTCTAGATGGCCCATGAACAGGTTAGCATAGGATGGTGAAATGCGGGTGCCCATAGCTGTACCATAGATTTGTTTGTAGGTAATGCCTTCAAAGGAGAAGTAATTGTGGGTGAGGATATAGTTGGTCATGGAGACTAGGAAGGAGGTTGGTGGTTTGGAATCCATCGGGTATTTGGAAAGGTAGTGTTCGATAGCAGTAAGGCCATAGGCATTAGGAATGTTAGTGTACAGGGAGGTGGCATCAATAGTGATGAGCAGGGCACCGTGTGGTAAAGGGATAGGAACTGTGGAGAGTCGGCCGAGAAAATGATTGGTATCTTTTATATAGGAGGATAGGTTCCGGGTAATAGGTTGAAGGTGTTGGTCTACGAGAGCAGAGTTTCTCTTAGTGGTCACACAGTAACCGCCCATAATGGGGTGTCCTGGGTGGTTGGGTTTATGGACTTTAGGAAGCATGTAGAAGGTAGGAGTGCAGGGAGTGGTAGGGGTAAGTAGACTCTGGACTGTGGGGAGAGGTTCTGGGATGTGCCTAAGGATTTGAGTAGTGACTGGAGATCTTGCTGGATTACTGGAATGGACACTGTGGCATGGTTTGTAGGTGGAAGTATCTGACAGCTGACAGAGTCCTGCCACGTAATCCTTGCGGTTCAAAACAATGGTGGTGGAGCCTTTGTCAGCAGGTAGGATTATAAGGTCAGGATCAGTTTTTAGGTGGTGGACTGTGGTTCTTTCTGTGGATGTAAGGTTAGTTTTCATGTTGAGGGATTTGGGGAATGATGTTGAGGCAAGGTTCGAGGTTAAGAAATTCTGGAAAGTTAATGGGGTGGTTTGGAGGCAGTGGGTATGGATCACAGTTGGATGGAGGAGTGAAGTGAGTTATGCAGGCTTCAATATTGGTCTTTGGTTGAGTCTGATTGGTTGGCTTGATGGCAAAAATGTGTTTACACTGTAGGGACCGGGAGAAGGAGAGAAGGTCTGTAAACAGTCCTGCATAGTTGAACTTGGAAGTGGAGCAAAAGGTGAGGCCTTTGGAAAGGACTGATGTTTCTGTGGGACTAAGTCTTCTGGAGGAAAGGTTCATAACTGTGTTGCGGGTCTGTTTAGGTTCTGGGTTTTGTGTGGTGGTGGGAGGAAGTTTTGGAGGGTGGGTTAAGTGTAGTAGGTCTGCAAGGCAGGGTTTGTCAGCTATGAGGGGGTGGGGGAGGTTTGGAGGTTGTTGTAGAAGTGCTGGACAGTGGTACTCCAAGGCGGGAGTAGGAAGTGAGTAGGATGGAGAGATTTTTGTGGTGGTGTTGTGCATATTGCTCAAGTTCCTGCAGGGCAAGGGTTTCAATGTGTGTTATGGGTTCCAGGAATTTGGGATTACATAGCAGGAGAATTTTGTGGCTGGAGAGAAGGTACTGCAAGGAGGATTGGTCTTGGTTGATATTGTTTTGCAGGACTACATTGGTGATGGCTAAGGATTGGCGGAATCTGAACAGGTGGAGGTAATTTGATGGTAAGGCCATTAGGCGGAATTTCGTGAGCCAAGCAACAATGCAGGAAAAGTATGTGGGCTGGGATCTGGCTAGGGATAAGGAAACCTTTCTGTATTGACACAGATGGAAGGAGCAAGGATCCATTTATTTATTTTTTAACCATGACTCAGCATCTCCACTATATGGTGAGTAGCAACTTTCCTTCTCTGGTATTGTTATATTCCATTCTGGATTTTCCATTGTTTGAACTATAAAGTATCCCTTATAACAAGGAAATTTGTTTTCATAGACAATTACTTGGATAGTTGATGTTGTTACGATGATTATCAATGTAAATGGCAGTAAGATGCAAAGGACCATAAATCCTTCCTGAGTCTCTATCTTACATAAGCTATGTTCTGAGGCAAACAATACCTGTCCCTAAAATAACATTCAGAATTCATGTACCCCACCTGAACTAAAATTTGTGCACAACTTTAAGTTCTTTACTACAGTATGATAAGTTTTCTAAGGGAACATTTATTTGAATATCTACATATGAGAGATTTATATTTTTCTACAGGGTGGCTATATTAAGAGTAGTTTATGTAAGTTTTGTATGGCACTATATCCACAGATGACTTCCAGTCTATTTAGTGAATATCAAACGCATTTAGATAGTATTACTGCTCTGTATGTGTAAAAGGGAAAGAAGATAATGCGTGCCTATGGATTGTTAGCACATAATCCCATCATGATCTCTCGAAGTTTCTTGCAGATAAAATATCAATCTATGATAGCAAATGGCAGTCAGATTTTTGCAAGGCATTGGGTGTATGAATCAATATCCCCTTCTTCCAACACTCCTTAGCAGCTAATTGTAATAATGGAACTGGTTCTTTTGATGATGATTCATTACCATTTTATACAATAATTTAATTAATTTAACCAGCAACACACTACAGGCAGTTGCAGACAAATATAAAGTTACACATTAATAATTGCTATGAAAAGAAAGATAGTAATTTTGTGTTAAGGTCATGCTGAAACAGGATTCTTTGATGCCTTTCTTTGAATAGATTAGATCTAGCAAACAAGGCATTATATATATGAAGAAAGGAATAATATACATAATCATTTAGGTATATCTAAAAACACAGATGATGTGACTTACCGAACGAAAGTGCTGGCAGGTCGATAGACACACAAACAAACACAAACATACACATGAAATTCAAGCTTTCGCAACAAACTGTTGCCTCATCAGGAAAGAGGGAAGGAGAGGGAAAGACGAAAGGATGTGGGTTTTAAGGGAGAGGGTAAGGAGTCATTCCAATCCCGGGAGCGGAAAGACTTACCTTAGGGGGAAAAAAGGGGTATACACTCGCCAACACACACATATCCATCCGCACATACACAGACACAAGCAGGTAAGTCTTTCCGCTCCCGGGATTGGAATGACTCCTTACCCTCTCCCTTAAAACCTACATCCTTTCGTCTTTCCCTCTCCTTCCCTCTTTCCTGATGAGGCAACAGTTTGTTGCGAAAGCTTGAACTTCATGTGTATGTTTGTGTTTGTTTGTGTGTCTATCGACCTGCCAGCACTTTCGTTCGGTAAGTCACATCATCTGTGTTTTTAGATATATTTTTCCCATGTGGAATGTTTCCCTCTATTATATTCTAATAATTTAGGTAGTTATATAAAAATGTAGAAATTAGTTATGTTCACTCATTCACACGGGTGGCAGGTCAAAAGGGAGCGGAAAGTTTGAGATCACAGAAATTTTAAAGTGTATGCAAAGGTTACCAAGCTAACATTTCTGCTCCCTCAGTGTTAGGTATGAGTAAGTAAACTTAGTGAGTCATAGTGTTGCTCTTGTAGCCATTAATCTTACGTAAGATGTTGTTCTGTAAACCCATGTTTTTTTATGTATTGAACATTATATTTGTTTCAGCTTGGACTTGTGCACCTTCTGTCTGAAGTATTCATTGGGCTACAGGTGGCTTTGCAGTGCAGCAGTAAATGTTATGACTTCAGAATAAGTGCACACAGACATCATCACCAACCACAGCTCCAAGGAATATGCCAGACAGATGATTCCATGAGCCCAGATGAACAACGCTGATGAAGAGAATGTCAAGCTTGGATGTATACTTTAGGCAGTCTCTTGTCTTAAGTCTCGGGACAGACCCCTTATTATAGCATTTCTTGTGACATCATGTGTAATGCAATTGAGTCTGAAACTAAAGTAATTTGTCAATGAGAACGCCCTGTCTACTGATTTAAGTAGAATGTGCAAATTACTGTTTTGTGTGTTGTACTAAAGTTCAAAAACTGTACAGAAGTACTGTAAGATTGGCACAGTCACAGTTCAATGCAGTATCACTTACATCAAATTCATGTGGCACTCCCGTAAACTATATGATGATGATGGTTTGTGTTTATGGCACATGACAGTTTCATCATCAGTGTCCTTACCGTTTTCAGTGAAATCTGAGTGTGGTTAGAATAAACAAAATATCTTTGAAACAACAGTAAAAGTCCTTTATGATAGAAACATAAGAAGTCCTATAAACCCATCTTAAAAGAGTGTCAATAAAATGCTGAATGTTTGTTGAAATTTAAATTAAGTCAAATCAGTGAACCCTAAAAACTGTATGTAAAAACAATTATTCTGGAACAAATGGCTGATGGACCATGGACCACTGACTAGAAAACCATGGAAAAAAAAGACGGATAAAATACATGTTTTCAAAATGATTGTTTTCAAACTATCATCATTCAAAAGTTGAAACAGTTAGAGGAAAAGAGTGAAATAGTCTACGGAAAGAAAAATGATATGGTGAAAAAAGGAAGTGACATCTGGAGTCTTTAGACAGTTGTTGTAAGAAAGAAATAATAGTCTTTTGGGTTTCAATTTAAACATTTTCTAATTAACATATTTTACACTAGTACTGAAACCTTATCGAGTGTCGTAAGACAAATAAAAATTTTAAAGAAAATAATACAGTAATAAAATATGCATTAACTTGAAATAGTAATGCATTAAACATAGTGTTAACAAATACATTTCTCAAAAATGTCTGTCTCACCTGATGTCTTTTACTAACACTGTCTTCTTAACAAGCCTCTTATCAATGTGCAAAACAGGAGGATAATACCAGACAGACAGTCTTGTATCTTGAATGGCAGCCAAAATGTTGGCATCACAATTCCACCTCAGACATTGGACCATTGATCCTTTAAACAGAACATAGAGCTTCAGTGTTTGATTTCACAAATTGTGCATGAGATACAATGGTTAATTTAGTAAGAAATGTTGTAAATAACAGTATTAGCAATGGAAGATAACAAACACAACTGTGGAAAGGACATATTATACATACACAATTGTAAAAAAGAATTCAAGTATGGAAAGAGCAGTTGGGTTTCTTCCTCTGTAAGTGCACCACCTCTGTTAACAACACTGGATGTGAAGCAGTACATCTGTTTATACATGGATGGAAAGAAGAAACAGCATTGTTCTTGCTGAGCCAACCATTTTGACATGTGGTCACTAGTTCATGTGATTCACAGAAATTAAATGAGAATGAGATGATTTGCTTTTGAACATACAGTGCCTGACCAAAAAAGTGAAGCACCCAGAAGATATGGCAGGATGTCAAGGTAACTTTGTACACATTGTACACATTCACACTGTAGGTAGGTAGATAAGGGATTAGAGCTGCAAGTCTTTGCACCAGGTTGAATAGCCACAAGAGGGTATTAGTGTTGTTTGTGTTTAGTGCTGTCACCAAGACTGTTGGGGTATATAAGGGGTGTGAATCACATCAGATGTTGAGTGATCACTGTGAAGAACATGGAGATGCTGTGTATTTGTTTGTGACAGAGCAATCAGCACTGCCTGATACTGAAAAGGACCTCACTGTCGATATGCATTTGGCTGGTTGGTCGAAACATGTAATATCCCGATTTCTGGAGTATTCAGATGTCACAGTGGCCCAATACTGGACTGAATGGAAACTTGAGGGCTCATCATCAAAGTTCCAGTCAAGCCATCTGGCAGCCACAAGGGAAGATTGCCATATTATGCACCATGCACATCATAACCCCTTCACATCTGCACCTGCAATCCAGGAACAAGTAATGGTCTCCCTCACCATTGGTTGGAGACTAGCCAGACTAGTTACTTATCATATGACAAGTAGGCTCTTGTCAACACCATAAGGCAGATGACTGCATTTAGAACGGTGTTGTGACCAGAAAGCACAGACTGCTGATTAATGGCATCACATTAGGTTCAGGACTGCAGATGAATGGTGTCACATTGTGATCATTGATTAACTGCAGTCTAGCACTGCCCTTGGTGGCCATCACTGGCAAGTATGGCAGAGACCTGGCAAGAAGACTCATTCTTCCAATGTTTTGGAGAGGCACAGTGGTGTTACTCCTGGCACCATGGTGCGAGGATCCATCAGGTATGCTTTCAGGTCACAGCTGATAGTCATTGAAAGAACTGTGCCAGCTTAACAGTATATCACGTACATTCCATGTCCTTATGTGTTACTTCTTGTGTGACAGTATTGTGTGTCATCTTTTATCTGGGCAATGCTCGTGCACACATCGTGTGTCTATGATCTGTTGGCATGATGCTGAGTTACTCTACTGCCAGCAAGAGTTTGTAATCTCTGAAGTAACATAAGATATGCCCTGAGCTCATCAGTATTTTGTTTTCTCCTCCCATTCTGGGCACTTCAGTTTTCTTGTCAGGTAAAGTAGGTAGGTAATGAACAGATCTAGTCCAAATATTGAACTTTTCAGGGCAGCACATGTAAGGTCTCCTCACTCCGAATTAAGTTTCATTTCTGTAATATCATTTTTAACACAGTCTTGTGTTTTTTTTTTTTTTTAAACAGAATTTTATGGTCTTGTCAGTGGCACAGATAATGTGAGCTGATGATATCCTTGCTTAGTTCTCCCATAAGAGAGCCAGTGCAAACAAACATTGCAATCTCTATAGAAAAACCTTAACAGAAGGCAAACTGACCAGCTGTCAAAAGGATATTGCCAGTGAAGTGGTGCAAAATTCTGTTATAGGCTAACTAATCAAAAATGTTTGAGAACATGGAAGGCTGGGGATGGTTAGGCAGTTGAACGTCATACACTTATTTCTGTTTTTATATAAATGCATATTACCATGGGATATCAACTCATCACTAGCAGGACAACAAATGTATTTTATTTGGGAAATAAATGCTCTCTCAGTGATATCAAGTTAACACAAAATTAAAGTACTTTGGTTAATGGAGGTTTGGTATAGTGAGGCTGACAGCTGGGAGGGAGAGGCAACAGTGGCATGGGATATGGATGTGCCATTGGTGCAGGCAGGGGTAGTTGGCCCTAGTGCTTGGTGACGTAAAGGACTGATTTAGAATGGGTGGCGGATATAGAACAGAGAAAGACGGAGACCACGGAGAAGAGGGTGTGGATGCAGGATGAGCACAGTTGGGGCTGGAGCAGGAGTGGTGTTACATATCACTTAGGAATGGTAATGTGTAACCCTAAGTTTTACCTTTCAGACAAATGGTACTCACAAACAATGAAACAGTACAATGAATTATCATATAGGATAGTGCACCCACTGTTCAGATTTGTTCATTATTGTCATGTGGCAACCCGTTAAATTCTGATGACCATGACAGGGTCCACAAAAGGGTGAACATAGAAATATAGCCTTTACCAGTCTAAGTCTCAGTTAGCATGAGTTGAATTACTCAGCAACTGAAAAATAATCGCTATCTATTGTTTAGAGGCTAAAAAAATTTCAGAATCTAACATGGACCAATCAAGTTTTGTCATTTTCAATAGAGATTAGATTATTACACAGTTGATTAGTGGGACAGGTTTAATTTTTACAAGAATAAAACAGAAATTAATTAGATTAAAGCTTCTTGGCCCACTCCTGTGATAACCGTAAGATATGAGTAATAAAAGTAGAACTGAAGGTCCTGTAGCCATATTTAGAGTTACTTTGATATACGTACAAGTACTGACAGCCAAGCTCACTATATCAATGGCCTCATCCACAAGAACACACGGCAACATGAACATGCACATTGTTGGTGCAGCTTCTCATATCCCAAATTCTTCCTGCCGATAACTATAATTATTCCTATTCATCCCATTTCCCCCACTGCCCTTTGATAATTTTGCATGTTATTCTCAACACGTACCTGAGCCACACCAACTTTTCAACATTGTCCTAACGAATCTCCTCTCCCCACTCTCACTTCCCTTATCCCAGTACGTGCATATTCCCACAGCTCATTTGTTCCATACATTTTTTGCACATATTTTTACATTTTTCACACATTTATTTGTGCATTTTTACATATTTGTAAGTACTTGTACATATTTTTATGTATTTGCGTTTTAAAGTATTTATATGTGTATTTTTCTGGTATCCAGCTCCCCTCACAACCACCTAACACCTTCATTCATCCATTTCCTATGTCATTTCCTGTTTCCCCAATGCCATCCCCAGCACATTGGACCTACGCCCCAACTTTATGAACTAGTTCAGAAAAGTGTCCCTTCCTCTCGCTAAAACCAGACCCATGTACTGTTCCTTGAATGTTGCCTAAGCCAAGGAATCCCCCCAAATTGTTTAACCAACCATAAAAATTCCTTACTCTGGATCCTACCCCTCCTTTCACAATGACCTTCCTCTTTTCAGATTCTGACAGTCTCTGTTTCTCACAAAGCTGATACTGCAAAAACACATCTCCATGGCACAGGTATCCAACAACCACCTCTGTTCTCTCCACAAGATCCTGCTGCTGTGCAATCCGTACCACATACTCTGTAGAGCAAAGAAACTGGTACACCTGCCTAATATCATGTAGGACACTGTGAGCAGCAGAAGTGTTGCAACATGGCATGGCATGGGCTCAAATAATGTCTGAAGTATTGCTGGAGGGAATTGATACCATGAATCCTGCAGGGCTGTCTATAAATCCATTAGAGTATGAGGGGGTGGAGATCTCTTCTGAACAGGACATTGCAAGGGATCCCCAATATGCTCAATAATGTTCGTGTCTGGAGAGTTTGGCAGCCAGCAGAAGTGTTTAAACTCACAAGAGTGTTCTTGGAGCCACTCTGTAGCAATTGTGGACATATGGGGTGTTGCATTGTCCTGCTGGAATTGCCCAAGTCTGTCGGAATGCACAATGGACTTGAATGGATGCACGTGATGAGACAGGATGCTTACGTACGTTTCACATGTCACAGTCATATCTAGATGTATCAGGGGTCCCACATCACTCCAACTCAACACGTCCCACACAGTTACAGAGCCTCCACCAGCTTGAACAGTTCCCTGCTGACATGCAGGGTCCATGGATTTATGAGGCTGTCTCCATACCATTCATGTCCAATCACTCAGTACAGTTTGGAATGAGACTTGTCCAATAAGACAACATGTTTACAGTCATCAACAGTCCAATGTCAGTGTTGATGGGCCCAGGTGAGGCGTAAAGCTTTGTGTCATGCAGTCATCAAGGGTACATGAGTGAGCCTTCGAAACCAAAAGCCTATCTCGATGATGCTTCATTGAATTGTTTGCATCCTGACACTTTTTAATAGCCCAACATTGAAATCTGCAGCAGTTTGCAGAAGGTTTGGACTGCTGTCATGTTGAACGATACTCTTCAGTCATTGTTGGCCCCGTTCTTGCAGGATCTTTTCTGGCTGCAGCGATGTCAGAGATTTGATGTTTTATCAGATACCTGATATTCACAGTACACTCTTGGAATGGTCATAAGACACAATCCCCTCTTCATCACTACCTCAGAGATGCTGTGTCCCATCGCTCGAGTGCCGACTGTAACGCCATGATCAGCCTCACTTAAATCTTGATAAGCTGCCATTGTAACAGCAGTAACCAATCTAACAACTGCACCAGATACTTGTCTTATATAGGCACTTCCAACTGCAGCGCCATATTCTATCTGTCTGCCGTATTCTGTCTGTTTACATATCTCTGTATTTGAATATGCATACCTATACCAGTTTTTTTGGTGCTTCAGTGTATATCACATTCCTGAAACTGAATCCCTTGCCCCCCAAGCACCTGGAAGAGCATTACAGACAACATTTCCATAAGTTATCCAATCTGTTGACATCCTACTTCAGTCTTGGGGCTCCACTTTCCAACCCCGACTGTATCCACAGTGTTCCTCATTGTCAACTCTTCACAGCACCCGGCCCCAGCCTAGTTGACCTCTTCAGCTTGCTACATCTCCCAAAAATCCCTACCAACACTCCACAAAATCCAGAGTCAAAACAGTCCTGGAACACTGCTGTTAATCTTTCCACTGAAATCCTCAGGCCCATAGATGTTTCTATCCTATCCAGATGCCTTGCCCTCAGCCCTGCACCCAAACTTGATCATAATGGACTTTTAAAAGACTTATTTTCCTTCACCTGATCCCTACAACAGAAACACTTCCTTGCCACCAATCCCTCCAACCAAATCCCAAAATTGAACCCTGTGTCTCCCAGTTCATACTGCCATCCGACCACAACCCCCCCCCCCCCCCCCCTCTCCCCAATGCGGCCCCCGTTACCCACCTAACCATCTACACCATCTACCCCGCAGGAATTCCTCACCTCCAAATTTGTGTCACCATACTTCTCTTCCTAAGAACACCAACCTTTCAGCAGAAGAAAGAATAGCCATACACAGCCTAAGAACACATACTGACATAATAATTCTACCTGTGGAAAAAAGGTTCCACCACTGGTGTGATGAACCACAGTGACTATCTGGCAGAAGGTTTCTGCTAATTGTCTGACTTGTCCACCTTTAAACTCTGCCAGAGTGAACCCATCTCAGAAGTCTTACATAAATTCTAATCCTCGCTTAAGGCCTTAGGGCCTTCACAGGACCTCTCCCCTGAATCTTCTTCCCTCCTTATCTATATGACACCCCATACACCACCTTTTTCATGCTCCCTTAAGTCCACAAACCCAACAATCCTGTAGCTCATTAATTGTGCACCCACTGACCAACACCTCCAACCGATTCCACAAAACCTAGCCCTCCTATCTCAAATATACCACCCACTTCCTCCACCGACTTTTCACCATCCCCACCCCTTTATCCCCCGCACCCCTACATACCCTTGTTGATGACACTTTCCTATACACCAATATCCCTCATGACCATGGTCTTGCTGTTACTGAACATTACCTTGTCAAACCCACTTCAGATTCTAAACCCACTATCTCATTCCTCATACAACTCACTAACTTTATCCTAACACAACTACAAGGTATATAAACAAATGCGGCACAGCCAATGACACCTGCATCACACCATCCTATGCCAACCTATTTATGGGCTATCCAGAGGAAAACTTCCTAACTTCCCAAAACCTGTGGTCTTGTTAAGGTTCACTGATGATATCTTCATCATCTGAACTTAGGTCCAAGACACCCTATCCTCATTCCTCCACAACCTCAAGACCTACTCTCCCATCTGCTTCAACTGGTCCTCCTCAACCCTATGTGCCACCTTCCTGGACATTGACCTCCTCCTTTCTGATGCCTCCATCCACACTTCTGTCCACATTAAAGCCAACAAACATCAACAGTACTTGCATTTCGATAAATGTCATCCGTTTCACACCAAAAAATCGCTCCCACAGAGTCTGGCCACCCAGGGCCAGGATACCTGCTGTGACAAGAACTTCTTTGTTCAGACTCTCATCAAGGTCTATGCAGACAGGCACTATCCCCCAGACCCAATGCGCAAACAGATCTCCCATGCCATTTCCCACACCCCAAGAACCAGCACAAAGGAGTGCACTTTCATCACCCAATAACACTCCAGACAGGAACAATTGAACTATATCCTTCATCAGGACATTGATTACCTATCAACATGCCTTCAAATGAGGGGCAGCCTACCCAAGACCTTGCCTACCACACCTAAAGTGGTGTTCCGTCACCCACCCAACCTCCACAAAATCCTAGTCCATCCATATGCCACTCCGAATTCCAATCCTTCTCAAGGATCATATTCCTGCATGAGAAACAGGTGCAAGACCTGCCCAATCAATCCATCCATCCAGCACTTCCTATTCCAATCCTGTCACATGCTTATCCTACCCCATCAGAGGCCAGGCCACCAGTGAAAGCAGCCATGTCATATACCAGCTCAGCAGCAATCATTATGCAGCTTTTTATATTGGTATTACTACCAACCAGCAGACCACCAGAATGCATGGCCACAACCAAGTTGTGGCTAAGAGCAAAGTGGACCACCCTATGTCACAACATGCAGTAGACCATAACATACTTGATTTCAAACAGTGCTTCACAGTCCAGGCCATCTGAATCCTCACCTCCACCACAAGCTTTCCTGAACTACACAGATGGGAATTATCCTGTTATCCTTACAATACATTTTCCACTTCCAAAATTATTCCAGGCTCAACCTGTGGTAACCTACAGCCCCACAACCTCCACCCAACAGTTTCCACTTCCTCTGTCCAATGCCCTCCTCCAAATTCACATTCCCTCACCCTCATTGTGCGCCACTCTCTCCCAACACATACACCAGTCTTTCTGCCTCTCTGCTCCTCTCCTTTTCCGCTCCCCTTTCTCAACCCCCAACCCCACATCACCCTGAAGCTGCAGCTGGCAGCCTTTCCCTGTTACCTTCTAGTCCATGTATGCTCCACCAGACTCTGCTCTTCTCTCCTCCCATGTATACCTAGCTACCCCCCGCCCCTTTCCTTCCCAGCTCCATGGTGTGAGAGAATAAAATATCAGTGTAGCCTTCAAGCGGTGGAATAATCAGTTCTAGTGTTGGCTGTCTACAGAATATGTAGCTGTGAGAAGCAGATTATGTAACAGCAACACAAAGTGGTACAGTGCTGATAACTCTGTTAAAAGTGGCAGGTGGACCAAAAAATAAAATTACAGAAAAGTCTGTAATTATTTATCGTGCAAGTAATGTGATAAAATATTATGCACTTGTGAAAGTTATTACTTATTTGCAGAAATTAATATATCACTTAAGCATAATAAATGACTTTGTCATAAGATCATCCACCTAAGTGGGACAATATGTGATGTTATACAACACACTGGAAGAGTGATGGCTACTTTTCCAAAGAATGATATTCAAAAACGATAAAACAATACAATGAAATATGACATATGATAGCACATGTACTGTGCTGATTTGTTATTTACTTTCATGTGACAAGCCATGTCAAGGGACAAAGTGTGTTATCAAGGTGAGATGGAGCTCACAGTAACCATGCGGGAAGAAGTATCTGCATGGGAGTTTGTGTACGCTCCATATATTGCCAGCCCAGGAAGGAGTATAGTGCTTCAGTTCAGAAATAAAAGCCAAAACTAAACAATGCTGAGATTTACTTTTGAAGGCAAAGCACAGTGTAATATAATTAGTATTCAAAACTTTAAACCAAGACTGTCAAATTGACATTCACATTCTGTGCTATGATGTTACTGTTAATGCTCTCATGGAATCAACTGTTCATTGTGAGAAGAGTACTGTAATGAATTGAGAGAATGTATTAGCTTGTATATGTTTGAGAAAAAAATGAACAGTGTGCTAAAAATTTGTGTTATACATATATACATTTACATCTATATGTCACAAACCATGGTGAAGCGCATGGTAGATGGTACACCCCACTGTACCAGTTGGTAGAGTTTCTTCCCATTCTCTTCACGTATGGAGTGTGTGAAGAATGATTGTTAAATGCCTCTGTGCTGCTGTAATTGATTTCACCATGGCCTCATGATCCATACATGAGCAATATGTAACGGTTTGTATTATATTACTGGAATCACCATTTAAAGCCAGTTCTTGAACCATTTTAACTATCTCAGGATACTTTTTGTCTGTCTTCAAGAGTCTGTCAACTCGGTTTCTTCGAGTTCTCTGTGACTCTCTCTCATGGATCAAACAAAAGCGTGACCATTTGTGCTGCCTTCCTCTGTATACATTGGTATCCCCATATAATTATTTTTGGTACAGGTCCCATAGATTTGAATAATATTCTAGAATGGGTCACACGTGTGATTTGTAACTAATCTCATTTGTATACTTCTTGCAGTTCCCCAGTACTCTATCAATAAACTGCAGTCTGCCACCTGCTTTACCGTGACTGATCCTCATTTCTTTTTCGATTTCTTCACATTTTTCATTCTGCCATTTATCTTAGCTTCAGTGCACTTCCTATTTATTTCATTCCACAGTGAGATGTATTTCTGTATTCCTGAAATTCACTGAACATTTTTCTACTTCCTTCTCTCATCAATCAACTGAAGTATTTCTTCAGTTACCCTTGGTTTCTGTGCTGATACCTTCTTTGTACCCATGTTTTTCCTTCCAACTTTTATGATTGCCTGTAAATGAAGCAGGCAAAATGGAATACAAACGTCCCAAAAATGATATCGACAGGAGGTGCAAAATGGCTAAGCAGGGATGGCTAGAGGACAAATGTAAGGATGTAGAGGCTTATCTCACTAGGGGTAAGATAGATACTGCCTACAGGAGATATAAAGAGACCTTTGGAGAAAGGAGAACCACTTGCATGAATATCAAGAGCTTTGATGGAAACCCAGTTCTAAGCAAAGAAGGGAAAGCAGAAAGGTGGAAGGAGTATATAGAGGGCCTATACAAGGGCGATGTACTTGAGGACAATATTATGGAAATGGAAGAGGAGGTAGATGAAGATGAAATGGGAGATATGATATTGGGTGAAGAGTTTGACAGAGCAGTGAAAGACCTGAGTCAAAACAAGGCCCCCGGAGTAGACAACATTCCATTAGAACTACTGACAACCTTGGGAGAGCCGGTCCTGACAAAACTCTACCATATGGTGAGCAAGATGTATGAGACAGGCGAAATACCCTCAGACTTCAAGAAGAATATAATAATCCCAATGCCAAAGAAAGCAGGTGTTGACAGATGTGAAAATTACCGAACTATCAGTTTAATAAGTCACAGCTGCAAAATACTAACGCGAATTCTTTACAGACGAATGGAAAAACTTATAGAAGCGGACCTCGGGGAAGATCAGTTTGGATTCCGTAGAAATGTTGGAACACGTGAGGCAATACTGACCCTACGACTTATCTTAGAAGAAATATTAAAGAAAGGCAAACCTACGTTTCTAGCATTTGTAGACTTAGAGAAAGCTTTTGACAATGTTGATTGTAATACTCTCTTTCAAATTCTGAAGGTGGCAGGGGTAAAATACAGAGAGCGAAAGGCTATGTACAATTTGTACAGAAAGCAGATGGCAGTTATAAGAGTCGAGGGACATCAAAGGGAAGCAGTGGTTGGGAAGGGAGTGAGACAGGGTTGTAGCCTGTCCCCGATGTTATTCAATCTGTATATTGAGCAAGCAATAAGGGAAACAAAAGAAAAGTTCAGAGTAGGTATTAAAATCCATGGAGAAGAAATAAAAACTTTGAGGTTCGCTGATGACATTGTAATTCTGTCAGAGATAGCAAAGGACTTGGAAGAGCAGTTGAACGGTACGGACAGTGTCTTGAAAGGAGGGTATAAGATGAACATCAACAAAATCAAAATGAGGATAATGGAATGTAGTCGAATTAAGTCTGGTGCTGCTGAGGGAATTAGATTAGGAAAGGAGACCCTTAAAGTAGTAAAGGAGTTTTGCTATTTGGGGAGCAAAATAACTGATGATGGTCGAAGTAGAGAGGAATTAAAATGTAGACTGGCAATGGCAAGGAAAGCATTTCTTAAGAAGAGAAATTTGTTAACATCGAGTATTGATTTAAGTGTCAGGAAGTCATTTCTGAAAGTATTTGTATGGAGTGCAGCCGTGTATGGAAGTGAAACGTGGACGATAAATAGCTTAGACAAGAAGAGAATAGAAGCTTTCGAAATGTGGTGCTACAGAAGAATGCTGAAAATTAGATGGGTTGATCACATAACTAATGAGGAGGTATTGAATAGAATTGGGGAGAAGAGGAGCTTGTGGCACAACTTGACTAGAAGAAGGGATCGGTTGGTAGGACATGTTCTGAGACATCGAGGGATCACCAATTTAGTATTGGAGGGCAGCGTGGAGGGTAAAAATCGTAGAGGGAGACCAAGAGATGAATACACTAAGCAGATTCAGAAGGACGTAGGTTGCAGTAGGTACTGGGAGATGAAGAAGCTTGCACAGGATAGAGTAGCATGGAGAGCTGCATCAAACCAGTCTCAGGACCGAAGACCACAACAACAACATATGTTTTTGTTTCCAACTTCTGTGACCGCCATTTTTAGAGATGTCCATTCCTTTTCAACTGTACTGCCTACTAAGATATTCCTTATCCCTTGGACATCTGCAAGTGTATCCCTCCATTCCTTTGTGCTTTCACATCCCACTACTTTGTACAATGATTCTTCCTGACTAGTCTCTTAAATTTCACCCTACTGCTCATCATTACCAAATTGTGATCTGAGTCTTTATCTGCCCTGGGTACACCTTACAATCCAATATCTGATTTCGGATTCTCTGCCTTACCATGACATAATCTAACTGAAATATTCCTGTTTCTCCTGGCCTTTTCCAAAAACATCTCCTATTCTTGTTATTCTTAAACAGAGTATTAGCTGTTATTACTTGAAATTTATTTAAGAACTCAATTAGTCTTTCTGCTCTCTCATTCCTTGTCACAAGCCTATATTCACTTTTAATCTTTTCTTGTATTCCTTCCCCTACAACTACAGTCCAGTCTGCCATAACTATTAGATTTTCATCTCAATTTACGTACTGTATTACTCTTTCAATAACCTCATACACTTTCTCTGTCTCTTCATCTTCAGCTTGCGACATCGGCATTGTAAGGTAACGGAGGATAATATGGAGCTCTTTCAAGTAGTTCGTAATTTAAATTTAAAGTACAGCAGCAGAAATAATATGTTGGGCTGGTGCACTTCAATCAAAATGTTTCATAGTGGAATTAAGTAATAAAGATGTTTAGAACAACTGCAAAGTAAGTCGTTATTTTATTATGAAGACACCATTCAGTTTCGATCTTTGTAATGCCACACAAATATTTGTATGTCTCATATTTTGTGCAAAGACTTCATTAAATAAAGGTTGAGGGTGAAACTGTGCCAAAACATGGAGTTATTCCTCATTATGTAAATCTGATAGCATGTCATAAATTAGTTCTGATTTTAATTTTCTGGGCTTAAGAATAAAATTATGTATTAAATACAGAGTGAAAATAGTGTAATGCAAAATGGACATGAAAATACTTATTTTGTTTTTTGATGAGTGTTCATAGTTCTGTTACATAGTGTTTCTATTTTTTTTTTTTTTTTTTTTTTTTTTTTTTTTTTTTTTTTTAAATTGCAATGAATTATAAAATTATGTGGTGATAAATGTGTGTAAAAGTATATAATGTATTTAGGTTTAAGTATTTAAATCATATAAAAATTGTAAACGAATTGTGGCCATGTTTAGGAACTATTTTGATTAATGTAGTGTCACGGGACCCGATTCAGGACTGGGGATATGAGCAGAAAAATTGGTTCTTCGTCCATTGTGGTGGTAAGTTCAGAGTGTTCAGAGTGGCAAAGTGCCATGAGTGTAAGCATGGACACCGGTGTATGTCAATAAACTGTGAAGGAACAACGTGAAAGTGTGTAGGTGCGAGACAATACACCATGTGTACAAATTGCATCGATTATTATTAACATCCATGGCCACAAAGTTAGAAACATTTCAATCTGAACTTGTATAGTGTACCTCATCTTGCGCAAGGTTGTGCTATAGACAATTGTGTATTCAGTTCACTGCTGCTCAAAGGCTAGCCAATATATGACTCAGTATTAGGTGTGCAGGGTGCAAATGCAACCGTTCACTACCAACCCCCTTTGCAGATGAGCCATCTGAAAAATAGGTAGTGAATGAGCCCGAGTACAGTTGCAGCATGTATACCTGAACTATTGTTGTAAATGTTTGTTTGCTGTCTATCACTGAACTGTTCACAGGAAGACACTGTCTGCCCTACTGATCTATTTGTAACACATCCTACTCCCATTATGCCATTTTCTGCTGCTGTTGACATTACCCTACACTCATCTGACCAGAAATCCTTGTCCTCTTTCAATTTCATTTCACTGACTCCTACTATATCAGACTGAGCCTTCACATTTCCCTTCTCAGATTTTCTAGCTTCCCCACCATGTTCAAGCTTCTAACATTCCACACCCCAACTCATAGAACATTATCCTTTCATTGGCTATTCAATGTTTTTCTCATGGTCAACTTCCCCTTGGCAGTCCCCTCCCAGAGATTCGAATGGGGGACTATTCTGGAATCTTTTGCCAATGGGGACATCATTACGACACTTTTTCAATTACAGGCCACATATCCTGTAGATACAAGTCATGTGTCTTTAATGCAGTGGTCTCCATTGCCTTCTGCATCCTAATGCAATTGATCATTGCTGATTCTTCTGCTTGTAGAGGCAGTTTTCCAACCCAAGGACAAGAGAGTGACCTAAACCTCTGTCCATTTCTCTGCCCTCTTTGACAAGGCAGTTGATAGACTGGGGGGTGACTTCTTATGCTGGAAGTCTTCAGCTGGCGATGTTGATTATTAATCAAAATTTAAGCGGTGGTGGATTTTGGACCTGGGACTGAGGACATTCTGATTACTGATCAAAGACACTACCCCTTGACCATACGTGCATTGCATCCCTACAAAGTGTAATACCCAGGTATTTGTTGGAGTTTGGCAATTCCAGCTGTGACTCACTGACATTATAGTCATAGAATACTATGTTGTTTTTGTTTTGTGAACTGCACAATTTTACATTTCTAAGTATATAAAGCAAGCTCCCAATTTTTGCAAGACTTAGAAATTTTATCAAGATCTGACTGAATATTTTGTGCCACTTCTTTCAGACAGTACTTCATTATAGATAACAGCTCATGTAAAGGAAGTCAGAAGTTACTATTAATCTTGTCTGCAAGGTCATTAATATACAACTTGACCAGTAAGGATCCCAACACACTTCCTTGGGGCACACCCAAAGTTTCTTCTACATCTGATAATGACTCTGCATCCAAGATAACTTGCTGCATCCTCCCTGCCAAGAAATTCTCAATCCAGTCACAAATTTTGGTTGGTACTCCATATAATTGTGCTTTTGACAATAGCTGTAGATTTGGTACTGAGTCAGATGTTTCTTATAAATCAAGAAATGCCTCATCTACCAGACTCCCTTGATTGAAAGTTTTCAGTATGTCATGCGAGAAAAAAAGGATTGGTACTCACCACATAGCGGAGATGCTGAGTCGCAGACAGGCATGACAAAAAGATTGTAACAAATAAGCTTTCAGCCATCAAGGCCTTTGTCAAAAATAGACTACAGACACAAACACACTCACGCAAACGCATCTCACACACACAACTCAGCATCTCTGCTGTATGTTGAGTAGCAACTTTCTTTTTCATAATATTGTTACATTTCATCCTGGATTTTTCATTGTTTGAAAAAACGAGTTGGGTTTCACATGATTAATGTCTGGGAACGCATGCTGATTGGCATGGTGGAGGCCATTCTGTTTGAGATACCTCAGAATGTGTTCTAAGCTTCTACAAAAAATTGATGTAAATGATATTGGATGGTAGTTTTGTGGATCAACACTACTACCCTTTTCGTAAATGAGTGTGACCTATGCTATTTCCAAGTACTGGGCACTTTCTTTTACTTGAGGCATCTATGATAAATTACAGTTAGAAGAGAACTCAGCAACAAATTGAGAATAGAATTTGATAGTGATTCGATCAGGCACTGAAGCTTTGTTCGGTTTTAATGATTTCAGCTGCTTCTCAATGCCACTGACACTAACGCTTATTTCACTCATCTTTCTGGTGGTACGAGAATTAAGTTGGAGCAAATCTCCTGGGTTTTCCTTTGTACAGCAATATTTAAAAACACAGTTAAGCATTTCTGCTTTAAAAACACAGTTAAGCATTTCTGCTTTTGCTTTGCTGTCTTCAACTTCAGTTCCAGTCTTCTCCATATGAGACTGGACACTAACTTCATTGCCACTAACAGTCTTTACATATGACCAGAATTTCTTTGTGTTTTGTGAAAGGTCATTTAACAATATTCTGCAATGGTAATCACTGAAGGTTTCACATATTGCTCTCTTGACAATGAAACACATTTCATTCAGCATCTCTATCTATTGCCCTATGCTTTTTCTTAATTTGTGATCATTACTGCCAGAACAGATTCATGGTGAATGTTAACAGTTTTGATGTGCACATCTTAAAAGAGGTCAGGTCTACTTGTTGCCAGAAGATCTAATATATTTTCATCATGAGTGGGGATTCAAATTATCTGTTCTAGACAGTTTTCAATGGAGGAATTTAATAATGTACCAGTAGGCACTGAGCCTAACAGAAGCACTAGCAGTGGTAGCAGAGTAGCATTTACTGATATACAGTAATTCAGGTTCTTTATTTCTGACCTGCTTCTGCATAGATGTGAACTATATCTGTATATTTTACTATGTAGACCATTGATTAGCAAATTACTGTAAGTTTTTGTTTTTGTGTAAATATTGGTGCATGTCCTTGTGTAAGGTGGCTTCCTAGTGCAATTTTCCTGCTGTCAGACTGCCACATCATGGCACTAAGTTTAAATCTTGTGCTGGTACACAGCATATAGTTTAGAATAGTTATCTCGTGCAGCAGCTTTTGGGTAAGCAGACTTTTTGGTAACAGTTAAGTGTAGATACATTCTCTTCAGTAGAGAAATTTATTTCTGTTTAAGAGCTTGCCACCTTAGGGCACAGCAAGAAACTGCAGAGCAGTTTTTAGTGTTTCTTTATTCTCCTAATTATATTTTGTGTACATTCCAAATCCGACAGCGCCATTTGCGATTTTATATCTATTTTTACACACTACGATATGACTAGGGACCAAGCTTGTTGTGAGCAGACACTCCTTACCTGGTGAGGAAAAGCATAGATCACACCTTTAGAATGGATGAACTAACTTTTTTTTTTAAATAATGTTTAACCTGTTTTAATGTAACCTGTGATACTTCACCCTTTACCTTAACCTATGTTGGAATTTACCTTTATCTGTGCCCAATGTTATTTACTGTCTGATCTGATGTTGCTACATCATGTCTAATGTGGTGATGATCAACGAGAAGTCTGCCAACTGGTTCTTGAGCAGTATATATTCTGGAAGTCCCCTGCTGGTACTTAGCAATATAAATCTGATTTTATGGCTTGTTGCCATTGTGGCATTCAGTCTTTACAAGAAGGGAGAGAGAGAGAGGGAGGGAGAGAAGGGGGAGAGAGAGAGAGAGAGAGAGAGAGAGAGAGAGAGAGAGAGAGAGAGAAAGAAAGAAAGAAAAAATTGGGATGACGACTACTAAGCCACGAGAACAAGGTGCCTTTGACAGTTATTGTGGGCAAATTCCTCTATCCATTCTTATGATTTCCTGACCTGAAATGTTCATGTCATTTCAGTTACTCTAAAGTCTGAGTTTGACTTGTAAAGAAAGAAGAACGTTTGGTCCTACAAGTGGTACAGTCATTATTTCTAGATGCATTTCAACAGTTGAAAACTGTCATAATTTTTCCATGAAAATAGATGTCTGAAAGGCTAACAATTACCATTTCTTGTAAATTGCTTGACAACTACCTTTACATGATACGATGTACACTATAATCATCAGTTTAATCTGGTCTATCTAGACTTAATACAAAGATATACTGTTACATGCAATATAATTCTTTATAATTACCCACTGTCATTGTATTCTAAAACTTACGAGTGTTTTATTCATATGTGCTGCTGCTTGAAATATCTTCTACCTCTACTTGACACAATGATATACTGTCAAGTGCAACATGGTTCTCAGTAACCACCTTTCATCAATGCTCTATTCCTTTCAAAAGAAATATATTTACTTTAATTAGATCTACAACTTACATGCACAAAATTAGAACTAGCGATGTATTAACATAATTATATCATGATATAATGTCACATGCAACCTAATTCTCTGTAATCGCTCATCGTCAAGATACTCTCAAACTTACTTCTGCTTGTTTGTATGAGCTGCCACTTGAAATAATTTTGTTAAGTGTACTTAATGAAAGTCCTTGGTCCTTCATATGCATAGTCAGTTGAGAAGAGAACATATATGATGTTTGGATGAGAATCCATAAAATTGAATTTTATGTCTCAGACCTGCCTCCTGCTTAATTTTGAAAATTTGACATAATTTTTTTGTCATTTTCACACTTGACTTTATGGTGTTTAGTAAATATACTGATGTGTGAGAAAATACTTCTCATAATATAAGCATTATAACACTTGGATGATCTGTCCAAAGAGAAACCTCACTTTGTTTATTTATCGACATGGGATATGTAATAATTCAGTATGGTATTTGTGTACCTTACTTCTATATTTTCATGTTTATGTACTAATTTATGGTTGAGCAGCAGGAGATATGACAGGAACACAGTAATTTTGTACCTCACTTTAGTTTTTCCATGTTTATGTGTCAGATATGTCACAGGTTTCAATATTTTCATTGTTTTGTAATTAATTATGTTTGATCAAACTCAGATATTAGAGGGACTGCTTGTACGTCAGCTGGTAGTATCTAGCATTTGTTACTTGAATTAACCAACATAGCATTATATATGTCATGTACTCTGTCCTGCAGAATGCTAATTGTTCACCCTTCATTGATCAGTCAATAGGGAGTGTTGGGGTTAATTTTTGGGGACTGAGAAGGTGACGCAGTGGCAAGTCCATTCTGTAGGGAATGCTGAACACTCCTCTCCCTCTGACGTCACAGTGAAGTACTGGAACAGTTGGGGTCCTGGGTAGGGGGGTTTCCTGTCTTTGGGGTCTGTCATCTTTTCTTCTTCAACTCCAACACTCCAAATCTTCTATTTCATTTCTTACTCCTCATCAGAGTACCAAGCTATCTTTCCCTCTGTCCATATGCATATGTCTCTATTGCTGAGACCCTTCTCACTTATCGTGTCAGCTTTAATTAAGTGACTAAAGCCTATTTTATAGGATGATCCAGGGAACAAGTTGGCATTTATGTGTTATTAAATGTAACTATACTACTGTTTGTCACATATATATATAGCCTATTCATATTGTTGTCGTGATGTACCAGTAATTTATGATTCATTTATTGTGTATCTACACGTAAGTTGCAAAAACTTACTTATATGCAAATATGCTCTGTTATGTAACCATATTATCGTGAGGAATGAGCAATTTGCAACCACACTCATGATGTCTCAATACTACTATATGTTGACACTTACTATTAAGGAAGAAGCAATGATTGTATTGCGTAAATATTCCTGTGAGTAATAGTTATATGTTTGTAATGATGGAAATTAAGCATCGGAAGAGTCTTTATGAATGAAAAACAGAATAATTGGTCATTGTTCAGGCATTCCATTCTACACAGCAGTCTGCGAACTGCCAACATCAAGATTTTCTGTAAAGCGGTCTGTGTACTGCAAATTACCTCATATAATTAAGAAATAACTGGATCTTTGTACTATTGAGTAATAATTTTGTATTATGCTTCATATTAATTTACATATTTAATCAGATATTGGATTTATTTCATACCATAAGTAAAATGCTTGTTCCTCCATGTGTCAGAAAAGGTTTTGTTCAACTTTCAGTTTCAGAAATCCTTTTGGGGTGTTGAAACATAACAGCTCATTTAGACCCACTTAAAATATACATTCTCCAGATGAATTCGGATTACACATGCATACAAAATATGTAACTTCTCTAGAAAAAATTATACCTGCAAAAATAACTGTTGATTTCATTTAACTCAAAGTGTAGAAGCTCTGTAAATGAAGGGAACATTTTCCATGAAGGAAGCCTCAAGTAATTAACGAAATATGTAAATGCATTATTGTAATTATGTATTCGAAAAATTATACTCGAATAGTATCACAAATACGATCCAACATAGAATTGTACTTGCTGTTCTGGAGTGAACATACGTTTATGTATGTATTTTCAGTTCTTATATGTTAATTTTAATTGTTAGTTAATCAAAAAATGATTCTAAACAATGCTGAATATTGTTCAGGATTGTTTGGAATATATATATAGGGGTAGCCACATTGGCACAGGGAGTCAGTCTGGTTTTGGTTTTTGAGCAGTGAGCATGTAGCTGCTCCATTTGTATTGTAAGTATTGTTTACTTCTGTAATAATGCTTTGATTTTGTTTTGAAAGTATAATAAATATATTGAAACATTATGCAAGATTAATTATTAATTTAGTGTTACAGTTAAATTTACAGTGACTGTTAATGGATTCAGGACAACCACTGTGGCAGATCATGAGTAACTATGAGTAACCCCATTATTAAGTAAAAACAATACGAGTAGTTAAGTTGCGTTTTAACTCAAGGAGAATTGGCTGATGTCTGTAAACAGATGATAGCAGTGTTGGCTACTGTTGACATGCTTCTGGCTAATTCTCAAAGTTGCAGTGATATTGGGGCACTGGTAACAAGACCTGCAACATCTTTGGTGCCGTTGAAATCCCTTGGTGAGCTGGGTGTCACTGCATTTTCAGATACGTAACATCTGACCAGTCCATCTTCACTCAAGAGTGGGCAGCAAACAGTGGTGGGTTCGTGGGTCACTGGGTGGTAGGCAGAAAGAGAGAGCAGGTCATGTAGCTGTCTACCTATGCCTTAGCAAGAGGTACAAGATTCTACCCAGTGTTGATGATAACTCTGAGCCAGGAAGGGATGCCTCTCCTGTTGCCCAGTCCGGACAAGTACTGTGGATGGGTGTGTTTGTCATTGGGAGCTCCAATGTTAGGCGGGTGATGGAGCCCCTCAGGGATATAGCAGGGAAAGTGGGAAAACATGCCAGTCTGTGCTCAGTATGCTATCTGGGAGGTCTCATCCAAGTTGTGGAAGAGGTGCTGCTGGCAGCTATTATGTGTACTGGGTGCAACCGGCTACATACAGTACCGCAAGTCAGCATGAACAATGCCTGCTGCTTGGGTTCTGAGGGCATCCTCAGCTCATTCTGGTGGAGGCTCATTTGGTGAAGGCAGACACCATTACACATGGGATGCAAGCTAAGGAGTCTATTTGTAGCATGATAATCAGGACTGATCACGGTACTCTTGTTTGGAGCAGAGTAGAAGGTGTAAAGCAGAGGCTCAGATGATTCTGCGATGATACTGGATGTGAATTTCTCGACCGCCAAAATTGGTTACAGAATTGTAGGGTTCCCCTTAATAGGTCAGGCATGCATTACATGCAGGAAGCAGCTACTAGGATAGCGTAGTACTTATGGTGTGCACAAGGGGCTTTTCTAGGTTAGAGAAACCCTCGCTCGGGATCAAAGATGATTTGCCTGATAAATTAGCCACAATGTCCTCAGAGAACGTTCATCATCACAGATCAGATATAGAAAAGGTTAATATCATTTCAGCAAAGTGCAGGAACATCCATGGAAAGGTGTCAGAATTAGTATCATTTACTGAAAGCTATAATTCACAGATCATGTTAGAAACAGGAAGTTAATTGAAACCAGATATTAAAGACAACAAAGTCCTAAATTGAGGTTGGAATATTTACTGTAAGGATAGGTAAGTCTCCAATGTTGGTGGTGTGTTTATTGCAGTAAAGTATTCAATAAAATCTAGCAAGGTTATCACAGTTTCCGATTGTGAATTAATCTCGGTGAAGTTAAGTATTAAAGATCAGTCAAAAATGGTAATAAGATGCTTTTAGAGAATACCTGGGAGTTCTAGTGGTAGAGTGCTTCAAACAGAAGTTGCAGAATACCGATAATAATTTTCCTGATCGTGCTGTTGTAATAGGGGGTGACTTCAACTTGCCAGGTATGGATTGGGAGTGTCATGCTATCAAAATTGGTGCCAGAGACAGGAATTCATTTGACATTGTTCTGGATGTCTTGTGTAAAAATTTCTTTGGGCAGATAGTTATAGAACCGACTCATGAGGGTAATGGCTTAGATCTCCTGACAACAAACAGACCTGAACTTATCGAATCAATTAACATAGATTATAAGGCTGTGATAGCATCTATGACAATGGGTGTGACAAAGAATATTAAGAGAGGTAGGAAGATTTTTTTGTTTAGCAAAAGTGACAGGATACAGATTCAGCGTATCTGAGCAGCCAGTATCAATTATTCGGTGATGAGGACGAAGATATGGAAAACAAATGGAAAAAATTCAAAGGAATCATGCAATACGCCCTAAACAAATATGTTCTGAGTAATGTCTTAAAGGATGGGAAAGAACCACCATGGTTTAGCAGCCATGTTACGTAAACTAAGAGAACTTCATCTCAGATTCAAGAGAAATAAAAACCTAGCTGACAAACAAAAGCTGAATGAAGTGAAAATGAGCATAAGGAGAATAATGAGAGAAGTGTTCAATGACTTTGAAAGCAACACTCTGTCATCCTATCTGAGTAAAAATCCTAAGACATTTTGGTCGTATGTAAAATCAGTAAGTGGGTCAAAATCATCTATTAATTTATTCAGTGATCATACTGGCAGCGAAGCGGAAGACACACTATTGGCCATTAAAATTGCTACACCACGAAGATGACGTGCTACAGATGCGAAATTTAACCGACAGGAAGAAGATGCTGTGATATGCAAATGATTAGCTTTTCACAGCATTCACACAAGGTTGGCACCAGTGGTGACACCTAAAACGTGATGACATGAGGAAAGTTTCCAACCAATTTCTCATACACAAACAGCAGTTGACCAGCATTGTCTGGCGAAATGTCGTTGTGATGCCTCGTGTAAGGAGGAGAAATGCATACCATCACATTTCCAACTTTGATAAAGGTCTGATTGTAGCCTATCGCAATTGTGGTTTATCGTATCGCAACATTGCTGCTCGCGTTGGTCGAGATCCAATGACTGTCAACAGAATATGTCTAAGCTTATAGGTGATAGTGTAGTGGGTGGTGGTGGTGGTGGTGGTGGTGGTGGTGGTGTCACTTGTGGAAAAGTTCCTGTAGTAGTTGGTGTTAGAGGTGCACATTTTTTAGATTGAACTCAGCTTATAGGTATACCTGCTTAAAGGAAATCCGTCTAACTATGGGCTCATCTTCTGAGGATGTAATGTTTCCAAGTAGAGAAGAAATTAGCATATTTCATCAAAATATAGGAGGTATTAGAGATAAAGTTAGTGGACAGCTTATAGATGTTGACTATGAAATTATTGGTATATCAGAGCACCACTTAAATAATCTGACAATTCAGAGGCTTCCTTTACCAGGCTACAGATTAGCTGGCTGTTTTTCAAGGAGATCCTTGCGGGGTGGGGGAGTGGCTCTGTATGTAAAAAACAGTATTCCATTTGAGTCCATAGAGGTATCACAACACTGCACTGAGCAGATATTTGAATGTTGTGCAGCGGTAGTTGAATTTAGTGAAACTAAACTTCTAATTGTTGTTGTTTATAGGTCGTCTAACTCTGACTTCAGAGGATTTCTGCTCAAGCTAGAGAGGGTTCTTGATTCACTTTGTAGGAAGTAATGGAAACTAGTTATATGTGGTGATGTCAATATAAATTTTGTATATGATGGTGCAAGGAAAAGGATGTTGGTAGATCTCCCAAATTCATATGATCTGATGCAAACTGTGTTTTTTCCAACTAGGGTGCAGGGGAACAGTAGCACAGCCATAGACAATATTTTTATTCATTCTTCATTACTAGATGGACATTCTTTTAGTAAATGCATGAATGGCCTTTCAGACCATGATGCACACATTTTAACACTAAAAGGCTTTTGTACTCAAACCAATGTCATATTTAATTACAAACTATGTAGGAAAATTAATCCAACAGCAATAGAGAGGTTTTTAAACCTTGTCAAGGAACAAGAGTGGCAGGATGTTTATAGTGCCAATAACATAGATGATAAATACAATGCTTTCCTTAACACATTTCTCATGCTCTTTGAGAGATGCTTTCCATTAGAACATTCTAAATGGGGTACTAGCAGTAATGATGGGCAGCCCGGGTGGCTGACTAGTGGGATAAGGATGTCATGTAGAACAAAGTGGGAGTTATATCAAAATGTTAGAAGTAGTCACAATCAAGCTACAGTAGACCATTAAAAACAGTATTGTAAGGTGCTTAAAAATGTTATCAGGAAGGCAAAGAGTATGTGGTGTGCGAATAGAATAGCTAATTCAAGGATAAAATTAAAACCATATGGTCAGTTGTGAAGGAAGTGTCAGGTCAGCAGCACAAGGTCGATGATATAAAGTCAGTTCGCAGTAAAAATATTTATGTTACTGATAAATCAGATGTATGTACAGTATTTAACAATCATTTTCTGAGCATTCCCGGTGAATTAAATGAAAATTTAGTTTCTACAGGAAATCATACACTCCTGGAAATTGAAATAAGAACACCGTGAATTCATTGTCCCAGGAAGGGGAAACTTTATTGACACATTCCTGGGGTCAGATACATCACATGATCACACTGACAGAACCACAGGCACATAGACACAGGCAACAGAGCATGCACAATGTCGGCACTAGTACAGTGTATATCCACCTTTCGCAGCAATGCAGGCTGCTATTCTCCCATGGAGACGATCGTAGAGATGCTGGATGTAGTCCTGTGGAACGGCTTGCCATGCCATTTCCACCTGGCGCCTCAGTTGGACCAGCGTTCGTGCTGGACATGCAGACCGCGTGAGACGACGCTTCATCCAGTCTCAAACATGCTCAATGGGGGACAGATCCGGAGATCTTGCTGGCCAGGGTAGTTGACTTACACCTTCTAGAGCACGTTGGGTGGCACGGGATACATGCGGACGTGCATTGTCCTGTTGGAACAGCAAGTTCCCTTGCCGGTCTAGGAATGGTAGAACGATGGGTTCGATGACGGTTTGGATGTACCGTGCACTATTCAGTGTCCCCTCGACGATCACCAGTGGTGTACGGCCAGTGTAGGAGATCGCTCCCCACACCATGATGCCGGGTGTTGGCCCTGTGTGCCTCGGTCGTATGCAGTCCTGATTGTGGCGCTCACCTGCACGGCGCCAAACACGCATACGACCATCATTGGCACCAAGGCAGAAGCGACTCTCATTGCTGAAGACGACACGTCTCCATTCGTCCCTCCATTCACGCCTGTCGCGACACCACTGGAGGCGGGCTGCACGATGTTGGGGCGTGAGCGGAAGATGGCCTAACGGTGTGCGGGACCGTAGCCCAGCTTCATGGAGACGGTTGCGAATGGTCCTCGCCGATACCCCAGGAGCAACAGTGTCCCTAATTTGCTGGGAAGTGGCGGTGCGGTCCCCTACGGCACTGCGTAGGATCCTACGGTCTTGGCGTGCATCTGTGCGTCGCTGCGGTCCGGTCCCAGGTCGACGGGCACGTGCACCTTCCGCCGACCACTGGCGACAACATCGATATACTGTGGAGACCTCACGCCCCACGTGTTGAGCAATTCGGCGGTACGTCCACCCGGCCTCCCGCATGCCCACTATACGCCCTCGCTCAAAGTCCGTCAACTGCACATACGGTTGACGTCCACGCTGTCGCGGCATGCTACCAGTGTTAAAGACTGCGATGGAGCTCCGTATGCCACGGCAAACTGGCTGACACTGACGGCGGCGGTGCACAAATGCTGCGCAGCTAGCGCCATTCGACGGCCAACACCGCGGTTCCTGGTGTGTCCGCTGTGCCGTGCGTGTGATCATTGCTTGTACAGCCCTCTCGCAGTGTCCGGAGCAAGTATGGTGGGTCTGACACACCGGTGTCAATGTGTTCTTTTTTCCATTTCCAGGAGTGTATAACTCACTTGGCAAATGCCTTTCCGAAATTGATGTCTGAAATACTCCTCTGTGATACAGACAAGAGGGATATTGAGTCAATAATTAAATCACTGAAGACTAAGGACTCTCATGGTTATGATGGAGTGTCTAGCAGAATATTAAAGTACTGTGCTGCACATTTTAGCCCTGTATTTAGCCATATTTGTAATTTTTCCTTTAGGAATGGTCAGTTTCCTGAACGATTAAAGTACTCAGTAGTAAAGCCACTTTATAAAAAGTGAGAAAGGGATGATGTAGATAATTTTAGACCTATTCTTATGCCATCAGTGTTTGCAAAAGTTATTGAAAAGGCTATGTATGTAAGGATAATTGATCATTTTATATCATATGATTTGCTATCAAATGTACAGTTCGGCTTTAGAAGTCATTTAACAACTGAAAATGCTATATTCTCTTTTGTCTGTTAGGTACTGGATGGGTTAAATGAAATGTTTCAAACGCTTGGCATATTTTTTTGATTTAACTAAGGCATTTGATTGTTTTGATCACAAAATATTGCTCCAGAAGTTGGACCATTATGGAATACAGGGAGTAGCTCGCAATTGGTTCACCTCTTACTTTAGCAACAGGCAGCAAAAGGTCATTATTCACAATGTTGATAACGGCTGTGATGTGGGGTCTGAGTGGGGTACTGTCAAGTGGGGGGTGCCCCAGGGATCAGTGTTTGGGACACTCCTGTTCCTTATTTATATAAATGATATGCCCTCTAGTATTACGGGTAACTCTAAAATATTTCTGTTTGCTGATGACACTAGCTTGGTAGTAAAGGAGTTGTGTGCAACAATGGCTCGGTTTCAAATAGTGCAGTACATGACCTCAGTTCATGGCTTGTAGAAAATAAACTAATGCTAAATCACAGTAAGACTCAGTTTTTACAGTTTCTAACACACAATTCAACAAAACTTGACATTTTAATTTCACAGAATGGGCGTATGATTAGTAAAACTGAACAGTTCAAATTTCTAGGTGTTCAGATAGATAGTAAGCTGTCACGGAAAACCCACATTCAGGATCTTGTTCAAAGACTTAATACTGCCATTTTTTCTATTTGAACAGTATCAGAAGTGAGTGATCGTTCGACATGAAAATTAGTCTCTTTGCTTATTTTCATTCGCTATTGTCATATGGTATTATATTTTGGGGTAACTCTTCTCAGTCTGAAAGGATATTTTTGGCTCAGAAACGGGCGGTTCGGGCAATAAGGGGTGTTAGTTCACGAACCTCTTGTCGACCTCTGTTCACGAGGCTGGGTATTTTGACATTGGCCTCTCAATACGTATATTCCTTATTGTCATTTCTTGTTACCAATATTAGTTTATTCCCAAGAATAAGCAGCTTTCACTCGGTTAATACAAGGCAGAAATCAAACCTGCATTTGGATCGGACTTCCTTAACTCTTGTGCAAAAAGGTGTGCAGTATACTGCTGCATCCATTTTCAATAAGCTGCCACTCGAATTCAAAAATCTTAGCAGTAATCCACACACTTTCAAATCGAAACTGAAGAGTTTCCTGATGGGTCACTCCTTCTATTCTGTCGAGGAGTTCCTTGAAAAATTAAGCTGATTGTTATTTTATTGCTGATAGCGTTTACTTAAACTTATGGACTGACTTTTTTAAGGTTCATGAACTTTTACTTTTATCTGTTATTACATTTATGTTGTAATTTCATGTACTGACACATTCCATGACCTTGGAGATTTGCTCCTCAATCTGGTTCTACGGAACTTGACAAGTAAATAAATAAAATAAAAGGAGGGTAATACGGATCCCAACGGCCTCGTATGACTAGCAGTTGAGATGACAGGCATCTTATCCGCATGGCTGTAATGGATTGTACAGCCATGTCTCAATCCCTGAGTCAACAGATGGGGACATTTGCAAGACAACAATGATCTGCATGAACAGTTCGACAACATTAGCAACATTAGCATGGCCTATCAGCTCGGAGACCATGGCTGCGGTTACCCTTGACGCTGCATCACAGACAGGAGCGCCTGTGATGGTGTACTCAACGACGAACCTGGGTGACCGAATGGCAAAATGTCATTTTTCTGGAGGAATCCAGGTTCTGTTTACAGCATCATGATGGTCGCATCCGTGTTTGGCGACATCGCAGTGAACGCACATTGGAAGCATGTATTCATCATCGCCATACTGGCGTAACACCCGGCGTGATGGTATGGGGTGCCACTGGTTACACGTCTTGGTCACCTCTTGTTCACATTGATGGCACTTTGAACAGTGGACATTACATTTCAGATGTGTTACGACCTGTGGCTCTACCCTTCATTTGATCCCTGCGAAACTCTACATTTCAGCAGGATAATGCATGACCACATGTTCAGGTCCTGTACAGGGCTTTCTGGATACAGAAAATGTTCTGCTGCCCTGGCCAGCACATTCTCCAGATCTCTCACCAACTGAAAACGTCTGGTCAATGGTGGCCAAGCAACTGGCTCATCACAATACACCAGTCACTACTCTTGATGAACTGTGGTATCATGTTGAAGCTGCATGGGCAGCTGTACCTGTACATGACATCAAAGCTCTGTTTGACTCAATGCCTAGGATTATCAAGGCCGTTATTAAGGCCAGAGGTGGTTGTTCTGGGTACTGATTTCTCAGGATCTATGCACCCAAACTGCGTGAAAATGTAATCACATGTCAGTTCTAGTACAATATATTTGTCCAACGAATACCCATTTATCATCTGCATTTCTTCTTGGTGTAGCAATTTTAATGGCCAGTAGTGTAACTGACAGAAGCCCAAAATACTGATTTCAGTCTTCCAAAATTGTTTCACCATGGGAGATCATAGCACAGTCCTTCCTTTCAATCATTGTATGGATGCTGAAATGGCAGATATTGAGATAATTGATCATGGAATAGACAAACAACTCAAGTCGCTTAGTAGTGGAAAGGTGTCAGCACCAAATGAGACACCTATAACATACTAGAAAGATTCTGTGAAAGAGCTAGCTCCCCTTCTAGCAGTAATTTATTGTAGATTGCTTGAACAACAAAGGGTACCTAGCAACTGGAAGAAAGCACGGCTCATTCCCGTTTTTCAGAAGGGCCATAGGACAGATGCACACAATTATAGACCTATATCGTTGATGTAAATCTTTTGTAGAATTATGGAACATGTTTTATGCTCAAGAATAACGACATTCTTGGAGAAAGAGAATCTCCTCTATAAGAATCAACATGGATTCTGCAAACAGAGAATTGATGAATGGTGGAGTCTCTGGCAGTTGATCCTGAATGTAAATAAAATTTAATGTATTATGCATTAATAGGATATGAAATCCACTACTGCATAGCTAACACTATTGATGACAAACCGCTAGAAACAGTATCTACAAAAAAATATCTAGGAGTAACTATCCAGGGCGAATGTAAGTGGAATGTCTACACAAAACAAATAGTGGGAAAATTAGATCCCAGACTCAGATTCATAGTAGGAATCTTAAGGCAATGTAACTCATCCATGAAGGAAGTGGCTTATAAGGTGCTTGTTCAACCAATTCTTGAGTATTGTTCATCTATCTGGGATACCTAACAGAAAGGGCTGATAGAAGAGAGAGAGAAGATCCAATGAAGAGTGGCACATTTCAAAATGCTGTGCATCACAGAGAGATTTACTTCTGAAATTTTAAGGGAGCACTTTCTGGGAAGTCAGACATATTATTACTAACCCCCGCCACATTTAATGTCACGTAGTGACCACAAGGAGAAAGTTCGAGAAATTAGAGTCAATACAGCGGCTTACCGACAATCATGCTTCCCATGTGCTATTTGCGAGTGCAAGAGGGTTGGAGGCCTCAGCTACTGGTACAAAAAGTACCCTCCTCCACACACCATTAGGTGGCGCGTGGAGTACGATGTAGATGCAGATGTAATGTTTCATAGGATGTCTTGACATATCCACTACTAACAAAACTGTAATTTTCTCACTTGATTGTTGAATGATTAAAGTATCCACTGATGATTACAGTATGACTGGGGAACATGTGTACAAGCAAACTGAGGTTTTCTCTAAAATTTATGATTACATCAGGAGGTGAGTCTGGAGGGCAGTAGAAGGATCCAGTTGCCATTTTAGCCTAATCCTGATACTGAAACTTGCCCAAACATCTCACATGCACCTTCAGTTTCTGTCTCAGTGATTTAAGTTTCTTGTGTAGTGCAAAAAATACACTACTTCCATTTCCCATTAGCCTAGCCTTTTGATATACACTTAAATTTTTGCCAGGAATCTCACTGCAATCAATTTCAGTTTTCAACCAACTTATCACAACTAAACACCTCAAAAAAAGTTTTGCATCACCTCGGTACTGAGAGTTCTGGAACCTGTACAAAAATTTGGAATAGAGATCAACATAAACATTTTTGCTCTTTTTACTGCTCATGAAAACCACATGTTCAATGTTGTACCACCATACAGCGATACCTTCAGAGGTGGTGGTCCAGATTGCTGTTCACATCGATACTTCTAATACCCCGTAGCATGTCCTCTTGCATTGATGCATGCCTGTATTCGTCTTGGCATATTATCCACAAGTTCACCAAGGCACTGTTGTTTCAGTTTGTCCCACTGGTCAACAGCAATTCGGCGTAGATCCCTCAGGGTGGTTGGTGGGTCACATCATCCTTAAACAGCCCTTTTCAATCTATCCCAGGCATGTTTGATAGGGTTCATGTCTGGAGAATATGCTGGCCACTAGTTGAGCAATGTCATTATCCTGAAGGAAGTCATTCACAAGATGTGCATGATGTGGGTGCAAATTGTCATCCATGAAGATGAATGCCTCGCCAATATGCTGCCAATATGGTTGCACTATCGGTCGGAGGATAGCATTCACGTATTGTACAGCCGTTATGGCACCTTCCATGACCACTAGCGGCATACAACACAACAATGGTACCTTCTGAAAATTCTCCAAAATGTACATCAATCTCCACTGATATACACTAGAAATTGGGGTGATCTATTCCTTGACAGTAATTGTGAATCACAAATGCTGTTTTGCTATGAAATCAGTGAGTCGTGCTTCGGTAGCTCAGATGGTAGAGCGCTTGCCCGCGAAAGGCAAAGGTCCCGAGTTTGAGTCTCGATCGGGCACACAGTTTTAATCTGCCAGGAAGTTTCGTATCAGCGCACACTCTGCTGCAGAGTGAAAATCTCATTCTGGAAACATCCCCCAGGCTGTGGCTAAGCCATGTCTCCGCAATATCCCTTCTTTCAGGAGTGCTAGTTCTGCATGGTTCGCAGGAGAGCTTCTGTAAAGTTTGGAAGGTAGGAGACGAGGTACTGGCAGAAGTAAAGCTGTGAGTACCGGGCGTGAGTCGTGCTTCGGTAGCTCAGATGGTAGAGCGCTTGCCCGTGAAAGGCAAAGGTCCCGAGTTTGAGTCTCGATCGGGCACACAGTTTTAATCTGCCAGGAAGTTTCACTAGAGAATGATGTTTAGAACAACAGTAGGCTGGCATTTTAAATGAGCAGAAGTAATTTTAAGCATATAATTGTCAATAATAGTACAAGTTTATCACGACACTCGTAAATGTTCAAAATTTTGCGATATATCACAACACAAATGGCTACTAATACAATCAATGAAAGATAATGGAGAAGCAATGTGAACAGTAAAATATAATTTCAAATTGGCAGATGAACCTGGCATGTGTGGTCCCCCACAAAGCAAAGTCCTAAGTCAGCTTTTACATAATAAATAAACATGCGAACTCCATGGACTTTTTACTTAGCTGATTTTGTGACAACTTCAACACTGGAATCTCAAAAATGAACAGTGCAGCATCAGTTTACCTCAGCCAAAATTATGAAAATGTGCAGCACTAAAAATGTACATCTTCTGACTGAAGCAGAAGAAGATGAAGAATAAGAAATCCATAAAGTGAACCAGTTATTATTGACTTGAGTGTAGGTGTGGTGTGTGGCTGGAGTGGGATATTACAATGAAAATAATCAATTTTTGACAATATAATGTAACTGAAAGTATAAAATAATCTACTCACCAAGCAGCAGAAGGAGAACACAAACAAAAAAAGAAAGTTATAGTTATGCAAGCTTTAGGAGCCAGTAGCTCCTTCTTCTGGCAAAAGGGTTGAAGGGGGAGGAAAATGGGGGGAAGGAAAAGGACTGGAGAGGTTTAGGAAAAGGGGTAGATTTCCGAAGAGTCACCCAGAACAACAGGTCAGGAGAGACTCACCGGATGGGACGAGAAGGAAAAACTGATTGTTGGGGACTGCACCCAAAGAGATATGAAAACCTGAGAGCTTAGTGGTGGAAGAAATGGTAATATGCAAGACAGAGATTACCGAAAAAACATCATACATGCACTGTACGTAACAAAGGTGGAGGGGGATGGCAAAAAATAGACAGATCAGAAAATGAAAGATGTAGAATACTAAAGGAGAGCGAAGAAAGGAGTAGTTATTGTGAATAAATGCTGAGACAGGAGAAACTTAACGTAAATTAAGGTCAGGTGCATGGTGAGCACACATGCTGTAGTGCTAGTTCCCATTTGCAGAGTTCTGAGAAACTGGTGTCTGGAATTCAGATGGTGCATATGGTGAAACAGGACTGTCATGTAGTACAGCATGCTCTGCAACAGGATATTGTGTATTGCTGATATGCATTCTCTCCCTATGCTCATTCATCCTAAATGATAAACTGGTAGTAGTCATGATGAAGTGGCTGAACACTGTTTACATAACAGCTGATATATGACATGTGTTGTTTCACAGGTGGCTCTCCATCTCATAGTATATGTTTTGACAGTTACAGGGTTGGCACAGGTGGTGGTAGGAGGGTGCATAGGGCAAGTCTTGCTGTGGGGGCAGTCACAGGAATAGGAGCCATATGAGTAGGGAGGTGGGTGCAGAAGGAGCACAGGGTCTGACAAGGATATTGTGGACATTGGGAGGGCAACAGAAAGCTATTCTAGGTTTGGTTGGCAAAATCTCAGACAGAATGGATGTCATTCAGGGTACGACTTTAGGAAGTTGTAGTCTTATCAAAGTAGCTGATTAATACATTCACAAATCTGCTTTTGATCTAGGTTGATGGGATAATTACGTTCAGTGGAGGCTGAAGTGAGAATGGTGGTTTATTGCTGTAAAGAGTCTGCACCCAAACAAATATCTTTGCCTCGAATGCCAAGGCTGTGTGGGAGGGAATGTCTGACATGGAAAGGACGGAAACTGTCAAAATATAAATACTATAGTTTGTTAGTAGGTTTAATGTGGACAGAAGTGTGTAGCTGGCCTTTGGTGAGGGTGAGATCAACTTCAAGGAAAGTGGCATGGAATTCAGATTAGGACCACATGAAATTTAATTCTCCCAACATGACAGTCATGACCTTGGTGTCTGTTTCATCGCATTTGTCATCTGGATTCTTCCCACAGACACCAGTCTCTCAGAAATCATCAAATGGGAACTAGCGCTACAGCACGTCCTTGATGCTCGCCTCACACCTGGCCTTAATTTAGGCTAAGTTTCTTTCGTCTCAGCATTTCTTCACAGTAACTACTCCTTTCTTCACTCTGCTTTAATTTTCTAAATCTTTCATTTTATGTCCTGTCTATTTTTTGCCATCCCCCTCCCATCTCTGTTACGTACAGTGCACTTAGCTTTCCACTCTTATTAACTCATACACAATGCTTCTGCAGTAATCTCTATCTTGCATATTACCCTGTCTTCCTCCTCTGAAGCTCTCACATTTTTACATCTTGCATGACTTTTCCGAGATCAACCCCTTTTCCTACACCTATCCACTTCTTTTCCTTCACCCCTCTTCACTCCCCTTCAACCCTTCTGCCAGAAGGAGGAGCCACTGGCTCCAAAAGCTTGCATAAGTATAAACTTCTTTTATGTGTGTGTTTTCCTGCTGCCTCATGGTGAGTAGATTTTTTTATCTATCCAATTACATAACATTGACTAGGATACTCTTTGACTGGTTTGGTGGTGGAACACTACTTTGGGAAGGGTGAAAGTGCACTTGTGGATAGTGCACCTGCAGTGTTGAGGAACAGAACTTCTTATTATGGCCTTCATAGATAGGCAGTATCCTCCAAACCTACTCCACAAAGAGATGTTCTGTGCCAGATCCACATGCAGCTTTAATCCTCCAACCACCCCCAAGAACCAACCACAAAGGAGGCCCCACCCTTTTCAGTATCATCCTGGATTGAACAATTAAACCATATCCTTTGCAACAGCTTCAATTCTTTAACATTGTACCCAGAAATAAGGAAAGTACCACCCACAGTCCTTTCAACCCCTCCCAAAATCGACCCTGTATCTTAGTCCAACCTTACACCACACCTAATCCCATCCCCATGCCACATGGATCATATGTCTGAGGAAGGTCCAGGTTCATGACCTGTCTCATATACCCACACAGCCATACTACTCCAGTCCATTTGACATTTGTTCTATCCTATCAGAGGCACTATTCTATCCTATCAGAGGCAGAGCCCCTGTGAAAGCAGACACACTTGTATCATATACCGGCACTTCTGTGATTTCTACACAGCATTTTATGTGAATATGACCACTGATCAGTTGTCCAGCTGAATGATTGGGCACCATCAGATTGTGGCCAGGTTGACCACATATTGGCAGAACATGCTGCTGAGCGTATTATGTCTGATTTCAATGACTGCTCTGCAATCCATGTCACCTGGATCTTCCCCCCCCCCCCCCCCCCTCCAATTCCTAAATACAAGCTTGTTTGGACTAAGTAGATGGAAGCTGTCTTCCCAATACTTCTTTTGATCCCATAATCCTCCTGGCCTCTACTAGTATCTGCCCCATATCCATCTCCACCCTGCTGCAGGACCCTAATTCACTCATCCTGCACCCATACTCTTCCATCTACAATATCCATCTTCCTCTGTTCTATATCCCCCAACCAATACACTCTTGTGCCACACACAAGTCCCCCAGGCTGAGGCCAGAACAAGCTTACTGGCGTCACACCTTTACCCTATGCACCTGCTAAATCTCCCTTCTATTCATCAGCCATCTTTCAACCCTCATTCCTGCACCTAGTTTCCTTTCTATCCTTGCCCACTACACATGGCCCAATCCTATGTCCCTGCAGAGCTGCAGTGCAAGCACAATGCAGTCAGCTGTAACCAGCAGGTAAGTAGACAGTTACATCTTCAGAACTGGTAGTCTCACCTCTAATGCCAGATTTCCTGAATGTGAGCTTGGAAACTGTAAATCCAAAATATTCTTTGTTCCTGCAACCTCGCCTGCCTCATCTTTCACATGCTCCTGCCCTTCATCTACCTCTACCCCTCACTTTTGATCACACCTGATCACACTTCCCTGCCCTCGTATGAGATGCACACACCCTTTGATATTTTTCAAAAGTAAAGTGCTCTTCAATTGAAATATTGGTATGAACATCACACTGCTTTACAAGGCACAGTGCTATTGGAGATGGTATGTCCACACTATCCTCTGATTATTCAAATGAAATAAAAGAAGTAATACGTGACCAACAATATGCTTGTACTGGCTGAGGATAGAATGGAAAATTTTCGATTTGTAGCCTGACTCCTGTTTTC
Organism: Schistocerca serialis cubense; assembly: GCF_023864345.2. Classification (NCBI taxonomy): domain Eukaryota; kingdom Metazoa; phylum Arthropoda; class Insecta; order Orthoptera; family Acrididae; genus Schistocerca; species Schistocerca serialis. The sequence continues at coordinate 462,850,127 of NC_064639.1, forward strand.
TTCCCTACATTAATGCACCCAGTCACCTGTTTCTCTCTCCTCTCTCCTCTCTCTCTCTCTCTCTCTCTCTCTCTCTCTCTCTCTCACACACACACACACACACACACATACACAACTCCAGATTTTCCCTGTACATTTTCTTCATGGTATTATACACCCTCCCCCTCCCCCCAAATTTTTTCTGTAGGTGTATCTACAGCTCTCATACCTGTATAATATTTCCTAACCTGCTCCTCTTGTGTTCCACCGCAATCAATGTCTTTCATTTCCCTATCATACACCCTGGATAATATCACTACTGAATCTAACTGGACCACAATTTCGAGGAGGGATGCAGGTGAAGTGAGTAACTGAATTTAGATGAGTTTTGCATCATTGTTATTTCTCTAACTAAAGACCTTGTTCTACTAAAGCTCATCAGTTACCTGGCCCATTTATGTGCCTGACTGCTGATCAGTACCTCATCTACCCAGTCAGTAATTAACTACCCTCATACAGAATTCATTTATTTGGACAAGTACTGTAATTCAGGCATTTCCACTATGAAGCGCTGTAGAATGAAGAAGTTGTGTAATGTGTTTACAATTAATATTTTTGCTATGACTTACTATAGCAATATTTAGAAAAAGTCATAAATGAACATAACACATTTAGCAGAAATGCTGCTGTTATGGGAAACTCTACATCCTAATGATATGAGTAAAGATAACCACACACATCATGGAACTTCCTCCTCTGAATTGTCCAGCAATTAAACCCAACCTGGGCAGTCAGCAGTATTAGATACTCACATCCTACTTCTAGCAAATGTATGTAGGGAATATTAATAAGAGCCCCATCATCTATTGCATCAGCTGTAAATTGGGTCTAGTGTCGTTCCAGCTATTTCCTAAGTGTTATTCAAGACAACTACATTTCTAAGCAACAAGTTTGAGATACTGTCTCCCACTGAAACTAAAACTGAGCCAACCAGACTAACTTCACTTGTTGGGAAACATGTTGTGACCCATATCAAGGGCAGGCAAATGCAAAAGGATAGTAATCCATTAATTGTCAGCAGTTCACATGAATGGCAAAAATGGAACCCCTTAGGGAAGTGGCAGCAAAGAATGGGGAGGATCACCTTATACACTCTTAATGCATCCCTCGATGCTTCATTCAATGTGCTGAAGAGGCTTTTCCAGCAGCCCCCAGGGGGGAACAGTGTAGAACCAACTGCAGATTGTGGCACTCATTGGAACAATTGATGTCTGTTGTCTGGGCTCTGATTCATACTTGGATCATTCCTGTGATTTATAGAGAAGACTGAGGAGACTAGCTTTGCTCTCAGAATTTTAATGGAACTTATAGCCTGCATCACTGTCCAAGAACTGGCCATGGCTCCTTGATTCTGAACGAAGAGGAAGGCCAAACCAGAGACTTTGAAGTTTTTATGACACTTATGATGTATGACTGAGAACTGTAGGCTCCCCCTCATTGGGTCAGGTGTGCACTACACATCAATCAGAGGCTACTATCCAGGTATTTAAGTGGGGTGTGTGCACAAGGTTATTTAAGGTTAGGTGACACTTTGTTCAGTCGAGATAACAATAGTTGGAGATGATCACAGCATATCAGTGTGAGAAGCAAAGAAATGCTCCACACAGGCTAGTGTGTTAATATACTAATGCTCAATTGTCAAAGCGCTCTGAGCATAATGCCAGAGTTTGAAGTGTTCCCAGAAATTAAAGCAGCTCCCTTAATACTAAGTACAGAAAATGTTAAAATCTGAAATTGATAGCAGTGAGATTTTGGGGTAAAATATAAGTGTACAACCAAAGGATAGGCAAATAGAAAACAGACATGTCATATTTGTAATAGTAGACAGGAAATTCAATTCCACTGCTTACAAATTGAGGAGGCATGTGAGATTGAGCAAGACTCAGTATGAGTGATTGGTCTTTCTATTGACCAGCAGATTCATCCTCAGAAGTAACTGAGAAGTTTAGAGAAATCATCAGCTTACCAAGATATATGTTACACATTCACATTGTCATCATTGGAGTACACTCAATCATCAGCCATTGATTGTGATTAATACAGGTTTGTTCCTGAAAGCTACCTGGAAGAGACAGTTTGGCTGCTCACTCATAATGGAAATATATTGGATCCAATGGCAACAAATAGAACTGACCTCTTTGAGGATGTCCTCATCGAAATGGGTACCAACAGGCTGGTGCAAGTTTTCCAATTAGACACCACTTCGGCGACTTGCATGTCGCTGACCTACCCCAGTAATCCCATCATGGAGAGGATCACAGTTTAACATGGGGTCCAAACCACATGGTGTTCTTGGTGAATCTTCACATCACTGAGATGTGAAAACTATGTTACAGGTAGACTGAAATATTCCTTGCTCTGACTGAAATTTGATCCCATGACTTTTGGTCTTCAGGTCTGACTATTGCTAACCACAAGGCACTGGTACCAACGATGATTACTGAAATATAAATGGCTGCTAATACAAGTTAAAAGATTGATATATTCAGTAAATTAAATAAAGAGGCATTAGTAATTATTTAGGAATAAAGGGGACGACTCACTGAAAGGCAGAAGTGCTGCATTGTTGATAAACATAAACAAATGGTATGGAGCTTGGCTATCTTTTGAAATGCATTTCCTTTTTCTGGCTGTAGCAAAAAGACACACACACACACAAATGTGCACGCCTTTTCGACTGAGGACAATGTAGGTAGACAGCCACGTGCATGTGAGTGTGTGTGTGTGTGTGTGTGTGTGTGTTTGTGTGCATACTTTTCCTACAGCCAGAAAAAGGAAGTGCAATCTGAAAGCTAGCCAAGCTCCATAACTTTTCTTTGTGTGCCAGCCAACCATGCAGTGCTTCTGCCTTTGAGTGAGTCATCTCCTTTATTCATAAGTAACTCACAATTTTCAACCAGAACATTCCATAAATTATTAAAGGGCATTAGTGTCTTATCCTTAGAAGGAACTTGAAACAATTAACTCAGGACAGAAGCTTATAGAAGCAATGTGGCTACAGTTTACAAGACTAGCTGGCCAAGCACTGGATAAGTATATAGCTGGTAGAGCAGTTCATGATGGGATTTTCCGTGGAACACACTCATTGTAAAGAAACTTCTAATGAAATAAAGACAAGGAAGCATAGGGATATAGACAGACAAAAGATAAACAAAATGTGTTTGCTGTCTAAGAAGGCAAAGCATGTTGCCTTCAACACCTACTGAAGCAGATTATTATCAAAAGATCTCTCACAGAACCCAAAGAAATTCTTGGATTATGTAAAGGCACAAACATTATTTTCCAGACACTCATGGATGATACAGGAACTGAAATTGTGGATTGATGAGAAAAAGTAGAAATGCTGAACTCTGTTTACAAAAGTTCCTTTACAAAGGAGTACTGACCCAGTTTAATTCTCAAATGACCTCAGACATGAGTGATATAGATCTTAATGTCTACATCTACTTCCATACTCCGCAAGCCATGTGTGGTGTATGGTGGTGGAGGGTACTCTGTACCACCATCAATCAGTTACTTTCCTGTTCCACTTGCAAATAGAGCAAGGGAAAAATGATTATCTATATGCCTTCATAAGAGACATAATTCCTCTTATCTTCATGGTGCTTATGTGAAATGATTGTTGGCGGCAGCACAATTGTTTTGCAGTCTGTTTCAAATGCCAGTTCTCTAAATTTTCTCAATAGTTTTCATTGAAAAGAAAATCAACTTCCCTCCAGGACTGCAATTTGAGTTTCCGAAGCATCTGTGGCATGTTGACTGAATCTACTGGTAACAAATATAGCAGCCCTCTTCTGAATTGCTTTAATGTCTTCCTTTCATCCAGCCTGGTGGAGATCCCAAACACTCAAGCAGTACTCAAGAATGGGCTGCACTAATATCAATGGCACAGAGAAACAGCTAAAATTGAAAAAAATAAATGAGGCTCCAGGGCCCATTGGAATTCCTTTCAGGTTATTTATGCATTTCATGCTTTTCTCAAATGACACCCTGAAGCTATAGATGAAGGCTGTCATATAGTTGCATTTTTAGAGGTAAAGCAGATGGCACACTTCAGTTAATTGGTAGGATAGTAGAAAAATGCAATCGATCTACTAAAGGGATTGCTCACGACACACTAGTACAACACCTATTAGAACATTCCCCATGTTTGTAGGTCCTGTACCGAATAAGATTAACATGGGATATTAACAAAGAGATAGAGGGGCTGGCCAGTACTTACCTCAGCTCAGTACAGCCGATAGATACACATAAAACAGAACTGAAAATTTACATTCCTAGCTTTCGGAACTTTGTTCCTTCATCAGGGAGGAGAGAGAGGAAAAAAGGGAAGAAGGGAAAGTGGATTCAGTTACTCACAACCCAAGTTATGAAGCAACAGGGAAAGGTAAACAGGGAGGATAGCAAGGATGGAGGCATGGTTGTCAGAGGGAAGCCAAAGATATTCTACTGTAAGTACTGTGCCAGCTTCAAACCAAAGAGGATGCATACAGAAGTAAAGAGGTATATAGTATAAAGATAAACACAACTATGTAGGATGAAAAGATGCGTGAATGGCTAAAGAGGAAAGGGAAAGAGGAGAAGACTGAAGAGTGAATGGGAGTGAGGTTGTTTAACGTAGGTTCAGTCCAGGGGGATGGCGGGATGAAAGGATGTGTTGGAGTGCAAGTTCCCATCTCCGCAGTTCAGAGGGACTGGTGTTGGGTGGGAGAAGCCAAATGGCACATACGGTGTAGCAGGTTCCTAGGTCCCTAGAATTATGCTGGAGGGCATGCTCCGCTACTGGGTATTGGGCATCTCCTAGGTGGACAGTTCGTCTGTGTCCGTTCATGCGCTCAGCCAGTTTGGTTGTTGTCATGCCGATGTAAAAGGCTGTGCAGTGCAGGCATGTCAGTTGATAAATGACATGTGTAGTTTCACACATAGCCCTGCCTTGAATTGTGTATGTTTTACCAGTAGCGGGGCTGGAGTAAGGGGTTGTGGGGGGATGCATGGGGCAGGTTTTGCAGCGGGGTCGGTTACAGGGGTAGGAACCGCTGGGTAGAGAAGGTAGTCTGGGAATATTGTAGGGTTTAACAAGGATGTTACGGAGGTTAGGGGGGCAATGAAAGGCAACTCTGGGTGGTGTGGGGAGAATTTTGTCAACGGATGATCTCATTTCAGGGGTTGACTTGAGAAAGTCATATCCCTGGCGGAGTAATTTGTTGATGTTTTCGAGGCCAGGCTAATATTGGGTGACAAGGGGGATGCTTCTGTGTGGTCTGGGGGTAGGAACATTGTTGTTGGATGGGGAGGAATGTATTGCTCGGGAAATCTGTTTGTGGACAAGGTCTGCAGGATAGTTGCGGGAGAGGAAAGCACTGGTCAGGTTATTGGTGTAGTTGTTGAGGGATTCGTCACTGGAGCAGATACGTTTGCCACGAATACCTAGGCTGTAGGGAAGGGAGCGTTTGATGTGGAAAGGATGGCAGCTATCAAAGTGAAGGTACTGTTGTTTGTTTGTGGGTTTGATATGGACAGAGGTGTGGATGTGAGCTTCAACAAGATGAAGGTCAACATCCAGGAAGGTGGCTTGGGTTTTGGAGAAGGACCAGGTGAAATTCAGATTCGAAAAGGAGTTGAGGTTATGGAGGAAATTAAGGAGTGTTTCTTCACCATGAGTCCAGACCACAAAGATGTCATCTATAAACCTATACCAGGCCAGGGGAAGCAGCTGTTGGGTCTTCAGGAAAGCCTCCTCCATGTGGCCCATGAAGAGGTTGGCATAGGAGGGAGCCATCCTGGTTCCCATGGCCGTTCCCCTCATTTGTTTGTAGGTCTGGCCTTCAAAAGTGAAGTAATTATGGGCGAGGGTGAAGTTGGTAAGTGTGATAAGGAACGAGGTTTTTGGAAGATCTTCGGGTGGGCGTTGGGAGAGGTAGTGCTCAAGGGCCGAGAGACCATGGGTATGTGGGATGTTTGTGTAAAGGGATGTAGCATCTATGGTGACAAGAAAGGTTTCAGGTGGGAGAGGAGTGGGAATGGATTTGAGGCGTTCTAGGAAGTGGTTTGTGTCTTTGATGTAGGATGGGAGTCTGCGGGTGATAGGTTGTAGGTGCTGGTCTACCAGAGCTGAGATACGTTCAGTTGGGGATTTGAAGCCTGCTACAATGGGACGGCCAGGATGGTTCTCTTTGTGGATTTTGGGTAATAGGTAGAAGGTAGGGGTACGTGGCTCAGGTGGAGTGAGTAAGTCTATGGAAGCCGTTGTGAGGCCTTGTGAGGGACCTTGGATTTTTAGGATTTTTTGCAGCTCAGTCTGGATGGAGGGAATGGGATCCTGGGCAACAGCTTTGTAGGTTGAGGTGTCAGAGAGTTGACGTAGTCCTTCTGCCACATACTCCACACGGTCAAGTACGACAGTTGTGGAGCCTTTATCCGCCAGGAGGATGACAATAGAGCGGTCTATTTTCAGCTCCTTAATGGCACGGGATTCAGCTGGGGTGATGTTGGGGGTTGTCGGGATGTTCTTCAAGAAGGACTGGGAGGCAACACTGGATGTGAGGAATTCCTTAAATGTCTGCAAGGGATGGTTTTGGGGGAGGGGAGGAGGATCCCTTTGAGAAGGCAGTCGGAACTGTTCTAGACAGGGTTCAACACTGGGTCTAGTACTTGGGGGCTGTGTTTGGGTAGTGAAGTGATATTTCCAGTTGAGGTTCCGGGTGAATGAGAGGAGATCTTTAACCAGGGCAGTGTGGTTGAATTTAGGTGTGGGGCTAAAGGTTAAGCCTTTTGATAGAACAGATGTCTCTGGAGGAGAGAGGGATCTGGATGAGAGGTTTAGGACTGAATTGGGACTGGTGATATGTGGCATTTGACTGTGGTTATAGTTGCGATTTGGTCTGTGTGGGGTATGTGCTGGGATGGGGAGATTGAGTAGGGTGGCTAGGCTAGGTTTGTTGGCTATGAGGGGGGTTTGTTGAAGGTTCTGTTGTGGTTGGTGTTTGTGAGGGATAGGGAGAGGGACCCCACTTCTTAGGTGTTGCACTAGCACTGTGGATAGTTTTTTCAGGGGGTGTGTGGCATGGAACTCAAGTTTGCAGCTGGCTTCTAGGATGATGTTCCTCAGTGTGTTCTCCAAGCAACGGTTTGAGAGGTGGAGGACTTTGAAGAGAGATAGGAGCTGTTGGGAGTGGTGATTAGATGAAGTAGTGTAGAGATTCAGGACAAGTTGGGTAAGGGCTAAGGATTGAAGGTTCTGGAAGTCCAGGAGAGACTGGTGGAAGGAGGAATTGCACCCGGAGATGGGAACTTTTAAGGTAAGCCCTTTAGGGGTAATTCCAAAGGTTAAGCAGGACTGGAGGAAAAGTATGTGGGATTGCAGTTTGGCTACAGTGAATGCATGTTTCTGGAATGAATGTAAATAATGTGGTATAGGATTAGGGTACATAGTGGGTAACTGGTGGGTAGGGAAATTAAATAACTAAAGTTGAAATAGTAATCATAAGAAGGAGTAAAACACGGAGGGAAGGACGAGAAGGAAAGAAATTGTGTTGGTAATGTTCAATACCAAAGGAAGACCACTAAATAAGAAAAATACGGAAAAAGTTGACCAGACCAAGCAAGTATGTCCAGATCAGGGGAAAAAGAACACATGTAGCTCATAAAACAGAGATAGCGAGTGGCGAAAAAAGATCGCACGTGCCGCAAAAGCGATCGCGCGTGCCGCAAAAAAGATCGCGCGTGCCGCAAAAAAGATCGCGGGTGGCGCCGAAATGTCCCAAAAAATTTTTCTTGTGGCAGAGAAAGATAGCCAATGGCACAAAAATATCGCCAGCAACAAGAAATCGACGGAAATGGATGATACTGGTAGGTGTGAAAGAGATTGTTGGCAGTGATTGTTGGCTGGGAAACAGCGAATAACGAACGTTAAAACTATGGAATGTTGAATAAATAAATCAATAAATAAAAAAGAGAAGAGGACTATAAACGGAACAAGATAATAGGAGGAAGATGAAACTAGCACAGTTGGTGACGAAAATATTTATTTATGTATATATAAAACACTGAAGAAGAGAAAGTGTTAAGATGACAGACGTAAGTGATAGCTAACAAAAGGGACAAAACAATGAAGGATGTGGACCATATAGGTGATCTAAATGATTAATGGAAATTAATCATTAACATGGGATATTGAAGGGCAGCACAAATATTCACATGTTTGTATGTCACATGGGAGGGATCTAGGTTCCTGTTTTATTGCTCAAATTATTTGGATCCTGTAAGCTAATACAGGAACTTCTGAAGTCTAGAGATGTTCTCCATTCTCTTCCACAACATTTTTTCCTCTTTCTCCTTTTTTCATCAAATTAAAATTTTTTAACAGGAATGCAGGTGCAATGCATTCAACAACAACTAATATTTTGACAGGTGAACACCCCATCACTTTCAAGGCACAAGTGCAGCGGGAGAGTAGCTGGTATGGAAATTTAAAGTTTCAGCAGGCAAGAGTGCACTGACCAAGAGCCATTAAACAGCATAAGCAGAAAGACAGCACACAAACTGTAAACAGATCACGCCACCACAAAACCAAAGCTGACCAAGATCTGAATTTATCAACAGGGAATAGTAAATACCAAGAGATGAGCAAGTAGCATTGACTCTGTTTCTCTGCTGTTTCACCAGGAAGAAAGCAGGATTCCATGCAGAATTCAAGAAAAATCCTCCATCTCTGTTTATAAGGCCACTTGCTAATATAATCTCACCTACTTCCTTAATAACATCAGCCCAATAGCTGGAAGTGCATGCCATAATCTCTGTGTTATATTCTGTAGGAAGACTGGTACTATGACAATGTCCAGCAACAGATCTGCTCAGTTGTTGTATGCATCTGAGACAATTTTTTTGCTTTGTGCACTGGTCTTCGCTGGTCATAATGGTCTGAGCAATGTATGACATGCCACAACTGTATGAGATACAGTAGACACTGCACTTATGCAAACCAAAATCATTTTACAGATCCTAAAAGGGCCATTATCTTGGTGTTTGAGAAACACACTTAACACCGAATTTCTGCAGAATACATTCAATCCTATTGGAAATGCTACAGATATAGGTACCACCTCGATATTTTCATTCTTCACATGGTTCACATGTTGGTCTTATTGGTTGTATGGTGGTGCGAGTTGTTTATGGTGTGTGCCATCTTTCTGCACCATTTGTTTCTTGGTTGATGTAGCTCTACCTACCATTGTTTCAACATCTTGTAATGTTTATTTTATCTTGCATACTTTTCTTTTCTCTCAAGTTTTTCTAAAAGTTTTCTTCATTTACTAAAGTTGCTTTTAATTTCCTATGTTAGTTACAAATTGTCTCCTGAGATTCAATAAAAATTTCAAATATGTATGACTTTCAGCTACGCTGAACTTGTTTACATTTTCGATCTCTGTACGCATGTTATTTGCACACTTTTTGTTACCACATCAAGTGCTCTGTCCTCAATTGGCAGAAGTCAGAAAACTGGATAACTATAGTCTATGTACATCAACAATTGCCAACCACTGGAGTCAAACAATACATTAACATAGTAATAGTTATGCCACCATTGCTAAACTCCTCCATTTTCTATTCAACATTTTTATAAGTAGCTCTATTAATACTGTAGTTAATGATTGTCACCATAAGCAAATAGAAAATGAGATGCAAAAATTCTAAAATCATTGACTATATTGAAAGTAGCAGCTCTTTTGTGCACTGAACAGAAACTTCATTTAAACATATGTCATGTATATGTATATTTCTACTGTATCTGGCCATTGTTGTTTCTCATTTTCAGTTCTTGTGTTTTTGGCAATGGCCTATTGCTGCAAGTCCTTTGTTTTTATCTTATTCCGAATTTAGTTATGTGAACACTGCTTTCAAATATATTCCTAGTGTAATAATGACTCATGTAGTCTTTGCTGTAGTATTTGATGTATTCATTGTGTAAAATTACAATAGGTTTAATGATCTCCAAAACTAGAAGTGTATTTACCAAGTTTTCTTAGTTTCCGTGTTGCCATTCCTCTTATGGTTGACACATACAAATCACGATTTTTGTCAATAATGGCAAGCTGTCTCATCAGGGAAGATCCCGCTTGATTCAAGGCAATCTCCATGACACTCATGCTATGTGAAATAGTTGGAAGTTCTGCTATAGAGCGAGTACTTCCTATTTCAAAAAGATGCAAGACTGTAAAGGAGAATCATTAAATTGTGATTAATGTACTTGGATACTGGAAATGCATAAGTTATAACAAAGCAGGACACTGCTGTAAACAGTATATATCAGCCTTAATCTTGTAATACAAGTGTAAAATTCTGAAACTAGAATAATGATGGAACAGAAAGAAATTTCAAACATCAAAATGAGCTACACAAACTGTAGCATTCACAGCTTGGGAAATGCACTTTGAACCTTTGGCCCTCACCGGAAATAGAAGAATAAAATTCAAAACAAATATAACAGGCATTTGTACAGCTACCACCATTACATACTGTATTGTACTAATATCAAAAAATCGGTAACAGGTTTTCAGTTCAGAAGAAGATGCAAGGAAATGGCAAGATAGATAAACATGAATATAGAGATAGAATTTTTTTTCTGGACATCAGTTTTTAAATGGTTTCATATGATACATTGTTGCTTCCCATTCTCCTTCACTCTTCATTTGCGAGTTTGGTTCAAATGGTGTGCTGAGTCATTTGTGTTACATATTCAAAAAATATTTCATCTGCAGTTCATACCTCTCACAAGGCCCGCCCTTGTCATCCAACCAATCACATCAGTTCTCTTCTTCTAGTGTACTGTCTTTGCAGGTTTCATTCTTTATCTGTCTGTATTAACACTATTCGTTTAATAGTTTCCTGCTTGTCAAACTTCTCACGTTACAGATCATCATCTTTGATTTCCAAAGACAAATGTTTCATTTTCAAACAACAGTAAATTACTATTACTTTCTTTTTATATTTATTTCACATTCATTAGCATGTAGTCCCTACTTCCTGCAAATCACTGTCAGTGGGAATCAAAATAGATATGTTGTTTGAGGGCATTGTGAAACATAAAAAACTGCTAATGAAAACATTTATTTGAATACATAATAAACATTACCGATTGTGTCCACTGAATGATTGTCCAGAGAGCTTCATAATGCAAAATGTGAAGCTGACTGAGTAAATAAGAAACACAATTGACATGTAAGATGTCAAGGAGCCATCAAAGAAAATATACCACACAAGGAACCAAATGTCATTTAATTCAGTTTACAAGTTTGCATTCTGCTCTGTTTCTTCCATACAATTTCATTTAAAATTGTGGTTGATACAGATCTGACACAAGTTGTAGCTCACAAATCGATTATTACACATATTGCTGTACTGATCTGACATTACAGAATGTGAGTTCCCAACCGTCATCTTCAAATGTTCTGTTATTGACATTATCGCCCACAACCTTTCCTCTGTGGCTTCCAAGGCATCACCAAGCCATGATGCTAAAGCATAAGTGGATGTTCACAAGAGCTCAGGACACTCAAATGCCTTATCAGTGTTCTGAGCTGACACCTTTTACACCGAAGCTGCACTTACCAGTATAGCAAACCAGAGTATCCACATAATGTTTATGGTTTCCATGAAAATCTTTCTTTGGCCTACATGGTTAGAAGTGTAACATGTCGGTTCTGTGGAATAACGATGTACAAATTGTGGAATACCATTTTATTTCACAGAATCAACATGTTACACCAACAATGTCCCCACTGAGATGAAATATGTCATGTAATACAGTTTACTTGACTAATTACAAACATATTATAACATTAAAAATTGTTCATCAAATAACAACAGTTTTAACTTTCATTCAGTTATTATCATTATTAGTAGTTGCAGTTAAAGTCCCTTAAAACCAAACCAAAACATGTAAAAACATATTTTTTTTTCTTTCAGTCCTTGTAGTTAATGAATATTAGATTTCTCAGGATGAACGTGAAAGTTATCATCCACAGGGGCCCTTCTTATTTATCTGTACATATTACAAAAATCACCATCACTTTTACGATTTCTTTCTGTTGTAACATATGCCCTGACTCATCATTTCTTACACATACCTACTTGTTTCAAAATTTAATTTCTTAGCTCTCCCCTTTGCATTTTCAATTTAGAAAAATGTTTATCACATAATTTAGCTTGCTTGGATAAAAGACAAAATACCTCCTTGACCACCTCATTTCATGCTTAACATACTTTGGTCAAAATTCTAGTGAATGTCTATTCAACCATACTTTTGTTCATCACATGCTATAATCTAGTAACTGACCTTCCCATTTTGCATTTTATTTGTATTGGATTCCCTTTCATACCATCATCCAATTATTCTACATGTGCATTATTTCCTTTTTGTAGATAAGAAAATGAGAGATATTTGTGCTGTTTGATCAAGCTATATCAGTATTACAGGCTCTTACTCAAAGGCAACTGCATTTACTTTGCTTTTAATTGATTGATCAGAACAGAATAAGTTCCTCAAATCTATTAAGATAGAAAATGTTTAGGTTCATGTTTGCCATTCTACAGGGTGGCAGCCAGTGAAGGAATACATTTACAAGTTTTCTCCCAGAGCAACTTTGGTTTTGCCTACATGACACAAATTGCCTGTCTTTCAGAACCGAGACAGTTCTATCCAGTTAAAGCTGCTGAGGAGAGCTGCCTTAAACCCTCATCTGAACTCACTAGTGAATTCACACCATTAGTTTTAGTCAATAGCGTATGTTGGATACAGATCACATGTGTGAGACTGGAGGATTCTGCAGTGGAGAACACAGTTGCTTCCCTCTCTTGTGATCCAGACCTCGAGCACAACAGATGTCTTTCTTGGGAGGCAGAGCCTCTGGCTCTGTGTTCCATGACCACCCACTGACATCAATTAACGTGAACGGCCTTCCCTTCTGTTGCCCACTTCAATTAGTTGTTCGACCTCCTAGACTGGCATAAACCTGGTAACTTCTGAACCTAGGTGTGCCCCTTGTATACTGTACACTGAAATATATTCTCTTTATTTTACCTAATTTCCTGTTCTGTCATTTAATGGCAGCCCTGGATGCCCACTCACAAGTCCTGACCACTCGCCCTCCTGTACATTTTCGTCACAAGGCATATGTAACAACCTTCATCCCTCTCCCTGCCCATGTACAACCATAAGGATTACATGCTGCTGACGTTTTAATCTACACCACTCTCTGCAGTTTCAGACTTGAGATATGTGGTAAGTCAACCATGTGTGGAAATCATCAATGGCCAGATAAGTCCATTAGCTTTTAACTATTTTGGAGAAACTTCAACAGTCTCACTAACTCTGTAAGAGCTGCACTTACACCTTCTTCTACATCTGGCAGACACTGTGTAAATGTTTTCAATGTGTGTTGCCCACATAGGTACAAAATCTTTAGCAGTGTGCACATTCACAGACCCTTATCTTTGTACAGCCCAACAACAAAGTTTCTTCACAGTATATCAGCTCTATCCAGTCATTCTTGCAATGCCATAATTTAAATATGTTTATTAAATCATCTGATAATAAACCTTCTCTCATGTTATTCCTCCAGTGTTTGTACATGCATGCTTCTACAAGTAGTCTTAACTTTCCAATAAATACTTGTGGACAATGACTGTTTGGCAGGGATCTATTCATTGCTACTAGAGTAAAAAAGTTTATCTTTATTCTTTATTATCAAGGCAGTCACATTCCATCCACACAAAAAACAATGCAAAACTGCAGTTCAGAGTGTTTACCTATGTGAAACATACATTTTTTCTTCATTTCTTTAGACAAATGCTCACTATATTGACATCTGTTGAGAATAATTTTAAGTCTGCTCATAATCTCTATTTAATCTTTCCTATTTTTTTAATAAAATAAGACACATCTACTTAATAACTAATCAATCATTCACTTTTACACCTCTCAATGTAATATATTACTAACTCTAGCCTTCCTATTTCATTTACTTACATCCTTTATCCAGTAGCGCACTCTCTCATCAGAGATTGCTCGATTCTATTGTATTATTTTTGCGCAGCACCTGTTACACAATTCATTAGTGCTCTTTCACCAGAGATAACTATAACCTTAACTATGACTCACCAAATTACTGGTTTTTGATTGCATGTTACCATGTCGTATTTCACTTAGGGAATGGTTTCCTTTCCCACCATTTCCCCCTGTTTACATGAGATGCCTAACGTGTATTTTAACATCAGACATATAATCTGTCTTACTTAACAGTGAATATATTTGTTCATTGTACATGTGTTACTTCCCCATGCTGTCCTCGTTAGTGGGTTGTAAATATCACCATTTGAGCTGCACAAGACAAGAGTTTCAACTAGGGAAATATATAAATGTGGAAAGAGGGTGATAAAATAGCTATTCCTGTAAAAGAAGTAAGAAAGGAAAATTAAGAATGGGCTTTGCAGGATCAAAGAGATAAAGATCATAGAGGCCCATTTGCTTGCTTGATAGGAAAAGCTTTTATGTACTCTGACCAACATTCTATCAGTACGAAGACATAAGTGACCCCTCTTCAACCTGTAGGTAACTGTCGCAAAAAAAATTGGCAGTGGCTAAACTGTGCAATCCTTCTGTTATTTGTGGATATACTTTACAATAATGTAAATGTCTGTTACCACCTTTAAACTTCTGCCATACTCCAAAGATCATAGTAGTTTTACAGTTTCATGAAGTAATAAATTTTTTCTTTGTGCACTTAACTATACCCAAATGTCCATGACCCATATGGATAAACCATATTAGGTCTTCTTCAACACTCTGCGGAACCTATGTATAACTTTCAACCAGATGGCATAGCATTTAATGTCCAGAACAAGATACTATCAACTATTGACCACAATGCCACCTTAGATGATGATAACAACATCTGTTTGCACTACTGAAAAAATATTCATTTATTTTTGTATTTAAAGATAGGGTTCTAACAGTACAATTTAAGTTTTGGAAACTGATTGCAAAATTGACACCAGGCTATCTCAGTCTCTCTTTTCTCATTCACAGCTAAAGGACATCTTGACAATGCATTGGAAACATAGTTCTGATTACTCTTCATGTAACTAATTTCCATTTGGAGTTCTTAAAAAATTGAGAGCTAGTAGTTCCTTTTCCATAGCACTGTAATTTAACTCATGCTTATTAAGGCTTTTCCTTACAGAAAGATTCCATTCCCCTCCAAACAATTCCAAAACAACTCCATATTCTGAATAATCAGTTTCTAATTTACAGGTCTTGTACATCATAGGATGGACGTTCAGTACAGGTCAGTGGTTCTCAAACGTTTTTCCTCTGACCCCCCACCCCCACAGCCCATTTTAGTAATAAAAACAGTCATTTTTTAAAAATATTTTTTCTGCCTTATTTACCAAATTCAGTTTACAAGATTTTATGCAGCAGAAACTAAAACTCCATGACTTATTATAATTAAAATACTGAATAAATTATTTATCCTTACCACATTTACAGTCATTTAAGAAAATGAAATGAACAACATTTATAATTCAGCAAACAAGGCTTACAAGAGCATTAAAAATTTAAATTACAAAATTTTTGTGTGATGGATGAGCTTGCTTTTGAGAAGAAAGTTTCTCAAGACACGATGTAATTGCAGAAACAGCCACTCAAAGTTCTTTGCTCACGTTGGTAGTTCAACTTCATAGCTGCCACAGCTGAAACCCAGTCTTGCACAACTATATTGTTGCAAAAGGAAACTTTGCATTTCCTACAGTTGTAGGTAAATGCATTTCTTGTCTGATTAACATAAAATAGCTTCCCATAATCTCTATGATGCATACACTGGTGATAGGTAGAATGTCACACAAGTAATTTTTTTTTCATTGCTTGTAAAAAATCTTGTGAGTTCAGTCAAATTTCACTACCAGAATCTGTATAAATATCCACTTTCCTGTCGCATATTTCACCAACTATTATGGGTTTTGACTGATTTTCTTCCTTTTCTTCCTCCTTGTACAACAACCCCTCTCACATAGATATCTTATGTGTACAAGAAATAAATTTTTCTATATATGGACCTATGGTTCTATTGTATCCTGGCCTCTGTCCCAAGACTTTCCACATCTTCCATTTCCCTCAATTACTCCATTATTTGACACAGACCCATTTAAAGGTATTGTGTTTCCCACATGACTGTTAACTGTGTTTGGTACAAACACCTGCAACTGTATATTATTCTTTCCCCTGTATTTCAAATGACTCCAATTGCTATTTTGCTTTAAGTTAGTTTTTCTTTTCTTTGTGAACTGATCAGAAAAATACCCTCTGCCTCATTATTTCCCCAGTTTTATCTTTGGATGTTCTTTATATAAAGTATATAGCCCTAAAATGATGGTCAGCAAATTCCTTACTCTTGTCCACCCTCTATCCGAAAATTTCCTTCCTTACATACTGCAGTAATCTACACTCCTGGAAATTGAAATAAGAACACCGTGAATTCATTGTCCCAGGAAGGGGAAACTTTATTGACACATTCCTGGGGTCAGATACATCACATGATCACACTGACAGAACCACAGGCACATAGACACAGGCAACAGAGCATGCACAATGTCGGCACTAGTACAGTGTATATCCACCTTTCGCAGCAATGCAGGCTGCTATTCTCCCATGGAGACGATCGTAGAGATGCTGGATGTAGTCCTGTGGAACGGCTTGCCATGCCATTTCCACCTGGCGCCTCAGTTGGACCAGCGTTCGTGCTGGACGTGCAGACCGCGTGACACGACGCTTCATCCAGTCCCAAACATGCTCAATGGAGGACAGATCCGGAGATCTTGCTGGCCAGGGTAGTTGACTTACACCTTCTAGAGCACGTTGGGTGGCACGGGATACATGCGGACGTGCATTGTCCTGTTGGAACAGCAAGTTCCCTTGCCGGTCTAGGAATGGTAGAACGATGGGTTCGATGACGGTTTGGATGTACCGTGCACTATTCAGTGTCCCCTCGACGATCACCAGTGGTGTACGGCCAGTGTAGGAGATCGCTCCCCACACCATGATGCCGGGTGTTGGCCCTGTGTGCCTCGGTCGTATGCAGTCCTGATTGTGGCGCTCACCTGCACGGCGCCAAACACGCATACGACCATCATTGGCACCAAGGCAGAAGCGACTCTCATCGCTGAAGACGACACGTCTCCATTCGTCCCTCCATTCACGCCTGTCGCGACACCACTGGAGGCGGGCTGCACGATGTTGGGGTGTGAGCGGAAGACGGCCTAACGGTGTGCGGGACCGTAGCCCAGCTTCATGGAGACGGTTGCGAATGGTCCTCGCCGATACCCCAGGAGCAACAGTGTCCCTAATTTGCTGGGAAGTGGCGGTGCGGTCCCCTACGGCACTGCGTAGGATCCTACGGTCTTGGCGTGCATCCGTGTGTCGCTGCGGTCCGGTCCCAGGTCGACGGGCACGTGCACCTTCCGCTGACCACTGGCGACAACATCGATGTACTGTGGAGACCTCACGCCCCACGTGTTGAGCAATTCGGCGGTACGTCCACCCGGCCTCCCGCATGCCCACTATACGCCCTCGCTCAAAGTCCGTCAACTGCACATACGGTTGACGTCCACGCTGTCGCGGCATGCTACCAGTGTTAAAGACTGCGATGGAGCTCCGTATGCCACGGCAAACTGGCTGACACTGACGGCGGCGGTGCACAAATGCTGCGCAGCTAGCGCCATTCGACGGCCAACACCGCGGTTCCTGGTGTGTCCGCTGTGCCGTGCGTGTGATCATTGCTTGTACAGCCCTCTCGCAGTGTCCGGAGCAAGTATGGTGGGTCTGACACACCGGTGTCAATGTGTTCTTTTTTCCATTTCCAGGAGTGTACATACCAATATTTTCGCAAAATGTGGTTCCTCTAATGGGTTATCTAGATATTTAGATCAAGTCAGATGCCACTTAGTATTTTTTGTAGATCCCCAAAAACTACTATAATATTTTGGGTCTAGTAATTCTAAAGTCAGCTTTTCCTGTGTGCTGGAGGACTAGTATTTTCTCTTGAATTTTTCCTGAAAATTGACCCAAGATTTAAAATGTTCTGAATGAGGAGTTCCCCAGACTGCTATGTCCCTTACTAAATAATTAAGTGCAAAATGTCCTTTCTTATGATACTCCCATTTATTAGATCATGACCCAGAAAAAAACCATAAAAAATAAATTGGATGAACATCCCCATCAAGTTCTAACTTTAGAAATTGTTTTGATAAATTTAGGCCACTTTCTAGTTGAAATTCCTCTACCAAATCACTTGAGACTCCAATATTATTGATAAGTCATTTTCTTACTAAGTTCTCACTGGGTAATTTATAAAGAATGAATCTCTTATCAGCGGAACATTTCCAGACTGGCTAAAATACACTGAAGTTAGGCCTCTTTACAAGAAGGGGGATAAAGAGATATCATCAAACTATTGACCAATTTCACTTTTGCCAGCTTTCTCAAAAATATTTGAAAAGGTTGTGTTCAAGTGTCTCTTTAAGCATCTGACTGCAAATAATATATTATCCAAGCCACAGTTTGGATTTCTTAAGAATTCTGATATAGAGGAAGCTAGTTACACTTACAGTGAGAATGTATTTAATTCATTAGATAATAAATTAGAGGCTAGTGGCATTTTCTGTGACCTGTCAAAAGGCTTTGACTGTGTGAACCACACCATTCTCTTAAGTAAATCAGAATATTATGGCATTACTGGCACTGCTGTGAAATGGTTTGAGTCTTATCTGACTAACAGGAAACAAAGGGCACTGGTTCAAAATATCTGTGCAGTAAGCAGTCAGTCTTCATCTGATTGGGAATTAATTACATGTGGTGTTCCTCAAGGTTCCATCTTGGGTCCATTGCTTTTTCTTGTTTACATTAATGACCTCTTGTCTGTTACATTGCCAGATGCTATGTTTGTTTTGTTTGCAGATGATACAAACACTGCAATAAGTAGCAAGTCAAGTACGGATTTAGAAATGGCTGCTAATCAAATTTTCACTGACATTAATAAATGGTTTAAAGCTAGTTCACTCTCATTAAACTTTGAAAAGACCCACCATATGCAGTTCATAACCTGTAAGAGATTTCCTTTCAGCATGTGTGTAACATATGAAGACATTCAGATTGAAGAGGCTGACAGTGTTAAATTTCTGGGATTACAACTTGATAATAAATTCAGTTGGGAAGGGCATACCACAGAACTGCTTAAGTGGCTAAACAAGTCTGTCAGTGAGAATGGTGTCAGATGTAGGAGATATAGGTATAATGAAACTTGCATATTTTGCTTACTTTCATTCTGTTATGTCATATGGGGTCATATTCTGGGGTAACTCATCAAACTGAGCAAAAGTTTCTAGCATGCTAAAGCATGTAATAAGAACCATTCATGCAGTAAATTCAATAACATCATGTAGAAACCTGTTCTACAAACTCTGTATTCTAACCACAGCTTCTCAGTATATTTATTCCTTAATGAAATTTGTTGCAAGTAGGCCTAATATAGCTCTGTTTCCAACCAATAGCTCAATACATAGTATCAATACTAGAAATAAGAACACATTACATAAAGACCTAAAATCACTTACCTTTGTCCAAAAAGAAGTCCAATGTTCAGAAACACACATTTTCAATAAATTGCCAGCAACCTTTAAAATCTTGGTTTCAGATAAAGCACTGTTTAAACAGAATGAAAGACTTTTTTGATCGGCAACTCCTTGTACTCTAAGATGAATATCTTAACAGAGACTGTTAGGCCAGCTTAAGTTAAAATGTCGGTTAGATTTCATTTCTGACAGCACATTGTCACAACAGTCAAGATTAGGTATCTTGTGTATGATAAATTTATTAATGGCGCATAACAACATTTTATTCTGACTGTGTATTAATTCTGTACATATTAGCTATTCCAGTTTAATGTATTGTATTCACCTAGTTTGACAATCTCCTGACAGATTATCAGGGTATTAAGTATTATATTCAAATGTTTTATGTTTTTTATGTTACAGTTTCTGACATGTTCCACATCGACGAGAATCATCTCATTCTTTGGGTCTACAGAATGAAAACTGAATCTAATTTAATCTCTAATCCAAGACTTCCAACAACGTCCGGAATTCCTTCTGGTGTTCTGCAGTATTGCCTGAAGAATTGTGGGTAGTGCTAGTAGATTTAATTTTCTCCTGGACTTTTTGTGCACCCATTTGTTGTAAACATTCCTTCCAACTGATAAAAGTGTTTGTGTCACTAATTACTTCACCAAATTTTCTACTTTGTTCTAATGCCTGCACTCAGCCTCATATATCTGAGATTTCATTTTCCGCACTTTCAAATTCATGGGTGGGAAATTTGTGGAATCTTATCATTTACCTTTTCAATGTGTTCCTTATGTTTTCATTTGTAACTCCTTAGGTAACTGTAATATCATCCCTGTATTAGAAATTTTGTCTGTTTTTAAATTTGACAGCACTTGTCCTTGAGTTGTCATACTATTAGACTACTCTTCTAATTTCTTTAATATTTCTGGTAAACTGCCTTCCATTCTGCAGAGAGTCACCAGCATACATAAAGACATGGATCTATGTATCCTTAATAGCATTTAGATAATGTTGCTGGTAATCACACCATTGGACAAAACAAGTGCAATGTGTTTTTACATTGCTCAAAGAATAAATTACTAAAGAAAAAAAAATCTCAGGTTGGTGCTGTATACAGTTCACCTAATCAGGCATAAACCTAGCTGCATGTTTTTCACACGTGGACTATGCAAAGTAGTGATGAGCCACTGTGTAGTCATTTTGTAGTCAACTGATAAGATGTTACACTGAAAAGCAGGGCTGTGCTTTTAGCATTGTGGTCAGCCACTGCAAGGATGCTGTCGGAGATTACTGGCATAATTGTAATCTCAAAATCACAACACAGAATTCTCCTTTGTTATTGACAGAATTTT
This sequence comes from Schistocerca serialis cubense, assembly GCF_023864345.2. Taxonomy (NCBI): domain Eukaryota; kingdom Metazoa; phylum Arthropoda; class Insecta; order Orthoptera; family Acrididae; genus Schistocerca; species Schistocerca serialis. Next base: position 462,871,192 of record NC_064639.1, read on the forward strand.
TCTCCACTCACATTCCAAAGTTTATTATAATCACACTGTATCATCTGTACAATTTCATTTACAATTACAGGCGAATCAGATCTCTCACAACTTGCAGCTCTCACATAAGATGTATTGCAGTACTGATTTGACATTACAGATTGAGAGTTCCCATCTGACATCTTCAGTTGTTCTGGTGTTGTCATTATCACTTGCACCCTTTCCTCCATGTTTTCCAAGGTACCACCCCAAGCAGTGATGCCAAAGCACGAGTGGTCCTCCACAACAGGTGGACATGCTCACTTGCTTTTATGCCTTGTCAGTGTTCTAAGATGACATCTTTCACACAAAATCTGCACATATGGCAAACCAGAGCATGAACAGTGTGATGTTATGCATTTAAAAACGTTTCCAGTTTTCACAAACATCTTTTGTTGGCCTAAGTGGTTAGAAGTGGAACATATTATTCCACAGAATCAACATGTTACACCACAAGCTGTAGCCTGAGGGGATTTGGGAAGGAGGGTTGCATGAATGGAGGAGACAAGATGAATAAATAAGTCAAAAGGAGAAGAGAGGAAAAGGAAGGGACTGGCAAGAGCTAGCACAACAGAAGGTGAAGGGAATGGGAATACAGCACCAGAAAAGCTCACTCTGACAAGGCCAGAAGTAGGAAATTGTGTTGGCGATTTATGTGGGTATAAAATACAGTCAGTCATGGTTTTTTTTCCTTCTTTTCTTTTTTTCTTTTTTAATTATGATGTTGTAAAACATAACAACCTTTTCATTTCATAAACTTTTTGTCAACTAAATATCCATTATTTCCACAAGCATCAACATTATAGTGTCTAGCTGCTCACAGTTCACATAATGTTCACGTAACACTTCTATCGGTCGATAAGCCTGCATTGGCTTGGAAACTAATTATTGATACAAAAAATAAATTAAATCGAATTTATAAAAGGCAACTTGTTGCATATTGCACTCTATGCCTGCTCATGAACATCATTTAAAAAATCATCCAATAAAAATCTTCACCCAAATTGTCCATTTTGTCAACATTGTTTCTTTAAATATTCACTGTAGACAAACTACTCAACCAGCTTCTGAGCAACCAATGTTTATTATAACAATTTTAAAACAACAGTATAAGGGGTGTTCAAAAAGAAATAAGCCAGAGGCATAATTATAGAAACCAGAACCTGTATGTTAGAGGTATTGACCCTAACTGTTTAGACACTTGTCCCACTGTGACAAAAGGCGGTGAATGTCTGTCTCATAAAATTCCTGGGGCTGGGATGTTAACCAGTTCCATGTGTACAGATGGACGTCATCATGTGAGGTGAATCATTTGCCCCTCAGAGCCTTTTTAAGGGGACCAAAATTGGCGTAATCACATGGAGAGAGGTTCGGACTGTATGGAGGGTGGCTGAGAACCTCCCATTTGAATTTCTGCAGGAGTGCCATGACTTTGTTGGCCATATGAGGCTTTGAATTGTCATGGAGCAGAATGACCCCATGGGAGAGATTGCCTGGTCATTCTGATTTGATCACTTGGCGAAGGTAGGTCAAGGTTTGCGAGTAGCACTGGGCATTCAAAGTTGTCCCATGTTGCAGGAAGCGAATCAGAAGGGGGCAATCTTGGTCAAAGAAGAACGTCAGCATAGCCTTTCCTACACTTGTGTGGATGGCCTTGGCTTTTTTTGGTGGTGGTGACACTGGATGTTTCCACTGGAGACTTTGTCGTTCTGATTCTGGTTCGAAGTGATGACACCATGACTCATCTCCAGCCACCACTCGCGCCAGGAATGCATTCCCTTCCTGAGCATAGTGCTCCAGATGAGCAAGACAGTGGGCCATTCATCATGCTTCCTGGTGTGGTTGAAGACTGTGGGGCACCCATTGGGCACAAACTTTGCACATGTGGAGTTGTTCCTTCATGATGGTGTGAACACTTTTGACGTTCAAACCGACCACGGTGGCTATGGCTTTCACTGTCAGTAGGCAGTCCTGGGTAGTGAGTGCATCCACCAGCTGGACAATGTCATCGGTAATGCAGTATGGTGCTCCAGACCGTGTATCATTGGTTAATGACACCCGTCCTTCCCTGAAGTACTTGTGCCATGCCTTGACCCTTACAAGGAAATGCAGTGTTCGCTGTACACTTGTGACATTTGGACTCCTTCCATTGTCATAAAATGAACAGCACCTCTTTGCTCTTCACTTGATGCCTTCATGTCACTGTTTGCAATGTGACTGGCAATGTTGGGCGACTGATGCATGCTGCTGCTAACTCTGTATTGTCATGTGACGTGCACGTATGCCCTCTATCAATGGGCTGTGAACTTCCACACTCTGGTCGGAACCACACCCCATTACACATGCCACAATATTACTCTCCTGTCACCAGTTTGTGCATTTCTGACTCCAGCTTGTTTCTTTTTGAATACCCCTTAAAAAGTCACATCCAGTGGTTGTTTATAAGAGCAGCCCTTGTCTCACACTACAGGGGTGGGAATAGGTAGTATGTAAAAATTAGCATAATTATGGAATGCCTAGAGCAACTTTAACATAACTTTGTTGTTCTATGTCTTAATAGCTGGAACAAAGAAACGTGCTGCTAGTTACTCTAACACATGAGACAAAGAGGTGACATGTAGAAATAATATAAGCTGACAGACATTATTGTTGAATCCACAGTTTCTAGGTCACTACATGACTGTTGAGAGTCCTGATGATATTTTATCCCTAGTGATATGTACATATGTAGTTCACTCACCTATAACAGACTGATGTGCTGTGCATAAAAACAAGTAACAGAAAACAGTATTCATGTTAACTTTAAGCTCTTATTGTTTCTCTTTAATAGAAATTCATACATTCACACACACAAACACGCAGAAACACAAATGCACAAGGGGAGTGCATGTTTGTGTGATTGTGAATGTGCGTACTTTTACACAAAATCAACTTTGTTCACCCAAGACTTTGTTTATTGTTTGTCCTAGTGATTAAATTGAAAATGTTGTTTAGAATCCAGTTTTTTTTAATTAATATTATGATGAATTTGTAAAACATTTTACTTTATGATTTATATAATGTAAAATGTACATTTCAGTAAAATTATAGAGGCGTTTGATTCCTGCCTAATAGAAGATTGGAATAACTGGGAAAAGCAGAGTAATTTGTCTATTATATAATGCTGTCAAATATCTTAATTACAGCAGGCTTGTGTAAAGATACAATGCTGCAATAAAGTTTTTAAAAAATTATATATGGAGGGTATGTACATTTATAAAGGTTTATACATATTATAAACTACATTGAAATTCTATGAACCTAAATATTGTACATGGATCTTGGGATCTAAAATTTGTAAAAGCTATAATTGGAATTGTCTACTTTGTTACTAAAATTAATATGATTACAGCAAAACTTCATTAAGACCAATTTACAGTCACTGCAGTACTAAAAAAACATAAATAATTTAAAAAATTAAAAAATGTTGCAGAGAAAAATTTTCTTAATTTTTTTCACTCACCCCTATCATCCACTTGATCTCTGACAGCCAGTGTATCACAGCTAGTGCTGACAAACATGGGGCTAAGAGTTTCTGGTTGCATTCCTCCCCATTTTGGAGAGCACAGCAATCGACCATCATAACCATGTAATGTGAAGTATGACTTTCCAACAATAACAAAGTGTCTGCGACAGAGATAAAATTGATTTATTTTTTATTCAACTCTTTATTTACAACAGATGACTGTCAATATTTGGAATTTCTTAGCAGAGTTGTTCACTCAAATGGTAAGCAACATAATGCAGGAGATACAACAAAACATAGTATGAAGAATAGTAATAACTCACAAACTAAACAAGATAACCAAATTAGACATCTGATGTGGCTACAACACTTTACACAAAAATTTAAGTTGCATCGGTACACAAAAAATGCATGGGCAAAACACACTATGCAGTTTGTACAACAGAAAAATGAAATATTTGCGCCTGCACAGCAGTATTTACAACTGCAAATTCTTTAAATGACTGTGACGAGCAACACAGTGAGTAACTGCTACTGTACCACATGTTTTGTTTCTTCCTGTTCCATTCATGAATGAAGTGTAGGAATAATTCTTGCATCCTTGACAGAAACAGAATGTGTCAATACGGAGTTAATTAAAGACAAAAATCACAACAGCAGAGAGGGCACTATCAAGGCAGGTGTGCAGCCAGCTAGCATTGACGCAGAGCTGATTATGGAGGATTCCGACAAGAATATGTAGCACATCTCCAAACCGACATTAGTTCCTGCACTATCGGAACATAGTGAGAGGGCACTGCCAGTCTTTACATGATCTCACCATGTGACCTGTGCAGTTCACTCATCCAGGGCTGTATACAAGGCTGGCCAGAATTAGGTACAGGAACTCTGTGTTTGATTCTCATCATGCTCCATCTGCCTTAAGTTTCTCACATCATTGTTAACATCACTATGACATGGACTCAGTTCATAAATTACCCTCCCAACTAAAGAGTATTTGCTGTGCATCAGGCTGTGCCTCAGACTACCTTATGAACTTTGTAGGCGGTGAGTGCCTAATAAATACTAACTGAAATAGAAAACTGGTGACAAGCAAAACAGTACCTAAAGATAGACCTTGCTATGTCCAGGAAGGTGGCATGCAGGGTTGAGGAGGGCCAGGTGAGGCAGATGAGAGAGAAGGTGTTGAGGCTGTGAAGGAATGAAGATAGGGTGTTTTGACCATGAGTTGGAACTTTGCTCCCTTCACCTTCTACCTTAATTAATCCAATTTTACATCAATCTATGTTTAAGTAAAGTATGGATAGAGAATTTTTCCCCTACTCTCATAGCAAAAATTATTGTCAATTTCTGATAGGACCACGAATTCATGCAGGTTCAGGGTACTTTTCTGCCATTTATAGCAGGAGTAAGCAGCAGAGATACATATTTTAGGGAAACCGGCTGCTACGGTATGTATTTTTGCATACAACATGTTATTTGTGTAGAGAGGCCAACCTCGGAATCTTGTGCTGAGGTGTCGAGGTTGCACATAATTATTCAAATTATAATTTTCTGCCATACCTGGCCTCTATCCTTATTTGTCAATCTATTCTAAACCTGCTACAATACTTGTAAACAGTTACCTTTTTGATAAAGCTTTTCAGTTCATTAACTTGAAAACCAAGAGTTTCACATGCTCAAGAACAACTACATGAAGCAACAATAGATTGTCAGTGTGTAATTGTGTTGCTTTCATTCATCATTCTTGAGATGGGCCACTTGAAATATAAATGTGTTACAGCCAGATATATAACCTTTGCTCATTGATGATCAAATGTTGAACCCAAAACAAATTGGCACCTGACATATTCACTCAATTAGCATCACTGAGCAACTAATAAAAACATTTCCAGTGAAAGATCAATATGAATCTGAACAATCGACTACAGATACTAACCCAGTGGACAATGAACATCCAAGAGTGGAGTATTTTCCCTCATTGACCTGACTTCTCAGCTATTATTAACTACTGCCTGCCTAAATTCATGGGGGATTGATTTTATACCTCTCTCACACACAACTGTGTTAGAAGGTTTGGTAAATGACTTCTACATGCTAACCAGAGTAAGTGTGGTTCTTAATAGTCGTATCTAGGTTTTACATCATTTTACTTTTATGTCACTGCAATAAATCTTCCTCTCAGTTACATTATACTTCACAAGTGGGACTGAAGAAATAGACTGTGTGACAGGTGTGCTCAGCTGTGTACATACCTATGTACAAGAGGTGCACTGTGCCATGGCTCAGTGTGTTGTTGCTAGGACATTAAAATTAACAGAATTTATGCATCATTATAACCTGTAAGCACATTGTACTAGCCATTTGCCATGTGTCCTACTGATACAACCACTTCCATACACTGATTACCACTCGTCACCTAGCTTTTGGAAGAAACTTGACTTCATATTTGACTCTTTTATTGCGACTGACTAAGCAGCCATCTAACCTTTCTGCTCCCAAGGACCTATCTCTGTCCTGTAGACATCCTCAAATACCCCCAGCCCTCCACTCCTACCCCATCCACTTATGGATGAGCCCATGTCTTTTGTTTGCTTAGGATGAACACCTGGACAGTGCAGCTGCTGGGATCACAAGTGAAGAAGACCAGATGTCTCACCTTTGTGAAAAGATACCTTTGGCACCTTACATGTAAGCTAACGCATGTGCCTCATTCCTACGCACTTCAGAAAGTCACTATGAACAACACAACATAAGTTTTTATTCCAACTTTGTATCTCTGATTGTAGCACAACATTCTGACAACAATACAATATTGTAGAATACTCTACAAGAAAAAGAACAAGAATTGTACAATTTCATTGCACAAAAACAAACTGGAAAGAAAAAAAAAACATTCATCAATACTTATCTTATTTTGAACCCACAATTCTAAGAATTATTTTCTGGCAATAACACCAGTGCAAACCATAGCCATCTGTTCATACAGATACTATCTACAGTAATCTATATTACTGTTGAAACAATTACATGATGAAGAGAAGCAGATTGTTGCATTTCAATGGAACATCAGTATCCAAGGGATAATGTGCACATACATTTTAACATACAGTAAGCGAGACACATTCACGTTCCCTGTGACCCCTCCTTGTTGAAGAATGCAGCTCAGTGGATTGAACTTCAAGCAAATCATATGAAGCTTGAAGTCAGACCATACATGTACATGCCCAAAGAGACACAGCAAGAGCTTGGCGTCACTGGACGAAGGCCCAGCCGACTCAGTAGGAGGCTACATCACCTCTTGGCCACAGACATGCTACCAGCCGCAGCTTATTCAAATCCGAATATATACAGCCATAAAAGGAGATTTTCAAGTCAATCACTTTGTCACTGGAAACAAATATGACTAGCAAAACAAATTACAGCTACAGTTCTTGGCATTCGCCACCTTGGGGAATGTCTTACAGTTTTAAAAATTACCTTTTTCTTGAGTCTTCACCTAATCTACAAAAGGTATCATTCGTGAAATCCAGAACAGCACAAGTAAGTTCACCATCATAAGTTTGCTGCTGCACACTGAGATTGCTGATCCAGCACTATGGGAATACAGTCTTAGTGCAGGTAAGTCAGGAAAAAGTGGGTATAAGGAAATTGTGAGGAATCAGAATGAGACTATGAACGTTCACGCATCTGAGAACTGGAATTCCATAAAGGAGACTACTTTCCAAAGAGATGACTATCACCAAATTTGTATCACCAATGTCTCCATCTGACTGACAAACAATGGTACTTGAAAGAAACCAAAAATACAGAAGGTAGTGAGCGCAGCTTCACAGTAATGATTCATGAAGGGTTAACATTGATTACTCACAGCTCCTACATGATTTTAAGAAATAAGATTTTTCAAGCAACAGTCACACCCCCTCATTATTGAAGGGATGAATAAGAATTATGTGAGATAATTATGATTCAGTAATGATGGAGAGATACTATGACTATTATAAACGCACAATGTTGAGCTAACTGCTTACATCACTGTTCCACCTACTTTGAAATGCACGTTAAACTTAAGTGTATCACTTGTGTTTTATTTTACACGTTTTATGAGCATTTGCTTTACTGTATCATGTGTTACTTTTTCAGCATTTTGTATACTGTATTCAATGTGAGATAGAGACCAGGTTGCAACAGTCCCTCTCCCCTGAAACTAGTAAGATATGAAATATAGATATGAGAGTACTTTTAAGTGAAATACACACAGCAAAAAAAATTTGCATCACCTCGGTCCCAAGAGTTCCAGAACCAGTACAGAAAATTGGAAAAGATATCAACATAAACATCATTTCTGCCCTTTTTATTGCTCATGAAAAGCACACACTGCATGTTGTACCATCATACAGTGAGACCTTCAGAGGTGGTAATCCAGATTGCTGTACACACCGGTACCTCTAATACCCAGTAGCACGTCTGCTTGCATTGATGCATGCCTGTATTCAACATGACATACTATCCACAAGTTCATCAAGGCACTGTTGGTCCAGATTGTCCCACTCCTCAATGGTGATTCAGCGTAGATCCCTCAGACGGGTTGGTGGGTCATGCTGTCCATAAAAAGCCCTTTTCAATCTATTGCAGGCACATTTGATAGGGTTCATGTCTGTAGAACATGCTATCCACCCTATTCGAGGGATGTCGTTATCCTGAAGGAAGTCATTCACAAGATGTCCATGATGGGGGCATGAATTTTCGTCCATGGAGATGAATGCCTCCAATATGTTGCCGATATGGTTGCACTATCAGTTGGAGGATGGCATTAACCTATCGTACAGCCATTACAGCGCCTTCCATGACCACTAGCGGCTTATGTCAGCCCCACATAATGCCACCGCAAAACATCAGGGAACCTCCACCTTGCTGCACTCGCTGGACAGTGTGTCTAAGGCGTTCAGCCTGATCGGATTGAATCCAAACACGTTTCTGACGATTATATGGTTGAAGGCATATGCGAGAGTGATCGGTGAAGAGAATGTGATGCCAATCCTAAGCAGGCCATTTGGCATGTTGTTGGGCCCATCTGTACCACACTGCATAGTGACATGGTTGCAAAGATGGACCTTGACATGGACATCAGGAATGAAGTCGCGCATCATGCAGCCTATTGTGCACAGTTTGAGTCGTAACACGATGTCCTGTGGCTGCACAAAAAGGATTATTCAACATGGTGGCATTGCTGTCAGGGTTCTTCCAATCCATAATCCGTAGGTAGCAGTCATCCACTGCAGTAGTAGCCCTTACGTGGCCTGACTGTCATCTCAGTTCCTGTCTCTCTCTCTCTCTGCATCTCCTCCATGTCCGAACAAGATCACTTTGGTCCACTCTGAGATGTCTGGACACTTCCCTTGTTGAGAGACCTTCCTGGCACAAAGTAACAATGCAGCTGTGATCAAACTGCAGTATTGACTGTCTAAGCATGGTTGAACTACAGACAACACGAGCCATGTATCTCCTTCCTGGTGGAACGACTGGAACTGATCGGCTGTTGGACCTCCTCTGTCTAATAGGTGGTGCTGATGCATGGTTGTTTACATCTTTGGGTGGGTTTAGTGATATCTCTGAACAGCCAAAGGGGCTGTGTCTGTGATACAATAGCCACAGTCAACGTCTGTCTTCAGGAGTTCTGGGAACTGAGGTGATGCAAAACTTTTTTTGATGCGTGTATTATGTTGAAGTTTGAGGTTTTATAGGAGCTGCTATAATGTACTGAGAGGGAGTCCATGGTATTAGTATGAGGTAAATGAAGTCATGCTGAAGCTTAAGGCATTTACTTTACAACATACATGGTGACAATTGTTTGTGATTGTAGAGGATAATGATGTGTAGATAGTGTGCACCTTTTCTTGTATGTTTATTTGAAATAGTGGGGAACATATACTTAAAAGTATTTTTGCGGAGTTAATATTCCTTTAAACAGTGGTTTTATGCCTTTCCTTAAGTGGCACAGTAAGTGGTCAGTGTCATTTTCCAGCAGAATGATTCAGTATACCATCATCAATCAGTAAGTGTTTGGGCAACATCGTATGATAGCTGGAAGAAACTCCTTTCATCTTCACCCAAGATATGTCTCCCATGACCTATTCAAATTGTCATGGCTAGAACAACCTAAAAATGACAAACAACAATGGGAATACTGTCACTCCATTCATGTGCATCACTAATTGGGTGAGCACCCTGTTACTTATGACTCTATCCCTCATATGAAAACTAAAGAAATCTTGCACTCGTGCATGCCCATGAACAGGTATATCACATGTTCAACTACATTCAGCACAAGGGTGCAGTATCATCATGCAGTAATACAACGTGGGAAAGATACTATGCTTCTGGTGATGATAAAATCTTTTTTGTTTATTTTGACAAAATAATTTAATTGGATAGATAAGAAAATCTACTCACCAAGCTGTGGTAGAATACACACACAAAACAAAGTTATAATTGGAAAACTTTTGGAGGTAGTTGCTTCTTCTTCAGGCAGAAGGGTTGAAGGAGAAGGAAGAGGGATGAAGGAAAAGGACTGGAGAGGTCTAGGAAATGGGGTAGATTTTGGGAAAGTCTCCCAAAATGGTGGGTCAGGGGAGACTTACCAGACGGAATGAGAAGGAAAGACTGATTGTTGTGTACTGCATAGGTTGAGATTTGAAAACCTGAGAGCTTAAAGGCGGAAGACAGGGTAATATGCAAGACAGATTATTGCTTAAACATCACGCATGGGAGTGAAAGCTAAGTGCAGTGCATGTAACAGAGGTGGGAATGGGAATGTAAAAAATAGACAGGTAAGACAATGAAAGAGGTAGAAAACTACAAAGCAGTTAAGAAAAATGTAGTTACTGTGAAGAAATGCTGAGACAGAAGAAATCAACATAAATGAAGGCTTGGTGGGTGGCGAGAACCAAGGACATGTTGTAGCGCTAGTTTCCAGCTGTGGAGTTCTGAGAAACTGGTTTCCGGGGGGGGAGAATCCAGATGGTGCGTGTGGTGAACCAGGCACATAGGTCATGATTGTCATGCTGAAGAGCATGCTCTGAAACAGGATATTGCATATTGCCAATATATGCCCTCTGCCTATGCCCATTCTTCCTAACTGATAATTTGGTGGTAGTCATGCCGATGTAAAAGGCCAAACAGTTATTGTATAACAGCTGGTATATTATTATACAACAGGCTCCCCCAAGATCATTATGAACTGTCGGATACCACCTTTTCTGTATGCATCAATGTATTTAGTGTATAATTCAGTGCTTCCTATTTTCATAGGTATCATTCAATTCAGTTTGTCCAAAAACCTATTCTTCTTTGTAAATACATACAGAATATTCTGGAATGACGTACATTCTTGTGACTGTTAATAGATTGTTGTCATTAATAAAAATATGTACATATGCCAAATTAAATATCAGATCATTAAATTGAAGTAATAAATGTTTAGCAACAAATATTAAGAGGCTTTGGAAATGTTAGCATAAATAACTAACGCCCCTAATTACCATAAATGCAATTTGTAAATTCGCTAACACAAAAACCACATTACAATTCAAATGAAAATAACAATCATTATCCAGTGATTTAATTTCAATCGTTATTCATTTTTATGAAATTCATTGTAATTAATGATACTTGTAAATTACGCAGATATTTACCACCCAAATGTACAAAATTCTGGTACTTGAGAAAACGTGGGTGTATTTAATTTATGTACTCTGGTGAAGCACGATGTGTATACTTCGAACAAATGTTAGCAATAAAATCCATGCAGTCACTAATTACAGAATTATAGTAAAATCAAACTAATTGTTGAAATCAGATTGTGAATTAATTTTCACACATAAAACCAAGATGATGATAAAAATATTATTTGACATTATATTTTATAACCTGTACAAATGTAACAGCAGTTAGTTTAGATGAAATTGTTTACAATTGTAAGTTACATTTTGTAATAAATTAACAATGGTAGCATATTTTAAGTGACGCAGCGATGCTGTGCGGACAGTCAGTTAATTTTTGTTTACTTCAGGAGTCAGTGCAGTTTAGTTCAGTTTAGCTCAGTTTCATCAGTTGTTTTGCACTTATGTCAGTTCTGTCCATCAGCTGATGTCAATAAATAATTTGTCCAGCTTGAAATTTTCATGATGTTCTCATTATTCGCAGCATCCACAACATTGATGAACCACAGGCCAACACAAGTTAAGTAGTGATGTTTAAAGATCATTACATGTGATGGAGTAGAGCTGGTACTGATGTTTGAAATTGGAAATGTGCTTAATAAGTGATTGTTTCAGGTTATGTAAAAACATGAATGCAGCATCTAAACAACAAAAACTTTTGCCCAGAGAACTGTTTGTGGTGACCGTTTATGGAAAGACCAGAAAAAAAAAGAAAAGAAATCATTACCTGCTGTGGGAAGATCGCAAAATCGTCTGCTTTGGATATCATTACCTGATGATAATGGACCAAATTCTCGGAGTGCGCCACTGGAATTCAGATGAGTAACTGATATTTTTAATTTCCTAATTTTAAATAATGATGTGTGACATTTGTGTACTATGAATAACAGCGAGAACACAAAAATGAATGAAGAGAAGCATGTAGGCTGTGAATCTGTAGAAAACACTTCGGACCTAGGATCAGTGAACTATTGTCCAGCAGTAATCCAAGTGTAGATCAAAGTTTTGGTGGAGAGGATTCCAGTGAAAATGTCACCACGAGTACTCCAATCAACCAGGGAAGAGTAGGCGGAGATAATTTGTTAATGTTGTTAATGCAGCATATGGAAGAAGCGAAGGAACAGATGGGACAGATTAGGCAGGATATTGGTCAGCAAAACCAAGAGTTAAGTCAGCAATTAAGTGAACAAATGGCAGAATTAAAGAATACTGTTACTGAAAATACTAATCAGATAAGGGAAATCCAGGAGGGTTTGGCAGCACTAAAAATTGCTGTTGAGGCAGGGCAGGGTGAAATCAGCACTCATGTGGGAGCAGTAGAAGAAAGGGTAGATATATTTGAAACTAATTTCACACTAGAGTTGCTCAAAAACATGGAGAGACTAGAAAAACTAGATAAACATGTAGAATTAAAAAATTCTAAACTTAAAGTAGAGGTTGTTCAGACTATGAGAGTTTTAGAAGACAAAGTAGAAGCTTATAAAAGGAACTCTGAGTTAAAATTTACAGACATTACCATTCAAATTAGTAATGTAGAACTGAAGTGTGGTGAAAAAATATATCTGTGGAAAAATTATTTGTAGATTTAAGTAAGAAAGTTGTAAAATTACAAGAAGGTGTAGCTCAAAGACATTTTGTTAGTAATGTTAATTGCATATGGGGTGGCATACCTTTAAAGTGCTTTCCAGGAGATGTGAAATTTCTTCCTGTTGATTTTTTACAGCATTGTCAGGTTAATTTTAGTAATGACATAACAGACAATGTTAAAATTAAATTTGTTAAGCGATTTTTGGCTGAAGAAGAACTCTCATGGGCCATTCAGAATGTTAATTCTACCACATCATATGATGAACTTGAAAGAAAGTTCTTAAATAAGTTTTGGTCAGAATCTGAGCAAGCTAGGATTAAAAGTGAGTTCCCAAATGGTTGAATGTATAGGGAAAGTCATGGTAGCTTGAAGTGTTTTCGTGAAAACCAGTTGAGGAAATTAGTGCACTTAGACAAACCTTTTGATGAATTAATACAAACAGATGCCCTAAAAAGGAGATTACCCAAAAGAGTACAGTGGGAGTTGATTTATGGACCAGATGACTCTGTAGATAAGTTCTTAAGATGATGTAAATGCCCTCAGGAGGGCACCACATCATTGTGTCAAGCGTGTGGTGAGCACTAGGTCTCCAAGCTATGTAGCATTCAATTTTTTTCTTTTTGTTTTTGGATGCTACATCTTTCACTCATCTATAAACCTGTAATGAAGTTATCTCTTACTGTAAATACTATCCATTCTCTGTAGTATAACTTTTCTGTATGTAATATGAATACTGAGTGACATTATTTGAGGATTAATTTGAAAATATAAACTGTGAACTAAATTTGACTTTCTTACAGTAATGATTGTTCAATAATTGGTAATTATTTTGTAACTCTTAAGATGTGTAAATAATAATTCTTTAAGCATTTCAAACAATGGTTATGACTATAGCAGAAACATAAGTGAAAAGGACATTTTAAAACTAGTCCATGAGAAATGATTTGTGTAAAACATAGTGAGAAAGTTACGACAGCTTTGTAGAGATACGGATGATAATAGGTTAAAGTGTGTACGATGTATATGATAAGTATTGTAAGTGTTGTTAAGAAACTACTTTCTGGTCATCATACTCTGTAGAAAATCTGTTAGTAATGTTTACTTTTTCTGTGCATGTTATTAGCCTTATGAACCAGTGACGATGTTCAGGAGGTAATTGGTGGGACAATGTATAATTCTGGGAGTAAAAGACAATTTTCTAGATCCATATGCATGTGTACTGTACAGTGTATAATAGTTACAGATAAGTTAGTGTTAGCATTTTCATGACAAAATAGAATCTGGGAGTATATGAGATAATGGAGATTGTTGTAGTTATATTCTGCAGAACACGTATTTGATCTGTGGGAAGTGATAGCATGAAGCAGTTCAAAGGTGTTTCTAGGAGAATTACAGGCATGGTCATGATTTTATGAATTTGGTAATGAGATGTACAAATGGACATTGCTAAAGATGTACACATGTTATTAAATGGACAAGTTGCACTGTGACAAAAGACATTTTGTGAAAAGTATGTCATTACGAGATTGTGTGATGAGGAACAGTCTGTGAGTTTATGTTTGAGATGATAAAGAGTAAAATGAGATCTGGAGGGGAGGGGGGGGGGGGGGGGTAAATATACCGTATAGTGGAATATATTGAAATATTAATCAAAAAGAAAGGAAACTTATATAATTTATTTTTGTTCTTTGACTTTAATCTGTATATAATTAAATCTTTACAGTTTAGGTATGCTTATCTTTGTGTAATTCCTACCTAGAGAACTGTATCCAAGATCCTTACCTGACCTGGAAGTAAAAACTAAAAATTGTGAAACTAATAGTGGACTGTGCTATTGGAGCATAGAGACTGCCAGAAAAAGAGGGATTGCAGATACAAGATGGACAGCGCAAAAGGACTGATGATTGCAAGCTGCCAATTGCTTAAGATGTGTGATGTGAACCAGTAACTGGAGTGAGAGCTAAGAACAATAAAACTTGATTTTTTTTCTATTAAAACTAATACTATGAAAATTTAAATGTATTGAAAACATGTGATTTGAAAGTACAAGATTGTCTATATGTATTTAGCAGCCATTCATACAAGTAATACTTGTAAGAGTGGCTGGGGGAGGGGGGGGGATGTATTATGTATTATGCAACAGTCTCCCTCAAGATCATTATGAACTGTCCGACACCACCTTTTTTATACGCATGCATGAATTTATCGTATGATTCAGTTCTTCCTAGGGCCTTCTATGTGTATTTTCATAGGTATTGTTTAGTTCAGTTTGCCCAAAAACATATTCTTCTTTGTAAATACATATAGAATATTCTGGAATGATGTACATTCTCATGATTGTTAATAGATTGTAGTCATTAACAAAAATATGTACGAGGTGCGACAATAAAGTAATGAGACTGATTTTCTTTGCAAACTGTGGCAACCCTGCAGGCTTTCATAGGCACAATACCTTTGACCTTGGTCTATAAGTTGCTTCTAGTCCAAGCGACACACTGATGCAACTGCTCAGTCATGAGTTGTGCTGTAATAAGTTAACATGTGTTTGTCTCTCTCGTCACAGAAATGGAACCGCATAATATTGAGCAATGGTATGCCATTTCTTTTTGCGGTAAATTGGGTGAATACGTGACGATGACTTATGGTAAGCTTCAGAAGGTTTTTGGAGAGGAGGTTATGTCAAGATCCCAAGCTTTTCATTGGCATAAAATGATTAGTGAAGGCAGAATGAATGTTGAAGATGAAGACCGCAGTTGACGACCATCAACCTCATGGACGGATGTTAACTTGGCTAGGGTGCATGAACTCATATGATCTGACTGAAGATTATCCATGAAAATGATTGCAGAAGAACTGAACATCAATCAAGAAATGGTTCGTCTAATAATAACTGAAGATCTTGGTATGAGAATGATTTGTGCAAAAAGGGTCCCCAAAAATCTCACACCACAACAGCGAGAAACATGGAAAAATGTGGCAGCCAATCTGTTAGAGCAAATTGAAATCAACCCAGAATTGTTGAGCCATGTTATCATTGGTGATGAAAGTTGGTTTTTTCAGTATGATCCAGAGACAAAATGCCAAAGTTCGCAATGGTGCTCAAAGGGATCACCCAGACCAAAAAAAGCTTGCATGTCAAAGTCAAAAGTAAAATGCATGCTTGTATGCTTCTTTGATTCCAAGGGAATTGTTCATAAAGAGTGGGTGCCTCCTGGGCAAACAGTTAACAATATTACTACAGAGAAATTTTAGAAAGAATTCGTAAAAGAGTTCTTCGTGTCCGTGCCAACATTGCTGATATTTGGATTCTGCATCACGATATTGCGCCATCCCATACTGCTCTGTCAGTACAGCAATTTTTAACCTCAAAACAAATTTCAGTACTATCACAGCCACCTTATTCACCAGATTCGCTCTGTGTGACTTTTTTCTATTTCCAAGAGTTGAAACAGCGGTCAAGGGACACCATTTTCAAACAACGCAAGCTGTCCAAAAAGCTGTGACGAGGGTCTTGGAGGATATTACAGAAGATGAGTTCCAGAAACGTTATCCTCAATGGCAGAAGCGCTGGAAAAAGGGTGTGCAATCAGAAGGGAACTACTTTGAAGGACACAGCACTAAACTTGACTAAAATGGTAAGCAACATATTTTTTTCACATCAGTTTCATTACTTTATTGTCGCACCTCATACATATGCCAATTTACCTCTTGCTAGTTAGACCATCCAAATTTACGAAATTCCAATATTTGAGAAAACATGTGTATTTAATTTATGTAATCTGGCGAAGCACGATGTGTAGACTTCAAACAAATGTTAGCAATAAAATCAATACAGTCACTAATTGTGGAATTAAAGGAAAATCAAAATAATTGTTGAAATCCAGATTGTGAATTAATTTTCACACATAAAACCAAGATGATGATAAAAATATTATGTTATTTGACATTATATTTTATAACCTGTACGAATGTAACAGCAGTTAGTGTAGATGAAATTGTTTTTAATTGTAAGTTACATTTTGTAATAAATTAACAATGGTAGTGGTTGTTAAAATGGTATTTAAAGCAACGCAGCGGTGTTTTGTGGGCAGTCAGTCATGTTTTGTTTACTTCAGGAGTTAGTGCAGTTCAGTTTGGTTTAGCTCGGGTTCATCAGTTGTTTTTCACTTTTGTCAGTACTGTCGATCAGCTGATGTCAATAAATAATTTGTCAAGCTTGAAATTTTCATGATGTTCTCATTATTCACAGCATCCACAACATCGATGAACCACAGGCCAATGCAAGTTAAGTGGTAATGTTTAAAGATTGTTGCAATATGATGTGTCATTTCACAGGTGGTTCTTCCTTTGATAGTATATGTTTTGCCAGTTACTGGGCTCATATAGACAGTGGCAGAACGCTGCATAGGGCATGTCTTGCAGTGGGGATGGACACAGGGGTAGGAGCCATACGGTAGGGAGATTGGTACAGAAGGACCATACGGTCTGACAAGGATGTTGTGGAGAATGGGAGAGCAACGGAAAGCTATTCTAGATTTGGCCAGCAAAATCTCAGACAGAAAGGATCTCATTCAGGGCATGATTTTAGGAAGTCATAGCCTTATCAAAGTAGCTGATTAATACATTCAAGACCAGGATAATATTGAGTGACATGTGATGTGATCCAAAGCTGTTTATTGGAGGGATAAGCAGTACAAGGATTGGATGTGATGGCCCAGTAAATCTGCTTTTGAACTAGGCCCATGGTGTAATTAGCTACAGTGAAGGCTGAGGTGAAAATGGTGGTGTACTGCTGTAAAGAGTCTGCATTCGAACAAACATGTTTGACTTGAATGCCAACACTGTATGGGAGGGAACATTTGACATGGAAAATATGGCAACTGTCAAAATGTAAGTACTGCAGTTTGTTAATAGGTCTAATGTCGGCAGAAGTGTGTACCTGACCTTCGGTGGGGATGACATCAACGTCAAGCAAAGTGGCATGGGATTCGGAATAGGACCATGGGATATTTAATTGGGAAAATGTATTCAGACATTCCAGGAACTTTAACAGGTCAGCCTAACCACGAGTCCATATGGTAAAGATGACATCAATGTATCTAAACCAAACCAGGGGATGAAGACTTTTGGATGCCAGGAAAGCCCCTTCCAAGTGACCTATGAAAAGGTTGGCATAGGAAGGAGCCATCCTGGTCCCCACGGCCATACCCTTGAGCTGTTTGTATGTCTGCCACTCAAAGGTGAAGTACTTGTTGGTAAGTATAAAGTTAATTAAGATGAGTAGGAAGGATGTCATAGGTTTTGAATCAGGTGGGCACTGACTGAGGAAATGTTCAGCAGCAGTAAGACATGGGGGATGTTAGTACAAGAGTAATCCCAAAAGTAAGGTCTCCTATTTTTTTTTATAAGTATAGAACTCTTTGTGTGGCAGTTGGTCACACTCTTACGAAGAGTGCTTCATGCGCTGTGTGTGAACATGTGCATGCCGTGATGAGGTGCTAAGTCTTGGCTTGGCAGCCGTTGAGAATGGAGTGCCCGTTGGATGTCACGCAGTTATTCAATTTTTGAACGCAAAGGGCACTGTGCCAATTGAAATCCATCATCAATTGATGGAAGCGTATGGTGAGTCATGTATGGATGTCAAAAATGTTTGTAAATGGTGCAGAGTATTTGCAGCTGGTTGGACTGAAATTCATGATGAACAAAGGAGTGGGAGACCGTCAATTTCTCAGGAGACAGTGTTGAATGTTGAGCAAAGCATGTGTGAAGATTGGTGGATCACCCTGGATGATCTCTGCATGTTTGTTCCTGAGGTTTGGCCAGAAAGTGATTCAGCTCCGATGACGAGGTGAAAGATGAGGTTCATAACATTCTGAACAGCATGGCAGTGACCTGGTATGACATGGGCATACAAAAACTGCCTCAGCGTCTACAAAAATGCATCGACAGAAATGGTGATTATGTCAAAAAATAGCTAAATGTTCAAGTTGTAAACTGATGTAAACCATTGCAGGAATAAACAGGTCTATGTATTTATAAAAAAATAGGAGACCTTACTTTTGGGATTACCCTCGTATAAAGGGATATGTCATGAATGGTGATGAGTAAGGGGTATGGTGGGACTGGACAGGCATGGATTTCAGACAATCTACGAAATGGTTGGTATCTTTGATATTGGAGGGAAGTCTTTGTTCTATGGGTTGCAGGTGCTGATCAACTAAGGAAGATGTACATACGGTGGGTGCTTTGAAGCCAACAACTACTCGATGGCCAGGATGATTGGGTTTGTGAATCTACGGAAGAAGATAAAAGGTAGGAGTGCATAGTTTTGGTGGGGTGAGCAGTTCTATGGATTGAGATGTTAGAGCTTGTGAGAAGCTGAGGTTTTAAGGATGAAATACAGGTCAGTTTGAATCACAGGGATGTAATCTTTATGGCAGATGCTGACTGTAGAGGTGTCAGACAGCTGGTGTAGATCTTCACTAACATACTCCTTTTGCTCAAGTACTACAGTAGTAGATCCTTTGTCTGCTGGGAGGATAATGATGGAGTCATCAGCTTTCAGGAGAAGTAGAGCCTGGAGTTCTGCAGAGGACAGGTTAGGGTCATGTTGCATGGACCTGGGGAAGGTTTGTGAAGCAATGCCCAATGTGAGGAATTCTTAGAGGGCTTGTGAGGGATTATTTTGAGGTAGTGGTGGTGGATCAAGTTGGGATCACGATTGGAACTGTTCAAGGCAAGCTTCAATGTCAGGTTTGCTGCTGGAAAGGTTTTTGGATTGGGTTGCAAAGTGATATTTCCAGTTGACATTACGTGAGAATGAAAATAGGTTCTTTATCAAAGCAGCATGATCAAATGCAGGTTTAGGGTTGAAAGTGAGACCCTTAGATAATACAGATTATTCAGGAGGGGAGAGTGCTTTACATGAGAGGTTGAGTACACTGTACTGTTGTGATTGGTTCTTGTGATTAATGGTTATTACCAGTCTGGGAGGCAGAGGTAAAGGCTATGGGATGTTAAGGAGTTTGGCCAACCACACTTTGTAGGAGAGGAGTGGTGGTTGCTGGTTTGTCTTTTTTGGGAGCTGCAGAGGGACAGGAAGGGAAACATCACTGTTCAGATAGTTTAGGAGAAGGTGGGATAGCTTTTTGAGGTGAAGTCTGGCATGGTGTTGCAGCTTGAAGTGTGTGTGTTCTGCTGCTGCTTAGTGAGTGTATTTTTAATCTATCCAATTAAATTATTTTGGTTTATTCTGTAACATTCCCCATTGAACAAGCTGAGGATGAATGAGTACATGGGGCTCACTAAACAGACTATCAGTGTTGCTCCTCAAAACTTGTCCCAATTTATAAGGCAGTTATGAAGTTGTTGACTGGCCTTCCGTTCTTCTCCAGTGGTATGGAGCTAGTGTGATGTAATTAGGAGTTACACAGACTCTCAGCTGTGCATGGTACTCACTTCCAGTTCATTTTCATTCCATGATCTGTTCTACCCCCTTTTGTCTTATTGTCATACAGTTACACACACATCTCACACAAGCATTAAGCACTTTACTGACTCAATTGGGTTGCTGTAGCTTCCCCTACACCAACAATGCAAACTTTGTATTTAATGCAAATGTACTTGGACATCCCTCAAAGTTATTCAGTTTTCAATCTACCTTTACTGTATCTTCCAGTCCTCCTATCAGTCAGTAACACTTGGGCTAAGGTCATTAATGTTAATACTTATCTGTGAATCCCACCCTCCCTCCCCCTCTGTAATAACACTATTCACGTTTCCGTCGCACTTCACATAGTATAGACTGGGAACTGTCTGCTAGGCATGCCCGATGTCAACTGCCTGGCCGTGGCCCGTGCTGCCTGAGTTGTTGTTGTTCCGCCGGCAGAGGGCGCGGCCGAATTCTCGCATGCCCTCTGGTGGACGGGACTTTACTTGCGGCAACTACTGCCCGTGACGCGCTGTGCCGATGTGCGCCTCCCGCGATCTTTCTGGTGGCTACTGCACTCCTCCTCCTTCAGGGGCTGAAGCCACTGTGATCCACTACCTCGGAAGGTGGAGCATCGTGCAGTAGCAATGAGCTCCATGTCCATTGGAAGGCTGGAGTCGGAGGGACCTGCCAACCCTCGAGCCGGAACCTTCGAATACGGTTGGAAGTGACCCACACGAAGAGGCCCCCGTCATCCCACCACCAGAGCCCCGGACAAGATAGTTGACAAGCCGTCGAACTTCAGATCCCGGTCCACCTCAGGAGGGGCAAGACCCAGTGGCGGGGAGGATGGGGAAGGGCGACCACAGGTGAACCAGCCTCCTGAGAAACCAGGCGTGTGAGGTGCGAAGGGGGCCGGCTCTCACTGGGGTATCTCTAACAATGGCGATGCCCGTGCTGGAGCTACTGGAGGCTGCCAAACCTGAGACCCATCGCAGTGTGGCGGAGTCACAGGTGGGAGGAGCGGTAGTGTCCCCTGAGAAAACAACACGGGTGCCAGCAATGGGGAAGCCGGCGCCCGAGAGGTCGGAGGGTGGGTGCCCAAAAGTGGACATAGCTGATTTTGGTGACGACGTACCTCCCGGTCCCTGCCTGCAAGGTATAGAGCTGGCGGCCATTGCGGCACAGGACCACCGCCAGTATCCAATGTGGATTACGACCAAACCCACGTGCCCAGACCGACATACCCAGTGGAAAGCCAGGTACCCCATTTTGCGAAGACTGGTGAGGACCAAGCCGGGGGAGGTGCAGTAGAGTCGTAGGTTGGCGCCCATGGAGGAGCTCGGTGTGGTCCGGTATGCCATCAGGAAAAACGTCAACGGCTCCTCCACACGAAATTCGTGCACATACTTTTTCATCTGCGACTTAAATGTGTGCACCATGCACTCGGCTTCCCCATTCGATTGTGGATGAAAGGGGGGAGAGCAAACGTGCTGAATACCGAAGCGCCAACAAAAATCCTGGAAGGTCTGTGAAATAAACTGAGGTCCATTGTCCGATACCAGGGTGACTGGCATACCTTCCACAGAAAAGTTTTTTGTGAGTGCCTGGATTGCAACTTCTGGAGTGGTTGAGGAGCAGTGAACCACATGTGGGAATCGGGAATAAGCATCAATGACAATGAGCCAAAAGCCATTGAGAAACGGGCCCACAAAATCTATGTGAACACGTTCCCATGCCTGGGTTGCAGGTGGCCATGAAGAGAATGCTGACCTTTGAGATGCCTGTTGGCTTGCACACTGGGAACAGGCAGCCACCAAGCACTCAATTTCTCTGGCAATACTGGGCCAGTACACATGTCTGCGAGCCAAGGTTTTAGCATGGGAAACACCTCAGTGCCCCTCATGTAATAACGTGAGGACCTCCCTTCAAAAACTTGCAGGAAGAACCACGCAAGGAGCTGTATCATCGGTAGGCAGAAGGAGAACTCCCTCCAAAACTGAGAGGTGGGCTCGTAGAACAAAATAATTATGAAGAGGGTCTGAGGCCCATCCTGGAGGTCATGATGACCACCCCTGCTGAACGAGGCGAACTACTTGCCAGAGAACCGGGTCAGCTGCCGTTTCCCTGGCGACTCAAGAGCTAGTGATCACGAAGCCATCAACTGCTTGGCGGGATGCCATATCCAGATGAAAACACATATCTCCTCCCGATCGAACTGAGGATCTGGGCCGCCCACCTGAAGACGGGAAAGAGCATCGGCATTGGCATGCTGTCCGGTAGGGTGAAAATGAATGTCATAATGGTACTTAGAGAGGAACAAGGCCCAGCGCTACAGTCTGTGGGCCACCCTATCCGGAATCTGAGAGGCGGGGCCAAATAATGATATTAATGGCTGATGGTCAGTGATTAACTGAAACTTCTTGCTATACAAGAAAGGGTGAAACCTGGTAACAGCATAGACAATGGCCAGCGCCTCTTTTTCCACTTGGGAGTAATGAGCCTGTGGGGGACTAAGAGTTTTAGACGCAAACGCCAGTGGCTGCTCGGAGCCATCCACGTTATGATGGGCCAGGACCGCCCCCAGCCCATACTGCGAAGCATCTGTAGCCAGGACCAATGGCTTATTGGGGTCAAAAGTAGCCAAACAAGGCACCGACGTGAGGAGGCCCTTCAACGATGTGCACGCGCGCTCGCATGCAGGGGCCAATCAAAAGGAACACCCTTGCGCAGAAGGCAGTACAGGGGGCGGGCTATGGTGGAAGCCCTGGGAATGAACCAGGTGGTAATAGGAAATCTTGCCTAAGAAAGCTTGTAACTCCTTCAGCGAAGCTGGCCACGGAAGGTTGTTGACGATACCTTGGACCAAACTTCCTAGTGGTTGGACGCTGTGCTGAGAGATGGTGTAGCCCACATACTCAATGGACGGTTGGAAGAAGTTCGACTTACGCAGGTTGCAACGCAGGCCCACGGACCTGAATTTGAGAAAGCGGGTTCGAAGGTTGTGCAAGTGTTCCTTCGTGCTGTGACCTGTGATGATTATGTTGTCCAGGTAATTAATACAATGAGGGATGGTCAACGTGACGTGCTCAAGATAATGCTGAAATATCGCCGGGGCACTGGATATTCCGAAGGCCAACTGCTGGTATTGGTAAAGGCCAAACGGGGTGTTAACGACCGCCAGCCGTTTGGAGTCCTCATCAAGTGGTATCTGATGATAAGCCTCCGAAAGATCAATTTTCAAAAAAATATTGGCCTCCCGCCACGGCAGAAAACAATTCATTAGAACGAGGCAAGGGATAGGTGTCCACCACCAATTGGGAATTAATGGTGGCCTTGAAATCACCGCAAAGACGTAATGTTCCCGAGGGTTTCCTGACAGTAACGAGGGGTGAAGCCCACTCACTAGAAGAAATGGGACGAACGACCCCGAGGGCTGTCAGCCGGTCTAGCTCTGCTTTCACCTGAGGGCGGAGAGCCAAGGGGATCTGCCTCGCGTGTAGAAAACGCGAGCGAGCCGACACCTTCAACGTTAAGTGAGCTTCAAAGTCTGAAACACGTCCCAGACCCTCCTCAAAGATATCCTTTAAGTCAGAGGTAAAAGATTCCAATGATTGATAGGGAGTGTCTTCGGAGACCATCTGTATGGTGTCTGCGATAGAAAAACCGAAAGCTTGAAAGGCACCCAATCCAAAAAGGTTAGCGGAGCTTGCATCACTGACAACAATAAAAGTAAGAGGCCAAGTGACTGATTTGTAAGTAACGTCGGTAGTGAATTGACCCAGTAGGGGAATGAACTGTTTACCATAACCGCGTAGACACCGCTGGTGGTGGGCACGCTCTTCCTCGCCACCTTTTGTGCAGTAACACGATTCATGTTCCCGTCGCACTTCACATAGTGTAGACCGGGAACTGTCTGCTAGGCATGCCCGATGTCAACTGCCTGGCCGTGGCCCGTGCTGCCTGAGTTGTTGTTGTTCTGCCGGCAGAGGGTGCAGCCGAATTCTCGCGTGCCCTCTGGTGGATGGGACTTTACTTGTGGCAACTACTGTCCGTGATGCACCTTGCCGATATGCACCTAGCACGATCTTTCTGGTGGCTACTGCACCCTCCAACATATCATTTTCACTTACAATGTTCTATGTATCATGGCCCATTACCCAGACACTAAATTGACACACACAATGATGTCCCATTTGTTTCTGTGATGTTCACCTGCTTTATTTCTTTGTTGATTGTCCTCGGTGATGACATACTGCATTGTGATACTGGCTGCAAGAATAGAGGTTGGAAGTGCAGTACTGACTACTGTAAATGATGTAGCCGACAGGTGCACAGTTGCTTTTCACAGTTCTTTACTATCACTGTTCATAACACCCTCCCCCCCCCCCCCCCACACACCACCACCACCACCTCTCCACCCACCAGTAATACACAGCTATATGGCCAGTGCACTACTGTTTAACTTTCGATAAGTTTCATTAATAGGTTGCAAGAAAATATCAACACACTGCTACAGTAGTTTACTGTTGAACATCTACAAGCAGTAAAAACCTAACCACACAGTTCTTGCCACATAATACAGCACATATTGAACAGACACTCATTGTTTTAGCACACGGCCTATTACACTTATTTCACAGTTAAATGGATGCATTGCTGTTGATCTAACCAATACAGGTTCCTCGTCTGAAACTCAGTTGTGGACTGACAGTCTCAGGCCCAAAAATCAGACCCTTATACATCCTCACAATAATAGGCACTGAAATTACACATTATTTGATGTTTAATTTACAGAAATTAAAATTAAAACTTAGCTCATTCAAACATCTGAATACATCAAAAACTTCCTCCTTTTTAACATTTTCTTCTACTACAAGACACAAGCTGAACTATTTGTTTAAATGATGAAATTAACTGATATAGTTACGCAAACAATACTTTTGACAAAACTGGTAATTACTTTGGAATTAATTAAGGGCTGAGTTTACTAACATGTTTTCGAATAGAGCCAAACAGATCCTTTAAGAGTTCTATTAGTTGTTCCTCCAAATGTTTATAATTAGTACAGAATTTATATTTGTTTATAAGTCAACAATAGAATTTAAGTCATGAAACAATTACTGATTTCACCCTCTAACAAAAGTATAAAGTAGGAATTGGCAAAATAAATTAGGACATTGATGACATACACAAAATTAAGCATAAAATTAGATCTGGTGTTCTATTCTTTAAAACTGAGGGTCAATGCAGATTATGCTCATGCATGTTAGTGGTAATTAGTTGACATGAAAAAAAAGATGGATGATCTTCATCATCCATCTATAGCACCACATCTCCAAGGCTTCTAGCCATCTTCTCTCTTCTTTTCCCATTGTCCAAGTTTCAATGAGTAAGTTCCTCCTCAGATTAAATACAATTTTGGCCTGTTGTATTCTGCTCACAATTTCTTTCTGACTTCTACCATCCCTTGTGATTTTGCTTCCCAGGTCATAGACTTGATGAAGGGAAACTTCTGATCTAAACTTGTACAAGGAAGAGAGTGGGAAACATCACTTCATGTGATGGCTAACGCAGACAGGGACCGAGAGGTGACTGGGATAAGTCATCACACCAGCATTTGCTGGGCAGGGCACCCTCTTGCCCTGGAAATGAGAAATCATTTTCAAAGGGGGAAAAACCAGCTGATGGTAAACAGTATAAGGTGTGTAAGGCAATAGGAAACCACCACATTAAAGAACTATGGATATCCCAAGCACCAGCAGTAAATCACGCCAGTAATTTCTGTAAAATTTTCCGGAGATAAAGTAGTCCCCCAATCAGATCTCTGGGTGGGAACTGCAAAAGATACAGACAAGGTGAAGGAAACCTAATCTAAATACTGATAATTTTGAGATGGTGGAATATAGTGTAATCACTCACAAATCACACAGGGAGGAAAGAGTACCACATAATATTTAATACAAAAAAAATACTGATTAGCAAAAAAACAATAATTAAATGGTCACTAGTCCACTAGGGTAATAAATATCCAAAATCCTAAGAAAGGTAATGGCAAAGAAAATCAAGCAAATGATCACAGGTGTGCCAACAGGAGGTTGTCATGCTTTTCCACAACACAACATTTCATGATAAAATAAATGAATCAGAAAGCACTGAGTTTGCAATTACTTATTCTGAAGTGCTAAATTTTGAAAGTAAAGTTAAAAGAAGTTGCTGGTTAAATGAATGACTGGTTGCAACTGAAATTTTCTTATGTAAAAATTGGAAAATGGCAAGGTATTTACTTTTAATTATTGAAAGATTGAATTGAATTTACTTTAAGCAAATGAGCAGCTGATTTGCCTTTAATGTGAGAACAATGAAATACATACCAAACTGGCAGAAGTCACTCACTAAGCTAAATACAAAAATACATGAAATTGCACACTCTTAATTTGTGCTATATCTTTAGATATTATTTTTGCCAGCAAAATTTTATGTTACTTTGAGTGAGTGAAGTTAATGCTCAAAATTGCAAATTAGTTAAGACTCCATTAAGGAATACAAGAATGAACAGTTATTGAGGCACCAAAATTTAGACTGAAACTGGTCATTAGCATACAAACAAAACTGGCAGTAAATACACTCCTGGAAATGGAAAAAAGAACACATTGACACCGGTGTGTCAGATCCACCATACTTGATCCGGACACTGCGAGAGGGCTGTACAAGCAATGATCACACGCACGGCACAGCGGACACACCAGGAACCGCGGTGTTGGCCGTCGAATGGCGCTAGCTGCGCAGCATTTGTGCACCGCTGCCGTCAGTGTCAGCCAGTTTGCCGTGGCATACGGAGCTCCATCGCAGTCTTTAACACTGGTAGCATGCCGCGGCAGCGTGGACGTGAACCGTATGTGCAGTTGACGGACTTAGAGCGAGGGCGTATAGTGGGCTTGCGGGAGGCCGGGTGGACGTACCGCCGAATTGCTCAACACGTGGGGCGTGAGGTCTCCACAGTACATCGATGTTGTCGCCAGTGGTCGGCGGAAGGTGCACGTGCCCGTCGACCTGGGACCGGACCGCAGCGACGCACGGATGCACGCCAAGACCGTAGGATCCTACGCAGTGCCGTAGGGGACCGCACCACCACTTCCCAGCAAATTAGGGACACTGTTGCTCCTGGGGTATCGGCGAGGACCATTCGCAACCGTCTCCATGAAGCTGGGCTACGGTCCCACACACCGTTAGGCCGTCTTCCGCTCACGCCCCAACATCGTGCAGCCCACCTCCAGTGGTGTCGCGACAGGCGTGAATGGAGGGACGAATGGAGACGTGTCGTCTTCAGCGATGAGAGTCGCTTCTGCCTTGGTGCCAATGATGGTCGTATGCGTGTTTGGCGCCGTGCAGGTGAGCGCCACAATCAGGACTGCATACGACCGAGACACACAGGGCCAACACCCGGCATCATGGTGTGGGGAGCGATCTCCTACACTGGCCGTACACCACTGGTGATCGTCGAGGGGACACTGAATAGTGCACGGTACATCCAAACCGTCATCGAACCCATCGTTCTACCATTCCTAGACCGGCAAGGGAACTTGCTGTTCCAACAGGACAATGCACGTCCGCATGTATCCCGTGCCACCCAACGTGCTCTAGAAGGTGTAAGTCAACTACCCTGGCCAGCAAGATCTCCGGATCTGTGCCCCATTGAGCATGTTTGGGACTGGATGAAGCGTCGTCTCACGCGGTCTGCACGTCCAGCACGAACGCTGGTCCAACTGAGGCGCCAGGTGGAAATGGCATGGCAAGCCGTTCCACAGGACTACATCCAGCATCTCTACGATCGTCTCCATGGGAGAATAGCAGCCTGCATTGCTGCGAAAGGTGGATATACACTGTACTAGTGCCGACATTATGCATGCTCTGTTGCCTGTGTCTATGTGCCTGTGGTTCTGTCAGTGTGATCATGTGATGTATCTGACCCCAGGAATGTGTCAATAAAGTTTCCCCTTCCTGGGGCAATGAATTCACGGTGTTCTTATTTCAATTTCCAGGAGTGTAGTTATCAGCTTTCATATTTTTATGACACTTGGGTATTGAATGGAAAGGTGTGGGACCCTGCTTGGTAATAATGTTTGAGAACAATGACAACACAGGTACTCTACCACTTTTAACTATTGCAGATTATTATTCAAGAAAGTTAGTTATTAAAGTTTGTGAAAGAAATGCCCATAGGTAATGCCTGTACAACATTAGTTACACTTCGTCAGTCAACAGTCGTACACTGTTGTAGCTGTGCGGATGGTGGAGAATGTATCCAATGACAATGCTGAGCTGCTGCTGTTGCTGGTGATTGCAAAACACAATTCATTTCCAGGTCCACGGATAATTATGAGACATGCAGTAGTTAGATTTGCTGCTTCCTTTGCCTGTCCACTCTGAAAATGCTCTCAATACCCATGGATTAACAAATTAGGTGCGTCTACAATGGAGTGATCATAGCTCCACACTGTGTCTGCAGGAGTGCCCAAAAACCATTTCCACACTGAAACTTTCTGGCAGATTAAAACTGTGTGCCCGACCAAGACTCGAACTCGGGACCTTTGCCTTTCGCGGGCAAGTGCTCTACCATCTGAGCTACCGAAGCACGACTCACGTCTGGTACTCACAGCTTTACTTCTGCCAGTACCTCGTCTCCTACATTCCAAGCCTTACAGAAGCTCTCCT
The DNA here is from genome assembly GCF_023864345.2 of Schistocerca serialis cubense. NCBI lineage: Eukaryota > Metazoa > Arthropoda > Insecta > Orthoptera > Acrididae > Schistocerca > Schistocerca serialis. The sequence continues at coordinate 462,900,168 of NC_064639.1, forward strand.
GCGAACCTTGCAGAAAGTTCTAGCACTCCTGGAAGAAAGGATATTGCGGAGACATAGCTTCTACCACAGCCTGGGGGATGTTTCCAGAATGAAATTTTCACTCTGCAGTGGAGTTCTTGAGTTCGAGTCTTGGTCCGGTACACAGTTTTAATCTGCCAGGAAGTTTCATATGAGCGCACACTGTGCTGCAGAGTGAAAATCTCATTCTGGAGCCATTTCCACACTCTTTCAGGACTCAAGCTGCTCTGTCCTCTCTGCTTGCAGTGTGACAGAGACTCTCCATACACAAAGATAAACAACAATGCAGCTTCTGCCATTTCATTATTGCTTTCCCTTGGCTATTAGCCAGCAATTTACAATACTTACATCATAATTACAATCAATTATATAAATGCACAAATAAATACACTATTGCTTCCATTACACACTAAATACAGTTTTTGTAATAAAGCTTACATATTCAAAATTAGCAAATATTAAATGGTGAAAAATTTTTGATAGTGCTGAAAGGTATTTTATCTGCTTTTTCAGTGTTACTTGCTGACTATTGTGACTTCCAAGAGAAAATAACAAGAGAATATCTCTGTCCACTCCTACGTTTTCACGTTTACTTTGTTCTCCTTCTTTATATTATGGACACTGTCCACCCTGTGAATATCCAGTTAATTATTTAAGTGTGAAGCCAAATCAATACACATCGTGAATAATTTTACTAAGTAGCTGCAACGTCCCACAGTTAACTGCTGCAAGATGCCTCATGCAGATCATATTATTATATTGTTTGAGACATGTTTTAGCTTTGGTAGATTGTGCTGAGGTTCAGGTTAGCACTGATATAAATTATTACAAGTTTTCTGCATTATCACTCCACACTAGTGCCATGAATCATGAAATTGCTTTATTTTTAGAGGAAATCAAGGCTCCCCCTTGTCCCCACACATCTGTCACAAAGCTTGAACGCTTGTTTGTACCCAGTGTAAATACCTTGCTACGTTCTGTAGCAAGGCCAACTGTAATAACACTTCTTTGCTATAATCATGCATTTATGTCTCAAATTTATTGGGTTACATTAACTGACAGCAGACAGTTCTTATGATGATGGAATCACATCCACTGTTAGATTATCTGATCATTTAACTTACAAACGTAATAGAAGTTACAAATATTTCCTGCTGTACCTGCCTGAAATATTTTTGTGCTGCCACAACCTGACAGTTTTCCTACAATGCCTAATAACTCAAAAGTTCACCTGCCACAATGAATTGGTGAATTATTACTGTGAGAGTGAGCCCAAATTACTCTTGATCATACCACCGCGCAGATTGCTGATTGGAACGCACTGGTATACATGCATGAAGTGGTTATACCCAGTGTCATATCTGTTCTACTAACTCTGGTTGTCTTTGAGTTGGTCATTTGGATCATATGTAACAGAAGGTAATGTAAGCAGTTCAACACACTGAAAACTGCTGTACCTGATCAGCAGCTGTCAGGTAACTGTCATAATTAAAGATATTTCGAAACATGGTGTTATCAAGGCATAGACCTCAATTATTGCTAAGAACTAGGGATTAAGATGTTTATAAATTAGTTCATTTACACTGAATATCTTCGTCCTTTGCATATTCTGTCATATCTACATCTACATCTACATTTATACACCGCAAGCCACAACGGTGTGTGGCGGAGGGCACTTTACGTGCCACTGTCATTACCTCCCTTTTCTGTTCCAGTCGCATATGGTTCGCGGGAAGAACGACCGCTGGAAAGACTCCGTGCGCGCTCGAATCTCTCTAATTTTACATTCCTGATCTTGGGAGGTATAAGTGGGGGGAAGCAATATATTCGATACCTCATCCAGAAATGCACCCTCTCGAAACCTGGACAGCAAGCTACTCCGTGATGCAGAGCGCCTCTCTTGAAGAGTCTGCCACTTGAGTGTGCTAAACATCTCCGTAATGCTATCACGCTTACCAAATAACCCTGTGATGAAATGTGCCCTCTTCTTTGGATCTTCTCTATCTAATCCGTCAACCCGATCTGGTACGGATCCCACACTGATGAGCAATACTCAAGTATAGGTCGAACGAGTGTTCTGTAAGCCACCTCCTTTGTTGATGGACTACATTTTCTAAGGACTCTCCCAATGAATCTCAACCTGGCACCCACCTTGCCAACAATTAATTTTATATGATCATCCCACTTCAAATTGTTCCGCACGCATACTCAAAGATATTTTACAGAAGTAACTGCTACCAGTGTTTGTTCCGCTATCATATAATCATACAATAAAGGATCCTTCTTTCTATGTATTTGCAATACATTACATTTGTCTATGTTAAGGGACAGTTGCCACTCCCTGCACCAAGTGCCTATCCGCTGCAGATCTTCCTGCATTTCGCTACAATTTTCTAATGCTGCAACTTCTCTGTATACTACAGCATCTTCCGCGAAAAGCTGCATGGAACTTCTGACACTATTTACTAGGTCATTTATATATATTGTGAAAAGCAATGGTCCCATAACACTCCCCTGTGGCACGCCAGAGGTTACTTTAACGTCTGTAGACGTCTCTCCATTGATAACAGCATGCTGTGTTCTGTTTGCTAAAAACTCTTCAATCCAGCCACACAGCTGGTCTGATATTCCGTAGGCTCTTACTTTGTTTATCAGGCGACAGTGCGGAACTGTATCGAATGCCTTCCGGAAGTCAAGGAAAATAGCATCTACCTGAGAGCCTCTATCTAATATTTTCTGGGTCTCATGAACAAATAAATCAAGTTGGGTCTCACAAGATCGCTGTTTCCGGAATCCATGTTGATTCCTACAGAGTAGATTCTGGGTTTCCAGAAACGACATGATCCACGAGCAAAAATCATGTTCTAAAATTCTACAACATATCGACGTCAGAGATGTAGGTCTATAGTTTTGCGCATCTGCTCGACGACCCTTCTTGAAGACTGGGACTATCTGTGCTCTTTTCCAATCATTTGGAACCCTCCGTTCCTCTAGAGACTTGCGGTACACGGCTGTTAGAAGGCGGGGGCAAGTTCTTTCGCGTACTCTGTGTAGAATCGAATTGGTATCCCGTCAGGTCCAGTGGACTTTCCTCTGCTGAGTGATTCCAGTTGCTTTTCTATTCCCTGGACACTTATTTTGATGTCAGCCATTTTTTAGTTTGTGCGAGGATTTAGAGAAGGAACTGCAGTGCGGTCTTCCTCTGTGAAACAGCTTTGGAAAAAGGTGTTTAGCATTTCAGCTTTACGCGTGTCATCCTCTATTTCAATGCCATCGTCATCCCGGAGTGTCTGGATATGCTGTTTTCAGCCACTTACTCATTTAAGGTCAGATAGAACTTCCTAGGATTTTCTATCAAGTTGGTACATAGAATTTTACTTTCGAATTTACTGAACGCTTCACGCATAGCCCTCCTTATGCTAACTTTGAAATCATTTAGCTTCTGTTTGTCTGAGAGGTTTTGGCTGCGTTTAAACTTGCAGGGGTTGTGTGGCGTGGACTGGGCATTTTTTTTTAGGCTAGATGGCCTCGGGCAAGTACAGAAAGGGCAACAGCCTCAAAGGGTGCGGGGCAAAGTGAGGACATGTGGGGACCAAGCAGCAATCGGTATTGTAATTGTAAACTGTCGAAGCTGCATTGGTAAAGTACCGGAACTTCAAGCACTGATAGAAAGCACCAAAGGTGAAATCGTTATAGGTACGGAAAGCTGGCTGAATCCAGAGATAAATTCTGCCAAAATTTTTACAAAGGCACAGACGGTGTTTAGAAAGGATAGAATGCATGCAACTGGTGGTGGCGTGTTTGTCACTGTTAGTAGTAGTTTATCCTGTAGTGAAGTAGAAGTGGATAGTTCCTGTGAATTATTTTGGGTGGAGGTTACACTTAACAACCAAGCTAGGTTAATAATTGGCTCCTTTTACTGACCTCCTGACTCAGCAGCATTAGTAGCGGAACAACTGAGAGAAAATCTGGAATACATTTCACATAAATTTTCTCTGCGTGTTATAGCCTTAGGTGGAGATTTCAATTTACCAGATATAGACTGGGACACTCAGATGTTTAGGACGGGTGGTAGGGACAGAGCATTGAGTGACATTATACTGATTGCACTATCTGAAAATTACCTCGAGCAATTAAACAGAGAACTGACTCATGGAGATAACATCTTGGACCTACTGATAACAAACAGACCCAAACTTTTTGACTCTGTAAGCGCAGAACAGGGAATCAGTAATCATAAGTAAATAGGAACATAAAAAAAGGGAGGAAGGTTTATCTGTTTAGCAAGAGTAATAGAAGGCAGATTTCAGACTACCTAACAGATCAAAATGAAAATTTCTGTTCCGACACTGACAATGTTGAGTGTTTATGGAAAAAGTTCAAGGCAATCGTAAAATGCGTTTTAGACAGGTATATGCCGTGTAAAACTCTGAGGGACTGCAAGTTCTATCACCATGGGGCTGTGATGCTTGGGCACCATCTGGAATGCTGTTCATGGACCACAGTTGGACTTTGAGTCAGAGCAGTCCACCCTGAAACCACAGGGCCTGGAGTCGCCACCACATCAGCCCCAGGGAAACAGCCGCAGGGCAGTGAGTGACTGACGTTACATCACCTGCCTGCCACCTTCTAGATGTCACAGGATGTGTGAGCTTGCCACAACACACATGGCTTCAGCTAGCCGAGACTGCCAGGATCCAGAGTCACTGCTGACAGAGGCAGCACAAGCAAATGCCTGGCTAACATTGTGCTCTGTCAGTATTTCGGGGCCGCTGGATGCCTCAGCCATGCTGCTGCTTCATGTACTGATACGTGTCAGGGAGCAATAATAAAGCAATTTGGAACTTGTCACCTATTATTACAACTGGTGTCAGAACACTGGCATCGCTTTTTCAACACAACATTTGAACATATGGCTTACAGTACAGTGAATCAAGAAATTTAATTGTTCTTGCCAAAAGTATCTTGATAGTGGAAAAGAAGCTGTCTGCCGAGCTCTTTGTATGGCGAATTTTGTTCAAAGTAAGAAACCAGTGGATTTGTCACACTTTAGAGGTAATGTGGACACAACTGGCTAGTACCTGTCAGATGTACATAGTGTAATTTGGAAGGTCATTTGGCACCATGTACAGAATCAATATCAGTAGCATGTTTTACTAGTAAATATTGCAGGAATGTGGCCAGACAGTGCCGTGAATCAAAATGGTTGATGACAAGACATAAGAATTGAGTTAATGTACTTTATTTTATTTGTCTTGGTGTTTCAAAATGAGTTTCAAGAAGGGAAATGCTCTGGCAGAGACAGAGATGCAAGAAGTATTAGAACCAGAGGCAGCTCATATATTGTTGGAAAGGGTAGCACAATTAATACAGAATTACATGTTCTAGTAGAGGTATAGTTGCCAGAGTGTAATATAGATTTGTCAGCTGCAAGTTTAAATACTCCTTTCTCTGGTAAAACAACTGAGGATGTGCCAGGGTTTATGGAGGATCTTGGGAATTTGGTGGAAATGGAAGGGTGGTCTGATGCAAAACTTCTGAGGGTAGTAAAATTAAGATTAACTGGAGAAGCAAAAGATTATGTGGGTTATATCACATGGAGGCTCTCAACAGAGCTGGAACATCTGCAGAATTTAAAAAGGGTTTTGTTCAAAGGTATACAAAGCAGAACAGTGACCGGCAATTTATGGAACAGTTGGGCATCATAACAAAGAGGCATATGAAATCAGTAGAAAAACTTGCAGATAAAATATGGAAGATCAATGGTTGCACATACAAGTTGAGGCAGAACCCTATAGTGAATTAAGTAATTTTACGGGGCACTGAGCAGAGGATGCTTGACACATTTTTAAGAGAGTTGTCTTCCGAAATGCTGAGGGGAGCATGAACAGGGGTACCTATTGATTTGCAAGCAGCTGTTAGGCTAATAGCAGAATGCGAGGAAATTGATGTGTCAACCAGATTGAAAATTAGTTGGACAGTGTTTTGGGCAAAAATAAGGTGTTACAGATGGGAGACGTGTGGAAGCAATGTTGTCAGCAGCAGAGGGAGTAGAGGCAGAGCTAAGTATTTTGGTAACAGTAGTTTCAGGGGTAGGGAACTGGGGATGAAGCACACAATAAACACCAAAGGAAACCCAAGGTCCACTTAGGGGCAAACTCAGTAAAATTACAAGCTACAAAGTCATATGCAGAGCTGGATTGTACATCAGAGGCATTGTGGTGAAGAAGAATAGCGGAATACAGTTGGACACAGGGGCACATGTGTTGGTTGCCAGGGGAGATCTGGTGGAACATAAGCTATGGAATGCACCAAGGTATACTCTGCGTACAGTGAAGGATAGTGATGTCACACCATTGGGATCGGTGGACACAGATTTCCGTCATGGTACGGTTCAGTTCAGACAATGTGTAGAGACTGTGCCACATTGAATGAAATCTTCACTCTGCAGCAGAGTGTGCGCTGATACGAAACTTCCTGGCAGATTAAAACTGTGTGCCGGGCCAAGACTCGAACTCGGGACCTTTGCATTTTGCGGGCAAGTGCTCTACCATCTGAGCTACCCGAGCACAAAACAAGCCCTATCCTCACAGCTTTACTTCTGCCAGTACCTTGTCTCCTACCTTCCAAACTTCAAAGAAGCTCCCCTGTGAACCTTGCAAAACTAGCACTCCTGGAAGAAAGGATATTGTGGAGACATGGATTCTACCACAGCCTGGGGGATGTTTCCAGAATGAAATTTTCACTCTGCAGCGGAGGTCTCAAGTTTGAGTCTCGGTCCAGCACACAGTTTTAATCTGCCAGGAAGTTTCACTGTACCACATGTGAGTAAGTGCTATGATATAATTCTAGGGTTTGATTTCTTGCATCGGCATTGTGTCCAAAATTGACCTTTGGCAACACATCGTGGAGTTTTGTGGAAAAATATTACAACTGGGAAAAACTACTCCCAGTGTGGCAATGTCATGAGGGGAGTCTGTATAGTGTAAAACTGTTTAAACTGTGAACACTCACACTAAGACTCGGTTCACACAACTGTTACTTAAGGTTACTAGGAAATTGCTTTGGGTTAATGTTAAATCTAATTTACAGCTAAGGGTTTTGTATGTGATAGAAATGTTGGAAGTAAATAAAGTATTGGGTCATGCGGTTCCTTAGTGAAAAGAAGTGTTGCACATGTACAAGCGGTGAATGGTAAAAAAATGGTACCTGTGTCTGCGGATAATTTCAGCGCCAAGGATTTAAGGTTAAGAAAGAGTCTGTTGATCACTAATGTGGATATCCTGGAGGAGAAGAAATGGGACATGTAATACCAGCCACAGACAATGACCAAACACCACTAAAACTGCATTATGAGGGGAAGTGAAGCACCTAAAGGGGAGAGCCAAGCAACAGATATAAGAGCCATTGTTGGAATTTTGGTCTTTGTTTTTTCCAAAAAGACCATTGGGAGCATTGCATATTTATGCAAGACCAAATATCAACGGGAAATGGATCACCAGTTTACCACAAACCATATAGAGTACAGAGTTACCTGCAGCCAATTCTGGAGGAATTCATCAATCAGCAGCTAAAGGATGGGATATTGAGGAAAGTAGTAGCCTGTTGCAGTTCAGCATTGTTTTTATGGCCAAAATGTCAGTGGATGGATAAAAAAAACATAGGTTTTGTTGTGAGTACTGGCACTTGAATGCCATGACTATAATGGATGCCTAACCTTTGTCGAATATCATGAAAACCATAGCCTATTTAAGACAGTGCAAATATTTTTCAATCATGGACTCGAGGAGTGGCTACTATCAGCTAGAAGTCATTTCAGAGGATCAGCGAGAAACAGTATCTTCTTCATCATTGGGATATTATCAATTCAGACGAATACTTTTTGGACTGAAAAATGCAGCTGCAACATTTCAGAGATTGTTGGACAGAGTTCTTAATGGTCTGAAACCATGTCAATGTGTTGCGTATCTTGATTATACACACATCAAAAAAAGTTTTGCATAACCTCGGTTCCAAGAGTTCTGGAACATTGGAGTAGAGATCAACATAAACATCATTTATGCCTTTTTTATTGCTCATGAAAACCACACGCTGCATGTTGTACCACCACACAGCAAGACCTTCAGAGGTGGTGATCCAGATTGCTGTACACATCAGTATCTCTAATACCCAGTAGCATGTCCTCTTGCATTGATGCATGCCTGTATTCATTGTGGTATACTATCCACAAGTTCATCAAGGCACTCTTGATCCAGATTGTCCCACTCTTCCATGACGATTCAGCGTTGATTCCCTCAGAGTGGTTGGTGGGTCATTCCATCCATAAACAGCCCTTTTCAATCCCTCTCATGTATGTTTGATAGGGTTCATGTCTGGAGTACATGCTGGCCACTCTAGTCGAGCGATGTCGTTATCCTGAAGGAAGTCTCCACAAGATGTGCATGATGCGGGCGCGATTTGTCATCCATGAAGACGAATGTCTCGCCAATATGCTGCACTATCGGTCGGAGGATGGCATTCACTTATCGTACAGCTATTAGAGCCCCTTCCATGACAAGCGGCGGCATATGTCAGCCCCACATTATGCCACCCGAAAACATTATGGAATCTCCACCTTGCTACACTTGCTGGACAGTGTGTGTAAGGCGTTCAGCCTGACCAGGTTGCCTCCAAACAAGCCTCCGATGATTGCCTGGTTGAAGGCATATTCAACACTCATTGGTGAAGAGAAGGAGATGCCAACCCAAAGCAATTTCCTAGTACCCTTAAGTATACTTCCAATATTTCTACCACACACAAAACCCCTAGCTGTAAATTAGATTTAACATTAACCCAAAGCAATTTCCTAATAACCTTAAGTATATAGTTGTGTGAACTGAGTCTTAGTGTGAGTGTTCACAAATGGTTCAAATGGCTCTGAGCACTATGTGACTCAACTGCTGAGGTCATTAGTCCCCTAGAACTTAGAACTAGTTACACCTAACTAACCTAAGGACATCACAAACATCCATGCCCAAGGCAGGATTCGAACCTGCGACCGTAGCGGTCCTGCGGTTCCAGACTGCAGCGCCTTTAACCGCACGGCCACTTCGGCCGGCCGAGTGTTCACAGTTTAAACAGTTTTTTATACTATATAGATTCATACAGACTCCCCTTGTGACATTGCCACACTGGCAGTAGTTTTGCCCAGATGTAACATTTTTCCACAAAACTCCACAATGTGTTGCCAGAGGTCAATTTTGGGCACAATGCTGATTCAAGAAATCAAACCCTAGAATTATATCATAGCACTCACTCACATGTGGCACAGTGTAACTTCCCAACAGATTAAACCTGTGTGCTGGACCGAGACTTGAACTTGGGACCTTTGCCTTTTGCGGGCAAGTGCTCTACCATTTGAGCTACCCAAGCACAATTTACGCTCCATCCTCACAGCTTTACTTCTGCCAGTACCTCGTCTCCTACCTTCCAAATTTCATAGAAGCTCTCCTGCAAACCTTGCAGAAAGTTCTAGCACTCCTGGAAGAAAGGACATTGTGGAGACATGGCTTTTACTACAGCCTGGGGGATGTTTCCAGAATGAAATTTTCACTCTGCAGCACAGTGTGCGCTCATATGAAACTTCCTGGCAGATTAAAACTGTGTACCGGACCAAGACTCGAACTCAAGAACTCCACTGCAGAGTGAAAATTTCATTCTGGAAACATCCCCCAGGCTGTTGTAGAAGCTATGTCTCCGCAATATCCTTTCTTCCAGGAGTGCTAGAACTTTCTGCAAGGCTCATAGGAGAGCTTCTGTGAAGTTTGGCAGGTAGGAGACAAGGTACTGGCAGAAGTAAAGTTGTGAGGATGGGGCTTGTTTTGTGCTTGGGTAGCTCAGATGGTAGAGCACTTGCCCACAAAAGGCAAAGGTCCCGAGTTCGAGTCTCAGCCCGGCACACAGTTTTAATCTGCCAGGAATTTTCATATCAGTGCACACTCTGCTTCAGAGTGAAAATTTCATTCAATGTGGCACAGTCTCTATACGTTGTCTGAACTGAACTGTACCACGGCGAAAATCTGTGTCCACTGATCCCAATGGTGTGGCATCACTATCCTTCACTGAACACAAAGTATACCTTGGTGCATTCCATAGCTTATGTTCCACCAGATCTCCCCTGGCAACCAATACATGTGCCCCTGTGTCCAACTGTAGCCCACTATTCTTCTTCACCACAATGCCTCTGATGTACAATCCAGCTCTGCATATGACTTTGTAGCTTGTAATTTTACTGAGTTTGCCCATAAGTGGACCTTGGGTTTCCTTTGGTGTTTATTGTGTGCTTCATCCTCAGTTCCCCACCCCTGAAACTACTGTTACCAAAATACTTAGCTCTGCCTCTACTCCCACTCTTCTGCTGCTGACGACATTGTTGGGCCCATCTGTACCGCACTGCATGCTGTCGTGGTTGTAAAGATGGACCTTGCCATGGACGTTGGGAGTGAAGTAGCGCATAATGCAGCCTATTGTGCACAGTTTGAGTCATAACACAACATCCTGTGGCTGCACGAAAAGCTTTATTCAACATGGTGGCGTTGCTGTCAGGGTGCCTCCAAGCCATAATCTGCAGGTAGCGGTCATCCACTGCAGTAGTAGCCCTTGGGCTGCCTGTGTGAGGCATGTTATCCACAGTTCCCATCTTTCTGTATCTTCTCCTTGTCTGAACAACATTGCTTTGGTCCATTCTGAGACGCCTTGTTGAGAGCCCTTCCTGACACAAAGTAACAATGCGGATGCAATCAAAGTGTTGTTTGACCGTCTAGGCATGGTTGAACTGCAGACAACATGAGCCATGTACCTCCTTTCTGGAGGAATGACTGGAACTGATCGGCTGTCGGACCCCCTCCGTCTAATAGGCGCTGCTCATGCATGGTTGTTTACATCGTTGGGTGGGTTTAGTGACATCTCTGAACAGTCAAAGGGACTGTGTCTGTGATAGAGTATCCACAGTCAATGTCTTTGGGAGTTCTTGTTATGGAGGTGATGCAAGGTTGAGGCTGAGGACTGTAAATTTAACAATGAGTACAGAGAAATGTAATTTAGTGTTAGAAGAGGCGGCATACCTTGGTCATATAATTAGTAAGGATGGGGTTAGGACAGACCTGAGGTTAGTTAAAGCCATACATGAATTTTATGGACCCAAACTGATGAAAGAACTGTAATCATTTGTTGGAGTCACAATTTATTACAGAAAGTTTGTAAAAAGATATGTGGATATTGACAGATCATTTATGCAATTGCTGAAGGAAGTTTCAAAATTCATTTGCTTTCAACAAATTGAAAGAAGCTTTGTCACTCAGTCCTACCTTAGTGTTTAAAAATTTTAATAAGGAATTCACTCTGTCATGCAATGCATCCACCAAGCACTTGGTGGTGTGTTGTCTCAAGAAGATGAGGGCATGGAATATCCATTGGTCAAGTCATCAAGGAAGATGAACTCAGTGCAGAAGAATTACTCAAGGATGGAAAAGGAAATGTTTAGCCTTATTTGTGGAATTACCTACTCCAAGTTCTACCTCTATGGGAAAATTTTTTTGAAGGATAATGGATCATGCAGTGTTTGAATGGTTGTTGGGGTTGAAGGATTCATTTAGTAGATTGATGTGATGGGTAGTGTGACTGAATGAATTTGGTTTTGAGATCTTTACATAAATGTGGAGAGAAACAAAAACACAGATGGATCAAGTAGAAAAGTGGTAGTACTACAAACAGGAGCTAATGAGCTTAAGGAATGGCAGACAGGACAGAAAATGGACAACGAATGTGAGCAATTTCATGAAAAATCACATTTTTGTGTGCAGGATGAGTAGTTGTGCAGAGAAACTAAGATAGGACCTTGAGTGGTGGTGCCAGCAAAGCTGAGAGATAGAGTATCACAAGTGACACACGGTCATGTGTTAGCAGGTCATGAGGGATGTAGATCTGCAAACAGGAGAGTAGTGGAGAGGTACTGGTGCAGGAATACAAGCGCAGACATGGACTAATATGTGCAGAATTACATACAGTGTCCACAGAGAGCTGATTTGTGTCAGACAAGAGTGCCACTGCAGAAGTTACCTGAAGCATTAGCACCAGTTCATTTGCTTGGGATTGATGTCTTATGCCCTTTGAATAGAACACCTGTGGGGAATTAATAAGTACTCATGATTATAGACCATTTTTTGAAATACCTGGAAATGGTTACAATGCCCAACCAACAGACAGTAACAGTGGTGCAGGCACTAGTAAACAATTGGATACTGAAGTTCGGCATACCTGAGATGATAGTGATGGATCAGGAAACCAATTGTATTTCAGATTTGTTCAAGGAGTAGTGTAAGCTGTTGTGTGTAAAAAAATTGAGAATGAGTCCTCTTCATCCTTAAGCTAACAGAAGAACAGAAAGAGGGCATAGAACTATAGGGAACATGTTGGGATATTATGTGGGTACATACCATACCAACTGGGATGTTTGTTTGAGGTATGTGATCTCAATGAACAACTTGAAGCAGCACATGAATACAGGATTGTCACCAAACGCGGTAGTATATGGTCATAAGATGCCATCACCAATCGACATGTTAAGTGCCAAGAAGGGTAAGACAGGAGAACCTGTTAAATTGTTCACAAGAAAGATATGGGAAATATGGAACAGAGTGCACAAGGCTAATACCAGGGCACTAGAAAAACAAGAAGAATCAGTCAGCTGTTCAGTAAGAATGCTGCAGTACAAGGTTGGCCACTGAGTAACGTTAGTGACTTCTTATAATCCAAATGGAAATACAAAGAAATTTTTGCAAAATAGCCATGGTCATATCAAGTTGTGGAAAGTATGTCACCAGTGAATGTTGAGATCTACCTGCTCACGAGGAAGAAAATTGTACACGCGTCATGTTTGAAATGGTTTTGTGAGAGTACAGAAGTAGGCCAAGAATTGTGAAGTTGAAACGGAAGAAAAATGTGAAGAAGGTGGTTAGGAGGAGGGAGTGAGAAGTTTTAGATGATCCAATGAGAAGTAATCCATATGGGTTAAGGCCTTGCAGATAACAGGACACTTATATTTTGAGTTTGTTCAGTATAAGTATAGCATAATGTATAGGATAGGCTGAATGAACTACAGCAGGCTAGCAGGGGACTTTTAGGGGGAGGTAAGGGTAAAGTGTATCCCTGTTCTCCGAGCGGTGACGGTCCTTGGAGAACAGTGGTTGTTATTGAATGCAGAGGACAAGAGTGGGCATGAGGCAAGGTAGAAGAGGAGTTACAGAAGTCTTACAGGGATGAAGTTACAGTTTGTCCACACTGGGTATTGAGAGAGGGTCAGAACTCCAGATCAGTGAAGACACAGCTGTGTCATGAAGTGGAAAATGGCTGCAAGAAAGATGTGATTGGTCCTGAGTTGTACTTCCAGCAGATTGAGGCCCATCGGCTGCACTGTACCTTCAAGAGAATGATAGTAGTAACCAGTTGCTACAAACAGGGGAAGCGCACTGCAGAAAAGAGACTAGAGCCAGACAAAAGCAGATTCCTAATAAATGAGTCATAATGCATGCTCTATGTCTACCTGTCACAATGCCACGAATAATCCATCTGAGCATTTTGCAGCATTGACTGTAATGGCCAGAGGAACCTATAGCAGTATTACCAGCTGAAAATCTACTACATTGATCTGGACTTTAGGACCCAGGGTAATTCAGTCTGTACACAAACTGAGAGGGAAAAATCCCTGTGGAGATGCTGAGGCAGCATGTTGACGAGTACAGGAAAAACCACTATCAGAGAGAAACAATCTGACCATTGTCGTAGTAAGTACTGCAGTGTCACATGCTCTGTCAAGCACAGTCCTTGTTTACATCTACAAAAAGCAAAACACAAGAAGAAGTTTGGACCCAGCCACTTTTCAAAACACAGTGTATTCGATTCCCAGAGACTAAAACGTAGTAGAATCAACTATATCTGTAAGTTAAGTTAAGCTGAAAAGGAACTAGTGGAGCTTTGAATAAGTAGTGCATGAGGAAAGATAGCGGTATATGCAATCTTGAGAAAAGACTGGACTAAAGATGACTGAGCCAGCTGCCAGTGCATATATGTAATATAGTAGACCTGAGGGACTGGGTCTTGTTAAAGAGGAGTGCAAAGCAGCACACGGACCACACTGGGTCAGAAATACGCAAAAAAGGAAGTGATTTTCAATAGCACCAGGTGCAGGCAAATATGGGTGTTACGTCTTACAAAATATGACACAGCCATTGCTACATTACATTATGAGGCAAGCCGGCCAGGCAAGGTATGGAAACAGTTGACATAACAGTACTTATGTAGAAGAGGACGGAAGTCTTTTCACACCAGCATCTGCCAAAATGTTTAGTACACATGTTGCAAAGGATAACAAAGCCCAAGCAAGCACAGCTCGGTAACATATAAATACCTAGCTATTTTCCATTAAAGTCACTTCTGTTAGTATTGCAGCTTTATCACCATAGGACTTTGTGACTTGGGCACCATCCAAAAATGCCGTTCGTGAAACATAGTTTAACTCTGCATCAGCACAGTCCACCATGAAAACACAGGACCAGGAGCTGCCACCACATAGGGCCAGCATCAGCTGGGGCAGCAGGTCACTGCCATTACTTCCCCTGCCTGCCGCCTTCTGCACAGTTCAGATTGCATGAGCCACGTCACAACACATGTGGCCACAACTAACCAAGACCATCCGGATCCTGAGTCACCCAACTATCATCACTGCGGGGTGACAATACACAGGAGGCTATTGGATGCCTCAGCCACGCTGCTGCTTCCTGTATCGAGAAAGATGGAGAACCATAATAGAGCAATTTAGGATTTCAGGCTGTGACTGGTGTCACAAGGCATCCTCCCTAACCCCAAAGCGACCAGATATTACAAATCTTTTGAGACCGTAACTTTTATACAACATAACTAAGGAATTTATAGAAGATGTAGCAAAATTTTGTCAACTTCATCAGACTAGCCTCTCACCCCCTTAGCCGCATTTGAAATATACTACCATGTGCCTCCATCTATGCACCCCTTTGATGGAGTGTTACAGTCTCTCATAACCTATGAGGCCTGACTGTCACACTAGACAACTACCCTCAGCAACCCCAATGCTGTCGTTCCTGACTGTAGTATTCCATCTCCGTACTCATGCACTGCCAACATGCCAGTGTAGCCACTACCCAGCTAGTAATATCTTGAAATGCCTCATACTGTCTTGCCAGCTTAGTACACTGTTGCACCACTTAGTGTCATTTCCAGGCCACCACATAACCAAGTCAGTCTACTGCTTGAACTGGCCATATATTTCCATTGTTATTAACTAAAATAAGCCAACTGAGACCTTGAAAGTAATTATAATATTATTTCTAAAGACAATGAAATTACAAAACTTTGTGCAGTTAGTGCAGTTTTTTACTAACTGCAGACATTTTTTAGTAAATAAATTACTCTCCATTAGAAAATACCATCTCTTACTAAATGCCCCCTGTCCAAGGGAGCACTTTTCTTTAGTTAAAAATAGAAATCATTTAAATAATTCAATCACTGCATTTGAATTCTTGTAATCAGTCAAACTGCTCCTACATAAGGGGGAGGGAATGTGCATAGTGGGTCAACAGATTAAATGGAAACTTTATTTTTCAAACAAAATTTTTACTTTTTCAATTTTTGTTCTCTGCAAAGAGTAATTGCATTTTACTGAAGAGTCATGACCATGCTTGGCTGGTACTGTACTACCACATGACTCCAGAGTACCCTCAAGTAACCAAATGGTTACGTGGGGGCCATAGGATGGACTGGTAAGAGTGAGCTGGGACAGACCTCAATGTCTCTTAGTTGCCAGCCTTCAACCCATTCAGGCATGCCTTCCCATCCCTCTCTTGCACAACATCTCCCTCAATCTGTTGGTGGCCTCTCTGGCACCATAGTTTGTTTCCTCTAGTCGTACATTTTCTGAATAAACCTGGCACAACAGTCAGTTTCTAAAACTGCATTACTGTTCTCATTCACAAATTTTGTGCACTGCCAGATTCCTACTTCCTGCAGTAGCCTTACGCTCATCCAGTCCTGGATACACTACTACCATTAATTTAACAAATTAGTGTGAGAGGTAAATCTAAAATAGGTATATATAACCACACTGAACAAAATGTTACTTCCTCCAAATAGAAATAATCATAACATGTAACACTGCCTCTGACTTTGATAATGGCTTCAATTCTGTGAGCATGAGAGTACAATAGTTTCTTCAGTTATGACAAATCCGACTAAAACCACACTTTGGTAATTGGATGCCATGCAGCTAGTAAACTTACTGTTACATTCACCTACTGTTCCAAATAGTTCCTGAAGTTTTCTATGGGATTACAATCAGGTGATTTAGTGAGTCAGTCGAGATGTGATAGAGTGCCAGAGTGTTTGTTGAACTATGAAAGTAAGTATGCAGCCCTGATAACATGCTTGTTTTTATCTTAGAAGATAGAAATGTCCATAGGATACTCATCGTGGGCTACACTTGATCACCAAGAATGATGAAAAAAATATCCTGGCTCGTGTTCTTGGTAACCTGAATGAGTGGGCTCGAGTGCTGTTATGAAGAACACACCAAAAACATCTCAGGACCTTACCTGGGTTGAATTATGCTCTAGATACACTGCAGATTAAATATTTTGTTTGGTGATTGGCATACTCAGTGTTTCGCACCATTTGAAAACGAGCAAACTCATAATTTATCAGACCACACTACATGGGCCCATTCAGCATTTGTCTAGTTTCAATGATCTTTGTGCACTAAAAACATGCAGCTTTATGTACCACAGTCACAAGTGGTCTTTTGCCAGATATCTGGCACCAAATGTCCACTAATTGCAGTTCCCTTTAAAATGTACACTCAGAAAGTGGTTGAGATATATCAACATTCACTAACAGCAGAAACGCCTGTCAGGTTTGAAACCAACATCACTGATACAGCATGGCACTTGTCTCCAGTTGGTTATGATCTTTTTACAGTTACTCTTCTTATGCCATGATACATCACTGTGAATGGTACATCATTCCTTGTAAATATGTCGAACAGTCTGCATTAACACACCACACTCAAATATTATGGTATCAGAGATGGCTGTAGCTTAAATTAACAAACACTTTACAGTTAGAGTATTTATTGGCCATCAAACATAAATACAACTTAAATCATGGATCCTTGGATCTGGGAAAAATTAAAATCAGCAAGAAAATAAATGAAGTGGAAGGAATGGAAACTTGAAATTCCTGAAGTTCAGCATCTACACAGTATGGAATTAGTGACACTTGATAGTAATGAGAGCAAGTACAAAGTGTACAATATGACACAGAGTACAGCAGCACAGATATACAGCAGAAATGTTTCAAAATTTATCACCTACAGTTGAGTACTGCTGACAAAGTCCCTTAGTAGTACAGTAAAACATGATGACAAATTCAGCAGAGTCCAGTGAAGCAGAGAGATATTGTGCTCAGAGTCCAACAGGAGTGGTGGTAAAAAAGAAAGCTGCTTACTGTAGTAGGCAATGATCTACTTGAGAAAGTTGCCCTAAAAGAACTTCTGCCCACTCTGCAGTCAGTTATATTGCCAGTTTTATAGTTTCCCAGGTGGTTGTCCTGTGTGGCTGGTGGTCATGTGGCATAGTTACCACTGCTTGTGGTAGACTTGCTAATCCTACAATGGACATTGTCTCTGCCTTTGATATGTCTTTCATCTATCAGTGGCAAAGATGTAAGAGAGAGATCTTGCTGGTAACTGGTCCACTCCGAGCTGTTGGAGATGGTGATCACATGTGTGTGAGGTGTGCTTGCCTGCGTAAATGTGCAGAAGGCTTTGGCCAAAAGCTACATGTGTAACAATATTTTATTGTGCCTGTCTGTATGTGTCATCTTTATGGTGAGTAGAAATCTATCCTTTTCCTAATATTGTTGATACTTGGAGGAAACGTGACTTACACTGTTTAACACTCAGACGTGGTGCAGCACAGGGAGGAGTGAGGTATTCAGCCACAGGAATCTTTGAATGCCTACCCAGTAATGTAAAGAATTTTGTGGGTACTGAAATTAACTTCAAATACAGTCCACAATCATAAATGTTTGACAACTCTTTCTACTCCACAGCAAAATTTCTGAATGTGTGCAGTAGCATGCTGTATTGTGTGTGTGTGTGTGTGTGTGTGTGTGTGTGTGTGTGTGTGTGTCTGGGCACATGCATGCGTGCTTGTGCGCAATGTGTCGTAAGCAAGGGGGTAATGTGTTGTAACAGAGAAGGGGCTTGGGGGCAGAGAGAGAGAGAGAGAGAGAGAGAGAGAGAGAGAGAGAGAGAGAGAGAGACTGAACACAATGAGGTATAAATCACTATTTGCAAGTATGTATTTTTTTTTTTAAATCTTAAATATCAGCAATCATGTAAATGTGCAGCATTCTGCCACATTTCTCACTGAAAAAGTATTCTGTGATAATAACACAGACTCATTTCACATCATAGCAAGAAGTCACAACAGATCCATGGATCATGTAAATAACTAACTAACCAATAAATCAGGGAACTTCGTCCATGGGATGGTTATAGGTACATCCAAAGATGATAGCCCCTCTCTGCACTTCTGTCACCTCTTTACACCGACCTACCATATTGCATTAATTCCATACAGCCCACTGGCACATGTAAGGGGTGTTCAAATAAAAAAATACGGAACAACAATGTGGACATAACTGAAGTCCTTATTCAAAAGTAACCATCAGAGGTCTGAGCACAACTACCCTACTGTTTCATGAGCCAAGGGATCCCCTATTCCCAGAATTGCTGTGGCTGTGACAGGGGTCAGTCCACTATGTCCTTCAGTTCACTGTGTAACTCTGATATGTTTTTTAGCAGACCAGATATGCGGAAGTCACAGGGTGACAGGTCCGAGCTGTAGCGTGGACGCTCAAGCTGTTCCCATTACAACTTGGCCATTACACTTTGTGTGACATGGGAGATGTGTGGGTGCACATCATAATGGAGCACAATCACTCCCTCTGTGAGCAGCCCAGGCCATTTGTTCTTCATGGACTTACATAGACTATGGAGTGTTTCACAGTACACTTCCCTGTTACAGTTTTTTCATGCTCAATGAGTTTGATGAGTAAAGGGAGGCACTTCAACTCAGATGAAGGAAGGAAGATTGGATTTAAAATCAGGTTGACGTAGAGGTAATTAGAGACAAAGCAAAAGCTCAGATTGTGTCAAGGATGGGTACGAAACTGGCATTGCTCTTTCCGAGGAACCATCCTAGCATTTGCCTGGAGCGATTTAGGGAAATCAAGGAAAACCTAAATCTGGGTGGTCAAACATGGGTTTGAACCACTGTCCTTACAAATGTGAATCCAGAGTGCTGACCACTGTGCCACTTCGCTCATTAGATGATGAAATGAAGGAAACAGTGGAGGACTGGCTCCTGTCACAGCCACAGGAATTCTGGGAATAGGGAAACCTTTGGCTTGTGAAACAGTGGAAAAGTTTTGCTCAGATCCCTGATGATTACTTTTGAATAAAGACTTCAATTATAGCCACAGTGTTGTTTAGTACCTTTTCATTTGAACACTTCTCATTTGTATCACTTACTGTCTTGAATTACATCAGCCATCTACAGGGCACCAAAGTGACTAGTGTGCTCTTTTAAGTGGATCATTAATATTTTGTACAGTGAGGTTCTATACACTCACACTATTCACTTAATAAACACTAAAATTACAAATTAGTGCCACATTTTACCTTTCAGCAAGTAGCAGCATAGACACTGTTCCCTCTCGTAGATCAAAAATGGCTGGCGTATTCCAATTCTTTGTACTGTAAATATGGCACTGTGTGGGTGTGATCACTACTAAATGGTTATATCCAAAAGATAATCTTATCACTCGATCTGGAAATTCAAGTTTTTCCCAAGTATCATCACTCACATTATGAACTGAAATTGATTTACGATCAGTGACCGTTGCTTCATAATTCTTCCATTCCAACCTCCTTTAAGGGAAAAAAAGGAAGATGCATAAATAAAGAAACAAGATTAAAATGAGTGATTTTAAACAGCTTTTGCACAAAAATAACTTACTCAGTACATACCTCTCAACAGTGTGAGCAAATATTACATGCCCGTTTCCACAGGCACCTGCAATGTGGGTTCCATCACTTGACCAAGATATATTAAATAGGCTTCCAGTTCTGACCTTCTCCAAAGAATAGGACCACTACAATCAAGCAGATAATAACATAAATACAGTTTTTATAGAGTAAAAATAGCCAGTAGGGAAGTAAAAATTAAAAACAACCTTACAATCCACCATCTATCTATAGCGTGTCGTCATCTTTTGCTGGATACACATAAATGAAGTAATAGTTCCTCTCAGCCCAGTAACAGAAAAAACATGACTTGCTTCTTGCTTCCATTACAAAAACTTGTATAAATATTCTAGTTACCGACAAACAATGGAAAGTCCAATATGTAATAATAATATTCTAACAGTAATAAACTGCTACTCACCGCAAGAGGAGGTGCGGGTCACAGACAGACACAGTGAAAAGGCTGGTAAATATTTAAGCTATCAGACAAAAAAGTCCTTCTTCAGAAATAGAAAACACACACACACACACACACACACACACACACACACAAGACCAACTCACACACACACAATACTAAAAGTAATTATTTGTTCATATTGATTATAACTGAACAATAACTTCGTCAAATATGATAATCTTTTTCCAGCTCTTTAAGTAATTTGTATTCATACTATCTGTTGTACATTTATATTGTAAATGAGGAAAAATAAATAAAACTGGAAGAAATTAGAATTGCATATTTTTGTAGAACAAACATTAATACACTAACATTGCTTTGGCAAGTGAAACCGAAGACAACCAACTTATTTGCCTGTGGTTTTTCTCTCTTTTTTTGCGCAAAAAGTTTCTTTCTGGTTGATACTACATTTTTCCTGCACCACCACGAGATAATAGGCTATTATTACAAAAGATGCAGTTGTGCTTATCTACAATAGTTGCCTCTTTATCCACTGTCCTGGAAGCACAAGAGGAAATTGGTTGCAAGGATTTTTTTGAAGGAGACTATGGGCTTCTATAGAGATGTGACTGCAACAAAATCAGTCACCAGCATATACATCCATTTACAGTTAGTAAGGTAAAACAGATAATCAAAACATTAAAAATCAAAAAGTCTTCTGTATTTTACCCTATTGCTAGAAATACACAAAAAATTATCACAAACTTAGATGTGCAATTTGTCATATAACATAAAACACTGGAAAAATGATGTATAATTCTACATCCACAGTTCTGACTAATGATGTTCATATACAAATAAAATTGATACAAAAATGTAGCAAATAGAAAAGCACAACTGTTGGGCAAGTTTGTTATGTATTTTGCATGTGGTGAGTCAGTTCAAGAGACAATGCATGTCTTCAAGGTTGGACAATGGCCACATTACCTTCATAAGAGAAGGTCTTTGTGAGGCGTTTGTGCTTGCTCCACTGGTCAACACCCCAGGTCAAAGAAGCATATTAGTTCTGGAGCAAGAGCCACAATTGATAATGTTGATAGAAATGGAAAAAAATAAATGAACAATTTAAATGTATTCATTCCCTGACCATGCTTACAACTATCAAACTGACATTTGTAGTCCTATCATATAGTGGAGATGCTGAGTCACAGATAGACACAACAAAAAGATTGTCACACTATAAGCTTTTAACCAACCAAGACTTTGTTGAAAATAGCTGATAGACACACACACACATGACTGCAGCCTCTGCCAGCTGAAGCCACACAGCGAGCAATAGCAGCAGTGAATGATGGAAGTGGCAACTGGGTGGGGATAAGGAGGAGGTGGGGCAGTGAGGGGGAGGGGTAGCAGGATAATGGTGGGAGACAGTGAAGTGCTGCTGAGGAGTGCACAAGGACGAAGTGAAGAGAGGGTAGGGCAGCCAGGTGCAATCGATAGGTTAGACAGAGGTGGGGAGAGCGGATTGGGGGGAGGGAGTAGCAGAAAAGGAGAGAAGAAAAAAGACTGTGTCATGGTGGAATGATGGCTGTATAGTGCTGGAATGGGAACAGGGAAGGAGCTAGGTGGGTGAGGACAGTGGCTAATGAAGGTTGAGGCCAAGAGGGTTATGGTAACGTAGGATATGTTGAAGGGAAAGCTGGTATTGGCAGCAAGGATCCAGATGGCACACGTTATGAAACACTCACTGAAGTGAAGAATGTCATGTTGGGCGGCATGCCCAGGAACAGGGTGGTCCAGTTGTTTTTTGGCCACAGTTTGTCAGTGGTCATTCATGCAGACAGACAGCTCGCTGGTTGTCATGCCCATGTAGAATGCAGCACAGTGGTTGCAGCTTAGCCTGTAGATCCCCTGATTGGTCTCACAGGTAGCCCTGCCTTTGACAGGATAGCTGATGTTTGTGATTGGACAGGACCAGGTGGTGGTGGGAGGATGTATGGGACAGGACTTGCATATAGGTCTATTACAGGGATATGAAACATGATGTAAGGGTTTGGGAGCAGGGGCCTTGTAGGGATGGACAAATAAATTGTGTAGGTTCAGTGGATGGTGGATTATCACTGTGGGAGGCGTAGGAAGGATATTGGGCAGGTCATTTCTCATTTCAGGGCACGATGACAGGTAGTCAAAAACGTGGCAGGGAACATAGTTCAGTTCCTCCAGTCCTGTGTGGTACTGAGTTATGAGGGAATGCTCCTCTGTAGCTGGATGGTGAGACTTTGGGAGATTATGGGACACTGGAAAGATAAAGCATGGGAGATTTGCTTTTGTATGAAGTTAGGAGGATAACTACGGTCTGTAAAGGCCTCAGTGAGACCCTCAGTTTATTTTGAGAGGAACCACTTGTTACTACAGAGGTGACGACCATGGGTGGCTAGGCTGTATAGAAGGGACTTCTTGGTATGGAATCGGTGGCAGCTGTCAAAGTGGAGGCATTGCTTGTGGTTAGTAGGTTTGATATGGACAGAGGTACTGATGTAGCCATCTTTGAGGTGGAGGCCAATCTAGGAATGTGGCTTGTTGGGTTGAGTACAACCAGCTGAAGCAAATGGGGGAGAAGTTGTTCAGGTTCTGGAGGAATATGGATAGGGTGTCCTCACCTTTGAACAGGATAACAAAGATGTTATCAATGAATCTGAACCAGGTGAGTGATTTAGCATTCTGTGTTTAGGAAGGATCCCTCTAGATGACCCATGAATAGGTTGGCACAGCATGGTGCCATGTGGATGCCCACAGCTGTACCCCAGATTTGGTTGTAGGTAATGCCTTCAAAGGAGAAGTAATTGTGAGTAAGGATATAGTTGGTCATGGATGTTAGTGTAAAGGGCATGGTGGCATCAACAGTGACGAGCAGGGCAGAGGGTGGTAAAGGGACAGGAACTGTGGAGTGTCAGTGGATGAAATGGTTGGTATCTTTTATATAGGAGGGTAGGTTCCAGGTAATAGGCTGAAGCTGTCAGTCTACAAGAGCAGAGATTCTCGCAGTAGTGGCACAGTAACTGGCCTCAGTGGGGTATCCTGGGTGGTTGGGTTTATGGACTTTAACACGCATGCAGAAGGTAGGTGTACGGGGAGTGGTAGGGGTGAGCAGAGACATGGACTCCTGGGAGAGGTTCTGGGATGGGCCTAAGGATTTGAGGAAGGACTGGAAATCCTGCTGGTTTCTGGAATGGGGTCTTTTTGTTGTGCCTATCTGTCACTCAGCATCTCCGGTATATGGTGAGTAGCAACTTTCCTTTTCATAATATTGTTAGATTCCATCCCGGATTTTCCACTGTTTGATTTATGCTCTTATGTCAGATATGGAGAGAAAATTATACATGATATTCTTACATTAAGAAAGTCTTGCATAGAAGAATTTACTGCACTGTTATCAAAGAACATACAGAGGATGTCTTTGAAGAAACTCTTCATATTTATTTCCAAGGATTTCATGTTATGTTAAAGCATCTCACTTCCAGCAATATTCCATACTGGAGAAGAGAAGAAGTCCAAGAGATTTGCGGTCTAAGTCAAGAACACCATGGAACTAAATATTATTCATTAACTGAAGATCAGTTGCATACAAACCTATGAAAGTCAATATACTCAGTGAATGGAACAACAAATTCTGACACCCTGGTGACAAGACCCAGAACAATTAATGTTGGAATTGTGTCAGATTGCTGGAGAATGTCAATAATAACTAGAAACTAGGAAGTATTTCAGAACAATTTGGAATTTTAAGTGAAGATCAACAGGACAGTTATCACTGTTGTCATCAACAACTGAGTAAACAACAGACTGTTGAGGGGAAGTGAGTAGCTAAATACACATATGAAAAAGCAAGCATTTAAGAAGGAATAATTCTGTTGATAAGTACCGAAGGTATCAGCAAAAGATGTGTTGCAGAAGATTATTTGAAGTCCATGAGTTGGGAGATTGGTGACCAACACTACAAATTGTGACAACTGTGTTCATCGGGTCCCCAGCAATGATGCAGCAGCTAGAGGTATCAATGGCAGTCTACAACAATATGGTCTCAGTGAGTGCAACAACCCAACTAGTCATCATTCCCTTGGACTGGCAAGCTACTCAACTGAATTCATTGAGCTGTATTGAAGCCAAATTAACTTTTTTTTCAATACTTGTGGGTGTTTGGTGTAGTCGAAATTGATTTTGTGCTACTAAGGTTTCTTAAGGAGGTTACTGACACTTACACTGTTCTCGGTGGCCGAAAAGTAATTGTAAACATATCGTTGCTTCAACTCTCTGCCTGTACTGACCAAAATGATGGAGGAAATGCTCAAGGCTGTGTATGAGATAAACATTAGAACAGGACAGTTAGTCAATACAATGCTGACTTATAGCCCCATGATGATAACCGGAATGAAAAGCTAGATACAACTAATGATCAAAGAGATATTACTATTGCTGGTTTAGAAGCAGAGTTAAAAGCAGTCTTAAAGTCTCAGGGTGATGACTTAAATTCTTGCTGGTATAACTAATGAATTAAACACAAAAATAGAGGCTCAGGGTTGCTAAAGTTGAACAAGGTATTTCTGAAACAAATGTCAGGTTAGATTTGACTACCACTAAGATGGGTCAATCTTTTAATGACTCATGTCAGAAAAAATTAGAAATAAATAAAAAGTTATCTGAATCCACTAGCTTCAACATATAATGTGGGTTACATTCTGACTTACTTGGACAGTTTGATTTAGTTATCAATCTGATAAATGGATATGCTATCAAACTAAATACAGATCCCCAACAAATTTCACACAATAGTGTCACACTCAAGATTCAGAACAAGGTACAGATTCAGATGAATTAGTAACCTCATATTCTAGTTTAAGGACATTGGAGGAATGTGTGGACAGTTAACTTGAACGAAAGGTTCAACAAATATTGCATTATATGCTGACGTGCCTCCTTTGTCAAGTTTGTAGGTGAACAGTCTATTTGGGAGACATTATTTAAATTCAGAACTAATAACAACAAACCGGATGGTCAATTTGTATTTGATATTGTTCCATCTGAAATGTGTGATTTTTGTACAGAATTTTGTAATCATAACTATGTATTGGTGAGGTGGTTAACAAAGAAAATAAAAGATAGAGATACAGGTGTACCTTTAAGTGTAAACTGAACATTGATGAATTTCAATATTTATGACAAATTAAAAGGAAGAGAAAGAAGATCTGATGCAGAAGGTCAGCCTCATGTCTTTATTCAAAATATTGAGCTACATGGGGTGTATAGTGATGTTGTTGTTGTTGTTGTTGTTGTTGTTGCTGTCTTCAATCCTGAGACTGGTTTGATGCAGCTCTCCATGCTACTCTATCCTGTGCAAGCTGCTTCATCTCCCAGTACTTACTGCAACCTACATCCTTCTGAATCTGCTTAGTGTATTCATCTCTTGGTCTCCCTCTATGATTTTTACCATCCACGCTGCCCTCCAAAGCTAAATTTGTGATCCCTTGATGCCTCAGAACATGCCCTGCCAACCAGTCCCTTCTTCTTATCAAGTTGTGCCACAAACTCCTCTTCTCCCCAATTCTATTCAATACTTCCTCATTAGTTATGTGATCTACCCATCTAATCTTCAGCATGCTTCTGTAGCACCACATTTCAAAAGCTTCTATTCTCTTCTTGTCCAAACTATTTATTGTCCATGTTTCACTTCCATACATGGCTACACTCCATACAAATACACTCCTGGAAATTGAAATAAGAACACCGTGAATTCATTGTCCCAGGAAGGGGAAACTTTATTCACACATTCCTGGGGTCAGATACATCACATGATCACACTGACAGAACCACAGGCACATATACACAGGCAACAGAGCATGCACAATGTCGGCACTAGCACAGTGTATATCCACCTTTCGCAGCAATGCAGGCTGCTATTGTCCCATGGAGACGATCGTAGAGATGCTGGATGTAGTCCTGTGGAACGGCTTGCCATGCCATTTCCACCTGGCGCCTCAGTTGGACCAGCGTTCGTGCTGGACGTGCAGACCGCGTGAGACGACACTTCATCCAGTCCCAAACATGCTCAATGGGGGACAGATCCGGAGATATTGCTGGCCAGGGTAGTTG
This sequence comes from Schistocerca serialis cubense, assembly GCF_023864345.2. Taxonomy (NCBI): domain Eukaryota; kingdom Metazoa; phylum Arthropoda; class Insecta; order Orthoptera; family Acrididae; genus Schistocerca; species Schistocerca serialis. The sequence continues at coordinate 462,926,888 of NC_064639.1, forward strand.
ACTTACACCTTCTAGAGCACGTTGGGTGGCACGGGATACATGCGGACGTGCATTGTCCTGTTGGAACAGCAAGTTCCCTTCCCGGTCTAGGAATGGTAGAACGATGGGTTCGATGACGGTTTGGATGTACCGTGCACTATTCAGTGTCCCCTCGACGATCACCAGTGGTGTACGCCAGTGTAGGAGATCGCTCCCCACACCATGATGCCGGGTGTTGGCCCTGTGTGCCTCGGTCGTATGCAGTCCTGATTGTGGCGCTCACCTGCACGGCGCCAAACACGCATACGACCATCATTGGTACCAAGGCAGAAGCGACTCTCATCGCTGAAGATGACACGTCTCCATTCGTCCCTCCATTCACGCCTGTTGCAACACCACTGGAGGCGGGCAGCACGATGTTGGGGCGTGAGCGGAAGACGGCCTAACGGTGTGCGGGACCGTAGCCCAGCTTCATGGAGACGGTTGCGAATGGTCCTCGCCGATACCCCAGGAGCAACAGTGCCCCTAATTTGCTGGGAAGTGGCGGTGCGGTCCCCTATGGCACTGCGTAGGATCCTACGGTCTTGGCGTGCATCCGTGCGTCGCTGCGGTCCGGTCCCAGGTCGACGGGCACGTGCACCTTCCGCCGACCACTGGCGACAACATCGATGTACTGTGGAGACCTCACGTCCCACGTCTTGAGCAATTCGGCGGTACGTCCACCCGGCCTCCCGCATGCCCACTATACGCCCTCGCTCAAAGTCTGTCAACTGCACATACGGTTCATGTCCACGCTGTCGCGGCATGCTACCAGTGTTAAAGACTGCGAAGGAGCTCCGTATGCCACGGCAAACTGGCTGACACTGACGGCGGCGGTGCACAAATACTGCGCAGCTAGCGCCATTCGACGGCCAACACCGCGGTTCCTGGTGTGTCCGCTGTGCCGTGCGTGTGATAATTGCTTGTACAGCCCTCTCGCAGTGTCCAGAGCAAGTATGGTGGGTCTGACACACCGGTGTCAATGTGTTCTTTTTTCCATTTCCAGGAGTGTACTTTCAGAAACGACTTCCTGACACTTAAATCTATACTCGATGTTAACAAATTTCTCTTGTTCAGAAACGGTTTCCTTGCCATTGCCAGTCTACATTTTATATCCTCTCTACTTTGACCATCATAAGCTATTTTGCTTCCCAAATAGCAAAACTCCTTTACTACTTTAAGTGTCTCATTTCCTAATCTAATTCCCTCAGCATCACCCGACTTAATTCGAATACATTCCATTATCCTCGTTTTGCTTTTGTTGATGTTCATCTTATATCCTCCTTTCAAGACACTGTCCATTCTGTTCAACTGCTCTTCCAAGTCCTTTGCTGTCTCTGACAGAATTTCAATGTCATCGGCGAACCTCAATGTTTTTATTTCTTTTCCATGGACTTTAATACCTACACCAAATTTTTATTTTGTTTCCTTTACTGCTTGCTCAATATACAGATTAAATAACATCGGGGACAGGCTACAACTCTGTCTCACTCCTTTCCCAACCGCTGCTTCCCTTTCATGCCCCTCGACTCTTATAACTGTCATGTGGTTTCTGTATAAATTGTAAATAGCCTTTTGCTCCTGGCATTTTACCCCTGCCACCTTCAGAATTTGAAAGAGAGTATTCCAGTCAACATTGTCAAAAGCTTTCTCTAAGTCTACAAAAGCTAGAAATGTAGGTTTGCCTTTCCTTAATCTATTTTCTAAGATAAGTTGTAGAGTCAGTATTGCCTCACATGTTCCAACATTTCTGTGGAATCCAAACTGATATTCACCAAGGTCAGCTTCTACCAGTTTTTCCATTTGTCTGTAAAGAATTCGTGTTAGTATTTTGCAGCCATGACTTATTAAACTGATAGTTCGGTAATTTTCACATCTGTCGACACCTGCTTTCTTTGGGATTGGAATTATTATATTCTTCTTGAAGTCTGAGGTTATACATCTTGCTCACCAGATGGTAGAGTTTTGTCAGGACTGGCTCTCCCAAGGCCGTCAGTAGTTCCAATGGAATGTTGTCTACTCCTGGGGCCTTGCTTCGACTCAGGTCTTTCAGTGCTCTGTCAAACTCTTCACGCAGTATCGTATCTCCAATTTCATCTTCATCTACATCCTTTTCCATTTCCATAATATTGTCCTCAAGTACATCGCCCTTGTATAGACTCTCTATATACTCCTTCCATCTTAATGCTTTCCCTACTTTGCTTATAACTGGGTTTCCATCTGAGCTCTCGATATTCATACAAGTGGCTCTCTTTTCTCCAAAGGTCTCTTTAATTTTCCTGTAGGCAGTATCTATCTTACCCCTAGTGAGATAAGCCTCTACATCCTTACATTTGTCCTCTAGCCATCCCTGCTTATCCGTTTTGCACTTCCTGTCGATCTCATTTTTGAGACGTTTGTATTCCTTTTTGCCTGCTTCATTTACTGCATTTTTATATTTTCTCCTTTCATCGATTAAATTCAATATTTCTTCTGTTACCCAAGGATTTCTACTAGCCCTCGTCTTTTTACCTACTTGATCCTCTGCTCCCCTCACTACTTCATCCCTCAGAGCTACCCATTCTTCTTCTACTGTATTTCTTTCCCCCATTCCTGTCAATTGTTTCCTTATGCTCTCCCTGAAATTCTGTACAACCTCTGGTTTAGTCAGTTTATCCAGGTCCCATCTCCTTAAATTCCCACCTTTTTGCAGTTTCTTCAGTTTTAATCTACAGTTCATAACCAATAGATTGTGGTCAGAGTCCACATCTGCCCCTGGAAATGTCTTACAATTTAAAACCTGGTTCCTAAATGTCTGTCTTACCATTATATAATCTACCTGATCAGTGATGTAGAGTGGTAATAACTACACGCTATGTTTCCTCAGGGATTTACATTCTTTGTGATGCCTACAAGGACCCAAGTTCATCATAATATTTCTTCATATTTGTTTTCAGTAGAATGATCCTCTACCCTCCGTAGAAATTATATTGTCAAATCTTTATTTGACTAGCCTACTCTGAGGTGGAGGTGCATATAGAGAAGGGGTGTGTATAATGATACACACAACGTGCACATGGGGAGATATATGGGTGCCGTCAAACGGGGTGATTTCGGATGGTTTTGTCATTATTTTGATTGTAACTTTCGTATATATTGTTAGATTAAATTAATTGTTGTGGAAGTGGTAGGGTATATGTGTAATGAATAAAATATCCAAGAACCAGAAAGTGTATGTGTAGGTATATTTATCTGAGGCAGTTAAATAAAGTGCCTGATGTCACCCCATGGATTGGGGTAATTTCGGACACATGTGTTTTGTAAATCTCTGTTCAAAGTTACAGTACACAGAGGGCGAATTCGGACAGTTACTGCCTTTTTTATAAATTCTATATGCTTTTTATTTGATTTTGGTGACATTTTATACATTTTAGGGTAGCCATTTGTTCCGAATAAGTGATATGGAACGATATAATGAATTTTATATATTACAGATAAGTTTTTATTTTACAAGAATTTAAATAAAAATTTTTTACAGTACTTTACTGAAATATTAGAAACAGACAGAAACAAATAAAGTAATTTAACTAAAAGGTCAAAATAATTTTTCTCGCTCATCATTCTAAATTACGTTGCAAACACTTTAAATAAACAATTGTCTTTGAGTCTTGAAAAATGAACATTCCTCTCTTCTCAACTGGTGTGGGAATTATTCTCAAAATTTGCAATTTTTGTATTGTGTCTTCATCGGGGACATTAGGAAACACAAATATGTTTTTACTGTTCTCGTGTGGGCACAAGAATTTCACACTTACTTCCATAGCACCAACATTTGTGGCCACTCCAACATACTGCCTTGTTTGCTCCTTGTTTCCATGTTTGTATTTGTACTCTGCAACAAGAAAAGCCTCTTCTTCCAGCAGTTAAACTTCATTGGATGATGTGTAGTTTCTACTTTCACTACTACTAGAAGCACTGTCACTTGTTTCAGCACTGTTTTCGTTTCCTTGAAAATCTCAGCCAGTGATTGATTTTCCAGGCTGAACGTCTAGTTTGCAGTGGCAGCTGGAGCTACAAAGCTTATTTGGAGGATAACGAATTTCTTTGAGCATTTCTTCAAAAGCGGAAGACCATGCGTCTGCATTGCTTTGCTGGCTCTCCTCATTATCAGGAAATTTTTGTGAGACATGATCTGGATCAAAAGGGATTAGGCCCATGCGCGAAACCCACCCTTTATGTTTTCCTTGGAGTTTGCTGAAATCTTAGTCAGTGTCTGCTCCAAAAGAGATGGGAAGGCATCCTTGGAAATGGTACCACGAGTGTGTTTCTTCCAATCAGTTAATATAGCTCACCACGCTGCTTTCATTGGCCTGAAGAAGATTACATCGAGAGGTTGGAGGAGGTGCGTGCTATTGGGGGGAAGGAGAATGAATGAAATATTGTTCCATTCACACTCTTCAATAACACGTAAAGACACGTTACTGGATAAGTTGTCTCCAATCATGACTGTTGGCCAGTTTTGCCTCTTCAAATAGGGCAAAGCGATTGTAAAGAACCAGTCTTCAAATACTGGCAGGTCAAACAATCCACTTTTGTTCCTATTGAAACAGGTTCCTTGTGGTCCACCTTCTTGCCACATGTCCAACAAATGCTCTGATTTGTAAAGGACTTATGGAGGAAGCAGTTTACCATCAACACTAGTTGCCATCGTTATTGAGACACTAGATTTTGATGAGTCCATCACTTTTTCGGCATGCTTACTCCCTTGTTTCATAATTAACTGCTGCTTGCCTGGATCATCTGACATGTTGGTTTCATCATAGTTGATCATGTTGCTAGGTGGGAGATTTTCCAGTATTTGCCTTGATATTGGAAAAAAAACATCTTAAGTCTCTTTGTTCACTTCTGCACGAGCTTGTTTATATTTTCGCATAAGCGAACGGAAAAATCTTCTGACTGTCATTTGAAGAATAAATGCACCCATTCTTCTCCTGGCAAATTATTACGAAATTTCTTCTCTTTTCGGCCAGATTTACCAAGGTAGCCTTTAACTAAATATCTAATATCCAATTTGATGAAGGGAAATCCCCAATGTGCAGCCCTCAAGATACCTTGCTTCAACATTTCTTCTTCTTTATTTAGTACTGGCTGTCCTCCCATTTTTTTCAGATGTGCTTCCTGCACTTTATTTTGTAGGGTTGATTTAGGTATACCATACAAATCACGCTCTTTTCTGTATGATAATTTACCACTCTGAATATCACGAACAGCTTTATCTAAAAGTTCCAGGTCATAATTACACCATTCTGTAGCACCTCTCCTGCCCTTATACGTTCTTGGCATTGTCCAAAATCACCCCAGACAGTACACAGTTTAACAAAAACCATCGTTATTTTATAACCTTGCATGAGAAACTTGAAAAACTTGTACAGAAATTGTCTCAATGCTGTTAGTTACTGAGTGCGTTGACAATTATGGTTACAATAACTTCCCACTTGGCGCAACAATTGAAAGCTCCACTTTACGATAACGCACGGATTTTTAACACTGAGACTGTTTGCCAATTATTCACCTAGGGAAACAATAGATGCAAAATAAAAATTGTGGAAAGTGATAAATGCAATCTTGCGCTTAAAATAACTGGTGCACAGACGTTAAAATAAGTAACTCTTTGTTTCTATGCAGTGGCAAGGAGCAAATAAGCCATACTGTCCGAATTCGCCCTAGTGTCCGAAATCACTCCATTTGATGGAATATTAAAATTTGATGATTTGGTGCCAGGCAAATTGCATTCATTATTTCCATTCATTTTTGTTAGAATCTATTGTCCTTATTTAAATCCAGTCTCAGTAAGATATTGTCTATCATATTTTATACTTTCCCCACATATTCCTGTGAGAAATGTATGTTGCATTGTTCAAATAATTCAATTAATTGTAGATTTGTTCAATTATGTCACAAGCACAGTATACAACAGATCCCCTCATATTTTATTATTCAGCTACCTCCTATCAACATATTTATGCCATCTTTTGATATTTCAAGTCATTATGTATGATACTCATAATGAAATAATCTCATGTATACAACCAAGTCCACTTTTGAGATTTACAGATCATCATATATGATATTCAAGTAAAAATAATTTCATGTATTTACCGATTTCCCATTTTGAGATTTTCCATTTATCGTGTATACCACTCACATTCAGACAATACCATTCATGTCCACATTTTCAGAGATTTGACTAGTCACTTACATTCCCTTTTTGAAACAACTTCACATGTTTACTTAGGTTTGCACTTTGGAAGAGTCACAGTTTGAGAGAAGTTTGCATTGTTATTTATGACCACATTAAAGAATTATTGATACATCATATAATTTGTAAGCCATACTGTAGGTCTACCCTAATGCTGAATTATGCCACTAAATAAATATGATGATATTATATATCCACCATTTTATACTCCTAATGTTAGGTAAGAAAGTACCATTGAGAGGTATGATATTACTCACCGTGAGTCCACGTGGCTATGGAACACTATCCAGATGAGCCTGAGTTAACTAATGAAGATATTCAAATACACAACTACAATTTAAGATCCTTCTATTAAATATTTATACTATTGATGCGCAATTCTATGCCTTTCATTATTTTTGGTTGTAGTATTAAGCAATATTATGTTTTTGGTTTGTCTCTCAAATAATTTTAATACAAACTGAAGATGAAAAACACAGATGTAACAATCTGAGCAAAATCTCATAGCAGGCAACTGCAGTTATACACTTATTTCCTTATAAAATAATACGTAAACACTTCAATTAATTACAAAATGAATTTAATTTTATTGATGTAACTTTCATAAATGTTTAATCAAATAATGAGAATTATATTAATACTAGAATGAATTTTCACTATACAGCTGCATGTATGCTGATATAAGACTTCCTGATAGATTAAAACTGTGTGTCAGGCCAGAACTCAAACCCTGCACCTTTGCCTTTTGCAAGCAATTGCTCTCCCTACCCACTGAGCTATCCAAGCAAGGACTCGCAATCCGTCCTCACAGATTTACTGCTGTCAGTACCTTCATCACAGACGTTCTCTTGCATACCTTGCAGAACTAGCTCTCCTGGAAGAAAGGATACTGCAGAGACATGGCTTAGCCACAGTCTGGGGGCATAATGAATTTTCACTCTGCAGCTGAGTGTACATTGATATGAAACTTCATGGCAGATTAAAACTGTTTGCTAGATCAAGACTTGAACCTGGGACCTTCAAATTTTGCAGGCAAACATTTGGTGGAACACTTGCCTGTAAAAGGCAAAGGTACTGGGTATGAGCCCCAGTGTGGCACAGAGTTTCAATTTGCTAGGAAGTTTTATATCAATACTGTTGCAAGGTCCAACCTGAATATTTGGAAAAGAAATGTGAACTGGTAAAAGTAGTTTTTAACTCTCAGTTGGTGAGCACTTAATTGACATTGGTCTGAAATAGAAGGGTGTTGAGACCACTGGCCCACAAAAAGGGGCCTCTACACTCTACTATTTCAGACCAATGACAATTAACTGTGTGTGGTTTTGTGGAGGGGAGTAGGGAAAGGGTGGGGGTGGGGGAATCTGTCTGTCTTTGAGGATATCTTCTTTCCTCATTTCCTTTGTTACTTTCCTCTTTTGGGTACTGGTTCTATCCTTGCTCATCCCACGTTCAATAGTAAACTTAGTGAGACCTTTTTTCTCTGTCTGTTTTATTTTCGCAAAAGTTAACTCTTTTTTAGGAATTTACCAGGATTACAATCTTGTCAGAAGAAATGTTTGCTCAGACACAAGTGGTACAGCACTGTATTTAATATGAAGAAGTACTGCTTCGGATTTAACAGCAGTCAAATCTCTTTTTCTCTTGTAGGTATTCTATCCGTCAGAAGACACAAAAAGATTCAGCTGGAATAGCAATAGTTATTAATATTTTCTGAAACAGTTTCATGTCATCAATTATCCTCTCTTAAAATATTTGCACAGCATGCAGAAATTTACACTGTGTTCTAATGTGTCCTTACGATACATGTTTACCCAGTTTTATGCTATAGTGTGATATTATAGTGTGCACTACAGTATGAGATCAGTTTGCTAATGATGATGAGGGTAAGATTTGGCAGGATGTAAGTACTGATAGAAAATGCTTGATGACAAACTAACATCACAGTAACATTAAAAAGAGTGCGAGAATCCATAGCAGCATAAGTTTACCTAATTTTTCAGTAATCTAATGCGGGTTTTATAATGAAATAGCTGTTAATCATGGTTGTGCTAACATTTCAGTAGTTTTGTTATGATAAATGATGGCGAGTAAGTAAGCTAATGAACACACAATAACATCAGTTGCCCTCATATGCTAGCCTGTTTTGGTAAGCATACCTCATGATGTGATTCCCACTCTCTCCCCCCACAAGCTGTCCCAAAGCATGATGCAGCAGCATGTGCAGCATTGCTGCCAAGGTTAGTTGGTTGGTTTGGGGTTATAAAGGGACCAAACTACAGGGGCATCAGTCCCTTTTTCCTCAAGCAAACAAGTCTCAAGGAAAAACAATTAAAAACAAACGAGTTGGGGAAGGTAAAAGGGCATAAAACTAACAAAGAACCACACCAAACACAAAAATGAAAGAAGCAAACCAAAGGGGGAAACAGACACTAAAATAAAAGGTAGAGGAAGGTAATAAAATCACATAGCAGATGGCCAGGGATGGCTGATCACAAGGATAAAAACGGATGAGTCAGCCACTGTGCAACATACTAAAATTGCCAGTCTAAAAGACAAGGTGAGAAGAACACATATAGGGAAAAGACGAACACTATGGGAAACAAAATCAAACAAAGAGTTACAAAGAGGTAAAAGGGAGGGAGTGTGGAAGCCTAGGAGAGAAGGCCTTAGTTTGTACGATAAATCCCCCCCCCCCCTCGCTGCCACACAAATAAAACGTAAGACTAAATCCTCGTGGAGACGTTGTCACCCAACACTGTAAACAGGGTGTTGGGAAGGTAAAAAGTCCGCCACAGAGTGGCTAAAATTGGGCAGTCCAATAAGAGGTGGACGACAGTCATACAAGAGCCACAGCGACACCAAGGTGGATCCTCGTGATGGAGGAGGTGACCATATGTTAGCCACATATGGCCAATGCAGAGCTGGAAAAGGACTCAGAGTGTATAAGTGGACAAGGAAATATAATTCTCGGATTTTTCCTGGATATCCCTATTAAAAAATATACTTTTTCCTGGACGAAGATGCACTTTTTCCTTGCTAAGTGGTAACAAGTTTTCCACAGATTTTTCCCTCTGAAATGTAAAATTTATCAATCCTTTGAATGGTTAATGTTTTATACATTGACATAGACCTTCCCAGCACTTTAGGGAAAAAGAAGGGAGATAAGTTTTGGAAAGACCCTCGATGGGGAGCAACATATTTCCTGCATATTTTTGTATTGTTGTTGTTGATGTGGTGTTCAGTTCAGAGACTGGTTTGATGCAGCTCTCCATGCTACTCTATTCTGTGCAAGCTTCTTCATCTCTGAGTAACTACTGCACCTTACATCCTTCTGAATCTGCTTAGCGTATTCATTCCTTGGTCTCCCTCTATGATTTTTACCCTCCGTGCTTCCCTCAAATATAAAACTGATGATTCCCTGATGCCTCAGAAGGTGTCCTATCAACCGATCTTCTAGTAAAGTTGTGCCACAAATTCCTCTTCTCCCCAGTTCTATTCAGTACCCCATCATTAGTCACGTGATCTACCCATCTAATCATCAGCATTCATCTGTAGCAACACATTTCGAAAGCTTCTATTCTCTTCTTGTCTAAACTATTTATCATCCATTATTCACTTTCATACATGGCTAAACTCCATACAAATACCTTCAGAAACGACTTCCTGACACTTAAATCTATACTTGATGTTAATAAATTTCTCTTCTTCAGAAACGCTTTCCTTGCCATTGCCAATCTACATTTTATATCCTCTCTACTTCAACTACCATTAATTATATTGCTCCTCAAATATAAAAACTCATTTACTACTTAAAGTGTCTCATTTCCTAATCTAATTCCCTAAGCATCACCTGATTTAATTTGACTACAATCCATTATCGTTGATTTGCTTTTGTTGATGATCATCTTACATCCTTCTTTCAAGATACTGTCCATTCTGCATTCAACTGCTCTTCCAGGACCTTCACTGTCTCTGACAGAATTACAATGTCATCAGCAAACCTCAAAGTTTTTATTTCTTCTCCATGGATTTCAATTTGTACTCCAAATTTTCCTTTTGTTTCCTTTACTGCTTGCTCAATATTCAGACTGAATAACATTGGAAATAGGCTACAAACCTGTCTCATTCCCTTCTCAACCACTTCCCTTTTGTGTCCCTCAACTCTTTATAACTGATATCTGGCTATCTGGCTTCTGTATAAACTGTAAATAGCCTTTTGCTCCCTGTATTTGACCCCTGCCACCTTCAGAATTTGAAAGAGAATATTCCAGTCAACACTGGCAAAAGCTTTCTTTAAGTCTACAAATGATAGAAATGTAGGTTTGCCTTTCTTAACCTATCTTCTAAGATAAGTCGTAGAGTCAGTATTGCCTCCCATCTTCCAACATTTCTATGGAACCAATGTGATCTTCCCTGAGGTCGGCTTCTACCAGATTTCCATTCATCTGTAAAGAATTTGTGTTAGTTTTTTGCAGCCATGACTTATTAAACTGGTACTTCGGTAATTTTCACATCTGTCAACACTTGCTTTCTTTGGGATTTGAATTAATATATTCTCAAAGTATGAGGATATGTCACCTGTCTCATACATCTAGCTCACCAGATGGTAGAGTTTTGTCAGGGCTGGCTCTCCCAAGGCTATCAGTGGTTCTAATGGAATGTTGTCTACTGCTGGGGCCTTGTTACGACTTAGGTCTTACAGTGCTCTGTCAAACTCTTCATGCAGTATCATATCTCCCATCTCATCTTCACCTGTGTCCTCTTCCATTTCAATAATATTGCCCTCAAGTACATTGCCCTTGTATAGACCCTTTATAAACTCATTCCACCTTTCTGTCTACCCTTCTTTGCTTAGGACTGGTTTTTCCATTTGAGGTCTTGATATTCATACAAGTGGTTCTCTTTTCTCCAAAGGTCTCCTTAATTTTCCTGTAGGGAGTATCTATCATGGTCTAAAGTCCATAAACCCAACCACCCAGGACGCCCCATTGTGGCCAGTTACTGTGCCCCCACTGAGAGAATCTCTGCTCTCGTAGACCAAAACCTTCAACCTATTACCCGAAACCTATCCTCCTATATAAAAGATACCAACCAATTCCTCAACCGACTCTCCACAGTTCCTGTCCCTTTACCACACAGTGCCCTGCTCGTCACTATCGATGCCACTCCCCTGTACACTAACATTCCTAATGCCCATGGCCTTACTGCTATTGAACACTACCTTTCCAGACACCCTATGGATTCCAAACCAACAACCTCCTTCCATGACCAACTATATCCTCACCCACAATTACTTCTTCTTTGAAGGCATTACCTACAAACAAATCCGTGGTATGGTTATGGGCACCCTCATGGCACCATCCTATGTTAACCTATTCATGGGCCATCTAGAGGAATCCTTCCTAAAAACCCAGAATCCTACACCCCTCACCTGGTTCAGATTCACTGATAACATCTTTGCTATCTGGATTGAAGGTGAGGACACCTTACTCACATTCCTCCAGAACCTCAACAACTTCTCCCCCATTTGCTTCACCTGATCCTACTCAACCCAACAAGCCACCTTCATACATATTGACCTTCACCTCAGAGATGGCTACATCAGTACCTCTGACCATATCAAACCTACTAACTACCAGCAGTACCTCCACTTCGATAGCTGCCACCAATTCCATAACTAAGAAGTCCCTTCTGTACAGCCTAGCCACCCATGGTCGTCACATCTGTAGTGACGAGCAGTCCCTCTCAAAATATACCTAGGGTCTCACTGAAGCCTTCAATGACCGTAATTATCCTCCCATCCTTGTACAAAAACAAATCTCCCGTGCCTTATCTTTCCAGTCTCCCACCACCTCCCAAAGTCCAACAGTCCAGCCACAGAGGAGCATTCCCCTTGTAACTCAGTACCATCCGGGACTGGAGCAACTGAATTACATTCTCCGCCACAGTTTTGATTACCTCTCATCGTGCCCTGAAATGAGAAATGTCCTGCCCACTATCCTTCCACCCCTCCTACCATGGTATTCCACCGTCCACCGAACCTACACAATATACTCGTCCATCCTTACACAACCCCTGCTCCCAATCCCTTACCCTGGGGCTCATACCCCTGTAATAGACCTAGATGCAAGACCTGTCCCATACATCCTCCTACCACCACCTACTCCAATCCAGTCACTAACATCACCTATCCCATCAAAAGCAGTGCTACCTGTGAAACCAGTCATGTGATTTACAAGCTAAGCTGCAACCTCTGTGCTGCATTCTATGTAGGCATGAAAACCAATAAGCTGTCTGTCCGCAGGAATGGCCACTGACAAACTGTGGCAAAAAAAAAAAAAAAAAAAAAGTGGACCACCCTGTTGCTGTAACAAGCTGCAAACATGATATCCCTCATCTCAATGACTGCTTCACAGCCTGTGTCATATGGATCCTCCCAACCAACACCAGCTTTTCTGAATTGCTTAGGTGGGAACTCTCCCCGCAATACCTCCTACTTTCCCGTAACCCTACTGGCCTCAACCTCCGTTAGTCACTGTCCTCACCCATCCAGCCCCCTACCTGTTCCCATTTCAGGACAACACAGCCGTCATTTCACTGCCACACCCTGTCTTTTAATTTCTCTTTATTTCTCTCCTTTCCGCTACTTACCCTCACCCCCTCCACACCTTCTCTTCAGCCCTCCGTCTAAACTGCAACATTTCACTGCCCACCACTCCCACCATACTATCCCTCCCTCTCCCTGCCCCAGCCTCCTCCTTACACCCACCCAGTCACCACTCCCATCATGCACTGGTGCTGGTGTTCACAGTGTGGGTTCAGCTCCCTGAGACTGCAGACGTGTGTGCAAGTTGTGTTTACGTAAGTGTGTGTGTGTATATATGTGTGTCTGCTGCTGACAAAGGCCTTAATGGCCAAAAGCTGTAATTGTGTGAATCTTTTTGCTGTGCCTGTCGCGACTCAGCATCTCTGCTATATGGTGAGTAGCAACTTTCCTTCTCTGGTATTGTTACATTCCATCCTGGATTTTCCATTGTTTAATTTCTTTTATCTCATCATACATTTCTTCAATCTCTTCATCATCTGGAGAGCTAGTTGGCACATAAACTTTTACAACTGTGGTAAGCATGGGCTTCGTGTCTATCGTGACAACACTAATGCATTCACTATGCTGTTCGTAGTAGCTCCTATTTTTTTTTATTAATTATTAAACCTACTCCTGCATTACCCCTATTTGATTTTGTATTTATAACCCAGTATTCACCTGACCTGAAGTCTTGTTCCTCCTGTCACCAAACTTCACTAATTCCCACTATATCTAGCTTTAACCTATCCATTTCTCTTTTTAAATTTTCTAACCTACCTGCCCAATTAAGAGATCTGACATTCCATGCTCCGATCCATAGAACACCACTTTTTTTTCCCCTGATAACGCCGTCCTCCTGAGTAGTCCCCGCCTGGAGATCCAAATGGGGGACTTTTTCACCTCTGGAATATTGTACCCAAGAGGACACCAACATCATTTAACCACACAATATAGCTACATGCCCTCGGTAAAAATTACGGCTGTAGTTTCCTCTTGCTTTCAGCTGTTCACAGTACCAGAATGGCCGTTTTGGTTAATGTTACAAGACCATATCAGTCTATCATCCAGACTGTTGACTTTGCTATGACTGAAAAGGCTGTTGCCCCTCTTCAGGATCCACATTTGTCTGGCCTCTCAACAGGTACTCCTCCGTTGTGGTTGCACCTAAGGTACAGCTATCTGTATCACTGAGGCACGGAAGCCTCCCCACCAATGGCAAGGTCCATGGTTCATGGGAGGAGGAGTTGTATTACGAAAGTATAAATTTGAATATAATAGAGGGAAACATTCCACGTGGGAAAAATATATCTAAAAACAAAGATGATGTATCTTACCAAACGAAAGCGTTGGCATGTTGATAGACACACAAACAAACACAAACACACACACAAAATTCAAGCTTTCACAACCAACGGTTGCTTCATCAGGAAAGAGGGAAGGAGAGGAAAAGATGAAAGGATGTGGGTTTTAAGGGAGAGGGTAAGGAGTCATTCCAATCCCGGGAGCGGAAAGACTTACCTTAGGGGGAAAAATGGACAGGTATACACTCGCGCGCACACACACACACACACACACACACATATCCATCCGCACATATACAGACACAAGCAGACATTTGTAAAGGCAAAGAGTTTGGGTTGAGATGTCAGTCGAGGCGGAAGTACAGAGGCAAAGATGTTGTTGAATGACAGGTGAGGTATGAGTGGCGGCAACTTGAAATTAGCGGAGGTTGAGGCCTGGTGGGTAACGGGAAGAGAGGATATACTGAAGGGCAAGTTCCCATCTCTGGAGTTCTAACAGGTTGGTGTTAGTGGGAAGTATCCAGATAACCCGGACGGTGTAACACTGTGCCAAGATGTGCTGGCCGTGCACCAAGGCATGTTTAGCCACAGGGTGATCCTCATTACCAACAAACACTGTCTGCCTGTGTCCATTCATGCGAATGGACAGTTTGTTGCTGGTCATTCCCACATAGAAAGCTTCACAGTGTAGGCAGGTCAGTTGGTAAATCACGTGGGTGCTTTCACACGTGGCTCTGCCTTTGATCGTGTACACCTTCTGGGTTTCAGGACTGGAGTAGGTGGTGGTGGGAGGGTGCATGGGACAGGTTTTATACCGGGGGCGGTTACAAGGGTAGGACCCAGAGGGTAGGGAAGGTGGTTTGGGGATTTCATAGGGATGAACCAAGAGGTTACCAAGGTTAGGTGGACGGCGGAAAGACAATCTTGGTGGAGTGCTTTCTGTCATCTGGGAAGGTATGAAGTGACCCAGGAACAAATTACGCCTCAGCATTGTCTATAGCCACCGGTTGAGTGTTGGTATGCAGTACTACTGCATCCGAGGTGTTGGCGAGATCTAGGTTTTTGGGGGACACCACAATCTCCACCTTGTCTCTGACACAGAGCAGAAGGGCGACGAGGGGGGGGGAAGGGGGGTTCATGGAAAGTAAGTCCCAAGGGACCCCTTCCACTTGATAGGAGCTGGAGGAGGCTGCTTCTTCTCTGGCTGGAGGTTGGGGACCAATGTCCCCAGCATTTGGAAGGGAAGGGGGGTGGGGCAATGCTCCCAAAGTAGAAGCTTCGGGATGAAAACTTCACAAAATTATTTGCTAAAACCAAAAATTGAAGTGGCCACTGTAATACCCAACGAAGTTAAAACACTGAATGAAAATTTTACTGCAATATTTCACTAGAAATAATAAGAAACATCAGCTGAAAACTAAAGCATAAAGTTTATAAAACGATTTCAATACACAGAAACCTCTAAAAAACACAGCGAGCGAACGTTTCCAAAAGTTTATTAAATCATTATTTTACCACAGACAGCCTGAAAAACCACTGAAAACTATTAAATTTAATGACTGTATAACCGTGAACAAATAACTTTGTCAGTACTTAGCATTATCACTGCTACAGCTGCACCTGCACGCCACAAAATGTAAACATGCTACTGAGGCGCGAGGCTTGGACGAACAATGTAAGCACACTCACGAATAACAGACCACTTGAGTCAGTAACACAGGAAGAAAGACTGAGATTAATGAAAATCCATTGATAAGTTACTTTCACAGCAAATATTAACACAAATAAACTTTAAAATAAGTAATTGAAGACTAAAACTTCATAAAATATTGACGAGCAATTTCAACAGCAGCCCAGCACACGTGATGTCACACAAAGTCGTATGTGTATTCACTGTCTGAAAAATATGCTGCAAGTCTAGTTAGTAGTAAAGAAATAAAAAATTAAAATATCCTGCCTGATGCAAAAATGAACAAAGAAAATGTAGTAAGCAATAAACTTTTTCCTTGCATCATATTGTTGGGGTGTCCATGAGAAAAAGTTTCGTTAAGGTTTGAAATTATCCACAAAGTTTGTTGCAAGTCAATAAGTGCTCTCATTCTCAAAAACTGGATGAATAATCTGGGTATTTGCATGTTGTGGCCTACATTTCTTTTGCACCCCCACCCATTCAATAGGTTGTTGTTTCTTACCCGTAAAGTGATTCCTTCCAGATGGTAAGTAATATGTTTACAAGCTTGGTTGAAATCAGCCCAGAGGTTTTGGAGGACATGTGGAATGTTCATACATACATTTTTGTAATATGTACGGATATATTTTCTTCCAAGATCTGATTTTGATAAAATAAAGCCTGTATGGTGCCTCAAGCTATACTTAAGTTCCTGCAAAAAAGCCATGAAAATTCACCATTAGTTTTGGAGATTAGTGTGTTTGAACAGACAGACAGACACCATGAAAGTCTTAGTAAAACTATAAATCATGGAATATTTTTCCCTTATCTGATTTTGCTGAACCAAAGTCTATACAGTGCCCCAAACTATGCTCAAGCTACCTGCAAACACCCCATGAAAATTAGTCTATTAATTTTGGAGGGAGACCTGCAGTTTAACATGGAATCTGAACCACATGTCTTTCATGGCCACTCCAACATCTGTGAGAAGTCAATGCTCAGTTAAAAATCATAGTGAAAAAGTTGTGGTGTGGATGGCATTTGATCCTGTGCCTCTGGATCTCAAAGTTCACACTTTGCCACTAGTTCATTTTTGTTTTGTGGGGGAGAATACAACCATTAGACCTTACATGCATAGTGGAAAAGGTAGCTGTGTCACCTCTTGAGATGATGTTCAATGTCAGTAATTAGTGTTCTGTTTATAAATTTCCCCTCAATGGTAATGAGAAGCCAAGGAAAAATGGCAACCGACATGCAAGGAAAATTTTGGACCAGTGCTAAGGAGAGATGGAGGTGCAGTTCCATGTAAAGTGCATAATCTCCATGCATGTCACACTTCCATACAAATTGAGGCACTTAAATTCTTCCTTCCCTGTCCTATTTTGCATACTCAGTCAAGAACAGTGCACTTGACATGCAAAATAATCCTCACTGAATAGCAGAATTTCACAGTGTGACTTTAACAAGATAGAATTGTATCCTGTACGCTGAATATTACTCAAAAAACTAAAAACTAATAACACAGCATTCATAGGCAATGTTCACTATCTCGTGTTCTCTTCCGCTACCTCTAGTATAAATGATTCAACTCATATACGAGCGAATGGTAACGAATTTTCTGCAAATGCTCATTTGCACGTGTTCACTTCCATTCACTCCATTGTAAACCAGGCTTTAGGTGATTAGAATTGGCATCAGGGGACTCCGCGTAATCCCGCTATGTGGCGTTGCATGAGTGATTCGCCGAGTCGAACGCTAGGTGGGCAGGGCTGTACAAACCACTATTATAAACTATTCTTCAACATTTTTTTACAAAATACTTGCAGTGCCTCTTAGCAGCAAAAATTTTGGCAGTGCATTTCTTTCGTTGTCTTCTTCCTGTGCAAAAAACTTCATGGTAGGTTTCGACATGTCTTATTGGACCATTCCCATGTAAGTATAATGAAATAGTGAATTATTGAAAATGAAAAGAAGTGACTGAGTTTGTATGTGAAAAATAATGATGGTTTAGGAGATAAATGAATCATACCATACAATCAGAATGTAACACCAAAGTTACTAAGTACAAAAATGTATAGCCACATGTCTAGTTATGGTGATAAAAAGGAATAAAATTATTTTATAACAGACAACAACCAGAACCAATAGCTTAGAATACAAGCTGTCTATCACAGATAATTATCTCTATTACTTAGGCTTGAAAAAGAGCATTAGGAAAACAGAATTCTATTGAACTGGAGGGGAAATGCTGTGGATAAGAAACGGTACTAAATGTTATGAACAAACAAAACAAAATAAGTGTATGGACATATTAGTTGACCACAATACTATGCACCTGGGGCAAGGGCTCTATGGACAGCTTATCATGAGTCAGCATGTAATTGGGGCTGATGTTACTTACTCACCACTGTACATGTTTACTGTAACGTTACCACTTGTTTCTGGTAATGGCCAAGTGCTATAATGTGGTTGAGTGTATAATGTAAATGTAACTTCTGTTAAGACCATATGATGTGTCTACGTAGTTGTACTATGGAGAAAAAATGGTACAAAACATTATATCAAAATATGTATTTGGATATAGGGGTAAATTCTGATTGTGGCTTCTGTTAGGAACATACAGTGTACATACGGAATTACACTGTCCTTAAGGGCAACAGAAACTTCTTATTATAAGTGTATTAATATTAAAAATAAAATAGAGAGGATTATAAAAGGAAAGCCGACAAAAACCTATTACCATAATCCTACGAAGAAAGTTTTAATTTGTATTACATGTTGCTATGTAGAGGTTTTATACAAGGCGTTAACTACACATGCTAAGCTAATCATTTCTGTCTAGAACTAAATGCGTACCAACTTAAGTATAAGTAACTTATCACGAAGTCATTCATCTAAGTGGAGGAATCTGTGGTGTTACATATCACTCTGGAAAAGTGATGTGGAACCCTATGTCAACCTTTCAAACAAATGATGCTTGTGAACAAGCAAAGCAACATAGTGGTTTAATGAATAGGAGAGAGAATCAGTTGGGTAGATTTGTTACGTGCTTTGTATGTAGTAGGTCATTTTGAGAGATGTACCTGTCTTTTGGGATGGGACAACAATCCCATTAACTTCACAACACAGTGGAACTACAATTTTACACTCTCCGATTCTACATTTTACACGATTCTATACCATAAATTCGTAGCCCTGTGAAAAACCCATAAGATCAATGCTAAAAATTCCCTGATTTTACATTTCCTCCTAGTAAGGTTTACCTCGATTCTAAGTTCTTACTTGATGTCTCACTTGACTTCATCTCACTTTCTTCCTATCGATGTTTGATGTGAATGAACAAGTTATGTTGTTGTTGTTGTTGTGATCTTCCGTCCTGAGATTGGTTTGATGCAACTCTCCATGCTACTTTAGCCTGCGCAAGATTCTTCATCTCCCAGTACGTAGTGCAACCTACATCATTCTGAATCTGCTTAGTGTATTCATCTCTTGGTCTCTCTCTACAATTTTTACCATCCACGCTGCCCTCCAATACTAAATTGGTGATCCCCTGATGCCTCAGAACATGTCCTACCAACTGATCCCTTCTTCTAGTCAAGTTGTGCCACAAACTCCTCTTCTCCCCAATTCTATTCAATACCTCCTCATTATTTATGTGATCTACCCATCTAATCTTCAGCATTCTTCTGTAGCACCACATTTCAAAAGCTTCTATTCTCTTCTTGTCCAAACTATTTATCATCGATGTTTCACTTCCATACATGGCTACATTCCATACAAATACTTTCAGAAACGACTTCCTGACACTTAAATCTATACTCGATGTTAACAAATTTCTCTTGTTCAGAAACGCTTTCCTTGCCATTGCCAGTCTACATTTTATATCCTCTCTACTTCGACCATCATCAGTCATTTTGCTCCCCAAATAGCAAAACTCCTTTACTACTTTAAGTGTCTCATTTCCTACTCTAATTCCCTCAGTATCACCCGAGTTAACTCGACTACATTCCATTATCCTCATTTTGCTTTTGTTGATGTTCATCTTATATCCACCTTTCAAGACACTGTCCATTCAATTCAACTGCTCTTCCAAGTCCTTTGCTATCTCTGGCAGAATTACAATGTCGTCGGCAAATCTGAAAGTTTATATTTCTTCTCCATGGATTTTAAAACCTGCTCCGAATTTTTCTTTTGTTTCCTTTACTGCTTGCTGAATATACAGATTGAATAACATCAGGGAGAGGCTACAATCCTGTCTCATTCCCTTCCTAACCACTGCTTCCCTTTCATGCCCCTCGACTCTTATAACTGCCATGTGGTTTCTGTACAAATTGTAAATAGCCTTTCACTCCCCATATTTTACCCCTGCCACCTTCAGAATTTGAAAGAGAGTATTCCAGTCAACATTGTCAAAAGCTTTCTCTAAGTCTACAAATGATAGAAATGTAGGTTTGTCTTTCTTAACCTAACTTCTAAGATAAGTCATAGAGTCAGTATTGCCTCACGTGTTCCAAGATTTCTATGGAATCCAAAGAGGTCTTCTACCAGTTTTTCCATTCGTCTGTAAGGAATTCGCGTTAGTATTTTGCAGCCGTGACTTATTAAACTGATAGTTCAGTAATTTTCACATCTGTCAACACCTGCTTTCTTTGGGATTGGAATTATTATATTCTTCTTGAAGTCTGAGGGTATTCCGCCTGTCTGATACATTTTGCTAATCAGATGGTAGAGTTTTGTCAGGACTGACTTGCCCAAGGCCGTCAGTAGTTCTACTCCCGGGGCCTTGTTTCGACTTAGGTCTTTCAGTGCTCTGTCAAACTCTTCATGCAGTATCATATCTCCCATTTCATCTTCATCTATATCCTCTTCCATTTCCAGAATATAGTCCTCAAGTACATCGCCCTTGTATAGACCCTCTATATACTCCTTCCACCTTTCTGCTTTCCCTTCTTTGCTTAGAACTGGGTTTCCATCTGAGCTCTTGATATTCATACAAGTCGTTCTCTTATCTCCAAAGGTCTCTTTAATTTTCCTGTAGGCAGTATCTATCTTACCCCTAGTGAGATAGGCCTCTACATCCTTACATTTGTCCTCTAGCCATCCCTGCTTAGCCATTTTGCACTTCCTGTCGATCTCATTTTTGAGACGTTTGTATTCCTTTTTGCCTGCTTCATTTACTGCATTTTTATATTTTCTCCTTTTATCAATTAAATTCAATATTCCTTCTGTTACCCAAGGATTTCTACTAGCCCTCGTCTTTTTACCTACTTGATCCACTGCTGCCTTCACTACTTCATCCCTCAAAGTTACCCATTCTTCTTCTATTGTATTTCTTACCCCCATTCTTGTCAATTGTTCCTTTATCCTCTCCCTGAAACTCTGTACAACCTCTGGTTCTTTGAGTTTATCCAGATCCCATCTCCTTAAATTGCCACCTTTTTGCAGTTTCTTCAGTTTTTCTACAGTTCATAAACAACAGATTGTGGTCAGAGTCCACATCCGCCCCTGGAAATGTCTTACAATTTAAAACCTGGTTCTTAAATCTCTGTCTTACCATTATATAATCTATCTGAAACCTGTATCTCCAGACTTCTTCCATGTATACAACTTTCTTTTATGATTCTTGAACCAAGTGTTAGCTATGATTAAGTTATGCTCTGTGCAGAATTCTACCAGGCAGCTTCCTCTTTCATTTCTTACCCCCAACCCATATTCACCTACTATGTTTCCTTCTCTTCCTTTTCCTACTATCGAATTCCAGTCACCCATGACTATAAAATTTTCGTCTCCCTTCACTATCTGAATAATTTCTTTTATCTCATCATACATTTCTTCAATTTCTTCATCATCTGCAGAGTTAGTTGGCATATAAACAAGTACTACTGTAGTAGGTGTGGGCTTCGTGTCTATCTTGGCCACAATAAGGCATTCACTATGCTGTTTGTAGTAGCTTACCCACACTCCTATTTTTTTATTCATTATTAAACCTACTCCTGCATTATCCCTATTTGATTTCGTACTTATAACTCTGTATACACCTGGCCAAAAGTCTTGTTCCTCCTGCCACCGAACTTTGCTAATTCCCACTATATCTAACTTTAACCAAAAATTTCCCTTTTTAAATTTTCTAACCTACCTGCCAGATTAAGGGATCTGACATTCCACGCTCCGATCCATAGAAAACCAGTTTTCTTTCTCCTGATAATGATATCCTCTTGAGAAGTCCCCACCCGGAGATCCGAATGGGGGACTATTTTACCTCCATAATATTTTACCCAAGAGGACGCCATCATCATTTAACCATACAGTAAAGCTGCATGCCCTCAGGAAAAATTACGGCTGTAGTTTCCCATAGCTTTCAGCCGTTCTCAGTACCAGCACAGCAAGGCCATTTTGGTTAGTGTTACAAGTCCAGATCAGTCAAGCATCCAGACTGTTGCCCCTGCAACTACTGAAAAGGCTGCTGCCCCTCTTCAGGAACCACACATTAGTCTGGCCTCTCAACAGATACCCCTCCATTGTGGTTGCACCTATGGTATGGCTATCTGTATCGCTGGGGCATGCAAGTCTCCCCACCAACAGCAAGGTCTATGGTTCATGGGGTGGGGGCGGGAACAAGTTATAAGTGGCTCAAAGGCAGATGTTTTGCACCACAAGTGGTGGCAGAATTAAGGAAATATTTTAGGCCATTGTTGAGAGGAAATGCTGATGTCATCCACAATTGATGTTGTCAACACAAGTTACAACATTTAGCTTCACTGTGTAATTATGATACAATTGCTGCTAGGTTGCAGTGGTAATGGAAAAATAAGACAGCTTACGTACAGAGTTCCGAATCAAGCCAGTATGTGATGAAGGGGCTTAGCCAACACCTTTCATTGTGCCACTTATATATCAGTCTCATCTTTTTGCACATGTTTTTGAGGTACTGTATTCAGCAACAATATCAATTGTCAACCTTTTAAATTCAAACACTGAGTCTCATAGAATATGCTCGGTAATAATCAAGGAAACGGTCCCTATTTCTGCCTAGTGAACTCTTATTGGCTGGCAACTTGTCAAGTCATGCAACATCCAGTGCAGCTATCACACCACACCACACTAAGCGACACACAAAATGCGCTCACCTACTGCATGTGTGGAGAGTGGGGAGTGGCCCTTCAGTGACAAGAGCACTGGTAGGGGTGAAAGCATTTTGTGAAGTGCTGAAAATATCCTTTTTGTACAGATGATGTGCTATGACAGAGATGTGACATGGAAACAGAATAAGGGTTTTGCAGTAGCACATTTTAAAGACTTTTGTGTTTAAATCTGACATGATACATTTGCAACAGCTACGTGCACTACTCATGTATATACACTCCTGGAAATTGAAATAAGAACACCGTGAATTCATTGTCCCAGGAAGGGGAAACTTTATTCACACATTCCTGGGGTCAGATACATCACATGATCACACTGACAGAACCACAGGCACATAGACACAGGCAACAGAGCATGCACAATGTCGGCACTAGTACAGTGTATATCCACCTTTCGCAGCAATGCAGGCTGCTATTCTCCCATGGAGACGATCGTAGAGATGCTGGATGTAGTCCTGTGGAATGGCTTGCCATGCCATTTCCACCTGGCGCCTCAGTTGGACCAGCGTTCGTGCTGGACGTGCAGACCGCGTGAGACGACGCTTCATCCAGTCCCAAACATGCTCAATGGGGGACAGATCCGGAGATCTTGCTGGCCAGGGTAGTTGACTTACACCTTCTAGAGCACGTTGGGTGGCGCGGGATACATGCGGACGTTCATTGTCCTGTTGGAACAGCAAGTTCCCTTGCCGGTCTAGGAATGGTAGAACGATGGGTTCGATGACGGTTTGGATGTACCATGCACTATTCAGTGTCCCCTCGACGATCACCAGTGGTGTACGGCCAGTGTAGGAGATCGCTGCCCACACCATGATGCCGGGTGTTGGCCCTGTGTGCCTCGGTCGTATGCAGTCCTGATTGTGGCGCTCACCTGCACGGCGCCAAACACGCATACGACCATCATTGGTACCAAGGCAGAAGCGACTCTCATCGCTGAAGACGACACGTCTCCATTCGTCCCTCCATTCACGCCTGTCGCGACACCACTGGAGGCGGGCTGCACGATGTTGGGGCGTGAGCGGAAGACGGCCTAACGGTGTGCGGGACTGTAGCCCAGCTTCATGGAGACGGTTGCGAATGGTCCTCTCCGATACCCCAGGAGCAACAGTGTCCCTAATTTGCTGGGAAGTGGCGGTGCGGTCCCGTACGGCACTGCGTAGGATCCTACGGTCTTGGCGTGCATCCGTGCGTCGCTGCGGTCCGGTCCCAGGTCGACGGGCACGTGCACCTTCCGCCGACCACTGGCGACAACATCGATGTACTGTGGAGACCTCACGCCCCACGTGTTGAGCAATTTGGCGGTACGTCCACCCGGCCTCCCGCATGCCCACTATACGCCCTCGCTCAAAGTCCGTCAACTGCACATACGGTTGACGTCCACGCTGTCGCGGCATGCTACCAGTGTTAAAGACTGCGATGGAGCTCCGTATGCCACGGCAAACTGGCTGACACTGACGGCGGCGGTGCACAAATGCTGCGCAGCTAGCGCCATTCGACGGCCAACACCGCAGTTCCTGGTGTGTCCGCTGTGCCGTGCGTGTGATGATTGCCTGTACAGCCCTCTCGCAGTGTCTGGAGCAAGTATGGTGGGTCTGACACACCGGTGTCAATGTGTTCTTTTTTCCATTTCCAGGAGTGTAGTTTGTACCACACACACACACACACACACACACACACACACACACACACAGGGCATGAAATGAAGCTGTAGCAACTGAGTTGTTTTCTTTTAAATTTACATTTTATACAGTGTACAGAAATTCACTGAACCAACTTTGAATAAGCTTATAATGTCAACTAGGAAAGTAAATTCATTATTTCATATCTCTGTTTCTCTCACCAAGCCTAAAATAATGTTTTAATGGTGTTGATCATACAAAACGTGGCTCATAAGAAGAGCATTAAGCAATAACAGCAATGGTGACAAAGTATGTCATTTAGCAGATGTCCACATCAATGGTTGTGGTTTAACCACTTAGCTGCTGTGAAGTTTCTAGTTTAATTCAGGATGTTAATCAATTTTTGTTTTTTTCTGGGTGAGCACAAAGGATGATCTCTCAGATAATTGTGTTTTGAATGAATAATTTGTTGTTGTAGCATGTCAGAAAACAGCTCAATTACCTTGCAACCAGATACCAATTTTAATTTTTTGGTGAGTTTGTACTTGCTGTTAGACATTTATGATTTTTTAAGAGCTGATGAAATTCATTACCAAAAATTATTGTATAAACATTGGACCATACATTTAATATCTTTCACTTAGACTATGTTATACAAAGTATTGGAGAGCATTGCAATTGTCAATCATATATGACAATTAATATATTTTAGCTCATATTTTTGGGGCGGTTTAACCATTTCCTCAATTCTGCATTTCTCTCAGTTCTGAGTTTTTTAAGCTTGGACCACAGGAAAACGTAAAATAGGGGTTTCACTGTAATAAGGAAATACCTGTGAGGGTATTTGCGCATGCTCCATGAAGAGTTACACCAGGCAGGAGAAGTGCATTGTCAATGGAACAAGATTCTCAGTCAACAATGTTGATACTAATGGAAGAAAACAAATGAACTATTTAAACATGTTTATTTTCTGGTCATACTTATAACTGTGAAGACAACTTTTTATAGTCTTATGTCAGCTATGGAGAGAAAAGTGTCTTTCGTGTTCTTGTATTACGAAGGTCTTGTCCAAAAGGATTCACTGTACTGTTATCAAACAATATATGAAGAATGTCAAAGAAGAAACTCTTGTTATTTCTTCCTCAGAATTAGATGTTATGTTAAAGCATCTCATATCCAGCAGTATTCCAGACTCCAAAAGAGATTTGCATGGTAATGCTCAAGATCATCATTGTCCAATAACTGTAGATCAGTTGCAAACAAAACTATGAAAATCAACACATAGAATGTAGGGAACAACGCAAATTCTGTGTTACATATTGAATGAATCACTGCAGCGAGGGTTAGCCCAAAGAGATTGCTATAAGCTACTACGAAACAACTTTTAATAACAGTAATGCAGTTTACAAATGTTTTATTCAGGCACTTGTACCTGTCTGATGTGTAAATAAACAAGGCATCAGACCCTAATAAAATTTCAGTTTGAATTTTACAGATAGTAGTACTTTGTGGCAGTGTACTTTTCTTAGTTTGATTTTATTGTGAACCTATCACACAGAAAACATTCAATAGTGACTAGAAAGGAGCACAAGCTATTCCCACAAATGAGAATGAGAAAGAATTGATGTGCAAAATTCTAGACCAATATCTTTAATTTTGTTCTGTTGCATGATCCATGAGCTAATTCTAAGCTCAAATACAACGAGTTTCATAGAGAGTAAAAATCTTTTTCCATATATCAGCATGGATTTAGAAAGCATCTTTTATGTGAAACATATCTCGCTCTTTTCAAAAATGACATCCTGAGAACTACACATGGAAGTCAACATGCAGATATATAATTACAGACTTCATGAAAGTGTTTGACACTCTGCCACAATGTACGGTTGTGATGAAAGTCTGATATACAGAATAGGTTCTATATGTGACTGATGAGAAGAATTTGTGAGTAATAGAAAGCAGTAAGTTGTTATGGATGGTAGGTGCTCATCAGACACAAAGTTAGACACCAGAAGTTCCCTAGTGAAGTATGACAGAAATATTCTGTCCACTTCTGACACAAAAGTGTAAACCTTAAATAGAGCAAGAGTTACTGAAGCTGCAGACTGAATATATCACAGTCTCAAAAACCAAACAGACCAGACCAAAGTAGTGTTGTTTTATGCTTAGTAATATGACAAGATATTGATGACTTCATACAGTATGGAACAAGTGATTACTGGCCACCTGGCTGGGCCACATCCATGACAGAGGCATGGTCCAGATGACATGCCTTTTCCGCATCTTAAAGCTGGAGGTAGCAGCTGGCATATTTATTATAGAGTGTCATGGTCACATGTAGACATAACACCTTTGCTACTGAATATGTACTTCTGTATTTAATGCTGAGGGAAAAAAAGAAAAAATGAAAGATGGTATTTGTCTAAGGGACAACGTGAACCATTTCCAGGAACCACTTGAAAACATATTCAAGGCACCTACGGTGTTCTGTTTACAATGATATCACCTAAATGTAAATACATAAAACTGCAACCCATCACTTTTTTGAATATTATTTATTATTCCATGAACCAGTTTTGGAACCTTTTCAGGTTCATCTTCAGATGGTTTTCTGGATGTTACATCATTATTTCTAGCATAATGCTAGGTGCTGGCATGCAGCACAATGGGTGGCTTTTTCGTTAGTGTCCATTTTGATGGCCAGTTCGTACATCACTTCACACACTTTCACTCAATCTGTATTCATTTGCACTATGACAGTGAGTCTCGCTGTCACAGTGTAAATGAATACAGATTGAGTAAAAGAGTGTGGAGTGATGTACCAACTGGCCATCAAAATGGAAGCAGACAGATGGACTCTAACGAAAAAAGATGCCCATACTGTCGCATACTGTAACGTTCCCTGGCAAACTCACACATTAACAAACTGAAATTTATTTGTACCATATACGCCGCTCTGAGCAATTTGTATATATTGTAATTATTTAACAAAAAATATTATTGAATTTTGTGTAAAAGACATTTGTTATTATTGTAATATTTTTTTTGTAGTAATATTCTCTCTGTATTTAGGATGGTAATATTTCTATATTAATAATGTAATTGCGAAATGTGTCAATATCTGTGATAACAGAGATGTGAAACTCAGTCAGTGGGAAATAATGTCGTGAAATTACAAAGAAATGTTAATAGTCAGCAATACTATAAAAGCACAATGCACTATGTATTCTTTGGTCTTCCTCGTTTAGAGCTGAAAGCGGTAGGAAGCTGTGTCGATGTATTTGGTGAATGGGTAGACGTCATTTGTCTGTATCTAGATTTAGCCGCCATTGAAGGAGAAATTACGAACTAATGTGAGTTGAATATTTGTTGTGGTAAAAATATATTGAAATTTATAAAAAGTGTGTATTATTAATGTAAATTAGCTTGCCCATGTCATCTAAAATATTTCTTTAAAGAGTTTTCAGCATTTTTTAGCGGTGTTGCTGAGCTGTGCCGCGACCGATCGATTTGCAGCGGCGGCACATTTAAAAAATTGTTCCGCTAAAGGAAAAATCAACCAAACCCGTAAATCGGGAACAGATAGATAAAAATTAACAGTGAATTAAGAGAATGTTCTTCTTTTACAGCGATCCAGAGACTGACTGAAATTTTAAAAATAGTTACACATTTGTGCATTCTTAGCCGGATAGTTAACATTGAAATTTAACAATTTTGGTTCTTTCAAATAACTTAAATGTATAGCGAAGTAGGTTTGATCAGTGATAATCAAATGCCGGCTTGGTAATAATTAACCATTTTCTGCTAATAGTGATAATCTTGTGTTCAAAAGCTAACGCCGGGAAAGAATTCAGTAAATATTTTAACAAACAAAAAAAAAAAAAAATCCACTGCATTTAGAAAATGTGTGCCAAGGCCGAATGATGTAAAGAATTTAATTTTCAACGAAATATTCTTAATCAGTTAATATGAGTTCACGTAATTTTTAAATGTACGTAATTCTTTTGAAAGTGAAAAATTTTTATTACCACACGTAAATAAGAGAGAGGTTCTACAACAAAGTTCGCACGCAAAGAAAGTAAGGTAAAGAAAATTAACTTAAAAGCAAAATTTATAATTCTTTAACGAAATTTTTTTTTAGCAATTTCGTTAAATTGGCGCCCAACGTGGGGCTCGAATATGCAGTGGCCACTAAATATCCATGAGATAACTAGGGAATTATTATAGTCGAACTTTGTTGGAGAACATTTAATAATTTTTCCATGTATTGTATGTATTGCATAACCAATATTGTGTGGTAATACCTGTATATGATTTTTTGCATGAGAACACTATATACCCAGAGGCAAGCTGAAGAAGAGAGCTCATTATTTCGAAAAATTAATTACCTACCACAATATCAGGGGGCAGCTGCACCCAAGATAGATCACCAAAAGGTAAAGCTACAGTGTAGTTGTCCTGTGGGTAGTAAAGTAGCCTCAGTGCAGTGTTCTCGGATCATTAGTGGTGTGCTTGTTGTTAGTGCTTTGTTTTAAAATAACAGGACATTTGAGTAGTTAGTCACTGTAGTATAAGATAAGTGTGTTTTAACAAATGACCATTTCTTGTGTGATTATGTCAGCGAAACCTGAGTGTTAGGATATTTAGTTCAGATCTTATTTCTTTAGTTTACTATGGTTAGATTGCGTAGTCAGAAGGATATCAACATGGATAATGAACAACAGTCAGTAAGTAGTGATACCGAGTTAGAAAGTGGGACACAAAGTAATGTTAGTGACGTAGTTCAGGAAGTACAATGTGAGAATCTGGGGGCAGAAGGGCAAGAAATGTTGCCACTGCCACCCAGTGATTCAGTTGACAGCGGAAATACTGTGCCACCCGCAAGCACTGGACACGGACCAGAGAGTGGTGAGGTGTCAGAAGTGCAATCATTAAGAGTTATGTTCGAGCGCATGCTCAATTTCCAGGCTGAATTTGTACGTATGCAAGCAGAACGTGAAAGAGAACGTGATGCTGAACAAGCAGAGCGTGACCAGAGATTGGTAGCTGAATTTGCATGTAAACAAGCAGAGCGTGACTAGAGAATGGTAGCTGAATTTGCATGTATGCAAGCAGAACGCGATAGAGAACGTAATGCTAAACAAGCAGAGAGAGACTTGCAGTTAATGCAATCTTTGGAAGCTATGCAAAGTGAGATTGTTAGTATGAAGCAAAACTATGAAACCATACCCAAAGCGGTGAAAGAACTAAGCGAAAGAGTAGATAGTATCCAAGTGGCTAACGCCAGTATCGTAGATGAAATCAGTGTACTGACCAACAGAGTGGAACAATTAGAGATTGACACAAATCAAGTAATTGAGCACAAAGTGTCCGAACAAGTGCACGCCGCGATTGAAGCCAAAGATGCGGGCTCAAATGCGGAAGTGCAGAACCTTAAAAAAGCGGTGCACACTGACATTCCGCTATGGCAGCGGGATGTCAACCGTCGTCTTGCCGAGCTAGAAATCAGCTTGCGGCATGACGACTCACAGCTGTATGTCACGCCAGCCAGGTCCAACAATGATAGGCGTATAAATACAGCAGTAAAAAATTGCGACTGCGAGACAGAATAGGCAACCAATGTAAGCGAAACAAATAAATGCCATTCCAAAGTAGTGATTGAAGAAAGCCTGATTAGAAACCGACAGTTTCAGATCTTTACAACGGAGAAGAAATCTGTTCACCCTGTAGTGTTTATCAAGGGATTTAGAAACATTTTGCCTAGCGTTTGGAGTCATACATAGAAAATACAGTTCGTTATATCTTACATACAAGGAGATGCTGCATTATGGGCAACCGAAGCAGCTGACCGTTGCGATACATATGAGCAATTTGAAAAGGCATTCTTGGCCAAATATTGGTCAACATGTAATCAGGAGAGATTACGGAAGGAGGTATATAATCCAGAGCCGTATTCTCCACGATTAGGCAATTTGCGAAAATATTTTGAGAAGTACATTAATAAGACCCGTTATTGGGACGAGCAGATTTCATCCCGGGATTTGATCAGACTTTTGAAATCACACTTGCCAATACACGTAAAGGTAAAACTTATACACGTGCCCGAAAATGACATGGAACATTTCTTGTCTAGGCCCACCAAGCAATTGTAGATGGAAAAATGCCAGGGGGCCGTGGAACACTAATACACTCCTGGAAATTGAAATAAGAACACCGTGAATTCATTGTCCCAGGAAGGGGAAACTTTATTGACACATTCCTGGGGTCAGATACATCACATGATCACACTGACAGAACCACAGGCACATAGACACAGGCAACAGAGCATGCACAATGTCGGCACTAGTACAGTGTATATCCACCTTTCGCAGCAATGCAGGCTGCTATTCTCCCATGGAGTCGATCGTAGAGGTGCTGGATGTAGTCCTGTGGAACGGCTTGCCATGCCATTTCCACCTGGCGCCTCAGTTGGACCAGCGTTCGTGCTGGACATGCAGACCGCGTGAGACGACGCTTCATCCAGTCCCAAACATGCTCAATGGGGGACAGATCCGGAGATCTTGCTGGCCAGGGTAGTTGACTTACACCTTCTAGAGCACGTTGGGTGGCACGGGATACATGCGGACGTGCATTGTCCTGTTGGAACAGCAAGTTCCCTTGCCTGTCTAGGAATGGTAGAACGATGGGTTCGATGACGGTTTGGATGTACCGTGCACTATTCAGTGTCCCCTCGACGATCACCAGTGGTGTACGGCCAGTGTAGGAGATCGCTCCCCACACCATGATGCCGGGTGTTGGGCCTGTGTGCCTCGGTCGTATGCAGTCCTGATTGTGGCGCTCACCTGCACGGCGCCAAACACGCATACGACCATCATTGGCACCAAGGCAGAAGCGACTCTCATTGCTGAACACGACACGTCTCCATTCGTCCCTCCATTCACGCCTGTCGCGACACCACTGGAGGCGGGCTGCACGATGTTGGGGCGTGAGCGGAAGACGGCCTAACGGTGTGCGGGACCGTAGCCCAGCTTCATGGAGACGGTTGCGAATGGTCCTCGCCGATACCCCAGGAGCAACAGTGTCCCTAATTTGCTGGGAAGTGGCGGTGCGGTCCCCTACGGCACTGCGTAGGATCCTATGGTCTTGGCGTGCATCCGTGCGTCGCTGCGGTCCGGTCCCAGGTCGACGGGCACGTGCACCTTCCGCCGACCACTGGCGACAACATCGATGTACTGTGGAGACCTCACGCCCCACGTGTTGAGCAATTCGGCGGTACGTCCACCCGGCCTCCCGCATGCCCACTATACGCCCTCGCTCAAAGTCCGTCAACTGCACATACGGTTGACGTCCACGCTGTCGCGGCATGCTACCAGTGTTAAAGACTGCGAAGGAGCTCCGTATGCCACGGCAAACTGGCTGACACTGACGGCGGCGGTGCACAAATGCTGCGCAGCTAGCGCCATTCGACGGCCAACACCGCGGTTCCTGGTGTGTCCGCTGTGCCGTGCGTGTGATAATTGCTTGTACAGCCCTCTCGCAGTGTCCGGAGCAAGTATGGTGGGTCTGACACACCGGTGTCAATGTGTTCTTTTTTCCATTTCCAGGAGTGTACTTATAATGATGCAAACCGAACTTGGCCACAGAACCAGAGGCCCAGTCCGGACCGGCAAAACAGTGAAAGATATGACAATAACAGACCGCCACCACAAAATGCACCAATTGCGCAACCGTGGCGGCCGACGCAACACAACTTACACATAGTGGAGGTCAGTGACACAGAGCAGCCACACCCATCCACTAGCAATAATCCAACAAACTAGATTCAGCCGAGATACGCTCTCCATCGTCGGCTGAGGTTTGGAGTGAGAGCAGCCCTACACAGAACAAAACATCGGGAGTCTGTATCCTTAGGTATAATGACGGGGTACAGATGGGACATGAATTAATAACTGAACCATCCACGTGCATAAAGGAGCACAAAGACAAAGTACAAGCGATAATAGAGATCAAAATTAACAATATTGATGTGCAAGCAATCGTAGATACAGGTGCTACTGTCAGTGTCATGAGTATGGACTTATTCAGAGTACTGGGGAAAGAAAAGCGTATGCTGACTTTTCCCGTTAATAATTGTAAAGTCACTGGAGCCATAAGTGCACAGCGACAAATAATTAAACTCCAAGTGCGGGTAGAGATGTATATAGGGGAAGAAGCCATAGCGAGCTCATTCCTGGTAGTAAAGGGTTTAAAGGTAGCCTGCATTTTGGGGGTAGATTTTTTAAGAGAAAGGGACGCAATAATCGACCTTTCTCGGGGAAAATTAAGTTTGATGAACGCTGGTAGGAGGATAGAATTGTCCATGCTCAGATCTGAAGAGGTACCTGTGCCTAATTGTAATACTATTAACATAAAGTGTAGGAATCAGTGGATACTACATTTAGATAATCATTGTCAAGGACAAAATCTCTATTATCCAGACGTACAAAGTGATCAATTAAAAGCAAATGTGGACGCACTTGTGAACAAAGTATCACAGTCCGAAAATTTGAATTCAATGCAACAGCAGGATTTGGTACAGTTATTATCTAATTATGCAGATGTATTTTCAGAACGACCAGGAATTGTTAAGGGATATCAGTACAATATCGAGGTGAAACCTCACAAAACCTACTGTCGAGCCTCATACTCCATTCCTTGGTCCAAAAAGGAAGTAGTAGCTAAAGAAATAAGAAAACTGATCGAGTGGGGAATAATAGAACCGTCTTTGTCCCCTTATAGTAGTCCTTTGGTGGCGGTAGCAAAAGCAGACGGACAGGTACGGTTAGTATTAGATGCGAGAGACATAAACGAAATTATTGTACCTGTCAGGACTCATCCGGAAAACTTAGATGAGCAAATTCAAAAATTCCATGGAGTGCAATATTTGACATCTATTGATATGAAAAGTTCATTCTGGCAAATCCTGCTCACACCCGAGTCGAGGAAATATACTGCATTTATATTTGGGGGAAGGAGCTACCAATTTAGGGTACTACCTTTCGGCTTAAATGTAAGTGCAGGAGTTTTCATAACAGCCCTCGACGCGGTTTTAGGTCCGGATTTGCTGCAAAGGGTAACAGTGTATGTAGACGATCTGGTGATTGCTACTGCCACCTGGGAGGAGCACGTAGAACTACTGAGTAGAGTCTTAGAAAGGTTTAAGCAAGCGGGAGTAGCAGCGAATCTTGAGAAATCCAAATTTGGACGTAATCAGATTAAATTTCTAGGTCACATAATAACACCACAAGGCATCAAACCTGACAACAAAAAACTTGACGCAATTCGTGGGTTTCCTAGTCCGAGAACTAAGAGACAACTCAAAGCGTTTATAGGTCTTGCATCCTTTTTTAGACGGTTTGTTCCAAACCAATTAATGAATAACGAATCTTTATTGAGCCTGTTGCGTAAATATGCGCACTGGGTGTGGACAGAAGAATGTCAACGCGCATTTGACGCTATCAAAAACGCCTTGGTGAATGCAAACATACTGCGACACCCAAACATGACAAAAGGTTTTTGCATAGCGACAGATTCGTGTTCGTACGGTCTGGGCGCTTGTTTATTTCAGTGGGACAGGAGCAGCGACCCCACAACAATCAATGTAATCGGATTTGCCAGCCGCACACTAAACAGCTGTGAGAGAGCATATTCCGCTACCGAATTAGAGGCTCTTGCAGTGGTTTGGGCGGTAAAGAAATTCGCGACAGATTCGTGTTCATACGGTCTGGGCGCTTGTTTATTTCAGTGGGACAGGAGCAGCGACCCCACAACAATCAATGTAATCGGATTTGCCAGCCGCACACTAAACAGCTGTGAGAGAGCATATTCCGCTACCGAATTAGAGGCTCTTGCAGTGGTTTGGGCGGTAAAGAAAGTCAATTATTACATCTATGGTAAAGAAGTCAAAGTATTCAGTGACCACCAGGCTCTGAGCTATTTAATGTCTTGCAAATTATACCATACCCGCTTGCTAAGATGGAGGTTAGCATTGTAGGAATATAAAATTAAGATTATGTACCTAAAAGGACAAGATAATGTTGTAGCTGACGCCTTGTCGAGGCTTGCACTAGGGCAATCCTCAATGTCAAAGATTTTGGAACAGTCGGAGGAATATCGAATACTCTTAGTACAAGATAAGGTACATAGGAGGGACTTTTTACATATGTGTAAGAATATGTCTATATTGCAGGAAACTGATCCGATTTGGCGAGATATCATTAGCAAAATTAAAGAAGGAACCAATCTTAAAAGTGTTCAGAATTTCAAA
This sequence comes from Schistocerca serialis cubense, assembly GCF_023864345.2. Classification (NCBI taxonomy): domain Eukaryota; kingdom Metazoa; phylum Arthropoda; class Insecta; order Orthoptera; family Acrididae; genus Schistocerca; species Schistocerca serialis. Next base: position 462,961,767 of record NC_064639.1, read on the forward strand.
ATAATAGATGATATTCTGTATTATAAAACAGGTGTGTCAAATGATCATGGAGTCGTGTGTATACCGCAACAGGCTATCCCAGCTGTAGTGTGGCACACGCATTTGGCATGGGGTCACGCTGGGATAGGCAAAACAATAAGGATTTTATCCAGATTCTGTTACTTTAAGGGATTAAGCCAGCAGACTCGCACCATTATCATGACTTGTCCTCTGTGCCAAAAAGCTAAATTTCAAAATAAGTCCACAAGGTTTGAACTGCATCCTATAGTGCCTCATAGGCCACTTCGGTTAGTATCTATAGACATAGCAGGACCCTACCCACGAGCCAGGGGTGGATTAAAGTACATTTTAGCGGTGTATGACCTTTTCTCTAAATACTTAAAAATATACTGCCTTAAATCAGCCACTGCTCGTGGAATAGTTAAATGGTTAGGGAAAGAATATTTTACACAAGTGGGTAAGCCTGAAGCGATAATATCGGATAATGCTTCCTATTTTACAGGCCATACCTGGAAAAACTATTTACATGAACAAGATATAAAGCACATACTAATTTCCCGTTTTCACCCACAAGCAAGTTTAGTAGAGAGAACATTTGGAGAGTTAAATAAATTTTTCAGGTTATACATTGCATATAAGCACACAAGATGGCCAGATCTGATACCTAAGTTTGTGGAAATTCACAACGCAACCCCGCATGCTTCTACGGGGTACCCACCAAACGAGATTATAATGAATAATAATAGAGTTCTGAATGAGTGGCTGGCACCTTTACCTAAGGTCCCAGTCATTCCTGAGCCTAAGGAAGAGAAGATAAGAAAAGCAGGGTGCAACCTTACCAGGTGCGCTCAGAAAAGGAAAGAAAAATATAATCGACATGTGACGAATAACCAAAAATTTAGTGTTGGGGACTGGACTTGGTACTCTTACGCAATCATCCTAAGTCCTCGGCATCCTTGAAACAGAATAGCAAGTGGCAATTGGTGTACAATGGACCTTTTAGAGTAGTAAGTGTGCCACATGAGTGTAGCTATCTCTTAGCAGATCCCCACTCAAGGAGAGTACGAGGACTGTATCCGCGTAAGGATGTAAAAATATTCTTACAGTAAAAGACTAATAGTCCTATGTTGACACCTTTCTTTTGTAAATGAATGAACATTAATGATGTGTGATCTGTAGACATAATGTACTAGTGTAGAAGTATTTAGTTATAAGAATATGATTGACTTTCTCATGTGTGTATGAATATTTGTGTTATGTCTGCCGGCCGAAGTGGCCGTGCGGTTAAAGACGCTGCAGTCTGGAACCGCAAGACCGCTACGGTCGCAGGTTCGAATCCTGCCTCGGGCATGGATGTTTGTGATGTCCTTAGGTTAGTTAGGTTTAACTGGTTCTAAGTTCTAGGGGACTAATGACCTCAGCAGTTGAGTCCCATAGTGCTCAGAGCCATTTGAACCATTTTTTTTGTTATGTCTTTTTTAATTTGTGTTAGCTAAAACATGCTCTAAATGTCTGCACAGATAATCTGATTAGTGCAATTATTTGTAGTGTTGAGCTGTGACAGAGTTCAATCAAGAGAAACATTTTCGTAATGATTAGTTAGTGTACTGCATAATTTTCTATATGTGTGTCAAAATTGAAATATTTCTTGGCACAATCTTTTCTATTATATGTGTATATGTGTATATATGTGTAGCTGTCAGATTGACAGATTCGAACCCATAATAATATCAATAATATGAGGCCCTGAGAACCTTATTATCTAACCAATGTTATCAGAAAGAATAATGCACCCAGTAGTGACCCGAGGGCACCATGGGAGGCAAACTTATTGCAAATTTAAGTAACGCAAAGTTACGCACAGAGAAGCTTCAATTGAAGCATGTGCAGATTCAATCAGTAAAAAAAAAAAAAAAAAAAAAAAAAAAAGGAGCTAGCCTGATACAGTCCAAGTCAATTTTAACCTACAGAGACTACACTGTAGTTACGTAGGACCTTGATAGTAAAGTGAGACGTGATTTCAAAGGAGTTATTGAACATTATGCCTGAATCCGGCTGGAATGCACAAATAAAATCTACTCGAACACGAATATAGATGATTTTTGGCAAACTAATACGAAATTTTAATATTTGTTACCATGTACGCAAATATCACACACCTTGGTAAAGAGTTACGAATGTGCTGTTACAAAAATTGCACAGCGGACATTGTAAATAAAAATAAAGGAACTTAAACAAAAGTGCAGTATTGTGTGGCAGAGACAGACAGTGACTGTTAAACCTGCAGCAATACGTCACGAAGTTGTTGTAAATAAGTAATAAAAAACTGTATCGTCGCCGTGTGTGCAAGTGGACAAGGAACTAGCACGACACGAACAGTGAGCCGATAACGGACGGTGGACCAAGTTAGTGTCAAACTTTAATTCTTTGTGTGTCAAGGGACGCCAGAAAAGCGCATTGACTGCAGAGATACAATTTGTCCTAAGGTGAAAACTTGCGTGTGACTAATGACAAGTCATGACATGGTGGAAAAATATTGTGTGCCCATAAAACGTGTTACTGTGACAACGAAACATTGTGCAAACCAGACTAGTGAAGGCCTACTGAATAATAACTGCCAATAACTGTGTGCGTTCTTTCCCACAGCAGGAAAAATGCCCATAAGGATAGTACACTGTTTGTGAACTTGTTGCATGTTTGCTGGAGCACTGCAAGAAGACGTCACACGGGCGAGCTGATATCCAACGCGCATCCGGCTACATCAGCCATGCAGCGGCCGCAGCAGCCCGTAGCAGACCAGACAGCCACGCCCCTCCGCACCGTAGCTGTCAACACCGGGGGCGGTGACCTACACGGAGCCGACGCGCCGCGCCGAGCGCCGCTCAACAATCACTCCGCACCGCTCACCGACTACAGCATTGTTGTCATTTTCCAAAATATTTACACAAACTGCATAACATGCCAATGACTCCATTTTTGATAAACATTGAACATTTATTATGTATACCTGTGAACTGTTAGGAGAAAATGAACACTAACAAGTGTAGGAGATGGATTTGTAACACGTAGGTAGTGGGAACATTATAAAAAGTGATGTTGTGCTAAATGATTTCAAAAACTAAGTGATATATCCTAGGACAAGTGACCTTGCAGTATATCGTTGAACTGTATGTGACAGTGATATTATGTAACCGTTGATGATAAACTGTTAAATCAATTCAAGAGAATGACTATTAAAGAGACAAGATTAATCATGAACCAACTGGGATGGCTGGGCTCCGGCACAGTTTTGCCCAGGTTTCCTGTCTGCCTTCGCCCAAATGGGGGAGCCATAAACATATATAACCCTGGGACTAATTAAAAGAGCCATTCCATAAAAAATACAGAATTGTAAAGAACGTTACTGGCACCATTGTGTCAAAGTATAGAAACTCTTTGCCAATTGCTGCCAGGGGGCAATGTAACGTTCCCTGGCAAACTCACACATTAACAAACTGAAATTTATTTGTACCATATACGCCACTCTGAGCAATTTGTATATATTGTAATTATTTAACAAAAAATATTATTGAATTTTGTGTAAAAGACATTTGTTATTATTGTAATATTTTTTTGTAGTAATATTCTCTCTGTATTTAGGATGGTAATATTTCTATATTAATAATGTAATTGCGAAATGTGTCAATATTTGTGATAACAGAGATGTGAAATTCAGTCAGTGGGAAATAATGTCGTGAAATTACAAAGAAATGTTAATAGTCAGCAATACTATAAAAGCACAATGCACTATGTATTCTTTGGTCTTCCTCGTTTAGAGCTGAAAGCGGTAGGAAGCTGTGTCGATGTATTTGGTGAATGGGTAGACGTCATTTGTCTGTATCTAGATTTAGCCGCCATTGAAGGAGAAATTACGAACTAATGTGAGTTGAATATTTGTTGTGGTAAAAATGTATTTAAATTTATAAAAAGTGTGTATTATTAATGTAAATTAGCTTGCCCATGTCATCTATAATATTTCTTTAAAGAGTTTTCAGCATTTTTTAGCGGTGTTGCTGGGCTGTGCCGCGACCGATCGATTTGCGGCGGCGGCACATTTAAAAAATTGTTCCGCTAAAGGAAAAATCAACCAAACCCGTAAATCGGGAACAGATAGATAAAAATTAACAGTGAATTAAGAGAATGTTCTTCTTTTACAGCGATCCAGAGACTGACTGAAATTTTAAAAATAGTTACACATTTGTGCATTCTTAGCCGGATAGTTAACATTGAAATTTAACAATTTTGGTTCTTTCAAATAACTTAAATGTATAGCGAAGTAGGTTTGATCAGTGATAATCAAATGCCGGCTTGGTAATAATTAACCATTTTCTGCTAATAGTGATAATCTTGTGTTCAAAAGCTAACGCCGGGAAAGAATTCAGTAAATATTTTAACAAAAAAAAAAAAAAAAAAAAAAAAAAAAAAAAAAAAAAATCCACTGCATTTAGAAAATGTGTGCCAAGGCCGAATGATGTAAAGAATTTAATTTTCAACGAAATATTCTTAATCAGTTAATATGAGTTCACGTAATTTTTAAATGTATGTAATTCCTTTGAAAGTGAAAAATTTTTATTACCACACGTAAATAAGAGAGCGGTTCTACAACAAAGTTCGCACGCAAAGAAAGTAAGGTAAAGAAAATTAACTTAAAAGCAAAATTTATAATTCTTTAACGAAATTTTTTTTAGCAATTTCGTTAAAATACCAGCACCCTGCATTATGCTAGAAATAATGATGTAACATCCAGGAAACCAGCTGAAGATGAACCTGAATAGTTTCAAAACCCAGTTCAAGGAGTAATAAATAATATTCAGAAAAGTGGAAGGTTGCAGTTTTATGTATTTGGATTCAGTTAGCAGTCATGGGTTCTAAAATATACGTACTGGATAAGCTTAAGCTATTGTCTAAATAGTTAACTCAGTTGGGAATCCCTGAAACAAATGCTCTAAGTATCTTTGATATTTGGAATATGGGTCATTCCACGTGAAGTGTCCTAGGGCTCCCAGCTCGACCACCTTCAATTTTGATTAAATTTTTACATGATGTACCTGAGGGCCCTACATGAACTTATGCAAAGTTTCAGGCTCACCTGTAACTTTATTGAGGTGCTAGAGCCATTTTCATGAAGACCACTTTTACAGAGACCAAAAAGTAGTGAAGAAATCGTCAAGTTTGGCATTCCACTGTTCCTAATGTAAAAGAGCTAGACTCTTGCTTCTGGGTATAGTGATACAACTTTGTGTGCTCTACACACAAATGCTGCAAGTAGATTTCAGAAAGGAACGCATTTGGCATAATCTCAGTTCAAAGTGGGCAACAAATAATGTCGCGAGGAATTTGCCCCATAGTTTAACGAGGCATAAGTAGTGGAGAAAGTGCACTATGGACCTGGTCTTTTGCTAAACTAGTCTGCCTGGGTGTTTAGTATATCACAAATTTTAGCCTGGCTTGTGTGTTTAATTACTGTGTTATCATCCTGTAAATTTTCTAAAAAACATTAGTGTATCAAAATATACCCGTGTTCAAAGTCATGTATCTCAAAATGGGCACCTACCACATTACATTCATTAACACCATTCAACAGAGCACATTTCATTCTATTAGAAAAACTTATTTTCATTTTGGTGTCTCTTTTGGTAAGGTGCAAAAATGTCGTCTAAAATTTGGAATTTTGTTGATTATGTCTTCATTGTTTAAATATTCATTTTGCTGTTTATTCGGTGATTTTAAACCTGTTTGTGCCAGGTTCATTGCTAAATTTAACCATTTAACTGTACTAGAGACTGCTACACTATTTTTGGGAAGCTGAATGCTAGTTAATTTTATTTCTTTTCTCTATTTAGGACTCGACAATTTGATTTAAGTGTCTGAAGCATATCAAGTTGTTGCTAAAATGGAAGAACAAAATCAAGTTAATTTATGCAGTTTTGGAAATACTGATTCACCATGCCATTTAATGACTTACAGTGCCTTAAAGCTGCGAAGCAACTTTCCTTAGAAGAACAAGAATTACTTACTAGATGGAGTGGTTTACATTCTACTGAAAATATTCAATTATGCTTCCATTATGAAGCTTTACTCCTAAAAAGATTTGAATTTTTGCAATGATCATGCTGCAACCCTTTTGGCAAGAAAAACCACACTACACGAAAAAGCTTGTGCTCAATCAACATACACTCCTGGAAATGGAAAAAAGAACACATTGATACCGGTGTGTCAGACCCACCATACTTGCTCCAGACACTGCGAGAGGGCTGTACAAGCAATGATCACACGCACGGCACAGCGGACACACCAGGAACCGCGGTGTTGGCCGTCGAATGGCGCTAGCTGCGCAGCATTTGTGCACCGCCGCCGTCAGTGTCAGCCAGTTTGCCGTGGCATACGGAGCTCCATCGCAGTCTTTAACACTGGTAGCATGCCGCGACAGCGTGGACGTCAACCGTATGTGCAGTTGACGGACTTTGAGCGAGGGTGTATAGTGGGCACGCGGGAGGCCGGGTGGACGTACCGCCGAATTGCTCAACACGTGGGGCGTGAGGTCTCCACAGTACATCGATGTTGTCGCCAGTGGTCGGCGGAAGGTGCACGTGCCCGTCGACCTGGGACCGGACCGCAGCGACGCACGGATGCACGCCAAGACCGTAGGATCCTACGCAGTGCCGTACGGGACCGCACCGCCACTTCCCAGCAAATTAGGGACACTGTTGCTCCTGGGGTATCGGCGAGGACCATTCGCAACCGTCTCCATGAAGCTGGGCTATGGTCCCGCACACCGTTAGGCCGTCTTCCGCTCACGCCCCAACATCGTGCAGCCCGCCTCCAGTGGTGTCGCGACAGGCGTGAATGGAGACGTGTGATCTTCAGCGATGAGAGTCGCTTCTGCCTTGGTGCCAATGATGGTCGTATGCGTGTTTGGCGCCGTGCAGGTGAGCGCCACAATCAGGACTGCATACGACCGAGGCACACAGGACCAACACCCGGCATCATGGTGTGGGGAGCGATCTCCTACACTGGCCGTACACCGCTGGTGATCGTCGAGGGGACACTGAATAGTGCACGGTACATCCAAACCGTCATCGAACCCATCGTTCTACCATTCCTAGACCGGCAAGGGAACTTGCTGTTCCAACAGGACAATGCACGTCCGCATGTATCCCGTGCCACCCAACGTGCTCTAGAAGGTGTAAGTCAACTACCCTGGCCAGCAAGATCTCCGGATCTGTCCCCCATTGAGCATGTTTGGGACTGGATGAAGCGTCGTCTCACGCGGTCTGCACGTCCAGCACGAACGCTGGTCCAACTGAGGCGCCAGGTGGAAATGGCATGGCAAGCCATTCCACAGGACTACATCCAGCACCTCTACGATCGTCTCCATGGGAGAATAGCAGCCTGCATTGCTGCGAAAGGTGGATATACACTGTACTAGTGCCGACATTGTGCATGCTCTGTTGCCTGTGTCTATGTGCCTGTGGTTCTGTCAGTGTGATCATGTGATGTATCTGACCCCAGGAATGTGTCAATAAAGTTTCCCCTTCCTGGGACAATGAATTCACGGTGTTCTCATTTCAATTTCCAGGAGTGTAGAAACAGCTGACCCACTAAACAGGATAACCATATCTGATATTAAACCAGGCCAAAAAATGTGCCCTTCCTGCAGAATAGAATTTGATGTAGTGAAATATTCACAAATGGACATTACATATCAGTCAGATGAAGATGATGAGACTGATGTTGGTCACAATTTGAATACAAGCTTAACATCTGTTGGAATATCACCATTAAAATTTCAACGAATTGGTGCAAGGGGTACAAAAGGATATGCAAAGTGCAAAATACATCAAGTTGAAGGTGCAATTATTAAGAAAATTGGAGAAATGGGAGGACTAGATTCCAGTGAATTGGAGCAACCATCCACAAGCAAGCAATGCTTGATTTGTTCAGATTGCATTGAGCTGATCCAAGAATTGAAAGAAAAACTACATATATGAAATAATAACGAGAAAATTCAAATTTTGACCTCAGTTCCCTAAAGCTGGTCTATCAAAAAGACTATGGAAGAAATTTGAGTTTCAGAAAGAATGGTACGGAAGGCACAGCCCAAAGATAAATGTAGGAAAAAGCTTTCTGAGGTTGTGAAGGCAAGAGTCACAGAACATTTTTATGATGGAGAGTTTAGTCAGATTTGTCCAGCAAAAAGGGACTGTATTACTGTTTGGATAGATGGAGAAAACGTTAAAAAACAGAAATACTTATTACTGAGCAACTTAAAAGAAATGTCTGTTGCATACCACAATAAAAATGGACCGGAAATTGGATTTTCCAAATTTTGTGGATTAAGGCCAAAATGGTGTGTGACTGTAGGCACAGCTGGTTCACATTCAATCTGTGTCTGCACAATACATCAAAATGTGGAACTAATGTTGGCACATAGCCCAATAAAAGAAGATTACAAAATTTTACTGAGCAAAATTGTCTGTAATTTGGAAACAAAGGATTGCTTCCTTCTTCGCTGTGAAGTATGTCCAGAAACAGAAGCTCTAAATGAATATTTGGAAAATGCTTTTTGCAGATATTGATCCTGAGGATACAATTCAGTTCAAACAATGGACTCACACTGCTAGAGATATACTTGAAACCAGAGAAATGACAGTTGAAGAATTCATTGAACTATTAGTTACAAAACTGTTGGCCCTTTCTACTCACCACTACATTGCAAAGCATCAGAGCAAGCATTTGCAGTTCACTAAAGAAGGTTTCAAACCAGGAGAATTGATTATATTAATGAGTTTTGCAGATAATTACTCCTTTATTGTCCAAGATGCAGTGCAGGGATTCCATTGGGAAAATAGTCAAGCTACAATACATCCACTTGTCATTTACGACAAAGGTAATGTAGACCTAAAGAGTGTCAGTTACTGCACAATCAGTGATTGCCTCCGACCTTACACAGTTACAGTGCTTGTGTTTTTAATGTACTTGATTAAATCCCTTAAGTGCATTTTTAAAGAAATTAAGCAAATTCATTATTTTAGCAATGGTTCTGCAGCACAGAACAAAAATTTTAAGAGTTCCCTAAATCTTTGCCACCATCAAAAAGATTTTGGCATTATTGCAGAATGGAATTTTTTTGGAACAAGCCATAGGAAATCACCAAGTGACGGAACTGGGGGCACAGTTAAGCATTTAGCAGCAAGACCTAGCCTTCAAAGCCCAATTGACAATACCAACTCATCTGTATGAATATTGGAAAAAAAGAAAGCGTTCATGGCATTGAATTTATTTATATTAAAAAAGAAATTATAGAAGATACAAAAATTGGTCAATAGAAACGTTTTGAGGATGGACGTACAGTGTCTGGCACAAGAGACCATCACCATTTTGTGCCAATTGATGAAAAGCGACTTAAGATTCACAGAGTATCAAATGATACATTACCCTTTATAGCAAATGTTAACCAACATGCAAAAGTTGCTACTAAACATGTTGCCATTAATGAACTACAGCCTGGCCAGTATGTTGCTTGCGTTGATCATGGAAAATGGTGGATAGGAAATATCTGTGAAGTTTCCTGTGAAGAAAGAGATGCCTTGATTAATTTCATGCATGCTCATGGAGCTGCTCAATCATTTCGTTGGCCTACTAGAAGAGACATATGCTGGATATCAGAACAATGGATAATTACAGTCATACCAGTCCCAGCTGCTTCACTAATGGGGCGGCAATACAGTTTGCCAGAAGCAATAGTTTCGGACATCAGCAAAAAATTTAAAACATTTAACAACTGAAAATTCTGTATTATGGCTTGGGAACCAAAGAGAGACCCAAAAAGGGCTTGGGAACCTGCTAGATACCCACATTCAGAGTTGGGAACCTGCTAGATATTCACACTCCAGCTTGGGAACCTGCTAGACACCCACTTTCAGGCTTGGGAACCTGTAGTAAAGAAACCCACCCATTGCTGACCATGCATGGCTACCGGGCGTGACCCCTTGGCGATGGGGTTACCAGTCTTGAGATTGGTAGTGGCATAGCCACCATGGACCAATGCAAGGATTCTCCGAATTATCAAAAAAGTCAATACTTTAGGTAAATTTTTTGCACCTTACCCAAAGAGACACCAAAATGAAAATAAGTTTTTTTAATAGAATGAAATGTGATCTGTTGAATGGTGTTAATGAATGTAATGTGGTAGGTATCCAGTTTGAGATACATGACTTTGAACACAGGTATATTTTGATACATTCATGTTTTTTAGCAAATTTACAGGATGGTAACACAGTAATTAAACACACAAGCCAGGCCAAAATTTGTCATATACTAAACACCCAGACAGACAGTAGTTTGGCAACAGACCAGGTCCATAGTGCACTTTCTCCACTACTTATCCCTCATTAAACTATGGGGCAAATTTCTCGCGACATGGTTTGTTGCCCACTTTGAACTGAGATTATGCCAAATGCATTCCTTTCTGAACTCTACTTGCAACATTTGTGTGTAGAGCACACAAAGTTGTACCACTATGCCCAGAAGCAAGAGCCTAGCTCTTTTACATTAGGAACAGTGTAATGCTAAACTTAACAATTTCTTCACGACTTTTCGGTCTCTGTAAAAGTGGTCTTCACGAAAATGGCTCTAGCATCTCAACCAAAATACAGGTGAGGCTAAGTTCAAGTAGGGTCCTCAGGTACATCCTGTACAAATTTCATCAAAATTGAAGATGATCGAGCTGGGATCACCATCTAAACTGGGACACTTGACATGGAATGACCCACATGGCAGGGGCACTATGACCCCAAATGAAAACCAGTCATACTTGTACAAGCTGAATGGTGTATTTAAACCTGCAACTGTTTTGATTTGTTATCCTATGGAAGTTGGACATAAGCATCTTTAAAACTGATTTTTGAAAAATATTGGTCTATGGCTAGCTTTATTAAAAAATCCTCTGGGCAAGGCATAGGATAGAGATTAATGTTGGACTGAACATTGATAGATGCCTCAAAATTTCCACAAATGTGTAAATATCCATTATATTTTTTAATTAAAACCATAGGTATCATGCATGGAATGATGGCTAGTTCCTGAAGCGATGCAAGCTGAGTCTGAACAGCATCTCTAACATCAAATGGTATCAGATGAGCTCTACAAAATTTTGGTTCTGCTGTTGGTTTCATGGGGATATGTGCAGCACAATTATTTGCACAATACAGTAGTGGTTTGAAAATCTCATTGCAAAAAAAATGGTTCAAATGGCTCTGAGCACTATGCGACTTAACTTCTGAGGTCATCAGTCGCCTAGAACTTAGAACTAATTAAACCTAACTAACATAAGGACATCACACACATCCATGCCCGAGGCAGGATTCGAACCTGCGACCATAGCGGTCGCTCAGTTCCAGAGTGTAGCGCCTGGAACCGCACGGCCACTCCGGCCGGCAATCTCATTGCATGTTTTGCTAAGAAAAGTGAGATCAGAAAACGGCACTGCTTTGGACACTAAATTTACATAATTCACTACTCTCAAACCAAATCCCATAACCGCATCTGCATCGAAAACTTTAACAGCATTAAGTAACTTCACTACTAATAATGTTAGTAAGCCATTGATACTTTTGTGCTTAGTGCTTAGTTGTAAATGACAATTCACTGAGGAGAGGAATTGTCTTTTGGCAATAAGACATTACCTGCCACTGAGTCCTTTGCAGAAAAGATAAGCCAAGCTACTGATATGTGTCTTCATTGATTACTGACATGGCAGCTCAGGTGTCCAACTAGGACTCCACTGATTAGCTAGAAATAGTACGAGCCCAGGTCAGCTTCAGTGATGCTCATGGAACTACCTGGTCAGCTGTTGTGAGTGTGTGGAGTGAAGTGCTGTCACCAGACACTGTTGGTATGAGATGATGGTGGACAACTTATTGACACACAGATGCCAGGTGCCTGAGTTTGCCACACATCAAGCAGCGTGCAGTGTGATGCAGGTAACAACTTCTTGAATGGCATCTGCCACAGTCTGGGCATGACTGGAGCTGTGAATACTTTAGCATTGAGAGGAGAAAGTGTTCCTAACCCACTCATTTAAAATTAAAAAGTGTTTATTCAGCACTAAGAGAGGACCATTATGACTGACGTACTCTCAAGTGACACCAATGATCCGGATGACATTGAACTTGGATGAGACTTACTGACATAAAAAGAAGACATTTAATCACAATCGTCAGCTGACTGTTGCTTGAGATGGAGACTAACAATTTTTGAGACTTCAAGCTTTGGAAGTGACCTCCAAGGATTTATCATTTTTAAGAATTTCACAGAGCCTAGGATCAGATGTGGCTAACGCTTTAGCCATAACTTCCCTGGAATTGACATGTGAGAGCCTAAAAGTCTGCAACCTACGCTTCATAAGACTGTCCATGTTGTTTATGACACTGACTAAATTTTAGCATAGTTACAGCAAGGTGTGACAGATGACCGTAGTATTCAGAAGCTAGAAATAGTTCTTTGAAAGATAAATCACTATAGTTGGAGAATGGTCACAGTTTTTGCACCACTTAATACAAATGTCTGCTAGAACACAAGAGTAAAGCAGTTTGTTGCTTACTGGAAATGCTATAAGCAATACAATGCAGGTTTGAATCCTGCCTCGGGCATGGACGTGTATGAGGTCCTTAGGTTAGATAGGTTTAAGTAGTTCTAAGTCTAGGGGACTGATGACCTCAAATGTTAAGTCCCACAGTGCTTAGAGCCATTTTTTGAATACAATGCAGTTCAAAACACTGGGGTATACGTACCAGCCCTCTGAAGCCTTGTCAAAGCAGATGAAGGGTGTTGGGGTGCAGCTGTGACTACTGACTGATGTTGCTGCTGTTGAGACAAGGGCTGAATGGCAGCAGTACACTGTTCTTGTTGCAATGTTTGTTGTTCTTGGTTCTGTTGCTGCATGACAGCTGTAGTTGCCAAAGTTCAAGAAACCTTGGGTCCATAGCACCGGCACTTGGCATGAACAAGTCACAGACTTCACAATGGGGTAAATCCTTCTTATCACTCCACTGTCCACTTCTGATACAAAAGCTTCCTTCACAAACCATGGACCTTGCTGCTGGTGGGGTGGCTTGTGTGCCTCACCGATACAGGTAGCCATACCACAGGTGCAACCGAAATGGAGGGGTATGTATTGAGAGGCAGGGCAAATGTGTGGTTCCTGAAGAGGGGTGGGAGCTTTTTCAGTAGTTGCACGGGCAACAGTATGTGTGATTTACTGATCTGGCCTTGTAACATCAACCAAAACAGCCTTGCTGTGCTGGTACTGCGAACAGCTGAAAGCAAGAGGAATCTACAGCTTTAATTTTTCCTGAGGGCATCTATCTCTACTTCATGATTATATGATGAGGGAATCCTCTTGAGTAAAATATTCTGGAAGTGAAACAGGTCACCTTTTGGATCTCCAGTTGGGGACTACTCAGGAGGATGTCATCATTGGAGAAACAAAACTGGCATTCTATGGATCAGAGTGTGGAATATTAAATCCCTTAACCATGTAGGTAGGTTAGAAAATTTAAACAGGAAAAGTAGGAATTCATGAAGGTTGTTGGGGGATTGGGGGACTGAAATTTGGCAGCAGGAAAAGGAAGAGGGGGAAAAATTGTAAGTGAATATGTACTGAGGGAATGAAAGAGGAAGCCGTATGGTAGAATTTTGCACAGAGCACAATTTAATTATAGCTAACAATTCATTTAAGAATCAGGGAAGAATGTTGTATAAGTGGAAGAGACCTGGAGACACTGGAAGGTTTCATATTGATTATATAGTGGTGAGACAGAGATTTCAGAACCAGATTTTAAATTGTAAGACATTTCAAGAGGCAGATGTGGGCTCTAATGATAGTTTATTGGTTATGAACTGCAGAATAAAACTAAAGAAATTGGAAAACGGTAGGAAGTGGAGGATATGGGACCTGGATAGTTTGAAAGAACCAAAGGTTGTTGAGAGTTTCAGAAGGAGCATTAGACAACGACTAACCAGAACAGGGGAGAGGAATTCAGTAGAAGATGAATGGGTAGCTTTAAAAGATGAAATAGTGAAGGCAGCACAGGATCAAATAGGTAAAAAGACAAGACCTAGTAGGTAAAAAGACAAGGCCTAATAGTAATCCTTGGATAACACAGGAGATATTAAATTTAATTGAAGAAAGGAGAAAATATGAAAATGCAGCAAATGATGAAGGCAAAAGGGAATGAAGGGATTGAGATAGATGGAAAGTGCACAATGGCTAAGCTGGAATGGCTAGAGGACAACTGTCAGGATTTAGAAGCATATTTCACAAGGAGAAAGACAGATACCACCTACAGGAAAATTAAGGAGGCCTTTGGAGAAAAGCAAAGCAGGTGTATGAACATCAAGAGGTCAGATGGTAAACCAATCCTAAGCAAAGATGGGATCGCAGAAAGGTGGAAGGAGTATGTAGAGGGTCTATATAAGAGAGATGAACTAGATGAACTTGAAGGCAATATTATGGAAATGAAATGCATTCTGGCATAACCACAAGCCCAGAATGAAGACGAATCAAAGACCTGAGAAGGCAGTGGGGAAACGTCGGCCAATGCTGTGCGGAATTGGATTACATCGCAGCAGGAGCGACATCTGAAAGAAGTGAATATAAGCACCGCTCCTGTCACAAAATCGCCATGGCAATGTGTGCACACAGACTTTGTGGGACCCATCTGGAACACTCACTGGCTAATTGTGGTTACCTCTTATATGTCATTGCTCCTATGACATCATGTTATGCTCATTAATCAGTTTGAGGTGTTCACGCTATTTTAGGAGCACGTTACTTTTGAGCAGTTGTTGAAATTGTACAATCGTACAGGAAATAAAGAAAATGGCAGCTAAACGCTTCAAGAAATCATTAAAAAAAATGTTCCATTCCTTAATTCATCTCTTAGTCGTGTGTGTGGGTGTTTCTCCCCCCCTGAAGTAGCCTATGTCCTTCCTTGGGGTTCAAAATTCTCTGTATCAAATTTCCTTGAAATCGGTTTAGCAGTCATGAAAATGTAACCGAAAATGTTACATTCACATTTAGTAATACTGATATGGAAGTATGGATTAAACACATTGACGATTATATAAGCATTGTATGCTAGCTGTTAACTGTGGCTGGACTCTAACCGCAACAACACATTGAGGATTATATAAGCATCCTATCTAGCTGTTAACTGTGGCTGGGGTCTAACTTCAGTACAATGAAATGAAATCCATGTACAGTTTTAATGGCCAGGGGGCCCATTTCAGCCACTTGGTGCAAGTCTTTGTATTTGATTCCACATTGGCAACTTGTGTGTCAGAGAATATAAAATGATGATGAGGACAATGCATACACTCTGTCCTGAGAGGAGTAAATTCAACCCAGCAGAAAATCAAACCACAAGACCACAAGCTGTTGATACATATCAATAGTTTTGTTATGATGAGTGATGATGACAGTACTAAAATAAAATGTAGAGTTTCTAAAATCATTAATCAGTGTTAAACTGGCAAATAGAGAAACTAAGTAACTTGTAGTTTGATGCAGCACAAATTTTATAATATTTGCATGTGCCATATCAGTTGCCATCACATGTGTGCCTGTTAATCATAATCAAATGCACAAATTTTATAATATTTGCATGTGCCATATCAGTTGCCATCACATGTGTGCCTGTTAATCATAATCAAATGCAGACTCACTAAAAGTATCCCATAGTCTACATGTAAAGGCATGACATATCTCTTTTTGTCAGACAGTATTTAAATGGTGCCATTGTTACGAGTTCTCAAGTGTTTCAGAGGCTTTAAGATACACATGATGCTCAGTGGTTAAAATGCAATGGGTTTGTGAATGATTTTAGTATGGAAGTACGGATTAAACACATTGAGGATTGTATAACCATTGTATTCATTATGTTGAATCATATTACGTAGAAAATATCAAACAATAAAAACATTTTCACAAATATGATAAGAGTTCAAAAATCAAAGAGTAAACAGCTTTTTCAAGGAGTAATTATTGTCACATATTTCACATTACACTCCTCAAATCAATAAATATCTTGTACTACACACTTTTTAAAATAGCCTATGTTCTTGTTGAACATTCAAGCTATCACAATATCTAATTTCCTTAAAAGTCAGTTGAGTGGTTTAGTCATGAAAGCATAACAGACAGACTTACTTTTGTGTTTATAATATGAGTATGGATTTATATATCATGTATATTAAAAATACATAGCTTATATCTGTCTTGATATTTATTATAGCATAGTGTAAAAATCTGAATTAAATTGGTGAAGAACTTTTGAGATTTTTGGTAATAATGTTAAGCAACTTATCTTTATACAGGGTGGTCAGAAACAGTCTGAAAAGCTTGTAAGTGTGCTACGGGCAAGGTTGCGCTAGACAAAAACTGTTAGAAAAAAATTCAATATGCTGCACCATTTCCAAGTTATTAACATTGAAGCTAGGCAATCACGTCATCGCATACACAAATTCATGCAGCCTTCCAGACGTGGTGTCACTAAATGTGTATCCTCAAACCAAAGAAACGTAGGTTTTGCAAACAATATTGTGAAAAGGAAAGGTGCTACTCACCATATAGCGGAGATGCTGAGTTGCGGATAGGCACAACAAAAAGAGAGAGAGAGAGAGAGAGATAGAGAGAGAGAGAGAGAGAGAGAGAGAGAGAGAGAGAGAGTGTGTGTGTGTGTGTGTGTGTGTGTGTGTGTGTGTGTGTGTCGTCTTTTGTTGACTGTAGTTTTTCCTAACCTAGCTTAAATTTATGACTTCTGAAAAAAAGCACATTTTTAACAGGTATGAGCATTTCAACAATTGATAACTCATGGACTACAGGATGTCTCTGCATTACCACATTTTAGTGCATGTAAGTGTTTGAACCTGCACTAACAACGAACTGATTGGCTAACTTTAATTCTAAAGAACTCAGAGATGGCACATTCCATCAATTTTTTTTGTTATCAGTTACTTGTCAGCACGCTCTGTCCAGCAGAACCCTTCCAAAATTTCACAGACCGTTTCTGACCTCCCTGTATAGCATTACATATTATTAGAAAACATTATTTCTTATATAAAATGATATTGTGCCATCAGTTACTATACACAAACACTTAACTTTTGTTCCCATTATGTAATATAGATTGTCATGGCATTCATTGCTCTATGGCATGCAGCACATTTCTAAGCTGGGACAGGACTGCAGAGTATAAATAACTCAATCAGCAGGTACAGTGAATTATGATACACCTGCTATCATCGTCCTGCCTTGCAGAAACACAGTGTCCATCCCAGAACCTGTGTACTTTCCTGATAACACAGGTTTCTACACAGTATGTAATTCTAAACCACTTAACTAAAATAAATTATATTTATCTGGGTGGCAATTATCATTTGTCAGTACTGTAGGTATGTGCAACACATCATTCTACCTAAGTGATATTTTACACCACATATCACTCTCCTTAGAAGAACTATGTCATCACAGATATTGAATATAAACAAACAAATAATACTAGTAGTGCTGAACACACTTTGAAATTCATACCAAAAAAAAAATTAATTACAATTAGTCTTTAGAACATATTCATCTTTTCCAACTTCGGAACTGAAAACTATTTTGTAGAATCAAATTTTTAAAACTTTTAAGAGTGATACAGTCATACCATTGCTTGATTATCACAAGTGGATTGCCCGCCTAGAGCTAGTAACCCCTAAACCTTACAATGTTCCTGATGATGTATTTCTTTGATCACAGTCACAAAAACAAATTTAGGAAGAGTCACTCATTCAACATTAAAACGGAGATTCTTAGAGCAAAGTATTGTAAATTTCTATTTTTGTTTTTGACATGTTTTCTACATGTTTTTGAGGGTGCTGAAACTGAATTTTCAAAGACCCACCAAAATTTAGTCCTTGAAATGGGTCAAAAATAATAAAAACCATGAAAAAATGGAACTTTTCTGGGGTTTTTGCTTACAATTCAGAAACTACTCAATTTTTGTTAAGTTGACTATTTATGAAAATAAAGAGCATTAAATTTCTCACAAAGTAAGTTCAAATGTTTTTTTCATCAGATCAACCATACAGTGTATAGTGAATGTTGAAGTTAGCATAATTTCAGGCGCCACCACCAAAACCCAACTCCTTACATCTCAATATGCTATGATGTTCATTCAAATGGCAAAATGAAAACTTTCATCAATCCTACCATTAAAAGGTGTTCAAATAACTTATGTAAATGACATAATACTTAATTGTTTAGTTTTTATTTGGTAACAATAATAATAATAATAATAAGTATCATGATGTTATATTATTAATACAACAGTTTTGATATAATGGAAGGAAACATTCCACGTGGGAAAAATTATATATAAAAACAAAGATTAGGTGACTTACCGAACAAAAGCGCTGGCAGGTCGATAGACACACAAACAAACACAAACATACACACAAAATTCAAGCAAAATTCAAGCTTTCGCAACAAACTGTTGCCTCATCAGGAAAGAGGGAAGGAGAGGGGAAGACGAAAGGAAGTGGGTTTTAAGGGAGAGGGTAAGGAGTCATTCCAATCCCGGGAGCGGAAAGACTTACCTTAGGGGGAAAAAAGGACAGGTATACACTCGCACACACGCACATATCCATCCACACATACAGACACAAGCAGACATATTTAAAGACAAAGAGTTTGGGCAGAGATGTCAGTCGGGGCAGAAGTGTAGAGGCAAAGAAGTTGTTGAAAGACAGGTGAGGTATGAGTGGCGGCAACTTGAAATTAGCGGAGATTGAGGCCTGGCGGATGACGAGAAGAGAGGATATACTGAAGGGCAAGTTCCCATCTCCGGAGTTCGGATAGGTTGGTGTTGGTGGGAAGTATCCAGATAACCCGGACGGTGTAACACTGTGCCAAGATGTGCTGGCTGTGCACCAAGGCATGTTTAGCCACAGGGTGATCCTCATTACCACCAAACACTGTCTGCCTGTGCCCATTCATGCGAATGGACAGTTTGTTGCTGGTCATTCCCACACAGAATGCATCACAGTGTAGGCAGGTCAGTTGGTAAATCACGTGGGTGCTTTCACACGTGGCTCTGCCTCTGATCGTGTACACCTTCCGGGTTACAGGACTGGAGTAGGTGGTGGTGGGAGGGTGCATAGGACAGGTTTTGCATCGGGGGCGGTTACAAGGATAGGAGCCAGAGGGTAGGGAAGGTGGTTTCTTTCACGCCGATCACCTTCCACCCTACCTAAAACCTCTTTCCTCATCACCTTAGCCAGCTTCATCCTGACCCACAACTTCTTCACTTTTGAGGGCCAGACATACCAACAATTAAAGGGAACAGCCATGGGCACCAGGATGGCCCCCTCGTACGCCAACCTATTCATGGGTCCCTTAGAGGAAGCCTTCTTGGTTACCCAAGTCTGCCAACCCAAGGTTTGGTACAGATTTATTGATGACATCTTTATGATCTGGACTCACAGTGAAGAAGAACTCCAGAATTTCCTCTCCAACCTCAACTCCTTTGGTTCCATCAGTTTCACCTGGTCCTACTCCAAATCCCATGCCACTTTCCTTGACGTTGACCTCCACCTGTCCAATGGCCAACTTCACACGTCCGTCCACATCAAACCCACCAACAAGCAACAGTACCTCCATTATGACAGCTGCCACCCATTCCACATCAAACGGTCCCTTCCCTACAGCCTAGGTCTTCGTGGCAAACGAATCTGCTCCAGTCCGGAATCCCTGAATCATTACACCAACAACCTGAAAACAGCTTTCGCATCCCGCAACTACCCTCCCGACCTGGTACAGAAGCAAATAACCAGAGCCACTTCCTCGTCCCCCCAAACCCAGAATCCCCCACAGAAGAACCACAAAAGTGCCCCACTTGTGACAGGATACTTTCCGGGACTGGACCAGACTCTGAATGTGGCTCTCCAGCAGGGATACGACTTCCTCAAATCCTGCCCTGAAATGAGATCCATCCTTCATGAAATCCTCCCCACTCCGCCAAGAGTGTCTTTCCGCCATCCACCTAACCTTCGTAACCTGTTAGTTCATCCCTATGAAATCCCCAAACCACCTTCCCTACCCTCTGGCTCCTATCCTTGTAACTGCCCCCGATGCAAAACCTGTCCCATGCACCCTCCCACCACCACCTACTCCAGTCCTGTAACCCGGAAGGTGTACACGATCAGAGGCAGAGCCACGTGTGAAACCACCCACGTGATTTACCAACTGACCTGCCTACACTGTGATGCATTCTATGTGGGAATGACCAGCAACAAACTGTCCATTCGCATGAATGGGCACAGGCAGACAGTGTTTGTTGGTAATGAGGATCACCCTGTGGCTAAACATGCCTTGGTGCACAGCCAGCACATCTTGGCACAGTGTTGCACCGTCCGGGTTATCTGGATACTTCCCACCAACACCAACCTATCCGAACTCCGGAGATGGGAACTTGCCCTTCAGTATATCCTCTCTTCTCGTCATCCGCCAGGCCTCAATCTCCGCTAATTTCAAGTTGCCGCCACTCATACCTCACCTGTCTTTCAACAACTTCTTTGCCTCTACACTTCTGCCCCGACTGACATCTCTGCCCAAACTCTTTGTCTTTAAATATGTCTGCTTGTGTCTGTATGTGTGGATGGATATGTGCGTGTGTGCGAGTGTATACCTGTCCTTTTTTCCCCCTAAGGTAAGTCTTTCCGCTCCCGGGATTGGAATGACTCCTTACCCTCTCCCTTAAAACCCACTTCCTTTCGTCTTCCCCTCTCCTTCCATCTTTCCTGATGAGGCAACAGTTTGTTGCGAAAGCTTGAATTTTGTGTGTATGTTTGTGTTTGTTTGTGTGTCTATCGACCTGCCAGCGCTTTTGTTCGGTAAGTCACCTCATCTTTGTTTTTATATACAATACAACAGTTTTAATGAAACTTCAAAGAAGTTACAACCTCTTTGCACATTTGCACCACTGCCAATGTATTTACTTGATTTATCAGCAGATTGAGAATATGTAAAGGTATGTTAGAGCTAAGTAAGATAAAAGATGACTAATTTCAGTTCATAGCAGATAACAAGTAAATAATAGATATGAAACCAATGTCCACTGTCTGTTACAATAATGAGGTCATGAGATTTCACAATGGCAAATTATAATAAGAACAACAGGAAATATGGCTTTTCTTCAAGTAGTGTAATACACTGGATTCCTCCCATTACATGGAAGCTATTGTTTCCATCAAGAGTTTGGGTCAAATTCCAATCCCTTAGCCATCCACTCCAAACCTACTGATTCTGTGTAGGGGGCCCTGTTTCCTAAAGCAGACAGCACATCAACCACTTTCTGAGAGCCATATATCTTACAGGTGAATGTGGCCAGGCCAATCTGTAATGGTGACAAGAAAGTGTTGGGTCTGATAGCTGCCACAATGTCGCATGCTAGGGCCACACTTTTGGTCTTCTATTTATTCTAGTTTTCTCACTTCTTCTTCATCACTAGTCAAGTAACGAAATTTTGGACAGAACTAGGGATGATCTGTAAGAAACTGGCCTGGAGGGGACTATTTTGTTGTGTTGTAAACCTGTGATTGAATATCTTCAACATGTATGCCTGCTGCTGTTTCAACCACACATTGTAGTTCTTCCTCTGGAGATGACCTTTTCGACATACGAACTATTTGCAAGAATTTTGTATCCAGTGTTTTTGAAACAAACTACAGCTGATTTCTTCACAAATGAGGCAGTCACTATATCACTTCCATACTTCTTCAACAGACTGTCAGGAGGGGGGCAGTCACTATATCATTTCCATACTTCTTCAACAGACTGTCAGGAGGGGGAGATGTCACTGGCATTACACAAACGTCTTACCCGTCCATCATGGCAAGTATCAACTACCAGCCACTCCAATGACATCATGACACTAGTGAAGGATAGAATACAGCAACAGATGTGCAACAAAGTACACTAAGGGTGTGGGTGGTAGGTCCTGAGAAGGACTATCTGCTCAGCTTTGAAAAAATGCTAACCTCTATTTTGTGCAAATTTTTATCCTCTAAAGTTTAACAAACACTCAGCTTTGCAGAGTACTGCATCTTTTCAGAGTATTTTCAGGCTGAAATTTTGATGGGACTTCAAAATTTTGGATTTAGCACCCTCAAAACCACATTTAAAAAAATCTACACAACTTTGCACTATTTGGTCTTTTTGAGAATCATTTGACTGGACTATCAACCCTTTTGCTGCTGTGGGCATGTACACATCCTGCTACACCATTCTGAAGATGTTATGAGCATGTATATGCATGCCGCTTGGGTTTTCCTAGAGTGTTCTGGATGTCTGTATGCATTCTGAGCTGATGATCACTCACTGCTCCTGACAAGTTACTTCCATATCTTGGTGAATAAAAAAGTTTCAGATATTTATCACACAACATATATGCCTCATTGTTTGTTATAATTTGCGAAAAACCTTGTTCTATATCTTGAAATGTTTAAGAGATATGATGATTGTTATAACCATGATTGTTGATGTGGAAGGACATGAGTGGGTGTGTCACGTGAGACATCCTTCTGCTCTCAATTTTAAATAAATTTTTTATATCTTATCTGCATTTCATTTACAGCAATGTCAACCATATACAAAGTTTTTGCCTCTGCAAAATCTTTAATTTTGCAAAATGTTTTACTTAATTTGATGCGGCACAGTAACTATAGTATATAACGAAAAGAAATTCAGTCCTTTTATCAAGCAAAGATGTTAGTCTGTAAGATGTGCAAAAATCAATTCTTTTCACATAACAGTTTTGTTTTAAGAATGGATGATAAGTATTTCATAGCAGCCAGCAAGTCCACATGGACGGAACTAGGCATGTCATGCCTGACCGTCCATCAGATATAAAACCCAATGCCTCGGGAACAAAATTTTGTATCATTCTGACTTTAATTTTAAATAAAATTTCAATATCTTACTTACATTTCACTCACTGCAATGTGTGAACTGAAATGAACCAGATGCAAAGTTTATGCAATGCATTTTTACCTCTGCAAACTCTCTAAAATTACATGTACTTCTTCACTTCATTTGATGGAACACAGTAAGTATGACTGACAATGAAATGAAATCCAATTCCTTATTGATTGAAGATATTAGGCTGTAAGAAGGGCAAAAATCAAATTTTTTCACCTAATAATTTTCGAAAAATTGGATGATAAGTATTTCATATCAGCTGGAATGCCATCTCCCAGCACATGCAGTAGTACTTGACGAGCGATACAGCCGTAACAAACACTGCCTCAGCTTGAAAAGCAAAGGGCTCATCTATAGCTGTAAACTGCTTAACTGAAATTCATGAAGTAAGTTACAGTCATAACATGCCCTGCTCATAAATTTATTTATTGCATTGGCTCTAACTCTCTACACCTGAGAACTGACCACAATGAGGACTGGTAATTCTGTTATGCATTTAGTTTAATCATCAATTCATTTTATAAGTAGGATAAGGACTCATGGCTTAACCATGCTCTTTGGACTTGGAGTAATGATCAGTCACTGTTACCAGTTTAATGTTTTGTACATCATCAAGAAGTCACTTGTTTGTGTGCTGTGTCTCTAGCAGTCTTGTAAAAATAATTCCTAAAAGATGGATGAGAGAAGGATTTCAGCACTGGAAATAAGCAGAATTAACATGGTACTCTTCGTGGAGAAGAAGGAAATGAAAAGAAAGACTAGGAGTGTCGGAACCAACGAAGGAAAGGTGACAGACACCAAAGATAGATACCCATCCCACTCCCCACCCTAGGGACCCCTTACTGGGAGGAGTCTTACCAATGGGCCGAAAGATGATTTGCCAGTTCTACTGAATCATCACCACTGGCTTCATCACCGATGGTCCTGAAAATCGGTTTTAATACTCTGCTATTGCCAGTCATGGATAGTGTAGCAACACAAATAGGAACTGCCATTCACTTAACTAACCCACTTAACCAACTACACATTTAAGGAAACTATGGCTTATCAACAATACGTGTACCTCTTCCTTGCTCTACCCTGGATCAAGTAAGACAGGTAAGTAGCTAGATTTACTACATAATTCCGTATCAGTTCAACCTTAAAGCTCAGCCTGTCACAAATGGTATAAACAGCCCTACTACAACTCTCTTACCAAACCAAGTTCCTGTTAACGAAAAGAAAAGTCTACAAAATTCTGCAAAATGTACAAACCTGCCTACTATGCCTACATTAGGTATAACAGAAGATTCATTACAGCATGTATAGAAATCTAATATTTTTAACCTTTACAGCACTGCCACCAAACCAGAAGAGTTGCACATTTAGAGCAACTAACAACTTTCATTGCCTTGCATGCTGTAATTATCCACTTACTCCTCCCTGTCTGGTGAACAGCACTCAGAACTCAAACACTTGCATACTTACCATTTATTTATTAAATATGTATACACAATAGACAACACAGCTCAGGGAGGTTCATCTACTCTGCAACCTTTGAATAACCCTCCAAATAAATGGCATCCTTCTCCTACAGGAACTATCAAGTATGCCTCCTTCCACAAAATGATAATCCCTATTCACCCATCTATGTTCACAGCAACAGTGCCCATTCATTCTCATTTTGGTGTGGATCATACTGTCACTGGTAGACCTACAGTAATAATTACACAAATTTATATATGAAGGTTCAATATATCTAAAAACAAAGATGATGTGACTTAATGAAAGTGCTGTCAGGTCGACAGACACACAAACAAACACAAACGTACACACAAAATTCAAGCTTTCGCAACAAACTGTTGCCTCATCAGGAAAGAGGGAAGGAGAGGGAAAGACGAAAGGATGTGGGTTTTAAGGGAGAGGGTAAGGAGTCATTCCAATCCCGGGAGCGGAAAGACTTAACTTAGGGGGGAAAAAAGGACGGGTATACACTCGCACACACACACATATCCATCCACACTTATACAGACACAAGCAGACGTATTTAAAGACAAAGAGTTTGGGCAGAGATGTCAGTCTAGGTTGGTGTTAGTGGGAAGTATCCAGATAACCCGGACGGTGTAACACTGTGCCAAGATGTGCTGGCCATGCACCAAGGCATGTTTAGCCACAGGGTGATCCTCATTACCAACAAACACTGTCTGCCTGTGCCCATTCATGCGAATGGACAGTTTGTTGCTGGTCATTCCCACATAGAATGCGTCACAGTGTAGGCAGGTCAGTTGGTAGATCACGTGGGTGCTTTCACACGTGGCTCTGCCTTTGATCGTGTACACCTTCCGGGTTACAGGACTGGAGTAGGTGGTGGTGGGAGGGTGCATGGGACAGGTTTTACACCGGGGGCAGTTACAAGGGTAGGAGCCAGAGGGTAGGGAAGGTGGTTTGGGGATTTCATTTCCCTATGAAATCCCCAAACCACCTTCCCTACCCTATGGCTCCTACCCTATGAAATCCCCAAACCACCTTCCCTACCCTCTGGCTCCTACCCTTGTAACTGCCCCCGGTGTAAAACCTGTCCCATGCACCCTCCCACCACCACCTACTCCAGTCCTGTAACCCGGAAGGTGTACACGATCAAAGGCAGAGCCACGTGTGAAAGCACCCACGTGATCTACCAACTGACCTGCCTACACTGTGACGCATTCTATGTGGGAATGACCAGCAACAAACTGTCCATTCGCATGAATGGACACAGGCAGACAGTGTTTGTTGGTAATGAGGATCACCCTGTGGCTAAACATGCCTTGGTGCATGGCCAGCACATCTTGGCACAGTGTTACACCGTCCGGGGTATCTGGATACTTCCCACTAACACCAACCTATCCGAACTCCGGAGATGGGAACTTGCTCTTCAATATATCCTCTCTTCCCGTTATCCACCAGGCCTCAATCTCCGCTAATTTCAAGTTGCCGCCACTCGTACCTCACCTGTCATTCAACAACATCTTTGCCTCTGCACTTCTGCCTCGACTGACATCTCTGCCCAAACTCTTTGTCTTTAAATACGTCTGCTTGTGTCTGTATATGTGTGGATGGATATGTGTGTGTGTGTGTGTGTGTGCGAGTGTATACCCGTCCTTTTTTCCTTTTTTCCCCCCTAAGGTAAGTCTTTCCGCTCCCGGGATTGAAATGACTCCTTACCCTCTCCCTTAAAACCCACATCCTTTCGTCTTTCCCTCTCCTTCCCTCTTTCCTGATGAGGCAACAGTTTGTTGCGAAAGCTTGAATTTTGTGTGTACGTTTGTGTTTGTTTGTGTGTCTGTCGACCTGCCAGCACTTTCATTTGGTAAGTCACATCATCTTTGTTTTTAGATATATTTTTCCTATGTGGAATGTTTCCCTTTATTATAACCATATCATTTATATGAAGGTTCAGTTACATTTAATATTATATACCACTGTACTCTCCTCCCCTTTTCCTGTATATTTTGAAGGACTCACCCTTACTGTATTTAGAAACCATATCTGGTCACTGAGATTCCTCATCTGCTTTCTCTTAAGTATGTTCCTCTATGTTCAACTCAATGTGACTTAAGCTTATTTTTCTTCATTACAAAAGTGTTTTGGTAATGTGACTTTGGGTGCACCTATGTAGCTCTCTCCTGATCCTATCTGGACATTGGTACATCAGACAGTTAATATACATATATTATTATCTTCCCTTTCCTTTCTCCATTCAACATGCATTGCTAATAGCCAGCATTAGTATCATGCACATTTACCATCTGCTTATGCCAATATACTTTTCAGCCATTATGCACATGATGTTAGCAAAAAAATGAACTAGAAATATTCCCTTATGTAATCTCTACTATACATTAAAAAATCTAGAGTGTTGGTGTTCATTATTTATGCTTATTATTTTGAATATGTTATGAACAAGTAACACAAAAATCATAGCCCCATGTCCTGCAATTGCAACTGAGTAGTTAATTCTTTAATCTTGGTCACAGTTGACATTGCATTTGTATTTTCTGTCTGTTAAAACCACCTGTTAGAGAGAGGCAGTAATGACTATAAGGTTACATAACATTACTTTGCTTTTTGCCATTCGAGCAATTTAGTAATGTATATGACATTTCTCACATGCTTTAGTAACTTAGCATAACTCTAGACAGTATTTATAGTAAATATGATAGTTATGGTGTTTATTATTTTGTGCAGTTAATGCAAGATTGGCACAAATGGCTTGGTTGCTTCATCTTTTTTAATTTATACCATTGTTGTTGTTGTTGTTGTTGTTGTGGTCTTCAGTTCAGAGGCTGGTTTGATGCAGCTCTCCGTGCTACTCTATCCTGTGCAAGGTTCTTCATCTCCCAGTACCTAGGGCAACCTACATTCTTCTGAATCTGTTTAGTGTATTCATCTCTTGGTCTCCCTCTATGATTTTTACCATCCACGCTGCCCTCCGATACTAGATTGGTGATCCCTTGATGCCTCAGAATATGCTCTACCAACCGATCCCTTCTTCTGGTCAAGTTGTGCCACAAATTTCTCTTCTCTCCAATTCTATTCAATGCCTCCTCATTAGTTATGTGATCTACCCATCTAATCTTCAGCATTCTTCTGTAGCACCACATTTCGAGAGCTTCTATTCTCTTCTTGTCTCAACTATTTATCGTCCATGCTTCACTTCCATACATGGCTACACTGCATACAAATACCTTCAGAAATGACTTCCTTACACTTAAATGTATGCTCGATGTTAACAAATTTCTCTTCTTCAGAAACGCTTTCCTTGCTATTGCCAGTCTACATTTTATATCCTCTCTACTTTGACCATCATCAGTTATTTTGCTCCCCAAATAGCAAAACTCCTTTACTACTTTAAGTGTCTCATTTCCTAATCTAATTCCTGCAGCATCACCAGATTTAATTCGACTACATTCCATTATTCTCATTTTGCTTTTGTTGATGTTCATCTTATATCCTCCTTTCAAGACATGGTCCAAGCCATTCAGCTGCTCTTCCAGGTCCTTTGCAGTCTCTGACAGAATTACAATGTCATCGGCGAACCTCAAAGTTTTTATTTCTTCTCCATGGATTTACCCAAGAGGACGCTATTATCATTTAATATACTGTTGCTTTCTCTAATTTATTTTAGAAATGTAGCCTGTGTTGTATCTTCAAAAATTATGGGGTCCTGGCCTAGAGTAGTATGTCTAGGTTTTGAAAGAAACTGCATGGCAGCGACTGAATATTACAGCATATGACAAAAATGACTATTTTTTATGTCTTGTATGTTCAGATGATGACGAGAAAATGTCTAAGAGTGAGACTGCATAGTCCTTTTTTATTAGCGAAGTGATCACTCTTGGCTCTTCATGTACAGGGTAGAATAAAATAGTAAACAGAGGGAGAGACTGACTGTTATATGGAAAGTTCTTCCAAAGCATGACTTCTTCTTTGCTGTAACTGTATCTGTGCTGAAAATGTGAAAGTGCTTACCTATGTTTTCAACTTTCTATTAAATTATTAGAAAGCACTTCTTCTCATACAAAATTACATTGATCCATCCGTTACAATACACAAATGCTTCATACAATGCTTCCATGACTTTTGAGTGTACTGTTGGATCTAACTGTCAAAAGTTCACGATACTTTGTGCAGTCTTCCAAAGCAAATCCAGTGAAAAACGAGATGACATCAGAGCTGACAATAATGTTAGACTCCTGCAGTATTAGCTCTTTCAGCCAACAGGTGAAATCACCTGAGTTCCTTGTGTGATATACTCACTTGCCGACATAATGGCCCAACATACCATGAGCCCACAGCAGACATTTCACTCCATCTGTGCCACCTGATGGTGGTGGAATGGCTATCTGCTGAAATATTGTAGACTTTTGATGATCAGATCTGTAATTACTCTTGAGAACCATGGAAGCAGCATATATGCCACACATACAGGGTGTTACAAAAAGGTACGGGCAAACTTTCAGGAAACATTCCTCACA
Organism: Schistocerca serialis cubense; assembly: GCF_023864345.2. Classification (NCBI taxonomy): domain Eukaryota; kingdom Metazoa; phylum Arthropoda; class Insecta; order Orthoptera; family Acrididae; genus Schistocerca; species Schistocerca serialis. Next base: position 462,990,828 of record NC_064639.1, read on the forward strand.
CACAAAGAAAGAAAATATGACTTACTCCACATTTGTCACACAGTCTCAGGGTATTGAAAGAACCAACAGCAAATAAGTCTCCTTCAGGTGTCCACGAAACAGATGTAATTGGGTAGTCGTGAACTGAACTGCAGTACAGCTGTCTTCCATATGTGTCCCACACCTGCAATAATGTTTTCCGATAAAACACTATAATGACTTAATTGCAATAGATATCAAATATTGCAAAAACACAGCAACAAATGCCTTAAACTACTCCACATATGTGACTCTTGAAGTTCCTAGCATAATGAGTATTCCATGAGGTGTAAACTTAGTGCCACACAGCAGCAATTTGCTGTGGAAAAGTCAACTGAGGGTGACTGCTAGGTTGTTAGCTGAAATATCGTTGCAAGACACCACGATCATCAGGCTGCAATCCTGAAGCTTCGTGGAAGACTCCACATATACTCATTAACATGAATTTAATTAAAAACATATCCTGTATCTGAGATGCAGGAACTGCACAGATGGGTCTCAGTAAGTGCTCAGTATAAAATGTTGAGAAAGGCTTGGAATTATCAGATGGAATAGCTGGTACCTACATTATTACGTCCCAGCCAATGTAACATATAGTGGCAAAAGTGTTAGCCAGTCACTGTTACACAGCCTTCAATCATTGAAGAGGAGCAAATAGGGGTCCTCTCTGCAGAAGGAGGGCAACTCCACTCAGCTGGAAACACTGACAGTGTGTGGTTCTAGAAGGCAGAGAAAAAAAGACTGATAATAAGGTTAGAGCACAGCAGGGGATGTCAAATTGAGCAAAATTTGACAGACAGACATAGGTCAGAAATGCATCATTGTGGAGCTATGGAAATTAAATGAAAGACAATGTATGACAATTATGAGGAAGTGTATGCATTTAACTGAAGTGTCCCAGCTCTACTGATTAATTAATAATTTTAAGAATAATAACTATGAAGGAAATTTTCTGGCACTGCATAAGAGGTGGAACAATAGTGAGTTTGCCCGGGAATGTGTGTCTCAGCTAAATTACGCACAGCGACACACACTCCACAAAGAGCAGGTGAAATAAAAAAATACTAAGTGACACTGGCTTCATACCATAAGAATTAACATATTTCACAATACTAGCGAACTAAACAGAAATTCACATCCTATCTCTACCATGGATGGGAAGAGACAGACAGTACAAGATCAATGAAACATCCAATAGGAGTTTCTACAAAACATAAGAAAATTAATGATCTTAATTTTTTCTTACTGCCTCCACAGCTTGATTGCTGTGGACGTACTGAATTTCAATCTTTGCTGTAAACTAGGGCTTAGGCAAATTAATGGATAAAAATTAACACAGTAAACTAAAACATATACACATAAACCAGCATAAGTCCCAATACACAGCTAATTCCTGCTATCTATCAAATTGAATTACTAATTAAAATATCTGAAGATAATCATTTCAGTTGAACAGTCATACGTTGAATTCCTGTTCATGAAAAGTTATGTTAGACGTGAATTTTCCATGATGTTGACTGGGTAAAGCTTGGTTAGTAAATAAGCTATGCTAAAAGTATCAAAATGCCATTTATTTTTTAAGATAATAAGCTGTACTGCACAAACAGCACTGTAGTAAAATATTCAACAAGTGGTACTGGAAGGTGCAATGTTATTAATAATGGCATCTAATTGCTACATATTTCAATTTATGTTAATGAACAGAGAACATGAATGAATTTTTATTGAGAGTGTGAACCACTGCAATGCTGGAAAAAAAAACATAACTTAAATTTTACTCATTTGCCTTGAATAATCTTCTACTTTCAAAGTTGGGATCTCTTGGGCATGGTAGCAATATTAAACCTTTTCTATCGCAATATTCCAAGCAAACCAATGAGTGATGTCCAGTTTGTGAGCTGATGCTCTGATATTGGTTGAAGGCATTATCACATTGGACTAACTATTCAAGATTCTACAGTCCTCAATTTTCTTTGCAATCCAGTATTGGCCATTTTGAGTGCTAATATGCTCGTTTCTCTCAAATAATGGTAAGCAGTTCTAAAGGTGTTGACTGCTGGTAGCCTTCTGTTGGGAAATGTTAAGCATACCATCTCCTTGCAACCTTAGCACTTCATCCCACTGCTCCACAAGCAATGTGAATGTTGGGTAGGACATTGTTTACATACCTGTTCATGGTGTATCTGGAACAGTACAGCCTGCAGTGACCCGTACAGTGGAACAAACAACCACAGCATAAGATAACAGAGCTCAGATGGGATAAAACACTCTGTTAGACTACCCAACATGTTCACTTATCAGAGAAACTTCTGGGTACTCAGTTAATTGGAAAATTTGGATTTGGTTCAAATGGCTCTGAGCACTATGGGACTCAACTTCTGAGGTCATTAGTCCCCTAGAACTTAGAACTAGTTAAACCTAACTAACCTAAGGACATCACAAACATCCATGCCCGAGGCAGGATTCGAACCTGCGACCGTAGCGGTCTTGCGGTTCCAGACTGCAGCGCCTTTAACCGCACGGCCACTTCGGCCGGTGGAAAATTTGGATTTATCTGACATTTCCTACCATAATCTGTTCTTATTATTAAATCTGAGTGCGAGGTCACAAAAGGCCAATGATGTTTACAGCATTTAACGCCCAATGTATTGCCTAACATGCAACCACAATATTGGCTAATAATCAACAGAGGGTGGGACTGGAGATATCCAATGGTGAGCACAGCATGGGGATATGACTGGAGCTGAGCTGCTTAGTCGACAAGTAACTTACAACACTGCTAGTGGTGATGGAGCAAAGCAGAGCAATGTCAACAATAAACAAAGCAAACACTGTACTATATCTACAACAACAGTTGCCGAAACTGGCACTTTGTCAGAAAGCAACCCTAGGAATTTTGTAGAGTGGGAAAGAAGTGCCAGACAAAATATTAGCACTTCTGCAAGATGAATCAGTGGTATGGGTGTTGCCATACACGCTTGACTGTGCAGACAATGTACATGAGAAGTACAAAGATGACAATATGTGCTAAACAGCGAAAGTGATGTTGAAACAGGTGTTGAGGCTAGCAGTTCACCATCCATGTCAGACAATCCCATCTTCAATGAAATGTAGTAAAGGACAATCATTGTTCAAGAAGTGGGTGGGGTACTAAACATAATTACATACATGGAAGATCATCCACAGTATACTAAAAAACTAGTTATGAACGGATTAAAAAGAAATCCACAGCAATATGGTCATGTAGTGCATAAGAGGAACAATGAATATTCAAGATAGGATAAGGTGCACTTATTACAAAAACTGGTGCCTGCGCATTTCAGAGATGCTTGATACAATTTACAGGATGTGCGTGATAGTGGCCTACTACTTTGTGCACATCAAACTGTGCATGACATAGATTACAGTGATTTAAAGGGAAGCAGTGGATGGTCGCAAACTGGTACAGAACTGGAAGACGTAAGATAACACAATTTCAAACAAAGCGCCAACTTGATGATGTACAGCAAACTGCGGAATCAGTCCAAAAAATTGAGGATGAGATAAACAAACTTACCCCAGCATTCAGTAAAAAATTTGTTTTCAACTCTGACCAATCAGGATTTGAAGAGGAAATTCATATGATAGGAACTCTGGAAATCAGAGGTACCAAGAGAGTTGTATCAAAATCAACTAACATCAATGCCTTAATGCATTCGTATACAGTCATGCTGACTGTTAATCTGGATGGTAAATTCGCTGAAAAGTTTTTTATTGTGGTGCAAGATGTTGGAGTTGCTTTGCGCCCTATATATCTTTCATGTGTGCATGATCCTGCAAGGGCAGCAAAGAATATATACATTATAGCATGCAAGCATGAGAAAATGGGCATAAGAGGACTACAGCTATGGTATGAGTACTGCTTTTGGCCAATAGCTCGTCAAAGTAATTTGCTTCTGCATGATTCCTGGTCAGCAAATAATATCATACTCATTTAGAGCAAACTATCCCTCCTGAAAGGTATGTGACATTGCAATTCATACCACATGGAACCACTGGACAAATTCAGCCTCTGAATGTTTGTTTCTTCCGTGCCTATAAAACACACCATCGCACCATCTACAGCTACACCTCATAGGATAGCCAGTTTCATGATAAGTTCCATAACAGACTATTTTGCATTTGATTGCATGCCATCACATTCCATCAGTTCTCATTTACCCTGTTACTGACCAACATGAATCTATATGCATTTTTTAAGAGTGGATACCTTGCTGAATGTCCTGCATGGTCTGTAACTCCCAAAGTTCAATCTTGATTGTGCAAAACTTTGTGATCACTGTGGTGCAAATTAATGGTTTGTTTTGAACATTTCCTGAATGTTGACAGTTTCCATCTGGAGAAGTGTAATTTAGTTACACCCCACAGAAGGTTGATCTGTGCACCTCACGGACACCCATTTTGTCACCCTCCTGATGAACATGGTTAGTCATTAGCAGCTAATATTTTCCCTGTCATAATTGTTAACACAACAGTTTCAAATGACCCTTACTAAATATTGAACTTATGACCTTGCACTCAACAGCTTGTAAAACTTACGGATTGTTTACCTCTGTTTATGAAACCGACTGTCTTGTCTTTCAAAGATATTTCCTCATTACTCTGTCCCTGTTATAGTGAGAATAGCCATATCACTGTGCACAGGCAAGAATTCCACAGTCTACACAAGAAATCATTGTTGTCAGACCAGGCTAGAGTTAGTGGCCTACAAGGCTTAAGCCACAGATGCCATTTTAAGTGTTCTAATGCTCAGTGTCAATGTTCCTATGAGGATTCTGTTATATGTAATCCATTCCTCACAGAGGAGTCCATTCGGACATTTTACATTTACAGGTGCTCAAAGTGTTGCAATCAGCAGACAAACAATTCAAATATTTATCTGAGGCAGCAGAAATTTCATCTTTATCACACAAGCCCACCCAGTCTGAAAATCCATAGCCTCAGCATTGTCCACCAAAATTTTTCATGTGGTCTAAAACATCTAAGTGTCATGTTCATACATAGTACAGGCAACGCTGTCACACCCAACACTATTGTCACAATTTTTCAGACAACATGGTTAAAACCACTTCCAGCACACAAACACATTATTCACATTCTGTCACAAGTGGGCCCATGTGGCTACAATGGCACACCACTCCATTGTGACCAATACAAATAAACAGTGTTATGACGATGCTGCACCAACAAAATCATATCCTGCAACAATCTCACATTATCATATCCTGCAACAATCTCACATTATACAGTGCATCCAATAAATAGAGATACAATTTTATGTCCGTAAGGGAGCAACAGCATCTCTTATAGTCACAGCTACATACTGGAATTTGGGATCTACATCACTATCAAGTACCCAAGGTCATTCTGTCATTTATAACAATCAACATATCCAGTCACAGAACAGTTCACTGCTGATATTGTGTATAAGTTCATTACTATTCCCATATCAAAAATATCATCAAACTTGCTGCCTTCATTATTTTTAGGTTTGTGACAAAGGATTCAGTCAGTATCATCGCTGATAAGATTGCTTTCCAGGTATTAAAGTCAGTAGACTTAGATGAAGTATCAATGTGTGTACTGAAACAATGCTTATGGATTATACAAGGCCCCTTAACAAATATAATAAATTAATCCTTCACATCAGGGACATTTCCAGAGCAGTTAAAACAGGCAAGAGTTGTACCTTTGCTTAAGAAAGGAAATGCAGAAGACATAGAAAATTACCGGTCCATTTCCCTGCTGTCAGCATTCTCAAAAATAATAGAAGCAATAATGAAAGACAGATTAATGAATTACCTGAATAAATACAATCTTTTAAGCGAATCACAGTTTGGTTTCCGAAGTGGCAAAAATACGGAGTCAGCCATAGTAGAATTCACAAAAGTTGTACTTGATGCTCTTGACAAAGATGAGTATGTCACAGGCATATTGGTGGATCTTTCAAAGGCATCTGATACAGTCGACCAAAAGGATCTATTAAATAAATTAAAGGCATTAGGGATAAGAGGGGTAGCTAACAACTGGTTTCGATCATACCTAACAGATAGGGTACAAACAGTAGAGATAACACATACTTCAAATAGATCTAAACATTTAGTAAAACACTTATCAGAACCACAATATATTAATATAGGGGATCCGCAAGGTAGTGTATTAGGACCAATACTGTTCCTGCTATACATCAATGACTTTCCCAGTAGTGTTACCTCTTCGCTGATGACAGCAATATTACAGTCACTGAGAAAACAAGAGAACTCCTTGCCAAGAAAGTAAATGAAACTCTCAAGGAAGTTTATGATTGGTCAATAAGTAATAAAGTGACACTGAACATAAAGAAAACTAATGCCATGAATTTCAATTTGAAGAGGAAAAATGACAATGTTAAATTAAATGTAGATGGCACCTCTATAGACTGTGTAACAAATGCCAAATTCCTGGGAATAAATATTTATTCTCAGTTGAAGTGGTGTGAACACACAAAGGTACTTGCAAACAGAATGTCATCAGCATGTTAAGCCCTTACAAGGGAACCTCCCCATCGCACCCCCCTCAGATTTAGTTATAAGTTGGCACAGTGGATAGGCCTTAAAAAACTGAACACAGATCAATCGAGAAAACAGGAAGAAGTTGTGTGGAACTATGAAAAAAATAAGCAAAATATACAAACTGAGTAATCCATGCGTAAGATGGCAACATCAAGGGCAATGTGAGCTCAGGAGCGCCGTGGTCCATGGTTAGCGTGAGCAGCTGCCGAACGAGAGGTCCTTGGTTCAAGTCTTCACTTGAGTGAAAAGTTTACTTTCTTTATTTTCACAAATTTATTATCTGTCCGTTCGTTCATTGATGTCTCTGTTCACTGTAGTAAGTTTAATGTCTGCGTTTTGTGACCGCACCACAAAACCGTGCGATTAGTAGACGAAAGGACTTGCCTCTTCAAAGGGAACTGAAAACATTTGATCGCAAGGTCATAGGTCAACCGATTCCTCCACAGGCAAACACATCTGATATATTCTATACGACACTGGTGACAGCATGTGCGTCACATGACAGGAATATGTTGTCGACCCACCTAACTTGTACGGGTAAAAAGATTCTTCTACCTTGCCCGATTTAGGTTTTCATGTGGATGTGATAATCACTCCCAAAGAAGTGTTTAGGTGTAGCGTCCCCATACTATGGCGCAGTTACCTCGCATCAGACGGACGAACGGACGGACAGATAATAATTGTCTGAAAATAAAAAATTAAACTTTTTCATGGGAGGGAAGACTTGAACCAAGGACCTCTCATTCCGCAGCTGCTCACGCTAACCATGGGACCACAGCGCTCCTGAGCTCACACTGTCCTTGATGTTGCCTATCTTGCGCATGGACTACTCAGTTTTTATATTTTGCTTATTTTTTTCATAGTCTCACACAACTTCTTCCTGTTTTCTCGATTGATCTGTGTTCAGTTTTGCAAGGCCTATCCACTGTGCCAACTTATAACTAAATCTGAGGGGGGTGCGATGGGGAGGTTCCCTTGTTAGAATCCTATCATCAGTGTGTAACATGCAGTGTCTTTTAGTTACATATTATTCATATGTACACTCAATTCTTAGCTATGAAATTCTTTTTTTGGGGAACAAATACACAAAATATGAACACAATTTTCAAACTCCAGAAAAGACCCATAAGAATAATAACCAAAAATACTAGTCAAGCTCATTGTAAGGATCTGTTCAGAACACTGGGGATTTTAACTGCTCCATGTGAATACATTTACCAGTCAGTTGTACACATCAAAAACCACATTGGTAATTACTGCACAAACAGCTCTGACCATGACCATGCAACAAGAGATAGACTCAACTGACATTTACCAAGGAAAAATAAACATAGAACTCAAAACAGCATTTTCTACCAAGGAATAAAACTGTACAATAAATTACCAAAAGAGGTTAAAGATATTGCCAAAACACACTTATTTAAAAAGGCAGCTAAAAAGTACCTGTTATGCAGCACATTTTATGCACTGAAGGATTACTTAGCTAAAACAGAGTAGGGGTTTGATAAAGAATGTAATACTAATAAATAATAATAATAAGAATGATTATAAAATATCAAACATTCCACATAACACCTTCACTTTATGTTTTTTTTCCTTCTTTTTTTTTCCTTTCTAGAAATACTTACCCCCAAGCTATGCACAGCACAATACTAACATCTCTTCCTCTTTCTGAGTTCAACATCCCACTCATCATGGAGGGATGCTGGCTCAGTTTTTCAGGATAGCAAATGGGAAGTTGCGGTACAGAAAATGGCTCAGAGATCACCAGTGTGTGTGTGTGTGTGTGTGTGTGTGTGTGTGTGTGTACTGACTGAAGTGCTATGAAACAATGTGTGTATAGTGTGTGCAGTGACTGATAGTGACATATGAGTGAACAATGTGGCATTACACTATATAATAAATTATTTGTAAAAAAAAAACTATTGTATACCAGGAGTAAATCTAATGATTGTCTCTAACTAGAAGTCTGTAAATATATGTGTATACGAAGTACCTTATTTTAAATTGATCTAAATTTGTAAATATAATAGAGGGAAACATTCCATGCGGGAAAAATATATTTAAAAACAAAGATGACGATGGGTCGGTCACTTTGCCACGAAGAAAAATGATCCTAATCCTACTCCTAATGATCCAACTCCCCAAGACACTATCCAAATTGAACCCTGCCTGAAACAGTTCCACCCTCCGTCACAGCGGGACCCACCTCCTCTTCCTCAAAATCACCCTCTCCAAACCTTCCAGGAATTTCTGACTTCCAGCCTTGCTTCTCAATCCTTCTTAAAAAACCTTAATCCTACTCCCAACATCACCACTGCTGAAGCCCAAGCTATCCGTGATCTGAAGGCTGACCGATCCATCGTCATTCTTCCGGCGGACAAGGGTTCCACGACCGTGGTACTTGATCGTCGGGAGTATGTGGCTGAGGGACTGCGTCAGCTTTCAGACAACACCACATACAAAGTTTGCCAAGGTAATCCCATTCCTGATGTCCAGGCGGAGCTTCAAGGAATCCTCAGAACCTTAGGCTCCCTACAAAACCTTTCACCTGACTCCATCAACCTCCTGACCCCACCGACACCCCGCACCCCTACCTTCTACCTTCTTCCTAAAATTCACAAACCCAATCATCCCGGCTGCCCCATTGTAGCTGGTTACCAAGCCCCCACAGAACGTATCTCTGCCTACGTAGGTCAACACCTTCAACCCATTACATGCAGTCTCCCATCCTTCATCAAAGACACCAACCACTTTCTCGAACGCCTGGAATCCTTACCCAGTCTATTACCCCCGGAAACCATCCTTGTAACCATTGATGCCACTTCCTTATACACAAATATTCCGCACGTCCAGGGCCTCGCTGCGATGGAGCACTTCCTTTCACGCCGATCACCTGCCACCCTACCTAAAACCTCTTTCCTCATTACCTTAGCTAGCTTCATCCTGACCCACAACTTCTTCACTTTTGAAGGCCAAACATACCAACAATTAAAGGGAACAGCCATGGGTACCAGGATGGCCCCCTCGTACGCCAACCTATTCATGGGTCGCTTAGAGGAAGCCTTTTTGGTTACCCAGGCCTGCCAACCCAAAGTTTGGTACAGATTTATTGATGACATCTTCATGATCTGGACTCACAGTGAAGAAGAACTCCAGAATTTCCTCTCCAACCTCAACTCCTTTGGTTCCATCAGATTCACCTGGTCCTACTCCAAATCCCATGCCACTTTCCTCGACGTTGACCTCCATCTGTCCAATGGCCAGCTTCACACGTCTGTCCATGTCAAACCCACCAACAAGCAACAGTACCTCCATTATGACAGCTGCCACCCATTCCACATCAAACGGTCCCTTCCCTACAGCCTAGGTCTTCGTGGCAAACGAATCTGCTCCAGTCCGGAATCCCTGAACCATTACACCAACAACCTGAAAACAGCTTTCACATCCCGCAACTACCCTCCCGACCTGGTACAGAAGCAAATAACCAGAGCCACTTCCTCATCCCCTCAAACCCAGAACCTCCCACAGAAGAACCACAAAAGTGCCCCACTTGTGACAGGATACTTTCCGGGACTGGATCAGACTCTGAATGTGGCTCTCCAGCAGGGATACGACTTCCTCAAATCCTGCCCTGAAATGAGATCCATCCTTCATGAAACCCTCCCCACTCCACCAAGAGTGTCTTTCCGCCGTCCACCTAACCTTCGTAACCTCTTAGTTCATCCCTATGAAATCCCCAAACCACCTTTCTTATCCTCTGGCTCCTATCCTTGTAACTGCCCCCGGTGTAAAACCTGTCCAATGCACCCTCCCACCACCACCTACTCCAGTCCTGTAACCCGGAAGGTGTACACAATCAAAGGCAGAGCCACGTGTGAAAGCCCCCACGTGATTTACCAACTGACCTGCCTACACTGTGAAGCTTTCTATGTGGGAATGACCAGCAACAAACTGTCCATTCGCATGAATGGACACAGGCAGTCAGTGTTTGTTGGTAATGAGGATCACCCTGTGGCTAAACATGCCTTGGTGCACGGCCAGCACATCTTGGCACAGTGTTACACCGTCCGGGTTATCTGGATACTTCCCACTAACACCAACCTGTCAGAACTCCGGAGATGGGAACTTGCCCTTCAGTATATCCTCTCTTCTCGTTATCCGCCAGGCCTCAACCTCCGCTAATTTCAAGTTGCCGCCACTCATACCTCACCTGTCTTTCAACAACATCTTTGCCTCTGTACTTCCGCCTCGACTGACATCTCTGCCCAAACTCTTTGCCTTTACAAATGTCTGCTTGTGTCTGTGTATGTGTGGATGGATATGTGTGTGTGTGCGAGTATATACCTGTCCTTATTTCCCCCTAAGGTACGTCTTTCCGCTCCCGGGATTGGAATGACTCCTTACCCTCTCCCTTAAAACCCACATCCTTTCATCTTTCCCTCTCCTTCCCTCTTTCCTGACGAAGCAACCACTGGTTGCGAAAGCTTGAATTTTGTGTGTATGTATGTGTTTGTTTGTGTATCTATCGACCTGCCAGCGCTTACGTATGGTAAGTCACATCATCTTTGTTTTTAAATATAAATTTGTAAATACTTTGACATGTTCTATATCCTTGAAAAAGAGATCTACGGGTGAATAAAGCTACTACTACTACTACTACTACTACTACTATTGGATGACATTTGCCACAAGTAGGACGAAATCTTGTCCCTGGATATCTGGTCACTCCCGTGTCAGACCCGGTATAACTGAAACACTCCAATCTAGGCATAAACATTTAGACACTGACCAAAATGTCAACAATTATGAAGAGAATAGACTGCTACTCACTGTAAAGCTGACACACTGAGTTGCAGACAGGCACAATGACAAGAGTGGCACACACTGAGCTTGCAGCCAAAGCCTTCTTCAGAGAAGAAAGGAAAACTTATACATATTCACACAAGCAGGAACATCTCACATAAAAATGACCACTATCTCTGACCACTAGAGGCAGACAGATATACTGCTACTTACTATAAAGATTGTATGCTGTGTTGCAGACAGGCATAGTGGAAAGACTGTTGTACAGTCAGTTGGGCCAAAGCATTCTTCAGAAAAGAAAGGAAAGCACACACACATTCACACAAGCGGGCACAACTCACGCACGCATGACGATTATATCTCTAACTGCTCTGGGCTGGAGATACACTCATGTGTGCATGAGGTGCACCTGCTTGTGTTAATGTTGTTTTTGTGTGTTTTTTTCTTTCTTTTCTGAAGAAAGCTTTGGCCCAAAGTTTAGTATGTAGCTATCTTCTCATTGTGCAATTTCTGCAACTCAACGTGTCATCTCTACAGTGAGAGCAATTTACCCCTTTCAAAATCGTTGATATTGCAGTCTGGACTTTCCATTGTTATACTCTGAATGACCTGGATACTGGCAATGGTCGTCACAATGTGTGGACGCTACATGTTTAACATAAACACCAAGGAGTGGGGAATTCTAAGCATCTAAACTTGCTGTAGATGACAAGCAGTTCCACTGTGGAGGCAAAGGCAGTAACTGTCAACTCTTCATCTGTTGTCATTACAGCTATCACCTCAGAGCCAGCATCTGTATATGCCCAGGGCTAAGTTACAACATTCTGTACAGGCACAGCACACAGGTGAGTGTTGCCTTAGTGACAACATGACATCACCCCCCCCCCCCCCCCCCCACCTCCCCCATTACAGTACTGCTGCCTTTTAAAAATTTGCTGAGGCTGGAAAATGCCATGATGTGTCAGCCAACACAAAGTCCCCCTCCTTTACCTGGTAGTGCAATCTCACTGAGGCAGTCGGCCATTCTGGGCATCCACATGCAGCCACCAACAGCCACTGGCTTATGTGGGCTGTTCCTCATCATGGGTCCATCACAGGGTGGTTATTTCATCCTCTATGCACATGTTCCTGAAAATAGGCACCTCATGGCTCAATTGCATAATGAGAATGACAACACCTACAAAATGCAGGCAGACTACATACAAATGTTGTGCTCCATGCAGCACAGACTTGCAGCACATGATTGACCAGAGGTCTGTCATGCCATAAACTTCCACTGCAGCTCTGCCAATGATGTAATGGCATCATAACACCTCACCACTGAGGCTATCACCGTATGAATGAGCCACTCTCATCACTTCAGCCCTAAGGAAGGAAGAATGTGAGGCATAATTGATGCATCATTATGATAGTTCCTGTGACTGCACCTTGACCAGTGTGATGCCCTCACAGAGGTAGAGACTCCAACATCACTGCTGTCCCAGTGCACTCTCATGACTGGCACTGGGGCACTGTTAAAATGGAAAGACTGGCCTGTGAACTCTGCTTGTGAACTCCGATTGCAGTGTTAAGTGTATGCCACATCTCTATACAACGAACTCATGGTATATTTCCGTATTGCTCTGACAACAATGGAATAGCTGGGTTTACAAATTTTAGTTGCATGCTAGCTTGTGTTAAATTTCCTTATGGCAACCCTACAGCCTATTCTGAACATTTCTGTTAGCATTACATTCTTTCAGTGAGGATTGTAACTGAAGTTGTGCTTTGGTTGTGCTTACAAATTTAGGAGCATTTTTTCAAAACTTAATAAATGCAACACATATGGTTCTCCGTAAAAATGAGTTTTTCTGTTTTCACTTAGATAGGTATGTTTGAGCATTTGAATTTTTACATGAGTACCAGCTCTCACTGACATTAATAAAGCATTGTAATGAAATGTATTAAAATTTAGTTTTTTTTAACAATATATTAGGATGTGTTTTGTCCAGATTTTTTTTCTTCAAAAGTCGATAAATGCTTATAATTATTGGTGGTATCAGTGATATTGCCTTCTTTAATGCTGTGTATTTTTCCCACAACTAATTTATTTATGTGCTGTAGTGTTTATTATATGCCTGTATTGTTGTAAAATGCATATTTTTGCACATATTTTTGCATATACCATTCTTTTAAACGTATTATGAAAAGGAAAGTTGGCACTCACCATATAGCAGAGATGCTGAGTCACAGATTGGCACAACAAAAAGGCTGTCACAAATAAGATTTCAGCCAGCAAGGACCTCAGCAAAAACAGAAGACACACACACACACACACACACACACACATATACACCTGAGACTCAGCATCTCTGCTATATTGTGAGTGGCAACTTTCCTTTTGATAATATTGTTACACATTCCATCCTGGATTTTCCATTGTTTGATTCTTTTAAATTTACAGTTTTTGACTTTATTCAGAATACAAACAATAGAAATACAGTGGCATAATGCAATAATAGCTATGATAATCATTTTAACAGAGTTGTTAGCTTATATAAATCCCAGTTGAAGTATGAAATGAATAACACAAGAAGTATTGTGTGTTACAATTGTGGTGTCGATAGGTCACATCGACCCCACAAATAACAATCTTTGGAATATTAACTGCTCTGACCAGCCGCCATGTTTAATTCAGTCTGTCTTTGTACTTCATGCAGTGTTCATGTGTATCAGTCTTTATGGTAAAATATATGTGTATATAGAAAACTTGGGAAATGTTTATTATGTATATTACAATCCGTATCCAGAATCCAATATTGGTGACCCCGGACAAAAAGTTCTACGTCTTCCGTGACTTCCGCATCGGTCGTATAGAATCAACAGGTTTCACATCCAATGCCATGGCTACATCACCGAACATTCTTTATGAAGATTTGGAGGCCCAGCTCTTAACGACCAGGCCAACACAACCCTCTGCCATCAGTTATTTCGCAGCTAATGGACAATGATCTATGATCTTCGATGAGGATAACCTCTACTTTAGCAACTCCACAGTGCTCGAGTGTTACGCAGTTACCTCAAACAATGGACTCAGGCTTTGTTTCGTCGGAGTACGCACAACAACAATTGAAAAGTGAAGTGGACGATCTACTAAATAGTGTGACGATCGATCACTCGTACAAAGTTCAAAGGGACCGAAATTCGCACACGTGCTTTGATCCTCTACACACCATGACATCGGTTACAGTAGTGCCGCGTGCAACGCCACAATTTGTGCAAAATGCACACACAGTCAACTATTAACAAGCTATGCCAGCCTTGCCTTCCTGACAATTCAGTAACAGACACTTTTATGCATCCAGTTTGCCAGAACAAACCATCGGATCAGCGGCACAGTTTCGCGACCACGTGGGTACAAGTGCACCCAACATAGCCTGTTCATCCAGCAACGTTGTACTACGACAGTGCGACCGCCAACAGGTTTCACCAGCGTTTTATGGTCCTACCATCAAGGGTGCATGGCCAGTGTGCGTAGAAAACTTTTGTTGTCACAACTTTAGGCTCCAGGCCACCCCACCCCCCTCACACACGGGGGGCCACGATTCCGACCATACAACTGCTTGCTCCTTCCGCAATACTGTCTGCGTCTGCAGCACCGGCCTTCCACCTCATTTCTGAGTTGGACAATGTCAGTGCTATTCCTGCAATTTCCAGTCCAGTTTATGGGCCCTCATTATGCGCCGCTCACCATTCGCTCCCATGGTACCGACCGAGCCTGCCGCGTCGTGTTTTTGGACATCTTCAGAGACATTACAATCCAGTCGTTGTTCTGAATGTGTGTGTTACTAACATTTCCGCTCCGGTGATGCCGGATCCCAGCATGAACTCTTGTGCAGCAGGACCGCAGGCCTTCCAAGACATGCCGAAGCCACCTTCGTCTCCACCTCCAGGCCACCTACCCAAGCTACCTTCCCTATATGTGAACGATCCAGTTTCATGTTTTGCACT
This sequence comes from Schistocerca serialis cubense, assembly GCF_023864345.2. NCBI lineage: Eukaryota > Metazoa > Arthropoda > Insecta > Orthoptera > Acrididae > Schistocerca > Schistocerca serialis. The sequence continues at coordinate 463,006,232 of NC_064639.1, forward strand.
GGTGGAGCACCTCTTTGAGCTGCATCAAGTGACTGATGACAACTACAAGTTCCTATGTTTGGTCACACACCTTCACGACCACTCAGATTTAATTTGTGATCACCTACTTTCACCTCCACCGTGACCAAAGTATGAGTTTGCCCTGAAAACGATATAGGACCGACTTGGCTGCTCGCCACAGGAATTGATAATCAAGATTCTGTACGATGAGGACCTGAGGACTCGCACTACGTCACAACTTTGGCGCTGCCTCAGGTTACTCGTGAGTAAACACACAATGCCAGACGTCACTCTGTGGGTCTTATGGTCTGCCAAGTTACCTGCCGACCTACAGATACATCTACTGCCGCACTCTTTCAAGTCTATCAGTTCTTGCCTACACATCGCAGATCAGCTGTATGTGCTCCTGCGCCAGAAACACCCAGCTCATCCTCCATCGCTGTGTGACACTACACCTCCTTCTTACCAGCCGTCTGCAGGCAGGGGCAGGGCCCGTTCTGCTACCATGCCTTCTACACCACCAGGCAGTACTCGTTTGCTCTCTCCTCTTTCCGAGCACTGAAGACTCGCCCATGCTCCATACATCCCAGTTTATGTCCCAGAACAGATCAATGAGGACAAGCCTCCCTCGCTATCACAGTCAACGTCACCGCCACATCTGGCTCATCCACACTGTTGGTACCACAAGATATTTGCGGCTGAGGCCAAGAAGTGCAGGTTACCTTGCCAACACCCAAACACCAACTGCAGGAACTAAGTGACACCGAGTACTGAGGGGAACTCCACGGGCATCCCCTAACATGCACTCCATCCACTCATCCCCTCAGCCGAGCAGTCGTTTATAAGTGACAGAGACATTTCATTGCAGTTTGTCTGTCTAATTGACACTGGCACTAACGTGTCTATCATACCTCGATTGTTGGCTCCTACTGACTTATCACTGACGAAGTCTCTCCTACGAGCTGTCAACACATCAACGTTACAAGCTGTCGGTTCTGTAAAAGTGTTAGTGCACCTATCCCCTTCTCTTCATTTCCCATGGACCTTCTACGTCGCCGAACCAATTCTCGATATGGAATTTTTGTCCCATTACAAGCTCTGCCTGATCGTAGTCCAGTGTTCAGTGTTACATCACCCGTCTAATGCTCAGATACCGTGCTCCGGCACCCATACTCCTCATTCCGTTTCCGCCACAACATGGGATTTAGTTCGCGAGTGTTCTGCCCTCGCAGGCAAGATTGTGACCTGCATCAGTAACCTGCCTTCAGAATATGACTCTGCCCCGAGAATGACGAGCTGAAACAATGCATTGCTCACACTTACAATGAGCTCGCTGCGGCCTGCACCTCAGTGTTGAAACTGCAATCCGCAGTTCCTTCACCAGATTGAAATTCATCACCAAGCATCAGTTCAAACACTCATTACGTTAGTTCAAAAACATTCATTGTGAGTGATGATTCGTGCTCAGTGACCTCTGCACCACCCAAGCGCCCACTACACGCAGTGCCTCGTGTTTCAAACAGTGTCTAATAACAGTCGCTCGCGCAGCACGACCAGGCCCACTATGCAGGCAGCCACCCCACTTGTTGATAAACATTCCCCCTCTCCCACACACCAGCCAAGCAACTCGGTGGCCATCGCTGCCCTTCGCACGATGCCAGTACCTCTCTTGCCTGTGCCAGTTACCCAAGGCAAGGTTAAGAATAGACAGTCGCTGCGCACCTCACTTCACTCCGTGCTGCATGCGCAGCCAACCTCTACAAACAAGCACTTGCCGCACTTGCGTATTAGGCATGTGACTTTCATGCTGCCTTTTCCCACTTGCGTTAACAGCTATGCCTCGTTGCGCCCCACTCGTCCCAAAACTTCACATCAGAACGTTACTCAGCCTCGTGTGCAGTTCTCAGTCGCTTCTGTCACTGACGGAATGACACACAAGATAATTACCACTGCTGGCCTTCCTATTAGACACAAGGTTAGATGCCTTAGCCCCATTAAGTTGTGTGCAGCCCGGCAGCAAATTAACGGACTTCTGGAGGCAGGCATTCTACAGCCATCGGACAGCAATTGATCTTCATCAGTTCACCTCGTCACCAAACACAACAATTATTTTCAAATGTGTGGTATTACAGACATTTAAATGCTCACACTGTCATGAACAATTACCCTGTTCCAAACATAAATGATTTCACTCATATATTATCGGGCAGCACAATCTTCAGTGTGATTGACTGCAAACATGCTTATCACCAGATTCCCGTAGTGCCGGAAGACATTCCAAAGACTGCAATCATCACACCACTCAGTTTGTTCCAGTACAACTTCATGCCATTCAGTTTAAAGAATGCGGCACAAACGTGGCAACATTTCAATGACTCAGTCTTACGACAATTCAAGTTCTGCTTCACATACCTGGATGATATACTCGTTTTCAGCAAATTGACTTAAGACCATGAAGATAATTTATCCCAGGTCCTCCAGACTTTAGCATCCAATGGTGTCGAGGTCAACAAAGAAAAATCCCAATTGAGTCAGCCTTCTGTGACATTTCTGGGTTACACTGTCTTCACAGATGGTATACAGTCTACCAAATCCCGCATGCAGGCTTTCACATCATTGCCACCGCCAGCTACATACAAAGATCTCAGACGTTTCCTAGGTACTATAAATTACTACCGCCATCATCTTCCTTCTGCTGCCGCCATGCAGGCCCCACTGACGGACTCACTCTCCGGCAAACAAACTTTGGGCATTAAACCAGTCCATTGGACTGAACCCATGCTAGAGGCTTTCAGGGCTCTTGAAACAGCTTCAGCTCACGCAGCTGTACTTGCCCACCCTGATCCGTCTGTCAATTTGTTCTTCACTATGGACGCCAGCAACATTGCGGTTGGGGCAGTATTACAACAGAGCAAAGGCGACACAGTTTCACCACTTCATTTCTTCTCCAAAAAAACTCTACAGCACAGAAGAAATATTTTGCTTTTGATAGAGACCTTCTGGCAGTGTACGAGGCCGTCAAACATTTATGCACTGACATCGAGGGCTGTCCTTTATTCATTCTTACTGATCATAAACCACTGGCGGATGCCATCTGCAAGACACAAAAGTTGGCACTGAGGATAAGGTCAGCATTCCCAGTGTAATCATCTGGTGTCACAGCAACTGGGCTGAGCTGCCACCCTGTCATGCCATGAGTTTGCTCTCCTCCAGACAAGTCTGACAATGCCTGTGACAGTTCATGCCTTTACCAGACAGATACAGCTGTCGTCGGACTTCCTCATGAGGGTGGCACAGCGCTTTGTGCTCTCATCAAGTCTGGGTTCCATGAAATACTATGTTGGTTTCATCACTCCCTCTAGTGTTTTGCTTCTCCTCTCTTCCACCTATTCTCTGGCATCTTCAGCAAACAACAACAGACTCTTCTGCCCCCATGGGCCATTGTCCTTCCTGATGCTGTTCCCACTGCTTTGTGCCTTTGCTGAGCCATTGCAGTCATGATTGGCCTGTCCTCATGAAGCCGGTGCAATGTTCTCTTCTGGGTGCATGTGACAATGAGCTCATTTCTTCTTCTTCCTTTCAATCCCCTGGTATACATTGACCTGTTTCCATGACATCTTTCATATCACTTCAGGACTCTCTATTGGTCCTTTCTAGTTTCATGTTCCTGTGCACACCTCACGTTCCCACTTTCCATTACATCTTTCAGAACCCTTCAGGACTTACAACTGGTCCTTCCTCTTTGCATGCTCTTACGTATGCCATTCATTCCATGCTGTCATTCCCATTTCCCCAGGAAATGCTGCTAGTCTTCCCTTGTACATGAATTTGAATTCAAGAGTGTTACCACCACACAGACCCACTGTCCGCTTTCTGGGTGCAATTCACGTTCATCCAGATGTATCGTTTTCTGTATCGTCATCCAAGGTGCTTCTCACTTCCTCGCCTGTCCCCATCACCTCGGCACACAGGGCATGAATAAATGGTGGAGGGAAATGTTCTCTTGGTCAGTACCCACAACTGTTCAACTTTAGGAATAACTAGAATTTGTTATGAAAATTAGTTGCGTGATCAACAACAAATGAGGTATTATATCAATATCACACATTAGCAGTTTTAGTTGAAAACTGTGGGATCAAGAGCATCAGATGAACAGTTACTGCAGTAATAAATTCAACCAATAAAATTTCAAATACCTTCTCATGCCTATCTGCCTTTTCTACCCAGATAAAGTCTCTAATCAAATAAACTCTATTAAAAATCAGACTAAAATATTTTATTGCTAATTATTTACCTGATCTTAACTTCAGATTAAATATGACACCTACATGTCTAACATTATAAAGAACAATTCAATTATATACCATTCAGGAGAAGTGTTGTACCATGTACAAGAATTTCACAGCTCCACATGAACAAGTAACCAATTTCATTTGATTTGAGATTTGATTTTTTATTGATCCAGTTTTATCATCCAGCACAAATTGTACAATTGATATTGGACAGGTCAAAGATAAGTTACAATAATACATAACAATCAAACAATGGGAAATCCAGGATGGAATGTAACAATACGAGAGAAGGGAAGTTGCTACTCACCATACAGTTAAGATGCTGAGCCGCGATAGGCACAAGTGTGTGCAAGTTGTGCTTGCATGAGTGTGTGTGTGCGTGTATGTATGTGTGTCTACTGCTGACAAAGGCCTTAATGGCCAAAAGCTATGATTGTGTGAATCTTTTTATTGTGCCTATCGCAGCTCAGCATCTCCGCTATATGGTGAGTAGCAACTTCCCTTCTGTTGTATTGTTACAATAATACATAGTATTAGCAAAATAGTAGGGAAATTAAAAATAGGTACCTATTACAGTTAATTTTGTTACATATTCAGAAATTCTCTGACAGAATAGAAACAGTGCTTTATTAGAAATGCCTTTAGTTTAGCTTTAAATATTGGATGAGTATCATTTTTTATTTCCCCTGGTATCTTATTGTGTAGTATTACACCAATGTTAATTATGCTCCTCTGATAGGTGGTTGTTCTGTGATATTTTTGATGTATATTTGATTTCCCTCTGGTACTGTTGTTGTGTACGTTTTTTTTTCTGCAGCAGTTTGTCTGTTTTCAGGAGGTAGTCCGTAGTGAACAAGATAGTTTCATAAATGAATAAACTTGGAACATTTAGAACACCAAGCTCAGTAAAATGGGATTTACAGGACTCCATCTTTTTAAGGGAACAAATTATTCTTAGAGCTGTTTTTTGCATTCTAAAAACCTTTACAATGTGAGTTGAATATCGCCAGAAAACGATCCCATATTGGACTAGTGAGTGGAACTGTGCATAGTATGGCTGCAGTACTGTTGTTTTTCTTGTTGTAGCCTTTAAAATTCTTAGGCTGTAGCACACAGATGATAGTTTTCTAGACAAGTTATTAATATGTGTGTCCCACTTTAAGTTTTGCTGAATCCATAGACCCAAAAATTTTGTGACACTTACATTTTCTAGGGGATCATTTTTGAATTGTGATTGAATAGACATTTGATTAGTTGGGGGAATTAAATGAAAATCAACACACACGGTTTTTTCAGTATTTATAATGAGTTTGTTTTTTGTGAACCACTCAGAAAGTCTTTTCATAGAACTTTCTGCTGTGGACTGCAAAGTTTCTGGACTGGATCCAGTGAGCAATATGCTGGTGTCATTAGCAAACAGGATAGTTTTTGTGGGACTCATATATTCAACTAAGTCATCCACATAAATGACAAAGAGCAGTGGACCTAGGATTGAGCCCTGTGGTACACCATATTTTATTGGTAATTCGCTAGAAAGAAAGGAGCTGTTTCTTGTTTTGTTCATTTTGTTGAATTCATACTGAAGTGATACTTTGTGCTTGCGATTTTTTAGGTATGAACACAACCAGCTATGTGCTACACCTCTTACTGCTCATCTTTCTAATTTTTCGAGCAGAATGTTATGGTCCAGGACATCAAAGGCTTTTGTTAGATCTAGAAAAATACCTGCAGCTAATTTATGTTGATCAAGGGATTTTAAAATGCAGTTTAAGAATTCGAAAATTGCTGTCTGTGTAGATTTAGACTTTCCAAAACCATGTTGTTGTACTGTAAGAGGTGCATATTTATTTATGAAACTTAAAAGTCTGTCATAGAAGAGTTTTTCTAGAATTTTTTAGAAGGAACTTACCTGTGATACAGGTCGGTAGTTTGATATTTTTTCAGAAGAACCTTTTTTTTAGCAGTGGTGAAGCTTTTGCTATTTTAAAAATATCTTGGAATACAACAGTTTTAAAGAGAGGTTGAAAATTTTTGCCAAGGGGTTTGCTATGAGGTGAGCACATGCTTTTAATATGAAATCAGGTATTTCATCAAGACCACTTGGCATTTTATTGCTTAATGATTTAATTTTACTTATAATTTCATTGGAGTTTGTTTCATAAATATACATAGAAGCAGTCGAGATCACTGACTTGCTGGAGAAACTTGGGACTGGTCCTTGACAGTTTACTTGAATGAGGTCTTCAGCTAGTGAAGTGAAGTATTCATAAAATTTTTCCACAACTGAATTTGAGTCTGTGACTTTTGAGCCTTCTAGTGTTAATGATATATTATTTTTCTTTGACACTGAACTACACGTTTCATTCTTTATAACTCTCCACGTGGATCTCATTTTGTTAGAAGAGTTTCTTATCAAATTGTCATTCCACATCATGTTTGCCTCTTTGACTTATCTACCATAGATTCTTTGGTAGGCCTTTGAATAATCTGTGAATTCTTGGGTTACTCTATATTTCTTACAACAGTACTGCAGAAAACTGTTTCTCTCACTGGAAATTTTTATGCCTTTAGTTACCCATTACTTAGTATTGTTAGGTTTTACTGTTTTTACGACTTTTGGAAATGCTACATTAAAATAGTGAAGAAAGATGCTCTGAAAACTCATGTACATGCTATCAGAATTGTTCTGAGTAGCGATGCTTTTCCAGTTTTCCTTCGCCAGTAAGAGATTAAAAATTCCAGACTCAAATTTATTAAATAAAAATTTTTTAATGTAAAAATACTTTTAAAGCCTAGACCACAATTTTCATTATAGAATTACAGCACAATGACTAGTTTTGGTTGCTTTCTATGATCATCTTCAGGTTGTTCAAATCAAAAACAGAGTGGGATATGCATTGAAAAAGATCATAATTAGCAACAGCCGTGCAATGGTATGCATTCATATTATGGGTCAACATGACTATGGCAGTATGTAATTAAAAGCTTCATTGTGAGTGAGCCAGGCTGTAAACCATAATCTTGCAAGATGAAGGTAATAAAGAAGGAAAATGGCCAGTTGCATTAGTAAAAATTGAATTATATGTTCATTATTTTCAAAGGTTCTTGCATAATTTTGCTCTCATATAATTCAGTTAATTTTGATGTGTTTTGTCAGGCTGGTTGGGCTTGTGGCATTTTACTTTTAAGATTCAACATTTGGACATTTTATAAAGATGACTCTTTTTGTACTCATGTTAGATAACTCCTTTGTAAGCTAGACTATGGAATAGCTGACAATTATAGTTACTGTTGCATGTACTTTTTTCACTGTAGTATTAGCTGTACAATTGCAAATAATGGGCATTTATTGCAATTTTGGTTTATACAACAGATCATTTTCCTTCTTTATTACCTGCATCTTGCGAGATTGTGGTTCACAACATGGCTTGCCCACAGTCAAGCTTTTAACTACACACTGTTGTAGTCTTGTTGGCCCATAATATGAATGCATTTCATTGCGTGACTGTAGCTAATGATAATGTTTTTCAATTCATAACCAACTCTTTCTTACAACTTGAATGATTTTAAGATGGTTGTAGAAAGCAACCAAAACTAATTATTGTGATTTAATTGTATTATGAAAATTGTGGTCTATACATTAGAAGTTTTTTTATGTTAAAAAATTTTATTTAATAAATTACTTTAAGACCATTGTCTCCTTCCTCACAATGTCAGGCTTCACTAAGAATCAAATTTCAGTTGGACAAGCTTCATATTCAAGCCACCAATAGGTTACTTCTATACTGCTTTGGTTGACATTGTTGTCAGTGAGGAGCAGAAGACTTGAGTTTGATGATGAACTATTTTACGTCTGTTCACAGAACTTATGCTAACACTTGTAAGCAATGTGTATGTAACTGACTGTTTATAAACTGTAACACTAACAACAAACATTACTTAGTACAGTTACTCCAATATTTTCCTAAGTGAAATTGCTCAGGTCTGATTTATTCCATTCTGTGTTGAGTGGAAACATCTGTATGTTCTGTGGCATGACAGAGCTGATAGTTATTAGTGATTGTCAATGATGTTTATGTTATTTTCAAGGCCATAAACAAATTTTATGTGAGGTCACAGTGATCTACAGTTTGTTTAGTAGGATGTATTTTCATCCCAGAATTGCCGTATTTCCCTGTACCAAAATATTAAAAATGTTGCACAACTTGGCAGGAGAGAAGGAACTAGGATTGTATACATATTTATGAAAGGAAGATCCTCTCTTCTTCTGGCAGCAGTACATAATAATTTCTTTTATTTCTATGACAAATTATATAATTTTTTTAGTATTACTATAACTTACTGAATACATGAATTACTGGAGTTTGGATATTACTTTTGCATGTACCTTATATCGACAATCTTCTCCACCTGAGACTATGAGATTGTTGCTAGAATTCCATGCAGCCTTCAGAATCAATCCATCATGTGCTTTCCACTGTAACAATAATAAACAGAACAAATGGTGTCATTTGAAATGAAACATTAACATTTTACAGAAAATGTAAATAATTAGTTCTATTTCAGCATCTGCAGATTATATTTGGCTTCAGAGACATGGAACCATTCAAGACATGCATAACTCAGATACAATAAACTTCTTCTACATGTGGGTCAATAGCAGAAAAGCAACAGGTGTAGCATAAGTTCTGTTGCAAACATGTAGGCTTTATCCACAGTATGGACCATTATATGGAAGAGTGAATGAATGACTTAACTCTACAAAAGAATCAACTACCTCAAGAATTGCCACAATTTTCCCAGTTCTACTTCTGAAAATGTTAGTCATACTTGAATCAAAAGGAAAATTCACCTGAGAAAACTTTAAAATTACAAGAAGATAGAACAGCTGGCCTCTACTTCACTTCAGAGGACTGAATTGCAGTACAACCGATAGACATAAAAGTAGGAAAAATTGTACCTTAACATCTGGAACTGTTACTTACTTCCTCAGGAAGAAAGAGGATAAACTGTGGAAGGTTAGAAAGAAGGGTCAAGTCACTCAGACACTAATATGATAGGGACCAACCTGTTATGATGATGCAGGAAGGCAAAGATGAAGGGGGTGTTTACAGGGAGAGCAAGTGATCAAAAGCAGTATGTCAGTATGCACTGTGCCAACTACAAATGTGAGTTAAGACTCAATATAGCTGTTCACTTTGATATGTACACATGTAAGAAAAAAATACATTGTCTGACAGTAAAACAGAAGCACCCATAAGGCATGGTTGGATGCCAATATAACTTCAAGCACATACACACTATCATTGGGTATGTAAATGATTAGCATTATAATTCTCTGTGACTGGTAGAAAGGGGACCAGATGTCACTCATGTTTAGTGTTGTCACAAAGCCTGATTTGGTATATAAAAGGCATGAAGCATGTCAGATGTTGAGTGAACAATGTGATGGACAAGAAGACACTGTGTACTCATCTGAGACAGCATTATTGGTACATGACAGTTTACAAGAGACCTCATTTTGAGTTTCAATTTGCACAGCTGGTCAAATCATGCAATATCCAGATTTGTGTGACATTCAGATGTGACAGTCATGCAATGTTGGACTACTTGGAAATGTGAGAGCACGCATAGTTGTTGTCAAGGTACTGGTCATCCACATCTGACCACCACACCAGAGCATCAGCAAATTGTGCACCAAGCATGTCATAATCCCTTCACATCTGCTACTGCCATTCGAGAACATTACTTGAACTCCCTGCCAAATTTTTGTCATCCTACACTATTGGCTAGGGCTAGCAGTAGCTGGTCTAGAAATTACTGTTCTATGCACAGGGTACCACTAATACCACAATAAACATGGCTGCATTTGGAATGCTGTCATGAACAAGAAGCACAGACTGCTGATGAATTTCATTGCATTGTATTGGTATAGTGATACTGTTCTACCCCAGATGACCAACATCAGTGGGTATGTTGGTGACCTCAACTTGGAAAGAGGTCTCATTCTTCCAATGTGTTAGAGAGACACAGTAGTGTTACTCCTGAAATAACGGCGAGGGTCACATTTGGGTACGATTTCAGTTCTTGGGTACTTGAAAGGACAATGGTAAGTCACAGATATCCTGTCTCCTCCTGTGTTACTTCTTATGTCATAGCACTGTGGTGCCACAAGACCCCCAGATCTGTCCCAAAGAGAACACATGTGGGTCCAGCTCAGATGTCAACTCTGTCTGAGTGTCAGTATCAAGGACATCATGACCAGCTAAAACAGCCATAGACTAACTTGCCTTTATGACACCATTCCCAACCAAATCAGGACACACATCCAGTAAGAGAAGGTTCAATGTCATACTGATAAATAGGATCAATACTGCTAATTTCTTTGTAAATTTGACATGATTTCGTAATCCATGAAATAATATCACACACCAAATCAGCCTGTGAAGTTTCATTCCATTTCCACCTCCTCTTCTGGGTGCTTCCCTTTTTTGTCATATAGTGTATGTATGTACTTCTGCAGCTGTAAGAGTGTGAGAGAGGAAAAAATTCGTGCCCATTAAAAATTCTGTAAACTGAAATAAACTCGTGAGTGTCATAAGTGAGTTATATATCTACTATGTTTCTTTACTTGTGGACACCGATATTCTTATAACGCAGCTGGATGTACCAAGGGATCAATTAATATAATTATTTATACATCCAGGGAGGCTGCTAGGCGAAGTGTGAAAGAATACATTCACTGATGCCAGGTCATGTGACGGAACACCCGAAGCAGGTTTGCTGCAACCAGCTGATGTTTACAGCAATCCCTCAAGTGTAACTATTGATGATGGTGATTTTGCTCTACATGGTTTTCTCCTCAACTGTGATTTGGACTTTGTGTTACCTATTGTTGATGTCTGGCTACCACACAGACTTGTCTGCCTGGATAATGCAGTATTGTCTTCAAACAAAGTTTAATTGACAGTTTTGATTTCAGTGGATGAACTGACAGCTGATGAGTGCACCAAGAGCATGCTTCATTCCAATGCTTCCCAATCAAACCTACAAACAGTGTCCTCCTGTACTCAAAGGTTAGTTTTTAAAGAAACTTCCAGAGCACTGAATTGGCCACAAGGTATCCACTTCCAGGAGTTTCCCATTTTGTGTATTTGGAGAACTGTCAGGAACTATTATCTTCTGTGATTTATTTTATTTGTACATAATGGGTGTTTAATAAAATCTGTGTTGTCGAAGAAGCACCCTGACAACAGATATTTCTACAGACAGCTTATGCCACCCTGTAAATTTTGGCATACTGTTATCCATAAATAGTGCAATAGTGTTTGATACAAAATTGTAAGTTAAGTGGAATTAGTTTTTATTAATCATTTATTTCAATTCAAAAATGATTTACATTAATGTATAACTTAAAAAGTATCTCTTTGCAGAGGGGCGCCCAAAAAAACCAAACTAATTTCTTCGTGGGCAAAGCTTTCATAGTGCCACATTTTGCCACCAGGAGTGCATATAGCAAACATTCCAGAGTCAGTAAGCTGTGTGCCATCATTGAAGGTGGTGAGGACTATTTTTGATAGAGTTTATAGTGAAACTGTTTTGTGTGGTTAGATTCAGGATTTTGTTCATAAAAAGTGGAACAGAAACCCTTGAAATGTTAAAGAGACATACAGGAATGATTGTATGGGGAAAACTCAAGTGTCTGTGTGGTTTTCCATTTCAGAAATGGTGAAATGTCAATTGATGGCAAACCTCATTCTGGCCATCCTTCCATGGATCAAACACATGAAAATGTTGAAAACATTAGTGCAATCATCAACAAAGACCAATGATGGACCATTAAAGAAATTGTGGAGCTATTGGGACTGACTTGGAGTTCAGTGCAGTGAATTGTGATAGGAGATATGGGAATGAAAAACTGGCTGCCAAATTCATGTCATGACTGCTGACTGCTGGACAACGACAAGGTTGTGTGTAATCACGTTGAGCTTTGAAAGAAGAGTCCTGAAATGGTTCAAGGTTTTTTTCAAAAATTATCACAGGTGGCAAAACTTTGTGCTGTGCTTAAGATCATGAATCAAATCAACAATCAAGCCAGTGGACGACAAGTTCGCCTCACCCCAAGCAAGCTCATCAGGTGAAATCAAACATTAAAAGAATGCTAATTTCTTTTTTCAATGTGAGAGGAGTTGTCCACTCAAAGTGTGTTCCACAGGGTCAGACAGATAACCAGCTTATCTACTTGGGAAGTTTTGAAAAGATTGTACAACAGTGTGTGGCAGAAGCAGCCAGATTTGTGGCAGTTGGGTAGCTGGTTTTTCTATCACGACAACGCCCCTGCTCACACAGCCCTGTCTGTATGACATTTCTTGACCAAGAATGGTATGACCTCTGTTCCTCATGACTCCCCCCCTCCGCACCAAATATTCACACGACCTTGACCCAGGTGACTTTTTTTTTCCTTTCCCCTAGAATGAAAGACATATGAAAGATATTTTGAACAATGGAATGAAAGTTTAGACAATGTATGTGTGCGAGCGGAGAGTACTTTGAAGGGGATTGGAAGTTTGTACTTAAAATGTGAATGAATAAGTTTAAAAAAATGTTCAGTTTCTTTCAGGTACCTCCTTGACCTCCTTAATCATCATGGATCAGATGTTAATTTGATGAGAGCACAGCAAAAGTTACTTTAGCCCATTTAGTATCCTTACATATTTCATTTCATTGTTTAATTCAACTGAATGAGATACTGACTTATATTTTATGTAATTCCCCTTAATTTCAAAATAATTGTTTCTTTATACAAATGCAAGGTTTAACAGTGATGTAAATGAATAAAATTTTCTTGAGCTTCCAGCAGTGTCAAGTAGTTAAAAATCCAAATGCCATTGACAACTGCCAAGTGTGCACCATGTGGCGGTGGCTGAGGATTACTTGTGAAAAAGTATGTGGCTACATAACTACGAGTTGATATAGCTCGAAACTTGAGACAATTTTGTTACTGTTCTCTTTAGCAGCCCTCTTAGATTGTTTGCATATGATGCTATCGTTTACTGTCTAGTAAAGTTATTAGAAGATTAAAGCCAATTGCAAAATGACTTGTACTCAATATCTGTATGGTGTGACAAGTGGCAGTTGGCTCTAAATAAGGAAAATGTGAGATCACCCACATGAGTACCAACAGGAATCTGTAAAATTTTGGTTACATGATAAAGCATGCGAATCAAAAAGCTGCCAATTTAACTAAATACCGAGGAATTAAAATTATGAACAACTTAAACTGGAACAATCACAGAGACAATGTTGTGGGGAAGGCAACCCAAAGAGTGCGTTTCATGGACAGGACACTTAGCAGGCACAACAAGTCTACTGAAGAGACTGCCTACATTAAGCTTGTTCAGCCTCTGCTAGAGTACTGCTTTGCGGCATGGATCTGGATGGAGGACATTGAATAAGTCCAATAACAGGTAGCTCATTTTGTATTATTGTGAAATAGGGGAAAGAATATCAAAGATACGATGAGTTGGGGTGACAATCATTAAAAAGAAAGGGGGGTGGGGGGATGGGAGTGTTTCTTGTTGTGCGGAGATCTTCTCACAAAATTTCTCTTGTGAATGCAAAAATACTTTATTGACACCAACATACATAGGAAGAAATTATCATTACAATAAAATAAAAGCAATCAGAGTGTGTGCAGAAAGATTTCAATCTTCATTTTTTCCAAGTCCTGTTAGAGGGTTGAACAGTAGAGAAATAATCTGAAGGTGGTTGGGCGAAACCTCTGCCAGGCACATATAAGTGTGAATTTCAGAGAAGTGATGTAAATGTAGATACAGAATACCATTATTTTAATGGTATTATGTCTGCCCCGATAGCTGAGTGGTCAGCATGACGGATTGCCGTCCTACGGGCCCGGGTCTGATTCCCGGCTGGGTCGGGGATTTTCTCCACTCAGGGACTGGGTGTTCAGTTGTCTTAATCATCACTTCATCCCCATCCGGCACACAGGGGTCGCCCAATGTAGCATCAACTGTAATAAGACCTGCACCAAGGCGGCCAGACCTGCCCCGTAAGGGGCCTCCCAGCCGACGACGCCAAACGCTCATTTCCATTTCCAATGGTATTATTGCATTAAATAGTTCCAAATTTAGTTTTGGCTCTAGCATTATTATTTTTTACAATGTTATCAAAACGATAGATTGCCACTCACTGTACAGATGACACAAGGCTGACAGTCATGATGAAATGACTGTTATATATTTGTGCTTTCAGCCAAAGCCTCCTTCAGAAAGGAAAACACACACATTCACATAAGCAGGCATACCTCTACACAAATGACAGCTACCTCCAGCCACTCTGGCCATATGCTAATAGTAAACTGCAGGAGCGTCTATAGAAAGGTCCCAGAACTGCTCTCATTAATAAATGGTCACAATGCCCATATAGTACTAGGGAAAGAAAGTGGCTGAAACCAGACGTAAGCAGTAATGAAATCCTAAACTCAGATTGGGATGTATACTGCAGAGACAGGCTGGACAGTGAAGGGGGAGGTGTGTTTATAGCGATAAGAAGTGCAATAGTATTGAAGGAAATTGACGGAGATCCGAAATGTGAAATAATTTGGGTGAAGGTCACAGTTAAAGCAGGCTAAGACACGGTAATTGGATGTCACTATAGGCGCCCTGGCTCAGCAGCTGTTGTGGCTGAGCACCTGAAGGATAATTTGGAAAATATTTCGAGTAGATTTCCCCACCATGTTATAGTTCTGGGTGGTGATTTTAATTTGCCGGATATAGACTGGGAGACTCAAACGTTCATAACGGGTGGCAGGTACAAAGAATCCAGTGAAATTTTTTTAAAGTGCTTCATCTGAAAACTATCTTGAGCAGTTAAACAGAGAACTGACTCGTGGCGATAACATATTAGACCTCCTGGTGACAAACAGACCTGAACTATTTGAAACAGTTAATGCAGAACAGGGAATCAGCGATCATAAAGCGGTTACTGCATCGATGATTTCAGCCGTAAATAGAGATATTAAGAAAGGTAGGAAGATTTTTCTGTTTAGCAAAAGTGACAAAAAGCAGATTACAGAGTACCTGATGGCTCAACACAAAAGTTTAGTCTCAAGTACAAATAGTGTTGAGGATCAGTGGACAAAGTTCAAAACCATCGTACAATATGCGTTAGATGAGTATGTGCCAAGCAGGATCGTAGGAGATGGAAAAGAGCCACTGTGGTACAACAATCGAGTTAGAAAACTGCTGCGGAAGCAAAGGGAACTTCACAGCAAACATAAACATAGCCAAAGCCTTGCAGACAAACAAAAATTACGCGATGCGAAATTAGTGTGAGGAAGCCTATGCGAGAGGCGTTCAATGAATTCGAAAGTAAAGTTCTATGTACTGACTTGGCAGAAAATCCTAAGAAATTTTGGTCTTACGTCAAAGCGGTAGGTGGAGCAAAACAAAATGTCCAGACACTCTGTGACCAAAATGGTACTGAAACAGAGGATGACGGACTAAAGGCTGAAATACTAAATTTCTTTTTCCAAAGCTGTTTCACAGAGGAAGACTGCACTGTAGTTCCTTCTCTAGATTGTTGCACAGATGACAAAATGGTAGATATCAAAATAGACGACAGAGGGATAGAGAAACAATTACAATCGCTCAAAAGAGAACAGGCCGCTGGACCTGATGGGATACCAGTATGATTTTACACAGAGTACGTGAAGGAACTTTCCCCCCTTCTTGCAGCGGTGTACCGTAGGACTCTAGAAGAGCGTAGCGTTATGAAGGATTGGAAAAGGGCACAGGTCATTCCCGTTTTCAAGAAGGGACGTCGAACAGATGTGCAGAACTATAGACCTATATCTCTAACGTCGATCAGTTGTAGAATTTTGGAACACGTATTGTGTTCGAGTATAATGACTTTTCTGGAGCCTAGAAATCTACTCTGTAGGAATCAGCATGGGTTTCAAGAAGACGGTCGTGTGAAACCCAGCACGCGCTATTCGCCCATGAGACTCAGAGGGCCACAGACACGGGTTCCCAGGTAGATGCCGTGTTTCTTGACTTCCGCAATGCGTTCGATACAGTTCCCCACAGTCGTTTAATGAACAAAGTAAGAGCATATGGACTATCAGACCAATTGTGTGATTGGATTGAAGAGTTCCTAGATAACAGAATGCAGCATGTCATTCGCAATGGAGAGAAGTCTTCCGAAGTAAGAGTGGCTTCAGGTGTGCCGCAGGGGAGTGTCGTAGGACCATTGCTATTCACAACATACATAAATGACCTTGTGAATGACATCGGAAGTTCACTGAGGCTTTTTGCAGATGATGCTGTGTTATATCGAGAGGTTGTAACAATGGAAAATTGTGCTGAAATGCAAGAGGATCTGCAGCGAATTGACGCATGGTGCAGGGAATGGCAATTGAATCTCAATATAGACAAGTGTAATGTGCTGCGAATACATAGAAAGATAGATTCCTTATCATTTAGCTACAAAATAGCAGGTCAGCAATTGGAAGCAGTTAATTCCATAAATTATCTGGGAGTACGCATTAGGACTGATTTAAAATGGAATGATCATATAAAGTTGATTGTTGGTAAAGCAGATGCCAGACTGAGATTCATAGGAAGAATCCTAAGGAAATGCAATCCGAAAACAAAGGAAGTAGGTTACAGTATGCCTGTTTGCCCACTGCTTGAATACTGGTCAGCAGTGTGAGATCCTTACCAGATAGGGTTGACAGAAGAGATAGAGAAGATCCAATGGAGAGCAGCGCGCTTCGTTACAGGATCATTTAGTAATTGCAAAAGCGTTATGGAGATGACAGATAAACTCCAGTGGAAGACTCTGCAGGAGAGACGCTCAGTAGCTTGGTACGGGCTTTTGTTGAAGTTTCGAGAACATACCTTCACCGAAGAGTCAAGCAGTATATTGCTCCCTCCTACGTATATCTCGTGAAGAGACCATGAGGATAAAATCAGAGAGGTTAGAGCCCACACAGAAGCATACCGACAATCCTTCTTTCCATGAACAATACGAGACTGGAATAGAAGGGAGAAATGATAGAGGTACTCAAGGTACCCTCCGCCACACACCGTCAGGTGGCTTGCGGAGTATGGATGTAGATGTAGATGTAGATACTCTGGTCTTGTACACCCATGACCACTAGCAATCGTGTATGCAAGGTGTGCTTGCTTATGTGAATGAGTATGCACTTTACTTTTTGAAGAATGCTTTGGCCAAAAGCACAAATGTGTCACAGTCTTTTCATCATGGATGGTTGTAACTCAACATGATGTTTTTATGGTGAGTAGTAATCTATGCTCTTTGTAATATTGTTGATTTTCCAGTCTGGACTGTCCATTGTTTCATGTTTTTTTAGAATCTTCTCAAATTGTGTTACATTCTGTATTGTAAAACCAGAGATCTTTAAATATAAATCACTACCTGAATTGACATGAGAACTAGTTAGTTGCCAATTTATAATCAGCTCATAGTTAACTTAATTTGAACACTATAAGGAATGGGATAGATTGGTACTCACCATAAGTATGACCCACTGACTTACAGACAGGCACAAAGAAAAGATGTTACATATGCAGCTATCAGCCAAAGCCTTCCTCAGCAAAGAAAACATACACACATTCACACAAGTAAGTACATCTCATGCACACTTGGCAACCACCACTGGCAGCTCCAAACAGAATGTGACTACCACGTGAATAGTAGTCTCCAGATAAATTAATAAATATGGGAATTTGTATTGAGAACGGAGGCATGCTAGGATAGTCATAAAGTTGTGCAAAGCCCCTATGCCATGGTGGCCTAGTGGTTAGCACATCTGCCTATAGAGCAGGAGGCCCAGGGTCAAATCCTGGCATTAGTACAAATTTTCTTTTGCCCCTTCAGTCTGCATTTATACACAATAAATCAATTGGTTGCAATACTGTTAAATGAATTGGAGGAACTGGAATTAAAATTCCACCTTATGCAAGAAACTAATGATTTATCTCATTATTAGGTGCTAGTGTGTGTAATTTATTTATTTGCCTGTACATTAAGTCAAAGAATAGCTGTTTTCAAAGATAGTTCAAGTACACAAAACTAAACACATTTCTACAAATAAAAATAATAATTTAGTGCATACTTATTTTTTTGGTGCTCTTTATTTGTTTGTATGTATCACTCTGGTATTACCAAACATAATTAACTCACTAAGGTGTTTTTGATACTTTTTCAGAGTACATACGTGTAATAATTTTTTTGTCTTGAAAAGTTTACAGCGGTTTTTGTAATGAACTCTCACAATATTATAACTACTGACATTCAGCTCTGTTCCCATATATTTCCTTGCAAATGCTGTGCAATTCCAAAAGTCAAGTGGATTGAACTATAGTCCGCATGTTCATGTATGGCTCAAATATAGAGAAGGATAATCACGTTTCTGGAAGCACAAAAAACCAGAAGTGATTGCTCTTGAATGAACATTGTTTCCATTGTCTCTGGCTTAGAAGCATAGATTTCTTGTTAAATATTTATTACACTGAATGGGCCTTACCCTTCCTAAAATGTGTTTTATATTCCTCATCATATGTATGTACACCATGTACCACACAAAATTATCTTCATTGTTTCCTCAAATATTGTTAAAGGAAGCAATGAACAGACATTTAATGTAAAATTCAAATATCCTTAAATATTCTACTGCTTAACCTACAGTAAGAAAATCAATGCAATCTTCTCAAAACTGATATTCCTCAGTTTCGGCTGTGTACTGTAGGGCTGGGTCACCTTCTGATATGACAAGGTTTCACATCAATTTCCACTTAAGCCAATCAGTCTGATGTTTCATTATTAACTTTATGAAGTTAGTTAAGTAGTTAATATGTTCATGACACTGTCTTGTCCTTAGTGCGGGGGGGGGGGGGGGGGGGGGGGCTGCTCCTACAGCTGGAAGACTCAGCAATGATCAATCACATGAGGCTGCAGAATGCAACAGAAACCACTGCCTTAAAAACACATAATGTGTGTATCCACAAAATATACTGTCTGTAATTGAGAAAAATGTCATGACGATTTCTCCATTGCCAAATATTCCACATTAGTTTGCCATTTGGATCTTTGAGAGGGTGGAGGCAAGCATGAAAAAAAGATTGAATAATCAATGAAAGGGAAATATTCTTTGAGCTGGAGCATGGAATGATGGTAGCAGGGAAGGCAAATGGATGAGTTCATTTTACTGGGAGAATTTTAGGAAAGTGTAGTTTATCTATTAAGAAGAACACATATAGAATTCTCATACAACAGTGCCTTGAGTACTGTTCAAGTGTCTGAGGTACTCACCAGATCAGATTAAAGGAAGACATTGAAGCAATTCAGAGGGCTGCTGCTGTATTTGTTCCTGGTTAACTCAGTCAATCACAAGTATTACAAAATGCTTCATGAACTTAAATGGGAATTCCCAGAGGGAAGACAATGTTCTTTTTGCAAAACACTATTGAGAAAATTTCAAGAACTCATATTTGAAGCTGCGTGCTGAATGATTCTACTAGCACCAGTGTACATTTCACTTAAGGATGACAAAGATATGGGAAATTAGGGTTTGTACAGACGCATACAGACAGTCATGTTCTTGTCACTCCATTAGTGAGTGGAACACTAAAGGAAATGGATAGCTGTGTTACAAGGTATCTTCTGCCCTGCACCAAACGGTGACTTATGGAGTATAGAAACAGATGTACATGAATGGCAGAAATGAAAACATGCTACGGAAGATAGAAACCAGAAAGCTGAAATGGGAAATGCAAAGTTCTATCTAGGTATAATTGGGATCAACGAAGTGAAATGAGAAGAAGATAAAGATTTCTGGTCAGATGAATATAGGGTAGTACCAATAGTAGCAGAAAATGGTTTAATGGGAGTAGGATTTGTTTTGAATTGGAAGGTGGGACAAAGAATGAGTGACTGTGAGCACCTCAGTGATAGAAGTCCTCTCATCAGAATCAACATCAAGCCTACAAATGCAACAATAGTTCAAGTATATATGCCAATGTCACATGCCGAAGATAAAGAAATGGAGGAAGAATATAAGGATATTTAACATGTAACTCAGTACGTAAAGATAAATGAAAATGTAATAATCCTGGGGAATTGGAGCATCATACTAAGGGAAGAAACAGAAGACAGAGTTCTACATCTACATCTACATCCATACTCCGCAAGCCACCTGACAGTGTGTGGCGGAGAGTACCTTGAGTACCTCTATCATTTCTCCCTTCTATTCCAGTCTCGTACTGTTCGTGGAAAGAAGGATTGTCGGTATGCTTCTGTGTGGGCTCTAATCTCTCTGATTTTATCCTCATGGTCTCTTCGCGAGATATACGTAGGAGGGAGCAATATACTGCTTGACTCTTCGGTGAAGGTATGTTCTCGAAACTATAACAAAAGCCCGTACCGAGCTACTGAGCGTCTCTCCTGCAGAGTCTTCTACTGGAGTTTATCTATCATCTCCGTAACACTTTCGCGATTACCAAATGATCCTGTAATGAAGCGCGCTGCTCTCCGTTGGATCTTCTCTATCTCTTCTATCAACCCTGTCTGGTATGGGTCCCACACTACTGAGCAGTATTCAAGCAGTGGGCGAACAAGCGTACTGTAACCTACTTCCTTTGTTTTTGGATTGCATTTCCTTAGGATTCTTCCTATGAATCTCAGTCTGGCATCTGCTTTACTGACGATCAACTTCATATGATCATTCCATTTTAAATCACTCCTAATGCGTACTCCCAGATAATTTATGGAATTACCTGCTTCCAGTTGCTGACCTGCTATTTTGTAGCTAAATGATAAGGGATCTATCTTTCTATATATTCGCAGCACATTACACTTGTCTACATTGAGAGTTACAGGATAGTAAAGGATTGCTGGTAGGAATAGGAGGAAAGCTCCTTGAGTTCTGCAGTAAATTTCAGGTAGCAATAGTAAATGTACTTTTCAGAATCACAAGAGAGGAAAGTAAACTTGGGAAAGCTCTGGAGACATGGAAAGATACAAGCTAAATTACATCATGGTGAGACAGAGATTCCAGTATCAGAAGCTACATTGTAAGGCATAGCTAGGAACAAATATATACTCACATGAAGATTTAATAATGATGAAGAGTAGAACTGAAGATTAAAAGCATCATCAAGAAGAAGAAATGTATAAAGAAAAGGAATACTGAAGTTTTGAGGAATGATTACACGTGTTGTAAGTTCTCTCAGGTTGTATGTACTGCAAGAATGAGTATCAAAGTAGACAGTTCAGTTGAAGAGGAATGTGTATCTCTAAAACAGGCAATCACAGAAGTTGGACAGACAATTACAGATACAGGGTGACTGTAAAGAAACCTTTGGAAATTGAAGAAATATTTCAACTGATATACAAAAGAAGGAAGTACGAAAATATTGGAAAGACAGGAATACAATAAGTCACTTACAAATGAAATTTATAGGAAGAGCAGAGGAACTAGAGTGAAACAACATTAAGAAAAATGCGAAGAAATCAAAAGGAAAAGGCTGCCATGAAAACAGATTCAGAATATAGAAAAATCAAAACAGTCTTAAGTGAAATTAAAAGCAAAGGCACAAACATTAAGGATGCAAAAGGATTTCCACAATGAGCACAGAGGAGAGCTGTATAATGTACACTGATAGCATCTATGAGGGGGACAAACTGCCTGTTGACATGACAGAAGAAAAAATAGAACAAGGTTTGAAGGGAAGAGAGGAGCTATTATCATAGTTAGGGTTTGGTAGAGATTTGGAGTAAATGCAGTCAAATAAAGCAGAAGTGATAGATAACATTCCTTCAGAATTTCTAAATGGCAACCAAACACCTATTCAAGTTCAGTTGCAGTACCTATGACACTGTTCGTCCCTGGTAGCTGAGTGGTCAGTGTGATGGAATGTCATACCTAATGGGTTCAATTCCCAGCTGGGTTGAGATTTTCTCTGCTCAGGGACTGAGTGTTGTGCTGTCCTTATCATCATCATTTCATTCCCATCAACACGCAAGTCGCCGAAGTGGCGTCAACTCAAAAGATTTGCACCATGCAAACGGTCTACCTGATGGGAGGCCCTGGCCACACGGCGTTTCCAGTTACCTATGATACTGAAGGCATACCATCAGACGTTTAGGAAAATATTATACTGAAGACATCAAGAGATTTCCAAAAGTAAGTAATGCATTTTTATGGAAGTTCAAGAAACTTTTACTGAATGCTGTGCTACACTTCAAAGTGACACAGTTATATGACATTACCATTCAATATAGTCATCCAGTCTCAGAACATTCAATTCCTTGTGACAGAAATGTGCTCCTTATTTGCAGAGCCATTAACAACCACTGAGTAAACATCCTCATCATAAAATCTCTTTCTTTCAGGTGCCAAAAAAATGGAAACTGCATGGCGCAAAATCTAAACTTCTCAATAAGCATCACTCATGTCTCGTGCAGCCTTGGTCAAATAGTTGACACCATTTCACTACAGCTGGATGCGACATTGTACTTGGACCATATACCACCAGCATTCCACAGTGAAATTGTGTGCAATTTAGTCTTTTTGCTCACAAGAAGCATTCTCTCCTATATATATCAACTTTGTAATGTTGCCAGTTGTCCCACTATTTCAGTCATGTAGTGTGATGTGCTTGTTATCCGTAATGCAGCAGAACTGTCTCTGCAGGAAACCCAGAAAATGTATTCTCTTATGGCAGTGCACCACTATTGTTATTGTTGCACAATGCTCTTAGGGTGAAACAACACATGGAACTTACTTTCTGAAGCCCCCCCGAAGTAAGCAGAGATAAATGAGAGAGCTACTGCACAATTAGCTCAACAGCCCATCCATCCAAGTTGCGCACAATAATAACACACAGAAGAATGGAAAAGGAAACTGAGAATCAGTTAGATGATAACCAATTTGGCTTTAAGTGAGATAAAAGCATGATGAGGCAGTTCTGAGATTTGATAATGGGAGCAAGACTTAAGAAAAATTAAGCCATGTTTGCAGGATTCATTGACCAAGACAAAGCATTCAACAACATAAAATGATGCAAGATGTTTGAAACTTCCAGAAAAATAGGTATCAGTTATAGTGAAATGTGGGTAATATGCAATATGTACAAGAAACAAGAGGGAAAAATAAAAATGGAAGATCAAGACAAAAGTGCTTGGATTACAAAGGATGTATGAAAAAACTGAAGTCTTTTTCCCCTCCTTTTCAATCTTTTTCCCCTCCTTTTCAATCTTTTAATTAATATCATGTGACTAGGGCCTTCTGTCGGGTAGGCCGTTCGTCAGAAGCAAGTCTTTCAATTTGACGCCATTTCGGTGACTTTCACGTCAATGGGGATGACATGATGATGACTAGGACAGCACAACACCCAGTCCCTGAATGGAGAAAATCTCCGACCCAGCCAGGAATCGAACCTGGGCCCTAAGGATTCACATTCTGCCATGCTGACCACTCAGCTACCAGGGGTGGACCTTTTCAATCTGCTCATACAGGAAGCAAGAACAGAAATAAAAGAGAAGCAATAACAGAAATAAAAGAAAGGTCCAGGAGAGGGATTAATAATCAGTGTGATAGGAAATTCATGACAAGGTTTGATAATAACATTTCTATCACCAGTGAAAGTGGGGAAAACTTACAAGACCTGTTTAAAAGAATGAAAGAAGGACTAAAGTAATAAGGAACAGTGGAAATCAGGTTAGTGATATGATAACATGAAAATTGGGAACACAGTAAACTAAGTGAAGAAATTCTGCAATGCATGTTTTCACAGCTTATATTTCCATTTTTGGTGATTACTGTAACATGGGCATTAGTTGTTGTCTAAGGTAGGATTCTGTGTCAAATACTTTGCCTTCTAAGGCTGGGGACATCATCAGAGGCTATAAAGACTCAAGATATTTATTTGAGTTCGAAACCATTGTCAAAGTCTTTATAGCCTCCGATTGGGACTCTACCCACAGGAGATGAAACATGTGGCACAGATAACTGCCTTAGACCATGGTGTAATAATAATCACCAAGCATGAAGGAATTCTGTTGTCTTGGAACTGAAACTATGTTGATGAACAAAACAAGGAGATTTAAGAAGCAGATTAGCATACGCAAAGAGAACGTTCTTGCAAAAAGAGGTCTACACAAGCCTTAATTTGAGGGATAAGTTTCTGAGGATGTACATTTGGGGCACAGCATTGAGTGGAAGTAAATCATGGACTGAGGGAAATCCACAAAAGAAGAGACTTGAGACATTTGAGATTTGCTGCAATAGAAGGGTATTGAAAATTAGACGGATCGATAAGATAGGAAATAAGAAGCTTCTTCAAAGAATCAGTAAGGATAGAAATATTTTGAAACATGCAAGAAGAAGAGACAGAGTGGTAGGACATGTGTTAAGACAGCTGATGGGGAAAACTGTAGAGAAAAAGAGAGATTTGATGTAGAGGACATCCAACAAATAAACGAGGATGTTTGTTGTTAATGCTAATCAGAGGTGATGGTTTTGGTGCAGGGGAGGAAGGCATGGTGGGATGCATCAAAACACTCAAAAAGGCTGATGACTCTAAAAAAAACCCTAATATTCCACACATTTAAAACACAGTGGAAATGGCTGGAAGTTTAACGTGTTGTCACAAAAAGCTTGACAGCTTTTCACTCTTACACTGAAATTACACCATCCTTTCAAGAAAGTTTTTATATCCATCCCATTGTCACATTTTAATCGTCACATGAATTTTTTCATTTGTTCTCATTTTTTCTTTATATCACTCTTTTTCCATTTGGAATTTTTGTAAATGTGACTTCAATTATATTTATCTGTTATAATATTTAAATATTTGAAAATGATGATCTATCAGTTAAAAAACAAAAAATAAAATAATCTTACGTAATGAATGTGCAGTAGTGTGAAAAATATATTTTTCATTACAAGATGTACTTTTTTATGGTAATCATTGTAAAAGCATTAAAACATTGCCTAAATTCCTATTGCACCAGGGACAAAACAACGGAGATGATGATTTAAAAAAACGAAGAGATTATAAGTGTTATAACTTCAGGTTGAACAAATATATTTCAAGGAAGACACAATACATGAAAGTCACAGATCAAGTAAACAGAATAAGACGTGTGTACACTTTAACAGTCAAATCATAACTTAGTCCGAGTCTAGCGGCCGCTGGCTGGCTGGCCGCTTAGGTGGCGCTGCTGCTTCGTGGCTGGGAGACAGCGCCGCATGTAGAGGATGCGCATAACTGCGCGGCGGCACTTTGAAAGATCAGCGAGCCACAACAATAAGTAAAATGAATTTCAAGAAAATGAGGAATAGAAATAATGATTGCTATAATATGGACGAAAAAATAGGATGATGAAATGAAAGAAATTAAATCAAAATTAACACATGAAATTAATTAAAAGCACGCAAACAAAGATTTAAAGTGGAAAAAGAAAGATGGAAGAAAAATGACAGCAAATGAAGAAGCCAGTATGTTGATTAAAATAGTGTGACAGAATAATGTAAATATAAAATTATATCTAAACCAATTAGTCGAATAAAAATAATGATCAGAGTAATTTTGGTAAAAATTTAAAAATAAAAAAATTAATTAACAAGAGCTTCTCCATGTCTATGTCTTACCCTATCTATTACACTACGCAACCAGTATATATGAGGTTACTATGTTAAGAGTATTGAGCATCACACAAAATTCTGAATTTTTTTTCATCAGTAACTTGCAAATGAGGGCCTACCAGGGTGAATGACTGCAGGGTATGATAGCTCAGATATTAACCTACATCACAGTATAGATGATTTAAAAAAGTCAATTCCACCATTGGGGACCTCTCCTTGTTAGCTGCATTGCCCAAAAGATTATGTCATGGGCCAAAATTGAGTTAAGGTATGTAAAGGATGGTAGCAATCCCCACTGCTGATCATCACAAAGAGACAGAGTTCTAAGTGCAAAGCAGGCAGAATTGGACAGTTTGGTTATTTTACCAACATACTGCTGCCACCTGGATGTCAATTAATTTCAATCACTAACAGTTTCACGTAATTCGCACCTGTTGACCTCAACCTCTGGTACCTGTAACCTATTTTTATGTGTCAGGAGTTCTGTAACGTAAGTTTTGCAAGATTAGGACTTAAGCTATTTGCTGGGAACCAGATGTAAGAGTTTACCACTATTTTACGTCATTGGGTAAGTAACCAAAACTTTTGGTGGCAGCACTGTGTGTCCCTTGTTGGGCTAAAAGACAACAGCAATGTGGAGTGATCAATGTCATTTTTTCCTTCTGATATTGTAATTATGTCCACCATTGTTCTTTTGAACTTTTTATGATGGGATGAATATATTAAAAAGCAGTTGTTAAAATACCTAATGCCTTAAAGATATGTCTGCAAGATGATTTTGAGTTATTCAAACAGCATGTTTTTGTGCAATGAAGATTTTATTTCTTAAAGATGAGTTATCTCTCAATATTATTCCGTATAACACTACTGAATGAAAATATGCAAAATTTGTCAACTTACTTTCCAATATTGCTGTATGTGTGTTTGGATTTATTACATCACTCACAAAAAGAACTAATTTTGCATGTTGTATATTCGATGGAAAGTCATTTAAATATGTGATAAACAATAGTGGACCTAAGAGCGAGCTTCTTGTAACTCCATACATGATTTTCTTCCAAGTCAGAAGAATCTCTCCTGCTTAGATTGGTTTAATTATGAAGTACAAATTTCTGCAGTGTTCTAGTTAGATCTTACATTATCCTTTGATTGTCTATTCCATCACTTCCATGAACCTTCAATTTACTTTCAGGAATATTGCAATCTACACAATCAAATGCCTTAGATAAGTCACATAAAATACCAGCTAGTGTTATTCTGTTATTTAATGCTTGTAAAATTTGGTGAATGACAATATAAATGGCATTATTAGTTGAGAAACTCTCCTGAAACAAAAACTGTTATTTACTGAGGATATTACTGTTGTCCAGCTAGAATACTACTCTAGAACACACCACCTTCTCAGAAATTGTGGAAATTAATGTCAGTAGTGAAAGAGTTCAGTATTTAGTGATACCTTTCTTCTCGCCTTTTTTATAGAGCAGTTTCACAATGGTATACTTCACTCTCTCTGGAAAAATACCCTGATTTAGTAATACATCTTTCAAAAAAGAAAGTACATCTTTAATACTATTGAAAACACCATTAAATCCAGAGGAGTTTTTATTTTTGAGAGAATATATAATCTTCTTAATTTCAAAAGGGGAAGTGGGTGAAACATCCATATGAGTGAAGACCAACAGCTGGATCTGCAACCCAGCACCTAAACCAGGCTGCAGTTACGGGTCAACACCTCCCAGATCAGTAGTGTCAGCAGGCACAGCTTCTACAGCCAGCACTCCCACATGAGAACTGTCACAAGGATTCCTGCCACTTGATCGACCAACCTTCGAATTACATCGCACCAGGCCATTGACCTTGCTACAGATGTTTCAATGCAGCATCAATACAGGGCACCTTCTGCAACTGTCAGCTTGTGGAAATGGGATTTGAGCCATCAGGACCAGCCCGTCAGCAAGTCATCACAGCTGAGCTGTCCAATAATGCACAGGCTGTGACAACTGCCCCATAGCTGTGAAATTGCCTTCGCCATGCCATGAACCAATGACCGCTGCCTGAGTGTTCAACCTAGGCACAGGGATGTCACCTCATTCGCATGCAATCATTCTGCAGCCATCAGCCACCATCTGCCAGCACGCCATGGTAGCCAGGACACTGCTACTATCCACAGGAGTGCCTGTGTCGGCACACCTGTACTGTGTGCCAGGGTCCAAGGAACACTTACCATCACCTGCAGTCTGTCTGTTTCCGATTTGTTGAACCATCTCTAGTCATGCTCACTGACAAAGTGTTCTATCAACTGATTGGCTGGCTTCTTCACCTACACCATCACTGACCTCCAGTAGAGAACCAGTCGCCCACTCCTAGCCTGGAGTAAAATGTATTACAATATTGGTGTTAGGAGTGGGATACTGTTCTAGACTAAAATAAAATGAAATGGAGGACACATCAAAGCTTATTCAAGAAATGAAGATAGACTTACAGATGCGAAAGTGTCTCTGTTACAGTGATGCCAAAAAAACGGGAATCTGGAGGAACAGATTAATCTAAGAGGGTAGGAAATGTAACTGATCAAACACCGACAGCTGAGACTGCAGCCCAGAAACAACAAGTGAATTGTTTGAAGGGCAAAAAAAGGTATGGATCATCTTCAGGCACATCTTAACCTATGACCTCATTGGTGGCACTATTTTCCAGTAAAT
Organism: Schistocerca serialis cubense; assembly: GCF_023864345.2. Lineage (NCBI taxonomy): Eukaryota > Metazoa > Arthropoda > Insecta > Orthoptera > Acrididae > Schistocerca > Schistocerca serialis. The sequence continues at coordinate 463,034,920 of NC_064639.1, forward strand.
CTGAAGAAGATATTTTTGTATTCATGGATAGATAGGATACAACTGCAAAACTAGAGAACTCAAGTGATGAACAATTATTAAATGTAGCATTTTTAAAATTGGTTGAGGATGGACATATGATGTGCAATGAGAAATTCATGAAGAACTTAACAGTAGATCACAGGATCTGGGAGAATCAATAGAAGGTTTTGTGGATCGTATGAGGTAATTCAGCATCAATATATATGAATTAATGAATGACGATCATGTCAATAAAGCAATTTTGCAGGAAGCAGATCAACAGGCACTTGATGCATTTTTTCATGGCCATTGGTCCAGAATGTCACAGAAAGTGTGCATGAAGTTTCCAAGAACCCTGGACAAGGCACTGGCAAATGTGGTAGCTTTAACTGAAGTTGATTCCTTAACTAGACCAAGGGAGAAGCAGGTAGTGTTTAATGCGTAGATTGTTTGTTATGGAAGTGGTGCTGTGGGTAACATTCAACATTTATGTGTGAAACCACAATTTCAGAGGTGCAAGTAAGTGGGAACTATGTTCAAAAATGTCCACAGGTGTATAGCCGGTAGAATCAGTATAACACTCACACCCCTTTGTTAACAGTTCATGGAGTGGGGTGACCACTGTGCAGTGTTCCCAGTAAGTTTGACTACAGGACAACCAGGTGCAAAATCAGTTGCAAGTATTTCTCTATTTAGCTATATAAAGGTAATGACATATAAATTGTTGTTGGATAGATGATCACAGGTATCTGTGGTGAGCCAGAGTATACTGAGTGCCAAAGATTAAGTGGTGTGAGTGGTAAAATTTTGAATTCTCTCAGTTCTCAGTTCCACATTATTGGGTTTTCTGAGTGGGAAGGAGAGACTTTTAATATGTGTGGAAGGCCTGCCTTCCATGGGCGTTAGTTATGACATCGTTGCAGGTCTGGACTTGCCAAATAAACATCACACTAAAGTCAATATGCAGCAAGACATGGTAGAGCTGGACGGGACATAGTTCTGTCTTGGTTTTACTGTTCCAAGAGCTGAATTATCACAAGGAACATTCAAGGCATTGTGTAAGCCCATAAAAACTGTATACATGGTCTCTTAGACTGGGGTACAGTACCAAAAGGTACAGAAAGGCTGGTCTGGATCAATGCAGGTGCTAATCTGCCAGTTAATACTGTGTGTGTGGTAGAGCTACGGTGCATTAAGAAGTTACAAACAAGCGCTCTTCATCCACAGACGAATAGTAGAACAGAGAGAGTACGCAGGAAACTGAGCAAAATGCTAAGTTATTACGTGAATAGTAGGCATGATAATTGGGAGATCCTATTACAATCTGTCATGAGTGCATACAACTCAAAAATCAATGAAAACACAGGTCTTCCACTCTATGAGGATATTTTTGGTGGCAAAATATCATTTTTTTAAATTATGTCAATCTATTTCAAGAGAGGATGTATCTTCTGTTCAAGACTTTAAAAAAAGGAGAACATGAACACAAAGACTCTACAAAGACGGGAAAACACTTACAACAAGAAAGCTAAATTACCCCAGGGATCATGTCAGGCAGTGGGTTATGTTACCTAACCCACACGTTCTGAAGGGGAAAACAAACAAGTTCATTCTGTGACAGTTTCAGATGTGCTGAACCATATCTGTTCATGTTCATCAATAAAGTGATCTATCAATTGATTGGCTACTTTCCCCCCCCCCCCCCCCCCCCCCCCCCCACCCTATCACCAACATCCAGCAGAGAACCACTCACCCACTCCAACCCTGCAGTAAACCCTGTTACAGTGAGGAGATTTTTCAGCACATTGCTTTGATTTTTCTCTTGAACTGTTTGTCCCTAAATTTTCTATTACATTAAGAAATGGTTATTAGACATCCCCGCTATTGGTCAGTGACCATTTATGTCCTTTGTATTTAAATCAGTAGTGATATCATCCTGTTCTGTGGGCTGTTGTCCTGTCCCTTGTTTCATTACATTCCATACAGACTTAAATCTGTCATCAAAATTACTGATTTCTGACTTAATTTGCATGATGCTTGATTTTTTAATAACTTTTCTCAGTAATTTTGAGTAGTTTTTGTAGTATGCAATTGCTGCAGGGTATTTACTAGTTCTTGTTCTGGTGTAACATCAAGCACCGGCATGTAGGCCTGGAACAATACAGCAGAGAAGGCTGTGAGACAATGTCAGCCAATAGAATGCTAACTAGGATGACACAACAACAGGAGCGGCCCCTATACGAAGAGAATATAAGCGCCACTCTGCAGTACCCTTGGCCGCACTAGAAGAGTCGCACTAGAAGACGAGCCGTGATCCAAATGATTTAGCCATGATTTGTGATCTATATTAATTGCTAGCATGGAAATTGTGTGTATCAAAGGACATTGATTATTTACATGTTGCCAATTGCTTGCAGCGCCTCTTTGTAAAAAGGTAAAGTTAAGTAGTACTGTCAATTTAATGTATTGTAATAAACACCATTAATAAGATTTACTTGAATTGTTGTTTAACTGTCTGAGAAAACAGCTTCCTAGGCACCCTATATTAGACGAGTGGGCAGGATCTTACAGTTCTTGGCAACAGATATATTTCCTTTGTATTCATGACAGGTCTCCAGTCGGAATATATCATCAATTGGACATAAAATTTCAGCAGTCCATCTGGCCACCATCTTCAGATGAGTAGTCCATCGCACTATCTCACCAGAACCAGCAGAAAGGCAAGGGTGCTCAGCAACTTCCCCTTCTTCTTATGAAGTTTATCAAACTTCCTTACAAGTTCAAACATCTCGTCCCGAAAGTGGTTCTTGATGTGGCTCCATTATCTTTCCCGGCATAAAATTGGTTGTATTCATGTTGGGTCTCCAGATGGAACATATCATCATCTAGACACAATATTCCAGCGTGATAGTGCGACACTCTACTCACCTGAAGATGGCGGCCAGTGGACCACCAAATTATTATGCCCAGATGGCTGGAGACCCAAAATGAATACAACCAATTATTATGCCAGGAAAGTTTATGGAGCCAGATGTATTTCCCTTTTGCTTTCACAATATGCTTTAATCCCACTTGCAAGCAGTGATTGTATGCAAAGCATCTTAATATCCTTTCGAATAAGCTTTTGTGAAAATCTACTAAATGAGCTTATCATGGATTAGATTAAATTTTATGTTGGCATTTGGTTTCTTGTAAATTTCATCCCCGGTCATTCCTTATAAACTATTCTTAAAAATATTTCTGCAGGAAGATGAAACTGACAGATCAGTGCAGTGACACTTCAATCTCCACAGAAAATTGGTATGTAAAAATCACATGTTGTATGTATGGACTGTAACTTCTGGTTCCATGAGAAGTGTGCAAAAGTCAACTTCAAATTTTTAAATGATGGGTTTCATTGGTTAGGCTGTGTATACGAGTGTGAAGACTGTGTAGAGTTGATAAACGTAGTGAGTTCTGAAAACAAAATTGTCAAGTTGCTGAACAGAGTCATTTAAATTCTTAAAGATGAAATAAATTCACTGAAAGAAGAAAATGCAACACAAAAATGGAAAAAAATCTTATGTGCTGTTGAAAATGCAAACTGTGTGTCAAACAATACAACAAAAACACATCTGGATATAATAAAAAAGACTGGTAATACGACAGAACCTGATGTGGATAGCAAAACTGCAAATAACAAACAGCGTACAAAAACAACAGACAAATTATAAATGGACCAACATAAATTACAAAAGAAGTACACATAGTACTGAACACAGTGCCAAAACTGAATTTCTAATACTCAGAGATCCTTTGCTTAAAAATGTAGCAGCTCGAAACTGCACAATAGAGGTTCACCCAAGGATAAGAACTCATCAATTAAATAACGCAGAATGATATTTTACCTCTGCAGCAAAGAGTGCACTGATATGAACCTTCCTGGCAGATCAAAACTGTGTGCTGGACCGAAACTTGAACTCGGGAACTTTGCCTTTCGCAGACAAGTGCTCTACCATCAGAGCTACTCAAGCAAGACTTGCGACCCGTCCTTACAGCTTTACTTCCACCAATAGCTCGTCTTCTACCTTCCTAACTTCACAGAGGTTCTGTGAAGTCTGGAAGATAGGATACGAGGTACTGGTGGAAGTAAATCTGTGAGGACAGGTCATGAGTTGTGCTTGGGTAGATCTGATGGTACAGCACTTGCCCGCGAAAGGCAAAGGTCCCGAGTTGAAGTTTTGGTCCAGCACACAGTTTTGATTTGCCAGGAAGTTTCAATTAAATAAGTATTTGAAGAATGTTCTTGAAATAAAACATAGCCTACGGAAAGAATAAACTTTAATACAAATTACAAAGGAGATTTATCCATGTGGTATAAAAATTCGAAGCTACAGTGAAGAAAACATTATCAATGAAACAAGAAAAGTGATCACGACAACAAAAAACATATATCCAGCATAAAGAGTGGCAATAAGCGCATGAGCAATAAATACATAGACAAAATAAACAGAATTGTAAAGAACAGTGTAACAGTCTAGGAACAATATTTGTAGATCCAAACAAATTTATAACCAGAGATTGCATGGCCTACATTTGAACAGGTTACAGTCAGCAAAATACAGCAAGATGTTTACTGACATGTGCACAATTATAAGCAATAAGGGAAACTAAATGTGAATGATGAGAGTGACAAGCCGCCTAAAACAATAAAAATTAGGAAAATCCATCCTTAATAATAAGTAACTCTAAAAGAACAGTTTTGATGCATTTAAACATACCTTATAAATGGCTTACATACAAGACATGTAAATGGCAAAGAAGCAAAAATTGATTATCTACAAATTTTCTTCACAGAAGTGAGAAGTGTATCAGTCCCTTGCCTAAATGAACGTTGCCTTACAAAGCATTTTATCAAAATTCTTAATAAATTAGAGTGCTGGTAGCTTTTGAAGAAATGTCAAAATTCATGGGGGTACCTGCATACTAATTAGCAATTCTTTAACATATAAAGTAAGAGAAGATTTTAATTTGCTAAATGATGAGAACATATTTGAAAGTTGCTGTACAGAATTAAAGACAAAAAACATGGTAATAATTTTCATACACAGAATCTCAGGTAAAGCAGTAACAAAAGTAGTTCTGCTCCAGCTAAGGAGTCTCTTGCAGAAACTAACAAAACAGCAAAAGAAGAGGATTATAATAGTTCCTGATTTTAAATAAACATAATAAATGAATCCACTGAATTGACAGAATTCATTGATCTGATTCAAGAATTTGGTTTCAAGCTAAACTTTACAGAATCCACAAGAGAGAGAGAGTAAACAAACTGCAACCACTACAGATAACATTCTGCAAAATTATTAATCTGATGACACAAAAAAATTCTGCATTGATTTAGGTATTTCTGATTATTCTGAATTTTTTTGAAGCTACCAAAAATAAATGAGCTAGCCATTAGAAAAACATACATCAAATGATGCTTCAGTTAGGAAAACATAAACTTGTTTTATTGTGGTCTTAAAGAAATAAACTGGCCAGTGGGTCATTGTAGTACAAGTTCTAAAAATTATAGCAGATTTCTTGAAAGTTTTTTGCATGTTTTTAACAAAATATTTCTCTGCACAGTCTGCCACAAGAAAATGGTAAGCAAACTGAAATGGATAACTGCTGGTACAAAAATGTGAAGTGGTAGAGAAAGACAGTTACACAATAAATTGATAAGTAATGCAAATTTAAATTTTATAGAGTGTATAAAAATGCATAAAACTGCATTTAGAAGGGTGGTACAGACACCAAAATAAATGGTACATAAAAAATTCATTCTCAAGCATAAAAATCAATCAAACACAGTATGGCCATTCATAAAAAGTGATTTGGTATGATAACCCACAGTCCACAAATTTCCAAAATTAAGATAGGTGACAAATTCATTACAAATCTCTCAGAAGTACCACAATACTTCAATGAGTTTTTCGCAAATGTATCAAAATCAGATAATGATGTAAGTGGTTACCTAATAATGTCCAACGCTTTGGTTTCAGTCAGGATAACAGGCAAGTTCTAGCTCAGTTTGAATGAATTACAGCTAAAGATGTAGAAAATAGTAGTATTCTCCCTTAAAAATAAAAATTCAACTGGATGGAATGAAATACCCACTAGAGTAATTAAAACAGTTTCTAGTATAATATCAGTATCTATAACTGAAAAAATAAATCAGCCATTTGAACAAAGTTGCTTCCCAATGCCCTAAAGTATGCAGTAGTAAAGCTATTATTCAAGAAAGGTTCAAAGGATGATATAGGGAACAACTGACCAGTAAGTCTTCTCCCAACATTTTCAAAAATATTCAAAATGTTGTTACAATCCACATCCAAAAGTTTCATGGCAGAATCTAACATCAGCATATGAAATAATTCCAGAAAGAGAAGAGTACAATATGTGCCATCAATAAATTTGTCGAGAAAATTTCTTTATCTCTGGGAAAATTCCAAAAAGTCACAGGAATTTTCTATGACCCTACAAAGTCTTTCGACAGTGTAAAACGTTCTATACTGTTACATAAATTAGAAAGATACAGAATAAATGGCAGTGCTTTGAGATGGTTCAAATCATATTTAACAGATAGAAAGCAAAAGTTCAGCTACAGAAAACTGTCTCTCAGAACAGAAAATTATTTCACAGGGTGTCCCACAGGGTTCTAGTTTAAGCCCAATCCACTTTTTATTTTATGTAAATGATTGAAAGCTAAATATAACATCACACCCAGTTTTATTTAAAGACAACATTTCTGTTCGTGAAAGTGAGGCCACAGAACAAATTCCCCAAACAGTCACTGACACCCTAAATAGTTTAGAACATTTGTTCGATGTAAAGGGATTAAAACTAACATGAAAAAACCCACCTCACATTATTTAAAACCAAACAATCAAAATCTAGAGATTTTTAAATAATCATAAAAATCAGGAACTTAGAAAAGCACAATCTGTCAAATTTCTGAGGAGTGTTTAAAATTATGCTGGTCTTTGCACATAAGCTACTTGCCAAACAAGCTAAACAGTTTTGAATTCACAATGAGAATACTGCCCTATGCAAGTGACACTGACACGAGGACAGTTATTTACCACAGCTATTTTGAAGCCATTTCAAGACACAGAATAATCTTTTGGGGAATGCATGTAATGTAAACAGAATATTATTACTTCACAAAACTATGATTAGAAATATGTGTAGTATTAAGCCTAGATAGTCATGCCGACCTTTATTCAGAGATCTAACAATTTGTATTCCCAGTACATTGATGGGGAAAAAAATCGCAACACCAAGAAGGAGTACTGTGACATAAACAGAAGTCGGTAGGCATGTTTCTACATCCAAAAGATGAAGCCTACTAAAATTTAGCACCAGTCGCATAAGATTTGTGCTGGTTGTGCCACTAAGAGGATGCAAATCAGGTTTGGTTTAAATACATGCCATAATGGTTACATCTGATTGGAGACTGGAGATGGTGAGTTTATGTTAGTCAAGAATGCTTTTAAGCCAACAAAGACGTCACATCAGCAACTCACTGAGTTTGAACAAGGTTGTGTAATAAAACTATGAGAAGCTGAATGTTCCTTCTGTGATACTGCAGAAAGACTTGGCAGGAATGTAGATACTGTGCATGAGTGCTGGCAATGGTAGTCATGAGAATGTATGGTCACAAGAAGACCGGGCTCTGGACGGTCACATGGAACTACTGAGAGGGAAGGCCATTGTGTTTGGCCTATGGCTCTGGTGCAACATACTGCATCTGTAACAATAATTTGAGCAGCAGTTGGCACCACAGCAACACAAAAAGTGTTACAAATTGGTTACTTCAAGGATAGCTCTGAGCCAGACGCCCTGCAGAAACATCCCACTGACCACAAACCACTGCCACTTGCATCTTCATTGGTGTCAATAAGAGCTCATTCTGCTGTGTTTTCTGATGGAATCTGCTTCTGCCTCAGTGCTGAGGATGGCTGTGTGTTGATTAGGAGGAGGCCAGTCGAGGGCCTGCAAACAACTTGTCTGCTTGCTAGACACACTGGACTTGCATTTGGGGTGCAATATCATATGACAGCAGAAGCACTCTCATAGTTATCCCATGCACCCTGACTGGAAATCTGCATGTCAGTCTGGTGATTTGATGTGTTGTGCTGCCACAGCATTGCAGGGGGTGTTTTCCAACAGGATAACATTCGTCCATGTACCAGTGTTGTAACCCAACACACTCTACAGTGTCAGCATGTTGCTTTGGTCTGCTTGATCATCAGATCTGTCTCCAGTCAAGCATATATGGGGCGTCATCAGACAACAGCTTCAGCCTCAGCCACAAACAGGATTAACTGTCTTCATAATGACTGACCAAATACAACGGGCATGGAACTTCAGCTCACAAACTGACATATGGCACCTGTAGAACACAACACATGCATGTTTGTATTCAACATTCTTGTGATTACACTGGGTATTAATGTACCATATGTTAATACTTAAATACACTCCTGGAAATTGAAATAAGAACACCGTGAATTCATTGTCCCAGGAAGGGGAAACTTTATTGACACATTCCTGGGGTCAGATACATCACATGATCACACTGACAGAACCACAGGCACATAGACACAGGCAACAGAGCATGCACAATGTCGGCACTAGTACAGTGTATATCCACCTTTCGCAGCAATGCAGGCTGCTATTCTCCCATGGAGACGATCGTAGAGATGCTGGATGTAGTCCTGTGGAACGGCTTGCCATGCCATTTCCACCTGGCGCCTCAGTTGGACCAGCGTTCGTGCTGGACGTGCAGACCGCGTGAGACGACGCTTCATCCAGTCCCAAACATGCTCAATGGGGGACAGATCCGGAGATCTTGCTGGCCAGGGTAGTTGACTTACACCTTCTAGAGCACGTTGGGTGGCACGTGATACATGCGGACGTGCATTGTCCTGTTGGAACAGCAAGTTCCCTTGCCGGTCTAGGAATGGTAGAACGATGGGTTCGATGACGGTTTGGATGTACCGTGCACTATTCAGTGTCCCCTCGACGATCACCAGTGGTGTACGGCCAGTGTAGGAGATCGCTCCCCACACCATGATGCCGGGTGTTGGCCCTGTGTGCCTCGGTCGTATGCAGTCCTGATTGTGGCGCTCACCTGCACGGAGCCAAACACGCATACGACCATCATTGGCACCAAGGCAGAAGCGACTCTCATCGCTGAAGACGACACGTCTCCATTCGTCCCTCCATTCACGCCTGTCGCGACACCACTGGAGGCGGGCTGCACGATGTTGGGGCGTGAGCGGAAGATGGCCTAACGGTGTGCGGGACCGTAGCCCAGCTTCATGGAGACGGTTGCGAATGGTCCTCGCCGATACCCCAGGAGCAACAGTGTCCCTAATTTGCTGGGAAGTGGCGGTGTGGTCCCCTACGGCACTGCGTAGGATCCTACGGTCTTGGCGTGCATCCGTGCGTCGCTGCGGTCCGGTCCCAGGTCAACGGGCACGTGCACCTTCCGCCGACCACTGGCGACAACATCGATGTACTGTGGAGACCTCACGCCCCACGTGTTGAGCAATTCGGCGGTACGTCCACCCGGCCTCCCGCATGCCCACTATACACCCTCGCTCAAGGTCCGTCAACTGCACATACGGTTCACGTCCACGCTGTCGCGGCATGCTACCAGTGTTAAAGACTGCGATGGAGCTCCGTATGCCACGGCAAACTGGCTGACACTGACGGCGGCGGTGCACAAATGCTGCACAGCTAGCGCCATTCGACGGCCAACACCGCGGTTCCTGGTGTGTCCGCTGTGCCGTGCGTGTGATCATTGCTTGTACAGCCCTCTCGCAGTGTCCGGAGCAAGTATGGTGGGTCTGACACACCGGTGTCAATGTGTTCTTTTTTCCATTTCCAGGAGTGTATGTCACCTAGACAAATGTATTCCCGAAATTTCATTAATATACATTAATATGTTTTGGCTGTTGTGACTTTTTCTCCATCAATGTATTTAAATTTATGAAATGTTTGTCTTTATCCATACGTATCCAGAATTATCTGTAGAAAACCATTTTCAACATATGTGTGACACAAGAAACATAATTTCACGTTGCCATATCATAGGCTAAAACTCTGCTCCTGACTCCTCAATACTTGTCTATGAAAATTTATAATACATTAAAAATGAAAAGCTTTCACAGCATGAAACTAGGTTTACTGAAGATAACATTATGTACCATCCTAATGCAATAATCTTATTATTTACACAAAGAATTTTTAAATGGTGATGAAGATTTCTTTGTAGAGTAATGAAACAAATCTGTGATGATTTTTGTAAATGAAGATTGTTTTTGTTCTTTGTTTGACACATTGTATGTGTCTCTGGTACATTATCTATATTGTCGAGTCTCCTGTACTTTAAATCAATGACTGACTTGTGTACATCATTATTTTGATTCTAGAGTAAATTATTCTAACTGATATCCATTGAGTTTCTATTCTGTAAGACACTATCTTATTTACTCTAACTAACTGTGCATCATGATCATAGAGAGGTCTTGCTATGTGGCATAAAGTTATTTTCTTGCTTTGAGCTTCATCAATGATGCCCAAACAACAGGAAACTAACATGCATCAAGATTAAAAAAAATAGTGCATTGATAATGGCTAGGCACTAGCCGAAATCTGGATTTGCATAATAAAACTTGCAAAAAAAAAAAAAAAAAAAAAAAAAAAGGACGTCTGATTGCTGTGCTCTATCATTTATAAATTTATAAATTATTATCAATCAGAGTCCTACTACCTTCATCCACCAATGTGGAAGTGTTATTACCAATTGTGAGATCAAATTTTAGGATCCAAATATGGTTTCCAGATCATTTTTCCTATCACAATCCTTTAGAGAATCTACACTGAAATCACCACAGATTATTAAGTGCACATTGCTATCTGACAGATAGCACACTAAGGAACCCACATGCCTTACAAATAGTTCAAAATTTGCCAGTGGGGATCAATATGCAGTTGCAATTAAAAGTGGATAACTTTTCAGTATTAATTAATAAACACTTACTTCTGTGTGCTGATCACTACAAAAGTTTACTTGTTTCAATCTTTTTGACCTTGTATTCCAGGAGAGGTGGTGTAGTGGTTAGCATACAGGACTCAGTTTCAGAAGGATGATGGTTTAAACCCGCATCCGGCCATCCTGATTTAGGTTTTCCATAAATGTAAATGTCGTGTGAATAGGGCCTCCCGTCGGGTAGACCGTTCGCCGGGTGCAAGTCTTTTGATTTGACGCCACTTTGACGACTTGTGTGTCGATGGGGATGAAATGATGATGATTAGGACAACAACACCCAGTCCCTGACTGCAGAAAATCTCTGACGCAGCCAGGAATTAAGCTCGGACCTTTAGGATTGACATTCTGTCACACTGACCACTCAGCTAACGGGGACAGACAGGTTTTCCATGATTTCCCTAAATTGCTTCAGGCAAATGCCGTGATGCTTCCTTTGAAAGGGCACAGCCAACTTCCTTCCCCATCCTTCCCTAATATGATGGGACCAATGACCTTGCTGTTTGATCCCCTCCCCCAAATCAATCAACCAACCAACCAATCAACCAACCAACCAATCTTGTGTTCTGTCTTAATATATATAACAACTCCTTTTCTCATACTAGTTCTGCATGAGTAATATGCCATGTTGTAATCTTTTATATTTAATTTCTCTAGCCTGCGGTTATGTGGTACTCAGATAGGCAGAGGGTGTCTACTTTTTCAGAGCCCTCTAAATTTTGAAACAGACAAGACCTTAGTTAATACTCAGTGCCCTAATATTCTGATGAAATAAGGTAACTTTACTTTGCTGTTCATTCTTAAACATTTAATGGGGCTCTTCTATTTTAACTTCTTTCACAACAGGGTGCCTGAGTCCTGATTCTAAACTATAAATGGCAAATATCTGACACCAGTGAGGTGTTTTTCGTATGTTATGTGATGTGATATACTCATGGATACGTTTCCAGTCACTGTTAATTAATAATTCTGACTTCTTATACTTTAACTGCAAAGGCCAGAATAACTGTGGATGTCTTCATCAATGTAAACTTATTCTCCTTCTGCAACTTCTTCTGTGCTGGGATGCTGAAATGGTCTCTTGCAAAACTCAACTTTCCAACAAATATTGCAAAGGCTTTTCTTCATTAATATCAATACAATGACCTTTTCATTACAACATTTCAGCAGTTCACACAGTAGTTTATGAAAAATGAGCGGTAGTGCATATGCTCAATATCAGTTCACTTGATAGTAACTGATGTTCATTCTCTCTCAAATGAAAGCTGATGAATGACCTCTAGGACACTCTGGATAGTGACATCACTGCAATTATCACCGATGACCTACTTCTTGAGCATGCAGTATCTCCAAGGCAGGATCCAATGACATGGTATAAACTGCCAGGCAGCAGGTGTTATGGAGCATGATAAAATAGCTAGCATCATCCTAGCTTGCAGAGACCTGTGTCCATTCCACAACAGATTACATCTAAAAACAAGAAAGCAAATTTCCACAAAGCAAATCATTCTAAACTCTTTACTAAAATAAACATTCATGGTGCCAATCATCATTAGACAATTTAGTACATGTCATGCAACACTTCTCTTTAGCAAAGTGACCTGTTACATTACGTCACTTACCATAGGGACAGTGGTCCTCCATATATTCTCTGGAAGAAGCCTTCACTCTCTTGTCCAGATGTACGCTGTGCCTAGCATGACCCTATCTCCTAATTTTGGCAACAGGCACAGCATTCATATGAGTACTTTCAAAATTCCATCATATTTAGAATAGTTGATGCTTTTCAGTTATCTAATGATTTCTACAATCTGTTTAATGCTTGGGTTGCCAAAACTGAAGTTCACTAACACAGTATGCAGTACCTATCTAAATACACCCAGTGGGCTTTTATTGCCCTATGTTTCCTGGTACCGACAGAAATAATTCAGTGAATTCTGTGAGTAGTGAATTGATTCTAACATCATCTGTTTTGCAGCCGTTGTCATTGGGGAGCTTAACACTGCATAATTTATTTAGCAGTTTAATCATTTTGTGTGTAACAATCAGTAAATTGCATTGCCTTTTTCTTGGAATTTTAAATTTTTTAAAGTATCTTTTTGTTATGACACAGAGAGGAAGATTGCAGTATTTAAAGCTATTCCTTTGCATTAAACAAGGCTTTCTCTTCTTGGCACAAAATATTACAATCCGATATGTTAGCCTTCTTTCTCTCAACTCAAAATTTATTTGTCTCTAACCCACTGTAAAGGAAAACTAAGTTCATAGTGTTGTTAGGAAATAATTAAATATCTTATTTATTCCGTGCCCTTAGTAAACTTCTTCACATTCTTCACCAAGTAAGTTCTCCCTGGATAACGTGACTGAGTCATTAGTTATAACTCTGTGAACTGTGCTTTATCCTTCTTGTTGTTTTGTTGCTGCCATTTGACCATCATGGTCAGGAAGACTATTTATTAAGGAGTTCATTCCCATGTATCAACGTTATTGAATGTTTTCACTATGCTAGGCATAGTGGCTTTTTTGCTAAACCAAGACAGTGAGATGAGTGGAAAATTCAAGATAAATTCCACATACTGTCTTTACAGTTGTTTATTCTAAAGTCAATGTCAAATTTGAAGCACATTGGTTACTGACTATGGCCAGTAATACCACTACCTACAAAACTCATAAATTTTACACACAAAAAAAGGAAATTCTCTTTCTTTTTACACCTGTCATCTCCACACTTTTTTGACCTTTGTCCATTTGTATTATCAACTAGCTGGGTACATGGCATCACTTGGTTACATATTTACTTCAAGTCTATTAGGCCATCTACTCCTACCCTGTGTCTCTCTGCCCAACTCCTCTATCTTCCTCTCTGTCCATCTCTTTCCTCCCCTCTCTCTCTGACCACCATCTCCAGCCCCCACTCTCTTTCTATCTCCTCCTACCCCTCTCTCTGTCCAGCTGCTACTCACCCTCTCTACGTCCATCTGCTCCTCCCCACTCTCTCTGTCCATCTATTCCTTCCCTCTCAGCCCATCTGCTACTTCCTCCTCTGTCCATTTCCTCCTCCCCTTCTGAGTCCATCTTCTTCTGCCCCCTCTATCTCCCCCTCACTCTTTTTATTTTCTCCTGCATTTCTCTGCCCATATCCTCCTCCCTCCCCCTCCCCCCTCTCTCTTTGCCTATGAATTCTTCCCTTTCTCTGTTTATTTCCTCCTCCTCTTCTCTCCATCTATCTCCTCCTCCACCCTCTTTTGGTCCATTCCATCCTCCAACCTCTCTCTGTCCATCTCCTCTTTCCTTCCTCTGTCCATCTTCTCCTCCTTCCTCTCTCTGTTCATTTCCCCATCCCCTCTCTCTGTCCATCGCCTCCTCCGTCAGAATGTGTCCATGTCCTCTTCCTCCACCCTCCCCCCCCTCTTTGCCTGTCCATCTCTTCCCACCCCTTCTCTCTCCACATTATCACCCCCACCCCAATAGTAGGTTGTTGATTTTTGCCCCCACAGTATTTCTTTCCAGATAGTAAGTTACACATGTAGCAAATTGGTTGAAACTGATCCATGGGTTCAGTGGAGTTTTTTACCAACTGCTTTGCCTGCAAACTATCAGTCACATATATTTCACATACGTTTAGTATACTTCACACAAATTTATGCCATATTTTGCCTGTATCTCCAACCAATTTTATCCTGCAGTTTTGTTTTCACAAAGTTTATTGTTTATTATGTCATATCTCCTGATCTGTATGTCATACAATGATTTAATTTTGAAGGTAGATTCAGTGGCATGCATGGATACTGGCTGTTAAATGTGTTGCAAATAGTGTTAGTAGCAAAGAAGCAGTAAATTTAAATGTCTTGCATGGTGTGGCAGCATTTGATGCATCTCAACTGTTTATGATGTCATACCCCCTGAACTATGTGACAGACAACAACATAGTTTTGGAGGTATATTCAGTGATGTATGTGAATACTATTGACAAAGTGTGTCACAAATACAGTTTGTAGTAAAGAAGTAATAAGTGAGATCATTAAGCCTAATGCAGCAGTTTTATTTCATGTACTGCAAAAATATAGTGAGCAATAAGCTTTTTCCTTTTTACCTTCTTGTGGGGGTTATCAGTGAGAAAAAGTTTAAAGTTTGAAATTATGTGTAAACTTCATTGTAAGTCACCGAGTGCTCTTATTCTCAGATACTAGACGAATAAAGTCTGAGTATCCGTGTGTCATGGGCAGCACTTCTATCTCACCCATAACTCCTTTGATAGGTCAGTGATTCTCAAGCCATAGCAACTCTTTCCAGACAATAAGAGACATGTATACCAAATTTAGTTGAAACTGGTCCAGTAGTTTATGAATACATGTGGAACATAAATACATACATACATTTTTATAATATATATGGATTTAGGTCCTTAGACCTTTGCATCATGTAAATAATTTATTTATACTCCAGTGCTAGCACTTTAATATTTTATCTCTGAACTTGCTCTTTATTGTTAGTCCTCACTCTGGTTCTGTGCAGTCTGTTTGAGTTCTCATCTGCTTCCTCCAAAAATTTTTATCATTTTGCACTTCTTTAAAGCATTCTGAACGAAATCTTTCTGAAAGTTCTTTGTTTTCTTTTAATTATTCATGATCCACTTTCAGTTGTCATTTATTGCTATTCTCCTGTTTTCAGGAACACTGCAGCCGTCACCTTTCCTTTAATGCTGTGAGCTTTCTTGAGCACATTTGGTAATCTTACAAAATGATCATGAACATTATTAACGTTTAAAAACTGAATAGAAAGGATGTCTCTCACTGCACTTGTCATCCAGTCAAACATTACTGAACTGAGTTTCATGATGACATTCAACTCAAGGTCATCTAATTATAATCCCAAACAAGTATAAAATTCTTAACATGACATGCAAGAGAGTTACATAGCAGTTGGCATGAATGTAATGGATTAAATTTAATTCTTTTGCAGAGTACACAGAGGATGGAGAAAGGCGCAGCTTCCATACTAGGACCTTGGGAAGCGAACAATATGTGAAATCTTAAATTCTCACCACACTCAACTAGTAAAGATAATCAGCAACTGATTTTACTTCTATTAACATATTGTGACTGCTAATTTTTTTTTAATTTTATTTATTTATTTATTTTTCATCTTTGAGCACTTTGCATGCTATAGATGTTAACAGTTTGTACAGCTTGAACAATACAAATGATACATATAATAATAATACAGAAAACAGTTAGCTTTCCCCACAAACATAGAAGGAGTTTAAGTTACAATTTTAGATCTTCTTTTGCACAAACAAAATATTCCTCTGTGGCATATAAAGCCTTCTTTTTGTGTCAGTTTTGCAGAACATTTCTGAAGGATTTAAATGAGATAGTGTGTGCTTCTGGTAGCAATGGATTGAACAGTCTGACTCAAAGGTATTTATAGTTGTTGTGAGTTTTGGTAACTCTTGTAAAGGGTTGGTCAATCTTTTCTTTGTGACATATATTGTGACAATTAAATTATTGCCTTAATGTGTAGCTCTCTTGGTTTGTGTGGACTGTTGTGACTATCGCCTACTTTCTTGAAAAGCAGCCTACAAGATACATTGTTTTTTAAAATACATGGGAGTTGCCCCAAAGCAGCATGTTATGCGGCTATCAGGAAATGCATAATAGGAGCTGAGTATCATGTTTTCACTCACAAATGTTCAAAATTTCTGTAAAAGGTATATTAACATTACTCTAGATAATTTAGTGCACATAGAATCTGTGTGGAGTTTCCAGGTTATTTTGGAATCCAAGTGGACACCTAGAAGATTAATAGAAATACAATTGTTGTTGGTATTGTGTAAACTAAAAATTACATTTTCAGTTTAATTCTGGTTTACAGTTAATTCATTTCCTTTAAACTAGGTACTAGAAATTCTGAGGATGGCTTTGCTTTGTTCCCTTAGCCCCTCTACATTGTTTCCACTTGCAATGAAAGTGGTTTCATCAGCATACAGAACAGATTTAGACGGCATGATACTAGGTAGGTCATCAATATATATTATAAACAATAAGGATCCCAGTATGGAACCTTGAGGCACACCTCTTGAACATCTAAGAACCAAGAGCTCATACTATTAAAGTGTACCTTCTGCTTCCTATTATTAAGATACAATCCTATAAGAGTGAGTTCTGTATCTCTGATGTCATAGCACCTCAGTTTATCTATTACAGTCCAATTGTTCACAGAGTCAAATGCATTGCTCATGTCAATCAGTAGAGCATCAACATATGACTTTGCTTCAAAGGCAGTGAATATTGTTGAAACAACATTTTCAACAGCTTTCAGTGTGGATGAGTTTTCCCTGAAGTGCTTGTCAGTGTTCTATTGCAGGTGAAATGTTTGAAAATTTGTTGGTACAGGCAATGTTCTTCTTTTTTTAAAAGTATTGGTACAAGAGAAATAGGACAGTAGTCATCAACAAATAACTTGTCTCCTTTAAGCAGGCTGGAAAAGAACAACTCATAAAAATCCAATTTATTAGCATGCCAAATGATCATAGTATAATGTCCACAATCATTTTAACAACAAAATTTAATAGACTGTACAAGTCTTCTGATTTTGAGTTGCTGAATTTTGGCATAGCTACAGCAATATAAGTGACAGCAATTTGTGTCCACTTGAATATAGATGCTGCAGGTTTGTTGTGCAGTACGAATAACATTGCTTTTTTTCTAAATATTTATTAATGTCTGATTTATAGTTGTCATTTTGTTGAGCTGGGTGTCCTTTGTTACCAGAATTAATAAAGAAATTATTCATTTTGTAGGGTGTGATGCTGATAGTACCACAACTGGTTCTATTAGTATTACCCAGTTCTGACTAAAACAGGAATCTGACTGATTTTTCCTTTCCTCCAGCACTTAGTTATTCCTAGTTCACATCCACCCAGTTCTATTGAAAAAGAATGTAATTATTTTACAAATGGCCACCATTCTATTGATCCTACTTCATAAATGGTATGCACAAATTCCTTTGCTGTACATAATAGTATCATTATTCTGCTGCTGTAGATATATTATTGTGTTCTCATCATCTTTAAAGTCTAAGGTGAAATGAGAGATGAAGAAAAGACCAAACTCTTTTGTGCTGTTACATAACATTTAGAAGTTTCCATATAAAAAACAGGAAACACTAGGTAGTGAGAAAAAAATTTAAAGTCCCTGTAAAATGATTAGCTCATAAACTTACCTTGAGGGGCTTGTTGTTTGGTGCCAGTGGTTTAATGGTTAAGTTCTTGCCTGAGGTGTATAAAATCTGATTTGAATCTGGACTCCATAAGGCACAGTAAACAGGGCAGTCAGTATGCACGACAGTTGACCTAAGCATTCCACTACGTGACCACACTTTAACTTGGCCATCTTCTCCAGCTTATTGGCATGAAATGGAAAATATATAGCTATCATGACTAATATGCATTCATACACATAAAAGTGTGATTAATCATAAAACTTCTTATTACATATCCAACACACGGAGTGTTCCATTTACCTTGACCACCCCACATAACTGTTTGCCCATAAGCAAAATAAATACTATATCAAGTTTATGTATAGCTACCTGGGGAACATTCACCAGCATGACTGTCTTTCTTGTAACTTTGTTTGCTATGCAAACATAATATATTTTTTTAAAAATACCCTATATTTTTTAATCGGTAATCCCCATCTTTTTCTCAAGACCTGTTCAAAAAGTATATCACAATGTACCACTCACATAAACATAACATTATCAAAAAGTTAACATAAATTGATTTTGATTCTCGTGCACTAGCACTCTGTACAGGTACCTGGGATAACACAACTCGTCCATTTGTTGGGGCTGATAGTAAACAAATAGAAACACAAGCAATGTGCAACCTGATCATTACTGTTCTACTAACTTATATTCTCCAATGAAGAGTAGCATTTCTATCATGTCTCCATTCGTGTTCACAGTACTTGTACAAACTTTCAAGTGAAGACATTTGACTGAATAAACAGTGTCCATTATTTCCCGCCCCCACCACCTTACATCTTGCCCCTTTCAAGTCATTTACTCTATTTTCTTCCTCTCCTCCTACATTCATCTGCCTTGGCAACCACTCAAAAACAGTCAATGTTGACATGGCCAGCGTGTGTTGTTTGGTGATTGAATGATGATAATGATGACGATGGGTTTAAAGAGACTGAGTTATTAGCCTTTCATTGTACTGGAAATTCATGTCAAATATGTGAAATTTGAAAAGCAGGACCATCAGCTCTAGGGTCTGTGACCTTGTTGTCATGGCTGAAAATGTCAAATGGTTAAAAGTGAGGTAAAACTCAGGCAGCTAAGAACCGTAGCTGGTCTCTGAAGAACACCCAAGAAGGATCATCATAGTCAGTACAATTAAAGTGAGGTGAGAAAATGAAGACTGTACAGATTAGAGTGCTAATTAGCTTAAACAGTTAAATAAATACAATATGCAATAAAAAATTTAAAATACATGAAACTTCAGTGGTGGAAAGTATCCTGAGGCCAGCCATGGCACACACCGCAGTGAGGAGTACTTCCCCCACATCCACCTCTGATCTGACACTGAACATTGAGGTGCATTTAATTCTTTATATAATCTGCTTCCCCTCAAGCAATTTATGTCTTTTTCAGCTGCTGTCCCATCACCCACAAGTATCTGGAGTCGAGAGGTAGACAAGTCGATAGCTTGTCCCAGATCAGCCAGCAGGGCACACACTGTGAAAAAAATGGGCTATTGTAAAGTGACTCCCATAGTTGCAATGGGGTCACTCCTCTTGACACACAGGAAACTTGTAGGTAAGTCTGATGTGGCTAAGACATAATCAGCAAAGTGAGATGGCATTTTTTGAGATGTTTGGAGTGAAGCATGCCATGCCTTCGTGGTACCCTCGATTGCCCTCGGCCTGTTTAGAGTTGTAGTAGCCTGTCGTTCATATCACAGATTTTCAAAATTTGGCATCACAGTGGCAGTTGTAGGTATGTGGCCAACACTCTGAGTTTAAGTTTGTCTATTGCCGTTGCCTCTTTAGGTAATTTGTCAGCAAGTTCATTTCCCAAAATACCCCTGTAGCTCGGTGTCCAGATGACTATTCTGGAGCTGCAAGTCAGTTAACAGGTCTTAGCTGTCAGAAACCAAAACATTTCCAGGATAGCTCTGAAATATGACTTTTAAGCAGGTCATGGAGTCTCTAAAAACAAAGAAGTTGTTTTTTTGGCTACATATATGTGTTAGGCAGAGAATACTTCACCTGCCCCTTTGTGTGTGCAAATGTATAAACAAATCTGCTGTTGACTTTGATCCACTGTGCAGATGCTTGTTGAATTGGGCGAAACATGGAGATACTAAAGGAATTTACATTGGAAAAATGTGGTGTCAGCACATTCCTTAGGGTCATGGAAGAGGGTCCATCCAAACTATAGGAAATGGCCTCCCTGATCACCAGATCTCACTCTGTGTGACTTTTTTCTGTGGGGACACATTAAAGATCTGGTGTATGTACTGCCCTCACCATGTGATGTAGCAGAGCCCCAGGAGAGATTACCGGAAGTGACTGCCACAGCGACGATGCCATGCAAGGACGGGTATGCCAAGAGTTCGATTACCGTATTGACATCTGCTGGGTCACTCGTGGTTCACATATTGAATGTTTGTAATTAAAAAAAATTAAAAAAAAAAACAGAGTTTCTCTTCAAAATGCAATATGTATGACATCTGTACAATGTTTAGTTCTTGTGCAATAAATAATTGAAAGTGTTCATGGACTTAATATACACCCCGTATATACAGTTAAAATTACCCTTCTTTTAGAAACATTGGAAATTATGAAATATTCAGCACACTTAAAATTCCTACTATTAATTGCACAAACTGATGCTGATTATTAAATTTAGTTCTGGATTCATTTATAAAATAATAATAGAAAGTCATGTGTGAAAAAAATTTGTAAACTCTTTGGGAAATTGTTAGTACCACAGAATGAGGTAGTAGTGGGCATGTCTCTGATGTGATCAGACATGTTTTCAATTTTGGCAATAACAATGTAATTTTAGATTTAAAAGTGGAGAGTGTAAAGACAGTGCGATATAGAAAAATGTGATATAATAAAAATTACAGAAACAGAAATTACAGAGCAGGCTTACTTCAGCATTATGATGTCATTTGTAACATACAATGTCAAAAATTTCAGCCTCAACAACCATCCCTAGACTTGAAGAACTGGAGCCAACTACGAGAAAAGAAGATAAGTAAAAAAGTTTATTGTAAGTCTTACTCCTCTTGAAGCTTATTAAAAGAGGCAATTTGGAAGAGAGTGACAATCAACAAGTGATGTGAGGGTGGGAAAGATTATAAGCGTAGGTGTTGTCGCGAATCAATTGACTGATAATGAAGTTTTGTCTGTTGCAGAAGAAGGGACAGTGATTTGTGTCATTTGCAGTTTATATATAAATGAATTTCCGATCACACAAAGAAAGAAGACTGAGAGCTGCCCAACAAAGTCGCATCAACAGTGACGAGGAACTACCAACGACAGACCAGATCAATTGAAAGAGAACTTTATAACTAGAACCAAGGACATCAAAAAGGAAAGATACGTACAAACAATTTGTGAAATTAATTTGCTTGTGGACTCATATGCTTGTTAACAAAATGAACAGAGATAATGGTGGTAGTGATGCAGAAGTGAAAGATGTGGGATCTAGGCAGGACATGTTTGAGCTGAGTGAAAACGTAAGCAGCAAAGACAGTAAAAGCTGATATTTTGTATTAATTTTGGCAAAACTAGAGGAAATGAAGACATAACAATAGCAAATTTAGTGTAGTTAATGAATAGTTAATAGAAAAATTTACTGCACTAAAAGGACAATTAAATGACCCAAAAATTGAAACCGGATAGGGTACAATACTAAATAGACTGACTAAGCAATCAGGTTTCAGAGTTAAAAAACAAGTTGTCAGAGAGTTTACAAGGTGTTGAATGAAAAAGTTGATGTCTTGGAAAATAAATTTATTGTTTTGGAAAATCTGCAGATCAGGAGAAGAATGTTAATCACATTTTAGAGTTCAACAGAAGGCCGTAGAGGAAAAAATGGAACAAAACTTTAATAGCTAAGATCAAAACATTTTAAGTGTTGAAAACAATATGCACACTAATGTAAATGTTTTAGATCAAAAAATTTCAGCTGTTCAGGAAAATTGCATTCACAAAAATCTGTATTCAAGCAATGGTATAGTGTGGTCCAACATTCCTATCAAAAGTTTTCCATCAGCGGATTTTCTGCACCACTGTACAAATAGTTTTGTGTCAGGCATGAGTGACAATCAAAAAATTAAATTTGTTAAAAAATGTCTTGTAGGCAAAGCTCTGTCTTGGATAAATTTAAATTTAAGTCAGTGGGAAACATATCAAAGTTTCGAGAAGAGTTTTTAAATAAATTTTGGTCAGAAGCTGAACAGGGGAGAATTAAAAGTGAATTTTTGAATAGTCCTAATTATAGGAATAGGGACAGTACTTTGATTGAGTTTTGTAAGAACCAACTTAAGAAATTAACAACCTTGACAAACTATTTGAAGAAATGACATTGATTGATGCACTCCAAAGGAGATTAAAGGAAAGGCTGCAGTGGGATTTAGTACACAGACCTGACAATCGTCTTGAACAATTTTTATGACATGTTGACAGGCTGGGTAGGGTAGTAGAAAGAAGTATGTACCATAACAATCGGAATGATAGAGATCACAATGTGAATAACTACAGAAACAGAGATAATGGTAACTTCTATCAGGGTCAAAATGTTAATAGCGACAGGAATTTTGAACATCAGCAGGACATCAATAATGGGGATAACCATGGGCAATTTAATAGAAGAAACAATCATAGAAGTAACTACTTGAGAAATGGCAGTCCGCCTCAATAAAGGTCCACAGTTTTTAGACGAGGAAACACAAAAAGCACAGGACCCCCAATTTACACTTGCAATTACACAATAAGTAATAAGTAATAACAGTGTTAATGATATGGCACAGGTATCTGAAGTTGAACAGAAAGAATATCAGGTTTTTCATTTATGTTTTGACCAAAAGTTTTGTGATACTATGTTTAATTATAGTGCTGTAGGTGTTAAACACAAACCAGAACATGAGAGTAGTGAGAATTTCAATGCAGTATGAACTAATAATTTCTTCTCTTGGTCAGAAAACAGTGTTATTTATGTATGTAAATCAGGTGATGACTGTATTGGAAGTGAACAAGGTGGTATTTTTTATGTAGATATGAATGAGAGCTGTAAAATAACTGAGGTTGGTAAGTCTGAGACTGATGGCTCACTGCAAATGAATGTAGGCGAGGTAAGTGACTTTGATGGAGATGAGACTTACATTGTTAATGATGTTGTTGATGAAGTAATTTTGGAAGAATACGATGATGATGACGATATGAGGTACTTGTGGAGTTTGAGAATAATGAAGTTTCAGAGTTATTTGTGAATGATGTTGACGATACAGATATGGTAAACGATATATGTGATGATGGAGGTGACAGTCATGGTATACCAGTCCAGTCAAAGTAGTTTTTCATTAATGTCATGCAGAGCAATGATCCAAACAGTAAATGTAAGTTATCTATGAGCCTGGAGGATAAAGGTGAAAACTTTTTGAAGTTTGTTTGGGACAAGATTGATGATAACATAGATAAATGTGCATTCTGGAATAAGTTATCTGTGGTTAGTCAAAATTTGTATCCGAATTGATGGAATGAAGTGAAAGAAGATCTAAGTAGGAAATATAATTTTTACATAAATATATTATGTGGTCCTTCTGTGATAAGTAATGTTAGTTGTGTTGTGGATAAGTGATGTTAAGTGTGTTATGGAATTCACTCACTGTGTTCAACCTTTATCTGACAAGATGAGTAACCAAAGTAACGCTATGATACCAGTAAAGTTGATAAAACCCTGTAAAGACAGTGTGGATGTAGCATTTGACGAAACAGAAGGCGATCTTTTACAAGAAGTGTCTAATAACAGAGATGATTCACATTTTGAGTGTCATTACATTAAGATTAAAATTGATCAGTGGGAAGGAAACTGTTTAATTGATACAGGTACCCAGATTCGTGGCATATCTGAACAATTTAGAGACAAGATCAAGTACAGTCAGAATTTTGTGGAAATATTCATAGTAGGTGTAAAGATCAGAGGAGCTACAGGTAAGCAAAGCAAATTGGTAAAATTTCAGGTACTCCTAATATTTAGTATAGAAGACAAAACCTTTGAACATGGATGCTTGGTGACCCCTACACTGGAAGAAAATATAACTCTCTGTATGGATTCGATAGTGAAAGTTGAGGCTTGTTTTGGATGGAGTGCGAAAAAATTGTTTATTTTGGAACATAAAAGTAATATTTATGTGAAAACTAATTTCTGTATTTCTGTGGGAAAAGTTGTAACTATTTGCAAAACATTGTGAACCAAGGGGAGTGCCAGGTGTTTGATGATGATATAGATGTTGATGACACAGAGGATCAAGATTTTGAATGTGTAGTATATCCTAAAGTAAGGGAAGCTACGACTCTTAATGACCTACAAAAGGAACAACTTAGGAATTTGTTATTGGAATTCAGAAATGTGCTTAGTGAAAAACGAGGGAAAGTCAAAGGCTATCAGTACATGATTTACCTTAGAGATCATCAACCTTTTTTTCTCATGCCATATAATATACCATTTTCAAAAAGGAAAGATGTAGAAAAAGAAAATCAGAAAACAGAAACATGGGGTGTAATTGAGAGAAGTAGGAGTGCTTACAATAATCCTTTAGTTGTGGTAATTAAGAGAAATGGTGGAGTGAGAATTGTTTTGGACTCTACACATCTTAATAAATTTCTTATTAGAGAGAATAACGATCCTGAGAACATGGACGAGCTGTTACACAAATTTTATTATGTAAAATACATGATTAGTTTGGACTTGACCTCTGGATTTCACAAGATCCCACTAGAAATTAATTCTAGAAAGTGTACAGCATTTTTGAGTGTAGGTAAGTGTTTTCAATACTGTGTGGTGCCATTAAGGCTAAATGTATCTGTAGCTGAATTCATAAGAGCTCTGGATTCTATCTTGCGAAGTGAAGTGAGTTCAAAATTAATTGTTTATGTTGACGACCTTCTGGTCACTGGAAAGACTCTGGAGCAACATTTGGATCTGTTAAGAGATGTGTTTTCAAAATTAGACTCAGGAGGTATGATTTTGAAAATAGCTAAGTGTAAATGTGGTGTGGAAGAAGTTAAATTTTTAGGACATGTTATATCTTAGAAAGAAACTGCACCTGATAAAGAGAAACTTGATGCTATTGGTAATTTTCCTACTCCTCGCAACAAAAAAAAGCTCGAGTCCTTTTTTTGCATTAACTGGATTTTACAGAAAATTTTGTGGTAGCCAAGCTTTGAATGCTCTATGCTTGTGCAAACTTTTGAAAGAGAATACCATTTAGTTTTGGAATCAAGAGTGTCAGGATGCTTTCAATGAGATCAAAGGACAGTTGTGTCAAAGTCAGATATTGTTCAGACCAGATTTGTCTCTTCCTTTTCTGTATTATGACAGAGAATAGTGATGTTGGTTTGGGTGCTCATTTATTTCTGGAGATTGAAGTTGAAGGTGTTATTGAACATAAATCTCTTGCATTAGTTTCAGGAGACTTAAGACTGACTCAGAGGATTGAAAACTATGTTGGCCGGAACAGTGTATTGATACTTTAATTACTTATACACATGAGAGCTTTGGTCTTTGTGGATCAACCAAATTCACACAAAAGATTCAAGAAAACATGTATTTTTATAACATAGGAAGGAGAGCCAAGAAGAAGATTGCCAGCTGTGACAGATGTCAAAGAGTAAAGGTAAGTAACCAAACAAGCAGAGGCCAAATACCAACCTAGATCTCATGTCTGTGGCTCTTTATGGGCCTTTGCCTTAGTGCAAGAATGGATTCTGTTATGTTTTTGTCGTGTTTGATATATTTTCAAAATTCATAAAGCTGTTTCTTCCTAAGAAAGCTACCAGTAAGCACATCATCTCTAAGTTTGAAAAAGCATATTTTCATCAGGTGGGTATTCCAAAAGTGATTTTATCTGATAATGGTTCTCAGTTTAAATCACAAGCTTGGAAAGGTTTCGTTGATCACACCAAAATAAGGCACATCCTAATCTTGGTGTGCCATCCTTCGAGCAAACTGCAGAAAGATACATGAGAGGCATTGGAAGGCTGTTTAGAACATATTATAGCAGGAATCATACCAGTTGGATTGATTATGTCAGTGATTTTGAAGATATTATGAACAGCTTACAACATTCTTCAATAAGTTTTTCACCATTTGAAATCGTGTTTAATCGCAGACCAGCTAACACTATTTCTGAGAATACTGAGTTTCCACCATGTAAAATTCTGTCACCACATGACAGGGAAGAGTGTGTTAGGGAAATGATGAAAAAACAGGGGGATAGGAGAAAGCAGAGACATGATGGTAAAGGCAGATTTTCTAAGTCTGAGGTAGGAGATCTTGTGACGGTGAAAGCCAAAGAAAAATCTAAAGTGTTAACATCTGAGATAAATTTTTTTTCGATATTTATATTGGACCATTCGAAATTCTTGAAAATCCACATCCTAATGCATACAGACTCGTGTATCCTAAATCTAAGAAGATGTTTGGATTATGCAATATCACTAAACTGAAAGCATTTACACATGATCCATAAGGACCTATTTTTTTCCATTGTGATGAATTTAATATGTAAGATGATGTGATTTCCAGAGTACTGTCTCATCTATTGACTGAGTTTAAATGTATTTGCAGATTTCCATGACTATATGATTGTGTTTTGTTTGTCATGAATTTAGTATGTAAGATGATGTAAATTTTAAAGTTCTGTCTTATCTATTGACTGAGTTAAAATCTATGATACACTACATAATTATGCTCTGTAATAGATTTGTGCTTCAGAATTTGATACATATATGCCATGAGACTAAATAAGTATATCCTTTTGCAATTTTGAAATGGGATGATGTTCATATTTTGTACTGAAAAAATTAGGAATAGTATCTTAGTGTATCTGTGTGTATCACCTTGCTAGTTCATTTTTTCTTTCATTGCATTTAACTCTATTTATTAATGTTTAAAATGTGAATGCTTTTTAATCCTATCTGATGTAAATCCTACATAATTGCTTTTGCAATATAAATAGGGAGAGCATATGCCGTGTGATGTGAAGAAGGTATTCAACACCATATTTGTATTGTATTGTATTGCATTAAACTGGGGACCTATAAATGACAGAGAAGCTTTTTCCCGCTGTAGCCCTCAGTAGTTCACAACCCCACAACAAGCCACAGCAGCCCACCCATCCACCGCCACCCCACTCCAAACCCAGGGTTATTGTGTGGTGTGGCCCCCGTTGACCCCCCAACCACACAACTGCCCCCCTCCCCCCCCCCCCCCCCCCTGGTACACATACATGGAAATGGTGCACAGCAATCGCCGACACAATGAAACTGAGGCGGAATAAGGGGAACCAGTCTGCATTCGCCAAGGTAGATGGAAAACTGTCTTGAAAACCATCCACAGGCAGACCTGCACACTGCACCTAGACGCTAATACGCCTGGCGGATTTGTGCCAGGGACTGGCTCACTTTCCCGCTTGGGAAGCAGCGCCTTAGACCGTGTGGCTATCTGGGCGGGCTAAATCACATTTAGTACACAAAATAATGTTTCAGGATTTGATGTGAATGCTAGACAGGAAGTTACCTGTCCATTGGAGTGTGTGATGAGAACTCTAGGGAGCAAACTGAGAGATGTGGGTGTATCCACTCCCCACATTGCTGCATGGCTGTACCCTGCTGGACCAGTCAAATTACAAGAGATTTTAGGTGCTGGGTAATGTACTCAAGCATCTGTCACCTACATCAGTATTGTGACTGAGATTTGTAAATTGTTAGCCAAGACTGTCAAGTAGGGGCATTGACTTCCCAATACATAATGTAACTTTAAATCACTTTTTTTTTTTAATGAACTGTAAATGAGTCCTATAGGCCTTCGTGAATGTGGGTTAGTTTGTATGGACAATTGGCAAATAGTGTGGAAGACATCTAATAGTATAGACAATATAACAAGATGTATACATGTCTGCTTCCATACACTGATTTTGGTCCTCAAGCTACTTGATTATGTCATCATTCAAAGCACATTAGGTGTCCTTCTCCAAATGGCCTGCACTCTTGTAAAAGTTTATAGAACAAGGAGGTCAAACCACAAGAGTATATGTAACTATGCCAAAAAGGTTGAAGGAAAGGTGAAATGGGCTAAAACTGATGATTGCCCAGATAATAACCAAGATGTCAATGTTAAAGTCTGACTAGGTTTAAGACTCCTTTTAGACACCTCTTATGACAGGCAAATAATTATTGTGGGTCTATTCTAGTCCACAACACCGCAGGAGGAGTTGTATGGGTATGTGTGAGATGCTGGGCTTAAACTTTAGAAACAGCCTCTCACTGAAAGCTAAAGAAATTGACTGAACACATGTTTATGTGCCCTGCATCGATGACATATCCTTACTTTTGTTTAATGTACTGACAAAATAGTCCAACATTTTGATGAAACCAATGTAAATGAATAGAGTTTGATTAAAAATTGTGTATACAAAATGGTATCCCCCTCCGTCCACCCTTAAGTTAGCCAGTCCATTGTTTCCAGTAGCCATAACCCTTCCAATAATCCAATAAATTAATAAAAACTATAAAAAGAATGACTTTAACAAAACTCATTTTATCTGCTAACAGAATTCTATATGATAATGCTAAACAAATAGAAATTTATACATAATGATCAGCAAATATAAATTCAATACATTTTTTCTATTAGAACTGTTTAATTGAGCAATGTACAGTACAATGGCTGTAAGTTCACAGAAAACATAAGATGATCCAAAAACCATATGTATAATACCAACTGTTTTAATAGTATTATGAAATGACATTAAGTTTTGAATAGATTAGTATAATTACTATTATTATTTATTATATATTTGAATCATAATATATGATCTATAGAAAAAATAACAGTGACTATCTATTTGACAAGTTTCAAGCACAGTGTAGTTGCTGAGACCATGTAATTCAGAGGGAGATTCAGTTACCTGTTAGAAGCCCTGCACCATCATAGCTCCAACGAGCACTAAAAATGGCTCCTTTGTGAGCATCAACTGATTTCTCTATTCTTCCATTTTTGTTGACCAAATGGAATTTGCCTGGGAAAAAATAAAATATATTGATGATAATAGAATTATATATGGTACCAATATGAACCATAATCATAATGGAAGTATTAGAATATTATAATGTTAGTAGAGATTTATGAAAAACATTTCAGCAAATTAATATATTTGACATGAAGTCCCTGAGGTAATTAGTCATCCACATAGGGGTTGGAAATCAGAAATCATATGCTGATTCTGGCATCTCAAGAAGTTAAATACAGTATTCCAAAATACCTGTTTATTAACATAAAGTACAAGTTATTTTAGAAAGATTCATCTGATTGCACAAGATTATATCTTTTACACGAATGAAGATAGAAACTTTGGGTGGATTTCAACTTATGCATAGGACAATAAAGTTTTTATTTTCAAAAGAACCATTTGATTTTACAAGGTCATGTATTTTACAGGTGCAAAGGTACAAACTTGGAGTACTATTTACAATTATGTTTAGGATCATAGTTTTCATTTGCTTTTCACAAATGTTCAATCTGTTGTCCAATGGATGCATGATGAACAACCAAATGACAGTAAGACTCATTCCATACTTTTACAAGCATGTCTGGAGTTACTGTATTTACTGTTGTTGCTATGCAGCATCACAATTAACCCAAAACTGTTGGAAAAAGAGGCACATAGATGGAGAAATTCACAACATCCTCTCTCTCACCCCTCCCCACTCAAAAAAAGTACTGTGAGATTGGA
The DNA here is from genome assembly GCF_023864345.2 of Schistocerca serialis cubense. Classification (NCBI taxonomy): domain Eukaryota; kingdom Metazoa; phylum Arthropoda; class Insecta; order Orthoptera; family Acrididae; genus Schistocerca; species Schistocerca serialis. The sequence continues at coordinate 463,065,039 of NC_064639.1, forward strand.
TGACTTGGAGCCGTCCTAAAGAAAAATGAAATTTTTGGTATGGTCTCACAACTGTGGAAGAAGCCAGATCTCCAACATGAGAAATGGTTAATTCCCAGCTGGCAAGATGAATGTACTTCTATGGCCTACACGCAAAAATTCTGCTAAATCAATTCTACCTCTTGAGCAAGCATTCAGGGCCAGCTTGTGGATTTCCACTTAGAGAAAAAAAGTGTCTTGAAACTACTGTTGCCATTGTTGAATGGTTTAAACCAGTGTCTTGAAACTATTGTTGCCATCGTTGAATGGTTTGAGCTCTGAATGTATAGTTCTGTACTCTTAAGACAAATTATGCTGCACTGGTGGACAGGGTGCCAAGGTAAACGTTTAGACTCGATACATCACTAACAGTCAAACCTCAGTTTCCATTTTCATTCATGTAGAAAATAGTGTCTCATGAAATCAGATGAATCTTTTAGAAATGCCAGAATAATTCTGACTGGGGTCAATCAGAACAGACTCAATACACAAAAAGCAAAGCAGAATTTTACTATGCCATGACATACTGTACCATGTGTTCACTGCCCCAGTTGTTTTTATTTGCTTCTATACGAAGTCTCGTAGCCTCTAGCAACTGCATGCTTTCTCTGTTACTCATCATCTCTGTGCTGCCATGTTATATTATAGATGTCACCAAAATAATTGTACAAGTACTTTATAAACAAAAATTTCATAAAGTAATATTACATAAACAATCCTCTTGTGTCCATTTTCAAACGGTTACATAATTATGTTGCGTCTCACAATCATATTTACACTAAACAATACATTAAATGTTCAGATTTAAATAATGACTTCATCCAGTTCATCATACAAGGAAGTCTCCACTGGATGTAGTTCCTGTAAAAAAACTTTTAAGGAATCATTGACTGCTCCACAATAGGTGCCAAATAAAGCTATGGGTTAAGACAGAGAAATGCTAAAACAGAAAAACAATGTGTGCAGGCTTCAATGAGTACCGTAACACAATCATGTCAAAAGACTTTTGACAAAACCTAAAGAAATTCTGGTAATATGTGAAGGCCATCAGTGGTACCAAAGTAAGTGTCCAGACACCTACAGATAACACTAGAACCAAATATAAGAGTAGCAAAGTGAAATCAGAAATGCTGAACTTCATTTTCAAATATTCCTTCACAAATGAAATTCAAGGAGAATTGTCCCAGTCCATTGTTCACAACATTCCAAAGATGAGTAATGTAGTGTCACAGACACTGGGAAACAACTGTAATAAAAAATAATGAAGAAATCTTGAGGGCCTGATGGGAATCCTATTAGATTCTATACAGAATTTGCAGCTTAGTAAGCCAGTTTTATAGCCTTGATTTATCACAGATCCCTCAAACAAAAAACCGTGCCCAGTAGTTAAAGGGAAACACAGGTTACACCCATCCACAAGGATACCAGAAGTAAGCCACCAGAGTACTGTTCAGTATCATTGACATCCATCTGTTCTAGAATCTTAGAACTTATTCTAAGCACAATAAGATATCTTGAACACAGTTACCTCCTCCAAGCCAACCAATACAGATTACGAGAACATCATTTGCACAAAACCCAAAGCTCACTTTTTTCTAATATCACATTCTTAAATCCAGGGGCCGAGGCAATCAGGTGGGTGCAATATTTCTTGAGTTATATACAGCACTTGACTCAGTACCACACCAATGCTTATTTACAAAAATATGATCATACAGGGTCATCATCATCATCATCATTATTCAACAGTTCCAGTTTCCTGGGTACTGGTAATGAGCCTCTTCCACTTTGTCCTGTCCAAATACACCTGTTCACGAAGGACATCATTCACTGTTCATCCTCTGGTCACTATATCAGCCATAATCAAGTCCATCCATAGGGTTTGAGGTCTTCCTTGAAGTCTTTTCCTTCCAAATGTCTTCCCAAATTTATTTTGGCTGTTCTACTTGGCTCCATTCTCATCACATGCCTGTATTATCGAAATCTAGATGCGTCAATTCAGTCTAATAGGGATGTCTTTATTCCGGCTTCTTTCCTCACCTCCTCATTCCTTAACTTGTCCATCTTGGTCTTCTGGATGGTGGATCAAAGAAATTTCATCTCTGATGCTTGCATCCTATCATACAGGGTATCAAATGAAATATGTGACTACATTGGGCTCTTCTTAGTAGGGATGATGAATGTCTTAATTTGGGTGGAAAGTCATTGACAGTTGTAGAAGTAACTTCTCGCATGCCCCAGGTAAGTGTGTTAGAATACTTGCTGTTCATGTTAATAACCTCACAGACAAAGATAATAATAATAATAATAATAATAATAATAACGTCATTTTTTTCAGATGATACAGTACTGTCTGAAGAAATCTGCACAAATATCCTGTCAGGTCTTTATAAGATTTCAGGGCAGTGCAGAAATTGGCAACTCATTCTATGTGTTCAAACTGTAAAATTGTGTGCTCCACAAAACAAAACAAAAAATATATTATCAACAGCAGTAAGTCATAGTTGGTATTAGTCAACTGACACAAATACCTGAGTGTAAAAAGTTCTAGGATATGAAAGTCAACGATCACATAGGCTCAGTCATGGATAAAGAAGGTGGCAGATTTCAGTTCACTCATAGTATACTAGAAAACTGCAATCAATCTACAAAGAAGACTGCTTACAAACCACTCATGTGACTCATCGTAGAATACTGCTCAAGTATGTGGGGTCCTGTACTAGATATGGCTAACAAGGGATATTGAACTTATACAAAGAAAGGCAGTACAAATGGTCTCAAGTTTGTCTTAACTATAAGACATTATCATGGAGATGCTGTAAACCCTAAAGTAGCACACACTAGAAGACAGACACCAAGTATTCGACAAAAGTCTAGGAACTAGCTTTAAGAGATGAATCTAAGAACATAAATCAAACACCCTCATACGGTTCTCCTAGTGATCATAAAGACAAAGTTTGCCTCATTAGAATTCATGGATTGGCATATAAGCAATCATTCCTCCATTATTTTATCCATGATGGTTTAAGAACGCTGTACCTGCTGAAATAACTTACAGGAATGCAGCAGAGTGATGTTGATGAGAACCACTGATATTTCAACAGGAGCAAACCCTGCCATTTTAAGGCATAACTACAGCAAGTAAGTGCTGCACAAGGGAATTTAAAACTTCAGTTTTCAGAGAAACTGCAGAAAGGGAACACACATACACATAACATCGTAAACACCAGTGCCACTAATAGCGATATTCATAATGAATGGATGACTTAGAGTTAAATCTGTCTCTCTGCTTTTTGAAAAGGGAAAGAGCAGGATTCCCTGCAGAATTTAAACAAAACCACTATCTCTATTTATAATATTACTTGCTAATTTTATTTCAGCTCCATCCTTAATACACTATCCCAGTACTTGCAAGTGCATGCCAGAGTCTCCATGTTGTTATATTTCATAGGATGACCGATACCAATACAGTGATCTGCAATGGTGGATTTGCTTGGGTGTTGTAAGCATGTGTGACTCTTAATCCCAGTACAGTTGTCCTCCTCAGTCCTCATACTCTGACCAATATACAATACGTCATACCTGCAGAGTATGTGATAGACACATGCCTTATGCAAATCCAGATCATCCTTTACAGAAACCACAAGATGGTAGATGGTGGTCAAAAAATACATATCACATCATATTTCTGCAAAATGCAACCAGTCCTGTTTGAAATGCTCCCTGTGTAAGACAAATTGGCCGTAGACTTTGGTGTGACCTCAGTATTTTCATCACTCACCTGGTGCACAGTTGGCTGACAGCACAGTGCACATCTGACCTGTCTTTCACTACAATGGTTCTGGTGAAAGGTGACTTTGAGATGGGCTAACTCAGCTGACAACTCTCAGTGTCCAAGATGACATGGGCCCTGTGAACCAAAGTATGAAGTACCTCTTCACATTGAGCCAGATGGTGATAAATATTAGCCTGCGGATGCAAGTCAGTGTGAGTAGGCTTCTTGTAAATGACATGACCCAATGTACCACCAACCTTCCTCCTGACCAACACATCAAAGGAGGCAAGAGAGCCATCCTTTTCCACGTCCATCAAGAAATAAATATTTGGGTGCCCATGAACAGCAAAGGTCCTGATTTAGAGGCTTGGTCCAGCACAGAGTTTTAGACTGCGAAGAAGTTTCTTACCAGCACATACTCCACCACAGAGTGAAATTTTATTCTGGAATCACACCCCAGGCTGTGGCTAAGCCATGTCTCTATGATATCCTTTCTTCTATGAGTGTTAGTCTTGCAAGTTTTGCAGGAGATCTTCTGTGAAGTTTGGAAGGTAGGAGGAAAGGTACTGGTGGAAGTAAAGCTGTGAAAATGGGTTGTCAGTCATACTTGGGTAGCTCAGTTGGTAAAGCACCTACCTGCAAAAGGAAAAGGTCCTGAGTTTGTATTCTGGCCTGGCACTCTGGTGTAAACTGTCATGAATTTTTGCATATGGTTGATTTTAGCTCACACACTGCAGTTAATGAAATGTAGGTAAGATAGTAAAATTTTACTTAAAACTGAGAGCTAAAGGATGTCTCATTCCATTCTCAAATTATTGGGTTTTATATACAAACGATGGCTGCATGAGACTTGCCCATTCACATCCTTGCGCATCATGAATCATGTAGTCACAACAATGGTTGTATTTTATCAACGATTCATGATACTGAAACAAGGTTTTCTGCAAATGACAGCATGCAATGAGGTACATAATTTGTACAATAAATGCTAAACACATTGTAATTCACCATTGTTTGGAAGTAACTCGTCTGCAGCAATGAGGGGTTGGCAACTCAGGACACTTTCAGACATCCATAGTACTGCAGAAAGACCCAAGTGGTGCATGTATACACATCCACAGCACATGGGAAACAGTGTAGTGGGATGTGTACACAGAGCAGTGAAAGGATTAAGGAAGCAGTTCAAATTAAATCAGCAAGTAACCTTATAAATAGAGATGGTGGTTTTTGTTTAAATTCTGCATGGAACCCTGCCCGTTTCCTTGTCAAAAAAAAATGGAGGGACACAATTAATACTATTGCACCTATTGATTACTAATTTCACTATCAATAACTTCTGACTTTGGTCATCTTTGATTTGTGATGACACTAGTGTTTACAGTGTGCACATGTGTGTGTTTTCCCTTTCAGGGGTTTCTCTGAAAACTCAGGTTTTAAATTCCCTTGCACAGCACTCACTCACTGCAGTTATGCATTGAAAATGGAAGGTGTACCCCTGTCCAAACATCAGCAGTTGCTGATGACATCACCCAGCTGCATTCCAGAAAGTTACCTGAACACTGTCTATGGCGGGGGAACTCAAGTCTCAACACTGTAGCTGTTTTGTAAATATCACCGGAGGGAAAGCTGCAACCAGACAGACTTTTTGTGAATGATTAGTTTCACCATAAATGGTAAAAGGAATCAAAAGTGCAGCTCGTTATAGTCCTCCCGTCCCCCTCCTACTGGAAAACATGCTTTCCATCATGCTCGACAAGTGAATGGAATGGGAAGAGGGTTTGGTACAATGGGAGTACCCTCTGGCATGCTCTTCAAAGCAGTTTTCAGAGAATAGATGTAGATCTCCTGTTTACAACATAGCCCAAAATATTGGACTCAGTTGACGTGCAGCAGGGAATCAGTGATCATTAGGTCATTTTGACTGTGAGTGTAAATATAATTGTAAAGGAAGATGTATCTGCTTAGAAAGTGATATAAGAATTAGATTTCAGATTACCTGAGCAGTCAACATGAAACATTCATCTCTGAGACTGACAATGTTGAGTACAAATGGGCAATGTTTAAAGAGTACTCAACAAAATGCATTAAATAGGTACGTGACAACCAAATATGTGACGTAAGGAAAGACCCATCATGGTTCAAAAGCCATATTATAAAGCTGCTCTTGAAGCAAATAGAACTTCACCACAGATTTAAAGGTAACCAAAGCCTCATAGCCAAATTAAAACTGAATAAAGCCAAAATTAGCATAAAGAGAGCCACGTGTGAAGGATTCACCAAATTCAAAGATACAAATTTGTCTGCCCATCTACCAGAAAATTGTGAGTAGTCTTAGACATACGAGGATATGCCAAAAAGTAATGCCTCCAATTTTTTTAATGTGAAAACTTATGTCTTTCTAAATGAAACAAATGTTATTAAAATTCTACATTTTTATGCTTCTTGTCTACACAACTGCACCCTTCTGCCCCTAGAGAGCCCTTAATTGTTTCATATAACACGATGGTAAGTGTGTGTTGTAATAAAAATAAATAAATATTACTAAATATTATTAAATATGCATGTGAAAACGTTTTTTTAATTGATATAACATGATTGCATTATTAGAAATGTTCTGTGCTTTAATGAATCTTTAGGCTATTGGACTTCGTTTCTCACTTTTTCAATTGTAGCTGCTGGCAGCAGACTCCAAGTACACCAGTGTTTGTCATAATTAAGAAAAACCTCCCTACTTGGTTTCACATCACTTGAATAAGAAATACTTAATACTGCTATTAAATTTCTTTCTTATTTCAAACACGTGTGATACAAAATACTCGTAGCCCATCATCCTCTGCACGGCACTGCTTAAGAGATGGTTTGGTTGGTTTGTGGGGGTTGAAAGGACCAGACTACAAAGGCCATCGGTCCCTTTTTCCACGACCATGAAAACCCACAAGGAATAAAACATCAACTGAGGTAACAAGGGACGACACAGAACAAGAAAGACACAGACAAAGACCAGAAAACAAGGAATAAAAAGCAACCAGAGTTTTCAAGTGGTTGGCCAACCATGGAAACAAAAAAGGAAAAGCCAACCACCAAGAGACACACTTAAACCCCCAATCTAAAACCGTAGGCCAAAGGCCAGAGGCAACACACAAAAGGGACAAACCCTCAGATTGAGCAATAAAAGCTCCCTGTTTGAATAAAACTCAAACTAAAGCCTGCCATTGCAGCAGCATCCGTTAAAAGAGCAGGGAGTGTATCAGGTAGTGCAAACGTCTGCCTGAGCACAATTAAAAGCAGACAGCCCAATAAGATGTGGACCACTGTCAACGCTGATCCACAGCGACATAGAGGTGGGTCCTCACGGCGCAATAAATAACCATGCATCAGCCAGGTATGGCCAATGTGTAGCCGGCAGAGGACAACAGAGTCCTTGCAAGAGGCTTGCATGGATGAGCACCACACACCTGTAGTCTCCCTGATGACCCGAAGTTTGTTGGGAGAAGGCAGTGTGCACCATTCAGTACCTCAAGCACCAATGACTTTTTGCCATGACACCGACTGGAGATCACATTCCAGAAGGCCAATCTCCAGGGCCGGGGCACTGATAGCCTGTTTGTCCAGTATGTCAATACATTAATTACCCAGGACGCCGACACGACCCAGGGTCCACACAAAAACCACGGAGCAGCCGCAACGGGCAAGAGTGTGGATGGACTCCTGGATAGCCATCACCAGACAAAAGCGAGGAAAACACTGGTCGATAGCTCGTAAACCACTCAGGGAGTCATTACAGATGACGAAGGACTCACCTGAGCAGGAGCGGATATACTCTAGGGCATGAGAGATGGCTACCAGCTCTGCAGTAAAAACACTGCAGCCAGCCAGCAATGAGTGTTGTTCAGAATGATCCCCAAGAGTAATAGCATAACCAACTTGACCAGCAACCATTGAACCGTCGGTATAGACCACATCAGAGCCGTGAAATGAAAGAAAGCGGTGGCGGAGGGTCTCAGGAGGGACTGAGTCCTTCGGGCCCTGTGCCAGATCCAGCCGAAGGCATGGGCAGGGCACACATCATGGGGGTATATGTATATGGGCCCAGAAAAGAGGTCAAAGAGGAAAAATTGAAGCCCAGAGAGAAGAGCCCAGACGTGAACCCCGATCGTACACCCTCACTGGGGCCGCCGTTCTGGAAGATGGACGCCCGAGTTGGGGAACAAGAGACAGTAATTCAGATGCGTGGGCAAGCTACAAACATGTGCAGCAAAAGTGGCCAGTAGTCATTGGCACCAGATTTGCAATGGAGGGACACCAGCCTCCACAAGTATGCTGGTTACAGGACTTGTGTGGAAAGCTCCAGATGCAAGGCGGATCTCGCAACATGGAAGGCGATGCCACACCGTAAGCCAGGCTCCCATAATCAAGACAAGACTGAATCAGTGCCTGATACAGCTGTAGAAGGGTAGACCGATCGGCACCCCAGCTGGTGTGACTCAAGCAATGAAGAGCGTTAAGATGCCGTCAGCATGTCTGTTTAAGCTGCCAAATATGAAGAAGCCAAGTCAACCAGGCATCAAAAAGCAATCCCAAAAACCGATGCATCTCCACCACAGCAAGAGGTTCGCCATCAAGATGATGCCATGGTTCAAGGTGAACAGTGAGATGCCGGCAGAAATGCATGACGCAAGTCTTGGCAGCCGAAAACTGGAAGCCGTGCGATAAGGCCCAAGACTGCGCCTTGCGAACAGCACCCTGCAGCTGCCATTCAGCAGCTGCAATGCCACTGGAGCTACAGTACAGACAAAAGTCATCAGCATACAAAGAAGGCAATACAGACGTTCCCGCAGCTGCAGTGAGCTCAATGATAGCGACTAAAAAGAGGCAGACACACAAGACAGAGCCTTGTGGGACCCCATTCTCCTGGACTCGGGAGGAACTATGGGAGGGACCAACTTGCACGCAGAAGGAACGAAGCAACAGCAAATCTTGAATAAAAATAGGGAGCGGGCCCCTAAGACCCCATCCATGAAGTGTGGTGAGGATGTGATGTCACCATGTTGTATCATATGCCTTCTGCATGTCAAAAAAGACGGCAACCAGATGCTATCGGCAAGCAAATGCCATACGCATGGCAGACTCCAGGTAGACCAGATTATCAGTGGCAGAGCAGCCCTTACAGAATCCACCCTGGGATGGAACCAGAAGGCCCCAAGACTCAAGTAGCCAACTCAACCTCTGGCCCACCATGGATTCGAGCAACTTGCAGGGATCGTTAGTGAGGCTAATGGGGTGGTAGCTGTCCACCTCCAGTGGGTTCTTGCCAGGTTTCAACATGGGGATGATGATGCTTTCCTGCCATTGTGATGGGAACTCACCCTCAACCCAGATACAGTTGAAAAGGTCTAGGAGGCGTTGCTGGCAGTTCACCAAGAGGTGTTTGAGCATCTGACAGTGGATGCGATCTGGCCTGGGAGCCGTATCAGGGCAAACAGCTAGGGCACTTTGGAATTCCCACTCACTGAATGGAGCATTGAACGATTCAGGGTGGCGCATATGGAATGAAAGACTCCGACATTCCAACCGCTCTTTCAGGGAGCAGAAGGCCAGCTGGTAGAAGCGGAACTCTGAGCATAATGCTCCGCTGAGAGTTCTGCAATCATGTCGGAGTCAGTAAAGACTGCTCCATTCAGGGAAAGCAGAGGTACGCTGACATGGGTCCGATAGCCGTAGAGCTGCCTAATCTTGGCCCAAACCTGCGATGGAGAGGTACGGATGACAATGGTGGAGACATACCTTTCCCAGCACTCTTGTGTGCATCAGCGAATAAGGCGGCAGGCTTGGGCACGGAGGCGTTTAAAGGTTATGGGGTGTCCCAGTGATGGGTGCCGCTTATGACGCTGGAGGGCCTGCCTGCGATCACTAATTGCCTCAGCAATCTCAAGTGACCACCAAGGCACAGTCCTCCACCAGGGAGATCCAGAATAACAGGGAATTGCAGATTCCGCTGCAGAAACAATGCCGGTAATCATCGTTCGAACCACCACATCAATGGCGTCGTGAGAAAGAAGCTCAATAGTGGCAATGGGGGCAAACGAGGCCCAGTCCGTCTTATTCAAAGCCCATCTGGGGAGGTGCCCAGAAGAGTGACGCTGCAGCAGTGACAGAAAGATCGGAGAGTGGTCACTAATGCACAAGTCATCATGCACACTTCTTTGGATAGAGGGTAGAAGGCCAGGGCTGCAGACCGAAAGGTCGATTGCTGAGTACATGCCATGCAATACACTGAAATGTGTGGAGGCACCATTATTTAAGAGAGAAAGGTCAAGCTGTGCCAACACTTGCTCAACAACAGTGCCTCGGCCTGTTGCCACCAATCCACACCACAAAGGGTTATGAGCATTAAAGTCGCCCAGTAACAGAAAAGGTCGCGGCAGTTGGGCTATCAGCGCAGCCATTACATGCTGTGGGACATCACCATCCAGTGGAAGATAGAGACTGCAGACAATACAGCATGAGGCATCCACACCTTAACAGCGACAGCCTATAAAGGTGTTTGAAGAGGGACACACTTGCTGTAAAGAGAGTTAAGGATGTAGACGCAGACTCCACCAAATACCATCTCATAATCTCTTATAATAATCCCGATAGCCACAGAAGGTGGGGGTTCGCATCGCCAGAAACAAAGTTTCCTGGAGAGCAATGCAGATGTAAGGGTGAAGGCTGAGAAGTTGTTGGAGCTCACCTCATCCATCAGCAAGGTGATGGAAAAAAACGCCACATTTTCACTGTAGAATAGTAGGATTGTGAGGCTGGGAAGGCGTTGAACATTCAGTGAGGTGGTTTACGCCTCAGGGTCACCCGCTGCCACTGACTTATTGCCTTAGCAGTCTATATCTATCGTGTCTGAGGGTCCGGTAAGATCTAGGTCCTCAGCCAGAATCTCCACCTCATCCTCAGATGCAGAGCTTGTAGGTAGCAGTGGTGTGGGTGCCACCACAGTGCCTTGGCTCTTTGGGGTATTTTGCTTTTTTGGTTTCTCTTGCTGCCCCTTAGGTTTGTCCCGCTGGGAGGGCTTCACTGATTCAGTCTCAGGGACTGAGGAGGACCATGAAGCCCTACAACCAGCTACCTGTGGTGGCTTCAGCCACTGGCGGGTGTCAGCTGTACCACTGGTAAGATCCTGGGAAGGGAGTGACCCAAGGGACCCCCTCCTAACGAGACCAGGCAAACAAGTTGTACACTTCTCTGGCTTAGAAGTGGACACTGTCATCCCCAATGGTTGGGGGGAGGGGAGGGAGGGGGGGCGGATGTTGCTCCTGAAGTAGGTGCTGTAGGAGCAACAGGAAGGGTAGTGCCCCCCATGGTCAAGGGGGCAAGCGTAGTCTTATGGCTCGGAGAGCGTACTGGAATTTGCTGAACTGATGGGGCTATCACTGTTGTCGTAGCGGCAGCATAAGAGGAAGTCAGTCGCACAGGATGGAGTCGTTCAAATTTCCTCTAAGCCTCAGTGTAGGTCAATCAGTCCTGGGTCTTGTACTCCATCATTTTTCTTTCTTTCTGTAAAATCCTGCAGTCTGGCAAACAAGGTGAATGACGCTCTCCGCATTTGACATAGATGGGAGGCGGGGCACATGGATTATTGGGATGTGATTGGCATCCGCAATCTTGACATGTGAGGCTGGAAGTACAGTGGGAAGACAATATGGCCAAGCTTCCAGCACTTAAAGGATCGCATCAGAGGAGGCATATAGGGCTTGACGTCACAGTGGTAGACCATCACCTTGACCTTCTCAGGCAATGTATCACCCTCGGAGGCCAAGATGAAGGCAGTGATGGCAACGTGATTATCCCTTGGACCCAATGAATGCGCCAGATGCAATGAACACCTTGCCGCTCCAAATTGGCATGTAGCTCATCATCAGACTGCAAAACAAGGTCCCTGTGGAATATAACGCCCTGGACCATATTTAAGCTCTTATGGCGCGTGATGGTAACAGAAACATCCCCCAATCTGTCACAAGTGAGTAATGCCCCTGACTGGGCAGAGGATGCTGTTTTTATCAAAACTGCCCCAGAACGCATTTTGGACAAGCCCTCCAGCTCCCCAAACTTGTCCTCTAAATGCTCTACAAAGAACTGAGGCTTCATCTTCATGAAAGACTCCCCATCAGCTCTCATACAAACCATGTACTGGGGTAAATAAGTCTCGCTGCCATCCTTAGCCTTTCGCTCCTCCCATGGTGTGGTCAGGGAGGGGAACAATTTGAGGTAGTACTTCTGTGCATTGAATTGAACCCTGGAACACTTAGAGACTGTTGGTGGCTGGCCACCAGCAAGAGATGATGTACCATGCTTCATTGCAGATCATCTGCCCTGATGACACCCACTCTCACCAAGGGTCCTCCCCATGGGTGCCACCCAGCCTCAGCAAGGGCCACTTGGTAGCATGGCCATTGTTGGGAGACCCGATGCCCCAGGGAGATAGGCATCTACTCCTTGGCATACGTGAGGAGTTAACGGCACAGGCATCAGCAGAGCGGTCCCTGTGTTGTGCGGGGGCTACAACCAACAGGCAAAGAAGTCCATGGTCGTCGTCAGCGCAGAAATCGTCACTGCATAGTGCACGGGGGAAACCGCACAGAGGAATGTATCCTCACCCAAGAGATGGAGAATGAGCAGGGCTGCAATGTGATGACAAGAAAGGGGGGCTTAAGATCTCAATGCACTAGGGGCACGATGCACCATGTGAGGTTTGCTTCCACAGTTGGCTAGCTCTTCGGAAAAAATTGGAAATATGGAGGTCAAACCCTACAGGGGACCATCACATAAAGACTGAAACATGTGAGACTCCTTTTAGTCGCCTCTTACGACAGGCAGGAATACCGTGGGCCTATTCTAACCCTCGGACCCACAGGGGAGTACTTAATAGAATTTCTCCTTACAGGAGAGTGAGCAAAAAAACAACATGTACAAAAAATTGAATGAATGTTTTTTTTTACTCCATTTGTCTGCACCTTACCACGTATTCATAATTACGTCTTTGCCAACACTTAAGATCTATAGGTGTTTCAGTTTTTTGTTTTTTAATAAATCTTAATTTTACAATATCCTGGGGGCCTTTCACCATGTACTCATACAATTGCCCTCAAACTGTACATTTGCCGTTAGGGGTCGATGCCCTTTATTTGTCAGCTTCTCTTTTATTTAATGTAATAGATATGTCAGCTTATCCTATGTATGTTAAATTTCTACAAGAAATTAAAAGATTATATACATAAAAGAAATTCAAAACATCAGAACCCGCAAAGGTGTCTTTGAATCAGATCATCATCTTCTCTAAATAAAAACAAAATTCCAACCCAACAGAAAGCTAAAAAGGCCACCCAAAAGTACCAAACCAGATCCGGAATATCTGCAACTCAACAAAGAAAAAATCATCATGCAAATTAATCAGGAAAAATCAACAGACTGGAAGAAACTAACAGAGAAAATTCAGGAAGCCCTCAAATTAGGACAACCCCCTCGCAACAGGAAACATCGCTGGTGGAATGCAACCTGTGATGAGGCAGTCAACAACCGAATAACTGGATGGAAAAAATTTAGCTGTCACAAAACTGAAGAAAACTGGGAGAACTTTCTTAAAACTCAAAAACAGACCTCAAAAATAATTAGAAAAGAAAAACGGGGATATGACAACAACAGACTCTCTGAAATCCAGCAGGATTTCATCAAAAATAATACAAGAATTTTTTATAAGACTTTCAGAGAAAACTTACAGGGATACTAAGCACCTAGCTTGTGCTTCAAGAAACCCGATGGCTCTTTGGAAACCAACACAAAAAAAACTGCAAAATCTTAGTCCAATATTTCAGTTCCCTCCTCAACTGCGAACCACCCCAAGAAAAACTTGTCTTCTCTTCTCCAGTATTCACACACCCAGACTCACATGCCCCGGATCTTGAAGAAATTATGGAGATAGTCAAGTAGTTGAAAAATAACAAAGCACTAGGAGAAGATGGGATCATTGCTGAGTTCTGGAAACTAAACGATCCTATACTTATGCAGAAATTACACCATATAATGTCAGACATATGGATAACGGAGCAGATACCAGAGGACTGGAAATGCGCTCTAATTCACCTGCTACACAAAAAGGGCGACAAGACAGACATGAACAATTACAGAGGAATTTCCCTGCTCCCAGTCGCTTACAGAATCCTTTCCAAAGCGCCTTTAAACAGGATAGAATCCCAAGCAGATACACTAATTGGTGAATACCGGGCTGGATTCAGAAAAGGACACTCATGTGCGGAACAGATCTGGTGCTTAAAGACAATATTACAAATGAGGAAATACAGAAATACAATAGTTACATTCATCGACTTCAGGAAAGCATATGATTCAGTGCACCATGGAACCCCGTTTAAAATCATGGAAGAATTTGGGATCGACCAAAAGACATGAAAAATCACAGAACAGACACTTACAGGAACAATGGCCAAAGTGAAATTCATGGGCGAAGTATCAGAACCCTTCGAAATCAAATCTGGAGTCCGACAGGGGGACGGACTATCCCCAATCCTTTTCAATATTGTTCTAGAAAAGATAATCAGGGAATGGGAACCTCACGTAAAGGGTATCCAAATTGGTATCAAGAAAGAGAACCGAATTAAAGTCAAGTGCCTTGCTTTCACTGACGATATTGCAATTATCGCCAATAACAGAACAGAAGCGATTCACGCAGTGGAAAAACTACATGAAATTTCACAAAAAACCGGACTACAGATATCTTATGAAAAAACCCAATATATGGAAAGGCAGCCAGAAAATAAATCCCCTTTAATAACAAAATATGGTAAAATAGCACAAGTCTGCCATTTTAAATACCTCGGTGTAACTATACAGTCCTCAGGATTAAACCGAATTGCCAATGAACAAAGAATCACCAAGCTCCAGAAGGCCTTCAAGCTAACATGGATGCATTACAACAAGAAGTGCATTTCGACAGACGCAAAATTAAGGCACTATACAACAGTGATTCTTCCAGAAGCAATCTATGCAGCTGAAACAATGGTGATTGATGGTCATTCAAAAATTAAGGAAATAGAAAAGCAGGAAAGAAAAATTCTCAGGAAGATTTACGGTCCAATCAACAAAAATGGCATTTGGATGAAGAGACCACAAAACGAACTCTATAGAAAGATCAACATAGTATTAGATGAAATCAGAAAGCGCCAAGCCAAATTTTATACACACATCTACAGGATGGAAGACTCCAGAACAGCAAAGAAATTATTCAATATTATAACAAGGAGTAAATGTGGCACAGAATGGCTGAAAGAAGTCCAGAGGGATCTACAGCAGATCAACATAAAAAATCTTGAAGATCGCACTGAGTGCCGGCATAAAATCACAAGTGTGAAGTTTGGGGAAAGAACATCGCGTCAGCCTGGTAAAAAATGGACAGAGGAACAGAAGAAGGAGCATTCTGAGAGGATGAGGAGGTTTTGGGAAGCAAAGAACAAAAACATCCGAAGATGAAATTATGAATTCAAGTTCAATCGCTCTCCTAAAGGGGAACAATCGTTATAAAAAAATGGCTCTGAGCACTATGGGACTTCACTGCTGTGGCCATCAGTCCCCTAGAACTACTTAAACCTAACTAACCTAAGGACAACACACACATCCATGCCTGAGGCAGGATTCGAACCTGCGACCGTAGCGGTCGCGCGGCTCTAGACTGTAGCCCCCAGAACCGCTCGGCCACTTTGGCCGGCAATCGTTATAATAATAATAATAATAATAATAATAATAATAATATGATAGCACATATTTGAATTTAGCGAGCTAACAATAATGTTCAGTATGCTTCATTCTCACTGCCAGGTTCTACACTGGCGCACTGGCCGATTTGGCGACTAAGACCTAGACACTAACGGTCACATGTTAGATGCTGCAGGGTGTGTACGGGAACAAGAGAAAAAAATTTCCGGATTATAACCGTATTTTTCCCGGGTATCCCATTTAAAAAATATGCTTTTTTCCGGGTGAAAATACACTTTTTCTGTGCTAAGTGTCAGTAGGTTTTAATTATATTTCCCTCGGAACTGTAAAACTTATCAATCCTTTGAATGGTTAACGTTTTATACACTGGTGTAGAACTTCCAGAAAAAAAAAGAAGAAAAGATGGGGGAGAGAAGTTTTGGAAAGACCTTTGATTTTCTTATTATGAAAGTATAAATTCGAATTGCACCAAACAAAGTGCATTAGTTTCCGGAGCATTGAAATCAAGATTCCGATATCCTTTTGTAAGCCAGTCGTATCTCACGCCATGTGATCTTGCCAGCTGATGACAGCAGATATTCCGAGCATAGGACATGTGTTATAGTCAGCCAATAGCATGGTCACTGTTACATACCATGAACACACAGAGGAAAAGTTGACGGTTTACATTAATATACATAGTATAGCTACACGAAAAGCTAAGCTTTCACATATAATATTGGTCTCTAAGATTAACAAGCTACAAGAGAAGCTAAGCTTTCACATGTAATATTGATCTTTTTTTGTGTGTGTTATACTTTAAGATACATCACACAAATATGCCAGTAAATTTAAAATTATGACATAAATGTCTGGTCTTCTGAGCTCAAAATTCTTGTAAGTGGCTGGGCCTCAAAGTGTTCAGTTTTAAGCGGTCTGTGATTAAGAAATTCATCACACTTTCTCACACGTAACATAATTCATCTTGCGTAAAAAGAAATTTACTTTGAAAGTAACACTTTTCAATCCACTGTTCGCAATACTATCTGGAGAATGTTGCAAATAGGTTCGATTTAGCAGTTGCCAGAAATGCCAGAAAACAGGCATTATTGCGCGTGCGCAGCTGCAGTGGTGTAGGAAGCCCACATGTTTGTATGTATAAAGCATAAAGAGATCTTACATTACGCCATAAAAGAAACAGGACGTCAGAGGATACTCCTAGAGCATCAGAATTTCGTAAACCATACTAAAATTCATAATTCGGTTTGAACTGCACATTCATATTTTCCAGATTCACAAGGAAGTAGATCCCATCTGATATTAAGCTTTTCAGTGTGGTTTTTGGGATGTAAATTTTCTTGAAGTACCAGTATTGTACGATCTCATTTTCGGTTCTTTATTATGACATAATTTCGTACATGTCAGGAGATGATAACGTGCACCTGAAATTCAGTGAATAAATAAAATGATTGCCTTCGTGGAAAGATTAATAAAGCCAAATTTCTTCAGCAAACTTGCAAAAATAACTTCATTGTTCTGCAAGGCGATTAATGCTTGATTGCTAATAACTTGGAAATAAAATAAACTCAGAAAACTGAAACTAATAATATATTTTTGCCCTCTGTAATTATGTGAATGTATTTTAATTCACTCGATAGCTCCCAGCCACAGAAATCCATTTTGTTTTCATTTGACGTAGGAGCTGTAAACAAAGAGAAGCAACGAAATCACTTAACGCAAACACAGGTCATGTGGAGACTAACTCCCTCCCATGTGCAAATCTGGAAGCTAGGGCACGTGAGAAAAATTTCTTTCATTTGCATCTGGCTGCTTGCTGCTTCTGCCGATACAGCTAACAGCCACACTTCAAGTGGCAGGAAGTGGGAAAAGGTACTGCTCATACATGAGTCAACTGTGCATGCACATGAGCCTGCTGGCAACTGGTCAAACGAACCTAATGGGAACAGTTGTGACATCATGCTCATACAAGCAGTTTATTGTTACGAAGTATTACATAGTCTTCGCCCTACGGCCTTTGACATATTTTTGCTATTTGCAGACGCTTGTCCGTGCATGATGTTTTATTGTTGTAAATGACGTATTTCCTTTGCCACTAAAGTTTTATTTTTTATTTTTTTTCCTCTTGTTTGTATTTTATTGCTGCAGTATTATTCTCCAGTGGCATGATACAGTAACATTCTTTGCTAGAGAATCAATTCTTACCAGTCAAAAGTACAAAAATTTAACTGAAAGCTAAAACAATGAAAAATACCCGGAATTACGAAAAATTCCCAGGTTCTTCCCTGTTTTCACTTGGATGAAAAAATTCCCGAGTTTTTCCCGGGTCATATTCACCTTGTGCAACCATCACACATGCGTGCACTTGTTTTCTTAGTGTTGATTTCACATTGAGTGTCATACTTTCACCTGAGTGTCACATACTGATGAATTGTCATGGCATTCGTCTTCATTCTGGATGCAGTGGGTGTGTGCTTATTGTTCAAAATCCAATTCTGTGGCAGAAGATCTCCATTTTTATGGCCCAGGCATCATTATTACCCATTGTACTCGCATTTTCAGTGAAGAGAAGACCAACCAACAGCATCTGTTGATGAGGTAAGTACCTGCTCGAGCCACTTTAGTGCACTTGTTAAAGTGTCAAGCGTTGTGAGCCACAATACTCAGAAATTATTTTGATGCACACGCATGTTCATGTCACCACACTTGACCATTCACTTGTTGAAAGAGACATATAGCCATCCAAGTCATAGTATAAATTACTTGTCCTTAAAGTTCATTTTCTCATATAGATTTTGTTTTCCAATGAAAATTCATAGAAGTATTGAGTTTCAACAATATACAAAGCATGACAGCTTATACCTATGGCTATCATTCCATCCATCGCTTACGCAATGAACATAAATTTCTTAAGTTTTAAAACATCATAAATTTTCATTAACTGGGTTCTGTTACTACAGTGTGTTTGTTAGTTTCAACTTCTCTTCATTCACATCACATGTACAAGTTAATTACATATCACATTATTATGACACAATACAAGCATATGATACATTTATGCTTCATTTTATACATAGGCTTTTATCATTTATGAGAGCTCATTTCTTACTTGGGTAGAGGAGGGAGAAAAACATTGGAAATAGGACTAAAACACTGTGCATTGCTGGTCTAACTATGTTTGGCGCTGTCTCCTTGTTTGCGAGGGAAGAAAGGAAATACTCATCCACTGGTTCAAGGATTTATAATGAAATGTTACTCGTACAATGATGGACTAGTTGCCAAGGAACTTAGTTTCATTGAAATAATGTGTACTGACTAATCATCCATGTAGTATCATGTTGTTTCTTCATGTGTTAGTGTTATTTACTTTAATTCATGTGTAGCTTAGATTGAAACATGATATTTTAATCAACGTAGACTTATATTTCTCGATACCTAGAAATGTCATTATTCAAGCATTCAGGTGACACAATAAAGTTAATTGGTTATTGTAAAATCAAACGCTTAAATGTTTGTGTGTACTCTGCACTGAACAGATACTGATAACTGTCATGTAGATACATTGTGATGATGCATATTTAATTTTTCATTTGCCTTATGACCTTTGTATAACTATCCTTATAAATTGTTTACTCGAGGTGTGGCCCACTTCTCCATTCGGTACCTGCCACTCTCAGCGTAATTCTCTTCATGCCATGATGATGCACTGCTCACTGAAAGAAAAAATTTAAAGCTAACTTAACACTAATTGCATTTTGTAGCTCGGTGCCAACTGATACATTTGGTCATTGCATACGTCTGCAGATATTTCCATACTTTGTTTAAATTCATAGACATTCTTTTTTCTGTTATCCATTACGATCATTTACTCTGCAAAGAAAATTATTTGAAATTTCTCACGGTGTTTTGCCATTAGTCCTTAGCTTACACGTCTTGTACGGATTTTCATAATATTTCCATTTGCCTGTGTATACATTGTATATAGCTTTGTATTTAATTAAATCTCTGTGTACATATATTAATAGGTTCCTTAGTTCTTAAATAGTAGATGTAATTGTGTAGTATTTCTGTTTATTCTGTATCTAAGTTAACAGTTGCATACCAATGCTGTATGTTGCATTGGCCAACGCCAATGGGAGGGGTCAGCGACTGACCCCACAACCATTATACATTCTCTATCTAGGATAAATCACATTACTTATGTATTTCCATAATTTTGGCACATTAGAAGATTAAAATGTTGATTATTATTAGGGTTTCTGGGACATTTTTAGTAAAAAATATTTTTTTTTTTTTTTTACATTTATTTGTATTAATTTCACAATTACATGGATTACTTAGATTCACATTCAGAACACTTTACAATACGAATTACTACTTCTTTCTTGGTGTGTGCAGGGCAGATACACTTCCTGCAAGAAGTGCAAGCCTTCATGTACTTACGGTCTTTGCTTCTGGCGCATAAGTAACAGCATCCTTTCTTTGGTAGATTATGCACAGCTGCATATTACTTTCCGTCGCTGCTCTGTAACGTTGTTTCCTCTGCTCACAGCACCTTGATTTTGATTACACTCATACCCAAAAGTTGATAACGCTGTAGTGTATTTTGAGTGTAGACCTACTGCATTTAGAGCACGTCTTTTCATGTTGAGGTCACAAAGTTCACGAGCAAGATCTTTCAGGTATTTCTTTCTTCCAGAACTCTTTGAGCTTTAGGATAGTTCACCACTAAATTCATTGTCTGAACTCTCCAGCAAATTTCTAATTTCGTCTTCTGTCAATTTCATCTTCTTGTACATTCTGTGAAATGCCACAAAGATATTACCTTCAACTCACCACACTGTTTACCGGTTGACTGCGAGTGGTGATTGTTGACATGCTACACCTTCAGTTATAACAATCGCTATAACTCAACAATGTGTATAAACCAAAAGCTGTTCTTATTGTCGATTGTAGCAATTATAATTGCGATAAATGTCATGTATTTATTAAATAAACTACTGAACACGACAGGAGTTTTAGCCTAAAAACTTCGTTAGGGTCAGTTACTGACCCCACCCATTGGTATGCAAATGTTAAGTACTTGTATATATAGCACTCCTATTTGGTTGCGCCTTCTGTCACCCTGTCGCACATGTGCACAAGTCAATGCCTCCTCTCTTACTACTGACGTCAGCGCATATTGTTGAGCACAGACAGCTGAGCCACAAGCTAATTTTGTTTATACTTTTGCTTCGCATGAAGTGGTGTGTCACCTTTCATTGCTGTTAATTTTCTGCCAACGTGTACAAATCAGAAGAATTGCTTATGCCCATACACATTACTTTATCTTAAAATACTCTCCAGAAGAAAAACAAACACAAACACAAAATGTCTGTATATGTGTGTGTGTGTGTGTGTGTGTGTGTGTGTGTGTGTGCACGTGAGTGTATACCTGTCCTTTTTTCCCCCTAAGGTAAATCTTTCCTCTCCCGGGATTGCAATGACTCCTTACCCTCTCCCTTAAAACCCACATCCTTTCGTCTTTCCCTCTCCTTCCCTCTTTCCTGATGAAGCAACCGTGGGTTGCAAAAGCTTATATTTTGTGTGTGTGTTTGTGTTTGTTTGTGTGTGTATCAACATACCAACGCTTTCGTTTGGTAAGTTACATCATCTTTGTTGTTAGATATATTTTTTGTGGTGTCACCACCTGACACCACACTTGCTAGGTGGTAGCCTTTAAATCGGCTGCGGTCCGTTAGTATACGTCGGACCCGCGTGTCGCCACTGTCAGTGATTGCAGAATGAGCGCCACCACACGGCAGGTCTAAAGAGACGTCCTAGCACTCGCCCCAGTTGTACAGCCAACGTTGATAGGAATGGTTCACTGACAATTAGGCTCTCATTTGCCGAGACAATAGTTAGCATAGCCTTCAGCAACGTCAATTGCTACGACCTAGCAAGGCGCCATTACCAGTTAATATTGAGATTGTAAAACATGTACCGTCAAGAGCGATGCACACCAATTATGGATTAAAGTTAAGTATTCCAGCAGCAACATACCTTATTGGCTATATTAATTACATTGTCCTGTTCCAGACCTCACGCCAGTTTGCGTGAGCTTAAACGCGTGCCTTTCGGCCTCCTCTAGCAACACGGTGTTGGCTCTTCTGCCAACACATCACATGGCGACAAGCTAAATCGCGTTTGTACCAACTGATGCACTAATTTACTTGTGTTATGGCTTCGCCACAATCTCCAGATGTACTGTCCGAATTTTATCGCTTGCAGACTCAGCAGACGCAGGCCTTATTGGAAGCCCTTGGACAGCTCGTCCAGGGTCAACGTGCAATGCAAAACAATGCGGCAGCCCCCGCTCCACCGCTACCGCAGCCACAATATGCAGTTGCACCACCTTTTCGTCCTTTTGATGAGGCACTGGAAAGCTGGATGGAGTGGTCACGCCAATTTGGATTCCATCTCGCCGCCTACAGAATTCAAGGTATTAAGCAGCAGCCTTTTTTGCTTTCTTGTGTAGGAGTGTCCACCTACCGTGTGATAGTGAAATTGTTTCCCCGATACGATGTAGCAACTCTGTCCTACGACAAAATTTTGTCTGCATTAGATGCATATTTCAAAGAATCAGTCAATGTAGTTACAAAAAGGTATACCTTCTTTCGTACAAAACGTACGGCCGGTCAAACTAATCGGGAGTGGGTTGCAACTTTGCAAGGCCTTACTAGGGATTGTGCTTTTGAGTGTGAATGTGGACTCCCTTATTCAGGTACTATGGTGTGTGATGCAATTGCACAGAACGTTTCTGATGTTCGTATACGGGAACAGATTTTGAAACTGGTCAATCCCTCCCCTCTACAAGTGATGGACATATTGGATTGGCAGGACATACTTGACTTTGCTCAGGAATCTTTTGAAACTTCGCCACCCGTGTGTCAGGTTAACCGGCCCGCCGGGCGAGCTGCACGGAACAGTAAACAGCCCTCGCGCCCGTCCGCGCAGCTGCCGCCAAGCTCTCCGCTATGTGTGCCGTGCAAGCAAGCAAATGCAGTGCTAAAATCATGCCCGCGGTGTGCTACCAGACATTCGCGTGACAATTGCCCGTCACGCCAAGCTATTTGCTTTTTCTGTCATAAAAAAGGACATGTTCAGAGCGTTTGCCAGAAAAAGCTCAGATCGGACACTCACAACCATTCCAGGCCCTTTGCATCGCGCCAGAATCGGAATCGAACCAAGAATACTCAGGCTCGTGAACCTTTGCCCATGGAAATTCATGTAGTTCATTCCACTCCGCCCAGTGCCACTTTCTCTAACAGTGACTGTGTTCGTCCCACAAATAGTGTGCATCGACGTCGACGGAAATCCCGTCAAGTCGCAAGTGATTCTGTACCAGTGTCAGTTCACGTTGCACGAGACAGTCGCTCTTGTCGTCAGCAGGACAATAAACTTTTTGGAGATTTGGTCATAAATGGCAACGTGATACCATTCCAGCTCGATACCGGAGCTGCAGTTTCTCTGATCAATCACGACACGTACAAACAGCTGGGCACACCTCCGTTGCGTGCCGCAAATGTTCAGTTAAATAGTTATTCAGGACAAGCTATCCCTGTGTTAGGACAGTGCAGCCTTCTTGCAACATACAAGGGACAAACAAAACTTGAGTCATTTTACGTCCTTCGTTCTTCTTCTGCTGTGAACTTGTTTGGTTTGGATTTATTTCAGTTGTTTAACTTGTCTATAGTCAATCAGGTCCTATCGGTGAACCAGACTGTGCCTTCAGCCGGTGTTTCTCGTCTATGTGAAGAGTTTGCAGACAATTTTGCACCGGGCCTTGGTTGCGCTAAGAACTATAAAGCACATTTGGAACTGAAAGTAAATGCGCAACCGAAATTTTTCCGAGCGCGCAAAGTTCCCCGCGCATTGCGTGATGAGGTCGCAAGAACATTACACGATTTGGAATCGCAAGGTGTGATTGAACGTGTGCAGGCTTCTCTCTGGGCATCACCCTTAGTAATTTTGCCAAAACCTTCCGGAAAATTGAGACTTTGTATGGACTTCAAGGCAACAGTGAATCCCCAGCTAGTGACTGCAACTTTTCCTTTACCCCGCCCGGAAGATCTTTTTGACAAACTGTGCCCGGGTAAATATTTTTCGAAGTTGGACCTCGCGGATGCGTACTTGCAAATACCGGTGGATGACGAATCCCAGCGTTTTGGTGGTTAACATGCATCTGGGTTTGTATTGATTCAAAAGACTACCATTTGGGTGTGCCTCCGCTCCTGCATTGTTTCAGCACTATTTACAAACTGTCTGTGCATCAGTCCCTACTGCAGCAAACTATCTGGACGATATTGTGATCTCCGGAAAGACAGAAGACGAACATTTAGCCAATCTCAGAACACTATTTCAGGTCTTGCGACAAAATGGTCTTCGCTTGCGGAAGGACAAATGTGTGTTTTTTGCTCGGGACTTACCCTACCTGGGCCATGTACTCAACGCCCAAGGCATACATCCCAGTCCCGAGCACCTCCGTGCCATACAAGACTTGCCTTCGCCGCAGAATTTGAAGCGGCTACAGAGTGTGCTGGGAAAAATCAATTACTATAACAGATATGTGTGCCACGCCTCTTCCATTTCAGCTCCGCTTCATCGCTTACGCCGTAAAGGTGTTCCGTTCATCTGGACGACAGAATGCGAACGCGCCGTTCGCCAGTTGAAATCGGTGTTGCTTTCTAATACTTGCCTTACGCCATTCGATCCCCGGAAACCCCTATTGTTGATGGTAGATGCATCAGATTTCGGGATCGGTGCTGTGCTTGCGCACAAAGATGGTTCGCACGATCGCCCTATTGCCTTTGTGTCCAACTTGCTCTCGTCTGCGCAAAGAAATTATTCACAGATCGAGAAAGAAGCTTTGGCTCTCGTATTTGGTGTTACTAAGTTTCATGATTTCTTGTATGGTCGTCACTTTACCATCATCACAGACCACAAACCTTTGACATCGCTTTTTCATCCGACCAAGCCTGTACCTCCACATACAGCGCAGAAATTCATTCTCTGGTCTATTTTCCTCTCGCAGTACTGCTACGATATCTTGTATCGGTCCACTGCTAAGCACGGAAACGCCGATGCGTTGTCCCGTTTGCCTGTTGCTCAGGATAGAGCATTCGATTCTTCCGAACTTGCTTGCATGTTCATTGATGCGGAAACCGATGACGTGGTCGAATCGTTTCTGATTGATTTTCGTCGTGTAGCTACGGCCTCAGCTGCTGACCCTGCCCTTGCTACCATTTTGCGTTTTGTTGCTACGCAATGGCCCTTGTCAAAGTCACGGATCAAGGATCCGTTGGTTCGCCGATTTTTTGCTCACAAGGAGAGACTTTTTGTTCGACGTGGTGTTTTGTTGTTGCGTTATGATAATGATCAGTCCAGGGTCGTAGTCCCATGTTCGTTACAGTCCTCTGTCTTACGACTTCTCCACCAAGGACATTGGGGTATAGTGCGAACGAAACAACTTGCTCGTCAGCACTGTACTTGGTTCGGAATCGATGCTGCGATTACGAATGTATGCTCTTCTTGCATGGCTTGTGCCGAACAACAATCCGCACCGCCGCGGAAATTCTTTGCATGGCCAAAAGCCACTTCCCCTTGGCAACGCTTACACATCGATTTTGCTGGTCCATTCTGGAATGCTCGATGGTTGGTTGTGGTAGATTCCTTCAGTAATTTTCCTTTTGTTGCCTGGATGTCTTCCACGACGTCATCTGCCACCATCCAAGCGTTATCCGCTATCTTTTGTATTGAAGGTCTTCCACAGACTATTGTTTCCGACAATGGCCCACAATTCATGTCCGCAGAATTTCAGTCATTCTGCAAGGCCAATGGTATTCAACATCTGCCATCCGCGCTGTTTTCGCCTCAGTCAAACGGTGCCGCTGAATGATTGGTCCGGACTTTCAAGTCACAGATGTTGAAGTTGAAAGAGTTGCATTCTCGGGAGGACGTGTTATTGCTCTTTTTGTCTTCGTATCGCTCTCAGCCCCGAGATGGTCGCTCGCCGGCTGAGTTGCTCCACGGTCGTCCTCATCGAACCTTGATGTCTTTGCTGCATCTGCCGCATCAGGTTCCTGTGCAGCGGCAGACACCTGCTTTTGCTCTGGGCGACGTTGTATACTATCGTAACTATCGAGGTTCACGGCGTTGGCTTGCAGGGTGCATTCTTCGCTGCCTCAGCCGCGCTATGTATCTGGTTTTGGGGGCCTCTGGTGAGGTGCGTCGGCATCTCAATCAGCTGTGCCTCTGTCGTCGCACGGGTTCTGCCGCTCCCCGTCTGCTGTCAGCGACAGTGCCATCCGGTCAGTGCCCTGGGGACCCATCTACTGGCTCGCCTCATCCCCAGGTGTTACCGACGATGCCTTCCATCTTGCCACATGGCAACGCACCGCAGCCGCCGCCGCCTGTTCTCCCGCCGGCGACGCCCGCAGTGGACACTTCACTGCAGCCGCTAAGCGCCTCCCTGGGTCACACGCTGCCGATCGCTTCCCGTGACCAGCTGTCCTCCAACATGGACCTCTTGCCCGCTCCGGACCAAATGTCGTCTTCGCCCGTCAGGTGCCCCATTCTCATGGAGGTCGACCCTTCAGCCCCTCCTGTCTCTCTAAGGGCGCATACACCGCATGTTGGTGTGCACCCTGGACTAGGTTTTCAGGCGTTTCCTAGCTCCCCTCGGACCGAATGGCAGGGTGCGGGTGGCACAGCCTCGCCTGTTGTTAGGCTCCCCACCTTGTCGCATACGTCAACATGGGGTCCTCCCCACGGCAGGCAGAAGCCTTATAACACAACCGTACGCCGATTTGTGGGGGAGGAATGTGGTGTCACCGCCAGACACCACACTTGCTAGGTGGTAGCCTTTAAATCGGCCGCGGTCCGTTAGTATACGTCGGACCCGCGTGTCGCCACTGTCAGTGATTGCAGACCGAGCGCCACCACACGGCAGGTCTAAAGAGACGTCCTAGCACTCGCCCCAGTTGTACAGCCGACGTTGATAGGAATGGTTCACTGACAATTATGCTCTCATTTGCCGAGATGATAGTTAGCATTGCCTTCAGCTACGTCAATTGCTACGACCTAGCAAGGCGCCATTACCAGTTAATATTGAGATTGTAAAACATGTACCGTCAAGAGCGATGTACACCAATTATGGATTAAAGTTAAGTATTCCAGCAGCAACGTACCTTATTGGCTATATTAATTACATTGTCCTGTTCCAGACCTCACGCCAGTTTGCGTGAGCTTAAACGCGTGCCTTTTGGCCTCCTCTAGCAACACGGGGTTGGCTCTTCTGCCAACACATCATTTTTCCCACGTGGAATGTTTCCCTCTATTATATCCATATCTCCAGAAGAAAAATTAGACTTAGAGTCATGTACACAATGTACAATGATCTTGTGATAGAAAGAAAAAATGCTACCTAGCTTCATTCTTCCATAAAAGCTTTTATGTCTTTGTGGGGGTGGAGAACCTTGTCTCTTCCGTTTTATCTTAAACTAACCTGTACATCCCATGGTATGGTATTTTGGAAATTAGATATTGTCCTGAATAGAGGAATTGCCACTTCTTATTCAGTTTGTCATTTTTTTTTAGAATGCTTCTGTAAGATCTCCTTGCCCTTCAAAAAATCGTGTAACACATTTCAGTTTCTTACTATAAATTTTCTTTCTATAATCAGCCCTGTTTTCTAGTGTAACCATGGCATGTTGATTTTGTCTTGTAGTGTCATCTCTGTAGTGTGTACCTTTAGTATGGGTGACTACCACTCATTAGTTTGTTTTGCCCAGAACATCAGTTCATTAGGTATGAATCCTGTTGAAGAGTGTGGAAGGTTATTGACAACTTGCATGAAGTGAGTTACGTACTCTACCCATTAGGTGTGTGTGTGAGGGGTGTACGTCCTAATAAACTGGTTAAATTCTTTAAAGACTCTTTCTATTGGGCTTGTTTCTGTGTGGAAAAGGCTTGCTAATACATGTTTTATGCCCTATGAGATCATAAATTGTTTCCACTTTTGCCCAACGAAATACGAAACATTATCGGTTAGTAGTCCATTTGGTTTACCTACTCTTCTCGAATAGTCTTCCACAATTCTTTTTCTGATATCTGTGGCTGTTGCATTTTTAATGGTATACATTTTGAAATGTTTCGAGAAAGTATTGTCGTAGAAGAAGCTGAGTACCACAGTCACCATGGTGTAGTGGTTATGGTTGCATGGAGGGTCGTGAGTTCCAAACTCACTTGAACTGTAAAACTTTAATTTCTATACTCGGTTCAAGTACATTCTAGAAGTATCCACAAATGGGTCACTCCATGTCAATTCAAACAATTTGAGAAAATGTTCCAGCTGATAGTTTCAGATTTGGCTGAAATTTAGCACACCAATGCTACCAAGTGTGGAACACTCACGTACAAAATTTTAAGTTCCCCTGCCAATTAGTTCCAGAACTATGGCTTGTGAAAGAAGGTGGCGTGATCCAGAAATTGCAACCCGCATCTGGCAACTTCAGGTCTTAATAACTTTGGAACTATTCCGCACAGTCCAGTGGAATTTTTACAACCCAGCAACATCCACTTAGAGAACACACACTATGAATCGAAACACCAACAACATATTTCTGAGGGAAAATAAAAAATTCCAAAATGTTATTTAAAAAATGTAATACGTTTAAAGGTACATATTGTTGGTGCCTTCTATGCCAAATATAATTCACTCAAAAACGTTTTTTTTTTTTTTTTTTTTTTTTTTTTGTGGTAAGCTTAATGTGGTCTAAACACATACCGAACTCATCTTGCCCATATCGGTCACACAAACAGAGTTACATGCACACAAAAATAAAAAAAATTGAAAAATCACCTGAAAAACATGGATTTTCTAAGTGTGGTAGCAAGTAGCAAGGGGACAAGTGATATCCAAGCCAAATTTCAAACACTGCATAAGTAGACCATAATATAATATGTGGCAAAATTTCAACTTGTTATTGCAAGGCATTTGTGTACAATAAAAGTTGACACAGATGTATTTGGTCACGTTTCTTTTAACATGATTTAGCAAGTAATAGTGATGATGCAGACGGCTTGTTTCAGATAAAGCTGCAGCAATTGTTGGGAACCATTAGGCAACAGAAAGTTAAACAATGGTAGTTTTCAGGGACAGAATGAGTCATTGTTAGGCAGGAACAACAAAGGAAACATGCAACAATTACAGGTTACTCATGTTTTTAAGATTCCAGTTCAGACTGGTCAGTACTGTTGTGGAAAGTCAGTATGGAGGCAGAAGAGTGTACTAGTGGTGCTTTTGTTCAAACAAGTTGCAGTGTTGGTAGAGCACAAGCATCTGAATGTCATAAAACAACATACGGAACAAAATGTGGCATTCACTTTGTACTGTATGATCTGGATGAATCAGACCAAGATTTGTTGCTATGGAGATCTGGGACACACCCTGTGGGCACAAGCAGTACAGTTCCCGGAAACTTTAGTGTTTGTTGTCATCATATGAAAGTGTTTCTGGAAAAGTATTCTTTCCTACAAAGAAGTTGTTTTGATCCATTTCGGATTCATAAGAAGACAGTGAAGGGTAGCCTCAGAGAAATTGATATAAAATCAGTATTGAAAGTGAATCAGTGCATGGGACTTAACATGAAACCAGGACAAAATTATATTACAGGTGTTACACTGCTAAAAAGTGAAGAATATTCTGATAATTTACATGACAGTGATGAGAGTATCAGCCACCTACAACCACAGCGGATGAGCAATTAAATACTTCAGTGACTGCTCTTGGTTTGTCTCCCATGAAGACACACAAAGTTGGGAAAAGAGACAGGCCCAGCTATGGTAGAAGAAAACTACAAGAAGCTCAAATGGAATTAAAACACAAAATAGCTGACACATAATGGTGGAAGAGGAAGAACTATCTGCTCAAAAGGAATAGAAATCATGCCAGAAATGCTCTGATTTGGACAAAATTTTGCATGATATGAAAGAAAAATGTGCCACATCCACACGCCAGAAAAAGTAGCTGTTCTTACCCTTGCACCTTCCAGCTGGTCCATTGACTACACTGTAAAGGAATTCAATGTTTCTATATATATGGTAAAGCAAACTAGGAAAATAAAAGCAACACAAGGAGTGGTTCCACCACTTCAGCAGGCTCTGGGTAAGCAATTGAGTTCAGAAATAAAGGTGCTAGTGTTGGAGTTTCATGAAAACAATGACTACAGCCGAATAATGCCTGGAAAAAAAGACTGTGTAATGGTGAGAATGGGAAATTTATGTGTACAGATGCAAAAAAGACTGTTGCTATGCAACATACCAGAACTATATGTAGAATTCAAGGAAAAATATCCCAATACCAAAGTAGGTTTATCATCGTTTTTCAATCTTCGGCCAAAATGGGTTGTGCCTGTAAGTGCAAGGGGCACACACAATGTTTGTGTATGTGAGACCCATCAAAACGCTAAGCTGATGTTTGCTGCTATAAAGGATTCTCGTCTGAATTACAAAGGTGCAATGAAGCTGCTAGTGCGTGACATCAGTTCCTACCAGTGCATGATACACAGGTGTGAAAAGTGTCCTGGTAAGGCAAATCTTGAAGAACACATGAATAACAAACTGTATGGTGAACTCCTTATGGATGACAATGAACTTGTTTCTTATAAACAATGGACACACATGGATCGCACAAGTCTTGAAACAAAGCAAAGACAGAGGAAGATTTTGTTGAAATGTGTTGTCAAAAAACGGACAAACTAACCACACACAGCTTCACAGCAACAGCACAATCGGCTTCTCTCCAGTTTTGTAAGGATAATTTGAAACAAGATGAAATTATAGTAATACTAGACTTTCCTGAAAATTATGCATTTATAGTTCAAGGTGCCATCCAAGGATACCATTGGCACAACAGTCAAGCAACTCTCCAGCCACTTGTGATTTACTATAGAGGTGAATCAGGTGATGTGTCCGTTATGAACCTGTGCGTTTTTAGTGACTGTTTAACTCATGATGCCATTGCAGTTCATGCCCACATTTGCACTGTCATGGCATATGTGAAAAACAAGCTGCCTCGCATACATTTTGCACAAAATACTTCAGTGATGGTGCAGCTAGTCAGTACAGAAACTGTAAAAATCTCAAAAATTTATGCATGCTTTACCATGATTTTCAGATTCGTGCAGAATGGAATTTTTTCACAACAAGTCATGGTAAAAATGGTATAGGTGCTACCATTAAGCGCATGGCATCACGAGATAGTCTGCAGCACCCTACAGAAGGTCACATTCTAACATCTCTTCAATTATTTACCTGGGCACAGAAAAATGTCTCTGGCATACAATCATTCTATGCTTTGAAAGATGAGGTGAAATCAGTCGAAGAGTTGCTAAAAAGCAGACTAGAACGTGTTAAAACTGTTGCAGGCACAAGGAGCCATCATCACATCTCGCCAGCGGACTCTAACAATGTGCAGATGAGCAGACTGTCCAGTTATAACTATAGGTTCACGCACAACATGTGTCTTCACAGTGTGTCTGACTCAGGATTCAGAAGCAAAAGCAGCAACATACGGTACAACCAGGTTGCTATGTTATTGCTGTTTATGATGACAAATGGTACTTAGAATGTGTTGCCGAGTGCTGTGAAGCAGAAGGTGATGTTATTTGTGAACTTCATGGCACCAGCAAGGTCATTTCATTGGCCACAGTTGGCAGACAGGTGTTGGATTCCTTTTGAACATATTCTTATGACAGTTCCAGTTCCTACCACAGTGTCAGGAAGGACAGTACAATTTGCCACTCAACGTACAGAGTACAGTAGCTAAAGTGTGGGAGAACTTATGTTTGAAGCACAATCGACTGGTTTCTAGCAGTTAAAGTGCAGTAAACATTAATGACAGGTTGTGTTAATCGGTCTATATGTTGTTGCTTAGTGATTAAACAGTTGTGGGAGTGGATAAGAAGAGGCAGAACAGTTTATGATATGTTTTTAAAAAATTGTGTTGTGGAACAATGGCCACATCACCAAATACATCTGTCAACTTCATTGTACACAAATGTCTTGCAATAACATGCTGAAATTTTGAGATATATATCATTATGGTCTACTTATGCAGTGTGTGAAATTTGGCTTGGATACCATTTGTCCGTTTTGCGCTACCACACTTCAAAAATCCATGTTTTTCAGGTAATTTTTCAAATTTTTGTATTTTTGTGTGCATGTAACTCAGTTTTTGTGACTGGTATGGGCATGATGAGTTCTGTGTGTGTTTAGGCCACATTAAGCTTACCACAAAAAATTTATACCCTTTTTGGGTGAATTATATTTGGCATAGAGGGCACCTACAATATGTACCTTTTAACGTATTACATTTTTTAAATAACATTTTGGAATTTTTTATTTTCCCTCAGAAATATGTTGTTGGTGTTTCGATTCATAGTGTGTGTTCTCTAAATGGATGTTACTGGGTTGTAAAAATTTCACTGGACTGTGTGGAATAGTACCAAAGTTATTAAGACCTGAAGTTGGGTCTGAAGATAAGATTGCCAGATGTGGGTTGCAATTTCCGGGTCATGTCACCTTCTTTCACAAGTCATAATTCTGGAACTAATTGGAAGGGGAAACTAATACTTTGTACACGAAAGTTCCACACATGGAAGAATTAGTGTACTGAATTTCAGTCAAATCTGAGACAATGAGCTGGAACCCCTGCTTGAACTGACATGGAATGACCCAAATGTCAAGAACCATTGTACTGGAATGTTCTGTAACTGTATATATACCGTATTTTTTCTGGCTGGAGGCAGTACGTTTCACGCTCTTGTATGTGCAAGCACTGAATAAACCTTCGTTAAGTGAAGTTAGTGTTCGCCATTCACCTAATTACACCTTCTTCTACATGACATTATTCTTGTGGAGGTGCCAGGCACTGGGACTTACGATAGTGCACATTACCAACGACACAGTGGCTCCCATCATGCCACGACAGAGCCGCTGTTTACATGGCATAAACCCGAGTTCGAGCCATACTCAACAGATCACAATCCATCGAAGACAGAAGAAGAAGAGGATGTTACGATGACAGCAACTGTGTGCCATCGCATGAGACATTCTTCTGGGCACTCTGGTGACAATGACCAAGATCCAAACAAGTGGCTGAAGGTATATGAGCATATAGAAAAATTTAACAAATGGGATGACACCATGTGTTTGGCTAACGTATTTTTCTACTTGGAGGGCACTGCCAAGCAATGGTATGAGAACAACGAGGAGAAGTTCACAAGCTGGGAAATATTCCAGGTGGAAGTGTGCAAGTATTTCGGCAAAACACAATGACAGAAGTGCAAGGCTGAAGATAAATTAAAGTGCAGGGCACAGCGTCCAGGAGAAACTACAGCATCCTACAGTCAAGATGTCTTGGAGCTATGTAAAATAGTGGATCCTAGAATGAAGGAGGAAGATAAGGTTGCACATCTCATGAGGGGTGTTGCTGAGGAGATGTATCAAGCCCTACTCCTGAAGGAGGTTTCGATAGCAGAAGACTTCATAAAATGGTGCCAGTATATCGAGACAATGCATCAAAAAAGGATTACATGCAAGAAGTTCGAATGGCTTCCAAATGTCGTATCGATGTCTGTGATGGAGGAAGGAACCGATTTCACGAGTGTTCTTCATCAGATAGTGAGAGAGGAAGTTCAGAAGGCACCTGGATTGCATGGCGAGCACAAAACCGAGACACTTCAAGAGGTCATAAGGGAGGAAGTGGAACAGGCATTGAACCCAGTCACTTGTCCTTCATCTCCCTTTAAAACTGTGAGAAAGTCGAGACCCAGGTGAAGTTACGTTCCTACAATGCTGCATGAGGAACCTGATGTCTGGAGGACCCAGGATAACCAACCCATATGTTTTCACTGTGGACGACCGGGACATGTGGTGCGCTATTGTCGAGAAAGGCGGCGGATATTTGACGACGCCTGCACCAGAAGACAGCAGACCGATCTTAGCTGACGCCAACTCTGGGACGATGAAGATGAAAAAGACGATGTGGGTGTAGGACGACGTAGGTCACAATCGGCGCAAGCTAGCCGCTGGAGAGGACGCTCCCCAACATGTCAATCAAGGTCTCCATCACCATTTAGTAGCTCCAGCTGACCTAGCCGCCACAACCTGGAAAACTAAAGGGTGCAACCTTCCTTGGAGGTGAGGATGCCGAAGAAAAAAATCCTCTGCCGTCAATCACTACAAAAATGATAGGAAACTACATTGATATCCTCATGGATGGCCAACCAGCCCAAGCTCTTGTGGACTCTGGAGCATTATATTCAATCATTTTGGAGAAGCACCGTCACCAGTTGCAGAAAACTGTATTCATCGACAACAAAACATCTCTGCTGAGGGTGGCTAATGGGAAATATGTAAAACCTACATGAAGATTACCATTAGTGTGGGTATAAGTGGCCACACACAGCCCTTAGAATTCGCCATCTTACAAGAGTGTAGTCATAATGTCATTCTCAGATGGGACTTTTTGAAAGCTTCTCAGGCAATTATGGATTGTGGTCGCTCGAAGACTATCCTAGATGAGATGAGATACTATGGACAGGAAGATGTGCATCTGAGTGTGTGGAGACTAAGTGTGCTGGATGAAGTGATCATTCCTGCAGTCAGTGCCAGAAAGGTAATTGTCATGTGTCATGCCATGCATCGACCCATGGATCTTGTAGTAGTATGTAAGAGAAGCATACCACTGAAGAATAACTTGGTCATACCAGCCTTTGTCATCTCATTTAAGAATGGATTCGGTGAATTGTGGATAGTTAACTGTTGCCCAAAATTGCAGAACCTTCCAAGACGCATGTGCGCAACAAACGCTGAGCCATTAATTGCAGAACAGCTGAGCATCATAGCAACCTCCCGTGCCAAGTCTGTGGACGAAATTAGTGCTACCACTACAAGACAAGATTTTCTAGCTCAACTATCATCATATCTCACTAAGGAGCAACAGAAGAAGCTACTTGCCATTCTTCAAGAGTTCTCTGAATGCTGCAATCCACAGGTGAAAAGCACATTAGACAAATTGACAGTGAAGCACTGGATTAGCACTGGAGACCATCAACCAATAAGCCAGAGAGCATACCGTGTGTCAGCAACGGAACACTGAATAATTCATGACGTGGTAGAGAAAATGATGAAGAATGACATCATTCAGCCTTTGCAGAGCCCATGGTCGTCACCAGTGGTTCTTGTCAGGAAGAAGGATGACAGTTGGCGCTTTTGTGTTGCTTACAGGAAGCTTAACAAGATAACTAGAAAGGATGTTTACCCTCTTCCACGAATTGACGATACATTGGACTGTCTGAAGGGGGCCAAGATTTTCTCAACCATGGACATGTACTCGGGGTACTGGCAAATCGAAGTAGATGAAGCTGATCATGAGAACACTGCATTCATCACCCCTGAAGGTCTGCATGATTTTAAGGTAATGCCGTTTGGTTTGTGTAATGCACCAGCAACTTTTGAACGGATGGATAATCTTCTAAGTCATCTGAAGTGGACGATGTGTCTTTGTTATTTAAATGACATTGCAGTGTTCTTAGAGACATTTGATGAACATACAAAAAGACTGAGGGCCATTCTTAAGCGTCTCCAACAAGGTGGACCGAAACTTAATCCAATAAAGTGTCTCTTTGGGGCAAAAGAAATCAAAACACTTTGACACCTTGTGTCAAATGAAGATGTGCGGCCAGACCCAGAAAAGGTGAGATCTATAATGTAATTTCCTATTCCTAAAAGTATTAGAGAAGTGAGAAGCTTCCTCAGATTATGTTCTTATTACCGTCATTTTATCAAAGACTTTTATGTCAAAGCCAGGCCACTCCACTAGTTGTTAAAAGCTGATGCTAAATTTATCTGGGGTGGTGCTCAACAAGATTCTTTCGATGTGCTGCAAAAAGCTTTGACGACTGGCCCTGTACTTGGTCTGTATGATGAGAGAGCACCTACAGAACTACACACAGATGCCAGTGGGTATGGGATCATTGCTGTTCTGGTGCAAATTTCGGATGGAAAAGAGAAGGTTATAGCCTAAGCTTCTAGGACACTTACAAAAGCCGATAGAAACTATCCAACTACAGAAAGAGAATGTCTTGCTGTGATCTGGGCCATGTGCAAATTTTGACAGTATCTCTATGGAAGGCCGTTCACAGTTGTTACAGACCATCATTCAGTTTGTTGGTTGACAGGTCTTAAGGATCCAACAGGTAGACTTGCCAGGTGGGCACTACGTCTTCAAGAGTATGACATTACCATAGAGTGCAAAAGTGGAAGAAAACACCAAGATGCCAACTGTCTCTCAAGAAACCCTGTGCAAGACCATCAAGACTTTGATGAAGATAGTGACTGTCTTGCTGCACTCCAGGATCTCTCTGCTGAGCAGAAGAAGGATGCCAAGATATCTCAAACAATGCTTGCCTTAAATCGATCAGAGGATGTGAAAAGACAATTTAAGGTAGTTAATGGATTACTTTGCAAGAAAAACTTTGATCCGTTTGGAAAGAGGTGGCTACCAGTGATTCCTAAACAACACATGCGCCTAGATGTTCTACACAGATTCCATGACACACCTGAGTCTGGATATTTAGGATTTATTAAGACACATGATAGGATCTGCAAGAGATTTTTCTAGCCAGATTTATTTACGAGTGTCCGTCACTATGTGTCGCACTGTTGAGAGTGCCAGAGGAGAAAGGCAGTTCCTCAGAAACCACCTGGCCGACTCACACCAATTCCACCAGCCTAAACGCCTTTCCAGCATGTTGGCATTGACCTCCTTGGACAATTTCCAACATCTGCTAGCGGCAATAGATGGATGATTGTTTGCACTGATTATCTGACACGCTATGCCATTAAAAAAGCCATGAAAACAGCAAAAGCATTTGAGGTACCCAAATTCATCATAGAAGACATTGTATTAAAACACGGTGCCCCAAGGTCAATAATTACAAATCAAGGGAAAGTTTTTCAATTGAATCTTGTGACAGAGATAAACCATCGGTGGAACATTACTCATCACATGATGACTGCCTACCATCCGCAAACTAACGGGCTTACTGAATGCCTTAATAAGACCTTGGCCTACATGCTATCAATGTTTGTCAACGTTGAGCAGAGCAACTGGGATGAGGTGCTACCTTTCATGACATTTGCCAACAACACTGCCAAACAAGACACCACAGGATTTATGCCATTTTTCCTGGTGTACGGGCGTGAGGCGACTACGACGATGGACACTGTGTTTCCGTTACATCCTGATGACGTGGACGGCGACTACATCGACCAGGTGTTAACCAGAGCTGAGGAAGCTTGGCAGTTAGCTCGACTCCACAAGCTGCAGGCTCAAGAAAATGACTGCCGAAGGTATGATGCAAGCCACCGCCCTGTTGTCTACCAGCCTGGTGACCTCGTTTGGATCTTCACTCCTGTTCGGAAGGTTGGTCTCTCTGAGAAGCTCCTCAGACGCTACTTTTGATCTTATAAGGTTGTAAGAGAGTTGTCTGATGTAACTTTTGAAGTTGAAGATTTCGACCTTGACACAAGAAGACAAAAGATCAGAGATACGGTCCACGTCCTTTGAATGAAGTCCCATAAGGATCCTGCAATCCAGGGTAAATTCAAAGCTCCAGTGACAGGTAACAAGCAGAAAGATGACAAAGAGCATAACGGCAAAGGACGTTCTAAGATAACTGCCAGGGCGACATCGGGAGTCAGAGTATGCAGGACCGATGACTCGTTCCCAGACTAGGAGGACGTAACACCGAGACGCTGTTCTCTTAAGGAGGGAGCAATGTCGCAGAAGAAGCTGAGTAGCACAGTAACCGTAGTGTAGTGGTTATGATACTAGACTGTTGCATGGAAGGTCGCGAGTCCAAAACTCACCTGAACTGTAAAATTTTAATTTCTATATTCAGTTCAAGTACATTCTAGAAGTATCCACAAATGTCAAGAATCATTGTACTGGAATGTTCTGTAACTGTATATATATCATATGTGTTCTGGTCGGAGGCAGTTCGCTCCACGCTCTTGTATGTGCAAGTGCTGAATAAACCTTCATTAAATGTAGACTGGCAATGGCAAGGAAAGCGATTCTGAAGAAGAGAAATTTGTTAACATCGAGTATTGATTTAAGTGTCAGGAAGTCATCTCTGAAAGTATTTGTATGGAGCGTAGCCATGTATGGAAGTGAAATATGGACAATAACTATTTTGGACAAGAAGAGAATAGAAGCTTTTGAAATGTGGTGCTACAGAAGAATGTTGAAGATTAGATGGGTAGATCACATAACTAATGAGGAGGTATTGAATAGGATTGGGGAGAAGAGAAGTTTGTGGCACAACTTAACTAGAAGAAGGGATCAGTTGGTAGGACATGTTCTGAGGCATCAAGGGATCACCAATTTAGTACTGGAGGGCAGCGTGAAGGGTAAAAATTGTAGAGGGAGACCAAGAGATGAATACACTTAGCAGATTCAGAAGGACGTAGTTTGCAGTAAGTGCTGGGAGATGAAGAATCTTGCACCGGATAGAGTAGCATGGAGAGCTGCATCAAACCAGTCTCAGGACTGAAGACCACAACAACAACAACAAGTGAAGTTAGTGTTTGTCATTCATCTAATTACACCTTCTTCTATGTGACAATATCATCTAGTGCTACTATGTATCTTACACCTCCTTTACTTCTTGGATATGGACCAGCTATGTCCAGGGATACTATATCTAGAGGCTTTTTTTAGTATTGGACTGTTTTGACTTTTTATATATTGCACGTAAGTGGCCGCTGTCTTTGGGTGCCAGAGCCTGACTGCAAATGTGTTTGATGTGAGCAGCAATCTGCTGGGGTGGGCAGTGGGGGTAAGAAGGAGGAATGAAATGAGAAGGTTTAGCAGGTGAGTTGGGGAAGAGGCTGTGCTGCCTGTGGGAGCATGCAGGGACAGGATAGGGCTGCTAGGATGTGTGTGTGTTTTGTGTTTCAGATGAAGGAATTTGTCTGAAAGCTCAATAATTTAGCAGTCTCTTTCATTGTACCTGTCTGCAATTCAATAGCTCCTGACTTTCATGTTCAGTTCTAAAGCTTTCAAATAGTATTTCTTTCACATTTTTGCAATTTTCACTTCCAAGCTCATTTCACACTTGTGTCAACCTTTCTTCCGTTTATATAATTCATGTTCAGATTTTACAAAACAAAAGCGGCTTTCCACATTGCTTACGTTGAAGTGTTTTTCCCTTTCTTTGTAGAATCAAAAAATGTACAGCCTTTCCTTCCTCACTAGAATCTACTTATTACTGTCCATGCTTTTTTTTTTTGGGGGGTGGGGGGGGGGCTTGGAAGGTACTCTATTTTGTTGTGGATTTTACTTAGCACAGAAATCATCACTTGAACCACAAATCATGGAACTGTTTCAGTTATTTCCTGTTTTTTCTTTGGATGGCAGTTACCGCTGAAACAACTGGATTTCAGTTATATCAGGGTTTTTTTTCCAGTTTAAACTAACAGTTAAAACTGCTCAAAATAACCTGTTTCCGAAATAATCGATTTTTGGTTCCTTATTCCTATTATTCCTGCAATAAAGAAAGAAATCAAACAAAGATGAAAAATTATGACTCTCTTGGTTTCAAGATACACAGCAACAAAATATAAAATTAAATGGGCAAATAAAAGAAAACTTAGTCCATCCATCATTCCTTGCTTTCTTGAAAACTGATAAGTGGCTGAATACTACAAAAAACCAGCACTATTCTCCTATTGATCCTAATTTTTTGCAACTCTGCTCAAAACTTATGTTGTAATCGGGGGCCATATAACTATTTGGGGAAATAAAAGAAAACTTAGTCCATCCGTCATTCCTTGCTTTCTTGAAAACTGATAAGTGGCCGAATACTACAAAAAATCAGCACTATTCTCCTATTGATCTTAATTTTTTGTAACTCTGCTCAAAAATTATGTTGTAATCGGGGGCCATATCACTACTTGGGCATTACGAATAGTCAATGCTAAAAGGTGAAAACTGAGGCCGATCAACTCTGTCAATTTTCGAGGGCTACAACCAGATAAAGACATGTTACGTAGACACAGGCAGCAGACCAGCTACTTTCTATTTTAAATGTATATTATGAATGAACTGTCGTTAAGCTTATACACTCCTGGAAATGGAAAAAAGAACACATTGACACCGGTGTGTCAGACCCACCATACTTGCTCCGGACACTGCGAGAGGGCTGTACAAGCAATGATCACACGCACGGCACAGCGGACACACCAGGAACAGCGCTGTTGGCCGTTGAATGGCGCTAGCTGCGCAGCATTTGTGCGCCGCCGCCGTCAGTGTCAGCCAGTTTGCCGTGGCATACGGAGCTCCATCGCAGTCTTTAACACTGGTAGCATGTCGCGACAGCATGGATGTGAACCGTATGTGCAGTTGACGGACTTTGAGCGAGGGCGTATAGTGGGCATGCGGGAGGCCGGGTGGACGTACCGCCGAATTGCTCAACACATGGGGCGTGAGGTCTCCACAGTACATCGATGTTGTCGCCAGTGGTCGGCGGAAGGTGCACGTGCCCGTCGACCTGGGACCGGACCGCAGCGACGCACGGTTGCACGCCAAGACCGTAGGATCCTACGCAGTGCCGTAGGGGACTGCACCGCCACTTCCCAGCAAATTAGGAACACTGTTGCTCCTGGGGTATCGGCGAGGACCATTCGCAACTGTCTCCATGAAGCTGGGCTACGGTCCCGCACACCGTTAGGCCGTATTCCGCTCACGCCCCAACATCGTGCAGCCCGCCTCCAGTGGTGTCGCGACAGGCGTGAATGGAGGGACGAATGGAGACGTGTCGTCTTCAGCGATGAGAGTCGCTTCTGCCTTGGTGCCAATGATGGTCGTATGCGTGTTTGGCGCCGTGCAGGTGAGCGCCACAATCAGGACTGCATACGACCGAGGCACACAGAGCCAACACCCGGCATCATGGTGTGGGGAGCGATCTCCTACACTGGCCGTACACCACTGGTGATCGTCGAGGGGACACTGAATAGTGCACGGTACATCCAAACCGTCATCGAACCCATCGTTCTACCATTCCTAGACCGGCAAGGGAACTTGCTGTTCCAACAGGACAATGCACGTCCGCATGTATCCCGTGCCACCCAACGTGCTCTAGAAGGTGTAAGTCAACTACCCTGGCCAGCAAGATCTCCGGATCTGTCCACCATTGAGCATGTGTGGGACTGGATGAAGCGTCGTCTCACGCGGTCTGCACGTCCAGCACGAACGCTGGTCCAACTGAGGCGCCAGGTGGAAATGGCATGGCAAGCCGTTCCACAGGACTACATCCAGCATCTCTACGATCGTCTCCATGGGAGAATAGCAGCCTGCATTGCTGCGAAAGGTGGATATACACTGTACTAGTGCCGACATTGTGCATGCTCTGTTGCCTGTGTCTATGTGCCTGTGGTTCTGTCAGTGTGATCATGTGGTGTATCTGACCCCAGGAATGTGTCAATAAAGGTTCCCCTTCCTGGGACAATGAATTCACGGTGTTCTTATTTCAATTTCCAGGAGTGTATTTTATAACCCTTACCATAATTTTGTTTCTCATTTATTACATAATAGAAATGGCAGACAAATCTTTAACATTTTAAAGCAAATGAATTCCTGTACTTCATTGCTACATCACTTCATAAAACTATTTCCAGACTAACGTTGGTGCCATTCTGCAATACAACAGATAACCAGCAATGACAGCAAGAAACTACCATACAGGCCACATGGTGTCAAGTCTTGCACACTGCATGTATACATGTACCTTAAGCCATGACACACAACAATAGGGGCAGTATTGTCTCAGTAATGGTGTATCAGCTCTCATGTCATGTGTTTGTTGCTTGTTTCTATCGGCACTGTTATTAAAATAGCACTGAAACTTGAAACTTCCTGGCAGATTAAGGAGACGAGATACTGGCAGAAGTGAACCTGTGTAGACCGGGCGTGAGTCGTGCTTCGGTAGCTCAGATGGTAGAGCACTTGCCTGCGAAAGGCAAAGGTCCCGAGTTCGAGTCTCGGTCGGGCACACAGTTTTAATCTGCCAGGAAGTTTCATATCAGTGCACACTCCGCTGCAGAGTGAAAATCTCATTCTGGAAAATAGCACTGATTGCTTTTCCCATTTTCTATAATAATAAAATGTTTCAAAGCAATGCAAATTTTACAAATAAAAAAAAAGGTTTATTCAAAAATGAAAAGTTTTAGCATTGCTGCTAAGGCTGACTGATATTTCAGCTTTTTTACTCAGTTATTAGTAAAAAATAAGAAATACCTGTTATAAATGAGACAAAACAAATACCGAAAAATACCCGTTATTCAGAACTAAAATAATGGTATCTATTTTAACCAGTCAACTTTTCCCATCCATAGTTTCCACAATTACTAACAAAATGTTAACATCATTGAAATGAATGTCTAAGAAATTAACTAATAAGTAACACATTTGTAGGTCTCCAGGAGAAGTAGGTGATTTTAATTGCATACCATGTACTTTGTATTTCATCTTTGCAAAATTGTAACCATTAATTGGATTCCATATCACTATCAAACTCCAGAACCTGCACAAAGACAGATTCTATTAGCAAGCATACACCAAGAAACTAGAAAGAAAATTAATTCGGTTTTATCTCCATTGTTAACACT
The DNA here is from genome assembly GCF_023864345.2 of Schistocerca serialis cubense. Classification (NCBI taxonomy): domain Eukaryota; kingdom Metazoa; phylum Arthropoda; class Insecta; order Orthoptera; family Acrididae; genus Schistocerca; species Schistocerca serialis. Next base: position 463,107,382 of record NC_064639.1, read on the forward strand.
TAGAGATACCATAAAGGCAACTGCTAATTGTTATGGACATTAAATGAGCTACAAATGTGAGAGAATAGTAATTTTGGAAAGTTATGTCAGAGAAACTATCAATAGAAACTGAAATTTGCTTGAAATTTGTTTTAAAATTAAGATAGCAGTGTGTTGTGTTGTTTGTTTATCGATGTGTTGTCAACCAAGTACATGTGCCTGCCTTGTTGAAGGTGCACTGTCTGCTACAGCTACGACAGGAGTGTACATTTCGCCTGCCAACTGGCATTTTAATTTTTTTAAATATGTGTAGTATGTGACTCAGTATCTCCACTATATGGTGTGCAACTCAATATTGTAGTATGTCTCAGCAGATAAAATTGTATCATTATATTTCTTTCAGTGTATTCTTCCTGTATAAAAAAGTTACAGGGCAGGTTTCAACATGTCATATACGACAGTTCCCTTGTAAGGATTAATTAGCATGTTATTGTGCCGCAAGGTACTGGGAAGTTGGTCTGGGAGAAAGTGTGAGCAAATGCTTTGTACTTGGTAGAACCACTGGCAGAAAATGATGTATCAGACACATCATGTTGCTTTGTAAGAAGAAGCATAACATGCATACACAATAAATTTGACAGGAAAGTAATGCTTGTGAATTTAGATAATTTTGGTGCCAATGGAGTACAGCTCACCAAAGGAATGTTAGTAGTTAATTTGAAAGTCCTGGGTGATGTGGATAGGGTCTCAGTCAACATGCATCAGTGCAGTGTGCAAACCACCGATAGAACTGTAGTGTGTAGGAAGTTGGAGCATCTTAGCGGTATCGACAGATCAGAGATGGAGAAACCATTGTATCAATTTGAGGTAGAGAACAGCATTGTATTTCTACAGTAACTGAGTCACTGGTATATTATAGACCTTACAGTATACAGTGATGTTTGCAACCTTGTACTGGAAAAGTTACTAGATAGAACCTACAGATATAGATTCTGTTATGACTACAGAAACCCTTACAGTAAGACCATAACTAATCATGAGCATCACTGAAACTCTTGACAGTTTGGGGCAGTGCACTACTTCTCTACCTTAGATCTGAGGAGTGGGTAGCACCAGAAAGAGGTATAACCAAGCGACCATCTGAAAACAGTATTCTCAGTCCCCTGGGGTCATTTTCAGTATTGTAGGTTGGCGTTTTGGTTACAAAATGCTCTGACAACATTTCAGCATTTTTGCAATGCAATGCTGAGGCCACTGAAACCTTGCCAGTTTATTTAGATGATTTTCATGAAGGATAACACAGAGTAACGTTTGAGATAGGTTTTTAGAAGATTACAAGCAGCAAATATAACATAAATCATGGAAAAATGTCACTTCGCATCAGAAGAAATCACATATTTAGGGCACGCTGTTAGCGGCAAAGGGGTTAAGATGGATCTGAGGTTGAAACAGGCAGTTCAGAAATTTTTGATTCCTAGCAATATCAATGACTTATAGTCTTTCTCGGGATCAGGGAATTGTTATGGAACGTTCATAAAGAGGTTTGCAGATAGAGCTGGACCACTTATGCAACTGCTGAAAAAGAGATTTAAGTTTGAATGGGCAAATGAATGCCAAGACGCGCTCAATGAGTTAAAGAGAGCCCATTTCGGGGCAGCTGAACAGAACAGAGACAAATTACCCAACAACAGAAAAGGAGATGGTTAGTGTGCTACATGGAATCATATATTTCAGATATTATTTGTATGAAAAGAGACTTACAGTGGTAACTGACCCTGCTGCTCTTACATGGTTGTTGGGGCTTAAGGAACCTTTGAGTAGCCTGATTAGATGGGCAATAAGGTTAAGTGAATTCAAGTATGAAGTTACACAGAAACACACAAAAGCAGATAGTTTGAGTAAAACCATAGCAGTGATACACACACCGGGTCACAACATTGCACAATGGTAAGTAGTACAATAGGCTGATGCCTAATGTAAACAGTGTGCATCAAAGCTGCAGTTCACTCTGTGGGACAAATTATTGTGTAAGACAACGAGGTTGGGGATGCGGGTAGTACCACACACTTGGCTATAAGAGGAAGTGTTGAAACAAACACATGACTAGGTACTGTCATGACATGGGAGTTGTGGACCAATGAACTGGCGAGTAGTAGGTGGATCTAGGAAAGAAAATGTCGATCAGTACATAAGGGGTTGTATAAATTGGGCACAGTGGCTGTTATGAGCCAGAAGTTAATACCTTTGCAGGGGTTACCAGATGCAAAAGAAACTTTTATCCTTTCAGGCATGAAATTTTCCTGGAGGAAAGAAAATGTTTCTTTGTGTAATAATGCTCTTGGGTGATTCTATAATGATGCACCTGTTTTGAAAACCTACTGTGTACACTTGGCTTCATTTTATGAACAAAAATAATTATTTACAAAAAAATATCTGTTGTTACAAATAGTAATATGATCATTCAATAGCTATCTTGCAAAATAAGAATAACAATATTCAATTGCCATTTCTACTCGAATAACCCGCGCATGTTTTTTCCTGAACTTAAGGACAAAAAACTGGGATGCGCAGATTATTCTAAGCAAGGTTGGTACTGCTCCATCTACAAAAATAGATCCCACTATAATACTGCATTGCTGTGGCCTCAGTCTGTGACACATCTGTAGCACATTAGAAGTGAAGTATTAACAATGTCTTCAAACTTGCTAATTATGGCGACAAGTTCTTGTTATCGCTTGTACACTGCTAAAGAAAAACAGAAAAAATATTAAAGATGCTGAGAGCACTGGAAACTGTGCAGCAGGAAGAAAGTATGACTTGAGCAAGATTTGTATTCACGACTGGCAAAAAAACAAAATGCGGCTTCAAAACACTCACAGCAACTGTTGGGCATTTTGCGGCCAACAAGCAAAGCATCCAAACCTCGATAAAAGGCTATGCAAATATGTAGATGAGAAGCAACAACATGGATGCATGGTGACGAGTGAAATGTGCCAACTTAAAGCATTGACTTTAGCTAAAGAACTAGGCTTTACCACTTTCAAAGCTAGCTGGGGCTAGCTATCAAGATTTCTCAACCGAAATGGATTAGGATTCCAGAGCAAAACTACCATCGCTCAATGGCTTCCAGTTGATTACTAAGAAAAGGGATTGTATTTTCATCATTACATGATAAATCTGTCACACAAACAGTCCTATATATAATCGCAAATTGGTAACATGGATCAAATGCCAGTCTATTTTGAGATGCCACTCAAGAAGACCGTAAACAGGAAAGGAGAATCCAGCATCATGATATGAAATGGTGGCAGTGAGAAGCTAAAATGTACAGTAATATTGTGTATAACTGGCGAGGGACGAAAACTACCACCTTACGTGATATTTAAAAGGAAAACTATTCTGAAAATATTAGTGAAAGGCATATTAGTGAGCAAATCCCTAAGGGTAGATGGACAATGACCTTGTAATTGACTGAGTGATGCACGTTTGGCAACACCATCCCGGTGTGTTACTGAATTTACATAACTTGTTGGTCCTGGACAACTTCTGCGGACATACAACTAAGGAAGTGCGATTACAAAAATGGAAAACTGACTTGGTCATTATTCCAGGAGGCCTAACATCCATACTACAATTACTAGATGTTTCTTTGTGTATAAACTGGCCATTCAAAGTTGCACTTAAACAGTGATATACATAATGGATGGTTGATGAAAACCACAAGGTCACATGAAGTGCAAAAATCAATCGGCCGGATTTGTCCCAGACTTGTGAGTGGGTGAAAAGTGCATTGGATACCATTCCACAACCACTGTGGAAAAATGCTTCAAAATTCACTGGAAGGGACAGAACTCTCTATGGGAAGATGGTGACGACAACAATTATTCTCTCGCTAGTGATGGCTATCGTAGGTGGGCCTAGAGTCTCAGCTGGAGAGGGTTATGTTCTCCCGGCCGGCCACCCAGCTAATAGACCACCCAGCAGACCGGCCAGCCAGCCAAGCTGCAAGCCACTGAATCAGTTGCATTTTGATGATTTATTAACCTGTGCGGCAGCATGTGAAGAAACCGATTGATATTACATGTAATTTTGAACACATCATTACATTAAAACATTTTCTTTTTTGTACATAAAATAAATTAAAGTTTAAAAAAATTTCTCTTTCTCAAAATTAGGGTGTGAGGAATATTTGAGGGCAAAGATTATTTGAGTACGTATGGTAAACAGTAGAATATTGCAAACCATCCACATCCATGTATTCTAGTAGTCACGAGTTTCTACACACTGCTGCATTGACTTGCTGGTACTTTCACAGTGATGCCCAACAGTTGGCAGCACTTGCGCATGATGAAAAGATTAAACATTCACAATTGTGTACCTTAGGTTTCCACTGGGAAGAAATACTAATGTTGCAGTGAAGATACGGTAAAAGTTAATGTACACAACTGTAGCCAGAGGGTCTGAAAGGGTTAACGTGATTGGGTTGTATGAAACTGGATTATTCAACAGGGCTCTGCTGGGAACTGATTTGTATTAACTATTACTGATCATTTTTTTCTAGACATGTGGAAATGATTGCAATACCCAACCAATGAGCAGCAACTTTAGTGCAAGCATTGGTCAACAGCTGGGCACTCAGATGTGGAGAGCCAAAAATTATGATCACTGATCCGGGGACAAACTTCATATTTGATTTGTTAAAGCAGCTGTTTAACTTAGCACAAGTCCATTGCACTCTCAGGCTAATGGTAGTATGAACAGCGTGCATAGCAGAGTAGGAAAGATGCAGAGTAATTACATGAACATACAACGTGATGGTTTGGATGTTTATTTATCTTTTGTTGTACACACATTTAATTAAAAAGTCCATTTTGCAACAGGATTATCATCACATGAGGCAGTTTACAGGAGGCACATGCCATTGCTGTTTGACGAAGTAAAGCTATGAGTTGGCAAGGATGGGGAGCTCATCAAGTATTTTGCTGAAACAGTGAAGGAAATTTGGAGGCATGTTTGATGAGCAAACACCAGAGACCTGGAAAGCCAAGAGTAACTCGGAAATCGTGTGGGCTTATTACCACAGTGTAAAGTTGGTTAGTGGGTAATGTTATCAAACTTGTACGTTCCAAAAGGTAAGATCAAGAAATTTGTAGCTCGTTGTCAAGGGCCATATCAGGTAGTTAAAACAACACTGCCGGTAAACATTAAGCTTCAATTACCAACTGACATAACTATGGTTCATGTTGGGCTTCTGAAGCAATTTTGAGGAGCTCCAGATGTGTTGATGCAAATTTTATCAATCCATTGAGGGTAAAGCTATGGCTAGTAGAAAGAAGAAGATGTGACAGAACCTTGCACGATCTGTACAGGAGATAAGGCCAAGGAAGTAGGAAAGAATAGTTTACATTTGTGTCAGAGAATACATGTTATTTAGAGGCATAAACGATTAATAGACCAGCAGAGGATGAAGGCAGGAGGGAGGAGTTTTGTTCACGTTATATTTACTATCTATGTTCATTTGTGCATAAAGTAGGTATTTCAGGGCCAAGTTTTATTTTCGTATGTCTATGAGACAGTAGACCTTTTAAGGGGGGAAGGGGAGTGATGGAAGTTTCCTGTTCCTAGCATCCCACACATTGAAGTAAAAATGAGGGTGGTTCTTATTTTAGCAACTCTTAGTCAAGAGTGAAGTGGAGGCATTGTGAGTACTACCATTCCAAAATGGAGTGACTTCCGTTAGAGGATGCAGTACTCACAAGTCATCGTTGGGCACAGAAGCTGACTATGAAGATTTGGGAAATGAGTCATAAGGTGAGGTGTTTGGAAGATGTGTTTATGGGATTAAGGAGGATTATTGAAGGGAAAGACACGATGAAGGAAATTAAGAGTGAGTACAGAAAGTTGCATCAGTCATACGAGCAATTGCGGGGGCAAATGTAGCAGATAGTGGAGGTAGTGCCATGCATGCTATAGCATTGTATGTGAGGTTGGTTAGACGGTTCAAATGGTTCAAATGGCTCTGAGCACTATGCAACTTAACTTCTGAGGTCATCAGTTGCCTAGAACTTAGAACTAATTAAACCTAACTAACCTAAGGACATCACACACATCCATGCCCGAGGCAGGACTGGAACCTGCGACCATAGTGGCCACGCGGTTCCAGACTGAAGTGCCTAGAACCACACGGCCACACCGGCCAGCTTGGTTAGATGCAGGAGGTAGGCTATTAAAAAGGTTTTCAGGACTATGGATGTCAGGGACATCTGGGAACTGAATGGTATGATAAAGTGAGTTATGTAGCAAGGAGGAATAAGGCCACCATAGAATGGCACACTAAACAGTTAAACAGTTTGGGGCAAGGGGTAAGGAACAAAAAACAGGCACTGACACATGCAAGATGTAGTTGCATTGAGGTAACGCAGATGGTCAGGACTGTCCACAGGATGTTCTGGAGCCGCAACCCTATTTCCAGCCAGCAGGTTTGGACCGGTTTTATTCTGTTAACAGTACCAAAGTTGTAGCAGTGAACTGCTATGAGCAGGGTAAGCTTGCGGAAACTAAATGTTTGGAACTGCAGGGGAGTGGAATAATTATTTACAGGACAGATTGTGACAAAAAACAGCAGACTTTTCATTGTCAGCCTCTGTCACAGAGGAAACCAAGTTGAACACTATGCAGCCACAGTTGTACTGGTCAGAGAAGCAACTAACAATCCTTACAATCAGAAATTTGAACTACTGGAATGAAATGTTGGACCCTAACCTAATCCTATACCTAAACTGGCTAATATGCTCACAAGAGGAACAGGTTTCAATAGAGCAAATGCTTTCATGTTACAGAAATATCATGAGAAGCAGCAGCACATGGTCAAGACCATAGGCACCACAACCACAGGCACTGTGTCCATGTTGATCCTGTTTTGCACAGCCTTCATCTACCTTAAGCAGAGGGCCACTAATCAATGTGACACTACAGTAAAGAAGACACATCAGGTTTCAGACAGGCACAATTAAAAGACACTCACATATTGTGCACGTCTGCAACAGGTTTATCCTACTCCACCAGGGGCTGGGCCACCTGTGAAAGCAGCCATGTCATTTACCAGCTCTGCAGCAGTCATTGCACAGCTTTTTACATTGGTATGGCTACCAACCAGCTGTCCACAATAATGAGCACAACGTGCAGCTGAACATAACACAGTTAATTTCAATGGCTGCTTCACTACTCGAGCAAACTGTATCCTTCCTCCATCACCAGCTTTTCTGAACTGTGCAGATGGGAGTTATCCTTATAACATATTCTCTGCTCCCATAACTATTCTGACCTCAACATACTGTCCCCACACCCTTCACCCAACAGATTCCACCCCCTCTGTCGTGTCATCTCCTTCCCATTCTCATCTCCCACCCTGTTTATTTGCAATCCTCTGCCAAAGCACCCACCCATCTTTCCCCACTCCTCTCCTTTTTTGTTCCTTTTTTCCCCCATCTCTCTGCCCCACAACCTCCTGACGCTGCACCTGCTGACAGTCCAGTCCCTACACACCCCACCAGATAGCATTCGTTTCTCTCCCCACACGTATACTACTATCCCTTCCCCTTCCCCACCCCCTCCAGACTGCTACTTGCATCCCACATGATGTTGCATTCCAGCCCAAGGTGTTGGAGTTGGTGGTCATGTGTGCATGAGGTGTGTGTGTGTGTGTGTGTGTGTGTGTGTGTGTGTGTGCGTGTGTGTGTGTGTGTGTGTGTGTGTGTGTGTCTTTAATGACAAAGGCTGTGGATGAAAGCTATGCTTGAGTGTCTTTTAACCATGCCTGTCTGCAGCTTGACATGTTTTCATTACAGTAAGTAGCAATCTGTCTTTTCCTACATTATTGATATTCCTACCTGGAGTTTCCATTGTTTGATTTAAGCCTGCAGTACATCTGATACCACTGGACTGGGTAACCATTGATACATGAGAAGGTACAAGGGGTGCAAAAAGCTAAATATGGTAATAAGAGAGTTGTATTATGGTACATAACTGATTCTGGTACAAAAGACAAGGAACTTTGAGTGGTGTTGAAATGAGCATTGTTGCTTACAGTATCAGACACCGTAATGGGACAATAAGGGAATATTCATGTACGTAGTAGTTTAATATTTTGAACAAGTTAATGTTTAAGAGGCCTCTAAAATGGGGACAGAAATTTTATGTAATTGTGTAAGGTCCAGTGAAACCAATGGGCTAGAAATCGTAGACAGATTGTGTCCCACTTTTGAAGTTTTGTTGTGTAATGTAAGATGAAAATTTATTTATCTATGTCATAACATTGTATGTGATGTCTTCAGTTCCCAACTGGTCATGGGTTCAAACTTGGTCAGAGAGATGAGGTATGTAATGCCATCACCAGATTTAGGGTATTACTAAATTAAAAGCAGCTCCTTTGTGGCCATATGTGAAGCAAGCAGGTGAGCTCAGAAATGCTGACATGTAATTTCACAAGCAAACCTGTTTGTACACTGCGAGGTGGCTGGGGCAAGCCACAGAATTGTGATGACACTGCGGAAAGTCCATGCAACTACAAGCCGGCCTGTAGGATATTACCACACTGTTGAGACACAGAGGTGTTGATCTGTATGTGGCCGATTGCAGAGTAATGGCACAACAAGTGTGCTATTAATTACTGTATATACCCTCTGTTTCTAGCACAGTTGTGTGCAGTCTGACAGCACCTTCTCATGTCATCGGGTCCATGGAAGTCTCCAACACACTATGGACCACCCAACAGTCAACACTGGTCTCGGAAGCCAGCTCAACCAAACCAGCTCTCAGTGCTAAGTTCCAACCTGTGGACTTGGACCAACACAACAGATGCTCCATCCCCCAGACTCCATGGCACCACCAAACTTCTGCCTTTAAGGGTAGCAGTTCACAGCCAGGGAAGTATTGCTTCCATCCTTCTGCACCAGGGCGAGTTTCTAATCTGGTAGAAATGGCCACCTGTGAGGAGTCAGTGGACATACACATCATTGGCACTGCTCACTCAGGGCCACTTGTGATAACTCAGGCACATGCTGCTGAGTGAGGTAAACAGTATCAATGAAGCAGAATGTGGATGGCAAGCAGCCATCATGCTGCACTGACCCTCTGACATCATCGGCACCACTGGCAGACCACACACCTACATAGGGAGTATCCAGGAGTGTCTCAGCACATTGACACTGTAGCTCAAGACAAAATGAGATATGCTGTATCTTGCTGTGGAGTTTTCCTAGCCATCCCTGGCTAGCACCACTGCCTCCACAACCTGCCACTCCAACAGCTCCACACCATATCTGCTCCATTTGCCCTCATCACTATAGCTGGTTTTCTTAGCCATGTATATCTTCACTTGCTCCACAACTCTGAAGGCCCTCCTTTACTCTCTCATTTACAGAATAAGATATATGAGTGGTTGAATAAGTGAGTTTCTTCTATGTACTTGGCTCCTCTTTTTCCAGAAAGTGTCTAGGTGTGACCAGTAATGTTCCAATAATGGGACTGTGTATTTCTGGTCTACATATAAATTATATTTGGTTTATTTACAAAGTACTGGATGCTGTATTTAATTATAACTATAAAAGACAAAGAAACCATGGAAACACTTACAGCACAAGCAGCAAGAGTCAGTCACAGAGCAGAACCTGACAAACGAACATGTACAAACATCTTACATATAACTTAAATATCATTTGAAGAAAGCTGAGTTCTCCATAAAGAGGCAGAGTACAGAAAAAAAACAATCCTAACCCTGAGAGCAATTTATATATCTTACAACATTTTACACAATGCCATCAAAAGATAAAGTAACCATCTGCACTAGCTCATGAAGCGATAAGAAAAAGTACTTACCATCTGCTGTACTTATAAGTAAAATGTCCAGTCCTTGTTTTTTGATAGATGACTGCAGTTTTGGAAAATAATGTAGATCAGTTGGATAAAAGTCATTTGGAAAGTTGGTTACTTTTGTTGTTTCATTTGTGATGAGATTCCACTTCAGAAGAACGTGATCATCCCTGTAAAAGAAATAAATGGGCTTGTGCACAGATAATAACCCAACATACAGTTTGACATTGGTTATTAACAGGATACTAAAAAAAGAGATTATGACCTATTGATCACGACTAACACTAACAACATTACACAGTATTGTCTGTACTGAGATATGAAATTCTTTATGACATCCAGTGAAGTTCCAGAGCAGCAATCAGCAAAATGAACAGGGTGTTGAAGCTCCATAGCAGGTTAATAAGAGCAAACAACTACTTCAGGTCAGCAACACCTTACATTTGTGAAATATTATTTATGAATATTAGTTTAAATTAGCACAGGGAATACATGCAGCAAACATTTACTTATTTGTTAGAGAGGAAAGTGGCTTCATTGGGTGTGGGCGTAACGGTTCTCTGCTGAAGAAAGTATGGATGTGAGCAGCAGCAGAAAGGAGGTTCTAGCAAGGGTACTATAACTTCTTTATTATTTCTTCACTAACTTATACAGCTTGGATTCCACTAGGTAACTGGCTAGAAATGGCTGTGGACAGGCTTGAGAATGAACACAAGTCTTTAATTAAGCCAGCCAAATCATACAATTCATTTCCATATTCAGATAATAATCTGATGCTGAGTGGTAGGCATAGCAATTCCAGAGAAGAGGGAGGTGAGCTGCTTACACAGAGTAATGCAGAATCAATTGTGATGGTCCAGGGCACACCATGGTGCTCAGCTGCAGCCTGGCAAGGCAGGAAGTGACGTCACCTGTCGTAGCAGGAGGTCATGGGGGTGCCCAGAATCAACCTCTGAACTACTGGCTGGACTCTGGCAATGGCAACTGATCCCATAGAGGGGCAGCAGTGTACTAGCTGCCATGGTTGGGGTACTGAGGCAGAGATTCATAGGTCACAGTGGCAGAGTTTATGGCAGAAAGCTGGTCCCAGGGAACTGACACGTGTAATGGTGTCCTAGAAGTATTGCTGCTGTTGAGGGATGCTGATCAAGCACAGGTACAAGCCAGCTTTGACTGATATTTGTGGCTCGTGGCCTGATTTCAGCACTGCAAGTTCTGCTACAGTTCATCTTGTTACAATTCTGCCCTTCTACAAAGAAAATTCGCCCTTGAATTTTGGCTGAAATGTAGTCACTTATTTACATATAATTAGAGTTGAATTATAATTAAAGTATAATTATAATTAAAGTTTCTATTTCTGGTGTCATTTATTACCATTTGCACTTGTTTCCCTTATTGTTCACATCAGCACTTGCTTCACCCCTGACTCTGTATGTATTCATTTGCACGATCTTCATTTCTGCTCATTTACTGAGTTCCATTAGCAGCCACATCATTTCACATCATCGGAAAGGAATGGGATTAAGGAAAGATAGCCAATTTGTGTAAACTTGCTTTTCTTTCCACTTAATATTTACATGCTGAAATTCTCATCTCCCACTGTCTCCCATTATAAACATCAGGTACATCTAATAATTAACAAGAAAAATAAAAAAAAATTCGTTCGACATTTTAAGATACATCCTGCATTTACAATGTCATGTTAAGCTGCATCCTGGATTTACAAAACAGTAGTGTACTTTTTTCTGCAACTACACCTGAAAGAGACCAGGCATTCGTTTACGTTTATCTATATGCACAATACCTTATTATCTTAACTTTATGATCCAACCCAGTAACGAAAACTTATTACAGCATAAATAGGTCAGTGGTAGCATTTCAATTAGTGCATTCTTAATTGTATTGACCATGTAGAACTCCTTAACAAACACAATTCACAAACTTCATCCTCACAATACATCAATAAATGTATGTAATACTTCTTGACACTCACAATTCTAACTTATCTCTCTCTACACACACACACACACACACACACACACACACACACACACAAAACTCCAATACTTCAAAATAAACATCAATATCTTCACAAACAAATATCTCTCATTCAAAGAGAAAACAAGTAGTCCATTTAACTGAGCTCTCCAATACCATGGACTTACTTCCTGGGTCACAGTCACTTTCCAGCTACCCCCTGTGCTCACAATACACTTTTAAAATAATTTTGTGAAATACTTCCATCATGTTCTACCTTAGAAATGGGTTTCTATGGACATCATTGTTGGATTTACTGCCATTAGTGGACTGTGTCCCAGCAACCCGGAGCGGTTTAATTGACAATGTGTCAGGGCCAGTGACTTTCCTGGCATCCATGTGGGGTCTCAGGATACTTCTGCTTTGGATCAGTCACTCATATCGTAAAGACAGAAAATCTGAACCATCCAGTTCCATTGCACCTTTTAAAACTTACCATACATGGTCAGTGCTGAACCACAACCAGTTAGGCCTACATGTCCTTATTATTAAATACACCAAATTCCAATTATTCACATATGCCCTATAATCTGGTTCTAATCTAAAAGATTCTCAAACTTATTACCTAAACTTTAACAATTTACAGTTCTCAGTCTGTTTTACAAAAGAAAAACTTATGGTTATTTTGGCCTATTTCTAAATCCTCTCTGCACCCACAGTTTCCCATATCTTAGCCAAGTGTATTCCTGGCACTGGTTTGCGTAATGACCTTTTGATGGCAAAGCTAACGAATCACATTGTGTGACTCACTGCATGGGGTTGAATGTCCTTGCAAATTACAATACACACAAGTTACTGGTGTTAGAGGTTCGATCCTCAGGCCTACAACTTACATATTGAACAACAAGGAGGTTCTGGTAAGATACAATATCTTCTTTATTGCTTCTTCAATAATTTGTACAGTTTGGATCCCACCATGTAACTGGTCTGAAGTGGCTGTGGATAAGCTTCACAATGAGCATGACAAGTCTTTCATTAAGCCAGCGATCTCACACAGCCATTCAAGTGCATTTCCATATTCATGTAATATTCTGGTGCTCAGTGGCAGGTATAGCAATGGCAGAGCACAGGGAGGCAAGCTGCTTACACAGAGGAATCCCAAAAAAGTGAGCTGACTCGATGACGACAGCTCGAGCACAGCACATGGCTCGGCTGCAGCGCAGCATGGACAGTGACTGATGTCAGCCAGTACACAGGAAGGTTGCGGTGCTGCCCAAAATCTAAATCCAATTTACTGGCTGGAATCTGGTGATGACAAGCAATCCTGCGCAGAGGGACGCAGTCACTGGCTGTCAGGTTCAGGCCAGTCAGGCATAGGTATGTAGGTCACAGTCTGGTGGCAGTACAGTTTATGGAGAAGACTCCATGGATGCATCGATAGAAGTCATAGAGAAGGCTGGCATATGTCAGGCACCTTGCATAGCCCTGCTGTGCCGAACATGATGTACACTCAGCAGGACTGGCATTTAGATGTTGGTCCTCAGCACTGATTTTGCAGAAGGGTTGCCTTTGTGGGCCACCATGAACCATTTGGTACAGGGAAATAGCTAGTGTCTGGCATAATTGGCAGCACACATCAATGTCATGAAAATCGGTCAAGCCAGAGCGACTTCTCAAAGACTAGCCCCACTATCCGCAGATCACTGACACTCAGAAAAGGGTCACAGATGTCTTGCTGCTGCTGCTGAGGGGTGCTGATCAAACAGAGGCAATGGCCAGCTGTGGCCAATGTCCATGGATTGTGACTTTGTTTCAGCAATCCAAGTTCTTATACAGTTCAGCTCATTACATATTCATGAAAGTTAATAAAGAAATGGAAAATGCAGGATGGAATAATGACAATATTATGAATAAGATAGATTGCTACTCACCATATAATGGAAATGTTAAATGCAGACACTAACAAAAGACTGTCAAATGAGCAACAAAAAGGACTTAATCTGAATTAGATGGCAGTCTTCAGATGAAGGCCATTTTGGCCAAAAGCTTACTTGTTGGACAAACTTTTGCTTGTACCTATATGTGACTCAACATCTCTGCTATTTCGTCAAAAGATAATCAAGAGATATATAGAGCATGCAGTTTCTCTTTCATGAAGGATAGTAACTTAGATGCAACTTATATGTGGATGTTGATATAAATTATGTGAAAAATGGAGTTCTTTATGTGGTATGTTTTACACAAAATTGTTTAAAAACAAGGATCAGACACCTTGACAATTGCTGAATGAGAAACAGATAGGCTAACACTGTGTGACTTCACGTATTTGAGCAGTATATCCATTATGCCTGAAGATAAGCTTTAAAGGATTACAACTGTCTACTTAACTGGTACTTGAACTTGAATCTTTGTCCTTAGCTGGTAGTGTGTTATGGCATTGTTTGCGTCAAAATTTCCATTATATCATATTCTCCTGGGGATGGTTGTCCAGCGGCATAGCCTCTGTGGAATTTAAAAGATATAGAAAGGTACTATTGGCAAATTGAAGCTTTGATTCAATCCACGATTCTTGCTAAAACAGCATAATTGACTGTATTTTCTTATTTAGTCATGAATTGTTTATGGATCATTGCGGGAAAAGTGAATGTTTTATTATGTCTGTGACGCTTACTGTTCCTTTGTTTAGTGGCACATCAGCACAGCTTGCATCATCAAACCATCGCTGTACATTGAGTTGAGTTCAGGCATATCTGTTTTTTATTTTCATGTTACTGTCACAATGTAAACTGGATAAATGCCATGATCATCATCAGATGCAATCCTTCTATGAAATACAAATAGCATTTTATGCACTGTGGGTCACAAACATTCAAAATATGTAGAGACATTGAGGCACTTAATCTAATGTATAACATTAACCAAAATATACATATCCAAGCAGTTTTATCAAGTTGGTTCTGCTTTACGATGGAGATTACTCCTCGCTATATCAGCAGCAGTCTGACAGGCAGGCTGAAAGCTAATTACACAACTTACATAAACCGTTTGCGGCTCATTTTTCGTCATCTTATCATAAATCTAAATTTTCTCTATGCTTATTAGTGTTTCCATACAATACAAAATCTCATCTGCATGAGAATTTTCCAATCTTAATCAGCTCGACTGTTACAGCAGATAATTAAAGTTGGCTTGTTTGTGACTAAACTGGCATTCTAGATGCAAAAACTTCAAGAATGGCTACTAGCAAAATATAAAACTTTCGAGCTCTATTGGTAGTTACTATTATTACGCAGGGTACATAGGTCCTATATACCATTATCAAAACTGTGATAAGTAACAGATCGCACTCAAACGTAGAGGCAACCATAAAATTGTTTCATCCGCGCACAGAAATTTTCAGTAATTTTTTTGTTTCCATCGTCCAACTTATTTAGCTAATTGTAAATGAAGAGAGATGTAATTTATTTACCACTTTCCTTAGATCTAATTGATCTATCATTTTCCTTAATTCCGTTTTTCTCAAAAAGGCAAATTCACGTAAATAAATTTGATGATACAAATCTATGTTACAGATTTATACTGACCCACAGGAATAAATTTCCTCGGTAGTATTCCACGTAACACATGTCACTACGTCCTTATGTTGTGGCTCATTTGCAAGAGAAGTTTGAAAACGCATGATACTGCCGATACTCCCGGACTCTTAGGAGCAGTGGAGCTTTTCTTTTTTTTTAAAAAAAAAAAAAGAAAAGGAACTGCTGCAAGAAATGTACCTATTCCGCATCGGTTGTCACTCTACTTTATTTTTTTCATGAATATTGCTGTTGACGCTGCTCGCATTCTTCCCTTTGAATTACACAAGGACTTCACACGACACCAAAACACAACCGTATCCATGACAACACGCGAACACATTTTAATTACACCGCCAAGCGTCCTCCAGAGTGTAAACACACGCAAGGACTCTGCGATATTACGCTGCAGTGCTTCCTATGTATAATACTGTGATTTTGTCTGACACAACAGAGTGCGGCAGTTGTTCGATCAGAGAAACATCGAGTATAAAGGTGAGGCAACTCCGCGAAATTTACTGCAATGTATAGTGTGCTGTAGGTACTACTTAGAATTGTTAGCTGCCTTTTTGTAATTTTCGAGCCTCTGTGAAATCCTTCATTTGTAAGTATACGCGTTACTACAACAATCTACATGTTGCTAATAATAATAATAAAAAAATATTGTTCTGGAAATGTAAGATCTAGAGAGAGAATTATAGCTTACCAATGCGTCATTAGTAGATTGTTTCGCTTCGTAGAATACCGTAGAACTGTGTTTAATTGTATGCCTACTGTAAAAGACATATAATCCACCTTCTACACATTTACTATAGAGAAATGATCGTAGAGAGAACAAGCCCATTTCGATGCCCACAACACACACTATAAGAATGTGAAAAGTTGGTGAACAATATTTTCATTTTATGACTAGACAGAAACGGTTTGTAATCAAGTACAGATAGTTTGTGCAATTAGACCTATGTGAAATTGCTAAGCGCGCTTTTTTTCGTGTAGAAAATTTGTGTACTTTTAATCTTGTGTAACAAGAATAACAATTGCATGTTTTGTGGTCTGTTGAAGGTGTTACACTGTGTAACTATGAACATTTGTCCGGAATGTTAACAATTCTCAATTTTATGTAATTAATAGCTTGACTGGATCAAGTTATTAGTAACCCAAGGAATGAGCAAACTTGTATGAGCTCATACTGGAGGAGAACTGCAGAAGGGGGGTGGGGGGATGGATGGGAGGCATGCATGCATGCTATATTTGGGAACCAGCAGCCATTTTGGAAGTGACAATTATTATAATCAGTGTTACTAAAAGAATAATCCTCATGGAATGACTGGATCTGAAGGCCAAGAAATAAAACTTTTATATTAAAATTGTAATTTGAGGGAAGGATGTGTATTTGTACTTATTGAAGTGCATTTATCAAAGTCATTTCACTCTGAAGGTATCAAATGCTGATAATTATTACACTTCTCTACCACCAAAAACAGCCGTGCCCTCAAAAGTATATTGTTTGAAGAGAGAACTTTAATGGCTGCAAAGTTTGTTAAAAGCTTTATAAAGTAAGAGCAAGAAAATGTATAATTTGCAAAAATGGGGTACAACCTTCACATCCTTAAAATTTCAAGAATTCTATGAGAATTTATCTGCACAGTTACTAATTGTGGAAACATGATGTAATATATTATAAAAGAAATGTTACAACTTCTTATGAAGACAAATACAAATAGAATATGACACATAATGTTACATTTGCTATAATATAGGCTATGTTTGCAGATATCTTAACCTAAATTACATATGAAGTTTAAAGTGAGAATTATGTGAAAAAGAGAATGGATGGGGAAAATAAATTCTGGAAAGTTAAACAAATGTCATTATTGAGGCTGGATCTCCACTTTTTAGTTCAACTGTCCTTGTACCACTAGCAAATATTTTTAGTGTCTTTACAATATTATCTTCAATTCACAAAGCAATAATTTATGTTAAGAGTGCCACATTTTCCTTTAACATTAAGGAGACATCCTTGTTCATCTCAAAACATACATCTAACGAAAATTCATACTCGGCAAGGGTCCACCACCTGTACTAATTTGGCAGGAACATTTGCGATTCCTCTTCCCTGATGTATTTACTAGGTCCTGTACACGCTGACAACAGTAGCCACCTGCAGAAAATACCTACGGCCCTTGTTTCAACTTTAGTCAATGTTCCATTCAGAATTCTCAAAGCACCCGTTGCTTCAGCCCTGTATGGATGTGGGGTATTACTAGTTTGTCATCCAAAGTGTAAAAACTCCCTGTTTTGCTCATACTGTGGTACCACAAAAATGTTGTGAATCTTTATGAAGCCTATGGAATCATCAAATATGAAATTCAACCATTTCCTCTATGTGATTGAAATAATTGGCCATACAGTTCAGAAGTAAAATGATCACTCTTCAAAACACTAACGATCTCCTTCTTCCATTTCAATTTAAGTGACAGAAATATTCAGTTTTAGATTTGGGTCTGTATATAGCTATTTTGTTCAACCTTTAAGTTTAATACACTGCTTTGAGACATAAAATCGATCAATAGCTCCATGAATGGGGTGCCCAATATCCTGTCATTCCATTCTTTCCTTGTATTATTTTGTGTACAGAGATGACAATAACTTGTGAAATTGAGACTGTTCAATGGGAAAATGGTGTGCCTCTGCATCAGTATCTATACTTTACAAATCATTGTGGAGTTAATGGTGAAGGACGCTTTTTATTCTGCAACTTTTGCAGATTTAATTGCCATTTCATTTGTGTGGTGGGGCCCCTGGGAAAAATGATATTTCAAATATCTCTGTGCATGCTGTAATGAGTTGAATCTCATCTTTTCAGCATGTTTTGGGAAAATACATAAGGGCTGTTGTATATTCCTAGATTTTTCACAGCATACTGGTACTTGAAACTTGGTAAGTAGGCTTGCAAATGGTATTAGGCATCCATTTTAAAGTACCTGCCAATTCAGATTTTTCACTATTCCCTTGCTCACCTCCCATAAGTAGAACAAACCTGCAACCTTTCATGCTACCCTTATTTGCATACATCTAATTACGCTGTCTGTTCTGTTTGGTATGGATATAACGCACTTGAGAAATATTCAAGCTCTTTCAGCCACCCACCCCCCTACACACACACACACACACACACACACACACACACACACACACACACACACACACACGGGGGGGTGGGGGGGGGAGAGAGAGAGAGAGATAGAGATATTTAATAACTTGGATTTTTCATTAGAAAGCATGTTGAAATAAAGTAAATATTTTCTGCACAACAATATCTGTGTTGAAATATCTTATTAAAATCTTGGTAAAATGTGGATATTATTTACGTTGTCACTAATTTCATTAATTGTTCAGCTACTGGACCTGGTGATTGTGGAAGGACTTGAAGCTGTTATGGTTTGTCAGATATGAGTCAATATCACACTTTTTACTTCTGATTTTTGACTTAAGGGTGCACATTTTCCGTGCACCTTACGTAATTGTCCACTGTTTCTGGTCACTGTCTCACATTGTCATATATAATATCATCTGTACCATCTAAACAGTAATAATACATAATTGTTACACTGCAGCTCGAGTTACACCAAAAGTTTGTCATTTCAGGTTTGAGAGTAGTTTCTTTCCCTTGATAGGCAATGAAATCATGAATCAGCCCTCTTGTCATATGGAAGGTAACATTCCTCCTGGTCCTCTCCCCTTTCCCTAAGGATACCCCTTATCTGTTATAGATTGCTTTACCTTCAAAGATCCCCCAAAAGGAATAATTTGCTCATCAGTACTCAAATTTGCTTCAAGGTGACAATCATAGCATTTTGACTTGACACAGTCAGTGATAGATCTAGCCTTCCGTAGTCTTCCATTACTATTGCTTGGTTTGTCAGTTGCCAAATGTAGATTGTTCCATGATTTTTCAAATTGGGTCATCAACTTACGGAATGCATGTCAACAGGTTCCAAAACAGCCTCAACCAGAAAAAAATATAGAACATTCATAAATTTCTATGGAATCAGTTGAAATAAGCTCACTGGATGAAAGATTACTCACCACAATGTGCACACACAGATGAATTGTTGAACCTCTACAGATGGCGCAGTGATATTACTCGCATGCTCAGCCACGTGCACGCACTGCCTCTATGAGCATAAATCAGTAGTAGCCAGTGAGACACTTACGTTTAAAGTGGACATTGTATGTAAACATGGGTAAATGTAAGGACATGACAGGGGCAATTGTGTTTGGCTGTGCCCATGGCCATATGATGCGATGCTGCTAGATTTCTTGGTGTTTAATGGTGGAGTATTGGACATCTCTGCAAGCAGTGGTCTAATACACATGTCCACGAAACACATTACAGTTGCAATTGGAGAAAGATCCTGATTGATGGGGATCTAAGATCTGTTTCACTGCTTTTGAATCAAAATTACTTCCAAACCAGACAGGAATTGCTGCAGGCAGTGAATGAAGGTCCATCCCAACCTGTTAGTGAGGGAACATTGCAATGGGAATGGCATGCAATGAATTTTTGGAATCGGCCCTCTTGCAAGAGGCCATTGCTCACAGAGCCATATAAAGACAGTAATATCAAAGTTAATCAGGCTGGAAGAATATGTGACTAGTTTTTTGAACACTCCGCCACCCTATTACATCTTAATTGGCCTGCAATATCACCTGAATGGAACCCCATAGAAAATCTGTGGGACATGCTGGAACAGTGGCTAAAATGCTGACCTCAGCCCCCCTGCAATTTAGTGTAATTGCACCATTTAATCCTCAGTGAGTGGCTTAATGTGGGTGTAGATACCTGAACTATCTTGTGGATTCACTTTCAAACAGATTCCAGGCAGGTTCCAGGGGCAGATTACGTGGTAGTAAATGATGCTTGTAATGATTTTTCTATAGGTGATTAATTTTTTATCTGGTAAGCTTACTATTGCCCATGTCTCTTAACACAGTAGTTGGTTTATATCTAAAAACAAAGATGATGTGACTTACCAAACGAAAGTGCTGGCAGGTTGATAGACACACAAACATACACACACAATTCAAGCTTTCGCAACCAACGGTTGCTTCATCAGGAAAGAGGGAAGGAGAGGGAAAGACGAAAGGATGTGGGTTTTAAGGGAGAGGGTAAGGAGTCATTCCAATCCCGGGAGCAGAAAGACTTACCTTACCCTCTCCCTTAAAACCCACATCCTTTCGTCTTTCCCTCTCCTTCCCTCTTTCCTGATGAAGCAACCATTGGTTGCGAAAGCTTGAATTTTGTGTGTATGTTTGTGTTCGTTTGTGTGTCTATCGACCTGCCAGCAATTTCGTTTGGTAAGTCACATCATCTTTGTTTTTAGATATATTTTTCCCACGTGGAATGTTTCCCTCTATTATATTTACAGTAGTTGGTTTTTATGAAAAGCAGTAGTTGCATAAAGATCCTCTGGAATAAACCCTCAAAAATATTCATATGGTGTGCAGACATCTTCCCCATTGTCTTGGTGTGGTGTTCTAAGGCAAAGATTGTTAGATGGGTTCTCAGTCTTTTACTTTCAATGTACTGCGCACAGATGCATGCGTCACATAATTCCTCTATTGCGAAGTTTTGTCATCAGAACTGTCACTTCTGATATTTTCTTCTGTCTCGGGGGGGAAGTTCCAGTAACTGTAGTACCATCAGTTCCAACAACTGGACAAAACACAGACCAAATTGTTTCTGACTTTTTTTTTTTTTCTCAATCAGTGATATAGTCCAGGTCAGATACATCACCGTTTTCTAATTGCTGCAGCAGATCTTAAAAGTTCAGCTTCTGACAATGACATGTTCTTACAGTGTGCACTCCTAAAAAAAAAAAAAAAGAATATTCGGAAATGTGAAAAAGTAGTCATTAGTTTCCACAACACTTGAAAATAGTGATGGAATCAGCAGTAATGTCTTTGACAGTATCCATTTAGAAACATGACACGCTCTTTGTTTTCATTCAGTATTCTGTTGGAATTGCTCCATAAATGCCTGACATTATGAAAACAGAGTAAATATCAGCAAACATTTGTCTGATAATCACAAATAAGGTTCAGACGGTATTATGAAAAGGATAGATTGCTACTTGCCACATGGCGAGATACTGAACAGCAGATGGGCACAACAAAGACTTCTAAGCAAGTAAGCTTCTGGCCACAAGGTCTTCGTGATTTTTTTTTTTTTTTTTTGTGTGTGTGTGTGTGTGTGTGTGTGTGTGTGTGTGTGTGTGTGGGCTCAAGAGTAAGGTCTTTCGGCCAAAAGCTTAGTTGCTTAGCAGTCTTTTTGATGTGCCTGTTTGTGACCCAACTCCACTATATGGTGAGCAGCAATTTATCCTGCTCATAATATTGTCATTATTCCATCCTGGATTTTCCGTTGTTTGACAAAGAAGGTTTCATATGAGGGAGATTTAATATGTACTATGTACAGTACACATTCACAAATTGTAACCCTCTAGACCTGTTTGCAACATTTAGTACGTCAATGAAAATAATCTAGTTTTGAAAATATAATGTAATTGTGTAGATCAAAAAATCAACTCACTGAGTGGTGACAGGAGAAAATTCAGAGGATAAAGAAATATGCAAGCTTTTGAAGCCAGTGCCTCCTTCTGCCAGGAGGGCCGAAAGGGAAGGAAGAAGAATGAAAGAAAAGAACTGGCAAGGCTTGGAAAATCGGGAGAGTTTGGAAATGACACCCAGAACACCATGTCAGGGGTGACTTAATGCATGGGGAGAAAAGAAAGACAGATTGTTGGGGACTGCACTAAATGAGATTCAAACGCATGAGAGCTGAAAAGTGGAAGGTAGGCTAATAAGTAAAACATATCACTGTGAAAGTGTTAATAAGAGTGGAAAGCTAAGTGCTTTATATGTGCTAGAAGTAGGGGCAGGTAAAACTGGCTGTGTCAGAAAATAAGATACAGAAAACTAAAACGAATGAAGAAATAGTTGCTGAGAGAAAATGCTGAAACAAAGGAAATTAAAGAAACTAATTAATGTGCCAGGTGGGTGGCGAGAACCAATGACATATTGTATTGCCAATTCCCACCTGTAGAATCCTGAGAAGCTAGTGTCTGTTTGAAGAATCCAGATGGCACATGTGGTGAAACAGGCACTGAGGTGGCAACCCTCCTGTTGAAGAGCAAGCTGTCCAACACGATACTGTGCATTGCCAATTTACACAATCTATGCCATTTCATCTTAAGTGAAAACCTGGTGGGAGTTCTCTTAATGTAAAAGACTCAATGGTGTTCATATAACAGCTGGTACACAACACTTCGTGTTTCACAGGCGTCGCATCCTTTGAGAGTATATGTTTGCCAGTTACAGGGCTGATATAGGTATTATTAGGAGGGCACATATGGCAAACCTTACATCAGGGATGGTCACTGGGGTAGGAGCCACAGGGTAGGGAAATGGTTGCAGAAGGAGCATGGGGTCTGACGAGAAAGGCGTGATGGAAAAAATGTCACAGAATGGACCTAATTTCAGGGCTTGATTTTAGGAAGTCGTAGCCTTGTCAGAGTAGCACTGTAATATATTAAAGACCAGGACAATACTGAGTGACACATAGTGTGCTCCGAAGTCATTTGTTTAGAGGCATCAGCAGTACCAGGATTGGATGTGATGGCCTAGGAAATCTGGTTTTGATGTAGTCTGGTGGGGTAATTACATACAGTAAAGGCTGAAGTGAGAATGGTGATATATTGCGATAAAGAGTCTGCAACCAAATGAATCCCTTTACATCGAATGACAAAAATGTTTGAGAGGCATCATTTGACATGGAAAGGATGGCAACTGTCAATAGGTAAGTACTGCTCTTAGGTGATGATGTCAACATCAAAAGAAAGTAACATGGTATTTGGAATAGGACTGTGTGAAATTCAGGTGAAGAGTGTATTAAAAGGATCTGAAAAATTTTAACAGAGCAGCCTCATCATGAGTCCATATGGCAAAGATGTCATCAATGTATCTAAATGAAACCAGAGGCTGAAGGCTTATGGATTCCAGAAAAGCCCTTCACAAGTGACCTATGAAAAAATTGGCATAGAAAGGAGGCACGCTGCTTCTCATGGCTGTACCCCAATCTGTTTGTATGTCTGCCCCTCAGAGGTAAACTAGTTGTTGATAAGTAGGAAGTTGATTAATGTGAGTGGGAAGGATATCATAGGTTTTATATCAGGTGGGTGGTGACTGAAAAACTTTTCAGCAGCAGAGAGATTGTGTACATGGAGGATGTGACATCAGTGGTGACAAGTAAAATGTGTAATTAATATAGAAGTGGAATATTTGTACCATTGGTTGCAGGTGCTGATCAGCTAAGGCAGATAAAAGTTCGATGGATGCTCTAAAGCCAGCAACTATGGGATGGCCCAGGGTGATTGGGTTTGTGGATCTTAGGAAGAAGGTAAAAGATCAGAGTGTGGGATTTGGCTGGGTTAAGATGATCTGTTGACTGAGATGTTAGTCCTTGAGTGGGGCCAGAGGTTCTAAGGAGGAACTATAGATCAGTTTATATGAAAGAGAGACAGATCTTGATGGCAGATGCTGTACATAGAGGTGTCTGACAGGTGGCATGGCCCTTGCTTATACACTCCTGTTGGTCTAGTACCACAGTGGTAGAACCCTTGCCTACCAGGAGGATAATGATAGCTACCGGTTTTTAGCGAATGAAGAGCCTGGATTTCTGCAGAGAACGGGTTAGGATCATGTTGCAGGAACCTGAGAAAGGGTTGTGAAGCAATACTGGGTGTTAGGAATTTCTTGGAAGGCTTGTAAGCGGTGACTTTGAGGTAGTGGTGGTGGGTCAAGATGGGATCATGGTTGGAACTGTTCAAGGCAGGGATCAGTGCCAAGTTTGCTATTGGAAAGGTTGTGGAATTGGCTTGCAAAGTCATATTTTGATTTGACATTACATGTGAAGGAAAGTAGGAAGTGGGACCCTTGGATAACACAAGTAATTCAGGAGGAGAGAGGCCTTAGCTGAAAGATTGAGAAAACTGTGGCTTGTTTTTCTGATAATGAGTTGCCATTGCTGTGGGGGAGGCAGTGGTGAAGACTGAGGGCTGTTAATAAGGTTGACCAAGCTCAGTTTGTAGGAGAGAAGTGGTGGTTGACAGTGTTGCTGTTAAGGGAATTGGGGTGTGACAGGAAGGGAAACATCACTATTGAGGTAGTTCAGGAAAAGATAGAATAGCTTTTTGGACTGACGTATGACCTGTTGTTACAGTTTGAAGTTGACTTTGCAGCTGATACCATCTGAGGACACAAGTGGCAGATAACTGCAGAATATTGTAGAAAGAAAGAAGTGTGTTGAAGTGGAAATTGGCAAATGAGCCGTATAGAACACAACCAGTCACCCTGAGCAATCCCATAATTGCTGGTTTCAAAGCACCTACAAAATGTTGAACATATTAAAGACACCAACCATTTCCTAGATCATCTGAAATATGTGCCTGCCCCACTTCCATCACACACATTGCCTGTCGCCATTGATACCACCTCTCTTTATGCCAACGTCCACCATGTACATGATGTGTCTGCTGCTGAACATTAACTCAACCTGCACCCACATGATTACAAACTTTTGACATTCTTTCTGCTCACCAATCTTATATTTGCCAACTACTACTTTACCTTTGAGTGACAACATACAAAAAGAAAAAGGACATGCCCATTGGAACAAGAATGACTCGTTCCTGTGCTAAATGTTCCATGGGTCGCTTGGAGGGGGTGACTTTCCTGCAGTCCATAAGCCTTCAGCCCCTGGTTTGGTTTAGGCACATTAAATCTTTTTGTTGTGCCTATTGCGACTCAGCATCTCTGCTATATGATGAGTAGCAACTTTCCTTCTCTGGTATTGTTAAATACACCTTTGTCATACGTACTCATGGTGAAGTTGACTTGTTAATTTTTTTAATCTGTTAATACAATCTCCCAATTAAATTTTAAATAGCCTGTTTCCAAAGTCCTCACCTTTTCCCTTGGTGTTGACCTCATCCTCTCCAAGGGTAAGCTACACACTTCTGTTCCCATTAAACCTACTAACAAACTACATTACTTACATTTTGACAGTTGCCATTCTTTCCTTGTCAAACATTCCCTCCCATACAGCGTGGGCATTAGAGGCAAATGTATTTGTTCAGATGCAGACTTTCTACAGCAGTACACCACCATTCTCACTTCAGCCTTCATTGAAAGTAATTACACTATGAGCCTAGTTCAAAAGCAAGATTTCCTGGGCTATTGCATCCATTCTTGAAACTACTGATCTCCCCAACAAACAGTTTAGGAGTACACCTCTTGTCGATCAGTATTATCCTGGTTTCGACTGCATTAATCAGGTACTTCGGCAAGGCTATGTCTTGCTAACATTGTGCCCTGAACTGAGGTCCCTCCTGCCAGAGATTTTTCCCACCATACCTGGTATAGCTTTTTGTCACCTCCGATCTTCGCTATGTCCTGGTCTGACGTCATACTGCTTCTGCAACCATTTCACTACCCTGTGGCTCACCATTTGCACCCTCCTAGCACTACCTATATAAGTGCTGTAACTGACAAAACTTGTACTATCAAATGGAGAGCCGCGTGTAAAGCAATAAGTATCATGTACCAGCTATTACGTAAACACTATTTGGCCTTCTGCAGTGGTATGGCTACCACCAAGTCATCAGTTAGCGCGAGCGGGCATAGACAGGGATTTATACTGGCAACACAATATCCTTTTGCAGAGCATACTGTACGACAGGGCAGTTGTGACCTCTGTGCCTATTTCACCATGCATACCATCTTGGTTCTTCCCCAGACACCAGCATCCCAGAACTCGACAGGTGGTAACTGGCATTACAACATGACCTTTGTTCTCGCCTCCCACCTGGCCTTAATTTATGTTAATTTCTTCAGTCTCAGAATTTCTTCTCAGTAAATATTCCTTTCTTCACTCCCTTTTACTTTTCTGTGTCCTTTTTTTCTTATTTTTTTTATTTATTTATTTTTCCACGCCTTCATAAATACTATGCACTTAGCTTCCCACTCTCATTAACTCCTGCACACCAGCTCTCAGGTTTCCAAATCTCATTCAGTGTAGTTCACAACAATCCAGCTTTCCTTCTCATCCAATGTGGTAAGTCTCTCCTGATCCAGGTTTCAGAATGGCTTTTTTGGTCTCTCCCCATTTCCCCTAAGCCTTGCCAGTCCTTTTCCTTCTTTCCCCTTAGTGCTTCTGCCAGAAGAGGGAGCCACTGGTTCCGAAAGCTTGCACAGTTCTTTGACCTTTATATGTGTTTCCTCCTGCCGCCACTTGGTGAGAATTATACACTGCTCGAAATAATTAGAGGAACATGACGGGTGTCCTGTACTCATTTGAGCAATAATTTAGGACTGGATATGCAACTAAATTTTAGTGTTATCTTTCACAAATTAAGTACTCAAAAAATCATTACATCCTACATCATTTACATAAAAGTAGCTGAAACATCCTATAGGTCTTGAAAACAAACCATTCCCATTCTTCAATGAGAGCCCATGAGCAAACTCGGAGTGTCTGTGATGGAACAAGATAATCGTAAATACGTCAAGCATGTTTTGCACATGCTCAGTGAGAGTTAGGTTGTCACTCACTGCCTGTCATTCCATTACTTTAATGTCCAGGCTTAACAAGGTGGCAGGTACCGCTCACCACAGGTGTCTGCACACTAACCTGGCCATCAGACATTATCCAGACTAGTCTGCAAATAGCAAGTTTCGCCCAAGATGAAGTTGCCTGTTGACAAGGGGATGGCAGAACTGAAGGTTAATTGAAAAATGATATGTCAAGTGAGATACTTCAATAGGGCATCTGGGTCATAATGTCCTTTCTTGTAATCAGTTCATTACAGTCTGACCGGACACATTGACTCCAGCGGACCTTCTGAGGTCTTGTTGCAGTGATCTGGCAGTATCCATATGACACCACAAGACAGAGATTGATACATTGGCAACCTTGTCCAACTTGCATTGTGTCGCGGCCTGTGTCCCTGTAGTGTGTCTCCCACCTTTGGATGACACATGGAGAGGCATTGGCATCTGCAGCAACATAATGAAAATTGCACCACATTAAGATGTTGCATTGCATCTGCTTGGTTGAATACAATTTCCAAAAATGCCAACTGCCATCTATGTACCTAAATAGAAAACACTGGAATGGTGTTATTGACTTCCTTCTGAGGCACCAACTGACACCTTAATGCTTATGAAGCCAGTAGATGGAGAATGATTTTTAATTGTTGCGTATATTGAAAACAAAAATCTCAGGTCATGCAATATCACAGATACCACCTGTATCAAAATAGATTTAATATACCAGACGTTGAGACACATGCTCCCCTAATTTTTTGTAACAGTGTGTTATATTTATTACACCAGGTTTGTATGAACATAAATAGTCTTATAGTGCTTTCCTGACATAATTATTGTGCTAGCTATACTTAC
Source organism: Schistocerca serialis cubense (assembly GCF_023864345.2). NCBI lineage: Eukaryota > Metazoa > Arthropoda > Insecta > Orthoptera > Acrididae > Schistocerca > Schistocerca serialis. The sequence continues at coordinate 463,135,302 of NC_064639.1, forward strand.
ACTATTTAAACTCTATTTATGAATGATAAAACTGCCAATAAAAACAACATATACTTTAATATACACTACCTATGAGGAACTATGTTTGTGTCCTCTGTCTTGATTTCCACTGCAGGTTGCAACACAGGCACTAGATGGCAGCTGTCAAGTGGAAGTGTTGCTGTATTTAGAGTACGCAAGCTAAAGTGTCTTAGAATGTAGCACAAAGTAAAACTGTGTAAGTGATGTGACATGCTTTATTTAGTTCACCAGGACTGAAAGGGCTAGTATGGAATGGATGAACATTTTGTAAGCAGTCCCCTTTGTAGACTAACAGTGTTTTCCCCAGTTGTTTTGCCTATGTTATGCTTCTATTTCATATTCCTACAAATTATTACAGTATGTTATTTATATGAATTGGCTGATTCATTGGTATTGTGGCCATGACATACTACATTTATGCATATTGTGAAGTGTGCAATTTTACATTTCAGAACTTTTAAAGCAAGTTTCCAACTTTTGCACTGCTTTGAGATTTTATCAAGAGCTGACTGGCTTTTTCTGCAGCCTTTCCTTCAAGAAGTGCTACTCCATTACAAACGGCTGCATCTTTTTTTAAAAAGTAAGCTGTTACTATTAAAATAGTCAGCCATGTTATTAACATACAACACCAAGAGAAAGAAGACACCTCACCCCCACAAAAAAAGTACTTCATGGGAACGTGCCTGAAGTACACTGTGTCCATCCTATCGAGAAGTCTTCCATCCAGTCACAAATTACCATTAATTCCCCCCCCCCCCCCCCACACACACCCACACACACACACACCCACACCCACACGCACACCCACACACCCACCCACCCACACGCGCACACACACCCACCCACACGCGCACACCCACCCACCCACACGCGCACACACACCCACCCACACGCGCACACACACCCACCCACACGCGCACACACACCCACCCACACGCGCACACACACCCACCCACACGCGCACACACACCCACCCACACGCGCACACACACCCACCCACACGCGCACACACACCCACCCACACGCGCACACACACCCACCCACACGCGCACACACACCCACCCACACGCGCACACACACGCGCACACACGCGCGCCCACCCGCGCACACACACGCGCCCACCCGCGCACACACACGCGCCCACCCGCACACACACACGCGCCCACCCGCGCGCTCACCCCCGCGCGCGCGCGCGCGCGCGCGCGCGCGCGCGCACACACACACACACACACACACACACACACACACACACATTATCATACTTTTTGCTCACAAGTGTTACTATGGTACTGAGTCTAATGCGCGCGCACACACACTCACACACCCACACACTCACACACATTATCATACTTTTTGCTCACAAGTGTTACTATGGTACTGAGTCTAATGCTTTTCCAAAGACAGTAAATCCTACATTTACCTTATTGCCTTGATCCAAGGGTATCAAGAGGTATTGTGGAAAAACTTGAGTTAGGTGTTGTGTGACCCACGATCTTGTACACAATACAGGTCACCGTGGGGTTATTCTGTTGGAGATACATAATTATTTTCGAGATCAGAATATGTTTTGTGGAAGGCTTCCTCTATCCTTCTGGTAGTTGCGTATAAACTGTGCTTTCTTTCAACCACTGGACACAGTTTTCTATTCAAGGGGTCTACTTTATGTGATAATTAAAAGTTGAGTTAACTTTGTTGCAAATTCTATGTGGTATCTGGTAGAGATTTCATTGGGCTCTGGAGCCTTCTTTAATTTTAATGATTTTCATTGTTTTGCAACATTTCAGTGCTAGTATCTATTTTGCTCATATTTGTAGCACTGGGGCAATGCTCTTGGAATTTCCCTTATAAAACACATGAAAATAAAGTTCAGCTTTTTTTATTTTACTTTTCTACCCTCAGTAGCAGTTTGTATGGCAACTATGGGTACCTGAAGATAAACAGATAGGGGGTTGAAACAGGTAAAGCAATCAGATGTGCACACATTCTCACAAACACGGCCACTGTTGTCTCTGTGTGCTTGTGGATGTGTGACACTTCTGTTGTGTGCATCTGATGAGCTTAGTCCATAGCTAAATTTTATCTAACAGTTTCTCTGCCCTTTCGAAAACATTTAACCACTTTTTGTCTGGGATGTCATTTTCACAAGCTGTGTTTAGGGTGTGCTTTATGCATTTGAGATATTTGATATGCAGTAAAAATACTTTTATTGCAGGAACAATGTTAATCACAACCGTCTGCCGGGTGTCTGTGGCACCTTCTTTGCAACCTCTGCGTAAGAGATGCCTGTCAATGAAACAGTGTTCACCAAAGATTCAAATTGTACGCTGTTTTTCAAATGAGAGTCGAAATACATTTAGTGAACGCCTTGCAAGGAGGCGGTCGTTAAAAGAGAAATTACTGGCGCCAGCTGGAGAAACTGGTGAGTAGCCATTGTTAATATTGTATGAACATAAGAATGTGTGGTGTAAGTATTATTTTAATAAGTATTACTAAAATGAGTTAAAGCGATCTTTAGTGCAAACCCCCCCCCCCCCCCACCACCACACACACACACACACACACACACACACACACACACACACACTAACAAAAGTTAGTCAGACAGACACAGGGAGAGAGGGGGGTGGGGGTATTATTATTACTAGCTCTAAAACTTTAAATGTTTTTTTAAAGTCATCTTGTGGTTGAAATTAGTACTGTGATTGATAATAAAGTGATTTCACACTTTCTGCAACTGAAGTGTAAGGTGACATTACAACATGATATATTCTCACTAAGGTACTTTTTTAGGCAAGGAAAAAAAGATGGGCAAAAGTGAACTTGGTCTTAAGGAGGACAGAATAATTGATTCAGGGATCACTTTTCTGCTCTTTAGTGGATTGTGTGCTGAGATAAATGTTTATGCCATATTAGATCTATGTTCTGGCTTAGTTTAAGTGCCATGGAGAAGCTCAAAGAACAAGTTGGAGGTTAGTTGGCTTGTGGGACAAAGTTTATAGGGTATGGCTTCTAAAAGGCATGAGTTCAGGCTGAAGCCCCAATATCACTCAAGTGACTGGGCATAAATAATCTTAATTGTGTTAGGATAGTGTTGTCTGAAAGTCATACTGAAATGCAATGATAATGGTGCCACAAAACACACAAATTCATATTATTGTGGCACCAAATGATGTTCATTTAGAACACATCTCATTATGCACTGATTTTATCATCTTTCAAACCATCAAGTGAGGTGGTACATTAGTTATGTACTGGACTCTTGTTCATGGTGAGTGGAGAGCAGATCTTCCATTTCATCTTCCATATGTTGATTTTTGGTAGTTTTCCCAAGTCACTTCATATAAATTATGGAATGGGTCCTTTTTGGGACATTAACTTTATACAACTCTCAAGATAAAACAACTTTCACAGGTATAAAACCTTTTATTTCTTTACATTGCCACTGGTATGGGACTAGCCATCCATAATTAGTGTAAAAAAAATGCAAATTCCATAGCACCCCATATAAATATTAGCTCTTTTGTAAACTCTCATAGATGACTGAAAAGTGGAAGTTATACAGAACTCTGAATGTAGTACCACCATGCACATGAGCACTTGGTTTAAACAGAAATAGTACACAATGAAGAATATGTATATAGAACTATTTCAGCTTCCATACAAAAGAACAAGAAATGTCTGAAAGATTTTCCTCTGTATTCTCCTCCAGTCTGACTTCGTGCTCAGTCTCTTTGGACCTCTTGAATGGTGAAGTGTGAAACCCTACCCTTGCATCCTCTCTTGGAACAATTTATCTTCAATAAAGTTGTAAGAATGGAGGCTCTATTCAGTAAAATGTGTTTCGAAATAAGGTGTTCAATTTAGTGACAAATAATAATCCAATAGAAGTACCTACAGATAAACAGAAAAAAAGGGGGGTTGACATGGTTAAGGCAGCGGAAGCATAATTAAAGTTCTTGCACAACTACCTCATCCTATGCTTAGTGCAATAGCCTGTTGAGTTATTGGATGTCATGACAGTATGTCTCAAAGTCTGTGGAACTTGCTGCTTAGTTACCTGGCCTCTGTGGAAATTGACTTTGTCAAGCTGTTTAATCATAATGAGGAGTGATTTGACTAAAACAGAAAATTTCTTTCATTTCCACTATGTGCTATAGTTGATTTGGTGTAAGCTGATTGCGGTGCTATCTCAACCAATAGCATAATGCGTTTTTGTAAATGTCTCTGTGGGATTGCCTTGGTGTTGTCACAGTTCTGTAGAAGACTACTGTTTTTGCCTGTAGCTGTTAGTGCTTCGCAGTTGAAAGCTGGCAACAGTGCGGCAAGCTGTTGATATTCTTACACTGCCTTGACTATAGACACATTCATTGTGTTTTCCATCAGAAAAAGGTGTGGAACATCCAGGGCAGCTTCTTTTTTCTGCATAAAGTAAAGTAAGTGTAAGTGTGTTTTGACCATGCATGCAGTTTTAAACTTTTGCAACTACTACACACTTCATACACTCCTGGAAATTGAAATAAGAACACCGTGAATTCATTGTCCCAGGAAGGGGAAACTTTATTGACACATTCCTGGGGTCAGATACATCACATGATCACACTGGCAGAACCACAGGCACATAGACACAGGCAACAGAGCATGCACAATGTCGGCACTAGTACAGTGTATATCCACCTTTCGCAGCAATGCAGGCTGCTATTCTCCCATGGAGACGATCGTAGAGATGCTGGATGTAGTCCTGTGGAACGGCTTGCCATGCCATTTCCACCTGGCGCTTCAGTTGGACCAGCGTTCGTGCTGGACGTGCAGACCGCGTGAGACGACGCTTCATCCAGTCCCAAACATGCTCAATGGGGGACAGATCCGGAGATCTTGCTGGCCAGGGTAGTTGACTTACACCTTCTAGAGCACGTTGGGTGGCACGGGATACATGCGGACGTGCATTGTCCTGTTGGAACAGCAAGTTCCCTTGCCGGTCTAGGAATGGTAGAACGATGGGTTCGATGACGGTTTGGATGTACCGTGCACTATTCAGTGTCCCCTCGACGATCACCAGTGGTGTACGGCCAGTGTAGGAGATCGCTCCCCACACCATGATGCCGGGTGTTGGCCCTGTGTGCCTCGGTCGTATGCAGTCCTGATTGTGGCGCTCACCTGCACGGCGCCAAACACGCATACGACCATCATTGGCACCAAGGCAGAAGCGACTCTCATCGCTGAAGACGACACGTCTCCATTCGTCCCTCCATTCACGTCTGTCGCGACACCACTGGAGGCGGGCTGCACGATGTTGGGGCGTGAGCGGAAGACGGCCTAACGGTGTGCGGGACCGCAGCCCAGCTTCATGGAGACGGTTGCGAATGGTCCTCGCCGATAACCCAGGAGCAACAGTGTCCCTAATTTGCTGGGAAGTGGCGGTGCGGTCCCGTACGGCACTGCGTAGGATCCTACGGTCTTGGCGTGCATCCGTGCGTCGCTGCGGTCCGGTCCCAGGTCGACGGGCACGTGCACCTTCCGCCGACCACTGGCGACAACATCGATGTACTGTGGAGACCTCACGCCCCACGTGTTGAGCAATTCGGCGGTACGTCCACCCGGCCTCCCGCATGCCCACTATACGCCCTCGCTCAAAGTCCGTCAACTGCACATACGGTTCACGTCCACGCTGTCGCGGCATGCTACCAGTGTTAGACTGCGATGGAGCTCCGTATGCCACGGCAAACTGGCTGACACTGACGGCGGCGGTGCGCAAATGCTGGGCAGCTAGCGCCATTCGACGGCCAACACCACGGTTCCTGGTGTGTCCGCTGTGCCGTGCGTGTGATCATTGCTTGTACAGCCCTCTCGCAGTGTCCGGAGCAAGTATGGTGGGTCTGACACACCGGTGTCAATGTGTTCTTTTTTCCATTTCCAGGAGTGTATAATCTGGTGGTATGAGGTAAAGGATTTGATAAGACTTCACTGCTGCCTTGGGGTTGTCAGACTACCTGTTGTATCCATTCTCAGGGATTTCTAGTTTCATAGCAGTTTGTAAGTACTCCTGTCTTGTTTCCAAAGAATAAAGTGGGTCCCATTAGAAATTTAGGGATTGAGCTTATATGTGAAGGGTGCTGGATTAGCACATTAAATGTGACCTGAACAAGCTAGGGCTTCAAATTGAGGGAATGTACAAGCTTAATGGTTATGAGATAAGATTGCATGAAATATGACACAGGTGTAGAACTTCGTAATCATAAGTGATAAAACTCCCATTTATTTACAACTTCAACGTACTTAATGAAAGGACGGTGATAGATTCTCCAGATTAATAATCTGGTGCAGGAAATATGAGGTGACCAATGTAGCCAACCAGTTGACAGATAGAAAACCCATATCTGTAAGGAAGAAAATGAATTGGGTAATATATGCAATAAGCAATCATATTGTGTTGCTAATAAACTGTAACTGTTCATAGTGAAAATGTGATGTGTACATATATGTGTAATTAGATGTTCACTTGTCATCTCCTCCTGCGAAGGCATTTGTGAATATAGCTTTCTTTCTATCTATGCCCTGAATTAAATGTAGATTTTTTTTTCCTTGTTGTTGGTTTTTTTCAGTTTATAAAGATAAATTTGGCTAAGGATAGTACTCTGCCAGCAATGCAGTAAGCGGTATGCCCTTCTCCCTCAGGTCTGAAAACAGTCTGTGCCCAACAACACGCCCCAGAGGGCTCTACACCTTTTAAGAGTTGTGTGTAATGAGCACTGGTTCCAAAGCCATTGCAGTACTTCTCCTTTTCCTGTGCTGCAGTCTTAATTATATCTTTCCTCGCACTTGGTATGTAGAACAGATTCTCTAATGATGGCGTAGCTTGGTTTGTTATCTCTGATTTTCTTGGCATGAGTGAGTAATAGTGAGCTTCCTGGTGTTCAGCAGATTTGTTGTTTCCATTTTCTGCACAATATTTTGACAACTGATCCCTGCTGTTGTTTTCAGGTGTTGCAGTTTTTGCTTTTATGTGTACTCACTGGCCACTGGCTGGACTCCAACCAGCTTTCTTGTAGGACATCAGTTACATTCAGTCCCAATTTTTTTTTAACTTTACGGAAGTGTGGGGCATGTTGAAATGTTGTCCAAACTGAGGAATAAGTGCCTAACCATTTGAGGGTATTGAGACTCTGGACCTGGCTATCAAACCGGGGGGGGGGGGGGGGGGGGGGGGGGGGGGGGGGGGGGGGGGGGGGGCAATCATTGCTGTGGCTAGGTGGTGCCCCATGGGACACTACTCATTCAGAGGTGACATAATGGCAAATATCTGGCACCGTGAAAAGACTTTATGATCAGATGGTGGAAACGGTCTTTTCAGATAGACTGGAATTCTTCATTGCAGACTGTTATGAGCCTGAGAACTTCCCTCCTTGCATGCACCATGTTTAGAGAGCAAACCGAAGCAAAATACAGTAACTTGTACCCTTCAGTTCGATGTTTGCACCCAGACAAAGGGTCCTTTCTAGTTACTAAGCCAATGCTCTGTCTGGGAAATACTGAAAATGTGAAGAAATCCCTTCCTTTAGTAAATTACAAAATGATTCAAACTTCATGAAAACAGTGAGTCATACCCTGTCACAGGCTTTACTTGCCTGTTAAAAAAAGTTGGTGGTGTTCCTTTTAGCATAAGTTTTACCATAAGCCTCCTAAGAGTCTAAACATGGTATGGTGTATAATTTTTCACCAGGACTCAAGGTACCAAATGATAAGTTGGTTTGGAAAAATGTTCTTGAACTGGCTCAGGTTGTGCAAGCAAATTAGACTATATTCAGGGTCATCGACTCTCAATACACAGCTGGAAGAGCAGCATCCGCCTCCAGTATGTACCACTGATTGGGATCCCTTTCATTAACTCTTTCCTTGACAATCTAAAGGCCAGTGAAATGATGCCATCTAGTAATTAAAGGAGTCATTAATTGCAAGTCGTGGTGCTGCGCCCTCATCATTTCCTATCCCCACAGAGGGTAAGCCCACATCTGTCCTGACTGCCTAAAGTGGTTAAACAGAAAAAGGAGAAATCTCTGGACAAAGCCGTTCCACTCATCCTGGAGGTGCCAGATTTCCCCCCCCCCCCCCCCCCCCCCCCCCCCCCCACACACACACACACACACACACACACATACACACCATCGGACTCAAAACCTATCTTGTTTGTTAGTCCATCCCCACCAGTGACCCAGTGATTCTGGTGTATGAACTTCCTTCTTTGCCCTTTGCCATTTCAAACCTTACCAAGAGACCCTAAACTTGATAATTCAAAGGAACTGCAATGGTTATTACAGTTGTCTACCAACAACAACAACAACAACAACAACATTGTCCTGTACTGTGATCTGTGTTGCTCTCCAAGAAACTTATTTCACTGATGGACATTCTCCAACTCTTTAGAACTTGCTGTGCATTCTGTCAGAACAATATTGGTCTCAAGGCAGCATCTAGAATGATCTGTACATTGGCTAGCACAGATGTCATAAGTGAGTGAGTTCCTGTACATGCCTCATTGGACACACATCAGTGTGGGTGCGAGCGGTTCCAACATTATTTGCCACTCAGGAAGGGCAGTTACTTACCTTGAGATTGCCACCTTACTCCAACAACTCTCCCCCTTTTTCTCCTACTCGAGGATTACCATATGCACCTCCCTCTTGAAGTAGCAAGTCATCTGGTAGAGGCCTTCTGATTGGTCAACTTCTTCCTGACCTTGCTCTGTATATCCTTAATGACTGTACTCCTACTGACTCTACTGCCATTCGTGTCACCTTTTCGACTATTTGTATTTCCTTCCCCAGTGTCATTGCTCTCCTGCGATGGCCAGTGATCGTGTCACTGCCAGATGGACCACTCGCCACTTTGGGCTCTCCGAAGAGCCAACTGGCAGTTGTATATGTCACCATCACCTTCATCCCCTCTGTCGAATGACATCAATGAGTTTTTAGGAGACTTCTCCAATATGATCACCCACACCACTGGAATTGCTGTCTCCCTTTCTACAGACACCCTCTACAGCCACCCACTAACATGATGAACCAGCTGTGACAGCTATTCATAACTGTTACAGGGTCAGGTAAAGATCTTAAGGGACATCCTTCACAGACCACGGTAATCACTTTTAAGTGGCGCTCTGCAAAGGCTTGCTACCTAATCAAATGCTGGAAGTGCTTGAGAACATACAACTCTTCATTCCTGGTGTTGGTCAAGCTCAGTAGTGTATTGGGCAACTAAAGATCAGCAACTGTTCCAGGTCCCCTTCTTCATGGTGGTATTTCTACCAGTGCGTTAGTTCTTGGTGAACACCTCACGACTCACTTTGTGCCATTTCTGGCATCATCGTCTTAGCAGACTACCTTTCAAATGCATAAAACACCAGATGTGACATTCCCTATATTTTGCACCCCATAACCGTAAATTATCTAAACTTTTCAGTGCCCGAGAACTGCTTCAAGCTGTTGACTTGGTCCACAACAAGTCTCTAAACTGGATTCAATTCATAGTCAAATGAGTCAGCATCTGAATGTTACTCAAAGACTTCATCTACTCAGGATCTTCAGTCATATTTGGCTAGAAGGTGTTTTCCCTTTGCAATGCACAAATGTTGTCATCCAATCCAACTGACCATATGGTTAGACTGGAAACAGCAATCTGCAGTCTGTTCTTAAACACCAACTTCTCTTTGCAGGTTTTTTAGACTTGTTTAAGACATATGATGCCACTTGGTACCACCACCTGGTTTTACTTACCCTCCAATATGGGTTTTTAAGTCTCCTGGCTGTTTCATATGTTAGCTTTCATCTCACCAGTTGCTTAAAATTAGATTTATTACGTAATGCAGCTCCATAAATGTCCCAAAGAAATGGCATTGCTCAGAGCTCTGTGCTGAGTAAAGTTACACTCTTACTGTTTGCCATCTGTGAGCTAGTGTACTCTGTCAGACCGTTGTTCTACAAACATAGAATTTCATAGTCTGAAAGCTACTGTATGGTCAGTGACAAAGGATACAATGTACCACTGCTAGTAACTTCACACTCACAAATGTTGAGTAAAAACAACTGTCTATATGCCTTTGTAAAAGTCTTAATTTCTCGCATCTTATCTTCATGGTCCTTACACGAAATGTGTGTTGGTGGCAGTAGAATTGTTTTGGGTCAGCTCCAAATACCGGTTTTCGAAATTTCCTCAGTAGTGTTCCTTGAAAAGAACATTGCCTTCCCTCCAGGGATTTCCATTTGAGTCATGAAACATTTCCATAATACGTGCATGTTGTTCAATCTTAAGGGTAACAAATCTAGCAGTCCCTCTGTGAAGCTTCAATATCTTCCTTTAATTCCACCTAGTGGAGATACCAAATCCTTAAACAGTACTCAAGAATGGGTTGAATTAGTGTTATATATGTGGTCTCCTTTACAGATGAGCCACACTTTCCTAAAATTTTCCCAATGAACCAAAGTTGGCCATTCACCTTCCCTCCTACAATCCTTATATTCTCATTCCATTTCATATCACTTTGCAGTGTTACATCTAGATATTTAATCAACTTGACTGTCAAGTAGCTCACTATTAATGCCGTGGTTGAATATTACATTTTTCTACTTTTAGAGCTAGTTGCCATTCATCACATGAACTAGAAATCTTGTCTAAGACACCTTCTGTTGTTCTACAGTCACTCTGACACCTCTCTGCATGCCACAGCATCATCAGCAAACAGCCGCAGATTGCTGCTCGCCTTGTGTGTCTGATCATTTGGATACATAAGTTACAGTTGTCATGTCACACTTCCCTGGGGCACTCTTGATGTCTTCGAACACTCGTCATCAGCGACAACATACCTAAGTCTTAAAGCTACTCATGTATCTAGAAGCATATTCTGTATTCTCATACCTTTAACAGCCTGAAAATGGGAGAAGGGCACCATGTCAAACGATTTTTGGAAATGTAGAAATACGGAATTTACCTGTTACCATTCAACAGCTCACAGGATATCGTGTGAGAAAAAGCCAATCTGAGTTTCACATGAGTGATGCTTTCTAAACCTGTGCTGATTTGTGGACAGAAACTTTTCCACCTCAAGAAAATTTGTTATATTCATGTTATGTTCAAGAATTCTGCAGCAAACCATTGTTAAGGATATTGGTTTGTAATTTTGTAGGTCCGTTCTTTTACCACAACTGTCACCTGCACTTTATCCTTGTCACTTGGCACTTTGTGCTGGGCAAGATATTAAAGATAAATACAAGCTAAGTAAGGGGCCAGTGTCATAGCATACTCTTCGTAAAGCCGAATTGGAATTTGATCCAGACCTGGCAACTTATTTGCTTTCATCTCTTTCAGTTGTTGTCTACACCAGGGATACCTATTACTATGTCTACTGTATGAGTGTCCGTGCCTTAGCCAAACAACAGTTTGGCTGATTGTCCTTAGTGAATTAATTAAGCACAAAATTTAAAACTTCACCTTTCCTTTTGCGTCTTCTATTGCCACCCCAGACAGTTTGAGCAACAGGATAGACACACGTAGCGATTTTACATAGGACCACAATTTTCTCGAGTTCTTCTCAACATCTTTTACTAAGAATGTATGCTGTATGTATCAAGTCTTTTTACAGATGTACGAATCACTACTGATTTTTGCCTAGTGTTATTCTGTGCATCCTCATTTGAACCGATAGTGCAACATTCTTTGGTTCCGCAGCATTTGCTGAATTTTGTTCTTAAACCGTGGTCTTCCCCATCCTTAATCCTTGTGCTGTGTGATGACAACCTTTGCATTCATTGTAGCTATCAATCTGTAACCTCAGCTGAATACCAGCTGCAAAGAGCTATCTGAAAACTCTCAGCTTGAACCCTTCCCCATGGCTTGCAGTTCTCTACCATGAAAATGCACACAGCCCGTTCCGTCACACTACGGAGCATCCTGACCCATAACTCTACTTGGGTACCTGGTACTCTGATGTTGTTGTGCAGTCGTGATTTCTGGGACTTTCATTGATATAAAAGGCCAACATGTTGTTGCGTACCATATTAATCAACTAAAGACCAGCTGGATGTGAATGTTTAACACTATCTGCTTCCTCTCCCACACCTCTTTGGGTGCACACTACACTTTTCTACTCAATATTTATTGTGCCGTGGATTCATTCATACTGGGCTGTGGTTGCCACATTTACGGCTCAGCGGAACCTTTGCCTTTGAAATTATTGAACCCACTACTTCATGATGAAGTAAAATTGATGACACATTCTGGGCTATTCCTCTAGACAGTCCCCCACTGAAGTGGGGATCTTACCTCCTGATTTCCAATATTACCATGCTCACTTGCGCAATCACCATACTACAATTTCCTATTCATCCCACTTATCAAGTTCCTTTTTCATGCAAAAAAAAATAGTGAGCCACTGACACTAATGATGGCACAATCGACTGCTTTTTAACAACTGATTGGTCAGTTGATTTAATTTTCATTCAATTACAAAAAATCAACCACCCTGGCATTGTAGGTTTTCACACCTACACAGATTATCATAGCATGCCTCCCTTCTCAATCCAAATTCCAATTCACATGAGGGGGGAGAATGCTAAGTTGGTCTGTGCAGTTGTGTAAAGCCAATGTGCCAGGGAGGTGTAGTGGTTAGCACATCTGCCTAGTGAGCAGGAGATTGAGTTTGAATCCCAGCCTTGGTACAAATCCTCATTTGCCGCTTCAGTCTGCATATATACAGCATAGATTTGTGAGATTTGAAACGGTCCCTGGAACCATATAGTTTCATTTAATGTATCTATCTTACTTCAAGGAGAGGTGAATAAAAAGTTTTTCCAAAATTTATGTACTTATTTACTTAAATACAAATTTTTCGTAGTTTTGACATTAAATATGGATTTTATCTTTTACTAGTAAAAATTGCAAATGAACAGAATTTCGTGTCCAGAATAACAGAAAATGGTACTAAGGTAGAGTACTAGAATAGATTACACAAACGTTAATAATACAAGCATGAAAAGTCAGTTGCATAACTGTTACAAAGGCATGAGTGTCTGCTCATAAAATGAGGCTAAGGCACAGTTTTCATCTTAGTGGATACTCTTGTGAGAGACAGATTCAATAAAATAAATGCATGTACCATTAAGATAAAATATTATTTATTAAATGCCTAAGAAATAAACAGAAGTGTCAACACAAAATCATATATGAAAATGCAGTAAACCCAGCAAAAATATGTAGAGTACAAACTCAGCTGAACAGGCCACGCTGATCTACAGTATTTTGCATACAATATTGTTACACCAGAAATTTGTCAAGGAAACCATATTTTGTACAGGAGTGCTAGTAGATTTAGAAGTATGTGACCAATGCAAAGTTGTAAGCAAACCAATCAGTGTGCAGGCCCACAAGGGAAAGGCAATATGTCAATAGGTGGTGCACAAGTATGCACAAAATAAATAAGAACATATAATATATGTAATAAAATACAACAAGTAAACAGTGGATAAAAGAAGGAATTAAGTATTATCTACTTAACATCGTAACATAAGAAAGTATGCAAAAATATATGCATACAAGTGAATTATGTAAAAAATGTATTTGACCATCAATATGTGATACAAATACATGAAATCAGGGAGTCAGGAAAGGGTTATTCACAATAAATAATTAAACAGAAGACAAATTAGGCTATACTGCAAAATGAGTGCAACACCATTACTCCACAGGTAAGTGTATCGTATCCTGATGTCCATGGTCTTGAGCTAGGTGAAGTAGAAGAAATGTCGTGATGGCAGCAAATGTTCAGCCGACAAGCATCATATGTACTGTCATCAGAATAAAGATTTTGATATATTATACAGGGTGAAGCGAAATTCGTGCACTCGGGCTTCGCAGCGCGACTCTTCACATGCCAGTGATAAAAAAGGTTGTCACAAAATTTTGTCCGGCGAGTACATTCAGCAGAAAAAGGACGTTAAAGAGTGGCAGTCTGGCAACACTATAATCACATGTATAGTAACTACCTCTGTCAATACATAGTAGTTGTGCTGTACAGTTGGTGCAGTGGATAAAGTTTTGGGTTAGCATGTAGGAGGTTGAGGGTTCGATCCTGGTTAAAGCATATGTTTTTTATGTGGTAAATGTAGTCTCAAGTGGTACAGTATCTGGCATCTTATTCGTCAACAATGATTGCAGCATGTCCTCTGGAAAACATTTGCACTTACATACGACAATCTTAGAAATGGAAGCGTGGTCAGCTTTGAAAGATGCACTTTCCATGTCGTGGGCTCGAATTTATTTGCACCATTTCCTCTACTAGAAGAGAAACCTGTTTTCTTTGTACCCTCCTGTAATGGTCACATAGATTAGTACCAACTATTATTCTTGCCTCGTTCAGGTCCATTCCATTCCATTTCATTAGGGCCTTAACGTTATCAGTAGGACTAGCAATGTGCTTTGTGAATAATGTCCAAACTCTGTTACTATTTGTATGTGTTATCACCTTGGTCCCATTAATTGTTTAAACTGTCTGTTTCTTATTTGTCTAACCACGTATTTGTTGTGTTCAACATTACAAAATGTTGTGAATTTAGGATAAATGTGACATAAGAAATGGTGTATATTACAGTATGAAATGTCAGAATGAAATTAACAAATTAAAAAATGCAACCCAACCCAGGATTGAACCCTCAACCTTCTGCATGCTAACCCAAAACTCTGTCCACGTCGCCAACGGTACAGCACGATTGAAATGTGCTGTCAGTTGGTTACCATACGTATTGTTACAGTGTTGCCAGATTGCCACTCTTTAATGTCCTTTTTCTGCCGGATGTAATCTCCAGGTGAAATTTTGTGAGAGACCTCTTTTATTGCTGGCATTTGAGGAGTCACACTGTGAAGCCCAAGTGTGTAAATTTCGCTTCACCCTGTACAATAAATAATGTCTCTGAGTTTCTTTAATAGTCTCAAATATTTATCATCCTTGACGATTCTGTATATAACATTGATTTCATCTTGAAGATCACTTTCTGCACAGTGATGTGATTCCTTCCATTCCCATGCCCCTGACCATTTTGGCATTCTGATACAGACACAAAGTTGACTATTAAGAAAACTCTATTAGTAAATGTGTACGAAGAACTGAACTAAAAGCTACTTAATGTCATTCAATAAAAAATAAATATCAGAATGGGGGAAACAGTGAAAATGGGCAGTAACAGAGTATAGTCAATTATAATGATTTAACTATGAAAAAACAGTGGAATTGTCAGTAAAATTCTTCTGGGTTGTTGACCACATTGTTAATATGAGGAAGGCCACTTGCAACAGTGGCCAAAATGTCTGAATGTTTTACGTATTGACAACGTGGTCAACAACCCAAAAAAATTTTGACAGTGACAATGGCCTTAGAAGCCTACGCTCACATAAAATGATTGAATGAATGTTCCTGCTCAGAACTTAATGCTCTGGACTGCATCGTCTGTTATCTTTTGGTTGCTCCCAGAGACTGGTTACTCTTAAGAATGACTGAATATTCCAACCGATATGTGGAACTACAACTGAATGAGTTGACTGTTCTTCATCTACTAACTAGATTGTTTTCATTGGATTGTTTCCATAACTCATAGACATTCACCCTCAGATGGGATTACCAAACTGGAATGTGCTTTCAGACACTCCGCTGGGACCTCCGCCCACCCCTCCTTAGAATATGTCGCTGTGTTTTCCCCACACACCCCTCGTTTGTTTATAGCCAAGTAGTGCACAAGGACTGATCTATTTCAAGGACATAAAGTTTGTCACCCCTCCGATCTTTCGGCATCCATCCCTTGCAGTTCTTTAGCAGTGTCAGTGTGCTATCATTCTTCACACTGTGTATTCCATGTTAAGCTGAGTGCAAAGCTCTGCAAAATTATCTGCCTATCCATGTGCAAGAAATTATTACAGTTATCTGTTGAGGAGAGTGTTAGGAGAAGAGGTTACTGATTTGAACATCCAGTGTCTTGCAAGAATCTGACAGCTATTTATCATCCTAGGCTGACAGTTAGTTTGCGAGAAAGTTCAGAAGAATGTAAGATTCTTACATGCTAACAATACATAGACATATATCATATTACTTAATGGGCATGCATAAACTCATTGCTACTTTTCTTCTTTCTCTTCTACACATACAGAGTATTAATATAAGTAAATCTGATTGTTTGCTAAACAGACTGGAAGTCATCTATGGATACATTGCCCTAAAAATTTTACATAAACTATACTTCACGAAGCCACCCTGTAGAAAAATGTAAACTGCCCCACAAATTTTATTTGAGAGAGGATACATGAATTGTTAACATCATTTTAGGGAAGTTTATTGTTGCCTCAAAAATGGCTGACATAGAGGAGACACTAGGGAAGGATTTGTGCTCCTTTGCATCTTACGGCTATAATCATCCCGATAGCCTCTACTATCCAAGTCATTATCTATGAAAACAAAGTTCTTTCTTATAATGGATACTTTCTAATTCCTTCCTCAGCTCCTAAAATATACGCTGGTCTCCCGAAAATGAGCAAACACTCTAGGAGCTGTTTCTTATAGACAACTGGAACAGATAAACCATAAAACACCACCATCAGTACTGAAATGGGTTATTTCCCTGATCATCCTAAAATTGCATGTTACGGGATCATCCTAAAATTGCATGTTACGGTTAATTTTGATTCGTAATACCAAAATACCTCGTGCAATATCAGTCTAATTGCCGCCCCTCAACCAGGGAACGTATACAACATTTGCCTAACTACAACATACTATGGTCTTATAAAATGAGAGAAATACTCTCCCACTATGCCCCCCTGCGGGGCTGGGAGGTTAGAATAGGCCAGAGGTATTCCTGCCTGTCGTAAGAGGTGACTCAAAAGGAGTTTCACAGGTTTCATCCTTTGTCATGGGCCCCTGTAGGGTTTGACCTCCATTTTTCAAAATTTTCCCGAAGAGTGAGCCAATTGGGGAAGGGTGCCTTACATGGTGCATAGTGTCCAACGTGCATTGAGATCTTTAGCCCACTTTCTCATCATCGCATTGCAGTCCCGCCCATCCTCCATTTCTTGAGCGAGGACACCTTCCTGGGTGCGTTTTCTACCATGCACTATGCAGTGTCACTTTCTGCATAGATGATGGCTGTGGACTTCTTTGCACCTGATATCCAGCATGGTAGCTAGTCCGTTGAGGTGAGGCCGCCATGTTCCCTGTTGTTTGTAGCTCCCTGACCACACAGGGATCACTCTGCTGATGCCTGCGCCATTAACTCCCCACGTATGCCAAGGAGTAGATACCAATCCCCCTGGGGCATCGGGACACCTGGCAATGGCCATCCTGCCAGGTGGCCTTTGCTGCGGCTGGGTGGCGCCCGTGGGGAGGGGCCCCTGGTTGGAGTGGGTGGCATCAGGGCGGATGATGCGCGGTGAAACGTAGTCCATCATCTCTTGCTGGTGGTGAAACACCAGCAATCTCTAAGCAATCATGAGCTTAATTCAACACGCAGAAGTACAACCCCAAATCTTTCCCCTCCCTGGCCACACCATGGGAGATACATCAGGCTAAGGATGGCAGTGGATCTTATTCGCCCCGGTACCTTGTATGTTAGAGAGCTGATAGGGAATCTTTCATGACAATGAAGCCTCAGTTTTTTGTTGAGCATTTAGAGGACAAGTTTGGGGAGGTGGAGGGCTTGTCCAAAATGAGATCTGGGTCCGTCTTGATCAAAACGGCATCCTTTGCCCAGTCATGGGAGTTACTCGCTCCCGCATCCCATCTGTATCAACTGCAAAGAGCACCATGCGCTTTGCTCGCCAGACTGCAGGATTCTCCAGAAAGGAAAATCGTGGAGTACAAGACCCTGGACTGACTGACCTACACTGAGACTAAGAGAAAATTTGAACGCCTGCATCCTGTGCGTATGACATCATCTTATGCCCCTGCTACAACAGTTCTGGCACCAGCAGTTCTGACAACCCAAGTCACCTCTGAGCCGGAAGACTACACCTGTCCCCTATAGCAGCTGTTAAGCTTCACATCTGCTATCTGCATTGCCCTCCATGAAACCTGGTTCCCGGCAATGTGGACCCCTTCCCTCTGCGGCTGTAAAGGATATTACAGGAAACATAGCGACTATAATTGAGTGTCGGGTGTAGTTTCCGTTTATGTCCTAAACTCAGTCTGTAGTGAAACTGTGCCCCTTCAGACCCCTATTGAAGCTGTGGCTGTCAGAATATGGATGACGGAGGAAATAACTGTCTGCAAAGTATATCTTCCTCCAGATGGTGCAGTACCCCTGAATGTATTAGGTGCACTGATTGATCAACTCCCTAAACCTTTCCTACATTTGGGAGATTTTAACACCCATAACCCCTTGTGGGGTGACACCATGCTTACTGGCCGAGGCAGAGATGTCGAAATTTTACTGTCTCAGTTCGACCTCTGTCTCTTAAACACTGGGGCCGCCACAAATTTCAGTGTAGCTCATGGTAGTTACTCAGCCATTGATTTATCAATTTGCAGCCCAGGACTTCTCCTGTCTATCCACTGGAGAGCACATGATGACCTGTGTGGTAGTGACCACTTCCCCATCTTCCTGTCACTGCCCCAGCGTCAGGTCCATGGACGCCTGCCCAGATGGGCTTTAAACAAGGCAGACTTGGAAACTTTCACCTCTGCTGTCACCGTTGACTCTCCCCCACATGGTAACATCGATGTGATGGTTAAGCAGGTGACTATAACAATTGTTTCTGTGGCAGAAAATGCGATCCCTTGTTCTCTAAGGGTGCCCCAGGTGTAAGGCAGTCCCTTGGTGGTCGCTGGAAGCAATTAAGGAGCATCATTGACCAGCTCTACAGCATATGCGGCAAAGGAGCACCTCATAGCTTTTAAATGGCTCCGTGCCCGTGTTTGCCGCCTTATAAAACAATGGAAGCAGGAGTGTTGGGAGAGATACGTCTCAACCATTGGGTGTCATATGTCACCTTCCCAAGTCTGGGCAAACATCAAAGGTCTTTTCGGGTCCCAGGCACCAACAGGTGTCCCTGGTGTTATCATAAATGGTGTGTTATCTACTGACGCAAATGCGATTGCTGAGCACTTTGCTCGAGCCTCTATGTCTGAGAATTATGCCCCAGCCTTTGGCACTCTCAAACGGCGGGTGGAAGCCAACATCCTCTCATTCCCTACACATTGCAGTGAATCCTATAACACCCTCATTTACATAGTGGGAGCTCCTCAGTGCCCTTGTAAATTGCCCTGACACAGTTCTTGGGCCTGATCGGATCCACAGCCAGGTGATTAAACATCTCTCATCTGACTACAAGCACCATTTCCTCGTCATCTTCAACCGGATCTGTGGTGCGATGGCGTCTTTCCATCACAGTGATGGGAGTGCACCGTCATTCCGTTGCTAAAACCCGGTAAAAACCTGCTTGATGTGGATAGTTATCGGCAACACCTGGTTGCGATCTTTTTTTACTTATGTAAAGCATACGACATGACCTTGTGACATCATATCCTTGCCACATCCTATGAGTAGGGTCTCCGGGGCCCACTTGCAATTTTTATCCAAAACTTCCTGTTGCTCCGTACTTTCTCTGTCCAAGTTGGTGCTTCCCATTGTTCCATCTATATCCAGGAGAATGGAGTCTTGCAGGGCTCTGTATTAAGTGTCTATTTTTAGTAACCATTAACGGTCTAGCACCAGCTGTTGGGCCCTCGGTCTCACCTCCTCTGTATGCAGATGATTTCTGCATTTCGTACTGCTGCTCCAGTACTGGTGTTGCTGAGCTGCACCTACAGGGAGCCATCCACAAGGCGGAGTCATGGGCTTTAGCCCATGGCTTCCAGTTTTCAGCCGCAAAGTTGTTGTCGTGCACTTTTGTCAGCGTCTTACCGTTCATCCGGAACCAGCACTTTACCTTAATGACGATCCACTCACTGTAGTGGAGACAAATCGATTCCTAGGACTGGCTTTTGATGCTCGATTAACTTGGCTCCTCATCTTCGTCAGCTTAAGCAGAAGTGCTGGCAGCACCTCAATGCCCTCCATTGCCTGAGCAACATTAATTGGGGTGCAGATCACTCTACACTGCTGCAGCTCTACAGAGCCCTTGTCCAATCCTGAATTGACTATGGGAGTGTGGTTTATGGTTCAGCAGTGCCTTCAGCGTTGCATTTACTTGACCCTGTGCACCACTGTTGGGTTCGACAAGCGACAGGAGCTTTTAGGACGATTCCAGTGACCAGCGTACTGGTGGAGGCTGGTGTCCCTCCATTGGAGATCAGAAGTGTGCAACTGCTCGCCAGTTATGAAGCACACATTCGTAGTTCCCCTGAGCATCCGAATTACCGTCTCCTTTACCTGCCCATGGCAGTCCATCTCCCACGTCGGTGGCCCAGGTCCTGGCTAACGATTGCGGTTCGCTTGCGGTTCCTTCTCTCCAAACTGGAGTCCTTCCCTTTACCACCTCTACTTGCGGTCCGTTCGTGTATGCCTCCACGGTGTACACCTCGGCCGCAGCTTCGTCTGGACCTTTCACGTGGCCATAAGGACCCCATTCATCCTGCGGCTCTCTGCTGTCACTTCCACTCTTTTCTTGGCATGTTTCGGGGCTGTGAAGTGGTTTACACCGATGGCTCGATTGTCGATGGTCGCATTGGCTTTGCCTCCGTGCACGGTGGCCATATTGAACGGCATTCCTTACCAGATGGGTGTATTTACTGTAGAGCAGGTGGCCGTTTCTCGTGCACTTCAGTTTCTCTATTCATGCCCTGGGGAGTCTTTTCTTTTATGTACTGACTCCTTGAGCAGCCTGTAAACTATTGATTGACCAGTGCTACCCTCGTCATCCTTTGGTAACGTCCATCCGGGAGTCCATCTATGCCCTGGAATGGTCCAGTCGTTCAGTGGTGTTCATCTGGACACCTGGTCATGTCGGAATCTCAGGAAATGAACTTGCAGACAGGCTGGCCAAAAAGGCTACACAGAAACCACTTCCGGAGATCGGCATCCCCACAACTGACCTGTGTTCGGTATTGCGCCACTAGGTTTTTCAGCTTTGGGAGATAGAATGGCTAAATTTCAGTCCGCACAACAAATTGCGAGCCATTAAGGGGACCACGAATGTGTGGAAGTCCTCGATGAGGGCATCTCACAGGGACTCTGTGGTTCTCTGCAGGCTCCGCATTGGCCATGCATGGGCGACCCACGACTACCTCCTGTGCTGTGAAGACCCACCTCAGTGTCGGTGCAGTGCCCAGTTGACAGTGGCCCATATTCTTCTGCTATGTCCTTCTTTGGCTGCCCTGCCACTTCATCTTTGGTTGCCGGACTCCTTATCATTGATTTTAGCAGACAACACCTCATTTATTGATTTGGTTTTACGTTTCATCTGTGAGGGTGGGTTTTTATCATTCGATCTGAGTTTTAGCGCCTGTCCTTTGTCCTTCTGTGTCCTCCACCCTAGTGCTTTTAGAGGAAAGTTTTAATGTGTTGCAGGGTGGGTGGCTTTTCCTTTTTACTTTCGTGGTCGGCCAGCCACTGTAATTTGCTTCCTTGTTTTACACTCTTCTAACTGTTTTTTGTATCTCTCTGTTGTTGTTCTCTTGTCCTCTTTAGTTCCTTTTAGTGTTCGTTGCCTTTCGTTCATTCTTGTGGTCTTTCCTTTGTTTCCACTTTGTGTTATATGTCTCGTCTATTTTATTCTCACACCTGTGACATTATTTTATTAGGAACAAGGAATGATGACCTCGTAGATTGTTCCCTTTGCCCCCTCATTTAAACCAACCAACCATCTCCCACTATGCCAGAGTGGATTCGATGCTTGTCTCATAATGCCCAAAAATGCCAGGTATGCATCATTCTTTTACATCTACGAAAAGACCCAAATGTTATCTCACAAAATGTCCAATATGTCTCTGGAAGTTTCAGTTGACATTTCCTGTGCTGTAAATTTTAAAAGTTTATAAATCAACCTTAACCTTAACTTCGAGTTACTCACAAGGGAAATTCCCCATCACATCCCCCTCATATTTTGTGACAAAATGGCCCAGTGGAGAACCTGTCAAAAACTGAACACAAATCAGACATGAAAGCAGGAAGGAGGTCTACTGATCTGTGAAGAAAGAAGCAAAGTAGAAACAGTGAATGGCCCAAGCTTGAGATGTGCAAGAATCATGGTGTCGTGGTTGTATGATCGCGTTGTTGGGTTGCGAAGTGGTAGATCAGTGTTCAAATCTTGCTTGTGTCCACTCCTCCTCCTCCTCCTCCTCCTCCTCCTCCTCATCATCATCATCCATCCCTCTCTACAAAAAAAAAAATAATGAACTTTCCGTGTGGTCTCTGAAATGTCTGTTCTCCTTCTGTAGTCTTGGCAATTGTCACACTGTACATTGGTTATAGAGTATGAGTCATGTGGTAAGAATATATTACTGTCACAAGTTAATGTGATGAATAGTGAAAGCAGGCGAGATGTCGCATAGACCTCTCACAGAAATGAAAATGACAAATAGTCGAATGTGGACTGTGTTACAACAAAGCAATTAAAGAGTAAAAACTTCCAAAACGTAACGCAAGGGTCGTAATTTGTGGTACTTGTGTAGAACAAACAGGAGGTATATACGCCTGTAGGCCCCTTCCTTACATCTCGCTGTTGCAAATAGACGTTACACCATAACATAGACACAAATTTGAATATAGCAAACAGACACATCAATGAAACTTCCTGGCAGATTAAAACTGTGTACCCGGCCGAGACTCGAACTCGGGACCTTTGCCTTTCGCGGGCAAGTGCTCTACCAACTGAGCTACCGAAGCACGACTCACACCCGGTACTCACAGCTTTACTTCTGCCAGTACCTCGTCTCCTACCTTCCAAACTACCTGGTAGAGCACTGGTAGAGCACTTGGCCGCGAAAGGCAAAGGTCCCGAGTTCGAGTCTCGGTCGGGCACACAGTTTTAATGTGCCAGGAAGTTTCATATCAGCGCACACTCCGCTGCAGAGTGAAAATCTCATTCTAGACACATCAATGACCGGATGGACAGTTCATAATTTTGTGGGAGAAAAAAAGGGGGGGAAAAAAGAAAATATTGGACCAAGGGAGGTTTTACCGTGGGCCTCCCGCTTCACAGTCCAACACCGTGACCCTGTAAGCACAGTGCTGCAGCTGTTAACATTTGCTAGATGTTGCTCATCTTCAGCTTGTACCATTCACTGTTTCGAGTTTTCTTCTTTTTTTTTTCCAGCTCAGTATACCGTCTTTCTGTTTTCATGCTTGATCTGTGTACAGTTTTTGATAGGCTTACCACAGGGCCATCTTACCACTAAATCTGGAGGTGGTGCGATGGGGAGTTTCCTGTCAGGTATGAAAAACTTTTATCCTGAGTACTGTACATTTCATTTTTCCTTTTGCAGATCTTTGGTGAGCACAGCCGCCTTCGGATGAGGCACATTTTTTGTTTACAAATGATCGCACATATAAAGAATAGAACTTCTTTGTTACTTTATCACTTTTTAGACTTATTTTGTCACTTTCTAACAACATAAGGTCTCCTCTACATTGAATTGCTCTAGTGTTCCTATTTCCCATCTCCTTCCTGTTTTATCTTATTCTGTGCAGGTTGTATCTTTCATAATCGGATATAATGTTACTAGATTGACCAGCATTCAGTAACTACAAGAACATATGTCATTCCTCCCAAGTGGTTGACTTGCATGGTTCACTGCCACAAAACCCCAATGAGCCTCTGGTATTATATAAAAAATAATATATTCACCTGAAGTAATTGCTTTCTTCTTGTGATGCGTGCTGTAGGTTGTCAATATTTTCCATAGAATAACAAAAATAATATTAAAATAATAATGTTGCTTACTAGTAGTATCAGGTGATAGTAACATACCCGTAGTTACAGATGACGATAAATTTGCAATGGTAATAAAATATATTAACATATTAGACAATAAATATGTATTATGTTCAGTTCCTCCACTGCCAGAGCATTCCACACTAGCTTCTGCTTTCTCCGATTGTGATTTCCTTTCATTTGTAAATAATGTAAATGTTTCTACGTTCTTAATCATAACTTGTTCTGAATTCTTTCTGTTTCTAATATTTCATGCTCACTCCCTCGAGTATCCTTCACTGAACTAATAATCAAAATTTTCAACACTGCTGTTGAATATTTCACATTAAAGTTTAAATAATCATCTGTGTTGTTCTCGTGTTTAAAGCCTAATTCCATTGCTTTTCCTAGTTTATCCATTTTGCTGTTTAGTTGGGGGGCGCGCACGCGTACACACACACACACACACACACACACACACACACACACACACACACACACACAGACATATTTAAAGACAAAAAGAGTTTGGGCAGAGATGTCAGTCGAGGCAGAAGTGCAGAGGCAAAGATGTTATTGAATGACAGGTGAGGTATGAGTGGCGGCAACTTGAAATTAGCGGAGATTGAGGCCTGGTGGATAACGGGAAGAGAGGATATATTGAAGAGCAAGTTCCCATCTCAACACCTTCAGCCCATTACATGCAGTCTCCCATCCTTCATCAAAGACACCAACCACTTTCTCGAACGCCTGGAATCCTTACCCAATCCGTTACCCCCAGAAACCATCCTTGTAACCATTGATGCCACTTCCTTAGACACAAATATCCCGCACGTCCAGGGCTTCCTTAGCCAGCTTCATCCTGACCCACAACTTCTTCACTTTTGAAGGCCAGACATACCAACAATTAAAGGGAACAGCCATGGGTACAAGGATGGCCCCTTCGTACGCCAACCTATTCATGGATTGCTTAGAGGAAGCCTTCTTGGTTACCCAGGCCTGCCAACCCAAAGTTTGGTACAGATTTATTGATGACATCTTCATGATCTGGACTCACAGTGAAGAAGAACTCCAGAATTTCCTCTCCAACCTAAACTCCTTTGGTTCCATCAGATTCACCTGGTCCTACTCCAAATCCCATGCCACTTTCCTTGATGTTGACCTCCAACTGTCCAATGGCCAGCTTCACACATCCGTCCACATCAAACCCACCAACAAGCAACAGTACCTCCATTATGACAGCAGCCACCCATTCCACATCAAACGGTCCCTTCCCTACAGCCTAGGTCTTCGTGGCAAACGAATCTGCTCCAGTCCGGAATCCCTGAAGCATTACACCAACAACCTGACAACAGCTTTCGCATCCCGCAACTACCCTCCCGACCTGGTACAGAAGCAAATAGCCAGAGCCACTTCCTCATCCTCTCAAACCCAGAACCTCCCACAGAACCACCACAAAAGTGCCCCATTTGTGACTGGGTACTTTCCAGGACTGGATCAGATTCTGAATGTGGCTCTCCAGCAGGGATACGACTTCCTCAAATCCTGCCCTGAAATGAGATCCATCCTTCATGAAATCCTCCCCACTCCACCAAGAGTGTCTTTCCGCCATCCACCTAACCTTCGTAACCTCTTAGTTCATCCCTATGAAATCCCCAAACCACCTTCCCTACCCTCTGGCTCCTACCCTTGTAACTGCCCCTGGTGTAAAACCTGTCCCATGCACCCTCCCACCACCACCTACTCCAGTCCTGTAACCTGGAAGGTGTACACGATCAAAGGCAGAGCCACATGTGAAAGCACCCACGTGATCTACCAACTGACCTGCCATTCTATGTGGGAATGACCAGCAACAAACTGTCCATTCGCATGAATGGACACAGGCAGACAGTGTTTGTTGGTAATGAGGATCACCCTGTGGCTAAACATGCCTTGGTGCACGGCCAGCACATCTTGGCACAGTGTTACACCGTCCGGGTTATCTGGATACTTCCCACTAACACCAACCTATCCGAACTCTGGAGATAGCAACTTGCTCTTCAATATATCCTCTCTTCCCGTTATCCACCAGGCCTCAATCTCCGCTAATTTCAAGTTGCCGCCACTCATACCTCACCTGTCATTCAACAACGTCTTTGCCTCTGCACTTCTGCCTCGACTGACAACTCTGCCCAAACTCTTTGTCTTTAAATATGTCTGCTTGTGTCTGTATATGTATGTGTGTGTGTGTGTGTGTGTGTGTGTGTGTGTGTGTGTGTGTGTGCGAGCGAGTGTATACCCATCCTTTTTTCCCCCTAAGGTAAGTCTTTCCGCTCCCGGGATTGGAATAACTCCTTACCCTCTCCCTTAAAACCCACATCCTTTCGTCTTTCCCTCTCCTTCCCTCTTTCCTGATGAGGCAACAGTTTGTTGCGAAAGCTTGAATTTTGTGTGTATGTTTGTGTTTGTTTGTGTGTCTGTCGACCTGCCAGCACTTTCATTTGGTAAGTCACATCATCTTTGTTTTATTTTTTTATATATATATATATATATATATATATATATATATATATATATATATATATATATATATATCCCCCCCTCAGACTTCGGTTACACAATGTGTATCGTCTCATGGCTTCAGATAGGAGACTGCCTAAAAATGTACATCCAAGATTGGTATTCTGTTGTTTGGCATTTTTCATTTGGCGTTCATGGAATCTTCAGTCTGGTGTATTCCTTGGCGCTGCAGTTTGGCAATGAGGTCTCTCTGCACTTGCCCCAATGTCAAAACATCGGCTGCTGCATCCCACTGCCACCCGTGGCCAACTAAGATCTCAAAAGAAGTTTCATAAAATCATGCCATGGCAGATGTTTGTGTTAGATAAATTAAAAAAAAAAAGAAGGGTTTATAAAATGTCATCTCAACTAAAATTAATCACTACAAGAGTCTTTTTCAAAACCCTACAGCAATTGTGTCCCATTGCCACGTATAAGTTTGAAATTTGGAAGAAAGGTGCCTACAACCTTCCGCTGTAATTGCACGAAAGCGTGGCACCCTTCAGTGACCCTCACCAAAGGGGTTGCAGCTGCGAGGAACTGTCCACAGAATGCATGTTGAAGTCTTTACTCAACGAAGGTGCATTGGTGGCACAGAGAATGTTGCGAACTTGGGAGTCTTAGATTTTTGTGATTTTATATTTTATTGGCGCATATATCAACGTTGCAGCCCCCCCCCCTCCCCCCCAAAGGGCTTAAACACCCTTTACTGCTTCAGATCATGTTCAAATTTTGCTGATTGGTTTTGAATGGGCCCTGATGGTTCCACCCTAAATAATAGACCAAATATTGCTGTTGCACTACACTCCAAAGGGATTATATTATGTTCATTAGGGTTGCAGCTCCACAATCTTCTTAGAGGAGGACTGAATCATCTGCAGTGTCGAATGTTGTCAAGAACATTGTCCTGTCGCTCATCGCATTGAGAACTGTCATTTTTTACTGCGAAAAGTGTGCAAATCAGTGCCTCAACGGAAGGGGTGGTTTCATTGACACTCTTTATGCCACTTCCTGAGAGCTTTTTGTGTTGGTTTCTGTGCTGTGGTGTGTCTAAATTGTTTTCCTCAGCCACCTGTAAGAAAACAGCATGATTTCAATACTGGGTGTTGAGATTCTGACTTCCATTGCAGAGTTTTCAAAAGAAGGGGTGAAATGTGGATTAGATCAGGTATAACAGCCTTGTCATTGTGACAATCCATGATGGCATTGGGTGGAGTTGTGGTGCCAATGAGATACCATTAACCTATTTAACACCTCACATGAAAATATGAGATGTGGCCTTTTTTCGCACGTTTTGTCACATTGCTATTTGAACCATTGCCCAACCCAAGAATGATGTCGCAGGCCACAATACTTTTGAACCATTACAGAGGAAGGTTGTAGGCACCTTTGAGCCAAATTTTTAACTTGAATATCACAATGGAAGAAAATTATGGGGGTTTCAAAAAAATGATACTTCTGTTTCACCACAGTGTATTGCCTGTTATGTTCGCTCCATTCCCAACATCAAGGGAACAAGCATGCACAAGCACATGCACACACGCACACACTGATTCTCCTGTGAACTTTTTATTCAGTACTACTTCTGGAGAAAGTCTACTTGACAGGTAAAGTAATTCATTAAGGATAACTTGAAACTCTGTAATTATTCGCACTCAGCTCATGTGTTTTGTAGAGCAATATGTATAATGTATACAAATTTCTTTTCCAAAATATTGATCAGTTTTCAGATCATCTTTTTATTTTCTTTGCCAATATCCTTTTTTTATTGTCCGTGTAATTTGTAGCTAAAAATTTACTCTAAATGTAATGCCAATTAATACAAACTCCTGTTACTAATTGTAAGTTTCTGTGGTCCTGCATGAGGTTGGAGGAGAGATACCTTATTAGTAATGCTTCAGGATGCCCCTGGACTAAGTACTACACCTTCCTCCATGATTAGAAACATAAATTACTTGTAAATATACTCCTCAGCTATTATAATACCTTGGATCAAGAAGCTCAAGTGTCCATTTTTGTGGAGCATTAAGAGATCAGTACTTCTTTTTAAATTTTTCCTAAAAATAGTTCCAGGAACGCAAATTCTTGAACAAGAGCTGTTCCCCACCCTGCTGCTTTGATGTGAAATCGATACTCCTCGAATCAATCCCATCTCCTGGGTAAAGGCTTAGTTAACCACCCCATCTGGTTTAAATCTATGGAACCGTTTGAATAGAGTAGTTCCATTTCGCAGTTGCTATCCCTCGATCAGCTCAGCTAACAGTCCAAGATCGCTAGCAGTTCTCTTTATTACTATGGTTTTGACAGATCTGTGTTGCCATCATTGGATCGTGTATCATTATTAGTTGTACGTGCTTCTTAAAGTACTGAGTCATGTAGTGATGTTGCATAAAGTAACACATAATCAAAACATACAACATGTGCTGATGTCCCAGCATATGCTAATGGCTTGACACTGCAGTGGCGACTAGTAAGGTCACCATTGTGGTGTCAAGTGATTAGTGTGTGCTGGGCCATCGGCACAACATGTTGTATGTTTTGATTGTGTGTTATTTTATGACATGCTGATGTTACCTTCCAGATTTTATTTGATACAACATCACTGTTACTTTCAGTTATGTAACATGCATGTACAACCAATAACGTTAAAAAATCCGATGATGACAGTGTAGATCAGTCAACCAATCATAGTAGTAACAAAAATTGCTAGTGATCTTGGCTAAATTTATACTTCTTTCAAATCCCCCCCCTTCCAAACTCATGCAGTGTCAAATGTATATAATTCCTTTTCAGTCTTAGTTAACCCATTACAAATTTTCTGTAGTTATCTCTCTGTTCTCTCTTTCTATGTTAGAAGTAGTATACCTATAGATGATTCAGTTCTTTCTTGTACTTTATTATTTTTTTTTTTTTTTTTTTTTTTTTTTTTTTTTTTTTATGTGACGCGGTGTTGTTCTCGTATGGTGTTCATCATTTCTGCGAACTCAATACACCCTTCCCCCCCCCCTCCCCCCTCTTTCCCCCGAAGAAGAAGAACAAGAACAAGAACAAGAACTTACCAGGATTTTAGCATGACTAGATGCCAGCAGGAAGCTGTATCGTTGTGTAGGTCATGCTGTATCACCGAAAGTGATTGCGCAGTAGATATTGTCACTGCTGTAGGTTGACATGCCACTAGCTACCCATATGTCTCCAGAATTCTTGCTCCTCAATGCTAGCAGTTGATTTTCCACTGCAACGTAATCTTTGCTGTTCATCTTTGTTATCATTGCCAACAGGTGTCAATTTCCACAAATCTGCATACTTAGAATTCACCAATTCTCCTTGAAATTTCAAATTTCTTGTTACTAGTCTTGCTCTTCATTAATCTTATTTACTTCCAGCAAAGCCATATTTGATCTGGTGCGTTGTCGACAGTCACATGTGATGCTCCCCTGGTATTTTACCATGCCATCAAGTGATGAAGTAAAGTCTGATCGGGAACTAAACCTTCCTGTTGTTCTAGCTTGCTCACTTTACTATTTCAGCACACTCACAAGTCTGTTCTGGTTGAACCACTTTCCTCAAAGTGGTGCATTTACAGCTGGAAGTTAAGACAAACATCCAGCTCTTGAAATAAGGCAGGGCTGCTTATTAACAACACCTCATATACTGTACTTTTTTATAAATAACTGTGTGTTACGAAGTTGTTAAACTATTCAGAACAACCAAAAACATTGACAAGGAAGAAGTCCAAAAATGGTCCATCTTACGTGATTGCAGTCTTTCTCAGCGTATTCCACTGATGAATTCTTCTCGGGTTATCAGCTGAGTGGTTGCGACAAGACGATGCCACCACTCGGCTGATAACCTGAGAAGAATTCACCAATGCCCCATCTTAATCTACAGATTTCAATTAAGAGTGTCCATATAACACATTTTCTCTTTTTCCCTTGATGTCTCGAGCTTTGCCAGGGCTGCTCTTCATCTGTCTCACTCCCTACCTCAAACACAGGAACTGACGTCACGGAATTAACTACCCAGCCAGCAGGTATTGCAAACGAAATACGATGTTTATTGTCATCCCAGCTTGCAGGTATACTGCATCCATCTATCTTGCGATGTGTGTGCATAAATAAAACATATCCAAACAGTAGATTAGCTAATACATTACGAAAATAAACTTTTTATAATGACAGTCATTGTAAGTTAGAAAAATTCATGTACCACACATCACTTCATCAAAGCGATAAACTACACTACACCGTATTACGGGATAAATTGTGTTCTGAGGTTATAGAACGGTGAAGGGTCGCGGTGAAGGTTAGAAGGTAGAGAAAGTAGGTCACTGCGTTGTGGTCTTGCACTTCCCTCCTTCACAGGTCTGATAACTGAACAGTAAGCATTTGCTTCCCCACTCTGTCTACTTCATTACACCACAAGAAGCAACTACAGGGTGTTGCTCAAAGTGACACAAAGCCTCCAGAGCACAGCGTACGAAACACTTGCGACACAGTGCTAAGATGTGTCTAGCAGTTGTTAACTTTGTACAAAGTGCATTAGCAATAAATGGAATATAGATAAGAGTTATTAATAATACAAATTCAAGAAAAACAAATGGACAGAAACTACGTAATTTGGGCACACTGTTCTACACTGCTAGAGGGAAAACTGATTCTCAGTTGTCCTGTACAGCAGCTGTAGCATTCTTTCAGGAAAGGCAACTTTGAGCACTGTGCACTTTCCATTTTGCAATATTTCCTGTCCAGTTGTCTCGCATGAGTAGACAAAATGACTTCACTGAACCTGTGTTTTACAGGGTCTATCATAATTAATGGCATAAATGGATACAGTTGAAAGTACTTCGTACTTGAGTCTAGAAACAAAAAAGTCTCGGTAAATATAGGGTTGAAAATGCATACCTTAAGAGCTACGAGCAATTTTTCATCTTTGATACGGTGAAACAAATATCTTTAACTGCAAGTTGTTTGCTTTCCATATTTTGGGAATTGGTAGTAAGGACTAAAACAAGAAAAAAAAAGACCAGCAAACATGTGCTCTAAAATGCATATCTCAAATGTTACGAGCACTTGATCATTAGAAGAGTTGTGTTTCAAAGTAAAAAAATATGAACAAGTGCTCATAGCTCTTAAGGAATGCATTTGATAGCACATGCTTATAGGATTTTCCCCCCCCCCCCCCCCCCCCCCATATTACCAGCTTCCAAAAATATGTAAAGCAAAGAACTTGAAGTAAAATAGATTTGTTTCACAGATTGAAGATGGGGAAAACTGCTAGTAGCTCTTAAGGTATACATTTTCAATCGTATGTTTATTGCGACTTTTTTGCTTCTAGTATCATGACTATTACAACGCCATCTATCAGAAAGCGAAAAAAGTGGTCCAACTAAAACATACCTATTTCTTTACATACTACACAAATATGTAATAAGAAATGGGGGTTCCTATTTTAAAAAATGCAGTTGATATCCGTTTGGCCTATGGCAGCGCCATCTGGTTTCCACCTTCAAGCTAGACGAGTTTTGTTCTTTGTAGTTTTTTTTCGTTTGATGCTTATTTCATGAGATATTTGGCCCAGTCACTATCAGTGGACCACCCTGTATATTTTACGATGTCAATTTCATTCTCTGCTATCACTGACTGAAATACTCCACAGCATTTGGGATATCAAATGTATTGCCAAATGTTTGAAGAGGACCAGAGGCTTAAATTCTTTATGCTTCTGCAACACAAGTAGATCTCTCCTCTCAAACACAGGAAGGTGTCCTACGTGTATTGGAACTTCAGATTTTTAATTCCACCAGACATATTCACACCAATTTTGCAAGATATACTGTGGATTTGTGGTAAGGGGCTCCTCTCAGTGCAGCCCACTCGGGTGTCGGCAATTACTGAATGGAAGAGATTTATGCAGTCTACCAGTAGTGTAATTAATAGTGAGATAAGTTCATTAACTTTCTGGTCGTTCATTAATTTACCACAGAGTGACAACACAAATGCACAGCTTTACAATACCCTGTTGAAGACAGATGGCAGCAAAGTGCCACATGTAGCAATCAAATCTCTCCCCCCCCCTCCCCCCCCCCTTTCAAAATTGCAAAGGTCACTAACATCACACATAAATGGGGAGGGGGAATGTAATGGAAAATGTAAGCATTTATTTAAAAAATCGCATAGCCATATTTATTAATGTACAAATCTAAAATTTTGCATGTGTAAAGCAAAAGAGATGTGTTTTAACGGATAAATATAATAAAAATATGCAGGATTAATATCCTGCCAAAAACTTGAATTTTTAATTTTTTATTGTCTTTTTATAAAAAGTCATAATTCAAATTCTAATCATGCAATTAATCTGAAAATTTTAATGTAGTGTCCTGAGAAGGTTATAAGACCACTGAACTACGGTTATTAATTGATGGTACAAATTGTATCATTAACAGAGTTTTTAATTTTGTACATCCAAAATTAACCTTATCTACATAAAACCATCTAAAAATCAGAATGTAATTGGAGGATCTCGTGTTTTTTAGTTAGAGGGAGACAGCAACACATTCCAAACAGTTCCTGAAAATTTCATAGCATTAACGCGTATACTTTTTGAGAAAAGATTTCTAATAACATAAAAATGTGCATGTTCAAAGATTTTTCTTCTCATACTTCTACTTGTAATAAGCTTACCTCAATTTTAAAATCCTCCATACTGATACACCTCACCCTCCAGGTTTCTCTTCTCGCCTCTTCAAATCTGCCTGGCCTGCATTTGCAGGTAAAACACTGATCTCTTAGCTTTCTTGATCTATACCAACTCTCTTCAGCACTTCAGTTCTGCCGTTATGTCCATTATTGTTAACATAAAACTGCATCATAGACACCTATTTTGAGTACTTAGTCGACAAAATGTCCTTTTTGAGCATCTAATCCGAAGTAAATTATGGAGGCTTTCATTTGCATTTTTTGTCTTTCCGTGAAGACACTTCCTCAGTAAATCAGGGTGAATGAGTGTTTATGTGAATGCATCTCATTTCTGTTGTTGAACTTAAACCAATTGTCTTTCGGACACAGATTGTGCATTGGTGTTTGGTCAGTGGATAGTTTGTGGGGGAAAACTGCCTACAGAGCATGCCTTATTGCCTCTAAATTGTGTGATTTTTCCTGATAGCTCTCCCATAAAATAATTGAAGAGAATCCATTTATTTTAGAGTAAACCTGCCTTTTCCTCCTAGTGGATAATTGAAGAGAATCCATTTATTTTAGAGTAAACCTGCCATTTCCTCCTAGTGGTTTTCCATCCTCAAGTAATTCACCTTTCCTTTCTTTCAGCAAGCGAAGAAGCCTACCACCAAGCCTCTTTTGGATGTGGCCAACTCATTCCAGCTGTTCTATTGTTGTGTTGTATGGATTTTTATCTGTTACAGCTTTGAACGAAGAACAGTCCCCATCACCAAAATATTTAGTATATCTAACACTGTACTGGTCCTCAGATCTGGAGAATATCCTCACAACTGCAGTAGCCTCCATGTCCACACTAGAGCCACTATAATTTTTAGAGCATGCTGCTGCATGCTTTTCTTGCTACAGTTTCTCACTGTCTTCATTGTTGAACATTTTCCTTGTTGCACACTGGTGGCAGTATTTAAACATAATTTCTACATCTAAAACTTTGCCAGAGTCAATACCAATAACAGATGTGAGACCCCTTTACATCCAGGTTCCATCTACAGACAAGCACAGGTCAGTAACATATGCAGGAGATTCACTGTCATGAATATCTACCCCAGGATACATTTCTTTTTGGTCTATTTCCACCAATTCCTCCACTGCTTTCTTCATAGAAACTTTGGCAGTATCACATATGGCATCAGACATTTCTTTATTTATTTTTTCAAACTTTGCACAAGGGTGGAGGCATGCTCAGAAAACCACACAATAAATTGCCTCCTTCCCTGTCCTGTCCAAGGCATCTGAGCATATGCTAACCTAAAATTGCTATAGTAGGTACCAGTGTCAGTTTTCTTTGGAGGAGGGAAATAAAAATTCATATCCACCCACCAGTTTAAAATCACAAGCTACCCACTTTTTTTTTCTTCAAAAATAATCATGCATTTCATATTTTTACAGCTAACCCATGAACATGAAACCTTTATAGCCTGGCAGAGAAGCTCTAAATCAATAAGTCTGACTCCAGTGGTACCCATACCAACATCATTCACGAACCTGTACAATTTTCCTGTCCCAAGTTTCGACACTGAAGCCGAGAGCTTATGTTCTTCATTTCGAGCTGCTTTCTCTTTTTTGTTGGTAAATTGATTTCTGTGAAACCTCTGTTTCCTTAATACAGCTTTTCCACCACCCATTATGCATAAATCTTGATTTCCACGTAAAGATTTGCGAATTCAGTCTTCCACCTACTAATGTGTGTTAGTATTGCCAAAACATAAATAAAGCACATCTAAGAAAGTTTTACAGCAAAGATGTTAGCCAGAGATATAGATGTCAGGCAAATATATAGAATGAAGATAGGCTTCACACTGACAAAAACTCCACCGAAGCAAGCAGTTTCCCAAATGTCATAAAAGGTGGAAGTGCCACCAGTACAGAGTTAATCAGTTTGACAATTTAAAGGCATTTCTAAAGCTGCTATCACCGTAAAATTCACACACAACATAGATTAAACTGTGTAGATCAAAACAATGATGTTTTTGAAAAATTGATTTTTTTGGACCAAAATCCATTACATCCTCCCTGAAGTTAGACACCTCTTAGCCATAGTTGATAGGAACATATTTTACAGTAAGTTCATTCAACAGCTGCAAATAAATACTCATTTAATAAGCTGAAAATAACTCCAGTATATAGACTCAAATTCGGTGACATTATTTTGTCTACTCGTATAAGGAAACTGTACAGGAAATACGGGGAACTGTAACCTGTCCGTAAACTGAAAAGTGAAAAATCTTTGTGGTGGGGAAAGTTGAGCTTCATGGGAGTATCTACAGCTGTCATGTGTGATGAGTAAGAATCGGTTTCACCTCTAGCAGTGTTGAGCTGTGTGCGCAGATTTAAGCTGTGTGCGCAGGACAATGGAAAAACTATTCTAGGTCTGGTGGGCAAAATCTGACAGAATGGATCTCATTTCAGGGCATGATTTTAGGAAGTCATGGCCTTGTCAAAATAGCTGATTAATACATTCAAGGCCAGCATAATAGCGTGTGACAAGTGTGTGCTCCAAAGATGTTTTTTTGAAGGGATCACCAGTACCAGGATTGGATGTGAGGGCCCAGAAAATGTTTTTGATCTAAGTTGGTGGGATAATTATGTCCAGTGAAGGCTAAGGTGAGTGTGGTGTATTGCTGTAAAGAGTCTGCATCTGAATAATTGTGTTTGTCTTAAATGCCAGGGATGTATGGGAGGGAATTTTGACATGGAAAGGAGGGCAACTGACAAATTTAAGTACTGTTGTTTGTCAGTAGGTTTAATGTGGACAGAAGTGTGTTAGCTGGCCTTCAGTGGCACAGGTTCACTTGTCCCTTGGAGTTACTCCAAAATGCATAACATTGAAAGACCCCATTCCAGGATGTAATCCTACTCTAGACCAGGTTCTTTTACAATCTCTTGTTCTTATCCGGCTAATCTGTGAACTACATGCCTCATCTGCCAATTCACACTCACCACACTTTTCTCCTACTAAATCCTACAGTGATCTGTCCTTATGTTTCCTCGGATGGTATCATCTGCCAAGTCGACTTTAAACTGCAATAACATTCCAGACTTCACCTCAATGAGTTATCCCACCTTCTAAACTACTTGAACAGTTG
Source organism: Schistocerca serialis cubense (assembly GCF_023864345.2). Classification (NCBI taxonomy): domain Eukaryota; kingdom Metazoa; phylum Arthropoda; class Insecta; order Orthoptera; family Acrididae; genus Schistocerca; species Schistocerca serialis. The sequence continues at coordinate 463,171,552 of NC_064639.1, forward strand.
TTTCCCTTCCTGTCCCTATGCAGCTCCCTAAACAGTCACACCATCAACCACTACTCCTCTCCTATAAACAGAGCTTGGCCAACCTCCTTAACATCCCACAGCCTTCACCACTGCCTCCCAGACCAAGAGTAACCCATAATTACAAGAACCAGTCACAACAGCAGCGTATTCTCAACCTCTAATCTAAAGCACTCTCCCCTCCTTAATTATCTGTATTATCCAAGGGTCTCACTTCCAGCTCTAAACCTGCATTTAATCATGCTGCCTTGGTGAAGGACCCATCTTTTTTCACATGTAATGTCAAGTGGAAATATCACTTTGCAAGCCAATCCAAAAACCATTCCAACAGCAAACTTGACATTGAACCCTGCCTTGAACACTTCCAGCCACCATCTCAACTTGATCCACCATTACTACCTCAAAATCATCCCTTACAAGCCTGCTAAGAATTCCTCACAACCAGTATTGCTTTACAACCCTTCCTCAGGTCCCTACAACATGACCCTAACCTGTCCTTTACAGAACTCCAGGCTCAGTGTTCCCTAGAAGCTGATGACTCCATCATTATCCTTGCAGCAGGCAAAGGATCTACCACTGTAGTGCTTGACCAAAAGGAGTATGTTAGGAAAGCTGTACGCCAGCTACCTGACACCTCTGCATCTGCAATGAAGATCCCACATGCCATCTGGAGTCCTCGCCCAGACACTAGCTTCTCAGAACACCGAGGGTGGGAACGAACGCTACACCATGTCCTTGTTTCTCACCGCCCACTTGGCCTTAATTTACGTTAATTTCTTCTGTATTAGCATTTCTTCACAGTAACTACTCCTTTCTTCACTCTAGTTTTCTACATATTTCATTTTCTGACTTGTCTACTTTTTGCTGCACCCTCCCACCTATGTTACATACAATGTATATAGCTGTTCACTCTTATTAACTCGTGCACAGTGTTTTAGCTGTAATTTGTCTTGCATATTACTCTGTCTTCGACCTTCAAGCTCTCAGGTTTTCAAATCTCATCTGGAGCAGTTCCCAACAATCAGTCTTTCCTCCTCATCCTGTTTAGTAAGTCTCCCCTGACCTGGGTGACTTTTCTGAAATCTGCTGCTTCTTTTCCTAGACTTCTCCTGTCCTTTTCCTTCAGCCGTCTTCCTTCCCCTTCAACCATTCCACTGGAAGGAGAAGCCACTGGCTCCAAAAGCTTGCAAAATTATAACCTCCTTCGATGTGCGTATTCTGCCGCCACTTGGTCAGCAGATTTTTTTATCTGTTCTACCACTGTTTGTCTTAGTTTGGATAGTAAAACTAGGACCAGTCTCTCAGCTACCTTGTCTTAGCCTTAAAAACTGTACCAGACTATTCAAATGTCCTACTTTGTGTACTTTACTAGTTTAATTAAACATTTTCTGTTCTCCAGTGCAATTGATTATTTACTAAAAAATCATATTCTATAATATTAAATATTTGTAGTATTCTTGAACCTTTTGCAAAAGGCATACAAAAATCAAAATATCACTGTCTGTAGCCCTTCCCAAACAAATACGTAACAGTAGAAAAATTCTAGTAATCTGTGATTATCGTAGGTGAAATGTGCCCAGTGTTTATTTTGTATTTAAAAGCAAGCAAATTCCTTTGCAGATTTACTTACAATAGCATATATTTCCGAAAATCCTTCTGCTAATCTAAGTTTAATATCTCTCATAAACAAATTTTGGCTATGGATTAGTCAGTGATATAGCATCAACTGTCCCAATAATTTGTTACTTGTAAGCAAAACGAAATACCTTCCATAATATGTCCACTTTTTTCCTTTCTTCATAAATTTTAGAATATGAACTCATTAGTTATACCAGTGATAACTTAAAATATCTGATTATATGTGCATATAAGCACATGTAATTTCTTTATATATGTGGTCATCTTTTGAGTTCTGATTTTTTTGTTACTACATTGTTGAAAGCAAACTAAATCATGAGTAATAAAGTATTCAGCAAATACTATATTCTTTTTCTTTTTTATTGCCTTTTCTCTTTGTATTTTATTTCAGATAGTAAAAATTGTGTTATTGAAATATCTCATTACTTGGAAAGACAAAATAACAAGTCAGTAACTGTATACAGATATTACGTTGTCAACTAAGGAGTTAATTTGTGTGCTTGTGGGCTAAGAGTCTGGTATCACAAAATCGAAAAGTTCTAGAGCAACTTATCTAATGCCTGCCCTGCGAACTGAGCACAAAGAGTCACCTTTTGATCTTCTGGGCACCATGTACCACAGGTCGTCAGAAACTGAAACACACTCCCTACGAGAATGTCACAACAGGACACTAGCTTGAAAACTGGAACAGAACTGGAAACCAAACCAGCTCTAAATAACAAATACCCAAACTTCCTACACCACTATAGGCAGCTTGTCATAATGCAACTTCTCATTTGAATCTCTTCTGGATCAGAATTGAATAACTATGCCTTAGCAGCTCTCTGAAGCTGCACAGGATCCAACTTGAATGCACTCCCTTTATAACAAGCTTCCTCACACAAGTTTTCCTCTGGAACCATAGGAAATGTCACCAAATTCCTGATTTATAATGACTGAACTGTTAATATCATCAGTAAATCAACATCTAGGTTGAACTTGGCTAACCAATACCTCTACAACCTGATTTGGTACGGAGCAACATATATTTCTTCTAACACTGTATTCATCTCTGTTCAGAATTATACTACTCTTACCAACATGTAAAATCATAGTGGAACCAATAACACTAACAAATGAAGAACATGAGGCTGCTTTTAATAATGTAAGGATTAGTGAATTCAGCCACTTCAGTGTGAAATAGCAGCCCATTCCAGCTGCCTGTGTTGCATCTTTGCTGCTCATGCATAGTTATACAAGTTTCTCTGATTCCACCAGGCATGGCAGCATTCTCACTTTCTCCTGAATCTGCCTTCCTCTACAACAATACACATGCAACACACACAACACGTGAAACATTAGGCTAGCATATCCATTCCTTTTAATTTCAGATGTGGCTGCAATTCTATCTGTAATGAGTTGAGGCAACACATGTACCGTAAGATACTGTGCAATATTATTTTGACATGTTACAGGTTCTGATAATTCTAAAAATATCATTCAGTTTCCTTCCATTCATACCTACTCTCAATAGTTCTTTAATAACAAAATCTATATATTCTCCATATCTAATGTGTACTAAAGACCACTAAAAAGTGATGGTGTACTAATTAGCTAAGATTTTTAATTTAACTTCTTTTTCATAGTTATGTTTAACACATCTTAGTGTGCTCCACTTCATTTGATAAATCCCAGAAAACATTGTGCTTAATTTTTAGCTTTCAATATTGGCAAAGGAGCTGTAGCAGGAGGAGCGGCACTGGGGTTAGGAGCACTCTGTTTCTATGGCTTGGGACTATCGAAACAAACTGGAGCTATTGACCATGCTACGTAAGTTCTCTCTGTTTACCTGTATTTGCAAGGTTTTATTTGCTTTTGTACTGCTATAATTACTTCATTTGTTTTCAGATTTTGGCCAGAATATGTGAAGCAGAGAATTAGAGATACATACATGTATTTTGGTGGTTCTATAGTGGTGACTGCTGCAAGTGCTGCTGCAGCTCTGCGGTCTCCCAGAGTCATGAGTTTGGTCACAAAGAATTCATTTGGTGTAAGTTAAATGATTTATCTTTATGCATACACTTGCAAATTGTAGTTCGCTTTTAAATTTAACACTCTGTTAATAATGCTGCACTGAAAATTACTCAGTTTGTGCTGTGAAATTGATTTCTTGTGGCATTTTTACCACTGTTATTATTTTTATTATTATTATTTTATTGTTGTTATTATTTATTTATTTATTTATTTCCAGGCAATTGCTTTGTCATTTGCAGCACTTATTGGAACCAACGTAATTGTTCAAAGCATCCCTTATCAGAAAGGTTTCGGAGTGAAGCAGATGGCTTGGCTTGCACATTCTGCTGTGTTGGGTGCTTTCATCGCTCCTATTTGTTTTGTTGGTGGGCCAGTGCTCATAAGGGCTGCTTGGTAAGGATGTGTTGATTCATCTCATGATTTTAAATCTGTTGTTATTAATACTATTACAAATATGGAAATGTCTATTAGTAAAACAGCATCCTAGTTTTGACATGTAGTGTTGCTTAGATGTTGTCTTTGCATGTGTGCTGCCTCAGGAACCTTGATTTAAAAACTAGAATATAAAGTCACAGGATCTGTGTGTTCATGAAGAGTTGTTGATATTACTGGAAAACAGTAAAGTAAACAGAAGACAACTCTTACCAGTTATCTCGTGTAGGCTAATTGTATTGAATTAGTCACTACACCTAGCCATAAAAATTATGACTTAACGATGATTGCATTAGCTTACAGGACTTTCTTCCATCTTTTTGCTCTCAGAATATGATTTGATGTGATGTGATGCTTGAATCTTTAAATTCAATAAGTCTTTTCTTGTTCAATTATTTAATTTTCTTTTTAATCTTATTTTTGGTGAGAGTCATCTAATAAAAATGCACATGTTGAATATTTACAACCTAGCCAAACCCTGTTTGTCCAATTTTGTTGGATGTGCTACCCAAACATCCAATTTGTTTTTCCTGGGGTTTGAGATTTTTACATTAACTCTCACTGGCTTCCCTCCAAAACTGTAAAATTCATTTTCAGTCCTTGTTGTGAGAACTGCCATCAGCTCAGCTGTTTTATTTCTGGCATTTCTTTTAAGCAAGTCCTTTTTACCCTATTCTTATAAACTCTTCTGGATCCTTTAATAATTGCTTCCAACTAGCATTCGCCTTCTAATTATTTTTTTCACTCTATTCCTTTTAATTAGTTATTTGCTAAAAACCTTATAATTCTGGACTCTGCCATGGACTAAAAGTAAATGCTATTTGTACATGTTTATGCTCCTGGAGTAATAACACCATTAGCAGTGTGCATTGTCATACACAGCAGAAATGTATTATGGGCAAATTTAAAATTTCCTCAAAGTCCTCTCCGTCTAGCATCAAGCCAAGCCAGGCAAAGACCCCTTGCCACAATCAAAATGGCAAATGAGCAGAAAGCTGACAGTGCATGATGTAGAACAAACCAGAAGATATTGCCTCGTTTCATGCAAGAGAGGGGCCGCAATCGTTAACTCAGCAATGTGACCTCAGCGAGGATAATACGTCATGTCTTTGTAATAGCACAACTTGATTTTGTAAGAGAGAGTGAAAGTTTCACAAGATCACCTATCAGCCTTCCAATATAGTGGAAAGGCAACAACCTGGAGGCCTGAAATGGTGACATCACTATGTTCATTAGAGATGTATTAGCTACTGCTGAAAGGTGCATTTGGACAAATGAAAGTTATGCGTATGACTAACTTACAATTAATGTGCGAAGCTAGAGCATATGTAATGTATTGCGATGTTCTTAGCAAGGTAGTAATGTTCCAGGAGCTGGATGATGGTTTGCACCAGTGCTATCAGGTGCAAAACAGTGAGAGATTTTTAGAGGGAAATTGAGTAGAATCTTAATGAGTCAGCAGAATATTTTGGGATAGAATCTGGAAGATTAATGCACAAACATACAAGCTGACACTACAGGAAGAAGCTGGTGCAGTTACTGTGCAGGAAGCTGAAAATAGGGGCTCCATGTTTCCTTACAGGGTGTCCTAGCTGACATGTCATGCAGTCAGGGTGGAGAACTGATCTGACCTGACCGAAGCTATTAGGATTGCCACACTGTAGGAGGAAATTGATATTGGTATGAAAGTGCGTAATAACCATGGAATCTTCGCCTCTGAAGTAGCCGTAGGGATATGGATGTAAGGATCATCTGCAAAAGCAGTTTTGCCAACCAGATTGTTAAGAGTCTGATCAAGTTGGTCATAAGGCACAAGAGTGCAGGAATAAGAAACAAGGAAAATATTACCAAAAAAGTGTCCATGAAACTGAAACGGGACGGCATTACCTGTCAGGAGGCATTCCCAGTAGAAGGGAACACTGTACATATGTATGCAGAGACAAAATGCTGTTTATCAGCCGTAGTGCAGGGAAAGAAACATAAGTTTTTAGTGATCACTGGCACACACATGCCGTTAGCTAGTCTAGAACCATGAGGCAGAAAGAGACTTGGGTTTCCACAGTACAGGTTATGTGAAGCAAGTGGCAATGACGTGAAGTCATTAGGCACAACACTGCTCAACTTTAGCATTGGAGCCAAGTGTTTTCGAGGATACAGGGAAGTGTTGTCAAATGTTAATTAAGATTATTCTATGATTTTTGGAATTGTCTTTCTTTGGAAACATCATGCCAAAATTTATCTTTTGTTGTTGTTGTTGTTGTTGTTGTTGTTGTCTTCAGTCCTGAGACTGGTTTGATGCAGCTCTCCATGCTACCCTATCCTGTGCAAGCTGCTTCATCTCCCAGTACTTACTGCAACCTACATCCTTCTGAATCTGCTTAGTGTATTCATCTCTTGGTCTCCCTCTACGATTTTTTACCCTCCACGCTGCCCTCCAATGCCAAATTTGTGATCCCTTGATGGCTCAGAACATGTCCTACTAACCGATCCCTTCTTTTTGTCAAGTTGCGCCACAAATTCCTCTTCTCCCCAATTCTGTTCAATACTTCATCATTAGTTGTGTTATCTACCCATCTAATCTTCAGCATTCTTCTATAGTACCACATTTCGAAAGCTTCTATTCTCTTCTTGTCCAAACTATTTATCATCCATGTTTCACTTCGATACATGGCTACACTCCATACAAATACTTCCAGAAACGACTTCCTGACACTTAAATCTATACTCGATGTTAACAAATTTCTCCTCTTCAGAAACTCTTTCCTTGCCATTGCCAGTCTACATTTTATATCTTCTCTACTTCGACCATCATCAGTTATTTTGCCCCCCAAATAGCAAAACTCCTTTACTACTTTAAGTGTCTCATTTCCTAATCTAATTCCCTCAGCATCACCCAACTTAATTCGACTACATCCCATTATCCCCATTTTGCTTTTGTTGATGTTCATCTTATATCCTCCTTTCAAGACACTGTTCATTCAATTCAACTGCTCTTCCAAGTCCTTTGCTGTCTCTGATAGAATTACAATGTCATTGGCAAACCTCAAAGTTTTTATTTATTCTCCATGGATTTCAATACCTACTCCGAATTTTTCTTTTGTTTCCTTTACTGCTTGCTCAATATACAGATTGAATAACATCGGGGAGAGGCTACAGCCCTGTCTCACTCCCTTCCCAACCACTGGCTTCCCTTTCATGCCCCTTGACTCTTGTAACTGCCACCTGGTTTCTGTACAAATTGTAAATAGCCTTTCGCTCCCTGTATTTTACCCCTGCCACCTTCAGAATTTGAAAGAGAGTATTCCAGTCAACATTGTCAAAAGCTTTCTCTAAGTCTACAAATGCTAGAAACGTAGGTTTGCCTTTCCTTAATCTTTCTTCTAAGATAAGTCGTAGGGTCAGTATTGCCTCACGTGTTCCAACATTTCTGTGGAATCCAAACAGATCTTCACCGAGGTCGGCTTCTATCAGTTTTTCCATTCGTCTGTAAAGAATTTGTGTTAGTTTTGCAGCTGTGACTTATTAAACTGATAGTTCAATAATTTTCATATCTGTCAACACCTGCTTTCTTTGGGATTTGAATTATTATATTCTTTTTGAAGTCTGAAGGTATTTTGCCTGTCTCATACATCTTGCTCACCATATGGTAGAGTTTTGTCAGGACTGGCTCTCCCAAGGCCGTCAGAAGTTCTAATGGAATGTTTCCTACTCCCGGGGCCTTGTTTCGACTTAGGTCTTTCAGTGCTCTGTCAAACTCTTCTTGCATTATCATATCTCTCATTTCATCTTCATCTACCTCCTCTTTTATTTCCATGACATTGTCCACAAGAACATCGCCCTTGTATAGACCCTCTATATACTCCTTCCACCTTTCTGCTTTCCCTTCTTTGCTTAGAACTGGGTTTCCATCTGAGCTCTTGATATTCATACAAGTGGTTCTCTTCTCTCCAAAGATCTCTCTAATTTTCCTGTAGGCAGTATCTATCTTACCCCTAGTGATATATGCCTCTACATCCTTACATTTGTCCTCTAGCCATCCCTGCATAGCCATTTTGCACTTCCTGTCGATCTCATTTTTGAGACGTTTGTATTCCTTTTTTTCCTGCTTCATTTACTGCATTTTTATATTTTCTCCTTTCATCAATTAAATTCAATATTTCTTCTGTTATCCAAGGATTGAGTTCAGTGGAACTCTTGATTCTAATGAGAACAACTGCAAGTGAGGTAATGTTGCAAGGTACACTTATTGTGGAGGTGTTACCAACTAGGCTGTTAACTAACACATATGATAAGAGACGGATTCCCATGATAATGTACCTCTAGGTAAAGGAAAGGTGGTTTGGATGGCTGCTAATTTAGACGTTCTGGATGAAGACATTGATAGGTCATGTGTAATGATCGGAGCCACAGTGAAACCATTAGTGTTTCTCAATTATGTTCGAAAATTGATCACTTGCAAAGAAATGATCAACAAGCTTTGTTACTATAATTTTGATTTGACACAAAAAGCCCTTACCAGTGATACCTGTTACACATAATAATACCATCATAGACCCATAGGTTACAATGCTCCAGTCTGTAGGAAACCGTACTGTGTATCCTAGCATTCACAATTATTGATGAAAGACTTTATTGACCAACAGCTGTCAGAAGGAATAATAGAACATAGTAATAGTCCAGGAAGTGCAAATGTTGTCATCACCCTGAAAAAATCACTTGATGGTACTAAGTAGTACATACGAGGTGCGGCTAGGAAAAAAACCGGACTGATGCTGGAAAAAACATTTATTTACAATTATTTACAATTTCATGTTATCTCCTTCAATGTACTCTCCTCCTCGGTCTCTACACCGCTCCATACGAATTTTCCACTGTTCATAGCAATGCTGCAGATCATTTTCGGTAAGCCCATACATTACTTCCGTCGCTTTTTCTTTTACTGCTTCAACAGTCTCAAATCTAGTTCCTTTCAAAGCTGACTTGACCTTAGGGAAAAGAAAAGAGTCACAGGGGGCCAAATCAGGTGAGTAGGGTGGATGATCTAAGATGGGAATGTTGTGTTTTGCCAAAAACGTCTTCACTGACAACGCACTGTGAGCTGGGGCATTGTCTTGGTGAAGGATCCATGACTTTTTTCTCCACAAATCATTCCGTTTTCTCCATACTCGCTCACATAAGGTAGCCAGGACGCTAATGTAGTAATGCTGATTCACTGTTTGTCCCTCTAGTACCCGATCAATGTGCAGAATCCCTTTGATGTCAAAAAAACAATCATCATTGCCTTGAATTTCGATTTTGACATTCGTGCTTTTTTTTTTGTCGTGGAGAACCAGGAGTTTTCCAATGCATCGATTGGCGTTTAGTTTCGGGATCGTAAGTAAAAAAACCACGATTCATCGCAAGTAATAACATTTTGTAAGAAGGTGGGATCACTTTCAATGTTTTCCAGGATGTCAAAACAAATCATTCTTCGGCGTTCCTTGTGTTCAATTGTGAGACACTTTGGAACCATTTTTGAACATACTTTGTTCATGTTGAAACTTTCATGAAGAATCTGCCTAACACTTTCCTTGTCAACTCCTGTTAACTCAGACACTGCTCTGATTGTTAAATGGCGATCTTGTCGAACAAGTTTACCGATTTTTTTCAATGTTTGCATCAGTTTTTGCTGACAATGGTCTGCCAGTGCGAGTGTCATCACTGGTGTCTTCGCGGCCATCTTTAAATCGTTTAAACCACTCAAACACTTGTGTTCGCGATAAACAATCATCGCCGTACACTTGTTGTAACATTACAAACGTTTCACTTGCAGATTTTCCTAGTTTGAAACAAAATTTGATGTTAACACGCCATTCTTTCTGTACACTCAACATTTTCCGACGCACAGACAAAACGTCAACTACTTAAAACAGACGCCACGGGCAGACTGAGTGCAGGAGGCAGATGAAACTCGAGCAGTAGGCGGAGCGAGAGTCACGTGACAGGCCACGCGACTTTCAGCCTTATTGCATTCATTTTATTGTTTCACCAGTACTAGTCCGGTTTTTTTCTAGCCACACCTCGTATTTTGTTGTGATTAGAGATATTTGAACACCAAAATTGCCCCTGATGCATATCCTGTGCCCATTAATTCAGACACATAAGACAATATGGGCAATGTAGATACTTTAAACAGTGGATCTAAGAAGCAGGTATTACAAAGTAGAAGTTGCTCCAGAAGATAGGCCAAACTGTGTGATCCATTCACTTTCCGATAAAGGGCAGGAATGCACAATACCTGCATTGTACCATTCACCCTTATCAGATAAAATAAGGAACTGTAAATAAGTGGATATAAATACAGATGCAAGAAATATTGTTTAATCTCGGAACAGAGAGAGGCTTATGTCCTCATGTCATTAGCAGAGTTAAAAGTATATATAAGAGAAAGCATGGAAGTTTGTTCTCTTGTGTGATACAGGCTAATGTAGAGGCATGTAAGGTACGGTTATTATAGAAAACAGATTTATTGGAGTTTCAGAGGAAAGTCTATCCCCAAAACCACATTTCCAGAGTGGTAGCACATTGTATTTTTTAAGTTTTTTCACTGGAAGTTGTCAACGTAAACTGTTATCGAAATGGAAATCTCGTGGTCTTGACCACAGTAGAACTGTGATACAGTGGTATTTTAATAATGATAAAACAAGAGCGCAGTTTCGTCTTTCCAGCTACTATTACAGGTACGGCCATGATCCAGTTCTCACAACCTACATTGTATTGGCCAGAAAAACGATTAGAAGTGTTACCCACACAAAACATAAAATTCCTCAAAAATGTCTTAAACCCCAACTTGCACTCACTAAATGAACTGGCAGCATCATGAAACAGATGAATTTTGTCAGAACAAATGTTCCAGCATAATCAAAATTTTAGGTATATACGGTGGTATAACTTCACTAAAGTGCTGCCATGGTTCTACTAAAAGTTTATGCATTCTGTTTTGTTTGAGATCTAAAACCTAAATGTCAAGCCATCAAATACATGTCAAGTGGCTAAATAATAGCAAAAAGGAGTAAAAAAGTGCAGTGCAGTGTAGAATAAGACTGTAAACTTATATTAGAAAATATTGACTCAACAGAACCAATGTAGGATTAAGAACAGACCAAAAACTTTGTGAACAAGCTTTCAGATGTTTAAATAAAAGAATATTGTACAGTGTAGTTACCTATGCAACATGAATTTCACAGGCAAACTAAGAGAAATTCAGAAAATATTTGTTAAAGGAGAGGGAATGTTACACGGCAGAAAAGTATTACAGGCAAATGTAAAATTTCCTCAACATCCTCTCCAGCCAGCATCAAGCCAAAACAGGCCCACACAATGTCACAGTCAAAAGACAAACAGACAGAGAGCCAACATTGTTTAAAACAGAACAAATACAGAAGATACTGCCTTATCTTGTGGGAGCGAGAGGCCGAAATCATAAACTTGGCATGAGAAGACATTGTGTTGTTTTAATAGCACAGTTTGATTTTCTAAGAGAGAATGAAAGTTTCAGAAAGATCAACTACCAGCATGCCTATGTGATGGAAAGGCAACAAGCTTAAGGCCTGAAAGCCATTCTTGCAAAATAGAGGGGTAGTGAAGACCTGCTGATGAGCCCAGAAAAGGAGGCCACATTTGGTCATCGCTGGCCAGGCATAACGTCGTTGCCTCAGACAGTAATACTTACTTGGTTGCTGTGAGCTGCCGACCTTGAACCAACAGATGATAAGACTTGGCTTGCTAAGTCAAACTGGTGGTGTTTGGTGCATTGCCCTTCTGTTGTTGTAACCAGGAGGTGTGTTAACTGCTACTGCCCTGCACTGGTACCTGTAAGCAGACAGACATCCCCAGCCTTCTGTGGTGGAAGGGCTATGCTGTTCATCTCCACACTGTGGATATCTGATGAGAGATTACCCGAGCACAACCCATAGATTTCTGCAAGAGTGCTCTAGTGATATGCAGTCTCTATCCTAAGCAGCAATGCGTGTTGTATGGACTACGCTGGCTGCTAGTGAGGCATGCTGTGTGCCCAATACCATAATTACACGAGTCGAATGCTGCAGGATCATATCCTCTGCAGACTGGTGAGATGGCATCATCATGTTCAGAGTCAGTGTGCTGCACTGGCACTGACTTTGATGCCAGCACAGAGAAGAATTTGTAATTATAAACTTCAATGCAATAAATTCTTGTGCTGCTAATGTTTGAGCAACTTGGGTCCCTAAAACTGGCATTATTTCCAGCAAGATGTCTGTCTGTAGATAACAGTAGTTTCAGGAAGCTTTATGTGGATTCGTGACTGTAACAGCACTTCGGGAAATTTTTCATTCTGTAATACTGAATATGTACTTCTAGCTTGTACTTAAAATTAATAGTAATCTATAAGAACAAGACAGCAGTGTAGATTATGAATAAGATAAATGAAGTCGTTTATTTATCGATGAGATCAGGTTGCTGGTATGATGGCCCTGGTCTAAGAAGTGTAATATAAATGGCTTTCATAAGTTGCAAATAATTACCATGCAATCTGTCTTGTGTGGGTTGTAATAATTATGAATGTCAAAAAAGACTCTTTAAATCGCATATTATTTGCCTGAACGTTGGGTGATTTGTTGTTTCTTTAGTCACTTGAGAGATAGATTTGCCTCACATATATTAAAACAATTTATACATTGCATTATGGTTGACCATCTAGTTAAAATGATTTTCATTACAGGTACACAGCAGGTGTGGTTGGCGGACTCTCTACCGTGGCGGTTTGTGCACCAAGTGAAAAGTTCTTGATGATGGGAGGTCCCTTGGCCATTGGTCTTGGAGTAGTGTTTGCATCATCATTAGGTATAATATGCTACTACAGAAAAATAATCACACACACTACTGGCCATTAAAATTGCTACACCACAAAGATGACGTGCTACAGACATGAAATTTAACCTACAGGAAGAAGATGCTGTTATATGCAAATGTTTAGCTTTTCAGAGCATTCACACAAGGTTGGCGCCGGTGGTGACACCTACAACGTGCTGACATGAATAAAGTTTCCAACCGATTTCTCATACACAAACAGCAGTCGACCGACGTTGCCTGGTGAAACGTTGTTGTGATGCCTCGTGTAAGGAGAAATAATGCGTACCATCACGTTTCCGACTTTGATAAAGATCGGATTATAGTCTATCGCGATTGCGGTTTATCGTATCGCGACATTGCTGCTCGCGTTGGTCGAGATCCAATGACTGTTAGCAGAATATGGAATCGGTGGGTTCAGGAGGGTAATACGGAACGCTGTACTGGATCCCAATGGCCTCGTATCACTATCAGTCGAGATGACGGGCATCTTATCTGAATGGCTGTAACGGATCGTGCAGCCACGTCTCGATCCCTGAGTCAGCAGATGGGAACATTTGCATGACAACAACCATCTGCACAAACAGTTAGACGACGTTTGCAGCAGCATGGACTATCAGCTCGGAGACCATGGCTGTGGTTACCCTCGATGCTGCATCACAGACAGGAGTGCCTGCGATGGTGTAATCAACGACGAACCTGGGTGCACAAATGGCAAAACTTTTTTTTTTTTTTTTTTTTTTTTTTTTGCGGGTGAATCCAGGTTCTGTTTACAGCGTTTTGATTGTCGCATCCGTGTTTGGCGACATTGCGGTGAACGCACATTGGAAGCGTGTTATCATCATCATCATCATCATCATCATCATCATCATACTGGCGTATCACCCAGCATGATGGTATGGGGTGCCATTGGTTACATGTCTCAGTCACCTCTTGTACGCATTGACGGCACTTTGAACAGTCGACATTACATTTCAGATGTGTTACGACCTGTGGCTCTACCCTTCATTTGATCCCTGCGAAACCCTACGTTTCAGCGGGATAATGCATGACCGCATGTTGCAGGTCCTGTACGGGCCTATCTGGATACAGAAAAATGTTGACTGCTGCCCTGGCCAACACATTCTCCAGATGTCTCACAAATTGCAAACGTCTGGCCAATGGTGGCCAACCAACTGGCTCGTCACAATACGCCAGTGGACTGTGATATCGTGTTGAAGCTGCATGGGCAGCTGTAATTGTACACGCCGTCCAAGCTCTGTTTGACTCAATGCCCAGGCGTATCAAGGCCGTTATTATGGCCAGAGGTGGTTGTTATGGGTACTGATTTCTCAGGATCTATGCACCCAAATTGCATGAAAATATAATCACATGTCAGTTCTAGTATAATATATTTGTCCAATGAATACCCGTTTATCATCTGCATTTCTTCTTGGTGTAGCAATTTTAATGGCCAGTAGTGTATATATCTGTGTGTGTGTGTGTGTGTGTGTGTGTGTGTGTGTGTGTGTGTGTGTGTGTGTGTTTTAAGGCCTTTTTTTCTGTCGGTCCTTTCATCCATTATAATTTACACTGATCTTTTGAAACTAAAGGTACTAAAATACAAGAGACAAATAAAACTGAAAACTGTTACGGGTTTTATAGGATGGAAAGTGTCATTACTGGATGTCTTCTGCCACAAAATTAGTATCAACTGTCCACCATAACTTTTAAATTTCAGTTAATGAGTTACTTTCCCAATCAGTTCATACATGTCAGGAGTATTGCTGTCTGTTATCTAATTGACAGTAAAATGTAAATGTTGTGTGACTAGGGCCTCCCATCGATGACTTGCACGTCGATGGGGATGAAATGATGATGATTAGGACAACACAACACCCAGTCCTTGAGCGGAGAAAATCTCCGACCCAGCCAGGAATCGAACCCTGGCCCTTAGGTTTGACATTCTGTCGTGCTGACCACTTAGCTATCAGGGGCGGACAATTGACAAATGAAACTTAGCTAATAACTAGGTAGTATCACAGAATTGTAACAGTGGAGTTTTTGTGTTTGATATTTAACAAGTTGTGTAAGAGGTGTTGGCCTCTTTTTACATGTTCTCATAATGTTGAAAAGTAACTTTTTAACAGTATTCTAGACAGTCATGTCTAGTTGCTTCTCCCAAATCTGTATTGGCTTCTTTTCTTTAGTTGTAGAAAGGTCTACTTTAAAAAAATGTTGTGATGCTTGAAAACAGGATTGTTTTTACTAAGAAATGGGTTAAGAGATGCTGCTACTTTAAATAAAACGAAAATCTTCCCTTCAGAAGTAACCTATGCAGTGTGAAGCTCTTTAGTTAGAATGAGATTTGTACACATATTTGAATTCTTGCACTTTCCTTATCAGGTAGTCTGACTCTTACAAATTCAAATTACCACATCCCTATTGAAAGACATATATTAAGCTTGTTTCATATCCATTTTACTGTCACACAAATGAATATTTTCAATGTCCCTGTGTATTTAGTATGGTATTTAATTCTTTTACAACTCTCAATGCATTTTTGTGATAAGGGCTACTTCCAGTTGAAATTATTGATTTTGTGAAGCCAATGTTAAATTAATGCATTTTCCATTTTTCTGCAGGTACCATGTTTCTACCACCATCTACTGCACTGGGTGCAGGCTTGTATGCCATCAGCATGTATGGTGGTTTACTTCTCTTTTCTGGATTTTTGCTGTATGATACTCAGCGAATAATAAAACTTGCTGAAGTTTACCCCATAAATTCAGCTCGTCCATATGACCCAGTAAATGCGTAAGTATGCGTGTATCTATGATATAAAGATTCTGGTTGGGATATAAATGTTGTGAATAAAGTCACCCACACACAGTTTAGAAAAGTAGATAAAGTATTTAATTATGGGAGGCAAATACATACAGAATTAAACCTGCCATGTCTGTGTTGGTTGAACTCAGTATTTTTGTCCCGTTCTTGGGTTTGATGTGATGTGCTAGTCAATGCAAAAGGCAGAAGCGTAAGTTAGTCTCGGGTTTTCAGCTTTTGGAGTTTCATTGCAGTATTAAATTTGTTGTTAAATGAAAAAATGGAAAATCCAGGATGGGATGTAACAATACCAGATAAGGAAAGTTGCTGCTCACCATATGGTGGAGATGCTGAGTCACAATAGGCACAATAAAAAGATTCACGCAATTAAAGCTTTCGGCCATTAAGGCCTTTGTCAGCAGCACACACACACACACACACACACACACACACACACACACACACACACACAAACGCAACTTGCACACACGCCTGCAGTCTCGGAGAGCTGAGACCAACTGCGAATAGCAGCACCAGTACATGATGAGAGTGGTGACTGGGTGGGGGTAAGGAGGAGGCTGGGGTGGGGAAGGGGAGGGATAGTACGGTGGGAGTGGCAGATAGTCAAGTGTTGCAGTTTAGATGGAGGGAAAGAGAGAAGATGTGGAGGGGGGAGGGGGTAAGTAGCAGAAAGGAGAGAAATAAAAGAAATTAAAAGGCTGGGTGTGACGGTGAAATGACGGCTGTGTAGTGCTGGAATGGGAAAGGGGGGGGGGGGGGCTGGATGGGTGAGGACAGTGGCTAACGAAGGTTGAGACCAGGAGGGTTAAGAGTACATAGGATGTATTGCAGGGAAAGTTCCCACCTGTGCAATTCAGAAAAGCTGGTGTTGGTGGGAAAGATCCATATGGCACAGGCTTTGAAGCAGTCATTGAGATGAGGGGTATCACGTTTGGCAACATGTTCAGCTACGGGGTGGTCCACTTGTTTTTTGGTTGCAGTTTGTCAGTGGCCGTTCATGCGGACAGACAGCTTGTTGGTTGTCATTCCTACATAGAATGCAGCACAGAGGTTGCAGCTTAGCTTGTAGCTTAGCTTGTAAATCATATGACTGATTTCACAGGTAGCCCTGTGAAAGGCATGGTAGCCCTGTGAAACCAGTCATGTGATTTACAAGCTAAGCTACAACCTCTGTGCTGCATTCTATGTAGGCATGACAACCAACAAGCTGTCTGTCCGCACGAACGGCCACCAAGACTCTGTGGCCAAGAAACAAGTGGACCACCCTGTTGCCGAACACGCTGTCTAACATGATATCCCTCATCTTAATCATACAGATCTTTCCTACCAACACCAGCTTTTCTGAAATGCGCAGGTGGGAACTTTCCCTGCAATACATCCTACATTCCCGTAACCCTCCTGGCCTCAACCTTTGTTAGTCACTGTCCTCACCCATCCAGCCCCTCCCTGTTCCCATTCCAGCACTGCACAGCCCTTCCATTGTAGTTAAAGTGACTGCAAGAAAGAAAACGAAACCACATGGCCTAGTATTTTCTTGCGTCCTACTCCGTGTGTGGCGGAAGATACGTTGTACCACTACTGGTAACTTACCATCCTGTGTCACTCACAAACAGAGCGAGGGAAAAAGACTGTCCTTATGCCTCTGTACGAGCCCTAATTTTTCTTATCTTGTGGTCCTTACGCAAACTGTATGTTGGTAGCAGTTGTTGTTCTACAGTCAGCTTCAAATGCCAGTTCTCTGAATTTTCCCGGTTGCATTCCTCAAATAGAACATATCTTTTTTCCCAGTTGCATACCTTGAATGGAACACAACTTTTCTTCCAGGGATTCCCATTTGAGTTCCCAAGCATATTCGCAATATTTGTGTTTTGCGATAACAAATCTATCGTTACACTTCTGAAGGGCTTCAATGTCTTCCTTTAACCCTAACGGGTGGGAATCCCAAACACTTGAACAGAACTCAACAGCTGGTTGCACTAGTGTTCTGTATGTGGTTTCCTTTGCAGATGAACAACATTTTCCTAAAACTAGCAGAATAAACTGAAGCAGACTAATTGCCATGCTTCCTAGTGTCCTTAAGTGATTGTACCATTTCATATCACTGTGCAACATTGTGCCTAGATACTTAATCAGCCAAACTGTGTCATGTAGCACACTACTAGTGTTGTATATGAACATTATGGGATTGTTTTTCGTACTCGTCTGCACTTACTTACTTACTTTCCTCTACATTTAGAGATTGTTGCTGTTCATCAGACCGGCTAGAAATTTTGTCAAAGTCATCTTCTATCCTCCTCCAGTCACTCAATGGTGACACCTTCCCGTACACCACAGAAGAGTCAGAAAACAGCTGCAAATTGCTCCTCATTGTGTCTGTCAGATCATCTGTGTATAGATAAAATAATAGCAGTCTGATCCTCTTTCCTGGGGGCACTCCTGGTCATACCCCTGTCTCTGATGAACACTTGCCATAGAGGACAATGTGCCATGTCCTATCACTTAAGATGTCTTCGAGCTACGTGCATATCGGGAACCTATTCCATATACTCATATCTGCATCAACAGTCTTGGTGGACCATCTTGTCAAGTATAGAGTTGCAGTAAATCAGTCAGGAACTCTTGGAGATCGCTCTGCGGGTCCGGGGGTTAGAATAGGCTCAAGGTATTCCTGCCTGTCGTAAGAGGCAACTAAAAGGAGTCTCACACATTTCGGCCTGTATGTGATGGTCCCCTGTAGGGTTTGACCTCCATTTTTCAAAATTTCCCAAAGAGCGAGCCGATTTGGGGGGGGCACTTCCCTCCCTGTTGCTCCCGCACCACCTACTTCAGGAGCTACCCCCCCCCCCCCCCTCCCCCCAACCATTGGGGATTTCAGTCCCCACTTCTGAGCTAGAGAAGCATAAGGCTTCCTCAGCTCCTCTCACTAGGAATGGGTCCCTTGGGTCACTCCCTTTACAGGTTTCTGCTATTGGGAAAGACGACAAACGCCAGTGGCTGAAGAGCCCAAAAGCAGCTGGTCATAGGGCTTCACGCTCGTCCTCAGTCCCAGAGACTGAGCCAGTGAAGTCCTCCTAGCCAGGGAAACCCAAGGAGCAGAGAGAGAAACCCAAAAAGAAAACCCCTATGACCAAGGAAATTGCAGTGGCACCCACACGACCTCTACCTACAAGCTCTGCGTCTGCGGATGGGGTGGAGATTCTGGCATCTGCTGAGGACATGGATCTTGCCAGACCCTCAGACACAATGGATATAGACTGCTCAGGCAAAAAGTCTGTGGCACCAGGTGACCCTGAGGTGTAAACTGCCTCATTGAATGTTCCATGCCCTCCCAGTCTCAAGATGATGTCATCCTCTGGTGGAATTGCGGCAGTTTTTTCCACCGCCTGGCTGAGCTAAGGCAACTGTTAAGCTTTACACCTGCTTTCTGCATTCCCCTCCAGGAAACCTGGTTCCCAGCAGTGCGGACCCCTGCCCTCCGTGGCTATAAAGGTTATTACAGGAAACGTAGCGACTATAATAGAGTGTCAGGTGTAGTTTGCGTTTATGTCCGAAACTCGGTCTGTAGTGAAACTGTGCCCCTTCAGACCCCTATTGAAGCTGTGGCTGTCAGAATATGGACGACACAGGATATAACTGTCTGCAATGTATATCTTCCTCCAGATGGTGTAGTACCCCTGAATGTATTAGGTGCACTGATTGATCAACTCCGTAAACCTTTCCTACTTTTTGGGGGATTTTAACACCCATAACCCCTTGTGGGGTGACACCATGCTTACTGGCTGAGGCAGAGATGTCGAAACTTTACTGTCTCAGTTTGGCCTGTGCCTCTTAAACACTGGGGCCGCCACAGATTTCAGTGTAGCTCATGGTAGTTACTCGGCCATTGATTTATTAATTTGCAGACTAGGACTTCTCCCATCTATCCACTGGAGAGCACATGATGACCTGTGTGGTAGTGACCACTTCCCCATCTTCCTGTCACTGCCCCAGCATCAGGCCCGTGGATGCCTCCCCATATGGGCTTTAAACAAGGCGGACTGGGAAAATTTCACCTCTGATGTCACTGTTGACTCTCCCCACATGTAACATTGATGTGATGGTTGAGCAGGTGACTACCACAATCGTTTCTGCAGCAGGAAACATGATCCCTCTCTCTTCAGTGTGCCCCCGGCGAACGCCAGTCCCTTGGTGGTCGCCGGAAGTCGCTGAGTCAGTTACAGAGCGTTGGCGAGCTCTACAGACACATAAGTGACACCCTTCCCTAAAGCATCTGATAGCCTTGAAGCGGCTCTGTGCCCATGTACGCCAGGTTATAAAACGAAAGAAACAGGAGTTTTGGGAGAGGTACTTGTCGACCATTGGGTGCCATACGTCACCTTCCGAAGTCTGGACGATCAGACTTCAGGTGTCCCTGTCATTACCATCAGTGGTGTGCTATGTACCAATACAAATGCGATTACTGAGCACTATGCTCAAGCCTCTGCATTGGAGAACTACCCCCCAGCCTTTCGCACCCTCAAACGACAGATGGAAAGGAAAGTCCTCTCGTTCACTACACGCCATAGTGAACCCTATAATGCCCCATTTATGGGGCGCACTTGCACATTGCCCCAACACAGCTCCTGGGCCGGATCAGATCCACAGTCAGATGATTAAACATCTCTTTTCTGACTACGAGCAACATCTCCTCGTCACCTTCAACTGAATCTAGTGTGATGGTGTCTTTCCATTGCAATGGCGGGAGAGCACCATCGTTCCGGTGCTCAAACCCAGCCAAAACCCACTTGGTGTGGATAGCTATCGGCCCATCAGCCCGACCAACGTTGTTTGTAAGCTGCTGGAATGTATGGTGTGTTGGTGTTTGGGTTGGGTCCTGGAGGAATGTGGCCTACTGGCTCGTTGTCAGGGCGGCTTCCGGCAGGGTCGCTCTACCACTGATAGTCTTGTGTCCCTCGAGTCTGCCATCTGAACAGCCTTTTTCCAGAAGCAAACACCTTGTTGCCATCTTTTTTGATCTACGCAACCTGGCGACATCATATCCTTGCCACATTATACGGGTGGGCTCTCTGACGCCTGCTCCTGATTTTTATCCAGCATTTCCTGTGGCTCCATACTTTCAGTGCCCAAGTTGGTGCCTGCTGCCATAGTCTCCCCCCCTTCCCTCATATCCAGGAGAATGGAGTCCCACAGGGCTCTGTATTGAGTGTATCACTATTTTTAGTGACCATTAACGGTCTAGCAGCAGCTGTTGGGCCGTCCCTCTCACCCTCTCTGTATGCAGACAATTTCCTCATTTCATACTTCTCCACCAGTACTGGTGTTGCTGAGCGGCACCTACAGGGAGCCATCCACAAGGTGCAGGCAGTCATGGGCTCTCGCCCACGGCTTCCAGTTTTGGGCCGCTAAGTTGTGTGTCATGCAGTTCAGTCAGCATCATACCATTCCTCTGGAACCAGAACTTCACCTTCATGATGATGCACTCACTGTAGTTGTGACATATCATTTCTTAGGACTGGTTCCCGACACCTGCTTAATGCTGAAGAAGGTGAGGTAGCCAAGTCAATCGGAAGTGCTGGCAGCACCTCAATGCCCTCCGCTGCATGAGCTACACCAACTGGGGTGCAGATAGCTCTACTCTGCTGCGGCTCTACAAAGCCCTTGTTCAATCCTGCGTTGACTATGGGAGTCTGGTTTATGGTTCAGCAGTGCCCTCAGCATTGCATGTACTCGACCTAGGACATCACTGTGGTGTTTGCCTAGCGACAGGAGCTTTTAGAATGAGTCCAGTAACCAGTGTCCTGGTGGAGGCTGGAGTCGCTCGATTGCAGATCTGACGTGCACAACTGCTCGCCAGTTAGGTTGCAGACATTCGTAGTTCTCCTGAGCATCCGAATTACCATCTCATTTCTCCACCCTCGGCAGTTTATCTCCCGCATCGGCGGCCCAGGTCAGGGTTCTCAGTTGCTGTTCATGTGCGATCCCTTCTGTCTGAACTGGAGTCCTTCCCTTTACCACCTCCCATCCAGGTCCGTCCGCATGCACCTCCATGGTGTACACCTAGGCCGCAGATTTGTCTGAACCTTTCGCATGAACCTATGGACTCGGTTACTCCTGCCGCACTCCGCTGTCACTACCTCTCGATTCTTGACATTTCCTAGGGCTCTGAAGTGGTTTACACCAACGGCTTGATAGCTGATGGTCATGTTGGTTTTGCCTACGTCCACAGAGGCCATTTTGAACAGCATTCCTTGCCTGATGGCCACAGTGTATTCACTGCAGAGCTGGTGGCCATCTGTCTGTTCATGCCCCGAGGAATCGTTTCTTCTGTATACTGACTCCTTGAGCAGCCTAAAAGTTATTGAGCAGTGCTACCCTCGCTATCCTTTGGTAGCATCCATCCAGGAGTCCATCTATGCCCTGGACTGATCCTGTCGTTCAGTGGTGTTTGTGTGGACCCCAGGACGCGTCGGTATCCCAGGCAATGAACTTGCCGTCACGCTGGCCAAACAGGCTATGCAGTAACCGCTTCTGGAGATGGACATCTCTGAACCTGACCTGCATTCTGACTTACGCAGTGGGGTTTTTTGGCTTTGGGAGACGGAATGGCATAACAGTACACACAACAAACTGCGTGTCTTTAAGGAGACTAAGAATGTGTGAAGACTTCCATGTGGACCTCTCGCAGGAAATCTGTTGTCCTCTACCGGCTCCGCATTGGCCACACTTGGGTGACCCACGGTTACGTCCTGTGCCGTGAAGACCTGCCTGAGTGTCGGTTCGGCACCCGGTTGACAGTGACCCATATTCTGGTGCACTGTCCCACTTTGACTGCCCAGTGACGAAATCTTGGGTTACTGGGCTTGTTGCCACTAATTTTATCTGACAATGCCTCATCGGCCCATTTAGTTTTAAGTTTTATTTGTGAGGGTGGGTTTTATCATTTGATCTAAGTTTTAGCACATGTCCTTTGTCCCTGTGTGTCCTCCACCTTAGTGCTTCTAGGGTGGAGGTTTTAATGTGTTGCAGAGTTGGTGGATTCTCCTTTTTTATTCTTATGGTCAGCCAGCCATGTAATCTGCTTTGTTGTTTTAATCTCTTCATACCGTTTCTTGCGTTTTTGTGGTTTTCTTGTCCCCTTTAGTCCATTTACATGTTTGTTGCCCTTCATCGTTCTTGTAATTTTTCCTTTCATTCCATTTTTCCTTTCATTCCATTTTGAGTTGTCAGTCTCGTTTGTTTTATTCTCACACTTGTGGCATTGTTTTATTCGGAACAAGGGACTTATGACCTCATAGTTTGGTCCCTTTCCCCCTCTTTTAATTCAACCAACCACCCAACCAACTCTTGGAGATTTTTAGAAACAGCATTCAACAGTGTCGTGTCATTGTACAGTAGTATAAATGTTATCTACCAAAAATACAATCACAGGTTTTAACATTTGTTGGGCTTCTACCTTACTGAAGCTGTCTTTGAAAGTTATTTAATTCAGTGCAGTTATTGCTGTTCTAACGAAAGTTTGAGGCAGACTTAGTTTTTTAAGATTACTTGTCCAAAGCAAATCTTTATGGGTGCTAATAACTTGGATTTTGAGTGCGCAGTTTCATGAGTGAAGAGACAGATTAAGCAGTCATTCGATTCATGTACGAGGGCTATCCACAAAGTACATTACGTTTTGGAATTAAAAATAAAGTACTATAATTTTTTTTTAATTATATGCAGATGAAAGCCACACTTAAATGCTACTATTCTACATAGTTGCCATTTAAATTAAGGCACTTACCGTAGCGATGGACGAGCTCGGAAATTCCTTTGTCGTAAAATTCGGCCGCCTGCGCCTTCAACCACGTGGTTCTCTCTTCCTGAAGCTGTGCGTCGTCATCAAAACGCTGCATAGCCAACCACTTCTTCATTGCTGGAAATAAGTGGAAGTCGCTCAGTGCCAGGTCAGGACTGTACGGCGGATGAGGAAACAACTCCCACTTAAAAGATTCGAGAACTTCACGAGTGGTATTTGTCGTGTGGGCCCAGGTGTTGTCGTGAATCAGCAAGATCTATGAGCCCAACTTTCCCCTGCACTTGTTTTGTATTGCTCTTCTGAGGTTGTGCAGAGTTTGGCAATACCTTCGAGAGTTTATTGTAGTGCCTCTTTGCAGGAAATCCACAAAAATCACACCTTTTCTGTCCCAAAAGACAGTTGCCGTCACCTTCCTTGCCGACATTGTCTGCATGCATTTCTTGGGTTTTGGGGGGGAATTTGTGTGGCCCCACTGCGTTGACTGCAATTTTGTCTCGCAGTTCACATGCTTAACCCATGTTTCGTCACCAGTAATGATGCGATCGAGTAATGAGTCGCACAGCTTCAAGAAGAGGTAACCACGTGGTTGAAGGCGCAGGCGGCCGAATTTTACGACGAAGGAATTTCCAAGCTCGTCCATCGCTACGATAAGTGCCTTCATTTAAATGGCAACTATGTAGAAAAGTAGTATTTAAGTGTGGCTTTCATCTGTATATAATTAAAAAAAATTCCAATACTTTAATTATTTTAATTCCAAAACCTAATGTACTTTGTGGATAGCCCTCGTATCAAGCCTGCAAAATTGGACTACATTACAAACTTCGTCCTGTCTGTTAACAGAGATAGGTTAAGTTGACAGCGACATAAAGAGGCCCCCCCCCCCCCCTCCGGGGGCCCACAACTCTTTTTGTGGGTAGTGTGTGGCTCACACGGGGCCCCAAGCTATTGCAGCCTTTCTTCTCTCCAAGGCTGCATTCCCTTCCCCATATCCACTCATTCCCATTCTAGCTCCTCCTCCTGCACCCCCTTTCTCCATCATTTACTCACTTTATGACGACTCAGCTATTACCTAGGTTCTGCTACTCATTTTCGGTCTTGTCTTGTATGTTTCCACTCCCCCTTTTTCTCAGCTTTTTCTTGTCCCCCATGGCACTTGACCTCCCTTTCAAAATTCTGTTTCTGTATTGTGAACAATTTTAGGAAGAACTCCTTTCTTTCATTCCTCCCCCCCCCCCCCCCCCCCTCTCAAAGAAATCCCCTTCTTTCCTCTCTTCCCCACTGTAGCTCCCCTCTGCTCTGCGAGGTTGCCAGCATGCAAAATCATTCCCTGTGGTGGGCCTGTTATGAACCCATTTGGCAGAGTCCCCTGACAACACAGGTATCACACTTCTAATTCCTGAGCTGTTTCCTCTTCACGTACACTTAGGAGTGGTTGCTTGTCATTCCGGTGAATCAGTACTCCCATCAATGGAAGGATCATTGAATGCTGCTTTTTATGACCTCGCGGCCTTCCTTTCCACGGTTACACAGTGGAAGGAGGGCCAGGCTCGCCAGCTTACATTGAAACACTTTCTTCGCAATGTGGTCTGCTCTAGAATGGATGTGACATAGTCACCGCCACCATTTTTTGTGGTAAATACCAAAGACAAGTTTAGCAAAATAGTATCTCAGTAAGATGCGATAGTTTTCGCTGTTGATCAGAATGTCTTCTGTCACCCAGTCTGCAGCTCTTCATGCTTGTGATCATCGTGGTGGTGCCCTGGTGTCAGTTACACCTCACTAGTGTATGAACATGGTCCAGGGATCCTTTTTTCATAGGGATCTCGTACTTCAAGTTGATGAGTAACTCTGGGGCAATCGGGAATGACAGGGTGTTCATTTTGTTCAGCATGTGCAGAAAACTAGGACAATCACATCTATAGTGGTGCCTTTATTCTGGCTTTTGAGGGATATACGCTCCCAAAGAATGTCAAGGTTGTGTAATCAGTGTAGCGTGAAGCTGTGCATCCTGTCACTCAAAAGGTGCTTTCAGTGCTTGGATTTTGGAATATCTTCCCGATGTACGGTGAACTCTCTGTGGTGGCTGTGGACACCGACTCCATGAAAGGAGTCCTTCTGTTCCACCACCCGTGCATGTTGTCATGACTGTCACTCTCCATGCTCAGCAGATAGCTCAGCTTATAAGAAAGAAAAGAAGATACAAGAGTATAAGTCACTGGATCGTTTATCTTACACTGAGGTTCCCCAAAAAATTGGAAGACTTCATCCTTGGTCAATGACTTCTACTTTTGCCGCTGTTACAGCCTTTCCCCTCCTCCCTCTTCTTTACTCCAGTCCTGTCCCTTTCTCCTCTCCCCCTCCCCTGCAGTTCCCACACCCTCCTCTCAGGGTAATGTTCCCACTCCCTGGCTGAAGAAATGCCCCCCTTCTTCAGCACCTGTTGGCATTGGGGCTCCCTCCCAGGACACTTCTCACGGCATCTGTCAGGCTGGAGGCTCGCTCCCACAACTCTGCCAGGGGTACATAGTCTGTGCACACAAATGTTGCCCATTCTCTTTCAGTTTTGGATCTTGCTTCCAGAAGCCTGCTCTCCCTCCGTGCCTTGCCCTCCTCAACCTACCAACGAGAGGAATCTCATCTTACTGATGATGCTCACTCGCCAACCATTTGTGGGTTCTGTGTGTTGTCGGAACCAGGTTGGCTCTTTGAGGGCTTACGGTGGTATTTGCATCTTCATCCAGTTTTGGATCTTGCTTCCAGAAGCCTGCTCTCCCTCCATGCCTTGCCCTCCTCAACCTACCAATTATTATTCACTGTTTCTGTCCCACCAATTGTTCAGAGTTCATGTTGGCACTTTTCTCAGCTCTCTGAGAACTCAGGAGGATGGCATTCCACAGGGCTCCGTATTAAGTGTTCACCTTTCTTTCATTGCTATTAATGAACTTTCTGCCTCTCCCTGTATGTGGATGATTTCTGTGCTAGTTCCCACTCGGTGGCCTCTGCAGAACAGCGGCTGCAGGGTGCCATCTGACAATCTTCCATGTCGACACTCGCACATGGTTTTCAATTCTCTTCCTTAAGTCAAAGGTGGTCCATTTTTATTGTCGTACTATGGTTCGTCCTGATATGGAGCTGTACCTGGATGCCCAGTGCCTGACCATGGTCCTCCATGTGCATTTCTTGGGTCTTCTTTTAACAAGCTTACATGGTTGCCCCCATATCTTCATCTGAAGATTGGCTGTTTGCGTAAATTCAATATTCTTTGCTTCTTTGCCCACAGCTCTTGCAGTGTGGATGTGGTTGTCAAGCTTCCGGATCAGCTGCTCCTCTTGGACCCACTTCACTATCGTGGTATCCGTTTAACCATCGGTGCATTTCTCACCAGCCCTGTACGTGGTCGTCTGGTTGACATGGGGAGCCCTCCTCTTCGATTTGGTGGTCCGAGTTCTTGGTTTCCTATGCCGTTAGTATCTGCTCTTCCCCTGCCTACCCCCTCTGTCATATTCTTTTCATGGCTTCGGGCTGTTGCCCACCCACTGCCCATCATCAGGTAGGTTTACCAATTGGGCTCTGCCCCTCTTCTCTCTGCCGTGACTTCCATCTCCCTTCCTTGTCCTCTTCTCCATGTTCACTCCTGACTCCCACCGCCATCCGCTTGGATAACCCCTCGCCCACAGATTTAGATGGTTCTCTTCGGGGGGGGGTATAAAGACTCCATCAGTCTAATGGTGTTCCACTGTTTGTTCCAAACACTCTTACGGGATTTACGAGATGCCATTGTTTTTTACGTCAAACTCTGCCAGTCAAGCAGGATATGCCTTCACAGCCTCTGTTGGCATGGATCATCATCTCATGCTTGCCACATGTGGGGTGTTCACAGCAGAACTGGTATTCGTCTATCGGGTCCTCGGCTTTATTAAATGGTTCTCCTCACCAGAGTTTTATTAGGTATGGACTCAATGAGTGGCCTTCAGGCTATTGCTTGGAGTTTATTCTGCCATCCCTTGGTATCTGCCATCCATGACTTTCTCACTGTTCTTGGTGATGCTGCATGTCCAGTTGATTTAATTTGGGTTCTTGACCACATAGGCAACTCAGGGAATGAACCTGCTGATCTGGCTGGGGGTTGTGGGCACCTGTTCTCCGTGACCTCACTGTGGGGACAGGTTTGCGGCTTTACATCAAATCCTTTTTGCCAACTCTTGGGAGATGACATCCCTATGTCATAAACTTCGCACCATCTAGAAGACTCCAGACAAGTGGTGATCTTCCCTCTGCCTCTCCCAGCGGGAACCTGCTGTCCTCTACTGTCTTCATATTGGGCATACTAGGTTGACTCATGGTTTTTTTACTCTACAGTGATCCATGCCACACCCTTTTTAGGTGTGTGGCTCCTGTCACAGTGATCCATATTCCATATTTTGCTGGACTGCTTGTCCCTTTTGGTCCTTTGCACTAAATACGCCTTCCCACCTTCCTTGTCCTGGAGTGTTAGCGGACGATCCTCACGTGATTACGTCTGTCCTCAGTTTTCTTCGTGAAATGGTTTGTCCTCTTAGGTATAAGTCCTTGAACTTTCCTCCTGAATTTTAGTCCCTCAGTTAGCGTGGGTGTTGGTTATGGAGGTCTTGACCATACCTCCACACTGACCAGGTTATACCAACCTTTTCCCTGCATTTTGTGTGGCCTGTTGCGCTATTTTGTTTTCCTGTTTCTTGTGTCGTCTTCCCCTGTTGTTATCCCTGTTGAACCATCATAATGGTACGGTGTAGATGTCAGGACAGATTGGTGGTGGTGCTGGCACCCTACCGCCTGTACTATTTTTGGAACATTCCTGTTCTCACAGTTTTCACCCCCCTTTCCCCCTCCCCCCTCCTGTTCTTCTTTGTGCTGCCCTGATACCCCTTCTCCCCTGTTTGTTTGCACGTTATCCCTTCCCCTTAACTGAACTGTGCCATTTCTGTTGTTTCTTTTGATTTCTGCCATTCTAGATCAGTGACCTCGCTGTTTGGTTCCCTCCACCAAATCAACCAACCAATCAATGCTGCAATAGATCACCAGCACATACAGCCACCCCGTGTGGTGAAACTGCTTATGTATCCATCTGACTGAGCCTTCTGAAGACACAGGGATCACACTTCTGGTACCTGAGCTATCATCACCTTTTATGTGCTTAGGAATGTTCACTTGTCTTTCGGTGCATCAGAACTCCCAGCAGTGCAACTGTGCCAGGTGGCCCTTGCTGCAGCTGGGTGGTGCCCAAGGGGTGAGCCCCTGATG
Source organism: Schistocerca serialis cubense (assembly GCF_023864345.2). Classification (NCBI taxonomy): domain Eukaryota; kingdom Metazoa; phylum Arthropoda; class Insecta; order Orthoptera; family Acrididae; genus Schistocerca; species Schistocerca serialis. The sequence goes on from NC_064639.1 coordinate 463,200,422, forward strand.
ATACCAGGATGGATCCAGGTTCCCTACTGATTAAACCCTCTTCTGCCTGTCAGTCAGCTTCCCTTTGTGCTTGCAAATATTTAAGAAACATCCCTCAGTGACCATTACTCCTCACCAGTCCTTAAATATGACTGAAGGTGTTATTTTCCACAAGGCTATGCTCCTTTAATCTGATGAAGAACTCTGAATTAAACTGGAACGCTATGGTGTTCATTTCATCTAGTGAGTTCAGATAGGTCCTAAGGGAATTGCGTTGATACTGGTTCCCTCATCCTGGTTTTTGTGGGGGATATCATTCCCACGCTGAATTGCCTGATATATAAAAAGGAAGGGAAGGTTCATGAATTCAAAACTCTCAAGCATATGTCCCCCACTGATGCCCCATAGAAATTCAACTGTCTCTATCCGGTACCTGTAACCACTGCCTTTGCTTCTGTTGCGTCTTTTCATCTTTCTCCTTACCTCAGTTCTGTCCCCCTTTCCCTTTCCTCCTCCCTGGTGGTTCCTGTTCCCTCCCCTCATGGAACCACTCCTTGGCTGGAGAAGAAACTATCTTCTCTGGCATCTGCCAGGGCTGGGGCTTCCTCTAGGAACCCTCCAACCAATTGTCTCCAGGACAAGAAGTCTGTTACTTAGTCAGACACAGGACCCACACTCTGTGGGCCTCAAGGACACTCGTTCTCTTTTAGAGCATGATGGTTTACATTCGTAGAAGTTGCTCCATCGTTACTGGTGATGGACACTGACTCAGTATGACCAATTCTGGCCTGTTTGTTGTCCAATCAGCCTCTTGTATTACTCTCATCCGATGGAACCGCTACGGTTACTGTTGTAACCTTCTGGAATTGGAGTCTCTTCTTTCTCTCTGCTCTGTAGCTTGTGTTGTATTGCAGGTATCTCATTTTATGGATATTCATTCGCCATCTCTTCATGGTTTTCAGGCCTTCTGCCAGAACCAAGCTGGCCCTTTACGAGTCTCCAGTGTTGTCTGTACATCAGTCTGCATGGACATTATTAGATCATGTGCTTCTCTTCATACTGCACTGGAAGTGACAGCTGTTCAGGTCCATTTAGAGCTCCCTCCCACATTTCTTCTGCTTGGGGATTTTAACACCCGTAACTGTCTGTGAGGTGGTAGTGCAACCACTAAGTAGGGCAAGGTTATTGAAGATCAACTGGCAGGGCTTCATCTCTGCCTCCTCAATACTGGAGTCTCTACACACTTTAGTGTGGCACATGGCACTTTCTTGGCCATTGATCTTTCTGTCTGTGGTCCTGTATCCATACCCTCCATTCAGTGGGGAGTCATGAGTTGTGTGACAGCAATAATCTTATATTTTCTTCAGCATCACTCACCTGGACACCTTTCCAGGTGAGCCTTTACTATTACTGATTGGGATGCCTTTTCCTTGGCTGCCATCCAAACTATTCCACCACACAATGGCTTGATGAGCCATTAAAGAATTTGGCCAACATCATCGTTTCGGCTGGTGCATGGCGAATCCTTGCTCCTCGGGTTCTCCCGAAGCAAAGGCTGTCCCTTGGTGGACCCTGAAATTGCTGCAGTTATGAAAGACCACTGTCATGCCCTCCAACACTACAGATGGTACCAATATATATCTCCCTCCCTCCCTCCCTCCCACCCTCCCTACAGGTATGGATAAAGATCAGGGATGCTTTTGACCGCCATCCTCCTACATGTGTCCCAGGAATTTCCTTGAATAATGATATCTTCATCAGCCTGGTCTGTCACAGAGCACTTTGCTCGACATTTTGCCCAGGCCTCAGTGTTGGTCCACCATCTGCCCGTGCTCTATCTTCTCAAACACTGTGTTTCTGTTTATGTTTTGTTTCACAATGCCTTGAGGCTTATAATGCCCAGTTTACCAAGTGGGAATTCGCTAGCACACTTGCTCTCTGTCCCTAGATGGCTCATGAATTGGTCTGTGTGCACAACCAAGTGCTTGAACACTTATCAGGGACTAGCTAATGTCATATACTTGCCCATTTTAACTGTATCTACAATGAGGGGGAACGCTCTTCCCAGTGGTGAGAAATGGGTTGTTATTCCAGGTTTGAAATTGAGTAAACTGCCATTTCAGATAGACAGCTATCATCAAATCTGTTTAACTAATGTCTTCTGCAAGTTACTTGAATGTATGGCGAGTCAAAGGCTGTATTGGTTCGTTGAATCCCGGGACATTGTGGCTTCGACCAGGGTGTCCTTTGCCGAGGCCACTCTACTGCAGATAATGTGGTCCACCTGGAATTTGCCAGCCAAACATCTTTTGCTTGGCATCTTTTGTTGGAGTTCTCTTCAATCTGCATAAAGTTTAAGTTACCAAAGATGCCACCATATGCTTGCCACCTTACATGCGTGGGACCTCTGTGGCTCACTCCTGATTTTTATTTGGAACTTCCTTCCATGCCGCACTTTTAAGGTAGAGGCTGGTGTTTCCTGTGGCACCTCCACTCTGCAGAAAAATGGGGTTCCACAGGGTTCTGTTTTGAGGGTCTGTCTCTTTAGTGGCTATCAGTGGCCTGGTGGTGGCTGCAGGGCCTAAAGTGTTCCCCTCGTAGTATGCTGATGATGATTTTCTTTGTCCATGAAGGGAATTGCTGAATGTAGACTGCAAGGAGCAATGCACAGAGTGAAGTCTTTGGCTGTCAGTAATGGCTTCCATTTTTCTGCTGCCAAGACCAGTGTGAGGCATTTCTGTCATCGCCATACAAACCATCCCCATCCGGACCTTGTTGCCCAGTATCTCAATGTGGTGGGTTCTCATCATTTTTTGGGACTGGTCTTTGATGCCTGGTTGACATGACTTCTGCATCTTCATCAACTAAACGGTACATTTGGATGGCACCTCAATGCTCTTCAATGCCTCAGCCACACCAACTGGGGCATAGATTGCTATACTCCGTTAAGACTCTACAGAGCATTGGCTCATTCCCTTCTGGATTACACATATGGCTCAGCATCACCTTCGAAATTACAATTGCGGGACCATATAGTCTATTGTGGGGTATCACTGGCAACTGGTACCTTTCAGACTTGCCCAGACACCAGCCTCCTACCGGAGGCAGGGGTTCCATCATTGTGGTTTCTGTGCAGTTGATCGCTTATGCATTGTGTGTCCATTGCTCCCTGGAGTACCCAAACTACCATCTGGTCTTTCCAGATACAAGGATCCACCTCCTGCAGTGGCAGCCCAGGTCATTTTTTTTTTCTAAACGCTATCTTTACCATCTACCACTTCTCCTCTTGGCCCGTTCATGTACACCTTCATGGTGCCTCCCCTGTCTGCAGCTCTTGCTTAACATGTCACAAAGTCCGAAAGAGTCGGTTCATCCTGAAGCCCTCCGTCACCAATTACTCTCAATTCTCAGCATTTTTCATGGTTTAGAAGTTGTCTATACTGATGGCTCAATAGTTGTCAGTTACCCTGGCTTTGCTTACATTCGTGTGATGTAACGAAGTCCACTCCTTGGCAGATGGCTGCAGTTTTTTCACTGTGGAGTTCATGGCTATCTCTCGTGCTCTTAAGTGTGTCCGTTCCTGCACCAGTGAGTGCTTCCCCATCTGTAGCAACCCTTTGAGCAGTTTACAAGCTCTTTATCAGTGTTACGTTTGCCATCCCTTGTTCCTGGCTATCCGGGCTTCCCTTTTTGCCCTCTAGCAGTGTGGATGCTTGGTGGTCTTCGTCTGGACACTTACGTTAGTATCTCGAGGAATGAACTCTCAGACAGGCTGGCCAAATCGGCTACCACTTTCTGATCAGTATTCCAGCAGGGTGAATATGCGAACAAGGGCAAAAAATTCCGGATCTCCCGGTTAAAAATAAATTTGCTCCTGGGTGAAAATACACTTTTTCCATGTTAAGTGACAGTATACTTTCCGTCGGAACGGTAAAACTTATCAATCCTTTGAATGGATATGGTTTTATACAGCAGCATAGAATTTCTCAGCACTTTAGAAAACAAAACTCAGGGGGAAAAACAAGTTTTGGAAAGATCTTTGATGTGTAGCAACATGTACATTGCATATTTTCGTATTACGAAAGTATGAATTCAAATTCCACCAACAGGAAAAGTTAATGGTTTAAGTTAATATATGAGGGCAGTTCAATAAGTAATGCAACACATTTTTTTTCTGAAACAGGGGTTGTTTTATTCAGCATTGAAATACACCAGGTTATTCCCCAATCTTTTAGCTACACAACACTATTTTTCAACGTAATCTCCATTCAATGCTACGGCCTTACGCCACCTTGAAATGAAATGAGGGCCTGTATGCCTGCACGGTACCATTCCACTGGTCGATGTCGGAGCCAACGTCGTACTGCATCAATAACTTCTTCATCATCCGCGTAGTGCCTCCCACGGATTGCGTCCTTCATTGGGCCAAACATATGGAAATCCGATGAGAGATCGGGGCTGTAGGGTGCATGAGGAAGAACAGTCCACTGAAGTTTTGTGAGCTCCTCTCGGGTGCGAAGACTTGTGTGAGGTCTTGCGTTGTCATGAAGAAGGAGAAGTTCGTTCAGATTTTTGTGCCTACGAACACAGTGAAGTCGTTTCTTCAATTTCTGAAGAGTAGCACAATACACTTCAGAGTTGATCGTTTGACCATGGGGAGGGACATCGAACAGAATAACCCCTTCAGCGTCCCAGAAGACTGTAACCATGACTTTACCGGCTGAGGGTATGGCTTTAAACTTTTTCTTGGTAGGGGAGTGGGTGTGGCGCCACTCCATTGATTGCCGTTTTGTTTCAGGTTCGAAGTGATGAACCCATGTTTCATCGCCTGTAACAATCTTTGACAAGAAATTGTCACCCTCAGCCACATGACGAGCAAGCAATTCCGCACAGATGGTTCTCCTTTGCTCTTTATGGTGTTCGGTTAGACAACGAGGGACCCAGCGGGAACAAACCTTTGAATATCCCAACTGGTGAACAATTGTGACAGCACTACCAACAGAGATGTCAAGTTGAGCACTGAGTTGTTTGATGGTGATCCGTCGATCATCTCGAACGAGTGTGTTCGCACGCTCCGCCATTGCAGGAGTCACAGCTGTGCACGGCTGGCCCGCACGCGCGAGATCAGACAGTCTTGCTTGACCTTGCAGTGATGATGACACACGCTTTGCCCAACGACTCACCGTGCTTTTGTCCACTGCCAGATCACCGTAGACATTCTGCAAGCGCCTATGAATATCTGAGATGCCCTGGTTTTCCGCCAAAAGAAACTCAATCACTGCCCGTTGTTTGCAACGCACATCCGTTACAGACGCCATTTTAACAGCTCCGTACAGCGCTGCCACCTGTCGGAAGTCAATGAAACTATACGAGACGGAGCGGGAATGTTTGAAAACATTCCACAAGAAATTTCCGGTTTTTTCAACCAAAATTGGCTGAGAAAAAAAATGTGTTGCATTACTTATTGAACTGCCCTCGTACATAGTATTGCTACAAGAAAAGAAAAGAAAAGCTTTTTCGTATCATATTCATCAGGAAGATTAATAAGATACAAGAGAAGCTAAGCTTTCACATATAATGTTGATCTGTTCAGCACATGTTACACTTTAAGATAAATTACACAAAACGCCAGTAAAAGTTTTAATACCGACATAAATCTCTGATCTTCTGGGCTCGAAATTCTTCTAAATGGCTTGTCATCAAAGAGTTGATTTTTAAATGAGTGCAAGTGCCCTGTGATTTAAGAAATTCATCGTACATTCTTGCACATTGTTCATCTTGCATGAAAGGAAATTTACTTTGAAAATAACGTTTTTCGAACCCCAATTCGCAATATTTTCCCGCGACTTGTTACATTCATTTCAGCAGTTGCCAGAGAGTGCCAGATAAGAGGCGTGCTTGTGCAGCTACGGTGATGTAGGAAGCTCTTATGTTAATATGTGTAAAACATTAAAAAATCTTACTTACATTATGTCATAAAAGAAACAAGACATCTTAGGATACTTCAAGAGCATCGGAATTTCGTGAACCATACTAAAATGCATAGTTTGCCTTAAAGCGCACGTTTGTATGTCCATATTCCCAATGACGTAGGCCTCGACCTGATATTAAGCTTTTCGGTGTGATTTTCGGGACTTAAATTTTCTCAGAGTACCATACTGTATTATCTCATGCTTGGTTCTTTATTATGGCATAATGCCATATGTGCTAGAACATGAAAACGTGCCCTTGAAATGCAGTGAACAGTTGAAACTAGCCAATAGTGTGGAATTAAACACTTTGTTTCAAATAAATTTACTGCCTCAGCAGGAAAGCTTAATAAAAGCCAAATTTCTTTAGCAAACCAACAAAAATAGCTTCATTCTGCAAGGCGATTAATGCTTGACTGTCGGAAAGGTGGAAATAAAATAAAATAAAATCTGAGACCAGTACCACATTTTAGCCTTCTGTAATTATGTGAATGTATTTTAATTCACTTGATAGCTCCCAGCCACAGAAATCCATCTTGTTTTCATGTGATGTTGGAGCAGTAAACGAAGAGGAAACAGAAAAATCAATAAACATAAACACGGGTCTCATGGAGACCACCCCGCACCGCAATATAACTTGGACTGCTCTGCGCATCAGAACGTCAAATATTAAAGACTTTTCAAAAATAAGTTCATTTTGTAGTGCACATCTTTCTGAAGAGTCTGATGCATAAAACATATATCTTCGAGGAAATGTAAGACATGTTATTTGGTCTTAAGCGTGCCGAAGTGCAATGCCACGCCTCTTCAAACAACATTCTTGTACCACATGTCTCTGTATTTCGCTCTGTGGAACTCGAACATGCGTATTTTGTAATGGATGCCATCAAACTATTTCAGGACAGTGGAAATTAAAAAGTCCTGTAGTGCCTCTCCTGCTCCCAGTCGTCCAGTTTGACATTTGCCCCGTTTAAAAATATAAAAAAATTTAAAAATTGCAATTAATACTGTGTGGGATTATTTGTAACCGGGAGAACAAGAACTCTTCAGAAAATCTGGACTCTTTATTGCCTATTATCTAAATTGCTCTACTGTGTGACATAAAATTAAATATAGGATACCTAAAGCCAGTATAGACAAGACGCAGGCAGACAGTACACATTTCTTCAGTCCTTAGGTCCTAGGGATTTTTCTCTCTAATCTTGCTACAACTGTACATGGCATGCTTTCCTTTCTGCAAAAGAACTATTACTCATCTAATACCGAAAAAGCTGTTAATACAAATAGTACCAAAGACTGGTGTGGTTTCTCGATCTGATTATGTCTATTTTGTCACTATCTGCTAGATAACAGAAAATAGGCCTTTCTAACATTGCAGCAATTGTAACACACACCAAATAAGCGAGGCTGTTTTGGCAATAACGACCATTTTTATGGTACGACAATATAATTCACGGAGTACCTATTTGGCCTACTACAATCAAAAGGAAATAGTTTCACATTTCATTCATACGCTCCAGTTTCTCATGCACGAGACCGAAAAGTAGTAGAACGAGATTTTTGTATAAATTTGGAATCTTCATATTCTTCCATAATTTGTGTGATGTCCCCGTTTCTTCTCCTTACTAGTTCTAACAAACAATATTGTCATCACTAATTCTGTAACTATTCCTACCATTGTCAAAACTCATTCTCCGGTTAACTTTACTAACCCTGCCACAATCACCGGTTAAGTTATACAGTGATTATTCTCCAGTTAGGTGTTAGTAGGTGTTTGTGCAATGCGTTTTCCGCACTACTCCCAGAATGGAATTTAAGTGACTGCTAGCTGGGGACTACAACTAGCCCTGTCTAGTGTTGCAATCTGGCCAAAAATTTTGTCATTTCACTTTCTTGGATACACCTTGAAGATAATACATAATCTTTCTACCTGTTATTCCTGTTAGTCGTGTATTTCTACTCAGATAGTCTGAATCTATGGATTTCACTAGTAATTATAACATTGCTGAGCATTTGCAAACCAAATCAATCGCATAAACAAGCAGCAGTTGGCATACACTGGTTTGGCTTTATTCCGCTCAGCTTGTATAGCCCCATCCCGTTTTGTCTGCAGGAAAATTCATTTCTAGATGCGACGAGGATAGCCTTGGCAGACACATCATGCACGCATTCAAAAATCAACTTATAATTCATTCAGAAATCAACTTAGACTGTGTTCAAAAATGTCCAAAACCAGCAGGGGGTGTGTTCCACAATCATTGAATAATCGATAGTCCTACGTGCGCTGGATGCTAGGTGCTTTGTGAAACAGTTTTTTTCCTCAAGAATATGAATTTTCCCCTCCCCCCAAAATTGCCACCTGGTTCAGATACTGCAGTTTGCCGCCCTCCCTCCACTAGAGCTGGGCCTGCTGCACACGTGTGAATCTGGCTGCTTGGACGTGCCAGTAACATTTTTCCGGGTACCCCATGTGGCTGGTTGCTGCTACTGCTGCTTACACAGCCAACAGCCACACTTCTGTAGCCAGAAGAGGGAGAAGGTGTACTCATACGCGACTCCACTGCGCGTGTGGATGAGCCCACTCATATCTGCTTGAATGAATCTAATGTAAACAGTTGTGACGTCACACTCATTGGAGGCAAATTGTTGTTATGAAGCATTGCATAGTCTAGGAAGACACATTTTGCTGTTGGCAGATGCTTGCATGTGCACTGTGCTATTTTATATGGCACGTTCATGTTTTAATGCTGCAGTATTATTCTGCAGTAGTGGGCTACAGTAATATCCTTTGTTAGAGTATCAGTTCTTACCAGTCGAAATTACAAAAATATAACTGAAAACTAAAACAACGAAAAATTTCTGGAATTCTAAAAGATTCCCCGGATGAAAAAATTCCCAGGTTTTTCACGGATCTCCTGGTTGTTCCAGGCCGTATACACGTCCAGAATCATATTGTTAATCGCCGTGAAGTTCTGAGGAGTTGGAATCTGGAATATATGCATTGGCCATACTTGGCTGACTCATGGTTGTCTCCTCCATTGTGAGGATCCACCTCAGTGTTGTTGCATTGCCCATTTGACAGTTGTTCACATTTTGCTGGACTATCCTAACCCAGGCGCCTTGCAGTGGAATCTTCTGACTCGCTACCTATGATGTTAGCGGACGATGGGACGATGCCTCAGTAGCTGATCTGGTTTTACAGTTTATTCATTAAGGGGATTTTTTTATCCCCCCCCCCTCTCTCTCTCTCTCTCTCTCTCTCTCTCTCTCTCTCTGAGGGAACCCCAGCCCATCGAGTGACTGGCAGGACTCCCTGTTGCCCTCACTGCCCTGAAGACGCAGTGGCTGTCTGGGCCATCACACTTTGTGCCAACAGTTTATTTTGAACTATTGCTCAATCATCTGTTTTTAAGAATGTGTCAGTGAGTTGAAATTTTATGTTTGTTAGTTAGTATGTGTTTTTCATATTTTATAATGCAATGTAATTTGGTACCTAGCTGATGTATTCAGTAAGAACTAACTAACTGCCTGCTTACCTCTCTTAAAAACAACTATTATATATTAACATGCTTATTTTTATCAGTAATTTCAACATTGATAGAACCGATAGAAGTAGAAGACTGCTTTCAGTATTAAGCAAATGTTACTTTTCAATGTTGAACTGTGCTCTTATGCTGTGACAAGTTCCGTCAAAATTGGTCAACTCAGTGGCAGTGGATTAATACTACTACACTAGAAATCAAAAATGCCAATGTTCATGTGTGGCCTCGTAGAAAATTAACTGCAGAAATGTTTTGAGCTATAAAAGAAGCTGATAAAGAGGTATGTGGACCTAAAATAAATCCACCACCAATTCAATATACACACAAACTATAGAAATTTTTATCATTGATATTGTTACTTTTGTGTCGGGCCTCGTACATACCGTTCTACAGCTAAGTGAGAACACTTCTGTGGTAACTGCTCATCCTTTGCTACAGAGTTCATAAATTTTAATGAAAATTTTCACTACATAACATGACACATCCAATAATTTCTCAGGAACATGAAAAGTTTTGTTTCTTTCGTGTATTTTTTGTGTAATGTCTCTTTGTAAAAAAACTATCTTAATTATTCTCTTACTGGCTGAGCTATCCAGGAATGACTCAAAACCTGTCGTTAAATCTTCAATTCTGCCAGGATCTCTCCCCGTATTTGCAAAACCCCTAGAAAAGATCTGTTGCATACCTTGATATACTAGCAGCCCTGGAAGAAAGTTATTAGTTGAAATTTGCTTAGTCACAGTCACTGGGGTATTTCCAAAATGAATTTTTCATGCTAGACAAGCAGTTTTAATCTAGCAAAAAGTTTGTTGCTGGCACATACCTGCTGCAGAGAGAATGATTACTGTTATGGTTAGTGTAATGCAGTTTTCAGCTGTGGTTTAATTGTGCTGCTTTTTTTTTAATTTCAGGTCAATCTCTATTTATCTAGATACAGTGAACATCTTCATACGAATTGCTATGATTCTAGCTGGTTCAGGAAGCAACAGAAGGAAATAATGAAGATCAAACTAAATTCTATGTAAAATAATCTTTGTAATTGATTTAAATTGGTACTTCATTTCCTTAAGTTATTGTGTAACTTCTTATTACCTAATAAAAACTTAAAAATTGCAACAGGACAATTCAAACTGTAATATTATTTTGGTTGTTAGTAAATTAGAAACCCTTTTATTATATGCTTAAAAAAAGCTAAGAATGACAAGATAAGAATTATTTTGTGGTTATTTAGGATGAACTACAGAAATACTTTATTACTGATTTTTTTTGTTTAATTTTTTTTCCTATTACCTTTTCCCATTTGTTAAAAGTATTATAAAATTTGATTTATAGATTTATCTAGTCTGCACTTGAAGTGTTGGCTACCGCTACAGTATTTGGTGAATTAAGTCAACAATATAATCAGGTTTTAACAGTTGTTATAATGTCAATAATGAATGTGTGTCAATACATGTTTTGTCACTCTTTCTTGGCAGTCTTTTGACACTTTGTTCCCCAGACAGTTATATTCTTAAATTTTTCATTTTGTAGACAGTCTACATGTTCTATCCTTTGTCACCTTCCCTCTTTAACCTTCTGTAGTTTGTCTGTTATGACAGTGAACCCTTTTTAGATAAGATGGATTTTCAGAAGATTCTGAATAATGTGTACATGTGCCTATTGGTTGAAAAATTGTATTTGATCCCAAAAATTAATCATGTGTCAATTCCAGCAATTTAATTTTTTTTCTTTGGAGCTGGTGCTGTGCACACCCCGAGAGTTGGCCTCTTAATCCATTGGCTACCATGAGCATCATACTTGTCAGTGTGCCTGCCAGTTCATCTTAACAACAACAAAAAAAATTTGGAAAACGAATAAAATTATTTTACCTCATCCTTATTTGTACAAGACTCTTACAGGATAACATTCTGAAGGGAAAAATCTACCATGCAGATAAATCATATCTCAGTGCAACATGCAAACTTCGCACCATGAGGATGCTGACTGCTGCAGATTAGTCATCTCTCAATGAGAATTAGACGTAAAAAACTTATGAACTATAGTTGTACTACAAATGAAAATAAAGGAAAGCTATCACTTGTATTGTACAAAATTTATTGGAATAGGCAAATAGAATTGAGGATGCAGGTGTGTACGGTAAGTACATGTTTAAATACAAAGATGGGCAGAGCTGTCCTAGGTGTCCTAGTTAGTAATCACCAAAAAGTTAGTTTTTTAAGCTTTAGATATTCCATGAGGTTCAGAAATCTTCACAAAACATTCTTGGCATATCTTTCTCACTTTTCCCACTATCTTTTCCTTATGTAACTGTAGGGCAATGGCCTGTTCTATTTCCTGATGTTGGATCATGAGATTGTGGTAAACTTTGTTGGCTCCTGGAGAATGTTGAACAAGTTAGTGTATCCGATTTCCTGTATACTCGATAACAAAATGTGAACAATGTATAATACTCCATAATTCTAGAGCAAGTAGAACTCTAAGAAGCTATAGCTGCAGTAAAGGCTAATCTGATAACAGTGAAGAAGAAGCAAGAGTCAATTTAGAAGAGGCACAGGATCCAGTATTTATCATCAGTGTTCTGCCTAAAGGCAGGTTTTCACATGGTAGTTCGCCAGGCTGTCTGGTCTTCTGCCATCCTCTTCAGGTCTGCATAATTTCCTCTTCCCTTTGTTGTCTATCACCTTGTATCTCCTTCTTCCTCTGTCTTCTCCCACAAACCAATCCTTCCAAAGCATCTACTAGCAAGCACTCCCTTCTCAATGAATGTCCCAACCAGTTCTTTTTCCTTTCTCTTACAACCTTCAGCAGACATCTTCTCTCACCAACCCTTTCCAATACTCTTTCATTACTCACTCTTTCCATTCAGCCTATTCTCTCCATTCTCCTCCACATCCACATCTCAAATGATTCTAACCTTTTTTCATCCGCTCGTCTCAGTGTCCATGTTTCTGCCCTATATAGTGCCACACTCCAGACAAAATGTTTGCCAAGCCTTTTCCTTAGTCCTTTATCTAATTTGCCACATAAGTCTCATCTTTCTGTTGAATGCCTCCTTCGCTATGGCAATTCGGGTTTTCACCTCCTGGTGACATCTCAAGTCTTCAGTTATTGTGCTTCCGAGATATTTAAATTGACTTACTTGGTTAATGGTAGATTGTCCTATTTTAATATTGGACCGTCTGTGTCTTGTACTGATGATCATACTCTGTTTTTGCTGTGTTTATTTGCATCCCATATTCCACACAAGCTTCATTCAGATCTTTGAGCACGTTATTCACTGTCCGCTCACTTTCTGCCACTAATACCATGTCATCTGCAAATCTTATACATTCTATTCTCTTTCCACCAATACATATTCCTCTTTTCCCATCTAAACTTTTCGCAATAATCTCTTCAAGGTATACGTTAAACAGCAGTGGGGAAAGGAAACAACCTTGTATAACACCTCGTCCAATGATGCTTCCTTCTGACATTTCATTTCCAATCCTTATCCTTACTTTCTGGTGTAAATATAGATTCTGTATCAGTCGTCTCTCTTTCCAATCTACTCCTTTCCTCTTCAAGATATACATCAGCTTGTGCCACTGAACTCTGTCAAGAGCCTTTTCTAAATCTATAAAAACAGCAAAGATTTCTCTACCCTTTTCCATATATCTTTCCCCTATAGTTCTTAGCAGGCCAATAGCATCTCTTGTTCCTTTTCCTCTACTAAATCCGAACTGCTCCTCTGCAATCCCTCTATCTAGCTTGTCATATAACCTCCTGTTCAACACTCTCAGCTAGACTTTATTTAGCTGCATGAGAAATTAGACTGATGGTCCGTTGCTCTTCACATTTTTTAGTATTTCTCTTTTTCTGTATTGGTATCATAACTGTTGCAGCGAAGTCCTCAGGCCATTCCCCTTTGTCATACATCTCGTTACAGTATTAGTCAGAATTTAAAAGAGCTTTGGAGGACTCAATATCATATAAAGCAGAATGGATAGATAACATCCCATAGAATTTCTAAAATTATTGGAAGAAGTGGCAACAAAACAACTATTCACGTTGATGTATAGAATGTTTAAGTCTGGTGACATACCATCTGACTTCCGAAAAAATATCATCCGCACAATTCCAAAGACCGCTAGAGCTGCCAAGTGCAAGAATTATCACACAATCCTCTTAACAGCTCATGCATCCAATTTGCTGACAAGAATAATGTACAGAAGAATGGAAAATAAAGTTGAGGACGTGTGCAAGATGATGATTAGATTGGCTTTAGAAAAGGCAAAGGCATGAGAGAGGCAATTCTCACATGGTGGTTAATAATGGAAGCAAGACTAAAGAAAAACTAAGACTCATTTATAGGATTTGTTGACCTGGAAAAAGTATTCGCCCATGTAAAATGATGCAAGATGTTCAAAATTCTGGGAAAAATGGAGGTAAACCATAGGGAGGAACGGGTAATATACAATATGTACAAGAACAAAGAGGGAATAGTAAGAGTGAATAACCATGAACAAAGTGCTCGGGCTAAAAGAGGTGTAAGACAGGGATTTAGTCTTTCATCCCTAATGTTCAATTTGTACATTGAAAAAGCAATGATGGAAAATATAAGAAAGTTTTAGGGGTGGAATTAAAATTAAAGGAGAAAGGTTATCGATTATATGATTTGCTGATCACATTGCTATCCTGAACAAAAGCAAAGAAGAATTACATGATCTGCTGAATGGAATGAACAATCTAATGAATACAGAATATGGATTGAGAGTAAATCTAAGAAGGATGAAAGCAATAAGTTGCAGAAATGAGAACAGCAAGAAACTTAATGCCAGGATTGACGGTCACGAAGTAGATGAAGTTAAGGAATTCTGCTACCTAAGCAGCAAACTAACCAATGATGGGCGAAGTAAGGAGGACATCAAAAGCAGACTAGCAATTGCAAAAAAGGGGATTCCTGGCAAAGAGAAGTCTACTGGTATCAAACGTAGGCCTTACTTTGAGGAACAAATTTCTGAGAATGTATGTCTGGAGTACAGCATTGTATGGTAGTGAAACATGGACTGTGGGGGAAAACCAGGACAGAAGAGAATCAAAGCATTTGAGATGTGGCACTACAGACAAATGTTGAATATTAGCTGGACTGATAAGGTAAGAAATGAGGTGCTGCGCAGAATTGGTGAGAAAAGGAATATGTGGAAAATACTGATACGGAGTAGGGACAGATTATAGGATACCTGTTAAGATATGGGGGAATGACTTCCATGATACTAGAGGGAGCTGTAGAGGACAAGAACTGTAGAGAACACATGGATTGGAATACATCCAGCAAATACAGGACATAGGTTGCAAGTGCTACTCTGATATGAAGAGGTTTGCACAGGAAAGGAATTCATGGCAGGCTGCATCAAACCAGCCAACGACTGATGATTCAAAAAAAAAAAAAAAAAAAAAAAGAAGTGTGTATAACTTGTTTGCAGGGACAGATAGCGGAAGATTAAGATAATTTAGCAAGTACCTTTCAAAGATCTTGAGCATAACACATATAATCACAACTTATGGAAATAATCAACCCCAAGTGACCTCACACTATAATACTATATAAAATCTTGAACAATGGAAAATCCAGGATGGAATGTAACAATACTGTGAAAAGGAAAGTTGCCCCTCACCATATAGCGGAGCTGCGACTGTTTCAGGCATTGTCTGAGACTGCAGTCATATGTGTGAGTTGCATTCTCATGTGCGTGTATGCACGCGCGTCGCCTATTTTTGACGAAGGCCTTACGGGCCAAAAGCTTCATTTATTTGTGACAGTCTTTTTATTGTGCCTATCTGCGACTCAGCATCTCCACTATATGGTGAGTAGCAACTTTCCTTTTCATAATATTATGTAAAATCTTGCCTTGATAACAACAACATTCAGTGAAGAGGGTTTCTTCAGGTATGCCATATCCTGCTCAAGTTGCATGATGTTTTGATAGATCTACATCTATGTGATTACTCTGCTATTCACAATAAAGTACCTGGAAGAGGGTTCAATGAACCACCTTCAAGCTGTCTCTCTACTGTTCCACTCTCAAACGGCATGCAGGAAAAATGAGCACTTAAATTTTTCTGTGCGAGCCCTGATTTCTGTTATTTTATCATGATGATCATTTCTCCCTATGTAAGTGGATGCCAATGGAATGTTTTTGCAATCGGAGGAGAAAACTGGTAATTGAAATTTCATGAGAAGATCCCATCGCAACAAAAAACGCCTTTGTTTTAATGATTGCCATTGCAATTCACATATCGTGTCTGTGGCACTATCTCCCCCATTTCGCGATAATACAAAATGAATTGCCCTTCTTTATCCTTTTTTGATGTCGTCCGTCAGTCCAGCCTGATGCGGATCCCACAGCACACAGCAGTACTCTAGTATAGGATGGACAAGTGTGGTATAAGCAGTCTCTTTAGTAGACCTGTTGCACCTTCTAAGCCAATGAATCACAGTCTTTGGTTTGCTCTACACACAACAATATCTATGTGATTGTTGCAATTTAGGTTATTGGTAATCATAATCCCTAAGTATTTAGTTGAATTTACAGCATTCAGATTTGTGTGACTTATCGCGTAATCGATATTTAGCGGATTTCTTTTAGTACTCATGTGAATAACTGTACGCCATACAGATACCTTAACTATATCATTTTGCAATTCGTTTTGGTCATATGATGACTTTACAAGACGGTAAATTACAGCATCATCTGCGAACAATCCAAGACGGCTACTCAGATTGTCTCCTATAGATCAGGAACAATATAGGGCCTATAACATTTCCTTGTGGAACGCCCGATATTACTTCTGTTTTACTCGATGACTTTCCGTCTGTTACTACGAATTGTGACCTATCTGACAGGAAATCACGAATCCAATCGCACAATTGAGGTGATATTCCATAAGCACACAGTTTGGTTAGAAGATGCTTGTGAGGAATGGTGTCGAAAGCCTTCTGGAAATCTAAAAATATAGAATCAATTTGACATCCCCTACGATAGCACTCATTACTTCATGAGTATAAAGAGCGAGTTGTGTTTCACAAGAGCTATGTTTTCTGAATCCATGTTGACTATGTGTCAATATTCATAATTTTCGAACACAGTATATGTTCCAAAACCCTACTGTAAATCAACACTAGTGACATGGGCCTATAGTTTAGTGGATTACGCCTACTTCCCTCTTTGGGTATTGGTGTGACTTGAGCAATTTTCCAGTCTTTAGGTATGGATCTTTCTGCGAGTGAGCTATTGTATGTAATTGCTAAATATGGGCCTATTTTATCAGCATGCTCTGAGAGGAACCCTGACTGGTATACAATCTGGACCGGAGGCCTTGCCTTTATGAAGTGATTTAAGCTGCTCTGCTACACCGAGGATATCTACTTCTATGTTTCTCATCTTGGCAGTTGTTTGTGACTGGAATTCAGGCCGGCCGGAGTGGCCCAGCAGTTCTAGGCGCTACAGTCTGGAACCGCTACGGTCGCAGGTTCAAATCCTGCCTCGGGCATGGATGTGTGTGTTGTCCTTAGGTTAGTTAGGTTTAATTAGTTCTAAGTTCTAGGGGACTGATGACCTTAGAAGTTAAGTCCCGTAGTGTTCAGAGCCAGCCATTTGGAATTCAGGAATTTTTACTTCATCTTCTTAGGTGAAGGAGTTTTGGAAAACCGTGTTTAATAACTCTGTTTTAGTGGCACTGTCATCAGTGACTTCACCGTTGTTACCGTGCAGTGAAGGTCTTGATTGCGTCTTGCCACTGGTGTGCTTTATGTATGACCAGAATCTCTTTGGGTTTTCTGTCAGATTTCAGGACAGAGTTTCGTTGTGGAAATTGTTAAAAGTATCTCACATTGAAGTACGCGGTTTATTTTGAAATTCCGCAAAACCTTGCCAGTTTTGGGGATTTTGGATTCTTTTAAATTTGGCATGCTTTTTTCGCTACTTCTGCAACAGCGATCTGACCCATTTTGTGTACCATGGGGCATCAGTACTATGTGGTATAAATATCTCTCTCAATTGCTGCTGTTACTATATCCCTGAAACCATTCCACAACTTTTCTACACTTACATAATCAGATCGGAAGGAGTGAGGACTGTCTCTTAAAAATGCGATAAAAGCATTTGTATCTGCTTTTTTAAATAGATATATTTTGCGTGTCTTTTTGATGGTTTTTGGTGTTATGATAGAAAGCCTAGCAGCAACTGCCTTGTGGTTGCTAATCCCTGTATTCGTCACAATCTCACTATATGTCAAGGATTATTTGTTGCTAACAGGTCAAGTATGTTTTCGGAACCATTTACGCTTCGAGTGGGCTCATGAACTAGTTATTGAAAATAATTTTCTGAGAAAGCATTCAGTACAATTTCGGATGACGTTTTAGGCCTGCCACCTGCTTTAAATGTATAATTCTTCTAGAATATTGAGGGTAGATTGAAGTCACCACCGACTATAATTGTATGAGTGGGGTACATGTATGAAATGAAATGAGGCTCAAATTTTCTTTGAACTGTTCAGCAGCTATATCTTCTGAGCTGGGGGGTCGGTAAAATGATCCAAAGTTTAGTTGGATTCTCAAGTATAACCTCTACCCATACTTTTTCGCAGGAACTATCTACTTCAGTTTCACAATAAGGCAAAATCTTCTGACAGCAACAAGTACTCCACCACCAACTGTATTTAATCTATCCTTTCTGAACACTGTTAGATTATTTGAAAAAATTTCGGCTGAACGTAGAGCCCCGCTACTCCAAAGAGTCTGACATTTTTTGTGGCATTAAGGTCAAGTGATGTACTGGTCCAGTCAAGATGCAGTAGTGTTCCTGAATGTATGTCATACTAAACATATATTTATTTGCGGTCTTGCATACTCGTCTTGAATATGTAGAAGGTAGGACTACGCTTAGTCACTAAGATTGTTTAAGTGTACATCCTGGGTCGCATTCAGGCTAAAAAATTAAAAAGAGCTCTGAATCAAATTTAGCAGCTTAATATGTGTAATTTTCTTATGATCATAATAACATTCTAGCACTGAGCAGAAAGGTGAAAAAGAAAAAAAGTGCTACATGGCTCAAAGACCGGTGGAAGATAGCAAAGCTTTATTTTAATTAATCTTCGTTCATTAACAATTGTCCCTGGGGTGGCATGATTGTTGATCTGTAATTCCCGGAAATGTCAAACCCTTTTATCCCCAGGAGGGGGAGTGCCATCCTGGTGAATGTAATTTATAATTTCTGTTTCTACAGCACTAGCTGAACATTTTTCACTCAGCATCAATACACACAATGATTTGGAATGTCATATTGGAGCGAGTCTCTCTTTATTCTCCAGTAATGATCATCACCTATGAGGATCTCAGTGGGAAAGTATTGTAATCAGATTATGGGATCAGTGACCTGTAGTATTGACATCTCTAGTGTAGTAATGTATGGCACGGTTAGGTGAGGTAGAAACCAGTGGCATGTCTCAAGTGCTGTGATGGATGACCTGAAGTTTTTGAAATACTCTGTATAGTGAATTGTAGCTACCCTGTGCTGATACGAAGCAGGTGATGGTGTTACCAAGGTGCTTATAGGTAAATGTCAACTTTGAGTTATTGGAGTTCCAGCTGCAGCTCTTTTATCAGGGATACTGCATTTAAGTTTATTGGGCTGCTGCCATCTGATACACATTTGCTTAATTTTCCCAGACTGGTAGGACCTTTTGTAATCCATATTCATGCAGTTTTTCTGTCTAGGTGAGCAATTTTTATTTGAACAAATTGGAATCATATTCTGTCTTAGTATATATATATATATATATATATATATATATATATATATATATATATATATAATGGAAGGAAACATTCCACGTGGGAAAAATTATATATAAAAACAAAGATGAGGTGACTTACCGAACAAAAACGCTGGCAGGTCGATAGACACACAAACAAACACAAACATACACACAAAATTCAAGCTTTCGCAACAAATTGTTGCCTCATCAGGAAAGAGGGAAGGAGAGGGGAAGACGAAAGGAAGTGGGTTTTAAAGGAGAGGGTAAGGAGTCATTCCAATCCCGGGAGCGGAAAGACTTACCTTAGGGGGAAAAAAGGACAGGTATACACTCGCACACACGCACATATCCATCCACACATACAGACACAAGCAGACATCTGCTTGTGTCTGTATGTGTGGATGGATATGTGCGTGTGTGCGAGTGTATACCTGTCCTTTTTTCCCCCTAAGGTAAGTCTTTCCGCTCCCGGGATTGGAATGACTCCTTACCCTCTCCTTTAAAACCCACTTCCTTTCGTCTTCCCCTCTCCTTCCCTCTTTCCTGATGAGGCAACAATTTGTTGCGAAAGCTTGAATTTTGTGTGTATGTTTGTGTTTGTTTGTGTGTCTATCGACCTGCCAGCGTTTTTGTTCGGTAAGTCACCTCATCTTTGTTTTTATATATAATATATATATATATATATATATATATATATATATATATATATATATATATATAAAAACAAAGATGAGGTGACTTACCGAACAAAAGCGCTGGCAGGTCGATAGACACACAAACATACACACAAAATTCAAGCTTTCGCAACAAACTGTTGCCTCATCAGGAAAGAGGGAAGGAGAGGGGAAGACGAAAGGAAGTGGGTTTTAAGGGAGAGGATAAGGAGTCATTCCAATCCCGGGAGCGGAAAGACTTACCTTAGGGGGAAAAAAGGACAGGTATACACTCGCACACACACACACATATCCATCCACACATACAGACACAAGCAGCATGTGTGTGTGTGTGTGTGTGTGTGTGTGTGTGTGTGTGTGTGTGTGTGTGTGTGTGTGTGTGTGTGCGAGCGAGTGTATACCCATCCTTTTTTCCCCCTAAGGTAAGTCTTTCCGCTCCCGGGATTGGAATAACTCCTTACCCTCTCCCTTAAAACCCACATCCTTTCGTCTTCCCCTCTCCTTCCCTCTTTCCTGATGAGGCAACAGTTTGTTGCGAAAGCTTGAATTTTGTGTGTATGTTTGTGTTTGTTTGTGTGTCTATCGACCTGCCAGCGCTTTTGTTCGGTAAGTCACCTCATCTTTGTTTTTATATATAATTTTTCCCACGTGGAATGTTTCCTTCCATTATATTGATATATATAAAGATGATGTGACTTACCAAACGAAAGCACTGGCAGGTTGATAGATACACAAACATACACACACAATTCAAGCTTTCGCAACCAACGGTTGCTTCATCAGGAAAGAGGGAAGGAGAGGGAAAGACAAAACGATGTGGGTTTTAAGGGAGAGGGTAATGAGTCATTCCAATCCCGGGAGCGGAAAGACTTACCTTAGGGGGAAAAAAAGGACAGGTATACACTCGCGCACACACACACACATACCCATCCGCGCATACACAGTCACAAGCAGACATTTGTAAACACAAAGAGTTTGGGCAGAGATGTCAGTCGAGGCGGAAGTACAGAGGCAAAGATGTTGTTGAATGACAGGTGAGGTACGAGCGGCGGCAACTTGAAATTAGTGGAGGTTGAGGTCTGGCGGATAACGAGAAGAGAGGATATATTGAAGAGCAAGTTTCCATCTCCGGAGTTCGGATAGGTTGGTGTTAGTGGGAAGTATCCAGATAACCCGGACGGTGTAACACTGTGCCAAGATGTGCTGGCCGTGCACCAAGGCATGTTTAGCCACAGGGTGATCCTCATTACCAACAAACACTGTCTGCCTGTGTCCATTCATGCGAATGGACAGTTTGTTGCTGGTCATTCCCACATAGACAGCTATGTGGGAGTGGGCCTGAAGGTGAGGCCTTTGGATAGGACAGAGGTTCTTCCTAAAATTCACAAACCCAATCATCCCGGCCGCCCCATTGTAGCTGGTTACCAAGCCCCCACAGAACGTATCTCTGCCTACGTAGATCAACACCTTCAACCCATTACATGCAGTCTCCCATCCTTCATCAAAGACACCAACCACTTTCTCGAACGCCTCGAATCCTTACCCAATCTGTTACCCCCAGAAACCATCCTTGTAACCATTGATGCCACTTCCTTATACACAAATATTCCGCACGTCCAGGGCCTCGCTGCAATGGAGCACTTCTTTTCATGCCGATCACCTGCCACCCTATCTAAAACCTCTTTCCTCATTACCTTAGCCAGCTTCATCCTGACCCGCAACTACTTCACTTTCGAAGGCCAGACATACCAACAATTAAAGGGAACAGCCATGGGTACCAGGATGGCCCCCTCGTACGCCAACCTATTCATGGGTCGCTTAGAGGAAGCCTTCTTCGTTACCCAAGCCTGCCAATCCAAAGTTTCGTACAGATTTATTGATGACATCTTCATGATCTGGACTCACAGTGAAGAAGAACTCCAGAATATCCTCTCCAACCGACACTCCTTTGGTTCCATCAGATTCAACTGGTCCTACTCCAAATCCCATGCCACTTTCCTTGACGTTGACCTCCATCTGTCCAATGGCCAGCTTCACACATCCGTCCACATCAAACCCACCAACAAGCAACAGTACCTCCATTATGACAGCTGCCACCCATTCCACATCAAACGGTCCCTTCCTTGCAGCCTAGGTCTTCGTGGCAAGCGAATCTGCTCCAGTCTGGAATCCCTGAACCATTACACCAACAACCTGAAAACAGTTTTTGCATCCCGCAACTACCCTCCTGACCTGGTACAGAAGCAAATAACCAGAGCCACTTCCTCATCCCCTCAAACCCAGAACCTCCCACAGAAGAACCACAAAAGTGCCCCCCTTGTGACAGGATACTTTCCGGGACTGGATCAGACTCTGAATGTGGCTCTCCAGCAGGGATACGACTTTCTCAAATCCTGCCCTGAAATGAGATCCATCCTTCATGAAATCCTCCCCACCCCACCAGGAGTGTCTTTCCGCTGTCCACCTACCCTTCGTAACCTCTTAGTTCAACCCTATGAAATCCCCAAACCACCTTCGCTGCACTCTGGCCCTTACCCTTGTAACCGCCTCCGGTGTAAAACCTGTCCCATGCACCCTCCCACCCATGCACCCAGCAACATACTGTCCATTCGCATGAATGGACACAGGCGCAGTGTTTGTTGGTAATGAGCATCACCCTGTGGCTAAACATGCCTTGATGCACGGCCAGCACATCTTGGCACAGTGTTACACCGTCCGGGTTATCTGGATACTTCCCACTAACACCAACCTGTCAGAACTCCGGAGATGGGAACTTGCCCTTCAGTATATCCTCTCTTCTCGTTATACGCCAGGCCTCAACCTCCGCTAATTTCAAGTTGCCGCCGCTCATACCTCACCTGTCTTTCAACAACATCTGTACTTCCGCCTCAACTGACATCTCTGCCCAAACTCTTTGTGTTTACAAATGTCTGCTTGTGACTGTGTATGTGCGGATGGATATGTGTGTGTGCGAGTGTATACATGTCCTTTTTTCCCCCCTAAGGTAAGTCTTTCCGCTCCCGGGATTGGAATGACTCCTTACCCTCTCCCTTAAAACCCACATCCTTTCGTCTTTCCCTCTCCTTCCCTCTTTCCTGATGAAGCAACCATTTGTTGCGAAAACTTGAATTTTTTGTTTGTTTGTGTATCTATCAACCTGCCAGTGCTTTCGTTTGGTAAGTCACATCATCTTTGTTTTTAGATATATTTTTCCCACATGGAATGTTTCCCTCTATTATATTCGTATCATTAATTTGAACCCAACAATTACGTTTGTTATTGTCACTGTTGCATTTCGAAATCTTTTCTGTCATCTTATGAAGGATGACATAGCTTTCTATGTGGGAAGGACCAGCAACAAACTGTCCATTCACATGAATGGACACAGGCAGACAGTGTTTGTTGGTAATGAGGATCACACTGTGGCTAAACATGCCTTGGTGCACGGCCAGCACATCTTGGCACAGTGTTACACCGTCCGGGTTATCTGGATGCTTCCCACTAACACCAACCTGTCAGAACTCCGGAGATGGGAACTTGCCCTTCAGTATATCCTCTCTTCTCGTTATCCGCCAGACCTCAACCTCCACTAATTTCAAGTTGCCGCCGCTCATACCTCACCTGTCTTTCAACAACATCTTTGCCTCTGTACTTCCGCCTCGACTGACATCTCTGCCCAAACTCTTTGCGTTTACAAATGTCTGCTTGTGACTGTGTATGCGCAGATGGGTATGTGTGTGTGTGTGTGCGCGAGTGTATACCTATCCTTTTTTCCCCCTAAGGTAAGTCTTTCCGCTCCCGGGATTGGAATGACTCCTTACTCTCTCCCTTAAAACCCACATCCTTTCGTCTTTCCCTCTCCTTCCCTCTTTCCTGATGAAGCAACCGTTGGTTGCGAAAGCTTGAATTTTGTGTGTATGTTTGTGTATGTTCGTGTATCTATCAACCTGCCAGCGCTTTCGTTTGGTAAGTTACATCATCTTTGTTTTTAGATATATTACATTTCTGCCCAATGTGCGACGATTTGCCTAATATTTAACCTTTAACTACACGGCTGGGGTCTCAGCAGACCCCACGCTACATTTTTTGTTTATAATTTCCATTGTTGGCGCACTACAGCCTCATCATTGTAGGTATTCTCAGTGTGCCGCTGACGTTTGCAATAAGTGGACGTGCGTCGTGCTCTCGCACCAGTAAGTGCCTGTTTTTATTGTTGGGGTACCTGTAGACCCAAAGTGTGCTTTTACATAGTATTTATTTACAATATGCTAATACAGTAATTTCCTCTTATTTCAGTATATTTACAACAATGACTGACTTTCTTCATGATGAGGATATTGCACGACTGTTGGAAGAAGGCACTGACTCAGAAAGTGAAGACACAGAACTAAATGACCCAGACGAAGATGTTGATGACATCAGTGATCGTGATTCGATACACAGTGAACACCTTTCTGGTTCAGAGATGGAGCTAAGTGAAGGCTCTTCTTCTAGTGAAGAAGACGAAGAAAGCTCAGGGAACTATTTTTATGGTAAGAACAAATTCAAATGCAGTAAATCTGCCACACATTTATCTCGTGTGCGACAGCACAATATTGTACAAGAATGCGCGGGACTAAAAGGACCTACTGCTTGTAAATGTGAAATGTCGCCTGTAGTGAGTTGGGAAGTATTGTTTACTGATGATGTGATTGAGACTATCGTGCACTGTACCAACAAAAAACTTGAGGACAAATATTCACCTCCATTATTACGGCTGTATTATGCCAACATCATTGATTGCTGTGAGTTACGAGCTTACCTTGGATTTCTTCTGTTTATGTCAATATTCAAGTCAAATCATGAAAATGTTAGATCACTATGGGCGACTGATTTTACTGGAAGAGACATTTTTCGAGGTGTAATGAGGATAAAGAGCTTTTTTTCATTCATTTCATTTGATGACATCAGCACATGAGAAGAAAGAAAATCTACAGATAAACTGGGTTTGATACGAGGAATTTTTGAAAAGTTTATTAGTAATTGTAGGTTCAGAATATTTGTGTGTTGATGAAATGTTGGTAAAATTTTGAGGAAGGTGCGCATTCAGAATGTTTATCAAAAGTAAACGTGGAAAATATGGCCTGAAAATGCAGTGTATTTGCGATGCAAAAATTCATTACTTACGTAATGCATTTATATACTCTGGAAAACCACTTACCCAAAGAAATATCCCTTTCACAGTGCCAACACAGGATGTGCTAAAACTCGCAGAGCCATTTTATTGAACTAATAGCAATATCAATGGAGACAGTTGGTTTACGTCTGTTGAGTTAGTAGACGAATTATTGAAATGAGGACTAACATACGTGGGTACTGTACGAAAAAGCAAACGAGAAATTCCTCGACAGTTTTTGCCTGATAAAAGAAGACCCACTGAATCATCATTATTTGGATTTGTTCGGGACAAGACCTTGGTATAATTCATTCCAAAGAAGTATAAAAGTGTAGTTTTACTGTCTTCCATGCATCACAAAGTGTCTGTAAATCAACAATCGAAGAAACCTGCAATTATAGACTTTCACAATGCGATTGATGCCTTGGATTTGAAATGCTCAAATTATTCTTGCTCACGCAGAACAAGAAGGTGGCCGAACGCAATCTTTGCTGCAATGTTGAATATTTCTCTTGCTAACGGATATGTTCTTTGGGTCAGTTCTAATCCATATAAAAAAGTCAGCAGGAGAGAATACATAAAGTCCACTGGAATGAGTCTTGTAAAGCCATACGTTTGCAGGAGATTACAAAGATGTACGGGAAATTATGTACAAATTGGTTGGCAGAGAAGAAATGTTTTCAACGCCTAATGCTGATAAGTCTGGTCCTAGTGCTTCTAAAAAGCGAAGGTGTTATATTTGCCCAAGGTCGAAAGATAAAAAGAGCTCTCTAACATGTAACTCTTGCAAACAATGTATTTGTAAGCCTCATTCAAAGGCAATCAATTTTTGTTTGTCCTGTGAAGCCAAAGGAAACAAATGATTTTGTAGGCACATAATGTGGCGTCATTTTTTTGTCTTGTTAGGTTTTTCTGTGTTATAATTTTCATTTGATTTTATGCTCCAATTCCGTACAAAATAAAAAAAAAAGTTTAGTTAGAAGTTAGTATTTGTTGATTTTTATGTCATTTTGACTGAGCTATACAAACAGAAAACCAAAATGATATGTTATTGTAAATGGCTTGAAGTTTCTGATAAGACTGATTAATATAAGCACAATAAATGACTGAAATAATAAATACATTGTCTTTTATTATGTAAATATAAAAATATCCAAGTTATTTCCAGTAATTACTTGTAAGCACACCTAAACACTGTTGGGGTACTTCTAGACCCCACACATGACTGTATGTTACCAGAAACAGCGCGTGTACTTGAAGGTTAAATTTTTTTCCCCCCCTCTCCTCGGAGCCGACATATTGGCTGAAAAAATAGGGGGTGGAGCTCATACTGTAAGTCATGTAGCCGACAGGTACACATTTGTGTTTCACAGTTGTTTACTTTCACTCTTCACAACCCCCCATATACACATTTAATATGACCAGTGCACTATTGTTTAACTTTCAATAAGCCTCATTAAATTTTTTCAGGTGAACATCCACATACTGGTACTATAGTTTACTGTTGAAGATCTATGAGCAGTAAAAACATAACCACATAATTCACAGTTCTTTCGGACTAATCAAGTACGTATGGAACACACACTGTCATTGTTTTAACACATGGCCTAATCGTGTTACACTTATTTCACAGTTACGTTGATGCATTGTTGTTTCAACTAACACAAGTTTCTCATCTGAAACTCGGCTATGGACTGACTGTCTCAGGACCAATAATCGGGCCCTTTTATATCTTCACAATAATAGGTGCTGAAACTACACATTGTTTGAAGTTAAATTTACAGAAATTACAATTAAAACTTAACTCATTAAATTAACTGAATACATCAAAAAATACATTCCTTTTAACAGGTTCTTCTACTACAAGGTTTAGTCCGAATTATTTGTTTAAATGATGAAATTAACAGATATAGTTACACAAACAATACTTTTGATGAATTTTAAGACTTAAGGGCCAAACTTTCTTTTTTATGAAAATGCAGATTATACTTGCGTATCTTAATGGTAATTAGTCAAAATGAACAAATGAATTTTAAGGAGGCAGATGGCAAAACAAGAGGGGAAGTAAAAAAATATCCCAGCTTGCTTCATCACAAGTAGTCGTACATTTCTCTCTCTCTCTCTCTCTCTCTCTCTCTCTCTCTCTCTCTCTCTCTCTCTCATTGACAAGTTTGTATCGGTATCAATAGATTATTTGAACTGTTTAAAAATGGCTCTATTACTCAATGTTACTAATAAACGACTCTCATTTGATGAGAGATAATTGAACAATATGACTAAAAAATGGGGTAGAAAATCACTCTGGCATCTTGTCGACTGCGGCATCTGAAACTTTTTTCCTCATTAAAAATTGCCCACTTCATAGAGTCTATGTAGACTTCATATGCTGGGACATCAGCTTTGTACTCCATGTCATCCAGAAATCTTGAATAGCATCACTTAGTGTAATTAGATTAGTCAGTGTCCTATAACAAGGTTTGTGGCATTGTAATGTCGTGTTGCTAGTCTGCGTTTCAGTTTAGGGAAACCATTAGTTGTTTGCATGTTGCTTGATATTGTGGTCTCTCTGATGATGACCAGTAGATTGTTTAGTTTGCCAGATCTGTCATGGAACTGTATTTCTAATAATCGTCAAAAGATGGCAGCACCTGTTTTTGTACTGCTGAGCTTTCTAACTAAATGTCAGATCTACTTTTCTAACATAATTATTTATTATTGCATTCTTTTCTATCCACTATGCACATATTGCTCCCATCTCTCCCATGTTAATGCAATAAGAACACTAATTCTGATAATGAATGCAAATTAAGTGGTTAATTGAAGGCAGTGATCTTTACTATTTCGAAAACTTACAAGGGGACCAAGACTACTTTTTATCACCAATTTTGTCTGACGCTATGCGGCAACAGCCTTTCCACAGTGGATTTGCCAGTTCCCATCACCAATGTTAAGCACTGTCGGGCAAGGCCGGCACTTGGATGGGTGACCATCCGGGCCACCATGCGCTGTTGCCATTTTCCGGGGTGCACTCAGCCATGTGATGCCAGTTGAGGAGCTACTCGATCGAATACTAGCGGCTCCGGTCAAAGAAAACCATCATAATGACTGTGAGCGGTGTGCTGCTCCTATCCACATCCTCAGCTGAGGAAGATATTGCAGTTGGATGGTCCCGATGGGCCACTTGTGGCCTGAATAGGGAGTACTATGGTATATGCAGGGCATGGCCAGAAATGAAAGTAACGGAAGTGAGAGCTCCAGATGGCCAAGCATTTAGAAAAAATTTGGTGCGGGTCAGGAGAGGTATGAGGCATTCATGCTAACATAGATTCCGCACAATGCTTCGTGCAGTGGAATGGGTACAGAACAGTAATCAGAGGGTCATGGGGTCGAGTCCTTTGGGGACATGTTATTTTATTTTTTATTTTTACTTTATTCACACCACAAATAAACCAAAATAATGCTAAATATATTGCATTTATTAATATTTTCATAAAAGGTAAGAAAATCAGAGGCAAAGGAAAATTTGGAATTGCTAATAAATTTCCAGGAAGAAAGCGTAAGGCATATACAAGAACACCACATATAAAATTAGATACTCTTTATTATTTGATGATTTACATGTGCTGGGGTGATACACATTGTAAAAGCAGGGAAAAGAGTACTTTTGTTGGCATCTTGCATATGTTATAAATGCAGCATTTTTAAAATCACACGGTTATTTTGAAATTTCTATAGAAAAACAAAGTTCTCATTGAGTTCTTACAATGTTATCAGTCGAGAGTTAGCAAGCAAATGAGCTCTATAGCCGTTGTTCCCAAAAGCCAATGGGCCACTTTTACCTGTACTGGCAACCGATTGTTCATGTGTAGTTGCTGAGGGCTGCCCATAGTTCAAAATGAAACTAACAGAATATGAAGTTATGCACACATTAATTACAATGCCTTCTTGGAAAATTATTTGCAGAGCCTCGTGATTGCTGCAAATTCAGTCCTTTCTTGGAAATGTATTTGCAATCCCAGTTTTTCTTTTGCCTTTTCATTCATTCGTTTTATGAAAATATTAGTAAACACAATACATTGAGCATTATTTTGGTTTATTTGCAGTGTTAGTAATGCAAAATATGAAAATACATAAATGGCTCGTGACTGGGTCTTGCACCAAAAATCTGAGTCTTTTAACCCTTTGCTATCTGGCACTCTACTTCTGTCAGTTTCACGTCAAGGCCTGTGTAAAACATAAATCTGGACAAAATTGGTGATGATGAGTAGGCGCAGTCTCTGTGATAGCTGAGAGGCATCTGTTGTATGTTACATGTGGAGAAAGAACTTCAGTAGTCGCTTCTTATGGAAACAATATGCATCTGTGTGTATCTCTTCTGGTCTTTTCTTGATAGTGACAGATATTTAGGAAGTGGCATGCAGAAAGTCACGGATATAAAAATACATTCTGGCAATTCATACGCATCAGGCAAAAGAATGAAAATATAAGTATAAAGCAAATAAAATTAAATTAATAGTGGTAAAATAATAAAATAAGGGCATTTACAAAATAGAAAAGCATCATATGTTCATAAAAGATGAAGTAATAATTGACAATCATTAATGTCACAGGTAGGTAAACTGCCCGGCCTTTGTTGCTGCAGTCACATCTTTGCATAGAAGAAATAGGATAAGATGATTGAGACAAATAGACAAAAAAGAACTAAAGAAATGATGCAGCCCAGATGAAAGGAAAATGGAGATTGCAGCCTACGGCCCTGTGCTCACTAAGTGCATAAAGCTATTGATCTACGGACTTCAGTGTCTCATTTCCTAAACTAATTCCCTCAGTATTGACTGAATTAATTTGACTACATTCCATTACTTTTGTATTACTCATGTTCCTGTTTATTTTGTAACATATTTTCAGAATGCTATCCATAGCGTTCAACTGTTCTTCCAAGTCTTTTGCTTTCTCTGTCAGAATTAAAATGTCATCTGCTGACCTCAAAGTATTTATTTCTCCTGCCTGAACTAGAAATTCCTTTCTAAATTTCTCCTTTAGACCAGTAAGCTTAGAGTCCAAATCGTAAATAATTGCTACAAAAGATTTTATTGTTTTAATGGCTTCACGTGGGGCCCAATATGACTGTCCTAGGTTTTCCCCTCTGGCAGAGTTGTGCTTAAATGGTGTGGGATAAAAATGTATCCCCAGAGGGGATATTTTTGTGGTTTTACAGTTATATCTCATAACGAACTCACAATATCAAAAACATGGCGCCATTAAAAATTGTAGGGGATTAAATTCTGCATTGAATGAGACCATACAAACATTTTTTGGACCACTTGTTCTCTTACTAATGCTCAACAAAGTTGGACAAATTTTACATATCTATAAATAATTGTTTTTTTAACTTGGACTTTTTGATAATATCATCTAAACCAACCCATCTAGTAATGAAATGGCCAATACAAAAGATATAGAGGAATAAATTTTGTGTTCAATAAGACCAAAAGTCAATTTTTTGGACCACTCATTTCTGTACAGCTCCACCTTAAAGTTGGACCAGCCTATATTGATTATGTAGGCTGTGGTGAAGAGTAGCGAATTTTTTTGTTGCAGCCTGTTTTGTATTGCAGTCAGATAAAGGGTAAAACTTAGCACTGTAGCACACCATAGTACTAGTCTTGTACCTAGTGCATACAGTAATATGTTGTTAAATAACATTTGCACCCAATGTATGGTTTACTATCAGAACATTTGATAAGTTTTGGAGCAGGTTATGGTCTGATGTGACGATTGCACAGACCTTAACGCACTCATTGAAAAGTACCGGGGGACTCAGTTATGGTCGTGGTATTTCAGACAGTACTCTTGAGTAGATGGATTTTGACAATGCCAACTGTTACTGTAGTGACGCTACAGGTTTAAAGAGTTTGTGGGGTACAACCAAAGTGCTATAAGTGTGGTGTTTGATAGCTGCCCACCAAGAGCATCAAATATGTGAGCGCCTCTGCCAGAGCGAAAGACACACTACTCCTGAGGTCACCTTTACCAAGCTAATGGTGGTGACAGTCACTCAGGAGCAATTCCTTGCCATTGACAGAAATCGTACAGCACATCTCAATAGCTTGAATACTAAGAGGCTTGAAGGTGAAGGCTCGTGTGTAAAGCAAGCTAATGAATCTGCAGCCCAACTGATTGTTGCCCTTGAGGTATGACAGGAGCATTAGAAGGTTGTAGAGTGGATAAGGATATGGAGCTTCTCATCATGCTCAATGTCCTTGCCACACCACCAGCAAACATACATTTCTCAAAACATGAAAGAGGAACAACCCCTTCAAAAGTATTTGGTACCAACAGCTTCCCCCCCCCCCTATGAACCATGGACCTTGCCGTTGGTGGGGAGGCTTGCGTGCCTCAGCGATACAGATGGCCGTACCGTGGGTGCAACCACAACGGAGGGGTATCTGTTGATAGGCCAGACAAACGTGTGGTTCCTGAAGAGGGGCAGCAGCCTTTTCAGTAGTTTCAGGGGCAACATTCTGAATGATTGACTGATCTGGCCTTGTAACGTAAACCACAATGGCCTTGCTGTGCTGGTACTGCGAACGGCTGAAAGCAAGGGGAAACTACAGCTGTAATTTTTCCCGAGGACATGCAGCTTTACTGTTTGATTAAATGATGATAGTGTCCTCTTGGGTAAAATATTCCGGAGGTAAAATAGTCCCCATTCAGATCTCCGTGCGGGGACTACTCAAGACGACGTCATTATCAGGAGAAAGAAAACTGGCGTTCTACGGATCAGAGTGTGGAATGTCAGATCCCTTAATCGGGCAGGTAGGTTAGAAAATTTAAAAAGGGAAATGCATAGGTTAAAGTTAGATATAGTGGGAATTAGTGAAGTTTGGTGGTAGGAGGAACGACACGTTTTGTCAGGTGAATACAGGGTTATAAATACAAAATCAAATAGGGGTAATGCAGGAGTAGGTTTAATAATGAATAAAAAAAATAGGAGTGCAGGTAAGCTACTACAAACAGCATAGTGAACGCATTATTGTGGCCAAGATAGACACAAAGCCCATGCCTACTACAGTAGTACAAGTTTATATGCCAACTAGCTCTGCAAATGATGAAGAAATTGATGAAGTGTATGATGAGATAAAAGAAATTATTCAGATAGTGAAGGGAGACGAAAATTTAATAGTCATGGGTGACTGGAATTGATAGTAAGAAAAGGGAGAGAAGGAAACATAGTAGGTGAATATGGATTGGGGGGAAGAAATGAAAGTGGAAGCCGTCTGGTAGAATTTTGCACAGAGCATAACTTAATCATAGCTAACACTTGGTTCAAGAATCATAAAAGAAGGTTGTATACATGGAAGAATCCTGGATATACTAAAAGGTATCAAACAGATTATATAATGGTAAGACAGAGATTTAGGAACCAGGGGCAGATGTGGACTCTGACCACAATCTATTGGTTATGAGCTGTAGATTAAAACTGAAGAAACTACAAAAAGGTGCTAATTTAAGGAGATGGGACCTGGATAAACTGAATAAACCAGAGGTTGTAGAGAGTTTCAGGGAGAGCATAAGGGAACAATTGACAGGAATGAGGGAAAGAAATACAGTAGAAGAAGAATGGGTAGCTCTGAGTGATGAAGTAGTGAAGGCAGCAGATGATCAAGTAGGAAAAATGACGAGGGCTAATAGACATCCTTGGGTAAAAGAATAAATATTGAATTTAATTGATGAAAGGAGAAAATATAAAAATACAGTAAATGAAGCAGGAAAAAAGGAATACAAATGTCTCAAAAATGAGATTGACAGGAAGTGCAAAATGGCTAAGCAGGGATGCCGAGAGGACAAATGTAAGGATGTAGAGGCTTATCTCACTAGGGGTAAGATAGATACTGCCTACAGGAAAATTAAAGAGACCTTTGGAGAAAGGAGAACCACTTGCATGAATATCAAGAGCTCAAATGGAAACCCAGTTCTAAGCAAAGAAGGGAAGGCAGAAAGGTGGAAGGAGTATATAGAGGGTTTATACAAGGGCGATGTACTTGAGGACAATATTATGGAAATGGAAGAGGATGTAGATGAAGACGAAATGGGAGATATGATATTGCGTGAAGAGTTTGACAGAGCACTGAAAGACCTGAGTCGAAACAAGGCCCCGGGAGTAGACAACATACCATTAGAACTACTGATGGCCTTGGGAAAGCCAGTCATGACAAAACTCTACCATCTGGTGAGCAAGATGTATGAGACAGGCGAAATACCCTCAGACTTCAAGAAGACTATAATAATTCCAATCCCAAAGAAAGCAGGTGTTGACAGATGTGAAAATTACTGAACTATCAGTTTAATAAGTCTGGCTGCAAAATACTAACATGAATTCTTTACAGACGAATGGAAATACTGGTAGAAGCGGCCCTCGGGGAAGATCAGTTTGGATTCCGTAGTAATGTTGGAACACGTGAGGCAATACTAACCTTACGACTTATCTTAGAAGAAAGGTTAAGAAAAGGCAAACCTACGTTTCTAGCATTTGTAGACTTAGACAAAGCTTTTGACAATGTTAACTGGAATACTCTCTTTCAAATTCTGAAGGTGGCAGGGGTAAAATACAGGGAGCGAAAGGCTATTTACAATTTGTACAGAAACCAGATGGCAGTTATAAGAGTCAAGGGGCATGAAAGGGAAGCAGTGGTTGGGAAGGGAGTGAGACAGGGTTGCATCCTCTCCCCAGTGTTATTCAATCTGTATATTAAGCAAGCAGTAAAGGAAACAAAAGAAAAATTCGGAGTAGGTATTAAAATCCATGGAGAAGACATAAAAACTTTAAGGTTCACTGATGACATTGTAATTCTGTCAGAGACAGCAAAGGACTTGGAAGAGCAGTTGAACGGAATGGACAGTGTCTTGAAAGGAGGATATAAGATGAACATCAACAAAAGCAAAACGTGGATAATGGGATGTAGTCAAATTAAATCAATTGATGCTGAGGGAATTAGATTAGGAAATGAGACACTTAAAGTAGTAAAGGAGTTTTGCTATTTAGGGAGTAAAATAACTGATGATGGTCGAAGTAGTGAGGATATAAAATGTAGACTGGCAATGGCAAGAAAAGCGTTTCTGAAGAAGAGAAATTTGTTAACATCGAGTATAGATTTAAGTGTCAGGAAGTCGTTTCTGAAAGTATTTGTATGTAGTGTAGCCATGTATTGAAGTGAAATATGGACAATAACTAGTTTGGACAAGAAGAGAATAGAAGCTTTCGAAATGTGGTGCTACAGAAGAATGCTGAAGATTAGATGGGTAGATCACATAACTAATGAGGAGGTATTGAATAGAATTGGGGAGAAGAGGAGTTTGTGGCACAACTTGACAAAAAGAAGGGACCGGTTGGTAGGACATGTTTTGAGGCATCAAGGGATCACAAATTTAGCATTGGAGGGCAGCATGGAGGGTAAAAATCGTAGAGGGAGACCAAGAGATGAATACACTAAGCAGATTCAGAAGGATGTAGGTTGCAATAAGTACTGGGAGATGAAGATGCTTGCACAGGATAGAGTAGCATGGAGAGCTGCATCAAACCAGTCTCAGGACTGAAGACCACAACAACAAACAACAACACCAACAGCTTAAAACTGGCAGACAGCATCAGAAGGCCATTCATATTTCTCACGCCGTAAGTGGATGTGACACAACTTCAGTACTCCAAGCAAAACAAATTGTAAAAAAATGACTCAGTTAACAAGCAACATTTTGCATAACGTGTGGCAAGATTTTGTGTGTTGTCACCAGTCATTCGCAATGGCAGGAGAAACGTTCAAAAATATGAACACCTTTCATCATCGGCAGTGGCATATGAACAATGTCTTTAGTATGTACTGCAGTCTGGTTTAGTGCTCTTTCTGCTACCATCTTAGTGCAGCTTGTGATCACACATTTTTCTAAACTTCTGTTCACATAGTGTTTTTTGTGCAAATTTTAATAACATTTCTATAAAGTCCTCGGAGTTAAAGCTGCAGGAAGACGACCATAAGAGAATGAAAATGATCTTGCAAATGAAACATAAAGTCACTGAAAAATGCAAAGGTGGTGTGTGTTTTGCTGATTTAGCATGTCGAAAGGTTGCTCCTTATATGGATAAACGAAAAGCAATTGCAAGGTGACACTATGAACAAGAACAGTATTTGTGAGAAGGCAAGAATGATTTTCATTGACCTCATTAAGAAGTAGTCATGACCATCAGGGGCTGAAGAAATGTTTGAGGGAAGCCGTGGGTGGTTCAAGACATTCTAAGAGAAGAACCGTCATCGACAGTGTTTTCAGGCATGGGGATGCCACCAGTTCCAACACATAGGCAGCAGAGAACTTCATCAGCAGTTTCAAGATGCTCTTACATTCTGAGAGTTATCTGCTGCAACAGTCTTTTAATTGTGATGAGGCAGGTCTATTCTGGAAAAGGATGCCGAAGCATACCTTTATAACAACAGAGGAGAATGCATTGCCTGGTCACAAACCAATGAAAGACCATTTCACGTTGCTATTCTGTCCAGTGGCAATTTGAAAATTAAACCACAGTTTGTTTACTATTCAGAAACCCCATGAGCCTTCAAGAAGTGTAAAGCCCAGAAGAGCAGGTTAAATAAGATGTGGAGATCAAACAACAAGGCTTGGTGACACGATATTTTTTTGTGATTGGCTCAACAAAGTGTTTGGTCCTTCAGTGAAAACACGTGACTCCATGTCTTGCTTGTTATGAGCTATGCTCCTGCCCATTCTCTAGACCTACAAGACCACCTCCTTGAACAATTTCAATTTATCGACATGCAACTTTTGCGTCGCAACACCATTCCATTATTCCACCTTATGGACTAGCACATTATTTCTAACTTTAAGAAGCTCTATACTAAAACACTCTTCAAGCATTGCTTTGCATTGACTGAGCTACTAATCTCACTCTCAGAGAGTTTTGAAAATGTTACTTCAACATAATTGTCTGCATCAAGATGACCAAAAAGGCATAGGAAGGTACTGAAATGAAATGAAATGTCGTGTGGCTAGGGCCTCACGTCAGGTAGACCGTTCGCCTGGAGCTCCCAAGAGAACTCTCACTTCTGCTTGGAAGAAGCTTTGGCCAGAGTGTGTTGTCAAACGTGACTCTGAGGCATTTTGGCTGAGAGCATGGGACTAGAAATGGATAACAATGATATTGAAAAGCTTGTGGAAAATAACACCCAAGAATTGACCACAGAAGAGCTTATGGAGTAGCAGTGTATTTCACAGCAGGAAGTTGTGAAGACAAGTTCTTCAGAGGAGGAGGCTATAACAGCAAACCAGCCATCCTTTGGCACAATAAGAGAAACTCTGAAAGCATAGGAATCAATTGCATCATACACTAAAAATCGTCACCCCACTGGAGCAGTGACTACGCACACTACAAATTTATTTTATGAGAATATGGTGCATCGCATTTTTGCGAAGTGTTGAAGCATTGGCAGAAACAAATTACTATATAGATAGCTTCCTAGTAAAACAGAATTAGTTATGTACCATGAATAATAAAGTACTTAATACTGTATATATAATTTTCTTTGAATAAATGGAATGAGTAAGATAAAACTTTTAGTACTTTTTCTGCATGAAACACATTATCGTATTTTGCATTAATATATATAGGATAAATTGTTTTGCTTAATGAGTGTTTCGCACAAGTAAGATTCTGAAATGAATTATGCTCGTTATGTGAGGGTCT
This sequence comes from Schistocerca serialis cubense, assembly GCF_023864345.2. Lineage (NCBI taxonomy): Eukaryota > Metazoa > Arthropoda > Insecta > Orthoptera > Acrididae > Schistocerca > Schistocerca serialis. Next base: position 463,237,285 of record NC_064639.1, read on the forward strand.
ACTGTATTTACTAGCAAGGGAAACTCCCCATCATGTCCCCCTCAGATTTTGTCGTAAAATGGCCTAGTGGATAGCCCTTCAAATACTGAACACAGATCAATCACGGAAACATGAAAAAGGCATACTGAACTGAGAAAAAAGAAGCAAAGTAGAGACAGTGAACGGTCCGAGCTCAAGATGTGCAACATTGACTGAACTGCAAGAACCACATCGTCGTGGTTGTATGGTCACGGTGTTCGACTGCGAAGGGGCAAATCTGTGTTCAACCACCCTCGCACCCTATTGTAAATAGTGAGAGTAGGTGAGATGCTGCGCAGACCTCTAACAGTAACGAAAACAACAAATAAACAGATCTAAACTCTTTTGCAACAAAGGAATGCAAGAGACAGAACTTCCAAAACGGGACGTGAGAGTCATAACATGTAGAACAAATAAGAGGTACGTACGTCGGGGGGGGGGGGGGGGGGGGGGGGCTTCATTACATCTCGCTGTTACAGACAGATATTAAACCTCAACACAGACACAAATCTGAATACACCAGACAGACACGTCAGCAGCCGGATGGAAAGTTCATAATTTTGTGAAAAAAAAAAAAAAAAACTAATGGGTATGAAGGAGGTTTGAACACAGATCTCCCTTTTCACAGTAAAACCCTGTGACCATACAACCACGACTCCACAGCCCTTCAACTTTGCTTGATGTTGCACATGAGCTTGTTCTGTTCAATGTTTCTATTTTGCTTCTTTTTTCACAGTTGATTACACCTTCTTCCTATTTTCATGCTTGATCTGTGTTCAGCTGCCCACTATCCTTCCCACCTCTCCCACAGTGGTATTCTGCCATCCTCAAACCTACACAATATACTCATCCATCCCTACACAACGCCTGCTCCCAACCCCAGTAATAGACACAGATGCAAGACCTGTCCCATACATCCTCCCACCAGCACCTACGCCAGTCCAGTCACAAACATCACCTATCCCATCAACGGCAAGGCTACCTGTGAAACCAGTCATGTGATCTACAAGCTAAGCTGCAACCACTGTGATGCATTCTATGAGGGAATGAGAAACGACATACTGTCTGTCTGCATGAATTGCCACCGACAAACTGTGGCCAAATAACAAGTGGACTACCCGGTTGCTGAGCATGCTGCCAAACGTGACATCCTTCATTTCAATGTCTGCTTCACAGCCTCTGCCATATGGATCCTTCCCACCAACACTTGAATTGTGCAGGTGGGAACTTCCCCTGCAATATATCCTACATTCCTATAACCCTCCTGGCCTCAACCTTCGTTAGTCATTGTCTTCACTTGTCCAGCCTACCTGTTCCCATTCCAGCACTAAACAGTCCTCATTCAACCATCGCACACAGTCTTTTCATTTCTCTCCTTTTCTGCTACCCCCACTCTCCACCTCTTCCCTGCTCTCTGTCTAAGCTTCCGATAGCACATAGCTGCCCTACTCTCTCCACCGCATCTCTCCGCACTGCCCAGCAAGAAGCATCACTGCACTGTCCACTGCCCCCCTACTATCCCTCCTCCTCCCCACCCCAGCCTCCTCCTTACCCCCACCCAGTCACCACTCACATCATGTACCGGTGCTGCTGCTCTTGCAGTGTGGCTACAGCTGCCTGAGACTGCAGTTGTGTGTGTGTGGGGGGGGGGGGGGGGAGGAGAGAGTCTATTTTTTGATGAAGGCCTTATGGACCAAAAGCTTCATTTATTTCTGGCAGTTTTTTTACTGTGCCTATCTGCAACACAGCACCTCTGGTATATGGTGAGTAGCTACTTCCCTTTTCATAATATTGTTACATTCCATCCTGGAGTTTTCACTTAGAAATTCTTCAGTCTTGTACCTGAACACACCTTCTGACAGCAAGGGCTGTGCATGCCAGTGTAAAATGTTCAGATATGCTCAACACATGGATCAGATGGAAACAGAGTATTCCTATTGTCAAGTGTTATTTAGAGAAGATGGGACACGTGGCAACTTTATCAGCATTCACTGTTTTCCTCGTGTTTAGCTGCAGTATCTGATAAAATGCACTTGATATTCTTTTGCCAAATTGATGAAATATTCTAAATAATTAACACAAGCTGTGAATCTGAGGATGCTGCCACGGCATTCTGTTAGTGATCTGGTCCAGCGCTTATCTCTCACTGTGAGGGCTACTATCACAGTCAATTGAAGTTTCACTTCTGAACTAGTATATTTAAGCCAGTTCTTTTCTCTGTTCCTTTATTTCTGCTGTAAAAGGTGGGAATTAAATCCAGTAATGAAGTCAGAAAACCCCTGCAGTTGTCCAGTTGCTGGATATTAGCTTTAATCACAAATCACCTGCATAACTGTGACAAAATAAATTCACTACTAGCATATTCTTTTCTTTATTATTTATTATAGATGTCAAAACCATCTCACTCTAATGGGCTATCAGTAGTTGCTGCCAGTGAAATTCTTTTCTTTATTATTTGTTGTAGATGTCAAAATCATCTCACTTTGATGGGCTATCAGTAGTTGCTGCCAGTGAAATTCAGTGTTGTTCTCAGTTTTATTATTCTTGCCACATGAATTGATCCTCTTAAATTTGTAGCCTACCAATATTCACTGGTGTGTCTAGTGTGGTATATTAACCATGATCACCTTCTTTGACAAATGTGTTTCATGTAGGATAATGGAAAACATCACAAACACTTAATTGTTGAGCTACAAGAATGTATCTTTTACAAAATGAAAAAAAGCAAATAAAGCTGAAATCAAACTTGTGAACTTCTTCTCAGATAGTTTTAACAGTGCTTATTCAGCTGTAGAGGCTACCAAAATTTTCTTCTCAGTTACTGTATGACATAACTTTCAATGATGGCAGTGTATCCTATAAATATGAAATTTTTGTGTGTTTTTGTTACAGGTCTAGAATATGGTTAGGAGCATTCTTTCATAATATTTCATGTGGAATTTCCTCATAAGAGTGCCTTACATAGCCAAAATATTGACCTATGGCATTATATTTACATCAGTACTGTGCAGGACAGAGAAACTCTGGCTGATTTCTGCTGAGCTGTTTTTGTCGTATTAAGTGTACATATAGTCATTCAAAGTATATTGCTAAGCCCAGCTTATATTATCACTTTGTTATTCTAATCACTTAAATATTTTATTCAACTTTAAACACTACGCAAGTTTCATATGTACAGGTTCATGACGTTTTAAATTATATTAAAGACTCATCTTCCAGCCTGCCTGCTCCATTTACAGTTAGAATTCAGAAATAACATAAGCTTCAAGTTTCCGCTTATGCTTTAATTTTTTTATTTACATGGCTGTTACTATCCTGTGTAGTTTGAGCATCAAACTATCATGCAGTTGATACATCAATGCAAACACTGCATTCTTGGTCTTCATTTCTCTTGCAGTGTCTCCTAAAATGCAAGACTCTTAGATTCCATACAGGAAGAGATAATACATGATATTTAGAGAATTACTCAATACATTCTATCTTTTATTATGTTATCCTATATTTATATTTCTGTTTATTTCTTTACCCGTTATTATTCAAACATAAAATGATTTGGAATAATTGAGTGTTCTGAAAATAATTTGTCAAATTAAACTATTTTATTTGCAAAATTACAAACATTTGTAATTTGATGTATACACATTCTCATTCTGTTAAAACAATTTATAATTCAGAGAGATAATAATTCATTCATGTAATACAGTTCTGCAAAATTAAAGAAGATAAACTTCTAGAAAAACACTGTGTATTCATGACCAGTTATTGAAACTGTAAATAGTTCAGTAGATAAGAATCTTAAACAGGGTTTATAGAAAATTATTATTATTTCTTTCCTTTCTCAGACGTTATGTGTGGTTAAAAATGGAAAGCGACGCGGACCTTGATTAAGCGTGACTTCCTTTTAACTGTACGGTATATGTTACATTGCATTTAGGAACTTTCGGGTAATTGAACATGTATCAATAATTACAGATTTCTGTAGTTGTATATATATGTTTGGATGTAGCTGTATTGTGTTGATGTACTGTTGGATATTGTGTGGTATGACTCCTGTAGTTGATAGTATAATTGGTATAATGTCAACTTTATACTGATGCCACATGTCCTTGACTTCCTCAGCCAGTTGGATGTATTTTTCAATTTTTTCTTCTGTTTTCTTCTGTATATTTGTTGTATTGGGTATGGATATTTCGATTAGTTGTGTTAATTTCTTCTTTTTATTGGTGAGTATGATGTCAGGTTTGTTATGTGGTGTTGTTTTATCTGTTATAATGGTTCTGTTCCAGTATAATTTGTATTCATCATTCTCCAGTACATTTTGTGGTGCATACTTGTATGTGGGAACATGTTTTATTAGTTTATGTTGTATGGCAAGTTGTTGATGTATTATTTTTGATACATTGTCATGTCTTCTGGGGTATTCTGTATTTGCTAGTATTGTACATCCGCTTGTGATGTGATCTACTGTTTCTATTTGTTGTTTGCAAAGTCGGCATTTATCTGTTGTGGTATTGGGATCTTTAATAATATGCTTGCTGTAATATCTGGTGTTTATTGTTTGATCCTGTATTGCAATCATGAATCCTTCCGTCTCACTGTATATATTGCCTTTTCTTAGCCATGTGTTGGATGCGTCTTGATCGATGTGTGGCTGTATTAGATGATACGGGTGCTTGCCATGTAGTGTTTTCTTTTTCCAATTTACTTTCTTCATATCTGTTGATGTTATGTGATCTAAAGGGTTGTAGAAGTGGTTATGAAATTGCAATGGTGTAGCCGATGTATTTATATGTGTGATTGCTTTGTGTATTTTGCTAGTTTCTGCTCGTTCTATAAAGAATTTTCTTAAATTGTCTACCTGTCCATAATGTAGGTTTTTTTTTATGTCAACAAATCCCCTACCTCCTTCCTTTCTGCTTAATGCAAATCTTTCTGTTGCTGAATGTATGTGATGTATTCTATATTTGTGGCATTGTGATCGTGTAAGTGTATTGAGTGCTTCTAGGTCTGTGTTACTCCATTTCACTACTCCAAATGAGTAGGTCAATATTGGTATAGCATACGTATTTATAGCTTTTGTCTTGTTTCTTGCTGTCAGTTCAGTTTTCAGTATTTTTGTTAGTCTTTGTCTATATTTTTCTTTCTGTTCTTCTTTAATATTTGTATTATCTATTCCTATTTTTTGTCTGTATCCTAGATATATTTATAGGCATCTGTTTTTTCAATCGCTTCTATGCAGTCGCTGTGGTTATCCAATATGTAATCTTCTTGTTTAGTGTGTTTTCCCTTGACTATGCTATTTTTCTTACATTTGTCTGTTCCAAAAGCCATATTTATATCATTGCTGAATACTTCTGTTATCTTTAGTAATTGGTTGAGTTGTTGCTGCCAGTAGTTTTAGATCATCCATGTATAGCAAATGTGTTATTTTGTGTGGGTATGTTCCAGTAATAATATAGCCATAATTTGTATTATTTAGCATGTTGGATAGTGGGTTCAGAGCAAGGCAGAACCAGAAAGGACTTAATGAGTCTCCTTGGTATATTCCACACTTAATCTGTATTGGCTGTGATGTGATATTATTTGAATTTGTTTGGATATTAAGTGTGGTTTTCCAATTTTTCAGTACTACGTGTAGGAACTGTATTAATTTAGGATCTACTTCGTATATTTCCAATACCTGTAGTAACCACGAGTGGGGTACACTATCAAAAGCTTTTTGGTAATCAATGTATGCGTAGTGCAGCGACCTTTGTTTAGTTTTAGCTTGATATGTCACCTCTGTATCTATTATCAGTTGCTCTTTACATCCTCGTGCTCCTTTGCAGCAGCCTTTTTGTTCTTCATTTATAATTTTGTTGTGTGTTGTATGTGTCATTAATTTCTGTGTAAGGACTGAAGTTAATATTTTGTATATTGTTGGTAGGCATGTTATGGGGCGATATTTTGCTGGGTTTGCTGTGTCTGCTTGATCTTTAGGTTTCAGATATGTTATTCCGTGTGTAAGAGTATCAGGGAATGTGTATGGGTCTGCAATGTAACTGTTAAATAATTTAGTTAGATGTGAATGTGTTGAGGTGAACTTCTTTAAGCAGAAATTTTCTATTTTGTCATTTCCAGGGGCTTTCCAATTGTGAGTAGAATTAATTGCTTGGGTGACTTCATGTTGCAAAATTATCACTTCAGGCATTTGTGGTATCATCTTGTATGTGTCTGTTTCTGCTTGTATCCACCGTGCATGCCTGTTATGTTGTACTGGGTTTGACCATATGTTGCTCCAGAAGTGTTCCATGTCTGTTATGTTTGGTGGATTGTTTATTTTAATGTGTGTGTTATCTATTGTCTGGTAAAATTTCTTTTGGTTTGTGTTGAATGTTTGGTTTTGTTTCCTTCTATTTTCACTTTTTTTGTATCTTCTGAGTCGTTTGGCTAATGCTTGTAATTTCTGCTTCTTTTCGTCTAATTGCTCTGTCGCTTCTTGTTGTGAGATTTTACCTAACCTTTTTCGTTTTTTTTCCGAGATTTCATTTCTTATAAATTGTGTTAGCTGTCCGATGTCTTTTCTCAGTTTTTCTATTTTGATCTGTAGCCTGTGTTGCCATGCTGGTTTTGTGGGTTTCTTCTGTGTGTTGGTTGGTTCTGATCTCTGCCTAGTGTGTATATTTAGTGTAGTGAGTCGTCCTATATAAACCAGTAGTTGTAACTCTTCCATAGTTGTATTTTCATTTATTTTGTTGTGTATGACTGTGTTGATAGTTTTTATTGTTGTTTCGACTTTGGGTTATTTGGTGGTCTACGCAAGAATGGTCTAATGTCTGTATTTGTGTCTTTGTATTCTATATATGTTAGCTGAAATTTTTCTTCTATATCTAACATCTGTGTCACTTCGTGTTCTATTTGTGCTTGTTCTGGTGGCTGTCTTAAGATTTCGTTTTCCTCTGATTGTTTAATTGGTGCATGTTGTTCTTTCTTTGTTTGCTCTGGGATGTTTGAGTCCATTACTGTATTTTCTTCTTCTTCTGATTGCACATTATTTTGTTCCAGTATTTGTTGTACTTGATGTTTGATGTTTTCTAATTCTGACTGGGGTATCCTGTTATTTTTTATTATTACACGGATCTGATCAGCTAATCGTTGTTCTGTTAAAAATTTTAATTCTGGGTATCTGGTAATAAATGTTGTGTATACTTGTGATCTGTATCCAGTTGTGTTGGTTCCTAGGTTTGTTGCTTGGTAATAACAGAACATGAGGTGTCGATTAACTTCATCTGACCATCTCATCCTCTGTCTTTGTTTTCCTTCTAGGATGGCTGCAGGAAGCATATCCTGCAAAACACCTCTATTTGGATTTAAATCATTTTCCAGTTGGCTAGCAGTGTCGTTACCATTGTGGGCGGGCATAGGGTTCAAGCGTCGTCCCCGACCATGACGGCGCTTGTCCGAGGCTTCTTTAGTTCTGTCCTGAACCAACTAATCACACTAAAAGGGGGGTTAGCCCTATTATTGGTTTGTTCTTTTCGTCGCCTTTTACGACTGGCAGAACATACCGGAGGCCGATTCTTTTCCCGGGCCTCCACGGGGTGTATTATTATTATTATTATTATTATTATTATTATTATTATTATTATTATATACTGTTACTACTTTAGTTAATCTGCAACAATTTTGCAGTTGCAAATACACTTCTTGGGTTTGCTGCCATATCGTATTGTGTAAATTCCACAATATTTCACTGATGCAACTAATCGACATCTTCTGTTGGTGGTAGTTAATGCTGTCACTGCTGCAAGACGCAACATCAGCACTGATTGCAGCAGCTATCACCACCTAAAGATGTCAAGCAGTTGCATAAATGAAATATCATGAGATTTACACAGTACAATCTGGTGGCAAATATGAGCAGTGTATTTGGAACAGATCCATCAGGAAAACCTGAAAAGTCACAATGTTGAAGTTACTTATGTGACTGTAGACAATAAGTAGACTCCTTACCTAGTGTCTCATAAGACTGCAAACCATGTCAGCCCAGCTTAAATAATACTTGGAACCACTTGAGTGAGGGTTATACTCAATCTCCTATATGTGTGAATTTTCTGCACTCTTTCAAGCAACCACCTAAACTGCCGTTTATGTTTCTCATATGTTTCGTTTGAACTAAAATTATGAGATTAATGCTTTTCCAAGAAACATTATGTACTTTTAGGATACTTTGAATCAACATGGAATAGTATTATTACACAAGGAAGCATATTTTGCACTATTTGCAGTGACCATGGTAGGACTGTTTCTGGAACTAGATGTGGATAAGGGAGGAACAAGGGGAAAGTAAGAAACCAAAATTGTGGACAGCAACAGAATAATATGTCCCAAACAAGATCTGAACCTTGGGATGAACTCAACTAGAAGTGCCACATCTATTGTATTATTCAAAAGAGACTTTTTACAGTTTATTTACCAGTTTTAATTTCAAAACAGTCTTTTTTCCTCACAAATGTGACAGCTCTCAATTTTTAGTATAACAACACCAAATAAATTAAAATTCAGTAAACTTTATAAACAAAATACACGCAACATATATTTTATCTTTTCACACAAAAATCATAAATTTTGTGGCTTTATTTCAATGGTATTCTTTGGTGTTTCACTGACTAAAAAAATTACTACATGATTCTTTGAAAAGAAAGCATTACATTATTTTTTCAGTACATCATCCAAGGTAATAAATTAAGTTTATTTCTTGGGTTGGAAAGTCATGATGTGTGTCTGCACAGTTTTCAGATCAGTTTTAAGGTCATAATTTTAAAACACAGAAGAAGACAATGAGAGATTCTCTATACACAGTAATAATAATCACAATAATATTGGTAATAAATAGTGCCAAACAAACAACAGTCTGCTCATCTAAAATAATAAACATCATTACTTTCAAAAGAGATCAAATTTACAAAAACGACATAGTAAAAATAAAAGGTGGCAACTGTTAGCTTTGGTTTTGAGATCAATTTTAAAGAAATACAGGTGATAATTATGCTAGAGTTATACACATATTTGGTGAACTCCTGCCTATCACTTTCACAGGAGTTCCAAAATTTTTTCCCTGTAATACTTAGTTATGAACAGTTTAAATTATCTTAAAAGCTCTGTAACATAAACATATACTTATACACATTTCTTAATAGGAGATGAAGGTGATTCGCTGTGCCATCAAGAACACTGCACAAAATGGCACCAGTGTTAAAAAGCAGAACAGAGAAACTGGCTATATGATTAATAGGAATTCCAAAAAATCAATTACAGCATGCCTTCATTTAAGTTATTGCATTTTGCAGGAATTTAATGTAACTGAGGAAGCAGCAGTTTATTTTAGTTTCCTTTCAAAATAACAGTATATTTCCTGTTAGTTTTACAGTGTTAAATTTAGCTTGAGTAAGCTGAAATAGATCACAGATAAGTCAAAGTTTTGTTAGTAATAATTAATGCAGTTTCTAACAACTGCTTCACTTTGTTGACTTATTCCATATGCTGGCACGTTTCCTCTTTGATGGGGACTGCAGAACATAATGAATGAATGAATAGCATCTCAGTACTGAAAGCAAAGCATCAAATGACTGCAAACTGGTTGAATTTATGATATGCTTCATGTTCTCCATACCTGACATCTAAGTCAATTTTCCCAAGTAAAAACACAAATTTTATGCATGTTGCTTTCCATTTTAGGCTACATTACAAACTTGAGTGAGGCTGTTACTAAATATATACTGGAAGAGGACAAGTCAGTGGAAAAGCATAAATTTTAATGTAGCTCAGAAGGTTCCTCAATCACATTTTTCTTAGGAAGAGAACGATTTGTAATACCATGCTTATGAGAACAAGGTGCACAAAGACATTTACTTCAATGTCCTCACCATTGCAGGCTTGAAACTTAGATTCCTTTGTACAGTTAGTTTGCATGCAGACATAATACTGACAAAGAGAATGTTGTGTGTGTTATCACTACCCATTTGATCTATTTCTCAAAAACAAATCTCTTATGTTGTGAAACACTAGAACTGGCTCTATACACAATAATATGAAACTCATATGTCAGAAAGTAGTCCATAGTTTTCAGCAAGTGTTTAGTGTGTTCCTGTTAATTGCCACTTACGGTGATACATAATTGGACAATATGTAGTGGAAAAAGTGACAATAACTGTGTAATAAACTGAGGTATATCTTAAGATAGTGCAGTAAGTTTATTATTTGTTGGTATTTAGTGAATGTAACACACACTCGACACCATATTACATTAGTGATACATGTACTCTGTTCATGGTTTTCACAAATATGAAAGCATATTTTAAATTTAGGAACCAGTTAACTGCAAGGGTTATTTTCAAAACTGGTAATACAGTAAGACAGCAAATACTAAGCCACTTCAACTAATCTGTCTCAAACATGATACAAATTTATTTTGTGAGGCAGTAAGTACTGTTGGGTGATATGACTTAGTGAGGCATTGTTGGTGAGGATTTAGGAACATTCATGATGACATAGTATTTGGTCTGAGAGAATTACTAAACATGTGCGAGTGGGGAAAAGAAGGGGACAGAAAGGAAGAATAGATAACAGAACAGAGGGAGGTGAAGAGTGAGTGGAAGAGGGCAAGAGATGGAAGGAGAGGGAGAGGGGTTGGGAGGGAGGGAGGGAGGTGGGGAGGGAGAGAGAGAGAGAGAGAGAGAGAGAGAGTTAACAATCTTCACATCACAAAACTGGATGGACTGTATTCTTCATAAACAATTGGAATTTACTCTTGGAATGTATCTCATACTTTGAATCTCCATAGTAGTAACTATTTGTTAGCAAGTGACATGGCAACAACTTTTGTAAAATGTTTCCTGTAAAACTAGGCCCCATACCTAAACTGGCCTTGATAAGATTATTGCATCAAATGAAAGGGGGCTCTGACTGAACACAGCAAAAAACAAGAGTTCTACAGTTAAAACAAAATAAGCTTCAATACTCGTAATGGCAATCATGATGCATTAGAGATTTTATTTACAATCATTAAATACTTCAGAGTAACATCATACAGAGTGTCTAAAAGAATGTGTCATGTTATTTAACCAAGGGAAAACCGATATATGACTCAATTTCACAAGAGTTGGGCAGTATTTAGTATATAATGAAAGGTATGTAAAAGATATTATTTTAGGGACTTTTAAAGAGTGATTGACAGTTTTTTTTTTTTTTTTTTGCCACAATGCAGGTTGACATTTCTACTTTTATGCACAGTGTTTTGATAACTAGCCTGTTTTCATAAAACGTGGGTGCTGATACCCTTCAATGGAAGGTTTAACTTGTGCTCTGTGCTCACTACCTGGGCAACAGCCAGACTGAGTCTATGTAATGAATGCACATAACACCATTTAAAATCAATATTTGCAGCACCTGGCACAGCCAACAAGTTATTTAACTATTATTCGTAAAAACAGAATAATTAACCCCATTGGACAACTGGCAACACACAGTCTGTTCAAAAGATTCTTATGTAATCTATTGTCTCCAGCTACCTTAACTTCTATGATTTTTCTCACAGAAGTATGATTACAATTAAAATGAGAATAAAATACCACCAATACTCATAGAGATAAAACAGTGTTAAGGGGTAAAAGAAGGTGGCATACAAAGAAAATATGGGAAGGGCATGATGGAAATATCAAATGCTTTACACAGAACATCTGAAAGAAAAGTCGTATCTACCTCGTGTAAAAATTTGTGTGAATTTTCTCTCTGAGTCTAACAATAACCCATAGCCATACACTAGCACAGACTGAGTAAATATGACTTACGTAAAGATGCACAAGTAATTCTTTCTCTCCCGAATGGTCACCACTCCTGACAAGATTACTCAGATCTCTTCTAGTACACCCTGTAGTGTATGTTACTAAACAATCAAACCTGTTGCTTATACAACAGCAATTAAACAATTGTAGCTTTGATACATATAATTTATTTCTGTTCATATTCCTCTCTATACCATTTTAAGCAAGGATGTCAATTAAATTATTATTGAATTTTTATGTTTTAATTCCAAAAACCTATGAACATTAACTTACTAAAATGAACAAAGAATTCTACCGAGTTCTTTGGCTGTAGCTGTGAAAAAGGAGGTACACAAAAGTACCAGAGTATTATTTTTCATGAGTATAGCTGTTACAACCTGCACTTTGCCTGTTTATTTGTACATTAGCACAAGTAAATCAAAAACAACACATTTTATTTTAAACAATTATCAAGCAATATTTTTGATATTTTTAATAATCACCAGCAGTCCTAATGAATTCCAGGAATAGAGTGGTAGAAAGCAGTAATAAGCGCCAGCATAAACCAAGTCACAGCAAAGGAAAAAAATACTTCTAGGATAATAAAGAGAATCAAAAGATGAACCGGAATATCACAATGTACTCAAATGCAAGAAAATTTCACAACAAATAATTTCAGAGATTCTCATTACACCTTCAATAACAAATTAATGGCCTACCAAGTACCAAGTATTAGCTTCAAGAATGAAAGATTTATTGTTGTCTTAACCGATGATAAAAATTGTGAAGACATAAATTAAACTTATCAGACTTCTGTGAGAATCTAGAACCACTGAAAAAATTTCAGAAACTATTAAAATTCTGAAAAAGATTATCAAAGATCTGCAAATGACTTCACATGTGGGTTCACAGCCTTAATGTAACTTCTGACTTAATGTAACTTCTTAATGACAAAACTTAAAAAAACACAGGGCACCATGGCTGTCAATTTTTATTATACAATATGCCTTCATTGTTCCATGTCTATATGTGACAACATTGAGCAGTTTCGTCCTATGGCCATTTGCAGACGAGTCGAGTTGGTGATGTGTAATAAACAGATTTAACAAGAACCAGGTAGCCTGTTGGATTGTTGACATAAAGCACCTCCACATAAGAAAGACGACAAAAATATGCCAATAACTACAGAGAAATCTTTCTCCTAGCCTAAAACGCTGCTTCTGCGCAGAACAGGTATTCAATTCAAAATTTTTTGACCTGTCACAGGCTATTGAACAAAAAATCTCAGAATTTGATGTTAATACTAAACTAACAAATCTAGTCCTTGAAACATTACACACACAGTCTCAAAATTAAACTTCATGGCTGAAATTTCAAAGTACTTTAAAATAAATATAAATGTAAGGCAGTGTGATGGCTTCCCTCCAATCTCTTCAACTATGTATTAGAAAAAAATTGAATTTTTAGTGAAAAGTTAAAAAATATGAAGTACTATAGAGCATACGTTATATGAACACCAGTCAATTAAAAGATTGGCTATCCAACAACATTCAGGTCAACAAACAAAAAATTTCACTTGCACAGAACAGAAATTTCTCTGGCACTAGGGTGGCCAGTTCAGCAGTTTACCCTTGACTGCAAACCGTCGCTATTGCTGTTCCATGTTGATATGTGAACTTTTACTTGTAACAGATTGTGCTGTTGTGTCATTTTCAATAGTGCTAAATGAAAATGTATTATTCTTGGTGTATCTCATAATTCTGTCTGTATACACCTGAAGATGGCCAGTAGATTTTACACTGAAATATCATGGTAGCGAGTTACAGGCCGATGTTTGCCAAAAATTTTATGGAACAATAATAGACCAGTTCAAGAAATGTGCTAGTGAATCAATTTTAGCTCAGGAATATGGGAGTTGGAAATGCAACAGTATCAGATGTAAAATAAAAATGATGCTGCAACAAAATTTGCAAGTGTACTTACAGTGAAGATGGAAGATTGCACAGAAAAACATAGAAAATGACAGGAAACCAGGATTTAGACACTGCAGTTTACACATAGCTCATGCAGGTACATAGCCAAAGACAAGCAAAAATCGGCCATTTGATTTGCCTACAAATTCTTGAAATGAACAGCAAATACAGGGACAACATTGCTGGATGGCTTACGCATTTCTGATCTAAGCACGGAGTTGGAGAATTAGACATCCAGAGTATTCCTGTGTTTCATATCACTATGAACACTGGTACAGTAGTTTATGTAAATGATTGGTTACCAAAAAATTTGTTATCCACACCTCCTTTTTCCCCTACTCTCACGCCCAATTGTTTCAGATAATTGATGCCCTACCATAGCATCAATAAAACAGGGACAAAAGAAACAGTGTATTGAAGTAAACTATCTGCATTTGAAGATAATTTTCTTGTAATGTCTAAAAATCTAGTATATGTGGAAATAGGTGTCACTCTTGGAACAGACAAACATTAGAGCATGTTTAAGAATCTCTACAGAGAAAACCAAATTTATCACAAACATAAAAAATACATACAAATTTTTAGAGACAGACATTGATACAACAAACAAAGTCAAAATGTTCATTCAAGTATCTAGGAGAGGGAATTCAAGGAAAAAACCTGCCATCAGTGAAAGGATATACAAAGTGGAAATCACACATGGAATAACAAAAAATATTTACAACAAAAAGTGGATGTCAATAAATGGAAAAAATGTGTTGCATGATGTCAGTGCAACCAGAAAGTCTCTTTGCAAATGAATGCTTAGAACTGAATTGTAAATTAGAAATATTAGAGAGAAGAATGAAGACAATGTTAAGTCCAGTAAAAAGTAAAGAAGATTGGAAATTAAGAATCAATCAATAAACACATATAAAAACAAAAACAATAAGGACAAAAAGACTGATAAATATCTTGGACATCCATACAGCATGGATGACAATAGGCTGACAAAAGAGCTCTTCACATATTTCTGGGAAAATAAATGAACGAAAAGCTGGATCTGAGAAGTCAAACAATTTTAAGTTCATGTAACATAGAAGAAGCAAGAAATGAGATTTTTAGAAGAAAAGTGTTAAATTTAGTATTCTGAAGAAAGAAAGAGAGATATGGTGAAAAGATGAAAGATTAAAAACCTTACGGGAGAAGAAGGAAAGAGCAAATGAGAAGAAACAAATTGTCATGTGGTACACGGCAGGCTAACACTTAAAGGGATGTGAGGTAAAGTCACAAATTAGGAAATAAAGATTCTGGGGAAAGAATGAAGTGTCGTATGTTGCAGTCAACTCAGGTTACTGACGCCCAGCTTTGATCTGCAAAGACATTCTCTAGCTGCATGTCAATCTCTCTCTCTCTCTCTCTCTCTCTCTCTCTCTCTCTCTCTCTCTCTCTCTCTCTCTCCCCCCCCCCCCCCCCTTTTCCCCATCGCCACCCCGATCTGAAGAAGGAAAGAGAGATATGGTGAAAAGATGAAAGATTAGAAACATTATAGGAGAAGAAGTAAAGAGCAAATGACATGGATATACATATGTATTTTACAGATTCAATACTCTGTAGTGTGAGGACAGTTCCCTCTACCCTTCTCACTTCCACACAGTCTTTTGTGACACAGTCTTTCCTTTACTTTCTGAGATTATTTTTCTTATGGCCTAGTTTTACCTGCCCTGCTTTTGATTCCATAATGTTTATTATATAACTGGAATGCCCCCATTTGGTAGGGTATCAGACCTCATGTAGAAAATTAAAGCTTTCAAGATTCAGAAGGCAAAGGTTTTGCATTTGACAACCCTAAAGATAGCTTACTCCATTTAACTGGAAAAAAATAAGATATGGTTAATAGAAGAAGAGATTCCTCAATCTTTAAGTCTTACAAGTTACCTGTAAATTGTCTAAGTAATTCTCTTGGTAACACCTTGTCAGCTTCAGTCTTAACCATCCTTGGCAACAAAACTAAATACCCCAAAGGAGTACTTTAAACTATTGTTTCCCAATGATATGTCCTACAGGTGGACTTCAGTGCACATCTGTGCAATGTCTGTAAAGTCTACACAACAATGTTGCTATAACAACAATACATGCCCACTGTGTATAAATTGCATACTTACTTAAAAACTCAACTCATCACCTAACACAGGATATAGCCTCCGCAGAACAATGTGGTTCATGATTGACAGGCTGTGCTATGTTTGATCTCTGTTCACAAAATAATTTTGTGGCCACATCTTAGAGAAAGTGTGGTTATAAGGTGCAAGAGAAATGCTAATCAGTATCGCTTAAAAAAAAAGGGGGGCAGCTTTGTTGTGGGAAGTTCACATGGTCTCTAGGTATAAACACAGTGCATGAAAATGTGCATCATACTATGGAGATAATAAAGTTAATACACAACTGTTCATTACAAAAATATATAGTAGGTGGATTCAAATCATCAATAGTGGTAATGCCAAATATTTTAACTCATTAAGCAAAATGAAGTGAGTCATATGATCATGTGTACACACTTTCTCACCACTAGCATCTTCCGAGAAGGAACCTGTCAAGGAGAATAAGGTTAATTTATTGCCACTGCCTTAATCTGAAATTATTTTTTGAGCTACAGAGAGAAAAATGCATTTACAGGACATTACTATCAAATATATACAGTAGTCCAAAATAAATTATAGAAGTCAATAAATGTAAATTTACACCAATAAATCAAATAAATGTGTACCATTTATAACAACAAATTTTAACTGTTAACACAAGTGCCACATAAATAATTATTTATTACATTAGAAATGTAGGACGCTTACATTTCTTTCACTTTCATCTACAACGCCTCTTTAAACATGCTTACGGAGCATATACATAAATAAAGTAACTTACAATTATGTTTTAAGTACAATCCTTATATATACAAATCCCAGCCACATATTACAAAAGCTATAATAGTATGACGCTCAAAGATTTCTACAATATTGTCACCTTTTTATATAATAATTTTTTGACTGAGAGAAGCGGAAAAAATTGGCAGCAAGTTTCATCAGATCATTACCAGATGCTATGATATGACAGAATACAAGGTAAGTAGATAATTAAAACAGTAAGTGTTATTTATTTTTCATTGAAGGAAATGAAACTAGGATTGTAAATTGTTTTCTGCAAATTGTGAAGAATTACATTAATGTCTTGCAATTATTTCACAATATGTCTCACATTGTTTATCATTTTTTATACTTTTTGAATATGCATTTATGCTTCAAAGATCATCATCATTCTGCTGAGAGTTCTTAATATATAGTTAAAAACTTGATATAAATCTTGCTAACAATAAATTAATTTTCTATTTACATTGGTGTTAGTCTTCTTTCACCTATTTTATGTTAAAATTTAGATTTTCTTTCTTTCCTGCTACACTGTGCGTGTGGTTATTATGTATTGGAGACACTGAAAATTGTTACACATGAATTTAAAAATGTCTGAAGTAGTAGAAGCAGGTATTCTTACTGCTGGAGGCCACAGTGAGAATGCCAGCAAATGTGTAGTTAATTTCATGTCAGTGTTACTCATAAAGGCAACTTTGTAATGTTAATCTTATTTTGTATTTGAATTCAAATGTGTAATGGTTTTTGCAAATGGCAGCTCACTACATTGTCACTCAGGCCAAAATCCATTTAGAAAGAAACAAAAGAGGGAGCAGGCTATAGTAATAAGACAAAAAATACCTTAACATGCCATACGAGCAGGGTACGGCAAACTAAATAATAAATTAAACCCTCCCCCCCATCCCCACCCCCCAAACACACACAATAACAATAATCTTTTTACACATTTAAATCAACTCCACTATCAGCATTATTGTTGAGAGTAGCTTGCTGTCTAAGATATGCAGCATACATTTGTCTAGCGTGGTTTAGAACTCTCGTAACATTATGTTTTCTTACCATTTTATCAAAATGCATGGCCATTTCATTATAGTCCATAGCACTACGTATTATAAAATCACGGTGTTGTTGGAGGACAGTGAGACAGAGAAACATTAAGAACGGATTACCATCACCAAATTTATGTGGAGGAGGTAACTGTGATCCAACAAATTGTGCTTGTTTAGTGACTGGAGAACTTTGTTTTGTTAAGTTGCTTACAGTGGGTAGCACAGACGAACTGTTAACACATGTAGCATTGGAGGAGTTCTTGTGTGCTGTAAGACTGGACTGTTCCTGTGATTCTGCAAGAGAATTTGTTGTTGAATTAGCTGCAGGCAGGAATGATTCCCTACTTCCCTTTTCTTTGGATTCTGGAACTATTTCCAAATTTTGTCGTTCTGATTCAGAAACTCTATCTGTAAGTCTTAGGTCAGTACACAATGATTTTTGCTGCTGGCGATGAGATGTGCTGTTTGTAGAACCTACCCAACCATCTGAACTATCACTTGCATCATCCGATTGTGTTTCCTCTTTTTTCTGATAATTCAAAGGACTAGAGCTATTACGTAGTAATCTTATTGGTGTTATTGATTTAATACACTGTCCTTCATTCTCAAAAATTTCACCAGCACTTACAGATGAAAAACAGTTATCAGAGTCATTTGCATTAACAACCACACCATCAAATTCCAAGTCTGCCTGCTCATCTGGTGTGGTAGGACACTGAAGAGGGTTCTCCCAGACAAAGATTTCCTCCCCTGTTCCCATTGTTGGGCTACATGCTTGTGAGAAATGATGGCTTTTTGTTGAAGAAATGTCCAGATTATGTATTGCGCACTCAATATCAACTGTTTTTCTATTTTCACACAATGTAGGTGTTACTATAGAACTGACTTTTGAACGAATATCAAGATCCAGTTTCAAAGCTGGAGTAGCAGGAATACTGCATATTTCAGCAACTTCAGTAGTTGTGTCATCACTTGGAAGTTCTGATTCTTGTTTTGATACCACACAGTCACATCTTTGATCGAGTTCTTCTCCTCCCACTTTTGCTTCCATTGATCTGAAAGACTCACTGCAGGGAGACTCCAAGTCTTCAGAATCTTCTAAATTCAATGCACAGTGATTATAAGTAGAACCAAAGACCTGGCGGTCCAAATTCTCAAGTTCTAGTCTTAGTTCTCGTGTCATTGATGTTGTCATTGGGAAGTACTCTGTTGAATCATCTGGAGAACTACTTTCACAAAATGTATCACTATTTAGGCCATTTACCTGAGCTGGTAGTCCTTCATGTTTCAACAATTCATCAGTGTCTGTAAGTTCTTCCACTTCTCTAGTAGTAAAGTGCGATATGTCATTACTTGGTACATCATTTCTAGCTTCTTTACCTTCTGGTGAGATTTCCTGAAGACTGTGACATACTAACTTTGACTGTTTAACATCAGGAACTTTTTCTGGATGACTCCGATTTTTGCTAAGTGATGCAAAGCTTAAAAATTCATTCAGATTTTTCACAATCCTTTTACCAGATGCTCTGTCAATTTCATCTTTTGAAGGACTTGTGTTGATTTTTTCAAAGGAAGAGAAAATAATTTTATCTCCCAACAATTTCTGTTTCTTGTCATTTATGTAACTTTTTTTCTCATTCATTTGGGGAGAAAGTAAGTTTCCCGTGCTGCCAGATAAAACTTCATTTGTTCTTTCCAAGAGTCTGTTGTTTATTCTGTTGTTCACATGATCATTTTCTGATTCAGAAAGAGCTTCATTTGGGGATGTAGAATGGGATTTATTGGCTTTTGTTAACTGTAAATTGCTGTCATCGAGACTAGCAAATAGTTTCACTTGACCCTGATGCTTAACTTTGCTGTTGCGTTGACCTATAACAGTTTCATCCAAACTCTGGTTCTGTCGAACTGCTAATCCAGGTCTATGCCATATTCTGGAGACAGGTACACCATTTCCAAATGTATGCAGAGATGCAGCTGAACTCTGACGTCGAAGAGCACACACTTTGGTGTAAGCGTTTTCTCGAGGTGTCTTCAGCAGAGGACTTATTGGTGGTGGTGATTCCCCAGGAGACTTTTCACAGAATCTTCTCTCAAATAATGGCAATTCCTTTTCAGGGGGCATCTGTGAGAGGGAACTCCATAATACCTCCAGCATTCGAAGAGCATCATCAAATGCAAATTCACGCTTCATCTCCAAAAGTAGCCAACGGTAACAGAATAATAGATCATCTGCCTGTAATTTAAAAAAAGACACATATTTAATTATTATGCAAATATATTTTTAAGAATGAAACAATATAATTAAATTGATCAGTGGAAGAAAGGGCTAAGCCATAATTAAGTAAAGATTAGTCTGATAACATTATCTGTCGTATTTCCAAATAAACTATGTAGTGGTAGCATTTGGTTTCATATATACTGTGTGAGGGTACAGCTGGTTTTTTATTATTATTATTTAAAGATATTGATGTTGCTGTTTTCATTTAGTGAGAATTTTAATGTTTGATGTACTCCCCAGGGCATTGTGTGGTGACACAAGGCCTCCATTTGACGTGTGTATTTCATCATACAATGTCCGCTCAGACTCTGCAATGCTGTGCACTGTGTCCTGGAGCCCCTCCTGGGGAAGTTCTTTGCTATGGTCTTCATCAACAACTGAAGAATATTGGAGATTCAATGTGAAATGGTTCATTTAGTTCAGACTTGAGGTTGACTCAGCCTGGAAAATATATCCAAGTTGTCAAACTAATGCTCTGAAATTTTATGATTTAATGCACTGATGATAAACCAAGTCATTAACCAGCACACAGATTCTCTTTTAGTAGCTTGCAAACCATTGCAAAAGATTTTTTGTGACTTTGCAGTTCTGTTGTCCAATCTGCAAGAATTTGCACTTCATGGGCAGAAACCCTCACAACTGCTAGAAAACACTGTTTACTATATAAATTGGTTTCTCTTTTTGTATTTATAGTCTTGTCTTTGAGTTTAAACAAACATGGCATAACTCAAAATATGCACTTGCAATTTAGCACTTTCTTCCTTCCAACTCTTCAATTGTGACTGGGGAAACTAACCTGATGCATTTTGAGATAGGCGTAAAATTCAGGATCATAATACATCAGTCCTTCTGCTAAGTGTTGAAATTTTAAAGTCATTGTCACACCATCCAGCATAAAATTTGACTGTAATCGTCTCATTAAAGCACAGAAACATATGTAAGCATGTGCTTCATCTCCCATAGTGACCAGAAGTGGTGATGCCAAATCACTCATTCCTTGGCAGTAACTTACAGTTGGGTGATTCAGAGCATATCTGGAACACAGGAAGAAATGAAACAGCATTGAATTTTAATACATATATAAAAGAAAAGAAAAATGGGAATTCTTATATAATATCAGACCAACATTGATCTTCCATAAAAATGAACAAGACAATTTCTTGTTCCAAGAATTAAGCTGCATCACAATTGTCATTCTACATTAATAATTAGACTACTACAGCAGGTGCTTAATTATAATTGTAATAAAGCCAACTGGCTTTCACACTATAGATGAAGGTTAAAATATGGCAAGAAACGCTGAAAATTGATAGGATGTTTACAAAACTATCAGTCTGAAGAATTACACTGGTATTTTTGCAAACAAATTCTGTACCTTGAAAGCTTGCAGCTTAAAAAATTAATGATGAATTTAATATCCACATTAGGATAAACAAACATTCTGTCCCATTCTTATGCTGTGGTCTGATTGGTCTGTTTGAGCTGCATTCTCAGAAAAAGGGGAGGGACTGGGGAGGGGGAGGGACACACACACACACACACACACACACACACACACACACACACAGAGAGAGAGAGAGAGAGAGAGAGAGAGAGAGAGAGAGTGTAGACAGTCACATATTTGTGTTAGATGGCTTTCAGGCAAAAGCAACTCAGCTGCTAGTCAGATTTTTCTACAAGCCTGTCCAGCCTGAGCACTGCTTAGTGTCTCCTCTGTTGAGTTAATTTGATTAAGATTTTGCATTTTGATACCACAGGCATAATTTTTTTAAATGACATTCATTTTCCACCTCACATGTACTGACTGAGGAATCAGCACTGTTTTAGCTAAAATCAGCCGATTAGGCTAAACCTAATTTTCAGATGGACAGAAGATGTGTGTCAAGCAGTGGAGAGATGGCATACTTTCAGTGCATACGTTTATAATGGCCACATTCATATAACCTGGTTTGAAATCTCAGTCTGGCACAAATTTTCAGTAGACACAACATATTCATTACATTTTTGAGAGGTTTTTCATGATTATATTTCATGTCATTACATCTTTACTTGATTATCTATTGATTCATTAATTTTAGTGAAAGTAATTTGATTGATAAAAGTGGGTGTCACAAAACTTTGGTCTCATTTTATGATGACACCAGGTTTTATCTCTGTACATTGACATTGCCATTACAAGTTGGATGCACATGGCCATAAAAGAATATCACTATGATGCTTGACATCTTTTCTGACCATACAAAAATGGCTTACAGCCAAAATTTGTTAACTGTGGGTAAATACTATATGCACAATTGATGTGGAGGAACAATGGGAATCAAGAAATAGATGGAATTCCTTAAATTTGCTTCCAGCAAAATTACATTTTGATCCAAGACTAATCAGCATCAGATCCATAACTCAGAGGTGGATCAGAGTAGTGTGTGACATTTATACAATCGTTGCAATAGCATATCAGATGTGCTCAGTAAAAACTGATATTTCTTAACAGTGATTTGAAACATCACTTATAAACACTATCATTCCATTCACATCCTAAAATGTACTATACTGAGAATTTGAGATCTATTTAGTCATGCACACTTGGGCACTGTTATCACTGTGTATCAATATATATCACAACTTTGCTATCCAACTAACTTTTCCCCATAGTGTAAGGGTCTAGCAGTAACGCCACTGCACTTATGTAGATTTTTATGCCCTTCACATGGATTTAGTGAACTTACTTGTATGAGATGGTGGTTTCTGTAGCCCCTAGTGGGAACACTGTTCTGAACACCATAGCTTTTTGCATGCTTTTACCATCCAGCATTAAATTGGGGAGAGATCAACTCCACTGTGATTCATCTACTCACTGTTAATATCCAAAACAGCTGTTACAACCCCCCAAACTGAGGGGTTGTAATATGTCAGAACGACCATAAGGTATGGTTTGGGAGAGAGGAGTTATTCATGCCAAAGTGTACAGAGAGACACCAGCAACTGTGTCACTGACTATTGCATCGAAGGTACACTGCTGGCCTTTTGATGATCCCGATAATGGCACCATGCTGCTTGCATGTGTGGGTCAGTGCAAAAGCCAATGCCGGAATCTGCTGGTTCAGCATCCAGCCACCCAACCTTGCAGATGCAATGCTCCTACTCATGCCATGGCTAAGTGGCAATCAACTATGTTGGCTGCACCAGTAGCCTGGGGGATGGCTGAATGTTCCCTCAACAGCAACTCGTGGACCCCATATACAGCACCAAAGGAAACAGCTGACCATTGTCGTTGTAGTGAGCCTTACTAAGCTTCGACTGTCCACCTGGAGCAGCTTGGTCAGTGAGCGCAGGCAGCTCTGCTCCCAGGAGGCTGCAATTTCTTGCCCCAACCCCTCTTCTGCTGACAGCAGCTTGCAGTCCACTGGAAAATGTCACCCAGGAAGCCCTCTTGCACCTCATGCCAGTGCACTCTAAAGTGTGGCCTGCCCTGCCACAGCTATGGTGCATCTATGCAGTGGAGGTTGGTGGTAGTTTCAGTGGGCAGGTTTGGCACTGATATCCATCACCAGATGTTGCGGTTAGCCTGCAGTTTAAACTATCATCATTCTATCCCGTTCTAGACACCGACAGAATGGAGGCACAACTGTCCAATTTGAGCCTCTGGCCTCACTTATTTATACATTTTTCCCCATGCCTCTAATGAAGTTCCTCTGTAGAGGACAAGTGGAGTGCTCTTTAATAATTACAGCTTCAGTTCCCTCAGCCCACTTCGCCCCTACAAACAGGTTACTAGGCATTGTTGTAAATGCAACATATGGGTTCTTCATAACACGTCAGTGCCCTGTCCTGCCCTCATTACTTCAAACTTGTATACAGTGCCCACCAGGCTGGGCCTTCTCATCTGTGAGTGGTGTTGTAAACCTGCCTCGCAGAATTGTTTGCTGAATATCAACATCGTCCACGTCTGCCATCTGATGTGACAATTGGTCCCTTAACTACTACTTTCCAACCATAGCTGCACGGAATTTACAAGAATTCCCCAAATCCACACCTATACTTATCCATGGCGCTGCATACCCCCTCCCTTCAGAGAGTATTCATCCCAAATCTTGAACATAGTACTCCCATTAAATCAGCTTAACTCTAATAACTTACATATTGAGGACAATCTCCCGAATTCACCATACAGGACTTCTGCTCACTCTTTGCTACTACCACGCACTCTTATCATGCCCTCATATACAAATGAAGACTTCAAAACTAATTGCTTCCCCGAACAATGGCAGTCAACCATTTTACTAGTAATTGGTGTGTTGCACGTCTACAGTCTGTGCCTTCTTATATCTTACCCAGAAATACAGTACACAAAAGCCTGCTGGAAACAAGCTACAGATAGCAGCTGATACACTCACCACTAATACTTTGTGCTCCGGTTCTTCCTGGACATGATGTACCGTTGTCACATTTGTTCCATCAAAATTTCCCCTTGCTAGGACACAATCTGTCCAAGGACTGCAAAGCTTCTGGATAGTGTGTGTCATTTAAATATGTTAAAATTTTGAATGAGCATCACCCTCATCTGGTTAGCTGTGTGGTCTAACGCACTGCTTTCTGGGCAGGAAGGCATGCCGGTCCCCAGCACAAATCCACCCAGCAGATTAAGTGTCAAGGTCCAGTGTGCTGGCCAGTCTGTGGATGGTTTTTAAGGCAGTTTTCCATCTGTCTCAGCGAATGTGGGCTGGTTCCCCTCATTCTGCCTCAATTACATTATGTTGGTGATTGCTGCGCAAACATTGTCTCCATGTAAGAGTACACCAACATTACACTACCATGCAAACATTGCAGGGTTATACCCGTCTGGTGTGAGACATTCCTGGGGATGGGGGGAGGGTCCACCGGGGTCCGAACTGCACAATAACCCTGGGTTTGGTGTGGGGCGGTGGTGGGGTGAGTGGACTGCTGTAGCCTGTTGTGGGTTTGTGTACCACTGAGGGTTATGGCGGGGATGAAGCCTCTCCATCGTTTTTAGGTCCCCAGTTCAATACAACACAACACCCTCAGCGATCCTTCTGGCCTTTACAACATGTCCTGAGACAATGTCATAACAGTTGAGCCCATAAGTGTAACCAGAAGATAAAAATCCATTCCGACTACCTCACAAGTCATGCAATTAATTATTATTCCACTTTCTCAAATCTTGAGTTTTTTCAACCATACCAGTTTGCCTCCTTTGTAGCAATTCAACCATACCGATTCCAGCATGAATATGGATATATACAATGATACCCACCACACTCTGGAGGCAAGTTCGGGCTGGTAGAAGCTCCTTCGTACAACTTGTCCCATTACTTCCCCCCAGAACAAAGTCCCTTCACATGTCCGCATATCAGTCCCTACTTGGCCACCCAGACAGGTCACAAATTACTCTACCACCCATTCCTCCTTCCAAGAAAGCAAAAAATAAAGAAAAAACAGAATCAGCAACAACAACATGAAAAACTAACAACTCCACAAAAAAGCAAAAAATCCCTGTGGCAATAAAAACACACACTCCATGACACACTTTACACAAAAAACACATAATTTTACAGCTTACTTGTGTGACCTTAACCTACACGGCACATTCTGCACCTTACATTGCTCACCAATCCCAGGTTTATTCTTTTTACCCTTTGTAACTTCCACCTTCTGGTTGGTTGCCAATAACTGTACGGTCCTCTCTACCATCTCTTTAAATGGTTGTATATGACTGACATATATAACAGATGTTTTTGTGAGGAACTGTATCTTCACATTGGCCGGTGAGGTCATTTACATGATCTGGTATGGTCCCTGGTATTTTGTTAAAAATTTCTTTGTTTTCTTCTGTGATTTATAGGGACTAGTGACCATTACCCACTGCCCCATGCAGTATTGCAGCAATTTGCCCCAGCATTTGTTCAGTCATTCCTGACATTCTAGAACCTTTGTGTTTCCCTTTTGCACGTTCCTCCAAGCTTTCCCAACTCTTCTTGTAAAGTTCCTCACTGCCTAACTACCCAGTCATAAGTTAGGAATCAAAATGCCAAAGGGAGATAGCATTTTCCTGCTGTACACCATCTCAAGTGGCAACAAGCCAATTGCAGTATGAACCTTCAAATTATAGTTGCACTGCAGATAAGAAACAGCTATCCCAAATGTCATGCCTGGAACCTACGTAATAGCTCAACATCCTTGCAATTGCCCCATGTATGTGTCCCATTCTTCCACTGGTCTGCGGATGAAATGAACTTACCTATAAGTTCCATATATGCAACATGTGACACAGCTGTTTCATTAAATTTGTACCCTGGTCCACAATTATGGTCTCAAGCATCCCAAACTTTGATATCCAGTTGTTTACTAATGCTTGCACTACACTACTAGCCTGCTGGTCAGGCATCAATACCATTGCCAAAAATTAAGAAAAGTGATTGATGATCATGAGAATGTACCTATTTCCTGCAGGTAACTCTACATAGAAACTGGACTGGGCACCTATGGTAGCCTTCTCATGTCGCGCTTCTACACACTTTATGTCAAACACACCAATCATAGTCTACTAAAGTCATCCTCCAAACGTCTAAAAAGCTCTGGTAAATCCTTTGAATAGACAGTTATGTCATTGAGATAGACCAGACAAGTTTTTGCCTTTAATCCTCTCAGTACACCATCCAACAACCGCTGTGAGTTGCAGGTGCGTTCTTTAATCCAATACGTTTGTAATGAAAATGTTCTGCTGGGATGATAAACACGGTTTTCGGTCTATCTTCAGGCACCACCTCCAATTGATGGTATTAACTTCTGAGGTCCATAGTTGTAAAGAACAGATGTTGACCCAGATTATCCAAAGTTTTTGTGACATTTGGAATTGGATCAGCATCTGAAATGGTTTGCAACCTTAGATACCTGTATGTTGTTGTTGTTGTTGTTGTTGTTGTTGTGGTCTTCAGTCCTGAGACTGGTTTGATGCAGCTCTCCATTCTAATCTATCCTGTGCAAGCTCCTTCATCTCCCAGTACCTACTGCAACCTACATCCTTCTGAATCTGCTTAGTGTATTCATCTCTTGGTCTCCCTATACAATTTTTACCCTCCACGCTGCCCTCCAATGCTAAATTTGTGATCCCTTGATGTCTCAGAATATGTTCTACCAACCGATCCCTTCTTCTACACAAGTTGTGCCACAAACTTCTCTTCTCCCCAATCCTACTCAGTACCTCCTCATTAGTTACGTGATCTACCCACCTAATCTTCAACATTCTTCTGTAGCACCACATTTCGAAAGCTTCTATTTTCTTCTTGTCCAAACTATTTATTGTCCATGTTTCACTTCCATACATGGCTACACTCCATACAAATACTTTCAGAAACGACTTCCTCACACTTAAATCTATACTTGATGTTAAAAAATTTCTCTTCTTCAGAAACGCTTTCCTTGCCATTGCCAGTCTATATTTTATATCCTCTCTACTCTGACCATCATCAGTTATTTTGCTCCCCAAATAGCAAAACTCCTTTACTACTTCAAGTGACTCATTTCCTAACCTAATTCCCTCAGCATCACCCGACTTAATTCAACTACATTCCATTATCCTCATTTTGCTTTTGTTGATGTTCATCTTATATCCTCCTTTCAAGACACTGTCCATTCTGTTCAACTGTTCTTCCAAGTCCTTTGCTGTCTCTGACAGAATTACAATGTCATCGGCGAACCTCAAAGTTTTTATTTCTTCTCCCTGGATTTTAATACCTACTCCAAATTTTTCTTTTGTTTCCTTTACTGCTTGCTCAATATACAGATTGAATAACATTGGGGAGAGGCTACAACCCTGTCTCACTCCCTTCCCAACCACTGGTTCCCTTTCATGCCCCTTGACTCTTGTAACTGCCATCTGGTTTCTGTATAAATTGTAAATAGCCTTTTGCTCCCTGTATTTTACCCCTGCCACCCTTAGAATTTGAAAGAGAGTATACCAGTCAACATTGTCAAAAACTTTCTCTAAGTCTACAAATGCTAGAAATGTAGGTTTGCCTTTCCTTAATCTTTCTTCTAAGATAAGTCGTAAGGTCAGTATTGCCTCACGTGTTCCAACATTTTTACGGAATCCAAACTGATCTTCCCCGAGGGCCGCTTCTACCAGTTTTTCCCTTCGTCTGTAAAGAATTACCTTTAGTATTTTGCAGCTGTGGCTTATTAAACTGATAGTTCGGTAATTTTCACATCTGTCAACACCTGCTTTCTTTGGGATTGGAATTATTATATTCTCCTTGAAGTCTGAGGGTATTTCACCTGTCTCATACATCTTGCTCACCAGATGGTAGAGTTTTGTCAGGACTGGCTCTCCCAAGGCCGTCAGTAGTTCTAATGGAATGTTGTCTACTCCCGGGGCCTTGTTTAGACTCAGGTCTTTCAGTGCTCTGTCAAACTCTTCACGCAGTATCGTATCTCCCATTTCATCTTCATCTACATCCTCTTCCATTTCCATAATATTGTCCTCAAGTACATCGCCCTTGTATAGACCCTCTATATACTCCTTCCACCTTTCTGCTTTCCCCTCTTTGCTTAGAAATGGGTTTCCATCTGAGCTCTTGATATTCATACAAGTGGTTCTCCTTTCTCCAAAAGTCTCTTTAATTTTCCTGTAGCCAGTATCTATCTTACCCCAGTGAGATAAGCCTCTACATCCTTACATTTGTCCTCTAGCCATCCCTGCTTAGCCATTTTGCACTTCCTGTCGATCTCATTTTTGAGACGTTTGTATTCCTTTTCACCTGCTTCATTTACTGCATTTTTATATTTTCTCCTTTCATCAATTAAATTCAATATTTCTTCTGTTACCCAAGGATTTCTACTAGCCCTTCTCTTTTTACCTACTTGATCCTCTGCTGCCTTCACTACTTCATCCCTCAGAGCTACCCATTCGCCTTCTACTGTATTTCTTTCCCCCATTCCTGTACAACCTCTGGTTTAGTCAGTTTATCCAAGTCCCATCTCCTTAAATTCCCACCTTTTTGCAATTTCTTCAGTTTTAATCTACAGTTCATAACCAATAGATTGTGGTCAGAGTCCACATCTGCCCCTGGAATGTCCTACAATTTAAAACCTGGTTCCTAAATCTCTGTCTTACCATTATATAATCTATCTGATACCTTTTAGTATATCCAGGATTCTTCCATGTATACAACCTTCTTTTATGATTCTTGAACCAAGTGTTAGCTATGATTAAGTTATGCTCTGTGCAAAATTCTACCAGACGGCTTCCTCTTTCATTTCTTAGCCCCAATCCATATTCACCTACTATGTTTCCTTCTCTCCCTTTTCCTACTGACAAATTCCAGTCACCCATGACTATTAAATTTTCGTCTCCCTTCACTACCTGAATAATTTCTTTTATCTCATCATACATTTCTTCAACTTCTTCATCATCTGCAGAGCTAGTTGGCATATTAACTTGTACTACTGTAGTAGGCATGGGTTTCGTGTCTATCTTGGCCACTATAATACGTTCACTATGCCGTTTGTAGTAGCTTACCCACACTCCTATTTTTTTATTCATTATTAAACCTACTCCTGCATTACCCCTATTTGATTTGTATTTATAATCCTGTATTCACCTGACCAGAAGTCTTGTTCCCACCGAACTTCACTAATTGCCACTATATCTAACTTTAACCTATCCATTTCCCTCTTCAAATTTCCGAACCTATCTGCCCGATTAAGGGATCTGACATTCCACGCTCCGATCCGTAGAATGCCAGTTTTCTTTCTCCTGATAACGACGTCCTCTTGAGTAGTCCCCGCCTGGAGATCTGAATGGGGGACTATTTTACCTCCGGAATATTTTACCCAAGAGGACGCCATCATCATTTAACCATACAGTAAAGCTGCATGCCCTCGGGAAAAATTACGGCTGTAGTTTCCCCTTGCTTTCAGCCGTTCGCAGTACCAGCACAGCAAGGCCGTTTTAGTTAGTGTTAAAAGGCCAGTTCAGTCAATCATCCAGACTGTTGCCCCTGCAACTACTGAAAAGGCTGCTGCTTCTCTTCAGGAACCACATGTTTGTCTGGCCTCTCAACAGCCCTCCGTTGTGGTTGCACCTACGGTACGGCTATCTGTATCGTTGAGGCACGCAAGCCTCCCCACCAACGGCAAGGTCCATGGTTCATGGGGGGAGGAGTCTGGATTGATGTTATTTCTGATGCTTCGTCTCATTGTTACAGTTAGGTGAGTGAGCTAGGGTACAAGATGTTAAATTTACTTTTGTGAAGCCAAGACAGATATCTGTAGTCACAGCAAAATCTGTATTTCCGTGTCGTATCCGCTGATTTCTTTGGCATCACGACAGTATCTGTGCTCAAGGGACTGTCACTCAGTTCTATGATCCCACCCCATAGAAGTTGTTCAATAAATTCTTCTAACAATGGTTGCAGCTGCTTTGTTATACAGAACGGCTTCCTACAAGTTGATGCACTATTGCCTTTCAGTACGTGAAGTTGTGCCAGAGAGATTGCCGGTAACCCTCTGTTCACACAAAATAAGTCACTAAATCTCAATAACAAGTTCTCCATGGCCGTTCGATCACAGCCCTTCAAATGACCTACTTTTCCTTGTAACACTTCCACACTGACAGTTTACTTGCGGCTTTCCTCGGATAAAACAATGCAAACTATCTGTCTCTTCATTGCTTAAGAGCAGTTCAACCACAAATAATGTTTCCCTTGGCAAATCAGTATCCACTGAAACCCATAGTATCTTTCCTGTACCTGCTGGTATTTTATCCAGCTGATTGATCTTTACTGAAAACTTTCACAGTTTAGTTGGTCTCGCCCTCATGACAGGTGAACCGTGCACCATTGTCTCAGTTGCAACTGTTTCCCCCCGTTAAAGTCCCATTGAGTTCAACTGCATATTGCAAATGATCAATCTTAGTGTGATGTTTGTCGAAAAAGTCTAGCCTAAGAATCACTGAATAACCTTCACCTATGCATGGCAACGCCTCCATGCATTAACTGAACTTAGTTTTCTCAACCAAAAACTCCAATACTGCCAAACCCAATGATTCCACCCCATTATTGCCAACACTATGCAACCTATACCATGGTGGCCGCAGTCTCCTCTTTGCCACTATGTCCAGAATGATAACAGAAAAATTCACACCGCTGTCCACCAGAAATCTGCCACCCAATAAGCCCACTATGCAGCAATCCATCTGTGCACTAACTTGTGCCTTGTTACTGGCTACTGAGACTGCCTTCCATTGATGGCTGCTTTCCTTGCCAGTGATTTTCACCCTTCATACCTCCACACTCAAATGCCTGGAGGCCCACTACACCACATGCATAGAATTATGGTTGCTTACACTGTTTCCTTACATGCCACTCCTGACAACATCTATAACACTTGACTTCAGAAGCTCCCACAGACTCGTTGCGCTCCATCTAAACATACTTAATATCGCCTGAAAAAAATCATGCACTCTTCTGCTTTTGGTGCTCCTGACACAATCCAGTGGCCCACTCCCAGAATGTATGAGCTTTACTAAATGTCTCATGGTAGACAACATATCCTTTGGTGTCTTCCTCAAATGCATATTAGCAACATACAGGGTTACTTCATCTGACTACCCATATGCTTCCACATCATTCCTAACATCCTTAATGAAAACTGTCACGTCCTCCATTGCCTTATCCAAGAAGGAATTAATCAGTGCGATCATCGCCGCATCATACGGAATAGAAGGCACTCTCAATCCAGACTCACTTTCCTGTGGCTCTGATTGTGACTGACTGTGACTCTCTTGAAGAGCCTCTAAGTCATGATTAAGTTCAAAATTTCTCTGTTTCATGCTCTCAAACTGTTTTGTTAACACTTGCACTCACTGAGTTAAAGCAGCAACTGCATCTGAGGTAGTAGCACATGTTTCCACCATTTTGCATATTCTTAATTCACCTGAAGAAGGAAAGAAAAGAAAAAGAAAGACTAAATACAAACTCTGATTTAATCCTAAAAAAAAAAAAAAAAAAAAAAAAAAAAAAAAAAAAAAGTAATCATAAATTAATTCCTACGGCGAATCACCACCTATCTACACTCAGTACACTACTAGACAGATAACCAATATGCCCACATGCAGAACAAACAACTGCTACAGCTCTGGTACAAGGTAACTTATGCCCAGACAAACTGCAAAATGAACATCTCACTGGCACTAAATTATCACATCCACCATTAGCTCTAAATAAAGCTAAGTCCACAGGTTCCCTTGGCTTCACAAAAGTAAATTTAACATCTTGTACCCTAGCTCACTGAACTAACTGTAACAATGAGACGAAACATCAAAAATAACATCAATAAAACTTAAACTCAACATATCACGTTGGAAAGCAAACAACTGCTTCTGACACCAAAGTGTTACAATCCTTCCAAGCTCAGGGGTCGTATTATGTCAGAATGACCAAGAGGTATGACTTGGAAGAGAGTGGTGACTTACACCAAAGTGTGCAGAGAAACACTAGCAACTGTGTCACTGACTTATTGCATTGAACGTACACAGCTGGCCTTTCAATGATCCTGGTGACGGCGGTGGGTGATTGCCATTTTGATTTTGTTTTTGTGTGTGTGTGTGTGTGTGTGTGTGTGTGTGTGTGTGTGTGTGTGTGTGTGTGTGTCAATGCCAGAATCTACTGCGTTAGCATCTGGTCGCCCAGCCTTGCAGACGTAGCACTCCTACTCACACCGTGGTTATGCGACTGCTGCATGTGTTGGCTGCACCATTAGCCTGGGGGATGGCTTACTCCTTCCTCAAGGGCAATTTGTGGACCCTATGTGGAGCATCAAAGGGAAACAGCCAACCAAAATTGCTGCCGTGAGCCTTATCAACTCCAGCCATCTGCCCAGAGCAGCTCAGTCAGTGACCACAGGCAGCTCTGCACCCAGGAGGCCACAATTTTGCACCCCAGCCCCACCCCTGTGGACAGCAGCTTGCAATACACTGCATGGTGTCACCCAGAGATTGGAGGTCAGCAGCCCTCTCACTCGTCATGCCAGTGCAGCTCCAAGATATGGCCTACCCCACCATAGCTATGGCACATCCATGCAGCAGAAGTTGTTGGTAGTTTCAGCAGGCTGGTTGGCTACTGATATCCATCATCAGACATCACCATGACCTGCAACTTAAACAATCGTCATTCTGTCCAGTTACAGACATGGACAGAATGGTGACACGACTGCCTCATTTGAGCCTCTGGGCTTGCTTATTTATATGTCTTTCCCATATGCCTTTAACTTAGCTCCTCTGGAGGGCACAAGTGGAATGCTCTTTAATAATTACAATGCTAGCTTTTCTCAGTCTGCTTTGACCCCTAGACACAGGGACTAGGTGCTGTTGTAACTGCAACGTATGGGTTCTTCACAGAATGCCAGTGCCCGGTGCTGCCCTGATTACTTCACACTCATATACAGTGCCCACCGGGCCATGCCTTCTTTCTTGTGAGTGGTCTCATAAACCTGCCTCGCGGAATAGTTTGCTAAATATCAACATAAACCGCACTGGTCATATGATCTGACAATCGGTCCCATAACTACTACCTTCCAGCTGCAGCTCTGCGTAATTTACAAGAATTCCCCAAACCCAAGACCGTAAATATTTGTGGCGCAGAACATCTCATACTCTGTCATTCACATGTTACTGGCCATGGTAGCTCACTCTGACAATGGTATTTTTACTCAAACTGAGGTATGGACAGTGGCCCAGGAAATCTACACAAAGAAACAGCATTAAATCTAGGATTTGTAAGTGCACGATGTTACTACACCTCATACAGCACTACACCTTCTTGTAATTTTAACTCAAGTTATGAACAGTCAAATAGTTTTACCACTGTTTGAAGATTTAGACTGCACCCTGTTTTGATATCACTATTTACCAACTGATGTTAAAGATATGTGCAACCTGTTAAGACAGGTATACTCTAGGAGCCAGAACATACATTCTTTGGACTGCACCCAAATGTATCATTAATACTAATCAGCCTTAATCACATGCAGTTTATACAAGTTGGTGATGGCAGAGAAGCTGAGGGTGAACACAAAAGCATTATGTGACATATATTGTAATACTTTGTTTCGTAGCCACAGCTACACGGATTGAGACACAATTTGATGCTAAGGACATGATCATAATGCTCAACAGAAAATCGGTTATGAAGAAAAGGACGTTTGAAGGTCACAGATTTACTGGTGGTAGTTGGCAGATGGACACCTATACAAATGTGAATTTTCAAAACTCCCCACTGAACTGATTACTGAATGAAACTTTGGGCTTGCAGCTGGGCCTTGTTCATATCATTGCACGATACTTTGACTGGGCACCTGTCAGTCCACCTCAAGTGAGCCAACGAAGACTCATAAAGACTAACCTGTCCTGAAATATTATTAGCATGGTGTATGTACTCTGGGTAGTGTCCAAGCAAAGGTCGATCTCTGGCCAACACCAATTAATCAGCTATTGTCCTAACCTTCGGCTGAAGTTGAAGGTTTAATAGCCCCAAGAAATTACATTCAAGAATGGCAAAATGTGAATAAAATAATGATTTTTATAAAATATATAATCCAAACAATTTAATGAGATGGTTAAAATTGTCTTGCAACCTCTCAGAAATAACACCACCTTGGAATAAAGTGAATTATAATATTTATTTACTTAAAAGAATACTTGAACAGTTACAATTAGAAAACACACAATAATAGTGAATGAAACTTAAATTTCCATTAGTGTTTAGATATCTATCAACAAAAATGAATTAATAATCAAAGTTAAATAGTTTTATGTTGTAAGCTAAAATAATAACTTGTCTATGTTTTCACCAGTCAAATTAATGATATGAATATAATAGAGGGAAACATTCCACATGGGAAAAATATATCTAAAAACAAAGATGATGTGACTTACCAAACGAAAGCGCTGGCAGGTTGATAGACACACAAACAAACACAAACATACACACAAAATTCAAGCTTTCGCAACCAACGGTTGCTTCATCAGGAAAGAGGGAAGGAGAGGGAAAGATGAGAGGATGTGGGTTTTAAGGGAGAGGGTAAGGAGTCATTCCAATCCCGGGAGCAGAAAGACTTACCTTAGGGGGAAAAAAGGACAGGTAGAGAAGGAGAGAGAGGGAGAGAGAGAGAGAGAGAGAGAGAGAGAGAGAGGGAGGGAGGGAGGGAGAGAGAGCGCGAGTGTATAAGGAGGATCAAAACGGGGATAATGGAATGTAGTACGAGGATAATGGAATGTAGTCAAATTAAATTGGGTGATGCTGAGGGAATTACATTAGGATATGAGACACAAAGTAGTAAATGAGTTTTGCTTTTTGAGAGGCAAAATAACTGATGAGTGTCAAAGTAGGGAGTACATAAAATGTAGGCTGGCTACAGCAAGGAAAGCGTTTCTGAAGAAGAGAAATTTGTTAACAGCGAGTAAACATTTAAATGTCAGGAAGTCTCTTCTGAAAGCATTTGTATGGTGTGTAGCCACGTATGGAAGTGAATCATGGACAATAAGTAGTTTAGACAAGAAGAGAATAGAAGCTTTCGAAATATGGTGATACAGAAGAATGCTGAAGATTAGAAAGGTCATTATTCACAGTGTTGACAATGGCTGTGTTGTGGGGTCTGAGTGGGGTACAGTCAAGTGGTAGGTGCCCCAGGGATCAGTGTTTGGGACACTCCTGTTCCTTATTTATATAAGTGATATGCCCTCTAGTATTATGGGTAACCCTAAAATATTTCTGTTTGCTGATGACACTAGCATGGCAGTAAAGGATGTTGTGTGCAACACTGGCTTGGTTTCAAGTAGTGCAGTTCATTATGTAAGTTCATGGCTTTTAGAAAATTATCTAATACTAAATCACAGTAAGACTCAGTTTTTACAGTTTCTAACACACAATTCAACAAAACCTGATGTTTTAATTTCTCAGAATGGGCATATGATTAGTGAAACTGAACAGTTCAAATTTCTAGGTGTTCAGATAGATAATAAACTTGTGGAAAGCCCGTGTTCAGGATCTTGTTCAAAGACTTAATGCTGCCATTTTTACTATTCGAATGGTATCAAAACTGAGTGATAGTTTGACACGAAAATTAGTCTACTTTGCTTATTTTCATTCACTTATGTTGTACTGTATTATAGTCTGGGGTAACTCTTCCCATTCTAAAAGGATATTTTTGCTAAGAAATGGGCGGTTTGGGCATAAGCAATGCAAGTTCATGAACCTCTTGTCGACCCCTGTTCATGAGTCTGGGTATTTTGACACTGGCATCTCAATACATATATTCCTTACTGTCATTTCTCTTTAACAAGATTAGCTTATTCCCAAGAATAAGTAATTGCCTTGGTGCCAATGATGGTCGTATGCGTGTTTGGCGCCGTGCAGGTGAGCGCCACA
This sequence comes from Schistocerca serialis cubense, assembly GCF_023864345.2. Classification (NCBI taxonomy): domain Eukaryota; kingdom Metazoa; phylum Arthropoda; class Insecta; order Orthoptera; family Acrididae; genus Schistocerca; species Schistocerca serialis. The sequence goes on from NC_064639.1 coordinate 463,273,746, forward strand.
ATCAGGACTGCATACGACCGAGGCACACAGGGCCAACACCCGGCATCATGGTGTGGGGAGCGATCTCCTACACTGGCCGTACACCACTGGTGATCGTCGAGGGGACACTGAATAGTGCACGGTACATCCAAACCGTCATCGAACCCATCGTTCTACCATTCCTAGACCGGCAAGGGAACTTGCTGTTCCAACAGGACAATGCACGTCCGCATGTATCCCGTGCCACCCAACATGCTCTAGAAGGTGTAAGTCAACTACCCTGGCCAGCAAGATCTCTGGATCTGTCCTCCATTGAGCATGTTTGGGACTGGATGAAGCGTCGTCTCACGCGGTCTGCACGTCCAGCACGAACGCTGGTCCAACTGAGGCGCCAGGTGGAAATGGCATGGCAAGCCGTTCCGCAGGACTACATCCAGCATCTCTACGATCGTCTCCATGGGAGAATAGCAGCCTGCATTGCTGCGAAAGGTGGATATACACTGTACTAGTGCCGACATTGTGCATGCTCTGTTGCCTGTGTCTATGTGCCTGTGGTTCTGTCAGTGTGATCATGTGATGTGCCCCAGGAATGACCCCAGGAATGTGTCAATAAAGTTTCCCCTTCCTGGGACAATGAATTCACGGTGTTCTTATTTCAATTTCCAGGAGTGTAATAATTCCAATCCCAAAGAAAGCAGGTGTTGACAGATGTGAAAATTACTGACCTATCAGCTTAATAAGTCACAGATGCAAAATACTGACATGAATTCTTTACAGACAAATGGAAAAACTGGTAGAAGCCGACCTTGGGGAAGATCAGTTTGGATTCCACAGAAATGTTGGAACACGGGAGGCAATACAGACCCTACGACTTATCTTAGAAGATAGATTAAGCATTTGTAGACTTAGACAAAGCTTTTGACAATGTTGACTGGAATACTCTCTTTCAAATTCTGAAGGTGGCAGGGGTAAAATACAGGGAGTGAAATGCTATTTACAATTTGTACAGAAACCAGATGGCAGTTATAAGAGTCGAGGGGCATGAAAGGGAAGCAGTGGTTGGGAAGGGAGTGAGACAGGGTTGTAGCCTCTCCCCAATGTTATTCAATCTGTATATTGAGCAAGCAGTAAAGGAAACAAAAGAAAAATTTGAAGTAGGAATTAAAATCTATGAGAAGAAATAAAAACTTTGAGGTTTGCCGATGACATTGTAATTCTGTCAGATACAGCAAAGGACTTGGAAGAACAGTTGAACGGAATGGACAGTGTCTTGAGAGGAGGATCAAAACGGGGATAATGGAATGTAGTACGAGGATAATGGAATGTAGTCAAATTAAATTGGGTGATGCTGAGGGAATTACATTAGGATATGAGACACAAAGTAGTAAATGAGTTTTGCTTTTTGAGAGGCAAAATAACTGATGAGTGTCAAAGTAGGGAGTACATAAAATGTAGGCTGGCTACAGCAAGGAAAGCGTTTCTGAAGAAGAGAAATTTGTTAACAGCGAGTAAACATTTAAATGTCAGGAAGTCTCTTCTGAAAGCATTTGTATGGTGTGTAGCCACGTATGGAAGTGAATCATGGACAATAAGTAGTTTAGACAAGAAGAGAATAGAAGCTTTCGAAATATGGTGATACAGAAGAATGCTGAAGATTAGAAAGGTCATTATTCACAGTGTTGACAATGGCTGTGTTGTGGGGTCTGAGTGGGGTACAGTCAAGTGGTAGGTGCCCCAGGGATCAGTGTTTGGGACACTCCTGTTCCTTATTTATATAAGTGATATGCCCTCTAGTATTATGGGTAACCCTAAAATATTTCTGTTTGCTGATGACACTAGCATGGCAGTAAAGGATGTTGTGTGCAACACTGGCTTGGTTTCAAGTAGTGCAGTTCATTATGCAAGTTCATGGCTTTTAGAAAATTATCTAATACTAAATCACAGTAAGACTCAGTTTTTACAGTTTCTAACACACAATTCAACAAAACCTGATGTTTTAATTTCTCAGAATGGGCATATGATTAGTGAAACTGAACAGTTCAAATTTCTAGGTGTTCAGATAGATAATAAACTTGTGGAAAGCCCGTGTTCAGGATCTTGTTCAAAGACTTAATGCTGCCATTTTTACTATTCGAATGGTATCAAAACTGAGTGATAGTTTGACACGAAAATTAGTCTACTTTGCTTATTTTCATTCACTTATGTTGTACTGTATTATAGTCTGGGGTAACTCTTCCCATTCTAAAAGGATATTTTTGCTCAGAAATGGGCGGTTTGGGCATAAGCGATGCAAGTTCATGAACCTCTTGTCGACCCCTGTTCATGAGTCTGGGTATTTTGACACTGGCATCTCAATACATATATTCCTTACTGTCGTTTCTCTTTAACAAGATTAGCTTATTCCCAAGAATAAGTAGCTTTCACTCAGTTAATATTCAGCAGAAATCAAACCTACATATGGATCAGACTTCCGTAACTCTTGTGCAGAAAGGTGTGCAGTATACTGCTGCATCCACTTTCAATAAGCTACCACCACTAGAATTCAAAAATGTTAGCAGTAATCCACACACTTTCAAATCAAAACTGAAGAGTTTCCTCATAGCCAATCCTTCTATTCTTTCAAAGAGTTACTTGAATAATTAAGCTAATTCTTGAGTGCATTTACCTAAACTTATGGCCTGACTTTTTTCAGGTTCATAAACATTTTATTTGTATCTGTTATTACTTTTATATTGTAATTTCATGTACTACATGTTCCATGACCTTGGAGATTTGCTCCTCAATTTGGTCCTACAGAACTTGACATGTAAATAAATAAAAAAATGGCTCAGTTAGGAGGGGTCAGCAACTTCAGACCCCTCCTAAAGCTGCTGAAGTTGAATGTTCGTGATCTGATTGTTAAGTGGAAATGTGAAGAAGCAACCACAGTTACACGAATACCAGGCAGATCTCATGTTCTGGCAGACAGAGATAGTCTTCCATTGCGGAGGGTCCTTGCAAGAAATTGCTAGGAATCAGTGGAAAGAAGCACTCCTAAGTTCCAAAGTGCTACTAGAAGTTCAGCTAGCACAATGACTGTGCATAGGAAGTTAAAAAGAATGAGGTACAATGGTTGAGTAGCTTCTCATAAGCAACACATTTTGTAATCAGTGCTAAGTGAAGCTTAAGAGGGTGTACAGTGTGATGCCCCAGGATGTTGAATGAGTGGAAAGGTGTGAGCTGTGGCAGTCTGATGGAAGGGTTTGGTTTCAGCAAATGCCAAGAGAAAACTACGTTGCATCGTGTGTGGTGCCAACAATGAAGTACGGAGGAGTTCGTGTTACAGTATAGGGTATTTTTTGTGTTTAGGGCGCGGCCCCTTAATGCACTTAAGAAACCAATAAATGTGGAAGGATATGAACGTATTTTACAGCATTGTGCCTTGCTTACTGTAGAGGAACAGTTCACCAGACAGTGATTGTATTATCATGACAATACATCCTGTCATATAGCAGTATCTGTGAAGCAACAGTTTGTGAGCAATTATGTTCCTGAAATGAACTGGCAAGCTCATAATCTCAATCTGAACCCAACGAAACATATTCAGGGGCAACGTCTTTGGTTCATTTTTCTCACTCAAACTGTGAACTGTGCTTCCAAATCACAAGAAAAGCTACCAATGGTTCAAATGGCTCTGAGCACTGTGCGACTCAACTGCTGAGGTCATCAGTCGCCTAAAAGCTACCAATCTTCTCCTATGCAGCCAGTTAGCAGAGTTAACAGAAAGCGGTCTCAGAATAATACAACACAAGTAATGAAGCTGAGATGAATTACAAATTTCAAACACCTGCAATTTTTTTCATTCCAAATTTACCAAATGCATTTCTGAGAGCCTCTGGTCTGTGTCCAACACTGAAGCTCCTAGCAATTTCCTCCCTGAGTTTTCTGAATGCTGCACTATTTCCAAATTCAGTGTCAATAGAATAAACAACTTCTGTGGGTTCACATTTCTTACCAGCCATGGCCCAGAATCTATTAAGTGCAAAAATACATCTTACAGGTACTTCTGAACAGCAGATAATTCCACATATAATAGTGTGACAAAAATTGTTCGTATCCCTCTGTTACTAAATGTAAAAAAACTGAATGTAATAGGAACATTAGCAATTTATGACATAATAATCCAGATAGTATGGACTGGCAGCTAATTGGTTGTCAGGCTACTACATTTAAGGTATGTGAGGAGTCCAGCAAAAATCTGTTTGTACTGAGCTGCGTTTACTATTCACATATACCTTGCTTTCTTGAAAACATTTGGAAAGACTGGCAGCAAGGAAGCTAGTCTGTAATTGTCTACATTGCTTTCTTATCCATTTTAAATTGTTAGTACAAGCATTTTAATCTATCTAAAAAGTAAGCACATCCGAAAGACACATTTGCACAGGTGCATTAGAACAGAGCTAATGTATGGTTCACTGCCCTTCAGTATACTTACTTAATATGTCATCATATCTATGTTTGTCTTTACTCTTCAGTGATTCAGTAATTGATTCAAATGCTTCCTTGACTGTTTCTTGTCTCTGAGACTTCTTGTCTCTTGTGACTTTGGAAATTGACTTTAAATATCTGTATTGCAAGTCTACTCATATCACACAATACATTGTTTACTACCTTCAAAGATGACTGTGGCAATTTCTTTCGGTATTAATATTTTTGCATCATGATCCATCAAGCCATTACTAACTTTACTCACAGTGTGCTCCACAACTAATGAGAAGATAGCATCCATAACCATGCTACTGTTTCCCAGCATTCAAATTGTAAAAGTCAGGTAGATCAATTAACATAGCCAAAGAAATTGCCCCACTAAATTAATTTGATGTTATTTTTAACATCAGAGTTCAGCTTAGTGTCAGTTCTTCAGTATGGGGAAAATAAAAAAAAAAAAACGCCCTTGAGAATTTGAAAACATTTGCACAATTCTCAATTATATGTTTTGCACTATGTTTTTGTGAGTCACTATTTTATGAAAGAAACATCATATTTGACATAAATTCCCAATTTCCCCACCTGCAAAGATAATGTTTTGTTTTATTTTTCAAGTAAAATGAGGCTGCTGTACAAGTGTGTCCACACCATCAGAAGTAAAAACTGAGATATTGAAACTCAGCTTTTCACAAATCTGTTGTTTTTAATGTCTAACTATATTTTTGTGTCTCTGCTTCTTATGGGTTATGTCATTGTGGGCTTTGTTATGAAATATCTCAGGTGGGCAGATAAGAAAAAATACAGGAAGCAGGATGACAATTTCATTTAATTGTGAATGAGCTTATGAGGAAAAAGTCATTGTTTGCCACTCTTCTATCCATGTAACATTACACATGTACCAAATTATGGGAGTTTTTTCATAAGCTACACAGAGAAGATATTAGTATATGCTTGAAGATCAAATCAGGTAATTAATATATAAAGCACTGAAAGTGATTTCTGTCTTTATTTATATGCATGGTGGCTGGGCCATATATTTTATGGTGTGTACATGCAGCCATAGGTGAGCTGGTGAACAGTTAGCAGACAAGGCCTCTAAATGGATGAGCACATTTTTGTTTTGTATATCATACGACATTGTGACACGCAGAAAACAAATTTTTCTCCAACAAAAAGGCAGGAAGGAGTAGGCTTATAAGGGTTTTCTAGCTAGTGTTTTCACTAGGTCAGTACACTGTACAACAAGCTTGCATAGAAAATAATTAATAAAACGTTCATGTGATGAAGTTTTCAATGAATTTTGTAGTTTCCTGCTTTGGTAGCACTACAGTCTCACAAGTGTATAAGTTTTAAAAGAAAAACTGGTCTTATACAGATTTGCCTACAGACATTCTCCTTACAAAGTGTCAGAATGTATTATTTATGGATTCTTCCATCACTTCTTGATAGAACAATTCCATATTGAGGGTTGAATAACACTTAGGTGGTTTTTTGTTCTACCGATTTTATCTTCAGATAACTACTGGCTATTGTTTACATGGAGATTGTGTTCATAAGAACCAAACATTCTGAACTAAGGTACAATGCACTTACATACGATCTTTAGTTGTGGTATTGTCTTTGGAATTGTCAAATGGGTCTTCTGACTTTTTGTTCTGTAAAACTGTTCTTTAACATAATAAATCACATTTTATAGTTTGTCAGTACAATGTATGACAACAATTAGAATTATTTAAAATACACTTAATTACTGAATTACAATTTTTTGGTATTTGTTGTGAACAGTTGCACTGGACACTAATTGTTGGTTGTACAACAGGGATGTTTTCTTTGGGGGTTACATTTTGTTATTAGAAAAATTGTGCATTAATAAATACCAAATATTACATAGTTACAGTTGAGTTACAGTTAGGAATGTAAACACATAAGGGATATTACATTATTTAGGGGTGTGAATTTGTTTACTATTGGGACACTTTGTGGTTAGTAGCAGGTTTACTGTATTGTGTAAAGTTTAAGAGTGATGTGCTCAGTCGCAATTGGTCATTTAGAACCAGCTGGGGATTTAGGGCTAAGTGTTTATTAATTTCAAGTGGTTCTAGTAGGCTGAGTTTTCTGCCTTTGTTGGCTATATGTAGCACTTCTGTGTGTGTTAGATATTTGTGTCCTCCTTTGGGCACATGTTCAGCAAAGGTGGAGTCTGATTTATGTAATCTCCCTCCAGCTGTGTTAACGTTCAGTCATCCTTGTTGATATGGCCTGGCCTGTTTGACTAATGTACAGTTTATTGCAGTCTGTGCAGGTTATTTTGTAGACCCCACTGTAGCTTAGTTTATCTGTTTTGTCCTTGCTGTTGAATAGGAGATTAACTGTAGTGCCTTGTACATAAAATGATGTTTTATAGTTTTGGGATTTCAGTGTTTTGGCTAGTTTGTCTGATAGCTTACCTAGATATGGAATAGTACACCAGTTGGTTTTTGGTGTGGTTTTTATTGCAGAGGAGGCATCAATGTAGGGCAAGATGTTTCTTCTTTGTTTCTTGAGCAGGATTTTGTCAACTAATTCAGGGTCGTAGCCATTGTTATATTCAATATATTTAGTGGTGTCTACTTCTGTTTGGAAATTCTATTTTGGCATTGGTATGGATGTGAGGCGATGTACCACGGAATGGAAGGCTGCATGTTTGTGTATTACTGAGTGTTGTTAACATGAGGGGCACGTCTGTTGTTGTGGATTTTCTACAAATTTGGAAAGTATGTGTATTTTTGGTGATATCTACGTTAAGGTCTAAAAAGTTAATTGATTTTTCACCTATCTCCATGTTGAACTGTATATTTTTGTGTTGTGAATTTAGATGTTCTAGGAGTGTGTTCAGTTGTCTGCCCACATACACAGTACATCACCTACATATCTGTACCAGTATTTAATATTATTACTGAGGGGTTCATTTTCTAGGAACTGTTTTCTGAAATTGTCCATGAATATTACAGCTAAGAGGGGACTAAGAGGGGACCCCATTGCCAATCCTTGTAGCTGTTTGTAAAGGGTACCTTCAAATTGGAAATAATTTTGTTTCAGACATGTTTAGGTGGCAAAATTTATGTCTTCTACTTGTACTGGCTTGACACCTACTCTCTATAATAGTTCTGTCAAAATATCAAGGCATTCTTGTGTACGTATGTTTATAAATAAGCTGCTTATGTTAAAGGATACTAATTTTGCACTATTTGGTATTGGAAGGTCTTTAATTTTGTTGACAAGGTCCACTGAGTTTACAATTCCAAACTTAGATTTGAAATTTGTTTTGGTTTTGATACAGGAATGTAATTCTTTGGCAGTTTTGTAGTTTGGTGCAGTGTAGGTTGAGACAAGTGATCTTAGAGGATGATCTTTTTTGTGTAGTTTAGGGAGTCCAGACAGTTTAGGAGCTATTGGATTCATGTTGATCAAATATTTAGCTTCATAATCGTGTATTATACTTTTGCAGGACTTGGTTAAGTTTTTAATTTCTTCATTAAAGGTTTTTGTATGGTCTTTGTTAAGGACACAGTAGATATTGGGTGTGAGTAGTAGTATCACTTTTACAACATATTTACTTTTGTCCAGGAGGACCAAGGTATTACTTTTATTTGCTCTTGTAGTAATTGTTTTGTTTGGGGTGATTTTCTTCTTTAGGTTATTCAGTGTGTTGTGGTCACTAGATTGAGTTTTAGTAGTGTTACACTCTAACCATTTTTGTGTTTCAAGCCTTGCTATGTGTCTGGTTGCAATGTCGTTATTTATATTGTGTTCTATATCAACTTCTAATACATCTAACTGCTTAGTGGAAGGTTTATGATGAGGAACAAATCTGAAACCTTTTGCTAACACTTCGGTTTCCTTTGTGGACATGACTCGAGTGTAACACTACTAAAACTCAATCTAGTGACAGTTAAAAATAAAATTCTGACTATTTCAAAGCAGAGAACTTCATGTAATTCAAGCCACTTTAGCACAGAAATCTAACCAAACAAACAAATATTTTAAAACAGGGTTATCCTTAATTTCTGACCACAAAGAATAATAATGGAATCTATGCTAAACATAAACTAGCAGTGTCATTACAACTTATTGCTATGAACACTTACAAACAGGAGGCAGTTATAAAGATATTCTATTCTTCATACTGAATATAGATTACTTTTCACATTTATGTGATGTTCAAAGCATCTAAAGGAGATGTTCAAAGTGTCCACCATTGCATTCAGAACATAGCTCTGTCCTTCTAAACTGTGACAGTTGCATGTGTTCGAAAATCTGCAGATACCCTGGATCATATTTGCAACAGCTACTACCACATTCTTTCTTGGGTTATGTCACTGGGAATACACGTGGTCTTTCATTTGGCTCCATAATCAGAAGTTACAGGGTGTGAGATCAGGAGATTAGGCTTGGCATAAAATGGCTCCATTACATCCAGTCCACCTCCCAGGGCAATATCCATTCAAGTAGCGAGCCATATGATGTGCTGTGGCACTGTCATTAAGCAGCCACATATTCTTTCATATTGCCAGGAGTAAATCCTCTAGCAAATCAGGAAGAACAGTCTGACATCCTGGCAGCTCAAATGGTCCATGTAGGCAACCTTTAAGATGAAGTGTGGAGTTTTGCCAGCCTAAATATGGCAATTGCATTGACTGAAAATTCCACTTATGGTAAATGTTTCTTTGTCTATTGCCTGTACTCTACTGAGGAATTGTTGAGCTGTGGCTTGTTGGTTCATAATGCTCTACGGCATTGAAAATTAAGATCTGGCTTCAGTTTCTGCAGAGGCTGTACATGGAAGGGATACAGTAATTGTTCACATACTGTACTCCACACAAACCACCGTGACAGTTGGTGTGCAGCTAATATCAGAGTATTTGCACTTGGTGAGCATCCCATAGAATACGGAACTGTGCCAGCCACTGAAACTGTCCTGCAACATTGCAACTTATGAGCATTGATGATCACAGATGTAAAGTCACCTGTCTCTTTCAAATGACAAGCTAGTGACAAATTTTCCGTCAGGAAAACATGTGGCACACACATGAGCAGCAGCAGCAAAATTCTGATGTTCTTGACCATAAATAAAAACCATATTGGTCAATTTATCATTTTTATACTCCATTGTTTTACGTTAACCATAGCATCTAAATGACTGAGTGCTTACAGTCTACGACAGTGCACTGCAGCAATATGCTGTATTAGTAAACACAGTACCAACAACATTACCATATTTCATAGAGGTTTCCAGCAATAAGTTGTAATGACACCTTCAGTTTAGTTTTTAGTGTAGAGTCCACTAGCAACTATTATAATCATCAACTGTGAATAACTCTGTATTGATGAATTCTTCCTCTTTAAATTCTTTTAGCTGTTATACATTTGAGCTGTGAACATTATGCTGGCAGATACCAGTTTAAATATTAGTAACAAATATATGCTCATTAATGAGTGTTAAAACAAAGGAGGTAGCATATAATAACTTCCTAAATTATTAATATGACTGACCTGTTGCAGAATATTGGAAAGTCACAAGTGCAATATAAATAACTGAAGGAGTAAAGTTAACTACTCAGCAACCCAATGACGGCACATAAAGAAGACAGAGATCATCATTAAGGTGTTGGGAAACATTCTTCCTCAGAACTAACAGACTAAAAAATGCATGCATGCATGTATGCGTGCATGCATGGAGATGAACACACATATACAAGGTGTGATCAAAAAGTAATGGGATTTTTTTAATTTCACAGGGTTCATAAATCCAATTTTCAAATTTTTTAAAAATCTTGTTGATGCACTTGTTCCTGATGTATATATGTATTTTCAGCTGCTTTGAATATCTAGTTTACTGTTGACGGTTGGAAAGGTTATACCTGTTTTCAAGTGTTCAGCGAATTTTTACTTTTGAAAAAGGTGGATCAAAGAATCTGCATCAAATTTTGTTTGAAAAATGACATATAAAGAGCAGCACAACATTTGAAATGTTGACTATGATGTTTGGCCAATCTACTATGAGTAACAAAAGGGTTTATGAGAGGTATAAAGTTTCAAAGAGGGTCACGAAGTCACTGAAGACAATGACTAACCTGGATGCCCTAGCACATCAATTACTGCTGGCATTGTGGAAGTGGTAAAGAAAATGGTTCTGGGAATTCACCAAATCGACCACCAGAGAGGTTGCTGATGTTGGCATATACTTTGGCTTATGCCAAGCATTTTTTTTTTTTTTTTTTTTTTTTGGGCGAGAAATGTGTAGCAGCGAAGTTTGTTCCAAAATTGTTGATTTTTGACCAAAAACAATGTCACATAGACATCACTCAGAAATTGCTGAATGAAGCCAACAATGATCCAGAACTTCTAAGAAAGGTTTTAACAGGTGACAAAATGTGTAAACAGATCCGACATCAAAACCAAGGCCCAGTCGTCCCAACAGAAACTGCCTGAAGAGCCAAGACCAAAAAAAAAATTGAACAAATTCAATCACATATGAAGGTTGTTCTCACTGGTTTCTTCAATTACAATGAGATAGTGCATCATGAGTCCTGCATTATACTGACATAGTCAATAAGAAATACTACCTGAAAGTTATGCACCATTTGCACAAAGCAGTCCGAAGAAAACAACCAGAATTGTGGTGAAACCACATGTGGAAATTTATCATGACAATGGTCCTGCTCACACCTCAATGCTTCTTCATTGTTTTTTGGCAAAAGACAAGACCATTATGTTAAGTCAGTCACAACATTCACAGGACATGGCCCACTGCGATGACTTTCTGTTCCTAAGGCTGAAGAGAACTATGAAAGTACGTCATTTCGCCACCACTGATGAGATAAAAACAGAATCACTGGATTAACTGTACACCATGAAGAACAGTGAGGTCCAGAAGTGCTTCCAAGATTGGAAAAAGTTTGGCACAAATGTTGACAATGATGATGAATAAATAAAGAATCTTTACAAAAAACAAAAATTCCCATTAATTTCTGATCACACCTTGTACATTACATGCACAGTTCAACTGCTGTCAGAGGTTAAGTAGGGTTGAGTGAGGAAGAGGAACAAGGAAGGTGGGAGGGGAAGAGAGGGATTACCAAATATGCAGCAACCAGTCGCAAAATCATGTTTTATTTATTCACTTTTGCAAAAGTGATTTTCCGACTGGTTACTGTCGCTGCACAACTTGGGAACCACATGGTGCTCACCATTCATGACGTAATAATTTCAAGATTTCATGTCATTTGTTGTCTGTTAACTCTAAGGAAGATCACTGCCCAACGATTACTGATAATCTCAATCTCTTGTCAATTAATGCCTCAATTATATGGAAAGTGGTTCTCTTAACTCCTTCCACTGTTTGTATTTCACAAAAGATTTTCCAGTATCTTATTCATATACACTTATCAGAAACAGGTGAAGTAAAATGGGTCAGAACACAAAGAACTAAAATAGGAACTGAATAAGGTAAGATCTAAAAGCAGATGCTGCTCTAGGTATGAAGGTGTAAATAAAGTTATAACGGCAATTTTTTTATGTTAAGGGGAGATGGAAGGATGAAAATGACAAGATTAACATTTTTTCATTATAAAATTATTTGGAGTTTTCTGAATAAAACAAATCAAGTTTCACCCTTCTAACTGAATTCTAAGTGTGTTTTTTATCAGTGCAAAGTTGACGCACTGTAGTGGTTGTAGTCACTTGGTGTGTCACCTCTGACAGCACCACTCACTGGCTGCAAGCAGGGTATCTTTGCGGAATTAGACAGTGTTTTGTTTTCCTATGTTGTATGGCTTTATCTCTGTGACAAGTGACTGTTCATACCAATAAACATAAACGCCATACCATGGGTGTTGACTTGTGGAGTTTGTTTTGTGTTGTTTAGCTGTTCAATTTGTGCATTTGACGAATTTTGCTCGTACCTGTTTTATGTATTTGGTTTGTGGATATCAGTATGCCCTGTTTCAGCAATCGAGTGTTTAAGAAAAGGCACAATGAGTGGAAGAAGAAATCTTTTGTTGTTTCGAAGGGAGATGCTGCTCAGACTGCTTCACCGACTACTCCAAATGAATGTGATAGAACTTCTCCCAGCAAGAAACTTTGTGACAGCAGAGAAAAATTTGAAAACTATGAAAGTGACAATAATGATGTGAATGAAATAATTAACATTTCCTTGCTCTCTAATATTTTGAAACATGATGTATTATGCCAAGTTTGCAAAGAAAGAGGACTGGAATTGAAAATAACTTTACACATTGGTTTGGCACGTAAAATGTTACTGAAGTGTAACAAATGTGCTGCAGAAATTTCGTTTTCTAATTCTAACAGTATTCCTTGTAGTGGTAATAGTGGAAAGAAGGTGTATGATATAAATGTTAGGCTAGTGTATTGCCCTGTGTTGCATTGGCAAGGGCAATGCTGCAGGGACAATGTTATGTGGAATTATGAACTTGCCAAAACCACCAACCAAATTTGGATTTTATAATGAATTGGAGGGATCTTCTGCTGAAGATATTGCTCAAGCAACAATGAAGAAAGCAGTTGAAGAAGCTGTGACAGATAATGAGAATTGTAGAGATTTAACTGTTGCTTTAGATGGATCACAGCAACATAGAGGTCATAAATCTCTAAATGGAGTTGTGACAGCTACCAGTGGAGAGAGTTACAAAGTAATTGATGTTGCTGTTCTCTAAAAATATTGCAGATGTATGGTCAATACCAAAGACGAAGACAGTGAAAGTTGTGAAACAAATTTTCACAGCACGAGTGGAGCAATGGAAGTAGAGGGAGTGAAAGCAATTTTTCCAGATCACAAGAGTGGTATAATGCATGATATACTATCTAACAGATGGTGATTCTAAGGGATATAAAGCTGTAGAGGAATTGAAACCGTATGGCAATCATATTCACATTAAAAAACAGGAGTGCATTGGACATGTGCAGAAGCGCATGGGGGCTTGCTTGCGCAAACTAAAGCTGACATTAGGATCCCAGAAGCTTAGTGATGGTAAGACCCCTGGAAGAAGAGAAAGATTGACAGATGAAGCAATTGGTAGATTGCAGAGGTATTGTGGGTGTGCAATTAGGCAAAATACAAGAAGCATTGAGCATATGAGGAGAGCAGTATGTGCATTATTTTTTCATACTACATCAACAAATGAGCACATAAAATATGCACTGTGCCCCACAGGTGATGTCTCATGGTTTAAGTACCAATCAGGAAAGGAATATGCCCATAAAAACAGTTTGCCAAATGCTGTAATTGATGTAATTAAGCCCATATTCAGAGACTTATCACAGCCAAGTTTATTTAAAAAGTGTTTACATGGGAAAATACAAAATCCAAATGAAAGTGTAAATAATTTAATTTGGATTAGGATTCCCAAAAGAGTGTTTGTACAGATAAAAACATTGCATTTTGGAGTGTATGATGCAGTGGCAACATGCAATGAAGGAAACATTATCAAATGTGATGTGCTGAAACGTTTAGGCTTACAACCAGGACACAACACCATTTCCACAATGTGCCTAATTGATGAAGAAAGACGAAGAGGTGCAGGAAGAAGAGACAAAAGCCTACAACATGCAGCAAAAGGAAAGAAAAGACCAGTGAAAAGGAAACTAATGCTGGAGAAAGAAGAGGATGCTGATAATCCATCATATGGGGCAGAAATGTATTAAGGGGGGTAGGACGTCAAATGGGCCGACTTGGAGCAGGAGAGGCACCACAGGACATTTTAATTTCCACTGTATATACTTTTACAAGTAAATTCATAAAACTTTGTCAGCATGACCAGGAAAGATTCAGGATTCACACCCGTAGCAGCGGAAGTTCAAAAACATAACAATTTTTTTTTTTTACATGTGAAATTTCATCATTTTTTCACTTACTATTGGCTGCATTTGTTACTATAGGTACACTTTTCTTCATAAGTAAGAGAGACTGTTCGATGAATTTTGCACAGCATACAAACCATACTTATAGGTGTCAAACTCTAGAACCTATTTAATTTATGAAAAAATGAATGAGCTGTTACGTTTTGAACTTTATGTTTAGAAAAAAATCTAATTTTGTAGTTAATTATCTCAATTTTTACCACAGTTTTTAATAGACTTGGGAAATTCTGGAGTTTCAGACACCTGTAAGTATGGTTTGTATGCTGTGCAAAATTCATCAAAGAATCTCTCTTACTTGTGAAGAAAAATGTTACTATAGCAACAAATGCAGCCAACAGTAAGTGAAAAAATGATGAAATTTCATATCTAAAAAAAATCTGTTTTGTTATGTTTTTGCACTTCCACTGCTATGAGTGTGAATCCTGACTCCTTCCTTGTCATGCTGACAAAGTTTTCTGAATTTATTTGTAAAAGTATAGACAGTAGAAAATAAAATGTCCTGTGGTGCCTCTCGTGCTCCAAGTCGGCCCGCTTGACGTCCTATCCCCCCTTAAAAAACTTTGGAAGCCATTTCCCGTAACTTTAAAATTTTCATCTTTGAGGAACATTTTCTCAAAAACTGCTAACAGAATATCAAAGAAATTTATACACAATATTGTTTATTACTTTTCCTTCATTTTTATAACAAATTGTAAAAAATATTGTACAATTCAAGAGATATAGAAGAAAAAGTGCAAAATTTTAGAGAAAAAAATAAGCATCTGTTTGAAAAAATTGTAAATCAAAAACCAATAAATATTTCTTAACATGTCATTATAACTTTGTAGAGAAATATTCACTGAACATGTAGTCCAAATTTCAGAGCAATATGTTTAATGGTTTTAGAAAAAATGTTCCTTCTATTTGCTAAAATTAACATAGAGGAGATGGATTGTTCCGTCTCCCCTTAAATGAAAGAATGCTCCATATGAGTTACAGAATCTCAATACATAAATATTTTTTTCTGGGTTTATACGAGCACTAAACAGAGAGGAAATCCTTTATAGTGATCAAAATATACACAACAAGGAATAGCAAGTAACTCAACTTTATATGTGTGACAGACTAGACAACTTTGGTTCTCCTGGACATGTGAAAGTAGAAATAAACATTCTGAACATGAATATATTGTGTGCACCTTCTCTCCTAAAACAAATCAGTCTGTGCCTATATCAGACAAAAGTATCTACATAAAGCACACATTGATGTTATGTATTCAAATAAAAGGATCTACATCAAAACAATTACTGTAGAAGAGCTCCCAGGAGAGAATTTTGTAAAATTCTGACAGGTTTTGTCAGTTGGCTAGACATTTCATACAAAGGTTGAGTGCAGTTCATTAATTTAAAATGTTTACCCACTTATTGTACTTATGACCTTTCCCGGATGTTCAGGACATATGAAGTTCCTTACTGCCTTTTCATTATAAAATTTTCCCTCTCTTTAATGCTGAATAATTCACATAGTTGTCAGGTATGGTGGTCTAGTGGTAAAGCACTTGACCAGAAACCAGGATATCATCAGACCAAACCCTGCCCAGGCTACGGAAATTTGCAGTCTGCCTTTAATCTAACCTTCAACTCTCAATTGTGTGAGGAGTCACCAGGAATGACTTGATTCAGATTCCACAGTAAATTGTACATTCCCTTTTTCTCCAGATGGATAACTGGAGTAGATTAGGGACACATCATGGCCAAAGCAGAATCCAACTGAAAGTCTTGCATTTGACCATTGAACCACAAAATATTAATTAATATTAATAATATTTATGGAATTGTAAGAAAATTGAGTGGTGTTGAATATTTAAAAGTGACAATATTTTAACCATACTGTATCAGTCTGGTTTCTTTACATCCAGAGATAACTGGATGATAATGAAGGAGGATACTGTCAAAATCACACTGAAGAGAGTCAAATGGCTTTTTTTGGCTTCATCCAATATGCTCTTTAAATTCATAACCAAAAATAGAGTAATATTGTTTCTAATCCAGATAATAATCTTTTGCTGATATTATTACAGACAGACAGCAAAAGATGAAATTTAGTCTACTGAAATGAACAGTGGGAGAAAAATTTACAAATCACATGTTTTTAGCTCCTTGGGAAATTAAAAACATGCAGTATCTTCATAGTACAAGGTGTCCCATTCAAAAGCCCCTGATTTCAAAGACACAGTAGACACGACAATGAAAAATGCACCACACTGTAGAGCATCTCAAAGAATTTATTTATTTATCATCATTATACCTCTACATGTGAACCATTTGTAGCACAAAGAATATCGAGTCTATATTCAATATCTTGCCAAGTTCTTTGTAACATTTCCTCTGTTATTGTTGCAATTGCATTAGTGATATGATGTCGCAATGTAGGAATATTGTCCACTTTGGTCGCATACATGCAGTCCTTCATGAATCCCCACATGAACAAATCAAGCGGCGTAATGTCAGGTGAACGCGATGGCCAGGCAATGGGTCATCCATGTCCAATCCAACTATTGGCAAATTTCCTATCCAGTAACTTGTGAACAGCCGTTGACCATTGCGGCGTAGCTCCAACTTGTCGTAAAATGATGTTGGGTTGCAAGTCTTGTCTCTGAGGGTACACAAACTGCTCCAACATGTCCAGATACACTGATCCATTCACTGTTTGTTTTGCAAAGAAGAACGGTCCAGCAATTGTCATGCATTACCCGCACCAGATGTTTAGTTTAAGGGCTATCACGAACATCTTTAATGACAATGTGCAGATTTGGCGAACCCCAAATCCAAACATTATGCCTACTAACCCTTCCTGATAGATGAAAGGTTGCCTCATCTGAGAATAAACATATTTCCAGGCATCCCTATCAATATGCTGCAGCATATCCACAGCAAATTGTTGTTGGTGTGGTTTGTCGTTTGGCATCAAATGTTGTAGAATTTGCACTTTGTAAGCACACATATGAAGATGCTGGTGAACTACCTGATGCAATGTTGATCGAGGTACATCAAGTTGCCTAGATGCTTGACGAATTGACTTACGTGGGCTTCTGAGAAACGTTTGTCTGATGTCCTCCACTGTCCCTTCTGAAACTCCATAACGTGCACCGCCAGAATATTTCAGAACACTTCCTGTTGCCAGAAACTTCCTATATCATTCCTTAATTGTTTTCACATCAAGTGGATCACATTCACACACGACGATAATTTCTTTGCACAGCAATCGACGATTTTGTTTCTGCAAACCACACTACTGGATGCGCGCGCTGCTGTGGAGTCACCATTTTCACTTCATGAGACCATTCTGTAGTCTGGCGACGATACATGCTACTTCTGACGTGGGAATATAAATTCTTTGAGATGCTCTACAATGAGGTGTATTTTTCATTGTGTTATCTACTGTCATTTTTCTCTCCTGGGTCCTTGAAATAAGGGAGGTTTGAGTGGGACACCCTGTATTATTAGTTGGAGAAAAAACTGACATTGTTATATTTTGTGAGAAGCACATTAGCAACACATTAAAAAATTCAAGCATATTAGTATATGGTAAACATTATTTTGTTGTACATAAACCAATATGACAACTTAGAACTTAGCAAATTATATAATTTTCACAGTAATGCTTACGTTGTTAGTATATTAAATAATGAGGCAATATTCTGATTATCATCACTACCAGCATAAAATTTGTGATGTCGGTCAGTCCTAAGCACATCCTTACGAACCATACTCGTAACGTAAGCCAGTTCATCGGTTACCTGTAACACCAGGTCAGTGTCATTAGGAACATTTTTAAAATTTTTACCAATATCAACAGTAATTTTATGTTTTACATTATATATCTTCTGAAATATTCCAATATTTTCCTTGACAGGGTAACATTAATGAAAAGCTCTGTAGCAAAGAATTAAAAATGTAGTAGGAGCACTATTATATTTTCTATACATAAATGATCTGGTGAACTGGGTGGGCAGAGAGCTCCAGTTGTCTGTTGATGACACTGTAGTGTTCAGGAAGATGTCAAAGTTTAGTAACTGTAGGATATTACAAGACTATTTAGACAAAATTTCTAGTTGGTATGATGAATGAAAGCTGGTTCTAAATTTAGAAAAATGTCAGTTAACATGGATGAACAAGAAAAACAAACTCATAATGTTCGGCCAGAGCATTAGTGGTGTCTTGCTTCAAACAGTCACGTTCTTTAAATATCTGGGTGTAATACTATAAAGCAATATGAAACGGAACAAGCATGTAAGAAATTATGGCAGAGAAGATGTACAGTTTATTGTGAGAGTTTTGGGAAAGTAGCGTTCACCTGTAAAGGAGACCACATACAGGATGCTAGTCTGACCTATTCTTGAGTACTGATTGAGTGTTTGGGATCCACATCAGGGCAGATTAAAGGAAGACATCGAAGCAATTCAGAGGTGAGCTGCTAGATTTGTTATCAGTAGGTTTGAACAACATACCAGTGTTACGGAGATGCTTCGGGAACTCAAATGGGATCATGTAAGAGAAAAAGTACCACCACTGCTGTATCTTGACAATGTCTTTATTGTCTCACAGGACTAGTTTCAGCGGCACATTACTGTCATCTTCAGGCTCCACCACTGCTAAAAGCATATTATATTTCCTTGGTGCATTTATTGTGAAGTCTTTGTTACCAGCACACATGGGATAGCTTTCCTTAGGAGTCTCCACACGACACTGTGTTGTCTCCAATGGGAGGAGAGGAGGGCAGGGGAAGGTGGATACGATGGAAGCCCTCAAATGACTGTGGATTCTTCCTCAAACATTTCTGACACAAACTGAGAGAACGTGGCAAATGGGAAGGCACAAGTCACGTGCACGGTATGGGATACATTGTCAGGCAGTAGGTTTCTGTAATATTCATTGGTGTGAGAAAAAGGCAGATATATCAGAGGCCCATTTATCCTCTGTAAACACCCTCCCTATCCACAAATACTTTCATGAATTGTCTGAAGAGTACTCTACGATGTGCAGAGTGCATAGATACCCAAGTGAGGCAGTAGCTCTAGAACCTCTAACAAAGTAGTAGTGCTGGATTGTATAACTGCTCCTCAGTTGTTGAATTGGTGCTCTGATGTACTGTGGCTTATCTATTCACTGTCACAATTCATAATACTTGATGGAAGCTCCTCTAATTAAAATGTAATTGCCCACAGCACTTTACACCAGAGGCAGGTATTTTACCTATATCATACTACAGCCATGTAAAAGCCAGTGCTTGCATGACTTCACAGATGGCCCTAAATATTAGTTCAACTGAGCTTATATTGGGCACCTTGTGCCATCCTGCACTTGACTGTCATATTGATGGCTCGTTCAAGCTCTAATGATATCCTTGTAATATGACACTCTAAACTTTTCAATTTGTCATGATACTAGGATCAACTACCATCTGTTTGCTTTTCATCTCCTCCCCCTCCCCCTCCTTCCCTACCCATGGTACTTGCCGATTGCATCAACTTAGAAGCTTCTATTTCATACAGAGTGGTGCGACTGCATACCTCAGCACGCGACATAAATTGCCAGGCGATAAATGTAAATCACTCCGACCTACCCTACCGACTTTAGAATCACTACTTGAAGGAAAAAAAAAAACAACACCACACACACAGTTCTATAACCTACAGTTTCCTTAATTATGTGTTATAACTGTAGTTCTCACACCTAAAATGCAGTAATAGATCTCAAGCAGACAAACTGGAACACACAAAAAAACGTGTATTTGCTGATGGTATCTTAGCTAGTTAAAAATACCATGCAAACATACTAAGACAACTTACTGAAATGAGATTAGCTATGGTATATAGTTTTTTCTCACAGAACACTACACACTATAACATTAGATTATAAAAGTCTACATCTTGGTCGCATGCTTCTTTATTAAACTGATACCGGTTTTGGTTTTGCAGCCATCATCAAATCTAACAATTACTGCACCAATACAAAGGTGTATAGTCAGTATATGACTGTGCTGATGATGTGCTTACAAGTCACTGCTGTATTTGTGTTATTTGACGATGGCTGCAAAGCCAGAAACTTATCAGTTTTAATAAAGAAGCATACATATAAGCCACCCGAAGTTCAGTGGCCACCTGAATATCTACCACCACACTCCCCTCACCCTGCCACTTGTACAGACAATTTTAACAGGTATCGTGCAATGTGAAAAGCTACCACCCATGATCAGAATGTTATTGTACTTGCAGAATTGGCTGAAGAAAACAGTTTAAGCCTCATTTTTTTATGCAAAAGATACGGGTACATTCAGGTCTGCTGCATGGAGCAGAGATTACAACGCAGATCGCTACTTCTTATCACAAAATTCTCAAAACCAGCCTCTAAATATGTGCAGAATAGTTCTACATGACTTTCCAAACAGCCAACACCAACCAGTCATTTATGAAGTGAAGTTTAAGATTTTGGTTATTCGATCCGTTTCTAAATGAAAATGAAATTTCGAATGAGCAAACTGGCAAAGGATTGATAAAGCTATCAGCTGGATACCAGTTTCATTTGAAAATTATGAATGATTTGTTGGTGCTGTAATCTTATCTGCAAAGAAATTTATACCAACTGGATACCATAACGAACATATATCGGGGCGGAGTTATGAATTCAAAGAACTTTGTGTGTCATATACCGTGGATGGCGAGATCCTGGTCTAGCTCATGAACTGAAGCAAAAACTGAATGAATCAAGAAGAGAGAAGGGGATCAAAACAACAACTGAGTTGGATTTTAAGAAACCAAGTTGACAGTCCTGGAGAATGGTGAAGAAGTTCGGTGGAAGTAGCCCAACAATTCATGCAGATTACTCAGTGACATCAGACCAAATAGCAAACAGAATTGTTTCACTCTTGAAAGCCCCATGAAACAAAAAACATACAAGAAAAATAAAAAAGGAAATTCATAGCATTTGACAAACAACATCTGCCGGTACACAATTCTCTCGGGACTTCACACCGAAGAAACTACAAACAGCCTTTCAGGATGTAAAGACAGACAAGTAATATGGTTTTGATGGGATGCACTCAAATTACTAAAACTATTGCTACCCTGAAACCAAAAAATCTCTCAGATAGAGTAGAAACTTATCGTCCAATAGCACTTTTTAGTTGTTGCGACAAACTTGTGGACACACCTCCATAAGACTGGGTAACCACAAGAATACTGGGAAACAAGCAGGTTTCATCCCGAACAGAAACTGCACAGACCAAATTCTAAGCCTAACTACACATATAAAAGCTGGATTTCAGAAACAACAGAAGTCTTCATAGACTTGACTGCTGCTAACAATACAGAGTGGAAAGAAGGGCTCTTATATAAGCTGATCACAGTCATCCCCTGCCAAACAATATAGAGACTAATCAATAAAATGCTCTCATCAGACTGTCACTTATGAATAGTGCAGGGTAATCTCATACGCGAAGAAGGAAAATAATGGACTACCTGGAGGGTTGGTATTATCCCTCTATTCTTTTCAACCTTTATATTTCTGACATATCTGAAACCAGCACAAAGAAGTTTGGCTATGGTGACGATCTAGGACTTGTGGTTCAACACAAAGAGTGATGAAAGCACTCTAAATTACAATCTCAACAAAATATGTAAATATTTCACCATGTGGAGACCCGTACCCCATCTCTCTAAAACTGAAACCATCAGTTTCTACTTAAACAATGAAGTAGCATGTTATAAACTGGTGATCAATATAAATGACACATTGCTTCCCTACCAGAGTCACTCAAATTATCTTGGAATGACTGCTGACAAGATGCTGTCTTTCAGGAAGTATCTAGAAAAACTTCTTGGAAATTAAGCACACGAAACAGCCTTATCCAAAAACTCTGCTGTACTAGCTGGGAAGCAACAGCAGATACACTTTAAACTTTGGTGGTCAGTTTAGTGTTTTCTGCAGCTGATTATTGTGCTTGTTGAAGAGTCCTCACATAAATAAGATTGACACTCAGCTCAGTAAAGAATAATTTCCATTTGTTTAATAACTATTCCCTTATGCTAGCTTCCAACACTCAGCCACATAGTTCCTCCTTGTTAAGAAGGCAGGAACCCTGCTGAAAGAATATTCTAAAATAATGAATAATCTTCAACTTCCCAACCATGAAAATATTCCTAGGTTGAGAACAAACCAACTTCCAGAAATCCACCTCTGAGACTGACTCTCAGCAGCTTGCTGATAACAACTTCAACGTTGACAGCAAATGGCATGAAATCTGGACTACACATGCTCCATTTGAAGTGTGATCTCTCACGGGCTCTCTCCAAGGGCTTTGAACTTCCACAGTATCACTGGGAGAACATAAATCGCATTCAAATAGGAAGTGGAGTGTGTGCGTACAACCTGCACAAATGGGGTAAAGCTGCTCATCCCAAGCTGAGACTGGAGCACTGAAGCAGACCATCTGGCACATTGTCGAGGAGTATACGCTGAGAGCTTACCTGTGTGATACAAATCACTTTCATGGCCACAATATCATGCCTTGACAAGATAAGCTGACTGGACATTAGAATATAACACCAGTTTTTTATGTATTACCTGTATTCGTGTGTCTATGTATCTTCTACATATTTTTGACTGTACTTCATGTGTAGTACCATACATTAATAAATAAATAAAGTAAGAAAGAAAGAAAGAAAGAGGTGTGTGATTAAGACACTGACTTTTCTAATCTAATCTGATACAGAGGTCATCAGTCTCCTCAGAAGGTCCAAATGGCACCATTTCGCAGACTATGAAATTATATATACTGCTTCAAACCAAAAGAAAATTGGCTGTCCCCATTACTAATGAAGGAATTTTCCCATCAGTTGGTGTCATATAGCTGATTACATATATTTTACAACCAACTGCTGGATAATGATTCCCTCCACATTTTCTATTCTTACAGTTTCATGTTAATGTAATCTACTTCCTTCCATAAGTGCACATCATCTTGGCCTTTTATTATCTCTTGCAATCCAACTAAGAACTTCTCTGGTCCATCTGCCAACCACTGGCTGAGCTCAATGTCCCACTTACATCCATTTCAAAGTCAATTGAAGTTTTAAGATTATCTATTCACTCCCCATGTGTGCAGCATAGTAAAAATGTTGACAGCGTGTTACCATAGTAGTTTGGAGGCAGTCAGGTGAGCATGGCATGGTGTAGCCAATAACAATCTCTCAACTGTTGGCATCTACAGAGCAAAATAAACTTTCTGTTGCAGATACAGCAGAAGTTTAGTTTAAAAAATCTCTATTTTGCTTACTGCTCCATGTCATTTTTACTAATTTTATTTATTTTGTTGTCAGTCTACTGATTGTTTCCAACTGCCCTACATTAAAAAAGGCAAATTGTTCTATGAATTCACCATTAACTACACAATTTTCTTTCTAAAATTTTGACTATTGATTATCTCAGTCTTATTATTTATTTGAAACTTACTGTATTTTGTACTTCCATTCATTGTTGAAGTTTATCAACACTGTAGGAAAATTTCGTCATCAAAAATGTGGCAGTACTGGCATTTTCCATTAACACTAATTGCTACTCTTTTTCCTCTCCTGAAACCCAGCTTGTTCTTTTGCTGAAGTAAAATCCAACTGCCCTCTCCCCCTCACTTTTTCTATGTACAGTCATTACACATCTAACCTATTCCTATCTTCTTTGAATGTCATAAATTGATTTTATGATTACTAAGTATGTAAAAATTAGACGTGTCAGGTAAGTATTGTAAGATAGTCCATACGCATAATAAGCAGTGGAGGATGTCAGAAAATATAAATATTACTAATAAATAAAATTATACTGTCATATGCATGTAGTAGTAATAAATTATACCTGTCCATTCTGCACCATGTTTTTCCAACAATCACGCAACGACTGGTATTCATAAGACTTCTTCTTCATATAGTCCATTCTCTCCTTCCCAGACATTCCTTCTGGATAAACATTTAATATATGCTTCCACACAACTTTCCTGTAAAGGCAAAAATTCATAGTCCACATAAGTAACTATCTTCCTGACTAATAACAGCTATTCCCTCTCTAGATACAGAAACACCACTAGAAAATTACTGCATAACTTACTCAAAAGCTGGAAAGTACAAGCTTTAACAGAAGGTTTATCTTATGAAATAGCTACAACAGTCACTGGAGTAATGGTAAATTTTACTTTATTTCTTCTCAATATGTATGAGTCAAATTAAGAGGTGAATACAATCTCTTGGTCAGCATAATGTGCATTATAATGGAAGTTGAAGAGCCCATATTGGTATCTTCTTCCAACATATTTGTCTAGAAACATTAACACATGAAGATTCTCATCTACATAATAAACAGGTAGAAGGGGACCTGGGAGAAGATCACTTTGGGTTCCACATAAATCTAGAAACAGGAAAAGCAATACTAACCTTATGACTTACCTTAGGAGATAAAGAGTGAAGTAAAAACCACATTTATATTTTTTGTAAATTCAAAAGAAAGTAAGTTTTGGACAATGTTGAATTGAATACACTCTTTGGTATTTTGAAATTATCATGGATAACATAAAGGGGGGGGGGGGGGGGGGGGGGGGGAAGGCTAGCTGCAACTTACATACGAAGCAGATTACTGTTATATGAGTAACAAGACATGAAAGAGAGGCAGTAGTTCAGACTGGAGTGAAGCTATCCCCATTTTATTCAATCTGTACATTAATCAAGCAGGACAGGAAACCAACAAGAAATTTTGAGAGGGAATTAAAATCCAGAGAGAAGAAATAAAAAAATTTAAGTTTGCCAATAACATCATAATTATGTCAGGAACTGAAATGATCTTGGAAGATCAGCTGAATGGAATGTATAGTGCCTTGAAATGAAGTTATAAGACAAACATAAAAGTAAAACAGGACTAATGGAGAGTAATCAAATTAAATTATGTGATGCTGAGGGAATAAGACAAGAAATTAGAAACTAAAAATCGTAGATATGTTTTTCTGTTTGGACAGAAAAATAACTAGCAATGGTTGAAGTAAAGAGGGCATAAAATGCAGACAGCAAGAAAAGGGTTTCTGAAAACGAGAAATTTGTTAACACTGGATATAAATTTAAGTGTTAGAAAGTTTTTCCTGCAAGTATTTATATAGGGTATAGCCTTTTATGGAAATGAAATGTGGATGATAAAGAGTTCAGTGAAGCAGAAAACAGAATGTGGTGCTACCAATTACATGGGTAGATTGGATAACTAATGAAGAGGTACTGAATTGAAATGAGAAAACAAATTTGTGGGTGTCAGTTGACTAAAAGAAGGGTCTGCTTAATGGGACACATGCATCAAAGATTAGTTAATTTGGTAATGGATAGAATGGGAGAGGGGTTTAGTCTTCTTGAGGAAGACCAAGGCTTGACTGTAGTGACCAGGTTCAAGTGGGTGTAGGCTGCAGTAATTATGCAGAGGTGAAGAGACTTGCACACATTAGACTAGTGTGGAGAGATGCATCTAACAAATTTCTGGACTGAGGACCACAATAACATCACTTTATAATACATGTTCAAACTATTATTCTACACAAGAAATGTCACTTGTATCCTGGGTACTGTCACATATTTGGGATTTCCTCTTTGAGAACTGCTCGACAGGTTCAGAGAAGAAAAGGATCACCTAACTGAAGATTACCACCCAGTTTCCATGAGTGTGTCCATAAGCATAGAAGAGCAGAATAGGTCATGAGAGGAGAATAATAAAATCACCATAAGATAACTGTCCTGCAAAATTTAGTTTGAACCACCAAAAATGGAAGGAATCATTTCTACAGAACTTAGACAACAAAGATTATTAGATCGTCTCAGGCTAATCGATAGATATGCATAACAGTCTGTCTAAAGGACTAATGGCTGGCAGAGTTCAGAAACAGAAGGTTTGAGATTCTTGATGCGCTCAAAGTAACTGATGGAAGTAATATGGACAACACTATTACTTCTCTACTTGGCAAATAGTTGCAGTTCATCTACTAATAAAGCTATGATAATTATGAGAAGTAAGAAAAGATAGATATTATTGAAGAAAAGAGTCACATTAAACATGGGTCTAGGCATTGTGGTCTACTTTCATCAGAGGTGGTAGGCCAATACATATTTCTCATACATCTCTCGTCAACAAGTTATTGCAGGGTTTCCATCATCTGATGGACAAAGAAATCATAAATGTTCAGATTTTGTTTATCTGCTGGGTAAATTTATCAAAAAGTCTGAAGGGTACTCCGGGAATAGCAGAAGATGAGAAATCTAGAAAAAACCAAAACCAAGGAAAATTTCAGAAATATTGCAATTTGCTTCAGGGCTGATAATGAAGAATAAAAATTTAGTCATAAAAGGGAGAACATTTGAGCTGTTACTTTCACAACCCCCTTCTTCTTCAGTACGCCATATATTAAACAGAAAGCATACACTGAAAAGAATTTAATTTCACAGAATTTTTTCCAAGATGCATAGAGCAAGATAGAACGCTGATTTCATACATCTACATTTATATCTACAAATATACTCTGCAAAACACCATGTGGTGTTTGGCAGAGGGTACCATGTACAACTACTATTCATTTCCTTTCCTGTTTCACTTACAAGTGGAGGGAGGGAAAAATGACTGTCTATGTGCCTCCATGAGCGCCCTAATTTCTCTTCTCCTGTGCCCATGGACCTCTGGCAATAGAATTATTCTGCAGTTACCTGCAAAATGCCTGTTGTCTAAATTATCTTAATGGTATAAATATCTCAATAGTGTTCTGTGAAAAGAATGCCATCTTCCCTCCAGGGATTCCCATCTGAGTTCACAAAGCATCTCTGTAACAGCTGTGCATTGATCAAACCCACTGATACCGAATCTAGCAGCATGGCTCTAGATTGCTTTGTTGTCTTCCTTCAATCTAGTGTGGTGGGAATTCCAAACACTTAAGCTGTACTCAAGAATGGGTTGCACAAGTATTTTATATGCAGTCTCCCTTGTAGGTAAGCTACACTTTTCTAAAACTCTCTCACTAAACCAAAGTCAATCTGTGACAAAGCAAGCTGGTAAAATTTCAATTCCCCTCTTGTTTTGCCATATCTGCCTCCTTAAATTCGTTTTGTTAGTTTTAACTATTTACCATTAGCATAAGTGAATATTATCTGCATTTCCATAAAAGAGAAAGGTTAGCCTGCAGTTTTAAAGAATATAACACCAGATCTAATTTCATGCTTAGTTTTATGTATGTAATTAATTTTCTAATTTATTTTGACTATTCCTAGTTAGTTTCTTTCAACATACGGCGAAATCAGTAATTGTTTCATAACAAATTGTATTGTTGACATATAAACAAATATAAATTCTGTACTAATTATGAACATTTGGAAGACAAAATACTAGTAATCTTAAAGTATCTATTTGGCTCTACTTGAAAACATGTTAATCGAATGAGTTAAGTTTTAATTGCAATTCCTGTAGTTAACTTTTAACAATGTTTCCGCCATCCACCTAACCTTTGTAACCTCTTGGTTCGTCCCTATGAAATCCCCAAACCACCTTCCCTACCCTCTGGCTCCTACCCTTGTAACCGCCCCCAGTGTAAGGCCTGTCCCATGCACCCTCCCACCACCACCTACTCCAGTCCTGTAACCCGTAAGTTGTACACGAGCAGAGGCAGAGCCACATGTGAAAGCACCCATGTGATTTACCAACTGACATGCCTACACTGTGAAGCGATCTATGTGGGAATGACCAGCAACAAACTGCCCATTCGCATGAACGGACACAGGCAGACAGTGTTTGTTGGTAATGAGGATCACCCTGTGGCTAAACATGCCTTGGTGCACGGCCAGCACATCTTGGCACAGTGTTACACCGTCCGGGTTATCTGGAAACTTCCCACTGACACCAACCTATCAGAACTCCGGAGATGGGAACTTGCCCTTCAATATATTCTCTCCTCCCGTTACCCACCAGGCCTCAACCTCCACTAATTTCAATTTGCCGCCCCTCGTACCTCATCTGTCATTCAACAACATCTTTGCCCCTGTACATCCGCCTCGACTGTCATCTCTACCCAAGCTCTTTGCATTTACATATGTCTGCCTGTGTCTGTATATGTGTGGATGGATATGTGTGTGTGCGGACGAGTGTATCCCTGTCCTTTTTTCCCCCTAAGGTAAGTCTTTCCGCTCCCGGGATTGGAATGACTCCTTACCCTCTCCCTCAAAACCCACATCATTTTGTCTTTCCCTCTCCTTCCCTCTTTCCTGATGAAGCAACCTAGGGTTGCGAAAGTTTGAAATTTGTTTGTGTGTTTTTTATTGTCTCCTGTCAACATACCAATGCTTTCGTTTGGTAAGTTACAGCATCTTTGTTTTTAGATATATGTTTCCCACGTGGAATGTTTCCCTCTATTATATATATATATATATATATGAGAGAGAGAGAGAGAGAGAGAGAGAGAGAGAGAGAGCAGTCCTTTCACTCTTCCTAGAGCTCTCATGATGATATCCTAGTCTCTGATGAACACACACACACTCGAAGACAATGTACTGGGCTCTATTACCTAAGAAGTCTTTGAGCCACTCACATATCTGGGAAATTTAACATAAGCAAACGAATGTTTACCTTATGGTAAATGTCATCCATAGTTACAATGTAGAGTTACTTATGACAAACATCACAGTGCCAGGCATCTCAGAGAAACATTGTTAAGAATTATCTGATGCAACCTTGCACGTTCATAGAGGTGAAATTCTGAGAGAGTGCTGTGATATTTACTACTCATAATATTAATGAACTTGTAAAATATTCACAATAAGGCAATCCTGTGTGCTACACAGTTGTTTTCTGTGAGTCAGTGTTTATATAGCATCTTGCACTTTTCATTTTGTAGCTCTGATTATTAATATCACCTACAGCATCATTTAAAGACACTACAGCTAGACCCTCCCTCCCCCTTCCCCCCTCCCCTCCTCTCCCCTCTGCTATCAGGTGAAGAGTTGCTGGGTTCCCATTAAAAGGTTGGGTGTGAACGACACACAGGAAGTGGCTACTAGAGTAGTAGAGTATGTGTAGCTTGCATAAAGTTTTTTCTTTTTCTTTCTTTCTTTCTTTTTTTTTTATAGATTAAAGAAACTCGTACCTGAGGTCAGAGACAAACTGTGCATCAAAATCAAAGTTACATCAGCCACAATCATCTCAGAGAATGCTCACCCTTTCAGACTGAATATAGGAAAGGTTAATATGACATCAGTAATCTGTAGGATCATCCAAGGAGAGATCCAGAATTAACAGCGATTACTGAAAGTTATAATGCTCAAATAGTGTTAGGAACAGAAAACTGGTTGAAACCAGAAGTAAAGAGCAACAAAATCGTAAGTCAAAATTGGAATTTTTATTCATAAGGCTAGGTTAGTCATGTCAGGAGCTGTAGCGGTAAAATATTTCAGAGAAGACTTACAGAATATTGTTAGTGATTTTCCCAATCATGCTACAGTGATAGGAGGCGACTACAGTGTCCCATTTAGAGTCATACTACCAAAACAGGTGCCAGAGACAGGGATTTTTGAAACATTATTCTGAATGTCTTGTCCGAAAATTACTTTGAGCATATAATTAGAGAACCAAATTGTGAAGGTTATGTCTTAGATCATCTAGTACAAATAGACCTGAACTTATTGAATCAGTTAACTTATAGGTAGGCATTGGTGATCATAGGGCTGTGAAACCAATTATAACTAAGGGTTTTACAAGGAATGTTAAGAAAGGTAGGAGAATATTTTTGCTCAGCGTGGCTGACAGGAAACAAATTGCACAGTATCTGAGTAGGGAGAATCATATATTTGGCACTGAGGATCAAGATTTGTAACACAGATGGGAAAAATACGAAGAATTGCCTTAGACAAGTGTGTTCTGAGCAAGGCCATAAGGCATATGAAAGACCCACCGTGGTTTGACATCCATGTTAGAAAACATAAGTAAACTAAGACAGGTTCATCACAGATTCAAGAGAAGTCAAATGAAAGCTGAACTATGTGAAGAATGAGTGTAAGAAGAGCAGCCAGAGAAGTGTTCAATACTATAAACAAAGTGTGTCACAAATACAGTTTGTAGTAAAGAAGTAATAAGTGAGATCATTAAGCCTAATGCAGAAGTTTTATTTCATGCTGTGGTCTTCAGTCCTGAGACTGGTTTGATGCAGCTCTCCATGCTACTCTATCCTGTGCAAGCTTCTTCATCTCCCAGTACATACTGCAGCCTACATCCTTCTGAATCTGCTTAGTGTATTCATCTCTTTGTCTCCCTCTACGATTTTTACCCTCCACGCTGCCCTCCAATACTAAATTGGTGATCCCTCGATGTCTCAGAACATGTCCTACCAACCGATCCCTTCTTCTAGTCAAGCTGTGCCATGAGCTCCTCTTCTCCCCAATTCTATTCACTACCTCCTCATTAGTTATGTGATCTACCCATCTAACCTCAGCATTCTTCTGTAGCACCACATTTCGAAAGCTACTACTCTTCTTGTCCAAACTATTTATCGTCCACGTTTCACTTCCATACATGTCTACACTCCATACAAATACTTTCAGAAACGACTTCCTGACACTTAAATCTATACTTGATGTTAACAAATTTCTCTTGTCCAGAAACGCTTTCCTTGCCATTGCCAGTCTACATTTTATATCCTCTCTATGTCAGTCATCATCAGTTATTTTGCTCCCCAAATAGCAAAACTCAATTACTACTTAAAGCGTTTCATTTCCTAATCTAATTCCCTCAGCATCACCCGATTTAATTGGACTACATTCCATTATCCTCGTTTTGCTTTTGTTGATGTTCATCTTATATCCTCCTTTCAAGACACTGTCCATTCCATTCAGCTGCTCTTCCAGGTCATTTGCTGTCTCTGACAGAATTACAACGTCATCGGCGAACCTCAAAGTTTTTATTTCTTCTATATGGATTTTAATTCCTACTTTGAATTTTTCTTTTGTTTCCTTTACTGCTAACTCAATATACAGATTGAATAAAATCGGGGATAGGCTACACCCCTGTCTCACTCCCTTCCCAACCACTGCTTCCCTTTCATGTCCCTCAACCCTTATAACTGCCATCTGGTTTCTGCACAAATTGTAAATAGCCTTTTGCTCCCTGTATTTTACCCCTGCCACATTCAGAATTTGAAAGAGAGTATTCCAGTCAACATTGTCAAAAGCTTTCTCCAAGTCTACACATGCTAGAAATGTAGGTTTGCCTTTCATTAATCTATTTTCTAAGATAAGTCGTGGGTTAGTATTGCCTCATGTGTCCCAACATTTCTACGGAATCCAAACTGATCTTCCCCAAGGTCAGCTTCTACCAGTTTTTTATTTGTCTGTAAACAATGTGTGTTAGTATTTTGCAGCTGTGGCTTATTAAACTGATAGTTCGGTAATTTTCACATCTGTCATCACCTGCTTTCTTTGGGATTGGAATTATTATATTCTTCTTGAAGTCTGAGGGTATTTCACCTGTCTCATACAACTTGCTCACTAGATGGTAGAGTTTTGTTAGGCCTGGTTCTCCCAAGGCTGTCAGCAGTTCTAATGGAATGTTGTCTCCTCCTGGGGCCCTGTTTCGACTTAGGTCTTTCAGTGCTCTGTCAAACTCTTCACACAGTATCTTAGAACTGGGTTTCCATCTGAGCTCTTGATAGTCATGCAAGTGGTTCTCTTTTCTCCAAAGGTCTCCTTAATTTTGCTGTAGTCAGTATCTATCTTACCCCTAGTCATATGTGCCTCCACATCCTTACATTTGTCCTCTAGCCATCCCTGCTTAGTCATTTTGCACTTCCTGTCGATCTCATTTTTGAGACATTTGTATTTCTTTTTGGCTGCTTCATTTACTGCATTTTTGTGTTTTCTCCTTTCATCAATTAAATTCAATA
The DNA here is from genome assembly GCF_023864345.2 of Schistocerca serialis cubense. Classification (NCBI taxonomy): domain Eukaryota; kingdom Metazoa; phylum Arthropoda; class Insecta; order Orthoptera; family Acrididae; genus Schistocerca; species Schistocerca serialis. The sequence goes on from NC_064639.1 coordinate 463,306,071, forward strand.
TCTCTTCTGTTACCCGAGGATTTCTATTAGCCCTCATCTTTTTACCTACTTGATCCTCTACTGCCTTCACTATTTCATCTCTCAAAGCTACCCATTCTTCTTCTACTGTATTTCTTTCCCCCATTCTTGTCAATCATTCCCTAATGCTCTGTCTGAAACTCTCCACAACATTTGGTTCTTTCAGTTTATCCAGGTCCCATCTCCTTAAATTCCCACCTTTTTGCAGCTTCTTCAGTTTTAATTTACAGTTTATAACCAATACATTGTGGTCAGAGTCCACATCTGCCCCTGAAATGTCTTACAATTTAAAACCTGGTTCCTAAATCTCTGTCTTACCATTATATAATCTATCTGATACCTTTTAGTATATCCAGGATTCTTCCATGTATACAACCTACTTTTGTGATTCTTGAACCAAGTGTTAGCTATGATTAAGTTATGCTCTGTGCAAAATTCTACCAGACGTCTTCCTCTTTCATTTCTTAGCCCCAATCCATATTCACCTACTATGTTTCCTTCTCTTACTTTTGCAAGTGGTGAAAGTGCCGCCCTACCACACTATACCGCGTAAGGTTCTATAAACAATTCTTCAGTTATTTAAGAAACCAGAAAGGTAACAACCAGTACAATGGTCTGGAACCTAGCTAAAACATTAAATGCATGCTTCTTCTCAACAAAGTTGAACAAACTGTACCAACAACCAAATGTAGACATCTGTACCAACAACCAAACTTAGACATCTGTACCAACAACCAAATGTAGACATCTGTACCACGCCAAATGCCGAACAGTTACCTTAGTGTTATCAAAATTGCCACGTGTCACTATTGCTACAATCAGAGTAATGGATTTTGGTTGAAAATTTTTATCACAATTGTTTTTATTCTTCAAACCTGCAAACAACCATCCAGGCTTTCTGTTGCAAAACTCCTGACGGGCACATTTTTTATTATACACCAGTTGCATAACAATGGTTCACTTCAAAATTTAAGATTTTTGTTGATATAGGATTGTTTTACTACTAGAAAAGGTAAGAAACACTGAAGGAAATGTTGGTTATGCATGGTTTTGGTTGCATTAAATTCCATATTGTTTGCACATCTCAAAGTACATTAACATTGTGTTGTAATACAATAGGAATCAGATGTAATAAAGATACACTCTGTCTGGGTAAATTTTTATGCTTATACAAATACTTTTGCTACAGCCTGTCTTCAGATGTGAACAACTTTCCTTATAGTTCAGTATGGTAAACTTAACAGATTCTTCACCTTGCTGATACATTGCAATTCACAGTGATTAGGTATGATTTGCTTTATGATTTTTTATTTTTTTATTTGAGTACAGCCACTATATGATCAGGTTTATATTATAGTGCAATCTTCTCCTGTTTCAGATATGGACCTGACAATGGCCCATAAGAAAGGTCAAAACTGATAATCCAAATAAACCAAAAAAGTGACCCAGTTGGAGTCTGTATTTCTGCATGATACTGAAAATAGTTGCAGCATCCACAGACACATCTACATTTCATAAACTATTTTTTTAATATCATTTGAGACATTTCACAGTTTAATCTCTAATTCTTAGGTACTTTCAGTCTATAGTTGGTCTACAATATCTGCATAGGTGTCCATTTGAGTGATGACATAGTGTTACATCAGGATGCTGCCACTACCTTTTAGTTTCATACTATCTGTACATACTCTCAGTTGTTAGCTATGGAATTCTTTTATGAGGAACAAATGCATAAAATACGAAGACAATTTTCAGACTAGAGAAAAGGGCTGCAAGAAATTAAGATTATACAATAAATTTCTTGAAGAGATTACAGAGATTATTAAAACGATCTTATTTAACCCTCTAACCATGGGTGATCTTCCTACTTTTTTGTATAAAATCAAAAGACATTTTTATTCAATAGTACAAATAGTAGTTAGGATAGGATTATGGAAATACAAGAAGAGAACTGAAAACTTACTTTAGAGTTTATTTTTAAGTGACATTTAATGCAAATGATATGGGAAACACTAAAATTGCATTCAACATTATGAAATAAGAATAAGCTTATTGATAAACTTTCTAAGTGTTATGTATCTTAAATTGTGTTCAATACACAAGCTTGGGAATATGGTTACAAAACTGCTGCCATCAGAACGTATATGTGTAAGTATGTGAGAGAGACTGCAGAATGTGTAAAATGTAACTCTTGCTGTTTCAGACGGCAAAATACTTCCTACGACATTCCAGAGTAAAAGAGTTGACAGGAAAATAGCAGCTTGCTATGATCCAGAGAAACAGAAAAGTATTTGACAAGAAAATTATGACTTCTAATATGCGAACAGAGCAGAAGTTATGTGCAACACAATAATCACAGGCCCCATGAAATTGTCCGAAAAGAGCTGAATGTACATGTTCTCATTGCCCATGACTGGAGGGTTAAACAGACAGTGAAAAGTACTTATCAAGCAACAACTTTTACGTAGTGAAGGATTACTTAGATATTACAGAACAGGAGTTTGACAAAAACTGTAACAATTTTCACCTATTTTTTCTCAAAAATCATACACTAAAGCTTTTTGTTGTGTGGTAATAATATCTTATCCTTTATATATGCTTAGTATCTCACTCATTATGGACGGATGTTGACTCAGTTTATCAGGCAAGGAAAATGAAGTTGCAGTCTACAAAGTGGAAACCAATCACCACCACCACCACCACCACCACCACCATCACCACCACCATCACCTTCTTCTTCTTCTTCATGGCCTGATTTCAGGAGGTTGTGTAGTGTGTGCAGGAGTGATTGGTGTTGAGACATGAATGAAAGTGTAGCACTAGATTTTTACATCAAGAAATGACTTCTTTGGAAGAATGTCTAAACAAAACAATATTGTGCACTAGGACTAAATGAAGATGACGTGCTATTTTAAGCAGATTGGCCTTTTGTTAGGAAGGATGGAGGCTTTAATTCCCATTCTGCCATTCTGATTCATGTTTTCTGTGTTTTCTCTAATTACTTGAAAAAAATGCTGGTAAGGTTGCTACTACAAAGCCATGGTCAACTACCTGCCCCAACCTTGTGAAATTTTTTATTTGCGCACAAGACTTATGTAAGTGGTGTTTTTGCACTATTTGTAAAAATTAAAAATGAGCTTGAACATACAACCTATTTTGGAGGACTTTAATTTTTTCTGATTATGAAATGAATATTTACATTTGGTCCACATATCAGATATACCAATAATTCTACATCTAATCATAATTGCGTAATTTGTATCTTGCCAGTCAACACCTTTCATATTAAAGCTATGGATAACTTCAATTTCATTCAACATCAGTGCTACACAAATTGGTTATTATGTAATATGATTATGCAATACCCTGCTCATAAAATATTCACATTTAGTGACAAAAGCCAGGTATGAAGGTTGTGAAGGCAATGGATGAAGGAAGTGGAGGGGGGAAAACAGAGATGCACAGATACCGACAGAAGGTGAGGGTTACATCTATGCAGCAGTGATGTGAAATTATGTGGAAAAAGAAGCAGTAATTAGGATCTGAACAAGAGCACATGAACTACTGTTGAATATGTAAAACAAGTCATTTGCAACTGAAATAATCATTTACTACAAAAATGAAAAACTGAATTCAAATAATAATTAATTCATCCTTGAAAAACATCAGTTCATTTGATGAAAAATCACGCACAAACAATATCATATAATTCTTCACACAGACGTACCTCAAGCTTGGTTCTATACCGCCAAGGTAGATGACTGTACGTAGTTCACGGGTCTGGATAACCTGCCCTATTGGGTCAAGAAATTTGCGAAATTCAGCGTCTGTCAATGGGGGCCTTGGTGGAGTGTTCAGGAATGCTGGTTGTTGATCTTCAACTAAATTTAAAGCACGTTGCACCATATTAAATGTTCTTTCCACTTGGTTCATTATTATGCCTGGTAGCCTGTTTTGCAATTTTGTTTCTGAGAGAGCAACACGATTAGTGTCAGCTGACCCAGGGGTCTCCCATTCATCTGAACTTTCCTCAAATGGTTTCATATCCACTTGAAGTACCAAGCATGGTTCAGAGGCACTGTAAATGACAAGCCACACAGTGAAATTATGGACTTAGAGCTATCATACGTGCAGTCAACATGCAAATGATCTAAATAAATAAAATAATTATTATGTTAGGAAATTCCTTGGTGAAATATAAAAAATTAAGAAGTACTCTCTCTCTCTCTCTCTCTCTCTCTCTCTCTCTCTCTCTCTCTCTCTCTCTCCCACCCCCTGTACAGTGACTGTGTTCCCTGGATGACTGCATCATATAAGCACTACACTGCCTCACAACTTAGAAAGGATTTGTGACAGGTTGAGTGGGTGGAGAAAGGAGGCCAATAGCTATAGCAGGTGGGAGGGTTTGGGAAGTGTGACTAACAGGGGGGGAGGGGGAGGGGAGGAGGGGAGGGAGGAAGAGGCAGCATGCACATGGATAAAAATGTGGCACATTGTGCAGAGTGTACCACTGGCATGGAGAAATGGATCTGGACGAAGGAGGGTACACAACAAAGGAGGGGGGATACTGAGGAGAGGAGGGTGTGAGTGTAGGGTAAGGGCTGTTAAGCCTGTGGGGCAGGAGTGAAGGCTGAGATGGGGCAAGGCCTGCGAGAGATTGAGGCCAGGATGATCACAGTCTCTATGGATGTGTTGCAAGGATTATTCCAATCTATGGAATTCAGATAAAATGGTGTTGGGGGGAAGGATCCAGATGGCACAGGTAGTGAAACGAGCATTCTTCAGTAGTTTTTCTGTCATGGCTGCTCTTGCGTGCAGTTTGGCAGTGACCATCAATAATTTGGGTGGACAGATGATTTGTATAAAATGTTGTGGGCAGACACACACAGAGAGAGAGAGAGAGAGAGAGAGAGAGAGAGAGAGAGAGAGAGAGAGAGAGAGAGAGAGAGAGAGGGAGGGAGGCAGACACAACGCAAGAGCAACGGAAGGAAGAAAGAACAAAAAAGGATGTCAAGATGACTGAATGAGAGAATATGTGGCAAGAGGTCAAAGGTAATTTAAGGAAATTGGCAGGGATCTATGTCAGTGTACTATGTGAAGAGCTAAGTACATGAAAAGTGGGTCACAAAAAAGGAAAGGAGCAGTGGAGTTGGTGGGATAGGATAAGTAAGAGTTTCTGCTCCCATGCATAAGCTATTTTATGCCCTTTAGACCAACTTTTATGTCTGTTTCAATGGGGTTTCAGTTGGAACATGTTTTTACATGGTGTAGCTATCACCCATGGCAAGGCAAGGAGGAAGTAAGGATACATTCCCACTCTCTGGCAACATCTGTTACTTCAGATTCAAGTGCTATGGGTCACAGGCTCAGCCATGACATGTTCCCACATCACAATATTGGAGAACACAAACAGATAGGCCAGGATTGCTTGAAAATGTTCTACATGCATTTAAGCAAATAAATTAACAAACATCACACAGACTTAAAGAAAAAATCAACTTTAAATAAGAAAGCTGAAGAAAGATATTGGATCTAAAGCTACCTGAACATGAATGAAGGTAGCAGCTTTCAGCCATCCCTATTTTTAGTAGCTGATATAGTAATATGTAAACTATGGAATGTGTGGTCTGTAGGCCTCATTCATAATTTACTTTTATTTTCCTTAACTCTTTGTTTGTGCACTGATCTTGGGGAGGAGAGGGGATGGAGGCCTCAAGATGACTCAAGTTATGCCACTAATCTCCAGTATATATTCAGCACTCATTTGACATGTGTGCATTTGTGGTTGCTGGAAGACCTGATAGGGCTAATGTGTACCATAAGGTAATTCTGCAGTTTCTTTTGTTGCCAGAACTGATATGAGATAATATACAGCAAATTTCTTTTATCAGCATGTGTTCATGGTCCTGAATCTTACAACATTGTAAAAAATCTCATGCTTTGAGGTGCCAATTAGAGTTCCATAGTCATGATATTTATTCCCCCCCCCCCCCCCCCCCAGGTAAAAATGCCACAGCAACAAGTGTACAGTTTGAATAGTTCCTATAACGTGATGCTACTGTTAGATAAATTAGGAAGCACTGATCAAGCTCTAGGTGAAGACGATTAGAACTATGGAAAATCGAGGATGGAATATGAACAATATTCAAAAAGATAGATTGTTATTCAACACACAGAGGCGACAATGAGCTGCAGACAGGCACAACTGACAAACTGCTATATATCTGAGTTTCCGGTCAAAAGGCATTCTTCTAAAGTTGAAAACAAACACACACACAAACACACACACACACACACACACACACACACACACACGCACACACACAGAAGCACAACTCACATTTGCATGATCATTGTCTCTGGCTATTGAGGTCAGCAATGTGCCTGATGGGAGAAGCAATTTGTGGATGGTTGAGGTAAGGAGGAAGCTGGGGCAGTGAGGGGAAGGTACAGCAGGGTAGGGGAGGGGGAATGTGTAGTTTTGCTTACAGGAGAACACAGGGGTAAGCTTTTAGGTGCAGTCACGAGGTTTAAGGGAGGGGAAGAAGTCAGTGGGAGGGGGTCATGCAAATGGGAGTAGGAAAGAAAAGAAGTAGAGCACAGGAAAGAAATCTAGTGGGCACGCTGGTGGAATACAAGGCTGTGTAGTGATGCAGCGTGAGCAGGGAAGGGGCTAGGCAGTTGAAGGATGGGGACTAGTGAAGGTTGAGGCCAGAGGGTTCCACAAATGCAGGATATATTGCAGGTAGAGTTCCCATCTGTGCAAATCATAAAAGATGGCCTTGGTAGAAAGGATTCAGATGGCACATTCTGCAAAGCAGCCATTGAAGTGAATCACAATGTGTTGGGCAGCACATTCACCAACTAGCTGGTCATCTGTCTCTTGGTCGCTGTTTGTTAGTGGCCATTCATGTGGACAGACAGTTCGATCACATGATTGCTTTTGAGGCAGTCCTGCATATAAGGGAACAGGTTATGCCAGTGACCGGACTGGAGTAGGTGGTGATAGGAAGATGCATGGGGCAGGTCTTGCATCTACATCTGTTGCAGGGATATGAGCCATGAGGCAATGGGTCAGTAGCAGGGGTGGAGTAGGCATGGACAAGAATATTGCATAAGTTTGGTTTGTGGCAGAATACCACTGTGGGAGGGAGGGATCAGGAGGAGGAGGGGAAGGTCTTTAAGATGTCCAGCATGACTGAATTTGGGTGTGGGGCAAAAGGTAAGGTCTTTGCAAAAGACTATTACTTCTGTGGGACTAAGGATTTTGGAGGAAAAGATCATGGCTGTGTTTCAAAACTGCTTGGGTTCTGAATTCTGTATTGTGATGGGAGTGAGTTTCTGAGGGTGTGATAAGTGTGGTACATCTGCGAGGCAGGGTTTGTCAGCTATGCGTGGATGTGGGGAAAGCTTGGAGGCTGTTGTACAGGGTGTCTGATATGTCACTCCCTATTTTTAAAGAGAGATAATTTCTTTATTTGTGAACCAATTCCCCCAATGAACCAATAACCTTGACATTGGTGGGGAGGCGTGCATGCCTCAGCAATACAGATAGCCGTACCGTAGGTGCAACGGCAATGGAGGGGTATCTGTTGAGAGGCACAAATGGCTCTAAGCACTATGGGCCTTAATATCTGAGGTCATTAGTCCCCTAGACTTACTTAAACCTCACTAACCTAAGGACATCACACACAACCATGGCCAAGGCAGGATTCGAACCTGCAACCGTAGCAGCAGTGCGGTTACAGACTGAAGTGCCTAGAACCACTCAGCCTGTTGAGAGGCCAGGCATACGAGTCGTTCCTGAAGAGAGGCAGCAGCCTTTTCAGTAGTTGCAGGGGCAACAGTCTGGATGACTGACTGACCTGGCCTTGTAACATTAATCAAAATGGCCTTCTTGTGCTGGTACTGAAAATGGCTGAAAGCAAGGGGAAACTACAGCTGCTATTTTTCCTGAGGGCATGCAGCTTTACTGTATGGTTAAATGATGATGGCATCTTCTTGGGTAAAATATTCCGGAGGTAAAATAGTCCTCTTTTCAGATCTCTGGGCGGGGACGACTCAGGACAACGTCATTATCAGGAGAAAGAAAACTGGCATTCTACAGATCAGAGCATGGAATCTCAGATCCTTTAATCGGGCAGGTAGGTTACAAAATTTAAAAAGGGAAATAGATAGGTTAAAGTCAGATGTGGTGGGAATTAATGAAGTATGGTGGCAGGAGGAACAAGACTTTTGGTCAGGTGAATACAGGGTTATAAATACAAAATCAAATAGGGGTAATGGAGAAGTAGGTTTAATAGTGAATAAAAAAATAGGATCGAGGGTAACCTACTACACACAGCATAGTGAACACATTATTGTAGCCAAGATAGACATGAAGCCCACGCCTACCACAGTAGTACAACCTTATATGCCAACTAGCTCTGCAGATGATGAACAGATTGAAGAAATGTATGATAAGATAAAAGAAAGTTTTCAGACAGTGAAGGGAGACGAAAATTTATTAGTCATGAGAGACTGGAATTCAATAGTAGGAAAAGGAAGAGAAGGAAAAGTAGCAGGTGAATATGGAATGGAGGTAAGGAATGAAAGAAGAAGCCACCTGGTAAAATTTTGCACAAAGCGTAACTCAATAATACTTTGTTTAAGAATCATGAAAGAATGTTGAACACATGGAAGAGGCCTGGAGACAGATAGATTATATAATGGTAAGACAGAGGTTTAGGAACCAGTTCAAATTGTAAAATATTTGCAGGGGCAGATGTGGACACTGACCACAATTTATTGGTTATGAACTGTAGACTAAAACTGAATAACTGCAAAAACATAGGAATTTAAGGAGATGGGTCCTGGATAAACTGAAAGAACCAATTGTTGTGGAGAGTTTCAGACAAAGCATTAGGGAATAATTGACAGGAGAAGGAAATACAGTAGAAGAAGAATGGGTAGCTTTGAGAGATGAAATAGTGAAGGCAGCAGAGGATCAAGTACGTAAAAAGACGAGGGATAGTAGAAATCCTTGAGTAACAGAAGGGATGAAAGGAGAAAATATAAAAATGCAGTAAATGAAACAGGGAAAAAGGAATACTAACGACTCAAAAATGAGATCGACAGGAAGTGCAAAAAGTCCAAGCAAGGATGGCTACAGAAAAAATGTAAGGATGTAGATGCATATATCACTAGGGGTCAGACACATACTGCCTAAAGGAAAATTAAAGGGACCTTTGGAGAAAAGAGAACCACTTGTATGAATATCAAGAGCTCAGATAGAAACCAATTCTAAGCAAAGAAGGGAAAGCAGAGAGGTGGGAGTATATAAAGGGTCTATACAAGGGTGATGTACTTGAGGGCAATATTACAGAAATGGAAGAGAATGTACGTAAAGATGGAATGGGAGATATGATAGTGTGTGAAGAATTTGACAGAGCACTGAAAGACCTACGTCGAAACAAGGCCCTGGGAGTAGGACTACTGATAGTCTTGGGAGAGCCAGCCCTGACAAAACTCTTCCATCTGGTGAGCAAGATGTACGAGACAGCTGAAATACCCTCAGACAACAAAAAGGTGAAGACTATTTTTTATTTTTGTGTGTTTTTTATCCTCCACCATGGAGCCTTGCACCTTCCACCTGTGCCGATACAGAATTTTTTTTTTTTTTTAATCACTTGCCAGAACCATTCCAAAATAGTGCTTCCTGTGTTATTACTTAACTCATGGGATTCCCCCTGCCCCAAATGGTCATACCATCACATAACCACTCTCTAGCTGTAGATCCCACTTCCACAATGACTTCTATCTGTTCAGCCTTCATCAAACTAGTCCTGCAAATTCATGTCAATCAGCCCCAAACTCCCTTGCAACACCACCTCTACATCTGTAAAATTCCTCTGTTCTGCTATTCCAAATCCCTGCATCCCATATTTCACATAGAAACTCTTGCCCTCCAGGAACTAAAGCAGCATGCACACTTCCACCTCAATAGCTTCTCCAACCCGTTGACCTCCTACATCTGTCTTGGACTCGCACTATCCACCTCCTAGAACAGCCTCCAAACTTCCCCCACATCCACTCATAGCTGACAAACCCTACCTCGCAGACCAACCACATTATCACACTACCATTCAGAATCCAGAACATAAGTAGACCTGAAACATAGCCATGAACCTTCCCTATAAAAGCCTTAGTCCCACAGAAGTAACAGTCCTTTGGAAAGCCCTTACCTTTTGCCCCACACCCAAATTCTATATGCTGAACTTCTTAAAGACCTTCCCTCCTCCTCACAGACCCTACAATGGAAACACGTTTTCACCACAAACCCTACCAACAACACTCAACCCACCCAAAGCTAATGTTGAACCTTGTCTGACACACTTCACTCCTCCATCCAACTGTGATCCACACCCAATGCTTGCAAATTGCCCCCTGTTCACATTCGAGAATTACTTAACCTCAAACCTTGCATCATCATTTCCCAAATATCTCAGCATGGAAACTAACCTTCCATCTGCAGAAAGAACCACAAACCATCATCTAAAAACTGATCCTGATCTTATAATCTCGAGTGCTGAAAAAGGCTTCCTCACTATGGTTTTCAACAACAGGAATCACCTGGTGGAGGGACACTGCCATCTGTCAGATTCATCCACTTACAAACCTTTCCACAGTGACTTCATTCCAGAAATCCAACAGGATTTCAAGTCCTCCTTCAAATCCTTAGAACCATCCCAGAATCCCCCCTCCCCCCCCCTCTCTCTCCCCCCCCTCCCTCTCCCTCCCCCCTCTCCAACCTCTCCTCGTACTCCTATTTTCTATATGCCTCCTGAAGTTCAGGAAACAAACCACCCAGGATGCACCATTGTGGCCGGTTACTGTGCCCCCCCCCCCCCCCCCCCCCCAGAGAGAATCAGTGCTCTCATGGAGAAACACCTATCCTCACATAAAAAATGTATAAATCATTTTTACGCGGCCCCCTGCTCATTACAGTTGATGCCACCTCTTTCTACACTACAATTACTAATTCCCATGGCCTTGCTGCTATTGAATACTACCTCTCCCAATGCCTAATTGACCCCAAGCCTACTATCTCCTTGCTGGTCACAATGACCAACTATATCCTCACCCACAATTACTTCACCTTTGAAGGTACCACCTATAACAAATCTGTGGTACGACAATTGACACAGGCATGGCACCACCCTATCCAACCTATGCATGGGCCACCTAGAGGATTCCTTCCTAATTACCAGACTCTGGTTCAGATTCACTGACATATTTGTGGTCTGGAATAAAGGTGAGGCCACCCTATCCAAAGTCTACCAGAAACTCAACATGTTCTCTCCTATTTGCTTCACCTGGTCCTCCTAAACCCAACAAGCCTTTCTTTAATGTTGAACTCCACCTCAAAGATAGCTACATCAGTACTGCCATCCATATCACACCAACCAACCACCAGCAACACCTCCACTTGGACAGTAGCCACCCATTCCATACCAAGATGTCCCTTCCACACAGTCTAACCACCCATGACCATTGTACTTGTAGTGATGAGCAGTCCCTCTCCAAATATATCAAGGGTCTAACTGAGGCCTTCACAGGCTGAAATTACCCTCCCACCCTTGTATAGAATCAGAAAGCCTTAGCCTCCAGTCACCTACCACCTCCGAAATTTCCACCATTCAGCCACAAGTGAGTACTCTCCTCATGACTCAGTATCACCCAGCACTGGAGCAACTGAATCACATTCTCCGCCATGGTTTCAACTACATCTGATTGTGCCCTGAAATGTGGGATATCTTACCCACTATCCTTCTCAAACCTCCCACAGTGGTAATCTGCCATCCACTGAATCTACATAATATCCTTTTCTATCAATACTCCACACCTGTTCCCAACCCCATGCGTCATGGTTCACATCCCTGCAATAGACCTAGATGCCAGACCTGTCCCACAGATCCTCCTACCACCACCTAATCCAGTCTGGTCACAGGCATCACCTATCATATCAGTGGTAGGTCTAACTGTGAAAGCAGTCATGTGATCTACAAAGTAAGCTGCATCCTCTGTGCTATCTTCTACATGAGCACGACAACCAACAATCCATCTGTCCACATGAATGGCCATTGACAAACTGCGGCCAAGACACAGATGGACCAGCCAATTGCTGAACATTCTGTCAAACACAACATGCTGGATTTCAATGACTGCTTCACAGTCTGTGCCATATGAATCTTTCCTATCAAGACCACATTTTCTGAATTGTGCAGATGGGACCTCTCCCTAAAATATATCCCACATTCCCACAACCCCATGGCCTCAATCTTCCCTAGTTCGTGTCCTTCATCCACCTATCCCCTTCCCTGCTCCCAGTTCAGCACTACACAGCCTTCTAGTTCACCAAAACTCTCATTACTTTTTTCCCTCTTCCACTCTCTCCACTCCCTTCCCCCATCCCCTCCCTCAAACCTTCCAACTGCACCTATCAGCTCTACCCTGTCCCTGCCACATCTCTGCATGCTCCCCCAAGTAACAATACACCACTTCTCACCCCCTACCCTACTATCCCTCCACTGCCCTACCCCAGCCTCCTCCTTACTTGCAAAACCACAAGTTGCTTCTCCCAACAGGCACTGTTGCTGTTCACAGTCTGGCCTCATCAGCCAACGACAAGAAGGCCTTTTGACCAAAAGATCAAGTGTATATCAGTCCTTTTGTTGTGTCTGACTCATTGTCACCTCTACATGGTGAGTAGTAAACTACCCTTCTCACAGTATTGTCAAAGATGTAGAACAGGTTTTCGAGGAATGAGACCAGAGCAAGGATTCAGATGGTCGTTTGTCTTTCAATTCTCTTGACTCACATGATGAAGTCAGCCTTTATTTGTCACTTTAGATGACATGGAGAGTAACACTAACAGCTGTCGATGGAACATAGTCCCCAGGTGATTGTGAAATACAAAATTAAGTTTATTACATTATAACAGTGTACAAATCCTCAGTGAGGACAAGATACACATTTTAAAAATGTAACAAGTATCAAAGATCTATAGCCTGACAAAAAAAATTGTGATAGATTCCAGTGGAAGAAGATCAATGCTGACACCATCCAGCCAGCCACATTTGACAAGACACTGCACATACCAGTGGAACAAGCAACACACTGAGTACGTGGCACTTGAGAAAGAACTAAGAAGGGTTGGTGGCCAATCATACCATTTGACTCCCTGAATCATCAATCACAAAGTTATTTTAAATGAAATATAACAAACTTTGCAGTTCACCGAACATCTTTGAGAGCAATGCCTCAGCATCCTACTTGCGTGGTAAACCAAAAGCCATGGTATTGAAACTTTTACGATCATAATGAGCAGATACTACTTTGTATCTCTACTAGCATCTTCAAGGTTTTATAACAGACTGATGAGAAAGGAGAAAACAGAAAAATTATCATCTTTGTCATTTTTAATAAATTTTTCAAAATTTCATCAAAAGTTTTTGCAAGGTTTACTCTCCTGGAGCTGATGAAAAACTAGATTTCCTGAGAAGTTATCCCCTTAGTACAATATTTATCATTGGACTCTCAAAAGTATGTGATAACAACTTATACATTGCCTGACTATTATATTTTCTATGAACATAACTTGAAAATATATGCTGGTAAATAACAAGCAGGACTGCCATTTGAAGTCAGCAGTTCACCTATTGTGGTTAGAAAGCTCTCTGCAACATAGGTCAACACATATGGTAATCTAAGTATGAACAATTAGTTCTCATATGTCGCACTGCTAGAAGAAATGTTTGACAAGAACCTCAGCATCGTTGTAATATTGAAAATTACATATTATAAATTTCTACAGCTTTCAGCAATGTCAAAGACCAGAATGTAAAACTGAGCACTTTTGATTTCCCTTAACACTGAAAAACCCACACAAGTCTTCATCTCTCATGAAAGAAAAAAAAAGTCACACTCATTTGTACAATGTGTAATTATGTTATGATTAATAATGATAGGGAGAAAACAAACAAAATTATAATACTGTGTACCACAACAAAAACAAAAATGCAGTTGATGATAATCACCAGATGTGTGAAATGTAGTGTTAACAGGAGATAGCCCTTGGTTGGCTTTGATTTCATGCGTAATGCAGATGGAATCAATGCACAATTTTTCCCTAGAAAGGATATAAAACTTGAGAGATAGTGACATTGTCAAAAGAAATTTGGTGAGAAGTTGGTGAAAGTTCTTGTAATTCATTATCAGTAGCAGAATGTCAAAATGAGAAAATTCGTAATACCAAAATACTTCAGCTAACTCTAGCCAAGCCTATTCCACATAAATGTGAAATCAATAATAACCAAGAAGTTTCAAAAAATCATGAATGAAAACCAACTCAAAGAAAATACTGAGGGTATCATAGATGAAAGTTTAGATAAATCAGAAATAAATTCAAACAATGAAAAAGTTCCAGCAGGATCTAGTTGGTAAAGACATGATACATGGCAAACAATGAGGAAGAGCTGAAGCTCTAAATTCTGTAACTGATAGACTAAAACAGAAAATACTTTACAAGCATTCAAAATTGGAAAGTCATCAAGAACTAGTTGTCAATTTTTCGACATTTATTTATGCCTTAAACTGTTATTTGTGAAACACATTTTAAAAACTATCTCACAAGTCTGAATTGTTACCAAATATTTTCTAGTTTCTATTCTTTATCTTTTGCTGTATGTCTTCAGTGAGTTGCCTACCCTTTTCTGAATCTGCCAGCAAAATTTATAATATATGTCACTGATACAGGCAACAAATAATTCTGCCCAAAGGGAATTTTAACTCTGTGGTGGACTTTATACAAAGAACAAACCATTACTTGTAATTCAGAAAATATGAGTTTTTATAGTTTGAATAATATACACAATTAACTCACTAATATATGCTCCATCTTAGTTACTGCATCCCAACTATTAACAAATTGTACATTTATGCAATAAACAACAAACAAGTCCTCTCAGGTATTTGCCCATCACCAAGCACTTTTCATATCGTGAGTTCTGAACTAATATTTTTTTCATTACTAAGCTAGATCCTGCTACAATAGGTTTTCTACGTTACCTTACTACAGACAACACTACTGAAGTTTCAGTGCCATTATTTGTGATGGTTAGATGAGAATAAATTTCTGCATGCATCGGCTCACAAGGAATATTGGGTGGACCAGGAAAGTGCGTTTTGTGGGGCGAGGGCAAGGGGGACGGGCAGAGGACGAGGGGGACGGGCGGAGAGTCAGGGATGGATGGATGGTTTGATGTTGAAATGGACCAAGCTAAGTGGTCATCAGTCCGTTGTTCCATTGAACTAAGTCCATGGGATAAAACGGAAAACAAACAAGACACACCACAGGAGTTCTAGATGGACAAAAAACACAAAGCTGAACACACTAGGGACAACAGAAGACAAGAAAAGCACAGACATACAAGAAACAGGCAGAAGAGATTAAAACAGTACAGCAGATGTCCTGGGCTGGCTGATCACGAGGATATAAAAAGATGAGCCAGACACTCTGCAACATATTAAAATCTCTTAACATAAAAGTACTAGGGTAGAGAGCACAGGGAGACAAAGGATAGGAACTAAAACTTAAACTGAAGAATAAAAACCAGCATCACGTAGAAAATGTAAAACAAATTTAGCTGTGGAGACATCATCTCCTACAACCAAAGGAAGAGAGTCAGGGATATTAAAATTCCGTCTTAGAGCAGCTAGATGTGGACAGTCCACCAAAAGGTGGACCACTGTTAAACGGGGACCGGAGTGACAACATGGTGAGGTCTCATGCCGCAGAAGAAAGCCATGCGTCAGCCAAGTGTGGCAGAGGATCACGGAGAGATGGCGAGGGCACGAGAAATGGCCACCAGCACAGCAGTGAAGACACTGCAGCTATTCGGCAAGGAGCGCTGTTCGATATGCGCCGAGTGAGCATAGGTAAAGCCTACGCACCCATCAACCAGTGAGCCATCGGTGTAGATGACTCCAGAAACCTGGGACGTGTCAAGGACTGATAATAAGTGACTGCAGAGTGCCTCAGGAGGAACACAGTCCTTATGGAATTGCAAAAGGTCCTGCCGTAGTTTCGGCTGAGGCATATACCGCGGAGGCATATGTGTATGGCCCCGCACGAAACACTGTGAAGGAAATGATTCGTGTTCAGGCAACAGGGAACGGACACGTACAGCGATTGTTATCCTTGACTGAGGCCACCGTTCCAGGAGATGAACCACTGTGTTTCGAAACAAAACACAGTAATTCAGATTCTGAGGCGAGCTACGGACATGTGCTGCATAGTGGGCGAGCAATTGTCAGCTCCTGATGTGCAATGGAGGGACTCCAGCCTCCACTAGTAGACTGGCCACTGGACTCGTTCAAAAAGCGCCCTTCGCTAGACGGGCCCCGCAGTAGTGCACAGGATCAAGCAACTTCAATGCTGAGGGCGCTGACGAACCATATGCTACACTCCCAAAGTCAAGTTGTGACTGAACTAGGGCTTTGTAAAGCCATAGCAATGTAGAGCTATCTGCCCCCCAAGTGGTGTTGCTCAGGCAGCAGAGCGTGTTAAGATGCCGCCAGCACTTTTGCTTAAACTGACGAATTTGTGGAAGCCATGTTAGGCGAGCTTCGAAAACCAGTCCTAAAAAATAACAAAGATGATAATTTTTCTGTTTCTCTCTTCTCATCAGTCTTTATAAAACCTTGAAGACTACTCGTAGTGGATGGCCATCACAAAAAAGTGCAGGGTCAGGATGGACTGTCCATTGCCGACAGAAGTGCAAAACACAGGTCTTGTCGGCAGAGAAGTGGAACCCGTGGGCAAGAGCTCATGACAGCGCATTCTAAATGGATCACTGTAGTCGGCGTTCAGCAACACCAATGGTGAAGGAACTGAAGTAAATGCAGAAATCGTCAGCATATAAGGAGGGCGACACTGACGGCCCTAAGCTGCTGCTAGGCCATTTATAGTGACTAAAAACAGTGGAATGCTCAATACAGAGCCCTGCAGGATCCCCATTTTCTTGGATATGGGAGGAGCTAAAGGAGCCTCCAACTTGAACACGGAAGGTACGCAGGGAGAGAAAGTTCCATATAAAAATCGGGAGTGAGCCACGGAGGCCCCACTCATGCAGCATGGCAAGGATGTAGTGGCACCAGGTCGTCTCTTAGGCCCTCCGTAAATAAAAAAAGATGGCTACCAGATGTTGGTGTCTGGAAAAAGCTATTCGGACGGCAGACTCAAGGCATACCAAATTATCTGTTGTTGAGCGGCCTCGGTAGAAACCACCCTGGAATGGAGCCCGAAGGCCCCGAGACTCCAGGAGCCAACACAACCTTCGGCTCACCATTCGTTCGTGTAATTTGCAGAGAATGTTGGTGAGGCTAAAGGGGCGGTAGCTGTCCAACGCTGCAGGGTTCTTCCCAGGTTTCAACACTGGGATGAAGATGCTGTCTTTCCCCTGGAACAGGAACACTCCCTCACCCCAGATACGATTTAAGACATACAGAATCTGTCGCAGTGAGGCCACAGACAGATGTTTGAGAAAATGGGAGTGAATTCTGTCAGGGCCTGGAGCAGTGTCAGGACAATGGGCAAGGATACTGAGGAATTCCTACTCAGTAAAAGGAGCATTGTATGGCTCAGGGTGGTGCGATGTAAAATACAAATGCTGTCGTTCTACCCACTCTTTCAAGGAAAGAAGAGCCAAGTGACAATTGGCAGATGCAGAACTCCGAGCAAAATACTCGGCGATTTCACCTCAGTTGGTGCACACTGCCTCATTGACTGAAATCCCAGGCACCCACAGTGGGATCGGGTAACCATAAAGGCGGCAAATCCAAGTCCACACCTGGGAGGCAGGGATACAAGAACCAATGGAGGAAACATTGTTCCTCGCACTCTTGCTTCCACCATTGTATCAAGTGATGGGCATGGAGCAGCTTAAAAAGAATAGAGTCCCTAACGATGGATGCCGCTTATGTCGTTGGAGGGCCCGCCTACACTCTTTGATGGCCTCAGCAATATCCGGCGACCAATAAGACACATTTTTACGCCGAGGGCACCCGGAAGAAAGAGGAACCACGCGTTCTGCAGCCAATACGATCGATGCAGTGATCTGCTCGACCACCACATTAATAGCACCATGAGCGAGAGTGTCACAATGACAGCAGATGTGAAAGCCAGCCAATCTGCCCTATTAAGGGCCCACCGTGGTACACGTTCAGAAGTGTGACGTTGGGGTAGTGACAGGAAGATCGGAAAGTGGTCACTACCACACAAGTCGTCATGAAACCTCCAATGGATGGATGGTGAATATCCTGGGCTGCAAAGCAAGAGGTCAATGGCCAAATAAGTGTCATGAACCACTCTGAACTGTGCGGGGTCTCCTGTATTTAAGAGGCAGACGTCGAGCTGAGAGAGATGATTCTCGACATCTCTATCCCGGCCAGTAATCATGGCAGCACCCCACAAGGGGTTATGGGCATTGAAGTCCCCCAAAAGTAGGAATGGTGGGGGTAGTTGAGAAATCAGAGCAGCCAATTCATTAAGAGGTACTTCACTATCCAGAGGAAGGTAGACATTGCAGACGGTAATATCCAAGGTTGTCCTTATCCTCACAGCAACAGCCTCTAAAGCTGTATGAAGAGGCACCGATTCAGAGTAAACAGAGGTAAGGACACACAGACACATGACACCTAACGCCCTGTTACAGTCAGTCTGATTTCTATAAAAACCCCAATAGCCACAAAGGGCAGGGGTCCATGTTTCTGGGAACCAGGTTTCTTGGAGGGCAATACAGAGAGCAGGTGTTGAGCTCAAAATCTGTCTTGGTTCAGTCAAGTGGTGGAAAAAAACACTGCAATTCCACTGGAGGATGACATCATGATTAGGCTGGAAAGACAAAGTGCTCAAGAAGGCACGTTACAACTCAGGGTCACCTGCTGCCACCAACTGAGTACCTGTGCGAGT
Source organism: Schistocerca serialis cubense (assembly GCF_023864345.2). Classification (NCBI taxonomy): domain Eukaryota; kingdom Metazoa; phylum Arthropoda; class Insecta; order Orthoptera; family Acrididae; genus Schistocerca; species Schistocerca serialis. The sequence continues at coordinate 463,325,101 of NC_064639.1, forward strand.
GACATCAATTGAGTCTGAGGGTCCAGCGAGATCTAAGTCCTCAGTGAATGCCAGAATCTCCAGCTCATCCTCAGATGCAGAGCTTGTAGGTTGTGGTGGGGTGGGTGCCACCACAAGTTCCTTGGGCTTTGTGGTCTTCTTCTTTGACATTTCTCACTGCTCCTTGGGTTTCACTGGCTGGGAGGGCTTCACTGATTCAGTCTCCGGGACTGAAGAGGATCGTGGAGCCCTACGACCAGTTGCTTGTAGGCACTTGTGCCACTGGCGGGCATCATCCTTCCCACTGGTGGAAACCTGAGAGGAGAGGGACCCAACAGACCCCTTGCGAGTGAAAGGAGCTGATAAAGTTGGGCGCCTCTCCGGCTTAGAAGCAGGGACAGACGTCCCCGATGGGAAGGAGGGGGGGGGGGGGGGGGGGGTGTTGCTCCTGAGGTAGGTGGCACAGCAGCAACAGAGAGGGTAGTGCCCCCCACAGTCAAGGGGGTACGTGTAGTCTTACGGCTCGAGGAGCCGAATGGAATGCGCTGAACTGTTGGGGCTAATACTGTTGTCATAGTGGCGACGTATGAGGAAGTCATACGCATTGGATGGAGTCGTTCATATTTCCTTTTAGCCTCAGTGTAGGACATTCGGTCCAGTGTCTTATTCCATGATTTTCCACTCTTTCTGTAAGATCCTGCAGTCTGGCGAGCAAGGTGAATGATGCTCTGCGCAATTGACACAGATTGGAGGCGGAGTATTGGGATGTGATGAGCGTCTGCAATCTCGACATGGGAGGCTGTAAGTACAGCGGGAAAACATATGGCCAAACTTCCAGCACTTAAAGAACCACATTGAGGGAAGTTCAAAATGGTTCAAATGGCTCTGAGCACTATGGAACTTAAATTCTGAGGTCATCAGTCCCCTAGAACTTAGAACTACTTAAACCTAACCAACCTAAGGACATCACACACATCCATGCCCAAGGCAGGATTCAAACCTGCAACCGTAGCAGACACGTGGTTCCAGACTGTAGCACCTAGAACCACTTGGCCACCCCGCCGGCTCGGGGGAGGGATATAGGGCTTGATGTCACGGCGGTAGACTATCACCTTGACCTTCTCGGGTAATGTATCACCCTCAAAGGCCAAGATGAAGGCACCAGTAGCAACCTGATTATCCCTCAGAACCCGATGAACATGTCGGACAAAATGTACACCACACCTCTAAACTGGCGCGCAGCTCATCATCAGACTGCAAAAGAAGGTCCCTATGGAAAATAATACCCTGGACCATACTTAAACTCTTATGGGGCGTGATGGCAACTGCAACATCCCTCAACTTCTCATGACTGAGTAACCATTGTGACTGGGCAGAGGATGCCGTTTTTATCAATACTGACCCAGAGCGCATTTTGGACAAGCCCTCTACCTCCCCAAACTTGTCCTCTAAATGCTCTACAAAGAACTGAGGCTTCACAGACACAGAGGATTCCCCATCAGCTCTCGTACATACTAGATACTGGGGTGAATAAGTCTCACTATCAGCCTTAGCCCTTTGTTCCTCCCATGGTGTGGCCAAGGAGGGGAACAATTTGGGGTCTTCCGTATTTGCATTAAATTGAGCCCTTGAATGCTTAGAAACTGCTGGTGGCTGGCCACCACCAAGCGATGATGTACCACACTTCATTGCCCTGATGCCACCCACTCCGACCGAGGGACCTCCCCACGGGCACCATCCAGACACATCAAGGGCCACTTGGCAGGAAGGCTATTGCCAGGAGTCCCGATGCCCCAGGGAGATAGGCATCTACTCCTTGGCATACATGGGGAGTTAACGGCACACGCATCAGCAGAGCGATCCCTGAGTTGTCAGGGGGCTGCAACCAACAGGGTACATGGAGGCCCCACCATAATGGACTGGCTAACGGGCTGGATATTAGGTGCAAGGAAGTCCATGGTCATCACCTCCGCAGAAAGCAACACTGTAGTACATGGCAGAAATAGCTCCCAGGAATGTATCCTCACCTAAGAGATGAAGAACGAGCGGGACTGCAATGTGGCGACGAGAAAACTGGCTAGTATCAATGCATGAGGGACACAATGCACCATGTAAAGTGCCATTCCCCAATTGGGTTGCTCCTCGGAATAATTTTGAAATATGGAGGTCAAACCCGAGAGAGGGCCATCACATAAGGGCCGGAACATTTGAGACTCCTTTTAGTCACCTCTTACAACAGGCAGGAATATCGCAGGCCTATTCTTACCCCCGAACCCGCAGGTGGCGGGGCAGAATGGCAGGGCACGGCCAGAGAGCCAGGGCACGGCCAGAGTGTTGGGGGACGGTTAGCAACATTTTCAAAAATAACAGGTCATCTTATCCTAAAGTGAAGAAATGATAGATCTGAAAAGAAAGAAAAGAAAATGAGTGAACCACAACTTTGATATCCTTTTAAAGTGGGTACCCATGGGAAAAGTTGCAGGACCAGTTGGCACCAAAATCAGAACAGCCTACACTAACTAAATAAATTTTGCCATAGTGCAGGATAAGTAGAAAAATCAAGTAGAAAGTAGTAAGTAGAAAAATTGGCACCAAAATCAGAACAGCCTACACTAACTAAATAAATTTTGCCATAGTGCAGGATAAGTAGAAAAATCACGTACATGAATAAAGGCAAGAGGGGCACTATTTATCATTGGGACATTGCATGCTAAACACTGTGGAGTTCCTACCAATCCTTCTGACTGATGAGAATGTTAATTATTCACATTTACAGCACACATTATACAGTTTAAATTAATATCAGTTTGCAGACATATTTACCAGCAAATTTGCATCATATTATGATCTGAATGAATAACAGCTGGAAATACTTTTCCTTTTAATTTAACATAAATAGCCATTTTAAAATACCAAAGAAACAAACCTGATAAATGCAGCATCTAGATCCCAGTCAGAAAGCAAAGGTAAATAGGTCTCCTCGCCACAGTCATCATATGCTCTGTAGCACACTGTGAAATCCCTGAAGGTAGATACAAAATACAACTTAATTCAGAGTTAGGATTAACAGGAGCAAATACAAAGACTATATATGGTGTACATTTGCCATGAATAACAGGAATGCAGCAGAGCTCAAGACAAAATCATTGTCAGCGCACTCAAAAGTAATGAAAATGGAAAATCCATCATAACGTCAATATGATTTCTATTGAAATATAGTGCATCCCAAATCTTGTGTTGGATAAAATTATCTCTCAAATTTGATGACAGAATGTGTGTGTTATTCAACCAAATGACCTATTTCTCTACAAAAAAAAATTATTTTGTCTTAACTTACTTTTGTATGCAAGACACAAAATCATTTTCTGCCTTATTTATTCATTTCAGTAATAATGCTCACAAACAAAATCGTCATCCTCATTGTCATAATCATAACAAAAAATAATTTGGGAAAAATCAACCTATGTAAAGCAAATTTGCAAAAATTTACACCAATGGATTCCTTAAATGCATGATTCAGAAACTGGCTGTGCCATTAGCATTTATGTTGTAAATGGGAATAAGATTGGGCTGTAATGTCCTTTTGATGATGAGGTAATCAGCCATGTCATTTTCAAATGAGCTACTCTGATATTCCCCTTAACCAATGTAGGGGAAGAACACTGGAATAACTAAATAAGGATGGCAGGACGAGGATGTCAGTCCTCCTCCCAAATTTAAGTTCAGTGTCTTAGTCACTACATCAGATAACATGGCATTACTGTTATAGCAGAGTTGATTTCTCAGAATTCAGCTAGTGAGCTAAGAGATGCAGCTGTTTACATATGGATTACATTATGGATCTTGCAGTACTTGCAGAACACATACTGATCAAGGCTGCCCCATTTATTTACATTTATTTTGCATCTACTTAGTCTCTAAACTATTGAGGCAGCAAGGGAGGGATACAGCCAAGCCAACTATTCCAAACTGTGAAAGGAATTTTTCCCTAATTCACTTCACATGAGCACAAAGTTTCTCCAATAAGGCATTGGCTAATTTCCTACCTCTCACTTCAACTATACTGAATGTTTACACACAAAGCCTGTATCAACGGATGACAGAGTTTACTCTATAAAACAATATGAAATTTCTGGTTTTTCTCAAAGATAAAATTCGTCACTGCATATCTTGTATTTATATTTTGAGTTCAAATCTATTGTCTCAGTAAGGACTATGGCATTTTAGTTGTACATTCAGTCTACAAGAAAACACATGTATAAAACATTAACATTGTAATCCAAGTAACATGTGATATTCTGTTATTAAGGTTACCACCCCTTGAAACACGCAGTCAAACAAAACCACCTTGAAGAAGATCACTTGCAACAATGACTGAAACATCGGTAGTTTTACATGCTGACAATGCGATCACAAACCCAGAAAAATTTTATTGACTGTGTAAATGGTTACAGAAGCCTACGTTTATAAGCAGTCAATATGTTTAACACTGTGAAACAATGTGTAAAACAATGTGTTGCTATTAGACATCACTACATTACAATGTTTTCTTTGCAAGAGAATTAAGGAGACTGCCAGATATCACTATTTATCAAGGCAGTTATTAGGTCATCCAAGAAGTAGCAATCACAATAAGTCCTGTCTGACTTTCCAAATTCAGTACTACCCGGTAATACAGGAAGCAGGCATGCAGATCCTTCTGGTAAATTCCATCCCCCCTCAACACTGAAACTTTCAGAAAACAGACTGGTCCAACTACTCTAAAAACCTGGATACGATCTTGGGATGGATTTGCCCATGATCAATAACTGTGACAGATTCATGTGTGCACTCACAGCACAGCAAGAAAGTCTACTCCCAGAGGATACCAAAAGGAGAACATTTCTGGGTGGCTTGAGATTGGTGAGAACCTGTATAAGGACTTCCTCACAACTGTAGCACAAGAAATAGCATGCTAACTGATGCACAGTCTTGATGTTGAGCCCCACCAGAAATGACTGGACACAGTTGAAAAGGGATCAATAGCCTTTGTAGTCTGGTCCCTTCAACCCCCACAAATGAACTAACCAACCAACCAACCAAACAACAGTTGAAAAACTTGACTTCAAACAATTAAGCAGAAAAGACTGGTCTCCATTACGCAACTTGGGAAGTGGAAAGCTAGTAACATGCAATAACAATCTTGTGAAACCAAATACATTTGATGCCCACATTGTCTCAACATATAAACCATTTATTTCGGACCTCAACGCCATACAAGTGAAGTGAAACCTGAGATGCATTGTGGCAGATTGTTCACACCGTAGTCCATATTCTTTCCCATTCACTCCTGAAGATGTTTCAATAGTCTTTGAAGATAATAAATCTGGTAAAGCTCCAAGCTATGATGGCATATGCCCAGAATCCCTCCTGCATTGTGTCAAGTATGTTAAAATGTGGGCAGCTCACCAATCTTCTGCAAACAGAATCCATTCCACAACTTATGAAACACAGAAAGCTCATTTGTATCTTAAAACCAGGAAAACCCAACAAAAAAATCACAAAGGTACTGTCCTATTGCCCTTCTGAGTATGATGTACAAATTACTTGTGAGGTCGCCATATCCAGAAACAGCTAAAGACCCCTGCTGTACTTATTGATCTGTCTGCAGCTTATGATTCCATGTGGTGGCAGAGAGTTGTCTGTCAGTTGCTCTGTGTACTACCCTGCAGAAGAATAGCACAACTACTCAACAATTGGTTGATTGCCAGAACATTTAAAGTAATTATAGGCAATGCCACTAGCGATCAGAAGACTGTTAACAATGGCTTACCTCAAGCCTTTGTCCTAGCTCTGCTACTATTTAGCTTGTACACTGCATATATGCCAGCCACTCAGTTCAGGAAGTTTGGTTATACTGATGACTGGGGATTCCAGCCCTAATGAAACTGAATCCACATGCTTTCATCTCAGTATGAGGGCCGTTCAATAATTATCGTAACACATTTTATTTGTGAAAGCATGTCATTTTATTCAGGATTCCAAAACACTATATTATTCCCCACTCTTTTGTCTATAAAATCTACTTTTCAATATAATCTCTGATCAATGTGACAGCCTTATGCCACCTTACTGTAAGGGCTTCTGGGCCTGAATGGTACCACTCTAATAGTCAATGTTGGAGCCAACATCTTGCTGCACCAATAACCTCCCCATCACCCCGTTACTGCTTCCCACTGAGTGCAGTCTTCATTGGCTAAACAGACTGAAGTCAGGAAGTGAGAGATCCATTTTGTAGGGCAGATCAGAAAGAATAGTCCAACGAAGTTTTGTTAGCTCCTCTCGAGTGTGCAGACTTGCATGAGACCTTTCATTATCATGGAGAAGGATAAGTTAGTTTGCATTTTTGTGGGAACAAACACACTGATGATGTTTCTTCAACTTCCTGAGGGCAGCACCATACACTGCAGAGTTGATTGTTGCACCATGAGGGAGGCCATCAAACAGAATAACCCCTTCAGAGTCTCACAAGGCCATTGCCATGACCCTTCTGACAGACTGCAACTCTGAACTTTTTCTCTAGAGGAGAGGTGGTGTGGTACCATCTCATTGATTGCCATTATGGTTCTGTTTTACAGTGATGAAACCATGTTTCATCACCTATGACAATGTTCGACAAAACACTGTCCATGATCAGTACAAGCAATTCCGCACAAATGGTCCTCCATTGCTCTTTAAAGTCTCCTGTTACGTGGCGAGAAACCAGCAGGCACACACCTTTGAGTACCCCAACTGGTGGACAAGTGTCCAGTTGAGCAGTGAAATGTTGGTTTGTGATCTGTTGATCACCTCAAATGAGAAAGTTCGCACATTTCAACACTGCACAAGTCACAGCTGTGAGCGGTCGGCCAGCATGCGGGCGGCTGAACAGGTTCGCGTGACCTTGTTGCAATGACAACTGATGCCTTGCCCACTGATTGACCGTGTTTTTGTTGATTGCCAGGTGTCTGTAGACATTCTACAAGTATCTACAAATACCTGCCAAAAAAACTCAATGGCAGCTCTCTGCTTGGAACCCACCTACATTATATATGCCATTTTAAAGGTTACATATAGCACCAACCACCTAACGGAAGTTCATGAAACTATAGGGACTGACGTGGGAATATTTCACTATGTCCCACAACAAATTTTGAATTTTTTAACCAAATCTGATTGAGAGAAAAATCCCAGCCAACTGTGAACTGGACATAATTTTTGATAGCAACCACATCTACATCCATGGTACCTTGGAGCTACAGTTGATAGAACTTTGTCATTTAAACAGCACATGACAAAGACTGCAGCTAAATTGAAGTTCAGAAATAATAAGCTGCAAAAATGATATGGTACAATATGGCGTTCTGCACCATTGACCTTCCTATCATCTACCCTTGGCCTTGTCTTGTCAGCAGCTAAATATTGCAGCCCACTCTGGATAAACAGCAGCCACATGAAGCTGGTAGATTCGCAACTACAACAAAGTGGATTGTTACTGATACAATTAAGTCCACTCCAGTATTCTTGTTACCTGTCCTGAGCCACATTCCATCATCTAACTTGAGAAGAAAGAATATCCTTCAGAGAGAACACAAGAAAATCTGGACAACCAACAACTCCAAATTCATGAGAACATGCCAAATTAACAGACTCTGTTCCACACACACCCCTCTTAGAACAGGTAGCAACCTGTGGACCACAACTTCAACCTCCATGAATTTTGGATGCAAGAATGGTATAACGACTATACACCAGAGCTCCATAGCTTTCTCCAAGTCAGCAACAAACCATGCAAATGATCTGCTGCCTTAGGACACAGCGTACACTCAACAGGATTTGAAATAATCATGGCAAATGCAGTGACCTATTTTACAGATGGGCAGAGATTACCAATGTGGAGTGGACCCGTGGCTTTTGAAGACAGACTGTCAACCATATTGTTGAAAAGTTCCCTCAAAATTTGTACCATGGAAACCTCTCAGACTTTTTGGATACTACAGCAGAGTGATCAATTATACAAATAACATGTCTTTAAATTTGTAAATTATGTGTGTATTCTGTTTGTATTACTATAGTGTTATGAGGAAATTTAATTGTCATACAATCAGTAACAAGAAGTCATCCACCAGTTATATTTCATCCGTCTTCACCATAAATTTGTTCCAGAAATATGATCTGCATGTCAATGTTTCACACTACAATAATCCTTGGAATGGTCAGTACTTTTGTGTCTTAAACTAACCCCAAGTAAACAGGTCACTACCATGAACTGCATACACTGTCAAAACAAAAATCGACACAGACAATGGCTGAAGATGCCACATAATGTTACAACTGTCAGCACCAATAGCACTCACAAACAAAGCCAGAATTATCATGCACAGGAACACACACTCAATGGAATTCCAAAGCAAAGACCAGACCAGGTCCAGAAAAGTGAGGTGAGAGTTATATTTGAGAATCAGCATAACAAAGGTTTTTGGTGAAGAGATATGAACTGTCAATCCACTTGCTTATTTTTTGTATACAGCTAACAGACAGTCCCATTTCATGTGTTTGCTATGATACCTAGAGCCACAAATGTCAAAGGTACAGTTTTGCACCATACAAATAATATTGCTGCCGTTCTCCGAGTCTGCCTCCATATTGCTGGAGTGGCAAGATATAAGAAATAGAGAAATCAGGTGTAATGGGTTGTAAAATTAAAAATTCAGATTGTGTGGCTAAATAGTTAAGTGACAGTCTACATATCCAAAGGGCCAAGGCTTGTTCACCAGCCAGTGAAGTCCTCGGCAATTTGTACACTATTACTTCTTTCACCTCTTGCAATGTTTGCCAGAGGGAAAACTGCCAAAGCAACACACCACAGTTCTGAGTCTGTGTTAAACTATAGGTCTTTCTATACCTGGCTGGGTCAGACAGTTCAAAATTGGAAGGGAAAGGCATATCACCTCCAATAAGTCCATGCCCAGTAAAGTACTGGGTTGCTTAAATCAGCCTAAAATGTAGGTCAATACTCAACACATCACTACAAGAGATGTGTAGTTTGCCAATATTGGGCTCAAAACATTGACACACAATGTGGTACACATATGTCTTACACAAATTTAAAACATGATTCACAGAATAAGTAGAGCTGGAGGATAATTTCTGAAAGCATGTCAGGAACAGCACTGATTTATATCTTATTTTAATGAAAATAAACAGTCATGATTGCAAATGATGATTTATTTCATTACTTGTGACCGGCTTTAGTCTATGTAGATCATCTTCAGACCAGAGGGGGCACCACTACTGACCTGCATACAGGACTAACAAAGCTGTGTTTTACACCGGGAGGCCTCGTGGTATACAACACAGCTTTGCTCACTGTCTACACAGGTCACCGATGGTGTCACCCTCTGTTTACGTAACTGTACAATCCCAAGATTTTTTTTTTTTAATGCATTTGGGCAGGGGGCGGGGTGGTTGGAGGTCACATCGTAGGATATGTAAATCAATTATTACATGTAGCGATCTTTTTCTCTGTAGTTTTCACAATCTGCCAATATTTTGTGTTTATAATCTAGTTCTGTCTGCAAAATCTGATATGTACGGCAAGCAGTTAAAGCCAAGAATTACAGCACTGAATGAAACTGCTGTGCTGGATCAGCAATTGAATCTGGGTCTGCTTCACTGTAGAAGCACTGATTGTTTTGTGGGTTGCATTGCAACTTTCAAAATTGTCCGTTCAAAAACTTGGGTATTTTTTCCTTGTTGCTTTGGTGTCTTAATGAATGCATTTCAGTCTTCAGTAACAGTATGAAGTTTGGGTTTTGGGTGCAAATATATAATATATGGATAACAAAATATCTGGCAATTCCATGTTAACTGAAGCTATTACAGCAATAAAAAGTTCCCTAATAACTATAAAGCTTATCATTCACTATCTGTAGCTTAGTCAGTCTGACATCATGGAGTAAAAATTGACAGGTTTCAGAGTGTCAACTGCTCTCCACATTTGAAATAATATTCAGAAAGTGCAACGCATTGTCTTGTTTATGAAATAATCCGATATAGTTTATATTTTGAATATCTTTGTCAACAAGACCTCCACTACCTTTTTCTTATGGGACAGCTATTCTTTGTATGCCGAATTTAATGTTGCACACAGCATCAATCAATATTTTGAATTGTGGGAGTTTACACTTACCATTTGACCGCAAGGTCAGTTCAGTTCATATACTTTATTTTTAAAATGAGCCTCATAGTTGTAAACATTTATAAGACAAATAAAAGATTATCTATTTCACTATTGTTACTCAGAGATATATCAAATATACAATTTCATTAAAGATCGATGATTAATATCTTTAATTTACATCAGTTTCAGATTTACATCTACATAAATACTCTGCAAGCCACCGTACGGTTGTGGTGGAGGATACCATGTACCAATGCTAGTAATTTCCTTTCCTGTTACACTTGCAAACAGGTGAAGGGAAAGACAACTATCTATATATCTCTCTAGGAGCCCTAATTTCTCTTATCTTAATTTCATGGTTCTTACATGAATTCTACATTGGCAACATATGAGAAAACCAAAACAATCTTATCTTTAATTTGCACTTCGGATCGCTATTCCCTTCAAAGTGATCATGTCAACCATCATCAAGTTTTACAACACATTGCACTTTATTAGCAGTAGAAATGGAACAACACCAATAAAAGAAGTCATTTTAGGGGTTTGCACATTGGACATTTGGACACTAATACCAAAACAGATGAGAAGATTCCACAGTCTTTATCAAATATTATGAGGGCGATGAGACAGTTTTTGCTACTGCCTTTGAAACAGTTTACATATTTTCTCTTTTCTGTTCAGAGAATTGCTGGAATTAGTGGCTAGATCTTGTAACTGCACACACATAAATAAGAGTGAAGGTTTCTTCTCAATGAAGCAGCAGTGTCTGCACTCAAATTCTAGGATTTACCATCTTCTGTACAATAATGAACTGCCTCTCCAATCATCACATTTTAATGAAGTATTTCCTGCACTCCAACTCACTGCCACATGTCAATTCTGATAGCTCCTTATGTAAGCAAGCACTGTCCAGTTGGCATAATGAGGCACTCGTGAGGTGAGGTGTAAGGTGGGTAATGTCAATTTATTACTACACTACTTCTTGGGTGACAGTCACTCTTATGGAATACTCTGTCTCACACCGTATTAATAATGTGACAACCTCTTTTTGAACCTACTTAGGGATACATTTGTGACTGTCACTGTTTAACTTATGGCAGTCATGTGACCAAAGTCTTCCCATAACACATGGTAATTATGGTATTCAATGTTTGAGTCAGAAATATTTGTTTAACACAGGGTTTCCAGTAGGGGCCAGCATGTTTGCAGTTTACGCACATGATAAACTGTTCAGTTGTGCATTTTAAGATACAACCCTACAAAGTTCATTGAAAGACACGTACCTTTTTATTTGTCCCTCTCTTGATGATATACTTAAAGAATGTGTAGACCTAAGATACCTCAAACTTCATTCATATAAATCACAAACATTGTGTGCACAGAAAATCATTTCTCATGGTGTTGGAAGGGTGCAAAGCATGGTGTAAGTTAATGTTTTACAGAGATAAGGTGCACAGTTCTTTTTTGCCGGTGCAGGTAAAATTCTGCAGTTATAGAATAAAAGGTTTTAGGTATTTTTGATATGTCCAGTCATCTGTACGTAACAATTATTTGATGTGTTGACTGATATAAAAAGGGCACTCAATAAGTAATGCAACACATTTTTTTCTAAAAGCCAGTGGGTTTTATTCAGGATTCCAATACATCACATTATTCCCCACTCTTTTGGCTACAAAACTCATTTTTCAACAATCTATACTCAATGTGACAGCCATACATCACCTTAATGGGAGGGTCTGTCTGCCTGCATGGTACCACTCTACTGCTTGACGTCTGAGCTAATGTCTTACTGTATCAATAACCTCCACATCATCAAGTTGTGCAGTGATGTGTTTGATTCTCATCTGTTAACCACCTCAAATGAGAGTGTCCCCAAGTTCCAACACTGCAGGAGTCACAGCTGTGTGCACCTGGCTGGCACGCAGGAGATCGGACAGGTTTGCATGACCTTGTTGCGATGATGACAGATGCCTCGCCCAATGATTCAATGTGCTTTTGTTCTCTATCAGGTCTCCATGAAACTTCTACAAGTGCCTACAAATATATATTATGCTCTGGTTTTGACAGAAGCAGCTCAATGACAGCTCTTTGTTTTGAGCACACCTCCATTACAGACACCATTTTGAAGGTTACATAAAGTGCTGGCACCTATTAGAAATTCATGAAACTATAGGTGTTGAGGCATAAAAATTCCACAATGTCCCACAAGAAATTCTGCACTTTTCAACCAAAACTGGCTGAGAAAAATAAGATGTTGCATTAATTATCAAATTACCCTTGTATTTTACAACTTTGTGCATATGAAGGTGCTCTCTGGAAATTTTCACGTTTCATTTCACCTTCTCTTCTGGGCAATATATTTTCCTTCAGTCCTTTGGTTATGTTTCAGACAACATGTCTACACCTACCTACATACAAACACCACAAACCACAGAACAGTGCATGGGAAGGGCACCTTGTACCACTACTATGCATTTTCTTTCCTGTTCCACTCGGAAATAGAGCAAGGGAAAAACAACGCTCCAAACGCATCCGTATGAACCCAAATTTCTTGCATCTTATCTTCATGGTCCTTACATGATATATATGTTGGTAGCAGTGGCATCAATCTGGAATTGGTTCTCTAAATTTGTGCTATAGTGCCTTGTGGAAAGAGCATTGTCTTCCCTCTAGGGACTCCCATTTGAGTTCACAAACCATCTCCATAATACTTGGAAGCACACTGAACCTACCAGCAACAAATCCAGCAGTACATCTTTGAAATGCTTCAATGTCTTCCTTTAATCTGGTCTGTTGGGGATCAAAAACACACACAGAGTAATCAAAAATGGCTCACACTAACTTTCTATACATCATCTCCTTCGTGGATGGGCTAAACTTTCATAAAATTCTCTGAATAAAACGTAGTCGAGGGTTCACCATCTCTATTATCAACCTGACATGCCCATTCCATTTCATACCAGTTTTCAACATTATGCCTCGATATTTAATCAAAGTGACTGTGTAAAGCTGCATGCTACTAATGCCATATTTGAACATAACAGGACAGTTTTCCATACTCATTTGCACTCACTCACATTTTTCTATATTTGCATGCTGCCATTCATCACATTAAATACAAATTTTGTCTATGTCATCTTGTGGCCTTTTGCAGTCACTCAGTGGTGACACTTCCTGTACATCACACCATAATCAGCCATACATTGCTGCTCATCCTGTACGATAGATCTCATAAATGCTTTCCAGAAATATAGGAATATGGAATCTGCCAGTTCCCCTCCATCCGTTTGTAGGGTACCATGTGAGAAAAGGTTAAGCTGAGTTTCACATGACTGATGATTTTAAATTCTTGCTGATTTCTAGACAGAAGCCTTTCTGTATCGAAGAAATTTATTATATTCAGACTCAGAATGTGTTCGGGAATTCTGCAGCAAAATGATGCTAAGGATATTGGTTGTAATTATTTGGGTCACTTCATTTACACTACTGGGCATTAAAATTGCTACACCACGAAGATGACGTGCTACAGACACGAAATTTAACTGACATGAAGAAGATGCTGTGATATGCAAATGATTAGCTTTTCAGAGCATTCACACAAGGTTGGCGCCGGTGGCGACACCTACAACGTGCTGACATGAGGAAAGTTTCCAACCAATTTCTCATACACAAACAGCAGTTGACCGGCGTTCCCTGGTGAAACATTATTGTGATGCCTCGTATAAGGAGGAGAAATGCGTACCATTACGTTTCCAACTTTGATAAAGGTTGGATTGTAGCCTATCGCGATAGCGGTTTATCGTATCGCGACATTGCTGCTCGCGTTGGTCGAGATCCACTGATTGTTAGCAGAATATGGAATCGGTGGGTTCAGGAGGGTAATACAGAACACCGTGCTGGATCCCAACAGCCTCATATCACTAGCAGTCGAGATGACAGGTATCTTATCCACATGGCTGTAACGGATCATGCAGCCACATCTTGATCCCTGCGTCAATAGATGGGGACATTTGCAAGACAACAACCATCTGCACGAACAGGTTGACGACGTTTGCAGCAGCACGGACTATCAGCTCGGAGACCGTGGCTGCGGTTACCCTCGACGCTGCATCACAGACAGGAGCGCCTGCGATGGTGTAATCAACGATGAACCTGGGTGCACGAATGGCAAAACGTCATTTTTTCGGATGAATCCAGGTTCTGTTTACAGCATCATCAGAGCCACATCTGTGTTTGGCGACATTGCGGTGAATGCACATTGGAAGCGTGTATTTGTCATCACCATACTGGCTTATCACCCGGCGTGATGGTATGGGGTGCCACTGGTTACACGTCTCGGTCACCTCTTGTTCGCATTGACGGCACTTTGAACAGTGGACGTTACATTTCAGATGTGTTACGACCCGTGGCCCTACCCTTCATTCGATCCCTGCGAAACCCTACATTTCAGCAGGATAATGCACGACCGCATGTTGCAGGTCCTGTACGGGCCTTTCTGGATATAGAAAACGTTCGACTGCTGCCCTGGCCAGCACATTCTTCAGATCTCTCACCAATTGAAAAGTCTGGTCAATGGTGGCCGAGGAACTGGCTCGTCACAATACGCCAGTCACCACTCTTGATGAACTGTGGTATCATGTTGAAGCTGCATGGGCAGCTGTACCTGTACACGCCATCCAAGCTCTGTTTGACTCAATGCCCAGGCATATCAAGGCCATTATTACGGCCAGAGGTGGTTGTTCTGGATACTGATTTCTCAAGATCTATGCCCCCCAATTGTGTGAAAATGTAATCATGTCAGTTCTAGTATATTTGTCAAATGAATACCAGTTTATCATCTGCATTTCTTCTTGGTGTAGCAATTTTAATGGCCAGTTGTGTAGCTTTCTTAAATACAGGGTCACCTGTTCTCTTCCATTCACTTGGGACTTTTTGCTGGGCAAGAAATTCACAATGAATACAGGCTAATTTAGGGGCCAATGCTGCAGAGTACTCCCTATAAAATCGAACTGGAATTCCATCTGGACCTGATGACTTATTTGTTTTCAATTCTTTCAGTTGTTTCACTGCACCATGGGTGCCAATTTCTATGTCCTCCATGTGGAAACCTGCACAACAGTCAAACGACAGTACATTTGTATGATCCTCTTGCATGTATGATTTTTTAAATGTGAATTTTAAGATTTCAGCTTATCTATTGATATCTTCTATTGCCATCCTAGACTGGTCAACTAGTGGCTGGATAGAAGCCTTCAACCCGCTTCATGATCTTACATACAACCAGAATTTGTTTTTTAAATTCTGTGCACAATTTTTGACTAATGCACGACAGTAGAAAAATTGTTGCATTCTTCATGCATTGAAGTTCTTAATGATGCACAAATTTCTACTAACTTTGGCCTGTCAACATTTGCACACTTTTTTTGAACCAAGAGTGCAACAGTTCACTTCCTCAGAATTTTCTCAATTGAATTATTAAACCATGGAGAGTGCTTTCCATTCTTAATCTGGTTACTTAGCATACAAGTCTCCAGAGCGCAATTCACAATCGTTTTAAACTTTGGTCATATCCTTTTAAGCCCATCATACTCGAGCTAACTGATGCCCATACGTTATCGAAGTGGGGTGCTAACAACTGCTTATCTGCTTTTTCTAGCATAGATGCTCTCTGATGTCTTTGATGGATTTATTAATTTAGTAGCCATTGCTGCTATGACAACATTAGGATCATTAATCTTTGTTTCTATACTGTCACTGTTAATAAGGCCAGACCAGTTTGTAGCTGTAAGTTCTAAAATGTTTCCATTGAGTGTGGTTTGTGTAACTAGTTGTTTGTGGCAGTTCTCAGAAAATGTGTTCAGAAGTACTACAAAAGACAAACTGATTGTACCATCTGCAGTGAATCCACACACATTGCAGCCTACACTCGGTAAGTTAAAGATACCTCAAACTAATATTGCACGATCTGGGTACTTCCACAATGCTGTCAGTAGACTTCCATGAATGACTCTAAAACTGTCACAGTGGAATCACATAATATTAATTAGTTCCATCAGTTATTTCCAATTGAATTGTTTTGAGTTGCAATCTCACATAAAGGTCCTTAAATTACCCCTGGTGTAAAAACATCAAAAGTTAAGTACGGTTTCAGCAATACCAAAAATAATTCATAGAAATAATTGAATTTTTAAATGATTATTGCTTCCACCATTGCAATAAAATACAACTTTTTTTAAGCAACACTTATCACACATTACACTCTATGTCATTATCACCCATTACATTGTATCATAAATCTTGATAGCCAGCTCCCATATTAAGCATAAAAAACTGTTTCAATCTGATAGTTTTTCATGGTGCTTGAAATAAGCATTGTGCATCTGGTGAAGTATGACAATGTTTAAGGTAGAAAATATCATGGATATGTTTGTGTCCTGCCATCACTATCAAAACTGACAGAAAAAGGTCAGAAAAGACTAATAAAATACTGAACAAACATCTAGGTGAAATGAAGATGAGAAATGCACAAATGCAGTAACTAAATCACAACAAAACTATGTCAGACATTTTAACAATGAATTGAATTGATAATATAGAAATGAGGAGATGTTGGCCTATGGTAAATGTTGCATCAGACAGCACTGTATGTACAGATTGGTTTTGATGTGAGGTCTTTTTGGATGGTGGCAAGAATAAAATCCTGATATCTTTTGTTAGTTCCTGATAGGATGAAGACAAGCAATCTAATATTTTACAAACAGTTAGAAAATCATTAAAACTCTTATCAGTCAAAGTCACAAGTAAATAAAATTAAATCACTTAACATTATTTACTTGCAATTTTAACTATTAAAAGATTTTATTAAGAAAAGTTTTTTTTAACTTTTTGTTGATAATTTTTAGTATTATGTTGGGTGGATAGTTGCCAGATGAATTTGCTTTAATAACGGGTACACAAAAACTAAACAGAAACACGAATGAGGAAACACTCCATCATGCAGCAAAACAAGTGACATTGTTCTTGGATAAAAATCAAAAGAACCTAGATATGAATTGTAATCTGGTAGAAAATGGAACAACTGACTGTCTTATGATCCAATGAAAATTAAGAGCAAGTGGTGGGCAACATTTGTAAATTCAGCATTTACATAAAAATCACTCTTCACTTCTCTATCCACTATAACAGAAATCAATATGCCTACCTGTGTGTCATCAAGTTCAAAGAAAACTCTCACTCCTTTCACAAACAAATAGAGGTAGCAAGATATGAAAAATGCTGGTTGTACATTAGATGGTAAACACACTTATTTCTCTGTTTCTATACCCATGTGGCACATGGATACAGAGCTAATAAAAATCTTACAATGGAAAATCCAGGATGGAATACTGACAGCATGGTGAAAAGTATAGTTGCTACTCACCATATTGCAGAGATGTTGTGTCGCAGATAGGTGCAACAAAAAGACTGTCAAACAAGTTATCTTTCAGCCAACATCGTCTTCATCGGAATTAGACAACACACACAAGCAAACAAAACCACAGTCTCTGGCTGCCGGGACTGTGGTTTTTGTGTGTGTGTGTGTGTGTGTGTGTGTGTGTGTGTGTGTGTGTGTGTGTGTTTTGTGCCTCAGCCTTGTGAGTAGCAACTAGCCTTTTCAAAATACTGCCATTAACAAAAATCATTTTTTTCCAGTCCTATTTACAATCAAAAAGTACTTGGGGATGAACCACAAAATATTATCCTTCTGAAAAGAGTTACAAGCATGGATTACTGTAAGATGCACAATGTTCTAATTGAAACCAACACATGCTGCCATACATCACAAAATATGGATCTCTCCCTGTATGTGACAATTTTTAGGAATAGGAAATGGAATGATAACATAAGCTCAATTCCAGGTAAAGCAGATAGCACACTTCAGTTTATTGCAAGATACTAGGAAGATGCAGTCAGTCTACAAAGAGAAATACAAAATTCTGCACTTTAAAAAATGCATTAAAGTAGTATCCTATGACTAAAATATCCCCAAAACACACTTGGAATCAGTCACTAACACAAATACCTGTGTGTAACAATCTGTGAGGATATGAAATGAAATGATCACACAGGCTCAGTTGCAGCTAAAGCAGGTGACAGACTTTAGTCCATTGGCAGGAGACGGAAAACGCATCTGTCTACATAGGAGACAGCTTACAAAACAGTTGTTCATCCCATCTTAGAGTATTACACATGGGTAATGGACCCATATAAAATAACGGGAGGTATTGAACATACAAAGAAGCATGAATGGCGACAGGTTTGTATGACTCACATGCAAGCAACAGAGAAATGCTCAACAATATGAATTATAAGATGCTTGAAGACTTATTCAAGTTATCCTGAAAATGGCTACTGGCAAAGTTAGAAGAACTCTTATTATGTTAAAAGTCTGGGAATATACTTCAACACCACATGCAGCACTTTCACAGGCACTGTAAAACCAAGAGTTATTCTTCCTACCCCCGTACCCAAAACACAACCGGAAAAAATTTGAACTCTAAATACCAACCAAATCTTAGATGCTAACAACTGTTGAAGCTGCACCCAAACAAGTAAAAATGATTTTCAACAGCATGAAGTCTTTTGAAGTTGCAAGAATATACCTAAGTACTTGCAAAGTGAGTCTTTAAATATGAAAAATAATAAGTGAGAAATTTACACATTTTCAGACAGCCATGGAAGAGGTTCAGCAGGTTGTATGACAAACAAACAAATAAAATTCAAGTAACTAATATTACCAAGCCTATTGCCCTCTATTTGAAGTGCTCAAAAGTGGGAGACTTCAATTTAAAAAGGGTTCAAAATGTGTTTTTGGGTGGTTGGTTGGATTGGAGAAAGGGACCAAACTACGTGGTCATCAGTCCCTCTGACCATGGAATAACTAAAACCTATAAAACCTCACACTATAAGAGAGAAATACAATGGCCATAAAATTACAAACTATTGACAGAGAAGGAAGGAAGAAGGCAGAAGAAGAGAGGAGGGAAAGAAAGTAATGACAGGGGCATGAAGGAAGAAGCATAGGTAGACAAGATAGACACTCAAGATAAAACAGACCCCATAAGGAAAGGAGTGGGAAGGCAGAGGGCGGGGGTGTGAACCACCAAGCCTAGTCGAAGCCAGTCCAATCGGGGCAGAGGGGGGAGCAAGACGGCCTGCCATCCCCTCCACCCACTGATAAGGTTGAAGGTCCCACCCTTAAATAAAGCGATAAAAACCCCCCATCACAAAGAAATCATAAAACTAGATCAGCCGCTGAGGCGTTGTCAGCTAATGGCAAGGGTAGTGAGTCAGGAAAGCTAGAAGTTCGTCGCAGGGTGGCTAAGTTGGGACAATCCAGTGAGAGGTGAACCACAGTCAACATTGATCTACAACGACAGAGAGGGGGTTCCTCAAGACGGAGGAAATAACCGTGAATCAGCCAAGTATGGGCGATACGGAGCCAGCAAAGGACGACAGAGGCCTTACAAGAGGCCCGTAAGGAGGACCACCACATAGTTGTAGAATCCTTTATCGCCCAGAGCTTGTTCGGCGAAGAAAGAGTGTGCCATTCTTCATTCCAAAGTCCCAAAAACTGACAACATAATGCAAAGCGAAGGTCTATTTCCAGAATGCCAATAGCAAGAGATGGCCTGTGGGTAGCCAATTTAGCCAGTTGATTGGCAAGTTCATTGCCAGGGATCCCAACATGGCCTGGGGTCCAAATTAAAACCAATGAGCATCCATGTTGATTAAGGAGAGAAAGGGAGTCCTGGATAGCTATGACCAATAAGTGGCAAGGGAGGCACTGGCCGATAGCTGCAAGCTGCTCAAGGAGTCACTACAGATAGTGAAGGACAGTCCTGAGCAGAAGCGGACATGGTCCAGGGCACACAAGATGGCTACCAATTCTGCAGTACAAACACTACAGCCATCTGGCAAGGAACGATGTTCCATGTTTCTCGCATAGGTGTAAGCATAACCAGCGTGAGATAAATTGACAAACCAATACAACTGTCAACAATGAAAGAAGAAGTAGTGATATCACTATCTCCAGGAAAAGAAGGACCATCACAGATTAATGACAAAGAACTAGAAGAAGAAACATTGATGTGCCTTAGAGAAAAGGAAGAAACATCATTGTGTCCTCCAGAAAAAGAATCCTCACAGATTCAGGCCGAAGCAAAAAAAAAAAAAAAAAAAAAAAAAAAAAGATACTTCACTCTGCCTTGTAGAACAAGAAGACATGCCAATGACCCTACCAGAAGAAACATTGTCACCAGCAAGACGCCACAAGAAAAACTGGGGAGAGTAGAAACAACCAAAACATCTTAAGGACAGTGTTTTTTTGTACCAGTATCTGGGAAAAAAGGTGAAATATAAAATTTAGATATAAATGTTTCCATATTAAGAATTTTACACCAGAATGTACAGTACACATCAAGTAAACTAGAAGAGAGGAAAGTTCCAGTAGCCGCAGAACTAGCACACACTTTTATTGTGACAGAACACGGGTTAAAAGAAAATGAAATTAGTGTTTACTACAGAACTATAAAAAATTTGCTTACTTCTGTATGACTGAACATATAGGTGGAGAAGTTACAGTACATTTATGCAATGAAATAAAGAATTACATTCCATGATCAGTGGACAACTGTTTATAAATGTTATTTGAATCAGCAGCAATACAATGTTCAAAGGGGGAAAATGTTTGATATTAGGGCTATGCAGATCATTATGAGTCAGGTAAAACAGTAGCAGCTGATATAAATATTAACACACTGAAAGACCACTGTTATCCAAGGAGATGCAATTATCTAATCAACAATTAAGATTCTAATCTAGCAGTAAAAATAGTTCCAAACTGTGCAATAAAAAAAAATAAAACATTAACAGATCATGTAATGGCCAATACACCACATCACAGACAAAAAGTACAGGTCTTAAATTCAGCCAATGCAGCTCACTAACAGGTATTAACTGGAGTATCAGACAAGATAAAAAGCTCAGAAAAAATCTTTAAAGAATGCAACAAACAAAACCAACAAAGATTATTGTATTCTGAAGACTGGAGTGATATATACTTAACAGGAAAGATAAATAAGACATAGGAAGCCCTTAGCAAAACATTAGCCTCCTACACAAATCTTTTATGTCTTGTAGTACATAAAAATACAGAAGTTATATGGTCTGGTGTTCAAATACGTCATGTAACATGTTTCCAGGGAATTTATGAAGCTAACCAAAGTTGTGGGAAATACGGAAGCGTCCGATCCCACCCGTCTGCTTTGACCCATGACGTCACAAATATGGCGGAAACGAAAACAAACACACACACTTTCCACAAGAAGCCTAATGACAGTAACGGGACAAGCGCGGGAAATGGGGTGTTTTGGGTGGGGGGGCAAACTAAATATAAACAAATTTAGACGCCTTGCGTAGCTACAACGTGTAAGTGAAGACAGCCATGCATGAATACCCACCCACCTCCCCAGGGGTCGTAACCCCTGCAACCCATAGAAGATAAAGATGCTTCAGTAGCTGATTAGTGTTTTTTGTCTTTTTTTAAAAAAAAATCTCACGGGATAGAACGAACAGATCAGAAAGATAAATATAATAAACTAAAACAGGAATTCGAGGAAACAGATAATTAAAATAAGTAATAAGTGTTTTTAAATTAAAAAAAAAAGAAAATCTCATGAGATAGAACGAACAGATCAGAAAAGTAAATAAAATAAGATAAAACAGAACTGGAGACAGCCACACTCAAACCAAACTCCGCGCCGTCATGACGTCACACACGACAACACCCTTACGTCACGGGTCAAAGCCGACGCGTTGGATCGGACGCTTCTGTCGACCCCAAAGTTGTTGCCTTCAGATCAGGCACTGTACCGCCATCATGACAATCTTTGATTCCGGTTGGTATGTAGGTTTATGTTTTTTGTAAGAACTATGGTAATTGTGCTTAATGTGCATGATTGTTTTGTTTGTATGTGGAAATTTAAGTCAATGGAACTTATTTTAATGAATTTGTATGTTGTGTTATTAGTTGCTGTGAATGACAAATAAAATTAAGATTAATATGTAAAAAGGAGAAAGACAACCATTCAACTACAGCAGATCGGTGTGTGAAACACAACAACAACAGAAAACAGCAATTACACTAACTTTCCAGCACTAGCTATTTTTCCAGCAACAGTACACACAACTACATACACAGAAATGCACACTTCCATAGCCTTGTCAAGACTGTCTTGCCACGCCCACGAGTGTGTGTGTTTTGGTGTATTTGATTGCATGTGTTCATGTGTGTACTACTGCTGGAAAAAAAGCTAGAGCTCAAAAACTAGCATGAATGCTGTTTTCTATTATGAGTTACTGTGCTCTGCACATCAATCCACTACAGGTGAGTGATTGCCCTTGCCTTATTTCATGTATTGCTCCACCCAGGCATTTTCATTGTTGTTAAAATAAAGTTTGATTTAGGTAGTGGAGATTGTTCTAGCTATTTTGATCAAGTTAGATTTTCAACTATTGATAGATCAGTGAGTTTCGGTTTATTGCTATCATGGTCTTGTTTGATTCAGTGAGATCTTTGATAGTAGTTCAGCAAGCTTGGAGTTTGTTCTAGCTATTTAGGTGGAGTGAAGATTTCAGTACCAGATCTTGCAATGAGGAGTTGTTTCTGGGTACTGTGGACTTTGTTCTAGCTGAGGGCAAGTGGAGTTTTCTAGACTATTGTTTGGTTTTTGGAGCAAGTTGTGGTCACATGGACTTCACTTGAACTGGGTAGGTCAAGTGATGTTTTTGATATCAAGTTTTGGAACAAATTAAGGTTTTGCGGTATTGTGGTCTTCGTCTGAACTATATGGCTCAAGTGAAACTTCTACCACTAATTTTGTGAATACATTGTTTTAAATTTTCATTGTTCTTGCCCTGAATCTGCCAATTCCTGTTAGTTCCATGTAGTTATTAGAATCACTTTCATTACATTTTGTATAATGAGATTGTCTTCGTCTGTTCCGATCCTGAATGCACGGCGTCATGGTAGGCATATTGCATGAGGCTGAAATGGCAGTGACCATCATCTTGATGATGTCACTGGTACTGGATGGTACAGTTATTTTGTCATGTTTGCAAATGACATTTCATTTATCATCAACAGTGTTCAACAGACGACTAAAGTCTTCTCTAAATATGAAAATTGGAAACAATTACTTCAGTGAAAATAATATTTTTATAAATGTTAATCAAACCAAATATATGCATATACATGCAACCAAAACCATAACTTGAACAAAATTATCAACAAGCTTGGAGGCTTAGATCTGACAGAGAAAAAATTATGAATTCCTGGGTGTGATGGTGGATCGGTACTGGACATGGGAGAATCATATAAACAATGTCTGTTGCAAAATGAGTTAAACATTATTTCTGATGAGAACAATGCTGGGGACAATACATACACACACAATATGAAGAGTGTACTATGGTATAATCCTTTAACAACTATCATACGGAATCCTGATCCGGTGAAGTGGTGCTGATGTGCGCATACAAATATTACTAAAACTTCAAAAGGAATCTGTGAGATGTGCAGCAAAATTGTCCCAATAATTTGAACAAAAATACCTCCAGGGAACTAGGCATATCAACTGCATCATCACTACACATAATGAAACAATTATTTATTTAAAAACAAAGATGATGTGACTTACCATACGAAATCGCTGGCAGGTCGATAGAAACACAAACAGACACATACATACACACAAAATTCAAGCTTTCGCAACAAACTGTTGCCTCATCAGGAAAGAGGGAAAGAGTAGGAAAGACGAAAGGAAGTGGGTTTTAAGGGAGAGGGTAAGGAGTCATTCCAATCCCGGGAGCAGAAAGACTTACCTTAGGGGGAAAAAAGGACGGGTATACACATACACTCACTCACACACACACACACACACACACACACACACACACACACACACACACCCATCCACACATATATGATGAAAAAGCTTGCACAGGATAGAGTAGCATGGAGAGCTGCATCAAACCAGTCTCAGGACTGAAGACCACAACAACAACAAACATGTGTCTGTTTGTGTTTTATCGACCTGCCAGCGCTTTCGTATGGTAAGTCACATCATCTTTGTTTATAAATATATTTTTCCCATGTGGAATGTTTCCCTCTATTATATTGAAACAATTATTTATGTACATATGCATCATTAATCAGGTATATCCATGATTAAAACCCAAGAAGTAAGAATTATCATCAAATTTCAGGAAACTGGCTCATTATTGACTGATAAAGAGCCTGTAAATGCAAGAAGACTTCTATACATTGTTTGCCACCTTACAAAGATGACAGAAAACATTGATATTTCCAGAATGAAATTCAAATGTCATTTAGTAAAAACTTGTCCATATGATGTTAAAGAATATCATGAAGCTAAACACTAAAGTGGTGTGTTCAAACATAATGAGTTCAAAAATCTGGAATTGTTGCAGGTTGTAACAATTCACTGTATCCTGTGATAATTCATCTCTGTGTAATCACTGTTTTAAAGTAGTTACCTTAAGATAAATAAGCACACTGACAGATGTGAAAATTGCCAAAATGTCAGTTTAAAAAGTCATGATTGCAAAATTTTGACATGAATTTACTGAACAGAAAATGGGTTGAACCTAATCCCAGGGCAGATCAATTTGGGTTCCAGGGATAGGTATGAAATGTGAATCAGTATTGCCCCAGAATTTTATCTCAGAAGACAGGTTGAAGATAAACCTACATTTATCGCACCTGTGGAGCCAGGAGAAGCTTTTGACAATGCTGATTGAACTAAACTCAGAAATTTTGAGCATATTAGGGATAAAATACAAGCTGCCACAGTTAATTTGCCATCAAAGGCTATTTACAATTTGTACAGAAACCTGCAGCAGTTATAAGAGTCAAGGAGCATGAAAGGGAAGTGGTGGTTGTGAGGGGAGTGAGATAGGGTTGTTGCCTATCCTCAATGTTACTCAATCCGTACAATGAATATGCAGTGAAGGAAACCGAAGAAAAATTTGGAGAAGGAATTTAAGTTCAGGGAGAAGGAATAAAACCACTGATGTTTGCCAATGACTTTGCAGTTCTGCCAGAAACAGCAAAGGACTTTGAAGAGTAGTTGGATGGAATGGTTAATGTCTTGAAATGAGGATATAACACGAACATCAAAACAAGCAAAACAAGGGGAATGGAATGGAAGCGAATTAAATCAGGTGATGCT
The DNA here is from genome assembly GCF_023864345.2 of Schistocerca serialis cubense. Lineage (NCBI taxonomy): Eukaryota > Metazoa > Arthropoda > Insecta > Orthoptera > Acrididae > Schistocerca > Schistocerca serialis. The sequence continues at coordinate 463,350,574 of NC_064639.1, forward strand.
GAAGCAATTGGCTTAACTCACGAGAGAGTTATTTTGCCAGTAAAATTAGATGGTATATAAAATGTACCAGCAATGGAAAGAAAAACATATCAGAGAAATCTGTTAATGTGAAACATAGCTTTAAGCATCAGGAAGTCTTTTTTGGAGGTGTTTGGGGTGTAGCCTCATACGGAAGTGAAATGTGGGCAACAAACAGCTTAGACAAAAGGGGAATAGAAGCTTTTGAAATGCAGTGCTACAGAGGAATTCTGAAGATTAGACGGATACATTACATAACAAATGAGAAAGTACTGAACGCAACTTGGGGAAAATGACATTTGAGGCATAGCTTGACCATAAAAAGGGCTCAGTTGATACGACACATTCTGAGACATCAAGGAATCACTAGTTTAGTACTACAGGGAAGCGTAGGGGACAAAAATTGTAAAATGAGACAAAGAGATGAATACAGCAAGCAGGTTTGAAAGATAGTAGGTTGCATTAGTCATTTGGAGATGAAGAGTCTACCACAGGAAAAAGTAGCACAGAGAGCTGTGTCAAACCAGTGTTCGGACTGAAGACCGCAACAAACAAGCATGCCTTCTATTGAGATATATTTGAGTAACTTCATGTAAGGAGCTAAAAAGTCTTTGCATGTATCATCAGTTTTTGATATTTATATTAAGATTATCATTCATTTTATTAATATATTCATAGACTTGTTTGTGTTTAAATGTCATCTAAAACTGACGTGTCCAATACTATTGCACAGTGCTTTGCAAAGTATGTATGTACACTAATTCAACTTTGATAACTTCTGTACTGATGTGTACATGAAAGTCTGTGACCCATTTCAGTTAGGCTAACGATTCATTTGAATAATGGTTTCTCCCTAGATAATTATTTTCTCTGGAGCTTCACATTAAATAAATGTCTCCTGAATGTTTTACATTTCTTGTCAAAACAAGTAGTACATTAACCAATTAAATGTGGGAAAATAAACAACTTTTTGTAGGGACACATTATGCAGTGATTAAAAGCTTTACTAGAATCTGCCCATGTACCTCGCATGAAATTGGTAAAAAGCGATCGTATTTAAGAATGCTGAAGTTAAATTACAACTATTTCATTATGCGGCCCGCACTGCAAAGCTCGCTTACCCTTTAATATCAAATGCTTTCGCCAAGATACTCTGAAGTACTTCAAATGATGTTATTTGGGGATCAACACTAAATTTCCTGTGTTCCCTGGGCATGACTCCTTCACATTTCTGAAATAGATTATTTTACGTAAGCGAATGTGAAATAAAAACATGCAACAAATATTACACATTCGTATTGGCAACTTAAATGATCGTATTATTCGCTGACAAAATATGGATTGCCCTAATAATGAACAGCCGTACCGTCACTTTCACTCTTATTGCTTCACGGCCATAACCGAACAGCCCCGCCATGGTGTAGCACAAATATTCTGTTCAGAAAAATCACTTCATTCGCTTCTCATTTCGGTCTTTCAAAGACGCGCTTCCCTTGACATCTGTCAGTCATTACTCGATAGACGTACATGTCCAGCAATATCTGTCAGACTCCGACAATCGGTTTCAAATACAGAAGAGTAGCCAGCCAATATTTTTGCATATTAGTCCCTAATGTGTCCTCAATAGCAAACGAATCGCATTGCAAAATTTATTTCATTAAATATCTATTACTTGAGCCCACATGATAACATTTTCACACTACGCCAGCAGACGACCATTATACAAATTGTCAAAGATATTCCCTAATACAACACGACGTCCACAGATAATTTTAAGAGTCGGAGACACCATGGAGGTAACTGTCTCCTGACAGTACTGCATCGCACTTTCTAGGTAAAAAGAGGGAAGAAGGAAAAAATAATTTATCAGGTTTTTATTTTTATTGATTTTTTAAAATATATAATAATAAGTCCAACGCTAAAAGTTGTTGTACCATTACTAAGCCACGTCTGTTAAAGCAGTCCAAAAGGCTTTGGACTGCCTTAACAGACATGACTTAATAATGGTCTAACAACTTTTAGAATTGTACTTTATAGTAGCACAAAAAAACGAAATCTGCGTAGTAGAAGAGACAAATATAATAATGCACAGTCAAGTGGCGGTTTAGCTCTTTTAAAATTTTTGCATGACTATGGCTCAACACAATCGAAAACTTTTTTACGCACATTACGATAATGAAATTGTAATTCTGTCATTTGTAAAAAGAAAGAAATGTCATACAATATTTCAACTTTTTAAGGCAAATTCACACTTTCCGTCACGTCAAAACGTCCTACAATGCTTTTCCAATGAGGCATTCACATAGACCGTGAACGAGACGAAGCGTCACGTCACGTTACCGTCTAGATTTCTCGGGAAGACAGTTTGGATTGTAACGTCAATGGAAGATTGCTGGAGCTTGAGATGGTAGGGGTGAGGAGGCAGATTATCTTGTACGCCTGCTAACGTCGGGTAGTTAAACTGTTTCATCAAGCTGACACATGTTACAGTAGTGGATTTTGTGGTTTTGTTTCTTTGTAATCTTTATTTTATTATTGTGATTTGTTTTCGTGTCAGTTTGCAAATGTTCGATTACGGCAAGGATATTTTTCCCATTGAGTGTCTCTCCACTAAATGTGTTAATAATTACAAATTGTAACATAACATGTGCACAGGAACAAAATACGCTAAAAATTACAAACTTGATCATTTACTACACTGAAACGTAATTATAAAACAATAAAATCCCACATTACTCTTATTCCACAGTGTAAAATATAAATCCGCTAAAATTATAGTAAACCATTAAACTGATAATGAGTTCAAAAAATTTCAGTGAAAAGATAGGCTATAGTTTTCATTTACATTATGGTAATTACAAGTATTACATGGACATTCTGCCATTCCTAAACTACAGTGAAGAACATTAAAAATTCATCAAGAGAGTAAAAAGAGCTTTCCAGTGGATATTTATTCAGTTTATTTTTAAATTCTGGCATTACACTGGGAAGGCTTTTTGTGTCAGAGGGAAGTACATTGAACACCTTAGTGCTTGAATAATGTGCGACCTTATGGTCTCTTGCATAAGATTACAATTTTTACGGCCAGCATGCAAATTGTGTTTTGGTCATGACAGTAGTCATGCTGGCACTGTTGGCTTTGTACGTGGAGTTGTTCTGAATTAGATATCACATGAGACATATACTGTGAGACCATTGATAACATTTAGTGTTTTTTTAAGATTTCTTCATTAATGATTTATATTAACTCTGTTGTCTTCTGAGCAACAAATGCTTTTTCGCCACTAGTTGGTTACCCCAAAATATAATGCCATAAGGACAACAATGAATGAAAATACCAAAAATGATGACAGAAGCCTAAATAAAATAAGCAGCCATAACAGTGCCATTATAACAGTTGATTGTTGCATAAGTCACTGTACTAAGTCTTTTTGTCAAATCCAGGGTATAGCACAACCAGTTTTATTTATGGTCGATGTGGAGGCCTAAAAAGTTTTGATAATTGCATTTTAACTTATATCCTTCTGAAATTTTTGAGACCCATAAAAATGAATGTACTGATTTTTTCAACATTTAAAGTTTGACCATTACTTCTGAACCAGATCAGAGAAACCATTGTTGCAGATCTTGAAACGTCGTTTTCTGATGTTTTTTCAACAAAAAGAGCAAGGGACCCAGCACTGAACCTTGAGACACATGTAGAGTTACAGTTCCCAATTCAGATGAAGATAATGTACTGTCTCCATGATTAAGTGATACCCTCTGTTTTCCATCAGTTAGGTACGATCTAAGCCACATTCCTACATTGCCACTGAAGCTGTAAATGGCTGCTTTGATATGATGGTTAAGGTAAACAAACTTTATTTCTTGCCTTACGAATATTGTTTGTTGTAGTTGTATTAATATATTTGTTTCTAACAAATAAATGTTGATGTTTTGCAGTTTTCTTTCGCACCACAGCACTTCACCACACAAAACTGATCAAAAACAACTGTTAAGACGTTAACTCTGACCATTAACAAACTTTACCATTGCTAGTTATACAGTTCCAATAATACAGTATACTCTAACTTGTGGTTGCTCATAGTCTCATTTTAACCACTCAGTACTTTGCTAAGCTGACTAACATGACGTGATGTGATGTACACTGTAAATATATCCTGATGTGACAGTGACATGACATGATGTAATGATCTGTTGACATCTACTGTGAATCAGCTTTTATCCTTGCACTTGGCTAAGTATACTACTAGAGATATTGATATGTTGCTCATATGTGGGTACCTCTATGGCTTCATGAGTGTTAAGGCGTGTCCAGATGCAACAAACTCTCTGTGCAAATGTCTCTACAAATTACATCATCTTTTAAGAGGTGTGCTTCATGCTGGCAAAAGTTGGCGGTACTTCCCCCAGCTAGACAATTACCATATAAGTTAGATACAGCACCATTGCACTTGTCAGATAGGATCGTCTCAAACAACACTACATAGCGACCACTGGAATATATTACCAGAGATGTCAGTGACATGGCGGTGTTGTGGTGTATAGTTCCTTCCACTCTTAGTACGTGGCTAATTGTTCAGTTCCAAGTGTGTCTTTGTAGAACTGGTACAAACTTTTATTAGTAATGGAGGGATGAGCTCTTTGTCAGTGTATGCTTATGGAAGATACAAGCAAGAATGTCTTTCTTGGTAAAATACCGCATTGTGTAAATTGTTTAATGTATGATATCGATACAATTTGTTGAAATAATGAGCTGTGGCACTTGTTTGTACTGATGTGTTGAAAGTATACATATTCGGATTTTTGCATCAAACATCTCATATACAGTATTGACAGCATGTGATCAGTATTAACTGAGTTGTCTCAGCTTATCAACCGTCAGCATGAGAATACTGCATATCTCTATGGCCACATCTATTTTACATTGGCAGAGGTGTTGTAACCTTGAAGAGTCATAGACGTAGTATGTAGAAATAGTTTATTTTTGCTGCACTGTGGTCATTGCTCAGTCTCATTTGGGAAGCAGAGATGTCTATACACTTTGAATTTTTCCATAGTTATTCATGAGCCTTATTCTGACCTCATGCACTAATAATGCATGAAATATTTGTTTAAAATATTATGTTGTGTTAGGCTAATCATTTTCTTGCTCTTTTTTATTCCACCTGGGAATGTTGTCTGACTAGCCCACACACAGTTTCCCTAGTATTAAAAGCAGGATGGTTGGGAAGCTTGTTTCTTGTTGGTCCAGAGAGAAAAGGAGGAGGGGAGGGGAGTGCTTTGCAGTTATATGCATAGGTGCCAAATTTTTACACTAGCTTTTCAGAACTCTTTTCCAATAATCACATGGGTGGGATGGTCCTCCTCGAGTGCGTGCTTCCATATCAGTGTATTCTCTACTAGCAACCAGGTCAGTCTGTCAGGGATGACTACACATGCATTGTTAAAATGTTTCCAATGTTTTGTCTTTGCTGGGTGGTCAGATAGCTTAGGTTTGCAGTCCTCTGTTGATCACAGCTCTGTACACACGAGTGCTCAAAGTGCTGCATATCCTATACAGACCTCACTTATCACAGTAGAGTCATAGCAGCTCCTGCAGTTGGCAGTGGTGGTGTATACTGTATTCACATGTCTCGTAGATAAACCTCAGAATTTTGCTATGACACCATAAATTTTGTGAATATTTGCACAATATGTTGTGATGTCATTATTTCTGCCATTAGGAGAACACTCTCATTTTAATGCACACACTGCCATCACACACACACACACACACACACACACACACACACACACACACACACACACACATACACACACTCACCCACTCACACACAGACACACACACACATGTATACACACATACACACTAGTAATGTAAGGATGATGTAGCAAGAGCTCACTTGTTAATATGTAGCACAATGATATTTGTTAATATTTACGCTCTTTGCAAGAGTGTATTTATCGTTAAATATTACATTATTAGTTTATAAATCATACTGTGATAATTGTTTAACATCTACATTCTCTTGAGAGTGTAGTTCTCATTAAATAATGTGTTGCAGTAATTTGCAATAAGAACATATTTGCCAATTTGTCATGGTACATCTGAAGTTTCGGATGAGATTATCTCAAACACTATACATCGGGTAAAAATAGTGGGTAAGACAAGTTCGTAAACTCAAAGGGGGACATCAAATGATACTACACATGACCCCCAACCCTCGCCACCTTGGGTGGGATGGGGGGTAACTTTTAGATGTTAAATGGAAACCCTCATTTTTTATTGCAGATTCGGATTCTCCACAAAATAGCACTCAAGTTTTGTTTGAAACATTTTTTAAACCATTGACAGATGGTACTGAAATCGAGAAAAAAGTAAAATTGGGGAAGAACTCTGATTTATTTAGAATTATCCGAGAAAGACGTATCAAATCGATAAAAATGTGCACCAGTCCTTTCGTTACGCTAAGTTAAGCTATTTTTGTACAAAATGTACTGTATCCTACTTAATGGTGTTCAGGAACGTTTGCCACGACCTCTTCTTGCTCTCACGAATAATGCGGCGACATCTTGCTCTCGCCACCCGAAAGTTCCATTGTGTGGGAGACCATCAGGAGAATTTCTGGCAGAGGAGGGAGGTGCCCCATAGCTGCTGTAATGGCTAACGGCACTCTCCACACGGATCCGCGAGACATTGCCCAGACTATGGCAGCGTATTTTGCCACAGTTACTGCAACAACCAGTCAGGATCCAGGTTTCTAGCACCATAGAGCGGTTGCTGAGAGATGTAGTCTGAACTTCCAGTCCACCTCTCATGAAGTTTACAACTGCCCATTTTCTATGTGGGAGCTGGATTCTGCATTGTCTGGAGCTCGTGACACATCCCCTGGTCACGACAGGATCCATTACAGTATGCTATGGCACCCCACAATGCGCAACAAAGAACTCCTCCTCGCACTTTTTAATGACATTTGGGCGTCGGGTCGCTTTCCTGACGCGTGGCGTGAGGCAGTTTTAATCCCTTTTTTAAAACCTGGGAAAGACCGCACGAGCCCAAGTAGCTACCGTAGTATTGCCCTCACTAGTTGCATAGGGAAGACCTTGGAGCGGATGGTCAACCGCCGCCTTGTCTGGATGTTAGAATCCCGGCAACTCCTTAGTTGCTTTCAGTGTGGGTTCAGGAGGTTTCGTTCCACCTTCGATAACCTTGCCCTCCTGGAGGTGGCTATACAACAAGCTTTCCTACGCCGTCATCACCTTCTGGGTGTATTTTTCGACATCGAGAAGGCCTACGATACCACTTGGAGGCGTCTCATCCTGGAGCAGCTTCACGAATGGGGTTTTCGTGGTTGTCTTCCTCTTTTTATTCAGTCTTTCCTCTCGCCACGATATTTTAGATACCGAATTGGTGACGTCCTGTCTGATCGCTTTGAGCAGGAGAACGGTGTCCCTCAGGGTAGCGTTTTAAGTGTGACTCTCTTTGCCATCGCTATTAATAGCATTACGTCCATAGTGAAAAGTCCTGTCCAGTGTTCTTTGTTTGTGGATGATTTCTCTTTGTTCTGCTCTTCTTCAAGCCTTGCAACGACAACTCATCAGTTGCAACTTACGATTAGGCGTTTGGATGACTGGGCGAAGAAGAATGGTTTTAAGTTTTCCACCGAGAAGTCTGTATGTGTTCTTTTTAACCGTTCTCGTTCGATTTTAACCTTTCCTGAGTTGCGGTTGAGGGACACTATTCTTACTTTTAAAGACACGGTGAGATTTCTGGGGCTCATTTTTGACTCGAAGCTCACGTGGTTACCTCATCTTAAAGACCTGAAACGGCGGTCGCTTCAGGCTTTAAGTATTTTAAAATGTCTTAGCCACAGTACATGGGGAGCTGACAGGACTTGTCTGCTCCAGTTTTACAGGGCGTTTGTGTGATCTCGGCTCGATTATGGGTGCACGGTGTATGGGTCCGCGAGGCCTTCTTACTTAAAGATTTTAGACGTTGTCCACCATGAAGGGCTTCGGTTGGCCACTGGGGCATTCCGAACTAGCCCCATACCAAGCCTCTGTGCAGAGGCAGGTGAACCGCCACTTCATATGCGGCGACGGCTACTTACGGTACGCCAGGCGTATAAAACTTTGTCCACACTATACACACCTGCATACCATACCGTTGCTCAGCCTCCTCTGGCACGGTTATTTCATAACCGGCAACGTGCGACGCAGCCCTATGGGATTCGCACACAGGATTGGCTCGCTGCGATGTCTATGGCTGGTCTTCGTGTTTTACGTCGCGGTTGGAGCAGATCTCCACCTTGGCTCCTCCGGATACCCAAACTTATTTTAGATTTGACTCGTTTTAAGAAGGATGGCACGCCAGATTTTACATTCCAGTCACTGTTTTTTAACATTGTTGATGTGCATCACGGTTTCACTGTCGTTTACACTGATGGCTCCAAACAGGAGAATTTCCTTGGCTGTTCTGTGGTGTTCTCTGATCATGTTACCCGGATTCGCCTCCCTGCTGAATATACCGTTTTCGCAGCGGAGCTCCACGCGATCCTGAAGGCACTGGAGCCGATGCATCGTGTTCGGGGCGATCGATTTCTTCTCTGCTCCGATTCTCTTAGTGCCTTACAATCACTGCAGAACTTATACCCGACTGAGGAGATGGTCCAGCTGATATATGACCAACTGTACTTGCTCCAACGGCGGAGTAAAGAGGTATCCTTCTGCTGGGTGCCTGGTCATGTTGGCATATGGGGCAATGAACAGGCCGATTGGGCTGCCAAGGAGGCCTGCAGAGAGCAGGATGTGGTCCAGTGTCCTATCCCCTTGCAGTCGGTCATTGCTGCACTCCACAGGAAGTGCATGGAGTTGTGGGAAGACGAATGGCTGGCAGTGACGGCCAATAAACTGCGGTTGGTAAAGTCCACCACTCGGCCGTGGCGTTCCTCCTACCGGTTGCTCAGGCGGAAAGAGGTGGCCCTCACACGTCTTCGGATCGGGCACTGTCCTCTCACACATAGCTTTTTATTATGGCGGGAGGATCCTCCGTTTTGTGATGCTTGTGGTGTGCACATCTCTGTCCGGCACGTTTTAACAGACTGCATTTTATATTGTGACGCACGGGCAGAAGCACAAGTTGATGGGGATCTGCCTTCTGTTTTAGCTAATGATGAGTCGTGTGTGTCTAGGGTTTTTAAGTTTTGTGACGTGTCTGGACTCTGGCCTCAACTTTTAGGCTGGAGGTTTTAGTGTATTGCAGAGTGGCTGCTCCTCCCCTTTTTTCTTTGTGGTCAGCCAGCCACTTCCATCTGCTACATTGTTTTAGCTCCCTCTATCATTTTCTTCCTGTGTTGTCCATGTTTTACTGTTGACACCCTGCTTCATCCCACGCTTCGGTGTGGATGAGCACATATTTTTCAACGATTGTTACCCGTGTTTTATGTTCCGTTTTATATTCCTGTTCTGGGATTTTTCTTGACACCCGTCTCCCTATGTTACTGAACGGGCGCTGAAGACCTTGCTGTCGTGCACCCAAAAACCCCTCTACTACTACTCTACTACTACTGTATCCTAGTTTTAGCGCTGCCCAGGAGCAATGGCATGAACTTAGTAGAATGACGTTGCCATAGGGTGCTTCATTAGCGTGAGTCCCTCGCCTCTCACATGTTGGATTGATTCATTAGTGTGAATCACCTTGCCTCTCACAATTTGGGTGCTTAATTAATGAAATTAGCCACGAAGAAATTGTTCAAAATTATCCCCATTTGCTTCAGTGCATAAAGTCAATCGTCTGCGAAAGTTGTCCACCGTTTTGAGTAGCACATCCCATGGTATGGCTGCACACGCTCTTCGAATGCATTGCTCCATATCGTTTCGGATTGTGGACTGTCTTTCATAAACAATACTTTTTAAATAACCTCACAAGAAAAAAAATCAGGAGATGTTAGGTCTGGTGAACGTTGAGGCCACTGAATTGGTCTGCCGCGTAATATCCACCGACCAGGGTACTGTAAATTTAAAATGTTCCACACATTTTTAGCATAATGGGGAGCTGCTCTGTCCTGTTGGAACAACATTCGTTCCTAGTTTCTAAATCAACATCTACCATTAGCTCCAACAAATCATGCAGAGATGTTATTAATAAGATTCCCCAGTAACATTTCGGTCAAAAAACACGGTCCTATCAAGTAACCGTTTAAAATTCCACACCAGACAATTAACGACCATTTGTGTTGATTGTCAACGTGTCTGTACTAGTGTGGATTGACAGGGGACCAATAATGACAATCATGACGATTTAATTCGCCATTGTTTTTGAATGTGGCTTCATCAGTGAACATAACGTATGTAAAGAATTCATTGTCACCTTTTATCATTTCCAAGGTCCATTGGCAGAAATGCACACGTATTTGCATATCTTTCGGCGTGATGCCTGTGTCAGTATGATATGATACACATGATAGTTATGTGCCTTCAAAATCGGTATTCCAGTTTGTCTCTTAATCGCATGACTACTCATTTCAGGATCCAGTTGAACACAGACAAGCACAGTACGGGTACAAACCTCATTTTCATTGTATTCGCGATGACGAGGTGGACGGTGCATGTATCCATTTCGAGCTCGATGAGTGCAATTTCGAATAATGTTTTCGCTTGGATGTCGTCTGTTTGGGAAACGATCAGCGTACAATTGTGCAGCTGCAGCGTAATTATTATGGCATTCACCTAATATTAACATCACATCAACAATCTCTGTAGGTGGATAGTGAGCCATGTTTCGATAAAGAATAATTTACTTTCCTCAGTTGATGTTTACAATTCACAATCTGAACGTGAAGTGACGTCTGGTCGCATTGCACCGCCCTTTATACTGAGCCCTAGTTCACAGTTTGGCCACAGCAGCACCAATTGGGTTAAGTAATGCAATTGTGAAAAGTTCTCTAACGAGATTTTAATACCATTCCGAATCCCTCCATCAAAAACTGTGGCAGATAGGATAAATTTTGTAAAAAAATAGCTTAATTTGGCATAATGAAAGAATTGATGCACATTTTGTATCGATTTGAGGTGTCTTTCTCGGATCATTCTAAATAATCATTCAAATGATACGTGTAGTATTATTTGATGTCCCCCTTTGAGCTTACGAACTTGTCTTACCCACTACTTTTACCCGATGTATAGATTTCGAGATAATCTCATCCAAAACTTCAGATGGACCACCCTGTGTTAAGATATCTCAATAATTTTATTTTTACATGAAAGCCTGCACTTAAATCTACACACTGACGCCATTACAGTCTGATTCTTCGTTGTTTATGTTGTGTACTGAGTGTTTAAGATGCCTCCAATAATCTTGAGTCCCGCCGACTGTGAAGTATGGGCTGTTATAAGACTTCATAGTGCTAAAGGCCTAAAAGCAGTCGATATTCATCGTGAGATCTGTGCAGTGTACGGAGAAAACATTATGAGTGATGGAATGGTAAGAAAGTTGGTGAGAGCATTTAAAGATGGCTGCACAAATGTGCATGATGAAACCGGAGTGGGCGTCCTTCAGTCGATAATGAAAGTTTGGTGCAGGAAGTGGACAATAAGGTGAGAGAAAGCAGACACTTTATGATTTCCTCCTTGTGGGATGACTTTCCTAATGTTTCTCATACTGTTTCGTATGCCATTGTGATCGAGAACTTGAATTACCAAAAATTGTGTGCATGTTGGGTACCGAAATTGTTGACGGATGTACACGAAACCAAACGTTTAGACAGTGCATTGACTTTCCTTGAGCAGTACCACAAAACGGTGATGATTTCTTAAGACAGATTGTTACGGGCAATGGAACCTGGGTGGCCTACGTCATACGAGAATCAAAGCAACAGTCCATGGAAGTTGAGCAAGGGCATCGTTTTGCTGCAAGACAATGAACGTCCGCATGTGGCGAATCAGACCAAAAATCTCATCATATATTTTCGATGGGAAACTCTAGATCATCCACCGTACAGCCCCGATCTTGCCCCCAATGGCTGCCATCTGTTCCTGCACTTGAAGTAACAGCTGGGCAGTCAGCGTCTTCAAGACGATGACGAAGTCAAAACAGGGGTCATGCAGTGGTTAACAAGTCAGCCAGCAGACTTTTATGAGGAGGGTATTCAAAAACTGGTACAACGTTATGAAAAGTGCCTCAATATTGACGGAAATGATGTATAAAAGTAGATTAAGGTACAGGCTTTCATGTAAAAATAAAATTATTGACATATCTTAGCACATTTTTTTTAAATTTGAAAACAGTACCTACTTAAAAAACATGCCTCATATATATATATATATATATATATGAAAGCATGAAAAAACCGTGTGACAATGAATGGTGAAAAATTCGAAACCATATATATATATATATATATATATGTGTGTGTGTGTGTGTGTGTGTGTGTGTGTGTGTGTGTGTGTGTGTGTGTGTGTGTATGTATATATACTCCCAAACCATATATATGGTTTGGGGGTATCAAAATAAATTGTTGATGGTGTACAGCAACCAGCTACAAATTAGTCACTTTATTTAAAGAGAATGTTAACAGGTTTGGAATTTTTCACCATTCATTGTCACACGGTTTTTTCATGCTTTCATAAATACAGATTATACACTGGTTTCCTATGAGTTGCCTTAGGATAATCAATAATTTACGAATTATAAATGTGTTACCAAAATGGTTTCTTTATGTATTTGTGTTGGAACGTAATTTACATGAAATGTCCATCTGGGGCATTTGTATTAGCAGTTTTCCTGTAATTAAATGCGTTCTCAAGCAGGTTTGTATTTTCAGTCAGAAACGTTGGACTGCATTGTAAACCACTTTTGTACAGTCACAAAACGAATTTTCAATTTGTGCCAAATGTTTTGACTTATGACATATGAAAGCAGATACACAGTTTGCATTGTACATGAGTATCAAAGATGCTGAAACTGATGATACAAAGATATGGCATTGTTTTAGAGGAGGGTGGAACGAAACGTAAATTACTGTTATGTTATATTGAAATATGTGATGCACTACAATTTTTCCATAGTAACAACACTGCTGCAATAAAGTCAGATCCCACAATGAAATTCCAAAATAAACTCAGTAAGCTTCTAAATAACTGCAATTCTTTATTGAACACATATAAAGTGTGCAGCTGTCCAACAATGAATCCATCAGCACCAAAACTATGTGCACAGCTAAAGATATATAAAGAAAGCTGCTCTAATCACGCAATCATGAACTCAAGAAACAATCCTGTTTATTTTATAGCCTGTGACTGAAAGACATCATTACTAAATATTATACCTTTGAAAATAGCTTCCCCATACACAACACACATGAACTCATAGCCTCTAATGAAGACATCCACATCCCACCCACAGCTAAACTTGCATCACTTGATTTAATTGATCGATACACAAATAAACCTGTTAAAGAGACTATTAGCATTATAAAAAAAATCTGCTTAACTAAAAGACAATTAGTACTGCAGAGACCTCTGAACACAGAAATACTCACACTCATCCTGAAGCAACATTATTTTAGCTTCAACAATAAGGTTTACCAACAGCATTATTGTTTGGCAATGAAAAGTAGCTTAGCTGGGATATTAGCAGACATTCCCATCAACCACACAGAACAAAAATATTTCTCAACTAATCAATAAATCACTAACAAATTAATATACTAAAAAAGTATGTTGATGCTACAATCCTGCTTTTTGATGGTGCAAACAATAAAATTGGTACACTGGCAACAGAACTCAGGAAAATGTATAAAACTATTAAATTCGCAAATGAGCATGAAGCAAGAAGAGCATAAATTTTCTTGATCTTAAAATCTGTAACATTATCCATAAACGTCGGTTTAGCATACACAGAAAACCCACCACCACAGATGTCATCACTGACAAGTCTTCATGTAATCTCAACCAGCACAAAATGTCATATTTCAGAGCCATGGTGCACCAAATGCGAAAACAACAAAATGAAATCTGTTTAATTAAAACGATTGCTCACATTAATGGCTATAATCCTATAATAGTTGATAAACTCCACAACAAAATAAAAACAAAACCACAACTCCATAGAACAGCAGTTCACACATTAGGCGTATTCAATCCAAATTAAATCAGTCTCCTGCAGAAGCCAAATCTGAATATAGTGTTATCCAATACACATGCCCAGTATCATGTTAAACTGCAACTTATTTAAAAGGGAGAATATTAATATAATTTTCTCTACCAACAGTAAACTCCAGCAAAAAGTGATCGACAATGTAACATTTTCCAAGGCTCCCTACAGTAAATAAGCTCCAATGTGATTCAGCCCGAAATTCTACACTGGCCAGACAGTGAGAAGTTTTGAGAATAGGTACAAAGAACACCACTTTGGCCTTAAGGCTCGCAAACTTGAATAAATCTATATTTGTAGCCTCCATTGCAGAAGAAAACCAGTCAGTAAGATACTGAAAGCAATATGAAAATGTTGCACTTCAGGGAAAAAGGAGACACTGTGAATATATTAGAGGAAATAGAAATATATACACACAAAAGCACTTCATGTCATAATATCGAAAATGAGCAGACTGAATTGGCTAATACTCCTTTCCTGAAAAACTTCCAGAAAGTACTTTCTATGCATCAATATAAATAACATTTGTACAGCTGTCTGCAGATCAAGTAACAAATCTTTCAATATTGTATGTACGTACAATAGTCAGTACTATTTACGGCAGTAAATACTAATAAATTCTAATATACTATCATCATCGATGTTCAAAGCATGTAAGAGTTTCACACACTTCTAGCTCACACTTGTATCTCTATTGTTGTATAAAATAAGTTTTTAATGCTGTAATTTTCGACATCCCATGTATTTATCGTTTCTGTCTGCATTTAATGCCTTAGATTTAACATAACACACTGTTTCAATCTTTCATAACAGTAATTTAATTATCCTGCCCCCCCTCCCCCCAAAAAATTCCATCTCTTTGTATCATTGAATAGTAACATCTATGACACTTATGTGATTTGAAAGCTGTGTATTTGTTTTCATATGCTGTAGACCAAAACATTTGGTGCACATTCGTTTTGTGACCGAACGAAAGTAGTTTACAATGCAGTACAACGTTTGTGATTGTGAAAACATATACATCCTTGAGAATGTATTTCATTGCAAGAAAATGCTAAAAGAAATGTACCAGCAGGCATCTAACGTAAGTTGTATTCCAACTCAAACATGTAGTGGAACCATTTTGGTTATATGTTTGTAATTTATGAATTATTGTTCATTCTAGGGAAACTCACAGGAAATCAGTGTATAATCTCTATTGATGAAATGATGAAAAAACTGTCTGATGACGAATTGTGAAAAATTCGAAACCAGTAATGGTACTTTTTGAATAAAGTAACATTAAACCAATTTGTGCCTGGTTGCAGTACACCATCAACAGTTCATTAAGAACATATGTGTTCTTATACATCTGCCTTTAGACTATGGAAAATGTGGAACTATGTAGAATAATGTGTAAGAGTGGCGAAATTGTGGAAAAATCGAAAAACACGAAAAATGATGAAAATAGAGAAAAGCACAAAAAAATGAAAAATGTAGAAAATATCGAAACAACGAAAAACAATGAAAGAGCAAAACAATACGGAAAAAATGGAAAACGAGAGTACTTACATGTCTGTTTGTGGGAGGGGGGTGATGATTACTCTCTGCTGGCGCCTCAAATGATGAAATTCGCTCGATTGCAATAACATTAAATTTAATTCGTTATTAAAAAATACATGCACACTGGTTTTCTCACTAGATGTCAAGTGATAAAACTTACATAATTATATTAATAATAATAATAATAATTCATAACAAATATCCACACTCTTGTTATCTCCCTAGACCTCGAATGATGAAACTTACGTAATTAGAATAACTATAATGCATTATTATTTATAACAAATACCAACACCCTGACCTCTCCCTACAGTGTGCAGCTAAAAAATGAACTCACCCACTCAAGTGCTCTAGTTATAAAAGCAGGAGGGGCAAAGAAGTTGGAACCTCAGTCCCATTGTTGCAGGACTGACCTTCATTTCTCCACCAGTTTTGCCACCCTGCAGGCATGGGTGATATATCAGGCTACATCCTGACTTCGAATATACCGCACACACACACACACACACACACACACACACACACACACACACACACACACACACACACGTGTGTGTGTGTGTGGGGGGGGGGAGGGGAGGCAGGATCATGGAAGTCCTTATCCAAACCAATAATTATTGGTCCTTTGCTTGAACAGGCAGTACCCTTACTGTTTTGGGAGGAGGGGGAAGCTGGATGACCTAGAATATGAGTTGCGCAATTGTGCAAGCTGACTCTGGAAGTCCTTATCATGATTGTGGTGCAGCCTAAGTGTGGGAGGGAATGGGGGTTGATCTTGAATGTACCTTGCACAATTGCGTCAGCTGTAACATGATAGTCCTCTCAAAAACAAGTGTAACCAAGCACCAGAAGTCCTTCTCTTATAACTGCAACCTCATACCATCCTTATCAGTTGGTTGAACCAGATACAACCAGTTACAACCTGTTTTTGTCTTGAACTTGTACTGTGTAATTATTAATGATTGATTGAAACAGTAGAATGGAACACAGTAGAAGACAAGATACGAAACAGTGAAGGCAGCAATGGATCAAATAGGCATAAAGACAAGACCAAGTAGAAATCCTTGGATATTACACACAATACGGAATTTAAGTGATAGAAGAAGAAACTGCAAAAATGAAGAAAATGAAGCAGGTGAAAGGGAATACAGATGTCTAGAAAACGAGATTGACAGAAAGTACAAAGTCGCTAAGCAGGATTGGCTAGAGGACAAATGTAAGTGTCTAGAACAGGGCCTTAAGCACATGTAAATTTGCACACACACGAAGTGAAGTGTAGAAAATATTTGTGCAGTGCATCAGTGCAATTCAGCTTAATTTGTCTCAACACTGAAATAGATAAGGGCAAGACAATTACTAGAACAATGGAACAACCTTTTCCAAAGAAAGAAAAGATTTCTGAACATCCATTTAAATCAGGGTGTGAATTTTCCTTTTTTCTTTTGTTGGTTTTGACAGAAATTCCAAATGTCTGATCTGTAGTACAGTAATTATGTTGTAAGAAAATCGTCTATTGAAAGAGACTACTGCAGACTGCACATAGGAAAATGTAGTGTAACGATAGGGGACACCAGAGAAGAAGACTTAAGGAAGTTGCAAACTCAAAATAATTCTGTATCCATAAGTGAGGTTTGCACAAGTACTTAAACATGTTTACATTTGTTAAAGGTCTTTCAAAATGAAGTGAAGTTTGTGTATAATCCTCTCAATAACGTGTATTCATTTTCGCTTGTATTATTCCTAAAACAATATTTTTCACTAGTTTAGGGTGAAGAAGTTGAGGGATGCTGTGAAAGGATTCTTAGAGCTAGTTATAAAATTGCTCTATGTTTACCAACAGCTAGGAAGCCATTTACAAAGGGCTATTAATAAAGAATATCTTTTTAGACATAGTAAAGACAATGAATCACACATTAGTTCCAGCATAAGGCAGAATACCACTTTCCAGTATAACACTATCTCTGCGAATCAGTGGCATAGACTGGAATTTGCACGAACAATGGGCAGCCAAAATCAAAAACTGGTAGTGTACACCACAGAACTTGATGAGTCCAGAGATCAGTTAACCATTTTTTTTTATATGGCATGGATGACGACATACATGCAACGGAGGATCTCCTGGATCTGATTTCGATGGACCCTGCTACAGGAGCGGATATTTTATAAGCAGTTGAAGTGGCAGCTGAAGCAATAGGACTTACATGGGAAAAGCTGTTTCCATAACCACACATGGGGTGCCAGCAAGTGCAGTGCAGTAAAAGGGTTTATTGATCAGCTGCAGAAAAAGTTTACACGCCAAATTTACCTTTTCTTCATTGTTTTGCTCACCAACGGGCTCTTTGTGAAAAAGTTGTTGGTCTACAAGACGTGATGAACGTAGTGATGCGTATTGTGAACTACGAGTATATTCGTTTTCATGGGATCATTCAACATCTGTTCAAAGAATTTTTGATTTCATTTGAAGAAGAGTATCCAGATATTCCCTGTCATGCTGAAATAAACTGGTTGAGCAAAGGAAAAGTGATTTCCCGAGTTTTTCGACTACACCACTCTGTGGCCCAGTTTCTGGAGGACAAAGGAAGTCTGGAGCCACTTTTCCATGGCCCTGAATTGGCAGCTGATTCAGGATTTTTAGCTGACAATATGACTCTCCTAAAAAGTTGTACACTGAAACTTCAAAAAGAAAATAATCTCATCAACAATAGGGTCAACAAAATACAAGCTCTTCAAAATAATCTTCAGCCCTTCAAAAACAGTCGCTCAGAGAAAAGTACGTAACACTTTTGTGAGCTAGGCAAGTGATATATAAATTTTACCTTTAATAAGGTGCACACATTTTTGAAGTGCTTTATTCCAAATAGTACTATGGTTTTGTTTGACGGGATCTGTGTGGGAAGGAATGCACTTTGAAAAATATATCAAGGTCCTACAATCAGTCAAACTGAGTTAAAATGAGTTTAGCGACTGGCGCAAGGTAATAACTGATATATCATTAACAGGAAAATAAAACCGATTTTGTTAAATGTACAATTGTAACACTACATTAAAAATAAGAGACCACAGTACCTGTATATTAAAATATATCGCCTTTTAGTTTTTCGAAGTAACTTTACACATTACCTTCATTTACTAACATTTGGTTTTGTTTTATTGCAGGAAATTATTAACTTGCAGCAAATACATGATGTGTTCATAAAGGCCTTATAGATGTCAACTGAAAGTGCGCCTCCTGATTTAGTTTTTGTACTAACTGATTTGCAAACCAGTGATCACTGACGGGATTTATTTTACGATATGAAAAGTTAGCTCGGATTCTATCAGACGTTGTTGAAGGAAGAATTTCCTTTGGTGCATACAGAAGCAGCGATGATTAGGGGTTTTGCTGTTTTGTCCTGTACACAAACAAGATTGCATACAAGTATTTCTGATTGTAATTAAAAAATTCTCTATGAAGTTTTGTCAGCCGACCCCTTGTTTCAGATCTTAGTATCATAATTGCAAATACACAAAGAAGAAAATGGAAGAGAATTATCTTCTAAAAAAAATTTAAAGTTATTATTATTATTTAAATATCTTTTGCACTAGCGGTCATGTCCTACCAAACTAAACGCTCCGCCCTCTGCACATAAACATTTGGCAATGACGAAGAAAACAGAGGTGAAGTCTTGGAGAACGTCAACACAGGTGGAGCAAGCGAGTAAACTTAAGGAAAGAGACAGCGCTACTGTGCAAAGTCGAGGAGTCGGGGGTTGCACTGTCACAACATAGCAAAGCCATCACCTGCACTATGCACTGCACGATACGTTGGTGCAAATACCCTGGAAGTCCTGGTCTAGAAACACATGTAACTAGGGGAAAGATAGATGCTACGCATAGGACAATTAAATAGACGTTTGGAGGAAAGAAAAGCAACTGCATGAATATCAAGAGTTGAGAGGGAAGACTGGTAGTAAGCACAGAAGGGAAAGTGTATAGGTGGGAGGAGTATATTGTAGTGACTCGAGAATTTCGGTGTAAATTCTAGAGACACTCGGCCTTCCACCGTCTCGAACACCCGATATTTTAAAAGTAAGTAAGAGAGCAGAAACGTATCTACTGCGCCTCCGGTTTCTGTGTGCAGGTTGGAAGTTTGTAATGAGAAGACGATAAGTGGGGCAGTCGAACGACGCTGATAAGTGTTTGCCTCAAGAGCCATAGACGCTGTGTGAGAGGACACAAAATAATTAAATGCTATTCTCTGCTGTGTTAGTGAATGTGATCGTTGAAAAAAAATGAACATTGGACTAAAGACTTTTAACTTACTTCATTTCTTAGCTCTGAACGAAGCATGATGCTTGGGATGTCTATAAATTATTTGGTTGTTAAAACCAGGCAATTGTGATTATATTTAATTGTATCTAATGGGTATTGGTGTAGCTGACTTGCAAGAGTTTGTATGCTTAAATGAAACTTGTGGAAATGAAAATACACGTGATCTGAACTGAAAGTATGAGAGTACAGAGTTGGAATAGAATAGAATAGAATAATTTTGTTGTGAGGCCATTAAGGCAATGATGAAAGTCATACATATAATACAAAATAATTCATGTTACAATAAATCAATAGGTTTGTTATTACGGTGTAATATTACGGTTGGTGAAATCCTACAAAGTCATACTTATAATACGATATAATTCTTGTGGCAAAAGAGTAATCGGATTGTTATTGCAGTATAATATTACAATTGATGAAATCCTTTGTTGTAGAATGGTTGGGCAACTAACCAGTCATACAGTGCTTGTTTGAATGGTTGCTCTGGTAAATCTTGCATAGCTAGTGGAAGTTTATTAAATAATTCGTGCCCTCATTAGTTCATAACTGTTCAATGATTTTGAGAGTCTGTGGAATGGAGTATAAATACATCTATTCATCCTAGTGTTGTAGCAATGTATATTTTCTCTGCATTTATCTGATGAGTTTTATTTTCACTAAGCAAAAATCCATTTGCTTTAAACCAGTATGATGCTTGAGCAAATGTCTCTCTAACACAAGTTTTAAGGCTATGGAGCTCATTACTGCTGTTCAGAAAATTTGTATCATCTGCTTATAGTACAGTTTTTGATTCAATGCAGAACAGCAGGTCGTTAATCATTATTAGGAACAGGAAAGGGTCCAGTACAGATCCCTGTGGGACACCTACCTTAACTAGTTCTACACTGGACAATTCTTTGCCAACACAGACAACTTGCTTACAGTTCTGTAAAACCGATCTTAATAGTTTAAGACTACTACCTCTAACACCATAGAAGTTCAATTTTTCAAGTAGTAGTGTATGTTCTACACAGTCATAGGCTTTGCTTAGGTCACAAAAAGTGACTTGGGCAAAGTCTTTATTCTCAAATACTTGATGGATGTATTTTACAACAGCATCTATCACATTGATTGTTGACATGCTTTTCCTTAAACCATATTGAGATCCACTAATAATTCCTATATTAACAAAGTATTCAGATAATTGTTTGTAAATTGTGCATTCCAGAAATTTAGAAAAGATGGGACTTTGGAAACTGGCTGGTAACTTGAGGCAGAGTCCTTATCCCCTTTTTTTATAAACTGAAACCAACCTAGATAGTTTAAGCTCATCAGGAAAATATCCTTCAGCTAGACATTTGTTTATACAATGTGATAGAGGGTACACTATATTGCCTATGACTTTCTTTAGTATGTTACAGGATAAGTCATATATGTCTACACTGTCTGATGATTTTAACTGTTTCACTATTCTTAATACAAAATCTGGTGAGACATCAGAGAAACTGAAGATACTTGTATTTGTTGATGATCTACAACTATTTTTTTTTGCAGTAACTGTGATGAGCTGATTTCGGGTTTAGCAATACTACTTCCTACTTCTTCAACTGACTTAACAAAATAATCATTGACTTGTTGGGGAGAGATATTAACTGTAACACTTCATTCATCTTTAGCAAAACTATTTATTAGCTTCCAAGCAGCTTTGCACTTGTTGATGGATTTCTCAATACTTCTGAGATTGTGTGGTTTTTTGGCTTCTATGATAATTTTTTATAATCATTCCTACGTGTAACATAGGCTAGTTTAGCTTGATTACACTTCAATCTACAATAACCATTGTGCAACAACATAACTTGGTTTTTCAGAGTGGTCAACTGTTCTGTATACTACATATTTTGTCTTTTTGGAACTTTAGTTTTCAGGACTCAATCAGTTACGGCTACTTTGAATTTTTTCTTTGGAATGCAGTCATTAAAGTGTGCCAAAAATACTTTAAAAACCTATCAAATAGTATATTTGCTGGCAAATCGTTACTTTAAGTATAATGTGTATCTCCATAATACTGGCCAAACCAGTCTCTGTCAGGAAGGGAATTACAAAATCTATGAATTTTTTCATCTGAGACAGGTCTGGTGATCACAATTTTGTAGGACAGGCTTAGTTATACTAGTCTTATCAGGAGAGAACCTACTATTATAATTTAAGGTTACAGAACTACGATCAGAAAATGCAAACTCTGACACATCACATGATTCGTCTATTGTTTTAAAATTCACAAAAATATTGTCAAGACATGCTTGTTCTCTTGTGGGCCTATTATTGACACAGTGTGAGTTGGATTGTTTAGAAGATTTTCAAGTTCAGTGACACTACGTTTGTGTGTTGTTAAATCAAAATCTGAATTCAGATCACCACCTATTACAATATAATAATTTATCCATCTAGTTTCGCCAAATACATGTAACAGCTGGTCCAGTTTCTCTAGAAATAGACTGATGATCCCCTTAGGCTCTCTGTACAGGGATATACCAATAACGTAAAACAGTCTAAAACTATACCAGCAACTTCAAAGTTCAGTTCATCATACAAAAAAATCTACTTCCAATCTACTGAGTGAACATCTAAATGACTTGTTAACATAGATTGCTACACCATCTCTTAAATGCAATTTTCTGCAGTAGCTATTGGCTATATTATAATTATCAAATTTAACAAATGTTAGGTCACTCTCAGTAGCCCAGTGTTCACTCAAACACAAAATATCAACCCCATTTTCTATTCCGATTATATACAATACGTTCCTTATTCCTCACTCCTTGAATGTTAAGATAGCATATTTTAAGATCAATGTACCATTATTATTAAATCTCCTGCACTATTTACCTTATGGGCTTCTTCTCCTTGCTGCCTTCGACTAAAAAATCGTTTAGATGGAGAGGGGGAACTGTTTTTCACTTACCCACAACGCTTGACACTGATACTGCTCGTTGAACTCTCTTCCCTTCTTCATTTTCATGTCTTATTTCAAGTGACAGAGATAGTAATTTTTTCAAACCCTTCAGTGTACAGAACTTATGCAGAGCCACGTCTGCACAGTCATTATTCTTGTAATACAGGCTTACAAGCAGAGCGCGATCCTGTATTGAGGCAGTCATGGCGAACGTCGCAGACGCGAAATGAGAAATGCCGAGTGGCCGGCGTGTTTATACCAACTTCAATGGGTCGTGCACATGACCAGGTGTTTTCATTTACGTATTCTGACACATACAGCACCATCTATTGATCAATTTTCACACTATTTTTTTTCTTCTACCGTAAGTTATTCCACTCCTTCGATAATATTCCGTTGCAACTTGACGTCCTTCTGACCAGTGGTGTCATTTCTATTGTCTTTTGAAAGTTTAACTATAATTATATTCACACTGTATGTTGCTGGCAAGAGTTCTTTTGGAAATGCAAATCCCTAAATTCCAACAGCGACTCTTCCATATATTCATTATCACTTCCCTTTAAGAACTTCACTTTCGCTCATAATATAGTTCCAAAGGAGTTTGGCGAATGTCATTGGCCAACACTCCTTGTGTCTCATTCATTCTCCTCTAGGAAATCCTTACGGTGTGATGTCTCTCTCACCCATTCCACACAGCCTATACCATAGTGGGTTCCATTGCCTTGTTCCACCAGTTCTCCATTGGAAACTGACACATGCATACACCCCCTGTGTCCACCAATACATTGCAATTCTTTTTTCCTACTATTCCCCTGATTGCATAATCTATCTCTGCATATGACTAAGTGGTATCTACGTTTACTGGAAATGCAGATAGGTGCACCTTGATTCCCTTTGGCGTTTATCATCTACCACTTTCCTGGTAACCTATCTCTGAAACTACTGTTCCCACTATGCTAACCTCTGCTTCTACTTCCACTGACCTGAGGCTGGTGACATTTCTTCTGTACATGCCCAATCCATAACACCTTTTATTCACTGAAGACAGTGTCTGTGTAGCTTGCAATCCGGTTGACATGTTAATTTCCTTGCATTCTACTGCCAGTCTAACAGCTGCAAGCAAATCCTTTGGAACCCCTGTTCGTAGTCTCGACATCTCTAAAGTTAATCCTCTTAAAAATGCATCAAATACGCGTTGTCAGCCTTCCATAAAGTTAGTTCATTCACCAAAGCATTCTGCTGAAAATTAGATACCATTGCTTTTCCGTATTCTATCCGAAATTTTTCTAGCGATGCCACATGCCAGTTCATTAACATTCCCAATATATGGGCATTTACATACTGGCGCCATAAGGGAAGTGAGAATAATGCGGATTATTTCGAGGTGTGTGACTGGTGGATACTTTCACCATCAGCAATTCACAGGTCTAAGTTTGCACCTCCACGATCTCTCGTTATGATTACCTCTCAAACAGTCAAAATTGATTAATATATTAACTCTCCTAACAGAGTGATATTTACCGCTTGTTTCTTGAATAAAAGGGAGCGCCATTCATCGCCGTATTTGAGAATGCAATATAATATGGTCATAAATAATGTCGCCATTACATCTGAAAATCGCAGGCTGTGGTGCATTCAGCTATCATTTTCGTTGTGAACACTTTAGAAATGAAAGAAACTGCCTCCCTTTCCAGAAGATATATTGTAAACACTTTTACACAAATACACATAACTGTCCTTCACACACACAACACATCCACCCAGAATCACAGACGGGAAGTGATAGATACTTGAAGCATGAGAAATTTGATGTCAGTTTGAGGAAACATGAGAATACAAATATATGTTCGTCTTTCTTTTCGTACATATCTCTTTTTGCCATGGGCATGTTTATATTGCATCTTTTGCATAGTATTTCGATATTCATTCAATGACTTATGCTTTATGAGTAAAACAAAACAAAATCTACACTCCTGGAAATGGAAAAAAGAACACATTGACACCGGTGTGTCAGACCCACCATACTTGCTCCGGACACTGCGAGAGGGCTGTACAAGCAATGATCACACGCACGGCACAGCGGACACACCAGGAACCGCGGTGTTGGCCGTCGAATGGCGCTAGCTGCGCAGCATTTGTGCACCGCCGCCGTCAGTGTCAGCCAGTTTGCTGTGGCATACGGAGCTCCATCGCAGTCTTTAACACTGGTAGCATGCCGCGTCAGCGTGGACGTGAACCGTATGTGCAGTTGACGGACTTTGAGCGAGGGCATATAGTGGGCATGCGGGAGTCCGGGTGGACGTACCGCCTAATTGCTCAACACGTGGGGCGTGAGGTCTCCACAGTACGTCGATGTTGTCGCCAGTGGTCGGCGGAAGGTGCACGTGCCCGTCGACCTGGGACCGGACCGCAGCGACGCACGGATGCACGCCAAGACCGTAGGATCCTACGCAGTGCCGTAGGGGACCGCACCGCCACTTCCCAGCAAATTAGGGACACTGTTGCTCCTGGGGTATCGGCGAGAACCATTCGCAACCGTCTCCATGAAGCTGGGCTACGGTCCCGCACACCGTTAGGCCGTCTTCCGCTCACGCCCCAACATCGTGCAGCCCGCCTCCAGTGGAGTCGCGACAGGCGTGAATGGAGGGACGAATGGAGACGTGTCGTCTTCAGCGATGAGAGTCGCTTCTGCCTTGGTGTCAATGATGGTCGTATGCGTGTTTGGCGCCGTGCAGGTGAGCGCCACAATCAGGACTGTATACGACCGAGGCACACAGGGCCAACACCCGGCATCATGGTGTGGGGAGCGATCTCCTACACTGGCCGCACACCACTGGTGATCGTCGAGGGGACACTGAATAGTGCACGGTACATCCAAACCGTCATCGAACCCATCGTTCTACCATTCCTAGACCGGCAAGGGAACTTGCTGTTCCAACAGGACAATGCACGTCCGCATGTATCCCGTGCCACCCAACGTGCTGTAGAAGGTGTAAGTCAACTACCCTGGCCAGCAAGATCTCCGGATCAATCCCCCATTGAGCATGTTTGGGACTGGATGAAGCGTCGTCTCACGCGGTCTGCACGTCCAGCACGAACGCTGGTCCAACTGAGGCGCCAGGTGGAAATGGCATGGCAAGCCGTTCCGCAGGACTACATCCAGCATCTCTACGATCGTCTCCATGGGAGAATAGCAGCCTGCATTGCTGCGAAAGGTGGATATACACTGTACTAGTGCCGATATTGTGCATGCTCTGTTGCCTGTGTCTATGTGCCTGTGGTTCTGTCAGTGTGATCATGTGATGTATCTGACCCCAGGAATGTGTCAATAAAGTTTCCCCTTCCTGGGACAATGAATTCACGGTGTTCTTATTTCAATTTCCAGGAGTGTATTACAACTGCCCCCCTAATGTATGCTGGCGTTGTCCATGATTTCTGGACGACATTATATAGTAGTGGTGCATTTTACAAACATACCTAATATAAATAATCAAATTTCATATGAAAGTACCACTTAAATTATTTTTTTGCCTGGCTGGGGATCACACCAATTATTTATGGCCAAGTTTATATTTTATTTATACATTGCACATGTCAGTTTTATTTATACTGCAATTAGTTTACACGAAATTTACAAAACTTTTGCTCCATTATTGGGGCTTGACCGCTACCCATAGTTTCTGCAACCACAAATCCACATGTTAAGTGGTGTTCTTTGTGCACATGCCTTGTGGTACCATCAGTGCATCTACAGAGAACAGTTCAGCTTCAGGTCTGTAACTTTGTAGATGATGACGAACTGCAAGTTGCTATAGTGTCCAGAGGGTAACTCCATAGAATGAGTGCATGTTGATATGTGTTTGGTTAAAAAGTTCAACGCCTTGATAGACAAGCCAGAAAGTTCCAACCATGTTTATATAGAACACGTCATCCATCATATATTTCAGTGTCCTAAATGATTTTCCAGGTAAGTCCACAAATGTTTTAATTCCACTAGTGTAGTAAAGTTTGCCGTCCAACTCCACTACAAAGGACACTTAGAATGTTTTCATCATTGTAGGCACATACAAGTTTGATCACTGTTTCACACAAGTGTGTCTCCTTCATTTAACACATGATAAATATGTGATATGTCTATTGAAGCTCCCTTTCGTTTCACATATGTTAAACACCCTTTTCATATACATTTTTCCTTACATATCTTTATACAAGTCCATAAAATTTTACATGACTTACATAAAGAAATTAAAACATGATGTAAATTTGCTCTTGTAACTACACATACATGTCCTTTTAAAATTAGATGGCATGTGAGGTCTAATAAATTTCACTAATATGCAAGTTTATATGTGAATTTGTCATATCATTTTCGATATTTGCATGACAATATTTAAGTACGAGTTAATAACATTTAAAAAGTCATTTTCACCTTCAAAAGTCGTGAGGCAACGTTGCAGTGATAAGTTATTTCATATTTATCCTCACACATAATTTATGTTTAAAACTTTTATGATGAGCTAGTACTTCCTTTCACTTATAAACTTATGATGTAATCTTTATTTACATGAATAATTTGCAAAACATGTTTATGTCAGGATGGAAAAAATAATATACATATCTGCAATCTGATGACATGTGTGAACTACTACATCATCTCATTTAACTCAAGGATTTCTAATTGAAGATAACTAACGAAAGTAAAACAGAACTTCACTGTCACGTTTCCAGCACAAACAAGCAAAACTGTGCTTAGCCACACCTCTCTCAATTCTACCAGGATGTGGTGTACAAATCTACAGGGACTTCTGATAAAGAATGTTGAAATCCATCATTTACACATCACACAATAATTGAGAAAATTCTCCGTGAACGATTCTTTGTGTTTTGCAACAAACTATTTATTCAGTGTTTGCAGTGCTATTGATAAAATTCTAACATCATTGTGTCATATAAGTTTATTAATGTCGTTTCCTTATAAGTACTTGTAATGATTGTACTTCCATGTACTAAATTTGTACTTTTTGCTGTGGCGTATAGCTGCTGTGTAAACTATAAAATGTGTATGTGTAAATACTTTACAATGAAAATTGTGTCAAAAGAAACGTTTGTGGAAAGACATTCAGATGAGCTATAATCATGTGTAATTGTGACTTGGAACTCTTGTATTTGGTGTTCATATGTGACACTAGCATTCTTCAATGTACAGTCCAACACCTTATTTTTATCCTTCAGTAGTACAAGACTCCATTTCATAACATTTTGCTTCCTTTCACTTCTTTATATTCACACATAACATTCAAACTGTCACATTCATACACAAATCTATATATAAATATTACTCATATTGCTGCATGGCCTGTTTCTTTTGGTACCAGCTACGTAAATTCTTTTTCTTCGCATCACACAGATGCATCCTTGCATCGTTCCCTGTAAAAAAATTAATATTAACTTATAAAGTAAGTACATAGTTGCTGTAAGGCCAACTAATCTATCATTAACACTTATCACACACACACACACACATATATATATATATATATATATATATATATATATATATATATATATACAGGATTATTACAAATGATTGAAGCGATTTCACAGGTCTACAATAACTTTATTATTTGAGATATTTTCACAATGCTTTGCACACACATACAAAAACTCAAAAAGTTTTTTAGCCATTCACAAATGTTCGATATGTGCCCCTTTAGTGATTCGGCAGACATCAAGTCTATAATCAAGTTCCTCCCACACTCGGCACAGCATGTCCCCATCAATGAGTTCGAAAGCATCGTTGATGCGAGCTCGCAGTTCTGGCTCGTTTCTTGGTAGAGGAGGTTTAAACACTGAATCTTTCACAAAACCCCACAGAAAGAAATCACATGGGGTTAAGTCGGGAGAGTGTGGAGGTCATGACATGAATTGCTGATCATGATCTCCACCACGACCGATCCATCGGTTTTCCAATCTCCTGTTTAAGAAATGCCGAACATCATGATGGAAGTGTGGTGGAGCACCATCCTGTTGAAAGATGAAGTCGGCGCTGTCGGTCTCCAGTTGTGGCATGAGCCAGTTTTCCAGCATGTCCAGATACACGTGTCCTGTGATGTTTTTTTCGCAGAAGGAAAAGGGACCATAAACTTTAAACTGTGAGAATGCACAAAACACGTTAACTTTTGGTGAATTGCGAATTTGCTGCACGAATGCGTGAGGATTCTCTACCACCCAGATTCGCACATTGTGTCTGTTCACTTCACCATTAAGAAAAAATGTTGCTTCATCACTGAAAACAAGTTTCGCACTGAACGCATCCTCTTCCATGAGCTGTTGCAACCGCGCCGAAAATTCAAAGCGTTTGACTTTGTCATCGGGTGTCAGGGCTTGTAGCAATTGTAAACGGTAAGGCTTCTGCTTTAGCCTTTTCCGTAAGATCTTCCAAACCGTCGGCTGTGGTACGTTTAGCTTCCTGTTTGGTTTAATTGTCTACTTCCGCGTGCTACGCGTGAAACTTGCCCGCACGCGTTCAACCGTTTCTTCGCTCACTGCAGGCCGACCCGTTGACTTCCCCTTACACAGGCATCCAGAAGCTCTAAACTGCGCATACCATCGCCGAATGGAGTTAGCAGTTGGTGGATCTTTGTTGAACTTCGTCCAGAAGTGTCGTTGCACTGTTATGACTGACTGATGTGAGTGCATATCAAGCACGACATACGCTTTCTCGGCTCCTGTCGCCATTTTGTCTCACTGTGCTCTCGAGCACTCTGGCGGCAGAAACCTGAAGTGCGGCTTCAGCCGAACAAAACTTTATGAGTTTTTCTATATATATATATATATATATATATATATATATATATATATATATATATTATTGGTGTTTTGCCCTTAAAGAGCGCATTTGGACTCAACTACATGGCCAGTTCCTTTTGCTGCCTTCCTTGCTGTCCAAACTTCCCTCATTCGTTCGCTGTGTTTCTGTTTCCAGTCCTCTGTCTATGCTTCTTGTCGGCTTTGTGTCTTCGGCTTCATCTTGATTGCCTTTTTGGTTATCCATATTTCTCCCATCTTCCAGCTGTGATCTTGCTTGCGATCTTTGGTCCATTTTACGCCTGTTCGTTTGTCACATTGTATCTCATGTAGTTTACTTTTCTTAATGATGTTTCTGAATTTTATTCTGTCGTTTATTGTGTCTGCTGTTATGTTGAGTTGGTTCAGGTCGTTTTCTACCTCTGCCACCCATTTGTTGTTTCTAGTGGTTACACAGTCAAAGATCTGTTTGGTCAGCCTGTGTGATGGCATTCTGTATAGGTGTCCATAGAATTGTAGTCTGCGTTTTCTAATCTTTTCTGTGATTGTCTCCATATGTTTGTATAGTTCCTCTGTAGGTTTCTTGATCCATATTCCATTGTTGTTAGTTGCACCAAATATTTTCCTAGTATTTTCCGTTCTACTTTTTCTAATTGTCTGATACGTGTATGCCGTAGGGTTAGTGTGGCCTCTGCTGCATATAGTGCCTCGGGGAGCACCACGGTGTCGTAGTGGCGTAATTTGGCTTTTTGTGAGATAGACTTCTTGTTGTAATGGTTCCCCACTACTTTGAATGCCTTGTCCAGTTTAGTCTTTCTTTCTTCGTTTGAGTCTCTGTTATGTCCACTCATTTGTAGTGTTTCACTGAGGTATTTGAAGTTTGCCATTTTGTAAATCGTGCCATACTTTGTGTTCAGAGATGAGAGTTTCTTTGTGCTCATAAACTGTGTCTTTTCGTAAGAGATCTGTAGTCCAGTTTTGGAAGCGATTTCGTGCAGTTTTTCAATAGCCTCTTTTGTTTCCTTTATATCTTTCGTGACAATCGCCAAATCGTCTACAAAAGCCAGGCATTTAATCTGTAGGTTTCCTAAGGTTATCGCCTGTTGTGATGTTTCCCATTCCTTTATTACCTTATCTAACACCAGATTGAAAAGGAGAGGCCATTGCCTTGTCAGACACCTGTGCGAATTTCAAAGGGCTCTGATAGTTCCCCACAGAACTTTACTTTGGAGGTCGTGTTGGTTAAAGTTTGATCTACGATAGCCCGTGTTTTGTTGTCTACTTTGTATTCTGCTAGAATTTTGAAAAGAGGTTTGCGGTCGATAGAGTCGTACGCCTTTTTGAAGTCGACAAAGGTAATGATCATGTTCTCTTTGTGTTGTAAAATCATTTTCAGGTTCCAAATTTGTTCTGCACAAGACCGCCATTTACGGAAGCCTGCTTGGTATTCCCCAATCAAGTGGTCGGTCTGGCATTCTAGTCTGTTCAGTAAAGCTTTAGAGAGGATCTTGTATGTGACCAGTAGTAGGGATATTCCTCTTTAGTTGTTCGGGTCAGTCTTGTCACCTTTTTTGTGTAGTGGGTGTATCAGGGCAGTTTTCCAGTCATCAGGAATTTTCATGGTCTTCCAGATGTCTTCCAAGATCCTATGGACGTCTCTGGTGAGTTCTGGGTCTTGTAACTTCCAGATTTCCACGATGATGCCGTCTTCTCCTGGTCCTCTACGATTCTTGGGTGACTTGATTATTTCTTTAACTTCTTCTAGAGTTGGAGGTTCACTATCTGGATTGTATGTGTTCGTTTCTGTCATCATTTCTTCCATAGGGGGTCCGTATTCAGCAGTTTTTCAAAGTACTTTGCCAGAATGCCACAATTGTTTTTGGTATTGGTTTCTAGGGTTACATCCAGTCTTCTGAAGCACAAGTTGAGTAATTGATATCCAGTCATATTTTCTCTGAACGTTCTGTAGAAGTTTCTTGTATTGTTCTTCATGAAGTCCGATTCGATCTCCGTCAGTCGCCGTTTATCATACTGTCGTTTTTCACTACGAATGATTTTGCTTGATTGCTTCTGTGTTTTCAAGAAGTTCATCCAATTCTCTTGGGATTTATGGCTACTAAATTTTTTCGATGCACTGATTCGTTGTTCAATAGCTAGGTCACATGTGTGGTTCCACCAATGGTGTTACCTTGTGCGTGGTGCTTGTGCTAGTTTCATAGCCTCTCGGATTCTTTGTGAAAGTTGTGTCCAGTCTGTCGTTTTCTCCATTTTAATTTTGTGTAATATTTGTGTCTGGTTTAAAGTAAGGTATTCTGGATCTGATCCAACAATTTTGTTCTTCTGGAGCTTTTTCTTGCGCAAAAGACGAATCCTGATCAGTAGTAGGTGGTGGTCTGAGTCGAAGTAGCCTTTACGTGTGCCTATGTTCAAAATTTCTTTTTGTGAGTCTTTCTGGACTATTACATGGTCGATTTGTAGTTCTTGCTTTCCGCTGGGGAATTTCCATGTGGTAAGTTTTAGTGTTATACACACACACACACACACACACACACACACACACATATATATATATATATATATATATATATATATATATATATATATATATATATATAATGCAAATGTTTTTAATTCATTATTTTCTGATTGATTCTCAGATTTCAGCCTTTCTTAGTGAGACTGCAAATATTAATAGCATGTCTATCATTTTACCTTACTTTTTCAATCTCTTTCATATTCATACAATAGGTGCACATAAAAGTAATAAGTATCTACCTAGATAGGGTACAGTGTCATTATCCCCTCTTGCAACTTATTCAGAGTGTGAGCATGTTTCTAGAATTATTCATTCTTTCATGGTATATACAGATTTCCTATACTATAGCGCTTAATTTATTTTGTATATAGCCATAATGTAGATTGTGTGTATATTGTAAAGAATAACCTAGTAGCAGTAGGACAACAGAGGCATCAGCAGGTTACCTACATCAGGGGCAAGTATACATTCAAGAGCAAACCTATTGTTCTCTTTTGACTGACAGGTCCTTCACCTATTGCTTGGATTATGACCCCCTGGGGATAATTTGTCCTCAGAAACCTGCCTCTAACCCTCCCCCTCCTCCTATCAACCTCTCCAGAAGCCTCCAACCCTCCCACACGCCAATATAAGTACACCTTCAGGCTGACTTATTCGAATAGCCCCTCCCACTCTATCAATTTGATTGATTAATTAATTAAATTGATCAATTAATTAACCCCTCACCCTCTGGTAAATCCCTCAACCCACCCTCCCAAACTCTCACCTGGGAACTGGCGGGGCTGTGCTGGAGAGGAGGGATCTCATGACAAGAAATTCAACCACACAGCAAAGGGTATATCGTTTATTTATAAAATTTATTTTTCAGGGGTTGGATCTCTCTTGCTAATCATTCTTTGCTGTTTGGGAAGATGCAGGACTTGTAAAATACATCGAAAAGAATTAATTAATTCGATCGCTATTTCTTATTCTGATCGCACAAGGAAAACCATCATGAAACACTCATCACATGTAATTACACTGTTAAAAATCTTTAGATCGTGAAGCACGCACCGTTCGCTGTCACCCAAGAGAAGGCACTAAGCCAGCTCGGGACCCCACAGCCGATGTCATGTTGGCTGCCACAGAGCCAGTTGCCTCGTGCGCTGAATAGCGACACGTCCGTCAGTGGCCGCAGCTCGCCGCAGAGTGAACAGGAGTCTTCCTGGTTGAACTGAAGAGCACGTCCAGCACAAAGACTGGATCAGTGGAAGAACGTGGTATTTCCAGAATGTGCCAGAAACCGCATGCGAAAGTGTGTGAAATGTGCCACACTCCTACTGACACCCTGAGTGTAATGGTGGGTGCATGTGCTATGGTTTACTTCGGGAAAAAAATGAAGCGATCAGTTGCATTAGGTGGCAAATGCCTGAGGCATCCAGAATTACCAGATAAGCATATATTTAATTTCATAGCGTGAGATCCCCCCCCCCCCCCCATGAACCATGGACCTTGCCATTGGTGGGGAGGCTTGCGTGCCTCAGCGATACAGATAGCCGTACCGTAGGTGCAACCACAACGGAGGGGTATCTGTTGAGAGGCCAGACAAACATGTGGTTCCTGAAGAAGGGCAGCAGCCTTTTCAGTAGTTGCAGGGGCAACAGTCTGGATGATTGACTGATCTGGCCTTGTAACATTAACCAAAACGGCCTTGATGTGCTGGTACTGCGAACGGCTGAAAGCAAGGGGAAACTACAGCCGTAATTTTTCCTGAGGACATGCAGCTTTACTGTATGATTAAATGATGATGGCGCCCCCTCGGGTAAAATATTCCGGAGGTAAAATAGTCCCCCATTCGGATCTCCGGACGGGGACTACTCAAGAGCATGTCGTTATCAGGAGAAAGATAACTGGTGTTCTACGGATCGGAGCGTGGAATGTCAGATCCCTTAATCGGGCAGGTAGGTTAGAAAATTTAAAAAGGGAAATGGATAGGTTAAAGTTAGACATAGTGGGAATTAGTGAAGTTCGGTGGCAGGAGGAAAAAGACTTTTGGTCAGGTGAATACAGGGTTATAAATACAAAATCAAATAGAGGTAATGCAGGGGTAGGTTTAATAATGAATAAAAAAATAGGAGTGCGGGTTAGCCACTACAAACAGCATAGTGAACGCATTATTGTGGCCAAGATAGACACAAAGCCCATGCCTACTACAGTAGTACAAGTTTATATGCCAACTAGCTCTGCAGATGATGAGGAAATTGATGAAATGTATGACGAGATAAAAGAAATTATTCAGGTAGTGAAGGGAGACGAAAATTTAATAGTCATGGGTGACTGGAATTCGCCAGTAGGAAAAGGGAGAGAAGGAAACATAGTAGGTGAATATGGATTGGGGGGAAGAAATGAAAGAGGAAGCCGCCTTGTAGAATTTTGCACAGAGCATAACTTAATCATAGCTAACACTTGGTTCCAGAATCATAAAAGAAGGTTGTATACCTGGAAGAATCCTGGAGATACTACAGGGTATCAGATAGATTATATAATGGTAAGACACAGATTTAGGAACCAGGTTTTAAATTGTAAGACATTTCCAGGGGCAGATGTGGACTCTGACCACAATCTATTGGTTATGAACTGTAGATTAAAACTAAAGAAACTGCAAAAATGTGGGAATTTAAGGAGATGGGACCTGGATAAATTGACAGAACCAGAGGTTGTAGAGAGTTTCAGAGAGAGCATTAGGGAACGATTGACACGAATAGATGAAAGAAATACAGTAGAAGAAGAATGGGTAGCATTGAGAGATGAAATAGTGAAGGCAGCAGAGGATCAAGTAGGTAAAAAGACGAGGGCTGGTAGAAAACTTACGTAACAGAAGAAATATTGAATTTAATTGATGAAAGGAGAAAATATAAAAATGCAATAAATGAAGCTGGCAAAAAGGAATACAAACGTCTAAAAAATGAGATCGACATGAAGTTGCAAAATGGCTAAGCAGGGATGGCTAGAGGACAAATGTAAGGACGTAGAGGCTTATCTCACTAGGGGTAAGATAGATACTGCCTATAGGAAAATTAAAGAGACTTTTGGAGAAAAGAGAACCACTCGTATGAATATCAAGAGCTCAGATGGAAATCCAGTTCTAAGCAAAAAAGGGAAAGCAGAAAGGTGGAAGGAGTATATAGAGGGTTTATACAAGTGCGATGTACTTGAGGATAATATTATGGAAATGGAAGAGGATGTAGATGAAGATGAAATGGGAGATATGACACTGCGTGAAGAGTTTGACAGAGCACTGAAAGACCTGAGTCGAAACAAGGCCCCGGGAGTAGACAACATTCCATGAGAACTACTGGTGGCCTTGGGAGAGCCAGTCATGACAAAACTCTACCATCTGGTGAGCAAGATGTATGAGACAGGCGAAACACCCTCAGACTTCAAGAAGAATATAGTAATTCCAATCCCAAAGAAAGCAGGTGTTGACAGATGTGAAAATTACCGAACTATCAGTTTAGTAAGTCACAGCTGCAAAATACTAACGCGAATTCTTTACAGACGAATGGAAAAACTGGTAGAAGCCGACCTCGGGGAAGATCAGTTTGGATTCCGTAGAAATGTTGGAACACGTGAGGCAATACTAACCTTACGACTTATCTGAGAAGAAAGATTAAGAAAAGGCAAACCTACATTCTAGCATTTGTAGACTTAGAGAAAGCTTTTGACAATGTTAACTGGAATACTCTCTTTCAAATTCTCAAGGTGGCAGGGGTAAAATACAGGGAGCGAAAGGCTATTTACAATTTGTACAGAAACCAGATGGCTGTTATAAGAGTCGAGGGGCATGAAAGGGAAGCAGTGGTTGGGAAAGGAGTGAGACAGGGTTGTAGCCTCTCCACGATGTTATTCAATCTGTATATTGAGCAAGCAGTAAAGGAAACAAAAGAAAAATTCGGAGTAGGTATTAAAATTCATGGAGAAGAAATAAAAACTTTGAGGTTCGCCGATGACATTGTAATTCTGTCAGAGACAGCAAAGGACTTGGAAGAACAGTTGAACGGAATGGACAGTGTCTTGAAAGGAGGATATAAGATGAACATCAACAAAAGCAAAACGAGGATTATGGAATGTAGTCGTGATGCTGAGGGAATTAGATTAGGAAATGAGACGCTTAAGTAGTAAAGGAGTTTTGCTATTTAGTGAGTAAAATAACTGATGATGGTCGAAGTAGAGAGGATATGAAATGTAGACTGGCAATGGCAAGGAAATCGTTTCTGAAGAAGAGAAATTTGTTAACATCGAGTATAGATTTAAGTGCCAGGAAGTCGTTTCTGAAAGTATTTGTATGGAGTGTAGCCATGTATGGAAGTGAAACATGGACGATAACTAGTTTGGACAAGAAGAGAATAGAAGCTTTCGAAATGTGGTGCTACAGAAGAATGCTGAAGATAAGGTGGGTAGATCAAGTAA
Organism: Schistocerca serialis cubense; assembly: GCF_023864345.2. Lineage (NCBI taxonomy): Eukaryota > Metazoa > Arthropoda > Insecta > Orthoptera > Acrididae > Schistocerca > Schistocerca serialis. The sequence goes on from NC_064639.1 coordinate 463,387,324, forward strand.
CTAATGAGGAGGTATTGAATAGGATTGGGGAGAAGAGAAGTTTGTGGCACAACTTGACTAGAAGAAGGAATCGGTTGGTAGGACATGTTTTGAGGCATCAAGGGATCACCAATTTAGTATTGGAGGGCAGCGTGGAGGATAAAAATCGTAGAGGGAGACCAAGAGATGAATACACTGAGCATATTCAGAAGGATATAGGTTGCAGTAGGTACTGGGAGATGAAGAAGCTTGCACAAAATAGAGTAGCATGGAGAGCTGCATCAAACCAGTCTCAGGACTGAAGACCACAACAACAACAGCGTGAGATCGGATTTCACAGTGCATATTTTTGTAAAACGTTTTGCAGTATCAAGTCACTGCCTATTCAGATTTCGAAATAGATTTTCGTAAAAAAGCATAGTATCAAACCCTCATGCTTTCAGATTTCGAAGTTAAGAAAAGTTTTGTAGCATGTGTGTTCAGATTTAGGCGTAAATTTTTTTTGTTATTATTTCAGCATAAAACCACCAAGTCACGGAAGAGTTGGAGGCAGAGGTCCAACAGTGGCACCAGCAGCAATATTGTCATAAGTAGTATACGTATATTTTTCTTCTTATATGTAATATGTTGCTATTATTTAACGGTCACACAACGAGTCTTTGCTGTTGTACATGATTACGTGTATAATAGTCCATAAATGTTACTTTTTCATAAGAAGTTTGTATATGAGTATTGGGGATAGGCCAATACAGCCCCAAAGAGCCGTTATCCAAGATGGCGGCGATACGTCATCCAAGATGGCGGCGATGACATCACTCAAGAAGGCGGATTTTGGCGGGAAGTTTCAATTTTGGTGGGAAAGTGCCAGGCCCCCCTCGCCCAGAAAAATAGCGCAAAGTTCAAATTCCAGCATGATAATGCACCACACCTCACTTATCTCTACTAGGCAAAGAAAATGGCGGGAAAGAATTACTTGTCTTTATTATTTAAGCAATTTCAAGGATATGTGTTTGTCACTAGTTCTGGACTCCAACTGGCTTAGTTGATATCGGCGTCACCAGAGGACGCTCTCCTGACATCAGATCATGACGCAAGTACTGGTGTTCAAGATGACTTCACCCAGTGTGTTCAATGCGAGCTCCAGAGCCCAACTGACTTAGTTCATATTGTGACCATCAGAGGGCGCTACCGTGAAGTCGCGTGTTGACACAAGATCCTCTGCTCTATCTCGCACCACACCACTGGCCTGCGGGCGTCTGACCACTTATGTCACTCACCCTCGGCCGCAACCTCAATACACACACTGGACATAGTCTTCTGCAAATATGCTACTAAAGTAACACCCGCATCGCGCATCTAACCTATCAATTACCAAAGCACTTAATTCCATTTCAATTTTAATCATATTCAGTAAGTCAATTTACAATTTCAATATTCAATGAACAAATGAGAAGTTCCTCATTTTCCCACTATCAGCACGGTGTTCATTCATGACCTAGCACACCCCCACCCCTCGAATGCTGCACTCCTATTGGCAACTGCATTAGTCACGTGATTCGACTTCGTAGAACCTAGGACTTGGAATCAATTTTCACCAATGCCACACCCACCTGGACTTGAAATCAAATAATTAAATTTTCCACCACGATCCTCAGCCCAGCACCACACCACCTTAGCCACCCATGTTGGTAGGCTAACGTGTACTAATGTGCACTAAAGCGCACTAATGTGCACAGCACATGACGTCATCCAATATGATGGAGCGAAATGACGGGAAAACAGATCTGAACACAAGTCGTTATTTTGCAGTCCATGTCTTCACCATTACATTTATTGTCCAATTGACATAGTACACAATACTGCCATCAGATCGTACTGTCATCCCTCCTATGGCCTAATCCCAGATAGTGGGCTGTAGGGGCGAGAATTATACTAAAATAACTGAGGCTGCGCTACGTTGCTGGGGAGTGTAAGGAAGGAGTCCAATCTATTTACTTTCGAACATTTTATTTAGAGATCGAATATATTTATCACACTGAGGCAAAATACTCTCCATTTTATCCTTGCGCTCACAATACACACTCTGCAGACAAGCAAAAAACTCCTAATTTACGCAAATAATTTACACAGTGTAAACCACAGTAATTTTACAATGCAATATATAGACATTTTTGACAAACAGTGCAGTTATCTTTTATATCTGTACAGCACCCGAAAAAATTTTGTCTACAGATCATCAAACATATAACAGACTCGCAAGAATATTGGAGCATGAAACCTATCACCATTCCAGCGATATATCACTGAGTACCTTGTCGATCTAGCAAACATATAGTTCACATCCCCCATCATACAAAATCACCCCTTTTACATCAATGAACCAAAGTCACTGTTCCACAAATTCGCGATCGTTTCCCCTCTGCTTCCTTGCCATCTCGCTTTTCTATGCACATCTCCAAACTTGGGGATTACAAGAACACACGTATGTTCGCCATAATAGTATACCATTTTCGCTAAACATCTCGATATCAAGTACATAGCAGTAGCCTCTCAATAGCTAACGCAACACAATTCCCGACATATAGACTCGAAATCATTTCTCTACAAACACGAAACTTTAGCTACGTGGAGCGTCCTCTGGACCACTGAGTAACTAGAAACAAACATATGAAAAATCATATTTACATCCGCGAATACCGATCTCGCTGATCTAACATACTCCAAATCGTCCATATAATTTACAAATCAACTAAGGTCCTTCTCAAGTCTAGAGAACAGGCAAACGTATCTTCCACACATATCTTCCACACACTACATTCGATCTTCTCTCAACTAAATAAAGACGCGAAATGTGCAGAAACAGTCAACCAAACAATTTGCTTGGGAAGTAATAACACTCCATCGCAATCATACCATTTTCTCATAGTTCCACTTGATCACGTAAGGAGCCCAGCACATACTAAGTATTAGTTCGCTATTTGGCCGTCTAGACAAGGACAAAGTCAACTCATATACATGCCTACAATCCAACGGACCCCTACATACACACGGATGCTGTTGTTAACAGGAAACGTGAATCATTACCACCAGGGACTATTCATACACGGATTCATTCCGGAAAACCGGTCGCATATATGTTTATAATTATACTTACAATTAAATGTTACAATCGTGGTCTCAACTGAACGGTATTCGGCAATGAGCCAAGTTTGGGAAATACACTCGGTTGACCGCTGTGGCTCTGGAAATACCTGTACCTTCCTTACGACCAGAGATACTCTGCCATTCGCTATCGCAGTACTCCAAGTAAAATCCATACCCTCCCTGCAATAGGACATAGACATTTCGTTTACACAAACACATATACTTTATAAACCTTAGAACCCAGAACGAGCGGTTACGTCGTGATCGCATGGACAAATCTGACATAAAATCGATAGAGTTGCGAAAAATGTCTAGGGAATATGAATAAATTGATCAAATATACACCGAAATGTGGGGAAATTGAGGAAGTATTTGTGTATGTTCCGGATCGCGCCGAACAGTTTGTACATGGGATAAAGTATGCGCCAACAAGAGGAATGCGAGAAAACGTTGACATCGAAACGAAGGGGAATCAGGGAGGTAGTCATTTTTTTCCCATTGAGTCAGTATTACACTGTATATTTATTGAATTATCGTTCGCCCCCGGTAGCTGAGTGGTCAGGGCGACAGGCTGTCAATCCTAAGGGCTCGGGTTCGATTCCCGGCTGGGTCGGAGATTTTCTCCACTCAGGGACTGGGTGTTGTGTTGTTCTGATCACCATTATTTCATCCTCATCGACGCGCAAGTCGCCGAAGTGGCGTCAAATCGAAAGACTTGCACCAGACGAGCGATATCCCCGACGGGAGGCCCTCGTCACACGACATTACATTTCATTGAGGTATCAGTGACACAAGCGAGTTGACTACTGTATTTGGTGCTTTTGAAGAGTACGGAGATCGGTTCACCTCTAAACTTCCTTGCATCTGCGTTATAGGATAACAGAGAGTGGAGGGGTTGATCGATAGAGAAAGGGTTATAACGAGGTACGATTTAAAGGTTGACTAATTCATTCTAGAGAAGGAGAAGTTGGTGCAGGTCAATTTTTTTTCCAGTGTTCTAACCGGATGCGTGAGTCACGTGACAGCCTGCATTCTACTCGTATACAGCTACGTGTTTAGTATGTGGTTTAAAGTAGTGTCTACTTGCAATCGTTAACGGTAAACCTTTCGGTCATCAGAGTACTTCCATCAGATGTGTGATGAAACTTGACACATTCCTCTAAACGAATTTTGATTTTATGCAATCCCCCTGTCGCATCTTGTGTGTAAAATCGAGACTTCAGGGTCATAACTAACTTAGCGGTAAGAGCTTGTGATTCGCTGCAATCCCTGTGTACACATTTGCCCGACTGGTGTGCTGTTTACAGAGTCAGTGATGGAATGAGTTGTAATTTTCACATGTCGGACGCTGCTGGTATGCGTTTATCTGTTTCCTTGTAGGATGTATCCCCCGCTACTAACATACATTTTATATATAGACCCGATGCCGGCATCGTATAATTTCTGAACCGTGATCGGATGTGAACAGTGGACATTGTACGTCTCCGCAAAACTATATTGTGTTCGTATCATGCAACGCAAATGTTTTACGATTCAATAAGATAGTTCAGCATAGAGAAACCAGGAAGAAGGATGTGTGTCTGATATGTCGGAAACGTATGCGATCTAACATTATAGCCAGTTTTTAAGTGCAGAACGTTGTAGTCATAGGAGTGCGTGTGTTTATGTCCTCTCTCTCTTGCCAATACCTTCTTGGTATCGATCCTAGACTCTAGAACAATACTTTAGAATTGATAGCTTGGATGATTTAAGTAAAAATGTATCGAACTCCATTCGTCTGGAATTCGATTGCATATAAAAATCAGTCGGTTCTTGTTCTTCTTAACTGTATGCTGTTACATGACGGCAGTTTGAGATCTGTTACTATACAGCAGTAAGGAGTGCTTAACTCCTTGACATGGCCGCATCTCGAGAAATCTCATGCACTTGGATTGGTTAGGACTCGGAAAGCTTTATTCATACACGAGACGTGCAGTGTAATGGTCTTCTTCTGATCGGTTGCATGTTAATTCGGTAATGGTGCTGCAGGGCGGGTTGGTCAATGACAGTGTGAGGATGGTCTTTTAGCCTAAGACGGCGAGAATGCTCTGTGACTCCCACACGCAGAGAGATGGATCGTAAATTAAGTACTATACTCAAGGTCTTATAAATATGTAGAGCGCCGTCTGGTATACTTTGATGATTAATGTGTTCGAGAATTAACTGTGAATGGGCGTGCTGAGCAGTCATATATCCATGTTCGTAATGATACTTGCAAATAGAGAAGAGATTGTTTAGCTATGATACTGAAATTGAGGTAACATGCTGTCACATGATTGGCCAGTGTTGGATTTAATGTAAATTTCTTCGCGCTATGAAGTGTGTTGCTTAATATTACAGTACATCAGCGGTGTCTTTTCCATCACATCCGTGCATTGGTGCGCCGATGGTTATCACATAATGATTGAGTGAGATCCCTTGTTTGAGTTGGGGAAGAAGTTTTGTGGATGGGTGACAATTTCTGGGGGTTGCTAGCAGCTAAACAGTGATCGCGTACATGAGTGCAAAATTAGGAATAACTCGAAATGGAACGCGGAGCCATCATCTATTCCGTCACTCTGACATACGAGTTTAAATGTGGAGGTCTTCAATCACTTTTGGACAGTAGTTTGGAAACTCTCCACGACGCTGCCAAACTGTTCTAGTTTCCTTATGTTGTAATTGTCTTTTATTTAAAAATCATCCAGTGTTGTGCTATTCGCCATAAGAATATGATTTACACCATGCGGTGTCTAGTTTTCTGTGAGAGGTCGTGGATCAGAGCGTCTTAATGTCAGTTTAAAATGTGACATAGACCTCGAAGGCGTGGTAGAAAACGAAATGTTTGACAATGTACAAAAGCATGTTAGAAAACAGTGTTTGAATCAGGACCAGAGGGAGCGTCTCCTACGATAATTCGCTTAGAGTATAGGTGATAAAACTTTAAAGTGGTCTCTGCGGTGCCTGTATATTTAATATGATCGTGTCCACATAGGCAGCTGCAGCTTGAGGTGTGGGACTTGGTGAACTGTTAGGAGTTCCTGGATGGCTACACGCTACGCTATTCTGGGGAAGTATTGTGAAATTTCTTTTTTCGCGCTGGAGGCCGACCACAGCCATATATCACTGCGCCCGCATCGATGCCTAGGTGACTTGTAAATAGGATGAGCTTTTATAGTTCGTAATTGTTCTATGTTGGGGTGGGTATAGAATAACGAAGATAGCATGTTTGGGATCTGTAGTACTTGTATCTAGTTTGGGGACGTACCACATTGCGCGCATTTCCACCGAATGCTCAAAACACGGTCCTGCTGCAGTAACTCAGCTCGATTTGTTTCTACACGTGTTGCAGAAGGTGTTGGGTATGTCTTTCTCCGACTTCTGCTCAGTTCGGACTTTAGTTGGAACGAGCACTTGTGGGAAGCTGTAGAAATGGGTGTGACTGCAAGATGTGTAGGGTGTGATTAAAACCAGGTTGTAATTTTACTGTAGTAGACAGGTTCGAGGAAGGTGACTCGTTTAGAGATATGAGAGTGCGTGAAATATGATTGACTTGTGGGTGTGAGCCTATGCAAGTACGTATTTGAACGGACGTAATTTCTAACATATAACATAACGCTATAGATCTGAGAAGATAGTGTATGTTTTTCTTCTTATGACCTCGATCAGCACATCAACTACTACTACTGCCTGTCACCACCTATAACTCGGTGGATATATCGCGGAACCTCTGATATGATGTCGAGACAGAGTGCGTTACAAATAGTAAAGAATTATCTAGTTCGGTGTAGTGTGATGGAGTCGCAAATAGCGCGTACATACCACGTTCCTTAGCCGAATCACTTTCATAGTTCAGTGATTTTATCCTGAGGTTGCTATTAATAGACACATTTCTACGATCACCGTTATGGTATTTGTCCGGAAAACACCACCTCATTCAGAGGTAATGTCTTACCTCCATTCGAAACGCGGGTATAGGTTTTAACATGTATACTTGGTGCACCTGTTGAACCAAGACTGATTGTGACAGTAACGTGCAGTAGTTGTTGGGATCGTGTTTTTTCTTTAACATTTGCGCGATTACGTCTATGACACGGTGGTATGACTCGCAGGAAAATGTAAGAGACGTGCACACCCATCGTTGATTTTCGGTCAGTATTATTTCGTATCATATGCATCCAGTTATTGATGAGGTAATATTATATTTAGTATTACTGCTGAATGTGTGATATGTTCGCATTTGAGCATCAGGTTTATAAAGTATATGTCTTTGTGTAAAGGAAATGTCTATGTCCTGTTGTAGGCGGGGGGGGGGGGGGGGGGGGGGGAGGTGTATGAATTTTACTTGGAGTACTGCGATAGAGAAGGGAAGAGTATGTCTAGTCGTAAGGAAGGTACAGGTACTTCCACAGACACAGCAATCAACAGAGTGTATTTCACATGCTTCGCTCAATGCCGAATACCGTTCAGATGAGACCGCGATTGTAACATTTAATTGTAAGTACCGATTTTCTGGAATGAATCAGTGTATGTAAAGTCCGTGGTGGTAATGATTCACGTTTCCTGTGCGAATGTAAAGGTCTGTTGGATTGCTGGAATGTATATGAGTTAACTTTGCCCTTGTCTAGACGGCCAGATAACGAACTAATACTTAGTATGTGTTGGGCAGCTTTCGTGATCAAGTGGAACTTGGAGAAGATGGTATTATTGCGATGGAGTGTTATTCCAGCCCATGTAAATTGTTCCGTTGACTGTTTGTGCACATTTCGCATCTTTATTTAGTTGAGAGAAGATCAAACGTGGTGTGTGGAAGATACGTTTGCCTGTTCTCTAGACATGAGAAGGACCTTAGTTGGCTTGTAAATTATATGGACGATTTGGAGTATGTTAGATCAGCGAGATTGGTTTTCGCAGATGGAAATATGATTTTTCATATGTTTGTTTCTAGTTACTCAGTGGTCTAGAGGATGCTCCACGTAGCTAAAATTTCGTGTTTGTAGAGAAATGATTTCGAGTCTATATGTCGGGAATTATGTTGCGTTAGCTATTGAGAGGCAACTGCTGTGTACTTGATATCGAGATGTATAGCGAAAATGGTATACTATTATGGCGAACATACGTGTGTTCTTGTAATCCCCAAGTCTGGAGATGTGCATAGAAAAGCGAGATGGCAAGGAAGCAGAGACAGTAACGCATTTGTGTCGAGGGGAAACGATCGCGAATTTGTGGAACAGTTCTGAGAGTGACTTTGGTTCACTGATGTAAAAGGGTGATTTTGTACGACGGGCGATGTGAACTGTATGTTTACTAGATCGACAAGGTACTCAGTGATATATCGCTGGGATGTTGATCGGTTTCGTGCTCCAATATTCTTGCGAGTCTGTTATATGTTTCATGATCTGTAGACAAAATTTTTTCGGGTGCTGTACAGATATAAAAGACAACTGCACTGTTTGTCTAAAATGTATGTGTATTGTATTGTAAAGCTACTGTGTCTTACACTGTCTAAACTGTGTATATATTGCATTGTAAAGATAGTATGGATAATGTTATGGCATGACTAGGGTGTATGACTGCGTGTCCTATCACGAGGGACGTATAGATTGAGGAGGTTGATAACGACGAGGGTATGAGTGAGAATTTTTAAGTGGAAAAGTATATTCGCTATAAATACTGAAGTACAGTCGTCAAGAGGAGAGATTACTTGTACATTGATAGGTGTCGGACTGTAGCAGGAACAGTAATATTTAATTGTAGTTACAGTGGTAAATATATTCCTGGCTTGCAATATTCTTGTGAGTCTGGTATGTATTTGATAATGGGGAGACAATTTTGTGGGTTTAACTGTGAATGAAATTTAGCGTTCTGTGTAATATAACGACTGAAAGCACCAGAAAGAATAGGTGGATCATGCTTCGATACCGGCTTCATAAGTAATTGGGCCTGTAAATTCGATAAGAGCAAATCAGAATGCTGCATCGTTTGTGCTGGGATATAGGGGTCTGTACATAGCGGAGGGAACGTTTGCGTATGTTGAAATCTGGAGGGAAAAGACGTTAGGAACGCTGGGATGAGTGCATTCGATGTTATTTTCGTAAGGAGGTTCTGTTAGAGTAGGAATTTCCGTGCATACAAGCTGGGACATATAGAAAGCTAGAGTTAACTATATCTGGAAGAATATACATTCCGGAGAGGTGGAGGAGGTTTTTTTTTTTTTTTTTTTTTTTTTTTTTTTTTTTTTTTTTTTTTTTTTTTACAAGGCAATGTGATGCAAGAATAAGATAGGGACCGTTCATACATGGCGAGCCGCGGCGCAGACATTTCGCGAGGAGACACGGTGTGAGCCATGCTGTGGCGGGCAAGCACAGTTGAACACGTCACGTATGTTCCGTCAGATGGAAGCAATTCTTCCATCCACGGTAAAGACAATACTGGCCTGAGGTGTCTCGAGTATGGGGCTGCGCCTTGGAGTTCTGTGACATGGGTATAAGGGACACTGTATACACGCAACTTTCGCCAGCATTCAGGGGCAGCTCGTGGCCGTGCTCCCGCCCGACCACGTAAGCATGCGTGTCTAGGTGAACACTGCATGGGGGCTTAATTAAATAATTTTGAAAATCATTTAAATTTTTAGTAGCTGTGTGTCCGATTACGCTGTCTCGTAAACGGTTGGCCCTGACTAGTATTATTACGCTATCTGACTGCAAAGAACAACAACGAAGAATGAAATGAAATTTTCGATAACACAATCAATTAATTAAGTCCACAGCAACTATAAAACCAACGCAACAACAAGCACAAGAGTAACTGTTCTGTGTGTGGAAGTATGACTCAACGTACACATCTGGCACGGTTCTTCTTCAATAAGACAAGAAATTTCAAATACCATTTATACTGAAGTGATAAAAAAATAGAAATACTATAATTGCTCAAGAAAACCAGGATTACACGCTAATACAAGAACACAAGCCAGATGCTTTGTTGACTGAACCTGTAATGACGCATTATTTAGGACACTGAAATAATGAGAAAAAAAAGAAAAGTAGTTTGTTACCTTAATTTATATTGATGAAAAGCACTCTAATCATTACAATCTCTCCACACTGACTCGTTACTATCACATCTCAACCAGAACTCTCCTATATCACATCTCAGCAAGCACTGCCTACAAACACTCTCTGCTACGAGTTCTTAACAGGCACTGACTACTACGAGCTCTCCCCAAGCACTGTGGAGGCGGCTGAATAATACTCTTTGGCGCAATCTGTGGCGCAGTGGCTCAGTGTAGCCACCTTTCATATGCCCCTCCTCCACAGGCCAGAATTTGATGGTATTTTTGCCAGCATTGGTGGTGAAAATACCACCAAATTCGTACACAAAAATACAGACAAAAATAAAAGATAATATTAATACGTAACTATCACATAATTAGTTAAAATTTTGGCTTTGCACTGACCTTTCAATAACCTAATATATAAAATACAGTAGGCAATACAAATTCTTTCATACATATGGCTTTACATAATAGTTTACACAATACACAAAAAATCAGTTTATACAAAGGTTCACATAAAATACTTTTAATTATTAAAAAAAAAACAAATAGTTGATAATTCCAGCCCAGCAATGGTCAACAGGTGCAAACACCAACAAGTGACATCATTTTAGTAAAAGCAGTTCCATCTGTGGCACCCAGTAGTGTTGAGCAGGTACACACAGCAACAAGTCACATTATTTCAGTAGAAGCAGTTCATCAGTGGCACCCAGTAGTGTTGAGCAGGTACACACAGCAACAAGTGACATTATTTCAGTAGAAGCAGTTTATCAATGGCACCCAGTAAAGTTGAGCAGGTACACACAGCAACAAGTCACATTATTTCAGTAAAAAACAGTCCATCAGTGGCACCCAGTAATGTTGAGCAGGTGCAGACAGCAACAAGTCACATTATTTCAGTAAAAAACAGTCCATCAGTGGCACCCAGTAATGTTGAGCAGGTGCAGACAGCAACAGTGACATTATTTCAGTAGAAACAGTTCATCAGTGGCACCCAGTAATGTTGAACAGGTGCAGACACCAACAAGTGACATTATCTCAGTAGAAACAGTTCCATCTGTGGCACCCAGCAATGTTGAACAGGTGCAGACACCAACAGATGACATCTTTTCAGTAGAAGCAGTCCATCAGTGGCACCCAGCAATGTTGAACAGGTGCAGACAGCAACAAGTCACATTATTTCAGTAAAAGCAGTTCATTAGTGGCACCCAGCAATGTTGAATAGGTGCAGACACCAACAAGTGACATTATTTCAGTAGAAGCAATCCATCAGTGGCACTCAGTAATGTTGACAGGTGCAGACACCAACAAGTGACATTATGTCAGTAGAAGCAGTTCCATCTGTGGCACCCAGCAATGTTGAGTAGGTGCAGACACCAACAAGTGACGTTATTTCAGTAGAAACAGTCCATTAGTGGCACCTAGCAATGTTGAAGAGGTACACACAGCAACAAGTCACATTTCTCAGCAGAAGCAGTTCCATTAGTGGCACCCAGCAATGTTGAACAGGTGCAGACCCCAACAAGTGACATTATTTCAGTACAAGCAGTCCATCAGTGGCACCCAGCAATGTTGAGCAGGTACAGACACCAACAAGTCATTATTTCAGCAGAAGCAGTCCATCAGTTGCACCTAGCAATGATGAGCAGGTCCAGAGAGCAGTCCATAATATTCACTATCACTGATCACACTGTTCATCAGAGTTTATCAGCAGAAATTAAACATGTCCTAGTGGCACCAATCATGTAGAAAAAGTACAAGTAACAGTCCATATTATTCACTATCCTAATCACACAGTTCATCAGCAGAAATTAATCATTCCTAAGTGGCACCCATTATGTTGAAAAGTGCAGGTAACAGTTCATAATATTCACCATCACTAATCAGACAGTTCAAGCATGAACAATAGTTTGAATACACATACAAATGCTTTTACAACGCTCTTACACTAAACATACAAATTCTAATAAACACACAAATGATATCAGATAATTGTCATATTAACTATTACAAATACTCAAATATCAGTAAACCTATAATATTTATGGGTGTCAGTGCAAGCCACTACAAACAAATAAAATAATATTTAGGAGATAGGTGGGTAGGATTAGGAAATGAAAACACACAAAACACACTCACTCATCTTTCATCCACATTAAGTACTACTGTGTAATTAAATAGTGTTAACTGTGTAAATGCAATTCTGTCAAAATTTGATGTTCATCATGTGTATCAAGTAGTAGTGGCAGCAATGTATAACAGTCAATAATAGTTAAGTCAGTGTCATAGTCATCATGTCAAATCAATGTTTGCCAAGCCAGATCAAATGTACTGTTGCTGAACAACTGTCAGTGAGCCAAGATATGCAATTACTTCCTCTCTCCAAAAAAAGTATATACTGCTTAGTGATTTAACAAAGTGTGTGTAGACAATCTTCCTTCCACTTTAGTGTTCTAGTCTGCTATCTTCATCCTCCTTGTTCCATATAGACCAACAAAAAAAAATATGCTCCTCACTTACTTTACCTCTTATCCACCAAACCTCCAATAATCATCAGCATCACATAATCTCAATACTTCAATAATACCTCTTATGTCGATACATATAAATCTTATCATTAATAGCATTTACCTTACCTCTTGTCCACCAAAACTCCAATAATCATCAACTTCACATAATCTCAATAATACCTCAATAATACCTCTTCAATACGTTGATACATATAAGCCTTATTACCAATATCATTTCACTTCCAAAACAACTCTTTCCTCTAGTCAGTCTCCTCGGACAAGTACAGATAAAATCCTAATGCAAACCTCATCATCCTATACAATCCGAAGACACACTGTCAACACACAACCTCTGTGTAATCCATCTGACCCAAATCTTCTGGACTCGCATTCGGGAGGACGACGGTTCAATCCCGTCTCCAACCATCCTGATTTGGGTTTTCCGTGATTTCCCTAAATCGTTTCAGGCAAATGCCGGGATGGTTCCTTTGAAAGGGCACGGCCGATTTCCTTCCCAATCCTTCCCTAACCCGAGCTTGGGCTCCGTCTCTAATGACCTCGTTGTCGACGGGACGTTAAACACTAACCACCTACCTACCTACCAAATCTTCTACTCATTATAAATTATAAACAAAAGAAATGCATACATGACCTCTAACAGACTTAGTTCGAATAACTCTCAGTAATTAAGTACGATTACGTAGTGTGAATGATCATAATATTTCACAGTGTGTACACCACTTCGAGAATCATGGCAAACAGAAGCAAACATGTGGAGTATTTCTTGTGTCAAGTGTCACTTGCTATTTCAATTGCTCACGAAAAATGCAGTGTAATAATTGTTAATGGTCTAAACCTAGTAACGGTATGTCATGTCGTTAGCTTCCTTCCTATTAGCATACATTTATACAGCTTTCATAAAACCTCCAGCTCATGTGACTTCTATGAAGTTTCTTGTACTAATGTCGTTCGTCGAATTATAGCAGTTCATTTTCTTATCTTAAAAATATAAGGCACTGAGCGTAAGCAAAACATGCAATAGCGAGTAAATATACCAGTAGAGAACAGAATGTCAACAAGTGGATGCAGCACAATTCTTACAACGAGGCTCTGCCAAGCGAACAATCTATAATTAATACAATAGTGTGATCTACACTCTATGTTCATACACAGTATATCAGCATTTCTATATACCAAATTAAAGAGTAGTTGTGACGACAAACAGAAATGTATAAATATGCAATCCATACGCACAGCAGTAAACATATATCTTACGTAATAAACAGGTCATTAGCATCATATCAGCATAAGCAAATAAATGTTCATCTGTCATCTTAATAAGTAAACATGAAGGCGCAAGCAGATAAATCACAAAGTATCACTTACATACATATCAGCACAACTAATCAGGTGACAATTATAATTTAAATAAATAAGCACAGCAAGCAAATAATAAAAAAAATATAACATCAGCGAAAGAGCAGTGCAGCCAAGCGATGCATAATATATACAAATAACAACCCTGTTCATTAATAATCATTGTCAAAATCAGTTAATGTACGCAAGCACGTCGCTTCACAAGTAATTTCATAGAACATGAAATTAGCACAAAGTATGAATCACGTAATCGCGAGCAGCAAATTACGTCTAAAGTACGTACCTAAGTTAAAATATGTTACCTGAAAAATGAACTCAATTAATAGATACCTTTTTAGTTTATTAGTTTCTTCTTCGAAATTACATTCTTCCTGAAAATTTCTCGATAGCAAGTCGTCTTAACGTCGGACACGCACAGAATTTACCTGAAGTTCTTAAATATTTTATAGAACCGTATCCTGAAAAATACTAAATGTTAATAACATAATTCATCAAGTCACTATAGCTTTATACTGAATTTAATCGGAGAAATTAGACTGTGTATTTGTTTACGGCTGTCAGTGCATTCGCACTGAGCGCTCGATCAGCTGTAGGCGTGTGACGTAGGAACCAATTGTTTGCGGTCAACGACTGCCTTGTGCGGCGCGCAGACTTGACTGTTGCTTTGAGTATATGCCGCCGCCAAAACACAGCGCGGTATCCTTGTACTCTCCGCATGTTTACATGTAGCTGTTAGTTTCTCTAAAGTATGTCATTCCACAAAATTTTTTTAAAAGTATATCATTCCACAAAAATTTTGGAAATTACGAACCTCACGTTGTGTGGTAGGAACAGCATAATTACGAACAGCGTCTAATTTTTCTGGATCAGGAAGAATACCTTCTGTAGAAATAATGTGACCGAGAAATTTCACCTGAGAACGACCAAATTCAGATTTTTCTAAGTTTACTGTAATGCCAACTCGTGCAAAAATTCGTAATAATGAATCCAAAATTTTGTTGTGCTCACTCCAAGAACGTTTAGCAATAAGAATATCGTCAACATATGAAGTAATATTGTCACGAAGATAAACAGGTAAAATTTCGTTTAAACTAGGAATGAATGCTGATGAAGATACAGTAAGTCCAAACGGTAATTTCCGAAATCTCTTTTGGGTAAATAGTCATATCCGGTTATTGTTTATCTACTGTCTAGATAGATTGATAGTCGAAGAGTTGTTTTGACAGATGCAAAGAATAGTAAAAGAGTAGGCAGCGGTGCAGAAAACTAAAAGGGAAATAGCACCACTACAGCTCGGGGCCCTACGGCACATATTCACTTAGAGTAGTGAATCCCCTGAGGACTTTAATAGCTGCACATAATTTCTAGTTTGTGACTTAGTGGCCAATTTGGCGGAAGTGCGTACGTAAATTGACCTGACCATGAACATGGATGTATGTCATTCTTAGAATTGCGGAAGATGTTAAATTTCCGAACAGTCAAAAAGTGTTTATAGTGAAAGTTTTCGCCTCGTGGCGACAAAGACCTACCGCGTCTGTCCCAGTCCCAATGACGATTATTGTCAAGTTCGCGCGCCTGGCGCTCTCTTGTCGCATCCCGTAAATGAAACAAATTATTTTCTTCAAACCCCTCTGCTATCTATGATTCGAAATTTCTTTTCCTGTCTTTTCCTACAACTTCGCCTTCGATTTGTTTGACTTGCTTTCGTAATGCCTCAACTTCCCTTTTAACACGTTCATTAAATTTTCCCTGATTTTCAACATGCTTATTTATGTTCTGGTACTCTTCGGTTTCTGCAAATGGCAATGGTGCTGTATCATCTGAATCTCTGTCCCCATTTAAACTAAGATTTGTCAATTTGTCTGAAATCTCCTCAACTCTTTCCGATAAATCACCTATTTGTTCTTTCTGTTTATTTACGTATTCCGTAAGTGTCGCGACTCGGAATTCAGTATTAACACATTTAGTAGTTAACTGTTCATACTGTTGTGTTAGGTTATTTAATCTGTCATTTGGTACGGATTTCTCGATTCTCTCAAATATTTCTTCCTTATCTTTTGCACGTTCTAAATTTAACTCTGAAAATTTCTGTACTATCACGTGATCTCTTTCTTCCTGTTCTCTATCCTGTTCCCTTTGTCTAATCTCTACTGCAATTAATCTATTATTGTGAGAATTCAAAATCGGTTGTACTTCTTCTCTGATTTCTTTCTTTAATTCATCTTTCATATTTTTGAAACATGTCCCTATTCGTGAGTCTAACCGTGTTTCCAGTGTTCCCATATCAGTTTTTAATTCAGATCCCAAAGTTCCCATCTCGGTTTTAATTGTTCCTATTTGTGATCCCAGTGAGTCTAACCGTGTTTCCATTGTTCCCACCTGTGTTTTTAACTCAGATCTAAACCGTGTTTCCATTGTTCCCATATTTAATATAGCACTCATCAACTGCTCCATAGTAACTGTTTCAAAATTCTTTTCACCCCTAACATTTCCCACAAAACCAGCTTCCTTGGTCATAGCTGTAAGGCTATCTGTGTTCGATACTATTTCAGAATCTTCTATCGTTAATCTCGTATTCTGTGAATTTTCTGATTGAGAAAAATTTTGAAATGGTTCCGGACTATTTTCCCGATTTATTAAATTGTTTCCCACTTCATTATTCATCATACTGTTCTCCTGTGTTGGCGAGTTCGCCATGTTAACAATTTCGTCATTCTCACTATTCATCATTTTTGCCTTTTTCATTGATCGCGTAATCATTTACAAAATATACAAAACTCGTCACTATATGAAACTTGCACACAATGACACTTTATCTCCAACAATACCATTCACACGAAATGTTTCCTTCAAACACGATTAATCGAACAATTGAAATAATTGCACTAAATTGTCAAACCCGTAGACAAGACAACACATTTAAATTCTACAAAAAAAATACCATTAGAAGAATGCCAATTACCAAATCTACACATGCAAAATAGACTACAATTACTAAACTACAAATTACTACAACAATACTACTGTCTACTATTTTTGCAATCAGAAGAATTCCAAGGGACGATCCGAAGCAGCGGTCGCCACGTGCATGGGGGCTTAATTAAATAATTTTGAAAATCATTTAAATTTTTAGTAGCTGTGTGTCCGATTACGCTGTCTCGTAAACGGTTGGCCCTGACTAGTATTATTACGCTATCTGACTGCAAAGAACAACAACGAAGAATGAAATGAAGTTTTCGTTAACACAATTAATTAATTAAGTCCCCAGCAACTATAAAACCAACGCAACAACAAGCGCAAGAGTAACTGTTCTGTGTGTGGAAGTATGACTCAACGTACACATCTGGCACGGTTCTTCTTCAATAAGACAAGAAATTTCAAATACCATTTATACTGAACTGATAAAAAAATAGAAATACTATAATTGCTCAAGAAAACCAGGATTACACTCTAATACAAGAACACAAGCCAGATGCTTTGTTGACTGAACCTGTAATGACGCATTCTTTAGGACACTGAAATAATGAGAAAAAAAAGAAAAGTAGTTTGTTACCTTAATTTATATTGATGAAAAGCACTCTAATCATTACAATCTCTCCACACCGACTCGTTACTATCACATCTCAACCAGAACTCTCCAATATCACATCTCAGCAAGCACTGCCTACAAACACTGACTGCTACGAGTTCTTAACAGGCACTGACTACTACGAGCTCTCCCCAAGCACTGTGGAGGCGGCTGAATAATACTCTTTGGCGCAATCTCTGGCGCAGTGGCTCAGTGTAGCCACCTTTCAACACGTATTTGGATAGGAATTTCAAAGAAATGAAGTATGAATGAGATGTCGCCGCTTGCAGTACACGGGCAGGGGCCTGTGCATGGTTTGACAGTTGACGGCAGCACCACGTCGTTGGGGCTGGCTGTACGCTGTACTGGATAGGGGTTGGCGGCGGGTGCTTGCGGGCGTTGATTGAATTATTTTGGGAGCAGGTGTGTAGGCTGTGCTATGAGTTATTTGAACAGTTTACGACTACTGAGCGTGTCTAGACACACCTGTGCTGAATTATTTAGGAGGAGTGTGAATGTCTGTAATTAAATTATTTGCGTAAATTAGGAGTTTTTTGCTTGTCTGCAGAGCGTGTATTGTGAGCGCAAGGATAAAATGGAGAGTGTTTTGCCTCAGTGTGATAAATATATCTCATCTCTAAATAAAATGTTCGAAAGTAAATAGAGTGGACTCCTTCCTTACTCTCCCCAGCAACGTAGCGCAGCCTGAGAAATTTTAGCATAATTCTCGCCCCTACAGACCACTATCTTGGATTAGGTCATAGGAGGGATGACAGTACGATCTGATGGCAGTAATGTGTACTATGTCAATTGGACAGTATATGTAATGGTGAAGACATGGCCTGTAAAATAACGACTTGTGTTCAGATCTGTTTTCCCGTCATTTCGCTCCATCATATTGGATGACGTCATGTGCTGTGCACATTAGTGCGCTTTAGTGCACATTAGTACACGTTAGCCTACCAACATGGGTGGCTAAGGTGGTGTGGTGCTGGGCTGAGGATCGTGGTGGAAAATTTAATTATTTGATTTCAAGTCCAGGTGGGTGTGGCATTGGTGAAAATTGATTCCAAGTCCTAGGTTCTACGAAGTCGAATCACGTGACTAATGCAGTAGCCAATAGAAGTGGGGCATTCGAGGAGGGGGGGGGGGTGCTAGGTCATGAATGAACACCACGCTGATAGTGGGAAAATGAGGAACTTCTCATTTGATCATTGAATATTGAAATTGTAAATTGACTTATTGAATATGATTAAAATTGAAGTGGAATTAAGTACTTCGGTAATTGATAGGTTAGATGCGTGATGCGGGTGTTACTTAAGTTAGCATATTTGCAGAAGATTATATCCAGCGTGTATGTTGAGGTGGCGGTCGAGGGTGTTTGACATAAGTGGTCAGACACCCGCGGGCCGGTGGTGTGGTGCGAGAGAGAGCAGAGGATCTTGTGTCATCACTTGACGTCACGGTAGCGCCCTCTGGTGGTCACGATATGAACTATGTCAGTTGGGCTCTGGAGCTCGCATTGAACACACTGGGTGAAGTCATCTTGAATACCAGTACTTGTGTCATGATCTGACGTCAGGAGAGCGCCCTCTGGTGGCATCGATATGAACTAAGCCAGTTGGGCTCTGGAGCTCGTTGTGAACACACTAGGTACCGCTATCTTGAGTAATGCTACTTGCGTCATAACCTGGCATCACATTGGCATCCTCTGATGACGCCGATATCAACTAAGCCAGTTGGTGTCCAGAACTAGTGACAAACACATCTGCTTGAAACTGGTTAAGTTATAAAGACGAGTAATTTTTGCCCCCCATTTTCTTTGCATAGTAGAGATAAGTGAGGTGTGGTGCATTATTATGCTGGAATTTGAACTTTGCGCAATTTTTCTGGACAAGGGGGGCGTGGCACTTTCCCACCAAAATTGAAACTTCCCGCCAAAATCCGCCTTGGTTGACGTCATCACTGCCATGTTGGATGACGTCATCGCCGCCAACGGTACTTTGGGGCCACAATACTTACATGCCCATTAATTTTTTTCATCATAGTATCTTGCATACGTAATTTCTTTCTAAAAAAAAATCAACATTTACACAGTATCTTATTGTAGATGATTTTGAGAATCAAAATCGATAAATGTTACTTCTTTTTTTCCGTACATCTCCATTAATTTTTTTTTCATAGTAGTACTGCGTGTACGTAATTTCGTTCTAAAAATTTCATCATATACATAATACGTTGTTGTTGTTGTAAATAATTACGAGGATCGATAAAACGTTACTTCTTTTATTTTCACTAAGAATTTGTTTTGTTTCAGTGCATGTCCAGCGGATAACTGACAACCTGGCTGTTGAAAGCCAGCAGCAGCAACAGTAGTATATACATTTTTCTTCTTCGTGATACTGTGTGTACCTGGCATGTTGCTGTATGACAAAACTTTCATCGTATTAATAAAATATATCACACATTCTTTGTTGCAGATGACTTCGTGACAGAAGAATATAAACAGAGAGGGATATGTGTTGTGGATAAGCTGGAGCCATTGCTATACTCCTGTAAGTTTAATGTTTTGCGTGTGTATCTGTTTATTGTTCGATAATTATGTTGCAGCTGATTTACGGAGCTGGAAAGATGGGTCTTCCCCAATTCAGGCGAGGACGAAATGCCACCTTGGTTGGAGGAGACGGAGAAAGACCTTCATCGACTTGAGGAGACGAGGGAGATGCCAAGGAGCCAGAGCGAAATAGGTAATACATACTCACTCTGCTTACAAATGAACCGTACGTATTCTTTCTTTCTTTGCAGCCGCTGGCGATGTCTGAAACATTGTGCTTAACTGTGTTAGTTTCTCTTTCTCTACAGCACCACCGTCCTTGCAATACGACGTGCTGTGGGTACCGGGGCGGCGAAGAAAGACACGCCTCGCCGACAAGGGCGCCGCCGCTAGAAGTCGCTGTCGCCACCGCCGCTGCCACCCTCGCCCCCGCCGACGCCACAGGTCCGCTCTGGCGTCCATGGGCCACCCTGCCTCTGGCGAGTGGGTCAGGGCTGCAGCAACGAGGCTGATCGTACTGGCTTGGTACTACAGCATCTCCTCCTCCTCCTCCTCCTCCTCCATCTCGTCCTTGCTGATCTCGCAATTTACGACACATACCCCACAACACATCATAACAAGCGACTTCGTAATCTAGTTGTAGTTATAGTGTTTGAAATAGCAAAGATCCTGTGGCTAGTGGTAGTTCCCTCTCCTGTCATTCAGTGAAGGACATCAGATCAGTGACACCATACCATAGTTAGAATTGATTGATTGATTGACTGATTTTAACAGGAGAGCTAAAACAGCTTAGGTCTGACCCGCCACTGTCCGCACCTAAACTAGGTTTATTGTGCGCTATCGCTCCCTGTATATCTAGCAAAGCCAACCAGTGCCGTTAAATAGTGCAAGGAGTCCCTCTAAGCAAGAACTTGAGAAATACGTAACACCTACTGAGTCCAGTACCCTATTCCCATACCGCCTGAGCGTGGACAGGCCGACTTCTACAGTCGAATCCGCCGCGTTTCGGGACTAGGGGGAGTGGGGTGCAACACTACCAATCAATGACAAGCACCGAACTTGACTTTAGGATAGAATTAGTTGCAGGACTTAGTTTTTTGGTACTTATCTCTAGAAACCTGCAGAGACTAACAATTTGGCCTGCCCAGTGTCAGGGGCACGCTCATTGGGTTTAGCTCAATGAGCAAGGCTCTACAAGTAGGTTTATATTTTGACTGATACATATGTAACACTGTAGGCAGTAGTAACTAGTTAATAGTTAGGTTTATTAAGTAATTCCTATAAAATCAAAATCAACTAGTTTTGCCTATTGCAATTATCCTGCAGCTTACTCTACTAATTGGTTACTTAAATATAACTTAGGATTTAGCTGCAATTGTAAGCATTGTATCATTATCTGGACCCACTAATCATATAAGGTAGTGGGTTAAAATTGTATAATTATTAAGATTCTGGAAATAAAGATTTTTTTTAAAAAAAGGAGTCCCTCTACCAGTTTTTTGTTAGACACAATTTCTTCAGGTCTAGTTGTCCTGAAGATTCTGTATCTTTTTCTCTCCAATGCCATGTATTGAAAGAGGTGTGTGCAGTTTCTTCATCCTCGTCACAGATCTTACATTTAGGGTCCTCTTCCATTACACCCATTGTGTGTAGGTGTTTTTTGAAGTTCCCATGGCCGGGCATCAGTCCAGTCATGAGTTTGATCTCTTTCCTGCTCAATCCCAGGATTACAGAGCTTCTTTTAAAACATGGCTTGGGCATCATTACCTTACCATGTTTTTGTTTATGGACCTTGGTCCAATATCCTACGTGCTGTTTCCTAAGCCACTTCCGTAGTTCTAATTTGATCATAGCCTTGGTGATTGTATAGACAAGTTCCATAGTTAGAATACTCGGTGATTGTAGATGCCTTTGAGGAGCGAATGTCGTTCACGAGGATAGAGAATTCGTTGGAGGGTACCGCGACCCTGCTGGTTTTGTAACAGTGCATGTGATGACCCAATAAATGAAAGGTCTAGTTATATAGAGCTTCCTAAAGGTACAATGATCAGAGGGCATGCATTAATGTCGAAAATAAAAAGGATCAGGCACGTTTTGCATGGGCAGTCCTGGCTTGAGAGAGAAATTACGAGAAAAATCCGCAACGCACATCTCAGTACGGCAGATAACTTGACATTTATGAGTGTTATAAAATTGACGATATTGAGCTCTCCGTCAAGATCCAGGACATACCTAAATTTGAGGCCAAGTACACCGGAATACAGGTTCATGTTTATGACCTGGGGAAGGAAAGAAAGCCAAATGAGCAAGACGAGCATATTGTCGTCCGCCCCCTCCAGTCCTCAAAATTTGCTGGTGAGCAAAAGATGCATGTAAACATGTTGCTTCCCTCTGAGAGTAATAATTATCATTATGTTTGGATTAAAGACACGTCTAGACTTCGGTTCTCTCAACTGAGTAACTACAAGTGAAAAAGGCATATTTGCTTAAAGTGTCACAATTATTTTTCCCCAGACAAGTTACTAGCAGCACATTTAGTAGACTGCACTTTCAAGGGCCTGGTACATGTAATTATGCCTACCGAGGAATAGAAATTCATGAAGTTTAAAAATGCTCACGGCTATGAGAGATGCCCGTTCGTAGTGTAAGCCCACTTTGAATGTCTCCTCGCTGCTGTGACCCGCTGTGAAGGTGACCCTAGGGCCTTACATACCATCCTTACAGAAAAACATGGACCATATGCGACAACGTATCAAATTGTATCGTCCTAGGATTCAAGTCTTAATAGCTACAAATCTTATGTCGGGGTTAATCCTGCGGTTTGGCTGCTCACTGAGCTTGGAAAACTTTCATGGGAGGTTAATAAGCTTTATAGCGAGAACGTTCCCATGACCAAATCGAAGCAGAATGAAGATCTGTACAATAAAGCTGTGGACAGTCATATTTGTGGGTTTCCGTTAGGTTGGAAAAAGGAAACTCGTAGCACTGCCATTTTATGGGTAAGTTCTGTGGCACAACTCACAACACATGCAGTTTGAAGTACCAGTTGCGAAGGCACATAACAGTTTTCTTCCATAATTTAAGCAAGTAAAGAATCATATTGTTTGTTTTCTCTAGATCTTTTCTTTTATATAATATAATAACAATTATGTACCATAGATAATATTGGCATACAAACAAAACAAGGAGAGATATGCTCTTCAATTGATCAATCGCCACCTGTTTGTCTCTGTAAGTGATAGCGGGCGGACGTACTACGAGTTCCGCCGAGTTAATATTGTTTTTTAAAAAAAATGTGAATTCCAACCGTACATTAAAGAAGTGTTGTAGAAAGTTATTAGGAAAGCAAAGTTTATTCGTACATTTATATTCTGTTCATCATTTCGCCCGCGTCGAGAATCCTGCATCAAGAGGATCGAAGCAAACGAGAATTTGCGTGAGCAGAGGAGAGGCCATCCGGAACCAGTATTGTATTACCAATCTCCATGCACAATAGCGGTAACAGGAAAAGGATGTACGTAAATTTACAAATGTTAATCTAATAATGTATTGAATATTGAAGGACTGTTGATATTAATGCCAGCTAAAGTTCACTCAGGTTATGAGTACTTTACAATTTCTTTCAATTATTCTTTCAAAATTTCTTTTTTAATTATTCAAGCAGCAATTTTTAATCAGTTTCCATTATATATAATATTTTATGCACGCCCCCCTATTCTCTCTAGACACTATTCAATGGCGACCGTTCAAAGGAACGCCGGCCGAAGTGGCCGTGCGGTTAAAGGCGCTGCAGTCTGGAACCGCGAGACCGCTACGGTCGCAGGTTCGAATCCTGCCTCGGGCATGGATGTTTGTGATGTCCTTAGGTTAGTTAGGTTTAACTAGTTCTAAGTTCTATGGGACTAATGACCTCAGCAGTTGAGTCCCATAGTGCTCAGAGCCATTTGAACCATTTTCAAAGGAACAGCCCTTTCAATTGTTGAGATAAATATTTTAGAGATAAATGGTCCATTCTATCGTTATAAGAAACTAATGAGGCCTTTGTTGCATTTGTTAAATGTCCGTGAGACTGGGACTAACAAAAACTTGAAGGAGCAAACTAAAATTAAATTCAGCCTGCAAACAAGACGCGCCAGGATTGCTGATTCAGTAGTAAAGGTAGGAAGCTGCTATGCTGTATGCTTAAATGGCCGAGCTTGGCGGCGTCTCTCTCGACGTAAATAAACTCTTTTGCTTATAATTAATATCCTTTACAGAAAGTTCATTTCTATAGGAAAGACGAAAATTTGTGTAAAGTGAACATTAAAGCGCAAAATAATTTATTAAAATTCTATAAGACTGTATCAGAGAATAATCAGGTTCATTAATGAATATGCATCTAAAACTGCTTTAATTGAAAGGTACTTATACAAACAAAATTTCGTTTTTGAAAATATTTTTTCATAATTTTGTTAAACATTCTTCACAATGGAGTCAAAGGGAATGGCCATGGTTGAAAACTCATTACAAAATGCAATATGCCAAGATGTCGGAAATCCGAGCTTGTCAACAGTTGAAGGTAATGCGCCAACTCGTGAACTGGCCGATGGCTACCAAAACAACGAGGTTGGTGTCCCACTATCGAAAAATGATGACACTGGTAATATAACTAAACATTATGCCACTTATATGACGCTCGATGAGACAGTTTCTCAGATCTCTCCGGGGAACATTTTTTCATATAGTGAAACTGAAGCGCGCGACAGCGAGACTTCCTTTGATTATTTGCTCACGACGACGAGAACGCAAGAACACGAAACAGTTCACAAAAGCAGTGCTAATACTAGTGAGACACACACTTTGATACATCTCATGCAACTAATAACACAACAGTTTGCACCGAAAAATCAGGCATTTAAGGATTTCAAGAATAGGATTAATCAACAGTTCAGTGGGGTGGCCAAAACTGTACGCACTGACGAATTATCCGGCAAGTTCACAGAACTCGGTAAACAACTAAGACAAGAAATAATTATCGACATGTCCCGCAATATAAATACATTAACGGAAAAAGTAACATCCGTAGACTATAAACAGGAACAACTTGTAGGTGAGTTACAAGACCCTACTGAAGCATATTCTCAAATTCAGGAGACGCAATCCGAAGTGGATGCGTCAGTAAAAATGCGACGAACGGAGTCAGCGAGCTGCAAGACGTATACAAAAACCTACCTACAGAAATACACAAGTTGAGTGTAAGAGTAGATCAGTTACGTTTAGAGTCAGAATGTGCCAAAAAACAGAGAGATAAGTTAAAGATGTAAAGGAAATAACTGAAAAAGCTGAAGCCAGGATACTGGATAAGGGCAGCACCCTTGCTGAAAAGATAGTGTCAGAATCCAAAATTAATGTAGATACTGTAGAAGAAGCTTTAAAAGAGAAAGTCGACTTCCAGCTAAAATACACTCCTGGAAATTGAAATAAGAACACCGTGAATTCATTGTCCCAGGAAGGGGAAACTTTATTGACACATTCCTGGGGTCAGATACATCACATGATCACACTGACAGAACCACAGGCACATACACACAGGCAACAGAGCATGCACAATGTCGGCACTAGTACAGTGTGTATCCACCTTTCGCAGCAATGCAGGCTGCTATTCTCCCATGGAGACGATCGTAGAGATGCTGGATGTAGTCATGTGGAACGGCTTGCCATGCCATTTCCACCTGGCGCCTCAGTTGGACCAGCGTTCGTGCTGGACGTGCAGACCGCGTGAGACGACGCTTCATCCAGTCCCAAACATGCTCAATGGGGGACAGATCCGGAGATCTTGCTGGCCAGGGTAGTTGACTTACACCTTCTAGAGCACGTTGGGAGGCACGGGATACATGCGGACGTGCATTGTCCTGTTGGAACAGCAAGTTCCCTTGCCGGTCTAGGAATGGTAGAACGATGGGTTCGACGACGGTTTGGATGTACCGTGCACTATTCAGTGTCCCCTCGACGATCACCAGTGGTGTACGGCCAGTGTAGGAGATCGCTCCCCACACCATGATGCCGGGTGTTGGCCATGTGTGCCTCGGTCTTATGCAGTCCTGATTGTGGCGCTCACCTGCACGGCGCCAAACACGCATACGACCATCATTGGCACCAAGGCAGAAGCGACTCTCATCGCTGAAGACGACACGTCTCCATTCGTCCCTCCATTCACGCCTGTCGCGACACCACTGGAGGCGGGCTGCACGATGTTGGGGCGTGAGCGGAAGACGGCCTAACGGTGTGCGGGACCGTAGCCCAGCTTCATGGAGACGGTTGCGAATGGTCCTCGCCGATACCCCAGGAGCAACAGTGTCCCTAATTTGCTGGTAAGTGGCGGTGCTGTCCCCTACGGCACTGCGCAGTATCCTACGGTCTTGGGGTGCATCCGTGCGTCGCTGCGGTCCGGTCCCAGGTCGACGGGCACGTGCACCTTCCGCCTACCACTGGCGACAACATCGATGTACTGTGGAGACCTCACGCCCCACGTGTTGAGCAATTAGGCGGTACGTCCACCCGGCCTCCCGCATGCCCACTATACGCCCTCGCTCAAAGTCCGTCAACTGCACATACGGTTCACGCCCACGCTGTCGCGGCATGCTACCAGTGTTAAAGACTGCGATGGAGCTCCGTTTGCCACGGCAAACTGGCTGACACTGACGGCGGCGGTGCACAAATGCTGCGCAGCTAGCGCCATTCGACGGCCAACACCGCGGTTCCTGGTGTGTCCGCTGTGCCGTGCGTGTGATCATTGCTCGTACAGCCCTCTCGCAGTGTCCGGAGCAAGTATGGTGGGTCTGACACACCGGTGTCAATGTGTTCTTTTTTCCATTTCCAGGAGTGTAGATTCGGGTTTAAAGGAAGCAGAGGAAAGGTTTCGAGGCAGTGCTGATAAAACTACTGACATTCCAATACAACATATGACAGAAAACAAACCCATGCTTTTGGAGAAGTTAGATACCTTCACTGGTTACCCACAATACGGGGTGAGCCCGTCGAAGGAAAATAACGAAGTTTGCACAATGCAACAACACTTGTCGACAGTTGCACCTGTCGAGCAAGCGTAGCTGCCATTCGCTACGCCACGGGCGAGCACAAAAACGCCTGTCACCGACAGCGCGGCGTGTTTGTCAACATTACTTGCAGGGATTACTTAGGCATCGACAATTTCCGATATTTACCTCTGAAGGTAAAAGAACACACCCTGTTCTCTTTATCAGAGCATTTCGAAATGTTTTACCTCGTACCTGGATCGAAGCCCAAAAAATTAGGTTTGTTGTTGGGCGTACACAGGGTGACGCTCTGCTATGGGCTACGGACATGGCGGAACGTTGCTACTATTATGAACAGTTGCCGCGCGGGATTAGCCGAGCGGTCTTAGGCGCTGCAGTCATGGACTGTGCGGCTGGTCCCAGCGGAGGTTCGAGTCCTCCCTCGGGCATGGGTGTGTGTGTTTGTCCTTAGGATAATTTAGGTTAAGTAGTGCGTAAGCTTAGGGACTGATGACCACAGCAGTTAAGTCCCATAAGATTTCACACACTTTTTTTTTTATGAACAGTTTGAGAGAGCATTTCTGGATAAGTATTGGTCTGAGGCCGTACAACAGAGGCTCAGACGTGAAGTATTCAACCCAGCTTCGTTCAATAGCAAGTATGGAAGCTTAAGGGGTTATTTTGAAAAATATTTGAATAAAACCAGGTACTGGGCGAACCCGGTATCTCAAGTAGACGTGCTGAAAATTTTAGAGAGCCATCTTCTTTTCCACATTAGGGAAAAACTCATTATCATCCCGGAACACGACTCCGAATACTTTCTATCTGTACTGGACTCAATAGATTTGATATAGGCAGCGAGACCAGTACAACCCAAGCCTGTTAATACGCCGATAGCGACAAAGAGATTTACGGACCAACAAGTAGACAAGGTATTCGTAGTACAACACGGATGGCAATCTTAACCTCACACAAGCCTACGGTAATGGTGACGGTAATCACAACGGCGATGGAGAAAGCCGTAAATACGAAGGTGAATATAAAAGAAATGCGCAAAGATCTAACAAAAACAACTACAACGGGCGAGTAGGTATGGCCAGCCTGTACAATATGTACAGACACAAGCTACCGGCATTAATCATTCGATCGCTTGGCAAACGCAAAACAATAACAAACAACCGGATAACCCACAGACAGCGGAATTCGGCCAGCAAAGTAACACACATATGCCGAATAACACGCAGAGGCATAGAGAATTTCAGTCGAGAGCCTCGCAGGATAGTAATTGGCGTAATCAAACACCAACAGTCCACATAGTGGAAGTTACGCCGAATACAGAGACCGATGCCACCGCGACGCCGGAAAGCTTGAACCGGTCACGGTAGGCCTCCGTTCTATGACCTTGGAGGGGAGCGGGGGCACGAGCTTGTTCAACACTTGCTTTATCAGATATGATCAAGGTAGGTATACCCTCTAAGCTGTATATTTGTATAATAATATTAGATTTAGGATGCTGGAAAATCATATTCTAGAATTTATGTTGTTAGTTGATAAGGAAAATTTTTGTTTGTGTTTTTTTCTTGTACGTCAAATGTGTAAATGATGTGGTTAGTGGATGTAACAAGGAAGAATTTTACTTTAATGTGTCTAAATACGATGATACTTTAAACACAACGCTTCACCTTGCGCGTAGCCCAGTTGTAAATGAATAAACGAACTTGTGATACGCACGGTAGCGCGCAATGCACTACACAACCCGCCGAAGCTAGTCAACAAACTGCAAGCGCGTGCGCGCCAGACAACCACAACTGGAAGTGTTGGAGCACCCAAAGCAAACAAACCCTGTGAGCTGCAGCCTGCACTAGCATTTTTTAAAGCCTATTGCATAAACGGGGACACAGAAAATTAAGGGAGAAACTATACTACAACTACAATGTGTAATGCAATGGAATGAAAGACGCTCAAAAACAAAGCATGAAAACATACGAAACCTGTCTGCAAAGTGTTAAGTGTGCGCGTGATGAACTAAAAAGGACAATACTTCGCGTAACATGGATTTCCTGTGCTCTACAACCTCGTAAAAACATGATTTTTTGTGCTAGACAACTTCGTACAAGCGGCAAGAAACACCTTGTAGGCGAATGTCGGATGTACGGCTGGAATCCCCACTGAATAAGTGCGAGCGATATGGAAACCAGTTGTCACCGCATCGAAGATTTCACAAGGGATCATGCCGCTGAACACGACCTTCACGAATTTGTGCAGTGAAGGGTATGTGAACGCACGACACGGGCACTCTGACTTTGTATTAAACATGTGAAAGCGAGCTGGGGCGGTAACGGACGTAGAGCTGCGTGCGCATGCTTCGCAAGCTAAACACTGGGCAGATACTGACTGACAATAATGGGACTTTGCTGTGACAGCAAGCACTTTGTTAAGAAAGTAAACTTATGTATGTATGTATGTGTTAAGGGAGCTGACATGCCTATATAAACTGAAAACCATATAGGATAACTACAATGGCTGAAACATAAAAGCTATGCCCCATACCGGCCAGAGTTATCAACCCGTATGGGGGAAATTGTAAAGAATCATATTATTTTTTGCTGTCGTTCTTTTCTTTTTATACACTCCTGGAAATGGAAAAAAGAACACATTGACACCGGTGTGTCAGACCCACCATTCTTGCTCCGGACACTGCGAGAGGGCTGTACAAGCAATGATCACACGCACGGCACAGCGGACACACCAGGAACCGCGGTGTTGGCCGTCGAATGGCGCTAGCTGCGCAGCATTTGTGCACCGCCGCCGTCAGTGTCAGCCAGTTTGCCGTGGCATACGGAGCTCCATCGCAGTCTTTAACACTGGTAGCATGCCGCGACAGCGTGGACGTGAACCGTATGTGCAGTTGACGGACTTTGAGCGAGGGCGTATAGTGGGCATGCGGGAGGCCGGGTGGACGTACCGCCGAATTGCTCAACACGTGGGGCGTGAGGTCTCCACAGTACATCGATGTTGTCGCCAGTGGTCGGCGGAAGGTGCACGTGCCCGTCGACCTGGGACCGGACCGCAGCGACGCACGGATGCACCCCAAGACCGTAGGATCCTACGCAGTGCCGTAGGGGACCGCACCGCCACTTCCCAGCAAATTAGGGACACTGTTGCTCCTGGGGTATCGGCGAGGACCATTCGCAACCGTCTCCATGAAGCTGGGCTACGGTCCCGCACACCGTTAGGCCGTCTTCCGCTCACGCCCCAACATCGTGCAGCCCGCCTCCAGTGATGTCGCGACAGGCGTGAATGGAGGGACGAATGGAGACGTGTCGTCTTCAGCGATGAGAGTCGCTTCTGCCTTGGTGCCAATGATGGTCGTATGCGTGTTTGGCGCCGTGCAGGTGAGCGCCACAATCAGGACTGCATACGACCGAGGCACACAGGGCCAACACCCGGCATCATGGTGTGGGGAGCGATCTCCTACACTGGCCGTACACCACTGGTGATCGTCGAGGGGACACTGAATAGTGCACGGTACATCCAAACCGTCGTCGAACCCATCGTTCTACCATTCCTAGACCGGCAAGGGAACTTGCTGTTCCAACAGGACAATGCACGTCCGCATGTATCCCGTGCCACCCAACGTGCTCTAGAAGGTGTAAGTCAACTACCCTGGCCAGCAAGATCTCCGGATCTGTCCCCCATTGAGCATGTTTGGGACTGGATGAAGCGTCGTCTCACGCGGTCTGCACGTCCAGCACGAACGCTGGTCCAACTGAGGCGCCAGGTGGAAATGGCATGGCAAGCCGTTCCACAGGACTACATCCAGCATCTCTACGATCGTCTCCATGGGAAAATAGCAGCCTGCATTGCTGCGAAAGGTGGATATACACTGTACTAGTGCCGACATTGTGCATGCTCTGTTGCCTGTGTGTATGTGCCTGTGGTTCTGTCAGTGTGATCATGTGATGTATCTGACCCCAGGAATGTGTCAATAAAGTTTCCCCTTCCTGGGACAATGAATTCACGGTGTTCTTATTTCAATTTCCAGGAGTGTATATGATAATAATAATTTTGTACCATAGATAATATTGGTATACAAACGAAACAAGGATAGATACGCCCTTCAACTGATTAAATCTTCACCTGTTTGTCTCTGTTAAGTGGTAGCTGGCGGACGCACTACGAGTTCTGCCGAGTTAATATCGTTAAAAAAATGCGTATTCCAACCGTATATTAAAGAAATGTTATAGAAAGTTACGAAAGCACTTTCTATTCGTACATTCATATTCTGTTGATCATTTCGCCCGTGCCGGGAATCCTGCATCAAGTGAATCGAAGCAAACAAGAATTTGCGTGAGCAGAGGAGAGGCAATCTGGAACCAATATTGTCATACCAATCGCTATGCACAATAGCGGTACCGGGGAAAGGATGTACGTAAATTTACGAATGTTAATCTAATAATGCATTGAATATTGAAGGACTGTTGATATTAGTGCCAGCTAAAGTTCACTCAGGATATGAGTACTTTCCAATTTCTTTCAATTATTCTTTCAAAATCTCTTTCTTAATTATTTTAGCAGTAATTTTTTATCAGTTACCATTACATATTATATTTTATGCACGCCCCACTATTCTATCAGACATTATTCACGCTCACTTTCTTGCTGAGCACTTGGGTCAAATGGCTCTGAGCACTATGGGACTCAACTGCTGAGGTCATTAATTCCCTAGAACTTACAACTAGTTAACCCTAACTAACCTAAGGACATCACAAACATCCATGCCCGAGGCAGGATTCGAACCTGCGACCGTAGCGGTCTTGCGGTTCCAGACTGCAGCGCCTTTAACCGCACGGCCACTTCGGCCGGCTGCTGAGCACTTGGCGGTCACAACATCTTCAAGGTACCGATGAAGTGGGGATTTGCCCGTACGACCGTTTCACGAGTGTACAGTGAATGTGAGGAATCTGGTAAACATCACATCTCGGACAATACTACGGCTGGAGAAAGATGGTCAAGAACAGGGCCAAGGGCGACTGAAGATGATCTTTCATCTTGACAGAAGAGCAACCCTTCCGCAAATTGCTGCTTATTTCAGTGGTGGGCCATCAACAAGTGTCAGCGTATTTAACAAAATATCGATATGGGCTTTCGGAGCCAAAGGCCCACTCGCGTACCCTTGATGACTGCTGGTCACAAAGCTTTATGCCTCACCTGGGCCCGTCAACATTGACATTGTACTATTGATGACTGAAAACATGTTGCCTGGCCGGACGAGTCTTGTTTCAAATTGTATCGAGCGGATGGGCGTGTACGGGTAAGGAGACAACCTCATGAATTCATAGTTCCTGCATGTCATCAGGAGACTGTTCAAGCTGGTGGAGGCTTTGTAGTGGTGTGGGGCATGTGCAGTTGGAGTGATATGCGACTCCCGATACGTCTAGATACGACTGTGACAGGTGACATGTACATGAGCAGCCTCTCTGATCACCTGCATCGATGTCCATTGTGTATTCCGACGGACTTGGGCAATTCCAGCAGGACACCCCACACGTCCAGAATCGCTACAGAGTGGCTCCAGGAACACTCTTCCGAGTTTAAACACTTCTGATGGCCACCAGACTCACCAGACATGAACATTACTGAGCATATCTGGGATGCCTTGCAACGTACTGTTCAGAAGAGATCTCCACCCCCTCGCACTCCTAGGGGTTTATGGACAGCCCTGCAGGATTCATGGTGTCAATTCCCTCCAGCACTACTTCAGACATTAATCGAGTCCATGCCATGTCGTGTTGCGGCATTTCTGCATGCACGCGGGGGCCCTACACGGTATTAGGCAGATGTACCAGTTTCTTTGGCTCTTCAGTGTAGTATGCGATTGAGAGGATACGAGGTGTACACTGTGCTGCAGTCTAAAATAGGCCTGTCGCCTCGTGACAAAAAAAGTTAAAATATGTAAACAAAAACATAAACAAGCCAAACATATTTGTATATTTATTTATTCATACACTGCGTATGTGTACCGTGTAATATATATATCTACGCCCCATGTGCGACATGTAAACAGAATAATTTTTATGTTTCACCTGCCGCTAGCTGTCCAAGACTGATTAGTTTCTAAGTATACACAGTCCATCAGAATTACTGTGCCACCTATGATATTGGGACTGTGGAAAAGAAAAAGTATCTCCGCATTAATTTGTAATGCAGACTTATAACAAAAAATTGTATAAAACATTCTCATCCTGTACTACTGGAAAAAAAAGTTCTAAGAAATATTCCCATCCAGTGTTACCATTATAGTGCGTAAGAAGTATTTCTGCATTGAAATATCAGAGTCTAATTGCATCTCAAGAACTGAACTCTACCTCAAGATCTGAACTGTATCTCAAGAACTGAACTGTATCTCAAAAATCAAATGGTATCTGTGTGAATTGATAAAATGAAAAATTCGTTACCATGTGTCATTGTCGTTGTTGTTTACAAAGGCAACTTATCCCCTATTGCTTTGTGTATATAAAAAGAATGTGTATGACACAGATGACGTTGAAACTTCCTGGCAGATTAAAACTGTGTGCAGGACCGAGACTCGAACTCGGGACCTTTGCCTTTCTCGGGCAAGTGCTCACCATCTGAGCTACCCAAGCACGACTCACGCCCCGTCCTCACAGCTTTAAGTCCGCCAGTACCTCGTCTCCTACTTTCCAAACTTCACAGAAGCTCTCCTGCATACCTTGCTGAACGAGCACTCCTGGAAGAAAGGATATTGTGTAGACATTGCTTAGCCACAGCCTAGACGATGTTTCCAGAATGAGAAATTCACATTGCAGCGGAGTGTGCGCTGATATGAAACTTGCTGGCAGGTAAAAATTGTGTGCCAGACCGAGACTCGAACTTGGGACCTATGCCTTTGGCTCCGCAATATCCTTTCTTCCAGGAGTGCTAGTTCTGAAAGGTATGCAGGAGAGCTTCTGTGAAGTTTGGAAAGAAGAAGACGAGGTACTGACGGAAGTAAAGCTGTGAGGAAGGGGTGTGAGTCGTGCTTGGGTTGCTCAGATGGTAGAGCACTTGCCCGCGAAAGGCAAAGCTACCGACTTCCAGTCTTGGTCCAGCACACTGTTTTAATCTTCCAGGAAGTTTCATGTCAGCGCATACTGCGCTGCAGAGTGAAATTCTCATTCTACAAATGACATTACTTTTCTGAAGATGGGTGCTATTAGCGAGGTGAAGTTTAAGATCGAAGATAACAAAGTAAATAGAACGGTCCCATGGGATTACCCCTATCGTGCAACACAGATTGGCTTATGGGAGCAGGAGGCGAGCGACAGTGTCTGCTTCCAAAAACATATAACAAACATATCTAAAATTATATCTCCTGTGTTTGAAGAAATCCACAGGCATAGTATCTGAGTAAAACTGTATACTATCAAAGGGGGAATATGGTGGGAAAAAATACACACGGACTGTGAGGTAAAAATACATTTATTTCCCATAAAGCTTAAAAGTAATTTTGCTTATCGATAAGCAGACACAGAAAAAATATTTTCACACATCTTCTTCTTGAGTCGCTGGAGAACAAGACACCCATAGAATTCCAGGTCTTGAATAGCAGCAAACTTGAAGATTGGACACATCCATGAGATCTTCTACATCCTCTTAACGTCGATGATGGTATCTGTGTGGTCGAATACTCGAAACAAAGTCACCATATCGTTGTAGGGTATACCAGGATCATCCCAGTAAATTCGTATACCAGGATCTTCCCAGTAAATTCCATACTAGAAAATGTGTTAATCACTTTGCACTCTTCCATGTTTTAGCGCACCTCACATGTTTGCAAGCCCAAGGTGATGCAATTTTTGCTGAGAATGTCTATATTATTACGGCATCTTCTGTGTACGCTAAGAATGCAACATCTTTAAATATTGACTGCTTACGCTCATCATCATAGAAATCCTGAACGCCTGCAATAATGTTCACACCTTGAGACAACATTGTGGATTGCTCTGGGTATGGCGCAGCACCTTTCCATTTATACAGCTCATTGCACAACACCAATGATCGGGCAGTAACTGACCATAAGGTCATGTAGGACTAGAGCATACGTTGCAGTGCGTTTCGGGAAATTTGCCAAAGATTCAAATTCGATTCGTGCATCTGCAGGTCCAGATTTAATTATCTCGTTCTGCTTTCAGCAGTCTATTACGATGACTGCGTCAGCTCCTTGAATTTCCGTGGACTAAGTAGACACTCCTCCACTTCACAGTATGAAGCACAGAACCTCTCATACATGTCATATGCTAGACAGTACTCATTTTCATTCCACCGCAGGAGTAAATTATCATATGGGCAGAACTCAGAGTTTAGGTAAACTCCAGCATTAGTTAACTTGCAATTTTCAAATTTATTGGAATCATTTCCTATATTACCTCTTATACTGGTCTGAAACACAAGTATGATGAATCTGGGCGTCTCCAGCTGAGAGGAGGTTTTAATAGATCCCGTTTGTCTGCTTGCCGTCGGCAGCACTGGGTGTGTGTATTGTGTATTGAACTGGGGACCTAGAAACGATGGAGAGGCTTCGTCCCGCCGTAGCCCTCAGTGGTACACAACCCCATAACAGGCCACAGCATAGCACTGGGTACTCGAAAACCTCCCATGAACGGAAAGATAGCGGTAGAAATAAACTGCCATTCAGAACTTTTAAAAGCTTCAAACGCTGCTCATCCGGTACTGTGTTGTGTGACATTTTCCATATTAGTTTATTGATGGTGATCTCGTTCTCCTATTTAGTTCTTGAATGTTTGAGTTGTTATCCGTTGCACTCCATACCAGAATGAGTTCCTGTTTAGCATTCAGAACAATTCGCCGCTTGTCCCCAAAGTACCCTATAAGCAATTTGAAAGATATACACGTAGTAAAGCTCTTCTATTCTTCCACTGTTCTATCGGCTGTCTCGTCAATGAACCATCCATCATTTTCTAAATCGTTCAAATCCGAGGAGAAGCAGAGACATATGTTTCAAGAGTTGACGTTTTGCCTACATTGCGTGTACGGTCAATCTCGGCCCCGTTAAGTTCATATCGTATCTCATGAAACGGGAACGCTAAAGCATTATGTGTAGGATTCGATGCCATTCTAGCAGTACCATCCCTTTTCGGAAATGATCCATCAAGACATATGAAACTCTTGCATGGGAAGGTTAAAGTGTCTGGTGTTGGATGACAATCCTAATTTCACTGTCCTTGTCAAATGTGGTTGAGGCATAACGTTTATGGAAGAAGTATTCTTGGTTTACGGTTCTCTCATAATATTCCACCGGGGTAGTTATATCGAACGACATAATTGCGAGACTTCAGCCACTGATTTAAGAAACTCGTAGTTTGCATGTGTTATCACCTTGCTGTTCTGTTGTGAAGTGCCGCACTGCATGATATGCACTTTGATTTTATATCTTACTCCCATCCTGTCTTCCTTGATAATACAGGGCTGCTGCGATCCCCTGACTGGTTGAAGTTCTCCGCCACCGATTCTGGACCTCTGCACTTTCGAGGTCACTGGTTTAGATTAGATTAGTTTTTCGTTCCATAGATCCGTGCTGAGGAGATCCTCGGGGATGTGGAACATGTCAATTTTTTTAAGCTGAAATAACAATACTAATAGTACGAATATATACAATACATCATTTGTTTCTATTAAAAAATTCGTCAATGGAGTAGAAGGAGTTGGCCACTAGTAAGTCTTTCAGGCTCCTTTTAAAAAGATATTTATTTGTAACTAATTTTTTATGTTTGCTGGCAAATTATTGAAGATGAGTGTTCCTGAGTAGTGGACCCCTTTTTGAACTAAAGTAAGTGCTTCTAAGTTCTTGTGCAGATCATTTTAGTTCCTGGTATTGTATGTATGAACTGAGCTGTTTGTTGGAAAAAGAAATATATTATTTAGGACAAATTTCATTATGGAGTAAATATACTGAGAGGCAGTAGTTAGTATACCCAGTTCTTTAAAGAGATTTCTACAGGACGTCCATGAATTTACTCCACAAATAATACGTATTACACGCTTTTGGACTCTGAAAACTTTTGTTTGACTTGAAGAGATACCCAAAAATATTATACCATATGACATTATGGAATGCAAATAGGCAAAGTATGCAAGCTTTTTCATTTTTATGTCGCCTATGTCAGCTAACACTCGAATTGCAAATACAGATTTGTTAAGGCGTTTCTGCAGTTCTGTGGTGTGCTCCTCTCAGCTGAATTTATTATCAAGTTGTAATCCCAGGAATTTAAGACTGTCAACCTCTTCTATCTGCTCTTCTTCATACTTTATGCATATGCTGGGTGGAAACCTCTTACAAGCTCTGAATTGCATATAGTGAGTCTTTTCGAAGTTTAATGTCAGTGAGTTGGCTTTAAATCATTTATTAATGTCCATGAAAATATCATTAGCAAATCTTTCTAGAGCTACACTTGACATACTATTTATTGCAATACTTGTGTCATCTGCAAACATGACGAACTCTGCTTCTGGCAGTGTATCTGATGAGAAATCATTAATGCACACAAGAAAAAGCAATGGCCCTAAGATGGATCCTTGTAGGACACCACATGTAATTTCTTCCCATTCTGATGATGACTGATGACTTAATTTACTAGTCTCTTGCACTGACACCCTTTGTTTCCTGTTAGTGAGGCATGACTTGAACCATTTGGCAGCATTGCCCGTGACACCATAGAATTCTAATTTATTTAAAAGGATGTTGTGGTTCACACAATCAAATGCCTTTAACAAATCACAGAAAATACCTGCTGCTTGAAATTTGTTATTTAATGAATTAAGTACATTTTCACTGTAGGTGTAAATGGCCTTCTCGATATCAGAACCCTTTAGAAATACAAATAATATGTTATTTTTGGTCAGATGTTTGAGAAGCTGCCTGTACATTACTTTTTCTAAAATTTTTGAGAATGCTGGTAAAAGTGAAATCGGTCTGTAGTTTGATGGTATCTCTTTATCCCCTTTCATGAATAGAGGCTTAACATCTGCATATTTTAGCCAGTCAGGAAATGTCCCAGTTATAATTGACTTGTTACACAAGTAACTTAGAATTGTACTTAACTCACAAGAACATGCCTTAATTAACTTTGTTGATATTTCATCATAACCACTAGAATGCTTTGTTTTGAAAGATTTTGTTGTGGAAGTTATTTCTTTTGGTGAAGTGAATCACATTTTCATGTATCTGAAGCTATCTGTAAAGGCTAGTTTCAGATATTCAAGGGCATTATTTACTGATCCTGACAATCCCATTTTATCAGTAACTGATATAAAGTACTTGTTAAATAGATTTGCCACACTATGCCCATCAGATACTAATGTGTCCTCTAACCTTCATGCTATTAGCTCCTGTTCCTTTCTGGTTCTACCAGTCTCCTCTTTCACTATATCCCATATTGTTTTTATTTTGTTCCCTGACATTGCTATCTTCTTCTCGTAGTGCATTTGTTTAGATGTCTGAATTACTTTTTAAAATATTTTACAGTATTCCTTGTAGTTAGTTAAACCAGCAGCATTGGAGCTATTCTTGGTCGACAGATACATTTTCCTTTTTGTCTTACAGGAAATCTTTATTCCTTGTGTAATCTGTGGTTTTATTATAGACTTCTGTTTAATTTGAGTAACTTTTAGAGGAAAACAGTTTTCAAACATGGTACTGACATTGTTCATGAATATGTTATATATTTCATTCATGTCATGAGCACTATAAACTTCTTTGAGCAGTTTTCTAAAACACTCAATTTTTGGTTGATTGACTACTCTCCTGCACTCAGACTTAGCAGTCTTGATAATCTGCTTAGAATTTACATCTAAAACAAGGAGCTGCATGTCATGATCTGATAGTCCATTTCTTACAAGTTTTATGATATGATTTTGTTCCTTTGATTTGTCTATAAAATGTTATCAATGGCTGTCCTGGAGGATTTAGTGATCCTAGTTGGAAAGTTTGCAGTTTGAGTTAGATTGAAAGACAACATTACTAACTGCAGTAAATGTTTACTGGAAGATTTCATTAGAAAATCTCTATTAAAGTCACCAGCAATCAAAATTTCTTTGCTTCTTTCTGTTAAATAACCCAAAAGAGCTTCTTGATGATTTATGAATAGATTATAATTTCCTGCAGGTGCTTGGTAAATAGTTACTATTATATAGGATCTGTTATGGAACTCTACTTCTGTTGCACATGCTTCTAGATGCTGCTCTAAACAGAATTTATTAATGTCAATGTTCTTGAAATTATGGCAGTTTTTAATAAATGTGGTTCCGCTTTAGATGTAACCGCGCAATGATTTCCTCGCCGCGAAAATCGGTAAGTTGGTTATCCTGGTCCACAATACGCAGGTCCAGATAGTTCAAACCCTGAACTGCTATTTGGATCGTTGGTAGGGCTCTCAACGATCTTATATCCTGTCTCTACTGACGGGAAGAGTCCGTAAATTGTATGAATCAGTCTGTTGTTGAGATAAGAGTTTGTCGCTACGTTACTTTCGACGCGAATTGTACTGACAGGAAGTACATCCACTGACTGGTCGGATCTGTAGAATTTATTAGGATCCTTCTTCAAAACTTGTGATTTGTGAAACTCAGTAGCCTTCCTATTGATCCTTTCCGGTTAACTCAGTCGTTGTACTCATTGTCTTTATTTCAGATTTAAGTGTGTTTATGTTTGCACGTAGTGTAATCCTTTGTACAGACCGTTTGAAAACTTCGTTGAATCGTCAATATCGTGTGCCCCAGGTTCTATTTCCACAATTTCTTTTCTACCATTAATTTCCAGATGAAGTTTATCGTTAGCCTCTGTGATATTTGGAATGCTGTTGTAAGTCTCCAGTCCAATAAGAGCTATACTCCACTCCCCGTTGCGTAAATCAATCGGTGGTAAGTAATTCACAGGTAATACTGATGATCGTTATTTTGAAGTCAGAGTGCACGACATTGTATAGGAACTTCAACTGACGGATGGATGCTTAATGCGTTTCCTTACATATATGCTCCTTCGTAAACCTTAGCAGGAACATGATGCACAGATGCCCGCATAAGCATGTATTGAGGACTTAGTAGCGATCAGAATTGTAGAACACAAGTCTTCTGTCGGTGAAGTATCGTTGTGACTCTTCCAGAGGTTGCAGATCACCAAATGAGTCGAAAGAGTAGACGCTATTTATATTTTTTCTTAAAATACGGCACCCAATGGGTTTCTCGTCCCCCAGCAAAATCTAAATCCACAATTCTACATTCTCTGTATTTTCACATAGTCTTCGGTAACGTATCCCGCATATACACTCCAAGGAATCTTGGAATGCTGAAATTTTTCCTGACAAACTTGAACAGATCTGTATTTGTAAGCGGTCTGTCCGGTAGAACAGCTAAGGGGCCTTTTTTTTATTTGTCCTAGTCCTTTCTTGTATGGTTTCAGTTATAGTCCTTTTCCAGTAGCTGCTGTTTTCATTGTGCGGTTATGTCTTCTTGCTTCTTCTAGCTGTTCCTGGGTGTTGTGCGTTCTTCACTGTTGTGGCAATGGCCGCAGCGCCACCAGCCAGTGAACCCATAGCTGAGAGTCCTGCGAGGGCAGAAATGATGAAGGGGATAATTCCACCTTATGTCTTGGGCATCGGTAGGACCCTGGGTGCTTTAACCGGTCCTTTATGCTTCAGGGCACATTTAGCTGCATACAACTCTGTCAGGATACAGTTTTACAAACACCCCTTCTTCTTCTTCGTCGTTGTCTTCTTCTTCTTCTTCTTCTTCAGTGCACGACGTGCAGCATTCATAACTTGCTTGAAATTCATCACCTCCAAGCCCAACTCATTTTACCACACATGGTTTTATCAACTGCAAGTGCCACAACGCGCTATTCTATACCAATATCCTTTCTATTGCGTATCGCCTTAGCCTTATCATCTAAACTCGATTCGCGACGTGACGTCCTGGGAGATCTTTATTTTTTGCGTATGCAATGTCGCGTTCCAAACACGCCTCGTCAAGAAAGTTAATCCTCTTATCACCAAGGGCCAAACGTTTTTCGAGCTTTCTACCAGGTCCACAGCAGTTATACCCCGGAATGTGCAATTCCACTGATAGTCTGTCTAAAATACCACCGCCTCCTTTAATTCGCCTTCTACCACACAAGTTATACCACTGTTCTGGTTGTACTCTGTGCACCCCATTATACAGCAAATCATCAGCGTCAAGTCATCTGTTTTGTGTGGCGAGAAAACCAAGCCATTTAACTCGTACTCTTTTCCCTCGACGTCTTATGAGCCGCTACATGAGAAACACTTGTGGTTCTGAGCTCTTATGCATTTCATCGGTGTAAAAGCGTCCCGAAATTTCAGTGTCATTCCTATCCTTTAAGATGTAAGTTCTGAGATTTTTTTCTCTGCACTTTGGAAACTGTGAATATCTCACTCGACCAGTTCGAGAGGTATAGCATCTCAAATGCTGCCTTGTGTTTTGAGAGACGTACCAAATCACCTACACTAAATTTCTGTTTACGCGGGTCCATCATTTTTATACCATAGTATGCCGTATACATCACTCCATCATTGCGAACATCGATTGGCCTTGTATTTATTTTGCTATATTTGACTCGATCATACTGTGCAGTTATTTCTGGGCGGATATCTGTCCATTTGTATGCGCCGCAAAGATGAAAACGCATTCACATTCGTACTTTTATTGTCATGTTCAGACGTTCCACGACACTTGCCTTCATGCAGGTGAATGTTGAGTAGTAATGTATCCCATACTATTGCATCACAGTCCTGAAATACCTATTGTAACACTCTCCACCGTGACTGGTTTGGAGGTTGTCTGGGTATCAACTCCTCCCTGTCTGCAACAAACGCTCAAACACATCTAGAACATTTCTGCACATTTTTGTTTTAACAAGTAATGCCTAGGCAAATTTGGAGTATGTATCAGTAACCATTAAAATATTATTGAATTCATTATTCTCGTGTGAATAACTTCTTGTAACTACAAGATCAGCCTGCCATAAGTTATCCAAATCTTTAATCGTAACATGCCCGCGACACTCTATTTTGCGAGCTGGTTTGTGCTATTCTCGAACTACTGCGTCCATACTTATTCAATTATGTATCTCTCCCTAAGCTCTGAAATTGTTGAGACAACCTCATTCGAATGAACTGTAGTGGCTGCAGCAGCTGATGCCATGAGCAGTCGTAGTCGATCTTGCTGGGGACGTCGTAGTACATATACTGAGGAGACATTGTTGACACTTTTATGCTGAATGTCAGTACCATCACCATTGCTGTACCGGCCGACTAATGATAATGGTTTTATAATGTCTCTGCATTTCGCACTGCACTGGTTTCTTACTTTCCTCTGTACACTAGTCACTTGTAGTATTTCACCATACATCCCCAGATCTTTGGGTGAAAATTTTACTGTTTTTCAGGGTTTTAGGAAAATGAGGATCCGTAGACCTAGTGTTCTTTGGAATTCCCTATCCCCTATCTGTGTTGTTTTTTCATTTAAGGTTATAGGCTGCGTGCCAAACAGCTTTTCAACACTGACACCGAATGTTTTGTCTATCCTAGCAATGCTATGATGGTTAATGAAACTAGCAATAGCATCATCGTTGTCGCTGTGTAATTTCGCAGGGAGTTCATCGAGAGATTCAGTATCTGGTTCAACTATTTCTCGCGGTGTCTGCTCTCGACCCAAATGTCCTAACCTCAGCAACTATAACGTCTCTCGAACGGCCTTCCGTACAGTGATGACCTTATGCTTTATTGACATCTTGCTATGTACTAAGCGGGGCGCTTCACAGGCTGCAAGCTTTACAGTTAAGTTATGTACTTTCTTTTGAGCTCCCCCAGCTTTTACAGCTAAATTATCTGCTTTCTTTCTCAGAAGGATGCGGGAACATCTCTATTTCCTTCACCATAGCGCCTAATTCACTGATCAGTCTCACAAGGATCTGGGCGTACGTCCCTAGCTTCTTAATTTTAAGTTCGAGAGATTGAAATTTTCCATCTGTGTACAGACGTATTCTCTGTTTAAGAGACCTATCCACTCAGGCTGACACAAGTGCAA
Organism: Schistocerca serialis cubense; assembly: GCF_023864345.2. Classification (NCBI taxonomy): domain Eukaryota; kingdom Metazoa; phylum Arthropoda; class Insecta; order Orthoptera; family Acrididae; genus Schistocerca; species Schistocerca serialis. Next base: position 463,430,663 of record NC_064639.1, read on the forward strand.
ACTGTCCATGGTGTGATGTGTATTAATATACTCATCACGTATTTCATAGCTACATAGACAGAAACTCCTGTAAGTTCCATCCATACCTAGCGTCATTCCGATTTTTTGGCTTATCAGTAACAAGAAACCCACAGTGTGTGATTCCAGCAATGTGCACATACCTTTACAAAATCATTGAATGACGTGTTGGATACTACATGTGCCAGGCAAATGTTTTTTAGATTCAAATTTTCTTGTCTGAAAGCTATAATGAGCATTGCATTATCCCTTATCAACTGTTTCGGGATTCTGGAACATGTCTGACTCAAATGAAATACAGCAATACGTATATCACAACCAAAACAGAAATATCGTAGAATTTAATCTTGGGTTTCCACAGCAACATCGTCAAACACGAACACTGTGTTTAGCTTTAATTTTTCTGGTGAGGGGGATTTGACTGCTTTGACTGAATGTCTTGTATTTACACCATCAACACACTGCAATATCTTTTGCAGTAGCTGTTACTTGGGTTCAAACGGCGTTTTTGAAAATCCACATACATGTTCAAGGTGGACTCCATCTGGGAGTGTTAGTAGTGACTACAGAACATTAGTGTTGCCACAGTTGGATGAACCTATAATTATAACTCTTACATTATCGGGTACGAGTATCTCCTTCTTCTTCTTCTTCTTCTTCTTCTTCTTTTTCTTCCGGTCTTCTTCCGCACCGTCACAGGACCAGTCACTCACAACAAAGTCCTGATGCTTCACCCACCTGGCCATGATACTGACTACATCAGGTTTTGGCGTGCAATGGACTTTTAAAGAAAAAATAAACGCTTGTAATAATAATAATAATAATAATATACGTTAAATTAAAAGGAAGGTCAGCGTTGGCCATACTATTGATGTTTTATTGATAGCAGAATCGCCGGCCGGAGTGGCTGAGCGGTTCTAGGCGCTACAGTCTGGAACCGCGCGACCGCTCTGGTCGCAGGTTCGAATCCTACCCCGGGCATGGATGTGTGTGATGTCCTTAGGTTAGTCAGGTTTAAGTAATTCTAAGTTCTAGGGGACTGATGACCTCAGCAGTTAAGTCCCATAGTGCTCAGAGTCATTTGAACCATTTTGATAGCAGAAACGATTTTCGATCACATAGTGATCATCTCCTCCCCCATGAACCATGGACCTTGCCGTTGGTGGGGAGGCTTGCGTGCCTCAGCGACACAGATGGCCGTAACGTAGGTGCAACCACAACGGAGGGGAATCTGTTGACAGGTCAGACAAACGTGTGGTTCCTGAAGAGGGACAGCAGCCTTTTCAGTAGTTGCAGCGGCAACAGTCTGGATGATTAACTGATCTGGCTTTGTAACACTAACCAAAACGGCCTTACTGTGCTGGTACTGCGAACGGCTGAAAGCAAGGGCATACTACAGCCGTAATTTTTTCCGAGGGCATGCAGCTTTCTTGTATGATTAAATGATGATGGCGTCCTCTTGGGTAAAATATTCCGGAGGTAAAATAATCCCCCATTCGGATCTCCGAGAGGGGACTACTCAAGAGGACGTCGTTATCAGGAAAAGGAAAACTGGCGTTCTACGGATCGGAGCGTGGAATGTCAGATCGCTTAATCGGACAGGTAGGTTAGAAAATTTAAAAACGGAAATGGATAGTTTAAAGTTAGATATAGTGAGAATTAGTGAAGTTCGGCGGCAGGAGGAACAAGACTTTTGGTCAGGTGAATACAGGGTTATAAATACAAAATTAAATAGAGGTAATGCAGGAGTAGGTTTAATAATGAATAAAAAATAGGAGTGCGGGTAAGCTACTACAAACAGCATAGTGAACGCATTATTGTGGCCAAGATAGACACGAAGCCCACGCCTACTACAGTAGTACAAGTTTATATGCCAAATAGCTCTGCAGATGACGAAGAAATTGAAGAAATGTATGAGGAAATTATTCAAATCGTGAAGGGAGACGAAAATTTAATAGTCATGGGTGACTGGAATTCGGTAGTAGGAAAAGGAAGAGAAGGAAACGTAGTAGGTGATTGTGGATTGGGGGGAAGAAATGAAAGAGGAAGCCGCCTGGTAGAATTTTGCACAGAGCATAACTTAATCATAGCTAACACTTGGTTCAAGAATCACAAAAGAAGGCTGTGTACATGAAAGAAGCCTGGAGATACTGACAGGTTTCTGATAGATTATATAATGGTAAGAGACAGATTTAGGAACCAGGTTTTAAATTGTAAGACATTTCCAGGGGCAGATGTGGACTCTGACCACAATCTATTGGTTATGAACTGTAGATTAAAACTAAAGAAACTGCAAAAAGGTGGGAATTTAAGGAGATGGGACCTGGATAAATTGACAGAACCAGAGGTTGTAGAGAGTTTCAGAGACAGCATTAGGGAACGATTGACAAGAATAGGTGAAAGAAATACAGTAGAAGAAGAATGGGTAGCATTGAGAGATGAAATAGTGAAGGCTGCAGAGGATCAAGTAGGTAAAAAGACGAGGGCTGGTAGAAAACTAACGTAACAGAAGAAATATTGAATTTAATTGATGAAAGGAGAAAATATAAAAATACAATAAATGAAGCAGGCAAAAAGGAATACAAACGTCTAAAAAATGAGATCGACAGGAAGTTGCAAAATGGCTAAGCAGGGATGGCTAGAGGACAAATGTAAGGATGTAGAGGCTTATCTCACTAGGGGTAAGATAGATACTGCCTACAGGAAAATTAAAGAGACTTTTGGAGAAAAGAGAACCACTCGTATGAATATCAAGAGCTCAGATGGAAATCCAGTTCTAAGCAAAGAAGGGAAAGCAGAAAGGTGGAAGGAGTATATAGAGGGTCTATACAAGGGTGATGTACTTGAGGACAGTATTATGGAAAACGAAGAGGATGCAGACGAGGATGAAATGGGAGGTATGATACTGCGTGAAGAGTTTGACAGAGCACTGAACGGCCTGAGTCGAAACAAGGCCCCGGGAGTAGAACTACTGATAGCCTTGGGAGAGCCAGCCCTGACAAAACTCTTCCATCTGGTGAGCAAGATGTATGAGACAGGCGAAATACCGTCAGACTTCAAGAAGAATATAGTAATTCCAATCCCAAAGAAAGCAGGTGTTGACAGATGCGAAAATTACCGAACTATCAGTTCAATAAGTCACAGCTGCAAAATACTAACGCCAATTCTTTACAGACGAATGGAAAAACTGGTAGAAGCCGACCTCGGAGAAGATCAGTTTGGATTCCGTAGAAATATTGGAACACGTGAGGCAATACTGACCTTACGACTTATCTTGACTTATCTTGGAAAATACATTAAGGAAAGACAAACCTACGTTTCTAGCATTTGTAGTCTTAGAGAAAGCTTTTGACAATGTTGACTGGAATACTCTCTTTCAAATTCTAAAGGTGGCAGAGGTAAAATACAGGGAGCGAAAGGCTATTTACATTTTGTACCGAAACCAGATGGCAATTATAAGAGTCGAGGGGCATGAAAGGGAAGCAGTGGTTGGGAAGGGAGTGAGACAGGGTTGTAGCCTATCCTCGATGTTATTCAATCTGTATATTGAGCAAGTAGTAAAGGAAAGAAAAGAAAAATTTGGAGTAGGTATTAAAATCCATGGAGAAGAAATAAAAACTTTGAGGTTCGCTGATGACATTGTAATTCTGTCAGAGACAGCAAAGGACTTGGAAGAACAGTTGAACGGAATGGACAGTGTCTTGAAAGGAGGATATAAGATGAACATCAACAAAAGCAAAACGAGGATAATGGAATGTAGTCGAATTAAGTCTGGTGATGCTGAGGGAGTTAGATTAGGAAAGGAGACACTTAAAGTAGTAAAGGAGTTTTGCTATTTGGGGAGCAAAATAACTGATGATGGTCAGAGTAGAGAGGATATAAAATGTAGACTGGCAATGGCAACGAAAGCGTTTCTGAAGAAGAAAAATTTGTTAACATCGAGTGTAGTTTTAAGTGTCGGGAAGTTGTTTCTGAAAGTATTTGTATGGAGTGTAGCCATGTATGGAAGTGAAAGGTGGACGATAAATAGTTTAGACAAGAAGAGAACAGAAGCTTTCGAAATGTGGTGCTACAGAAGAATGCTGAAGATTAGATGGGTAGATCACATAACTAATGAGGAGGTATTGAATAGGACTGGGGAGAAGAGGAGTTTGTGGCACAACTTGACTAGAAGAAGGGATCGGTTGGTAGGACATGTTCTGAGGCATCAAGGGATCACCAATTTAGTATTGGAGGGCAGCGTGGAGGGTAAAAATCGTAGAGGGAGACCAAGAGATGAACACACTAAGCAGATTCAGAAGGATGTAGGTTGCAGTAGGTACTGGGAGATGAAGAAGCTTGCACAGGATAGAGTAGCATGGAGAGCTGCATCAAACCAGACTCGGGACTGAAGACCGGAACAACAACAACAGTGATCATCTTCAGTGCTGGAAGTTAAAAATTTTACATAGCGATCAATGAGTAAAAAACAAAATACCACAAATACACCTGACTATAAACTAACTGTTGGAAAGAACATACCTGTGGTGTAGAAATTAAACTCAGACACTGCTATCAAGTTATCAATAACCAAAACTGAGAAGCGATCACAATAACTGAAGCCGCTGTTTACATTCACCTATACAGCAGACCTCGGTGAGACAGGGTCTTGGAACACCCTCTATGTCGAGTGTGTCACGTGAGGACTTAACAATTCTTTATTTGCCCAAGAGATTACCACAAAATAACAACGTGCACCTGCAAATCATTAATTGAATATTTCAATTTTAAAATTGTACATTAAAAAACGCTTAGAAAAGAAAAGACAGGGGCCAAATGCACATCTTGCCTACATACGCTGGCGTGTTATTTTCAAACAACTTAAAAAACATATCAGAATAAAAATCAGCAGGTGAAGTCATATGGTGTCAGATTACAAGACTAGAAATGAAGAAAAATATACAAAAAACATGACATCAAATATAACAGATTTGTTATAACACAGTAACCGCCATTTACGTAAAATGTTACATTGAAACGAAAAAGTCAAATACATAAATGTAATTATACAATGTATGTCATAATATAGCAGGTCAAAATGCCATGAAACTCATTACGTGTTACAAAAAATTTTTTTGAAGGGTGCAGATTAACAATTTTTTATCGTATTTAACGACGTGTTGAAACTCGTGTGTTTCTTTACTTACTTTTTGCAAGAAACTCTACCCAGCCTGCTGGTAGATGTTCCCCTGGACATACGGTTGCACATGTGGTTGCAGCATGATGGGGCACCCGCACATAACAGTCGCGCTGTGTGCCTATATTTAAATGAACTCTTTGACGGCGGGGTAATTGGCAGAGGTGCTCGTAGGACACGGCAACCGTGATCAACAGACCTCACGCCACCAGACTTTTTCCTGTGCGGATTCTTCAACGTTCTAGTTCACCCAACCGGACGCGAACCACCTAGAAACGAAGAGGAATTAATGGATCGCATTCAACATGCCGCCAATCACATCAGGGTAATGCCATCAATCTTTGAAAGAGTTCGGCAAAACACCGTTCGACGTTGCCAAGCTTGTATCGCGTCAGAGGGTCGCCACTTCGAGCACTTGCTTTAAGCAAACAAAATCTTAGCTACAAAAAAAGGCCCTTTTCAGGGCCAACACAATTTGTACGCGACCTAACAGCTGTTGATGGGTTTGTTCCCGGTACGTCTTATCATGAAACTACAGTGGATGTGTCGGGACCACTGCGGATTTGCTGCCAGAGTGGAAGGCTGGCACGCTACCACTGAGCGTGCAGGCCGTCTTGGATACATCGTGGTCTCCAGCAGGCAAAGGATTTGCGGTCATGCGTTGTCCAGAGCATCCAGCAACGAGGCAATCCCGCCGCCAACTGGAAAGCGTGGCGCCAAGTTTCCATAGTTTAAAAATTGTGCGTTGTCGACCTACACAATATTAGTAATTTTGGTTCCTACTGGCATCAGCTGACCAGGGTTAAAATTTCGTGGCACATCTATATGCCGTTGTTGCTCTAATATCACAGCAAATAACACTGTGGTATGTTAGCTACAAACTTTATTTTATTCATATCCTGATACTGTGCTCGAGCAGCAGTGGGCTGGTGGATGGGTGATGGAGGCGAAGCGCATGAATCGTGGGTGCTGTGGCGGTGCATCGGCATGAACCTGATGGGGTTATGCAGCAGCTCCTCCTCCAGGCCGGTCTATAGAGTGAACACTCAATCCCTGCTGTAGTGTGTACACTTTCTTCAAAGAGCATACAGACATGTAAATGGTTTGGGGCAGTCAGTGAGGTGCCTGCATATAGAGAAAAGGGAGTGGCCACCATGATTACCAGCCAACTGTGCCAAATCAGTTGCACATTTCATATGAAAATAATAAGTACATACATTAAGAAATCCATTTGTTTTTCATTCAATCCCTTTGCTTACAACCTTCACATCACAGTTTAATAGGAGGTGGGCTATCAAACTAGCAATCTCCATCCAATTGAAAATGCTTGTTACAATAGCTGTACGTGGACAGAAACTCATCACTCTGAAACATAGACAGTAGCTTGTCAAATGTATGTAATGTTACACAAATGGCATGGAGGAATGGGAAGGAAAGGGAATCTAGTGACTTCCAGCTGCATAGGGCATTGTAGAAATGCAATGGCGAAAGTTGAAAATTTATGCTGGACTGGGACTCAAACCCAGATTTTCCGCTTCTCATGAGTAGTTGCCTTAACGGGTTTGGCTATCCAGACATGGTAGTAGTAGGATAGAGAGAGTGCTACAGCACTTTTTGTGTGAGCTCCATACATTCAGAAGCAAGGATACATTCTAGGGCACACTGTCCCTCTACCCATCCACTTAACCTATTGTTATTCTAATTGATTTATGGCCCCCTGGGAATAATCCATCCCTCTGAGAAATCTCCTATCCCTCCCCCTCCTCCACCTCCTTCTCCAACCCTCTGGAAAATACCCTACTAATCCCCCCTCCCCCTGGCCAATACAAGCACGCTTTTGAAATCATATTAATTTACTAATTAATAAAAATCGATTGATTAATTAACCTCTTCCCTCTGGAAAATCACCCAAGCTTCCCCTCCCTTCCCCCACTTTCCCAACTGGAAATTGTTGGTAAAAAGACTCAGTCTCTGCTGGAGAGGAATGACCTCATGACACGAAATTGAAATCAATGTCAATTGACATAATTACCCCCAGTCTTCCTCCTTCCCCACCTGTCCATCTCTCCTCTCAGAAACACTGCCACTTTTGATATAAAAAATCGATGGAAAATAACTCAGTTGTGGTACCTCACTCTTAAGACATCACTTTACATCTGTTGGTTGATACTGGTGTAGATAGGTCAAAAACCTTACTATAGCGATCACTCAATCCAATAGTTCCTCGGATATACTTTGGCACTTTTGACTGATCACTTGCATATTTGGTGGGAAATACCTCATCAGATTGATTGATTGTGTGGAATATTGCAATTTGCAGGAAAAACATTCATCATATACCCCAGGTCTTGTGTGATTAAATATGTGCCCTCCTCACCCACCACAACCCATACTGGTGGAAAGACAAACTCCAATCGCGTCTTCATACATGCCATAACACATCACATGTGACAGAGCACCAGCAACCCTTTGAATCCCGATCACTGTACTGGGACTCACCACAAGCCTGTGGACGAATGTGTGATACCATATGTCGGCTTCCTCTGAAATATAATATCAGATGCACTTCCTGTTTTGCTCCCAAAGACACACCTTCTATATCAGGTCAGTGGATGCAGCTGCTCTGTGTGCTCACCCTGCTATGCAGACACTAGCTGAGTTAGTTCACAATACTACCAGCAGAGGACGATGGGAGAAGGAATCTACCCACCCTCACCCTCATTATTACTTCCTATTGGATAATGCATGAGGTGGCAGCAACCTTTTGATATTGATACATGGCAAGTTCCTGTCGACACCCATGCTCTCTCTCTCTACCTCAAGTGGCTACTTCCTGACCACCGAGCATCTGTCGCATGCCACTGCAAACCACACTAGCCCCTCTTTTATCCTGAACGAAGCAGAGGGTACCTGGTACCCACAGGCTGTGGATGTCTTGGAAATACTCCATTTGCGATATTCCCACTCTATTGAATTGATTGATTAATTAATTAAATCGATACCCTCTGTGTGGAACGGTTTTCCCTTGCTTCCTAGTCGTGGATACTGGGACTAGCATATTTGGCAGGAAATTCTGGGGCTGTCTAGGAGTCGATCCCACAGCTGCATGGTTTCCACTTCTGGATTTTCCTTTCCTCCTATTGGTGGATACTGGCACAGTTAGGTCGTTTGGCTGTAATCCGTTATGTTGGAGGTAGTTGAGAATGGTAGTAGGAATTTCAAATGTCACCTCAATTGAGCTATGTCCTTAAACAATGTGCTGGAGACATGGCAGGGGTCTGACTGGAGCGTGCTCACAATATCACTATTGGAAACAATAAATTGATCAATTACGAGACTGACATCGTGACTGGAAACAGTGCTGTATAAAACTGTAGTTTTAATTTCAAATTTTAGAGGGGATTTGTGACGTCATGGTTGTGTAATTACTGAATACCTACAGGTCTGCTAAGTTTATTTTTTAAAGGGTTATAGAATTCAGTAGTTTGTTCTATGTTTACAACAGAAGAAGGAGGAGGGGAAAGGGCCTACCGCATCATTGGATAGTAACACCAACAAATCCACATTTATTTATTTCCAGCTTTCTGCTGCAAGACAGAGTCCACTGGGATGTACTGAGTAATACTCAACGCCACACACGCCGGCCATCAACACATGGACAGAACCCTTGGTAATCACATACACTTAAACTACGATCCATTCCATAGTAGTTGCCACGTTAGATGTCAGAGATCGCGGAAATTTCCATGGGCCACCGCCATCAGTCGTCTTTGCACACACATCCCCTGGCATCCACATACCGGTCATACCAGACGCTGAGAGGCTGGAGAGACTATTGCCATGATCACCAAGCCTCAACCAGTCAGTTTACTTGGATGGGGGGTGGGGGGTGGGGGGGGGGGAGGGGCGGTAATCGTCCAGCACAAACACTCACCATACTGAATCTTCTCAAATTTCCACGTAAGAATCCTAGAACACTCGCAACACAAGCGATCACGAAACAAACAAGTGTTATAAAGCACAGGTGTCTGGCACTTTGTGACAGTCAGTAGAGCTACAGTGGACGAAAGGGTTGGAAAGACATCATCAGTATGGGTCAGTGTACTGTAAAAAAGAGCGCAGTCGGTAGTGCGACAAAAAACTTGTGATGATCTGCTTAGGGTAGCCAATGAGAGGACATTCTGTGTATCCACGATGTTACAGCCGTATTGCCTAACCTGTTCGTACAATATAGCAGATCCTGTTGAATCCTTGCGTTGCTATATTGTGCAGCTGTTTATGAAGTGAATCTATCATCTCTTACGGTCGGATATACTCGTCAATGCATTGAAATCACAATTCCCCACGTCAAATCTGTCGTCCCAGACGGCTGGACATACATAATTTTTTACAGGAATAGTATCTGGGGATACGTCGGAACAATAACCACAGTAATCTTAAGTTCCAACAACATAACGCTCCCAATAAGTAGTATGATCATCATTCATAAGTGTATAGTGTCCGAAAAATTAGGGTATGTGCACACACACATCAGCTGAGTGTTGTTTTTCAGGGCCTACCGTAGCTTCCCAGTAGCGAAACTCTTCGCCACATCGTCATTATCTCACATTTGTTGAGGGATAAGGAACATAGTTACAAGTCACAAGCTCTCGCATCTCTTACTTATGTATGTACTTTCTTGCACAATAGTCGGCGTATGCCAGAGCAGGAAGTACTGTTACCTCCAACCAAGTTATAGACCGCTGCTAATGCTCTCGAAATCCCATCACGTTGTGGCAGCACTGTTTCATAGTTAGAAGGATGTATAGTCCTCCATCCATCACTGACTAAATAGAGAGCCCTCCAATGAGAAAAATAGCACACTAAATTACGGGAGGAAATTCACAACCATGCAGAGTGTAAACAGGTTGCACAAAGAAATTCAGAAGCACTACAAAGTAGTTGTGTGATGAGAGTAGTGTGCCAAGTTTGATACAAATTGTTATCAAATTAATTAATTAGCATAATGAACCACCCCCTTCCGTGACGTAGTCCAAGATGGCGGTCCAGAAAAATGGGTGGGAACCAGTAGGAATGCTGAATACTGTTACATGATTTCAGACATGCTCTATGGGATTCAAATTGGGAGAGTGAGTAGGCCACGCCATACATGCGATATCTTCCATTTCCAAGAAAACATCAACTAGTTGTGATCCATGAAGTCGGGTATTGTGGTCCATCAGTGCCAAGTCTGGGCTCATAGCATCTCGCGACAACTGCATATGAGATCTCGAGAGCTCGTCACGATGCCTGACAGCAGTTAACCTTCCCGATTAACCCATACAATTTCTTTAACAGGTGTTCTAGTGGTCAACGTAGTCCCTGCCCACACCATTAAGGATCCTCCTCAATATCAGTTTCTTTCCACAATGTTTGTGTCCCGAATGTTTGTGTTCCACGTTTCCTCCAGATGCGAATCCGTTGAGAACCCCTCTTCAGACCAAATCGGGACTCATCTGTGAAAAGAGCATCAGCCCACTATTCCACCGTCCAGGTGGCATATTGACTACTCTAGTCTACTCGTTCCTTTCTGTGAAGACACTTCAGAGGTAGACACACAGCAGGTCTCTGACAATAAAGGCCACTCTGCCAAAGCCTTTCGTACACCGTTTGCCTCGATACAACACATCCAGTGGATGCTACGAGATCAAATGCCAGTTGTCGCCCAATATTAAGGCGGTACCGTCGTGCCCTGCAACCAAATAACGGTTCTCCCGTTTGGATGTCACACATGGTCGGCCCTCTCCTGGACTTCAGGATACAGTTTCGTCTCTATAAACTGTTGCCACATCCTGTCGCCACGTCCAAGGAACAGCAAAACGATTCACATTAAGCCATTGGGTCACATCATTTTATTCAGATTAAGCCATTGGTTCACATCAGTTTTCGACTCTTCCTTTGGCCCTCTACTGCAGAGAGTCTGGTAGGTGTCTTTTCTGTGCCATACTGCACCTTCTGTGACTGTCAACAAAGCGATTGTTGGTATAGGACTACCTGGCAAGCACTACCCTGTTTGATAGGTGCCCTGACGAAGACGTTGACGTGGTTGTACATTGACTGGAATGCTTTCTTCCATGCAGAACACGACCGTACAGACATCTGTTGATAGTTTGTACGGTTACATCATGAATTAGACACAGGACAGGCAAATAGCGGTTTGTTGCCTTAATTTTGGACACCAGCGTGTTACAACAGTGTATGGTGATCACTGTGAATGACACGTGTCTTTATCTATGGTACATCACAGTTAAGAACTTACACTATGTGGATACTGTGTTACACCTTGCATGGGAGAGATTGCGTAGGTGGTTGCCAAGTATAGAAGCCGCAACAGTGATGTAAACTTTCTACTTTTGCATAGCATTCATGCTGATGATTTGGAACAGTACCTTTGTTTCTGCATCAACGCAGAGCGAAAAGAGAAACAGGTTAAATGAACATGTGAAACACCAGAGTACTGTGAGGTGATCATCGGTTTGAAGGAGATATGCCTGGAATTCGTTGCATTTCAAAAAGCTTTATTTGGTAAATATTCTAAAGGTGCAAAGAAGGTAAAAAAAGAGTCTGATGATTTTTCTGAAATACTGCATCTGATGTACAGTATTTAAATAAAGTGTATATATAATCTCAAACTCTGTTTGTGTTTAATTTCATACCTATCTCATTATAGTCCAAGTATTGAACTAATTAATATCATTATTTTCAGTGCTACACGTATTATACACAGCAGCAGACGGTTGACTCAAACACCTCCTCACCAGTCATTGTCAAACTGAATGAATGCTGGCGCGGCACTTATGAGTGCTCGCGGGGACCCTACACGATATTAGGCAGGTGTACCAGTTTCTTTGGCTCTTCAGTGTATAAAGCCTCACGCTGCAGAGAAGCCTGATTAGTAAGTATACATCGAGATGTCGACGAAGCAGAAAGTCAGCCGGCCGAAGTGGCCGTGCGGTTCTGGGCGCTGCAGTCCGGAACCGCGAGACCGCTACGGTCGCAGGTTCGAATCCTGCCTCGGGCGTGGATGTGTGCGATGTCCTTAGGTTAGTTAGGTTTCACTAGTTCTAAGTTCTAGGGGACTAATGACCTAAGCAGTTGAGTCCCATAGTGCTCAGAGCCATTTTTTTGAAGCAGAAAGTCATTCAGGTTCAAAATGGCTCTGAGCACTATGGGACTTAACATCTGAGCTCATCAGTCCCCTAGAACTTATAACTACTTAAACCTAACTAACACACATCCATGCCCAAGGCAGGAGTCGAACCTGCGACCGTAGCAGCAGCGCGGTTCCGGGCTGAAGCGCCTAGAACCGCTCGGTAACACCGGCCTGCAAAGTCATTCAGGTGCGGAAAGCCGTTAAAGGGAAACTACGATTGCTAGGGTTAGGGCATATGGATCGACAGCAAACACTAAGACAGACATTTAAGTCGGTTAGCGAATCTTTCGGGCAGCTCTCAGCAAACACAATACCACATGATAACGATGGTGTGGCCATTGACGAATTCATTAACCCTCACGCCCATGACCAAATAGATGGAACATTAGAAGGGGAAGACCGTTTATGCTGGGCACGCAGCTTATAAATGTAACTAATGGTACAATACAGACTGGTGATAGGTAGTTTGAGAGAACAACTAGCTTAATCAGCCTTATTTTTCTAAGAACCACGAAAAAAAAACAGAAATTATTCAGGTAATGGCAGGGAAATGTATCGTGAAGTACTACATTTGACTGATGTACCTAAGATCGCAAAAATCCAGAGCACCCAGAAATACAAAACCGCTATAAAACCATTACTCGATAGTGAAAACAATAACGGCAGCAGGGGTGATGTTATGGACACTGAGCATAAAGCAGTGAACAATCGAAACCTGCAATATATACAGGGCGATTCAAGAAGATATGCAAATATTTTAATATGTTATTCTACAAGTAAAACTAAAGAAAAAGTGCATACAAATATAGGTCCGCAAATGTTTAGTTACGGAGTTACGGCTAATAAAATATTTTGCCTGAAATTTAGCAACTTCGCTGATATGAAGTTATCGCAAAACTGTACGATGTTAAAGAAAAGCACGATTTCCATTTATTTGGTTGTTATTGGGCTGGTGAATCTAATAAAATATGTCCCAGACGTGCGTCTGCAGTAGCTTCCCAGAACACCCAGGAAAGCATAGATTATTACATGTAAATTTGCTTACTTTCCATTAAGAATGTAGAAAGTTTACGTCATTCTTGGCAACCGTTAGTGAGTTGTTTCAGTCGTTTCCTAACCATGAAACGGGTTAGTGTTGTGTATTGTACAGTGAAAGAACACAATAACAACAGCGTATTTAACTGAAACCACAAAGTAACTGTTGTAGTTTGTAGATTATTTATGAAATAGGGATGCCGGAAAACTACTGCAGATACACGTCTGGGACATGTTTTATGAGATTCACCAGATCAATAACAACAAAAGAAATGTGAATAACATGAGGTTTTTCAGTAGTCTCTGAGCTTAGAGAGAGAGGTACCATCGAATAATTATGGAGGCGGTGGTTCGTGAGCTACACAAACCAACAGGAAAAACATACCCTCGCGGCCATGTTATGATTAAAAGTTAGAATGACTTATGTCAGGCGGATCTTGCAAACATCCAGGAGAAATCACGTGCGAATAATGGCTTCAAATATATTTTAATGGTTATTGACACATACTCTAAATTTGCTTGGGCTTTACCTGTGAAAACAAAAGCTGGAGTGAACGTGCCAGGGTGTTTGAACAATTGCTACAGACGGGTATGAATCGATGCCCTGACAATATTCAAACAGATATTGGTGGAGAGCTTTACAACAGATATTTCAAAACTGTAGGGGATTCACCACTTCACAACGTTCATCCACCTGATGGATAGCGTCGTTGAACTGCTGGACTGAACAATAAAAGGTCAAATGTGGATGTGTTTTAATCTTCGTGGATCATACAAATGGATAGATATTCTCCCACAAATAATTGACCAGTATATCCGAACTCAACAAAATACGATAAAAGTGAGCTTCTGAATAGAGTAAAATGGTGGCTCCAATCAAACAAAAATTTGCTATGGGTGATTTAGTGCGGATTTCAAAGTATAAGACTGCCTTTGAGAAAACATACCTGCCAGAGATAGGTACGGGTTCTAAGGAGAAAAGAACGAATCCTAGAACTTATATCTTAACGGACAGTAAGAGTGGAGTAATTGTAGGTTGCTTCTACACTCAAGACTAGCAGAAAAACTCAGAACCGGATGTGTTACTCGTGGAGAGAGTCATAAGACGTCGAGGAAATAGAGCGCTAGTCAAATGGTTTGGTTTTCTTGCATCACAAAACCGTTTGATTGATGCTAACAATATGCTTTATAATGGGGGTGCGCAGTCCAAAACCACCGCATTACCATAAAATACGTGCTAGAAGAAGCATCAGAGGAGATGGCGGGTTTCCAGACAAACTCCCAGTGAAATTACACATTCCAGGATATAATTACTGTGGACCTGGAATAAAGCTTCAAAAACGCTTGGCACGAGGTGATAGGGGATTAGTCTGCTCGACGAAGCGTGTATGGAACACGACACTGCATATGCTGCAAATAAAGACGTCCCATATCGTCACATTGTAGACCTGATTGTAGCAGATAAGGCTGAGAGGATATGCAGAAGAAAGGATACTGGTGTATGTCAATGGATTGCGGTCCTTACAGTTGATAAAACCATGAGTGGAAAAATTAGCTTGGGTTTACCAGTGATGAATTTCAAACGAGTTATGAACACTGCATGTTGTGCACTAAAGAAGAAAAAGAATGAGAGGCAAAGGTGTTTGAAGAACTGTATCCTGGCAGCGATTTATGCACGTAAAAACTCTCTGAAGAACAAAGGAGCAGGAAAACGAACAAGAGGATCGGTTAATAAAACACCTCGAGTTCTACCATTCCTCATCCCAGTCCACGCTGATGGTGCTGAAACTATTGTTCGAGCAGTCACGAACGCACTAAAAGTCCCAAGCTCGGAAGAACCGAGAAGACATAATCGCATGATGGAAGTCGCAGCCACCAGAAAAGGACTATAATTGAAACCATACAGGAAAAGGCTTGGTCTATTCACAAATAAAAAAGGGCCCTTCAGTTGTCCTACCAGATCGAGCACTAACAAATGCTAATCTACTTAAATTTGTTGGAAAAAAATTAAACATTTCAAGATTCTGTGGTGTGTTTATGCGGGATACGTTACGAGAAGACTACGTGGAAAACTGGTGAATGTGTTATTGTGAAATTAGATGTTGCTGGAGGTCCCAGCACCCATTGTGTGTCATACGTTATGAAAAATGCAAATACCGTGTACTATTTCGACTCGTTTGGTGACCTGCAACCACCAGAAGAATTACAGCGATACTTCACTCGCAGAAGACGTGTGTTCTACAATAGAAAAGTTTAATACACACTTCTGTGGGCATCTATGCATTATGTTTATCTTGACGTTTACAAAGAAGAATATATAAGGAGGAGCCTTAAACATTCCTTCATCAGTTGAGGTTCAAATGTCGTACACTTTGACTTTAAAAGAATGATCACCTGTATTGCGTACAAATTACTTTCCGCCAATTGATTTGAGCATTGGCGAATAGAGTATTACATTGATGGGACTGGAGACATACAACATCATCCCAAACATCACCAAGGCTAACAACAAACTGCTTCTGTATATTAATAGTAAAAACGACATTGTGGAAATAGAACCTGGTACATATGATAGCTACCATTTAAACATTGTCTTACAACAGTCTGGAAAAGGTATTGAGCTATGTGCAAACATCAATACACTTAAATCTGAAATAAGAACTGTGAATACTGAATAGGGGCACAGATGCGGGGGGCGGGGATAAAAATATAATATGTAATGGAAACTGATTAATAATTGCTGCTTGAATAATCAAAAAAAATTGGAAAGAATAATTGAAAGAAATTGGAAGGTACACATATCCTGAGTGAACTTTAACTGACAATAATGTCAAAGGACCTTTAAAGTCAATACATTTCTAGATTCATATTTGTCACCTAAATGTTGTGGACAGAGCTTGGTATGACAATACTGGTTCCGGGTCGCCCCTCCTCTACTCCCGCAAATTCTTCTTGTCTGCTTCGATCCTCTTGATGCAGGATTCTTGGGGCGAACGAAATGATGAACATATATGCTTATTAATAAATTTCGTCTCCCTAATAACTCTGTAACACTTCTTTAGTGTATGGTTACAACACACATTTTTGAACAATATTAATGCGGCGGAACTCTTCATACGTCCGCCCGCTACCACTTATAGAGACAAACAGGTGAAGATACAGAAATTAATCAACTGAAGACCGTATCTCTACTTATTTTGTTTGTATCACAAGATTATCGCTGGTACAAAATAACTATATATCAAAAGAAAAGAACGACAAAAAATAATAAGATTCATTTCAACACAACGTCTGACTTTAACCAAAAAGTTTCAAAAGGGCGACTATTGGCTTTCATAAAAGGAGAGGTTTTTGAAGAAGGATTCTAGTAAATTTTACAAGTCAGATCAGACTGCCTGTCAGTATAATCCACGTCGAGCGTATCATTACAACGAACTCCTACCTCAACGACAAACTGATTTGTACTATTTACAGATTCTTCCTCTCAGTTGTCGCAGGGTATAAGATTGCTGCGACTCTCATCTTCCAGTGACAGTTCAGACATTGGACTATTTGGAGTTGTGTATTGTAAATCAGAATAATTAACTTGTTGACTATCACGGTGAGGAAATCATTGTATAATTACATGTAAGGTAGGAAGGATGTACGGTGTACAACCAGTGCATACAGTTCATAGCATGCCGCTTTGCCGCCAAATACAAAGTGATAACACGTGCGAACTATGAGTTTCTTAAATCAGTTGGCTTGAAACCTCGCTATGACTCAGTATTGCCAGTCCAGTAGAGTATGATCAGCGAATTATTCGTCAGGAATACTTCTTGCATAAACCTTATGCTTTAACCACATTTAACAAGAATGACGAAATTAGGACTGTCATCCAGCACCAAGATGCGCCGACCCCTCCATGCAAGAGTATCATATATTTGGAAGTATCACTAATGAAAACCGATGGTAACATTACAGCGTGATCCAAGATTACACTCAATGTTTTATTATTCCTGTTTCAAGAGATACGCTATTAACTCAGTGGGTCTGAGACTGACCATACACACGGTGTCAGCATAACATCAACATCTAAATCATATGCCTCTGCTTGACCCATGGAGCTGAACGGTTTAGCCGGCCGCTGTGGCCAAGCGGTTCTAGGTACTTCAGTCTGGAACCGTGCTGCTACTACAGTCGCAGGTTCGATTCCTGTCTCGGGCATGCATGGGTGTGATGTCCTTAGGTTAGTTAGGTTTAAGTAGTTATTCATCTAGGGGACTGACGACTTCAGATGTTAAGTCCCATAGTGCTTAGAGCCATCTGAACCATCTGAATGATTTAGAAAATGCAGGATGGTTCACAGACAATCCGGTGGACAGAGCAGTTGCAGAGTACCAACGATTTAGTGTGTGTCTGAAAATGCTTATGGGCTACTTTGAGGACATGCAGCAGATTATTACGAATGCTAAACAGGGACTCATTCTGGTACAGAACTACCGATTGTGGAATTTGTGGGTATGATAGCATATCTTACAATGGATGGGGCCACCCAGAGTCAGACAAAGGGTATGCGACATGCAGTATCACGTGTCCTCACGATCAAAGACTACTTGCAGAGCCTGAATGGTGGTGTTTGTAGTGCTCCACAGTAATCTGCACATATGGTAAGGCGAACTAGTATTCGATCACTGTGTCATGAGGTGCACATATTGCTGCAGTCTAAAGTTGTATTGTCACCTCATGACAACAAAAGAACCATTTGTGATGAGAGGATCGAAACCCTCCTGTACTCACTCTACTTACTTGAAGTGTGAGAAGGGGTGGGGACTCCAAATATGTATGCCTGTGTGTAAATATGTTAATACAGTCAGCTTTCTCAATAAGCAACACTCCTATGTATGCACGAATATATGTAAGCACCATATGCTGAAAAAAGGTTTTAGAACATTATAAAAATTATTTAAAAAGTTAAAAAATTGTTTAAAGTATATACAAAAAGTTTAAAAATTGTAGAAAAATCATCAAAAAAGATAAAAAATTGTTAATGAAAAGATGGAAAAAATATAGTTTTACAGTATTTCTCTCTTTTGCACTTTACGCATGTTTGTGATTGTGTGAGAACATGCGTAAATAGAATAGTTTTTAAGTTTCACCTACTGCTAGCCTTCCAAGTCATACTAGTTTTAAGTGTGAATTCCATCCAGTTCATTTTAGTGCAGCTGTTTGTGATGGACATCTTACAGCCACCCACTTCATTGTATTACTAAATTATTTCAGCTGCTTGAAGTGGAAAATATTTAGAGCCACTCAGTTCAGTGTATAAATTAAGTTTTCTGTTTGGGTGGAATTTCACTCGTAATAGGAATAGTAATAGTATTAGTGCAAGAAAAACTGTACCTCTGCAATATCTATAATCAATATTCCAACATAAAGTTTTTTTAAAAATCAGTACTACTATTATTTCTAAAAACAACAATATTTGTGGAGGTAAATCGGTATTAATACTGTTAATATTTATGTCTGAACAAAAAAATCGTTATTTGTTAACCATACATCATTTTTTGTGGCTGTTATTTCACAAAACCCCAGTCATCATCCTGATAGTTTATTTTGCAAATTTTTCTGTAAAGTGGATCCTTTCTATAAAGAGGGAATCATAAATGTATTTTTCTTACAATGTGCATCTACATCTGCATTGCACATGCCCTCTCCATAAGAAGGGACATATTGAGACACACATAAACGTATTTCTCTCTTACAATGAGCAGTTACATCTGCATTGTACACAGATATCTAGGTAAGACATGCTTTTACCACCATTTTCAGATACTTCACTGTAGAGAGGGGTTCATCACCAGAGATGCAGGTATGTACGAAAGGGGATAGTCACAGGCATTACACATAAACATCGCGAAACTTAAATGCAGTATCAGTTGAATATGAGTGCTGAGGGAATAGTAATAGTATGAAAAGACTACGGTTGGAGCTGGATAAAACAAAGTACTTGTAACTGTTGCCTAGAGATTTGCATATCGGGTGGCTCATATAGGTTTTTGGGAGCAGGAGGCATATGACTGTGTCTGCTTCCAAAGACATATAGCAAATATATGTAAATTATATCATCAGTTCTTGAGGAGAACCATAGATGTATCTGGATAAAACAATATCATAGTGGAACAAGGAAAAGGAATAAGAAAAAGCACAGAATGTGAGGTAAAAAGAACTCATTTATTTTAATTCATTAACCTCTAATCACAGATTATTGATTCCCATAGAAGTCTAGACAATATTAATGAATCCACACCAAAGCAAATGCAATAGAACTGTCAGGATATCACAGACATATAAGTAGTGTCTGTTCAGTTGGACATGTCTGTTTGAGAAGGATGGCTGAATAAAATTGTAGGGTGGAGTTACACATGTCTGCTTTCTTGCTCTGTAGCTAAACTTGCTGCAAATAATAACATGTATCTATGATCCTGCAGTCACATAGTCTATTTACTGGCTAAAATTGCGAATTAATAAATTGAACTGAAATATTAAATTAAACATAAATGAATAGTGTAATATTTGCCATCTTCAGATTTTGTTTTCAATAAATCTACAGTAATACTCTTCCCATCAATACACAGGTGGCATTTACCATTAGAATGTTCTAATTTTGCATCCCTCTCTCGTAAAAATTCAATACCAAGAATTCAAATTACAGTTAAACTTTCTACGTGTCTAATGGTTACATTTCCAAGAATTACAGGCACTTGTGTTTGCACCTTCATATTGTGCGACCTAATAAATCTTACAATTCTGAACTGGCAAGGTAGACACTTTTCTAACCTCACTAATTCTACTTACTAGGACAACGGAGAATACATTGGTAGCAGCTCCAGTATCTAGTACAATCATAGTTGCTACATTTCCCACCACACATTAACAGCAGGCTGAAGCAGATTTTCATTCTGTTAGGGACAGCTCGTTCTTAAGGGCCAGAGGGGTCCGGCCCCACCAGAAATTTTGTGATACGATTTTATTCCGTGTATTTCTTCAGTATTATATAAAATAGCTTGAGTATGACCTGACTTTGATGTAGTACGAGTGACAAAGACCAGAGGTAGTCAAGTCCACTTTCTACTGCTCCGTTGCAGAGACACCATTATATACTATAACTTGTTGATTATTTCCTAAATTACGATTCCACCAATTCTTATTACTATTATTATTATTAATGTCGTTGTTGCTATGCCATTGACTTCACCTATTACCCTGGTATGTGTGTTTGTACCTACTATCACATCTTCTTTTCTTATTTAGGTTCAGACGACTCTGATTTCCTTGCACATGGTTATTCATCAGAGGTCTTACTGGCAGCACTACACAGCTGTTGAAGGAATCATTTTTTCAACATTATTCATTTTAGAATCTTCATGTACTAAGTCAACTGAGTCCAATATCGATATAAAACAGTGTCTTGCTGAAATATTTTCCGAAGTATTTACGTAAGCTTGACTGTTGGCTGTAGAATAGCTCTGGATTAAAACTTGCTTTTCTGAGCCTTTCCAGTACACAGGTAGACCTAACACTTGGACAAGAAAGCCTCTCATATTTTTCATATGTATGACATTTGGCAGTTTCTGATGCTCAAACCTACATGAATCTTGTAGTCAACTGGAATTTTTTTCAAGAAGTCCATGTCTTTGGTAAAACTCATGTAAATGATTTTTTATAAAAACGACTGGATATGTGTTCTTTTTATCACACGAAAAGACTCAGAACTGTTTATGTTTTAGTAAACTAACTCACAAAGGTCCTTACTTAGTCCTTTAATTTGGTGCAACTCTGATTGAATTAGTTCTGAAGCATCTCATTCCAGTGATGCTCTAGCACCAGACTGTTGTACAGAAACTTTTAATTCAGAGTCCAGCTTTTCATTAATCTATGAGACTTTCTCAGAAATCTATCTCGTAAATTCATGAAAAAAATTCTGGCTCTATACATCAAACTTTTCTCTTAATTTTATCTCCTGTTCAGCAGTTAAGTTATTCACTCTTTCTCTTATTTCCTAGACAGTCCCTTTTGATTGGATTGTTCCAATTGTATGTATCTCACCTCAACTGTTGATTTCTTTATAGAAGCCATGGCTCCAATATATCCTTCCTTCCAGGAGTGCTAGTTCTGCAAGGTTCGCAGGAGAGCTTCTCTGAAGTTTAGAAAGTAGAAGATAAGACACAGGCAGAATTAAATCTGTGAGGACGAGCACTTGCCCACGAAAGGCAAAGTCCCGAGTTTGAGTCTCGGTCTGGCACACAGTTTTAATCTGTCAGGAAGTTTCATATCAGCGCACATTCCGCTGCAGAATGAAATTTCATTCTGGAATTTCCTTATAGCATCAGGGGTGGTGTTCAGTTTGGTTTCAAAGGAGACTGTTTAGACTGACTATCTTCCAGTTTGGGCTAAATGATGTCCTGTTTTAATGATAAGCAATTGAAATTTGCCTGTTTTTTATTGAATCATTGTTTCAGTTCTTTTGCATAACTCCACAAATGGACCCACTGTATGGCCATCGTGAGGAATTAACTTCTCGCCTTCAACTTATGAATCGATTTCACCAGCTGAATGCTCTACATTATCAATTGCCAGATCAATAAATTTGCTGCCATCGGCATGTGCTTTCCGATCACTGTTTTTCACAGATACCATATTAAGGGGACCCAGAACGTCCTATACCTCCAATGTTAAATGTAAGGAAAATTTTCTTATGAACTTTTACAGTATACTATTACATATATTTAATACCATGTACCATATGGATTTTAGTTTATTGGTTTTGTTGGGAAGATATTAATTATTTTGTTACTGAAAATAACTGACACATTTTTTGGCATAGTATCTTTGAAATAAAATCTGTTATCAATTATGTATCACAAAAAGGCTATGTTATAAGGTGTATATTGCTACTGTTTACATTCCTTGAAAATTTTAAGTCTTTATCTCTAATAGTTTAGCAGAAAATGTTCCTTATATGGCAAAAAAGTGAACTTGTGGAAAACGAGTTTCAAAGTTTCACTAACATTTTAGTGGAGTCCAGCAACATAGGAGGGGTTTTCACTGTCACTAGACATCTCCCCAACTAGCCTGCTTTTCACACCTTTCATTCTTTGTCTGACTTGCCTCTCACACTCCTTTTCTTTTCTTTCAGCATCCCGTTTCCTCTCATTGTCTATCGACATCATTGCACTCACCATGTACTTTCCGGGCATCACATCCAACTTCTGCAGCACATTGCACTTTATAATGTTACCTTTGTTGTATGTAGCAATGGCATCATATACTCCAAAATGAAGAGTATGAATTTCCACAAACACATTTTTTGGGATTCTGGTCCAAATTACATTAATCACACTCTCATTTTGATTTTGTGTACGTCCATGGGGACATTTCTTCAAAAGTTCAGTTGCAGAAAGATCTCTGAAAATTGGTTTTATAGCCTTAATGACAGTTTCTGGTAGACTGTGATGATGCTTGTATACACGTTCAGATCCCTGATATTGTTGTACTTGCACCAGGAATTGGGTCCCTGTGGGCATAGTCCATATAGTGGTTCTGCGTCAGTCAATAAGGTGTGGTAGTAAAGTGCCATTACAGCCTTTTCCATTGCATCAACACTGTGAGTATTTTGTCTTATTGCCAGTCTGTAGTCTCTCTGAAATCTGTTGATTACCTCGTCTGTCAATCTTTTAGCTCCACCCAAAGGTTTTCTATCACTGAGTACTTGGCCTTTCATTGTGGTCTTCAGTCGACGCAGCCTTGTTCCCATACGTTTCTGAACGTGACCTATGCACTCCTGTTTAGGAATGGTAACATCATTTCCACAAGGTTTCAGCTCAGATACAGCAGCAAAGGACTTCGAATCACCATCACCCAGGAACTGTAGGTATCTGACCTTGTACCACAGATGAGAGCGACTGAAAATGTCTTTCACAAGCCGGCCGAAGTGGCCGTGCGGTTAAAGGCGCTCCAGTCTGGAACCGCAAGACCGCTACGGTCGCAGGTTCGAATCCTGCCTTGGGCATGGATGTTTGTGATGTCCTTAGGTTAGTTAGGTTTAACTAGTTCTAAGTTCTAGGGGACTAATGACCTCAGCAGTTGAGTCCCATAGTGCTCAGAGCCATTTGAACCATTTGATTTGTCTTTCACACTGGAGACTTCCATGGCCCCACTAGACCCACTGTAATTCCTTCCACAGTTTTCTGCATGCTCATCCTTCACTCTTTTAGGACACCTACAGTGCTTGGATTTAATTACAACATCTATAACTTTTGTAGTATACGTACTTGTCGCCGTTATTACCCCATTATGTGAAGTGTGCCCGCGCTTCTGCCACATACCATCTAGTGCGACAGTCAGGTCCCGAGGATTCTGAACATCTGGAATTTCTTCATTCACCGCCACAGCCTCCTCAACTGCTTCTTTCATGGATTCTTGGCCAATATCTTCAACACAGGATCCTACAACCGAGTTATATTTTGAGAATTTCGTTGTTGGTGGTGGTAGAGTCATTACACCACAAAACATTTGACCAGCAGAGTATCCCTTATCGATTGGCCTTAGAGCATAAACACATCTAATATGTACACCATAGTACTTGCTTTTCTCACTATCAGTTTCACCTTGGCCTATTTCGACATATTCTGAGTTCCAAAATGAAACATTGTAATGACAACTAGTACAATGGAGGCAGATTTCTGCTGCAAGTCCTATGTGTCGCTTGATATTTACTGACATACTCAATTTGCAACATTCCTTACACAGTACTGAACTCTCAATCACCTTTGAGGGCAATGAAATGTTAATTATTTCGTTCACATTATCCTTACTACACTTCTCCGATAAACTGCAGTGTTTTTCAGTTCATCCATGCAACTTCTTGCTTGTGCTAGAGACAGGAGTAGATTTCACTTCATGAATAACCTCACTATTTTCAGAATCATTTCCCAAGGTCGGAGAAATTGTCACAGTTCCACTAGTGTACCTCGGAGGAGGCTTCTTCCTCCTGTAAACTCTGTTACTAAATCGAGGCATATTTGATAAGTTCCAGTTACGCAGCAGAAATACAACGCAAATCGTGCAATAACCACCAAATGCTCAATGTAAACAACAGTATCCAAAAACTACAATACATAGAAAAAACAATTGCCTATCACATCGTGTTGCCAACATAATATAAAGTCTTTGGAAAGACCGGAAGTTTTGAAAAACGATGTTTTCAGTGAACATGTATCCATGGAAATTCAATGTCGCGACATGCCCTCTACAGCACATCATTGAAAATAATATTTTCAATACTTGGAGTTGAGCTACAGGTAAGATTAATATGTCATTTTAAAGAGGAAGATCTGTAGTATTTTATTTCACAATAAACTGAAAATCCAAAATTTCATCATTTTTAGGTTCCGGGTTCCCTTAATAATGTTACCTAACTTTATCCTGCCACCAATGACAGAAATTGTTTTAATTAATTTCGTGTATCCGAAAAGCGATATTGACTCAAAGGATGAACTGTCAACAAGAAATTATCACTCTGCAGAAATAAGATTGTATGCTATTGCATATCGTCCATGCTGTGCGCAAAGTTAACCATATGTTGACGCTAAGCTCATGAATAAAGTAATTAATTTACAAATTTCTACACTAGATTAGAGGTAAACTGTGGGATATGAACTATCTGCTTGACTGACAAAATCTTTTATCACACGCATAGGCAGAGGAATGATAGCTTTACTTTATGTGAGGCGGTGCAGTTTAGATCAATGGAAAAATATTTGTGTCAGAAAATTTTATCTTGCCAATTTTTTTTTTTTTCTTGGTTTCTAGACCTTCTCTCTTATTATTTCATTTCTCCGCATTAGATTTTCTCATCATTTATGTATCTGTATCTGAGAAAGGAGAATACAGTTTGTAATAACGTAACAGTGAAATCTGTAAATATGTAAAACTCAACAACGCTACCACTTAAGTCCTAATGAACGATGACCACTTGAAGTGGCAACGGCGCATGACGTCATCCAAGATGGCGGCTTTTGGCGGGAAAATAGGTCAATTGTGCTATGTCTACTAACCTAACCTTCAGAAAAAAATGGCAGGAAGTTAGAATTTTGGCGGGAAAATAGTCCAATTGTGCTACATGCACTAACCTAAGCCTCCAGTAGAAAAAAATGGCGGGCAGTTTGAATTCCAACAGGATAAAGCATGTAAAGACCGTACTTGTCTTTATTATTATTATTGATTATCATTCATTAACATTCATTGTCATTCATTATCATTTATTAACATTCATTATCATTCAAAAAAATGGTGCAAATGGTTCTGAGCACTATGGGACTTAACTTCTGTGGTCATCAGTCCCCTAGAACTTAGAACTACTTAAACCTAACTAACCTAAGGACATCACACACATCCATGCCCAAGGCAGGATTCGAACCTGCGACCGTAGCAATCGCGCGGTTCCGGACTGAGCGCCTTAACCGCGAGACCACCGCGGCCGGCCATTATCATTCACTTACATTTATTATCATTCATTATCATTTATTATTACAGGCCTACCTCCACTAGAAAATTGCGCCAAATGCAAATTCCAACACAATATTCTCTCTAAAACTGTACTTCTATGTATTATTATCATTTATTATTTATTCAAGATGTCCGATTTTCTCGGTGAGAAAGTCATTCTCCTTACATCCATAACAAAAATCTATCACAAGTTCAAATCCCCAACACCATAACTGATCACATGTACGAGCTTTCTCCGTCACTTATCTTTTTTCACTGGTAGCCTATCATAATCTACATCTACATTGATACTCCGCAAGCCACCCAACGGTGTATGGCGGAGGGCACCTTACGTGCCACTGTCATTACCTCCCTTTCCTGTTCCAGTCGCGTATGGTTCGCGGGAAGAACGACTGTCTGAAAGCCTCCGTGCGCGCTCTAATCTCTCTAATTTTACATTCGTGATCTCCTCGGGAAGTATAAGTAGGGGGAAGCAATATATTCGATACCTCATCCAGAAACGCATCCTCTCGAAACCTGGCGAGCAAGCTACACCGCGATGCAGAGCGCCTCTCTTGCAGAGTCTGCCACTTGAGTTTATTAAACATCTCCGTAACGCTATCACGGTTACCAAATAACCCAGTGACGAAACGCTCTTCTTTGGATCTTCTCTATCTCCTCCGTCAACCCGACCTGGTACGGATCCCACACTGATGAGCAATACTCAAGTATAGGTCGAACGAGTGTTTTGTAAGCCACCTCCTTTGTTGATGGACTACATTTTCTAAGCACTCTCCCAATGAATCTCAACCTGGTACCCGCCTTACCAACAATTAGTTTTATATGATCATTCCACTTCAAATCGTTCCGTACGCATACTCCCAGATATTTTACAGAAGTAACTGCTACCAGTGTTTGTTCCGCTATCATATAATCATACAATAAAGGATCGTTCTTTCTATGTATTCGCAATACATTACATTTGTCTATGTTAAGGGTCAGTTGCCACTCCCTGCACCAAGTGCCTATCCGCTGCAGATCTTCCTGTATTTCGCTACAATTTTCTAATGCAGCAACTTCTCTGTATACTACAGCATCATCCGCGAAAAGCCGCATGGAACTTCCGACACTATCTACTAAGTCATTTATATATATTGTGAAAAGCAATGGTCCCATAACACTCCCCTGTGGCACGCCAGAGGTTACTTTAACGTCTGTAGACGTCTCTCCATTGATAACAACATGCTGTGTTCTGTTTGCCAAAAACTCCTCAATCCAGCCACACAGCTGGTCTGATAATCGCGTCAAATAATAAACTGCACTTATAGTAACATAATTCACATCTTCTGATTTTACAGGGGGGGATGGAATGAAGACTTTATTTCAAGCAGTACGGTCATCACTTGTACTCCAACATAGTCAGTACACACATCTTTGATATCGCAGTGCTGTCACCATGACGTCTGCGCTCCAACTGAATTAGTTCAAATCCTCGCCACCCCCTGGCCAGCACGCGGAGACACTGCCTTCGCCTGTCCCGTGAGGCGTCCGGCCACACGTTTCCCGCCAAAATTGACTCCCTCGGAGATGAATCACACAACGGTCGGCCGTTTCCCTGCAATACTTCTGGCACCACGTTCAAACCTGCAGATACCGACCTCACACAGCCGTTTGCCACGTGTCCTTGTGCGATCAAGAGCGCTGTGCTACAGTTTTGGCGGCAAAGTTTGCTCGACAGTGGAATCCGACATGACTATATAACAGCACGTTTGGACCGCACTAGAATGCCCGCTAATTAACTCGCGCGCGCATAATAACTGTACAATCGCTGCACTGTCGCCCCGCTTACGTCACACACCCACCATACACTCGACGGACATAGGCTACTGTAAATACCTCGAAAATGACTCTTTATTTCAGACATTATGGTCATGCAGGTGTGTCCCAACTGACTTCTCCATGCTCACACAGCGAAACTCCAGAGCGCGGCTGACATACGCGAGGCCGGCTGAGCCCGCTCCCTGGCCGGCTGACGTCAAGCACACCCCAACCGGTAGGGCGCCAGGTCGCGGCGGCGAGCGGCGCCACCAACAGTCGGCTGCGAGCACTTAACACCGGACACGATGTTTCCTGCCGACCGCATGCCGTGCGTATTTGCTCGTCGCGCGAACGCTCGCTAATTCACTCTCACCACCCCGCTGTATTAAATAATTCCATTTACAATTTCATATACATATTCAAACGTGTTCAACTCCCTAATATCAACTACTTTTCGAGGACCAGAACGCCATCTCCCCCTCCTAGGAACCAGCGCCAAGTTTGAAATCTGCCAGTAAATGAAGCTCACTTGCACTTCCGCCACCAACTTAAGAAAATTGTTTCAAACTAAGCCACCAGCACTCAACCTCTTCCTACACGTTTCTGGTAAACGGAATGTTTTTTCTACCGAGTTGGAAACTTCCTTGACGTCACAACACGCGATCGACCACGTGGCTCTGTCAGACAAAGAACGCTCTCACTAAGTTAACTGATCACCTGATTCTCATTATTCAGCCCAAATGCTTCGATTATCTAATCCAGGATCTTGGCGAAAACACACGTCCATACATATGAGCCATTGCGCGCACCTAGCTTAGTACCTCCGCAAGTGAATGTAACAGAGTCCACATGACTATTTAATTAATCTGATCAATTAATTAACCTCTCTGATGCCGAAAACTGCCACGTCCACCTAGACCTGGAATCAATTTTCGCCACTGCCAAACCCACCTGGACTTGAAATGGTTAAAGCCCCTACCGACCACCACGTCCTTTTACCAACCCATGTTCGTTGGCTAACATGTACTACTGCTTGCTTCCGTTTACTAATGTGCACTAACGCATACTAACCCATATTAACTTATATCACATTCTGTCTATACAAATAAGCCAAGCTTCAATTCTGATGGCCAGTTCGTGTTTCGCTAACAAACACAAGAAAATTGTGGCAAACGAAGCCACTAACCTAAGTCACCTGTGATGACTCAAAATCGTCTGCTTTGCCTCTCTCACACACCACGAGCGCGAGACCGCCCACATCACAGTCTGGACCTTTATACTAGCGTCGGACATACTCCTGTATAAATATTCTAGCTAAACTATGACCCTAATACTGTTATTCAATCCAGCACATGGCTGCACATGGCCAGAGCACACCCCCAGTACCTAAGCTGAGAACATTGCTCGCCCCATCTTTAGTTAACCGCTGAGAGACGGAGATATGCTGCAATCACATCCCTCGCGCTCTCGTAGCTACTCACCTCAGCAATTCGATCTAACAAACCTTCCAAGGAGAAAAAATAACAACCAACTCGAACTCTCTCATATTCTATATCGTCCCACAAATACTTAACGTACATTTTATTTACGCATCGAGTATACCTATCACTCGCATACAAAAAACACTCGTCCTGATATACCTGGTGTCATGTTCCACAGGCGACAGACACGCAAACAGCTCCAAATTTCAGTGCACAATATCAAACAGCTCCTAAATAATGTAGTACACATAACTGTAAACACCATCGGTACTCGTAATCTGTCCAAATAACGCACAGCAAAGTTAACTCAACAGACGCGCGCAATCAACCTATCCCACATTAAGTCACACGTCCGACAGCTCTCAATTCGCTCAAAGGCCTCTGTTCGACCCTTCAAACATGACTTGATGACAATCGTATTGACATCGAACACCTGAGAAATTCATATCACCTACACGCCGAACACGACTATCCAAGCCAGGCCACGCGAGTCGTTTGTCACCGTCCTAACTCAGTGCGGTCCAACACACATGTTAAGGCCGCATTCCATTGCTCGCCGGCCTATATGCGACACATTTCCACCTTCACGTCGGTTGTCAGAATAGCCGAGAGCGAGTTCACACACACATCGTCCGCACACATCCCAGCGCTTCTCTCCCCTCTCAATCTAAAACGATCATTTGAAAATTAAAAAAAAAAAAAAAAAAATAAGAGCCCAGTCAACCTCTCCGAAATTGTATAGTGCCCCCAAAAATAGTTAACGCTCGCTTTCGTGTTTTCCAAGCTTATTTGTAAATTCAAATTCTTACCCTAACAGAACTTTTTCACCAAAATAATACTGAATGCGCTCCCCACCTCCTACCTTCCAGCTCTCAACATACGCAAATGTTCTCAACCCTCCTATATCCCAGCACAACCGATTAATCATTCTTATTCCTTATTATCGAATTTACTGGTCTAATTTCCTAAGGACCCGTTATCGAAGTACCATCCTGCTTTTCTTTCTGATGCTTCCTGTGCTTACTTTTACAGAGATCGCTAAATTACCTCCACAGCCTCCCTCAATCTACACACACACACACACACACACACACACACACACACAAACACACACACACACATACTATCATCCTCTCTACTCATCCCATAACATAAGCATTAGTAACTTTACAATCCATTATATACAAACCCTACACAATGTAAACCACATTAACTTTACAATACCCACTACATGCCCCAATTCTCTCAATTCCTAAGGAAGCACAGTGAACCTGCTCTTTCTTTCTACACACGCCACACTCAGCGGTAATCAGCCCTTCTGCATCAACGGACGGAAGTCCCTCTCAGAACTGTTCCACAAATTCGGCGATCGCTTCCCCTCAACACAAATGCGTTACTCTCTCTTCTTCTTCCTTGCCTGCTCGCTTTTTTTCTACAAACTTATCCAGACTCATAGACTACAAGAACACACCATTTTTTTTCTAAGTACAGTATCCTTTAAACCACTCAATAACTAGAAACAAACAGACCAAAAAATTATATTCGCACTCTCGAATACCGAAGTCGTTGATCTCATTATACTTATACAGTTAAATCTTACGATCGCTGTCTCATTTGATTGGCATTCCACAATGAGCTAAG
This sequence comes from Schistocerca serialis cubense, assembly GCF_023864345.2. NCBI lineage: Eukaryota > Metazoa > Arthropoda > Insecta > Orthoptera > Acrididae > Schistocerca > Schistocerca serialis. The sequence goes on from NC_064639.1 coordinate 463,461,552, forward strand.
TATCGGAAATACACTCTCTTGACCGCTGTTACTCTGGAAATATCTCTACCGTCCTTACGACTTCCTCTCTACTCGTCACATAACATAATCAATATTAACTTTACAGTGCAGTATATACAAACGCTACACAATGTAAACCACATTAACTTCACAATACAGTATATACACATTTGACACCAAACAGTGCACTTATCCAGTATATCTCTACAGCATGCGAAAAAAATATTCTATCCCTATAGTGTCTATATACAGCAATGCTCCCCAATCCTAGGAAAGCACCGTCAACCTGTTCTTCTCTCTACAGACCTGACACTCAGAGCTAATCTTCCCTCTTACATCAGCGGACCTAAGTCACCCTCAGAACTCTTTTTTACAAACTCGGTATCGTCCCCTCCTCAGCACAAACGCCTTACTGTCTCTCCTTCCTTATCTGTTCGCTTTTCTTCAAACATCCTCAGACTCATAGACTGCAAGAACACATGTACTTTCTCCATAATATTACACCATTTTAGCTGTACTTCACAATATCATGCACTAAGCTACACCCTACCGATCACTAGTTCATCATAATTCCCAAGATATAGACTTCAAATTAATTGTATACAAACGCCGAACTTTATCTATGTGCAGCATGCTGTAAACCACTGACTAACTAGAAACAAACATACGCAAAATGATATTTCCACTCTCGAATACCGGTCTCAGTCATGTAACATTTTCGAGATCTTGGCTATAATTTACACGTCAACTAAGGTCTGTCCCAGGTCTAGAGAACAGACAAGCATGTATCCAACACACCACAATCGAACTTCACTCAGCTAAATAAAGGAAGCAAATGTGCAGAAGTAGCCAACGGAACAATCTACATCCCATCTAATAACACTCCAACCCAAATCAATCATCTTCTCAAATTCTGACTTGATCACCAAAGCTGCCCAACACATAATATTACTTTGCTATTCGGTCGTCTAGAGGACATCAAAGTTTGCTCTTACAGATCCATACAACCCAACAGGTCTCTGCATTCGGACAGCTGCTCCAGTTATTTATTATCATTTATTATTATTTATTACGATGTATTATTTATTATTATTTATATCATTTTACCTAACAAAAATGGCTCCAAGTTCAACTATGATTAGCTCCTATGACAACCACCAGAGTGCTCTGTCATCACGTCAGTTGATTACGCAATTACCATTATTCAAGACGGCTGCACCCAGTGCGAAACGTGTCACCTTTCCCGAACCTGCATGCTACATTAAAATTCCAAATTGGCTTTAGTCACACCCTACACATCGTTCAACTGATCCCATTTCCAGATCTTTGCGCATCTGATATATGCAATTTAAGTCGGAGAAAGACATATCAGTTACCTTCTGCAGCCTGTCTACAAGCAGAATGACCTCAGTTACTGCAACAGGACCTTGTCTTGACCAGTCGCCTGAAATTCAAGCGCCACTGGCGGCATGTCAAAGCCACATATCTGTCCATTTAAACACCCGTCCACTAAGCCCCAGGACCAGCATGCCGTAGTGGGCTCTCTCTCTATACCTGCTCTCCAGCTATTGTCTAACGACATACACTGCACAGACGGATTCCTGAATAGCGCAGATCTCTATCCTCCCCTGCATCTCCAATTCGACATGTAAACAGTGTCTCCCCCAGCCAGTGAACCCGTCGTCATTCACGTTGCACCGAAAATTCTGTCAACACTCACTTTCTAAGCAAAGATGAGTATACATTTAGAACAAATAGACAAACATAACTCCAATATGATTAAAAAGAAAAAAAAATGACCTCAATTTAGATCATCCGACATTTATTTACATGTCCTAATGAAACAGTCGTAGACGAGTCATGTCATCCACTCGCTCACTCCTTCTGCACACGCTTTCGCAGAACTTGTCCTACTTATATGCCACCCACCCTGTTATAATAATTTTGAACAAGCATTTACGCCCCCACATACAACCCAGCTCAATAGAACATAATAATTCCTTTTTACACAGACAGCCATATTCGGTGAACACTTAAATGTACTAAATTACGCATACATGTAATCAAATAAGCAAATACTTTTACCGACATACACACACCTCTCACTGAGGATAGGGCATTTAATATTATATACTTAAACACAAACCAATGATAACCATATTCTGACGCGCACCTTGTCCTCGTAATAAAGCACACTGGCCACTCATGTGACAGCATGTTTTCCTAATTTCAGTGTCATAGCTAAACCATACCTCCTCTACTTTGCAAGTATCATTGCGAGCATTGATAGATGACTGCTCAGTACGTCCATTCACACTTAATTCTCGAACACATAAAAATGACCAAAGTATACCAGACAACGATATACATATTTCTAAGACCTCGCACATAGTACTCGATCAATCTCTCTGCCTATGGCGGTCACAGAGCAATCTCGCCCTCTTACGTTAAAAGACCATCCTCACTTCGGCATTGACCACTCTACCCCGCAACGTCGCTACCCAATTAATCGTCAACCGAGCAGAGGAATATAGCTACACTTCACCTCTCTTGTCTGAATAGAGCTTTCCTAGACCTAACCCCTCCAAGTGCACCACATTTCTCGAGATGTGCCCAAGTATTGGAGCTTAGCACACCATATCGATCTATAGTAACAGATCTCAAAGTGCCTTAATTTAATAGCATACGGTTAAGAAGAACAAGAACGGAGTGATATTTATACATAACGTAGTTCAACACATATTTACGTAAATCATCCAATCTATCATGTGTAAAGCACTGTAGCCGCATATTGCTAGAACGCAGGTTATATCACGTGACTAAAGCATCCAGATAGAACACTGGAAAAAAATCGACCTTCAGCAACTTGTATTTCTCCAGAATAAATGAGTCAACGTTTAAATCCTACCTAGTTACAGCTCTGTCTCAATCGATCATCCCGTACACTCTCTGTTATCCTTTAACACAGAGGTGAGTAAGTTTAGACGTGAATGATTCTCTGCCCTCCTCAAAAGCATCAAATACAGTATTCAACTCGCGTGTATCATTGCTACCTCAGTAGATGTACACTATAATACGAACTCAACGAGAAAAAATTGACTACCTTCCTTAGTTCGCTCCCTTCGATGTCGTCGTTTTCCTGCGTTCCTCTAGTCGCAGCATACTTGACTCCATGTACAAATTCCCCCCTGCGAACCAGAATATAAGCTAGTACGTTCTCATTTTCACCACATTTCGGTGTATATTAGGTTAGTTTATATCTAAGCGCTAATCAGTTTTCGCATTTCTTTCGATTTTACGTCAGATCCATCCATGCGACCACGACATAAGTTATCGTTCTGTGTTCTAAAATTGTCTCTAAATGTAACCAAGGCGTATCCAGTCACCTCCACATTCGGAGAGCGCTTGCTCTGTTTTCTGTATCTCTTTGGACATGCACGCCTCGCGGACGGCTCCCAGGACCGGCGGTAGAGTTTGAACGTGGTGCCGGAAGTGTTGCAGGGAAACGGCCAACCGTTGCGTGATTCAGCTCCGAGGGAGTCAATTTTGGCGGAAAACGTGTGGAGGCGACGAATGCACGTGGTGAGCGGGCAAGGGGCCGCTGTGACGTCAAACTCGACAAGTTCCAGCGTGTCCAGCGAAAACATGTTTACGACGTGGGAGCGATCGCTGGGCTCGCCCCCCGCGCTAGTGGCCGGACACCTCACGTGACAGGCGTAGGCAGTGTCTCTGCGTGCTGGCCAGGGGGTGGCGAGGATTTGAACTAATTCAGTTGGAGCGCGGACGTCATGGTGACTGCACTGCGATATCAAAGATCTGTGTGCTGACTGTGTTGGAGAACAAGTGATGACCGTACTGCTTGAAATAAAGTCTTCAGTCCCTCCCCCCCCCCCCCCCCCTCCCCCCATGTAAAATCAAAGGACGTGAATTACGTTACTATAAGTGCAATTTATTATTTGACGCGATTATGATAGGCTACCAGTGAAAAAGATAAGTGACGGAGAAAGCTCGTACATGTGATCAATTATGGTGTCGGGGATTTGAACTTGTGATAGATTTTTGTTATGGATGTAAGGAGAATGGCTTTCTCACCGAGAAAATAGGAGATTTTGAATAAATAATAAATGATAATAATACATAGAAATACAGTTTTCGAGAGAATTCCATTTCATATTGCTTTCCAGCTTTATGCCTAGATATTTAATCTATAACTGTGTCAAGCAGTACACTACTAATACTGTGAAACTTCTTTATTTAAATTTTTACTTAAATAGAAATCACTGAGAAGGTGAAACTTCTACGTTACTTAATTCTGAAACTGCTGAGTGAAACTGAACGTACTGAGCCTACTTTCTCTTTACTTATTCTTATCATTTCAACACTGACTCACAATATTCTAGCGCAACGCAATCTGACTGCTCATAAATGATAACCTGACTTCAAATAATTAATACAAAAGAATGGCCCTGAATTAGAAGAAATCCCAACAATAACCTATACATATCGTAATTCACTTACCTCACGGAAACGCTTCATTACACGAACTACAGCAATGCAGCAAACACCAATAAAGTCAGCTGAATAAAAGATTCTAACCAGTGTAGGCTCTAACTACTAATAGGCATGTGGTTAGTAAAAGAAAGATTTTGTTGCAGAGCAAACAACGTATTTACCAGATTTTTACCTTAATCAAGTGACAACCAGTTCAAAAAATTATATAATCATCAGTAAAAAATCTCCATGACGGATACACATTCAGACCGTCCACTCGCGCTGATACTGCAAACCTCCAACACTGCTAATTATTAACCTCTAACCTCCATCACTGCTGACTCTCACTCCCAACTTCCATCACTGCTGGCTGTTCACCTCCAAGTGCGAGTCCGACCTGCTACAGAGTCTCTTATAGAGTGTGCACAGTGCGCTACATAGCGCTGCCTTTTTTATCCCGCCTAGAAGGCGGCGCGTGGGTCTGCTCCTGTAAACTGTATGGGTAGGTCGAATGTAGGAAGTGAGTTTGAGTAGGTGAAATAAGATTCTCGGTACAGCTTTTTACTTGAAAGTACATTTTATAGAGAATATTAGTCAATGACATACGTAACTTTGCAGCTGAAGAGCCCGTAGGTGCAAAACCGTACTCCCATCGTAAGTATTACAAAGTCTCAATAGCAAGCCAACACCCTCTGAAGTTCAAGCGGTTTCCAGGCCGTCTGCTCTTGATGAAATGGGCAGAATCTGGAGTGGAGCTCGTAGATCTGGACAGCGCCTGCTAGAGGGCGCTGTCGTCGGTGTTGGTGTCGTAGTGTCATCCTACGAACTTGCACCTACGCCATGGCATTGTAGCTATCGATACCACACTGCCAACATACAAACACATAAACAGGCTACTTACAAATGTATTCGAACATTATGTGTTTGTTTTCGTACTCATCTTCATTAAACCACTTGTATATACATAAATCTCAAGCAACACAGCATGATAAGCTATTGGTCATTGTGTTCAAGGGTCTGATCCCATTTCGTCAGGTCACATCTAGATTCCGAATTCTTCTCACAGTGCCGAACCTTTCTCCTGTGTACGCATATGCCACTGTTTGTCTCATTGACTAAGAGAGAGTGTGGAGCATCTCTTTACTTTTGATCTCCTACTCACAACATTTGGTGACATTATTACATATTTTTCTAGTTTCACTCTATATTGTAGCCAGTGCCTCAAAGATTCCTGTGGGCGCTACCAATGAAGAACCTCCATGCTGCCGACCAACGAAGACTGCTTAGACGACGTTGTAAGTGACGGGCACTTGGTCACCAGTCTTCTAGGCGAGAGTGCTTCCATTTGCCAGTTGGTGCCGGACGTTACACCAATTTGTTGGTAGTTAGTTCTACTAGCAAACATTCAGTGAACTTAGACATATGCCTGTGTTGGGTCTCTGATTATAGTTAGCTATGTCTGCCACAAGTTGTCAATAGTGTAAAATTTCTTCATCCACAAGTCGAGTACAGCATATTTATTCAAAGTGAACTTATGTCAGCTTCCACCTGTACCATTCAGTTACATTCCAGTTTGTTGCACTACGACCTCCATGCTCAGACAGTACGTTACCATGTTTTTCGTTTAATACTTCTCCTTGAGCTTGGCTGGCACCATCCCATCCAGGGTCAACCAAGATGACATACATAACAGACCATCACACCAACTGAACAGAAGTTGTGTTATGTACAGTTTGCAGCTGGCATTATCAGTTTGCCCTGCTTGCCACTCAACATGGTCAGTGATTGTAACACTGTTACTTTACTGCTCAAACCATTTTCATCTCCATGCTTCTTTCTTGGTGTACACAGAACTTCATAATCAAATTTGCTCAGTCTCAACACCATCCTTATGAGCCTGCTAGGAGGGTCCTTTAACCTAATAGCCATTTTAGAGCTGGATGATTGGTTCCCAACTTGAATTTTGTTTCCATACAAATGGCATTGAAAATATGTAATTCCATATATCAAGCTAAGCTATTCTTTTTGTTGTGGAATAATTTATTGCCATCTTAATAATCTGTCACAAGCATAAGCTGCAGAATTCTCATCATCTACCATCTGACTTGAAACACACCCCAATGCCTCACTGCAAATATCACATGACAACTCAAACTCGATCTGATAGTACAGGGAAATCAAAACTGGGCTCAGTGTCAAAGCTTTTTGTAACCCCTCGAATGCAGCTTGACACTCCATTGTCCACTCAAATTACATATTCTTTTTTAATAGTTCCCGTGAGTGGCCATGTAACATCTGTAAACCCCTTTATGAATTTCCTTTAATAGCAGGCAAGCCCCAAAACTATTGTAGCTTTTTATTCGTTTTAGGAATGGAAAATGCTGTGTTGCTTGTACCAACCTTGGGTACATCTTTACTCCTTTGTTACTAATTATGCATCCTAAGTAAGCAACTTCCTCCAAGGCAAAATGACACTGCTATGTGCTTAATTAAAGTAAGATGTGCAGCAGGTAACCTTTTAAAAAGTCTCTTAACCATTGTATATGTTCACTCATATCCCTTGAGAACACAATTATATCATCAAGCTACACCAAACATTGTCAAGGTTATGACAACCTCAGTACTGCATCCAGCAACTGTTGAAATGTTGCTGGTGCATTCTTTAATCTGAATGCCATTCTCTGGTATTGCTGATGTCTCTAGGGGACTGAGAATGCCGCCTTCAGTCAGTCCTCTGGAACCACCTCTGAATGATGTTACCCAGTCCTTAAATCCATAATAAAGAAGTATCAGCATTGTCTCATGCTATCGATGGCCTCCATGATTTTGCATATTGGTTACTTGTTTACCATTTTACTATTAAGATGTTGCTGCATTCTTCAACATGATCACAATCCTGGTCTTCCATGGACTAGTGCTCTTCTCCATTATTCCATCAGCTAGCTGATGGTTAATGAAATCCTCCATAACTGATCATAAATTCCTAGCTATGTTATACGGGTTCTGATACACAAGCACTTCATTCGCTGTCAGTATTCAATCTTGTGTCACAAGCGTGGCTTGCAAATAGATCCAGAGGAAAAAATTAATCCTCACACTCTAATAGTAGTTTCTCCATCCCCAACCTTTCTGTTCGTTTCAGATACCCTACCTGCTTACATAATGGAGTTTTAGTGATGGCCTGCATCTGACCATGTTCCACATTCGTTATGTTCCAGTCATTCTCCTCTAGGATGTCTGAATTGGATACTATCAGCAGCTTTCTTAGTTTTACCTCATCGGCACCAGTATTATCCATACTCATAGAACCACTGTCCCACAATCTCTCTCCTGTATACACACAATGCTTCTTCTCACACAACAATGTGAACTGTGCAATACATTGCTCTCCTCTAATGAATCTAATACTTATAACAATCAACAAGCAGCTCCAGTTCTACACTCACTAAAAGGAACTTTCTGATTGCTTCCAGCACAGTATCAGCATATTTGTTCGCAATTTAACTGGTTTATCCCTTAAGTCAGACAGAGCCTATGACAGTACTTCTCGGGAAACAGTTTCCCTTAGCTGGAACGTTGTTCGCTAAGGTCTATGGTATGGCATCAAAGGTCAATTTTGGCATGATGTTCTAATGTAAAGTCTAGCTCCAGATCATATAGTAATCTTACCTAACATGAGGCATCACCTCCACACATTGCCTAAACTGAACCGCCTCAACCTGAAAATTTAATATCACTGAATCTAACGAGTCACACCACTATCTCCCACCCTTCACATACTATAGCGAGGTGGGTTCAGTTGCTTCCAACCTACTGACACATGCGCCTCTGTATTCATTAAAAACTGCCTCCCACCATTCCCACTATACTGCATTCTGCACCTGCATCTGTAATATCAAAATTTAATGGGAACACCACTTGGCGGACTTGGGGTTTCCTCCCATGTTTAACGCTTGTCCATTTCCCCTTGTCTGTCCCAACCATTATTCCTACAATCTGGTGTCCACCCACACCATTCTTACCTCACTGAGACTGCTGGCAGAGTCTGTGGATATACCGTAACCATCCATACCTGTACATCTTAAGTTAGCGAAAAACACCGTTTGGATATGACAAAGCCTTGTTGCCATGTCATTTTCTCCAAACTCTGTAGCCAACCTGACCATAGCATACAGATCTTTCAGGAGTACTTTTGTGAACCCTTCTAGACAATCAGGTGACAGGCCCCTCAGGAAGCGCTTTAGTGCCCTATGTTCGACTTCTTGGCATATAGTCATATCTGCCTCGTCACTGTCTCCCAACTTATACGTTTGCACATTAATATTGTATATCCTCTCCGCAAAACTTTCTACTTTCTCATGGTCCCTCTTTGTAACGCTACTTAATTGTTCACAGGAAAACCTCATGCTACTTCGTTTTGTATGCTGTTGCTGGAGGCCTTGTTTTAGTTGATCAAATCTCTGTGTGTGTGGTGTATCATGATTGAAGATTATTTTCGTTTTTTGTAATGATATGCTTTTATGGTTTTCTTTGAATAAAGATGTATCTCGTAAAATATTGCATGGGTTCTGAGCCTAGTACTTCTGTTTGCGACGTAAATTATAGGGCAGTTCTTAGCCACATTTACTTTAATCATCACGAATTGAGCCTTGCATCGAATTATTGCTATTACATCTCATAAATGCTGTTATAAGTAATGACCAACAAAAAACCAATCTCGTGACGATGCGCGTCCGTAACTACGTCTATGTAAAGTACCTAATTTCGCACCACAAAATCAACTACGCTACTGTAAACGACTATCATTGTAAATATTTCTCATTATAATGGTTTAACAGAGCATAGTCTCAGACTCCTCCTTTATAACAGAACTTGAAGTTACGTCTTTGTTGGTTCGTAACCAGGCCAGCTGAAAAATCAATCATTTATTGAACATCTATTTGTTTCGAAGTAAATAAAATCTTCTCCAGGTCGGCAGGCTGAAAGAGAAATGTTATACTAGATGCGCGAGCTGTAGTGCTGCTGTAAAGAGACAACTTGTATAGCTCCTGCGTTGCTACGTTGCCTCGAAAGCCCAGCGTCAGGATTGCTGTAAATGTTTAGTTATCTGACGCAGCGCGATTGAAAGTATTAAATAACAGTTTAAGTTAAAAACCTATTTCACAGTTAACAACACATTGTACAGTCCTACAGACCAGGAAGACGCAGAGCGATCTTATAACAACACTGTCAGAGAAAGGGCGGCAGAGAGGGAATGTGAAGGAGGGAGACGCTATCACAATAGCGCTTCTATACGTATACTAAATTGTAAGAGTCACAAATATTAATATACTGTTTGGTAGCACACTATATCGAGTCTCTATTGTCACTAGTTTTCTCCAAAGTAGCATTTCCTAGAACTAACACTCTTATATTCCTTGTCCATTGATTTTGTTTTTCACTAGTTATTACATTATACAGAGTTTCTTTTATTAAGTAATTCAGTTCATTAATTCGTAACAAACATAAAAATGTTCGTGAAAAATACATATGGGGACGCTTCATGTGTTTATCAACCCCTTCGTACATCTGGAAAAGGTTTTTGACTCTCATACGTACCGTAATTTATTACTTGCACTAACTGATCTTCTGGACATCCTCCAGCGACGTTACAGCCTCAGTTTCCTTTTCAGAAAAGGAAGGGACCAAATTGGCAGTAGATGGATCTATTGGAGGACTAGGTTTTTCCGGTGATACTAACTGATCATCCTTTTCCGCAATTTGTCCTAGTAATTCCGTCTTCTCTACTCTCAGCTGTGCTACCTCATTAAGTAAAAACCGCAGCGCTTCTTGCGGGGCAAAACTGTGTATACCAGACCCTGTAATTGTGGAACCTTCGTCCCGAGTACACAAATAAATATAATACAGCAAAATCGACAATAGCTCACAGGCTCACAATTATTAAATATTAAACAGTATTTTACGTCTCATCATGAGCCACGTAAACTCAGTGCCTTGCCCAGTCATAAGGCCATATAACTAAACCACACTACTGGCACTGACTCAGCACAGGGTACAGCGTGCTCTAACAAATCAAATTGAGAACACCTTACAGATTGCAAATACTCTTCTCTGGTATTATTCCAAAATTGTGACATGTAGGCCAGTTCTAACGGCTTCATTAGCTTGAGCTTTAAATTTTGGTGAATTTCTTGCAGATACCCCATCTCCTCTGCACACGAAAGCAGAAACAAACAGTTCGTTCGAGCTGCGACTGTGACATCGGGCTGTGTGTAGCTCGACTTATCTGAAACCAACTGAAGTAGCTTGGTGAAGAGCCGCTCCTGTGCAGGGTTGGGTTGCATCGGTGGGTACGTGGCAAGAGTGCAGGCCATTGGCAGCTCAGGGAAACAACATCAGGACTCAAATATTTTGTTGAGGTTCCTGCAAATGCAGTCGTAGCACTTAGTGTGACAGCCACTTCCCCTTTGGCCTGCGCCTTGGATGGCAAGTGGTGTGATGCGACAGCCAGCTGGCAGTCCAGTAGCTGATAGTTAAGTCTGCCCTCGAGAATATTGATGCCCAAGAAACCTGCTATAACATACATTTTGATAAAACCACAAAAGAGAACTCCTGTGCCTTACTGAGTAGGCGTAATAATAACATTAATTCCAGATGATATTCCTGCTTATACACTGCTATGTAACAATTCTGATGTCATTTCAGTTAAAATATTTACAAAATTATGGTAACTGCATTGAGTGGATACTAAAAAAAATGGTTCAAATGGCTCTGAGCACTATGGGACTTAACATATATGGTCAGCAGTTCCCTAGAACTTAGAACTACTTAAACCTAACTAACCTAAGGACAGCTCTGCCCAGTCATCACGAGGCAGAGAAAATCCCTGTTCCCGCCGGGAATCGAACCCGGGCGCGGGAAGCGAGAACGCTACCGCACGACCACGAGCTGCGGACCAGTGGACACTAAAGAAGTATGTATTATAAGTGAATTATTAAAAGGCAAAGTCTTTTGGAAAATTAACATCTGTAAACTTCTGATGTTTTACTAAATTTCGGTTCACGAACGTATAGTCGTATTATATATGAAAAAAGCGACACTAGATTGTTTCCTTCTTTCCTTTCTGGCAGCAGCATGATATAAGTGGAAGTGCATCCATTGTAACGCTTTACCATTAACAATTGGACCAGTATAATTAAAAAATGTTTTATTTTGTAAAATGATCAATCTTTCAGTTCTCCTGATAGAGTTCAATACGTAACGTGACACAGTTTTTTTCTGAATGTAGGTTGGTTTCATTCAGGATTACAGTACACCACATTATTCCCCACTCTTTTTGGAAAAAGGAGAAGCCCTCATTGTAGGTTCGATGCAAATGTAACAACATAATATTTTCTAAAAGACGAATTCCACGACAACGAGGGGCCAGGGTGTTGGCTGTGTAGACATACATTCTTTCTCTTGCTCCTTAACATGTTGCTCTCTCTGGCCTTACGTGGTAATTTTCCTCTCGAGCTTACTGGGAGGAGAGGTCAGAAATTCGGATTGTCCTGTATAGTCTCCAAAAATTAACGTAGAGGAGAGGTGATCTTAAAACAGCCTCTCGACCAATTGGAGGAACCGTTGTTCTTGTTATGTGATTGACTAGTAAACAAACGTACGCATTTTCTTCCGCAGAGCCTAAGCTGATCTCAAGGAGGAAGTAAAAGTACTTATTCTAGCTCTGGTGTTGGTCGCAGAAGAAAGCAGACGTGACGCATCATTGTTTCCAATTCAGAAGAAGGCAGACACAAACCTGAGATGTAGCATCGATTCTTCAGATGGTAACCGGTGCTTGGTGAAGTGAAATGATGGTAAGGATTGTTTATTCAGTTTAATTTCAGTTAATTCGCTGAATTCTGTATCTTGAGTTCATGAATGAACCACAGCTTAATTGATCGTGTCTATATGCTTACTTTGAAGGAACTGCTCACATAATGCTGACTGGGTGATGTTGGTTTCCTTTTTGAATGAATGAGTTTATGAAACGTTCCCTTTGAAAATTATGACTACTGTGCTGGTAAACTTCTACGTTATTTGATTTTAAAACAGCTGAGCAAAACTCAAAGGCCGCAAACAGTTTTCTCTTTACTTATTCTGATCATCAGTAAACTGACACAATATTTTACCGCAACGCAATCTGGATTTCAATAATCCCTACAAAAGAATGGCTCTGACTAACAATAACCTATACCTTTCACGAATAACTTACTTCACAAAAATCTTCGTTAGTCGAACTACTGTAATACAGCGAGCGCCAATACTGCCAGCTAAATAAAAAGATTCTAATTACTGAAGGCAATAACTACTGATAGGCATAGTTAGCAACTGAAAGATTTTGATAGAGAACAAACAATGTATTTACCTTAATAATGTTCAACAGTCGTAATACATATATAATTTTGTGACAACCAATTACACAAATTTCCTTTTACTGACGGACACAGGTCCAGATCGTCCGCTCAAAACTCTGGCATCTCTCTCTACACATCCACCACTGGTGGCGGCTCACCTCCAACTGCCCAACGCTACGCGCTGTTCACATCCCACTGCCCAACACTACAATAGCGAATATTCCAACAATGAGTCCAACCAGCCACAGACTGCACACAGCACAGTCAGCGATTTTCATTCAGAGCACTACGTGGCGTTACCAACATAAAAACCTAAACAGCCTACTTACAAGTTAACCCATTTTGTAATTTAATACTGGCAGAACAGTTGTTCTTGATATGTGATTGATCGAAGCAACTGTCTCTTGTAGCCGCCAAATTATAAAAAGCCTTGTGACTCCACTTTCAGAAGCGCTACGGTCAAATTCTTTTCTCACACCTCCTTCTCCTTGTGGCCCCACAATCGAGATATGATGAATTGTACCAGCAGTCCCATAAGATACTGGATTCATGCTTGCGTCTTCCGTCATTTATATACTAACCCAGTGTGATCTTGTACAATCTAAGTGTTCAATCTTAAGATGTAATAAATAACAAGCGTATAAACTAACAGTGTGCCACCAATGGATAGTATAGTCCTAATGATTTCAGCGATACAGCACTAGGAATTGAAGATATTTTACTTTATTCAGGTTCTTCAGACCACTCAAGAGATGTTATAAATGCTAATATCATGCCAGGGTTGTTCACATAAACATAGTCCCTTCCCCAATGTTCAGCACCCCGGTTAATAAACAGTAGAACATAAGTTTCCTTTAATTTCCGTCTATGGTCACAATTTTGTTCTGTTTGACAGATTACCGGTTTCGGTCCTTAATGACCATCATCAGATCTGCAGCATTACCTCGGTACTGATTTGCTGCTTCAGTTTACAGAGCCTTTTGACTCTGTCGTAAGCCAGACATGGCACTAGTTTCATAATCTGCGACATTCTAGAGAGCTGCATGGTCACCGATGGTATCTGTTATTTCGGACATGTCCGAAAGAACAGATACCATCTCCATCATCTCCATATATAGAATAGGCTAGGATGAGAAGTCAATTCGAAATTTGGACATACACTAAAATATGTATGGAGGCATTTACAGAGATCAAGCATTAAGGCCATGGAACGCCAGCAGTTAGTAGGAAGACGCAAGCAGTACAGGATAGGGCAATGGGTAATATTATCAAGCTCGAATACCCCAAAGAATAAAACAAAAAGTTTGTTACAAGATACCACGGATTGTGCCAGGTAACAGAGACAACATCACTGGACATTGTCAAGCTTCTGTTGCCAACTAGAACAACAGTAATTCACATCGGACGTCTACAAGCATTTCAAGGAGCTCTAGATTAATCGCCACAAGTATCGCCATCCGCTGCTAAGAATAAGGTAAAGGTAAATAACAAAAATGGTGAGTGATAGGATTATGCCCAACCCGTGCTTCAAACACCATATGGAATAAGGTCGAGGAAACAGGGCGGAATATTTTACTTTTTATTATTTTGTAACCTAATTATGCAATCAGGTTTAGTAGTAGCGTTAGTTAAGGTGAGCGATTATCAGAAGGCAACAATTTGTTGTAAAAAGAATGTAGGGAATCAGAGTTTTGTTTGCTGCAATTAATGTAGTTTTTATGTTAAAGGCTCATTATCGGTGTGGTTGAGATAATTAAATCGGGTGACAGAAGACCTTCTCGAAGGGGGGAAGGGAAAAGGGAGGGGGGGAAGGGGAGGATAACTGCGGTTCCCTGTTCCCATGTTGCTATACACTAGAGGGAAGGCTGAAGGAATCCTAGTCATAGCAGTGCTTCACGTTTTCATCGAGGTTGGAGTGGGAGTATTGTGGAATCAGCAGTTGGAAAGTGGAGTACTTTTCACCATCCAAGAGGATGTGCTTCTCACCAATCACCATTGGATGCTGAGACTAACTTTTAATATGTAGAAGATGAGAAACGAAGTGACGAGATTGGAGGTGTATTTTCACGATTATGGCGAGAAGCAGAGAGGAATGTTGTATTCAGGTAAATATAGGCGAGGTACAAGCAACCTTAATGTTTGAGCAGAGGAATATAGGTGAGGCACAACCATTCGTAATGCTTGGTCCTGGACTGTCTCTAACCTGTTGAAATTTCAGGTAGTAACAGTACCAAATGTTTCACTACTATATGTTAAAATTGACCATATGTAGGTTTTGTAGATATTGTTGAACACAGTTATTGAACATCCCATTTGCTACCAGCTAATCTCGTCAAAATGCTGAACCATTTATTTAAATTTTTTTTTTTTTTTTTTTGCTTTCTCAAAAACGGTATTTATGTTGATTTGGCAGCTTTTTATGTGTGTATAACCGTAAATATTTCGGGTGTTCATTATGCTGTAAATATTTAACATCAATTTTTAGAGTTACTGTTAGGTAAGAGTGATGTAAAGAAAATACTAGATGGCAGGTTTTCTGAAGAACTGTTTTCGTAAGGTTTTTATGTATTGTGGCAACAACCAATGATTCACAGGTTTAACAGCTGCCTGAGATTTGGAGAACCGAAACTTCCTAAGGGGGCAGGAGTGATAAGGCAACAACCACAGTCCAGACTTCACAACCTTTTGAGAGGCGGGCTGGCGAGCTCCCTACGAAATGTTGCTGCCACGTGCTACGATACTACTGGCACAGAGTGCTGCAAGATCACAGTCCACAGCCGTGGTGGGCTGAATTTCTACATGCCATGATACAGTGCTGCACTTCCACAGTCACCTTTGTGCTAGAGCCACGGTCCTGTCTCAACACAGCCGGGCAGAGCGACAAGCAATACTCATCACTCAGTCCCTAGAAATGCTTGTATTCTGTGACTGGTCCAGGAACTTCTGCTACAGCCGAAACCATCTCCACACTAGCCAATAGTCCTATGTGAGTCCAAACAGCTTCAGCTTCGCCTAGCAGTGTCATCAGCTAGTCTCTGGCCTACAAGCTGCCACTAGACATGAGGGTTCTGGGTTTAGAGCTGGTGCCACCGAGGGGAGACTTACTCTACAGCAAGGATGTCAAATTCAGAGGCTGACATGAATGAAACACACAGGGTTTAAGTTTAGGCAGACCACAAAATAAAAAAGGTTCAAATACAATTTCCTTACAGACGTAAATTTATTTAGAAAAAAAAATAAATAGAAATCACAAGAATAACAATACTATTAGTATTTTCTTCCTGACACTTGACATCTCTTTTCTGCTACTATCTTCCCTGTTCATGGAGGAAACTTATCCACAATAATTACTTTCAAAGCTGACCCAAGGCGAATGCGTGAAATTTTGGACCAGATAGGTCATTTATTTCCGTCCGTAATTGAAAATAGCTGTGACAGAAATGACGATAAACTGTACTGACAAAGGCTTTGGTCGAGATTGGTTTATTATTTGTGCTTGAATGCGCGGCAGTGGACTGCAGTTTTTCAAAGACCTGTTGCTCCGTGGGTTCAACTGCAGGGCATTCTGAAGACAAAACATGTGAATAGAATTTTTTATACTCCTTTCGTTTGTCACTTGGTACTCCCTTCAAAACATTCACTGCAGGTCGGGTCTCATGTGCCTACCCTTCAGGTGACACGCCATTTAGATACTGTTATACTGTTGGGACGGTCCACACAGATAGACTTTGCCAGCTGCATACTGCGAGTTTAGCACCCTCGCTCTAAGGTGTACTCATCCAGCAATCTGGGATTTAGCACGGATCCTGGGTTCAGCACTGGACATCTGTGCATCAGGTCTGCTGTTCATGTCCACTACCACAGCAATGTAAGCCCACTGGTCACCAGCGGCACTTGTAGTACATCAGTACAACTACCACACTGGCTACAGCCTTCTGCTAAGGCAAACACCACGGCCTTTTGTACACACACACACTTCCACGAGCCGAGCACGTGGCTGGGAGTTATAATGAGGTAGCAATCACTGTACGGGTGACCACACAAGCCACCGAGACACCGTCACCAACCTCAGTATGGAGGACTTACAGAATAAAGAATGCTGTTACTGATCATGCTCTCCCCATTTCGTGTGCTCCGTGGAATGTAACCCACAGCTGCCACACGCGCCGTTCTGGGGCAGTGGCGTCTGTCCTGGCTGGTAATGGTGTCCGCACACTCAACATATTTAGCGTCAGAACAAAGCCGATAATAATGGGCGAAGTATGGACAGCGACTAGCAGTATCATTTCAATGCAGTGAGCGGTAACGAACCGTTTTTTGAATTTCTTCCATGCATTTACATCGACAACGACTAATCGCGTGGATTGGAGGGCTGAATGGAAGGTGGGACTAGTGAACGTGGACTTAGGTGTGGCCAGTGTAACTTGTTGGGGTCAGTGCTCCAAGTGTCACATCATCAGCAGTGTTTTGCTTTAAATGTATGAGACGGTTGCATTACGCCAGTAGAGAATGCACATGGTTGGTGCTGAGTAGTAAGTATTAGAAATGTCATCAGTAAGAATAGTAATTGTGACATTAGAATTAAGGATTAGAAGTGTCTTCAGTAAGAATAGTAATGGTGAAATTAAGTCCTCTCCTGTTGTATTTTTTTCTTTTGTTGCCTTGCCAACCAGGGGTAGAGGGCGTTACCACTAAGGAGGCTATCCAGACCATGCTGAACCAAACAGCGCAAATGCTGGAAGACAACATGTACTTTTATAAGATATTAATGCATTGAGAGAGAATAGGTTCTCGTCCAGGATGTCAGCACCAATCTTAGAAGCTAGTGCCACTAACCCAGTTTCTCCTTTTCAGGTAAAATGGCAGATGTGTGAGCGTTTACGCAAAGCTATTAACATCTATCAAGGTGCGATGTTCATCAGAGGGATGGTTCAAATGGCTCTGAGCACTATGGGACTTAACATCTGTGGTCATCAGTCCCCTAGAACTTAGAACTACTTAAACCTAACTAACCTAAGGACTTTACACACATCCATGCCCGAGGCAGGATTCGAACCTGCGACCGTAGTGGTCACGCAGTTCCAGACTGAAGCGCCTAGAACCGCACGGCCACACTGGCCGGCTGATCAGAGGGAACATTGTGGCATATGGCCAAATTATGTTTTGTGGGAGATGCTAAAACATACATGGTGCACTTCAAGGAGTTGAGGAATGCCCTAACATTTGAAATTCTGAGGACTGGCTTGTTATAGCGATATGGGAAGACGAATAGTTATACAGGGTGTTACAAAAAGGTACGGCCAAACTTTCAGGAAACATTCCTCACACACAAATAAAGAAAAGATGCTATGTGGACATGTGTCGGGAAACGCTTAATTTCCATGTTAGAGCTCATTTTAGTTTCATGATTTCCTACGGGATACTCTACCTGTGCTGCTAGAACACGTGCCTTTACAAGTACGACACAACATGTGGTTCATGCACGATGGAGCTCCTGCACATTTCAGTCGAAGTGTTCGTACGCTTCTCAACAACAGATTCGGTGACCGATGGATTGGTAGAGGCGGACCAATTCCATGGCCTCTACGCTCTCCTGATTGGTTGGTTGGTTGTTTCGGGGAAGGAGACCAGACAGCGTGGTCATCGGTCTCATCGGATTAGAGAAGGATGGGGAGGGACGTCGGCCGTGCCCTTTCAGAGGAACCATCCCGGCATTTGCCTGGAGTGATTTAGGGAAATCACGGAAAACCTAAATCAGGATGGCCGGACGCGGGATTGAACCGTCGTCCTCCCGAATGCGAGTCCAGTGTCTAACCACTGCGCCACCTCGCTCGGTCGCTCTCCTGACGTCAACCCTCTTGTCTTTCATTTATGGGGGCATTTGAGAGCTCTTGTCTACGCAACCCCGGCACCAAATGTAAAGACTCTTCGTGCTCGTATTGTGGACGGCTGTGATACAATACGCCATTCTCCAGGGCTGCATCAGCGCATCAGGGATTCCATGCGACGGAGGGTGGATGCATGTATCCTTGCTAACGGAGGACATTTTGAACATTTCCTGTAACAAAGTGTTTGAAGTCACGCTGGTACGTTCTGTTGCTGTGTGTTTCCATTCCATGATTAATGTGATTTGAAGAGAAGTAATAAAATGAGCTCTAACATGGAAAGTAAGCGTTTCCGGACACATGTACACGTAACATATTTTCTTTCTTTGTGTGTGAGGAATGTTTCATGAAAGTTTGGTCGTACCTTTTTGTAACACCCTGTAGATTCTACTGGGAGCAAAATGGCTCTGAGCGCTATGGGACTTAACATCTGAGGTCATCAGTCCCCTAGAACTTAGAACTACTTAAACCTAACTAACATAAGGACACCACACACATCCAAGCCCGAGGCAGGATTCGAATCTACGACTGTAGCGCCTAGAACCGCTCGGTCACAGCGGGCGGCTATTGGGAGCAATTCAACAGTGTATCACAAAAGCAAGGTGATTTCATCAAGAGCTTTGTGAACAAGATTAGAAGAGTTAACATCAGTCCATATGAACTGATGGGAAGTGATGTCATTAACTGGGTTCTCCTGCTAGAGGCAGAGCAGAGAGCGTAGAACCCAGTTTTTTGGGAGTTTCCAACTGACATATCACGAAACGTGTGGGTAGAGGCTGGAGACACAAGAACAGCAACAGTTTGAATGAAGCAGACCCAGGGACTCGAGTCCACAATAGAAGGGGTATTGTTACTGTTGTGGGCAGTTGGACCACACATATGACGAGAGTAGAGCCGCAGTGTAGGAAATATGTAAGATCAGAGCATCGAGAACGAGATTGTGGACAGAATAAAGGGTCTGACAAAAAGACACAGGATGGGACTGATAACCCACCGCTACACGGCACTAGGGATCTCAGGGAAGTCGAATGGCGCTCGAAATAAATTTTAACACAATTAAAACATATGCGGAGACGATATTTTGCTTAACTGGCCTAGTGAATGCAAGTGAACATAAATTTTTACTGGACACAGGTTTTCAAGTATCTCACAATTTTACACCCATTGGGAAAGAGGAGTTGGGTCCACCATGATATAGGTTATGTGGAGTTGGTAATAGTGGTGTGCAGCCACATCATATGCGATATTGTTTTCAGATGGTGGTGAAACATTTTCAGGGATGTATGCAGATGCTGCTTCGTATGGGTGTTGATTACTGCGCAATCTTAGGGTTAGATTTCCTACGTGAACATCACACTAAATTCGACGACGTGTATAGTGTAGCCGATGGGACATCGTTTCACCTGGAGGAAACAGGTCAATGCCACACTGTCACAAGGTACATCGCTTTAGCGGCCCAGTTAGACTGTGTGCAATGCCACTAAAGTTTAATTCACGTGATAAGGGACCTCAAGGGAAATTGCTGTGGGTGAGCTGATTTGCCAACAAATGTATTGTTTGTGGTTGAGGAGAATAAAAAGTTAGACTAGGCTCAGTGTTTTGTATGCAGGAGTGTGCAACAAGAGCAGGAGATACACAATAAGCAGGTAGTGTTCGTTGAAATAGGTAACTTTGGTACAAAGACATGCGCTAATCTAAGGGGTTGATGGTCGCCAATTCTGAGGTTTTAGAGAAGATGATCTGGCCAGAATAAATTTGGACGCTAAGCATAAGCAAGCCGCCAGTTTAAGTGCGTTCCAGGAGAAGGTAAAACGTTTGTAAGGAATGGAAGAGTTAGCAATGGAAGAATTGTTAGTGTAATTTCAGGATCTGTTTAATCCTCATGAGCCTTTGCCAGTGGCCCCAGTGACACAGCATAGAGTACCAGTCCTTCAAAAGGAACATGAATGATCATAAAAAAAAAGAGTATGAATGGCATGAAAACATCAGTTTTGTTGTGATTATAGATATCTCAATTGTCGTATGATTGCAGAGGCTTATCCGATCCGAAATACGTTGTATTACAGAAACAATGAATAATCTGGGACAGTGCACGTATTTCTCCACTATGTATCCAAGGCATGGCTATCGTCAGCTAAAAGTAGTAGCAGAAATTTGGCCAAAAACGGTGTTTATGGTTCCTTTGGGACACTATCTATATTGTCATGTGCCATTTGGATTAAAGAATGTTCCAGTCACATCCCAGGATTTGTTAGACAGAGTTTTGCGAGGGTTAAAACAAAGCAGTGTATGACGTATTTGAATGACATAACAGCCATTGCAGAATATATGGAAGAACATGCGTTACAGCTAAGAGAGGTTTTTAGGCGGTTGTGTGCAGTGCACCTACCACAGTATAGAGAATTGTCACTATGTGGGACGCGTGATTAGTCACAAAAGAGTCCTATCAGACCCTACTTTTGTAAAAACTGCAAAAGGTTTTCTGACACCGCATACAGAGAAAAAAAGAGCTGTTCACAATTGAACCATTCTTGGTTTTCCCGAACTATGAAAAGGAATTCGTATTGCACTGCAATGCAAGCAGTCATGTGCTTGGCTGCGTACTGAGACAAGAAATCGATGGAGCACAGCATCCAGTAACCTATGGCTCACGTCAACTGAATAAAGTGGAAAGAAATTACTCTACAACAAAGATGGAAGTGTTGAGCCTCTTATGTGGGCTTACAATGCGGGGGGTTATAATTAATACTTTGCTACTTGAGAGGGGTCCCCATGAAAAATGAGAGACCGCAGTCAATGAAATATTGTGCAAACATTTGTAAGGTCATGCGGAAGAGAAATAACGACTGATCATTGAAAGAAACATATTTTAATTTCCACATGCGAGGCTAACAGTTGTTAACTGCGTACCATATTTATGTTCCAGGCTACAAACTTTGGTCAATTTGATGACCATCTGGGTCCACAATAGACTGTAACTGCACTATAATTTGCTCTACTGTTTCCTGGAACATCTCAGGTAGACCATGGAATGTTCAGGTGTTGTGACACAGCTGATGCAGAGCTTGAATATCGCATATTGTGTCCAGCTTTGTCAGCCATGACATTAACTTATTCAGTAATTTGTGGCGCAACTGGCCGTCGACATCTCCCAGCAGCACTTCCCAATTCTCCTGTTAATCCAAACTTCATGATCTTCAGAATCATATTCTTCAAACCTGGAGAGGAAAGAGGATCACTCCCTAAATCCGGAAGAGTAGTAACACTATTACCGCTGTTTTGATAAAAAAAAGCTTTACGTGTGCAGCCCTGCTCACCTTGTCCAGACCCATGATGACTGTCTGCAGCTGTCACGCACACTGGTGCTTATGTTTCAACAACTCTACATCTCCGTACCAGTTCCGGCGCCTAATGGCAAGCCATGACACTAACATTACTAACAGCGCAAATCCTGCAGCGCACAGTCTGAACATCATTCCTATAAAATTTGTGCCCATACAGTAAATAATTCTCCGTCTACATTGACTCATGTAGCGAATGTTTAATTATAGCCATTCTGTATCTTCGATGTTATTTACATGGAAGGGCATTTAAAGCACTAATTGGCCATACGGCACTGAAATGGCTATTAGGCTTGAAGCATCCATGAAGCAGATTAACGTGTTGGGCACTGCGACTTAGTGAGTTTGATTTTGAGGTAATTCATCGAACAGGCAGAACACACAGGAATAGGGATGGCCTCAGTTGAAAGGTTTAGGTGTTAGAGAGAGTGGACCACACAGCTGCAGAGTGACAGAAAGCACAAGCAGCTGATGAAGACTGCAAGCTATTTGCAATGCAGCCGTATTTCGTTGTGGATGACGGACTGTTATGTAACAAAATAAAATTCGAACCTGTGTTGTGGTTCCGGCCACGCTACTGGAGGAAATAATGACACAGGCACATGATAACGTGTTAGCAGACCGTAGTCGTCAAAGAACCACGGGGCAGTATGTAGCTGGACAATAGTGTTGGTGAACAGAGGAGTGGTATGTGAAAAAGTACATGAGGAACTATTGATTGTCGAAGATGCTTCAGAAACGTTTATTATGGATCTGGGCGACAAATTCATGTCAGAGTTAACGGAGCAACTTTGTCACTTGTTATGGGTGCGTAAATTAAGGACAAGTACGTTACACCCAAGAGCAAATTGGGGAACGTAGTGAGTTCACGGAACAACAGGAAATTCTGTCACTACATGACATAGTACATGGCTCGAAAATGTCATGCCATTTGGGGTAGTGAAGCCTAAAGTAGGGAGGAATGGAGAATCAGTATAGAATTTCGCAAGAACTTTATGAAAGGTATGGAATCATGTACAAAGAGCAGATACGAAGGCCCTTGAATGGCAGGAATGGATGGGGTGACGGAATGCTAAGTTACCTGGATACCATGTTAATGAGCCCATAAACCCAGAAGAGGAAGACGAAAGAAACTTCTTCACTATTTATCAGTGTACGTACCAAATGACTGAGATGACGTCATTGGTGAAAGTGAAGCTACAACTTCCTACTGACCCAAAAATCATCCACTTTGGACATGTTCATCCCTTTCAGGACATACTGGATTCTTCACCATCATTACCAGCATCAGTCCCAAGAAAAGGGGACAGATGGCAGAAAGGGGAAGATGACACAACAAGTGGAGAAGACCACTCGTGCACTATTTACGGGCGTTGCCTTATGCATGAAGACGTAGGCTTAAGCCAAGGAGAAGTGGAGGAAAAGTGTGACTGATTGAGGCTTCGGGTAACACCAGCAGCAATGATGACCGTGAAGAGCATTGTGTTATTGGTGCTGCTGCACCTCTACAGCCGTTCAGGGGTAGGTACCGTACTGGTATGACCACTATAAGTTGGAATACTTTCCACCCAAGAAAAGCATGTCATCATGATGGATTCTGAAACTGACATACAGCACTTGGGTATTAAGGAATGAACTTTGCAGGCTGGATAAAGCCTCCTCAGAGAAGCATCGGGAAGCCAGTGAGAAGGGGTATTCAGAGAGGTGCATGGGGAGTAAAAGGTGCTGCAAATCTCTTATTATCATCTTCAGAATCAGTTGCAGCAGGCCATGGATTTGATTCTATACACTCTGATAAGCATAAATGGGGCTGGATATCTGCGGGAGTTGGGTTGTTAAAAGTTGTGTTTGGTACAGTTGACACTGACAGATAAATGACTTGTTTATTCGGATGCAAATGGAAGCAGAAGGCACCAGAGTCCTGGCGGAATGGCATACTTCCCAACCATGGTGTTAATACTAAACTGTTGCAGTGGTTAACGACTGAGCTGAGTAACTATGTAAGGTTGGCAACCAGTGCAATGAATCGAGATCTGCGTATATTGGAGGCCTGAATAGACCTGTTAGATAGCTGGTTACCCACGGCAAGGCTTCTGCAGCTCTTGCTTATTGTACATGAAGTGCTTGCATAGAGGTAGCCAAGTTATGGGAAGCCATATTCCATACAGAGTGCAGACAGCTAACTCATACCCTGCTACTGATGAGTCGATTTCTGGCCGGTCTATGCCAGGCACAAGCTGAAGTGATAACTATACTGAAATTCATTGTACTTCCAGAGGAAATTCCGTAGTCAGTGTACTAATATTTTGCAGCAGCGGAGGTCAGTGACGACCACGCACCTCCACATACATGTACCAGGAGCGGGTACCAACGCCAGGTACAAATGCTATGAGATTCATCCCTATCGTGTAAGATGGGAGACTTTAGGGGTTCGAACATATTCAGCGATACCGCAGCAGGTACCAGCACAGCATCATGGTAACAAGAATTTCTCCTGAGGTACCATCTTAACCCTGGTCCTGACTTGACTCTGAAGGTCCAAAGAGACTGGTATACGCATACGTATTCAAATACAGAGATATCTATAAACAGCAGAATATGGCGCTGCTGTCGGCAACTCCTATATAAGACAAAAAGTGTTTGACACAGTTGTTAGATCGGCTACTTCTGCTACAATGGCAGGTTATAAAGATTTAAGTAAGTCTGAACGTGGTGCTGTAGTCGGCGCACGAGCGATGGGACACAGTATCTCCAAGGTAGCGATGAACTGCGGACGACCATTTCACGAGTGTACCGTGAATATAAAGAATCCGGTAAAACATCAAATCTCCGACATCGCTTCGGCCAGGAAATCATCCTGCAAGAGTGGGACCGACGACGACTGAAGAGAATCGTTCAGCGTGACAGAAGTGCAACCCTTCTGCAAATTGCTGCAGATTTCAATGCTGGCCATCAATAATTGTCAACGTGCGAACCTTTCGGCTAAACATCATCTATATGGGCTTTCGTAGCTGAAGGCCCACTTGTGCACCCTTTATGACTCCAAGACACAAAGCTTTACACCTCGCCTGGGCCCTCCAACACTGATAATGGACTGTTGCTAACTGGAAACGTGCTGCCTGGTCAGAAGAGTCACGTTTCAAATTGTATCGAGCGGATGGACGTGTACGAGTATGGGGACAACCTCATGAATCCGTGGACCCTGCATGTCAAGCTGGAGGAGGCTCTGTAAGGGTATGGAGCGTGTGCAGTTGGATTGGTATGGGACCCCTGATACGTTTAGAAACAACTGTGACAGGTGACACATCCTGTCTGGTCACCTACATCCATTCATGTCCATTGCGCATTCCGAAGGACTTGGGTAATTGCAGCAGGACAATGCGACACCGCACACATATAGAATTGCTGCAGAGTGGCTCCAGTAACACTCCTATGAGTTTAAACACAGTGCACAAATGGTTCAATTCATATTTAACTGGAAGAATGCAGAAGGTTCAGATAAAGCACAAAAAAAGCTGGGGACATGCCAAGAATGCTGTCCCACAGAGTTCAGTCCTGGGTCCTTTAATGTTTTTAATATACATATTAATGACTTGTCTCACTATATTCCAAAGATCCAAGTACAGCAATCACACCCAATAAACAAGACTCGGCTGAGGAAATTGTAAATAATGTGTTTCAGTAAATTATTAAGTGGTTCTCTGCAAATAACTCTCATTAAATTTTAATAAAAATGATATACGAGTTCTGTACACTAAATAGCACAACACCATTAATAAATACAGAGTTTGAACAGAAATATCAGTGTGCATAGCTACAGCACTAGACAAAGGATAATATTTACTACTGTGAGTCAAATTTGACTTTGGCACACAAAGGGGTGAATTATGCTGCCAAAGAAGTCTTTGGTCACTTAACAAATAGCATCTAATGTCTGACAGATACCAATCAGCATTAAAGAACACAGTAAAAGACTTCCTGAATGAAACCCCTGTACTCAGCAGATGATGTTTTAGATGTGAATTAGCAATCACACGATTTTTAAAAAATCAGCATTGAATTATGATATGTAAAGAAACTTTTGTTAAACTGACATGTTCCACATATCAACGAAGCAGCGTACTCATTATGTGTGGAATAAGTATTAATCTAATCTACACTAGTAGAACATGATATGCAAAAGAGTAGATAAGAACAAATCAGATAGCACTGATAGTATGCAGCCTAGTAACATGTTCTCTCCCACATAATTGAATCAAGAGCTGCTCACCAATGATAAATAGTTAAATGAAGAGCAAGTGAACCGTGAACAAAGCCCTCTGTGCAGAGCAAAATGCTAGTGAAGTTGGACATATAATATAAATAGTGGCAAAGAACTAATGATACCATGAGTGGAGGTGGAAATGTGAATTGTAAATAAACAAGTGTCAGTCTTTTAACAAAATTCGAGGAGACTTTTCTTTATAGAAGCGAGGAAACTGTAAAGGGTAAAATTAAAAACGAGACTTAGAACCAAGCAGTGCTGCACCAGGACGAAATCAGGCCACCGCAGAAGTCAGCCAGTGCTGGCCAGTGGACTGGATTGTCAGCAACTTTGCAATCGTGTCTTATAATGACGCGTCTCAAATGCCGATGCCAGGTCAGCCTGCAGGGAGCTTTGGAGCCTGATTACAACTAAGTCGACGCCCCGTTCCAGACTATTTGACATGGCACACTAACACTGCTGTTACCACGAAATTAGCACAGATCAGCAATAATTAAATGTGGCTGAAACAGCTCGTCATCGTCGAACCAGTGGACAATTATGCGACGTGGAGACTGTGCTGTTCAGCGCCACGCAGATGATGTGGAAGCATCTACCACCACCCGGACACAAATCGCTGCCAGCCGCCGAAGATCTGGGCACCAGGGCAGCCCCCACGCCTTGCCATTGTCCCGGGAACACAACGTGAGGATCCAGCCGTCTCTGCCCTTGCCAGGGGTATCAACAGAAGACCACTACACGTCAGTCCGTTGACCGTGATGCAGCGTGACGTCGCCTCAGCTTCCCCCGCCTCTCGCCGCAGAAAGGCACAAATGCCGATGCCAGGTCAGCCTGCTTGCCCACCGAGAGTGTCTTGTACCACCAAAACGCCTCGCAGTGCTGACATTTCATACCGGAAACCATTCCGAAAGTAGCTTCTAAGATGTTTGCTACGCTTGCCTGCATCCATATGGCTTGCTTATTCAACATTTTGCTTGCTTTCTTTGTTACTTTTTGTTTGTTGTTTTACATTTACTGCTGTGATCTACTTATTTTTAACATAGTTTATGATATTAAAGAGGTGAATACAGCAAGCAGGTCCAAAATGATGTAGTTGTTCGGTGACGAAGAGGCTTGGACGGAACGAAGTAGTGTCGAGAGCTGCATCAAGCCAGTCTTCAGAGTGAAGATCACAACAACAACAACAACAACACGACTGTCACTTTTTAAATAGTATACTAGTCCTTGTCCATCAAGTAAGTGGGGCGGTGTGTTAAATAATTATCTTCGTCGTCTTTACAAGGGCCTGAAAATTATTTTTGCGGTCAGCCAGAAAGTGCTGGAGAACATACTGACCATAATTTCCATCTGCGAATCCACATTCTTCTTGTGCTCACTAAAAGAAAATGTTCCTACTTGCTAATTGCTTAGCAGGATCAGGAACTATGATTATAAATAAAAGCTCTGAGTTTTAACTGATTAATATATCCAGCAAAATTTCCCACACACAAATATATCAACATTGCTGCCCCCGTCAGAAACAGTACTATTAGCGGCTCTGAGGCGACCTGTATGGTTAGTTACATTTAAAATGGTCTATCGCCCTGACTTCTAATCATCAAAGTCAATTGCTCATCACCAAAGTGAAAAATAATCTCACCACTTGCCACACAGCTTTTTCAACATTACGGGAGGCACATAAACAGTTACTTCCATGAAATCTAAGCGATCCAGGACGGTGTACAGTCCTTGCGAGTTCACTTCCTATTTTTACTGAACACATGTGGTAGCTGCCTAGCTCTGACGTCATCCGAGGCAGTGCGTATGTCGGCGTTTGACTGACGTGGACAGATTGATAGCTCGGTATGAAGTGTATCTCTCAACTGCCCGTCTGGCCATATTTATATATGGGCGTAGCGGACGGCTAAACAGAACATCTGCTGTCAACCGCTCTAGGCACAGTCAGCAGCAACTACATGGCCGCTTCTTTGGACACATGTTTTTTAATAACTCTGTTGGGTCTCAATTTACAATCTTCATATTTTTTATATGAATGAAGTTTAGTAGGCTTTAGTTGCTGAAAAAGTTTCAGCTCAACTGCATTTAAACTTTGCCGGCTAGAATTTTTATAACGCAACTGGCAGTAGAACACGATCTCTGAACTATTTCTTTAGGATTCCTTGCATTAATTATTATTTATACTAAAGTCTTGAAACTTGGAACAGATGCATATCTAATAAATGTAACCGAGTGCTGTAATTATAACTTTCTCTCATAAATACAAACGATACTTAATCAAATACGAATAGGAACTTTTCTGTTCCAAATTTGGTTTTTAGTAAATTACTTGAATACTATTAGAGGTAGCTTAATGGAGTAACATAGTTAATTTTTTATATCAAACTGAGGCTACATACGAATTTCCAGGTTTTTGAGTTTAATATTTAGCGCCTTCAAATATTCGTAAAAACGTCGATTTTGAGCAAACTATGGTTTGTAACAGTTGATTGTGATATGCATATGCACATTCTGAACAGTTTTTGGCAACTGCATTATTTAGCACCACTTTTTTTTCTTAAAACAAATATTTTTAGCGAAACGTATTCATCTGATCATTCTGAGATTTAAAAATGTTAACCTTAATATACTGAAGCACATACTGACAAAGTTTGTAAAAGGCATTTCAATTTTTAGTTTCATTCTTAGATTATGGCCCAATTCTTTGTATGCTAAGCACAGGTGCGTTGTGATTTCGTAGCGCTAGTAGCAGTGAACTGGGGTAAGTCCCGGCGCACTTGCTCGTCTCTGTATCTCTTAAATGATACAGCGCTTGTTTCACCACAATTACTTTTAAAAATAAGATTCTTCATATTGTCAATATATGGTAACGGTTGTTGTTGTTGTTGTTGTTGTGGTCTTCAGTCCTGAGACTGGTTTGATGCAGCTCTCCTTGCTACTCTATCCTTTGCAAGCTTCTTGATCTCCCAGCACTTACTGCAGCCTACATCCTTCTGAATCTGCTTAGTGTATTCGCCTCTTGGTCTCCCTCTACGATTTTTACCCTCCACGCTGCCCTCCAATGCTAAATTTGTGATCCCTTGATGCCTCAGAACATGTCCTATCAACCGATCCCTTCTTCTTGTCAAGTTGTGCCACAAACTCCTCTTCTCCCCAATTCTATTCAATACCTCCTCATTAGTTGTGTGATCTACCCATCTAATCTTCAGCATTCTTCTGTAGCACCACATTTCGAAAGCTTCTATTCTCTTCTTGTCCAAACTATTTATCGTCCATGTTTCACTTCCATACATGGCTACACTCCATACAAATACTTTCAACAAAACTTAAATTCTTGAACAGGGGCTTACTAGTTTGTAGGTTTGCATCCTTTATGAGTCTAATGCCCTTTTTTTGTATTCTTATCTGCTGCCGAATGACCCCAAAATATGAGCCTATAGTTAAAGTGAGATAGAAAGTGGGCACAACAGGCACTATTCATTATTTTTTCATATGAGATCCATATATTAAATGCCACTGAAGCTGATGCTACTCGCATTTTCAATCACAAACTCAGTAACACAGTTAATAAGTGTGCTCAGTCAAATGGCTAGTCATACACTTAGATCTCAAATTGACGTGGTAGACACGCACACACTCAGCAGGTACATAGCAAGCTATTAAAAGTGGTTCCACCCTTCACAAATTAGGAACTATTGTAGGCGAAAAACAGTTACAATCTTAAAAGAAAGAACTGTTAAAGTTATCTTGTTTGTAGTAGTCTCTTAGCGACTATGCTGTCCTCTAACAGTATTCCTGTGGGGGTGGGGGAGGGGGGGGGGGGAGTTTCGTGTCATATACCAAGCGCTAACAGAGATGTGTTACCAGTAGTGTATGGTGTGATCTTGTTGTATTAATTTTCCGAGAAAAGCTTCAGTATTGTAGTACATTGCTGAATATTTAACACACAATGGTAATTAACTTGGCCACGTATGTTACAACAGATGCTGTCTACTGTTTAATCGTTGGTCTACTTCTACAACAGAGTAACACACATGTGTTACAAAAATAGCGAACACACACTTCCTTTCTGCAGGCGAAAGTTCTTAAGCACAACTGAAAAGTAATTAGCACCATATTTTTCAATTTAATAGCAGTCTGTCATTTTCGCATAATCGCTAATTTGTTCAGTGCATATGGATAACTGAGGGATCAAAAAGAGGAAACGTACACGACTTTCATAGCTATGCCTATTTTGAAATCATTTGTCTTCTGATTGGTCTGATGCGGCCCACCACGAATTGCTCTCCTAGGCCAACAATTCCACGTCAGAGCAGCAATTGAAAACTATGTCCCCCATTATTCGCTGTGTGTATCCCAGTCTCTGTCTTCCTCTATAGTGTTTACCCTTTACAGCTCTCTCTAGTACCATGGAAGTTACTTCCTGATGCCTTAACAGATGTCTGTTATCATGTCCCTTCTTCTTGTCACAAATCCATATATTCCTTTCCTCGCCAATACTGTAGAGAACCTCCTCATTCCTTGCTTATCATTGCACCTAATTTCCAATGTTCTCCTGTAGCACCACATCTTAGACGCTTCTGTTTTCTTCCGTTCCAATTTTCCAAATATCCATGTCTCACTACCACACAGTTCTGTGTTCCAAACGTACATTCTAAGAAATTTCTTCCTCAAATTAGGACCTGTATTTGACACTAGTAAATTTTTCTTCGCTAGGGATGCTCTTTTTGCCAGTGCTAGTCTGCTTTTTATGTCCTCCTTGATCCTCCGTCATGGATGATTTTGCTGCCTAGGTAGCAGAATTCCTGGACTTCATCTACTTCGTGACCACCAATTACGAGGTTAAGTTTCTCGCTGTGTTCATTTCTACTACCTCTCATTACATTCGCCTTTCTTCGATTTACTCTTAATCCATACTGTGTACTCATTAGACTGTTTATTCCATTCAGAAGACCCTGTAATTCTTCTTCACTTTCACAGAGGGCAGCAACGTCATCAGCGAGTCTTAATAGTCATATCCTGTCACCTTGATTTTTTTAAAACCCCACTCTTGAACGTTTCTTTTATTTGCGTCATTACTTCTTCGACATACAGATTGAACAGCAGGGGTGAAGGGCTACATCCTTTTTAATCAGTATACTTCGTTCATGGTCTTCCTCTCTTATTGTTCGCTCTTGGTTCTTGTACATCTTATATTTTACATGTCTGTCTCTACAACTTACCCCCCCCCCCCCCCATTTTTCTCAGGTTTTCGAACATCTCGCACCATTTTTCACTGTCGAATATTTTTCCTTCTTAGAGCGTATGAGGATGTACTCATTTTTCGTCAGTCTTGCTTCCGTTATAAACCACAGCGTCATAACTGCCTCTCTGGTGCCTTTATCTTTCCTAAAGACAATCTGATCGTCATGTAACAGATATTCAATTTTCTTGTGCATTCTTCTGTGTATTAGTCTCGTCAGCAACTTGGAGCCGGCCGGTGTGGCCGTGCGGTTAAAGGCGCTTCAGTCTGGAACCGCGTGACCGCTACGGTCGCAGGTTCGAATCCTGCCTCGGGCATGGATGTGTGTGATGTCCATAGGTTTAATTCTAAGTTCTAGGCGACTGATGACCTCAGAAGTTAAGTCGCATAGTGCTCAGAGCCATTTTTGAGCAACTTGGACGCAGGAGCTATTAAGCCAATTGTACGATAATTTTCGCACTTGCAGTCTCCGGAATTGTGTGGATGAAGTTTTCCCAGAAGTATGTTGATATATCGGCAGTCTCATACGTTCTACACATCATATAAATGACCGATTTGTTGCCGCTTCCCTGAATCATTTTAGAAATCCGATGGAATGTTATCCACCCCTTCTTCCTTTTTTTATTTTAAGTCCTCCAAAGCTCTTTTAAATTCTGATTCTAATACTAGAGCCGGTCGCGGTGGCCGAGCGGTTCTATGCGCTTCAGTCAGGAACCGCGCGACTGCTACGGTCGCAGGTTCGCATCCTGCCCCGGGCATGCATGTGTGTGATGTCCATAGGTTGGTCAGGTTTAAGTGGTTCTAAGTTCTAGGGGACTGATGACCTCAGATGTTAAGTCCCATAGTGCTCAGAGTCATTTTTTAATACTAGATCCACTAACTATTCCCTGTCGACTCCTGTTTCTTCTTCTATCACGTGAGCGGGTAAGTCCTCCACCCCATAGAAGCTCTCAGTGTACTCTTTCCAACTGATCGCTCTCTCCTCTGCATTTAATAGTGGAATTCCCATTGGAGTCTTAATGTCACAGCCCTTGCTTTTAATTACACCAAAGTTTGTTTTTTCTACAGGGTGCTACAAAAAGGTACGGCCAAACTTTCAGGAAACATTCCTCACACACAAAGAAAGAAAATATGTTATGTGGACATGTGCCCGGAAACGCTTACTTTCCATGTTAGTGCTCATTTTATTACTTCTCTTCAAATCACATTAATCATGGAATGGAAACACACAGCAACAGAACGTACCCGCGTGACTTCAAACACTTTGTTACAGGAAATGTTCAAAATGTCCTCCGTTAGCAAGGATACATGCATCCACCCTCCGTCGCATGGATTCCCTGATGCGCTGATGCAGCCCTGGAGAATGGCGTATTATATCACAGCCGTCCACAATACGAGCACGAAGAGTCTCTACATTTGATACCAGGGTTGCGTAGACAAGAGCTTTCAAATGCCCCTATAAATGAAAGTCAAGAAGGTTGAGGTCAAGAGAGCGTGGAGGCCATGGAATTGGTCCGCCTCTACCAATCCATCGGTCACCGAATCTGTTGTTGAGAAGCGTACGAACACTTCGACTGAAATGTGCAGGAGCTCCATCGTGCATGAACCACATGTTGTGTCGTACTTGTAAAGGCACATGTTCTAGCAGCACAGGTAGAGTATCCCGTATGAAATCATGATAACGTGCTCCATTCAGCGTAGGTGAAAGAACATGGGGCCCAATCAAGACATCACCAACAGTGCCTGCCCAAACGTTCACAGAAAATCTGTGTCGATGACGTGATTGCACAATTGCGTGCGGATTCTCGTCGGCCCACACACGTTGATTGTGAAAATTTACAATTAGATCACGTTGGAATGAAGCCTCATCCGTAAAAAGAACATTTGCACTGAAATGCGGATTGACACATTGTTGGATGAACCATTCGCAGAAGTGTACTCGTGGAGGCCAATCAGCTGCTGATAGTGCCTGCACACGCTGTACATGGTACGGAAACAACTGGTTCTCCCGTAGCACTCTCCATACAGTGAGGTGGTCAACGTTACCTTTTACAGCAGCAACTTCTCTGACGCTGACATTAGGGCTATCGTCAACTACAAGAAGAATTGCCTTGTCCATTGCAGGTGTCCTCGTCGTTCTAGGTCTTCCCCAGTCGCGAGTCATAGGCTGGAATGTTCCGTGCTCCCTAAGACGCCGATCAATTGCTTCGAAGGTCTCCCTGTCGGAACACCTTCGTTCTGGAAATCTGTCTCGATAGAAACGTACCGCGCCACGGCTATTGCCCCGTGCTAATCCATACCTCAAATGGGCATCTGCCAACTCCGCATTTGTAAACGTTGCACTGACTCCAAAACCACGTTTGTGATGAACACTAACCTTTTGATGCTACGTACTGATGTGCTTGATGCTAGTACTGTAGAGCAATGAGTCGCATGTCAACACAAGCACCGAAGTCAACATTGCCTTCCTTCAATTGGGTCAACTGGCGGTGAACCGAGGAAGTACAGTACATACTGACGAAACTAAATTGAGCTCTAACATGGAAATTAAGCGTTTCCGGACACATGTCCACCTAACATCTTTTCTTTATTTGTGTGTGAGCAATGTTTCCCGAAAGTTTGGCCGTACCTTTTTGTAACACCCTGTATATGCTGATTCAGTCCTTCTGACAATCTCTTCTTTTACGATTTCCACGCATTTTTCATGTAGCCACTTCTCCTTAGCTTCCGTGCAATTCCTGATCATTTCATTCGTAAGTGACTCGTATTTCTGTATTCCTGAATTTCCCTGAACATTTTTGTATTTCCTTCTTTCGTCAATTAACTAAAGTATTTTTTCTGTTAACCATGGTCTCATCGCAATTACCTTCCCTGTACCTAGTTTTTCTCTCCAACTTCAGTGGTTGTCCTTTTCAGAGATATTCATCATCTTCAACTGAACTGCCTACTGAACTAATCCTTATTGCAGTATCTACAGACTCAGAGAACTTCAGGTGTACCTCTTCATTGCTTGGTACTTTCGTATCCCACTCTGCACATTGATTCTTCCTGACTAATCCCTTAAACTTCAGCCTACTCTTCATCACATCTAAATTATGATCTGGGTATACGCCTTACAATCCAGTATCTGCGTCGGCCGCTCTGGCCGAGCGGTTCTAGGCCCTTCAGTCCGGAACCACATGACTGTTACGGTCGCAGGTTCGAATCCTGCCTCGGGCATGGATGTGTGTGATGTCCTTAGGTTAGTTAGGTTTACTTAGTTCTAAGTCTAGGGGACTGATTACCTCAGATGTTAAGTCCCATAGTGCTTAGAGCCATTTGAACCATTCTGAAACAATATCTGATTTCGGAATCTCTGCCTGACCATGATGTAATCTCATTGAAATCTTCCCGTATCTCCCGGCGTTTTCTTCGTATCCCTATTCCTCTTGTGATTTTTGAATAGAGTATTCGCTGTTACCATCTGAAATTTATTGCAGAACTCAATCAGTCAATTGCTGTCAATTCTGATGAGAACTACGCTGTCACTGAACAGTTCACAGTAACTTAATCTCTGTTCTATCTTCCTATTCATAACAAATCCTACTCCCATTATACCATTTTCCGCTGCTGTTGGTATTACCCTACACTCGTCTGACCAGAAATCCTTTTCTCCTTTCCATTTCACCTCACTGACCCCCACTATGTCGAGGCTGAGCCTCACCATTTCCGTTTTCAGATTTTCTAGCTTTTATACCACGTTTAAATTTTTGATATTCCACTCCCCGATTCGGAGTACGTCATCCTTTCGTTAGATATTCAGTCGTTTCCTCTTGGTCTCTTTCCCCTTGGCAATTCTTTCCCAGATATCCGAATCGGGTCACTATTCCGGAATCATAGAGCGAGGTTTCGCAGTGGTTACCACACTGGACTCGCATTCGGGAGGATGATCGTTCAATCCCGCGTCCGGCCATCCTGGGTTAGGTTTTCCGTGATTTCCCTAAATCACTTCAGGCAAATGCCGGGATGGTTCCTTTGAAAGGGCACGGCCGATTTCCTTCCTCATCCTTCCCTAATTCGAGCTTGTGCTCCGTCTCTAATGTCCTCGTTGCCGACGGGACGTTAAAAACTATCTCCTCCTCCTTATTCCGGAATCTTTTGCCAACGGAGAGATCATCGTGAAACTTTTTCATTTATGCGAATATATAATAATACTCCACTCGAGCACAGAACTCTGCATCATCAGTTCATCTGTCGTTACAGCCAGGTGTGTACAACAGCGAGTCATGTGATGTTAGTTCCCGGTCCGAAAAGTCAACGGAACCAGGCGTGCTACCAAGGGCCGTTTCTACCATTACGCAAGACTAGGCGGCCGCTTAGGGCGGCGAAATTTTAGGGACGGCAAAAGTAAATAATAATAATAATAAAAAAATAATAATAATTTCAAATCAAACAGTAAAAACATTAAGCAAATGGGGAGAAAAACGAAAAAAAACCGGAAAAACTACAACACAAAACCGTTTTCAAAAGCACACAGAATAGTTAGTTAACAAGTATTTACTTATTTTGACGAAAGTAGATGCTGGAAAATATGAGATTTATTTCTCATTATAAAGCTATTTCAGTTAACACAGGAACGAAATAACACCATGATTATTCAGATGACATAGTTTGCTGCTTTGGCATGTGTCCCATCAGTACAGCTTAATTTCTGAATTCAAGGAACAACTCATTTGCACCAGAAAATAATTTCACATCTTTATTAGTACATTTTCTTACAGTTACATAAAATAAATAATTGATCCCAGATTTGACTGCACTCAGTTGAGATCTAGAATGTTTATAACATTCCCGCTACTTCAGTTATGTTGGGAAATTTCCAAAATTTAAGACAAAAAATTAGAAATTTGTTGTCCTCAATCAGTTTTAAACGAACTAGGGTTAGGTTACAACTGCTGCCAACTCTAGTGCTCTAACAGACGTAGCACAATACCAGAGCAAGGAACTCGTTTTGTGTGTGTCACTTTGAAAAATAAATAGTGTAACGAGTATGTTCGAACATGAACAACTCTATGATATGCTTTCACATAACCTTTTTACTTTCCTGTGTAATTTATTTCATAGCTGATGATCACCTGCATGCATAATGTGGCACCATTGTATATCAGACAGATAACATTCACTCTCTTACGTCGTTCCTCAATGTGGGGACAAAATTCTCTTTCCTGCTTTCTTCGCACCTCACACTCCACTGAGGCTGAAGTTTGACATAGCACCAACAACTTAAAACGACTTCTGTCTCTGTCTGTAGAGTGGAACTATGGCGTCCAAGATCACTAAAACTTGAAATTAAAAAAAAGGTGAGTTACGTAAGATAACGATTACGAAAAACTTGAAAACTTTTAAAGTTTTAGACTTTATAGACTATCTCAAGAGTTTAATTCGTAGTGTTGTAATAGCAGTAGGCCTACTCCGATAGGTGTCGGCAAGGGGAGACAATAGAATGCCCTTGGTCCACTTCCCCCCCCCCCCCCCCCCCCCCCCCAGAATCAGGAACACAGGGCTTTTTTTCTCTCTTCAAATATTGAGCTAATAGTAGACAATTTCGTGCGTGGTTTTTGTGTCACATATTCAGTTTAGTTGTTATAGCATGACATATCTGGAAACTGACCAACTCATTTATACAACAAAATTAGAATTCTTAAGTCTTGCCCATGAGTATACCAGATACTTAAGTCGGAAATTCCCAATTGTGTAACAACGTCTCGTGCTGTGGCTGTGTCCTAGGGTCATTTCATTACATTTATCGTTGTCCATAGATCCCTAGGAGAGGAGTCTCTGGGATGTGGAAAGAGTCAAAGTTTTTTTTTAGATACTTTTTTTTTACTCAAATACATGGATATTGTGTAATATGCAGACAGAGTTATGAGCTATAATCCTTGTGAAGATATTCATCGATGGAGTAGAAGGAGTTAGCCAACAAGAAGTTCTTTAATTCACTCTGAAACCGATCTTTATCACTAACAAGACCTTTGATATGCTCTGGTAAGTTATTGAATATATGAGTACCCATGTATTTGGCTTCTTTTTGTACTAATGTTAAGCTTTTATAGTCCTTATACAGATTGTTTTTGGTTCTGGTATTATAATCGTGTTTTGCACTATTTTGGGTATAAAGAGACGTATTGGAAATGGCAAAGGACATAAACAAGTATATGTACTGAGAAGTAGTAGTTAAAATACCAAGGTTCCTAAAGAGGTCTCAGCATGGTGATCTAGGACTGATACCAAATATAATTCTAATGACTTGTTTCTGAATTTTGAAAATGTTAGCTTTGTGAGAGGAGTTTTCCCAAAAGATGATGCCTCAACTCGTTAGTGAATGGAAGTAGGCTGAATAAACTAACTTCTTCATTTTTGAATCACCTATTTCTGCTATCATGCATATTGCAAATGTAGCTGAACTAAGGCGTTTCATTAAGTCTAGAGTGTGAGTTTTCCAATTTAGGTTGTGCTCCATTTTTAGCCCTAAAAATTTGACGCTATCTACAGCTTTAATTTCATTGTTTCCTGTTATCCCATAATATTTTAACTTTTGTATAAGGATACTTATAGGGTCAGGTATTCTCTGTGAGGTACTAAACTGTATGTACTGGGTCTTGTCAAAATTCAGTGACAATCCATTTTCTGTGAACCACCCATTGATACTTACAAATATTTCATTAGCTGATTACTCAGTGAGAGATCATGGGTACTGTTTTTATACCAATACTTGTATCGTCTGCGAATAAGACAAAATTTGCATTTTGTGACACGGCATATGGAAGGTCATTCATACGAAATAGAACCAACAAGGGACCTAAAATAGAGCCCTGGGGTGGCCCTTGTCTGATGGTTTTATATTTTGAATGACTATTGTTATGCGGTAAGCCTGATACAGACACACACTGTTTTCTATTAAAAAGATAGAATGAGAACCATGAGCCTGTTACTCCTGTTATGTCATAATATTTTAACTTTTGTATAAGGATATCATGCTTAACACAATCAAAACCTTTCGCCAGATCACAGACTATTCGAAGTGGTAATAACTTTTGATTTATTGATTCTAATATATCATCTGTAAAAGTGAATATAGCTTGATCGATTGACAATCCTTTCTGAAATCCCAACTGATCATGAATGAGAATATTTACTGTACTAAGTGTTTATAAAGTCTATTGTACATAACCCTTTCAAACACTTTTGAAAATATTGCCAATAATGAAATTGGGCAGAGGGTTTCCACTGATGATTTGTCTCCCTTTTTGTGTAATGGTTTGACAGTAGCATATTTAAGTCTCTGGAAAAGTACCACTGTGGAGGGATTCATTACATAAGTAACTCAATATGTCACAAAGTTCTGAGGAGCAACATTTAATTATAGTAGTGCTGATTTCATCATAATCACTGGAACATTTGTTTTATGCGAGCTATCAATATTAGAAATCTCTTTTGGTGAGATAGGATATAGTTGAATTTCGTCAAACTTCTGTGGAAATGCATTTTTTAAATATTTTAAGCTGTATTCTGAGGAACTATGCAAACCCAAGCTGTCAGCTACTGAAAGGAAAAAGTTGTCGAAAGATTCTGCAATTTTAGAGGTATCTCTAATCAACTCATTATTTACATTTAACATAATTTCCTCATTTGCCTGATTAGTTTTTCCTGTTTCATTTTTTTATTATGTTCCATATAGTTTTTGTCTTGTTATTAGAGGCATTTATTTTGTCTTGAAAATAAATACATTTTGAGGAGCTCATTACTTTGTTTAGAATTTTACAATATATTTTGTAATGTGATTTAGCTCTGTAGTCATCGTTTTCCCTTGACATTAAGTACAATCTCCTTTTTGTTTTGCAAGATACTTTTATTCTATTTGTAATCCAAGGTTTTGAAACATTTAATCTATTTGCCTTAATTACTTTCTTAGGGCAGCAATTTTAAATGTGACCTATGACCATATTAGAGAAACAGTTATATTTTTCATTTATCCTGGGTGAATTGTATACACCTTTCCAGTCTGTATTCCTCAAACAGTTTTTTATACCTTCAATTCTTGTTTCATGTATTATTTGTATAGTTCCTCACTTCCTGTTATTAGTTGAATCAGACCCCACTATATTAAGTGTAAGCAACTGGGCATCATGATCTGAAAGGCAATTAAATATTGGATTTAAACTATGATTTGCAAGCGTGATACTACCAATGAAAATGTTCAATAGCAATGCTGGTGGTACCCATAACCTTGGTTGGAAGCTGTACAAAGTAAATGAGATTATAAGAAGAGGTAAAAGACTCTAGTATACACTTAGTGTAATGGTGATTGTGTTGCTTGTCCACTTCAACTGAAGTGACATTTGATGGTAAGTTTTTTATTTATATTTTGGAAGAGTGTCATTAAATAATTGTGTTAATTTAACCATGTTAACCTTATATGACAATAAATGTAACTTTCCTATGATTCTTTTGGTGTTAAGGTTATGGGGCTACCACTTAAATAAACCATAAATAGTCTGTTCCTAGTGGTCTCTGAAATGCATTACAAATTAGGGTAATGCTCCAGAAGACAGACTCGCTGAAAAAAAAAGTTTAAGGGTGGAAATGTTTCTTTATATGTACTTAAACTTACAGAGTAATGTTTATAAACGAGTGAAAAATGTTTCATTATTCACTTAATTGCAGGAATGTAATTACCACACCCACAGCATCTGCTGTATGGAGAAATGGTGAGGACACAAAGATGCCATCCCACAGCTGGTATAACTAAATCTAATATTTTGCTTCGGTTCATATTACATTTCGGTAATAGCTCCAAATGGCTGCCGATCCTTTCCCTGATGTGCTACACTTATAAATTACGCCTTAAAACGCGCAGTTTTCGGAATACTTTCAAATTATGTTCATACAGAAAACAGCAAAAATTGATAAGATGGCGAAGAAAACTGAAAACTGTTAAACACAGCGATATCATGTAAGTTCACTATGGTGGACCTGTTTATCTGAGATAAACCAATAGCAGTATAGCTTGTTCAATGAAATATTATTGGGGGAAATCTCCCGCAGAGCTGAAACTATTTGCAGCTCATGTTACGATCTGACCACTTCCTGTGTAGGAAACAACACAAGGAAGTAACAAGGTTTTGTGAAAGCGCATTACAGCTATGTTCATGTTCTGGTACTTATTTGCAGTTTTGAATATGAAATGGAATCAAAAGACTGGCACGGTTCAAGGTGAAGCAGTTCACTGTGTAAAGGCTAGTGGGTGCCATTTAGCCTCAAGTTGTGCAGGCTAGCGAGTAAGATGGCAAGTGTCACGAAAACTTCCGAATTCTGTCGACGATCTCTGAGCACTACTAAGAGTCATTGCCTCAAGAAAAGTTAGACAAATTATATAGTTTGGCCACATTACGCAGATGCAATGGCCCTTAGCGTACAAAGTAAGAAATTGCAAGGTTACTTGATGCAGACATTTACATATGATGATGAGGGCCAATGATGCGGATAGCTGCAGCATGAGTGTGAAAGAAATGGGAATGGTATGCTACATGCCTGCTGCTTTCACTTAGGTATGGAAGTTTTACGATTTTAAATAAAGAAAGAAAAACTCAGGGAGTTACCCATGAACAGTGATACGGCAATCAGACTTTCTCTAGAAGTGTAAGTCACAGAAATACAACTCGGCACACCCCGACAGAGCTAATCAATGAAAAAAAATGATAATCTACTGCCTGCCACACTAATACCTTAAAAATTACTAGGTATCTTGTTGCAACGAATTAAAAAGTTGCGCTGATATGCTTTTTTCGAATTTTGTGGAATATTATAAAAATCCATTTGTGGAATTTTTAAACATTTCATTTAATATAAGTTCTCACTTTAAACATTATGCATTAGAAGACACATATACTAGTAAATCACCTTACTTGAACTACTTTCATTCTTTTACTTTAACACAGAGTAGCTATGATTGTTTCAGGCCTGTAGTTTGACAATATTTCAACTCCTAACATTTCACATGTTTATTGACTCTTTTTAGGAACTATCACAGATTGAACAGCTCAAAAAAAGAAAAGAATGTCCTTCGCAAGTATCAGTTAAATCATTATTTCAAAGTAAAGTAGGAAAACTGTAATGACCCAATGAAGACTTTAAAGAAAATGATACAGATATGTTAGAAATGCAGGAAGTTAGCTCTAGTTTAATTTCTTATTCTCAGTGTGATGTAGTCACTTAAGAAGATAGGTATGGTGGTGTTAATAGTTCTCCATTTCCATCTCCATCCGTAAAAAATGCCATTTCTTCGTTTATTGACAGAAGTAACTTAAATGATGCTAACTGATTCGAAATATGAACCAATAAATAGGTAACCATTTTGAGAAGTAAAGCATTTGAAGTAGATTGTCGCATAACATGCAGTTAATAGGCTCAAAATATTTGCGATTTATGGAGTGATTTACATTGATATATAAAAAAAAAAAAAAACATTGGAGATGGCCAGACTTGATCATCTTTGGGAACTAATTCACAGGTGCTGGTTCCTTTTTGGTAACTGTTAATTTTTACTCATTCACAGTTCCTTTTTTTATCTAATCGTCTGTTATATGGATTTCAGAAAAACTTCATGAAGAAATGTAAAATAAGCATTAGTTCTGCAAGTTATGATTACCTTATACAGATAGGTTGTTTACTTCGATTTCCTTAGCTGAATGTTATCTCAGAATGTATCACATTAAACAGATGATGTGACAGGCCATGGCCACAGCTGAATGGAATTATGAAACCTGTTTACGACCAACTGCATCCCCCCCCCCAATCGTTTCACACTTTTGAAGGAAATTTATAGTCGTAGCAAGTATAATATCATGGTTTTCATTTCGTTTACAGAAAATTATATGTATTTGTGTGGGCATTATTAGCATGAAATAACTGGAAGTAAAATATAATGTCAAAGCAACAATATTAGTTTTCTTTACCAGTTTGTGGGTATGTAAAATAGCTATGTGTGAAAATATCACACATTGTGGGAAATGAAGATTTATTTAGAAAATTAACGACCTGGTACAGAAGATGAAAACTGCATGCTTATATTACATAGAAGGTTTGTATTAGCAACTACATAAATATGTTGGCAGTGTCAATGTGCAATAAAAACTCATAGATGCTAGATGGCAGCACTAACAGTAGTCGGTACTTAAAGCATGTCAGGTGGGGGCGGGGGGAGGGGGAAGGGAAGAGGGGAGTGGTTCACGGAAAATAGTGCAGTCATTGTCTTAATGTGGAAATGGAACGATTTATCTGACGTCAAAAAGGGACAGTCGTTGGCTTTTCGGCCAAGGGTGCAATCATTTCAGAAACAGCTAAGTCTGTAAACTGTTTGCATGTGAGCATTGTAAGTATACCATGCATTGCAAAATTGCGCTGTCCAAAACTGGCCATAGATTGCAAGGGTGAAAAGTTTCTGCATGGATACATATTATGAAGTGTAAATGAATATTTAGTGTGCATACAGATAACTGTGTGCACTGTAACTGTTCATTTGCACTTCATAATGCAGATATATCTTTGACATGGATTTTGCATTTTCAGAAACACTATTTTGAGTATCTGTTATGATGACTTGAAATGGGTCCTGGCCCAAAACTCGATACCAAGTAAATAAATAAAGTGAAATTTGCAACTTTGTCTGCCTGTTCGATGTACTGACTAACAGTTATTGCCTACTTGCAATTATTCCAGCATGTTGGAAGTTCGTCATTTTTATGTGCAAAGAAGCCAGACTATGGGG
This sequence comes from Schistocerca serialis cubense, assembly GCF_023864345.2. Lineage (NCBI taxonomy): Eukaryota > Metazoa > Arthropoda > Insecta > Orthoptera > Acrididae > Schistocerca > Schistocerca serialis. The sequence goes on from NC_064639.1 coordinate 463,504,971, forward strand.
TAGCAAAAGTAAACAACCAAATGTAAAAAATAAGAGCCTCCCTAAGTGTCTTGGTTTTATGTGAACTTTATTTCACTACAATAAAAAAATTATAAAAACTTTCCTTAAAAACAAGTTGTTAAATCAAGCAAATGATACCAGAAAATGTTTGAATAGAAAACAAAACTTTTTTGTGATAATTGTGTTTTCTACAGTTGATCAGAACGACAATGAAGGAGACTTCTTTGTCTGCTGGCTGAAAAAATGTGTACATTATATACAACTTCATTGTTATATAACTTATATGACCACCCAAAAAGGTACAAGGTGTCAGCGAGACTGGCTGCTACCATTCCTGGAAGATGGAGTGATGGTTCTGTGAACTAGGACCAGCTGCAACCATTCAAGGATCAAGACTGGCTGTGACTGATCCTGGAATGAGACTGGTCGCGACCAAATAGAACAGTGAACGACCAGTCCTTATAACTCTTTCCTCAGTCCTTCCATTCACTGTAGTTAAGCAATCCTTTGGACCTGCTCTTTCTTGAACGATGCACCTCTAATAAGCATCACAGTTTTTTACTACACTACTTTCATTCCCAATCACTTGTATCAGAACTTTCAGTACCTGCAATTTGTGTTCCAACTCTAAATGTTGAAATTATGAAAGTTTGGCTGCTAACGTTTTGGGATACTGATCTGAATGACCATCTTGTACGTGAACAGAACTGAACCCCCACCCCCAAGGAAAAACTCTACACCCCTGTGGAGATCATGTCCTTGCTAGTCATCATTCTAAAAATTATAGTATGAGAGGTGGTATAGAAAAGATAAAGTGAATTATAAATTAAATTAATAAAATGAAATAACTATAAATTAAATAAATTAAAAAGTGAATTATAAATGGTTCACAAAGTACAAGAATATCTAACAGAAAATGAATTTAAATTTTGTTTGATTGACTTAACAAATTTTTAATGTGTACAGGTCCTCCATTGCAAATCTCTAAACTTTCAACTTCTCCCTTGAAATAGAACTAAATAAACTTCACACACTCAACAAAATATTGTTAATATGTGGAAATTTTAATACTGACATTCTTAAACCTGTGAAAATCGAAGACGAGTGGTTAAATATTACTAATTCATTCAACTTGACCGCAACTGCTGATTCTCCAGTTGGGATTTCGAAAATTCAAAATAAGTTCTTGATCAGATTTCAGTAAATATACCTAAGCAAAACCACTCAGTTGAAATCATTAATACAGATTACATTGACCTTGAAGCCCAAATATTAACAATGAATCTGAACAGCAAAAACCAATGTCCTACAAAAACTGCAATCCAAAGGCAATTTAATGATGAAAGCATAAGAGTTTTTAATTTTTTTTTAAGTAATGAGAACTGGACAGAGGTATATGAAGAAAGAGACATTAACAGTTGTTTATTTCATTTCACAACATATTTCTCCGCTACTGCAATACTGCATTTCGACTGACATCATGGAAAATTGGAAATAAATGCGCAAATTCATAGGGGACAAAAGAGAGAAAATCTCTAGCCAAAAAAGGCGCCATTTGAATAACTACATGAAACACCATGAAGTTGATGACAAGTTTAGAACATACCGTAGGTCTTACTGTACAGTCTACAAAAACACAATTTAACAAGGAAAAAATATGTAATGATAAGTTAATAAAATAAACTAACAATAAAATGAAAGGGAGAGAGCTGTGAATAATGAAACTAATAACAAGCAAAATGCTATAAAAAAACTTTGAAACAAAATCCCAGCTGATGAGTTGACTTGAGAGCCAGAAGAAGTAGTAAATGCTTTCAATGGCTGCTTCAGAAAATGAATGGAGACTTGATAAAGGAGCTCTGCCATAGAGTGAGCACTGAGAATGCAACATATATGGAAGCCATAAAGCATCATTGCTTCTCCACAAAGCCTCGAAAACTGAAGTGCTCACAGTTATAAAAAGTAACAAATAAACACTTCTGTGGCGATGATAACATACCAGATTTGATAGTAAAGAAATATAGGGAACACACTGCAGATCCACTAACTCATGCAGTTGATGCATCGTTTAGTAATGGAGTTTTCCTTGACGTCCTAAAAGTTGCTAAAGTTACATCATTCCACACAGAAGGAACTGAAAATGATGTAGGTAATTATAGGCCATGAGCACAACAGAGAACAGATTCAAAAATATTTGAGAAATTGTTTTACACAAAACTGGAAAGCTTTACTGGCAACTTTTTCATTGATATAAAAGCACCAGCATGGACTTATAAATCAGAAATGACAACCATAGTATTATATGACTGTCTCAACACAACCCTAAAATCTTTAGTTGATAAGGAAATTCATGTTGATAAATGAAGAACACAAACAGCTGTTACGCAATAATTGATTGAAACAACCAGTTTAAGAGCTTATAGCTGAAATGGGAAAAAATAAAATAAACAATGTCGTCAGTACTTCAAGTTGAAAAATGGTGTAATAAAAATAATAGATAAGAACACTCACAATCAATTCATATAAAATCAAGGCTGGATATAAATGGAAGACACAGTATTGTCAGTCAGATCCATATAAAACCTTCGTTGAAGGAATGGTAGGCAGGTAACGAAACTGGCAGAACAACTGAATCGACTGACCACCCCAGATAACAAGGGATCCTACAATAAGAAATAGAACTGCAATTAACGTTTGAAAATTTCGAATTAGAATGAAGGTAATCGATAAATGGGATTTTAGGAAGTAAACTCACTGTTGGGGGAGCAGTAATGCAAAATAGACTGATGTGGCAGGAGTATAGAGTGGTTCAGACTGAAAAACACATCAGATTAAAAGTACGATAAAATACGAAACCTAAAATTAAAAAAAAGAATATCGATAGCCAATAAAGAAAGGATGGGGAGAAAACAGACATAGAGAAACAGACTAACAAAGAAAATCTGAAAAGTGGAAGAAGAGCAGTATTATGGAAATTACCAGGAAGTGAAACTTGGTAGTCATCTAGCCATAAGAAATAGAGAGCCAGTGGAACACCGAGTGTGGAGGGGCAAGGAATAGACTCGAAAGACCACCACATGCAGACTAGGTAATAAGCGACACCACATGAACGTAACAGCAGCAACAAATGCCATGAATTATCAGGACAGCGGTAGTCCTTACACAGATGATTAATACAAAGACGCAAAGTAAACTAAAGCCTGGAACATGAAATAATCTTTATAGAAAAAAGAAGACATTAACTGCAGCCACTAATCATTGGCTTGGAATAATGATGAAAACATTTACTTAATTGCTTCCGTTAGGCTCATGTGATGTCACTTATTAGCTAATCTGCGCGTCTTCTACATCTACATCTACATACATACTCCGCAATCCACCATACAGTGCGTGGCCGAGGGTGCCTCGTACCACAACTAGCATCTTCTCTCCCTGTTCCACTCCCAAACAGAACGAGGGAAGAATGACTGCCTATATGCCTCTGTACGAGCCCTAATCTCTCTTATCTTATCTTTGCGATCTTTCCGCGAAATGTAACTTGGTGGCAGTAAAATTGTACTGCAGTCAGCCTCAAATGCTGGTTCTCTAAATTTCCTCAGTAGCGATTCACGAAAAGAACGCCTCCTTTCCTCTAGAGACTCCCACCCGAGTTCCTGAAGCATTTCCGTAACACTCGCGTGATGATCAAACCTACCAGTAACAAATCTAGCAGCCCGCCTCTGAATTGCTTCCACGTCCTCCCTCAATCCGACCTGATAGGGATCCCAAACGCTCGAGCAGTACTCAAGAATAGGTCGTATTAGTGTTTTATAAGCGGTCTCCTTTACACATGAACCGAAGACGACAATCCGCCTTCCCCACAACTTCCATTACATGCTTGTCCCACTTCATATCGCTCTGCAATGTTACGCCCAAATATTTAATAGACGCGACTGTGCCAAGCGCTATACTACCAATGGAGTATTCAAACATTACAGGATTCTTTTTCCTATTCATCTGCATTAATTTACATTTATCTATATTTAGAGTTAGCTGCCATTCTTTACACGAATCACAAATCCTGTCCAAGTCATCTTGTATATTCCTACAGTCACTCAACGACGACACCTTCCCGTGCACCACAGCATCATCAGCAAACAGCCGCACATTGCTATCCACCCTATCCAAAAGATCATTTATGTTGATAGGAAACAACAGCGGACCTACCACACTTCCCTGGGGCACTCCAGATGATACCCTCACCTCCGATGAACACTCACCATGGAGGACAACGTACTGGGTTCTATTACGTAAGAAGTCTTATAGCCAGTCACATATTTGGGAACCAATCCCATATGCTAGTACCTTAGTTAGGAGTCTGCAGTGGAGCACCGGGTCAAACGCTTTCCGGAAATCAAGGAATATGGCATCCGTCTGACACCCTTCATCCATGGTTCGCAAGATGTCATGTGAAGAAAGTGCGAGTTGCGTTTCGCAGGAGCGATGCTTTCTAAAGCCGTGCTGATGCATGGACAGCAACTTCTCTGTCTCAAGGAAATTCATTATATTCGAACTGAGAATATGCTCGAGAATCCTGCAACAACTGATGTTAAGGATATTGGTCTGTAATTTTGAGGATCCGTCCTTCTACCCTTCTTATATACAGGCGTCACCTGCGCTTTTCTCCAGTCGCCCAGGACTTTACGTTGGGCAAGAGATTCGCGATAAATGCAAGCTAAGTAAGGAGTCAATGCAGTAGAGTACTCTCTGTAAAACCGAATTGGAATCCCATCAGGACCTGGCGATTTATTTATTTTCAACCCATTCAGCTGCTTCACAACCCCAGGGATGTCTATCACTATGTCCTCCATACGGGAATCTGTACGCGACTCAAACGGCGGTATGTTTGTACGATCCTCCTGCGTGAAAAATTTCTCAAATGCTAAATTTAAAATTTCAGCTTTCGTATTGCTGTCTTCGGTTGCCAGGCCAGACTGATCAGTGAGTGACTGGATGGAAGCCTTCGACCCGCTTACCGATTTTACGTAAGACCAAAATTTCCTTGGGTTTTAGCAAGATCTTTTGCTAAGGTATGGCAGTGGTAGTGGTTGAATGCTTCGCACATCGCTCTTTTTACAGCAGCACGAATCTCTTCTAGCTTTTGCCTGTCCTCATCTTTCTTGTACCGCGAGTGCAACTGCCTTTGCTTCCTGAGCATTCTCCGAATTGCGCTGTTAAAACCCCGGTGGGTCTTTTCCGTCCGTAACCCACTTTTTCGGCACATACTTGTCCAATGCGTGATTTACAATGTGTTTAAAATTTGCCCATAATTCTTCCACGTCCATCGTACCGGAAGTAAATGAAGTCGATTCATTTACTAAGTGGGATGCTAACAACTGCTTATCTGCTCTTTCTAGTAAGAATACTGTCCTAGCCTTCTTGACCTACTTTTTAACTTTCGTAACCATAGTCGTAATGACAACATCATGATCACTAATCCGTGTCTCAACACTGACACCGTCGAGAGGTCTGGTCTGTTAGTTGCTACCAGATCTAAAACATTTCCATTACGCGTCGGTTGTCGATTTAGCTGCTCAAGACAGTTTCCGGATAATGTGTTCAAAAGTAATTCATACGGCTTGTATGTACCACCTGTAATGAATCCAAAGACATCCCAGTCTATACTAGGTAGGTTGAAGTCGCCTCCGACTAATATAGCATGATCCGGGTACTTCTGCGATACAGAATGTAGACTCCCTCTGAATGATTCTAGAACTGTCACGATGGAACGTGGTGGCCGGTAATAACACCCCACAATTAACTTTATTTCCCCTAGCCCTGTTAAACGTGTCCAAATAACATCACAATCACACTCTAATTCGACCTCAGTAGACACCATATTTTTGTCAACTGCAATGAAGACACCACCTCCTACGTTGTCTAATCTGTCTTTCCGATACACGTTCCAAACCTCACTAAATATTTCAGAACTTCCTATCTCAGGGTTCAGCCAGGTCTCAGTCCCGAGAATAATTTGCGCGCCACACGCTTCCTGGAGGGCAGTAAACTCAGGAACTTTATTCCGAACACTCTGAAAATTTACTGCTAATATCTTGATAGCTGAAGTGTCTTTACACAGAGCGCATCCTGATTTCCCAGCCTGCACGTCGACTGGTGAGTGTTCATCAGGACACCTCGCACTACTGCCTAGCCTAAAAAACCCCCATGTGCACGCCACAAGTATTCTGCTACCCGAGTAGCCGCTTCCTTTGTGTAGTACACCCCTGACCTATCTAGGGGCGTCCTACAATTCTCCACCCAATAGCACAAGTCTAGAAATCTGCAGCCAAGACCGTCACAGAGTCGATGAAGTCTCTGGTTGAGACCCTCCGCTTGGTTCCAAACCAAAGCACCCTGATCCACTCTGGGAACGATGCTGCAAATAGAGAGGTCTGCTTGCACCCTGCGTGCGAGGCCAGCGGTCTTCACCAAATCCACCAGCCGCCTGTACGAACTGAGAATCACCTCAGAACCCAAGCGACAGGTATCATTGGTGCCGACATGAGCAACTACTTGCAGATGACTGCACCTCGTACGCTCGGTAGCCGCAGGCAAGGCCGCCTCCACATCTAGGTTGAGGCCCCCGGCAGACAAACCGAGTGCACGTTGGATTTCTTTCCAGCCCTGTACGCTATTTCCCTAAGGGGTACGATCACCTGCCTACTGTTGGAGCTCCCAATAACCACCAAGCCTTTGCCCCCGTCTGTCTGCTCGGGCCCTGCTGAAGGGGCGGCCACCTGCCCACTGACAGGATGAATGGGCGAGGCCAGCCGGCCAGCCTCCACATTGGCCCTCCACCTGGAGCGACGCGAACGCGTTGCAGTCCGCCACTCACCCTGAGGTGAGGGCGGCCTCAACGGGCCGGGTACACTAGAAGGTGCCTCGGCGGCTGAGTCAGCGGACGCAGCAAGCGACACCTGGGACGTCTCAAGCGACTTTCCGGTTAATTCTTTGTTCCTGCAAGATCAGTGTTCCATTGGTTCTCGCCTATGTTTGTTCTGTCTACATGAAACACTCTGGTAAAATCCCTAATACCTTCATTCTTCTATTTTTCAGCATCCTTGGGTTAGTGTGTTTCTCTGTACTTATTTTCTCCCCATCCTTTCTCTAATGGCTGTCAACGTTCTATTTTTATTTTAGGTTTCCTATTTTACTGTGGTTTTTATCTGGTCTGTTCTTCTGCCTGAATAACACCGTATGTTACTGTCACATGAGTCTATTCCGCATTATGTCGCTCTCCCAATGGTGAGTTTATGTAATTAAATTCCCGTTTTATCAAATATCTTTATTTTAATTCCACATTTTCATTCTGTGAATTTCAGAGCTCAACAGTTCTCTTGACTTTTAAATTTTAGGCTCCCTTGTTATCTGTGGTGGTCTACTCCATTGTTCTGATGATTTTATTGTGTGACTACTGTTCCTTCAATGGAGGTTTTGTTTTGATTTGACTGAGAATATTGGGTCATCCATCTAACCTCGGTCTGGATCTTATACGATCTGATTTTGAGTACTCTTATCCGATATTTGTTACATTGTTTTTCATCTTGAGCTGTAGACAACACTTCATTTTATTTTTTCTCCCAATTTTCTACTCAGATCCAAATCTGAGGATGCAGCAATAACATGTAAAATCGTTTTTTTCAATGAAGTATCATTTAACAGCTGTTGCGGTTCTTCATTTATTAAGATATATTTTCTCAGTTGTGACTACCAAAAGTACAAAGTGTTGTGTAATAAAAAAAATTACTACCTGCATTTTTTTTAGATCTGTCAAAACCCTTTGGTGTTATTGACCGCATTAAACTCCTTAAAAAGAAGTCAAAATGAAATTTGAAGAAAAGAGAATATGATCTTCATCAGTGTACTGTGTATTTCTCTGTGGTAATGCCTGTTGTGTGTGGTGCATCACAAAATTTAATCCTTAGTCCCATACTGTTTCTGCTTTGTATTGACTAGTATCGCCTGTGGTCGAAATTCGACCAATTGAGTCTGTGAATCTGATCTGTGATAAGAAATATCACCCATCTTAACGAGATACACTCTACATTAAACCGAAATTTTATCCTCAAAACTGATCCATAGCAAATGCTGCACTGTAGCTGTGAGTATTCTTGAAATAATTCTTTGATTTACCTTTAACTGTTCTATCGTTTGAAGTAAGTTCTTGATACAGTGCGTTGAAAAATAAATTTTGTGGTAACAGTTGGAAATTAGCTAATGACAGCACAATGTGAATTTTGTTGTATCGTGTAAAGTAACCTCAGATGTGAAATGATTTGCATTTCAAAATCTGGACCTAAAATTAATCAAACTGCAGTTGTAAGTCTCAAAATTATTTGGAATTAAGTTCAATGCACACTTAAATATATCTTTCAAAACAACAATACGCTTATAGTTATAAATGTCCACATTATTCCTATAATATTGTCTATGCAAAAATTGTCTCTGTAGCTTTTCGGCTTTCAGTCCGAACTGTTCCTCTTTCAGGAAAAGCCTAAGACAAATATGGTTTCCCTATGGCAATGAAAGTTGTAGCTATTCAAAATGAATGAAAATTAGAAACACTTCGCATTTTGTGGTGATGGGGGCAAACGAACACAGCTACCTCTGTTTTACTCTTAGACGAAAGATAGGGAAATATTTGGCCAGGTGCAAGTAGAGCTCACACGCTCAGTGGTTCATACAAACTTAATTATGCACATAGGCAGTTTACCCATTCCAGGAATCGAGGATATTTCCGATTTTTGCGTGTTATCGACGTTGATACTGGCGGGTTATCTGACTTCAGAAATTACAAGAACATCGAGAATGTTTTAATTTCAGGTTTGATGTCGAATAACAAATGACAAAAGAAGTAATTTTTCGTGTGATATAATTAAAGATTAACAATTTCAGATTTTTGCCTTTACTTTTACTGTGAAACTTAGTTTCTTGCCAAATCTCATAATTCTTTGTCAATTGGAAGTATGCCATAGGTTTTCATAAGTTAGTTTTCGAGTGTCAAAATGTGTGTCACAAATGACCATATTTTTTGACTGAATTGACTTAGAAGCTTAAAATTCTTAAACGGCCAAGGGACTAAAGACTTTATGTGATATAAATATGAATTTAATTCGACAACCTGTTCCAGAGAAAAAGGGTCTTGATAGACAAACAAACATAAGGATAAAAAAATAATAAATATTTTTTCGTGTCACATAATTACAAATCAAGATATTTGGGAATTTTTCCTTTACTTTAATGTGAAACCTTGCTTCTTGCCAAATTTCACGATTCTAGGTCAGCAGAAAGTCCTCTAAAAGTTTTGATGAACAAGTTTTCGAGTAGACTATCAAAATGTGTGACACAAATGGCTAGGATCTTTTGACCGAACTGACTTACAAGCTTACAATTTTTCCAGTCCCAAGGGACCATACACTTAATATATAAATTTGAACTTCATACATCTACTCATTCCTGAGAAAAAGGTTTCTTAACAGTCAGACAGACAGACAGACACTCAGATGGACAACAAAGCGACCCTATAACGGTTCCGTTTTCACAGGGTGAGGCACGGAATCCTAAAAACGAAGCTAATGAAGAACGTTTGTTGTTCCCAACGACTTCATTACTAAATTTCATTTTCCTCTCCTGACAACATCAATGATGTAGCAGCTGTAGCATTGCATATGTTACTGGAAACATAATGTATGCAACATTTAAATATGAACGTCCTTATAATGCTTTTTCACGAAACCTTGTTACTTTCGTATGTCAATTCTATCATAGCAACTGATCGGTAGGCATGGTAGAAATTGGTAGCAATGTGAGAGACAGAGGAAAACTTCTATCATTTGCATATGTCTACTTCCTTTTATCTCTCCTGGTGGCTATGTATGCACTTGATTTTTTTGTGCACAACTATTGCAAAGTACCTTTCAAATTATATAAGATGCATTGTCCTCCACGTACAATTAATTTTACAAATCGATACTGCAATTTGCGATGTTTGCTTATTAATAAAATAATTGGTCAATTAAAAATGGTGTGTTATCATAATGAATTTCCACATTCCTCTTCCTTTCTGTACACAAAAATGTGCCTATTAGCTCTGCGTCTATTACTCTGGCCTGTTTACGTTCTCCTTCGAGTCATACCCTAAAATATACATAGTTTGCATATAATAAGGGAAGTTTGAAGACATAGTTATTGGAAATGAGGAAATTAAAAATTAGGAACTTACTTCAGATTTTCTGATAACGGTGGCAAATGACCACAAAGTTACACTTACAGAAAAGTAAGCGAAATAACAACACCAATATCAACATTATTTACAGACTTTGTTACTACGATATTTTGATTTCCACAGCTGACATAATCAGCGACCTGGCATTTGTTGCATGGTAGCTGCCCGGTATATGTGAGTTATTGAATATGAACAAAGTCAACATGAATGTCTAATGCAAGTACTGTTAATTGTATATGTATATGTATTGAAGAAATTTAAATGAAATATTCTTGTCAGCTACATCTCAGATATGCTGTCACTGTATGTTATCTTCTCATGGTACTCAGAAAATCAGTCACCAATTTAGTTCTACTACAATGGTATTATTCTTACTTTCACTTCGTATTAGATCATGGAATCCTAATTTGGGGACACTCATCCTGCAGCAGAGATAATCTCAGAATGCAAAATATGATAATTCTGGTAATATGCTACCTGAGACCTTATGAATTGCGGGGGCAATATTACAGAAAAATAGGTTGTATGACTCTGCCATCTGTTTATATTTACAATATGATATCGTTCCTTAAGAGCTACCTATTAAACAAAGGCAGCTCATTAATATTAAATGAACATATTCGTAATAATGAAATGAGGCTGCAGTCTGTCATACATATGGTTTAGTTTAGAATAACTTGTTACTGGTTATTTTTTTCTATGTGTTGAGATATGGATGTATACTAATTTACCAGACGAAATTAAAGGAACAGAAGCACCAAGGGCTTTGACATATAAATAAAAAAATATTGGGGCAAAGCTTTTATAGAGTAAATGACTTTTGGCAAAGGTTATAAATATTAACTAATCCCTTAATAAGATTCACTTATGCCTGATGAATTGTGTATAGGGTATATTTACTTAATGTACATAATATATTGATCTGTATTTATTCCGTTTTTTTTCATTCCTTTATTTTCCATTCTATCATAGACTATTTCAACTTACTGTAAAACAAGTTGAGACCTGCCAAACTAGTGAAAGTGAATGTGATTCCTGTTACACTCTTGTAACATTGCACAGACTTTCACAGAACAGATTAAACTGCAAAACTTTACTTGTAAAACATGTATACTTGGCTTGTACGATATCATATGTACAAACTATACAATATTACGGTTTTTTGTATCAGTACAACACTTAGTCTAGTTTTTGCTTTATTTTGTACTACCATATTGTGCCTATTACCAGGATCAATTATTATTTTTCCGGTTATTTTAGCAGCAATCTCAGAAGATGTCGAAGTTAAATCTGGGTTTGTTATAGTACAATTGCAGGATACATAGGAGTGTATGTCAGTGGAGTTATATATACAATGATCAGCCAGAACATTATTACCACATACCTAATACCCTGTATGTCCAACTTTGGCATGGATAACAGCAGCAGCGCATCATGGCATAGAAGCACTGAGGCCTTTGCAAGTCGCTGGAGGGAGTTGGCACCACATCTGCACACACAAGTCACCATTCTGGGGAGGGGTAATGAGCACTGACGCCACAGTCAATCACATCGCAGATGTGTTCGATCTGGTTCAGATATGGCGAGTTGGGGGAGGGGGGAGGGTCAGCACATCAACTGAAATTCGCCACTGTGTTCCTCAAAACATTCCATCAGACTCCTGACCTTGCAACATGACACATTCTCTAGTTGAAAAATGCCACTACTGTTGGGAAATATGATCATCACGAAGGGGTGCACGTAGTCTGCGAACAGTGTACGACACTCCTTGGCCATCATAGTACCTTGCATGAGCTCTACTGGACACATGGATTCCCACACGAATGTTCCCCAGAGCATAAAGGAGCCGCACCATCTTGTCTTCAACCCCATGTCGTATGGATGTGATTTCATCTTGGTTTCGCCACGTGCTGAAGACACTCAACCACAGCACTCCTAGAAGCGTGACAAGTCGTGTAGTTTCCGAAATGCTTTTGCCAAGCGTATGGGCCATCAAAATCTGTCCTCAGTCAAACTCAGATCGCGCGCCTTCACCATTCTACACATGGACAGCACGCTCTCTGATACTACATACACTGTGTGTGACTGATTACCAGTCATTCCTCACAAGGTGACGTTGCTACAGCGTGGACGGGCTTATATGTACAAAAAGTTGGTGGTCATGTAAGTGTAAGTTGTATCCCATTTGAACAAATGTACTTTTCACCAACTTTCTCAGTTCCCTTAACATTTTGATAACTAATGGAACGAAATTGAGCATTAAAATCACCAGTTATCAGTGTTCTGGAAGAACTGTTAACGACAGAAGGGGGACAAAGAGAGCATCATCCCACATTGTGGGTTGCATACGTCAGAGGCAAGCATACATTCAGGGGCAAACCTATTGTTCTCATTTGATTAACAGGTCCTTAACTTATCGTTCTGCTAAGACGATAATGACCCACTGGGGATAATGCATCCTTATGATTGACAGGTCTTCAACCTGTTGTTCCCCCACCCCTCTCCGTCCTCCTCCGCCGCCCACTCTATCGGAAATCTGGCACCACGTTTGATATAAATTTGATTGACTAATTGATTAAATCTATCAATTAATTAAATCCCACCTCAGGAGACCCTCCAGCCTGAAAATTGGCGAGAAAAAGACGCAGCTGATCTGCCATTTGGAGGGAAATCGATTGCAGTGTATGGAATATTATTTAAACAAATTAGACAATATAGTTTAATTATAAATTTAAAGAATTTGGTGGGAATCGATTGCAGTGTATAGAATATTATTTAAACAATTTAGACAACGTGTGGCATATTGTTTATTTCATCAATTTATGGGATACGAGACTGTGTATGGCATATATTGTAGTTTATTTATTTATGTAAGAACTTGGGTGGGAAATCGTTTGCAATGTATGGAATATTGTTTAATCAATTTAGAAAATGTGTGGAATATTGCTTATTTAAACAGTTTACACGATAGAAGGTTATATATGAAATACTTAAACACTGGCGATGCTTTTCCATCCCGATTGCGCAAGGAACACCATCATGAAACATCCATTACACGTAATTATACCGTTAAAAGTCGTTCGATCGCGAAGCACTCGTCGTACGCCGTGCTGCACTTAGTGCCGGCTCGCTTCACACAGGAAGATTGCTCAGGGTCTTGCAAAGCGACGTGTATATTTGTGGCTGCCCCACACGCCACTTCCAAGAGTGTCCGCTAGGGCCCCGCAACTGAAAGCCTGGATGCCATGCTAATCTCTGAACAGTAGCATCGGGTGGCGGTAAGCCTTTGACACTTGATACTTGAGAAATTCCTCTCGGAATACATGCTCTTGCTCTCTCTCTCTCTCTCGTCCTGTAGCATCCCACTGTCGGGCCTGCACGCACCGTCGGATTGAACCACAAACAAAGCAGCAGCATTTACCTGGTAAACCCCTGCAGAATACTGACACACGCGAGAACTCCTTCCAAGGCAAACGCCCGAATGAGAATGGCTTCTGCCGTGGGCTCTAAGCTGCCGTCTGTGCTAGGGAGGATCGGTCTCACGACAGGAAATTCAATTATATAGCATAGGATATAATATTTATTTATTAAATTCAATTTGCAGGGGCTGTATCTTACATTTATGTGGTCATAAAAGCTCATATCCAGCAACTAGATGTTCTAATTATGTAATTACATTGCTGCAGACTGGAGGTGTCGTCTTATTGGAAAATTTTCATCTGTGCGCTCACCTTGACATGCAAGGATCGACTGAGCTAGTGCACAATGCCACCATCCAAACACATCCCACCTGCTACCCCTCGACCTCTCCCACACCCACCCATTCCAGAAAAATTGGTAGGGAAATGACTCACTCTGTGCTGGAGAAGAAGGATCTCACAACAGGCGGAATTGAAATCAAAGTCAGCAACATATTGATACATATTCTTTACTTAGTCAATTTGTGGGAGACAGGGTTTATCCACTTGGGTAGGCATCATGACAGCACCCCCCCCCCCTTTGTTCCGCATAAGATAATAACTGTAATCACCGCGGAATGGAATGATGTGCGGTACAGTAGCCACCGTTTGGGATCTTCCACGTGTATGTCCGTCATCATGGCGCCGCTACGAACGTCAAAACAGCCCAGTTTCCTAATTACAGATCATGTTACTGAATACCACTGACCACGGACTGGATATCTCGGCCTCCTTAGATCTCCTGCCCCCCCCCCCTCCCCCCAAACAAAGTATCAAGTGGAGGCATTCTGTTGATCGACAAATTTCAGACTTGCTTCCAGTCTCTGTCTCTCTCAACAGGTCACTTCTGTGTGAACCAACATCTTCAAACATGAAGATGCAGTTTTTCATCTCTCCTCAGAATACTGGAGACAAAGGGCCAGCTGACGCAATTTCGATATCAAAAATAGAGTGAAATAATCCATTTGTACTACCTGTAAAAATTAATTGTACAGCAAATTACAGGACTCAAATACGTCGCTAAAACGCTCACTTCCACCTTCATCATATATAAAAAATATATATATATTTTCAATACTTGAGTATCACAAGGAAACAGTATGCAAATCAAATAATGAAATTTGTGTCACAAATAGATTGTAGCGCTAAATATATCTGAAGTCTTGTGTGTACTGACGTTTGAGAGCTTAAACACCCTCCTCAGTAGCAGAGCAAACTATGTATGGCTCTGCCCGCCGAGGTAGCCATGCAGTCTAATGCACAGCTTTCTGTATTGGGAAGGAGTGCCTGGTCCCTGGCATGAATCCGCCCGGCGGACTTGTGTCGAGGTCCCGTGAGCCGGCCAGTGTGTGGATGGTTTTTAGGCAGTTTTCCATCTGCCTCAGTGAATGTGGCTGGTTCCCCTTACTGCGCCTCAGCTATACCGTGTCGGCGATTGCTGTGCAAACAAGTTCTCCATGTACACGTACACCTTCATTACACCTACATCGTGGGATTGTGGACCAATGCGGCTGTGGCAGGGGCGGATCCTCTCCATCGTTTCTAGGCCCCCAGTTGACATACAATACAATAAATACAATACAATGTATGACCCCAATCTGCATTGTTGCTAGATTTATTCAAGATGGCGGATCCAAGATTGCGGCAATAGATGTAGCAAAGTCGCAATGACATCATGGTGGGAATTTCAAATTTTGGTGGGAAAATAGGTCAATTGGGATACCTCCACTAACCTAACACCCCCCCCCCCCCTCCCTCCTCCCCTCTCCCCAAGAAATTGGCGGAAGTTCAAATTTTAGCGGAAAAAATGTCAATTGGGCCACCTACACTAACCTAAGAAAATGGTGGGAGAGATCACTTGAGCTACCTCCACTAACCTAAGTCTTCCGATCACCATCTCTTCCTTGGAATAGGGGGAAAAGAACTCAGCCTGTGCTACGCTGCTGGAGAGGAAGGACTGTACTTGATTTATTTTCAGTGTGAAGTTGGAGCAATTTATCTAGCGATGGATTTCACATACTTCATTTATTACACTGATACAAAACACTCACTCTGACGAGCTCGGGATCACAATACACAGCCGACAGTCCTGCAAACTACTCGTAAATCACCGAAATAATGCACTTCAGACAATGATGTACAGACAAGTTCACTAGGAGTAAAATTGGCGAGATAATGCATGTATAACGATCTGCAAACACACTCACAATGCTTAAACAGCCAAAATAATGCAGTCCAGAAACACTTATTGTATGTAAAAACGGTTAGTGTCCTGCTATTTACCTGTGTTCTGCTTCATGTCAGCCACTCACCAACCCCATCCCATTAACTATTGTACCACTAACACCATGTTGAAATAAAAAATTCATGAACGTCAATTATGCACATTAATTAAATTAATATCCATCATGTGTGTGGAGTAGTATTTTTATTTCCCAGAATCCTATTGGTGGGGGAAATAAATGGAATATACACTCCTGGAAATTGAAATAAGAACACCGTGAAATCGTTGTCCCAGGAAGGGGAAACTTTATTGACACATTCCTGGGGTCAGATACATCACATGATCACACTGACAGAACCACAGGCACATAGACACAGGCAACAGAGCATGCGCAATGTCGGCACTAGTACAGTGTATATCCACCTTTCGCAGCAATGCAGGCTGCTATTCTCCCATGGAGACGATCGTAGAGATGCTGGATGTAGTCCTGTGGAACGGCTTGCCATGCCATTTCCACCTGGCGCCTCAGTTGGACCAGCGTTCGTGCTGGACGTGCAGACCGCGTGAGACGACGCTTCATCCAGTCCCAAACATGCTCAATGGGGGACAGATCCGGAGATCTTGCTGGCCAGGGTAGTTGACTTACATCTTCTAGAGCACGTTGGGTGGCACGGGATACATGCGGACGTGCATTGTCCTGTTGGAACAGCAAGTTCCCTTGCCGGTCTAGGAATGGTAGAACGATGGGTTCGACGACGGTTTGGATGTACCGTGCACTATTCAGTGTCCCCTCGACGATCACCAGTGGTGTACGGCCAGTGTAGGAGATCGCTCCCCACACCATGATGCCGGGTGTTGGCCCTGTGTGCCTCGGTCGTATGCAGTCCTGATTGTGGCGCTCACCTGCACGGCGCCAAACACGCATACGACCATCATTGGCACCAAGGCAGAAGCGACTCTCATCACTGAAGACGACACGTCTCCATTCGTCCCTCGATTCACGCCTGTCGCGACACCACTGGAGGCGGGCTGCATGATGTTGGGGCGTGAGCGGAAGACGGCCTAACGGTGTGCGGGACCGTAGCCCAGCTTCATGGAGACGGTTGCAAATGGTCCTCGCCGATACCCCAGGAGCAACAGTGTCCCTAATTTGCTGGGACGTGGCGGTGCGGTCTCCTACGGCACTGCGTAGGATCCTACGGTCTTGGCGTGCATCCGTGCGTCGCTGCGGTCCGGTCCCAGGTCGACGGGCACGTGCACCTTCCGCCGACCACTGGCGACAACATCGATGTACTGTGGAGACCTCACGCCCCACGTGTTGAGCAATTCGGCGGTACGTCCACCCGGCCTCCCGCATGCCCACTATATGCCCTCGCTCAAAGTCCGTCAACTGCACATACGGTTCACGTCCACGCTGTCGCAGCATGCTACCAGTGTTAAAGACTGCGATAGAGCTCCGTATGCCACGGCAAACTGGCTGACACTGACGGCGGCGGTGCACAAATGCTGCGCAGCTAGCGCCATTCGACAGCCAACACCGCGGTTCCTGGTGTGTCCGCTGTGCCGTGCGTGTGATCATTGCTTGTACAGCCCTCTCGCAGTGTCCGGAGCAAGTATGGTGGGTCTGACACACCGGTGTCAATGTGTTCTTTTTTCCATTTCCAGGAGTGTAGTTTAAACACAAATCGCTAGCAAAAAACCGTCTCTGCCAACTCCGCACACATGCTTTGTAGGGCCAGCTGGACTCGAGCCTCCGCTGAAGAGACAAAAGCCGGGGCTCGAGCCATTGCCCTCACGGCACTGCCGCCTGCAGCCAGCAGGTGAAAATCGCGTCAGTTTTCGGGTATACAGTTAGAATTCTTCAAGTGTTATACTGACGTCACATGTCTATGTAAATAACATCCAAGTCTACCTGTCGGAAATCGTAAAGTGTCGCAGAAATAGTTAATGGTCACTTTTGTTGCTGTAGGAGCTTTCGTGATGTCTCTGTTTGTCTGCATGGAAATTCTCGCCCTACCAGGACCTATTTACGAAAACAGTCCAGGATGACGCCGAACACATTCTTTGTGATCGTCCTACCAAGGCATCTTGGAAATGGTAAACGTTCTCACCACTAAAAGCCTTCATCATGTATGTGGACGCTTAGGAAAATAAGATTAATCATAAAAGCATTCTTCTCAGATACCTTGCCCACACATTGCTAGAACCAGTCTGTAGGAACTCCTAGCACAAAGGATGTCTTGTGAATGAATGGAGCACTCTGATTGGCTCTTACTGCATTTACCCGCCAAATTACTAATGCTGTCAGTGTGGGAGCACTGACTACCTTTATTTCCTGCAGACGAGACTATCAGTGGCACTACTATTTTGTACAGATCGCCATATTGCACTGACAGTTAAACCTTGCAAAAGTGGTCGACAGATTGTCAAATATGTGAAGTCACTTCCTCAATTACACTGCTTGGCCACTGATGATGAAAGCTTGAATATTTCAACGTGCAACCGATCTCCAAACTAGCTATATATCCCCACATACTGTAGCAATGTAGTAAACATGCAATTCGTATCCTGCGCCATACAAAATCAACACTTCTGGATCCTGTATATAGCTAGCGGAAACCAGACACTCGTACATATACCGCAAAGACTGTTGTACACAGGCTGGGTCGGTTCCCCTCAGCACAAGGGCGTCACTGTTTCTGTCCCGACCTGCTTGTTTGCTTTCTTGCTTTCCAGCCCCATCTCAGGACACTGGGATTACGAAAACACATGTTATTTTAACAAGGTTTGCCAGAATAATATAACATTTACGTGATACTTCTCAATATTAAGGACATTCCAATATTGCTTGCATAGCAGTATTGCTTGCACAGTATAATTGCGAAGATATAGACTCGAAATTGTTTCCTTAGAGACCCGAGACCTCAGCGAGGTGCAGCGTGCTGTAAACCACTGATTAGCTAGAAACTTACCCCATCTGTTAAGATCATTATGTGAACACTCGAAAAAAATAGAGGAAACCGATATTTCCACTCGCGAATACCGATGTCGATGTATAACAGATTCAAAATCATCCTTATAATTTACAAAGTCATCTAAAGTGTTTGTCATGTCTAGAGAACTAGCAAACATGTCTTCCATCTGTCTTTCACCTGCAAGATGTGCTCACCACAATCGATGATCTCTTAACCAAATAAAGCTGGGAAATGCGCAGAAGCAGTCAGTCGGACAATTCACACAGGAGGTAATAAGGGTCCATCGCAAACACGCGTCCACATTGAGTTTTCTCACCTAGCATCCCCATCAGTCAAACAAATCAGTAACAGCTTGCACTGTACGTGGTTGGGCATTGCCCTGCAAAATGATGGTCAGGCCCTGCAGAAAGTATCATCACTTCTGTCTCTAAGCTGGTCGTAGGTTGTGTTCCAAAAATGAATGGCATAGAGACAGAAGTAATGACACTTTCTGCAGGACTTGGCCATCATTTTGTAGGATAATTCTCAAGCACGTACAGTGCAAGCTGTTACTGATGCTAAGTGCTATACCATCTACAACACTCCCCTGACGTAAGCTCTTGTGAGTTCAACTCGATTTCTAAACTGAAGGAAATACTTCATGGTATTCGCTTCAGTACTGCTACAAATTCGTCGCGTAATAGACTACGCCGCTCGATCTGTCAACACAACTGGCACTGCTAAGAGTATCCTACGACTTCTACATCGCTGGCAATGGGATATACACAATGCTGGTGACTACTCTGAAGGTCAGTAAAACTTTGAAATACGTATCTGTTTTGTACGAACTGTAAGAAAATAGTTGCCACTATTCAAGTTCCAACCCTCGTATCTAGTGGCAGCATGAGGGAGTTGCAAATACTGGCTTCATACCACGTTCCTTAGCCGAACCACTTTCTAAATATGGTGATTTTATTACAAGGTTGCACCGTCGTCGTCGTGTAACCACACTGTTGGTCTGATAATTTACACTCTGGCGATCACTGTCTATATTCAGTGTTGCTGTTTTCGTCTGGAGATACCGCTTTATTCAGAGGTAATGCAGTATTTCGATTTATAAAGCCACTATAGCTTTTAACATGGATACTTGTGCACTCTGGTAGAACGAAGACCGATTGTGACAGTAACATGGTCGTTGTAATTGTGTTTTTAACATCTGGTGGCTTGTAAGACGATTACATCTCTCTTTCTAAGATACAGTGGTTATCAATCGCAGGAAAAACTTATGAAACATGTCCACCCATCGCTGATTTTTCGCTCAGTATGGTTTCGTAACGCCAGCAATCAGTTATTGGCGAAGTATTGTACTTAGTAGTAGGGGATGCATGGTAGGTTCGCCTTGAGCATCAGGTTTATAAAGTATCTGTGTGTCTGTTCCTACATTTGCAAAGAAAATGATTATGTCCAGTCATAAGGAAGGTATGGATTTGATGTGGGATACTGTGATAGTAAAGGCAAGGAAAGATTTTTTTTACTTGTAAAAGTATGTCAGGTCAGAAGAATGGTACATATATCTAATTCCAGAGAGACTGCCGTCAGCAGGGGGTATTTGCGATACTTCGCTCATATATACACGGTTTCCTAGGGGATGCTGTCTAGGAGGGGGCGTGACGTGCAGTGATAGTGGCCTGTGGCGGGAATGATTCACTTTTTCCGCTAAAGGTAGGAGCCCTCCAAATGGAGAGACCGATTGGGGTACAGGAACGTAGCTGACCTAACCATGTCGCCCTCTAGAAGGGTGAATAGTGCACTAATACTCAGTATGTGTTGGACAGCCTTCGTGATCGCGTGTGTTCTCCGTGGAAATTCGAGAAGATTCAATGTGGACTTGTGATTGCGCTGGACCATTATTGCCTCACATGTAAATTGTCTGACTGACTGCTTCTGCCCATTTCCTGCCTTTATTTGGTTGAGAGAACATAGACTGTGGTGTGCGCATCTTGTAGGTGAAATACAGGTGGAAGACACCTTTGCTGGTTCTCTAGACATGAGAAACACCTTAGTTTTCATAAATTATAAGGATGATTCCGAATCTGTTACACACCGACATCAGTATTCGCGAGTGGAAATATCAATTTCCTCTATTTTTTTGTGTTTTCACGTAAGGATCTTAGCAGATGGGGTAAGTTTCTAGCTACTCAATGGTTTACAGCACGCAGCACCTCGCTAAAGTTTTGGATTTCTAAAGAAATAATTTCGAGTCTATATCTTCGGAATTATACAGTGAAAGTGATACCGCTATCCAAGCGATATTTCTATGTGCTTGATATCGAGAAGTATCACATAAATGTTATAATATTCTGGCAAACCTTGTTAAAATGCTTATGTTGTGGTAACCCCAGAGTCTAGAGGTGGGGTAGAAAGAAAGCAAGAAAAGCAGTTTGGGGCCAGAAACAGTGACGCCCTTGTGCCGAGGGGAACCGACCCAGCCTTTGTACAACAATCTTCACGGCATATGTGCGAGTGTCTGGTGGTCGCTAGCTATATGTAGCATGTAGAAGTGATGATTTTCTATTGCGATGGATAGAAATTGCATGTATAATACATCGATAAAATATTTGGTGATATTTAGGTGGGTTGGAGATCGGTTTCACACTGTAATATTCAAGTTCCATCGTCAATGCCCGAGCAGTGTAATTGAGGAAGTGTCTTCCCATATTTGACGATCTGTCGACCACTTTTGCAAGGTTTAACTGTCAATGCAGTATGGTGATCTGTACAAAATAGCTGAAAGTCTCGTCTGCAGAAAAAAAGTTAGGCAGTGCTCCCACACTGGCAGCATTAGTAATTTGGCAGGTAAAATGGGCTTCAGTAGTTTGTTTACATTTTGCGACATGCACTGGAACTGTAGTGGTTATAAAGCTAAGTTATGACAAACTTATTTGTGCAATGTTATACAGTTAGTAAATTTAATAGTTTTCAGTGGTGTTTCGTGCCGTTTTGGCGAAATAACGATTTAATAAACTTTTTGAATCGTTTGCTCGCTGTGTTTTTTAGAGTATTCTGTGCATTGAAGTCGTTTAGTAAATTTCGTGCTTTAGTTTTCAACTGACGTTTCTTATTGTTTCTAGTGAAATATTTCAGTCAAATTTTCATTCAGTGTTTTAACTTCGATTAGCGTTCCAGTGCCCGTTTGAATTTTTTGTTTTAGCTAATAATTTTGTGAAATTTTGTTGGTATTGGCATTACCTGTGGTGTAGTAGTATCAATACAAATAGTTGCTTTCTTAGTAGGCAGTGAATTTCGAGACCATTATTGTCAGTTCTATAAATAGTTCTACTGGTGTAACTGAACTTTGGTAATGTAGATATATAGTTTATTTCAGTAACTGTAAAATTTTACTATGAGTGAGAAGTGTGGGCTCTGTCATAGGTTTGTGAGTAGTCAGTTATGGAGTGGGATTTGTTGAAAGTATTTTCACTGGTGGGAATGCAGTGGGGATGCCAGTGGTCATTTAAGTGAGATTCTCTCCTGGGAATGCAGAATCTGTAGTAGAAGTAAATTGATACAGGAATAGGGCGTAAGATCTGTGCCCTTCGGGTGCATTTACAACGCACAATGGAGGAACTAGATAGGTTGAGGAGGGTGAAGGGTGGTGGGGAATGGGAAGTGGCAGTTGGCGAGAAGGCAGGTAGGAAGAGGAGGTATTCAGACAGTTTTACTTTGTGTATATGCAATAGATTTGACCAACTGTCAGAGTTGAGTGGAGAGGAGCCTCGTGTAACTGTAGATGTAGGGAACATGCAGCAGTTCTTAGCAGTTATGAGGCCTAGGTCAGTTGCAAAGTCTAACAGAGAGAAGGTTCTGCTGCTAGGTAGTTCGCATGGTAGAAGTGCGGGCCAGCAGTTGCAGGAAGTGTTGGGGAGTGAGTACCAGGTCGCCAGCATTGCGAATTCTAGTGCAGGGTTGGCTCAGGTGACTGACTGCATAGGGGAGTTACATAGGAATTTTACGAAGGAGGATCAGGTAGTGATAGTGGGTGGAGCAGGGAACAGTCTTGATAGGGATGGGGAATATGGTGTAGGTGGTAACCTGGTAAAGATAGCTACTCAAACTGGTGGCACTAATGTACATTTTGTGCAAGTGTTTCAGTGTCATGATCGACCTCACCTTAATGTGACTGTTGGGCACGTCAACATGGGGCTGGGGAGGGTGCTAATGGCGGAGGGCATGGGTCACATCTCAGTGGTGCCAGTTGGGTCTATCAGTTGATCAGGTTTCACACTAGGCATGGCCTGCACTTCAATAGGTATGGGAAGGGGAGGCTGGCTAAGCTTATAGGTGACAGTGTAATGGGTGATGGTGGTGGTGGTGGGGTTACTCATGGAAAAATTCCTGTAGTAGTTGTTGTTTGAGCTGTACCTTTTTTAGACTGAAGTCAGCTGATAGGTATACCTGCTTAAAGGAAGTCCCTCTAACTAAATGTTCACATTCCAAAGATGTAATGTTTCCACGTAGAGAAGGAATTAGCACATTTCATCAAAATATAAGAGGTATTAGAGATAAAGTTAGTGAACTGCTTATAGATCTTGACTGTGAAATTATTGGTATATAAGAGCATCACTTAAATAATTTGAGAATTCAGAGGCTCCCTTTACCAGGATACAGATTAGCTGGGTGTTTCTCAAGGAATTCCTTGCAGGGTGGGGGAGTGGCTATGAACATAAAAGTATTCCATTTGAGTCCATAGACGTATCACGACACTGCACTGAACAGATCTTTGAATGTTGTTCTGGGGCAGTTGAATTTAGTGAAATTAAACTTGTAATTGTTGTTGTTTATAGGTCCCCTAACTCTGGCTTCAGAGAGTTTTTGCTCAAGCTAGAGTGGGTTCTTGATTCACTTTGTAGGATGTACCAGAAACTAGTTATATGTGGTGACTTCAATATAAATTTTGTATATGATGGTGCAAGAAAAAGGATGTTGGTAGATCTCCTAAATTCATATGATCTGATGCAGATTGAGTTTTTTCCAACTAGGCTCCAGGGGAAAAGTAGCACAGCCATAGACAATATTTTTATTCATTCTTCATTACTAGATGGGCATTATGTTGGTAAAAGGGTGAATGGCCTTTCAGACCATGATGCACAAATTTTAACACTAAAAGGCTTTTTTACTCAAAACAATGTCATATTTAATTACAAACTATGTAGGAAAGTTAATCCAACAGCAATAGAGAGTTTTTAAGCCTTATCAAGGATCAAGAGTGGCAGGACGTTTATATTGCCAATAACATATATATTAAATATAATACTTTTCTTAACACATTTTTCATTCTCTTTGAGAGTTGCTTTCCATTAGAACGTTCTAAACGGGGCACTAGCAGTAATAGGCAGTCTGGGTGGCTAACTAGTGGGATAAGGGTATCTTGAAGAACAAAGCAGGAATTATATCAAAATCTTAGAAGCAGTCACAATCAAGTTACAGTAGCTCATTACAAACAGTATTGTAAGGTGCTTAAAATGTTATTAGGAAGGCAAAGAGCATGTGGTATGCAAATAGAATAGCTAATTCACAGGATAAAATTAAAGCCATATCGTCAGTTGTGAAGGAAGTGTCTGGTCAGTGGCACAAGATCGACAATATAGTCAGCTCACAGCACAAATATTTCTGTTACTGATAAATCAGATGTATGTACAGTACTTAACAATAATTTTCTGAGCATTGCTGGTGAATTAAATAAAAATTTAGTTTCTAAAGGAAATCGTATAACTTTATTGGCAAATGCCTTTCCGAGATTGATGTCTGAAATACTCTTCTGTGATACAAGCAAGAGGGAGATTGAGTCAATAATTAAATCATTGAAGACTAAGGACTCTCATGGTTGTGATGGAGTTTCTAGTAGAATATTAAAGTACAGTGCTGCACATGTTAGCCCTGTATTTAGCCATATTTGTAATTTTTCCTTTAGGGATGGTCAGTTTCCTGAGCTATTAAAGTACTCCGTAGTAAAGCCACTTTGTAAAAAGGGAGCAAGGGATAATGTAGATAATTTTAGACCTATTTCTATACCATAAGTGTTTGCTAAAGTCATTGAAAAGGCTTTGTATGTAAGGATAATTGATCATATTATATCACACGATTTGCTATCAAATGTACAGTTCGACTCTAGAAGCTATTTAAGAATTGAAAATGCTATATTTTCTTTTCTCTGTGAGGTTCTGGATGGGCCAAATAAAAGGTTTCGAACGCTTGGCATATTTTTTGATTTAACTAAGGCATTTGATTGTGCTGATCACAAAATATTGCTCCAGAAGTTGGACCAATACGGAATATGGAGAGTAGCTTACACATGGTTCACCTCTTACTTTAGCAAGAGGCATCAAAACGTCATTATTCACAATGTTGATAACGGCTGTGATGTGGGGTCTGAGTGGGGTACTGTCAAGTGGGGGAGGGGGGGGGGCAGCCCAGGGATCAGTGTTGGGGCCACTCCTGTTCCTTATACATATAAATGATACGCCCTCTAGTATTACGGGTAACTCTGAAATATTTCTGTTTGCTGATGACACTAGCTTGGTAGTAAAGGATGTTGTGTGCAACATTGGCTCGGTTTCAAATAGTGCAGTACATGACCTCAGTTCAGGGCTTGTAGAAAATAAACTAATGCTAAATCACAGTAAGACTCAGTTTTTACAGTTTCTAACACACAATTCAACAAAACCTTACATTCTAATTTCACAGAACGGTCATATGATTAGTGAAACTAAACAGTTCAAATTTCTAGGTGATCAGATAGATAGTAAGCTGTTGTGGATAGCCCACATTCAGGATCTTGTTCAAAGATTTAATACTGCCATTTTTACTATTCGCACAGTATCAGAAGTGAGTGATCGTTGGACACGAAAATTTTTCTACTTTGCTTATTTTAATTCTCTTTATGTCATATGGTATTATATTTTGGGGTAACACTTACCATTCTAAAAGGATATTTTGGCTCAAGAACGGGCGGTTTGGGCAATAAGTGGAATAAGTTCACAAACCTCTTGTCGACCCCTGTTCACGAGTCTGGGTATTTTGACATTGGTCTCTCAATATATACGTTTCTTACTGTCATTTCTGGATAACAATGTTAGCTTATTCCCAAGAAT
Organism: Schistocerca serialis cubense; assembly: GCF_023864345.2. Taxonomy (NCBI): domain Eukaryota; kingdom Metazoa; phylum Arthropoda; class Insecta; order Orthoptera; family Acrididae; genus Schistocerca; species Schistocerca serialis. The sequence goes on from NC_064639.1 coordinate 463,531,022, forward strand.
AAGCAGCTTTCACTCGGTTAATACTTTGCAGAAATCAAACCTGCATTTGGATCGGACTTCCGTAACTCTCATGCAAAAAGGTGTGCAGTATACTGCTGCATCTGTTTTTAATAAGCTACCATTCGATTTTCAAAATCTTAGCAGTAATCCACACGCTTTCAAATCTAAACTGAAGAGTTTCTTCATGGGTCACTCCTACTATTCTGTCGAGGACTTCCTTGAAAAATTAAGCTGATTGTTATTGTATTGGTGATTGTGTTTATGTGAACTTATGGACTGACTTTTTTCGGGTTCATGAACATTTATTTTTATTTGTTATTACTTTTATGTTATAATTTCATGTACTGACACATATCATGACCCTGGAGATTTGCTCCTCAGTTTGATCCTAAGGAACTAGACGTGTAAATAAATAAAAAATAAATTCAGTAAGAGCCAATCAGAGTGCTCTATTCATTCATAAAACATCCTTTGTGGTGTGATATAGGAGGCTCTACAGACTGGTTCTAGCAAGGTGGGGACAAGGATCTATGGTGAGATGCCATTCCTCATCCGCCATTGTGGCATTGTGACATCTCCAGCAGCTGTAGGGCACTCACAATTCCGGCCATTTTTCTCTTCTGCAGGGCAGTGCTTGGAATTATATTTGTGTAAAATTGTTCTGATTTTCCCGTCTGTGCTTAGACAGTCCTCTCTTTCTAAACAACAAGAATGCTTTTATGATTAATCTTATTTTCCTAAGCGTGCACATACATGATGAACATATGTTGAAAGCAGGATGTCTCGATTTCCAGGAAGGGTAGCATGGGATGCCTCGTTAGGACCATCACAAAGAATGTGTTCGGTGTTATTCTGGACTGTTTTCGTAAGCGTGTCCTGGTAGGGCGCGAATTTCCATGCAGACAAACTGAGACATCATGGAGGCGCCTATAGCAATAAAAGCGACCGTTAACTATTTCTACGAAAATTTACGATTGCCAACGGAAGACTTGGCTGTTATTTACATAGAGATGTGATGTCAATGTAACACTTGAAGAATTCTAACTGTATACCCAAAAATTGACACGACTTTCACCTGCTGGCTGAAGGTAGCAGTGTCGTGAGAGCGTTGGCTCGCGCCCTGGCTTTTGCCTCTTCGGCGGAGGCTCGAGTCCGGCTGGCCCTACAAAGCATGTGTGGGGAGTTGGCAGAGACGGTGTCAGGCGTCGAATGGCAGTATGTGTTTTTTGCTAGCGATTTGTGTTTAAACTATACGATTTGTGTCTAAACTATATTCCATCGATTTCTCCCACCAATGAGATGCTGGGAAAAAACTACTTCACACACATGAAGGATATCAATTTAATTAATGTGCACAGTTAATTAGCATGAATTTTTTATATCAACGTGGTGTTAGTGGTACAATAGTTAATGGGAGGGGGTTGGTGAGTGGCTGACATGAAGCAGAACACAGGTAAATAGCAGAACACTAACCGTTTTTACATACAATAAGTGTTTGTGCACTGCATTATTTTGGCTGTTTAAGCATTGTGAGTGTGTTTGCAGATCGTTATACATGCATTATCTCGCCAATTTTACTCCTAGTGAACTTGTCTGTACATCATTGTCTGTACTGCATTATTTTGGTAATTTACGAGTTGTTTGTGTGTCTGTACATCAGTATAGTGCATTATTTCGGTGATTTACGAGTGGTTTGCTGGTCTGTCGGCTGTGTATTGTGATCCCAAGCTCGTCAGAGTGAGTGTTTTGCATCAGTGTAATAAATGAAGTTGTGAAATCCATCGCTAGATAAATTGCTCCAACTTCACACTGAAAATAAATCAAGTACAGTCCTTCCTCTCCAGCAGCGTAGCACAGGCTGAATTCTTTTCCCCCTATTCCAAGGAAGAGATGGTGATCGGAAGACTTAGGTTAGTGGAGGTAGCTCAAGTGATCTCTCCCGCCATTTTCTTAGGTTAGTGTAGGTGGCCCAACTGACCTTTTTTTCACTTAAGTTTGAGCTTCCCGCCAAGGGGGGAAGGGGTGAGGGGAATGTGTCAGGTTAGTGGAAGTAGCCCAGTTGACCTATTTTCCTGCCAAAATTTGAACCTCCCACCATGATGTCATTGCGACGTTGTCACATCTATCTCCGCCATCTTGGATCCGCCATCTTGCATAAATCTGGCAACAATGCAGAGTTGGGCCATATATAGTTTGTCGTACTACTCTTTTCCACCACAATGTTGCCACTAAACATATCCGGTAAAAAAGAGTCCTGATGATCACACAAACTCGGGATCACAAATGCTCACTGTCCACTGACTGCAGGGTAGCCTCGTCCACACTGTCTGGGAGAGAGAGACCCACACCTGCACTAGCCACACCTGCCCATACCGAACGCATGCATGAATGCAGTACAATTATTTTAAATAATGAATGGACCACTTGGATGTCACGGTTGGATTTTTAAAAGTGCTATAGACTTCTTACGTTACTTCTCTCCACTACATTCAGAAGGAGGGAAGAAGGTTCTCTCTGTGTGATAGAACAGAGTCAACAACAAATACCACTGCAAAACAGACTTCACTGCAATGTATTGAGAAGCACACTATGGAAATGTCCTTTATGATTACAACCACTGGTGAATTATATACATGTCACTCTCATGTCACGAATAGACTCACCTTTTTCGAACTTATCTGCAATAGCAAGACTCTAATGTGGCTTTAGACAGTCCTTCTGCATCTTGTAACTGTTCCTCAGTCTCTGCCTTGCCCTTCCTGCAGCTTAGTCAGCTTGGCCTGACCATTCCAATTTAAATTGGAACTGCCCAAAAGTCGGACAGCACCATATCTACCATATTCTGCATCCTGTGGAGATAGTGGTTGAGCTGAATTAATGCGACAGGACCGTCTTTTTTGACCACTCGGTGGAAATGAGGACTTTTGTCGTAGTTCCACCAACGACCTATATTGTGTAAGGTCAGCGCCAAAACGAAGCTTTCTCCTGCAACACGACGTAGTATAAAAGACAGTATGGGAACTGGAAGAAGGACGGCGGTTTTGCAACTTGCATTGCTGTGTGTCTCCAAACTACATACAGGTACTGCAGTCCAAAGATCAGCATTCCTCAGGGTGCATTCACGTTTGTCACCCAAACATTCTATCATCGTTATTTTGTACCATCCACCAGAGAAAAGTTACGAACTATAAAAGCCCTGTTAACGTCATCTGGCAGAGAACTCGATAAGGTTTTTCTGGGTTCCTGTCTTCTCATATAGATATCGAAAACACATACCGTCTGTGTGCTGGCATTGAGTGTGTGTGGCGATCGTAGTAAATATACAAGTATTGGTCCACTGGAGCAGTTGGCCAGTGATTAAAGTAGCTTGCACAGACCAGTGTGAAGTTTCATCGCCTGTGCTGTAGGAGGACCCTATCCCACTGACTATCAGTTGCAAGAGAGGGTCCCTGTTTTGCTGTCTGATACTACGTTGTTTTTCTGCTGTAACAAGTCCAAGCACTGTATTGCTACAGCTTTGCACACAGACATAATTTTGTTTTCTCCACCATGACTTTGAGATAAGTGTCTGGTTCTAAACTGACGTTAACGAGTTTCGATAAAATGACTCTCACAGAAAACTGGACATCACATGGTGATGATTGAAATAAAAGACAGTCACAATATAAGGAAACTGTAAGAGTTTACTCGCATTGTTGGGCGTTTCCAAACAGTTGTCTGAAGATGATTGATGACCTCTACATTTAAACTAATCTTTCACGGTGATAGGGTAGTGCTTGGCTCAGTGTTCTGTTTCGACTGATTCCTAACAATGCAATCACTGTTTCAGTGCTAGCCATTCCTGGAAGCTGTTGCCCCTCCACCAAAACTCTTTCCCCATCTCAAACAAGTGGTTTCAGTCAGTCATTATATGACAATCACCATCGTACCAGTGGCCAGGGGAGATGGAAGAGATACTGTCGACGTACTGTAATAAGCATCACAGTTGATAGTGCAATCGATTTTAGCAGTTTTACCAGTTTTTCAGCCCTGACCACTGACATAGCAGAATGCTTCCCAATTTCTGTGTCATCACTAAACCGCCATTCTACTACTTGGTAAGTACCATATACTAGATTTTGAATGTAGACAGATGACTGTGCAGTACATCCATTCATTTCTCGAACACACACACACACACACACACACACACACACACACACACACACACACACAGAGAGAGAGAGAGAGAGAGAGAGAGAGAGAGAGAGAGAGAGCGAGAGAGAGATATATATACCGATCTACATATTTCTAGCACCTCGATCATAGGACGTAATTTACGTTTGCGATTGCCCATCTTTCCCTATTCAGATAAGAGTCACAGAACATTCTCACATAGTTAGGAAATCGTCGATTTAATTTGCAGTTAATAGTCATGGGTGACTGGAATTCGATAGTAGGAAAAGGAAGAGAAGGAAACGTAGCAGGTGAATATGGATTGGGGGTAAGAAATGAAAGAGGAAGCCGCCTGGTAGAATTTTGCATAGAGCATAACTTGTTCCAGACAGATTATATAATGGTAAGACAGAGATTTAAGAACCAGGTTTTAAATTGTAAGACATTTCCAGGGACAGATGTGGGCTCTGACCACCATCTAGTGGTTATGAACTATAGATTAAAACTGAAGAAACTGCAAAAAGGTGGGAATTTACGGAGATGGGACCTGGATAAACTGACTAAACCAGAGGTTGTACAGAATTTCAGGGAGAGCATAAGGGAACAATTGGCAAGAATGGGGGAAACAAATACAGTAGAAGAAGAATGGGTAGCTTTGAGGGATGAAGTAGTGAAGGCAGCAGACGATCAACTAGGTAAAAAGACGATGGCTAGTAGAAATCCTTGAGTGACAGAAGAAATATTGAATTTAATTGATGAAAGGAGGAAATATAAAAATGCAGAAAATGTAGCAGGCAAAAAGGAATACAAACGTCTCAAAAATGAGATAGACAGGAAGTGCAAAATGGCTAAGCAGGGATGGCTAGAGGACAAATGTAAGGATGTAGAAGCTTATCTCACTAGGGTTAAGATAGATACTGTCTACAGGAAAATTAAAGAGACCTTTGGAGAAAAGAGAACCACTGGTCTGAATATCAAGAGCTCAGATGGAAACCCAGTTCTAAACAAAGAAGGGAAACAGAAAGGTGGAAGGAGTATATAGAGGGTCTAAACAAAGGCGAGGTACTTGAGGGCAATATTATGGAAATGGAAGAGGATGTAGATGAAGATGAAATGGGAGATATAATAATGCGTGAAGAGTTTGACAGAGCACTGAAAGACCTAAGACTAGTTAATATTTTTTAGTTTAAGACATCTTCTGGCATTCGATTGTAATATGTTTAATGATTCGTTGTTTTTTCTAATCGTCTTCTTTGAAATGTAGATTGCCTCACGATCATGCAAGAACGCCACACGTGCAGCCTGGATAATGCTAAATGAGTCCGAGCGGCCTTCGGCAGCCAGATAATATCTTAAGATCTCCTGGCTTTATTATAAACATGGGTTCTCACACCAGCCATTCTCAGGGCCGAATGACAAAAAATCTCGTAGGCATTGTCCATATCTTTCAATTAAATGTTGAAGGTCTTAGCAGATTTTACATATCAAAGCTCATATTAGACAAAAATATAGACGTGGCTATTATCCAGGAAACCCACACACAAAACATAAACCAGTAATTTCAAAGATGCAAAATACATGGATATGACCTGCTGGGAGCCATCTACCATCATTCATATGGAGTCACAACATCTCTAGAGACGTCAGTAGCGATAAACTAAGCTCCAGAATAAACTCAAATGTTGAACAATAACAACAAAAATAGCTGATGTCATCATTGTCAAAGTTTATAAGCCACCTCAAATATCTCGACCTGACAATGTGTTAGAAATAAACACACACCCCGCAATATATTCCAGCAATTTTAATAGTCACCACACTGCCTGGGTATACTGAACTGCAGACGAAAATGGCCAACACCTTATAAACTAAGCTGATTACAATGATCTTAATTAAATTTTGTGCCAAGCAATGTAATTCGTTCAAATCGTGTGAGTGGAAGTTGGAATCGAATCCGGACCTGTGCTTTGCCTCAGAGGTTTCTCAAAACTGACTGAGTCCAGGTTCAAGGAGAGTTCTGGACGATTTTACTCACGCCAACACCGTCTCATTAGCATTGAAATTGGAATTCAAATCTGGATCATCCATTATGCACTCGAGGATAAGGTGAAATTTTGAGAAAGTTCAGTGGGACACATTGGCTGCACAGTTAGACACAATCGTACGATAGATCCTCCAAAAGATACGAACTATGACAGATATGTCAAGGCTGTTACAAAAATAGCTAAAAGGCATGTACCCCATGGTTTCCGAACGGAATGTGTTTCAGGTTGTAATGATGATACAGAGATACTTTACCAACAGTTTTAGAACACTGGAGACTCTGAAATACCTGACAAAGTCCTCAAGCATCCAGATGTACAACATCCCAAAAAATGGGAACAAACAATCAGTAAATGGAACTTCAAAAAATCAAGTAGGAATGCTTGGAGCCTCCTTACGCAGCTGTGTAGCCCACCTGAACAGCAACCTCAAGAAATATTGATCGACCAAGTTGTAATGCGAGTTGCAATGCTCTCTAAGATTCCAAGTACTGAGCAGTGTAAGAAAGATATTCGATACAACTGAAAGTATGCCGCCAAGCAACAACAGCTCATTCTGTGTGCTCCAGGGTATTTTCTGTCATGTAAATAAATCTCTAGGAAACACTAACCCTGACTAAGTTCCTGGATTTGATCGAATCCGCCCCAGATTCCTCCAAAACTCAAGAAAACATACAAAACAAGGCTAAGCAAATTTTTTCTGGCATCCTGGTAATCACACCAGTCTTTAAACATGGAAACAGAAAAGATTGTAACAACTACAGAGGTATCTCTTTAATCAGCATTGTGGGTAAAATCTTCTCAGGTATTGTTGAAAGGAAAGTGCGAGTATTAGTTGAGGACCAATTGGATGAAAATCAGTGTGGGTTTAGGCCTCTTAGAGGTTGTCAGGACCAGATCTTTAGCTTACGGCAAATAATGGAGAAATGTTATGAGTGGAACAGGGAATTGTATCTATGCTTTATAGATCTAGAAAAGGCATATGACTGGGTTCCTAGGAGGAAGTTATTGTCTGTTCTACGAGATTGTGGAATAGGAGGCAAACTTTTGCAAGCAATTAAAGGTCTTTACGTGGATAGTCAGGCAGCAGTTAGAGTTGACGGTAAATTGAGTTCATGGTTCAGAATAGTTTCAGGGGTAAGACAAGGCTGCAACCTGTCTCCACTGTTGTTCATATTATTTATGGATCATATGTTGAAAACAATAGACTGGCTGGGTGAGATTAAGATATGTGAACACAAAATAAGCAGTCTTGCATATGCGGATGACTTATTTGTGATGGCGAATTCGATTGAAAGTTTGCAAAGTAATATTTCAGAGCTAGATCAGAAATGTAAGGATTATGGTATGAAGATTAGCATCTCCAAAACGAAAGTAATGTCAGTGGGAAAGAAATATAAACCGGTTGAGTGTCAAATAGGAGGAACAAAGTTAGAACAGGTGGACGGTTTCAAGTACTTAGGATGCATATTCTCACAGGATGGCAAAATAGTGAAAGAACTGTAAGCGAGGTGTAGCAAAGCTAATGCAGTGAGCGCTCAGCTACGATCTACTCTCTTCTGCAAGAAGGAAGTCAGTACCAAGACTAAGTTATCTGTGCACTGTTCAATCTTTCGACCAACTTTGTTGTATGGGAGCGAAAGCTGGGTGGATTCAGGTTACCTTATCAACAAGGTTAAGGTTACGGATATGAAAGTAGCTAGGATGATTGCAGGTACTAGCAGATGGGAACAATGGCAGGAGGGTGTCCACAATGAGGAAATCAAAGAAAAACTGGGAATGAATTCTATAGATGTAGCAGTCAGGGCGAACAGGCTTAGATGGTGGGGTCATGTTACACGCATGGGAGAAGCAAGGTTACCCAAGAGACTCATGGTTTCAGCAGTAGAGGGTAGGAGGAATCGGGGCAGACCAAGGAGAAGGTACCTGGATTCGGTTAAGAATGATTTTGAAGTAATAGGCTTAACATCAGAAGAGGCACCAATGTTAGCAGTGAATAGGGGATCATGGAGGAATTTTATAAGAGGGGCTATGCTCCAGACTGAACACTGAAAGGCATAATTAGTTTTAAATGATGATGATGATGATCCTGGTAACAGGATATATCCCTGAGAGCTCAATAAATTCGTTTCAGTACTGAAGCTGAACATAACAAAGAACCAACCTGAAAGCTACCAGCCTATAGCCCTACTAAGTTCATGTTTCAAAGTCCTAGAAAGAATGATTCTAGAGCGAATAAGCCATTAATACTAGAACACATTTCCAATTAACAGGCTGGATTCAGATCCCCATCGCAATTGTGCCGTACAGGTACTCAGTTTACTAACATACATTGCGGCTAGGTTTCAGGAACAGTTGAAAACTACAGTATTTGACTTTACTGTGGCATATGATGTGGTTGCGGCATGCCTTTTCAATTAATACAGGAAACAGTAAGAGTAAAATGAGACATGTAAATCATGATGGGCGTGATGGGCTACCTTAAAGCTCAGTACTCACCACACTGTGTGTGTGTGTGTGTGTGTGTGTGTGTGTGTGTGTGTGTGTGGTATACCAAATATGACATCTACAGTATTTATACTAGATGACAGACTTGTCCTTGCCACGTGCAGTGAGTTGATAGAGGAAGGCAGCAATATCGTATTGGAAGACCCTACAGTGCTGGGGAGATACTTTTCCGGCTGGAGACTAATTCTAAACAAGAAATGTCGTGCTTACACCTCAATAATAAACAAGCACATCTAGCGTTCCAAGTATATTCCAGAACTACTTAATTTGCTATAAGCCTTTCCCAAAATATTTAGGGATAACGATGGACTGAACATCATCGTTTAAAAAAGATCTAGAAAAGACACTAGCAAAACTCAACACCAGGAACAGTGAAATCCATAAACTGTGTGGTGACACTTGAGGTACAAACGCAACCAGCCTCAGAACACCAGCATTTAGTCTTATGCAATTGATTGACAAATACTGCTCTACAGTCTAGTCAAACAGCGAGCATGTGAAGAACAGTGACACAAACTGAATGAGACCATGATAATATTAATGGCTGTCTTAAAAGCACTCACCTACCTTGGATACCTGTTTTGAGTCATATTGCTCCTCCTCATATTCGCAAACAGGAAAAATGAGATAAGGAATAGAACAAAATTTTAGCCAATCCCCACCTTCCACTGCACAGTGACAAGGCGGATGATACTCTGCAGAGGCATAAGTCTAGATCTCCCCCACTACGATCAACAGAACTTTTGAGGGACCATTTCAAAAGTTAATGATATGTGAAGAGAACACTGAAAGCCTTGAAACCTACTCAGACTCCATTATCGACACCTTCACTACAGCCAGGAATGGAACTGCTTCGCCACACATGGAAACCAATCAACAGAAACAGAGTGTCACATGGAATCTATCGTAATTTATTTTATAAATGGGAAATAACCGAATTACCGACCTGCAAGTGTGAGCACCTTGTCAGGCTGTTCACCACATTGTCAACAAATGCACTCTTACAGCACAACCAAGAGAAGAATGTGATTTCTTCGAAGTATCAGACTAAAGAGTCTGATTGAATTAATAGACCCAACTTTAACATTTCATTTTATATGTACACTGTTTGTATGATTTGCTTTATCTTTGTGACTACACAGGAAAATCATATCAGTTTTTTCTAAATATTATTTTTATATATTATGCCAAATCTATGTAAGCCATACCAGTAATCTAAATAATAAACCACCCTCTTCTGCTGATCTGATGGAGGACTGTTTTAACACAGGATACATTTGTACTGAGATGTAGGCTATTTTATGTTCTGCAGCCACCTGCTAGCAATTGACTGTTTGAAATGTTGTTTCATTTCTCAGAAATTTACCTTGCAAAACTGAACAAGAACATCTTTTATGAAATTCTGTTTTTGCCATTAATAAACTTTATTATTGCAAGTTTTTTTAATTCTGGCACTGTATTCTGGTTTTTGTATCCCATATCCTCACTTTCACCATTCGGTACAGGACTAAGCGAATTTGCGACGTGTCAATTTTACTACTGGTGTGATCGCTCCACCATCTAACTGTGATGTCACCTCAGGGCTAACGCGCATGGGTGAGTCCTGTCATAGTGAAAAAAATGCTTCTATCACTCTCACGTCACGCCATCAAAGTGAACTGCACCCACAAAAGGTGGCAATAACTAAACTTTTTTTCAAAATCCAAGCGTAATTCATTGATGTGCATTTTGAAGAGATGGTCATTATTTGCTAACTGATAAGATGTATCATAACAAAGAATAGTGGGTACAACACCTTTCGAGTGACAGGCTAATTTGTGGAAAGTTTTACACAATATTTCATAAACTTTAACAACGTACAGAGGAACGTTTTCATTATTTTCAAATGGCTTTGAGCACTATAGGACTTAACATCTATGGTCATGAGTCCTTTTCAAATGTGTGTTGAAATTTTTGATGGCTTACTTCTCATTTTACCTGCATTAAGACAGGAAAATACGAACATGAGATTGTCTGTGCCAGATGAACACAAGAAATTGAAAACATTATTCATCCAGTCCTTTAATTTTCATAGTTATATCCGAATAATCCAACTTTTTGTCGACAAGCGTCTGTCTTTTTTCCACTTCTATAAGAAAATCATTATCGGTATTATCTTCGTGCACAGTCAAGTTGTGCGAACTGCGAATACTTTGATGCAATGTTTGAGTGCCCCTCACTGCGTTTACATGCGACACATCTTCCAGAAGACGAAAACCGAATTTCGGAAACAGTTGCTCGCTGTCGCGTTTACATGTGAAGGTCTGAAGTGGATTTGCTAGCCCAGTTAAATGTGGTGCCTGGAAAACAGCTGTTTCAGTTCGTGATTTAGTCAGCACAATCGCTATTTATCTTCAATTAGACGAGGTATAAACAGCTTCAGTCTAATATTTCTACTCATCCTTCACTGCACAAAGTGCGACTCCGTCCATATTAGCCGAAAATTTTTAAAACCTAGACGAAACCTGATAGCCCAGGCACCTTTCAAAACCGGTTTCGTTTACATGGGAGCGAAAATCGATTGCGGAATTGGAAAACCGGCAACCAGAAGCAGATTTCCAGAATCGATTTTGAAGTGTTTACATGACCATCCAGAAGCGCTATTTGGAAGTCGGTTAACGAAATCCGGTTTTGGGAGCCCCATGTAAACGGGGTGATTGTGTCCATAGCTGGAAAGTAAATGAGGAGAGGAGAATGCTCGCGGAGTGACAATTTTGTCACCCATTCGCGTATGGCTATCAAAACCTGGCGCCGTCGTGACAGTTTGTCGCAGGATTGTTCGCGGGTCTGTTAGCAACAGACTGGACAAGAGTGACGAATCTAAAGAGTCACAGTGACAAAAATCAGCAGTAGCCGCTAGCCCATACCAACTCCGTTGACATTTAATGTGAATTTGCCTTATATCTGCGGTTTAGTTATCTTTGGCATAAAGTGCGCCATTTCCAAAACTTGGAAACCTGTTGTGTGTTGTTAATAGAAGTTACAGAGTTTGACACTGTAAGTCCCTTTCGTTTGTATCTTTAATATCAGACAAAAGTGATTGATTTTTTAGGATAATTATGTTACCTTTCTTCGTCATAATGTTTTTGGCCGTTTGTGTTGGTCTTAAGCTTGTTTGCAAATGTGAACTTACGTGTAAGCCCTGTGTGAATTGTCATTCAAAACATAGAGGCCATAACATTTGTTGCTGCATCATTCCGAAGTGTAAGTGTAACTGTTTGTACAAGTCTTTGTTGCAAACGCCAAGTATTTTCCATACTTACGTTGGTAGGTCTTATGATTAGCGCCGAGTTTCTGTCGTGACATTTTTGCTAGTGCTGGTGTTGAATACTGTCGACACTTTTGGATACATAGGGCCGTTGTATTACATTACTTCATAGGCTTTAACAATTTTCAAAACTGTGTGCAAATAACATGCTCCTCAGTCCACACGTTTAATCAAAGGTACTACGAAACACGCATACGAAAAACATTCAAAGTTAAGTTTGTTAGGTTGCGACTCGGCGAGAGATTCTCAGTTTGGATAACATATAAAAATGCCCTCATACAGATATTTTGTTGGGAAATACATTAGGTGAATAATTGGAGGATATATCTATGATCAAATGACACAATTTCACTTTTTATTGGGCCTTTGAAGAAAGCTTTTCAAGCCCGTCTTCATTTTGCTAACAACGTTCAAGCATGACACTACAAGATTTGAATAAATATGGTGTGTTGAACACTTCAAAGATCTGGTCTTGGAAGTATGGAATATTGGTTAAAACATCTAAGTTACACACTTGCCGTTATCTTCATTGAAACTTCCCTGTAAAATGATTGCACAGTATTCAGTACGAAGATATGCTTGAAAGTCACATGAACCAACTGTTGAAATTCTTTAGTTTATTTCTTCAGTTAATAATTAATGATTTTTTCTATATTACAAAAAAACAAGCGTTCATATTTGTCATTGTCTCTGGCCATGATATCACCACTCACTGCAGTGAGACTGACTACTGAATTTAAACATTCAAGTAATGAAGTAAAATGGAAATGCCATGTGGCTAGGGCCTCCTGTCGGGTAGACCATTCACCTGGTGCAAGTCTTTAGAGTTGATACCACTTCAGCGACTTGTGTGTCGATGGGGATGAAATGAGGATGATGACAACACAACACCCAGTCCCTGAGCGGAGAAAATCTCTGACCCAGCTGGGCTGTTAGGCATGACATTCCGTCACGCTGACCACTCGGCTACCAGGGGTGGACAGCAATGAAGTGAACCTGGAAGGATGGACCTCAGATCGTACTTTTGTGTTCAAGCAAAATAGAATATGTACTAGACATGTGAGTGTGAATATATGTTGTGCAGTTCAATGGAATAAGGAACCAAATGATAAGATGACCTGGTTACTCTGCTAAAATATGTTAACATACCTTGTCACATGGTTGTATCAGAGCTGTCAGTATCAAAAAGCTGCATAGGCTAACTATGAAAGAAGAAGAAACATGACTATATACTAATTCATGCAAGATCATTGTATTCCAGGATATGATTATCTTACAGAACTACAGTCTAAGCGAGAAGCTAAGGCAGTTACTGAAATCCAAAGCTGATTTGAGAGGAGCAATAATTGTTTAGGAAGAAGAAAAGAGGGGGGGGGGGGGGGGGAGAGTGAGAGCGCACGAGCGAGCTCCCCCCAGTGTTGAAACATTAAACCCAATTTTAATGGATTATAAAATCGTCATTACAGTAATAATAATAATAATAATCATGAAAAGTTTTGAAACCAGGCAGGGTCTGTTTCGAACATAAGTCTCACCATCTAGCCCTGTTTTCCCACCATCTTTCTTTGTATACTCTGGTTTAGTCCTCACCTTTTCTTTTTTAATCACTCTCCTCCACACCTTCCAGCCATCGTGAGACATTATTTATAAAATCTACCGTAGCGTTTTAGCTAGTTAAAAAAATGACCACTACTGCCTACTTATATGAAACTACTCACTGGTGAAACATAAATGACACTTGGAACAGAAACATCTTGATCTTTAGTGAAGAAAGAGGAATGTTAAAAGAAAAAAGTGTTTCTTCTTTGCTGATTGTAAGAAACTACTAAAAGCCATGCTACCACATGTGCTAGTTTTAGCACGCGATGTGACCTTGTAATTCATAAGGCGAGCTCTTGAACAACAGTCATCCATCACCTTCCTCCAGTGGGAGAAATAATATAAATAAGCACAGTAAGATGGAATGTTGGGAGCGTGCATCTCCTTGGCAATATATGCCTCTACATAACTGTTGTGGGCCAAGTTTCGTAGTTCACTTTGCCGCCGAAGATCAAAAACTGTCCTGGGCTCCTCACTCAAGGTGGTCTCTCTATCAGTGAATTGATTCTTGTCAAACACCTTGCAATCTGTTTTATGATTGCATACATATCCTTTGCTTATTGGTTATGTTTCAAATTCTTAAAACTCGCTCTCTGCCCTCGCTCTCCAACCCCAGTTGCGCTGAGTTGTATAATGAGCCTGACTTAACTGCTTCATCCTCTTGACTTGTCACATGATAGTCACAGGCCCTGGTTAAATTCATAATCAGTTAATTCAACATCTGAATGTTAATCAAAGACTCCATCCACCGAGCGTCTTCAACAATATTTAGCTAGAAAATCAAGCAAAACGCAAACATCTGTTGGCATCTACCGACCAATTAGCAACATCATGTTGTGCAAACTGTTTGGAAGGATGGTACCCCAATGATTATGCCGGCTTCTTGAACCACAGGACCTTTGTGCTCCTACAGTGTGCTTTCTGAGACAGACAATCCACAACTGACCATCTGGTTTGAGAGAGGAATCAGATAAGCATTTTTCCAAATGGGAACACCTCATTGCAGTATTTTTTGATTTTGATAAGGAATAAAACACCACTTGGTGTCATCACATTTTACTTTCCATCCATGACTGGGACTTTCAAGGCTCCCTAGCAATTTCTTTGTTAGTTTTTATCCAATTGGTTGTTTTGGATTCAAGTTGGTACAGAACTAAGATCCTTGTGGGGACCAATAGAATGGCACCTTGCTTTGTTTCATGCTGAATCAAGGACTAGTGACCTCTGTTGGACCACTCGTCACATCTGCACTGTATGTCAACAACATTTGTGCTTGGTATAACTCCACCCATAGGTCTGCTGCCTGGATACTTTCCCATGACTTCTATTATCTTCCACAAAACTGATAGTCATGTATTTCTGTTGTACCAAGGTCCATCCTGACCCAGAACTTTACTTGGATATGCAGCACTTGAACATTGTTGCACAGACCCATTTTTTTTGGACTCTTTGATAAAAGGCTGTTATGGCTGCCCCATATTTGACACTAACAACTAGCTGCATGCGGAAGCTTACTGCTCTCTGCCCATGTCTTTTGAGGTGCAGATCGCACTACTTTCCTACACATTTACGAGGCCCTGATCTAGTCCCAATTGGACTATGGTTGTCAGGTCTATGGCTCAGTGGCATTGCAGCTTTGAATTTGTTAAATACCATCCATAGTAGTGGAAAAAGACTGGTTACTGGCATCTTCGGGACTGGTTTCACAGGTAGTCTCCTTGCAGAGGGAGGAAACGAAGATTGTCCCTTCAGTTCTGTGATACCAACTTTTGTTCACTTACACAGTCAACATCCAACAATTGCCTAATCATCCAGTTTTGCAGATTTTTTGCTTACAAAGATAGCCCACTGACACCCATCTGTTGGTGGTATTACAAGTTGCTCTGCACCTGAAGGCCATTTGCCTGGACCTTCACCTTAAAACATGTTCCCCATATATTCCCACCCTCTGTCCTCTTTGTTAGTATCCATACTGTGAATTAGAATCGATCTATTTCAGGGACTTAGAAGTTTGTCACCCGCATCATCTTTCGGCGATTCTTCCTCTCTGTTCCTCAGAAGTACCAGGATGATTTACATTTACACTGAAATCTCTAAAACGGTGGATAGGATGGCATGTGCTTTTATATCTCTCACTGGTGAGGAACATTTGTTTGTGGAAACTAAGTACTATTATTACGGCAGAGCTGGTAGCCATTGAATGAGTCGCACCTTTTATTGAACAGATCTTGCTTGAGACGTTTCAATTTTTAGTCACTCATTGACCAGTTTCCAGGCTACTGATCCATGTTACTCTTGCCACCCTGCGATGTCTGCCATTCACAACATTTTCTCTGATCCTAGTTGTATTTCCTGCTCAGCTGTCTTTCTCAGAGTTTAAAGTCGTGCGTATCCCAGGGATTGTATGGCTGACCATTTGGCTAGAGAGGCGATTAGTTGCCCTGCATTCACTTTGATGATCTCACATGTAGATTTTCGGGTGCAAATAAGACTTCTTCTTACTTTGAGATGGACGACACCTAGTACTGTCCCCTCTAATAAACTTTACACTATGAAGGAGACTGCAGCTGCATGGAGCTCCTACCTTCCATTACTCCAAGAAGTAATCCACAGTCCTAAATGGCCTCCACATTGGTCATACCAATTAACCCATAGTTTTACTTTATGTGATGAGCACATCCACACGGTAGAGTCTTACAGACAGAAGCTCATGTCTTGATGGAATGTCGTTTGGGCTCCCAAAAGTTAAATTCGTATTGGATTCTTTGCAATATTGGCAGACGACCCATGGACAGTAGGTCTGGTTTTCTGTTTTCTCCATGAAAGTGGTTTTTATTCCCAGTTGTAACATTTTAAATTAGTTTTGGTGCGGGGGCAGGGTGGAATGTGTTGGGCGTCTCCCGCTGCATGTTGGGTCTGGGAGACCCTGGATCCAACCCTTTGCCAGCTTCCTTGGATATCCTTTTTACTTTGTTTTAATTTTATTTAGATGCTGTTAGCCACCTGCTGTAATGAACTGGGAGTGGGACAGATGTGGAAGGGACAGCACCCGTTACATGCAGAGCTCTTGGGACATTCACTTGGGGCCACTTAGCTTCTGACTTGATTATTTCTCAATTGTCTTATTTTATTATTGTCAGTCCAACTGATATCCATTACATTTTCAGACTTCTTGCTTTTACTGTTATGAATTTCCCTGTTAGGAGCATTCTTTACTCTGTAACTGTCTTCGCCCTTAATCAGATTGGTGGGGGTTTTGGACGTGGCTCATGTTCCTTTCAGCACATATAAACCCTGGGAGATCCTTCGTCTGCTCTGATCTATATGCTGATCCAATCCATATAATTTACTTCTCTTTAAATTAATTCTCACCTCTGGCACCAAAATTGCTGTCATACCTTGATTTTTACCACTCCTACATATTTTCATAATTCGATCAAGTTTCTGGCTGACATCACTAACTTCAGATGAATTCTCTCTTGACCAAGGGATGGATGACCTCACATTTAATCCTACCCACCCACCCAACCAGCCAACCCACCTCTGGTTTTGAAGGTATGCATGCTGGTATCATTCCTACTCAACGTGTGGTGCAAGCAAAGGCCAAAAGTGACTCATCTTCTCACACTCTAGCCACTAGTCATGGGTACAATGACGGCTATTATCTGTTGTAACTGTAAGAGTTATTTTTACCTCCTCTTCGAGCACTTCCTATCATTTCATACAACAATATGTATTACCTTACAGGACACTTACTTCCCTGAAATATATACCCCCAGCCCAAGTAAATATTGTGACTATTGCAGAAATAGAGTAGGTTAAAAAAGAGTATAATCAGGCTGGGTCTGCACATTGGTACCTGCAGATATTTTACTGATGAAGTACCACTCAATACAGCATTTGAGACTGTGGTGTGTTTCAGTGCCCACAGTCCCTTGTGGGACAGAGCTACAACATGTAACTGAGACTGTCAAATAGGACAAATGATTGCAGATCTTGGTCTGTGTTTATTGAACAGTGGCACTGAAACAGGGCAAGTACTCACCATTAATCTTGTGATCTCTAGCTCTAACCTCTTCTTCTCAGTGCAATGCCGTGGAAGATACATGGCAGCCTCTGTGAGTGCAGTCATTTCAGAATTGTCATTCCCTCCCAAACAGTTGCCTAACCAAGTGCCCACCATGATGGGCTGTCATATTTTCCAGCCACACCCAGAACCCCGCTTCAGTAACGAGTTTCTCAATTCGGTGAAGTCTTATCACTTTCTGGGGCTGGTCTTCAATGCCTGGCTGACATGGCTTCTCCATCCTTGCCAACTTAAGTGATGTGCTGCTCACATCTTAATACTCTTTGTTGCTTCAGTGACTCAGACTGGGGCTGCTTTACAAAGCTCTGATCCCATCCACATTGCTTGTGCTGAACTCGATACACCATTGTGCGGTCCGACTTCAGACAGGAACCTTTCGGACCAGCCCTATGAACAGCCTACTTGTGGAGGCTGGAGTTCCTCTGCTACAGATCAGGTGTGAACAATTGCTGCTCAGCTGTGTGATACCCATTCCTTGCTCCCCTATTCATCCAAACTACTGTCTTCTTTCGTGCTAGGGAGATCTGCCATCCACAACAATGTTCCAGGACTGGAGCCGTGACTGCAGTTCGCATATGGTGTCTCTACTCTTAACTCCCAACTTCCTCCACTGTTACCTCTTGTCAGGGAGCAATTGTATAAGCCTCTGTGATGTGTACCATGTCGTCGGATTTGTCTCTACCTATCTTTAGACCAGAAGACTCTGTTCACCCTATGATTTTTTGCTGGCTGTGCCTGGCCATCCTTGATGCATTTCCAGGGTCGAAAGTGGTGTACACTGAAAGCTCCATGGTTGACAGAAAAACTGATTTTGCTTACTCACGTGCAAGGTACAGAGAACCATGCTCCCTGCCGAATGGGTGCAGAGCATTTACTGCAGAAATGATGGCCATTGCCTGAACCCTCAGTCATGTTTGTTCTTGCACCAGTGAAGCTTTCTTAACCGGCAGTGATTCCCTGAATAGTTTTCAAGCTATGAACAGTGCTATCCATGACACCCATTGGCCCTGACTATCCAGGATATTCTTTCTGACCTCTATCGTGCTGGACAGTTGGTTGCCTTTGTGTGGATCCATCACATCATGTTGGGGTATCAGGGAACAAACATGAATATGCTGACTGGCTGGCCAAGATGGCTATCAGGATGCCAACTTTGGATATATGGATACCAGAAATGGACCACTGGTTGCTCCTTCACCATCAATTGTTGGAGGCTTGATACACAGATTTGTGTGCCCTACTTTCTGTGAACAAACTGCGGGCAATAAAGGGGACCACGCCAATGTGGCAGTCTTCCCTTTGTGTCTCTCATGGGGAATCTACCGTCCTGTTGGCTTCACATTGGCCACACTTTGCTGACCAATGGCCACATCCTACGATGTTGTGCTGTGGTGCGTGCCTGTGTGTGGCTCACATCCTACAGGACTGCCCCAATTTGGACACCTTACATTGAAACCGTAAACTTGCTGACACTGCCTCTGGTGCTAGTGTGTGATGCCAAAGTGGCTGTGTAGGCTGCTTGAGGGATGTCCTGTCACCTGCTCTGAACCAGGAAACCTATGACTGCCTTTGCTTAGTTTTCTGGTTTGACTCCTACCCTTCCCTCCATTTTAATTATTCTTGTTCTTTTACATCTATTGTTGGTTTGCTGTCTCGTCATCGTCATTCTCTTTCCTGAGGTTTTATCAGCTTTTCCACTTTACTAGTTTTCGTGTGTTAATGGACAGTGAGGAAGCACCGGTCGGATGCCAGGAATACGTCTCCCATTGTGTAACATGTACTGCATCCCGAACAATAAATGGATAATTTTCAGCAAAACCTGTTAGGATAATCAGCTCATCTTCTTCTAGGTCAAAGGTAAGGGCTTTAACTCTCCTACTACCAGGATGTTTTGGTCTCTTTGGGTATCATTGGGGTCATATAGACCCTGAGTAACTTACACCAGATACGGTAGCAATATTTCAATGAACTAGTGTAAAACATACACTAGAGTTGTTCAATGTAACAGTAATGATTCTATTTTCATAAATTTTGCATCCAAGAAAGAAAGAAATTTAGGCTGGGCCCATTGTGCTACTCAAAAACTAGAATAAATTTTAAAGTGTTGTAAATATGAAAATGAATGAAACATTATTGGATACAATTAACTCCGAGGGAGAAACTTATATATTAAAAAAAAAAAAAAAAAAATAGTTTTCAGAACAAGGGAGATATATATTCTCAGATTGCATACAGGGTCCCAGTGGTACTAGGAGGGCTAAGATGCAAATTATTGTTTGGCGATGGAATGACAGAACAAACTCCAAACTTTTGTTCCCACTTGGAACTTAGCAGGCCTGGTGGAGGTTTATAAAATGTATTAATTAATCCCATCTGACTATCTCTGTAACTGGAAGAATGCTATCCTTATTTTGGCTTCTTTATGCTCTTTAATTTTTTATAAAAATGGTTATAGAGTTGAACACTTTAGAGACCACTTTTCAGCCGTTTTTAGAGTTTTCTGATTCAGGCTCAGTTCCTGTTCATTAGGGCGTTTGATTTTACTTTCCCCAGACACTACTAAACAATTGTAAAACACAATAAAATGTCAGTTAATTTGAGTACCAGCAGAATATGGGACTATTTCTATGGCATCTTTGTCTAGTAATTCTTTTTTTAAGGCCCTACATGCTCGTGTTTTCTATGCTATCACTACCTGCTCTTTCGCTGCTCCCCCTCCTATTCTATTCTTTCTACAGCTTTGGAATGTCACTTGCCTGTTGCCTACCCTTCTGTGGGTTTACTGGTTGGCCCTCACCTCACTTTCCACTGCCGCTATTTCCATCTTCCCTCTTTTTCCTGGTCCCCATGTTTTCTCCCAAACACTCTGCCTTGGTTAGTTTTCGGATAGAGCTCTCTCAGGGTCTGAAAGCCTTAGTCACGTTATTGCGTTGTTTGTGCCACCCACTCTTGTGAGACTTTCGGAATGCTATTGTTTTTTATACCAGTGGCTCCAAATCCACCAATTGCATGTGATATGCCTTCATGTCTTGTGATGGCATGGAGCACCATATCTTGCCTTCCATGTGTGGTGTGTTTGTTGTGGAACTGATGGCCATTTACTAGGCTCTGTACTTTGTTACACGGTCCTCCCTCACCAGAGGTTTGCTCTGGATAGACTCGATGAGTGGTCTTCAGGCTATCACCTGGTGTTTTTCCTGCCACCTCTTGGCCTCTGCTGTTCACAAACTTGTTGCTGATTTTCATTGTGCTGTTTTTCAGTTGGTATCCTTTGGGTTTCTGGCCACTTGGATATCTTGTGTAATGAGCTTGTTGAATGTTTGCCTGGGGGTCAGCCATCTATTCCCTGTTCAGTTACCCTTCCAGGAGGAATTTGTGACTTTGTCGGATTCCTTTTTGCCCAGTTGTGAGCCGATTCTTGGGGTTCACCCTATCTCCTCTCCCAGCAAGAATCATAACAGTTTGGCCTGTGGTTTTTTACTCCGTGAAGTGCACCCATAGTCTAGGGGTAGCTTCTTTGATTAGTAATCAGAACGTCCTCGGTCCTAGGTTTAAACCTCTCAACTGCTTAAATTTTGAAAAAAAAAAAAAAAAATCGTCAGCAATGGGGCCAAAGACTCCCAGCATAAGGAGTCACCCTCATTCTGCCAGCAGCCTTGTGAAAAAGGGCAGAGGAGTGGACAGAGGTTCAGGGCACTCTCTTGCCTTTGGGGTGGGAAACTGTCTCTAAAAGGCAAAGGAATCAGCAGTGATTTGTGGAATGAGGCTGTAGGAGGCAATGGAAACCACTGCCTTAAAAACTAGTAGTGTTACACACAGGACATGTGGCCTGTAATTGAAAAAGTCATGATCTCACCATTGGCAAAAGATTTTGGACTAGTCCTCCATTCAGATCTCTGGGAGGGGACTGCCAAGGGAGAGGTGACCATGAGAAAAGATACAATAACCAACAAAGGGATAATGTTTTACAAGTCAGGTTGTGGAATGTAAGAAGTTCGAACATGGTAGGGAAGCTAGAAAATCTGAAAAGGGAAATGCTGAGGCTCACTCTAGACATTTGGGTGTCAGTAAAGTGAAATGGAAAGAAAGCAAGGATTTCTGGTTTAGGATGAGTATAGGATAATATCAACAGCAGCAGAAAATGGTGTAACAGGAGTTGGATTCGTTACAAACAGAAAGGTAGGACAGAGAGTGAGTTACTGTGAACAGTTCAGTGATAGGGTTGCCCTCATCAGAACTGACAGCAAGCCAACACCGACAACAGTAGTGGAAGTATACACGCTGATATTGCAAACAGAACATGAAGACATAGAGAAAGTATATGAGGATACTGGATGGGTAATTCAGTATGTAAAGGAAGATGAAAATCTAAAAGTCGGGGGGGGGGGGGGGGGGGGATTGGAATGCAGGTGCAGGGGAAGGAGGAGGAGAAAGGGTTACGGGAGAATATGGGCTTGGTACTTGGAATGAGAGTGGAGAAGGACTAATTGAGTTCTGTAATAAATTTCAGCGGTTAATAGCTAATACCCTGTTCAGGATTTGCAGGAGGGGGAGGTATACTTGGGAAAGGCCGGGATGTATGGGAAAATTTCAGTTAGATTACATCATAGTCGGGTAGAGATTCTGAAATCAGGTGTTGGATAGTAAGATGTACTCAAGGGGAGATGTAGACTCAGATCACAATTTAGTAATGATAAAGAGCAGGCTGAAGTTTAAGAGATTAGTGAGGAGTAATCGGCATGCAAAGAAGTGGGGTATGGAAATACTAAGGAATGAAGAGATGTGCTTGAAGTTCTCTGAGGCTATAAATACTTCAATAGTGAAGAGCTCCGTAGGCATTTCAGTTGAAGAGAAATGGACTTATCTAAACAGGGCAATCACAGAAGCTAGAGAGAAAAATGTAGTACAAGAAAAGTAACTGCTAAGAAAGCATGGATAACAGAAGAAATACATCAGCTGATTAACCATGGAAGTAAGTACAAAAATATACAGGGAAATTCAGGACTACAGAAGTGCAAGTCAGTCAGGAATGAAGTAAATAGGAAATAGAGGGAAGCTAAAGTGAAATGGCTACATGAAAGATGTGAACAAATTGAAAAAGAAATAGGATATTGAAAAATAGGAAAGTCAAAACAGCCACCAGGGTCAATCCATACCAAGTGGTCCAGCACTGGTTGCTTGACCATCTCAGAAAAATTTTATATTTGCTGGGTGAATTCCCCAATGCTTAGTAGCCACAAAATATTTTTTTAAAAATTTATTGTTTATTATTTTAAAATGGTGGCCATATTTGTTCCAGGCTGCATGCGTATTTTCGTATTTGCAAGCATCTACATTTTTTACAATTATTCAGTAATGGATTGTCCTAAGCCTTTCAGATAAAATGCATGTAGTTCAACACACTCTGGGCTACAAATTAACATCATTATCACTTATCTGAATGTATTCTTTAATATATTTTTAATAGTTCAAAGTTATCAGCCCCAAATAAAAAAAACTCAATTTATTAACAGTAGTTTTCCAAAGAAAGATTAATTTCTCAGCTTTAATATTTTTTGTGCTATTACACTGTATAGTATAGTAACTTTTTATTGAGTATCAATGGTGAGCAGCTTACAGTTAAAAAAATACATTATTTTAAAATATGAATTTCTTAATTTTTCTATTTTGTGGCCTGCAATATCTTTCTTGGGGGACCAGATGAAAATCTAAAAATTTCACAATCAATAGACCTTCATGATATCAAACTTAAGTATAAATTTCAACTTTGAGATTCAGTTGAAAGTTATGGGAAAAAGATTACAAACACGACTCAAAAATAAGTTTTTTAACATCTGTGATATCTGGTAGGCTAAGCAAATAAAGTATACCAGTTGCATAATGTAACACACCACATTACACTAGCTAATGATTATTTGTTGAAACAGTGCAGTGGTAATTGTTTCAGCAGGCTAACAATTGCTTCTGCAGGCCTACACAAGTCTGATTGTTGTCTTCCCCCTTACACCAACAATTGTCTACTCACATTTATTTAGCTAGAAGTTCTTGAAGTGTGCAGTTGAAAAATGGTGCCTCACTGTTCTGTTGGTATTAGTATTAATGAAGCATGTTATAAAAGTGTGTATGGAGTGTATCCTAAAGACATTACTTTAATCGAAGATTACAGTGAAGAAGAAAGAGTTGTTTTATTTGCAAGTTGGCCCAGAGGCCAAATCAACATGCAAGTACCATGAAATGAAATACTTAAAAAAATTTCATCACCTTTTTGGTCAGTCTTGCATGGACCCTTTGAAACCTATAACATAAGAAACCTATAACAAAAGGTCTGCAAGAAATAACATTTGATCATTATTCTAAAAATAAAAGACCTTTTTTCAATCTCATATCAGGAAAATCATTGTGTCCAACATGTTATTCTAAGATATTTGTAATTCACAAGAGGAAGGATAGTGAAACCTCAGATACAGAATTTTGTGACGTATCAGCAACCATTAAAAAAGTGGATGCAGCTTGTGAAATTCTGGATATATCGCCAGCTAGTAAAATTAGAAAACTAAGTCAAGATAAAAGACAAAGTGCCTTGAATACAAAAATTGAGAAAGTGGCAGCTACAGTCAAAAAGAATTTGGAAGTTTCATTTCAAGATACAATTTTTACGAAATCAGATGGAAGTTCTAAAACTTCACCAACCGAATGTGATAATTTGATAGAAAAACTAAAAACTAAATGCTGTACTTCAAGCGAAGAGGATAAAACTAAGATTATCAGTTTACTGCTGAATGCTTGGAGTCGAGCAAAAGTTAGTGATGAATTTAATGTGTCAGAATGTCTTGTTA
This sequence comes from Schistocerca serialis cubense, assembly GCF_023864345.2. Classification (NCBI taxonomy): domain Eukaryota; kingdom Metazoa; phylum Arthropoda; class Insecta; order Orthoptera; family Acrididae; genus Schistocerca; species Schistocerca serialis. The sequence continues at coordinate 463,555,556 of NC_064639.1, forward strand.
AGTTAACAAGGCAATTAGTAAAAGAATAGGGAATTTTAGCAGCATTACAAAAGAAAAGTGCATCTAATTTGGTATATGAAAACGCAATAAAGTTATTAAGTATTATGACTATGACAATGACGGCCGTTTGAAGTCTGGCAAAGAAGACTGTGTTTCTGTGAAAGAAAATGGTTCTAAGAGTCAAAGACAAAAAAGGTTAATATTGTGTAATTTAAATGAACTATTCGCTGAATTTAAGAAAGAAAATCCTGACATTAAAATTGGAAGATCAAAGTTTTGCAAGTTGAGACCAAGGTGGTGTATTGTTGCAGGGGCATCTGGCACCCATAATGTTTGTGTTTGTTTGTATCATCAGAACATAAAGTTGATAATAGATGGGGCCAATCTTAGAGTTGACTATAAAGACCTTTTGGAAGTTATGGTACACAGTATTGTCAGTTACAGTTGTATGATCAAGGGAAGATGTGAAGATTGTCCAGACAAACAAGCTTACTTTATGTGTTTGAAGAAGCCGAAGACGACGATTTGATGCTTGACGATATAAAATACAAACAATGATGGGTGACACAAGACAGAACTGAAATGGTGACAGTCATAAAATCACGAGAAGAGTTTTTTGAAGTGTTGGTGGCTAACCTTGAAAATCTGAAAATGCATAATTTTATTGCAAAAGATCAAAGTAAATTTTTGAAAGAAAAAAAGCTAACCTTGGCAGCTGATGAATGCTTAGTTCTTCCTGACTTTTCAGAAAATTATTCCTTTGTTGTTCAAGGTGAAGTACAAGGGCACCACAGGATAAACAAACAGGCCACAGTTCATCCATTTGTATTTTATTATAAAGATAAACTAATGAGCCACAGCCTTTGAGTCATAAGTGACTACCTTGAACACAACACTATAGCAGTTCACAGTTTTCAAACAAAATTAACAAACTATGATAAACAGCACCACCCTCCCATAAAAAAACTGATTTACTTTTCGGAGGTGGCAGCAAGTCAATGCAAAAATAAATAAATAAATAAAAAAAATTATTAACATCTCCTTTCATAAAGAAGATTTTGGGTTTGATGTAAAATGGCACTTTTTTGCTTCATGCCATGGGATGCATGCTTGTTATGGTGTTGGAGGCTACAACAAAGCTAGCTGTCACAAAAGCAAGTCTGCAGTGGACCAAAGACAATCATATCATAACTCCTCAAGAAATGTTTCAGTTCTGTAAAAAACATATCAAAGGAATTACCTATGTTTTTGTACAATGTGAGGAAATACAAGAAGTCTATGACAGTGTCGTGAAGGAAAGGTACAACACTTGTCACAAGATTAAAGGCACTTGCTCTTTTCATTGTTTTGTACCCCATTCACACAACTTGCTGAAGTGTAAGATCACATCAACTTTGCCTGGTAGTGAACTTCATCAATGTGGAAAACTTGTTCTTCAAAATAAATACATCGTGGCTTGTTTTTCGATGAACAGTGGTGGATTGGTGAAGTTGATAATATTGACTGTCGAAACCAAGATGTACATGTTGTATTTTATCACCCTCCAGGCTAAGGACAACTTTTTTTAAAAAAATGAGAAGGATCAAGTTCTGGTGCGACTTAAAAATGTACAAAGGAAGCTGTCTCCTGTGTAATTTACAACTGTGACTGGGTGAACTTATAATCTAACACCGAAACTGAGTGAACAAATTTCTCAAATGTTCAATGAGCGATGTACTAAAAACAAATAGCAAGAGAACAATATAATGTAATTAGTAGGCTTATTTTCAATAAAAAAGTAAGTAATCATAGATATGCTTAAATTATATACTGTAACTGATATATTTTATTCCATAAGCCTAGATATTGCAGATGTTAAAAAAGTATTTTTGACTGATGTTTGTAATTTTTTCCCCATAACTTTCAATTGAATCTGAAAGTTGAAATTTATACTGAAGTTTGATATCATAAAGGTCTGTTACCTTGGAAGTTTTCAGATTTTTATATGGTCCCCCAACAAAGATATTGCAGGCCACAAAACAGAAAAATGAAAAAAAAATCCATTTTTTAAAATAGTGTATTTTTTAAATGTAAGCTGCTCACCATTGATACTCTATAATGTTACTATACAATACAGTGTAATAGCAGAAAAAAATATTAAAGCTGAGAAATTAATCTTTCTTTGGAAAACTACTGTTCAAAAATTGAGTTTTTTTAATTTGTGGCTGATTACTTTGAACTATAAAAAATATGTTAAAGAATACATTCAGCTAAGTGATAATAATTTTTATTTGTAGCCCAGACTGTGTTGAACCAAATGCTTTTTATCTGAAAGGCTTAGGACAATCCACTACTGAATAATTGTAAAAAATGTAGATGCTTGCAAATATGAAAAAATGCATGCGGCCTGGAACTAATATGGCCACCATTTCAAAACAATGAACAATAATTAAAAAAAATATATTTTTGTGACTACTAAACATTGGGGAATTCACGCAGCAAATATAAAATTTTTCTGAGATGGTCAAGCAACCAATTATTTTTTTCTTGGACCACTTGGTATGGATTGACCCACTGGTGAAATTAAATGCAAGGGTGATAACATTAAGACTGCAGTGGGAATTACACTATTAAATGTGGAAGAGAGAGCAGATAGGTGGAGAAAGTATATTGAGGGCATCTGTGAGGGGGAAGACTTATCTGATGATGTGATAGAAGAGGAAACAGGAGTATATAACGAAGAGACAGGGGATCCAGTATTATAATCAGATTTTAGAAGAGCTTTGGAAGACTTAAATAAGACAGAAGGGATAGACAACATTCCATTGCAGTTTTTAAAGTCATTAAGGGAAGTGGCAACAAACCTATTATTCACATTAGTGTGTAGAATGTATGAGACTGCAGATATACCATCAGACATTTGGAAAAACATCACCCACACAATTACAAAGAGTGTGAAAGCCGACAAGTGCAAGAACTACCACATAAGCCGCTTAACATCTCGTGCATCCACATTGCTGCCAAGACTAATATACAGAAGAATGGAACAGAAAATTGTGAATCTGTTAGATGACGATCAGTCTGACTTTAGGAAAGGTAAAGGCACCAGGAGGCAGTTCTGACATTGCATTTAACAGCTGAAGCAAGACTAAAAAAAAGAAAATAAAGACATGTGCATAGGATTTGGAGACTCGGGTAAAGCTTTTGACAATGAAAAATAGTGCAAGATGTACAAAATCCTGAGAAAAATAGGGATAAGGTATAGTGAGAGATAGGTAATACATGATAGTATAAGAATCAAGAGGGATCAATAAGAGTGGAAGACCAAGAAGGACACGGATTAAAAAGGGTGTAAGAAACGGATGAGGTCTTTTGCCCCAGCTATTCAGTCTGTGCGTCAAAGAAGGAAGCAATGATGAAAATAAAAGAAAGGTTTAAAATGGGAGTTAAAATTCAAGGTGAAAGGATAAACCACTCAGAAGACTGAACACTCAAGATATATTCTGACTTCCCTCCCCACCCCCTCCTCCCTCCCCCCCCCCCTCCACCCGACCCGCACCTTTTGGCCCTTCGCTCCAAGTGTACCCTCCCACTCTTCGTGTCACAAGTGTTAGCAGATGACCCTTGTGCAGTTACATCTGTCCTCGGTTTTCTTCGTGAAAGCAGTTTGGCCTTCCAGATGTAAGTGCCTGAATTTCCTTCCAGAATTATAGTACCTCAGTTAGCATTGGCATTGGTTTGGGAGGCCTTCAGCTTTGCCTTCATGCCAGGCACATTTTTCCTACCCTTTCCCTATGTTTTGTCTGGTCTTTTATACCATTGTTTTTCCCCTTTTCTTTTCGTGCTCCCCTGGTGTTGTCACAATTGAAGGGGGGATGGGTTGGTGGCGGTGCTGGTGCTCAGTCACATGTAGTGGCCTCTGGGGCACCTCTGTTCTTGCCCCCCCTGCCCCCCCCCCCCTCCCCTCCCCCCTCATGTTCTTTACTTTTCCTGCCACCCTCACTTACATTTCAAACTACAATTTGCACACCATTCAGGCTACTGGAATGTACCCAAATGGTATTTCAGCTTTATAATGCAGTACAACCCTTTCAGCAGTTTGTCAGTGAGAGAACACACGAAATTTTGTTTTGTTGTGAAGATTGATGACATTCTCTTCATGTCTAATGGTGGAGCAGAGTATCTTGACTGGTTTTGCAGATTTTTGATGGCTGCATGAATACTGGTTGATCATTAATCAATCAAAATATGCCATTGGAGCAGTAATAATACAGTTTCTGGAATATTCAATAATCGGTGCACAAGGAATTCTTCTGCAAGAAAGTGTCCCCACAGGGGCCCCATGACTCTTTGGTGAGTATGTGTTTGGTGGCTACCATGGGGCCTCAGCCTCTGCATCACTGCTTTCACTTTCTGTGCTGCGAACCTTCACTTCATCTGTTACCTCCTCTGACTTTCTGTTGGATGGTCCTTTTGGTGCAGATCCTGCTTCGACTTGGTTCACGAGTTTGGTCTTGATTTCCAGTTTCACATCCAGTACTATCTTCACATTCCATTAATGGTTATATGCTCCCTATTCTTGGGTTTCCCTGCCATCTTTTCCAAATTTTACAGAAGTGCTCATCATGCAGGGACATTCACCCACTGTGGTGTACGCTCCACCTCTGTGCCCTTCTAACCTGGCACCCTGCCTTCTTGTTGTCATAGTACATATCCAAAACCTAGCATGGTAGCCTTCCTGTTATGGGGAGCTTGTCAAGTACTTGCATGCTGGTAGCACCTCACCTGACCACACAGGAATCGCACTGTTGGTGCCTGCCCTTCACAGTCCCCATGTATGCGGAATATGTGCCTGTCACAACTGGGCCATGGAGATTCCTAGTAATGGATTGCTGGCCAGGTAACATTTGCTGTGGCTGGGTAGCATCCATTGGGGAGCCCACTTTTGGAGCGGGTGGCACCATGGTGGACAATTCCCACATGAAGTGAATTAAACTTTCCCCTGCTGGTGGTCACGTGGCCACAGCAATCTCTTTGAATGTAAAGTTGTCCTATGATGCAGCAAAATATGATCCCAATGTGTTCCCTTCCCTGACACTGTGGGAGGAACGTAGGACTAGACGACAATGAGAAAAATTCTTCCCCCAATACCTGGTCTGCACAAGGACTGATGGGGACATCTTTTTGGCCACAAAGCCTTTATTTTTTGTTGAACACGTTGAAGACAAAGACAGGGAAGTTTCAGCCATGTCTAAGATACAGAGCGGTTGTCTCTTGTTCAAAATGTGATCTCGCACCCAGTCACAGGCGCTGCTCTCTTGTGAAAAGTTGGGTGACATTCCCGTGACTCACTCCTCACAAGACTAAGTGTGGTCCAGGGCATCATCTTTCACCGTGATCTTCTTTAGCAATCTGACGATGAACTGCAGGCTGACTTAAAGTGATGGGGTGTGCACTTCATCCGTTGTGTCCATAGGGAACCAAGGGAAAACAGAGTTGCTACCGAGGCCTTCATCTTGACTTTAGAGGTTGATACATTACCTAGAAGGTCAAGATGATGGTTTACCAGTGGGACGTAAAACACTATATTCCTCCTCCTATGAGGTGCCTCAGATGCATGAAGTTTGGACATATGTCTTCTTGTTGCAGCCTTACTCCTGTCTACAGGGATTGTGGGAGTCTGTTGCCTGTGAAATTCCCTTGTGCCCCTTCCCCCATCTGTGTAAACTGTGGGAAGCTCCACTCTCCCTGTTTAGCAGATTGCATTATTTTGAAGCATGAGAAGAAAATCCAGGATTGTAAGACCCTGGACAAGCTCACACATCAAGATGTCAGAAAAAAGTAGAAGCATCTTAATCCTATGCAAATAACGCAATCTTAGGCTACAGCTGTAACATTGTCGCCATCTCTATCGATGGTGATTACCCTGAGTTGTGCCTCTTACAGTGGGTCCTCAGAGCTACCCACCAATATCTGCTCTCCAGGTGGTTGGGAGCCCTTCTTGTGCTTCCATTGCACACACTTCGGGAGAATAGGCTCCTCACCTACCAGGGACACTGGTCCCCATCCCCCAGCTGGAGGCACCTCATCCTTCTCCAGCTTCTTTTGCTAGAAAGAGGTCCCTCGGGATTCTCTCTTCCACAGTTTCAGCTGGTCCACAGCCAGATGTCAGTCGGTGGCTGAAGGAACCACAGGCTATCAGACTTCTTGTTCTTCCTCTGTCCCTGGAATCAGTTCAGGGAAATCTCCCCAGTCCTCATCCACTAAGGAGAAGGACAAAAGAAAGTCCTATAAGGCGAAGGAAACTCCAGTGGCCCCTATGCCACTGGACTCTGCATGTACTACTCCTGTGCCCATGGTGGAGATCCAAGTGGCCCAAGTGACCAGATCTTCCCAGACAACGTGCTGTAGAACCTATGTCATTGGATCCCCTGACGTCTCAACCTGTGGCAGCACATGACCGAGTCGTAACTTATCCCACCCTCGTCACTTCATGCCACCACAGTATTCAGACAGTGTGATGCTCCAGTGGAACTGTAATGGATTTTTCCACTACCTATTTTTCCACTACCTAGCTGAGCTAGGCCTACAGCATCTTTTAAGCACTTTGCTGTCTGTATTGCCATCCAGGAAACATGGTTTCCAGCAATTGAACCTCTGTCCTTTGCAGCTACCAAGTTTATTTTAAGAATCGTACAGATTATGGGAGGGTATCAGATGGAGTTTGCATGTATGTGCTGGACTCTATATAGTGACCTTGTGCCCCTCGATACACCTTTGGAGGTTGTGGCTGTTTGGTTAAGGGCACATCAGGATTTTACCATCTGTAATGTTCATCTCCCTTATGATTGTGTTGTGTCCCAGGATTTACTGTCTGCATTACTATCTAGCTCCCCCCACCTTTCCTGATCTTTGGAGACTTCAAAGCCCAGAACCCTTTGTTGGGGTGGAACAATGATCACTGGCTGTGGTAAAGATATCAAAACTTTGCGGGCACAGCTCGATCTTTGCCTCTTGAACTGTGGTTCCCCCACACACTTAAGTGTGGTACAAGAAACTTATTTGGTCATTGAGCTTTCCTTTTGCAGCCCTAGTCTTTTAGCCCTGATTTTTCCGGTCCCTCCCTCAGCGTTACTCTCTTGGTCACCCGCCCAGATGGGTTCTCCGTAATACTGACAGGGATGGGTTCACCTCTGCTGTCATCCTTAGCTCCCCATCACAAGGCAGTATTGATGCGGTTGTTCAGCATACAACGGTTGTCATTCTTTTGACAGCCAGTCAAGCCACCCCTCTTCCTCAGGACTCCTCATCGGAAGATGGTACACTGGTGAACCCCAGAGATCACTGTGGCCGTTGGAGATTGTAGACAGGCTCTCAAATGCCATAAACAGCACCCTTCGCTGGAGAGCCTCATTGCCTTTAAACGGCTCTGTGCCTGTGTCTGCTACCCCATATATTGACGAAAGCAAGAATTGTGGCAATGGTATGTTTCCACCACTGGATCATGTACCTCTCCATCGCAGGCTTGGGCGAAGATCAGATGCCTCTAAGACTTTGTGCGGTTGTACCAAGTATTTCCATAGCTAGTGCTGTTTACTCTGATCCAGACACTGTCGTCAAACATTTTGTTGAGCATTATGCTTGCGCTTCTGTGTCTGAGAACTACCGCCCCGCCTTTCGGCTCATAAAACAGTAGGTGGAGTGATTGACCTATCTTTTACTACCCATCATGTGGAGTCATATAATACTCCATTCAGTGAGCGTCGGTTGGTCACAGCCAGTGAGCTCCCTGCAGCTGTTGGATAAGCTGCAGCCAGCAGCAAGTCCCACTCTTAGCTCACTTATTTGTTTTATAGTTTAATTCTTAATTTCTTTGCGTGTTTTTGGGTACTTGCATAGTTTAATTCACAAATTTCGGGCATATTGTAGTACTTCAGAGGTGTAGCATCATGTTTTAGTACCCGTATAGTGTAAATTCGCATAGTCGTCAGTTATCTGTTTGTTTTGAACGGCTTGTGAGATAGAAGAGAGGAAAAGAAATTGTTAGGGATAGATTAGTACAGCACCTGTTATGTACGGATTCAGGGGGAATTGGCCGCTGTCTCTAAACAGCTGGAAGCTGTGTTGGCCGTGGTTGTCAGGCTCCGGGCTGGTGTCCTGGGCCGCGATGACATTGGGACACCCAAGGCGAGCACTTTGGCCCCTCTGGAACCTGTAGCATCGCCTTGGACCTCTGATGCCACTACGTCCTCTGATTCGGACGTCCCTGCCGGTCGACACTTGCCTGACGGTGATTGGCGAACCTTGGTGGGGCCGTGAATCCCTGGGCGGAAGGCGAAAGTTGGTGCTAGCTGCAAGGCTGTACCCTTACGCCTCCATAACAGGTTTGAAGCACTGCGCACTGCTGAAAGTACTTCTAAGCTAGAAAGGGCGGCCTCGCCTGTTGTGGCAGTGACTGGTCTTCCTGAGAGGTCCGGACAAGTGCAGAGGGTGGGATTGGTTGTCATTGGGAGCTCCAATGTTAGGCAGGTGATGGAGCCCCTTAGGGATATGGCAGCTAAGGACGGCAAGAAAGCCAATGTGCACTCCATGTGCATACTGCGGGGAGTCATCCAAGATGTGGAAAGGGTCCTTCCGGATGCCATGAAGGGTACAGTGTGCAGCCAACTGCAGGTGGTGGCTCATGTTGGCACTAATGACATGTGTCGCTATGGATTGGAAGAGATTCTCTCTGGTTTCCGGCAGCTATCTGAGATGGTGAAGGCTGCCAGTCTTGCTAGCGAGATGAAGGCTGAGCTCACCATCTGCAGCATCGTCGACAGGACCAATTGCAGACCTTTGGTGCAGAGCTGAGTGGAGGGTCTGAATCAGAGACTCAGATGGTTCTGCGACCGTGTAGGCTGCAGATTCCTCGATTTGTGCCATAGGGTGGTGGGGTTTCGGGTTCCGCTAAATAGGTCAGATGTGCACTACACACAAGAGGCGGCTACCTGTGTAGCAGGGGCTGTGTGGCATGGACTGGGTGGTTTGTTAGGTTAGACAGTCTCGGGAAAGATCAAAAAGGGCTCCAGTCTCAATGGGTACACGGCAAAGAAACGACGAGAATCAACCAAACAACAGTCTATATTATAGTTGTAAATTGTAGCTGTCTTGGAAAAGTACCAGAGCTACAAGTGCTGATAAAAAGCACTGAAGCTGAAATCGTTATAGGAACAGAAAGCTGGCTAAAGCCGGAGATAAATTCTGCTGAAATTTTTACAGAGGCACAAACTGTGTTCAGAAAGGATAGATTAAATAAAGTAGATGGTGGTGTGTTTGTGTCTGTTGGTAGTAGTTTATCTTATAGTGAAGTTGAAATAGATAGTTCCTGTGAATTACTATGGGTAGAGGTTATACTCAACATCTGTACCAAAATAATAATTGGCTTCTTCTACCAACCCTCCAACTCAGATGATATAATAGCTGAATGGTTCAAAGAGAACTTGAATCTCATTACAAATAAGTACCCCATTCATACAGTTATAATTGGTGGAGACTTCAATCTACCCTCAATTTGTTGGTGAAAATATATGTTGAAAGCCGTTGGAAGACAGAAAACATCTTCTGAAATTGTACTAAATGCTTTCTCTGAGAATTACTTTGAACAATTAGTTCATGAACCCACACGAATTGTAAATGTTTGCAAAAACACACTTGACCTCTTAGCCACAAATAATCCCGTTCTAATAGAGAGCGTCTTGACAGATACAGAAATTAGTGAACACAAGGTCATTGTAACAAGGCTCAAAACCATATCAATCAAACCACTAAAAGTAAACACAATATATATCTATTTAAATCAGCAGATAAAAATTCGCTTGATGCCTTCATAAGAGTGAGTCTCCATTCCTTCCAAGCTAATTATGTAAGTGTAGACCATATATGGCTCAAATTCAAAGATACAGTATCGACAGCAATAGATAGATTCATACCGCATAAGAGACAGGACTGATCCACCATGGTACACAAAACACGTCAGAACACTGTTGCAGAAGCAACCAAAAAAGCGTGCCAAATTCAGAAGAACGTGAGACCCCCAAGACAGGCTAATTTTCACGGAAGCTCAAAATTTAGTGTGGATGTCAATGCGAGATGCTTTTAGTTGTTTCCACAATGAAACATTGTCTCAAAATATGGTAGAAAACCCAAAGAGATTCTGGTTGTATGTAAAGTACACCAGTGGGGAAAAAAAAAAAAAAAAAAAAAAAAAGAAAACAGTCAATACCGTCACTGTGTGATAGCGATTGAAATGTTACTGAAGATGGTGCCACTAAAGCGGAGTTACTAGATACAGTTTTCCGTAATTCCTTCACAAAAGACGACAGAGTAAATATTCCAGAATTCAAAACCAGAACAGCTGTTAGCATGAGTGACATAAAAGTAGATGTCTTAGGTGTTGCGAAACAACTCAAATCATTTAAGAAAGGCAAGTCTTCCAGCCCAGATGGTATACCAATCAGGTTCCTTTCAGAGTATGCGGACACAATAGCACCTATTTTAGCAATCATATACAACCGCTCACTTGACGAAAGGTCTGTTCCTAAAAACTGGAAAGTAGCACAGGTCACAGCAATATTCAAAAAAGGAAATAGGAGTAACCCATTGAATTACAGACCCATATCACTGACCTCAATTTGCAGTAGGATTTTGGAGCATATACTGTTCTCAAACATATGAATCACATTGAAGAAAATGACTTATTGATACATAACCAACATGGATTCAGAAAATATCGTTCTTGTGCCTCACAGCTAGCTCTTTATTCCCATGAAGTAATGAGTGCTATTGACAAGGGATCTCAGATCGATTCCATATTCCTAGATTTCCAGAAGACTTTTGATACCGTTCCTCACAAGTGACTATTAATCAAATTGCTTGCATATGGAGTATCGTCTCATTTGTGTGACTGGATACGTGATTTCCTCTCAGAGTGTCACAGTTCGTAGTGATAGACGGTAAATCATCGAGTAGAACAGAAGTGATATCTGGGGTTCCGCAAGGTAGTGTCATAGACCCTCTGCTGTTCCTGATTTACATAAATGATCTAGGTGATAATCTGAGGAGCCGCCTTAGATCGTTTGCAGATGATGCTGTAATTTACCGTCTAGTAAAATCATCAGACGATCAGTTCCAATCACAAAATGATCTAGAATTTCTGTATGGTGCAAAAAGTGGCAATTGGCACTGAACAAAGAAAAGTGCAAGGTCATCCACATGGGTACTAAAAGAAATCCAATAAATTTTGGGTATATGATAAATTGCACAAATCTAGGGGCCGTCAATTCGACTAAATACCTAGGACTTACAATTACAAGCCACTTAAATTGCAAAGACCAGATAGATAATATTGTGGGGAAGGTGAAACAAAGACTGCGCTTTGTTGGCAGGACACTTAGAAGATGCGACAAACCCACTAAAGAGACAGCCTACATTACACTTGTCCATCCTCTGCTGGAATATTGCTGAGTGTTGTGGGATCCTTACCAGGTAGGATTGATGGAGGACATCAAAAAAGTGTAAAGAAGGGAAGCTCGTTTCGTGTTTACACACAATATGGGTGAGAGTGTCAGTGGTATGATATGATATGCAAGATGTGGTGGCAGTCACTGAAACAAACGTGGTTTTCTTTGTGGCGAAGTCTATTTACAAAATTTCAATCACTAACTTTCTCTTCCAAATGCGAAAATATTTTGTTGACACCCACCCACGTAGGGAGAAATGATCATCATAATAGAGAAATGATCATCATAATAAAATAAGAGAAATCAGAGCTCGAACAGAAAAATTTAGATGTTCCTTTTTCCCCACACGCCATTCGAGAGTGGAATGGTAGAGTAGTAGTGTGAAAATGGTTCGATGAACCCTGTGCCAGGCACTTAAGTGTGAATTGCAGAGTAACCATGTAGATGTAGATGAATGGAAATTCTCCAGTACTCTAGCCCATTGCTCTTATATGGCCACAGGGTCAGACTGCATCACAACCAATTGCTGAAACATCTCTCAGTGGATTGTCAGCATCACATCCTTGCTCTCTTTAATCAGATCTGGAATGAGGATGAGTCCCCATCTCAGTGGCAAGAGAGCATAATAGTTCCAGTACTGAAACTGGGTAAGAACTCTCTGGCAGTGGACAGTTATTGCTCAGTCAGCCTTACCATTGTTCTCTGTAAATTGATCAAACGCATGGTGAGCAAGTGGCTGTGTTGGCTCCTTGAGTCTCGGGGCTATTTGGTTGCATCTCAGAGCAGTTTTTGCAAAGGCCACTCTATTGCTGGTAATGTGGTTTGCCTGGAGTCCACCATCCATATGGCCTTTGTCAGTCGTCAGTACCTCATTGCTGTCTTTTTCGACCTACAAAAGGCTTATGAAACTACATGGTGTCACCACATCCTTATCACATTACATGATTTGAATCTTGGTGATCCACTCCCTATTTTTGTTAGGAACTCCTTGTCACACTGTATGTTCCGGCTTCAAGTGGGTGCTTCACTCAGTACCCCCCTGTATTAAAGAGAACAGGGTCCCACAGGGCTCTGTCCTGATCCCTCTTTCTGGTGGCCATTAATGGTCTAGTGGCAACAGTAGGGTCATTGGTATCACTCTTTTTATATACTGAAGATTTTTCCTTTTATTATTGCTCCTCTAGTATGGATGTTGCTGAATCTCATCTACAGTCTATGAAACACACAGTCAAGGGCTCTTACCCATGGCTTTTGGTTTTTAGCCACCAAGATTCATGTCATGCACTTCTCTCTGCCATACTGCCCACTCCCAGAGCATTACCCACGTGATCAGTTACTTCTTATAGTTGAGGCACACTGCTTTTTGGGACTGGTTTTCAATTCCCGGCTGATGTGGCTTCCTCTGATTTGCCGACTTAAGCAAAAGTACTGGTGACACGTCATTAGCTGGGGTACAGATTGTTCTACTCTTTTGCAGCTCTATGAAGCCCTGTTTCTGTTCCATCTGGATTATGGGAGTCTTGCATATGGTTCAGCATCCCTCAACATTGCAGACACTGGACCCAATTCATTATTGTGAGGTCCAACTTGTGGCAGAAGCCTTCAGAGCCAGCCCTCTGAAAAGCATACTAGTCGAGACTGGAGTCGCTCCATTACTTATCAGGCGACAACCACAGGTGCTGAATTACAATATGCACATTTGTAGCTTCCCTGAACATCTCAAACACCATGTCCTTTTCTCTGGAAGGGAGCTCCACCTCCCATGACAGCAACCAAGAACTGGCTTTTCAATTGCTGCACGCCTCCAATGTTTGCTCAGAACTGCAACTTCTTCCATTGTCACCTGTGGTCAGTGGGCATTTCATCTGCCCCCATGGCTTGTGCTCTGACCTCGAATTTGTCCTGAAGTTTCCTTTCATCCAAAAGACTCTGTTGACCCTATGATTTTTCACCGCCTGTTTTTGAGACATATCCAGGTTCAGAAATGGCATTCACTGATGGTTCAACAGTTGACGGATGAACAGGCTTTGCGCACACACATTCACGGTGCAGTGAACTCCATTCTCTGCCAAACAGTTGCAGTGTTTTCGCTGCTGAATTGATGATCATTTAACTAGCTCTTAGCTATGTTCGTTCTTGCTCTGGCAAGAGTATACTAATCTGTAGTGACTCCATTAGCAGCCTTAAGGCTATAGACCAGTGCTACTCTCCTCACCCAATGGTTATGGCTATCTAGGATCTTATCTCCGACCTCCATCAAGCTGGACAGCCAGTTGTTTTCGTTTGGATTCCTGGTCATATTGGGATCTCGGGAAATGAATGAGCTGACCAGTTTGTCAAACTGGCTTCCAGGATGCGGATTCCGGAAATGGGGTTCCAGATCTAGATGTTTGGTTGTTTATACACCGTCAATTGCTGGAAGTCTGGAACTCAGAATGATCTGCCCTGATATCCTCAAACAAACTGAGGAGACTACGACCATTTGACAGTCTTCTCTGCTTTTTGTAGGGAATCCACCGTCCTGTTGACTTCGCATTGTCCACACTTGGCTGACCTATGGCTACATTCTCCGACGAGGATCACCCTCAGTGCTGATGCGGATCCCGCACAATGGTGGCCAACTTATTCATAGACTGTCCTAATTTGGCTGCATTGCGGTGGTATGTTACTCTTCCTGACACACTACCTCTGATGCTAGCAGACAATGCCAAATTGGCTGACCTGCTGCTATGTTTTGCCCACCAAGGTGGTTTCTGTTCATCTTTGTAATATACCACAGGAGCACAGTATTTGGTTGCTGGATATGGACTTGGCAATGCCGGATTCCTGAGCGGGGGACTGGTAACCACCATCAGTTATCAGTCCTCTGTTACTGTAACCTCTAGGCATGGTTCATGGGACACCGTGTGGTGTAGCAGTGGAAGGTTGTGTATTTTGAAGAACGGCATCCTTGGCTTCACCTCCTGGACCTCTCAACCTCAAGGTGTGCTACATGCTAATGAGATGAATGGCTGTTGAGGCAAAACAGTGTGTAGTGGGCAACCTCTGGGGCACCTGCCACCCCTCAGTAGTATAATGCTTGCTCAGACCTGCGGTCTCTGCCTGGATCAACAGTTGTTTCCCTTGCATCTCATGGGATCCCTGTGGAATGGTCTCATCAAACTACTACTCTTGACGGGAAGGGTGTACTGTCAGGTAGCACCTACACCCACTTACCAAAGAGAGCTTGGTTGGTCAGTCCTCCCAGAAAGAAATCTCAGAATCATAGTAACAGGGCATTAGTGTGCCATAACACTATCATTGTAATCAAGAGAACAGGGAGAACCTTTGAGAAGGCATCCCCTTTCTATATTCACAAGGCATTGGAAGGTATTGCTGGGTCTCTAAAAAGTGCCAAACGATTTCGTAATGGAATGCTTCTAGTTGAAACTGCTAATTCAGACCAAGTATATAAGCTTCTGGGATGTAAGGGCTTAAGTGGCTACCCAGTCGAGGCAGACTTGCATACCATCCTTAACTTTAGTAAGGGCGTGGTTACCTGCTCCAATATAATGGAAGTGGACTCTGTGGTGTTACATGCAGAATGGAAAAAAATGTAGGCATCGTGGAAGTGCAGAACTATATGAGGAGAGTCAATGACAAATTGGAAAAATCTCCAACTTTTTTTCCAATGTTTAGTACTCCAGAATTAAATGAACATATCCTTGCAGGCTATATCTGTCTTAAGGTTCGCAAATTATTCATAACCTAGTGCGATGCTTTGAATGTCAAAGATGTGACGTTACCACTATGGGATGTTTTGGGAGGACTATGAGTGGCAATTGTGGAGACTCAGCTCATGAATCGGGAATTCTTGTACACTTCCATCTGAAATGTGAAAACTGCTCCAGGAATCGCCCAGCATGGAGCCAAAGCTGTGAGGTTTATGAAGAGGAAAGAAAAGTTCAGGAGTTGAAAGTCAAGAGACGCAAACCCTAAGGTGAAGCTAAAAAAGCTTTCAAATCAATGCAACTTCAGATTTTTGCTACTTCTTTGCATCAGCCCTTAAGATGCCAATCGCCAAGTGTGATGGCTCCACACAAACTCGGGCCACAGATTAAAGTACAAGTACAAGCACATGCGCTTGGCGGCGTGCATTTGGGAGAAACGCTGCACTTGGAACAAAAGTCATTCGGAAGTTGTCGGCAATGGGCTTACCATCTAAGCCACATACAGTGGCCCACCATCAGAAGCCTACTAAGCTGTCCCCTCAATTCAAGCAACCACCTCCTCCTGTAAGTAAAGAAAAAGTCATTCGAAAAGTAGTTCCAAGTCAAAGAAAGTGGTAGTTAGATCTTCGGATCAGTGAGCTCTCTCCTTCTCTGGTGGGGACTAAGCTCTTGAGGATATGGACTTCCAGCTGGAGGAACCGGAGAGCCTGGTACCAGCTAATGTTCCCTCTGACCTCCCCAGTACATCAACACCTCTGAGGGAGAAAGAAAACAACCACCATTGCTAAACAATGGTAAACAATGGCTTCCATAGAGACTTCTGTGTTGCAGTGGAATTTAAATGGATATTGCTCACATTTTGAAGAATTACAGCTCCTGGTTCAAGAGAAATCGTTCTGCATCTGCTTACAAAAAATGTCTCTTAGTCAAAGACCCACCTGCATTATAGGGTTACCACCTCTAGAGGAAGGACAGTGTTACTGGAGACAGGGCTAAAGATGGAGTGTCTGTTTTCTTTGATGACAGACGCCACTCCTCTCCTGTCCCTCTTATCACAACCGTACAAGCAGTTGCTGTGAAAGTTCTAGCACCTTTACTATCACAGTGTGTTCTTTGTATCTTCCACCTAATGATGCTTTGGATTCTTATACACTGTCAGAACTCTTCCGGGCACTCCCAAGCCCGTTCCTCCTGGTGTGGGACTTCAATTCACACAATGTGCTGTGGGCCTCAGCCACCACATGCTCCAGGGGTCGGAAGATCAAGCGACTCGTCCATTCTGAGAATATCTGCCTCCCAAACATGGGTCAAATGACAATTTTTCCACAGCTAAAGGGTCGTTTTCAGCCATTGAGCTTTGTTTTTGTTTCGGAGCCATTGCAGACTCTGTTCAGTGGGAAGCAGCTACAGATGCAGATGTCACTAGTACAATACAAGTCCCCTTATGGCCTTGTTAAGTAATGGGGTCATGGTGGACACACTAGAAGACATGGCTCAGATTTTAGCTGAAAACCTTTTTATTGTCACTACCTCATCCAGACAGCTCCTGCTTTTCAGGTGTTCTATAGGACTGTGGAGATGAAGCAGCTCAGGTTCTTCTCACATAATGAGGAAGTCTGCAATGTTCTGTTCTCTATGTGGTAATTCGAAGCCCGTCTGGAGCCAGGCACACTGCTCCAGGACCTGATGAGATCCATTGTGCCATGCTTCAACATCTGTGTCCTGAAGTGAAAGGACAGCTCCTGTCTTGTTCAGTCAGATCTGGTCTGATGGACAGTACCCCATGATTTGGAAGGAGGCAATATTAATTCATTCTGGAAACCAGGCAAGGACCAGAGCACCCCTAACAGTTACCAGAGTGTAGCCCTTACCAGTTTTATAGGTAAGACTCTTGAAAGTAAGGTCAACCACCACCTCGTCTGGCTGCTCGAATCCTGAGGTCACCTCAGTCGCTCTCAGTGTGGTTTTACTGCTACAGTTTCACCCTTGACAACTTAATTCTATCGGAGGCAGCAATATAGGAGTCCTCCTTACGGTGAAACCAGTTGGTTTGCGTGTTTTTTGACCTTGAAAAAACATAAGACACTACTTAGAAGCACAACATCCTTCGGCAACTTCATGAATAGGGACTACGTGGACGCCTACCACTTCTTATCCAATCCTTTCTTGAGGACCGATGTTTTGGATATCGCGTTGGTGATGCCTTGTCTTATTGCTATGTTCAAGAGAACGGGGACCCCCAAGGCCGTATCCTCAGTGTCACATTGTTTGTTATCAATGACATTTCCTCTGCAGTCAGGAGCCCTGTCAAATGCTCTTTGTTTGTGGATGACTTTGTAATCTTCTACTCTTCCTCTGGCCGTATGATGATGATGATGATGATGATGATGATGATGAGGCAGGTACAGCTGACCAGCAGGAGCCTGGAAACCTGATTTTTGGTTCTCAACAGAGAAGACTACATGTGTCAATTTTAACTGTGCTAGTTGAAGTTTTGACCAACCAGTGCTCACAATGGAGGGACAGTATTTTACGTTCTTGAGAAACTATGCGCCTTTTGAGTCTATTGTTTGACTCGAAATTAGCTTGGTTCCTACACCTGAAAGACCTATGAACAAAGGGCTTCCATTCATTGAATATTTTGAAATGCCTTAGTGAAAAAACATGGGAAGCTGACAGGTCCTGCCTCCTGCAGTTTTATAGGGCATTGGTTTGATCACATTTAGATTATGGCAGTATGGTCTACGGATCAGGCCGTACTGCTTACTCAAGATGTTAGATGCTGTCCACAATGGGGCATTCAGATATAGACAGGAGTCTTTCGGACCACCCCAGTTAAAAGTCTGTGTGCAGAGGCTGGTGAACCACCCCTCTGGATTTGTTGTCATATCCTTTTGACTCGACAGGCACTGGAAATCTCAGCATCACCTCTGTCATTGGCATTTAGTGTTATGGTCCAACCCACCTTTGAACGGCTGTTCAGGAATAGGCCCTATGTCACCAAGCCATTTGGGATATGTGTACAGACTGTCTCAAGGATCTGGGTCTATCAGGCTTTCAAATACACAGTCAGGGATGTAACCTGTTGCTGCCTTGGTTTCTTCAGAGGTCCAAAGTGATTTTAAGCTTGACACAGTACAAGAAAACTTGTACTCCGGATTATGTTTTCCAACTTTGTTTTCATCCATTTTAAGTATGTAACACCGTTTTATCGTTTATACAGATGGGTCCCAGCAAGAGAATGTCTCGGTTGTTATGTTGTTTTTTCTGATACGGTTTTTAAAGTGCGTCTTCTGGAACATTTTACAAATTATGATGTGGAATTATATGGCATTCTGATGGCACTGGAGAGGAGACACGGACATCACCGTATAAGGTTTCTTGTCAGTTCAGATTCGCGTAGTGCATTACAAGCACTTCACCTAATGTATCCAGTAGACCAGCTAATTCAGCTCATTCACGACCCCTTACAGTGGCTCCAATACTGTGGTAAGGAGGTGATCTTTCGCTGGATACCTGGCCGTATTGGGATACAGGGAAATGACATGGCCGACAAAGCCATCAAGGAAGCGTGTATGAAAGGTGCTGTCCATCAATGTCCCATCCCGTTGCATGCCATCATCTCATTTTCTGACAGATGCATCATGCGTTAGTGGGAGACTGAATGGTTGCAGGTGATAGAAAACAAACTGCAGTTGTTCAAATAGACCGCACAGGTATGGCGGACTTAGTCAGTCTCACTGTTGGTAGGAGGTTCTGCTAACCAGACTGTGCATCAGACATAGCCCTTTAAGGGGAGATGGAACACCCTATCCAGACAATGTTAAATTTAGTGACTTGGCTTCCCTGTATTTCAGGAACCACTGTAGTCATTGTCATGAAACTTTTACAGGACAGTAAACTGTATGTTCTGAGTGTACTGAACTACAATAATTGCATTTCAGCCACTGCTTTCAGAAATACAATTTTTTAAATATATGGTTAAAATTTTGTGTATTTTTTGTATGTTATCCTGAATAATTTTAATTATACATAACATTATGCTCTTCTTTTAGTTCATTGGACTCAGGGTATATATGTTATTACTCCCTGATAATTTGAATACTCTATTCGAAGTGGTTTCTGGGATTTAGGGAAAAATGCAACAGAAAATGTAAATTTTCAGGAGCGGCTTCTAAAGTTTCAAAAGTAACTGTAACTCACTTAGTATATGCTTAGTTTCCTATTTTTAGTCACTCAGAAGCACCCTGCACCATACTGTATATCATCCTGTTGATCTTTTTCAAAGTTTTTTCTTCTTTCTGGACTCCTTAGTGGCCGACTGTGCTGCATACTCGTCTTTATCAATGCGAACCTTGTCCATCCGTTCAAGTTCTCTGATTCAGTTTGCTCCAGAATTAATTCCATTATGCAGTAGCTCTTTCACCCTACCAATGTTGCCATCATTAAAAGCAATAACAGCATCACTGACCCCTCACTTTAGTGTCTTCATACCAACAAAAACATTTTTTGGTAAGTGAGTCCATATAAGATTATTGAATGACTCATTGGGATTTTGAGTCTGACTATAGACACTTCTTCAATAATTCAGAATTTGTCAGGTCTCTGTAAATAGTTTTTATGATACCCATGACTGCTACTGGGATGGAATGTTTATGGCTGTATGAACTGTTTGCGCACTGGGCATTGCGGTAATTGCACCATGTAACAGGTCCAGGAGGGCAAAGGTGGTATACTGGTTTTTCATAAGTTGATAGACTGTGGAAGAAGGTAGCCTATACTGCCTGATTTATTTTCAACAAATCCTCAGTATTATTTCTAATGGCCCTCCCATAATACTGCAGTAGTTCATCAATATTTTTGTGTGTCAGCCTGCCTCTTATGGTTTTGCCATCAGAATGTTTCTTGTCTCTCAGACTTTCTTTCAACTTCCTCAACCTGGTGCCCATCCTCTTCTGGACATGACCAGCATATTTCAGTTTTGTGATAATCTTCTCACTATAAGGCTGAGTGGCTACTATACTGTTATATGCTTTTGAGTCTCCATCACCTAAGAACTTAGTGTAACACACTCCCCCTTCGTTCAGAGATCGACTAAAAATTTCAATAGCTGCAGAGGCCTCCATACCAGCACTTGTTCCTTCATAATTTATGTTACAGATATGCCCTACTTCATTCCCTGATTTACACTTATGACAATGTTTGGTTAAAATCTGAAAATCTATTACCTTTTCAGTATCCACGCTGGTCACCATAGCAACAGAATTCTTAGAACTGTGGCTGCGCTTGTGCCCAGTACCATCAAAAGCTACTGGAATGTCAGTCATACCATCATTTATTTCAACAGCTTCGTTTGCAGCACCCTTCATTGACTCACTTGCAACAGATTCTACAGCAACTCCAATAAATCGTGCATACTTGTTGATTTTACAAGGTGGGCGTGGCATATTTATCACAGCACACATTGTTTATGCTGCAGTAAGTCCTTTGCAAATAGCTCTCAATCAATAAAACCACCTAACATTTACTTCAAAATAATTGTCTTTACACTTAATAGAATTTCAAAATGAATGAGTATATTTACAACTGGCACAATTAATGATAAATTTCCTGGCTAATCCATTTTATACCTCACTGTCTTCATCTAAACTAACTGGCTCTTCACATATTTTACAACACACACACACACACACACACACACACACACACACACACACACACTCTCTCTCTCTCTCTCTCTCTCTCTCTCTCTCTCTCACCTGACTTCCTTGTTAGGATGTGTAAATCTATCAGAATATAACCTAACCTACCATTTACATCACTTTTGTTTTGAGAAAACTGTGTATCAAAACATTTTATTTTAATCTTTGAAGCACTGATCGGTGTATCTCTAAATACTGACGGGTTTTCCTGTATTTCATTGTCTGTAACTTCACACACCACATGCTGAACATGATGTTTCCCTTTATTCAAAAGTCTCTTACCATGAAATCCACGTTTCTTAAAAACACTTCATTTTGCGGTCAGATTTTACTTTTTGAGAGATTTACCAATCTATTAATCACTTTTCCTTGGAAAAACATTAGCTCTTCGACCTTCAATGCTTGTTTATACTATGAAATGATACAGTACTGTTTTTGACAGTGCTACCAATACAAACACGTAATTTAACCTTTATATCACAGCAATCCACAGCCTTCTATATAAAAAATTACCGATTTTATTAGATCTTGAAGTAATGCATGTCAAAATTTTTAACTATTGTACATTATATTTTTAAAAAATAAAATAAAATACTTACCATGTGAGTTTAGAAGTGATGTATATCATTTCATTCAGAAAATTGCAAATTTTATAGTGAGATAAAAATCCGAAAATTGAAAAATTTTTCCCATTCTAATTCCGGCGGTAGAAGTTTGTGAAGTGCCACCTTCAGTTCAGCATATTTTGACTGTGTTTCCTGTATACTGATATTAGAGCAGCCGTCAGTCTTGCTGGAGATACGAGGTGTGGCTAGAAAAAAACTGGACTAGTACTGGTGAAACAATAAAACGAATGCAATAAGGCTGAAAGTCGCGTGGCCTGTCACGTGACTCTCGCTCCGCCTACTGCTCGAGTTTCATCTGCCTCCTGCACTCAGTCTGCCCGTGGCGTCTGTTTTAAGTAGTTGACATTTTGTCTGTGCGTCGGAAAATGTTGAGTGTACAGAAAGAACAGTGTGTTAACATCAAATTTTGTTTCAAACTAGGAAAATCTGCAAGTGAAACGTTTGTAATGTTACAACAAGTGTACGGTGATGATTGTTTATCGCGAACACAAGTGTTTGAGTGGTTTAAACGATTTAAAGATGGCCGCGAAGACACCAGTGATGACACTCGCACTGGCAGACCATTGTCAGCAAAAACTGATGCAAACATTGAAAAAATCAGTAAACTTGTTCGACAAGATCGCCGTTTAACAATCAGAGCAGTGTCTGAGTTAACAGGAGTTGACAAGGAAAGTGTTAGGCAGATTCTTCATGAAAGTTTCAACATGAACAAAGTGTGTTCAAAAATGGTTCCAAAGTGTCTCACAATTGAACAGAAGGAACGCCGAAGAATGATTTGTTCTGACATCCTGGAAAACATTGAAAGTGATCCCACCTTCTTACAAAATGTTATTACTTGCGATGAATCGTGGTTTTTTACTTACGATCCCGAAACTAAACGCCAATCGATGCATTGGAAAACTCCTGGTTCTCCACGACAAAAAAAAAGCATGAATGTCAAAATCGAAATTCAAGGCAATGACGATTGTTTTTTTTTGACATCAAAGGGATTGTGCACATTGATTGGGTACCAGAGGGACAAACAGTGAATCAGCATTACTACATTAGCGGCCTGGCTACCCTACGTGAGCGAGTACGGAGAAAACGGAACGATTTGTGGAGAAAAAAGTCGTGGATCCTTCACCAAGACAATGCCCCAGCTCACAGTGCGTTGTCAGTGAAGACGTTTTTGGCAAAACACAACATTCCCATCTTAGATCATCCACCCTACTCACCTGATGTGGCCCCCTGTGACTTTTTTCTTTCCCTAAAGTCAAGTCAGCTTTGAAAGGAACTAGATTTGAGACTGTTGAAGCAGTAAAAGAAAAAGCGACGGAACTAATGTATGGACTTACCGAAAATGATCTGCAGCATTGCTATGAACAGTGGAAAATTCGTATGGAGCGGTGTAGAGACCGAGGAGGAGAGTACATTGAAGGAGATAACATGAAATTGTAAATAATTGTAAATAAATGTTTTTTCCAGCATCAGTCCGGTTTTTTTCTAGCCACACCTCGTATGTCCACAATCCTCGCCAATACTGATTCCAGGGTTACAAGAATGGTGTAGTTTGGTAACTGTCAGGCCTCGTCCCTAAATTGCTCCACTTGTGGGGACAGCCTTCATCCACACTCATGAGATTGGCATGCTGACTTTACGCCAGGGTGCTGCTGAACATGATGAGGTGCTGCAGGTTCCCCAGAAGTTGCCCGCTAATCAATGTTCCACCTCAACAGCCATGCATCCCATCAGTGCTCAGCACACCTTGAGATTGGCGGTTTTTTTTATAGAGATTTATTCTGTGCTCACGATCCGAACGGTCAAGCCAAGATCCCCGTTCCCTGAGACACACAACGTTCTACTGCCGCGCCACGCGGTGGTCGCTGTAGCATGCCCAGAGCTTACAGTGACGGGGGACTGGCGCCACTTCCCAGTCCCCAGCTTAAGAACCCCGGGGTCACCAAACCCATACCCAGCAAATGAATGCTGAGCCCCTGAGGGCATATGGGGCCAGTCAGGAGGGGGGTGCAGGAGAGGAGCACCTCACCTCATTGACTACTGCAGGGGTTGGTGAGGTGCTCCTCTCCTGCACCCCCCTCCTGACTGGCCCCATATGCCATCAGGGGCTCAGCATTCATTTGCTGGGTATGGGTTTGGCGACCCCGGGGTTCTTAAGCTGGGGACTGGTAAGTGCCGCCAGTCCGTCACTGTAAGCTCTGGGCATGCTACAGTGACCACCATGCGCCGTGGCAGTGGAACGTTGTGTGTCTCAGGGAACAGGGATCTTGACTTGACCGTTCATATCTTGAGGACAGAATAAACCTCTATAAAAAAACCGTCAATCTCAAGGTGTGCTGAATGTTGATGGGATGCGTGGCTGTTGAGGTGGTACAGTGACTAGCAGGCAACTTCTGGGGAACTTGCAGCACCTCAGTTGTATAAGGTTTACTCAGGCATGCGTGGCTCTGTCTGAGTGAACCTTTATTTCCCTAGCTGCTCGTGGGACTGAGATAGAACCCTTGAAATCATAATCTTCTCCCCCCAGCGGAAAGGATGTACCGTCTGGGAGTATTCACACCCATTCCTCCATAAGAGTGAATGGGGCTAGTCCTCCTGATAATAACAATACTTGGGACTGCAGTAACAGGGCTCATGGAGTCATGAATAACAATGTGTTTCTGGTGATAAAGAGAAAGGAGGGGACATTTGAAAAAGTGTCCCCGTTTTATGTCCATAAGGGTTTGGTAGACCTTGCTGGAACATTAAAATCTATAAAATGATTGTGTAATGGATCATTGTTAGTCGAAACTAACAGGTCAAAGCAGGTAGGACTTCTTAAGAAATCGCAGAGACTGGGTGAGTGTGATATCATTGTTTCCCTCTCATCGTCAAAGGGACAGAGTGCAGGAAAGGCACACGATGTTCAGGTCAAAAGCTGTCCTGAGTGCTGTTAGACGTCATTCTTTCCTGTCTGACTGATGAGGAGGACGTCATAGAGTTAGATGCCTTGGATCCAGGCAGCCCCTCCACTCCCCCTTGCTCTTAAAGTGATTCACTCCCCCCCCCCCCCCCCCCCCCCCTGGTGCAAAGATAGGGGTGAAGTAAAACCGCACCAGTGACATGGCTTCCATACTACAGGACTCTTGTAGAGGAACTGAAACTCCTAACACAGGCACGTCCCTTGTGCTTTTTTTTTTCCTCCCACAAGAAACACGTTTTAAAGGTGCAGGGATATATGCTATACTGCAAGGATGACCTGTTGGGGGAAAGGGCCAAGGGAGGTGTCGCAGTGTTTGTCATTGATGCGCACTGTTCCTCTGCTCTCTCTTGGCTACTGACCTGCAAGCAGTTGCAGTTCAAATTCAAGTGTGTTGAAGGATCACTGTTTGCTCATTGTATTTGCCTCCGCAAGGTGCAGTAGACTCTGAGGCTCTCACGGATCTTATCGCACAACTCCCTTGACCATTCCTCCTCCTGGGAGACTTCAGTGCCTATCATGTCCTGTGGGGGTCGACCAGACTTGCCCTTGGGATTGGGTTATGGAGGGCTTCATGATGTCTCACAGGCTGTGCATCCTCATCAAGGATACTCACACACATTTCTCTACTGCTACTGGGTCATTCTCAGCCAACGACCTCTCTTTCTGTTCTCCAACCCTCGCCAACTCTGTTCAGTGGGAGGTAATTGATGACCTTCACTACAGTCACCACTTCCCAATGTGCCTTCACCTACTAAGTGGCTCACCACCTGAAGTTAAGCCACCAAAATGGATGGTCAGCAGGGCTAATTGGTTGCATTTCAGCCAGGTCGCTGTGTTCAAACACTGCAACAGTGTCCAAGGATGGGTGAATCACATTACACGATTGATCCATCATGCTGCTGACCTCTCCATCCCAAAGTCCTCAGGTAATCCTAGGAGGCAATCAGTATCTTGGTGGACAGATGAGTGCTATTCCACATTCCAGTAAAGGTGTGCGACTCTTTGATCTTTTAAATGCCGACCAACAGCAGACAACCTTAGGGCCTTTAGAGTTGTGAAGGCCAAGGTTTGACACATCATTAGGGAGAGTAAGAAAAGGACATGGCAAGTGTTCATGGACTCCATCAATCGTTCCACTTCTATAAAAGTATGGGAAGCCATCCGGAGGATTTCCAGTAAATGCAGCCGTTTACCGGTAGCAGCAGCACTGAAACACAGGGGTGCCTCCAAACACCACCAGGAGACATTGCTCAGATGCTGGCCTAGCATTTTGCGCAAACTACTGCCAATACAAGCCAGATCAGGAGTTTTGTCGCTACCGTGCTACTGTAGGGAGGGAAAAGTTGGTCTTCAGGTCCAACAGTTCTGAGGCGTACAACTCCCCTTTCTCCATGTGGGAGCTCAAATCGGCACTGACTGAGACTTGTGTCACTGCACCCAGTCACGACCAAATCTGGTACTGCATGCTTCATCATTTGCCAGCGGCATCAAAGAAAATCCTCCTTGAATGTTTAAATCTAATATGGTAGACAGGCAACTTCCCCAACTATTGGAGGGAGGTAATTCTGATGCCTCTCCTCAAACCAGGAAAGGACTGCACATGTTCCAGTATTTATTGGAGTATTGCCTTAATGAGCTGTGTAGGAAAGACCCTGGAGTGAATGGTTAACCCTCGTCTGGTCTGGTTGTTAGAGACCAGGCAACTCCTTAGCCACTCTCAGTGTGGATTCTGAAGATTTTGGTCCACTGTCAACAATCTGACCATTCTAGAGGCGGCTGTACAGCAGGCCTTCCTCCGTAAGAATCACTGTATCGGCATATTCTTTGATATTAGTAAGGTATGCGATACTACTTGGAGGCTCTGTTATCTCACACAACTGCATCAATGGGGCTTTCGTGGCCACCTCCCCATCTTCATACAGTCTTTCCTGTCTCAGCGGATTTTTAGGGCCCGCGTTGGTGATACGCTGTCTGATCGATTTGAGCAGAGGACTGGAGTTCCGTAGGGCAGTGTTTTACGTGTTACCCTCTTTGCCATAGCCATCAACAGTATCACATCTATGGTAAGGAGTCCAGTACAGTGCTCCTTATTTGTAGATGATTTTGCTACTTTCTGTTCCTCCTGCAGTGTTGCAAAAGCGAGCCATCAGTTGCAACTTACAGTGTGGAGGTTAGAGGAGTGGGCTGCAAAGATGGGTTTTCAGTTTTCTGCGGATAAGTGTGCGTGTGTGCTTGCGTGCGTGTGTGCTTGCGTGCGTGTGTGCTTGCGTGCGTGTGTGCTTGCGTGCACGTGTGTGTTCATTTTAATCGTTGTCATAATTGTATTCATTTGCCTACTTTAAATATGGGGGACACCATCCTACATTTGAGAAACACAGTGCAGTTTCTGGGCCTCATTTTTGACTCCCAAGTGTTGAGGTTACCACACCTGGAGACCTGAAAGCCAGAACCTTGAAGGCACTGAACATCATCAAGTGACATAGCCACAGGCCTTGGGGAGCAGGAGGGTGTGTCTCATCCAGTTTTATCAGGCTTTTGTGCGTTCGCAGCTGGATTATGGTTGCATGGTGTATGGATCAGCAAGGCCCTCTTACTTGCATATAATTGACAATGTCCATCATGGGGGGGATTCAGCAGATCACAGTGTGCCACATTTTAGTTTGTCTCCACATTTGTTTGTTTTCATAAGTGTCAAGGTGCTGATGACCTTGCTGTTGGGCACCCATCAGGCCAACTTCTGTTGAAGGTTTGTCTGCCCTGATTGCTTCTTTGGTGAGTGTATTTGTTTGAGAGCCTACATACATTACAGTGGACTATGTCATGGACATTGTTGTTACTGACTTAAAGGGCGCAATTGCAGATGTGACTCATAGTTCACCTACCCCCATATCACCTCAAGCCATTAGAGTATAGCCGGCCGGTGTGGCCGTGCGGTTCTAGGGGCTTCAGTCTGGAACCGTGTGACCGCTACGGTCGCAGGTTCGAATCCTGCCTCGGGCATGGATGTGTGTGATGTCCTTAGGTTAGTTAGGTTTAAGTAGTTCTAAGTTCTAGGGGACTGATGACCACAGATGTTAAGTCCCATACTGCTCAGAGCCATTTGAACCTCAGAGTAGATGTGCCAGTTGCAATAGAAGCTACTTTTCTGCAAGATGCTTTTAGAAGTTTTCTGTCTGGCTGGCATGACAAAATTTGATGTGTCACATGCGCCTTTATGTTGAAAGTTCACGTTTTACACATATCACAGACTGGTAATACACATTCTGTCAGAAACTGAAAATGGAATAGGTAGTAGTGATCGTTAATTAAAATTTGTGTATTAAAGTAATGCTGTAAAACCAACAAACTGCTCTTTTATGGTGATAGATCTATTTTAGTCACTCTTGCTCTCTTATAAAGTTGCTGTACTAAAATCCACTCTAGGGTAAACCACTCAATAAACACATTTATGTCATCATAAGAATCTCAAAAATTATAATGACTTTGCCTCAGTTTTTTCATGTCAAAATTTTTTGGTGTGCATAAATCACCATTTCAGAGATGCCCATTTCTCACGTCTACAAGTCACACCGTGACATCGAATCTTTGAAGACACATATGGCTTGCAGCCTCAATCATGTTGCATGGCTATATATTGCTGACAAAAATGATGTATGTTGTGCAAATTTTCTGTAACTTAATACACACACTTCTGGCTGATACATGATTAAACTACAGTGAAATCCCGCTTTTCAGAGGACTTGAAAAAAATGGTATGAAATGTGGGAAAAAGTGAGAAATAAAGTTTTAGCTGTTAAAGTTGTGTGTAGGATACCCCATTGCATTTTTGCATATAGAAATGTTTGACTCAGTTTTATACGTCATAATCAATGACTTTGGAAAGCAGGCAGCTGTTATTTAAACAATGAAACATGCACCAGTTACGTATTTTTTCATCCTTAGCACAATGCATTTTGAGAATTTTTTCCTCATTATCAAGTGCTAATATGTACAAAAGTGTTTTGTATGGTGTTCGCGTATATGTTGTTCTGCGTCTCTTGCAGTGTAATTGTCTTTTTAATGTTATCAGGTAATGTGCCTCCTCAGTTATGTAGAAAACCGTGTACACACAAGCTATCACTCGCATTGTTTGGGTAACATAACAAAAAATACATACGCAAATACCGCACTTGACAACGAGAATAAATTCTCGAAACACGTTTTGCTTAGCATGAAAAATATTTAATTGGCACTGTTTAAACCAAAAACATTCGAGCAACACAAAGTGAGTGAAGGTGTCAAATAGCGTTACAAGTGGCCAAATGATAAAAATCACAACAGTCACGAAGCTGTGCATGCACAGTGGAGACAGTTTGGAAATGGTTGTGATTGGGCATAAGACATGAATTGCTCCAACTTGTACATGTTTACAGATTAAAATCCTAAGAGTAGAGTGCCCTGGTGTCAAGAAACTTAACAATGTAATGTTTGTAAACACTACTTGACTGCCAGTGTCATTTTACGTCAGTTTTTTGTCCATGGACATTTTTCATAAAATGTGTATCGCGGGAAGATTGTAAATATGTTCTTGCAAAATTGCATGTGAATAAACATTGTGGACCTAGGAAATTTGACTTGAATGATAAAAAATGTAGGTGACAGGAAAATGTTAATTCCGGGGACATAAAAGTGGGGTTATGCTGTATAAGATCAGCAGGGGAAGGAAAAATAGAAAAATTATAATTTTTCAGTCAGCAAGCTTGTACAGAGAGGGGCAGGTGACACATTTTCATTGATCCATGGTTCAATCTCAATGATCCCACACCCATTGCAGTTGTAACTGACGATGTGTTTGGATCAACAGGGGAACACCCAGAGGTCATCTGTTGCGGAGTGCCACGTTCAACTATGTGCGCTGAATGGTATGCTCTGAAACATTTGTGTCCACACTAGCATTGTACTTTGTCATCAGATCTACCACAGATTGCTGCCTATCCTGTTTTACAGAGTGAGCAAGCCTCTAAGCTCCACATTTTGTGATGAGGTGTGGATGTCCATCAGCTTGTTGGCTACTCTTGTTTCACCATCCTGTAATTATTACCATAGTCGCTCACGACTGTGGCATGTGAACAGCTGACCAGCATGCTATTTCAGAAATATTTATTCCCAACTAGCTGGCCATACCAACTTGGCCTTTCTCAAAATCACTTATGTCAGTGGATTCCCCATTTGTGGCCCATGTCATCGTAAGATGGTACCACATTCATATGTGCCCCACTGATGTGCATTTCTTGCCGCAGTCTTGCACCTGCAATGCCACCAAGCAGCATTCACTCTTGTGGTGGCCAGTAGCCGTAATGTTTTGGTCCATCAATGTTTGAAGAAAGGTCAATGAAGTTTATATTGCATTTTTTCTACAGGTTCATTGAGAAGTGGGTAACTTGAAAGAACCAGAGATTATTGAGAGTTCAAAAAGAGCATTAGGCAACAATTGTGACACAGGGAAAAGCTCTCTCTCTCTCTCTCTCTCTCTCTCTCTCTCTCTCTCTCTCTCTCTTTATTTTTTTTTTAAAGTAAGTGTGAAGCCCCTCCACGTCTACACCAACATGGTGACGATCTCAATAGATCTAAATCTGTCATCCCCGTATTGTTAGTTACAAACCATGGGGGCTGTGCTGTTGTCCATGTATCTGGGTAGGACTACCCACTAACACAGGCCCATTGAGATAGTAGAAGTGGATGAAAAGCCATGAAGAACAGTGATTTAAAGGGCAGTGGGGAAAAAAGTGCCAAGGCAAAAAAAAAAAAAAAAAAAAAAAAAAAACCCCTCTGTGACAGTCTGGACAGATAGTAAGAGCAGTAGTGGATTGCATGCCATCTGTGACAGATCATGTAATGGTAGGTTATCTTCGATGCCATGTTAGAGCTAATGTTCGCCGTCGTAAGATCTGTCCTGTGTACTGTGTCCTGTGTCCTATGTACTGTGCCATGTCAGTGGTGCCTTGGTGCAGCATCAGGCTGGCGTTAGTTGGCCGCAGCTCACTGATGTTCAGCCTCTTCTATCACCGTGTGGCACAGTTTTTCTGCAGCTGGTCTCTGGGCAGAGCTACTATGATGAGTGCTGGTTTCTTGTCTTCCTTGACAGTTCACTCATGTGGCTTGTGGCATCACCACCGTTGCCGAAGAGGCGATGGGTGTCTTTAGGAACGGTTGCCGGATTTGGCACCCAGCGGCTGGTCTAAGACCTTGTGCAAGCAGTGTGGACAGTTGTCGCAAGGCCGCCTCCTCCTCAGCAACTAGGGTTGCTGCGAATGGAGGTGCCTCTACAGCTATTATGACTTTAAGGGCCACTGTTGCCGCCTCTATGATGGTGTGAAGGTCATCACTCGTCTTCATCAGGGGTGGGAGGTGCTTTCTGACCAGCCGCCTTTGGCCTGTCTTCCCCGCTGCTGTTCTCCCTTGCCGCACTGTTGCAGCTGCCACGTTGCTGTCGGCACCACTGTTGCTTGACAAAGCCGGCCAGCCATGCCAGCTGGCTATGTGTGGCCCACTGCACCAAGCTCAGGTTGGCGAAACTTCTCTGAGGCCGTCGCAGTTGCGGCTGTTGTGCTCAACAGAGCGTTTTACACATTGTGTTACTTAGCGCCAGTACTAGGTCACATGGCCCTTGCATTGGCACTTGTAGCACTGGGGCTGAGGGTCCATATTCGCACAACTGCTTCTCCCTTCTCTAAAGGTGTCCAAGTTTCCTACTGGTGACATTTACCTTTCCACTGGTCATACATGTTTCAACAGCCTTGCATTTCTTTCCTAGCCATTCCTGCTTTCCTATTATGCACTTTCTGTCAATCTCACTTTTTTAGATGTCTATTTTCTTTTGCTTCTCTTTTTTATGTTGTTGTGGTCATCAGTCCTGAGACTGGTTTGATGCAGCTCTCCATGCTACTCTATCCTGTACAATCCTCTTCATCTCCCAGTACCTACTGCAACCTACATCCTTCTGAATCTGCTTAGTGTATTCACCTCTTGGTCTCCCTCTACGATTTTTACCCACCACGCTGCCCTCCAATACTAAATTTGTGATCCCTTGATGCCTCGGAACATGTCCTACCAACCGATCCCTTCTTCTAGTCAAGTTGTGCCACAAACTCTTCTTCTCCCCAATACTATTCAATACTTCCTCATTAGATATGTGATCTACCCATCTAATCTTCAGCATTCTTCTGTAGAACCACATTTCGAAAGCTTCTATTCTCTTCTTCTCTAAACTATTTATCGTCCATGTTTCACTTCCATACATGGCTACACTCCATACAAATACTTTGAGAAATGACTTCCTGACACTTAAATCTATACTCGATGTTACTCTTTTTTATATTTCCTCCTATTGTCAACTTACTCTCTCTTGTGTTATCCAATGATTTCTACTGGGCATTTTTCTTTTCTTTTCTTTGGCTATTTGATCCTCTGTTGCCTTCAACACAGCTTCTCTCAACTGTAC
This sequence comes from Schistocerca serialis cubense, assembly GCF_023864345.2. NCBI lineage: Eukaryota > Metazoa > Arthropoda > Insecta > Orthoptera > Acrididae > Schistocerca > Schistocerca serialis. Next base: position 463,587,513 of record NC_064639.1, read on the forward strand.
CCGTTTGTCTGATATTTTATTCCTTTCTCCTGGGAGTTTGGCCTGAAGCCACTGAGGTGAGCAGTCCATTGCTGCCGCACACACACTGCTACTAAGGCTGAAGGAGAGAGCTTGCAAAGAAGTGTGTACTGTCCCTTTTGCGATGTTAAAGAATAATGCGTGTGAAATGTGTATAAAAATATTGAATAAGACCACACAGACCGGACTGACAGTCAATTGTGAAAAAAATATAAAATTATTTATAAAAAATATAACGTCGATACTATGGTAGGGAAAGACAATAACGATGATAAACAATATCGCAGTAAGGAATAGGGTGAAATAAAACATTTATATATTTGTATAACTATAGAAGATGGAAAAGATAAGTTATTACTCCCTCTTCTGCTGTTTCTGATTCTCATGTTACTATTGTTAGATAGATATTTTGTGTAGCGGTGAATGCTAGCAGACGTTCTTTTTGTTCTTTCGACTAGACGATAAAAAATGTGTGTATCAGGTTATTGATGGAAATATGTGTGTGAAAGTGAGTTCACTGTATTATTCCAAGAACATGCCAGCCTCTAATCACAATGTTTTAATTGAAAAGAGAGAATAATTAGTATTTTTCAGCTATCAAGAAGATGAAAGCAGTTATCACCGACTGGCAAAAAGTGGCCGCTATTACTCGGCGAACTTAGTACTTTTCTTACAGCTTTCCACGAGAGCAAAAGTGATAAAATCATTTTAAAACATTATTTAATTTAAATCTGAATAGTTCCACGAGTTAATTTTGAGAGAGTTCAAATACTTTCAGAGATACCATTTGTCGTAGATCTTTGAACTTTGACCTTGACTGTATTTAGATGAAAACCAGTTACGATAATCTTGTAGTGAGCCTGGTGCCCATTTAAATTGAAAACAAACATTTATTTTGGCCTCCTATAAGATACTCTGCTTCTAACGGTCTCACCTACGTAAAGAAAATAATTAATGCTAACCTCTTATCTTACGTAGTACCAAAAGCATAAAACCAATATAGAATATTAAAAGAGAACCGTTAGAAGTGTCTTGCTGTGGTAGTCGTGAATATAGAAAATTGTCGCATTGTTATGGCAATGAAGCAAATTATCAAGTCTCTCCACACCACAGCACGGGCAAAAAAGGAGAAGGCACCGCCAGTCGTGCAACTCACTGAGACTGCCGATTGATCCAAGAAGAACCGTGAAGAGGAGTCACAGCCTGCCCCCTTTGTACATTGAGGCAGACAGCACAGGTCGTCACGATGTCAAGCTGCTCTAGGCACAACGTGATCTACAAGTCTGTTGACTTAGACTCACTGATGTGTGTCCAAGCAGCAAGCATGGCTGTCCATTGGGCATTATTCTTTAACATCGCAAAAGCGACAGTACACACTTCTTTGCAAGCTCTCTCCTTCAGCCTTAGTAGCAGTGTGTGTGTGTGTGTGTGTGTGCGGCAGCAACGGACTGCTCGCCTTAGTGGCTTCAGGCCAAACTCCCAGGAGAAAGGAATAAAATATCAGCCAAGTGGGTACAGTTGAGAGAAGCTGTGTTGAAGGCAACAGAGGCTCAAATAGCCAAGGAAAAGAAAAGAAAAGAAAAATGCCCAGTAGAAATCCTTGGATAACACAAGAAAGATTAAGTTGACAATAGGAGGAAATATAAAAATGAGAAGCAAAAGAAAATAGACATCTAAAAAATGAGATTGACAGAAAGCACATAATGGGAAAGCAGGAATGGCTAGGAAAGAAATGCAAGGCTGTTGAAGCATGTGTGACCAGTGGAAAGGTAAATGTCACCTGTAGGAAACTTGGACACCTTTAGAGAAAGGAGAAGCAGCTGTGCGAATATTAAGAGCTCAGGTGACAAGCCAGTACTAAGCAAAGAAGGGAAGGTTGAGAGGTGTAAGGGATATAGAGGAAGGCTACACGTGACAGAGACCAAAGAAGAAATAAATGAAGATGAGCTGGGAGATATGATATTGCAGGAAGCACTTGACAGAGAACTGAAAGACCCAAGTCAAAGCAAGGCCGCTGGGATAGCTGATCATCTCAGAATTATTGAAGTCCTTGGAAGAGCCAGCACTGACAAAATTGTTCCACCTGTTATTCGAGGTGTGTGTGACAGACATAATACCCTCAGAACTGAAGAGTGTAATTATTCAAATTCCAAAAAAGCAGTTCTGATAAACATGAATATTACCAGACTATGATGTGGTAAATTGTAGTTTCAAAATATTGACAGGAATTATTTACAGAAGATTGGAAGAACTGTAACAGGCCAATTTTTTGGATTCCAGACTACATTGAAGGACATGAAAGGAAAAAAATAGTTGAGAAGGGGATGGAGTCCCTCCCCAGTCTTATTCAAACTGTACGTTGAGCAAGTGGCTTGGTGGTTTATGTTTCAATCCTTGGTCAGTCCTAAGATTTTTGTGTGTCACTTATCACTACTTTCACTTCTGGCAGTATTTTTTGATGTGAAAAACGCTGAGTTGTGCTGTGTTTTGAAATCCATAATGAACCGCAGGTCCCCCTATAACTGGATTTGTAAGTCAGTTCAGAGGTTGGAGGAAGGCAACGACATTCCATCTCCTACAGGACAATTCCTGGTGAGCACTGTGGTGTTCAAAACAATCTTCAGATTGGTGACTGTGTTGCCTTACTTTGAAAAACCAGTAAAGGAAACCAAAGAGAAATTTGGGGGCTAAAGGTCAGGGAGAAGAAATTGAAACTTCGTAGTATTGCCTGTTGGCTTTCATCTTGGTATTCTCAGCCATCATTGGTTTAATGATTTTTCTGATGATGGCAGTGGTGGATGAATTCTTGACAATGTCAACCACTTGTGCTGGCAGAAGTCTGAAAAATGATTAAACAAACATCAGCCAGAGATCCCAGGATGAAAGCTAGCATGCAACATCTCAAAAAGTGGCAAGCAGTGAAAGCCCCAACAGTCTATATAAAAACTTTGAGATTTTCTGGTGACATTTCTGCCAGAGACAGCAAAAGGCTTGGTAAAGCAGTTGAACAGAGTGGATAGTGTCTTGATCAAAAGAGGTTATAAAGTGAACATCAACTAGGGTGATGGAATGTAGTTGCATTAAAACAAATGATATTGAGGGATTTAGATTGGAAACAGACACTAGACAAAGCAGATGAATTTTGCTGTTTGTGCAGTAAAATATCCAGTGAAAGAAGTAGAGGAATAGAATGCAGATTGACAATAGCAAGAAAAATGTTTCTGGAAAAGAAAAAAAAAATTGTTAGTGACAAATAGAAATTCAGGTCTTAGGAAACGTTCTGTAAAGGTATTTGTATGGATTGTAGTCTTTCAAATATGACTCCTGCCTCTTGTTTACAGTCACATATGTAACTGAAAATGTGGTGCAGATGAAAAAAGTAAAGTAATCTTATTATGCACTTTCTCTTATAACAAAAATAATATTTTGAATTTTTGAGGAATATTGATCTGATGAAATTAGCTCTCGCTGTTTATCAGTGAGAGGCCCAAGTCATATTTTAAGACTATACAATGAAACACTGACTTTTAGCTCATGTCTTGTATTGTCCCAGTTTTCAAAGAAGTATTCACACAAATTAGTACATTTTTTGTTTCAAACTTTTATAACAATTCTATGTCCTTCATACTTTAATGTTGTTGTTGTTGTTGTTGTGGTCTTCAGTCCTGAGACTGGTTTGATGCATCTCTCCATGCTACTCTATCCTGTCCATGCTTCATCATCTCCCAGTACCTACTGCAGCCTACATCCTTCTGAATCTGCTTAGTGTATTCATCTCTTGGTCTCCCTCTACAATTTTTACCCTCCACACCGCCCTCCAGTACTAAATTGGTGATCCCTTGATGCCTCGGAACACCACAAACTCCTCTTCTCCCCAATTCTATTCAATACCTCCTCATTAATTATGTGATCTACCCATCTAATCTTCAGCATTCTTCTGTAGCACCACATTTCGAAAGCTTCTATTCTCTTCTTGTCCAAACTATTTATTGTCCACGTTTCACTTCCATACATGGCTACACTCCATACAAATACTTTCAGAAACAACTTCCTGACACTTAAAACTACACTCGATGTTAACAAATTTTTCTTCTTCAGAAATGCTTTTGTTGCCATTGCCAATCTACATTTTATATCCTCTTTACTTCGACCATCATCAGTTATTTTGCTCCCCAAATAGCAAAACTCCTTTACTACTTTTAGTGTCCCATTTCCTAATCTAATTCTCTCAGCATCACCTGACTTAATTCAACTACATTCCATTATCCTCATTTTGCTTTTGTTGATGTTCATCTTATACCGTCCTTTCAAGACACTGTCCATTCCGTTCAACTGCTCTTCCAAGTCCTTTGCTGTCTCTGACAGAATTACAATGTCATCGGCGAACCTCAAAGTTTTTATTTCTTCTCCGTGGATTTTAATACCTACTCCGAATTTTTCTTTTGTTTCCTTTACTGCTTGCTCAATACACAGATTGAATAGCCCCCTGCGGGTTCGTGGGTTAGAAAAGGCTCGCGGTATTCCTGCCTGTCGTAAGAGGCGACTAAAAGGAGTCTCAAATGTTTTGGCCTTCTGTGATGGTCCGCTCTCGGGTTTGACCTCCATCTTCCTAAATTGTTCCGAAGAGCGAGCCAATTGGGGAAGGGCGCCTTACATGGTGCACTGTATCTGTCGTGCATTGAGACCTTTAGCCGGCTTTCTCGTCATTGCAATGGTGTCCAGCTCATTTTCCATCTCTTGGGCGAGGATACGTCCATGGGTGCGATTTCCACGCTGCACTGTGTAGTGTTGTTTTTTGCTGCGACGACGACCTCATACATTTTTGCACCTAAGATCCAGCACGGTAGCCAATCCGTTGTGGTGGGGCCGCCATGTACCCTGTTGGTTGTAGCCCCCTGACAACACAGGGATTGCTCTACTGATGCCTGTGCCGTTTACTCCCCATGTATGCCAAGGAGTAGATGCCCATCACCCTGGGACATCAGGACTCCCGGCAATGGCCATCCTGCCAGGTGGCCCTTGCTGTGGCTGGGTGGCGCCCATGGTCAGGGCCCTTGGTCGGAGTAGGTGGCATCAGGGTGGATGACACGCAATGAAGCGTGGCACATCATCTCTTGCTGGTGGCCAGCCACCAGCAGTCTCTAAGTGTTCGAGGGCTCATTTTAAAGGTAACGTTTATGACCCCAAATCGTTCCCATCCCTGGCCACACCATGGGAGGAACGAAAGGCAATGAATGACAGTGACACGTATTCGCCCCGGTATCTCGTCTGTACCAGAGCTGATGGGGAATCCTTTGTCTCCGTGAAGCCTCAGTTCTTTGTAGAGCATTTAGAGGACAAGTTTGGGGAGGTGGAAGGCTTGTCCAAAATGCGCTCTGGGTCAGTTTTGATAAAAACGGCATCGCCCGCCCAGTCACGCAGGTTACTTGCTTGTGACAAGTTGGGGGATCTTGATGCTACCATCACACCACATAAGAGTTTAAATATGGTCCAGGGTGTTATTTTCCATAGGGACCTACTTTTGCAGTCTGATGACGAGCTGCGCGCCAACTTAGAGCGTAGAGGTGTTCATTTTGTCCGGCGCGTTCATCGGGGTCCGAGGGACAATCAGGTTGCTACCGGTGCCTTCATCTTGCCCTTCGAGGGTGATACATTACCAGAGAAGGTCAAGGTGATGGTCTACCGTTGTGACGCCAAGCCCTATATCCCTCCTCCGATGCGAAGCTTTAAGTGCTGGAAATTCAGCCATATGTCTTCCCGCTGCACTTCCAGCCTCACATGTTGAGATTGTGGACGCCCATCTCATCCCGATACTCCATGTGCTCTGCCTCCCATCTGTGTCAACTGTGGAGAGCCTCATTCACCTTGCTCGCCAGACTGCAGGATCTTACAGAAAGAACGCAAAATCATGGAATATAAAACCCTGGACCGACTGACTTACACTGAGGCTAAGCGGAAATTTGAACAGCTACATCCCGTGCGCATGATGGCATCTTATGCCTCAACTGTCACTCCTGCTTCAGCTCCTTTAGCTGCACCACAAACAGTCAGCTCTCAGAGTCAGAGGACCTCACCTGCCCCCTTGACGATGGGGGCCCCTTCTCTTGCTGTTGCTCCCACACCATCCACCTCGGGAGCAGCACCCACTAAACCACCGGGGAAACCAGTCCCCACTTCTAAGCCGGAGAAGCGTAAGTCTTCTTTGGCTTCTCTCGGTGGGAAGGGATCCCTTCCCAGGTTCCTACCAGCGGCACAGCAGACACCAACCAGTGGCTGAAGAAGCCACAGGTCGCTGGTCGTCGAGCTTCGCGATCATCTTCGGTCCCAGAGACTGACTCCAATAAGCCCTCTCAACAACGACAACCAAAGGAACAGCGAGAGAAAACGACATTGAAGGCCGTAAGACCAAGACACCTGCATTGGCACCTACTCCACCGCTACCTACAAGCTCTGCGTCTGAGGATGCAGTGGAGATTCTTGCGTCCGCTGAGGACCTCGATCTCGCCAGTCCCTCAGACGCAATGGATAGCACTTGCACGGGTGCTCCATCGGAGGCAGCAGGTGACCCAGAGGCGTAATCTGCCTTCCCAGTCCCGTCACGCCTTTCTCAGCCATGGACAATTCCATCCTCCAGTGGAACTGCAGCAGTTTCTTCCACCATCTAGCTGAGCTCCGACAGCTTATCAGCCTTCACCCTTTCTTCTGCATTGCTCTTCAGGAAACTTTGTTTCCAGCAATGCGAACCCCTGCCCTCCGTGGCTATCGGGGTTATTATAAGAACCGGGCAGCTTATGAAAGGGTGTCTGGTGGCGTCTGCATATATGTCCTTAACTCTCTTCACAGCGAGTCTATCCCTCTACAAACAGCTTTAGAGGCTGTCGTTGTTCGGGTGTGGATGCCACAGGCTGTTACCGTCTGCAGTCTTTACCTTCCACCGGATGGTGATGTCGCACAGCATGTCCTGGCTGCGCTGATAGCCCAATTGCCGCCACCTTTCTTATTACTGGGCGACTTCAACGCCCATAACCCTCTGTTGGGTGGGTCAGTGGTGACAGGTCGAGGCGCCACCATTGAGCATTTATTGGCACAGCTCGATCTTTCGCTGTTAAATGATGGTTCCTTCACACACTTCAGTGTGGCGCATGGCACGTACTCCGCCATTGACCTTTCGATCTGCAGCCGTAGCCTCTTACCATCTGTCCAATGGAGAGTGCATGACGACCTGTGTGGTAGTGACCACTTTCCGATCTTTCTGTCACTGCCACAGCGTCAGTCTTCTGGGCGCCCTTGCAGGTGGGCAATGAATAAGGCTGACTGGGACTTGTTTTCCTCCATTGCCGCTATTGAGCCTCTCTCTAATGATGGCACTGATGCGGTGGTTCAATCGGTCACCACGGGCATCGTTACTGCCGCCGAATCTTCCATTCCCAGTTCTTCTGGGTCCCCTCGGCGGCGGACTGTGCCTTGGTGGTCGCCTGAGATCGCTGAAGCGATTAAAGATCGCCGACGGGCACTCCAACGTCACAAGCGACATCCCTGCATTGAACACCTCATTACCTTCAAACGTCTGCGTGCGCGGGCCCGGCGCCTTATCCGCCAAAGCAAGCAGGAGTGCTGGGAGCGGTATGTGTTCACCATTGGCCTCCATGTCTCTCCACCGCAGGTCTGGGCCAAGATCCGACACCTCTATGGCTATCGGACCCCTGTCAGCGTCCCTGCGCTCTCACTGAATGGAGCAGTTTGTACAGACTCAGACGAAATTGCCAACCGCTTGGCAGAGCATTTTGCTCTGAGTCCCGCTTCTTCCAATTACCCCCTGGCCTTCCGCTCCATTAAAGAGCGGATGGAACATCGGAGCCTTTCTTTTTGCACCCACCATTCTGAATCCTACAATGCTCCATTCAGTGAGTGGGAATTTCACAGTGCCCTTGCCGCTTGCCCTGATACCGCTCCTGGGCCAGATCGCATCCACTGTCAGATGCTGAAACACCTTTCAGTGGACTGCAAGCGACACCTCCTCGACCTTTACAACCGTCTCTGGGTCGAGGGTGAGTTTCCGTCTCAGTGGCGGGAAAGCATTGTCATCCCCGTATTGAAACCGGGCAAGAGCCCTTTGGAGGTGGACAGCTACCGCCCCATTAGCCTCACCAACGTTCTTTGCAAGCTTCTCGAACGGATGGTGAGCCAGCACTTGAATTGGGTACTGGAGTCTCGGGGCCTTCTGGCTCTGTCCCAGGGTGGGTTCCGTAAAGGCCGCTCCGCCACCGACAATCTGGTGAGTCTGGAGTCTGCCATCCGAACTGCCTTTGCCCGCCGTCAGCACCTGTTCGCTGTCTTTTTCGACATGCGGAAGGCATACGATACGACATGGCGTCATCACATACTTTCTACGCTTCATGGATGGGGTCTTCGGGGCCCTCTGCCGATCTTTATCCGAAATTTTCTGTCGTATCGTACCTTCCGCGTGCAAGTCGCGGCCTCCCATAGTTCCTCCCGAGTCCAGGAGAACGGGGTACCATAGGGATCTGTCCTCAGTGTCTGCCTGTTTTTAATCGCAATAAACAGGCTCGCTGCGGCGGTGGGATATTCTGTCTCCGCTTCCCTGTATGCTGACGACTTCTGCCTTTACTGCCGCTCTACTGGCATTGCAGCTGTTGAACGTCAGCTACAGGGCGCTATCCGCAAGGCGCAGTCTTGGGCTGTAGCGCATGGTTTTCAGTTTTCGGCTGCCAAGACCCGCGTTACGCATTTCTGCCGGCGCCAAACAGTCCATCCTGAGCCGTGGCTTTATCTTGCTGACGAACTCCTTGCTGTGGTGGAGACCCACAGGTTTTTGGGTGTAGTTTTTGATGCCCGGCTGACTTGGCTACCTCATATTCGGCAGCTTAAACAGGCGTGTTGGCGGCATCTAAATGCTCTGAGATGCTTGAGCCACACCCGCTGGGGCGCCGATCGATCTACCCTGTTACGGCTCTACCAGGTGTTAATCCAGTCTCGTCTGGATTATGGGAGCCTGGATTATGGCTCAGCATCCCCATCTGCGCTGCGGGTACTGGACCCAATCCTACACAGCGGAATACGCCTTGCCACTAGTGCTTTCCGGACCAGCCCAGTGGACAACATACTTGCGGAGGCAGGTGTCCCTCCATTGCGGTTCAGGCGCCAAAATTACTGGCCACTTATGCTGCCCATGTTTTTAGCTTGCCCGGGCATCCAAACTATCGTCTCCTGCTCCCGCGATCGGTCGTCCATCTGCCAGAACGTCAGCCCCAGTCAGGTTGTACGATCGCGGTCCGCGTCAAAGAGCTTCTGTCTGGGGTTAGGGTTTTCACTGTTCCACCTCCTTTTCGGGCCACTTTGCGTACACCCCCATGGTGGTGTGATCCTTGCCCTTGCCTTCGGCTCGACTTGGCACAGGGCCCGAAGGACTCAGTCCCTCCAGAGGCCTTCCGCCGCCGCTTTTATTCCATCCTGGCCACGTATCAGGGCTCTGACGTTGTTTACACTGACTGTTCGATGGTTGCTGGTCGTGTCGGTTATGCGCTAACTCTAGGGGACCATTCCGAACAACATTCCTTGCCGGCTGGCTGCAGCGTTTACACTGCTAAGCTGGTCGCCATCTTTCGTACCCTAGAGTATATCCGCTCCTGCTCAGGTGAGTCCTTCGTGATCTGTAGCGATTCCCTGAGCGGTTTACGAGCTCTCGACCAGTATTTCCCTCATTCTCATCTGGTGATGGCTATCCAGGAGTCCCTGGATACTCTTGCCCATTGCAGCCGCTCTGTGGTCTTTGTGTGGACCCCCGGTCATGTCGGTATCCCGGGCAATGAACATGTTGACCGCCTGGCGAAAGAGGCCACCAGCCAACCATCTCTGGATGTTGGCCTCCCAGAGACTGATTTGCGAGCGGTCCTCCGCCAAAAAGTTTTTGCGCTTTGGGACGCTGAATGGCGCGATCGGATCACGCCCAATAAACTCCGTGCCCTTAAGGAGACGACCACTGTGTGGCGGTCATCCATGCGAGCCACCCACAGGGACTCAATCGTCCTTTGTCGGCTCCACATTGGCCACTCCCGGCTGACATACAGTTACTTACTGCGTCGGAAGGACCCTCCTCTGTGTCGCTGCGGGGTGGCTTTGACAGTGGCTCACATTTTGTTGGCCTGCCCCCTTTTAGCTGTGGTCAGGCGGACATTTGCGCTGCCTGATACGCCCCCTGCCCTTTTAACTGATGACCCTACTATGGCTGGCTTAGTTCTACGTTTTATTCGGGCAGGGGGTTTTTATCATTTAATATGAGTGTTTATGTTTTATTTTATTGTTTTGTGTTGATTCTGGCCTTTAGCCTACAGTTTTAAACTGAGTTTTTAATGTGTTTTCGGTGGTTGGCTTTTCCCTTTTTATTCTGTGGTCGGCTAACCACTGCCACACTCCGTGTGATTTTAATTTGTTATGTCTGTTCTTTGTTCGAGTTTTTCTTGTCCTGTGTTTTCTGTTGTCTCTATTATCCGTTTTTTACTCTGTGTGGTAGTTTTTAAGTTTTGGAACAAGGGACCGATGACCGTTGCAGTCTGGTCCCTTTAATCCCACAAACCAACCAACCAACACAGATTGAATAACATCGGGGAGAGGCTACAACCCTGTCTCACCCCCTTCCCAACCACTGCTTCCCTTTGATGTCCCTCGACTCTTGTAACTGCCATCTGGTTTCTGTACAAATTGTAAATAGCTTTTCGCTCCCTGTATTTTACCCCTGCCACCTTCAGAATTTGGAAGAGAGTATTCCAATCAACATTGTCAAAAGCTTTAAGTCTACAAAAGCTAGAAACGTGGGTTTGTCTTTCCTTAATCTTTCTTCTAAGATAAGTCGCAGGGTCAGTATTGCCTCACGTGTCCCAACATTTCTACAGAATCCAAACTGATCTTCCCTGAGGTCGGCTTCTATCAGTTTTTCCATTCATCTGTAAAGAATTCGCGTTAGTATTTTGCAGCTGTGACTTATTAAACTGATAGTTCGGTAATTTTCATATCTGTCAACACCTGCTTTCTTTGGGATTGGAATTATTATATTCTTCTTGAAGTCTGAGGGAATTTCGCCTGTCTCATACATCTTGCTCACCAGATGGTAGAGTTTTGTCAGGACTGGCTCTCCCAAGGCTGTCAGTAGTTCTAATGGAATGTTGTCTACTCCCGGGGCCTTGTTTCAACTTAGGTCTTTCAGTGCTCTGTCAAATTCTTCACACAGTATCATATCTCCCATTTCATCTTCATCTACATCCTCTTCCATTTCCATAATATTGTCCTCAAGTACATCGCCCTTGTATAGACCCTCTATATACTCCTTCCACCTTTCTGCTTTCCCTTCTTTGCTTAGAACTGGGTTTCCATCAAAGCTCTTGATATTCATGCAAGTGGTTCTCTTTTCTCTAAATGTCTCCTTAATTTTTCTGTACGCAGTATCTATCTTACCCCTAGTGAGATAAGCCTCTACATCCTTACATTTGTCCTCTAGCCATCCCTGCTTAGCCGTTTTGCACTTCCTGTTGATGTCATTTTTGAGATGTTTGTATTCCTTTTTGCCTGCTTCATTTACTGCATTTTTATATTTTCTTCTTTCATCAATTAAATTCAATATTTCTTCTGTTACCCAAGGGTTTCTACTAGCCCTCGTCTTTTTATGTATTTGATCCTCTGCTGCCTTCACTATTTCATCCCTCAAAGTTACCCATTCGTCTTCTACTGTATTTCTTTCCCCCATTCCTGTACAACCTCTGGTTTAGTCAGTTTATCCAGGTCCCATCTCCTTAAATTCCCACCTTTTTGCAGGTTCTTCAGTTTTAATCTACAGTTCATAACCAGTAGATTGTGGTCAGAGTCCACGTCTGCCCCTGAAAATGTCCTACAATTTAAAACTTGGTTCTTAAATCTCTGTCTTACCATTATATAATCTATCTGATACCTTTTAGTATCTCCAGGGTTCTTCCATGTATACAACCTTCTTTCACGATTCTTAAACCAAGTGTTAGCTATGATTAAGTTATGCTCTGTGCAAAATTCTACCAGGCCGCTTCCTCTTTCATTTCTTCCCCCCAATCCATATTCACCTACTATGTTTCCGTCTCTCCCTTTTCCTACGCTTGAATTCCAGTCACCCATGACTATTAAATTTTTGTCTCCCTTCACTACCTGAATAATTTCTTTTATCTCATCATACATTTCATAAATTTCTTCATCATCTGCAGAGCTAGTTGACATATAAACTTGTACTACTGTAGTAGGCGTGGGCTTCGTGTCTATCTTGGCCACAATAATGCGTTCACTATGCTGTTTGTAGTAGCTTACCCGTACTCCTATTTTTTTTTATTCATTATTAAACCTACTCCTGCATTACCCCTATTTGATTTTGTATTTATAACCCTGTATTCACCTGACCAAAAGTCTTGTTCCTCCTGCCACCGAACTTTGCTAATTGCCACTATATCTAACTTTAACCTATCCATTTCCCTTTTTAAATTTTGTAACCTACCTGCCCGATTAAGGGATCTGACATTCCACGCTCCGATCTGTAGAACGCCAGTTTTCTTTCTCCTGATAACAACGTCCTCCTGAGTAGTCCCCCGCCCGGAGATCCTAATGGGGGACTATTTTACCTCTGGAATATTTTACCCAAGAGGACGCCATCATCATTTAATCATACAGTAAAGGTGCATGCCCTCAGGAAAAATTACGGCTTTAGTTTCCCCTTGCTTTCAGCCGTCCGCAGTACCAGAACAGCTAGGCTATTTTGGTTGGTGTTACAAGGCCAGATCAGTCAATCATCCAGACTGTTGCCCCTGCAACTACTGAAGAGGCTGCTCCCCCTCTTCAGGAACCACACATTAGTCTGGCCTCTCAACAGATACGCCTCTGTTTTGGTTGCACCTACGGTACGGCTATCTGTATCGTTGAGGCACGCAAGCCTCCCCACCAATGCCAAGGTCCGTGGTTCATGGGGGGGGAGGCATACTTTAATATGTGACCAATTACAAATAACTCTTAACAACCACAATAATAACTAAACATATTCTAACTGGACAAGTTCATTATTAGTATTAATACTTTGCTAATTATAATGAAAAATTACATAAAGTGTTTTAAAAAATGAAGGAAATGTTTAACATCATTTGATTTCTTATATAGTTCCTTTTTTTTATACAAAAGTTTGTGAAATATGAGTTTTAAACAGTTGGTTTCTGCAACATGCCAATTCCAACTAAATGACTTAATTATTTTGACTGCTGGTACTAATATTTCAGAAGTTTCAGTGCTAAAATTACATTATGTGAACTTTTCTCTGACAATTTTCTGTATTTCATACAAAAACTGCATTACATAAATGAATTATTATCTTTCTCGATGTGAAATTATTGTTTAAACAGAATGGCGATATATGTACATGAAAATCAAAACTATATAATTTTTTTTAATCTTATAAATAAAACAGTTAATACTTAGAAAAAGTTAACTATTCCAAATAGTGTTAGATAATGAAGTAATTTTGACCAAGGACATGTACTTAGGCATCAAGAAATCATCAGTTTGGTAATGGAAGTTTGTGTGTGTGTGTGTGTGTGTGTGTGTGTGTGTGTGAGAGACATTGACAATAGCTTGAATACAATAAGCAGGTTCAGATGGTGGATTTTGGTTAAGTAGTTACATGGAGAGATGAAGAGGCTTGATTGTGATCATATATCATAGAAAACCAATCCTTGGAATGAAGACCACAATGACATATCCAATTAGAAAAGCAATTTATTTATTGTTAGCTTCCAGTGTTTTATCTCATAGGCTTGGCATAGTTGTTTCATGTAAAATAAATATTCTTTCTATCATTTTAAAACAGGGTGGAGACATGTATGTTGCTCGTTACAAAAGATAAACATGTGGCATTACGCTGCCATAACTAAAACAAGTGAAAAGAAACTTGATGAAAGTTGTGGAGCCACTTTTGACAGCAGTGTAGACGGTAATATGGAAAGGAGTGAACTAGAAGCTGATCTGCAGCTACGAATGCAAAGAAGTCTTGCACAAAAAGTACTGGAAAGATCAAATTTGTCAGAAACTAGTAAGTCACTTATATAACATATTTTCCATTAACAATCCTTAATGAAGAGCTGAGTTTTACACATTTTTCTGTAAACATAGTCATGCCAAACTTTAAATTTTGTTTTGTTTTGTAGGTTCATTCCATGAGTCGCTTAGAACAAGTACGTCAGACTCACTTCCAAATCTATCCAGCCAAAGCTGTGCGGAATCAGAGAAACCAGAACATAATAAAGATAACAGTTTATTCCATTTTCTCAATAACATGAAAAGTGGTTCAATTTGTAATAAAAAGCAAATGGATACTTCATCTTCAAGTTTTGTAAGTATGGAATTTATTGTTGCACTGTGAGTGTAGTTTATAATTTTTTCCCTTGGATTTGAAGTTGTATAGGATTGTTTAAAACACATGAGCTTTTGGAAATATTCCTCCTTGGCATTGTCTGGTGACTGCTAATTGTGTAGTGGAAGCACCATCTGTTTATAGGTTCCACATGCCAGTCATGACAGCTTCGATGACGATGACGATGATGATGATGATGATGATGATAATACCATGTCATTAACTGTAATAATAGCTAAGCAGTGAATGGGTACTGCTATGGCCAATATTAATTTGTTTGGTTATGGAACTGAAACCTTACCAGATGTGATGATGACACATTAATGTTGTGACAGATGGTGGGAGCTAGTGTAATGATCATTGCTACCATTGTAAACCAGGTGAAGGATCACGCTGAAGATTTATTTTAAAGCATGTGAACATGAATAAAGTACAGGGTGCCCATGATTAAAGTTCCAGCTTCAAAACACTGTAAAAAATTGGGAGAAACATGAAGGAACACACAAAAATTTAACAAAAATTTTACCAATGGGTGGTGCTGTAAGTGTCCTAATGTAAACTGGGTCACTGTAAATGACAGGTGAAATGCATTACAATGGCTATGGTTTGAGTTGCACATCGCACCATCCATACCATTCAGTGCGTGTGACTACACAAGTTCGGCAGCCAGCAGTCATGGCATTGTTAGTTAGGTAAGCCCATCCACCATGGAAAGATCATGTCACATCAGATGGGAAAAATTGGATTTTAAATGTCCTGAGGCCAAAAACCTCGTAAAAAAGCAAAATGACATTGGTTTCTAATTGTTGAGAGACTGACACAAGACAGGCTCAGTGTGCTGTGCACTGTTTTCTGTCACTAGTTGAAACTGAGAAACAGCTCTTTCCACAACAGATTGGAGTTTCTTGGAGCTCACATTCAGAATGCGTTGCGGAGTGCGTGCCTTTGGTTCAACTCCGTTTGTAAATGGAGCTCTGAATGTAACATCTTTTAGATAACCCCACAGCCAGAAGACACATGGTTTAAGATCAGGTGATTGGGATGGCTAATTCTATATAATCACCAAAACAGTCTTCCTGTTACTGATAGACTGAGCAATACCGAAGACAGGAATTTTGTAGGATGGTGGAATTACCTAACAATTCTATTTTAATATTGAATTGAAGAAGAGACTTTCCCTAAACTTTGCATTTTTAAATAAATTACTTCCATTTTAACAATTAAAAATTTATTTTTGATGTTGAGAACATCCTTCATGTGAAATTGTAACAAAAGAACATATTTGCCTATTTTGGACATTGTATTTCAGATTATTATTCACTGCTGGCCAGGGTATTTTCCTGCACCAGTTTTTTCACTGCTAGATTGTTTCCTTACAGGAATGCTTAAAAACACACTGTGTCAGCCGTGTGCTACAGCAAGAGATGATATGCAATACTGAATGTGGA
The DNA here is from genome assembly GCF_023864345.2 of Schistocerca serialis cubense. NCBI lineage: Eukaryota > Metazoa > Arthropoda > Insecta > Orthoptera > Acrididae > Schistocerca > Schistocerca serialis. The sequence goes on from NC_064639.1 coordinate 463,603,404, forward strand.
AAACTTGCCATTTGCTGCATACTGCAGACATACTTTGGAATACCAAAGAAAACAAATCTCTTAAGGACAATTTGGAAACTTCTGTGAATATTCAGTTCTTCAGGAAAAATTTAAACTTCACAACATGGAAAGTATTTTCACTATTTGTTACAGAACACTGAAAAAAGGAAAAAGTCTTCTTTTGCAAGTATCTAAAGGAGGAGATTATTTAAAATTTAGGAAAAAGAATTTTTTCCCTTATAACAATATTGCATTATGTTTGTAGCATATCTAATACCCTACTGAGATCCCGTTTTCCTTCAGGCATTGCTCAATGTATCACGTCCATGGAGATTGTTTAGCTGGTATTGCATCAATGCAGTATATGAAAAACATTTTTAGAGGTAAAAGAAAAGTTCATTTTTTAGTGCTCAGTTCAACCATAATATGCTTGGGCAGTCTTCTCTCTTTAAATTCTGTAGCTGACAACGTGGTGTGTGTGTGTGTTTTTTTTTTTAATAAAAAGAGTCTACTTGATTCCAGGCAGTGTGAGGTGCACAATTCAGTTAGCTCTAAATGGTTTACCTAAAAATGAATTTTATCCAGCAAACTTACAAAGAGTATTTTTATAAAAATTCTTATGGTATAGAGAGGTAAAAACACTAAAGTACAGTGCCTGGCTATACTAGACTCTTTTGTGTAGTGTCTGTGTTTTGTGGATAATTATTCTGTGGGTTGTGTATTGCTTTTGGTTACTGTATTCTCGAGTGCTGTTTGACATAAAATGTGCCAGCGGCCAGCTGCTACAGATTCAAAGTCTGCACGAATTGTGACATGTGGCAAATGACATTTCCACACCGATAACACAAAGTCTGGCTATCTGCACAATCTGGCAAAACTGTAGGCTGTAGCAGTTCTTGGATGAAGTCATGCCTTGTGTTTGAGCTGTAATGCTAAGTCTACGCCTGTGATTTAGCAGTAAACTACACATTGTCTGAATACTTGGAATGCAACTTCTCACAATTGAAACCAGTTGTTCTGTAAATTCTTGTAGCACCTTCTCCCTGAATGTTAAGGTCATGAGTGTAACTGTAGCACAGCTACAATGCATTTCATTTTATGACACACCAGTAATAACAGTTCTGTCCAATAACATTTTTGTATTCACGCAATTTCAAACAACAGAAAATCCAGGATGCAATAACGACAATATTATGAGGAGGACAGATTGCTTCTCACCATATAGCGGAAATGTTAAGTGGCAGACAGGTACAGCAAAAGGACTGCTAAGCAAGTAAGCTTTCAGCCAAAACGCCTTTATCTGAATTTAATACACACACACACACACACACACACACACACACACACATTCACACAAATGCAACACTCACACACATAACCATTGTCTCTGGCTGCTGAGGCCAGGTTGCAAGCAACTGCATGTGATGGGAGAAGTAGTCTGGATGGTAGGAGTGAGGAGGAGACTGGGAGGGGGAGGGATAGCAGGTTGGGGGTGGGGTGTGGGAAAGAAGTGAAGTAAAAAGGCTGTGGGTAAGGTGATGCAATAGAAGGCTGTGTAGTGCTGGAATGGGAACAGGGAAGGGGATAGGTTGGTAAAAGACAGAGTGGTGAAAGTTGAGACAAGGAGAGTTATGAGACCAAGTATGTATTACAGGGAGAATCCCCACCTGCATAATTCGGAAAAGCTGCTGTTGTAGGAAGGATTCAGATGGCACAGGCTATGAAGCGGTCATTGAAATGAAGAACATCATGGTGGGCAGCATGCTCAGCAACTGTGTGATCCAGATATTTGAAACCCTGGCGGAGAATGTGATTGAGTTGGGTACTGAGCTACGAGCAGAATGCTCCTCTGTGGCTGGATGGTGTGACCATTCCAGCACTACACAGGTACACAGCCTTGTATTCCATCAAGGCCCAGTCTTGTTACTTAACTCCGTTTTCTGCTTCCACCCTCCCCCCCCTCCCCCCCCCCCCCTCCCCCCTCCCCACGCCCTCGTCTAACCTCCTGATTGCACCTACCCTCTCTTCACTTCATCCCTGTTTGTTCCCCACAAGAAGCACTTCAATGTCCCCTTCCCTTATTCTGCCATCCCTCCCTTTCCCAGTCTCCTCCTTACCCCCACCATCCAGATTGCTTCTCCCACCGTGCGTTGCCCAGTCTGACTTTGGCAACCAGACACAGTGGTCGCCCGCGCGCCTGTGCCTGTGCCTGTGCCTGTGCCTGTGCCTGTGCCTGTGCCTGTGCCTGTGCCTGTGCCTGTGCCTGTGCCTGTGCCTGTGCCTGTGCCCGGGGGCCCGGGGGGCCAGGGGCCCCGGGGCCAGGGGCAAATTTAAAACCTGCTTTGCTGCCTGTCAGACATTTTATGTTACTGGGCAAATGGTCAAACATTTTTTATTGCTGAATATTGAACTCTTCTCTGAGCTACTGACAGTTTTAACAGTGGGTAATACAGATCATTTTTTCCTCCAGTGTTGTAGGTATGTACATCACTATTCTCAATTTTTTTTGGATTATTTATGATGAATTTCATTAGTGAAACTATGTTTTGTGGTAGCGCAGCTAAAATGCCTAGCTCCTTGAAGAGTTATCTACATGACTTCCACAGGTGACTGGTGCATATTGTTCTTACTGCTCACTTTTATGCAATTGACGCTCTATTTCTGAGTAATGAGTTACCCCCAGAAAATTATTTCATACAATGCTATTGAGTGGAAATACGTAAAATATGTCAGGAAGTTGATATGTTTATTTCCGAGATTAGCAATTGGAGCGTGGAATGTCAGATCCCTTAATCGGGCAGGTAGGTTACAAAATTTAAAAAGGGAAATGGATAGGTTAAAGTTAAATATAGTGGCAATTAGCAAAGTTCGGTGGCAGGAGAAACAAGACTATTGGCCAGGTGATTACAGGGTTATAAATACAAAATCAAATAGGGGTAATGCAGGAGTAGGTTTAATAATGAATAAAAAAATAGGAGTGCGGGTTAGCTACTACAAGCAGCATAGTGAACGCATTATTGTGGCCAAGATAGACACAAAGCCCATGCCTACTACAGTAGTACAAGTTTATATGCCAACTAGCTCTGCAGATGATGAAGAAATTGATGAAATGTATGACGAGATAAAAGAAATTATTCAGGTAGTGAAGGGAGACGAAAATTTAATAGTCATGGGTGACTGGAATTTGTCAGTAGGAAAAGGGAGAGAAGGAAACATAGTAGATGAATATGGATTGGGGGGAAGAAATGAAAGAGGAAGCGGCCTGGTAGAATTTTGCACAGAGCATAACTTAATCATAGCTAACACTTTGTTCAAGAATCATAAAAGATGGTTGTATACCTGGAAGAATCCTGGAGATAGTAAAAGGTATCAGATAGATTATATAATGGTAAGACAGAGATTTAGGAACCAGGTTTTAAACTGTAAGACATTTCCAGGGGCAGATGTGGATTCTGACCACAATATATTGGTTATGAACTGCAGATTGAAACTGAAGAAACTGCAAAAAGGTGGGAATTTAAGGAGATGGGACCTGGATAAACTGAAAGAACCAGAGGTTGTAGAGAGTTTCAGGGAGAGCATAAGGGAACAATTGACAGGAAAGGGGGAAAGAAACACAGTAGAAGAAGAATGGGTAGGTCTGAGGGATGAAGTAGTGAAGGCAGTAGAGGATCAAGTAGGTAAAAAGACGAGGGCTAATAGAAATCCTTGGGTAACAGAAGAAATATTGAATTTAATTGATGAAAGGAGAAAATATAAAAATGCAGTAAATGAAGCAGGCAAAAAGGAATACAAACGTCTCAAAAATGAGATCGACAGGAAGTGCAAAATGGCTAAGCAGGGATGGCTAGAGGACAAATGTAAGGATGTAGAGGCTTGTCTCACTAGAGGTAAGATAGATACTGCCTACAGGAAAATTAAAGAGACCTTTGGAGAGAAGAGAACCACTTGTATGAATATCAAGAGCTCAGATGGAAACCCAGTTCTAAGCAAAGAAGGGAAGGCAGAAAGGTGGAAGGAGTATATAGAGGGTTTATACAAGGGCGATGTACTTGAGGACAATATTATGGAAATGGAAGAGGATGTAGATGAAGATGAAATGGGAGATAAGATACTGCGTGAAGAGTTTGACAGAGCACTGAAAGACCTGAGTCGAAACAAGGCCCCGGGAGTAGAAAACATTCCATTAGAACTACTGATGGCCTTGGGAGAGCCAGTCATGACAAAACTCTATCATCTGGTGAGCAAGATGTATGAGACAGGCAAAATACCCACAGACTTCAAGAAGAATATAATAATTCCAATCCCAAAGAAAGCAGGTGTTGACAGATGTGAAAATTACCGAACTATCAGTTTAATAAGTCACAGCTGCAAAATACTAACGCGAATTCTTTACAGACGAATGGAAAAACTAGTAGAAGCGGACCTCGGGGAAGATCAGTTTGGATTCCGTAGAAATGTTGGAACACGTGAGGCAATACTAACCTTACGACTTATCTTAGGAGAAAGATTAAGAAAAGGCAAACCTACGTTTCTAGCATTTGTAGACTTAGAGAAAGCTTTTGACAACGTTAACTGGAATACTCTCTTTCAAATTCTGAAGGTGGCAGGGGTAAAATACAGGGAGCGCAAGGCTATTTACAATTTGTACAGAAACCAGATGGCAGTTACAAGAGTCGAGGGGCATGAAAGGGAAGCAGTGGTTGGGAAAGGAGTGAGACAGGGTTGTAGCCTCTCCCCGATGTTATTCAATCTGTATATTGAGCAAGCAGTAAAGGAAACAAAAGAAAAATTCGGAGTAGGTATTAAAATTCATGGAGAAGAAGTAAAAACTTTGAGGTTTGCCGATGACATTGTAATTCTGTCAGAGACAGCAAAGGACTTGGAAGAGCAGTTGAACGGAATGGACAGTGTCTTGAAAGGAGATATAAGATGAACATCAACAAAAGCAAAACGAGGATAATGGAATGTAGTCAAATTAAATCGGGTGATGCTGAGGGGATTAGATTAGGTAATGAGACACTTAAAGTAGTAAAGGAGTTTTGCTATTTAGGGAGTACAATAACGGATGATGGTCGATGTAGAGAGGATATAAAATGTAGACTGGCAATGGCAAGGAAATCGTTTCTGAAGAAGAGAAATTTGCTAACATCGAGTATAGATTTAATTGTCAGGAAGTCGTTACTGAAAGTATTTGTATGGAGTGTAGCCATGTATGGAAGTGAAACATGGACGATAACCAGTTTGGACAAGAAGAGAATAGAAGCTTTCGAAATGTGGTGCTACAGAAGAATGCTGAAGATAAGGTGGGTAGATCACGCAACTAATGAGGAGGTATTGAATGGGATTGGGGAGAAGAGAAGTTTGTGGCACAACTTGACTAGAAGAAGGGATCGTTGGTAGGACATGTTTTGAGGCATCAAGGGATCACAAATTTAGCATTGGAGGGCAGCGTGGAGGGTAAAAATCGTAGAGGGAGACCAAGAGATCAATACACTAAGCAGATTCAGAAGGATGTAGGTTGCAGTAGGTACTGGGAGATGAAGACGCTTGCACAGGATAGAGTAGCATGGAAAGCTGCATCAAACCAGTCTCAGGACTGAAGACCACAACAACAACAACAATTATATGAAGAGCATAAGTAGCTGAGCTTAATTGTTTGAGAAGCTCAGTAATATGCTTCTTCCAATTCGAAATTTCATTATGTACACTCAAAAATTTGGAGCATTCTGCCCTACTTAATGACTTCTGCTCAATTGTTGGTATGACACTCTCCATTGTACAGAACTGAATGCAATGATTTTTCAAAATTTGGGGTGAGACCATTTTCAGAGAATACTTAATAATTCTTTCGGAAATATCATTTATCAACTCTTCTTTTGCTTTATCTCTGATGGTACATCTGCAAAAAGTACCAATTTTGATTGTTGAATGTCAAGTGGAAGGTCATTCACATATGTAAGGAATAGGTGTGGATCCAAAAGTGAACCCTGTGTGACTCCCTTTGTGATTTTGCCCCAGTCACTAAAATTTTCTACCTCTCTGACATTATCTGAATTATTCACTATAACCCTTTGCATTCTGCTTGTCAAGTATGATTCATACGAGCGGTTTTTCTAAGAGAGTATCATGATCTTCGCAATCCAAGGCCTTACTGTTGAGTACATTACTTTCTTAAATATTTTGGAAAACAATGTCAGTACGGAAACTGGACTCTAATTGTGTAAGTCTCCCTTGTCACCTTTCGTATGGAGTGGTTCAGTAATTGGATATTTCAAACTGTCTGGAAAAATTCCCTGTGCCAGTGATGCATTGCTTGTATCACTGAGAACATTACTTATTGAGTTAGAACCACTTTTCAGAATTCTGTTTGAAATTCCATCAACCCCACAAGAGCTTTTATTTTTCATTTTAGAATTTTTATAATTGTATTAATTTCAGTGTAGGATATTGGTGCTTCTTCCAGTTGCATAAAGTTTTGTGGAATGACATTTTTAAATATATATCTTGCTTCAAGTGAACCATGTATTCCTATATTTGCCGCTATATTTAGAAAGTGATTGTTATAAATACTTGCAACTTGTGAATTATCAGTCATTACATTGTCATTTAGTGTAATTGTTATGAAATCTTGCACACTGACTGGCTGCCCTGTCTCACATTTGACAATGTCACATGTAGTTTTAATCTTATTACCTGCATTATTTATTTCTGTCAGCATATGCATACTTCTGGAGATGTTAATGACTTCCCTTAAAATACTACAGTATTTTTTTGTAGAATGGAAGTAATGTTGGATCTTGATTTAATCTGGCCTATTTCCCTCTTTCTCTGACATGAGATTTTCATTCCCTTAGTTATCCATGGCTTACTTTTTTTTTTTGAATCTTTTCAATAATATTTTAGGAAAGCAGTTTTCAAATATTGACACAGGTTTACTGTGGAATAAATCAAATTTGACATTAGCATCTCTTTCCATATATACCACATCCCATACCACCCATTTTAGCTTACTCTTAAAACAGTGTACGCTCTTCTCATTAATAAGCATCACTGTATTTGATGAACCTGCTTCAGGGTTGCAAGGTGCCATGTTGTTTATTATTTCCATTAATTGTGCATCATGATCAGATCGTCCATTAGCAGTTGGGTTTACGTTAATTGTTACAGTCTAAGCATTGCCTGTAAAAATGTTATCAATCAGTGGCCTGATATTTTGCTGCATTTGTTGGACAATTGACTACTGAAATTATATTGAAAGACCCAAATAATAATTCTGGTTCATTTTTCGTGTATGTATCTTCTAAGAAATCTACACTGAAATCTCCACAAACTACTAACTTTTCTTTTTGCCTGATGGGTAGCTCAATAATGCATATAGATTTTTCATAAATAGCGGAAAGTTTCCTAGAGGGGATCTGTAGACTGTTAAAATTATCAGAGAAGTATTCTGCAGTCACAAGTCACAAGCACATGCTTCTAGCTTCTGATCAACATAAAAACTATTTGTTTCAATATTTTTGACTTTGTGTCCAACTTCTACAATTTGTTTTGGAGCATCACTTTATAACAGTAAGGCATGTCATACTGCTTTGGCCAGCCGAAGTGGCCGTGCGGTTAAAGGCGCTGCAGTCTGGAACCGCAAGACCGCTACGGTCGCAGGTTCGAATCCTGCCTCGGGCATGGATGTTTGTGATGTCCTTAGGTTAGTTAGGTTTAACTAGTTCTAAGTTCTAGGGGACTAATGACCTCAGAAGTTGGGTCCCATAGTGCTCAGAGCCATTTGAACCAGCCGTGTCATACTGCCCAGAGTGGTGAGTGGTAGCTGATGCTTTTGACAAAGGGCGGGGAGTGTAGCATCGCCATAGCAGCCATTGTAGGGTGTCCGCAAATGGATCCTTCGAGGGCTCTGGCACATGTGGTGTTCAAAGGCAGACAGTCTGCCAAGAAATCTTTAGCAAAAATGTTATTGGATGTAACTGTTGTGTGGCTTTGGTACCATTACTCTCATTACTTCAGCATACAGATGAAAGATGCTATAAAAACTGAGTCAATGAGTGGTTTTGACTGCAAGAGGCTACATTCAGATGATGTGTGGTTTACCTGTAGACCGTAGGTGTAAATGTAGCATACCGGCTCCAATAGAAGACTATACTTCCTCCAGGAACTTCTGCAGCCTACAGTGTTACCAAATTTGAAGATAGCTGGGTTTAGTGTTATCAGCATGGCCATGTTATTTGTCCCATGTCGTGATTGGTCTGGACTTAGTCACTGTGGCGGTTAGCTGCTGGCCATGTTTTATTTCAAAGAGTGTACTGTAGTACTTCGGCACTATATGAGTCATGCATGGTTGCCTGTTGTGAACAGTTACGTGCCAAATATACAGGAAAAGAAAATATGTAGACTGCTGGTTTTGTGAAATATTAAGTTTTGTAATCTTTTAAAATAAAAGAGTGGTACTTGAAACCGAAGAGATAGAAATCAGATGATTTGCAAATTAAAACCAAATTAAACCAAGTAATAAATTTGTAAATGCAAGTATTAGCAGATGTAGCACATTTATTACTGGGCTATGATAGAATAATGTTCATCATCAGCTGAATTAAAACTTCAGTTATCATTGTGTGAAACACAAGAGAGAGACATGTCTTATCCCAGGGTGAAAGAACTGTGAGTGTAGAGCAACAACTAGGCTTAACGTGATTTGTGTTTTCAGTGTATTTAGTATCGTTACAAATTGTTTTAGTCAGATCCCTTGTGAAGTAATAATGTGCTGTAATCAGTACTAAGTATGCCATGATGTAGGGCTGTACAGTCACACAATATTGAACCAGATATATGTGACATACAGTTTGTTTGGCTCTAACATCCAGCTAACCTGCCTGTATGCACCCATAGCATCAGAAAATTGGGTGACAGGCATACACCAAGCTGTATATAAACTGTTACAGACTTCACTGCTTGAAAATCAACACATTAAATATGAAGCATATTTCTGCCTGATGCTAAACCATGGTCCTGTAGTCAATACAGGGTACACATAAAGTCTGGCAGCACTTTCAATTATTTATTGCAAAAGAACTAAACATTGACAGATGTCATACTTATTGCATTTCGAAGAGAAACTCTGAAAGTTTTTTTACAAACATTCGATATGCGAACCATGAGTGACCCGGCAGTTGTCAATAGGATAATCGAATTCTTGCTATACATGTCCCAGCATGGCATAGTCTACTGTGGCAGTTGCTTCCCGTATTCTCTGCCGGAGCTCTATTACATCACGTGGTAGAGGCGGTACGTACATCAGATCTTTAATGTGTCCCCACAGAAAAGAATCACATGGAGTGAGATTGAGGAGGCCATTTAGTGAAACCGTTGTCCCCCTCTGTAGCATGGCTGATCCATTGATGTAGCAGCTTCGTTTTCGGGTACCCATGAACTTCATGATGAAAATGGGGTGGAGCCCCATCCTGCTGAAAGATGAATGGAGAGCCTGTTTGCATTTGAGGCATCAGCCATTGGTGCACCATGTCCAAGTAGGAATATCCAGTGACAGTGCTCTCGGTGAAGAAGAATGGCCCGTACAGTTTTCAACGTGACAAGGCAAATAAAAAAAAAAAGAGAAAAAAAAATACCTTTGGGGAATCATGCTCAAATTCAATGCATTTGTGTGGATGCTTTGTACCCCAGATTCGACAGTTATTCCTGTTCATTTTCCCATTAGTGCAAAAAGTGGATTCTTCGTTAAAAATGGAGCGATCAACAATGCCATCCCCATCGTCATTCAATCGTTGCAACTGGGAACAAAACCCACAACACTTGTCTTTGTTGTCGTCATTGAGCTTCTGTACTAGGTGAAATGAACCTATTTCTAACAGGTAGCAGGCAAATATTGCAAATGGTGGTTTGAAAAGCATTACTTTCAAAGTAAATTTCCTTTTAAGCAAGATGAATTATGTTATGTGTGAGAATGTGCGATGAATTTCTTAAATCACAGAGCGTTTGACTCTCATTTAAAACTTAACACCTTGAGGACTAGCGTCTTAGAAGAATTTTGAGCCCAGGAAACCAGACGTGTATGTCATTATTAAAGTTTTACTAGCCACTTGTGTGATATATCTGTGATTATAACAAATGCAGAAAAGGCCATATTATAAGTGAAGGCTTAGCATTTCTTGTAGCTTATTAATCTTCAAGACTACTATTATATGAGGAAGCCTAGCTTTTCTTGTAGTTACTACATGTATATTAATTTAAATCAGTAGCTTTTCCTATTTGTGTGTTTGCGCTACTTATGTGATCTTGCTATAGGCTGACTACATTACATGCCTATGCTCTGAATATGTGGGTGTCATTGGCTGGCGAGATCACGTGACATGAACTATGATTGGCATACAAGACGGCATTGCAATCTCGATTTCAATGCTTCAGAAACTAACGTGCTGTTTTTGGTGGAATTTGAGTTCATACTTTCGTAATACGAAGATATGCAGCATATTGAAATACGAAAATATGCAGCATATCGTAATACAAAATATGCTGTGTACATATTGTTGCACATCAAAGATCTTTCAAAAAAAGTGTGTTTTTTTTTTTTTTTTTTTTTTAAAGTTCTAAGTCGGTGTACAAGACCTTAATCGTTCAAAGGGTTGATAGGCTTTACAGTTCTGAGGGAAAAAAAATACTGTCACTTAACACGGAAAAGTGTATTTTCATCTCGGAAAAAACTATTTTTAACCAGGAAATCACAGAAAAATCAAGCAATCTTTTTCCTTGTGTGCGTATACACCCTGGAGAAGTATTTGTGATTGAGTGTGTAGTTGGTCATGGTGACCAAGAAGGCTTGTAGGTTTGGATTAGTCAGACATGGGAGAGGTAGTATTCAGTGGTAGCAAGGCCATTTGTATTGGTGATGTTAATGTACAGGGAGAAGGCTTAGACAGTTTTGAGCAGGCTGCTGGGGAGTAAAGGGATAGCAACTGTGGAGAATTGCTAGCTGAATATTTCTCTTTTATATAGAAGGGTAGATTACTGGTGACAGGCCACAAGCCCAGCGATTCTCCCTGTGGATGTGCAGTATCCACCCACCATGAGGTGTGCAGAGTGGTTTGGTATATGATTTTAGGAAGTGTGAAGAAGCAAGAATGCAGACAGTGGTGGGGATGAGGACCAAGGTTCACTCGGGAGAAAGTCTGCGATGGACTTAGGAATTTGAGAAGGGACTGTTGATCATGCTGGATTTCTGGAATGGGGTCGCTGTGGGAGGCCTTGCAGTTGGATGTGTCTAAAATCTTGTGGAGCCTCTCTGTCAGGTAATACCTGAGATTCATAACCACAATGGTGGCAGTTAAAATTGTAGGTCAGGTTGTGTTTTTTTGGTGATGGATTGCATTTCTTTAAGTGTATTTGGTGTTAGATCGATGTTGAGAGGTTTGGGAAATGGTGACGATGCAAGGTTTGAGATACATAGTTCAGGAAAGTTGTCATTGAGTGGTTGGTGGGAGGGGGTGGATCATGGTTAGATGGAGGAATAAATTGAGTAAGACAAGATTCAGTACTGGTGTTAGATTGAGTTTGGTTGGTAGGATTGGTGGGGAAAAAGTTTCCACTCTAGGGACCAGGACAAGAAAAGATCTGTAGTGAGCCCAGCATTATTGAATTTGGGAGTTGGGCAAAATGGGAGGCTTGTATGAGAGCTGGGTCTTTTAGAGGACAGGTTAAAACTTTGTTGCAGATGTGTTTAGGCTTCGGGTTCTGTAGAGTGGCAGAAAGAAGTTTATGAGGGTGTGGTAGATGTAGTAAGTCCTCAAAGCAGCTGTTCAGTGGCTTTGATGTGGGAGGAGAGGAGGTCCAACTTGATGTAGGCTCTGGTGGTGGAGATGGAGGTGGAGGTGGAGGATAGCAGTAGTCAAATACTGGTGTACAATTGTAAAAGACTGGACAGTGTTTTGAGGTGGTGCTCTGCATGCTGCTCTAGTTCCTGGAGAGCGAAGGTTTGTTTAGAACATGGGGCACAGGAACTTGGATTGCAGAGCAGGAGAAATTTAGGGATGGACCAGATGTAGTCAAAGGAAACTTGGGCCTGAGCTATGTGGTTTTGCAGGACTAGGTCGACTGACGGAATTTGAACAGATAGAATTAATTGTGGTAGGATTGGTTGCCGCTGGAGCTGGGTAGCATGGTGATCATTTGGAGGAATAGGCTATTTTATGTTAAAAATGTGGTTCAGATTGTTGTTATTCTGATTGATTATAACATTCAAATAACATTTATGGTCAATATTCTCACAAAATATGTTATTTTTATGTAATTAAAGATCAAGATCTGGTCATATGATTGAAAATGCTCTGTTATTGGCTGATGCTCTGGTGACATCACAGGCTAGGAATAATATTAAGCTATATGTGTGTTACAGGAGCATTTGCCAAAGTTATGTGGTTTGTACATAGTTTTTCTGCAAACAGTTTAGCTATTAGTGATGGAGAATGCAATTACAACTTTTAAGTAACAATAGAAAGGAATTTTGTGAATGCTGTTAGTGGAAACCATGTGAAAGTTGATGCGTTGACACTCCACCCATTTAGAGTGGCGATATGTGCAACAACGGACATTCTTTTCCCTGCTCTGCATCATTGTTGAACTTGCTCAAAACTGACGAATTGGAGAACTTTTGCAAATGTGTCTGTATATTATAACTAGATTGTTGACTATCAGTCATGAGCTACGACCCAAAGCACAATGAAATTATTCTTGGGAAAACTTAGTGTCGATTTCTTCTGTAAAAGATGCTCAGCAGAGATACTGCTACCAACAGATGTTCCGTGGCACAATGGATAGCACATCTGGCTGCCAATGAGGTAGTCACCTGTTCGGATCCTGGAAGGATCATATATTTTTAAAAGTTTTGCACGCAATACGAAAATAGTTTTAGCAAGAAGGATTGTAGCGGTTGTTTGAATTGTGGAATGTATTATATATAGCTTCACATTAGTCTTAATCTAAGAAATAAAAAGCGGAGCCTAAATGCATTTACTTTGATAGCAAACAATTCCCTTTTTGAAAAGCATTGCTAGTAATGAAGATATTACCATACGCCCACAGTACAATGAAGTGTAGGAGGATGAGGTTACACGGAGAGATATAAAGTGTGTACAACATGCAGGTGACACAAACATAAGGGCTGTGATGTTTGTGAGTATAAACTAATGTCAGCGTCTGAAGCAGACTTACTTCATCTTTATGCAAGATGATGAAACTGCAAAAGCTTAAACAGTAAGAATCCTAGTTGGAGAGTAAGAAGATTAAAAACATTGTTTCTAATAAAGTAAAAAGTGTGTGGTCACATTAACTAGAAAATATCTTTTTGAATGTGACGTGTGAAAAGTGATTGCAAGTTTAAGCGCATGTAAACAGCAAGGAAAATAGAATAATATTCTGTTTCTGATCGGTGTGGTGAAGTTTTGTAATTGTGATTTGCTTTTCATATGAGAGGACTGTCAAGTCATTTTACCAATAAGTTAAAATGTTGTCCAGCTTAGATTCGAACCAGCAATCTATGGACTTCATCTTACATAATTTGATGGTCTACTGCTCTAACAACTGAGCTACCAAATGATTGAGGTGTAGTTGGGTCGACAATTTTCACTAGGAGTTCAATTTTGTTGAATGACACTGTTCTTTGTTGTAAAGTGGGAGAACATATCTTGGAGATAAGTTAATGTTAACTTCACAATGCAACACACTTTTAATCAAGTTAGTGAATGTGTGTGTTGAGGTGGTGGCAATTTGCTTGTGCAGTGCAACCACATTTTACACATCTTCTCATTATCAGGAACACTCAAAAACAGCTTTTCAGGAGTTTTTATAGATGTATTTATACAGTATGGTACTACACACCATTTTCAACCCATTTTCGGAAACGAAGCCCCCCAGGGGCTCAGCATTCATTTGCTGAGTACGGGCTTGGCGACCCCGGGGTCCTGGGGACTGGTCAGCGCTGCCAGTCTCCTGTCACCGTAACCCCTGGACATGCTTCAGTGACCACCGTATGGTGCGGCGGTGGAATTTTGTGTGCTGCGGGGAATGGTAATCTTGGCTTGACCGCCTGGATTGCGAGGAAGGTCAATCTCTATAAAAACCCCTCAATCTTACGGTGTGCTGCGCGCCTATAAGATGCATGGCTGTTGGGGTGGAACAGTCGCAAGTGGGCAACCTCTGGGGCACCTGCCACACCCCAGTTGTATAAGGCTTACTCAGGCACGCGGGGCTCTGTCTGAGCGGACCTTTAGTTCCCTAGCTGCTCGTGGGACTGCAATGGACCCTTCAACCTCTATGTTTCCCCCTACCAGTGGATTCGGTGGGCCACTGGTAGGAAAGCACACCCCATCGAAAAAGCGACTTCGTGCTGCGAGTCCTCCAGCGCCTGGTGTTACTAGAGATTTATCAGACTGTCGTAACAGAGCATGTGCTGATAACCAGAATTTGTTTTTGATCGTCAAACGGATGGAGGTTAGCTTTGAGAGGGTTTCTCCCTTTTACATCCACAAGGGTCTTGAGGGAATTGCAGGAACTCCTAAATCTGTGAAGCGACTGTGCAATGGGACTCTGTTAGTTGAGACTTCTAGTTCCCGTCAAGTCGCTTCTCGTCGGAAAGCAGCCTGTCTCGGAGAGTACGCTATCGAGACCGAGCTCCACTCCACTTTGAACTATAGTAAGGGTGTTGTGACATGTAGGAACTTGGTGGATATCCCCAAAGACGAGTTGAAATCTGAGTGGCCTGACGAAGGTATTGTTGACATGCAGCATATTATGAAACGAGCCAAAGGGGGCCTAGTCAAATCCGACCTAGTCAAATCCGACTCGTTTATTCTCACATTCAGTTGCCCGAGACTCCCAGAGCATGTTAAAGTGGGTTTCTTACGTTTGCCAGTTCGGCCGTATTTCCCCAACCCAATGTGCTGTTTTAAATGTCAGCGCTTTGGGCATACTATGTTAGGGTGCAATGGGATAGCCACTTGTGGTAAATGTGGTCAGCCTGCCCATGAAGGAGCCGATTGTTCATCGTCTGTGAAGTGCGTGAATTGCTCTGGGAGGCACCCTGTCTGGAGCCGGGTCTGCCCCATCTATCTCGAGGAATGGAAGATACAGGAGATCCCCTATGGTGAGGCCAAGAAGCTTTTTAAGGCCGTGCAGCCTCCTGTGTTTACAACATCTTTTGCTTCCGCTCTGCAGAAACCAGTACAGTTGACCACTGTTGCTACACAAATAAAGGTTGCTAGTGTCAGCACTAATACCTGCATTTGCCAGTGCACTTGTGCTGCTGCGGTTGTTTTGCAACCTGCAGCTCTCCCCACAACGTCGGACAAGGCTGTGGTTGCTGACATTGGGGTACTTCCTGCCCCTCCCCATATGGCGCCTTCTGCCCAGGTGAGTAAAGCTCCAACTGTTGACAAGGTTCTGCATTCTAAGCCCTCCAAGACAAAGACGCTGAAGGTGAAGGTTTTGCAACCTGAGGAGACTAGTCAGGGTCAGTCTGATGACGAGGCCACTGTACTGTCTGACATCTCCATTGGGTCGCCATCGAAGCTGATGGACATTGATGTCGACCAGGGGCGATCTTCTCACCCCAGGAATAAACCTCCGGCCAGTACGGGCTCTCCTCCAAAGCACAGAGGCAGGGTGAAAGTTCAGCCACCCTGATCACTGGCTCCCATATTACAGTGGAACCTGAATGGGTTCAGGACGCATGTGGCCGAATTACAACTACTTTTACGAGAGTGTCCCTTGTGCTTATGTCTCCAAGAGATACATTTTCGGGCCACTGATGCTCCTTCTTTACGGGGCTATACCATGTATCGAAAAGATGATCTGATGGGGGAAAGGGCAAAGGGTAGTGTTGCGGTTTTTGTCCGTGACATGCACCACTCATCTGAGCTCCCTCTTGTTACGGACTTGCAAGCAGTTGCAGTTGATCTTCTTGTGGGTCGGAGGCTCACAATCTGTTCCGTTTATTTACCGCCTTACGATGCAATAGACTCTGAGGCTCTCACAGACCTTATTAGCCAACTCCCCTGCCCATTTCTCCTTCTGAGGGACTTCAATGCTCATAATGTCTTATGGGGCTCTACGACTACTTGCCCCAGGGGTCGCATTCTGGAAAGCCTCATGATGTCTGAAGAACTGTGCATCCTCAACTCTGGTGCTCCCACTCATTTCTGTACTGGTTCTGGGTCGTCGTCAGCTCACCTCTGCAGAGCTGACTGGACACTTTTCAGCCATTTGGCTGTTTTGGAACACCGTGCTAGCGTCCATGAATGGGTCGACCATGTTACAGCCGTGATCTCCCATGCTGCTGAATTGTCGATCCCACGGTCCTCAGGTCATCCCAAGAGGTGTCCTGTCCCTTGGTGGACCACTGAGTGCCACTCAGCCATCCGAGCCCGCCGTGCAGCTCTGCGCCACTTCAAGTGCCGTCCCTCAGCTGACAATCTTGCTGCCTTTCGGGTGGCAAGGGCCAAGGCGTGGTGAGTGATTAAAGAGAGCAAACAACGGTCATGGCAATCATTCTTGAACTCCATCTCCCGCTCCACTAGTTCTACGAAAGTATGGGAAGCCATCAGGAGGATTTCCGGGAAACGCAGCCAACTACCTGTTGTGGAATTGCTGCATCAGGGATGTCTCCTCACGGCGCTGAGAGACATTGCCCAGACACTGGCCATGCATTTTGCGGAATCTACTGCCACTATTAACTGTGATCCAGATTTCTGCCGCTACCGCACTGCCCTCGAGAGGGGTCACTTGGACTTCCGGTCTCCAAATTCTGAACCCTACAACTGCCCCTTCACAATGTGGGAACTGGATTCGGCACTGTTTGTGGCTAATGATACTACGCCCGGTCATGATCAAATCTGGTACAGCATGCTGCAGCACTTGTTGCTGCCATCCAAGGAAGTTCTCCTGAATTGCTTTAATACGATATGGTTATCCGGCATGTTCCCTGACTCGTGGAGGGAGGCGATTTTGATTCCCCTCCTCAAACTGGGGAAGGACCGAACGCATCCCAGTAGTTACTGGAGTATTGCTTTGATGAACTGTGTCGGGAAGATGTTGGAACGCATGGTCAACCGTCGCCTGGTTTGGCTGCTCGAGACCAGGCAGCTCCTTAGCCACTCTGTGTGGCTTTCGGAGATGTCGTTCAACTATAGACAACTTGACCCTGCTTGAGGCGGCCATCCAGCAGGCCTTCCTACGTAACCAGCATTGTCTAGGTGTATTCTTTGACATTAATAAGGCGTATGACACTACTTGGCGCCGCGTTATCCTCTATCAACTCCATCAGTGGGGCTTTCGTGGCCATTTCCCCACCTTCATTTGGTCCTTTCTTTCCCACCACCTCTTTTGATATTGGGTTGGTAATGTGCTATCTGATTTGTACGTGCAGGAGAATGGTGTTCCTCAGGGAAGCGTTTTAAGTGTCACCCTCTTTGCCGTCGCCATTAACAGTATCTTTTCCACTATCCGGAGTCTTGCCCAGTGCTCCTTGTTTGTGGACGATTTTGCTGTTTTCTGTTCTTCCTCCGGTGTTGTCACTGCTAGTCGGCAGTTGCAGCTTACGATAAAGCGATTAGAGGCATGGACTGCGAAGACGGGTTTTACCTTTTCTGCAGACAAATGTGTGTGTGTTCATTTTAATCGTTCTCGATGTCTTTTTACCTCCGCTGAATTGCGTCTGAGGGACACCATTCGTACTTTTAGACACAATGTGAGGTTCCTGGGCCTCACTTTTGATTCCAAGTTGTCATGGTTGCCGTACCTTCAAGACCTCAAGGTGCGGGCGCTGAAGGCACTGAATATTTTGAAGTGTCTTAGCCATCGGTCCTGGGGAGCAGATCGGGCGCATCTACTGCAGTTTCATAGGGCTTTCGTCTGGTCGCGTCTTGACTTCGGATGCACCATGTATGGGTCAGCGAGGCCTTCGTATCTGAAGAGTCTTGACGCAGTACACCATGAGGGTATCAGGCTGGCCACTGGTGCCTTCCGTACCAGTCCCATCCCCAGCCTGTGTGCAGAGGCAGGGGAACCGCCGCTCGCCAACCGGCGGAAACTCCTCATGGTGCGACGGGTGTGTCAATTCCTTGCCTGTCCTACCTCCCCTGGAGGTACCCTACCATGTCCTTCATCAGGGCTTTGATTATCTATCGTCCTGCTCTGAAATGAGGTACATTCTACCCAACAAACTTCCAACCCCTCCCATAGTGGTGTTCCATCACCCACTCAACCTCCACTCCTCCTCCTCCTCCTCCTCCTCCTCCTCCTCCTCCTCCTCCTCGGTTCCCTACATTGTGCTCAGTCGATGCCACCTCTTTTCAGCCCCATGCTAACTGTACAGATGCATCCACACACAAACTATTCGGTGGAGGGTGGGAGGGTGCAGTGAGTTGCCTTAGGTTTAGACCAGGAGGGCTATGGCAATGAAGGATGTGCTGTAAGGATAGCTCCATCTGCACAGTGCAGAAACGCTGGTGGGGGTGGGAAGGGTCCAGATGGCATGGGTTATGAAGCAGTCATTGAAGTATTGCATTTTGCACTCTACTGCATGTTGTGCCACTGGTTGGTCCACCTTGTTTTTGGCAACATTTTGGCTTTAGCCATTCATTCTAGTTCACAGCTGGTTGGCTGCCATACCAATGTCAAACATTGTGCACTGCTTGCAGCAGAGCTGGTTTATAACATGGCTGCTTTCGCATGTGGATTAGCCTCCGAAGGGACAGGGTAAGCTTGTGATGTGACTGGAGTAGTAGGTGGTGCTGGGTGTGTGGATTGGGCAGGTCTTACATCTGGGTCTTCCACAGGGGTATGATCCGTGTTGCAGCTGATTGGGGGTGGGAGTGGCATAGGGTGGACTAGGGTGTTGTGGAGGTTGAGTGGGTGACGGGACACCACTTTGGGAGGGGTTGGAAGTATGTTGGGTAGGATGTACCTCATTTCAGGGCAGGATGATAGATAATCAAAGCCCTGATGAAGGACATGGTTCAGTCATTCCAGTCTGTGATGTAATTGTGTAACAAGGGGTCACTTCTTTGTGGTTGGTTCTTGGGATGTATGTGAGGATCAGGTGTGTATGGGGATATGGCATGGGAAATATGTTTGTGAATTAGGTCTGGAGGATATTGCTTGTCTGCAAAGGCCTTTTTGAGGCCTTCAGTGTACTGGTCGAGGGAGTTCCTTACTGCAGATTTGTCTACCACAGGTGGCCTGGCTGTATGGGAGGAAGTTTTTGGTGTGGGGGTGGTGGCAGCTGTCAGTTACTGTTGGTGACTGGTGGGTTTGATGTAGACCGAGGCATGGACAGAGCCATTTGAGAGGAGGAGCTCAACATCTAAGAAGGTAGCACAATGTTTGGTTGGAGGACCAGGTGAAATGGATGGGAAAGAGGCTGTTGAGGTTGTGGAGGGATGAGGATGAAGTGTGCTGGCCTTGGGTCCAGATAATAAAATGTCATCAATTAACCTGAATGAGACCAGAGGTTTTGGGAAGATAGGAATGTTTCCTCTAGGTGGCTTATGAAGAGGTTGGCATAAGAGGATGCTAACTGGATGCCCATGGCTGTGCCACGAATTAGTTCATATATCTTCTGTTCAAAGGTGAAGTAGTGATGGATTCGGATGTAGTTCGCTAGGTGTACGAGGAATAAAGTGGTGGGTTGGAATCTGCAGGGCGTTGGCAGAGGTAGTGTTCAATCGTGGCAAGGCAATCGGCATGAGGGTTGTTGGTGTATAGGGAAGTTGCATCAACAGTGATGAGTAGGGATCTGGGAGGTAAGGGTGTAGGTATGGTGGAGAGCTGGTGCAGGTATTGGGAGGTTAATTTTTGGTCAGTTGGTTGGAGAAGTTGATCCTACAGCTAGAAAAAGGAAGTACATTCCAAAAGCTAGCCAAGCTCTGTATCTTTTGTTTGTGTGCCTATCAATGTCACAGTGCTCCTTCCTTTCAGTGAGGCTCCTTTATTCCTAAATATTTCACAAAGATTAAACTTTCATAGGCTTTTAACTTCTTTTTATTCCACATTGTTCCCAGTTTCAAGTTTTATGGAACTATTTGTCTGACACTTGGAAAATGTAGTTAGGTAATATTACATTCATGCTGTACTTACGTTGTGATGGGCTGCTGTCTGCCACTCAACATGGGAATATGCCCCACAGCTAGTCAAGGTTACCATCAATCCCCAGGGACTGGTTGGTTGATCATCTGCTCACACACACACACACACACACACGCACACACACACACACACACACACACACACACACAGGAAGTGGGTTTTAAGGGAGAGGGTAAGGAGTCATTCCAATCCCGGGAGCGGAAAGACTTACCTTAGGGGGAAAAAAGGACGGGTATACACTCGCGCGCACACACACACATCCATCCACACATATACAGACACAAGCAGACATATTTAAAGACAAAGAGTTTGGGCAGAGATGTCAGTCGAGGCAGAAGTGCAGAGGCAAAGATGTTGTTGAATGACAGGTGAGGTATGAGTGGCGGCAACTTGAAATTAGCGGAGATTGAGGCCTGGTGGATAACGGGAAGAGAGGATATATTGAAGAGCAAGTTCCCATATCCGGAGTTCGGATAGGTTGGTGTTAGTGGGAAGTATCCAGATAACCCGGACGGTGTAACACTGTGCCAAGATGTGCTGGCCGTGCACCAAGGCATGTTTAGCCACAGGGTGATCCTCATTACCAACAAACACTGTCTGCCTGTGTCCATTCATGCGAATGGACAGTTTGTTGCTGGTCATTCCCACATAGAATGCGTCACAGTGTAGGCAGGTCAGTTGGTAGATCACGTGGGTGCTTTCACACGTGGCTCTGCCTTTGATCGTGTACACCTTCCGGGTTACAGGACTGGAGTAGGTGGTGGTGGGAGGGTGCATGGGACAGGTTTTACACCGGGGGCAGTTACAAGGGTAGGAGCCAGAGGGTAGGGAAGGTGGTTTGGGGATTTCATAGGGATGAACTAAGAGGTTACGAAGGTTAGGTGGACGGCGGAAAGACACTCTTGGTGGAGTGGGGAGAATTTCATGAAGGATGGATCTCATTTCTGGGCAGGATTTTAGGAAGTCGTATCCCTGCTGGAGAGCCACATTCAGAATCTGATCCAGTCCCGGAAAGTATCCTGTCACAAGTGGGGCACTTTTGTGGTTCTTCTGTGAGGGTTCTGGGTTTGAGAGGATGAGGAAGTTGCTCTGGTTATTTGCTTCTGTACCAGGTCGGGAGGGTAGTTGCGGGATGCGAAAGCTGTTGTCAGGTTGTTGGTGTAATGCTTCAGGGATTCCGGACTGGAGCAGATTCGTTTGCCACGAAGACCTAGGCTGTAGGGAAGGGACCGTTTGATGTGGAATGGGTGGCAGCTGTCGTAATGGAGGTACTGTTGCTTGTTGGTGGGTTTGATGTGGACGGACGTGTGAAGCTGGCCATTGGACAGGTGGAGGTCAACATCAAGGAAAGTGGCATGGGATTTGGAGTAGGACCAGGTGAATCTGATGGAACCAAAGGAGTTGAGGTTGGAGAGGAAATTCTGGAGTTCTTCTTCACTGTGAGTCCAGATCATGAAGATGTCATCAATAAATCTGTACCAAACTTTGGGTTGGCAGGCCTGGGTAACCAAGAAGGCTTCCTCTAAGCGACCCATGAATAGGTTGGCGTACGAAGGGGCCATCCTGGTACCCATGGCTGTTCCCTTTAATTGCTGGTATGTCTGGCCTTCAAAAGTGAAGAAGTTGTGGGTCAGGATGAAGCTGGCTAAGGTAATGAGGAAAGAGGTTTTAGGTAGGGTGGCAGGTGATCGGCGTGAAAGGAAGTGCTCCATCGCAGCGAGGCCCTGGACGTGCGGGATATTTGTGTATAAGGAAGTGGCATCAGTGGTTACAAGGATGGTTTCTGGGGGTAACAGATTGGGTAAGGATTCCAGGCGTTCGAGAAAGAGGTTGGTGTCGTTGATGAGGGATGGGAGACTGCACGTAATGGGTTGAAGGTGTTGATCTACGTAGGCAGAGATACGTTCTGTGGGGGCTTGGTAACCAGCTACAATGGGACGGCCAGGATGATTGGGTTTGTGAATTTTAGGAAGAAGGTAGAAGGTAGGGGTGCGGGGTGTCGGTGGGGTCAGGAGGTTGATGGAGTCAGGTGAAAGGTTTTGTAGGGGGCCTAAGGTTCTGAGGATTCCCTGAAGCTCCGCCTGGACATCAGGAATGGGATTACCTTGGCAAACTTTATATGTGGTGTTGTCTGAAAGCTGACACAGTCCCTCAGCCACATACTCCCGACGATCAAGTACCACGGTCGTGGAACCCTTGTCCGCCGGAAGAATGATGATGGACCGGTCAGCCTTCAGATCACGGATAGCCTGGGCTTCAGCAGTGGTGATGTTGGGAGTAGGATTAAGGTTTTTTAAGAAGGATTGAGAGGCAAGGCTGGAAGTCAGAAATTCCCGGAAGGTTTGGAGAGGGTGATTTTGAGGAAGAGGAGGTGGGTCCCGCTGTGACGGAGGACGGAACTGTTCCAGGCAGGGTTCAATTTGGATAGTGTCTTGGGGAGTTGGATCATTAGGGGTAGGATTAGGATCATTTTTCTTCGTGGCAAAGTGATACTTCCAGCAGAGAGTACGAGTGTAGGACAGTAAATCTTTGACGAGTTCTGTTTGGTTGAATCTGGGAGTGGGGCTGAAGGTGAGGCCTTTGGATAGGACAGAGGTTTCAGATTGGGAGAGAGGTTTGGAGGAAAGGTTAACTACTGAATTAGGGTGTTGTGGTGCCAGATTGTGTTGCTTGGAATTTTGAGGTTTTGGAGGGAGTGGAGCTGGAAGTGGGAGACTGAGTAGATGGGAGAGACTGGGTTTGTGTGCAATGAGAGGTGGTTGAGGTTTGCTGGAAAGGTTGTGAAGGGTGAGTGAGTTGCCTTTCCGGAGGTGGGAAACCAGGAGATTGGATAGTTTTTTGAGGTGAAGGGTGGCATGCTGCTCTAATTTGCGGTTGGCCTGTAGGAGGATGCTCTGAATAGCCGGTGTGGATGTGGGAGAGGAAAGATTGAGGACTTTTATTAAGGATAGGAGTTGACGGGTGTGTTCATTGGCTGAGTTGATGTGTAGGTGAAGGATTAGGTGGGTGAGGGCAGTGGATTGTTCAGTTTGGAACTGGTATAGGGACTGATGGAAAGAAGGGTTGCAGCCAGAGATGGGAACTTTGTGTGAGGCCTTTGGGGGTTATGCCAAATGTCAGACAAGCCTGAGAAAATAAAATATGTGAGCGTAATCTGGCTAGGGTGAAGGCATGTTTGCGGAGGGAATGTAAATAAAACTTAATGGGGTCGTTGTGGGGGTGTTGTGAGGGTGACATGGTATTAGAAGGTGGAAAGTGTAAGATGAGGTTGAAATGAAAATGAAAGATAAAAATATATGGGGAGAGATAAGGGTGAACATATATATATATATATATGTTGTTATGACCCTGGAATTACTTGTGAATTTTCAAACGTAGGATGAAGCACTTGTTCCTCAATTTTATACCCCTCCTTTAGAACATAGTAGGATATTATAGTTGTCCAAATTGATGCTGCTTGTTGATACAATTCATAAATGTGGTTATTTGAACTTTGTCTTTGTCAGTGGAGACCTGATTGAACTGCTAATCTGACAATTCCTGCAGTGGCATTGCATGACTCATTTCTATAAGATATTACAGAACCTTCCAGATGGTGGCATAAATTGGAAAGTTTTTATATTGGGACGAAGCAACAAATGTAAAGTAATTGTTTTAGCTAAATTTTAAAATTTATCATTGGCAAAATTTATTCAACACCTCTAAAACAAGTGAACTGGGACTATATTAACCAGAAATTGTAACAGATGCCATACAGTTCATCATTATAGTACATAACAGAAAGATGTAGCAGGTCATTGTTGTTCTAGTGAAACCTGGACACCTCATGTTGTATGACAAATGAGTAATTCACCGAAAACTCCATTACATTGGCAATATCAGTTGCTTTCAGCTTGGTTTTTGTTTCTTTGTAGTGATGCTATAAACGAGTTTTTATTTTCAGTACTATCAACTTCTTCAATAATGTGTCTATAGATTCATCTGTAGGTTTCTCAGAGGACTCTAACATTGTTCTTTCCATTGTAATCCAATGTTTGTAGATTGTTGTAGCCACCAAGGCAGACTGGAAAACAGATTTAATATGTTCTTTCAGTCGAGAAGAGCCCTACACATTTTATGTTTATTAAAAAAGGAAGAGGGTTGAAGTGGATTACAAATGACTCTTGATATGCAGTGGTAGTACGTTTTCAAGGGAAGTTCTTCCTGATGAGTTAAATGTGTTGCGCCATCCATCATAAGTTACACACAATTTTGAGGTTAAAGTTGTCCGAATTTTGAGAAATCTCTCTTATTGGTAGGATATTTGACTCTGAAATTGAGAGTTCCCGTAGATTGCACAGTATTAGTTTATTTTGCAATTGTTCTTTTTTCATGTTTCCTAACTTTCATGTAATCTTTTTTCCAGGGATTTGTTAGCCAACTTCTTCTGACTGGTAAAACTCAGTAACTAAATTCGTAGTTTCTTTCGGAGGAGATGACCCATCTTTCTTTCCCATAAACACATTAATAATGCCTTTGAGGCCAAGCCTTTTGTTGTTGAATCATGTGATTTTTTGCCCAAAAATGATTTTGAATTTTTGCGGGAGACCAGTTTAACAGAAGTAGAGTAAGGAACTGAATTTTATTTATAGTTTCTATTCCGAGCAAAAGTAATTTTTTTTAGATTTTCTAAAATGTCTTCAATTAGATCCAGGTGTTCGTGATTCCTCTGTGTCTGACTGCTGAAAAACTTTAGCTTGTAATGAAGTCAGGCCCTCTGCTGTCACTTCTTAACATATCCAGAGCAGCAAGTTATGAATTTAGCTTTTCCCATGTTTCACTAGTAGCATATTTCTTAAATTTCATTTATGGTTTTCTATTTAAGAGGTTCAATCTCAAATTTTCAACCATAAGTGTACATTCAACCAGTCTAGCACAATTTTTTTTGAACAGCTGGCTACACAGCTCATTAAGGCATCAGCGACCATTGGCGACACGTCAGGAGGGTAGCAAGTTGCATATCTGGGTTCTGTCTGCTTTTACATTTTATATCTTCAGATAGTCTTGCTAGGATGGGTAGGACGTGAACATGCTGTGTCCAGATGCGGGAGTTGGTCGCAGTTCACGAACAGCTGAAAGTGCATTTGGCTGCAGTCATCCACCATCAGGTTGCTGCCTTGGGGTGCAGTGGTGGTGGAGACTGTGGAATGGTGCATGGGATATCCCAGGTGTCGCTTGTTTCACCCAAGGGCTCTGTTGCCCAGGTACCTCCTAGTGTTCCCTACATTGTGGATCTGCCCTTACAGCAGGGCAAGTGGCAGGTGGCACTACATCCATGTCACTGGAGACAGAGGACCAATGTCGAGGCTGACCATTTGGCCTTGCATATTCACCCTGAGGGTGAACGTGTGGCTGTTCCTTCAGCAGGGTCCGAGCAGGCACTCATATGTGGGGGTTTGCTAGTTTTTGGGAACTCCAACATTAGGTGCATTATAGAGTCCCTTAGGAAGATAGCGTTCAAGGCTGGAAAGAAAGCCAATGTGCACGTGGTGTGTCCGCCAGGAGGGCCTCAGTCGAGATATGGAGGTGGCCTTGCCTGCGGCTATTGAGTGTACAGGGTGCAGTTGTCTGCAAGTTGTGGCTTACATTGGCACCGACGTCGCTTGCCACGTGGGTTGTGACGCCACCCTCATGTCATACAGGTGGCTGGTGGAGGTGGTGTAAGCAGAGCTCACATTTTCAGCATTGTTCCCAGAGTTGATCTGGGTCCTTTGGTTTGGAACTGAGTGGAGGAGGATCTCAACCAAAAGCTTTGTTGACTCTGTGACAATCTTGGCTGCAGATTTCTAGACTTGCGTTATGAGTGGGGATTTGTAGGACTCTCCTTGATAGGTCAGTGGTGCACTATACAAAGAAAGCAGCTACTCAAATAGCAGCATACTTGTGAAGAGTGTATGGGAATTTTTTGGCTAGGTGGTAGTTCAGTACCACCTAGCCAAAAAATCCCCATACACTGATGAACACATGCCAATCAATATGCAGAAAGGAAAGCCAGAATGCATCACAGCAAAGACACTTCAGCTGTTGAAATTTTATCAGTAAATTGTTGAAATATTCATAACAGAGTTCCTGAATTTACTACTCTCCAGGAATGTTCTCGCGCTGAAATTATTCTTGGGGCCTAGAGCTGGCTGAAAACTGAAATAGAAAGCTCTGACAAGAAACTCATTAAGTGCAAGGTTGCAAGTTAAATCTTTAGTGAGGCTCATTTGAAAGTGTTGTGTTGACAATTATGGCAGGAAAAATGTTAGCTGATAATGACTCATCATGTGTATTAGGAGGGGGACAGAAAGTGAGTGTCCAGGAGATCCAGAGATCAACCTTCTACAGGATGTATGTATTACACTTCACAAAATGGACATTGTTGATATTCAAGAAATTTTCAAAACAAACCTTTAACTTGCACAGTGAACACCAAGTGAAAAATGGTGCGTCACAGTGATCACAAAGGTTCGCACCATCAAGATTGAAGGTGAACTCTGGGGAGTTACAAACTCTACCTGGATTTTCAGCTAGGTATCCACTCTTAAAGAATGCATATATAATGATATTGGCCTAACAGAGTGATGAAAACTGATGGAATGTGATGGGATGCCATCAAATGCGAGACAGTCGGTCGTGGAGCTAATCGTGAAACTGACTACCCTGTAAGGTGTAGCTGTAGATAGTGCGATAATGTTTTATAAGAATGGAAAGAGCAAACTTCCAGAGGCTGAATTTGTCCAGTGATTCCATGTGATATGAATTGTAATGTCGTGCACTTTTCAGGAGGGATAGTTTGCTCTAAAGGAGTATGATTTCTATACACAGACCAGGAATCAAGTAAAAGCAAATTATTTTGACCAACTGTTGTCCAAAAGCAGTGCTCATACCATAGTTTTTGTTCTCTTATGCCCATTTTCCCACTCTTGCTTGCTGTGTTGTAAATATTCCATAGTAATTTTGTAAGGTCTTGCACATGAGAAAGAATCGGAGGGTGCAGAGCACCTCCAACTTCTTGCAGCACAATAAATAACTTCCCAGCCAATTTACCATTCAGATTAAAAGTCAGCATAATTGTATATGAATGTGTTAAGGCATTGATGTTAGTTAATCTTGAGACAGTTCTTCGTACTTCTAATACCCAGGGTTCATTCCACATGCATTTCCCCTGTAAATCCCAATAGGTCGGTGTTGAAAACTGATTCCTTAATGAATGATGGGATAAGTTTTTCTGTCTGATCTACGCCCGCATCTCGTGGTCGTGCGGTAGCGTTCTCGCTTCCCACGCCCGGGTTCCCGGGTTCGATTCCCGGCGGGGCCAGGGATTTTCTCTGCCTCGTGATGCCTGGGTGTTGTGTGATGTCCTTAGGTTAGTTAGGTTTAAGTAGTTCTAAGTTCTAGGGGACTGATGACCTAAGATGTTAAGTCCCATAGTGCTCAGAGCCATTTTTTTGTCTGATCTACAAAGATTCAGGCCGATTCCACAGTTTTCTGTGCTTCATCAAGTTGATGCTTTGTTTGGAATTTTCATTATCTTACGTCCTCAATTTCTGTACCACTATTTGAAGTTATGCAACAATCCCCCGCTTTCCTTGAAATCACGGTAATCTATGTTACATGAAATTTGATGTGAATAATATAGTAGGTCACTATCCTGAACATCCTGTGAACTGCAACAAGCACCCTTGAAATGTGCAAACACCAGTTTTTGTAACAAGTGTGTGTTATCCTCCCTTGAATATCTGTAGTTTTTCTTATGCTCTACACTGTCCTATTGCTAAGGACTTACGTAAAATCTGTTCATATTTTTTTTTAATTTTTTAATTTTAATCCTTTTCTTCTATGCTGTGGGTGATCTTCCATGTACATAATTATGTTTAGTACCTGCTCCTTGGATGACAATCGTCCTTTACTGGGTTTCTCTGGAGACAGAATTTGTGGCTCCCTGTCTAACAAGGATGGTGAACTACATGGCTCAACATTTGTTTTGGTATCGCTTTCACTTGTGAAGCTCATATTGTCACCATTGTACTCCTCATGTACATTGTCCATTCCGTCAAGCAAACACGATGCCATACTTTCCTCCAAAACATTACTATTTCATTTGGCAATTCCTTGGGTTCCTTTCTGATGAAATGTCAACTTCCAAGTGTTGTAAATATAATGCAGCGTTTGCTTTGTTTGTTGGCATTGTTTTGTACCAACACAAGCACTGTAGCACTGCTGTGAGTTAGTTGTCAATCAGCAGTTAAACTACACCCCATAGCCTCATGCTGTGCTCACCACTGGATACCTCCAATCCCCTGCCCCCTGTTGACATCAGCAGTGAACATTGTGGTTGCATGGTAGACAATGTGTGGGGCATTGAATGCTGTAGACATCGCATCACACTCAAGGGGTTCCTTGTGAGATACTTAGCAAGTCATGTAAAGTATATTGGAAAGACAGATTAGGAACCATAGGAGTGGAAGTGTTCATTGCAGTTGATAAAAATATTCTCTCTATTGAGGTCGAAGTTGTGTGCGATAATGAAGTTATTTGGTCACATATAACAGGTATAGGTATAGGTGGAACCAAATTAATTTTTGGATGTTTTTACCAGTAAACATATTCTATCCTGACAGTTTACATGCTTTTCAAAGGAAATCTGTGGTCAGTAGTGTGTAAATACCCAGACCATGCAGTACTAGTTGGAGGCGACTTTAAGCTATCAAGTATAGACTTGGATGTCTGTGGATTCATTCTCGGGGGTACAGACGGACAATCTTGTGAAATACTTTTGAACAGAAAACTGTCTTGTGCTGCCAGTTCGGCAACTCGCACACAAGTATTTTAGACCTTGTAGCTACAAAGAGGCCAGACATTATCGACAGTGTCAGTATAGAGCCAGGGATTAGTGATTGTGATGTCATTATAGTGACTATGGTTATAAAAGTGAATAAATTGGAAACAATTATCTGGCACAATCAGATCTACTCCAGTTTATTGGCTTCCACTGTTAACTGGTATAATGCCTCCTGATCTACGCAGATGTACTGCCCTTATGAGAAAATTCCACAATATCTCCAGGAATTCTAACCTACCCGTGCATAGCAACCTGCCACTTTTAAATCGTAAGAGAGAAATCACGCCATCCAACTCTGTGTGATGCTGCTGACATGATTCTAAGGATTTCAAACCTCTTGAAGGATGGAAAGGTCAGTGGGAAGCAGTGACAGATTTGCACCTACATAACATCTTCTCAGGTGCTAAACTTCCAAGTGGATTCGACCTACGATGCAAGACCTGGACTACTCTCAACAGAATCCGTACTGGCCATGGCTGATGCAGGGATGCTCTCTTTGAGTGGAAGAAGCTGCCTAATCCAGCCTGTGACTGCAGGGCTCCATACCAGATGTTCACCACATAGTCAGTGAATTCAGGATTGGATCCTATCACGGAGCCGAAGAGGACTTCCTGCTAGCAACTCCAGATGCAGTGTGCTGGATTGAAGGACTGGATATTCAGTTGTAAAGACAAACTTAAGTTTCTTGTGTGTCAATATGTACATATGTACATGTAATTTAATTTCATGATATGTCTGTATTAGCCATATGCTAAATAAATAATAAAGTGAATAAATTGGTCAAGAAGTCTAGGAGAGTGTCTCTTCTAGAAAGAGCAGGTCAGCAGTTGTTAGCACCACACGGACACACTGAGCTGACATCCCTTAGTACCAGTAAAATGGATGTAGAGGAATTATGGGCATAGTTTAAACACATTGAAAATTGTGGTCAAGAGAACTATTTGCCTAGTAAATGTATAAGGGATGGAAAACACCACCATTGTTTAACAACGAAATTCGAAAAATGCTGAGGAAGCACTCTCGGTTCAAAAGAGAACATGCAAATGACGACAGGCAAAGGTTAGTAGAGATTTGTGCATCTGTGAAAATATCTATGCATTAAACGTACAACTAGTACCATCGTCATACCTTAGCAAAAGATCTGGCCTAGTACCAAACAAAATTCTGGTCCCAAGTAAAATCACGAAGCAGATCTAAGGCTCCCATCCGGTTGCTCATTGACCAGTCTGGTGTGGCAGTTGAAGTTAGCAAAACAGAAGCCGAAGTTTTAAATTTTGCATTTAAGAAATCATTTATGCTGGAGAATAGTACATACTTAGCTTGCATCATTTATTGTGAATCTTCCCCCCCTCCCCCTCTTTTACACGAAATCCCAAGCGACTGGAAAACAAGTGCAGGTGACTCCTACACATAAGAAGGACAAAAGAACAGACCCGCAGAATTACAGACCAATATCTCTAACATCGGTTTGCTGCAGAATCCTTGAACTTTTTCTCAATTTGAGTAAATTCTTGAGACAGAGAAGCTTATTAGCACGAGTCAGTGTGGTTTTAGAAAGCACTGCTCATGTGAAATTCAGCTTGTACTTCTATCACATGATAAACTGCAAACTACAGATGAGGGGCAACAGGTGGATTCCATATTTATAGATTTGCTGAAAACATTAGACATGGGACCCCCTGTGTACTGTTAACGAAGATACAACCATACAGAGTAGGTTCCCAAGTATTGCGAGTGGTTTGAAGACTTTTTAAGTAAATGATCCCAGTATGTTACCCTCGACAGTGATAGTTCATCCGAAGTGCCCCATTAAAGTGTGATAGGGGTATTATTATTTTCTATATACATAATGATCTGGTGGACAGGATGAGCAACAGTTTGCGTTTGTTTGCTCATGATGCTGCTATGTACGGGAAGGTGTCAGACGAGTGATTGTAGGATGATACAAGATGACATGGACAAAATTTCTCTTTGGTATGATGAATGGCAGCTAGCTCTAAATGTAGAAAAATGTAAGGTTATGTGGTTGGGAAGAAAACGCGAACCTGTGATGTTCAGATACAGCATTAACAGTGTCCTGCTTGATAGTGTCATATTATTTAAATGTCTGGGCGTAACGTTTGAAAGCGATATGAAATGGAAAGAGCATTTGAAGATTGTGGTAGGGAAGGTGAATGGTTGATGTAGATTTATTGGATAATTTTGGGAATGTGTGTTTTATCTGTAAAGGAGACTGGAAACAGGACACTATGGTGACTTATTGAGTACTGCTCAAGTGTTTGTGATCAGTACCAGGTTGGATTAAAGGAAGACATAGAAGCAATTCAGAGTAGGGCTATTAGATTTGTTACTCATAAGTTTGAACAACATGACGGTGGCTTGCAGAGTATGTATGTAGATATTGATGTAGATGAAGCTGTTTTTCTCTCTTTGACTCTTCTATATTATTTCCATGAAAATTTTTTTTCTGTTTAGTTGGGGACTTGGCAAACAGGACAAGAGTTCGATTTAATCCTGTTACTGTAGTTTCCTTAATTAGTTTGGTCGAACTATGTGAACGATTCTTTTCACTACACACACAACTCACATTAACACTAGAAATTTCTAATTCTTTCAGTTCTTGTTAATTTAATTCTGCAGGCAGAACAGATGTTTACAGCTCCTTTATATTTGTCTGGGGTGTCATATTTTCTTTCATTTGTGGCATTAACTTCAAAGATGTTTGTCATCAGCTGTTTTAGTGTATGCTAATTCTAGGAATTGAAGCAACGATGATTTACATAACATTTTTCTTCCATTTTAAGCAATCTGTGAATTATCCATCGAATTGAGCTTTTCTTAGATAAAGTAGTAAATTTTGATATGAAATTGACTAAAAACTATTACACAAGCACATATAACTCTATTCAATACAATCTGTATGACAGCCACAGCTGTGAAAGAACTAACCTGCTTAGATCAGGGGAACAAAAGAAAGTTGCTTGTTTATTCACTGTGCTTAGCAACCGACTTGTCAGCATCTTCTCACAGTGAAACATAAACAGCAGTTCATCGACCAGCCCCTTGTCGTGATTCATGGGTGTAGTGTAATGTGAGCAGAGCCGAAAGGTTTTGCTGCTGTTTTTATTTACTTTTTTCTACAGCTCTCCATTGAAGATACAATAAAAAATTTACTAATTGTTTTTAAATCAAATGCTGAACAATATGGAATAAATTTGTGTTTTTTGGAAAAATGACACATGATTAAAATTACATTAAGTGTAAGTTCTAAAAATGTTGCATAAATAGCAACCCAAAACTAGACAGTATTACTTTCATTTTGAATTTTGATACTTTGACTTTGCGTAGTTTCTGAGCTACAAGTCTCAGAATTGCATGAGTTTATTAAATTATAGTAACTTTGACCCTTAAAAAACCTGGAAGCACTTGTCATAGCTGTGATTTTGCAAAAGAGATTAACTTAACCTCTACATTAGAAGACAGAAAATTGAACACCCACAAAAAATTCAATGCTTTTATGATGTCCAAACTGAAGTGGAACAGCCCATTCCAGGAATCCAGCCTGATCTTGAGTCCCTCCATCCCAGAACCTCTCCTCTGTGTTTGCCTCTCTCCTTACTACCACTGTCCACACTCATACCTTCTGCATGCATCCGAAAATGTGATGTTATGGCTAGATATTGTACCCAACAGAGAGAATATCTATATAGAATTCTGAGTGGCTGGGATGGATTCGTCTAGATAGCCTGTGAATATGTTGGCGTGGAATGGTTTTAAAATAGATGATGCCTATAAAGGAGAAGCAATTGTGGATGAGGGTACAGTTAGTTATGATGACCGGGAAGGAGGTTGTGGGGTTGGAGTCAATCTGATGTAGGGAGAAGTAGTTTTCATTGACAATGACTAGCAGGTAGTAAGGGGACATGAAGAGTGGAGAAACTGGGGGAATTGGTTGGTGTCTTATACGAGGGTAGGATACTGGCTATTTTTAAGTGTGCTTGTCTGCCCCTCAGCACCTTATCAATGTAGTGTGGAGAAATCCACCCTATTTCAGTGTTGTTATTCCATCCTGGATTTTCCGATGTTAGATTATGAGGTGAATAATTTCTTAGCACAGAAAAGAAGAGGGCTGGATTGAAGACTGAAGAGGTTGACAAAAGGAGAAACGGAAAAGTAGAGGGAGGGAGGGAGGCAGTGTGTGAAATAGTACTAATTTTGTTTCCTTTCTTAGTACCACTGATAAGGGAGTCATGAGGAAGTGTGTGATCAAGAGTGCAGAGTATACATGAATTTGAATGTAGGGAGTGCAAAATCTGCCCAGCACATAATGGCAACAATGTCAGTGTTGATGATTGGTGTGAGACACTGGCATTGTTATTACAGCAGGTAATAGAAGTAGCTATGAGCGATAATGTGGATCCCCCAATACTACTTTGTGCACTCGCGAGGCAACATGCCTGACCATCATCGTGTCCTGCTCCGTCTCTCATGATCGTTAGTTCTATTAATCAAGTCATTTAAATGATGTCTTTTTCACTAAATTGGGAGGCAACGCATTTGAGCGTCTGTGGGGTCTGCCCCCTGCTCTGCTGAGACCATTGTCAGCACTACCATCTATGACACCACCCACAAGCAGCTGTTGGCTGTTCAGTTCTGTATTCCTGGCTCGCTTTTGCAGGTTTCCTTCAACAGATTTTGTACTGTAGTGTTTGGAATTATCTTCACACAAACACAGTTTACCTAATTTTACTGCCTCTCTCAAATTGTCTTTTTGATTTGCTTCTTTCAAGCTTAACTTTTAAATTTTGAATTGTCCTTCCTCCACTTTCACCTATAAGTGGGTGTCCTCAAACTTTCTCGAACTTGGGCCTCATACCAGTGCTGCAACTAAGATTGGTCTCTGCCATCATATAGTGCAATTGTGTATAATTCACATAACATTAAGAAAAAAATTTCTTCTCCCTTCAAATGAAGCATGAAAGTTACTAACTTTTTCAAGCTGTATGGACTTTCAGCAGAGTATTTCTTGGTTATTGTTGGGTCGTAGCTACTGACTTCCACTGTATTTGCGCGTCCATATGTACCGAGCTACTGCTTAAACCTTTCTGAATTAGCACTATTTCAGAATATTGCAGTGAAGAAATGTTTGAATGGATAGCACATCGTTTGGATTGAGTGAAATAAAGTTATTTTAATTCCAAATCACAAATACTTCAGTGTTAAATGTAAAAAAATTAGAAGAGTTGGGAAGTACTGTTGTTGTTGTTGTTGTTGTTGCTGTTGTTGTTGTCTTCAGTCCAGAGACTGGTTTGATGCAGCTCTCCATGCTACTCTATCCTGTGCAAGGTTCTTCCTCTCCCAGTACCTACTGCAACCTACATCTTTCTGAATCTGCTTAGTGTATTCATTTCTTGGTCTCCCTCTACGATTTTTACCCTCCACGCTGCCCTCCAATACTAAATTGGTGATCCCTTGATGCCTCAGAATATGCCTCACCAAGCGATCCCTTCTTCTACACAAGTTGTGCCACAAATTTCTCTTCTCTCCAATTCTATTCAATACCTCCTCATTAGTCAGTTGATCTAGCCATCTAATCTTCAGCATTCTTCTGTAGCACCACATTTCGAAAGCTCCTATTCGCTTCTTGTCTAAACTATTTATCGTCCATGTTTCACTTCCATATGTGGCTACACTCCATACAAATACTTTCAGAAACGACTTCCTGACACTTTAATCTATGCTCGATGTTAACAAATTTCTCTTCAGAAACGCTTTCCTTGCCATTGCCAATCTACGTTTTATATCCTCTCTACTTCGACCATCATCAGTTATTTTGCTCCCCAAATAGCAAAACTCGTTTACTACTTTAAGCATCTCATTTTCTAATCTAATTCCCTCAGCATCACCTCATTTAATTCGACAACATTCTATTATCCTCATTTTGCTTTTGTTGATGTTCATCTTATATCCTCCTTTCAAGACACTGTCCATTCCATTCAGCTGCTTTTCCAGGTCCTTTGCTGTCTCTGACAGAATTACAATGTCATCAGCGAACCTCAAAGTTTTTATTTCTTCTCCATGGATTTTAATTCCTAATCTGAATTTTTCTTTTGTTTCCTTTACTGCTTGCTCAATATACAGATTGAATAACTTCGGGGATAGGGTACAACCATGTGTAGCGGTATGTAGTAACTTAAGTGTAGACTTCCTGAGGCATTCTGCAGATATGAAAAAGGGACATACTCTCAATCATTAAATTCTCTTTCCATTGTAAATTTCCAGGCAAGAATAGTGGACACATGCAGTATAGCAATTGTTAGTCCTATGGGTTCACATTTGTGGACTAGGTCACATTTAAAGTAATAGTAATGGGTTATCAGAACAAGAAAGTCTAACACTAGCATTGAAAGATCTTAAGACAGAAATAAAGACTATTCTGACTAACAGTAAATTTAAATGTCAGTTCTCTGCCACTAGAATCATTCATACAACTTGTGAAAGACCTATCGGTAACATTTGTTGTGTATGCATATGGCATAAATAATAAGTGTAATGAATTCTTCCAGAAATTTCCATCAAACATCCTATTGACAGACAGACATAAAGTGCATCACAAAATGCACCAGGGTACAGTATGGAAAGAATCATGTATTATGTCCTTATTTTGGGCTGAGACAATCTGAACTTAATTTCAGTTTCCAGTAAATGCTTCACACAATATCTTCAAATAGGTTGTCTTGACATTCCTTTCAATTCTTCTCTCAGTTTATGGTCAGTTTTTAATTTCCATCATTGTGTTTTGTAGAAAATTGCAGAGTGAAATAAGTTGGAGATAAAATAACAAATTTCTCTTTTTATTAGAAACCAAAATGTGACACAGAAACCACAACAGTAAAGAAAACCAAAGATATTTGTTTTATAATTTTACAGAGTGAACATTGATAAGTGCTCTCTGGTGTACTCTCTTTAGGAAAATTAGAAACAAGACGATCAGCTCCACCACCACTCAATATAACAAGCTTGTTTTTGTTGATACTTCACGCTTATTCTGTTGAGTTTGTTTTTGAGATCGTTGACAGAGCTTTTCTGTTTGGTGTGGACTTTTTTCTTGTTAAAGGTTTTATAAACAAATTTGCCAACTGTTTGTCAGAACAAACATGAATCTTCATTCTCATGGTTTTCAACAGTTTTGCATATATAATGATATTTAATGTCTTAAGTGTTTGGTACATTTTTATGATCTGTGTTTTTAATCAAGCCAATAGCACATTAATGACAGAGTGTAGTTCATTTTTAGATCTGAAAACAGTTCATTGAGAAAACCACGGAACCAAACAACTTCAGTAGCTACACATCTGGCCTATTTCTTGACCTTGTTACCCATTTGCCAATATGAACACAATGACACAAGTCCTGTTGCTAACCAGCCCACATAGCCTGTTGTTGACTGACAAGTGTTATGGTCACCACCAGAATGGGCATCAGAATAGACCACCAATCCAGAAGTTGGCTTTGTACCTTATGGTCAGACCTTTGGTCCCCTGTAGATACTTCATAATACTTTGAGCAGCATGCCAATTATCAGGAATTGGATTATGTAGAGACCAACCCACCATGCTCACATCGAACAAGATGATTAGTCATGAGACAGTTGCAAACATTAAGCTGCTGACTACCTGTTGATAGGCTTGTTATCCATATCCTTTGCCTCATTTTGTTTGCAGGATATTGTCTAGTGTGCAAACTGGTTCCAGGGTCAAAAGGAGTGGAGTTTGGTTTCATATCATCCATATGGAATTTCTGAAGCACACAGACTTATGTAGATTTCTTTTGCAAAATGGTTGTGTTCTATTTTCAATCCACTGAAGTATTTTCAATTGCCCACAATATTTCATATGTTGGTTCCACTGTTGTCAAAACTTTTCTAATATTTCTAGAGACTTATAGATGAGTAAGCTGTAATCCACATAAAGTGCCAGCTGGACATCAGTGTCATCTGTTAAAGCGTTTGTCTGTATTCAGTTGCTCAAATCCAAACATTGTGATAAACTGTACAAATTTTTGACTCCAACAGTGTGGTTATTGTTTGAGTTAATATAAACTCTTCTTCAATTTGCAAACAATATTTGAGTCCTCTAAAACACACATTTTTGATTATTTCATGTAAATTTCTTTCAGATCCCTTGACATCAAACTGCCAGATTTCCGTATCTTGTGAAGCTTCTATTGGTGATAACTCTAGGTTGAGTCATACAGGACCACAGGAGAGAACATCTCTTCATAATCAATGTTTTCTTGTTGCGAACAATCTTTTGCGCATAATCTAGCGATCAGTCTTTCCCTCAGAACCTTGCTTCACATGATAGAAACACTTAACACAGTTTTGAATTTTCTCTTCAGCTTGCCATACTGATGCGATTGTATCTTTCCTTTTTTCCTTCCTGTCAGAGTTCTACTCCTATTTGGCATGCTTACAGGTACACCGCAAAGAGTGAGAGATATATATGTAGTAGTGCCTATCTTCCAGAATGAGATTTTCACTCCACTGCAGAGTGAAAATCTCATTCTGGAAACATTCCCTAGGCTGTAGCTAAGCCATGTCTTCACAATATCCTTTCTTTTGGGAGTACTAGTTCTGCAAGGTTCGCAGGAGAGCTTCTGTAAAGTTTGGAAGGTAGGAGATGAGGTACTGGCAGAAGTAAAGCTGTGAGGACGGAGCGTGAGTCGTGCTTGGGTAGCTCAGTTGGTAGAGCACTTGCCCGCGAAAGGCAAAGGTCCCGAGTTCGAGTCTCGGCCCGGCACACAGTTTTAATCTGTCAGGAAGTGTCAGTGCCTATCTTGTTTCGAAATGGAAAACCTGAACTTTGAGGGGAACTGATATTACCTAGAAAAGTGAGCCAATTCTAAAAGACTCAGAATTGTGAATATATAGAAACAGAGGTACTGAGTTTGTGTTGTTGTTGCTGCTGCTTCTTCTTCTTCTTCTTCTTCTTCTTCTTCTTCTTTTTTCATTCTTCTGACTGGTTTTGATGCAGCCCACCATGAACTCCTCTCCTGTGCCAACCTCTTTATCTCACAGTAGCACTTGCAACTGACATCCTCAATTATTTGCTGAATGTATTCCAATCTCTGTATTCTTTTACAGTTTTTGCCTTCTATAACTCACTCTAGTACCATGGAAGTCATCCCCTGCTGTCTAAACAAATGTCCTATTATCCTGTCCCTTCTTGTCAGTGTTTACCACATATTCCTTTCCTCTCAGATTCTTTGCAGAACATCCTCATTCCTTATCTTA
Organism: Schistocerca serialis cubense; assembly: GCF_023864345.2. Lineage (NCBI taxonomy): Eukaryota > Metazoa > Arthropoda > Insecta > Orthoptera > Acrididae > Schistocerca > Schistocerca serialis. Next base: position 463,641,725 of record NC_064639.1, read on the forward strand.
TCAGTTCACCTAATTTTCAACATTCTTCTGAAACACCACATCTTAAATGCTTCAATTCTCTTGTGTTCCGGCTTTCCCATAGTCAAAGTTTCATTACTCTACAATGCTACACTCCAAACATACATTCTCAGAAGTTTCTTCTTCAAATTAAGGCCTTGGCCAAGAATTTTGGGGATGATATTTTGTCGAAAGTCAGATGGTATGTTACCTGACTCATACGTTCTACACACTGATGTCAATAATTATTTTGTTGTCTCTCCCCCAAATGATTTTAGAAATTCTGTTGGAATGTTATCTATACCATCTGCTTATTTGATCATAAGTCCTCCATAGCTCTCTTAAATTCGGATTCTAATAATGGACTCCAGTCTCCTCTAAACCGACTCCTGTTTCTTCTTATTCCTTAATGAAATTTGTCATTAAAAATATATCACTTTTTCAAACCAACAGCTCAATTCATGGAATCAATACTAGAAATAAGAATAATTTTCACAAGGATTGAAAGTCACTTAGTCTTGTACAAAAAGGTGTGCATTATTCAGGAACACACATTTTCAATAACTTGCCAGCAGCCATAAAAAGCTTAACAACCAATGAAATTCAGTTTAAGAGAAGCCTAAAGGATTTATTGGTGGCCAACTCCTCCTACTCCATTGATGAATTTCTCAGTAAAACCAACTGATATATATATATATCAGTTGGTTTTACTGAGAAATTATATATATATATATATATATATATATATATATATATATATATATATATATTAGAGGGAAACATTCCACGCGGGAAAAATATATTTAAAAACAAAGATGATGTGACTTACCATACGAAAGCGCTGGCAGTTCGATAGAAACACAAACAAACACATACATACACACAAAATTCTAGCTTTCGCAACCAATGGTTGCTTCGTCAGGAAAGAGGGAAGGAGAGGGAAAGATGAAAGGATGTGGGTTTTAAGGGAGAGGGTAGGGAGTCATTCCAATCCCAGGAGCGGAAAGACTTACCTTAGGGAGAAATGTCTGCTTGTGTATGTGCGGATGGATGTGTGTGTGTGTGTGTGTGTGTGTGTGTGTGTGTGTGTGTGTGTGTGTGTGTGTGTTGGGGGGGGGGGGGGGGGCGCACCCGCGTGCGCGCAAGTGTTCCCCCTAAGGTAAGTCTTTCCGCTCCCAGGATTGGAATGACTCCTTACCCTCTCCCTTAAAACCCACATCCTTTTGTCTTTCCCTCTCCTTCCCTCTTTCCTGATGAAGCAACCGTTTGTTGCGAAAGCTTGAATTTTGTGTGTGTGTTTGTTTGTGTGTCTATCGACCTGCCAGCGCTTTTGTTTGGTAAGTCTCATAATCTTTGCACAATTTCAGTGCAGTAATGTGTTCATTGTAAATAAGTATTATAGTAGTTGTGTTACATGTTTATTACCTTATAAATAAATAAAAAACTTTTTTGTTTTAAATTCAGTGCATTAGTATTTGTAAAATTACTTTCATATAGTGTTCATTAAAAAATGACGATCATTCCACTTGGGACCTGTGGAATGGTACATTAGCTTATTTGTTTTAGTTGTAAGTATTTGTCATGTATTGTTGTTTTTCTGACATGTTCCACATCCTGGAGGACCTCCTCACTACGGATCAGTTGGAATGAAAGTAAATCTAATCTAATCTAATCTAATCTTCTATCACTTAAGACAAATCTTCCCCCTCATAGAGGCCTTCAGTATACTCTTTCCACCTGTCTGCTGTCTCCTCTGCATATAACACTGGAATTCCTGTTGCTCTCTTAATGTTACCACCTTTGCTTTTAATTTCACTGAAGGTTGTTGCTGAGTCAGTCCTTCAGACAATCATTTCTGTTCGATTTCTTCCCAGTTTTTATGGAGCCATTTGATATCAGCTTCCCTGCACTTCCTATTTATTTCATTCCTCAGTGACTTGTATTTCTGTATTCCTAAATTTCCCTGAGCATTTTTGTGCTTCCTTCTTTCATTGATGAACTGAAATATTTCTTCTGTTACTCATGGTTTCTTTGCAGTTACCTTGTTTGTACCTATGTTTTTCTTTCCAACTTCTGTGACTACCGTTTTTAGAGATGTGCATTCCTCTTCAACTGTACTGCCTATGGAGCTATTCCTTATTACTGTCTCTATAGCCTTAGAGAACTTCAAACGTATCTTGTCATTCCTTAGTAATTCTGTATCCCACTTTTTTTTGCATTTTCATTCTTCCTAACTAATGTTTTGAACTTCAGCCTACTCTTCATCACTATTACATTGTGAGCTGAGTCTACATCTTCTCCTGCGTACACCTTACAATACACTATCTGATTCTGGAATCTCAGTCTGACCATGATGTAATTTAATTGAAATCTTCCCGTATCACCTGGCCTTTTCCAAGTATACCTTCTCCTCTTGTGAAGCTTGAAGAGAGTATTTGCTATTACTAGCTGATATTTATTACAGAACTCAACTAGTCCTTCTCCTGTTGTTATGAATCACTTACTGAAATTATGTTTTGGAGAATAATATGTTTCCAAGTCATTGTATAAGGCTTCACCTTGAAGCAATGCACTAAGTTGTTATGGTATTAGTTTTTTTGGTTGCACTGATATACTGGATGGTCAAACACACCCTTATTTTCATTATTTTCTGTTGTTTCGATTCAGACTGCATTATGTATGTCATACCAGCTATGCCAGGGGTTCCAGCTTGCAGGCTGCATGTGCACCAAAGCAAGTATCAGTGCGGCCCAAGAAGAAACCATCAATCACACGATCAGCAAGGGAGAAAAAAGGCCGTTTATGTAAAGATATGATAAATTGAATACTTTTAGTTGGGGGGGGGGGGCAAGGGCCATTAATCACCCTTTTTAAATATGCGTTTGAGCACACGTTTTCTTATCTGTAATAGTATTTAGGATATATAGTTTTCAGTAATTTCAGTAGAATCTACTGCAGTTTGCTAATTTGAGTGTCATGGTTTAAGTAGACAGTAACCATAGTGCAATGAATATGAAAACTAAGTTATTGTTATCCAAATTTATTAATGTTACATATGTGATGCAAAGACTCTTCTCTGGTTTCCCTGGTGTACCAATGTGTATGACCACCTTAAAAACACAATCCCAGAATGATGACACTGAGGATAAAACTTCAATCTTCTCATAAAACATGTGATGCCCCATCTTCAGCCAAAGTTCCACTACTGTTAATTTATCTGGTTGCCTCTGGTGTGTATGGTGATGGTGTTCAACACAACATTCTTGCATGGTTCGTGTCTGCCCAGTATAAGATTTCTCACCTTGGCATGTGAACCTACATACTCCACATCTTCTAAGACCAATATTGTCTTTTACTGAACACAAAAAATTCTTCAGTTTTGCCGTTGGATGAAAAATGTACTCGGTGTCATGTCTCTTGGGGGTTCTTTCTATTCTTGAAGACATTCTGCCAAAATACAGCAAGAAGGCTGTTGCAGTGGGTGCTCTGCATCTTCTTTTACATCCCTACATTGAACTCGCTTTGATCGGAACATACTGCATATCTATCAGAAGAACTTTCTGTTGTAGCTCACTGGGCAGACAATCTGTATTGGAGACCACATGTGCTCAATGTACCAGATAGCATAAAATGCTACCGCACTGTACAGGATGATGACAGCTTCTGGCCTGCTAATATATATATGTGCGAGTTGTTTGCAGTGAACAGTATGTCCCAGTGTACCGTGAGCTTTTTCTAACCGTGACGCCAAGGAATGGTAAGGTGCCATCTTTTTACATGTGTACAGTGAACTGAATATTCGAGTGGAGTGAGTTCAGTCAATAAAATAGTTGGCTGTTGTGGGAGACAAAGGACGTCCTATAGTGGTGCTTTCACTTGTTCAAAATACTGATTACTAAATTGGACAAAGAAATTAGGTAACAACATGTTTAAGCAGTGCGACAATGTCTTTCTCAAACTCGTCACTGGTGAGCTCTAGTGTGTCCAGTAGAGATACTTTTGTAAAAATATGTCAAAGCTAACCAAAAGACCTGATGGTTGTAGTTTAAGCATCTTCAGGCACCTTATGAAGTCTGGATATGATGCTCATATTTGCCTATGAGGTCTCAACAGAGAGGTAAGATGTTTAGCCAGGAAATAGATAGGCATTCCACTGCTGGCCAAAGAGAAGACCCATCCATATGAGTCTTTGGTAGGCTATACAGTCTTGAGGGAACTGCAGCGTGTTGGTCCAGGTCCTTGATGATGATGGTCAGAACAGAGGTCTTGTTGAGTACCTCTAAAGTATTTCTCTGAACCTTGTCAATTTGATCCTCTCTTAGCTTGTGATATGCAGGGTCATCCAGCAATGCTGTAGTACTCAGTTTATAACTGGCGGAGTGAGACTTTCCTCTTGCCAGCAAATAAAATAACAGTCTTTGTCGGCTCTCAAGTCTCGCAGTCGTCCTTTCTGCTGAATTGATATTAAACTTTTTAGGTGGAGCTCTGGTTAAAATTTGGCAGGTTTACCTCCTAACCTCTTCTGCAATGTATCTTCTTCTATAGTGATACAGTCCTAGGTGAGCCTTTGCTTCTTCAGCTATTTTCATCTATGCTGCTCAGTATTTTGTATCTCTTTTCTAGCCTCAGGCTCCCATGTTGATGTGATCTTCTATTACGTGAATCCACCTCCCTCTGGGTCTCCCTTTACCTCTAGCAGCATGGATAATAACTTTCATCATTTTCTTTTGCATTCTATCCTCTGCCATTCTCTTCACGTGTCCAAGCCATCGTATTCCTTGTGATTTGACAAATTTTGCAATATCTCTTCCTTGTAATAATGCTCATAGCTCAGTGTTATAGTGAATAATCCAGCCTTATGCCTCCCTTATTTGTCCATAAACTTTACGTAGTACTTTTTGCTCAAAGGATCTGAGAGTTTTTGTCATCCTCTGTCAGTGTTTGTACTTCTGATCCTTATGTGACAACTGGTTGAACTACGTAGGTATATATTATGAGATTTGTTGTTCTTGTAATAGGGCTGTTTCTGAATAGTAAATATGCTAAGTAAGCTCTGTTCCTTGCCTGTATCCTTTCCTTCCTAGGCGTTTTCAATGCTGTTATCATCCAATATTAAGGCCTCCAGGTAGTTAAAAGAGGACACTCGCTTGAAACATTTTTAATTTAAATTTAGATCTTTAGGGGTTCTTCTGGCCATGTATTTTGTTTAATTTCAGTTACTATGAGCCAGTTTTAATGCTTCTGTTTCCATTTCCAGGTACGTTTCTTTAATTATGTTGGCTTTCTTTCTACTAGTGCAATTTCGTTGGCATATGCACAAATCTAGCTAGTTTTCATAAATGTGGTGCCTCTTATATTGATTTTATTGAGGCTAGATCTTAGAGCTATATTTAGTAAGAGAGCAAAGAGACTATCACCTTGCTTCACTGCTTTTTGAAGACAGTGTTCACTTGTCCCGTTACATATTTTTACTTTGCTTTCATCTGTCATTGTCATTTTGATTATGTAAATTAATTTGGCACATGCACCAACTTCTCTCAGCAATCTGTATAGTTCTTGCCGATTTATGCTGTGAAAGGCTTGTTCGAAATCGATGTGTAGGATGTACAGATTTATATTATGTTTGTAGAACTTGTCTGATCACAAATATTTGACCAGTTGTTCCTCTGTACGGTCTAAAGTCACAGTAATATTCCCCAAGTATGCCTTGTGCCCACTTTTGTATCTTTTCATTCAGTGTCCTGTGAGATCTTAGAAGTCATGTTTAGCAGTATTATACCTCTGTAATTTTCGCATGCTGTTCTATCTCCTTAGTTGTAAATCGGGATTATTATTTCTTTTTCCTAGTTATCTGGCATAGTTTGTTTCCGATACATCTGATATTAGTGTGTGCGACTCCTTTATTAAATTTATTTCCATATCATTTCAGAGCCCGCAGCTCATGGTCTAGCGGCTAGTGTTTTTGCCTCTGGATCATGGGGTCTCAGGGTCAGTTCCCAGCTGGATTGGGGATTTTCTCTGCATGGAGACTAAGTGTTTGTGTTGTCCTTATTATTTCATCATCATCGTCTTCATCATTTACAACAGTGTCTAGATTGAATTGTGGAAAAATAGACTGTATAAGAATTGGGACTTTGTATGGGCGCTGATGACCGTGCAGTTTATCTCTCCACAAACCAATCATCATCATCATCGTCATCATCACATTTCAGTAATTTAGAGATTATGCAGTCTTCACAAGGGAGGTTGATTGTTTTTTATCTTGTGGGCATTAAGAGAAACCTCTTACAGCATTGGTTTTCTTGCACTGTTCCCCTCTTTCTTCCAGTGTGGCTGTCTGTTCTTCTGGGCTGTTATTTAGTGTGTCTTTGCGGTATTCTGCCCCTTATCTGTTCTTTCTCCCTTACCGTTTCTTCATCTTTACTTGAGCATGTATCTCTTTGACTCAAATCTACTCTTCATTTTGGCTATGTCACAATAGAACTTTCTCATTTCACTCTGTTCCTTTAGCTCTTCTAGTTCTTGATATTTGTTCTTGGTCCACACTCTTGTCATTCTCTTGCACAGCCTGCTAGCCCTTCTCCTTATTTTGCTATATTGTTCCATGTTAATTCTGGTTTCTCTTTGTAACAATCTTGTTTTCCTAGGTTCCTTCCAGTGCCTGTTATTTCTTGTGCAGCATCCTTAATGGCTTTTTAAATCCTCCTCCACCTTTCACCTACTCCTGCTGGTGTCTCTTCATTACTCAATTTCTCACTTTAGTATTAGTTGGTGTTTTTTTCATTTCTTCAGTAATTTTAAGTTTGTCTAAATTCCAGGTCTTTCTCTTTTCTGTTCTACTGCTATTCACAAACAGCAGTTTTACCAGATTGTGATCTGAATCACAATCTGTCCCTCTGCAGCTCCATATGTCTATAACGATGTGGACTGGTGGGCATTTCGTAAAATATGGTCAGTCTGGTTGGCTATTCCACTGACTGCCAACTTTAATGTCATACTCTTAATCATATTATTCTGTGCTCCAAATTGGCAAGTAGATCCCCATTCATGTGGTTTTCCTCATGCAATGAATGTTTTCCAGACACTTCTTGTTGATGCTCATTCCTCCCAATTTTTGTGTTAAAATCTCATACTACTAACATCAGCTCTTACTTACGAACTGCTCAACATACTTTTTCCTGATCCTCATAGCTGTTCTTTTATTATGCCCCTTTCTCTCCGTTGGTGCATTTACTATTGATATGTTCATCAATTTCTCTCTTATTTAAGTCTACACATTCTGACATTAATGGGTTCAGATTCCAATAAGCTTTCCCTAGCTTTCCTGGTTACTATAAACCAAGTTCCAAATTGGCTGGTTTATTCCTCTGGCCCACTATATATTAATGGGTATTCGGATGTGTCGATCTGCATATTTCCTGGCCCTCTTATTTCCTGTAGTCCTACAATGTAATACTTAACTCCTAAGATTTCTTTGGCTATTTCTTTCATTTTTCCAGGCTGGAGCATTGTTCTCACATTCCATGTTGCTGTTGTCAGTATCCAAGGCTCCTGTTGAGTTTTCACAATTGCCTTTTTTTACAATTTGGGTTTGTCAGTTCAGTGCGCAATGTGTGGATTGTAGAACCAGGATTTTTTTATCAAGTTACTCCTTTAGCAAATCTGGCTTTACCACACCCCTAGAGCCCTCCTTACCTTCCGTTGCGGGACACGCTTTGTCTGGCTCCTCTGTCAAAACTGCTCTGGCTTGGGTGAGCCTACCGATAGCTATGCTACTGCTGGCACAGTCCTCGAGTCCAACAAGGCATGCAGACCCTCCTACCCGGCACTGAAAATGCTTTCTATAAGGCAATGTCCCTTTCTTGAGCACCAAAATCCCTGCATTGTCTGTGAGTGTAGTGCATTTTCTCCTTATGTTTCACCTTGAGACAAGTATAATTTAACATTTGGTGACCTTAGCTTGTTGTTTTGTTCGCCTAGGTAGTTCCACCTATCCGATCCCAGGGTACACCTGTGAAGTTCGAAGAGGTCTTTATATGCAATGATAGTAAATTTGCGGGAACCATGTGACGTTCCTGTCGCATATAATGTACCATCAGTCACTAGGGAAGCATTTTCTGTCACTTAATTCTAATGGGAGCCTCAGAGTCAATATTCAGTTCACCATGGAAGTGGAAAAAATGGCTCCTTGATGTCAAGGTTAGAAAAAGCCAATGATATGCTGGGTCATTGTGCCTACCACAAACTGACTCTCACAGAGGTAGATTTGCAGGCCACAAGCCGTTGCCATCCTGCACAATGCAGTAGCAGCTTGTGCTCTCTGGTATGTAGAGCCCACGTGGTCTCGGATACTGAAGTCTGCCTAGTGAGCTACACCATGTAAGAACGGTGTTCCAGCAGAACAGTTCTTCTGATAGACAAATATGCAATATATTCAGATTAAAGCGAGTCAGTGTAGTGATGTAAATGAAGATGCAAAGGCACCCATATGCAACAGCCATCTTGCTGTATTTTGGCACTGTGTCTTCAAGAACAGAAAGAATCCTCAAGGCACATGACGTCAAGTGTGTTTTTTGTCAGCCACCAGAACTGAAGAATTTGTTTTCAGTATAAGATGATATTGGCCTTAGGAAATGTGGTGGATATAAGATTGCATGCGAATGCGGGAAATCTCATATTGGGCAGACATGTCGAAACATGCAAGAACATTGTGTTGGAGACCACTGTCATACATGCAGGATGCAACCTGATAAATCGGCATTTGCGGGGCGTTACCTGAACATGGGACATTGCGCATGTTGTGAGAAGACTGAAGTTTTATCCTCAGTGTCATCATCCTGGCACTGTTTTGTAAAAAAAGAAGCCATTCATATTCATATGGCTCTCATTCTTATGAACAGGGATGCAGGTTTTCAATTACGCACTGGCAGCCATTAAACTAAAACCAGAGACAGGAGAACCTCTAGTTCATTACTGGCTGCAGCACATTGTTGAGATTAGTTTCAGCTTTTAATCACATGAGTGTGTGGCAGTGCACCCAATGCCCATTGTGCAGAGGGAAGGCCTCTCTTCAGTTCCCAAAAAGAGTCACTATCGGTGCTGCTTTTATCTAACTGTGAATGGCTCCTTGTGCATGTGTGTTGCCTGCTCATATTCTGATAAATTTCGATGATACCACGTGGTTATCAGTCATGTCTTGTAGCAGTGATAGCAGCAACTACCACCTCCTGAAGACGTCAAACAGTTGTATCAATGAAATATTGTGGGACTTACACAATGGTGTATGGCGACAAACTAGAGAAGTGCATTTGGACAGATCCATTGATAAAGCCTGCAAAGTAATGCTTACAGTGATGGTTGTTCTGAACATGTACATGTTGGTGATTTTCAATATGCTTAAGGTTGTCACACATTGACCTGGAATCGCATCATAGTAGGCTACATTAGCAAAGGGCTCTCCAAAGGTGACACAGATGTTTAAAAACATTGAGATAGCAGAATTGCTTCAATTTTTGTGGGAGTTTAAAGCATCCCTTCAGTAATTTTTCTGCAGAATATTCTCTGTCGAGTTTCCTGTTTACAGAAGCTGCTAGTATATTGATCCCTGCCAGATCAGAAATAATTCTGATCTGAGCCAGTCATGGTTGCACTATTTGTTTGAATAGTGAGAAGTTGACCAATGAGCCATCGGGGATCAAATAATACTTTGTTCAGTACTTAATGGAAAAAATACTTTGGTTTCTGTAGTTATTGTTATAATGCTCAAATCCTGTGAACTTATAACATGCCAGTGAATGCATTGACTACTTATAGTTGTGGTCATTTTTGTAAAAACTTACTAGGTATTGAGCAACACATTACTAATGTTTGATTCTGCTGTTTGTGTTCTGTGTTTCAGGAATCATTCACCATTAAGAGATCTGCACATTCCACACCCAATGCATTTCCTTTAAGACTGAAGTCAGAGAAGTAAGAACACAATTATTTCTTCAATATACAAAGTACTTGTGTAGCAGTGAAACAAATTATTTAATTGGGCAGACTGGTTTTCATTTATAAGGGGTATTCATTTTTCTCAGTTGACATGTTATTCCTCATTTTATCCATAATTCCTAGAGACAGTATGCTAAAGTCTTAGCAGTTTCATGTTGTAACAGCGCTGTTTCATTTTACTTTATTAGTTTGTTCAAAATTTAGTAAAATATTTAATAAATAGGGACAGGAAGAAATAATTTTATTTTACTTTTTTATACATATTTTGGTGTTCTTTTCTGCCAATTTTGGCATTAGTTTTTGCCGATTTTTTAAATTAGTTTCTGAGGGTTTGTTTTATAAAGTATCTTATGTTCCTTATTTTTGTCTTATTTCATTGTTTTTCAGTGTTTTACTGAAAATAAAAATCCACTCATCAATTACATTATATATCTTGATTTCACAGGTCACATTTATTTGCATCATTAAAAAAGAAATCATTTGTATTAAACCCATTGAATGTAAGCAGTTAAAGAAAAAATAATTGCACACATTTACTGCTGAAAGTTTTTTGTCAGAAAGCATTGTCATAACTTCAAAATTATCTTGTGATACATTATGTGTAAAGTTTGTCAAACTTTTACTGTTGTGTTAAAATAGTCTCCAGATTCTAAATTTGAACTTGAAAGACAAATTGCTTTCAGCACAATACCAGACATTTGACAATATCCATATGTTCTGCTGGCATGGAAAGTTGTAAACCTTAAGAATGTCGTGGCTGAGACTTGCCATTCTGTGTATAGTCTGTCTGTAAACTCAAGAGCGAGCAGCACTTTTGGTGGGGGAGTGGCCTTTCCTGGAAGAATGCTGCAACCAGCCTACAGGTGCACACAAAATCTGTTGCCCGTTACCTGCCTAGTGGAGTAGATCGGAGTGCAGTGACATATGTTATTTCTCTTCATGGAATCTTAGTTGCCAGTGTCAGTCAGTTCACTGCGTATTCTTACTGATATACTTCGATATCCGGAAGTCATGGATAATCATCTAACATTGCAATACAATGTGCAGAATAAAAGAACAGGAGTAATGCACGTTCATTGTCGCTGATGTGATTACAGCGTGTATTAAAGAGGCGACACAAAAAGAACTGTTGGCTAATATTACCATTCCCTATTAAAGGTCTCCAATTTATGCAGACATCAGCCTCACCCAATAGGGCGCATAAGGAAGGAACACGAAAATAAGCCACATGGTTTACTGGAATCGCCAAAAAGGAAAACTAATAATTTTGGGAGGAAACCCATCGTTACAGATAGTTTCAAATTCACGTAAAACCTTTGATGCTTATAGAGCACCAAATCTCTATCTCGGTCACTATTCACCTAATTCTAAGACATATTGCTTAAAATGTGTGCACAAGAGCTATTCTAAACACTGCTGAAATTTCCTTTGAAACATGTACACTGGTTCTGGATTTCTAAGCAAAAAGCTTGACACACGAGGTGCGTTCACATATTAATTTTTAATTTTTGGTAAGAACTTTATTTGTTAATCTACAGCAATGTTATCCTCTTCAAAATATTCCCCATTACATACGGTACACTTATACCAGTGTTTTTTCAATTCTCGAAACACTTTTAGGAACTGTTTCTTCGTGATAGTTTATAGGTCTCTCAACTGTGCATTTTTAATCTCATCCATGCTTGTAAAACCGCTGTCCTTTTAAGGCCTGCTTTGAAATGTTTATTCCACTTGTATTCCCTTGGTTTACTTGTTACAGGCTCACCAAAAGCAATATTTAACACTTCTAAAAATTTCATACACTTTATTTCATTCTTATAACAAAATTTAATACAGATTCTCTAATCTATTTTTATACAATACAAGTAATCGTTGATGCTACCAAAACACATGTAACCTTTTTGACAGCTGAAACAGTGTAATACCCAATATGCATAACATTGCATGCATACTTTTGAGACATGTTAACGAAGACAGTGACAAAAAAAAATAGTGCAAATCGGACTAATACAACACACAAAATTATAAATTTCTGCTTACTTTTAAAACATGTTGCAAGAATTCTTAAGTTTCAATGCAGCCCTTCAAAGAAAACTTCTACCTTTTAGTAGAAACACAAAGTAAGAACAAGCTTTAAATTCTACAATTGATTACATTATATGGGGTTCATTTTACAAATAGCAATAGAGGAACATACATGCACATGAACAGGCATTCAGTTTTACGTTTGTAGTAGAATCCTGACTTCCGTTCTTATGTTAATATTATTTACTCTATAGTGTTTTGTTTCGGGAGAAGCTATCGTTTTTTGTATTCCTTATGGTCTTAATGCATTTGTCTAAAAGTAAACGCAGCCGAGACATATCTGTACATGGCGTCACCACAGATTAAAAGCGCGCACTGCGGCAGGGCCGGTACTACGTTGTGAAAGAGCCTGTAGAAGTGCCTTGTGACGTAGCTGGGCTGGCATAGTGGGGACTTGCTCGCTCTTCAGTTTACCAACAGACTGTACTGTTAGATGACCCCTGGATTGTCACTCATGGAGAGTGAAATAAGGCATCATTACAGCAGTGGATTTGTTTGATTAACTTCTTTGTTCTGTCCCTCAGCTGTAGCATATCAGAATCAGCTTGCTGGAGGCATCCAGTTGCCTCTAATGTGAAACAATAAACGTCTGGCATTGCTGACAGTGCAAAGAGCAGAACTGAGTGTGGCATCATGCGAATGCCACAGTCAGTGATGTCTCCAGCTGCGACCATAATAACAGTGTGGCAGCGCTTGTGGCAGTACTACAAATTTGGCAGTGACCTCCTTCCAGCAAGCAGGCAGATCGCTGCTCTGGCAGTGGCCGGCCTTGTGTCTCAGGACAGGCTGTTCTGTCCTGTGGTTAAGCAACAGACCCTGTACTGCATTCCATAATGTTGCTCAGAGTGTCACAGGCTCGTGGTGTAGGCTGTGATACTGAGATGAGAGTATTTTAGTACATGAATGGCTGAGTTCTTATACGCTCCAGATTATGTTTGTTTAGGGCTTGAGGTACATACTCTAAACACTGCCTTGGTGGTAAGTGAGGAAAGTCTTCCGTCCTTGCACTAACGTGTTGCAGTGTCGGCTGTTGCTATATTATGCCCAGCTGGCTCTGCTTCATAACCTCTGTCAGATATGTTTTGCTTCACAGTGCTGGCTGTGACTGACTCTGTTGCAGCTCACTTCCCCTCTGGCATAATTTTTGACTGAATACTGTCAATACGCTAAATTTCCGCCCTTTCCATCAGGACTCGGCTCCTCGGGTCGACCAAACTAGATTATCCTTTACACTATAATTCCTGGCCACCTGCCCTTCTGGCTTTCTTTCCTCTTAAGAATTATTCTAACAATTGGTTTCCTTAATGCTATCACTTAATGTTACACATTTCTATAGGCCCCCTAGCCCTGCTCCTTAACTCGTATACTATGGAACTTATTTCATTACTGGGCTTTCTACACAATAACTTCTCTCTATTGCAAACTCGCAAGCTAAAATGAATTAATTATCCTCAATACTACCCCCTTATGCATTCTTATTCTTTCTGTTGCTTTTATGCTCAGGGTATCTAATCCACTGGAACCTGAATGATGGCTGGGTCTGAACTCACTCTTGTGCTTCATCTTCTATGTGCCAAAAGAAGGACTATGCTCTGAAGAGCAAGCGTATCTGCAGTGGCTGGCATGGCAACAGTCAGTGCTGCCTCTTTCCAGTACTAATTTTTCTTATATAAATTTACGTGTTGCAGTAAGGTTTCCGGGAGACTTGTCCCTCCTGCTGGTTCAGAAGCAAGTTTATAGACTGCATTAGTTCTGGCCCTAGAGTTTGATTTAAGCTAGTTAGGTTTGTAGCAGGTAGCATTTCCAAGGGCTCCTCTGGGCCGTACAAATGATGCTGTGAAACATTCAGGTGAGTTGTCCCTAAAATTGTAGTGATCATATGGAAAGTAGGCCTCAGTATCTCACAAGCTGTTCCCTTTCATAACAAACTGCTCCTGTTTAATTTTAGCCTCTTCGCTGACATAAGGTTCCTTTGCTCGAAACAACTAGCCACTACTACCACCTTGTTGAAGGTAGAGTACAACCAATGCGCCTCGACCTGTTGAAAGTAAAATTCTATCTTGACCACTTCTTTATAGCATTCCTTTACCTTCTTCTGTCTCATTAACAATTTCACTGTGCAGGAATCCTGCCCCCTTCTTACTACCATATTCTGACTGACTGTGATTTCCCCTAGTAGCATTGTTAAAACTTCATTTCCCCCATCTGTACATTTCTTCCCTTGTCTTTTGCAATTAATAATAATTGTTGCCTTTTTTTCTCTCTTACAAATTGTTTCAATATTCCCCACTTGACAGGGTATAAATGAACTATGTAGCACTTGTAACATGTTTGTTTCCCTGTCACTGGTATAGAAATGGAAATGTAAACTTTTGCTTCACGACTTCTCACTGATGCTGTGGCTACCTCAAAATAAAAAGGTAAGTTTTTGTGCTCGGGTTCTAAAACCAACCTCAACTCCGGCAGTAGTTCCTTCTGTGCTTTCCTTAGATCCTCTAAATGCTGCTCTGACAAGAGATTTACCCCTAGCTGACCTCTTACAGCCTGCTGCATAGTCTCCTGTAGTTCTGTTACTTTCCCTCGTTCTTCACAAACACTGTCTTCTACAGACTGCTACCATTTTGTCATTACTACTTCCTTATGTAAGACTTCTACTTCAGTTTGTAGTTCCTTGATATTCTGATTAACTGCCTCTTCTGCAGCTCTGTCATACTGCATTACTTCTCCAGCAAGTGTCATAGTAGTTGTGTGTTGTCCGTTATGTCCTTCTCTGAAGTTACAATCTATGTAGTGTGGCAGTCACTCGTGGCTTTGTTCCCTTTTACCCACTGCTTAACCTCTTGTATGGTGTTGTTCACCCTTTGAATGTCTTCCTTGTCAGCAGTGACAGATATTGTTTTCATAAGACAACCTCCAGTGCCGATCCAACCTTTGTGTATGTAGAATAACCCTCAGTTCCTGGGTCATCTAACTTCTTACTTTCTCATATGCCCCATGTACTATCTCACATACCCTGGCATTTCCTTTGGGTATCCTGTGCCTTTCTGTTCCTGTATGGAATTTGTCGAATGCTTCTTTCCAATTTTCTCACCTCATTATGCATCCCCCATGTGCTAAATACCACCTGTATCACACAACGATTATTGGTGATCACTACGTTTTCATGCTTGGTGAACAGCACTTATGCCTCCACCTCGACAAAGATCAGTAGTCCCACTATGAACAGCATCATCTCACCTTCTCCGCACCTCAATTACAGGCGGGAATACTTATTGCTTTCCACCCTCTTCAATTCATTGCTGCTCTGCAACTGCTTATGCTAATTACACTAAATCTATACCTAAAATAAAAAAAAATCTTAAATTACTATCTCCTAGGCCTTAATCCATACGGGTTCCTTGTTGCCATTTCATTCATAACAACTTTTTTCTTCAGATACCTTTCTCCTCACTCCCCCCTTTCTGGTCTGCATCTCCTATCCCTGAAATAACTTATAGTCTCCCTTGAAAGGGTTTCAGCCACCCTACATGCACAGTCGTCGTTCTCTTTGGCAATTGAATATTGACATTTACTGGTGACATAGTCTCTACCACTTGGTATGGCCCCTGATACTTTGCAGAAACACTTCTTTCCCTTTCCCTTTGGTGTATATGAAGTTGATAGCATCACCCACCAACCAATCGTATACTATGGCATTATTGCCATAAGGCCCACTGTTTCTTCCTTTTATCTCCAGTGCTCGGGTATTTGCCCTCCTTACTATATTCCAGACGTCCCTAATCACTCTGGTAAATTCCTCGACAGACTCTCCAGTCTCCCCTTTCTTTGTTTTCTATATGATAAATGTCCAAGGCATTTTACGACCATATACTACTTTGTATGGCGATAATTCTGTGTTCGTATGCTGTTTTGAGTTGTAGGCAGAGACAACATACTTCTAATAGACATACCAGGTAGTGTGACATGAGTCAATGTAGGCCAAGCATCTTCCCAATTGTCCTGTACACTCTTTCACTACTTCCATTGGCTTGTGGATGGAGAGGACTCGTGCTTAACTTCTTCACATTCAATAACTTACATGATTCCTTGAATAGATCTGATACATGAAGTTCATTCCCTGGTCTGTTACTATTGTTTTGGGCATTCCAAACTTCAGTAGCCAGTTATTCACAAGTGCTTGTGCCACTGCATGCTGGTTTAGCATCACGACCATTTCTATGTATCTTGAAAAATGATCTATGATTGTGAGTGCGTACTTATTCTGTGCAGATGTATTATTGACTGGACCGAAAACGTCACTCCCCAGAAATTCAGATGGTTCTTATGCTTCAGGTTCAACAAAAATCTGCTCCCTGTGGGTGCTGTATTCAATTCAACTCATACTGGTCTACGTCAGTCTGCCTACTCCTCCACCAATAACTTTTTGCTACTCTTCTGTTGGTAGATTTGTAATATCCATGACCTGATAATATGTGAAGATGAGGTTTTTGTAGCACGTGGTTGATTAGCTTTGCTGGTATCACTTCCTGCAGTCCCAACTTGGTTTCTCTGCTTAGCAATCCACCCTCTACACAGAATTGCTTAAAATACTGCTTATATTTGCCATCTGCTCTCTGCGAAGTTTGCCATTCCTTATGCTCAATACCCCCAATATGCAATACTGCTACTTTCCTGCTTAAGCCGACCACATTTTTGTGCTTCTTTCCAGGTTTATGTGTGACTTCAAAATAAAATTCACTTGGTCTTGCTGCCCATCGTGCCAACCTACTAGAAGGATCCTTTAACTTGACCACCATTTTAATGCCACATTATCTGTTACCAGTCTAAACCTTTTACCGTACAGATAACATTTGAAATACGTGATTCCATAAATAAGGCTTAAAATCTCTTTCACCATTGCGGAATAATTTCTTTGTCCAGAATTTGGTTGTCTGGAAGCATAAGCTACTGGATGTTTCACGCCTTCTGTCTCTTGTGACCACACACAGTCAAGTACATGGTTTGATGCATCACATGATAAAACAAATATTCTCTGTCCAAATCCAGAAATACAAATATCGGACTCGATGTTAAAGCTTCTTTCAGCTCCTCAAAAGTGTGGTGGTGTTCTTCTGGCCACACACATTTAGTACCCATTTGTAACAATTGTGTAAACCGTATGGCAGTATTCGTAAACCCTTTTATGAACTGGCAGTAGTACTTTGCGATCCTAAGAATGATTGCAACTCCTTTACAGATTCTGGTACAGGAAATTCATGTACAGCGCTAATCAATCTTGGGTCTGTCTTGAATCCCATCTTTACCTACAATATCACCTAGGTATGCTACCTCTTCCATCACAAAATTATATTTTTCTGTATTCAGTGTTAACTTTGCTGCTTTTAACCATAGGAATACTTCCAGTAATCACTGCATATGCTGTTTCATATCACTCCCACAGATGATTATGTCATCGAGATATACTAAGCATTGCCATTCTTTTAAACCTCTTAGTGTTCTGTCCAACAATCCCTGAAACGTTGCAGGTGCATTTTTTAATTTGAATGAGATTCTTCTGAAATGATAGTGTCCCCAGGGTACTGAAAACATTGTATTGTGTTGATCCTGTGGTGCAACCTGTATCTGGTGAGAACCACTGTTCATATCCACTATTAAAAAGTATTTGGATTGCCCTATGTGATCCAACGTTTCTGTGATGTTTGGCAAAGGGTAGGTGTCTGTTACGCTTTTGGGTTCCATCTGTTGATTTTTTTTTCTTTTCTTTTCTTCACGGTGATTATTGCCCCCGCCCCCTTTCCCATGCCTCCATCCACTATTATTTTCTTCAGTTGTTCCATCTTTCAGCTTTTGTTTGATAAATTACTTCACAATTGCCTGTTAGTATCTATGTATTCTGTATGGTTTGTGGTAGATGGATGATTAATTTCCCATTGCTATGTGGCGCTGTTAATATGCATAGCTGGAATCCTTAAATCCCATAAGTAATTTTTCCATCCATTCCCTATTGCTTCCCTGTAGGTGCTTCACCTTTCCTTGTAACACTTTTTCAATGGTGTCTGACGACTGTCCATTGCTGACACCCCTTTGTGCCTCACTCTCCTTCCTCCGGGATATTCATATTAGCAATTAACAACTCCTTTGTTAATCCTATGCCCTCTACACTAAAGTTATGTATAGAAACAGGTACCGCCTTTCTGCTATTTATTTCTTATACACACACAATACCTTTTTTAACTAAGCATCATACCTGATATAATACTTTATTCTTTTTCCACCACACACAAAATTTCTACCATTAAGCTAGACTTAACACTGACCTAGAGTGATTTCCCAGTACCCTTAGGTACACAATCATGCGAATCAAGTCTTAGTATGATCGTTCGCAGTTTAATCGGTTCATCTTTCACTACAGACTCCCCCTTGTGACTTTGCTACACTGGCATCACCTGACTGAAACATTTTTCTGTCAAGTTCCACCCTATGTTGCCGAAGATTAAGGCACAATGCTGATATAAGAAACCAACCCCTAGAATCATATCGTAGCCCACAATCATGTGTGGCACGATCTCTACACATTGTTTAAATTGAACTGTACCCAGACAAAAGTCTCTCCACCAACCCTAATAGTGTGACATCTTTATCCCCCCATTCCACACAATCTGTTTGGTGGTGGGTCCCATTGCTTAAGTTTCATCAGATCACTACTGGCCCCTGTGTCCAATAATATCCTGCAGTCCTTTATTCCTACTATTCCCGTTATCACACAATCCACTTCTGCATACAATTTCATAGCATCTTACAGGAAATGACTGTAGGTGGATCTGGGGGTTTCTGTTATTGTTTAACACCTTACTTTTCCCCAGTCCTCTACTGCTAAAACTATTACTTCCTCTTACTTTATTGACATGACACTGAGGCTGGTGACACTACCCTCTTACATGCCCGATTTGTCCATCATCTGAAAAATTTTATACGAGTTGCAAGCACTGTCCATTTACTCGACATTTCAGTCGACAGATCGATCTCCTCGCACTGTGTAGCTAACTGCAGCACTGTGCACAAATCCATGAGACCCCCTGTCCATACACATCTTGACATTTCTGAATGCAACCCTCTTAAATAGCATTGAGTGCCTTCTGCTCCTCTTCTTGCAAAATAATGTCATTGACTTCAGCATCCTGTCCTAATTCATAGGTGCAATCATTAATTTTCCTTACCCTCCGCACAAATTGTCCCACACAGTTTGTATTTCTCTTGGTTACTACCTCTAATTGTTCCATGTAGTGTCTGGCACTGTTTGGTTTCATATATCTCTGAATTAACCTTTCTTTAAATTCTTTGAATGTTGTGGCTTCCTTAAGAGCTTCTGTTTACTGACATGAGTTTTAACTTGCCGTGTTAGTCTGTCATACAACGCTCAATAATTCCATATCAGACCAACCTTCCATCTCGGCCAGACTTCCAAGATCTCCTACAAAAGCCTGCACATCCTCGGTTGGCTTATCCAAAAAGGAGCAATTAAACATGTGACTGACAAATATACACCCTGTTGTGATGAAACGCTATTCTACCAACCCAAGCAGTTTCATATTATCTGTATTATCCACTTTTAATCATGCTACCTTTTTTAACAATGTTGTACTGCTTTTGGCTTTGACATAGCTTGCGTCTCTGGTTCTGCCGAAGCTTTGTCCTTGACAACACTAATTTTGATGACTAATACTCACAAGGCAAGAAAACAAAATACATTATAATATTATATTTAATTATGAGCCATCGCGACTCCTGGCATTGCCTAGCCATATACCCCCAACGATTAAGTGTATAACATTTTACTGTAACTGGTTCCATACATAGCGGTAGTGATGATTGTGGCCCTCAAGGTTACACTGAGCACATCTAACGGGCACTAAACGATTGCGACTTCCATTACCTCCAAAACTAGACAAATCCACTGGTTCCCTAATCGCAACAAAATTTTCTCCATGACCTAAATAAAATCAAAATTTTTTGGACTTACAGTACCCAAGGCTGTAGGTTCACATGTGGCTCTTAGAAGGCGACGTCAGTGATCTGACACCAGCATTAGATGATCCATGGATTGTCACTTTGGAGGAGTGAAATAAGATGTCAGGATGGCAGTGGATTTGTTTAATTAATGTCTTTATTCTGTACCTTGGCCATAGTACATTAGGAACAGCTCGGTGGAGGTGTGCAGTTGCCTCTTATGTGAAACAATAGACATCTGGCAACTATGACTGCACAAAGAGCGGGGCTGAGTGTGGCATCATTTGAATGCCAATGTCAGCGATGTGTCCAGCTGTGACTGTGATGACAGCATGGCAGCCATGACCTCCCTCTCGTGAGGGTCAGCTCCCTGCTCCGGCGGTGGCTGGTCTTGTGACTCAGGACAGGGTGCCCTATCCTGTGGCCGAACAGCGGACTTCGTACTACATTCTGGAATGTCACTCTGCGTGTACCAGGCTCATGGTGTAGGCTGTGATATTTGAGACGAGAATATTTTAGTACACTAGTGGCTAAATAATTACACACTTCAAGCTATGTTTCTTTAGGGCTTACGGCACATACTCTAAACACTTCTGTGTTGGCAAGTGAGGAAAGGCTTCCATCCTTCTGCCAGTTGGCAGTTGATGGTTGGAGTGCTGCACATTATCTGTGTATCCAGTAATGCTGGCAACTGATGTGTTATGGGGTCATATCAATCTGTAGCGCATCAAAAACAGCCTGAAGATGACGCACTGAAGTGTTGAAACTGGTAATAAAATAAAATCAAATGATAAGGATGGCTGTAGGTGTTTTTATTTACAGGGTGCGTCAAAAAAATGTATACACACTTTGAAGTGTCATAGAAATATTTATTTCCCATTCTACAATGTTAAATTTCTGGAAATGGAAAGCTTAAAGTCCAATTGGAAAAATAACTGTACTTTGCAAATGTGATTAATGTTCAAACTGCTGGCCTTCAGCATCAATACATTTCTGAGTACGAGTCACCACTGATTCCATACATCGTACGAAAGTGTGCAATGAGATTTCTGCGCACATCACCTGAATCTTATTCCAAAGTGTGTCCAGGTTACGTGGTTTACGTTTGTACACCTCATCTTTTACTGTGCCCCGTAAGAAGAAATCCAGCGCCGTGAGGTCTGGAGAGAGTGCAGGAAACTAGATTGGTCCCCTGTGTCCTATCCACTGGCCTGGCACATTGTGATCCAGGTATGCTCGTACGTCCCTATGATAGTGCGGCGGGGCGCCATCTTGTTGGAAATAAAACTCACAATTACTGTATAATGCATGAATGGCAGGGAATATGGAGTCAGCAAGCATTATTAGGTACGTTTCTCCGGTAACTGCACCTTCAAAGTGGAAAGGCCCAATGAGTCCCCTTGCAGACAAACCACACCACACATTTACACCAGGCAAATTCACAGCCTTCTCAACTGTAATGTGAGTATTATCTTCAGCCCGGTACACACAATTGTACCTATCGACAGCTCCATTGAGTTTGAATCGGGCTTCATCCGACCAAATTATGCTACCCATAAATCCCGGTTCACGTCTCACCATCTCCTGAACCCATTCACAAAATTCTAACCTTTGATCTGGATCGTCGTCACTTAGCTGTTGCACCAGCCTTGGAAAGTACACACGAAACTTGCCTTTCTTCAGAATGCGTAGCACACTACTAGCACTTACATTGCTCTCACGTTCCGCTTGCCTTGAAGATTTTTGAGGCGAACACTGAAACAGTTCCAAGACCACAGTTGTGGAATCATCACTTGTAGCTTTTCTAGGTCGCCCTGATCGACCTTTATGCAAATCATACACTGTTCCATGAATTTCGAATTTGTCTCGTAGATGTGTAATTGTTAACCTTGAAGGTGGTTGTGTACCATACTCACTTCTCCACTGTCTTCGAACCGCAGCTACATTCTCAAACATCCAGTACCACTTAATTATCTGCTTCCGTGCTTCAAAGCTCAAACGCACGTCCGCCATGTTGCAGTTACTTCCTTGCCACTGCTGCCACCTGTTGAAGAAACATAACATTACTTTCTCACAGATATTTAACCTTGTAGAACAGGAAATAAATTGTCTATTACAGTTTAAAGTGTGAATACATTTTTTTAATGCACCCTGTGTTTCTCACGGTAGTAAATGGCTGTCGTCCCAGAGACCTCCTGCGAAAAGGATGGACATACAAAACAATTTAAATATGTTGTGTACATACAAGAATTCGAGACAAACAAGTAAAAATCAAAGTTTTAGTAATATTTGAATTATGATGTTTACTTTTAGGGTCTAAGCAGGTGTCACGACCCACACCAGCTGACAGTCATTCATGCATATGACAGGTGTGGCCGTGACAGGGCCTTGACGACACTGCACGAATCATATTGGAGGGGAAAGCATTTTCTTGAGGTGAATGGCAACTCAGCCACACTTAGCCAGCCATGAAACAGACAAAAGTAAATACATACTTCTGAAAATAAGATTACTGGAATATGAAAAATAGCCAAGCAGGAAAGGTTAGAGGGAAATCCAAAATTGTATTAGTATGCATATTGGTTGCATTTAGGAAACTTAAGAAAACCTTTGGAGAAAAGTGAAGTAGTTGCATGAATATAGAGACCTCAGATGGTTGCCAGAACTAGAAGGGAAAGCTGAAAGATCAAAGGCTTATATAGAATGACTATACAAGGGAAGTAAACTTGGAGGTATTATGGAATAGAAGAGATAATAGGTGAAGATGAGATGAGAGAAGGTACTGCAAGATAAATTTGACATTGCACTGGAAGACCTGAGGACATACCATGACAAGATTACTTCACCTGTTACGAAAGAAGTGAGAGATAAAATACTCTCAAACTTCAAGAAGCCAGGTGCTGGGATGTGTGAGTATTACTAAGTAATCAGTTTCATAAGTGATGGATGCAAAGTACTAACACACACTATCAACAAAACAATGGAATCATTGATAGAAGCTGATCTGGGAGACCATTAGTTTGGTTTGTGGAGAAATGTAGGCTCTCATGAGGCATTACTGACACCTCAGTGTAATTAAGATGATATGCTGAAGAGAGAGAGAGAGAGAGAGAGAGAGAGAGAGAGAGAGAGAGAGATTCATATAGAGCATTTGTAGAGTTAGAAGTAGCTTTTGACAATGATGACTGAACTATTCAAACTTCCGAGGTTATCAAGGATGAAATACATGTAGCAAAAGGTTATCAAAAACTTTATAGAATACTGGAATTGTAGGAGTCAAAGGGAATTGGTTCAGATGGGAGTGAGTCAGTATCATAATGTGTCCATCATGTTGTTCAAATGGTAAAAAGAGGAAGCAATAAAAGAAATTTGAAAAGAACAGAAATTCATAGACCACTGATAAAAATTTTTGTATTCAGTTGACATTGTAGTCCATCCAAAGATGGCAAACTGCTTCTAAAGACAGTCAACAGCAATACACAATATTGCCAGAAATCTACACTCATACATTCTCACTCGCACTGTTTTTCAGAACCCTTTTCACTGGTTGGATTTACATTTTTTTTATGGTACTCATTGTTTGAAAATATGCAATATATTGCAACACATTCAAAGGTTTTGACACAGTCTGTGAAAGATAATGAGGAAATGAAATGGAACAATACAGTTAGTTGGTACATAAAATATTAAAAACTAAATGTTTTAGGTGAATTTACCTGACACATACGATCTTGTTCTTATACAAAGGAAAATCCTTAAGTCATCTTGCATAAGTAAAGAAATATGCAAAATGCACTTAGCTAATTTTATGACACCTTCTACAGAAGTGTTTAAATGGACACTGTAGCATTAGTTTATCCCATTAAAAATGGAAAATCATGGAGCACAAAAATGTGCATCTTCTAGTTGACATTGCTGATGATCCTTTGAGGGGTGGTGTCAAAGTGAACATTGCCTGGAGATAATGGTAGCAAGCTTTTTGAATGTCATTACTTCTCTTAAACAAATTCCAGCATCAGAGCCCATCTATGTAAAACTGGAGGTGGTTGACATTGTCATTTCTTCAGTGAAAAAAAGCACAACTACTGGTTCTTCATGTGGGTACTAGAATCTGCTCTACCTGTGGCACAAGAATCAGCTGCAGGACCAAACTAAGTTTGTTACTATACATAGTGTCTTTTTTGTGCAGTGAACACTTACCATTCTTTTGTCCTGTTGTATGACATAATGAGTCATCTCATACTTAGTTTCCTCCGTAGCTAGATGGCAGGGCAAGGGGGCCTGCTGCATTGTGTGGTGAAGATGTATTTCTAAATTGTTTTAATAAAATCTGAGTCGTGGATAGTATCCCATCTCTTGGATGGCTGTCTAGTTCATTCTTTCCATGCCAAGCAAAATGTATTGCCAATTCTTGCACTTTCTTCTCAAATCATCTTAAAACCTACATCTTTTTAATGGCATCACACCTCACAAGCTGTGAACTCATCAGTGCTCAAAGTACAGCACATGGTATAGTGTTCCTTCAAGCCTATAGCTTCTATATTAACTAAGTGATTTCAGTAAGTGTTCAAGACACAAGAAATCCAGTTGTTGGATCTGATTCAACTTGGGTGAAGGAATCTTGCTTGCTTTCATTGAGGGTCACACATGTACTTCTTTGAAGTCAGTTTCACAACTGATGTATATACTGTAGTATGTTATAAATTGATGGGTAAACAAAGAAGCGTCACAAAGAGCTGAATGACAAAATAATTATTGAAACAGTTGACAGGACAACTCAAAACACATCGTGTTAAATAGCTGTTGGCTTCAAATCGTAGTGTTTATAGGTGATCTGTCACAACAGTGGCTTCAATTTATGAAGTGTACCAAAACATAAAATTTCTGAGAAAGTTGTAGACATTTTTTTGAGGGACCTAACAAGTAGTTAGATTTATCAAGATTCAAATTGGCAGAAGTTGCCTGTATATGCGAGATCTTAAGGGCATTGCAGTGAATAAGATCTATTTAACCCATAAAATTCACCTAATCAGATTCTCAGAATGCAATTCAAGCTGCCTGAGTAGCTCAGAAAAGCTGATGTTGAGAAGAAGGATCCAGATTGCAAAGCTTGTGAACAGCCATTGAACTCGAGCATGTTGTGCTTAGCAGTTCCTCCATTGAGTTGTGTCCTCCAGGACAACCTATCCTCATGCCTCCACTGCCTGAACACCTTCTCCCCCATCTGTTTCGTATGTCCTCCTCAACCCAACATGCCACGTTCTTAGACAGTGATCTCTACCTTTATGATGGTTCTATCCGTACATATGTCCACATCAAGCTTGCTAACCACCAACACCACCTGCATTTTGACAGATGTTACCCCTTCCCCATCAAAAAATGGCTCGCACTTAGACTGGCCACCCATGAATGCCGTGTATGCAGTGATGAGAAGCCTTTTGTCCAGTTTGCACTAGGCCTTCACAGACAAGCACTACACCTCCAAAACTAGTTCACAAACAGATTTCTCACTCCATATCCTCACATACCCTTCATACTCCCATCATTCCCAAGAACCAGCTGCAAAAGAGTGCTGCTGCATCACTCATTATCACCTTGGACTGGAGGAACTGAACTGTGTCCTTTGCCAGGGTTTTGACTATCTATGATCATGTCTGGAAATTGGATACATTCTTCCCTCAATCCTTCCCACTCCTCCTAAAGTTGTAGGTGGCCGACCACCCACCCTACACAGCTTCCTAGTCATTCCTTTGCTACTCCCACACCCAACCCCTTGTCACAGGGAATGTATCTCTGTGGAAGACCCAGGTGCAAAACATGCCAAATTCACTGACTCAGTACATTCGACTCAAGTCCTGTCACAACTTATCCCATAAGAGGCAGGGCCACCTTTGAAAACAGCTCTGCTGCAGTTTTTGCACAGCATTTTATGTGGGCAAGGCCACTAAGTATCTTTCCACTGAGATGAATGACCACTGCCATACTGTGGTCAAGAATACAGTTGACCATACAAATTGTGGAACATTGTGCTGAGCACAACATGCTAGAGGTCAATGGCTTGTTCACAGCCAGTGCCAACTGGATCCTTTCCCCCCATAACCAGCTTTTCTTAGCTATGCAGATGGGAGTAATCATTGCAGCACATCCTTTGTTCCTGTAATTCTTCTGACCTCTTATCTCCCTAACCCACTGCACCTACAGCCTCTAACCGACAATCTCCCCAACCTATGTCCTACCACCTCCTCCCAGTCCACCCTCTCATGGCACGGTCATTGTGTGTCACACGAACTAAGTGCTTCGGTGATAGTGCATTGTATTCCTATCCCATACATTTGTTTCTCTGTATAGCCACCCTACCTGACATAATCCCTCACACCTCAGTCCACCTGCTGGACTGCAATCCTGGCATTGTGTGTTCAGCTGACCTAATGTAGCTGCACATCATGTCCTTTGTTTAATCCATATTGTATACCATATTGTATCATCATCTTGTTATTGTTTCCTTTAAGCTCTTGCCTACTTGTAGTAGTTGCCACAACCATTTGACAATTTTTGATTTGCCCTTTTCATCATGTAACATCTTTTACTGATTGCATAAATACATTTGTCAAATAATTGCTCATTTCTCGTGTCTGTATAATCTTCATTCTTTAAAGCATTGAACATGTTGCATATTTTAAATTTGTTTACTTCTCTATTGGTAAATACATTCTCATAATGTATGTTTTGATTTCCTGACAGATAAATCTATATCTTTGTGTAAGTTGGTGTCTAGTTTTATTCTCCTTTTTAAATTTATCATCATTTGAAATTCTAAAGTAGTTTATGTCTTCTAAATACTGTGCAGTTTCTTTATTATTAGATAAAATATATTAAATTTATTCTTTAGTTATATTTGCCTCTTGTCAAGACTAGTTCTTATATCTTGAAGACAAATCTTGCTGCTCTGCCTGATATTCATTCAGTACATGCAATATTGCTTTTAGTTTATTTATAAGAAAGTTTATTAGGGAATTTTATCCCTCCTCTGTTCCTGTGTAGTGAAATATATGTCCTAATTGTAATTCTGTTTGTTCATTTTTTTTTTTTTTACTGAACTTTTGATAAGTCAGTGATCTTATTTAAATTGTCTTCCTGCTTCACTACCTATCATCAGATCATAGAGTTCTGCAATTTATTGTTCCTAAATAGACAATAGTGGGAATAGCTGGACTTCTAATGTTCCTTATGTTAGGTACTCTGTGTGACAGTAGATAGGGGAACAAAGTATTTGGCTGTGCTCTATGATCTTAAGTTATTGCTAGAATTTT
Source organism: Schistocerca serialis cubense (assembly GCF_023864345.2). Taxonomy (NCBI): domain Eukaryota; kingdom Metazoa; phylum Arthropoda; class Insecta; order Orthoptera; family Acrididae; genus Schistocerca; species Schistocerca serialis. The sequence goes on from NC_064639.1 coordinate 463,669,117, forward strand.
GCTCAATCCACAACATCAAAAATATTTTTTTCAGTCAGGCCACAATTCCAAAATTACAGGTACCCCCATGAGTCAGTATGTACTCAAATAACCCTGATGATGGTATACTAGCTGGCTACGGCCCCGAATGGTTGTGAGACATATGAATGGCACTGATAAATCTCAGCCGGCTGCTGTGGCTGAGCGGTTCTAGGCACTTCAGTCTGGAACCGCGGTGCTGCTACGGTCGCAGGTTCGAATCCTGCCTTGGACATGGATGTATGCGATTCCTTAGGTTAGTTAGGTTTAAGTAGTTCTAAGTCTAGGGGACTGATGACATCAGACGTTAAGTCCCACAGTGCTTACAGCCATTTGAACCATTTGATAAATCTCCGGGAAGCTGTACTGACAGTGGTCGTGGACTAGACTCGAGCTCTTGAGAATCTGAGCCTGAAGTCAGTAGGGTCAGTTATCATGCTGATCATGTGCCACTTGAGCCTGCAAGTTTCCACTCACTGTTGTGAGTTGGCATTCAGTGTGCCTTTGTATCATACATAATGCAGTGAGATTGCAATGGATTTTGACTCATCACACAGTATGTAATGGGTTGGTGAGTGGCCCATCCATATTTGTTCCACGTTAACTAGCCCATCTAATTTGTCAACTTAAGAATGCTATGAAACGCATGACATGAATGTCTGGACTGCATATGGGTATCTGCCCTGGTTGGCTCCCTGAGTATCAATCCTCAATAATGTTACATTTTTATGTGTACATAGTAAATTTGTTTTAGCCTTGTGTATGAAGATTGTGTCCTGGTGAGAGTGTTGTTGCATGTTAGCTGTGGTAGGAGACAACCACAGTAAGTGGCAACTTGTGCATTGCAATGATATATTCATTTAGGTTACGACAGAATCTGATTTCAAGTAATATAATGTGACTAATATATTATATTACTTGAAATCAGTTTTTAGTCGGATAACCAATGTGTTTCTTGGTGTGGCTGATATCATCGGATAAGTTAATGACTAGTAGTCAGAAAGTGTAAAGCATTATCAGTACAGTGATGGGGTTGTAACTAATTGACAATGACTTTTATATATTCAGTGATGTTCATACTAATATTTATTTATTCTGCGTGAATGAATTAAACCTGCGGTGTGTGTTGTTGTTTTTTTTTTTTTTTTTTTTTTTTTTCCCCCCCCCCCCCCCCCCCCCCAGCCCAGTTTCAACAAGGGTGGTGTATTTAATTAGTTATTAGTTGTGACCTGTTGAATTTCCATCTTTGGGAGGCAAATGATAAAATCAAACTGCGCATCATATTTATTGATGAACTTTGAAATGAAAGTTGTCTGTATTCTTGAAATAAGCTTGGTGTTAATTTTTCCTTCATTTAAATAGCTGATGTGGTAAAACTACTTTTTGTTCAGGTTCCATAGCTTTGGCGATGACGATTTTGCTCCAGAGGATGCAGCAGATGAATTTATGCCAGCAGGTACTTTTTACTCTAGTTTTTTCCATATTATTTGCATCTAATAGCACATCATATGTTTGATGTGTGAACTAATACTATTAAGCATAGCAGGAGTAAACTAATTGACACTTGATGGATTTGGGCCACGAAGTATCATTTGTCTCATAGGCTTCAAATCTGAGATGAGCTATATAAAGAGCAGATTTGTTAAAAAAACACTAGAATGTAAAAAGTGGTATGGTTTTGAAAATTTATTACAATACTGCATTTGGAGTGGGACAAGTGGGGTTTTTGTGTGATGTATTCCACTCAATCAGTCACAGTACTGATGTGTGTGCCAACATTTACCTTATAAATATCTTGTGGTCGCCATTCTTGGTGCTATCCACTGTTGTGGACCTGCTATGCAGTGCCATCAGACCGTGAAGTGTTCTCTTGACAGTGGACTTCTTCACCTTTCACAGGGACAGATGCTGAAAGAGAGCTCTGATCTATTCAAGCTACTAAAATTATGTAAGTCACATTTGCAGTAACTGTTCTGTATTATAAAGTCAATCTTTCCACTGTAAAGCTGCTTTTACAATTGTGGATAAACAGATATTTCTTTACCTGTAGCTCAAAATAGATCAAAGCGTGATATTACAGAACACCAGTTCTCAGACATTCTTCAGTTGTTCTGGCAGTGACATGATTGGCCACACCATTTGGTCTGTGACTTCCAAGGCACCACCAAGCTGCGTCACCAAAGCATAAGCAGCCCTCCACATGAGGTGGGGACACCCACTCGCTGTCATGCCTTGTTGATGTTCTGAGTTGCCATGTTTTACATCGCATCTGCACATATGGCAAACCAAAGTGTGCACAGTGGGATGTTCCACGCTTATCGCCGGCCATTGTGGCAGAGCGGTTCTAGGCGCTTCAGTCTGGAACTGCGCGACCGCTACGGTCGCAGGTTTGAATCCTGCCTCGGGCATGCATGTGTGTGATGTCCTTCGGTTAGTTATGTTTAAGTAGCTCTAAGTTCTAGGGGACTGATGACCTCAGATGTTAAGTCCTATAGCGCTCAGAGCCATTTGAACCATCCACACTTATCAACTACCTAAACAATGTTGATGGTTTCCACAAATATCTTTCTTTTGCCTGGGTGGTTAGAAGTGGAACATGTTACTCCACATAACTGACATGTTACACCACATACCACAGTAAAGTATAGTACATTACCGTACAGTACAGTACAGTACAGTACAGAGCTGAACTATACTGTACTGTATTGTATTACGATGTTATTGTTTGCAAGAGTTCTACTCTCAGATGTACAGAGTACATTAACCTCTGAAATAAGTTATCCTTTTCTTTGGAATTGCGATTGCTTCTTAGATTCAAAGTTCCTTGTGGCATATTATAAGTTCAGAAGCACATCAGTATTGTAGTAACTGTGACAAATAGCTGCATTGAAATGAGACATATAATGAAGTAGAGTATATTGCAATATATGGAAAAGACTAGTATAGTAAGGGGAAAAACAGTGAAACCAACGAGAGTCAATATATGGATTGAGTGGGGAGTTAAATAAATGATGCACAGTGTGCTAGAGATAATTGGTGTAAATTGTATCAGATAAAACAATATATATTTCTGAGGAGAAGTTATTAGGATCTCCCTTAAATGGTAGGTGTGTGGTCAAATACTACTAGCAGCTTTTATAGCACTACACTGTCAGTGTTCATATATTTATGTAGTTAAAATAGTCACAGAAGAAAGCTGTTGAGATGAAATTTGTTTGTTATCTATGCTAGTATGACATAACATTTGATTTCTAGGATTCATTGTAATGCAGTGGGATACGGTAATGACAAGTTTAAATCAATAAGTTGATAGCAAAGCACATGCAGTAATATGGAGCCCTGGCATTTCAGTAGGTGTCCATTACCTCACATGTATGTTTTGTGAGACAATTTATACAAACAGGAAAGTGAAAAGGAAATTGGTGTATTGTATCAAAGTGCTGTGTAAATACAATAATCTACAAGTTAAGCATAAAGAACTGTGAATTAGGAGCCTATTTCTGAAGGGAAAATATAGATACAGCAGTGGGTAGTCATGTATGTTAAAGATAACATCCAATTCAAATTTTTGAAACTTTTTGCGTAGATCAACAATGGGAAGCTTGGGCATGTGAACTGATGTCAACAGAAAATTCTTTAATGATTATAATGGTATATAAGTCCATCCATTCATCCAGGTAATGGGAAATATGCAAATGCACAAAGATTGGATGTAGGACATAGTAAAGTGGGGACTTTGCATCTAGGTCTATTATGGTAGCTGTGAAGTCTCTACAGCAACCCTAAAGTGACAATTGTCTCTGATAAAGCTGTGTTAGGTGAAGGTTGCCAGTGGTGGAGAAAAATCATACTTTCAAAATGGAAAGGGGCCTCTAATGTAACCTAAAAACACCAATGCAAGAGCCTCAAGTCAATTGAGTGACATTTCACGTCCTGGTGTTACACCAACTATCAGAACCAAACACAGACAGATTATCAGGATGGCAACATTGAATGTTCTAACACAAAAAAAAAAAAAAAAAAACTGAAGAGCAATTCTTTAAATATTCTCTGTATAAAGAGCATGCCATGTAATTTCGGGATATCAGCCAGATGATGTCTTCTTATCATCATGATACTTGAAAGGCTTTGAGGAGGGGGCACTGGATTTGGCAGAACTTCTTCTAGTGAAATGTAGGTGATACTCATGTTGTGTGACCCCAGAGTGAAGGAGAACTGTCACACTTTTTGTAGCATCTGAATTAAATCCAATTTATGATGGAAGTGGAGATAGAGGCTATAGGTATTTCTGGGGGCCTTGGTCAGCTGGAAAGTGGATGGATAATTGGGCCATTCCATTCACCACAAGCCCACACCTACAGACATGTGTTTGCGGGTATCTCACTTCCACCACTCTTCACAAACTATGGGTGCCCTTTGAATATTGATACACCAGACACGTGATAGAGACAGCCATGCAAAGATGCTAGAACACCTACAATCAGTGTTCAAAGATAATGGATATTCTTCATAGCAGATCAGCAGAGCTTTAAGGAGGAAGAAACATGACCACCCATCAGGTCAAGAGGAGGTGGTGCAGTTCAAATCCAGCATGTTCCTTCCATATGTCCACAATTTCATCGAAATTAGGCAGAATCCTGAGGAAACATTATGTCAGAGTAATCTTCAAGCCACCTTCAAAGACTTGTGTTTCTCTTAGTTTGTCAAAGGGTGATTGGGACTGCAGAGGGCTGGAATCTATGGAATCCTTTGTCAGTGTGGCAAATCCTACATTGGTCAAACAACACACACGGTATGTGAAAAGTGTATTGAACGTGATCGCCACACTTGGCTTTCACAGACCAGGAAGTCAGTCAGCCATAGCCGAACATTGTATTTCCACAGGACATTCTATGGTTATTCTGCTATAGAAGTCTTAGTCTCAAGATGATCATTCCACGATTCAATTATTGAGGAATCAGTGCAAATAAGTTTGACAGGAAGATATTAATCATGATGGCAGCTTTCAGTGAATAAGGTGTGGGACCCAGTGATTTCTTTACTGTCTACAGAAAGAAAACATTTTATGACTCATGGTACACCTAGTGACTGTTTTATTAATTTGACATTTGAATTTTAACTCTCCGAGCCCACATTCCGACAGAGAAAGCGCACACCAGGACACCAGGTGCACTCAGTGTGTATGCCTTGGGGCCTCATTCAACATGCCTCCCAGAGGTATCACCACTCTGGGGAGTCCGTGCGTGGCTTCCATGGGCCCCAGCCTTTGCAGCACCTTTTCCTTCTGTGCTGTGTGTCGGAACATGTCTGGGATATTGTTGGGAATGTGTTCTGAATTTTCAGTAGCCCGACATCAGAACAGTCCCCACACTGTTTCTTTCTTTGTTCTCCATCTCCTATCCCTTCTCTGCTTTGGCATTTAAGGTTCCTCTTTGTTTCTTCTTCCTCCTCCCTGTGTGCTACTCAAGGCCAACCCATCTGTCTGCTGCATAATAGGTGACTGGGTAATTTCCAGCCCTGAGTTGACAGGTAGGGTTTGCATGTTCCCCCCTAGAACAGGCCAAGACTAGGCAGGATGATTGCCTGAGCTGCTACCTTTCTAAACTGCCAGTTGGTCCTTCTGTTAGGAATTCGGGAGGTGTTACCTGAGGTGAGGACAATCACCCTAGATGGATTAGCTCCCCCAGCTGGAAGGGGTGTGCCATCAGAGATGCTGACAATCATGGGGGATTTTCTCGCAATGAGCCAATCGCCATCTCAATCTACGTCTACTAAACATAAACAGAATGAGGGTGAACATTCCAAGACACTCTCAGCTTCACCTCGGTTTATCGTGGTACCATGTGCTGAAAGAAGTCAGTCCTTTGCTATGGTAAATCTGTTTATTATTCAGAAGGGTATTGATGCAGTTTCAGGCCCTGTGAAAACCTACTCTCATTTATGTAGTGGCACATTGCTTTTGTAGACAATTTGTGACACTCAAGCCCAACAACTGCTTGCTGCTTTGCTCCTCTGTGGCTATCCTGTTCATGCTGAGGCCCATTGAACACTGAATCCTTTGCGTGATGTGATTTACACTAGACTGCTCATTGGTCTGACCGAGGGAGAAAGCCAAATTTACCTATGATCAGGGCATCACTGCAGTCCATTGGGTAATGAAAAAGGTTGATGCAGCCTGCACTCTATTTCTCACATTCGAGATAGTGCTCCCATCAAAGATAAAAGCAGGCCATGAAGTCATCACGGTCCGATTTTTCATTCCAAACCCAATGGGCTGCTACCAATGTCAGTGTTACAACTAACTCTAATATCCTGTTGATACACGGCCAAATGTGTTAATTGCGGTAGGGATGCTCACAAGGACGATTGCCAGTCTCCTCCTCCCCACTGTATCAATTGCAATGGTGAACATGCAGCCTCATCCTGAGAATGTCTTGTGTATCTTGATGTGTGGGCCGCCCAGGAGATCTGGAAGAAGGAAAAAAGTGCCTTACCCTGTCACTCACAAGTTGTTGGCTAGTCGAAAGCCCTGCGTTTTACTATCTGGCATTTACAGTACTGTTCCTGCTACACCTTGCTCCATGAAGGACACAGCCACGCAGACTTGCAACCTGAAATTCAGCACCAGGGTTGTGAAATCTCCCAATTCCACGATAGCATCCCTGTCTCCTTCGTCTCCAGTTTTGCTACAAGCTACCACATCTTTGCCTCCAGCAGCGGAATCACCTGTTATATGACTGATAGGCCAGAAAGGACAGAAAGAATACTCGTGCAAAGACTTTTTACATCCCTCCAGCCAGCAAACATTTGAGTCTTCCTCTTCCAACCAGAAAGGCTCCAAGAAATCAAACAAAGGCAAACAATTTTCTTCTTTGCCAACTCAGTGATCCTCTTAAATGGTGTCGCAGTGTGATACCCTCAGCCACTTGACCTCTAGTTCGACAATGTGCACCATTAACAGTTTCTCTGCTCTGGAATCTGTAGGTTGACCTAGTGAGAATGTCGATGCCTCTGTATATCTCAAGGAACAAGATCCTCCAGCCTCTGTGCCATGTAGCAGAGATTATTCAAAGGCTGGCACTCGCCAGCTGCCGAGGTGACAATCCTTAATTCTTTCCCTCTTTCCCCTTTCCCCGTCATGACTCTCCTCCAATGGAATGTTCGCAGCATTAGATGGATCAAGGAGGAGCTATGGCTGCTCTTGGAGTCGCAATGTCCACTTGTTTCCTGCCTCCAGGAAACAAAATTGTGTGCTCTTGACTGCTTTGACGTCTCGCATTTTTCTCCAGTCTGCTTTGTCCTTCGCCCCCGAGGATAGCATTCCATCTCATGAGGGAGTCACACTGCTCATCCGGGATGATGTTCACAGTCAAATTATCTCACTGAACACCAGGCTGCAGGCTGTTCCAGTCCACATTTTCCTTTCTCGCTTCACCTTTTCTCCTCATAACATGTGCATCCCTCCATCATTTGGTGTCACCAGGGAAGACTTCCTCCAGCTTATTGGTCAACTCCCTCACCCCTTTCTGCTGCTCAGTGACTTTAATGCACACCATTCCTTCTGGGGCTCTTCCAGAACCTGTCCAAGAGGTGCCCTCTTGGCTGACCTTCTCAATCAACTCAACCTTATCTGCCTTAGAACTGGAGCACCCATGTTCCTTTTAGACTACTCCACACACACTTATTCCCATTTGGGCATCTCATTCTGCACTGCCCAGCATGTCTGTCATCTCAAGTGGCCCATTCTCTTTGACATGTACTCGAGCCACCATTTCCTGTGTGCTGTCCATTTGCTGACTCCTACCCAAATATGTGTGAACCCAACTGGCAGCTTTCTAAGGCTGACTGAAGGCTTTACTCCATTACAGTGGTTTTCTCTGAACAACATTTCCCCAGTTGTGATGACCAGGTAGAATACCCTACCGACGTTATCCTTACTGCCGCAGAACGTCACATTCCTCGCACTCCATTTTTACCACACAGTGTCCTGGTCCCTTGGTGGACCGAGGCATGCCATGATGCATTTCACGCGTGGAGACGTGCTCTCCACATTTTTAGCGACCATCCTACGATGGCAAACTGCTTTCATTACAAATAGTTGTGTGCTCAGTGCCATCTCATTCTTCAAAGACAGGAAAAAAGCCAGTTGGATTTCATTTGTTAGCTCTTTTAACAGTTCCTCTACCTCTTCTACAGTGTGGGCCAACTCCTGGCGGCTCTTTGGGACCAAGGTCCATTCCCCAATTTGTGGCCTGGCTGTAGCTGATAATGCCATTGTTGACCCAATAGCCATCTCCAAACCTTAGGCCACTATTTTGTGGAGATTTTGAGCTCTGCCCAATATCACCCTTCCTTCATCCATTGAAAATGAATGGAGGCTGCCCAAGTGATTTCCTTCTCCTCTCAGAATTGTGATTACTATAATCCCCCCTTTACTATGAGGGAGCTAGATTATGCTCTCAATTTATTCCGATCTTCCACCCCAGAACCGGATGATGTTCACATTCAGATGTTGCAGCACCTTTCTGTTGCAGGCAAGCACTTTCTCCTTCATATATAATATTGCATATGGGCAGATGACACATTTCCTGGGCACTGACATGAAGCCAGTATCATATCCATATCTAAGCCCGGTAAGGACAAACGCCTTCCTTCTAGCTGCCGCCCCATTTCTCTCACCAACTGTGTTTGCTAGATGATGGAACGTATGATTCATGTCTGGCTGGCATGATGGCTAGTGTTTCGCAATCTACTAACCACTGCACAGTGTGAATTTTGACAATGCCGTACTGCAGTTGACCATATCGTCACTTTGCCAACCCATGTTATGAACGGTTTTCTGTGGAAATACCAGACTGTGGCCATGTTTTTCAATTTAGAGAAAGTGTACGACACGTGCTGGAGGACTGGTATCCTCTGTACACTCTACACACGGAACTTTTGAGGCCGCATGGCCTGTCTCCTTCAGGAATTTTTAAATGACCGAGTTTTCAAGGTCTGTATGGGTTGTCGCATACCTTTAGCCAGGAAAACGGAGTGCCTCTGGGCTCCGGTCTGAGCATAATCCTCTTTGCTGTAGCTGTTAGCCCTATTATGGCCTGCCTCCCACTGGACACACCTGTCTCCCTTTTTGTTGACGATCTATTGCAGTTCTCCTTGGACTTGTCTCCTGGAGCGTCGTCTTCAGCGTTGTCTCAATTATCTTTATTTGTGGAGCATCAAAAATGGCTTTTGGGTATCCACGGACAAGACCATTTGTATGAATTTCTGGCGGCGCAGTGGATTTTTTCCAAAGTTTTTACAGCTTGTGCCCATTACTCGTCCATTTGTCGACACTACTAAATTCCTGGGGTTTATGCTTGATAGATAACTTTCTTGATCCTCCCACATCTCTTACTTGGCCGCACGCTACACAGCATCCCTCAGTGTGCTACGTGTCCTAAGCAGTGCTTCCTGGGGAGTGGATGAGACCACACTTCTCCATTTGTACTGATCCATTGTCTATTTGAAACTAGACTATGGGTGTTTTGTTTATGCATCTGCACATCCTTCCATCTTGCACTGTCTAAACACAATGGAATCCGTTTGGCCACTATCACCTTTTACACTAGCTCCGCTGAGAGTCTCTCAGCAGAAGCTGCCTAATGTCCACTGTCATAACAGCATGATATTCTACTCAGTAGATACGCATGCCGTTTGTCTGCCACCCATCCTATGCCTCCTCCTTCGATGGTTCCTTTGACTGCCAGTATGGGGCATGTCCCTTCTCTCTGTTACCTCCTGGAGTTCACTTTTGGCTATTGCTCTGGCAGCTTAACTTCATGCTACCTGCCACTTTCCCAATGAGTATGAACCCTTCACCACATTGGCTTTGTGCTGTGGCCTGTGCTCACCTTGTACTTAATTTGGTTCCTAAGGAAACTACCCCAGATTCAATATATCACTGCAAGTTTCTCAACCTATACAAGGAACTTTGCAATAGTACTTTTGTGTACACAGATGGCTCTTGGACTGACAAACGATTTCTGGTATCAACTTCTGGAACACTGCTGAGTAAGCCGGCCGTGGTGGCTGAGCGGTTCTAGGCGTTACAGTCTGGAGCCACGTGACCGCTACGGTCGCAGGTTCGAATCCTGCTTCGGGCATGGATGTATGTGATGTCCTTAGGTTAGTTAGGTTTAAGTAGTTCTAAGTTCTAGGGGACTGATGACCTCAGAAGTTAAGTCCCATAGTGCTCAGATCCATTTGAACCACTGCTGAGTAAACACTTGCGTTCTAATGTATGTTTACCATCTGAGTTATCAGTCGCTTTAGCAAGTGGTGTGGGAGCTGTCACCTAGGTTTTACTTTTTATCTGTCATAGCAATATGGCAAAGTACATTTAATCTTTAGTTGGAAACTTCTGTTGCTCTACAGCGTGTTTTATGGACCTTTCTCCAAGAGGAAGTCCTTGTTCTTAGCTCTCTCTCCTCTTATCAATTGGGCTTAATTTATAACTCCCTTTTCTTAATAATGTTCTAAGGTTCTGACATGGGCACATATGACATTAGTTGTTTTTGTGCCCTAAAACAAAACAAAACAAACAAAACATCGTACATCAAGTTGAAGAGGCTATTCCAGCATCCATTGAGGGAATAGGGTGCAACCAACTGTAGATTGTGGCATACAGTGGAATAAATTATGCTTGTTGTTTGGGCTCCGAGGTCATTCTTTGGTCATTCGGGTGACTGGCAGAGAAGTTTGAGAAGGCCAATCTTGCACATAGAGTTTCAACAAAGCTCATAATTTGCAGCTTTGTTGCCAAAACTTATCATGGCCCTTTTAGTTCTGATTCGAGTAGAAGGACTGAATCAGATACTTCCAAAGTTCTGTGTCAAGCAGCTTCCTGGATTTGGACCAGAGGGTTGAGAACTGTAGGATCCTCCTAAATACCGTAGGTCAGGTGTGCACTACACAACAGAATCTGTTACTCAGCTAGTTGACTGTGTGTGGGGTACGCAGAAGGCTTTTTAGATTAGGCAACTCTCCATTCAATCCATATAATGATAGCTGTATGAAACCCGGAAGTATCAGTGTAAGATAAAAGAAATGGGTCCCACAGGTTAGTGTTAAAATCCTAATGGTAAACTGCCAAAGTATTCACAACAAAGCACCAGAGTTTGAAGCGCTCATGAAAAGCAGTGAAGCTCATATAATACTAGGTACAGAAAGCTGGTTGAAGCCTGAAATTCATAGCAATGAGATGTTTGGGAAAAATTTAAGTGTACCGTCAAATGGGGTGATTTTGGACACCGGGGCGAATTCAGACAGCATGCCTTATTTGCTCTGTGCCACTGCATAGAAATGGAGTTACTTATTTTAACGTCTGTGCGCCAGTTATTTTAAGCTCAAGATTGAATTTATCTCTTCCCACAACTTTCATTTTGCATCAATTGATCCCTAGGTGAATAATTGACGAACAGTCTCAGTGTTAAAAATCCATGCATTATTGTAAAGTGTAAACTTTCTATTGTGCCGAGCGGGAAGTTATTGTAACTGTAATTGTTGATGCACTCAGGCTCAGTAGCTAACAGCATTGAGACAATTTTTGTACAAGTTTGTTGAGTTTCTTGTGCAAGGTTATAAAATAATGACGGTTTTTGTAAAGTTTTGTGTTGTGTAGGGTGATTTCAGACAATGCCAAGAACGTATAAGAGCAGGAGAGGTGCTACAATATGGTGTAATTATGACCCGGAACTTTTAGATAAAGCTGTGATATTCAGAGTGGTAAATTATCGTACAGAAAACTGTGAGATTTGTATGGTATACCTGAATCAACCCTACAAAATAAAGTGCAGAAGGCACATCCGAAAAGAAATGGGAGGACAGCCAGTGCTAAATAAAGAAGAAGAAGAAGAAGAAGAAGAAGAAATGTTGAAGCAAGGTATCTTGAGGGCTGCACATTGCGGATTTCCCTTCACTAAATTGGATATTAGATATTTAGTTAAAGGCTACCTTGATAAATCTGGCCGAAAAGAGAAAAAAATTTCATAATAATTTGCCAGAAGAAGAATGGGTGCATTTATTCCTCAAACGACAGTCAGAAGATCTTTCTGTTCGCTTAAGTGAAAATATTAAACGAGCTCGTCCAGAACTTATCTGTAATATATAAAATTCATTGTATCATTCCATATCACTTATTCGTAACAAAGGGCTACCTTAAAATGTGTAAAATGTCACCAAAATCAAATAAAAAGAATGTAGAATTTTTAAAAAAAGGCAGTAACTGTCCGAATACTGTAACTTTGGACAGAGATTTAAAAAAACACGTGTGTCCGAAATCACCCCACTTTATTTAACTGCCTCAGATAAATATACCTACACATACACTTTCTGGTTCTGGGATATTTTATTTGTTACACTTATACCCTATCACTTCCGTAACAATCAATTTAATCTAACGATATATACGAAAGTTACAATCAACATTATGACAAAACCGTCCAAAATCACGCCGTTTGACGGTATATTAAAAGGGTAGCAAATGTGGAAACGGAGGTAGTGTATTTGTCACAGTAGACAAGAAACTCAAATCCATCGAGATAGAAATTGAAGCTGCGTGTGGGACTTTTTGGGCAAGACTCGGTATGAGGGGTGGGCATAAAATGGTACTTGGATTCTTCTATTGCTCACCAGACTCATTTCCTGATGTTACCAAAAACTTTAGAGAAAACCTCAGTTCACTTGTACCTAAGTTTCCCCAATCATACTGTAATCATTGGTGGAGATTTTAATCATCCAACAGTTAATTGGAAAAACTTTTTTTTGCTAGTGGTGGGCATGAAAAAACATCCTGTGAAATGTTACTAAATGCCTTCTCAGAAAACTACCTAGAAATGGCAACAAATAGACCTGACCTTTTTGAGGACGTCCACATTGAAACTCGTTTCAGTGACCACGACATGGTTGTGGCAACAGTGATTACCAAAGTACAAAGGACAACTGAACTGAGCAGAAAGAGTTATATGTTTAGTAAACTAGATAAAAAGGCAGTAGTGTCATATCTCTATGAGGAACTTAAAACTTTCAGGACAGGGCAGGAGCATGCAGAGGAACTATGGTTCCAGTTTAAAAAAAAAAAGGCTGACCATGCACTGATATGTCCCCAATAGAATAGTCCATAACAGGAGGGAACTCCATGGTATACAGTCACTGTAAAGGAACTTCTAAAGAAACAGTGATTTGTGCGTAGTATGTGTAAAATAAAGAGCATAGCGCTAGAGATAGAGAGATACTGAATGAAATGCATTTGGCTGTCAAAAGAGCTATGCACGATGCCTTCAATGACTACCATAGCAGAATACTGTCAAATGATATTTCACAAAACCCAAAGTAATTGTGGTCATATGTGAAGGCTGGTCAGTGGCACCAAAGTTAGTGTCCAGTCCCTAGCAAATGAGACATGAACCAAAATTGAGGGTAGCAAAGCAAAAGCTAAAATGCTTTACTCCATTTTCAAAGGTTCCTTTACAAAGAGAAACCCAAGCAAATTGCCCCAATTTAATCCTCGTACAACTAAAATGATGAAGGAAATAAGTATTAATGTAAGTGGTAGTGAGAAACAGCTGAAATCGTTGAAATGGAACAAAGCTCCAGGCTCTGATGGAATCCCTGTCAGATTCTATACTTCATTTGCAGCTGAGTTAGACCTGCTTCTAACTATAATCTATTGTAGTCCCTCGAACAAAAAACCATGTCCAGTTCTTCAAACAAGGCACAGGTCAGAAGGGCAATAGAAATGATCCACAAAACTACCATCCAGTATCCCTGACATCAATTTGTTGCAGACTCTAAGAACATATTCTGAGCTCAAACATAATGAGGTATCTCGAACAGAATGACTCCTCATGCCAACCAGAATGGATTTAGAAAACATTGATCATGTAAAACGCAACTTGCACTTTTCTCACATGACATACTGGAAGCTTTGGATCAAAGCAACCCGATAGATGCAGTATTTCTTGATTCCTGAAAAGTATTTGACTCAATACCACACTTACACTTATTATCAAAAGTATGATCATATTGTGTATCAAGTGAAATTTGTGGCTGGATTGAGGACTTTCAGGTAGGCACGCATGTTACTGTGGATGGAGAGTCATCATCAGATGTAGTGTGCCCCAGGGAAGTGCATTGGAACCCTCGCTGTTCATGTTGTATGTTAATGACTTTGCAGACACTATCAATAGTGAAACTTCCTGGCAGATTAAAACTGTGTGCCGGGCAGAGACTCGAACTCGAGACCTTTGTTTTTCGCGGGCAAGTGCTCTACCGTCTGAGCTACCCAAGCACGACTCATGCCCTGTCCTTACAGCTTTACTTCCATCATACCTTGTCTCCTACCTTCCAAACTTCTGGAAATATCAATAGTATCCTCAGATGTTTTGCAGATGATGCAATTATCTATAGTGAAGTACTATCTGAAAGAAGCTGCATAAATATTCAGTCAGGTCTTGATAAGATTTCAACATGGTGCAGAGATGCTTTAAATGTTCAGAAATGTAAAATTGTGCACTTTGCAAAATAAAAACCGAAGTATCCCATGACTATAACATCAGCCCTGTGACTATAGAATCAATGGAATCGACCAACTCGTACAAATACCTGTGTGTAGCACTTTGTAGGTATATCAATAGTGAAACTTCCTGGGGCAGATTAAAACTGTGTGCCGGGCAGAGACTCGAACTCGAGACCTTTGCTTTTCGTGGGCAAGTGCTCAGTTGTGGATAAAGCTGGTGGTTAACTTCAGTTTATTGGTAGAATACTGGCAAAGTACAATCAGTGTACAAAGAAGATTGCTTGCAAATTATTCATGCGACTGGTTCTAGAATATTGCTCAAGTGTGTTGGATCTGTACCAGATCTTGTACTGGACTGCTGTTGAAACTGCTCGTCAATATTTTATAAACTTTTTGTCTTCAGTTACTTATTTTAAAGTTTATTTGTGTTAATATTTGCTGTAAAGGTAACTTATTAGTGGATTTTCATTAATCTCAGTCTTTCTTCCTGTGTTATTGACTCGAGTGGACTGTTATTCGTGAGTGTGCTTACGTCGTTCGTCCAAGCCTCGCGCCTCAGTAATGTGTTTACATTTTGCGGTGTGCAGTTGCAGCTGTAGCTGTTATTAAGCTAAGTACTGACAAAGTTGTTTGTGCACTGTTATACAGCTATTAAATTTAAGTTTTCAGTGGTGTTTCGTGCTGTTTGTGGTGAGATAAAGATTTAATAAACCCTTGGAAACAATCGCTCACTGTGTTTTTTTAGAGTTTTCTGTGCATTGAAATCGTTCAGTAAATTTTGTGCTTCAGTTTTCAGCTGATGTTTCTTATTGTTTCTAGTGAAATATTTCAGTATAATTTTCATACAGTGTTTTGGCTTCGTTGAGTGTTCCAGTAGCCGCATGAATTTTTGTTTTAGCTAATAATTCTGTGAAGTTTTATTGGTATTGGTATTAGCTGTGATGTAGTAGTGTTAATACAAGTACTTGCTTTCTTAGTAGACAGAATTTTGGGACCGAATTGTTAGTTCTATAAATAGTTCTACTGGTGTAACTGAACTTGGGTAATGTAGACGTATAGTGTTTTTTTCAGTAACTGTAAAATTCAACCATGAGTGAGAAGTGTGGGCTCTGTCGCAGGTTTGTGAGTAGTGGGTTACAGTGTGGGATTTGTTCAAAGTATTTTCATTGGGGGAGGATGGAGTGGGAAGCCAATGGGCATTCTAGCGAGATCCTGGCCTGGGAATGCAGAATCTGTAGTAGAAACACTTTTAACATTTTTGAAATGTTAAGGATAATAAGTTGCCGTCTCTTCATCTAAGAATAGATGATGAATGCAGCTAGCTGATAACTTTGTGTAATGTCTTGTCTGTATAGACATGTATCTGTTGCCTTTAAGATCCCTTCACCTTCGCACATAAATCTATACAGTAAAGTAAGGGCCTCCCATTTGTTGGCTGATCCGTGATAAGACAGGCGAAAAGTTAGACTAATGGAGGATTATTAGTATTATCTCTATTTTCATTCGCTCTCTCTCTTTCTCTCCTTTATCTATGTACAGTTTTTAATATAATATTTCAATACGTGAAATCAGCCAAATAGAATCTTTGGTGGAGTCCTTCGTCTTTGTAATCAGCGGCTGGCTTGCTGTAAGACATCTTTACATTTATTATTACTGTTAGACACTGCATTCAGTCGGGAGAATCAATTGTGTGGACAATTTGTTCCTTTTACGAAAGATTGCGAATTCCAGATGTGTACGAAGCCTTTTTGGACGATTTAACACAGACTCAGTGATTGCAGGCTCTCTTCGACACAGCTGAAACTTCCCCACTAATTACAGGGCCAACGTGATCATCAAATGATTCAGAAAAAACTCATTCGTTCATTCACTCCAGAACAAAAAAGTCACAAACCTTATCTATGAAGGAAATTGTGTATTAAATCCATCTCCATTACATGCCCAGATCTCCGGTGATTTTACGTCTTAATTATTTTCCGTTTACAGTCTCTTTCTCTTCAAACCAACCGCTAGCGGCACAAATGTTAATTGGCTCACTTTAGCGAGAAGAAAAGCAGAATATGTATCTCTCAGAAACTCGCCAATCCCTCAACAGATACTCCAGAAGCTGTCCTAGTTACCACTCTAACAACTATGGAGAATGCATATATGCATCTCTGTTATTTCAAAGAATAAATGCACTAGAATATACTTTGGCGTCGTCGAGCTGTCGCCTCATATGTTACGAGAAAATCAGATCAGATACTTTTCCAAAGTGAATGAATGTGGATGGTTTGATTGACAATGATTAATTGGTGTGTGGTAGAGGGTATTTTCTGTGGGGACATTACAACACGTTGATAGAAGAGCAGGAGCATATGATCTATGGCCTTCAGATGCAGTTACAATGCGCAGAGGAGGAACTAGATAGGTTGAGGAGGGTGAAGGGTGGTGGGGAATGGGAACTGTCGGAGTTGAGTGGAGAGGAACCTCTTGTAGCTGTAGATGTAGAGAACATGCAGCAGTCCTCAGCAGTTACAAGGCCTAGGTCAGTTGCGAAGTCTAACAGAAAGAAGGTTCTGCTGCTAGGTAGTTCGCATGGTAGAGGTGTGGGCCAGCAGTTGCAGGAAGTGTTGGGGAGTGAGTACCAGGTCGCCAGCATTGTGAAGTCTAGTGCCGGGTTGGCTCAGGTGACTGACAGCATAGGGGAGTTATGTAGGAATTTTATGGAGGAGGAACAGGTAGTGATAGTGGGTGGAGCAGAGAACAGTCTTTATAGGGATGGGGAATATGATGTAGGTGTTGACCTGGTAAAGATAGCTACTCAACCTGGTGGCACTAATATGCATTTCGTGCAACTGTTTCAGCATCATGATCGGCCTCATCTTAATGCGGCTGTTAAGCGCGTTAACATGGGGCTGGAGGGGGTGCTGATGGTAGAGGGCATGGGTCATATTTCAGTGGTGCCAGTTGGGTCTACCAGTAGATTGGGTTTCACTAGGCATGGCCTGCACCTCAATAGGTATGGGAAGGGGAGGCTGGCAAAGCTTATAGGTGACAGTGTAGTGGGTGGTGGTGTGATCACTCATGGAAAAAATCCTGTAGTAGTTGGTGTTCGAGCTGCACCCTTTTTAGAATGACGTCAGCTGATAGGTATACCCGCTTAAAGGAAGTTCCTCTAACTAAGGGCTCACCTTCAGAGTATGTAATGTTTCTAAGTAGAGAAGGAATTAGCATATTTCATCAAAATATAAGAGGTATGGTGACTCTGAAATTATTGTTATATCGGAGCAGCACTTAAATAATTTGACAATTCAGAGGCTTCCTTTACCAGGATACATATCAGTTGGCTGTTTTTCAAGGAGTTCCTTGCTGGGTGGGGGAGTAGCTATGTATATAAAAAAAACAGTATTCCATTTGAGTCCATAGATGTAACATGGCGCTGCACTGAACAGATATGTGAATGTTGCGATGGGGCAGTGGACTTTAGTGAAACTAAACTTCTAATTGTTATTGTTTATGGGTTCTCTAACTCTGACTTCAAAGCATTTCTGCTCAATCTAGGAAGTACCAGAAATTAGTTCTGTGTGGTGACTTCAATATAAATTTTCTTTATGATGGTGCAAGAAAAAGGATGTTGGTAGATCTCCTGAATTCATACAATCTCATGCAGATTGTGTTTTTTCCAACTAGGGTGCAGGGGAATAGTAGCACAGCCATAGACAATATTTTTATTCATTTGTCATTACTAGATGGGCATTCTGTTAATAAAAGGGTAAATGGCCTTTCAGACCATGTTGCACAAATTTTAACACTAAAAGGCTTTTGTAGTAAAACAAATGTCACATATAATTATAAACTATATAGGAAAGTTAATCCATCGACAATAGAGAGTTTTTTTAAACATTGTCAAGGAACAAGAGTGGCAGGATGTTTATAGTGCCGATAACGTAGATGATAAATACAATGCTTTCCTTAACACATTTCTCATGCTCTTTGAGAGTTGCTTTCCAGTAGAATCCTCTAAACGGGGTACTAGCAGTAATAGGCAGCTCGGGTGGTTCACTAGTGGGATAAGAATATCATGTAGAACAAAGCGAGAATTATATCAAAATGTTAGAAGTAGTCACAATCAGGCTACAGTAGCCCATTACAAATGGTGTTGTTGTTGTTGTTGTTGTTGTGGTCTTGTCTTCACTCCAGAGACTGGTTTGATGCAGCTCTCCATGCTACTCTACACTGTGCAAGCTTCTTCATCTCGCAGTACCTACTGCCTTCCGAATTTGTTTTCTGTATTCATCTCTTGGTGTCCCTCTACAATTTTACCCTCCATGCTACCCTCCAATACCCATGATCCCTTGATGTCTCAGAATATGTCGTACCAACCGATCCCTTCTTTTAGTCAAGTTGTGCCATAAATTTCTTTTCTCCCCAATTCTATTCAATTGTACGGTGCTTAAAAATGTTATCAGGAAGGCAAAGAGTATGTGGTATGCAAATAGAATAGCTAATTCACAGGATAAAATTAAAATGATATGGTCAGTTGTGAAGGAGGTGTCTGGTCAGCAGCACAAGGTCAACGATATAAAGTCAGTTCATAGTAAAAATATTTCTGTCACTGATAAATCAGATATATGTACAGTATTTAACAATCATTTTCTGAGCATTGCTGGTGAATTAAATAAAAATTTAGTTTCTACAGGGAATCGTATAACTTTCTTGTAAAATGCCTTTCTGAGAGTGATGTCTGAAATACTCCTCTGTGATGCAGACAAGGGGGAGGTGGAGTCAATAATTAAATCACTGAAGACGAAGGATTCTCATGGTTATGGTGGAGTACCTAGCAGAATATTAAAGTACTGTGCTGCACATGTTAGTCCCGTATTTAGCCATATTTGTAATTTTTCCTTTAGGAATGGTCAGTTTTCTGAACAATTAAAATACTCAGTAGTAAAGCCGCTTTATAAAAAGGGAGAAAGGGATAATGTAGACAATTTTAGACCTTTTCTAAGCCATCAGTGTTTGCTAAAGTTATTGAAAAGGCTGTGTATGCAAGGATAATTGACCATTTTATATCACATGATTTGCTATCAAATGTTCAGTTTGTCTTTAGAAGTCATTTAACAACTGAAAATGCTATATTCTCTTTTCTCTGTGAGTTACTGGATGGATTAAACACAAGGTTTCAAACACTAGGCATAATTTTTGATTTATCTAAGGCGTTGTGTTGATCACAAAATATTGCCCCAGAAGCTGGACTATTGTGGACTACGGGGAGTAACTCACAATTGGTTCACCTCTCACTTTAGCAACAGACAGCAAAATGTCACTACTCACAATGGCTGGGATGGGGGGTCCGAGTGGGGACAGTGAAGTGGGGGGAACCCCATGGATCAGTGTTGGGGCCACCCCTGTTCCTTATTTATATAAATGATATGCCCTCTAGTGTTACAGGTAACTTTAAAATATTTCTTTTTGCTGATGACACTAGCTTGGTATTAGAGGATGTTGTATGCAACATTGGCTCAGTTTCAAATAGTGCAGTTCATGACCTAAGTTTATTGCTTGTGGAAAATAAACTAACGCTAAATCACAGTAAGACTCAGTTTTTACGGTTTCTAACTCACAATTCAACAAAACCTGATGTTTTAATTTTGCAGAATAGGCATAAGATTAGTGAAACTGAACAGTTCAAATTTCTAGGTGTTCAGGTAGATAGTAATCTGTTGTGGAAAGCCCACATTCAGGATCTAGTTCAAAGACTTAATATTGCCATTTTTACTATTCGAACGGTATCTGAAGTGAGTGATCGTTCGACACGGAAAGTAGTCTACTTTGCTTATTTTCATTCGCTATTGTCATATGGTATCATATTTTGGGGTAACTCTTCCCATTACAAAAGTATATCTTTGGCTCAGAAATAGACGGTTCGGGCAGTAAGTTGTGTAAGCTCATGAACGTCTTGTCGACCCCTGTCCACAAGTCTGGGTATTTTGACATTGGTCTCTCAAAAAAGAATATATATATATATATATATATATATATATATATACTGTTATTTCTTGTTAACAGTATTATCTTATTCCCAAGAATAAGGAGCTTTCACTCAGTTAATACTCGGCAGAAATCAAACCTGCATTTGGATCGGACTTCCTTAACTCTTGTGCAAAAAGGT
The DNA here is from genome assembly GCF_023864345.2 of Schistocerca serialis cubense. Lineage (NCBI taxonomy): Eukaryota > Metazoa > Arthropoda > Insecta > Orthoptera > Acrididae > Schistocerca > Schistocerca serialis. The sequence goes on from NC_064639.1 coordinate 463,689,846, forward strand.
GTGCAGTATACTGCTGCATCCATTTTCAATAAGCTCCCACTCGAATTAAAAAATCTTAGCAGTAATCCACGTGCTTTCAAATCGAAACTGAAGAGTTTCCTCATGGGTCACTCCTTCTATTCTGTCGAGGAGTTCCTTGAAAAATTAATCTGATTCTTGTTGTACTGTTGATTGCGTTTACTTAAACTTATGGATTGACTTTTTTTGGGTTCATAAACATTTTATATTTATCTGTTATTACTTTTATGTTGTAATTTCATGTACTGACATGTTCCATGACCTTGGAGATTTGCTCCTCAATTTGGTCCTATGGAACTTGACGTGTAAATAAATAAATATATAAACAGCACTGATAGAGGGGATATTGAATGTATACAGAGAAGGCCAGCATGAATGCTCACTGGTTTGTTTAATCTATGAGGGAGTGTCAGAGAGATACTGAAGGAACTGAATTGGAAGACTCCTGAAGATAGACATAAACCATCCTGAGAAAATCTATTAATAAAATTTCAAGAACTGGCTTTAAATGATTACTGTAGGAAAACCCCTTGCGTATCGCTCACATAGGGTTTGTGAGGATAAGATTAGGATAATTACTGCATGCACAAAGGCATTCAGTCAATCATCTCCCATGCTCCATACGTGAATGAAACAGGAGGAAATGCTAATAACTGGTACAGTGGGACATCCCCTCTGCCATGCATCTCGTGGTGGCAGAGTATAGATGTAGATGTATTATCACCACTGTACATTAGCCTGTGTGCTGTAGGTGGATCAGTATTCAAAGAGGGCACTAAACACGACAGAGGTCACTTACATAGCAACTGTCTCTGTGCATGAATCTACATGCCAAATTTTTGGAGTAAAGTTAGCAATGTGAGCTAACAATTTACAGTGCAAAACCCTCATCTGAAGATGGTTGAATGATTGTCAGCTAAAATATCTTGGCAAGAAGTCATCATCAGGCTGCAATCCTGAAACTTCATGGAAAACTGAAGAGGTTGGGAGGCATCTACTGCTTCAGGTTTAAGTGAAACAAATTGGAAGAAAATGGGGTGAAAAATCTCGGACCAAACTACAACTCTCCTGTCAGGCAGCTAAATTTTCGAAGAATGACATTGATGCTTGCAATTTGTTAGTGAAAGTGTAATCAAATTGTCCATGGAACTGAAAGAGACAAAGTACAGCATGTTCAAAGTATTTTTGCCCTAAGTATAATATTCGAAAGGCTACATAGGCTTCAAAGTTACTCAGGTAGTCAGAGTTTTCGTCTGTCAAAATCTGATTGTGATGGGTGATTTTAATACATGTTTGTTAACAACAAACCAAATATCAAAGCTTTTCAGTCTAGAAATCTACTGGATCTGTTCGTGAGAAATAACCTAATGGAAAGCAGCACGTGGTTCAATATAAGGGACAACTATGAGACAATTATTAGCATATGTTGTACAGGAAAGACATCCAATAATCCACAACAAAAGAATCCCAAAAATTTAAAAAAAAAAAAAAAAAAAAAAATCATGACTTAGTGAACCAAGCGTAAAGGAAATAATTAGGGAACATATCTCCAGGTTTATCGCATGAGAGCTGCTACTAACACTGAAGAGGATTGTGGGTACATCATAGGTAACTTCCTGGCAGATTAAAACTGTGTGCCGGGCCGAGACTCGAACTCGGGACCTTTGCCTTTCGCGGGCAAGTGCTCTACCAACAGAGCTACCCAAGCACGACTCACGCTCCGTCCTCACAGCTTTACTTCTGCCAGTACCTCGTCTCCTACCTTCCAATCTTTACAGAAGCTCTCCCGCGAAACTTGCAGAACTAGCACTCCTGAAAGAAGGGATATTTCGGAGACATGGCGTAGCCACAGCCTGGAGGATGTTTCCAGAATGAGATTTTTCACTCTGCAGCCAAGTGTGCGCTGATAAGAAACTTCCTGACAGATTAAAACTGTGTACCGGGCCGAGACTCGAACTCGGGACCTTTGCCTTTCGCGGGCAAGTGCTCTACCAACTGAGCTACCCAAGCACGACTCACGCCCCGTCCTCACAGCTTTACTTCTGCCAGTACCTCGTTTCCTACCTTCCAAACTTTACAGAAGCTCTCCCGCGAAACTTGCAGAACTAGCACTCCTGAAAGAAAGGATATTGCGGAGACATAGCTTAGCCACAGCCTGCTAATTCTGCAAGTTTCGCAGGAGAGCTTCTGTAAAGTTTGGAAGGTAGGAGATGAAGTACTGGCAGAAGTAAAGCTGTGAGGACGGGGTGTGAGTCGTGCTTGGGTAGCTCAGTTGGTAGAGCACTTGCCCGTGAAAGGCAAAGGTCCCGAGTTCGAGTCTCGGCCCGGCACACAGTTTTAATCTGCCAGGAAGTTTCATATCAGCGCACACTCCGCTCCAGAGTGAAAATCTCATTCTGACATCATAGGTAGTCCACGAATGTAAATAATGTATGAAATGAAAAGGAACACTATGTTGGATATGAATATTAAAATAGTTGTCAGGGATAAGATTTGCACAAGAAAAATCTTGCATCCAACAAAAACACAGGACTCTAAGTGCAATAAAGGAGAAACTCTTAGTTTACAGACAGAAGAAATTAAGCAGACTATTGGTTGTAACTGAGAAGTATTGAGAATTCCCATGTACACCTATAAAATACTCAAAAAGGCACATTGAATGCTGGGCGGCTGACCACATAGGAATTAAACTGGCCAATATGGCAGCCAGGATTTTGCGATCACTGCTGTGACGCAGTGCAATATCCCCAGTGTGTAATGGTCCTGTTGTTGGGGCCCAGAATCCTGCCTCACACCTAAACATATGAAAAGGTGTCTCCCTCCAGCATGCTGGTTCTGTGCAGCCAAGGAGAAATTAGTTTTCATTTTGGGGTTCTTTTAATATTTTTTTGTACATTTTGCTGTAACACAATAACACAATCTGATTTATTTTACATGTTTGTTAACATCCACACTGTGATGACAGTGGGCACATGCATGCATGTGCGTGTTAGTGTTGCTCCATCTAGTATTTTCTATTGTTTAGAAGAATCTTAATTTTGATTAAAAGAAATTTAATTTAGATATTTGCTGGAAAGATAAAAATTTTCTTTTTAATAAAATAGTGTGCAAGAAACTGTTGGAAGTAATATTCACATACAATCAAAAAAAGATGAAGCTGCCCCCCCCCCCCCCCCCCCCTGAATAAGTTTAAAACTCTGACAACCTCTAACATATCTTGACTAATGACTTAAGTGTATAACAGAGTTCTGAACTATATTGTTTGCCATTCTTGTGATTTTTCGGTTCCCATATTCCACTGAATTAAAACTGTTAAGGTCAGTCCATATTTATACTGTGAATGTGAGCCTGCCAGATTTCTTCATTTTCGAATCAAATAGCTATAAATTTTTGAAAAGAGTGCATGTGGTTGTTCATCCATGTTGTTGTTTATTTTGCTTATATGTGCCTGTGGATTTTTTTTAGACCAGCTGCAGGACAAATTGCTGGCAGATGAAAAGTCATGGAAAAGGATGTTTGGGGACTTTCCAACCAATGAATCACAAATTAAGCATGGATCAGATGCATCTGGATTTTCTGGTATTAGTGGAGATGCAGAAATAACAGTAGGGTGAGTTTCCTTGAAGTTATGAGAATTTCTCATTAATTTTGTACTTTGTTTCCATAGTACACTATCTATGACAATGTTTTGCAGCAGTGCATACCATTAAGTTTTATTTCATATTATTTTAACTGTTACAATAGTGCATTACCTGAAAAGGTAAGCATTGGCATCGGTGGTTCTGAAAACCCAATTTTAAAGTTCTTGGTCTGCAGACTTAACACCAGGTTTATAAAGATGAGCGATTCCACAAACAAAATAATGTTTATCAAACAGTGGAAAATCCAGGATGGAATATTGACAATACTGTATTATGAAAAGCACAGTTTGCTACTGACCATATAGTGTACATGTTGAATCACCATCAGCCGTACCAGACTCAACCAAAGACCAATGTTTAACTCTGTCTGACTCAATTCACTCCTCCATCCAACATTGATCCACCCACACTGCCCTAAAATCACCCCCTGTTAACTTTCCAGGATTTCCTAACTTCTAATCTTGCCTCACCTTAATTCCCCAAATTCCTCAAAATGGAAGCTAACCTTACATCAACCAACTAAAAACTGATCCCGAACTTATCAGCATACCTGCTGACCTGGGACTCAACAGCTCCGCTATAAGGTTAGTAGCAATCTGTCAAAATGACATTTGTGTTACCTTTGGGTGAAAATTCTAGCCAGTCTTTCCAATCTTCAATGTTTAGATTAATATGGGAATTGACAATTGCAGTAGATGACATAACTGTATTTATTATAAAAGAAATAAGAGAAATGGATTTGAGAATATTGGAAGACTCTGAGGTTGGTTAGTAAATCCACCATCAACTCAAATGTTGCTTTAAATATCACATCATCATACTAGAGTGAAACAGCTGTACCGTTTATGCAGTGTGCCTGGTAATAGCAAAATAAAATTATAAAATTATGGGATAGAGTGGCTGGTAAGTACTTAAATTGAGGAGGAGAAAATTTTTGCTGAAAGTTCACACATTGTGTGAGATGCCATAAACCTCCCTAAACTTCTGAAACCATTAGTGCTGGGGAAGCAAGAGGATTAGGTTGTGTGTTGGTTGGGAGGGGGAAGGGGGGAGGGAGGATAAAAAGGAAGGGCAGGTCACTCAGATTCCAGGACGACAAGCACCTACTTGTAGGGAAGCCACTCTACACTGGTGCCTTTTACACTAGACCAGTTGCGAGTCTGTATGCAGCAGCTGCCAAACTACCACTGTCCTACCACCTTGACTTTCTCCTCAGCAAATATGCATGCCATTTGCCTGCCAAGCATGGCCACCCATCCTATGCCACCTTCTTCAGTGACTCATTTGACCACTTGTATGGGTCAGGTCCCTCTTTTGTGCTACCTCCTGTCGTTCGCTTTTGGCTCTTGCCCCAGCAGCTTGACTTCATGCAACTCACAATTTTCCCTGTGGGTGTGAATCCTTCACCACCTTGGCTTTGTGCAGCAGCCTATGTTCACCTTTGCCTTCATTCGCTTCCTAAGGACACTACTCCACCCTTGCTGTTTTGACTTCCGTTTCACAAACTTTGCATGGAAGATCGCAATAGTACCTTTGTGGACATTGATGGCTCTCGGACTGACCATGGTGTAGGGTGTGCCTATGTCATGGGGCACCGAAGTTTTTCAGTATCACCTTCCGGAACACTGCTCAGTATTTACAGCAGAGCTGTTCATCCTGTATCTGGCCATTCAGTACATCCGGTGCCACAGGCTTTCCAATTTCGTGATCTGCTCCAACTCTCTATACCCTTCAAACTCTCTGTGTGCTGTACACCGTACATCCCTTTGTGCAACGGGTCCAGGAAAGCTGTCACTTGCGCACTGTTGATGGAGCCACTGTGATGTTTATGTGGGTTCCTGGTCACATCAGTCTGACAGGAAAAGAGGCCCCTGATGCTGCTACCAAGGCTGCAGTCCTCATACCTCAGCTCCCTGTTTCTTACATTCCCTCCAATGATCTCTGTGTTGCTGTCTGTCAGCAGGTGGTGCCACTTTGGCATCACCACTGGTCCTCCATTTATAGAAATAAGCTCCGGGTTATTGAGCCTCTCCCAGCGGTTTGAACGACCTCCTCTCAGCCCTCTCGCTATGAGGAGATCATTTTAGCTAGGTTACGTATCAGACACTGTCTTTTTAGCCATTGCCATATGCTAAGTGGTACTCCCCCACCACTTTGTACTCATTGCATTCAACCTTTGAAGGTCCACAATTTCCTGATGGAATGCCCTTATTTTAACCATTTACGTTCTCATTTGTGTTTCCCATCTGAGTTATCAGATGTTTTAGAAAACGACGCATGGGCTGTCAACGGCATTTTACTTTTTTATCCATTCTAGCAATATGGCGATGACCAATTAAATTATAGTTCATGACCTCCATTTCTTTATGGTGTATTTTATAGACCTTTCTCAACGTCCGTTTTTAGCTGCCTTCTCTTCCATCGATTGGGATTACCATATAGTCATTTTTAACTCTTCTCTTTGTCTTCGTGTTCTACAGTTTTGACATGGATGCATATGCCCTAGTGGTTTTTGCACCGTGAAATGAAACAAACATACATTCTAAATACACTTTAAGATTGTCCTCAAACATTTCCCTTCTGTCAGTTTTGAATTTTAACTTCTTTTCTGTATGTGTTATCAGGGTGTACATGACCTGGGAGATCCGGGGAAATCCCGGGAATTTTTTCATCCGAGAGAAAACTGGGAAAATCACGGGAATTTTTCATTGTTATAGTTTTCAGTTAGAACTTTATAATTCTGACTGGTGTGAACGAAAATAAAACTTAAATTGCAAAGGAAATGCGCCATGTACAACAAAACACAGTACTCATACATACATCTGCCAACAGCAAAATGTTTCAAAGGCTTTAGGAAGACTACGCAATGCTTAAGAACAACAAATTGCCTCCGATGAGCGTGCTGTCACAACTGTTTACATTAGCTCCATTTGAACAGTTATGAGCAGGCTCTTGCGCGTGCGCAGTTGAGTCGCATGTGAGTAGTACCTTCACCCACTTTTGGCTACAGAAGTTTGGCTGTTAGCTGTATAAGCACGAAGCAGCCAGATGCTAGGCAGAAAATTTTTACTACAGCGCCCAAGCTGCCAGATTCACACATGCACAACAGGCCTGGATCTAGGGGCGGGGGCAAAATGGGGTATCTGCCCTGGGTGGCAATTTCGTAGGGGGGTGGGGGGGGGCAAATTCATATTCTTGTGGAAAAAACCTTGTTTCACAAAGTGCCTAGCATCCAGTGCAAGTAGGTCTATTGATTATTCATATGATTTTGAAACGCATCCCTCTTGGTTTTTGAACATTTTTGAACACATTCTAAGTTGGTGTCCATGAATCTTAAGCTAATTTCAGGATGTATGAGGTATGTGACGTCTCTGCCTGGGGAATCCCCGTCGCATCTAGAAATGCCAGTTGCTGTGTGTTTATGAGGCTGACTGGGTTTGCGAATGATCAGCCTTTTTATAATTACTAGCAAAAGCCAAAGATTCAGACTGCCAGAGTGGAAATAAGTGACTAATAGGAAGATTACGTGTTATCTTCTTGGTGTATCCAAGAAAATGAACAGAAAGTTTTTAGCCCGACCGCTACACTAGCAAGGACCAGTTTCACAGTCCCCGACAAGCAGGTGCTCGAAATCTATTCTGGGAGAAGTGTAGAAAATGCGTTGTACGAACCACGTAATAATGCCTAACCAGAGAATAAATGCGGGATAACTAAACCGGTGATTGTGGCAGGGTTAGCGAATTTAACTGATTGTGGCAGGGTTAGTGAATTTAACCAACGAATAAGTTTTGGCATTGGCAGGAATAGTTACAGAATTAGTGAGGACAAGATTGTTAGGATGAGGAAGTAGAAGAAATGGGGACATCAGACAAATTATGGAAGGATATGACGATTCCAAATTTATATAAAAATTTCGCACTACTACTTTTCAATCTCGTGCTTGAGAAGCTGGATCATATAACTGAAATGTGAATCTATTTCCGAACATAAAGCTTTTTGCTTGTAGTAGTCCTAATAGATAGTTTGGACAAGAAGAGAATAGAAGCTTTCAAAATGTGGTGCTACAAAGAATGCTGAAGATTAGACCTGTAGATCACATAACTAATGAGGAGCTAGTGAATAGAATTGGGGAGAACAGGTTTTGTGGCACAACTTAGGGATTGGTTGGTAGGACATGTTCAGAGGCATCATGGGATCACCAATTTAGTATTGGAGGGCAGCATGGAGGGTAAAAACCGTAGGGGGAGAACAAGAGATGAATACACTAAGCAGATTCAGAAGGATGCAGGTTGCAGTAGGTACTGGGAGACGAAGCAGCTTGCACAGGATAGAGTAGCATGGAGAGCTGCATCAAACCAGTCTCAGGACTGAAGATAACAACAACAACAATCCTAATAGGCATTTGATATTGGTACTTCATGAATTATATTCTGTCGTATCAAAAAAATGAGCATTTTTTCCAAAAGAGTCTCGTTTATTTGGTGAGTATTACAATTGCTGCAATATTAGAGGCCTATTTCGTTTTATCTAGCAGACAGTGACAAAATACACATTATCATTTTGAGAAAACACACTATTGGTACTATTTTTATTTACGGCACCACCATTTAGTATTGCCCCAGTTCGGAAGTATCGTATATCCAGGACTGATACACATGGCAGTCTGAGTTGTTGTGGTGAGGTGGGTGGTCTCCACATGACCTGTGTTTACATTCAGTGATTTTGCTGTTTCCTCTTCGTTTATTGCTCTCACATCAAATGAAAACGAAACGGATTTCTGTGGCAAGGAGCTATCAAGTGAATTAAAATACATTCACATGATTAAGGAAGGCTAAAATAAGTTATTAGTTTCAGATTTTATTTTATTTCCACTATTCTGACAGACAAGCATTAATCGCCTTGCAGAACAATGAAGTTTTTTTTGTCGGTTTGCTAAAGAAATTTGGCTTTTATTAATCTTTTCTGCTGAGGCAGTCCAGTTATTTGAAATGAAGTGATCAATTCCACACTATTGGCTAGTTACAACTGTTCACTGAATTTCAAGTGCACATTTTCATCTTCTAGTACATATGGCATTATACTATAATAAAGAACCAAACACGAGATAATACAGTACCGGTACTCCAAGAAAATTTGTATCCAAATCTGGACATATGCATGTGCAGTTTGAGGCGAATGATGCATATTAGTATGGTTCACGAAATTCCGATGTTCTTGGAGTGTCCTCTGATGTCTTGTTTCTTTTATGACATAATGTAAGCTCTTTTAATGTTTTACATGTACGAACATATGGACTTCCTGCGTCATCGTAGCTGCGCAAGGGCGGTGACACCTGTTACCTGGTGCTCTCTGGCCACTGCTTACACAAACCTATTTGTAACGTCGTCTTTGAGGATGACCATTAGAAGAATTTCAAGACCAGATGATCAGACATTTATGTCCTTATTAAAAATTTTACTGGCACATTTGTGTGATGTATCTTAAAGTGTAACATGCGCATAAAAGATAAACATTATATGTGAAAGCTTAGATTATCTTGCAGCTTATTATTTCTTGTAGCAACACTATGTGTATTAATTTAAACCATTAACTTTTCCTGTTTGTGTGTTGGCGCTACTTAACAGTGATGTTGCTATTGACTGACTACATCACGTGTCTTATGCTCCGAATATTTGCTGTCATTGGCTAACGAGATCACGTTACATGGGCCATGACTGGCTTACAAAACTGCATCGCAATCTCGATTTCAGTACTTCGGAAAGTAACATGCGGCGTTTGGTCGAATCCGAATTTATACTTTCGTAATAAGAAAATATGCAGTATACATGTTGCTGCACATCCACAGATCCTTCCAAAAACGTGTTTTTTCCCCCCAAGTTTCGTTTTGTAAAGTGCTATGAAATTCTACACCGGTGTATAAAAGCATAATGATCCGATGGATTGATAAGTTTTACAGTACCAGGGACAAGTATACTGTCACTTAACATGGAAAAAGTGTATTTTCAGCCAGGAGAAAGTGTATTTTTAACCGGGAAAAATCCGGCCATTTTTTTTCCTTCTCCGCTTATACATCCTGGTCATAAGCTCTCACTGCTTATTAGAACTGCTTTGAAACCTTACATTTCTGTGGAAAAATTTGACAGCTGATCACCTGAATTTTAATCTGTTCATGTGTGGGGACACTTTTCTTTGGGTTTCCTGTCCTATCAAATCTTCTCTTTCCAGCATTCCTTTACCCCCTATCCTCCCGTCCTCTGTTCCCTCAGCCTGCGCTCTCTCTCTCTCTCTCTCTCTCTCTCTCTCCCCCCTCTCTCTCCCTCTCCCCCTCCCTCCCTCCCTCCCTCCCTCCCCCCCCCACCTCTCCCTCTCCCTCCCCCCTCTCCCCCCCTCTCCCCCCCTCTCCCCCCCTCTCCCCCCCCTCTCCCCCCCTCTCCCCCCCTCTCCCCCCCCCCCTTCAGTCTCCCTCCCTCTTCTTTAGTCCCCTCCCCCCCCCCCACCTCTGTCTAGCCCCCAACACCCCTTTCTCCTTATTTACATTATTCAAACATCAAAATTGCTTTTGAATTTTTGCTGCACTGTATGTTACGTGTAGAAATTTCAATGTTAATCAAGATATAGGAAAATTTGTTGTCATGTTTCAGATCAAGTGTATTAGGGTGTGGTGCTGGAAGAAAGAAAATACCAGTTGATGAATTTTTCCACCTGAAAAATGATGATCTGAATAAGAGGGTAAGTTTTGTGGTTAAGTCTCTTTACATTTCAGTATGTCATTCATGATCATTGGTGAAGATCAAAATCCAAGTGTCAGTTACATCATTCATAATTTCTTTTAGTTTCCTTTTGGGTTTGAATTCTTAGAGCAGTTAGGGAAATATTCCACGTGGGAAAATATATATAAAAAACAAAGATGCTGTTAACTTACCAAACGAGAAAGTGATGGTATGTTGATAGACAATGAAAAACACACAAATACACACACAAATTTCAAGCTTTTGCAACCCAAGGTTGCTTCATCAGGAAAGAGGGAAGGAGAGGGAAAGACGAAAGGATGTGGGTTTTAAGGGAGAGGGTAAGGATTCATTCCAATCCCGGGAGCAGAAAGACTTACCTTAGAGGGGGAAAAAAAGGCACACGCAAACACACATCCATCCACACATATACAGACACAGGCAGACATATCTAAATGCAAAGAGGTTGGACAGAGATGTCACTCGAGGCGGAAGTACAGAGGCAAAGATGTTGTTGAATGACAGGTGAGGTACGAGGGGCGGCAACTTGAAATTAACGGAGGTTGAGGCCTGAGGGGTTATGGGAAGAGAGAATATATTGAAGGGCAAGTTCCCATCTCCGGAGTTCTGACAGGTTGGTGTTAGTGGGAAGTATCCAGATAACCCGGACGGGTTTAGCCACAGAGTGATCCTCATTACCAACAAACATTGTCTGCCTGTGTCTGTTCATGCGAATGGACAGTTTGGTGCTGGTCATTCCCACATAGAAGGCTTCGCAGTGTAGACAGGTCAGTTGGTAAATCACATGGGTGGTTTCACACGTGGCTCTGCCTTTGATCGTGTACACCTTCCGGGTTACAGAACTGGAGTAGGTGGTGGTGGGAGGGTGCATGGGACAGGTTTTACACTGGGAGCGGTTACAAGGGTAGGAGCCAGAGGGTAGGGAAGGTGGTTTGGGGATTTCATAGGGATGAACCAAGAGGTTAAGAGTTCTGCACCTAAAGAATTTGCTTTGCAGCATAGTGCAGGATAGAAATGTTAAGTCTACAGTATATGTCTTTCCTATTTTATCTTTTAACTTACTAGACACTAACACGTTTCATGGAAGATGAACTACAGAGGAAAATAGTATTGAAGAACGTGATAACATCTGTAAATTTAGCAGAGTAAAACACTTTTTTTAGTATTCTGAAAGCCTTCTCATATCCTGTGTGTGTATTAATAAATTGGGTTTGTTGCGGAGCTGGGAATTGTATCGAAAATTTAATTATAAAATGGTAACTGCAGATGAGTGATAATTGGTGTGGTGCAGGCAACTGACAAATAAATGAAACTGAACACATTCTCATTATGTCTTATGACATAGATCTCAGAGGACCAGAATGTTCTCAAATACAGTGTTTTGTATAGAACTGTGGTGCCATGTTAGTTAATCTTTGCTTAAAACATATTAAAGCATATAAAAGAGAATGTAAGCTGGGTTTTTCATTCTTTTTTAAATATCAGAGATGTTGATGAAAGTATACTCACAGGTGTGATTAGAACCCAGTAGTTTATTTTATTTGCGGATCTGTCTTATGAAAAAATCTGTTGCAGAGTTCTTGTTTGATAAGCTGATAACCCTATCATGCCAAAGACTGATGCTATAGTCATAATGTATTTTAATGCTTACACCACCCTCAGGTGGAATTGCTTTTTTTCTGCAACTCTTTTTTAGTGAACACAGGCCTTCTATCTGATGATGGTGCAAATGTTGGGAAAAAAATTGGAACTTACTAAAATATTACACTTAGATTAAAAATTGCAGTCTTTACAACTCAGAATTAATTAGATATGAATTTGTGTTTTACTTCTTAATTCTTACGAATAGCAGTGAACAATATGACCCAACGGTTAAAGTGCAGGGCTGATATTCGTGAAAAGGAGTGCTAAAATCCTCATCTAGTTGTTCTGATTTGGATCAAGGTTTTCCTAAACCATTGCAGCTGAATACTGACCGAAATATTCTGCTACTGATGGTTTGCTCCCTCTCTCTTTGTCTTGATGGTTGCAGGAACTTAAACTTTCACTATCGGAGGTGATACAGTTCTATCAACCATTTAAATCTTCTGTTAGTATCTCTGTTGTTGTTGATTAACTTCAAGCTGACCGCACAGATGTTTAATTTTCCTTGAGCATCTTAACAAGTCATTCTTTTGTGACTGAAATTTTGTCAACTCACTAAAATGCAATTGTTTTCAGCCATTCTTTGGTATCGATGTCACAAGTCCTGATGGAAAACAAGTGCCTCAGCCTCTTATAGATAGTTCATCGCTCAAAGGTCAGTACTTTCATATTTTGTTTAGTAGTTTTTTGTACTAGATGAATTATACTGAAATTAGATGCTTAATGATTTAATGCTCCAATCCTGGTTTATGTGACTCTGGTTGTACATGTGATTTTGCGTCTCCTGTATGCCAAGACAAATGTGATAGTCCTTACACACACACACACACACACACACACACACACACACACACACACACACACACACACACAGAGGCACTATCACCTCCAGCAATGTCAGATGGAGTGGATAGTGGGGCACAGAAGAGGCACTGGGAAGAGAGAGGGAGGGATAGTTGGGTGGGTGAGGGAAAGATGCTGTTGTGCTGCCTGTGATTGTGTTCAGGGATGTGGTCAGGAGAGGATGGCTGTCCACTACGTGCAGCATCAGGAGAGCTGTGCTTGGGGGGGGGGGGGGGGAAATCAAGAGATGACATGCAGAAAATCAGGCAGGACTATGCAGGTGAACTAGGAGGGTAATATGTATGTAATAGGCTGGATTGGTAGCAGGGAAGGTGACAGGGCGGGTGGAAGACAGCGATTAATGAAAGTTGAGAGCAGGGACATTATGGAAACGACAGATATGTTCTAGGGACCCACCTGCACAGTCTTGGAAGCCTGGTGTTAGTGGGAAGGATCCAGATGGCATGGTCTGTGAAGCAACCATTGAGTTGAGCACACAGTAATGCACGGCATGCTCGGTAGCCTGGGTGGTCAAGCTTTCTTTCAGCCAGTTGTTTAATTTTTTGTTAATCAGTTGTCACGTCTGTTTTGTTTCGCTGCTCAGTACAATTTTATACTAGTTTTGGTAGGTTTTTGTGTTTCCTAGTTGCTAGTGCACTCTTTTCTTCGTGGACAGATTTGACAAAAGGAAAAAGAAAGCCTTAGACATCAACAGCTCTTCTCCATGTGAGGGGAGTGCAGATGAATACACCACAATCATATATATAAAAAAAAAAAACAAAAAAAAAAACACAAAAACTGTGCCATCTTCGCATCTGCTGACCAAAACCAGGATCAAGCAAGGTCCTGTAGAACTGCTACTATAAAGAAGAATCTATTTATTTCTGATTTACGTTAGCAGGCAAGGGGGACAAGCCTGCACTGAAATGGTTTGATATGTGGCACAGAATTGTCAAATCAGTATATAGTACCTAATAAGCTGAAGAGACATTTGGAACGGAACCACCAAAGCGTCTCTCAAAAACATGCGAGAGTGTTTTCAAAGTCTGTATACTTCAATTCAAGCATTTTATGTCATGATGGAAAAAAATAAAGTCCTCAGATAAAGCTCTTTTAGCACAATTCTGAATTTCTGAAATGAATGCCAGGGAACTGTTTTACCAAATGTAAATAAATTGTTGCTGTTATGTTGGGACTGGAAGTAGTTGAACAGTTTTCAAAAGTACCTCTTGTCAAATGATACAACTCACGGGTGCATTGTCAACTTGCCAGCTGATATTCAAGATAATGTTATAGAAAATGTAATGAACATGTAATTTGGTCTACAGTTAGATGAAAGCACTGACATTTCTGAAAAAACTCAATTATTATTGTTTGTGAGATTTGTTGGTGGCTCAGAAATTAGTGAGCAATGCCTATTTTGTCGAAAACTGAGAAAAAACAACCACCACTGCAATTGATATATTAATTGCTGTTGAGAGTTTCTTTCAAGACAATGGACTCTAGTAGATATATTGCATTGTATAAACTGATAGCGCTGCTGAAATGACAGGAAATATAAAGGGGTTTCTAACTTTGGTGTAGAATAAAAACTGTTCAGTGATAACTACTCATTGCATCTTTTGGATCTCTCTAAGAGGGGATATCTAACTGCTTTTCCAGCATCAATTGAGTTGAATACAGAAAGGGGGGGGGGGGGGGTTAACGAACACATAAAAGAGCACCTATCTGAGTTCCAAGAAGGGATATCCAAATACTTTCCCTTGATCTCGACTACTGGCTGGGTGCAGTTGATTGCACCTAATGAGAAAAATGTATCCAAAACAGAGTTAAACTCCTCTGAAAAAAGCAACTTATTGAAATGTGGTTGTATACAGTACTGAGTTATAAATTTAAAGAAAATGCTCCTGGTTTTTTTTTTTTTTTTTTTTTTTTCTCTATCTAAAGTCTGGTTATCAGAAATAAAGCAATATCTCTTTCGCTGTCCTCTAGGTCCTACTTGTGCAAGTGTGGATTCTCTACATTGAATAATATAAAATATTATTACAGGTCTCTCCTCAATGTGAATGGCAAGATGATATTGTGTCTGCCAAGGGTTCGTCCGTGCAAAGATCTATTTTGCAAAAACTGCCAGGTCCAAATATATCATTAGTTTTAATTTTTGTCTGCTAATATTTATGATGTTGACAAAAAAATAATTTCTTTCATTGCATACATTATGTTTATGTTCATATGTTCCTATTAAATAGTCTTACAAATTTTTAAAATTTGCTTCTCATAGTTGTTTGTTTATTTAAAAAAATATTGCTTGTATTTTGTGTTTGTTTGCTTCTTTGCGTGTAAGGAAAAAAAATCACATGTAGTGGTGTGATGACAGTTTGAAACATACATTGATGTGCCGCAAAGGAAAAAAAAAGGTGAGAAATGTGGCCCTAGATGGTCTATGAATAGGCTGGCATTGGATGGTGCCCTACAGGTGCCTATGGTCTTACTAAGCCATGATAAGCAGGAGGTGATTATGAGTTTGAGCTAAGTCGAATTTTGGGAAAAAGCAGCGTCCACTGGTGACAATGACAGTGATGAGCTGTGTTGGCCCACAAGGACAGGTCTTTTTTTTGGGGGGTGGGGGGGTGGGGTGGGGTGGGGTGGAAGTGCAGTATCTGACCCCTATGAAGCATCCAGGCTGGCTTGTTTTATGTATTTTAGGACTTATGTAGGAGGTAGGCATGCAGAAGAATAAGTTGAATGAGCAGAGTTATATATTCTCATGAAATAGAGTCTGATTTCTAGTGTTGGTGGCAAAAAGTGTTCACTGTGGGTACCTGGAGATGGAGAGCAGGTCCTTCACAAGCACACCATGACTGACTGAATTTGCTGGTGGTGGGTGGTGGTGGTGGTGGTGGTGGTGGTGGTGGCGGCGGTGTGGGGGGGAGGGGGGGGGGGGACAAGGCAGGAATATGAGGCAACTATAATGTATTGGATAGCTTTTTGAGATGGCGCTTTAACATGATTCTCTAGTGTCTGGAGGGCAAGGGTTTCAATCTAGGATATGGCATATACAAATTTGGGATTGAAAAGGAAGAGGATTGCTTCAGCAGACCTAGGGGAAGGAGGGTTGGTCCTAAGTATGAAGGACTAGGTTGATAAGGGCTAATGAGTTACAGAACATGAACAGATAGAGGACATTGTGGAAGGACTGGTTGCAACCAGAGTTTTCTATATTGGCACAGATAGAAGGTACAAGGATCTCTAGTGGAGGATAAAAACACACACAGAAATATCTTAAATGTCTAAAATAAAAAGCAAGACTAAGTACAAAAAAAAGAAGACGGGTATGAAAACAAAAGTGGGATGATGATGATGATTCTACATTTATGTGTACACCCATACTCCGCAAACCACCACAAAGAGCGTGGCAGTGGATATGTCCCTTTGTACCAGTTATTAAGGTTTCTTCCTGTCCCATTCACCACATATGGAGTGCAGGAAGAATGTTGTTTGAAATCCTCTGTGTGTGCTGTGATTAGAAAAATCTTGTCCCATGATCCCCATGTGAGCGATACGTAGGGGCTTGTAGTATAATTTTGTAAAGGTTCAAAGCTGATGGGTAGGAATGAGTGGAGAGAGGGTCTGGAGGATGAAAGGAATTGGTGAAGACAAGTATTGTGTGTGTGTGTGTGTGTGTGTGTGTGTGTGTGTGTGTGTGTGTAAGTAAAAGAGAGAGAGAGAGAGAGAGAGAGAGAGAGCTCTGAGCACATGGATTTAACCAGTTTGGAGATGATGTCAAATGACTCACTGGCAAGTCTTAAATGAGGGTACAGGGATCATTTCTGATCTCTAGTATTATAAGAGACTAAATCCAGATTTTGGGATGCAAGGATGAGTTGTAGGGCAAGATCCCATATCCAGAGTTCTGGGGAAAGTAATATCAGGTGGAAGGCAATACCATAGACACAGGCACTCACTCGCTCACTCACTACTCAGATATGTGTTTAAAATTGATTCTATGCAAGTTCTTCTCTTGTAATGCCTAGAAAATATCGAAAAAATGATTTGACTCTCAAAGTACTTGGTATTGAAACAAAAGTGTCAAATACTTGTTTATAACTACCTCCATTTCTACATCGCTACCTCCATTTCTCTTTCATTAGTTGAGTAATGATCTTATGTTATATCCATATTATTTTCCAAAATAAACTTAATCGTGTGCTTCAAGGTTTCCTGTTTCTGCATCTTGTCACGTGGTTGCAAAATGCTAATTTGGGCAAAAGATCTTTGCACATCTACATGCTCTGTTTAATTACACAACTGGAAAGCAACTCCAATCACATTGTTATAATGACTGTGTTGGCTGCACGAAGAACACACACTAACAGAAAATCGTTAAAGTGAGTGCGGTCATGTTCTTTTCTTGTGGATAACATCACCTGTGAGAAGCAAAATTCGACTGCATAAAGTGAAATTCACTAATCAAATTTTTGAAAATTTTTTATCTGTTAATGTAGAAAGATTTTAGAGGGATCTACTTCGCAAGTGCCTAAGTCTCATGAGAGCATTTATGCATTTTTTTTCAGATACTTCAGATAGCAGTTTGACAGATAGTGAAATGCCATACAGAAAATTGAAAGTATCAGAAAGGCTAGAAGATATAACTTCAGAAAGCTCGCCAATAAGTGTTATAAGTGTTTCCAGCATTCAAAAGCTAATGTCCGAAGAGGAAAATTTATGTACTCCGCGGACTTTGTTTCAAAATCTAGTAAATTTTGATTCAAAAAAGCCTGTTGCAACTAAACCATTGAAGCAGACTGTGGACAATAAAGAATCTTCTGCTAAGAGTGATTCCTACTGGATAGAGGATAAAGAAGCATTTTCTTGCAAGACTGATGGAAAGACTCAAGTTGAGGAGCAAGATGACACGGCAGATAAAGCAGGTAAATATGAGAACAATAATAGATGTTTCCCTAATGTCCAACTTTGGTAGTTATTAATAAATCTTCAGAAATATAATCTCTGAGGTTTTCTCAGTGTGATTGATTAATAGTTCACTTCCAGGTGTCCTGACAAGTTGTTGTTTTCCATTTTATGCGCAATATTTCAATGGCTGACCAAATTGTCTTCTTCAGGTACTGCTAGTTTTGTTGTACATGTACTTGCTTCTTGGACTCTAAGCAGACTGGGAAGTGCTTTTAGTCTCATGCCACTGTTTGCAGGAGAGTTTGGTTCCCAGCACCCCCTATGCCTTCTGGTTCTCTCTCTCTCCCACACTGACTTTCTGTGAAATGCAAATTCACTCAGCATTTCCCAGCTCTGGTGGATGTGGTCAAGATCTTGCTAAATTGAGAGTGAACCTCAAGCCTTGTGTACATTGAAATCTCCATCCCTGTTTGTTAGGTCTTCTGACATCTTTATTTCAATAGACTTCTTAATTATGCTGTCTCAGAAACTTGGCATTTGCATCATGATACTGTTCTCATTGTATTTCATTTCATGATTAGAGCCAGTGCTAGGCACCAGCTGAATTGCTTACTTTTTTTCTTTTTTCTTTTCTTCTTTTTTAAATTTATTTTTATTTTTAGTGTGTTGCTGAGGTCCTAAACTGTTCCAATAGTCTGTTCTACATGAGTTGGTGCATTCACATGGAATGCAATATGAGCTCGGTTTCTGGGCATCTAGATTGTCGTTAACATTACAAAATACACTTTTTACCTTAGTTGAAGGTGGTGAAATACACTGCATGTTTCTGTAAGAACCTACAGTTATTTTCGGGTATTGGGTCAGCTTAAAGTAGGTAAGTGACTTTCAGCATTACTTCCTTGGTCTCTGTATCAATCTGTAATGGTTAATAAAAAAGAAAAAGAAAAGAAAAGAAAAGGTGGAAAATGTGGGTAGAAATGGTGAATAAAAAAGGGGTTTTAAAATCGTTAATGACCTTGAAAAAGGGAAAGAATGAAATGCAAATCGGACTTCGTATTACAGAAAAGCTATCAGACTTCATGATTCGGAAAAGCTATTGTTGGGGTTGTCCTTGTGGCGTTTCTGAGCAAAAGTCAAACCAGTTTCCACTACAAAATTATTTGAAAGAGAACAGAGAACAACAAAATATGATTAACAGGGGGAAATGGTGTAGATAAGAGTTCATTCATTACCAAGTTAATATGTCTTCTCTCATGCGGCATTCAGGTCTTGTTCTCCAACTATCTCCTGCTTCATTTCTGCATGAAAAAGTCATAACTGCTCCAAAATCTTGCAGTAAATTTCATCGCCCAGGAATTACTAATGTCTACGAATTAAAACCATCTTGATATTGAATGCAATGTATTTTACGGTTGCTTCCATCCTCCAAATTTCTTACAAGCTTCCACAATACTATATGTCTGCACATCAATAAGTTTTTATGTCTTAATCAGACCAAGACTAACGAATAAGTTTTTACATATGAATCATACCAAGACTAGTGAATAAGTGAAGTTAAGCTTCTGCTCTCATGAGACAAGAGCGTGTAGAAAACAAAAGGAGTTACCATTTTTGTACCTTCATTTTCTTATAAATATTTTCTCTGCCGTCGAGCGCTCATACAGCTGCGACGGTATAATGTATATCTGAGGGGACGAGTGTAGCGCGGCGAAATTCAAAGTCCCGCTACAAATCTCTTTCTAAGACATTCTTGATTTTCACTGCTGTGCACTTTCAGTGTGGCAACCTAAATACCCATTGCTTTGGAACACTATGTATAGGTGTTGTCATGCTTCAGCAAGGCTCTCCTTGTCTGAAAGTGCGAGCTCCTTCAAAATGCTCTCCTCCACAACAGATACACCGCTCCCAATGCTGTTTTCACTTCTGGAAGCGGTCTTGTTACTGCTCTTGCTGGATCGCATGAAGTGCTATCTACGTATTTTCTTTTATTGTGTCTATCATTGCAAATCTTTGTCTTGTCAACAGGTTTTTCAACTCTGGAAACAAACAAAAAAACGTCCACAGTGGCCAGGTTTGGAGAATATAGAGGATGAGGTAGCACAATTATTTCGTTTTTGTGCAATAGTCACACACCAACAGGAATCAATATGCTGGTGTATTATTGTGATGTAAGAGCCATGAATTGTCTTGCCATTCTTCAGGCTGTTTTCTTCTCACCTTTTCTTGCAGGCATCGCAACAAGTTCTGATAGTACCATCGATTAATAGTTTGTCCCTGTGGCATGAATTTATGATGAACTAATCCTTCAAGTTGAAGAAGATTATCAGCATAGCATTGACGTTTGACCAAACCTGACAAGCTTTTTTTTTTTTTTTTTTTTTTTTTTTTGAACCGAACCTTGGTCTCAACATGATGACTGTAGACCCCTGTCTCATCACCATTTATGATTCTCATAAGGAACGTAACATTCTCATTTATCTGATCCAAAAGCTCTTTGCAGATTGTGAGGTAAAGGTCTTTCTGGTCTTGACTCATGAGCCATGGGACAAACTTGGCAGCAACATGATGTATTCCAAGATGCTGTGTCAGGATTTCATGACATGATCCAATGAAATGTTTCATTTTCCTGCAGTCTCTCTGGCAGTCAGTCGTCGATTGGCACACACAGTTTCATTGATGTTCCTGACATGAGCGTCACCGGTGGATGTCAAAGGCAATCCTGAATGAGGGTCATCTTTAAATTCTATCCGGCCATTTTTAAATTGTGTGAACCATGCTTATCACTGAGTGCAGCTTAAGCACTCATCACCGTAGGCTTCCTGCATAATTTGATGTGTGCCTGTATAGGTTTTCTGGAGTTTCGCAGAAAATTTAATGCAGACGCTCATCTAACTCTTCTATCTTGAAATACACACACTGTGCGACGCAACATTCTACTCTATACACTATTGAACAATAACTAACATACATACAACAATGAAACTCCCAGCAGGTATACATTAAACACAGGTGTGCGCAAGATGTCAACCATATTTCATTCCAACACACCATTAGCAAGAAATTATGAATGTTCCAGAATTTATTTTGGACAGACTGCATACTCCTCAAAATGAAGAAACACAAAATAAAATTTAAATATGCTCATTCAACTTATGACACTACTTCAAATCTGATCATTTTAATTGATTTTAAAAAGCATATTTTCATGTCTTCTATTTTTTAAACATTGAGTGGCATAATTATCGATTAATGAAATGTGTTTTCACAAGTTACATTTTTTTAAGTAATCCAGGCCAGCATTTGACATGATGAATGTGGAAAACAAAGCAAACCACTCACAGTAAATTTCTCATTGCAATTGACTCTTTAACAGCCTAGGATTGAAACAAAATGTGTTTTGTCCTCCCTCTCCCTCAACTTGGACAAATTATTGTGCAGCAATGCCAACTGGACTGCTGACACCATTCCTTGAGTACATTATGTGCTGTGTTGCACCCTGCAAAGTGTTTGAGAAGATCCCATTTCTGTAAATAGGAATCTTTTTGATTTTGATTTTCATGCTTTTTTTTTACTGTTGGCGCATTCTGGTCCATTGATGAGGTACAGGTGAACACACTTAAGTTAAACCAAAATAGTGTTCTTTAGAGTCTTCTACAATTGAAACTACTGTTGTGATTAAGTTGTGCAGTAGAAGGAGGAAGTATCCTTGTGGGAACTGGGGAAGTATATATATCAGGTATACTGTAGCCATGTTTATTTTATGCCCAGAATAGGTGCCTGAATACATGTGAGAGAGTGCTGAAATGGTCCCTTTCTGGAGCTTGATCAGGACTGTAAATGAAATGGAGAGAGTAGTTGGAGACTGTATTTTGGTAAGTTCCGTAAATTGTCATATCCACCTTGAATACAGAGAAATGCCAAAACCACTGCCATGCTACAGGAAAGGCATAGTTTCTCGTGAACAGCCTGTGTAGCCCAAATTCCAGGAGGGAGCATATGCTCCCTCTGGTAACATTCCCCTTCCACTTGTGGGTACTTGTAATTTCTGTTATTTTGCCAGCTGGTATGTGGTTGTATAAGTATTACTAACCATGGATTTTAGAACGCACTATTAATCCCCAAGAAATATGACAGTGCAATATGCTTAATTGATTCTTAAGATTCAGTTACTTGCTCCCTTCCTATCAGGATAGTATCATTAACTTATTTGCTTTGGTCGTTATTGTTTTTCTATTATCTTCTCGTGTGCAAAATATCAAATAATTGCCCCCCCCCCCCCCCCCCCTCCCACACAAACACCTTGGGCACTGTAAACTACTGTGGACATTCACATTGCCTGAAATAACTGACAGTAAGAGCAAACAGCAAATATTTACGGGGAACTGAAGTTTCTCAGTAATTCATGAGACAGTTATTGTTGCTTCTTGTAGATGACCATACTTTTACTAGCTGATTCGTATCAGCCTGCTTTCCCCTTCGCTGGTAACCAGCATGATACAAGGCCTATTGATGATTGTCAATGTACTATTCTTCCTCCAGCCTTATGACAACAACTTGCCTATTGTAATCTACACTTCAGGGTTTAGAGAGATGGCCTCAAAGTTCGAACTCCATTATTCACAGGGAAGATAATCTGCATTAACAGTCTGTGTCAATAAACTACACAAGAGATTCTCAGTTGACAGTTCTATTGCTACCTCAGAGAAACTCCTCATTAAACACCAACAAAGGGAGTTTATTGTCTTTGGTGCAGAATGGTATGTAGTCCTCACAGTTCCGAAGAGAAGATGTAAGGAAGCACTGTTACCCATTCTTTTAATTTGCTGTGTGCTCTTCAGATTATACAGTACATATACACAGCAGAGAAGCATCTCCAATATGTCAGGTGAACCTTCTAGCAGCAGGGTACTGAGCATGTTGAAACCCTTAGTAATTAGGTGGCAAGTGCACTACCGAAAGAGGATTGTGTGGGAATCATGGAATCATTGCATCTGAATGCACAATCCTTTTGCAATCAGTAATATAATCTCAGGGAAAGGAGATCCTTGGGGAATGAGCAGAAGAGTGGTTTTAAGTTAGGGAAAAAGATTCAATTGATCAGTCTTTCTTCTTCTTCTTTCTTGGCTCTACAGCTCATGATGAGCCTTGGCCTCTTCTACAATTTCCTTCCATTTCTCTCAGTCCTTTGCCAATACTCTCCAGTTTCTATAGCCCATATTCCTATGATCTTCGATTACTCCAATATCCCATCTGGCTCTTGGCCGACCATGTCCTCAGTGCCCTGCTGGCTTTCCTTATAATATTCTTTTTGGTACTTCTGTATCATTCATGCGAGCCACATGTCCCGCCCACCTCAGTCTGGATGATTTCACTATCCTTCTGCTGGGTTGGTCTTTGTGTATGCTATACATCTCATGGTTGTATCTCCTCCTCCATTTTCCTCTTTCACAGGTTGGGCCAATAATTCTAAGTACCTTTCTTTCAAATGCATCCAGTATTTCGATATCTTTAGTTGTTAATGTCCAGGTTTCAGAGACGTATGCAAGCACTGGTCATATAAGTGATTTATAGATAGTTAATTTAGTGGTATGAGTCAGGAGCCTTGAGGTAAGAAGTTTTGTTAGGGCAAAATAGGCTCTATTGGCTATCATTAATCTCTGCTTAATTTCATAGGAAGTATCATTTATATGGGTAACTGTTGAGCCCAGGTACCTGAAATGTTCATCTCTCTCAAACATAGTAGTTCTAAGTTCTCGGGGACTGATGACCTCAGATGTAAAGTCCCATAGTGCTCAGAGCCATTCTCTCAAACATATAATTGCCTATTGTTATTGCATTTGCCATATTTTCTCTCTGCTTTCTGGCTTCCATGTATTTTGTTTTTTGTTCA
The DNA here is from genome assembly GCF_023864345.2 of Schistocerca serialis cubense. Classification (NCBI taxonomy): domain Eukaryota; kingdom Metazoa; phylum Arthropoda; class Insecta; order Orthoptera; family Acrididae; genus Schistocerca; species Schistocerca serialis. The sequence continues at coordinate 463,713,545 of NC_064639.1, forward strand.
TTAATAATTAACACCATGTTCCTACTAGCCTGTTCGAGAGCTGTAAATGTCTCTTCCATTGCTTTTTGCATTTTTGCTACTATACCTGTGTCATCTGCGTAGGCCAGTATCTGCACTGACTTATAGAAGATCGTTCTTTTTAATACTCAATGTATTGGACATCATTCCTCCTATTCTTATAGTACCTTGTGTTTCGCTCATTGTCATTCTCACCAGTCTTACCAACTTTCTCAAGATTGTCAGTTCATCTAGAGCTTGATATAACTGCTCTCTATTTATGCTATCATAAGCTGCTTTGAAATCTATAAAGAGGTGATGCATGCCAACCCCATATTTGTTTGTTTTTTCCAGAATTTGTTTTAAGATGAGTATTTGATCTATAGTTGACTTCCCGGGGAGAAATCCGCATTGGTAAGGCCCCATCTTCCTCTGTATGATTGGGAGGATTATGTCGAATAGTATATTAGAGAATATTTTATATCCCAGATTAAGTAGTGTGATCCCTCTGTAATTGCCACACTCCATCTGATCTCCTTTCTTATATACCCTCTTCTCATTGTTGGGGCATTTTCTCCTCTTCCCATATTCTGGTGACCATTTTTAGAAGGCTTCGTACCAGCTCTCTGCCTCTTTGCTTAAACAGTTTTGCTGGAATACCATCTATCTCTGCCGCCTTGTTGTTTTTCAATTTCTTCATGGCAGTTTTCACTTGTTCTATATTTGGTGGGGCAGTGTTGTTGTCTGGGTCCTCTTCCCCTTTCGTTTCTATTGGATTCCCTGGTATAGTTGTTCTAGGGTTGAGGAGACTATCAAAATGTCTGCACCATCTTTTGCATATTCCTTTCCCTTCACTTATTATAATCCCTATCTCATCTTTTATTAAGCTTGTTTTACTACCAAAAGGCTTCAGTGCCACATTCACCTCTCCATAGAATTTCTTATTTCATTTTTGCTTCTCATGGGCTCCATTTCTTTGACACTTGCTTTCATCCATTCTCTCTTTTCTTTGGTGAGTCCTCTTTTCAATTCTCCTTTTTTCTTTGTAATCTTCTACTATCCTCCTCGTACAGTGTGAGTGCAGTGTCCTTCTGTATGCTTCATTCTTTTCTTCAGTTGCTATTTTGCATTCAGTATCAAACCATAGTGGTCTTAATTGTCTTGTCCCAATTCTAAGAACATCTGTTGCCGATGTCTCCACCATCTTTTTTATCGCTTCCCACTGATCTTTGATGTTGTTGTATTCTCCAACATTTTCCAGAATCCAAGTTATCTCCTCCTGACACTGTTCTCTAACTTCCACTGAATCTAAAGTTGTTATATTTCTGTGCCCTGGGTCGAACTCCTTTTGCTGCGCCATTGCCCCTCGCCCCCCGCCATCTGGTTTAGTTCATGTTCCCTTATGTATTTCTTTATGTGGGAACAGTGTTGATCCTATTACCATATTTCTAGATGCTGCGAACAGTATAATCTTGTTCCATTCTCATTACTTGTTGAATGTTTGGTGTGGGGGCCAATTATCAGTCTACAAAGCTGTTCTTTCCCCATCTGAGTGTTTAGGTCTCCAATTTTTATTTTAATATCATGACCTGGGCTCTCATCATATGCTCTTTCCAAAGATTCATAGAATGCTGTGGTATAGTCAATGACCACACTGTGGCGCATGCAGCTGCGTGGCCGCGGTCCTTACGTCATACAGCCAACAGCCGGCACGCCCCACTTATGCGCAGCTCTCCACAGCTGTACAGTGCAGGCGTGGGCCTCACACACTGAGTGCCCCCGCACTGTCATGGCAACCTCGGCTGGCGTCCTCCCGAGAGATAGTTGCGTGAGGCCGCGCTGCCAATCATAACAGGACATGACAAGCGGACTCGGTTATGGCGGGCATATTCCTCCGCCACTCGCCCTATATAGCCGCATACGCCACCAAGCCTGGCAGTCTCGTGTTGGGCTACCTACTTGCTACGTCGATGTCGCACCCAGGAACGACGCTACACTGTGCTACGACTGTTTACCATACCGGACTTGGACTCTGCAGCCCAGTCACTGCTCTTGATCAAGCACCAAGATGTGTTAGTATTGTGGAACTGTTGGCAATAAACAAAATTTGTAACTCACGCCAATAATTATTTGTTGTTTCTCCAATTACAGATACAACAAATACTTCTTTCTCTTCTTATTCACATTCTTCTGTTGGTGCATGGGCATTAATTATGGAATAGTTAAAGAATTCGCCCTTTATCCCGAGTGTTGATAATCTTGGGGTTTAAACCTTTTTACCAAATGCTTTTCTTCCCCAGCTCATGATTTCATTTGCTGCAGCTGTAGAATATATTTGCTTCTTTCTTTTCTAAACCTCCACTCCCTGTCCATTTAATTTCTTGTGGTGCTATTATACTTTGTTTCAGATTCATTATTTGATCCAGCATTACTTTCAGTGCTCCTGGGCAATATAGGGATCTCACATTCCAAGTACCAATTTATAGGTCTGATCTACGCCTTATATTTATCTTCTTCCTTATTTTCCCTCCTCCATTTACTTGTATTCCATTCTCATTGTCCTTTTCCATGCCAGGCCTATCTTCCTTCATCCTTCCAGCTTTACTTTGTAGAAGTTTCGCAACAATTGTTTTTTACAGAGCAGTCTGTCAACCCTGTATCCAACCCCTATCGGGGGACGGGTGATTTTTAATCAGGGTTTTCTTCCGTCAGGCTTTGGAGACACAACTCCCAAAAGCAACACAGCAGTTGTTGTTTTGCTAGTTTTGGTCCACCCCGGGTATTTTGTTTCCCGGTGTCCAACGTATCTGGTGAACGTTCCCCAGTCTACCATTTGGGTAGGCGCCCAATGAGAGACTAGCAACTCCACACAGGATTGATCAGACTTAACACTTCATTTTATAGTAACTTCTTGCACTGTCTCATAAAATTATACACTCCTAGCTTTTCTGCATACAAAGCACTGCACTTAAACCCATTGCTTCCAATTCTGTCATGAAGGCCCATCAGAATGTGATGGCACTATAATTGTTTATCAGACTTGTACTGATCATATTCAGAAGGCAAGTTGTTTAGCTAATTATATGCCCACCATTTTAAGTAATGACCCAACCAGAAACCAACACCTTTTAAATTCTGTGTAAGAATTATTATTTTAACCTTAAAATGTTGGAGAGGTGACTGTAATGTCTCTTCACTTTGAGACCTAAGGTTTCTAAATTTGTGATATCTATTTTTGTTTTGCTTCCTGATTCAAAGTACCTTGCATTGCTCAATTTTACCATATCAATTTGGTATATGATTTCTGATGTTTGCTCGACTTAATTGGCAATCTGTTTTTTAGTTTTTGGGCAAATCATTGATACTATTTTCACGGATGATGTATCAACAATTGACCTAATTTTCATTATCAGGGGTTCCAGGAAGTGCCCTTTTTTGCACACTGCCTGGACTCCAGTCAAACCCTAAAGTTTTATTGGTGTTGTGCACTTGTTCATAACATCCGTGCTTCTATTCCATGAAACACACATCCATTGATTGTTAATAGGCTGTGGTAGGTAAGTTGACGGACAAGATCTTAATAGTGTGCTGGGTTCCAAGCTTTACTTAAATTGAAACCTACATACCTGTTTATCATATCTTCAGCACACACCACTGGTCTTGTTTAACACATTGGAGGGCTTTATTAGTATCAAAAGTTGACCTCTGTTATGAATAGTTGGGTCACCAAGCGTGCTTTACTGTCTGGTTAGAGTTCTGTATTGAGCGTACGTGATATCATTGCTTGGACCACCCAAGGATGAGGGCAAGGTGAATCATTAGAATGTCATCACCGGGAATGTAGTTATCAATTTGCTTAGAAAGCAAAAACATATCATCACTAATTTTTAGTAGTTGGAAAGTGAATGTGTCCATGGAGGCACTTATTTTGTCAAAAGAGTCATTGTGTAACATTAAGCAAATAGTACTTGTACAGATAGGTCTGCTGGGATGTTTCCTTAGTCTTTATTTCCCTAATGGGGGTGTTAGGACCAGGCTGTGGAACAGTCCAGTAGTCAATTTGTAACTTCGGTATCTTGCTAGGCTTCTTGCTTCTCTTACTTTTTCTTGCAGATGCTGTACAGTACCAATGCTGCAAGGGTCCTGTTATTCAGTACCATTGAACCCATGGCATAGCTTCTCCCCTGTGGGCTTCGATCTGTTGCGCCAAAGATGCTGAAGAAGAATTTTCTTGTTCCCGTGGTTAGAGAAGTTGAGCTCATTGTATTTCCTATAATGTACAGCTCGAACTTCTCTTAAGGAATAGACTATGCATGCGTTGCATTGACATCTAAGTGTTATCATGCGTCCATCTCATCTGAGACTCAGAACACTAGTGCAATAAAATCTAACCTTCAAGCCATGATGATTTCTTTGGTGTCATGGAGGTCACGTGTGCTCCATGCCTTTCCCTCATGGCTGGCTCCACGGAGCAAACAGCTCCACCCGGCAGACAGAAGTGCCCGTCCACGGCCCACATCGATAATAGTACTCAATCAGTATAATTTCAGTCCGCACAAACTGTCAAAAATCCTCGTGAAAGTGAGGTGCTTCCTCCTTACTAACTACCTTAGCTCATAAACATCTTTCATCGGTCAGTGGATATCAAGGACATGAAACATCTCATTTTATGACTGGCATGTTACACCTCAATTCACTGTTAAATAATGGCAGATCATTATGGTCCTGCTTCATGGATAAAAGAAACTGCCATATAAATTATCTCATTGTGACTGACTGTAATACTGGAAACATTACAGATGTTTCTTTTTAAGGCTAACTGCATGTATTGGAACAGGAAACAAGAAAATGCGTCTACTAATATAAGACTGAATGGCAATCCACAGGCATAGTTTCTTATGGCTTCATGAAAATAGGTAATGTCTGGAGAACATATAAATTCTTAGAACTTCTTCAGCTGAGCAGTTTAAGAATGTTTTGGTAGTTACAATAATTTTAAGATTACGTAACTGTATAGAAAGGTCCATATTCATTATGAAATCATAAACAAACATAAATAGTGACAAAGTATACACAGTGTAGGTAAAACACTTTTTCCCTGTTGCTTAGAGCCATTAGAGAACACGTCGTCGTCTGTCTTTCCTTTTGTGTTCAGCCGCTATTCTGCTTTTGCTCATTGTGACAGCCCTCAAAGTTGTTGATCAGTGATCTACATACTGATCGGTCCTCTTGATTCGATACAATGCTCTTGAACCATTTATCACAGACTGTTGTCCAATAAATTAAAAATCCGCTTCATTAGTCTGGTTGCATCCATCCTGAACTTTAGTCATTATTACCCTGTTGACTCCCATCAACTGTTAACTATCGCTGTTTAACTCTCCCCTTCCACGAAGTCTTTACTCTCCATTTAACATCCTAGGACCGATTATTTTGTGAAGGATGTAGTGCTCACACTTCTCAGCTTCTCTCATTTAAGCCTTTCCTGTAATTCTGAGGCATTCACTCGCATTCAGATGTTCGGTCTTGATCATTGTGTTATAGTGCCTGAAAGCAGCTTCTCTTTAGAGTGCCATTGTCTCGTGTAGGACACGCGCCCTATGAAAAGCAGCCTAATTCTTTTTTGCTGGTTTCATCTGCTCTATCTCACAAAGTTATCTGAAACTGCCCACTTTTCCTATTTTACTGTAAACTGCTGTTGGGTGATGAGGTGCTGTGTGGATGCTGGTAATGTACTTTTCTTTTCTTTTATTACTCATAAACAAGTGAAAATTATGAATTACATAAACTGTTGATGTTACAGACGCTGCAGTATCTTAAGGTAAGTGCCATTGCTCCCCGCAGCAATGTTGGCTCTCAGTGAGAACTGCCTTCCAAATATAATCAGCCTCGAAGTACTGTATCTGTACTATTAGACAGCATTTGAGTCTAAATAAAGAACTTTTCGAGTGTTATTGCCATAGTTCCTGTCTTTAACAGTTATACTAGAAAGCTGAAATATTTCTTCTTTATTCCAGTTACGTCTTAAAAACTGGAATTTGTAGATCCATTAACTGGATCATTAACAACTGCTCGTACGTGTCACTGTAGGAACATTTCCCCTTATCATTTAATGCAACAACTAATAAGTGAGGTCAAGGAGGCTAAATGGTAAAAATTACTGACCAGCATCTGTATAAGATCCACGAAGTATATGCTATCCACATGTCCCTAAATGCACTGAGTATCTATTGGAAAGTGCACTACTGATGCTGCCATGGTGATGAAGCAGTTTGGTTCATTGATAGCCCAATCACACCTTAGTGTAAAACACTTGTGTAACACGCTAGATGAATTGAGTAATGTTTTGAAGCAATTATTCTTATTATAACAGCCTGAATCTGTTGCAGTGCGTGCATGAATGGGGGCGGGATCAGACTTAATTCTTAATCTGAGTAGTTGATGACATTCAGTGATTTCATTCAGTGTGGATTTACTTTAGATATGATGGTACATACTAATTACAGTTTCCATGTAGACAGCTTAATGTGATTGTGTTGTTACTTCTTGTGAATTATGTATGGTCTTAGACGAAAAAATTGACCTCCAGCTGGCCGCCACAGAGGCTAAGTCTGAGTTGTTCACTTAAGGTTGGCAACAAAGTTGATCACCCCTCAGAATTCCAAGTCCAGCAATATGCATGATCTGGCAACACTGTAGAACGTCTGGAGGAGGTGTTGTCGTTTCCTCAAGAGGCTGGAAGACTGTAGATGTTTGCGGTCTACTGGTAAACATTGCACAATATAGCCACAAAGTCACGGGATTGAATTTGCTCCAGTCCAATTTATTTCTTTTTTTCATCACATTGCTGTTGTCTGCAAAAGCAGTCAGTCTGATGGAGCTCAGAAATAATTACCTTCACTTTCTAACCTATCTGTAATACTGGAAATCTCCACAAAAATTTTGCCACCCAGGTCGTGGCTGTCTCGAAACTAAGTTTATGGTTGGGAGTTCCCCTACCCCACAGCAGCCAGCTACCATCTGGATGCCGTTTGCAATCTTCTTCCAACGTCGTACAACCATATGAATGCAGCGCTATGATTGCGTTTATCAGATGTTATTTTCTAATTTGAAGTTCTTTTCTCTTAAAGTTATGTATTGGATTTTGCATGCTCCAAACTTATGAGCGTTGTTCAAGAGTTGTAAAATAGTCACAAGTGGGAAAAAGTGTAACGTTTGCAACATAATTGTTTGCTCCGGGTTTAACAAAGGTATGAAGGCAGAAAGGCAGCTCGGAACACTTGCACTGTGTGTGGAGCGAGTGCTTTTGGGCAAAACGTATCGGCCAAAGGTTTTTACTGTTTCAAGAAATGCCATTCGTTCCGTTGTGACTCATTTTCTGCGCATTCAGGAAGTTTTGATAACTGATATATGTGATGAACCACAACCATTTAACTGTAGTAAACCATTTGTATTCAATAGATAAGATTCAGAAGTTGGGTGTAGAAATACAACAGGCTCAAACTGAAAGCAACAAAAATCAAAGGGATCTCTATTACTGCATTTTAGCTTAAATGTTACCATTTCGCTCATTGGGAATTCTTTTTCAGTACTGCTACTAGTGTCTAGTTAGGACATCTTTATCTTAACTTCCTGTTAGGAAACTGATGGCTGAGCCATGAGAAAAGACTTCTGCTCAGCAAACGGCAGTGTGAATATAACATTTTGCTCAATAAGGATGTTGTGCTCTGCGAAATCCTCTCAGGGTCGCGTCTATTGCAGCAGAACTGAAATTCAACTTACCATGGTAACCTTATGATGAAAGTGTACTTTAATAAAACAGGAAGTACTGTAACATGAGTGTGCCCATAACACCATGAATGAATAAGATATCACTCATTCTGGGCTTTGAAACGTTCTGCGCTCATCTGCTGTCCTATGTCAAACTGAAACAGTATGCAAATATGTCATTTCATATCTTATAATGTATTTATTGTTCTTGGATCTGACTGCCTACAGCTCTGCTATGAAACAGCGGAAAAATCTGGCCTTCAGCAAGACTGTAACTATGACCCAAATTAGCCCTCACTTCAGAAGCAAACACATTACGCCAGTGTCACTGAAGCGCTGCTGTGATAGTTTCTTCCTTGTTGTCCCAGTGGTTGCTAAAACTGATAAACTTGCGGCAGGGCAGAGCCGGTCGTCTGCATTCTCTCTTTCACTTATCGAAAGTTGACCTACCTCGATATACCGTATTTACTCGAATCTAAGCCGCACTCGAATCTAAGCCGCACCTGCGAAATGAGACTCGAAATCAAGGAAAAAAAAATTTCCCGAATCTAAGCCGCACCTGAAATTCGAGACTCGAAATTCCAAGGGAGATAGGAGTTTTAGGCCGCACATCCAAATCGAAACAAAGTTGGTCCATTGTAATACAATTTAGGTCGAATGAATGACGATACAGCTACAATAGTTTGGTTCGAGTTTTAAGCTTAGCAGTTAAGCTTTACCATGTAGCCATTGCTATGCGTCAGGTGCTCCGTCCATATTTATACGGGTACCATTCCTTTATCACATGCTTCGTCTGGTTTGAATTGATTGCTTATTTTTCTTTGATCTGGCAAGTGCCGTTCTCTTTGTTATATGTGTTCACGTCATTCTAAGCTGAAAATGCATTACTGTACTGTGTCATGCATTGGTTGTCGCATTCTGATAATGAGTGTTTACGACCTGCCGCCGCTCGCGGAGAGAGAGAGAGAGAGAGAGAGAGAGAGAGAGAGAGAGAGAGAGAGAGAGGGGGAGGGGGGGGGGGGGTCGTCTCATTAGCGGAACAATGGCAAGAGACTGCTTGCTATTTGCTGTTACTTACACTGGTGCTTTCTTTGATAATGATCAACAAGAACCAAATAATAGACTGCGTATGATAGAAGATGTTCTGAACGAGAGTTAGTGAAAATTTTTCTCCCGTTGAAAATCTTTGCAGACGCCTCTGTAGTACATTACATTCTGTACAGAAATTAGTCATCTTAGATTTAAAAATCTTGTCAATTGCAGAGCTTCATTTCTGACTGTATCACTATTAGGCATAAGAACAATACGAATATAAACATGACATGATATGTATATTATTCCGCGTTTGCTGTTGTCTCACTCTAGTTTCGTAGTTTATTAGGCAGACAGGATTTAAATGAGATAGCAGCAAACACGAAAGAATACATGGCAAAATGTTTATATTCGTATTATTCTTATGGTGAAGAGAATACTGCATATGATTCACAATTCATAAAAGTTCTTATTAGCAATGATCTCTTGTCCCAGGTAGGAAAAAATTCAGACAAACAATCTTGCCAGTCGGATTTTCGTAGTACGCTGAAATGCTGCTACATTCGAAGATGAACAATACGGAATTTGTATTTACTTCGTTGGATAATGTATGAAAATGCAGTGGTCGAAACTTGGGGTGGTGAAAAAAAGTTCGTCTTCCACTTTTTTTTTAATTTACTGACGCAGGGGTTTTGTCGCCAGTATTTATCTTTGTGCCTGCAAAGCATACCTGTGTAGCGCTACATAATTCGACGGAAGAAGTTAGTTGTGGCGGCACCTACCAACATTTTTCAGAACTGCCGCTTACTTTGCACTCGAGTCTAAGCCGCAGGCGGGTTTCTGGATTACAAAAACTGGAAAAAAAGTGCGGCTTAGATTCGAGTAAATACGGTACTTCTTTCCGATGTCCCTTCACTCCGTAGTAGCAGATACGTGCTAGACAGTGTAAAGCAGCATTGATGATACCACTACCTTATACGTACCACACAGAGGCCGCGTAACTTTAGTTGAAAGTCAGTTCCTGAAAGCTCATTTTTAAAAAATCGGGCATTTGGAGGATGCAGTCTACTTGCAGAAAGCATTTAAAATTAGATTGAATCTACTTTTTATTCACATGGAAACACATGAAATGGCTATCAAGTCCATATTTACTATAGTAATATTCTATCATTCAAATTTCACTGTCTTTAAAACATAGTTTCACTCGAAAAGCAGTCCAAATTTTTCAAATCAGACCCAACTAATTTTCACGTTCTACCAGGTACCAACCCACAACTATTCGTGAGTTAAAACATTTGGTCGTTTCAGTGGTCTTCTACGAAAGAAGTGCTCTCCAAAGTATTCCTTACAGAGCACGAAACGTCATGCAGAATTGTTCCTACGACCAGAAAGTTCACACGCTAATAACTCTCAAACTATTTGATTAAGAAACACAAACTTTCATTAAAATGTTCATAACTCCAGTCGATTCACATAAGGTATTTGAACCGCAATCAACTTGCTATTTCTTCATTCTTCAGAGTATTTTTATGGAGCTGTCTGTCATGGTGTTATCCATAGACTGGTTAGCATGCGACTCTCTTGAACGATTCTGCTCACTGCCCACTCTACTATTTTAGTGCGGGAACAGCTTAATTCTGATTGACTGTTGATCTAAATGACCAATCAATGTTCCTTCCAGATCATTATCGTGGCAAAGCGTGCCTCATCCAATCAATAATCTGATAGTAATTAATGTCATTAAAACTTCAATTTCTAGTATATTGTGTAATCAAAATAAGCAAAGCACGAATTATTCTCCAAGTTGATAAATAAACTTATTCCATCTCTAACTTTCATTCTGATTTCTTTTATACAAAAGCAAGCCCACACCGCCATCCGTCATCTGAATCATGGTTGCACCATAACTTTCCCACGGTCTGTTTGTACAAGGCGTTATGAAAAATGACATACTAAGTTTTAACGTATGTCCCACATACACTATCTCAGTCATTCTCATGCACTTGCACAACAAAATATAACCAAATAATAATTTTGACCGGTTTTTGTATTACGTAATGCACAGTGACTAAAGTGTTAAAATTGTAATTAATTTATATTTATGCACTGGTAACTTTGTAATGGTTTCAAATGATAAAGCAAGTCAATCTGTATTTGTTACTAACATGGTTTTAAAAAAACCAGCATTGGTTTTTGGTCTTTTAGGTAATTTTCTTTATCTCCGGTACTATAATAAATAAAAATCTGAAATTTTGACAGCATCATTCCATTAATAACAAAAGGCTTTGTACCAAATTTGAACACAATCGTATAATAACTAATATGGATTATTTAGATTTGTAGAGGGTAAGAATCTTTGTATTGAGTGACATACGCTATGCAGTTCTCACGGCAGGCAGCATCAACTGCGCTGTGAGTAAAGCGACAAAAAAAACAACAACAACAACCTAGCCATCCTGCAGCCACCATACCAAATGGCTGCGTGCCTTACTGCAACGAATGTCATCTCGTAATAACTTGCTACGTTACAAACTGTAATGGGGGGAAAGACAAGATTAGTTGCAATTTCGGATTGGAATGGCCTCGCTGGACTCAAAAGCATGAAGTGATATGCCGATGTCACACCTTTAAAGGAATAACTCAGATCATTCAATCAAACTGACAAAGAGAGAGCAAGTGAATTTGTCAGCATATTTATAAGTTGTCTATTAAGTAACTCAGTTGTCACTCCATTGTCAAACTTATTCTACATTGACATAATAGTTTCCTGGGTATGATACTGCATAGTAACATACAAAACTAAAGCTGGAGAAAACTAACCTATTGGCCATGGTTACAACAGCCTTATTCAGTGTATACTGGTGCCTTTTATCTGTGAAGTGTCACTTACATTTTGTCATTGCTGTTCATTGCACATAAGATAACGTCACAATTTAAAAGGATAGTTAATTACATTGGTCTCTTAAGGAAGAAGTAGGGGGAACTTTATTTTAATATTTTACTGTGGGGGAGGAAGTATATATCTTCTGTCCTGTGTTGGCTCTTGCATTATGGGCCATGATTGGTGATCACTGGCAAATGAGAGGGTGGTTCCTGTTTACCTACAGCTGGATGCCACCATGTGGCGGCAGTTGCTCACCTGTAATGGTTGTGCCTCTTGTTGACAGTGCGGCTTGTTGGGCTCTGATGCCTGGCAGCCAGGATGTGGCAAGCCTGAGTCCATCATATTTAAGTTGTTAGGGTGTTTACGCATTTTGATGCCTCTCTGAGCTTGTGTTTGTATCATGCACGGTTGCTTTGTTACCAAACAGGCTTCGTTGAATTTTATATCTATTCCACAGACTTGCTGATCTTCTCTTGTCGTTGACCACCAGTTACAGCACTTATTACAAGAGCCAATAGATAACAGAAGATATGCACTCCCTCCACTGCAGCAACTTATTAAAATAAAGTTCCCTCTCCTTCTTCCTTAAGAGATCACTGTGATCAACTATCCTTTCAAGTTATGAGTTTGTCATGAGCAGTGTACAGAAATGACAAAACAGTGACTACCCTGCATACCAAAAAGGCACCAATAGATCCATGAGGTGGTCACTGTAACCATGGCTGAAACGTTGGATTTCTCCAGCAGAAGTTTTATACATTCTAACATAGTACTATACCAAGAAAACTTTTATGTCAACTGACTCTGACCACCGAAGCTTATGCAATTATATATGCTATGTTGTTGCCAAGTTGTTATAGTATGAGCAAGAAGAATAAGTGTCACCATCTGGTGAGAAGCCTGTTGCAGAAGTGAACACATCTTGTATTTGGAGGACACTGTAAATGAGGGCCTGGATACCAAGAGTAAACTGACCAGCCATAAACATTATCACCACCGAACTGCTATCGACATAAACCCATCCGGGCAGTACCAGCATTGTCTAGCGAGGAATGACTGCTAGTCAGACACAAGCACAAGGCATGTAGTATCAGCAAGTCTGCTGTCCATATGTAGAATGGGGAAGGCACATGATCTATCTGAGTTTGACTGAAGGCAGGTTGTGATGGCCCGAAATCTCAGCACAGGGATTTCGGAAACTGCACAACTTGTCAGGTGTTCAATGAGTGCTGTGCTGAGTGTCTTTAACATTTGGCAAAACCAAGGGGAAACCATGTCCAGAGATTGGGCGGTTGGGTGGCCACCTCTCATTACAGACGACGGACGTCGTAAGCTGGGCATACTGTTAAAACAGACAGGTAGTGGACTGTGGTGGAATTAACATTGGATTTTAATGCTGGGCAGATTGCAAGTGTCCCTTAGCACACAGTGCACTGAACGCTCCTAACGATGGGCTCCGCAGCTGATGATCCATGCATGTGCCAGTGTTAACACCACGACATTGGCAACTACAACTGAAATGAGCTTGTGACCATAGGCACTAGATGTTGCCGCAGTGACAGAGATTTGCTTGGTCTGATGAATCCTGATATCTTTTTCATCATGCCGATGGGAGGGTGCGAATCCATTGCCTTACAGGGGAACAGGTCCTTGACATCTTTAATGCGGGATGCAGACAAGCTACATTATGCTCTGGGGATCAGTTACATGGACATCCATGGGTTCAGTGGAAATCATACAAGACACCATTATGGCCAAGGAGTATCATACACTAGTTGAAGACCATGTACACCCTTTCATGAAGATCATGTTTCCTGATGGCAGAGGTGGATGTTCCTTAAAATATGTCACTGGATGCAGTTTCATACCTACCTTACCAGCTTCTTGGTGTCAGCTTTTTTGAGTGGTTATTCTGCTATTATATGAAGGTAAATACATAAGGTAAATTCTAATTTTTTTACTGTGGTGAACTTCCAGTGTGTCCATTCTTCCAGCTCCACTATATAAAATGCCGTGAAAATGAGCTACATACAGTAGTAAATGCACTTATGACTAACAAACAATATTATAATAGTAACTGGCAAAGTGTGACAAACTCGGTCATCTGCCAGTTATGAACTCAAGTGTTTCACAGAAGTTCTTTAGTAGATTATGTTGCAGTTGGTTTCAATCAAAATAGAAGAAGAGGAAAAACGTTTGGTTTTAAACATACATTTTTAGTGAAATCTGAATGTATGGCTACAGTTTCAGCAGTACATAGGTGGTGAGGTATTGTTGAGAACACGAACATTCTCTCATTGCTTTAGTACAGGCTAAGGCAGAAATTAGCTGTTATAATTTGTTGGTTTGTATTTAATTTAACATACTGCAACCTATTTCAAGCATGTTTTCCTCATCATCAGATATTGATGCATGTTCAAGATTGTTACTTAAAGATAAATTGTCTTAGCGTAGAACTGTTTTGTTCACTGTTCACTGCTGAAGTGGCTATTGAAGTATAAGTCAGTCGTACACTTACATTTTTGGTGTCCCATGCTTCATCTGCATCCACAGCACAGTGAGTGAGTGGTTTATGATGTTACACTAGTGCACTGCTTAATCTGACACAGATATGAACGTAATTATTCCACACAAATGTGGTCCTTAAACTCGGCCAGCATGACAACAGTGCATTAAAAAGTAGGTTGTTTCCCTTACGGTAAGTTACAGGAGACATTTAATTTATTTGTTAATACCAACTAGTAGGCTAAGCGAAAACTTTAATTTTGCTACGCTCTATTGTTTACTCTGCACGGATTATTCAGGCATCAAAAATACAAATAAATATCTAGTGAACTACTTTAATTCAGCTCTAGTCCTGAAAGTCCATTGACTAGCACTGGATTGCCAAACACCTTTCCGACAGCATTTAATACATAATTGTTTTTCAGACAGTACATGTAATGGGACGTTATCTGCATCCATTCATTAGTCATTTTCTTGTGATGCAGCTAAATCATGTCAAATACATATGACTCAAAGTGAAACGTCTATTGCTTCAAATAACTTATGGGCAGTATATTTCATAACAGTGGAAACAATACTGCAGTAGACTGATTACTTAACTAACTGTAACATATAGAAACTTTGCAATAACTGTCATTTCCTTTGTGTAGCAGGTGGTAATTTGCCTAAGCATTTATCTGCAGAATTAATGCATTTACCATAAGAATTAATTCTGAGTCTTCTTATTACTAACGAGATAGTGCTTCGTATATTCGATTGAGCAGATTGATGGGGGTTTCCCTTCGAACATTAAGCGTTTTTGTTCCATTCAGTGCTTGTTTTTGATGGAAATGTGAGGCGGTAAGTAGCAAAGATTTTCGTATTTACACAACATTGCATAGCGGAAGGCATCAACACACTATCTTTATTTACGTAGTCAGTACTAGATAAAGTGCACCAACACTAATCTCGTGCATAGCTGTGGACAGCATGATGCCACACCATTCTCTGAGCATCCGTACCATTCTTCTTGTCACTGTCATCTAAATGCAATGGTTACATTATAACTGCTGTTGACGCTTTGTAAAGAAATGTAAAAAGTGCCTTATAGATGAGAATTTATATTTTCAGTGTGCCTTGATTCTTGCGTTTGATCTAAATAAATTACTGACAGTTTCATACCAGTGGGCCCCTTCAGTTATTGAATTATTTGTATGGGAATTATCTAAGCATAATTGCTGGAGCTCTCTACTGCTTCGAGTAATACACAATTTTGGGATGAATACAACTCAGAAAGTGAAGTTAATTTGATTTTCTGTCCATGTCCTGTCAACTTACTGAATGCTTCTGTTGCCTCACCTGTGAATTCTGTAAAGTGTTGTGGTAACTGCAAGTAAGTGCTGAATGCGCACATGTGAAGAGACGATCACTGCAGTAAGAGTGGGCAGGGGGAGGATCTACTCTCTATCCTTGTATGTCCTCATACCATAATGAATAAGGCAACACAGGATTCAATCACAAGAAAACCTCATTGTCTGCAAATCCATAAAGAAGAATTTGTGAGCGGTGAAAGAAGAGACTCTTGTGTTTTATAATGTTTCCGATCAGGATTGCTATTAGAATCTGGTATCTTATTATGCTCCACAACCCTAAAAAGCTTTATTTTCTCACTTCATATTGAAACAAGTGCATCTATGCGAGAAGGCAATGAAATATACGCTACTCAGAGAAGCTGTTTACTTTGTTGAGTAGATTCTCTTCCTATTGGAGTCAGAAGAATGTCATCAATTACTGACATATATTCTGATGACTAATCACGATACTGATACCACATGCTCCATTGGATATGGGAATAGAGTATCAATTTGGCTATGCAAAGAATGTGCAGATAGTGATGTCGGCACACTGCATTCAGAGGCAAGATGATCTCTTTCTGTTGGTATCTTAGTGTATGCTGGAGTATCCGTCAGTCAGTGAACATAAACAAATTGTGCTCCGTTTATCGCTGCACTTGTCTTGACTCAAAATATCCAGAGTGCGCTGTCTTTCCCCAATTCTATTAGGTACCTCCTCATTAGTTACGTGATCTATCCATCTACTCTTCAGCATTTTTCTGTAGCATCACATTTCGAAAGCTTCTATTCTCTTCTTGTCTAAACTATTTATTGTCTATGTTTCACTTCCATACACGGCTACAGTCCATACAAATACTTTCAGAGAAGACTTCCTGACATTTAAATCTATACTCGATGTTAACAAATTTCTCTTCTTCAGAAACTCTTTTCTTTCCATTGCCAGTCTACATTTTATATCCTCTCTACTCCAACCGTCATCAGTTATTTTCCTCCCCAAATAGCAAAACTCATCTACTGCTTTAAGTGTCTCATTTCCTAATCTAATCCCTTAGCATCACCTGATTTAATGTGGCTACATTCCATTATCCTTGTTTTGTTTTTGTTGATGTTCATCTTATATCAAGACACTGCTCATTCTGTTCAATTGCTCTTCCACGTCCTTTGCCATCTCTGATAGAATTACAGTGTCATCGGCAAATCTCAAAGCTTTTATTTCTTCTCCATAAATTTTAATTCCTACTCCAAATTATTCTTCTGTTTCCTTCACTGCGTGCACAATATACAGATTGAATAACTTCGGGGAGAGGCTACAAACCTGTCTCAGTCCCTTCCCAACCACTGCTTCCCTTTCATGCCCCTCGACCCTTATAACTGCGATCTGGTTTCTGTTCAACTTGTAATTAGCCTTTCGCTCCCTGTATTTGACCCCTGTCACCTTCATAATTTGAAAGAGAGTATTCCAGTCAACATTGTCAAAGTCTTTCTCTAAGTCTGCAAATGCTAGAAAAGTAGGGATGCCTTTCTTAATCTACCTTCTAAGATAAGTTGTATGGTCAATATTGCCTGGTGTTCCAACATTTGCACGGAATCCAAACTGATCCTCTCCAAGGTCGGCTTCTACCAGTTTTTCCATTCGTCTGTACAGAATTCATGTCAGTATTTTGCATCTGTGACTTATTAAGCTGATAGGTCAGTAATTTTCACACATGTCAACACCTGCTTTCCTTGGGATTGGAATTATTATATTCTTCTTGAAGTCTGAGGGTATTTTGCCTGTCTTGTACATCTTGCTCACCAGATTATAGAGTTTTATCATGGTTGGCTCTCCCAAGGGTATCAGTAGTTCTAATGGAATGTTGTCTACTCCTGGGGCTTGTTTCAACTTTTATTTTTCAGTGCTTTTTAAATTCTTCACGCAGTATCACATCTCCTATTTCATCTTCATCCACATCCTCTTTCATTTCCATAATATTACCCTCAAGTATATTGCCCTTGTATGGACACACTGTATACTGCTTTAACCTTTCTGCTTTCCCTGTCTTGCTTAGAACTGGTTTTCCACCTGAGCTCTTGATATAAACTTTATGTAAGTGTCTTTTAATTGTGCCTGTCTGCAACTTAACGTGTTTTATTTATGGTAAGTAGCAGTCTGTCTCTTCCTATGTTGTTGAATATTAACGATTGACGAGTCTTTTTGTACCCCAATCGGAAGAGAATGTTGTTGCAAAGCAACACACACAAAAGACCCTTTTTGCACTCTATTGTAGTACACAAGTAAATAGCTTTTCTGGGACCCATATACTTTGTTTCCTTTTCTCGTAGCAATGCACTTGTTTCATTACGAAGTAAGAAAAGCCTTTCAGGGTTTGGAAACATAACATGATACCATACTCTAATTGCAGTCCCAATTGGAAACATTATAAAACCAAAGAGTCTCTCTTTTTTTTCCTTGCATGACTACTGCACACAAGCTATTATTTGTGGATTTGCAGTCACGTAGTTTTTCCTGTGAATACACCTTGTTTTACTTGACTCATTACTGTATGGGTACATCTAAGGATGAAGAGTAACCCCCCTCCCTTAGTGCAGTGAACACCCCCACCCCCCTCCCCTTTGTGCAGTGAACATCTCTACACATGTGTGCATTCAGCACTTACTCACAGTTACCGTAACACTTCACAGCATTTATGTATGAGGTGCCACTAGTGTCAGATCAGTCGGAGAGCTTTCAGTAAGTCGACAAAACATGAACCAAAAATCCGATAGACGACACTTAGCAAGTCACATTCATCCTAAATGCAGTATTACTCAAAGCAGTCAACTGCTCCAGTAGTTGTGCTTATATAATTATCAAGCAAATAATTTGGTAGCCAAAATGATATGCTAGTGTGAAACTGTGGAAATTGGTAATGTAAATGTACAGCTGACTTACTAAAAGTGTATGGCACAATATCACATCACAATAACTGAAGGAACATTATCCGTAACCCGCACAGGCTGTGATTTCAATCACAACAAACGATGAGACACAGCTCCACTCTCACAGCAGGTGCCACAGGCAATTGATTTCTGGCCACTCACTGGCACCGCTTCCCCTAAAATACTTCAGTAGCCACTCCAGGAGGAAATAGTGAACAAAACAGTTCTATGCTAAGAGAATTTTTCTTATAATAACATGCTTGAAATAGGTTGCAGTATGTTAAATTAACCATAAACAAAAAATTATAACAGCTAATTTGTGCCTTAGCATGTACCGAAGCAATGAGAGAATGTTAGTGTTCTCACTTCCTATGTACTGCTGCAACTGTAGCCATGCATTCAGATTCCAATAAAAATATATGTTTAAAACCAAATGTTTCTCCTCTTCTTCTAGTTTAGTTGTCACTGACTGCAACAAAATCCACCAAAGAAATCCGATGAAACACTTGAGGTCATAAGTGGCAGATGACTGATGGAGTTTGCCGTACTCTGCCAGTTACTATTATAATATTGTTTGTCAGTTATAAGTGCATTTATGTCACTCATTTACACTGCATTTTGAATAGTGGAGATGGAAGAATGGACACATTGGATGTTCACCACAGTAAAAAATTAGAATATACCTTATGTATTTACCTTCAGATAACACCAGAACAACCACTCAATAAAGCTGACAATAAGAAACCAATAATGTAGGTGTGAAACTACATCCGGTGTTTGAGTACATACTTGTCATTCTTTCAGTATTTATAATCGTAATGACAGTTCTTTTTTTTTTTTTTTTCTTTTTTTTTCTTTTTTTTTAAGGCTGACTTACTCCAGACATTATTGTGTACATTTTTCGTTCCTTATTCCTTGTCCTGATGACAACTGCTTCTCCTTTCGAAGGCCAGATTTTTTACCTGTTTTGTGACAGAACTACAGGCAGTCAGATCCAAAATGAATAAATAAATTATAAGCTATGAAATGAAATATTTGCGTACTGTTTCCTTTTGACCTAGGGCAGCAGATAAACACAGAACATTTCGATGCTCAGAGTGAGCGATATCTTATTCATTCATGTTGTTATGGGTACACTCGTGTTATAGTACTTCCTGTTTTATTAAAGTACACTTTCGTCATAAGGTTACCATGGTAAGTTGAATTCCAGTTCTTAGTTGTTGGCAAGAAATACTGGCTGTGATAGACACGACCCTGAGATGATTTTATAGTGCACAACGTCCTTATTGAGCCACCAGCTGCAAAATGTTTTATTCACACTGCCGTTTGCTTGAGGAGAAGTCTTTTCTTATGGCTCAGCCATCAGTTTCCTCTAAAGAAGTTAAGATGAAGATGTCATAACTAGACACTAGTAGCAATACTGCAAAGGAATTCCCAATGAGGGAAATGGTAATGTTCAAGCTAAAATGCAGTAAGAGAGAGCCCTTCGATTTTTGTTGCTTTAATTTTGAGCCTGTTGTACTCCTACAGCTGACTTCTGAACCTTTTCTGTTGAATGCAAATTGTATACTATAGTTTAATGATTGTGCTTCATCACATATATCAGTTATCGAGACTTCTTGAATATAGAAAATGAGTCATGACAGAACAAATGACATTTCTTGAAACAGTAAAATTCTTTGCTGATGTTTTTTGCCCAAAAGCACTTCTTTTACACAGTGCATGTGTTCGAGCTGTCTTGCTGCCTTCATACCTCTGTTAAACCCTGAGCAAACAACGCGTTACAAATGCTAGACTTTTTTCCACTTGTGATTCTGTTTTACAACTCCTGAACAACATTCATAAGTTTCGAGCATGATAAATCCAAAAATAACTGCAAGTTAAAAGGACTTCAAATTGAAAAGTGACAGTTGATAAACAACAATGTAGGAAAATATAGATTGCCCATAAAAAAGACACGTCAAGTTTCAGACAGGCAGGATTAAAAGACATATAGCTTTTGGGCCAATCTTCGTCAGTAAAGAGAGACATACATGCAAGCAAGCACGCCTCATGCATACACGACTGCCAACTCCAATGTGGCAGGCTGGAATGCAGCATCATGCGAGATGCAAGCAGCAATCTGGAGGGAGTGGGGAAGGGAACACATACATACAAGCAAACACACCTCATGCACACATGACCACCAACTCCAACACCTTGGGCTGGAATGCAACATCATGTGTGATACAAGTAGCAATCTGGAGGGGGTGGGGAAGGGGAAGGGATAGTAGTATACATGTGTGGAGAGAAACGAATGCTATCTGGTGGGGTGTGTAGGGACTGGACTGTCAGCAGGTACAGTGTCAGGAGGCTGTGGGGCAGAGTGGTTTGGGAGGGGGGGGGGGGGAGAAAGGAACAAAAAAGGAGAGGAGTGGGGAAAGATGGGTGGGTGCTTTGGCAGAGGGTTGCAAATAAACAGCATGGGAGATGAGAATGGGAATGAGTTGATAGGACAGACGGGATGTAAACTTTTGGGTGGAGGGTGTGAGGACAGTATGTTACCATAGGTTGAGGCCGGGGTAATTATGGGAGAGGAGAATGTGTTGTAAGGATAACTCTCATCTGCACGGTTGAAATAAGCTGGTGGTGGAGGGAAGGATCCAGATGGCTCAGTTAGTGAAACAGCCATTGAAATCGAGTGTTACATTGTGCCACAGGGTGGTCTACTTTGCTATGGGCCACAGTTTGGCAGTGGCCATTCATCCTGGTGGACTGCTGGTTGGTAGCCATACCAATGTAAAATGTTGTGCAAGGATTGCAGCAGGGCTGTGCAGTTATTGCAGCAGAGCTGGTAAATGACGTGGCTGCTTTCGTAGGTGGTTGGCCTCTGGTGGGGTAGGCTACACCTGTGACAGAACTGGAATTGGAAGTGCTGTGTGGGTGGATCGGGCAGGTGTCACACCTTGGTCTTCCATAGCCTTGTGGCAAGGATTTGGAATTGGGAGTGGCATTGGGATAGACTAGGATGTTGTGGAGATTGGGTGAGTGACAGAAAACAACTCTAGGAGGCGTGGGAAGTATCTTGGGTAAGATGTCCCTCATTTCAGGGCGCAATGATAGGTAATGAAAGTCCTGGTGAAGATGTGGTACAGTTGTTCCAGTCCGGGGTGGTACTGGGTGATGAAGTGGACTGTCCTTTGTGGTTTTTGGGGGCTGTGGGAGGATTGGGGTTGTGACGGGAAATGGCTTGGGAGATCTGTTTGCAGACTAGGTCTGGGTGTTAGTGCCTGTCAGTGAAGGCCTTGGTGAGACTGTCAGCATACTTAGCAAGGAAGTTTTTCTCACTGCAGATTCGCCATCCCTGAGTAGACAGTCTATATGGGAGAGATTTTTTGATTTGAAAGGGATGACAATTGTCAAAATGGAGGTACTGTTGGTGGTTTGTGGTGACAGAGGTGTGGATGGAGCAATAGGAGGAGGTCTACCTTCTTAGATGTTGGCTACCTTAAGAAAATTACTTGCACTTAGCCTCTGAAACAACCAGCTGGTGATACATTTTTTCATCTACGATTGTACTTTGATTGTTAAATACAAAATGCAATGTACAGAGTTCATTTTGTTATTAAGATGTTGTGAGTACTGAGTTTGTTCTATAAGGTAATTCATCTGTGTTAGTGTTCTGCGTGTTAAATTTACTGCAAGTGTGCCATATGTTAAATTGCTTCATGTCCAAACAAAAACTCTGTTGTGTATTTGTGCCTCTTGCTTGCCTGCTGTAATGAATGATTAGTGAATGGGTTTTACTAGATAATTTTCATGGTTGCATTATTTCTTTTCATGATTTCGTATGTCTCAATGTGACCCATCCTTGAAGTAACCTTTATTGTTTTCCCCCTACATATACATATCAGAGAATGCTACCTCTATTACAATAAAAACTAGGCATGAGATAATTTTTAAAAAAGTGAAACAGGTAAATTAACAATGAGAGCTACAGCAATGGAAACAATAAATCTGAGATACCCTGAAAATCTGTGGCTTTATATCTACACAGATGATTCATTAATAGAAAAAAAGTTGGTGCAAGAATATACACAGGGCTGGTTTGGGACACAAATGACACAAGCCGCCATTTAGGGTGCCAAGCTAAGAGGGGTGCTGGAGGCACTAAAATTGTAAGACTTCCATATTGGACCTAAAATAATTTGTATTGGCTGCTTGGGGCCCTAAGCTGAGAGGGGTGCTCTCAATTGCATGATTTGTATCCCACTTAGTAGTGAAAACTGACACATGTGAAATGAAATGTAAGTGGAAATGGGGGACGGAAAATGATGATTCACTTGTGTGACAAAATATTGATGGTCGGCCATGAACACACAGCAAAATTTTGTCTCCTTATCAAACTTTGGAACCACACTACTCAAAGTTTAAATTTAAGCCAGCTGAAGCCATTAGAAGCAGTCATAATTTTGTGATTCCAGAACAGAAGTATCACCATTATCAGTGACAAAGATCCAAAAATCATTCATGTTAAAACAGTCCAAGATGTAATAAAGTCTATAAAACAGAATAACAAGACAACTGCAGTTCAGTGGCTTAGGTGGTAATGAGCAAACAGATTTTCTACCCAAAAAGTGCACAAAAATTACACTGATTGGGAAAGCTCACTGCAAGAAAATTTCGTGAGAGGTAGAGATCTGGGAAACTTCATGGACAACTCATTAGTACTTGATGGTTTAAGAAGAGAACTGGTAGCCATATTCGACACTACTGGACATGACTGTGTCGCCATCTGCCTGCACAATATCTCTATTCTGCCATCTCTAGAATGTGTTGTCACAAGATTGGTTCAGCCATGACTAAGGAAAGTGTAAAAATGTTAAAATTGATTATAATTCAGACTAAACACCATTCCATTACGAAGGAAGAAGGTGAATGATAACCAAGTGCCAGTACATTAAACTAGTAATACGTTAATCATGTATGTCTGAACTACAGCGATCTTCAGTTCATAAAAAAGAATAAGGAATCACAAAAAGGCAGAAGGAGATTCCAGTGGATACGTGAAACAAATGTACTCACTAAAATAAAAGTACCACCTTGGAAAGATGAACTCCACTACCCCATTCAATAACTATTTGATACATTTGCTTTTGCATTACAGACAGCCTGTCATTGCACAATTCACATAGGAAAAACAGCCATAATTATTCCTAGCAGTTTCTTCTCGGTGGCTCTCACTGATTTGCCCTTCCAGTTGCATGAGAAGTGGTTGATTCAACAGGTGTTAGTGTGCATTGCAGCTGGTTGCTTGCCACTGCGGTAGCTCCAGGGAAGTCTCTCCCACACATACTCACATGCTGCTTTTTATGTATGTAGACACACGCATTAGCCTTTTCATTGCTGCTTAACACCCACAAACATAGCACACATCTCCTACTCCCCTTCACTGTGTCCAACTCTTCCTCATACCTCTATCTGTCCGTCTCCTCCTCCTCCTCCTCCTCCTCCTCCTCCTCAATCTCTCTTCCTCTTTATCTCCTCCTGCTCCCTCCCCTCTTCATTTGTAATTTTTTCCTCGCTCCTCTCTCTCTTTCCATCTCCTCCTTCCCACTACTTCCTGAGTTGTCAGCCTCTTTTATGGACCTGCTTTGGATGGGCCACAGGTTTCGATGGGGATGGGATTGGGATTAGATGGGGGAGGGGAGGTTGAGATGGGTGGTGGACGGAATGGATGGAAAGAGTGGAGCAGGTGGGGTGGGTAGGGAGAGAGGGTGGTAGGATGGGATTGACAGGGGGAGGTAGGCAGGAGAGGATGTATAGGGAGTGTGTAGGAAGGAGGAAAAGGGCAGGAGGGAATGGAAGGGGGAGGGGGAAGAGAATATGAGCAAAGAGAGAGTGCGCATTATGAGTTGGGAAGGAGGAGATGGACAGAGAGGAGGGACAAGAAGATGAAGAGACTGGAGATGGCGAGATAGGGGTGAGAGAGGAAGAGTTTGACATGGGGGGGGGGGGGGAAGAGGAGGAGGAGGAGGAGGAGGAGGAGGAGGAGGAGGAGGTGGAGGTGGTGGTGGTGGTGGTGGTATGTGCAATGTATATGTTGAATGCATACACATGTGAAGCCGTGGGGAAAAGGTGTGTGTGTGTGTGTGTGTGTGTGTGTGTGTGTGTGTGTGTGTGTGTGTGTGTGTGTGTGTGTGTGTTTTTGAGGTTTTGATTGGTTTAGTTCTTCAAGTGTTAAGACACTCCTTGTTGATAACTTTTAATGGTCTGGGCAGATTGCAGTGAGTTCCCCCAGTTAGCGAGTTTTAAGTAGAAACCTGTACCCCGAGAATGAGTGGTTAAGTCATCTTAGACTATCTGTCTGTGGAATTATGGTGGCGGCAGCAGCAGCACCATTAACTTGCTGAGCTTCTGCAACTGTTGACATCTTGAGAGTAACCACAGCATCAGGTGCCACCATCCACAGAACCACCACCCATTGACTCAACCACCCCCTCCCCCCACTCTGGCTTATATATCTTTTGATATAGGAGCTTTTCTGTCCATCAACCCTACTTCATTGAAACCTGTTAAGTTGATTCAGTGTAGACTGCACATTTTGAGCATAAATCGCATGTTGTGGCAGTGCACATTAAGTTAAATCAGCGACGAAAGCAGCGTAGAGAATCATACGCAGAATGGATAGCAGTTACATGCTTGTCTAGGCATGTTGAGTTTGATTGTGGTCATTGTGACATTGCTTACTTGGTTTCCATTACCTGTCATGTAATTACTTAGTTAGCCCCAGATAAGTCATCTCAAGATAAGCCTTTAGAGTTGCCTAACCCTCTCTAGCAGATGTGACACAGTTAGGACAGCCGCACGAGTTGTCTGCGATGGCCCAGGAAGCTCGTTTATGTCAATGAGTGCCACATAGTGGAACTGGATTGTAGTTCTTCCCATAGTCCATCATGAGCCAACACCAGCACAGTCTCATTCACTAGGGCCAGGTGTGCCTGATTCAACTGTAGTTGTCAGAAAGTGGTCTGGCTGCCACTCTATTAAGTAACTTAATAAGGTAAATATTAGCAATGAGCCATTGGACTGACCTTCACACAAAATGCACAGTGATTGTCACAGTTCCTAGTCCAGTACAGCAGATAGTAACAGCCATCTCTCCTCAGTGTCAGAGTGTCCCTTTGATTATTATATATTTTTTGTGTTGGTTGATGTACCCTACAAAAATGGCAGAAATGTCCACATTTAAATAAAGTTAGTTTCAAGTGCAACCAAAGGGCCGACATAGTTGATGTCTGTACTACGCAGCACAATGTTTGCAATATTGACCAGTTGTCAATTAACGCACTTTCCATGTCGAGCTTACGTATCCTATGGTCACCAACGAATTCTGTTGAGAGTTCAACTGGTTGTGAAGACAAAATATAAGAATATGGAGAGCTAAGTAAGATAATTAGTGGTTGGTTCCACTTTAGCTTCAAATATTTTTGGATTGGACACTTTTACAGAATTTGGTTTTCAAATTGTTAATCACATTAATTTGGTGCACCAGTAATTCCTTTTCACGATCTTGAATCTCTTTCATAGTCCCACAAACAGTCATTGGAGCCAGTGTTGGATAAAGCAAGGGATTTTTTACCCTACATTCATCTTAAGCTGTCTGTGACCCCAAAGTTTTGCCTTGCTAGCCCTTTGCCATTTGCTATGAGAGGTGTAATTATAGCTGAATTGGACAGACTACAGGAATTTAGGGGTTATTTCATCTGTAGCATCAATTCAATGGGCAACTCTGTTATTACTGGATAAAAAACCCAATGGTGCAATTCAGTTGTGCAGTGTTTTTAAAGCCACAATTAATACCCAGAGTGAGCTGGAAATTTATCCAATCCTTTGCCTTGAGGAGTTATTGGTGAGGTTAGCTGGTGAACACAATTTTTTGGAGGTCGATTTGAGAGATGCATATCTGCAGCTGCCCTCAGTGCTAAAGTCACAGCAGCTGCTCTTTACTAACAGGCTGTTTGGCCTCTAGTAGTTTCAGACCGCCTTGTGGTGTTGCATCAGCTACAGGAATTTTTCAGCATTTTATATATCAGTGTGTTCACTATTTCCCAAAATGTGCAACTTATCTGGATGATTTAATTGTCACAGGTTCCATCATGGAAGGACATTTCCAAACTTTACAGGCAATGGTTCAAGTGCTGGAGGACAGTGGTCTGCTTTGCAAGGGAAAGTGAAGACTCTTGCACCCAGTGTCAAGTATTTAGATCATGTCTTAAGTAAGGAGGGCATGTCACAGCAATTAATAAGTTGCGCGTCCTTCAGAGCTTGAAGGAACTGCAACCATTCCTTGCAAGGTGAACTATTATAAGAAATTCATACCAAATGCACTGAAGATCTCACACACACTAAATCAGGTTTATAAGAAGGATATGAAATATGTTTGGTCAGATGCTTGTCAGCAAGATTTTTTTTGTGACTAAAATATTGTTTATGCTCTGCTCCTTGCCTTGCTACCTTTATCCAAAGAAAAGCTGAATACTGGCTACTGACATCGTAGAGTGGGATTGGAGCCATATTGTCTCTCAGAAATCCGAATGGATCAGAACAGCAGATTGCTTTCGCATCTAAGACCCTGTAGCCTCCCCAAAAGAATTACTCCCAGATAAAGTGGCTCTGGCTGTCATATTTTGTGTTAAAAAGTTTCACATTTTCTTGTATGGCTACAAATTTCACATCATGGATCATCAACTGTTGGTATTGTTGTTTAATCGTAACACCATAATCCCTGACAAGATGGCTCAGAGGCTACAGTGTCAGGCATTATTTCTCGGAAATTATTTTTCAATATCCATTTTATGCTCATGGCACAGCATGGTAATGCTAACGCTTTGTCCAGGCTGCCCATGGGTCCCGTTACGGAGTTTGATAGGGATAGGGTTTGTTTTACGATTGACAATGCTTTAGAAACAGTGTTGCTAGAATTTTCCATCACTGCCAAGGAATTAGCAGTAGCCACAAGTTGTCAC
Source organism: Schistocerca serialis cubense (assembly GCF_023864345.2). Lineage (NCBI taxonomy): Eukaryota > Metazoa > Arthropoda > Insecta > Orthoptera > Acrididae > Schistocerca > Schistocerca serialis. The sequence goes on from NC_064639.1 coordinate 463,740,994, forward strand.
ACCAGTTCAAACAGGATGGTCTGCAGAGCTCCCTAAGGATGTCCATCAAGATTTTCTACCTTATTTCCGCATGAAAGAGTGGCATAGTAAATGTCAGGGAGTGTTCTTGCTTACAACAGAGGAGAAGTGCTGCGTTGTAGTACCACCTTCACTTAGATGTGCATTGAGGCAGTATCAAGCCTGTGTACAGAACCAAATGACTCCTCCACAGAAGTTTTCACTGTGGCCTCAACCGTGGGATAAAGTACACGTGGATTTTTCCAGTCCTTTTCTTGGGGAAATGTGGTTGATAATGGTGGATGCTGTTTTCCAACTTTGCATATATAGCATGCATGAGTACCAACGCCAGCAACATTCACCATTGGGTGTTCATGACCATATTTGCAGTAGGGGGTGCACCAACCATGCTGGGCTCTGATAATGGCCCCCCAGTTTATCACATCCGAGTTTCAGGCATTCTGTTGTCACAATGGTATCCAGTACCTGACCTCTGCACCCTTCCATCCAGCATCCAAGTTAGAGGCAGAGTGGATGGTCAGGACATTTAAGACCCAAATGAGGAAGGCAGTGAGTGCAAATCATGCTGGTGGATGATGCTCTCTTGCACTACTTAGCCGTGTACAATACCATCTCTGTAAATGTGAGTAGTCTGGCGGAGCTTCAGTATGGCCAGTGCCCGAGAGTTGTTAGATCTCTTGCAACATACTCCCTGCCCTCAGCAGTCATGTTCCCATGATTCCGGAATAGTATGTTGGTTTAGGCTTGTGTAGTTGTGTGTGAACTGGGGTGGATGGGAGGAGTGATAATCCAACACAGTGATCAGCAACTTTTTGAGGTCACAGTCGGAGACAGTATGTGTAGGAGACACAGAAATGAATTAAGAGTGCGACATGAGCATAGCCAGCAGTACCCTAGGGAGAAAATTTTGGGGCCTATAACATAAATGACTGATGATAATATTTCCCCCTCAGCATATAAGTGCAGGCGCTCCCGCCGCCACCACCACCACTACCACCACCACCACCACCACCACCACCATCATGATTACTTAATTTCATGGTAGTGTTCATCTTTTACATTGCAGGGAGAGCAACCAAAGGGGGTTGAGTCAACACCTGCTACATCACCTCCACATCCCATTGAACACATCGGAAAAGACTTGCCTTATTTTGAGCCACCCTTAGCCTTGGCTGCCACATCTGAAGATAATGACATCTAAATGGGACCACTGGCTAGGCTTCCAGTCTCCCCCCCCCCCCCCCCCCCCCCCCCTTCCCCCCAATTGTTTAAGACACAGACCTAGGCACTGTTGTACTTACAGCCCATTACAGGGGGAGGGATTTGGCATCCATTCCTGCCAATAATGCCATGGCAACAAAGGACACAGAACCAACAATGCTGCTAGCCAGCAAATGGTTATGATGGCTTCAAACATGGTGCGCCCATGCTGTTTGTGTTGGAAGGAGCATCTGGTGTCAGGCGAGAAGGTAGAAGGCTGCTGCTGATTTGGTTCACTTGTGTGTTCACTAGTTCAGAAGCCAGACCTGCTAACATTGTGCTACACATAGACAGTTGCTTGTTTAGGGATATTTCTTTCTCACAGTTTGCTCTCTTTGTCATATTACATGTGCTGTTGACATTTCTGGTATGTGTACAGCTTCGATTGGTTTATTTCTTCAGACATCAGAACACTTGCCATTGTCAACTTGGTACAGCGGAACATAGTGCAGTGTATTTGTCAAGATTGTGAGTTTAAATTAGGCTGGTGCATAAGTTCATTGTGTTTTTGTTTTGCATGTTGGTATCCCAGTTGCTGTAGGCTTATTTAGCAATTGTAATTTTTTATTTTTAGTGCACTGTTTGCTATTTGAGTTTATATATTATTATTTCGAGATAGTGAGTGGAGCTGTGGATGCTAGGAAATGGAGTGCCAAGTGGAGAAATTGGAACATTGCCGACATATTATTCTGTTTGTGTTCAGTAGAGGGGTGACAGCAGCAGAGGCAGCCAGAAACATTTGTGCCATGTATGGGGATTATGCCATTGGACAGAACAAGGCAAGAAAATGATTTTCTCATGTTAAGGAGGATTGTTTTGACATTAATGACTCTCCACGTTTGATGAAGATTGTTTAAATGCATTAATCAAAATGATCCAAGTCAGTGTACTTGAGAACTGCCAGATGTAATGAACTGTGATCATTCCACTGCCATGCAACATTTGCATGCAGTGGGGAAAGTTCAAAAATTGGGTTTGTGGGTACTGCATACTTTAAGCCAAAAACCACAAAAATCAGCAGTTGGCCACATGTGCGTCTTTGCTTGCACATCATCAATTGATTCGTGAACAATGCTGACCATGCCTGTCCTGCATTGTTATTGGTGACGAGAAATGGTGTCTCTATGCTAACATAAGGAAAAGAAGGGAATGGTTAAACTCAAACAAAGCACCAACTCCCTGTACGAAGATCTGCCTACATCCACAAAAGATAACATTGTGCATCTGGTAGGACAGGGACAGTGTGGTGTACTGTGGTTTGCTTCCCAAGGTGTAATCATCACTGCTGATATTTACTGTCGACAACTGAGACATCTTGCAGATGGAATCCAAGAACTTTGATGAGGAAGACTCGATGAAGTGATGGTGCTCTGTGATAATTTCTGCTCACATTCTGCTAGACTGACAAAACACACTGTACAGGAGTTGGATTGGGAAGTCATTCTGCACCCACTTTCTTCACCTGATCTTGCGCCCTCAGATTTTAACCTTTTCTGCTTGCTATTGAACAACCTTCAAGGAAGTTTCTTTCTGGATGAAAATGTGCTCCATTCGTGGCTTGATGAGTTCTTTGCCTCGGACACACGATTTCTACAGATGTGGAATCAAAAAGTTACCCCAGCATTAGCAGAGCGTTGTAAATAGTGAAGACAATATATTATGGATGACTTAAGTCTTTGAAATGTGTATCTGTTGTGCTTAATGAACATACAGAAAAACACTATGAACTTGTGCACCAACCTAATACTTTAAAACCGTACTACAGGAACAAGTTGCAAAAGTATTGGCGTATCTTGTGGGGGCTACATGTGCAGATGGGGATGGCTGACCAGAAAGAAGGGGCTGGGAGAAGATAAAGTGGGAGAGGATGAGGCCGGCAGAGAGTGCGAGGGAGGTTGTGAGGCCGGCAGAGAGTGCGAGGGAGGGTGAGAGGCCGGCAGAGAGTGCGAGGGAGGGTGTGAGGCCGGCAGATAGTACGAGAGAGAATGAGGTGGACAGGGGAGCGATAGATTGAGCAGAGGCGGTGGGGGGAGGGGGAGAGGTGACCATAGAGGTTGGGGGGGGGGGGGGAGGGGGGGCAGGGGAGAGGTGGAATATATCTGTTGAACAAGTATATGAATGAAGGTGTGAGGAAAAGACTGGATGGCTTGCCCATTTCTTTAGATTTGGTTCTTGCCATCATTTTCTTTCTGGGGTTTCACATTGCCTTGTGTCCTCTGTCATTTTATGGATGGTGGATGCGTATTTACTTGCAACTTTCAAGGCGGAAGATAAGGACAATTTATTATTTATCCTCATGGAGATCTATTCATTATTTAAGGTCCATAGTCCTCACAGGTGAATGGACACTGCAACACTCTGAAATAGTCAAGTTAGGTTAGTTCTAATTGTAAACTTCGTATCTTCTTTTGGACCTCCTGTTCTTCATGTGAAGATGTGAATTTGTGGTCACTAAACTACTTGTGACTGAATGTGTAATAAATTGATTTCTGGCAGCTGCTGCACTTTTGTCATTTGAGTGAAATTCATAGTAGAAAAGAGGACACTGTTCCAAGATCAGTTGTTCACAATTTATGAAGGTATGATATTAGTGAGTCACAGGTGACTTATCCAGTGTTAAACAACTAAAATTTTTATAGCTGGAGAATGCAATTATTATTTTTCATACTTTTCAGTTTGATGAGTTTGTAATAATTTCGAAGTTCAGGGTTGTAAATAAATAATTGTTCTTCAAATAAAAACTGTGATCTCTCTAACATTTTTTCCCACAATTATTTTCTATCAGTTTTTTGAATGTGGGATACGTATATCGACTCTAATCTGAACTGAGAACGCAGGCTATGTATATTGGCTGAATCTTAATAGAGATTACTCAGTTTATTCGATACTAACAGACTGCTTCAGTTGTGTTTCAACTGCAAAACCAAACTGAGCATTTACATTATGTTGATTGCAGAGTTCAGTAACAATGCTTTTTTTGTTTAACTTATTTTGTTATTGTAATAAAGTATAAACAAGGCTCTTGGCATTGTGGATCCCGTCTTCTTGTGGTCTCTGGTCATTGACTAATACATTGACTGGCACTATAAAACACTGTGTTAATAAAGGAAAGCAAAACTGTATTGTCATAATCTCATAAACTCCATGTGAAACAGAAAAGAAACCGAACTGTGTGAATATACTGAAATAAAACTGATGTAAATACATTGTAATATAAATTTATAAACATTTACTTGATGTTGCTCATATGGAAAAGAAATCAGTGCTACCACCAAAATTTCTGATGCCACATTGGGCATGTTATAACAATTACTAACTCTTCATGTGTTTCAACGATGGAAATTCCTATAAGAAATAGGTCAGGTGCAAGTAGGACTTGCCCTCTGAGGGTTCAGTACGCACTTATGTATATAGACAGTTCATCCATCCTGCAAATTGAGATTCTCAATGGTTGCCTGTTATCCAGATTCTTACTGGAAAGATATTGGTCCCAGGAATTCTAAGACTTTTGTGAATGTTTTGATTTTAAGGTTCAAGTTGGATAGTGGATGACAACAGAAATAATTTTTATGGGAAGTATTTACAAATTAACAATTTTTGAATTTTTTCCTTTACTTTTACTTTGTACCTTTGCTTCTAGCCAAATTTTATGATTCTAAGTCAGTGGGAAGCACACTATAGGGTTTGATGAGTGAATTTGTCAGTATCAAAATGTGACGTAAGTGGCCGTATTTTTTGATTGCACTGACTTATCTCACATTTATTATACCACTAAGGAACTATAGACCTTAGTATGTGATGTAAATTTCATCTTAATAAGTGATCCCATTCCTGAGAAAAAGTATTTTTAATGGTTGGACAGAAAGACAGACAGACGTACGGACAACATAGTGACCCTGCATGGTTTCCATTTTTACTGATGTACAGAACCGAAATAAAGGAAAGGTAATCACTTACCTGTAACTGACTGATGTGTGGAACATAGAAACACTCAACAGAATACAGTATTTACAGTAGCTTTTGAGCTCTTGCTCATTCTCTAGGAAATGGGCACACATTCACCCACTGTGTCTTACTGCATCTGCTGGTACGAGCATTTGTCTGGTTGTGTGTGTGAATGTGAATGTGTGTACTTGTGCTAGAGAAAAAACAAGAACTTGAAAGCTCGTGTAAATACTGTATTCTTTTGAATGTTCCTATGCACCACACATCAGCCAGCTATAGGTAAGTGGTGGCCTTTCCTTTATTTTATGTATTCTTTGTGTTTTGAGGGAGGTACCAATGTCAGCTACTGTTGGCACTGAAATGATTCAGTGGCCAGTTTTAACTGCTTCAGCATGTCTGAGCATGCTTTCTGTACAATCCAAATTCTCAACTTAGTGCACACTACTAAGTAGTATCTCTATTCATGCCTCATTTGCTTGCAGTGTTCACTGTATTCCTGCAAGAGGTTCAGACCCTATTGTGCATTCGCATGTCCGTCAGAACAGCATTTGTCTGTTTCAGTGGACTCTCCTGCCGGAAAGACACTTCGAATACCTATCTGATGGTCAAAACGTTAAGATTTCCTAAATTCCTAAGGGCAAATGCCAGGTTGGTTCATTTGAAAATGACCAGTATAGTTATCCTTACCCAATCCAAGTTGGTCCTTCATGGATTAATGGGTCCATCAGTGATAGGGCATTAAACCCTGTCTTCCTTCTTCATATGACTCCTTCATGCTATTTCAATTTTTCTGCCGAGGATTATATATGTCTGTATTGTTACAGAAGCTGCAATATTGTGAAATGCAATGTGATCATAATTTTGATGCTGTTGATTTAGAGTTGGCTCACTGGTTTTTAAACTTTGCAGCTCACAGGTAGTTAATAATATTTATGTGCTTAAAGATGAAGTGCTTGTTGATTGTATTACAGTGTGTATCTAAGACTGTAGTAAATGTAAAAGTAAAAAGTTTTATCTGTCATGTTTGGTGTTAATATACTTCTCCACGTTTAATTAGTGCCATTTTTAATTGTTTCAGAGGAAGACAGGTCATGGGTGAACTTCGTAGTAAATGGTGGTAAGAATTTAACTGCTGGTGTTGGACTGGAGTCACAACTGTTTCTTACTGTCGAAAATATGACCAATAGAAGACTTAAATGTCGAATGAAACTTCATAAAATAAATTCTCAAAATGTGGCACTTGATAGTAACAATCCTGCAGCACACATTAATTTTCCATCAAGAGAGGCAATAATAAATCCCAAAACTAAAAAAGAAGCAAAGGTGATTGTTATGAGCAAGATCATTTGTAATTGCTTAAAACTGTGGTGTGTGTGTGTGTGTGTGTGTGTGTGTGTGTGTGTGTGTGTGTGTGTGTGTTTAAATATTGAGGAAGAAATCGGAATTCACCATCTTACTGCTGTTTACTTTTCTTTTTTTGTCATGTAGATAGTGCTGGCCATAAGATTCCAGCAACTTAGTAGTGGCGAAAGTTTCTCAACGTCGTGGTGCCCTACACAAGGACTGATATTAAAAAATATATACATCCTTTTAAAAGGTGATCGGTTGCTGTTTGTACTTTCAGTAAAAGGCTGTCTATGTTTTCCTCAGCAATAATCTCATTGTGTGAACTTTCAGTACAGTATCTGTGATAACATTATCAAATGTTTGGATTCTTTCAGTTGTGCATACTTTTTTCCCTCCAGAAGAGGCTATTTAGAAGCTACAATAGACTCTCGCTAGTCCAGCCCTCAGTAGTCCGACCTCTCAGTAATCCGGCACACATCCAATATCACGTACACAATGAATTATCGTGCACAACAATACTTAGTGAAACAGCACTTTACATACTGTATTTGAAATTGTAGCTTTCTTTACAATTCGGAATCACATCTTCTAAAAGGAAAGACTTTACTCTAGACCTCAAGCAGAAACTCGAAATTTTGGATAAGTTAAAACGAGGTTCTTCACAGAAAGCCATTGGTGCTGAGTTCAGTGTTGGACGAGCAACAGTTTATGACATCAAAAAGAAAGAAAATGTTATTCAACAGTACTCAACACAAATGGATAGTGAGTTGAGAAAATGGAAGGTTATGTGAAAGAGTGAGAATGAAGAACTGGACGTAGCTGTTTATAGGTGGTTCATACAAGAATGCAGTAAAGGAATTCCAGTCAGTCGCCCGATTATAAAGGAAAAAGCAGCTGCATTTAACAACCAAGTTGGTGGTAGTAACTTGTTTGCAGCGAGCGAATGCTGGCTATCGAACTGGAAAAAGGACTCGGCATTCGACAGCTGACTGTCACTGGGGAAAGTTGCGCAGCTAATGATAAGGATGCTGATGAGTTTGAAAGATACAGAAAATAATAGAGGAAGTAGATTTAAGTGCTGATGCCTTGAATAATGCTGATGAAACATGACTCTCTTAAAAGATGCTTCCTTGAAATACATTAGCTGCCAAGAATGAGAAGGAAGCTCGTGGTTACAAGCAACAGAAATGGCGTGTAACATTAATGGCATGTTGTAATGCAAATGGGATTCATAAACAACCACTAACCGTGATTGGAAAATCCCAACATCCATGTTGTTTTTGACACACTGGCGTAAGTCTTCTAAGAGAGCAGTGTTGTGCTCAGACGAAAGTGTGGATGGACAGACAAATATTGTATCGGTGGTTCCGTGAAACGTTTGTACCAGCAGTGGAAAAGAGCTAAAGAAGAAAAGGTGTCCACTAAAAGCTATCCTTATAATTGACAATCCTCCCTGTGGTGTCACCGCCAGACACCACACTTGCTAGGTGGTAGCCTTTAAATCGGCCGCGGTCCATCAGTATACGCCTGACCCACGTGTCGCCACTGTCAGTAATTGCAGACCGAGCGCCACCATACGGCAGGTCTAGAGAGACGTACTAGGACTTGCCCCAGTTGTACAGCCGACTTTGCCAGAAGGGGATCACTGACAAATACGCTCTCATTTGCCGAGACGATAGTTAGCATAGCCTTCAGCTACATTTGCTACAACCCAGCAAGGCGCCGTATTCAATTGATATTGAGATTCTATTAATGTATCATCAAGAGCAATGTTCTACAAATGTGGATTAAAGTTAAGTATTCCAGAAGCTACGTACTTTTCTTTATAGCATTCATTACGTGTCCTGTTTCAGACCTCACGCCAGCCTGCGTGAGTTTAAGCGCGTGCCTTTCGGCTTCCTCTCATTGTGTCTAGGCTGTCTTGTCTAGACACAACGCTCCCAGTCATCCTTCAGATGTTTTTCTAAAGTCTGTTGGTGTACATGTATAAGCACTCTTTCTCCCAACCAGTGTGACAGCCATAATTCAGCCCATGGATCAGGGAATTTTGGAATCAATCAAATGTCATTTTCGACATTTACTTCTTGTCTCCTTGCTGAATAAAAGTGAAAAAAAAAACTCTATTGAGACTATGCTGAAGGTGTAGAAAGCAATTAATATACGAGATGTTGTTTTCCAAGCAGCTGAAACATGGGATAAAGTGGAGAGTCCTGCCATAAAGAAGAGCTGGAGAAAATCGTGGCCATCCATTGATGCCAAGTTGGATCCAGTAGTGAGTGACAGCGATAAACCAGTCAATTTGGAATTATCAATTACTTTGTACAGTGACATATTTCACAAAGTTCCAGAAGGAGAAGAAATTGACGATGAAGATGTTACTAAGTGGCTGAATGAGGAAAACTGTGATATGGAGCAAACTTTAACAGATGAAGAAATAATCAAAAGCGTGCAAGAAAGTAATGATGAAAGTGATGATGAAGAGGACACAGGAGGAGAGAGCATGAAGGTTTCTCACACTGCTGGTGCTACAGCTGCGGAGGTCTTCCTGGAGTACATTATGCAACAACCAGATACCAATGTAAGGCTTGTAAAGCGGTTGTGTGATAAAGCATACCATCATTGTGATAGTTAAAAATTAGGACATGTTCCCCCCCCTCCCTCTCCCCTTCTCCATCTCCTCCCTCCCTCTCCCCTTCTCCATCTCCTCCCTCCCTCTCCCCTTCTCCATCTCCTCCCTCCCTCTCCCCTTCTCGTCCTCCTCCCTCCCTTCTCGTCCTCCTCCCTCCCTTCTCGTCCTCCTCCCTCCCTTCTCGTCCTCCTCCCTCCCTTCTCGTCCTCCTCCCTCCCTTCTCGTCCTCCTCCCTCCCTTCTCGTCCTCCTCCCTCCCTTCTCGTCCTCCTCCCTCCCTTCTCGTCCTTCTCCCTCCCTTCTCGTCCTCCTCCCTCCCTTCTCGTCCTCCTCCCTCCCTTCTCGTCCTCCTCCCTCCCTTCTCGTCCTCCTCCCTCCCTTCTCGTCCTCGTCCCTCCCTTCTCGTCCTCGTCCCTCCCTTCTCGTCCTCGTCCCTCCCTTCTCGTCCTCGTCCCTCCCTTCTCGTCCTCGTCCTCGTCCCTCCCTTCTCGTCCTCGTCCTCGTCCCTCCCTTCTCGTCCTCGTCCCTCCCTTCTCGTCCTCGTCCCTCCCTTCTCGTCCTCGTCCCTCCCTTCTCGTCCTCCTCCCTCCCTTCTCGTCCTCCTCCCTCCCTTCTCGTCCTCCTCCCTCCCTTCTCGTCCTCCTCCCTCCCTTCTCGTCCTCGTCCCTCCCTTCTCGTCCTCGTCCCTCCCTTCTCGTCCTCGTCCCTCCCTTCTCGTCCTCGTCCCTCCCTTCTCGTCCTCCTCCCTCCCTTCTCGTCCTCGTCCCTCCCTTCTCGTCCTCGTCCCTCCCTTCTCGTCCTCGTCCCTCCCTTCTCGTCCTCGTCCCTCCCTTCTCGTCCTCGTCCCTCCCTTCTCGTCCTCGTCCCTCCCTTCTCGTCCTCGTCCCTCCCTTCTCGTCCTCGTCCCTCCCTTCTCGTCCTCGTCCCTCCCTTCTCGTCCTCGTCCCTCCCTTCTCGTCCTCCTCCCTCCCTTCTCGTCCTCCTCCCTCCCTTCTCGTCCTCCTCCCTCCCTTCTCGTCCTCCTCCCTCCCTTCTAGTCCTCCTCCCTCCCTTCTAGTCCTCCTCCCTCCCTTCTAGTCCTCCTCCCTCCCTTCTAGTCCTCCTCCCTCCCTTCTAGTCCTCCTCCCTCCCTTCTAGTCCTCCTCCCTCCCTTCTAGTCCTCCTCCCTCCCTACTCGTCCCCCGCCCTCCCTACTCGTCCCCCGCCCTCCCTACTCGTCCCCCGCCCTCCCTACTCGTCCCCCGCCCTCCCTACTCGTCCCCCGCCCTCCCTACTCGTCCCCCGCCCTCCCTACTCGTCCCCCGCCCTCCCTACTCGTCCCCCGCCCTCCCTACTCGTCCCCCGCCCTCCCTACTCGTCCCCCGCCCTCACTACTCGCCCCCCGCCCTCACTACTCGCCCCCCGCCCTCACTACTCGCCCCCCGCCCTCACTACTCGCCCCCCGCCCTCACTACTCGCCCCCCGCCCTCACTACTCGCCCCCCGCCCTCACTACTCGCCCCCCGCCCTCACTACTCGCCCCCCGCCCTCACTACTCGCCCCCCGCCCTCACTACTCGCCCCCCGCCCTCACTACTCGCCCCCCGCCCTCACTACTCGCCCCCCGCCCTCCCTACTCGCCCCCCGCCCTCCCTACTCGTCCCCCGCCCTCCCTACTCGTCCCCCGCCCTCACTACTCGTCCCCCGCCCTCCCTACTCGTCCCCCTCCCTCCCTTCTCGTCCCCCTCCCTCCCCCTTCTCGTCCCCCTCCGTCCGTCCCTCCCTCCCTCCCTCCCTCCCTCCCCCTTCTCGTCCTCCTCCGTCCCTCCCTCCCTCCCTCCCCCTTCTCGACCTCCTCCGTCCCTCCCTCCCTCCCTCCCCCTTCTCGTCCTCCTCCGTCCCTCCCTCCCTCCCTCCCCCTTCTCGTCCTCCTCCGTCCCTCCCTCCCTCCCTCCCCCTTCTCGTCCTCCTCCGTCCCTCCCTCCCTCCCTCCCCCTTCTCGTCCTCCTCCGTCCCTCCCTCCCTCCCTCCCCCCCTACTCGTCCTCCTCCCTCCCTCCCTCCCTCCCTCCCCCCCTACTCGTCCTCCTCCCTCCCTCCCTCCCTCCCCCTACTCGTCCTCCTCCCTCCCTCCCCCTACTCGTCCTCCTCCCTCCCTCCCCCTTCTCGTCCTCCTCCCTCCCTCCCTCACCCTACTCCGACCTCTCCCTGCCCCTCCTCGACCTCTCTCTGCCCCCTCCTCGACCTCTCTCTGCACCCTCCTCGACCTCTCCCTGCACCCTCCTCGACCTCTCCCTACCCCCTCCTCGACTTCTACCTGCCGCCTCCTCGACCTCTCCCTACCCCCTCCTCGACCTCTCTCTCCCCCCTCCCTGCCCCCTCCTCGACCTCTCCCCCCTCCCTGCCCCCTCCTCCCTCCCTGCCCCCTCCTCGACCTCTCCCCCCTCCCTGCCCCCTCCTCGACCTCTCCCCCCTCCCTGCCCCCTCCTCGACCTCTCCCCCCTCCCTGCCCCCTCCTCGACCTCCCCGGCCTCTCCCTCCCACCTCCCCGGCCATTCCCCCCTCCCTCCCACCTCCCCGGCCATTCCCCCCTCCCTCCCACCACCCCGGCCATTCCCCCCTCCCTCCCACCTCCCCGGCCATTCCCCCCTCCCTCCCACCTCCCCGGCCATTCCCCCCTCCCTCCCACCTCCCCGGCCTCTCCCTCCCACCTCCCCGGCCATTCCCCCCTCCCTCCCACCTCCCCGGCCATTCCCCCCTCCCTCCCACCTCCCCGGCCATTCCCCCCTCCCTCCCACCTCCCCGGCCATTCCCCCCTCCCTCCCACCTCCCCGGCCATTCCCCCCTCCCTCCCACCTCCCCGGCCTCTCCCCCCTCCCTCCCACCTCCACGGCCTCTCCCCCTCCCTCCCACCTCCCCGACCTCTCCCCCTCCCTCCCCTCCCACCTCCCCGACCTCTCTCCCTCCCTCCCCGACCACTCTCCCTCTCCGACCTCATCCCCTCCATCGCTGACCTCACCCCCTCTTCCCCCTCTATCCCCGACCCCACACCCCTCTGCCCCCTCCATCCCCGACCCCCCCACCTTCCCCTCCATCCCCGACCCTCCCTCTCCCCCCTCCCTCTCCCGCCCTCACCCCTCGCTCCCGTCTCGACCGCCCCCTCCCCCCTCGCTCCCGTCTCGACCGCCCCCTCCCCCCTCGCTCCCGTCTCGACCGCCCCCTCCCCCCTCGCTCCCGTCTCGACCGCCCCCTCCCCCCTCGCTCCCGTCTCGACCGCCCCCTCCCCCCTCGCTCCCGTCTCGACCGCCCCCTCCCCCCTCGCTCCCGTCTCGACCGCCCCCTCCCCCCCTCCCCCCTCGCTCCCGTCTCGACCGCCCCCTCCCCCCTTCCCCCCTTCCCCCCTCGCTCCCGTCTCGACCGCCCCCTCCCCCCTTCCCCCCTTCCCCCCTCGCTCCCGTCTCGACCGCCCCCTCCCCCCTTCCCCCCTCGCTCCCGTCTCGACCGCCCCCTCCCACCTTCCCCACTCGCTCCCGTCTCGACCGCCCCCTCCCCCCCGTCTCGACCACCCCCTCGCTCCCGTCTCGACGGCCCCCTCCCCCCTCGCTCCCGTCTCGACGGCCCCCTCCCCCCTCGCTCCCGTCTCGACGGCCCCCTCCCCCCTCGCTCCCGTCTCGACGGCCCCCTCCCCCCTCGCTCCCGTCTCGACGGCCCCCTCCCCCCTCGCTCCCGTCTCGACGGCCCCCTCCCCCCTCGCTCCCGTCTCGACGGCCCCCTCCCCCCTCGCTCCCGTCTCGACGGCCCCCTCCCCCCTCGCTCCCGTCTCGACGGCCCCCTCCCCCCTCGCTCCCGTCTCGACGGCCCCCTCCCCCCTCGCTCCCGTCTCGACGGCCCCCTCCCCCCTCGCTCCCGTCTCGACGGCCCCCTCCCCCCTCGCTCCCGTCTCGACGGCCCCCTCCCCCCTCGCTCCCGTCTCGACGGCCCCCTCCCCCCTCGCTCCCGTCTCGACGGCCCCCTCCCCCCTCGCTCCCGTCTCGACGGCCCCCTCCCCCCTCGCTCCCGTCTCGACGGCCCCCTCCCCCCTCGCTCCCGTCTCGACCGCCCCCTCCCCCCTCGCCCCTCGCTCCAGTTTCGACAGCCCCCCCCTCCCCCCCCCCCCCTCCCGCGCCCGTCTCGACTGCCCCCCCTTCGCTCCCGTCTCGACCACTCTGTCACCTGCTCTCGCCCCTGTAGTTGCTTCCTTCAACTTGATAACCATAAACTATATCCAAATTCTGTTACAGATATTAGGTTCACTTGTAAAAAAAAAAAAAAAAAAAAAAAAAAAAAAAAAAAACTAGTTCTCAAGAGTCTCTTGTGAGAAATATTAAATAGAGAGCAACAAATCAGTTAGCAGCTTTTTGATGGGAACTCTTATACCTGCAGTGTATTCGATTAGTTAATGTCAAACAGGCCCGAAATACCGGAGCTGGCGTTGGCAATAATGTAGGTGTGAGCTGTGCTTGCTTGTGTGTCTGAATGGCATGTGTGTCTCTTACGAAGAGGAAGGTGGCGGCCAAACTCTTTAGGTAAATGTATTTTAATTGTGCTCGTCTTCAACTTGATGATTCTTCTTTCTGGAAAGTAGCAATCTGTGTTTTCCTACATTGTCAAGTAGTTACTGTGTTATGTATAAACTTTGACAGCACTGTAACAAAGCTTAGGAGTTACTCTCTCTTCACAGAAATGGCTTTTAAAGTTGAATAATGTACTGGCCCACACTGCTTAAAGACTGTAACATAATTATTTATGTGATGTATGTCTTCAGCTGCTTTCACATAGGACTATTCTTTGCAGGTATGCTTCATCCTGTGTGCTGAAGGGCCCCTAAGAATTACTGTGAATGTTTTCCTTGAAGACATGGCAACAAAGGAAACACAACAAAAATATAGGAAGTTTAATATTATTGGTGAACAACCAAAGGTATCACAGGATAGTAATATTTTTATAGTGACGAAAACTGTATATTATGTGCACCATTCTTCACTGCTAACTGTTTTTTATTTCATTTCATGGGACTAATGTAGTTTTATTTATTTCATTGGTTATCTTCTTTGCTAATAAAATGGCCCCCCCCCATCCCCCCCCCCTCCCATGAACCATGGACTTTGCCATTGGTGGGGAGGCTTGTGTGCCTCAGTGATACAGATATCCGTACCGTAGGTGCAACCACAACGGAGGGGTATCTGTTGAGAGGCCAGACAAACGTCTGGTTCCCGAAGAGGGGCAGCAGCCTTTTAAGTAATTCCAGGGGCAACAGTCTGAATGATTGACTGATCTGGCCTTGTAACACTAACCAAAACGGCCTTGCTGTGCTGGTACTGCGAACGCCTGAAAGCAAGGGGAAACTACAGGCGTAATTTTTCCCGAGGTCATGCAGCCTTACTGTATGGTTAAATGATGATGGCGTCCTCTTGGGTAAAATATTCTGGAGGTAAAATAGTCCCCCATTCGGATCTCCGGGCGGGGACTACTGAGGAGGATGTTGTCATCAGGAGAAAGAAAACTGGCATTCTACGGATCGGAGCGTAGAATGTCAGATCCCATAATAGGGCAGGTAGGTTACAAAATTTAAAAAGGGAAATGGATAGGTTAAAGTTAGATATAGTGGGAATTAGTGAAGTTCGGTGGCAGGACGAACAAGACTTCTGGTCAGGTCACTACAGGGTTATAAACACAAAATCAATAGGGGTAATGCAGGAGTAGGTTTAATAATGAATAGGAAAATAGGAATGCGGGTAAACTACTACAAACAGCATAGTGAACGCATTATAGTGGCCAAGATAGATACGAAGCCCACGTCTACCACAGATGATGAAGAAATTGATGAAATGTAAGATGAGATAAAAGAAATTATTCAGGTAGTGAAGGGAGATGAAAATTTAATAGTCATGGGTGACTGGAATTCGAGAGTAGGAAAAGGGAGAGAAGTAAACATGTTAGGTGAATACGGATTGGGGGTAAGAAAGGAAAGAGGAAGCCGTCTGGTAGAATTTTGCACAGAGCATAAATTAATCATAGCCAACATTTGGTTCAAGAATCATAAAAGAAGGTTGTATACATGGAAGAATCCTGGAGATACTGAAGAGTTTCAGATAGATTATATAATGGTAAGACAGAGATTTAGGAACCATGTTTTAAATTGTAAGACATTTCCAGGGGCGGATGTGGACTCTGACCACAATCTATTGGTTATGAACTGTAGATTAAAACTGAAAAAGGTTGTAATTTGACGGGATGGAACCTGGATAAACTGAAAGAACTAGAGGTGGTAGAGAGCTTCAGGGAGCACTGACGAAAAACAATTTCCATGTAATGTATGCTTAACAGAAGACTAATAACTGCGATGAGTAGAATAAACTATGGGGAACTCCATAAATTATTCAGTATTGTCCTCTGCATACTTTCAGTAAATGAAACAAACTCATTTGGTACATAATGAATTCTGTAATGGCTAATTATACCCCCAACCCCCCTCTACCCTTCTCCTCATAGAATTTCAGCCTTCACAGCTGGTATTTGCGATATTGGTGATTTTTGTTTTGTGGGCAGTATGGTGTGGTCCAAGATGTAATTCTGTGCCTAAAGTAAGTCTCCTCTTCTGATGCTGGAGACCATCATCAGGTGCTATAATGATTCTAAAGAAGCTCAAAAACAGCAAGTTGAATTGCTTACATGCATTCGATAAGACTGCTGCCTAAGGTCGGTATTACACTATCATATATCTTTGTCAAAGTTGTTGTTGTTGTTGTTGTTGTTGTTGTTGTGGTCTTCAGTCCTGAGACTGGTTTGATGCAGCTCTCCATGCTACTCTATCCTGTGCAAGCTTCCTCATCTCCCAGTACCTACTGCAACCTACATCCTTCAGAATCTGCTTAGTGCATTCATCTCCTGGTCTCCCTCTACGATTTTTAGCCTCCAAGCTGCCCTCCAATACTAAATTGGTGATCCCCTGATGCCTCAGAACATGTCCTACCAACCGATCCCTTCTTCTAGTCAAGTTGTGCCACAAACTCCTCTTCTCCCCAATCCTATTCCATACCTCCTCATTAGTTATGTGATCTAGCCATCTAATCTTCAGCATTCTTCTGTAGCACCACATTTCAAAAACTTCTATTCTCTTCCTGTCCAAACTGTTTATTGTCCATGTTTCACTTCCATACATGGCTACACTCCATACAAATACTTTCAGAAACGACTTCCTGACACGTAAATCTATACTTGATCTCAACAAATTTCTCTTCTTCAGAAACGCTTTCCTTGCCATTGCCAGTCGACATTTTATATCCTCTTTACTTCGACCATCATCAGTTATTTTGCTCCCCAAATAGCAAAACTCCTTTAGTACTTTAAGTGTCTCATTTCCTAATCTAATCCCCTCAACATCACCCGATTTAATTTGACTTTCAAGACACTGTCCATTCTGTTCAACTGCTCTTCCAAGTCCTTTGCTGTTTCTGACAGAATTACAATGTCATCGGCGAACCTCAAAGTTTTTATTACTTCTCCGTGGATTTTAATACCTACTCCGAATTTTTCTTTTGTTTCCTTTACTGCTTGCTCAATACACAGGTTGAACAACATCGGGGAGAGGCTACAACCCTCCCTTCCCAACCAGTGCTTCCCTTTCATGTCCCTTGACTCTTATAACTGCCATCTGGTTTCTATACAAATTGTAAATAGCCTTTCACTACCTGTCTTAAACCCCTGCCACCTTCAAAATTTGAAAGAGAGTATTCCAGTCAACATTGTCAAAAGCTTTCTCTAAGTCTGCAGATGCTAGAAACATAGGTTTGTCTTTCCTTAATCTCTCTTCTAACGAAAGTTGTAGGGTCAGTATTGCCTCATGTGTGCCAATGTTTCTATGGAATCCAAACTGATCTTCCCCGAGGTCGGCATCTATCAGTTTTTCCATTCTACATCTACACTCCGCGAGCCACCTTACGGTGTGTGGCGGAGGGTACTTATTGTACCACTATCTGATCCCCCCTTCCCTGTTCCATTCACGAATTGTGCGTGGGAAGAACGACTGCTTGTAAGTCTCCGTATTTGCTCTAATTTCTCGGATCTTTTCGTTGTGATCATTACGCGAGATATATGTGGGCGGTAGTAATATGTTGCCCATCTCTTCCCGGAATGTGCTCTCTCGTAATTTCGATAATAAACCTCTCCGTATTGCGTAACGCCTTTCTTGAAGTGTCCGCCACTGGAGCTTGTTCAGCATCTCCGTAACGCTCTTGCGCTGACTAAATGTCCCCATGACGAATCGCGCTGCTTTTCGCTGGATCATGTCTATCTCTTCTATTAATCCAACCTGGTAAGGGTCCCATACTGATGAGCAATACTCAAGAATCGGACGAACAAGCGTTTTGTAAGCTACTTCTTTCGTCGATGAGTCACATTTTCTTAGAATTCTTCCTATGAATCTCAACCTGGCGCCTGCTTTTCCCACTATTTGTTTTATGTGATCATTCCACTTCAGATCGCTCCGGATAGTAACTCCTAAGTATTTTACGGTCGTTACCGCTTCCAATGATTTACCACCTATGGCATAATCGTACTGGAATGGATTTCTGCCCCTATGTATGCGCATTATATTACATTTATCTACGTTTAGGGAAAGCTGCCAGCTCTCGCACCATGCATTAATCCTCTGCAGGTCCTCCTGGAGTACGTACGAGTCTTCTGATGTTGCTACTTTCTTGTAGACAACAGTGTCATCTGCAAATAGCCTCACGGAGCTACCGATGTTGTCAACTAAGTCATTTATGTATATTGTAAACAATAAAGGTCCTATCACGCTTCCCTGCGGTACTCCCGAAATTACCTCTACATCTGCAGATTTTGAACCGTTAAGAATGACATGTTGTGTTCTTTCTTCTAGGAAATCCTGAATCCAATCACAAACCTGGTCCGATATTCCGTAAGCTCGTATTTTTTTCACTAAACGTAAGTGCGGAACCGTATCAAATGCCTTCCTGAAGTCCAGGAATACGGCATCAATCTGCTCGCCAGTGTCTACGGCACTGTGAATTTCTTGGGCAAATAGGGCGAGCTGAGTTTCACATGATCTCTGTTTGCGGAATCCATGTTGGTTATGATGAAGGAGATTTGTATTATCTAAGAACGTCATAATACGAGAACACAAAACATGTTCCATTATTCTACAACAGATTGACGTAAGCGAAATAGGCCTATAATTATTCGCATCTGATTTATGACCCTTCTTGAAAATGGGAACGACCTGCGCTTTCTTCCAGTCGCTAGGTACTTTACGTTCTTCCAGCGATCTACGATAAATTGCTGATAGAAAGGGGGCAAGTTCTTTAGCATAATCACTGTAGAATCTTAAGGGTATCTCGTCTGGTCCGGATGCTTTTCCGCTACTAAGTGATAGCAGTTGTTTTTCAATTCCGATATCGTTTATTTCAATATTTTCCATTTTGGCGTCCGTGCGACGGCTGAAGTCAGGGACCGTGTTACGATTTTCCGCAGTGAAACAGTTTCGGAACACTGAATTCAGTATTTCTGCCTTTCTTCGGTCGTCCTCTGTTTCGGTGCCATCGTGGTCAACGAGTGACTGAATAGGGGATTTAGATCCGCTTACCGATTTTACATATGACCAAAACTTTTTAGGGTTCTTGTTTAGATTGTTTGCCAATGTTTTATGTTCGAATTCGTTGAATGCTTCTCTCATTGCTCTCTTTATGCTCTTTTTCGCTTCGTTCAGCTTTTCCTTATCAGCTATGATTCGACTACTCTTAAACCTATGATGAAGCTTTCTTTGTTTCCGTAGTACCTTTCGTACATGATTGTTACACCACGGTGGATCTTTCCCCTCGCTTTGGACCTTAGTCGGTACGAACTTATCTAAGGCGTACTGGACGATGTTTCTGAATTTTTTTCATTTTTGTTCCACATCCTCTTCCTCAGAAATGAACGTTTGATGGTGGTCACTCAGATATTCTGCGATTTGTGCCCTATCACTCTTGTTAAGCAAATATATTTTCCTTCCTTTCTTGGCATTTCTTATTACACTTGTAGTCATTGATGCAACCACTGACTTATGATCACTGACTTATGATCACTGATACCCTCTTCTACATTCACGGAGTCGAAAAGTTCCGGTCTATTTGTTGCTATGAGGTCTAAAACGTTAGCTTCACGAGTTGGTTCTCTAACTATCTGCTCGAAGTAATTCTCGGACAAGGCAGTCAGGATAATGTCACAAGAGTCTCTGTCCCTGGCTCCAGTTCTGATTGTGTGACTATCCCATTCTATACCTGGTAGATTGAAGTCTCCCCCTATTACAATAGTATGATCACGAAACTTCTTCATGACGTTCTGCAGGTTCTCTCTGAGGCGCTCAACTACTACGGTTGCTGATGCAGGTGGTCTATAGAAGCATCCGACTATCATATCTGACCCACCTTTGATACTTAACTTAACCCAGATTATTTCACATTCGCATTCGCTAATAACTTCACTGGATATTATAGAATTCTTTACTGCTATAAATACTCCTCCACCATTGGCGTTTATCCTATCCTTGCGGTATATATTCCATTCTGTGTCTAGGATTTCGTTACTGTTCACTTCCGGTTTTAACCAACTTTCGGTTCCTAATACTATATGCACACTATTTCCTTCAATAAGAGATACTAATTCAGGAACCTTGCCCTGGATACTCCTGCAATTTACCAATATTACGTTAACTTTTCCTGTTTTTGGTCTCTGAGGACGGACGTTCTTTATCAACGATGATAATGTCCTCTCTGGTAATCCGTCAGGTATTTTATCGTTTCGCCCAAGGGGGGGTCCCTCTAACCTAAAAAACCCCTGTGTGCACGCCACACGTACTCTGCTACCCTAGTAGCTGCTTCCGGTGTGTAGTGCAAGCCTGACCTGTCTAGGGGGGCCCTACAGTTCTCCACCCAATAACGGAGGTCGATGAATTTGCAACCATTATAGTCGCAGAGTCGTCTGAGCCTCTGGTTTAGACCCTCCACACGGCTCCAAACCAGAGGACCGCGATCGACTCTGGGCACTATGCTGCAGATATTAAGCTCAGCTTGCACTCCGCGTGCGATGCTGGTTGTCTTCACCAAATCAGCCAGCCACCGGAAGGAACCAAGGATGGCCTCAGAACCCAAGCGGCAGGCGTCATTCGTTCCGACATGTGCTACTATCTGCAGCCGGTCACACCCAGTGTGTTCAATAGCTGCCGGAAGGGCCTCCTCCACATTACGGACGAGATCCCCCGGCAAGCACACCGAGTGCACACTGGCATTCTTCCCCGACCTACCCGCTATTTTCCTGAGGGGCTCCATAACCCGCCTAACGTTGGAGCTCCCTATAACTAATAGGCCCGCCCTCTGTGACTGTCGGGACCTTGCCGGAGAATCGGCCACTGGCCCAACAGGCGAGGCATCCTGTGGTGGCTCGGATACAATGTCGTCATCACTAGGAAGCACCCCGTATCTGTTGGAAAGGGGTAAGGCAGCTGCCACGCGGCCAGATCCCACCTTTGCCTTTCGGCCAGGCACGCGCGAGCCCACCACTGTCCGCCATTCACCCTGGAGTGATGGCTGACCGGTAAGATGCTCACTGCCGGAAGACGCAGCGACATCAGGGGTTCCATGTGATTCCAAGGCCACCGAAGTAGGCATAGGTCTCACCACAGTTGCCCCAACGCCACTACGAGCCGACGCCTGCGCCTCGAGCTCGATGAGCCTAACAGACAAAGCCTCCACCTGCCCCCGAAGAGTGGCCAATTCTCCTTGTGTCCGCTCACAACAACCACAGTCCCTACACATGACTATGTTTACCCTACTCTATACGGTGACAAATTCCCAAGATAATCTTCTGATGAGCTACTCTGATAATCAAGAAACACTCACTGAAATACGAGACACGAAAACTACGCTAGGTTTTCCCAGAAAAACTATTTAAAAGCTAAGCGCAGCAAATAAGTACAAAAACGCTTTATACAAACAGTACTCGCTGCTGCTGGTGCTCTCGCTCTGGCTGTCACAAGACAACTGCTGATTCAAGTGACTAGTGGCTAACGGCCGCGAAACAAACAAAAGACGGTTTTAGGGCGCTTTCTGTTCTAAACGATCAAGAAAACACTAAGAAATCTAACACGAAAACTACGTAAAGTTTTATCAAGAACTGTTAGTTACTATGCAGAGTAGATAAACACAAATAGAATCCCTTCCTTAGTGGAAGGTCGTAAACAAAATGCAAAATAAACGCTTTATACAAACAGTACTCGCTGCTGCTGGTGCTCTCGCTCTGGCTGTCACAAGACAACTGCTGATTCAAGTGACTAGTGGCTAACGGCCGCGAAAGAAACAAAAGACGGTTTTAGGGCGCTTTCTGTTCTAAACGATCAAGAAAACACTAAGAAATCTAACACGAAAACTACATAAAGTTTTATCAAGAACTGTTAGTTACTATGCAGAGCAGATAAACACAAATAGAATCCCTTCCTTAGTGGAAGGTCGTAAACAAAATGCAAAATAAACGCTTTATACAAACAGTACTCGCTGCTGCTGGTGCTCTCGCTCTGGCTGTCACAAGACAACTGCTGATTCAAGTGACTAGTGGCTAACGGCCGCGAAACAAACAAAAGACGGTTTTAGGGCGCTTTCTGTTCTAAACGATCAAGAAAACACTAAGAAATCTAACACGAAAACTACGTAAAGTTTTATCAAGAACTGTTAGTTACTATGCAGAGTAGATAAACACAAATAGAATCCCTTCCATAGTGGAAGGTCGTAAACAAAATGCAAAATAAACGCTTTATACAAACAGTACTCGCTGCTGCTGGTGCTCTCACTCTGGCTGTCACAAGACAAATTCGTATGTAAAGAATTCGTGTTAGTATTTTTCAGCTGTGAATTATTAAACTGATAGTTCGGTAATTTTCACATTTGTCAACACCTGCTTTCTTTGGGATTGGAATTATTATATTCTTCTTGAAGTATTAGGATATTTCACATGTCTCATATACCTTGCTCACCAAATGGGAGAGTTTTGTCAGGTCTGGCTCTCCCAAGGCTGTCAGTAGTTCTAATGGAATGTTGTCTACTCCCGGGGCCTTGTTTCGACTCGGGTCTTTCAGTACTCTGCCGAACTCTTCACACAGTGTCTTATCCCCCATTTAATCGTCGTCTAAATCCTCTTCCATTTCCATAAAATTGTCCTCAAGTACATTGCCCTTGTATAGACCCTCTATATACTCCTTCCACCTTTTTGCTTTCCCTTCTTTGCTTAGAACTGGGTTTCCATCTGAGCTCTTGATATTCATAAAAGTGGTTTTCTTTTCTCCGAAGGTCTCTTTCATATTTCTGTAGGCAGTATCTATCTTACACCCTAGTGAGATAAGCCTCTACATCCTTACATTTGTCCTCTAGGCATCCCTGCTTAGCCAGTTTGCACTTCCTGTCGATCTCATTTTTGAGACGTTTGTATTCCTTTTTGCCTGCTTCATTTACTGCATTTTTATATTTTCTCCTTTCATCAATTAAATTCAATATTTCTTCTGTTACCCAAGGATTTCTACTAGCTCTCGTCTTTTTATCTACTTGATCCTCTGCTACCTTCACTATTTCATCTCTCAAAGCAACGCATTCTTCTTCTGCTGTGTTTCATTCCCCTATTCTTGTCAATCGTTCCCTAATGCTCTCCCTGAAGCTCTCTACAACCTCTAGTTCTTTCAATTTATCCAGGTTCCGTCTCCTCAAATTCCCACCTTTTTCCAGTTTCTTTTGTTTTAATCTACTGTTCATATCCAATAGATTGTGGTCAGAGTCCACATCTGCCCCTGGAAATGTCTTAAAATTTAAAACCTGGTACCTAAATCTCTGTCTTACCATTATATAATCTGTCTGATACTTTCTAGTATCTCCAGGCTTCTTTCACGTGTACAACCTTCTTTTATGATTCTTGAACCAAGTGTTAGCTATGATTAAGTTATGCTCTGTGCAAAATTCTACCAGACGGCTTCCTCTTTCCTTTCTTACCCCCAGTCTGTATTCACCTACCATGTTTCCTTCTCTCCCTTTTCCTACTCTCGAATTCCAGTCACCCATGACTATTAAATTTTCGTCTCCCTTCACTACCTGAATAATTTCTTTTATCTCATCTTACATTTCATCAATTTCTTCATCATCTGCAGAGCTAGTTGGCAAATAAACTTGTACTACTGTGGTAGACGTGGGCTTCGTATCTATCTTGGCCACTATAATGTGTTCACTATGCTGTTTGTAGTAGTTTACCCGCATTCCTATTTTCCTATTCATTATTAAACCTACTCCTGCATTACCCCTATTGATTTTGTGTTTATAACCCTGTAGTGACCTGACCAGAAGTCTTGTTCGTCCTGCCACCGAACTTCACTAATTCCCACTATATCTAACTTTAACCTATCCATTTCCCTTTTTAAATTTTGTAACCTACCTGCCCTATTATGGGATCTGACATTCTACGCTCCGATCCGTAGAATGCCAGTTTTCTTTCTCCTGATGACAACATCCTCCTCAGTAGTCCCCGCCCGGAGATCCGAATGGGGGACTATTTTACCTCCAGAATATTTTACCCAAGAGGACGCCATCATCATTTAACCATACAGTAAGGCTGCATGCCCTCGGGAAAATTTATGGCTGTAGTTTCCCCTTGCTTTCAGCCATTTGCAGTAGCAGCATAGCAAGGCCATTTTGGTTAGTGTTACAAGACCAGTTCGGTCAATCGTCCAGACTGTTGCCCCTGCATTTACTGAAAAGGCTGCTGCCCCTCTTCAGGAATCACACCTTTGTCTGGCCTCTCAACAGATACCCCTCCTCTGTGATTGCACCCACTGTACTGCTATCTGTATTGCTGAGGCACGCAAATTGCCCCACCAACGACAAGGTCCATGGTTCATGTGGGGGAGGGGGGGTGTCAAAGTTGATATGTCAAATATCAGATTTCTTTGACATAAATATTCGTCAAATATTTGTCATAGAAATTTGATAGTGTAATAGGGAACTTTGTCAAACCTCGCCTGTCATCAAATAAATATGATCAAATCTGGGGCCTTGTGGAATATTTGATCATAAAAGTTGCTTGTCTTCTGTTCACTGCCATGTGAAATGTTACCACTTCGAGCGCTAGCATCGCTGCAGTGTTCTGTCACCAGTAGTGTGTTTGTAAACATGGGTGTGAAGCTTAATTTGTATGTGCCATCAACTAAAAAATTAATAGAAATGTATGAAGCTGATGAGGCACTTTACAACGTAAGACACCCAAAAAAATGCGGAGGTCATTAGCCTTGAGATACTGAGATACAGCGGACGATATAAAAAAGAAAATTAATGACCTCCACTCCAGCTATTCTCACGAGAAAGCAAAAGAATGCATGCATGCGTGCTTGTGCGTGTGCATGTGTGTGCGTGCATGTGTGTGCGTGCATGTGTGTGCGTGCATGCATGTGTGCGTGCGCATGCATGCGTGCGCATGTGCGCGCGTATTATATTTTTGTACTCAGGATGCCCCACATTGTAAAGCGGCTCATTAGCGTCATACATTTCTATTAATTTGGAAGTTGTGGGACACAAAATGTAATTACTACTTTGATCTACAATAAAATAGTTCCTAATGCACATAAAGTGCATTGAACATTTATTTACTTTCAGATACTGGTCCCCTAGTGCTTTATAAAGCTTCACAAGTTTCAGGTATTATTTTACTTAGTGGGCAATGGACACTGTGGCATTAGAGTGCTGTACTACAAGCTAGAGTAACTCTCTCCTGTAGCAAGGAATCTGAATTTTACTGTGAGTCTGTCTTCTGCAGCTATAGCAGTTCTTACGTGAGTATTGTGCTTTGTGATATGACGAGACACTTCACTGAGCAAATACTGAAATGTACAACTTGTGTCCTCCACTAGAAGCTTGCGTAATAAATTTTGTTGAATGCTTTTATTGTTTCTTTGTAAAACCCATGGCTTCACCCAGGTAGGTTTCTTTTTTTTCTCCCACTTCTCTTCCAAATGCGCACACAGTGCTAGTGTGGTACATGCAACTGTGCATAACAAGAAGTTGTTGCCAGCCATCTTGAACTTTGACAAAAAACATGATGACAATGAAATACCCCTTTTTAGTGCCATGTCAAATATTTTTGTCAAAGAAATTTGATGAATATTTGATCAAATCTTTGACAAAGAAATATGATAGTGTAATACCAGCCTAAGATGGCACTGTGGAAGACTTGGTGCTGTTTGTTGTATTTAATACCAAGGGCCACAACTTGTCTAATTTCATCCTCCTCCTTTTCTGGTAAAGTTACTTTTGTATTTTGAATTTCTACGGCCCCTCTGTACACCCTAGCATAATAATGATTAGATCTTGATAAAACCATAGTACCAGAGAAACAAATTTGTTGGTTCTCAGGTCCCAGGGCTTGACTTGTTACTACAGATTTATCAGTGTTGTGCTTACACCTTAAGACTGGTGTTAATGCTTCTTTTCATAGTTCCTGTGTTTACTTGACAACAGTGCAAGGAATGTTATGTATTCATGCTGTGTTAAATGGCATGCATAGATCCTTTGATGTGTTTAAATATTCACACAACTTTCTTGTCGGTTTAAACACTGTGTCAGTACTGTGTCTGAGTGTTCTGTTGATGACATCTGTGATAGCTTTTTACAAATGAGAGGGAAACTTTCTATTTAATTGGTACTTTTCATTAGCAGTGCCAGATATTTTAGAGTGTAGTACTCTATTTATCTCTCTTCACAGTAGCCGTTTCTCAAATGATCAAGCTCATACTCAAAGTATTGCTGTTCACAATTTTGGGCCTTAGTCGTAAATAAAACGAACAGCTCTTCATCACAACAAGCTCGATAACATACGCTGATGCCTCTCTGCAATCAGCAGCTGTCTGTCATGAATTGGCTGTTGTGTAGATATGTATAAAGTGTAGGGTGTGCTGAGATTGTTTGAGATTGGAACTGCTTTCCGAGTTGTTGTAGTCCCGGATGCTGTCCCTAGCATTGGAAGACAAAGCGAAGGGCAGATTTTGCCTTGGACTGTGGCTTAATACCCACAAAACAAAAGTCACCAGTCCTTTTCTTCTTCTTATTCTTCTTCTTCTTTTTTATCATGACATACAGAGGATGATGCACTGTTAGCCGAAACAGGCAGAAGATCTGCTGTTTTGGTGCTGCACATTTTGGCCATTTGATGGAGATAAACTCGTGCTACAGTGTTCTTCGACATACCAGTGATGTATAGAAGCGGGCACAGAAACAGTTAAGTGAAAAATCTGTGAAATACGCACATTTATTTGTATATACAAGGTGACTTTGGAACTTTCATTTGTATGAGACTGCTTGTACAAGATTCATTGTCGATTTGAAGATCTAGATTCATGTATTTTATTTTTCACGTCACTTCTGCATAATCTTTTATTGATTGTATCAATACTCGTTTGTATTGTGATATAATGGGAAATTTCAAACATTCGCGAGTGCCATGATAAACTCATACTGTTACTGACAGTTACAGGATTAAACTTAATTGCACTCCTCTAATATTTTTGAGATCAGTAGACCTGTCCTCCTCCAAAACAATTGCTCTCTAATTTCGTTGTACAATTATGAGAGGGAGGCTATTTTTAAGAATTTTCAGATGCTTCTGAATTGATATTTTCGTAAGTTACTGGTATGAGTGTTTTGGATACATAACTTATTTCATAGCAAATCAGCATTTATGGTTCATGGTTCTGCCAAAGAATAAATCAACCCCGAATTTCACTGTATATCAACACAAATAAACATGCATTTTTCAGAATTTTTGGAAGCTACCATTTATTTTCATTTGCATAATCTGTGAGAAATTTGTAGTAAATCGGCATTTGTGATTTAGTTACTATATCAGTTGTTAAACCTAGTTTTCCCTTGAAGAGAAGTAGCCCTATAAATTATCTGCATTAATTGTAAATTAACTCTGTTTTTGAGTTTGCTAACAACTGTAATTAACCTCAAAACATTGTAGGAAAGAGGTAATATTTAACACAGGTTTTTGTGGTGTCTTAATAGAAATTTTGCTTTGTGTATGACAGTGAAAGTGACAGGAAAGGACACCAGATGCACTGGGAGTGTATGCTTGGGGGCCTCTTTCAATATGTCGAGGAAGCTATCCCAGTAGTCATTGAGGAACAGCATGCAAGCAGCTGCAGATTGTGGTGCACATTGGAACAAATAATGCATGTCATCTGGCTTCTGAGGTCATACTTGGGTCATGCCAGTGACTGGCAGAGAAGGTTGATGAAACTAGCGTTGTGCACAGTGTTTCAATACAGTTCACAATTTGCAGCATTGTCCCCAGAAATGATCATAGCCCCTTGATTCTGAGTCAAGTGGAAGGACTGAACCAGAGACTTCGAAGGTTCTGTGGCAAGCTAGGGTGTGACTTTGTGGACTTGTGCCACATGGTTGAGAACCATAGGGTCCCCCTACATGGATCAGGTGTGCACTACAAATTAGAGGCTGCTACTCAGGTAGCTGACTGTGTGTGTGTGTGTGTGTGTGTGTGTGTGTCTCTCTCTCTCTCTCTCTCTCTCTCTCTCTCTCTCTCTCTCAGGGAAACATTCCACGTGGGAAAAATATATCTAATAACAAAGATGATGTAACTTACCAAACGAAAGTGTTGATGTTGATAGTCACACTATCAAACACACACACACACAAAATTCAAGCTTTCGCAACCCACAATTGCTGCATCAGGAAAGAGGGAAGGAGAGAGAAACACGAAAGGATGTGGGTTTACCATCTCTCTTAAAGACGACCTAGGCTGTAGGGAAGGGACTGTTTGATGTGGAATGGGTGGCAGCTGTCATAATGGAGGTACTGTTGCTTGTTGGTGGGTTTGATGTGGACGGATGTGGGTCCAAGGCCAGCTCCACACATCCGTCCACATCAAACCCACCAACAAGCAACAGTACCTCCATTATGACAGCTGCCACCCACTCCACATCAAACGGTCCCTTCCATACAGCCTAGGTCTTCATGGCAAACGAATGTGCTCCAGCCCGGAATCCCTGAACCATTACACCAACAACCTGAAAACAGCTTTTGCATCCCGCAACTACCTTCCCGACCTGGTACAGAGGCAAATTACCAGAGCCATTTCCTCATCCCCTCAAACCCAGAACCTCCCACAGAAGAACCCCAAAAGTGCCCCACTTGTGACAGGATACTTTCCGGGACTGGATCAGACTCTGAATGTGGCTCTCCAGCAGGGATAAGACTTCCTCAAATCCTGCCCTGAAATGAGCTCCATCCTTCATGAAATCCTCCCCACTCCACCAAGAGTGTCTTTCCGCCGTCCACCTAACCTTCGTAACCTCTTGGTTCATCCCTATGAAATCCCCAAACCACCTTCCCTATCCTCTGGCTCCTACCCTTGTAACCGCCCGCAGTGAGAAACCTGTCCCATGCACCCTCCCACCACCACCTACTCCAGTCCTGTAACCCGGAAGATGTACACGATGAAAGGCAGAGCCACGTGTGAAAGCACCCACATGATTTACCAACTGACCTGCCTACACTGTGAAGCTTTCTATGTGGAAATGACCAGCAACAAACTGTCCATTCACATGAATGGACACAGGCAGACAGTGTTTGTTGGTAATGAGGATCACCCTGTGGCTAAACATGACTTGGTGCATGGCTAGCACATCTTGGCACAGTGTTACACCATCCGGGTTATCTGGATACTTCCCACTAACACCAACCTATCAGAACTCCAGAGATGGGAACTTGCCATTCAGTATATCCTCTCTTCCCATTACCCACCAGGCCTCAACCTCCCCTAATTTCAAGTTGCCGCCACTCATACCTCACCTGTCACTCAACATCATCTTTGCCTCTGTGCTTCCGCCTCGACTGACATCTCTGCTCAAACTCTTTGTCTTTACAAATGTCTGCTTGTGTCTGTATATATGTGTGTGTGTGTGTGTGTGTGTGTGTGTGTGTGTGTGTGTGTGTGTGTGTCTGGGCGCGTGCGCGCGCCAGTGTATACCTGTCCTTTTTTCCCCCTAAGGTAAGTCTTTCCGCTGCTGGGATTGGAATGACTCCTTACCCTCTCCCTTAAAACCCACATCCTTCCGTCTTTCCCTCTCCTTCCCTCTTTCCTGATGAAGCAACTGTTGGTTACGAAAGCTTGAATTTTGTGTGTGTGTTTGTGTGTCTATCAACATGTCAACGCTTTCGTTTGGTAAGTTATATCATCTTTGTTTTTAGATATGTTTTTCCCACGTGGAATGTTTCCATATATATATATATATGTCTGCTTGTGTCTGCTGTATATGTGTGGATGGATATGTGTGTGTGTGTGTGCGAGTGTATACCCATCCTTTTTTCCCCCTAAGGTAAGTCTTTCCGCTCCCGGGATTGGAATGACTCCTTACCCTCTCCCTTAAAACCCACTTCCTTTCGTCTTTCTCTCTTTCCTGATGAGGCAACAGTTTGTTGCGAAAGCTTGAATTTTGTGTGTATGTATGTGTCTGCTTGTGTTTCCATCGACCTGCCACTGCTTTCGTATGGTAAGTCACATCATCTTTGATATATATATATATATATATATATACATAGTGCAAAGTTCATAGTGTTCGTGAAAAGCAGTGAAGCTCACATAACACTAGCTGCAAAAAGCTAGTTGAAACCTGAAACTGATAGCAGTGAGGTTTTTACGAAATTGTGTATATCAAAAGGATACGCAAATGGGGAAGTGGAGATGGTGTATTTGTCATAGTAGACAGGACTGAAATCCACTGTGATAGAAATTGAAGTTGCATGTGGGACTTTTTGGGAAAAACTCAGTATCAAGGTGGACATAGAATAATTGGATCCTTCTACTGTCCACCAGACTCATCTCCTGATGTAATTGATAACTTTAGAGAAAACCTCAGTTCACTTGTACGTAAGTTCCCCAATCATACTTTAATCATTCGTGGAGACTTCAATCATCCAACAATTAATTGGAAAAATTACATTTTTGTTAGTAGTGGCCTTGATAAAACATCCTGTGAAACGTTACTAAATGCCTTCTCAGAAAACTACCTAGAACAGATAGCTAGGAACCCCACTCATTATGGAAATATGTTGGATATAATGGCAACAAATAGACCAGACCTCTTTTGGGATATCCATATTGAAATTGGTATCAGTGACCATGATACGGTTGTGGCAACAGTGCTTACCAAAGTAGAAAGGACAACTGAACCAAGCAGAAAGATTTATATGTTTAGTAAACTAGATAAAAAGGCAGTAGTTCATATCTCTATGAGGAACTTAAAACTTTCATGACAGGGCAGGAGCATGTAGAGGAACTGTGATTAAAGTTTAAACAATAATTGACCATGTAATCGATAGATCTGTACCAAGTAAAACAGTTCATAGTGGGAGGGAACCTCCATTGTATACAGCCACTGTAAACAACCTTTCAAGAAACAGAGGTTACTGCATTAGTAGGTATAAAACAAAGTGTAGGGCTATAGATAAAGAGATGCTTAATGAAATGCGTTTGGCTGTCAAGAGAGCAATGCGTGATGCGTTTAATGACAATCATAGGAGAATATTGTCAAATGATATTTCACAAAACCCAAAGAGATTCTGGTCATATGCGAGTGCTGTTAGTGGCACCGAAGTTTGTGCCCAGTCCCTAGCGAGTGAGACATGAACTGAAATTGACGGTAGCAAAGTAAAACCTGAAATGCTTTACTCGGTTTTCTAATGTTCATTTACCAAGGAAAACCCAGGAGAATTACTCCAATTTAATCAGGTACCGCTGAAAAGATGAATGAAGCAAGTATTAGCACCAGTGGTGTTGGGAAGTTGAAACAATCTATAGGGCACAATTCAAGCCTCGTCAGATTCTGTACTGAATGTGCAGCTGAGTTAGCCCTTCTTGTAACTATAACGTATTACAGATCCCTCAAACAGGCAAACCATGCTCATTTCTCGGAAAAAAAACAGCACAGGTCACACCCATCAACAAGAAGGGTAGTAGGAGTGATCTGCAAAACTACCATCCAATGTCCTTGACATTGATTTGTTGTAGGATCTTCAAACATCTTCTGAGCTCAAACATAATATGGTACCTTGAACAGAATGACCTCCTCAGTGGCAACCAGAATGCATTTCAAAAACATTGATCATGTGAAACTGAACTTGTGCTTTTTGCACTTGACATACAGAAAGCTTTGGATCAAGGCAGGCAGGTACATGCAGTATTTCTTTATTTCCGAAAAGCATTTGACTCAGTGCCACACTGGTGCTTATTCTCAGGTGACGATCATGAGGGGAATGAAGTGAAAATAGTGACTGGATTGAGGACTGTTTGATAGGGAGGATACAGATGTTATTTTGGATGGAGAGTACATTGTCAGATGTAGAAGTAACTTCAGGTGTGCCCCAGGGAAGTGCATTGGTACCCTCACTGTTCATGTTGTACTTTATGTCCTTGCAGACAAAATTAATGGTAACCTCAGACTTTTTACAGATGATGAAGTTATCTATAATGAAATACTATGTGTAAGAAGCTGCATAAATATTCAAGCAGATCTCAATAAGATTTCAAAGTGGTGCAAAGACTGGCAACTTGCTTTAAATCTTCAGAAACATAAAATTGTGCCCTTCACAAAACAAAACAAAATCTTAATATCCTAAATACCTGGGTTAACACTTTGTAGGGATATGAAATTGAGTGATCAGTTAGACTCAGTTGTGGGTGAAGCAGGTTATAGGCTATGGTTTATTGGCAAAATATTGGTGAAGTGCAATGAACCTACAAAGGAGATTGCTTACTAATCATTCGTGTAACTTGTTCTAAATACTGGACAAGAATGTAGGACCCCCACCAAATAGGACTAACAGGATGTTGAATGTGTACAGAGAAGGACAGCATGAAGATGACAGGTTTGTTTGATCCGTGGGAGAGAGGCCCAGAGATACTGAAGGATCTGAACAGGAGGACTCTTGAAGATAGACATAAACTATCATGAGAAAGTCTATTGACAAATTTTCAAGAACTTTCTTTAAATGGTGATGGTAGGAATATACTAAAATCCCCTGTGCATCACTCACACAGGGATCATGAGGATAAGATTAGAATAATTACGGCATGCACAGAGGCATTCAATCATTCTTCCTGCCCTCCATATGTGAGTAGGATGGGAAGAAACGCTCATAACTGGTAATGTGGGCTGTACCCTCTGTCATGTACCTCATGGTGGTTTGCAGAGTATCTGTAGATGTAGATGATGACATGAATAGGCTACATATAAATACAGTCTGTTATATTCTAGAGTAATGAGCCTGTTTTATTAGTGTACATGTCAATTGCATTATTAATGAAGTATGCTTTGTAAATTGTAAACTTTGTACTATCACTATAGCATGTCACTGTTCTAGAATACACTAGGTAATCAGAAACATAAAAAAGTCTGCAACCAAACATAAAACATTGAAGTAAGCTTAAAAAACCATGATACAGTTTTTCAATTGTTATCAATCCTTTTATTATGTTTATTTTTGTATGATGGATGTAGGAAAATAGTGCTTTATTAAGTTTTTTGGTTTCATTTGTACAGATACAGATTACTGTCAATGACATATCAGAAACACGAATGGATTTTGGGATGCTTCCAGAGAACTGTACAAAACATTTGCCCATAACAGTATTCAATAGAGGAAATTTTGATGCACCAGTATGCATAGCTGTGGAGGAGGTATGATTGTGTGTTTGCCATTTATTAATTACAGCTTATAGTCCTTCCCACTCAGAATGCAACAAAATTAAACATAGTAATGTGCATTTTAGGTATAAATACCCACCCTTCATCCACCACATAATCAAGTTTTGGAAGAAATAATTCCTCACAAACTATGTTTTATTTATCTTGCATTCTTCCTTCCACCTCGTTGTCCAAAAGTAGAGTTTGTCATATAATGATTGAAATACATTTCTTTGCCTTTTCCGCCATTTAGTAACATCAGAACACCTGTTTACAACTCTTCTACACAGAAATGAAACAAAATAACAAACATCCTCAAATAAAGACATAGTATGTTCCCAGGACAAAATCAAAACACAGAGTGAGATGCAATTTGCCATATTTATAATTTTACATTTCCTGCAAGAATTTTTGAGAAACAGAAACTTTTTAATTATAATAACTTTACAATTAGAACACTAATTTTTGACAATAGTACTCAATTTTAGGAATGAGAAAATTATGGTTACAGGAATACAGTATTGGCTATGCAAATCCCTTTTAATTAAAACTGTGTTCTAGAATATGAAACTTTCTGTCATTAGCAATTTTTCGAAGAAAATATTTAAGAAAAAGAAAATTGTTCTTTCAGAATGGAGAAAAGATGATTTCAGCATTAATACAAACAACTTTTATTTGTGCAGCAGTAATGTAAATTCCCGGATGGAACAATACATAAAATTTTCCTTGTTTCCTGTGTAGAATTTATTTGCAGCAGGTGCTTGGTAGACATTGTAATTTCATTCTATTTCTTTAAACAAAATAATTTTTAATAAAACTAATTTTACAATCAAGAGACTGATAACTAAATACTGAATAATATGTTAAATTTGAAACATCTAATAAACTTTCATCAGTTTTTGGGACTTACTGATTATAGGTTACATATTTAATACACAGTATAAAAGTAAAAGAAAAGTGTTTTTCAGCTCATTACTTCTCTCTTTCATTTTAATTACTTCCTTTATTTTACGATCACTAATGTGATGACAAACACTTATTAGCCATGTGTCAAACATACGTGTTGTACTTAACTATAGCCTAAAAGACATGCATTTGTTTGTTACAACATTGTTGTTTGTTGTTGTGGTCTTCAGTCCTGCGACTGGTTTGATGCAGCTCTCCATGCTACTCTATCCTGTGCAAGCTTCATCATCTCCCAGTACCTACTGCAACCTACATCCTTCAGAATCTGCTTAGTGTATTCATCTCTTGGTCTCCCTCTATGATTATTACCCTCCACGCTGCCCTCCAATGCTAAATTTGTGATCCCTTGATGCCTCAAAACATGTCCTACCAACCGATCCCTTCTTCTAGTCAAGTTGTGCCACAAACTTCTCTTCTCCCCAATCCTATTCAATACCTCCTCATTAGTTATGTGATCTACCCACCTTATCTTCAGCATTCTTCTGTAGCACCACATTTTGAAAGCTTCTATTCTCTTCTTGTCCATACTAGTTATCGTCCATGTTTCACTTCCAAACATGGATACATTCCATACAAATACTTTCAGAAACGACTTCCTGACACTTAAATCTATACTCGATGTTAACAAATTTCTCTTCTTCAGAAACGCTTTCCTTGCCATTGCCAGTCTACATTTTATATCCTCACTACTTCGACCATCATCAGTTATTTTACTCCCTAAATAGCAAAACTCCTTTACTACTTTAAGTGCCTCATTTCCTAATCTAATTCCCTCAGCATCACCCGATTTAATTTGACTACATTCCATTATCCTCGTTTTGCTTTTGTTGATGTTCATCTTATATCCTCCTTTCGAGACACTGTCCATTCCGTTCAACTGCTCTTCCAAGTCCTTTGCTGTCTCTGACAGAATTACAATGTCATCGGCGAACTTCAAAATTTTTACTTCTTCTCCATGGATTTTAATACCTACTCCGAATTTTTCTTTTGTTTCCTTTACTGCTTGCTCAATATACAGATTGAACAACATCGGGGAGAGGCTACAACCCTGTCTTACTGCCTTCCCAACCACTGCTTCCCTTTCATGTCCCTCGACTCTTATAACAGCCATCTGGTTTCTGTACAAATTGTAAATAGCCTTTCGCTCCCTGTATTTTACCCCTGCCACCAATAGAATGTGAAAGAGAGTATTCCAGTCAACATTGTCAAAAGCTTTCTCTAAGTTTACAAATGCTAGAAACGTAGGTTTGCCTTTTCTTAATCTTTCTTCTAAGATAAGTCGTAAGGTTAGTATTGCCTCACGTGTTCCAACATTTCTACGGAATCCAAACTGATCTTCCCCGAGGTCCGCTTCTACCAGTTTTTCCATTCGCCTGTAAAGAATTCGCGTTAGTATTTTGCAGCTGTGACTTATTAAACTGATAGTTCGGTAATTTACACATCTGTCAGCACCTGCTTTCTTTAGGATTGGAATTATTATATTCTTCTTGAAGTCTGAGGGTATTTCACCTGTCTCATACATCTTGCTCACCAGATGGTAGAGTTTTGTCAGGACTGGCTCTCCCAAGGCCATCAGTAGTTCTAATGGAATGTTGTCTACTCCCGGGGCCTTGTTTCGACTCAGGTCTTTCAGTGCTCTGTCAAACTCTTCACGCAGTATTGTATCTCCCATTTCATCTTCATCTACATCCTCTTCCATTTCCATAATATTGTCCTCAAGTACATCGCCCTTGTATAAAACCTCTATATACTACTACCACCTTTCTGCCTTCCCTTCTTTGCTTAGAACTGGGTTGCCATCTGAGCTCTTGATATTCATACAAGTGGTTCTCTTCTCTCCAAAGGTCTCTTTAATTTTCCTATAGGCAGTATCTATCTTACCCCTAGTGAGACAAGCCTCTACATCCTTACATTTGTCCTCTAGGCATCCCTGCTTAGCCATTTTGCATTTCCTGTCGATCTCATTTTTGAGACGTTTGTATTCCTTTTTGCCTGCTTCATTTACTGCATTTTTATATTTTCTTCTTTCATCAATTAAATTCAATATTTCTTCTGTTACCCAAGGGTTTCTACTAGCCCTCGTCTTTTTATGTATTTGATCCTCTGCTGCCTTCACTATTTCATCCCTCAAAGTTACCCATTCTTCTTCTACTGTATTTCTTTCCCCCATTCCTGTCAGTTGTTCCCTTATGCTCTCCCTGAAACTCTGTACAACCTCTGGTTTAGTCAGTTTATCCAGGTCCCATCTCCTTAAATTCCCACCTTTTTGCAGTTTCTTTAGTTTTAATCTGCAGTTCATAACCAGTAGATTGTGGTCAGAGTCCACATCTGCCCCTGAAAATGTCCTACAATTTAAAACTTGGTTCCTAAATCTCTGTCTTACCATTATATAATCTATCTGATACCTTTTAGTATCTCCAGGATTCTTCCAGGTATACAACCTTCTTTTATGATTCTTGAACCAAGTGTTAGCTATGATTAAGTTATGCTCTGTGCAAAATTCTACCAGACGGCTTCCTCTTTTCTTTCTTACCCCCAGTCTGTATTCACCTACCATGTTTCCTTCTCTCCCTTTTCCTACTCTCGAATTCCAGTCACCCATGACTATTAAATTTTTGTCTCCCTTCACTACCTGAATAATTTCTTTTATCTCATCTTACATTTCATCAATTTCTTCATCATCTGCAGAGCTAGTTGGCATATAAACTTGTACTACTGTAGTAGACATGGGCTTTGTGTCTATCTTGGCCACAATAATGTGTTCACTATGCTGTTTGTAGTAGCTAACCCGCTATGTTACAACATATGCTGAATGAAGTAATTACATTTTTATGATTACCTGTTTCATTTCATTCAGTGTTATAAGTTCTTTTTGAGTATTTTATTAAACATTGATACCAATGGAAATTTTTCTCTTGTCCCCCCCCCCCCCCCCCCCCTCCAGATAAATTTCAAGCTTCATAAGATCAGCCATTTCAATCAAATAAAATCCTTGCCATGTTACATGCCTCCCACAATCGAAGATTGTGACATTGATAATTTTTCAGTTGTAAGACAATACATAGAGTAACAAAATTAATCTAAAATTATGGTATGTATGATTACATTTACAAATAGCTCATATTATAGTTCACTAGACATAGTTGTCAAATTAATCGATACAGCAATATATAAAAGTACTTACTGATACAAAATGAATATACTTAATAATGAAAATAATCAATTTTTTGCAATATAATGTGATTGGATAAGTAAAAAAGCTACTCACCAAATGGCAGACGGAGAATCCACATGAAAAAAAGTAAAAAAAAGTGTGTGTATGCAAGCTTTTGGAGCCAGTGGCCCCTCCTTCCAGCAGAAAGGTTGAAGGGGAAGAAAGAGGGGTGAAGGAAAAGGACTGGAGAGATTTAGGAAAAGGGGTAGAGTTCAGAAAAGTCACCTAGAACCCCAGTCCAGGGGCGACTTAGCAGAAAGACTCTTTGCTTCTCTTCCGAACTGGTAAGTCTGCCCTGACTGAGGGTTCTGGGTAACTTTTCTGAACTCTACTCCTTTTCCTAAACCTCTCCAGTCCTTTTCCTTCCCCATCAATCCTTGTGTGGCGGGAGGAGCCACTGGCTCCAAAAGCTTGTGTAAGTATAATGTTCTTTCTTTTGTGTGTGTGTGTGTGTGTGTGTGTGTGTGTGTGTGTGTGTGTGTGTGTGTGTGTGTGTGTTTTCCTGTCCAGAGGAGGCATTGAGTGGCAGATAGGCACATGGAAGAATAATTTCTGGATAACATCAGTTATCGGACTAAGTCCTTCGTCACACATAGACAAAATATGCAGGCACACATACTCACATAGGCATATCTCACACAGATGTCGCCACTGTCATCTCTGGACAGTAAGGGTTAGTGCATGGGGACTTCATAACTGATATTAGTCAGTAGTTTTTCTTCGGCGTGCCTGTCTGCCACTCAGTGCCTCCTCCATGCAGTGAGTAGCAATTACCCATTTCATATTGTAGTTAATCTGTCCCAGATTACACCATTGTTTACTTACAGATACAATTTTACATGATATTCACTCAAGAAATATACAACTTTATAAGAGCATTTTCTTTTGTGGTTCATTTCCAGCTCTAATTCAGTATTTTTAGATTTAGGTCACATTTCCACTTCAAGATTTTATTTATTAGTTTCATACTCGTATAATGTGGAGTTTTTCCATGCAGTTTGTTGGTAGGTAACACATAACTTAACCTACATTTAGTATCCTACTAATGTAAAAAGGAAGTGTTCTTGAAAAGTTGTGGGTTTATCTTCATGAAAATAAGGGTCTCACATGTATTTATGTTTGGAAAGGTCATCAGATTTTGCTTTTCAAATAAAAACTTTTAGTGTTGTTTCCTTTTAGTTCCCACCATGGCTTGGATGACCTGTTTGAATAGTGTAAAAGCTTTGAGTAGATAAATTTTCTCAGACTCTCATAAACTTATAGTATACCTATAGTCTGAAAGAATGTGTGCATAATACAGTATATAGTTTTTTACAGGTAAATCAGTGGTATCACTTTAGATGTTAATGTGACAAACACGGCTATTTAATTGACTCAGTACGCTGTCTGCATGATTACTCCGCAACATGTTTTTATTTACATTTGCTCCAAGGAATTACACATTGTTCACAGAGTCCAGTTTTTTTGTCCATATACTCATTTCGTTACACAATGCGTGTGGTGAAATGAACAATTTCTGATTTTACGAAGCTTAGTTTCTAGAATGTTCAATTGAAGACTGCAAAAGGCACCCCCCCCCCTCCCCCCCCCCCCCCCCCCCCCCAAAAAAAGCACCACACACACACACACACACACACACACACACACACACACACACACACACACAGACACACACACACACACACACACACACACTTCCAATCATTGTGCTCTGTGGATCACACCATGAAGAATAAACATCTGGGATGTAGAATGAGCTGACGATGTTTAATTTCAAATTGTTTCACAAGATTTCAATACACAGGTCATGATTTCGCTTGATCTAAAAATAGACAAAAGATACTCCATGAAAATCATTTTTGTTCAATTGAAGACTGCAAAAGGCACCCCCCCCCCCCCCCCCAAAGTTCAATTGAAGACTGCAAAAGGCAACCCCCTCCCTCCCCCCCCCCCAAAAAAAAGCACCACACACACACACACACACACACACTTCCAATCATTGTGCTCTGTGGATCACACCATGAAGAATAAACATCTGGGATGTAGAATGAGCTGACGATGTTTAATTTCAAATTGTTTCACAAGATTTCAATACACAGGTCATGATTTCGCTTGATCTAAAAATAGACAAAAGATACTCCATGAAAATCATTTTTGTTCATGCACCACTATCTAAGTCTGATGTGCAGGGAGAAGACCTCTGTTAAAGAGTAAGGGAAACTGATGAATGGCAGTAAATCCCAATAGGTGATGTTGATATCAAAGTAAGACAAATTCTTATTGAGTGAGAAACTTCTGATATGCTACCAGAAATGCAGAGACCACATACTGCTGAGAAAGAACAAAATGTTCGTTCTTAAAAGATTTTTCCAGAAGAGTGCCTTTGAAGGAAACAAAATGATTGTTAATATGATGCACTGCGATGCCAATATCGCTACTTACCTCATCACAATAAAACATTTCACTGGAAGAACAAATATTATGTTCATGGAATGTGTGTTCCACAGAAGTTTTTTTTTTAAAAAAAGGGAGACTGAAAATTATAAGATGAGTGTAACAAGTTAAACTGAAAAAGGAAATGACCATCAGCTAGTGTATGACTGGGGAAACTGCATCACCATAGTGCTCTGAATGCCATCACTGGTAAATACTTACAGTTTATTGTCAGTAAGAAAGCACATTGACAACCCACTGCTGCTTGAAACATTGAAGTGATTTTCAGCTTGGGAAAGACTGGAAACTTGTATTCAATGACTGAAACATTGATACCAAATTGTGACTTTACAAAAGTCAGAGTATGCAATACGCTGTCTGCCATAAGAGTTACATGGTGCTCCCAAGTATTGTTTCCATAAACTGATTTCTCAGAATTGCTTCTGATTGGTCATGTGAAGACTCCCAGTATCAATATTGAAATTGTGATTCTGGTTGGTGATTTTGCTATTCCACAATTGATATTCACTACCATGTAAATGGTCTATAGTATTTGAATTGTACTTGCATTTTCAGGGTCCTACTGGCGTTTAAAAATGTCAACAAATCTGGTCTTAGTGACTTTTTGTGTGGCAAAAGAGAAAGCAGAAATATTAGACTGAACAAGAAACTATTTATTTCTTATATTTAACTGAAGAGATACAGCAATCATACTGATTAAATCAGAAACTGAAACAGCTGATTTTCAGATGCTATACATGTGAAACAACTGATTACCACAAAACTGAAGTTTGAAAAGGCTAGCAAAATATATTCAGGCCCCAACATGTAGACTCGGCAGTGAAGACCAGCTGCTGTCACTCAGTTTTCATGTTCCATGTTGCATGTAAATATAGTGATTGGTTGACTTAGAGATCCCCAAATTGTGTGCCGTGGCATCTCAGAATGCTGTGCTGCAAAAGTGGCAAAAATAACATTACATTCAACACCTTCTATATCAATAACAGATACAGAAAGCACAAATAAAAATCCATTTATTTATGTTTGCAATTCATTGTAAGACATACACCATGCAGCTGTGATATAAATGTCTCTGTAAAGGATACTCCAGTAGCATTCTTTGTTTAGCTTCTCACGTGGTGTTTGGTTGACTGAAGGATATGACATACAAAATGTTGGATGTGTATGGCAGAAGTGATACAAGGACCGCATTATGTCTGCATGATCCTAGTGAAGCCTTCATTATCTTACCACTATCCTTTGTGAGCCAACAATATCATAAGAAAAGTAGCAAGTTGTGCTGCTGACAACTGTTTAGTAAAACACAGCTTTTCCACATAAACAATGTCAGTAATAAGTGTGTGTTTGCAAATGGTGGTTGCACTCTAATGTTACTTCAGTGGTGCCTGTGGAAGATATTTCACGGTGATAACAGCAAGCCAAGGGAAAGTCTTCTTGTTGGAAGTTACAGTAGAAGAATGGGAGAGCTGACATTCTCCCCACGACCACCAGTTTCATTGTTCTCAGTGTAATAATTTGGTGATTAAGTTAATTTTGAAACTTTATTGTTCTCATCACTCCGAAAGCCATTTTTTTAATGAACTTCTATAAGTGAGCCATAACTCAAAATGCAGAGGCCACACCACAGAGTGACAGATGTACGAGGATTTGAAAATATCATAAATATGATGACAGTTAACTTTTGTAATGATTTGCCAAATGATGTACAGTTGTGAAATTTAAAAATATCCTTGTTATTTAGAGAAAAGCTAATTGTACTGGCTGCTGTAGATTTAGTGAATGTTACAATTGGCGAGTTGATGGAGAAACAGCTTTCAAATCTACTTTTGTGTCAAACACCATCAGTCATAGTATTCAGCAAATGGTGGAGAATCTCAGTACACAATAATCTGGTTATGTATGTAAACGAACATGAATATGGATGACGATCCAGTGAGGCCACAGACAATAATGATGCTCCCTTCATGTCTTGTGTATGGTTCTTAGACAGTAACTCCACTGTGGAGAACATTTTTCTTTTTTTTTTTTTTTTTTTTTTTTTTTTTTTAAAGTATCCCTACAGGCACATTGGCTGTAAAGATCTGTTTGAAGGCTGATGACATTTACATTTGAAAAGAATTTGGAATGCTAATACTAACCAAGGTTGTATTGCATCAGACACTTGTGGAGGATTGTAGATTCTTATTTGAAATTATTTAGTAGCAAATAACACGTCACACTCAAGGTTTAACTTTGCTGATGAAATATGTCAAAAGGTTTCATAATGTGTAAGTTAGGCAAAAAGACCGGACAGCCCAATGTGTGGGAAATTCTGCGCAGAGACGGGGTAATCTATGGAAACCATAAGTCTGGTGAATGGTATGGGTGTCAAAACACCACCACCCTTTGTGCAGTGGTGTCATTACTCTGTGCTGGTGCCATACCAGAGATGAGCTTGACCCATGGAGTAGCACTGTGGACGACAAAGCAATACTGGCTCAGTAAATTTCTATATACTGTGTAAAATGTAAATTTGAAAGAAAGCTCAGGCGCTACAGTTTTGCTTGATGCCCTCTATCACAGCTGCCGATCTTTACAATCTACAGTGTGTGGTGCAATCTTTACAATCTACAGTGTGTGGTGCAAAGTATATACTGTACATGTTTATTATATGTAGTTGTTGCAACTGTATTGTGTCGGATTTGAACACAACAGTCCTTAAAATGTGCTATCGCAAAATCTTCGTTCTATTTCTATGTGACGTCTCTGCCATAGCACATCATCTGCATGAAAAGTATATTTCCAGCACTTCGCAAAATGCTTCCACCGCTACCTGCACTCCAGTCATTGAAGGGCAACTTCCCCTCTCCACACGGCCAGTAGGTGAGCTCATTTTACACGTGTTAGTGTGGTGTTGTGGCTGCGCTGGCTGATGGGTGACTTAACAAGTCGCCAGCCAATAAGAGTTCCCTAGCCGGAAATGGACAGTGTTTCCTTGATTATGACAGAGCATATTCTTCGAGACTCAGTGTTTGAGTTTAAAATGTTGACAATTGATATTGTTGCTGATTACAGTACATAGGAAAAACATGCAAAAAGATGAGAACGTGTGGCACAAGAAAAGGTGGTGGCTGGACGCCTTCATCACATATTGGCTTGGTCAGGAACACTTTCTGTCGATTATATTGTTTTTTCATTACTGCTGCAACCTAACAGTAGTTGTATCATAACAGCATGGTAAAGCTAAAAGCTGAAAGTTGTGTTGGCAACACCAATCACGGATTACGTTGGCATTTCCTCTCTTACGTCTCCCGTCTCCACAATGGCCTAAAATATCCCCTTAAGTCTGCCACCACCCGTATTATGAACCATTTGCCTTTTGTGTCACTCTTAACTCATTCAGTCACATCAAATGTCAATAGGAAGAAAATGGGATGAAGTCAAGCGAGGTGTCAAGTAAGAACTTAGAATAGAGAGAAACCTTACAAGGAAGAAATGTAAAATCAGGGAATTTTTAACATTGATGTTATGAGTTTTTCACAGGGGCTAAGTATTTATGGTGTAGAAGTGGGAAAAATGTAATGAACAGAAGGGAGCAATACATATCTTTGTTAAATTATTGCCACTCATGGTGGCTCTCTAGTAGTATTACCTGATATGTTCCAGTTACGGCAAGAAATAAATACTCTTCTCGAGTGAGAAAAATATGAGCATACTACACAATGGGAGTTTTTTAACCAGAATACATATACAATATCTTTGAAAATCCAACCAAATGTGTTTCCTTGCAGGGACTACGTACAATTGTAATATTAACTCAAAAGGTTTTAGCTTTCAGAAAAATTAAAATGTGGGAAAGAAAAATGAAGATGGTGCAAGTAATTATTTTCCCTTGTAGCACTAGTTCATAGTCTCCAGCGAAGTTTCTTTGGCTTGCAGTGTAAAATCTTTTTTTGAAGGTCACCTGTCATGGCTTATCTAGTGGTTCAAAAACTAGCCAAGCTGATGATCAACAAATCGTCATAGATTCATGACTTATTTTGTACTGAATCTCAATCTGAATGTACTTCTTTTGTGGGGGAAAAAATCTTATTGATTTACTTTGTGACACTACATTCCAGACAAAATTTGGCAGCCTGGAACTCCACACTTTTCGGTTATAAGTAAAAGATGAATATGTGCTGCTTAGTGGTAAAGTTCAATGAACAATATGTCTATTTGCAATGTCCTGTTTATGTGAAACTGAGTTTCTGGTGGTTACTGTAATAAAGGGAAATATTGTGCAAAAATTAATGTAGAAAAGGAAGTGAAAGTAGCTGCAGCCAGCTTTATTCAGTTTTGAGAAGTTGTGTACTGTACAATAAGCTCGTCTCTTCCGTCAAACATATTAGTGATAAATCTATTCAGAAAATTGCTTGTGAACTGAAATTACATGTTTCATTTAATTCATATTTCATTTTTAAAGTAACCTAACCCACCAAGCTACACATTTCAACTGTTTTAGATAGAACAAAATTTTGCCTTAAAAAACTTACTAAATTATGTTATATTAAGGGAA
Organism: Schistocerca serialis cubense; assembly: GCF_023864345.2. Classification (NCBI taxonomy): domain Eukaryota; kingdom Metazoa; phylum Arthropoda; class Insecta; order Orthoptera; family Acrididae; genus Schistocerca; species Schistocerca serialis. The sequence continues at coordinate 463,785,160 of NC_064639.1, forward strand.
CCAGGAACCAAAAATTTGTAGGAACCACCAGGTTGTCTGAATATCATGGGGAGTGCCTACAGTTGTGTCCACAAACAGTCTGCTCCCTTTTTATTTCAGTACATGATTGTTGGGGTAAGGTTGTTGTTGTTGTGGTGGTGGTGGTGGTGGTGGTGGTGGTGGTGGTGGTGGTTTGGGTTCCAGAAATGTCACTGAAACAATTTAACACTTATCCTTAAAATTTAATTTTATGCTGCTATACATTTAACTACATTGTAGTGTGACAATCAAGTGTTCCTTTCAGAGAACAGTAATGAATAATAGCGTGAGATTTGCAATATAAACTGAAAAATAACACATGAAAACAAATCACCCACTTTTCTGTAAAATATAACTTTACATACTGCTTGTCTGCCATTTCCGCATTTAATATGGCATCATCATGAATTTTCTTTTGCCTACAGTGTTGTAATCTTCCAGTATTCTCCATCACAACAAATACAGATGATGATATGGATACCTGTGAGTCAGGCGGTTGCATGTCTTCAACTTGCATTTTAAGGGCCAACAGTGAACAGATTGTCATTATCATCTTTAAGGCACCATCTTTACAACAAATAGCAGGTAGGTTAGCAAAACACGACACTAGGGTGAGTTTAATAGTCGTACATGTGTGATTAACTTCCACTGACACTGAAAGCATTTTTCATTCGTGTTGTTAGCAACAAAACTTTTTTATTGAAATAAATGGTTGTAGCTCTGTAAATGGTTGTAGCACTGTCATAAGTTGCATTATCACCTGCAGCATGCTGCAAGTTTGTTGTCAGAAACATATTTGTTGTTTTAATCGATTGCAGCTCACATACATGTGCTTTGAACAAACATTATCAAAACTTCTGAAGAAACTTTACTTGTGATATCTTCCATCATTTGAGGTGAAGAAAAAAATAATGTCTTTAGTTTGTTACTGTTTGAGCCTAAATATTTAGTCATAAATTTTGACGACTTAGTCTACAGAGAGCTGTGACCTGGTGTTATATTTACACTAAAATGAACAGTTGAGATTGCAATAATGTTTCTTTATTAATATTAAATTATTAAAATATTGTGATCTTGGCTGTTCATTTTAACGCAAATATTTGGTGCCCAGTATATACAGGGTAGTCATAAAGTAATATGCATGTATGATTATTATCTGTGTGTGTTTGTGTGTGTGTGTGTGTGTGTGTGTGTGTGTGTCTCTCTCTCTCTCTCTCTCTCTCTCTCTCTCTCTCTCTCTCTCTCTATATATATATATATATATATATATATATATATATATATATATATATATATATATATATATATATATATAAAAAGAAAGATGATGAAACTTACCAAACAAAAGCGCTGGCAGGTCGATAGACACACAAACAAACACAAACATACACACAAAATTCTAGCTTTCGCAACCAATGGTTGCCTCGTCAGGAAAGAGGGAAGGAGAAGGAAAGACAAAAGGATATGGGTTTTAAGGGAGAGGGTAAGGAGTCATTCCAATCCCGGGAGCGGAAAGACTTACCTTAGGGGGAAAAAAGGCCAGGTATACACTCGCACACACACACACACATATCCATCCACACATACACAGACACAATGTCTGCTTGTGTCTGTGTATGTGTGGATGGATATGTGTGTGTGTGCGAGTGTATACCTGTCCTTTTTTCCCCCTAAAGTAAGTCTTTCCACTCCCGGGATTGGAATGACTCCTAACCCTCTCCCTTAAAACCCATATCCTTTTGTCTTTCCTTCTCCTTCCCTCTTTCCTGACGAGGCAACCATTGGTTGCGAAAGCTAGAATTTTGTGTGTATGTTTGTGTTTGTTTGTGTGTCTATCGACCTGCCAGCGCTTTTGTTTGGTAAGTTTCATCATCTTTCTTTTTAGATATATTTTTCCCACATGGAATGTTTCCCTCTATTATATTCATATATATATATATATATATATATATATATATATATAGTGGATGGATATGTGCGTGCGTGTGTGCGAGTGTATACCTGTCGTTTTTTCCCCCTAAGGTAAGTCTTTCCGCTCCCGGGATTGGAATGACTCCTTACCCTCTCCCTTAAAACCCACTTCCTTTCGTCTTCCCCTCTCCGTCCCTCTTTCCTGATGAGGCAACAGTTTGTTGCGAAAGCTTGAATTTTGTGTGTATGTTTGTGTTTGTTTGTGTGTCTATCGACCTGCCAGCGCTTTCGTTCGGTAAGTCACCTCATCTTTGTTTTTATATATAATTTTTCCCACGTGGAATGTTTCCTTCTATTATATATATATAAAAATGATGTGACTTACCAAACGAAAGCACTGGCGGGTTGATAGATACACAAACATACACATAAAGATGCTGTTACTTACCAAATGAAAGCGTTGGTATGTTGACAGGAGACAATAAAAACACACACACAAATTTCAAGCTTTCGCAACCCAAGGTTGCCTCATCAGGAAAGAGGGAAGGAGAGGGAAAGACGAAAGGATGTGGGTTTTAAGGGAGAGGGTAAGGAGTCATTCCAATCCCGGGAGCGGAAAGACTTACCTTAGGGGGAAAAAGGGACAGGTATAAAGGCGCGCGCGTGCACGCATCCGTCCCCACATATACAGACACAAGCAGACATTGTAAAGGCAAAGAGTTTAGACAGAGATGTCAGTCGAGGCGGAAGTACAGAGGCAAAGATGTTGTTGAGTGACAAGTGATGTACGAGGGATGGCAACTTGAAATTTGAAATTAGCGGAGGTTTAGGCCAGGTGGGTAACGGGAAGAGAGGGTATATTGAAGGGCAAGTTCCCATCTCCGGAGTTCTGATAGGTTGGAATCAATGGGAAGTATCCAGATAACCTGGACGGTGTAACACTGTGCCAAGAAGTGCTGGCCATGCACCAAGGCATGTTCAGCCACAGGGTGATCCTCATTACTAACAAACACTGTCTGCCTGTGTCCGTTCCTGCGAATGGACAGTTTGTTGCTGGTCATTCCCACATAGAACGCTTCACAGTGTAGGCATGTCAGTTGGTAAATCACATGGGTGCTTTCACGCGTGGCTCTGCCTTTGATCGTGTACAACTTCCGGGTTACAGGACTGGAGTAGGTGGTGGTGGGAGGGTGTATGAGACAGGTCTTACACCGGGGGCAGTTACAGGGGTAGGAGCCAGAGGTAGGGAAGGTGGTTTGGGGATTTCATAGGGATGTACCAAGAGGTTACAAAGGTTAGGTGGACGGCGGAAAGACACTATTGGTGGAGTGGGGAGGATTTCATGAAGGATGGATCTCATTTCAGGGCAGGATTTAAGGAAGTCGTATCCCTGCTGGAGAGCCACATTCAGAGTCTGATCCAGTCCCAGAAAGTATCCTGTCACAAGTGGGGCACTTTTGGGGTTCTTCTTTGGGAGGTTCTGGTTTTGAGGGGATGAGAAAGTGGCTCTAGCTATTTGCTTCTGTACCAGCTCGGGAGGGTAGTTGCGGGATGCAAAAGCTGTTTTCAGGTTGTTGGTGTAATGGTTCAGGGATTCAGGACTGGAGCAGGTTCGTTTGCCACGAAGACCTAAGCTGTAGGGAAGCGACCGTTTGATATAGAATGGGTGGCAGCTGTCAAAATGGAGGTACTGTTGCTTGTTGGTGGGTTTGATGTGGACGGATGTGTGAAGCTGGCTACCTTCGTAACCTCTTGGTTCATCCGTATGAAATCCCCAAACCACATTCCCTACCCTCTGGCTCCTACCCTTGTAACCGCCCCCAGTGTAAGACCTGTCCCATGCACCCTCCCACCACCACCTACTCAGGTCCTGTACACGATCAAAGGCAGAGCCACGTGTGAAAGCACCCACATGATTTGCCAGCTGACATGCCTACACTGTGAAGTGTTCTGTGTGGGAATGACCAGCAACAAACTGTCCATTCGCATGAACGGACACAGGCAGACATTGTTTGTTGGTAATGAGGATCACCCTGTGGCTAAACATGCCTTGGTGCACGGCCAGCACATCTTGGCACAGTGTTACACCGTCCGGGTTATCTGGATACTTCCCACTGATTCCAACCTATCAGAACTCTGGAGATGGGAACTTGTCCTTCAATATACCCTCTCTTCCCGTTATCCATCTGGCCAAACCTCCGCTAATTTCAAATTTCAAGTTGCCATCCCTCGTACATCACTTGTCACTCAACAACATCTTTGCCTCTGTACTTCCGCCTCGACTGACATCTCTGTCTAAACTCTTTGCCTTTACAGTGTCTGCTTATGTCTGCATATGTGCGGACGGATGTGTGTGTGTGTGTGTGTGTGTGTGTGTGTGTGTGTGTGGGTGGGTGGGTGGGCGCGCGCGCGCGAGTGTATACCTGTCCCTTTTTCCCCCTAAGGTAAGTCTTTCCGCTCCTGGGATTGGAATGACTCCTTACCCTCTCCCTTAAAACCTACATCCTTTCGTCTTTCCCTGTCCTTCCCTCTTTCCTGACGAAGCAACCTTGGGTTGCGAAAGCTTGAAATTTGTGTGTGTGTTTGTGTGTGTTTTATTGTCTCCTGTCAACATACCAAAGCTTCCGTTTGGTAAGTAACAGCATCTTTATTTTTAGATATATTTTTCCTACGTGGAATGTTTTCATGTATATATATATATAAAAAAATTATGTGACTTACCAAACGAAAACGCTGGCAGGTTGATAGACACACAAATAAACACAAACATACACACAAAATTCAAGCTTTCGCAACAAACGGTTGCTTCATCAGGAAAGAGGGAAGGGTGTGTGTGTGTGTGTGTGTGTGTGTGTGTGCACGCGAGTGTATACCTGTCCTTTTTTCCCCCTAAAGTAAGTCTTTCCACTCCCGGGATTGGAATGACTCCTAACCCTCTCCCTTAAAACCCACATCCTTCCGTCTTTCCCTCTCCTTCCCTCTTTCCTGATGAAGCAACCATTGGCTGCGATAGCTTGAATTTTGTGTGTATGTTTGTGTTTGTTTGTGTGTCTATCAAGCTGCCAGCGCTTTCGTGTGGTAAGTCACATCATCTTTGTTTTTAGATATATTTTTCCGACGTGGAATGTTTCCCATATATATATAATTTTTCCCACGTGGAATGTTTCCTTCTATATATATATATATATATATATATATAATTACACCTAAAAATTGCCTCTGATCATTTTGAAGCATTGCTTGCTTCATTGAAGAGCAGCCTGAATACATTCTGAAGCATATCTCTGAAAAAGCCAACACTGCATCTGGGAGCTGAGCACTTAGATCTTGGCAATCCAATACCTTTTCTTGTACGGCCTTGAGTTTATGTATCCACAGGAAAAAAGCAAAGGTCTCAAATCAGGTGAAGGCGATAGCCACAGTCTTGCTGAAGCTCTGCAACCCTTCTGTTGGCAAATCTTTGATTTAGGTACTCTTTTGCAATGAGGGCAAAAGAAGTGGTGCTTCATCCTGATGGAGCACAAGTGTCTGCAATGCCTTCTTGCTGAAGGTGTGGCTCCAGGAATTCCCCTTTGATTTTAAGGGATAGTGTGAGATGGATCGTTACCCCATCTGAGGCAGTTATGTTTCTTGACTTTTCCGCAGGTGTAGAATGTGGCTTCATCAGTAAACAAAATGTGATGAATAAGGTAATAGTTGTGTGCAGTTCCTATGAAATCATAACACACAGCTTGCCAAGTTGCATAACCTTTGTGGTCTAATTTGTGAAGAACCTTACTGTAGTACACTTCTTTTCCTTAGAAGTGTAAAACTTTCATAATAGTTGATGTTGGCATGTCTGACTTGTATAAACGATGATTTGATGCAGTCAGACTTCTTTAGAATATTTCCCTGGTACTCTGAACAGTCTCTTATGGTGTAGGTGGTCTCCCTGTGCCCGATTCATCTTCATTTTCAAACTTTCTGGCACATAACCAGGTGTTTTCTCTTGTTTGTGCTGGCTTTTGAAATTTTAGAGTGAACTGCTGTTGCACCTCCAGATAAGAAAATCGCACACTAACAATAGTCACACGTTCTTATATTGTAAGCATTATTATTGATTATCCTTGAAAAAAGTAGGCCCACTTTATGACATTAGTGGATTATAATGGTACATTATGTAGATGCATCCAAAATTGTTTGGAAATGGATTGTGACTTTATGACCAATCTGTATATCATCTGCGACTGTGCTTAGAAAATTAATGCATCATTACATTTACTTGTCACTGGGTTAAATAGCTTATTAGCAAATTAATATTGCAAGAGAAAAAACTGGGTGCATAAAAATCTGGACAAAATATTGCATAATAAAATCAGTATCTGTATATTGTTATCTGGAGTTGATTTTATTTAAACTGTTGGTAGGGACTTATCCCTTTGGCTCACTTATAAAATTGGACTTGAGATTGTACCAACATGTTAATTCCCAAGCAAGTTATTAAAAAAAGGACTGGTCATTTATTAAATTAATACTTACTTCAGTTAGTCACTTTGTTGTTGCTACACATTCATTAGTGTCATATGGGACAGAGCCATATGGGCTAATGCAGTGCAGATGTAACACGTCTCCTTGGTGTAATATGGGACTCTCACCCTCCCCCTCTTGACCCTTCCTCTCCTCTCATGCATGCATAACCCTGATGGTGCATCCAACGTGTAGGCCTCTTAAATCCAAAGATAGATGTAAAATAAAATGTGTGTGTGTGTGTGTGTGTGTGTGTGTGTGTGTGTGTGTGTGTGTGTGCACACGCAAGCACGTTTCTAGCTCTCTTTACCTATTTGCCCATAATTTTTGTCTTTGATTAACTTGTATTATGAACAATTACGAAGTTGACACATCTGTACAAATAGGATACCATTCAAGTATTCCATTTTAATTGTACACTTAATATTTTATTTAAACAATGACAGGAGATGTTTTATATTGCCATCCAATATTGACCACCCTGGGCATAATCGGCATAATTGAAAGCATCATAAGCATCATCAGATGTTCACCAATTTCTGGTTTGTTAGATTATAAAGAAAATACTAGGGTGCAATTTAGAAAAGTCAGACCTTATCTCCACAAAAAATGTTATTTTCTCCCAAAAGTATTAAATTTTATTATAGTTATAGTCACACTATATATCACAATATATCACTAGAAGGGGACAAACAATAGCTATCAATATAGGTAAACATAACTATAGCAGCAAATTGACCCGCCAGGCTAGCCGAGAGTGCTAACGCGCTGCTTCCTGAACTTGGGTAGGCACGCCAGCCCCGGATTGAATTCTCCCGGTGGATTAACAACGAGGGCCAATGTGCCGGCCAGCCTGGATGTGGTTTTTAGGCGGTTTTCCACATCATGCTAGGTGAATACCAGGCTGGTCCTCCTGTACCACCTCAGTTATACGGCTCCCAGACATTCAAACACTTTCACGCTATTCCATGGATTACACTTGACGCAGACAGTTGGGTTCAAATGGTTCAAATGTCTCTGAGCACTATGCGACTTAACTTCTGAGGTCATCAGTCGCCTAGAACTGAGAACTAATTAAACCTAACTAACCTAAGGACATCACACACATCACCCATGCCCGAGGCAGGATTCGAACCTGCGACCGCAGCGGTCACGCGGTTCCAGACTGAAGTGCCTTTAACCGCACGGCCACACCGGCCGGCCAGACAGTTGGAATACACTAATTCTGTCCCGGGGGGTACGGGGTTGCAGCAGGAAGGGCATCCGGCCACCCCTTAAACATTAACATGCCAAATCCGATTAACAATGGCTGACCCTGCGTAACTGCAGGACAAGGCTCAAGCGATAGATAGATAGAACTATAGCAGCAAATTCAATTATAGAAATTGTTTGAGCGCATCTGCTAATTCTTGGCATCTTAGCAGATGTTGTAAATGCTGAGTACAAGAGAAGACTGTAATAGAAAAATAATAATATATTTTCTGTCAGCCTGTGAAATAGGTTGAAAAAGTGTTGGTATAAGTTTATATATGTGGCAGGGTCATTCAATAAAAGTTGCAAGAACTACTACCGTATATTATGGACTTAAAAGATGCACCTTAATTTTAAAGTAATTTAAAAAAAAAAAAAAATTAAGTAACCGAACTGTCATTCACAATCCCTGAAAATCGTCACTTGAACTTCCTCCTCCTCCTCCTCCTGCTTCTTCTTCTTCATCATCTTCTTCTTCATCATCATGTCACCATCATTGTCCTCTTTATGTATAAGATGGTGTTCACCGCCATAGAGAAAGTTGGAACAATAATGTCTTCTCTCACTCTAGACCATGACTGTTTTATCCACTAACATACTTGTTTGATTATGTGTCATTTTAATGCTCCCTTTGGCATGAATTCATGTTGAGTTTCATCTGTCGTCTATTTGTTCCATTCCTCTCTCATATATACATCAAGAGGTTGAAATCATTAATTCGGTCCTCCCAAAATAACAGCAAGCTCTGTAGTTCCCTGTATCAATTTCTCTTTCACAGAATTTTTGAAATGACTACTAAACTGGTCTTGCACAAAAAGAGAACTCCTCTTCAATAAAGCAATTTTCCTTCTTCCTGTTGTTGTTGTGATCTTCCGTTCAGAGACTGGTTTGATGCAGCTCTCCATGCTACTCTATCCTGTGCAAGGTTCTTCAGCCCAGTAACTTCTGCAGCCTACATCCTTCTGAATCTGCTTAGTGTATTCATCCCTTGGTCTCCCTCTACGATTTTTACCCTCCACGCTTCCCTCCAATACTAAACTGGTGACCCCTTGATGTCTCAGAACGTGTCCTACCAACTGATTCCTCCCCCTAGTCAACTTGTGCCACAAATTCCTCTTCTCCCCAATTCTTTTTCCTACACTTCATTAACTGATAGTTTCATATCAGCCCCGTCTATCCAACCCTTGTGAAGTATGCGAACACCACCACCACCACCTGGCAGCGTTTCAGAAGGTTTTGGCGTTGTTTTGTGCTTGAAAATGATCGTTGGATTAAGTTTAGTACCATCTGCACATCATCAAAGGGCAACAGCATAGTGCATCTATTCATGTCCACTTCTTTTTGTAGTTACAATTTTAACTCCTTTCATGACAACAGTTCTGTTATTTGGCACATCCATATTCACTATCTGGCTTAGTTTCACACTGATTTTCTTTTGATGTCGGATAATAAAGCAATGGGATGATAATATTTTCTCTTTGTACTCTCATGGCATTTTGTGAGATATTTTGGTTTTGATTAACATGCTATGTCCATGATGCTTCATAAACCCGTAGCACTTACCAACTCTTTAATTAAAGCCTGTTAGTTTCCACTATTGTGCTAGCTTACAAGCATGTATTTGAATCATTTTTGTATTAATTCCAATGCTATTTTGATGGTGTCCTTGAATCCATTTCAATACATCGTCTTCTAGTTTTGGCCATTTTGTATTCAGTCCTCTATTTGCACATTTAGTCTTCCTCATTTTTTTCAGTTCTTCTTTACTAGCCTGTCAATCACAAATGGTATTTTTCTGTTGGCGGAGGGTTCAGCTGCTCTGTTTCCATGTTGTTATGCATATGTCACTGTTGTTTTTGTTGTTGTGATCTTCAGTCCTGAGACTGCTTTGATGCAGCTCTCCATGATACTCTATCCTGTGCAAGCTTCTTCATCTCCCAGTACCTACTGCAACCTACATCCTTCTGAATCTGCTTAGTGTATTCATCTCTTGGTCTCCATCTGTGATGTTTGCCCTGCACGCTGCCCTCCAATACTAAATTGGTGATCCCTTGATGCCTCAAACATGTCCTACCAACTGATCCCTTCATCTAGTCAAGTTGTGCCACAAACTTCTCTTCTTCCCAATCCTATTCAATACTTCCTCATTAGTTATGTGATCTACCCATCTAATCTTCAGCATTCTTCTGTAGCACCACATTTCGAAAGCTTCTATTCTCTTCTTGTCCAAACTATTTATCGTCCATGTTTCACTTCCATACATGGCTACACTCCACACAAATACGTTCAGAAACGACTTCCTGACATTTAAGTCTATACTCGATGTTAACAAGATTCTCTTCTTCAGAAACGCTTTCCTTGCCATTGCCAGTCTACATTTTATATCCTCTCTACTGCGACAATCATCAGTTGTTTTGCTCCCCAAATAGCATAATTCATTTGCTATATTAAGTATCTCATTTCCTAATCTAATTTCCTCAACATCACCCGATTTAATTCGACTGGATTCCATTGTCCTTGTATTGCTTTTGTTGATGTTCATATTATGCCCTCCTAGGCCACATCATATAAATACCTTTTATTTTCATCCATTATAAAACTAGCCGCTAACAATAATATTGTACTGTTACTGATAACACAAATAACTTTCAATTCAAGTTCACTGTCTGTGAACTGCAATGAAGCATCATAGGCTAGACAGTATTTCGGGTTTGTAATGGTGGGTCGGGTGGGAGACAGTTTTAGCAAGCTTATGAATCTCTGCGATTCACGTTAATCGTACTGGTGCGCTGTTGCTGCAAGTTGAAATCAACATTGCCAGGCAGAGAGAAGTTTTCCGTGGCATCAAATATACGGCCATTTTTATGACTGGTGGGAATATTGAATCAAACATTGGACATTTTATATTGATTTTGAGCAGAAGACCTACCTGAATTTTGGAGGCATTTTTTCGAAGAAAAAAAGTTTACCTTTATCGTCCATAAAATACAGTACCATTTCTAACACTGAAGTTTTCTCCATAGTGTAGTGAGCATACCAACTATATAAAACACCACTTTCCTGTCTCCTCCTTCTGTATCCTGTAACTCTGTCATTACTCATATATTAAGAAGTATTCCATACTGAGACATTTCTTTCTTGTACCTGTCTTTGTGGACTGATTATTTAAAACATATTTTCTGTTACTAGATTATAATATTTTGATGCATTTTTTATCACCAACCATAGCACAGTTACATACTACTAACAAAATATGAGCTTGTGTATAGTTCTTTCTTTGTTCTGTTTCTTTTAACACACATCCACCACATTTATTATTGAATAGATTCTCATGTTCATTTTAGCATAATTGTATGTTTTTTCTTAATATCTGTTGCATATCTCTCAATGGTCAACAAATTACAAACTTTCGCTGCCTAGTAGCTATTTAATTCTGTCTTTATTATTTCAAAAGATCTAAAATTCTTTAGTTATTACATATTTATTATGGTTGTACAAAACTTGAAGGTACAAGTAGTATCTAATGTAAGCTTTTAAGCTTACTGTTGCTCTTCATCTGTTCATTGCTTGATTAAGAGTGGTAGACATGGCCTGAAGAACAGTCTTGCCACATTTACACTCACAGCTCTTGGAAATGGGTCGTAATACACCCCTGTGGATACCTAGACTGCAACCCGTAGGTATCCCATCTGTAGTGACGAGCAGTCTGCCAAGAGTCTGACTGAGCTCTTCAAAAACTGTAATTACCCTCCCAACCTTGTACAGCAACAGATCTCCTGTGTCTTATCTCTCCAGTTGCCCACCACCTCACATTCTCTGCCTCTCACCGTGCTGTGAAATTAGGAATGTCCTACCCACTATCCTTCCCAACTCTTCCACAGTGTTATTCCATTGCCCACTGAACTTTGTCCATCTCTACACAGCCTGTGCTCCTAATCCCTTACTTCATGGCTCATATTCCTGTAATAGACCTACAGGCAGTACATGTCCCGTACATCCAGCACCAGCTACTCCAGTCTGGTCACAAGCATCATCTATCCCATCAAAGGTAAGGATACGTGTGAAACCAGTCAAGTCATATACAAGCTAAGCTGCAACCGCTGTGCTGCATCCTATGCGGGCATGAAAAGCAACAATTGTCTGTCCACATGGATGACCAGTGACAAACTCTGAGCATGCTTCCCAACACAGTGTTCTTCATTTCAGTGGCTGATTCACAGCCTGTGCCATTGTATCCTACCTACCAACACCAGCTTTTCTGAATTGCGTAGGTGGGAACTTTTCTGAATTGCACAGGTGGGAACTCTCTCTGCAGTATGTCCTATGTTCCTGAAACCTTCCTGAACTCTACCTTCGTTAGTCATTGTCCTTCACCCACCTATCCCCTTCCCTGTTCCCCCTGCAGCACTACAGAGCACTCTATTTCCCCAATGCAGCCACAGTCTTTTTACTTTTCTTCTTTTCTGTTACCTCCCCCACCCCCACCTTTCCCCTGTTCTTACTTTTCTACTTAAGTTTTTCAAATAATAAAATTTATTCATATGTGTAATACATTTCTGCACGCTGAAATGTCCATATCCTTTATGTATGAACCATATCAGATTATGTTGTGGTTTGGTGAATACATAACAACCAATTGCCTTTGTTGTCTCGTAGCTTCCAAAACTACCAGTCTTCACGTATTGTCCACATAGATTTCTCTTCCTGTAGCAATGTTGCCTTTTCGTGTCATTCTCACTTTTCTCTAAAATATTCGTCTGTTTTTATTTCTTGTTTTGTTTTCAACGCTAATCTCCTTACCTCATTATTTGTGTAACTTTTCTGGAAAACTTGGGGAAATTTTTGTGTTTTGGCTAAAAATCCAAGAAAATGTAGGGTATCTGGTTTGATTGGGGTCAGAGACATTTCCTCTCCTTCTGTTTGGCTTGATACAATGCCGCTCTCACCGGTCACCCTCATCTCATCTCAGTGCTGTGCGACTGCTTTCCACCCACGTTTTGGCATCCCCCAACACCTCTCCTCACTCAGTCTAATGCAGTGGTTAGCACACCTGTCACTGCAGCCTGGTTGTGCTACCCTAGTTCATTGTTGTGCTATGGATTTGTGTGTTTGTGATGTGATGGGACCAGCAAGAACCTGTGATGAGTATTTGGTGCAGTTTGCATTTACATCTGTTCAAATAGAAGTTTGCCTTGTTTGCTGATACTATACAATCACAAAGATGTGTGCTTGTTAGAGAGTTTGTGGCCTCTTCAAATCCATTTACTTTGAACCAGGACTACTAGGGCATGAGAGGTTTGTATGCAGTAAATTGTTTTGCATATATACTAAAAAATTACTGTTATACATGCCAGCAGCTTTCGATATGATTCACTGTGTGCAAATAAGAGTGATTATAGTTCTTTAGTGGTAGGCATAAAACATTGTAATTGGGATACTAGCAACCAGTCATTGAGCTTTGGCTTGCACTTGGTGGTTTAGTTAACATTGAGCTAAAGCCTGCCATGGGAACAGGACAATGCAGATGGTCACATCGTGAGTGGGGCTGTGGGAGTCAGTGGCTGGGGCATGGGGGGCTGAGACGATTCTTAGGTTCATTTCTATCCTTGATGTGTAACATTTCTGATGCTGCTGTGGCCTTTACTCAACATAAATTATTTTCAGTTATAAGCATGCCAGGAAAATTTCATTGCCTTCCTTTGGATCCAGTCAGTATGACATGTAGGTGGGGAGATGAGATGGAAGTTGCTAATAAGAAAGAAGTGCAGGTTGTGACTAGTTATGTTTCATTGAAGAAAAGTAATATTTCTGATTAGTCTCCATGTATCTGAGCAATCAGGTCCTACCCCCAAGGCAGTCGCATCAAGTGCACACTGCAGGAACTTTTGGTTGATGACTGATGATGTTAGATTACATGCAGAGGGATGCCATGATGGAAGCGGATCTCAATTTGTGTATGTTGGCTGCTGTGACATACCCATCTTATTGGGACATTGACAGCTTGTTAATCTCTTACCAGATGTATTTCTAGACAGTAACATTGCCTCCAAACTGCTGCTTCAAAACTCAAAAGTAAATTAGAGCATTGTGTTCGGACTGGAGCCATTTTTAACTAAACAATTACAGGATATTATTGCTGCACATGATGTGGTAATGATTAAGCTTGATCTGTTTGTACATTTTTGGAATAGTGTGTTGGACCAGGTTTTGAGAAGGTTTCTCACATCACTGTTTTTGAGGAAAAGTTCTGTAAAAGATATAGTTGGATCTGGAGCAGGTGCATTCCAATCTAATGTAAATCTGAAAAGTTAAGTTATTCAGGTGTACATGGATGCCCTTAATGTTAATGAGGCATTCCTAAGAGCTCTGAAAAGAAAGCTCAAAGTCGAGGGTACCCAAAGGATACTGTGTTTTTGGACTTGGGAACATGGGAATTACACACAGTGCATAGTGACTTTGACAGGTTCTGCTGGCATTGGTTGGGATCTTGCTCAGTTTCTGAGAGCTTTATATAACACATTTAAAAACATTCCTTCAGGCCAAGCTGATTTTGACAGTATTACAAGCATCTTTGTTGGGTAGATGGAAAATAAAATGGTGTCGCTCAGGGCTCAGCAAATATTAACAGCTGTTTAAAAATGTGTTTACAGAAGTAGGTAAAAGCAAAACCTAAGGCCAGTGCTGGAATCCTAAGACTCACAACTACCAAAAAGTATGTGTGTCTTTGAGGGATGAGATGCTGTTAGTTCATTTTGCTTTTTGTGAGACTGTGGCTGTGTGGCTGCTCAGGTTGAGTCATTTCTGCCCAAATTTCAGTCAGGTGCCCTCTTTACTCCATTTCTCTGTACTTCCCTCCATTCTGTGGTCAGAGAATTAATGAGAAAATTTGTCAAACAAGAAGTTTGCAGAAACAGACTAGCATCAAAATAGAGCTGAATGACAACATTAATTAGTTGCAACCTCAGAAAGTGGGCATCAGGTACTGAACCAGAAAACTCTGGGTCAGTGTGACATATCAGAGAAAGATATCTTCGTGTTCCGGAAGGAGTGTCTTAAAATTATGAAGAGTATGGCATCCAAAATTCTGGATAAATTGTCCCTGACATACTCCTTTACAAAGGACATTCCGTGTTTAGACCCAAAAGTGGCAAGTTATACTGACTACGAGGAAAGACAGACAGGAATAGCATTGACACCACTTACTACCTTAGGTCACATTGGTGCTCATAAAGCTGATGCCATTGCCAATGAGTTCCAAAATCTAGTAGAAATTATAGCAATAAGGGCAGTTGTCAAAGAATTTGATGGGGATCGTGTTCGCAACAATCTGTTCTGGATTATAATAACTGGTGTTGAGAGTGGCCATCAAAATGTGAAGGGATTTAACAAGTTTTTTTTTTTATTTATTTATTTTTATTTTTTTATTTTTTTAAAATCTCTTCCATAGCACTGCCAATCTTGAAAGAAGTATTCTGGCAAATCTATTCTGGTCAAAAATTTGACTGAAGCCTCTTTCATAGCTGTTCGTGCTGGTCATGGTGCAGTCTAGGTCACAGGGGGTAACTGTCACAAAGCCGTTAATGCATAGCTTCTGAAATGCACCTGGTAGATACAGTGAAATGGAACAGAGAATCAATCAGCTGGGAAATCCTCAAAAGAAAATGAAAGAGAGGAGGAAGTGAGTAGAGAAAAGAAGCTAAGAGCGCTAAGTAATATGAAAACAAAACTCATGGAAAATGCTGTCAAGGGAACCTCCCCATCGCACCCCCCTCAGATTTAGTTATAAGTTGGCACAGTGGATAGACCTTGAAAAACTGAACACAGATCAATCGAGAAAACAGGAAGAAGTTGTGTGGAACTATGAAAAAAATTAGTAAAATATACAAATTGAGTAGTCCATGCGAAGATAGGCAACATCAAGGACACTGGAAGTCTAGGTGCGCCGTGGTCCCGTGGATAGCGAGAGCAGCTACGGAATGAGAGGTCCTAGGTTCAAGTCTTCCTTCGAGTGAAAACTTTAATTTTTTATTTTCAGTTTATGTGACAAACTCTAATGTTTTCATCACTATTTTGGGAGTGATTATCACATCTGCAAGAAAACCTAAATCGGGCAAGGTAGAAGAATCTTTTTACCCATTCGCTAAGTGTACAAGTTTGGTAGGTCGACAACATATTCCTGTCATGTGACGCACATGCCGTCACCAGTGTCGTATAGAATATATCAGACGTGTTTTCCCGTGGAGGAATCGGTTGACCTATGACCTTGCGATCAAATGTTTTCGGTTCCCATTGGAGAGGCACGTCCTTTCGTCTACTAATCGCACGGTTTTGCGGTGCGGTCGCAAAACACAGACACTAAAATTATTGCAGTGAACAGAAACGTCAATGAACGAACGGACAGATCATAACTTTGCGAAAATAAAGAAAGTAAAATTTTCAGTCGAGGGAAGATTTGAACCAAAGACCTCTCGTTCCGCAGCTACTCACGCTAACCACGGGACCACGGCGCTGCTGAGCTCGCATTCTCCTTGATGCTGCCTATCTTGCATATGGACTACTCAGTTTGTATATTTTACTAATTTTTTTCACGGTTCCACACAACTTCTTCCTGTTTTCTCGATTGATCTGTGTTCAGTTTTTCAAGGCCTATCCACTGTGCCAACTTATAACTAAATCTGAGGGGGTGCGATGGGGAGGTTCCCTTGTGAGAAGGAGGTTTCTCAGATTGAAGTAGTTCTATCACTAAAAACTACCTGCTTGTGACGTCATTTAATGTATATGTTCTTATCAGACTAGTATACTGCTAGTTCTTCCATAATCATTTTGCTGAATTTGTATTTGTATTTTATTCTTGGCTTTCTTTGTAAAAAGTGTAACTTTTTTACTGAAATACATAATGCTCTTTGTTTATGTATCTGCATCTTCCCAACAGCTGGTTGCTCATAACACAAATGTTTATTAATAATGTTTTACTTTCTTTGAGTCTCATTCTACTTTTCCTGTAATTTTTTATTCAAATTACATTTAAACTTTATTCTGCTGTCAGCTCCTAATATGTTTGTTTCTTGGTTAAAATAAACCATGTTCATTCAGAGGTTTTTTCCATATTATATCCTCCATTATGTTCCTATAAATTGACCAAATTTGTAGATTTTGTCTTAAAATTGATCAAAATTAGTTAGGGACTAAGCACAATACGACTCTGCAAAAATAAAATATTGGTCTTAAAAACTCAAGGAATTTCTTTTAGAATCGCTGGGCACCCTGTTATCATCACGAAATTAATGAAAAAAATATGAGTAACTCTGGATCCTCCATTTCTTTTATTTTACTCATGCATAAAAGTAGTCATGATAATGCATCTGGTACTATTTTTTATTACCCTTTTGTATAGTTAACTTCTATTTGATGTTGCTGTAGGAATAATATCCATTGCATTGACCTTTCCATGAGGAAAGCTGAGACCTTGTGATATGTATATATTGCTATGTTGGATCCCAGACTGCGCATTTGAAATTTTTGTACACACCATATAACAGCTAACAACTCCTCTATCGCTATTTAATTAAGTTCATGTTCATTGAGTCTGCTAGCAAAAGCTAGTGTTCTGTGGTTACCTAACTCAGGATTCTACTCACCTTGAAATAGTTTGTCTGCAGTACCAAGCTCAGAAACATCAGTTGCTAACTTGAAGACCTGATTCATCACAGGATGGAATGTAACAATTTTATGAAAAGGGCAGTTGATACTCACTATATATTGGAGATGCTGTATCACAGACAAGCACAAAAAAAAGACTGTCAAAAAATGAGCTTTTGGCCAAAAAGACCTTCGTCAGAGATGGAACGTACACACACAAATTCACGCAAATGCAACTCGCACACATATAACTACAGCCTGTGGCTGCTGAGGCCACACTGTAACCAGTGGCCCATGATGGGAGATGCAACCATGTGGTGGGGGTAAGGAGGAGGCTGGAGTGGCAAGGCAGAGGGATAGCAGGATAAGGGGGGGGGGGGGGGGGGGGGGATGGTAAAATGCCGCTTGTGGGAGTATACAGGGATGATGGGGGGAGAGGTTAGGGCAGCTAGGTGTAGTTGGGAGGTTAGACAGAGAGTAGTGGGTTATCAGAAAAGGTGCAACGTAAAAAGGCTGTACGTGCATAGGTGGAACAGAAGACTACGTAGTTCTGGAATGGGAACAGTGAAGGGGTTAGAGGATAAGGACAATGATAATGAAGGTTTATGTCAGGAGGGTTACGGGAATGTAGGATATACTCCAGGAGAGTTCCCACCTACACAGTTCAGGAAAGCTGGTGCTGGTGGAAGGATCCAGAATTGCACAGGCCGTGAAGCGGTCATTGAAATGAAGAATGTCGTGTTGGGCTGTCTGATCAGCAAGGGGGTGGTCCAGCTGTTTCTTGGCCATAGTTATTCGGTGGACATTCTTGCGGACAGACAGCTTGTTGGTTGTCATGCAGCACAGTGGTTGCAGCTTGGCTTGTAGATCATGTAACTGGTTTCTTAGGTAGCCCTGCCTTTGATGGGCTAGGTGATGGTCGTGACCTGACTGGAGTAGGCGGTGGTGAGAGGATGCACAGGACAGGTCTCGTATCCAGGTCTGTTTAAGGGATATGAGCCATGAGGCAAGGGGTTGGGAGCAGGGGTTGTGTAGGGATGGATGAGGATACTGTGTAGGATTGGTGGGCAACTGAGTACCCCTGTGGGAGGGGTGGGAAGGATAGTGAGTAGGATGTTCATCATTTCAGAGCACAACGAAAGGTAGTCGAAACCTAGGTGCATAATGTGGTTTAGTTTCTCCAGTCCTAGGTGGTACTGAATCACGGGGGAATGCTGCTCTGTGGCCGGACAGTGGGACTTTGGGAGGTGGAGGTTGACTGGAGAGATAAGGCATGGGAGATCTTTTGTTGTACAAGTTTGAGAGGGTAATTACAGTGTGCGAAAGCATCGGTGAGACCATTGGTATTGACCATTGCTCATCACTATAAATATGACAGTCACCGGTGGCTAGGCTATATGAAAGAGACTTCTTGGTTTGGAATGGGTTACAGGTGCTCGAGTGGAGATATTACTGGTCTTTGGTAGCTTTGATAGGGATGGAAGTACTGATGTAGCTATCTTTGATGTGAAGGTCAACATCGAGGAAGGTGGCTTGTTAGGTTGAGTAGGACCAGGTGAACCAGTAGGGGAGGAGAAGGTGTTGAGGTTCTGGAGGAGTGTGAATAGGGTGTCCTCACACTGTGTAGATCATGACAATGTCATCAGTGAATCTGAACCAGGTGAGGAGTTTGGGATTCTGGGCATTGAGGAAGAATTACTTGTTATGGCCCTTGACTGGGTTGGCATAGGATTGTGCCATGTGAATGCTCATAGCCATACCTTGGATTTGTTTGTAGGTAATGCCTTCAAAGGAGAAGTAATGTGGGTGAGGATATAGTTGATCATGGTGATTAGGAAGGAGGTTATAAGTTTGGAATCTATTGGGCCTTCGGAAAGGTAGTGTTCAACAGCGGTAAGCCGATGTGTATTACGTATATTAATGTAAGTGGAGGTGGCATCAATAGTGACAAGCTGGGCACCATGTGGTAAAGGAACAGGAACTGTGAAGAGTCAATGGAGAAAATGGTTGGTGTCTTTATATAGGAGTGTAGTTTGTAGGTAATAGGCTGAAGGTGTTGGCCTACGAGAGCAGAGGTTCTCTCAGTAGGAGCATGGTAACTGGCCACAATGGAACATCCTGAGTGGTTCAGTTTTTGGAATTTAGGAAGCATGTGGAAGGTAGGAGTGCAGGGAGTGATATGGGTAAGGAGAGAGATGGTCTGTGGGGAGTGGTTCTGGGATGGGCCTAAGGTGTAGAGGAGAGACAGGGATTCTGCTGGATTTCTGGAGTGTGGTCACTGTGGCAGGCATTGTACATGGATGAATCTGACAGCAGGCAGAGTAATCCTTGTGGTTCAAAATAACAGGGATAGAGCCTTTGTTAGCAGATAGGAGTACATGGTTGGGATCAGTTTTTAGGTGAAGGATTATGGTTCTCTTTTTGTGCGGATGTAAGGTTAGTTTGCTTGCTGGGGAATTTGGGGAATGATGGTGAGGCAAGGTCTGAGGCTGAGAAATTCTGGATAGTTAGCAGGGGGTGGCTTGGGGGGGGGGGGGAGGGGGGGGGGAATCACAGTTGGATGGACGTGTGAACTGAGTCAACCATGCTTAAACATTGATCTTTGGTTGAGTCTTATTGGTAGGGTTGGTGGTGAAAAAGTTTTTCCACTGTAGGGACTGGAAGAAGGAGAGAAGGTCTTTAACAAGTCCTGCATAATTTTAATTTGGGAGTGGGGCAAAAGGTGAACCTTTGGAAAGGACTGATACTTCCGAAGAGCAAATGCTTGTGGGAGAAAGGTTCATGACTGTATTTCAGGTCTCATTGTGTATGGTGGTGGGAGTGAGTTTTTGAGGGTGAGGTGAATGTAGTAGGTCTGCAAGGCAGTGTTTGTCAGCTGAGAGGGGGATGTGGGGGAGGTTTGTAGGTTGTTGTAAAGATGGTGGATAATGGTAGTCCAAGGTGGGAGCCGGAAATGAACAGGGTGGAGAGTTTTTTGAGGTGGCATTGTGCATGTTAGTCTAGTTCCTAGAGGGCAAGGGTTTTGGTGTGTATATGGGATCCAGGAATTTGGGTTTGCATAGCAGGAGAATTTGACGGACGTAGAGGAGGTATTGCAAGGAGGTTTGGACCTGATTGATATGGTTTTGCAGGACTGTGTTGGTGAGGGTTAAGGACTGGCAGAATCTGAAAAAATTGAGGCCATTGTGGGAGGAAGGTGGCAGCTGGAGATGGGTAATTTTCTAGTAAGGTCATTTGGAGGGATTCCGTGAGACAAGAAACAATACAGGAATACTATGTGGGACTGGGTTCTGGCTAGGGATAAGGAAACTTTTCTGTATTGATGCAGGTGAAAGGGGCAAAGATCCATGGTAGTGGATAAAAATGCATAAACATACATAAATAATGTAGAAATGTGTACAAAAAATATTTGCAAAAATACAGCCGAACATGTG
Source organism: Schistocerca serialis cubense (assembly GCF_023864345.2). Taxonomy (NCBI): domain Eukaryota; kingdom Metazoa; phylum Arthropoda; class Insecta; order Orthoptera; family Acrididae; genus Schistocerca; species Schistocerca serialis. The sequence goes on from NC_064639.1 coordinate 463,805,919, forward strand.
GGAAAAGTCACAAAAAGGATGAAATGGATGGAGTAGGGGGTACAAGACGTAATCTGAGGGAGAAGACTGAAAGTGAAAGACAAAAACCAAACAAAAGTGGCATTACGTCACAAGGAGATCAAAGAGAAAATAGAGAGATTGTAATGAAGATTGTTGGTGGATAAGATTGGATAAGTCTGAAGAAGGGGGATGGCAGATGTGACTAGTTAGGTGAAATTAGTATGTTCAAACTGGATTGGTGGGGAGAAAAGGGGGGGGGGGGCAGGTTGGTAGGATGAGATAAAAGTTCATGTGGCACAGGAAGATACAGGAAATAACACACGACAGGAAGAGTAATTAATTAGAAGGTATTGGATTAATCATGAGATGCTGCACCAAGAATCAGCAGTCTCACAATATGTTTCAAAATCAATTCATTTATTAATGCTTGTTTAATGTTAAGAAATGCTTCTGATACTCCTTCATCCCATACCCATTTAGTGCATTGTTATAATAATGACAGTACTCCGAGATAGTTCATCATTTGACCCTGTATGTAACAACTATAAAATCCAGCCAATCCCAGAAACGAATGTACCTGTTTTACATTTCAGGGCACTCTTTGATGGCTCTTATTCTTCCTTTGTGTGGTCTTATATCCTAAAAGTTCGAATTCTTCTCTTCCAAAATGCAGTTTCACTAATTAAGCTGTGATGCCCTTCTCAAAAAACTGGTGTAATGTTTTAGTTAATAATGTACAAGGTTCTTCCCTCATTTTGGATAAAAAATCATATCATTCAAATAAATTATTAATTCTTGTAATAACTCTTTATCTAGCGCTTCATTCAGAGCTTGTATGAACTCTGATACAGAAATGATTAATCCAAAGGATAATACTCTAAACTGATATGATTTCCCATCACACAGGAATGCAGTATTTTTTTGTGAATTCTCATGTAACCTTATCTACCAGTATCTAGCCATCAGATACTTTCTTTGCTCAAATTTGGCTAACAACTCATCGGTCCTCATAGGTCCCGGTCTTTCTGCTTCTGTGTGTCTGTTTAATGTCCTCCCTCCTGGACAAGCTCACCCCTCTGTGGCTTTCTTAAACCTTACTTGGTAACATGTAAAAAATGTGTGCTAATGGTAATATCTGTATGGGAGACTAAGATTGCCAAAGTTTGCAATTTATACCCACTTTAGTGGATATTGAAAATAAATAGCAGTTTAAAAGCCTGATGAAATATTAATACTAATATTTTTTCTGTGTTTAAATCATAATTTGCATTAAAATATTTAAAAATTATCCATCTTTTCTTCATGAAATAGTTTATAAACTTTATTATTCTTTTGAAAAATTCAACAAATGAAACATTAATGTTTCCAATGAAGAAGTTTGTCAAGTTGACATGTTTTCTCAGATATTTTGATATACATGGAAGTAAAGAAAAAAATTACAAACTTTCTGCATATATTTTATATATTTTCGTGGAGCAACTGGGTTTATCATATTTCACACACTTGCATGCAATCATTGTGTTGGATGTGTAGGGACAGTAACAACAGTTTTTTTCTCTTGTCTAAAATGTCTATTTGTTGCCGTTTTGGTGGATGACCATCTCACTGCTCTTCACCAAAAATATTTGAAATAGTTTTCCTAAGTTCGTCCGGTAAGTTTGGAATCTGGAGCCTTCTCTGTGTATGTCTACTGATGGAGCTCATTCCAGTGCTCTTCATGAAATCAAATCTTGACGTTGTGCTCTTAGGTAAATTCATTTCATAGACATTAATGCAGCTCACTGATATTAGGAAGTAAAACATTGCCAGTGGCCACCTCCTCGTTCGGTGGTCAGCTGAGTAGTTGCTGCATTTCACGTTTAGAGTGTATATGCCAGATTTTGTGGCATTATAGAAATGAATAATTTTTGGTTTGTTGCTTTTTTCATTGATATATGCAGAGTGGTGCATTGAAGAAAGCATCATAACTTCCGTAGATTTTATTGGAACAAAAGACAATAGTGTAAGATCTTTACTGAAACCATAAATTCTTGAGCCCTCTTCTTTCTTTGGGTCTAGAAGATTCATTATCTGTTATCTTAAACTAACAAACATATTTACCCTTTACTTCTGGTTTATCACAAAAAGAGTCACTATGTTTGAATGTAATCCTACATAAATCATGTTGTTGTTTTTGTTCTGTTAGTAGAACAGATTCCTCGGTTTTGATCCTTATTTGCTCATTTAGTTCAACACGATTTCCTGCTGCTTTATCGTTATTCAATATTTGAGCAGTAGCAACTAATGACAACTCATTATCATCTACTAGACAGTTTACTTTAAAAGGGCACACCATACGTAGGCTCTTCATTAGTCAAATATAGTACTTTAGTATCAAAATCTAGTTTTACTTTATACTTTAATAACCAATCAATGCCAATTAATGCTCTTGAGTTACATCTTCCACAGCTGCTGTTACGCAATATCTCAGTTCATTCATTGTTGTTGATAAGACATAAACAGTCTTTTATAACCCTCCACAAGAAATAATCACATACAGTCAGGTCTGGTGACCTTGGAGGCCAGTAGTATAAGGCTGAATCATTTGGTCCAGTGCGGCCAATCCATCATTCCATAATTCTTTGATTTAAAAATTCCCGCACTTCCAGATGTCAGTGTGGTGGTGCCCCATCCTGTTGGTAAATGAAGTGGTTTGAATCAGTCTCCAACTGTGGTAAAAGAAAGTTCTCAAGCATATCAAGATATGTACTTCTTGTAACAGTTTTCTCAGCAAAGAAAAATGGACCATACACCTTTTCCCATGAAACTGCTCAAAACCCATTAAATTTTGGAGAGTCCCTCTCATGTTGTACAACTTCATAAGGTTGTTCCCCACCCCATATTCTCACATTATAACAGTTCACCTTTTCATTTAAATGGAATTTTGCCTTGTCACTAAACACTAAGCTTGGAAGAAAACTGTCTTCCTCCATCTTGCCAAGAAGAACTCCAAAACGTTAGTTTGTCACCTTTACAAAGAGCTTTTATTAGAACTGAACTACGTAGCAGGAACCATGTAAAACTCGAATGTTTGCTCTTTCCATCAGTATGCTGTTGGTGCGCATATCTCAAATAACGTAATAGTTATTATTTTTTTTAAATCGGATGATTCTTTTCGATACACCTTGTATTTGTTACTTCTTTTCATATTCAATTGTATTAAACAAAACGTCCTAATTGCAACCAAATGAATTGACTATATATGTTCCTACCAATGAATGGATGCAGGTATCGGTCCTACCTAAAGACTTGACAATTAATCAAGCAATCAAAATGAGCTTCAAAACCATATGAAAAATGAGCTGTACGCTTCACTCGGTAGTCATTGGGGTCTGCTCTATCACGTTTTGTGCAACAGCTGTATAATAGCTTTCTTCCAGTCCTTTGGAATCATTTCAGTTTCTATGTTTCTGCTAAAAGTACATGAATTCTTCTTATGAAGTCATCTCCTGTTTGTAACATTTCTGCAGCTATACAATCCTCTCCAGGCACTCTATTTTTGAGTGATTGAATGGTATCTTGTTTCTTGAATTGTTGGCAGATGAGTGTCATGATTTGGTACAGGTTTTTCAAAATGCAATTTTTCCATTGCAGTATCACAGTTCAATAAATTTTGAAAGTAATCAGCTAGTATTGTGCAGTTTCCTGTATTGTTTGTTCTAGTTACCCACTAATATGAGAAAAACACTGTTCTCGTGATATATTGCCAGATAAGTCCTCGTGTGAGTCTTGTAGAAATTTTGGGTGTTGTTTTTCTGGCCTATTTCTATGAATCTGCTTTTGTTATGAATTGTTTTTTAAAGTGATTTTTGTATCTTCTGGAAGGACTCCGATCTTTAAGCTATTTGGCACCCATTCCAGTGATTCCATACTTTGGTTCGTTTAGTTCCATTACATGTTATGTTCCACCATCTGTGTGTTTTAATTTCAAGGCTGATGTTTGTAATGTCTTCAAAGCCTGGCCACTCCTTGGAATTTTGTTCTAGTATTTCTTGTATGTCACAAGCGAAAACTTCAGCATTTTCCTTCAGGGAGTCTGTATAAACTCTTTGAAATAGTTTCCTGTTAGGTCTGGATCTGTTTGTTTGGAACCTAATTTTGATATTTGTTAAGTAGTGATCTGAAACGACAATTCCCTTCTGTTCTCTAACATTTTGAATCTCGTGTGTATTCTTTATAGAAAATGCCACATGGAATTCCCCTAATAGTGAATTAGGTGACCTCTAGGTTTTCTTTTTTGCAAAGAGGTCTCGTAAACCTTGTAGGCATAAGATTCAGTTCAAATGAGTACAGAAGCTTATTAGACATTCTTCATTCTTATTTGTCCTCTGATGCACTGGATGAAATCACACTATTGATCTGTATTTCTTCTCCATGCCAAGTTGTGCATTAAAATTGACTAATAAGATTTTTACACTGTGTTTGAGAACCTTGTTTGTTGTTTCCTCTAGTATTTCTCAAGCCTTCTACTCTGAGGATTTCTTTTTTTCTCACTATGACTGGGAGCACGAGCATGTTTCTGGATTGCTAGGATTTGAGTGTGTAAATCAGCTGTTTAAGTTTACCAGTTTTCAGCACAGTGTTGATATTAATTGTGCCTAAAAAGTTCACTCTGGTGCTGCTACTGCATCAGTAATAGCCTGGATGTTGAGCATATCTTGTGCCTGGTGAATAATTGAATGTAAGGTGTAAGTCTATCTTGAAAGTATTTGTCCTATGGAACTGAAGTGTGGATGATAAAAAGAGTACAGACAAACAAGAGGTTGTGGGTGGTGTGGTGGTGTTTTTTTAAAAATGAAGTGAACTGGTGTGGGGGTTAAAGTTGTAGATGTCAACAGTTTGAAATGGGAATCAATTTCGGTTGGATTTTGTTTGCATAGCTATGCAAAAGTAATGGGGCTTGTACTAGATACACTAGTGTGAAGAGCTGTGGCAAACAAGTCTTTGGGCTGAACGACGACGACGGGGAGCAGGAGGAGAACAAATCAAAAATAATGTGACATGTAGTAACTTTTAAGAAATCTCTTTAAAAATCACAGTTCTTACAACATGAAACCAAGTGATTAATTTCTTGTAAGGCAGATGGACACACTCCAATAACAATCCCAAATTTGGGATGTGATGCAAAGAATGAAGTCTTGCCAATACAATAAAATTTGCTGGTATTGATTTCTGCTGGACACAGGGCAACATTTGTTCACCAAGTAAAACCTAACCAAGAAGGATTGTACTACATTTTACTGGAAGTGAGAAGTTGTTAAACAAGCGCTGTTCGCTACAGGAGTATGAATTATTAAGACATTATGAATAATTACACCCATAATCTCGTTATACAAAATAATGATCTGGAATCTCAACACTAACACAAACTTCAGGCACCTATATATAATATGAAACACAGTGGAGATGGTGCCAAGTGCTTAAAAAGTGATGACAAACAAACAGTTTTGCATGTGGAGATGGTGCAGTAAATACATGTTTCGTTCACTATGTGACTTAGGTAACATGGGTGCAGTGGAGCAGGCACGGACCATGACTGTTCTTATGAAGACCTTTGGTATGTCTGAAGACAGTGGCTAATGTGGCAGGTGTATTCCTGCTTCAAGTCAGAACTGTGACGGCAAGATGGTCTTGATAAATTAGACTGTCATTGTCAATCTAAGCTCATAGATGAAAGCTGCTTTGGTACAAGGCAGAATTTGCTGCAGGGTGTCAATACAATTTCTTCCTTACATGTTTCACTTCTGTCATATAAATATGTGGAAAAGTGACATCCAACAGGCCTTTGCCTATTTATGTAAACAAACATATCTAATTACAGTTGGCAAAGATGCAGCAAATGTTGACTTTAAATTAATCATCTGGTCAGACGAATCATTATGCACATTTGTGAAGTGCGTATAATGTTGAGTTCATGGGGACTACTACTAGAGAGAGAGTGTGCAGGGGCTATGTGAGATCTGTAGTGCTCTTCTGATGATCTTAACTGGACCTTTTCATTGAAGGTGCTGTACCGAGGCTTAATGTCTGTGGTTTCAGAAACCATCACCACATCATTGCTTGCAAGGTACCTAACACACAGAGGACAAGTTTCCAGAAGATTGGCAGCCTTGCTCTGACTGTCCACAACCCAGCGACCCAAGCGCCAGTGGAGACCACAGGCCGAACGGACCTGTTCTCTTCTGCAAGACACAAGATTGAATATAGGTCTAGCTGTATCCTAGTGCTAAGTGATATTTAGAGCAGTGATCAGACCAGTTCGCTCAGAGTGAGGTTTCCTGAGCCAGTTGCCAATTCAGCAAGGATTCCATCAGTCAAGATTCTCACTCAAGAGCCGTCTCCGCGACATTGCTGTCATTTACGTCTGACTTCGAGACCCTTGGAGCTGCCAGCTGTGGACTAAGTTTATGCAGCCGTCTCACCAAAGAAAAGAGCTACTCTGTTGCCATATGCAGGCTTGTGGACTTGTAAATTTATTCCTATTCAACTTTCATATCTCAACACTCCAGATGTGTACAGTTTTGCTCCTTATGTGACTTTGTAAAAGTAAAGTATGTGTTTAATCGAGTTAGACTCTATGACAATGTAATCAGCCGTCAACTGTCAGAAGTACTAGTGTGCTGTTTCACGAAGTGATGTATTTTATGCTGTGTTTCAATCCACATCTGATTAGACATATTATTAATCTTTCATAAATAAACTTGTTCAATCATTGCTACATGGAAGTATTTTGTTCTGCCATCAGCAAACATATCAGAAAGGATAAACATTTTGAATTGTAATGGCTTCATTTACTTGCTGTACAGTGAGTTTTCGTGTTTTACCCCACCACCTTATTGAGTATTAAAATACTACCAGCACTATTAATATGTGGGACTTTGCAGATTGGTAACCTGATGTTATATTCAGGTGGGAGGATTCTTCCACAACTGATGATGGCTCATTAGTTAAATGAAACCTTTCTGTCAGTTAACCTGTTTTTTATCTGTCTTATCAGTTTTGATTCATTTGTGAATCAGTTTCAAATTCCTGTGCTATTATCTTTGTTGTTTTGCAGCTAAGGAAACTAAATAAAATTCTTTCACCTACTTGAAAATGTTTAATCAGTTAGTTGAAACTAACTGCAAAAATGAAGTGCAGCTTAATTGCCAACTGGAGTGGTTTTGATTAAATGATAACAATGACTCCTGCCTTCCCAGGATGTGAGTTCTCCAGGATATTAGGCAAAAATTGTGCTTGCATGGCAGGGGGAACAGACAGTATTGTCCAAAGATCTGGAATGATCTGAAAAGCCTTCTGCTGCTAATGCTACTATTAAAAATATGTAAGTCTACATGAAACAACAAGCCTGATGTGAAATGAAAGGGTCTTTGGTTACAGGTTGTAACCAAATCAACTTCACTAATGATCAGTCACCCTGACATTGTTTTTGAGCACATTCATCTTGATTATTTTCTTACAGTCGCATTCTCATAGTTTCTTGAAGCTGTGGGCCTGCTATGCTGTGCCACTCCTTGTACCGTGTGACTTTCTTTCCATGTGCAGTGCATCAAGGACTGTTAAGAGAGCTCATGTCTATGCCAACTCTCTACAAAATGACATAATTGCCTTTTTAGAGACTCCTTCTGTATTGGTAATTCTTGTATTTAATGTTTACAACATTAGGTGACATATCTCTTGTCACTTGCAACAATGTATCTGAAGTGAAGTGCATAAGAAAATGTCGTTTCTCCTTGGCTTCTTTCAACTTTTTCTGAGTCTTGTCATTGTAGACAGAAGTGTTTGCTCTGTACCTTCTAAAACACTGGCAAGCTGCAATTCCAAAGTATAAATGCCACCTCCCCACAGCAAGTGAAGACTTGTGGCAGCATTACATGTTACAGACATATTGTGCTCACACTTCTGACATCATCTCTGCACAACCAAATTCAAAATGCACACAGTGGAAATTCTCTAGCTTTTTATACACTTACGAACATCTTCAGTTGGCCTAAGAGTATAATAGTAGTAGCATGTTCCCATGCTACTCCTAAGAATCCTGTGGAGCACTGCAGACCATCATATGGGATTGTTTCACTTTTGTTGAAAAGTGTAAGTTATGACAGGCATGGGTGGCCGTGCGGTTCTAGGCGCTACAATCTGGAACCGCGTGACCGCTATGGTCGCAGATTCAAATCCTGCCTCAGGCATGGATGTGTGTGATGTCCTTAGGTTAGTTAGATTTAAGTAGTTCTAAGTTCTAGGGGACTGATGACCTCAGATGTTAAGTCCCATAGTGCTCAGAGCCATTTGAACCATTTTATGACAGGCATGGTTAATCATTGATTTCTTCCTTCAACCAGAATCTTGTGTAGTCTATACCACAAGGAACTGCATCTGTTATTAAGGCATGTGGGCTATAACAAAGGTAAGTCAATTATTATCCGCAAAGTAGTTATAAAATTTTATTGTAATCAAATAAGAAACTTACAAGAACATCATTTTTTGACATAGTCTCCTTCGTTTCAACACACTTGGTACATCTTTGTACAAGCTTCCTGATGCCCTTATAAAAGAAGGTTCATGGTTGAGCTGTGAGCCAGAAATGCACCACTTCTTTCACTGCTTCGTCCAAGGCAAATCGACGGCCCCTTAATGCCTGTTTGAGTGGATCAAACAAGTGATAGTCAGAAGGGGCAAGATTGGGACTATATGGAGGATTATCCAGTACTTCAAATTTGAGTTTCTGGAGTGTTTCAGCAGTGAGGGGCAGCAGTATGCAGACGGGCATTGTCGTGCAACAACACAACACTTTTTGACAGCAATCCTCGGCATTTGCTTCGAATTGCAGGCTTTAACCTGGGAGTAAGCATCTCACTGTAACGTACATTGTTTACTGCTGTGTCCCTTTCCCCATAATGTTTCAGTACTGGACCTTTCGTGTCCCAAAAAACTGTAAGCATAAGTTTTCCCGCGGATGGTTGGGTCTTGAATTTTTCTTGCAAGGCGAATTTGGATGTTTCCATTCCATACTCTGCCATTTACTCTCCGGCTCGTAATGATGTATCCATGCTTCATCACCAGTAATGATCCTGTCTAAAAAGCTGTCCCCTGTGTTACCATAGTGATCCAAATATTTTTTGCAGATGTCGAAGCGTGTTTGTTTATGCAGTTGTGTCAGTTGTTTTGGGACCCATCTTGCACAAGCTTTATGAAACCCAAGTCTGTTGTGGATGATTTTGTAGGCAGAAATGTGACTAATTCGCAGATGATGTGCCATGCCACTTCATCAGTAGTTAATCGTCTGTGTAAGAGAATCATTGCACGTGAACGCTGAATGGTTTCTTCATATGTGGTGGTAAACAGTAGTCTGGCTCCTCCATCGTGCGTAACACTTGTGCGATCATTTCGAAATTTTTCAGTCCATTCGTAAACACTTCACTGTGGCAAAACACTGTTCCCATACTGTACTGAAAGTCTTCGATGAATATTGGCCCCTGATGTGTCTTCCGACCACAAAAAAACGGATCCCTGAATGTTGCTGTTCTTTGGTGCAAATAGACAGCACAGCAGCCATAATTAACAAAATGGCAGTGATAACAAAACTAACCTAGTAACTTGAAAATTGCAAAGATATAACAACAATTAAACAAAGCATGCATCATCAACATAAAACGGCAGTACTACCAAAATAAACAAAAATATAACTAGATTGCGGATAATAATTGACTTACTCTTGTACATGCTATTAGGATGATAGTAATTATTTTTATTCTGGTTAGGTCGTGTCACTGCTTATTCATTTCTGTTGGAAACTTTCAGAAAAATTTCTTTATTTCATGTGTGTTAGTGAGACACTGACAAGCTTGGGAAAAGAACATACTCAATATAGTGACTCATATTCTCTTTCTTTTGTAGAAGAGGATTAATTCACAGTTCACACATGCACCAGCTCTGTCATGTAATTGAATGTTAAAGGGTTGTAAATGTATTCATGGTATTAATTACTGTTTAAAATTTATTTTCCTTTCCCATAATGAAAAATACCTCTTCATTTAATTAGTGGAAACATGGAGATTTTAATGAGCCCAAGCAGCTAAGTGCACTAAAGTGCCTGCTGCTGTAAAACAGGGAAGCATTTCAGCCCTTTAATGAATTTATGGATTGGCAACAGGGGTCAGTGTGCCAGCCAGTTCGGATGTGGTTTTCAGGTGATTTGCCACATTCACTGAGGTAAATACTGGGCTGGTTCCCATGACCCATCTCAGACATACTATGCATACACACTTTGAATGATTGTCACATATGACGATGCAATTATACTAGTGCAAACAGCAAGGGTACATGAATTCCTCCCTGGGTGGGAGCTGGCAGTAGCCTATATGCAGTTGTGGTTGGTTCTTTTTAATTACCATGTTTTTGTATCTGTTACCATCTCAAATGTACACACTGAACAGACACGTCAAACTGGTTTCAGATCTATTTTAATTCAGAAAGCTACCATTAATAATTTAAGGGAAAAATGACCTTTGTTTGGCTTTCTGCTTTGTACAATTCCAAATCATCTTTTGCATCTGCTGGTAAGTATCGAAATATAACAGAAACATGAATTTTTCCTCTTCATAGTTGATGACAGCAGTGCTGTACGTGCTGTCTTTAATATTAAATATCTGAGAAGCTCTAAATTTGAGATTTGATATACTTAAATATTTACGTGTATTTGTTTCAGCACAGACAGAAACTGTTGAGTTGTCTAGTGAACTGAAAGTTTTGCTGAATTTACCTTCTACTGAAAGGAAGATTCTTCAAAAGTTGAGTTTACTAGGACACGTTGCCCGCACTAGATTGCTGTTATTAAGGAAAAGTCTTCCTATCAACTTGGTGTGTGATGTTGGTCAGAGGGTGACACAGTCTTTTTCCTTAAAAAATGATGGAGCAATGCCACTGAATCTGTCTCTAAAGATAGTTGATGAGCGTTTCAAGGAAGTTCACGATGACATTATACAAGTTGAACCAAAACACTTGGTGGTAACAGTGAAACAAAAATCATCTGTTGATATTATTTTCCAGCCACAACCGACATTAAAAAGTGTCCTCAGGTAAGTGAAAACAAAATTAAATAATTCATTTTATGCATGATAATTCTGCCATATTTATTTAACTAACCTTTTGTAGATTGCTCTTTGTTGAAATTCAACCAAATGGTCAACTGTTCAAAATAGACATTTATGGGAAAGTTGCTGCAGCAAAAGAACAACACATGGAAGGAAAGAATAAGAATCTTCCTGTTCAAATTAGGAATGATCCATGTTCACAGAAAGTCCTTTCAAGTAATGGAGTTTCCACACAGGGTGAGTATAATTCATCCAAATCATTTGTATTAATAGTTAACAATAGTGCTGATCAATCTTCTTTGTTCTGCCACAATTTATTACTTCTTTAAAAATGGACACTATGCCTCTGTATAATCATATGTTCATAATTACAAGTGTTATATGGAAAAATATTAGTGAATGATCTTCACAAGTCAAAGTTTAAGAACTAGAATGAAATAGAAATATTCACGTAATGTATGTTTGTCTGTGATGCTTGGTGTAGGTTGTTGTTTGTTGCACTATTTTACAACTCTCAAACAAATAAAACAAACTAATGTCAGTGCTTTGGAAGATACATCTTTGTCCCTCATTCAGCAGAGTATTAGAACATTGTTTTGCATTCTGAAGAAACACTCACAACGTAACATTCTGTAACTTCATTAATCATCTGCATAAATGACTGTACATTATTCCAGAACTTAAAGAATTCTTTGTTACTGATTACGAAAGTTACAAATCGATAAGAATAAAAGAACAGAAAAAATGTCAACAACAGAACTTACAGTAAAGTGGCACCAGGGATATCTTGACCCTTGAACTTGATCCGCTGACTGGGTGTTGTGTGGGTCAAGTGTCACAGTGATGGTGACACTGCCAGCTTCTGTTTCAGTATGGTTTCTGTTGTGGAGAGTGGTCTGTTGGTGTTTGCGAAGCATGACTTGCCTATCCTGGACTTGTACTTGGAATGTTGGCGTGGTGCGCAGCATGGTTTCAGGTAAAATCCGTGCTGCTTTGATCCGTTCAGTTGATACTTTCGATGGCGTGCCTTTGCACAATAGGTTTATGGTATCAATACCTCTGCTCAACACCAGAAAAGGGCCTATGTACGGTGGCAGTAGGGACGACTTGATTAAGTCCATTCACATCATCACATGTGAGCAACTCTTCAAATCTTTGTGTTCAATCACCTGATGGTTGCCATGGAGAGAAGAGGGCAGGCAGCATACATATTATGCAGTGGTGCTTTAACTGCAGCACCAACTCAGGAAGTTCCTCTGTATCTGACAGTGATGCTGCCACTAAGTAGTCCACTGAAATCTGTAGAGTTTCATCATAAACCATTGTTGCCATGGACACCATAATGTTGGGTGTGGACGTTGTTTGAAGGTCTAGCAGCATAAGGGTACTGTGTCTGTCCATTTCTCTTGGTGAGACATTAATGACATGTTCAAGGTTCTGTGCCACTGTTCTGACATACCATTATGGCAGGACAGTAGTTGGTTGTGTCATAACATGGAGAGAATGCCCAAAGCATGCAATCAAAGTATACACAAATGTTTTTGCCATAGTTTCATCGATATTTCTATTAATGCTGTTCCCTTCATCCACCTTATACAGCTGTCTGTGGCATTGAATAAGTAGTTGTATCCATCTGACTGCAGAAGACGTCCTACAACATCAACATGAGTGTGCGTGAATCTAAATGGTGTACCTTTGAAGTTAACAATCTCAGCGTTTACATGACTGCCCACTTTACTTTATTGGCATGGAATGTGGGAACCTGGCTACTTGCATGTGTCTTCCTTCATAGCAGTCCACAGGAAACAGTATGTAAGTAATCTCATAGGAGTTCTGGCTTCTGGGTGAGAGGGGCCATGGCTGGTCTTGAAGACCACCTTTTGGAACTTCTGTAAAATGTATGGTAATGGTTTGTGTTGCTCCACTGCTTGAACTTGTACACTGGAATTAATTAGAGTTTGTCCTGTGGATGAGTCATTTAACAGTTATGGGTCCTTGGCTTGCCCCACAGGTAGTTCTCTATAGTCTATAATCTGACACTCCTTTCTGAATGTCAAGGTAATAGGTTTGTGATCTGTAAAAATAGTCAGTGGTCATGCTTTTATTTGTGGACAGAGGTATATGACTGCTTTGTATATTGCCAACTACTCCCTATCATATATGATCCAGTTCATTTGGGTCAGTTGCAGTTTCTTAAATCCATACCTCCAGTTTTCTTTTGGCGGTATGCTTTCACTTTGTTAATTGAAAGTAGCAACCCTGTAGAGTACGTTTTTATAGATAGGTGGCGTGTTCTCTCGGACATGTGTGACCGAACAGACACCATTCGTTATGGAGCAGCTAATACATTTGTAGTTTCAGAGAATAAACATAAACAATTGGAACAGTAGAATAAAGGTACAGTTGCATCACACATAGTCCCATATAACACTTCCATGCATAATACAGTCAAAAAAAGATTGTCATTATTTTTGTATGAACCCGGAACTAGAGCACGTCAAAATGCTGCTCAATCTCGCTCGCTTCTCGCTGAGTATGCAGCTCATTATCGCTGGCACAGAGGCGTGAGGTGGGGATGACTGACGTCACGCTACGATACTGAGCTGAGACGAGGATTGTCAAATAGGACACGTGCCGGCCCGAAACTGTGAGAGCGCGAGCTGGCCAAGAGACTCGCATTATCGTAACTTCGCGGTAGGCAGTAAATTGTCATGGGATTAAACTCAGCATGAGTGGTTGCTGAACCGGGACCAGTGCAATGACTACCATCACAAAAGATGTTGTGTTGAAGAAACTTGCTGATGGGACGTACATTCTGATAAATGAAGTGGGAGTAAGGAGTGGCAGTTCCAGTTGGGAAAAATTTAAGGTAAGCCTACCCAAGACATGCTACCTTCCCCAAGGACTATAGCACGACATATTAAGGAATTGGCTGATCAAGTCAGGAGTGAACTTATTCCAGTAGTGAAAGACGCAATTGGTAAAAACCAGTGTTCAATGACGTGCGATCTGTGGACAGACAGTTATCGTAGGACCCATTACCTGACTGTCACATCCAGCTACATTGATGAGTCGATGGACAAATGGAAACTAAAAAACATTTGACAGTTTTGGATCACTGTTCATATACGCGACTATGTCGCAGCTGGTGAAAAAACAGTGCACTCTTAACTACGAGGTCTCCTGATGTTGCCACGACTGGTGAACATATCATTATGGAAATACATGAACAAATGGCAGAGTTGCAGATAACGTCCTTGGAACTAAGACAGGTTACGTTAGTTGCAGATCAGGGAGCTAACACCAAGAAAGCATTAGAAACACACAAACGACCCCCATGTGTGATGCACTGCATTAATAAGCACTGAGGCACACATTCAATGAAGGTTTCTTAATGGATGAGATTCCTGCAGTGTGTGACTCCATCCTGACTGTACATAAACTGGTAGGCTTTATGAAACGATCTGGCTTAGTCACGAGATTAGATAAAACCTTACACTATGATGTAGAAATCAGGTGGAACAATGTGTACATGATGCTAGACTCATTCCATTCACAGAAAGATCAAATAGAGACCGTTTTGCGTGATTCAAACAAACACGAGATGAAGACGACGTATCAGAATGCGACTAAGGAAAGCAGTATTCCATTTCTGAAGGTTTTCAAAGAGGCCATGGACGTTTTGGAAGGAGACAATGAGCCAACAATACCATTTGTAGTGCCGTGGATTTTGAAACTCGTAGGTATCTGCAAAACTGGAGCCGACGCTGTGACAGTGTGTACTAAATGAAAGGGTAAAACTGTTTATAAAACACAAAGTTCTAAATGAACTACATGACATTCATTACGTGGCAACGTTCTTGCATCCCTGTTTCAAGGAACTATTGGTTTTTCCCGAAGAAAGAAGAGAAACTTTCATCAAGATGTGCGAAAAATGTTAAATAATGTTGTTGATGTGAACGTAGCCAAAGATTTCGTGCCTTCTCCCACAAAAAAATCTCAAAATTGGCGAACACCCACCTCAAAATTGAAAGATGAGGTTGAGAAATATATGAACATGGAGGGTCCAAACGATGAGTTCACAGATCTTCTTTCATGGTGAAAAATAAATACGTGTGCCCTGTCGAAACTCAGCAAAGACGTTTTCTGTATACCTGCCAGTAGTGCCTCAAGTGAAAGGAATTTTAGTAAGGCAGGTAAGATACTGACTCCGAAAAGAAGTTGTCTAGATTCCGATGGCGTTAATGATATTCTCAACATCGATAACAATAAGAGAACCAAATAAGCTAAATTTGAAGCACAGAAGCAAAAGTAACTGACAACTGGTTTTCTGAGGTGTGTACGTAATCAAATATAATATTGAAAATTGATAAGTAATGACTGCACAACTATACTGTGGATATTACGTACTTCATACTAAGTAATGTAAGTTGTTGTATTACTGTGCTACTAACAGGAGAACAGACTCAACTGCAGTGCAATATCTTCAGAAATAGGACTGCTGAATTAAGTTTTCAGATTAATTTGTGAAACTATATTGTACATTATTCGTTTTGAGTATGCACACTTTCTTTTAATTAAATGAATTTATTATTGTGTGCTGCGGTCGTTTACATAGATTGAGTAGAAGAAAATTGGGTGTGTATAAGACGCGACTTCTTCACTAAATAACAGAATAATATCAACGTACAGTTTAGCAGGTGGAACAGATCCCCAGCTGCTGCTCTAAATCGTTTTTCTTTTGGGTGCTATTGTACGACCGTTGCCACAACAGTCTTTGGTTTGGTCAATTAGTTAAATGTTCGATAGATCATTTGAATGATTCTTTTATGGAAATGATATGGAAAGAGCGTGTTTTTTTCTCTGGCTAGCACCTTTTCAATACACATTCATCAATGGAACAGAAGGAGTTGTCCAGGAGAAGTGATTTTTAAGTTACATTTGAAACTCACTTTGCTACCTGCCAGACATTTTTATTTTTAAATTCAATTTAAAACTTACTTTGCTACCTCCCAGGCCAGGCATTTTATGTTATTGGGAAAGTTATCAAAGATGTTTGTTGCTGCATACTGAACTCCTTCCTGAGCCACTGATAGCTTTAATAATGGGTAAGATCTTCTTTCCCTCTAGTGTTCACCCTAAGGACATAACTTTTCTTCTCAAACTGTGATGGGCTGTTCATGACGAATGTCATTAGCAAATATATGTATTTTGACGGCACAGCTAAAATGCCAACCTCCTTGAAGGTTATTGTGCCTACATGATTTCCGTGAGTGAACATCGCATATTATTTTTACTGCTCTCTTTTGTGCAATCAATACTTTCTTTCTAAGAGATGAGTTACCTCAGAACATCATTCCATAATGCATTTCTCTTTGTTGAGTTCAAGCATCGCAGTCTTCATGTTATTTCAGCTATAGCATCAGGTGGATCCGGCTTTTTGTAGTTTTCTTATGTCTGTGGATGTTATTTGTATATTTTCAGTCAGAAAACACAGCATATAAAAATAAAATTGCAAGGCGGTGATGGTTAGCAGAAGGGTATCAGATAATAACAAACAGTAATTACATACAGTGATTAATACATGAAGCACCTCTTACCAGAAAAGTGGAACAACTCAAAAGGTGGTAGTTTCCTTCAAGTGTTCCAAGTATGTAGCTACAGAGCCTGCGAAAGACTGTCAGGTTACCTCGTTACTGAGACTGCACTCTCGGAACATGATAATCTCGCAGGCAGCATTCTCGCTGCTCAGTCTCGCTTACGAGAACGGAGCGGGAATACGGCGACAGCTGACGCCCTCTACCCAGAACCCATGGTATGACAGCCTAATGCTCTACCAACTTCCCCATGGAAGCTTCTTCTGCGACATTGCTCCCTCCGTAAGAGATCAGCATCTCGGTGTTACGTCCTCCTAGTCTGGGAATGAGTCATCGGTCCTGCATACTGTGACTCCTTGTGACTGATTCTCACCCTGGTGGTGATCTTCTTAGAACTTCTTTTGCCACTATGCTCTTTGTCACCTTTCCCACTTGTTGCCTGTTGCTGGAGAGTCAAATATACTCTGGGTTGCAGGATCCTTATAGGGCTTCATTCTAAGGACGTGGGACGTATCTCTGATTTTTCGTCGTCTTGTGTCTGGGTCAAAATCTTCAACTTCATAAGTAACATCAGACAACTGTCTAACAACCTTACAACCTTATGAGGTCCAAAGTAGCACCTGAGGAGCTTCTCGGAGAGACCAACCTTCCGAACAGGAGTGAAGATCCAGGCGAGGTCGCCAGACTGGTAGACAACAGGACGGTGGTTCGCATGATACCTTCAGCGATCATTTTCTTGAGCCTGCAGTGTGCAGAGTCGAGCTAACTGCCGAGCTTCCTCAGATCTGGTTAACACCTGGCTGATGTAGTTGTCGTCCACATCATCAGGATGTAACGGAAACACAGTATCCATTGTTGTTGTCACCTCACGCCCATACGCCAGCAAAAATGGTGTAAATCCTTTGGTGTCTTGTTTGGTGGTGTTGTAGGCGAACATCACGAAAGGTGGCACCTCATCCCAGTTGCTCTGCTCTACATTAACGAACATTGATAGTATGTCAGCCAAGGTCTTATTAAGGCGTTCAGTAAGCCCGTTAGTTTGCGGATGGTAGGCAGTCGTCATGTGATGAGTCATGTTGCACCGACAGTGTATCTCTGTCACAAGATCCGTAATTAACGACCTTGGGACACCGTGTTTTAATACAATGTCTTCCACGATGAATTTGGCTACCTCACATGCTTTGGCTGTTTTTACGGCTTTTGTAATGGCATAGTGTGTCAGACAATCAGTGCAATCAATAATCCATCTATTGCCACTAGCAGACATCGGGAATTTCCGAGGAGGTTAATCCCAACACGCTGGAAAGGCGTTTTGGTTGGTGGAATTTGTATGAGTCAGCCAGGTGGTTTCTTAGGAACTGCCTTTCTCCTCTGGCACTCTCGACAGTGCAACACATAGTGACAGACACTCCTAAATAAACCTGGCCAGAAAAATCTCTTGTCTATCATATGTCTTAATAAATCCTTAATGTCTGGCCTCAGGTGTGTCATGTAATTTCTGTAGAACACCTAAGCGCATGTGTTTAGTTGTCGCGGGAAGCCACCTCTTTCCAAATGCACAGTCGGCATCATGGTGTTTTCTTCCACTTTTGTACACTATGCTAATGTCATACTCTTGAAGACATAGTGCACACCTGGTGAGTCGTCCTAATGTATCCGTAAGACCTGTCAACCAACAAAGTGAATGATGGTCTGTAACACCTGTGAATGACCTGGCTTCCATAGAGATTATGTTGAAATATGCACATGGGCCAGATTAAAAGAAGACATTCTCTTTCTGTAGTTGAGTAGTTTCTCTCGGCTTTAGTAAGTGTCTTAGAAGCATAGGCTATAACCCTCTCTTTTCCATCTGAAATTTGCACCAGAACAGCACTGATCGCATACCCGCAGGCATCTGTGTGTAGTTCTGTAGGTGCTCTCTCAACATACAGACCAAGTACAGGGTCAGTCGTCAGATCTTTTCGCACCATATCGAAAAAAAGTTGTTGAGCACCACCCCAGATAAATTTAGCATTGGCTTTCAACAACTCTTGGAGTGGCCTGGCTTTCATACAAAAGTCTTTGATAAAAAATAATAAGAACATGGCAAGGAAAGCGTTTCTGAAGAAGAGAAATTTGTTAACATCGAGTAGAGATTTTAGTGTCAGGAAGTCTTTTCTGAAAGTATTTGTATGGAGTGTAGCCATGTATGGAAGTGAAACATGGACGATAAATAGTTTGGACAAAAAGAGAATAGAAGCTTTTGAAATGCGGTGTTACAGAAGAATGCTGAAGATTAGATGGGTAGATCACATAACTAATGAGGAAGTATTGAATACGATTGGGGAGAAGAGAAGTTTGTGGCACAACTTGACCAGAAGAAGGGATCGGTTGGTAGGACATGTTCTGAGGCATCAAGGGATCACCAATTTAGTATTGGAGGGCAGTGTGGAGGGTAAAAATCGTAGAGGGAGGCCAAGAGATGAATACACTAAGCAGATTCAGAAGGATGTAGGTTGCAGTAGGTACTGGGAGATGAAGAACCTTGCACAGGATAGAGTAGCATGGAGAGCTGCATCAAACCAGTCTCAGGACTGAAGACCACAACAACAACAACATAATTCGAGGAAGCTTCTCAGATCACTAATACTTTTAGGAATAGGAAATTCCGTTACAGATCTCACCTTTTCTGGGTCTGGCCGCACACCTTCATTTGACGCATGGTGTCCAAGTATTTTCATTTCTTTTGCTCCAAAGATGCACTTTCTTGGATTAAGTTTCAGTCCACCTTGTTGGAGACACTTAAGAATGGCCCTCACTCAGTCTTTTTACATGTCTCTGAGAACACTATAATGTCATCTAAATAACAAAGACACATTGTCTACTTCAGATGCCTTAGAAGATTATCCATCATCCATTCAAAGGTTGCTGGTGCATTACACAAACAAAATGGCGTTACCTTAAACTCATATAGGCCCTCAGGGTTGATGAATGCAATTTTATCATGATCAGCCTCATCTACTTCGATTTGCCAGTATCCCCAGTTCGTGGAAGAGGGTGAACGTCCTTTTTAGTTATCTTATTAAGCTTCCTGTAATCAACACAAAAGTGCCAACTGCATTCCTTCTTCCTGACAAGAACCACTGGTGACGACCATGGGCTCTGCAAAGGCTGAATGATGTCATTCATCATCATTTTCTCTTCTTCACTGCGAATTATTCGGCGTTCTGTTCCTGACACACGGTATGCTCTCTGGCTTATTGGTTGATGGTCTTCAGTGCTAATCCAGTACTTCACTGTTGATTTGTCTAATGTGCTCTACACCTGTGGATTGAAGCATTCAGAGAACTCTTGAAGAATGGCAAGTAGTTTCTTCTGTCGTTTCTTAGTGAGATCTGGTGATAGTCAAGCTAAAAGATCTTGTCCTGTAGTGGTAGCACTATTTTCGCCCACAGACTCTGCTTGGGAGGTTTCTATGATGCTCAGCTGTTCTACAATTAACAGCTCAGCATTTGCTACGCTGATGTGTCTTGGAAGGATCTGCAGTACTCGGCGACAGTTAACTATCCACAGTTAACCAAATCCATTCTTAAACAAGACGACAAAGGCTGGGATGACCAAGTTATTCTTCAGTGGTATGCTTCTCTTACATTCCATTACAAGATCCGTGGGTTGATGCATGGCATGATAAGTGACAGTTACCTTTCTAGTGCTGACTGCAGGAATGATCACTTCATCCACCACACATACTCTCCATACACTTGGATGTGGATCTTCCTGTCCACAGTATCTCATCTCGTCTAGCATAAACTTTGAGTGACCACAATCTATAATTGCCTGAGAAACTTTCAAAAAGTCCCATCCAAGAATGATGTCATGACTGCATTCTTGGAAGATGATGAATTCTAAGGGCTGTGTATGGCCACTTATACCTACACGAATGGTACATCTTCCTGTAGGTTTTATGTACTTCCCATTAGCCACCTTCAGCAGATATGTTTTGTTGTCGACGAATACGGTTTTCCGCATTTCTCGGAAATGACTGAATATGATGCTCCAGAGTCCACAAGAGCTTGGGCTGTTCGGCAGTCCATGAGGATATCGACGTCCTATCATTTCTGTAGTGATCAACGGAGGATTTTTTTCTTCGGCTGCCTTACCTCCAAGGAAGGTCGCACCCTTTATTTTTCCAGGTTGCGGCAGCTAGGTGATCGGCTGGAGCTTCTTAACAAGACATCGATCGGCATGTTGGGGAGTGTCCTCTCCAGCGGCTAGCTAGCGGCAATGGTGACCTATGTCATCCTGCACCCACATCTTCTTGTTCATCTTCTTCGTCGCAGAGTTGGCATTGACTATGGTTGGTCTGCTGTCTTCTGGCACAGGCGTCATCAAATATCCCCCGCCTTTCTCGACAATAGTGCACCACATGTCCTGGTCGTCCACAGTGGAAACATACTGGTTGGTTATCCTGGGTCCTCAAGATTTCAGTCTTCCTTGATGCCAAAACAGTTTCCTCATGCTGCATTGTAGTAATGTAACTCTGCCTGGGCCTCAACTTTTTCACCGTTTTAAAGGGAGATGAAAGATGAGATTGGGTTCAATGTCTGTTCCACTTACTCCCTTATGACCTCTTGAAGCATCTCGGTTTTTTGCTTGCCGTGCAATCCAAGTGCCTTCTGAACTTCCTCTCTCACTATCTGACAAATAACACTTGTGAAATCAGTTGCTTCCCCTATCACAGACATCGATACGACGTTTGGAAACTGTTCAAATTTCTTGTATGTAATCCTTTTTTGTGGCATTGTGTGGATATACTGGCACCATTTGATGAAGTTGTTTGCTTTCGAAACTTCCTTCAGTAGTAGGGCTGCTACATGTCCTCAGCAACACCTTTCGTGACACGTGAAATCTTAGCTTCCTCCGTCATTCTAGGATCCACTATGTTTCACAGCTTCAAGACATCTTGAATGTAGGATGCTGTAGTTTCTCTTGGATGCTGTGCTCTGCACTTTAATTTATCTTCAGCCTTGCACTTCTGTTGTTGTGTGTCGCTGAAATACTTGCGCAATTCCGCCTGGAATATTTCCCAGCTTTTGAACTTCTTCTCGTTGTTCTCATACCATTGCTTGGCAGTGCCCTCCAGGTAGAAAAATACGCTAGCCAAACACACGGTGTCATCCCATCTGTTAAATTTGGCTATAAGCTTATATACCTTCAGCCACTTGTTTGGATCTTGGCCATCGTCACCAGATAACCGAGAAGGATGTGTCGTGTGGTGGCACATAGTTGCTGTCATCGTAACATCCTCTTCTTCTTCTGCCTCCGATAGATTGATAGATTGTGATCTGATGGATATTGCTCGAACTCAGGTTTCTCACCACATAATCGACGGCTCTGTCATGGCCTGATGGGAGCCACGGTGTCGTTGATAATGTGTGCTATCACAAGTTCCAATACCCAGTGCCTCCACCAGAATAACGTCATGTAGAAGGAGGTGTAATTAGATGAATTACGAATACTAACTTCATTTAATGAAGGTTTATTCAGCACTGGCACATACAAGAACGCAGAGCGAATTGCCTCTGGCCAGAACACACACAGTATATATACAGCTACAGAACATTCCAGTACAATGATTCTTGACATTTCTGGATACTTCTAGAATGTACTCGAACCGAATATAGAAATCAAAATTGTACATTCCAGGTGCGTTTTGAACTCGCAACCCTCCATGCAACAGTTTAGTATCATAACCACTACACCATGGTGCTACTCAGTGTCTTCTGCGACAATATGGTAACTGTGAGCCTCTGGGGGCTTGAGTAATGGATAGTGGTTTTGTAAATAGTTTCAGGGTTCCCCAGCATCATCTTTTTAATAACATATGATAAACATTTTGATGATTTGCCATGAATGGAAATGACAGAAGTGGCTATCCTCAGAATTGATACTTTTGGTAGCCAAAAATCATGGTTTTACATGCGTATCTCAGTAACAGGTAATGAATTCCCGAAACAGTTAATGATATTTCTAGATGAATGTCTAAAGAATATAGAGTTAAAATTTGAGCCATTTACTATGGCTAGGTATTTAGAAAATTGCGGCTCATGGAGCAAAAGAAGGTTAATAAAGTGGTTTTTGCAGTGCCATGACAAAGTGGTGCATTTATAAGCTGCCTAAGGTCCACCCTGAACCATTCCTGATACAAAAGAACAAAATGATTTGCTCAATTTGCCTGGACTACAAGAAGTGTGCAATGCTTAAATTTTGATCCTGCACTGTAGGATAGCTACAGTATGCTCATTGTTCCAAGAGGTGTAGAAATGGTCACTGGTCCAAGGGCTGTCCAAAACACTTGACCCCTTATCTCTGTGATCAATGGAACCCAAATATGTCCTCTGGAAAGTGGAACATTTGCGTGCGGCATTTTCGAACATATTGGTACCATCCACAACAGTGCATGGTACATAACAAAACACTGGAAAATGTAACCACTTGTCTGTTTTGGGAGTTTAGTATGATGTTAAACTGTGATCCTCACACTCACACCAATTTTTCCTCTCTTCCTTGGAATCAGTAGTAATGCTAAATAAGTTCTTAACCTGAAGACAATTAAATATTGTTTTGATCACTCTAATATTAAAGTACTTGTCAGAAACATTATGACTAAATATCTCCAACATTTTATGTGTGGGGTTCAGAAATTGATTTATTGCCATGGTAATCTTTTGTAGGTGCTATTAATGGCAGTGGAAGTGTGTCAGCTGAAATTGCATCTTCACGCAGCTCCCAGAGCAGGAATTCTACTTCTAGATTGCCATTAGCTGCGACGCAGAAAGAATTAGTATGGAGTAGTGTTCCCATAGGACAGCTAGTGATGGAATCATTTATGTTGAGAAATGAGGGAAATTATACAATGAAGTTGCACATTTCTCTGCAAGACCCCACAGGCCCATTTAAAGTAAGTTATTGTAATATCAGTTGTGACTAAATGTAATTTTGATACTGAGAAAATTAACTGGACCCTACTATTATAGAGACTGAGAGGTTAGATTGTGAAGGCCATGTGGACATTGGCATGTGCCCACACGTAATTGCACATTGTATTAATGTTGACTCTGTGTGTGTGTGTGTGTGTGTGTGTGTGTGTGTGTGTGTGTGTGTGTGTGTGTGTAATTTCAGAACTGATGATTTATGTGGTTTAATGTTAATATGTACATGCACTTGATTTCTTTAAATTAGACAGTAAAATGAGATACATTAGCCCAGAATTGCAATGTCTACAAATAAAAGCAGTATTTGAAGGTTAATTAAGAGCTTTGCACTTATTAGCATCATTATTACTGCTATTGATTCTTGCAGATATTAACTGAACAGCAGAAAAGTGTCAAGGATCTAAAAATTGCACTGCAGTCCATGGAGCGTGTGAAGCTGAACATCTCATTTGAACCACTGAGACTTGGGGCAGCACATGATAAACTCATATTCAAGAAATACCCACACCAAGAATTGTCAGCTAAGCTTGTGGTATACTCTTTTAGCACTTATTTCTGGCTATTTTCTTTCTCTTTCTAAACAAAAATCTCTGTCAGATATGTAAAGTATTTTTAAAAATGTGTACTGAAAATATGAGATGCACATAGATTTGCTCAAATGTGCTATGTTTTCATTATCCAGTACAGATGAAGATTTTGTATTTAACAGCTCTAACTGCTAAAATAGGAACATCTGGGGCAGGACAGACGGACATGCATACACATATGGAACTGTTTTGTAGTAATTTTGTTGTGTTTTCTATATTCATAAGAAATCTAAGATTTCATTTAGTTTTGACATTTTCTTCTAGTAAATACAGGGGTTCTGTGGACAATATTGAGTAGAGAACAGTGTTAATTAATTACATTTGTAGAACTTTTGAGTCGGAGATGATCATTTCAGTTAGCTTTTAATTATTCGAATAAAATACATTGAGGCTCTTGAAAATGTGGATCTCATCAATTTCAGTCACTGGCCAACAGCCAAAAAGATCACAAAGTACCACATCCACAGAGAAGTACTATGCCATATTATCTTGGTCCAGTAAACTCCACATGAAACAGATAACAAACAAAATTGTGTGAATATTTGAAATATGAAATATATCTAACACAAATACATTGAAATATTTTTTTAAATATTTGCTTGATGTAGCTCAAGCAGGGAAGATACCTGCATTACCGTCAATACTTGTAACCCTGCAAGATATTGTGGACAGAAACATGAACAACAGTCATCAAAAGCAAAAAGAGATCTTGCGCTTCACAAATCACCTCCATAAAAGTTACGGAAAACCATAACGAGAACTCCATCAGGCATGTAAAGTCACCAGTAATAGTAGGTGTACTGGAGAGAGAGAGAGAGAGAGAGAGAGAGAGAGAGAGAGAGAGTGTATTTCAATATGTAACTGTTACAAAGTGATGGAGGAGAGGGGGTTTACAATAGGGTTGACCATATCAAACTCCCAGTGTGGAAATTCAGTAAAGCTTCATATAATTTCAGTAGTGTTATAAGCCAAAACATTATTTGACTGTTTAGTTGTTCAGGCAGTGACCACACATAAGACCGCTGATTAAAACACCAGGCAAAGCCAGTGTGAGTTGTTAAAATGTTATGCACAAAAGTGGAATGATCAGTTAGGTTGTAAACTCAAAAAGTATCAAAAAGTGCTGAGGAAACATTAGAAATAAGAATCCAGCTCCCAATCAGCACAGAGCAATAATAGGCAGACACTACTGCAATTTTGTTTCCAAGAAGAGCAGAGCAGACAACTGCCTTTCAATGTGGGTGTGCTTCCACATTTTGTAACATGTGAAGCTATCCTTGGACACAACTGAGGGAGGGGCACTCTTAGCTGTTATGTTGTATTCCCTTAACAGTGATCTCAATGGCATTTTAGAAGATGAAATGTAATCATTCTATGAAATTACTCATCACATACAACTTGAGTGCCTTTCTTGGCTTCCAGTTCTCGTACCTATCATAGAAGGAAACCAGGAATGACACGAGACGCGTCTTCATTTACAAATGCAGCAAGCAATAGTGCATTTTAAACATTCATCTTACTGCTCATTTTAATAAATGAAAGAGAGTGGGAAGGGGGATTGTGAGTGGTAGAGAAAAAGTGAAATTCAAACAAGACTTGCAGTTGTCAGTGTAGAGATTTTAACCTCTTGACCATATTCACTCCTATTTGATATAGTAAGAATGCTGAATATCCTGTAATTGAGGCCAACAATGCTAGGTAATTATAACAATAATAATCATTTATTTAGTGCATTTTCTCCGTCCAGCACATCCACATCTTACCCTTCTCTTTCATTATTTACAGTTTTCCCTGTTTTATTCCACAGATACTCGTTTTTTAAAGTTTCAGAATCTAGTGTCTGAATTGTGTTGTAAAACTCATACACCTCCAGTTACTGTTTCAGACACTGATAATGAAATAATTTTTTGTTGTAAATGTTGCTCATATTAATTTTTCAAACAGTGGAAATTCCAGGATGGAATAACAACATAGCACCAGAATGAAATTTTTCACTCTGCAGCGGAGTGTGCGCTGTTATGAAACTTCTTAACAAATTAAAAGGGTGTGCTGGGCCGAGACTCAAACTCGGGACATTTGCTCTTCGCGGGCAAGTGCTCTATCATCTGAGCTATCCAAGCACGACCCAGGACCCATCATCATAGCTTTACTTCCGCCAGTACCTTGTCTCCTACCTTCCAAACTTCATAGAAGCTCTCGTGCGAACCTTGCAAAATGGCTCTGAGCACTATGGGACTTAACATCTATGGTCATCAGTCACGAACCTTGCAGAACTAGCACTCCAGGAAGAAAGGATACTGCGGAGTCATGGCTTAGCCACAGCCCGGAGGATGTTTCCAGAATGAAATTTTCACTCTGCAGTGGAGTGTGCGCTGTTATGTTGTAAAACATAGCACCACTTACAGGAGGCAATGAATCGCAGCCACGCACAATGATAAAGATTGCTAGAAATGTTACAGCTTTCACACACTGTTGGTCTTCAGAGGTAGAAAACTCACACACATAACCCCTGTCTCCGGGCACAAAGGCCCAACTGCCACTGTCAGTGGTTAAAGCAGTAGATTCCTACCTGTTAGGAATGATGCTACATCTGATTCTTCCCCAGTTTTTCTTTGACTGAAAAACTTTCTCTTCTGTCACTGTGGTTTTAACTTTAACGTTCCTTCTTTCTTAAAATCAGTTTGCTTTGTGTTTGTGAGTCTGTTACTAAAATTAGCAAAACCTGCAACTATAGATAGAATTTTATGGGAAAGATGAAAAGATGCATGCATTTCTGCGGTTGTAAGGACTATATATTGCTGGGTGTTGCTTGTTTTTGTGTGTTTATTTTTTAATATTTGCTTGTGAAGGTCTTGCAACATGTGCAAAATAGAATAAATATAAAGAGGCTGTTGACTCACAGACCGGCACAATAAAAAGTCTGTCAAACGAATGAGCTTTCAGCAAATAGGCTTTCTTCTAGAGTAGGCACCACACACACACACACACACACTCGTACATTCACAACTCTCACATGCATGGCCAGAGACAGTGGTCCTGTGTGGGAGAGTTGTGCTTGCATGAATGTGTGTGTGTGTGTGTGTGTGTGTGTGTGTGTGTGTGTGTGTGTGTGTGTGTTTTGTCTACTTTAGAAGAAGGTTGTTTGGTCAAAAGCTCACTTGTTTAGCAGTCTTTTTGTTGTGCCTCTCTGTGACTCAGCATCTCCACTATATGGTGAGTAATGATCTATCATTTTTATGATATTGTCATTATTCCTTCCTGGATTCTTCATTGTTTGAATAAATGTAATGCAAGTGCACAGGTTTAAATTTTTTGTGGGAATAGGATTGGATGTAGTAGTCATTACAGTTAATGTTAAAGAAGCAATACTGCATACATAAGAATAATAGAATGTGTGAAAAATGGTATAAAAGACTTAATCATACTTGCAGCAATGTTCCATTCCTAACAAATTATTTTTGCAAACTTACGAGCGAAGTACCCCAGCTTGAACCAAATAAAGATGGTTTTAAAATGCGTAAATGAATTTGTTCTACCACCCATCAAGATCCTTTATTTGTAAAATTGCATTTGTCTACAATCTATGATTAAACTTAAATAATTCCAAAGACTACAGTAGCAGCCCTGCAGCCAGGTGACTAGCGCGCACTTTGGTATTTTCGTAAAGATAAGTCATTTTGATTATAAAAACATTTATTTTAGTACTGATTATGTGGTAAATAGGTGTATTAGTGTGCTTTTTAAGTATACCATTAAAGGTTTCATTTTTCTTTATATAATATAGTAAAAAATGTGAAAAGATCGTACAGTCGGGTTACAGTCGTATTTTCTGTTTACATTTTGCCGCAAATCTGTAGAATTTCATTTAACAGCAATTTAACTGTAGTATACCTCTTCATTATTTAACTCACATTTCTGGAAAGTAGCTTAAAGTTTAAGTTGTTGTTTCAGAAACTTTGCACTGTTATTTTTGTCAACACACAGTTGCGTATAGGCCAAATTTGTGGAATCATATTTTCGTGTTTATCTGTAATTTAACTGACTTATGCTTACTAAACTATTACGTTTATCATGAGTGAAAAGTGCTTGTCTTGCCATAGAATTTTTAGGTCGGGGCTTTGGTGTGACGGGTGCTGTAGTTTTTTCCATGTGGGTGACTGTAGTGGCATGGGAATAGGGGAAGTAAATGAGACGCGTCAGTGGTTTTGTAGGATGTGTAGTAGAGATAGGAAGAGACTAGAACCGGAGGGGAAAATTTCCACCCTTCAGGCTGAGTTTGACAAGGCTAGGGGAGATATTGACAGTTTAAGGAGGGAGAAGGGTAAAGAGAGGTGGGAAGTGGCAACACGAGGAATAGGCCTAGAACTTTGTCTGACAGCTTCATGGTGAATGTGGAAAATAGATTTGACCTTTTGCTTCAGTTAGAAGCTGGTGAGCCTCAAGCAGTTGTAGATGTAGACAGGGCACAACAAACTTTCAGCAGCAAATTGAAAAGTAAGAATGTAGGGAAATCAGTAAAGAGAAAGAAAGTGTTGTTGTTAGGTAGTTCCCATGGAATAGATGTTGGCCAACTTTTGCAGGATGAACCATGATCAGAATACCAGGTCACCAATTTTTTTAAACCAATGCTGGTGTGGAGCAGGTGACAGAGGATTTATTATCACTCTGCAAAGATTTCACTAAGGAAGACACCGTGGTTATAATGGGTGGGCCAGGTCATAGTATTGACAGAGATCCTGGGTACAGTATAGAGTGTGACCTGGCAAAGATTGCATCAGCATTGAAGCATACTAGTGTTGAGTTTGTATCTGTTCTTGGGTCCCATAACTGACCTCATTTAAACTCTTCTGTCTACATCTACATCTACATCTACATCTATACTCCGCGAGCCACCTTACGGTGTGTGGCGGAGGGTACTTATTGTACCACTATCTGATCCCCCCTTTCCTGTTCCATTCACGAATTGTGCGTGGGAAGAACGACTGCTTGTAAGTCTCCGTATTTGCTCTAATTTCTCGGATCTTTTCGTTGTGATCATTACGCGAGATATATGTGGGCGGTAGTAATATGTTGCCCATCTCTTCCCGGAATGTGCTCTCTCGTAATTTCGATAATAAACCTCTCCGTATTGCGTAACGCCTTTCTTGAAGTGTCCGCCACTGGAGCTTGTTCAGCATCTCCGTAACGCTCTTGCGCTGACTAAATGTCCCCATGACGAATCGCGCTGCTTTTCGCTGGATCATGTCTATCTCTTCTATTAATCCAACCTGGTAAGGGTCCCATACTGATGAGCAATACTCAAGAATCGGACGAACAAGCGTTTTGTAAGCTACTTCTTTCGTCGATGAGTCACATTTTCTTAGAATTCTTCCTATGAATCTCAACCTGGCGCCTGCTTTTCCCACTATTTGTTTTATGTGATCATTCCACTTCAGATCGCTCCGGATAGTAACTCCTAAGTATTTTACGGTCGTTACCGCTTCCAATGATTTACCACCTATGGCATAATCGTACTGGAATGGATTTCTGCCCCTATGTATGCGCATTATATTACATTTATCTACGTTTAGGGAAAGCTGCCAGCTCTCGCACCATGCATTAATCCTCTGCAGGTCCTCCTGGAGTACGTACGAGTCTTCTGATGTTGCTACTTTCTTGTAGACAACCGTGTCATCTGCAAATAGCCTCACGGAGCTACCGATGTTGTCAACTAAGTCATTTATGTATATTGTAAACAATAAAGGTCCTATCACGCTTCTCTGCGGTACTCCCGAAATTACCTCTACATCTGCAGATTTTGAACTGTTAAGAATGACATGTTGTGTTCTTTCTTCTAGGAAATCCTGAATCCAATCACAAACCTGGTCCGATATTCCGTAAGCTCGTATTTTTTTCACTAAACGTAAGTGCGGAACCGTATCAAATGCCTTCCTGAAGTCCAGGAATACGGCATCAATCTGCTCGCCAGTGTCTACGGCACTGTGAATTTCTTGGGCAAATAGGGCGAGCTGAGTTTCACATGAT
Source organism: Schistocerca serialis cubense (assembly GCF_023864345.2). Taxonomy (NCBI): domain Eukaryota; kingdom Metazoa; phylum Arthropoda; class Insecta; order Orthoptera; family Acrididae; genus Schistocerca; species Schistocerca serialis. The sequence goes on from NC_064639.1 coordinate 463,836,233, forward strand.
CTCTGTTTGCGGAATCCATGTTGGTTATGATGAAGGAGATTTGTATTATCTAAGAATGTCATAATACGAGAACACAAAACATGTTCCATTATTCTACAACAGATTGACGTAAGCGAAATAGGCCTATAATTATTCGCATCTGATTTATGACCCTTCTTGAAAATGGGAACGACCTGCGCTTTCTTCCAGTCGCTAGGTACTTTACGTTCTTCCAGCGATCTCTTCTGTCAAGAGAGTTAATTTGGATTTGGAATGGCTGCTTATGTCTGGTGCAGGGTCACACATTGCTGTGGTTCCTGTCGATTCTCTCAATAGGTGGGATTATACTACGCATGACCTTCACCTCAACAGGAAAGGGAAGGGTAAACTGGCTGGGAAAATAGCAGGAAAGCTAAAGGGGGGAGGCACTGTCATGAGCGATAAAATACCAGTTGTTATAGGGTTAAGAAAAGACCCTTTTTTTATGGTAGAGAGGACAGAAAGAAACCAAATTTTAAGAGAGGTTAGGACTGAGACAAACCTTCAGTATGAGAAAGAAACCTAAAAACATAATTCTAGCGTATTACATCAGCATAAGCAGCTCTTGGTTAAGAATTTTCAACCATCGGCAAAAATTTCAACTCTACCCAATTTTAACTCAGTCAGTGTGAGATTTCAGCTGTCTTTATTGCATCAAAATATTCGAGGACTGAGAAGTAAAATTAATGAATTAATTATCTGCATAGATGAATTCGAGTCCTCAAACCCAGCTGACATAATCTGCCTCTCTGAAACACCATGTGACCACTGGTATAGAACTTGCAAGTGTTACAGTGTTTAGGTTAGCATCTCACTTTTGTAGAGCAGAAATGGGGGAAGGAGGAGTCATCACATTCATCAGGAACTGTCATAAATTTAAGAACACAAACATTCATAAATTTTGCCTAGAACAGCCTAGGGAAGCACGTGCAACAGAAGTAGAATTTCACAAAAAATCCTTCATATTATTAAGTGTATATCGAGCACCTGCAGGTAACTTTAATCTGTTCATAAACCTCCCTGAAGTTGTACTGGCCCATTTAACAACCAAAAGCATTTACAGGATATTATTGTAGGATACTCCTCGGAGACATCCACAGGACTGATGATGTTTACAGTGCTCATGGCGTGAATGAAAAATATAACACTTTTGCTAATAAAGTGCTTATCTTATTTGAACACTGTTTTCCCCCAAAACTAATGGTCAAAACAAAGTCTACAAAGAAGCCATGTATTACTAAAGGAAAAGAGGTATCTTTTAAAACAAAAAGAAAACTGTATCTGTCAATCCGAAACAGTTCTGATGTCAATGCTATAGCACATTACAAGAAATACTGTAAAATATTAAAGTCTGTAACACAAACATCAAAGCAAATATATTACAAGGAAAAGATAGTCATATCAGATAGCAAAATAAAGACAATATGGGATATAGCGAAGGAGGAGACTGGTAGAAACAGGCAGGAAGAGGGACAAATAGCATTAAGAGTAAATGATACATTGGTGACAGATGTGTATAGTGTTGCAGAACTTTTTAATAAACATTTTATAACTGTTACTGAAAAGATAGGGTTGTCAGGTTCTGTAGATGCTGCTATGGAGTACCTCAGACCAGACATTTCAAGTAACTTCGATAATATGAATTTGACCCTCACTACCCCAGCAGAAATAATGTCCATCATAAAATCTTTAAAATCAAAAACATCTAGCGGATATGATGAAATATCAACAAAGTTATTTAAAGAATGTGATTCTGAGTTAAGTAACATATTAAGCTATCTGTGTAACCAGTCGTTTATCAGTGGGATATTTCTTGAATGGTTGAAATATGCTGAAGTTAAGCCACTGTTTAAGAAGGGAATAAAGAAATAGCATCAAATTTCCATCCAATTCACTTTTGCCTGCATTCTCAAAAACTTTAGAAAAGGTAATGTACAATCGGCTTTATAACCATCTTATCACAAATAACATACTGTTAGTCACAGTTTGGATTTCTAAAGGGTTCTGATATTTGATAGCTATCTACAATTACAGTGAAAATGTACATAATTCATTAGACAAATTGCAGGCAACTGGTATGTTTTGTGATCTGTCAAAGGCATTTGACTGTGTAAATCACAATAGCCTTTTAAGTAAATTAGAATATTATGGTGTAACAAGAAATGCTGCAAAATGGTTCAAATCTTATATCTCTGGCAGGAAACAAAGGGTGTTATTAGGAAAGAGACATGTATTAAGCTATCGGTCATCATCCAACTGGGAACTAAATACATGTGGGGTCACACAAGGTTCCACCTAGGGCCCTTACTTTTTCTTGTGTATATCGATGACCTTTCATCACTAACATTACCAGATGTCAAGTTCGTTTTGTTTGCCGAAGATACAGACATTGCAATAAATAGCAAATCAAGTGTAGTCTTAGAAAGATCAGCTAGTAAAATATTTGTGGACATTAATCACTGGTTCCTAGCCAATTATTTGTCACTAAACTCTGAAAAAACACACTACATGCAGTTCAGAACTTGTAAGGGGTGTCCCACAAGTATGTGCCTAACATTCGATTACAAGTGGATAGAAGAAATGGACTGTTAAATTCTTGGGATTACAGCTTGATAATAAACTCAACTGGGAGAAGCACACCACAGAAGTGCTGATGTGTTTTAACAAATCTCTATTTGCAATGCAAATTGTGTCAGACATAGGGGATATAAAACTGAAAAAGCCGGCACACTATGCTTACTTTCATTCCATAATGTCATATGGGATTATTTTTTGGTATAATTCATTAAGCCAAGCTGAAGTTCTCCGGGCACAAAAACGTACAATGAGAGTTATATGTGGTGTGAACTCAAGAACATCCTGCAGAAGACTGTTTAGGCAACTAGGGATACTAACTACTCCTTCCCAATATATTTATTCCCTAATGAAATTTGTCTTTAAAAATATATCACTTTTTCAATCGAACAGCTCAATTCATGGAATCAATACTAGAAATAAGAATAATCTTCACAAGGATTTAAAGTCACTTACTCTTGTACACAAAGATGTGTGCACTATTCAGGAAAACACATTTTCAATAACTTGCCAGCAGCCATAAAAATGAAATTCAGTTTAAGAGAAGCCGAAAGGATTTATTGGTGGCCAACTCCATCTAATCCATTGATGACTTTATCAGGAGAACCAACATATTTGTGTGTGTGTGTGTGTGTGTGTGTGTGTGTGTGTGTGTGTGTGTGTGTGTGTAAGTACAATCTAACTTCTGCGCCATTTCAGTGCAGTAATGTGTTCATTGTAAACAAGTATTATAGTAGTTCTATTAGACGTTTATTACCTTATAAATAAATAAAAACATTTTCTTAAAATTTTAAATCAGTGCATTAGTGTTTGAAAAATGATTCTTCCATATAGTCATCATTAAAAAAATGATCATTCCACTTGGGACCTGTGGAAGGTACATTAGCTTATTTGTTTCAGTTGCAAATATTTGTCATGTATTATTGTTTTTCTGACATCTTCTACATCCTGGAGGACCACCTCACTACAGATCTATTGGAATGAAAGTCAATCTAATCTAAAATACTTAATGGACAATTATCACCAGTAGGTACACAAGCTTCTTAAATGACATTATTTGTCAAAAAGCTAAACATTTCCCTGAAGTAATTCATGTTAATGCATGCAGTGCTTACAATGTGGTGTTATTGTGGTCTTCAGTCCTGAGACTGGTTTGATGCAGCTCTCCATGCTACTCTATCCTCTACAAGCTTCTTCATCTCCCAGTAACTACTGCAGCCTACATCCTTCTGAATCTGCTTAGTGTATTCATCTCTTGGTCTCCCTCTATGATTTTTACCCTCCACACTGCCCTCCTCATTAATTATGTGATCTACCCATCTAATCTTCAGCATTCTTCTGTAAACCGCTTTTCAAAAGCTTCTATTCTCTTCTTGTCTAAACTATTTATCGTACATGTTTCACTTCCATACATGGCTAAACTCCATACAAATACTTTCAGAAACGACTTCCTGACACTTAAATCAATACTCAATGTTAACAAATTTCTCTTCTTCAGAAACGCTTTCCTTGCCATTGCCAGTCTACATTTTATATCCTCTCTATTTCAACCATCATCAGTTGCTCCCCAAATAGCAAAACTCCTTTACTACTTTAAGTGTCTCATTTCTTAATCTAATTCCCTCAGCATCACCCGACTTAAGTCGACTACATTCCATTACCTAGTTTTGCTTTTGTTGATCTTCATCTTGTACCCTCCTTTCAAGACACTGTCCATTCTGTTCAGCTGCTCTTCCAAGTCCTTTGCTGTCTTCTCCATGGATTTTAATACCTACTCCGAACTTTTCTTTTGTTTCCTTTAATACTTGCTCAATATACAGATTGAATAGCATCGGGGATAGGCTACAACCCTGTCTCACTCCCTTCCCAACCACTGCTGCCCTATCATGTCCCTTGCCTCTTCTAACTGCCATCTGCTTTCTGTACAAATTGTAAATAGCCTTTCGCTCCCTGTATTTTACCCCTGCCACCTTCAGAATTTGAAAGAGAGTGTTCCAGTCAACATTGTCAAAAGCTTTCTCTAAGTCTACAAATGCTAGAAACGTAGGTTTGCCTTTCTTAATCTTTCTTCTAAGATAAGTCGTAGGGTCAGTACTACCTCACGTGTTCCGATATTTCTACGGAATCTTAACTGATCTTCCCTGAGGTTGGCTTCTACCAGTTTATCAATTCGTATGTAAAGAATTGATATTAGTATTTTGCAGCCGTGACTTACTAAACTGATAGTTTGGTAATTTTCACATCTGTCAACACCTGCTTTCTTTGGGATTGGAATTATTATATTCTTCTTGAAGTCTGAGGGAATTTCACCTGTCTCGTACATCTTGCTCACCAGGTGGTAGAGTTTTGTCAGGACAGGCTCTCCGAAGGCTGCCAGTAGTTCTAATGGAATGTTGTCTACTCCCGGGGCCTTGTTTCGACTTACGTCTTTCAGTGCTCTCTTCACGCAGTATCGTATCTCCCATTTCATCTTCATTTACCACCTCTTCCATTTCCATAATATTGTCCTCAAGAACATCGCCCCTGTATAGACCCTCTATATACTCCTTCCACCTTTCTGCTTTCCCTTCTTTGCTTAGAACTGGGTTTCCATCTGAGCTCTTGATATACATGCAAGTGGTTCTCTTTTCTCCAAAGGTCTCTTTAATCTTCCTGCAGGCAGTATTTATCTTACCCCTAGTGAGATGAGCCTCTACATCCTTACATTTGTCCTCTAGCCAACCCTGCTTAGCCATTTTGCACTTTCTGTCAATCTCATTTTTGAGACGTTTGTATTCCTTTTTGCCTGCCTCATTTACTGCATTTTTATATTTTCTTCTTTCATCAATTAAATTCAATATTTCTTCTGTTACCCAAGGATTTCTACGAGCCCTCATCTTTTTACCTACTTGATCCTCTGTTGCCTTCACTATTTCATTCCTCAAAGCCACCCATTCTTCTTCTACTGTATTTCTTTCCCCATTCCTGTCAATTGTTCCCTTATGCTCTCCCTGAAACTCTGTACGGCCTCTGGTTCTTTCAGTTTATCCAAGTCCCATCTCCTTAAATTCCCACCTTTTTGCAGTTTCTTCAGTTTTAATCTACAGTTCATAACCAATAGATTGTGGTCAGAGTCCACATCTGCCCCTGGAAATGTCTTACAATTTAAAACCTGGTTCCTAAATCTCTGTCTTACCATTATATAATCTATCTGAAACCTTTTAGTATCTCCAGGCTTCTTCCACGTATACAACCTTCTTTCATGATTGCTGAACCAAGTGTTATCTGTGATTAAGTTACGCTCTGTGCAAAATTCTACCAGGCGGCTTCCTCTTTCATTTTGTCCTCCCAATCCATATTCACCTACTACTTTTCCTTCTTTCCCTTTTCCTACTATCGAATTCGTCACCCATGACTATTAAACTTTCGTCTCCCTTCACTACCTGAATAATTTCTTTTATCTCATCTTACATTTCATCAATTTCTTCATCATCTGCAGAGCTAGTTGGCATATAAACGTGTACTACTGTAGTAGGCGTGGGCTTCTTGTCTCTCTTGGCCACAATAATACGTTCACTATGCTGTTTGTAGTAGCTTACCCGTACTCCTATTTTTTTATTCATTATTAAACTTACCCCTGCATTACCCCTATTTGATTTTGTGTTTATAACCCTGTATTCACCTGACCAAAAGTCTTGTTCCTCCTGCCACCAAACTTCACTAATTCCCACTATATCTAACTTTAACCTATCCATTTCCCTTTTTAAATTTTCTAACCTACCTGCCCAATTAAGGGATGTGACGTTCCACGCTCTGATCCGTAGAACGCCAGTTTTCTTTCTCCTTACAATACTATTCCCAAAATATAAACTGCCTTGTTATCATATTTACTTTCCTTATTTCTCATTGAAGTGTAAATGCCAAGTTTCTTTGAAATGTGTTTTAACACAATGGAAGCAAGGACTGGATAATGTCACTGTGACATTCGGTATAGGACTTCTGCAGTTTGATACATTGAAAATGATGTAGCATATCCACATTTCACCTTTGTCTAGTGTGATGTGTTTTAATCACTTCATTAAAATTCCTTATTGTGCTTTGATGATGAATAAGAGAAGAGTATACGAAAAACACAACATATAGCAGAGAAGCTGAGTCACAGATTGGCACAATAAAAAGACACTCACAGTTACAGCTTTCATTTGTCAACAATACATCACACACACACCTGCAACTGTGGTTACAGTTGCCTGAAACTGCAGTCTTGTGACATTTGTGTGTGTGTGTGTGTGTGTGTGTGTGTGTGTGTGTGTGTGTGTGTGTTTTCGTAATATTTTTACAGTCCATCCTGGATTTTCCATTGTTTGAAAAACACAACAGCTTCTTATTTTGGGAAATTGATTATGGTGCTGTAATGTTTGTGTTAAAGACGCATGGTTCCAATTGACTGCTTAACTTTTTATTACATAATGGTTCACTTATGACCATTGTGAACATGCTGGTCATAAATGCTTGTTACACTTAATACCATTTCTTCGGCGACTTGTCCTTCCGTAACCTTCAGATTCGTCAATCCTAAGCCATCAGTTGTTTGTAAATCCAGCCTTTTACATGTAAAGGACCTATTTGGGTGGTAGAACACAAACATGTATGTATTTTAAAATCAATTTTAGCCAATCGAGCAGGGATATTTCTCTTGTTACAACAAGCCATATTAACTGAGACTTCATTTTAACAGGCTGCATTGGCATCCAAATATTTATGAGAGTCATTCGCAAATGAAAAAACGTTTTGTTTTGACACATGACCATGTTCCCCTACCTCCACTGCCAAACAACCATTGACCTTGGTATTCGTCCGCTTCAGTTTGGTGGCAGCTGGGATCCAGTGCTGTTGATTACTGCTTAACTATGCGACAGTAAAATGTGTGACAAAATTTTCAATCCTGCCAAGTGTGAAGTGCACACTTTTTAAATTCGCAAAAAAATCCAAGCACTGAAATTTGTTGACAGATAACTGAGGTTTATGGTAATGTTATGAATTAAGCATCAGTTTGAAAGTAGTGTATCATGTTTAATGGCAGACGTAAGAAGAATGAAACAAAAATCCAACCAGACAGGCATTCCACAATTAGTGGACTGCAGCAACCTACTGGCAGACGCTTCACAACTATTTTGAGCCAATAAAAACAAGCAGTAAGGAACGCTAACCAGTTGAGTCATCCTCTTCCATGATAATGCATGTCCAGGAGTGACAAGGACTAGCTTCCATGGTTTCAGTGGGAAATGTTCCAACATCCGGCATACAGTCTAGACTTAGCCCCCAAGTGATTACAATTATTCCCCACATTCGAAGATATTTGTTTGAGTGAACAATGCTATGGAAGTGATGATGAACTTAAAAGAAGCCATTAGTCAGTGGTTCAGAAAGTTGGTGGCAACTGTGTATGCAGAAGGCACAGAAAACCTGGTAAGACACATGCCTAAATTTGTATGGTAATTATGTAGAAAAGTAGCTTCGGTATCAGACTGTATGTAAAATACAGTTTTTTAAAATTACATCAAATAAACATTTTTGTAGAAGAAGGTGTTCTTTACTTTCGGAATGACTCTTGTAATATTTTTTTAAAAAATTATGTAGTTGCAATATGGTTGAATCACTTGTTTGTGCAATTTTGCATTTGTCTTTGTTGTTCTCTTTTATTGTTCCATTATTATATTTATTATAACCTTAAATTTTTTCTCTTTTGTTTTTCAGTTTCCCCTTTATGCTTATGGTGGCCACCACCGGATTACTATCAAAGGTGTACCAAAAGATGGAACAGGTCATATGTGGCTTTGCATAGGTGCATTAGATTATGGGAAACCTTGTATGGAAGCTTATTTTATCATCAGTAATTCTGGAACACTGGATGCATTTGCAATTGTGAATGCCACAACAAAAGGCAACTTTCTTATTCTCCTCTCATTTTGCTCAAAATTATGGTGCTTTACACATTTTGCTTTAACTATTACAATGATTTTGTATTGCTTTTAACCCCCCCCCCCCCCCACACACACACAAATTGCTCACTCACTCATTCACTTTCTACTCCTCCACCACCTCTGTCCTTTCCCTCCCATTTCCTTTTCTGTTTATTAGAGTTCCTCTTTATATTTCCTTTCCTTTTCTTTCTACCCATTCTACTCACTCCTCTTTTCCTCACTTTCCTCTTAATCTCGTCACCCTCTAGACTATTGTTCCCTTACTCTCACTTCCCAACTCCCATTACTAGAGCACTGCCGGTGTAAAGTGAACATAAGTATCACTCACTTCCCATCACTTGATATCCATACAGTACAGTCTCATTCGCTTCCATGTAGGTGAGCGTGCTCTAATTGTGTCTCAACAGCCGGATTGCCCCTTCCATTTGGCGAAGGAAAAATGGCAGTTAGCTACATCGCAATGCAGCACAAGACATAGTGGGAAGCCATTGAGCCTGAGCTCACTGCAAGTCCATGACCGGTGCACAACTGTAAGGCTATGTAAGCCATGCAGATAACTGTCATCAGGCAAGGTAATGTCAGTTTTCTTTGGCAACTTCCGCCAAGCTGTGTGAATTTGATACTCCCCCCCCCCCCCCCCCCCCACTCTCTCTCTCTCTCTCTCTCTCTCTCTCTCTCTCTCTCTCTCTCTCTCTCTCTCTCTCTCTCTCTCTCTGTGTCTCTCTCTCTCTTTCCCCCCTCTCTCTCCCCCCCTCTCTCTCCCCCCCCCTCTCTCTCCCCCCTCTCTCTGTCCCGCCCACCTCTCTCTCTGTCTGTCTGTGTGTGTGTGTGTGTGTGTGTGTGTGTGTGTGTGTTCACGTTCACTCACTGTGCGCCAAGTGAGTCCCCTCAGAATGGGTATGTGGAAGCAATGCTGTGCTGACTGCCATGCACCTCAACAGGCATCCTGTCTGCAATCCATCTGCTTATGATGACAGATTATGAGAACTATGGTCTACTACATTATTAAGAACTGTGGTCTACCACATTATTAAGAAAAGTAAGAAGAGATTACTGCATGAAGTGTGAGTCATATTAATTGTTACATGGCACCTACAAAAAACTGGAAGCTATCTAGGAAATTCTGTGATAAAGGAGATGAAACCCAGTGAATGTCATACTAAACACCATAGCTGTTACTATTTTATCCAACAAGATAAATCAGATGATTTCAGAACTCCATTGCAGACATAGCTTGTAATAGTTCATGACGACGAATTACGTAAAAGGTAGACAGAATATCAGTTATGAGAGTGATAGTGTCTACCGTCGTGCATACCACATATTGGAGTCAGTTTTCTTTATGGTGTGTTATACAGATCGTAAGGTGGATTTAACTTGGTGCTTTGTGGTGATATAACTGTGCTTCCAATCGGAAAACTTCCATCCTTCCCTCCAGTTATTAAATAAGTTATGTCTTGATTTTACGTTTCCAGAAACATAAGATGCTGCATATTGCTTCTCAGACAGGAAACAGTCCACCACAAGTTGACAGAACAACACTGGAGTAATGAGTTCATTTGGAAAGTCACTGGAAAAATGATCACATATAATTTTACATGGATCTTAAAAGCTCAGAATATTTCCTGACACAAGTTCAAATGATGTTTCACATTAGGTAACTTAAACCAACTGGAAACATCATTCTAAGATTTTACTACACAGTCAACACCAGAAGAGAAAAAGAGTGAAATATCTCTGATGGTACATCAGTATGTGAAACCTCTATTCTATATAGTTCTTTGTCATTCATAATTAGTTGTACTACAGAGTTAGTGTCATATATTTAGATGGTTCCAATCAGGAAAATCATGTGCTACATGGTAAACTTTAAAGTATTAGTTATCGCAAGTTCATGTGTTAAATTACAGTTTGTAACGAGATCAGCAGCGTTACTACTGCAAAAAGATCAGAAGCCTTGTAAGAAACTAATAGAAAAGAGAGTATTAATATATATAGAATATGTTACAAAAAGATTCACATCTTTTATATAAGATTACCTGTTGCAATGTGTTAAACCATTACGGTGAGACTTATCCTTTGACTAGAAGTTTTCTATGAGCTGTTTTGCCATGTGCCTGACTTCCTTTAAGTCAAATACTGAAGTGATATCTGTTGTTGTTGTTGTTGTTGTTGTTGTTGTTGTGGTCTTCAGTCCTGAGACTGGTTTGATGCAGCTCTTCATGCTACTCTATCCTGTGCAAGCTGCTTCATCTCCCAGTATGTACTGCATCCTACATCCTTCTGAATCTGCTTAGTGTATTCATCTCTTGGTCTCCCTCTATGATTTTTACCCTCCACGCTGCACCTCCAATACTAAATTGGTGATCCCTTGATGCCTCAAAATATGTCCTACCAACCAATCCCTTCTTCTAGTCAAGTTGTGCGACAAACTTCTCTTCTCCCCAATTCTATTCAATACCCCCTCATTAGTTATGTGATCTACCCATCTAATCTTCAGCATTCTTCTGTAGCACCACATTTCGAAAGCTTCTATTCTCTTCTTGTCCAAACTATTTATTGTCCATGTTTCACTTCCATACAGGGCTACATTCCATACAAATACTTTGACACGACTTCCTGACACTTAAATCTATACTCCATGTTAACAAATTTCTCTTCTTCAGAAACGCTTTCCTTGCCATTGCCAGTCTACTTGTACTTCGACCATGATCAGTTATTTTGCTCCCCAAATAGCAAAACTCCTTTACTGCTCTAAGTGTCTCATTTCCTAATCTAATTCCCTCAGCATCACCTGATTTAATTCGACTCCATTCCATTACCTAGTTTTGCTTTTGTTGATCTTCATCTCATACCTACCTTTCAAGACACTGTCCATTCCGTTCAACTGATCTTCCAAGTCCTTTGCTGTCTGTGACAGAATTACAATGTCATCAGCGAACCTCAAAGTTTTTATTTCTTCTCCATGGATGTTAATTCCTACTCCGAATTTGTCTCTTGTTTCCTTTACTGCTTGCTCAATATAGAAATTGAATAACATCGGGGAGAGGCTACAATCCTGTCTCACTCCCTTCCCAACAACTGCTCCCCTTTCATGCCCCTCGACTCTTGTAACTGCCCTCTGGTTTCTGTACAAATTGTAAATAGCCTTACACTGCCTGTATTTTCCCCCTGCCACCTTCAGAATTTGAAAGAGAGTATTCCAGTCAACATTGTCAAAAGCTTTCTGTAAGTCTACAAATGCTAGAAACGTAGGTTTGCCTTTCATAATCTAGCTTCTAAGATAAGTTGTAGGGTCAGTATTGCCTCATGTGTTCCAATATTTCTACGAAATCCAAACTGATCTTCCCCGAGATCAGCTTCTACCAGTTTTTCCATTCGTCTGTAAAGAATTCATGTTAGTATTTTGCAGCTGTGACTTATTAAACTGAAAGTTCGGTAATTTTCACATCTGTCAACACCTGCTTTCTTTGGGATTGGAATTATTATATTCTTCTTGAAGTCTGAGGGAATTTCACCTGTCTCATACATCTTGCTCACCAGATGGTAGAGTTTTGTCAGGACTAGCCTCCGAAGGCTGTCAGTAGTTCTAATGGAATGTTGTCTACTCCCGGGGCCTTGTTTCAACTCAGGTCTTTCAGTGCTCTGTCAAACTCTTCACACAGTATCACATCTCCCATTTCATCTTCATCTACATCCTCTTACATTTCCACAATATTGTCCTCAAGAATATCGCCCCTGTATAGACCCTCTATGTACTCCTGCCACCTTTCTGCTTTCACTTTTTTGCTTTTGACTGGGTTTCCATCTGAGCTCTTGATATTCATGCAAGTGGTTCTCTTTCCTCCAAAGGTGTCTTTAATTTTCCTGTAGGCTGTATCTATCTTACCCTAGTGATATATGCCTCTACATCCTTACATTTGTCCTCTAGCCATCGCTGCTTAGCCATTTTGCACTTCGTATTGATCTCATTTTTGAGATGTTTGTATTCCTTTTTGCCTGCTTCATTTACTGCATTTTTATATTTTCTCCTTCCATCAATTAAATTCAATATTTCTTCAGTCACCCAAGGATTTCTACTAGCTCTCGTCTTTTTACCTACTTGATCCTCTGCTGCCTTCACTACTTCATCCCTCAAAGCTACCCGTTCTTCTTCTACTGTATTTCTTCGCCCCATTCTTGTCAGTTGTTCCCGTATGCTCTCCCTGAAACTCTGTACGGCCTCTGGTTCTTTCAGTTTATCCAAGTCCCATCTCCTTAAATTCCCACCTTTTTGCAGTTTCTTCAGTTTTAATCTACAGTTCATAACCAATAGATTGTGGTCAGAGTCCACATCTGCCCCTGGAAATGTCTTACAATTTAAAACCTGGTTCCTAAATCTCTGTCTTACCATTATATAATCTATCTGAAACCTTTTAGTATCTCCAGGCTTCTTCCATGTATACAACCTTCTTTCATGATTCTTGAACCAAGTGTTAGCTATGATTAAATTACGCTCTGTGCAAAATTCTACCAGGCAGCTTCCTCTTTCATTTTGTCCTCCCAATCCATATTCACCTACTACTTTTCCTTCTCTTCCTTTTCCCACTATCGAATTCCAATCACCAATGACTATTAAATTTTCGTCTCCCTTCACTACCTGAATAATTTCTTTTATCTCATCTTACATTTCATCAGTTTCTTCATCATCTGCAGAGCTAGTTGGCATATAAACTTGTACTACTGTAGTAGGCGTGGGCTTCTTGTCTATCTTGGCCACAACAATGTGTTCACTATGCTGTTTGTAGTAGCTTACCTGCACTCCTATTCTTTTATTCATTATTAAACCTACTCCTGCATTACCCCTATTTGATTTTGTATTTATAACCCTATATTCTCCTGACCAAAAGTCTTGTTCCTCCTGCCACTAATTCCCACTATATCTTACTTTGACTATCCAGTTCCATTTTTAAATTTTCTAATCTACCTGCCTGATTAAGGGATTTGACATTCCACACTCCGATCCGTAGAATGCCAGTTTTCTTTCTCCTGATAACGATGTCCTCTTGAGTAGCCCCGCCCGGAGATCTGAATGGGGGACTATTTTACCTTCGGAATATTTTACCCAAGAGGATGCCATCATCATTTAACCATATAGTAAAGCTGCATGCCGTGGGGAAAAATTACAGCTGCAGTTTCCCCTTGCTTTCAGCCGTTCGTAGTACCAGCACAGAAAGGCCATTTTGGTTAGTGTTACAAGACCAGTTCAGTCAATCATCCAGACTGTTGCCCCTGCAACTACTGGAAAGGCTGCTGCCCCTCTTCAGGAACCACACATTTGTCTAGCCCTTCAACCAATACCCCTCCGTTGTGGTTGCACCTACGGTACGGTTATCTGTATCGCTGAGGCACGCAAGGCTTCCGACCAATGGCAAGGTCTGTGGTTCATTGTGATATCTAAAATACCAAAACTCCTTCCCGTGCTACTAGTATAACTTGGTGGTGTGATGGAGACGTGGTGAAGTGTGAATGATAATAACACCCATAGACAGATTCAGACAGCACTTTCAGGTTCAACTGGTGTATTTGAGTTTGAGATACATCTGAGGATGTATTAATAACTGATAATGTGAAATAAATCCAGAAAATCATTACAGTGCTGTCTGAAGAGTTAATTCAGTCAGTCAACATAAAATTATAATTACATGTTCCTCAGAACCATAATGATGGATGGGAAGGTTTGAACAGATACTACTTTGTCTTCCTTAACCCATCTCAATTTTCTACCAGAACTTTACTACTTCTTCATATTTTCAGCTTGCTTTCGTTTCCATCTCTATCCTCCTCTTCCTTTTGAGTGCAGCTATTTTTTTCTTTTTCTTTTTGTCACTTGCCTGCAGCCCGTTACTACTATAAGATATGACTCTGTTTTATAGTCCAGTGTTACCTCTGATGTTATTTCAGAAGCTAGTCTCTCTCATGACCTACTTTATTACTGATAGTATCATTCTACCAGCACATGTTCAGTGCTCCTCCTTTTCACCCTAAACTAGAGGGCACAGTGTTATGGTATTAAGCTCACATTTTGAAAAAGGCGATTACCATCTGGCCATCCAGATTAGCTCTTTAACAGTTTTCCTAAACTACTTTGAATTTCAGAATGGTTCCTCTGAAAATATCACAGCCCACACTCTGGGGTGCCTTTTTTCACCTCATTCAGTGTTCTGACTGATTTGGTGTGCCCCACCATGAATTTCTCTACTGTGCCAACCTCTTCCTTTCATGGTAACCTTTGCACCCAATATCCTCCATTATTTATTGCATAAATTTCCATCTTCCCCTACAGTTTTTATCGTTTACAGCTCCCTCAAGTACCATCGAAGTGATGGGCCATATGACATTTTTAGAATGGCATGTCTCACTTCCAAGCTTCCATGACGATGAAAAATGTTCATGATGTTTAGTAGTGAGTGACTGTCGGGACATCCCACTATTATTAGAATATGTGCAGATGGCAGAATGGCTTAAACCCAGACAATAAATGAGCATCTCCACCAGCTATGTGGGGCTGCTTGTTCCTTGGCATCATGCTTTGAAAATGCTTAGAAGAGGAGGAGTAACGGTCATGGCTACAATGGACACCATCACAAATGGCTGTCAGATTGGATTGTGGACAACTTACTTCTTGTCTTGCTTTTGTACAAGCTACGTATGTATAAGATGATCTGTCAAACCGCTTAGTGTATGAGATTGTGTTGTTGTGAAAGGAAGTTTAAATACAGAAAGTTTAAAGTTTAGTTGTTTGTCATTCGTGTAGCTTGGAGGACAATTAATGCTCTCTTTCAGCACCCATCCACGCACAAGGAGATGAAGTTCTATGATGATTTCTGGAATACAATTGGGTGGAACTGACTAGCAGGCCCAATGTGGCAGGAACCAAGAAAAATGACCAAAACAAATCTTATTAAATAAAGCTGCTGATATAAAATATCAGTGGGTTACAGATCACACACAGGAAAAATCAACAAAGTTCCATTCCAGAAGTAATTTCCAAATGCCTCAACAAGTGTCCCATCATCCTGTCCTTCCATCTTGTCAGTTTCTGGACGTCTTCCTCTTCTCACAAATTCTGCAGAGAACTATGTAATTTCTTAACATATCCAGCCACCTAATTGTCAACATCCTTCTGTAGCACATCTTGGATGCTGTGATTCTGGTCTTTTCTGGCTTTACCACAGTACACAATTCACTTCAATACAGTGCAGTGCTCCAAATATAAATTCTTAGAAATTGCTTCCTCAACTCAAGTCCAGTGTTTGATGCTTGTAGTCTCCAGGCATGTCTTTGTTGCCTGTGCTAATCTGCTTCTATCATTGATACCATTTTACCTTGAATTTAAATTCCTCTCCTGAATCCCTCTTTATTATTTCCGCCATTGCTTCTTCAATGCATAGTAGGGGTGAAGACTAAATCCCTGTCTTATACCCTTTCTAACATGAGCATTTATTGTTGGTCTTCCATTCCAATTTTTCCCTTTTGGCTTATTTTCCTGAGAATTTCAAACATCTTGCACCAGTTTACCTTGTGAGACTTTTTTTCTGTGTTGACCAATACTATGAACTTAATCTCACTTTGTTGGCTCAACATAATTCAATTTACATCACACATTCTCTTTCTTTCCCCTGTCTGTGCCTTTCCCCTGGCGAAAAAAATGACTTAAATGACAAAACATAAATTTTGTCTCTGTTTTAGAAAGTTTTGTGTTTGTAGGTCCTTCACAAATTAATTTTTCTAGACAGCTGCTCATGTGATGCTTATTTTTTTCACACATTCATATGCTGAATTAAATTTACTTATGGAGTATCCCCTTTTTAGGAAATACTACTATCACGCAGAACATATGTTCACTATGAATGTTATAATACTTTCTAATATTTTCAGGACTGGAATTTCTGAAAAAGTCAGCTATAACTGTTGAGCCTAGCAAGTTTATAATCCCTGCTGGTAGTTCCAGTACAGTTAAAATTACTTATCATGCACAACAAGACCTCCTGAAGTACTTCATAAGTGCAGCCAAGGATGTCTTGGAAATCGGGGTTTTGAGCATTCTAACAGGTGATGAGCCTACCAGACAAAGACTGAGGAGGTAATACTTATTGAAATAATTTTTCATCATATACTGAAAAAAGTTATTAATACCATACTATCGTTGTTTCATTTAAATGAAAGTAGATTTAAAATATTGTAGTAGTTTTTGCAAATTTATTGTCACTAAACTCATTGAGAGTCACTAATTGATCCATGACTCCAATGACTGAACTCCAGGGTTGTGGATTAAATTAGCTGACGAAATGGAGCAACCAGCCTTTTACGTAGACTTATTTATGCTGAGGTAATGCCAGGTTCTTGCCAATTTTTTGTTTTTGTATTACTGTTCTGTCTTAATCAATACTACCTTTTTCCCCATGGGTTCGCCTGTTTATGTGTATGTCACATAAAATGCACACATATTTTGGTCCATCACACACCTGTCATGCATGGCAGCCTATATACAGGGGCTTCAACACAATCTGTTTATCCATAAATATTAGAGCTAGAGTGTTATTAATGTTGTCAGTTTCACAGTATATACCGGGCTGTGAGTATTAGGCGCATGCATTACAATCAACTTGTCAGGTGGACCACACCACATGGAGCCAGTGCACTCTGTCATCTTCAGTGAGAACAAATCATGGATACCATAGTTTTCCACACGTTCCATCTGTCAACTTGATTTTAACACATGCGCGAAATACTCGCACCTATTTAATCTTTATCATTACTCATTTGCTTTCCATTGTGGGTTTGGTGTCCATTGGTGTCTCAACTGGGTTACAATCATTCATGTACAAACATTCCAGTACTTTCCACAAGTACATAGATTGCCTCACAATCTTCATCATAGTTACTTAGAGCAATATCATCTACATACAATGGAAGATATGCTGTGCTGTATCCTCCCAAATTACCTACATACAAATATCTGAGAACATTTTACTGTCCGATTGCAACACTTTTGACAAACATATCAAATGTTACATTATGTGAACGAGGAGCTCGTTTCAATCCTTAGAAGGACTTTTTAATTTGAAGATTGCATTCTTTTGACCCATGACATCTTGAGGTATCTTCATGTAGACATCTTCATATTCCTCCCCAAGAAGGAAGGCAATTTTGTCATCTTTCGTGTGCATAAAGAGATCAATCATCTTCAATGATGATGGACACAGTGTTCTCAATGTAGCCAAAAAGACAAATGGAGTGTGTGTTTCATCACGATCATAACCCTTCCTCTAAGCACAGCCTTTGACTACAAGCCTTGCCTTATATCTGTCAATGTTTCTATCTGGATTTTGTTTCATTTTAAACATCCAGTTGCTATCAATTGGTTTCTTCTCTTGAGAGTACCAGTCAACTCCCATGTCTCATTAAGTTCCAGTGACTTTATTTCTTCGCTGATTGCTTCCCTCTATTAATTTTCATCGTGTCTCCCTTCTATATCTTCATAGCATTCAGGAACATCATCAATAGATGATTTAGCATGCAAGACCACTATTGCCTAATCATCAAAGGCATGTTTCATTCCCTGTTGTTTCATTGAAGTGTTTGTACCTTTACAGGCGTCTTGATTAGTGCTCTAGAGTCTTCTGTCATATTTTCTTCTTTTTTGTTTTCATCTGTCTTTTATTCTGTGCTGTTTTTGTTTTCTCTTGAAAGCTGCTGTTCACTAGTTGTCCTGTCGAAAGTGAATTTCGTTTCATCAAATATTGCACCCTTTGCTGAAATCACTTCCTTCAGTCCTGGACACCAAAATCTGTATCCATTTAGACAATATGCATTTAAGAGAATGAGAATCAAACTTTCTAACTAACAGTTCCGTTTTTAAAAAGGCTTACAATCAAAATCTTTAACTTCTCCAAGTTAGGTTTTCTCCCATACCATAGTGCTGCTGGTATTTTTCCTTCCAAGGCTGTAGTTGGCCTCCTACTTGTAATATAAACTGTGACCACACTACTTCTGTCCATAAACTATTGTCAAGTTTTGATTTGAGAAGCATACTGTGTGTGTTATCCAAAATAATCTTGTTTAGATGTTCAGTATATTGCATTGTCAACCCAAATCGAATACCAAAGTCTTCACAGAAAGTCTTCAGCTCATTCAGTATATACTCTCACCCATTGTCACAATCAAGGTGACTTATTTTCCAATTGAAATGAGCTGTAGACATTGGTTAAGAAATTTTAAAAAGTTTCGCAACTTCTGACTTTGCATCTAGAACATACACACAAGCAAAATGGGTAAGGTCATTAACAAATGTTAAAACATATCTTTTATTATCATATTAGCTTGGAATAATTTCCAATTTCCAGTTGGATCAGTATGAATAAGTTCTGGTGGTCTGGTTGTTTTTACTCTTCGTGATTTGTGGAGGTTGTAATGAAGCAGAGTTGCCCACTGCTATTCTGTTTTGGTTTTACACTCCTTCAGTAACTTAGTTAAGCAATGAACTTTTATTTTTTTCATTTTCATTACTCAGATTCCGACTACAGATTCTGTGGCCTACAGCCTCATAGTACAGAATTCAGAAATGGTTTAAATAAAATTTTCGTAGTAAAATCTATTATTTCAGTACATTCTAATATCTATTCTGAAAGTAATGAGCTAATCAGTTGTATTGGAAATGCATACTATTAACAGTTATGGACAATGACGTGTATTGTGCAATACATATTAAGTAAAATTCGAGTGAGCTAGTAGATCAAATTGAGCTGTAAGACTGCATCCAAAAGGGAGCCTAAATTTTACTGATTCCAGCAAAGTGTTTAAATTAACCTAAAGTGTATAAATTAAATAGATATTAAGACTTAAAATCTGTAGCCTGTATGACTTTCAGTGCCAATTGTGACCAAACTACCAAATAATTCAGAGATCTGTTTCGATACTTTTGCTACCTTTATTTTTCTACGTAAAATAACTCCAGTCTCAACTTTGTAAGTGCATTAATTAAGAATTAAGTAAATTTGAATATGTAAAAATTATTGTTCAAAAGGGCTGCCGTGGTTATAAGTCGGGAATTCCCACGGCGGATGCATAAGTTAGTTCCGTGGATTTAAATTGATACAGCTCACTCATAGTTAACTTCAAAACCAGTTAGAAAGGATCATTTTAACCCTGAGAAATTATAAACTATAATATATTAACAGAAATAATCAAATATTCAAGCGCTCGTCTATATAAGGTCCGAGCTGGTGCAGTAGTCAGTTAGTTCTCGGTCAGATTCTCTTGGAGAAAAAGTGCGGCAAGTTGGTTAATTTCTCGGTAATTGCAATTGTGAACTTTGTTAAAGACTGGAAGTTTTCGACCTACCTATTGTGACGATTAAGTGTAAGAGCCCTGGTCACATGAATATTGTGTGTGCGAGTGATAACAAATAAATCGCACTGTGGTTGGCATAAATGTTCAACAATGAATACGATCTTCACTTTTGATTTTGGAAAACTTCACCTAGGATCCTGGCTTCTTAATTTCAGTGTGATTTAGGTGAGATGGACACAGCTACTGGGAAGACAATATTGAATAAACAAAGCAAGGTAGGTCGAGAACACTGCGCACTATCTACTGGGTGAGGAAATGTTTCAATACCGGTACATCCCGTTGTGACGTGAACTGTAAGTGGCACTAATAAATAAGGACATGTAACGGCACATTACAAGTGGTGCCCCGGGTGAGGACATGTCCCGGCACATTACCATAATGAAAGGACACAGCACGGCACGTTACAAGGTGTGACATCTGGTTCCCTTTGATACATGTATGGCATAAATAGTAGTCTGATGAAGTGTCAGATTTAAAGTTCATTCCATCTCTTTGCATCTGCAACTTACCAATATTATTGTACATTAGATGAGCCAACTTTTTGTGCCATAATTCAATCATCTCTGTTGATGAAGCTACTTGACATTGAAGTCCCTTATGTATAAAATTATCGCATGCATGTTGGACTCACTCCTTTGTGTGACAGTAAGAGTCACAAAGTTGTTTTGAATAATACCTTTACAGATTTATTGAAATTATTGCAACCAGTTACCTTTCATTTTGTTTTTAAATTTTTACTATCCCATTACCAGTTTCGAACGGCTTAGTGGTTCATCATCAGATCGTACATATTTATTGATTGTATGCAGCTGTGTGGGAATCTTGTGGCTGTGGTAAGATATATAAATGAAACTTGTAAGTACTGAGTGTGATGAGAATTATTCACATAATGAGATCGATTTTGTCTCATTGCTTACAGTTATTAGTATCCATTGATTAGCTGTTGGTGTACGCAGTGTCCAGCAAAACATAATGAATGTTTCCCAATGACATTAATTTCACTGAACTTCACACACTTAGTTATGTTTTCCAGAATACTGTGTACACGACCAACCAATGGATACTAATAATTGTAAGTAATTCAACAAAATCAGTGTCATACTGGGAATAATACTTCCCACACTCAGTGCTTACAAGATTTGTTTATACATCTTACCACAACTACAAGACTTCCACATTGCTGCAGACAATTATAAATATTTTCTATCTGATGATGAATCACTAAGCAATTCGAAACTGGTAATGGGATAGTAAAAATTTAAGAACAAACCAAAAGGCAACTGATTGCAGTAATTTCAAGAAACCTTTACTTATCACAGTTACAGTGATCCTCATCCATAATGGATAAACGTTATAATACCTTCACAGTTCTCAAAAACTACTTGCAAACCTTTTGATTCTAGTTTACGTACTGACAGCAGGTTATAGCTGAGGTCTGTACCTGACAAAAATCTATAACCAAAATTGGAATTTTCTTGCCCTTCACACAACTCATAACTTCAATTTCACCAACACTTGTAGCATATAGCAATATTCCAGATGTCGCAATATTGATTTTAATTGGCTGTGGCAATGTTTCACATTTTTCATTTGTGTGTTACTATTTATTAAATGCTCTGTAGCTCTGGAATCCAAATACCATTTAATTTCAGTTTATGTTGACGAATTTTCATAGCCGGTTGCAGGGATATGGTACTTATTCTCTTTTCCATCCTGATCATCGGAGCTGCCCTGCAGAGTTTTGTTTTGTTTTGGTTTGGTTTCTGTGCTTAATGTTTCTTTGGTTTTCAACAATTTGACATTCTATGCACTATCAACCCATAGCTAGAACACCAAAAAATAAAACTATTAATACCTGTGCTATCAGAGTTAATACTGTTACCAGACTTCAGTTTCTGTCCTGACAATGAGGAAAAAAAGTCGATGACTTAAAGTGGTCTTTCTTGAAAACCTCTTCTTTGTCTTTTCATCCAAAAGTTAATTCTTTACACAATATAGAGTTAACTTACCTGGTGACAGTGTTTCTAATGCTGTGACAGGATTATCATAATCCGGCAGCATTGTTAACAACAGATGGCAAACAGCCTTGGTTTCTTCTAATCTTGCTCCAGATAGTCCTAATTCTTGAATTAATTTGTCGAATTCAGAAAATGATCAGTAAACATGTTATTTGTTGAATCAAATTTCATCATTAGCAAAGTGTTCCAAATTAACAACTGATTTGCCATTCCTTTTTGCTCGAAAACATTGCACAGTGACAACCACAGATAAAACGTGGTAGCTTCATCTTTGGCATGCTCCAGAAAACTATCCACAATTCCCTGTTGATTTATGACTTACATTTGTTGTCACTCCTCTTCCAAGTTGCTAACTGCGCATCTTGCTTTGTATGTACTTCTGCCGTATCATTCTCTTCATACACAACCACTTCATACCATTTCATTTGAATAAATTCCAGCAGACCCATCTCATTTAACAGTACCTCAAATCAAAATTTCCAGTTACTAAAATTGGTTCCATCAAACAGTGGAATTTTATACTTCTCTGCATCGCCAACCATAATCAGTAGTGAGGTCAGTCCTTTTTGTTATACAACCAAATTACATGTCCTGTAAATCAGTACAGCTCTAGGCCCATAACCTAATTGATTAAAAAAGCTATTTGAAGTTCTCGGGCACACGAAATATCAGTTCACTTGTATTAATGATTTATTTGGTGAACTACAGACAACTTGGGTGTAGTGAAGCAGGGGACACAACAGGTCGGCTTTGACCAATGATGTCTCACATTACTCAAAGATAATAATGTCTTCACTTCCAGCCATAGATAATAAAACAGTTCTGTGCTCTGGATAAGCGCTATCATTGTACATTAAAATAATTGGTTGTGATTTTAAGAGATTGCTACATATTGTTCAAAATATTCTTCGTGTGCATTTATTTAAACAATTGGTTGTTTGTAATTCATTCGGTACTTAATTTCATTCCTAGTGATACTGAGGTAATTTGGACTATTAGTTTCTTATTTAAGGACAATTTTTACTATCTTATTTTCGTTTGTATGTATGGATTTATCTGTTCCGATGAACCTGGATGATTTGAGAGAGGCTATGGGCATAGACATGTTGGCCACAATTTGTTTTTTACAAATGTATGGTGTCATTGCCAAGTATGTTCGATGTCGTGAGTGTGGCAAACATAAGTGCCTCACAAGTGTATCTCGTCGCCGTACTCACGACTTATTCGTATAGTGCTGCAGAAAAGATCGGTTGTGGCGATCCATTAGACGAGGGACGTGGTTCGAAAAATCTAAGCTCGCCTTGAGAGACATTAGGAAAATCACGTACTGTTGGTGTTTGAGATATCCTGTGTGGCTGTGTATCCATGAATGTCATGTGAATGAGCTAACAGTTGTGGGTTGTGAAGTTTGTGGGGAATACATGAAATATAGGGGGCCGTTGGGGGGGGGGGGGGGGGGGGGGAGAGGGTGTGTGTGTGTGTGTGTGTGTGTGTGTGTGTGTGTGTGTGTGTGTGTGTGTGTGTTATGGTCAAAATTGACGAGTCGCATTTTGGCAAAAGGAAGTACAACAGGGTGGAACCCCCGGTGGGATTATGGGTTGGGGGGGGGGGCTGTACTTTCAGGTCAAGATTGTGACGATGTAGTGTTTTAAAGTAGTACCCAATCAAAGGAAGGAAGTTTTGGTCAGCTTAATTGAAGGTCACATTGCAGAGTGTTCCATTGTAATTTCAGATGGGTTGTCTTCATATAGGGATTTAGGGGAAAAGGGTTATCAGCATCTCGTAGTTAATCACAATATTGAGTTCAGATCATTATCTACAAGGGCTTGGACAAATATTCTTTTACTGAATTTGACATATTTAATTGTTGTATTACACCATTATGTATGTTTTCGTGTACTCCAGTACGTAATAGAAATTTTGCAGCGGTCGTTCTTTTTTCGTTTGTCAGCACTAGTCCTGGTACGACTTTTTCGAATCTGTACTAGTAATATTAAAGGCAAAACGCCCGACACAACTAAAATTTGTATCCTGTCCTTCAGTTGACCTTTACACTGACACTAGCTATTTGAAAAGAACGACATATGTAACATTAAGGAGATTTACCTATATATGCCAACTGGAGAGCAGGATACAAATGTTGTGTATAGCTACATAGTTCAAATAAAGAATGAGATCTATTGTCACTCCTGTGGAAATCATTTTTTTTTTTTTTTTTTTTTTTTTAATTTTTTTTTCTTTATATATATATATATATATATATATATATATATATATATATATATATATATTTTTTTTTTTTTTTTTTTTTTTTTTTCTGGGGGGAGGGGGAGGGGGTGACGAACTTTACCCCATAGTGAAGTACGAGATACAAATTGTATATGTGTCGTCTAACTGCCTCTTCGCGTAGTTTGACTGAGGTACAGGTTGCAAATGCAACTTATGTCCATTTCCACGTTTTCATAAGCGGTGTGTGTGTGTGTGTGTGTGTGTGTGTGTGTGTGTGTGTGTGTGTCTCTCTCTCTCTCTCTCTCTCTCTCTCTATATATATATATATATATATATATATATATATAAACAAAGATGAGGTGACTTACCGAACAAAAGCGCTGGCAGGTCGATAGACACACAAACAAACACAAACATACACACAAAATTCAAGCTTTCGCAACAAACTGTTGCCTCATCAGGAAAGAGGGAAGGAGAGGGGAAGACGAAAGGAAGTGGGTTTTAAGGGAGAGGGTAAGGAGTCATTCCAATCCCGGGAGCGGAAAGACTTACCTTAGGGGGAAAAAAGGACAGGTATACACTCGCACACACGCACATATCCATCCACACATACAGACACAAGCAGACATATTTAAAGACAAAGAGTTTGGGCAGAGATGTCAGTCGAGGCGGAAGTGCAGAGGCAAAGATGATGTTGAATGACAGGTGAGGTGTGAGTGGCGGCAACTTGAAATTAGCGGAGATTGAGGCCTGGTGGGTAACGGGAAGAGAGGATATATTGAAGAGCAAGTTCCCATTTCCGGAGTTCGGATAGGTTGGTGTTGGTGGGAAGTATCCAGATAACCCAGACGGTGTAACATTGTGCCAAGATGTGCTGGCCGTGCACCAAGGCATGTTTAGCCACAGGGTGATCCTCATTACCAACAAACACTGTCTGCCTGTGTCCATTCATGCGAATGGACAGTTTCTTGCTGGTCATTCCCACATAGAATGCATCACAGTGTAGGCAGGTCAGTTGGTAAATCACGTGGGTGCTTTCACATGTGGCTCTGCCTTTGATCATGTACGCCTTCCGAGTTACAGGACTGGAGTAGGTGGTGGTGGGAGGGTGCATGGGACAGGTTTTACCGGGGGCGGTTACAAGGATAGGAGCCAGAGGGTAGGGAAGGTGGTTTGGGGATTTCATAGGGATGAACTAAGAGGTTATGAAGGTTAGGTGGACGGCGGAAAGACACTCTTGGTGGAGTGGGGAGGATTTCATGAAGGATGGATCTCATTTCAGGGCAGGATTTGAGGAAGTCATATCCCTGCTGGAGAGCCACATTCAGAGTCTGGTCCAGTCCCGGAAAGTATCCTGTCACAAGTGGGGCACTTTTGTGGTTCTTATGTGGGGGATTCTGGGTTTGAGGGGATGAGGAAGTGGCTCTGGTTATTTGCTTCTGTACCAGGTCGGAAGGGTAGTTGCGGGATGCGAAAGCTGTTGTCAGGTTGTTGGTGTAATGGTTCAGGGATTCCGGACTGGAGCAGATTCATTTGCCACGAAGACCTAGGCTGTAAGGAAGGGACCGTTTGATGTGGAATGGGTGGCAGCTGTCATAATGGAGGTACTGTTGCTTGTTGGTGGGTTTGATGTGGACGGACGTGTGAAGCTGGCCATTGGACTGGTGGAGGTTAACGTCAGGGAAAGTGGCATGGGATTTGGAGTAGGACCAGGTGAATCTGATGGAACCAAAGGAGATGAGGTTGGAGAGGAAATTCTGGAGTTCTTCTTCACTGTGAGTCCAGATCATGAAGATGTCATCAATAAATCTGTACCAAACTTTGGGTTGGCAGGCCTGGGTAACCAAGAAGGCTTCCTCTAAGCGACCCATGAATAGGTTGGCGTACGATGGGGCCATCCTGGTACCCATGGCTGTTCCCTTTAATTGTTGGTATGTCTGGCCTTCAAAAGTGAAGAAGTTGTGGGTCAGGATGAAGCTGGCTAAGGTGATGAGGAAAGAGGTTTTATGTAGGGTTGCAGGTGATCGGCGTGAAAGGAAATGCTCCATCGCAGCGAGGCCCTGGACGTGCGGAATCTTTGTGTATAAGGAAGTGGCATCAATGGTTACAAGGATGGTTTCCGGGGGTAACACATTGAGTAAGGATTCCAGGCGTTCGAGAAAGTGGTTGGTGTCTTTGATGAAGGATGGGAGACTGCATGTAATGGGTTGAAGGTGTTGATCTACATAGGCAGAGATACGTTCTGTGGGGGCTTGGTAACCAGCTACAATGGGGCGGCCGGGATGATTGGGTTTGTGGATTTTAGGAAGAAGGTAGAAGGTAGGGGTGCGGGGTGTCGGTGGGGTCAGGAGGTTGATGGAGTCGGGTGAAAGGTTTTGCAGGGGGCCTAAGGTTCTGAGGATTCCTTGAAGCTCCGCCTGGACATCGGGAATGGGGTTAGCTTGGAAAACTTTGTATGTGGTGTTGTCTGAAAGCTGACGCAGTCCCTCAGCCACATACTCCCGACGATCAAGTACCACGGTCGTGGAACCCTTGTCCGCCGGAAGAATGACGATGGATCGGTCAGCCTTCAGATCACGGATAGCCTGGGCTTCAGCAGTTGTGATGTTGGGAGTAGGATTAAGGTTTTTTAAGAAGGATTGAGATGCAAGGCTGGAAGTCAGAAATTCCTGGAAGGTTTGGAGAGGGTGATTTTGAGGAAGAGGAGGTGGGTCCCGCTGCGATGGAGGACGGAACTGTTCCAGTCAGGATTCAATTTCGATGGTGTCTTGGGGAGTTGGATCATTAGGAGTAGGATTAGGATCATTTTTCTTCATGGCAAAGTGATATTTCCAGCAGAGAATACGAGTGTAGGACAGTAAATCTTTGACGAGGGCTGTTTGGTTGAATGTGGGAGTGGGGCTGAAGGTGAGGCCTTTGGATAGGACAGAGGTTTCGGATTGGGAGAGAGGTTTGGAGGAAAGGTTAACTACTGAATTAGGGTGTTGTGGTTCCAGATTGTGTTGATTGGAATTTTGAGGTTTTGGAGGGAGTGGAGCTGGAAGTGGGAGATTGAGTAGATGGGAGAGACTGGGTTTGTGTGCAATGAGAGGAGGTTGGGGTTTGCTGGAAAGGTTGTGAAGGGTGAGTGAGTTGCCTTTCCGGAGGTGGGAAACCAGGAGATTGGATAGTTTTTTGAGGTGGAGGGTGGCATGGTGTTCTAATTTATGGTTGGCCTGTAGGAGGATGCTCTGAACAGCCGGTGTGGATGTGGGAGAGGAAAGATTAAGGACTTTTATTAAGGATAGGAGTTGACGGGAGTGTTCATTGGCTGAGTTGATGTGTAGGTGAAGGATTAGGTGGGTGAGGGCAATGGATTGTTCAGTTTGGAACTGGTATAGGGACTGATGGAAAGAAGGGTTGCAGCCAGAGATGGGAACTTTAAGTGTGAGGCCTTTGGGGGTAATGCCAAATGTCAGACAAGCCTGAGAAAATAAAATATGGGAGCGTAATCTGACTAGGGCAAAGGCATGTTTGCGGAGGGAATGTAAATAAAACTTAATGGGGTCATTGTGGGGGGGGGGGGAAAGGACAGGTATACACTCGCGCGCAAACACACACATATCCATCCGCACATACACAGACACAAGCAGACATTTCTGTGTATGTGCGGATGGATATGTGTGTGTGTGCGAGTGTATACCTGTCCTTTTTTCCCCTAAGGTAAGTCTTTCCGCTCCCGGGATTGGAATGACTCCTCACCTTCTCCCTTAAATCCCACATCCCTTCGTCTTTCCCTCTCCTTCCCTCTTTCCTGATGAGGCAATAGTTTGTTGCCAAAGCTTGAATTTTGTGTGTATATCCCCTGCTTCAGTTGACCTTTATTTTTCAACTGAACAACAGGATATTAATGCTAACGAAAACGAAGAAATTGACATATGCTAAACTTGTATCCCATACTGCAGTTAACCAATACAGTTCCAATGAAGTTCAAGATACAACCCATATATATGTGACGTGAGGTATTCTATGCTACCAATATTTCCATCCATTTTTCCCCCCTTCATTTTCCACCGAAATAAAATGATACAAACGTACGATAGGCTTAATGTGAAAATACTACTTGCCTCTTTCATCTGTGTAATAAATGCTCTCCGGCCAATTCTGACGTCATTGGTCAAAGCTGACAGGTTGTATACCCTGCTTCACTAGACTCGATAACTTTTATTGTGTCGTCAATCAGCATAGGAAACTTAACATTTGGCAACCATATAACAACAACAGAATAAAAGATAATAGCACAGAGTTGCCATCAAAACAGAAAAAGGAATATACTGTCATATAAATAAATGAATGAAGAAAAAGAAGAAACTAAAAGAAGAATTGTCATAATTCTGTTGAGAGATTTGGAGTGCAACCGTCAACAGTTTAAGAAATTTTCACTCTGTTTGGGAACGAGTTAGCAGCATATTTTTTACAACAGTATCATGAAATATTGGTTATTCACTCTCTTGCCATATATTCTACTTTGGGACTGCTTCTCTGTGCGTAAGCCAGACAAAACTCAATTTGAGTCAGAACACTTATATCATGAAAACTATAGAGATAGAAGACAGACATTAATTTTGGAAAATGGAATGAAGCCTGCACGAATGTGGCTCACTGGGCAGGACCAACCTGCTAAGAGATCATCTAGTGAAATGTGGTTATAATCAAAAGGTTTGTTGGCTGTTGCAACCTTTACAACTTACCCATGGGCACCACTACCAGAGCCAACATCAGTTTTATCTTAATCACTTGCAGTTCGACCAGGACCTTCACGGTTAGGATTTAGGCATGCATGTAGACTTCTGTGAATGAATCTTAATAAGTTGCGGGC
Source organism: Schistocerca serialis cubense (assembly GCF_023864345.2). Lineage (NCBI taxonomy): Eukaryota > Metazoa > Arthropoda > Insecta > Orthoptera > Acrididae > Schistocerca > Schistocerca serialis. The sequence continues at coordinate 463,865,287 of NC_064639.1, forward strand.
AATGACACTGTCTTTGCAGCACATACTCTATATTCGGATGGATCTCTGTTCCACAGCAGTTAAGCCATTAATTGCCAAAAGATGCCTGATATATGCACGGAAGCCAGTGAATCAAAATACATGTGACAGATTATTACTGAAAGCCACCAGTTTGTTATCTGTTAGATGTTGCAAACTGCCAGACAATCCTTACACTGTTGTGCTCAGTATTGACTATGGAGGTCATCATTTGCAGCTGTTCTCTCTTTAAATGACATGGGGAACTTGGTGTATCATGTTTATTAGCCACAGGTTATAAGTCTTCAGATAATCCAACACAATGTAAACAGTCCTTTTCAGGGCCAGATAAGAAAATCGATCTTTGAGAAAGAATATGCTGTCTTGTTCCATTCAAGATAATAGGTGATTATATAAAAAGATGGTACCTGGTTTATGTTTAAATACTGTTACATTATCCACTACATTTTATTTTTTCCCAGTGAGCAGTTGTAAAGCATGGTAATAGTTGGCAAAAACTCAGTAACACAATATATTTTCCTTGACATTGGTGGTTTGGAACTTGTGATCATTTTATGAGTTCATTCTGCTATTCACCATATAGAGGAGGCACTAAGTTACAGAAAGGCACAACTAAAAAGACTGCTATACATTTGAATTTTCAGCCAAAATGCTTTCTTCTAAAGTAGAAAACACACACGTGTTGTCCCCCCCCCCCCCTCCCTAATGGACACACACACACACACACACACACACACACACACACACACACACACACACACACACACAAGATAAGGTGGTGCTGTCAGAGTTGTTATATTTTTGTTACTGCATCCTGGATGATCCATCATTCAGTATGTAATTAAGAATCACACTAAGGATTTTTGCTTGCTATCTGCTACCAGCTCATCTCATTGTGTTATCTAGAATTGTGCAGGGGAGCTCTTTGTTTTTGATACATGAGGGTTGGAACTTAAATAGTGGCAACTATTTATCCACAACCGATACAAAAGAGTTACAAGTTTGTATCTGTTACTGTCCTTCGAAGTAATCACCAGCGTTGTGTAGAACCCGTTGCCAGCGATATGGAAGGTGTAGTGCACCATTAGCAGAGCCTGTTCTGTTGACGGTGCGAATGGAGCAGTCTACTGCCTGTCGAATCTCTGGAACAGTTCTGAAGCGAATGCTACGAAATGGTTCCTTCATCTTTGGAATCAAATCAAAGTCGCAAGGACTTAAGTCCGGGGAGTATGGGGGATGGTACAGTACGTCCCAGTCCCATCAACTGAACAGAGAAGCCACAGCTTGCGCTGTATGTGCCCGCGCATTGTCGTGCAAAATGATGGATGGATTGCACAAAAAATGTTGCCGCTTCTTTCGCAAAGCTGGTTGCAGGTGATGCTCCAAAAACGAACAGTAATATTGTATATTGACCGTCTGCTGTGGAGGAATGTAATGCATTAGGATAACCACCATCACAGTCTTACACAAGAATCACCATAACTTTCACTATACTGGGGCTCCGATGCACTTTCTACTTTTATGGCGACCCATAATGACACTATACTTGAATTGGCGTTTCAGTTTAGGCTTGTATGATGATGTGACCCAAGTCTCATCCAGTGTTACGATAGGGCATAAAAAAGCCTCTCCTTCGCGCTCATAGCGCTCCAGGTGTGTGTGAGCAGTGTCCATTTCTGCATTTCCGTCAAGTCATGCGGAATCCATCATGACGCAATTTTTCGCATGCCCAGGTGTTCCTTCAGGATCCGAAGCACAGTCGTATGTGCTAATCTGGTTTTGTGGGCGAGCTCATGAATCATATGGCATCGGTCACTGTCCACTAACGTGGCAACAGCATGCACTTCTTCAAAGATGCTAGAATGACCTGCCCGAGGCACGTCTACCACAGTTTGCCGACCTTCGTTGAAGGCTTTTACCCAACGTGCCACTGTTCTGTACAGCAATGCCAATTCCCCGCGTGCATCTTGAAGACCTTGATGATAATGTCGTGCTGTACGACCCCTGGTACATTCAATCTTGATTTAACTCCGTTGTTCCTGTTTCGAAAACATAGTGACACCGTTACGTTAGACCGCTCACTCACAGGTGATTGTGTTTCCCTCGATTGTGCGCATGCCCGTGACATGGGATGGGCGAGTCCATTTGCTCGGAGGTAAGGTAGGTATGTCAACAACGTGTGCTATCAGCGACAATAGTAGATTCCAGTGCATAGTGTCTCCACAGCAGTGTTGTCACTATTTAAGTTCCAACCTATGTATCTATAAATTACGATTGTATTAAGGTAGATTTGAAGGGGGGGATGAAATACTTAGTGTTAATAGTTCCTATAAAGTTTAACACCTCACATTTCTGATAAGAGTAAGATAAAGGCATATTTGTATGTTTCTGTTATAATGTTAATTTTTATCTGTGAACAAAATACTTTCACATGAACGTATAGAAGCAAGAGCAACCATTTCATTTCATTTTCTAATGTTACAGACTATGGAATGATATGAAATCTAAGACTACATGTAATTCATTGGAACAATATTCATTCATGGACTTATCAAGTATTTGTGAAGCTTTTGCTGGAGAGAAAGCCCTAACTGGATTGGAACTTTTAAGGGACCCTGAGGTAAATTACTCTTGATTTTCTTGTTTGAGTTCTCTGGAGAACTCTGTTAATAAAAGAGTAAAAAACTACCACCTTGATGTGTAAAGTAATCATATTATTGACAAGAATCACTTTCTGATGTGAATAGGTGTTGAGATTGTAATCTTATGAGACTAGTTCCTTCTGGAAAGCCAACTTTGTGAATGTCATTTCATTTAGGGCATTTGTCTGACCCATTGGTAGTCTTATAGTAATAATTTAGGAGTAAAATTTAATATCCATATACAGAAATAATCAATTGTTTCTTTATTTAAAGGACTTCATATTTGCAATTGACTGTACATCTATTAAAAAGTCCACTAATTGAAATTTCAGCCTTTTGGCCACTTTTAAGTGGATTACAGCTGCTGTATACACAGCAGTGGTCAGCAATAAAAAAAGTAAAAACAAAGTGAGCCTCTATGGCATACACAGCTTTAGTCACATACACCAACATTATGTGAATATGGGATGAAAACACATGAAATGAAATTAATGGTTACCGCACATGTTAGTATGTCATTTAAGTATGGTATCTGTTTCAGCATGTGTAATAAGCAAAAGTTTTATTTCATGTGTTTTTATCCTGTATGTCGCTTAATAAAGGTGAAGCTGACACAGTTGGTAGAGGCTCACTTCATTTTTATTCCTTTTATTGCTGTTTGCTGCAATGTTTACAGCAACTGTTACCCACTTGGAAAAAGTCCAAAAGGTCAAAACTGCAATAATGGACTTGTAATAAATGTACAGTCAATGGCAAATAAGACTCCTTTTTCCAAAAAAAATTGTGAGAGTGTAAACCCATGAAAATACAGTTGTGTAATTTTTTTCCTTGGTTTAGTCATTATGAATTTATTTCTCACTTTTTCTGCAAATAAATCCTCATACTTAAAGACTCTTTATGCAAACAGGAACAAGGTTTCTATCACAATTTGTGTTAATTCTCTAAACTATTTCGGATATGAAAAGACGTTTCTTATAAAATGTCGGTAATGACTTTACAAAATATAAAAAGTTTTTACATTTCCCATATGTGCTCGCATTATTCGTTGGCTAGATTGTTCTCTTACTGTAATATGCTAGTTTCAGTAGTGAAAGAAGTCATATTTTTGATTTCATGTCTCATATTGAAATTAGTCTCACGAACATCTATAGTTTACTTTTTGTTGGTGCTGTTATATCTTTCGATGGTGGTATGGTGACAGATTATTTAAACATGACTTACAGCTGCATATGTTAAGGACCTTGTATTCTCCTCGTGTGTAGGAAGTTATAAAGTGCCTCAAAATCGTTGGGAAACACTGTTGCCTTTTATATATTTTACTTTATTTTACTTTTTGCAGCAAGCTGTGGATACTCTGTGCAGAACCTTTGTTCAGCAGGACATTTCACTCACTGTTGAAAATAGTGGTGAGAAGACATACGGTCCAAGTTCGGGTTTGACATCAGACTGTTCAGGAAGCCAGACACAGTTTTTTACTTCCCTGTACAATGAAACAGTTGATGAGACAATAAAAAGGTATAGTGACATTTATTTATTAAACATGCATACTTACGTTTCTTTCGTTCCTCCCAGCGTATTAAATGACAAAGTAATGGATGTGCGTACTGCCAGCTGTTGGTGTACAAAGTCCACAGTAGTATAGTGATCCAATTCTTATTCCATCATCAGGTGTGTTAATGAAATGAGTGTCTAGTGGCTCAGAATACGATTATATCTTCACCTTGTCTAGTGTTTGTCTACAGCCACTGCTTGCAGCACACCTGGGTGTCAACCATCACAGTATTCAGCTTCCTGTCAGTGGTTCACTCCTCACTTAAGACAGTCCTTGGTCTATATATAACATTATCTACCAGTCTAGTTCAAATTGATTCCTTGAAATCATAGTCCCAATAGTGAGATGTAGGAGGATTTATCTATGTCTCATCATACATCGTTGTCTGTCCCTTAGTCAGGCCATGCTACGCCACCATCCATTTTTCAGGTTGTAGTAACTCTGTGGTGATGGTGCTCAACACAACTGTTGTGAACGGTGAAAATTTGTCAGGCTTGTGGAATAAGGTTTCAGGATCTGCATATGGAAGGAAATAAAGTGATATTATTTGGCTCTCTGCTAGAGCATTGGTAGCAGTGGCTCCATTAGTCACAGGTCACTATGTTTGCTGAAAGTTTCATTCTATATCATAATTAAACCAAGTGCAGGGTTCCAAGCTTTGCTGAGAGTGTTGCCAGGGTAGCGGTTGATTAGTTGGCTGTTTGTTTGTATTTCAGTAGATCCCTCGATAACAAAATGGTGTAGGAACCACAGCTGCTTTGGTCACGCTTCGTGCCAAGTATTTCTGATAGTGTTTATAACCACTGGCTGGTCTTGTTTGATTGTATTAAACAATCACGTCATTGAAGTTCTTGGAGTACTCATCAACAGCATGCCCTTATCTGTCCAATGTACAATTTTCTGCATTGTCAAGGAATTTGATACAGCCTGGTGTTGTGAAGTCCAAGACACTCCTCAGTTATGCGACAACTGCCTAAGACTGTTACTGACAACACCAGTGACATACTTGTGCTTAATGCTGCGAGTCAGGGATCACAGGACAGTGTGTATCGGTATGGGCAGTGGTGGGAATATAAGTGGCACTTGGTTCACCAGATGGACAGTTCATCAGATCACTTCATGATGTAGACACTGTTGTTGTTGCGATCTTCAGCCCAAAGACTGGTTTGATGCAGCTCTCCATGTTACTCTGTCTTACGCAAGCCTCTTCATTTGCAAGTAACTACTACAACCTACATCCTTCTGAATCTGCTTAGTGTATCTCTTCGTCTCCCTGTACGATTTTTACCCTCCACACTTCCCTCCAGTACTGAATTAAACGTGTCCTACCAACTGATACCTTCTTCTAGTCAAGTTGTACCACAAATTCCTCTTCTCTCCAATTCTATTCTGTACCTCCTCATTAGTTACATGATCTACCCATCTAATCTTCAGCACCACATTTCAAAAGCTTCTATTCCCTTCTTGTCTAAACTATTTATCATCCATGTTTCACATCCATATATGGCTACCCTCCATACAGATATTTTCAGAAAAGACTTCGTGACACTTAAATCTATACTTAGCATTAACAAATAACTCTTCTTCAGAAACACTTTCCTTACATTGTCCATTCCGTTCAACTGATCTTCCAAGTCCATTGCTGTCTTGGACAGAATTAAAATGTCATCGACAAACTGCAGGTCTTTATTTCTTCTCCCTGGATTTTAAATCATCCTACAAATTTTTCTTTGGTTTCCTTTACTGCTTGTTCAGTATACAGATTGAATAACATTGGGGATAGACTGCAACCCTGTCTCACTCCCTTCTCAACCATTGCTTCCCTTTCGTGCCCCTTGACTCCTATCACTGGCTTCTGGTTTCTGTGCAAATTGCAAATAGCCTTTTGCTCCCTATATTTTACCATTGCCACTTTCTTAATTTGAAAGAATTCCAGTCAACACTTTCAAAAGCTTTCTCTAAGTCTACAAATGCTATAAATATAGGTTTGCCTTTCCTTAACCTAGCTTCTATGATAAGGCATAGGGTCACTATTGCCTCACGTGTTCCTACATTTCTGCAGAATCCAAATTGATCATCCCCAAGGTTGGCTTCTACCAGTTTTTCCATTCATCTGTAAAGAATTCGTCTCAGTATTTTGCAGTCGTGACTTATTGAACCGATAGTTCTGCTTTCTTTGGAATTGGAATTATTATATTCTTCTGTAAGTCTGAGGGTATTTCGCTTGTCTCTTACATCTTGCCCACCATATGGAAGAGTTTGGTTGTGGCTGGCTCTCCCAAGGCTCTCAGTAGTTCTAACGGAATGTTGTCTACTCCCGGCACCTTGTTTCTACTTAGGTCTTTCAAGTGCTCTGCCAAATTCTTGATGCAGTATCATATCTCGCATCTCATCTGCATCATTGTCCTCTTCCATTTCCATAATATTGCCTGTAAGTACATCACCCTTGTATGAACCCTCTGTATACTCCTTTCACCTTTAGGCTTTTGCTTAGGATTGGTTTACCATATGAGCTATTGATATTCATACAGGTGGTTCTCTTTTCTCCAAATATCTCTCTTTCTGTAGGCATGTTCTATCTTACCCCTAGTGATATATCATCCTGCATCCTTACATTTGTATTCTAGCCATTCCTGCTTAGCCATTTTGCACTTCCTGTTGATCTCATTTTTGAGACGTTTGTATTCCTTTTCGCATCTTCCGTTTACAGCATTTTTATATTTTCTCCTTTTATCAATTAAATTCAGCATCTCTTGTGTTACCCAAGGATTTCTGGTAGTCCTCGTCTTTTTACCTACTTGAGCCTCTGGTGCCTTCACTATTTCATCTCTCATGGCTACCCATTCTTCTTCTACTGAATTCCTTTTCCTTGTTCTCATCAATCATTTGCTAATGCTCGCTCTGAAACCTCTAGTTCTTTCAGTTTATCCAGGTCCCATCTCCTTAATATCCTGCCTTTTTACAGTTTCTTCAGTTTTAATCTGCGATTATAATCTATCTGAAACCTCCTTGTGTCTCCAGGTCTCTTCCACGTATACATCCTTATTTCATGATTCTTAAACCAAGTGTTAGTGATGATTAAGTTATGCTCTGTGCAAAATTCTACCAGGCGGCTTCCTCTTTCATTCCTTATCCTCAGTCCATATGCACCTATTACTTTTCTTTCTCTTCCTTTTCTTACTATCGAATTCCAGTTCCCCTATGATTGTTAAATTTTTGTCTCCCTTCATTATCTGAACGATTTCTTTTATCTCATCATACATTTCTTCAATCTCTTCATCATCTGTGGAGCTAGTTGGCATATAAACTTGCACGACTGTGGTAGGCATGGGCTTCATGTCTATCTTGGCTGCAATAATGCATTCACTATGCTGATTGTAGTAGCTTATCCACATTCCTATTGTTTTTATTCATTATTAAACCTACTCCTGCATTACACCCATTTGATTTTGTATTTATAACCCTGTATTTGCCTGACCAGAAGTCCTGTTCCTCCTGTCACCAAACTTCACTAATTCCCACTATATCTAACTTTAACCTATCCATATCCCTTTTCAAATTTTCTAGCCTACCTGCCCAATTAAGGGAGCTGACAGTCCACACTCCGACACGTAGAACGCCAGTTTTGTTTTTCCTGATAACAATATTCTCCTGAGTAGTCCCTGCCCAGAATATTTTACCCAAGATGATGCCATCATCATTTAACCATACAGGTAGCTGCATACCCTTGGGAAAAATCACGGCTGTAGTTTCCCCCTTGCTTTCAGTTGACAGTGTCCTGAAATATTGTGCATTTAGGGCACCAGTAGCCAGCAGTACATTTATGAATTAGTTGGTTGTGCATACATTATTAATTTTTCTCAAAATAGTTACAAAAGTGGGAGACAGTATTCTCAAATTCTCAGCATTGCATGTATTGTAAAGCTGTACCCAAGACAAAGGTTGGTTTGAACTTCACTGTGCTTAACCAGGCCTGGTCCACTGACCTTGAAACTGACTTGCCCAGCAATTTGCAGGGGACCTACAGTTTAATGTTGACTACCAACTGCTGTAAAATGTGGCCTTTTCACATTAATAAATCATTGCTAGAAATGAAAGGACTAATGACAGAAAAGTTTGTAGCACCAACTAATGCGTGAACTCCTAATATTTTGATTTGCAGTCTGATGCTTGCCCATAGTGGCAAATTGCATGTTTTACTATTTCAAAATTATGGAGTTCCTATGTTTTACCCATTGGTGTCAAGTTTTGTGGAAGATACAGAAAGTACATGGGCATCTCCTAAACTCACTAGCATATATGAAAAGTAATATGTTTGTCTAGCAGCTTACTGATTCTGTTGTGTTAATTTTGGCTAAGTCATGAGGTATTTTGACACCATTCATATTGTAGCCTCATCGCTGCGCAGGTTGTCAGACTTCAAATTTGAAGTTCTTGGAGTTTCATATGTAGCTCTTCTCTAAAAACACTTTATGTATAGGAAAAATGACTGTTAATAGTGGTTTGAATTTAATGTTAAACTGCAGGTCTCCTTCTAATTTAGATTATAAAAAGGATGTCATGTTGGATACAAAGTCAAGTAGCAGTAAAGCTTGGTCTTTAAATAAACTATTGATTTCCATCATTCTTTTACTTGTTATTAATCCACAACTGTCTTATGGTTACAGCTCTTCAGAAGCAGGTTTTGAAAGTGGAAATCAAAGTTCATTCTGGAGTATTTCAGCAGAGAGTCTTGTGCTGTTGCCACCACGTATAACTGAAGGATGCATACAAGTGTTCAGCAAATCTCGAGGTCCGCAAATATTTGAAACCCAGTTAAACAACAGATTCTTAGCCGTCACTCCTGCAGAAGGAGTTGTTCCTCCTAATGGAGAAGTGACGATTACTGTGTCATGTTCTGCATTACCTAAGAGCACCTGCAAAGAAATTGAGGCTGTATTAAAGGTAAATAATGTATTAAAGTTCCTAGGCAGAAATGAGTTGATACGACATTGTAATGTGAGTTCTATTAACTATGAAACAATGGAAACTGCAGGTAGGAATATCAACAATGTAGGAAAAAGAGATTGCTACTTACTGTAAAGAAGACACGTTAGGTTGCAGACAGGCGCAATTAAGACATGCTTTCAGCCACAGCTTCATCAGCAAAAGAGAAACACACACCATTCATATGCACAAGGTGTGCTTGCTTGTCTGTATGAATGGTGTGCTTCTCTTTTGCTGATGAAGGCTGTGGCCGAAAGCTTTGTATAAGTGTCTTTTAATTGTGCCTGTCTGCAGCTTAAAGTGTCTTCTTTATGGTAAGTAGCAATCTCTCTTTTCCTACATTGTTGATATTCTTTTAACTGTGGTCATATGACAGATAGATCAAAATTTCAAGACATATTAGGTAATCTTAAAACTCTTGCAGTTTCTTCTGGATTTAATATTCCTTATGCACCACTATCTGATATAACAAGATAGATGGTCCTTCCAGATGTGTTCTGGAAGCTAAGAGAAGGGCAGTGGTGGACATAAAGCTATGAATGTGAATTGAGAGTCGTGCTTAGGTAGCTCAGTTGGTACAGCACTTGCCCATAAAAAGCAAGTCTAGAAGTTTCAAATTGGCACACTCTTTGCTCCAGAGTGATAATTTCATTCTGGAAATACTTCTAGTTCGTCAAAACATACTGACAAGATTACTTGATTCCTTAATACTCAAGTTTTAATTTACATCAATTTTATTACAATGTTAAAGGGGCTATTTTATCATTTACTGGATCCTCAAAATGATAGTGATTGCTGTCAATCAAGCTCACTTTTGCTAGTAATGGTAAAAACCATTCTCTCGAGATTTTGCAGCATTTACATTGTCTTCCATGCAACAGTAAAAATACTAATTAATGTTTACATAGTGTATTTCCTTAAGTGTAGATACGAAACATACTTTTATGTGGATATAATTAACAAAATGAATTGCATTTCACTCGAAATTTATTCTGATTGGTACATTGTCAAGATGTATTGAATAGATTTTACCGTAGAATCTGTCGGCATAAAACTTTGTAATCTGTCTTTGAAAGGACATACTCTGTCGTCAAATTAAAGCAAAGAATGGCCACAATTTTAGTTTGGTATCAATATTTCTTTTTCGCCCCATATCTCGACATATGAAATTCTAAAACTAAGAGATGAATCATAGTGTACCGTATTTACTCGAATCTAAGCCACACTCGAATCTAAGCCGCACCAGAAATTTGAGACTCGAAATTCAAGGGGAGAGAAAAGTTTTAGGCCGCACCTCCAAATCGAAACAAAGTTGGTCCATTGTAATATGAGACCCAATTTAGGTCGAATGAAAGACGATACAGTAGTTTGGTTCGAGTCGTAATCTTAGCAGTTAAGCTTTGCTATGCGTCAGGCACTCCGTCCGTATTTATACGGGTACCCTTCCTATTTCACGTGCTTCTTCTGGTTTGAATCGATTGCTTATTTTGCTTTGATCTGATAAGTGCCGTTTTCTTTGTTATAGGTGTTTACGTCACTCTAAGCTGAAAATGCATTACTATACTGCGTCGTGCGTTGCTTGTCGCATTCTGATAGTGCGTGTTTACAGCGTGTTGCCGCTCACGGCATGGCTTGCTTTTGTGCGCGCTACCGCCGCTTACAATTAAAAAAAAAAAGAGAGAGAGAGAGGAATCGTCTCATTAGCGAAACAATGGCAAGAGACTGCTATTTGTTGTTACTTACACTGCTGCTTTCTTTGATAATGATCAACAAAAACCAAATAATAGACTGCGTATGATAGAACATGTCCTGAACGAGAGTTAGACAAAAATTTTTCTCCGTTTGAAAAATCTTTGCGGCCGCTTCTTTAATACATCAAATGCTGCGCAGAAATTAGTCATCTTAGATTTAAAAATCTAGTCAGTTGCCGTGCTTCATTTCTGACTGTATCACTATTAGGCATAAGAATAATACGAATATAAACATGACACGATACGTATATTCTTCCGCGTTTGCTGTTGTCTCACTCAAGTTTCGTAGTTTATTAGGCAGACAGTATTTAAATGAGATAGCAGCAAACACGAAAAAAGAATACACAGCAAAATGTTTATATTCGTATTATTCTTATGGTGAAGATAATGTTAGACTGTGATAATACTCCATGTGATTCACTTTTCATCAGGTTCCTATTAGCAACCATCTCTTCTCACAGGTAGGAAAAAATTCAGAACGTAGAGTTGGTCATATTGACAAACATCCCAAACAGTCTTGCCAGTCGGATTTTCGTAGTACATTGAAATTCTGCTACATTCGAAGATGAACAATACGGAATTTGTATTTACTTCGTTGGATAATGTATGAAAATGCAGTGGTCGAAACTCGGGGCGGAGAAAAAAAAACTCGTCTTCCACCCCCATCCCCCCCTTTTTTTTAGGACGCAGAGGTTTTGGCGCCAGTATTTATCTTTGTGCCTACAAAGCATGCCTGTGTAGCGCTACATATATTCGACGGCAGAAGTTAGTTGGGACGGCACCTACCAACACTTTTCAGAACTTCCGTTTGCTTTGCACTCGATTCTAAGCTGCAGGCGGTTTTTTGGATTACAAAAACCGGAAAAAAAAGTGCAGCTTAGATTCGAGTAAATACGGTAGTGCAGCAAAGCCTATATCGTGCTGTCATTTTAAACTGTGTATACACGGTCAGTTATGATTTTATTTTAAGTTTGTGTTTTATTCCTGAGTGATAACTAGTATGTGGGGTACACTAAAGAACTAAGCATTCAGGGTTTTAGAGTGCATTTATTATTTTCAAATTCATCAGAGACTGAGATGTGATTTGCTTGAAACACTGGGTTTGTATTAGGGAGAAGAAGTGTTCAGATCTCTATCAGACTATACAGATATAGGTTTTCCCATGTTTCCCAACATCATATCAGGCAAACACTGGGATAGCTACTTTAGCAAGGTCGTGACTAATTTCAATATATATTCTTGTAAAACCCAAGCTTGTGCTCAGTCTGGAGACTTTTAAATATTCTTTCACTATACTTAAGACTTTGGAAGTGACTGCATTTGTGTTCCATGTTTTAATTATTGATGACCTGTGACTTATTGAAGTACATACATTTCTTTTATTACTTTATTGTATTACTTTAATGTGTTTCGGTTTTTCAGATCTATCTGGAAAATGATGTGAAGCATGTACGTATTGTCATTAAACAGGGAATGTGAGAAGTATTGACAGTAAACTGAAGACAAGTGGTGTTCATAGGATGTTTTGTTAAGAACAAATGTAAATATTCTTTAGTACTAAAAGATGTAAAAGTACTTTATGGAAGATGCTTTATATTTGTATGTATGACGGCCACTTAACTTGTATAAAAATGAACAGTGTCGTGTTTTATAACTGTAATTGTTTCATTAAACAAACATTTTTAAAGTTTGTAATTCATTTATTTGCTGGTAGAGCAGAAAAAAAGGCTTGTTAACATTCTTATTTATGTTTTTACAGTGAATCGTACATATCCTAGTATAGTGTTCTTGGAAAGTTTAGAGTGATAGATAACACCAGAAAGAAAGTAACATTGTGGTGGAGGAGTGTTTATAACAATAAAAAATAAGATAATACCTTGTGAGATTGCCACAGATTCAGAAAGTCAAGTAATTTCGATGAAGATAAGTGGTAAATGTGGAAGAAACATAATCATTGGGTGCTTTTATAGATCTCTTGCCTTAGCAGCAGCAGCAGCAGCAGCAGCAGCAGCAGGAGTAGTGGTGGAACATTCATTTAAGGCGGAACTTGGACAATATTTAATGTAAATTTCCCAGTCATATTGTAGTTTTAGTGGAGATTTTAATGTTGTTGTTGTTGTGGTCTTCAGTCCTGAGACTGGTTTGATGCAGCTCTCCATGCTACTCTATCCTGTGCAAGCTTCTTCATCTCCCAGTACCTACTGCAACCTACATCCTTCTGAATCTGCTTAGTGTATTCATCTCTTGGTCTCCCTCTACGATTTTTACCCTCCACGCTGCCCTCCAATGCTAAATTTGTGATCCCTTGATGCCTCAGAACATGTCCTACCAACCGATCCCTTCTTCTAGTCAAGTTGTGCCACAAACTTCTCTTCTCCCCAATCCTATTCAATACCTCCTCATTAGTTAGGTGATCTACCCACCTTATCTTCAGCATTCTTCTGTAGCACCACATTTCGAAAGCTTCTATTCTCTTCTTGTCCAAACTAGTTATCGTCCATGTTTCACTTCCATACATGGCTACACTCCATACAAATACTTTCAGAAACGACTTCCTGACACTTAAATCTATACTCGACGTTAACAAATTTCTCTTCTTCAGAAACGATTTCCTTGCCATTGCCAGTCTACATTTTATATCCTCTCTACTTCGACCATCATCAGTTATTTTACTCCCTAAATAGCAAAACTCCTTTACTACTTTAAGTGTCTCATTTCCTAATCTAATTCCCTCAGCATCACCCGATTTAATTTGACTACATTCCATTATCCTCGTTTTGCTTTTGTTGATGTTCATCTTATATCTTCCTTTCAAGACACTGTCCATTCCGTTCAACTGCTCTTCCAAGTCCTTTGCTGTCTCTGACAGAATTACAATGTCATCGGCGAACCTCAAAGTTTTTACTTCTTCTCCATGAATTTTAATACCTACTCCGAATTTTTCTTTTGTTTCCTTTACTGCTTGCTCAATATACAGATTGAATAACATCGGGGAGAGGCTACAACCCTGTCTCACTCCTTTCCCAACCACTGCTTCCCTTTCATGTCCCTCGACTCTTATAACAGCCATCTGGTTTCTGTACAAATTGTAAATAGCCTTTCGCTCCCTGTATTTTACCCCTGCCACCTTCAGAATCTGAAAGAGAGTATTCCAGTTAACAGTGTCAAAAGCTTTCTCTAAGTCTACAAATGCTAGAAACGTAGGTTTGCCTTTTCTTAATCTTTCTTCTAAGATAAGTCGTAAGGTTAGTATTGCTTCACGTGTTCCAACGTTTCTACGGAATCCAAACTGATCTTCCCCGAGGTCCGCTTCTACCAGTTTTTCCATTCGTCTGTAAAGAATTCGCGTTACTACTTTGCAGCTGTGACTTATTAAACTGATAGTTCGGTAATTTTCACATCTGTCAACACCTGCTTTCTTTGGGATTGGAATTATTATATTCTTCTTGAAGTCTGAGGGTATTTCGCCTGTCTCTGACTGGCTCTCCCAAGGCCATCAGTAGATCTAATGGAATGTTGTCTACTCCCGGGGCCTTGTTTCGACTCAGGTCTTTCAGTGCTCTGTCAAACTCTTCACGCAGTATCTTATCTCCCATTTCGTCTTCATCTACATCCTCTTCCATTTCCATAATATTGTCCTCAAGCACATCGCCCTTGTATAGACCCTCTATATACTCCTTCCACCTTTCTGCCTTCCCTTCTTTGCTTAGAATTGGGTTGCCATCTGAGTTCTTGATATTCATACAAGTGGTTCTCTTCTCTCCAAAGATCTCTCTAATTTTCCTGTAGGCAGTATCTATCTTACCCCTAGTGAGACAAGCCTCTACATCCTTACATTTGTCCTCTAGCCACCCCTGCTTAGCCATTTTGCACTTCCTGTCGATCTCATTTTTGAGACGTTTGTATTCCTTTTTGCCTGCTTCATTTACTGCATTTTTATATTTTCTCCTTTCATCAATTAAATTCAATATTTCTTCTGTTACCCAAGGATTTCTATTAGCCCTCGTCTTTTTACCTACTTGATCCTCTGCTGCCTTCACTACTTCATCCCTCAGACCTACCCATTCTTCTTCTACTGTATTTCTTTCGCCCATTCCTGTCAATTGTTCCCTTATGCTCTCCCTGAAACTCTCTACAACCTCTGGTTCTTTCAGTTTATCCAGGTCCCATCTCCTTAAATTCCCACCTTTTTGCAGCTTCTTCAGTTTCAATCTGCAGTTCATAACCAATAGATTGTGGTCAGAATCCACATCTGCCCCTGGAAATGTCTTACAATTTAAAACCTGGTTCCTAAATCTCTGTCTTACCATTATATAATCTATCTGATACCTCTTAGTATCTCCAGGATTCTTCCAGGTATACAACCTTCTTTTATGATTCTTGAACCAAGTGTTAGCTATGATTAAGTCATGCTCTGTGCAAAATTCTACAAGGCGGCTTCCTCTTTTATTTCTTCCCCCCAATCCATATTCACCTACTACGTTTCCTTCTCTCCCTTTTCCTACTGACGAATTCTAGTCACCCATGACTATTACATTTTCGACTCCCTTCACTACCTGAATAATTTCTTTTATCTCGTCATACATTTCATCTATTTCTTCATCATCTGCAGAACTAGTTGGCATATAAACTTGTACTACTGTAGTAGGCATGGGCTTTGTGTCTATCTTGGCCACAATAATGCGTTCACTATGCTGTTTGTAGTAGCTAACGCGCACTCCTATTTTCTTATTCATTATTAAACCTACTCCTGCATTACCCCTATTTGATTTTGTATTTATAACCCTGTAATCACCTGACCAAAAGTCTTGTTCCTCCTGCCACCGAACTTCACTAATTCCCACTATATCTAACTTTAACCTATCCATTTCCCTTTTTAAATTTTCTAACCTACCTGCCCGATTAAGGGATCTGACATTCCACGCTCCGATCCGTAGAACACGTTTTCTTTCTCCTGATAACGACGTCCTCTTGAGTAGTCCCCGCCCGGAGATCCGAATGGGGGACTATTTTACCTCCGGAATGTACCAGCTACAAACTGGGAAGCTCTAGTGATTAGAACAGTAAACCATGTGAAATTGTTCTAAGTGCCTTATCCAAAAATTAACTTGAGTAGTTAATCAGAGAACTCACGCACATGAAGACATCCTTTTAGACCTGCTGGTGACAGACTGGGACTTTTTGACCCAGTTCATGTAGAATAGGGAATGTGTACTCATAAGGTCATTACAGAATCACTGAATTCATCTATAAATAAGAAGTAAAGAAAGGTAGGAAAAGCTTTCTGTTTAGCAAGTATGACAAGAAACAGGTTTCAGATTACCTGAAAAGTCAACATCAAAATTTCATCCCAGCACTGACAATACTGAGCATTAGTGAACAAAGTGCAGGAGCATTGTACAATACGCTTTAGACAGGTATGTGCTGAGCAAAATTGTGAGGCATGGAAAAGACCCACTCTGGTGTGAAAGCTGTGTTAGAAAGCTGATACAAAAGCAGAGAAAGCTTCCTTGAAAATTTAAACATAATCAAGGCCTCACAAACAGACAAAAACTGGATGAAACCAAAGTTAATGTAAGGAGAGCCAAATGTGAAGCAGTCAATGAGTTAAAAAGTAAAATTTTATCTACCAACTCAACAGAAAATGCTAAATTTTGGTCTGTATTAAATCAGTAAACAGATCGAAGCCTTCTGTCCCGGTCTTCTGTGAACATAATGACACTGAAATGGAGGATGATGCAGAAAAGGCCAAAATAAACGTCTTTTTCCAAAACTGTTTCACAGAGGAAGGCCGCACTGTAGCTCCTTCTTTAAATCATTCATGAATGACAAAATGGCAGATGACAAACTGCCTATTTTCTTCTGTCTTGGATTCTCCGGCCGACGTTCGTCTGATGATGATTTTACTGACGTTTCGCCACCACGAGTGGCTGGCATTGTCAAAGCTTCACCCTCCATTGCCAGTTCACCACTGGCCATGAAAGCCTTAACAATTTTGTAAAATGGCAGATATCAAAATACATGACCAAGAGATAGAAAACCAGCTGAAATCAATCAACAGAGGGAAGGCCACTGGACATAGCAGGATACGAATTTGATTCTACACACAGTATGCAAAAGAACTAGCTCCTCTTGTAGTCTAATGTCAGTCTGTTGTAGAATTTTGGGATGTGCGTTATGTTCACGCATTATGACATTTCTGGAGACCAAAAATCTCCACTGTAGAAATCAACATGGGTTCCAAAACAACGTTCATGTGAAACCTGGTTTGCTCTGTTCGTACACGAGACCAAGAAAGCAGTAGATACTATTGGACATCATGTTCCTTGACTTCTGAAGGTGTTCAGTTCAGCCCCACACTGCTGGCTAGTGAAGATATGAGACTGCTGAATATCGGATCATCTCTGTAATTGAATTGAAGAGCCTCTAGGAAATGGAACATAGCATGTCATTCTCAATGGAAGGGGTCTTCCAATGTAAATCCTTTTGTGCGTGTGTTCCCCTACTGCTGCTTGGTGAGTAGATTTTTTTTATCTATCCATTTATGAATTTTTATATTTAAATGATGTAGGAATTCAAAATGAATGAAGAAATTGGGAAAAAATCCACAGCAAGATTCGAACCTATGATGCACAAAATATGTCACTATTCTGCAACACTGCCAATTAAGCCATGCACCTCATTTACAAAAATTGCCTTAACTCTACCTATTAAAAATCGCTGGAAAACTTGAAAGCCAGATTTTTCTGTAAACTTGTGAAAAACATTAAGAATAACCTTTTCTCACTATTTTAATGGTATTCCACACACATACTTCAATATGGAACAGGAAGCAGTGTCAGCCATTTTCGCAGAATGTATTTGTGGAGATAGATCGTAGACACAGGTCCAGGTCGAGAAGTCAGCACACGAGAACAAATATGCTGTAAGAACTTCAAGAATGTTTTATTCTTAGGTAGTTAGTAGTTTCTCTTTGATTGTTACCTCTTGTAAATGAAATAATAAAGTTTTCTGATTAGTTGCCATTACCCACAACTTTCAGGTTTGCATAAAGTGCAGTGGTGACATCTGTGGTTTGGAAAATATTTCTTCTGCATAGTATGTCAGAGCCTGTCACTAAGGGAATGGAAAAGCAACAATATATTCCACTCAAGCAAGAGGATCAACAGCAAACTGGAAGTGATTACCTGGCTAGGCCAATGACTTCATCCCAAATGAATAGTATAGCTACATCTACTTCAATACATGTACCAACCTTTTGGACAACACTCCCAGGAGAGTGGTTCATTCAAGTATAATGCATTTTTCAGCAGTACAGCATTTACAGCAACAGAGACAAGCCAAACCGTATCTTCACGAACATGGACCAAGAGTGTGTTAGAGTGATGCAAGACTTACACAACAAATCATTGAGCTTTCCTATCAAAGTCTTAAAGAGAAAGCATTTACCACTACCTAAGGAGCAGATACAGTATCTGTATGAATAAGTTATTGGAAATTGAAGCTTGTCAGAAATGTTAAGACATCCATGTAACCTGGCTGGACAGAATCTGTTTTCTGAAGCAGCATTATGGACAATCTGGTTCAATCATCTTTCATCAGTGATCAGTAATGTCTCTGCAGCAAGTGGTAACCATCACTATCGACTTTGGCAGGGAAGGCTGACACCATATAGCACTTGTCCCCTACTACACTTACTTAAAATAAGTGCGGAACAGCAAGCTCAACACCAGACCCTTTAGTTCACGACAAGAGTACAGAGAGCAACGCACTGGCTCTGGAGATCGATGCCACCTATGTGGAAGCAGACCTGGAGGAAGGAAAGCTTTACTCAGCTGTAAAGTACCTACAATGCTGTGACAATGTTGTTGAAGAGGAGATTACCATCCACTGTTGCAAGGATGTTAAACAGTCTTCGTGATAGGATAGCCACAAGTCAAAGTTCAATGGAAGTCATTCTACCGCATGGTGCTGCTACCATCAAAAATTTGAAGATTGAGCTAGTAAGTGTGTGCAACCATGCAGTTACCCAAATGCTAGACACAACAAATGAGAGGCATTATTAGTTGTAAACAACATTACAACCACTAAGTTGAGGCAAGTGTATCACAAATATGCTTCTTCATGGGGTATGTCTTTACCAGTGTCACACATACCACTGAAGCATATTTTTGCAAAGAACATAGTGAACTGCATTGAGTACTTAATAGACTGTTGTTCAGACATTAGCATCTAGCCTCTGCATTGTACAGAGGAAACATCTCATCAGCAGAGTTACACACTGGAAGAAGCAAACTGTACAGTCATTCCAACTTTCAGTACAGCAGACATGGCAGTGAACCTCAGCCCACAAATACACGGCAAATGGACCTTCAAAGTAGCAGCAGCTTCTCACCCCATCTCAGGATTGGACTTTTTTAAACCATTTTGGACTTCTGGTTGACATTTTCTCCCCACAAACTCATTCAGGCTTAGATCCTGTGGTCAGCTACAAACCATGAACTACTTTCAAGACACGAGCAGTGAAATACTTGCACATTGACCCAGAAGCAAGAACATCCACAATTTGCATTGATCACTGACCTCTTGTCACTGCTTTCCAAGAAATCAACCAGTAAAGCCTGCCATGATGCATCAGACACTTGTAGTATATAAGGAAATTTAGTATGGATATAAGTAACATAAGTGGCTCCAGTGAGATTGTCGCAGATTGTCTTTCACGGACATGCGGCGCAATTAGTGGAGTATCATAGACAGACCTTGCTGTCTTTCAGAACAATTACCCTGAACTACAATGCTTAGCATACAACAAGAGCTCCAGATACAAGTTGCAGGAAATATTAGTACAGGCTTTACAAGCCACTTTATGGTGTGACATAGTGCATAACTGACCACGTCCATACATTCCTTTGTCACATAGTGAACTGATGTTCAGTGTTCTTCATTGTCTTTCCCACCCTGCCATTCGTGATTCTGCAGGTGCAGTGACTCAGCACTTTATATGGCTAGGAGCTGACAAGCAGTGCTGCCACAGCTAGCAAGAGCTTGTTTACATTGCCAACAAAGCAAGATTGGGTGGCACACTTTAGCACCTATGGGTGATATAGTCACGTGCATCACACGATTTACACATGTTCTCATGGACGTTGTTGGACCACTACCATTTTCCAATGAGTACAGATACTTAATACCAATGATAGACCCTTCTACCCATTGGCTGGAAGTTACACCAGTTATCGACATTTCAGTGGAAAGCATGGAAAAGGAGTCTATTTGCACATGGATCGCCAGGTTTGGAGTCCCAGCCACTGTGAACATCGAATGCAGTCAACAGTTTTATTGCTCACTGATTACAGAACTCAAAAAATTATGTGAAATCTTGTACCTAAAAATTCTGAGCTATGGAATGGTGAAGTGCCTTCACAGAAACCTGAAAGTGGTGACTGTGTGCCCTGAAAACACCTGGAGTGACACATTACCAGTGGCCTTACTTAGATTAAGATATCTAATATATAAGTAGGACCTACTTCCAAGAGTGTAACATCAGTGTATGTGAGCTACAGCTGCTGGCCAATCATCACGTGTGTGTTTGTTTACATCAGCTCTATTCTTATGATGTAAATCTTACACAAAATACACTGATGAACCACACGCCTAATATTGTGTAGGGTCCCCACGAGCAGGCAGAAGTGCTGCAACACAATGTGGCATGGACTTGACTAATGTCTAAAGTAGGGGTTGGAGATCTCTTCTGAGCAGCATGTTGCAAGACATCCCAGATATGCTCAATAATGTTCATGTCTGGGGAGTTTGGTGGCCAGCAGAAGTGTTTAAACTCGTAAGAGTGTTCCTGGAACCACTCTGTAGCAGTGAGGTGTTGCATTGTCCTGGTGGAATTGCCCAAGTCTGTCGGAATGCACAACAGGCATGAATGGATGCAGGTAACGAGACAGGGTGCATACATATGTGTCAGTCATGTCTGGATGTATCAGGGGTCCCATGTCACTCCAACTGCCCATGCCTAACACCATTACAGAGCTTCCATCAGCTTGAACAGTCCCCTGCTGATATGCACAGTCCATGGATTCATGAGGTTGCCTCCATACATGCCCATCCAGTCGATACAATTTGTAATGAGTCTCATCTGACCAGGCAACATGTTTCCAGTCATCAACAGTCCAATACTGATGATATTTCGTTGAATAGTTCACATGCTTACACTTGACGGCCCAGCATGGAAATATGCAGCAATTTGTGGAAGGGTTGCACATCTGTCATGTTGAACAATTCTCTTCGGTTGTTGTTGGTCCCATTCTTGCAGGATCTTTTTCTGCCCCAGTGATGTTGGAGATTTGATGTTTTACCAGATTCCTGATATTTACGGTACACTCGTGAAATGGTCATACTGGAAAATCCGCACTTCATCACTACCTTGGAGATGCTGTGTCCCATTACTCGTGCGCCAACTATAATATCATATTCAAACTCACTTAAATCTTGATAACCTGCCAATGTAGCAGCAGTAACTGATCTAACAATTGCACCAGATGGTTGTCTCATATAGGCATTGCCGTCTGCCGCATCGTATCCTGCCTATTTACATATCTCTGTATTTGAATATGCACGCGTATACCATTTCCTTTGTCACTTTAGTGTATTTCCACTAGTCAAAGAATGAGTGAGTAATAAGACACATACGGTATATAGCAAGTATGAAACTGACTAATTTCAGGCACAAAGGAACTACAGACATGGGCTGCAAGTTGGCCAGAATGGGATTCGAATCTGGGTCTCCTGCTTACCAGGCAGATGTGCTGACCATTGCAGCATCTGGACACAGTGGTCATCCCAACTGCACAGACTACCCCAGCATGCTTTCTGTCAGTTCCGAATTTTCAAACTATCCACACACTACAAATGTAGTGCCCCTTGCCCATTATCCTCATCACTCGCGGCATTTCGCTGACTCCTGTAAGATTTTGAGCCTGATGTGCATCTGCACTGAAGGGGGTCATTGGCTGTCCTTGCCTGAATTATATGTAACTTACCAAACGAAAGTGTTGGTATGTTGATAGAGACACTAACAAACACACACACAAAATTCAAGCTTTCGCAACCTACGGTTGCTTCATCAGGAAAGAGGGAAAGACGAAAGGATGTGGGTTTTAAGGGAGAGGGTAAGGAGTCATTCCAATCCCGGGAGCAGAAAGACTTACCTTAAGGGGAAGAAGGGACAGGTATACACTCGCACAAGCACACATATCCATCCGCACATATACAGACACAAGCAGACATATGTAAAGGCAAAGAGTTTGGGCAGAGATGTCAGTCGAGGCGGAAGTGCAGAGGCAAAGATGTTGTTGAATGACAGGTGAGGTATGAGCGGCGGCATCTTGAAGCGGAGGTTGAGGCCTGGTGGGTAACACGAAGAGAGGATATATTGAAGGGCAAGTTCCCATCTCCGGAGTTCTGACAGGTTGGTGTTAGTGGGAAGTATCCAGATAACCCGGACGGTGTAACACTGTGCCAAGATGTGCTCGCCGTGCACCACAGCATGTTTAGCCACAGGGTGATCCTCATTACCACACTGTCTGCCTGTGTCCGGTCATGTGAATGGACAGTTTGTTGCTGGTCATTCCCACATAGAAAGCTTCACAGTGTAGGCAGGCCAGCTGGTAAATCATGTGGATGCTTTCACAAGTGGCTCTGCCTTTGATCATGTACACCTTCCGAGTTACAGGACTGGAGTAGTTGGTGGTGGGAGGGTGCATGGGACAGGTTTTACACCGGGGGGCGGTTACAAGGATAGGAGCAGAGGGTAGGGAAGGTGGTTTAGGGATTTCATAGGGATGAACCAAGAGGTTACGAAGGATACGTGGACGGCGAAAAGACACTCTTGGTGGAGTGGGGAGGATTTCATGAAGGATGGCTCTCATTTCAGGGTAGGATTTGAGGAAGTCGTATTCCTGCTGGAGAGCCACATTCAGAGTCTGGTCCAGTCCCGGAAGGTATCCTGTCACAAGTGGTGCACTTTTGGGGTTCTTCTGTGGAGGAGGAGGTGTCTGTTCTTTCAGACATGTCCAAAAGGACAGCAACACATTGTACACGTGATTACCAGGAACAACATACCTAAATTCTGACTGGTGGTGTGGGAGGGGTGCGCTTGAAGGTCTATTTTACTAAAAAAAAAAAAAAATCTTTTCTGAAGGACTAATAGTTTGCACAAGGAGAGTGAGAGATTATTGAAAATCTCACGTGATGCACGTGCACCCTGTACAAGAAACATTAATGGTTCCAGCACTGATCCATGAGATCCCCCCACCCATCCCACTTAACCTTGCCACAATCAGAATCCACATCATAGCCTTTCTCATTATTGTGGAAAATTACCTTTGGCTCTCTGTTCTTAAAGTATGAGAGGAACTAAATGTGAGCTACTTCTCTCATTCCATAATGGTTCAACTTCTGCAATGATGTTTTGTGATCAATACAAACACCTTAGTTAAATCAAAGAAGTCACCTACTGTTCACAGTCTTTTGTTGACTCTGTATCCAGGAGAGCCTTTAATCTTCAGAGATTTAATTGTTGACTCAGTCTCCTCCTTGTTAGTGCCACAGAGATGTAGTTCAGATAGCAGTCTTGCTAACCCATTTTCTAAAAGAGTTATATGATTTGTTGTGGAAACTAAGTCTTAACTTAATTCACCTGCTATATTCAGAAAGTGATTCTTAAATACTTGACATAAAAGGTGTTCAGAAATTCCCATTGCAAACTTCTAGGATTTGTAGAGGGAAGTGAGTACATAACATTCTGAGAAGTACTGTTTCTATTCTACGATGGTTTCAATTCAGATGTGTAACACATCTGCATTTGATGAGGGAAAGAGAAAAGTCTCAGAGTGGCTTGTCCTGTTATGCAGTTGGGTGTGTGTATTGCGAATTGAACCGTGGAAACGACAGAGAGGCTTTGTCCCCCGTAGCCCTCAGTGGGTCACAACCTCCAACAGGTCACAGCAGTCCACCCGCTCCACACTGAACCCAGGGTTATTGTGTGGTACGGCCTCCAGTGGACTCCTCCGGGAACGTCTCATACCAGATGAGTGTAACCCCAAATGTTTGTGCGGTAGAGTAATTATGGTGTATGTGTATGTGGAGGCAGTATTTGCACAGCAATCGCTGACATGGTGTAACTGAGGTGGAATAAGGGGAACCATCCCGAATTCACCAAAGCAGATGGAAACACTTTACAGACCATTCACCATCTGGCCAGCACAGTGGACCTCGACACTAATCCGCCCAGCGGATTAGTGCTGAGAACCAGCACGCCTTCCTGGTCGGGAAGCAGCGCATTAGACAGCGCGGCTAGCTGGGTGGGCTTGCAGTTGCGTAGTCAGGATAATATGTCCTACATCAGACAGTCACCTGATGTCATATAATGTCTGTCTTGCTACGTGACCTATTCAATCCCTGTGTGTCTCAGATACAGTGAGCGTGGTTTGGTACACATTTTCGGAATACACAGACATGCTCTTGTGTATGGCGAAGCTTGAGGTGATAGGAGACCTGCTAGTCAGCTGTATAACAAATATTTCCCCATAATGTAGCACACCGTAGCACAAACATTTTGCCCAAGTTACACAGTGGCTCTGAGAAACACAAGTACCTTCACTGTGAGGAGACAAGACTGTGGTGCTTCACAGCAATGCTGCATGCCCAAATTTGAAGATGATGTACTGCATCGCTTTGAAGAGAAAGTGTCAATGAGTACCTGACAATTGCACATGTATTTGGTGTTGGTCACGGTATTGTCTGGGATATTCTGTGAGAGCAACAATTATGTCCATACCTTTTACACAAGGGGTCCAGACGATCTTCCACAACACGTTGCCTACTGCATGTAGTTCCTGCACAGCTGCATTTACACACCCCTGTTTCCACATTGAGTTCTGTTTACAAATGAATGTAAGTTCACTAGGAACTGTAGTCTGAATTTGCAAAACAGCCATGTTTGGACAGACAAAATCCCCTTGTGCCACGCATGTTCAGGAATTTCAGCACTGATTGATATTAATGTGTGGGCAGGTATCCTGCATGGTCATGTAATTGGGCCATACATCCTTCCACTTGTGGTCTGTATACTTAATCTTCCTACAAAATGTATTGGAACCATTCTTCAAAGCTGTGCCTATGAATGTCTGTCAGGAAATGAGGTTTCAGCATGATGGTGCACCACTCACTCCTCATGTGCATTCCAGAGAGATCTCAACAGATGATACGGTGAAAGATGAATAGGCCGAGGTGGTACAACCATGTGGCTACTGTAACCATCGTATTTAACTTATTTAGTCTACTTCTTGTGGGGTTATATGCAAAGTTTAATTTACAAGACTCGTGAGAGACAGAAGAAGATCTTCTGGTATGAGTTCTGGCCGCTGCACTAGAAACTGAAGAGACACCAGGTGGGATGGAGAATATGTATCAGAATATGCTTTATAGGCACAATGTCTGTAAAAATGTTGGTGGTTGCCACATTGAGGTGCTGTTGTACTGCACCAGTACTGTTCTGTACATACGGTGTGCTGGCTTCTATTTCATTTTGGGGTAATGTAAACATGTAATGTTAAAGTGTAAATACAAACAAAGGTGCTTAAATGATAAATGGATGTACTATACTGCATTACTCCTAACTCAATTCCTCAAGCAGAAGCGGATGAGTTAAAGATCTGAATTGAAGCCTGGGTTCCTATTCAAAGTATTATGTAATCACTCCCCTCCACAAGTTCTAGAAGTCTGTAACAGGAATGCAAACATTTTGTTACATATTGACTTCATAACCTTGACCTTGTGCTGTCAGCCAGACAACTGACTGGTTTTAATTTTATTCTGAGAGTTAGCTATTCTATTTGAAAATATCTTGCTTATTTCCTTCCTAATAACGTTGTAAGCACCTTACAATTTTGTTTGTAATTGCCCACTGCAGCTTGATAATGTCTATTTGTAACATTTTCTAAAATTCCATTTTGTTCTACATGATATCCTTGTCTCACTAGTCAGCCCCCTACATGCCAGTAGGTGCTAGTACCCTGTTTTAAGCATTCTAATGGGAAGCAACTTTCAAAGACCCTGAGAAATGTGTTGACAAAAGCATTATTAAATTTTCATGTCAAAATCACAGTTGAGTCCAAATCTGAAGGTACGGTCATCAGCAAAATATGACACTTATAACTGATAGCATGTTTATTACTGGCACCAATGGACAGCCAGAACAGAATTGGACTCCTTGGCAAAGAATACAGCTATTTATACAAACATCAAATTTTTGTTGATATGTATAGAGACACTGAATATTCCAGAATATACAAACATAAGATATTTAACAACATTCCAGAAACAATAAATACTAAATAACAAAAAATTGTTAGTGGTTGGGTTTGAACTGGTAACCTGCAGCATGCCAATCAGTGATGCTAATCTCTACACCAGATTGCATGCACTGTACCTTGTGGTATTGCACCCTCTCCTGAAGAATCAGTGACCCACTGTTCAGTGGAGCAGAGTACTGGATCTAGATCTTGTCAATGGTCCTCTGCATGATGGCACTGGCAGACCCTCATGTTCTGAACATATTATCACAGTCTCTTCACTAGTATGACCGCTAAAGCTTCACAATTGTTGAGTGGATCATCAGGTTCCTTGAACCTTGCATTGTTGATGTGCACCTCTGGACGTAGTGATGACAGGGCTGACAACTCTGCACATTTGCCTTTTTGATGAAGGGTCATAATACTCAACTGCATATTTTTTATTCTTATTTATTTATTCTTGTATCAGAAATGCACATGTTACATAAAGGTATAACTGTACTACTTTTACCCAAACTTGGTCAATTCCAATGCATTTTCTGTTATTTGACATACATCTTGTGTGCAGGAGGCTGGAATCAGTTGGCACTGAAGCATATGATGAATGATATGGTCTTGTCCACTATCGCACTGAATATAATCTTGATCTCAAAAATGAGATTGACAGGAAGTGCAAAATGGCTAAGCAGGGATGGCTAGAGGACAAATGTAAGGCTGTAGAGGCTTATCTCACTAGGGGTAATATAGATACTGCCTACAGGAAAATTAAAGAGACCTTTGGAGAAAAGAGAACCACTTGTATGAATATCAAGAGCTCAGATGGTAACCCAGTTCTGAGCAAAGAAGGGAAAGCAGAAAGGAGGAAGGAGTATATAGAGAGTCTATACAAGGGCGATGTACTTGAGGACAATATTATGGAAAACGAAGAGGATGTAGATGAAGATGACATGGGAGATATGATACTCCGTGAAGAATTTGACAGAGCACTGAAAGACCTGAGTAGAAACAAGGTCCCAGGAGTAGACAACATTCCATTAGAACTACTGACAGCCTTGGGAGAGCCAGTTGTGACAAAACTCTACCATCTGGTGAGCAAGGTGTATGAGACAGGCGAAATACCCTCAGACTTCAAGAAGAATATAATAATTCCAATCCCAAAGAAAGCAGGTGTTGACAGATGTGAAAATTACCGAACAATCAGTTTAATAAGTCACGGCTGCAAGATACTAACGCGAATTCTTTACAGACGGATGGAAAAACTAGTAGAAACCGACCTCGGGGAAGATCAGTTTGGATTTCGTAGAAATATCGGAACACGTGATGCAATACTGATCCTACGACTTATCTTAGAAGCTAGATTAAGGAAAGGGAAACCTACGTTTCTAGCATTTGTAGACTTACAGAAAGCTTTTGACAATGTTGACTGGAACACTCTCTTTCAAATTCTGAAGGTGGCAGGGGGAAAATACAGGGAGCTTAGGGCTATTTACAATTTGTACAGAAACCAGATGGCAGTTATAAGAGTCGAGGGGTATGAAGGGGGAGCAGTTGTTGGGAAGGACGTGAGACAGGGTTGTAGCCTCTCCCCAATGTTATTCAATCTGTATAGTGAGCAAGCAGTGAAGGAAACAAAAGAAACATTTGGAGTAGGTATTAAAATCCATGGAGAAGAAATAAAAACTTTGAGGTTCGCCGATGACATTGTAATTCTGTCAGAAACAGCAAAGGACTTAGAAGAGCAGTTGAACGGAATGGATAGTGTCTCGAAAGGAGGATATAAGATGAAATCAACAAAAGCAAAACGAGGATCATGGAATGTAGTCGCATTAAGTCGGGTGATGCTGAGGGAATTAGATTAGGAAATGAGACACTTGAAGTAGTAAAGGAGTTTTGCTATTTGGGGAGCAAAATAACTGATGATGGTCGAAGTAGAGAGGATATAAAATGTATACTGGCAATGGCGAGGAAAGCGTTTCTGAATAAGAGAAATTTGTTAACATCCAGTGTTGATTTAAGTGTCAGTAAGTCGTTTCTGAAAGTGTTTGTATGGAGTATAGCCATGCATGGAAGTGAAACATGGACGATAACTACTTTGGACAAGAAGAGAATAGAAGCTTTCGAAATGTGGTGCTACAGAAGAATGCTGAAGATTATATGGGTAGATCATACAACTAATGAGGAGGTATTGAATAGGATTGGGGAGAAGAGAAGTTTGTGGCACAACTTGACTAGAAGAAGGGATTGGTTGGTAGGACATGTTCTGAGGCATCAAGGGATCACCAATTTAGTATTGGAGGGTAGCGTGGAGGGTAAAAATCATAGAGGGAGACCAAGAGATGAATACACTAAACAGATACAGAAGGATGTAGGTTGCAGTAGGTACTGGGAGATGAAGAAGCTTGCACAGGATAGAGTGTCATGGAGAGCTGCATCAAAGCAGTCTCAGGACTGAAGACCACAATAACAACAACAACAACTGTGTAGCCCCAGCTTGCCAGATGAACCTTTGATCTGCTGTCTCAAGTTCTCAGTCTATTGAGGGTCTTCCAAGCCAGGAAGTTTCAGAAATAATTTTCCAGTCAGAAGGATGGTTGGCCATAGATGTCCATAGTTGCAGCTTAGCTTTTTCAGCAGTAGTCCCAAGTGCCATCGATTTTTTTAAAAACAAATGCCCCCTTTACTTCAGTTGTTACAGTGCATTTCATGCCCATACAGAGGATGAGTTCTCACCTGTCCTTTTCTCATTCGCAGCTATTTCTCTCTGAACAGGTGGTGGTACTATGTGGCGGTAAAATGGAGTGGATTTCAAGCAGAGGTGTCACTGAAAGGTATGAATACATGATAGGCCTGTGTTGAATTATACCAAACAGCACATGCATACTCTGCCACAGAATAGCATAGTTCCATTGCAGAAGTTCATACACTTTGGGGTTGAGTTCCACACTGTGATGTGGCCAGTTTCTGTAGATTGTTCCCAGTGGAAATTTTTGACTTACAATTCATGCTGTGCTTGTTGAAAGTAAGAGATCTGTCAAGTGTCATTCCTTGATATTTTGTAATCTCAGAGGGTTCCAGCTCGACACCTGACCATACTGTCTTTAATTTAAGACTAGCTTTCCTTTTTCTCAAATGAGAAGCATACACTTGTGTCTTTGAGGGATTTGGTTTAAGCTGGTTTGTGTTATAGTATCTTGAAAGTTGTTTAAGGCCCTTCATTAGGGTGTTCACTAATTCAAAATCTGTGCACTGAGTGACTGGAGCAAGGTCATTGGCATAGAAGAAGCTCATGTTATGAGGTCCTACGAGTTGGTCATTTTTGTATATATTGAAGAGAATTAGAGCCAGCACACTTCCCTGCTGTGAGTTTATTTTGGTTTAGTTCCACTGACTACACTGTCCTTGGAAGCAATTCTTCAAAAGAGTGGTGATGAGCCTAGTTAGGCTTAGTCAAGTTGTAGACCTTGATTACTACTACTACTACTACTACTACTAGTAATAGCAGTAGTAGTAGTAGTAGTAACTGGTGACTTGACAGTGTCATACATTGCAGCTGCTAAGTCAACAGATACCACTCCTGTCACCTTATGAGTGTCAAATCCACCGTCTATAAACTGTTTGAGATTTGGTAACTGTCCAGTACAGCTTTTTCCAGGTTGAAATCCAGATTGCTGAGGTATAAGTAAGGAGTCAATCACAAATGATAGGTGATTTAAAATTTATCTTTCCAGAAATTTGTAAAGGTGACATAGTAGTGTGATGGTCTAAAATTCTTTGAATTATTTTGTTCTTTGCCAGATTTCAGCAAGGCAATCACTCAGCTCTTACACCATATCTTAGGGATTTGGCTTCTGCTCACACAGTTGTCAAAAAGTTGGGGAATCCATTTGTTTGTTGTGAAGCCAAAAGAGTTTAATTTCCTTGGTTCATGTATCATCCAAAATTTTTGATTTTTACTATATTTGATAGCCTTCTTTAATTCTTCCATACTGAATGATGATGTGTGGTCACTACTCTCCTTTTGCTCTTCTCTTTGCAGTCTTGGTTTTTGTGCTTTGTGGGTTGCCTTTGCCATTCAACAGTAACTGATGTGCTGTTTGATTGGCAGTGCTACTGTGACAGACAGTTGTTGTAGCCAGATCGTTGCTTAGGTGTCTCAGAAGTCTCCAGGCGTTATGGCTGCTCTTTTTAAATCACACGTTTTATACAGCTATTATCCACTTATCCCAGTTTGTTTCCCTTATAAAGGAAATCAGCTTGTTTCCTGCTTCCACAGCTGCTTTGCTGACAGGTTTTCCTTCGAATGAATTGCTGTATTCTGTGAGTAGGGTAGCTTGATCTGATGTAAGCCCAGGAACATAAGATGTTTGACAGTCACAATTGATAGACATTCTTGAGGACCTCTTTACATCCACGGTAAAGGTGCTGCAGCATCTGGGTATTGATTCTGTAGAAGATACTTTGGCATCCAACAGTTCTGAAAATCTTGGGCACTTTGCCTTCTTAAAAATCATCTCCGATAAGATGCCAGATCTTATAGCAGCAAATAATTGGCACATTATTAGTCTGTGATTTGGGTGTTGGGGAACAGACAGATTTTACACATTAACTGTTATTACTGCTGCCAAATATGGGGTCAGGACTGTAAACTCGCCTCCATCTGCCACTGGTAAAAGTTCCGGGTAGTTTTATGTAATGAAATAAGGTCTGGTGATTCATTTCTGCCCATACTTGTATTGCTGTCCAGTTCTCATCTTCATGATCATAGCCCCCATTGCTTCACTGTGTTGTATGGCTGTTGAAATCACCAATCACAGTTTGCACTTTTTTATGTTAAAAATTGGATGACTTGTTAACAGTGAATCCAGCAATAGGTAGTTTATAAAGGGATGAAATGATGCAATTAGCTGTTTCTAGAGTGAGGATTTCAATGTTTTTTCCCTCCATGACTGCTGTGGATACAATCTGGATATCTAAGTGAACAAGATAGCACTTCCCTACATATCATGTGGTCTTCCAATGGCTATATGCATTCCATCTATTTTTGGTCTGTGCATAGTACGTGGTACTGGTGCAGACTGCATAGTTCTTGTAGTTGTTTTTCTTTGGCTGGTGGTACGCCTTCTATGTCAGTCTTCGGGGAGGGTCCTTTCATGTACCACAACATCCTATGTGATGTCTAACAAGTGACATATGATACAATACAGCCCAAAGTAGCGCTTTAGTAACTTTTCTGATAGTAACTTTTCGCCTTAGTGTAAGAATCCGAACAAATCTCCTGGGCTGTATCTCACTAGCCAGTGCTTCGCATTGTCATGTTTTCGGTCCCATTGCTGAGCACCAAGGTCTGTATGTGAGTGTCTTGCTTCTTTGTTGCTGTATTTCATGTACTCATCCTGAATGAAACAGGAACAATGTAACCATTTCATTTCAGCCTTGTGACTATGGAGCAGAAAGAATAGTGTGAAGCCTTTAGTGTATTCCTTCACTGTATTGTATGTCAGTGCCACAGTGGGCAGTACTGTATCACAATCTCTCTGTTGACGTCAACATACATCAAGAACATATCTGCCAGTGCCTTATTAACAGTGGAAAAATCCAGGATGGAATGTAACAATGTTATGAACATGAAAGTTGCTACTCACCATTTAGTGGAGGAGCTGAGTCGCAGATAGGCATTCTGAGACTAGTCTCCACTGTATAACTTTATCACAATCCAAAATCTTCACACAGGGTCTGCTGACCTTCAAAATTATGTCTTCTACAAGAAACTTTGCAGTTACCAGAGCATTGGCAGTGAGGTTAATTCCAATTCAGTGGAATGGTGCTGCTGCAGGCAATATTAGTGCCAGATATAAATGTGACATGTGTTTCCATCACTGGCAGTCATTACAGTGGCTCCTGTAGCATCTAACAGATTGGTACAGACCTGACCATTGATACCTGTATTTGATTCTGTCTAGAGTCTTCATGTATCTCAGGTGACCAAATGGTTGAGCATCATGGAAAACTTCTGGACAGCTGGCTGTAGATGAACTGGGATTCACCAACATTGTTCCACAGTCAGGCCAGATACTATAGGCAGTTCAATAGTAGCTTGCTCTCCTGCTTTATCTGTTGTGGTAGTGGAGCACAGCTCTTTATTGATGACACCAAGCAACTGTAGCGATGCAAGGGGCACCAAATCTGTTATAAAAATCAGTAAATTACTCGACGGACAGTATTTTTCAGTACAGGTATTTCGTTCATTCCAAACAAGTGTTGATTCATGACGTCATCGTCCAGACACAAGTTGACTGTAATCTGAATCCATTTTAGCAAACTAATAATTTCTCTCAGGCGATAAAATTTTGTTTGAGACAAGTGCTGATTTTGACAAAAAAATGAACCGAAAGTTTCTTCAAAATACTGAGGTCCATTTTTAATTGAGACATGTATCACCTTGTTGGCTATATTGCCTAGCAACACTGTAAAGCAGCTTAATTAATTCATTGGAATGATTTGCGACATAGTAAGGCCCATTACTCACACAAAATGTTACATGAAGTTTGCTGACCGCATGAGAGTGTTTTTCTTTCCATAAATGCCAATGAACTGGAAGTTTCAAAAGTTAAATTATTAACTGCTATGTAACTTCATTGATTGTCCTACACCACTATGGAACTTGTTGTATCATGTCTCTTCACAAGAGATCTCAAGAAGCTGGAATAAACAAGAAGAAGAAAAAGACCAAAGAAGAGGCATCGGTATACAACCCATCCTTTACTGATTTGGCTGTCCTGTGCACATACCTTTAGTGATGAGTTGTGGCTGCTCATGACAAATAGTGATCTAAAGTTTTCCTTGACCACCTACACTGGTTATGATCATCATTGGCATATAGATTTCTTTTGTAAGCCAGAGTAGTGTTTTGCAATCAATGAAAGCTACGAAGTTTAACTGAGCATCTCGATTAATGATTGGATGATGATGAACTATCACCTTCAATGGCAAAACAACCACCCACAGCAGTCTTTGTTATACGTGCTTTTTGAAATAGCTTCTTGATTGTGGAACTGTAATCTTCCACAGTCTGACAGCCTGTGATGCCTGCAACAAGTCCCATCTGAGAATAACATTATGCCTACACTACGCTAAAACCTGTTGTTTGTAGTTATTCTTGCAATACATGTTCCTGTCATCTGGACTTATTTCCATTTGTGACCTTCAGCACAATTGCTTTTGTATAATGGAACATAGTCTTCTTTAGCTTACAATGATGAGCATTCAACAGAAAAAGAAGCCCCTGAAGCCTGGACAAGATGGCCATAATGACGATGTCAATGAGTTTTCCTGAAATCTTGGTAACTGTTGTTTGTAGAGGATTTTCACCCTTGGAGGCCTCACCTCCCTAGAGGAGTGCCTCACTCAGTTTTCCTGAA
Organism: Schistocerca serialis cubense; assembly: GCF_023864345.2. Classification (NCBI taxonomy): domain Eukaryota; kingdom Metazoa; phylum Arthropoda; class Insecta; order Orthoptera; family Acrididae; genus Schistocerca; species Schistocerca serialis. The sequence continues at coordinate 463,899,016 of NC_064639.1, forward strand.
TTGGGCACCATACAATATGCCCAGGGCACCCACAGTAAAAACATTCCAGCATGTTGTCCAAATGTCTCCTTTTTTGTTGTGCACTGTAGTTGGTAGAGGAATTGGTCAGATGTACCTGTGTTGGACAGATGCTGGATTGTTGTTTGATGGTTGCATCATAGTGGCAGAGATTGGTGTTAAAGATCGACATATTTCTTCTTCAACATTCTCCATCACAGAATCATCATTGATTGCTCCTATTTCTTATGTATTCAGTCTGACAATTCTGGCTGTTCCCTTACTATCTGACATATGTGAGGGGTGAGCTCATGGTGGTCTTCCACAACTGCCGTAGTGGTCACAGTTGCTATTTGATCATAACTCTTTTGTCTGACTCTTTTTCTGCTGCATTTTATCCACTCTATGACACCACTTGATGGCTTCCTCTGTTATTGTGACATTATTTACCGGAAGAGCTGAGTACATGTCTTCTGCATCTCCTTTCATTAAATGTGAGATTTTTTTCAGCTTTTGTCATATTCAGATTTGCAATGTGGCATATGGCCAAAACAATCTGTATGATGATTTCATTCCTCATGATGAGGGACCCTGTTCTCCAATTTCTTTTCTGCTAATTAAACTTGGTATTGAATCTTGCTGAGTGTTTTCTTCAGATCAGCATAGAATTTGACCCAGCTATTGAGCTTCTCTTTGTTCTCAAACCAGTGCTGGACTGTATAATCCAAGTACACATTGGCCAACGAATCATATCTCACCTGTTGTATTTGGTGACTTGATTAAATCCTTTTGGCCATTTCATCAGGTTCTGACCAGCATCTCTTGAATGCACTGATGGATGCTCTAACATGCACCTGATTTACTGCTGTTTTGCAATCCCTCTATCTCCTGAATATGTGGATCTCAGGACGATGTACTGATTGTATTCCAATTTGTGTCTGCGTAGGCAATGGCTTTTACACGCCTAATTGGAGCTATGGTGATATCAATGTTTTGAAGTACCTGGCATCTCCACCAAACAATCTCACATTGAAACCTTAATCAAATCCAAATCTGAAAGCGGGATTGTCAGTGAAAACACATTTACTACTGACACTAGTGTACAGCCAGAACACAACTAAGCTCCTGGAAAGGGATTACAGCTATTTACACAAACATCGAATATTTCAAAATGCTGGTATTTGTACAAACATAAAATATTACAGGCTACACAAACATTTCAAATAAAAGACATTTCAAGAACATTTGAGAAATGAAAACTGTTAAATCACAAATAATTGTTGGTCTTTGGGTTTGAGATAGCAAGCAGTGCTAACCACTATTCATTTATCACCTTTTTTTATGAGCACCATAATCGTTCTTCATTGATGTTTAAAGGAACTTCTGTTGCCAAAGGATTAACAGTTCTTAATAGTGTATAATTATATTTAACATATGTGTATGCAAAAATTCCTTTTAGTCTTAAGATTTACGTATCTTTGTCTGAAAGACTATTTATCTTTTTACTAATGGTGTGTGCACCTCTACTAATGAAGAATGAACAAAAATATTGCCTGTAGTTGTGTTGCTGTTCCTCTGCACTCTGGATGGAAAGAGTACAGAAAGAATACAGTCTGTATCAGATGGGATATAATATTGTCTGACCACAAATGAGCACTGAAGTAGAAAGCATCACTCATGCAAAACTCAGCTTACCCTTTCTTGCACGATATCCAAGGAACCATAAAACAAGGGGAATCATCAAATAGTCCACTTCACAGTGAAGCTCTTGGAAGCATAATTATTCTTCATGGGGCATTTTAATGCCCACAGTATTGTCTAGGGGTCCACAGGAACTTGCCCCAAATTCTGAGGATGCTAAAGTCCCATCAACTTTTAGGACATGTATATTTCAAATAGAAGTAATGTGATGCACTTCAGCTTGGCAACAGTGTCATTTTCTGCCACTGGCCTTTCCATTTGTTCACGTTCCCTTGCAGATGCTACTCAGGGGAATGTTACGTATCCCTTGGTGACACTGCTCAGTGGAAAGTTTGTATGGATATCCACTTGAGCTATGAGTGCACTGGCGGTTTTTTATATGTCGCTACTGGTGCAGTCACTATAAGTGTGAACAAACATGATTTATGGAACATAGTATTTTATAGAGCAACACGTAAAATACAGGTTGTGCATAGCACTGAACACACAAACTGGACAACAGGAATACATGGTACAGAATGGACTGAGCATTCATTTGCGATCAATTAAATAATTGAATAATACTGTTTCTTTGGCAGCTCACCAGAGCATGCCAGGGAACCAACCATATTGCTTCTATAAGCCAGCCTGTGAACTGTATGCACGCGCAATCTCAAAAATAGGGCACGTCGTGAGTGAAGGTACATCACTCCTTCCTTCTATGGGATGGGGAAGCCACTTACATACAAAGAACACTAGGTACAGGAAGTGCATGGTACAGAAGAAAAATCAGCTGTACCAAAACAGCACTGGTATCGAAAAAGTACCGGTACTTATCTGACCAGAATAGTCCACACATATGAACAATCATACAAAGTTCAATTGTAAGAGGTGAACTTGACACAATATGATGCCACAGGGAAGTGCTGGAACATCAAACACATTTTCAGAAAGTCAGTACCCACTTGTCTACTCAGTCTTTATACCGCAGATCAAATCATCAACTGTTATGAAGATGAGAAGGAAAATTCTCCTGCTATGCAATCCCAAGTTCCTGGAACCCGTAACACACAATGAAACTCCTGCTGTGCAGGAACTTGAGCAACATGCACAATGCCACCTAAAAAAGCTCTCCATCCTGCTCACTTCCTACTCCTGCGTTGGAGTACCATTGTCCACCACCTCTACAAAACCTCCAAGACTCCCTCCCACTACCACATAGAATCCAGAACCTAAACAGACCTGCAACACAGTCGTGAGCCTTTGTTCTAGAAGCCTTACTCCACAGAAATATCAGTCCTTTCCAAAGGCCTCACGTTTTGCTCCAATCCCAAATTCAATCATGCAGGACTTGTTAAAGACCTTCTCTCCTCCTTGCGGTCCCTACAGTGGAAACATTTTTTATCACCAACCCTACCATACAAACTCAGCCCAAGACCAATGTTACACCTTACCTAACTCAGTTCACTCCTCAGTCCAACTGTGATCCAAACCCACTGCCCCGAAACCATCCCCTGTTAACTTACCATAATTTCTTAACCTTGAACCTAGCCTCACCTAATCATTCCCCAAATCCCTCAATATGCAAACTAGCCTTACATCCACAGAAAAAGCTGCAGTTCACCATCTAAAAATTGATTCCGACGTTATCATCCTATCTGCGGAAAAAGGCTCCACCACTGTTTTGAACTGCAAGGATTACGTGGCGGAAGGGCTCCCCCAGCTGTCGGATGCTTCCACTAACAAACCTTGCCACCTTGATCCCATTACAGTAATCCAGCAGGGTCTCCAATCACTACTCAAATTCTTAGACCCATCCCAGAACCTCTCCCTGGACTTCATCTCTCTACTCATCCCTACCAGTCCCCGCACTCCTACCTTCGACATTCTTCCGTAAGTCCATAAACCTAACCACCTAGGATGCCCAATTGTGGCCAGTTACTGTGCCCCCACTGAGAGAATCTCTGCTCTCATTGACCAACACCTTCATCCTATTACCCGGAACCTACCCTCCTATATAAGAGATACCAACGATTTCCTACTCCAATTCTCCACAGTCCCTGCCCCTTTACCACACGATGCCCTGCTCATCACTGTTGATGCCATTTCCCTGTACACTAATATTCCTAATACCCACGGCCTTACTGCTATTGAATACTACGTTTTCCAATGCCTGACGGATTCCAAACCAACAACCTCCTTCCTAGTCGCAATACCAACTATATCCTCACCCACAATTACTTCTCCTTTGAAAGCACTACCTACAAACAAATCTGGGTACAGCTATGGGCACTCACATGGCACAATCCTATGCCAACCTATTCATGGGCCACCTAGAGGAATCCTTCCTAAAAACCCAGAATCCTAAACCCATCACCTGGTTCATTGATGACATCTTTGCTATCTGGATCGAAGCTGAGGATACCCTAACCACATTTGTCCAGAACCTCAACAGCCTTCCCCATTTGCTTCACCTGGTCCAACTCAAACCACCAAGCCAACTTCCTAGATGTTGACCTGCATCGCAAAGATGAGTACTTACTAACCACCAGCAATACCTCCACTTTGGCAGCTGCCACCCATTCTTTACCAAGAAGTCCCTTCCGTACAGTGTAGCTCCCCGTGGTCATCACATCTGCAGTGATGAGCAGTCCCTCTTGAAATATACTGAGGATCTCACTGAAGCCTTCACTGACTGTAATTATCTCCCGATCTTGTTCAAAAACAAATCTCCCGTGCCTTATCTTTCCAGTCTCCCACAAACTCCAAAAGTCCCACTGCCCAGCCACGGACGAACATTCCCCTCATAACTCAGTAGCACCCAAGACTAGAGTAACTGAATTACATTCTCCACCAGGGTCTCAATTACATCTCGTCATGCTCTGAAATGAGAAATGTCCTGCATCCTTCCCACAGTGGTATTCCGCCATCCACCAAACCTACACAATATTCTCGTCCATCCTTACCAAACCCTCATCTCAATCCCTTACCTCGTGGCTCATACCCCTGTAATAGACCTAGATGCAAGTCCTGTCCCATACATCCTCGCACCACCACCTACTCCAGTCCGGTCACTAACATCACCTATCCCATCAAAGGCGGGGCTACCTGTGAAACCAGTCATGTGGTCTACAAGCTAAGCCGCAACCACTGTGCTGCACTCTATGTAGGCACGCCAACCAACACACTGTCTGTCCGCATGAACGGTCACCGACAAACTGCGGCCAAGAAACAAGTGGACCACCCTGTTGCTGAACTCGCTGCCAAACATGATATCCTTAATTTCAATCACTGCTTCACAGCCTGTGCCATATGGATCCTTCCCACCAACACCAGCTTTTCTGAATTGTGCTGGTGGGAACTTTCCCTGGAATACATCCTATGTTCCCCCCTGACCTCAACCTTTGTTAGTCACTGTCCTCTCCCATCCAGCCCCTTCCCTGTTCTCATTCAAGCACTACATAGCCGTCATTCCACCACCACACCCAGTCTTTTTATTTCTCTCCTTTACCACATTTCCCCTCCCCACCTCTTCCCTGCCCACCGTCTAACCTGCAGCACTTCACTGTCCATCACCCCCACCATATTATCCCTCCCCCTCCCTGCCCCAGCCTCCTCCATACCCCCACCCAGTTGCCACTCCCATCATGCACTGATGCTGCTCCTCACAGTGTGGTTTCAGTTGCCTGAGAGTGCAGTCGTGTGTGTGTGTGTGTGTGTGTGTGTGTGTGTGTGTGTGTGTGTGTTGTTGATGGAGGCCTTAATGGCCAAAGGCTTAAATTGTGTGAATCTTTTTGTTGTGCCTATCTGCGACTCAGCATCTCCACTATATGGTAAGTGGCAACTTTCCTTCTCATAATATTGTTACACTCCATCATGGATTTTCCATTGTTTGTTATGAAGATGAGAAACCTAAGGACATGGAAAGACGGAACTTCAGAACAGCAGTATCTTAATGAAAGGAACGACTTGTACACTAAGGGCTAACTATCAGTCACACAAAACCATTATCAATACAACCAGTGTCTAACATATGAGTAATGCTACTGCAGCACTGCCAAGTGGCTGGCCTATATATACATAACATACTGCAAAACAGATGTGTGTTTGTATATGGAGGGGAGAAGAAGAGTAAAATGCCTTCATATTTCAGCACTAAATGTCGCACTATGAATTGTAGCATCAGTCAAAAATGTGATCCGGAAATATATCTTTTTCAATTTCCAAGGATGCTGAGAGGTAAGTCAGTAATGTTATGAATAACAAATGCTTAATTTAGGGGTGGCTGGTTATACTTTTGGGTATGTAAGAATGTTCAACATTTCCATTCATTCGTAGTGTCTTCAGAACTTTGGCTCTGAATAAGAACTGAAAAATCTCAATCACCATTTCACGATTTTACTATTGTATAAAAATGGCTGGACATTTCCCAGCTGCACATAAGTAATCGACAACTTGTTTAAAAGGGCCTACTTATTTCATACTTTAATAAACAGTCAAGAAATTGTTAAAATTAGCATGTCTTAAGAGGTTCATGAAAGCAAGTAAACATTTTGAACTGCATTAGGCCACACTATGTAGGTATAAATGAAGGGGTCATTATAATATTTTATGGTCCAATATGCATGCAGCACTGTTTCTATACATATGAGAAGGGCCGACCTTATGAAGAAGGATATGCAGTACCTGTACAAGAGTGTTAGGATTTTTGTTCTCCATTTTGACGCAAACCAGGTCATGAATGCAGACAAGAAGAAATTAGTGTAGAATGCACCGCCAATATTATTTGACATTCCAAGCCAACCCCCAATTACTTCACTCAAATGCAAATTGCCCAACAGACGCTCTGTGGATGCGAAGGACGGAGGTGATCTGAATGAATCAGTGAGTGCCCTGAATACAGACTCCAATATACAGACTGCACTAGTTGATTCAAGTGTGGTACTCAGTTCATGCAAGTAAGACATAATTAATCATGTGGAAAAATTGATCACCTGAAGAAACAATTGAAATATAAGTTTTCCAAAATTGTTCATTTGGGTAAAAGATGCAGAAAGTTTAAAAGGTACATGTACTACCCAAGAACAGCAAGAAGAAAGTTGTATGCAGAAAATGTGTTTAAAGACAGAGAGATACTTAGGACCAATAAAATGTCAGCATCTCACAAAGAAAGCTTGATATCTTATTTTGAGTCAACTTAGAGTACTTATTAACAGAACCATGGGCTTTGATCTGATGTTGAAATAAGGGTGTTTGCACTGAGTCTGTTGTATTGCAGTACACTTGCATACAAATATTTATCAGAATATTTTCATCTTCCATCAATGAGAGCTTACCCGAAATATGTGGAAGCTATAAAGCTTAAGTGTAATATTAATGAAATATTTTTTAATTTGTCGAAAGAGAAGGAGAAGCACTGTTCTCAAAGTGAAACACTCATAAATCTGTGTATGGACGAAACAACATAAATGTCAGATTTATCATATGATGTCAAAGAGTTTGAAGATTTTGGCGACACATGAATCTCACAAATTGGAACACTGTTCATGTAGTAATGATAAACGGTTTATTTTCAAAATTTAGGCAGCCATTATAATATTTTTTTTAATGACTGTGTACCACATGCTGTATTGAGTGTGACTGGCCAAAGATGAAGTTTCATCAAGTGGAAGAAATGCCTGGATGTGTGTGAAGAGAGACCTTTTGTGACTATGAGGAAGAAAAGATTTATTTCTTTTATGACACTCTTCATCTCTTCAAGAGAGTCAGAAATAATTTGTTCAAGTATAATATTTTGTATGAAATGGAAAGTGGACGTTTTTGTACAGCTTTTGGAAAGACACAGTTTTGCTGTATGAGAGAGATAGTAAACGCAGCTTCAGATTACCTTTTAAGTTGACAAAGAAAGCTGTTGAGTTGCCACCATTCTCAGAAATGAAAGTTAGCACTGCTGCACGTGTGGTCAGTCAGACAGTAGCAACTGCTTTTTTCTTGCAGTCTCAAGCCTGCAACTACTTACGGCACTAAAAAAAGGCTCTTTATTTGACTTTTTTAACTGTTTTAACTTACGAGGATCTGTAACTCTGAAAAATGACATCACAAGTAATTCTGAGCATTTGAAAGTTCTACTGAGAATAAAACCTTGGATTGAATTGTAGAAAGTTGTTAGCAGCAGTAAAAATTATACTGGGAGAATCAAGTCGAAAAAAAAAAAAAATGCAAATAAGTCTCTTCATTGCAGTTGACGGTAAATGAGCTCATAGTAGGATCTGGCAAATATCTGTTAATGAAGGAGCTGGGTGAAGTTGGCAGTGTGCTGTTGTAAAACAGCACCCACAGCTGAGTCACTAGCATCATTTGTAATAGAAACACAGGCATCAGGATCAGGATCAGGATGGGCGAGTGTGACAGCTTTGGCAAGGGTAGTTTTGAGATTATGAAATGCGTCGAGCATGGGTTTGGTCCAGTCCAACCTCCATTTCCCCATGGTATTTTTGTCAGAGAGGGCATCGGTCAGCGCCAACTGGACGGACGTAGCCTGAGGGATAAGGTGTCAGTAAAAGTTTACCATACCCAGAAAAAGACGGTGTAGCATAATCTCCTGGAAGAGGTTGGGCGAGAATGATTTTGACACGAGAATCCGTAGGTTGGAGGCCGTCGGCTGAGACAGTATGGCCTAGGAATGTAACTTATGAAGAACAGAGTTGAGATTTATTGTGGTTGATCACCATGCTGTTAGCTGTGAGGGCTGAATGGTCAGCTTCGAGGTAAACCTGGTGCTCCTCGGCAGAGGAGGAAAAGCTCAGAATGTCATCCAAATAAGCAAAAGCAAAAGGCAGAGGTAGTAAAATGAAACCAATAAACCATTTCCACGTCTGCACAGCATTTTTCAAGCCTTAAGGCATGTAACAGTATTCAAATAGGGTGAAGGGTGTGATGATGGCCATCTTTGGAATATCCGGTGGGTGCATACGGATTTAGTGATACGCCTTCGAACAATCTAAGATGGAGAACAACTTGGAGCCATGCAGTAATTACGTGAAATCCTGGATATGAGGAATGTGATACTTACCAATAATTGTCCGAGCATTAAGGGACTGTAGTCCCTGCACATGCATAAGGAGCCATCCATCTTAGGGACAAGGTAGATAGGTGAAAACCAGTTGCTGTCGGATGATCGGAGCATGCCTGATGCCAATAAATCCTGAACAATTTCTTTCGCATGCAGAAGTTTGGAAGCATTAAGACGTCTAGCTTTATACCATACAGGTGTGCCGTCAAAGGTTCAGATTCTATGACAAGTGTCATTGCCAATACCCGTGAAGGGAGGTAGTGGGGGGAGTTGAGAGGTGGAGCAGATACGACGTTGGTTCACTGACCTTGCCAGGCTGGAACAACGTGGGCGAAGCGTCGGCTGCAGATGATAAGGGAGGGCTTGGCGCTGCAGCCACACGATGCGAGGAATCCTGCAAAGTGAGAACATGATCGTCCTGCAGAATCGCCTGCGGCGGCGACGTGGGAATGGCAGCAGGCAAAGTAATGTTTGACACGAGAGCAATGTAATGCGAAGAGACAGTATATGCGAGTGTTGGTTCCTCTTGTTGCGACCCTGTGGACAGCCCGTGAATCGTACTCCGTGCGTGTGACAATTCATCAGAGGTGATGGCAATTCAGGTGCGTAGTTCCTCATTCTGTGTGTGGAGCTCGTTGATTTGTGAGTGTGCGTCCGACAAATCAGAGAGCCGGGCAGTAATACACTCAAGCAGAGATGCACATGAGGAAAGCATAGCCAAGGAGGCAGAGAGCAAAGTCGTGCTGAACTCGTTCGAGCATATAACAGTGGAACGAGATGCGTAGTGGAGTGCGGCGGCCTGCAGGTCTGGTGAAAGTTCATAATGGTGTAAAAAGTCCAACCCGATCACAGGTTCATCCACATCGGTGATGTGGAAACTCCAAGGGAAGGTGGCGACAGGTGATAGGCGAAGCGAAGGACCACTATAGGAGAATGATTAGCAGAAAGCGAGGTTATCAGGGGAAAGCATGTTGCCCGCGTGGTTGGCCGGAATAATGCTGACTTCGGCAGTGGTGTCAACAAGAAAGTGAGTGCCCGATGACAAGTCAGTGACGTAGAGGTGTCGCACCACTGGAGCGAGTGGTGTGGCGTCAGACGGTGGGCGCTGTGAAGGATCATGGCGGGACGTGGCGCCTAAATGTGCCCACCAGAATCGTTTGGGTAGGCACAAGGCGTGCGACAGTTGCGTGCAACGTCCTTTTAAGTAGCATGCTACCATCATAGTGGGTAAGCTTGAAGGCGAGGTGGTGAGGAGCGGGACGAGGCCACACCTGGCTGCATCGTTGCTTGTGGCCACTTGGGCTGCTGCTCGGGTGGGTTCGGCTGCTGTCGGGAGGCTGCAGGCAGTACCTCCTGTAGGCTACTAGGTGGCAGCTCCTGCCACCCTGCTGAGGTGCTGGTCTCTGCTGGCACAGTGCAGAGCTGAAGGTCCGGGCATCCCAAGTGATGATGGAGATGTCGTCCGTGACAGGCGGCGTTGGTGACAAATGATAGCGTAGGCTTGGTCAGCCATGCACAGGCTAACATTGAGTGTGTCGGCGACGTGAGATAGCAGGTGAAGTTGTAGGTCTGGAGGCAGTTTGACCATCTACTAGGTCCAAAGCGCGGTGTCAGGTAATGCTTGTTCATTAGCTAATGCTTGATCATCAATTAAAGCACCAAAGCTGCAAAGGTGTGTGGTCGTCAAGGTGCTCTTCATGAATAATTTGGTGGATAGCCTCCATCAGTGGGCGACAAAGACTCTTGATGAGCAATGTTTTCGCTATCAAATACTTGGGCATGGTGGCGGAGAGAGAAGCAGACCACTGATGAGGTCTAGACGAGTGTGAAGGTGACACACCAGGCAGACAAAACACGTGTTGTCGTCCGAAATCCTGTGGATATCCAGTACGTGATCCACCAGTGCAATCCAAGTCTTAGGGTTGTCCTTTTACAAAGCAGGCAGCTTACAAAACCTGCCAGGTAACACGTGTTGATGCATAACTGGCCGACGAAGATCTCTGCATGCGGGGCAGGAAGCCCCCTACACCGTGAGTGTAGCGGTGGATGGTGCGTCGCCCGAGGACTGCATGGGGAGGGGGGTCGGTCACAAGTAGCACATGATGTGGAGTGAGCAGGTGCAACAGACAGCATGATGTGTGTCAATAGCAGGCCCGACGATGACCACAGCTCAGATGTAATGGCTGGTGCCATTGCAACAGAGGGCGGAAGGTGGTCGCAGTAACCAGTGCAGGTGGAATGGCTGGTGCCATTATGAACGTGGGCGGAAGGTGATTGTGGTGTAACCACGGAACGACTGTCGTGGAAACCAGTCGCCGAAACGACATGCAGAGGGAAAGACGGGGGAGGGGGGGTGGGGGTGTTTGCAACATTAGGTATATAGGAATGTGCAACCCCGTGCACTGGAATGTTTGATTCACAGTTCTGGAACTTCATCGGCACATCAAAACAAACCAAAGGAGACTGCGTAGCCAATGGGTAAACCACAATGTCCTTGACTGGGTTTTCGTTCACAATGTCACTAAGCAGTGTGGACTGTCCATATAGCGGCCGTTGTTGCGTAGTTGCACTTGACAGTGGCCATGTTGAGCCAGTTAAGGTTAAGTGGTTGCGCGTAGACAATTGTTCGCTTTTAACTAAACACACATTAGGTGCAATTGACCACTTGCGGTCACAACCACAGTTAATAGAATGCGTAGTACTAGCAGCAAAAGACACTGGTAGATCCATTGTTCCGAAGACAATGTGGGTTGGTACACGAAGGCTGTTAATGATGAATAGAAGCACGAAGTAACTCAAGAACATATGATGACAATGTTGGGGTCACCACTGTGGTTATCATGTTTTGTAGGATGGTAATAACACAATTTAGATGTCATTTATACATTTATTTAGCACTGAATTAAGCGAGAACAACATGGCAGTACAAAAGGTGCGCACCGAAAGAATAGAACAAAGGTACTACAAAGATGTCAGAGTCCAAAGATATGGCGCACTATGCCAAAGGCGCCTCATATGTATTGAATACCAAAGGTCTGTTTTCTGTTTATATTAGAACAAGTTAAAGGTCACTCAAGATATGTGCACCTTGCAAATTTTTATTCTGTATTTATATATACACACAAAAAGCATCAGTACGTTGATAGAGACAATAACAAACAAACACACACACACACACACACACACACACACACACACACACACACACACACACACACACACAAAAATTTCAAGCTTTCACAACTCACGGTTGCTTCATCAGGGAAGAGGGAAGGACGAAAGGATGTGGGTTTTAAGGGAGAGGGTAAGGGGTCATTCCAACACCGGGAGCGGAAAGACTTACCTTGGGGGAAAAAGGGACAGGTATACACTCGCGACCGCATGCACGCACACACGAAAAAATCAGTTTCCGCTTGCAGTAATCATTAAATTTATAGCTCCTACAGTGTGTCTCCTTACACTTATTGTAACATGCATTTGGTGCACATATTTTTTACAACATTTACCATCTGTAGTGTGTAGTTTCTATAGGTAACTGCCTAGACAATCTGAATGACAGAATGATTATCAGGTTTTATTTGAGACCACAAAATGCAACATCATGAGAGCTCTCAATGGACTGTCAATTACAAGAGTATCAATAATAACAGACTGTATAACAAATTTAAATTTCAGTAGAGAGAGATGGAGGTGACACTCCATGAACAGTTTTGCCAAAGTGTCACGTTACAGAGGAAAACTAAGGAACCACTGTGCATTTGTAAATACAGAGAGGTGATTTATAACATAGTTGTTGTTGTTGTGGTCTTCAGTCCTGAGACTGGTTTGATGCAGCTCTCTATGCTACTCTATCCTGTGCAAGCTGCTTCATCTCCCAGTACCTACTGCAACCTACATCCTTCTGAATCTGCTTAGTGTATTCATCTCTTGGTCTCCCTCTATGATTTTTACCCTCCACGCTACCCTCCAATACTAAATTGGTGATCCCTTGATGCCTCAGAACATGTCCTACCAACCGATCCCTTCTAGTAAAGTTGTGCCACAAACTCCTCCCCAATTCTATTCAATACCTCCTCATTAGTTATATGATCTACCCATCTAATCTTCAGCATTCTTCTGTAGCACCACATTTCGAAAGCTTCTATTCTCTTCTTGTCTAAACTATTTATCGTCCATGTTTCACTTCCATACATGGCTACACTCCATACAAATACTTTCAGAAACGACTTCCTGACACTTAAATCAATACTCGATGTTAACAAATTTCTATTCTTCAGAAACGCTTTCCTTGCCATTGCCAGTCTACATTTTATATCCTCTCTACTTCGACCATCATAAGTTATTTTGCTCCCCAAATAGCAAAACTCCTTTACTACTTTAAGCATCTCATTTCCTAATCTAATTACCTCAGCATCACCCGAGTTAACTCTACATTCCATTATCCTCATTTTGCTTTTGTTGAATTTCATCTTATATCCTCCTTTCAAGACACTGTCCATTCCATTCAACTTCTCTTCCAATTCCTTTGCTGTCTCTGACAGAATTACAATGTCATCGGCAAACCTCAAAGTTTTTATTTCTTCTCCATGGATTTTAATACCTACTCTGAACTTTGAACTTTTCTTTTGTTTCCTTTACTGCTTGCTCAATATACAGATTGATAGCATCAGGGAGAGGCTACAACCCTGTCTCACTCCCTTCCCAACCACTGCTTCCCTTTCATGCCCCTCGACTCTTATAACGGCCATCTGCTTTCTGTACAAATTGTAAATAGCCCTTCGCTCCCTGTATTTTACCCCTGCCACCTTCAGTATTTGAAAGAGAGTATTCCAGTCAACATTGTCAAAAGCTTTCTCTAAGTCTGCAAATGCTAGAAACGTAGGTTTGCCGTTCTTTAATCTTTCTTCTAAGATAAGTCATAGGGTCAGTATTGCCTCACGTGTTCCAACATTTCTACGGAATCCAAACTTATCTTCCCCGAGGTCGGCTTCTACCGGTTTTTCCATTCGTCTGTAAAGAATTCGTGTTAGTATTTTGCAGCTGTTGCTTATTAAACTGATAGTTCGGTAATTATCACATCTGTCAACATCTGCTTTCTTTGGGATTGGAATTATTATATTCTTCTTGAAGTCTGAGGGAATTTCGCCTGTCTCATACATCTTGCTCACCAGATGGAAGGGTTTTGTCAGGACTGGCTCTCCAAAGGCTGTCAGTAGTTCTAAGGAATGTTGTCTACTCCCGGGGCCTTGTTTCAACTTAGGTCTTTCAGTGCTCTGTCAAACTCTTCACACAGTATCACATCTCCCATTTCATCTTCATCTACATCCTCTTCCATTTCCATAATATTGTCCTCAAGAACATCGCCCTTGTATAGAACCTCTATGTACTCCTTCCACCTTTCTGCTTTCCCTTCTTTGCTTAGAACTGGGTTTCCATCTGAGCTCTTGATATTCATGCAAGTGGTTCTCTTTTCTCCAAAGGTCTCTTTAATTTTCCTGTAGGCAGTATCTATCCTACCCCTCGTGAGATAGGCCTCTACATCCTAACATTTGTCCTCTAGCCATCCCTGCTTAGCCATTTTGCACTTCCTGTCGATCTCATTTTTGAGACGTTTGTATTCCTTTTTGCCTGCTTCACTTACTGCATTTTTGTATTTTCTCCTTTCATCAATTAAATTCAGTATCTCTTCTGTTACCCAAGGATTTCTACTAGCCCTCGTCTTTTTACCTACTTGATTCTCTGCTGCCTTCACTACTTCATCCCTCATAGCTACCCATTCTTCTTCTACTGTATTTCTTCCCCCCATTCTTGTCAATTGTTCCCTTATGCTCTCCCTGAAACTCTGTACAGCTTCTGGTTCTTTCAGTTTATCCAGATCCCATCTCCTTAAATTCCCACCTTTTTGCAGTTTCTTCAGTTTTAATCTACAGTTCATAACCAATAGATTGTGGTCAGAGTCCACATCTGCCCCTGGTTCCTAAATCTCTGTCTTACTATTATATAATCTATCTGAAACCTGTTAGTATCTCCAGGCTTCTTCCATGTATACAACCTTCTTTCATGATTCTTGAACCAAGTGTTAGTTATGATTAAGTTATGCTCTGTGCAAAATTCTACCAGGTGGGTTCCTCTTTCATTTTGTCCTCCCAATCCATATTCACCTACTACTTTTCCTTCTCTTCCTTTTCCTACTATCGAATTCCAATCACCCATGACTATTAAATTTTCGTCTCCCTTCATTACCTGAATAATTTCTTTTATCTCATCATATATTTCATCAATTTCTTCATCATCTGCAGAGCTAGTTGGCATATAAACTAGTACTACTGTAGTAGGCGTGGCCTTGTTGTCTATATTGGCCACAATAATGCGTTCACTATGCTGTTTGTAGTAGCTTACCTGCACTCCTATTTTTTATTCAATATTAAACCTACTCCTGCATTACCCCTATTTGATTTTGTTTTTATAACCCTGTATTCACCTGACCAAAAAGTCTTGTTCCTCCTGCCATCGAACTTCACTAATTCCCACTATGTCTAACTTTAACCTATCCATTTCCCTTTTTAAATTTTCTAACCTACCTGCCTGATTAGGGGTTCTGACATTCCACGCTCCGATCCGTAGAACGCCAGTTTTCTTTCTCCTGATAACTAAGTCCTCCTCATCCAGACTGTTGCCCCTGCAGCTACTGAACAGGCTGCTGCGCCTCTTCAGGAACCACACATTTGTCTGTCCTCACAACAGATACCCCTCCGTTGTGGTTGCACCTATGGTATGGCTATCTGTGTTGTTGAGGCACGCAAGCCTCCCCACCAACGGCAAGGTCCATGGTTCATTGGGGCAGGGGGGGGGGGGGGGGGTTTACAACATAGGATAAAACAAAATGCTTTCCTGTTTTAGACAGTATGGTACCTGCTATTGGGATTAAAAAATGTCGGTTTCTTTTAATCCATGTTCTCTACAGTACTTATTACTGTAGATTCATTGTGTGTACAGTTGTCTGTTTATCATGTCTGGATTCAAACGTAAACACGTAACTCTTTCACTATATCACAAATTAGCAGTGCTACAAAGACTGGACGAAGGAGAATCGCTCCAAAAAATGGCAGAGGAACTGAATGTAGGTGTTACGACAATTAAGGATTAGAGGAAGAATCGGAAAGACATTGAATCCTATACAGCTATGAAACCTACACTTTAACTGCTTGATAACACATTGTGGATGTGGTTCTGTCAAGAAAGATGGAAAGGAACTCCAATATCCGGGCCAATTCTAAAACAGAAAAAGGGCGATAGTTTTGCACAAAAAACAGGAAGCTGAAAGTAAATTTGCTGCCAGTGAAGGCTGGATTGATCATTGAAAAACTTGTCATGGTGTCTGATTTGTGTCTATTTACGGTGAAAAACTATCTGCGGATGCCGCAGCTGCTAAGGAGTTTTCTGTTAAGTTTCAAGAAATTGTAGAAGAAAATGAACTGTTACCCTGCCAAGTGTATAACATCGATGAGACAGGGCTGAACTATAAAATGTAGCCAACAAAAACGCTCGCAGTTTCAAATGAATCTGTGGTAGGAACGGAACTTATAAAAGATAGAATAACAGTCACTCCTTGCAGCAACGCAGATGGTACCCACAAGCTCCCCTTGTTCGTCATTGGCAAATCTAAGGAGCCAAGGACGTTCAAAAATATAAACTTATCTTCCTTGCCAGTTTATTACCGCAATCAAAAATCTGCTTGGATGGACTGCAACGTTTTTAAATCCTGGTTTTTCAATGAATTTGTGCCATCAGTCGAAAAAGACTTGAAGCAAAAAAAATTTGCCTGTTCGTGCTCTACTGCTGTTGGATAATGCACCGTCACATCCATCGCAGAAAGTATATCAGCTCAATCTTGGAAAAATCTGAAGGAGGTAATAACTTATTTGAGGTAATGAAATCCCTGAACATCAAAGATGCTATCTACACAATCACTGCAGCATGGGATGAACTGAAACCTGACACACTGCGGAAATCACGGCGGAAGCTTTGACCACAAGTTATGACCGAAAATGAGCATACCGAAGATGAGCAAAACAATGGCGCACTGGAAATCGTTAAAAATCTACAAACTCTGGAGCCAAACGTCCCTGCCAATGAAGTTGAGGAGTGGATCAACGAATGTGACAAAGACTGTGACACTTCTGAAGAGCTCAATGACGACCAGATTGTTGCCGCTGTTAGCCAGGAAACTGTGAACGAGGACTCGGATGGCGAAGACGAACCCTCCACCTGGATTTCACACAACGATGCAAAACACGCTTTTGACAACGCCCTTCAATACATCGAGCAGAATCCAACTTCACATCCAATGGACGTTTTGTGGATGAAAATAAAAAGGAGGGACACTGCAGCTAAATCTAGAATAGCATCTGCTAAACAAAAATGTATCACCAACTTTTTTCCAAGTAATTTGTTTTCGTTTTTACTGTAAAAACAATGCATACAGTATAATCATTTCTTAGTTTATACATACAGTAGTTTATTTCTTTGTAAAAAATTTCTTTTTTATATACAGTGCTATAAACATTTTTTAGTTTACAGTATACATCGTTTATACGTTATTAAGTACAGTACAGTACTGTAATTTGTTTGTCGTTTTTACTTTTAAAACCAATACATATTGTAGTGTGTGTAGACTTTTTTAGTTAATATATTGTTTAACACTGTGTAAAAAATATCTTTTTATATTACTGTAGACGTCTTTTGGTTCTTAAAGCGTTTAATTTTTTGTACTAAATGTCTTTTTATATTTTTTGCAATAAATATTAGATTTTTCGGATAATCCGACCTTTTTTTCGTCCCGAACATGGTCCCGGTCCCGAAGGTGAAGGATTAGAGGGGTTCTACTGTAATCAAAGGTTTGTATAAGAAGTCAAAACCAATCCATGAAAGATGTAACACTAGGATGCTCATTGTCACTACTGATGTTTATTTTGTACTTTGAAAAGGCAATGAGGGAAGCAAAGGACTATTATTGTTTATGAAGGATGGAAGGTTAGCACAATACGATTAATTGGTAATGCAGCAAAGATAGCCAAGAGTGAACAGGAATTGGTTTTGTGCTAAATGTAAAAGAACGTGTGCTAGATGTACGTTAGGATAGGCACGTAAACAAGAAAAAGGTCTCACAGGATGACATGCTGAAGGCTTAAGTGTTACATCTGGGAAAGAGATTCTTGAAAAGAACCTGGGTAGCAGGAACGATAAACATGATATGTACATGGAAGGCATCAAAGCAAGGACAAGGTGAAAAAGGCAATTAGTACCTAATCTCCAAGAATGTAAAAATCGTGTCTAGTTTCGAATTCATCAGAATAAGTTCGGTCAGAAGCCCACTAAGAAAAAAATACCACTCATAAAACGAATTACAATTGGCGCATAGCATCAGAATGTACGTATGAAGATACACATATAACCATAATCAGTTATTTTAAATGACTGAATCTCCAGGTTGGAGTATCCCCCAATGTAAGGAAAAGATAAGATTACTACTTACCATAAAGATGACATGTTAATTTGTAGATAGGCATAATCAGAAGACACCTACACATTAGCTTTCAGCCACAGCCTTCATCAGAGAAACACACAACATTCATTCATACAATCCAGGAAACCTCATGCACACATGACCATAAACTCGAGCAGCTCGAACCAGAATGAAATTGTCACATGGAATGAAAGCAGCAGTCAGGAGTGGGTGGGACTGCTGGAGTTGACAGTCAAGTGTGCATGAGGTGTGTTCGCTTGTGTGAATGAATGGTATGTGCTTCTCTTTTTTTTTTCTGATGAAGGCTGTGGCTGAGCATCTCTTAATTGTGCATGTCTGCAACTTAACAGCTCATCTTTACTGTAAGCAGTAATCTGTCTTTTCCTTCTACTGTTAACTTGAAGTTACACACATCCGGTAACAATTCATGTCTCATCTTAAAAATGATTTTTGACTATAAGATTATGACTCTGCTACTGTGAACGATGTGTACCTCACTTCACAGACATTTTATTATTGGTTGGTTGGTTTGTGGGGGTTGAAGGGACCAGACTACAAAGGCCATGGGTCCCTCATTTTATTATTATAGACTGATATTAATAGCAGATGAAATATTACTTTAATTAGTAATAGAACTAATATAAAATAGCAAATTCTCCATTTGTATCATTCCATTCTAATGCCACTACAGACTAGCTGCTTGAGTGCTAACGTTGCTTCAGCTGTCAAAAGGCCGCAAATTTTTTTCCCTATAGAGTTTCATGACTCTTCATCTTAGACTGTGGTATGATCATGATTTAAGATATTAACAGTGATACTGTACTGACCAAAAAAGCATTGGAATATTCTACCTACAAAAAATCTCACATTTGCTAATGACACTCTGAGTCCAGAACTTCAATAGATAACTTAACTGCATCAGAAAAGGGTGTATTACTATGGAACAATGTTAAAACACATCTGACCTTTCCAAGAAAAAGAGCATCAGATAACCATAGCTATAGGTGTTTCTACTACTCGCATAGCCATGTTTCTTATGGCTATTTGTATACTGTACTTTATATGTGTTTGAGGTGTAAAGCTGGCACTCCTCCATACCTACCTTTGCACCAGATTCCTGCAGAATGCCATAAATAAGATGTAGGAACTGAAACAAATTAAACCAATATATTTAATTAAATAACTGCATGTACAATGAAAAAGATCTCGACTGCAATGGAGAATAAAACTAAGGTGTAAGTGGAACAACTAATGTGAGTCACCCTCTTGAGATATTTACTGGGATTGCGTGGAATCATCTAGTGTCCATGTAATCCATATAAATTGCAGTTGTTACGGGTAAACAACAGTAAAATTAAGGACAAATTTCTTGAAGAAGAAAGGATTGTTAAACAGCTAATTTGATTCCCAGGTGTGGGTATAAATTTTGAAAGCTATTACATGGCACAGATGGCAGATAATCACAATATATAATTATCTGGAGAATGCAAGGAGTGCTATCTTACAAAGTCAGGACAGCATTATTAATACATTGTCACATCTGAGCTGTAACCAAGAAGTACAAATGATGATACAGTACGACAGAGCCTAATGCATCATTGTTTGAGCCTTGCACTATGGGGCCATAATATGTAACATCCTAGCTCAGCCCCTCCATGGTGCCCTAGCAGCGATGGAAAATCTGAAGGTGAGGAGGAGATTAGCATTTAGTGTTCTATTGACAATGAGGTCATTAGAGATGGAGTACAAGTTCAGATTACAAAAGATGGGGAAGGAAATTGGGCGTGCCTTTTCAAAGGAACCATCCAGCATTTGCCTGAAGAGATTTAGTGAAATCAAGGAAAACCTAAATCTGGACAGCCAGACATGTGTTTGAACTGTCGTCCTCCCAAATGCGAGTACAATGTTCTAACCAGTGAGTCACCTTGCTCTGTGAAGGCAAGGGGAAATGAAAATGACAGATACCATGGTGGGGATGCTGACACCTCTGGATAATAAGGGCATATGACTGCATCACCAGCAGTGCTGACATTATGTCCAGCTTGAATAAAACCATTTTTGAAGCCTCAGTATCAGAGTCTTGTCATCCCATCTGCAGCTTCTAATTCTGACAGAATGGTATGTGCTACCTGCTGCTGAGAAAAACTTAGCCTCCAAGATCACAGCCAAGGCTGAGCTGTAGTGTGACTTAGCTGCTACGAGCTGCCAGTGCTGTTTGGCCACTCCCTTGATTGAAGATCTGGCCAAGCATGGGCGTCCCACTGGTGAAGGACCATACTGAGTGACAATCTGTTGGGCGAGACATCAGAGTATCACATCCCTGGCTGCACGTTGTGTTGCTGATTTGAGCACTACGGTTCCACCTTCATGATACCCCTGTGTGATATGCTGTCGGCACCCGCTTAAGTACGTGTCCTTCTTTGAGAGCACTGGGGCGGGCTACACTAAATGCCAGTTGGCCGTGGTAGGCTTGCACCAACAGACTCTTGTTTCCCGGTCACCTGCACGAGACCACTGCTGGGTCCTGACCTGCACAACAGGCACAGCCGACAAGGCTGCCATGTCTGCATTCCTCGTTTCACTCGAGTGTGAGAACCAGTAGGCCTAATGCTGTCCAAGAGAAGACAATCTGTACTATAAAATCACTAGTAATAAATAAAATTCCAGATTAAACTGTTTCACTGATGCCCTAGGGCATACAACAGCCATTCACACCAGCTCCCAAGATTGGCCTCCTGCACTAGTAGCATCACTACCCCATCTGCTTATTTTCCACCCCCACTAAAAATCCTGACCTTAGGGGTTACCGCTACGGTATTGGGTTAAACTACTACACATTTTAGCCATGTAAATGTTAAGAATAGTGATTTTTCAGAGCCCTCGTGACTACAGTAGATGTTGAGCCCCAATAGCAGATCCATTTGTTAAATACTTGTCCAATGTAGGATCATTTGTGAAAGAATACTTGAAATCACTGTTTCTGGTAATACTGTATTGATAGTGAGCAAAGAGATACTTTTACTTTCCAATTGTCATACTAATACACAAAACTGCCCGTTTTGGACATAAGCCATCTTATGAGTATTTCACCATCAGTCACTTAGGTCCATCAAGTTGAAATAAAAGTTCAAGACACACCACTGTTAAATGATTTGTGCATTTTACATATTTTGCTTATTTTACTTAAATTTATTTGCTGTATCATTGGGCTCCACCTTGTTTTCCTGTTAGTTCTCTCCCTCTGCCCCAAATTTTGGATTCATATGCAGTTATTAAAGTTTTTCCTTTTTGAATCACCTTTCCTTAACACTCAGGTCCAACCTGGTTCGTTACTTTCTCCAGATTAACCTGGAGAGGTCATATTTGGACTGGCAGCCCTCATATCATATGATTATAACTAAATATGCTGATGTGTGTATTTGCTGAGTCACAGAGAGGCACATCAAAAAGACTGTTCGAAAGTTCGCTTTCGGTTAACAAGGCCTTTGTCAAAAATAGCTAACACACACACACACGCACCCACACACGCACGCACGCAGATGCAACTCACACATACACGATCACAGACTCTGGCAGCTGGAGCCACATTTGAGTCTAGCTCGAGCTGCCAGGTGTGTGTGTGTGTGTGTGTGTGTGTGTGTGTGTGTGTGTGTGTGTGTGTGTTTAACTTTGCGTGAGTGTGTGCTTGTGTTTATGTTGTCTATTTCTGACAAAGGACTTGTCTGAAAGCTAACTTCCCGACAGCCTTTTGGTGTGCCTTTCTGTGACTCAGCATCTCAGCTATCCTCTTCATTATATTGTTACATTCCATCCTGGATTTTCCATTGTTTGATGTATGTATTTGAGTTACATGAATGAATGTCAATGAAAATTACAACTGTTAAACTGTTATGTAATTAACAAGTTGTACAACATCATTGCTCAATACTAATAATATATACAATGTACAGATGAGTAAAAATGTCCATGACTTCTGGTTCATTAAAGCCTTCCATACATCATCAGTTCTTCCAGTAAAATACCGAAAACATCGTATTTATGTCAATAAATATAAATAATGAGAAAAACATTGGAAAGGAACATTTTTATACCACAGGAGAAACTCGTGAAATGCACCTACGTTTCATTCCTGCAATGCCATTAAAAATATGAGAATCTTTTATACTCTGCAGTTGCACGAAAGAGTGCAGAATGCTCCTCAAGAACCATACTTCAGTTAACTGTTTAAACACAATGCTGTTGCTAGTTCTGTATTTTTAAAATATGTTCTTAGTCCTTGCAACACTCAGAAATTTGAGAAAAAACACCTGCTTACAACATTGACATTTCTTTCAGCATAAAGTTTTCACTTGACTTTTGACATGTTGAAACAGTTAGCCTCATACAGTCAGCGACGAATGATATGAAAACAGCTTCTTCGAAAATTATGCTGATGTTCCTCCGTGGGCATTGGTGACTGGTTGTGATCCATTCTGTTGTACTTGGGTGATTTGCTGTTGGTTCCTCAAAGCTGCACGTGCCTGTAGATGCTTATTTTTAATTCTCTCCAGTTCATTCACCCTACTTCTTGCGTGTTCTAAACGATGCCATGCCATTTGAAGTACCTTCTGTGAGGCATAGCCTGATCCTTCATGAGGCTGTCCTATAAAGAGAAAACAAATCTGTCAAAATTTTAAACTAAATGTGACAGAATTTATTATTATTAAACTCAAAGTTTTCTTTCGGTACAGTGGATAATTACCGTATTTACTCGAATCTAAGCCGCACCTGAAAAATGAGACTCGAAATCAAGGAAAAAAATTTTTCCCGAATCTAAGCCGCACCTGAAATTTGAGACTCGAAATTCAAGGGGAGAGAAAAGTTTTAGGTCGCACCTCCAAATCGAAACAAAGTTCGTCTAGTTGTAATATGAGACAAAATTTAGGTCGAATGAATGACGATACAGCTGCAGTAGTTTGGTTCGAGTCGTAAGCTTAGCAGTTACGGTTTACCAGGTAGCCATTGCTACGCGTCACGCGCTCCGTCCGTATTTATACGGATATCCTTCCTTTTTCACGTGCTTGTCTGGTTTGAATTGATTGCTTATTTTTCTTTGATCTGATAAGTGCCGTTCTCTTTATTATAGGTGTTTACATCACTCCAAGCTGAAAATGCATTACTGCACAGTGTCATGCATTGTTTGTCGCATTCTGATAGTGCGTGTTTACAGCCTGTCGCCGCTCGCGGCGTGGCTTGCTTTTGTGCGCGCTACCGCCGCTTGCAAATAAAAAATAGAGAGGAGTCGTCTCATTAGCGAAACATTTGTTGTTACTTACACTACTGCTTTCTTTGATAATGATCAACAAGAACCAAATAACAGACTGCGTATGATAGATGATGATCTGAACGAAATTTTAGCGAAAATTTTTCTCCGTTCCAAAATCTTCGCAGGCGCCTCTTTAATTCATTACATTCTGCACAGGAAAGAGACATCTTAGATTTAAAAATCTAGTCAGTTGCCGTGCTTCATTTCTGACTGTATCACTATCAGGCATAAGAATAATACGAATATAAACATGACATGATATGTATATTCTTCCCCCGTTTGCTGTTGTCTCACTCTAGTTTCGTAGTTTATTAGGCAGACAGGATTTAAATGAGATAGTAGCAAACACGAAACAATACATGGCAAAATGTTTATATTCGTATTAATCTTATGGCGAAAAGAATACTACATGTGATTCACAATTCATAAAAGCTCCTATTAGCAACCATCGCTTCTCACAGGTAGGAAAAAATTCAGAACGTAGAGTTGGCCATATTGACAAACATCCCAAACAGTCTTGCCAGTCGGATTTTCGTAGTACATTGAAATGCTGCTACATTCGAAGATCAACAATACAGAATTTGTATTTACTTCGTTGGATAATGTACCAAAATGCAGTGGTCGAAACTCTGGGCGGAGGAAATAGGCTCGTCTTCCACTTTTTTTTTTTTAATTTATATACTGACGCAGAGATTTTGGTGCCAGTATGTATCTTTGTGCCTACAAAGCATGCCTGTGTGGCGCTACATATGTTCGACGGCAGAACTTAGTTGTGGCGGCACCCACCAACATTTTTCAGACCTCCCGCTTGCTTTGCACTCGATTCTAAGCCACAGGCGTTTTTTTGGATTACAAAAACCGGAAAAAAAGTGCGGCTTAGATTCGAGTAAATACGGTACCTACTCTGCACATATATAGCTAAAAAGGTACATCTTTTGCAGCTTATGTTTCTGACATTTATGAACAAGCGTAAAAATCTTCACAATTCTGTAGGGTCATAAGTGAAGTTGGAATATTAGATATCAAGTTACATGCTTATAGGAAAGTGGTTCACACATATGGCTACAAAATGCAGGGTTCCAGAGCTGCTCTCATAAAAGCAAGATTTGATTTGTTGTTTGTCCTATTTCCACACTGTCACCTGTGGCATCAACACATTTTATAGTTCATGTTTGACATTGTTCTGCAGAGATATACGTAATCATTAGTGATAACACTGGGCTCATGCTGCAACCATAGATTGTGGACACAATGTGTCAGTTAAATTGTGAGACCAATCTATGTTCTCTCTGAGACATTAGAGAATGTTTACAAAGCAACCAACCATTTTTCTCTGCAGTGCCTTTCCATCGAGAACCCCCTGTTTATTGGGGAAAAAAATTACATGTATCTGATACTTCTTATGGTTAATAACACCAACAGGAAATACACTAACAGCAATTTGACACAAATTGTTGAGATCAAGAGAAAATTGATGTTTTTTGGATGGTGAGTCTGCTTTTCTTGGGACTCAGAGTAACTGCTGCAGAAAAGCATGCTTCTGAAAATGAAATGAGACAGATATTAAAGATTTTGCAAATTGCACACTTCCAAGTTTGTTTGTTTGTGTGGGTGTGGCAAGGGGGGGGGGGGGGGGGTTTAAAGCTAGCACTAAATATCATTCCAATACACATTTTACTATCCGACATTCAAGTTTCTTGTTTAAGATGTTCTTTGTAGGCACAGTCGATGGCACATTCCTTGACTTCCAGAAACCATTCAATGTGGTTCTGCACTGATGCCTAGTGTGCAAAATATTTACATACAGAATCAGTGAATAAGTATTCAACTAGAATAAACAGAGCTCAGTCCATCATTCTTAACAGGAAAGCAACATATTTTGTGTGTGTGTGTGTTGCAAATTCTGGCATATGTTCCCCAATATAAATAAAGATAATGTAATAATGAAAACAAAAACAATATGTAATGTAATGCACATAAATGTATGAAAAGTTCTGATACTGCTTGGCTGTGCAATTGGACTGGGTCATAATTATCAATTATTTACAGGCATCTGCAACTACAGGTATAAGATAAAAAGATCACAAAAATCTACTGGTGAGGACAGTAGATGCCATGTTCTGTACTAGGACTGTTGATATTTTTAAAAAATATTGGGAATCCGATACATCAATATTTAAAAAAGTATCATTATCAGCCCTTGATATATAGGAAAAAAGTATCAATATATCAATGGAAAGAAATATAGATGTACATGCCTACAAAAATATCAGCTGCACATTGTAAATATACTGCTGGTTTTAGAGCTGTATATTTAAGTGTTGATGAAAGTAAAATTATGTTCTACTAAAATTTTGAAAGAACGGTTTCAAGCATTTACTGAAAATTGTGAAAAAATATAATATAAAATAAAAATATAGGCACCTGATATAGCCTTTTCAATATTGATATATCAGCAAAAAAATAATCACTGATATATATTCATATTTTTTGGAAAAAAATAATGATATATTGATATTTTATCAACAGCCCTATTCTCTACAAATACACTGGAACACGATACTTGTTTCTATACTGGATCTCAATGAAATTTGTGTATGCAAAGCCTTTAGTGAGAGTGTCATACTAAGAGAGAGACATTAAAAAATATCTGCTGTCCCAGAAACTTGGTTTCTGCGCAATGACACTGGTCCATTTCACAATTACACTCTAAGCAGTGCATAGTGACAGCTGATTTTCTTGGTTGCTTTATTTTGGGCATGTCACTGATTTCCACTGCACTTCTCCTGGATTGTTCTAATAGTCTATTCCACATAAGACAAGCAACTTTCACATGGAATGTGATACACAATACTTCTCAATTTGGATGGAGTCCAGGCAGCAAGGAGGCATAACAACACAGTTCACGGTACTTGAAGATGAAACTTTCAGAAGGAAGAGAGATAACAAAGGGAAATAAGGATTAACAAGTCAGCAGCAGATGAGATTTGAGAACTAAGACATTAGAACTGAAAGAAAGAGCTTGAACAAGTCAGAAACAGTGGAAGAAGATATACTAAAAAAAAAAAAAAAAAAAAAAAAAAAACTGAAAAACATCACATGTTCATTGTGGAGAAGGAATTGGATGAGGAGGAGGAACAAGTGAAAGAAAAGGACCAAAAAAGCAGTAAATGGGAGCAGGGTAACAGAAAAAAATGATGAGATGATGAAGTATGGGGGGAGGAGATATGGAATATTGAGATAAACAATAGGAGAGATCAACTGAAGTTGAGGCCACATGACTACTTACAAGAATCAAGCATATACTATCCGAAAAGTTTTGTCGTATTGATTCTAGAAGAAATAATCTGAATGGCCAGTGTAATGATGGATACAGGGTGATTATAATTAAACTTTCAAAACACTGCAGAAATAACACCACCGGTCAGAATGAGGTTAAACTGCAATGAAATATTATCGGAGAAGGGGAAAAACGTATGGGAAAAGAAAAAAAAAAAATAGTGTGAAAACTGATCAATAGGTGGTGCTGCATGTGTCAGAATACGTAAATGAAAACACTTGTCATGCGCATGACCCTCTGAAGTCTGTATAAACACATCGGATACATGGCTTTTCTCCTTTTGCGTCTGCAACGTCCATCATGACTGTCACAATGCAGGATCATGCTCTGCCTGTAAAGCTGTATTATGAGAATGATGACTGTGCACATGTAGCTTTGGAGAAGTTCTGGACACTAAAGAGTTTGAAAAAAGGTGTCGGTACGATGACTGCTGTGGGTCTAGAGAAAATGATTTGGAAATTCGAAAAGATGGATTCTTTTGGTGTGCAACCTGGTAGAGGGAGGAAACGAATTGATTAAACGTCAGCGGAAGCTGTGGCTACAGCAAAGCAGGAGGAGACGAGTGGTGATTTGCAAATGCGTAGTGCATGGAGAATTTCTGAACATTAGATATACCCCTGAGCATGGTGCATAAAATCCTACGAAACATCCTTCTTTGCTATCCATTCAAAATTACCCATGTGCATGAGTTGCTTCCTGCCAGCAAGAGAGACCTTTACTTTAGAATTTCTTGCCCACATGGAAGTGGACAATGATTGGCCACTGAAGATCTTGTGGGCAGAAGAAACCAACTTCCATCTGACAGGGTATGTCAATACACAGAATTGTCGAATATGGGCAATGGAAAATCCACACACAAATCAACCAGTACCACTTCATCCTGAAAAGGTCACTGTGTGTTGCAGGTTTACGACGACATTTATCATACGGCCATATTTTTTCGAAGAGACAGGTGCTTCCGGTCCTGTTACCTGTACTGTCACTGGTAAGCACTATCTATGAGTGTCTTTAGCGCAACCATGTAATTCCAGCTCTCCAACAGTGTGAATGTGTGGATGGGATACTTTTTATGCAAGATGGCGCACCTCCACACATTGCAAATCCAGTTAAGCAGCTGCTGAAGCGCCATTTTGAAAATGCTACAATTATCAGCCACCATTTCCCTACAGCCTGGTAGTCCCAATTACTTGACCTTAATCCGTGTGACTTCTGGCTGAGGGGCTATCTGAAAGATGATGTGTTCAGTGTTCCGATTGCAAACTTAGCTGCACTGAAGGCACGCATTGCGCAACACAGTATGAACGTGACCCCGGAAACATTCGATCAGTTGTGGAACGTGCTGTTTCTCGATTTCATCTTGTTCCAGAAAACAGTGGACAGCATACTGTTTGCGCCAGTCACACGGAAATTAATAATTCAATTTGATTTTGATTGATGCTTTTTATGCA
This sequence comes from Schistocerca serialis cubense, assembly GCF_023864345.2. Taxonomy (NCBI): domain Eukaryota; kingdom Metazoa; phylum Arthropoda; class Insecta; order Orthoptera; family Acrididae; genus Schistocerca; species Schistocerca serialis. The sequence goes on from NC_064639.1 coordinate 463,927,384, forward strand.
ACTTTTTGCCTCAGGACAATTAAAAACTGATGTGATTGATGCTTTTTATGGGGTTTTTAGCCTCAGAACAATTAAAAACTGATTTTTCCCATCCAACATGAAATGACCTTGCCACGGTGGATGGGCTTACGTAACTAACAGTATCACACCTGTACACCCATGCACACTGAGTAGCACAGTTTGTTTAATGTCAAACATACATCTTGGGCATTGTTGTAGGATTCGTTTGTCATTTGTAGTTGACCACAATTAAATTATAATGCTTACAGCGCCATCTATTGCTACATTTTTTAATTATTTATTTTTCTCCTGCCATATGTTTTCCCCACTTCTCCGATAATATTCCGTTGCAATTTGGCATCATTCTGACCTGTGGTGTTACTTCTACAGCAGTGTGAAAGTTTAATTTTAATTATAATCTCCCTGTATATCAAAGTCATACATATTACAATCCAACAACAGCTCATTTTGTCAAATATTTTACAGTAAAATGGAATTTTCATCAGGGGATCAGGGGGCACAAGGGGGATGGGATGCAGGAGCTTTACATGTCAGCCATGATAAGATCAACACAAAGAAAACCCTTCCTGACCTCCATAGCTGTACCCTCTATGCAGTACACTAGTACGTCTGCCTCTCAAAAGCACAAGTGGTTATTGGAGAGTATTAAATAGATTTATTTTCATGTGGGTGCAGAATACCTGAGGAATGTTGATCCAGAGGGACAAGATATTCGTGTTTGCTAGTAAGGAGTGTGATGCTATGGTTTGGGGAAATGTCTTCCAATACTAGTGAAATGATCCTGGATCTTGCTGTCAAGTACAGCCACTACTTAGATTTTGAATAAAAATCATCAGCAATGGGGGCTGAAAACTTTCGTTGAAAGGAGTGGCCCTCATTTGCCAACAATCATGTCACAACAGAGGTTCGCGGCACCCTCTTGCCTTTTGGGTTGCAAATTGCCCCTAAAAGCAGAACTGTCAGCAATGATCAGTGGTATAAGGATGCAGAAGACAACGAAGATCAATCCATTAATGAACACAATATGTACGAGGGTGGTTAAAAAGTTCTCAGAATCACCAAGAGAGGTCAGCACTAGCGCAACGAATTGTTCATGTGATATTCATTGGACTGTTGCCTGTAAACACATGCCACGTTAGTGGTTTTGGAAGATAGCTGTGGCGGTGGCATGGCTCTACTAATGTTCCCGCCTAGTGATTTGCGAAGATGAAAAAAAATCTAGATTCGAGCAGTGATTCCCAAGTATTTCATAAAGAAACGTTTGGAAACAAAGGACATTCATGCTGATTTCCAGAATACACAGGGGGACTCTGCTCCTTCATATTCAACTGTTGCTAAGTGGACAAATGAATTTAAATTTCGTTGGGAGACCTTAGATGATGATCCACGCAGTGGTCGGCCAAGATGTGTTACTATTCCTAAAATCATTGCTAAAGTGCATAAAATGGACATAGAAGATCACTGATTGAAAATGTGTCAAATTGCTCACGCCTGCCAGATGTCATCTGAAAGGCTATATCATATTTTAATTGAAGAATTAGAAATGAAAAATTATCTGCAAGATGGGTGCCATGAATCTTGATACTGGATCAAAAATGCATGAGAATGGGCATATCGGAACAATGTTTGGCTCGCTTTAGGAGGAATGAACAAGATTTTTTGTGCCGGGTTGTGACCACAGGTGAAACTTGTGTGCACTACTATATCCCACATACAAAATAACAGTCAAAGCAGTGGGAACATACTGATTCTCCGCCACCAAAGAAAGCAAAGACTATTCCTTCGGCGGGAAAGGTCATGGTATCAGTGTTCTGGGATGCAAAGGGGATTCTGTTTGTAGATTATCTCCCCACTGGGCAAACAATTATTGGAGAATACTATGCCAACCTCCTGAACAAATTGCAACAAAAGATATGTGAAAAAATGCCAGGTTTAGCAAGGAAGAAAGTCAGCTTCCATCAAGACAATGCACCCCCACACACCTGTGCCATTGCCATGGCAAACTTACATGAACTAAGGTATGATTTGTTGCCACACCCACCGTATTCACCAGATATGACTCCGTCAGACTTCCATCTCTTTCCAAAACTAAAAATTTTTCTTGGTGGATGACGATTTACTTCAAACAAAGAACTGATAGCCGGAGTTGACAACTATTTTGCAGACATAGAGGAAACTTATTTTCGAGTTGGAATCAAGGTGCTGGAACATCATTGGAACAAGTGCATTAATCTACAAGGACACTACACTGATAAATGAAAAATGTTTCAGTGGTGTAAGTACTTTTTTTTCTATTCTGTTCTGAGAACTTTTCAAATCAGCCTCGTATCTACAGAAAATGTGGCTTGTAACTGACAACGTGTTGAGATGAGCTCAACACTGGCAAAAGGCTGCAGACTAGTTCCCATCTGGATCTCTGGGGGGGAGGGGGGATGCCTATGAGAAAAAGACTGAAAAAATAACATTAACGGACCTGAATGAGGAATGTCAGAAGTATGAACGTAGTAGAGAACCTAGAAAATCTGAATCTAGATGTAGTATGGATAAATGAAGTTCATTGGTAAGAAGATACAGGTATATGATAAGGTGAATATAGGATATCAGCATCATCAGAAAATGGAAAAACAGTAGTAGCAATCATTACAAATAGGTAGGGAGGGCCAAGATTGAGTCTGTGAATGGATCAGTGATAGGATTAGTCTCCTAAGAATTGAAGCCTAACCAATGCCAAATCTATGGTTCAGATACAAATTCTGATGTCACAAATAGAAGACAAGAGAGATAGGAAATGGGAGGGAAGGAGGAAGGCAGAAGGGGGAAGGAGGGAGGTAGGAGGAGGAGGAGGGAGGGATGGAGGGGGGGAGGGAGGGGGGGGGAGAGGGAGAGGGAGAGGGAGAGAGAGAGAGAGAGAGAGAGAGAGAGAGAGAGAGAGAGAGAGAGAGAACTCATGGAGAATTGTAACACTACAGTAGGAGAAGGAATAGGAGTAATGGAAGAATAAGAGTTCAGGAGCAGGAATGAGAGGAAGAATGACTTCTTGATTTCTGCAATAATTTTCAGCTAGTAATAGCTAATACACTGTTCGAAAATCATAAGAGGAGAAGGTATACTTTGACCGTACTCCTTTGTACCGTCTCCCTAGACAGGAAGCTACCAAGTGAATTACGTAAGATACGACAAAGATCATGAAATCAGATATTAGAATGTAAGGCTTTGTAATGTACCAGGCTAGTTAATAACCTGAACCCTGTGTTTAATGTACAGTCCAATACACAGGTTGTGTGTAAGAAAAATGTTTTGTAATCACAGTTAACTTTTGTCATTCGTAATTTTGGAATTTTACCAGCTTGCAAATGTAATTAGCCTTTATATATATTATATACACTGTTGGATATCAGATTGTTATTATTTTACATAAAACCACTTTTGCAGAACATTTTGGAAGATAGCATGCTAACTTGAAATTAACTTAAAATTATAAGTTATGTTGCTCTGTATTTGTCCAAGACAAGGTGAGAATACTAGTATCAAGATTAACTTTGTAATTAAGCAGTAAATATCTTTCAAGATCAATTGTTTGAGAAACATATACCATCAATTTTCATACTGAGAATGTATTACTACTGAAATTCTGTATATGTAAAAGATTTTATTGCATTTTGTAAAACTAAATTCTGCACCTTGACTCTTGTACAATTGTAACTTATAATTAAATGTATATTTTAATAATAATTTCAGAATCTGATTGTATGTTATTTATAGTCTGGCGGCGGCACCCATCATGAATCTATACCAGTTGTTAGTATGTCAGTTGTGGTATTTGTTGCCTGTATGTGAGCCTCTTAATCCCTGTAACTTCTTCCTGAATCTGCATTCTCTATTCATTCATTTCATCTCTTTGCCCCCTCTATGATTTTGACCCCCCCCCCCCCCCCTCCCCGCTTTCCTACAGTAGTCAGAATGTGCTCTATCAACTGATCCATTCTCCTTGTCAGTTTGAGACAAATTTCTTTTCTCCCCAAATCTATATGGTACCTCCTCATCAGTTAAGCCTTCTACTCATCTAATTCTGAGTATTCTTCTGCAGCACAACATTTCACGAGCTTCTATTCTCTTCATGTCTAAGCTGTATATCGTCCATGTTTCACTTCCATATATGGATACATTTCGTTCATATACTTCCAGAAGAGATTTCCTGACACTTAATGCAATATTCAATGTTACCAAATTTCTGTTCTTCAGAAGTGCTATCCCTGCGATTGCAAGTCTACTTTTTATAGCTTCTCTACTTTGGCCATCATCAGCTATTTTGTTGTCCAATTATCAAAATTGATCTACTTCTTTCAGTGTCTTGTTTCCCAATCTAACTCCCTCAGCATCATCTGATTTAATTAGACTATATTCCATTATCTTTGTTTTGCTTTTGTTGATGCTCATCTTATATTCTCTCTTCAAGACACTGTCCATTCCTCCAACTACTCTTTCATGTCCTTTACCATTATCTGACAGAATTTCAACGTCATCAGTAAACCTCAAAGTTTTCATTTCTTCTCCATGGGCTTTAATTTCTACTACAATTTTTCTTTTTTTGGTTTCCTTTACTGCCCCTCTCAACGTGCAGAATGAACAACATTGGGGGTAGGCTACAACCCTATTTCACTCCCTTCTCGATCACTGCTTCACTTCCATACCCTCGACTCTTGTAACTGCCTCTGGTTTCTGCACAAGCTGTAAATATCCTTTCATTCCCTGTATTTTAACCCTGCTACCTTCAGAATTTCAAAGAGAGTATTCCAGTCAACACTGTCAAAATCCTACTCTAAGTTCACAAATGCTGTAAACATAGGTTTGTCTTTCCTTAACCTATCTTCTAAGATAAGTAGTGGAGTCAGTGCAGCCTCATTTATACCCACTTTTCTCCAGAATCCAAAGCAATCTTCCCCTAAGTTGGTTTCTATCTGTTTTTCCATTTTCTGTAAAGAATTCATGTTATTTTGCAAGCATGACTTATTAAACTTATAGTTTGGTAATATTCACACCTGTTAGCACCTGCTTCCTTTGGAATTGGAAATACGGTATTATATTCTTTGTGACGTATGAGGGTATATCATACATCTTGCTTACCAAATGGAAGAGTTTTGTCACGGCTGGCTCTCCTAAGGCTATCAGCAGTTCTGGCAGAATGTCGTTTACTCCCGACTTAGGTTTTTCAGTTCTTTGTCAAATTCTTCTCATAGTGTTGTATTTTCTGTCTCATCCCCAGCTACACCCTCTTCCATTTCTATAATATTGCCTTCAAGTACATCTCCTGAGTATAGTTTGTCTACATACTCCTTCCAAATTTCAGCTATTTAGGACTGGTTTTCCATTTCAGCTCTTGATATTTATACAGATGCTCCTCCTTTCTCCAAAGGCATCTTTAATAATCCTGTAGGTGGTATCTGTGTTTGCCCTAGCCATATATGCTTCTAAATCCCTACATTTGTCCTCCTGCCATTTTTCCTTAGCCATTTTACACTTCCTGTCGATCTCATTCATTAGAAGTTTGTATTTCTTCTTGCTTGCATTTTCTGATGTATATTTATATTTCTTCCTTTCATCAATTAAATTCAATATCTCCTGTGTTTCCAAGGAGTTCTACCAGGACTTCTCTTTTCTACTTAGTTGATCCTCTGTTGCATTTGCTATATATCTCTCAAAGCTTCCCCATTCATCTTCTACTGCATTCAGTTACTTTTCCCACAGGGAAGTATCATTTCAAAATTAATTTCATTGCACATTCCTATCCGATCTCACTGCCTCTTAGAATTAAATCACCTGCCTAAAGTCATTTAATGTCAATGATTATGATTATTTGTAAATTGTAATATGGTGATGTAACAACTTATCTAGGAGTAAATACAAATTCTGGTTATAATGACTTATTATGTAGAGCATTTTAAGGGCTCATCTGCGCTTGAAAGTGATAATTTAATTTTTTTAAGCTATCAAAGACATGATATGAAGCACTATCGATAAACAATAATAGTAGCGGTGAAAAAACAGCAAATGTTTTAATATTGTACTTCGGCTTTGTCTCCTCTTGTACTGAGATAATGTTTCTGTGTGGGTGCATTTTGCTATTGCTCCATAACTCCAGACATTTTGTTACATATTCAACATAGTCAGATATAAAGAGGCGCATCGACATACTCATTTATATTAATATCCTGCCAAGCAACAATTATTATTTATATGTAAGTGTCTACTTATAATTTATGTGCATATGTGAGTTCTAAAGTACATATTTCATTAATCTCTATGTCTTTTTCTCATTTTAGTAGTTTTAACAGCGATTTGTCTATTGAATGCAGAATATAGACTGAGAGTAACTAAGGAAATATTTGGTATTGAAGAGTAGCAGAAATGAGCTTAGTGGTAAAATGGTGATGTAATGAAGCCTGAGGCGTATTGTGAATTCTTTGATACAGGTGGGAATCGGTAATTTCATTTTATAAATGCAAAAGTTCATGTAAAACTATACCCACTGAAATATATAATTTCAGGCATAACTGTTAATACCCTATGTGTTTAGAAGAAATTTTGAAGTTTCAGTATAAAATTCTATAATTTTAATTATATTTAGTTTTGCTAAATATTTATCAATTATGTCTGGTTCAAATGTTGTCTTTGTACTTTGTTTTAGTACACTTTTTGGGAAGTTGCAGGGTAATGCAGACAAGTCATGTTTTACGATGCAGTTAAAAGCAGACATTGTCTTTGGAATTAAGAGTTACATTTTGTTATTCTGGCCGTTGAAAAGTTAAAATACAAATACTTGAAGTGCAGATTTCATTTTATAGTTAGTTATTCATCAGAATTTCAGAATCCTAGCACCAGTGGACGTTCTTTGTACAAATCAGACATGTGTACATAATCATACCTCTATAAGAAGACAATGAAACTATTTTCAAGACAATCAGCCAGATAAATAAAAAGTTTTATTTTAGTAAAGTGAGTATACCCTTCAACGCAACTAAACTCAGAATAATGACAAATGTCTGCTCCAAGAACAAAGAGCACACAACTGAACACACAACAGTGAAAGTTAAGTACATAATTTCAGCTTTATTCTCTAATCAGCTTGTCAAAGTAGAGAATAGTGACCAAAAAATTATTAGTTGTGACTCTCATTTGCATGTGAAACACGATTTTGTTGACCTTCATTATTGTCCAAACTTTGAAAATGGCACTGAAAAGAGGTTTAGTTTAGGACTTGTTTGAGAATAATGATTCAAGGTTAGGACTTCAAAATCATACTATGCAAGATTCAGTAGACTCACTACACAAAATGGTCATTAGAACATTTTATGAGAGAGAGAAAAAAGGCTATAAATGTCTTGACAAAACAAGTTTCTCGGGGAACAAGTTTCTCAACACAATGATGTGATCAAAGATGAGTTGGGAAACAAAATTTATGAAAACTGTACTTCCGTTAACTTAGAGCTAGGGAATCAAATTCTGGTATTCCAGCAAGAACTAATCAATCAAATCCAAGATGTTAAAAATAAATTAAGTAATCAAACTGCAGTTGCAAATGACAAAATTGCATAATTAAAGGACAGAATCACAAGCACAGCACCTGGTGTTCAGATTGTTGATCAAAATGTAACTGAACTGGAACTTAATTTGTAAAGTGAAATTTCAGTAGTAGAACATAATCTATGTAACAAAGTTGCACCCGTTAACAACAGGTGAGAAATAAAATTTTGTAATGGAAACTAAGAAGTTGTTAGTGGTGAAAAGACAGTTTGTAAAAAGGACAGTGAATGTAAGAATAGTGCCTCATATTTGCAAAATAATGTGCTTAAGTTTCAAAAACATTTACATACCCCACATGAAGGCGTAGCTGCAAAAAAAATTGTTCACACAGGATTTTATATTTTGTCTAGTATGCTACCAAAAAGCTTTCCTGGGGTTGGTAGTTTACAACCTTTTGATTTCTTGCAACACTGTAAACAAAATTTCATTCCAGACCTGGCTAATAAGACTTAAAATTAAATTCGTGTAAAGATGTTTGAATAGGAAGGCACTACCGTGGGCAATCAGACTTGCATACAAGATTTAATATCTAAACATTTTGAAGAGAGATTCCTTAGCAAATTTTGACCAGAGTTAGAACAAGTTAGAATTAAAAGAGAAATCCTATATGAGCCAAATTACAGAGGACACAGAGAGGGGTAAACAGAACTTCGTAAAAATCAATTGAACCAACCTTTTGACAAACTGACACAAATCAATGCATTGAAAAGAAGGTTACCTGAGAATGTTCAATGGGAGTTGGTGTTTGGGTTTGATGAATAGGTTGACGAGTTCCTAAATTAATTTCATACAGGGCTGTTACAATGGAAATTGGAGAAATAACAATTATTGTGGGAAAAATGAAGGTAATAATCACAGAAACTGAGAAAAATGACCACCAAGAGAATGTGATAACAGAAGGAGACAATGTAACAAGAGATACAAGCTAAGTAACAGAAACTAGAATTGTAGTCAACATCCACGTCAGCACTTCAGTCATGGTGCTAAAATTAATGAGCTGGTAAATCAATGGTCACTCCATTGGAGGTCCACAATGTGAGAGTGAAGAGTAATAATATTAATTCATCAAAAAATAATGGTAACAGATGTACAAGACAGAATGGTTACTAAGACAGAATGATAATTACACTAGAATAACAAGATAATAAAATTAGAGTGGATCAAGAGTTTTGGGGTAGTTTCCGGCAAGACTGGGTTAAATAACAGAACAAAAAAGAAGTAAAAAATCTTAATTATGAACTGTAGGAAAGTGACCTAGAAAACTCTTTCAGTGTTGATACCGGAAAAAGTTGAATGAGATTGGAGATGGTAACTTAAATATTTATGAAATATTTTCTGAGAATGAAGAAGTAATGGAACACGTACAGAGTGAGAAACACATGGTAGATGAAGATGCATCAAATATTTGTAATATAGGTCAAGTTCTTGGTGAGGAAGGAATTAATGAAAATTAAGGTATGGGTTGTTAGATGTAGGTAAAAATGATTAGAGGGGCTACTGGCAGACACAGTAAAAAAAAAAAACTTATCTGAAATTGAGGGTGTAGATGCTGGATATGGTTGTTTACTAATTCCAGCACTAAGTGAAGATTTTGGTTTGGGAACAGACAGGTTACAATAAGTTAATACAGTTCTTTGACTGAAAGGTGAAACCAGGGTAAGTCCATTTAATTAGAAAATGAGTTTATGGCAAATTCTGACGGCCAGCCATAGGTACCACAAGGCACTTATAATGACTTTCAAATAACGTAGCAAGGGTCTGAGATACAAAGGGTTTTACTTTTAGTGGTAACAGAAAGAATGTTCTGAGTCCGGTTCTCATGGAAAGAACGGGGCAAGTCCAACGTCTACTTCAACTTTACGCAATACACCTGTTAGGTCAGTTGGCTTGCGGCTGCAAATATGATAATTTGAGTTTCTTACTCTGTTCTGTTTCTTACAGTTATAGTGTTTAGTTTGAAGTTTGTTCCTCTTATGACCTCCAAATGTGTGGATCAATCACAAGATATAGGTGAGATCCAATGTGCTAGTCAGCTAAAAAAAAAAAAAAAAAACAAAAAAAAACAACATAATGAGTAATGTTTGTAGAGACCTTATGGCAATTTCTTATGATTTAGGCGGTGACTGCAACTGCTCATTGTTTGCGTGTTTCTAACAAATCAACCCCACAAAAGAGCATAGCTTACCAATTTATTAGGTGTCTGGAATGACAAATACTTTCATTTAGCCGGCTTAATTTTGTTGATCTTAATTACGCCATATTTCTCTTTATGAGACACTGTAAGAATATGACTGAAATACCTGTTTGCCAAAGGATCTTCTTTACTTTGGAAGGAATTACTGTTTTACTGTTTCAACATTCATCAAACATTCAAAAGTGATGCAACGTTTTATAATTACACGGAAGATTGAGGAAATAACGAACCAAATGAAATTATAATTTTTTTGCATTATTATGTGAGTGAAATCCTTGCTCCAAAAGGAAGGCTTCTTGTAAAATTCTGTGAATCATGCTCAGGACAGAAATAGAACTATGTAATGCTCCTAAACCATCAGTATCTTGTTCATACCATTAAGAGATTAGATAGTGTCAAAATAGTATTTCCAATAAGAGGATGCTCTAACTTGGAATGTGAGAGAAATGAAAGTTATTGCAGAGTTACCAAAATACTTTTGAAACAGCAAGACTGAATCCATGGCCTTACAGTCATTCGTGTTCAACGAGAAGGTATATGAGACCGAACAACCTTCTTAAAAGCACGTAGAAACTGAAGTGTTCTTTCAAGATATGATTGCCCAGAGAAGCTCTGATTGTGAAGGAAGAGAAGCTGTTCAAATACAGGTTTACTTACAGCGGAGCCTGAACACCAGTACATTTGGAGCATTCCGGTGGTTCACAAGTAGATGTTGAGCCTGAGTATCAACAGCAGGGACCTGACAAATTCTTATAGCACCACCGAGCATATAATGGTTTCTTTTAATATGAAACTTTTAGAAAGGTAAATCTCTCTATCTCTCTCTTTTTGTTTATTTCCCTGCCAACACCTTACAAAAAATTAAAAATATGCAGACTTCCAAGAACTTGAACAGTTCTGAGGCCAAGGGGCAACAAATTTCTATTGTGGTCTACTGCATAGTGAACCAAAATCCAAGACCAACAAATAGAAACTTCCAATGCTAAATAACACAAAGAAGGGACGGAAGTTTACCAAAATGTGCTGCTCTTAATTTGTTTTGGTGATAAGATGTATTGTCTTTTTTATCACATAATTTCAATTGTCATTTTTCATATGTGAAAGGCAAGAAGGGAAACATACTACAACAAAATGTAGAAAGCAAGATGCTTGTGAAAACATGAATAGGTTGTCATTTATGAAAGAAAGAAGTCATGTAGTAGAGGATAATTCAGAAGTGGAAGTTGAAGAAAAGGAGTTAATGAAAATAACTGATGAAAAGGCATCTGAAACTGTGAGTCTGACTGTTGACCAAAAGGAAAATGTTTCACTGACGATATTTTGTGTGTTAGTTGTGGTTATTTTGTTGCTTATGAAAACATATTCAACTATCGATGTAAAAAAATTTTGTTGCTCCTCATTACATCAACAATTTATATACCACATGGATTTGTCATACTCAAAAGAGAACACCTCAGGAGGGCATACATTCTTTGTATGCGATGTGCTATGGCAAGCACAGGAAGTTACCTTTATAGGACTTTTCGACTTAGGGTTTTTGTGCTGCATCCACCATTCTCCTATTCTGTATGTCTACTGAAATTATCTTTCTCTGTCAATACTAGCATTTTTAATTAATTAAGAAGCCTTAATTACATGGGCTTATGAGATTTACACTATATTATCACAAAACATGATACTACAAATATAATTATTTTACTGGAGGAAATAAGTTGTTACATTATTTGAGAGACATACGAGATGTAATCATAAAGTACTGGAAATTTTTGTTTTTATTAGAGTACCTTTATTTATTTAACAACATCAACTTTGTCTCCTTCAAAGTAATCCCCCTCAGATATAATACACTTGTGCCAGCACTTTTTCCAATCTTGGAACTCAATTTTTGATATGTTGTTTAGCTCCTTCAGTGATTCTGTTTTTACCTCATCAGCAGTGGCAAAATGATGTCCTTTCACGGTTCTCTTCAACCTCAAGAATAGAAAGAAGTCACAGGGATCCATGCCTGGCAAATATGGTGGCTGAAGGCAACATAATGGTTTTGTTTTTTTGCCAAAAAATCATGAAGAAGCATTGAGGTGTGAACAAAATTACCATGAAGCAATTTCCACAAGTGGTTTTGCCACAATTCTGGTCATTTTCTCTGATTGCTTCACCCAAACGGCGTATAGCTTCAAGGTAGTATTTCTTACTGATCGGCTGACAATAAGGCAGGAACTTATGATGCACTATCCCATTGCAATTGAAGAAAACAATGAGAAGAACCTCCCCATATGACTGACCTTGTTGAATTTTTTTTCAGTCTTGGCCATTGAGGCAGTTTCCATTGGAATGATGTGCCTTTATTTCAATGTTACACCCAAACAATCATGTTTCATAACCTGTTATAACCTTCTTTAGAAGTTCTTGATAATGTTTGTCTACATTCAACAATTCCTAAGTGATGTTTACACGATATCGTTTGTGGCTGAGATTCGATAATTTTGGAACAAACTTCGCTTGCTTGGCATGAGTCAAAGGATATGCCAACATCATCAGCAACCTCTCTGATAGTGATTTGGCAATTTTCCAGAAGCATTTTCTTTCCTTCTTCCACACTGTTATCATAATTGATGTGCAATGAAATCCAAGGCGGTCATCATCTTCAATGTCTTCTTGAGACTCTTTAAAATGTTTATATCACTAATAAACTCTTGTCTTACTCACAGTACACTAACCAAAAGCCACACTCAACATTCCAAATGCAGTGCTGCACTTTATTCCATTTTTCAACCTAAATTTAATGCAAATTCTTCGATCCATCTTCTCTGTAAGAAAAAATTAGCCAAGCACTCAAAAACACATATAACCCTTTAGACTGTCAACAAGAAACTAAATATTCAAAACAGCTGAAACTGCAAACGTACATCAAGAACATGTGTACCAAGACAATAAAAAAAAAGTTTTAAAAATTGGATCTAGAAAGCCCGTAAAATTAAAAAAAATTCCTGTTACTTTTTGATCACAGCTTGTATATACCACTGTGTAAACTCTGAATTTTTATGTCATGAGAGTTGCTGAGAAGAGTTAGATTTTACTGTACTATGATCACTGGTGATTGTTCATACATGGGTTGGAACTTTAATAGTGGCAACTATTTATTTACAGCTTGTACAAAACAGATAAGTGTTTCAAAGTTTTGACTTGACTCGATTTAATTCCTTTGGCCCCTATGGGGGCTTAGGGCATCCAGGAGAACTCGCCATCCGTCTCTGTCTTTGGCCATTTGCCTCAATTCTGCCCAGGTCTTGCCAACTCTTTTTGCTTCCCCTTCCACTGTCCTGTTTCCATGTGCCCCTAGGCCTTCCACTCTTCCTTGTTCCCTGGGGAATCCATTCCAATGCTTTTTTCTTGATGGCTCCATCCGGTTTTCTCAAGGTGTGCTCCAACCAACCCCACTTTCTCTCTCGTATCTGGTCTTCTATAGGTATCTGGGTTTTTTTTATTTGCCAGAGCTCCTCATTACGTATTTTTTCTGGCCACCAGATATTCATGATGCGTCGAAGACATCTATTTATGAAGCTCTGTAACTGGGGCGTTATCTTTTTATCCATTTTCCAGCTTTCACTGGCGTACAGAAGGACAGCCTTCACATTTGTATTAAAAATACGGATTTTTGTTTTGTATGTGATATTTCTATTTTTCCATATTGGATACAACTGTATGAAGGCAGCATTTGCCTTTTTAATGTGGTTATTCACGTCATCTCCAGCTCCACCATCTTCCATCACTATACTACCCAGATACAGGAATGAGTTGACAGTCTCCACCTGCTGCTCCCCTATTAACAGTGGCATCTCCATGTTCCCTGAATTTAATCTCATTTCCTTTGTTTTGCCTGTATTTATCTTGAGGCCAGCCGTCTCTGCTTCTTCTTTCAGCAAGTTTAATTTAGCTTGCATATCAGTCAGCCTTTGAGCTAATAAAACTATGTCTTCTGCAAAATCCAAATCCTCCAGCCATTTGTGGATCCCCCACGGGATTTGTCGTCTCCATAAAATGCAACCCTGTCGGACTCCAGTCTAAGCTGGTCGTAGGTTGTGTTCCAAAAATGAACAGCATAAAGACAGAAGTGATGACACTTTCTGCAGGACCTGACCATCATTTTGCAGGACAATGTTCAAGCATGTACAGTGCAAGCTGTTACTGATTTGTTTGACTGATGGGGCTGCTAAGTGCTATACCACCTACTGCACTCCTCTGACTTAGGCCCTTATAAGTTCAACTTGATTTCTAAACTGAAGGAAACATCTCACGGCATTCGCTTCAGAACTGCTACAAATTCGTTGGGCAATAGACCGTGCTGTCCCAACTAGCACTGCTAAGAGTATCCTATGACTTCCACATTGCTGGCAACAGGTTACACACAAAGCTGGTGACTACTTTGAAAGTCAGTAAAACTTTGAAGCATGTATCTATTTTGTATGAGCCGTAAATAAATAGTTGCCACAATTAAAGTTCTAACCCTTGTACTATTAACAATATTTGACGATACTTATCACCCTTGGACCATTAAATATTCAATATTTATCTATGGTGTGTGAAAGTTTAGGAAATAAATACATGACACAGAGTTTGGTCTATGTGATTACATTATTTTGACTCTGCTGTATAAGCACACACACACACACACACACACACACACACACAAACACACACACACACAATGAGAAGCCAAAACATTATTACCACTGCCACTGTGATGTTGGATGCTGCCGGGTGGCACTGTGGGGATGTGACGCAGTAACAAAAGATGCAAGTGGAGCAGACGTGGACAGGGGATTACCCTAGCAAAGATACGGGCTGCAAATGTGGAAATCCATTGAGATAAACGACTACGACAAAGAGCAGATTTTATTATTATTATTATGTAGAGCCTGTGAATGAGTATCTTGTAAACAGAAAAGGTGGTCAAATGTTATGTGCTACTATTATAAACACCTAGAGAAAGAGGTAGGAGGACAGTGAAACTCCACTAGGTGCTAAATGGTTTGACATCAACAACTCTTCACACAACGTGTGGTTCACAGGCTTGCCTGCTTCGTAAAATAGGATAGATGGTGATCTGTGGCATCTCTGCTGAAAGAACACGTTGCTGGTACATGCACACATGTTTCAGAGAACACCGTTCATCATAGGTTGTTGAACATGGAGCACAGCAGCAGACCACCCCTACATGTTCAGATGTTGACCAAACTACATAATCAATTACAAGTGCAGTGGACACGGGGCCATTGGTATTTGACTGTCGATTAATGGAAATATGTCAGCTCTTCAGCTGAATCACATTTCTGTTACACTACGTTGCTGGTCGCTTTCACAAATGCCATCATCAAGGTGAACGGTGGCTCAAAACATGCAGTGTTCCACGAATAAAGGCGGGTGGGAGCAGTGATATGCTATGGGAGACATTCTCCTCCACTTGCATGGGACCTGCAGTAGTAATTGAAGACATATTGACAACTGCGAACCATCTGGTGCATCCATTCATGCTTGATGTCTTCCCCAAAGTCATCTTTCAACAGAATAACTGTCTGTATCTCGGAGACATTCTACAGTGGTTTGAGAAGCATTACAGTGAACTCAGTGACCAAATCTGCCTGATATAATCCCACAAAACCCATCTGGGTTTGTATCGGTTGCCATCACCATGCATGCAAATCAGTGGCCCATTATTTAGGCAAACTACATGACCTGTGGGTAGACATATAATGCCACATTCCTCCACAAACCTACCAACAAACTGTCAGATCGCTGATGCACAGCATCGGTGTGTATTTTGTTCTGAAGATGGGCAAACAATCTTTTAAAGCAGGTGGTCATAATATTTTGGCTCATCAGTGTACATTACCTTCACTTTGACTATGGTTCAGGAAACCAATACTTACAAATGAACATGGACTGAGTATTATTAGCTTATGAAAATGATGGAGATTTACAGGTTTACTGCAACTATTACTTGTAGTTTTCAGTATTTACTATATGCTGATACGATTTGCCACTACATTTAGCTACATGATAACATTATTTACTATTATCAAACAATGGAAGCTCCAGATTGGAACATCCACTATGTAGGAAAAGATACACTGCCACTTACTGTAAATATGACATGTTAATTTGCAGACAGGCATCATTAAAAGACATTTACACATAAGCTATTGTCACAGCCTTTGTCAGAAATAGAAACACCAACCTTTCATTCACTTAAGAAGGCATAACTCAAGTACACATGATCACCAGAGAGAGGTGTGCTTGCTTGTATGAATGAACGGTGTGTGTTTATCTTTCTTTTTCTGATAACGGCTGTTGCTGAAAGCTTATGTGTAGCTGTATTGTAACTGTGCCTGTCTGCAACTTAAGGTGTCATTTTTATGGTAAGGAGCAATCAATATGATATGATCTTTTTTAAGGTTTTATAATTTTCCTAAAAAATATTAAAGAATTTTTACAATGAAAAAGCTGGTCATAAAAACAGAATGGGATAGTTAATATCACTACCTTTCTAAAATATTTTGAGGTATTAATCATACATCTACAGTTTTCTTATTGTGTCAGTGCTGTCAGTTGACAAAATTTCACATTTTTATTATTTTGGGTACCGTGGCAGTTTATTTGGGTACACATTAGCATTTTGTTTCTTATCTGCATCACCGTGTGTACCTAAAAACTGTATTAGTGTTAAGTTGTTATGAAAAATGTATCAAAAGGTAAAGGAGGTCGATATTACTGGAAAC
Source organism: Schistocerca serialis cubense (assembly GCF_023864345.2). NCBI lineage: Eukaryota > Metazoa > Arthropoda > Insecta > Orthoptera > Acrididae > Schistocerca > Schistocerca serialis. The sequence goes on from NC_064639.1 coordinate 463,943,956, forward strand.
GTATATATGAAACAGCTTTGTTAAGTTAAATTTATTTCACTCCTTGTGTTTGCGAGCAGTGTATTCACACAGTCAAATATAACATCATTTTTGGAAATGTTTGTGCGTTATGGCTATCTATGTGTGAGCTATGCATGTGTGAATGTGGTGGTGGTGGTGGTGGTGTGTGTGTGTGTGTGTGTGTGTGTGTGTGTGTGTGTGTGTGTGTGTGTGTGTGTGTGGGGGGGGGGGGGGGGGGGGGTTGGTACATCTGGTGGGCTTAGCTTGACATTTAAATAATACCTAGCAGTCTATTCAATGTGCCTGTCTGCCACTCAACATCTTCTCTATGATGGAGGGTGTAGCAATCTATCCTTCTCACACTGTTGTTACTCCATACCGGATTTTCATACATGAAACTTTTACAGAAAAAAAAGAATATGAATAATCATAACAGCATTTCTATAATTTAAATCAGGAAAAAATTTATGTTAGTACAGAAAGTTACACATTACTGCCCTGACTGATAACGCACTAGTAGCCAGAGCCAGGAATAAATTATTTCCTCTGGTCAAACCAGATAAAAACTGTTTATTGATGGAACGAAAAAAAAAAAAAAGAAAAAAAGGAACAAGTTCCTATTGCATACCTGTAGATACTTGGGTTAGATAATTTATTTGTTCAGTAAGTTTTGCTTCTACTTGATTCAGTGTTTTCAGGAACTGATTTGTCTGAACTTCTGCTTGTTTTAAGCTTGATTTCTCTTTGCTCAACTCTGTAAGTGCCTGCCCTGGAAATTAAATTATTTAATCAAAAGTACATAATTACAATTATGATAAAGGAAAGTCCTGGTGGAATGTAGACAAATATAGGGAGTATTGTAACCTTTACTTGTTAAATTATTTAAACAATAAGAAATTATTGTGGTTTTTCAAAAATAAACAATGGTAGTTTCTAGCAACAAAATCAAAGAAAAACTGTTCTACAGACTTAAATTTTTCAACCAAAATATAATTATAGTTTTAAGTAGTCACCCATATATTCCTAATCCTCTTCAATGGGAAGATATATATTACGTATTACGTATATACTACAAATTATATAAAACACATAAAACAAATTTATTTATGATTAATGCCTCAGGAGAATGAGGTGTTCTGCTCATAATATTACTTATTTTACGATACATAATGACAAACTACATTTTTAGTTTTGTGTGTGTGTGTGTGTGTGTGTGTGTGTGTGTGTGTGTGTGTGTGTGTGTATACTGAATTTGTCTAGTTGAAAACTGCAAAACAAAGTGGCAATATATTTTTTATTCTGCCAGATTTTACTGTAACATTTTTTTTAGCTCGCATATGACAGGAAACAAAAATGGAGAGAGACTAAATTTCATATTGTTTCAATATGTCCTTCATGAATCTGTAATTGCAACATCAGGATGGGAATAAAATCAGAGTAAAAATATATCTGAAAGTTTTATGTGGCCTGAATGAGGAATAATGTAGAAGAGAATATTAAAATGAACTTCAGATAGATCAGAAACATAAAAGAAATTTATAATGAGGATACAATGATTGTCTGAAAAAAAAAGATAGTTTACTACAATATCCCCTCAACAACAAAATCATTAGAGATGGAACACAAGCTCAGATTGGGATTTGCCTCTAGTGATTTCGACTGTTTTAGTCACCAATAAATCAGGCACCCAACAGAAAGATACCAGGAAGCAAACAGTTCCTTGATTATACGAAAGTGACCTACTGGCACAACCTTGCCATGGTCACATCACAGGGAAATATATCCAATAATGCACCTCAAAATATACTCAGCATCTGTTTGCAAAGAAGGTGCGTCACTGATGTAACTTTTCTGGAACTAACCTAACCCAACACAGTAGACGATGACTAACTTATCTAACTGAAGTTCAGTAAGGACTGAAATTCAGAGAGTTTATAAGTTCTGCCTCTCAATGGATAAAAATGTTGACTATTGCTATGATTAATCTTCGACATTTGCAGTTAAATGTCTGCTAACTGGCAATGGTTGGCAACTGTAACAACTTCCTCGCGAGAACTAGCCAATCGCTGCAGGCAGCAGGAACTTTGTGAGTATTGGTGTGTGGCTGTATACTCACAAATATTGTGCTCAGCCTAGTAATGTGCAACTGTGGTCAATATGTTGGAAGGATCAAACAGTTCTGGGTTTTAATGCTCCCTGTGTTGGCAGACATAACTACTGATGGATGAGTGAACTACTTAAATATCTTGTAGGAGAAGCAAACAGTAGTTCCTGGCATTGTGCCATGTAGGGGTTAACTGACTATAATAAGTGTGGCATCCTGCTGGGACAGCTTGGAATGTGGCACATAATGAAGTCTAATGCAGTGTACTGTGTCAGGAGGAGACAAAGTAAAGTCAAACTAAAAAAATCTAAATTTAGCTGGCCAAATGGGGACTTTAAATTGATGTCCTCCAGAATCCAAGTTTGGTGTCTTAAGCACTGAGCTATCTTGCTCAGTAGGGTTTCTTGAAATTTTCATGATTTCGTAATCACAGAAGTAATTTGCAGTGAACTCTAATGTAGCAGCTTTTGTGGGTGCACCACTACCAAGTAGCAGCAGCAGTTGGAGTAGGAGTAGTAACAACAAACTTTCTGGATGTATTTCACAAGTACAAGTGGTAATACTACACTACTGGCCATTAAAATTACTACACCACGAAGATGACGTGCTACAGACGTGAAATTTAACCGAAAGGAAGAAGATGCTGTTATATGCAAATGATTAGCTTTTCAGAGCATTCACACAAGGTTGGCATCGGTGGCAACACCTACGTGCTGACATGAGGAAAGTTTCCAACCAATTTCTCATACACAAACAGCAGTTGACCGGCGTTACCAGGTGAAACGTTGTTGTGATGCCTGTTGTAAAGAGGAGAAATGCTTACCATCACGTTTCCGACTTTGATAAAGGTCAGATTGTAGCCTATCGCAATTGCGGTTTAACGTATCACGACACTGCTGCTCGCGTTGGTCGAGATCCAATTACTGTTAGCAGAATATGGAATCGGTGGGTTCAGGAGGGTAATACGCAATGCTGTGCTGGATCCCAACGGCCTCGTATCACTTGCAGTCGAGATGACAGGCATCTTATCCGCATGGCTGTAACGGATCGTGCAGCCATGTCTCGATCTCTGAGTCAACAGATGGGGATGTTTGCAAGACAACAACCATCTGCACGAACAGTTCGACAACGTTTGTAGCAGCATGGACTATCAGCTCGGAGACCATGGCTGTGGTTACCCTTGATGCTGCGTCACAGACAGGAGCGCCTGCGATGGTGTACTCAACGATGAACCTGGGTGCACGAATGGCAAAACGTCATTTTTTCGGATGAATCCAGGTTCTGTTTACAGCATCATGATGCTTGCATCCGTGTTTGGCGACATCGTGGTGAACGCACATTGGAAGCGTGTATTCGTCATCGCCGTACTGGCATATCACCCAGCGTAATGGTATGGGGTGTCATTGGTTAAACGTCTCTGTCACCTCTTGTTCGCATTGACAGCACTTTGAACAGTGGATGTTACATTTCAAATGTGTTACGACCTGTGGCTCTACCCTTCATTCGATCCCTGCAAAACCCTACATTTCAGCAGGATAATGCACGACCGCATGTTGCAGGTCCTGTACAGGCCTTTCTGGATACAGAAAATGTTCGACTGCTGCCCTGACCAGCACATTCTCCAAATATCTCACCAATTGAAAACATCTGGTCAATGGTGGCCTACCAACTGGCTCGTCACAATACGCGAGTCACTACTCTTGATGAACTGTGGTATCGTGTTGAAGCTGCATGGGCAGCTTTATCTGTACACGCCATCCAAGCTCCATTTGACTCAATGCCCAGGCGTATCAAGGCTGTTATTACGGCCAGAGGTGGTGGTTCTGGGTACCGATTTCTCAGGATTTATGCACCCAAATTGTGAAAATGTAATCACATGTCATTTCTAGTATAATATATTTGTCCAATGAATACCCGTTTATCATCTGCATTTCTTCTTGATGTAGCAATTTTAATGGCCAGTAGTGTAATACACTGGAGACCAAACACACTGAAAAGTAAGCCGACTGTAATTTTCCTACAATTGTACAAATGATGCTCATTGAGAACATGATAAGTGTAGTAACATTAATACTCCCAGACAGACTGTCATCTTTTCATCCTACGCAAAAATGGTACATAGTTACATCTCAATATATTGATGATAATCAAATTTCAATATCTGTACATAAATATATTTCTTTCTTTGTTTCATGAGGTCTTAACAGGAATCATGACGACACAGTTTGACCTTTTTTAGTTGGTGTGGGTATTCCCAGTCCTGATTGCCACTGTCGATTAGTCTACGGCAGCCACATTGTTCTTTATTGTATCAAATGAAGGAGAGAAAATAATCATCATACATAATAAAATTCTAATGCATGTGAGGGAAATATATAGTGTTTGTCTGACTGTCAGAGCTTTTAGTTCGCTGTGCACTGTACTAACACTGACTACTGGAACTCTGTCACTGTCTATATCAGAAGTTTAATAAACTATGATTAGGGAATTGATTGAAAAAGAGTGTTTTTTTTTTTTTTTTGCGCTTTAAAACTGACGAAGTCGAATGAGTCAGTAAGACCTTGTGTACTCAAAAGTTCAACCCTAATAATAGGTGACTACTTCAGTATTAATATAGCATGCCTCATTTCAAAGCATGCCTTACTTTTCTTCCACATAAAATCCACTTCATATTCTTCCAATTTTAAGTTTTTGGGAATACTGTCATCCAATAATGTGTTTGCTCAAGAAAAACAAGACTGAACAATTAGTAGAATGTGATCATTCAAAAATCAAATGTTAGTCTGCTGATGTTTGAAACTACCTTTAGCATGAGTGTTACTCCCAAGTAACGTAGCTTGATGAAACTTGGACCATACAAAAAAGAACTGCCACAGTATAGTACAGAAGGCAACTGAAAGAAAAACAAGATGAGACAAACAGAAATGACATTTTTATTCAAAGACAGAATTTATTATGGTCCCCTGGACAATAAAAAAAAGGTGGGACATGAATCTCACTAGTACGGGTGATCACCACAGATGGTAATGCATGACCTGCAATGTGCTCCTAGGTTGGCCTTAAGGTAGGTAGGGAGTTCTTGTGGAAGGGCGTTCCATTCCTCCACTAGTGCAGTCGACAATTGCTGGATGGGTATTGGTGCATGTGGACATGCTGCAGTACATCCTCCCAAAGCTTCCTACCATCTCAATGGGATTTAAGTCAGGGGAATGGGCAGTCCAGTCCATTTGCCCAATATCCTCTTTTTCCAAGAGGTCTTCCACCTATGCTGTTTGATCCAGAGTGCTCTGTCATCCATAAAATGCGGCCAGGGACAAATCCACTGCTGAAAACATGCATATAGGGAAGGACTGCACTGTCACAACAATGCTCACCAGTGAGTGTACACTGCTCAAAGATTTGGAGGTCAGTTCAACCACGCAACGTTCAACTATGCAACATTAGTACTCCACACACCATAACACCTGGACCACCAAAATGATCATGTTTGACAATGATCCCAGGTGTGTTACGTATCCTCGGATGGAAAGACATGGGAACACATGATGCATTCAGGAACATTATCGAATATGACTGTTTTTATGGTAATGGTGTTACGGTGGGGAAAGGCATGAAGTTGCATGGGCACACTGACTTCTGAATCTTTGGACATAGTACACACACTGGTCAACAATATTGTTTGTGACACTGTACTCTTTTATTCAGAGATGTAATCGTCCCTGACTTCATTTTTACAGATGACAATGCACAACCACATCAAACAGTGTAGGTGGAGGAGCTCTTGGAATGAGAGGAAGTTTGGTGAATGGGCTGGTCTGTACTCTCTCTCAAATCCTGTCAAGTATATTTGGGATGCAATAAAGACACATACTGGAGCACATCCACAGGCACCAATGACCATCAAGTAGTTGACAACCTTGGTCTTGGAAAAATGGTATGCACTACCACAAGTACTCCATACCAACTGCTGCCCGTAGTGATCACACATCCTATTAAGAACCATGTCTTGCATTTTGTAACATCCAGGGGACCCTCACAAACCATGGTGTCTTCAGTCTAATTATTGTCTTTGAATAAAAGCACCATTTCTGTTTGTCTCATTGCATATTTCTTTGTTACCTTCTATACTTTACTGCAGCGGTACTTTTATGTATTGTCTAAAGTTTCATCAAGCAGTGACATGATGTGAAACTTACTTTCATCCTTGTATTTTCACATCATTGAATTTTGTGGGCATAATTACTCTGTATCTGAAAATATATCAAATAGACTGGGAAAATCTATCAGTTAATTAAATATTTCAAGCATAATATTTAGTATTTAGGCTACACTTGGCTTCATTAGAAAGCATGCAACTAATAACCAACCCATAAGAATAGAACACAATATCTAAACCACTTAAAAAATACATGGTCAATAGTTAAATTCATTTCTGAATGAGTATGAATGTTACATATTCTCTATCTTTCATTTTATCAGCTGAAATGTAATTAATCTGTATTTTAATATTTTCTAAATAATTTGTAAAAAAATTACTATGCAAGTCTATAAATAGGCATGATGAACAATGCCACTGTTAGTCTTCACTTAGTTAACATCCCAACTAATTATCATTAAAACAGTCATCCAACCATATTCACTGTCAATCTCTGCCAAGTTACGATCAGTCACGGTTAACAAGTCTCCATTACATCTTCAGCTGCAAGTAGGTACTGTCACTCTCTGTTAAGTCAGTAATGGTGGGGCAGTCTCAGTTAGCAAGTCACCACTAAGCATTCAAACGCAAACAGTCATTGTTAGTTGACCTATTTTTCGATGAGCAGTGGACAATATGAACTGCAAGCTGATTATCATTTAAGTAGTACCTAAACTAAATGCAAATTAACTGTACTTTAAATATCAACAGTGTCAATTTGTTTACTGAAATTACTATCATTTATCATATTACTGAACGAAGCAGACACACTTTAAAGTGAGATAAGCAGATTGTTATTACAATTAGTAAGTCTGTAGCTGTAAATTTGCATGAATGGTGGATCTGTGTGTCAAACGTGACTGTTACTGATCAATGGCCAAAATTTTATGATGCTTGTGAGGAATCAACAATTTTCCATTTGTAATGAGGCATTACATAAACATAAGATAACACAATGATCTGCTCTGATGCTGGGAAGTACTGATGATACTGATTGATAATTTTGAAGGCACATTTCACACCATACATACACTGAGGTGACAAAAATTATGGGATACCTCCTAATATGGTGTCGGACTTCCTTTTGACCAGTGTAGTGCAGCACCTCGAGGTGGCATGGACTCAACATGTCAGTGGACATCTCACACACATCTCTAATATGAAGTGGGATAAGCATGTAATGGCAGTTGTGGGGAAGGCGGATAGTCATCTTCGGTTCCTTGGTAGAATTTTGGGAAGATGTGGTTCATCTGTAAAGGAGACCGCTTATAAAACACTAATACGAACTATTCTTGAGAACTGCTCGAACGTCAGGGAGACCTATCAGGTCGGATTGAGGGAGGACATAGAAGCAATTCAGAGGCGGGCTACTATACTTGTTACTGGTAGGTTTGATCATCACGCGAGTGTTATGGAAATGCTTCAGGAACTCGGGTTGGAGTGTCTCTGGAGGAAAGGAGGTGTTCTTTTCGTGAATCGCTACTGAGGAAATTTAGAGAACCAGCATTTGAGGCTGACTGCAGTACAATTTTACTGCCGCCAACTTATATTTCGCGGAAAGACCACAAAAGATAAGATAAGTGAGATTAGGGCTTGTACAGAGGCATATAGGCAGTCATTTCTCCCTCGTTCTGTTTGGGAGTGGAACAGGGAGAGAAGATACTAGTTGTGGTATGAGGTACCCTCTGCCACGCACCGTATGGTGGATTGCGGAGTATGTATGTAGATGTAGATACAGAAATACTGAGCCAAGCTGCCTCTATAGCCATCCTAATTGTGAAAGTGTTGCCAGTGAGGATGCTGTGCACAAACTTAACTCTCGATTATGTTCTATAAATGTTAGGTGGGTTTTACATCAGGCAATGTGGGTTGCCATAGCATTCACTCAAACTACCCAGAATGTTCTTCAAACTAATTGTGAACACTTGTCGCCCAGTGACATGATATCATTATTTGGGAATGCAAAGTCCATATAAGGCAGTAAATCATCTCCAAGTAGCCGAATGTAACCACTTTCACTCAATTATTGGTTCAGCTGAACTAGAGGACCGAGTAAATTCCATGGAAACACAGCCCATACCATTACAGAGCCACTATCAGCTTGCACAGTGCCTTGTTGACAACTTGCGTCCATGGCTTCGTGGTGTCTGCACCACACTCAGACCCTTCCATCAGCTCTTACCAACTTAAATTGGGACTCATCTGATCAGACCACAGTTTTCCAGTCATTTAGGGTCCAACCAATGTATTCACAAGACCAGGAGAGGTGATGTGCTGTTAGCAAAGGCATTCGCATTAGTCATCTGCTGCCACTAACACCACATTTCGCTGCACTCTCTGAATGGATACATTCGTCATACATCCCACATTGATTTTTGGGGTTGTTTTATGCAATGTTGCTTGTCTGTTAGGACTGACAACTCTACAGAAACGCTGCTGCTCTCTGTTGTTAAATAAAGAACACCAGCTGCTGTGTTATCCACTGTTGAAAGTAATGCCTTAAGTTTGGTATTATTGGCACACTCTTGGCACTGTGGATCTAAGAATACTGAATTCCCTAACGATTTCTGAAGTGGAATGTCCCATGTGTCTAGTTCCAACTACCATTCTGTGTTCAAAGTATGTTCTCACGTCATGCGGCCAATCATGTTGGAAACATTTTCACATGGATCACCCTAGTATATATGACAGCTCCATCAATGCATTGTTTCTTTATATCTTGTGTATGCAATACTGCTCCTATCTATATATGTGCTTATCACTATCCCATGACTTGTGTCACCTCAGTGCATACTCTTCTTCCAGTATGATGTCTAAGATTTACATGATGCATTGTAAAGATAGAAGCTGCTTAGCTACCTTCCATTGGTTACATTCTGTCAATGTCTATCATAATGTGATTCCACAACAGGGGATTCCCATTCAAACAAAAGATGTATTCCAACAATATCATGCCATAAGGATCAATGGACAATGACAGACAGAGAGAATTGTTATTTATCATCATTTACAGAACAGATCAGGCAGCAGAAAGGTACTCAATTAGAGCAAGCAAACAGCAGCAGCATGAAGTAAATTGACTTGAAATATCTTTGTGCAGGTTCTTCAGCAGTTTGAAGATACATGGATAGCACTGTTTAATGATTTGTTGTGCTGATTCTTCCACTGTTATGTAAGATGTGTGAAAAGCAGCCTGAGCCAGTCAATGGAGATTGTATGAGGAGACATTAATGTGGTTGCTTTACTTACTGTAGAGCTGCTCCACAAGTGAATAAGTTGTTCATAAGAATATAGAATGGAGGAAAACTCTAAACTGACTACTTGGATGCAAATAACCATTGCCTGGAAATGAAGAAATTTTTTTTTTCTTTTTTCCTGTAAATGACTTAGCTTATACAAACAATTCAAAGTGACTACTGCTAATTGCAACACATACATTACAAATTTTCCCCCTTGTGTTCCTTGTTGCCACTTTTCACAAGAAGCAGAAAGTGTGAAGTAATTACAGATTTCTCAATGTTGGGATATCGGCATTTGTGCTCAAATGTTATCAGATGTATATAATTAAAACAACTGAAACTTATATTTTATAAATAATAAAAGATATCCGCTTCAATAACTCCCCCTCCCCCCTCCCCTCCCCTCCAACCAGACACACATCATTTCTTATCAGCATTTAAGCTAAGGACACGAATGTTCCCAATGAAAATGAAAATGAGAAGTTATAGTATGCAGAGGTATGTGACTGCTTGTTTCTCAAAACAAACCTATAAGGTCAATGCTATACAGATGGTAGGTAGTGTAAACTATGTATTTTATATAAAGAACTAATGATCAGAAAAGAATGTTGAGTTTTTCATTTCCATAACCAGTTTAAGCACTTAGCAATAGTTCAAAGAAACAATGACCAGTCTCGATGTATGTATTATAAATGTATCTAAAATACTGCTGCACACTCTGAAACATCTCTGTTGTCCAACGGGGAGACAGTTGCCAATCACTTTGTCTTCAGTTTCTACTGCATTTTGTAAGTATCGTGTTCTACAGATCATTTGCATGATAAATCAAATGATGTAAAACAAGTCATTCTACATTCAGATCACAAATTAATTTCTAAATATGGTTACATACTGAACATTTATACATTTTTTATTTTTTAAAAAAATAATTGTACATATGTGAGTGAGTAATTCCTAGCCATTACCTTCTACATATTAAAATGATATAAATTCTCCTCTGGAATAGAAAGAGTTGTTGAGGAGAATCTTTTTCAGTCCGTTATCAAATTTTACTTTGCTGTTTGTCAGACATTTTATACCACAGGGTAAAAGATCAAAAATGTTATATGCAGCATCGGTGCCCCTGTTTGTGCTACAGATAAGTTTAATGTGGAGTAATTATGCTCACCAATGTTCATTTTGAACAGCAGCTGATTATGAGGGGATAAAAATATTGAGAAGCAAGTAGTCAGAATGACCAACTTCTTAAACAGACATCTACAAGATGATCATGAGTGAACACCACATATTCTTACAGATTTTTTTTGAGCAATATATGTAAATGACTTCTGTCTGATACACAACAAGCAGAATTAGTTCATTTTGTGGGTGAAACTTGTATTGTATTCAGTCCAAACATACGTAAAGCAGCAGAAGAAATTGTAAACAGTGGTATTAAAAGTATCATTGTCTCGTTTTCTGTGAATGCTCTCACTCTGTCTCAATTTCGTAAAGGTAAATTACCCCAGAACACTGTTCCATATGACGTCATTGAATGAAAATATGCAAAATATGTCAATTACTGATTTGTCTCTCCCCAAGATTTGCAATGATTCTAAGTGCAGAAGTGGCTGAACTAAATCATTTTCTGAGTTGCAAAATGACACCCCCCCCCCCCCCCCCCCCCCCCACCGCCAGTTTAAATTCTAACCAATATCGCAACCTAAAAATTTTGAAGTTTCCATCCTATTTATTATTTCCTCAGCTTGTGTTACTCTCTAGATGGGCAGAACTAAATATGTTGTGCCTTTTCAAAATTCAGACTGAGAGCATCCACAGAAAACCAAACCATGACACTTTTAAAACCACTGTTTACCATTTCTTCTGCTACTGTATGTATGTTTGGACTGATTACAATACTAATGTCATTCATAAAAAGAATTAATTCTGCTTGTTGTATATTAGACTGAAGATTGTTTACATATATGAGGAACAATGGTGGACCTACGACTGACCTCGGAGAACTCTATATATGATTTCTCCCCACTCAGAAGAACCTTCAATGATTAAATTGGTTGAATTACTAAGTACAACATTCTGTGTTCTTTCTGTTAGAAATGACCGTTATTCATTGGCTGGCTATACCATCAGTTGCATTAAATACTAGTTTATCTAGGAGAGTATTGTCATTTGCATGGTCAAATGCCATAGATAAATGCTATTTTGTTATTTAATACTTGTATAAATTATTTAATTCTTTAGGTGATCAGGCAAAATGTACACACTGTTCAGAAACTGTTTTGGAATCCAAACTGTGATTTACTGAGGATATTACTTATTACTATTGCTCAGGTGGAATACTATTCTAGAATACATCACCTCAAAAATGATGTAATTAGTGAAACAAGTTGGTGATTGCCAGAACGAAGACTTCACTCTGCAGCGGACTGTGCGCTAATATGAAACTTCCAGCAAACTAAAACTGTGTATCTCTGATTGGCAAGTGCTCTACTAACTGAGCTACCCAAGCAGACCCATGACCCGTCCTCACAGATTTACTTTCACCAGTACCTCATCTCCTACCTGCCAGACTTCACAGAAGTTCTCCTGCGAAACTTGTGAGACTGGCACTTATTGAAGAAAGGAAACTGCTGAGATACAGCTTAACGACAGCCTGGGGATGTTTCCAGAATGAAAATTTTACTCCGCAATGGAGTGTGTGCTGATATGAAACTTCCTTGCGTGATAAAACTGTGTGCTGGACTGAGACAGGTCGAGTTTGGGTCATGGTCCATTTTAATTTGCCAGGAATTTTCAGGTTGATAGTTACCGACAAGTGTGAGAAAGTTTTCTAAATATCTGTGTAGCATGTATCTGGGAAACAGCCTGCTATTCACCTAGTGAGATGGGGGAAACCATCTAAAAACCGCATCCAGACATCTTTAATCCACTGGATAGATTTGATTTGGGGTTACCATAACATACCACCCCACCCCCTTCCTTTTCTAGATGCAGCTTGGTGAACACACACAGCTACCTGGGTGGTTGAGCTCCTGTTGATTATGAAATGTATGCATTTAGTGAAATGTACCTAATACATCCTCTTAAGCACTCTTCATGATACAATGGCCATGGATAAATATTAGAGACTTGATTGCATGGCAAGTACAACACGGACAACAGTGGCTTCTTATTATTGTTGTTGTTGTTGTTGTTGTTGTCTTCAGTCCGAATACTGATTCGATGCAGTTCTCCGTGCTACCCCATCCTGCGAAGCATCACCATCTTCGAATAACTACTGCAACCTACGTCCTTCTGAATCTGCTTACTGTACTCATCCTGCTTACTGTACTCATCTTTTGGTCACCCTCTATCATTTTTACCTCCCAGATTTCCCTCGAATACTAAACTGGTGACTCCTTGATGTCTCAGAATGTGTCCTATCAACTGATCCCTTATTTTTAGTTAAGTTGCACCACAAATTTCTTGTCTCCCGAAGTCTTCAATACCTCCTCATTAGTCACATGATCTAACAATCCAACCTTCAGCATTCTTCTGAAGCACCACATTTCAAAGCTGTTGTTCTCTTCTTGCCTAAAGTGTTTAATGACCATGTTTGACTTCCATACATGGTTAAGTCCAGATAAATATCTTCAGAAAAGACTTCCCAATGGTTAAATATATATTCGATGTTAAATTTCTCTTCTTCAGAAATAATTTTCGTGCCATTGCCAATCTTCATTTTATATCCTCTCTACTTCAGCTATTTTGCTGCCTTCCTTTCAAGACACTCTCCATTCTGTTCAACTGATCTTCCATGTCCTTTCCACCTCTGACAGAACTACAATGTTATCAGCAAACCCCAAAGTTTTTATTTCTCCTCCCTTGACTTTAATTTCTACTTCAAATATTTCTTTGTTTTCCTTTTCTGCTTGCTCAGTGTACAGATTGAATAACATAGGGGATAGGCTGAAAGCCTGTCTCACTCCTTTCTCAAATACTGCTTTCCTTCCAAGCACCTCGACTCTTATAATTGCTTTCTGGTTTCTGTATGGGTCGTACATAGTCTTGATCCCTGTATTTTACCCCTGCTATCTTCAGAATTTCAAAGAGAGTATTCTGGTCACCACTGTCAAAAGCTTTCTCTAAATTGACAAATGCTATAAACATAGCTTTACCCTTCCTTACCCTACCTTCTAAGGTAAGTCATAGGGTAAGCATTGCCTTCTGTATTCCTACATTTTTCCGGAATGCAAACTGATCTTCCCCGAGGTCGGCTGCTACTTGCTTTTTTCCATTCTTCTGTAAAGAATTTGTCTTATTATTTTGCAACCATGACTTATTAAACTGAAAGTTCAGTAATTTTTTTTCGCATGTCAGCAAATACTTTCTTTGGAATTGGAATTATTACATTCTTCTTGAACTCTGTGGATATTTTGCCTGCTTCATGAATCTTGCACCCAAGGCTATCAGTAGTTCTGACAGAATGTCATCTACTCCCGGGACCTTGTTTCGACTTACATCTTTCAGTGATCTGTCAAATTCTTCTCACAGTATCGTATCTCCCATCTCATTTTCATCTACTCCCCCTTCCATTTCCATAATATTGCCCTCAAGTACATTTCCCTTGTATAGACCCTCTATGTAGTCCTTCCACCTTTTGGCTTTTCCTTATTTGCTTAAGACTGGTGTTCCATTTGAGCTCTTGGATATTCATACAGCTTCTTCTCTTTTCTTCAAAGGCCTCTAATTTTACTATACGCAGTATATATCTTTCGCCTAGTGAAATACATTTCTAAATCCTGACAGTTGTCCTCTAGCCATTCCTTCTTAGCCATTTTGTACTTCCTGTCAATCACATTAATTAGATGTTTGTATTCTCTGTCGCCTGCTTCATTTGCTGCATTTTTTATATTTTGTCCTTCCACAGATTAAATTCAGCATCTTTTGTTTTATCCAAGGATTTCTACTGTGGCTTGTCTTTTTACCTATTTGATCCTCTGCTGCCTTCACTATTTCACCTCTTTAAGCTACCCATCCATCTCCTCCACATTCTTTTCCCATGTTCTAATCAACTGTTGCCCAATGCTCCCTCTGAAACTCTCAGCAACTTTGGTCCATTCAACCTACCCAGATCCCATCTCCTTAATTTCCTACCTTTTTTGCAGTTTCTTCAGTTTTAATCTAAAGTTCATAACCAAAAATTGTGGTCAGAGATCACATCTGGCCCTGGAAAGGTCTTACAACTTAAAATCTGATTCTGGAATCTCTGTTTTACCATTATATAATCAATGTAAAACCTCCACGTGTCTCCAGGTCTTTTCTACATATACAGCTTTCTTTCATGATTCTTAAACCAAGTGTTCATCATGATTAAATTATGCTATGTGCACCATTCCACCAGACGGGTTCCTCTTTCATATCTTTCCCCCAAGTCCACATTCAACTACTATTTTTCCTTCTCTTCCTTTTCCTACAAACAAATTCCAGTCATCCAACACTACTAAATTTTTGTCTCCCTTAACAACCTGAATAATTTATTTTATCTCGTTACACATTTCTTCAATCTCTTCAACATCTGCAGAGCTATGATGTTCATTCAAACGAAACCTGGTTAGTGCATCTACCTTTACCTTATACGTAAGGTGGCACGACTTTACTGCAGGTATGGTGGCGCCATCTATTGGTAGCGAGACTGACGAGTGTGCACCATTTGATGTTGTATAGCACCAGTGTGGTTTCACACTGCTTGTCGAGTTCCTGGAACGGTGAACCACCATCGATGCCCAGTGTTATCAAGCCACTTTACAGAACCTTAGAAGAGCCATCACGTCGAAACATGTTGTCCAATGGCATTATCCTTCTGCATGATAATGCCTGCCCCCCAGAGAGTGAGTTTTCAGCCAACTACACCTTCATTGGAAATAGATAACATACATACACGCACTCACACAAATGCAACTCACACACAAATGACCAGGGTCTCTGGTTATTGGTATCAGACTGCAAGCAGCAGAGCATGATGGGAGAGGCAACTGGGTGGCAGAGGTATGGAGGAGACTGTGGCAGGGAGGCGGAGGGATAGCAGGGTGGGGTTGGAGGATGTTAAAGTCCTGCTTGTGGGAGCATACAGGGATGAAATGGAGAGAGGGTAGGGCAGCTAGATGCAACCAGAAGGTTAGATGGAGGGCAGGAGGGGGAGGGGGGAGTAGTGAAAAAGGGGAAAAATAAAAAGACTGGGTGCATTGGTGGGATAGAGAGCTGCATAATGCTGGAATGCAATCAGAGAAAGGGCTGGATGGGTGAGGGCAATGACGAAGGTTGACGCCAGGAGGGTTATGGGACAGTAGGATATATTGCAGGGAGAGTTCCGACCTGTGCTAGTCAGAAAAGATGGTGTTAGTAGGAATGGTCCAGGTGGCACAGGATGTGAAGTAGTCATTGAAATGAAGAACGTTTCTTGTTGGACGGCGTGCTCACCAATGGGGTAGTCCAGCCGTTTCTTGGCCACATTTTGTTGGTGGCCATTCATGTGAATAGACAGCCCATTGGTTGTTACGCCCATGAAGAATGTAGCAAAGTGGTTGCAGCTCAGCTTTTAGATCACATGACTGGTTTCACAGGTAGCCCTGCCTTTGATGGGACAAGTTATGCTAGTGACCAGTCTGGAGTAGGTGGAGGTGGGAGGATGTATGGGACAAGTCTTGCATCTATACTCAGTTATTTGTATGAATTTACATATTCCAAAGGTGACTCACTGAAAATATACCTATACGATACTATATTTTTTGCAATTATACATTTCTGAACATTTAAAACAAGTTGTCAATCATTGCAGGACTTGAAATCATGTCAAGATTGGGCTGAATATTTGTACAGCTCCATTCAGTATAAAGTATTTCTATCACCATCAAAATGCATTGTGTAATCATGACACAACAGTAGGCAGAGAATAATAAACAGCTACATTTCTTCATTTATAAAATATTAATTGAACATATCATGGATAATTCTGGGCATATAGAACAACAATGAAAAAGAAATGAAGGTATCTTGTATAGAAAAATGTGTTGTTTTTAATGAATGTTAAACAAAATGCATTACAGGCGACCTTTCTGAGATGGTATCTAATTACCAAGGAAAAAATTATGGGATAATTTCTGTCTATGTTCAAGAGTCTGCTGGCTCAGTTTCTTCATCTCTGTGACACACTCCTGCAGTCAAACAAACCTGAGACCAGTTGTGTTGCACTTCTCTAAATATGTACAATATCCTTGTAGTCCTATCTGGTACAAGTCCCACACACTTGAGCAATATTCTAGGATGGGTTGCATGAGTGATTCATAAGCAATCTCCTTTGTAGACTGATTGCATTTCTATGGTATTCTACTAATGAAGTCTGCTAGCTGCTTTGCCCACAGTTCAGCCTAGACGGTGATCCCATGTCATGTTCCAACTAAATGTTCCCACTCATGTATTTGTATGAATTCACAGATTCCAGCAGTGACTCATTGATATTATATTTACAGGACACTACATTTTTTTTTTTTTTTTGTTCCGTGAAATGCGCAATTTTATACTTCTGAACATTTAAAATAAGCTGTCAATCTTTGCACCTCGAAATCTTATCCACACCTGACTGAATATTTGTACAGCTCGATTCAGACTGTACATCACTGTAGATAACTGCATCATCTGCAAGAAGTCTGGGGTTTGTATTAATATTGTCTGTAAGAGCATTATAATACAACATAAACAGCAAGTGACTCTACACACTTTCCTGGCGTACACCTGAGGTTACAAGGGCTATCCAGAAAGTAACAGATGTTTTGGTCTATTGTGGCAGTGGGTGCAGCTACAGCTGCCATCTTGGTGCCACAATGTTTCTACACTCAGTAAGCATCAAGTTGTGGTAACATGTGGTCTGTGCATCTGCTACTTTGCTTTCTGTGACGTGTTAAAATGTGCATTACATCAGAATGTCCTGCCACTTGCGAGGTATATTGTGTGATTAGGTTTTTATTGGCAAAAAACTGTAAATCAATTGAAATTTATTGTGACCTTTGTGATGTGTGCAGAATAGGAATAAGTGAAAGGTGAGTGAGGCAATGATGGGCCGATTTTAAAAATGGCCATACCAATGTTCACGATGAGGACTGTGGTGGTAGGTTTAGCTTTGTGACTAACAAACTTGGGATGAGAATCAACGACAAAATTCGTGAAAATCGTCATTTTATGATTACAGAACTTTCGCAACATTTTCCCCAAATTTCATGAAGTTTGATGCATAGAACTGGGGGAAGCAGCTTGGTTACCACAAATTTTGTGCTAGGTGGGTTCCCACAACCACAAAAAACAGACTGGCTGCAGCAATGTCCTTCCTTAAAGATTACAAGAAAAATGGTAACAAAATTAGCGATTGTGTTGTAACTGGGGGCAAGACTGGGTGAAGCACGTCAATAGTAAAACTAAACGGCAGTCAAGGGAATGGGGGCATACAAATTCTCCCAAGGAAGTATTTGCAAACACTGTCAGCAAGAATAGTCATGGTTACTCTGTTTCGGGACTCTAAGGGAGTGATTCTCATTGATTTCCTTGAACAGGGCACGACAATTAACTCAGAGAGAAATTGCCAAGCACTGACAAGTTAATGCAGGTCATACAACATAAGTATTGGGGTAACCTTGCTGAAAAGTTTTGATTTTTCATGACAACGCAGGTGCACATATGGTCAATTGTACCTGAGAGATCCTACAAGGTTTTGTATAGGAGGTGTTTGATCATCCACCATATTGCTCGCATTTGGAGCCGAGTGACTACCACCTCTTCCCAGCAATGAAGAAATGCCTCACTACACAACGCTTTTAACTAAACTGCATGCTGTTGTAACTAGTAGCTGTAGTTGCAGGCAGCAGATTTCCACAGAGTTGGTATTGAAAGACATGCCATGGCATGATAAGTGCCTCAATTCGAATGGTGATTACATAAAAAAAGGTTTACGATTATACCTTTAAAATATATGCAATAAAAATTGGATTTTCCATATAGTTATTTCGTTTATTTCAAAATGTCTGTTACTTTCTGGATAGCTCTAGTATTTCTACATTATATGGCGACTCTCCATCCAAGGTAACATGTTGCATCCCCCGACCAAGAAATCCTCCATCCTGTCACAAATTTGGTCTGATACCCAACACTGAATCAAATGTTTCTCAGAAATTGAGAAATATTGCATTACCTGACTGCTTTGATCTGCTGCTCTCAGGATGTATTATGAGAAAAGTATGAGTTGGGTTTCACTTGATCTATGTTCACGAAATCCTTGCTGGTTGACATGGGAGGAGTCATTCTGTTCGAGATGCCTCATTATATTCGAGCTCAGAATATGTTCTAAGATTCTACAACAAATGCATGTCATGGGTATTGGATGGTAGTTTTGTGGAGGACATCCAATAGACAGGTGTGACCTATGCTTTCTTCTAGCTACTGAGCACAGTTTTTGGTTTGAAGGATCTATGATGGATTACAGTTAACAGAGGGTCTATTGGATATAGAATTTGATAGGGATCCCAATGGGCCCTGCAGCTTTGTTCAACTTTAGAAATATCAGCTGTTTCTCAGCACCACTGACACTAATATCTATTTCACTCATCTTTCCAATAGTACGAGAACTAAACTGGGGCAATAATCCTAGGTTTTCCTTTGTAAAGGAACATTGGAAAACAAAGTTAAGCATTTCTGCTTTTGTTTTGCTACTCTCAATTTCAGTTCTTGCCTTTTCCATTTGCCTCTATTATTTCAAGAAACCATTCCATCCTGAAGCTAGCAGACCTTATAAAAACCAACTAAAAAGCTCACCAAAAGCAGAACTTTCAACAAAAATTAATTCAAGATATAATGCTACCTGGATTGTGAATATTTGGGTCAGCTGAACCTACTCATACTGGACATCAGCTTCGTCCCATAATACAAAGATTATGTGGTATGTGACTTATGTGTGCAAGCACAAAGACAACACAACACTAGCAGTATTTCTTATGCATCTGTGTCAGTTTTGGGGATGTAGGTTGTGGTAACATTGATCAGTGGTGTGGCTAAAGGCCTATGTCAGACTGGAAGGTGACAGTCTGGTTATGAGTTGGCAAAGCCAACGAATGTGAATACCAAATCTCAGATGTGGTGAAATATTGATCTGTAGCAAAGCCTGAGGTTTAGGTTAAGTTAAATGGTGATAGTTTGGTTGTGAACTGGCAAGTAGTATGCTTCAGTTAATATGAATGAGTGACACTGGCACAGCGCAAAATAATACAAACATTCACATCATAGTCACAAACATTCGACAGCCTTGACTTAAGGAGCTCCTTGTCCAAGTACTGAATATTGAGGACTTTAGAATTTGCAGAGTTGCCTTTAC
Organism: Schistocerca serialis cubense; assembly: GCF_023864345.2. Classification (NCBI taxonomy): domain Eukaryota; kingdom Metazoa; phylum Arthropoda; class Insecta; order Orthoptera; family Acrididae; genus Schistocerca; species Schistocerca serialis. Next base: position 463,963,887 of record NC_064639.1, read on the forward strand.
TATGAACAGGCAGCTACACACCAAATGCAAACAGAATCTCATATTGTAAGTTGAGAATGATGTACAAAATTAGAACAACTGACATGGAATATCTAGTCATCATTTGATACGTGTTAGCCTATTATAAGAATGTTAGTTATCCACTGTATTTATACATATTAATGAACCAGGAGCTTATTAGCAAGGTATCTCATGGATTTGAGCAGGCTATTTCTTTGTCATGACACACATCTCATATCACTGTACAAGTTAGCAGACAGACACCTTGATTTAATGAGAATAATAATAGAATACTTAAATGTTTGACAATGTGATTAAGCATTTCGGAATGAGTAGCCCATTATATTTGAAACACAATAGTAAACCAACTCTTTCATTAACTGAATCAACATAAAAGTTCTATAACTAAATTCCTAGCAGTTGTTCTTGGAGGCTTGGATGCGCTGTTGCAATCCCCATCAAATTGACGGGTCACTGAGGTGTGGATACAAAAGTATGATTTCTGACAAATACTCAATGATTTTAAACGATTTCGTGTCCCTTCTTAAACTAAGTCAATCAAAGATTGCAAAATATACAACTAGTATTTTATATTACCTCGTATTACACATATGTAAGAAAACAGATTTCTCTCTGAGGTGCAAGAATGAATTCATGTAGATACTTTGATGACAACAATACTTGTTTGTCGTCATATGAATAATTACATACGTCACTTACAGATACACAGTACAAGGAAAAAGTTGATACTAAAAAAGACCAACGCGTCATTCAAACTTTCTTGGTGGAGTTGACCATCTTCAAATATTGAGTACACCTTTTCTCATAAAAAAAAAGAACACTAAATAATAAACAGTGTTTAATGGGCCTACACAGTTATTAACTCCAAATACACGGTATCTTTAGCTAGCACTATAAAGTCATTGTTACATACAATAGTTTCCGAACTACACAGGGGCACGTCAATTACTCGCACTTCCACAACTATGTTATTCTGTCGAGAATTAGAATGTGTGTTGTGCGATCAACAAAATGAAATGTCTGGATGTGAATATTAAAGCCAATATTACTGACCAGCACTTTGAAGACATGTTATAATATCTTTTTCAATAGTGTCTAAGACTTGTATTCTCTCCATGGGTGCTGTCATTGCGCAAATGTTTGCACGACACTATTGTTTCAAGCACGGACTGCACCGCTACTATTCCACTTTACAGTTCCGCTCTTCCCAACGCCCACAGTAATAATAATAAATAACAAAACAGCAACACAGTATATGGTAAGTATCGTACTCGATAGTTATCGACTATCGATAAGACGAAAAGTATGCTCTTGTATGACATCTATTGCACAGCGTTGATTTATCGATATATCAGTATAATGTTTGTATCTGTGGTGAAGAAAGACATGCATTTTCAAATAGGAGTTTAAAGCAAGAGAAACAGTTAAAAGTGGCTCAGTACTGCTATTAGCTGCGACAAATAAACAGCACCAAAAATTAGAATACTTCAAATGATAGTATATCTTATATGGTAATGTACTTCAAATGGCACTAAAAATAATTCTGCCTATTAATAACTTCCTTTTCCCTACTCGAAAACCACTGTACAGAAAGAAAATTTGTTATGCCTTTTATAGACTTGAACTTAAACCTATGTAGGTATTAATTTGATATACGATTCGTGATCTCAAGCGAAGTAGATTTATAACAGTTTACAAACTGTGCATAACTTTGATGAACAAGATGTTACAAATAAACCCGCAAATTTAACAGTTCCAATTTGAGGATAATACTTCTTCCATATAATCTTGTCTGTTGATCCCACCGCGAAGACTTAACGAAGATAGAATTATGAATCTCCTCACCACTTTAATTATATGCTCTAACGGGGGTGTGCCAGCATTATTGCCTTGCAAGCAAATAGTTTCTTTAGAACTGTTGCATTTCTTGACTCTTGAGTTGAATTGTGTCAAATATGTTGTCTTCATAATTCCATTTTATAATTTCATCATTGCTCCGATTCATACGTTACATAATTTTCGAAATTCTATGAAGTTACCAAGGTATACTAAGATTCCCGCAGTATTTTTCGATTATCTTATCCTCGTACGTAAATGTAGGCTTATCAGCCTACAGGCTTGTTTGAGTTCCGAATTAAGTTTAATTATGTTGCCCAGTTTTTGTAAACATTTAATGGAAACTGAAAATTTCTGCCAGAGGGGCTCTCGAACTTACTGCTTACTACAAGCAGTTGCTTTAGTCATCAGGCATTTTGAGCGCTCTTCCAGGCCTGACGCCTTTAGTTAGTTAGTTCCTTGTTCATAGATCAAATTCACAGTAAATATTATGATATGGAACATGTGACTGCCACTGTTGTTTCCACTCGCAATGTCTTTTCAGTACAATGCTTTGATTTTCATGTGACAATGTATTGAATATGATTACAGAAAACTGCAACTATTCAACTTTGTAAATATATATTTATTCCCATAAATTAGTTTTTAATCCTTTTCGTGCTCGTCTTGAGCTGGAATGTATAGAAGTCACCTCTTTATTTCTGCAGAATGATGCAGGCTCCTGGCTTGCCACAGTATAGTTAGGATTGTAGTTAGCATTCTCTTGCACAGTATCGTGGGTAGTGACCACCAATTCCGCTTTGTCTCTTGGTCTTTAATTTATCACTCCATAAATATATTTATATAATAGAGGGAGACATTCCACGTGGGAAAAATATATCTGAAAACAAAGATGATGTGACGTACCAAACGAAAGCGCTGGCAGGTCGATAGACACACAAACAAACGCAAATATACACACAAAATTCTAGCTTTCGCAACCAACGGCTGCTTCGTCAGGAAACAGGGAAGGAGAGGGAAAGACGTATTTACATATCTTGTTACCTGGTCTTGTTAAATAAATTTGGGTTCATGATGTAGTGACTGCATTGTGCTACGACTGCTACACCATCAGTGTTGCAGGATGTGCACTTCTGTCTCCAAAGTGGCTTGTACAGGGAACTGTGGGATCATATCTACAGCATTGGGGTGAGCTCAGAGTCAAGAGTACTTACTCAGCATCAACCACCTTTTTTAACCAATGCTTCTATACACGAGGTTGATGACTGTGGCCTCCTAGTCAACCATGCCGGCAGGCAGTGGGTGAGTATGCTGAGACAATGGAATGTAGTGACAACACAGTGCAGCGAAGGACTTACTGATGCAAGGAAGTTATACAGGGGTTGAAACTTAAATAGTGGCAACTATTTATTCACAACCGATACAAAAGAGTTACATGGTGGTACCTGTTACTGCCCTTCAAACAAGTCACCAGCATTGTGTAGAGCCTATTGCCAGCGATGTGGAAGGCGTAGTATACCATTAGCAGAGCCTGTTCTGTTGATGGTGCGAATGAGGCGGTCTACTGCCTGTCAAATCTCTGGAACAGTTCTGAAACGAATGCCATGAAGTGGTTCCTTCATCTTCGGTATCAAATCGATGTCACAAGGACTTAAGTCCGGGGAGTATGGTGAATGGTACAGTACTTCCCAGTCCTATCGACCAAGCAGAGCAGCCACAGCATGCGCTGTATGCACCCGTGCATTGTCATGCAAAATAATGGGTGGGCTGCGCAGAAAGTGTCGCCGTTTCTTTCACAAATCTGGCCGCAGGTGATGCATCAAAAACGTGCAGTAATACTGTGCATTGATGGTCTGCCATGGAGGAACGTAATGCTTTAGGATCACACCATCGTAGTCGTACACGAGAATCACCATAACTTTAGACCTCTCCATTTGCACCATCAACAGAACAGGCTCTGCTAACGGTATACTACGCCTTCCAGATCGCTGGCAACTGGCTCTACACAATGCTGGTGACTACTTTGAAGGACAGTAACAGGTGCAAACATGTAACTCTTTTGTATCGGTTGTGAATAAATAGATGCCACTATTTAAGTTCCAACCCTCGTACAACTGAGCTGGTGTATGCTGCCTGTGCCTCAAGGTGATTGGCAGGGCTTGCAGATACTCTCAGTGAAATCTGACTCTTTGAGACTGGCTTGAGTTTCAGGTGATTGCACCCAATGGGTGGCTTCACCTTGTCATATCTAATTTGTACTGTAGAACCGTTAGCGTTATTTGAAGGCTTGTAGACCAGTGGTTTCACCTAGTTGATCATGCTGTTCATTGAGACTGTCACTTCTTGGCCACACATTTGACCGATCACTGATGTGGGGACTGGACTGGCTGAATGCGTGACGCCAAAGGTTTCAGTCACTAGTGACTGAGCTGGCATCATATATACACGCACTGGCCAGGTATACCCCTTCACATAGTGGGTTGTGCAAATGATGATGTATCGTGTTGCAGGATGTACTAGTGTAGTCTGCTGTTGCTGGTAGAGTACTGTGGTGCTGAACACAACGGCAGAGTTACTGCAGCACCCAGGGGCAGAATTGCTTAGGTGGCTGGTCAACATACCTTTTGACTGGTTGCTAATGGTCTGCCTGATGCCGAAGTCTCATAACTTTGTGTCCCCTTGGAAGAATTTGGTCCTCTGAAGTCCTGGCTGGTACTGAACCAGTGAACTACTGAAAAGATATGGTAAAACTATGCATTATGGTCTCTCTCTCTCTCTCTCTCTCTCTCTCGCTCTACTATTTACACATTACAGCACATTGTGTATTCGTCTTCCATATACACAATGTATGACTGCTAGTACAACCACAATGTCCTGTTACTTCTGTCAAGCCATATGTTCAATCCATTGTGTTGTGGGCAATGGACTAAGAGAAGGATTTGGCAGATGACTGTCCACTGATAATTGGGTTAGGCCACTGAGCAATGACCAGGATTAAGAAAGTTACCCAGCACAAAATTCCTATTACCACGCCTTTGTGCTTGTACCCAGTGCCGTATCATTGAATATGATGGAACAAGTGTTCTGCATTAATGAGCCCATTCTGTGCTGCTAACAGCTTGTTGAGGGAATGAAGCATGGAGTAATGAGAAAATTTAGAGAACTAGAATTTGAGACCGACTGTTGAATGACTCTGCTGCCACCAATGTACATTGTGTGTAAGGACCACGAAGATAAGATTTGAGAAATTAGGGCTCATACAGATCCTTATAGATAGTCATTTTCCCCTTGCTGTATTTGCATGTGGAACAGGAAAGGAAATGACTAGTAGTACCCTCCGGCACGCACCATACGATTACTTGCAGAGTATCTGTGTAGATGTAGATGAACTCAGCCCATTTTGCCATTCTTTTATGGGTGTAACACACTTGTTCTTAATTTATGAATTTGTAACAAATGACAAAATTGCTTTATCTGTTCTGACCTGAAGTTAGTAATTGATGTCTCTGTAGTATTGAACTTAATCCAGGGCTTGCGTCCCCTGTTTCAGCTTTTTGATTCGAAATAGCTATAATTTCTGTGTAGTGTGAAAAATGATCTATTAGTGTTAACAAACTATGATTTCCAGCCACATCTGCCCAAGAGGATCTAGGGTATTTGAACCAATCATGTCGAATGATCTGCTTCCCTCCAGTCAGCTCTGTTGCAGAATTTGCTGATGATTTAATATGGCTACATGTGCACGTGGTACATAGTTCTTTACAAACTGCTCTGTATTCTGCTTACATGTTCGCCATTAATATTCTACATCTATGTCTATACTCTGCAAATCACCATGAGATGCATGGCAGAGGGTACGTCCCACTGTACCAGTTATTAGGGTTTCTTCCTGTTCCATTCACATATGGAGCATTGGAAAAATGATTGTTTGAATGCCTCTGTGTGTGCAGTAATTATTTGAACCTTATTTCTCAATTTCAATGTTAGTGATACATAGGGGATTGTAGTATACTCCAAGAGTCATCATTTAAAGCCGGTTCATGAAACTTTGTTAGTAGGCTTTCTCAATATAGTTAATGCCTATGTTCAAGAATTTTCCAATTAAGTTCCTTCAACATCTCTGTGAGACTCTCCCATGGATCAAACAAACCTGTGGCCATTCATGCTGCCCTTCTCTGTATACGTTCAATATCCCTATTAGTCCTATCTTTTATGGGTCCCCACACACTTGAGTAGTATTCTAGAACTGGTTCCACAAGTGATTTGTAAACAAACTTCTTTGTAGACTGGTTATACTTTCCCCCGTATTCTACCAATGAACCGAAGTCTACCATCTGTTTTACCCACAACTGAGCCTATGTGATCATTAAATTTCACATCTGTACAAAGTGCTGCACCCAGGTATTTGTATGAGTGTCTGGTTCCAACAGTGACTCATTGATACTATAGTTATACAATGCTACATATTTTGTTTTGTGAAGTGTACAGTTTTATATTTCTGTATGTTTAAAGCAAGTTGCCAGTCTTTGCAATACTTTGAAATCTTATCGAGATCTGACTGAATTTTTATGCAGCTAGTACTTAATTCTAGATAACTGCATCATCTGCAAAAAGCGAGGTTACTATTAATATTGTCTGCAAGGTCATTAATACACGTCATGAACAGCAAGGGTCCCAACATAATTCGCTGGGGCACACCTGAAGTTACTTCTACATCTTACGATGGCATACTATCCAAGATAATATGCTGTGTCTTCAATACCAAATAAGTCATCAATCCAGTCACAAATATCGCTTGATGTCTGTATGATTGTACTTTTGACAATAAGTGTAGATGTGGTACTGAGTCATATGCTTTTTGACCATCAAGAAATGCTGCATCTACCTGACTGCCTTCATCCAACATTTTCAGGACATCGCCTGAGAAAAGTGCAAGTTGTGTTTCATATGATCGAAGTTTTTATACTGTGTTCTGACTGGCATTGAGGAGTTCATTCTGTTCAAGGTACCTCATTACGTTGGAACTCAGAATATGTTCTAAGACTCTACAACAAATCGATGTCAAGAATACTGGATGGGTTTTGAGGATTGTTTTGCTGCTGTTCTTGTAGATGGCTGTGACCTGTGCTTTTTTCTAAGAACTGGGCACAGTTTTTGGTTCAAGAGATCTGTTGTTGTTGTGGTCTTCAGTCAATATCAAGAGATCTATGGTGCATTATAGTTATTAGAGGGGCTAACTCAGCTGCAATTTTAGTATACCATCTAACAGGGATTCCATCGAGCCCTAGAGCTTTGTTCAGTTTTAATGATTTCTGCTGTTTCTCAGTAACATGACACTAATACTTCATTCAGCTTTTCAGTGGTAAAAGAATAAAATTGCGACAATTCTCCTGGGTTATCCTTTGTAAAGGGACATTGAAAAAGGGATTTGCTTTGCTACCCTCAATTTCCTGTCCAGTCTCATTCGCTGGGGACTGGACACTAACTTTGGTGCCACTGACAGCCTTTACATATGACAAAAATTTCTTTGGATTTTGTGAAATATCATTTGACAAGATTCTGCTGCACTGGTCATTGAAAACTTCACACATTTCTTTCTGGACACCCAAACGCATTTCATTCCGCATATCTCTACCTGTACACTACATTAATCCTTGTTACATAGATCATAAATACGACATTTCGTAATGATGTGGAACATGTCACTTTAACTTAAGTTTTCTTTACACAAAATAAATAATTAATTAATTTTTTTTTACTACTTCATATCTAAGAATTCATCTATTGAGTAGAAGGAGTTGTCATTCGGAAATTCTTTTAATTTGCTTTTAAATGTTGGTTGGCTGTCTGTCAGACCTTTAATACTATTTGGCAAATGACCAAAGACTTTTGTGGCAGCTTAATTCACCCCTTTCTGTGCCAAAGTGAGATTTAATCCAGAATACTGAATATCATCCTTTCTTCTAGTGTTGTAGCTATGCACTTCGCTGTTATTTTTGAATTTGGATAGGTTACTAATGACAAATTTCATAAGTGACCATATGTATTGCGAAGGTACTGTGAATATCCCGAATTCCTTAAACAAATCTCTGCAAGGTGATCTTGGGTGGGCTCCAGCTATTATTCTGATTACACAGTTTTGTGCAATGAATATTTTCTCTCTTAATGATGAATTGCCCCAAAATATGATGCCATATGAAAACAGTGAATGAAAATAGGCTTAGTAGGCTAATTTACTGATATGTTTATCACCAAAATTTGCAATAACCCTAATAGCATAAGTAGCTGAACCTAACCGTTTCAGCAGATCATCAATGTGTTTTTTCCAATTCAATTTCTCATTGATGCACACACCCAGAAATTTTGAGTATTCTACCTTAGCAGCAGACTTCCGTGCATAGTCTATATTTATCAATCGTGTTATACCATTTCCTGTACAGAATTGTATAAACTGTTGTGATTCTTCAGTTTCTCTAGGCGTATTTTATGACGAAATAAATCTTGGGTGAACAGCCTGGTACGAGTGTCTAGGACACAATATTTTGGCTATCAGGTGTGGTGATGTACATCAGCGCACCTGATGCCAGCAACATGGTTGATTACCGAAATATTGTGTCCTATGCACACTCATACCAGGCTGTTCACCTGAGATTTATTTCTTCTTGTATAAACTGTGTTTTCTCAAAATTTAGTGAGACTCCATTTGCAGAGAACCACTAAATAATTTCTGAAAGACATTATTTACAATTTCCTCAGCTGATTCTTGCTTCTTGGGTGTCATTACTATACTTGCATCATCAGCAAAAAGAACTAACTTTGCATCTTCATGAATACAGAGTGGCAAGTCATTAATATATATTAAGAACAATAAGGGACCCAAGACTAAAACCTGTGGGACACCATTCTTGATAGCTCCCCAGTTAGAGGACTCTGGTGGTTTTTGTAGACTTATCTTTACTGTTAATTTCAACCTTCTGCATTCTTCCAGTTAAGTATGAATTAAACCATTTGTGCACTGTCCCACTCATACCACAATAATTAAGCTTATCCAGATGAATTTCATGATTCACACAATCAAAAGCCTTTGAGAGATCACAAAATATCCTAATGGGTGCTGTTCAGTTATTCATTGCATTTAATATTTGATCAGTGAAAGCATATATAGCATTTTCGGGTTGACAGAAGCGTCTGATCCCACGCATCAGCTTTGACCCGTGACATAAGGGTGTTGTCGTGTGTGCCATCATGACGGTGCGGAGTTTGGTTTGTAAGTGTGGTGTGTTTGTAGATGTCATCGTGTTGTGGTTTGTTATGATCTCTGGTGGTATGTTCAGGGTTTTCATTTGTGTGGTGTAATGGACTCAGTTTGCTTTTGCTCATTATCCAGAATTGTTCGAGTGTCGGCTGTGTTTGTAGTGGAATTCATTTCAATGAGTTAACAATTTTGTGTGAAGGTTAATTTAGTGTTGTTCGCTGTACATCATGTGGTAATTTTAGTAAAATTAATCTGTTGTTGATTATGTTCAGGAATGGATATGACGGATAAAGTTAACAGTGTGCAGGTCAAGGGAAGTGTTCGATCCCAATGTGTGGCTGTGTTTGTTGATATTGGTATTGAGAGATGTTTTTGAGCTATATAGGCCAAGGGAAGTGTTTGATCCTAATTTATGGGATCGGGAGCTGCTGTTGAGCTATATAGGTCAAGGGAAGTGTCCGATTCCAGTCACTGAATGAGGTGGCGCAGTGGTTAGCACACTGGACTCGCATTCGTGAGGACGACGGTTCAATCCCGTCTCCGGCCATCCTGATTTAGGTTTTCCATGTTTTGCCTAAATCCTTTCAGGCAAATGCCGGGATGGTTCCTTTGAAAGGGCACGGCCGATTTCCTTCCCCGTCCTTCCCTAACCCGAGCTTGCGCTCCGTCTCCAATGACCTCCTTGTCGACGGGACGTTAAACACTAATCTCCTTCTCCCTCCTCCGATTCCAGACGATATTGTGTTTAGTGGTATTTGGGGAGTTTTGTGATGTTGGTTTTTTTCGTCGTTTTGTGTGGGGGTGGGTGTCTAAATTTGTTTATATTTAGTTTGCCCCCACCCAAAAACACCCCATTTCCCATGCTTGTCCCATTAGTGTCATTAGGCTTTTTGTGGAAAGTGTGTGTGTTTGTTTTTTGATGTATTTTCGTCCTCATAATGTGTACGTACCGACTTTATATGCGCCATATTGGAATCTTGGTTTATGGTCGTTTCCACCATATTTGTGATGTCATGGGTCAAAGCAGACGGGATTGGACGCTTCTGTATTTCTGCATTTTCTGTTGAAAAGCCTTTCTGAAAACCAAATTGACATTTGTTAGTACTTCAGTTTTACAAGTGTGTGATGTTACTCTTGAATACATTACTATTTCAAGAATTTTGGATAAAACTGTCAGAAGTGAGAATGGGCAGTAGTTGCTAGCGTCAGATCTATCCCCTTTTTTATGCGATGGTTTGACGATAGCATATTTCAGTCTATCTGGAAAAATTCCTTGTTTCAGTGAGCTACTACATATGTGGCTGAGAATCCTACTTATTTGTTGGGAACAAGCTTTTAGTGCTCTGTTGGAAATGGCATCAGTTCCATGTGAGCTTTTACTTTAGAGTGAATTTATTATTTTCCTAATTTCAGTAGGAGAGGTGGGTTGAATTTCGATTTTATCAAATTGCATAGGTACTGCCTCTTCCATTTACTGCCTTGCGTTTTCTAATGAATAGCTGAAACCTATTTTTTTTACAACACTTAAAAAATGATTATTAAAAATGTTTCCTACTTCTGACTTCTTGTTAACAAACTTTTCATTGTGTTTGATAGTAACAGTCTTCCTGTGCTCTCGGTTGCCCTGTTTCCCTTTTCACAGTATTCCAAATTGTTTTAATTTTATTATCAGATGTGCTAATCTCAGACATAATGCACATACTTCTGGACTTTTTAATAACTTTTCTTAATACAGTGCAGTAGTTTTTATAACGTTTCATTGTTTTGGGGTTATTACTCCTCCTAGCTATAAGTTACATTTCCCTTTTCTGTGTACAAGATATTTTTATCCCTTTAGTAAGCCATGGCTTTTCACATGGTTTCTTACAATTATATTTCACTGTTTTCTTAGGGAAACTGTTTTCAAATATACTCACAGAGGTATCATGAAATAGGTTAAATTTTAAATTAGCATTATGTTCCCTGTACACCTCATCCCAGTCTAACAGTCGCAAGCTTTCCCTAAAATTTTGAAGTGTTAAATCGTTAATGGAACACGCTATTTTGGAGGACTGTTTTGCATTACTGTATGGAGCTATATCATATACTGTAACTAGCTGTGCATCGTGATCAGACAGACTATTCTTAAAAGGAAAAGTTTTTATGTGATTGAATTTATCTTGGTCTATGAAAATGTTATCTATCAGTATGGTGCTTTCCTGTACCACCCGAGTAGGAAAATCAATAACTTATGTCAAATTGAAAGAACCAAGTAATACTTCAAGGTCAAGCTTTCTGTCTGACTTTCAGAAAATCTACATTGAAATCCCCACAAACAATAATTTGCTTTCCTTTGTCTGACAGGTAGCACAACAAAGAATCCAAGTTTTGCAAAAGTAGTTGAAAATTTCCCTGTGGGGCCCTATACTCGGCTACAATTACAAAAGTGCCTTTATTTAGTTTAAGCTCACATGCACATGCTTCTATGTGTTGCTCTATGCAAAATTTTTTAGTTTCAAAATTTTTCACACTGTGACTGATTTTAACGTATATGGCAACTCCTTTCCATAGTATCTCTACTTACTTCTGCTGAAAGCTTATTTACCATTTCCATACTTCTGACTATATGATGTTCAGACAGGCATAGTACATCCATTCCACCCTCAGTTTCTAAATCTTCTATACAAACAAGAAGCTCATCTACTTTGTTTTTTTAATCCCCTGATGTTCTGGTGCAATGTATTAACATTATTTTTTACTGTGCTTTTATGTGAATCTTGTGACATACTAACATTATTTTTTACTGTACTGTTATGAGAATCTTGTGATATTTTCACATCACTAGTACCTGCCTGTCTGAACTTTTCATTAAGCTAAATTTCAATCAATGTAGGATGATTGGATACTGATCTTGGCCTAAAAAAGTACTCCCATGAGTTTCAGTGCCTCCCCTTAAAGATTTTGCTATCATCCCAGCCAGTTTACCCTTCCCTTTCCTATTGAGATGCAGGCCATGTCTTGTGAAGTCCCACCTACCAATACCACCAAAAGGAACCAAACCTATGCTTGACAGAGTAGCCGCCTGAAGCAGCTAATATAGCTCCATATTGACCCTCCTGACAAAGCTGTTCAATTCGGGCCGGTCGTACTGCATGAAAACAGGAACCAAACCAACATTTGTATGGTTCGTTGCAGATGCTATTTTTACCAGGTCACACTCAATATTGTAGCCCTGATCCCAATCAGTACTGTTTCCTGCTCCACCCACTACCACAACATGATCCTGCTTTGTAAAACTTTTGCACAATGATCCTACATTCTCTATCAGTTGGCTAAGACATGCACTGGGCTTGAAAATACTTGTGATCTGGTACCTGTCACCTAATTTTTCCTGCAAAATCTGGCCCACACCTCTCCCATGGCTACTACCTAACAACAGAACTTTCCTCCTACTTTCTACTTTTTTTGCAACAGTTGATTTCCTAGTGAAAGTCTGTTGAGTGCTGACGACACGTACATCTACTTGAGCCTCTTCCTTAGCTGACTGAGGTAGCAAGGCAAATCTATTGTTTGTGCCAATGATGAAACTGTCTGATACCGTTCTCTTTCTGTGGCCCCTGTTCCTTGCTATCATTCCCACCTGCCTTCACCCTCCTCCCCTCCTAATCTCATCAGTTCCTCCCTAGCGCTATCCAGTTCAGCCTGAAGGGCTCTAATCTTCCCTTCCAGTTCTGCTATTTTCCTATCCCTTGAACATAATCTGCAATACCATGGAAGAGACCCATTTGTTTCCCTGATTCCCATGCCACTGCATTCACCCCAATGTAACCATCTGCCACAACAGCTGCCCAGAGCCCCAGAACTGACTTTCCTACAGCAGCTCACTCGTGGTTGTTTACAATATTTTTTACAAAATTTATCTAAACAATAACAATAATAATCTATTAACTACAGATCACAAAATCCATTAAAGTTCTGTGGAACACTAATATATGTGTATACTAAGCTTTGTTTTACTCCTGTTAAGCAGTAATCTGTGCTTCTTTATAAGTTTTATTGCAGTGATTGAATACTATGGATGTTCGCTTCCATTATGAACTGTTCTACTGGGTACATATCTATCCAGCGCACAGTCAATTATCCTTTTAAACTTGAACCATAGTTCTTCTGCATGCTCCTACCCTGTTCCGAAAGTTTCAAGTTCCTCATTGAGATATGACATTACTTAGTTTTTTATCTAATTTATTGAACATATGTAACTATCTGCATGTTTTAGTTGTCCTTTGTACTTTGGTAATCATTGTTGCCACAACTGCACCATTGTCATTGATATTGCTTTTGATGTGGATATCCTCAAAGAGGTCAGTTGTATTTGTTGCAGCTGTGGATCCTACAATGTCACCCTTTTACATGCTGAAGGTTTTTGTATTTTTACCATTGCTTCTCCACTGTGGGTATTGCTGAATACTGACTGTGCATGGTGCCATAATAAAGGCGCAGTCCAGGGCTCTCTCACATGGCTTCCCGTTTCCTGCTACCAAGACATGGGTCTTGCACTTCTGTCTCCGTCATACGGTCCACCGACTGTTTCCGTCACACTGTCCATCCAAATCCGAACTATCCTTTGATGGTCAGTTGCTCAATGTGGTGAAGTCTTATCGCTTTCAAGGACTGACCTTCAATGCCTTGTTGACACGTCTTACACATCTTCACCAACGTAAGCAAACATGCTGGTCACACTGTAACACTGTTTGCTGCACCAGTAACACCAGCAGGGGTGCAGACTGCGGTGCACTTTTGCAGGTTTGCAAAGCTTTGATCCTGTCCCGTCTTGATGATGAGAGTCTGACGTATGGCTCGGCATCACCTTAAGTATTGTGGGTGTTTGGCTTGATACACCATTTTTGAATCCAACTTGTAACAGGTGAGTTTTGGACCAGCCCTGTGAACAGCCTGCTCAAGGCGACTGGAGTGCCTCCACTGTAGATCAGGCACTAAAAACTGCTGCCCAACTATGCGATACACATTCACTGTTCCCCTGAGCATCTGAACTACCTTGTCTTTTTTTCTGGTATTGTGAGCCACCTCCCATAACAGTGACCCAAGAGAGGAGTCATGATCATATTTTGCATACAGCATCTCCTCTCCAACTCCAACAGCTTCCATTGTTGCTTCTTGTAAGGAAGCAATTGTGTATGCCCCCATGGTGTGTGCCACGTCCTTGGATATGTCTCGTCCTATACTTTACACCAAAATATTCTGTTGATCCTATGGTTTTCTCTGCCTGTTCCTGGCCTTCTTGATGCTTTTCTGGGTCTGGAAGTGGTTTACATTGATGGTACTGGCATTGATGGACCATATGGTTTTCCCTACACACATGCAAGGTGCAGTGAAGTATGCTCCCTGCTGAATGGATGCAGTGTATTCACTGCATTATTGATGGCCATTGTTCAAGCCCTCAGTCATGTTTGTTCTTGCACTGGCGAGACATTCTTAACCGGCAGTGATTCCCTAAGTAGTGCTCAGGTTATTGACCACTGCTACCCTTGACACTTGTTGGTTGTTAATATCCAGGATCTACTTTCTGACCTCCATCAAACTGGACAGTTGGTCATCTTTGTCTGGACCCTAGGATATATGAGATACAATGAATGGATGAATAAATGAATTGTACATTATACTTTCACAGTGTAATGTATCATGGAAAATCTTAATCTGAGATCTGTGACCATTTTCTTTCACTTTTCTGAACTCAGCACATCACTTATTATGGACTCACACTGACTCAGTTTATCAGACAGACATATAGGAAGACAGCAATATAATCTTGGCTCTGACATCATCCATTGTGTGTAATAAACTATTAGCTGAGACATCATTTGTTATATTTAGACAACTTCAAAAGACATCCCAAAGTAACATACTTGTACATATTTGATCTAAGCAAGAAAGTAAGCACTGCTTTATCTTACTTCCACAGTTTTGCAGCTGTAGTTAACCTTTATTTTAAATTTTCGATATTTTCAGGAAGGGTGATGGAATCGAAAATGCTGTAAACACTGTGAAAGAAGCAGCTGCATTGCCACTACCACAATTTTCGATTTAAATAAGTCAAGTAAGTACTGCATCTCTTTCCCATTATTCACATTTGGTCTCAAGGAGCAACTGAACGATTGTTAAATGGAGATAAAAGCATCTGTATGCAATTTATAGAAAACTGATGTACACATAATGAACCTTCCACTCCATAGTGAAGAGAGCACTATTTTCAAACTTCCAGATTGGTTAACATAGTGTGCCAGACTAAGGTGGAATCCAAATACATGTCTTAGCCCAAATCTGGCACAAAATTTAATGTGCCAAAAAGTTGAATGAAAGTTCATACTGCCCTGAAGAGTGAAAGTTTCAGTTTGGGCAGTGGTGGCTGTTTGTAAGACATTTCTCTATAGTATTCAGCCCCATGGATGCTAGTTTGGCAAGATATGTGGAAGAATTTCTGTGGAGACTGAAAAGTAAGAGAGAAGTACTCATAGTTGAATCAAATATTGTCCTCATATCTCAGCCCAGTTCACAGTTTTAATCTGTCAGGAAGTTTCGACTAATATGTTGTGTATAAGTTTCTGTATATTTCTACTCATGGAATAGAGGTAGTGTTGATCAGCAAACAAACATGTGGGAGCTCTCCCCACCCCCTCTTCACTCCCCCTCCATCATCATCCCCCACTTCCTCCATGTTGCCCTTCCCACTCCTTACTCCCTGCTCCCCACACCTCACTCCCTCAATCTCATCCTTCCCACTCCCACACTCCCACCATGTCACCTTTCTCACTCCCCCCTGCCCCTTAGCCTTCCATCTCCACCATCTCTCTAACCCCAGTTTGCCCCCTTCCTTCCTCCTTCTTCCAATCTTTTTCTCCCTTTCCAACACTGCAGCATGCAATGGTCTTGACCCGCATACATATATAGTTTGTTCTTAAATTTTTCTAAATCGCTATCTGCTAATTAATGTGTTATGATGTAAAACCAGCTATATATCATTCCTAAGTGTTTAGAAATTTTACTCAAACATAGATTTACTGTATACATCCTATTCAGTTTTTTAATGTAGACTGCAGGTGATTTATATCCAATGAGTACATCAGTTTTGTGGGACAGTGTTCTGGAATATTAAATACTAATGGAAAATATATTTAAGTTAACAATAATAATTAATAATAAGATAATTATTAAATGAGACAGAATAAAACAAACATTCAACTGTTTTTGTTTCACTTCAACCTTGAGATATGATTGGAAGTGAAAGGCTTCTTGACCAAGGCAAACATGAAGTGTGTTTGTAATGGGTGTGATGCCGTCTGTTGGCTGCCAGCCAGCACTGACAGGCCCTCTGTGAGAAGGTGCCAAGAATTCCTTAATGTTTCAGAACTGTGTACAGAGCCAGAAGCTGGAACAGATTGTGGAAGCTTCTGTAGCACCCATTTTTTTATTTTTAAATTATGTATTGTATGTTATTGTTAATAGTTTCTCCTGTTCATGTTTGTGCTTTCTATTTCAATATATATTCCAAATGATGAGGAATAATATTTTTGTGACAGGAGTCAACACAGTTTCTGTCTGAGGTGATCCATGTTCCACTGGTATGTTGTGAATTTCATCCACCATGGCCTCAGACAGCAGTGTGTGTTTGGTGCAGGCTGTCTACTCTTTCAAAGGCAAGAACAATGATGAGGTAATTTATTTATTAATGCAGAACTTGAAATTATTTGCCCATACTTTATTTGCAGCAGCTGTAATGTGTATTATTTATCCTCTGACAGATTTATGGAAAGTATATTCAGAACTGTTTCATATTGTTAAATAATGTATAATTTTGTTTTTAGCTTTGCTTCAAGAAAGGGGACATTATAACAGTGACCCAGAGAGAGGAAGGAGGATGGTGGGAAGGAACACTAGGGGAGAAGACTGGCTGGTTTCCTTCCAATTATGTGAAGGAGTACACTCCCTTAGGTACAAAGTTATAAAGTTTTAATTTTCACACCTATGCATTATATTTTTATTGAACTGTTCTTAAAGACTGCAAAATCTTGCATACATTTACTGAAATTGCATAGTGGCTGTTCATTCATTTTGACAGTAGTAGATTATTTTGTATTGCAGCTCCCTCTCTTCAGTGGCTGCAATCCTGGTTTCATGTACATTACAAAGAAAAAGATTATGCCTACAACATATGAAAATCACTTCTTCGGTGGCAGCAACATTCAATAATAAACACCCAATCTAAAACCCCTGGATCTAAACTATTGACATTAGTAAAGGCTATGTGATACAGAAGGCTCTCTTTTAAGAGAGGAAAATATGGATGTTAAACAACTTAACAACAAATGAAAGTCAAGAATTTGATGATGAGGCAGCTGACAATAGTTCCTATCCACAAGACACTTGATTCTACGTGTGCGTTTTATCCCTTCGCCCATCTAGATTTGTGATCTACTCCTGTGTTCAACCATGTTAGAGTGCAACATCTTTTCATTCCTTTTGCCATTACCTGCAAAATGAAAAGTATATTTTCTGGATGTAGATCTTGCTGTCAGTTCACTGAAATATTCTCTTTTAATTGTTTTCCTCTGTCTGCATTTGGAGGTATGATTTGAATGTTTTTAATGTTCTGATTTTAGCATAGAAATATAACTTTTCCTTCCATTTAACATTCAGTCATGGTGCAATTTTGCTAAGGTTGCTAATGGGAACAAAACAAAAAGGATAACTTAAAAAGTTGCATAATTTTTTAGGTAATATTAGTATGATGCAACTGCTGCACATATAAGCAGATGTATCTGGTAATGTGTGTGTTGTGTAGGAAGAGAGTAAGAAAATATAGAATTTGACATCTCATCAGTTGGAAACAACACAAAGTAATACACAACATGCACCAATGTCTCTGCTAGCAAATTTTATTAGCGGAATGAGAATTTCACTCTGCAGCGTTGTGTGCACTGATATGAAATTTCCTGGTAGATTAAAACTGTGTGCAGGAGAGCTTTTGTGAAGTCTGGAAGGTAGGAGACGAGGTACTGGCAGAAGTAAAGCTGTGAGGACGGGGTGAGAGTCGTGCTTGGGTAGCTCAGATGGTAGAGCACTTGCCTGTGAAAGGTAAAGGTTCCGAGTTCGAGTCTCTGTCTGGCACACAGTTTTAATCTGCCAGGAAGTTTCAACTTTTATAAGATTTGCAACAAATAATGTGTCAAGGAATACAAGCAGTCATCAAAGTTAATATTAATGTGAAGCAATGGGAAGTCCAGTTTGGAATTTCAACAGTATTATGAAAAGGATGGACTTCTGCCGGCCACGCGGTTCTAAGCGCTTTAGTCCGGAACCGCGCGACCGCTACGGTCGCAGGTTCGAAGCCTGCCTCGGGCATGGATGTGTGTGATGTCCTTAGGTTAGTTAGGTTTAAGTAGTTCTAAGTTCTAGGGGACTGATGACCTCAGATGTTAAGGCCCATAGCGCTCACAGCCATTTGAACCATTTTTGATAGACTTCTACTCACCATAAAAGTGAAATGTTGAGTTGCAAAGAGGCACAATGAAAGAACTGCTACACATTGAGCTTTCTCGCAAAGCCTTCTTCAGAAATGAAACATTCACACAAGCAAGTACACATCATGCCCTTATGACACTGTCTCTGACAGTGGTCATGTGTGCGTAATGTGTACTTACTTGTGTGAATGTATGCATGTTTCCTTTTTGTGGAAGGCTTTGGCCAAAAGCTCAATGTGTAACAGTCTTTTCACTGTGATTGTCTGCAACTCAATGAGTTATCTTTATGGTGAGTAGCAATCTATCCATTATGCAATATTGTTAATGTTAATATGAAATGCATAGTCCATCACATGCTCACCACACACCTCTCTCCTCATTGTCCCAGTAACATTTCGTCCATCTGCAATGGTAAAGATGGTTGTCTATGGAGCCATGTCTCAAAATTCACCTTTGCATATTCTAATGGGTTGTGAAGAATCTGTCACCCATTTCTCCATTTGCGGAGTAATTTTCTTCAAAAGGGATGTGAGTTCACAATAAATTGTAAGAACAGGATTCTCATCTTCATGTCCTGCAGTTAATTCGCTCACACTTTTGTTTAAATCCTCAGGATTTGCAGCTTTCACAAACTGCGAGTGACAACTGTGCAGCAATTTTGCCAGCATGGCAAAGGGACTAAAAAGATTGCAGAACAAAAGCAATTGGAATCAGTATGCACACCAGTCTGTAATCCTGATGGGTTATTTTATTCTGTTGTCAGAGATTTGATATTCGAAAAATCTTGTAAATCATTTAGATGAAGGACCAATTACAAAAAGACTTGGACTATATCCATGATGAAAATATGAGAATGTAGACAAAATTTTAAAAGTACAGCATGTATTTTGGCTAGGAGACTGGAGCCAATCCCAAGTACATCAAGAGCATTAGCAGTGTTGTACATCAGGAACATTACCTCCAGGTGAAGTTGGATATTGTGGTCAAGTGGTAGACTGTGCGCTTGGAAACAGGGATCGTGGGATCTAATTCTGATCATGCCATGTACAAGGGACTTTCAAGAAGTAATGCAGCACTTTTTTCTTGACAAATTTCTGTTGAAAAATGTGGAATGTGTTGTGGGACATTGTGGAATATTCCTGCTTCAGCCCTTATAGTTTCATGAAGTTCCGATAGGTGGCAGCGCTATACATAGCCTTGGAAATTGTGTCTGTAATCGAGGTGTGTTCCAAGCAGAGAGCTGTCATTGAATTTCTTTTGGCAGAAAACCAGAGCATGACAGATATTCATAGGCACTTGCAGAATGGCTATGGAGACCTGGCAGTAAACAAAAGCACAGTGACTTGTTGGGTGAGGCATCTGTCATCATCACAACGAGATCACACAGAACTGTCCATTCTCCTGCGTGCCTGCCGGCTGCACACAGTAGTGACTTCTGTAGTGTTGTAGCATGCAGGCACTCTCATTCAAGGTGACCAACAGATCATAATCAAACACATTGCTCCACAACTGGACGTCTATTGGTAGAGCAGACATAGTAGTCTATCAGTTCGGGTGCTTGAAGGTGTGTGCTTGCTGGATTCCTTGCTGCCTGACAGAAGACCATAAAGAGCAATGAATTGCTTGCATGTTACAAGGCTGATGATGAAAATTTATTGCTGTATTTTTTTCAGTGTCAACATTTTGTTAATGGGGGAACTAGCAACTTCATCAAATTTTGTAAAGCGTTTATTAACAATTCTGTCAACAGTTGAGGTACTTATATTACACGATTAGTGTCAAACCTCATGGGTTCATTTTCAAGCCTGGCCTGCATTGACAGTGCCTCATCTTAATAATAAACATCAAAGTGGCAACACATGCTTCATGAATGTTTGCAGAATTAATGCCACAATCCACACGTGCCTCCTTGATGTTGACTTGATGAGAGGCATGTCCGGATTGTGGCATTAATTCTGCAAACATTTATGAAGCATGTGTTGCCACTTAGATATTTATTATTAAGATCAGGCACTGTCAGTGCAGCCAGAACCATGCATCATGCCACATTTACCTGCCCAAGCCCGCGTGTGACTGACTGCTCCGTTCTGTTGCCTGCACCGCAAGCAGTCGAGCTCAGCTCTACTGGAAACATTGTTCAAGCCACGATATGCCGTTGAGGTCTGCAGCTTGTTCAGGTACCCAGCTGAGCCCGGATGTCAATAGGGCACTGGCAGAGAAGGTATGACGGGCCACGTATGAGCAGAATAGCTTTCTGAATCATCTGCACTCTTCTGAGAATCATGGATGTGTGATATGCTAGGAAGAGGCTGTTCTTGAGCCATTGTCAACCTGCTTGATGTTGGTTTATACAATTTATCCTTCTTTTTTTCATTTCTTTCTGAAACGTTCCTTTGTGGGCCCTTATATGAAACCTGATCTCTAATTTTGTAGTTAAGTTTTTATTACACTTTGGTTCACAGCTTTACATCATCTAGAAATGTTTCAGCAATCTCTTCACACACCCTACTTTTTATACTCTTCTTCATGTAATGTTTTTTGGTGATTTTCCACAAGCAAGGTCTTTTGCGGAACAGTTTTATAAGTTTTCGATGTGGTCAATGGTCTGTTCGTACACCATACTGAAAGCAACTAGAACTTGCTGTCACATTCAGGAAAACTCGTGGACCCTGTTGCAACACTTGAA
This sequence comes from Schistocerca serialis cubense, assembly GCF_023864345.2. Taxonomy (NCBI): domain Eukaryota; kingdom Metazoa; phylum Arthropoda; class Insecta; order Orthoptera; family Acrididae; genus Schistocerca; species Schistocerca serialis. Next base: position 463,985,200 of record NC_064639.1, read on the forward strand.
TAACTGCAGAGCTTCTCCTAATAGTCAGATCAATAGCATTGGCATCAGCAAAATCCATAGTCCTGGAGAAGTGTGTAACAGTATGCACATGAGATCTGTGACTGTTCATCAAAGGGACAGTAGAATGCTTTCTAGATCTTGCACTGATACTTCCAAAAATAGAAGCACAGTACCTACTGCAAGTGCAAGAGATTTACTTCCTCACCCACCAATGATTTCTCACCATGAAAGAAGAATAGCAGAAGAATTCCGTCTGGCTGTGGTCCCCCAAGTGCTGCAGGATATGGAAGATGGTGCGCGCACATGTGCAACTGACATGTGGGCAGACATGTTCACTAAAAGGCATTATTTTACTCTTATTACGCAATCAATATTGTCGCAGAAGAAGCTGAGTAGCACCGGGGTGTAGTGGTTATGATGCTAAACTGTTGCATGGAGGGTCGTGACTTCAAAACTCACCTGGACTGTACAATTTTAATTTCTATGTTCGGTTCGAGTGCATTCTAGAAGTATCCAAAAATATCGAGAATCATTGAACTGGAATGTTCTGTAGCTGTATATATACTGTGTGTGTTCTGGCCAGAGGCAGTTCGCTCCACACTCTTGTATGTGCAAGTGCTGAATAAACCTTCGTTAAGTGAAGTTAGTATTCGTCATTCATCTAATTGCATCTTCTTCTACATGACATTATTCTAGTGGAGACGCAGTGCACATTATCGACAACACAGTGGCTCCCATCAGGCCACGACAGAGCCGCCGTTTATGTGGTGAGAAACCCAAGTTCAAGCCATATTCAACAGATTGCAATCTATTGGAGGCAGAAGAAGATGAGGACGTTACGATGACAGCAACTGTGTGCCACCACATGAGAGATCATTCTAGGTTCTCTGGTGATAATGGCCAAGATCCAAACAAGTGGCTGAAGGTATATTAGTGTATAGCCAAATTTAACAAATGGGATTGCACCGTGTGTTTGGCTAACGTATTTTTCTACTTGGAGGGCACTGCCAAGCAATGGTATGAGAACAACAAGGAGAAGTTCACTAGCTGGGAAGTATTCCAGACAGAACTGAGCAAGTATTTTGGCTACACACGACGACAGAATAACAAGGCTGAAGATAATGAAAGTGCAGGGTACAGCTTCCAGGAGAAACTACAGCATCCTACACTCAAGACCTCTTGGAACTTTGAATGGAGGAGGAAGATAAGGTTGCACATCTCATGAAGGGTGTTGCTGAGGACATGTATCAAGCCCTATTTCTGAAGGAGGTTTCGACATCAGCCCACTTCATAAAATCGTGATAGTATATCGAGACAATGCATCAAAAAAGAATTACATGCAAGAAGTTTGAATGGCTTACAAATGTTGTATCGATGTCTGTGATGGAGCAAGCAACTGATTCCACAAGTGTTCGTCAGATAGTGAGAGAGGAAGTTCAGAAGGCACCTGGATTGCACGGCAAGCAAAAATCCGAGATGCTTCAAGAGGTTATAAGGGAGTAAATGAAACAGACAGTGAACCCAATCTCTTGTCCTTCATTTCGCTTTAAAACAGTGAAAAAGTTGAGACCCAGGCGGAGTTTTGTTTCTCCAATGCCGCATGAGGAACCTGTTTGGGCACCATGGAAGACTGACGTCTGGAGGACCCAGGTTCACCAACCAGTATGTTTCCACTGTTGACAACCGGGGGATGTGGTGCACTATTGCTGAGAAAGGCAGCGGATATTTGATGATGCTTGTATCAGAAGACAGCAGACCAATCTTTCCCGACGCCAATTCCGGGACGACGAAGATGAACAAGATGCTGTGGGTGCAGGACGATGTAGGTCACCATCACCACAAGCTAGCCGCTGGAAAGGACGCTCCCCAACACGCTGAACGAGGTCTCCATCACCGCTTAGAAGCTCCAGCCGATAATGTAGCTGCTGCAACCTGGAAAACTAAAGGGTGCGACCTTTCTCGGAGGTGAGGCCGCCGAAGAGAAAAATCCTCCACCGTCGATCACTACAAAAATGATAGGAAACTACATCGATATCCTCATGGATGGCCAACCAGTCCAACCTCTTGTTGCAGAAAACCGTATTCGTCAACGACGAAACATCTCTGCTGAAGGTGACTAATGGGAAATACATAAAACCTACAGGAAGATGTACCATTTGTGTGGGTATAAGTGGCCAAACACAGTCCTTAGAATTCATCTTCTTACAAGAGTGTAATCATGATGTCATTCTCGGATGGGACTTTTTGAAAGCTTCTCAGGCTATTATAGATTGTGGTCGCTCAAAGATTATGCTAGATGAGATGAGATACTGTGGACAGGAAGATGTGCAACCGAGTGTGTGGAGACTGTGTGATGGATGAAGTGATCATTCCCGCAGTCAGCACTAGAAAGATAACTGTCACTTGTCATGCCATGCATCAACCCATGGATTTTGTAGTGGAATGTAAGAGAAGCATACCACTGAAGAATAACTTGGCCATCCCAGCCTCTGTCGTCTCATTCAAGAACGGATTCGGTGAAGTGTGGATAGTTAACTGTCACCGAGAACCACAGATCCTTCCAAGATGCACGTGCGTAGCAAATGCTGAGCCGTTAATTGCAGAACAGTTGAGCTTCATAGATACCTCCCATGCCTAGTCGGTGGGCGAAATTAGCACTACCACTACGAGACAAGATCTTCTAGCTTGACTACCATCAGATCTCACTAAGGAACAACAGAAGAAGCTACTTGCCATTCTTCATGAGTTCTCCAAATGCTTCAATCCACAGGTGTAGAGCAAATAAGACAAATCAACAGTGAAGCACCAGATTAGCACTGAAGACTGTCAACAAATAAGCCAGAGAGCATACCGTGTGTCAGCAACTGAATGTTGAATAATTCGTGACAAGGTAGAGAAAATGATGAAGAATGACATCATTCAGTCTTCGCAGTGCCCATGGTCGTCACCAGTGGTCCTCGTTAGGAAGGAGGAAGCACGGTGGCAGTTGGCGCTTTTGTGTTGATTACAGGAAGCTTAATAAAATAACTAAGAAGAACGTTTACCCTCTTCCACAAACTGAAGATACACCAGATTGTCTGAAGGGGCTAAGTTTTTCCCACTCATGGACATGTACTCGGGATACTGGCAAATCGAAGTAGATGAGGCTGATCACGAGGAAACTGCATTCAACACCCCTGAGGATCTGTACGAGTTTAAGGTAATGCCGTTTGGCTTGTGTAATGCACCAGCAACTTTTGAGCGAATGGTGGATAATCTTCTAAGTCACCTGACGTGGAAAATGTGTGTCTGTTATTTAGATGACATTATAGTGTTCTCAGAGACACGTAAAAAGATTGAGTGAGGGCCGTTCTTAAGTGTCTCCAACAAGGTGGACTGAAACTTAATCCAAGAAAGTGTCTCTTTGGAGCAAAATAAATCAAATTGCTTGTACACCTTGTGTCAAACAAAGGTGTGTGGCCAGACCCAGAAAAGGTGAGATCTATAACGGTATTTCCTATTCCTAAAAGTATTAGAGAAGTGAGAAGCTTCCTCGGATTATATTCTTATTACCGTTGTTTTATCAAAGACTTTTGTATCAAAGCCAGGCCACTCCAGGAGTTGTTAAAAGCCAATGCTAAATTTATCTGGGATGGTGCTCAACAAGATTCTTTTGATGTGCTGTGAAAAGCTCTGATGACTGACCGTGTACTTGGTCTGTGTGATGAGAGAGCTTCTACAGAACTACACACAGATGCCTGCGGATATGGGATCGGTGCTGTTCTGGTGCAAATTTCGGATGGAAAAGAGAAGGTTATAGCCGATGCTTCTAGGACACTTACTAAAGCCGAGAGAAACTACTCAGTTACAGAAAGAGAATGTCTTGCTGTGATCTGGGCCATGTGCAAATTTCGACAGTAGCTCTATAGAAGGCCATTCACAGTTGTTACAGACCATCGTTCACTTTGTTGGTTGACAGGTCAACAGGACGACTTGCCAGGTGGGCACTACGTCTTCGCGAGTATGACATTACCATAGTGTACAAAAGTGGAAGAAAACACCAAGATGCCGACTCTCTCAAGAAACCCTGTGTAAGACCATCAAGATTTTGATGACGATAGTGACGTGTCTCGCTGCACTCCAGGATATCTTTGCTGAGCAGGAGGAGGACGCCAAGATATCTCTCATTATGCCTGCCTTAAAACATCAGAGGATGTGAAAGGACAATTTAACGTAGTTATTGGATTACTTTGCAAGAAAACCTTGATCCATTTGGAAAGAGGTGGCTTCCAGTGATTCCTAAACACATGCACTTAGATGTTCCACAGAAATTCCATGACGCACCTGAGGCTGGACATTTAGGATTTATTAAGACATACGATAGAATCTGCAAGAGAATTTTCTTGCCAGGTTTATTTACGAGTGTCCATCATGAAATATGCTCACTATTTTTTATTTACTTAAATTTGGCATATTTCGTGACAGTACCTTTTCCGTTAAATGTTTACAAGGCGATATTTGTCTTGGCTTCAGTTGTCTAGTGGAAGTATGATTCCCTTATGCAGTTTTGTCGGCTGCAGAAATGACCTGGTTCAATGCGTTTGCCTCATTTTTGGTGCTTCAAATACCATTTCTTCGAATGTGGTTTCTTCTTGAAGTTTATATAAAAAAATAGTAACATAATGTTTTTTTTTTTTTTTTTTTTTTTTTTTCCACTAACAAATATTTATGACGGCGACCTGCACATTGTTCTACCGTCAACACACACCAAGAGGTAACTGCCGACTGACTGCAGTCAAAGACGACTCCAGCGTCAAAGACATTTTACACAACACACAAGCTTCCACTTGTAACCAGTCTCTTTGATATTCTTCGTCACATCTACTAATAGTAATCAATATGCTGTCACTCTCAAAAATATAAGTAAATTAACATAAGATAAGGCAGATTACAATAAAAAAAATTCTGACAAAAATATAAGAAAAGATTTACAATTTGGTATCGACAAATCCGGTAGAAAATAACACATCTCCCAGATCCATTACAATCACTATGTGTCGCACTGTCGAGAGTGCAAGAGGAGAAAGGCAGTTCCTCAGAAACCACCTGGCCGACTCATACCAATTCCACCAGCTGAAACGCCTTTCCAGCGTGTTGGCATTGACCTCCTCGGACAATTTCCAATGTCTGCTAGTGGCAGTTGATGGATTATTGTTTCCACAGATTATCTGACACACTATGCCATTACAAAAGCCGTGAAAACAGCTGAAGCATCTGAGGTAACCATATTCATTGTGGAAGACATTGTATTAAACCACAGTGTCCCAAGGTCGTTAATTATGGATTGAGGGAAAGTTTTTCAATCGAATCTTGTGATAGAAAAACTGTCGGTGCAACATTACTCATCACATGACAACTGCCAACCGTCCGTTAACTAATGGGCTTACTGAACACCTTAATAAGACGTTGGCTGACATACTATCAATGTTCGTCAATGTTGAGCAGAGAAACTGGGATGAGGTGTTACCTTTCATGACATTTGACTACAATACCGCCAAACAAGACACCACAGGATTTGCGCCATTTTTCCTGGTGCATCGGCGTGAGGCGACTATAATGATGGACACTGTGTTTCTGTTACATCCTGATGATGTGGACGATGACTACATTGGCCAGGTGTTAACCAGAGCTGAGGAAGCTTGGCATTTAGCTCGACTCCACATGCTGCAGGCTCTAGAAAACGATTGCCGACGGTATGACACGAGCCACTGCCCTGTTGTCTACCAGCCTGGTGACCTCATCTGGATCTTCACTCCTGTTCAGAAGGTTGGTCTCTCTGAGAAGCTGCTAAGGCACTACTTTAGACTTTATAAGGTTGTAAGACAGTTGTCTGATGTTACTTTTGAGGTTGAAGATTTCAACCCTGACACAAGACGACGAAAGATCAGAATAAGGTTCACATCCTTGGAATGAAACCCTACAAGCATCCTGCAACCCAGTGTAAATTCAAAGCTCCAGCAACATGCAATAAGTGTAAAGGTGATGAAGAGAGTAGCGGCAAAAGAAGTTCTAAGAAGATCACCACCAGGGTGAGAATCATCATCAGGAGTCGGAGTATGTAGGACCGATGACTCGTTCCCGGACTAGGAGGACGTAACACCGAGACGACGTTCTCTTAAGGAGGGAGCAATGTCACAGAAGAAGCTGAGTAGCACTGTGGTGTTGTGATTATGATACTAAACTGTTACATGGGGTGTCGTGAGTTCAAAACTCACCTGGACTGTACAATTTTAATTTCTATATTCAGTTCGAGTACATTCTAGAAGTATCCACAAATGTTGAGAATCATTGTACTGGAATGTTCTGTAGCTGTGTATATACTGTACGTGTTCTGGCTGGAGGCAGTTCACGCCACGCTCTTGTATGTGCAAGTCCTGATTCAGTCCATTGTTAAGTGAAGATAGAGTTCGTCATTCATCTAATTGCACCTTCTTCTACGTGACAATATTATCAGAGTTGTAGTGTGAAAATTGGGTCATGCTTGTTCCCCAGTTATGGAATCTGACAGTGATTTGATGCTGCAGTTGCTTGTGCCATGGGTATACGAGCTACAGGAACTCTGTGCTGAGAGTGTGGAACCTTCTTCTACGTGACAATATCATCAGAGTTGTAGTACGAAAACTGGGTCATGCTTGTTCCTGAGTTCCTGTTTGTTGGAGAGAAGTGCTACAAAAGTACGGGATGAAACTATAACTAACATAAGCAATTGAGGGATATTTACAAGCCATCTATTGAACGTTATGTTCATTACCGATTGGAGGCAAAATGTGAAAAACTCCCTAGAGAACTGTTGTCACCTTCCATACAACAGTCACTCCTTCGGCACTGTTCTGCACTACACCCTTGAGGATAAATGTTTGCAGGAATATGGTAGTAATGTTCACCCATCGTTGGAATTTATCTTGAGGATAAATGTTTGCAGGAATATGGTAGTAATGTTCACCCATCGTTGGAATCAATGGAATATACCTAACTTATTTAAAAAGTAGTGGCGAAGTGAAAGACTCAAGGTTGTAGTTTGCGGTGAAGCAGCATGTTGAGACTTGCTGGAATACTTTGTATGTCATGCTAAAATCCGTGTTTATGCAATATGAACAAATGCTAAAGTTTTGCATGGATTTGAAAAAAATACACTTGTTTGGGAACTGGGATTACTAGATAACCGACAAATTAATTTATTTTCTCGAAGTATTTCAAGGGGATACCAAGGTTATGGAATCTGACAGTGATTCGATGCTGCAGTTGTCATGCCGTCGGTATACCAGCTACAGGAACTCTTTGCCGAGAATGTGGCAGACCGTAAGGTAAGCCCTCCCATATATGTAAAACGGTATAAATGAAATTTACATTTTGGTTAAATATTTTGAACACCCATAATGGGGTAAGAGATTGTGTTTAAAGAAGACTTGTGCCTAAATATTGTCAAACATCTGTGGGAAGCAGCACTACTGAAAGCAAGCGCTCAAAACCTCTGAAGTGAAAACATGGGAATAAAGTCAGTGCATTTGCTTGCATTATTTCTAGTACCACAGGTGCATCATCGAAAGCAGCTCTCAATAACTGAGAGGGAGGACGTTTATGCCTCAGCATGTTCCAGATGTGCTGCATTACAAGCTAAATGCGATGTTAATTAGATGTGCTATGTAAATATTTTATCAGTACTGACGTTCTCAACATTTGATCATATAATAGCGAAAAGATGTAAATTTTTGTGAACAATGCACCAAATTTATTAACAGCTATGTGATATAAGATATATGATCTCTGTGCTGGCCTGGTGTATTATTTGCAAAATGTCACGTGGGAACGAAGCTTCAGCATCAGTGCCTTCAAAACATGGAAAGTGTGTGCAATGTGAGGACAGTTTTGCCATGATATAACCTTCTAACTTCAGTGTGTGCCAACAAAAATTTTCAATATTTGCCATTTCCTCATATAGTATTACAAAAATTCAGTAATTAATAGGGCAACCTTCACTAAAATTAACTACCTCATTAAGTGTAGGGCTTTTTAGATGCACTTAACTATAAGTTGATTTAACAATCACAATCAATGGTGGAAATTTAAGTATCCATTTTGTTCCTGATGTTAGCCATCATATATTTTAATGTAATATTAGAGGTTAAGTACTATGTTGGTAAATATTATGTGAAGTAAAAAAACTGCTTGCAAATGGTCCACAGACATTTCGTTCTGCATCCAAAACAGTGTGGTGCCTGTCAGGAACGTGATGTGACAAGCAGCTGGGCTACACACGTGCCTGGGGGGAATCAGATTCTGGCGAGGCACCACGGGTCCCAGCAAGCCCCGTGCGGCTCGCCCTGCTAACCAGGCAGCGGGAGTCGAGACTCGCCTGGCAGTCGTGGCTGCGGTCCTGGGTGGGCCATGCAGGCTCAATGCAAGCTTCTGAGTGCAGCCTCAGTAGGCCAGGCTTGAAAATGAACCTGTAAGGTTTGAAACTAATTGCCTAATATAAATTCTGCAACTGTTATTGTGTTGTTTTAATTCCACATTGAAGTGAAGACTCCAATTTCCAATTGGATAACTCAGGTAAATTAGGGATACCCCAATTGCCAAAATAGTGTCCAATTGAGACACTTTCTCCTGGCCATTGAGCTGCATCAAAAGATGATGATAATCTCCAAGTGAAGATCAACCAAAGACAGTCACCATCTAACTGTTTCCCATCTATCCTCTCTCAATAGGTGGTGTGCCAAGTAAGAGATATGTTATGTCTCCTGAGATGAGGCTATTTTTACATGCCCCTTTCTGATGTGGTCGTAGCTCCTGGGCCTTATAGACAGTTATGAAAATACTATTCACACCACATCTTCTTTTTGGTGACAGAAAATGATGTAAGTATGTTGCAGATATTGTTGTAGCAAATGAAAGCTGTTTGCTCAGTTACTGGTGAACAATTCATTAGTGGCTTTCTAAGGCATAACCAATAGCTGAGTGGTCAGCGTGACAGTTTGTCGTGCCGAGGGGCCCGGGTTCGTTTCCCGGCTGAGTCGGAGATTTTCTCCGCTCAGGGACTGGGTGTTGTGTTGTTGTCATTATCGTTTCATCATCATCAGTGGAAGCCAATGGAAAACCACCACTGGAATCACTTCCCTAGAAGCTCGTGCGGTGGACCTCTCTGAGAGGCTTCCCCCTTGACAAGACCTCCCGTAAGGCAGAGCACAAAGTTTTTTTCGAAGGCATAAGATGAACAAAGTTCTTCCAACAATAAAGAATTACTTTGATTCATAGGAAGATGTTATACAGAGGTTATTTGTATAGCTTCTAGGTCCCAGAAATTGTGGGAAAATATCTTCACACAGAATAAAGAAATCCAATATTGAGTATCTTATGAAATATGTTTTGGTGCAGTGTGTGTAACTACTTTCCTCTGCCAATCTGCATTTAGAGTGATACAATTGGAAGATCCCATCCATGTCAAGGATCAGCTAGTTGTAATTTTTGTCTCTTTATCATTATTTTGGAATTCTGAGGAATTGCTGGGAGTTGTGAGAAAGAATGTGCACTCTTGATAGTGATAAGGGAACTTATTGATTGTTGTGCATACCTCTCAGCTCCAGCAAACGATGCAGCATGATTCTGATGTGACAAAATAAATTTCCAGTGTGCGGGCTGTCAGCAGTTCAGTGACAATTTACTATGAAACAAGGATTTTCATATAAAACTGGATTGCTTGACCCATAGAAGATGCGAGTTACCTTATTTCGAACTTTGGGTGCTACAATTTATATATGTGCAATTTAAAGATGTGTGAAACTCACACAGTGTTTGCATTGTGTACTGAAGTAGAAATCTTGTAAGCTATCTGAGAAATAAAGCTTTCTTTGTAGTGGAAAGGATTTTGTGATTGCTTTTATTATTGTATGAACAAAGACATTGCCCTTCTTTGCACTGTTTTTAATGCAAGGGGTGTGACTGAGACATAGGAAACAAGGGTTATTTGATGATATGTTCATCCATATATTTGTGATAGTTTTACAATCCTGTGCTTAGTGACCCAGTAGCTCAAAAAACACACACAATATACCTTTGATTTTCTGATGCACTTGCCCTCTGGAAATGCCGAATATGAAATGCAGCCACACAAGGCGCGGAACTCAGGGAATTATATTCTACTTTGATTTTCTGTGCAGTGTCAGATTCACTTCAGCAAAGAACTCCATTAGATTCAAAATATTGCCTCCCTATGGTTGTTCCCAGTGTGTTTTAATTAGTGAACACTTGCATTTCTTGTCAAGGAATATGCATACCGTATTTACTTGAATCTAAGCCGCACTCGAATCTAAGCCGCGCCTGAAAAATGAGACTCGAAATCGAGAAAAAAATAATTTTCCCGAATCTAAGCCGCACCTGTAATTTGAGACTCGAAATTCAAGGGAAGAGGAAAGTTTAAGGCCGCACCTCCAAATCGAAACAAAGCTAAACTATGAGACACAATTTAGGTCGAATTAATGACGATACATCTACAGTAGTTTGGTTCGAGTCGTAAGCTTAGCAGTTAAGCTTTACCAGGTAGCCATTGCTATGCGTCAGGCGCTCCGTCCGTATTTATACGGGTTCCCTTCCGTTTTCACGTGCTTTGTCTGGTTTGAATCGATTGCTTTTTTTTCTTTGATCTGATAAGTGCCGTTCTCTTTGTTATGGGTGTTTACGTCACTCTAGCTGAAAATGCATTATTGTACTGTGTCATGCATTGTTTATCACATTCTGATTATGTGTGTTTACGACCTGTTTGCCACATTCTGATTTTGTTTGTTTACGACCTGTCGCCGCTTGCGGCATGGCTTGCTTTTGTGCGCCCTATCGCCGCTTACAATTAAAAAAAGAGAGGAATTGTCTCATTAGCGAAACAATGGCAAGAGACTGCTATTTGTTGTTACTTACATTGCTGCTTTCTTTGATAATGATCAACAAGAACCAAATAATATGATAGAAGATGTTCTGAATGAGAGTTTAGCTAAAATTTTTCTCCGTTTGAAAATCTTTGCAGATGCCTCATTTGTACATTACATTCTGCACAGAAATTAGAGTCATCTTAGATTTAAAAATCTAGTCAATTGCCATGCTTCATTTCTGACTGTATCACTATTAGGCATAAGAATAATACGAATATAAACATGACATGATATGTATATTCTTCCGCGTTTGCTGTTGTCTCACACTAGTTTCGTAGTTTATTAGGCAGACAGGATTTAAATGAGATAGCAGCAAACACAAAAGAATACATGGCAAAATGTTTATATTCGTATTATTCTTATGGTGAAGAGAACACTGCATGTGGTTCACAATTCATAAAAGTTCCTATTAGCAACCATCTCTTCTCACAGGGAGCAAAAAATTGAGAACATAGAGTTGGCCATATTGACATACATCCCAAACAGTCTTGCCAGTCGGATTTTCGTAGTACATTGAAATGCTGCTACATTCGAAGATGAACAATATGGAATTTGTATTTACTTTGTTGGATAATGTATGAAAATGCAGTGGTCGAAACTCGGGGCGGAGAAAAAAACCTCGTCTTCCACTTTTTTTAAATTTTTTTACTGATGCAGATGTATTGGCGCCAGTATTTATCTTTGTGCCTGCAAAGCATGTCTGTGTAGCGCTACATATTTTCGATGGCAGAAGTTAGTTGTGGCGGCACCTACCAACATTTTTCATAACTTCCACTTACTTTGCACTCGATTCTAAGCCACAAGCGGTTTTTTGGATTACAGAAACTGGAAAAAAAGTGTGGCTTAGATTCGAGTAAATACGGTAGTATCTTTGGTACAAGTATATGCTCTTAAATATAAACTTTTTCTCCTGGCTACTGAAGGGCCTGAATATGTTGGTTGCAGCCTATGACTGTGGAGTTTGGGATTCCCAGTGAGGCAGTTTAAATTGTTTTTATTCTATTGGGATAAACAATATGAGCTTGGAGTATGTAATTTTAATCTCCATCAATAGAGCTTGATGTATCACAGATGCTGCCAACAAGCATTTTCAGTTCTCTCTTGAGCTTTTTGTTGTTGTCTTCTTACTCGTTTGGTACGGCCCAGTGTGATTCCCTATTTCATGCCAACCTCTTCGTTCCGGAGTAGTGCTTGCAACCAACTCTTCAATTATTTGCTGGATATATTCCATCCTATCTTCTCTTACAATTTTTATCCCCTAAAACTCCCTCTAGAACCATGGAAGCTCTTCCCTGGTGTCTTAACAGATATCATATCATCCTGTCCCTTCTTCTTGTCAGTGTTCTCCGTATGTTCCTGTTCTAACCAATTCTGTGTAGAACCTCCTCATTCCTTATCTTATCGGTCCACTTAATTTTTAACATCCTTCTGTGGCACCACATCTGAAATGCTTAGCTTCTCTCCTTTTACAGTTCTCCCATAGCCCATGATTCATTTCCATACAATACTGTATTCCAAACACACATTCTCAGAAATTTATTCTGAAAATTAAGGCCAATATTTGATACTAGTAGACTTGTTTTGGCTGAGAAAACCCTCTTCACCTACATTAGTCTGCTTTATATGTTCTCCTTGCTTCATCTGTCTTGGGTTATTTTGCTTCCAAGATATCAAAACACCTTCACTTCATTTACTTCTGGGTAACAAATTTTGATGTTAAGATTTTCAGTATTCTCATTTATGCTGCTGTTCATTATTTTTGTTTTTCTTCGGTTTTCCCTCAATTCATGTTCTGTACTCATTAGACAGTTCATTGAATTCAGTGTCTTGTAAGTGTTGGTTCCATTACCAAGTGCCTCTCTGGAGCCGTTACCTTTTCTAAAGGCAAAGAGATCATCAACTAATATGTCCTCTGTTTTCTTTTCCATGCTTCTGTATGTCATTCTTGTTAGTAACTTCGATGTATGAACTGTTAAGCTGATTGTACAATAGTTTTTCCTCTTATCTGCCCTTGTTATCTTTGGGATTGTATGGATGATGATATTCTGAAGGCTGATGGTATATTTCCAGTGTCATAAATTGTACATTTCAATTTGAATAGTCATTTGGTTGCCACTACCCTCAACAATTTTTGACATTCTGAAGGAATGTTATCAATGTTTTCAACTTTATTTGATCTCAAGTAACACCTTACGGGTCTGTTAGGGGTACAGTGACACCTGCACATTGTAAGGTCCTGCTTGTGCAATGAGTGATTCCAGCTTTTGCAAGAATGTAACTGTGTCTACACCACAATTTTCAGAAGATGGGACGACATCACACATCACTTGCCAGGTGATATAATTGCTTTGGGAAACCTTCAGTATTTACCATATCATCTCTAGGCATTTTCAAGATGTGTGGCCTTCCAGATCCCACAACCTAAATTCATGTGATGTGTGGCTGTGGGGATATCTCAAAGATCATGTCTATCAGGGATGTATCCAGATTCTTCTTGATCAGAAGGATGGCATACTTTGACATATCGCTCCAACTGTCAATCGTGCCATATTTCAGATGCACTATGTTGCTGTGTTGGAAGGCTATAGTGAACATGTGCTGTTACTTGTGATCTTATCATAATAAATGAACCAGAACCACCATTATCATATGTTTGATCTTTCCTCTCCTTTTCCTGCTCCCACACTTAAGTTCTGGCATTCGGGAGGACAATGGTTCAAATCTGCATTGGCCATCCTGAGTTAGGTTTTCCATGATTTCCCTAAATCGGTTCAGGCAAATGCTGGTATGGTTCCTTTGAAAGGGCATGATACAAAGTACAGAGGCTTTGATGTAGATAGGGTGTGCATGGAACATTGAGCCAAGAAGGAACATACAGACACTGCAAGTGTTGGTCTCAGGGCATGCAAACTGGTTATATATCGGTTGTCTCCACTCGCGGCACTGCACTAGATGCTGTGGCTCCAACATCACCATTGTGCCGTAAAGTCTTTCCGACTTAAAAATTGCATAGATCCGTTAGGTCATTGCAGTAATTTGCTGGCAAAAGAGTGACAGTTAATAGTTCTTTTATAATATTGTATATGAGGTGGTTACTAGGAACTTGAAGCTCATTTACATCTTCTTTAATGAAGTTTTTAAAGTAATTTTAAAGTCATACTTGCTCTGTATTCATTGCATCTAACAGTACAGCTTAAAAGTGACCAGTGTGACTTCCACAACCAAACCACCTATGTTTCCAGCATCATTGTTTGTTTATTGAATGAGCTTATAATATTTGACACTAATTTTCTTCCAATCCCAGAGGCATTTGAGGTGATGTGACTCAATTTTGTTCCTTATCTGCTCCAATGTCCTTAATACACTTCAGTCAGCACACCATTTTCCCAGACTTGGCAAATAAGAATTGCTAGAATATGCATGTTTCTATTTAATCTTTTTAGTGGAGGGCAAGCAGTTGAAGTATGCTGTGAGATGGACAATGTGAAGATCTTTGATACACCATCTAATACAAATATAAAGGATGAAGGCCACTTTTAAACTACTGTATTGATCTCTACTGTGTATTATTTGATTTTTGAGGATAAAAGTAAGATGTTATTAATGAAATGGATATTTATGTGTAGAATGCTGTACATGTTGAGATTCATTTGTTGAGTATTAATATATATACGAGCATCCATGAAAGTGAAAAAGAATGAGTCCCTACATCATTTTATGATGTGGGTGACATGAACTGAGCAAAAAGAAACAGCATTTGTGAAACAATAAAAAAAAGAAGGAAAAATCAACCCTGTACATGGTTACCGAGTTCTGTGGAACTTGGGGAAGAAGGGCAACTATATATTTCATTAAATAACTTAAAAAAGTACATCAGGTCACTTAATGATGAAAGCTTGTGTAAACTTACCATGGTAATGAGTTATTTTTGGTTAAATGATCTAATAACCGACTTTTTATTATGAGAGGTGAAAGGTGGCTTACATCTTTCCGTCAATGTTCAGTTTAAACATTTAAGAAACAGTCATACTGATGTTTTATTGTATTTCAACTGTTTGCTTCACAGCCAAGAAAATGCCTTGTAGGCACATTATTCACTGTTACAGAGAGTGGTGCTTCAGGAACTACGAAGATCTCACCAGTGAAACTCCCTCCTGATATTGCAGCGCAGCAGAAAGCATACAGAAATCTGGTTTTGAAGGACCTTATTGAATCTGAGAAAGCCCATGTAGCAGAGCTGCAGACTTTGTTGAAAAACTTCCTCAGTCCCCTGGAGAAGTCTGACATGTAAGTGAATATTACTAAATGTTTTAACTTTCTTGCTGAGGAACAATACTTGAGTCACTACATTTTCTTTTATAACTGTTTTTAGAAGCATTAACTGTTTTGCAAACTATACTTATTCCAGTCTCAGAGTACGTAAATCTATGCATATGAATAAAATAAACTCCCCTGGTGCATTTTCTGTCTGCGTGTGAAGGCTAACCTCAGGAACTGCTGTAATGATTTTGATATGCTTTTTGCTAATAAGTAGGCTAATTCATGAGGAAGGTTTGTGTGTATAATTTGTAAGTATTACGGGCAAATTGACTGAACAATGATGAAAGTCCCCTACTACTTTTCTCTGCCTAGATGTGAAGGCTAATCTCTGAAACTACTGTAAGGATTTGATGCAATTTTCACTTATGGATGGAGTAATTCATGAGGCAGGTTTGTGTGCACAATTTGTTATTGCAATGCCAGACAAGTTGTCCAGTCATAAGTACTTAATGCTACCAATGCAAAGCTGGGGAACTTCACTAGTAACAGTTAAATTTGTAAAGATATTTTTAGAGTTTGCAGCAAAGTTCATTTTTCTGTGATTTTTGGAGAACTTTCCTGTCTCAAGCTCTGTTAAGTTCAGTTTACTCAATTGCCTTTGCTTTTTTCCTAGAGAGAGGATTTTCAACTCCTGAAACTTTTATGAGCATTTCACTTGTGAGGATGTGTCAGTATATTGTACTTCAGACATTGTTTTCATCATCATTGAATTGTAATTTCTTTCATTACATTTTTCTTTGTCTATTTGTGGTACGAAATTAATCACAGTACCACATGTTTTTAACTTTTATAATTTTTTTGTCCCTGATTATTGTAAATCTTTTTAACTGTCCTTTCAAGTCTGAGCAAGGAAGTTGTCCTTCTTACTTCCACGGATATAATGATTGCAGTATCCTCTGACGTGAAGCACTATGTGACAATTTTGGAATTTTTGGTGTGATATACACAAATTTAACAAAAACACAGGACGAATAGAGCCAGTACAGTCACAACACACATGAATTTACCAAGGTGAATTTTATATCACTATTTGAAGATATTATAATAGTGTTCTAAATTAAAGTAGCACAATATTTTTATGCTGCAACTAATGCAAGAGCTTTGTAATAAATGTATTATCTAAACACTGAAGAGAGTAAAGGTAATCTCTCACTGTACTGAGTTGTAAACAAGCACATAAACACACTCCTTTCAAAGCTTACTTGGTTGAGCAGTGAGCTGTAGCGATTAGTTTGGCCTGAAATTCATAAATTACTTGTTCTAATCCAGCTCACAGGAATGTTATCTGAAGATGGATGATAATGTCAGTGAGACTGAGGAACAGCTGAAATTACTACAATTAAAAAAGGTCCCAGGGCTTGATGGTATCCCTGTCACATTCTATACACATTTTTCAACAGCATTAGCCTCTTTCTTAGCCATGATATGCTTTAGATCACTTAAACAAAAAACTGTGGGAAAAACCAAGTAGTTAAAACTGATTCCGGTATTTTAGTTCAGACTGACCAGTATTTTTTAGTCTTTATTTAGTCTCGGTTGTAACAGTTTTTTATCAGTAACTGGGTAAAAAAAGGCATATCAATTTGCCGTAGCACCATTGCTCAAATTAATTGGTTTTTAAATACAACTATTTTTGAAATGCAAGTAATGTTTATTTATAAATTTTATGTTGGTTTGAAATACTGAATTGTTATGCAGGGTGTTTGGAAATTCCTATTACAAACTTCTAAGACTTGTAGAGGGGAGTGAGTAGATAATATTTTGAATTGGAACCCATGCCCGGAAACGTACCATTTCCATGGTACAACCATTTGAAAACATGTTGATAATGCAACCACTTTTACAAATAATTGATTAGCCGTGATCTAGTGCGTCACTTGTTTTACAGTTTAACTCATTAATAGCCACAGAAATTGCTCCTGTACTCGTTAATGGGTTCTCTTCCATGTAATGCGGTATGACTTCTTCCAATTCATGTGTGTGGCATCTTCTTGGAGCATCACAGTCATGCCTGTTGACGGTGAAGGTACCCCTTCTCGAAGTCATTGCATAATTGTAGTGAAAAGGGTATGCAGTGTAGTCGGACATTATGGAGAATGATCTGGATAAAGACGGTGAGCAGCTCTTTCATTACAGTGAGTTTTGTCATTCAGAAAGATCGTGTTGGTGTATTCTACAAATGTGTAACCAACTGTGTTGCTCTAAAACTCACAGACACACACATGAGGCCCAAAACAGGTCAGTGAGGTAGGAAGACATCAAATGGCATCAGCTGATCTGACGTAACCATGTCCCACCATGACTACCGTATTTACTCGAATCTAAGCCGCACTTTTTTTCCGGTTTTTGTAATCCAAAAAACCGCCTGCGGCTTAGAATCGAGTGAAAAGTAAGCAGAAGTTCTGAAAAATGTTGGTAGGTGCCCCCACAACTAACTTCTGCCATCGAATATATGTAGTGCTACACAGGCATGCTTTGCAGGCACAAAGATAAATACTGGCGCCAAAACCTGTGCGTCAGTAAATAAATTAAGAAAAACAGTGGAAGACGAGATTTATTCTCCTCCATGAGTCTCGAGCACTGCAATTTCATACATTATCCAACGAAGTAAATACAAATTCCGTATTGTTCATCTTCGAGTGTAGCAGCATTTCAATGTACTACGAAAATCCGACTGGCAAGACTGTTTGGGATGTTTGTCAATATGGCCAACTCTACGTTCTCAATTTTTTCCTACCTGTGAGAAGATAGTTGCTAATAGGAACGTTTATGAATTGTGTATCACATGCAGTATTCTCTTCACCATAAGAATAATACGAATATAAACATTTTGCCATGTATTCTTTCATGTTTGCTGCTATCTCATTTAAATCCTGTCTGCCTAATAAACTACGAAACTAGAATGAGACAACAGCAGACACGGAAGAATATACATATCATGTCATGTTTATATTCGTATTATTCTTATGCCTAATAGTGATACAGTCAGAAATGAAGCACGGCAATTGACTAGATTTTTAAATCTAGGATGACTCTAATTTCTGTGCAGAATGTAATGTACTAAAGAGGCGTCTGCAAAGATTTTCAAACAGAGAAAATTTTTTGTAGGCTCTCGTCCAGAACATCTTCTATCATAGGCAGTCTATTATTTGGTTCTTGTTGATCATTAGCAAAGAAAGCAACAGTTTAAGTAACAACAAATAGCAGTCTCTTGCCATTGTTTCGCTAATGAGATGATTCTTCTTTTTTTTTTTTAATTGTAAGTGGCGGTAACGTGCACAAAAGCAAGCCACGCCGCGGACGGCGACAGGGCGTAAACACTCATTATCAGAATGCGACAAACAATGTATGACTTAGAACAGTAATGCATTTTCAGCTTAGAATGACGTAAACACCTATAACAAAGAGAATGGCACTTATCAGATCAAAGCAAAATAATCTATCTATTCAAACCAGATGAAACACATGAAAAAGGAAGGGTACCCATATAAATGCGGACAGAGTGCCTGACGCATAGCAGTGGCTACCTGGTAAAGCTTAACTGCTAAGCTTACGACTCGAACCAAACTACTATAACTCTATCGTCATTCATTGGACCTAAATTGTGCCTCATATTACAGTGGACCAACTTTGTTTCGATTTGGAGGTGCGGCCTAAAGCTTTTCTCTCCCCTTGAATTTCGAGTCTCAAATTTCAGGTGCGGCTTAGATTCGACAAATTTTTTTTTCCTTGATTTCGAGTCTCATTTTTCAGGTGCGGCTTAGATTTGAGTGCAGCTTAGATTCAAGTAAATACGGTACCCTGTTGAATACCTACCTAGCAAACATGTTTTCAAATGACTGTAGCATGGAAACAGAACATTTTCAGATGTGGCTTCCTGTTCAGAATATTATGTACCCACTCACCTCTACAAGTTTTAGAAGTTTGTAGTGGGAACTTCCGAATACCCTGTGAAAACCATTCATCACTATTTTAATAACAACACACATAGTTTGAAGCTAGCAACAAACATAAGAAATAAGAATTGATACAGTGTTGCAGACACAATAATGTAGCTACTGCCATGTGGCATGACCTATGGGATGGTACACGTGTATACACAGTGTGCAAGACTTAACTTCATCTGTTGTATGTGGTAGTTTCTTACTGTCGGGGGCACCATCCCTAGTTTGGAAGTATTTTATGAAGTGAGGTGTCAGTGAAGTACAGTGTTCCATTTGCTTTGAAAGATTAAAAATGGGAGGATGCACAATAAACTTTGGACATTATATAAGCAGAAAACACCAACAGTGTTCCTTTGAAGAAAATATAAATGTGATTGCCATACCTGTAATTTTATTGAGATGCTATAATTTGGGATGATAACTGAACCTTTAGTTTTGTGACTGCTTCAGGGTGAAAAACTGACACCATCCAAAATTCACCTTCGTAGTCTTTGCCGGAGACAGTGATTTCTGCCATTGCCTCAACCTCCTAGCGATCATGAACTCCTACTCCTTAACCCTCATTAGAATCTTTCATTTCTTGTTTGAAATCTATGTTTATTAATAGAAGTAACGGCAATAAAAAACCGAAAATTGGTTATTTCAGAAACTGGTTATTTTTAGGCAATTTTAACAGTCAGGTTAAACTGGAGAGGAAAAGAACCAGTATAATTGAAAACCAATTGTTTCAGCGATAACCACCATCACTACTTCCCACACGACATAAACCAGAAGCGATCCTTAAATAACAGTCCAGTATCACTGCCAGTCATCTATTACAGAAACTTAGAACATTATCTGATTGCATATGTGACAAGGTATCTCAAACAGCATGACTGTCTGCATGCCAGCCAATGCAGATTCTGAAAACATTGGTTATTGATGAAGGCAATGTTGTGAATGAGTATTTCTTGACTAGTGAAGAGCATTTGACTCAGTAGTACACCAATGAATCTTAACAGAAGTATGATCATACAGTGTATCAAACAAAATTTGTGACTTAATTGAAGATTTCTGGTAGTGAGGAAGCAGCATGTTGCATTGGAGAGAATGCCATCCATAGATTTAGAAGTGACTTGAGACGTGCCTGTGTTGGGACTCTTGCTGTTCATGTTTTATGTTAATGACCTGGCATACAATATTAATAGTAACCTCGGACACCTCGCACACATATGATGTCTGTCTGTGGTGACTGAGGCTGGACTGCAAGCAACTGTGCAGTTGCTCACAGTCTGCTCTCTGTGGCTAGAGACATTGGTCATGTGCGTGGGAGTTGTGCTTGTGTGAATATGTGTGGGTGTAGTCTACATTGTAGGAAGAGATAGATTACTACTTACTGTAAAGAAGACATGTCAAGTTGCAGGCAGGCACGATTAAAAGACACTCACGTGTACTTTTTGGCCACAGCCTCCATGAATAAAGAGAGGACACACACACACACACACACACACACACACACACACACACACACACACACACACACACACAAAGCACGCACACCCCTTTCGCAAACATGACTGCCATCTCCAGCGTCTCAGGCCGAAAGGGATAGTAATGTATGGGTGGGGGGAGAGACAAATTCTGTCTGGTGGAGCGTGCATGGACTAGACTCCAACGGGTGCAATGTCAGGAGGTTGTGGGACAGTGAGGTGGGGAAAAAAGGAACAAAAAAGGAGAGGAGCATGGAAAGACAGGCAGATGCATTGGCAGAGGGCTGCAAATAAATAGGGTGAGAGACAAGAATGGGGAGGAGATGATAGGGTACAGGGGGTGGCAACTGTTGGGTGGAGGGTGTGGGGACAGTAGTGCCTTGTTACTGTTGGTTGAGGCCAGGATAATTACGCGAGTGGAGAATATGTTGTAAGGATGCTCCCATCTGCACTGTTCAGAAAAGCTGGTGGTGGAGGGGAGGATCCAGATGGCTCAGGTAGCGAAGCAGCCATTGAAATCACGTGTGTTATGTTCAGCTGCATGTTGTGCCACAGGGTATCTATCTTGCTCTTGCTGCGCGGGATTAACCGAGCGGTCTAAGGCGCTGCAGTCATGGACTGTGTGGCTGGTCTCGGCGGAGGTTCGGGTCCTCCCTCGGGCATGGGTGTGTGTGTTTGTCCTTAGGGTAATTTAGGTTAAGTAGTGTGTAAGCTTCGGGACTGATGACCTTAGCAGTTAAGCCCCATAAGATTTCACACACATTTGAACATTTTTATTTTGCCCTTGGTCACAGTTTGGCAGTGGCCGTTCATCCCTGTGGACAGCTGACCGGTAGTCATACCAGTGGATGATTTCTTCTCTCTCTCTCTCTCTCTCTCTCTCTCTCTCCGTCTCACCGTCTCACACTCATTCTTTCACTCACTTCCACTTTGCCAGTTTTTTACAATTTCAGATGCTTACCTTTATCTGCTAAAACAGCTGTTTTTATACCAAGAATCTCGTAGATGCCACCCATGTCCTGCTGCAGTTGAGATCTAGAACCCTGTTGTTGATTTTGTGACACCTTTCTTTCCTAATTGAATATTGTTGTTATAAGCTATTTAGTGTGTTGTTAATTTTAGGGTTAAACTGTAAGTTTTCATTTTTGAATGCAGTATTCATATTCGTATACAAATATTTTATATTCAGACAAGGCCTAGGAGTATAAATAGGAGTAACTTCCGTGTTTAATTCCATTTTCTAGACTCTCCAGGGATGAATATCGCCAGTTAGTCAGCAACATAGTTACTGTTGTTGAAACACATCAGCAGCTTCTGGCAGCGTTGGAGGAATGCAGTCAGCGTCCACCACAGGAGCAACGCGTGGGAAAAATTTTCCTCACATCTGCACCTAGACTGAAACAAGTGCATCATGTTTATTGCTCCTCTCATCCGAGGGCTGTGTGCATCCTTGACAAATACAGGTTAACTTCTAAATTTTATTAATGCATTGTCTAATACATTGTCCTCTCATTTTTTTAGTTCAATATTCTTTTTGTATAGCCTACATGTTGAGAAATGAATATTTCTTATTTCACTAAGAAACAGTTGGATTCTTGTGTTTTATACTCTTTATTTTTTTATGGAGGCTCATGACCTTTAAGGATTACTGTATGATTTCTTATTTCTTTACTTTGTTGTGCCACTCCTTATAATTATTTCCTATGCAAAGTAAGACAAAAACAAGCTTTCTCACTGATTTTCTGTCTTTGTCACTTTTTATTGTTTATTTTTGCAGATGGGGCAGAGATATATTCATTCACTTACTTGACAACAAATGTCACAAAAGTAAATGTGAACTTTTTTTCATTTTTAGACATTTAAGAGCTGCAATACTCCCAGCTGTTCAGAATGAGCTGTAGAGATCTCATGTAGGCTCTTTAATCATGTTATAGCATATTATGAGTAGAATGCTGTGTGTTTCTTGTGTAGTTAATTTGCCTTCACGTGTTAATTTTTGTGGGAACACTCTCTTGGTCACATGAGAAGCCTTTTATGTTGCTTGTTGAAGGTCGTGCCAGAGCTGTAAGCTTGTCTCAAAAATTAAAATTTTGGTCATAGAGGCCTTTTGGCAGCCCCTTGGATCACTTGTAAATTACATCTAAGGCTGAAACAAGTCAGTTGTGGTGCAGCAATAAATCTATATTTTGACAAAAATTTACAGTCTTCGTAAAATCTACAGTTAACCTTTCATAAGTTCATGGTGGATGTAAAACCGAAAATATTAAAGTTGCTTTACTATTCTTTTGCATTTAATTTTTCAAGTGCTTTCTTGGTTGCCTCCTACCACAAAATCAAGGCATCACCATCCCCCTGGAGTTCTGTAAAATGCAGTGTGCAATAGATGTCTATAGCAGATCCCACAAAAGATAGGTCCCAGGAAAGGTCTCATAGTATTGAAAAATTCATACAAAGATTGAACAGTTGTTAGAAATCAACCTGGGCACTGGAGAAGAGGAAAATTGTGATATCTGAGAAAATTGTGCAAAAATCATAGTTGCATTTATGCTTTTCACATAAATGGTCCACACCTAGATGTAATCGAGCAATTCACATATTGCTTAACCCTAAGAGAGCTGTCATTGAAGAGTTGAGTATTTTCTGGGGTAAATACATGGTGGATTTCAATGACGATGGGAGGAATGAGGGATGTAGCATATCATAACTCTTTTTGTATGAACTTACTCATATAGTTTCAGAGAACTTGGAAGAATTTGTAATAATGGAAAACGGGTAGAGATACTCATTGCCACACTATAGTAGGTTCACTTGTCAAGGGATTTATATTGCTGTACCTTAGCACTTTGTTTTTTGTTGGTCTTTATTTGAATATTTGAAGTTGTTCACAATGTATGAATCTTGTGTTATGTAATTCAGAAGGAGGTGAAATTAATTTTTTGCTTGGATTGAGTTGAGGTCTTTAAAGAAATGCGTTTTTGTTCTTCGTGGATCACAAACAGAGATATCATGAATTCTAAACCTCTTCCAAGCCATATCTGAAGAACACAGAGAAGGCACCACTAGTGAGTATTTTCTCAGTGCTTCTTACCACCATTTATCTTTGTCTCAATAGCTTTATTATGATAAAGACAAACTTGCCTCCCTACTAACAATAAAAATTGCAGTAATCAGGGCAGAATCAGTGGCAACTGTTAAGGAGGCAAATGTAAGCCCTTTCCCATTTTTTTGTTGGACATGATGGGTGGAGCAAAACTTGTAGAGAAATCATTCGGAGCATGAAAAAGTTGCTGAATGAATAGGTGATTTTGTGTGTGTGTGTGTGTGTGTGTGTGTGTGTGTGTGTGTGTGTGTGTGTGTGTAGGGGGGCGCTACACTTACAATGGGGGGGGGCTACACTTGCAATGGGGGGGGGGGGGCTACACTTACAATTAAAGTCTTTTACATCTAGTTTCACTTGATTTCAAAGTGAGAAATATTCAAGCTCTGGTGCTGCCAGCATCTCACTTCTCATAGCTCGAACAACTTGTGCCAATATTAAGGGGAACTATTCACAACTGGAACCTACAGTGTAGCAGAATGAATAATATTTAGCCTTATCCTATCTAATGGATTTCTGCATATGTGGTAGGTGGAAATTATGGTTAGAACCATGAAGACTTATTACAGAACAGAGTTAGACTTGCCTTTTCAAACAGTCACTTCTGTTTCTGACCATAACTCCTCAAAAATTTGTGGAGGGAGTTGAAAAACACTGTGCAATAAAACTGGTGTGGGTTCACCACCCTTCCCTATCTGCCCTGGAGAAAGTGGCAAAAAATGCGCAATTTATGCTGAAGCTCATTGAATGCATTATTAAGTGCCGAGAAAACAAAATACCATGATCTCTCTAAAGCCAGAAATATATTATTAAGAATTTTGATCTCTACACTGTTAATTCTGTGTTCTTTACCCAGTACCTTTAAGGCCATGAGTGTAGTATGGTTCTCAAGGTAAGCTCTGGTATGAGATCATCTCCCTCTGTTATCCTTCCCAAACCACTCACTGTCACCTGCCTCCATCCTAAATTTCGTTTCATTCTTGTCAAACTACATGACATTCCCAGTGCACTATCATTACTCCTAGGTTCCTATGTTGGATTCACTATTGATTATGTTATTCTAATTTATCTCAACATAAACCCAACACCACATAGAGGCTAAGCTTTGTGACTATTTTACATGGCAAGATGTCCTTACCATTTTGATACTTCACATACTGGATACGTCAGAAGAACTAATTACTGGTTATGATTTACTAAATATTGCTGGCTAGTCCTTTCTTTACTTGTCAGCGAACATTTATTTTGAGAGCATACATTATGATATGCACCAGTGATAATATTGTGTCTGTTGATAATGGTGTTTTAAATCACTGAGCTCTTCTTATTGCAGTTCCATGCTAACGAACTACTCTGACCTTCTTTTTTTCCACATAAAATTTAGATAAAAATACTAAATCCAGTCAACCAGAAATTTATTCATCTTACTATTCTCTCTGTAAAAACTACAGCATATATTGTCATGAACCTGATTTTTCTGTAAGAACATGATTATGATTTTTTTTTTTTTTTTTTGGGTGGGTGGAGGGGGGTGGGTGGTCCTTACCAAAGACTAATTTTATCATGAATAACTAATGGATATTTGTTTAATAAAGCTATGTGTCTTTAAAACCACAAATATGGATATTCAAACATTGCTTTTTTCTTTCCTTCTGATTTGCAGTTAATCAAATCAAGACGTAGTGGGCAAATTAGCTTCTTTTCATTAATATTTTGACCTATATTGGCTCAAAATTTTCGTAGTGTAAACTAGTGTTATTTCATTTTCAAATGAACTATTTGTATGAGTCCAAAAAGTAACTTTCAGCCCACGTGTTTTACAATTCAGTGATAGACATCCAGAATTGCTAACTGCTTATTAAAAAGTCAATATTTTTAATTGTAAACTTAAACTGTGTATTTATTATTGCCTTTATGCACAGTCATGGTATAGCATTCTGAGCAACTTCAATATTTCTTTCCCCTGCAAGCCTGTAGCCTTTGCCTAGTAGTTTCTATACAGCGTAATGTAACAAAAATGATTCTGCTTGAAGGCATCACTTTCAATCCACCTAACAAAAAACACTCTTGCAGTTCAGGTGTGAGCTTTCTATCCTGGTCTTATCCCAATATACAGCTACACAAGCTGTTCACCTGAGAAGCTACCACTATAATTCGGGATACTTGAAACAGTGTATCTTGACATACATTACCATTAACTGCTATACAGCAGTGACTCTCACAAGCTCCATGTCTTCCTCAGATGTAAGGCAATAGACCAAGTCCATAGACCTAATCCAAGCTACTCTGAGTACAGTACAGTCCCACTTTTTTGTTCCCGGAATTAACATTTTCCCGCCATTTTATCACTCCCGTCGTCCACAGTGTTAATTTGCACCTGATTTTGTGTCACTGTATTTAAAATTTTCCCACAATTTACACTTTACGAAAAAATGTTCATGGAGAAAAAACTGACAGAAAATAATTCTGACATGATATTGGCTGTCAAATAGTTTTTACAAACATTACATTGTTAAGTTTCTTGACATCAGGGACTCAACAAGCAGTTTGAACTGGTAAAGGTGTAAAAGCTGGAACAATTCATGCCCTATCTCTGCCACTGCCAAGCTCTACTTGGCATGGTGGCTGATGCAAGTAACTAGGTTTGTTTGAATAAATATATCGTGACCATTCACAACCATTTCCAAACTGTCTCTACTGTACAGATGCAGTTTCGTGATTGTTGTAATAATCATGACACCTTTGTTGAACCATATTTAGTGTGTTTCGTCGTTTGGCCCTTGTAGCACTCATTCACACCATCACTCACTTTGCGTTGTCCAAATGTTTTTAGTTTAAGCACGGCACCAGTTACACATTTTTTTCATGTTGAGCAAAACGTGTTTCGAGAATTTATTCTCAATGTCAAGTGCTATATTTACATATGTATTTTTTGTGATGTTACACAGACAAACAATGTGAGTAAAAATATTTAACTGGTGCAGTGTTCAATTATTTAAATGATGAATGGCAGCTACAGCCTTTTCGAAAACATCGATTATGATGTGTGAAATTAAGTCAAATGTTTCTACTTCTCAAGCAGTTACCAGTTCCAGTTGCATCAGCAGTTTTTATTAAATTATAAATAAGTCCCTGACAAATATTTTGATGCCTAGTATGTATATATATCATATATAAAGTGCAAAAATGCAAGGGGGGTATCGTGTGTGTAACTTTTACAGCCTAAAACGTTATTTCTCACATTTTACATTTTCCCCGCATTTTACACCATTTTTTTGAAGTGCCTTCAAAAGTTTAAAAGCAGGGTTCCACTGTAGTTCATAAAACAATAATACTTTGGCCCCCCCTACAAACAAGAGTTTCACGTCCTTTAGATCAGTTACAAATTTTGACTGAAGAACTTCTTGATTTATATATAACACTTTGATCTAGCAGTGCTTCTCTTAGATGTGATGGCGCCGGTTTTCACACTGCCTGCCAGACATTATCGCATCCTCAGCCATCCAGGTTGCAGTTCTTGTCACAGCCACAAAATGTCTTTCCGTATACTCTAGAATATTACACATTCATCATTTCAGTAGCAATATTCACTCTTAATGTGTACTTTCTTGATGTATACCACTCCTGATGCGAGTTGTCTATGTCAGAGGATTTTATCCCAAACAAATAGTCTCTTCAATAAATGGGCATTATGTATTCTTACAACTGCTACTGTTGTGTGACTTACTCCATG
This sequence comes from Schistocerca serialis cubense, assembly GCF_023864345.2. Lineage (NCBI taxonomy): Eukaryota > Metazoa > Arthropoda > Insecta > Orthoptera > Acrididae > Schistocerca > Schistocerca serialis. The sequence goes on from NC_064639.1 coordinate 464,012,718, forward strand.
CACCCACTCAGCATGTTTCACCACTGGCAAGCCATATGTGATAAAAGGCAGGGCAAAATGTGACATGTTTAACGTATAACCTTCCATATAGGAATGACCCCCACCAATTTGTGAGAATGCAGGAAGGACCACATGATAACTGTCCAACTATGGGATGTCAAGAAGTAAAGTACCCAGGTCCTGAGCATCCTGTGCAGTGTGATTCAAAGGCCTTTAGCCTGTATTACACTGTAAAAGAACTTTGACAAAGATTTAAAAAGTGTTGATATTGTACAGGATTGCTTTGATGGAATTGTTGTCAAACATCTTTGACGTTGTAATATGGGTCCAGATACCAAATCGTCTTTTGGATCCTCCTCATACACGGCACTAATTTTACAAGTTCAGGGATGGGAATTTGATCTCAAAGATGTTGTTGTAGTCCCCCCCCCCCCCCCTTTTAAATCTTTGTCAAAGTTATTTTACAGTGTAATACAGGCTAAAGGCCTTTGAATCACACTGCACAGGATGCTCAGGACCTGGGTACTTTACTTCTTGACATCCCATAGTTGGACAGTTATCATGTGGTCCTTCCTGCATTCTCACAAATTGGTGGGGGTCATTCCTATATGGAAGGTTATACGTTAAACATGTCACATTTTGCCCTGCCTTTTATCACATATGGCTTGCCAGTGGTGAAACATGCTGAGTGGGTGCATGGAGTAGGTCACACAACAGTAGCAGTTGTAAGAATACATAATGCCCATTTATTGAAGAGACTATTTGTTTGGGATAAAATCCTCTGACATAGACAACTCGCATCAGGAGTGGTATACATCAAGAAAGTACACATTAAGAGTGAATATTGCTACTGAAATGATGAATGTGTAATATTCTAGAGTATACGGAAAGACATTTTGTGGCTGTGACAAGAACTGCAACCTGGATGGCTGAGGATGCGATAATGTCTGGCAGGCAGTGTGAAAACCGGCGCCGTCACATCTAAGAGAAGCACTGCTAGATCAAAGTGTTATATATAAATCAAGAAGTTCTTCAGTCAAAATTTGTAACTGATCTAAAGGACGTGAAACTCTTGTTTGTAGGGGGGCCAAAGTATTATTGTTTTATGAACTACAGTGGAACCCTGCTTTTAAACTTTTGAAGGCACTTCAAAAAAATGGTGTAAAATGCGGGGAAAATGTAAAATGTGGGAAATAACGTTTTAGGCTGTAAAAGTTACACACACGATACCCCCTTGCATTTTTGCACTTTATATATGATATATAAACATACTAGGCATCAAAATATTTGTCAGGGACTTATTTATAATTTAATAAAAACCGCTGATGCAACTGGAACTGGTAACTGCTTGAGAAGTAGAAACATTTGACTTAATTTCACACATCATAATCGATGTTTTCGAAAAGGCTGTAGCTGCCATTCATCATTTAAATAATTGAACACTGCACCAGTTAAATATTTTTACTCACATTGTTTGTTTGTGTAACATCACAAAAAATACATATGTAAATATAGCACTTGATGTTGAGAATAAATTCTCGAAACACGTTTTGCTCAACATGAAAAAAATGTGTAACTGGTGCCGTGCTTAAACTAAAAACATTGGACAACGCAAAGTGAGTGATGGTGTGAATGAGTGCTACAAGGGCCAAACGACGAAACACACTAAATATGGTTCAACACACATATCTTTCCCATGTAAAACCCTTTCATATTATGTGTGTTAGAATTTTTCTTACTTTACTTACATGTCAGGCAGCATAGCCGTTTAGCCCTAAGAAAACAGCTGTTGTCATCTTGAAAGATGTGTGTATCCACAGCATACTCATCAAGATGATGTAGATGAAAGGGCAACATTTGGGCAACAAGAACATAGAAATAAACATCCTGGTTCCTCTTCGTGGCAACATGAATATGTAGGACCAACAAAAGCATCACAGAACAAGCTCCACCCTGATCTGCACCTCGGCGTAATGTGGTTCAGTGCCTCATTAGGCTGTTGGTGAACTCGACACCTTCCACCATTTTGAAAGAAGAAAAAATCGCAACTCGTGGCACCACACTAAGTGTTTCCAGTTACCTACTGTTCAGTTTCTATATTGTTTGCCATATTAAAGGTTTGCAGCTTTGTTCATCACTGTCAGCAACTGTTCTTCGTGAAGTAATCAGTTGTATGCAATACCTTTCGCAGTGTTGACTCTGAAAGTGGTCAAGTTGTACTTGTGTTCACTGACAGCAGCAATTGCTGTCATGTTTGAAACTGTTTGCAATTGACAAGGCAAGGCATTTGTCTCTAGTCCATGTCTACAATGTACACTATTTCTTGTAGACCTGTGGAACAGTTCACATTGATACACTAACAAATCGGGCAAGTTCAGTCACAGTATAGTTATAGGTATGACCAAGCACCATAGCTCCTTTCTGCTCTTCTGTCGCTTATCCATGCTGACTCAACTTACTATAGTAATCCCATGCAACTGACTAGCCCCTGCTTCCTCTTCTCCCCCATCCCCACCACAACCACCACCACCACCACCACCACCACCACCACCACCACACACACAACTGCATGATTTCACTGCCATCAGTTCTGTCTCTGGTGGAGGATCACATGGCTACTTGACACCAGTACTGCACCGTCTCCATGGCTCCAAAGTGACCAGTATGCACTTTTAAGGAGATGACTAATATTCTGTCAGGTGAGCTGATACCTCACTCCCCTCAACCTCCCTCTTTCCTCTTCCCCCCCCCCCCCCCCCCCCACACACACACACAAATTTAAATTCATTGTTAAGTTTTTCTTCTCACTATACTGATACCAGGAATGCCATTAGTTTGGGTATAAAGCACGTTAGTTAAAAGTTATAGTTGATTGAAGTTAGCACTATGTTTCAATACGTGAAAAACTTAGTTACTTAGATGTTCCATGGATCATTTTGCAAGTTAATCTGTGCAATTCTATCTAATGTCCCACACCAACAGAAAGCTAAGCAGACAAATGTATCTAAAAAGTTTTTTAAATTACCTAAAACCAATTCTCTTTTGAAATAATTAACCTTGAAATTTCTTATTTACATTACAGATTTTATCATAACCTTGATTTTCAACATGACACTTATATATTAAACAAAGAGGTTCACATTATGTAAGAAGACTAGTGGCCATGTATTTCTCTAAATTTTTGGCCCACAAGATTTTCCGTAAATCAAAATCGCAATAGTTTTAGTAGTTCATCAAACACAGTAAAATCCAGCGTAGCCAAGTTTCAATGCATAATGTAATTTACAAAATAATGTTTTATTCTTACACACATCTGTTAGTAATCAGACATCACCCACGGTTTCAAAGCTCATGAGTAAGATCTGTGTCAGGAGCGCTCCCAGAGTTGACTCGCACCACTACTATGCACATTCAGTACACAAAAATATGCAATCTTAAAACTGCAAACCTGAAGAACTTTAATGTTTACTGACTTAGAATGATTTCTGTAATCTAAATTAATGATGATTTTTACTGTACTGTGTTGTGGTTAGCAAATAGTATGGAAGGTTATTGTCACAGGAAGTAGTGATTGTTGGAAATGGTGAAATAATTATGGATAGAATTAAATGATCTACTGAACTGTAATACTCTTTAATAAATTACTACAGGACAAAACTATGGCTTTTTGTGTAAATTTGAATGTTTATTACCACAATAACAATTAACTTCACCATTGTAATTGTAATGATGATCTGATTCAGTTCCATAACAAATTTTCGTGATTGACAAACTGGTCACTGTTATTAATAATTGAACGTAGTGAAGAATAAGTGTGTTAGTGCAAACTACGAGGGTTGCCCAGAAAGTAATTCATCACATTTTTTTCTTCAATAATTCTTTATTAAACATTATGAGAATTACACACACGAAAGAATGATGTTTTATCTACACACTCTATTTTTCCATGCAGTCTCCATCCCATTCTGTGGCTTTCCTGCAGCACGAGACAAGGGCGGGTATGCCCTGTCGGTACTAATCCTTGTCCTGGTGGCAGAGCCAGTACTTCACTGTGTGAATCAACTCCTTATTGTCTTCAAAATGTCTTACATGAATGGCATCCTTTAATGGCCCAAACAAGTGGAAGTCCGAGAGGGTTAGGTTAAGTGTGTTAGATGTGACAGCCGTGGATGGTCTCCCTGACCGCTTAAAATTGTGGAGCTCTGCTGAACCGCCTTCTGATGACCTCTCCCTTTGAGCCCAGCAACTAAGTGTATTTCTGTCGGTAGCAGGTGCTCCATAGACTTTGCACAAGCATTTGCCAATATTCCTCACAGTTTCTTTCTCTGCAGTGAGAAGTTCAATAACGGCACATTGCTTGTAACATACATCACCTACAGACACCATTTTGAAACTGTCCTGCAGTTACGCTATCTGTCGGAAGCGATGGAAACTTGGTGCGCTCACTTAGAAGACTTCAAATTATACATACTTAATGTTTTGTATCGGTGGCATTGTTTTTGGCTAAGAAAAAAAATGTGGTGCATTACATTCTGGGCAACCCTCTTAAATTGAGATCTTGTGCACATCTTTTGTATTGTATTTCACTGTATTCTTATTGATCCTGTTGTCTACAAAGCAGCTTATGCATAAGACATTGGGCAAGTGAGGTTATAAATATATAGCTGAAAGTCATTTCTAGGTATATGTATTTAAGGTAATAATTGTACTCTTTGTACATAAGTATTTATATAACACACTTCATAAATTTAAATATTCTTCAATGGAGTAAAAGCTTACACATCCCGAACTCGTTTACATTTTGAGCTTCATCGTGGTCAAGAATGGTGTTGCTGAGGATTGACTGCACAAACCAGGTCACCACAGCTAAAGCCCTTCATCTTAGTATGGGAGCTAGCACAGCATCTACCCGCAGGCCTTTCCCTTCATTCCTGCTTCCTTTCCTCATCATAACAGGGGGATAGTTGTAAGCCAGGGTTTTGAATGACCTGCTCCCCTTTTCCATTCCCTTTCCAGTCTCTTACAACGAATTACTCTTTTCTCTCAGGAAAAAGAACCTGTAGTATGGAAAGCTATAAAAGCTAGGAGAAGTGGGTTTTTAAGTGTTTTATTGCTAGTACTGGGAGGTATACTTCCTAAAAAGAAGTACTGGCTAGCTGTTCTGTCCCTTCGATTTTATGAAGAAAAAACAGACAATTCAAACACAATTTGACTTGCGTTTATGTGTACAAACACAATTATTCAAACATTAATAATATGAGTTACTGTTCTGTTGTGAACAAATAGAGTACTGAAAATGGATGAGATAATGCATTCCAAAGTGACACAGTTTTGGAAACTTGCATGGGTGTGTTTAAGAGTAAAGATGCTTATAGTCCATTTGCTCCATAACCATTTTCAGTTAGTCACAACTATTTTACAAAATGATTACAGCTATTAATATGTAAGAAAAATCAAGCACAACTCATTAAAGTCATTGCATATGTTGTCTTTGCAGTCACAAAATGCGATTTTTGCTCTGGATAGACTCCATGTTGAAGTGCGTACTATGCATTACTTGTCTGTACCCCAAGACTGTAGGTTATTTATGTACAAAAAAGTAATTACTGTTTCTTCCAGGTCTGAGTTCTCAGTGCTTTATAGTTGTTTGTCTTTCATTTTTCTCAGGGACCAGTTAAATTCATTCATGGAGTCTCATGGTGCAGTAAGTCCTGGTATTCTTGTCTTGACAACAGGCTTGAGCAAACCATTTAGACGTCTTGAAAAGTATTCCGGTATGTTACAAGAACTGGAACGACATGTGGAAGAAAGTCATCCTGACAGAGGGGATACACAGCGTTCTGTTAGTGTGTACAAAGATATAGCAGTAAGTAACATGTGAAAAGTGAAATACTGTAATTGCGGTGTTATGTTTTGTAACTGCAGTATTTTCTTAAGACATCTGAGAAAGCTTCTAGTACAAGATCTGCCCAAGTAGCAATTTTTCAAATATATACAGTAGAAAACAATCTTTCCATTGCTTGAAGTGAGTCAGAAATCCCCCTGAATTTATAATATGGCATAAAAATGAGTTTTTTGAGAAGTTGTCTTGAATAGTCAAGATTCTTATGAAACGTTTTTGGTATGTAAGAAAACTGATGAAGGAAATATTCTTCTTTGCTAGGTATATTAGATGAGGTGTGTGAAATGAAATCAGTGTGTTCTGACAACTTGGGTGAGATGCTTGCTATCTTGAGGTAGTTGTTTGGACTCATGGCACTGTGAATTTGCATGGCTTTTTAGGGCATCTTAATTTAATCCACCAAAATATTTGCTTCACTGTGGCAATGGAAAAGAATGACTACCTTTCCTCCCTTGATGAGCTGGTCAGGAGCAGGTTGTTGACACGGTGGCATACACTGTGTATAGGAAGTCAGTCCACACTAATTTGTATCTTCAGGCTGATAGGTGCCACCATCTGCCTCATTGTGAAGATATTTCATACTTTGATTGATGGGACCCATGTTTTCTCAGACACTATCTGCTGAGTTAGCCCATCTCAGGGTCATCTTTCACTAGAATCATTATAGTGAAAGACTGACAAGAAGCACATTACTATCGACCAACCACGAATCATCTGAGTAGTGAAATCAACGAAGTTGCACATAAGTCTGTGGCATTTTTGCCTTAAGCAGGTAGAGTTTCCAATAGGACTGACCTTATTCTATGGAAACATGGTGTGAAGTGTGTGTTTCTCCTATCATCCGAAGATTAGGGTTTTTAAAGGACGATCTGGGTTTGTGTAAGGTGGATGTCTACCATATTCCAAACAGCTGTGGCATGTCACACATTTGTTAGACCATCTGTACTGTGGAATATCAGTGCATATAGCATAACCATCACACATGCTTAAAACATCTGAGCAAGTGTGCCATGGCTGAACATTGACAATATAACAACACAGAGATTCTGGCATGCACTTTCAGCTCTTGGAATTCTGCTTGGAATAATGCCCTCGCCACAGTCAACAACAGAGGATCAGAGTTAATGCTAATTGCTCACCCATTGGTAATTACTATTCACTATTAATAATTTCTGATGTCACTACTTGTTCACTTTGTGTGTGCGTGAAGGGGGGCGGGAGGGGGAGGGACACATGAGCACTCACGTATGTGTGCATGTGTGTATGCATAATGTTCTGTATCATGTTTCTTGATCTGTCCATCCCCACGTACTGGGTATTGTCTTCCTTGCACAGTGCTCTGTTAATGCTTTTGTGCCTAGAAAATGATGGGCTGTTTACCTGTTGGAATATTATCAGTTGTCGAGGATGTAACCCAGCAGCATTCCCTTAAGTTGTTTAAACAATAGCAGGGTTGCTTTAGGACATTAGTCACGCTCTTCTTCTACACCATGAATATTTCACCTATTTATTTCATCCAAGGATCATCATACAATGATATAGAAGTTGTCACAGTAATACAATGAAAATCGATAGCTCAAAATATATAAGGGCATGCTGAAGCGTAATGCCTCCAAATTTTTTACGTGAAAACTCTTAAAGCTTTTTAAACAAAACAAATCTTTGTTTTTCATGTCTACAAATTTACAGCCCTCACCCCTAGAGGGCTGCGAATTGTAGTGTGTAACATGACAACACACAGTGTTGGTGCATGAGAAACAGCATGCTTTAATAAAGTTTTCAATTCAGAGAGTTTGTCCTCACATGAAGCATGAGCACGCCAGACCACACTCAAATGAACACCCAAAACGATCTGATGCCTTGGATTCACTGTCATCGCTCATCCTCCATACAGTCCCTACTTGGTCCTATCTGATTTTCATCTGTTTACAAAACTTAAAGAACACCTTTGAGGACTTACATTGATTGTGATGAAGCAGTGCAAGCAGAGATGAGGCCCTGGCTCCATCAGCAAAGGCTGGCATTTCTACAGTGACAGTATCAACAAAATGGTCTCTCATTGGGAGAAATGTATTCATTGCCAGGGTGACTATGTTGAGAAATAAATTTGTAGACATGAAGAATAAAGATATAAAATGTTTATAATGGTTGCTTTATTTAAAAACATGTAAGAGTTTTCACATAAAAAATTGGGAAGCATTACTTTCAGCATGCCCACATAGGTATACACAGAATACTTAACTATGCTCTTCAACGCCAGGACAAGGGGTGAGCCTTAGCCTTGGTGAAGAAACTATCCTGGCATTTGCTTGAAGTGTTCTAGGAAAACCATGGATAATACACATCATGATGGCCCAACAAAGTGAACTCTCTCCTCCCAAATATGATGTCAGTACTTAAAGAGCTCCAAAGACTCATTTGATTGGTCCCTGTTATGAGATGTTCTTGGATTTACTCACAAATATCTTCAGATAACTATTAATATAAAAATATAGTTTTTCTCTTCATGGGCGCACACACACTGATGACATCCACTGACAGCTTCTAGCCCATGAAGATGCTGTTATCCTAATAGCTTCATGGCCATATTTGTGCCTATTTTTTTGGGTGAATTTTGGCTCCAGTGCAATAGATTAGAAACAAAAACTATTGAATGCATTGAAAACACAAAGACCCAAACACTAAATTATGAATGGCCCATTTATCTGCAAGCACATGACTGCTGAGTTTTGGGTTGCAGAAATCATGCCCATTGGGGGAGGTGGGGTGGAGCAACAACTTTCAGTAAAAGTTCCTTAAATGTGACAGCCCAGCACAGACTGTGCATTTCAAAGGAACCAGTCAGTTAAGTGGACGAAATGCCTACTTTTGCAGTATGGCAACATCAATCAGCATGCAAGTCAGGAAACTTCCACAATACTTCAAGATGGACTATGATGTATTGCAGCATCTGCCATAACCACTACCTTCTTTCCTCCTACCCCTCCTCCTCCTCCTCCACCACCACCACCACCACCACCACCACCACCACCACCTAGCACTGTGCCACCTGATTATCACAGTCTTGCGGTTATAAAAAATCATTTTCTTGTCATCATTTTACAGTGGCAAGTACCTGAAAGATACCAATAGAGTGTGAGATGTGGCACCCCAAAGGAATGGGTCTAAGAGGGGCTTACGAAACTTCTTCACCAGTAACAAGGGTGAATAGAGGTCAAGGGATACTTTGTTTTGAAGATGAACATAACCACATATATATAAATTTCAAGTGTATTGTAAAACTGAAGAATAGCTGTGAAATTATATGGTACACCGTTATACAAGTGGGAGAACTGTCCTGTTTTGTTTTTATGGAAAAAAATCTGTGCATTTAATCAGGATCACTATTCTTGCTCTCATACATCAGCATTAACTGTGTAGAAAAACTTCAAGTTTGTAACAGGCTTTCTATCATTGCCAAATAACAGGACAGGTAAAAGAGTTGGAGGTTTTTGGAATAGGTACTGTAGACACTATGATAGAGCTTCTAAGAAGCTCATTTTAAAAGCAAACATCTTTACACAGATGCAAGTGTTGATGTGACCTCATATACCAATGTGTGTAGGTATAGTTGTCTGGGGTTATCCCCTAATCAATGTCTCATTTCCAGAAAAGTGTTGCTTGAAATTTTAGCTGTCTCAAAGCAGCTGATAATGACATCAGTATGATACAGCAAATGCTATTATATTCTACACCAACTACTATTCCAGATGTACAATTTTGAACAATCCCAGTGAAACAGAGAAGTTCTAGGAAATAAAATTGATCTACAGAAATATGACTCGGAGCACATAACATGTAACCTCAGATGGGGATAGTTCAGGGAATGAAATAGGTGTTTACCTACAATGTCCATGTAATTGCATCTATACAGAAGATGTGTGATCAGAGAATTTTGTCATCCATTTTTGAATGCAGCTGTACATTATCCCTGGGACTCTCTCTCTCTCTATCTCTCTCTCTCTCTCTCTCTCTCTCTCTCTCTCTCTCTCTCTCTCTCTCTCTCTGTCGACCCTCCTCTTCCTCCCTCTCCCTCTGCCTCTTTCCCTTTTCATTTCCTTTTTTTTCTCACCCCTTTGTAGTAATCTTTGTCATGATTGCAAGACGGCTGGTACAAAATAATAATCAGATCAGCAGTTTACTGAAGCTCCTGTAGTGCTATGATACTCTCCCACTACAGGCTGTTTCCACTTCTGAAGCCCACCATTTTCTAGCTTATGTAAAATAAGTTTGTGATTGATAGATGGCAGTATTGGAAAGGGGGGGGGGGGGGGGCGTGTTATGGCATTATTGGCTTGTGCACAATATGCTACATTCTCATGTGTTGGCAGTTGCATGCACATCTTCAACAAAACAAATAATCACAAATTGTTGATTTGTCATTATTCAGTAATAAGGAAGTTAGTGACAAAGGAAATAGTGGCAGCTGTAATGATTGCAACATTTGTATTGATATTTTGATTACATATTTAAACCATGAAACGTAAAAGCTGTCCAATGGCACATTAACTCTTTGGAGTTAAAACAAGAAAATTTTATAAGAAGTGCACCCAATCTCTGTCATCACTAATTGTACAAAACATTTATCAGACCATCAGCAGTTTGATGCGTTTTTAACAGTAGTACTTATTGTATGTTGCTCGAAGAAGAAAACTTTTTCATTGCAGGCAACAAAATAGAATAGCTAGAATATAGATAAATATGCCAGTAACTGTGCTGCCATCCATCATATTGATTCTTCAACAAAATAGTAATTAACAAAATTTAGTCTTTGATTCTGACTGTGTATAGAAGAGAAAGTTAGTTACATTAACCTTTCAATGTAAAATCTGAGTTATCTTGTTTTTACTATTTTGACAGAAACTCAAAATCCCGAGTATACTTGGGCAACTTAAGAACAGACCTCCAAAAAAGTAAAACCCTGAATATGTGCTTGTCAGCACTGTTCACCTGCTAGAGAGCATCTGGTCCTACATTTGTAGTCTGGCTGTCATCCTTTGGTTGAGGTGGTTGACACTAATATTGTCTTTACTGTGTGCAGTTTTGGATACTTTACCACAAAATGTATCCTTTCGGCCTCTCTCCTGTATTGTTGTTTGGGCAGTGCTTTCAAAAAGGGATGGCAATCATGATCGTGAGTTTGATATTGCATTCAGCAGGATAGAAAGTGAAGAAAAATGTGATGTTACTTCATTAGAGACTGAATGTGACAAATATTCATCAGTTGAACGATAAGTGCCTGCCAGTGGTACGAGATAAATACATCTACTGTGCTCCACCCAGTTCCTCCAAGGTTCATGTTTGTAGGAAACTATTGTGAAATAAGGTGCTAAACTTCATAGGTACACAGAAACTAAAAAATGACTGCAAGTTTCAGGATATTTTAGTCAAAAGCCCTCTTGCCCCCCCCCCCCCCCCCCCCTCTGCCCCTTGCCCCCTTGCCCCATTACTCCCCTTCTCATACTCCCCCGCCCTGTCTACTTCCACTCTGCACTTCCTTCCCTCTCCTCTTTCCCCTCTCCCTCCCCTCCTCCTCCCTCTTTCTATCCCACTCCCCTCCCTCTCCCCCTGCACTTGTCCCTCCCCATCCCTCTGTCTCTTGTATCAATATTTATTCTTTTCATGGCCACAGGAGAGTGCATTCTTATGACTGTGTGTGAATGTGTGTACTGTTGCTGGAAAAGCAATAGCACTCAGAAGCTAATGTGAATGCTGCTTTCTGTTATCTGTTACTGTGTTCAGTGCATTGATCTGCTATAGGTGAGTGATTGCCTTTTCCTTATTTCACATATTGCTCTATGCAGCAGTTTCCATAAAAACCAGCATGGGATGTTTCGCTTTGCCAGCTTTAATAGCTAATTTATTAACAGTCCATCTATCTGACTTCTGCCAGCAAATTGCCCTTACTCTTGAATAAGGAGCTAGTAGTTGAAGTGCTGTGATCTCTTTTTATAAGTTTTTATCATCAATATTTTATCATGATGCTTAGGTTTGTGTACAGATTGTAGACCTGCACCATCATGTTTGTCCTCTGACAAGCATTTTGTATTCCAATGAAATAAACATATTTTGTACTTTGCAGTCCTTCATATCTACAACTCGACGTCAGAAGGAGTTGGAACTGGAGGTATTAACTGGAGGTGTGAGAGGTTGGGAAGGTGAAAATCTGTCATGTTTGGGAGAAATCCTTCATATGGGATCTGTTGCGATACTGCCTGATCATCGGGATCGCTACTTGGTGTTATTTCCGTCAACACTTCTGATGCTTAGTGTTAGTCAGCGAATGAGTGCCTTCATATATGAGGTGAGAAATTTATTATTGCATTATACGTTTTAATAGTACTTTTTCTATAGAAGAGAAGATTACTGGTATAGCTTTCTACATTTCATGGACTGTAAACTGAATGGGCAAAAGATTAGTGTTATTGAATATTTGCTTAACATATTGCTTGCACTGCATAGTAGCCTAATATATATATATATATATATATATATATATATATATATATATATATATATATATATATATATATATATATATATGCTACCATTGATCTTTTACAATCTCTCCCCCTCTCCAGCTCTCCCCCCCCTCTCCCGCTCTCCCCCCCTCTCCCACTCTCCCCCCTCTCCCGCTCTCCCCCCCTCTCCCGCTCTCCCCCCCTCTCCCACTCACCCCCCTCTTGATCTCTCTCCTTCTCTCCCCCCCTCTCCCGCTCTCCCCCCTCTTGTTCTCTCTCCCTCTCTCACCCCCTCTCCCGCTCTCCCCCCTCTTGATCTCTCTCCCCCTCTCCCCCCTCTTGATCTCTCTCCCGCTCACATTCCCTCTCGATCTCTCTCCCCCTCCCTCCCTCCCCCTCTCTCGCTCTCTCCCTCTCGCTCTCGTTCGCTCCCTCTCCCACTCACCCCCCTCTCGATCTCTCTCACCCTCCCTCCCTCCCCCTCTCTCCCTCTCGCTCTCGTTCGCTCCCTCTCCCCCTCTCCCACTCACCCCCCCTCTCACTCTCGTTCTCTCCCTCTCGCTCTCGTTATCTCCCTCTCGCTCTCGTTCTCTCCCTCTCGCTCTCGTTATCTCCCTCTCGCTCTCGTTCTCTCCCTCCCGCTCTCTCCCTCCCGCTCCCGCTCCCGGTCTCTCCCTCTCGCTCCCGGTGTCTCCCTCCCGCTCCCGCTCTCTCCCTCCCGCTCCCGCTTCCGCTCTTTCCCTCTCCCTCCCCCTCCCGCTTCCGCTCTTTCCCTCTCCCTCTCCCTCCCCCTCCCGCTCTTTCCCTCTCCCTCCCCCTCCCGCTCTTTCCCTCTCCCTCCCCCTCCCGCTCTTTCCCTCTCCCTCCCCCTCCCGCTCTTTCCCTCTCCCTCCCCCTCCCGCTCTTTCCCTCTCCCTCCCCCTCCCCCTCCCGCTCTTTCCCTCTCCCTCCCCCTCCCGCTCTTTCCCTCTCCCTCCCCCTCCCGCTCTTTCCCTCTCCCTCCCCCTCCCGCTCTTTCCCTCTCCCTCCCCCTCCCGCTCTTTCCCTCTCCCTCCCCCTCCCGCTCTTTCCCTCTCCCTCCCGCTCTTTCCCTCTCCCTCCCGCTCTTTCCCTCTCCCTCCCGCTCTTTCCCTCTCCCTCCCCCTCTTTCCCTCTCCCTCCCCCTCTTTCCCTCTCCCTCCCCCTCTTTCCCTCTCCCTCCCCCTCTTTCCCTCTCCCTCCCCCTCTTTCCCTCTCCCTCCCCCTCTTTCCCTCTCCCTCCCCCTCTTTCCCTCTCCCTCCCCCTCCCGCTCTTACACTCTCCCCCTCCCGCTTTTTCCCTCTCCCTCTCCTGCTCTTTCCCTCTCCCTCCCCCTCCCGCTCTTTCCTTCTCACTCCCCCTCCCGCTCTTTCCCTCTCCCTCTCCCTCCCTCTCCCTCTCCCTCCCGCTCTCTCCCTCTCCCTCCCGCTCTCTCCCTCTCCCTCCCGCTCTCTCCCTCCCGCTCCCGCTCTCTCCCTCTCCCTCCCACTCCCGCCCTCTCCCTCCCACTCCCGCCCTCTCCCTATCCCTCCCACTCCCGGTCTCTCCCTATCCCTCTCCCTCCCACTCCCGGTCTCTCCCTCTCCCTCCCGCTCCCGGTCTCTCCCTCTCCCTCCCGCTCCCGGTCTCTCCCTCTCCCTCCCGTTCCCGTTCTCACCCTCTCCCTCCCGCTCCCGGTCTCTCCCTCTCCCTCCCGCTCTCGGTCTCTCCCTCCCGCTCCCGGTCTCTCCCTCCCGCTCCCGGTCTCTCCCTCCCGCTCCCGGTCTCTCCCTCTCCCTCTCCCTCCCGCTCCCGGTCTCTCCCTCTCCTTCCCGCTCCCGGTCTCTCCCTCCCGCTCCCGGTCTCTCCCTCTCCCTCTCCCTCCCGCTCCCGGTCTCTCCCTCTCCCTCTCGCTCCCGGTCTCTCCCTCTCCCTCTCGCTCCCGGTCTCTCCCTCTCCCTCCCGCTCCCGGTCTCTCCCTCTCCCTCCCGCTCCCGGTCTCTCCCTCTCCCTCTCCCTCCCGGTCTCTCCCTCTCCCTCCCGCTCCCGGTCTCTCCCTCTCCCTCCCGCTCCCGGTCTCTCCCTCTCCCTCCCGCTCCCGCTCTCTCCCTCCCGCTCCCGCTCTCTACCTCTTCCTCCCGCTCCCACTCTCTCCCTCTCCCGCTCCCGCTCTCTCCCTCTCCCTCTCCCTCCCGCTCTCTCCCTCTCCCGCTCTCTCCCTCCCGCTCCCGCTCTCTCCCTCCCGCTCTCTCCCTCTCCCGCTCTCTCCCTCCCGCTCTCTCCCTCTCCCTCCCGCTCACTCCCTCTCCCGCTCCCGCTCTCTCCCTCTCCCTCCCGCTCACTCCCTCTCCCTCCCGCTCCCGCTCTCTCCCTCTCCCTCCCGCTCACTCTCTCTCTCTCTCTCTCTCTCTCTCTCTCTCTCTCTCTCTCTCTCTCTCTCTCTCTCTCGCCCTCTCTCTCTCGCCCTCTCCCTCCCGCTCCCGCTCTCTCTCCCTCCCGCCCTCTCCCTCCCGCTCCCGCTCTCTCTCCCTCCCGCCCTCTCCCTCCCGCTCCCGCTCTCTCTCCCTCCCGCCCTCTCCCTCCCGCTCCCGCTCTCTCTCCCTCCCGCTCCCGCTCTCTCTCTCTCTCTCGCTCTCGCTCTCTCTCGCCCCCCTCTCCTCCGCTCCCGCTCTCTCTCTCTCTCTCGCTCTCTCTCGCCCTCTCCCCCGCTCCCCCGCTCCCGCTCTCTCTCTCTCTCTCGGTCTCTCTCGCCCTCTCCCCCTCGCTCCCGTTCTCTCTCTCTCGCCCTCACTCTCTCTCTCTCGCCCTCTCCCCCCCCCCTCTCTCTCTCCCCCTCTCCCCCTCTCCCCCCCTCTCTCTCTCCCCCTTCCCCCCTCTTTCTCTCTCCCCCTTCCCCCCTCCCTCTCTCTCCCTCACTCCCTGTCTCGCCCGCCCCAGGTTGATTTTTTCTCTATAATAATGTTATCTGAAGGGCCACATGCCTGTAGTTTCATGACTTTGTAATAAAATGATTGACATTGAAGTCACACTCACGACTGTCTAATTTTATTGGCTTTATCATTGTTATTTAAGTCATTTATTGGTGGGATTGTGAGACTACCCCACTTGGTATGAAACATCTTATTTTCTTAATTGTAGAAAAAGAAGATTTTGGGAAATATATATGTCATTTATCTCCTTTGTTGAGTTTTGCCATAGATCCAATGCTTGTTATTGTTGCTGGTTACTATTGTTGAGTTGAATTTGACATTCACTGTTGAGCTGACATTACATGAGTCAGTATTTCATCTGCAATTAAGGATGGCCAAAGGACTTTCTAGCGAAGAGATCATGGAAATTCTATACAATTCTGATGACTGTGACGATGAAAATGAATGGGACATTGATAATGAACTGAATGAACATATGGAACCTCTTGACAAAGACCATATCATAGCATCAGATGAAGCTGATGAGATATCAGAAGAAACTACACATTCACGTGAACAAGTAGAAGAAGAAGAAGAAGAAGACAAAGACACTGGATATTTTTTTGTTTCTAGAAGTGGACTATAATTTTCTAGTGAACCACCAAAAGATGGGCGGTGTCGACGTCGCAGCATTTTGAACGTAACACCTGGCCCAGAGAGTAATGGAAAAACAATAACAGAGGCATTTTTATTATTTATCTCACCAGAAATCGTGAGCACTGTTTTAGAAGAAACGAACAGGGAAGCCAAACGAGTAATTTCTTTGTGGAATGCAGCTCATTCTTCGAACAAACTGACATGGAGAGATATAAATGCAACTGAAGTGTACGCTGTATTGGCAATTCTAAAAGGAGCTGGTCGAACTCATGGACATTGCACAAGTGCTTCCAATCTGTGGGGAGGTAATGTTGCCTTTCGGCAACCATTCTTTTCTGCTGCCATGTCAAGAAACCAATTTTTGTCTATACTGAAATTCTTGGGATTTGACAACAGCCACACAAGAGCACAGAGAATTGAAGAAACCAAGGACAAGGTACAAGCCATCAGGGTAGTGTTAGACAAATTTCAATCCAACTTGTGCAAGAACTTCTATGCTTATGAATACGTGACTATTGATGAATGATTAGCAATGTACAGAGGCAACTGCCCTTTTAGGTTTATATCAAGAGCAAGCCTGGCAAGAATGGCATTAAAATTTGAGTTTGTGCTGATGTGAAGACATCTTAGTTATTACGGATCCAAATTTACACAGGAATGGTGGACAATACTCGGGAAGTGAATCAAGAACAGAGAGTTGTTTTGGATCTGATGGAACCATTTCTGAATAACGGTCATGGTGTAACAACTGATAATTTTTTCACCAGTTTTCCATTGGCAGCTGAACTACTAAAACGAAACACGACATTGATTGGTACCTTGCATTCCAATAAGAAAGAGATTCCGAAGGAATTCTTGCCAAACAGAAAGAGAGAAGTTCAGTCTTCAATGTTTTATTTCACAAATGATTTGACTCTAGTTTCCTATGTTCCAAAGAAGGGAAAGGCAGTAATACTACTCTCTACTCAACATAATGAGACGCAAGTGAGAGGTGAAGAAAGTGAACACAAACCTGAAATCATACTGCACTACAACAAAACCAAAGGTGCTGTAGATAATGGGGACAAAATGACAAGAGCATACAGTTGTGTAGAGGAATGAGGCGGTGGCCACTAAGAATCTTCATGGAAACGATAGATATTGCAGCACTGAATGCGTATATTCTGTGCACTCAAAGATTTCCTGAATGGCAGAATAATAACCGAAGCTGACGTAAAGTCTTCACGACTGAAGTGGCATTTGGACTCAGCAAACGCAACATGGAAGAAAGAGCCAAAAATATCAGCGGTCTTCATAAAGATGTACAAGATGCACTGAAAGCTTGCGGTATTGCTATTCCTACAGCAATGATCCAGACCCAGTGTTCCAAGTTACCAACGCCACAACGATGTCAAGATTGCAAGAGAAACAAAGCTCGGAAATCAAGATTCTGTTGTGTAACGTGCAAGAGACCTGTTTGTAAAATACACAGAAAAGAAACAGATACCGTGAAGTGCATGCAGTGCAAAAATGTACTTTACTGAAAAGTTGAAAAAAGTCTTGTGTTATTTTACTGTGACTGTTGAGGTACGTAGATTATTAATTTTCTGTTTGTTGAGTACTGAATTTAGTGAAAGATATAAAATTTTTTTTGTACTTTGTATCTGTGATCTGATTAAATACTTCTAATAACCTGAAAAGCTGTTTTTTCAATACTAAATAAACCCATTCAATGGAAACAATGAAATCTGAGAACAAATATTACAATAAAACTCAAAACTCTTTTGGGGTAATCCAAATACCCCGCTTGGTAAAATAGAGGTGTGAAAAAGCTTGGTAGTGGGAGGGTTAAGCAAAATTTATTTATTTATTTATTTATTTTTTAATGAGGAAGCCAGTGCAGAATACTTTGGCTGCTAGAATCACAAGATGATTTGTGTGTGTGTGTGTGTGTGTGTGTGTGTGTGTGTGTGTGTGTGTGTAGAATTGAAGGCTTGATAAATTTTGTTTGATATAAATTAAAATGAAGGCAATAGTTCATGAGTCATGAAAGTGATGTCTCGTAGTCTGACAGTTTGATTTGTTAATGTGATTATTACTGTTTGGTAAGGAGAAATTTTTATGATGGAAATTAGCTTCATGCTTAGTGGTTCATCATAGTATATCCTTAATTCAGATATGTTTTCATTCTTTATGCAGGGAAAACTGCCATTGACTGGGATAAATGTTAATAAACTTGATGATACAGATACATATAAAAATGCTTTTGAAATTTCAGGTAAGTTTTAGCTATTTCAGTTTACTTATTCATAACTACAAGAACACTTTATTGACAAACAATTTGTATTATCATTTACACCTTTCTTTGTTGTTATTGTTCTTTCTTCTCTTCAGACACATTTTCCCAGAAACTTAGGATTCAACCTAATTTTTATCATTACTGTACCCAATTCACTTTGACATCAAAACTCCTAGGTTATATTTTAAGACACTATACAATATACAAAACACTCTGGTGTAGTTTATCCCTATGGTTTAAGACGTAGAATAATTTCTCCAACAAAGAAATAGCTCAGAAAGAATTGAAATAGCCATAGCACCATATATTGCTGCCAGGTTGGCAAATGCTGTGTTATAGTTATGAGATTACTAATGTGTTCATTAAAATTATGACATTTCTTAAGTGGAGTGATACTTAGTTCTGACATGGTTGTAAAGCAATTTGTGTATATGCATACTTTCCAGATCATTGCCAGATCAGTTCAGTAAGTTTTGAATCTTTGGAGCACATTGGCAGAGCATTGGTGCAGTGCACCCGTATCGCAGTTTATTTCCAGTGACCAAACTTTGTGGGGAAGGAAACTGTCATGCATAAAATAGAAGAAAACAGGCTAGCTGATGATCACAAAATTTTGTCAAAAGAAATTGAAGAAAGAAAGATTGTATTTGTATGAAAATACAATGAATAGGGAATGAGTATTTTAAGGAAGTTCTAAATCATTCAACAATGACAAAATGTTGGCCAAATAAGTAATATAGTTGACACTGCACCTTTGTAGCATTTAAAATTTGTTATTCTAGAAAGTCAAATTTGAAAGAGAAGTTGTTTGTTTTTATCAGACTTCAATGATGATTGACTAAAACTGTGTCAGTCAGATGGAAATTGAAATACTAGGTCAGTTATCTACAGTGTTTCCCTTAAAAACATGCTCTTATCTTTGACATGAAAACACTTGGGCGTACATAAAAATTTCAAGACTTTGGTCAGTAGTGCTTGACATAGCTGGAATATCAACCCCCTCATGTACTTTTTGAAGAATCCAAATGGTTGATACTGGCACACACTTTGCTGTAAGAAATTTGTGGCAGAGGTACTAAATACAATGCTGTGTGAAAAGCTGCTGTCTTCAAGCAGCATCCCAGGTCTTTTTTACATATGTCATTTACATGTGCCACCTGTAAACAGCGTGGAATATAATCAACTATGATTGTTGTCCTTTCCTGCAACACAGCCTCCAAGTATTATATCACCTTACATGTCACAATAACTTCATAAAATTCTGCTCTCATTTGATTTTCGTAAATATTGGGCAGTATATACTCTACTGTGTCGTGCTACATTGTCTCATCTCAGGAGTTAAATAATTCACTCTCTTGCCATTGGTACAACAATAAGTTGCTGTTCTTTAAAATTAAATTGATTCTTACTGGAGTACTAGCCCAGCAAGGTAAGCAGGAGAGCTCCTGTGAAATTTGGAGTGGAGGTTGGAGGTAGTCTCAGAATTGAAGCTGTCGGGAAGATTATTGTCTGGGAAAGCTAGGTTTTGAGTTTGAATTTTGGTTTGTCACACAGTTTTAAACTGTGAGGAAGTTTCAACATGGTACACATTCCACAACAGACTAGAAGAATTATTCTGGAGTTAGTAGCTATTTACAAAGAGGTATGTTTGTCCACATCTGATCAGTTTTCATCTGGCAAGTCACTCACAGACAGACTTTTCTTATTAATGATTGTGGCAACACTGATTTCCACTTATGCTCTGTATTACACACTGTTACTCTTACAGTTCATCAAGATGAATTGGTGAACATGCTTCGCATTCACTGGAATGACAACATTTGTCAGAGTTTATCCATACAACTTACTTGTTGCCAAGTTTTGACCTCCACCAGATGGTACTGTTTGTATTCTTTTGAGCATATCTGTGCCACAGTGAAAAGTGTACTACATTCTACAATGTTCATTTACTGTGATGTGTATATCTAATAAACACCATTGTGTAAAATGCATGTTTTTCATGAGAACCTAGGTACTTGTTCCATATGCTTCTCTTGGATTAAAAATTGACTGTAATATAGCAGAACTTTGTAATACATCTGTAATGAGAAATCTCTGGAATATGCAAACCATTAGATTAAACTCATAGGTTACTGACTGCGCAAGTTGGCACAATAGTCAGACACTAGACTTGTATTGTGGAGGGTTTGATTTGTGAATGCTCCAGCTTGGCGTCTTTATTGCTTCTGTGGTTACTCTAATTCACTTCAGGCAAATGCTGGGATTGTTGATTGACAAGACTGTACCGGACACTCTTTTCACTTTTCACCTGTCATCCTAAATCTGAGTTGAGTGCTCCAAGTCTAATAATATAGAAAATCATACATCATCATATATATATATTGGTTTAAAGACATCAGTTGACCATAATAGCTATGATCCCTTATAATTTCCTCCAGTGGATTTGATTATAAAAGGACCACACAGAACACATTATATTATTTACGTCATAGTATTACCATTGACTTGATATTTATGAACTTCAGGGTCTTTGGTACTCAATACATGGTTTTCATTCAGGCAGCAGCTTCTCTTTGTGACTTTGATGTTATTTAAATAGCTACGGATACCATGGGTGGTGCTTCAAAGCTTCCAAGTATTTGAGAATAGATGATTTGATCACTAAGAAGCTACAATATGACTCTGTTTTGTTAGAATTGTTTTGACAATACTATTACTTTATAGTCAGTATAATAAAGTCATACTGCTTGTTAAGGTGAGCCGGTTTAAATGGTTATGATGATGAGATGATGATAGTATTAAATAAACTAACGTGAATAAGTAGCTATATTGCAGACTTGTAATTACTTCTTTTATCATAAAATTTACTGTTAATTTATTGTGATGTTTTCCATTTCAGGTCCAATGATTGAGCGAATAGTAGCTGTTTGTCAGACAAGAGATGATCAGACACAGTGGGTGGATCATTTAAAGCAACAGATTCGGAAAGTTACAAAATCATCGGTTTCATCACCACCTCCAACATCACCACCTCCCAGCAAGCCACAACCATTACCACCTCCCCATGTAAGTTTTGCACCACTTTCTCCCTATTCCAATCTGACGTCTTTATTTGCTGAACTTATACAGCATGGTATTATTACAAGAAAACTACTGAAACATTTGTTGTACTCTGAATTCACTGCTGCTGCCAAAATAATAGGTGTGAAAATACGGCATAGTCATAGAGCAGAATGTGTGATCTTCCCCAAAAGTGAAAACTCAGGAAATTGTGATGTGGCACATAAGGTACTGCTGCAGAGTGAATATGAAGAAGAATCTGAAAGTGATGATTCCATTATTTATTGTCTAGAAGCTGAAAGCAGGCCTGAATCTCGAAAGACTAGTGTTTTAGAAAGACAAGATGCCATTGATATTGAAAGTGATCAGAGTGATAGTGATACAGTTTCAAGTGCAGCTAGCCATCTAAAGTATTATAGTAACTCTGTCTGTCTTGCTAATTGTGGTGAATTCTCTTACGGGATAGTTCCTCAGTGTCACAGTATTTCAGAATTTGTTTCTCAGCAAAAGTGTTCTCCTAAGCACATGGGTGCTGCCTTCTCCATATTAGAAAATTATGACGTTATAAACACAACTAACAAACAACTAAAATTGTGTGAAGATCAAGAAAACAAATACAAAATATCATCTTCTGCTGAATCCAGCTTTGAAAGGAACTCTTTGCATAGGACTTTCCCATGTGGTGTCTGTGAAGATCTTACAAACATAAGTGAGTGTGAGGACACATTATCCAGAGACCAGTTAAATGTAGAACTTTCCAGAAATAGTATGCCAGTGACAGTTCAGCCGAGGGAATGTAATTGTTCTCATTCAGTTTCTGCCTTCGAGCCTCAGTTTCCAAATGTAAAGACAGAAGCACCTTTTGAGTGTTGTGGTACAGCTCTACTACAGTCAAAGAAACTTTCAACACAGTCACTGCCAATAAAATTGAGAGACTGTGATTCCCCTCCTACAACACATTCCTCCACTCTTGATCTTCCAGCAAAAACAATCCCTGTACCATCTTCAGTGTTAGCAGGATTATTATATGGTGAGGGGCAAAACACTGAAGATGCTCACCCAAAGTGCCATCCAAATTTTCAACAGCAAAACAGTGCCTCTAGTGATAAAAGTGCTGAAAGTACAAGTACAGTTTGTAGTTTGCCTTTTGTATCGAAATCTAAAGTGAAAATCAATCGTGGAGAGAGGACTTCCATTAGAACAATTCCAGAAAAAACCACTCAACCATTGGATTCATGTAGGTCTTTTTCTCAGCATGATAATCGTGGCCGTGGCCGTTACCGTTCTTACCAGTATGTAACCATTAAGCCCAGAGTATCGGCAGATAAATTTAAGAGTAGTAAAGCCACGAACTGTCAGTGCTGTTCAGATATACCATCAAGTTCACGGTCTTCTGATTCTGGGCTGGCAGACATTGCAGGGAATTCAACATTAACATCGCCAGATTTATCTAATATAGTAACTGAAAATGAACAGAGATATTCCTGTGCAAGAAGTGTTGAATCCTTCCATCCTGATGCATCACCAACACCAAGGGAAAGTGCTGAGTTGGAAGACTTCAACTATGAGGCACAATGCATGTGTACATCACCATTTGGTTCCACACCACGCACTTCTGCACAACCGTCTCCAACGTCAGAGAAGCTGCTAACTGGATTGTGTGATTCTGTTACTTCCATCACATCTGCTAGCAAGGACCAGCCACCCGTTCCAGCTGCACAGTTGTGGGAGGGCACTGGAAACCAACCTGCAACAGCAGGCAGTGGGATCTACCGTTCAGGAATGTATGCCCATTGGTGGCTCAAGACCAAACTCCCTGCTTCCGCAGTGAGAGATTCCACTCCTGCTCCTACACAAACAGGCAAGGGATGATTCTTAATGCCGCATGTGTGTTCTTATACATCTGAATCACATGCATGCTTGTTTCATAGGGGCTACCCTTCCTGTATAATTCATCATTAATGGTAGACTTACAGAACACTCCTAGTAACTCATCCATTAAATGAGAAACAAAGCTCTTCTGTAAGGGAGAAAACTTAACACAATGTTTCAGTCACTGTTAACAATGCAGAATTCGCACTGCCCCATATGTAGTGCTGGAACCATGACATGCTCAGCTGAGTGTCCTGTTTGTTGTGACTTTTATTGCTTCTATTTCTAACTGTGTTGTTAACATGAAGCTAAATTAATTTTGTGCATCTGAGTTTAGTTATTTTGTTTTACTAAATATCCAATATTCAGCCAGTTTTTCAGATGCTTTTTGTTTTATTTTTCTCAGTGTGTCTTGCGTGGTTTAGCAGTACTAAATATTCTACAAAAAAAATTGCAGAGTTCATAATGGTAATTTTTCAATGGGATACAAAAAATACTAGAGGAAAGACATCCACTCACCATGTAGAGGGTTGGGTTGTGTGGGGGAAGAGGCCAAACAGTGAGGTCATTGTTCTCATTGGATTAGGGAAGGACGGGGAAGGAAGTTGGCTGTGCTCTTTCAAAGGAGCCATCCCAGTATTTTCCTGGAGCTATTTAGGGAAATCACTGAAAACCTAAATCAGGATGGCTGGATGCGGGATTGAACCATCATCCTCCCAAATGCGAATCCAGTGTGCTAACCACTGCGCTATCTCGCTCGTACTCACCAAGTGTAGAGGAGGGGTGTGTGTGTGTGTGTGTGTGTGTGTGTGTGTGTGTGTGTGTGTGTGAGAGAGAGAGAGAGAGAGAGAGAGAGAGAGAGAGAGCGAGAGCGAAGAGTCAGGCAAAGCAATTTAGGGAAAAACATGAACAACTTGTTTAATGCTATCTCCATGTGGTGAATGGGCGTGTTTTCTCATACCATTGTCTAGAAATTTAACTGTAATAGTTTTAGCTTCTGGATGTGCAACATATTATCTGGTTGTCTTAAATAAAAAAGATGAAATAAGTGCGAATGGATTCAGTGAATGAGATTATGTACGTATTATTGTTTCATACCATGCATTGCCCTTCACTAGTGCTGTTCATGTAAATTGGATTGCAGTTATTGTTTAAGAACATTTTACCCTTTCACAGGGTTTTGACCCATGTAACACTGAGTTGGAAGTAGGCGTGGCATAAGAATGGACCAGGATATTTTGTAGTTTTCTTCAGTGGCTGAAAACTATTTTAGGAGGGGTGGGAGGATTGTGAGTAAGATTTTCCTCATTTCTGGGCATGATCATAAGTTGTTGTTGGTCTGGTGAACAATATAGTTAAATTATTCCAGTCATGGGTGATATTACTTAATGAGGGAGCTGCTGCTTTGCAGCACTTGGGGGAGAAATTTCTTAGTGTAGAAGAGGTCAGCAGATACTGAAATACAGATACTGTTCATAGCTTTTTGAACCAGCAAAGGTGGAGATCAAATCCAGCAAGGTGAAATGTTGAGCTGAGGAGGACCAGATGAAGTGTGTGGAAGAGATGGTGTTGCGGATGTCCAGGAAAAAGGGCAGTGTGTGTATGCTTAGGATCCAGATCATGAAGATGTCTCCAAATAACCTGAACCAGACAAGGGGTTTAGTGTTTTAGGTAGCTAGGAAGGTTTCCCCTTTATGGCCTGTAAACAGCTTGACACAGGAGGATGTCATGCAAGTGCCCATGGCTGTGCAGTAGAGATTTTGTATATCTTCCCTTCATAGGAGTGGGTAAGGATGTAGTTTGTAAAGTGTATAATAAATGAGGTAATGGGTTTGTAGTCTGTAGGGAGTTAGGAGAAGTAGTGTTCAGTGACCAAGGGGGATGATAGTGTGTAAAGACAGAGCATCAATAGTGACAAATGTGGAACTTTACAATAATGGTGTGGCAATGGCTGCAGGCAATGGGTTGGAGGTATAGGTCAACAAGAGTAGAGATTCATTACACAGGAAAACAGTAATTAGCTACAATGGAATGTCCAGAATGATTAGGTTTATGGATTTTGGAAAACATGTAGAAGGTGGGTGGGAAATTAGCGTGAAGAGGGAGATAGATTTAGGAGAGAGGTTCTGAAATCGGTGGAAAGAGTGGAGTAGGAATTGGAGGCTACATTGGACTTACAGGGTGGGATCACCATGGTGGAGCTGGCAGGTACCTTCTGTTGGGTAATCACTATGGTTATCTGCCAGTAGTGGAAACTGTGTCTACCAGGGAGGATGATCAGATTGAGGTATTAAGGTTGTGTGTGACTATTGTTTCCTCCTTTGAGAGGTTTGAGCTATTGGAAAGGGGGATGAGGATGGGGCCATTTGGAAATAAATAATTCTTGAATGTAACCATAAACCAGGAGATGGTTAGGTGAGACTGAAGAGGGGTCACAGTTGGATGGAGGTATGAAATGAGACACAAAAGGTTCTACTGTTGGAGGGGCTGGTGGTTAAAGTGTTTCCATGTTAGGAATCTGGTGGAAGGGGACTAGGTCTTTGCTGTGTACAACATGATTGAATAGCTATCTACACATGCCTTCAGAGCAGAGATTGGCACCACATCTAGGCCTGCCGGTTTCTTAGTTTTTAGTTTTCAGATTGTCTTCCTGATTTCAAGCACTGTTGCTGGGAAACACCATAATTTTGCAATGTAATTCATCTACATCTGCTTTAGGGAAATATTGTTCCACTTTTTCACAAGTTTCAGAAAGTCATTACAAAATTTGCTAGTTTTTGTGAATTTTATGTTAATCTACAGGGTGAGCACAAAGTTTTGCCCTGATTATAACAATTTATTACAGAATATCCATTTGACATAATATTTTACACTTGATGCCATTACATAGGTTTGTGTTACTAATTTTTTTAAGGCCATTTTCATTAGTAAACCTCAACATTTGCTCCCTTGGTAGCTCGGGGAATGTCGAGGTGGTATTCCAGTTCCTGCCAGTTGTTTTGTAACGTGTTGTGTCACAGTACCCACAGTAGCTTGTATCCTAGCCTTCAGTTCGTCGACATCAGCAACTGGCTTGATGAAGACTCTGTGCTTGGTATAGCCCCAGCAAATAAAGTCAGTGGGCGTTATGTCTGGAGAGCGGGGTGGCCAGGGTGTTGGACCATTCCTTCCAATCCACCGATCCAGACATTACTTCCCTCTTGACTTTTTTTTCTGGGGCTATATGAAGGACAGAGTCATCGTCACACCAGTTGCTGATGTCAATGAACTGAAGGCTAGGATACAAGCTGCTGTGGGTACTGTGACAGAACACTTGTTATGAAACACCTGGCGGGAACTGGAATACCACCTCGTCATTCTTCGAGCTACCAAGGGAGCACACGTTGAGGTTTACTAATGTAAGTGGTCTTAAAAAAACTAGTAAACTAACCTATGTAAAGTCATCAAATGTAACTTATTATGTCAAAAGGTTACTCTGTTATTCAAGGGCTGTTCAGAAAGTAACCTCCGGTTGATTTAAAAAAATACACCAAGTTAAATAAAAATACTTTAATACATACATCTTACAACTACATCTTTGCACAATTTTTCTACATGGTCTCCATAGCGATTGAGGCAGTTATCGTATCTCTTCACAAGCTTTGAAATTCCTTCTGTATAAAAATCACCCGCTTGTGCCTGGAGCCAGCCTGTGACCGCATCTTTGAGCTCTTCGTCGTCATCAAACCGCTGTGACCCGAGCCATTTCTTCAAATGCATGAAGAGGTGATAATCACTTGGCGCCAGGTCTGGGCTGTAAGGTGGATGGTTGATAACGTCCCACTTGAAGGACTCAAGAAGGGCCGTTGTTCTGCGAGCAGAGTGAGGACGGGCGTTATCGTGCAAAAAAACGATACCGGAAGTCAGCATACCACGGCGTTTGTTCTGTATAGCCCGTCGTAACTTTTTTATTGTTTCACAGTACACGTCTTGATTAATGGTCGTACCACGTTCCATGAATTCAACCAACAACACCCCTTTGGCATCCCAAAACATCGTTGCCATCAGTTTTCTGGCAGAAAAATCTTGCGAGGCTTTTCTTGGTTTGGTAGGCGAATTTGAATGTGCCCACATCTTTGATTGTTCTTTTGTCTCAGGGTTCACGTACTTAATCCAGGTTTCGTCACCGGTCACGATTCTGTTTAACAATGGTTCTCCTTCGTCCTCATAACGTGACAGAAAGTCTAATGCAGAGGCCATTCTTTGAGTTTTGTGGTGGTCGGTAAGAATTTTGGGCACCCATTGTGCACAGAACTTACGGTAACCCAATCTTGCTGTCACTATCTCGTACAAGAGAGTCTTAGAAATCTGTGGAAAACCAGTAGACAACTCCGACATTGAGAAACGTCGATTTTCACGAACTTTTGCATCAACTGTCTGAACGAGTTCGTCAGTACCAATGATGGTCTACCACTCCTCTCTTCATCATGAACGTTTTCTCATCCACTTTTAAATAAACGTACCCATTCACGGACAACTCCTTCACTCATAACTCTTGGTCCGTACACGGCACAAAGCTCACGATGAATAGCTGCTGCAGAATATCCTTTGGCTGTAAAAAACCTTATGACAGCACGCACTTCACATTTGGCGGGGTTTTCTATTGCAGCACACATTTCAAACTGCCACAAAAACTAAACTAGCGCAGGTACGACGTTCACTCGAGCACGGCTTGATGCCGACTGACCTGTTGAGTGCGTGAACGCACAGATGGCGTCGCTACTCCCCCCACAACCCGCACTGTGACCAATCGGAGGTTACTTTCTGAACCGCCCTCGTAAATTTTTATAATCAGGTCAAGACTTTGTACTCACCCTGTACTTCCATCTTTAATCTGTATGTTTTTATACTGGTGACTATCTTTTCTGGTTTATTGTTTTATGCCACCACCTGCTACATTACTTTCATTGTCATGAAATTTTTTTCTGCAAGTACTACCCACATGTATAACTTTTTGTAATTTTGGTGGCAATTTAGGAACTTTTGGTTAGTATACTGTTTTTGTAAAGAATGGAGATATTTAAATATGTTGAAGGATTTCACTCATAAATACAGTTATGCATTTGTTTTCCTTAGATGTTTTTGAAGTAACCACTTTTGAAAATGTCTTCTCAAAACTTGCCAATGGCCTTGCTGCAGTGGTAACACCGGTTCCCATCAGATCACTGAAGTTAAGTGCTGTTGGGCTGGGCTAGCACTTGGATGGGTGACCATCTGGTCTGCCGAGTGCTGTTGGCAAGCAGTATGCACTCAGCCTTTGTGAGGCAAACTGAGGAGCTACTTGATTGAGAAGTAGCGGCTCCAGTCTCGTAAACTGACATACGGCCAGGAGAGAGGTGTGCTGACCATATGCCTCGCCACATCCACATCCAGTGACGCCTGTGGGCTGAGGATAACAAGGTGGTTGGTCGGTACCGTTTGGCCTTCAAAGGTCTGTTCGGACAGTTTAGTTTTTTTCCCCCCTTAAAACTTAGTTTGAACACTGTACAGAATTAGAAATATTTGTATATGAATTATTTGTGTGTATACTTCTTCCCAGGTTTGGTTTGTCATTGCTGTAGAAAAAAGTATGTATTTTGTTGTAAGAGAAAATTCTTTTGTAGACCTATTGTTTTGTGAGAATTTTTGAGTGTGCCTTTAGCTTTATTATGTGACAGTAATGATATGAGAGTTTGAGATATTTTACCTGTATATAAAGTGCAAATTTCCCTGTGTATATTTTTAGGTGTACGGTCTAAGACTGGTGCTAATTTTTTGGTTACCCTGTAATAGTGTTTACATTTGTATCATTAGAGAAATATCAAAATGTTTAATATGTGTTACTGATTTCATCATTAACACTTTTGTGTGTGTTTACATCCCACATAAGATTGTTAGTTTTGGAACCTGATACTTTTTTCAGGACTTTAGTTAATTTGCTAACAAAGATGTCCACACTAACATCAAGTAAGCAGTATACACAAAATGATTAACTTATTACGAATTTCAGTGACTGAAACTTGAAACTTTTTTAATTACATTAATTATGATGAGACCTTGTCTAACTTTAAACTTTATCCCGTGTCTGATTGAAATACTTGGTCCTTTACCCTTTATGGTAGTTCTACCATAGCAACTTGCCCTTTATATGATGACAGTAATGTGTGTGACCTCAGCAGCCAGAGGTTCTGTATGTATGTTTGTATGTGTGTGTGTGTGTGTGTGTGTGTGTGTGTGTGTGTGTGTGTGTGTGTTTTCTATCTCCGACAAAGGCCTTGTTGGTCGAAAGCTCATTTTCTGACAGTCTTTTTGTTGTGCCTATCTGCAGCTCCGCATCTCCGCTATATTTTCAAAATATTGTTACAGTCCATCCTGGATTTTCCACTGTTGAATTTTGATAGTAATATGTGCTGTATTTCAGTGTCTCTGTATCATTGCTCTGTAATGCATACCATTTCGCTGTTGAAAGAATGTAATTCAACTTCAGGTTGCTATAGTTATTTTTAATAGCCTGCATGTTTTGATGGAGTGATAATTCTTTGTAAATTTATTTGGCATTCAACCTAATGATTGTTAAAAGTTTCATTTTTATTATAAGGTTTATAACTGTACTACATCTATCGTTCTCAGACATCATATTTTGACAAGGTAGTGATATTTTTTCTGATTGCAGTTGAATATGGTACATTCTTTCTTCTGAGACCTGTTGCTTTTCATGGCTCTCCAGACTGGTTGAGACAATTCCATAGCAGTTGTGCCTGTTATGATCTATTCAAAGCCTAATTTCTCCATCTGTAACAACAGAAATTTGATGATGAACAACTCCATATCCACCTCCTATTTCCTCACTAATTAGCTCAACCAGCCTTTACTTCCCAACCTTATTGAGGTACATGCCATGTCCAGAAAAATCCCATATCACAATAGATCCAACCAGCATCATTGCAGTCTGTATCTGGTCAGCAGTCATCAGCACCATTCCCAGCTCCACAGTAACTTGATATACTGCACAACCAAGCTGAGGCTGATCATGACAAGAGAATTGCTCAACTAGAAACAAATTTGTGCACCAGTTAAGGAGGATATTTTTTTCATGTCACAACCTATGTCATATTCCCTATCCCTGTCCAGTGTTTCCTGTCCCACCTGCTATCACTACTTGATCATTTGTAGTGAAATCCTTACATAAAGGCCCTAAGTCCTCGATCCCTTGACTCTGCACTTGGCCTGAAAATGCTGGTGACCTGATGCTTTGTTTCTGACTATTTTAACTGAGGTCCTGCACCTCCAGCATGACCACTACCGGGCAGCAGCACTTTCTTTCTCCTGAAATTAGTGATGTTCCTTGTGTTCTTGATCATGTGTAAAGTCTGCTGGACTCAAGACTGGCAGCTGGAACCTGTTTCTGAGACAACAAAACTGTTACACCATGTCCTCCTGCCCCCAATCTTCCTTTTAGCTGCCACCTTCCAACCAGCCCCCTTCACTCTGCCCGCCTTCATTCTCGCTAGCTTCTGAATTTCAAATGACATGATCCATCTTAAAATACACTGAAAAAGTCAAATATTCACATATCTTACTAGAAAAGGACACTACTGCAGATATTCACTTCAAGAAATGTATGTGAAATATGTGGTAATGTGCTAAGTTTATTTTGGTAATGTTCAGTGGCTTCAATTTCTATGTTGATTGTACTGAACATCTGTTAAAGCAGATGGTGGTCTTTCCTTCCTCCTCTGTCCTTAGAATGGTGATGGTCTTGCTGTCCAGTACATATGACAGAAGATTGAATTTTGTCCCATAGAATTCTGCATACAAAGCAATCAGCACAACAGACTTACCATTATTCTTCTTCTTCTTCTTCTTCTTCTTGTTCTCTCTCTCTCTCTCTCTCTCTCTCTCTCTCTCTCTCCCTCCCTCCCTCCCTCCCTCCCTCCCATTATCTTTGTGTTCTTGATCTTTACAGAGCAAGGTTACAATTGTGTAAAAATTTCATAATTAGCAGTGTCATCAGAAGAATTAGGAGATACACTACTGTCCAAAACTTAGTCGTCATTAGGAAAATATAAGCAACCTTGGTAAATGACAACAAGGTTACACATATTTCTATTAAAACTGGCATTGTGATATGTTTGGAGAGAAGCAATACTTCTTGTTTTGAATAGGCAAATGACTGAAAGATTGTAAAAAGCAGT
This sequence comes from Schistocerca serialis cubense, assembly GCF_023864345.2. Classification (NCBI taxonomy): domain Eukaryota; kingdom Metazoa; phylum Arthropoda; class Insecta; order Orthoptera; family Acrididae; genus Schistocerca; species Schistocerca serialis. The sequence goes on from NC_064639.1 coordinate 464,044,107, forward strand.
ACATTTGATCAATAATGTCTCTTATACAGCAGATTCTTTATTATCAGTGTAGTTGCTTCATAAAATTTGTTACTTAGTGTCAGAAAGTCAACATTTTGGGCCTTTATTGCAGACCTTGAAGAAGGTGAAATATAGGCCAAAGTCTTGCTAGCATTCACTGTCCCACAAAGTGTAATTTGTCAGTTGTATTTAGATTGGATATTCACAGATGAATCTCATTTCAGTTTGCTGATTGATTCTTGTTGCACATTCATCTGCAGGGCAGTAGGTGGTTCATATAATCAAGAGACAATTATGATGGTGGTAGTTTTTTTATGTTATGAGGGAGCAAAATGTAGAAAGATTGTGCATAGCTTTGTAACTTCATTTATAGTTTGAAGAATACTGTTAACATATAGCTGTACAAATATATGTCAGTACAGTCATGTATGTGACTTTTCAGATTTTCAGTTGCTCCAGATTATCTCTTCTCAGATGTTAATGCTCACACACATTAAGCTGCTCTGGCATGTAAATTTCGGGCTAACATAACAAGATATCCATCCCATGGACTGACCAGTGAGTTTTCTAGCCCTGAATGCTACATATCATGTCTGTGATACAATGGCATGACACAATACTGGACTCTTCCAATTCCCTCCCTCCCTCCACCAACCCTAGCTCTTTCTTGGGAGTGGGATGGCCTATGGAGAAAATATGCTCTTTATAAGTAACTTTTAGACACTAGTGAAGTAAATCTGTGAATATTGCTTTTGTTTTATTGTACTGGGTAATTCTGTGTCCATTACATCTAAGCAACTTCCTGACAGAGATTAAAACTGTGTGGCAAACCAGGATTTCAACCCGAAACCTTGCATTTTGTGCACAATGTTCCTACTGACTGCACTATTCAGGCATGACCCAGATCTGCCTTAACAGCTTCACTTTTGCCAGTACCTTTCTCCTACTTCTCAAACTTAACAGAAGCTCTCCTGCATAACTTACAGGACTATTACCCCTGGAAGAAAGGATATCACTGAGAAATGGCTTAACCAGAGCACAGGGGAATTGTTTCCAAGTTGAGTCTTCCTCTCTGCAGCGGAGTGTCCAGCAAAGTATGCAGCACAGCTTCTGTGAGATTTGGAAAGTAGGAGAGAGCTACTGGCAGAAGTGAAACTGTGAGGATAGGCCATGATTTGTGTGTCCATAGCCAGTCAGTACAACCATTACCTGCAAAAGGCAAAGTTCCAGGTTTGAGTCCTGTTCAGGTGCACAGTTTTAATATGCCAAGAAGTTTCAAATTAGCACACATCTGTTGCAGAGTGAAATATTCTTTCTAGAAACTATCTGAGAGAAGATAGGAGCTATAACTCTTTAACACGTAATGACACATTGGTGAGGATTATAGAGAATGTAAAAGAAAGTTCAAAATTTTGATCATTGTGCAAGAGCATTGAATCGGAAGTTGACACATGCTCAGTGATACATAGGTGCTGAGTTCTGTGTCTTAAGTGAAACATTTGTCTGGGCATGCTTGAGTAGTGGCTGGTGCCACAACTTGATACTGATTTCACAGATTCCGTCTTCCAATAGAACAGACCACTCCCACATTGGAGTACAAATGTACACACAATTTTAAATCAAAATCTTTTTAATCATTGGATAACTTATGTTGGACATGATGATGCTATGTTTTGGTTTTGGTCACATCTGGACTTAACACCGATGGATATCCTTTTATAGGGTTATGTGAGAGACCTTGTTCCTTGGCCTTTTTTGCCAAAAACAATTCCAGAACCCAAAATGTGCAGTTTTAATGTGGTTGCATTAGACTCCATTTATGATTCAGAATATATGGCGTAAAATGGCTTATCATATAGCTGTCATCTGGGCCATCGAGGGGAGATGTATAGAATACCTACAAGTTTGTGAAACATAATTTTTAAATTGCATTCACTTTCTCTGTAATTCTTTTCTATTAAGTAGTTATATTTGACTATAAAAGTTATCAATCAGTACTCACATAAATTCTGTTGATTGGCTGTTGACTTTTTAGCCATTTTCAGTATTGTCATAAACAAAAAACACTAGAGGACTGAGTGGAGTTAGCCATTGAAAGTCCTTGTGCAGCTAGATGTGTCTGTACAAGCTAATACAGTTTGAAACTTTCTGGCAGATTAAAACTGTGTGCCGGACCGAGACTCGAACTCAGGACCTTTGCCTTTCGTGGGACGTGCTCTACCACTTGAGCTACCCAAGCATGACTCACACCCTGTCCTCACAGCTTTACTTCTGCCAGTACCTCATCTCCTACCTTCCAAACTTTACAGAAGCTCTCTTGTGAACCTTGCAAGGTTCGCGGGAGAGCTTCTGTAAAGTTTGGAAGGTAGGAGATGAGGTACTGGCAGAAGTAAAGCTGTGAGGACAGGGCGTGAGTCATGCTTGGGTAGCTCAGGTGGTAGAGCACTTGCCTGCGAAAGGCAAAGGTCCCGAGTTCGAGTCTCGGTCCAGCACACAGTTTTAATCTGCCAGGAAGTTTCATATCAACGCACACTCTGCTGCAGAGTGAAAATCTCATTCCGGTTAATACAGTTTGATGTGTGTGCTCACTCCTACGTTCTGATGCAGCCATCGGCCAAAAAATGTTATGGTATCTTATTTAATTTATGTAGTGTAGTTAGGTGTCTACTGACTTCGTTAATGTAACGTTGACAAGTGTGTTTTTGCATATTGTTTCTTACTTCATGGGTCTATTGGAAATGACTATAGATTTGAAACCAGTATAACCAATAAATAAAATTTGTGTGTGCATTGATTCATAACCTTTGTAGTCAGATTTAATGAGATCATGTGTGCTCTTCACCAATGGTTTGGCAAATATGAGTAAATAGTTATAGCTTTTTGTAATCACTATATGTTATTTTTAATTGTCCTGTATTCGAGTAAAACCATGTGGCCTTTCTGTCCCCATGACTGACATTCAGAATGTTACAAAAGTGCTTCTTTGAGTAAAATAATTCTGTTTTTCTTACAGAAGAGTGCTCTGACAGGTCCGTTATCGCCAAGAGTCAGCACACCACAAACAAACGCAAAGCTGGTGTTCCGCCCAGCTAACAGCAAGGGATGGAGCATGTCTTGTCTTCGGCCTTCCCCTCCCATTCGTCCATGTTTAGGTCTTGGTCGTGATGACAGCAGCAAGAAGCCTGCTCACAACACCAGAAAACACAGTGAGTTTAGCCTATTAATTTTTGAGAAAACAGTTCAGAATTTATACATGTACTAAATAAAACAGCTTTTAAAATAGAAATATATTAAATTGGTTTAATTGTTATTTTTGTAGAATCCACTGTCAATTTAAGAACTATAGATTCTCTTTTAAGGTGAGAAGACTTTTGAGGAGGATGCATTAATACTTCGAGTGATTGAGGCATATTGTATGAGTGCAAAAACACGTTACACTGTAAATTCAGGTATGTAAGACTGTTTTTCTTCATTGCAGCTCACTGTAATACATGTGTTTGTTTGGCATTTGTTTTCATCTAGTATGTTGTTCCATTTCACTGGCCAGTATTGTAAAGTAAACATCTATGTTATTTGTGATAAGATTCTTCACACAACCTACTTGTACAATTCTGTTATTTCATCCCCATTTCTGGCTTATGTATTACATTTCTCCATAAAATAATGTAAATAATTGACCTGCATGAATCTTATTATGGAACTTCAAGAAATTTTAAAGTCAGTGATGCTAAACTCAGTATAAGAATCTGATGTTGTTGGTGTAATCCTACCAGTAGTTTGAATTGGAAGGCAACATTTATGACAACAATGAGCTTCTGTAATTAGGTTAATTTTTATGTTAACATAAATTTACTCACATATGTACTTTTAAAGGAATATTGTGTTAGTGAAGTTGTTGATACAATGAAAAGTATCAGTTGCTGTGGTCTACTTCACAAGAAATAGTGTGAATACACAGTACTTTCATTTATATATCATATGTTACTTTATATTCTTTTCATAATTTGATGATCTGGTTATCACCAAGAGATTACTAGATAGGTGTCTCTGAAATCAACAATAAGATTGCTTACTGTCTTATATTTGCACATTATAATTAAATATTAGTATGCCTGCATGCTCATGTGAGATTGCTACCAAAATTTTTATCTAATGAAATTAGATTGTATGATTATAAAATGTGGTCTGTGTACCAATTACATGCAAGTTTGTAGGCAGTCCTACCACATGTACCAGTGAAGTAATCAAAAGTTTTAATCAACTGAAATTAAATGTAGCAATTTGTATGCTTACTATGCACAAGCAGATCATTAGACATGGAGCAAAAATTTGGGTTGTGCAACGGTGAAGAAGAAAATTTACTATGGCTTTGTTCTAAGGAGACACTCACCTTAAACTCAACTGATTCGGGGAAACAATTGAATACCTAAACTGAATCACACACTTCATGAATGTGAGTCCATTCTATTTTAACCACTATGCCACTTTAATATGGCGATTCATATGCGTGCTTTGACAACCAGAGGTTGTTACATCGCTGTCATATATTACCAAGTATAATTTATTGTATTACATTCCATCCTGGATTTTCCTTTGTTCAAGTATAATTTATTTTGGAAAAGGAGCATGAAAATATTTAAAAAAAGGGTGATTCCTGATTCTGTTACAGTAGTCGTTCCCCAGTTAGGTATGTATATGCCCTAACAGTTTGAGGATCCTTCAAATGAGATATTTTACTTTAGTTATCTAATATGTTCATCTATATATAAAATAAGGGAAAAACAACTACTTACCTATAGAGGAGTAGTGTGTGGCGCACAGAAACAGGTGATAAAAGATAGTTGACTCTAGCTTTTGAGCTCACACACACACACACACACACACACACACACACACAAACAAACAAACAAACAAACAAACAAACAAACAATCTGCCCACAGTAGCGGCAAGATGTATTATTGATTATCTATTACTGACAGTGGTTGCCTGGATAGATGGATGTGGGGAGAGTGGGAAAGGAAGGACACACGAGTCATGGAAGGGGTAGTGTGAAGTAAGTCTTTTCTTACATGACTCAGTGGCTGTGCAACAATGTGAAGGAGTTCAGAGGGCAGGACATAAGAGGGATGGGGGGTGGGAGTGGGGGGGGGGGGGGGGGGAAGAGAGGAAGGTAGTGATGAACAGAGAGATAGGAAGGGGAGAGTAAGGGAGAGGGATGGAAAGGAGGAGGGAAGAGGTGCAGTGGGAGGGGGGGGGGGAGAGAGAGAGAGAGAGAGAGAGAGAGAGAGAGAGAGAGAGAGAGAGAGAGAGAGAGAGGGGGGGGGGCACATCAGGGAGGGAAAGAGTGGGGGGGGGGAGGCTGTTCACAATCTGGATTAGGAAGGGATAGTGTGGGCAGCAGAGAGAAGGGGAAAGGTAATGTGAGACAGTGGGAAACAAACTGCTGGAAGTTTAGGCCAGGGGAATGCAAGAGCATAGGTTATGCTGGAGAGAGATTTCTCTTATGTGTAGCTCAGAGAAACTTGTGCTAGAAGGAAGTCTTCAGATGGACCGTGTAGTGAAGCAGCTTTTGAAGTCATTTGTATTACGGTGTACAGCATATTTGGCAACTCAACTGGCTGGTCAAGTTTGCATTTTGCAACAATTTGCCGGTTGTCATTCATACAAGTGGACAGTTTCATACTTGTCATGCCCACATAAATGCTGTACAGTTATTGCACCATCACTGATATATAACATGGCTGCTTTCACACATAGCCCTGCCTTTGATTGGGTAGGAGATGCCTGTGACTGGACTGCACTAGGAGATGTTGGATAATTGTATGGGGCAGGTCTTGCGCCTGCATCAGTCACAAGTGAATGATGCATGGGGTGCAGGACTGGAATAGGGACAAGAATATTCTGGATATTCTATAGGGTGGGTGGATTCTGGCACTACTTTGGCTAATGTGGGTAGTGTTTTGCTGTCTCAAGGCACAGTGAGAGGTAGTCAAAACTCTGGTGAAGTATGTGGTTGAGCTTTTCAAGGCCAGGGTGATACTGGCTGATTAGAGGAGCCCTTGTTAGTAGCTGGTTAGTAGGGTTACTGGTGTCAGAAGAGGAGATGGCACAGAAGATCTGTTTATGGATATGCTGGATAGGATGTTCTCTGTAGAGGTTATCGGTATATTTTAACAGCTCGTGCTTTGGACTGCAGATGTAGCATCTGTGGGTGGCAAGGCTGTGTGAACGAGACTTTTTGTCGTGGAACAGGTGACAATTGTCAAAGTGGAGGTACTGTTGGTATATGTGTGCTTGATACGAATGAGTGTATTTATGGAGCCATCCGAGAGGTAGAGATCAACATCCAGGAAGGAAGATCACTAGGTAGGGAAGGACCATGTGAAGTAGGTGTTTGAGAGAGATAAAGTTCGCAACAAAGCATATAATTTCCAATGAGAGAAAGTAATGTGAAGTTGGTACAAATGTTGGTGTTTCAACATTTATCGTACAAGTAAGAAAATAACAGTTTCATTATTTACATAATTGCTGGGTGATTATTAATACAAAGGGAATCATACAAACTATGATAACGTACTTCATTATTTGCAAGCATTTGTTTGGTAATAGCGAAATAAGCTATTTACAATACCAGGTAAAAATCTCCCTTTATTAGTGAGCTCTCCAACTAATGCATGTCAAAGACAAAAAATTTGATATGACTATACAAATAGTTGTGTTCCTTGCGTTATTTAGTAAGAGCAAAGCTACAGAGTCTGTTTAGATTTAAGCAATCCCTTTTCCTCTTATTTATTTAGTAACTTACGCCAAGAATGGAAAGCAATAAATTTTTATTGTATACATGTATTTTTATTGTATACAGGTACGCCTAATAGTCATTGTTCAATGCCTACACTTTTGTAAATTCTCTGTAAGATGTATGTTAAGTAATGTAAATATTGATAACATAATTTCCTAATTAATGTGGCAGGGATGTAAAGAATGTGATGTGTATAAGTCGGCAGTTTCAAGATAATGTTTTGTGGTGTTGATTTTTCATTTGTATAAATGAAAGTAATGCATAGATATCAGTGTATCATGTTTTAAACTATATTATACTAGTGCATATATACATATCTATATATATCAAAAACGCTTCAGAAAAATACTGTATTTTTGTACTGTCAAGATGATGTGGTGTTAGGCAGTTGTCAGCTAGTTTTATTAACATGAACACACAAAAAGTTGGAAATCAGTAGTATAAATTGTACAGTACATGTAATAAGACATTGAATCAAGTCTGAACTAGAGCCATCCATTTGCAAAAAGAATCCAAGAAGGGATTTACACTGAAGAGCCGAAGAAACTGGTCCATGTGCCTAATATCGTTTAGGGCCTCCTTGAGCATGCAGAAGTGGTGCAACACGATGTGGTATAGACTCAACTAGTGTCTGAAGTAGTGCTGGAGAGAATTAACACCATGAATCCTGCAGGGCTGTCCATAAATCTGTAAGAGTAAGAGTGGGTGGAGATCTCTTCTGAACAGCAAGTTGTAAGGTATCCCAGATAAGCTCAATAATGTTCATGTCTGGGGAATTTGGTGTTCCTGGAGCCACACTCTAGCGATTCTGGATGTGTGGGATATCACATTGTCCTACTGGAATTGCCAAGTTCGTCAGAATACACAGTGGACTTCACTGCATGCAGGTGATCAGACATGATGACTACATATGTGTCACCTGTCAGAGTTGTATCTAGATGTATCAGGGGTCGCATATCACTCCAACTGCACATGCCCACACCGCTACAGAAGGTCCACCAACTTGAAGAGTCCCCTGCTGACATGCAGGGTCCATGGATTCATGAGGTTGTCTCCATACCCATACACATCCATCTGCTCAATACAATTTGAAACGAGACCATCCGACCAGGCAACATGTTTCCAGTCATCAACAGTCCAATGTCGGTGTGGACGGGCCCAGGCGAGGCATAAAGCTTTGTGTCGTGCAGTCATCAAGGATATACGAGTGGGCATTTGACTCCGAAAGCCCATATTGATGGTGTTTCGTTGAATGGTTTGCATGCTGACGCTCATTGGCCCAGCATTGAAATCTGCAGCAATTTGCAGAAGTGTTGCACTTCTGTCATGTTGAACGATTCTCTTCAGGTGTCGTTGGTCCCGTTCTTGCAGGATCTTTTTCCAGTCGCAGCGATATCAGAGATTTGAGGTTTTATCGTACACTTGTGAAGTGACCGCACAGGAAAATCCTCACTTCATCGCTACCTCGGAGATGCTGTGTCCCATCCTTCATGCGCTGACTGTAATACCATGTTCAAACTCAGTTAAATCTTGATAACCCGCCATTGTAACCACAGTAACTGATCGAACAACTTTTCCACACACTTGTTGTCTTATATATGTGTTGCTGACCACAGTGCCGTATTCTGCCTGTTTACATATCTCTATATTTGAACACGCCTTCCTATACCAGTTTCTTTGGTGCTTCAGTTAAAATCATGTGTAGGTCCCGGTGAAGACAAATGTCAGTTTAAATTACTTTTGAATATATTGTGGGAGTATACAGTGATCAATATTAGTGCAAATATTTACTATAAAAAACTGTCTTGATCAAAACATATTTATTACGGTGACCAGTTTTGACCACAACTGTGGTCATCTTCAGACCAATGAGTTAGAACCTCCTCCTGGTGGTAAATCATTACTCGCAGTGATTTACCTCCAGTAGGAGGTTCTACCTCATTGATCTGAAGATGACCACAGTTGTAGTCGAACCCGGTCAACGGAATAAATAATTTGTGATCAAGACTGTTTTTGATAGTAAATATTTGTCAGTTTAAATGTTCTGAAATTAATGAGTAAATATAATGCGGTTAAGGGATGTCCCAGTCCACTATCGAGAACCAGCGACAATACCAAAGAAGTGCTGTACCATCTGTTTCTAGAACAAAAAAGTTGCACAATTTGTCCAAAGACTGCTACCACCCACTACAACTAAAGTAAAGGCAATTCTTTAACATATAGTGGTACTGGGCAATGTTTCAATGTGCTGCTCTACATTTCAGTCTCAAAACTAACAGTGAGAAGTGGAAAACAAAAGTTTGTGAGTGTCAAGAGAAGAGGGGGGAAATAAAGCTTTTCATCATGAAGATGCTAGTAATGACCGTTGTTTAATACAAAGTAACCTTGTCATTTGATCCATATATAATTGCAAGCTTGTTAATGATATCTTTCACTACAACCTTTTCAAAATTATGTCAGTGATATATGGCAGGAGTTCTCCATTGAGACATTATACTGCTGTGTGCCCACTATCTTTTGTTTAGTACATCCCAGACATAACTAAAATTTGCTCAGATCCTCTGGACAACATTGAGATATGCCCTGCATAAATTCAGTCTTCCACTCAGTGATTTCAACATATTTGGCCCACTTGGTCATAGTCGTGTAGGTAAGTTAATGTACGAACTAACCTAGACAAATTACTCTCCTCCTTGTGATAGAGGAATCAAAACTCTTTTCCATCTGCTATCCAAAATGTATTGTAAAATATAGAAATTATGTAAAACTCTTATTGTTTATTCTGTAAAATGGATTCAAATAAATAATTAAATCATAAAGTTAGTTTGTAACTATCTTCCTCATGTTTGAATTGGCAGTAGATCTTGACAATGACATTTGTATCTCAGAACACCATTTATGTACCAAAAAAGTACTAAGGCTTCCTCTGAAGGGGTACATCTTATCTGATTTCTATGCAATAATTTCATTACAGAAGAGAGAAGTGGCAATTTATCACAAATGTATTGCCTCATTCAAGAGGGTGAACATAGCAAAACATTGTAAAGACCAAATATTTGAAGGTTGTGCAGAGGAGTTTGAATTTTTAGGAGAAAACTTTTCACCATAGATCTCTACCAGTCCCCTAGTTCAGATTGAAGAGTTTTCCTCACCAGACTTAACACTGTACTAGTCTTGGTTCTTAAGACAGAAGCTTGGGGCTTTCAATATAAACTGTGACTGATTCTCCAAAGAAAAGAATATTAATGGATATACTTGAATCTAACAACCTGGTACAGACAGTATACTTTCCAGCTAGAGTTCAGGGAAACAACAGTGTGAACATAGACAGTATCTTCATAGATTGTTCTCTAGTTGATGGGAAAAATTCTAGAAAAGTTACTAATGGACTGTTAAACGTTAATGATCAAGATTATTTCAGTAACAGAATATTACTACCGGAAATACTGCAAAGTCCTAAGGAGGGTCACCAGACAAGCTAAAACATTATATTACACCAAGAGAACAGAAACCTCTCAGTAAAAAATTAAAACAATATGATCAAATGTGAAAGAGGTATCAGAGTAGAATATAGGCACTCAACATATTACACCTTAATTCTATGTGAGAATAAGAACATTAGCGATCCACCAGAGTTGTGTAAAATAGTTAATAGTCAGTTAATCTAAATAATCACTTAAATCTAAATTTTATTGGTAATGGTAACTGAGTAGAACTCTTAAGAGCTGGTGTTCAAATTCAACCACATCACATGTAACTACAGAAAGTAAGGAGAGACGAAATTGAATAAATTATTACTTCATTAAAAAGTATAGACACCCATGATGAGTATGATGAATTTTCAAGTAGAATTATGAAGACCAGTGGACCATATTTAGTTCTGTATTTAGCCACTTGTGCAGTGAGTCTTTCTGGTTGATGACAGTAGGTGTTTTCTGTGATTTAACAAATGTTTTTGATTATGTGAACCATACAATACTTTTGCACAAGTTAGAACATTGTAGGATTAGGGAAAAAGCTCAACAATGGTTTACTTCATTTCTGGAAAGTAAGAAGCAGATTGTCCTCCAGTGCCCACAGACAGAGAAGAGGTTTGAATCTGTCTGGGGTCACGTAAACTGATGGTGGGGGGGCGGGCAGGAGGGAGGGGTAGGTGCCACAGTGTTCTGTTCTTGGTCCCTTGCCTTTCCAGGTACAAATCAGTGACTTGCCACTAACAATGACAGATGACACAAAAATTTTCTCCTTGCAGATTATGCAAATGTTATTGCAAAAGACGTAGCACACAGTATATGTGATATAGCTAATAGGGTAGTCAGTAACATCAGCACGTGGCTTTCAGAGAACAGATTAACACGTAACGGTAACAAAGTGCTATGCATGCAGTTTCTGACATGAATCTCTTGTAAATGCAAAAATTGACTATCGAAAGGTGGCCAGTCATCTGAAGCCTACCAGTTTAAATTCTTGGGACTGGATGTAGATGGAAGAAATTTTTGGGAGTATCACATTCAAGACCTTGTGCAAAAACTGAATGCTGATATCTCCATTATAAGAATGATTGCCAATGTCTTGTGACTCTGAAACATAATAAAGGCTTCTCTCCTTTGCTTACTTTGACTCTTTTACTTTTTGTGGTGTTATATTTTGGAGCAATTATGTGCATTCACTGAGAATACTCTTAGCCAATAAAAAGGTGGTCAGTCTGATCTGTGGTATCGGCTCATGAATTTTGTGTAGGCGATTGTTCAGGTGTCTCAGAATTCTAACTCAGCCATCCCTGTACTATCATGAGATATATTGTCGACACCAGTAATTCTTTCAGAAGAAACTGCATCATCTATTCAGTGAACATTACCGTATTTACTCGAATCTAAGCCGCACTTTTTTTCCGGTTTTTGTAATCCAAAAAGCCGCCTGCAGCCTAGAATCGAGTGCAAAGTAAGCGGAAGTTCTGAAAAATGTTGGTAGGTGCCACCACAACTAACTTCTGCCGTCGAATATATGTAGCGCTTCACAGGCATGCTTTGCAGGCACAAAGATAAATACTGGCGCCAAAACCTCTGCGTCAGTAAATAAATTAAGAAAAACAGTGGAAGATGAGATTTATTCTCCTCCACGAGTCTCGAGCACTGCAATTTCATACATTATCCAACGAAGTAAATACAAATTTCATATTATTCATCTTCGAATGTAGCAGCATTTTAATGTACTACGAAAATACGACTGGCAAGACTGTTTGGGATGTTTGTCAATATGGAAGACTCTACGTTCTGAATTTTTTCCTACCTGTCTGCCTAATAAACTACGAAACTAGAGTGAGACAACAGCAAACGCGGAAGAATACACATATGATGTCATGTTTATATTCGTATTATTCTTATGCCTAATAGTGATACAGTCAGAAATGAAGCACGGAAATTGACTAGATTTTTAAATCTGAGATGACTCTAATATCGGTGCAGAATGTAATGTACTAAAAGAGGTGTCTGCAAAGATTTTCAAACGGAGAAAAATTTTCGCTAAACTCTCGTTCAGAACATCTTCTATCATACGCAGTCTATTATTTGGTTCTTGTTGATCATTATAAAGAAAGCAACAGTTTAGGTAACAACAAATAGCAGTCTCTTGCCATTGTTTCGCTAATGAGACGATTCCTCTCTCTCTTTTTTTAAAAAAAAAGCAGCCCGTGCACAAATGCAAGCCATGCGGCGAGCGGTGACAGGCCGTAAACAATCATTATCAAAAAGCGACAAATGACGCATGGCACAATACAGTAATGCATTTTCAGCTTAGTGACGTAAACACTTATATCAAAGAGAACGGCACTTATCAGGTCAAAGAAAAATAAGCAATCAATTCAAACCAGGCGAAGCACGTGAAAAAGGAAAGGTACCCGTATAAATATGAACGGAGCGCCTGACGCATAGCAATGGCTACCTGGTAAAGCTTAACTGCTAAGCTTACTACTCGAACCAAACTACTGTAGCTGTATCGTCATTCTTTCGACCTAAATTATGTCTCGTATTATAATGGACCAACTTTGTTTCGATTTGGAGGTGCGGCCTAAAACTTTTCTCTCACCTTTAATTTCGAGTCTCAAATTTCTGGTGTGGCTTAAATTCGGGAAATTTTTTTTTCCTTGATTTAGAGTCTCAGTTTTCAGGTGCGGCTTAGATTCGAATGCGGCTTAGATTCGATTAAATACGGTAAATTGAACAATAATATACAGTTGTATAGAAAAGGGTGCACTATTCAGCAGGTCTCATTTTCCAGTAGGCTTCAAGAAGAACTGAAAAAAATTGAGTGATAAACCCGAAGTATTCAAATCCAAGTTGAAAAATTTCCTTGCAGCTCACTCCTTGTTGAAAACATTTTCTTTATAATGTGTTATTTATTTCTGTAGCCTCGTGTTCCTGTGTTTTACTTAATTATTTGTTTGTAAATTTTCTGATTAGCATTCTGTAAACTACATCCTTCCTCAATCCATAACCATGTAACTTTGACTCAACATAGTCCCATGAAATTTCTTAAATAAGCAAAATAAAATAAAAATATCTTGTACTGCACGGCAGTGTGCCTACTGTATTGAAACTTCCTGCTGAATGAAAACTATATGCTAAACAAAATTTGGGCTTTATCTTACACCTTCTACACGTACATCAGCATCTATGCTCTGCAAACCACTGTGAAGTGCATGGCGGAGGGTACGTCCCATTGTACCAGTTATTAGGGTTTCTTCCCATTCCATTCACGTCTGGAGCATGGAAAGAATGATAATGGAATGCCTCTGTGCATGCAGTAATTATTCTAGTCTCATCCTCATAATCCCTATGTGAGTTACCTAGGGGAATGTAGTATATTCCTAGTGTCATCATTTAAAGCTGGTTCTTGTAATTTTGTAAACAGACTTTCTCAGAAGAGTTTGTCTGTCTTCGAGAGTCTTCCAGTTCAGTTCCTTCAGTATCTCTGTGACACTCTCCCACAAATCAAACAAGCATGTGACCACTGATGCTGCCATTCTGTGTATATGTTCAAATCCTCTGTTAGTCCTATTTGGTTCAGGTCCCTTGCACTTGAGCAGTGTTCTAGAACCAATCACACAAGTGATTTGTATACATACTCTTTTGTAGACTGATTGCACTTCTCCAGTATTCTACAATCAATTGAACCTATGCAATTATTCCATTTCATATCCCTACAAAGTTTTACACTCAGGTATTTGTATGACTTGGCCGAATTCAGCAGTGGCTCATTGGTATTACAGTCATAGGATACTACATTTTAGCATTTTCTGAGATGCACAATTTCACAAAATGAAAAAATGTGTTATCCTGTAACCGTAATGTCAATGAGCCACTGTTGTTATTTGTCAACCTGTACGAATACCTGAGTGTAACACTTTGTGGGGATGCCATTTTGCTGAAGAAATCTTCTTTTGTGAATGAGTTCTGCTTCCAGTTGTATAAGAAATGGCTGTGAATTTTTGGGATTGTGTCACAGATTATTTTGTTAAAAGCACCCTCACAGTTTTAAACATGAATGTAATAGCCTTGATGGAACGATTTATGTTCCCTTCGATATTCGTAAGGGACACTCGTAAGGAGCATACATTCCTAAGTGGTGCACTAATTAAGGAAGAAGACATTTAACAGGGCATGCTGAAAGATCCGTGCGAGCTGGTTCTGAGATATTATTCCTAAAAGCTAATGACTGTGGTAAAATTCAGTGAATTAATACTGCTTAATCAAGGTGGTCCCTTGCTTGGGGTACAATCTCTGGGGTGGACCATGAATGGCTTACGGCCTTTGTTTGGTGTTGTTTGGCGGAGCGGGAAAACCCATTTCAGTGGTACACTTAGCAGCAAAGGGGGTGCCAAAATGGCTGGGGATGGAACAGTAATAAACTCGCCTGGTACTCGTGGTGCGCACTGGACTTCAGTGCTCTGTTTACACTACACTGCGCACATTATTCCAATTGCTGATACTGGGAGGACAAACCAGGCATCTGGCATTGGGCTTTGTACACCTGTAGACATAGAAGCACCTCAAGTTTGATACCCAGCCAGACGAAGTGTTGTTTCAAAGAGTGGCAGAAGCATGGATGCTTGGATGTGCGAGGCCATGGATGCAGAAAAATGTGAGTTTTCGGAAGGTGGGGTGGAGGAGGGTGCAGGGGGAGGGGGAGGGGGGGGTGATAATTGGAGCTGTCAGGTTGTGAAGGTTCCACGAGGATGTCGCACCAGATATTATGGTCAGAGCCGGGTATGGATCTTAGCTGAAGATTAAGGCCAGAGTCTACATTTTGAAGGGTGTGAGCTAGATCCAGGTCCCCTTCTTGAGCAGTGGACAGGGCAATGTTGTCTAAGGGGTGTGTGATGGTGCAGGGGTGTCTAAGGCAAACTGCAACAATGTTATTGATGCCAGCAATGTGCTGGATGTTGGTAGTGAATTGTGCGATATACTCCTGTAGCCTAACCTGTCGAGGTGAGATCTGGTCTACGTCTTTCCTGCAAAAACCAGAGGCGAGGGGGTGGTGGTTTGTGAAGATTGTAAATACGTGTCCCTTGACTGAAAATCAGAAATAGCAGATGGCATTCTGGACTGTGAGCAGCTCACAGACACATGCACCCCAGCAGTGTTGTGCATCAGAGAGCTTGGATGAAAAGAAGGCAAGTGGTTGCCAGACATTGTCCATGTATTTTTGTAGGATGGCTCCAATAGTCACATGGCTGGCATCCGCCCCTATTAAAAGAGGGGCATTAGGGTGGAAGTGGGCCAAAAGGACCACATTGGTGAGGTCCCAGTTTGCTTTTTTGGAGCTGTCTGTCGTGGCATGGGTCCATGGGACCATCTTGTTGCCTTTGTTTTTATCACCACAGAGTGCCAATGAAATGCTGGAGGCTTTTGAAGTTAATAGGGTGTGGAAAGCCTGCTACTGCCTGTACTGCGTTGGGGAGGGGGTGGGATCCAGCAGCAGATACTGGATGTCCAAGGAATTCAACCTCGCTCGCACTGAAAATGCATTGTGGCATGTTGAGGATCTCTTCAGCTTTCTGTAGGTACTAAAAAATTTCACGTAGGTGTTGGTGATGTTCAATAGGGTCTCTGGAGTAGATGAGTGTATCATGTAGGTAGATGAAACAACATGGTATGCTGTGGAGGTTGTTGTCCAAAATTCGCTGCCATGTTTGTGCAGCATTGCAGAGGCCGAATGTCATTTATGTCCCCTCAGATAGGCTGAAAGGCGTGATTATAGCTGCTTTCTCAATGTCCTCTGGGGCGACTGGGATTTGTGTGTAAGCTTTGGTGCAATCTATCTTACTGAAGACAGCAGCTCCGGAGATATGGCAATATCATAGGTGGGGGAGAGTGGGACCGGATAGCGGTCAGGAATGGTGCAGTCGTTGAGTTTACGGTAATCACCATGAGGGCACCAGCAACCGTTCTTTTGAGGGTGAAGTGAAGAGCTGAAGCCCAGAAGCTTTTGGAAGGGTGAAGTATGGCAGTGGCAAGCAACTCTTTGAACCCCTTTTGTGCCATTTTGTGCGTGTGAGGGAGGAGGTGGCGGACACAGCAGAAAATCCGGGGGCCAGGGTTAGTGGCGATATAATGCACAGTGTCATGCTGAACGATTCAAAAGGGTGCTGGGTGACTGGATGAGGAGGAGAGTTGCAAGGGGCTGGGCCTGAAACTGCCAGCTGTTTCACAGTGAAGCACATGGCAGGGCAGGAGCTGCAGCAGATGCTCCTGCCGGAGGCGCTGTCAACTAAATGGTGCTTCACTAAGTTGGCCAGTTGCCTGTAATGACTGAGGAAGTCAGCATCCAGAATGGGGTCAGTACTGTCCACGACCTTGAAGGTGCACGGGAGTTCATGCTGGAAGCCTAGATCGAGTGAGCAAGTATGCACCCCATTAAGTAGGGATGGCTCAGTTGTTGGTGGCAGTGAGGAGGAGGGGACGGGTGGGGGATTAGAAGTAGTTTAAGGGGGAATTTGGATAAGTTGGAGCTGATGTCACTGAGGTAGTGGACAGGGGGACTAGTGTCATTCAGATCCTGTATGAATAGGTGCTGTAAATTGGTACAGTGGCTGGGTGCGCCTACTTCCGATGGCTGCCAGGGTTTGGGGACCAGGAGCATGGAAGTCTGCAGTTGGTTGCATTCTCCCCAAAATTCTGGTGGTACCAGGAAGCTGTGCCTAGTTCACGGTGGTTGTCAGGTCGGGGGGGGGGGGTTACAACCACACGGGTGGGGACGATTTTTTTTTCCTGGGTTGGCATCACGTGTCTGAGGGCAGTCATCACCTGGTGGCAGATGTAAGTGGTGGTAGGTGCTGCCATTTTGTAGCTCAGGCACATTAGTATCTGGTAGAGTTCAGGGGCCTGCATGCTGAGCAGAGGATTGTTAGTGGCAGGTGACGCCAGTGATGCTGCGCACGTGGAGGCGTGGGTGGGGTGAGTGAATTGAGTGAATAGCTGGCCGGAGCCGCAGGACGGTAGCCAGTGTTCCACACTGCACCCACAGGGGGGGGGGGGGAGTGGAGGATTGAGTTCAGGGTTTCGAATAGTTTATTGGCCAAGACCATTGCATCGTCTAACGATAAATGGGCATATGAGGCCAGGGCAGCCTGTATGGGGTTGGGAAGGCGAATCAGCCAGCAGTTTAGCAGCAGCCCTTCGGGGAGAATGTGCAGTTCAACAACGCTCAGATGTGATCCAGCAACAGGGACGGATCTGTGTGGCCACTGATATAACATCTTGTACTTGAGCAACTATGGGCGGGTCGAGGTGAACACCACCATCCCAAATTTCATTGCATCACTTGTGACAGATCAACTTGCGATAACTGCCTCGATGAAAGCAAACCACAGGTGTGTGACTCATGGTTTGAAGGGGGCAAGTGAGAGGCTGCATAACTTGGGGGAGGGTTTGCAGAGTTGTCTTGTGGTGGGCACACTGCCCTGTTGGTCAGAGGTCAGCTGAGTCAAGTGGGTATGTAGTGCTGACAGGTGCATGTGGAGTTCCGACACCTCCAAAGTGCTCATAGATGCTGGGGCGGGATGGGTAATGGGGCTGCTGGCTGGAGAGCCTGTGGAGCATGACCACTGTTGGGGTGGGAACATGGGGCAACAACATTTTGGTTAAGAGTGCGGGTAGTGTGTTGTGGTTTGTGGAGTGGTTCTGGTAAGCAATATTATGGAGAAGAAGGTAGGCGGGATATGCATAGTGTGGACAACACAATACAATCTTTGCCATGTTCTATTGTGGGGAGGAGTGTTCAGTAAGCTGCACAGTAACACTATGGCCTGTGTAGGCACGCATCTGTCAACTGCGCACCCGCACTTTGGGGTGTGGTGCTTCATGCGAGGGGACAGCGTACGCAGAGAGGTACAGGTAGGGGTGCGAGAGGTTCGATGGTAATCACAAAGTGTGGGTATGCATGGAGGGGTGCAGCAAGGGAGCAGTGATGTGTTCGGAGGGATGGCATGTGTGGACGGGTGCAGGAGGGGTGGAGAAGGCAAGGGGTGGGTGGAGGTGTGAGTGGGATGCGTCCAGTCAACCTAATGGCAACAGATTTTGTGACCACGTGGGGTGTGCTAATCGAAATAATAAAAAGCAAAACGAGATGTTTCGGTAAAGAGATTCAGTGCTTTGCTTTAGAGAGGGTCATCAGTGAAGGAATGAGTTATGTTCCCTTCTATACTCCTAAGGGGGACACATGCCTAAATGGTGTCCTAAATGGTGTGCTAATTAAAGAAGATGACAATAACTAATGGGGCATGCTGGAAGAGCTGGATGGACTGGTTCCGAGACATTATTCCTGAAAGCTAACAACTACAGTAAAATTCATTGAGTTAATACCTCTTAATCAAGGAGGGCCCTTGCTCGAGGTGGAATCTCTGGACAAAGCGGACCATGAATGGCTTACAGCCCTTGTTCGTTGTCATCTGGTAGTGCAGGAAAACTCGCTTCAATGGGACACTTAGCAGGGAGGGGAGTGCCAAAACAGCCAGTGATGGAATAGTAATAAACTCACGTGGTACTTCTGTTGTGCACTGCACTACACTGCAGGCATCCAGCATCAGGCTTTATACACCTGTAGTCAATAGAAGCACCTCGAGGAGCACAGCTCAGGAAGGTGGCTCAGAAAGATACAGTAGCATTCCTCTTCTTGAACAAACCCTGACAGAACACTGACACTGAACGTTGGGTAAGAATCTTGCTGTTCACACATATCCCAGTGAAATGCAGCAGACGATGACACGAGCCATGTGGCATTATGTGCTCGAGCTGCTGAGAGCATGGCCGGGTGTATTACCTCTTCAGAAGAGGAACAAGGGACTGCTTGAATGACAGTTCGGTGTGCATGGCATACGGGAAATGTGGCCATCTAAGTTCGCCCTCCGGCAAAGTGATCAGTGAGGGTGTTCGGAGGTGGGGGGCTGGTTTCCAGTGTGCTCAGCCCATCGTCTGTTGCTACACGTGGGGGTGATGGGAAGATTCGCAACAGCCTTAAAACTGCAAACAAATGGACTTTTGTAAGCGTAGGCTTCCGCGGCCGTTGTCTTCTTCAATAAAATTCTTCAGTGTATCAGACCGCATCGTCATAATTTAAAATGCGCCAACGTTTCGGCCAGCGTTGCAGCTAGCCTTCATCAGGGGCTTACGTTAACTACAGTTAACCTGATGAAGGCTAGCTGCAACGCTGGCCGAAACGTTGGCGCATTTTAAATTTTGACGATGCGGTCTGATACCCAGAAGAATTTTATTGAAGAAATGGACTTTTATACATACCTGTAATGCTGTCTCCCAACCAAGATAAGGAGTGTAATGACTCTTCTGATTATTACTTAGCACCTCTTGACGATGTTTGTTGAAGTCTCTTTTGTCACTTTGACCTCTTACATACGTAACCTCCAATCAAAATGTAGTTGTTATGTTTGCTGGATCATGCAATGTGACATATATGTCATATATATTCTCATGTTCGAGATGGATTTCCAGTTATTACATTATTAGACTTATTTTTAAAAAATGCTTTATTCTGATAAAATTTCATTAAGGAAAAAGCATCATCTGTAAAAAGCCTTAGGATATTTCACCCTTGCATCGTAAATCATTACGCAATCCACAGACAGAAAGGGCCACATTTCATTACTGTAGTTTCTTATTGGACCTCTATTTTGTAATGATGTTGTCTCCTTTTCACTATCAAATAACTTCAAGAAAAAGTTGACGTTTGCCTTGAAAATAAAGGGCTGAATAATCTACATATTCACAGAATTCTTTGTAAAATCAAATAGAGACAGGAAATAATAAGGAAGTTTCCCAGTAATGTGGGTCTTGGTAATTACATCAGGGCAGGGAAGAGAGTTTAAACAAAAAGTAGTCAACAGCACATGGTATTTGAAAATCTGTTAACTTAGTTGTGGTGTAGAAGGTATTCCATAATTCTAAACTGAAATAAGAAGAGAATGAGAAAAAAGTGTGATCAGTTGGATACTGCAGAAAGTATAGGTACTGGCAAGCTTTTTTTTTTTTTGTCCATCAGAGGAGGTATATATTTTGTAGGACCACAGTTTTTTAGAGGGAGTGAGGTTTTGCATGAAAAGAATGGTAATCATAAAAATGGAGGTAACTGTCAAACGATTTTATAAAAAGATTGGGTGCAGCTAATCTAAGAAAATTGTTTTACTTGTTAAGTGAAATGTAACTGCGTAACTTTAAATGCGAACATTTTAGGTTAGGCTTTACCATGTCTGTTATTGACATTAAATGAAACAAAAGTTTACTGTTACCAGTCACCGTGACTGGTAACAGTAAACTTGTAGTAACTGCTCAAGTTCACAATGATGAAAATCTTTAATTTTTTCCAGTTATGCAACTAATTGCGGGTTTGTAGGCTCTACGGTACTGTTACCAGTCACGGTGACTGGTAACAGTAAACTTGTAGTAACTGCTCAAGTTCACAATGATGAAAATCTTTAATTTTTTCCAGTTATGCAACTAATTGCGGGTTTGTAGGCTCTGCGGTAGCTGTCTTTAAGTTATAAAGATAAGTATCAGCATAAGAGGTGCAACCTCCACATTCTTTGACTGTATTAATAACACAGTTAATGCATTATCCAAACTTCAACAGATTTGATACACTTTATATAAAAATATACTTCAGAGTGGGAAACACAGTAATAAGTACTTATCATGACTGACTTGAGATTGAACTTCATGTTTCATCGTAGTTTTTTCCTAAGTCCTTAATTCAGAGTTTTCGAGTTCTGACATGTCCTTTGTTGTAAATGTTTCAAATAAAAATAAATTGCTATAGGCAGTTATCACTATGATTTTTTGTTATCTTTCTTGAGGATTTATATAATTATTGCGTAATATGAGTGACCATGCTTCACATCTTGTTGCTCCTGTGTGTGGCCTCCAATTTTTTCCCTACCATTGCTTTTACTAAGAAAGTGAATGGTTGAATGCTAAGAAAGTGTTGTTCTATTTATAAAAGACACCACATACAGAACACTTGAGCAACCCATTTTTGAGTGTAGCTCAAGTGTTTGAAAACCTGTCAGGCCAGATTAAAGGAAGATTTTGAAGTAATTCAGAGGCATGCTGCTAGATTCGTTGCCAATACATGAGAATTATGGAGATTCTCTGTGAACTCAAATGGGACTCCCTGGAGGGAAGAAGACATTATTTTTGTGCAATGCTGTTGAGGAAGTGTTACAACCAGCATTTGCAACAGAGTGCAGATGACTCCTACTGCCACCCGTGTAAGAACTGTAAAGACAATATAAAAGAAATCAGGGCTTGTATGGAAGCATACACACAGTGATTTTTTCCCTCGCTCCATTTGCAAGTGGAACAGGAAGGGCAATGACTAACAGTAGCACAGGGTACCCTCCACCATGTCCTGCATGGTGGTTTGTGGGGTATGTATGTAGATGTAGATGTAAATGATTTTGCAGACATCAACCTTGGCAGTGTTTGCACCAAAAAACTAATACATTTCATAGTTTGATTACAATGTGATTTATGAAATTTACATACTGTCATTATAATTCTATTGTTGTTATACAATTATCTAGTTTTTAAGTATCTTTTATATACTCCAGCAATTTCTTAATTACTTTTACAGTTTTAACTTGAACATTCATTTGCTTATGACATCTTCTCCTCTTGCATAGTCTGAATGTCAACCTGATAATTACAGAATTTAAAACTTCACAATTTAATGTTATGAAACAGCTGATACCACTTACTGTTATCAGTAAATAACAAAAATAACAATATTTCTGTTCATTTCCACTTTGTAAATCATATTCATTAACATAAGAAATATAAGTTCACTTTGCAATTGGGATGAATTAATTGTAGTTGAGCGAAGCTAAAGTGCAATACAGGTTTCAAGTTTTGTATATAGAACCACTTTCATGTTACGAGAACTTTGCCGCTCTAAGAACCTACCTAATCCACTGCCATATTGCAGGGGAAATATGCTAATCAACAACTATATCCTTTGTGTACTTGATAGAAAAAATACTCATAATTTGAAATGTAGTACACCATTGTGAAGTTAAGAGAAAGAGAGAGATTTATGTGACTGTTAATAAAACCCTCCCTAACTGATAGAGGCAATTTATTTTCTTTGAAGTATACACCAAACTAGCTTAGTGCCTGCTGCTTCGCTCTTGGGGGCTGTATGGTTTGCACAGATATTTTTTTAATCGAATTTTTATTTTGCCCACAAATTGCAACATCTTGTAAACTTTTTATGCTAATTAAGGCCATAGAAACATGTTGTTTTCCGAAGGTAATTCTGACCAAAAAATTATTCTGGTAGCTGGAGTCAGAGGTCTTTTTCAATCCTGCCTGTTGAGTTCCTGTGGTGATACAGCCATTCAAACTGCTGCTCCCTAACACATATTTCTTTACAGTGAAATACTAATTTTCATAGATTTAGCTTCAAATGCATTTAAATATAACAAAATAGAGGGAAACATTCCACGTGGGAAAAATATATCTAAAACCAAAGATGATGAGACTTACCAAACAAAAGCGCTGGCAGGTCAATAGACACACGGCCAGCACATCTTGGCACAGTGTTACACCGTCCGGGTTATCTGGATACTTCCCACTAACACCAACCTGTCAGAACTCCGGAGATGGGAACTTGCCCTTCAGTACTTCCTCTCTTCTCGTTATCTGCCAGGCTTCAACCTCCGCTAATTTCAAGTTTCCGCCGCTCATACCTCACCTGTCTTTCAACAACATCTTTGCCTCTTTACTTCTGCGTCCACTGACATCTCTGCCCAAACTCTTCGCCTTTACAAATGTCTGCTTGTGTCTGTGTATGTGCGGATGGATATGTGTGTGTGTGCGAGTGTATACCTGTCCTTTTTTTCCCCCTAAGGTAAGTCTTTCCGCTCCCGGGATTGGAATGACTCCTTACCCTCTCCCTTAAAACCCACACATCCTTTCGTCTTTCCCTCTCCTTCCCTCCTTCCTTCCTCTCCTTCCCTCTCCTCTCCTGATGAAACAACCGTTGTTGCGAAAGCTTGAATTTTGTGTGTATGTTTGTGTGTCTGTCGACCTGCCAGCGCTTTTGTTTGGTAAGTCTCATCATCTTTGTTTTTAGATATAAATATAACAAAATATTTTCATAAAAATGTTCATCCCCTTAGGGGTTGAATTTCCAAAAAAGATAGAAAAACACACATTTTTTGTTTCTAACAAAGATGCCAAATACAAATTTTCAGAGATTTACTATCAGAAATGCTTTCTTTATTAAATACACCCATAAAAACTTTCATCCCCTAGATTATTCCCATAGGGCTTGAATTCCCAAAAACACTGAAACACTTACCCCTTCCTAACCAACAAGCCAAATACAAAATTTCTTAGATTTAGCTTTCTTTCACAATGAAATATTTTCATAAAAACTTTCATTCCCTATTACACTACTTCACTCTAGAGGTTGAGTTTCCAAAAAAATGTATATATTTTTTTAAATTTCTAACCGAGAAACCAAATACAAATTTTCAGAGATTTAGTTTCAAAAATGCTTTTGTAATGAAACATTACCATAAAAATTTTAATCCCCTATTTTAGCACCTCAGGGATTGAATTTCCAACAACACTGCATCATATATTTCTAACTGAGAAATCAAATTCCAATTTTCATAGATGCAGCTTCAAAAAGATGTTAGTTGTGGTTTAATAATGGTCTGTTTTCAAAAAACCTTTCAGCCACTTTTTCTCTCTCCTAGGGCTTAAATTTCCAAAAATGCTGAAACACATATTTCTTTATTTGTAACCAAGAAACTAAATACTAACATTTGTAGTTCTAGCTTGAAAAAGGGATTAATAGTGACATGTTTTCAAAAAAACCTCCCATCCCCTGTTTCACCCCTTTAAGGGTAGAATTTTGAAAAATCCATTCTTAAATAATGCCTACAGTATAAGATCAATGTCCTGTCCAAATTTCAAGTTTCTATCCATAGCAGTTTGAGCTGAGCAATGGGGTGTCAGCCGGTCGGAACATTAAAGACTATGGACTCCTATTCTAGTTTTCAAGTTTCAGTAAATCTATGTTGTTCATTATTGCGATGCCAATAAATGATCATCTTCCTTTCATTCCATTTGATGTAGTTGTTATGTTTGATTACCAAATATATTCACAATTCTGTACCAGTTAAATATGCAACAGCTATTAACGCAACATGAATGGAGCCTAAGAAGAACTTCGGTGCTGTCAGTCTGCCAGATTATCACTAGAATCTGTCTCACATTGTGCATAAAAACTTGCAGCTACTGTTACAGTTGATGCCCTCTGATGTGAACGATGTAGATTGAGCAAGAGATAGCAATTCAGGCACTGATGTACTCTGTCCTTGTCAAAAAACAATGAATATGGGCAGAAGTACCCTCTACTGCTTTAAAGTTAGTAAGTTCTTTTATGCTATAAAGCAAGGAAAAACACTGTTGCTTCTCTAGGCCTTCCCAAAAGCAGGCTTATGTACTAACTGCTTAGAAAAAAATCATCCTGGTGGTGTCCTGTTTGTGATGTTGCTGTTTGTATGCCATAGTGTTTCAAAATATACCAAAATGAGGAAAATTATGCATAAATATGGTACATACTTTTTTTGGGCAACACAACTTGGTAAAAATATTTAGAATGTCTTCTATTTACAATATACAATAAAAATATTCTTATGAATAGATGTAGGAGGTGTGAACACCTCATATGGCACCCCATTCATATTTAATGTTACAATGCTATGTTTTTTTTTTCTTTTAAAAATGTGCTACGTTCAGGAGTTCAGTTGCCCTGTCAACAACGTTTGAGGTCAGTTTTGAATGTGTTAATATGCCATAACACATTTTGACCAAGAGTGTAATGCCATGGATTTGATAAATACGGCATAGGAGGGAAAAAGGGGGGTTGCAGTTTGCTTTAGAGGTGAGTCTGGAATGACAGTCTGAATATAAACTGTGTAAGCTTAACTTCACTATATTCTGAGATGAGATGTTACTGGGTAAGCTAGCAATATATTCTTCCTCATCTGGGATTTGACTGAATAATTAAAAATTTAAAATGATAATGTATAGTCAGCTGGAATTCAGTAGAAGAAAATCGAATGGATTACGAGAGAGTGTAAAGAGTCAAACGTTATCAAAGGTACAATCTTAATCTGTCTGTCTTTCTTAATGGCATTTGATTTGGGGTTGATCTACTATTTCCCTGTGATGGCCACCGCCCTCCTTGGAATGTTTATAACTACTTAACAAAAACTTTCCTACAGAATAACAGTGAGAAAATTAAAAAAAAAAAGGTTATGATTTATTTCTGCCTGAATCTGTTTGGTACAAGGAATAGAAGATATGTGAATAAGATGTTCACAAGCAGTTCATCATAATGACAAAAACTGAATACCACCTTGATATGGGATATTGTGAGAGAGTCTGGTGAAAGACCTGATGATGGACTATGGGTTTCTAGAAGGTTTGGTGGAAGACATAGTAGACACCTGTAAGACTATATAGTGGTGCAGTGAATTTTGAGGTTTGTTGTTACAGTGTTCATCTTTTTCTCTTGAAAGGCTTCAGTCTTTTGTTGCTCTGTATGGTAATTCCATAGCATGTAACAGTTGGTTGCCATAATGCATACATTTGGTAAACTGCTGTAGTTATTTCTCATGGGAATACTGCTCCATCCAGGAATTTCCATTTTGTTAGACTTTACACATCGACATCTACCCTCGTATTAGTTCCCTGTGGCTGCTAATTGCTAGGATACCTTTTGGCTGCATTACTGAATGTGATACCACTCCTGTACACAAACTTTTTTATGGGAGTAGACTTGGAGTTAATAACAAGAGTTCATTGAGAAGGAACTGCACCATACATGCACTAAATACACGACAGAAAAAAAAAATTTGTTCTTGGATTACATATCCTTGAAGACTGCTCCTGAAGAAATAAACTGGTTTGTAGGTTATAATGGCACCAGGCTACTTCCAGAAATAAATAATTGACAAACCTTAGATTTTCAAATCCGAAAGAAAAGGTTTTTTCCTGTTGCATAACTTTTTTTATTTTTTTCCTAGAGTGCCTCGCAGTAGTTTAGAGCCTTTTGCTGCATGTTACTGACAAGTATATACTGTCACTAATTTCTTGTTTATATTTATTGTTTTGTAATTGTAATTCTGTGAATTAACCACACTGTGATTTGTTCAGTGATTGAGTATCTGTGGCACACATGGTCCTGCAAAACGGAGGACATTAATAAGAACCATAAAAGCAAGGGATGAACTTTTCATCCACTGGCTGCTACTGCGTTGTACTGTAGGACAAACATTGGTTTAAATTTTATGCAAATGAATGGCTCAGTTTTCAGTAAAATATTATCAGCTTTGTAAAAGAATTGGACAGTACGAAGCCTGAGCAACCACATACACCATTCCGAATGTGCCGCAGACTGTTTTTCCTAAATACTAACCTGAATCTTTCATGGCAGTTGGTATCATTTCATTCTCAAGTTACTCCTGACCACAATAAAAAATAAATGCAACCAGAAAATCCACAAGTTAAACTAGCAGTGTCTCTTGACTCCCTGATTACGCTACATCTTGTTTTCCTGGTTTTTCTAGTGATATATATCACCACGTGATGAATATTATTATAGAAAGAAATCTTGTTTATTAATAAATAATTTTAGCTAGACAGAAAGTGGAAGCATATTTGGCTATTTGGAGGCAGCTGCACTATTGGCCTGGTGATGTGAATACTCATGTAAAAGTTACTATCATACAGATTACAGCATAAATAATAATCATGACCTGCATCATATTTGGTACTGAAAGTACAAATTGTTTTGTTCCATGCTCCCTGCTGCAGTGGACCTGGGTCATCTGTCACGTGGTAACGTACTGCATGATCCAGTCACCCACACAGTATTACAGCCACATTGTACAAATTGCAATAAAACTCGAGCATCGACCTGGTGTTGTGGAAATTTTGTCATTCGTACTCTCAGAAAAACTCATTTTGATTAGATTAATTGCAATATGTTTGTTACTAACAAAATGTGAAAGGAAGTGTTCTGCTTATTTGCATGTCAAATTTTGCTTTTCTGCTTTCAGTGCCAAAGATGTGTTAGTTGCACAGAAAAATGTTACCTGCAGTGTCAATATTGTGCTTTTCTACAGGATTGTAACTGCATGACATTGTGTAGGTTGTTTGTTGAAGAATTTATTTGAAGCATTTCAGTGCAGCACATTTGGATGTGTACTGATTTAGACAGGAAACAGTGATTTTAATAAAGTACCTTTTCCCATTTGATATAACAAATTTTTTTCTGGGGAATGACACTAACTCCCCTTTCACATTGTAGTTAATTTGTCCCATATGTTAGTCAATTGTCAGCAGCATTTTGTGTTTAGTCAACACACTCAGGGATAATAGAGATCAACATTTAGTCATTTGTGATCTTTTTTACAATAAAATATAGAGAGAAAATATTTTGGCGTATTTATATGCAAAGTCTTGCATGGTGTCGTAGGATTTGTTTTAAAATGGTTATTGTAATAGTGACAGTGAATTTTTTAGATTTTATTGCAGATACCAAATAAAGCTTAAAAATTATTTGTAAGTGTTTCATGCTTTTTATGTATTGGTTGAGATTATATGTTTGTGTATTACTTTTCCTGTGTACAATAAGCTGGTTGAAAGAGCTGCTTCTCATTGCTTAAGTCTATTTTATAAGATTTTTGAACACTCAAAGAAACTTTGCGAAGGCAGAGAGCAAAGGAGAATAGTATAAGACCAAAATGAAAAGTGAGCACATAATTTGTGTGTCTTGTGTTATATTCTTGGCAGACAGGTACATATTGACCTTGAGAATGTTAATGGGCTATTGTAAGGAGAATCAGCTGCTGATCCGCATCATTGAACTACTTAAGAGTGATATGGATCTCAGCACAGGTTTACTAAATTTAAGTGGAGGATGAACATGTAGATTTGAGGCATATAAGATATACCTATGAAGCTGATTGACATATTTAGGAAATGCATATCTCCAGTTTAAATCAAATACAACCAGATTCTGATGCTATGGTTTTGGGACCTGCTGTCATGAATGTGTCAGTCAATGTCTCTTTTTACAGTAAGGGAACTAGAAACACATACAGACTGATTTTATTCATTTTTTTTGCAATTGTCTTCCATTGCAGTTACTTGTCAGATAGGCTGCTGTGGGTAATAGTTGCTGCATGACGGAAAGTGCTATACTTATTTTATGTTAAACATTTTGTATATTGTTTGTGCAGGTTAGTTTCTATCACACTTATTTTGCTTGTGGTATTGTGGTGTGGTGCATGATTTTTGTGTGTGTGTGTGTGTGTGTGTGTGTGTGTGTGTGTGTGTGTGTGTGTCACATGATATAACAGTATTTTTTTTTAATACAGAGAAACTGCTACAGTAATACTATCATCTTCTCCTTCAGAGTTGATGTAAAAATACTCGAAACCTAAGCCTTAGAACTAAAACTTTTGATTCACTGTTTATATAAAGAAAAATGTATGATATAGAATAGAAATCATGTCTGAATGTGGACTTTTTTGACATATGTGCATCCTTTATAGGTCAAGAAAATGCAAAGGGACACCACATAAGTTTTCACCATTAGATACTCATTAGAGCTTTGCTGCATCTGTTCATGACTTGATAAAAGAAAAAAATACAAAATATAAGTAATAGGAGGAGTAAAGATAAAAATCCAATATAGTTGAGATGTTGAATATTCAAGAGGCACACTGACAAGACTGAAAACATTGTTCAGCTTTCTGCTGATGTCCTTTCTAAGAGATAACTAATATGGAATACACAAGGCCGTGCAGAAAAGTAATGCCTCCTAAATTTTTATATGAAAACTTTTCAAGCTTTCTAAATAAAACAAACGTTATTAACATTTTGCATATTTATTCTTCTTGTCTACATATTCACTCCTCAAGCTAGTCACCCTGGCAACAAACACATTTCTCCCAAAGAGAGACCAGTTTGTTTATACCGTCATTGTAGAATGTCGGACTTTGTTAGCAGAGCCACAACGTCACCACTGCTTGCCCTGCTTCACTATCAAAGTGAAGTCCTCAAAGATGTTCTGTAAGTTTTAAAAACAGATGAAAATTGGATGTGACTTAAGTTTGGCGTATGTTCAGTGACAGCGAGCCCAAGGTGTTGGATTGTTGCAGGTGTTGCAGTGCTCATGTGTGGTCTCACATTGTTAAGCTGAGAGAGAGGGTGCTCCATGTGTGGGTGGTTAGGAACTTGATTACAGCACACTGTTTCTCATGCACTACTGTAGCTATGTTACACACTACCACTCAGAGCCCTCTAGCGGCAGAGGCTTTGAAGCTTGTGTCAGCAAATCAGAAAAATCTACCAAGTAATATGTGTGACATATAATACCTCAACTGATGTTCAGAACAGAACAAAAAATTCAGAGGCATTACTTTCCAGCATGCATTCATACATGTATTGTTTCATTGTGTTGACCAGAAGAGCTGCAGTTTAGGTACAATGCAGTTTGCTGGGACAAAGTAGCCCTGCAGGTACTGTGTCTGAATGTGTATTCTGAAGGAGGACATCATTTTTATATGCCTACTAAACACTGAATGTCTTAACTGTACACTGAGTTTTTACCTTTACTTCTTCTATTAAATATTGGGTGGTGCAAAAGTCACTGGGCACAGGGCACTGATTTAAACAAAAGATGAAATTTATGTTTCATTACAAATACACACAGCACCTACAATTATTTGTTACATTCTAACAGTTTTCCATCTTCATTAGTACATGTTTTAAGTCTTTTTGGAACACTGTTATATACTCTATGGCATAGTGTGGTATCACTGTCCAAATCATGAAATGTGAAATGTGTCGTGTATGAAGTCTTTTAGTTGTCAATATTTCAGTAAGTGCAGTTATGTCTGTTAACTATCCACTTAACTTAAAATTGGCCTTGTCAGAGCACATAATTTTATTGTACAGTTTAGCATCAATTCACAAAACTGAAGAAGTCAATTTGGATCACCTTCAAGTAACCCATGTCGTAAATGGTGAATGTAAACTTTAAACTTCTGTTTGTGTAACAATCATTGCACTGATCTTCATGATAACTCCAGCTCAGTTGCTAACTGTCTGGCTGATTTTTGCAGACTTTGGGTCACAGCTGAACAAACCCGCAATTCATTTTCCTCAGTTGTTAGTATCGTTGGTGGCCAGATCTTGGTGCATCCATAACAAATACACGTTCTGCAAACCTATCTCGTGTATCATGCAATGTCTAGATGGTGGTTTTCATCTAAAGTGTCTTCTCCATTCATTAACAACTATAGTAGCACCACTTTTATAAAATGTTTTTAATGTGAAAATTCTTTCTTTAACATTGTGACAGTTTGGAAAACTACAGCTGTAAACGTGTCTTCCAGATCACATTTCAACAATTCACTATTTTGATTACTGTGTGTCTTTTTTCTCATTGCATCATATAGAAATTTGACGAGGCGTAATTATACCATTTGATAATACTTCCTACTGTACTTCATCTTGCTTTTACTTTTGTTTTTTCTTAACCTACTGTCCAGAAACTTTTGCACCACCCTGTATATTCCACCAAGGAATTTTCATTAGCCTTTATGAGAGTTTCGTAGTAATTATTTTAACGGGACCAAAAAAAGAAAGAAAGATAAGTGTTTAACATCCTGTCGACAATGATGTCGTTAGACATGGTAACTGAAAATCTCAGATTTCTAGGGTGTCAATCTGAATGAGAATAATTTATCATGACTTTCACATGTATTAATGGTTTGTTCCATTACTTCATCATATAAAATATTTTATTTAAGGGTTAAAACAAACAAACTGCAAATTTTCTACTGTTTATTTTTTACAAACTTATTTTTGTATTATGATACCACCATCAGGTAACCTGCTGATGAGCATCCACAAAGATGCTAATATGTAGGTGAACCACTCTCTGAAAACTAAAGGGATTGAAAACGTGTAGAGCTCCGAGTCATAATGAGAGCTACATAAAATGTTAACTTACGCTGTGTGTCAGCACTTACAATTAAATGTTACTTAGTTAATTGGTGGCTGATGATATAAATGAGAGTACCTACAAATAAATAGCTGTACAGTTGTAGAGCAAAAACCTTTATGGCCTGCTAATTACAGGCCCAATATTACATTATTAAGAATGAATTAACACAAATTGTAATAGTTTACAGCATCAATAGTACAGAGATAAGATTTACATTACAGGGCAATAATTTATCTAAATAATGAGTTAATATCAATTATAACATATACATTGCTTGAACACAACATTAAAATGTAATATATGCTTGTATACTATGTTTAACACCCTTGTGTCTCAAGACATTTTTCTTTAACCTTCTGATGTACTAGAAAGATACACACTGTAAATAATAGAATGACATAATGTGGAATGCCAACTATGAAATGCAACTCAATTTTTTCCTGGTTTTAATTTCTATAATTTGTGGAAATTGATATGAGAAAAGCCAGAATAATTCCTTGAAAAAGAATAATAATCATTTCCTTTCTCAATTTCTTGGCTAAGATAAGCTAGCTAGTGTTGGTATCTAATTCATTGACCAACTGTTGAGACCTCTTACAATTTTTTGTGGCTGCTCTTTTTTTGCAAGTATGTCAAAAAACACATGCCTTCCAGCTGTATAATGTTGTGTTACACATCCTACATTGCAACATTCATTCCATTTTGCAGCCCCTGAATAAATGTTAACACAAGATACATAAATGAAAATTGGTTTGAGCTAATAGCAGCTTTTGTGACTCGAAGCTCCCAAAACCGATTTACGTATGGCTTTTCCCTTTATAAAATGTTATTTGAACACGGATGTGTGAAAAGACTACTATTCCAATTTATACCAGAACACACACACACACACACACACACACACACACACACACATACATGTGTGCTTGCACACATCAGAGAGGGAATCGTATTTTGGATTCCTTTTGCTTTCTTTTATTTATTTTTGTAAATAATACATATGCTTATTTGAGGCCTCTGTTAAGTTTAATTCACAATTGTCTTGAGTGATTCCAACTCATTGATAAGGCTAGTGGTAATTTTTTCATGAGTTCATGTGAAAAAATGCCACTAACATTCAAATTAGTCACAATCCACTTGTATTCCTCCTGGATTTCTGTTTAGACAGTATCTGCATGTATACGCTTTCAAAGGTTTCTAATTTTTATATGAACTCTGTACATTATGAAACACTATAAATACTTTATTTTTATTTACTGACCATACCCAGATAGAAACACCTACATCTATGTGTTACTTAGGTAAGGAAACTCAAACAATGCACACAATTCAGTTTTTGACAGCATCTGCTGACCCAAATGATGCGTGCATTAAGTTGGTAAGATGAAGTTATCCTCAACTTAAAGGTTAGTTGGAGCACCATAGTGCTTTACTAAGAGTTGCCCTATTTTTGGTATGCCGTTATCTTCCTCCAGCCTTTCAAGCAACTTACCGAGAAATGGGGGCCCTGTAGTTTAAGGGGGACTCTAAATCATAGGGCAAGTAGGCATTTTTCACACTAAGAAATCACTGCCAATAGTGAAAGAGGTAGTAAGTGACAAAATACATCATGGACCAACTAGGAAGTGAACCTGGGAACTTTGTATTTGTAGTTTGCACTTGCCCACTATGCCACCAAGCCTCACCTAATAGATAATGGCAAAAAGTTTTTGGTTAGAAATTATAAGCAGGTGGTGTTACTGGGAATGTATTGTGTTCAGCGGTATGGAGAAAGGCATGGATACGCCATAGGACCTAACTAGTGTGGATCTGAACTTAGTAATTCAGTTGGACAAACGTCAAAAGCAGGAATATTTTATAGTGTCACTATGTAATAGCCCTGACTAAGAACACTCTTATAAGTTCTTGGGTTATCATGGCATAATCATCTACACATTAATTTTATTAGTATAATACATCAGATAGGTGAAGGAGATTGTAAGAAAGTTGTCTGTAGCAATAACATTCAAGGAATAAATGAACAGATTGTGACTGCTGAAGTAAATTTAATGCTGGTTTTCCAATTTGGAATATTTTTATGTAGGAAATGCATATGCATCCTGAGGCTCTTAAGACTGCACGTTCTTCATGAGGAGACGGACACAAGTAGCTGTGGGGTTTGTTATGGAATAAGATTTATAGTGCATCAAGTGTCTTTTGGGGATATTCTGAATCTGTAGTTCAGTGTGAAAATTCTGGATTACATGATACCAGAGGAAGTCGCTGTAATTAGCATTTCCCTTTAACACCTTTGAAAACTTAAGTTAATTTTTTAATTTGTAAAAAAAAAGGTAATTTAAAAATATGCAAAATATGGAATACAGAGATCTATGGTGTGCTTTTGGCTGTTCAGGCAAGCTACTGATACTATTTTATACATAAAATTATTTAAGTGGATAGATAAAAGATATCTACTCACCAAGCGGCAGCAGAACACACACATAAAAGGTGGTTGTCACTGGCAAGCTTTTGGAGCAAGTGGCTCCTCCTTCAGGCAGAAGAATTGAAGGGGAAGGAAGAGCAGCGAAGGAAAAGGACTGGAGAGATCTAGGAAAAGTGGTAGATTTTGGCAAAGTCACTCAGAACCGCAGGTCAGGGGAGACTTACTGGACGGGATGAGAAGGAAAGACTGATTCAGTCTCTCCTTCTCATCCCACACGGTAAGTCTCCCCTAACCTATGGTTCTGTGTGACTTTCCCAAACTCTGTACCTTTTCCTAGACCTCTCCAGTCCTTTTTCATCACCCCTCTACACTTCCCTTCTGCCTGAACAAGGAGACACTGGCTCCGAAAGCTTGCCAGTTGCTACCATCTTTTATGTGTGTGCTCTGCTGCCACTTGGTGAGTAGGTTTTTTTTATCTATACAATTAAATAATTTTGTCTATAATTGATTGTTTTCATTGGTATATTGTTGTGCATAATATTTGGACGACCAAGTTGTCTTAATGAATTGCTATGTGTACTCGCAGAAAGATCTCTGGATCGATTGTCGAAATATTGTACTGAAATTGGAATCAACAACTTAGAAAACCACCTCAAAGCACACCATTAATCAATCATACCAAAAAAACCTGAGAGGTAAGATAGAGTGTTACCATTTTTACTTTAATTGAACTTTTAGCCAAGTCACAGTAGTTTAATTTTATGCACTCTGCGTCTGCATGTAGGTGCTAATCTGTTCTCCAAATTGTTTCTCACCTTTTACAAGTTCCATAGTATCTTCATTATGAAATAACTTGCTACATGAGAGGCAGCCCTTAAAACCAAGCTCATGGTGCTAAATTTATACAATAGTACTTCTACAATTATTTTACTACATTGTACAGATAAAATTGTTCCTAATGTTAATTTATGCAAATTAATATTTTTTGAGGAAAAAATAAGTAAACTTACATGTTACAATTTTCTTGATGAATACATTCTTGTTGCAATTTGTAAATTTGAATGACTGTTAAGTCATTTACAAAAATATAATTTACATCTGAGATTCATACAATTGTAGCAGATGGATTGAGTCATACCTTTGTACTAGTAGTTTTGCTGCTTACAGAAATTGTGTATGTCAAAAGCACATTTTATGTTGTACACTTGTTGTTGTCGTTGTTGTTGTTCTGCATACAGTGTTCTGAAAATCTCAAAAATTATGTTTGTACTTGATGGATCTGAACTGTTCTTAGTGTGGAACATACAGAAAAT
This sequence comes from Schistocerca serialis cubense, assembly GCF_023864345.2. Taxonomy (NCBI): domain Eukaryota; kingdom Metazoa; phylum Arthropoda; class Insecta; order Orthoptera; family Acrididae; genus Schistocerca; species Schistocerca serialis. The sequence continues at coordinate 464,079,251 of NC_064639.1, forward strand.
TTTTGAAAAAATATGATGTGTAAAGCTATTGTTAGTTGTGATAAAACCAATTTTATTTCAGAATTTGGATGTTACATTTTTTTATATGTTTATACTTGTTTACTATTGCAAAAATATATTTTGTTCATATATTAAAAGTTATTCAGAATAATTATTTATTCATAATAAAATAACTTAATTGATATTTTGTCTCAATTCATACCCACCACAAATATTCCTTACATTAGGTAAACTAACTTTGAATTACACTTTGACAACATAAATTAACAAGTTGACTTATGTGCCAAAATGAAATATGTGACAGTCAATGGAAAGAGTATGAGGAACTTTGAATTACACTTTGACAACATAAATTAACAAGCTGACTTACGCGCCAAAATGAAATATATGACAGTCAGTGGAAAGAGTATGAGGACATGTAATTGAAACAAGGAAAGTTATTTACAAAATGTTTTGTTAGTCTGATATTTGCACTGATATGACATCATGAGTGCCAATTTTTTTAAAAAAAAAAAAAAAGAGCCAGAAAGTTACACCAATTATGTTTTGAGAGGTGTTTCATCAGCCTGTCTTTTCGAGTTATAGGCTTCATATGACTCTTTATTGTTCCCCCCTTCTCCGACCTGCGCTCTCTCTCTCTCTCTCTCTCTCTCACACACACACACACACACACACACACACACACACACTGCTCCCCGTCCCCTGTTGTGTGTGTTGTATCCTCTGTTTAGTGAAGTCTTTGGTCATAGTGTCGTAAGGAAACTGATTCTTTTAATTTCTCATAATTTGAGCACAGCTGCAAATAGACATTTATGTAATGTAACAAGATAATGAAGCAGTAACATAGGTAAAGAAAATATTACAATAAAAAATACAATTGGCAGTGGTTGTAATTTTTTTATTTAAGCAATATTCATAGACATACGAGAAATTTAGAATTAACTTTCAGATGCGTATTGCAATAGCTTCCTCTGGATAAGAGAGAGAAATTACAGGAGCATCAAAAGTTCATCTGTTTGAAGCCATCTCTGTTCCTTATTTCATAAATAAAGAAAATAGTCACCGACTTTTTAATTGTGTAGATGTAGCCAATAGATCATTTGTGATCTTTTCCTTCCAAATAAGAAAGTTATAAATATTTTTCTGATATTTTGTATGAGCTACCATTATTTTGCTAACCACAGGCAATGTAATATATTTCTTTGAATGTTCTGCTTAACATAATGTTGTAATGATTGGTTCTTCTCATTTAGCAGCATTAATGGATAATCCACAACTGCTGATTGCAGAAGAAGAAAAAATTATAATTGAAGAAACAGAAGGAAACCAGACAATTGTGGAGGAAAAGTGAGTGTAACTTATTAGTCCAATAATATTGCTAAGAATAGTATTTCATTTGTTGTTTCAGTAAGTTTTATCTGAAAACACAGTATCAAGAGGTTTAATAAATGCTTTTCTTTTCACAACTGATAACAAAATTAATTTAAAGTAAGGATTATGACACTGTAAATTGTGTATTTCTCAGATATTTTATGGATATTTTCCGGTGTTTAGCTTGCAGAGTATCTGGTTTCACATGCATTTATTTGTCTACAAGAAATTAGAAGAAAGAAATACTCTTGGGTGGTACAAAATGAGTCCAGCTGTGTAAGAACAATCAGGACTTAGTTGCCAGTAAAAATTGCAGCACCCTAAGATCTTTGGACTAAGAACATGGAACTAATTATTAAATTAATCATCACATACTGTATATGACATTTTCTTTGTGGTACTAATATTTTTACGTGATAAAATTAAGCTAAAAGACCCTCTATATGCTGTACAACCAGTCATAAAATGCTATGCATATTAATTACCAAACTATATTCATGTGATGCCTTAATTCATTGAAAGTGACTGGTGGCAACTCCAACCATACATGTGTTCATTTGATAAAATATTGGATGAATAATGATGTCAAAGAATGGGTGACACCTGTAATTTGGAACAGATTGCAAATATTGTGGCTGGCTTGGGGCTTGAAAGTATTCTGTCAGAGTTTTGCAACATGTGCCATTTCATGTATGATGTATTCCCATGTTGTTCAGCAATGAGCAGTTCATTAGTGCATATCAAGTACAGTTGCAAATGTGTTCAGTGTCAATATAGAAAATGATACCAGCCTTAGGGTCTATATGATAGTGCCAACTGAACACATCATTACCACAACTTGATTGGAGACAAACAGACTTATCAAGATTAAATATTTTGACTATCCATTATTGGAAAATTTAACCTTTTGCCAGTCAGCCTTCCAGGGATAGGTGTGCCAGTGATTGATGGCTGTGATATTTTCAGTAATGGCCAACAAGCAAACAAGCCAATTCTAGAAGGTTGTGTTGTGCTCAGTTTATAGAAATACCTGTACACTTTTTCAGCCATGTGAGCAGAACCCTATGGTATGCTGTAAATGTTCCCAGACCCTCAACTGGCCAACAACATGCTAGCTGTGGTGTAATATCATTAGCGAACTGAGGATTTCGTTCTGAGTGCATCTGCATCTATACTGTACAAGTGAGTGGTGAAGGGTTCTTCTGGTACCACTGTATTTTTCTCCCTTTCCTACCCATCTCCTCCTGGGAGATACACTCTTAAAATTTCAACAGGAAATGTCTTCATGATGCACAATGCACCTATTATAACACCTGCCACTATAGTTTGTAGTGTACCTCTGTACAGCTACTCAAGTGCCAATAATCTTACAACATTTGAAGCTTGTCTGTTTATTATTGAGCATTATCTGGGCTAATGTATGGTGTGACTCAAGCACACTAAACTCTCATTTATCTGGCTCTCAGTAGTCCACCGACAACCAGTCTCAAGTCATCGAAGCAGAAATGACACATTCAATAATGAATGCTCATGTGCAACAATGTTGTTGCTCAATTACAATGTTAAACAATATTATACATGTTTGAAATTGTTGCAGTTAAGTATCATTGTTTCTAGAAGGAAACATGTTAACTAGACCTCAAGCAGAAAATTGAAATTAGATATAAGCTGAACGGAGGTTCTTTGCAGAAAGCCAATGCTGCTGAGTACAGTGCTGGACAAGCAACTAGTTATGACCAAACTTCAACAGACAAAGAGATAATCAAAAGCGGACAGGAAAGTTATGAGGAAAGTGATGATGAAAAGGACACATGAAGATATCTCACACTGCTGGTTCTGAATCTGCAGACATCTTCCTGGAGTGCATTATGCAACACTCAGAAACATGCAGTACCAATGTAATGCTGATAAAGCATACTGCCTTCGCTTATCATCTTTGTGATGACTAGAAATTTGGGACATGTTTCATAGTGAGTGATACTGTCACATATGTACTGGTAGACACTCAAGAACTGAGTTTTCTATGAAAATGAATATATCTTTGGATTTAATAAAGTGCAATCACTTTGTGTTTACACTAAATTTAAGACACTGTCAATAATCTGGCATTTCCACTAATCCGGCACCCATATGTGCAAGGAATGGCCAGATTAGCAAGAGTCTATTGTAGTTCTTTGCAGTCTGGAAGTTCACATACCGTTCCCAAGTGCTGGCTGTTCAGTAATATGATATCATAAAAATTAAAGTTTCTGTGACCTCCCGTACTGCCATCATCAGATATCAACACAGTCCGGCTGTATAAAATATGAAAGTACTCCCTTGGGTCATAACGACAAAACTTCATAATATGTCCGTGTGGTTACCACTTCCTCTGATAGGATATAAGCAGGTGTAATGCAATTTTCTATTCCTTGCACAGGTAGGATCCACTGTCTCAACTGTTAAATTTTCTGCAATGTGAGTATGTATTAGTATATAAGGAAGTAAGATTGAGATTTAATGCTCTCCTTGCACAGGTAGGATCCACTGTCTCAACTGTTAAATTTTCTGCAATGTGAGTCTGTATTAGTATAAAAGGAAGTAAGATTGAGATTAAATGCACTGTTGATGGCAAGGTCATCAGTGATGCAGTTGAAACCCAGATTGGGAGGGAGAATGGGGATGGAAACCTGCCATGTGCTTTTAAAAGCAACCATTCTACCAATCAGCTAGCTTTGATTTAGCTAAGTTATTTGTCTGTTGGTTCAAGTATGTAGAATGCCAGGCTTCCTAATTGAACAATGGCATCACCATTTGAAGATTTCTCTGTTAGGTAATAATACAGGGTGTACATAAAGTCCGGGAACACTTTCAGTTATTTATTGCGCAAGAACTAAACATTGTACAGATGTCATACCTATTGCATTTTGAAGAGAAACTCTGAAAGTTTTTTTTTTTTTTTACAGACATTTGATATGTGAACCATGAGTGACCCGGCAGACGTCAGTATGGTAATTGAATTCTTGCCATACCCGTCCCAGCATGGCATTGTCGACTGTGGCAGTAACTTCCCTTATTCTCTCCCAGAGCTCTGCTACATCACGTGGTAAAGGCGGTATATACACCAGATCTTGAATGCGTCCCTACAGAAAAAAAGTCACACGGAGTGAGATCTGGTGATCGGGGAGGCCATTTCATGAAACAGCTGTCCCCGTTTGTAGCATGGCTGATCCACCGATACAGCAGCCCCATGTTCAGGTACCTATGAACTTCACAATGAAAATGGAGTGGAGCCCCATCCTGCTGAAAGGTAAATGGAGAGTCTGATTGCATTTGAGGCATCAGTCATTGCTGCGACATGTCCATGTGGGAATATTCAGTGACAGTGCTGTCGGCGAAGAAGGATGGCCTGTACAGTTTTCGACATGACAAGGCACAAAAAAACATTTACCTTTGGGGAATCACGCTCAAATTCAGTGCATTCGTGTGGACTTTGTACCCCAGATTCGACAATTATGCCTGTTCACTTTCCCCTTAGTGTGAAAAGTGGCTTGGTTGCTAAACATTAAACGATCAACAGTGCCATCCTCATCATTCAACTGCTGCAACTGCGAACAAAACTCAAAACTGTTGTCTTTGTCATAAGCATTGAGCTTCTGCATTAGCTCCAAATTGAGTGGTTTCATAGACAGCTTCTGTTGTAGGACTATCCACACTGTCATTGGAGCCATTTTGAGTTCGTGGGATGCACAATGTGCCATTTTCTTTGGACTCCTTATGAGCATCTCTCGTACGCACTCCACATTCACTTCACTCACACTGGGACGTCCGCTTCTCTTTGCCGGGCACAAGGAACCCATCATAATGAATTTGTTGTGCCAATGGTAAATGGCCTTACTTGTTGGTGGCTTCTTACCATACTTGGTTCTAAACATCTGTTGAACAGCTGCTTTTGTCGGTCTCCAACACACAGAAAGCTCGCTCCTCATCTGAACTCGCCATGTTTGCAGTTAGCGCTGACTGTCGTCAAATTACCAAACTACGCTGTGGCGGTATACATGGAAAAAAGACTTTCAAGGTTTCTCTTCAAAATGACATGCGTATGATATCTGTAAAATGTATAATTGAAGGTGTTCCCTGTACAATAAATAGTATGCCCCCTCAAAGTCTTGCATTTTTCATAAATGGCAATGTAGAACAATGTTAGCCTAAGTTGTGAATTGTGCATGTTCCTCTAACACAAAGTTAATGTGCGACTTTAAAATGACTTTTATGTACACATGTATGATCATAATTTAGTGTATTTATCACAATGATTGCAGTCAAAGCAACTTTTATATGTGACCTTTCATGCTTTCCCGACAGAGGTGTTGCAGATACACTTCTTGGGTTTGCCACTGGGTTGTTTTGTACAAATCGCACATTATTTCAACAATGGAACTGCTTAACATCTTCAGGTAGTGGTAGTTGCCGCTGTCACTGCTGCTAGGTGTGGTAGATGATAATCGTGTGACAGTGTTGAAATTCAGCAGGCCAGGAGCGGCCAATTCACGTGCCTGGGACAACGCTTGCAGTTGGAGGAAAGCGGCACTCCTAGTGCCCCCTGCTTTAAGCCGTAGAAAGGCCTTCTGTGCACGTGCTGTGGGCAATGGCTGTGCTGCCAGATGCTCCTGTGGTTAAAAACTGAATTAAATCTCATCAGTGCGTTGCGTCGAGCCATAAATAAAAATTTCTTGTTTTCCCTATTTTGATTTAATGGCAGTGTGCTTGATTCCAGGCAACACTTAATTGAAAATCTGCGTGACTGTTGGTGACACTGTCTGCTGTATGGATGTGTATGGCATCCTTAATAATACAGTCACAGAAAGATCATGGCGGGGATAAAATTTCAGTCTTTTCGTAAAACATATGATGCCCTTTGTTCAGGTAGTGCTCTGCTAGCGCTGATTTATCAGGTTGCCCCAGATGTGTATGACGAATGTTATTCAACGCAACATTCTTGTACTTGTCTGCCCAATATAAGATTTTCCACATTGCGTGGGACCTTAAACATGCCACATTCCCTAAGACCATGGTCATCTTTGACCAAGCACAATAAATTCCTCAGTTTTGCTAGTGGCCAAAAAACACACTTGATGTGCCTTTTTAGGGTTCTTTTTATTCTTGAAGACTTGCCACAAAAGTAGGGCAAGAACCCCGTTGAATGGGTGCCTCCTCGTCTTCATTAACGTCTGTTCTTTGAATTTGCTTTAAACAGAAAGCATGGCATATCTGTCTTATCGGAATTGCCATCCTGTTGGAATAGCATTCTTAGGCCTTGTAGCTCACCAAGTAGACTGTCGGCACCTAAGATTGCAGGTGCTATATGCACCAAAGAGTATAAGACACTATCACATTGTGCAGGGCAATGATAACTTGTGGCCTGCAACTACAGCTCCGTTTGAGTTGATTTGTGATAGACACTACATCCCATTGTACCATCGACATTTCTGCTGACCATGACATGGAGGAATGGTAAAATGCCATCCTTCTCCACTTTCACTGTGAACTATATATTGGAATAGAGCAAGCCACACCAAGAAAGTTTAACACCAGCTCAGCAGAAAGGAAATCTCTGTCAGACTTGAGAGCAGACAAAGACCTTGTAATTTTACCTGCCAACAAGGGGAATGTCAACATCCTTCTCTCATGAGCTGAATACAACAGCAAGGTTGTGGGCTGCTCGATGATCTTGCTTGTTGCGTGCGAACAGACGATTCAAGTGGCAAGATCCAGATCCAGAGAAAAACATTAGATCTTCTCAAGAAGACTTCTATTCCTTCTAAAGTCATTAAGAGACTACACCAACAAGCTGCAGTTTCCCCAAGACTGCAGGGCCTACCCAAGATACGTAAGGATGGGACTCCTCTTCTCCCAATAGTGATCAACGTTGGAGCTCCTATTTATTTTCTGGCCATACATCTTGCTACACTGTTCGGCCTTTCATAGCCAAGTGTGATCACCATATCTGCATAGCCAAGTGTGATCACCATATCTGGAATTTAGAGGACTTCATAGGGCACCCGAAGATGCATATGCTACAACTGTTGAATCTTTTAGTTAGTTTTAACATTGTATATTTATGAAAGTACCTCTATGGGACTCATTAGAGCTTATCAGCAGACAGTTTGAGAAAGGCATTGTGACAGCGTTTAGACATGTGCTTACCTCAACTTATTTCTTATTGAGTGATCTGTATTTTGAAGAAATGTATGGTGTCACCAAGGGAAGTCCTCTGTTTCCCATGGTGGTCAACTATTTAATGGAAGACTTTGAGGAAGAAGCACTGCAGTAGGCAAGTCTCAAACCTTTCAACTTCTGGTGATAAGTAGATGATACATTTGTGGTGTGGCCCCACAGAATAGAGACAGTGCCTGTGTTTCTCTGGCATCTGAACTTGCTCCATCCCAATACGCAGTTGGCAATAGAAGTGGAGAAGGATGGCATTTTACCATTCCTGGATGTCATGGTCAGAAAAAAAGTTGATGGTACCCTGGGACACAGTGTCTACTGCAAATCAACTTACACAGAGCTGTATTTGCAGCTCACAAGTTGTCATCACCTTGCATAACACAACAGTGTCTTACACTCTTTGGCACATAAATTACATGTGGTCTCAGATGAAGACAGTCTACTTGGTGAGCTACAATACCTAAGAACAGTATTACAACTGAATGGCTATTCTGATAGACAGATACACCATGCATTCCATTCTAAGCAAATTCAAAGCACAGATGTAAATGAATATGTGGAGGCACCCATTGGAACAGAGTTCTTCCCTATTTTGGTGGCACAGCTTCAAGAATAGAAAAAAGGCATGACATCAAGTGTGTTTTTCGGCCACCAGCAAAATAGAGGAATTTAGTGTGCTCGGTCAAACATGACTGGGGCCTTACTGAATGTGGCGTCTGTAGACAGATATGTGCAAGAATGTGGCATCGAATACCATCGTCATACATGCCTGGGGCAACCTGATAAATCATCGGCAGCATTGCCCAAACACAGGGCATCATATGTTTTACGAAAAGACTGAAATTTTATCCCCACCATGATATTTCTGCGACTGTGTTGCTAAGGATGCCATACCTATCTGTATGGCAGACAGTGTTACCAACAATGAGGCAGATTTTCAAGTAAGGGCCACCTGGAAGCCATTAAATCAAAACAGGGAAAACAAGAACTTTTGATTTATGGCTCAATGCAACGCACTGCTGAGATTTAATTCAGCTTTTAACCACAGGAGTGTCTGGTAGCACAGTCATTGCCTACAGTGCATGTGCAGAAGGCCTTTCTGCGGCTCCCAGCCTGATAAATTTGGACGCCCTGTGTGATTATCATCAGTTGTGCCTTGCGGCAGTGACAGCAGCAACTGTCACCACCTGAAGATGTCAAGCAGTTGCACTGATAAAATATTGCATGACTTATGCAATATGATCCAGCGGCAAAACCCGAGAAGTGCATCTTTTACATATTTTCATAAAAGTGAAAAATTATCAGTAGTAAAAGAGGAGAAGCCAAATAAGGAAGGCACAGAGAAACAGAAGATTTTTATGTAGTATAAACATTGTTTGGGGGCTACATACTTTCAAATTATATTCCTATTAAGTGTACTTGAGTTATTCTTCACACTTAGAGCTCTAAATTTATTTAAACTAGAATGCAGTGATAAAGCCTGAAAATGAACACTGAATTTCTTTCCATAATCCACAGTTCTCCTAACTAATTAATCTATATTGGGAATTTGCTGACTGCACAAAAGTCCTTATCTCCATGAATTCCTTTAGATAGGATTTTATGCATATTAGTTTGAGGGCTCCTATAGAAATATTACAGCGAGAAAATAGGCGGAGCCTGCCACTTTTTAGTGTTTTTGATGACTTTTGTGCTTACAATTAGTTTTAGGATCAAGCCAATCTTCAGAGGGGAACATACATTGCCCGTGAAAATTAGTTTTTTCATAAATGGAATATGTTGTTCCAGCAAAATAACACATAAGTCCGTACATACATTTATCTTAGAAACAGACAGATAAATTATTTATTAGATAATATTATGACTACTTACTGTCTTAAACATATTGATACAAAAGTTGAGATGTATATAATTTCAAACCTGAAGTCGTTAAAACAGTGCTTTCATATATGGTGTTCTCCTAGTTTTTGTGCCTTGTATTAGATACATCTGGTGTGCAGGAAGTTTCAGGAATTGCTAAGCAAACCAAGAACTTGGCTTCACCATCTGTACTGCCCTTTAATGGAAACTGTATTTTGGTAAAGGCCTATACGATTCACATGCATTATTGTAAATCAGCATCATCTGCCACTTAGCACACTCTTCAGGGTAAAGATCTTCTCAAAACTTTCCCATGTGTTATGATCTTCAACTATACACATCCATGTAGCTGCAGCATGTTTTCTAATGTCATGTACCCACCTTCCATTAGTCTCCATCTATTCCAGTCTCTTGAAAGCCAGCAAAGAACTTGTTTGGTTCATCTACCATCCATTCACTTGGCTACCCATTTAACACTGTCACCTGAACCATTTGTTTGTTTTCCTATCTCTTCTGGTAAGTCTCAATGTGCAAGTCTTCTATTCTCACTTACCATTACAAAAGTTTTAGAATGTTTTTTACATTAAAAGTACATGTCTCACTACCATAAATTAAAACTGGCAATAAAACTGTATGCAAAGGAAAGCTTAGACAAATTATTAGAATCATTTTTTCCAAAAACTCTTGTTAGGACCCGTTTGTTATCCGTATTAGTAAGATTATTATTGCAGTATTGTATTTCATTCATTATATTTCATAGTTCAAATGAATAATTATGAGTATTTGCAATATCCTTAAGTACAGAGTCTTTTCAGATGATGAGATAAAAGAAATTATTCATGTAGTGAAGGGAGACAAAAATTTAATAGTCATGGGTGACTGGAATTCGTCAGTAGGAAAAGGGAGAGAAGGAAACATAGTGGGTGAATATGGATTGGGGGAGAGAAATGAAAGAGGAAGCCATCTGGTAGAATTTTGCACAGAGCATAACTTAATCATAGCTAACACTTGGTTCAAGAATCATAAAAGAAGGTTATATACATGGAAGAATCCTGGAGATACTAGAAGGTATAAGATAGATTATATAATGGTAAGACAGAGATTTAGGAACCAGGTTTTAAATTGTAGGACATTTCCAGGGGCAGATGTGGACTCTGACCACAATCTATTGGTTATGAACTGTAGATTAAAACTGAAGAAACTGCAAAAAGGTGGGAATTTAAGGAGATGGGACCTGGATAAACTGAAAGAACCAGAGGTTGTACAGAGTTTCAGGGAGAGCATAAGGGAACAATTGACAAGAATGGGGGAGGGGGGGGGGGGGGGGGGAAGAAATACAGTAGAAGAAGAATGGGTAGCTATGAGGGATGAAGTAGTGAAGGTAGCAGAGAATCAAGTAGGTAAAAAGACGAGGGCTAGTAGAAACCCTTGGGTAAGAGAAGAAATATTGAATTTAATTGATGAAAGGAGAAAATATAAAAATGCAGTAAATGAAGCAGGCAAAAGGGAATACAAACGTCTCAAAAATGAGATTCACAGGAAGTGCAAAATGGCTAAGCAGGGATGGCTAGAGGTCAAATGTAAGAATGTAGAGGCTTATCTCACTAGGGGTAAGATAGATACTGCCTACAGGAAAATTAAAGAGACCTTTGGAGAAAGGAGAACCACTTGCACGAATATCAAGAGCTTTGATGGAAACCCAGTTCTAAGCAAAGAAGGGAAAGCAGAAAGGTGGAAGGAGTATATAGAGGGTCTATACAAGGGCGATGTACTTGAGGACAATATTATGGAAATGGGAGATATCATACTGCGTGAAGAGTTTGACAGAGCACTGAAAGACCTGAGTCGAAACAAGGCTCCGGGAGTAGACAACATTCCATTGGAACTACTGACGGCCTTGGGAGAGCCAGTCCTGACAAAACTCTGGTGAGCAAGATGTATGAGACAGGCGAAATACCCTCAGACTTCAAGAAGAATATAATAATTCCAATCTCAAAGAAATCAGGTGTTGACAGATGTGAAAATTACCGAACTATCAGTTTAATAAGTCACAGCTGCAAAATACTAACGCGAATTCTTTACAGACGAATGGAAAAACTGGTAGAAGCCAACCTCGGCGAAGATAGAGAAAGCTTTTGACAATGTTGACTGGAATACTCTCTTTCAAATTGTAAAGGTGGCAGGGGTAAAATACAGGGAGCGAAAGGCTATTTACAATTTGTACAGAAACCAGATGGCAGTTATAAGAGTTGAGGGGCATGAAAGGGAAGCAGCGGTTGGGAAGGGAGTGAGACAGGGTTGTAGCCTGTCCCCGATGTTATTCAATCTGTATATTGAACAAGCAGTAAAGGAAACAAAAGAAAAATCGGAGTAGGTATTAAAGTCCATGGAGAAGAAATAAAAACGTTGAGGTTCACCGATGACATTGTAATTCTGTCAGAGACAGCAAAGGTCTTGGAAGAGCAGTTGAACGGAATGGACAGTGTCTTGAAAGGAGGATATAAGATGAACATCAACAAAAGCAAAACGAGGATAATGGAATATAGTCGAATTAAGTCGGGTGATGCTGAGGGAATTAGATTAGGAAATGAGACAATTAAAGTAGTAAAGGCGTTTTGCTATTTGGGGAGCAAAATAACTGATGATGGTGAAGGTAGAGAGGATATAAAATGTAGACTGGCAATGGCAAGAAAAGCTTTTCTGAAGAAGAGAAATTTGTTAACATCGAGTCTAGATTTAAATGTCAGGAAGTCATTTCTGAAAGTATTTGTATGGAGTGTAGCCATGTATGGAGTGAAACATGGACGATAAATAGTTTGGACAAGAAGAGAATAGAAGCTTTCGAAATGTGGTGCTACAGAAGAATGCTGAAGATTAGGTGGGTAGATCACATAACTAATGAGGAGGTATTGAATAGAATTGGGGAGAAGAGGAGTTTGTGGCACAACTTGACTAGAAGAAGGGATAGGTCGGTAGGACATGTTCTGAGGCATCAAGGGATCACAAATTTAGCATTGGAGGGCACCGTGGAGGGTAAAAATCATAGAGGGAGACCAAGAGATGAATACACTAAGCAGATTCAGAAGGATGTAGGTTGCAGTAAGTACTGGGAGATGAAGAGGCTTGCACAGGATAGAGTAGCATCAAACCAGTCTCAGGACTGAAGACAACAACAACACAGAGTCTTTTACGATCAAAAGCAACTATTAAGTGCTTAGTAAAACAAAATGACTTACACAGACAGCTTCAGTAGAGATGTATCACGTTATTGAATTGTGGCTCTCATGTGTATTTGTACTTACAAATGCCTTGATTTTATAATTTGTAGCTTTAAATGCTCTGCAGTTCATTGTTACAATTTTTAAAAAATCTATCATTACACTACTTATATTTACAGGAGCTTGGTTGACACTGTTTACGCCCTTAAAGATCAGGTGAAAGATCTTCAGGCTGATATTGCTAGAATTTCGGCAAGACTTGAAGAGGAATCCAAAGCTAGGGCTACCTTTCAAAAATTAGTATGTTCCAACTTGCTGTCTGCTGGTTTGAAGTGGGAAGAAAGCTGACTTTTTCTTACTTAATGGACTTCATGCAGAGATATGCAGTTTGTGTTTATGTGTGCAAATTTTTATGAATGAATACCCAGTGATTTGTATTTTGTATTATCATTTTCAATAAACAAGACTATAAAAAGAGAGACTAAGAGTTTGTTTGTAAGCATTGTCATTCTGAAATTCTGTATGTGCAATGTCAGCATTTGTAGCTTATTTATTACAGACAACATCGTAACTACTCGCAATTTCATTTTTGTCAACAATTAAAAGAACTTTCAATTCGTATATTGGAGAAGCTCATGTGACACTACATATAAGGCTTAGTAAAATGTCCCTCCCATTGGTACAGTAAATTTAAATTATGTCATACAAAATACCATTTAGGCTTCAACCAAGTTATTGTGCCCAACTGTGGTGCAAAATTATTTACCTTTATGCCTTAACTACAAATGTGGCTGCTCAATAATTTCTTCTGAAATGTAATTAATTCAGTTTGGGTACAAAACCCTTATCCAATGTAAAAAGAAACAATATGTTTCAAAAACTTTTTTTGTAATTCCTCTTGCAGGGTTGGTTGTAGATTATCCAGAACATTTCAGTAATAGTGGCCATTCATTGTGGACCTTTGCTGAATAAAACTGACATAAATGTAGTGAGGTTATTCCCCTGTTTCAAAGATAAAAACTTTAATCACTTTTGTACTAGACTTCCTTCAAGTAACAGACAGATTCTACTGAAAGCTGCTTGTGGTGTAGCAGCTGCATATAAATTGCAATAGTTTAAAATAAAAATGCCTTTTCTATACTTTTAAACTGATGCAACTGATTCCACTACATTGGTTGTCATTTGATTTCTGTGTTGTGAGGGTGCTCTATGTTTCATCAGTTTCAGAACTCGAATTACTCACGTATAAAAGAGACAACATTACATATGATGTAAACATATGGTGCAGTGGTAAGATACTGGACATGCAGTTGGTGGTTCAAATCCTCATCCAGATTTAGGTTTTCATGTGGACGCTCTGTTACGGGGAAATCGAATGGTCTATTTACTCTTCCTTTATTTCCTTCTTGTTCATCAGTCTTCTTACTTGTTTGATTTGTGTCACCAAGATTTCTTCTCCAGTACCTGTATCCTCATCTCAGAAAAGTAACTTAGTTTTTTTTTTCATTAAAATAATGAAATTATAAGATGTAAGCAATATGCAAAATTATGGGAAGGTAATACTCACTTGTAGCTCATAGATGTGACACACACAGTGACATCCATTAAATGCCTATTCACATAAGCTAATTTCTTCCCTGCCTGCAGAATGTCGGTAGAAGAATTTAGTTTAGTTTCTATTAGCAGATTTGTATTTTACAAATACAAAACAAACTCACTTTAAAGGAACATAGTTCCCATCAAGCAAAGAAAGAAAGAAATTAAGTAACTGCAAAATTCATAAAAGCTATAGCAAATTTAATGCTTCTTTAACTGTAATATTGGTATTAACAACAAGAGTAATAATATATAGCATTAAATCGATGAGTTTTATCATACTGTCTCTGGAACAGGTGAATTTTTATAATTCTTTTTTATTTTTACCACTAACATGATCACGTGTCCATGACTCGACAGTATCACGGATTTTACTAATATCTGCAGGATATGTTCTGCAGCAGCCTCCTATATACTGAACACCCAAATCAAGCCATTCGTGGACATAGGATTCAATGGGTTTGCAGCTGTCTCCAGAATGCCACCTGTAGTACAAGAGCATAACTTAACACACTACAAAATCTTAAGCACAAGTGAAAAAGTAATGTTACATAAACTAAACTATATACTAAAACAAAAAGGAGTCAAGGGGAAGGGGAGATGTTAAAATGTTAGGTAGCAGACAAATGACAACAGAATTTAGGGCTTTGTACACCTTTGTACTTAGCTGAGATGTCCTTGTCATAACCTAAGAACACAAAGAAGTTAAAAGTGACTATATGCCAAGCCCAATCGATGGAAGGAAAAAGAGCTAAAAATAAAGACTTCCCCTTGGAGAAAGGTCCACAAAATACACAGTAGAGACATCAGAAGTCCCTAACCAAAGATTAAATGTCATTCGCCATATTGCAATGATGGATCAAAAGTAAAATGTGATTGACAGCCCATGTGTCATTCGCTAAAAATGGCTGATAAGTCATATGACAAACATACACTCAAACATCAGTGGTTAAAAAAAAGAGCAGTGGGTCAGAAAATGATGAACTGTGGAAGGTTGGTGATAATGAGCACAAAGTGGTGGGGAATTGCCACATAACAAACAGCCATGGTTAAAAAGACAGTGTCCAATACACAACATAGCTAAAATTATCTTCTCATGACTAGAGGGCCGAGAAGAGGTTGGCCAAGCCATTGGGAGAGGTTTAATTTCTCTGAGCTTGTTCCCGTGAAGGCAAGACCAGTGGTGATGCCAAAGTGACACCGTCCCGCAGACAGCCGGCAACTTGGAGATCACCCGAAGGAATTGAAGAGCTAGCAGGCTGAGGTAGGAGGACTGCAGCCTTGGCAGCAGTGTCATTTCTTAACAGACCAATGTGACCAGGAACCCACATGAACAGCACAGTGGCTCCTGCTACAGTCAACAAGTGTAACCTTTCTTGGACCTGTTCTACTAAGGAATGGACTGTGTACCAGCACACAGAGGCTCTGAAGGGCACTGAGAGAATTGGAGAAAATGACAATTAAAAAGCCTTTGTCATTGGGTGTACGGGGTGGCCTGATATAGGACAAAGAGCTCTGCTGTAAAAATCGAGCAGTGTTCTGGAAGCTGACACCAAAAACAACCAGTGCCAATGACGAAGGCACACCCTACAATGTGGTCAATCATAGCGGTAGGAACCTCGTGTACACTGATGGCTCTAAGTTGCATGCGAAGGTCAAGAAACTTACATTAATAGATTGAATCCAGAGTAGTGTCCTTCGGAAGTGAATGAAATTCAAGATGAACATGGACTGCCACACAAAGCGAAGGTTAGGAATGTGGCAGGGTGCATGAAGTTAAGCAACCAGAGTGGCAGCCAAAAGCAAGCTTTGGGAGAGCAGAAATGATGGGCACGCCCATACCGGCAGTCAAGGGAGTTATCGGAAAATGTGGTATAGAATGGGTGGCTGGGAACGGAAGACAAATGGCATCCTTATCCACTGAGGAGGTCATCATGCCAGTACAAAAGTGGTAGTTTGGCAGCTTCTGCATAGAGATGTGACTGCTCCAGTGTTAAGACAGATGAGGTTGAGTTGATTGAGAAAGCCAGCGACAAGCGAACTTCTCGGACAGGTTCCCAAAGAGCCCCAAAGCGGATCATGGGCATTAAAGTCATTGAGCAGCAAAACGGGGTGAGGGAGTGACCAATAAGCTGGAGTAGGTCTGCCCTGGTGACAGCAAATTACAGAGGGATGTAATGTTACAAATGGTGAAAGGAGGAAGGAAAATGTTGACTGCAACAGCTTGCAGCTGGATGTTCAAGGAGATGGTTTGGCTATGAATGCCAAACCAAATAAGCAGCACGACTCCCCCATGAGATGGAATGCGTTTTGTTTGGGGGGGGAGGGGGGGGAGTAAAAGCATACCAGAAGGAACGCGAGAGGTCAAAGTTGTCACAAGGGCATAATTTCATTGGAGGCAGAAAACAAGTGGATGTTATGATCCCAAGAGCAACCTTAATTCCTCCTGGTTGGATCTAATGCCATGAATGTTCACTGGAGAAGAGTCATAACACGGAATAGTGAGGAGGGCACAAACAAAGGGAACTCAACAAAGACTTGTACAGGGTGCAGAGGCTGGAAAATCCTGTTCCATGAAATCTATGGAGGTATCAGCATTCTGCCTGGGTCAGCCTGCAGATTCCAGGGCAAAAAAACAGTAGGCAGTGGGTGCTGGCAAAATGGAAGATGGCCAGTTGACTGTCATGCTGCGACACCATTAAAGAGGAACTCCAGGTCAGGGAAGTAGAAGAACATTTGCCTTTGTTTGATTTTTTTAGAACGTTTATGGTTGGCAGACAAAGACGCAACTGTTTGTTGGCTGGAGAGACATAAAAAGTCTTTGCAGGAGAGTTCTTTTTGTCCTGCCAGTTGTGTAGCAGCTGATTTTGCCACTGGAGGTGAAGATTTGGTGGCTTGTTGCACAGCTATAGGAGAAGGAGCTGGGAATGTCATCATGATACTGTGTGATGTCGCAATTATAGTCCTGAATTGGAGGTTGCTAGTCAGCATAGCCATGTCCTTCGTGGATTAAGGTGTAGCAAGAATGATACTATAAGTGCTAGATAGTAAAATGCAGGGCTTTTGACTAGCCAACAACTTGAGAGTAGCAGGGTAGGGAACATTTTCCTTCACCTGGATCTGCTGAATGACCCGTTCATCGAGATGCATGGGACACTTGTGGTACGACGTGACATGGTCACCCTTATAATTGATACAGTGGGGAGGAGGAGGCTGGCAATTGCCCTTGTGAGCATTTCTACCACAAGTAACACATTTGGCCGTGTTTTGACAGGACATGCGAATGTGGTTATAATGCTGACACTATTAGCAATGCATCGGTTTTGGAATGCACAATCAGACCGTGATGACATCATAGCTTGCCTTAATCTTCGATGGAAGCACTACTCGATCAGGTGTTAAGAAAAGAGTGTGTGTAGGCAGTAAGTATGCATCAACCTCCTTCATTACCCAATGGACCACAGTGAAACCCTGATCAGATAGATAACATTGGATTTCCCCCTCAGTCTCATTATCAAGCAACTGAGTGTAAATAACACCACGCAAAGAATTCAGTGTATGATGGGTCTTCACATGAACATGATATCTGTGAGCAGTTGTGCTTGAAAAGCACAATTGGTTTCCTGAATCAAAGTCCCATTATGTAAGTGAGAGCAGGACTTCACAGAGCCTGCAATTGCAACAAAAGCTTTCTCAATTATAAACGGATTAAATGACCTCCTTCAGTATGCGACACCATGAGGAACCGAGTTGCAGTTGGGAGAGTCATTGAATTTTTAGCCTCATTCCACATACAGTTATTTGACATTGACCGAGATGAAGATAACTAGCTCATTGCAAAAAAATCGCCCATGATTTCTAGCATCTCTGATGGTGCGCTCCTTCCAGCTGTCTTAGGTGACTCTTCACACAACAGGTCTGATCTCCAGAAACTCCAGACAGAGGGACCAATTGGCAACTGGGAAGGTAACAGCTTAGGCAGTCACCCTTCCCTGTGCCTGACCAGTACCAGTGGCACGTGCAAACCCTACCTGTCTACCCAGGCCTAGGAATTACATGTTAGTCAGTCACCTGAACGCATCAAACGCATGGTCTGGCCTTCAGGAGCACGTAGTGTGAAGAATAAACAGAGAGAGACCTCAAATCCCAAAGTGGAGCAAGGTGAAGAGACAGAGAATGAAGGAAGAAGGAAAAACAGACAAAGGATGGCTCTGATGCCGGCTTATTGCAACTTCTGAATACATTTGGGAAAATACTGAGGACATGTTCCCCAAGTGATGTTTTTTTGTTAATGAAGGAACAACCAAACTATGTCAGAAATCGCTAATTCTGACAACTTAAGGCTATATGGAATGTAGTGAACTGAGAGACAGGTCATCCAGTAACAGAAGAGGATAACATCACTACTGAATTGTGTGGAAGGGCTAAGAAAGATCAGTCCGAAGTTACGTGATCATTTCCTAAACATAACAGAAAATATAGGCACAAACAGTTCAATGAAAAAATCACAGCAGCATGTTGAAGACACAGCATATAAAAATCAATCATATCAATGTATCACCAACTTCTTCTTCTGAAAGTAAGAAAATTATATATTCCCTCATAAATAAAAGCTCATCTGGTTTTGATGGTGTTTCCAATAGAGTATGAAACATGTTGTTGTTGTGGTCTTCAGTCCTGAGACTGGTTTGATGCAGCTCTCCATGCTACTCTATCCTGTACAAGCTTCTTCATCTCCCAGTACCTATTGGAGCCTACATCCTTCTGAATCTGCTTAGTGTTTTCATCTCTTGGTCTCCCTCTATGATTTTTACCCTCCACGCTGCCCTCCAATACTAAATTGGTGATCCCTCGATGTCTCAGAACATGTCCTACCAACCGATCCCTTCTTCTAGTCAAGTTGTGCCACAAGCTCCTCTTCTCCCCAGTTCTATTCAACACCTCCTCATTAGTTATGTGATCAACCCATCTAATCGTCAGTATTGTTCAGTAGCACCACATTTCGAAAGCTTCTATTCTCTTCTTGTCTAAGCTATTTATCGTCCACGTTTCACTTCCATACATTGCTACACTCCATACAAATACTTTCAGAAATGACTTCCTGACATTTAAATCTATACTCAATGTTAACAAATTTTTCTTCTTCAGAAACGCTTTTCTTGTCATTGCCAGTCTACATTTTATATCCTCTCTACTTCGACCATCATCAGTTATTTTGCTCCCCAAATAGCAAAACTCCTTTACTACTTTGATTGTCTCATTTCCTAATCTAATTCCCTCAGCATCACCTGATTTAATTCAACTACATTCCATTATCCTCGTTTTTTGTTGACACTGTTCATTCCGTTCAACTGCTCTTCCAAGTCCTTTGCTGTCTCTGACAGAAGTACAATGTCATCGGCAAACCTCAAAGTTTTTATTCCTTCTCCATGGATTTTAATACCTACTACGAACTTTTCTTTTGCTTCCTTTATTGCTTGCTCAATATACAGATTGAATAACATCAAGGATAGGCTACAACCCTGTCTCGCTCCCTTCCCAACCACTGCTTCCCTTTCGTGCCCCTCAACTCTTATAACTGCCATTTGGTTTCTGTACAAATTGTAAGTAGCCTTTCGCTCCCTGTATTTTACCCCTGCCACCTTTACAATTTGAAAGAGAGTATTCCAGTCAACATTGTCAAAAGCTTTCTCTATCTTCGCCGAGGTTGGCTTCTACCAGTTTTTCCATTCGTCTGTAAAGAATTAGCGTTAGTATTTTGCAGCTGTGACTTATTAAACTGATAGTTCGGTAATTTTCACATCTGTCAACACCTGCTTTCTTTGGGATTGGGACTATTATATTCTTCTTGAAGTCTGAGGGTATTTCGCCTGTCTCATACATCTTGCTCACCAGATGGTAGAGTTTTGTCATGACTGGCTCTCCGAAGGCCGTCAGTAGTTCTAATCGAATGTTGTCTATTCCCGGGGCCTTGTTTCGACTCAGGTCTTTCAGTGCTCTGTCAAACTCTTCACGCAGTATTGTATCTCCCATTTCATCTTTATCTACATCCTCTTCCATTTCCATAATATTGTCCTCAAGTACATCACCCTTGTATAGGCCCTCTATATACTCCTTCCACCTCTCTGCTTTCCCTTCTTTGCTTAGAACTGGGTTTCCATCAAAGCTCTTGATATTCATGCAAGTGGTTCTCCTTTCTCCAAAGGTCTCTTTAATTTTCCTGTAGGCAGTATCTATCTTGCCCCTAGTGAGATAAGCTTCTACATCCTTACATTTGTCCTCTAGCCATCCCTGCTTAGCCATTTTGCACTTCCTGTCGATCTCATTTTTGAGATGTTTGTATTCCTTTTTGCCTGCTTCATTTACAGCATTTTTATATTTTCTCCTTTCATCAATTAAATTCAATATTTCTTCTGTTACCCAAGGGTTTCTACTAGCCCTCGTCTTTTTACCCATTTGATCCTCTGCTGCCTTCACTATTTCATCCCTCAAAGCTACCCATTCTTCTTCTATTGTATTGTATTTCTTTCCCCCATTCCTGTGAATTGTTCCCTTATGGTCTCCCTGAAACTCTGTACAACCTCTGTTTCTTTCAGTTTATCCAGGTCCCATCTCCTTAAATTCCCACCTTTTTGCAGTTTCTTCAGTTTTAATCTACAGTTCATAACCAATAGATTGTGGTCAGAGTCCACATCCGCCCCTGGAAATGTCTTACAATTTAAAACCTGGTTCCTAAATCTCTGTCTTACCGTTATATAATCTATCTGATACCTTTCAGTATCTCCAGGGTTCTTCCATGTATACAACCTTCTTTCATGATTCTTAAACCAAGTATTAGCTATGATTAAGTTATGCTCTGTGCAAAATTCTACCAGGCAGCTTCCTCTTTCATTTCTTAGCCCCAACCCATATTCACCTACTATGTTTCCGTCTCTCCCTTTTCCTACTGACGAATTCCAGTCACCGACGACTATTAAATTTTCGTCTCCCTTCACTACCTGAATAATTTCTTTTATCTCATCATACATTTCATCAATTTCTTCGTCATCTGCAGACCTAGTTGGCATATAAACTTGTACTACTGTAGTAGGCATGGGCTTCGTGTCTATCTTGGCCACAATAATGCGTTCACTATGCTGTTTGTGAAATATGTAATGCATCACTAACTCAAGCTGTTTTTTCCAGAGAGATTAAAATATGTCCTTGTAAGCCACTAAATACGAAAGGTGATAGGATACATATCAATAACTTCCAACCTGTTTCACAACTGACATCATTTTACAAAATTTTTGAGAAGCTTATGTATTCTACAGAAGTATCTCACCTGCGTAATAATAACATCCTCAGTAAATCACAGTTTGGATTTCAGTAGAGTTGCTGTACTGAGAATGGTATTTTCATGTTCATTAATCAACAAAATAGCAGTAGTTGGGATTTTCTGCAGCCAATCGAAAACAGTTGATTGTGTGAATCACAATATTCTCCTAGATAAACTAAGGTTTTATGGAATTGATGGGGTAGCCAACAATGGATTATGTCATATCTAACCAAAAGAATGCAGAAAGTTGTACTTGGTAATTCAACCAATAGGTAATTCAACCAATATAATCAGGTGAGAGTCTTCCAATGGGAGAATTCATGTATGGGGTTCCCCAAGACTCAGTCTTAGGTCCACTATTGTTGTTCATATTTGTAAATAATTTAACATCTTGTGCACAAAAAGCACAAGTTCTTCTTTTGAATAACACTAGGGTTGTAATCAATCCAAGCATACATGCACCAACAGAAGAATGGTAAACAATGGTATTAAAAGTATTTTTGCCCGATTTTCTACGAATGACCTGATTCTCAATTTTAAGAAGATATGACATGAATAATAACTGTAACACATGGTGAGGAAATAAAAAAATGGGGTGAAAACTTCAAAATTCTTAGGTGTCAATACTGATGATTCTTTCAACAGGAAAGAGTACATTTTCGAATTCGTAAATCAACTTTGTTCAGCCACATCTGCACTTAGAATCATTGCAAATATTAGGGAGAGACAAATCAGTTAAGCTGACATTTTGTATATTTTCATTCAATATAACACCATATAGAAAATGTTTTGGTGTAACTCATTTTTTGAAAAGGAAGTTTTCATTGCTCAAAAACATGCCGTAAGACTAATATGTGGCGCTCGTCCATGATCACCTTGTAGAAGTCTTTTTAAGTAGTTAGGTGTTCTGACTACTGCTTCACAGTACATTTAGCCCCTCATGAAGTTCATTGTAAATAATTCATTGAAGCTCAAAACAAACCTTGATGTACAAACCAGAAGAAAAAAAAAATGACATTCATCACTCCACATTAAGAACATCTTAAGCACAAAATGGGGTGCACAATGCTGCAACTACAATTTTCAATCACTTGCCCAGTGATGTCTGGCACACAGAATAATAAAATTTGAAAATAAACCGAAAAAATTTCTCCTTGACAACACCTTTTATTCTGTAAAATAATTTCTATTATTGTAATGTGTGAAAAGTGGAGGGTAGGAATTACTAACTGCAGTTTTAGCAAATTATTTTCCAATTAAATATTTTGAACCAGTTTCACAATAGCAGATTGTTAATTTGCAGGATATAAATATAGTTTTAAGACTAACACTAACATAGTTCAGCCAGATCATACAGAAACACCCATAGACTACAGGTGGCATCTTTGACTAGTAATCAAAATATCCTTGATCCTGGTGTCATAACTCGCGACTGCTTAAATTTTGAATAAAAATCATCACCAATGGTGGTCAAAGACTTCTGGCATAAGAAGTCACCCTGTTCTGCCAATAGCCTTGTCAAAGAGGGCAGAGGAGTGGACAGAGGTTCACGACATTTCCTTGCCGTTGGGGTGGGAAACTGCCCCTAAAAGGTGCATATAATGGATATTCTGCACATCAGGTCAGTACTGCTTTAAGGAGGAAAAAACGTGACCACCCACAGGATCAAGAGGATAAGGAGTTGTTTAAGTCCAGAGCATTTCTCCCATATGTCGGGAACATTTCATCGAAAGTAGACAGAATTTTAAAGAAACATCGTGTGAATGCAATCTTCCGGCCACCTACAAAGACTCGTGCTCTTCTGGGCTCAGCCAAGGATGATCTGGGATTACGGAAGGCTGGAATTTATAAAATACCTTGCGAGTGTGGCAAAGCCTACATTGGTCAAACCACACGCACAGTACACGACCGCTGCGTTGAACATGAGCGCCACACCTGCCTTTTACAGCCCAGTAAGTCGGCCATAGCTGAACATTGTATTTCCACAGGACATACTATGGATTATTCGGCCACGAAAATCCTGGCCCCATCGAGATCCTTCTGGGATTCAGTTGTGAAGGAATCTGTGGAAATACGTTTAGCAGAAAATCTCATTAATCGTGATGGCGGCTTTTTATTGAATAAGGCCTGGGACCCGCTGATTTCTTTAATTTCAACCAAAAGAAAACTTTTTATGGTTTCTGACATGTCGGGCGACAAGTAATTTTAATTTTAATATTGAAATTTTGCATTTTATTGTTTTGGACACGTCTGCGTGCATGTTTTACTTTTTCACGCATTCGATTGCGTTCCATAGCTGCAGTAATATTGTAGAGGGCCTTGGAATCGACAGGTGGCGCACATGCTATGGTAACTTGCGCATGCGCGCCTGCGGCACTTTTATGTATAAATAGAGCGACTTGCACTAGCAATCTCCAGTGTCAAACACTCGCCTGAAGATGGCTGTAGGGTTGTCAGCCGAAATATCGTGGAAAGAAGTCGATGAGATCCGGCTGCAATCCCGAAATCTTGTGGAATATCCTTCACATTGGTCTTTATTTTTTTCCACTCGAGGAATGTTATCATCTTGGATCAGAATTCTTAAAAATTGTTTTCTGTAAATCAGTTTTAATGTTTGCAGTATGCCCTGGTGCATCGGCTGTAGAAATGGTGTAACATTCTGAGGCAAAAACTTCGCCATAATTTCTCCATCACATAATTCCTCAGTGCTGGCGCGTTATCAATCAAAAGGACTGCACGGGGAGAAAAATGACTTTCCCTAGAAAACTGTCAAACAGAGGGAACAAACTGGCCGTGAAACCATTCTTTGAACAGCCTACCACCCATCCAGGCTTTTTTCTGGTTGCAATAATATATGGGCAGGGACTCCATGTTGCAGTTTTTAAAAGCTCTGGGCCTAGCAGATTTGCCGATCAGCATTAAAGGCAGCTTGTGATTACCAACAGTGTTGCTGCACGCTAATAAAGTCACATGACCTTTGCACATTTTGAAACCAGGAGCATGGTCTTCTGTCTTTGATGCCAGGATTTTTGTTGGCAATGCCCTAAAATTAAGGTCAGTCTCATCAGCATTATAAATTTGTTCGGGATAATACTTTCCCTCTCTTATCATTTTTTCAAACTCACTCAAGTATTCCTTCACTGTATCACAGTCAGAAGAAAGCTTCTCTCCAGTAATTGTTAGCTGATGCATTCCATGGCGTTTTTTGAATCTGTCCAAGAAACCTGTACTCGCACTAAAAGACTCATCACCATTCATTAACTTGTTCAGGTAAACAGCCTTCTCCTGATTGAGTGCTCCACTCAAAAGAGTTCCCCTTTCTCATTCCTGCGTAAACCAAAGGAAAAGATCTTCATCCACTTTATCGTACTGAGACTGTTTCAAAGTCTGTCGAATTTTGAGTGTTTTTCCTGAAGACGTTGCACAGGACTGTTCAAGCTTCACTCTGTTCTTCTTCTAATCACAAATGGTTTTTTCCAACACCCAGTTCTGTTGCCAATTTAGATACATTCTCACCATTGTCTATCCATTTCAAAGCATTCAGTTTTTCTTTGAGAGTTAATGTTGTATGTTTCTGTTTACTCATGACAAAAATACGTTACGCGTGCCAGTGATCGATAACTAACATAACCAGGCATTTTGTGAACCAACTGGCAGTAAACTGACCTCAGACACTACAATGGTCTCAACAACGCCCAACAACAGGGGCAGGGAGTGAGAATGAGCCATTGTTCTCACACTTGTTACCATGGTGTAATTTATCTGCTTGGAATACTTGATTCTAGAAACTCATCACCGTAATTCTGGCTAATTTGAAGAAATCGGTAATCCGAACAGGGTCCGGTCCCAATTAGTTTGGATTAACAGGACTCTACTGTACTAAGGAATAAAGAGATACACTTGAAGTTCTGTGAGGCTATAGATGCTGCATAATGAATAGCTCAGTAGGCAATTCAGTTGAAGAGGAATGGGCATCTCTAAAAAGGGCAGTCACAGAAGTTGGAAAATGAAACATAAATACAAAGAAGGTAACTATGAAGAAACCATGGGTATCAGAAGAAATATTTCACTTGATTGACATAAGAAGGAAATACGAACATATTTGGGGAAATACAACTCACTTAGGAATGAAATAAACAGGAAGTGCAGAAAAGCTAAGGTGGATAGGCTTCATGAAAAATGTGAAGAAATCGAAAAAGAAATGATTGTCAGGAGGACTGACTCAGCATACAGAAAAGTCAAAACAACCTTTGGTGACATTAAAAGCAAGAGTGGTAACATTAAGAGTTCAATGGGAATCACACTGTTAAATGCAGAGAAGAGGGCGGATAGGTGGAAAGAGTACATTGAAGGCCTTTTAGGGGGATGGACTTGTCTGATGACGTGATGGAAGAAGAAACAGGAGTTGACAGGGATGAGATGGGGATCCCATATTAGAATCAAAATTTAGAAGATCTTTGATCTTTGGATAACTTACAATCAAATAAAGCAGAAGTGACAGATAACATTTGATTGGCGAAGTGTCAACAAAATGATTATTCAG
Source organism: Schistocerca serialis cubense (assembly GCF_023864345.2). NCBI lineage: Eukaryota > Metazoa > Arthropoda > Insecta > Orthoptera > Acrididae > Schistocerca > Schistocerca serialis. The sequence continues at coordinate 464,105,367 of NC_064639.1, forward strand.
GCTGGTGTGCACAATGTGTGGAACTGGCGATATACCATCTGACTTTTGTAAAAATATCACCCATACAATACAAGAGGTGACAAGTGCAACAATTATTGCACGCTCAGCTTAACATTTCATGCATCCTAGTTGCTGACAAGAATAATATACAGAAGAATGGAAAAGAAAACTGAGAGTCTGTTAGATGAAGATTATTTTGGCTCTAGGAAAGGTAAAGGCACCAGAGAGGCAGTTCTGATGTTGTAGCTGATAATGGATGCAAGACTGAAGGAAAATGAATCTATATTTGTAGGATTTATTGATGTGGAAGAAGTGTTCAACAATGTAAAATGGTGCAAGGTATTCAAAATTATGAGAATAGTAGGGGTAAGCTATAGGAAAAGGAGGCTAATATACAGTATGTACAAGAATCAAGAGGGAAGAATAAGAGAAGAAGACCAAGAATGAAATGCTTGGATTAAAAAGAGTGTATGACAGATATGTAGTCTTTTGTTAAATCTATACATTGAAGAAGCAATGACATCAATAAAAGAAAGGTTCAAGAGTAGGATTAAAATTTAAGGTGAAGAGCTATCAACGATGAGGTTTGCTGGTGATAATGTTATCTTCAGTGGAAGTGAAGAACAACTTCCGGTTCTGTGGAATGGAGTAAATTGAAGAAAGACAAAAGCAATGAGATATAGCAGAAATGAGAACCACAAGAAACTTAACATCAGAATCAGGGATGACGAAGCAGATGAAGTTAAGGAATTCTGCTATCTGGGCAGAAAAATAACCCATGATGGATGAAGGAAGGAGGACATAGAAAGCAGACTAGCTCTGCAGAAAGGGCATTCCTGGCCAAGAGAAGTCTGCTAGAATGAAACATAGACCTCAGGCCTTAATTTGAGGGAAACATTTATAAGAATGTATGTTCGGAGCACAGCATTGGAGGGTAGTGAAACATGGACTGCGCGACAACTGGAACAGATGAAAATTGAAGTATTTTAGATGATGTGCTACAGAAGAATGTTGAAAATAATGTGTACTGATAAGGTAAGGTAAGGAATGAGGATGTTCTCCATAGAAGTGGTGAGGAAAGGAATATATGGAAAACACTGACAAGAAGAAGGGACAGATATCAGGAAATATCTTCCATGGTATTAGAGAGAGTTTTAGAGTGTAAAAACTGTAGAGCAAGACTGGAATACATCCAGCAAATAACTGAGGACATACATTGCAATTGCTACTCTGAGAGGGGAAAAAAAGAAAAAAAAATGTAGTAGAACATAGAGATGACAAAACAGATGGAGCCATTGTATCATCACTGTCAAAGCTACAGAATACTGAAATTGTGCAAATGAAGCAGTCCACATTGCCAGCCATTAACAAAAATAAAACCTCTCTTAAATGGCTTCATATTAACCACTGACTGTTTCATTTATTGCTGTACCCAATATTGCAATTTTTATCTTTGGTCATTTCAAGTGATTACAGATGCTGGAAACACAGTAGTAGTCAACATAAATGAAAAGAATAAAAATTGTGTGAGGTTTTATCCTGCCTATCACGTATCAATTGTATATGTGACAAGCCAGATGGTAAATGATCCAGAGATGCTCAGGTATGCCGGCCGAAGTGGCCGAGCGGTTAAAGGCGCTACAGTCTGGAACCGCACGACCGCTACAGTCGCAGGTTCGAATCCTGCCTCGGGCATGGATGTGTGTGATGTCCTTAGATTAGTTAGGTTTAAATAGTTCTAAGTTCTAGGGGACTTATGACCACAGCAGTTGAGTCCCATAGTGCTCAGAGCCATTTGAACCATTTTTTGCTCAGGTATTTTCATTCTCTTTATTAATGTTGACTACCGCTGTGCTTTCAGCACCTATAAACACTTTGAAATGATGTAAGGATGAAATTGCAATGTTAAATATTGTAATAAATGATATAGTCAATAACAAACACGAAGTTGTTCAAAAAATTCTACAAGACTCTGATCCCACAACAAATACAATTGTGAAAAATAAAGTTGTAGGTACACCTGTTTAGGAGTATAGTTATGGTACCTATCAATTTATAATGCACAGGATAAATGCAATCATAGCTGCATTTCAGCTTACAGATTGTACAATCAAATCTAACCCAAAATGAAATTTAACAATCTTTAAGACAGCAGACAAGTACCTATTAATCAGCTACAGAAAAAAAATAACTATATTGTGATAGATAAAAAAAACAAGCACTTCATGAACATTTAAAAAATTTTGTCTTTATTAGGAATAAAAAGTTAAGAACATATCCAACAGGGAACAAAAAGAGTCTGGAAGGAAGGCATCCGTGCATCAATATGTGAACAATTTCCAAGATAATATTTAGACGTAATCACTTTGGAGGTAGCCTCTATAATGCAGCCTCCTATACATACAGATACAAGCTCTTTCATGTTTGAAAGCCTCGCTGTTGGGGATATGAGTTTACAAGTAGTGTAAATAGCAGGAAACCACCTTACGAATGTTTGTGATAATAAAATCATAATGCAATGTTTATCTTGTGGAGTAAATATTGCACATTTGAGCAGTAAATACTGTATAACGTATCAGTTTCACTGACTTTTAGCACCTGATTAAGGATCTTGAATATTTCTCATGTACTCAGCCGGGTGGCGTCATCCAAAAGGTGCGATATTTCGGCAAGCCAACATCCTGCTGTCTTCAAATGTTGTTGGAGTCTGACTGATCTTGTTTCTACCCCCCTCCCGCAGCCTGCATGTTGATTCTTACGTGCGGCTCGCAGTCAGTGGTGGGGGAAGCATGGCACCGGTGGTAGATGAAGCACTTGCCTCATGACACATCACGAACTGCAGTCCTTCCACAGTCGTGGCCATGTGTAGATCTCAGACACCATGGTGACAATGCATGTCCTGATGGGAGTGGATTTCTGCATAGACTGCTGATGTGATTTGATCATACTGAAGGCTTGATCCCAGGCCTTGCTTAAAGGTAGGCTGCTGCCCTTGTTTATTAGCATGTCATGCAGTCATATCTCTGCTGCCTCTCTGATAACACAAAACCAGAAGGTATTCAATTGTTGCAACACGTTTGTGCCGTTGTTGTTCATGTTGTGTCCATGGCAGATGCAGTGCTCTGCCAAGGTGGACTTCGATGTTTGTAAATTGTGTGGCGTTCATGCTCAGGGCATCTCTTCTGTATTGTCCGGATGGTCTGGCCTACACATTTTCCCACACTGGCAAGGCATGTAGAAAACTCCCTGTTTCCTGAGTCCTAAGTCATCACTGACTAATCCTAATAAGGTTTTTGTCTTGTACGGAGGGCAAAATACACACTTGACCTTGCATTTTCAATGTATTCTTCTGATCTGTGCTGATGTATTCTCAATGTATGGTACAATTGCCATCACAGCCAGTTTGTTTTTGTCCTTTGTAGATTGTGTTCTCAGCTTCTTCAGTTTTAGGGCACATTTTATCTGGGAGTGGTTGTAACCATTCATGTGGAACATACCCTGTAAAACTTGCAGTTCAGCTGCTAAGCTGTCAAGGTCTGCGATTCCGTGTGGTCTATACCCCAGTGACACCTTCTCATTGTGAAGGAGTATGACAGTTGGCATGCAGGCACAAATCTGGAGGTGTTGGTTTACGGTAGACACTGTGTCCTAGTGTGCTATCTGGCCTTTGCTTGACGAGCACATCTGGGAATGGAAGCTGGTTGTTTTCTTCCACCACCATCGTGAACTTGATTTATTTACCTTTAATTACACATCAAGTTTCGTAGGACCAAACTGAGAAGCAAATTGCCAAGGTCATGGAATGTGTCAGCACATGAAATTACAAGATAAAAGTAATAACAGATAAAATAAAATGTTTATGAACCCAAACAAAGTCAAGGCATAAGTTTAAGTAAACACAATCAACAATACAACACAAGAATCAGCTTAATTTTTCAAGGAACTTCTCAACAGAATAGAAGGAGTGACTCATGAGGAAACTCTTCAGTTTCAATTTGAAAGCACATGGACTATTGCTAAGATTTTTGAATTCTTATGATAGCTTATTGAAAATGGATGCAGCAGTATACTGCAAAAGAGTTAAGGAAGTCCAATCCAATTGCAGGTTGGATTTCTGCCAAGTATTAACTAAGTGAAAGCTGCTAATTCTTGGGAATAAGCTGATATTGTTGACAAGAAACGACAATATAACAAAAAAAAAAAAAAAATCCAGACTAGCAAACAGTGGCCGACAAGAGCTTCGCAAACTTACACCACTTACTGCCCAAACCACCCATTTATGAGCCAAAAATATCCTTTCAGAGTGAGAAGAGTTACCACAAAATATAATACCATATGACATAAGTGAATGAAAATAAGAAAAGTAGACTAATTTTCGTGTTGAACCATCATTTACTTCAGATACTGTTCAAATTGGAAAAATGGCAGCATTAAGTCTTTGAACAAGATCCTGAACGTGGGCTTTCTGCGACAGTTTACTATCTATCTGAACTTCTAGAAATTTGAACAATTCAGTTTCACTAATCATATGCCCATTCTGTAAAATTAAATTGTCAGGTTTTGTTGAATTGTGTGTTACAAACAGTAAAAACTGAGTCTTACTGTGATTTAGCATTAGTTTATCTTCTGAAAGCCATGAACTTATATCATGAACTGCACAATTTGAAACAGAGCCAATATTGCACACAACATCCTTTACTACCAAGCTAGTATCATCAGCAAGTGAAATATTGTAGAGTTACCCATAATACCAGAGGGCATATCATTTACATAAATAAGGAACAGGAGTGGTCCCAGCGCTGATCCCTGGGGCAACCCCCATTTGACCATATCCCACGCAGACCACACATCACAGCCATTCTCAACACTGTGAATAATGGCCTTTTGCTGTCTGTTGTTAATGTAAGAGGTGAACCAATTGTGAGCTACTCCCTGTATTCCATAATGGTGCAACTTCTGGAGCAATATTTTGTGTTCGACACAATCAAATTCCTTAATGAAATCAAAAAATATGCCTAGTGTTCGAAACCTTTTGTTTAACCCATCCAGTACCTCACAGAAAACAGAGAATATAGCTTTTTCAGTTGTTAAATGACTTCTAAAGCCGAACTGTACATTTGATAGCAAATTATGTGATGCAAAATGATCAATTATCCTTACATACACAGCCTTTTCAATAACTTGAGGGAAACACTGATGGCATAGAAAGGGGTCTAAAATTGTCTACATTATCCCTTTCTCCCTTTTTATAAAGTGGATTTACTACTGAGTATTTTAATTGATCAGGAAATTGACCATTCCTAAAGAAAAAATTACAAATATGGCTAGGTACAGGGCTAACATATGCAGCACAGTACTTTAATATTCTGCTAGGCATTCCATCATATCCATGAGTCCCTTAGTCTTCATTGATTTAATTATTGACTTAATCTCCCCCTTGTCTATATTACAGAGGAGTATTTCAGACATTAATGTCAGACAGACATTTGCCAAGACAGTAATATGATTCCCTGTAGAAACTAAATTTTTATTTAATTCACCAGCAATGCTCAGAAAATGATTGTTAAATACTGTACATACATCTGATTTATCAGTAACAGAAATATTTAACTATGAGCTCACTTTACATTGTTGACCTTTTATCCTGTGAATTAGCTATTCTTTTGCATACCACACAATCTTTTCCTTCCTAATAACATTTTAAACACCTTACAATACTATTTGTAATGGGCTACTGTAGCTTGATTGTGACTACTTCTAACATTTTGATATAATTCCCGCTTTATTCTACATGATATACTTGTCCCACTAGTCAGCCAACCAGGCTGCTTTTTACTGCTAGGACCCTATTCAGAACATTCTAATGAAAATCAACTCTCAAACAACCCAAGAAATGTGTTAAAGAAAGCATTATATTTGTCATCTATGTTATCAGCACTATATACATTCTGCAACTCTTGTTCCTTGACGATGTTTAAAAAACTCTCTATTGCTGTTGGATTAACTTCCTACATAGTTTGTAATTATATGTGACATTTGTTTGAGTACAAAAGCCTTTTAGTGTTAATATCTGAGCATCATGGTCTGAAAGGCCATTCACCCTTTTACTGACAGAAAGACACTTCCTGCCGCTGCTGGCCCACACCTCTATTGTGTGAACTACATATCAGTTGACTTCAGTCTAAGGAAGGCGCAGCTCTAACACCAACTACTACAGGTATTTTTCCATGAGTAGTCCCATGACCACCCACTACACTGTCACCTATAAGCTTTGCCGGCCTCCCCTTCCCATGCCTATTGAGGTGCAGGCCACTCCTTGTGAAACCCAATCTACTGATAGACTCAACTGGAAATACTGCAATGTGACCCATGCCCTCTGCCATCAGTGCCTTTTCCAGCCACATGTTAACGCACCTAACAGCCGCATTTAGATTAAGCTGATCATGATGCTGAAACAGTTGCATGAAATGCAGATTAGTGCCACCAGTTTGAGTAGCTATTTTTACCAGGTCACCACCTACATCATATCCCACACCCCTATCAAGACTATTCCCTGTTCCACCCACTATTACTACCTGATCCTCTCTTGTAAAATTCCTACATAACTCCCCTATGCTGTCAGTCACCTGAGCCAACCCTGTACCAGGCTTCACAATGCTGGTGACCTGGCACTCACTCCCCAACACTTCCTGCAGCTGCTGGCCCACACCTCTACCATGTGAACTACCTAGCAGCAGAACCTTCTTCTTTCTGTTAGACTTTGCAACTGACTTAAGTCTGTTACTGTTAGTTCAGGTGCTGCAGAAAGTCTTGTAGGCAATGATGTCCATGCAGACAGATTATGAATGCATCACCTACATATCGTCACACATGTGTTTAAGGAGTTACGCATTCTGACTACTGTTTCACAGTATATTTATTTGCTCATGAAGTTTGTTGTAAACAATCCACTGTAGTTCAAAAGGAGCAATGATGTATACAATTACAGTACCAGAAGAAAAAAATTACATTCATTACTCCACATTAAGATTGTCTTTAGTGCAAAAAAGGGATCAACAATGCAGCTTCAAATGTTCATGATAAAACAGTTAGAAGGGCTACTTTTAAGTGGTCACAGTGGTGGTAATGTAAACTGAATGTGAGGATAAAGATGCTCTATAAAATGGGTTGGTTTTGTATGGGATGCAGCTTCTGTACTGTCCCGATTGGCTGTTAAAATTAGACAGATAGTGGTGTGCTGACCTAGGTTTGATCCACTTGTAATTTAATACAAGTTCTAGAAGACTTTGGAGCATTCTTATAACATTTATATGATTCTTGAAATTTTGAAATTATGTGTGAAGGAAGTGCTTGCTGTTCAGGAGGTAGTCCAGCTCAGTCTACATTTCATGTCATTTTCCTAAGAAAACTGCTTTCAGTATTAATGTTGGTTTTATTTGCTGAGACACTACCCCAACACTGTAGAAACAATGCCATTGCCATCTATCAGTGAAAAGCAGAACTCCTTGAATTGCAGCTGCTCTTGCAGCAAGGCGTTGCTGTCCAGCGGATGCCAATGTTACATGGCAGAGGGTGTTTTGTCCAATGTTATATGGCAGATGGTGCTTCTTGCTGATGTTGCATAGCGGAGGATATTAAATACTGATGTTGTGTGGTAGAGGGTTCTTCATTCTAATGTGTGGCAGAGGTGATTATATCCTAATGATGATGTGTGGGAGAGGGTGTTTTGTACCACTGTTACATAGCAGAGGGTGCTACGTACAAATGTTGTGTGGCAGAGGGTGCTTTGTAGCAATGTTACATTACAGGAAGTGCTTCCATTCACAGAAAAGTATTTTATATATATAAAACACTGACAACCAGTTTTACATAATTTTTGAAACTATCTTTCCTTTTCAAGTGTTCCCAATGTAAATAGTAACACTGGCATGCTACACTTAATTCATATCAGTGTTGTACAAGGTTTTAATACAGGCTATGTTTGCCAATGGTCTTTTTTGTGCTGTTAAGTGAGCATCTAATTCTGTGTAACCCACATGCCAGACTTAAGCCCATGAACAGAACTGTGAAAAATATCACTAATTCTCAACCAAACTGGATGAATAATGAGTACTGAGTAGATGCAAAGAACAGCTAAGTTTTTAGCTGCTCTGGAGGTAGAATAAAACTTTGTAACTAAGAATAAAAACGAGTTTCATGGAGAAAACTGAGAAAAAGTTCAACCATCAGCAAATCATCTGTCAATACTACAGGCAATGATTCCAGAAGTCCATACTTAGCATGGAGGGTCACAAGGAGTGGGCATTCCACCAAGATATGAGCTACTGTAAGGCTCCACAATCACAATGTGGGGTGGCTTGTTAAACAAAATACAACTATGGGTTAACCATTATGACCGATGCAGAGACAAATAGGACTGTGGAAACCATCCAGGAGAGGCAGAAGGATGGGTGCGATGCTGCTGTAGTCTTGTTGATTGTACAGAATTTATTAGGTGAGGCAGCAGCTAACCAGATTTCGTTCCATTTCTGAGTTAGGAGAGATCTCATGTACACCCGCAAGTCTACACCTGGGATCAGCAAAGCGAATGTGGAGCAAGTAAGTGTTACTCCAGCCAAATGATCTGTCAGTTCATTCACCAGGATAACCACATGACTTGAGACCCAGTGAAAGACAATTGAGCAGGCAGCATAACAAAGGTCAGTGAGAAATTCATGAATAGTATACACCAAAGGGCGGCAAGAATAGCATCAGTCAGTAGCCTGAAGACTACTCATTGAGTCAGTATATACTGAAACACTGTCTGTTTAATAAAATGGAGGTCTCTGCTAATGATTGTCAGCTCTGTCATGTTCCCAGAAGTGAATGGCGTTTCATACCAGCAGGAAACATAAAACATGATCCACAGTTTTATAGCCATTGATGTAAAAGATGGTATTACCCTACAACTGTAACAGATGCCAAAAGATCATGGGGGTGACAGACTTTAGGACCTTTAACAAGATCAGTCCTAATCCATGGCCTGGGCACTATCAAAGGCGGAGTGTGCGAGAAATTCAGGAAGCACAATCCACAGAGGGGAGATGGAGATCTTGGCAGAGGGAATGAGGCACATTCCAGCTGGTAATTCCACCTGAGGGTGGATGGCAGCCGGCCGGGGTGGCCGAGCGGTTCTAGGCACTTCAGTCTGGAACCGCGCGACCGCTATGGTCGCAGGTTCGAATCCTGCCTCAGGTATGGATGTATGTGATGTCCTTAGGTTAGTTAGGTTTAAGTAGTTCTAAGTTCTAGGGGACTGATGATCTCAGATGTTAAGTCCCATAATGCTCAGAGCCATTTGAACCATTTTTTTGGTGGATGGCATGAGGACGACACCCCTCATATACAAAGAGAATGGGATATGTGGGATGATCAGGGAACTGCCAAATGGCACTTGCACAGGAGATCAAGAGCTGATGTCATCAATTCTGTAAACAGGAAGATTTGTGCTTCAACAAGGAGATTGTCTATGAAACTAGTCTGAAAGGAACCTGTGGCCAGATGCATGTCATGATGGTGGACTAGATCTAACAGTTTCAAAGTTGAAGGAGCTGGCAAACCATAAGCCTGGCAACCATAGTCCAGTTGGGATGAAAACCAGGCCCAGTAAATACAGGTGACAGTAGCATGATCCACACCCCAATATGTGCACAAGGAAGCAGGAAGCATTAAACTTTCACATGCAGCTAGTCTTCAGCTGACAAATATGGGGCAGCCAAGTCAGTGTTTTATCAAAAAGGAGGTTAAAGAAATGGGATGGTGCTAAAACATCCAGATGCCAGACACCTAAGTAGAGTTCTGGGTCAGGATGGACCATGGTGGCAGAAATGCATGAGCTGCATTTTTGTAGGAGAGATATGGAATCAGTGGGAAAGAGCCCATGCAGAGACTTGCCAGATGGTACCTTGGAGCTGGAATCAGCACAGTCTACCAAGTGGGAGCTGTAAAAAATGAAAAATCATCAACATACAATGCAGGAGTGATGAGTGGCCCAGCAGAGGTCACTACACTACTGATGGTGATGAGGAACAGAGTGACACTCAAAGAGCCCTACGGGATACTATTCTCCTGGACCTGTTTGGAGCAGAGTGAAGCCGGAACAACCTTTTTGATAAAAACTGACAAATAAAAATCAGTAGGAGGCCTCAAAAGCCCCAGTTATGGAGGTTAAGTAAAATTTGATGTCGTATGCCTTATGCAGGAGGAACTGTTGAAAGGGGAACAGCCATTCCAACAGTGTGGATGACTGCATCTGAGAAGCTTTGTGCAACCTTATCAGAACAATCCAACAGAGAAGTGACGAATGTAACAGCAGAGGCATACAAGGGCCAGTTGGCTCTGTGGAGAGCTCAACAAGGTAGTTGGTGTGTCTGATAGTGGCAAGGCAATGACAGGATAACCAGAAAGTGGTCACTGTGATTAACCCAGATAACCCTGACATCCTTCTGGAAGGACGGTGTCACTCACTGTTGAAATTATTTATTTTTGCAAATAATGCATTGCAACGGACTGTGACACATTGTTAATGAAGTAGGCAGAGTCAGTTGCATGCTGCGACAGTCAGTTTGACGCTGTCGTTCATAGTGAGTGAGAAACTGTGTCTTGAAAATAGGGCCTATTTTACCATGGACGAACTGACTGACCTTGTCATCGATGTGTATGTATATTTTCTTTCATATGGCATCAATAATTCTGAAACTTGTTATATCTTCAAGAATTAACCTATATTATTTACAGGTTCATATTACGATTGAAAGTTTTCGTCAATTGTAATTCAATAATGTTTTCAACCATCCTTCCAGAAGGATGTCAGGGTAATATATTGTCATTTTGTATTCACAGAAAATGATGTACACTGATGGAACTTTTGAACATGTTAGAACCAAAAGATGAGGAAATACCTAATACTGGCACGTGTAGTAAGGATTATGAAACAAAAGGTATGGGGTTACGGTGTAGTAATGACTTATGTTGACCAGTTACTTCCACATGTTCCATATCGAATATACTTTGATAACCTCTTTACCAGCGTTGAACTACTACATGACCTAAAAGAGAGGGGTGTGGAAGCAACAGGAACAATAAGAGGAAACAGAGCTAAGAATTGTACTCTATCATCTGTAGATAAAAGAAAATAGGGGATCATATGAAGTTTGTTCTGACTCAGCATCTGGGATTTCCACTGTACGTTGGAATGACAACAATGTTGTTACTGTAGCCACCAACTTTGACAGAGTGCAACCACTACACTCTGGAGCAAGATTTTCCAAGGAACAAAAGAAAAGGATTAGTGTGCCTCAACCTAACTTCTTACACTCCTACAATACTCATATGGGAGGCATAGATCAAGCTGACCAAAATGTATCCCTATACAGGTGCTCTGTAAGAGAGGAAAAAGTGGTATTTCCCGATCATTGCACATTTTATAGATATTGCAGAGCAAAATGCCTGGGATCTTCACACGCACAACGAAGAACCCATAGATCATATGACATTTTGTCATCGAATTGTCACTGCAATTCTTGAAAGTAACAAAAGAGTCACTACCAGCAGAGGACGTCCTAGTAAGAGGGCAAAACTAGATTCTAGATTTGATAGAAGAGAACATTAGGTTGCTGAATTACCAACGGACGAGATAACAAAAAAGAAGAAGCAGCTGAAATGTCAAAGCTGCCATAAAAAAACTACTACTATGTGTGTAAAATGTGATGAACCACTTCATGTTTGTTGCTTTTTGTCTTATCTTACTAGTGCATAAAATATGTGTATAGGTTATTTTCTTTGTTTTTTTGTATTTATTACCTGTTTTGGCCCATAATTCAAATTTATTTATGTTTATTTGAAAGTATAAAAACCAAAACAAGTTAATTGTGCAATGTCATATACTTTAAAAACATTTTCCCTTATTGTCCTGACGCCCTTCTGGAAGGACGCCCACTTTTGGAAATACTAAATAAAAATAAATACTCAAAATTGTTTTTACTTTCTTCCTTACAACCTTGTGAATCAATGTAGATATGATATAAGTCAATTTTGAAAAACAAATAATTCAGGACTGTCTGGGTTGGTTAAGGTCGTCATGTGGTGACCAATGTAGTGAAGCCACCAGATTAGGGGAAGACAGATTGATAGCTGAAAAGGCACCATGGGTGGCACTGGAGTAGGTAGGAGAACCATCGTTGAGGGCATCTGTAAGAAGCTGTCAATTAGAAGGTCCCCTAACAGACGAAGTGGCACTCCCCCAAAGGATGTAGCGTGTTGAAGACTGCAAGCATGTGAAGGAGGGGTATGGGACACATTAATGTAGTCAATTCAATGTAAGTAAGTGGCCTGTCTGGAAGTAGATAAATAGTGATAACAGCAATCACTGAGGTCATTTGCACCTGCACAGCTATTGCCTACAGCAAGATATGAAGAGGAATCCATTCACTGATGACATCTGTATGAACAAAAGTACAGACCTTTCCAGATGCCCTCCCAGTGCTGGGGGATGTGCTTTTCTTGGAGAGCAATACAAACCACAGAGAAAGAGGAAATGAGGTATTGTAATTCCAGCAGGTGACAGTAGTACCAGTTACAATTCCACTGAATGATCACATGACTGGCAGCCTGGTAAGGGATGAAGGGGCCAAGGGGACCACAGAGAAAGAGGAAATGAGGTATTGTAATTCCAGCAGGTGACAGTAGTACCAGTTACAATTCCACTGAATGATCACATGACTGGCAGCCTGGTAAGGGATGAAGGGGCCAAGGGGACCGGTCACACTGCAGGACTACTGCCTGTCACCATGGGGGACAGAACCACGTCCACAAATATCACCTAAGAATCTGAGTGCATGGAGGGATCTGGAGCCTCCAGGGGTACTGGAGATGTTTGCAATTTCTCCACGCAAGGAAGTTACCACCAGTGGATATTCATTAGCAGCTGACTGAGGTTTATGGTGAAGAGTTTATGTCCGTTCAGCATGTCCGCAAATGGTGCAGGGCTTTTGCTGAGGGTCGGACAGAAGTTCACGATGAAGAATGAAGTTGAAAACCACCGATTTCGGATGTGATTGTCCAGGAGATCAACAGTGAGCAGCTCAAAGATCGGAGGGTCACTGTCTGTGAACTTGTTGAACACATTCCTGAAGCTTCCCATGGCACAACTGAAAGAACTTCAACAGAAACACTGGGTTATCACAAGGTGTTTGCTCCCTGGGTCCCCAGATGCTGACTGACAGACACAAGGAGCAATGTCTTGACTGCTTGCAAGTTTCTTCAATAATGTGAGGGGGGAGGCAAAAAGAGAAGTTGTTGGACTCTATCATCATGGGAGAGGAAACGTGTGTGTTTTATTACACCCCCAAAACAAAACAACAATCTCATCAGTAGTATCATTCTGGTTCACTGCCACCAAAGAAATTCAAACAATTACAGTCGGCAGGAAAGGTTATGGTGACTGTGTTTTGGGATTGGGATGGGGTATTTCTCATTGATTTCATGCAACCTGGGAAGACAGTAAACTCAGAGAGTTATTGTAAAACATTGACCGAACTTAGGTGAGCAATCCAGAATTGCCGGGAGTAAAATTGATGGAGCGAGTAGTGCTTCTTCATGGCAATGCTCGACTCCATGTCTCTCGTCAAACACAGGAGCTTAAGAAATCTGGGTGGACTGTTACGCCCCATCCCCTGTACAGCCCGGACTTACCCCCAGCGATTATCACCTCTTCCCCAAGCTAAAGGAATACTTAGGTGGCAAATGCTTCAAGAGTGATGATGAAGTGCAAGCAGAAGTCACATGCTTCATCAACAGGTTGGTGGGAGACTTCTTCGACTTAAGAATACAAAAGCCGGAGCACCATCTTCAAAAGTGTGTCGAAAAAAAAAGGAGACTATGTTGATAAATAGACAAAAGTGTAAGCTTTTCAATTATGTATATTAATAACAATAAACAATGTTTTCTATTTGTAAAAAAATATGGGAACCTTACTTTTGGTTCAACCTTTGTATGATCTTGTTTACTGAAGGAAAAAGTTGTTAAGATGACATTTTATAGAGACTTAATTGATATACAAAGAAATTCTGAGATTATTAAATACTGTTCAGTCTAGCTGTTTAACCAGTTTCATTTATACATATGTTCATTGTCTGCTAATCACATATACCTACCAAAATGGAAATAATTGTAAATTTTTGGCTTAGGAATAAGAGTGTGTGAAGTGTGCATGATACTTTTATTGCATTGCAGCATAATGACTCAGGATGGAGCTTTTGCTGGGTTGTTCATTAGGGTTTTTTTCCCCAGATTCTACTGGGAAAATGTAAGGAGAACTGCTATTTTCGATGTTATGATATAGCAATATTGTACTCCTTATTTATCACTGGCTCCTGGAATTTTCAGGGCTGAGCATCCCTTTTCTCTGGCAGGAGCACTGTCTTGCTGTGTATAGCATCAACAGTGCTCCAGCACTATTAATCATGTACCATCTTAGTGTGCGCAGAGAGTCGTCGTTGGGCTTCAGAAAGGATGTGTTGTGTGAGCCATGTCATGGATAAATAGTATGAAGAATTTGCTAGGAACTATAATTAAAAGTTGAAAGTATTATGTCAGTTCGTAGGAGAGAAGAGTATGAGTAACTTGGCTATTTTGCAGGTAGGCATTTGAGATTAGTTATGAGATTTGCAGTTGAACCAGTACTGTATTTGTGGATCAGTAACTTTTGTGGAGAAACACACTGATAGTAGAAAGTCGGTTGAAAAAGGTTCCATGATTAGTGATTATATGTTTCATTAATGTGAAAATGTGCAATGTAGCAGTGGTTACTTCAGCATGAATGTCGAATGAGCTCAAGTGTTAACACAAGACTGGATGAGTTTAGACTTTGTTAGGGAAGTGTGTCAGTTTTTAAAGGGACAATAAAACAAAGTAATTTGACTTGAATTGTTGTTATTTCAAAGTGACATTTTCAAATTTTCAACTAAAAAACTTTAATATCTGACAAGTATAAGATGTTCATATTAGGCACATGATCAGGTTTATTTTGT
This sequence comes from Schistocerca serialis cubense, assembly GCF_023864345.2. NCBI lineage: Eukaryota > Metazoa > Arthropoda > Insecta > Orthoptera > Acrididae > Schistocerca > Schistocerca serialis. The sequence continues at coordinate 464,120,435 of NC_064639.1, forward strand.
AACAAAGCTTATTCCCTATGTAAAGCTCCCATACTCAAGTCTGTTAGCCACAAAATTAACAAAAATAACAGAGAGTGGAGCTTTACACCTGTCGCTGTGGCAGAGACAGTAACTTTACACACTGTTTTATGTGAATAAACAGCATTTCTGCAAGCCTGTAACAAGAAATAAAAACTGTGAAGCACCTAGTGATTAGCTGTGGAGTCTGTACTGATCTAGAGATAACAAGAGCAGATTTTCCAACTCGCTGGCACATCTGTGATAAGAGAAGACTTCTTGGAATGTGCTCTTACTACCAGCAATTCATAAAGGACTTCCATACCAAGGCACATTCCTTGCCAGAACTACTGCAGGGAGCTGCCAAATTATCTTGGAATGGGGTTTGAGAAAGATCTTTCCTTCTACTTAATGAGATGTTAACACCTACTTCTGTCCTAGCATTGTGTGACAAGAATGATGAGACAGAACCTCATACAATCACTACTGATTATGGGATATTGGCACGTCTGGTAAAAATTCAGGAAGGTGCTGAAAGATGATAGCTTATGCTTCCAGTGTACTCTCAGAGTCCAAGAAAAAGTGCCTTGCAGCTGTTTGGGTCATCAATAAGTTCTGGCCATATTTATTTAACCATTCTCTGTTTTGAGGGACCTTCATCCTCCACACTGGCTGACTAGCCAAAAGGATTTATCAGGTTCACTGCTGAGTTGGACACTGAGGCTTCAGGAGTATGTCATCACAGTGGCTACAATAATGGATACAAGCACAAGGATACTTAATTTCTTTCAAGCAGAGTGGACAAAATCTCTGTCATAGCTGCATTCAATGACACTGCTGCCAAACAGAGGGAAGAGCTCTGAGTACTATGGGACTCAACTGCTGTGGTCATAAGTCACAGAGGGAAGAGCCAGCATTGCTTTGAAGAATGAGGAATTAACCAAAGGAAAATTCCAAATAAAGGAACATTGTATAAGAGTAACTATGATCCATTGCTGTGGAAATTGTTGCTCGTCTTAACTAACTCATCTATGGCCAGCTGTCTTGAAGTTTGTCTACAATGGTCGAATCTGGTCACCTGTGGTTCACAAAGCCTCTAGACAATATCAAATGCAGGTCACGGGACAGTCTCTACAGATCTGTAAACACCATGTGAGTCACCACAAGATATGCCAGTGACTGAAGCATGTGCCAGAGTTACCTTTGGGCATCTTGTAACAACTCAGTCTGCAGTACTACCACATTTCACCAAACCAGAATGGACCTCTTGGGGAGGTTCCCGAAATAAAAAGAAACTATCTCAGTTCCTAAGCTGTCACCTGAGAAGTGCCTAATACTGAAGTTCCAGAAAGAGCAATGTTCCTTCCAGAAGACAACATTTTGAAGCATAGAGGAACCCATGTGATGCTGTCTGAACTAGAAAAAGTTTTCTGGTCCTGACCCATATCGGAAGGGATTTCACATTGTAATAGCACCCACTGTCTATCACCCACAGTCAAATGGCCTCATAGAACATTTTAATCAGACCCTGACAGATATGCTCTCAATGTACATGGATGTTGAATAGAGAGCTTAGGATACAATAATACCTGTCATTCCGTCATTTCATTCACTTACAATACAGTGAAGCAAGACATTTTAGGCCTCACATCTCTCCCTCTCTCTCTCTCTCTTTACTGCATGATCATGAGGATGAAATGACAATGGATATACTCTTCCCATTTCAACTAGACAATACTCAGAATGACTACATTAAACATCTCATAACTAGGACCTAAGAGGCAAGACAGTGGCTCTTACACAGATCTTTGGCACCTAGGAGAAAACAGAGAACCAAGCACCAGCCAGTGACATACAGCCCAGGATACTTGGTATGGAGTCTTATGCCTGTGCAAAAAAGTTACTAAAGCACTGCTTTGAGCCACATCATATCTTTTGTCACTTGGAGATCACAAACAAAGTTGAAGAGTATGTCCCTTCAACAGAAAGACAAAAGTGCAGAGACATGGGCCATGTCCCCCATATGAAGCCACACTACAGTCCTGTGGTGTAAATAGATGATAGGGGCATCCTGCTCAACAATCGTGAAGCTTTGATGGGGAGGGGGGCTAACTTTGCAAAAGTAGGCATAATGTCTTCGAAGAACAATCTGCAATCACTGGTTTTAAAAGAGGTTTATTACCTGTCTTGCTTATATTAATTTTTTAAATGACTTAATTCAGTTCTCACTGAACCAAAACTTCTCATTAAAAATATCAAGGGGCTATCTTTGATGATATAGAGGATCACTGACAAAATCTCGATCCAGGGGGCTGTAGTCGGTTCCAATAAGAATTTCTGAACCAGCAGGTTGCTGTTTCTCTTGTAGAAGAAGCAATGCTGTGAGCTGTGCTGCAAGCAGTGTAGCATATCAGTTAGCATTGCTGGCTGGCTTGCTGCAAGTTGCCTTTTTGAACTCTACCATAAGCAGTTATTTGTTATTTAGTATTTATAATTTCTGGAAGGTTCTTGAGATGTCTAATGTTTGTAATATCAACAATATAATGAAAAACATAGATTGTTACTCACAATAAAGATGATACATTGAGTTGCAGACAGGCACAATGAAATGGCTGTTACACATTTAGCTTTTGGCCCAAGTCTTCTTCAGAAAAGGCAACACACATACATATTCATTCATACAAGCAGCACATCTCACATACACATGACCACCATCTCTGGCAGCACTGACCAGAATGGCATTCTGGTCTGAGCTGTCAGAGATGGCGGTCATGTGTGCATGAGGTGCACTTGCTAGTGTGAATGAATATGTTTGTTCCCTTTTCTGAAGGCTTTAGCTAGAAGCTAAAATTGAAACAGTCTTTTCATTGTGCCTGTCTGAACTCAATGTATAACCTTTACAGTGAGTAGTAATCTATCTTTTTCCTTATATTGTTGGTACTCCATCCTGGAGTTTCCATCATTTGTAATATTTTTACCCTCTTGAATATTCAGGGTTTGTATAAATAGCAACACTCTTTGTCCAGGAGTTCAGTCCTATTCTGGTTGTATGTTGATGTCTGTAAAAATTGTGTGTCCGTTGTGAAGTGTTGTACTTCATTGATGACCCTAGTTTTGGATTTGGACTTGATTGTGGTTACATCACCACAATGTAGTCGCTAAAATATAAATCACCTGTAATTATGTAAATTATTATATCAGTTTTACAAGGACCAATGGCCTGTCATTTAACATCTGTAAAATACCTGCCTGACTCCTTTATTGCTATTATCAGTATTAGATGTATGGGAAAAAGTAATAATGTTAGAATCTCAAACCTTATACCGAAGCAAATAACAGTAAAGTCTAACACAAGTTCTTGAAGAAAGAGTCTAAAACTTAATCTTTGACGACATCCACAGGTTTAAGAAATATACAGCTGTTGAAACCCAGATACTTTTGCAGATAACACTACTGGAGATAAAAACATTGGAATGAACAAAGTAAACTACTCACCAAACAATAGGGATGAAGGATCTCTCACACACACACACACACACACACACACACACACACACACACACACACACACAGAGAGAGAGAGAGACAGAGAGAGAGAGAGAGAGAGAGAGAGCTAAATTCTCCTGGTTCTGTAACGCAGTCACACCTGTTTAGAGTACGGCAATGGAGAATGTAACTGTGTGAACTGATTCTACAGCAAAAATGAATCCGAAAGATATAAGGCAATACTTAGAAATATTCCCTACCAGTCTTACCCTGTCTTGGCATCATATTTCTCTCCACTATTTGGGTAAACTATAAATGGTATTTTTTGATCTGCATCCTTGAGAAGGGATGAGATGTATGCTGGGTTGACACAGTTTGTACCAACAGCAATAATCTGCTGTGGGTTATGCTTTAAGCATGATGCTACTGCTTCCCTGAACTTTTCTCCATGTGAAACATGATGATGATCCTGTAACAGAAATGTTATACTCTAAGAGGAGACTAGTAAAAAAACTTTATGTTTGTTACAGTATCACAGTACTTTCTGCTTGTATTGAATGCAACCATTAATATATTAATGCATACCAACCATACTATTTCATATCTACACTTTATGTTTGTTACAGTATCACAGTACTTTCTGCTTGTATTGAATGCAACCATTAATGTGTTAATGCACACCAACCATACTATTTCATATCTACACTTAGCAGCTCAAATACATGCATACCAGACATTGCCAGGGGACTAATGGAACAGGATTTCAGTCCGTGGCAGATATAGAAAAACCTCAAGGAGGGGGCACTAAAGATCTATTGAGCTACCTTTACTTTACCATAATAAAAAATAATCAAGTCACATGCAAAGTATAAGAATGTTTTATTTAAACTAATTATACACATATAGAAGACAATGTCATCTTATGATATAAAAAAATTACAATTGTGGTTCTCTTCCTTAAATGATGAATTCTATGCACCTATTCTTCCTGGCAAATTGGTTAATTACATCACCAACAGGACAATCAATGTCAGGGTGAGTGTTCAACAGAGCTAAGCCATTAAGTCGATCGTACTCCATTGTCGACCTCATCCATGTCTTTGTGCGTCACACTGCTGAAAAACTTCTTTCTACTGTAGCAATAGATGCAGGTAGACAAGCAAATATTTTTTACAGCAAGTGCAAAGTAGGATAGTCAGATCTACGACAGACAGACAATGCTTGCATAACAGAATCATGATCATTAAGGACGTTTACGCTCGTTTGCTTGTATGGAAGCATCTCTCCCATTAGTCTGCTTTTAATCACAAAACAGTAGAATATTTGAGACTTTTCTCGAACAAATGCCAGACAGAATAACGTACTGAGATCACTAGAATGGCTGCGACTTCTCTCATAGGTATGTGTTAGCTATCTATGTGCCAGACAGAAACGTATTGTGGCTCCGATGAGATCAACACCAGTATCGATCTGAGCATCATCTTTGAACCTAGCAAAACATTATCTTTGTGTTGTTCCATCCAGTTCTCTGTATGCCTTACTTGTGTGAAGAGGTGAATAAATGAACTCCTGATTATAAGGTGTTGTTTGGCGTATCTCACCCGAGCATCTACCTCACTGGTGACCCCGAGTTGTAACATATTCCATTTTCACCATTTTACTGTGTCCGCGGCCTCCGCGTTGGTTATTTTCGCGTGTATTACATCAACACAACATTCGAACAATGGCTTCCGCCCAATGCCTAACGCCGGATTTTGTGATCGACATGCATCGTGTTGCGGGTGATGTACACCCGCCAGGACTGCAACACGATACCTCTCACTCATCGATTACACACGTTTTCGTGTCTGAAACAATAAATGAATTTAGGAGTGTGCATGACTCCTGCTATCAGACGCCTTTGTTCCCGCCACATGTGCCCTCCCTCATCGACGGTGAAGTTACCTCTTACGGATCTCCGTGCAGTGTGGGATCTATGCCGATTTCTGCAAATGCTCCGTTGAATAACCTACCACCGCCAGGACAACGGTTTGCCATGTCGCAATCCATGCAGTACCATGCGGATTCCTGCTACATGACTGGAACTGCTTTGTTCACAAGTCAACCTCCTAAGCATTTGACCACGCCCGCGTCTGCCTCGATTCAGCTTCAGCACATGCCTTCCTGCTTCAATACCTCGGCCTGCAACAGGAGCAATTACTTGTTATCTGTGCCTGACCTCCATCTCCGTCCTACTGCTACGCCTCAGTGTTTTGTGCCATGACATTCACCTTTTCCGCACACCGTTTTGAGTGAAGTGACTATGAACAGTGAACATTCACACATTTTGCCCAATGTTCGACATCATTTTCCTCACTGTGCTTTTGGACAGTCTGCACCTCCGCAGCCTCCCTGCAACATAAGTGGCTCCAATTCTGATCGCACATCAAGTTTTCTGCGGACTAGAACGCATTTTCAAACTTTGAACTTTTTCTCACCTGTTGCCCCCGTGCCGGCTCCAGTCGAACTTCCGCAACTGCAATTGACACATTATGGTGTCTCACCCGCGTCAGCCTTCCGCGTCGCGACGGATAGCGCTCAACCACAATGCGTCACCTTTATGCTGCCACCCAACCAGCCATCGTTGCCACATACCCTGGAGACACACTCTCCTGGAATACTGCAGCAACAACAGGTCGTTTCAGGCAGTGCCCCAACGAATTCAATGCACCCTGTTCTTCCGAATGTTCTACAACACTTACCAACGCTGCTGCCATTCAATCCCAACAGGGCAACAACCTGGTTCAAAATTGTGGACAAAGTGTTCGACCATTTCAAACTCGACGAATCAACCAGATTTCTGTGCCTTATCACCCACCTGCACGACCAGGAGGACTTGATTGCTGACCTGTTTGATGCCCCGGACTCAGCTACCCAGTACACTCTAGCCAAAAAGACAGTTCTACGTCAGCTTGTGCGCTCAACTGAGACAGCAATACGGCAAGTGCTCCACGTCAAGCAAGTAGGCAACGACAACCCTTCACAACTTTGGAGACAGCTACAGGCCCCGGTCTGTGATGATCTACTCTCTGACACAGCTCTCCTCGCCATCTGGACAGATAAACTACCTCCCCACATCCGCTTTGCTCTGGCTCAGAGGTCTCCCGAACCTGTCGAGCAACGAATGACAATTGCTGACAAACTACATGAGGCATCACTGCTCTATTTTGCCAGACACTGCCTACCTGGCAAGTCTCAGGTTCAGGCTCCTCGCCCTGCGGCCAGACGCCGCACTGTACTGACAGTTCTGCTCGCTCCGGGACGCAGTATACAAACAGCTGGGACGTCACCAACTCCACCCTCGGTGATGCCCCTTCTGCAACCAAACCGGCTGCGGCCTCTGAACCTCGGCCACTGCCTCTGGCAACGAACTTTCCACAGGAAATGCAGCCGCACTACCCATACTGTTACTTCCACACACGGTTTGGTGAGACGGCACAGCTGCAGACCACCCTGCTGCTTCCCAAACACAAATCGCAGGTAGGTCCAGGAGCTGCCTCCTGTGCACAACATGACAGGCACCTCCCAGTGCTCCATTCTGTCCGGGAACAATCGGATAATTACGAACGACTTTATATTAAAGACATTTCATCAGGATACTTTTTCCTAGTGGACACAGGCACCGATGTTTTGCTGCTCCCTACGTCCTTAGTGTCATCAAACATCCGCCCTCATCATACTTCACTGCTAGCTGTGAATTCTACTAAACTACAATGCTCGGGTTCAACCTCCCACATCGTCTCACTCTCCGCAAACTGAAAACTCGAGTGGACTTTTTTAGTGTGCAATATTGAGGAACCTATACTAGGCATTGACTTCTTGCGACACCACAAACTTTCACCAGACCTAGTGCGAAACACCGTGTTTCATCACCTCTCCAAAACTCACTTCCCCTGTGCTCCGTGGAGCAAACCCCCCCATGACACATCGGTCCAGGCTCATCTCATCCATACATTCTCGGCTCTGTCAACGATGTTACAAGAAACAATGCACAAGTGCCTTGTTGAGCTTAAAAACGTTGCTCGCCTACGCAAGGAAAACTTCGAGCTCTCCCTCCGGCTCCACAAAACTTGGCTCCAGCTATCTGACGCAGCAAAGGAATTACAGACACTGCAGCAAGGACAAAGCAAGGTCAGTAAGTGTGCCGAATCTGCTTGTAGTCCCAACAATGGAGCCTCCGTGTGCTTACACCCCACTACCCCTCGCAACTGTGCTATCAAGTCTGCCATAACGTGTACTGACAGTTCCACAGGACCACACCCCCCCTAACACGGCAGCATTTGACACTCGGCCGGAGACGAGTGTGCATGCGCAACGAGCGTCACGTGTTCCCATACTGACAGCTCCTACCCCTCCCCTCATGGACAGCACACCAAACTATGCAACTTCGGCTCCTGTGCACCACCGTGCAACCGCCACTGACAACACAAACAGTGCACTCGCACCTAGCGCTTCGCCCGCGACCATGCTGCCACAGGCCGCGCACTCGGACAATGGACTCACTAATGCTTCACGAGCTCTACCGAGCTCACCCGACCACGGTGCCACTGCTTCGAGCCAGCAGCCATTTTGTCACGTTGACTCCTGGGACACTTCACTGCCTCGGCTCCTGTCGGATCCGCCGAGTGGCTCCGAACACCACGACCTCACCTTGCCTGCCCCGCCCGCCTCACATTGTAAACAAACTGCATCCTGTACCACCGGCAACATTTCCGTCGTCACCAACGGCACGGTTCACAAGCTTCGCCTCACGCCAGGTCCCCTGATCTCCAGTAAACCACGTCGACTTTGTCCTGAGCGCCTCTCTGACCTTATAAAGCAGATTTCTGAACTTCTAAGCTCCGGCGTCATCGAACCCTCTGCCAGGAGCTGCTCTACACCCATTCATATGACACCCAAGAAAGACGGGTCCTGGCACATGTGTGGAGATTACCATTGACTAAACGCACCCCATTCCCAATATTGCCGACTTTATCAGTTCCCTCGCAGGTGCGACCACGTTCTCTGTCATTGATGGCAAACGGGCCTACCACCAGATCCCCATGGCTCCTGAAGACATCGAGAAAGCAGCAATCACCACCCCAGTCAGGTTATTTCAGTTTCAATTCATGCCCTTCGGGCTAAACAACACAACCCAGACCTGGCAATGCCTCATCAACGAAGTGCTATTCGGCCTAAAATACTGCTTTGCATATCTTGATGACATTCTTGTGTTCAGCTCCTCCGTCGAGGACAACATTCGACATCTGCAAACTGTTATGGACACTCTCGCAGCAGCAGGCATCGAGACCAACCAGGACAAATTGCAGCTACATCAACCCTCTGTCACTTTTCTTGGTTTTCGGGTATCTGCCGACGGCATTTCACCACCCCCTGACAAGATACAAACAATACTAAACCTACCCAGACCTTCTTCATTCAAAGAGCTCCGGCACTTTCTGGGGATGGTTAATTATTATCGCTGTCATCTACCTCGGGTTGCGGAGATTCAGGCTCCACTGACGGACGCCTTGGCAGGCACTAAGACTTCTGGATCTCGGCTCGTTCCATGGACCCCTGCTATGACTGACTCTTTCACTGCCCTCAAAAATCTTCTGGCTGAGGCCTGTACCATCACACACCCTCATCCCAAGGTGCAGCTTTTCATCACCACAGATGTGAGCGATACTGCCATCGGCACTGTCCTTAGCCAGACAGTCGACGGCCAAACTTCGCCTCTGCAGTTCTTCTCGCGCAAGCTCACCAATGCACAACGGAAATATTCCGTGTTTGACAGGGAGTTGCTCGCGGTCTATGAAATGATCAAGCATTTTAAGACCGATGTTGAGGTATGCCCTTTCTATGTTTTAACAGACCACAAACGCCTGGCTGCGGCCATTTCAAACCCGCCAGCTGACCCGCCTCCTCGCAGTTTCAGATACATGGACTTCATATCTCAGTTCACCACCAATGTCAGACACAAAGGGTGCTGACAACATAGTTGCTGATTTCCTTTCACAAGTTAACGCCATTCATTCGCTGTTAGACCTCTCTGACCTGCCTAACCTCCAACCCGCTGACAAGGACACACAAAACCTGATTTCAGACTCTACCTCTTCACTACACTTCGTCCGCACCACCTTCCCTGGCATTTCTGGTGAAATTTGGTGCGACGACAGAACGGGCACGTTATGCCCCCTCATCCCAACCACACTTCGTCGAGCTGTCTCCAACGCACTGCATGATTTAGCCCATCCCGGTGTTCGTGCATCCTCCCGCCTCGTAGCGGAGTGCTTTGTGTGGAGAATTTCAATAAGGACTGCCAGTAATGGGCACGCTCCTGCGTCGCGTGCCAACGCTGCAAAGTACAGAAGCACACTTCACCCCCCCCCCCCCCCCCCCCTCGGCGCCTTTTCGATCCCTTCTGGGCGTTTCCGGCATATTCACATTGACATTTTTGGCCCTCTCCCCCCCCCCTCTAACGGCTTTCTTTATCTTCTCTCGTCTATCGACCGAACAACTCGCTGGGTCGAGGCTGTCCCCCTCCCCAATATCACGGCAGAAACTGCTGCTCGAGCTTTCGTTGAGTCATGGGTATCGCGCTTCGGATGTCCAACTATCATCATGACTGACCAGGGCAGACAATTTGAGTCAGCCCTGTTCAACGAGATTTGTAACATTTGTGGCATCCGGCGCATCCATACCACAGCATATCACCCGCAAAGTAATGGGCTAGTTGAGTGCTGGCTCCGCACTTTCGAGGCGGCTCTTCGATGCCACGACTCTCTTTGGACGGAGGCCCTTCCCCTTGTGCTACTCGGCATTCGTGCGATCTATAAGGAAGACCTCAAAGGCACAATAGCCGAGTTCGTATATGGCCAGAACATTGTTCTCCCTGGCGAACTTGTGAGCCCTACAACTTCCTTCCCTCAGTCTGACTTACCTTCCTTCATGGACTGCGTCAGACGCCACTTCATTAATCTCCACATCCCTCCGCCCGCCAGCCATTCCCGCCCTAAGGTTCACGTCCTGAAATCTCTGAACAATTGCGAGTATGTCTTGCTCCGAGATGACACTGTCCGTGCTCCCCTCCAACCCCCATATACTGGCCCGTACCGAGTTCTCTGGTGCTCAGCCAACACCTATGACATCCAGATAAAAGATTCAGCTGTTACAGTCTCTCTCAACAAACTTAAACCTGCTCATGTCGAGCCCGCTTCTACCCCCCTTCAGGCCACGACCACGCCACTCACTGTCATAGCTCACGACGCTCCGACCACTCCCTCCACATCAGACTTACTCACTCAGTCGAGTGACTTCCAGCTCCAATCGTCAAGCTCTTCTCCCAACTTGCCCTCTACTCCAGTCCCACACACTCCGTTGAGGGATCACATGCTCCCCACATTGAGCTTACCTACAATCACGCCCTCGCCGCCGGGCCCTCCTCCGGTGCCTTTGACCTCTCCCCCGTCACCTGCCTCGCCCTGTCGAGGTTTCTCACACCCCCCCCCCCCCCCTCCCCCATCTTGAACGTGCCCTCGCTCAAGGTGTTTGTGCCTGTCCCCCCGGGCATAATCCACGACATCTCTATAATACTATGCGATGACACACTGTTCGTTGTATGTTTCCCTTCATCCGGTGCTCATGACAACCTCCGCCATTCCCTGTCACCTGGTGAAATGTGTTCTCCTCTCGCCCGACGTCGACTTGGACATGCTTCATGTGTTCACCACGCCCACCGGAGACATCGTCGTTGTCACTCTGTTCCTCCCGCAAACCGCCAGCCTACCTGTCACCGCACGACCAGCACGCCCAGTACGACGCCCGGCGCGCTTCAACGACTTCCAGGTTCGGTGGCCGGACCTCCCTTCACATCATCTACCGACACAGCTCCCCGACGACGCTGTCGAGCTGACCGTGGTTCGGCTCACGTGGACCACACCTGCCAACCCCATAGTCAACCCCCCCTCCCCCCGGCCACTCAGGTGTACTTCGTATTGCGGGGGGGGGGGGGGGGGGGGGCGCTATGTGGTGCCGATGAGGACACCAGTATCAGTCTGAGCATCATCTTTGAACCTAGCAAAACATTATCTTTGTGTTGTTTCGCCATCCAGTTCTCTGTATGCCTTACTTGTGTGAAGAGGTAAATAAATGAACTCCTGATTATAAGGTGTTGTTTGGTGTATCTTACCCGACATCCACCTCAGTATAAAATACGATGATGCTATGTAGGAAAGTACAACCACTCGATAACTCAATCCAGTGAAGTTGACTGACAAAAGAATAGCATGCAGGCTGACTGGCAAGGGCGGCACGGGTGGCAATGCGGGTGGCCCCACAAGGGAGGGGTGGGGGTCTCTTGTGTCTCCTATGTATTCACCACTGGTTTTAGTTGGTACACAGCAAACAGCTTAACTCTCATTCTTACAAAACTCAAACTATGCAACTCCATGCAAATACACACAAATTATTTACAGGTACAAAAAGTACAGATCAGATGTATAACAAATGGAGGTGAAACTGGTATGTGGATGCATTAATCAAAAAGTTCTGTTTGCTGTTTGCCTGCTTTGCTCATAGAAAAGTCTGTCCGTGTGTTGATTTACAGATGGGACTACTTTATACTCTTTCCTTCCATAATTTCATAATACATAATATTGTGCAGCAATGGAGCAAATTCAAGTACATATTTATACTGCAGAAATGTTTAGGAATAATATTGCCTAAACTCAGTGACCTAACGTTTTACAGATGTATCTTTAGGGACCTTGGAATTCCTACACTCGTCCATTCATTCATTCATGCATGCATCATATCACATAGATCCTAACAAAAATGAGAACCTTCTGGGATGTGAAATGATTCAAGGTATACATTATCAAAAGACAGGCAAATCACAGAAACTTAATCTGTACACCATGTTAACTATAAACTATTACCATACTGTGTATTACAACACAGTCCTGTTAAATTAATGTGACCACCACCTATGTCAAATGTCAATGTGCAATGACCAATCACAGACAGCAAATGGCAGCATTAGCAGTAGAGAAGCATGTCGGAGGGACGGGGAGGGGGGGGGGGGGGGGGAGACACAGTTCAGTCATTGTTGTAATGCAGAAATGGAGTGATTTATCTGACGTCCGAAAGGGTATGATCATCGGCTTTCGAGCCAAGGGCGGAAACATTTCAGAAATGGCTAAGTTTGTAAACTGTTTGCATGCCACCATGGTTAAATTATATGAAGTGTGGCAAAACAGTGCTATCCAAAACTAATACTAAGGCAACTAGGGTGCACAACAGGCCATAGATGGTGGGTGAATGAAGGCTGTGGAGATGTGTACGAGCAAATAGATATGTAACTGTCAAGCAACTGATAACCCAGACGAAACAAGGGGCTACCAATTGTGTCTCCTCAATGATCGACCAGCAAATAATGCTCCACAACAGGTGCCTCATTCATGCACCCATTATGACTTCTGTTCACCAGCAATGAAGGCTTGAATTCACACACCAGTACCACAACTGCACATCCACTGCATGCCAACAAGTGGCCTTTTCAGATGAATCATGTTTTATGCTCCATCACACAGATGGCCGTTGGCGCGTACAGTGTACAAAGTCTGAAATCAGACACCCTGCAACAATTGTCAGCAGAGTCCAGGCCAGAGGAGGGAGCGTTATGGTCTGGGGAATATTTTCATGGTGTTCCTTGAGTGGCCTGACCATTCTGGAAGGCACTAGTATGTATCGATCCATCGTTACACACAGTTTGTTTTCCCTTGGCATGAAGGGATCTGCTGGAAGGACAATGCAACATGTCACACAGTTCGCAGTGTACGTGTATGGTTTGAAGAGCACCAGAATTAGTTTACTGTACACCACTGGCCACCAAAATCCTCAACTAAGAAACCTAGCATTGCTGTCTGTGACACTGGAATTGGCATGGCTCCACATCCTTGTCAGAACCTTCCAGAACCTCACTGACACTCTTCCTGCACATCTTGTTGCTATCTGCACTGCAAAACGTGCAAAAGGCTTTTGAGTTATTCAGGCTTTTGACAACTGTTCTGATTAATGTAACTGGATAATATATTTGGCTTACACCAGTTAAAGTTAAGAGCTACTAAATTACAAGAAAAGCCACTACTCTTGCTAAAAAAGCTACTGCTTCCTCAGTTATACTGCTGCTATTTATTTTCTATTGGTAACTTAATATTTGCTTGATTGCAAGGGTAGTTTTCAGAAAGAATAGCCACTTATATATGTAATAAATGAGGTCTGTTTACAATACACTGTTACGTGTCATACAGCTAGCAGGAATTTTCAATTATTGAAACTAGATAAGATAATTGGTAGAAGAAATGGATAATGAGGTATTCCTTTCCTTTGTTTTTGAATGTCTGACGGTTTTAAATTTCCTGCGTGATGTCTGCTGGTAACCTGTTATAGATCTTTGTGTTATAGCATAAAACAGCACTCAGAACCCTATGTAGGAATGCATAGTCTGTAAGGATTTTTTTTTATTCATCTAAACATAATCTAGCAATGATACAGGATTTGCACAGTAATACAATAAAAATCAATAGCTCAAATATACATGTACAAAGAATAAATACGTACGCTCTATGCTACAATCAAAACACCATCCCAGCATTTGCCTGAAGTGATTTAGGGAAATCACAGAAAACCTGTATCTGGATGACCAGAAAGAGTAAACTTCATCCTCACGAATATTAGGTCAGTGTCATAACAGCTGCCTCCTTGTTTGGTTGGCCCCTATTATACAATGTTCTTTGATTTACACAAATTTGCTCGAGATAAACTGCAAAATAAAACACAGTTATGCTCTTCATTACTGCTCAGACTGAGGACATGCTCTGATTGCTTCTGGGCCATGAAGATGTTGCCATGCCCCTTCCACCAACTCCAGTCTTTTTGGAAAACTGGCTCCAGGGCCACAAGCATTCAACTATGCTCTATGTTTGCCTTCCTGCCCTTCCCTCTGTCTACCTAAGAAACTGAGTCAGAATCCTCCACCATGGTGAGTGAGATGTTGAATTCGGGACAATGAGAAGCCACTTCTATCATGCACTTAAATCTTGACACTTGATTTTCTTGTAAAGAAGAAAACTGTGGTCATGCACTGAAATGCAACAGGGTGTGGTAGTTTTTGTGGCGGCGTTCGTAGCGACAAACAATTCGCTGTAGAAACGGCTTACGAAGTCACCACCACACTTTTAATAGCGGGCCGACCGGTCCGCTGGAACAGTGAACAGAAAGATGAAAACCCAAACACTCTGATTAAATAAAAGTCGGTACTTATCTTTATTAACGAAGATACAGAAACACAGTAGTGAACTCCGTGTCTACAGAAATCTGTCTAGTTCGAGTCGGAGCGGCTAGGTCAGCGTCGGCTGACGACAAACAACAACTCTGCTGCGATGAACACACAACTGACTAGCAAGTACACAATTTGGTGGCGAGTATACAACTGAGCGGCGAATACAGAACTGTCCTAGCGCTCGCGACTCCAGCGCTTAAGAAACCAGAAGCCAGCGGTGGCGCACGCAGACTTGCGGCGATTTCCTGTATCGCTGGCGCTGCTTATGCGGACGGCGTCCGGACTTTGATACTGCCAACCTTTTGGCAGCGGGCTCAGGTGGCATTACTGGCTAGGATATAACACTCCTCCCCCCCAAATCGCCGCACCGTCATTGAATAATGACGTGGCGAGCGTCGACGGCGGGGGAGGGGTCTGGCCGCAGGCGTAGCGGATGAGACCGGGGCGGAGACTGTTGTCGGTGGCAGTCCCCGGTCCGCACCCCAGCATTGGCTGCGCGGGGCCTCGGGAAACACCGACTGAAAACTGAGGTCAGGGTGCACGCCTGTGACCACGGGCGCAGCTTCTGGTACTGGACGCGACGGGGCGTCGGGACCCACGAAGAGAGGCAGCGTCTCCTGACGCTGCGTCGACGGCTGCTGAGTGGGCGCCGGACAAGGCGCTGCGGTGTCAGACTCCTTGGGGGTGCCCAAGGAAAGCGGCTGCAGGACAGGCTGCACAGCCACCGCTTGGGAAGGCGGCCCGGCTGAGGGGTCGACGTCCATCAGCTCCGAAGGCGGTGGCGACTGAAGAGGGACCGCAGGTGCCGGAGCGACCACCTGGGGCGCTCCCGGATGAAGCTGCGCGGGAGGCATCAACGGGACAGGCTGTCGGCGTGGTAGCGGTGACGACTGCTGCTGCTGCCCTGGGGGCGGCAGCGAAGTCGGAAGGCGCGGCTGGAACCCGCCGCGGACCAAATCTGTGGACAAAGAATGAGCGGCAGAATCCGGGCGGCCAGCGCGGCGCAACTGGTTCTGATGCCTCCTGTGCACCCCAGTAGCACCTTGAACAGTATAAAAACCGCGACCCTGGACACTTATCACGGTACAACGTTCCCAACGACGGCGACCGTGATAAACTCTGAAAAAAACGGCGTCGTTGCGCTGAAAACGCGTGCGATGCTCAGAAGCGGCGGGTCGATCCGGGGGGTGCAACAACCGTAGTAGGGTGCGATGACGACGGCCGTGGAGAAGCTCCGCAGGCGAAGGGCCGTCGCGTGGCGTGGTCCGGTACGACGACAGGAACGTGATGAGGGCCTGTTGACGAGAGTGCGTAGCACGAAGGCGGTCCATATGATCCTTGAATGTGCGTACAAAACGTTCCGCTGCACCATTCGATTGAGGGTGGAATGGCGGAGTAAGAACATGGCGAATGCCATTGGCAGAACAAAAACTTTCAAATTCAGCAGAGGTAAATTGTGGACCACTGTCAGACACTAAAACTTATGGAAGACCCTCAATACAAAAAATTGAAGTCAACGCCTGTATAGTTTGTGCAGACGTTGTAGACTGCATGGGCACAACAAACGGAAAATTACTAAATGCATCTATCACGATGAGCCAACGAGAATTCCAATATGGACCAGCGAAATCAATATGTACTCGCTGCCAGGGACCGGCAGGGCGTGCCCACTCAAAATAGCGTTGAGGCGGAGCAGCTTGGTGTTCGGCACACGTCGAACAATCTGTAGACATCTGCGTAATCTGCTTATCAATGCCGATCCATGTACAATGACGGCGGGCAAGCTGCTTGGTGCGGACCGCTCCCCAATGACCTTGATGCAACAAGTCGAGGACCTTGGATTGGAGCACTTGGGGAACCACTACACGAAGCTGGTCATTCTCGGTGCGTAACAGCAAAACTCCGTGCGAAACAGACAACAGATGACGTTGCGGATAATAGTGACAAACCACAGGATCCGATATGTCCTTTGCCTTGGACGGCCAACCACGTTGAACAAAACGTAATAGTAAACTCAGATGAGGATCTGTAGCTGTCTCACGTGCCACCTGACGATAATCAATCGGAAAATCCCGGAGGGATTGATGCTCATCGGCGTCAATCTGATGGCAAGAGTCGTCAGATGAATCGAAGACATCATCCGCAGCAATCGGCAATCTAGAAAGCGCGTCAGCGTTTGCATGCTGAGCTGTAGGGCGATACAGTATCTCATACTGGTATTGTGATAACAAAAGAGCCCAACGTTGTAGTCTCTGAGCTGTCCGCTGAGGAACTGGTTTAGACGGATGAAACAGTGACGTCAGGGGCTTGTGATCTGTTACTAAATAGAATAGTCTACCATAGAGGTAGTGATGGAATTTTGTGACACCGAACACAATAGCCAACGCTTCCTTGTCCAATTGGCTATAATTACACTGAGCTTTGTTTAGCAATTTAGATGCGAACGCAATAGGACATTCGGTGTTACCGACTCGGTGAGACAACACAGCACCGAGGCCGAAAGAAGAGGCATCACAAGCTAACACCAGAGGCTTGTTAGGGTCATAATGGACCAGACAACGATCATTCAATAAAGCCTCTTTAAGCTGCTGAAAGGCTGATTGGCAATCAGCTGACCACACAAACGGAACATTCTTATGGCGGAGACGACGCAACGGTGCAGCAATCTGTGATGCATTAGGTATAAACCTAATATAATATGTCAATTTGCCAAGAACTGCTTGCAATTCATGCAGATTGCGAGGGGCAGGCAAATCACGAATAGCTGCTAAATGTGACTGGGAGGGATGAATGCCTTGAGCATTAATAACATGTCCCAGATACTCCATCTCCGTAAGGAAAAATGAACATTTATCGATGTTGCAACGTAGGCCTGCCTGAGACAACACTGTAAACAAACACTCCAAATTACGGAAATGTTCAGCAGGCGTCCGACCGGACACAACAATATCGTCTAAATAGTTGCAACACGATGGCACATTAGCCAGAAGTTGTGACAAAAAACGCTGAAAAACAGCTGGAGCTGACGCACAACCAAAAGGCAAACACAGAAAACGGAACAACCCCAACGACGTGTTTATGACAAAATACTGTTGTGATTGCTCGTCGAGGGGCAATTGCAAATATGCTTCACGGAGATCAATTTTGGAAAAGAAACGAGCTTCCCCTAACTTACCCATCAGCTCGTCCGGTCTAGGCAAAGGAAAAGAATCAATGACAGTCTGAGGATTAACTGTCGACTTAAAATCAGCACACAAACGTAACTTGCCAGACGGTTTCTTTATAATAACTAAGGGAGAAGCCCACTGGCTCGCTGAAACAGGTTGAATAACACCGTTGTTTTGCCAACGACGAAGTTCATCTGCTACAGGTGCCCGGAGGGCGTGAGGCACTGGACGAGCACGAAAAAATCGAGGCTGAGCATTATCTTTTAACGTAATATGAGCGGCAAAGTTCGCAGCACAACCTAGTTCGTCTTTAAATATGTCACTGTATTGTTTACACAAATCGGTTATGCTGTCTTGAGGAACAACAACAGAATTAATTTGCAACACATTGTCTTGGATAGACAGGCCAAACAAGTCAAAACAGTCTAATCCGAAAATGTTTACACTGTCTGTAGCGCGGAGCACTGTGAATGAAACTGTTTTTGTATTGCCACGGAATGTGGCTGGCACGCTACATACACCTAACACAGGAATTTGTTCTCCACTATAAGTAGCCAAAGAATGTTTTGCCGCTGAAAGTTTAGGGCGGCCGATAGCCGCATACGTAGCACTATTTATGAGAGTCACAGACGCACCAGTGTCTAATTGAAAATTGAAGGTCTTATCCTGGATGCGTAGCTTCACAAATAGTTTATTACACTGTCTCTGGATCGGTGCAGTGGAGGCGAAAGACACAAAATCAGCGCGTTTAGCGCGTGTTCGCTGCTTACGACAACTCGTGGGTTGGGCGGGTGGAACAACAACTCCCGCTTCACTTGCAGTCTGTACATTACTTTTTACAGCGTTTGAATTATGCTTGGGTCGCATAGCAGAGGGCTGGGTGGGTGGCTTATTGCGAACAAGTTTATTACCCACACGAACCATGGAAGAGTCTTTAAACGCGACCTTCTGGGCGGGCTGGCTGTGAAGAACATGAATATCCATGGGTTGGGCAGCACTAGAATTGTTCTTGCGTTTATGCAAACAAACAGTCTGGATGTGTCCTTTCCTTTGACAAAAGTGACAAACCGCGTTTCTCAACGGGCAACGTTCATGAGGATGAGCAAGAACACACTTAGGGCAAGACTTAACTCTATCATTTTGCACACGCGGCTGACGAATGTGTTTAACATGACGCGGCCGGCTAGTGTTTACAGTCTGACTCTGCCGGTGGGGCCGCGGGCGTGACATAACTTGCTTAGCACAGGCAATTTGAGAAATACATGGCTGATCTAACTCACACTCAGCATAGTCAAAAGTATCTTGGGCTTCAATGATGTTCATCACAGTCTCTAATGACGGGTCAGGCAACTTTAAGATAGCAGCACGAATACGAGAATCTGCAATGTTTTGAGTAATAGCGTCTCATAACATGACATCACTGTAGGAAGCTCCACACACACAATTAAATCGGCACTGACGGGTGAGGCCCCGTAAATCTGTTAACCACTGTTTATTAGATTGATGTGGCAGTTTCTTTAATATGAAGAACTTGAATCTGGTTGCTGCCACATGAACTCGCGACTCGAAATACTCAGCAAGCTTGTTAACAACAACGTCATAGTCTAAAGCTTCTGGCTTGGATTCCGGGAACAACTTACAAAGTAGTCGATAGACTTCCACGCCTGCAGTGGAAATTAAATAAAGCTGCCGCTCAGTACACGTGATTTTGTAGACTGTCATGTGCGCCTGCAACTGCGCGAAATATTCTCGCCATTCTTCTCTTGATGCATCAAAAGCACGGAAAGGTGGTGCTGCCTGTGCTTGTTCCTTTTGTGTTGGAGGATTAGCCGCTTGTTTGGCGATTGCTTCCACCAGACTTTGTATTTGCTGACTCTGTAACAAGATCAACTGTTGTAATTTGGCAGACATAGTGAACACAAATTAAACCGGCCCCCAAAATTTTATCGCTATAATTAGTATAACCAGAAACAAGTTGAACCAGCCCTGCACACGAGTTCGGAAGCCCTCGTCGCCAGTTTTGTGGCGGCGTTCGTAGCGACAAACAATTCACTGTAGAAATGGCTTACGAAGTCACCGCCACACTTTTAATAGCGGGCCGACCGGTCCACTGCAACAGTGAACAGAAAGATGAAAACCCAAACACTCTGATTAAATAAAAGTCGGTACTTATCTTTATTAACGAAGATACAGAAACACAGTAGTCAACTCCGTGTCTACAGAAATCTGTCTAGTTCGAGTCGGAGCGGCTAGGTCAGCGTCGGCTGACGACAAACAACAACTCTGCTGCGATGAACACACAACTGACTAGCAAGTACACAATTCGGTGGTGAGTATACAACTGAGCGGCGAATACAGAACTGTCCTAGCGCTCGCGACTCCAGCGCTTAAGAAACCAGAAGCCAGCGGTGGCGCGCGCAGACTTGCGGCGATTTCCTGTATCGCTGGCGCTGCTTATGCGGACGGCGTCCGGACTTTGATGCTGCCAACCTTTTGGCAGCGGGCTTGGGTGGCATTACTGGCTAGGATATAACAGTAGTTATCCCCTTTCATTATCAACCAGTACTCTGAATCCTCCAAGTAATCTTTTAATTGTATAGTATGCATTACTTATGAAGAATATTCTAGCTGCCTTTTTTTACAGATGTATTTTAGTAATCTCTTTCATTTCCTGGAGCTGTTCATTATATCATTTTATTCCCTGATACAGAAGATACAGAATGCTGTTTCAAGTTTTTTGTTTGTTTTTCCTTGGTGCCAAACTGCCTCTTGTTTCATGACTGTGTATAAAAATATTTATGATGCACCTGATAATGTTTCTGCTGATATGCACCAATGATAGGCAGATGTACTCTCACTTAGTGCAGTAAGGGTGGAGAGTTACTTAAACAGATCTTTATAATGAGCTTGACTACTACATCTAGTTGTTAGCCTTGTGGCCCATTCCTGTCTAAAAGTAGTACCCATATATTTTGCCTTAAAATTCCAGAAAAGAACCTCATAACTAAGAAATGACTGTGTAGGATAGTATGTCATGACAAGAAAGGTTGTTACAAACTGATGGTTTTAACTTCTCATACTGTGGGTGTGAATTGCACAGTTTGTACTTAATTCAGCTTTGTTACTAACCTTAGATACCATAACAGAGTATACGTATTATCACATAAATGTAAGAATTCCTAGGTTCATCAGATGGGAGGTTGTTGATTACCTTTGCATCAGAGCACATAACTCAACTCTGAACCAAAGACATAGGGGCCAATTGCATATAAAAATTATTTTAGTGCCATGGACTGTGAGTGTGCTAATCAGAATTCAACTAAAACTAATATTTATTATCAGAGACAATAACAATTAAGAAGTAAATGGTTAGGGAAGAAATAAAATCCCTAAAAGCTCCTCCATAACATTTGTGGTTATCTGTTCTACACAATATTTTTAATGCTTGCTTCTGCTGAATAAATACTCCATTTTCTTTAGCCACTGACCAGAAGATAATTCCATGTCAAAGTAGCAAAATAAACCAACATGTTTGTCTGTAGGTCAACACGTCTAAGAACAAAACATGCTGAAATGAAGTTCTTCATTGGTTTATCTATCTGTTGACTTCATTTTGTTATTGAGTAAGGAATTTTTCACACACTGTTTCATTTAGTGTATGACCATTAATGTCTAATTCTGGTGCTAGCAGGTTATTTTTTTCTGCTTAGAAAAACAGATCAAATTAGGTGTGGTTTATTCTTCTCAACTTTTATAGGTAGGTGTTCATACAGCACATATAAGTCTGTTAGGAGTGTCATTGACTAATTATAAACATAACTTTATGAAGGTCTATCATGTCAGTACAAAATTTTAATACTCAGCTAAAACACCACTATAGCCAGCAGAACTACTATATTTTAGTGATCTGATGCGTTTTATAATCTCCATAAGGGTTGCATTTTTGAAACTGTTGGTGGTGCAAACAATATGTCCTGAACTATATTTAATGCACCTGTATTTGGTTCTTTAGTTTTAGGTGTGTTGTGGATTTGGCAGCTAGTTATTTCAGCACTGTCATTCTTGCCACAGTTATTTTCTAGGGCCTCATTTAATTTGGATTGATATATTTTTTTTAAATGATGTTGTTTCTGCTACGCACTTTGAGAGTTTTATTTTTTGAGCATAGTGCAGGTGTTTTCCTTTCTTTAATGATAGACTGGAGCATTTTACAGTACTGCTGGTATTGGAGCGTTAGCTCTTGCCTACAGTTTGTTTTCTGAATTAGGTCAAGCTCCACCTTCCCAGTATGAGACACCTTAATAACACGAGTTATCCAAACCTTGCTCTCACCTCTGTCCAATTTTACCTGAGTTTAGTTCTGCAGCAAAAACTTAAAAAATAAATTTTTGCCATCTATACATACCTGATAAAGCTCTTCCCAACAAACTTATAGTAATTGCTCTATAACAACTGTGATTGAGTTATTGTTAAAGATTCTTTGATGCAATACTTTTCTTCTATGCTCTGTATTTAACTGGTCAGTATATTTTAGTTAACATTTGACAGTCATTGTCAGATGAACCACTGGCTATTGTTTTTATATCCAAACCATAGAACATAATTGGGTCTAAAAATAAATTGCCAATGGTTGTTGCACTATGTCTTTCAATCCTAATATTGAAAATACTCCAAAACTAGACATCAAAAATTCTAAGCGTCCTTGATCAGCAGTATTTGACATAAAATCAAAATTAAAGTCTCCACAAACAATAATTCTCCATTTAACTTTGTGCATCCTTATGAAAACCATATCTATCCACTTTATGAAGCTTAAAATACTGCTTGTTGATAGCCTAGAAACTGTCAGTACTACTAGCTTGTATGATTTGTGATTCACTATTGTGGCACACTATTCAATGGGATGTTCAACTCTATTTTCAGTAACTTGTAGGGCCTGGGATTTAACTCAGTTTCTGTATATACATCCAATTACCTTTTCCTTTTATCAGTTCTCAGGTAGTATAATATTGGCATGTATCTGCTGAGATGTATATGTTCGATTTCAACATGAAGCTCTGATGAGCACAACACATCTGCTGACATTCCATCTGCCCTTTCATTTCACTGTATGAATGTCATACAGTCATCCTTTCTATTCCTGTTTAGATGGAAGCCACTGTACAAGTGCTGTTTAATATCTAAGACTTTGCCCATGCTGTGGTATTTTCATCTGCCAGTAGTTGTTTCAACTTGTACCCTTGCTTATTCTGCAGCTGTGCCTTATATGATTATATCCTAAAATGGGCTATGGAACATATCTGAGACACCTGATGTAGGATGTATGCCACTTGATGCTTCTGGTAATTAGCAAAGCAAGTAGTCTCTTACCAGAAGTATTCAGGTGCAAACCAAGCACTGTACGATCTGTCTGACTGAGGGGTAATGCGTCAACCACATCCACACAAGCTCTGAATTTACACATTCCACACAGCATTTCATCTAGGGTTTATCATGCTGCTACAAGAGTGACGTGTCCTTTACACTAGCACAAGCAGCATTCTCAGCAACATTTCAGGCATCTTCAAAGGTTTAAATCAGATTGTAACCCACCCCATCATTTTTACATGGAGCTGTTGCACAGCTTATGAATTGGCTACTAAGTAATGAATATTCCATGAGACTCAGAGCATCATTTTGTTACTGCCTGAAAATTTCATTACTAATGTTTTATTCCCTGCAGGCTGTTCACGCTTGATTTGGACTAAGACAGGAGTTTTTGTGTTCCTCCAATTCTTTACATTTGGCAGACTTGGTGTATTAGAAATGTTTCATTACTCACCAGTCTTCTTTGCTGTAAGTTTACGCTGACTTGGTAGTTTCTGTATTTCGCCGTTTCTGTATTTTGCTGTTTATAATGGATATGTGTCTCAACAAGTCCACCTCTGTAGCTAGTGGTCAGTGTAGATAACTGCCATGCAGAGGACCTGGGATTGGTGCTTGGAACTGCCAAGGATTTTTCCTTGGTGGAAGGACTGGACCAGGGTGTACTCACATTGTTACGCCAACTGAGGAGCTACCTGATTAAGAGGTAGTGGCTCTGAGGTCTAAATGCCGACAATGGCTGGGAGAATGGTGTGCCAACCTGCTGCCCCTCCAAAAGTGCATCCATGTGATGGCATATGGCAGAAGATGATATGTAATCTGGTTGACATTGCATGGTCTCCAGGGACTGATCATGGAGTTTCATTTCATTCATGTGTCTCAACATTACTGAATACATACAGCACAAAATTTAGTCATTACTTTTACAGCACTACTATTAAATTATCTTTTCCAAGATCCTTTCTCAAAGAGCCTAATTACAGGTGACATTGCATGGCTTAAAAGCACTAGTTACTTGGTAATCATCTCCCAAAGAGTTCCATAACAGTTCTGCTATCCCCCTCCCCTGTGGTTACTGCCCTGCCAAGAGGCCTTATGAACTCTCTGACAATTTCCTTTCTAGCCTCAACTTGTATCTTACACCTTGTATTGTCTGGCTGCTTCTGAACTTCTTGGACCATCTGTATGCTTTTGTTTACAGTCACCAATGCACTAGAGCAATGGAGATAACTAAACTGTAGCTATCAGACTTCTAAATTTACTTCTATACTCTGTGCAACACTGTGAATTTCAAAGCAGAGGCTGTATTCCTTTGTGTGACTTATTAGAGGTTCTTCAGATTCCATCTGAGTATGGACTGTGAGAAGAATAACATTGAATGCCTCTGTGTTATGACGAAGCAAGTTGGGATAATTTTAATTCCCCTCTTGTTTTGCCATCTGCCTCTTTAAATTTGTTTTGTTACTTTTAACTAATTATCATTAACATACTTGAATATAATCTGCATTTTCATATAAGATAAAGGTTGGCCTTCAGTTTTAAATAATACAACACCAGATCTAATTTTGTGCTTACTTTTATGTATGTATTTTGGTATTTTGTATTTTGGTTATTCCTAGACAGTAATTTTCATTATAGGGTGAAATCAGTAATTGTTTTGTAACTTAAATTCTATTGTTGATGTATAAACAAATATAAATTCTTTAATAATTGTAAACTTTTGGAAGACGAAGTACTAGTAATCTTAAAGTATCTATTTAGCTCTATTAAAAAACATGTTAGCAAAACCAGTCCTTCATTAATTCCAAAGTAATTAATAGACTTGTCAAAATTATTGTTTGAATAACTATATTTGTTAATTTCATGATTTAAACAAATAATTTGGCCTAAACCTTGTAGTAGAAGAAACTATTAAAAAAAGAT
Source organism: Schistocerca serialis cubense (assembly GCF_023864345.2). Taxonomy (NCBI): domain Eukaryota; kingdom Metazoa; phylum Arthropoda; class Insecta; order Orthoptera; family Acrididae; genus Schistocerca; species Schistocerca serialis. Next base: position 464,145,734 of record NC_064639.1, read on the forward strand.
GCAATTTTTCGATGTATTCAGTTAATTGAGTGAGTTAAGTTTTAATTGTAATTTCTGTAAATTAAACTTCAAACAATGTGTAGTTCAGCACCTATTGTTGTGAGGATATATAAGGGCCTGATTTTGGGTCACGAGACACTCAGTCCACGGCCGAGTTTCAGATGAGAAACCTGTGCTGGTTATTACAACAACAATGCTTCAAATTAACTGTGGAATAAGTGCTAAACAATTAGGCCATGTGTAAAAACAGTGGCAGTGTCTGCTCCGTACGTATCTGATTATTCTTCAAGAACTGTGAACTTTGTGGTTACGTTTTACTGCTCGTAGACGTTCAACAAGAAACTATTGTAGCAGTATGTGGAGTTTTGCATGCAAACTATTAATGAGGCTTATCGCAAGTTAAACAATAGTGCACTGGCCATACATATAGAACTGTGTATTATTGGGGGGTTGTGAACAGTGAAATTAAAGTACTATGAAACACAACTGTGCACCTGTCAGCTACATAATTTGCAGTAGTCATTGTCGGAATCCACAACCCATTTTTTCAGCCAGTGTAGCAACGCAGTATGTCAACACCAAGGACAACAATCAACAAACAAAGAAATAAAAAAACAGGTGGGACCGCCACAGTGTGTTCTGTAATTAGACTCACCTTGTCTTGCCTCCTTACAATCTGAGTGATGTACTTAGGGGGTTGTAAAATATTCCTAGATTCCACACTTAATGCTGGCTTTAGAAATTTTGTTGGCAGGTTTTTACGGGATGATTGGTGGAATAGTTTCAGCATCTTTGTGACACACTACCATGGTTCAAACAAACCTATGATCGAACATGCTGGCTTGTTTGCATACATTCAATATCTTCTATTATCCTATTTGGTATAGGTCCCACATACTTGAGCAATATTCTAGGATTGGTCACATAATTTCCTTTGTAGACTGTCTCCAGTTTCCCAGTATGCTACTAATGAACCTGGTATTACCAGTACTGAGTTCGGTATGAAAAGATTTATGCCAAGGTAAACAAATCACAACAAGTATATTACCGATAACATAAAAATTACACTTCTCAGTTCTGAAGCAATAATAAGGATTAAACACAAAAATGATTTTCCAAAAGCCATTCCTGATGAAACAGTTCTAGTAATTTTAAGTCACAATTTAGCTGTTTGCCTAGAATGACGAAGTCATGAACTAAATGATCTAGTCTGAGTCTTAAGAACCACACAGTGAGAAGGCTGTCTCCAAACGCAATCACAGTAATGAGCTGAGATACTAAAGTTGCAGATGCCCAACCAAAGCATCACGAGGTCAAGTCTCTGCACAGCCAGAATGAAGACTGCTGGCAGTTAAACATAGCTTCGGATGGCAGCGATCCCAGGTTGGCTAGCTGGTAGCAACTCAGTCCAAGGTCATCATTGGAACTGCAGGATGATGCACACTGCAATGGGCCACTGGTGCACTCCCAATGTGAACTGCCATTCCATAGTTGTGTGCTGGCATAAAAACTGTTGCAGCGCATGAATACCAAGTGACCTACTTGTGGGCACATGACATCATGGAGGTAAAGTGGTGCTCATAACAACAGCGAATGTGCACTCTGCTGGCGGTGCTCCAGGTGCCTCTTGTGACAGCTGCCACAGATATGTGGACAACTTACCAATCTGTTTGGTCATTGTCTCAAAAGTTTATTAACACATGAAGCAAGTGCGGGTCAGTGTTTGTCTTGGAGGTACTTCTGCTGGTTTTGGCGGATGATGCCTGGAGGCTGGCCAGCCAATGGACGTGAATGTGTGTTTAAATGATACCTGGTTGGCAATTAGCTTAAACACAGCAGAACTAAAGTCTTTCACCTGCTTTATCTATGACAGAGTCTTCCTGTTCGTTTTATTTCATTTCTCTCCAGATAGTTATACACACGTATTTTAATGAGTAGACTGATTTCATTTGCAACTCATGGACAATCTAGTCATAGGATACTACATTTTTGCGTTTTGTGAAGGGTACTATTTTACATTTCATTTCAGAACATTTAACGCAAATTTCCAATCTTTACACCACTTTGAAATTTTGTCAAGACCTGACTCAATATTTGTGCAGATTTTTGGGCACTACTTCAATATAGATGACTGCATTGTCTGCTAGAGGTCTGAGGTTATTATTAATATTGTCTGCCAAGTCACTGCAGACTTGCAAACTTTGCTTGGATGTTTTCAATGAGTTGGAAGGCTTTTGCGTATTCATCTGATATGGCTCTAAGATTACTACTGCAAGCTGCAATTAACAATTGCACTAACTCTTCTTGTACTACTGCCAATTCAGCTCAAAGTTTCAAGATTATCTGTTCTTTTTCCAGTACTGTGTAGTGATGGTGACAATTGCTGCACTTCAGAAATGGTTGGCTGGTTGGTTGAGGGGAGGGGACCAAACAGTGAGGTCATGAGTACCATCATCAGAGGGGGGGACAACACAAACAGCACAGACTATTCAAGGGAAAGGGAAAACAGACAAACAAAGAGGTAAAAGGAATGCCAGGGCAGCAGGAAGAGTAAAGAAAAGGATGGGAGGGAGGGGGGGGGGGGGTGGTGGTTTGGGGAGATGGTGAGAGGAGCAGCACCCCAGGTACAAAATGTGTATTGGGTCTCCAGCACCCTTCCCAATCCCCACACCTTGCCATGATAACAACACAGTGGCTTCATCACCAGGGGAAGAAGACAGCCCAAAAGTCCAGATAAAACAAAGAAAAGAGGGGAAGAAACTGCTCGGTGAGGAGGCAAGGCCGAGGCCTCCATAAAAAATGCCAACATTAACTAAGGGACTCCAATTCCAGAGGGAAATACGAGTATGTAAATCTGGGAGGACAAACCATTTTCACAGAGAAAACAGAGGACAGACATAATCATTCAAATGTTGTCCACTAGCATCTGGGACAAGGAAAGTGGGATGGCAGATGTAGTGAAAAGGGCCAAAAGGTGGGTCAGTCCAGCAATATATGAATTACCGTGAGGGGGAGCCCACAACTACAAAGGGGGGCAGCTGATTGCAGTGTAAAAAACCATGGGTCAATCTAGTATGGCTGATATGATGATGGCAGAGGATGGTAGATTCCCACCAGGAGAGGTGGAGGGAAGAATGCCACATGGTGGGAGTCTCCTTGATTGCCCCCCCCCCCCCCCCCCAAGAGTTGGCCCACGATTGAGCAAATTAGGATTTGATGTAAAGCCACAAATTCACTCCTGCAGGGGTCGTGGAGAATGGTGGGTGAGTGGCTGCCTCCCAGGCAGACAATCAGCAAGTTCAATACCCAGAATACCTACTTGGTTGAGAACTCAAAAGAAATCAGCCAAACAACTACCACTGGCAAGATCAGTGAGAAGGTTGTGGATGGCAGAGACCAAGAGGCGGCAGGAGAAACACTTAGGGACAGCCTGAAGGTCATTCATTGAGTCTGTATGTAACAAAACGCAGGTGACTGAGGACCATTTAATAAAGCAGATGATCCAAGAGAGGATCATCAGTTCCATAGCGAACACCTCACATGTGGCAGGCAAGAGATGGTGTTCCCTGCCAATAGAGGTAGTGAAGGCATATCCCACATGATTTGCAGATTTAGAACCATCAGTGTAAAAAATGGTAGCATCCTGAAACTCCCATAAGAATGGGTGGAGCAAACAACAGAAAACCTTGGGAGCGATGGAGGTTTTCAGACCATGGAAGAGATACATATTAGTCCAATGCTGAGGAACTAACGAAGGGAGGGGTGGTCAAGAGGAAACATGGAGGAGAGGAGAAGGACGGGAGACGGAAATCATGGTGGAGAGATGCAAAGCAGAACCCTACCAGTAAACCCACTCAGGGTCAGGCAGAGGACGAGTGACACCCTGAAGCTGCAAAAAGAATAGAATAGGAGAGCAGGGGAAGAGTGGATAGTGATGGCATACAAAACCAGGAGGTGGGACCATTGAACTGGAAGGGGAGGGATTCCAGTGTCAACCAGAAGACTGTCATCAGGGCTAGTGTGAAAGGCACTGGTGGCTAAATACATACCACAATGGTGATCCGGGTGCAACAGGAGCAGCTGACACATAAACTTGACGACCACAGTCCAGACGAGACAGAACTAATGCTCAATAAACACAGAGGAGAGTCAAATGATCCACACTCCAAGAGGTGCGGGCAAGAAAGCGAAGAACACTGAATTTACAAAACCAGTCAATCTTCGGAAGATGGATATGAGGCAAGCAAGTAATCTTATTGTCTAAAAGAAGATCTAAGAAATGGAACTGGGGGACCATGGTCAATTATTGGGCATCAAGGTAGAGCTCTGAATCAGGATGGACCAAAGTATGGTGACTAAAAAGCACGACCCTCAACATAAGGGGAGACAACTGAAAACTGTGCAAGAGTGTCCATGCAGAAGCATGGCACCTTGGTGCCATTGCTCCACAGAGACCACCGAGTGTGAGCTAGCCCAAATACAGAAAAAATCCACATACAGAGCAGGGGTGACCAACAGTCTGGCAGAGGCCACAAGTCAGTTAATAGTGAAGAGGGAAAGAAGGCCACTTAATAGGTGGGCAGGAACTGGCAAATAAAAATCTACTCATGGACCATGAGTAAAAGGTGATGGCACCAAACTGTGTTGTAGGCCTTATGAAAATTGAAGAACACTGCAACAAGATGACAGCACTAAGAGAAAGCCTGCCAAACTGCGGTTTCCAATCAAAGTAGATCAATCAGAGACTGTCCCTCCTGAAGGCCACACTGGTAAAGAGATAAAAGGTTCCGAGACTCAAGGACCCAACTGAGCTGACGAGCCACCATCTGTTCCACTAACTTGCAGGGGATACTGGTCAGGCCGATTGGCCAGTGGCTATCAAAGGACAACAGATCCTTGCTGGGATTAAGGACAGGAACCATAATAAGGTCTTGTCATTGAAGGAGGAAAATTTTTTGGAGACAAATACAGTTAAACACCTGGAGGAGATATTGTCGTTGTCGAGCACTTGGTTATGGGTGGAATCAGGGCCAGACACTGAACCATGGGAAAAGGAGAGGACCAGAAGGAGTTCCCATTCAGTAAAAGGCTCACTCGAGGATTTCATCTGACAAGGGGTAAAATACAAGTGGGAAGCTTCAGCTTGCTGTTTTTGGAGAAGGAGGGCAGCTGGTTAGGAGGCTGACACTAACCCCATTGCAAAATTGGTCACGAATTGTTCCACGAGAACTCATGGATCTGTACAAACTCACCTCGAAGGGCAAGGCCCGGAAGGGAAGACTGCTGTTGACAACCTTGGAGGGTGCAGAGCGTAATCCATACCTGTGATGAAGGGACAGAATAACCTAGTGAGGAGACAAAGCATTCCCAACACACTCACTTGGTCCACTGGATTACATAACAGGCTTTAGCATGAAGACATTTAAAGGTAATAAGATCAGCAGAGGGTGGATGCTGCTTAAGATGTCGCATGGCGCAACGACGATAACAGATAGTGGTGGCAATGGCTGTGATCCACCATGGAATTGGCCAGTGACAAACAGGGCATGTTGAGTGGGGAACAGCAATGCTGGCAGTGTGAATTATCTTATCAGACAGACCTGACAAAGAAGGTGTAAACACAGTCTGTGGGGTATATAGAAGCCAATCAAGACGTTGGAAAGCCCAGAAGGGTAACCTGGCTTTTGGGAGGTGAGAAAGGAATGAGAGAATCAATGGGAAGTGGTCGTTATTGCAGAGGTCATCGTGTGGTGACCACTGCGAGGAAAGACGAAGTCGAGGGGAAGTGAGAAAAAAGATCAATGACAGAGAAATGCCACTGGTAGCACTAAAATGAGTAGGGGAACCACCATTAAAAAGGCACAGGTTGTTGTTGTTGTTGTTGTGGTCTTCAGTCCTGAGACTGGTTTGATGCAGCTCTCCATGCTACTCTATCCTGTGCAAGCTTTTTCATCTCCCAGTACCTACTGCAACCTACATCCTTCTGAATCTGCTTAGTGTATTCATCTCTTGGTCTCCCTCTACGATTTTTACCCTCCACGCTGCCCTCCAATACTAAATTGGTGATCCCTTGATGCCTCAGAACATGTCCTACCAACCGATCCCTTCTTCTGGTCAAGTTATGCCACAAACTTCTCTTCTCCCCAATCCTATTCAATACTTCCTCATTAGTTATGTGATCTACCCATCTAATCTTCAGCATTCTTCTGTAGCACCACATTTCAAAAGCTTCTATTCTCTTCTTGTCCAAACTATTTATCGTCCATGTTTCACTTCCATACATGGCTACATTCCATACAAATGCTTTCAGAAATGACTTCCTGACACTTAAATCTATACTCGATGTTAACAAATTTCTCTTGTTCAGAAACGCTTTCCTTGCCATTGCCAGTCTACATTTTATATCCTCTCTACTTCGACCATCATCAGTTATTTTGCTCCCCAAATAGCAAAACTCCTTTACTACTTTAAGTGTCTCATTTCCTAATCTAATTCCCTCAGCATCACCCGACTTAATTAGACTACATTCCATTATCCTTGTTTTGCTTTTGTTGATGTTCATCTTATACCCTCCTCTGAAGACACTGTCCATTCCATTCAACTGCTCTTCCAAGTCCTTTGCTGTCTCTGACAGAATTACAATGTCATTGGCGAACCTCAGAGTTTTTATTTCTTCTCCGTGAATTTTAATACCTACTCCGAATTTTTCTTTTGTTTCCTTTACTGCTTGCTCAATATACAGATTGAACAACATCGGGGAGAGGCTACAACCCTGTCTTACTCCCTTCCCAACCACTGCTTCCCTTTCATGTCCCTCGACTCTTATAACTGCCATCTGGTTTCTGTACAAATTGTAAATAGCCTTTCGCTCCCTGTATTTTACCCCTGCCACCTTTAGAATTTGAAAGAGAGTATTCCAGTCAACATTGTCAAAAGCTTTCTCTAAGTCTACAAATGCTAGAAACGTAGGTTTGCCTTTCCTTAATCTTTCTTCTAAGATAAGTTGTAAGGTCAGTATTGCCTCACGTGTTCCAGTGTTTCTACGGAATCCAAACTGATCTTCCCCAAGGTTGGCTTCTACTAGTTTTTCCATTCGTCTGTAAGGAATTCATGTTAGTATTTTGCAGCTGCGACTAATTAAACTGATAGTTCGGTAATTTTCACATCTGTCAACACCTGCTTTCTTTGGGATTGGAATTATTATATTCTTCTTGAAGTCTGAGGGTATTTCGCCTGTTTCATATATCTTGCTCACCAGATGGTAGAGTTTTGTCAGGACTGGCTCTCTCAAGGCCGTCAGTAGTTCCAATGGAATGTTGTCTACTCCGGGGGCCTTGTTTCGACTCAGGTCTTTCAGTGCTCTGTCAAACTCTTCACGCAGTATCATATCTCCCATTTCATCTTCATCTACATCCTCTTCCATTTCCATAATATTGTCCTCAAGTACATCGCCCTTGTATAGACCCTCTATATACTCCTTCCACCTTTCTGCTTTCCCTTCTTTGCTTAGAACTGGGTTTCCATCTGAGCTCTTGATATTCATACAAGTCGTTCTCTTATCTCCAAAGGTCTCTTTAATTTTCCTGTAGGCAGTATCTATCTTACCCCTAGTGAGATAGGCCTCTACATCCTTACATTTGTCCTCTAGCCATCCCTGCTTAGCCATTTTGCACTTCCTGTCGATCTCAGTTTTGAGATGTTTGTATTCCTTTTTGCCTGCTTCATTTACTGCATTTTTATATTTTCTCCTTTCATCAATTAAATTCAATATTTCTTCTGTTACCCAAGGATTTCTACTAGCCCTCGTCTTTTTACCTACTTGATCCTCTGCTGCCTTCGCTACTTCATCCCTCAAAGCTACCCATTCTTCTTCTACTGTATTTCTTTTCCCCATTCCTGTCAATTGTTCCCTTATGCTCTCCCTGAAACTCTGTACAACCTCTGGTTCTTTCAGTTTATCCAGGTCCCATCTCCTTAAAATCCCACCTTTTTGCAGTTTCTTCAGTTTTAATCTACAGGTCATAACCAATAGATTGTGGTCACAGTCCACATCTGCCCCTGGAAATGTCTTACAATTTAAAACCTGGTTCCTAAATCTCTGTCTTACCATTATATAATTATCTGATACCTTTTAGTATCTCCAGGGTTCTTCCATGTATACAACCTTCTTTCATGATTCTTAAACCAAGTGTTAGCTATGATTATGTTGTGCTCTGTGCAAAATTCTACCAGGCGGCTTCCTCTTTCATTTCTTAGCCCCAATCCATATTCACCTACTATGTTTCCTTCTCTCCCTTTTCCTACACTCGAATTCCAGTCACCCATGACTAATAAATTTTTGTCTCCCTTCACAATCTGAATAATTTCTTTTATTTCATCATACATTTCTTCAATTTCTTCATCATATGCAGAGCTAGTTGGCATATAAACTTGTACTACTGTAGTAGGTGTGGGCTTCGTACCTATCTTGGCCACAATAATGCGTTCACTATGCTGTTTGTAGTAGCTTACCTGCATTCCTATTTTCCTATTCATTATTAAACCTACTCCTGCATTACCCCTATTTGGTTTTGTGTTTATAACCCTGTAGTCACGTGACCAGAAGTCTTGTTCCTCCTGCCACTGAACTTCACTAATTCCCACTATATCTAACTTCAACCTATCCATTTCCCTTTTTAAATTTTCTAACCTACCTGCCCGATTAAGGGATCTGACATTCCACGCTCCGATCCGTAGAACGCCAGTTTTCTTTCTCCTGAAAACGACATCCTCTTGAGTAGCCTCCGCCCGGAGATCCGAATGGGGGACTATTTTACCTCCGGAATATTTTACCCAAGAGGACGCCATCATCATTTAATCATACAGTAAAGCTGCATGCCCTCGGGAAAAATTACGGCTGTAGTTTCCCCTTGCTTTCAGCCGTTCGCAGTACCAGCACAGCAAGGCCGTTTTGGTTATTGTTACAAGGCCAGATCAGTCAATCATCCAGACTGTTGCTCTTGCAACTACTGAAAAGGCTGCTGCCCCTCTTCAGGAACCACACATTTGTCTGGCCTCTCAACAGATACCCCTCCGTTGTGGTTGCACCTACGGTACGGCTATCTGTATCGCTGAGGCATGCAAGCCTCCCCACCAACGGCAAGGTCCATGGTTCATGGGGGCACAGGTTGTGGTCCACAAAAACTTTGTCAATGAGGAGCCCCGACTACATGAAAAAGCACTGCCCCACAAATGGTGATGCGCATTAAAATCCCCAAAGAGGAGGAATGGAGGGGCGAGTTACTGAAGGATAACAGTTAGGGCAGTGGACGAACATGGCCTATCAGGAGGGAGATGGAGATTGAAAACCGTGACCACAGGGTTGAAGTGAGACAGGACAGCAACTGCTTCCAATGCAGTATGAAAGGGGATCCATGTAGTAACAACGTTCATACAGACCAACATGCAAACGTCACTGGAAGCCCTCACAGGACTGATCCATTTCCAACAGAAAGCACAAAACCCACAAATGGTTGGTGAGTGAGCATCAGTAAAATGAGAGTCCTGGAGAATGACACAAGCTGCCAAGTGAAAGGAGATAAGTAATTGCAATTCCAGGAAGTGATGGTAGTATTCATTACAGTTCAATTGAACAAGCACAGAATGGGGATTCAAATGGGAGGCAAACAGGCTGGAGCCAATCAGGCTGCTGAGTCACCATCCATCACCAATGAGGATGGGGCAACATCCAAAAATAAGTAGTCAGACTCAGGCTGTGAGAGGAGAGATAGCACCTCCAGGGGAAATGAAAAGGCAAAGGGAACAAAACCAGAAGGAATATAAGAAACCAGGTATATAGCCAGGTTGACAAAAGTAAGAATACAAAGAGGGGTATGAGGGGGTTGAGGAGAAGGAGTGAGAACAGGGAGGGAGGGCCGCAAGGAAGGAAATGCAGCCCAGGAAGGAAGAACGGGCTGCAAGAGCTTGAAGCCCCACGTGTGCTACACGCAAACCCATGTAAGAGTTGTGAGCCCCATGGGGGGACACCTTCAAAATGGGCAGTATCATTGTTCATGTAGGTTGTTTTACAACATCCTACATGTAAACAATAACATTCCTTACACCAATTTCAGTTTCTGATGATTTTGTAGCAGTATGTGTAATTGTGTAACTAAAACTTTGCTTCAGGTATTCAAAAATCTTTCTAGAGTGAAAGATAATCAATAGTTATTTCTATACTAATTTTTTGTGTAAAATGATTAGCAAATATGAATTATTCAATGAATTTCACTGTGCGATTTAGATGTAACTTTTAAACTTAAATACTTTAATTAATGAATTGAGAAAAAATGAAAGTAATCATGAAATATTACTTAATTTTGAAAGAAAACTAAAATACCATACACCTGATACCCCTCCTTCCCTCTCTCATTCCTAGCCAGCGCACCTGCTGCCTCCCTTTGATCTGCTTGGTACCTGTTCCCAATTCCCCTTCCTGCTCCCTGCCTCTTTCTCCCTCTGTCCCATCAAGTACAAGGGAGAATATACCCACAAGCAACCCCTTGATCGTTCACACATGTTGGCCATGACATTCCTGCATTTAGCACACCTCCTCACATAGCCACCAAGAAAAAGGTTGATATGTGCTGTATGGGCCAACTACGAGGAGGAAGGATCTTTTATCCTGGTCATGTGCTGGAGCAGGAATGGTTCCATTCCTGACTGCAGCAGTAACAATGATAGTCCACTGTCATCTGAGACAGAAGAAGTAAAAGCGTCACCATTTCCAATAAGCTGTGATAGTAACATTACTGGTTTCATGGATGCACCAGATATAAACATATAAATAGTTTCAGCTATCAAATATAACACTGAGGTCACAGATGAATTGTCCATAGCCTACACAGTGCCAACACCAACCGACTGGAACATAATGTGGCCTGGGCAGATCCTCTTACACTGAATGAGAAGTAATGCAATATAAGGTCATTTTCATCCCAGTTGCACTTACACCTATTAATTTCCTCACGTAGATTGCCACACCAACCAGACTGGGCTTGGATTATGCAACTCTTTAGCAGACCAAGGAGTGGCCTTAATTACAGCTCAGATCAATCTCTTTGTTTGGACTCTGTTTCACCGTGCTAGCTACAAGTAATATGCTCAGCTGTTGACTTTTAATGCAGTAGTGTTTATATTTTGTGTTCTGTCAATAGATAAATTTCACTATGAATTTAAGAAATGTTGTGTCAATATTAACTACCCTTTGTCTTATTGCATTCTAGTACACATTAAGAGAAAAAATCTATAATTGTGCCACCACATATTCCTAATTTTTCTTACCTAATTCTGATTATCGCTGCATGAGTTGTACAATGGAAACAGGAGATTTACTGCGCAATCTATCTTGAAAATAGAATTTCTGCATTTACCTGACAGGGCTTCACAAGATCAATGTTGCCTTTCCTTTAACAATTTAAGTTACCTGACCAGTTTTGCTACATGAAATTATACCAACCTTTTCTGATTTGCCAGTGAGTCTCTCAACATGTCTGACATTTTCTGGCATATGAATCTGGTAATGATCTATACTGATACCCCTTTGTCCTCCCCCAAATGATGGAGCATACTTTAGGAGTTTTACATGTACTTTTGTTAATAGAAACACTTCATTTTCTCATAATTATCTCACTGAATATAAGTCTTTCTTTTCATTTTCCTGAAGCTGATTGTGGAATTTTGTTTCACATCAAACTGCTTCATAATCCCTATATATTTAAAGGATGTAACACGCCCCAGAAGTCAATCAGTTACCACTGTGGTTGTCATCTGATATTAATAGCTTTTCCCTCTTCTTCGTATTCGCTATATTTCATTTATGCATGTTTAAGAAGAGCTGATACTAAACAAACCAAATAGAAGTACTGTATACATCTATATTTACACTCTGCAAGCCACATTATGGTGTGTGGTGGAGGGTACTTCTGATTCCACTATCATACCCTCCCTTTCCTGTTTCATTCACAAATTGTATGTGGGAAGAACTAATAAGACAAACTTCCATATGAACATCACTAATTTCTCTGTTTTTTATCATTATAGTCATTTCATAAGGCAAATATGGGAAGAAGCAATATGTCACCCAACTGTTCTTAAAATTTATGCTCTTGAAATTTTAAAAGTAAACCTCTTTTACAGTATCTGCCACTGCAGTTTGTAGAACTGCTCTGTAGTGCTCTCACATTTACTAAACAGCCCCATGAAAAAGTTCACCACTCTTCATTGGATCACCCATCTACACATTTACTGAACAGCCCCATCCAAAAACTCACCACTCTTCATTGGATCATCCATCCATTCAATGAAGCCAACCTAGTAAGGATCACAGGTACATGAGCAGTGCTCAAGAATCAAAAGTGTTTCAAAAGATACTTCATTCATGGATGAATGATATTTTCTTAAGACTATTCTAATAAATCTTTGCCTGGCACTTGCATCTCCCACAGTTTTGTGTAGTCATTCCATTTTAGGTTGCTCATCAGCCAAGACATCATCAGTGAACAATTCAAGAGTGTTGTTGGAGTCCATGGCTCCTTCTTCCAGCAGAAGTATTGAAGGGGCAGGAAGAGGGGGGAACAAAAATGACTGTGTTGCATGTTGTTGCACTCCCATAATTTCACAAACTGTCCTCTCTTTCCATGATGAATCCCACCACATATTACATCTGTTCTTTTCAAAAACATGCTTTTGCATTACCAAAACTAAGGTCCCACTTTGTGTTCCTTGAAACCTGCTTGTCCTTTGGGGTTACTCCTAAAGGCCTGATGTTGAAAGTCCCTGTTTCTGGAAGTAATCCTACTCCACACCCAGCTCTTTTACAGTTTCAAATACCTCAGCAACAGAAAATCTGACACTGAACCCTGCCTTGATCAGTTCCAACCATGGTTCCAACATCATCCACCACCACTTACTCAGAATCATCTCTTACAAGCCTTACAAGAATTCCTCACATCCATCATTGTTTCACAACCCTTTCTCAAGTCCCTACAACATGATCCTAAACTGTCCTCTGCAGAACTCCACACACTACATTCCCTAAAAGCTGATGACTCCAGCATTATCCTTCCAGCAAACAAAAGCTCTACTACTGCAGTACATGACCAAAAGGAGTATTTTAGTGAAGGTCTATGCCAGCTGTCTGACACCTCTGGTACCTGCCATCAAGATATCATCCCTGTGATTCAAACTGACCTGCAGTGCCTCCTTGAAACCTTACAAGGACTAACACCTCAATCCACAGAACTACTCGCCTCACCCAACCACATACACCCATCTTTTACCTTCTTAAGATCTACAAAACCAGTCATCCTAGCTGTCCTACAGTTGCTGGCTTCAAAGCACCCATCAAACGTATATCAGTCTTAGTTGATCAGCACCTGCAACCCACAATACAAAAACTTCCTCCTATATTGAAGACACCAACCATTTCCTAGATCATCTGAAATCCATGCCCATTCCAGTTCCACCATGGTTCCAAACCTATGATGTCATTTCTGCTCACCTTAATCAATTTCATATTTACCAACAACTACTTCACCTTTGAGGGGCAGACATACAAACAGATCAGTGGTATGGCCATGTGAATCAGGATGGCTCCTTCCTATGACAACCTTTTCATGGCTTGCTTAGAGGGGGCTTTCCTCAGATTCATATGCCTTCAGCCCCTGGTTTGGTTTAGATACATTGATGACATCTTTGGCATATGGACTCATGGTCAGGCTGACCTGTTAAAATTCCTGAAATCTTTAAATACCTTTTCCCAATTACATTTCACATGGTCCTACTCCGAGTCCTGTGCCACTTTCCTTGATGTTGATCTGTTACCGCATGCCGCGGATTTGGAATACGCAACAGACGGCATGGATGTTGAAGACCCCTAGAGGTCTCTGCACCACTGCGCTGTAAGCTGTGGCGGCGCCTCCTGGCCCACGTTTAATGTGAGGGCGCCACAGTGGAACATGTGGTCCCAGCACCCAACAGCAGTGCCCCAATCATATATTTAAGTGCCTGCCTCTCGCTCAGCCAGTGAGTCTAATCGTTGCGTGCATCTTGACATATCGTGTCGACAACAGACAGCATGTTTACCATTCTTTGTTTCCATTACTAGTGGATGTCTTGGATTCGTTTGGTTGTCTCTGTCACCCGGTTGCTTCTTGCGTGTTGTCGTCGTAACGTCTCTCTTGATCGTCTGTCATTGTTTCGTGTCCATCCTCTCTGTTCGTTTGTTTGTTCACGGGCCGCTCTCTGTTTGGTCCCACTGCGCATTCTCAGCCACCCCACGACTGTTCTGGTCGCGGTTACAACAGATCTCATCCTCACCAAAAGCCATCTATACACTTCTGTCCATATTAAACATACTAAGAAACTACAGTCCTCAAATTCTGACAGCTGCCATCCTTTCCATGTCAAATGTACCCTCCCATGCAGCCTTGGCATTCAAGGCAAATAGATTTGTTTGGATGCAGACTCTGTACAGCAGTACAACACCATTCTCACCTCAGCCTGCAATGGACGTAATTAGCCTAGTTCAAAAGCAATGAACACTCTGCCATTTGACTGTGTTGTTGTTTATTCCTTCAAATTCAGAAAACCTTATTTTGTCATGCGCCCCCCCCCCCCCCCTTCCCCACTCCCACCCTCCCCAGTAGTTAGTATATTTTCTGTAAGAGTTGAATATTTGTAGACTTCATCCTAAAAACTAATCTAAAATGTAGGGAACAGGGAGGGGGAGATAGTAAGTAATAGCTTATCTTACAAGTGGATTACTGTCACAAACTGTACATCTCCATGGCAGTGCCCCACATATTGCAACAATCAAAACATAGAAGGGCAATTTTGTTTGACATTAGTCCTCATTTCATTGTATTGTTCTTAATATCGTGGACACTGTTACCTGATAACACATTTATCCATATTATCAATCAGATATTTATCATATGCATTTTGCTTCTTCTTCTTTGGGTAACATAATTACACGCCACTTTGCTCAGCATCCTATCACTCCTACCGTAATTTGCACACATTCAACTTATTTGGCTTCATTATTTTGCTTGCATTTTCTATCTTCTGTTCTTTTGTTAATGTTGACTCCTTTCTGATTCCCATCATTAGTAAATTTAGTGACATTAACAGCAAGGTGTTGAGGCCTTCCATGGAGGCATTTTCATGATCTTTTTCTGTGCTTGCACTGTGAGGTAACATTGCAAGCTATTTTGAATGGGAACATAGATGCACTCAATCTTGGGGCCAAGTTAGCTTTTGCTGTGGCCAGGTGCCCTGTTTGCTTCTTTTAGTAATATCCTGCTAATAATGCAGAGTCCATCACTTGTCTACCTACAACTAGCCTATACAGTTGCTCCTTTCCAAGGTATTTGTGTTACTCACAAATAACTGACTGATGCCAGTTCTGATTCATTTATCTTCTAGTATTTTACATTTCTCTATATTAGGAGGTAGTTAGCAGTCTTCGCATTAGGTTCATACTTACTTCATAACTGACAAACTATTTCTATAATTTGTATCTGCAATATGTCATAATAGATAATTACATTATTAGAAAAAAAAGAGCTGTAACAGATACAACATACTAAGTCATTAATACATTCATCAACAGTAATGGCCCGACCACACTTCTTTGAGTCACACCTGAAGCTACTTCTGCCTTTGTTGATTACTTTCCATCTGGGGTTGCAGTTAACTCGTCATGAAGTATTCTCTCCAGTAACAAATCTTGCACAATTTGGTTTCAATTGCTTATTGTCTTCAGAATTCATGCTAGCTGTTATACAGAAGATAATTTTGTTTTATGTACATCTTCATGCTTTGAAGCAGAACATATTCTATAATTCTGCTGTAGTGCTACAAAATAGTTTGCTTTGGCTATTACTTTTGCTCTCTTACCTTGTAAATATATGGGATCTGTGCTCTTGCTGGGAACAGTTCTCTGCTCAAGGGAGCTGTGCTGAATTACGGTTATGAATGATGGAAATTCACTGCAAATTATATATAAAACTTGACAGAGACTCCACCAAACAAATTTCCATATATCCATCTCCTGATGGGTATTGGGACAACAACCATATATTTATGGCAATATTGATAATGCCTTCACTTCTTTGTTTTGAATTTTTATTTATTTGTGACTAATGTTGGTGATAATGTTTTCAACTGTACAACACCATCATACTTCTAGTATAAGGTCCAGAACCATTAGTGTCCATGAAACTGAATACCTCAGAGATGAAAGATTCAGTTTCATGGACCGAGATGATTCTGGACCTTTCAATATAAATATGATGGTGCCTTCCCATTGAAAATACACCCACTATGAGTTGTAGAGGGGTTTGAAGATGTGGACTGTATGACCAAAACCAGTTGCAACTAAATAGAAGCAGCTGAAGGTATTATCAATATTGCCATCCATCACACCATGATGAGTTTTTAGAAACTTCAGCTTCTTTTGAGTATCACTAGAATAGATTATTAAGCTCTGCACTATTAAGGCAACTGAATGACAACATTCCTTGGTTTTTCTCTGTGAAAGAAATTTGGTAACCAGAAAGTAACATTTTAGATTTAATTTTTCTATTATCTATTCAGTACCGGTGTCATAAAGAAAATATGTCTTGGCACTGGTAACCTTTATATGAAATTACATTTTTTAGAGTTCTGGGAGAGGATTTTGCTGTGATGGTTATTGAAGGATTGGCACTTTACTTTGTTTTACCGTAACTTGAAAATTAAAGGAGTCTGTCAATTTGTTTCCACAATTTTATGCACAGGCTTCAAAAGAGCACAGCTGGTTTTCAAGCCACCTCAACACACATACAATGGGAACAACAATATAATCAACTAAGTACAAAAAATTTCTACTTACCGCTGATGTTGTTGTAGGGTCAATATGACCCGACAATAAATTTAACTTTCTATTACTAAGTAAATGTAATGTCTGGTGCTCGTAAATTTATGTATTTGTTTCTGTTCATAACTACTTTCCATGATACCTTGAATTGTTCAAACAATATTATTCTGTTTTCTTACACTTGAAATTGTTACACTTACATTTCATGTGCCATAATGATCTGATTGGTTTTAATACTCATTCCTACACTTCTTTCATTGAGTTTCATGTTCCACTATATCCAAATCCATGCACATATCAATGACGCAACAACAGAGGTCTCTGCTTGCTTTTGCAACAATAGACACTGTGTTGTTGAAGATGTAAATGTTGAAGAGCAAGAAATAAGTTATATCCAATTGACTGTTGAAGAAAGACATTATATTTTTAGCTCTTGCAGTAAATAGTGATGAATTTTTATCATGGCAAAATATCACCTAACTGAATGAGAATTAGAAGCAGTAGACAATGCATTTGATATTGGGGAGGAAATTTCAGAAAAAGAAAACCATACTAGTGGAGACAGCATTCACCCTACATCAGAATATGACAACTGAGCTACACACAACGGGTTTAGTACCGACAATCTGAAAACTATAGAAGTAGTTCAATCAAAAGACAAGAACATCAGTTGGAGTTTGGTACCCCTTCCAGATCATGGAAGAGCACTCAGTGCAAACACAATGAAAGAAATGCCTGGTCCAACCAGATGTGCTATGTCCAGACCACATGATATCAAATCTGCTTTTTGAGTAATTATGAACAAAACTCTCAACAGGATTGTGTTGCAAATGACTAACATTGAGTGCCAAAGAGTGCGTGGTGACGAATGGGAAGCTTTAGATGAAATTACATATGAAGCACATATTGGTGTATTATTGCTTTCTGCTCTTTGTAAATCATATGGTGAATCAACAGGCAGCTTATGGAATCCAGAATCAGGTACACCACTGTCACTAAAGATCTTCTTTCACAACACTCGAATGTTATGTTTTGATGATAAGTCTGATCAATGGGTGCAAAGAGCAAACAACAAAGTGGCACCTATAAGGGACTTAAGGGAACAGTGGATGGAAATACTTCAAAATTATATAATCCTGGATCAAATGTAACTTTTGATGAGCAACTGGTAGGTCTTACAGGTTGCTGTCTGTTCAAACTATATATTCCAAGCAAATGCACCAAGTATGGGATACAGATTTGGACACTGTGTGACAGTACTAGTTTGTATGCTCTGAAAACACAGATCTACACAGGAAAACCACCTGATATACCACATGAGAAAAACCATGTCATGGATCTGACATATGAGCTAAGAGAACAGAACATTACATTTTTTACATCCTACACTTGGTGCCAAGCACTTCTCACCAGGAAGGTCATGGTGTTGGACAGAGTTAGAAAAAACAGGATGGAACTGCCTAAGTTATCATGCCAAGATATTCACAACTCATAATTCTAATTCACAAAAGATACAACAGTAGTATCCCACAATCAAAAGAAAATAAGGATGTTGCATTAATGATTACAATGTACAATGATAAGCAAATAAGCAACACAGAAGGTAAAAATCCAAAAATGATATTAGACTACAATACCACAAAAGGTGCATTTAACATGCTTGATGAGATTACTGGCACATACATGTGCAAGAAAAACCAATCATTGGCCAGTAACTGTATGCTATATTATTGCTCAGACTTCAAGAAGTAATGTATTATTTGTGTTCTGTATCCAATAATAGTTAGTCTACTATTATTTACTTGTATTCTGATGAAGAATTAGCATTGAACAAAACCATTATTTGCTAGATGTACAAAAAACACACACACATACACATTGTTTGTACTCTGAATAGTGTTTTGTGTTGAAAACTAACCTATCCACTACCACTTCCTTGTATTTTGTTCACTGCTTTGTGTTCAAAATAAGCTTGCCCATTGTTACTTTTTTGCATTTTGATCAATGTTGTAAAGAAATAAATATTTTCTTATTTATTTATATTTTGATATTTTCTGTTGAAAATAAATTTAACCATTGTGGTTTTTTTGTATTTTGAACCATGATGTAAGGAAACAAAATTTAACAATTGTGATTTTATTGTATTTTGATTCATGCTGTAAGGAAAACAATACACTGATATTTGCTTATATTTTTGCAAAATATTCTTTGTGTTTAAAAGAGATATATCTGTATTTCTTTGCTTGAATTTTGATCAATACCAATACTACATAACTAATAATGCTTTATTTGGGTCAAACAAGAATTTAATTATATTAAATGTCATGTAATAATATTTCCATAACACAATCTTCTAGAGTTTTGCTCAATGTGTCATTACGACCCATAGTACCAAGAATGTATACTATTTTTAAGGAGAACAGTAAGGTTAATAGACAGCAACAGACATGGCCACAAATAAAAGGATACAAAACATGACTAAAACTGTCACAACCAGGGGTTCTTTAATCATTGAAACAAGATAAAATGGGCATATTCAGAAATTAAGTAGAAATGTCATCCAGAACAAACAAAGTAAATAATAACAGGAAAGTGAATGTTGAAAAGAGGAAAAATAATTCTAGTCAGTTTTCATCAAATGTTTTCTATTTCAATGTGCATAATATCTTACTGGATGCTACCATGTCTTAATTGTTCATACTTGCACTTGAGGACCCTTGGAAGAGATATTATTTCTACTTTCGTCTTTTTCTTACAAAAGTAAGTGAATGTTTTTGTAATGCAAAAGTCAGTGGTAAACTTTGAAATGACAGTTATTATCAGAATTACTAACCTTGCATGAAAATGAAATCCATGCTTTCTGTGTAGGGAATTCCTTCAAAAGATCTGCCAATGCTTCAGCTTCATCTTGAGCAGGAATTGTTTCTATGGCAAGAAAATCAACCCCAGCATTAACAAGTACTTGCATTCGTGATCTATGCCAGTCCATCATCTGTTTCTTGCTCACTGTCTCTACATATGATCCACTGTATTCTGAACCATCGTGTAATGATGCTCCATATGGACCAACAGATGCAGCTATTAATGGCTTCACTATACCTGCATTTAGAACAATAATTCAATGCCAAATAATAATATAAAGAAATCCACAGAATGATAATACTGCATTCAGTTCTAATTAACATTATCTAAGTTAAATTTTCCAAAAAAAAAAAATCTGTTTTCAATTCAGCCATACGCAAATGATAAAGAAAACATAATCTAGCCAATGGAATTCTATCCCAAATCAAACTACAGAATTTTTCTACATATATAAACAAATTTTGGATGGGAGGAGGGGGGTAAATTCTATGGTCAAAGCAAGACCAACTGACTTTATGAAGAGATTTTTTTACACTGCACTGGTAACAAGACTCGGACACTGCACAAAATGGGGTACCATGTATTCCTGTTCAAAAGCACTTAGTTCACTTTAGAGGTCATATTTTGAAAAAAAAAATAAATAAAAATAAAAAATAAATAATAAATAAATAAATAAAAAGACATCATGAAATTATATAACACTGAGGTGCTAATCCCTGTGATACAGCTGCTAATCATCAAGACTGATTTTTGACTCATTGTGTGGTGTTGCTCACGGTCATCTGACTGCCCTATGCATACTACCTCTACAATTAAATGGACCAGCACACTTGCATTTTATGCTGGGACATACAGCCTGCACTACTGAAAAATGTGCTCCTAGCAGCTGTTTATGTTATGTCGTCCATGCATGATGATCCTAATGCACTTTAATTAGAATATCTGCCTGCTGTTGAGACCTTCCCAAGAAAGAGGGTCAGGCACCGAACTGCATTGCATTGACTTGCGCAATCACCTGACCTAAATCTGTTGAACTAATGGTTGTGTGGACACATGAAAAGTGTCGTGCACATTACCTGGTTAATAATGTCAGTGATACGGAACAGCACACCTGTAACTCATGTGCAGCTATTTGACATGGCTCAGGCATCACTGAGCAACTTTGCCAGTCCATGTTGAGATGTTGCCATACAGGTATTGTTGCTCTTTAACATTCAAATTCTTCTAACTACTGTGAAGTGCTTGACAGAGGGTACTTCCCATCATACTTATTCATAGGGATTCTAATCATTCCGTTCACATATGGAGGACAGGAAAAAGGGATGTTTAAATGCCACTAGTCGCTAGGAGAGAGGCCCGGGCTGTACGGAGGGTGATCAAAAGCATCCCAGTGAAATTCTTAAGAGTTGTTTGGTCACATTCACCATGTAAGGTCGGGCATTAGCGTGGAAAAAAACAACACCTTTTGACAGTAATCCTTGGTGTTTGATCTGTACTGCGCAGCGCAATTTCTTAATGGTCTCGCAGTAACCATGTGCATTGATTGTTTGGCCTTGTGGTAAGAAATCAATCAGCAAAATGCCTTTTCTGTCCCAAAAAATGGTGCACATGACTTTTCAAGGTGTCAAGATTTGCTTAGGCTTAACCTTCGTTGGGGATGATGTGTGCCTCCATTCCATTTATTGCCACTTTGTTTCAGGTGTGTTGTACCATACCCAAGTTTCATCTCCCATGGCTATCCGAGGAAGAAAACCATTGCCTTCTTCATTATAGCATGTCAAAAACTGAAGTGCATTGCCCATCCATTGGTTTTTGTGTTGTTCAGTAAGAATTTTGGGTACCCAATGTGAGCAAAGTTTTCTAAATTTCAGTTTTTCAGTAACAATTCCACGAATTAGTGATCGTGAGATTTGCAGAACTTCCATGGCAAGGGCACTAAGTGTTGTGCTTAATCTTCTCTCCAATTGTGTGAACCAGTTCATCAGTAACCACAGACAGGCATCCACTTCGTTCTTCATGGTGCACTTGATCACATCCTTCATTGAACAGTCTTCATTGATAGAAATACAAATGGAACTTACTTTGTGGACGACCCTCATATTTATGTGAGTTGGCCAATTACAACTGTTACTCACTGATAACTCTAGTCATAGGATACTTTGATTTTTCGTTTGGTGAAGTACACAATTTTACATTCCTGAACATTTGAGGTATGTTACCAATTTTTGCACCACTTTGAAATCTTATCAATATCCGAGTGAATACTTGTGCAGCTTTCTTCAGACAGTACATTATAGATATCTGTACCATCCGTCAAAAGTCTGAGGTTACTATTAATATTGTCTGCAAGGTCATTAACATACAATATGAAGAGCAACGGCCCTCCCTGGGACAAATTACTTCTACATCTGGCAATGACTTTCCTTCCAAGATAACATTCTGTGTCCTCCCTACCAAAAAATATCAATCCAGTCATAAATTTTGCTTGACACGCCATTCATTCATACTTTTTGATAATAAGCATAGGTGTGGTACTTTGTTAAATGCTTTTTGGAAATCGAGAAATTCTGCATCAAACATGAATGCCTTGACCCACGAGTTTCAGAATGTCATGTGAGAAAAGTGGAAACTGGGTTTCACATTATTGATGTTTTCAGATTCCATGCTGACGTGGTCATTCTGTTTGAGACACCTCACTACATTTTAGCTAATGAATGTCAAGGATATTGGTTGATAGTTTTGTGGATCACTTCTGCTACCCTTCTTGTAGACAGGTGTGATGTATGTTTTCTCTCAACTACTGGACACAGTGTTTTGTCTGAGCATTCTACATTAGATAAATGGTTAAAATGGGGCCTAATATAGCCACAAATCTGGTACAGAATCTTATGAGGATGCTGATGGGCCCTGTAGCATTGTTTAGTTTTAGCGATTTCTGCTGTTTTCAACACCACTGACACTAATATCTACAACACTCATCCTTGTAGTTATAAGAGAATTAAATTGGGGCAATAACCTCAGTATTTTATTTGTTAAGGAACTTTTGAAATTTAAGCATTTCTCTTTTGCTTCGCTACCCTCAGTTTCAGTCTCTGTCTCTTCCTAAGCCACCATATCTACAGAGATAAAGTTGTTTTAACTTTGCAGCAGGCATATGGCATTTTAGTATTGGCAGTGTGTGGTTATTCATTCAAATTCACATGCATTTTCATGTAGTCAGTGAGCAATTTGAGTTTGAGTTGTGTGGAGTAAGTAAGAACACGAGTTGTTCAGAGTTAGAGGAGGAGTCTTATATGGACTAGTAACAAATACAAAATATGAGGTTATTGTCAACAATGAGTACACAAGGGGAAATGTGATGAGAAGAAGAGTATGTATTAGTAATTTGGATGAAAAGATTGTGATAAGGAGTCATTAAGGAAGTAGTGTTCCAGTAGAGAGTTGTTCAAATGATGAAAGGTAACAATTGGGGGTGAATAATAAGAACCAGTAGTTGCCACATACAAAGTTCCAACCAAATTTTCATGCTTTGATGGGGAAAATCCAGTATGACACAAACCGTAATGAAAATGGTATTGTGACAGGTGCGAGTGAGAACTGAAACTGACAGGTTTGAAATGCTTGTCAAATAAACAGTTTCAATATTTACACATTTCATCTGTTCTGAATTACTGGATACACACTATTGACATATTACTGACTGTTCAAATAAAGAATTTATAATAATGAAGATGTATTTAAATCAAAGCAGGAACTTGGGGTGTATACTAGACACATGGTCATAACTCTTAACCTCCTTGTATTTATCTGTGTGTTAAGTCTGCCCCCTCCTTCCCCCACTCCCAAATGAAACAGATGATGACTGCTTAATTAACATATGACTGATAATATCTATGAACTGTAGTTTGGAATGTGGGTGAAAGCTTACATATAGATTACTGTGACCAAGCCTCTGTTCTTTGATGAAAATAGGACATGGGCTAAGAATAAAAACTCTGATACACATTTTAGTGATTTGCAAAACAGAAACTCCAAAATACAGGAGACCTTGTCAGGAAATGATAAGTAAGTGTTAGACAAATAAAGGAAACAGTAACAGGGTACGTAATACAACACATGGAGTTAACAAGTGAATGGTGAACAGACACACAGTTAGACATTGTTGGTGTTCAAACAGCTATTTCCAATATAGCAATGAAGCAGCTCCCCATAACAAGAGGAGACAGTAGAATGACCTATATTCTCAGCTACAGGAATGAGTAAGTGTTGCTTAAAACAAAGCACATTTAGTATACAGTAGTTGCATTCAGCACTACAGTAGGCATTGACCTTTCAGATGGAAACCAATTTAAGAAATTTATCATATATAGCTTCAGCGTTATGAATTTTGAGTGTGTATTAAGCATATGATGAGGCGCCTTTTTCTTTTTTTTAAAAAAAGCTGCCACTTCTAACAATATAATGGCCAATAATATTGAGAGAAACCCAATTAATTATATTCCAATGACTTGAAAGGGTGGGTCAATATCTGTAATGTTTGCTGATGACACAAACATATTAAGTAAGTGACCAAACACAATTTAGGAGATACAGCTCAGATGATAACTGGAAAGGCCTACAAGCAGTTCACAGAGAGTAGTTTAAGTTTCAATCTCATAGAGAGGAGATGCTGAGTCGCAATAGGCACAATAAAAAGATTCACACATAGCAGTCTCAGAGCGCTGAGGCAACACTGTGAACAGCAGCACCAGTGCATGATGGGAGTGGGGACTGGATGGGGGTAAGGAGGAGGCTGGGGCGGGGAGGGGGAGGGATAGTATGGTGGGAGTGGGGGACAGTCAAGTGTTGCAGTTTAGACGGAGGGCAGGAGAGAAGGTGTGGAGGGGGAGAGGGTAAGTAGTGGAAAGGAGAGAAATAAAGAAAAATTAAAAGACTGGGTGTGGTGGTGAAATGACAGCTGTGTAGTGCTGGAATGGGAACAGGGAGGGGGCTGTATGGGTGAGGACAGTGACTAACGAAGGTTGAGGCCAGGAGGGTTACGGAAACGTAGGACGTATTGCAGGAAAAGTTCCCACCTGTGCAGTTTAGAAAACCTGGTGTTGTTGGGAGGGATCCACATGGCACAGGCTGTGAAGCAGTCATTAAGATGAGGGATATCATGTTTGGCAGTGTGTTCAGCAACAGGGCGGTCCACTTGTTTCTTGGCCACAGTTTGTCGGTGGCCATTCATGCAGACAGACGGCTTGTTGAAACTTCATGGCAGATTAAAACTGTGTGCTGGACCGAGATTCGAACTCAGGACCTTTGCCTTTCGCGGGCAAGTGCCCTACCAACTGAGCTACCCAAGTACGACTCATGCCCCATACTCACAGCTTTACTTCCACCAGTACCTCGTCTCCTACCTTCCAAACTTACAGAAGCTCTCCTGCGAACCATTTCATATCAGCACACACACTGCTGCAGAGTGAAAATCTCATTCTGGAAACAGCTTGTTGGTTGTCATGCCTACATAGAATGCAGCACAGAGGTTGCAGCTTAGCTTGTAAGTCACAAGACTGGTTTCACAGGTAGCCCTGCCTTTTATGGGATAGGTGATGTTAGTGACCGGACTGGAGTAGGTGGTAGTAGGAGGATGTATGGGACAGGTCTTGCATCTAGGTCTATTACAGGGGTATGAGTCATGAGGTAAGGGATTGGGGGTTGTGTAAGGATGGATGAGTATATTGTGTAGGTTCAGTGGACGGTGGAATACCATGGTAGGAGGGGTGGGAAGGATAGTGGGCAGGACATTTCTCATTTCAGGGGATGATGAGAGGTAATTGAAACCCTGGCGGAGAATGTAATTCAGTTGCTCCAGTTACAAGGGGAACGCTCCTCTGTGGCCAGACTGTGGGACTTTGAGAGGTGGTGGGAGACTGGAAAGATAAGGCACGGGAGATTTGTTTTGTACAAGGATGGAAGGACAATAACGGTCAGTGAAGGTTTCAGTGAGACCCTCGGTATATTTTGAGAGGGACTGCTCATCATTGCAGATGCGATGACCACGGGTGGCGAGGTTGTACGGAAGGGACTTCTTGGTATGGAATGGGTGACAGCTGTCAAAGTGGAGGTATTGCTGATGGTTAGTAGGTTTGATATGAACGGAGGTACTGATGTAGCCATCTCTGAGGGGAAGGTCAACATCTAGGAAGGTGGCTTGTTGGGTTGAGTAGGACCAGGCAAAGCAAATGGGGGAGAAGTTGTTGAGATTCTAGAGGAATGTGAATAAGGTGTCTTCACCTTCAATCCAGAGCAGCAAAGATGTCATCAATGTATGTGAACCAGGTGAGGGGTTTAGGATTCTGGGTTTTTAGGAAGGATTCCTCTAGATGGCCCATGAATAGGTTAGCATAGGATGGTGCCATGCGGGTGCCAATAGCCGTACCATGGATTTGTTTGTAGGTAATGCCTTCAAAGGAGAAGTAATTGTGGTTGAGGATTTAGTTGGTCATGGAGACTAGGAAGGAGATTGTTGTTTTGGAATCCTTAGGGCGTCTGGAAAGGTAGTGTTCAACAGCAGTAAGGCCATGGGCATTAGGAATGTTAGTGTACAGGGAGGTGGAACAATAGTGACGAGCAGGCACTGTGTGGTAAAGGGACAGGAACTGTGGAGAGTCGGTTGTGGAAATGGTTGGTATCGTTTCTATAGGAGAATAGGTCCTGGGTAATAGGTTGAAGGTGTTGGTCTACAAGAGCAGAGATTCTCTCAGTGGGGGCACAGTAACTGGCCACAATGGGGCGTCTTGGGTGTTTAGGTTTATGGACTTTAGGAAGTATGTAGAAGGTAGGAGTGCAGGGAGTGGTAAGGGTAAGTAAAGAGATGGACTCTGGGGAGAGGTTCTGGTATGGGCTTAAGGATTTGAGTAGTCACTGGAGATCCTGCTGGATTACTGGAATGGGATCACTGTGGCATGGTTTGTAGGTGGAAGTATCTGACAGCCTGGATTTTCCATTGTTTGATTTAGTCTCATAAAGACTCATTTTATGGGATTTCAAACAAGCAATTACGACCTGTTAGCACCAGAAATAGATATTAATGGTCACACACTAAGTGAAAAAAATTTAAAAATTTCTTGGACTCCAGTTGGAGTCAACACAACCCATCAAGAAGCTCAGTTAATCATGTTTTGCCCTTGTAAGCATATTGTATTAACCTAAAGACAACAGTGTTGGCTTATTTTAGGTATCTTCACTTCTTATTGTGTCATGGGAATTACTTTCTGAGGTAGTGGATCCTAAAATAAATAAAGTATTTATTCAGCTAGAGTGAGCAGTAATTGTTATTGCTGTGTTCAGATGTGAACTGTGTTGGTGACCTTTTGCTCACATCTCCAGGCAGTGTTGGTTTCAATCACACAGCTTAAGGCTGTTGCTCATAGGCATCACTGTGGGTGGCTGAATGGTGTGATCTGAGGGACGTCCAGCATGACCTACATGTCCCACAATTGGCCCGTTGCTGTGGCTGCCCCTGGCATTGCCTGCACTGAGGTTGATCCCTCACCCATTGTTGATTGGGAGGTCATTCCAAGGTGTGGCCAGTAGTGAAAGATTTTCCAAAGACCTCCCTAATTTGTCAGATGAAAAGATTTCAGGTGCTATCTGTGGCTGTTGAAATCCTTGAGCCAGTTGAAGTCATTTGCCCTGTTCCAAAAGAATCCTCTTGGCCCACATGGTATGTGTATTGATTTAGGGTGGGATTACTGGTAGTTGGGAACTCCAACATCATGCACTTAATGAGGCCCCTTAGAGATAGGGCAGCCAAGGAGGAGAAGGAATCCAGTGTGCATTCCATGTGCATACTGGGAGCAGTCATTCCAGATGTGGAACGGAAGCTTCTGCATGCCACGAAGAACACAGGTGCAGCCAACTGTAGGTGGTGGCTCATGTTGGTACCAACAATGTGTGTTGCTTTGGATTGGAAGAGACTGTCTCTGGTTTTGGGCAGGTAGCTCAAGTAGTAAAGACTGTCAATCTTGCTTATAAGCCTCATCAACAGAACTGCCTGTGGTGCTTTGGTACAGAGCCAAGCGGGAGGTCTGAAATCTGGTTCAGATGGTTCTGCAACCATGTAGGTTGCAGATTCCTTGGCTTTGGATATAGGGTTGTGGGTTTCTGGGTTCTGCTAAATAGGTCAGGAATCCACTACATAGAAGAAGCAGCTGCACTGGTAGCGGGGACTGTGTGGAGGGGATTGGGCAGTATTTTTAAGGTTGGAGGGTCTGAAGAAAGTCCAGAAAGGGCTTCAGGGGGTGCAGGATCAAAGCAGGAAGAGGGTAGAGATGACAAAAATCAATATTGCAGCTGTAAACTGTTTTAGTTGTGTTGGAAAAGAACCAGAGATCTGAGCACTAATAAAAAGCACTGAATCTCAAAGTGTTATAGGTATGGAAAGCTGGCTAAAGCCAGAAATAAGTTCAGCCACAATTTTTACAAAGGGTCTAAGTGTGTTTGGAAAGTATAAATTAAATACAGAATGAGATTTTCACTCTGCAGCGGACTGTGCGCTGATATGAAACTTCCTGGCAGATTAAAACTGTGCGCTGGACTGAGACTCAAACTCGGGACCTTTGTCTTTTGCGTGCAAGTGCTCTATCATAGATTAAATACAGTTACTGGTGGGTTATTTATTGCTGTCAGAAGTAGTTTATCTTGCAATGAAACTGAAGTACGTAGTTCTTATGAGTTGCTATAGGTAGAGATCATATTTGAGAATTGGAATAAATTAATAATTGGTTCCTATTACCGAGGTGAGTGTCATTTCGAATACCTACTCCACTCATACAATTTTAGTTGGTGGTGACTTCAATGTAGCCCCAACATGTTGGCGAAAACACATGAAAAGTTGGTGATAGGCATAAAGCACCATCCAAAATAGAGCCGAATGCCTTCTCAGGAAATTATCTCGAACAACTAGTTCAGGAGCCCACTCAGAGAGTAAATGGCTGTGAAAACATACTTGACCTCTTATCAACAAATAATCCTGACCAAATAGGGAGCATCTTGACAAATACAGGGATTAGTGACCATAACATTGTTGTAGCTAAACTGAACAACAACAGCTTCCAAATCCACCAAAAAATAAAGGCAAAACACATCTACTTAAAAAAGCAAATAAAAATTCATTTGATACCTTCCTAAGAGAGAGTTCCCATTCATTCCAATTTGACTATATAAGAGTAGACCAGATGTGGTTTAAATTCAAAGAAATATTAAATTATGTTAATTTGAGAGAGACATACTAAATAAACTAATAAGAGGTGG
The DNA here is from genome assembly GCF_023864345.2 of Schistocerca serialis cubense. Lineage (NCBI taxonomy): Eukaryota > Metazoa > Arthropoda > Insecta > Orthoptera > Acrididae > Schistocerca > Schistocerca serialis. The sequence continues at coordinate 464,174,796 of NC_064639.1, forward strand.
TACTCATACCCCATGGTACACAAAACAGATCAGAACACCATTATAAAATCAATGAAAAAATGTGCTAATTTTAAGAGAATTCAAAATCTCCAGTATTGGCAAAGTTTTACAGAAGCTTGAAACTTAGCAAGAACTTCAGTGCAATATGCTTTTAACAGTTTTAAACCAGAAACTCTGTCTCAAAATCTGACAAAAACTCAGAGAGATTCTGATCACATATAAAGTACACCAATAGTAAGATGCAATCAATACCTTCACTGAGTGCTAACAATGGTGATGTTACCAATGAAAGTGCCACTAAAGCAGAGTTACTAAACATGGTCTTCAAAATTCCTTCGCAAAAGAAGACAAAGTAAATATTCCATGACTTGAATCAAGAACAACTGCCAACATGAGTGACTTAGAAGTAGATATCCTTGGTGTAGCAAAGTAGCTTAAAACACTTAGGAAAGGCAAAGCCTCTGATCCACATTATATACCAGTCAGATTCCTTTCAGACTATGCTGATACAATAACTCCATATGTATCAGCCATATACAACTGCTCACTCGTAGAAAGATCCAAACCTAAAGAGTGGAAAGCTGCACAAGTCACACTAATACCCAAGAAAGGAAATAGGAGTCATCTACTGAATCACAGACCCATATCTCTAACATCAATTTGCAGTAGGATTTTGGAACATATACTGTGTTCAAACATTACGAGTCACCTCGAAGAAAATGATTTATTGACAAATAGCCAATACGGATTCAGAAAATGTCATTCTTATGAAATGCAACAAGCTCTTTATCCCCCCCAGGTAATGAGTGCTATCAACAGGGGATATCAAATTGCCTCCATATTTTTAGATTTCCAGAAGGCTTTCGACACTATACCTGAAACGTGACTTATAATTAAATTGTGTGTCTATGGAGTACCATGTCAACTGTGTGACTGGATTCATGATTTCCTGTCAGAAAGGTAACAGTTTGTAATAACTGATGGAAAGTCATCGAGTAAAACAGAAGTAACATCTGGTATTCCCCAAGGAATGTGATATAGGCCCTCTGTTGTTCCTGATCTACATAGACAATTAGAAAACAATCTGAGCAGCCCTCTCAGATTGTTTCCTGATGATGCTGTCATTTACCATCTTGTAAAGTTATCAGACAATCAAAACAAATTACATTTCTGTATGGTGCAAAAAGTGGCCATTATCTCTAAATAATGAAAAGTGTGAAGTGATCCACATGAATACTAAAAGGAATATGCTAAATTTCAGTTACATGATAAATTACCAAATCTGAAGGCTGTAAACTCAACCAAATACTTAGGGATTACAATTATGAATAACTTAAATTTGAGAAATCACAGAAAAATGTTGCAAACCAAATACTGTATTTACTGGCACAACAATGTAACAGCTCTACTAAAGAGACTGCTTACATTATGCTTGTCTGCCCTCTTCTGGAGTACTACCGTGCAGTGTGAGATCTGCACCACATGGGATTGACAGAGGGCATCGAAAAAGTTCAAAGGGCAGCAGCTCATTTTGTATCATCATGAAATAAGGGAGAGTGTGCCACGGACATGACACATTTACTGAGGTGGCAGTGATTAAAACAATGACATTTTTCACTGCAGCAAAACACTCATCTATACAGATTATTGACCATATGATTTAATACAGCTGCACTGACTCATTCAGCTGGTCCCTATTCTATATGTTCTTTGATTTTCTCACACTCTGTTTCAGATAATTTCATTTTAATTTAAGTTTTGCTCTTCATCACTGCACACACATAGGATACCCATTGGTGACTCCTGGACCATTTAAGGCTTTCACGTGTGGTTCTCTTTGTGCAATTGTAACTCTTCTTTTACTATTTTCAGCCAGCTTTCAGTACTGCCTGACATCTTTGCTTCCTCCAGTGACAAAGGAATGGTACTGAATGACTGCTTAGACTGAAAAGTTACAAAGTCATGTAGCTTCTTTGGCTTCCGAATTTTGGATGACTTTTTTATTGATTCAAGTTGCTGCAGTTGTTCTTTATCATTATTTGCACTATCAGGGCTTGGTTCCTTGTTGCAACTAGTATTCCGTGAACTGTTACTTGATGTGATATTCTCAGGTTCGGGTTCAAATTCTTCAGTCGTTATTCATTTTGCTTCTATTCTGTCAGTGGAAGAAACAACTGATTTCATTCCTGCAACTCAGTTTCTTCTTTATATTGATTAGAAGTACATCTGTCAAAAATAATGTCCCTCATTTTTATCATTATTTGGCAATTAGGTTAAAAAAGCCTGTATGCTTTTGATGCTTCACAGTATACTACCAAGATACATTCAATACTTTTGTCCCATTTTCATTGGTTGTCTTTCAGGATGTGAACACAGGCCTTGCTTCCAAATATTTTGAGATTTTGAAGATCCGGCTTCTTGTTTGTCCAAGCTTTTTAGTGCCAGTGGAGACTGCTTCTGCCCAGAATTTATTTGGAAAATTTGCTTCGTCGAGCAGGAGTCTTGCGTTTACTACTATTGTACAGTTATAACATTCTGCTACAACATTTTGTTCTGGTATATATGGCACTGTAATCTGATGTCAGATCCCTACGTGTCTGAAAAAGTTCATCAGTTTAACGTTCACATATTTTGTGCCATTACCTGTGCGTAGAGTGCAGATCCTTTTGCCAGTTTGTCATTCAACTAGATTTTTAGAGTCTGAAATCAGCTGTGGTACTTTATCTTTATCTCTGAAAGTATATACACAAATACTTTCCTGGAATAGTCATCAATTAAAGTAAGGAAGTATTTGGCTCCTCCAACTGACATAGTTTGCATTGACCCATGCAGATCTGAGTGAACTAGCTCGAGAATTTCCAGGGCTCTCAAGTCAGATCATGAAAAAGAAAGTCTTTTTTTGTTTTCCCTCTAAGCTTAAAACACAAGGAGTATCAACTGCTCCCTCAAACGAAATTCCACTAGCCAGACCTTTGTGAAGTCTGTGCACAGCTTCAGAATGCAAATGATCCATTTTTTATGCCATAAGCCTGCACTATTTGACTGCAGTACTGATTTTGCTTGAAAAATTAAATCATTTGGTTGGTCTGGTCAGTACATATCATTTGCTTTTTTTGGATGTGTCAAATACGACAACATTGTTTGTTAAATAAAATCGAATGACCTTTTCTACTATTTCACTAACAGATAGTAGATTTGTGCTTAGTTGGGGTCAATACAGGGTATCCTCTACTTTAGTTTTACCTTTCTTGTTGCCCTTGAGAACATCTACAAATGAAGATCCTATTCCTTTTACAGGTAAGTTGCCATTATTTGCTATTACAACTTGCAAACCTATCACTGTTTACACTTATTTTTGTCACATGGACATGTGGACCTGGGTGCTGACATGTCTGAGTCTACATATCATTTTGTCCATGCATCTTTAAATGCAGCTGCATTTGAAAAGAACGTCTGGTAGCTCCTGTTTTGGCCAAAGTTTTTGCATCGTTTTTGCTCTTGCTGCGAGAATTTTTTGCCAGATGCCCGTACTCCTTATGGCTGTAACGCCTTGGACCTTTTGAAATACAACATTACTCTTTTTCTTGGTGATCTGAAGAGCAGCATCACTTGTCGATGGTTTATTACAGGTGTCATCATTTATTTATTTATTGAGGTAATTTATTTTTTATGGAGTCTCCTATGATTGGCAAGTTCGAATTTTCTAAACTCATAATCATGGGCTTATATTCATCTGGTAATCCTGAAAGTAAGATACACCCAATCCATTCTCGTTCAACTTCAAAGCCATTTAATTTTTGTGATGTGGAAATTAATTTTGACACATATTCTTCGACTGATGAACAGTTCTCAAGTCTGGTTGTCAGCAGTGTCTTCAGTAAATCTATTTGTTGGAAGAGGCCTAAATCTTCTTCTTGCTTTAGCTTTTTCCACACTTATTTAGCTGTAGATGTATCTTGCAAACGAACATATATCAATGGATGAACGGAGAGTATAATTTTGGCTTTTACTGTGCAAAGTTTAGTTACATCTGTTATTGTGTCATTGATGCAATCCCTCAATTGTTTGTGTTCTAGATATGTTTGCATAGCAAGTTGCGATGTGCTATAGTTTTTTCTTCCCATTAATTTCTCAATCAGAGACAGTGAATTTGTATTTACAGAACTCACTGTATTAGCTATTATGTGGTTCAAAACTGTCACGCACTGGTGCTAATTTCCACTAGCCAATGATCTGGAACTTTTTAAATATTATGCTGAATTATATAGACAGGGCCCATAACATGTTAGCAGAGGAATTTGCTGGTTGTATGTTACTGAATCTGTAAAATTTATTGTACACATTAATACATTAAACACATTTACATGAACTACTGTGTTATAGAATTCACAGAATAAAGAATAACAGTGTCCATAGCAATGCAAAAGATATGTACACAGTCAAGGCAGAGAATTTTCACAGATTTGACAGTGGTGTTGTGCTGGCAGACATATACTTCCATGCCACATCTAGTGGCCTCAACAGGCATATGCATAATTACACAGAGTGATCTGCTGACACATCTGGTGGGATTACATAAGTTGTTGCTATCCATACATATAATGCCTCCAAGTAATATAGTAAGCCTTCTTCAGACTGAAAAAGATACCCATGATGGTGTTTCTGGTGCACAAAGGCCTACTTTATTGCTGCTTAGAGGAAGATTAGGTTATCAATAGTGAATTGATATCTCCTGACTTTGTACTATATGTATCTGAGAACTCAAAAAGACACTAGTTTGTCATTTGATCCAATGTCCTATGAAGCTTGCAAGGACAACACTTGGCTATCAAATATAACAATATTATGAAAAGTATAACTGGTATTCACCATACAGTAGACATATCGAGTCATAGGCACAATAAAAAGACTGTCAGAAAGTGAGCTTTCGGCCAACAATGCCTTCATCAGAAATAGACACCCCCCCCCCCCACACACACACACACAAATACAAAACACACTTGTTCCATTTCATCTTAGATTTTCTATTGTTTGACTAGGTTATCAAATATTAGACAACTAATGATTTTCCAGGCTTCAGAAGAGGGATCAGAATAGTTTCCTTCCATGATAAAGGAAACTGTCCTGTTTTCTGGATACAGTTGAACAATGAGTGGAGGCTCTCTTATTTTCCCTGTGAGGTGAGAGAACATGGTTTAATGCATCTTATTGTGACTGGGAGCCACATCTTCAATCAAGAACCATGACAAATCCAGATTCCACATGAAAAACAACCTTTGCAGCATTATTCATTGTTGTGATGTTTCTGTGGTGGTGGAATGGTTGTTAGGGACTGACAATAGTGATTACTTCTCAAAAATATTTGGTTATTGTCTGAGCTATGTCCTCTAGCCGTGGCTGGAGACTTTTATTGCATGTCATCCCTGTAATGAGGCACCATTCACAAATCCTTCTGATGGTCTCCCTCACTACCATGCACTTTTTTGAATGACTGACAGTCAATTCTTTCATCCTCTATTAAGAGGCAACCACTTAAAATCATCACTACCAAAGGCAGCTTTAATGCAGTTAATTGGTGTCCGAACCTCTGCACATTCACATGCCTGTTCCTGATGCAGAGTGGTCCTCCTCACTCCACTGAGGGACAGGCAGTCTTAGTTGATGGCCCCTTAAAATTGGAATGGATGCATCATTGCTTGCTGGATCACTGTCATAATGTGACTTTTGTATGGTACCATGATGTTGAAACATGGCCAGTGGACTATACAGTCTCACAATAGCCTTGTTGGGCATCCATTTCAGGCACTTTCTTTGGGCACCACTTAATCTGTTCAGTGTATTCTGATTGGGAAGTGGTCACTGGAAAGCACATCACTGACCACTTTCCACTTAGTAACATCTATAAGAGCCGGCCGGAGTGGCCGTGCGGTTCTAGGCACTACAGTCTGGAGCCGAGCGATCGATACGGTTGCAGGTTCCAATCCTGCCTTGAGCATGGATGTGTGTGATGTCCTTAGGTTAGTTAGGTTTAATTAGTTCTAGGTGACTGGTGACCTCAGAAGTTAAGTCACATAGAGCTCAGAGCCATTTGAACCATTTTTGAACATCTATAAGGGCTATGAATCATATTGAAAGATTAATAGTGGAGAATAATGTCATGGCACAGCTCAAGTTCATGACATACCCTCTATTGAGGAGGTGTATTTCTACTACACTGACACTGTCAACAGAATGACCTCTTTAGAAGTAGCAGAGCTCAACAACACATTGTGTGCATTAAAATGTGAAGGATGGGGCAACTGTACAGTGATATTGCTCAAAGTCTTGTTGTTTATAGCTCCATTAGGTTTCAGGTTGGTATTCAGGGGAGTGGTGAGCAACAGTATTCATTATCGGCCAATATGGCTACCAGCTACACTCGCTCACTTCACTGAAGGCAGAATTCTATGTTGTTGAATTCAATAATGCTTCCAGTGCCACATTTTCTTATGTTTTATGTTATTTTTTAAATGAATTCTGTGAATATGTGAGACTGCTGCATCCACATACTCAAAGACAGCTGTGGTAACTTGACACAACACAACTTGAATCAGCAGAACGGAATGTGAAACAAAGTGTGAAAAACATTTTAATACCTGTATGATCAGTACACTCTTCCATAAAAATGGCTACTGCATCCTTTGCCAAATCAACTGCCTTCTTTATGAGGTCAATGCTTTCTTCCTCAGTAAGCCCCAAATATTTCATAAAACCACCAATGCTTGCCTGGTATGTGTTTGTAGTTATGATCTGTGCTCCAGCTAAACAAGGAAGGATTTGTTTTAAAATTAAAATTTTGATGAGTAACTAGGGAAAATGTGTAAGTATTGTATATGTAATAACTTGAGGATCCATGCATTATTCAGACATTTTAGGAACATATATTAAACAAACAAATTAAATATTGAATAATTTTCCAACACAAAAACATTATTAAGATAAAACCTCTGAGAAAGTCGCAGTGTGTCATAACAACAGCTTCTGGGTCTGTTTTCAAAAATGCTGAACTCCATAAAGGGTTTCCATCAACGGGAGCAGAGACATGAGTGCTGAGCTGAGTTGCAAACCCGCCATCTAATACCTTCACTCTTTCCTTGTCTGAAGACATCTCTGAAACAATTAGACAAAAATTATGCATGATCAGTAATATTCATAAAATGATCATATTTTTATGAAGGAAAATAAATAATTACTTTCTTTTATGATACAAATGTAAATAAGAAAAATCCTTAAATGAAAAAAATATATGGTACAGAATACAGTGTGTGCAAAGTTCATTGTACAATAAACTTACAACCAATTTCCATAGAAATGCCACTGACGAACACACATTATATCTCATGATTAGTGATTTATGCACATACACATATTCCATCTTGGTTTTTTGGTTAAATTCTAGTGTACAATTCCAGTGTCAGGTCTGTGCAATGATGTCATGCCTGAGGCAAGCACACCACATACAGGCAATCTTTGAAAGCAACACATGCTATTCATAAGCAAAGGGGCTTAGCATGCATTAAAATTACAAGCACAGTTCATGTGATTATTTACTTATCCATTAATTGTATCAAAATGAAATGAAGGTATTGAGAGAGAGAGAGAGAGAGAGAGAGAGAGAGAGAGAGAGAGAGAGAGAGAGAGAGATAAATATACATGTCTGAAATAAATTATTGTCATAATTTACTTAACCAAGAAAAGCACAGAGAATCTTCATATTCAATTACAGTATAGAGCTTGATGAAGTCATAACATTATGAAATAGCATAAATTTTTAATATAATTACTGAGTGTAATAGGACTACAATGGAAATGTGGGGGTTCTGAGTGGGTAGATCCCAAAATGTGACAATGGGAAAACGAAATAAATAGTGTCATATATGAAACATTAGCATAAAATGTGGAAAAACTGGGATAGAAATTCTTTTTTTAAAAAAAGCCAGTTCACAAGTAACAAAAATTCACAAAAAGTAATAAATATAGTAATGGTAACTACACTTGAATTACATACATTACTTCTAGTTACTGATCCCAATATTCATTGCCTTTTTGAGTTACTTCAGAGAGCAGTCACAAGTGCATAAATCCTATCACATTTCAGTGAACACACTTTACAACCTCTGAACTACTGTGAAAAAGTAGAAAATTGATCTATGGAATGGTTGGAATCAGTCACTGGAATTAATTAGCTAAATTCTAGTTTCAAATTCCAATATCCGTTACTTCCTCACACTAGTTCAGAGAGACATGTAATGAACTATTGATTGGTTGGAATTGGTAACTAGAATTGACCTATATAGCTTAACTCTAGTTGCTAATTTCAATCATTCCATGATAAATAATTATGAGTACTTTTGGAGTAGGTGTGTGGACTGGCTTTTCATAGTATTTCTACATTTACTACTGCATGTAGTGAGTGAATGCAAAAAATAAGAAACCAGTGAGTCACTAAACGAAATTGTAGTAACTGAATTGAAAATTTGTTAGTTATTACATTTTTCAATTAGTAGAAAGAGAGACACCATACAGTGAAACACTTGATGATGTAAGAATCCAAACCAAATAACATAACACACATCAACAGGAAGTGGAGTTGATAGTTAATAGATACCACAAATGGAAATTATAAAATAATGCATGCTAAATGCTTACTAAAAATGCAAAATGTATCTTGGAACTGATAACTAGAATTACGCTATATAGGTAAATTATAGTTATCAATTCCATGGTTCATTATTTCCACTATTTCACATTAGAGGTATGCAGTTCATTATTTCCACTATTTCACATTAGAGGTATGCAGTGGTTTGTTATGGGATTTCTGTTTTTGGTTTACTTTCTGAACTACCATTGTAGCAGTAGGTGTGTACTGCACATTCTCTGAGAATTCTGATATATATGGTATAGCTTTTACTGTCAGTTATTATGTGTCATTATCATTACTTATGTATTGCTAAGTCATCAAGATTTAACTGTATGGTATCTTTTCTGTACTACTGTGGGAGTGCAATAAATATGAAACCTGCATTGGTCAATTCTAGTTGCCAATTTAACACATTTTTGCAGTTGTACCATAAATCCTTAACGAATTACCATTCCATACTTAGTGACAGTGAAATAACAAAGGAATGCGGTATTGACAGAGTGACATCACGTATGAAAATTCTAAAAAAATGCACTGAACAAATATACTGGTTCATTAATGTTAGCATTTTTACAGAAGGCATGAGCAGTGGTTTCATTTAATAGTTACATTTTTTCTGTTGCTTTCCTGATTACTGCAACTGAAAAAAATACCAGATTTTGGAACTGATAACTAGAATTAAGTTATATAGTTTAATTCTACTTACTGATTCCAAGATTCATTATTTCCAGCATTTTTGCAGTAGGTATGTACAATTGTACTTAGCAGGTTTCTATTTTTGCTGTTGCTTTCTGCACTACTGCCATAAGTAAATACTTTGTTACTGAAGTAGAAAGAGGAAATAGAAATGCTGAAACAAACCACTGCACACGCATGTTGGAAAAAATGGGCAAGTTGGCAATCTTGGAATTAACAACTAGAGTTCATCTATATGCTACAAATGTATATCTCCATTACAAGGATCATAAGGTCCAAAATAGCACAGGCAACATCTCCAAAAATAAAAATCTGAAGAAACATCACTGTGACAGTGATGAAAATGTGAAAAAAGACAAACATTGGAATCAGTAACCAGAATTCATGTAACTCATGCAAGCCATAACAGCTCAAAAATAACAAACCTTAGTATTAGTACAAAGAGCTGTCAATGTGAGATTTCTTAACTACAAGAATTTTTTTTAAAAAAAAAAAAAAAAAAAAAAAAAAAAAAAAAAAAAAAAAAAAAAAAAAAAAAGCAACTTGCTAGTTAGGTATAACTGAAAAACAACACAGCACAAGTACCACAGTGCAAAAACATCAAAATGGAAAGAATGTTCTACTAATAAGGAAAGTTACTGCATATGAACTTGCAGAAGAGTGAAAGATTGAAGCTGACAAGAAGAATAAAGGAAAGAGAGGAAATCCAATGAGAATGCCAAAAATTCAAACTAACACAGTATGCAATAACCAAAATCATTAATCAACAAATTATTAAAAAACAATGAGTGCCATGCACGAAACATGTACTACCCAAGTCAGTTCTCACCCTCCCAAATTGTTACATTAACAAACACAATGAAGATCGTAATCCAAACGAAGAAACCTTCCTGCACAAGACATCACAACCAATCCTCCTCCCTTACCCCATTACTCTACATCCAAAATTAACAAGAAATGACAAAAATATCTCCTCCCAAAGAAACAAAAAAGTGCCAAACCCACAAACTACAGTACCCGAATGAAAAGAAACATGGAACGTGGAATGAAGACAGGGGAGAGGAAGGGGGGGGGGGGGAAGTGAAAGGGGGGGGGACTACCTTGATACCTACACACAACTAATTAACAAACCACATCTTGTACATTTCACTGACCATTCTCATAAATTCTTGGAACACACAATATTCATTAGGAATACTTTTCATTTGCCCTCCAACAGTATTCATCCATATGGCCTGCAAAACTGAAACCTTTCCTCTCATAGCAACAGATTTTACAGCCCCCCCCCCCCCCCAAAAAAAAAAAAAAAAAAAAAAAAAAAAAAAAAAAAAAAAAAAAAAAAAAAAAAAAAAAAACGTCCCTCAATTGTATTCTTACATGCCCCCATCTTGTAAACTTTAAACTGGATGTTATAATTGTTAGCACCATCTAACTGTCACTAATATTGTAAAAATCTTATGGTAGTTTTATCATTAACCATTCTATAAAGCAAATTTTCACTTTAAATACAACTGACTCAGCCATAATGTAAATAAATTCAATATAAAATCAGAATATTCTGAATTGCAAATACTTTCACTGATGAAGTATATCAAAAACAAACTGTGATATGAAAATAAAAAAGTATACCTTAAATTATCACTATATGCATGTAATAGAGATATCCAGAGACAACCTAATATTCTAACAATCGGTGACATAAACAGAATGAAATCATGCATTATGTCATTGCTCAAAGCCAACGGGTAGAATATGACACTAGAACCGACCCAGTTTTTCCATTAATGTATGTACAGGTATCATGTTTTACATCAAGACATACTCTGTATCATAAGTATTTTAACATTATCCTATAAAATTGGAGACTTCCTTAAAATTTTGGGTCTCTGCTGGAAATGTGGAGTTTAAATGGAAGTGACATGCATTCCCACATTTTGTCCTGTAGGCCCTCTTGTTAGAGAAATCTCAGAGATATAGAATGAGTCAAGATGTATGTTACCATAGAAACAATACTATGATGAATTCCTTCTGTAGTATACATCATATATCAGAAGTCCTGTATATGTTATTTGTCAAAGGTACTTACGATACCCTACTCCACTCTCAAAAAACTGAAAATTTATGTATTACAAAAGCAGATGAACAATGAATATTTATAATCTAGCTTGACAAAGGACTTATTCCAAAAGCTAGCAAGTTATATTTCTCTTTTTTGTGTGCTTGTCAAAGACTCAGTGCATCTGCTATTCAGTGAGTGGTCTCCTTTACACCTAAGTTATTTAGAAACTACCAGAACTTCCCTACTAATTTTGTGATTTGACAGCATGCATGGCTGCATCCTGACTATTTACATATTACTATAAAACACAGTGGCTGAGATGCAATAAAAATGAACACTGTTGTTTTTGTTGTATTACAAGTGGAACACAAATTTATATACAAATTAAATTGATTTATCTACTGTACTACCTGTACTACAAGCAGTATATGGGTGAGTTTGCTAAATGGGGATCCCTAAGAGGAAACGAAGCAAAAAAGGTAATATGTACATATGACCGGAAACACACCCCAAGGAAAGGTAGAGATAAAAGATCTTTGACAGCATTGTATTGTATTGTATATACTGGTCCTGTTGTTTACAAAAGCATCTTTTGCATAAGACACTGGACAATTCAAGTTATAAGTACACTTCTGAAAGTGATTTCCAGGCATACTTATTTAAGGTTACAATGAAACATTTTATGCATTAAGTATTTATACAGCACACTTAATAAATTTAAATATTCTTCGAAGGAGTAAAAGCAGTAAATATGAATTTATAGAGATTTTCCAAAGGTTTTGACCTCAGTAATAGCTTTTATGTTTTCAGGTACAGCTTAACTCCCACATGGAAAGTAACTTTTCTGCACAAAGATAAATTGATTTGGGTTATATGTAAATTTTTGTTTTCCTGGTAAAATGGTCATGTATATCACAGTTTTTTTGCAGTCTGCAGTCCTGAACTATTACATTTGTTTCAATGAATATAAGGGTTCCCCTAATGGATACACATGGTAATGGAATAATACCAGGTATCTTAAACAGAGGTATGCACGAGTCTCTAGGTTTGCATCCACACACGATTCTAATAACCATTTTTTGTAATTTGAAAATGCTATTAGCTGTCTTACAGTTTCCCCAGAAAGCGAGTTGCCTCTGGATCGCAGGGTCCCGAGTTCGATTCCCAGCCAGGTTGGGGATTTTCTCTGCCCGGGGACTGGGTGTCTGTGTTGTCCTCATCATTTCATCACCATCAACATCATCATTCAAAACAGTGGGTAGATTGCACTGTGTAAAAAATTGGACTGCTAAAACTTGGGACTCTGTATGGGCAGTGATGACAGTGCAGTTGACTACCCCACAAATCAGACATCATCAACACCCAGAAAGTGAAACTTCCTGGCAGATTAAAACTGTGTGCCGGACTGAGACTCTAACTCAGGACCTTTGCCTTACGCGGGCAAGTGCTCTACCGTCTGAGCTACGCAAGCATGACTCACATCCCGTCCTCACAGCTTCAATTCTGCCAGTACCCGTCTCCTACCTTCCAAACTTCACAGAAGCTCTTCTGCGAACCTTGCAGAACTAGCACTCTTGGAAGAAAGGATATTGCAGAGACATGGCTTAGCCACAGCCTGGGGGATGTTTCCAGAATGAGATTTTCACTCTGCAGCGGAGTGTGCGCTGATATAAAACTTCCTGGCAGATTAAAACTGTGTGCCAAACCGAGGGCTTCTGTGAAGTTTGGAAGGTAGGAGACAAGGTACTGGCAGAATTGAAGCTGTGAGGATGGGTCGTTAGTCGTGCTTGGGTAGCTCAGACGGTAGAGCACTTGGCCGCAAAAGGTAAAGGTCCCAAGTTCGAGTCTCGGTCCGGCACACAGTTTTAATCAGCCAGGAAGTTTCATATCAGTGCACACACTGCTGCAGAGTGAAAATCTCATTCTGGATCCAGAAAGTGACTCCATACTTAAGGTGAGAATGAAAGTAGGCATGGCCTGTATTCATTACTATTTTCTCACTACAGCACGATTTTAGTGAGCAAAGAAAGTAACATGTCTTGCTCAGTTCTGCATTAAGGTATTCAACACGCGTATTCCATTTAACATTGTTCTGCTGTCAAAGTCCTAAGAATGCAGTTACAGTACTGTTAGTACCTAGTTCATCATTGATAGAGATGATGGGTTAAACATGTCCTTGTTTGCAGCATTGTGGAATATTAGTGCAATAGTTTTTTAAAATTATTTATTACAAGTTGATTATTCTGTGCCCAGCTGCTAAGTTGTTTCGTGACAGTGTTAACTGATTGCTGTAATTGTTCTTCACAGTCTCCTTTTAGCAGAAGTGTGGTTTCATCAGTAAATATGGTTGTTTTATGTATATCCACATTTAAGTTGAGATCATTTATATATAGTAGGAACAGAAGGGGTCCCATTATTGATCCTTGGGGTACAACATATTTAATTTGTTTACTATTATTGATCATTGGGGTACAACATATTTAATTGGTTCAGAGTCTGATAATTGTGCATATACAGTTTTTAGGTGGGTATTTGTGTGCTTGATTTTTCAAGCTTTGACAGCAGAATCTTATGGTCCACCAAATCAAAAGCTTTTGAAAGGTCAATAAATACTACTATTGATTCCTGTTTCTTGCCCATCAGGCTTAATATGGAATTGGTGCACTCATAAACAGCAGTTGTCATTGACCTCTTATTCCTGAATCCATGTTGCTCATTGCATAGGATATTGTTGTTATGTACAAACTTCATAAGTTTGTCATTCATAATTTTTTTTAATACTTTTGAAACACAGGAGGAAATTGTGATGGGTCTGTAGTTATTTATGTTGACTTTATTGCTTTTTTTATATACTGTAATGACTTTAGACATTTTCAATACATCAGGGAAAGTACCTGCCTGAAGTGAGCAGTCACTATGTGTGCATTTCACTTATGTTTGATGCACTCTTCTTCAAGATTGTTGCAAGACTGAAAGCATAGTTGGAATTTTTTAGTCCTTTTATTGCACTACCTACTTCATCTTGTGAAACAGAAATGATGGACATTGACCCTCTATAATCACTTATTTTGAATTCATTGGTTTGGGTGCTCTAGTGTAAGTCTGATGTACCATATTTTCATGTATAAGAAGGTGTAATTAGATGAACAACGAACACTAACTTCACTTAATGAAAGTTTATTCAGCACTTGCACATACATGAGCGTGGAGCAAACTGCCTCTGGCCAGAACACATACAGTATATATACAGCTACAGAACATTCCAGTACAATGATTCTTGACGTTTGTGGATACTTCTATAATGTACTCAAACCAAGTATAGAAGTTAAAATTGTACAGGCCAGGTGAGTTCTGAACTCACAACCCTCCATGCAACAGTTTAGTATCATAACCACTACACCATGGTGCTATTCAGCTTCTTCTGTGACATTGCTCCCTCCTTAAGATAACAGCATCTCAGTGTGACGTCCTGCTAGTCCGGGAACGAGTCATTGGTCCTGCATACTCCGACTCCTGATGACTGATTCTCACCCTGGTGGGGATCTTCTTAGAACTTCTTTTGCCGCTATGCTCTTCATCACATTTCCACTTGTTGCCTGTCCCTGGAGCTTCAAATTTACCCTGGGTTGCAGGATCCTTATAGTGCTTCATTCGAAGGACATGGACCATATCACTGATCTTTCGTTGTCTTGTGTCGGGGTCGAAATCTTCAACTTCGTAAGTAACATCAGATAACGGCCGTACAACCTTATAAGGTCCAAAGTAGCGCCTGAGGAGCTTCTCAGGGAGACCAACCTTCCAAACAGGAGTGAAGATCCAGACAAGGTCACCAGGCTGGTTGACAACAGGGTGGTGGCTCACTTCATACCTTCGGCGATTATTTTCTTGAGCTTGCAGCGTGCAGCGTCGAGCTAACTG
Organism: Schistocerca serialis cubense; assembly: GCF_023864345.2. Taxonomy (NCBI): domain Eukaryota; kingdom Metazoa; phylum Arthropoda; class Insecta; order Orthoptera; family Acrididae; genus Schistocerca; species Schistocerca serialis. The sequence continues at coordinate 464,190,149 of NC_064639.1, forward strand.
CCAAGCTTCCTCAGCTCTGGTTAACACCTGTCCGATGTAGTTATTGTCCATTCATCATGATGTAACGGAAACACAGTATCCATTGTCGTAGTCACCTCATGCCCATACACCAGGAAAATGTTGTAAATCCTGTGGTGTCTTGTTTGGTGGTGTTGTAGACAAACATCACGATAGTAACACCTCATCCCAGTTGCTCTGCTCAACATTGACTAACACTGATAGCATGTTGGCCAAGGTCTTATTAAGGCGTTCAGTAAGCCCGTTAGTTTGTGGATGGTAGGCAGTCGTCATGTGATGAGTAATGTTGCACTGATGGTTTATCTCCGTCACAAGATTCAATTGAAAAACTTTCCCTTGACCCGTAATTAATGTCCTTGGGAACTGTGTTTTAACACAATGTATTCCACGATGAATTTGGCTACCTCGGATGCTTCGGCTGTTTTCACGGCTTTAGTAATGGTATAGAGTGGCAGATAATCAGTGCAAACAATAATCCATCTATTGCCACTAGCAGACATTGGAAATCGTCTGAGAAGGTCAATCCCAATACGCTGGAAAGGCGTTTCGGCTGCTGAAATTGGTATGAGTTGGCCAGGTGGTTCCTGAGGAACTGCCTTTCTCCTCTGGCACACTCGACAGTGCGACACAGTGATGGACACTCCCAAATAAACCTGGCCCAAAAAATCTCTTGCGGATTATATCATATGTCTTAATAAATACTAAATGTCTGACCTCAGGTGTGTCATGGAATTTCAGTAGAACATCTAAGCACATGTGTTTAGGAATCACTGGTAGCCACCTCTTTCCAAACGTATCAAAGTTTTTCTTGCAAAGTAATCCATTAACTACCTTAAATTGTCCTTTCACTTCCTCTTGACCGCTTTAAGGCAAACACAATTTGAGATATCTTGGTGTCCTCCTCCTGCTCAGCAGAGAGATCCTAGTGAAGTGAGACAGTCACTATCTTCATCAAAGTGTTGCACAGGGTTTCTTGAGAGACAGTCAGCATCTTCGTGTTTTCTTCCACTTTTGTACACTATGGTAATTTCATACTCTTGAATACGTAGTGCCCACCTGGAGAGTTGTCCTGTTGGATCCTTAAGACCTGTCAACCAACAAAGTTAACGATGGTCTGTAACAACTGTGAATGGCCTTCCATAGAGACTATGTCGAAATATGCACATGGCCCAGATCACAGCAAGACATTCTCTTTCCGTAGTTGAGTAGTTTCTCTCGGCTTTTGTAAGTGTCCTAGAAGCATAGGCTATAACCATCTCTTTTTCATCCGAAATTTGCACCAGAACAGCACCAATCCCATACCCGCTGGCATCTGTGTGTAGTTCTGTAGATGCTCTCTTATCATACAGACCAAGTACAAGGTCAGTCATCAGAGCTTTTCACAGCACATCAAAAGAATCTTGTTGAGCACCACCCCAGATAAATTTAGTATCAGCTTTTAACAACTCTTTGAGTGGCCTGGCTTTGATACAAAAGTCTTTGATAAAATGACAGTAATAAGGACATAATCCGAGGAAGCTTCTCATATCTCTAATACTTTTAGGAATATGAAATTTGATTATAGATCTCACCTTTTCTGGATCTGACCACACACCTTTGTTTGACACAAGGTGTCCAAGTATTTTGATTTCTTTTACTCCAAAGAGACACTTTCTCGGATTAAGTGTCAGTCCGTCTAGTTGGAGACACTTAAAAATGGCCCTCAGTCTTTTTGTATGTTCATCAAATATGTCTGAGAACACTATAATATCATCTAAATAACAAAGACACATCATCCACTTCAGGTGCCCTAAAGAAGATTTGCCATCATCCGTTCAAAAGTTGCTGGTGCATCACACAAACCAAAAGGCATTACCTTAAACTCATACAGGCCCTCAAGGGTGATTAATGCAGTTTTCTCATGATCAGCCTCATCTACTTTGATTTGCCAGTATCTCGAGTACATGTCCATGGTTGAGAAAAACTTAGCCCCCTTCAGACAATCTAGTGTATTGTCAGTTCGTGGAAGAAGGAAACGTCCTCTTTAGTTATCCGATTAAGCTTCCTAATTGACACAAAAGTGCCAACTGTCATCCTACTTCCTAATGAGGATCACTGGTGATGGCCATGGGCTCTGCGGAAGCTCATCATTTTCTCCATCATTTTCTCTCCCTCGTCACGAATTAATTGACGTTCCATTGCTGACACACGGTATGCTCTCTGGCTTATTGGTTGATGATCTCCAGAGCTAATCCGGTGCTTCACTGTCAGTTTGTCCAATTTGATCCTCACCTATAGATTGAAGCATTCAGGGAACTCTTGAAGAATGGCAAGTAGCTTTTTCTGTAGTGAGATCTGGTGATAGTCAAGCTAGAAGATCTTGTCTCATAGTGGTAGCACTAATTTCACCCACAGACTAGGTATGGGAGTTTTCTGACGCTTAGCTGTTCTTCAATTAATGGCTCAGCACTTGCTATGCACATGAGTCTTGGAAGGATCTGTGGTTCTCATCAACAGTTAACTATCCACGTCACCAAATCCATTCTTAAATGAGACAACAGAGGCTGGGATGACCAAGTTATTCTTCAGTGGTATGCTTTTCTTACTTTCCACTACAATATCCATGGGTTGATGCATGGCATGACATGTGATAGTTACCTTTCTAGCGCTGACTGCAGGAATGATCACTTCATTCAGCACATGTAGCCTCCACACACTCGGATGCACATATTCCTGTCCATAGTATCTCATCTCGTCTAGCATAATCTTCGAGTGACCACAATCTATAACTGCCTCAGAAAGTTTCAAAAGGTCCCATCCGAGAATGACGTCATGACTACACTCTTGTAAGATGATGAATTCTAAGGGCTGTGTATGGCCACTTATACCCACACATATGGTACATCTTCCTGTAGGTTTTACGTATTTCCCATAAGCCATCTTCAGCAGAGATGTTTTGTTGTTGACAAATACGGTTTTCTGCAACTGGCGATGGTACTTCTCTGAAATGACTGAATATGATGCTCCCGAGTCCACAAGAGGTTGGGATGGTCAGCCATCCATGAGGATGTCATTTCCTATCATTTTTGTAGTGATTGACGGCAGCCTCACCTCCAACAAATGTCACACCCTTTAGTTTTCCAGGTTATGGCGGCTAGGTGATCGGCTGGAGCTTCTAAACAGTGATGAAGACCTTGTTCAGTGTGTTGGGGAGTGTCCTCTCCAGTGGCTAGCTTGCGGCGATGGCGACCTACATCGTCCTGCACCCACATCTTCTTTGTCATCTTTGTCATCCCGGAGTTGGCGTCGGCTAAGATCGGTCTGCTGTCTTCTGGCATGGGCATCATCAAATATATGACACCTTTCTCGACAACAGCGCACCACATGTCCCAGTTGTCCACAGTGGAAACATACTGGTTGGTTATCCTGGGTCCTCCAGATGCCAGTCTTCCTTGGTGCCCAAACAGGTTCCTCATGCAACATTGTAGGAATGTAACTCTGCCTTGGTCTCGACTTTTTCACCGTTTTAAAGGGAAATGAAGGACGAGAGATTGGGTTCAATGCCTGTTCCGCTTCCTCCCTTATGACCTCTTGAAGTGTCTCGGTTTTTGGCTCACCGTGCAATCCAAGTGCCTTCTCAACTTCATCTCTCACTATCTGATGAAGAACACTTGTGAAATCAGTTGCTTCCTCCATCACAGACATCAATACATTTGGAAGCTGTTCAAACTTCTTGTGTTTAATTCTTTTTAGATGCATTGTCTCGATATACTGGCACCATTATATGAAGTTGTCTGCTGTCGAAACTTCCTTCAGGAGTAGGGCTTGATACATGTCCTCAGCAACACCCTTCATGAGATGTGCAACCTTGTCTTCCTCCTTCATTCTAGGATCCACTATTTTACACAGCTCCAAGATGTCTTGCATGTAGGACGCTGTAGTTTCTCCTGGACACTGTGCCCTGCACTTTAATTTATCTTCAGCCTTCCACTTCTGTTGTCGTGTGTCGCTGAAATACTTCCTAGCTTGTGAACTTCTCCTCGTTGTTCTTATACCATTGCTAGGCAGTACCCTCCAAGTAGAAAAATATGTTAGCCGAACACACGGTGTCATCCCATTTGTTGAATTTGGCTATACGCTCATGTACCTTCTGCCACTTGCTCAAATCTTGGCCATCATCACCAGAGAAGCCGGAAGAATGTCTCATGTGGTGGCACACAGTTGCTGTCATTGTAGCATCCTCTCCTCCTTCTGTCTCTAATAGACTGTGATCTGTTGAATATGGCTTGAACTCTGGTTTCCCACCACGTAAACGGTGGCTCTGTCGCCTGATGGGGGCCACTGTGTCGCTGATAATGTGCCCTATCACAAGTTCCAATACCCGGTGCCTTCACCAGAATAACGTCATGTAGAAGAAGGTGTAATTAGATGAATGACGAGCACTAACTTCACTTAACAAAGGTTTAGTCAGCACTTGCACATAGAAGAGCACGGAGCGAACTGCCTCTGGCCAGAACACATACCGTAGATATACAGCTACAGAACATTCCAGTACAATGACTCTTGAGAATTTGTGGATACTTTTACAATGTACTCGAACCAAATATAAAAATTAAAACTGTACAGTCCAGGTGAGTTTCGAACTCACGACCCTCCATGCAATAGTTCAGTATCATAACCACTACACCACAGTGCTATTCAGTTTTTTGTGCGACAATATTTTTGGCAACAACTGTGAAGCATTTGTTAAAAATGTTGTTTGCTTTTAAGGGGTTTGCCACTTTTTAATTGTTTGTGATAGTATTACATTTTTGCCGGATGGGCTGTGTTCACCAGATTCTTTTTTTTTATGACACTCCACATAGCCTTCCCTTCATTATCTGAATTATAAATGTATCAGTCATTATTTTTGCTGCTCTTATTACTTTTCTTAGTATTTTGGAGTATTTTTTATAGTATACATGTATTTCAAGTGAGGAATTTTTGATTTACATTTTCTTTTCTGGCATGAAATCCTTATTCCCCTGGTGAGCAAGCTGTTTGTTCTAGAATTCCCCCTTATGGTAACAGTTTTCAGTGGGAAGGCAATCTGAAAGAAATAGGTTAGTGTATCAATGAAAATGTTGAATTTTTCATTGATATCATTAATTTTGTAAACCTGTGACCATTTTTCTTTCTGTAATAAGTTGTTGAAGTACTTTACATTATCCTGATTATTCCTTTTACTTGTGGTTCTACAGACATGTTGTTAATAATACTGCCTTTCATTTTTAAGTTTAACATTTAAGCAAGGTGGTCACTAAATCCTGCACTGAAAATTTTTAGTGAAGTATTGTGTAAAATTTTCTTGACTAGAAATTTATCGAAAGCTGTTTTATAAGTTTCCATCACTTGGGTAGCAGCTTTTACTTCAGCCATAAAACAATAGGATGTTGCAAGGTTAAAAAAGGCCTCTGTTTCTACAATTTATGAGAAAATGAATATTGAAGTCACCACAGATTATTAACTCATAATACATTTTATTTGCTTTATTTAGAAATATTTCCATTTTGTCTACAAAAAGTTGAAAATTTCCAGATGGTGAGCAGTAAACTGTAGCAATAACTATGTTGAACAGAATAATTTTTATAGCTTCAGTTACATAATCCTTTTCAACATTTGTTCTGGTTAAGTCAGATCATTAGGGACAGAGCACAAGATTGGTATGACTCAAGGGTGGGGAAGAAAATCAGCCATGCCCTTCCAAAGGAACCATCCCCGCATTTGCCTGGAGTGACTTAGAGAAATCATGGAAAACCTAGATCTGGATGGTCAGACACAGATCTGAACCACCATTCTCCAGAATGTGTCGAGTGTGCTTGTCACTGTGCCACCTTGCTCAGTTGGAGAGTGCTCCATGATATGATGGCTTTTAATGTAAATGTCTTTTTCCTTTGGTACTACTTGTGGCTGTCTCTGCTGGCCTGTGTGGATGAGGATAATTTACTCTATATTCCTTTGAGGCTGTAGAAATATTTCCTTGGCTACCTGGTGCACAACCATGACTTTGTAGGTAGGTGTGGACAATATACCATTTATTAATTTGCATATGCATTTTCTAATACAGGAATTAGTGCTAACTTCAAAGGTCTCTGTCTGTGTAAAGGCATTATTTTTAGTCAACTTTCTTCCAGAGCTGCAGTAATGGAGGTTGCCAAGCTCGAAGCAAGCAACTTAGCAAGCTAAGAGGCACATCTGGTTCCCCATAGGTTGCTTGCTAATGACAATCTCATGTCAGCAGTCATTATAATACTGGTACACACCTCAAAGGTCAGCATCATCCTCATGACTTGGATGGTTGGTCCAAGATCCCTAGTTCCTGTGACAAACAACATTTCATTTCATCAGAAGACCACATAGCGGTTGCAAGAGCATGTATGAAGCTTACACATACAGGAGATGGATAGCACTCACCAGTCCACAGCTCAGGGATTCCATATTCATTAGGCCCATGGCTAGCTGAGAATGTCCCAGTTCCCCGAGATGCTCGCCTTTTGACATAAACCAGGAGGAACATGTAGCTTATCGAACACCATAGACGTGGTAAGTGTCTCCTCTCCCTCACCCTATCAATTTGTTTGTTCTCCAGTCTGTCATAACAATTTCCAATGTTCACCTCAGCAATTATCAATGTTATAATTTTTCTGCACTGAATTCCATTGTTGAAAGTTAGACATGGTAATACACACAGACCATAAATTTTCCTCACTGGTTGCAGAGGAAGTATAGTTTTTGTATACGTTATGAGAAGCACAGCACTCCAGACAATTTTTATTCTTTTTTTTTCTGTGCACCCATTCATTGTATCAAACAGTCCTATGTACAACAACTGATCAACTGGAACTGATCAACTGGTTCCACGACTTCATATTTAACATTTTCTATTTTCTTTTCAGTGTTTTGATTATGCATTATTTCAGTTTACTCAGTTATTGAATTACAAGTGGCCTTCTGAAATTGTGTTGTTAAGTTATTCCATTTATGGCTAAAATTTATCTTCACTAGTAGCTAACATTACAATCTGACTGGCATGCCAAAGGCAGTTCATGTTATGATGCTACCTGGCTGAATAGCGTCATATTAATTCTTTCCATGTGACAGCTAATGAATGTGACTCAATTTACCATTCACTATTCTGACTCTCCTTATTTAAGGTCAAATATGAGAAGGATTTTTGAAACATGAAATGTCACTGTTACAAGTGATGCACTCTGATGTTTATTCACAGTGACAATCCTAGTAAGTTCATCTGACATATCAATAATCATTGTCATTCCATTCCACACTAAAATCTATCACTTCTGTGAACGGACTCATACTGAACTGTTGGAAATTGCTTCAACTCCCTTCCCAGTCATGTGTAACACAGTGGGCCAATAATCCGTTATTGTTAACCAAAGATCTGTGGAAATGATGTGCTACCTACCAGGGAAGCAAATAACTGAAAAGATAAAATAAAAAGTGACATAAAAAGTGACATAAAAACTTCCACAAACATAACATGTGAGGGTAAAAAAGGTACATCCTTTTAGAGGTTTCCAATTATCTCAGGATTTATTGTTGCAACAGTGTAGGTGGAACACATGAAATGATTACATTTGCACATCAATAGAACAAGCTGTTTCGAGGTAGCAGCTATCGACCCATGCTGAAATGCCCATAGACATACATGATGTAACCTCCATGGACAGCATGCAGGTGCAGACTCTTGGGATCCAGTTGATTGTAGAAATGGTGAATACTGTCCTGGGATACTTTATTCCACATCTGATTGATCTGTTCACATAGTTCTGTAAGAGTTGTTGGTTGACAAGTCGCACGAGTGACTTATCGTTCCATCATATCCCACACATGCTCAATTAGAGAGAAGCCCAGACATAGTGCTGGCCAGTGTATCTCCGTGGCATCGTTGTCTGCTGGCCAGGAAAATTGCTGCACATCTTGCACAGTGAATTGAGTTTCACAGACAGCATTATCCTGTTGGAACAACATATCAACTTCCTGTTGCAAGAATGACAAAAGAATGGGTTTAACAACATTCTGCAAGTACCGAATGCTGGTTAGTATCCCCTCCAGAACCACCGTAGGTGAACGAGAGTTGTAGCTTATGAGACCCCAGACCATAAGATCTGAGGTGGGGCAGTGGGTCTTGGATGAATGTACTCTATGAGACAGTGCTCACCAGGTCTACACTACTGTGCAAACAACCTTCACTTGTGTGCACACAGAGTCTGCTTTCATGGCTGAAGACCATGGCACATCATTCCATCTTCCAACTGATCCTCTGACGGCACCAACTGAACCCTAAACATCAATGCTGTGGCATGAATGGAAGATGGACTACAGGTCTGCATGCCCATAGTCCAACTGCTAATAATTGGTTCACAACTGTTCATATTGACATATCTGGGCTCACAAGCCCCCTTATCTGTGCTGTGGTAACTGACCAATCTGCCACTGCTGTCCTTACAATATGATGATCCTTACAGGTGCCTACGCTGTGTGGATATCCAGAACCTCATCTACAGGAGTGAGAATGTTCACAAGACCACTGATACCAACATCATTGCAGAACTGACACAGTATGTCCAACTTGTGTGGCAATTCTCCGAAAGGACCATCCTGCCACTCAGAAGGCCACAATATGATCCCTTATAAGCTCGCACAGTTGGTGCAGGAACCACAAGTGCGTGGTTGTGTGCTTGCTTCACATATTTGCACCACAATGAGTTTTGTAGCTGTAAGCATTCCCTATTAAAGGGTAGTCATAGATGAAGCTTTGGTAACTATGTCACTATGTTATCTGTTGATCGATGACATTGAAACCATTATCAGTATATCTACTATCCCTCAGGTGGCATATGCCATCATCTGATCAAAATCAACACTGTCTTTTCAGCTGTACTATTTTTTTTTTCCTGCAGTGTATATTTCTCCTCCTTTTTCCCCAATACAGAGATCTGAAACTGAGAATAGTTTTGGTGATACACAGCCTCTTTGACTCCTCTTTCAGTTTTGAATTTATCACTTTGTTGATAGAGTATAATTGAAAACCAAACAATTTACTTTTATATCCTTCAGTATACATAGGCTGAATCAAGGTCTCATTTTGCAAGAGCTGTTATTACAGAATTAATTGAACTGACTCAAATGTTTTCACAAAATCTATGAATCCATGGCAAAGCAGAATTCATTTTCATGTCTCCATATTCATTCACAGTTGGAAATACTCCATTAAGCTATACCAACTTCCAAAACCAGCTTGTGCCTTAGTTTAATTAAAATTTGACAATTTTTCATGTTGTTGGTGACAATTTTAATGAACATTTTGCACATTATAGAGAGGGAACTGACAGGCCTACAGTTTATGTTTTGCCTGTCTCCTTCCTAGACTACATTTACATTTTGCATACCCTTCTAAAGTGTGTGACAGAGGGTAGTTCCCACTGTATCACATATCAAGGTTCCTTTTCATTCCACTAAGATGCACATTCCACTCAGTTACAGAGCGTGGGAAGAAATAATGCTTAAACGGCTCAGCACATACTTAATTGAACTACTCTTGTCTTTGCAGTACCTAAAACTGTAAGTACACTCTTGCAGAATATTTGTCTTCTATTTCCACACTCTGTCACAATCTCACATGGGCCAAGCACACCTTTGACCTGACCATTCATTCTTCCCTACTTTATACAGGTGTTAAAAAAAGTGTTAAATACTTTGAGAGGTGATAGTATGCATTGAAACAAGAAAAATAAGTCCAATAAACATATGTCCGGAAATTCATACTTTCCGAGATAAACATTTGGTTACAGGAAGTGCTGTGCGATGTTTTGTTGCAGATATTAGCACAGTTTGTGCATTGGCATTCCATCAAATGTGTTGACAGGGTATTATTATGTCTTACTCAAAGTTCTCTAACCTACCATTAGGTGGTCTGCATCAGTTGTGTAGTTCAAGTCACATTGTAAGCTACATTAGTTTTGTCATGTTTGTGTGCTTTATTGTATAGTACTGTAAACCCTGGGTACGTATCATGGTGTTTCAATCTCTTCCAAATGTGTATTCACTTATGTGTTCACTGTTACTGTACTGTTTTTACATACAAATGTTGAAGTACATTTACATTTTCTCTTTTCCACCACTTGTTAGCAATAGAGCAGACATGGTATTCTGCTATGGTTTAGCAAATAGATGTAGCCTGTGAGGCCGTGCCCTCACACTGAAAAATATCCACAGCACAGAGTTCCCTGTGAAAAACTGTTTGGCAGACTTGTCCAGAATCTGAAGTACACAGGTACCCTTGCACTAGGAAGACTGACAATGGAAGGCCCACACACCTGACACAGAGGAGTGTGTGCTACATTCAGTGGAAGAAACCCCTGCGGTCAGTGTGCAATGCTTAGCAGCAGCAGAAGGTGTATCTCAGTCTAATATCTAGGGCGTACTTCATGAACAACTGCTGTACCCATATCACCTACAGCATGTTCAGGCACTAAGGCCACAGGATCATCATGGAAACGTTGGTTCTGTCAATGGCTGTTGCACAAGTGTGCTGCAGACCCACTGTTCACATCCAAAATTTTATTTACCAATGAGGCAGGGTTCACAAGAGCTAGTGTTGTGAATTTCTATAACCAGCATGTATGGGCTGAAGTAAATCCCCAAGCAATTCAGCCCCATACCTTGGCCCACTCATTCCCAGACCTCAGACCATTAGGCTTTTGCTTATGGGGACATTTCACATATTTGTGTATGCCACACCAATCAACAATGTATGGACACTCAGCAGGTACAACAACAACAACTGGGTATACTTCAAAGGGTGTGTCAATCTTTATGCCAGAGGACTGAGGGGTGCATCATCATCATCATCATCATCATCATCATCAATGGATGCCACGTTGAATACCTCCTGTAAACATTGGTTTCACAGAAAGTATGCATTTCTGGACGCATATTTATTGGACTTATTTTTCTTGTTTCGACACTTATTTTGAACACCCCATATACATCAGTAACCTCCTGTTAGTCTTCAATACTGGTCCCACAATCTTGAATAACAGTCTAAGATGGGATGCGAAAGCGTGTTTTTAAAGCCATTTCTTTTGTCCACTGACTGCACTTTCTGAGTGTTGTACCAGTAAATCAAAGTCTGACATCTTCTTTACCTAGTGCTAAGCATATGTGATCATTCCATTTCATTTTGGAACAAATAATGGCACTCTGGTATTTGTGACAGGCTGATTCCAATTGTGATTCATTGCTTGCAGTCATAGCATACCACTTTTGTGTGTTTTGTGGTGTGCAAAATTTTACATGTCTAAACATTTAAAGCACATTGCAAATCATTTCAATACTTTCAAATCCTGTCAAGATTTCACTGAATATTTGTGCAGATTTTATAAGATAGTACTTCATCACTGTAGCTAATTGCACAACCTGCAAAGGGCTGAGTTCACATTCAGTATTATCCATTGGGTCATTAACATACAGCATGAGCGGTAAGGGTACCAACACACTGGAGATACTTTTTTGATTTTACAACTCTGGTTCTGTAAGACCAAACTGAGGAGCAAATCTCAATTGTCATGGAATGAGTCAGTGTGTGAAATTAACATCAGCAAATTAATAATAGATAAGAAACTTTACACCAATCCTAGACAAATGACAAGCAGCTGAGTATATACTAGCATAATCAACATTACAACACAGGAATTAGCTTGATCTTTTTTTTTTTCAGGTGATGAAATTCTACAGTTTGGATTTGAAAAAGCGAGGATTACAGCTAAGATTTTTTAATTCTTGTGGCAAATCACTGAAAATTGGTGCAGCAAAATACCGCATGCCTTTCTGCACAAATCAAGGAGGTGAGGTCCAAATTCAGATCAGATTTCTGCCTAGTTTGAACTGAGTGAAAGCAGCTAATTCTTGGGAATAAGCTTATACTGTTAATGACAAACAACATTGCAGAAAATATATATTAAGAGGGCTGTGTTAGAATTCCCAAACACCTGAACAGGGGAAACAAGAAGTTTCCAAACTTACATCACTTCTTGCTGGAACTGCCTATTTCTGAACCAAAAATATCCTTTGTGAATGGAAAGAGTTACCCCAAAATATAATCTGTATGTCATAAGTGAATGAAAAGAAGCAAAGTACCCTAATTTTCAGGTTGGACTATCACTTAAAAAAACAACTCAGGTCATAAGCGCCACAGTCACAAACTTAGAACACTAATATGAAAAAGAAAAGAAGTTAAAAGCATCTACACATTAAGCCCAATTGACTGAAGGAAAGAGTGCTAAGAACAAGGACTTCCTCTTGGAGAAAGGTCCACAAAATACACCGCAGAGAAAGTGGAGGTCCCGAACCAAAGATTAAATGCCCTTCGCTATACTGCTATGAAGGATAAAAAGTAAAATTCCATTGACAGCCACGTGTTGTTCGCTAAAATGCCCGATAACTCAGATGGCAAATGCACAGTAGATTGTAAGTGGTTGAAAAAAGAGAACTTTGGTCAGGGAATGATTAACCTTCAAAGGCTGATGCCAAAGAGCACATAGTGGGGGAGGATCACTACTTATCAAATGACTGTGCCCAATATGCCACCTAGCTAAAATGATCTCCCCACAGCAAGAGGCCTGAGAGGAGATCGGCCAAGCTGCTGGGAGAGGTTTAATTCCCCTTAACTTGTTCCCATAAAGAGAAGACCTGTGGCGATGCCAAAGTGACACCACCTGGTGACAGATGGCAAATGGATGGAGATCATCCGAAGGAATGGAAGAGCTAGCAGGCTGAGGCAGGAGGACTGCAGCCTTGGCAGCAGTGACACCAGCCTTGTTTCCTTCAGACAGATGTGACCAGGAATCCACATAAGCATCACAGCAGTGCCCTCAAGAGTGGGCAAATGGAAGCTTTCTTGGACCTGTTGTAGTAAGGGATGGATTGTGTAGAGCACACAGAGAGACTGAAGGACACTGAGAGAATCAAAGCATATGACACAGTTGAAAAACCTGTGTCGCTGGATGCACTGCAGGGCCTGATACAGGGTGAAGAGCTCTGCTGTACATACTGAGCAGTTTCCGGAACCCAATACCAAAAATAGTCAGCGCCAATGATGAAGGCACACCCAACACCTCAGTCAGTTTTGGAATCATCAGTGTATACAAAGGTGCTATTGCTAAGTCACATGCGAAGGTCGAGAAACTTACAGCAATAGATCCAATCCAGAGTAGTTTCCTTAGGAAATGAATGAAATACAAGATGAACAAGAGCTACTGCATTAAGTCAAGGTGGTGAAGGGTTCCACCCACTGGGAACTTGGCAGATAGCATGAAGTTAATCAGCCTGAGCAATAGCTGAAAGTGAACTGCGTGGCAGACAAAAAGGCATGGGTATCTGCTGAGGAGAACATCATGCCAGTATGACCTTGGTAGTTTGGCAGCTTCTGCATAGAGACTCAACAGGGCTAGCATAAAAGGTGCCATTGGCCATATTGATTCCACAATGATGGATTGTATTAAGACAGTGTAAGATACATGGATGCACAGATGAATGAACAAAACACACACAGTCTAGTTTTGAATGGACAAGGGGTCGATACAAATGGAGGAGGGTTGTCCGATCTGCTTCCTGGGAAGTACTGCTTTGGACACATGCGACACTGAGGGATCAAGCACAGCGGGTGGCCAGGCAAGACACGTGGGAGGACCAATAAATTTTTCTATCAAGCATGAGCTCCAGGAATTTCATAGTTTCAGCAAATGGATGAGTAACATGTCGAAGATGTAAAGACATTGGAAGAAATGCATTGTGCTGCCAGAAATTCATACAAACCATTTTGTCAGTGGCAAAGCAAAAGCCATTGTCAACACTCCATGAGTGCAGGTGATCAAGACATTATTGAAGACATCATTCAAGAAGCCAATTCCATGGAGAACTGCAATAGATCATCAAAAGAAAGGGAACCAGAGATGTCTGGTGGGAGACAGGCCATAATAGTGTTAACCGTTATGGCAAAGAGGATGGTGCTCAGGACAGAGCCTTGAGGCACTCTATTCTCCTGGATAAAGGTGTCTGACAAGGCCGAACCAACACATACCTTGAAAACTCAGTCTTTTAAGAATTCCTGAAGGATGCAGGGCAAGCAGCCTCAGAAGCCACATATGTATATGGTCAGAAGGACACCAGTCCTCCAGCAAGTGTCATAGGCTTTCCCTAAATCGAAAAACATGGGCATAGTCTGGTATTTCTACAGAAACCCACCCATGACATGGACTGACAAAGAGACAAGATGGTCAACTGCAGAACGGCACATTCAAAATCCAAAATGTGCAGTAGTTAGTAGATTGTGAAATTCGAGCCACCATACCAACTAGCCATGTGTAATATGTTCCATCACCTTGCAAACAAAGCTGGTAAGAGAAATGGAGCAGTATCTAGAAGGAAGGTGTTTGTCCTTATGGTGCTTAGTTATGGATATGACAGTGGCTTCACACCAGCATCTGGGAAACAGGCCACTTAACCAACTGGGGTTGTATGTACGAAGGAGAAAGGTGCTGCAACATCTGAATATGAACATCATCCGGTTCTGGAGTGGAAGATCACGATGAAGTCAGAGCATGATGTAGCTCCTTCATAGTAAGGTGGCATTGTAGCATTCATGATTTTGAGAGGAGGAAGGCATCGCCCAAGCCACCTCCATTCATTTCCAAGGGAGGAAGGCGTGGTGACAGTGAGTGGAGCTTAAAATCTTCACAAAATAGGAGACTAAGGTGTTGGAGATAGCAATAGGATGTACAATGACATCATCTGCTAGTCAGGCTGGAAATTGGGGACAGGACCTTGGTCCCTGAAAGCAGACAAGGTTGCCCCACATGATGGAAGAGGGAGTGAAATTGTTAAAAGAGCTAGTAAATGAAATTAAGCTAGCTTCTTCGCTATCTCGAAAAATGCGATGGCACCTGCTTGTTGGATCTAATGCCATGAACATTCCATTGGAGGTGAGTCATAATGGGGAAAGGGGACGAGGGAATAAATGAAGGGTTGTCACCTTGGTGGCTGCCAACTGCCAGCCTTTGAAGACCCAATACTAAAAGGTGTAGTGGCTGGAGCATCCTGATCCATGAGACCTACAGAGGTGTTGGTATTCTCCCTGAGTCTTTCTGCGGATTCCAGGGCAGAAAAATGGTAGGCAGTGCGCAGCAACACTGTTGAAGAGGATCTCTGAGTTGGAGAAGAGAAGACAGTTTGTCTTTGTTTGATTTCTTAGAGCCACTGTGGTTGTCAGATGAAGACTCAGATGTTTGTTGGCTGGAGGGATGTAAGAAGTCTTCGCGGGAGTGATCCTTTTGTTCTTTCCAGCCTGCTGGTTGTGAAGGAGGTAATTTCACCACTGGGTGCGAAGATTTGGTGGCTTGTTGCACATCTGGAGGAGAAGGAGATGGGGATGCTATTGTGATACTGGGTGATTTTACAACTGCAGTGCTGAATTTGAGGTCGCAAGTCTGAGTGGCCGTGTCCTTTGTGGAGTGAGATGTAGCAAGCACAGTACTATTAGTGCCAGATGGTAAAATGCAGGGCTTTCGACTAGCCAAAAACTTGTGAGTGACAGGGCAAGGTCTCCTGACCAACCCACTCATCGAGATACATGGGACATTCTCAAGGTGAGGCTGCATGGCTGCCATTGCAATTGATACAGCAGGTAGGAGGAGGCAGGCAATCACATTAGTGAGCATCCCTACCAAAAATACACATTTGGCCGTGTTTTGACAGGACATGTGAGTATGGTTGTAACATTGACACTGGTAGCAATGCATTGGGTTTGAAATGTACAGTCAAACTGTGATGACTTCATAACCTGCTTTGATCTTTATGGAAGCACTACTCAATCGTATGTGAGAAAAAGAGTGCATGCAGGCATTAAAGAAATTTGTGGTAAGGACTATGGGACCAAACTTTGATCTTTATGGAAGCACTACTCAATCGTATGTGAGAAAAAGAGTGCATGCAGGCATTAAAGAAATTTGTGGTAAGGACTATGGGACCAAACTGCTGAGGTTGGTCATCAGTCCCTAGGCTTACACACTACTTAATCTAACTTAAACAACTTACGCTAAACACAACACACACCCATACCCAACCATACCCAAGTGAGAACTCGAATCAGCCTTTTGAATTACCCGATGGACTGCAGTGACACCCTGATCAGAGAGAGAAGTTTAGATTTCTCCCTCATTCAGACAAACAAGCAGCCAAGTGTAAATAACAGCATTCGATGGGCCTCGACACAAACAGAATAGCCACAAAGGATCCAAGCTATAAGGAGCTGTTGGGCTTGAAAATCACAATTGGTCTCCATAAGCAAAGTTCCATTATGTAAACAAGAGCAGGATTTCACAGGGCCTGCAACTGCATCAATATCTTTCTGAATAATAAATGAATTAACTGTAGCAAAGGACTGACCTCCTTCAGTATGTGATACCATGAGGAACAGAGGTGCGGCTAGGAGATTCTTTGAATCTTTAGCCTCATCCCATTTAAGTTTAGTAGATATAGTCGGGGGCTCCTCCACCTCAGGTGGTCGTTCACACCTCAGGTCATACCTCTCAAACTCCTGATAGAGGGACCAATTGGCATTTTGGGAAGGTAACATCTCAGGCAACCATCCCTCCCTGGGCCTGGCCTGTATAAGGGGGCACATAAGAACCATATTTGTCAACCTGTGGTTGGAAATTATGTGTTACTCAGTTACCTGTTACATGTCAAACATGTGGGCCACACTTCAGGAGTGCAAAAAGAGGATGATGAAACCTAGAGGAACCTCAAATGCCAAAGTGGAGGAAGGGCAGCAGATTATGAATGAAGAAAGAAAGATAAAACAGATGAGGGACTGTTTGGGTGGTAGGCTATTAAGACCTCAAAACGTATTTCCAAAAATATCCCAGATGTGTTCCCCAAGGGAGGGGAAAAAGAAATGCAGTAGGATAGATATGCCGCATGGAAAGGGAAGATGTGCTGCAATGGCTGGGGCCCCGTGGTAGCCAAGCACAAATTCACCAAAGAGTGGTGAGGCTCCGGGGAGGGAGTGGGGAGGGTAGCGGTCGGCTTTCCATGTATATGAGCACTTAGCAATTTGAATTGTTCAGACTCACCAATCATATGCCCAGCATGTGTAATCAAAAGGTCAGTTTTAGTTGAATTGGGTGTTAAAAGCTATAAAAACTGAGTCTTACTGCTATTTATCATCAACTTATTTTCTACAAGCCATGAACTTAACTCTTGAATTGCACAGTTTGATACATTAACTTGCACTCAACACCCTTCACTACCAAGCTACTGTCACCAACAAATGAACACTTTTAGAATCACTTGTCATATTACCAGAAATAATAGCAGTCTCAGCACTGACTTCTGGCACACACTCCACTTAGTCAGAAACCACCCATACCCAGATCTAGAGACATGTTCCCCAAGCAGCAGTACACTGTTCCCCACCCCTGCCCTGATACCCCTCCCCACCCCAAGTTGCCTCCTTATCTCCACATCCACACTAAAGAGCTGCTCCCATAAAGTGTAATTACTATCCACAGTCCAGCCTCAGTAGCCAGTGACAGTGACAGTGGTCATGAATCTGTGCGTTTGGCTTTTGTGTGTGTGTGTGTGTGTGTGTGTGTGTGTGTGTGTGTGTGTGTGTGTGTGTGTGAGTGTGAGTGTGTGTGTGTGTGTTTCCTATTTTCAAAAAGGGTCTTTTGGACAAAAGCTTAAATGTATAGCAACTTCATGCCTGTCCATGACTCAAAGTCTCCTCTATATAGTGAGCAGCAATCTATCCTTTTCATAAGATTGTTGTCAAAGAAGCTTTGAATACTTACATCAAACAATGGAAAATTCAGGATGGAATTTAACAATATTATGAGGAGGCAAGTTGCTACTCACCATATAGTTCAGATGTCGAGTCACAGATAGGCACAACAAAAAGAGTTTCATGCTTAAAGCTTCTGGCCAATGGCCTTTGCAACCCACACACACACACACACACACACACACACAAACTGCAGTCTCAGGCAACTGGAACCACACTGCACGCAGCAGCACCAGTGCATGATGGGAGTAGCGACTGGGTGGTGGTAAGGAGGAGGCTGGGGTGGGGAAGGGGACGGATAGTATGGCAGGGATGATGGACAGTGAAATGCTGCAGGTTAGATGGATGGAAGGGGAGAGGTGAGGAGGGGAGGGCAAGTGGCAGAAAAGGAGAGAAAAAGAGAGAAGGAAAAAAGAGGAAAAAACTGGGTATGATGGTGGAATGACAGCTGTGTAGTGCTGGAATGGGAGCAGGGAAGGGGCTGGATGGTTGAGGACAGTGACTAACGAAAGTTGAGGCGAGGAGGGTTATGGGAGTGCAGGATGTATTGCAGGGAAAGTTCCCACCTGCGCAATTCAGAAAAGCTGGTGTTGGTGGGAAGGATCCATATGGCACAGGCTGTGAAGCAGTCACTGAAATGAAGGATATCATGTTTTGCAGCGTGTTCAGTAACAGGGTGGTCCACTTGTTTCTTGGCCGCAGTTTGTCAGTGGTCATTCATGTGGACAGACAGCTTGTTGGTTGTCCTGCCTGCGTAGAATGCAGCACAGTGGTTGCAGCTTAGCTTATAGACAACATGACTAGTTCCATAGGTATCCCTGCCTTTGATGGGATAGGTAGTGTTAGTGACCGGACAGGAGTAGGTGGTGGTGGGAGGATGAATGGGACAGGTCTTTCATCTAGGTCTATTACCGGGGTATGAGCCCTGAGGTAAGGGATTGGGAGCAGGGGTCATGTAAGGATGGACGAGTATATTGCGTAGGTTCGGTGGAAGGCGGAATACCACAGTGGGAGAGGTGGGAAGGATAGCAGGCAGGACATTTCTCATTTCAGGGCAAGATGAGAGGTAATCGAAACCGGAATGCTCCTCTGTGGCCAGACAGTGGGACTTTAGGGAGGTGGTGGGAGACTGGAAAGATAAGGCGTGGGAGATTTGTTTTTGTACAAGGTTGGGAGGATAATTACGGTCAGTGAAGGCTTCAGTGAGACCCTCAGTATATTTCGAGGGGGACTGCTCATCACTGCAGATGCAATGATCATGGGTGGCTAGGCTGTACAGAAGGGACTTCTTGGTATGGAATCTTATGGCAGCTGTCGAAGTGGAGGTATTGTTGGAGGTTAGTAGGTTTCATATGCACGGAGGTACTGATGTAGCCATCTCTGAGGTGAAGGTCAACATCTAGGATGGTGGCTTGTTGGGTTGTGTAGGACCAGGTGAAGCAAATGGGGGAGAAATAGTTGAGGTTCTGGAGGAATATGGATAGGGTGTCCTCACTTCGATCCAGATAGCAAAGATGTCATCAATGCATCTGAAACAGGTGAGGGGTTTAGGATTCTGGGTTTTTAGGAAGGATTCCTCTAAATGGCCCATGAATAGGTTGCCATAGGATTGTGCCATGCAGGTGCCCACAGCCGTACCCTGGATTTGTTTGTAGGTAATGCCTTCAAAGGAGAAGTAATTGTGGATGAGGATATAGTTGGTCATGGCGACAACGAAGGAGGTTTTTGGTTTGGAATCCATTGGGCATTGGGAAAGGTAGTGCTCAATAGCTGTAAGGCCACGAGCATTAGGAATGTTAGTGTACAGGGAGGTGGCATCAATAGTGATGAACAGGGCATTTTGTGGTAAAGAGACAGAAACTGTGGAGAGTCAGTGGAGGAAATGGCTGGTATCTTTTATGTAAGAGGGTAGGTTCTGGGTAATAGGTTGAAGGTGTTGGTTTACAAGAGCAGAGATTCTCTCAGTGGGGGCACAGTAACCGGCCACAATGGGGCGTCTTGGGTGTTTAGGTTTATGGACTTTAGGAAGCATGTAGAAGGTAGGAGTGTGGGGAGTGGTAGAGGTGAGTAGAGAGATGGACTCTGGGGAGAGGTTCTGGGATGGGCTTAAGGACTTGAGTAGTAATTTGATATCCTGCTCGATTACTGGAATGGGGTCACTGTGGCAAGGTTTGTAAGTGGAAGTATCTGACAACTGGTGGAGTCCTTCCGCCACGTAATCCTTGCAGCTCAGAACAACATTGGTGGAGCCTCTGTTCACAGGTAGGATTATAAGGTCGGGATCAGTTTTTAGATGGTGGACTGCAGTTCTTTCTGTGGATGTAAGGCTACTCTGCATGTTGAGGGATTTGAGGAATGATGGTGAGGCAAGGTTTGGGGTTAAGAAATTCCAGAAAGTTAACAGGGATTGGTTTGAGGGCAAAGGGGGGTGGATCACGATTGGATGGAAGAGTGAAGTGAGTTAGGCAAGGTTCAATATTGGTCTTTGGTTGAGTCCGATAGGTAGGGTTGGTGACGAAAGTGTTTCCACTATGGGGACCAGGAGAAGGAAAGAAGGTCTTTAACAAGTCCTGCATAATTAAATTTGGGAGTGGGGCAAAAGGTGAGGCCTTTGGAAAGGAGTGATATTTCTGTGGGGCTATGATGATGATGATGATGATGATGATGATGATGATGATTTGGGTTGGGGTGCTTGACATCATGGTCATCAATGCCCTGATGAAAAGTCAGCATGAAATCTCATGGGTGGGGACTCTTAACATTGGCATCAGTATCTGTGAGGATGGTGGGCAGATCTCCAGTGAGACTGTGGGCTGCCCTAGTATCAATATACAGGACACACATAGCCATAATATGCTGAACTGAAAGTGGCATGCCACAAACTTCACAGAATGGTGGATACTCCCACCAGAGGAGGAAGCCATGTGTGAAAGGGCTATGCCTGATGCGCAGTCTGGTAAGCAAAACCTCCTTCCAGTGGTGAGGCCGACACGAAGTCCGCCAAGCCGTTGTGGTCAATTTGAGCAACCGCAGTTTGTTGTCTGACACCTGCAACCATTCAGTCTCCAGCTGGTGCATGATGCATCTGTCAGAAAATGAGATAATGGCATATAACAGTATGGGACATTGATGGACAGCACCATCTCAGCATGTTTCCTTGGCAGCTTTGTCAGCCATGTCATTACCCTGTATCTCAACGTGGCCAGGTACCCAGCAAAAGATTACCTCCTTGCCACAGCACTGGAGCTGATGTAAGGAGTCATGGATGAGCTGAATCAGCAGGTCTACTGGATATATTTGGTGAAGTGCTTGCAGTGCACTAAGAGTCAGAACAGACAAGAAAACTTGTACAGTGTGGGGCTAAGGCTTCTGGAGGAAAGATTCATAACTGTGTGGTGTAGTAGGTCTATGAGACAGGGTTTGTCAGCTATGAGGGGGCATGGGGGAGGTTTGAAGGTTGTTGTAGAGGTTGTGGACAGTGGTGCTCCAAGGCGGGAGTAGGAAGTGAGCAGAGTGGAGAGCTTTTTGAGGTGGCGTTGTGCATGTTGCTCAAGTCCCAGCGGGGCAAGTGTTTCAATGTGTGTTATGGGTTCCAGGAATTTGTGATTGCACAGCAGGAGAATCTTGGGGATGGAGAGAGGGTACTGCAAGGAGGTTTGGGCTTGATTGATATGGTTTTGCAAGACTATGTTGGGGAGGGCTAAGGATTGCTGGAATTTGAACAGGTGGAGGTCATTGTGGAAGGAAGGGTGGCGGCCAGAGATGGGTAATTTGATGGCAGGGCCATTAATTAGGGGGGATTTCATGAGACAAGCAACAATGCAGGAACAGTATGTGGGACTGGGATCTGGCTAGGGATAAGGAGACTTTTCTGCATTGACACAGATGAAAGGAGCAATGATCCATGGTGGTGGAAAAATGCAAAAAATTACATAAATAATGCAGAATAATGTCTCAAAAAAACCGCAAAAATACACCCAAATACATGTGAAAATATACAAAAAGGTTGAAATGGATGCAAAAGGGGAATCAAGATGAAATCTGAGGGAGACAACGATGTGTGTGGATAGCAGAGCTGAGGAAGTATAAGTATGATGAATGGGGATGGTAGATGTGACTGGATGATGGAATTAGTGGGTGCGAACTAGGATAGAATGAAGAAAGTGTTGGAGGAGGGGGGTGTGGGGGGGGGGGGGGGTTCAGAGGATGAGATGAGATACACTCCTGGAAATGGAAAAAAGAACACATTGACACCGGTGTGTCAGACCCACCATACTTGCTCCAGTCACTGCGAGAGGGCTGTACAAGCAATGATCACACGCACGGCACAGCGGACACACCAGGAACCGCGGTGTTGGCCGTCGAATGGCGCTAGCTGCGTAGCATTTGTGCACCGCCGCCGTCAGTGTCAGCCAGTTTGCCGTGGCATACGGAGCTCCATCGCAGTCTTTAACACTGGTAGCATGCCGCGACAGCGTGGACGTGAACCATATGTGCAGTTGACGGACTTTGAGCGAGGGCGTATAGTGGGCATGCGGGAGGCCGGGTGGACGTACCGCCGAATTGCTCAACACGTGGGGCGTGAGGTCTCCACAGTACATCGATGTTGTCGCCAGTGGTCGGAGGAAGGTGCACGTGCCCGTCGACCTGGGACCGGACCGCAGCGACGCACGCCAAGACCGTAGGATCCTACGCAGTGCCGTAGGGGACTGCACCGCCACTTCCCAGCAAATTAGGGACACTGTTGCTCCTGGGGTATCGGCAAGGACCATTCGCAACCGTCTCCATGAAGCTGGGCTACGGTCCCGCACACCGTTAGGCCGTCTTCCGCTCACGCCCCAACATCGTGCAGCCCGCCTCCAGTGGTGTCGCGACAGGCGTGAATGGAGGGACGAATGGAGACGTGTCGTCTTCAGCGATGAGAGTCGCTTCTGCCTTGGTGCCAATGATGGTCGTATGCGTGTTTGGCGCCGTGCAGGTGAGCGCCACAATCAGGACTGCATACGACCGAGGCACACAGGGCCAACACCCGGCATCATGGTGTGGGGAGCGATCTCCTACACTGGCCGTACACCACTGGTGATCGTCGAGGGGACACTGAATAGTGCACGGTACATCCAAACCGTCATCGAACCCACCGTTCCACCATTCCTAGACCGGCAAGGGAACTTGCTGTTCCAACAGGACAATGCACGTCCGCATGTATCCCGTGCCACCCAACGTGCTCTAGAAGGTGTAAGTCAACTACCCTGGCCAGCAAGATCTCCGGATCTGTCCCCCATTGAGCATGTTTGGGACTGGATGAAGCGTCGTCTCACGCGGTCTGCACGTCCAGCACGAACGCTGGTCCAACTGAGGCGCCAGGTGGAAATGGCATGGCAAGCCGTTCCACAGGACTACATCCAGCATCTCTACGATCGTCTCCATGGGAGAATAGCAGCCTGCATTGCTGCGAAAGGTGGATATACACTGTACTAGTGCCGACATTGTGCATGCTCTGTTGCCTGTGTCTATGTGCCTGTGGTTCTGTCAGTGTGATCATGTGATGTATCTGACCCCAGGAATGTGTCAATAAAGTTTCCCCTTCCTGGGACAATGAATTCACGGTGTTCTTATTTCAATTTCCAGGAGTGTACAATACTGTGTGGCACTGGAAAGGTGTGGGAGTAAACACGCAAAAATATGGGAAATGACGCTGGGGAGTGATCAGTTTGAAAGTACAGGATTAATTATATCAGCGGGAGTAATGTGGAACATAAGATACTGCACCAACAATCAGCGTGGTCTTATAGCCATCTGTTGTGCGCAACTGAGACGGCTGATACAGTGTGGCTCATAAGTAGAGCATGCAGTGTGGTTTGTAAGATGACAAGAGAAACACAATAAAGAAGAGAAAGAGGACAAACATTGAGTATAGTGATGCAAAAGAAAATAGTAACAAAGGAGAACAGCACAGGGTTAGGGTCAAAGAAAAGCCATCAGCAAAAATCAAACAATGGAAAATCTAGAATGGAATATAACAACATTATGAGAAGGAAAGTTGGTATGCACTATATAGTGGAGATGCTGAGTCACAGATAGGCACAACAAAAAGTGTTTCACACTTAAAGCTTTCGGCCAATGGCCTTTGTCAAAAAAACACACACACACACACACACACACACACACACACACACACACACACAAATGCAACTTGTACCATTTTCTCTCAGTTGTTTATTACAGTGTCATTTGTTGTCATAACTAATGAAATGTGACACTTCATTTACACTAGTTCTTCATTTCATATTGTTTTCCATCATTTCTCTAATCAAATTTATAATATACCTTCTCACATCCTCTCAAAAACATTTCCAAACAGTTTTGTTTAACAGGTTTCTTGTGCTGTACATTTTTGCAGCAGCTGTATATAAGTTACCGAAGTTCAAAACAAAATGCCTTTTGTTTGCTGCACAGTTTTTTTAATTTTGTTTAATTCAAAATAATTATCTTTCTATTATCATTGTTTTACACTCCCAGCTTTTCTTTAATAGCTTCAGTGTTCCATTTCTTTTAATTCGTTTTCTTAACACCTACAATATCTTTTGCTGTTTGCCTACACACCTTTATTAAACAACTGCTTCTTTCGTGTGTGTCTATTTTCTCCACTTTTCCAAGAAACTAACTTACTGAATAATTTCATCTAGCTTACCTCTCCATTATTTAATGAATTACGATAATCCAAATTTCTGGTATTTCCTAATGAGGTTGTTTCTTTTTGGTATTGTGTCTATGTTGATTTTGAATCTTACTAATAAAAAACCAAACAGTGGAAAATCTTTCTATCCTTTTCATAATATAATCAACGATTATTTGAAATTAAAAATGGTTTAAGACTGTCACATCATATAGTTTCCTTAATGTTTAAAGAAATATTAATTTTTAGTTTCATTTTGGCCTTAACAACTCCATTTTCTATTTGTTTCTTCTGTACAAATATGTTAAACACATACATGTTTTCCTCTTCACAAGTTCTAATACACTAATGTACAACCTCTGTCATTCCTACTACCACACTCAAAATTAGCACTCAGTATGGTTCTATAGTTTGTATCTTACTTCTGCATTGCTGGACTCCATTACAGGGAAAGTGCAGTCAGTCTACAAAGGAGACTGCTTACAAATCACTTGTATGACTGGTTCTACAATATTGCTCAGGTGTGTGTGACCCATACCAAATAGGGCTAATAGGGAATATTGAACATATACAGAGAAGGGCAGCACAAATGGTTACTGGTTTGTTTGATCCATGGGAAAGTGTCACAGAGATAGTCAAGGAACTAAACAGGGAGACTCTTGAAAATACATGTAAACTATACCAAGAAACTCTATTAATAAAGTTGCAAGAAATGGCTTTAAAAAACGAGACTAGGAATATAATACAATCATCTACATATTGTTCATGTATGGGCCTTGAGGATAAGCTTAGAATAATTACTGCACATACACAGGCATTCAAAGAATCATTCTTCCTGCACTCCAAATATAAATGGAATGGAAAGAAACCCTAATAACTGGTACAGTGGGATGTGCCCTCTCCCATGTACCTCACAGTTGTTTGAAGAGTATAGATGTAGATGTAGATTAGTATGTGGAAAAAATAGATTCGGTCTCCATGTCATGTATTTTCATTCAACTCTCAACATTTTGTTCAAGTAACCTTTAATGGCTGTAATACCCTTTTTAATTTTTTCCGATTTTCATTTAAGCCAACATTTGAACTTTCTGCCCGATTTCCCCTACAATGCAATGTATGTTCAAGTATTACCAATTCTTATGACACTCCTGATAGTCCTACTACATCATGTTTGATATTATTTAACTTCTCTTCCAACTCCACTAGCCTATATTCAGAATCAAAACTTATTTGTCATAAATAACAAGTAATAATAAGAGTTCCATTTCTAAGGACCATATGTGGCAGTAAGGTCTTTGACATCCTTCCCTATTCATGTTGCATTGTCCTGTCATCTATGTGAACCAAACTAAACCTAAGCAAAGTACTACTCGCACCAGTCTCCGCCCAGTCCTGAGTACTTCTAAATTTCAGAGAGTGGGATTGTAGACTGTAGATGGGATCAATGTTACCACTTCACAAACTGACCATGTAGCAACTGAGCTCTCAAGTCTCTAGCCAATATTGTCACTTCTAAGTCGATTAGTCTTTGTGCTACTTGTAAAGCATTCAATTCCAGGGTTGCAGACAATGACTCGCCACACTGCCTGCCATAAGCATTGATGGGCAGCTCATCAATGTTTGTTCTTCACAAACCTATCAATCAAGGTATATAATCTAAGGGTACTAACAGACGGATGTGAGAATTGGACATTGGGAGCTACCATTCTGGCTTCCTCAATATTCAGTATGACGTAATTAAGGGCTCATCCCTCAGGTCTTAGTTGTCATGTTTTGCAGCCGTATTCCCTTTTTATTCCCAGTTTCATGTCTGATAACTACGGGTAATATCTCAAAGTGGATAAAAATGGCATTTTTACATTAACACAGATGAAGTACATTAACACAGATGAAATTCCCACAAGGAAATTATTTTTATATCTTGTAGTTTTTTGTATTTTTATTGGTCATATTTCCTACAAAAAGCAGTTTATACATAAGATAACATATATGTATATAAGTGCAAGATGTTACTATGCACACACATTTAAAATTACAAATAATTCATACATTTAGATATTCTTCAGTGGAGTAAAAGCAGTGATACAGTAAACATGACTTTAAAGATTTTCCAAAGGGTTTGACCCCAGTATTTGCTTTTGCATTTTCAGGAAATTTGTTACAAAGTTTAACTCCTATGTGGGAACTACTGTTTTGGCACATGAAAGCACATGTTAGCTTTTATTTTGTCTGATAAACTGATCATGAATATCACAATTTTTTCCCTAACCTATTACATTTATTTTAAAAGATATAAGTTAGTTAGTTAGTTGGCTGCGTGTTCCATTGATCAATCGCATGGTATGGCAGCTGTTATGATGTGGAACATGTGAAGTGCATAAGAAATGCACATATGATACAAGATTTATATATATATTTTACAGTACAGTGTTAAAGATTAATATTTCTATTACTTACCCCATTCCCCTAAATGACACAATATGCATATACTATATTAATATATTTATTTATTGCTATTCAAGAATTCATCTGTGGTATAGAAGGAGTTGTCAAGGAGATATGATTTCAATTTATTTTTGAAGCTATTACTGCTGTCTGTTAGACATTTGCTTTCCTCATATATATATATATATATATATATATATATATATATATATATATATATATATTTTTTTTTTCTTTAAATATGTCTGCTTGTGTCTGTATATGTGTGGATGGATATGTGTGTGTGTGCGCGCGAGTGTATACCCGTCCTTTTTTCCCCCTAAGGTAAGTCTTTCCGCTCCCGGGATTGGAATGACTCCTTACCCTCTCCCTTAAAACCCACATCCTTTCGTCTTTCCCTCTCCTTCCCTCTTTCCTGATGAGGGAACAGTTTGTTGCGAAAGCTTGAATTGTGTGTGTATGTCGACCTGCCAGCACTTTCATTTGGTAAGTCACATCATCTTTGTTTTTTATATATATATATATATATATATATATATATATATATAAAAAAACAAAGATGAGGTGACTTACCGAACAAAAGCGCTGGCAGGTCGATAGACACACAAACAAACACAAACATACACACAAAATTCAAGCTTTCGCAACAAACTGTTGCCTCATCAGGAAAGAGGGAAGGATGATGAGGCAACAGTTTGTTGCGAAAGCTTGAATTTTGTGTGTATGTTTGTGTTTGTTTGTGTGTCTATCGACCTGCCAGCGCTTTTGTTCGGTAAGTCACCTCATCTTTGTTTTTATATATAATGTTTCCTTCCATTATATTGATATATATATATATTAATCCCTTTCTGTGCAAAAGATGGGTTAAGTAAAGGATAGTGTAACTCTCTTTCTTCTGGTGGTATAATCATGAATGTCACTGTTGTAAAAACTGGACCATGTCATTGAGAAATTTCATTAGTGAGTAAATGTACTGTGAGGCTGTTATAAGAATTCCAAACCTTTTAACAAGATGCCTCCAAGATGTGCGACTATAAACCGTACACATTATTCTAACCACTTTCTTTTGAGGAATGAATACTTCTTGTCTAAGTGTTGAGTTACCCCAAAATATTATTACGTATGACATCAGAGAGTGAAAGTATGCAAAGTATGTTACTTACTAATTTCTATATCCTCAGAATTGGAAATTATTCTGATTGCAAAAGTTGCTGAACCTAGTCACTTTAGAAGATCCAAAGATTCTCATCTATATGTACACCCAAAAACTTAGTATGCTCTAACCTGTCTACTGACTTCTGTTGATGTGCTATATTTAATGAAGGACCTGTACTTTCTTGCAGCAGAAAATTGGATGTACTGTGTTTTTTCAAAGTCTAGAGCAAGCCAATTTGCAGAAAACCAATTAATTACTTTTCCAAAGACCTTATTTGTATCACTTTCAATTGGAGTTTCTTTTTCTGGATTAATAATCATGCTTGTATCATCAGCAAACAATGTCAATTCAAGGACATCATCTTCATGACAGTGGCTTTTATAAGTTTTTTATTACACTATTGCAATTTCGGCCTTAGGCCATTATCAAGTGCTGATATTATGGCTTTAAGCCATGTCAATGTAATCTAAGCCGACACATTTGTATGTTGTTGTCAATACTGTTGAATACATTCATTACATTGTTACACAGTGTGAGCACATGTATTCAAACATTGTAAAACAACATAATCTGTAAGTGAACATCTTCGGGTCATTAGTCACAAATGCATTAGACCACAGCTCCACAGCTGCAGACTACTATGTAGTGCACCCCTGACCTATTAAGAGGCATCCTACAATTCTCTACCCCATAGCACAGGTTGAAAAATCTGCATCCATCACAAAATTATTTTAGCCCCCACTTTAAGTCTTCTATTTAGCTCGAGACCAGATAATCTCAATTGGTTCTGGGAATAATGCTTAAAAACATTATCTCTGCTTTCTACCTCCCCCCCCCCCCCCCCCACACACACACAAACGAGGGCAGCTGTCTTCAGCAATGCAGTCAGCTACATGCACAAACTAAGAATGGCCTCTAAACACAGACAACAGGCATTATTTGTGCCAATGTGAACCACAATTTGCAGCTAGCTGCACCAAATGCACTCGATAGCCGCTGTCAGAGCCACCTCCATATACTGAACAAAACCCCTGGCTAACATATACACTGGACACTAGCCTTGCTTCCTGAGCTGCCTACTATTTCCCTTAAGGGGCTCAATGACCTACCTAACATTGGAGATTACAATGACCATCAAACTCACTCGCTGCACTTGTTTGGACCTTTGAGGAAGAGGTTCCCCATGCTGGCTTGGATATACTTTCAGTTGTGGGCAAGACTTCAAACCTGTTTTAAGGCATAAGGGGACAGCTGTGTTTCCAATGTTTGGGACCCACTCTTGCTTTCCACTCAGAGATTCACATCCTTCACACTAAGATGAATGTGAACTGAACAAATGGAAGGCATTGAAACAATAGGGATTCCAGATGACACTATAGGTGTCATGTGCCTCAATGTCATTACAGCCCTGAGTATGAGCCTGAAGTCTACTGACCATGGCCAAATCAGCTTCCAACTATTTCCAGACAGTGACCAATTCTCCCTGCATCTGTAGTCATATTTAGTCTATCTTTCATTTCTATCTATCTACAGAATAAGAAATATAACACTAAAAAAGCAGTCATAGACGCAGCCTATGAACTGCTACTGCATTGCTACTGCCTACGGCTAGACTATTGTCAGATCACAAGCTGTAGATGCTCCAAACTACATAAACACATCAGAAAACTTATAAGACATTGGAAACATAGATATTACTCATTTCTTCACAGAAGCATAGGGGAAAATAGTAAATGTTTTGTGGATATAGGCACTACCGTTGTTTAATTTGCACATGTGCTAATGCCATCTAGCCATTCATCTACAAGCCTATGAATTTCCCCATGTAAAGCTTCATTTAGTATGCCCACTGATTTCTATTTATATTACATTAAGTAATTTGTGTATGTGTCCTGAACAGCATAGAACGAATTTTTTTTTAATAGCATTATAAGAGTTAACCTGTGAGGGCAGATTCAGAGTCACATCTATCTAGTACAGTTAGTAAGAGGATTACCCATATAAGACAAGGCTCCAGGTTTGAATTCCAGCTTGGACCATAGTTTTAATATTTCAGGAAGTTCGCTCAAGCTAAACTGTTTGTCATGGACCAATTGTGTGCTTGTTATGCTGTTCTCTAAACCCTGTCAGACTGACGAGTTAAGCCCTTTAACAGCATGCATATGGGTATATCATAAGTAAATATCTCAGTTTTTCAAAAGTCCTTCAATCATTTATGAAAGTCAAAAACAGGAGCAGACCATGTAACGAATGTTGGGATACACCATATTTATTGTTTCTTCTCCAGTCTGAAATTAGTTTTATTTTTGTGCTACTTGTTAACATGACCTTTATCTTCTCTTCTTATTCTCGTCTTCTCTTAAGATATGATTCCATTCATGCAAGGGGAATGTCTTTAATGCTTGAAAATTTTAATGTTGCCAATTGAATCTTATGATCTACATAATAAAGACTTTGGCAAGGTCACAGACAATAATAAAATGGAAATTCTTCTTTGGGTCTACCAGAGCTGAGTGTGGGAGATCATATATTACTATGGCAATAGAAATTCCTCTATGAAATCCGATGTGAAGAGTCGTTAAAAGATTATCTTCAAAAAGATGATTCAATATTCACTTATTAGATACTTTCTGAAACTATTAGTATGTAGGAAGGTGGCTCTATAATTAGAAGCCACTTATATCCACTTTTATAATATTGTGTATTGCGAAAGCATATTTCAGCCTTTCACCACATACAACAGCATTCCATTTATTTCTAATAAGTCTGATCTGCTGCTGTTGGCATCATCATCTTTAATATAAAGACTGATTTGATGCATTTTTCCACAGTAGTCTATCCTGTGGAAGCCTCTTCATCTCTACATAAGTACTGCAAGATACATCCATTCAAAATTGCTTACCACAGTTGAGCCTTAATGTCCAACAATTTTTACCTTCTCCAGTATCAGAGGTTTACAAAAAAGGGAGCAGCAACCCCTCAGGCATGCATGCAGTCTACATGGCCCCTCCACACCTCAGCATCATGAGCGCTCCTTGTCACAGTCATGACTGGACACCAGACAGTGGTACCAGCACTGACACAGGCTGCCACTTCTGAGCAGCCTATTCCAGTCTGCACAACAAGTGACAAGAAAATAGTATCAAGAGTATTTCACAGCTACAGCTATAAATGCCAGCATATGGGCCACGTGAGCCAATTCCTCTGGCTTTGAGAGCCTGTCCTGGCATCCGGGCGAGTAGTACTCACTTCATTGTCTCAGGACAGTCTCAAAGCCCATCATAGGGACCAACACCATTGCCCTAGTTCTCAGCTTTCATCTTTGTTTCCTCTGTGGATATAGACTGCATTAAGGATCAACTATTCTGTGCCTTTGTTGGACATGACCAGAGTGACATTTCCAGAACTTTATTTCCATGCATGCGTATTTTCCTATGAAGCTCCTAGTTGTGTTACTGTCTTCTAGATATAGTCAGGCGACTTCAGATATAAGCACTGTCAGGTCTATGTACTAGCAAGTAGTGAGATGCTGTATTTTGCGACTTTTACTCTTAACGTCATAGCAGAAATATTTTCACTGTCAATAAATTTGTTGAAACTTGGTTGGTGTTTTCCCTGTCTCTCAGTGAGAGACACTTCAACCTACGCACTTCCCTCCACTACAAAACTGACAACTCCTTGATGCCTCAGGATACAACCTATCAACCAATACCTTTTAAGTCAAGTAGCGCCATAACTTTCTTTTTTGCTCAATCCAATTCATTACCTCCACATTAGTTACGTAAACCACCTTTCTTCCGTTGCACCAGATTCCAAAAGCTTCATTTCTCTCCTTGTTCCAACCATTTACTGTCCACATGTCACTTACACAAGGCTACACTCCAGACAAATTCCTTCATAAACAACTTCTTACCATTTAAATTTAAATTTGGTGTTAATAAATTTCTCATTTGCAGAAATGCATCTTATGTTATTGCCAGTCTGTATTTTATATCTAAATACATACCATATAAAGCTAATAATTCTTTCAGTGAATACAGACATGTATCTACAACAAAAGTTTTTAATTTGCTTTTGAATGGGTCCCCATTATATGCTCCTACTGATTCTGGTAAATTCTTGTACCAAATAGAGCCTGTGATATGTCACAACTTATAAATGGGAAGACAGTCTCATAGTACAAAATTTATTTTTATGCCTACATATTTAACATGGTTTTCCCACTGAAGGTTGCATTCTAAATGCAGACCAAGGAATTTACAATCTTTATTGTCTGTGTACAAAATTCCACAAATATGTCCCATATGCCTGTGCCACAAGTTACCTGCTTTGAACTCCAATAGCTATGACTTTTGGTATTCCTTTTAGCCCTTGGTTACTAAACTATTTAGTCACCTCAGACATTCCACATGTTGAGAAATATGTTGTATCCTGCTCATTGTCATCATAAAACAATAAAGAGGTGTCATCAGCATAAATAATAATATGGGAAATAGAAGGATGTATTATATCATTTATATACACAAGAAAAATGAATGGTCCCAATATTAATCCCTACAGCACACCCTGTTTTACCATTTCAGTAATAGATTGAACGCTGATTTTCCTCATTCTGTTTTGATAATTTATATTTGTGCATTGTTTACACTTTTTTTTTTTAGGTAAGTAGATAGGAGTTCAAGAGTTTTTTGTGTGGTATTGCATGCCCTCAGTTTCCGCAAGATAAGTGCATGGTTGACTGGGTCAAAAGCTTCTGTGAGTCTAAAAATATGCCTACAAATGCTTTCCTTCCTCCCCTCCCATGAACCATGGACTTTGATAGCTGTACTGTAGGTGCAACCACAATGGAGGGCTATCTGCTGAGAGGCCAGACAAACTTGTGGTTCCTGAAGAGGGGCAGCAGCCTTTTCAGTAGTTGCAGGGGCAACAGTCTGGATGATTGACTGATGTGACCTTGTAACATTAACCAAAATGGCCTTGCTGTGCTGTTACTGCGAACGACTGAAAGCAAGGAGAAACTACAACCGTATTTTTCCCAAGGGCATGCAGCTTTACTGTATGGTTAAATGATGATGGCATCCCCTTGGGTAAAATATTCCAGAGGTAAAATAGCCCCCATTTGGATCTCCGGGTGGGGACTACTCAAAGAGGACATTGTAATCAGGAGAAATGAAACAGATTGGAGTGGTATGTCAGAGCCTTTAATCAGGCAGGTAGGTTAGAAAATTTAAATAGGGAAATGGATAGGTTAAAGTTAGATATAGTAGGAAGTTCACTGGCAGGAGGAACAAGACTTTTGGTCAGACAAATACAGGGTTATAAATACAAAATCAAATGGGGGTAATGTACGAGTAGGCTTAATAAAGAATAAAAAACAGGATTGAGGGTCAGCTACTACAAACAGCATAGTGAATACATTATTGTAGCCAAGATAAGACACGAAGCCTATGCCTACCACAGTGGTGCAAGTTTATATGACAACTAGCTCCACAGATGAAGAGACTGAAGAAATGAATGCTGAGTTAAAAGAAATATTCAGATAGTGAAGGGAGACGAAAATTTAATAGTCATGGTGGACTGGAATTCGATAGTAGGAAACGGAAGAGAAAGAAAAGTAGTAGCTGAATATGGAAGGGGGTATGGAACGAAAGAGGAATCCACCTGATAGAATTTTGCACAGAACATGACTTCATCATAATGAACACTTGGTTTAAGAATCATGAAAGAAGGTTGTGTACATGGAAGGGGCCTGGAGACACTGGAAGGTTTCAGATAGATTATATAATAGTAAGACAGAGACTTAGGAACCAGGTTTTAAATTGTAAGACATTTCCAGGGGCGGATGTGGACTCTGACCACAATCTATTGGTTACGAACTGTACATTAAAACTGAAGAAACTGCAAAAAGGTGGGAATTAAAGGAGATGGGACCTAGATAAACTGAAAGAACCAGAGGTTGTAGAGAGTTTCAGAGAGAGCATTAGAGAACGATTGACAAGAATGGGGAAAGAAATACAGTAGAAGAAGAATGGGTAGCTTTGAGAGATGAAATAGTAAAGGTAGCAGAGGATCAAATAGGTAAAAAGACGAGGGCTAGTAGAAATCCTTTGGTAACAGAAGATATTGAATTTTATTGGTGAAAGGAGAAAATATAAAAATGCAATAAATGAAGCAGCAAAAAGGAATACAAATGTCTAAAAAATGAGATCGACAAGAAGTGCAAAATAGCTAAGCAGGGATGACTAGAAGACAAATGTAAGGATATAGAGGCATATATCACTAGGGGTAACACAGATGCTGCCTAAGGGAAATTAAAGAGATCTTTGGAGAAAAAGACAACCACTTGTATGAATATCAAGAGCTCAGATGGAAAACCAGGTCTAAGCAAAGAAGGGAAAGCAGAAAGGTGGAAGGAGTATATAGAGGGTCTAAACAAGGGTGATGTATCTGAGGGCAATATTATGGAAATGGAAGAGGCTGTAGATGAAGATGAAATGGGAGATATGATACTGCACGAAGAATTTAGAGAGCATTGAAAGACCTAAGTCAAAACAAGGCCCCAGGAGTAGACAACATTCCATAAGAACTACTAATAGCCTTTGGAGAGCCAGCCCTGACAAAACTCTACCATCTGGTGAGCAAGTTGTATCAGACAGGTGAAACACCCTCAGCCTTCAAGAAGAATACAATAACTCCAATCCCAAAGAAAGCAGGTGTTGACATGTGTGAAAATTAGCAAACTATCAGTTTAATAAGTCATGGTTGCAAAATGCTAACATGAATTCTTTACAGATGAATGGAAAAGCTGGTAGAAGCGACCTCAGGGAAGATCACTTTGGACTCCATAGAAATGTTGGAACACTTGAGGCAATACTGACCCTACACTTTATATTAGAAGAAAGATTAAGGAAAGGCAAACCTACATTTCTAGCATTTGTAGACTTAGAGAAAGCTTTTGAGAATGCTGACTGGAATAGTCCCTTTCAACTTCTGTAGGTTGCAGGGGTCAAATACAGAGGGCAAAATGCTATTTATAATCTGTACAGAAACCAGATGGCGGTTATAAGAGTCGAGGGCATGAGAGGGAAGCAGTGGTTGGGAAGGGAGTGAGACAGTGTTGTAGCCTATCCCCAATGTTATTCTATCTGTATATTGAGCAATCAGTAAAGGAAACAAAAGAAAAATTTGGAATAGGAATTAAAATCTGTGGAGAAGAAATAAAAACTTGGAGGTGTGGTGTTGACATTGTATTTTTGTCAGAGACAGCAAAGGACCTGGAAGAGCAGCTGAACAGAATGGACAGTGTCTTTAAAGGATGAAAAGATGAACATCAACAAAAGCAAAATGAGGATAATAGAATGTAGTCAAATGAAATCAGGTGATGCTCAAAGAATTAGATTGGGAAATGAGACACTTAAAATAGTAGATGAGTTTTGCTATTTGTGGAGCAAAATAACTGAGGATGGTCGAAGTAGAGAGGGTATAAAACATAGACTGGCAATGGAAAAGAAAGCGTTTCTGAAGAAGAGAAATTTGACAGCCTCAAATATAGATTTAAGTGTCAGGAAGTCTTTCCTGGAAGTATTTGTATGGAGTGTAGCCATGTATGAAAGTGAAACTTGGGCGATAAATAGTTTAGACAAGAAAAGACTGGCAGCTTTCAAAAGATGGTCCTACAGAAGAATGCTGAAGATTAGATGGGAAGATCACATAACTAATGAGGAGCTACTGAATAGAATTGGGGAGAATATGAATTTGTGGCACAACTTGACTAGAACTTGGCTAGAAGTTGGTAGGACATGTTCTGAGGCATCAAGGGATCACAAATTTAGCATTGGCGGGCAGCGTGGAATGTAAAAATCGTAGAGGGAGAAAAGATGAATAGACTAAGCAGATTCAAAAGGATGTAGGTTGCAGTAGTTACTAGGAGAGTAAGAAGCTTGCACAGGATAGCATGAAGAGCTTCATCAAACCAGTCTCTGGACTGAAGACCACAACAACATGCTTTCCTTCAACTAGATTGCTACAGCTTGGTTGGAGATGGTTTCTAGTGAAAAAGGCACTAAACTGTGCCAGCATCACTTTGATATTCAAGGGAAGCAGCATATGTGACTGTGTCTTATGAATCATTTGGGGCATCACTGTGCAGTAAAAACACCCTCTCAGATCCCATGATACTTCATCATGACAATTTCTTGTAACCTTGTTAAGACATTTTGGTGGTATATTCCTGTGATAGTTTGCTCCTTATAAACATAATCTATATGCACCAAAGCATGGCAATCCCAAAAAACACTCAGCATCACATTGCCCCCAATGGCTGTGACTTTGCCTTCTTTGTCAGTGGTGTAGCCACATATTTCTACTTTGTTCCTCTGTCTCGGGGTCGGAGTGATACAATCAGTACTTGTTCATGGTGATGAGGCAGTTAAAGAAACTTTACTGGCCTGACACAGCTGCAACGTTTTTGCTGCTGTCTATGTTTGGCAGGATTTTTGAATGGGTTTCACAGCAGTGGTGGAACCCAGTGGGTGACAATCTACATTTTAAAACTGTTGTTCAAGATATTGAAAACTGATTGATGGAAGATTTTTCCATTATCACTTGATTATGTGATGTCAGTCTTTGAGCACCAGGGCCTCCAGTTCTCTTCTGGTTCCTGGTTCTTCACAGAGATATGGTCTGCTACTTCTTTCTTCATCATTCAGACTTGTTTAACCACATTGAAAGTGTCTGAGCTACCTAACCATTGCTCCATAAGATAGTGTATCATTTTTGTACACCTCCACCAATGCAGCAAGGATCGTTGCATTGTTTTCCCCCTTTAAATGCAGAAAATAAAATACCACACAATACTCACTTTATCAGTGGGCGGCGCCCTTTTGTGTTGGCTCTTCTAGCAGCGTGCTACGGTACATTGGTGCAGTGATTTTAATGGCTACTGGGACTTCAGACATGCACCTCCAAACAAAAAATTACTTACGTAACTTTTTTTATATCAGTAACACTTTATGACAGTCCCTTGCAGCTAACACAAGACTATGACCCTTGGATCTACATATTCAGTTAACTTGTAAGAGTGGCCAGTGATGTACATTTTGAATTTTATTTTAAAACTGATTAAGCAATCTGTGAATTACCTTCACACATTCTGTTTCTTATTTAATTTTAGACAGGAGATTAATGAATACCCATTGCATCAGAGTACATGAACGTCATTCTGATTCATATACAATGCACCATAGTCTACATGAAAATTGTTTTTGTGTCTGGTATGGTGGTTGTGTAGGTCACACTTCAGCTGAAAATGAAACAAAAACTATAAAGAAG
Source organism: Schistocerca serialis cubense (assembly GCF_023864345.2). Classification (NCBI taxonomy): domain Eukaryota; kingdom Metazoa; phylum Arthropoda; class Insecta; order Orthoptera; family Acrididae; genus Schistocerca; species Schistocerca serialis. The sequence continues at coordinate 464,227,658 of NC_064639.1, forward strand.
TAAATGTATTGGAAGTGAGAGATAGAATTCCAAGACCCATAAAAAGCTTCCTCCAAAATGTATGGTTATTTGCTTTACATAATATTCTCACTACTTGCTTCTATTGAATAAATATTTTATTTACTTTATGTGCTCTACCTCAAAAATAATTCCACAACACAAGGAATCAAAATATGGAAAATAAACCAACACACTTGTCTTTATGAAAATACACTTGCACTGGTATAATGTTCAACAGCATTTATTGTTTATTTCACAAAATTGATTTTGGCTGTTACCCCATCATCAGGTACATAACTTTGTACCTGATGATGACTTAACAGCCAGAAATTGGTTTGGTTGGTTGGGTTGTTTGGGGTAAGAGACCAAACAGCAAGGTCATCGGTCTCATCGGATTAGGGAAGGACGGGGAAGGAAGTCTGCCATGCCCTTTCAAAGGAACCATCCTCGCATTTGCCTAGAGCGATTTAGGGAAATCACGGAAAACCTAAACCAGGATGGCCGAACGCGGGATTGAACCAACGTCCCCCCGAATGCGAGTCCAGTGTGCTAACCACTGTGCCACCTCGCTCGGTGAAACTGGTTTGGGAAACTGGTGTTGTGCGTGTTTCCGTTCAAAATGTATACAACATTCTACCAGGAACTGATGGAACAGTCAATCAGTGCAATTGCCTTTAGGTAAACAAAATGAGATGTCCTCATAATGGCAAGACATGCTGGCTTAACCTAGTTTATTTAGGCTTTCACTATTTTGTTATCCAACTGCACACCACTGAATTTTAGAAAATGTATATGATAAATAAGTCTATCTCTGGTACCAATAGATCATTACTGCATGTTTGAAGCAACATAGTATTAATCTGCGAGATTAAGACAGACTGTTAGCTGCAAACCAGTTGCATGCCTCTTCAGAAATCATCTGAGCTGTGCCTGGCAAGACTGTGTTAAGGCACATGCTTAGTTTGCTTGTTTCATAAGCAAACAGAATAGTTTTTGAAATGCCCTTTAAAAATATTGAAAGACCACTTATGCAGATTAAGAACATGAGTGCACACAGTGCCACTTTTTGTGGGACCTAACATCATGTTTCCCATTTCTGTTGTAATTTTGTGCCTGCTACATTGTGTGCCAATGTGACTTTTTGCTTTTTGTTACAAAAATGACTCAATCCATTCAAGAGGAGATGCCACAAATGCCATGCCACTTTGATTTACCTAGTACAATTTTGTGATCTACATGATCAAAGAGTTTGACTATCCTGTATGAGAACAATTTCCCCGTGAACATGCAGTACTGAATTTGCTTTGTAGGATCATAATAGTCTTATCAGTTTCATATGCAATTTGTGGATTACCTTCACACATTCTGTAAAAAAAAAATACCGCACTGAGAAATAAAGCATAGAAGAACAAGTCAAAACACTTATGTTACAAACTGCAATTGTTGTAAACAGCTGAGGCGTTAGAGTTGTATGACAACTGTCTACAGGACAGAAGGCACAACCAAACTTGTGTTGATGTGCCATTGCTACGGTTGTTGTCCTGTGAACAACTAGCTCCCAGTCTGTTATTTTGATCCACATATAGGTCACAGAATATGCTACCAGGATAATGTTTCTTCTTCAGTTATGCTACAATCTCATTTGCGAGATGTTTTATTGCTTTCTCTGTTGACAGTCCTTTACTGAAGCCAAACTGACAGCCAGTTCTGCTAAGACAGTGTTAGTATTCTATCAGAGGCTACTTTCTCAAAAACCTTTGAAATGACTGGAAGAAGTGAAATAGGTCTGTAATTTGAAGTGGTCTGCTGAGAGATGGGTATTATTATGGCATATTGAACATTGTTAGGAAATACACCCCCAGCTATTAACTGACAAAAAAACCTATACAGGAGTTGGGTTGGGAAATCATTCTGCACCCACCTTACTCACCTGATCTTGTGCACTCAGCTTTTCACATTTTGTCTCTATCCAACAACCGTTAAGGAACTTCCTTTCCATATGAAAATTCACTCCAAACATGACTATGAGTTCTTTGCCTCAAAACAGTCGCAGAATTGAAAATTTATCCCAACACTGGCAGGCAGTTGTAAATAGTGAAGGAGAGATTATTACTGACAACTAAAGTCTCTATTATGTGTATCTGTTGGTTTTATTAAACTTATGGAAAAATGTTGTGAACTTATGTGCCAACCCTATATTTGTTCAAACAATGGAAGGTCAAGAATGGAACAACAACAATATGGAAATGATAGGCAGCCACTCACCACAAAGAGGTGGTGTTCAGTCAGACTGGCAGAATGAAAAAGAATACTAGAAATGTTCATCTTTTGGAGTACGTCTTTAATCAAAAGTAGAAATTTCATACACATACACACAAGCACAACTCTCACCATATGGCCACAGACACCTCTGGGCACTAAGGCAAGGCAACAACTGCATATGAGGTGAGCAGCAGTCTAACAGGGATATGTGATGGGGGCACAGAAAATGTGTGGGGGCAGGGAGGTGGAAGGATAGCAGGATAGGGGTGGGTGAAGATGCTAGTGTTGCCTGTGGGAGCGTGCACGGATATGGCGCAGACAGGACAGGGCTGTTAGTGGCAGCATCAGGAGGCTGTGCAGTCGGGAGGGGGGGGGGGATACAGAAGAGAGAAAGAAGAGTTGAGAAGGGGAAAGAATAGAAGGAGTGTACTAGTTCTCAAGTGGGAGCAGGGAAGGAGGTAGGCAACTGGAGCACAGGAACTAGCAAAGGTTGAGACCAAGGGTCATGGGAACAAAGGATATGTTGCAGGGAGAGTTCCCACCTGTGCAATTCAGGAAAGCTGGTGTTAGTAGGAAGAATCTGATGGTACAGACTGTGAAGCAGTTACCTTGGACTGCCACTATCCACCATCACTACAAAAACCTCCATCAAATCTATCCCACAACCCCTCATAGACAACAAATCCTGTCTTGTAGACACACTACTTTTACCAAACCCTAAGAACCACTCTCCTGTCACCCCAACAGAATCCAGAGCCTAAACAGATTTGACACACTCATGAACCTGTTCTCCAAAAGCTTCAGTCCCACAGTGGTAACTGTCCTTTCTAAAGGCATTACGTTTTGCCGAACTCCAACATTCAATCATGCTGGGCTTGTGAAAGACCTCCTCTCCTTTTCCCGGTTCCTGTAGTGCAAACATTTTTTTGCCACTAACTCTACCAATCAGACTCAACTGAAAACCAATATTGAACCCTGCCTGACTCAATCTACTCCACAATCTAACCATGATCTAACACCGCTGCCTCCACATCATCCCCTATTAGCTTTCCAGAATATCCTAACCTTGAAGACTGCCTCACTGCCACTGCACAAATCCTTCAACACGGAAAACAGCCTCACTTCTGAAGGAAGAACTCCAACCTACCAACTGATTCTGACCTTATAATTCTGCCTGCTGACAAAGGCTTATGAAACACCTGGATTACCTGCTGCAGGTAATCTGCCAGCTGTCAGATACATCCATATAAAATCCCTGCCACAGTGATCCCATTCCAGATATTTCGCACCACCCCCAGTCCCACGTCAAATCCTTACCTCACCTCAAGCTCTCCTCTCAACCCCCCCCCCCCCCTTAACTTCCCAAAATACCCTATTGTGGCCAGTTACTGAGAGAATCGGACCAACACCTTCAACCTATTACCCCTCTAAAGACACCAATCACTTTGTCCACCAACTCTCCATAGTTCCCATTCCTTTACCATTAAAGCACCAGGATCATCACTGTTAATAGCATCTTCCTGTACACTAACATCCCTAATGCCCATGGTCTTGCTGCTATTGAGCACTACTATTCCCAGTGCTTGCTTGACTCCTAACCTGCAACCTACTGCCTGGTCACCCTGACCAACTATACCATCATCCATAATTACTTCTCTTTCGAAGGAAACACCTACACACAAACTCATGGTACAGCAATGGGCACCATCCTATGCTACCCTGTTCATGGGCCATATAGAGGAATCCTTTCTAATCACCCAGAATCCCAAAACTCTCACATGATTCTGATTCATTAATGACATCTTCATGATCTGGACTGATGGTGAAGACACCCTCTCCACATTCCTATAGAACCTCAATCAGTACCTTCTCCCCCATTCACTTCACCTGGTCCTCCTAAGCCCAACAACCCACATTCCCCATGTTGACTTCCATCTCTAAGCTGACCATATCAGTACCTTGGTCCACATCAGAGCTACTAACCTTCAGTATTTTAAGATCCTCCAGTTAATTATTCAAACAGTGATACATGTACATCATAATCAAAAATTAAAGAATCCAAGAATAAGGTAAAATCAGTTTGGAATCATATACATTGATTCTTATGTCTGTGGTTGTAGAATAACTTCATAACTATAAACGAAAAGCACAAACTTGTACTTTTCATTTATATCAATTTGTAACACTGTTAACTCCTCATGTCTCAACAATATGAAAACAAATAAAATTTTATAATTTTTCACAGAAATAACCTTTATTATCATAGAAAAAAGAAAGAAACAACAAAGAGTAAACATTGAATTGTTTTAAGAAAGGGGTTTCACTTTGGAATACCTCCTTTTTGACAGCTGCTACCGATTCTACACCAACAAGTCCCCTCCATTCAGCCTCGCCACCCATCGTTGTTGCACCTGTAGTGATAAGCAGTCCTCCTCCAAATGTGCCACGAGTATCACTGAGGTCTTCACTGATTGAAATTATTCTCCCAACCTTGTCCAGAAGCAGATTTCCCATGCCTCATCTCTCCAGTCACCCATGATTGCCCATGTACCCACTGTCTGGTCACAAGCAGCACTCCTCTTGTGACCCAGTACCCCTCCAGAACCAGAGCAACTGAATCACATTCTCTGCCAGGATTTTGATTACCTCTCATTGTGCCCTGAAAAGAGATATGTCCTTTCCAATATCCTACTGACCCCACTAACAGTAGTATTCCACATCCATCCAACCTATACAAAATCCTTGTCCGTTCCTACTCCACCCCGGCTACCAACAACCCCTCGCCTCATGGTTCATATCCCTGCAACAGACTTAGATGCAAGACTTGTACCATACATCCTCCCACTACCCTCTACCCCAGCCCTGACACAGGCATCTCCTACTCCATAAAAAGTAGGGCCACCTGTGGTAGCAGCCATGTTATGCACAAACTCAGTTGCAATTATGTCCTTCACTTTAACAACTGCTTCACAGCCTCTGTCATTTGCATTCTTTTCACCAACAGCAGCATTTCTGGACGGCACAGGTGGGAACTCTCCATGCAACAAAAATAAGGAAGATTGGGTTCAATATACCATCAACATTGAGGTCATCAGAGACGGACCATGAGACCAGACTGTGTCAAGAATGGGGGAGGAAATCAGCCATTACCTTTCAAAAGGAAATGTCCCAGCATTTGCCTGAAGAAATTTAGATAATTCACGGAAACCCTAAATGTGGATGGCTGGATGCACGTTTGAACTGTTGTCCACGTGAATGAAAGTCCAGTGTGTTAACCACTACGCACCTCGGTTCTCCCTGTAACATATCCTTTGTTCCTGTAATCCCCCCTCCCCGCCACGACCTTCCTCCCAGTCCGGTACTACACATACCCCTTCTATTGTATCTTAATGCTCATTTCATACCGATACACCTTGTATGTAGCACTTGGGCAACAAACATTCAGTAAAACATGGACAAACTGTTTCAGTGAAACAAAAGTAAACACTAGCAAAGATAATCATCTACAGACACTTGAAACCCGCACTGTTACCAATACATACAACGTATCATACATATAGTCACTGGAAACAGAAAGTTCACAATTCTTTTGGAAATAATACTGCTTTCTGTAACATAAATAAAGGGGGTGTGGCGGCATACATGACCATAACTTTAAACTTTGGTATATATAGGTCATTTTTCATTTGAAAACCTATATATATCAATGGAATCAATAAAGAGTACAGAATTTAATAGCGTCATAAAAAATTGAGATTTTCTCACCATTTGTAAGTAGGCCTACCCTGTATCCTTAACACATATCCTGTCTTCCTCTCTCCCCCCCCCCCCCTCAAATCTCGGCAAGCTCTTACTGGTAGCACTTGCATTTCCCCAACCCCTACTCTGCTATCCCTTGCCCTCTCTGCCCCATGCCTCTTCCGTACCATCTGCCTGCCTCCAACTAGATTGCTGCTCACCTTAGTTGCAATTGGGGCTTAATGCCTGGAGACAACAGTGACCGCGCGCGCGCGCGCGCGCGCGCGCGCGCGCGCGCGCGCGCGCGCGCGTGTGTGTGTGTGTGTGTGTGTGTGTGTGTGTGTGTGTGTGTGTGTGTGTGTGTGTGTTTTCTACTGCAGAAGACAGAGTTTGTCGAAAGCTTTACTACTTTGGAAGACTTTTTCATTTTGCCTGCTGCAGCTCAACACCTCCCCTATACAGTGAGTAGCAATCTATCCTTTCCAATTTGTTGTTATTTTCTAACCTGGAATTCCCATTGTTTAACTCTGTGAGTACCAGTCATTTCTGACGAAGCCACCATTTTATTAATTTAAGTACCAGTGCCTTTAATATGAAACCATCAATGCCATTGGAAGACAGAGACATCTAGTGGTAGAGTGAGTTACTTCTACAAATGTAGTGCATTGTATCTGCTACTTATAGCATTCAAAGCAACTGGAGTGTGTGACATACTAGTCTTTTTTTCCATACTGAGATCACTGACAGTGAAAATAAGTACATTTGAAGCTATTGTAACGTTAATCGGAGTCTAGAAAAAATGCAAATTTGCTTTCAATTACACCACATGAAATGACAAGTGGCTGAAAACTGTATAACCTAGTGGCTCCAAGGCGAAAAAACATCCTTCAAACTATTGATTGTGTACTTTTCACACACCTTCCCCTTTTTATTGTCTGCTTATTATGAAGATATAGGTCACTTTTGTGAAAAAATCTTGAAATTATATTTATTTTCATATTGCAGAGAGTTGAAGGGTTAATAATGTTGCTGATTGTTATAAATGAAAAGCACAAATTTATGGATGTTCTAATTTTCTTATTTTCATTTATAGTTTGTATAGTTTTTTTACAAAGCACAGACAGAAGAATCACTTTACACGATTCCAAACTGATTTTACCTTATACTTTGATTGCATAATTTTTCACTATGGTGCACATGTACTGCTGTTTTAATAACCAACAGGAAGATCTTAAAATACTGAGGGTAATGGAGTTTCAACTAGCAGATATGACCTGTTCACTGAATGAGGTGAAGCTATTTTTTCCTAATACAAAATACCTTAACCCCATGAATTATCAATAACTTATCCCCATTTTGAGACTCCTGAAGCTCTACATTTATATACATTGGTGTGCAAAACTTGAGGATGAAAGTAATTTATGCATGTGATACCACTGCCAAGTAACACAGCTCGATGAAACTTTGACTATACATAGATGACGACGAAGATGATGATGATGATCATGATGACAACAACGACGACGACGTTTGTTTCGCGGGGGGAGGGGGGTGCACTCAAGTGCTTGGTCATCAGCACCCGTACAAAGTCCCAATTTTTACGCAGTCCAATTTCTACACAATCCAATCTAGCCACAGTCACGAATGATGATGAGGATGAAATAACGATGACAACACCCAGTCCCCAGGCAGAGAAAATCCCCAACCCAGCCAGGAATCGAACTCAGGACCCCGTTATCCAGGGACAACAACGCAAGCCACTAGACCACGAACTGCAGACTGACTATACATAGAAAGAATTGCTGCAGTACAATACGGAACATAATCGAAAGAAACACAGAATGAGACACAGAGAAATGACACTTTTTATTCAAAAACACTGAAGTAACCGCGATTTATGAAGGCATTGCAAACAGCAGATACGTTTCTTAATAGGGTGTGTAATCACCATGGACGTCAGTGCCTGCTCTGCAATGTACTCCCAGGCTGATCACAAGGTTAATAAGTTCTTTTTGGGAGGGCATTCTATTTCTCCACCAGCAGTCAAAAATGCTCGATGGTTGTTGGTGGATGCAGGTGTGCTGCAATGTGTGTCCCAAATGCATCTCATACATGCCTGATGGGATTTAAGTTGGGAGGAACGGACAGGCCAGTCCGTTCACCGAATATCCTCTCATTCCAAGAGATTCACAACATGCACTATTCGATGTGGTCACTCATTGCCATCCATAAATATAAAGTAAGGGCCAGATGCACTCTGAAAAGAATGTGCAAGGGGAAGGTGTACACTGTCACAAGACATTGAATGGTGAATGTACTGTGTTCAAAGATTTGGAGGTCATAAAGCCCATGTAACATTATGCCCCTCCCCACCTGAACGTTTGGCAATGTTCTTGAGTACGTTATGGACCTCTTGCAATATGAGGGGATGTCCAGAACCACCATTCAGATTGAATCTGCTCTCATCTGAGAATAGCACACAATCCCATTGCTTGTTTGCCTAGTTCTTATGCTTTCAGCACCAATGCAAAAGGTGCTGCTGATGTGCGGGTATCAATGGAACACAATTTACAGGTCATCGGGCAAAGATGCCTTTGTGGAGTGCATGACTGCATGCCTTCCAGTCCTGATAAATGTGGTTGCAATTGCACCTGCTTTTTGATGCAGGACCCTTCTTTCCTGTTGCAAATTGTAATGGTAATATGTTGCTGTAGTTGACCATGTTTGGCCACATCCTCTTCCTTAGGCAGCAGTGCCTGTGGTTTGGAATGCTTCCCATACACTTTAAACAATGCTGTGATCAATACCAAACTCCTGGGCTACACTCCATCCTTTCAGTTTCCTGATATTCATGTACTGTCTTTACATATTCCTTCAACTGCCTTCTTTTACAGGGCCAGCCTCATATGACGCTATAGACATGTTGGACCTCATGCCACGTGACATCCAGCTTTTTGTGCATGACTGGGGAGACCTCTGTCTACATGCTCCCACATTTCCATCATATTGTTAATATATTATGTTACTTAATCTACCTTATCCTTAAGGTTTAGCAGAGCACAATCTTTGAGAGAACACACCTTCCAGGGTTTGTTGTGCCAAAGGACGCATGCTGTTAAGATTACCCCTTACTATCATGAAGATTGCATCATCTACTTAATAGAGGCTACAGTTCCATTTTTACTGGCCTTCCCCAATAATCACTGCGTAATCTTTACCAAAAACTTCCACATGGGATCTATACAACTGATGACAGTACTGAGTCCTGCACTTTGCTTAAATATACTAATTATTTCTACCCATACAATACTGTGCAAGTCTGACATTCTCTATTGGAAGGATCCTATTAGTCTTTTCAATTCTCTTAAACTTGTGCCTGTCTTTAGACATTTTCGAAAAATGTTGTCTATCAGATATTTTATTTTCCTTTATTGGTCCAGTCATTTTAAATAGCATACTTGAATACTTAATGTGTAACAGAGTATGTATAGTTAATTACATGCTGGAATAAACACTATGTGAAAATTTGGCACTGATGAATTCTGAAAATTTGGCACTGATGAATTCATTTTCATGTCAACATGAATATACAGTGAAAATGTTCAAATAGAAAGACATGAATATATAGGGAAGGAATGGGGAAATTAGTCTTCTGACAGATGAACTAGTACCCTGAACTGAACCTGCGTCTTTCAAGGAGAAATGTGGGGGAAATTCTACACTTCCAGAAATGTGAGTACTGTTCAAGAAAAACTTAAAATATACATCTACCAGATCTTCTCCCCAATCTTTCCAAGTTTCTCAGATTATCATGCATACTTTGTTATCCATTATCACTAAGAGAAGGGATGTGACAGAACAGCTTTGGTATAGTCTCAGAATTAGGTGCATGAAGAAACAAGACAACCTTTCAGATTTGAGTCTCAAAAGGTCACAAAGTTTCAATTAATTTCATCTTTCCTAAGTGAAGTTCCATTCTGGAAACAACTCTAACAATAGTAAGACATTCTCTGTCATTTCCTTTCTCTCACAAAGGCCTATGCTAGTTCTTCAGGGTGTGCAAACTAGCTTTAGTGGAAGTAGGAACTTGCATATTGGAGTTTGGAGTTACACCATGAAATGTGTTCTTCTGGCAATTGATAAGCCTTTGCTGGCTGAAAGTAAAGGTCTAAATTTGAATTCCATTATGGAGCAGTTTAAGCCTTAACTGGTATTGTATGTCTGTTGAACTTTCTGGTGAACATGCCTTCCCTTTCTGCAGTCATTTTGCCTTTTCCCTTCATGTACCTTGTAGTTGGAACGGTGACTTCTTGCAGTGAAAATGGGGTGCCAATCACACTATTTGACCTTCAGTAATTCCATAGCAAAGTTTCTGTGTCATCTTGCATGCGTATGATATCATCAGATGTGTTTATTAACATTTCCTGTTTATTGCAGCAATTGTGGTGTAATATATTATGGTTATTATTGGCATTGTCTCATAACTAATTTTCAAAATATACAGCCTGTAACAGGTCAATTTGAGCATTGAAAACAACTTGAATAGTGAGTGGTTATTCTCAAAGAGTTGTTAAAGCAGATGAACCAAACACCAACATGCATTTGGAAGAAATTAATGAAGTTTTGGACAACAGCGATTCTGATTCAGATTGCATGATAGAAAGTGGTGACGATATGAATTAAAGAACAGGTAATGGATGATGGTGGTGGTAATGAAACAGAGAACATAAAACAGGTGGTGATGATTTGAGTTCAAAATAGTCATAGCACTGTGTTTCCTAATTTTATGGTATGGGAAACTCCTCCCAACAGAGAAAAAAAAGCACAACCACCAACTAATATGAGAACAAGACAACATAACACAGTGTATGGAATCTACATTTTACTCCTGACATTTTAAACACTATTCTGCGGTAATCTAAGAATAACAGGGTAAAATAAAACAACTCTCACAACAACATATCTTTTGTACATGATTCTGATGATCTGGAACTGAAAGATTTTATGAGCTTACTTATATTCACTGCAATCTCCAACTCTGGCAATGAATCCATCGAATAATCTTTTCTCAGTGGGTGCAACTGGCCATATTTTTTCCACCGTAATATATGTAACAGTTTGTGTTCATATTAACAGCTCTTCTATTTGAGAAACAACATGACAGTGAAATAGAATATGTGACTGCTACAGTGCCATACACTTAAACAGATTTATTGTGAAATGTCAGTAGTATTACTCTCCAGGCTGTACTATGTGCACCCATGAAATGCTTGTACCTTTCCGTGGTCGATGTAGAGTTTGGATGTATTATCAACAAAACAGATGAAATATAGGTAACAAAGGATTGTGTGTATGACAGACACCATAACCCAGTACTTATGGAATGCCTGAACTGTGAGACTCTTTGAAATTTAACATCAAAATTGGAATTTATCTTTGAAATTTTCCAGCAAATTTGTTTCTATTTTTAATTCTTGATTGTTTAAGACTGGTATAGCATATGTTTAGTAATTAAAAGTTTTATTTTTATTGAGAAAAGCAGTTGCTTCCACTTTTTTGTGAAATCACTGACTTTTTCTGCATATTTTCTTCTCGATTGTTAATATTACATGTGTTACCTCACTGACATATGTTTCAAACAATATGCTGTAGCTAGCTGAGCTCAATAAACAATTAATAAATAAAGACAAACATTGTACAAATCTGTAGTAAATTTCTCGAGTCTGGGAGACACCATGATACCAGTTATGCTACAAAATCTGTTACCAGTTAAAGAGTTATTCAGTCAATAAGTTTCATTGCTGCAAACATGCCATTGCAGAATAAAATATTTGTGGTGACAACCACCTCTAAGCCTGCAACTAAGTCAATCTAAGCCAATATTTCTCTCATGCAAACTAGTTGAGCAACACTGAGGAATTGTAATGGGTGATAAACTGCGAGTTGGTCAATGAAGCTTGCTCAGGTGACGGTCTACTGTATGCGAAGCAAAAAAAAATTTGGACTCAAGTCCAGTTAATGAATGTGTTTTAATCTGTGGAGAAGACTTATTTCTTTTCACACTCCACTGCTGGATAAAGGTTCATATAGAGATAAAGAATATTATTAAATATGAATGTGCATTACTTTCTGAAAAAGTTACTGTGCAACAATATTTACTTTATGAGTCCAAAAGTGATCACCTACCATACTTTAGCCTACAAAGCACAGTGGTATCACAACATAACTTGACAGGGTACTGGACAAAAGGAGGGAGGGAAAGGGGAATCAGTTTCATTAGGACAACAGATTTTCTTCAATGTTAAACAATAGACAAGACAGCAAATGACAGTGTTATTGCATTGGGTACTACTGCACAGCAAATGAAAATATTATGCAGTTTCAAATAGGATGTTTGGTTGCAAGAACTTTATTGTGTTCTGTATTGTTTCTGAACTGCATCAGAGCAAATTAAAAGAATAAACGCGATATTTTCATCAGCAATAACCATTTCTAGAACCATACAAATAATAAAATGCACACTAAAATTGTGAAGAATAGAGCAGCTCACAAATTAGAAAAGCTGACTGTGCACTGTAATGAATGCTACATTGACTGCTTTACTGTTGGGCAAATACTAGGAGAAACACTTTGACTGCAGCTGGTATAGCGCTGATACAAAGTATTACTTATCTTTACACAATAATTAATTTGGCAGTTTTTTGCTACCTATAGAAGGATATCGTACTGATGTCTCAATGTCACTACAAGATTTTTACGTCTCTAAGTATAACATACCAAGCATTGCAGTCAGCTAGATAAGATCAGTTGATTTCACTCTGGATATTTGGTCAAATATTACTAGCCAAATAGGCTATGTGATTTTTTTTTCCAAATCAGACGTATCGCTGAAGTAGAATAAATCCATACCTCACCAAAGTGAAAATCTTATGCGAAGCAATAGATGGTACAATTTTTGAGGACTACATGAAAACTCAGGTAGACCTACTGTACAGGTGCCATGCACAATAGTAACAGCAGCTGATATTTCGCGCTTTCTGGTCGGCAGCCGTTTTGAACTGGAAATAGGATACTATTGCAGCAGTTAAAATAGTAATATCCCTCACACACATTACCAATTATATTAAATGGCCAAATAACCTGGAGACAAAAACACACTGAATAATCTGTGTCAAATCAAAACAGCATTTCAAAATTTATTTAAAGCATGGTGTACAATATTACTTCGTGATCAAATACGTAACACTGATTAGTAAACATATATCCTACTTCTCAATATCAATATTCCAAACATCTACATCGTTTCAAGGCATGCTGTCTCAGGCATTAAAGATGCGCCACACAAAACTGGTCTTACCAACTTAGTGATGATAATATTTTCCGATTGAAAGTGATAAATAGAGTACGGTAATGATTCGAATTCTCAGATTTAATTGATATCCAGAAATTCATTTACTGCATAGTTACTGCGAAAATGTGTAGATTCATTTTCTACCAGCTACAAATAAATTAAATGGAAAGCACACAGGCTTTTTTTCTGCGAGTCATTAGCCCCTAGGTTTTGGTTATTCCCAAAATTTCTAATGAGCAACTACATAATTATTAGAGTGCACGACAATACCTGACATTTGGTCAAACAAAATTATTCGTGAAATCACTCGAACACAAGCTTACCCTCGGCCTCCCGTAACTGTAGCTTATCTCTAAACGGGGATTGCTCCAAATGACTATAGTCTTATATAAGGGAATTTAATACCGCAATTACTCTTATTTTCATAAACACAGTACATACGGATCTTCACGAGAATGTCTTTGGACCGTCTTGGTTCAGAACATTATCATAATGAAAATGCATACACATTATTATTGCAGTTATTTGTGCTGAACGTCATGGTATTCGAGTTGCAGACAGCGCAAAATAATTGATACCTGCAAATAATGACTGGTGCATTTTACGAAAAAAAATTATTGCAAATAACCTACTGTGTGTGACTGCGTGGATTACAAAACGGTGTGGTTAGGCTTCCTGAACATAGTAAAAATCTGAATTCGATAATAGTAGCAGTCAACACTGGCAAGTAGTGGATAAAAATCTATTTTATTAGTGCCTCCTGTCATTTATCTATTCGACTTCGTATCATCTTTGTCATTCACTTAACGATGTATTGCATTATTCTTGTAATTGCTGTATAATTATTTAGTACTAATATAATTTTGTTAATTGTAGAGTATATTTATCTTTTATTATTTTCTTATGCTCTCTAGCATTACCCAATGTTTTTTTAATTATTATTTTTTTAACTTTGACGTCAAGATGTTCAAAGGTGAATAAAACATACAGTAGCGAGGTAAGTAAACGCGACTACATTCCAGTTGTTAATACAGTTTCGACGAACGCCTTGAATAAATCTCTCCGCCTTACATCGAAGAGAAAGTGAAACTTCGGTGCAGCCATGAGTTCAAAAGCAAACAAGAATTCTTTCTGGTGTAAGTGCTCGGTGTGCGTGCGCAACTGGATTCGCCGTGCACAGTTCGCATTCACAGTTCTTCACTTTTATTTCGCTGGTTGTCGCATGGAATGTCGGGTTTTCATCAGTACACCTATCGGCCCCCAAACATACTATTCATTGACTGTAATGTGGCTGATGGTACGTGTATTTCGCATTTCATGAATCGAATTTTATTGACTTTGTCTCCTTTTATACGTCTTTGACCCAATCCTTAAAGTGCTTCGCATATGTCTCTGCAGGCATAAGAGAACTGTCTAATATAAAGCCGTTATTGAAATTCGAAACAATCACTAAAGATGCGTCCACTCAGTGCCTTCTTAGTGTTCAACTTAGCGCATGGTCATAAATTTCCAACAGCGCAATCACGCATGCACATTCATGCATGCGTAACTTCCCTGATATGGAGGCTGTGTGTAATGCGCATTGCTACCCGCCATCGGTGAGAAACTTTGCAATTTTTAGCAGACGACAGGCAGCTGAGGCCCACATGTGTTTGATTGTGCAGTATGATGAGTTTATGCTGTTAAGCGATTAATGTGCAGTAATGCCTGTTGACTCCAAAGGACCCTTGAGTTTTTAGATGATTTTAGACAAAGAAGAAAGTCGTATGGAATACTGTTTGTGAAGATTATTTGAATAAAAAGTCGAGACGTGTTGCCCCGAGCGCCGCGTATTAGATAAGAAGTATCCGATCATATTCCGCTAAATAATAAGACACGTTGAGTTTCGAAGAAAACAGAGAAGAATGCACCAGAAAGTTATGAAAAGTGTATACGAAAACTGTGGACGAATATTTATGCTGTGGCGACTTAAAAGTGCAACAACTAAGGAATCTGACATCTGAACAAAAGAAGTGACGAGGTACGTGTAGCTCCTCATTAAACTGCTAAAAATAGGAATGGAGCACACTGATGATGAGAAAAATACGAAACCGAAGAATACAACTTTCGTTCTAGTGGATTCCGGCGTCTGTGAAACTCCCAAATTTGGAGTCCAGAGATGTTAATCTACGTATCATAATTTCATTATTAAATTCAAATGACGTATTGAAAGTTAATTTACTTTCACACAACGATTAAGAACATCCCTTAAGAATTTCTGTTTCAGAAATAATACCTTTTACTTTTATTTACTTATTCGTGTTCCGTTGCTCCAGTATAAAATAGAATTGCATGGTTAAGGAACGTGTCATACATGAGAACAATACCTACAGATGCTAATAGATAAAAATTGTAATATGTGTTACGCATTTCCTCAGTGAACAGAGGTATAAGACAACCAAATAATACATTATAATTATTCCATATTACAAGTTACAAATTAGAATTGATTTTTTTAAATGAGGAATAAATAATTCAAACGAGTACATAAGTCACCAGTAAGTAGGTAACAAAATTTTATTGACAGTCTTATCACTGCAGACCCCGGGTAGAAAATCTAAAATCTCGTTGTGACTGTATCCTGAAGTTTGTTGACAAAACATAGTCATCACTTTGTAGTTCCAGTATCTCTGTTGCTTATATACTTCTTTACACACAGTCACTTTTACATTTTTTTCTATGTCGCCTTTTCATCACAATGAACACAACACAAGCTCCAAAGCAAAGAAGGGGATTCATAGCAGACTGCTCGCCCAATTAGGCTATGTGTGGACAGGAGAAGACCCATGTCTTTTTTCCACAAATTTTTGTGCATGCCCTCTTATCCCCGTGTGTCCGCGATCGTGCATGACGGAAGATGCATTGTGTGGACATACCTTAACCCAAATGGTTCCAGTTCGAATAACCATAGCATAAATGCTAGCCTTTCCTCAGATCATGTTGGTCATCATCAGTAATTTGCGCTCTGCCTTTAGATTTCCTCTTCAGCTACAATTATAATGATATACCAACAAAAAGCGTCAACTGACATGCAGGGTGAGCACTAATAAGACCGAAAAGCTACAGGAATGGTTTCCTGGCTGGAAATGAAGGAAAAATGGTGCTATGAACATGTGTCTGGAAATGCGTCGTTCCCATGGTAGATGGCGTTGACGATTGACAGTTCCTATGACCATGTACCATGTGTTCCTTGTTTGTCGCAGGCTGTATGACTGATGTAGTGTAATGGGAGCAGCCGAATAGTCAGGTGTTCATATCGGGAACTAGTTGATGTGGTGTTTTTGTATGGCCAAGCTGATGGAAACGATCAGGAGACAACACAGCTATACCAAAACAATTACTGCCACAGATACCAACCACATTACACTACATTTCAAGAGCATTTTGGGATTTTCTGTGATCATGGATCCTTTCAGACAGATGAATGCGCAGGGAGGCAGCGCATTGTGTGCACAGCAGATTTAGGGGCCAGGTTGTACAGGATATCGAGATGAACCTTAGTACAAGCTACCACCAAGTGACCTGCCAACGTGGTATAATCTGAAGTACAATTATGTGTGTCCTGCATATAACCGTTAATATTCCTATCACTTGCAACCCCATGGAAGCCACTTTGAACATCTGTTATGATGTGGATGCGACGCAACTCTGTACTATGTTCCTGGACAGTTTGCTGTCGATGCATACACACTGTCAATTTCCAGACACATGTTCATGGGACCTTTTCTCCTCCATTTCCAGTCAGGAATCTGGCCTTGCAGTTTGCGCCCTATATGCACAAAGTTTTGGGCTAAGGCAAAGGATCAAGTGAGGCGGTGCAAAGGTTAGCACACTATACTCACATTCAGGATGATGACAGCTCAAACCCACATCTGGTCATCCTGATTTAGGTTTTCTGTGATTTTTCCAAATCACGTTAGCCAAACGCCAGGATGGTTCCTTCGAAAGAACACAGCTGCTGACATCCTTCCCCATCCTTCCCTAAGCCGATGGGACTGATGACCCTGCTGTTTGGTCTCCTCCACCGAATCAACCAACCAACCAAGGCTAAGGAGAGCTAGAGCTGCAATACAGTGACAAGTGCACTACTTCCACGCACATCATGTTAACGTAAAAGCTGAAACCCTTAAATTCTTTCTTTCTTATGTCAAATGGCAGGTTTTTGTTTTCCAGTGCATCTGTAAAGCGCTGTATGGAATAATTAAAGCAACTTCACCACTTAAGGTTAGTGCCCACATCAATACACATGCTTCATTGTTCATTCCCTCATATTCTCTTCCGTTCACTCCAATGTATTCATAGTTACAAGTCAATGATGGTGTGTACAAGCGAGTCCTCTGCTCATTGTGAATGCATATTTTCTTGTGCTCACTTCAGTGTAAATGGGCTTCTTATGCATCCAAATCAAGGCAGGTACACACACAACTATCTTTCTGCACACATCACATCCCCACAGACAGACAGTAGTGTGTAGGCAGAAGATTTGTGCAGATATGAGATGTGTGCAAATCTGAAAATTGAAGATGGTGGTATGAGCAAAATTGCTCAAATCTTTCCGTGCATATCACATTTGTTGAAACAAATTGGAGTTGTGGACAGGAGGTAATTCAAAGCTGATGCATGGAAAGTTTTTGAGTCAGCTATTTGTTCAGTTTAGTGCTTCTCATCTCTGCATACACAGTGAATTCTAAAAATATAGATACATGCCAGTATTTTGGGAGTTCAGTAATGAATTTATTGAAATATATATATATATATATATATATATATATATATATATATATATATATATATATATATATATATATAAGAGAAGCGCAACTCCCATGTTAAAAGAGGGAAACACAGGCCGATAGCAGCGCCTCTAGTGGTTTGGAGATGAACTAAAACAAGGATAAACGTTGCGGGTTGCATCCCTCCTAGCTTATGTACATTGTTTTTTTTTTTCTTTTAATTTTCTTATCTCAGTTTTCTGGGCTTGCTACGTAATTATTTTGGCTTGCATCATAATAAAATAACTGAAACTGGGCTATAGCACAATGCAGTACAACAGTGACAAACCTATTATTCAGGAATATTTGTAGTCCAATTTAGCTGCAACAATTTTATTTACCTTCAGCTATTTAAGCTACAAGCTTAATTCGACTTGCTGTCAGTTTCAAGTATTGCATCTAGTTTTTATGACACACAAAACATCCTGGATCTTTTATATGTCGATAGAAATCAATATAAGTGTGTCAGTTTACAAGTCTATTTTTAACGTTTGCGTCTGACTGTCGCTGCTCCAATGATGTATTCTTGAGCATCAACTGTCAGGCACTAACGTCAAGAATAGACTTTCAGACTGACACATATTGATTTCTATCAACATATAAAAGCTCCAGGACGTTTTGTGCATCACAAAAACTAGACACAATACTTGAAACTGACAGTAAGTCGAAACAAGTTTCTAGTCTAAATAACTGTCACAAGCTAAATAAAAATTGTTGCAGCTAATTCCTGAATAATTTCATACTTTGAAATCTTATAAACCTTTGGGTCAGTGTAGAAAAAAACTTTAATTAAGAGAATAATTGCCAGTTAAAGAGGTTCAATTAAGAAATCTTTATCACAGTATTAATTAATGAAGAATTCTAAAATTGTTACAACTATATTTCAGGACTTTAATTTCTGAGTAATTGCCCAGGAAACTTGCACTACTGACCACTAATTTCTTAAAAAATGTTCCTACATCTTACGATTTTAAACGCTTCAACACAAAAAAAGAAGACATAAATATTAAGTACCAAAAATAGGCAAGGTGGATAAAAACAGTGAAATGAAAACAAAACGTACTTTTTATTTCTCAAGCATACAATAAAAATTTCACTATGAACAACAGTTTCACCTGATTCACTGGTGATATTAGAAATTACACAAGGAACACCTGCCACATGTTTCAGGAACACATCCCTGTTTAACCTATGCCTAGTTTTATTCTTACAATCTTCCTCAAAAAAAACAAACAAAATGAGTTGCACAATTCACATCAGGTGACAGTTCACACTTTTCCATTTCAGAAGCAATTCTTGAAGTTGTTTTGGAAACCTGTAGAAATGTTTGTTGCTAACTTTTTCCATTGATACGACATAATATCCAGATGAACAGCCGGGGAATTAACAGGAGTATTTCAACGTCGATTTGTTATGTTGAATATTCTGAAAAAAATAAAATTCTTCTTAAAATAAAACTACTACTGACATACCAAAGTTGTTTAAGTAAGCAAACAAATCACACAGCTACATTCATGATAGGAGAGAATACATTTCATTTATAGGCTACGAGATTATTTACTGAAAACTAAATGTCTTACCTTAGGATTAATTGCGGACCTTTTTTTCAGCAGGAAATCTCTTCAATTCTACAGTGAACTTTATGAAATTTAAAGAAAAAAAACCTGTTTATAATGAAGATCAATACCATGTAAATATGAAACATATGTAAAGACGACTGTAACTGTTGACTTCAGTACAGAGCAAGACGATATAATATCAACAACCGCCGTTGGATAGCTCTCATTGGTCCATTCCAACTTGGTTTAACCTCTAGCGCATCTAGTGGTCTGGAAGGAACTACCTGGCTTGTTGCCTCTTCTCTCATATAGCTTTCACCCTGAAACGTCCCCTTTGAACAATTATACAAGACTGTCCTTAAACTGACACACAATATTTTGTTAGCGCAACGCAATCTGACTTTCAAAATTCCCTACAAAAGAATGGCCCTGACTAAAATTAAACTATACCTTTCACAAATCACTTACCTCACAAAAATCTTCGCTGCTCAAGCTACTGCAATACAGCGAGCGCCACTACTGCCAGCTAAATAAAAGTTCAAACTATGGAAGGCACTAACTACTGATAGGGATAGTTAGCAAATGAAAGATATTAATAGAGAACAAACAATGTATTTACCTTGATATCATCATATATAAATATAGCAGTTCATGACAAATTTCAAAACTCCGCCATCTCTCTCCCCACATCCACCACTGCTGGCGGCTCACCTCCAACTGCGCAACGCTACGCGCTGTTCACAGCCAGCTGCCTAACACTACAATGGCGAGTATTACAACAATGCAAAGCAGCCACAGACTGCACACAGCACAGCCAGTGATTTTCATACAGAGGTGGCGTTACCAATAAAAAAACCTAAACAGCCTACAAAAACCTAAACAGCCTACTTACATAGCCCCCATGCTCCCCACAAAAAATTTTTACAAATGGTGTTGGGCACTGGCCAATACAGATTTGACAAAAAATTTTCACAATTACAGTAACAAAGATATAAAATGCACACACTTATTGATACAATGTTGGTCAAAAGCTCAAATTTTCTCACAGAATGCACACACTTATTGATACAATGTTGGTCAAAAGCTCAAATTTTCTCACAGTCCATGAAGACAGTCCTGATCGTTCATTACGGTAAAATAGTAGTGTTTTTCTCAAAGTCTGAGCAGTAGAAGAAAATGCACACGGAAGTAGTGGATTTCCATGCAGTCTTGAAGAAGTAGTGTTGTCCTTCCAACGGAAAGACAGTGCTGACTCTCGACATGCAGACAAGTAATGGGTCACAACAGAGCAAACCCACAGCAGAGTCATTCGAAGTTTTGAAGAATATTGGTAGGTAGGTCATCACAGAGCAGACCCACTGCAGTCCTGGTAGAGAGTATTGGTGGGCCACCAGAGGTGCAGACCCACTGTAGTCCTTGTAGAGATTGTGGACAGGCCCACTGTAGTCCTGGTAGAGATTGTGGTATTGGTTGGCCATCAAAGATGCAGACCCACTGTAGTCCTTGTAGAGATGGCCAGCAGCCATCTGTTGTGACTGTGTGGGTGTACAATCACCAGTGAAGAGTCTTGCAGTTAATATAACAAGTCCATAACCACCACTTGTGCACTCACGAAGTTTTTGCAATTGTCCTTAGAACCAGCAATGCTGTTATCCAGCCCCTTGCCGAAATAGTAACACACGTGCAAACACTAACAGTCCCAACTTCTCACATAGTGTCCATATAGTATGACCAACAGAAAAGTGTGCAGTGAAATGAATGCTTACAAGTTAATAATATGATGAACTGGTGTCAATTACAATTTTATGACGTAAGAATACAATTACAAAGGTACAAAATACATCATTAAAAACATAACAATACAGATAACATTTGTAGTAATATAGGCTCTACAAAACAATAGAAATAAACTTATACATCAGTGTTACAAGAATTATGACATAAGTAAATACATGAAAGATCAGAATAACTTGCGAAACATCAACTTCACACATGAGCATTAAAACAAAACAGAATAAATAATGTCTAAGCATCTTTACAAAGTAAATAACAGAGTATTAGAAAAATTCTACAACATAGCTCTCATCAGCTAAACACATAAAGACAGGAAAAACACAAATACACAAGGGTACACAAACATATAGAGGGATGACACAAAAGGAAAGGACAGGGTTTGTTTTACTGCAGTATTTTGCATGGAGATCTCCCTTCGTTCAGCATTATTCCCAAAAAGTCCTATCTAAGCCTGCTTTCTGTATTCTGTTCACATCCTCTGTCAAAAATAGTTTTTCTCCACTGTACAGTATCCTTTTTTTTTGCCACACCATTTTCTGATAGCTTCTCAATGCATTTCTTATAAATTCATCATAGTTAGTTTCTTATATAGTCTACCCCCTCTTAAGCTAACTTAAATCTACTGAGCTCAGATGCTAAACTAAGGGACGAGGCAATGCAGCAGCACATAACAAATTAACACAAACAGCAATGACAAAAAACGCCAATTTGCAAAGCAAGCAGCAGTAAATCTAAATTAACAGAAAAAAATGCAAAATTACAACTAATATGAGTCGATGTGCAGCAACATGAAAAATAAATGAGTAGTAAAATTGGCTTAGCAGAGTAACACAAAGTCAAATTCAGTAACACTACGCCTGGCAAACAGCAGTAACTTATACCTAAACATGACATAGCTCAAGCAGAAAAAATATTACAGTAAAGACAACAATGCAGATAAGGGAAATGTATATTCACATCTTAATGTCTATGTAAATTAAAGTGGTGCACCACAAGAAGTTATTCTACCAAAAAGTTACCAATTACTTGAAAAGAAAATTATGAATGCAGTTCCTGTGAAGGTAAATGTCATTTTGTGCTCCCTCATTTTTTTTAAAAAAATTATTATTTACTCGATCTGTAGACAGAAAATATTTATATTAGTACATCTATAAAATTTTATTATAACCAATGCTGCAGTGCAGCTAGAAACTAGATATCAAATGAAATAAGCAACTATGTACAAAGCAAAGCATAAGAACATCGTTCAATAGTCATGTGGCATTTCATAAGTAGTAAAAAAATCTCTCATCTAGAAAGACAGTAGTCATAGTCAGGTGTGTAGACAAACTATTTCTTGTCATTTCATTAGGCATTTCAGTAAATATCAGAAAGTACGATATGTTTCCAAGTAATCAGCGTGTCGGATTTGCGATGCTTTCTCTAAAGGAATGACAATGGCCAGGATAATGGCCTCCCTTTTTTTTTCTGTGCTCTGAAAGGCACGCGCTAATGGCTTTTTCTCCAGGCGTCTGACACAGCTGGGTGCCCACGACGCATTACGTGCAGGTGGTCACTTAACTTTCTTACGGAAATATTTACGACAGCTGTTTCCGCTACAGTGACAGTCTCACATAAGAATATTTCACAGGTCAAGAATTAGCGTTCCAAATCTGTAGAAACAAAACCCTATAAATATAACAGTGTCCAAAAAATTTTTCGTCGGCATTGTAATACATTCACACATGTACACACATTTCATAATTCTAAAGTACGATTCTTGGTTTCCAACATCTTGTTTCACAAGTCAAGAGTCCCTACCCACTATTACCTTATTACACATATACATATCCATCGACACTCGTCAATATTTCGTCATTATAAATATGAAGCATAATCAAATAACTCATATAGCCTCAGCCTATTAATCATAAACATACCTCAGCAGCATAATACACATCGTCGTCGTAAAAATAACATCATAACACCTCAGTCAAATCTCAAAATCGTCGTAGCTTTCTGCAATAATTTCAAACCCTAAAAAAATATTCTCTGCTCATTTCAATAATGTCATCTACCTCAAACGTACTTTAAAATCATGCTCCCTTACCAAATATATCATTCAAAGCTCTCATAGTATCACAATGGTTCCGAAAAAATATGAGCATTTCACAAAGTACAGACAAAATACAATTTCATAAGTGTGAAGTTATCCAACTGTGTAATTGCGTAAACATCTGTCACTGATGTAATAAAAAAAAGTTTAGATAGCTGTGTAATTTGTGTGTTAGAGAAATATGGTACCGATGTGTAAAGTTGTATAAGCAAATACCATATTAGCTAGGGTTCCTTGTGGTTGCCACACACATGGTACACAAAGTAAGCGTGTACCCCCCTGAGGATTAATGTAATTATACCCTCAGGTGTTACAGATTACAGCAATGGAATGAAATGTATCACGGAAAACTTTCTTTGTAATTCAAAAATCTTGAAAAATAAATGTTTTAAGTACAAAATTAATCACTGAAATGCGTGTCCTGTAGCGCTAAATGTGCGTCTTGTTGCAACATAATCTCTGTGGAAGTGTCGTGGTTATTGTCCTCCGAAAGCTAAGTTCTGCAGAAGTCAATGTACTTACCTCATAATACACAAAAGTGAAATGCTTTGCGTATAAATGTCTTAGTTATTACGCTTATTGCCGTGATGAGGAACTTTGCTGTAACGTATTGTTGTGCTACGGAAAAGGCAGTCTCATTGTAGCTATACTACAAAAGTTACTACTAAAACCTGTTTTACTTTCCAGAATAATTTAGAAAAACTGTGCAGATATAAAACAGATACACCGCAAAAGCAACATTGTAAATTGTCACTCATTAGTAGTGTCGTGATATAGTCGTGTAGCTGTCACTTAAACTAACCACTGTGTCATCTGATATCTCACAGAAAGCACTTTAAATACAGAATGTATTTTCAGGTAACCAAAATGTTGCATTAAAATCTCATTAGCAGTACTGGTAAATGTTCTAAGTATGTAAGCCTGATAGTCGTCACGTAATCGTGCAACAAACAAGCAAGAATGTACAATTAACAACACTGTGTCGTCTGTTCATTATAACAATGCATTCGTAATTTCTGTTTAAATAAGTTCTCTTGGTTCTTGACTGGATATTTCACTTCAAACATTGTTACATGTTAACAGATTCTAAATCTGACAAAGCATACTAGAAATGTGAAGTGAAAAGTTTTATGGCAAAGACAAAGTTAAAAAGCAGATTATCTTTCAATAATCGGTTTTACATCTGAAATGTGGTACAATCTTTTACTCTTCAAGGTACTCAGAATTTCAGCTTGAACGCAATTATCATGCAGTATACGTCGGTAAAGAATACTTGAATTTTTCACAAGGTTAGCGTCTATGTTATTTTTCTCTGAGCCAGCGGCCGCACGCAGCTGCCTGCTGTGCGAGTCATTGTCTGTCTCTTTGTTGGCGCGCGCTGTTATTGGGACTAGGAGACCTAACTTCTACAAATTCGCCTTGCCGAGAGGCCCCAGCTCTGTTAGAGTCCCGCCAGTTCTGATGAAATTCACGTCTGTCGTTTTGTCGGTAGTTTACATAGTTTCTTGTTTGTCGGTCATGTGGTGGAGAATTTCGCCCTGAATCGTAACTGCGCGCTGGACCGTTGCGTCTAAAGTTATTCTGTCTCCCGTAATAATAATTATTTTGGTTCCCATATTGTCTGTTTCTCTGACTGTCTCTGTGATAGTCACTACCGCGGAGAGGTGATCTTTCCCTGTAATTATTACTACTCTGCCAACGGATGTCGTACGGGTGGTGTCTGTTTTGGTCACGATATGTGTTGTGAGAATAGCTTTGTCGTGTCCAGTTATTATTTCTTTCATCGCGGAATTGCGACGGATGTGATCTGTAATTGTTGTGCTCCTGCGTTCCGCGATTGTCAGTGTCAATTTCCAGTTCTGGGAACAGTCCCTGAAATGCTTCAATGTCGTCTTTGCAACGTCCTGCCAAAATAATATGTCGTAAATGTTCAGGCAGTTTGATTAAGCAAATGCGGATGAGTTCTGAGGGGCTGTATGGGTTAGAAAGATACTGATTCTTATGCAACATGTCTTCAAAATATTTCACAAGACTGGAAAATTCAGATTGTTCGAAACGTTTCATCATTATGATGCTATGTTTTACTCGATCTTGTGTGGCTTGAGACCAATATGCTGAGAGGAAGGCATGGTAAAACTCTCCTTCACTGTGACAACCGTGAATTACCGATCGCATTCTTACAGCTGGTTCATTCTCCAAGTAGCCACACATAAATTCTAATCTGTGCTCTAATGACCATTTGGGAGGAAAACAATGAGAGAATTGATGGAGCCATGCTTGTGGATGAATGTCGTTGCCAGAATTCTTAAATGTTTTGAATTTACGTGTAGTAATGAACAGCTTATAGTCAAAGTCATCATGTCGGCGAGTCGCATATCGGTCATTGTTACGTCGTTTCGGCGGTTCCATTTCAAAATTCGGTGCACCTTGCCAATTTCTTTCATAACTTCCGAAATGCCCTGTGTTATTATTTTGTGGCTGTTCCGTATTTCTGTGTCCCTCTTCCCGTATTGGGGCGCGAGTATCCTCTGAAATACGTAATTCTTGTATTACCTGTGTCAGCTGATCTTGTACTTCTCGGATTTCTCTTTTGTACTGTGTATTGATTTGATTTTGATTCTGTTTGAATTTTCTAATTTGTTCATACTCTTCTGTGTCAGTGAAGGCTACAGGTCTTGTGTCATTCAGATCATCATCTACCTTTGTAGATAAGTTAGTGACCTTATCCGAAAGTTCGGCTACTTTCTCCGATAGTGAACACATTTCCTCAGCGTGTTTTTCTGAACCAAGTTTCAGAGTGTCCATTTGTGTTGAAATCGTATCTACTGTGTCCTTTAAGTTTTCTTGAGTTTTTGCAAGTTGCGTAGCCGAATCGGTAGATGCAACTGAGTCAATTTTAGCTTGCAAGGTGTTGTGATTTTCATGAACAATGGTTTGCAGTTCTTTTATGGCTGCTTCGTGATTCTGTAATACATTTTCATGCCGCGAAAAAATGGGTTGAAAATGCTCACAAATTTGTGTTTTTATGTCATTACAGACTTTTTGACATTTCGATTCAATGTTATGTAACTCACTAGTTAAATCTTCACGTGTTTGTTCAAGTGTGGTATCTAACTTTTGAAGATTTTGTCCCATTGCGTCTAACTGTTGCTGTGTTTGTCTCTGGTGTTGCTCCATTGTGTCTAACTTTTGAAGATTTTGTTCCATTGTGTCTAACTTTTGCTGTGTTTGTCTCTGATTTTGTTCCATTGTGTCTAACTTTTCAAGCTTTTGTCCCATTTGTTGCATTAATTGTAATAACAATGCACTGGTGTCTGAAACATGTTCCTCAGTGCTTTTCGGCAGTGAATTTGCACCGGCAACATTCACATTTTGACAAGCGGAAAATGTGTCTTGACTCATTTGAGAAAACGGTGAGAACCCAAAACCTGAGTCTGTAGTATTTGCAATATTGTGTTCTGTCATTCCCGATTCCTGAGGCGAGCTGTTGCCGACCAATCGATCGATAACGCTTCCCTGTTCACTACCTGTTTCACTGTCTACACCATTGTTTGCCGCCCGCTCCATTTCCCTATGCGCAATTACCAAATTACTACTTTGAACATTAGTTAATTCATTACCCGGTGGCGCTAACACACTGCTTTCATTTTCACTGTCATTTCTCAGTTTACTTTGGAGCCTAGTGTTACGTTTTTCACACGCCATTATTGTCACAATATTTCACACGATAACACAGAAAAGCACAATTTGAAGAGCAAAATAAAATAACATAGCAATGGAAATAATGTCTACTTAATTGCCAGCGCAGCTGCGAAATACTTGGTGCAAATCTACATGCATGCCACAACTGTTTTACTGTACAACAATGAAAAACTACAACTACAAAGGAAATTCTCTCTATGATTACGCGCTATCAATAAACAATAGCTACACCAATTACACAAACTACAAGAAAAAAATCAGAAGATTCCAGTGAGGTATCCTCGGCTAAGGGTCGACATATGAAACGTCCCCTTTGAACAATTATACAAGACTGTCCTTAAACTGACACACAATATTTTGTTAGCGCAACGCAATCTGACTTTCAAAATTCCCTACAAAAGAATAGCCCTGACTAACATTAAACTATACCTTTCACAAATCACTTACCTCACAAAAATCTTCGCTGCTCAAGCTACTGCAATACAGCGAGCGCCACTACTGCCAGCTAAATAAAAGTTCAAACTATGGAAGGCACTAACTACTGATAGGGATAGTTAGCAAATGAAAGATATTAATAGAGAACAAACAATGTATTTACCTTGATATCATCATATATAAATATAGCAGTTCATGACAAATTTCAAAACTCCGCCATCTCTCTCCCCACATCCACCACTGCTGGCGGCTCACCTCCAACTGCGCAACGCTACGCGCTGTTCACAGCCAGCTGCCTAACACTACAATGGCGAGTATTACAACAATGCAAAGCAGCCACAGACTGCACACAGCACAGCCAGTGATTTTCATACAGAGGTGGCGTTACCAATAAAAAAACCTAAACAGCCTACAAAAACCTAAACAGCCTACTTACAACCCCCGTGCGAGTAACTAGGCGCAACTAAGAACAAAACACTGACTATCTGGCGACTGTCATCTGACAAAACAAAACAACGCAATACTACGCTTGTGTGGCGATTGCCGGAACTACAAACTATTACACTACCAAAGATGGGATAACTCCGCCAATTAGTTTGTCAGTTATGGACTTTTAAACAGTGGATACATTTTTTTGGCCCCCTCTGTATAACTCCATTCTAAACTCTAAGAACAACTCTGAAATAAGACTTGCAGTAACACTTGCAACCTGGCGGCCGAACTTCCCCATATGGGGCCTCCTGGCATCAATGCCACATGATCACTTCGTGGCCTAGATTAAAACGGGCCTCATCTGATCAGAATGTTGTTTTGCATCTGTGGGTCGGCTGCTAAAAGTTCCAGGAAGCGCAAGGCAAAGGTTGATTTGACTTCTTTAACGTGTTTCTTTAGCTTCTGTATGACCGGCAATTTGTAGCTGAAAGTGCAGGTCATGACGAATGATGCGCAAGGCGTTCGTCTCCTTAGCTGAGTGATCAGTGCGTCTGATTGCCATGCAGCGGGTCCCAGTTCGATTCCTGGCCACGTCGGGGATTTCCTCTGCTTGGGGACCAGGTGTTGTCTAGTCTTCATCATTTCATCATTGCCAACTCACAAGTTGCCTTATGTGCCGCCAACTGAAAAGACTTCCAAGTACTCCAGGTGGTGTCTCTCGGTAATCAATGCCATATGATCATTTCATTTCAGCGCCAAGGCATGTCTGGCAGCAGAATGGTGACTTCGCGCTTAATCCTCCTCCTCCACTCCCTGTGCCGTCCGCTTTGTTGTTCGTCGCCCTGGGCTTTTCTTCTTTGCACACGTTGCAGTATCCCTGGATAGCTGCTGCACCCACTTTGCAATCGTCCGGTGATCCAGGATTTTATCATGCCGTTTCAACACAACATAGCGGTGAAAGAGTCGCTGAACTGCGATGGGAGATGCCTCGACGGCGATTGCTCGATGCTCTGAAGTGCATAAGTACATGATTAAAATAGTGCGCCTTCCTCAATGCAGTGCTTACGTACTTATGTCGCTCAGGCGCAACAGTGCCCCCGTAGTACGTGGCTCAAATCCTGCTACTCATTGTGTAGTACAACATATTTATCGATTTGAAGGATATAACCTGAAATATGGAACAATAATTACTCTTTGAAAAAGCTATTTACTCTTTGACTTTTGAACTGTATTATGTTTGTGAAAATGCTTTTATTGGTTGATATGTTTACGTAATACGATTCAATGTAATTAATGCAATGCTTATTCATTTATCAATGTGTTTAATCCGTACATCCTAACAAACGCCAATAATATTAATTGCGAATGTAGCTGGCTCTGCTACGTATTCACGACTCTACCGCTAAACCGATTACGATGATATTTGCTATGGAGGTAGTGGGTCTAGAGGAATGTTTGCATAGACTATAGATAACATAGACTGCGCATGACTTCATTTTGCGCTTTTTACTAGATGCGGAAGTAAAGACCTTTACATATGCTCAGACATGTCTTTTTTGTGTTCTACAGATTAGGTGAAGTGACGAAAATTTCAGCTATGCAAGTGAATTACTTTAAAATACTTGCAGCAGTACAGGGTTTTATTAGAACCAAAAAAATACAAAAGTGCAAAAAATGCCCGACAGATGGCGCTTCATCTGATCAGAATAGCAATAATTAGCACAACAAAGTAAGACAAAGCAAAGATGATGTTCTTTACAGGAAATGCTCAATATGTCCACCATCATTCCTCTACAATAGCTGTTGTCGAGCAATAATGTTGTGAACAGCACTGTAAAGCATGTCCGGAGTTATGGTGAGGCATTGGCGTCGGATGTTGTCTTTCAGCATCCCTAGACATGTCGGTCGATCACGATACACTTGCGACTTCCGCTAACCCCAAAGCCAATAATCGCACGGACTGAGGTCTGGGGACCTGGGAGGCCAAGCATGACGAAAGTGGCGGCTGAGCACACGATCATCACCAAACGACGCGCGCAAGAGATCTTTCACGCGTCTAGCAATATGGGGTGGAGCGCCATCCTGCATAAACATCGTACGTTCCAGCAGGTGTTTATCAGCCAGGCTGGGAATGATGCGATTCTGTAAGATATCGGCGTACCTCTCACACGTCACGGTTGCAGCTACAAATCCAGAATCACGCATTTCCTCGAAGGAAAAAGGCCCGATAACGGTAGGTGTGGTAAATCCAACCCATACCATGACTTTCTCGTCGTGCAATGGAGTTTCCACGACAGTTCTAGGATTTTCGATAGCCCAAATTCTGCAGTTGTGGGCCTTGACAGACCCTTAGAGCGTGAAATGAGCTTCGTCGGTCCACAACACGTTACTCCACCAATCGTCATCTTCCGCCATCTTTTGAAACGCCCACACCGCAAATGTCCTCCGCTTCACTAAATCGCCGGGTAACAGTTCATGATGCCGATGGATTTTGTACGGATAGTATCGGAGGGTACGCCTAAGTGCCAACCAAACAGTAGTGTATGGAATGCCGGTGCTACGTGCAACTGCACGAGCGCTGACTTCCCCGTGCATAGACGAACCCGCTACCGTCTCCATTTCTTCCTGAACTGTCTCAGCAGCATTACGCCTTGTGTTCGGTCGGCCACTACGGGGTCTATCGTCTAAACAACCCGTGGCTTCGAACTTCGAAATCATTCTCGCCACAGCTGATTTGTCAACGGACCTTTACCCGTTCGAATCCCCTTCCTATGGCGATAGGATCGTACCGCTGAACTAGCACATTCCCCATTCTGATTATACAGATTCACTAAGAGCGCCTGATCTGATTCTCTCTCTCATTACAGCTCCTTTTATACACGATTGTCATGCGCAGTCATTAACGTTTTGCTGTTCAGCGCCATCTGTCGGATATTTTGTGAACTTTGTTCTTTTTTTTTTTTTTTTTTTTTTTTTTTTCCCTAATAAAAGCCCATTTATACTGACTTTTTGATCACCCGGTATTTCCGTTAAGTTGAAAGTTAGTATGAATGTTGGTCCTTGGATGCAAAACTTGGTGAATGATTAAGCTTTTGAGACGACATATCGTTAATATGTAGCTCTTTACACCAGTATGAGCAACATTTTATAATATGTTACGCTCCCTTGATATCGTTTCGGCATCTGTACTGGATTAAGCAAAAGCGAAAAAACGCATATGCTTATTTTGTGTAAATACCTGACATTATGCACATAAACGAATTTCCTTTCTTACAAAAGCTTATTACAGCATTTCGCACATATCCTCGTGGAAACGTTAGAAAACTAGTGCTGCGTTCGAAATTGGTATTTTTTCTTTCACTCCTGCTGAAGCGTTGAACTACAAGAATTCAGTACAAAAAAGAAAAGTATTCACTAAAGAACAGTCATTCTGTCGCTTGTTAGAAGAACTGTCAATACGTTTCAACTTGACCACACGTAAAAACGATAACCACTGCTTTATTACAGAAATTTTGGAGAAATTGGGTTAACTGCATTACTACATGTGTAAGAGTTATACTACAGTTCGTTGAAGTGTCAAAATCAATGCTTGATTTGAGCTATAAATGAGAGAAGCTGTAACTATCAGCTCCACTTCACACAGCGCGTAATGACAGGAATTCGGCTTTCTGCCCCGAGTAACGTGACTTAGATGTTGGTTTCAAGCGTTAACACGGCAGAATTAGGGACATGCGCAGTCTATGTTATATATGGTCTATGAATGTTTGATACCAGCCGTCGGCTTTTAACTGTGACGTAATGGATGCTACGACGTCACGTTTTGGTGCGTATTTTCACATGAAATTCTGTGTAGCCTTACATTTTATCCATCGTAATTTCGTTGGTTTATACAGGGTGTTACAAAAAGGTACGGCCAAACTTTCAGGAAACATTCCTCACACACAAAGAAACAAAATATGTTATGTGGACATGTGTCCGGAAACGCTTACACACATCAACAGAACGTACCAGCGTGACTTCAAACACTTTGTTACAGGAAATGTTCAAAATGTCCTCCGTTAGCGAGGATACATGCATCCATCCTCCGTCGTATGGAATCCCTGATGCGCTGATGCAGCCCTGGAGAATGGCGTATTGTATCACAGCCGTCCACAATACGAGCACGAAGAGTCTCTACATTTGGTACCGGGGTTGCGTAGACAAGAGCTTTCAAATGCCCCCATAAATGAAAGTCAAGAGGGTTGAGGTCAGGAGAGCGTGGAGGCCATGGCATTGGTCCGCCTCTACCAATCCATCGGTCACCGAATCTGTTGTTGAGAAGCGTACGAACACTTCGACTGAAATGTGCAGGAGCTCCATCGTGCATGAACCACATGTTGTGTCGTACTTGTAAAGGCACATGTTCTAGCAGCAGAGGTAGAGTATCCCGTATGAAATCATGATAACGTGCTCCATTGAGCGTAGGTGGAAGAACATGGGGCCCAATCAAGACATCACCAACAATGCCTGCCCAAACGTTCACAGAAAATCTGTGTTGATGACGTAATTGCACAATTGCGTGCGGATTCTCGTCAGCCCACACATGTTGAATGTGAAAATTTACAATTTGATCATGTTGTAATGAAGCCTCATCCGTAAAGAGAACATTTGCACTGAAATGATGATTGACACATTGTTGGATGAACCATTCGCAGAAGTGTACCCGTGGAGGCCAATCAGCTGCTGATAGTGCCTGCACACGCTGTACATGGTACGGAAACAACTGGTTCTCCCGTAGCACTCTCCATACAGTGACGTGGTCAAAGTTACCTTGTACAGCAGCAACTTCTCTGACGCTGACATTAGGGTTATCGTCAACTGCACGAAGAATTGCCTCGTCCATTGCAGGTGTCCTCGTCGTTCTAGGTCTTCCCCAGTCGCGAGTCGTAGGCTGGAATATTCCGTGCTCCCTAAGACGCCGATCAATTGCTTCGGAAATCTGTCTCGATACAAACGTACCGCGCCACGGTTATTGCCCCGTGCTAATCCATACATTAAATGGGCATCTGCCAACTCCGCATTTGTAAACATTGCACTGACTGCAAAACCACGTTCGTGATGAACACTAACCTGTTGATGCTACGTACTGATGTGCTTGATGCTGTACTAGCACAATTTGAAAAAAAAAGGTAAGAGAAGGCATTATGTTGTTGGACCATGGGTGTGTGTGTGGGGAGTGGGAGGGGGGGGGGAGTTGTTTCAGGGACTCACTCTTCTTCAGACATGATTTTTAAGCTAATTAAAGATATGACAGCTTCTATGATGTTTCAGATAGAAAAATGTTATATAGCAGATGGGTCAATCATAGTGTCAGATGTGTGGGCTAGTTATAAGGGATTAGACGAAATTGGGTACATGCATTTATTTGGCTGTGAATCATTCCGTTGAAGTTACGGACGAAAAAAAAAACAGCCTCATGCACAAATACAGTTAAAGGGTATTGGGGGAGGGGGGCAATAAAAAGTATTATTAGGTGAGGGAAAAGAAAAACGAATTTGACAGCGGAAAAGATTTCTGTGGTGACAGATTGATTTTTAGCGTAGTCTGAGGTCTAGGTTAGGTTGGAATGCAACTGTTTCGTAGTGAGCTGGCGAAGCCATCGGCTCTGACACTGGAAAAGATTTCTGTGGTGACACACTGATCTGTAGCGTAACCTGAGGTCTAGCTTAGGATGGAATGCAACAATTTAATTGTGAGTTGGCCAAGCCAACGAATGTGACAGCAGAAAACCCAGACCGATCTGTAGAGTAGCCCGAGATCTAGTTTAGGTTGGAATGCAACAGTTACTTTGTGAGTTGGCGAAGCCAACGAACCTGACAACGGAAAAGAGTTGCCAACGAATCTGACAACAGAAAAGCTTTCTGTGATCACAGACTGATCTGTAACGTAGCATGAGATCCAGATTAGGTTATAATTTAATAATTTTCTCGTTGAAACTAAGAAAACTACATATGTTAAGAAACTCACCTATAGCGTAGGCAGAGATGTGTTAGGTGCAATGTACAAATTTTGGTCAGGTGTCGAAGGACACGAATACCAATACCGATGTACGGTGCCTGGTTGATCTGTATCGTATGTAGTGATATATCATGCTCTTCGCAATATCCTACTTGCATTTACGACTTTACCGAATATTTAAACTATGTGGTTCAGTTACGAGTTACTATTAGAAAACTACAGCTACATCTACGAATGAGTATTCTCATTGGCTGACAGCATACTGTCGATTTAGCGTTAGCAGTTTGTTCGTTGTCATGCTTGTTAGAATTATCTCTGAATATGACTCGACTGACGAGGAATTATTTATTACAGATATTTCAACGTTTTCGAGTTTAATATAAATTACGGTTACTCGGGAAGTAAATACTATTTCCGAGATTCATGGGAGCCATTATCAACAGTAGCAGACTTTGGAAATGTAGCTGAGCCTTTAAGCGTATTTCTGTTTTACTGTTTTGTATGATAGTTTTGAGTATTTCTCTTCGTAGCATGTTTTTTTTTCAGCCACATGGGGTGAAGTTTGAGAAAATTAGTGTGTACTTCTTATTTTGGTAGGTTCTGGGTTTCCAGCATATACCGGTAGTTCTCGGTTATGACTCGATTTAATGTTCAAGAGTTCATCTACAGTATTTGGGATTCCATTTTTACCCAAATTATTTATTTCCACTTTCTATTTTACGTTCTGGCGTCCTTTATAGAGGTAGT
This sequence comes from Schistocerca serialis cubense, assembly GCF_023864345.2. Lineage (NCBI taxonomy): Eukaryota > Metazoa > Arthropoda > Insecta > Orthoptera > Acrididae > Schistocerca > Schistocerca serialis. The sequence continues at coordinate 464,262,581 of NC_064639.1, forward strand.
GTGTGCTTTTACGATAGGGCCTTCTCGATTACTTTTTCGTTCTGCAAACTATTTCTTTCATTACAATGTTCGTAATCCGATGTGTTTGTTTTGCGACGTTGTCATTTTTTTTCTTTACTCACTGTTTCTGTCTAGTACGATGAAGAAATCAACATTGATATGACGTCAATTGGGCATGATATTTACGACATTTGTCTCTTGCTATTTGCGTCACTCGCCAAAACCAACGGCTCGTACCGAAGAATGCTGTTTATCCGGAGAGATATCTTGAACCCTGAAGAAGACCAAAGGCTACTTTAGAAAGCTCTATCCTTTTCAGCATTATTAACATTTTTTAATATCATAACCGCGAGTGACATGCAGTCGACGCTGGTGCGATGGTCGGTGACTCTTTGTGTCTATAGATTATTCCTTGACAGTGCAAATCCAATGTTATGGTGCGCGTGGTTTATGATATTGAGTTCCTGCACTTCCTGGCATAGCTGGAGAGTTTTGGTGGAGATGCAACAATAAAATCGGACAGTAAGCCTGAGAACTGTATTTAAAACTATTACTATAAGCCTCGCAAACGTAAGTCTGATTCAGCGCTTAGTTCTAAGAGAGCTCAAAGCTCCGAAAGTTACTTGGGAATTCAAAAAACCTCAGAGCAATCTCATGTCCACCGGAACTTGGATACAGAACGTCAAGAGGGCCTTAAGAGACATTAGAACAGTCACAAGACTGTGGCATTTTAGACGCTTAGCTTCATGCGTCTCTTATAGCTACCAAGTCGCTTGAAGGCTCACGACGAGGGCATCATTTAAAGGTTGTACGGCAAACAGAGAGTCGTACCTTTACATGTGGAACGTGGGAGGCTTTCGGTGAGACTGCATTTGATGATGATCTATTAACTGAATGTTGTTGTTGTTGTTGTGGTCTTCAGTCCTGAGACTGGTTTGATGCAGCTCTCCATGCTACTCTATCCTGTGCAAGCTTCTTCATCTCCCAGTACTTACTGCAACCTACATCCTTCTGAATCTGCTTAGTGTATCCATCTCTTGGTCTCCCTCTACGATTTTTACCCTCCACGCTGCCCTCCAATGCTAAATTTGTGATCCCTTGATGCCTCAAAACAAGTCCTACCAACCGGTCCCTTCTTTTTAGCAAGTTGTGCCACAAACTCCTCTTCTCCCCAATTCTATTCAATACCTCCTCATTAGTTATGTGATCTACCCATCTAATCTTCAGCATTCTTCTGTAGCACCATATTTCGAAAGCTTCTATTCTCTTCTTGTCCAAACTATTTATCTTCCATGCTTCACTTCCATACATGGCTACACTCCATACAAATACTTTCAGAAACGACTTCCTGACACTTAAATCTATACTCGATGTTAACAAATTTCTCTTCTTCAGAAACGATTTCCTTGCCATTGCCAGTCTACATTTTATATCCTCTCTACTTCGACCATCATCAGTTATTTTACTCCCCAAATAGCAAAACTCCTTTACTACTTTAAGTGTCTCATTTCCTAACCTAATTCCCTCAGCATCACCCGATTTAATTTGACTACATTCCATTATCCTCGTTTTGCTTTTGTTGATGTTCTTCTTATATCCTCCTTTCAAGACACTGTCCATTCCGTTCAACTACTCTTCCAAGTCCTTTGCTGTCTGTGACAGAATTACAATGTCATCGGCGAACCTCTAAGTTTTTATTTCTTCTCCATGAATTTTAATACCTACTCCGAATTTTTCTTTTGTTTCCTTTACTGCTTGCTCAATATACAGATTGAATAACATCGGGGATAGGCTACAACCCTGTCTCACTCCTTTCCCAACCACTGCTTCCCTTTGATGTCCCTCGTCTCTTATAACTGCCATCTGGTTTCTGTACAAATTGTAAATAGCCTTTCGCTCCCTGTATTTTACCCCTGCCACCTTCAGAATATGTTAATCATAAATTAGTCATCATAGGGGGTGGATCAAAAATGTATGCGCCATAACGTATTAAAAGGGAATGGAGAGAAACGGTTGGTATGTGTTGCTCTGGTGACAAAATGTCACATGCACTACTAGGTGAGCCACATAAATTCCCAAAAACCCTACTTCTGCAAGATTGTAATGAATGGAAACATTTTTTTAAAAATAATTAGAAAATATGTAATGTTGCTATCAGATTCAAAATACAGCAAAATAATAGAAACACATCCAGTATGTACCGAAACACAGACACTGCATATATTTTTTGCACATACCTCTCCACACCACTATATTCAACACATTTCGTAAAATTACTGTTTTATTTACTCACTATCACTCATCGTAACAAAACTACCGATATGCGAAGGAAGCAGCGGGTAACAAATAGCCTCTTTGTAAGCTGGCGACCGCTGAGACCTGGAGCAGAAGATACGACGAACCTTGGAAGAGTGCCAGCGATGCCTGCTCCACAATCACCAGCTACTAGAAGTGACTAGTCACTGAACCACTGACAGTATTCAGTTAGACGAACAACTGTAAATGCTACAGATGGAGCTTAGTACCCGCAGTTATTTTCCCTAGCCAGCTTTGCTACATGTAAATATTATAAATAAAAGTGCGAAAATCTTACCCACGCAGCTGTGTTGCAGTACAAAGGCCTACCTCATATCCACTTCCCACAACTGCAGACACAAGAACTTCGACTAAAGAAGCTCTGCTGTACAGGGTGTCCCACATAAAACTGTCACGCCTCACGCCCGAGATTCAAGTAACAACGAAATAACTGAAAAAGAACGGATGACATTAATGCTTAAAAAATGTAATACCTGTTTATAAGAGATGCTGGAAGAGGTGGCCAAGTGTATCCAGGCATCGCTGACTTTGTATGATGACGTTACCAGCAACATTCTGTAATTCTGCAGGTGTGGCGTTAATTTCCATAGTAACGTTAAAAGATTTTTGTGCTGCAACACGTGTTAAATATAGTCATCAGCTCTTCAGGAAAGCTGATCCAGTTGCTGTAGAGACCTTTGCAAACCTTATAAAGGAACAAGAGTGGGAAGATGTTTATAGCGCTGATACAGTAGACGATAAATATAATGCTTTTCTCAAGACTTTTCTCATGCTCTTTGAAAGTTTCTTTCCGTTAGAACGTTTAAAACAGGGTACTAGCACAAACAGGCAGCCTGGGTGGCTGACTAGAGGGATAAGAATATCTTGTAGAACAAGGTGGCAATTATATCAAAACGTTAGAAACAGTCAAAATCTAAATGCAGCAGCCCATTACAAACAGTATTGTAAGGTGCTTAAAAATCTTATTAGGAAGGCAAAAAGTATGTGGTATGCAGATAGAATAGCTAAGTCTCAGGATAAAATTAAAACCATATGGTCAGTCGTAAAGGAAGTTGCTGGTCTGCAGAGACAGGTCGAGGATATAGAATCAGTGCGTAGTGGGAATGTCCGTGTTACTGATAAGTCGCATATATGTACAGTATTTAATAATCACTTTCTGAATATAGCAGGTGAACTAAATAGAAACCTAGTCCCAACAGGGAATCATATAGCGCTTGTAGAAAAAAGTGTTCCGAGACTGTTACCTGAAATGCTCCTCCATGATACTGACAAGAGGGAGATTGAGTTAATAATTAAATCACTAAAGACCAAGAACTCTCATGGATATGACGGGGTATCTAGCAGAATACTGAAGTATTGTTCTATGTATGTTAGTCCAGTTCTCAGCCATATCTGTAACTTTTCCTTTAGGAGTGGTCGGTTTCCTGACCGATTAAAGTACTCGGTAGTGAAGCCACTTTATAAAAAGGTAGACATTGATAATGCTGACAATTTTAGACCTATTTCTATGCCATCGGTGTTTGTTAAAGTTATCGAGAAGGTTGTATATACAAGGTTACTGGAGCATTTAAATTCGCATAATTTGCTGTCAAATGTTCAGTTTGGTTTTAGAAATGGTTTAACAACTGAAAATGTCTTTTCTCTGTGAGGTTTTGGACGGATTAAATAAAAGGTTGCGAACGCTAGGTGTTTTCTTTGATTTAACGAAGGCTTTTGACTGTGTTGACCACAAAATATTACTGCAGAAGTTGGACCATTATGGAGTAAGGGGAGTAGCTTACAATTGGTTCGCCTCTTACTTTAAGAACAGAAAGCTGAGGGTAATTCTCCGCAATATTGAGAGTGGTAGTGATGTTCAGTCCCAATGGGGCACTGTTAAGTGGGGCGTTCCCCAAGGGTCGGTGCTGGGGCCACTGCTGTTTCTTATTTATATAAATGATATGCCTTCTAGTATTACAGGTGATTCAAAAATATTTCTGTTTGCTGATGATACCAGCTTGATAGTGAAGGATCTCGTGTGTAATATTGAAACAGTAACAAATAATGTAGTTCATGAAATAAGTTCGTGGCTTGTGCTAAATCACAGTAAGACTCAGTTTTTACAGTTTCTAACTCACAATTCAACAAGAACCGATATTTTGATCAGACAGAATAGGCATATTATAAGCGAGACGGAACAGTTCAAGCTCCTAGGCGTTCGGATAGATAGTAAGCTGTTGTGGAAAGCCCATACCCAGGATCTTGTTCAGAAGCTAAATGCTGCTTTATTTACCATTAGAACAGTATCTGAAATAAGTGACACTTCAACACGAAAAGTAGCCTACTTCGCATATTTTCATACGCTTATGTCGTATGGTATTATTTTTTGGGGTAATTCTTCTGATTCAAAAAGGGTATTTTTGGCTCAAAAACGGGCTGTTCGAGCTATATGTGGTGTAAGTTCGAGAACCTCTTGTCGACCCCTATTCAAAAATCTGGGAATTCTGACATTGCCCTCACAGTATATATTTTCTTTAATGTCGTTTGTTGATAGCAATATTAGCCTATTCCCAAGAGTTAGCAGCTTTCACTCAGTCAATACTAGGCAGAAATCAAATCTGCATGTAGAATGCACTTCCTTGACTCTTGTGCAGAAAGGAGTGCAGTATTCTGCTGCATCCATTTTCAATAAGCTACCACAAGAACTCAAAAATCTTAGCAGTAGCCCAAACACTTTTAAGTCTAAACTGAAGAGTTTCCTCATGGCTCACTCCTTCTATTCTGTCGAGGAGCTCCTGGAAGGGCTAAAAAATTAAGCAAATTCCAGTGTTACATTGTTGATTTTCTTCATTTAAACTTACGACTTGTCACCTGAATATGTTTTTTTATATTTCATTTTATCTGTTTCTAATATCGTGTTATAATTTCATGTACTGACTCGTTCCATGACCATGGAGACTTCTCCTTAATTTGGTCCCACGGAACAATAAATAAATAAATAAAAACAAATAAATAAGATCGTGTGCACCACGAGTAAAAATCACACGATGTTAAGTCTGGCGACCTACGGGGCCCGGGGCCTCACCTGACAAGTCTGTCTTCAGGGAACACGTTGGTGATGTGGGCCGTACTCGGCTTGGATGTGTGAGAGGTTCTTCATCTTTTTAGAATACGTCGTACAGCTTCTCTGCATCTGAAACAATTCTGCATGGGAAGAATCAAAAGTCTCTAGATATCTGGCATTATTTTAGGGGTAATTGAAAAATTTTGTTGTTGTGGTTTTCTATTCGGAGACTGGTTGTTGTAGCTCTCCATGCTACTCTATCCCGTGCAAGCCTGTTAATGAATACTGCAGTCTACGTCCATCTGAATCTACTTACCGTATTCATCTCTTGATCTCCTCCCTCTGCGATTTTTACCGTCCACGCTTCCATCCAGTACTAAATTGGTGATCCATTGATGGCTCAGAAGGTTTCCTACCAACCGATCCCTTCTTCTAGTCAAGTTGTGCCACAAATCTCTCTTCTCCCCTATTCTGTTCAGAACCTCCTCATTGTTACATGATCTACCCATCTAATCTTCAGCATTCTTCTGTAGCAACATATTTCAAATGATTCTACTCTCTTCTTGTCTAAACTGTTTATCATCCATGTTTCATTTCCATACGTGGCTACATTCCTTACAAATACTTTCAGAAAAGACTTCCTGGCACTTAGATCTATACTCGACGTTAACAAATTTTTTTCTTCAGAAGCGCTTTTCTTTCTATTGCCAGTCTACATTTTATATCCTCCCTACTTTGGCTATCATCAATTTTTTGCTGTCCAAATAGTAAAACTCATCTACTACTTTAAGTGTTTTGCTGCGCCACAAATAAGTATAGGCGTGGGTTTGGTGACTTATTGTAAATCTCACGCAGCTGTGTCTGGTAGGCAGTAGTTAAGGGACCGTTTGTCACATCGGATGCCATCGGCGTGGGTTTGGTGAGTTATTGTAAATCTCACACAGCTGTGTCTGGTAGGCAGTAGTTAAGGGACCGTTTGTCACATCGGATGCCAGACGCACATGACGCTGATATTTTGCAAACGATTCTGTGAGACAGGTTTATGACACCGCTAGCAGGCTAGAAGGCACGGCCAGGGAGCACTGTATACACATGTGAATTAATCAGGGCAGCACAAGGCACAGACGTGCTGTGAAGAACCCAAACGTTAACAACAGAGCCTAGTGACCTGCGTGTAGGGGCCGAAGCGGGCTGAGAAAAGCTGATGTTGCAATTATCAAAGAGCAATCCACTTGTCCCATTCAGACGATCTACTTCAGAGGCGTAAGTGGTAGGGTAAGGAGGGCACAAGCACAATTTTGACATCAAATTGATATGCAAATTAATGAAACTGATCAATAAATTACCCTCCACCACCCCATGCCCACTCCCCCTCGGACGACGTTATGTATGTGGGTTCCCCGCATCCTCCCTCCTCCCTATCTTTCCCCCACCCCCACCTACGCCATTGGCGGCAATTTCGAATTTTTGCTGTGCAATTCAATTGTCACTTCATAGGACGTAATATTAAAGGAAATTGTTGATGGAAATTGCTTATAAAACGAAAATAGCTGGTAGAAATAAAAAAAATTAGAGGTCGCGAAATAGGAGAATTATGCTCTGCAGAGGACATAATTTGCATTTGGTATGACAGGGATGCTGTTGTTTAACTTCCGATCGCTTCGTATACTGCGGTCGCAAAGTCTTTTAGACAATTCGCGGTGCGCTGCTGGGCGCGAGTGCACTAGTGGTGTGACTCGCTCGATCCATACACCGCGTCAGGCTGCAGCTGCTTCCCCCAGCGGACCGCATTCATGACGGCTGCCGCAGATGCCTCGTCTCGTCTGACGTTACCAGACCCACCGGACTTAATAAACATATTTCTCACGTGTCCCTGAAGAGAGTAAACATTCTCGATTCCATTGATTTGGGCCAGTACTCCAACACGCGATGAGTTTCCATTGCTGTTTACTGTAAATGTCAATATTTTATATTCCCCCTTTGTAGCAGGATTTCTGTTATCACTTGGATTGGTTTAAAAAGGATGGTTATTTTCTAAGTGCGGCGAGCTGGATGTTTTGCACCTAGCAACAGAGCAGCCATTTTGCTGAGTCTAAAACTGATCGAACAACTACATTTAATGGATTCTCTTACGCAAAAGTTGTCAACTTAAAGCTCTATACAGAAATACCTCAATAAGCAGAGTAGAACAATTGCCGACATACACACAGGAAGATGTGGAACGCTTTAACCGTAGCGCCATGGAGAAGTTACGAGGAAAAATTAAAATCTCCGATTGCTCTCGCCCAGAAGAACTGCAGGGAGGATTTGAGCTAATACTTAAAGCCATAAGACAAGCAGAAGTTAAAAATTAAATTGGATGTTATTAAAACTACACTTAACAAAAATAAGGAAAGATTTATTTTCTGTGTGTAAATGTATATGCAACAGTTAATAAAGGTTTTGTACGAGAATATTTACCTCTTTTATTAGCTAACCTAACAAAAATCCTAAGATATTTCCTATGTACAACGATCTATGTGCACGTATTTCGGATGTGGGAAGTGGGTGGTTGGATGACCTTGAAAAGTAATCGAAACTAGTTAGTTGAAAGCGTAGCGACCCCCTTTTTTGCCTATATGAAAAGAAAGTAGGCGACTTAACTGAAGGGAAAATAGCTGTTACCGAGAAGGGGGAGCAGCACAACGAGAAGAAGAGCGGATATACAATCGCACCAAAAAGTATTGGCACACATGCGTAGTTATCGTTGCTGGTTACAAACGTCGCACTTTCCGGTACACAGCACATGTACGTGCTACCTCACATACCAGACATTACAATTCTGCCCACAGTGCCTACCATTAACAAGAAAATGCAGTGTTAAGGGCAAACATGTACCTCTTCTGCACACAAAAAGTATTGGCACAGAGCGTGGCTTCTCGGTATACTGCTGGGTTTTCAGGTACCGGAACGCCATCTGCTGACGCAATAGACACTGCTTGTTGTTGACGGCCCAGTCGCTAGTATGTTGCTGCATTGCACGATAGTGGTCAGCACGGAGCCGAAGATGAAGGAACATTTAGTGGCGTTGCGTGAGAGAGTGGTATTGCTCCATTCACAAGGGAGAAGCTATCGACAAATCGGAGCAGAGGTGTCTGTTAGCTACACCACGGTACGAGCCATCATTCATAAATATAAAGAGACTGGAACAACAATGAATAAGTGTCGTCCTGAACGTCCAAAAGTACTTACAACCCGAGAGCGTCGCCGTATCTTCGCACTTGCTCGGAAGGAACCTGCTACAAGTGCAGCAGCTATTGCTGAGGTTGTTCAGACAACGTCCGACAAGACGGTTTGTGTTCAAACTATACGAAATGTGTTGAATGTGGCTGACATGCATGGACGTTCTCCCAGAAAAAAGCCATACATATCGGAAATTAACCGGCAGAAACGCCTGCGGTTTGCCAAGGTCTACATCAGCAAGACGATGGAGTTTTGAACACTGTGATATTTAGCGACGAATCGAAGTTCAGTGTGCTCGGATTTGATGCAAGAAAGAAAGTTTGGCGCAAGCCGAATACGGACCCCGACATCAAACACATGCATCCCACAGTCAAACATGGTGGGGGCGGTATCATGGTCTGGTGCTGTATGGCAGCGTCCAGCATTGGAAATCTAGCTGCAATCCACGGTACAATGGGTCATATGAGATACATCGACTTGTTGCGAGGTGCTAGTGGACAGACTTTGGGCCTTACTGGGTGGTTTCATTTCCAGCAAGACGACCCAAAACATACCGCCATGAAAACCCAGGAGTGGTTACTGTACAATGCCCCAAGAAGGGTTCTAACACCACCTCAGAGCCCTGATTTGTACCCCATTGAGAACCTGTGGGCTCATCTTAACACACAAGTCAGAAAAAGGCGTCCGTCCGGTAAAAACGACTTGGAGAAAGTGCTCCTGGAGGAATGGTCGAAAATTACCCCTGATATCACCCGGAATTTAATACAAAGCATTACTAGGAGTTAACGTGCTGTTATAGATGCTAAAGGGATGCACACTAAAAGGTAAACATTAATGAAAACGAACACACTGTCCGATTCATACGCGTGTGCCAATACTTTTTTGGATGCAGAAGAGTGATGTTTATTTTCATAACACTGTATGTTACTTTACGGACAGGTGATTTGGACATATTTGTAACCTATGTAATGTAAAGTGTCACGTGTCTGGGTTCTGTTCTGAAATATATGTTTCGTTTAACCTACAACCACTAAAATGTAACTGTGCCAATACTTTTTGGTGCGATTGTATAATACTTCATGCTGTACAGAAGTTCGTTCAGCATACGATGTCGACTAAGCACAAAGTCACCGAGCGCGGAAGGCCGTTCGAGAGAAGTTACGGTTGCATTTGAAGCGGAAGCAGACACTGCAAGAAACCTTTGAACCAGTTACTGAATCCCTCGATGAACTCTCAGCGAAACTGCACAACTTCAGCGATGATGCTATTGCCGAATTCATTAACTGTCACAGCGACGCTAGAATAGACAAAACATTCGGTGTCAATGGTGAAAAACCATACATGTTGGGCACGCTGCCCATAACTTTAAATGAAAAAATAATACAGATCGGCGATAGACGGTTTCAAAGGACACCCGGTCTACTGAACCTTATTTTCCTAAGAGCCACAAAAACTGTAAATTAGTCGCCTAAAGATCTGGAAATGTAACATCAAATACTCCTTTTATCTAATCTGCATAAGAATGCAAGAAGTCTAAGCAATGTGAAATACAAATCCATTATAAAACCTATATTGGATGGTTGAAAAAAGTAGTAGTGGTGATGGTATTGACATTCAGCATAAAAGAGTGAGCAATCGACGTCCGCGATTTATATATTACGACGACCCCAATGAGCTAACAGATCGGCTACGACTGTTCATAGCATCAGCTACCGCTGGTAATACAGCTCATTCGAAAGAAGTTGTATCATTGATTTCTGAGCTTAGAGAGAGAGATAACAGCCAACAAGTATGGAGACTGTAGTTGGAGAACTGTACAAACCAGCAAGAAAAACATATTCTCGGCCGGCCTCTGTGGCCGAGCGGTTCTAGGCGCTTCAGTCCGGAACCGCGCTGCTGCTATGGTCGCAGGTTCGAATCCTGCCTCGGGCGTGGATGTGTGTGATGTCCTTATGTTAGTTAGGTTTAAGTAGTTCTAAGTCTAGGTGACTGATGGCCTCCGATGTTAAGTTCCATAGCGCTTAGAGCCATTTGAACCATTTGAACATATTCTTGAAGAGATGTTATGATTAAAGGTTTGGACGACCTGTGGCAGACGAATCTTGTCGACACGAGGGAATATTCTTATTGGTAAGAAAAGGGGTCAAATATTCTCGCCCATAATCTTTATTAACTTTTGGATATATATTTACACGCAAGAAATAACTCTTTCCTTACTTTTGTGAGGTGTAGTTTAAATTGTGTCCAATTTAATTTTTAAATTGTAAGTTAAATCCACATCTGAAGCCTCTATTTCTTTCACCAGCTGGTAATATGACAAATACAGAGATGGTATATTCTCGAATTCTAATGGACATCTAATTTTCTTCCTGTAAAAAACTTGTTATATTGCTTGAACTATTAACTGAGTTCCTTCCTGCACTTCTTCTAGGCGAGAGCATTAGAGGATTTTAATTTTTTACCTTATCTGCTCCATGACGCTATTGTTAAAGCACTCCACACCTTTCTGTATGTATGTCGACAACTCTTCTGCCCCCATTTTTGCAGTATAGGACTTTAAGTTTACAACTTTTGGAAACGAGTTCCATTATATGTAGTTATTCCATCAGTTTTAAACTCGGCAAATGGCTATTCTGTTGCTAGATGGACAACATCCAGCTCGCCACACTTAGAACATAACCATCCTTTTTGAGCAGATCCAGATGGGAACAGAGCTTAATAAACACATTTTCCATGTATCCCTGAGTATAGTAAACTTTCACGATTCCATTGATTTCGGCCAGTACTCCAACACGTGACCAGTTTCCATTGCTTTTTATTGTAAGTGCTAATATTTTATATTTCCCTTTCGTTGTCAGATTTCTCCGTATAAAGTATTTATATCAATACGTAAACCTGCCTGCACATCCGCAATAGCTTCTTCCTTTCCCAATTGCAACTTACATTCTTCCTTTATGGCAGTTGTTTTCTACATATACTCTACTTTTCTTTTCTTTACTACGAGTTCCTCCATTTCAAGTTTTCTTTTCCATACACTTAATACATTAACTGCACTTAGAGGAGTAATTTCTTTAAAGGGGAATGGTATAGTCTGATACATTGGTTCTTTCTCCTAAGACTTGTGGAATAACATTATTTGTAGGAACCAATCCCAATTCGGCGATATCTATAACTGACGGTATTGTGGAGAACAATGTTCTAGACTGAGAAAAATAACTTTCTCCTGCTCTAACATAACACTTCTGTGTAAGACTTATATTGTCTTTGTTGGAGTCAGAGTTAAGAATCTCCACGTAGATTATAGTTAGATAATTAAAAGTGTATGCAGACAGAGCATAACTTATAAGCTTTTCTCGGTCTTGAGAGTCCGGCAGACTTACTTGCAAACTGCCAATTTTCGGGTTTTCTAGTTACCGCAGTAGGTAAATTGCAGAACTTTGTTAAACAACACACAGCAACTGTTCTATAAGTTCTTAGTTATCCGACACCACACGAACGCAATTGACACAGAGTAAATTGGAGCACATTGTAAATACTGCTTGTTGTTGTCTAATACACTTAAACAGCCTTGCACTGTGTCGAATACATGATACATTCTGTAGGTGTATATTGTAGCCTCCAGCCTGGTAACGCCTTGCTTCTTAGCCAAAAAGGACGTACAAGTTTCTCGTAGTCGTGTGTCTGGACACTTTATAAGATCTATTAAGTGGTTACCGATAACTTTCTTTACTCCTGGACTTGTGACCTGACATATAAATTTGTTATATATCCTTATTCTACATTTTCAGCTCGTGCACATTAAACAGTCGTTTCCAACTGTGTTATCGTTGTCCACAACCACATTGCTGCTCCCTGGCGGTCTCCTTCTATGCAGATGTCGTAGTTTGATATTAAGTAGTCGCACATCTCGATTTTTATTAAAAATTTCGGAAAAGTCTAGCGTTATGTCTAAACCAAATAGGTAATAATGGTCTACAAGTAGCTGTTGCAATATTCCAGGAAACTCTTCCACACTCTAACAACCCCACCACAACAAAGGTCAAAAATTAATTATGATTGTAGTGTTGCTCACGTTGCTAAATATTGCATTTTCGGGCAACAAAAAAGTTATATTATGTGGCAGGTATCATTAGAGCACAGTTAATAAAGTCATTTCTTGAAATAATAGATAAACTAGGCACTCATCTTTTCGTGTTTCCCACGCTGGTCTCGTTGTGAACTCATGGCTCAATCGTTCAAAATCTAGGTGGTGATGATTTCAAGCTCGGATGCAAAGAGGCCTAGGTGTTATTTTGCGATATTAAAAAGTTTTATAGATGCGCTTCACAAAGCATTCTTGAAGATTAAACTTTTGCAAGTTAGGACAATGGTGATGTAAAATAGTAATCAGCAATCCGAATTTAAGTTACACTTTTTTTATTACTTTTGTTGCAATATCACTTCACAATATAAAACATACTTGAAAATATCTTCCTCACTGTTAAAGTTCACATTTCATAAACTGACTACAATTTGCGTCTTTCCAACATGACGACCAAGACTTGACTCTCTAATAACCACTTACACGCCCAAAAATCAGAGTTACAAGTACGTCAAATATCATAGTGACAGAAGAGAGAATACACATAAGAATAATATCATTGCAATATAAAAATGTCGATGTATCAAAGTACCTCTACATTAATGAAATCAAATCTGAATGTTGTCACAGAAATATGTTAACTATTTTACAGAAACACAGTTGAATATTGCTGGTATCATGAGGTTGAAGTGAGGTGCCGTAATGGTTACGTAATTCAAGTACCATTACAACATCCAATTTAACGTTGGCTAATTCCGCTTTATTTGGTATAGCCACAGGATTTTTATATTTCTTCGAAGTGGATTCCATTGCTTGCTTGTCGATTAACTCAATACTCCTCTTGCTGCCACACTATCGCTTTCACGTAGGAGAAATGATAGCTTCACAATGAAACACAGGCAGGTGTGTCATTGACTTTATTACGTCGAAGATACACAGCTGACCTTGCGCGAACTCGACGGTGGCAACGCGCAGCGTACGTGGGTCAACAGCTAAGCGAATGCCGGAATCTGCAGCGTCGGCGTCCAGTTGCCCAGCCTTGCAGACGTAGCGATCCTAACCGTGCCACGGCTGAGTGGCTGCCGAGTGCGTTAACTGTGCCCGTGGTCCGGAACACGGCTGATTGCTCCCACAATTTTGATATCATATTGATACGCAATCCCATGAAGAGCGCCGAAAGGAAACAGCCGTCCGACGTCGTCGTAGTGAGCCTTAGCGGCTCAAGCCATCCGCCCAGGGCAGCTCGTTCAGTGACCGCAGACAGCTCCGCACCCGGGAGGCAGCTAGTTCTTGCCCCGGACCCGCTCCTGCGACCGGACGATGTCACCCAAAGAGCGGGGGCCAGCACCTCTTTCGCTCCCCCCCGCCGGTGCTGCTCCAAGGTACGACGCGTCCCACCAAAGCAATGAAGCGTCCGTGCAGTGAAAGTAGAAGGTAGCTTCAGCGGGCCGGTTGGCCGCCGATATCCATCAGCGAAAGGTCGTCGTGGTTGGCCTACAACTCTAAACAATCGTCAGTCTCTCCGGTTCTAGATGCGGACAAAATGGCGACACGACTGCCTGCTTCAAGCCTCCGGGCTCGCTTATTTATGCGTCTTTTCCCTACGTTAGTAGTAGAGTAAGGGTAGCATGTGAACAATTTTGATATCATATTAATATGCAAATTAATTAACCTGATAAATTAATTACCCCTCTCACCTTTCCCATCACCCCCACATCCCAATCCCGTCTGATGCAATGTGTTTTCCTTAGCTTCCACGTGGGTTCCCCGTCCCCTCCCACATCCCCCCGCCCCTCCCAGCCCCCCACATACCCTATTGCCACGAATCTCGAATTTCGGCGGCAATTTCGAATTTTCGCTGCACAATTCAATTGTCAATACATATAAGTAACAAAAGGTGGTCGCTACGCTTTCAGTTATCTCGACTTTTCAAGCTCATCCACCACTCACTTCCCACATCCGAAATACGTGCACATACATCGCTGTATATAGGAGTTTGCCTGTGTTTCTCACACTTCGGTGTGAGTCAGTCGTCTCTCCCAAACCATACCTGTCAGTCGTTCTGACATATTACAATCCCTGACCTTAGGGTGTTGTAACAGTTTCATTTCCTAATCTAATTCTCTCAGCATCACATGATTTAATTCGACTACATTTCATTATCCTCGGTTTTCTTTTGTTGCCGGCCGGTGTGGCCAAGCGGTTAAAGGCACTACAGTCTGGAACCGCGCGGCCGCTACGGTCGCAGGTTCGCATCCTGCCTCGGGCATGGATGTGTGTGATGTCCTTAGGTTAGTTAGGTTTAAGTAGTTCTAAGTTCTAGGGGACTGATGACCTTAGAAGTTAAGTCCCATAGTGCTCAGAGCCATGTGTACCATTTTTTTCTTTTGTTGATGTTCATCTTATATCCTTCTTTCAAGACTTTTCAAATTCTGAACATGGCTGGAGCAGCAACTGCAGACAGAAATCTTCTGCAGTTAGTGCCACTAGCTCTACATTGAGGTAAAAATACCATATGACAACAACCGTGTTGTACATGTTTTAATTTATTATGGAAGTGAAAATTTATATTTGACAGACGCCTTTCGAGTATATTTTAAAGTACTTCTCCCACAACATGTAATCCAGCTGTCTATATTTCCTTCTGAAGAAGATATTTTTGTAGACGTTGAAACCATAATAAAGTGGTTTTAATAAACGTTCCAATTTGCGATTGATTGTCTGTTTACTATTTCTACAAGAAGATTCCTTTCAAGACACAGTCCATTCCGTTTAAGTGCTCTTCCAAGACCTTTGCTGTCTCTGACTGAATTACGATTTCATCGGCAAACCTCAAAATTTTTATTTCTGCTCCCCGGGCTTTAATTCCTACTCCAGATTGTTCTTTGATTTTCTTTACTGCTTGCTCAGTGTACAGATTGAATAACATTGGGGATAGGCTACAACCCTTCTCCCTCCTTTCTCAACCACTGCTTCACTTTCATGCCCCTCGACTCTTATAACTCCCATCTGGTTTCTGTACAAGTTGTAAATAGCCTTTCGGTGCCTGTATTTTACACCTGCTACCTTCAGAATGTCAAAGAGAGTATTCCAGTCAGTATAGTCAAAAGCTTTCCCTACGTCTACAAATACTGTCAACGTAGGTTTGCCTTTCCTTAAATTATCCTCTAAAGAACGTCGTAGAGTCAGTATCGCTTTGCGTGTTGCCATATTTCTCAGGAATCCAAACTGATCTCCCCGAAGTCGACTTTTGCCAATTTTTCCATTCTTCTGTAAAGAATTCTTGTTAGTATCTTGCAACCATAACTTATTACACTATTAGTTCGGTAACTTTGCCATCTGTCAGCACCCGATTTCTTTGGAATCAGAATTACTACTCTCTTCTAGAAGTATGAGTGTATTTTGTCTGTCTCACACATCTTGCACACTAGATGGAATAATTTTATCATGGCTGGCTCTCCCAAGGCTATCAGTAGTTCTGACGGAATGTTGTCTACTCCCACTGCCTTGTTTCGACTTAGACCTTTCAGTGCTCTGTCAAATGCTCACGGGGCTAATAACATACAAGCCGGACAACGCACACCAAACACCTATCTGCTCTGAGTGGAGAGGTTCTTCATGCAGAATGTGTGGGTGGTCCTGCGACCCGTTTCGGCAATTCTGAGAGTCAACATTACTTGACAAATGAAACGAGGCTTCATCTCACATAAGTAAAGCAAGGGGTTCAGGTAGCCGTTTGCAATAATTAACGTTGACCACCAGTTTCAATAATGAACTCTTTTTTCCTGATCCTCAAATTTCAAATTTTGCACCACTCTCACACCAAAGGATTTTAATTTCATATCTTTTACTAGACGATGACACGGCTTACGAGACACGTCAACCTGCTGCGATAACCTTCTTATCGACTTGCGAGGACTGCTTGTAATATCCACGCCAATTCTGTCTATGGTTTCAAGTCGCCTATTCTTCTGCACATTCTGGAAGGACTCTACAGCCCTCCATTTCTTGTATAGATCTTGACTAGTGCTGGTCATAGGGAGTTTCCTACCAGAATACTTCGTTTGAAACATTTGTTTACATTCCTCGATAGAGCCTTCCTGCACGTAACACTCCACAACGTCAGTTCGCTGTTCTGATGCAAAATGCCCCGTATCTATAACAACTCAATAATACGAGTTTTTCACAACTGGCGCACGAACACGCAGCTGTACTCAGCTCTCAGATAAAACGGAGCTCAGCCATCTTTCTAGACAGTGCTGCTATTTCACAAACAATTCGACTAGAGATGTTAAACCGTGGGACACCCTGTATTACGCAATATGTCATTTTAGTATAATAATACAAACGCAACAATGACTCACCCTTTAAAATGCATGTGGTATGTAGGGCCTACCCTAAATTACACAGTAAGATTTAGCGATATGCGATTCTGATGTACTTGATCACATGAAAAACTACTGTAAAATTTTATAAATGAATGTGGTAGGGCTGTACGCGCATTAGGTCCTCGAGCTCACGAAACGGCTGTCCTTGTTTTTGTCTTGGCAAAAGTGTCATTAAAGTTTTATTGACAATCAAAGCCTGTTCCACTGCAGTTACTTCACTTGTATCTCAGGTTAAGGGGACATTGTATGTCCTATGCCGCCAATGTTAAATTATCGAATTTTTTGACGCATTATATTGGACACTTCTTAAGACACCAACTTACAATATTCCATAATTATTGAATGCACCTTTTTAGATATTACTAAAATTGTATTGTGGGGCACGTTATCTGTTTTTTCAGATACTCAATTTTTTGACAGAATTTTGTAAATAAATGAACATAAAACCAACAACTCAGGATATTTTAATTATTCTAGTTCCATATGTGTTGAATCTCACATTTGGCATGCTGTGAAAATTTCATGTCTCTACCATCAGTACTTTTTTAGAAAACGGGTGATTTATTGCAAGAAATGTAGTTCAGAGATATTGAGGGTTAAAACTTTTTTATTACAAATTCTTATACAGACTTACATTTCTGCGTCTTTTATGCACTAGAATTGCCCTGGCCCATAGTCTGTGTCTTCTTCAGTGTCACAAGAGCCCAGTGATTGCCTCCTCCTTTTCTTTCTTGCTTCTGTTGTCATTTGCTGAGCAACTAACTCTGCTTCATCCAGTTCCCGCAGTCATTTAGCTGTGTTCTGTTCAAATCTTACCCCCAACTTCTCCTGAACCTAAAATCTTTTTTAGTTCCAACCCTTAAAAGTTGTTACAGTATCAGGCACTGCCAACTTTAGAGTCATAAGGCCAACAAATACATTTTTAGGCACACAGCACCACACAACATTACTGAAGGACTCATTCACATTCTAAGTCTTCCCATGTAAACACCTCTTTAGTAGCTCAGGATTTGCCAATCTCTGTAAATAGGTGTTATTACCATAATATCATTACTTTAACCACTGTTACCCGTTTCTATAGTTACTTTTCTTTTCGATGCACTAGGGGGCGTGGTCTCTTTAGAAACATTATCGTGGTTTCCTTCATTGTTAGCACACGTGTGTTAAAGTACTTCAGAAGAAAATGCGGGTCTCACATACCTGTTGCCCGCAAATTAGAGTTTCTTGAAGTTACTTTTACGTTTCGTCATTTTATTTACGTATAAAAAGCAGTAGAAGCTAGCTTACAACAAAAATAGTTGATAATCACACTACTTTCAATGAAAACTAGTATCAGAAAAAAGGACTGACTTATTTATTCGTAATGCCAGCTTCTGAGACGTAACAGTAGGCACACAACAAAGCAATTCATAACCTTCTAGACTGTTTAGTTCCCAAGATATGACTGCTCGACTGTGGCAGTAAATGCGTAGCCGCAAAATTTGACAGTCATACATCAACATTCAAAATGTTATTTGAAGGTCTCATAATTGTCTGATTTTAATGTATTGTATACCAAAATGTTCCGGGAAGTCCAAAGTACATTATGGAGTAGAAAACAGAAAATGTCAAATTTCAACGAATTTCACGTAAAATGTTCTCTTAACGGCGACACATGCTCCGATACGGAGACCTCTAAATCGCTGACGTACGCTGTGATCTGCTCTAGCCACGCTCACCAGACACTGCGATCCATACCAGGAGATGCACTCAACATGTACGGTGCTGCCGTCAAGTACGGAGAGAGGCCCGTATTTAGGACTCACATTAGCCGTGTCATCTAACAGCATTGTGACATCGCCTGGCTGATCGGGAAGACCTGCCGTATTAATGGGTTTTAATTTTACCAAATTACTTTGCAAGACTTTTTAAACTGCCAAAGACGTCATGGCTATGGATCCCGGACTTTCAAATTAAACTATCTTGTCCAGTTATTGTTCTAGTGGACTTTGCCTTGTCACAGATGGTTTGAGATCTGTTTTATTTATTGTGCTGTGGTTCAGTTGTGAATAAATCAGAGTATTTGTCAGGTGAATATTGAGTACTTCTAATTCTAATAACAAATAAGTGATGTTCAGTGAAGCCAAATAATGTTCAAGGAGGTGTGCTGCATTTAGCTGCTGATGATTACGAAAGACGTTTGTGACGGAGAATTTGATTACTCTAGTAGTGGGGATACAGTTTGTAGCCAACTTGAGAACAAAAGGAGCGGATTTTTGCTCCTCCGTTGTTTACAAAATTGTGTCAGATTGGCCCCATGCATGATATACATCCCCTTTGCTGATTATGGGCCCTGGGGCAGAACACCACCTCACTATACCTTTCGTTGGAGCTTGGGGTGGCGTAGAGATTACATGCAAATCTGTTGCTGTTCTTTTCTGTGATCACACGATGAAGGTACTAGTGTTTGAATGAAAGCAACACAGTTGTTATGCATTACGAATAGTATCGCATTCTGTGACTATTCATTGACGTCGGCTGTTTGTGACGTATAAAATTTCGTGCCAGACTGGGAGACACGAACCTGGATTTCCTGCAAATCGCGAGCAGTCGCCTAAACAACTTCGGCTATCCGAGCACGCCTCCGGGACTGATCCAAACTTCCATATGTCACGTAGTTACTACCCCTATACTCTCACAATTTGTGATTTCTGCAAGGGGGGCTGGCTCTGAGCATTATGGGACTTAACTACTGAGGTCATCAGTCCCCTAGAACTTAGAACTACTTAAACCTAACTAACCTAAAGACATCACACACATCCATGCCCGAGGCAGGATTCGAACCTGCGACCGTAGCGGTCACGCGGTTCCAAACTGACGCGCTTAGAACCGCACGGCCACACCGGCCGGCTGCAAGGGGGGAATAAATACTATATCGTCATTTTAGATAGGCGTGGCAAGGATATATCATTGATGGTTACAATGTCTGTGTTTAATCAGTGTCTGTATCTTCACAACATTGTACTGTGAAGATACGGACATCAATGGTTAAGTCGTTGTAGTTGACTAATTTCGGAACCAGCACCACATTGACGTGTTATGAACGTGGTTGTTTTGGTCTGGTGACTAGTTTCATGTCTATACCTTCAGTTGAAAACCAGGATTCAAGATCTATTTCCTAACTGTTGGGGGTTGTGCCGAGGGCTACCAACCCACTCATGATACTTAATGCCAGCCTCGGAAACAGGTCAGGATCTACTGGCAAAGCTACAAGGAATTCTCTTTTGGATCATGGAATATTAGAAGCCTGTATCGTCCTGGAACTGCCCAAATACTAGCAAACGAATTAAGAAAATATAGAGTGCAGCTGGTAGCTCTCCAAGAAGTAAGATGGCAGGGAACAGGTTCACTGAAAATAGCAGACGGGACAATAATGTATGGAAACTGCTGTCAGCGCCATGAATATGGAAGCGGTTTCTACATTCATAAATAAATAGATGAATCAGTAAGGGAGTTCAAACATGTTAATAACCGTACATCACACATAACTATTCAAACGCAGTGGTTAGACATTACATTTCTAAATGCACACGCACCCACAGAAGATAAGGATGACAACACGAAAGAAGAATTCTACTGCCAACTGGAACAAAGGTACAACTTATTAAGTAGGCACAATGTGAAAATAGTGTTAAGAGATTTTAATGCCAAAGTAGGAAAGGAAGAAATCTACAAGCCAACCATCGGCAATTTTAGCTTACACGAGGAAAATTCAGATATTGGGGTTCGACTTATAAACTTTGAAATGACAAATGGTCTCACGATAAGCAGCACAAAATTTCAACATAAACGCATTCATTTAGGAACATGGGTATCACCAGATGGAAAGGCAGTCAATCAAATAGATAATGTAGCTATCCAGAAACGATTCCAAAACAGTATTAAAGATGTCAGAACCTTTAGGGGAGCAGATTGTGACACAGACCACATTGTGGCGTTCGCTGTGTTATTCAATGGTTTGGTATTTAACTAATTTGTAAATGAAAATGATAATCTTTCTTCATTACAGTGAGCAATTACTAAATAATTTCTTTCTCCCGGCTAAAGATTTGGTCAAGTTGCTAAAGAACTCCAAGTTAACGTTGTGTTAAAGTGTTATCTGTAAGTTGTGTAAGTGTCACTAAAGCACAGTTCATACAATAGATTCTATACAACTATTGGTTATGATGGAAACAGTTATCTTCAGCAAAATGATCATTAAAACCACCGAATATCAGCCGCGCACAACACTGACGTATGTTACCTGAAACAATATTCTTCGCAACTCGTGCGTAATTAATTTCGGCTCCATACATCAGCAAGAGAAGTTTGTTATATGGATCGTGCTATGAGCACTGTTTTTAAAGAACCAATCTGATTTGAATTATTTTCATTAAAATGAGTTCGGGACCACCGGTACACATTTATTTTTACACATTTGTATTACGTTCGGCATTTATATCTGTAGAGTTGCGTAATTTGAATTTGCCGCTGAGATAATTGTTAAAATGGCGGCAGACAATTGATAGAGACTTTCTATTGTTAGAGGAAATTTCCTTTTAACAGGATAAGTATTTGAAATGCTTATTAAACTTTACTTTCATATTGTGCACTGTTTAGACTAATTTTCATCAAGCAAACCTTTGATACTTTCGTAAGAAACACAGATAAAAGCGCGATAGAAATCGCTATCATCAATGGCTGCGCTCCTTGCAGCGAAAAGAAATAATTATCACAGATAATGCTTATTGAGAGAGGAATCAACGTTACAACTAATTATTTACTCATATTTATAATAATAATTAACTCTATTCTCAAGTAATAATTAACAAATAATTACAATTTCTTAACAGACCTCAGTTTGATATGCGTCTTGCGTCCGCAACCTACAAAAGCCAACCAACAAAAGGTAAAAACAAAGGAAGACAAACGCAGACCATAAAAGGAATTTACAATTATCATTGTCTTTGTATGGCCCACATCGATATTTCCAATTACACCATAAAATATTATATAAATGATTAATATTTATCATCGTTTTATTTCACTGTTTTTTCATATGTCGGATAGATAATGTTTATAACTGTTAGAGGCATAATTGCCTCTCGTCGCACTGTAGCTAAAATTTATATCGTGGATCTTACAACATGTTAATTATATCAAAAATGAAAGTGAAACTCAAAAGGAAAGTAAATAGAAATAGAGAAAAAATTACAAGATATAACATAGGAAACCTGGCGAAAGTAGATATAAAAGAAAATTTTACAAAAGAAATTAAAAGCAATCTAACAAAACTGAGACTGACCAATGCAAAACCACAGGATGTCGAAAGCAGATGGAGACACCCGAAGGGCTGTATTCAAGAAGCAGCTTCCAAAATCACAGGTGAAAGAAAACGACCTAATAAAATTTAGCTTAACACAAAGTGTCATGAAAAAGTGCTGAAAGGAAGAAATGCGAGGAATGCATGGCTTAAAGAAACGGACAATATGACAATATGACATGAAGGAAAGATACTATAAACTCCGTTAAGAAACGCAAAGAACCCTAAGACAAGAGAAAAGGGAATACTATAACAATATGATCAGAGAAGCAGGGGATGATTTCCGACATCACAGGACATGGCAGATGTTTCAAAACATAAAAAAATCCTTTGGTAAATTCAATAAAAGGGAACCGTTTATAAAGGATCAGTATGGGAAAATATTGACCAACAAAAGTGACATACAAAAAAGATGGAAGACATACTTTTCACAGCTTCTCAACTGCAATGACCCACACTCTTACTTTAAATTGGAAGAGCCTGATACAACTGATACAGCTGACACAGTTACTACCCCATCAGTAAATGATATACAGCAAGCAATAAAGAAATTAAAGAATAACAAGCCTTGTGGCGAGGACAAGATATACGCTGAGTTATTAAAGAATGGAGGCCCACAACTGGAATTAGAAATACAGGCGTTAATAGAAACAATTTGGGAGACAGAAACCATTCCTGCAGATTGGAAAACAGCAGTTGTGTGCCCCATATTTAAGAAGAATGATCCACTTGTTTGTGATAACTCTTGAGGAATTGGATCAAATGGCTCTGAGCACTATGGGACTCAGCATCTGTGGTCATAAGTCCCCTAGAACTTAGAACTACTTAAACCTAACTAACCTAAGGACATCACACACACCCATGCCCGAGGCAGGATTCGAACCTGCGACCGTAGCAGTCGCGCGGTTCCTGACTGAGCGCCTAGAACCGCTAGACCACCGCGGCCGGCTCTTGAGGAATTGTCTTACTGGATGTCACCTACAAAATCTTATCGAGCTGCCTATTAAACAGGCTGATACCAATAACAGGGGACTACCAGCGCGGTTTCCGCAGAAACAGATCCACATTAGATAACTTCTTCACCCTAAGACAAGTAACTGAGAAGGCGTGAGGATTCAATGTAGATGTCCACATATTATTCGTAGATTTTAAAAACCTTGATGATGCGTATGCTTGCACTCGCGTTCTGATGAGTTCCAACATCTGCCCAATGTCGCATCAGAATGCCGCACGAATCTTGCTATGGCACGGTTCGACCAGGCATCCAAGTGGGGGCCCACAATGAGGCCCTTTCTGTCAGGTGCTGTCTCACATCAATACACGACATCTCTTTGTCCTTCAAAGAGATCACTCTACATCTGACACTGTTCACACTCCTTATACATCCTGCCAGGCCTCTTAGCTCCAGTAAACATGAACAACACTAATGCACTCTGGGGCTGTTCTACCTATCACAGAGAATTGCATCTCTAACCACATCCTTCCCTGCGATGGTGTCTATGTGTACCATATTACTTTCACATTGGACTGTGTCTTCTGGATGCTTCACTTTTGTCAGGCAGTATCAGGTGGATGCCATTATTCCTACAGACCGGTGTACTAGACAGTTGGCTCTACAGCTATCGATAACATTGGATAAGCAGCTGCCAGCAGCAAGTCGTATACTCCTAGCTTACTTGTTTGTTACACAGTTTAATTCTTAATTTATTTGCGTGTTTTTGGGTACTTGCATTGTTTAATTCATAAATTTCGGGCGTATTATAGTATTTGAGAGTTGTAGCATCACTCTTTAGTTCCTGAACAATGTAAATTCGCGTAGTCGTCTGTCTTCTGTCTTCTGCTTTTGTTTTGAACGGCCAGTGTCGGTTGGTCACAGCCAGTGTGCTCCCTGCCGCCTGAGCTCCCAGTTGTTGCACATCGACAGCGCAGAAAGATACGTATATAGCTTCTTTTCTGTGTTTACTTCGTAGATTCTTACTTAAATAGCGTGTGAATTTCGTATAGGAGGTGTAATTTCGAGTTTTAGTTACTGTAATCGTAAATTCAGGCAGATTGTAGCGCAGTCGTTAGGCATTTGTACAGGGTAGTTCATACATTCTTTGCGTGTTTCCCTTGCGTTATCTAGGCACTCGTGTTTCAGTAACTGTTGTTCAACATCGATTAGAATGGACAGGGACTGTGATTGCTGTGTTCGGATGAGGGCTGAGTTGGCATCCCTTTGCTCACAGCTGCAGGAGGTGCTGACTTCGGTCGCGCAGCTTGAGGCTGTTGCCAATGGGCACCACTGTGGGGGGCCGGACTTGGGTATCACGGGGATGTCAACCTCGTCCCGTCTGTCCCCAGATCGGTCTGCCGCTGTGGTTGCCCCGGTTGCTGCCCGCAGTGGGGCTGAGTCCTCGCCTGTGGTTGATTGGGAGGTCGTTCCAAGGCGTTGCAGGCAGCGAAAGACGTCCCCGGAGGCTGATCAGAAAGCCTCCCCGGTGCGTCTAACAAACAGGTTTCAGGTACTGTCTCTGGCTAAGCGAGATGCAGCTGCCTGCCCTGTTTCAGAGGATGATTCTCAGCCTTCAAGGTCTGGGCAATCGCAGAGGGTGGGCTTATTGGTAATTGGGAGCTCCAATGTTAAGCGCGTAATGGGGCCCCTTAGGGATATGGCGGCTAAGGAGGGGAAGAAATTCAGTGTGCACTCCGTGTGCATTCCGGATGGAGTCATTCCTGATGTGGAAAGGGTCCTTCCGGATGCCATGAAAAGCACAGGGTGCAGCCAGCTGCAGGTGGTGGCACATGTCGGCACTAATGACGTGTGTCGCTTTGGATCTGAGGAAATTCTCTCTGGATTCCAGCGGCTATCTGATTTGGTGAAGGCTACCGGTCTTGCTTACGAGATGAAGGCAGAGCTCACCACCTGCAGCATCGTTGACAGAACCGACAGCTGACCTTTGGTGCAGAGCCGGGTGAAGGGTCTGAATCAGCGGCTCAGACGGTTTTGCGAACGTGTTGGCTGCAGATTCCTTGACTGGCGTCAGAGGGTGGTGGGGTTTCGGGTTCCGCTGAATAGGTCAGGAGTTCACTACACTCAGCTGGCGGCTACACGGGTAGCGGAGACTGTGTGGCGTGGACTGGGCGGTTTTTTAGGTTAGAAGGCCTCGAGAAAGTACGGGGTGGGCTGCAATCTCAAAGGGTGCTTGGCAAATACAGGACGTGCTTGGATCAAGGAACAGTCGGAGTTGTAGTTGTAAATTGTTGTAGTTGTGCTGGGAAAGTCCCTGAGCTTCAAGCACTAATAGAAAGCACAGAAGCTGAAATCGTTATAGGTACAGAAAGCTGGCTTAAGCTTGAAATAAGTTCTGCAGAAATTTTTACGAAGTCTCAGACGGTGTTCAAGAAAGATAGATTAGGCAGAATTGGTGGTGGAGTGTTAGTGTCTGTCAGTAGTGGTTTATCTTGTAGTGAAGTCGAAGTAGATACTCCGTGCGAATTGGTATGGGTGGAGGTTATGCTTAACAGCCGAAATAAGTTAATAATTGGCTCCTTCTATCGCCCCCCAGACTCCGATGATATAGTTGCTGAACAGTTCAGAGAAAATTTGAGTCTCGAAACAAGTAAATACCCCACTCATACGGTTATAGTTGGTGGGGACTTCAACCTTCCCTCGATATGTTGGCAAAAATACTTGTTCAAAACCGGTGGTAGGCAGAAAACATCTTCCGAGATTGTCCTAAATGCTTTCTCCGAAAATTGTTTCGAGCAGTTAGTCCACGAACCCACGCGAATTGTAAATGGTTGCGAAAACACACTTGACCTCTTAGCCACAAACAATCCAGAGCTAATACAGAGCATCATGAGTGAAACAGGGATTAGTGATCACAAGGTCGTTGTAGCTAGGCTCAATACCTTTTCTTCCAAATCCACCAGAAACAAACGCAAACATAATTTTATTTAAAAAAGCTGATAAAGTGTCACTAGAAGCCTTCCTAAGAGACAATCTCCATTCCTTCCGAACTGACTATGCAAATGTAGACGAGATGTGGCTCAAATTCAAAGATATAGTAGCAACAGCAGTTGAGAGATTCATACCTCATAAACTGGTAAGAGATGGAACTGATACCCCATGGTACACAAAACAGGTCCGAACGCTGTTGCAGAGACGACGGAAAAAGCATGCGAAGTTCAGAAGAACGCGAAATCCCGAAGATTGGATAAAATTTACAGACGCGCGAAATTTGGCTCGGACTTCAGTGCGAGATGCCTTTAATAGGTTCCACAACGAAACATGGTCTCGAAATTTGGTAGAAAATCCGAAGAAATTCTGATCGTATGTAAAGTACACAAGCGGCAAGACGCAGTCAATACCATCGCTGTGCAATGCCGAGGGCACTGTTACCGACGACTGTGCCGCTAAAGCGGAGTTATTGAACGCAGTCTTCCGAAATTCCTTCACGAGGGAAGACGAATGGAATATTCCAGAATTTGAAACACGAACAGCTGCTAGCATGAGTTTCTTAGAAGTAGATACCTTAGGGGTTGCGAAGCAACTCAAATTGCTTGATACGGGCAAGTCTTCAGGTCCAGATTGTATACCGATTAGGTTCCTTTCAGATTACGGTGATACAATAGCTCCCTACTTAGCAATCATATACAACCGCTCGCTCACCGATGGATCTGTACCTACAGATTGGAAAATTGCGCAGGTCGCACCAGTGTTTAAGAAGGGTAGTAGGAGTAATCCATCGAACTACAGACCTATATCATTGACGTCGGTTTTCAGTAGGGTTTTGGAGCGTATGCTGCATTCAAACATTATGAATCACCTCGAAGGGAACGATCTATTGATACGTAATCAGCATGTCTTCAGAAAACATCGTTCTTGTGCAACGCAGCTAGCTCTTTATTCGCACGAAGTAATGGCCGCTATCGACAGGGGATCTCAAGTTGATTCCGTATTTCTAGATTTCCGGTAAGCTTTTGACACCGTTCCTCAAAAGCGACTTCTAATCAAGCTGCGGGTCTACGGGGTATCGTCTCAGTTGTGTGACTGGATTCGTGATTTCCTGTCAGGAAGGTCGCAGTTCGTAGTAATAGACGGCAAATCATCGAGTAAAACTGAAGTGATATCAGGTGTTCCTCAGGGAAGCGTCCTGGGACCTCTGCTGTTCCTGACCTATATAAATGACCTGGGTGACAATCTGAGTAGTTCTCTTAGATTGTTCGCAGATGATGCTGTAATTTACCGTCTAGTAAGGTCATCCGAAGACCAGTATCAGTTGCAAAGCGATTTAGAAAAGATTGCTGTATGGTGTGGCAGGTGGCAGTTGACGCTAAATAACGAAAACTGTGAGGTCATCCACATGAGTTCCAAAAGAAATCCGTTGGAATTCGGTTACTCGATAAATAGTACAATTCTCAAGGCTGTCAATTCAAATAAGTACCTGGGTGTTAAAATTACGAACAACTTCAGTTGGAAAGACCACATAGATAATATTGTGGGGAAGGTGAGCCAAAGGTTGCGTTTCATTGGCAGGACACTTAGAAGATGCAACAAGTCCACTAAAGAGACAGCTTACACTACACTCGTTCGTTCTCTGTTAGAATATTGCTGCGCGGTGTGGGATCCTTACCAGGTGGGATTGACAGAGGACATCGAAAGGGCGCAAAAAAGGGCAGCTAGTTTTGTATCATCACGTAATGGGGGAGAGAGTGTGGCAGATATGATACGCGAGTTGGGATGGAAGTCATTAAAGCAAAGACGTTTTTCGTCACGGCGAGATCTATTTACGAAATTTCAGTCACCAACTTTCTCTTCCGAATGTGAAAATATTTTGTTGAGCCCAACCTACATAGGTAGGAATGATCATCAAAATAAAATAAGAGAAATCAGAGCTCGAACAGAAAGGTTTAGGTGTTCGTTTTTCCCGCGCGCTGTTCGGGAGTGGAATGGCAGAGAGATAGTATGATTGTGGTTCGATGAACCCTCTGCCAAGCGCTTAACTGTGAATTGCAGAGTAATCATGTAGATGTAGATGTAGATGCATGTGCAATAAATGAGGCTCTTGGATACTCTCCAACGAGTGCTCAAGATGGGTTCCACGAATGTTCACAATACATCACCTGAGTCAGAGTAATGCCATTTCATGTGAACTGTTGGAGCAGTTCGAATCCAGTTGTTATAGATGGATGAAACCTAGGTGAATCACTTTGAACCAGAAACAAAAAGGCAGTCACTCGAGTAACTCTGATCTGTCTAGGCCACTGAACGATCCTCTGCATGGGACACTCTTGGAAGGCGCTGCTAGTGTAATTCACGAAAATAAAACATGGCTAAGAGCACAGGGCAAGAACTTTAACCAACAGGGAGTGTACGCCTCTTACACAACTCTGGTGTAAGGCCATAGAACTTGAAGGAGATTGATTAGTATATGTAAAAGAAATATTGAATGATGTTGTCAACAAATTATAACTCTAAATAGTAAATAAGTTATTGAGAAAAAAACCGTGGGGCATTTATTGAATGATGCCCGTATTTCAGTGCAACCGCACACAGTGAATAGCAGGTACATCATCTACATTCTCTAAGTAGTGGAGCTAAGATAGATTGAGCACAATGTGTTAGTGTGGGCTGCACACATGCATACAATCAGGGGCAAACATATAGTTCTGTTAACTGTGTAATGACCCCCTGGGGATTGATTTATGACCCTGGGGATAATCTTTCCTTCTGAGAAACCCCCCAACCTCCCATTCCCCTCTTCCTGCACCTCTCTTGGAAATCTCAAACCCTGCCCCCAACCTCGCTGATACAAGCACACTTTTGATATCAAATTAATTACCTAATTAATCAAATTGATCGATTAATTACCCCTCCCTCTGGGAAATGGCCCAGCCCTCCCATTCCATCCCCCACTCAATGTCTTCTCCATTCAGCATCTGAAAATTAAGTTAAGTCTGTAATGGAGAGGAAGGATCTCACGACAAGAAATTCGAATCAGTGTCAACAATAATATATTGTTCAATTCAGTTTGCATATTTTTTATTTAATAGATTTGAAGGAGACAGAGCTCCCACACTAAGGTAAATCTGACATCTGCAACCCCGTCCCCACTTCCTTGACTTATTAACTGTAAGTACTGAGGAATGGAATGAAGTGGAGTATATTAGCCACTGGTCTGTGTCATCTGCATGTGTGTCTGTTATTCGAGCACCCGGTGCTTGCAACTGCATGCCACAGAAGTGAGGCCGCTACTGAGGCTCTACTTCTACTCACCGCCACCAGGTGGCAGTAGTGGTCAGTTGGCTCCCTTCAGTAAATTGCTCAGTTTGTGTTGAGCTGTCAGGCAGAAAGGACTCACAATGCAGCACTCATATGACGATGAAAAATAAAGAGAGATGTTGTGGTACACTATGCATTTTATTGGATATTTTTGCTCAGTTTGGAACTATGTTACTACAATCTCTTAGCATACAGTGTCCTTCTGGGAAGGTGCTATCACAATTGTTCAATTCAGGAGATGTCAGTGTTGGATACAGAGGAGTTTAATAATTGTATTACCTGTAAGCATATGGCTGAGGTCTGCATTCATAGTCTCCTACATGAGGAATGGAAGGAGGGGATAATCAGTGAGTGTGTGGTGAATATTTTTCAGCAAATAATGGCGATGCAGTGGGATGGGCTGAAGATGCATTTCACAACTCATAGTGACTACTGGCTATGCTGGAGCTGTTTGTGTTTTTTTGAAATGGCTGGTAAACCCACAGTGTGGGAAACAACTCTTTCCTATTCCACTACCACAAATAAAATGAACCAGATGTGTTCATCTTTGTGTATGGGCGTCGACTGAGGTGGTTCACAAAGCTGCCACAGAGGACACTTGACTTTTGCTCCACCTCCCCTTCCCCCTCCCCCCCCCCCCCCCACACACACACATGCACACCACTTTCCTTGGGAACCAACAGAAACACAGCATTTACCACCTTCCCCCATCTGAAAATTGGTGGGAGTCAATATGAATGAGGGAATCTTACATCTAGTCACTTTATTGCGATGTCGGGATATACAAGGCGGATGTGCTCTCAGTTGCAGTCAGTCAGTGGAAGAACCACAAAGTGTCAAGAGCAGCTGAGATCCTCATCTGTCTCTGCATCACAGAAGAAGCATAAAAGTAAGTACTCACTCATGTCTTTGCTACTGTTACTGCATGTAGCATGTCTTCCTCTTCTTTGTCATGTTCCTTTTCTTTGTTCAGCTTCATATCTGTGGTTGCTTACTGTTCCTTCTTATGTGTTCAGCCACCTCCAGTGTTTCAGGGCCTCCAGCGACCTCCAGCATGTTTGAACCAGCAGCAGCCACCACCTCCTCTCTGGAACCTGCAGCCACCTCTTGCGTTTCAGAGCCAGCTGTGGCAGCAGCACTATAAGATCAGCATGTTGGAGCAGAGCTATGAGCCACAATTATCCATTCCATTCATTGATTCGTGTAATGAAGACACCCAGCAAGCACACTGTGTGTGTGTGGGGGGGGAGGTCCTACACCACAAGGTGCAAGTCAGTACTGGTCTTCACTATATGCACCCCATCCCAGAACATTTCAGCCTTACTGCAAGGACAGAGTGTTGATGTGGTGAATTAGAAACTACTGAAGCCTTCCAGTGCTCCTACTGATTTTCACCTCTGCTTATAATTTAACAGCTAGTGTTCCAAAGCGCTTAAATATTGGTACAGAAGCGTAAATGGACAGTGACTGGCGTGTCGTGTTAGAGCTTGAAAATTCATCGAGAAGTGTTAAAGTGCAGTTTACAGAGTTGGACTGGGATGACCTGTGTAATACAGAATCCTACATCAATCAACAGGTCCTGAGTATTCTCCATCTCTGTACATTTACTGTGCTGGCCTGACGCTATCTATAATATTATTTTACAATGGTGTAACACTCATGGTGCGATCTGGAGGTGTCAATCCATTTACTGCAGCACCTCACCATTACAAACTTTTTCAGTCTACAGATGATGCCCCCTGACTTAAAGCCCTCGTGAGTTCAACTCGGTTTCTAAACTAAAGGAAACACTTCACGGCATTCGCTTCAAGACTGCTACAAATTCGTCGGGCAATGGACTGCACCGCTCGAACTGTGAACATAATTGGCACTGCTAAGAGTATCCTACGACTTCCACATCGCTGGCAACGGATTATACACAATGCTGGTGACTACTTTGAAGGTCAGTAAAACTTTGAAACACATATCTGTTTTGTATGAGCTGTAAATAAATAGTTGTCACTAAAGTTCCAACCCTCGTATTTAACGAGATGCATTAAGCATCCATAAGTCAGTTGAGGTTCAGATGCGATGTTGTATTCTCTGACTTTAAAAGTACGATCATCAGTATTACGCACAGATTCCTTCCCACCGATTGACTTAAGCAATGGGGTATGGAGTACTGCACTGACTGGTATGGAGACATCCAACAGCATTCCAAGTATCACAGAGGCTAACAACAGAATTCGTCTGCAAATTAATGGTGGAAAAGAAATTGTGGGAATAGAACTTGATGCATATGATACTGACGATATAAAATAAGTTATAATATGGTCTGGAAACGAAATTGCACTACGTGCGAACATCAATACTTTTAAATCTGAAATAAGGGCAACAAGTGTAACGATTGAGTTTAACCAGAAAGATTCAATAGGAGGGCTAGTGGGTTTCACAAAAGGACAGGTTTTGAAGAACGATCCTAATAAATTTTACGAATCCGACCAGTTAGTGAATATACTTCCTGTCAGTACAATCTGTGTCGACTGCAACAAACTCTTATCTCAACAACAGATTGATTCATATAATTTACGGATTTTTCCCATCAGTGGAAACAGGGTACAAGATCCTTGAGACACATACCAACGCTGTTTACCTCCCAGAAACAGTTCAGATATTGGACTGTCTGGAGCTGCGTATTGTGGACCAGGCTAATCAGCTTGTCGACTTTTGTGGTGAGGAAATCATTGTACAGTCACATCTAAAGCAGAACTGGCAGTGACGCTGAATGTGCAGGGACTCAGAAACGATGGTAGCGACCTTCAACCAGCCAGGACCTGTTTGGGGCAGAAGCGACGACCTTTAACTTGCTGGAATGGAAGCGTCGGCAGTGAGCTTCAACCAGTCAGGAACCGCAACATCCTGTCAACAAAGACAGGATGGGAGTAAGGTATAAAACCAAAGCACACAATGCCCAGCGCCGCACTTCACAACACAATGGGAACGTGATAACACATGCCAGCTATGAGTTTCTTCAGTCACTTGGTCTGAAACTGTGCAATGATGTATTTGATACAACTAGCCCAGGGAATATGGCGAGTGTATTACATGGCAGGAATACTTCTCACATAAACCTTTGCATCAACCACATTTAATAAGAACAATGAAATTAGGATCATCATCCAACACCAAGTCGCCTTAACCCTCCCATGAACAGGCTTCAACATCTTGATGGATCATTTACGAAATGGATGGTACTGCTACAGTGGCATCAAACCTTACACGTAAGTCTGTTGTTACCATTTAAAGAGATATGATACGGATGAAACAGGATCTAAATTGACCATACATGCAATGTAGGCATGACATCAACTCTTAAAAGGTTTTCGAAAACCCAGTGCTACATACTGCAAGCAGACAAAACGCTTCTGATACTTGCTAAGTGAGCGTCTGAAGGCCCCGTCACAATCTTCTCAGATTTTCTGTCAACTACGCTTAAAATGGGGGGCGGCAAATATTTATTCAAATAATGGTGAACACAATCAGGTTTCCAGCTGTTCACATTACCTCATGACAGCTGATGTTTTACTAACAAAATACTAAATCATATGTAATACTTACATGTGTTAACAAGTGTATCAATAAGAAAATTGTATTATGTGAACTAACTGTTTTGTGCTATTCCCTATAATATCTTTAACATATGCGGAGAACGTAATGTAAAGCAACTATGCAACAACTACTTCTACGCAACGCTATTGCACCGAAAGAACCCCCTGAGTAATATATGTGAATGGCTTTTCTGACACTGTTAACAAAAACCGTTGCAGCCACTCAAGAGGGCATTGTAATAAAAGTTTTTGTACTGCAAAGATCAAATTGCACGATGTATCTGTATTACTCTACAGTCATCGTTGCTATTATTTTTGTTATTCAATTTAAAAAGTAACTGAGGCACATATAGCCTCCTGAATATCGCCTTTCTTTCTATGTTTGCCTTCATGCAAGGACACATTTTCTTGTTACACGTGCTGTTACAAATAGTAATAATAGTATTCAGATACATTTATGTGTTTGTCAAAGATAATAGAGACCGTGTTGCTAACGATATGTCCAGAAATTCCCCCTGTTTCAGTTTCTAATTACTTTGGGAAGCGATTGGTTTGATGACGTGTGGACCTGCGCGCCATCCGCACGACATTAAATGCGTATTGCATTCTACACAAGTCGAACCTTGCCGTGTAAATTTCTTATCACGAAGTACAATCAGTATTATTTTTCTTTTATAACGCAAAACATTTTGTCGCATTATACTTCATATTATTGTCACGGTTCATCGCCACCTAGCTTATCTGTTCCCCAGTGACGACTCTGAACTTGACCACTACGTAATCAGGCAACGGAAGATTTTTATTTTGCCCAACAGTAGGTGAATTTAATCAAAATTGAACTCATTATACCGTATTTATCCTTGTTCTGCTCCCGCTGAGTCAATGGCGGATGTAGAAAAACCTCAAGGAGGGGGCGCTAAAGATATCTTAAGCTACCTTTAATTTTACCGTAATAAAAAATAATTAAGTCATATGCAAAGTTTAAGAAAATTTTATATAAACTGATTATCCACTTATACAAGACAATGCCATCTTATGATATAAAAAAAGTTACAATTGTGGTTCTCTTCCTTAATTGATGAATTCTATGCGCCTATTCTTCCTGGCAGATTGGGTAATTACATCGTCAATAGGATAATCAATGTCAGGGTGAGTGTTCAACAGAGCTAAGCCATTAAGTCGATCCTCCTTTATTGTCGACCTCAGCCATGTCTTTGTACGCCGCAGTGTTGAAAAACTTCTTTCTACTGTAGCAATAGATGCAGGTAGACAAGCAGTTATTTTGTACAGCGTGTGCAAAGTAGGATAGTCAGATCTAGGACAAACAGACAACGCGTGCATAACAGAATCATGATCATTAAGGGCGTTTATGCTCGTTTGCCTGTATTGAAGAATATCTCCCATCAGTCTCTTTCTAATCACAAAGAGTGATTCTCCTTCAAAGAACGGTAGTTCAGTTAAGCATTGATTCAGTTTATGTGCCAGATCATTAACGTCATGTTTCAGTAGTTGTGAGGGCAAAAGTATGTTGAATTTTAAATGATAAATATTTTCTTAAGCAAAACGTTCTCTTACGTCAGTCGTAACACGGTCCAGTGTTGGAATAAAAATGCCTGTAAGACGAAGAACACTCATCTCCACATCTAACTCTTCCGTAACTACCTTCGCCTCTTCAACAATAAGAGCAAAGTGGCTATCAACATTAGCTCTCCTGCCGTCGTACGCCTTGAGCGTCGAATCTAATTTTACTTTTTCCATCGCGACGTCTTGTAAGATTTTGCTGACTGGATATGTTATGCTCATAATGTCACACAGTGGCTCGTAATGAGAGAGAGCTCGAAGAGGAATATTCGCTTTGGCAACCGTTGTTCTATCACTTCAACACCGTATTTCTTTAAGAACTTTGCAAGCTGTTCCGAGATCAGCTGCGAATTGAATAACTGCATCACGTCATTGTCCGCCCCCGGTAGCTGAGTGGTCAGCGTGACAGACTGTCAATCCAAAGGGCCCGGGTTCGATTCCCGGCTGGGTCGGAGATTTTCTCCGCTCAGGGCCTGGGTGTTGTGTTGTCCCAATCATCATCATTTCATCCCCATCGACGCGCAGGTCGCCGAAGTGGCGTCAAATCGAAAGACCTGCACCAGGCGAACGGTCTACCCGACGGGAGGCCCTAGCCACACGACATTTCCTTTCCTATCACGTCATTCAACCCATTTGGTTTCACAATGTGGCTACAGCGAGTGTTTTAGGTGACTCTTCAATGTAGCGAACCGCTTGCTAGACGCTGTAAGGAATGCGCGCGGCCCCACAAGGGGCTGTTCATCCTAGTTGTGTCCTCCCGAATGTTATCCCGCCATCTGATTCTGGGTCTCCCTCTTCCTCTCGTTCCATCTATTGTTCTGCTGAATGCCATTCTAGGTAGTCTATTCTCTGTAATTCTTGCTATTTAGCCTGCCCAATTCAACATTCTCCTCTTGAGCACATCGATGATGTTACGGTGTTTGTACAGCCCTCTTAATTCTTCATTTCTTCTTATTCTCCATTCCATGTTATTTTCGTCGTATACAGGTCCAAAAATTTTCCTTAGTACTTTTCTTTCGAATATTAACAGTTTTTCTTTATCTTTCTTTCTAAATATTAATGTTTCACATCCATATAACATCATGGGAATAATGGTCGATTGATATAAGCGGATTTTGAAGTGATCTTTTTCTTAGAATGTTGATGAAACTAAAAAGTGTCTTGTTGATAGGTTCCCGGGAACAGATATGTGTTTCAAAGTTTTACTGACCTTCAAAGTAGTCACCAGCATTGTGTATAATCCGTTGCCAGCGATGTGGAAGTCGTAGGATACTCTTAGCAGTGCCAATTATGTTCACAGTTCGAGCGGTGCAGTCCATTGCCCGACGAATTTGTAGCAGTCTTGAAGCGAATGCCGTGAAGTGTTTCCTTCAGTTTAGAAACCGAGTTGAACTCACGAGGGCTTTAAGTCAGGGGGCATCATCTGTAGACTGAAAAAGTTTGTAATGGTGAGGTGCTGCAGTAAATGGATTGACACCTCCAGATCGCACCATGAGTGTTACACCTTTGTAAAATAATGTTATAGATAGCGTCAGGCCAGCACAGTAAATGTACAGAGATGGAGAATACTCAGGACCTGTTGATTGATGTAGGATTCTGTATTACACAGGTCATCCCAGTCCAACTCTGTAAACTGCACTTTAACACTTCTCGATGAATTTTCAAGCTCTAACACGACACGCCAGTCACTGTCCATTTACGCTTCTGTACCAATATTTAAGCGCTTTGGAACACTAGCTGTTAAATTATAAGCAGAGGTGAAAATCAGTAGGAGCACTGGAAGGCTTCAGTAGTTTCTAATTCACCACATCAACACTCTGTCCTTGCAGTAAGGCTGAAATGTTCTGGGATGGGGTGCATATAGTGAAGACCAGTACTGACTTGCACCTTGTGGTGTAGGACCTCCCCCCCCCCCCCCCCCCCCCCCACACACACACAGTTTTTCTGAGAGCCAGGGGCTTGCTGGGTGTCTTCATTACACGAATCAATGAATGGAATGGATAATTGTGGCTCATAGCTCTGCTCCAACATGCTGATCTTATAGTGCTGCTGCCACAGCTGGCTCTGAAACGCAAGAGGTGGCTGCAGGTTCCAGAGAGGAGGTGGTGGCTGCTGCTGGTTCAGACATGCTGGAGGTCGCTGGAGGTCCTGAAACACTGGAGGTGGCTGAACACATAAGAAGGAACAGTAAGCAACCACAGATATGAAGCTGAACAAAGAAAAGGAACATGACAAAGAAGAGGAAGACATGCTACATGCAGTAACAGTAGCAAAGACATGAGTGAGTACTTACTTTTATGGTTCTTCTGTGATGCAGAGACAGATGAGGATCTCAGCTGCTCTTGACACTTTGTGGTTCTTCCACTGACTGACTGCAACTGAGAGCACATCCGCCTTGTATATCCCGACATCGCAATAAAGTGACTAGATGTAAGATTCCCTCATTCATATTGACTCCCACCAATTTTCAGATGGGGGAAGGTGGTAAATGCTGTGTTTCTGTTGGTTCCCAAGGAAAGTGGTGTGCATGTGTGTGTGTGGGGGGGGGGGGGGGAGGAGGAAGGGGAGGTGGAGCAAAAGTCAAGTGTCCTCTGTGGCAGCTTTGTGAACCACTTCAGTCGAGGCCCATACACAAAGATGAACACATCTGGTTCATTTTATTTGTGGTAGTGGAATAGGAAAGAGTTGTTTCCCACACTGTGGGTTTACCAGCCATTTCAAAAAAACACAAACAGCTCCAGCATAGCCAGTAGTCACTATGAGTTGTGAAATGCATCTTCAGCCCATCCCACTGCATCGCCATTATTTGCTGAAAAATATTCACCACACACTCGCTGATTATCCCCTCCTTCCATTCCTCATGTAGGAGACTATGAATGCAGACCTCAGCCATATGCTTACAGGTAATACAATTATTAAACTCCTCTGTATCCAACACTGACATCTCCTGAATTGAACAATTGTGATAGCACCTTCCCAGAAGGACACTGTATGCTAAGAGATTGTAGTAACATAGTTCCAAACTGAGCAAAAATATCCAATAAAATGCATAGTGTACCACAACATCTCTCTTTATTTTTCATCGTCATATGAGTGCTGCATTGTGAGTCCTTTCTGCCTGACAGCTCAACACAAACTGAGCAATTTACTGAAGGGAGCCAACTGACCACTACTGCCACCTGGTGGCGGTGAGTAGAAGTAGAGCCTCAGTAGCGGCCTCACTTCTGTGGCATGCAGTTGCAAGCACCGGGTGCTCGAATAACAGACACAGATGCAGATGACACAGACCAGTGGCTAATATACTCCACTTCATTCCATTCCTCAGTACTTACAGTTAATAAGTCAAGGAAGTGGGGACGGGGTTGCAGATGTCAGATGTACCTTAGTGGGGGAGCTCTGTCTCATTCAAATCTATTAAATAAAAAATATGCAAACTGAATTGAACAATTTATTATTGTTGACACTGATTCGAATTTCATGTCGTGAGATCCTTCCTCTCCATTACAGACTTAACTTAATTTTCAGATGCTGAATGGAGAAGACATTGAGTGGGGGATGGAATGGGAGGGCTGGGCCATTTCCCAGAGGGAGGGGTAATTAATCGATCAATTTGATTAATTAGGTAATTAATTTGATATCAAAAGTGTGCTTGTATCAGCGAGGTTGGGGGCAGGGTTTGAGATTTCCAAGAGAGGTGCAGGAAGAGGGGAATGGGAGGTTGGGGGGTTTCTCAGAAGGAAAGATTATCCCCAGGGTCATAAATCAATCCCCAGGGGGTCATTACACAGTTAACAGAACTATATGTTTGCCCCTGATTGTATGCATGTGTGCAGCCCACACTAACACATTGTGCTCAATCTATCTTAGCTCCACTACTTAGAGAATGTAGATGATGTACCTGCTATTCACTGTGTGCGGTTGCACTGAAATACGGGCATCATTCAATAAATGCCCCACGGTTTTTTTCTCAATAACTTATTTATTATTTAGAGTTATAATTTGTTGACAACATCATTCAATATTTCTTTTACATATACTAATCAATCTCCTTCAAGTTCTATGGCCTTACACCAGAGTTGTGTAAGAGGCATACACTCCCTGTTGGTTAAAGTTCTTGCCCTGTGCTCTTAGCATGTTTTATTTTCGTGAATTACACTAGCAGCGCCTTCCAAGAGTGTCCCATGCAGAGGATCGTTCAGTGGCCTAGACAGATCAGAGTTACTCGAGTGACTGCCTTTTTGTTTCTGGTTCAAAGTGATGCACCTAGGTTTCATCCATCTATAACAACTGGATTCGAACTGCTCCAACAGTTCACATGAAATGGCATTACTCTGACTCAGGTGATGTATTGTGAACATTCGTGGAACCCATCTTGAGCACTCGTTGGAAAGTATCCAAGAGCCTCATTTATTGCACATGCATCTACATCTACATCTACATGATTACTCTGCAATTCACAGTTAAGCGCCTGGCAGAGGGTTCATCGAACCACAATCATACTATCTCTCTGCCATTCCACTCCCGAACGGCGCGCGGGAAAAACGAACACCTAAACCTTTCTGTTCGAGCTCTGATTTCTCTTATTTTATTTTGATGATCATTCCTACCTATGTAGGTTGGGCTCAACAAAATATTTTCACATTCGGAAGAGAAAGTTGGTGACTGAAATTTCGTAAATAGATCTCGCCGTGACGAAAAACGTCTTTGCTTTAATGACTTCCATCCCAACTCGCGTATCATATCTGCCACACTCTCTCCCCCATTACGTGATGATACAAAACTAGCTGCCCTTTTTTGCGCCCTTTCGATGTCCTCTGTCAATCCCACCTGGTAAGGATCCCACACCGCGCAGCAATATTCTAACAGAGAACGAACGAGTGTAGTGTAAGCTGTCTCTTTAGTGGACTTGTTGCATCTTCTAAGTGTCCTGCCAATGAAACGCAACCTTTGGCTCACCTTCCCCACAATATTATCTATGTGGTCTTTCCAACTGAAGTTGTTCGTAATTTTAACACCCAGGTACTTATTTGAATTGACAGCCTTGAGAATTGTACTATTTATCGAGTAACCGAATTCCAACGGATTTCTTTTGGAACTCATGTGGATGACCTCACAGTTTTCGTTATTTAGCGTCAACTGCCACCTGCCACACCATACAGCAATCTTTTCTAAATCGCTTTGCAACTGATACTGGTCTTCGGATGACCTTACTAGACGGTAAATTACAGCATCATCTGCGAACAATCTAAGAGAACTACTCAGATTGTCACCCAGGTCATTTATATAGATCAGGAACAGCAGAGGTCCCAGGACGCTTCCCTGGGGAACACCTGATATCACTTCAGTTTTACTTGATGATTTGCCGTCCATTACTACGAACTGCGACCTTCCTGACAGGAAATCACGAATCCAGTCACACAACTGAGACGATACCCCGTAGACCCGCAGCTTGATTAGAAGTCGCTTTTGAGGAACGGTATCAAAAGCTTACCGGAAATCTAGAAATACGGAATCAACTTGAGATCCCCTGTCGATAGCGGCCATTACTTCGTGCGAATAAAGAGCTAGCTGCGTTGCACAAGAACGATGTTTTCTGAAGACATGCTGATTACGTATCAATAATGTTTGAATACAGTATATGCTCCAAAACCCTACTGAAAACCGACGTCAATGATATAGGTCTGTAGTTCGATGGATTACTCCTACTACCCTTCTTAAACACTGGTGCGACCTGCGCAATTTTCCAATCTGTAGGTACAGATCCATCGGTGAGCGAGCGGTTGTATATGATTGCTAAGTAGGGAGCTATTGTATCACCGTAATCTGAAAGGAACCTAATCGGTATACAATCTGGACTTGAAGACTTGCCCGTATCAAGCAATTTGAGTTGCTTCGCAACCCCTAAGGTATCTACTTCTAAGAAACTCATGCTAGCAGCTGTTCGTGTTTCAAATTCTGGAATATTCCATTCGTCTTCCCTCGTGAAGGAATTTCGGAAAACTGCGTTCAATAACTCCGCTTTAGCGGCACAGTCGTCGGTAAGAGTGCCCTCGGCATTGCACAGCGAAGGTATTGACTGCGTCTTGCCGCTTGTGTACTTTACATACGATCAGAATTTCTTCGGATTTTCTACCAAATTTCGAGACC
Organism: Schistocerca serialis cubense; assembly: GCF_023864345.2. Lineage (NCBI taxonomy): Eukaryota > Metazoa > Arthropoda > Insecta > Orthoptera > Acrididae > Schistocerca > Schistocerca serialis. Next base: position 464,303,554 of record NC_064639.1, read on the forward strand.
ATGTTTCGTTGTGGAACCTATTAAGGGCATCTCGCACTGAAGTCCGAGCCAAATTTCGCGCGCCTGTAAATTTTATCCAATCTTCGGGATTTCGCGTTTTTCTGAACTTCGCATGCTTTTTCCGTTGTCTCTGTAACAGCGTTCGGACCTGTTTTGTGTACCATGGGGTATCAGTTCCATCTCTTACCAGTTTATGAGGTATGAATCTCTCAACTGCTGTTGCTACTATATCTTTGAATTTGAGCCACATCTCGTCTACATTTGCATAGTCAGTTCGGAAGGAATGGAGATTGTCTCTTAGTAAGGCTTCTAGTGACACTTTATCAGCTTTTTTAAATAAAATTATGTTTGCGTTTGTTTCTGGTGGATTTGGAAGAAACGGTATTGAGCCTAGCTACAACGACCTTGTGATCACTAATCCCTGTTTCAGTCATGATGCTCTCTATTAGCTCTGGATTGTTTGTGGCTAAGAGGTCAAGTGTGTTTTCGCAACCATTTACAATTCGCGTGGGTTCGTGGACTAACTGCTCGAAATAATTTTCGGAGAAAGCATTTAGGACAATCTCGGAAGATGTTTTCTGCCTACCACCGGTTTTGAACAAGTATTTTTGCCAACATATCGAGGGAAGGTTGAAGTCCCCACCAACTACAACCGTATGAGTGGGGTATTTACTTGTTTCGAGACTCAAATTTTCTCTGAACTGTTCAGCAACTATATCATCGGAGTCTGGGGGTCGATAGAAGGAGCCAATTATTAACTTAGTTCGGCTGTTAAGTATAACCTCCACCCATACCAATTCGCACGGAGTATCTACTTCGACTTCACTACAAGATAAACCACTACTGACAGACACTAACACTCCACCACCAATTCTGCCTAATCTATCTTTCTTGAACACCGTCTGAGACTTCGTAAAAATTTCTGCAGAACTTATTTCAGGTGAAGCCAGCTCTCTGTACCTATAACGATTTCAGCTTCTGTGCTTTCTATTAGCGCTTGAAGCTCAGGGACTTTCCCAGCACAACTACAACAATTTACAACTACAACTCCGACTGTTCCTTGATCCAAGCACATCCTGTATTTGCCAAGCACCCTTTGAGATTGCAGCCCACCCCGTACTTTCTCGAGGCCTTCTAACCTATCTGTGGTCTTTTCCAATCATTTGGAACCCTCCGTTCCTCTAGAGACTTGCGGTACACGGCTGTTAGAAGGGGGGCAAGTTCTTTCGCGTACTCTGTGTAGAATCGAATTGGTATCCCGTCAGGTCCAGTGGACTTTCCTCTATTGAGTGATTCCAGTTGCTTTTCTATTCCTTGGACACTTATTTCGATGTCAGCCATTTTTTCGTTTGTGCCAGGATTTAGAGAAGGAACTGCAGTGCGGTCTTCCTCTGTGAAACAGCTTTGGAAAAAGGTGTTTAGTATTTCAGCTTTACGCGTGTCATCCTCTGTTTCAATGCCATCATCATCCCGTAGTTTCTGGATATGCTGTTTCGAGCCACTTACTGATTTAACGTAAGACCAGAACTTCCTAGGATTTTCTGTCAAGTCGGTACATAGAATTTTACTTTCGAATTCACTGAACGCTTCACGCATAACCCTCCTTACGCTAACTTTGACATCGTTTAGCTTCTGTTTGTCTGAGAGGTTTTGGCTGCGTTTAAACTTGGAGTGGAGCTCTCTTTGCTTTCGCAGTAGTTTCCTAACTTTGTTGTTGTACCACGGTGGGTTTTTCCCGTCCCTCACAGTTTTACTCGGCACGTACCTGTCTAAAACGCATTTTACGATTGCCTTGAACTTTTTCCATAAACACTCAACATTGTCAGTGTCGGAACAGAAATTTTCGTTTTGATCTGTTAGGTAGTCTGAAATCTGCCTTCTATTACTCTTGCTAAACAGATAAACCTTCCTCCCTTTTTTTATATTCCTATTAACTTCCATATTAAGGGATGCTGCAACGGCCGTATGATCACTGATTCCCTGTTCTGTACATACAGAGTCGAAAATTTCGGGTCTGTTTGTTATCAGTAGGTCCAAGATGTTATCTCCACGAGTCGGTTCTCTGTTTAATTGCTCGAGGTAATTTTCGGATAGTGCACTCAGTATAATGTCACTCGATGCTCTGTCCCTACCACCCGTCCTAAACATCTGAGTGTCCCAGTTTATATCTGGTAAATTGAAATCTCCACCTAAGACTATAACATGCTGAGAAAATTTATGTGAAATGTATTCCAAATTTTCTCTCAGTTGTTCTGCCACTAATGCTGCTGAGTCGGGAGGTCGGTAAAAGGAGCCCTATGGCGCAAGTCGAGGAATCTGCAGCCCACACGGTCGCAGAACCGTCTCAGCCTCTGATTCAGACCCTCCACTCGGCTCTGTACCAAAGGTCCGCAGTCAGTCCTGTCGACGATGCTGCAGATGGTGAGTTCTGCTTTCATCCCGCTAGCGAGATTGGCAGTCTTCACCAAATCAGATAGCCGCCGGAAGCCAGAGAGGATTTCCTCCGATCCGTAGCGACACACATCATCGGTGCCGACATGAGCAACCACCTGCAGATGGGTGCACCCTGTACCCTTCATGGCATCCGAAGGACCCTTTCCACATCTGGAATGACTCCCCCCAGTATGCACACGGAGTGCACATTGGTTTTCTTCCCCTCTCTTGCTGCCATTTCCCTAAGGGGCCCCATTACGCGTCTGACGTTGGAGCTCCCAACTACCAGTAAGCCCACCCTCTGCGACTGCCCGGATCTTACAGACTGAGGGGCAACCACTGGAACAGGACAAGCAGCCATGTCAGGCCGAAGATCAGTATCAGCCTGAGACAGAGCCTGAAACCGGTTCGTCAGACAAACTGGAGAGGCTTTCCGTTCAGCCCTCCGGAATGTCTTTCGCCCCCTGCCACACCTTGAGACGACCTCCCACTCTACCACAGGTGAAGGATCAGCCTCAATGCGGGCAGTATCCCGGGCAACCACAGTCGTAGTCCGATCAGGGGATGCGTGGGACGAGCTGGCCGTCCCCGACAAACCCCCATCCGGACCCCCACAGTGATGCCCATTGGCAACAGCCTCAAGCTGTGTGACCGAAGCCAACACTGCCTGAAGCTGGGAGCGAAGGGATGCCAACTCAGCCTGCATCCGAACACAGCAGTTGCAGTCCCTATCCATGCTAAAAACTGTTTTGCAAAGAACGTCTGAACTAATCTACAGAGAGCGCAAACAAATCGACAAAATTTAAACGGTTATTAAAATGCAAGATTGCCTAGTAAATGCAGTAATGCTGCTACTTGCGCACTGCTGACACTGGTCGGCGGCGGAAGGAGACTACGCGAATTTACACTATTCGGGTACTAAAACACGATGCTACACTCTCAAATACTATAATACGCCCGAAATTTATGAATTAAACAATGCAAGTACCAAAAACACGCAAAGAAATTAAGAATTAAACTATGTAACAAGTGAGTGAGCTAGGAGTATACGACTTGCTGCTGCAGCTGCTTATCCAACGGCGGCAGGGAGCCTCTGATTCAGACCCTCCACCCGGCTCTGCACCAAAGGTCCGCAGTCGGTTCTGTCAACGATGCTGCAGATGGTGAGCTCTGCCTTCATCTCGTAAGCAAGACCGGTAGCCTTCACCAAATCAGATAGCCGCTGGAATCCAGAGAGAATTTAATCAGATCCAAAGCGACACACGTCATTAGTGCCGACATGTGCCACCACCTGCAGCTGGCTGCACCCTGTGCTTTTCATGGCATCCGGTAGGACCCTTTCCACATCAGGAATGACTCCATCCGGAATGCACACGGAGTGCACACTGGATTTCTTCCCTTCCTTAGCCGCCATATCCCTAAGGGGCCCCATTACGCGCTTAACATTGGAGCTCCCAACTACCAATAAGCCCACCCTCTGCGATTGCCCAGACCTTGAAGGCTGAGAATCATCCTCTGAAACAGGGCAGGCAGCTGCATCTCGCTTAGCCAGAGACAGTACCTGAAACCTGTTTGTCAGACGCACTGGGGAGGCTTTCTGATCAGCCTCCGGGGACGTCTTTCGCTGCCTGCAACGCCTTGGAACGACCTCCCAATCAACCACAGGCGAGGACTCAGCCCCACTGCGGGCAGCAACCGGGGCAACCACAGCGGCAGACCGATCTGGGGACAGACGGGACGAGGTTGACATCCTCGTGATACCCAAGTTCGGCTTCCCACAGTGGTGCCCATTGGCAACAGCGTCAAGCTGCGCGACCGAAGTCAGCACCTCCTGCAGCTGTGAGCGAAGGGATGCCAACTCAGCCCTCATCCGAACACAGCAATCACAGTCCCTGTCCATTCTAATCGATGTTGAACAACAGTTACTGAAACACGAGTGCCTAGATAACGCAAGGGAAACACGCAAAGAATGTATGAACTACCCTGTACAAATGCCTAACGACTGCGCTACAATCTGCCTGAATTTACGATTACAGTAACTAAAACTCGAAATTACACCTCCTATATGAAATTCACACGCTATTTAAGTAAGAATCTACGAAGTAAACACAGAAAAGAAGCTGTATACGTATCTTTCTGCGCCGTCGATGTGCAACAACTGGGAGCTCAGGCGGCAGGGAGCACACTGGCTGTGACCAACCGACACTGGTCGTTCAAAACAAAAGCAGAAGACAGAAGACAGACGACTACGCGAATTTACATTGTTCAGGAACTAAAGCGTGATGCTACAACTCTCAAATACTATAATACGCCCGAAATTTATGAATTAAACAATGCAAGTACCCAAAAACACGCAAATAAATTAAGAATTAAACTGTGTAACAAACAAGTAAGCTAGGAGTATACGACTTGCTGCTGGCAGCTGCTTATCCAATGTTATCGATAGCTGTAGAGCCAACTGTCGAGTACGCCGGTCTGTAGGAATAATGGCATCCACCTGATACTGCCTGACAAAAGTGAAGCATCCAGAAGATACAGTCCAATGTGAAAGTAATATGGTACACATAGACACCATCGCAGGGAAGGATGTGATTAGAGATGCAATTCTCTGTGACAGGTAGAACAGCCCCAGAGTGCATTAGTGTTGATCATGTTTATTGGAGCTAAGAGGCCTGGCAGGATGTATAAGGAGTGTGAACAGTGTCAGATGTAGAGTGATCTCTTTGAAGGACAAAGAGATGTCGTGTATTGATGTGAGACAGCACCTGACAGAAAGGGCCTCATTGTGGGCCCCCACTTGGATGCCTGGTCGAACCGTGCCATAGCAAGATTCGTGGGGCATTCTGATGCGACATTGGGCAGATGTTGGAACTCATCAGGACGCGAGTGCAAGCATACGCATCATCAAGGTTTTGGTCGATCACATCTGACTACCACGAGGTATTCTGCATCAAGAACATCATCACCGTTTCAGATCTGTACCACCCATCTGAGAACAACTACTGGTCTCTCTGTAACATTCTGTATCTCCTGCACTATTGATCAGAGACTATCAGCGACCAGATTAGACAAGTACTGTTTCGTGCATGGGCTGCCATAAATGCCACAACACAAACGGTTTCATTTGGATGCTGCCTTGTCAGAGGAGGTTGAAGTGCTGATGAATATCATAGTGTTGTCTTCAGCGATGGACTGCGATCTGCACTATCCAAATGACTATCGTTGGCAAGTATAACGGCGACCTGGGGAGTGTCCTCATTCCTCCAACGATTTGGAGAGACAGAGCAGTGTTACTCCTGGCATCATGGCGTGGGTAGCCAATGAGTAGGACTTCAGGTCAAGGCTGGAACTCTGACGCGACAGTGGTACATCACGAACAACCTATGACATCGTGTCTTACATCTCATGTGAAAGTATCGCAGTTTCATTTTTCAACAGAACAATGGTCGCTCACACATGGCACATATCTCTATGAATTGAATGCTTGATGCTGAGGTGGCCAGAATCATCCTCAGATCTGTACTTGTGTGGGACCAGTTCGGATGTCAACACCATCATAGTGCCAGTATCCAGGATATGGAGAACCAGCTGCCACAGTCGTGGGCCAGCTTGCCCCAAGAGAGGATACATCGACTGTAGACACCATTCCCGATCAAATTAGTGCATATCCAGGATATAGGTGTGCAATGTCATACAGATAAGTAGGTTCATTCTGCCTGTAATTTTCTTTGTAAATTTCACTCCATTGTCCAATCATTGAAACAACATCATATGCCCTATGTTGTTGTTTCCTCCTCCCTTCTGCGTGGTTCACTTTTTTGTCAGGCTGTGTACTAACTTTAACTCTGGACCAAAGTTTTTCACATGTGAAAGGTTTGTGCCAAAATGGTTCCGAAAAACTTCACAATTGATCAGAAGGACACTGAAAGAAACGTGTGCGTTGGTCTCGAGAAGACTGCCAATCACTACGAATGGTTCACTCGTGTGATCATAGGCACTGAATCCTTAATTTTTGAGTACGATCCCGAGAGAAAGCGACAAAGTGAGGAATGGCACATTGAGACATCTCCTCGACTGAAAAAAGCTCGAATACCAAGTCGAAGATCAAAACAATGCTGATTTGCTCTTGTTACAGTAGGGGCATCGTGCATAAAGATTTTTTTCCTCCAGGATAAACTGTCAACCAAGTGTTTTACAAAGATGTCCCAGAAAAGCTCATGAAAAGGATGAATCTAGTGAGACTGGACATCACAGACAAGTGGATGCTGCATCTGGACAACGCCCCATAGCACATGGCCACTTCAATTATGGATTTTTTTTTTTTACCTCAAAACGCATTCTTATTGTTCCCCATCTCCGCCTCTCCCTCCCCTATTCACTTGGTCTGAGTTCTTGTGAGTTTTTCTTTTCTCAAAATTGATAGTGTCTTAAAAGGACATCATTTTGGGACACTGGAGTAAATTCAATAGATTGTTAAACGACGTGACAGTTGAAGCTTTTCAGCACTGCTATCAAGACTGGAAACAACGATTCTGCTGCGTATAGCTACTTCTGTGGACACAATATTAAACTTTCTGGCAAATTAAAGCTGTGTGCCAGACCGAGACTCGAACTCGAGACCTTTGCCTTTCACAGGCAAGTGCTCTGCTAACTGAGCTACCCAAACACGACTCAGAACCGTCCTCACAACTTTATTTCCGCCAGTACCTCGTCTCCAACCTTCCTAACTTCACAGAAGTCCTTCTGCGAAACCTACGTTACTAGCAGTCCTGGACGAAAGGAAATAGCGGAGACACGGCTTAGCCACAGCCTGGGACATGTATCCGGAATCTGCCAGGAAGTTTCATATCAGCGCACACTCCGATGCAGAGTGAAAATTTCATTCTGGTGATAATATTGCTGTCTGAGAAAAAGGCTTTGGTAGGGAAAAAATGCGATTCATTACTTTTCTCACATACGTCTTAATCTCAGGATGGAATAGGAATTGTAGAAGAAAGTGGGTAAAGCAGTGGAAAGATGTGAGAGTTCAGGTTGTGAAGTGGAACACAGTAGGGAGAAGGGGTGACATGGGGTCACTAGGAGAAGTGTGGACCGACCGAGAGGTGAGGCCGGCCACCATCCTTCGCCCCGAGGCGCTAATAGCAGCGTCGCGCCGTGCGGCGCGGCTCAGCCTCGCGTCGCGCGCAGCCGCCAAATTGGATGAGCAGCGGGCGGGAGAGGCTCGTTGAGCTAGTTGTGGTCCGGCGGTCAGCCGCGGCGCTCGTCGGCCTCGTCGCTCGCCACTGGCCAGTTCCGCGCCTGCCAATTGGAGTGGGAACGGAACGGCGTCCGGCGACCAGCCGCCCAATAGGTGAGCGGCCGCTCCGACAGGACTGCACCTCTGCACGACGCCCTGCGCGAGATTCCTGATACTCTCTGGGCGACAAGCCTCCGTAGGGCGCTTCAGTAAAAACTTTCACCGTAAAAACGCAGTCGCTGATCGAGAAAACGTACAGAATTGGTGATAGCTTCTCTCGCGATGCATCATTCCGACAGCCTTTCTGCTCATTATCTTCTGATGAAATGTACGAAATTCATATGAGTCTATGGGTTGTATCATAATTAATATTGCAAAGTGAAACAGGTGAAGGCATATGGTAATAGAAGCAAAAGCATTCCAACAAACGCAGGTCCAGAAACGTGCCGTTTACGGGATAATTGTTAATGTGTTGTTTAGAGCTGCCGCTAACATCAGTATGTAACGTCACGTGGGTCACTTTCCGTATTAAACTGTAGGTCTCATTCCCACAGTTAGATAATTGGGGTAGATTAGGGAACACAAGTCGCAGAAGTGGCGTCCAGTTGAAAGGATAGCACTTGGTAGCTGATCCACACCAAAGTAGTATTTTGGCTTCGTAGGGGTAGCATAAATATCTATGGCTGGACGACGTCTGTCGCGTAGCGATAGTAAATTATACGAGGGTTGTCCAGAAAGTATGTTCCGATCGGCCGCGAAATGGAAACCACAGTGAAAACCAGAAACGTTTTATTTGCAACAGTTAGGTACACCTTCCACCTACTTCTCTACATAGTCGCCGCTCCAACTTCGAGTATTGTCGTAGTGTTGTATCAACTCTCCATTATCCTCGTCATAGAAAGCAGCCGCCTGTGCTTTCGGCCAGTTATCTGCACTTGTCTCTAGCTCGTTGTCTATGGAAAAATTTTGTCTTCATAACTAGCGGTTCTCGAGAGCAGAAATGAGACTCAGGGGAAGCCAATTACGGACTGTATTGTGGGTGAGCAAACACTTCTCATCGGAAATGCTGCAGGAGCGTCTTCATTGCCCCTGCAGTATGCTGCCGAGAATTGGCATGAAGAAGGAACTGCTCGACAGTTGTGTTACGTGGGCTGCATGACACAGGCGAAATCTCTAACCAGGCCCTCTTACATGGCGGGGGACGTTATTCCCTCCCCATCTTTACATGCTCACTGTTCACTCAAAACTGAAAAGAGCGACGCGATACGATTGACGGGCATACTAGAGACACTGAACAACACATCTGTGCAAAGTTTTACCGGATTTTTCCAGTAGTTTCCATTTCGCGACCGATCGGAACTTACTTTCTGGACAATCCCCGTATACACAGACCTTGCTACCCGTTAGTGAAAACCGTATCAAAATCCCAACAGCATTCCTTGAGATAACCCTTAGCATACAGACTGGACTTTAATTCGTCATAGTTTAGCCACGTTACAGGAAATATTTGTAAATTATGTACACAAACCTTCCTCGTGAATCAGTCTATCTACATTATGCAACGCAAGTAAAGGATCACTTTTCTGGAACTTCATAATTGTTCCCCATTACGATGCGTACGTTTGAAATTTAGCTCAAAGGTGCCTACAACCGTCATCTGTAATGGTGCAAAACCGTGGCACTCTGCGACGTATCCTCGGACTCGGCGACGAGTCAAACAGCAAGGTGTCGACACATCGAAAAAAGGCCAAAACTAAGAAGTTCATGCGCGGTGTAAGGTGGGTTAATCATGTCACATTGGCATCAGATTTCACCACAATTTCGTCCAACGCCACCATGGACGTGTTATACGATGGGAAGGTCATTACACCCTCTCTTACCCAAATGTCACCCCTTCTTTTGACACCTCTGCGATGGAGGCCAGAACTGAGATGCCCAGCGTTGAAATCATGCAGTGACTGAGAAAGACATTTCAGGCACATCTCCGCTCGGAATCGGAATCGAAACGAAAAGGCTTCAGCGGGTGGCATAAAGGGCGTCAATGAAACCACCCTTTACCTTGGGACGCTGATTCCCACACATTTCGCGGTCTAGAACGACAGTTTAGAGGGTGTGACCAAAATGAAGATGTTCTTGACATCTTTTGGCACTTTTGACACGTACTGGGCAATTCAACCCTTATCAAAGGACATCACGGGGCTAAAACCCTGTAAAACGTGATGTCACCCCTTTGGATGCAGCACGACCACAATTTTTGCTCTCGTGTACAGGCTGAGACCAGTAGGGACAGTTCTAAACCATTCGACAAAATTTGAACGTGATCCGAAGCAGTAAAGAGTCCTTATGCTTTTTCAGTGCTCCTGTTTCATGCCCCCCTGCGGCATGACCACAGAGGAGTGTGACATTGAGACATGCGCGAATAAAACGGCAAGAATTAAAAAAAAAGTACCTTTACAGAGAAAACTTGCAAAGTAGCCTGAGTCGTCGTCAGGCACACCTGTAAAGGCAGTTGCCTGCCTGCAGTCGCCTAGGAGTATTTCGCAGGTATTCTCTGTAAAGACATATTTTTAAATTCCTCAATAAATGTGGGCAGGTGCTACCGCGGTTTTACCAAACTGGGGGGTTCCCAGAGAGACGTTTTGCCGTTTTATTCATCCAGGTGTCAATGTCGCAGCCCTCCATGATCGTGCCGTAGGAGAGCGTAAAACAGGTCCACTGAAAAAGCATAAGGACCCTTTGCTGCTTCAGTTCACTATCAAATTTTGTCGAACGGTTTTGATCGGTCCGTAGTGGTTCCACGCTGTACACTAATTATAAATTACAGTCGCACTGCACTACAAAGGGGTGAGCTGACGTTGATTGGGGTTGCAGTCCAGTGAAGCCCGTCTTGATTTACCAGAAAGTTTGAATCGCCAGGCGGTGACGACAGTGTCAAAGGCTGTCAAGAAGGTCGTCCTTTTGCTCGTCGCCCTATGAACTGTCGTTTTCTACCATGAAATGTATGGAAATCAACGTCCGAAGGAAAGGTGTGGTTTTATTGACCTCCTTTATGCCTCCCCATGAGACCTTTTCGTTTTGATTCTGATCGACGGTGCGTCTGAAATGCTTTCCTCGGCCGCTCATTAGAAAAGCGCATGATTTATTTGCTGGGCATTGCGAATATGACCTCCCTCGCAGATGCATCGAAAGAAGCGGTGAAATTTGGGTAAGAGGGGGTGCAATGACCTCCCCATCATGTGACACGTCCACGGTGGCGTTGGGCGTTATTGTGTCGAAATTTGGTGCCATGTGACATCATTAATCCAACTTACACGTCACGTGAACTTCTGAGCTCTGGCCTTTCTTTCGCACGTGTCGACACGTTGCTGCTTCGAGTGCAGTCAAGCACGAGGATAACGTCTCAGGGAGGTATGCTTCTGCATCGTTACAGAGGAAGGTGGTAGGTATCTTTGAGCCAAATTTCGAACTTAGACGGAGGAATGGGAGACAGTTATGGGGTTCCGAAAAGTGATGTTTCATTTTGTTGCACAGTGTATTAATGAAAACCGTATCAAAATCCCTACGGTAGTTCCCGGTATTAGCGTAAATATAAAGACAGAAAAACGTGACGGGGGCTTTATAATACTAGTATGCAGTGAGTGGTGACAGTGACCAATGACGATGACTGATACCAGTTCGAGAACTTGGCTGTATACATGAATGAACACTTGAGAATGGTACAGCGTTCGAAAGGTAGTCGTAAAAGATATGTGAATAAAAAAATTAAAACAAAACGTAGCTATGGAAATTCCATTTCCAAAGCAAACACTTTATCGGCTATGCACCTGCAGTAGAATTCTCCTTCGAATATAATGGACAAGTTTCTGAAAAATGTTATACAAATGTATTTTAAATGCAAACTTTTCGATTTTGTACCCATTTGATTGTGCTCAGAGTTCACTGATGTCCTGTCTTAACAAGAAAAACAATACTCCTTCAGCAAGTTACATGTTACAGTTTACCGTACATTTGTACCTGTTAAACGAAGTGTATTATCTCCTGCTTGCATTTGCATTGCATTCAGCTCTGCAGTTAGTTACGAAAATTTTCAAACGTATACAAATCAGAATGAGATTTTCACTCTGCAGCGGAGTGTGCGCTGATATGAAACTTCATGGCAGATTAAAACTGTGTGCCCGACCGAGACTCGAACTCAGGAACACAGTTTTAATCTGCCAGGAAGTTTCATATCAGCGCACACTCCGCTGCAGAGTAAAAATCTCATCCTGAAAACATCCCCCAGGCTGTGGCTAAGCCATGTCTCCGCAGTATCCTTTCTTTCAGGAGTGCTAGTTCTGCAAGGTTCGCAGGAGAGCTTCTGTAAAGTTTGGGAGGTAGGAGGCGAGATACTGGCAGAAGTAAAGCTGTGAGGACCGGGCGTGAGTCGTGCTTGTGTAGCTCAGTTGGTAGAACACTTGCCCGCGAAAGGCAAAGGTCCCGAGTTCGAGTCTCGGTCCGGCACACAGTTTTAATCTGCCAGGAAGTTTCATATCAGCGCACACTCCGCTGCAGAGTGAAAATCTCATTCTGGAAACATCCCCCAGGCTGTGGCTAAGCCATGTCTCCGCAGTATCCTTTCTTTCAGGAGTGCTAGTTCTGAAAGGTTCGCAGGAGAGCTTCTGTAAAGTTTGGAAGGTAGGAGGCGAGATACTGGCAGAAGTAAAGCTGTGAGGACCGGGCGTGAGTCGAGCTTCAGTAGCTCAGATGGTAGCCGGCACGGTAGCTCAGCGTGTTCGGTCAGAGGGCTGCGTGCTCTCTGTAATAAAAAAGGCATCAACGATCAACTTGAACGGATGTCTTGTGACGTCCGCCCAGACCAAACGCAACGAACTATATCGAACAAAATTAAGAAAATAAAAAAAATAAAAAATAAAATAAAAAAAGATGGTAGAGCACTTACCCGCGAAAAGCAAGGTCCCAAGTACGAGTCTCGGTCGGGCACACAGTTTTCATCTGCCAGGAAGTTTCATATACGAATCATCTTGTAAATATTGACTAGACTGTAACATTTCGACTGCTGTTGTTCTTCAACTGTATCAACGAGAATGCTGTATGCTTTTGAGATACCAGACAGAAAAACCCAGAGGATTGAGATCGGATGATCTTGGAGGCCAAGGCATAGGCTCGGCTTGACCTGTCAGTCTCAGACCATAGTGACGCGTTAGATGTTGGTTTACATCAGCAGCAAAATGTGCCGTTGCTGCATCTTTCATGTATCACATGCCCCAAGCATGTGCCACTGGTAAAATTTTAGACTTAATCGGAAATTTACATTTCAAATTCATTGGTATTAACCACGTCAATATTTTTTACGGAAATCAGTGGCAGCCCATGATCACACATTCCCCATTATCTCACCAAACGGCTTGTTTGAGGACCATGTTTACTTTAACGTTTCTGTCTATCATTCTATTTCGGCCGTGCTAGTCTTCGCTATTGCTAACGGCTTTGCCGCAGTGGTAACACCGGTTCCCGTCAGATAACCGAAGCTAAGCGCTGTCGGGCTGGGCTCGCACTTGCGTGGGTGACCATCCGGTCTGCCAAGCGCTGTTGGCAAGCGAGGTGCACTCTGCCCTTGTGAGACACACTGAGGAGCAACTTGATGGAGAAATAGCGGCTCCGGTCTCATAAATTGACATACGGCCGGGAGAGCGGTGTGCTGACCTCATGCCCTACCATATCCACATCCAGTGACGCCGGGGGCTGAGGATGACACGGCTGCCGGTCGGTACCGTCGGTACCGTCGGCCCTTCCAAGGTCTTTTCGGGCGAAGTTTAGTTTTTTGTCTTCGCTATTACTTAGGATGTACACTGTACAAGACTTCACGCTTCACTCAAATGTGGGGAGTAGGCTGCTGGTCGAAACGTTGCATCAACACGACGCCGATACTTAGCTGACAATATGAAAAGATGTTACGGACAGTATTCGTTGAGCGATCTGCGTTCGCATAAAATCAACGACTCTGAGTAATATAGTTGCTTCCATACAATCTCTTCATGACACAAAAGTTTTCAGTAGATTTGTTTTGTGTTTTTTCTTGTGTATCTGTGACTGTGATCAAAAGCGTAGCTTTGGTGAGACAGAGTAGACACGAAGTGGTCAGGCTGAAATGAAAAGGATAAGCTAGAGCTGTTTTGGTGCTCCCAGGATAAAACGTTAGTTCGTAGTGAAGTGTGCACCGAAATGAAACTCCCAGCTATTAGCAGATAGTTGGTGGAAGATTGCGGTTTCGTTTTCGTCCTTTAGTTGCGCTCAGATATCTGTGTTACTAGAATTATACCTACACAAAGACAAACATCAGCGTTCTAATCATGGTCCAGTGCACGGTTTCTGTTTTTCGTGGTGGTTTCCTTCACTGTAGAGTGGCAGTATCATTTTAGTGTATGTATACCAGTAGATGAAGCTAAACTGTCTGGAGCCATCGAAGCGGTTTGCCACTGTCAGCTATAGTCCATTTCATAATGGTTGACCCCTGACTTTAAGCTCATGTTCTGGTCACAGTGCACGACGAATATGGATGTGTTATAATTTTCTGGAATCGCAGCAGTGTCTACTTTTATTTGGTGTTTGAATATTACATTTTCGTCGAAAGCGTGCATTTTCGAGCAGTGTTTGGTGAGTGTCTACTTTGAGGAGCCTTTGAAGCCAGACCTTAATTACGAGCCAAATTTCCTTTGTAAAGTTTAAATATACAACCTTTTTCTATTTTCAGGTGAAATTTCTTTATTTTTTGGTAAGTGGTTTCATCGCTATAGCGTCCAACGCATGACGCTGCGATTGAGCTTACTGTCATAGTTCTTTTGACGGTGAAAACTTGGGTGTAAAGTTTGAATTATTTTGTTAGTCACATCTTGTGTCTGTACTAATGAACGCCGCACCTTTTTCTTAGTTAACAGTTCGTACAGCAATTGCGTTTTCAGCTGCACTCTATTTGAAGCTGTCGTGGAGTGTACCCCCTTGACATACCAGCGCACTGCCACAGTCGCAATGAGTGACTAGCTTCTGTTCACCAGGGCAGAATGTCAAGAACAAGAACGGAGCACCAAAATCAAAGTGCTCGCTTTAAAAAGGGGTTACAAAAGGATGCAGTCTTCCTCCGGTACTGTTCTATATATACATCGAAGAAGCAATGACGGAAGTAAAGAAAGGTTTAAGAGTGGGATTAAAATTCAAAGTGAAATGGTATCAACGATAAGGTTCTTTGATGCCATTAGTCTCCTCAGTCAAAACGAAGGATTACAGTATCTGTTGAATGGAATTAACAGTCTTATTAGTGCAAAATATGGACTAAAATTAAATCGAAGAAAGACGATAGTAAAGAGAAGTAGGAGAAATGAGAACAGCAAGAAACGTGACATCAGAATTGGCGATCGCGAAGTAGGCGAAGTTAAGGAGTTCTCTACCCAGCCATCTGAATAACACATGATGGACGGAGCGACGTTGGCATACAAAGCAGACTAGCACTGGCAAAAAGAGCATTCCTTGCTAAGAGAAGTCTATTACTGTCAAACATAAGACCTCAATTTGAGGAAGAAACTTCTGAGAACTTCGTTTGGAGCACGGCGTTGTATGATATTGAAACATGGACTGTGAGAAAACCGGAACACAAGGCAATCGAAGCATTTGAGATGTGGTGCTACAGAAGAATGTTCAAATGGTTCAAATGGCTCTGAGCACTATGCGACTTAACTTCTGAGGTCATCAGTCGCCTAGAACTTAGAACTAATTAAACCTAACTAACCTAAGGACATCACACACATCCATGCCCGAGGCAGGATTCGAACCTGCGACCGTAGCGGTCACGCGGTTCCAGACTGAAGCGCCTTTAACCGCACGGCCACACCGGCCGGCAGAAGAATGTTGAAAATTAGGTGGACAGATCAGGTAAGGGATGAGAAGATTTTTGGAAATTTGTGGTACGTTCCTATGGGACCAAACTGCTGAGGTCATTGGCCCCTGGGTTTACATACTACTTAATCTAACTTAAACTAACTTAAACTAACTTACTCTAAGGACAACATACACATCCATGCCCGAGGGAGGACTCGAACCTCCGGCAGGGGGAGACGTGCGAAACGTGGCAAGGCACCTAAGACCGTGCGGCTATCGAGCGCGACAATGAGAAGATTCTTCGGCGAATCTGCGAGGAGATGACTATATGGAACACACTGACAAGAAGAAGGAACATGATGATAGGACATCTGTTAAGACGTCAGGGAGTACTTTCCGTGATACTAGGGGGAGTTGTAGAGGGTAAAAACTGTAGAAGAAAACAAAGATAGGAATACATCCAGCAGACATCTGAAGACGTAGGTTGCAATTGCTATTCTGAGATTAGAGGTTAGAAGAGCAATGAAAAAAAAGAGATAAATGAAAACCTCGTCTAGGAAGCAGCTCTCGATAAATGAACAGTGAAACGTATTGGATATTTCAACAGTAAATTAGAAATCGAGTTGATCGGAAAAATTTTACGATAAAGAATCACGAATGAAGTAAGACTTACCTTAATTGCTTTCAGTGCTGGCTGAGGTCTCGCTGCTGCTATTGCAGTCGTCTTCTTGTATCAGCGATG
This sequence comes from Schistocerca serialis cubense, assembly GCF_023864345.2. Taxonomy (NCBI): domain Eukaryota; kingdom Metazoa; phylum Arthropoda; class Insecta; order Orthoptera; family Acrididae; genus Schistocerca; species Schistocerca serialis. Next base: position 464,319,834 of record NC_064639.1, read on the forward strand.
GTGCTATTACTATGTACTTGCTGCTGCCTCTTTATGCGTATGTGTTCTCAAGTTTCTGCATATGACTCACTGAATTCCTCCATACACACTGGGGAACACGTTCCAAAGTGGAGCTACACAACTGTAGGGCATCATTTATCCAAAACTCTTGTTCTCCATGACAGAACCCCAAATACATTCAATGGTTTTGAATTCACAGTGCGTCACAGACAACCAGAAGTTTAATACTCCTGTACATGAGCACAATAAGCTTGCGAAAAGATATTCTTGTGTTCCAATAGACCTGCTTTAAAGAATTACTCGTATGACGTGGTGCTATACTGGAACTCTATGTTATTGTTTTCAATCCATTCAGTAAAACAATTGTTCCTTCATTTCACAGACGTATTTCATAATACTGGATTTATCATCATGTGATATGGAGCCTGATCTATAACAGTATCTGATATGTTTGTTTATTTTGAGAACGCACCTAAACCACTATTCGTAGTGACTACCATTCATCCCAGAATGATAATCTGCTCCTCATTTTTGCCCAATAAAACATAAGCCAACATTTTGCGTGAACCCATCTTGGTTTCCAGTGTGGCAAATTATAATTCTTTTTATAGCCAGACGGTACTGGAATTCCTCCTCTCCAGCCATTCCACTCTTGAACACTTTCTCTGTGACCATTGTTTACATTTTTTGATCAGGCATTTTTTGTTCCTGCCATTCAAAACTTTCTGCAGTATTTAGACGGCGCCAACTCTCATCAGTGCAATAAATGGCCCAGCTATTGTTTCGTAAAATGCCTTATACCTCGTAGAAACTCGTTTCTTTTTTCTGCTAGTCGGTTATTTTCCTTCAGCAAAGGATTTTTGCTGAACTTCTTGTCTCGGTTGTCCAATTTTTCGAATAAGACGCCAAAGGTGTGTTACACTCACATCTGGAAAGTTTTTCACTTCAGTTTTCAAATTTTCCAGTGTGGCTGCTTTTTCCACAATATAAAGTCGTGGATTTTCATTGTTATTATTCCCTGTGTAAACTCGTCCAAGACAAACTTCTGTCAACAGGCAGAACTTTTGTTTTTGATTTTGGTTATACAAGACATGAAGTTTCTCTACATTCTCTCAAAATTTGATTCACTGTACTCTCACGAATGAAGAGACATTCAGACATTTTCCGACAGTGATATGGAATTTGTTGTGGGTTGTCAGGAGAGCCAACACCGGGTTACAAGAGGAAACCGAAAGGCACGCGTTTTAGCTCACGCAGGTTGGCGTGAGGTCTGGAACAGGACAAGGAAATTAGAACTTAGAAAAAACGGACGTAGCCGGTGGAATACTTAACTTTAATCCATAAATGGTGAACATCGCTCTTGACGATACATTATTCACAGCATCAACAGTAACTGGTAATGGCGCCTTGCTAGGTCGTAGCAAATGACGTAGCTGAAGGCTATGCTAACTATCGTTTCGGCAAATGAGAGCGTATTTTGTCAGTGAACCATTGCTAGCAAAGTCGGTTGTACAACTGGGGCGAGTGCTAGGAAGTCTCTCTAGACCTGCCGTGTGGCGGCGCTCGGTCTGCAATCACTGATAGTGGCGACACGCGGGTCCGACGTATACTAACGGACCGCGGCCGATTTAAAGGCTACCACCTAGCAAGTGTGGTGTCTGGCGGTGACACCACAGCATTCTGTTCTTTGTTGGCCTCAAAGAGAACACACTGGTCGCATGCGGTTTCATTTAAGTAAAGGGCATCTGATCATAAGGGGCAGTCAGATGAAAACGAGACAGACTGATAAAAATAACTAAACTGTTTATTATTTCAAAAGTAATCGCCATAACTGTTAGTACACTTACCCCAGCTAGCCGGGGTGGCCGAGCGGTTCTAGGTGCTACAGTGTGGAACCACGCGACCGCTACGGTCGCAGTTTCGAATCCTACCTCGGGCATGGATGTGTGTGATGTCATTAGGTTAGTTAGGTTTAAGTAGTTCTAAGTTCTAGGGGACTAATGACCTCAGAAGTTAAGTACCATAGTGCTCAGAGCCATTTGAACCATTTGAACACTTACCCCGTGTGACACAAGACGGTCGGTGCCTTCATGTAAAAATGATTGCATCTCTTCGTCCGAGGCAAATCGACGGTTACGAATGTATTTCCTCAGGGCTCCAAAAATATGGAAAATACATGGGGAGAGATCGCTACTGTATGGAGGATGTGTAACGGTTTTCCTGCACTGTAGTCGAAGTAACGTTGGTAACACATCGGTGGGCATTATCCTGCAACAAAATGATACCGACCGTCAACATTCCTGAACGTTTGCACACCACTGTGCGTTAGTTGTGGCGCCATCGTCCAGAAAGTCTATGAGCAGCGGGTTCTTGCAGTCAAAGAAAAAGGTCATCATGACTTCTCCGGAGATTGCGTGACTGTTGTTTCGACAACGCTGCAGAAGTTTCGCTGGGAAGCTCTTACATGTCATCCGTACAGTCAATATCTCCCCAAGCGATTTACGCATTTTTGGAGTCCTGAAGAAAGACATGCGTGGCCGTACATTTGCTAAGGCTGAAGAGGTGCACGCCCCAGTGCAGTTATAGTTCCGTAGGTAACCACAAACACTGTTCAATGAAGGCACTGACAACTTGTCTCAAAGTGGAATAAATGTATTAACACTTGCTTTCGAAGCCGGCCGCGGTGGCTGAGCAGTTCTAGGCGCTTCAGTCTGGAACCACGCGACTGCTACGGTCGCAGGCTCGAATCCTGCCTCGGGCATGGATGTGTGTGAAGTCCTTACGTTAGTTAGGTTTAAGTAGTTCTAAGTTCTAGGGGACTGATGACCTGAGATGTTAAGTCCCATAGTGCTCAGAGCCATTTGAACAATCTTTTTTTTTAGCTTTTGTAATAGGTTAACAGTGTACTTACTTTTTCCCATCCGTCTAGTTTTCATTTGACTGACCCTCACGACAAGGATTCTCTCAACGCGTACTTGACGGGAAGCCCTTGTGTAAACACTGTAACAAAGAACAATGAAATGGAAATACTGTTCACAGGGACGGCAGAATAGCATCCGCATAAAGACGTAACAGGAAATAAATTTAATACGTATTATTAATGCTTTATTTAGATTTATTTGCATAAAGGCATAGACAAACAAACAGCGTCCGAACAGGCCTTGAAAGCCCAACGGTACCGACAGGTCGCCGACATATCCTCAGCCGATAGGCGTCACCGGATGCAGATACGGGGAGGCATGTGGCCGCACACCGCTCTCCCTGCCGTTGTCAGTTTTAGTGACCAGTGTCGCTACTTTTCAATCAAGTAGCTCCTCTACTGGCCTCACAAGGGCCGAGTGCACCCCACTTGCCAACAGCACTCGGCAGACCTGGAGGGTGAGCCATCCAATTTATAGCCAAGCCCGACAGCGCTTATCTTCGGTGATCTGACGGGAACGAGTGTTGTCACTGCGACAACGCCGTTGACTCCATAAAAACATAACAGCAGTGAAACACAACAACATATTTCGTCTTGTTCATAGACATCACAATTAGGCGAATGGCGGCAAACTACGAGGGACGTTAAATAAGCAATGCAACACTTTTTTTTCTGAAAGCAGGTTTTCTTTCAGGCTTCCAATGCATCTTATTATTCCCCACTCTTTTCGCTACAAAATCCTCTTTTCCAACATAATAGCCGTTCTATGCGACGGCCTTACGCTACATTACTGGGAGGACCCGCAAGCCCGCGTGGTACAATTCTACTAGTCGATCTCAGGGGCAAAGTCTTGCTGTATCAGTAACGTGTCCCATCATCCACATAGCGCTTCCCGTGGAATGCATCTTTTATTGGGTCAAACAGATGGAAGTCGGAAAGTGCTATATACGAGATGTATGGTGGATGAGGAAGAATAGTACAATGATTTTATCAGCTCCTCTCGGATTCGCATACTTTTGTGAGGCCTTGCATTGTGTTGGAGAAGGATACGTTCGTTAGCATTTTGTTGCGACAAACACCCTGAAGTCGTTTCTACAATTTCCTGAGTGAAGTACAATACTCTTCTGGGTTGATTGTTGCACCGAGGGAAGACATCAAACAGACTAACCGCTTCAAAGTTCCAGAAGACTGTCGCCATGACATTAGCGGCTGAGCGTGCTGCTTTGAACTTTCTCCTCGGAAAGGAGTTGGAAGCGTCGCTATGTTTCCGGTTCGAAGTGATGAATCCATGTATCATCGCCTGTGAATATGTTGGACAAAAATATCGTCACGATCAGCCTCGTGACGCGCAACCAAGTTCGCACAGATGGTCATTCGTTGCTCTTTATGTTCTGCTGTTAGGCGGCGAGAAACTCGGTGGGCACATACCTTGGAGTACCGCAACTGGCAGACGAATGTGTCATCACTACCAACACAGACATCCAATTGAGCAGCGAGGCGTCTAATTGTGATCCGTGGATCACCTCGAGTGAGAGTATCTGCACGTTTCAAAAATGTTCAAATGTGTGTGAAATCTTATGGGACTTAACTGCTAAGGTCATCAGTCCATAAGCTTGCACATTACTTAACCTAAATTATCCTAAGGACAAACACACTCACCCATGCCCGAGGGAGGACTCGAACCTCCGCCGGGAACAGCCGCACAGTCCATAACTGCAGCGCCTAAGACCGCTCGGCTAATTCCGCGCGATCTGCACGTTTCAACATTGCAGAAATCACAGCTGTGTTCAGCCGACCGGCACGCGGGAGCTAGGATACTTTGCAAGACCTAGTTGCGATGATGACAGATGCCTTTCCCAACGACTCACCGTGCTTTTGCACACTGCCAGGTTTCCGTATACGTCTTGAAAGTGCCTATGAATACCTGCGATGCTCTGGTTTTCCTGCAATAGAAACTCAATGACACATCTCTGCTTGGAACACGTCTCCGTTATGAACGCCATTTTAAGACTACGTATAGTGCGCCACCTATCGGAACTTCATGAAACTATAGTGGGTGAAGCAGTAATATCCTACAATCTCCCAAAACATATTCCGCATTTTTTTCAACCGAAACTGGGAGAGAAAAATCATGTATTGCATTACTTCTCGAACACCCCTCTTATATCCGCCATTATTATGATAACTAATCGGAAAACAAAATTAGCCTATGAGTAGAGAATGGTTTGGTTTATAACTGAGTAAGGGCAATTTTTCTATTAAATGCACTCTAATACAAAAACGACGCACCACGAAGAAATTATCCGAATGGGACGGAAATCGGTAAATGTGATGTACATTCATGCTCAAAAGTATTCGAACGACGTGAATTGCATTTCGCCTGATTCGCATGCAACCCGCATAACGCAGCTATCTAGCAGGTCCTCTAATCGCTCCTCGGTACAGTCGTTTGACTATTGAAACTGGTTCCAACAAGGCACCACTAGAAAACACTGCTCTGTATCGCAATAACTCAAGATGGAAAGTAATACCACCATACTACAAATATCAGGAACACCTTATCACAGATAAGACTGTCCTTAAGGCTTGTAAGCTCACATTTATTACAATAAATAGCATACCTGAAATGTTACCACACTCGTTATTACGTCAGATAGGTAATGCACGCAGTAAGTTCGTCGTATTCATAATTTCCTCTTCAAAGTAATATACCGTACTTATTATTTAACACAAAATGACATAAAAAATTTAAATTATTCACGAGCAGCTAGAACTTTAAATGACACGGTGAACCGTCTCGTTCTGCATATGAATTCAAACCCAGGTCATGCAGACTAAGCAAAGACTTCGTGACTGACGGAAACCAACAGTCATTTTTGACTAGGCACAGCCGGCCGCGGTGGCCGAGCGGTTCTAGGCGCTTCAGTCTGGAACATCGCTGCTGCTACGGTCGCAGGTTCGAATCCTGCCTCGGGCATGGATGTTTGTGATGTCCTTAGGCTAGTTGGGTTTAAGTAGTTCTAAGTTCTAGGGGACTGATGACCTCAGATGTTAAGTTCCATAGTGCTCAGAGCCATTTGAACCATTTTTTTGACTAGGCACACAGAGAGTGATATACCTCGATTTTAGACAGTATCAGTTTAGCAAATATCAACTTTAAATCACATAACGGGCCGGCCGAGAGGTTCTAGGCGCTACAGTCTGGAACCGAACGGCCGCTACGGCCGCAGGTTCGAATCCTGCCTCGGGCATGGATGTGTGTGATGTCCTTAGGTTAGTTAGGTTTAAGTAGTTCTAAGTTCTAGGGGACTTATGACCTCAGAAGTTAAGCCCCATAGTGCTCTGAGCCATTTGAACCATTACATAACGTAAACATTTTTAACGGATGTGAATTCCTACCCAACATCTATTGTCCCTGTTAACGAACTACGAGAGATGTTAAATATTGCTTCTTCACAAGTAACTTACTTGAAATGACGTGAGGTAAAGCTTTGTGTTGGACAGGAATTCGAACCCAGAACCTAATCGAGTTGATATCGAAGCACAATCAACTCGGCAGTGCCTAGATGTTTTAACTGAAATTTTTTCCTTCCCAGGACTCCAACCCCGCATCTATCGGTGTTATATTCTAGAGAAAACGAACGTTAAATATGGGTTTGCTACACCAGCAGCGACATGTGAGCATGTTTGAACTAGAAATAATATGACGAAGAGTTCAGTGCTGACTGGGAAACGAACCCCATACTTATCGTTGTTGACTACACACAAAGAGACGTCAGCTACCGAATTTTTCTCCACCAGCACCTCGGAGCATCCTTGAACTCACAGTGATCTCGCTAATAGTTCTGTATCTCACTGGGAGTAAAAAAGTCAGCTATCGTTAGTGTCGACAACGAGTGAAAATACATTAAAAATCAAAATTATTATCCACCAGCAGATAGGTATTCTCATGCTAGAGCTTGATAATACATAATGAAAACTTTAGTGCCGGGTCAGGATTCGAACCCATTCACGAGCAATGTGTGGAGATGTTGAGGAATCTGCGATGGAATAAGTGTCCTGTGACCCTACATAGCGTTTGTTTCGTCACTAGAAATAAATAACTAGTGTAAGAAAGGTTACTGGGGATAGAGTTTCTACATGTCGCCACTCCTGACTTTATTGTGGTTCAACCTAACGTCTATTTGGCGCAGACGGAATATCATGTTTAATGTGAATTTCGTACCACAATGCCAATATACCTTCTGTATAGAATCTGTCTCTCCCTATCAAAATTCATCGGCAGAAGTTGGAATCGAACCCAGACCATAAATATATGAACGTATCATCAAGCCAACAGACCACCAAATCCTCAATTTCTATCATAATGCTGTTACGCCACACTGGACAAGAATTCTGAAACACAGGCTCCCTGTAGTGGTTTGCGGCATGTTCAGTATATTCATTTACTTGGTTGACCGAATCTCCATGAAATAGCTGCCTCGACTACCCAGTGCATACATTCGAATCTATTTTGTTATCACCGAAATAAAATCACGTGGCTGCCACCTACACAGAACTGCCAACAGTGTAGGATGCAGAAATTTAAATAGGAAGTGTTCCTTTCCACTTGAGCTACTGTATTACGCTATTTGATGGTTGAAATGCTCGGACAGTGCAAAAGAAAAGCTGTAACTGTCTGTCTCTCAGAAGTCTAGATCCGGCCATATGCATTATCTCACAGCATTGTGGCATGCAGAAGTTCTGGAGGAATTATTCTTGACTTCTGAAGATGCTGTAGCTACGTGTTAGCTAGTAGCGTAACGGTAAGCGTCGTGCACTATAGATAAGACGTTGAGTTGAAGTATATTCACTGTTACTTTTTTTAAACGCAATTCTGATGTCTGCTGAAGTTATCAATCTAATGCCACCATAGAATATCTGCAGTCACGGGCCAGTCAGAGCGCATCTTCCTCGGCAGTTTGCACAAGAAATTCCCGTCTGACGTCAGGAAGCGATAGGTCAAACAGAGAATTGTTTAGACACTTCGGAATTTCCAGGAGCCTAATCAATGTGACGGCAACTCCGCGAGGCCTCTCCTCCCACCACGGTACCCAGACATTCCAAGGCTTGTGGTTTCTCACCAGAAATTGTTAGTTGGCAGCCAGCACTTGAGACTATTGCCCTCAGCCTTCTACAGGGACAAACTGTGCTGGATATCGTAAACACCGTCTTAGTTTGACTGACAGGGGAGTTCTCTGAGCCTTCTCATGTGGCTCCTTGACAAGCACAAGCCGGAAAAAAGCCTCTGAATGCCGTGTGGTCTCCCGTGTCACTCTCAGAGTTGTCTGCGAACTGAATAGTTCTCATGCATTCTTAGAATGGAACTACAAGCCTGAACCGTCAATCACTGCCGCTTTATAAAATACATTTCCCAGCATTAAATAACGTCATGAGCATTTTAGCATGATGAAATAAAGTGTCTTACGTATCGCGAGTGGTGACAAGGGGCAGGTGAATTTGGTATATAAATGGAAGGAGGCAAGCGAGATGGCTTGTAACCTTTCTTAATCCACACTTCACAGTATAATTTTGAGCGAGATTTGTCCTAGTGGCGCAACTCTAATATCTAGAAACTGTCACCTATCAAGACTGGTTGTGGCACTCATAGAAAACACTGAAATGTGCAGCATGTAATGCTATAACAGGGACGAAAACAGAATACACATTTGCATGTTCAACCACAGGATATTTCTCTGTCACACAATTTGAATAAATACAAACAGGTAATGTTGATTACACACAACAATGACGAACATAGCAAGATACGGCTGTCCTGCCGGTACAATTACTAGTTGTTTAGAGTTACAATTTTGTACAAAGTTATCAGCTAGGACTCTGTGGCGTTGTATGGATACTGTTTTGCTAACATGTGTATGCTATACGAAGGTGGCAGATGACCTATTCATACACGACTTTACAATTTGTGTTATTCTTGCTTAATTGAGTTATAATTTCTGCCTCTTTCATGTAGCAGAATGACCGAAAAATGTTCTGAAAAGATTTAAGATATATTGCTTACTGAAAGACGTCATATACATAGTCCTATTCCGATGGTTTGTTCAAATGGCTCTGAGCACTATGCGACTTAACTTCTGAGGTCATCAGTCGCCTAGAACTTAGAACTAATTAAACCTAACTAACCTAAGGACATCACACACATCCATGCCCGAGGTAGGGCGTTATTCCGCTGGAATGACAAACATAAATAATGAGTTAGCCATTAAATTGGTTACCACAAACATGATGAGCACTAGGCCTTGGAAAACGAAGCTACATGTTAACAAAATGGATTAGCGTTAAGCTAGTTAATGACAAAAATGTGATGCAGTTTCCAGCATGGAGGATTAGGTTTTGGACATACAAATGACGCTATGCAAATTATTGAGCATGTGACAGTCAAATATTGTGCGTATGATTATGATGGTTACTGATGTGCACATTATATGATTTAGGTAAATGAGGTGTTATTAACCTAACACTGAAATACATCTAAGATTATACATCAAAAACATACAGAAAACAGCACCGTACTAAAAGAAGTTACTGATTTATCCTGTGGCTAAATTCATCTAAGATAACAGGACATCAAAAACATACAGGGAACAGCACATACTAAAACGAGTTATTGGTTTGCCCTATGGGTATGAAATGGTCTCGTTGTATTGATCATGAACATTGGTTAGAGTTGATTTGGTAAGATTCTTGTTCTAGACATGGGCATTTTCATGTGCTAATGTGCTATAGTTATGAATAAAATACGGAAAATGATTTTAATACTCTTGATAAAAGGGGACTCTGTACAGTTGTGCAGAATCTGCTCTAATGGAAGTATTAATGAACATTGAGACTTTTGCGGGTGATCAACTAGATTAGAGGTGTGTGTCACTGTCAGACAATCACACAACGGGGTATACACAAGAATGCCTGAATGCATGTCATACCTTCCCACCGTGAGACAGACGCAGTTCCGAGGGGAGAAACGAGAACAGAAGCCGAGAGCAGAACCGTCTTAAGCGAGAAGGGCCTACGATAAGGGACGGACACCCACGTTGCCATCTAACCGCTACGACCACACCACCCGCAAGTTTTTAGCGTGAGACTTTTTCGCGTCTCTGTTATGTTAGGACTAACCCCCAGCCCATGTTAAAAGCTAGAGCCCTCCAGAAGAACAGTATAGATCTTACGATAACACAAAAAGGGCTACACCACCCGCAAGTTTTAGCATGAGACTTTTTCGCGTCTCTGTTACGCGACCCTCAATTATCTTTAATTACTTATCTAACTTGTCGTAAATTACAGTGGCTGATGTGGCTTCTCAATAACTATATAACAGAAAAATCAGCGCGTTTCAGATTTTTACTTCAAGTGGTAAATGTGAACACCATGAGCTTTAATTGACGATCGACACTAGCATTACGCAAAAAGGGGATGTAAAAAATCAGACTTCTGCAGTTCGGAGTGAAGCTTTATGCGCTGTTATGCGGCATCACGTGTGTTCATTATCTTGTCGGTGTTCATCAGGGGGCGGCGGCCGGCGCAGCTCCGTCCAGCTCGCCCTCTCGGAAGCAAGTCACACCTAATTTCTCATTACTACAATTTACTGAAGTTGGTTTAAAAAAAACTATCTGGCTGTGTTTTCATCTGACCAATCAGGGTCTCAATGTTAACCTTAAGCTCCGCCTACAAAAATTCTGTCTATCTAATGAGAAAAGTTATACTTTTCGTGGTGGGGCAATGTTTTTCTAAAGTTTGCAACGTAACAGAGACGCAGAAAAGTCTCATGCTAAAACTTGCAGCTGGTGTGGTCCTTTTAGCGTTATTGTAAGATCTATACTGTTCTTCTGGAGGGCTCTAGCTTTTAACATGGGCTGGGGGGTGGTCCTGACATAACAGAGACGCGAAAAAGCTCACGTTAAAAACTTGTGGGTGGTGTGGTCGTAGCGGTTAGCTGGCGACATGGGTGTCCGTCCCTTATCGTAGGGTGTTCTTGCTTAACATGGTTCTGCTCTCGGCTTCTGTTCTCGTTTCTCCCCTCGGAACTGCGTCTGTCTCATGGTGGGAAGGTATGACATGCATTTAGGCATTCTTGTGTTAGTCTGTGGTATTCCATTTGCTCACACGCTACTCGTGTTACTTTGGTTAATTTAATGTCATGATTTATTCGGAGCTATGTGACATACTACTGGATTTGTTTATCATATCAGGGTTTTCATGGAAGGTGTTGGATTTGCCTGACACCTTACATATCACCACCCTTCAAACTTAATTTTTGCACTGAAGTTAGGCAATGAATGAATCGTTGTCTAAGTCAGTCAAAAATTATTGCTTTATCTAAATTTTGTTGCCCACTGTTCAGCCATATTATTCTGGTTCTATGCTAGTTTGTATTACTAATTTATATTTTTATATTCTTCCACATTATTCTTAAAAATGACAAGAGAAGAATATTTTTATGCAATTATTAATTTTTAATTGTTTTCTGGACTTTTCTTCAGTTTCGTGCATCAGTGTGCTGTTTAATTGCGGTAGTTTGACTTTTACACATATTTTTTGCCAGTGGTGGCTTGACCCCGTGGTCTTCTCGTCGGGCTGGTTTTTGCTCGCTCCGTTGAGTGGGGGCGCTCGGAGACCCTTCCATCGTTCGGCGTTCGGCGTCCCGTGGCGTCTCTGCAGGGCTCCATTACTGTGCGGGTCCGTGTTCCATCCCAGCAGGGTTCCGCCTAGAGGGCGAATTTATTGCCCACTCTACGAGGGCCCTCTGTTGGTCTCGCTGTCCTTTCCCTTCTCTTGACGCTTCTGCCTTGTAGGAATCGTGTCTTGCTAATTACGTCCTTTTCTTTCTTGATACTTCTCGCGTTGCAACTTGTGGGTCGTTGTGTCTGGTCTTTGCTGGAGTTTTTACAATGGTTCTTACAAAAAGTTTTATTTATAATCATGTAACATATGTGTAGCACCTACATTGTTTTACGCCTTCTTAAAAAGCTTTACAAATTTCGGCGCCCTTTCCATGTTACAATTCTAAGGTATTTTGAGTCTTAACTTCTACAAGAAATCCTCAAATTCGTTTTTTTATTTTTTTGTGTAGTGTCGTGGTGTATAGCATTTTAGTATTTCATGCTGTTAGACCATCTACGCTTTATTGCTTCACCTTAATCTATGGTACTATTGGTGTTATTTTTGTTTTTGTTTTTATTGAAACTACTTTCTTTGTCTCACTTTCCTCTCTCTTCATTCTTCTTTCTCCTGACGATCTTTTCTGCAACATAATCTTGAAATATTATGCTGATTATTTACCAGTAATAAAATTAATCTTCAAACTTGTACTGAAAGTGTTTAATACGGCCAGTCATAGGTAAAAATACCTCTGCTTTATCTCGTAAAATACCCTCTAATTCTCTTTTACTGTGTTCCGAAATACCTTGAACTTCTTGCAATTTTTCGTCGATTTCTTTATGGACTTCTAACATGAGTTGAGGCGAATCCCCCTTTTGTGCATACCATTCTAATTCTTCATCCTCTTTATCTCACGTCATTCTTAATTGTTTGTTTATAACTGGTATTTCTTCTAATTTTAGCTTTTGCTCAAAGAGAAGTGTGACATTCCCGAATGTTACGCTACCTTTCCCCATATCTATTATTGCTCGTCTCTCATTTAAAAAATCTGCACCTATAATCAAATCAACCGTTAGTTTAGGTATAATCACGAAGTTGGCTTCGATCTTTTGACCTTGGCACGAAAGAGTTAACCTTGTTTGTCTCGTAACTTCCGCAGCATTGTTTCTAATAGGACCTCTTACATTAATTTTACATGTTTTCAGAACTGGCAATTCCTCATTAGCATTACACTGCATGAATAAATTTTCTGAGATCGCAGTCAGTTCACTTCCGCTATCAATTACAATATTGACTGGGATATGCTTTACCATGGCCTTCACAATTGGTTGAATTTGAAAGGGTTGGTTCTGTTCTTCTTCTTCTTGCATCAACGAATCCTCCACTGAATCATACATGAGTCTTTTTAGGAATTTCCCTTGTGAATTCGAACTTTCTGTAGGATAAGCTTTGACTGCTACTTCTCTCTCTTTTATTTCCTCTTCGCTATTTCTTCCTTCATTTACACTTTCTTCAACATCCTCTACTTTTTCCTCATCCTCGTCTATCTTCTCCTTCTTCGTCGCTACTTCCACATAATCGCATCTAAATGCTCTAATTATCGCTTCATAACTTCCTTCATTATATACGTTGGGTTGTGTGCCCACTCGTAACTTATTTTCAACTTCTGTCGACTGTGCATTATCCTCATTGAATTTGATTTCCCTGGTTTCCATCTCAAATAGCTCTGCAATACTCATTACTTCGTCCTTTCCTCCTACATTTGTTGTGCATGCCTCTGGTAATACATCTTCCTCGTCAGTATTCTCCCAATTAATTTCGTCCCAACACGATATTGTTAATTTCCTGTTTTCCTTTTCATCTGGTCCCTGCGGATTTGTTTCTTCCTTCTTCTCTTCTCGTGATAAGATTTTTACTTCTCTGTTCAAGGTGCTGCAATTGTCCTGGATCGGTGCGTCATTCTCTTTGGCATGGGCGCTTAGCTGTCAATTCGAACGTTTATCGGGGTTTGGTGGTCTTACCTCCACCTCTTCTATCTGTATTCTATTTTCTTGTTCAGCTTGTTGATAGTGGTTTCTTTGTTGATAATTTGTCGGTGTATTGGTTCTCCAGTACCCGTTCCGGTTGTCGTTATTTCCTCTGTAATAGTTGTTGCCGTTCCTGGGTGAATTATAATTATTGCCACATTCTCTTCTAAATCCATAACCGGTTCTTTGTTGAAATTTATTGTCGTTTCTTGGTGCGAAGTTATCACAAGTTTAGTAATTATTGTTTCTTCGTACTTTGTCTTGTGGATTCCACTGCTTTTTGCTTTCGTTTTCACGTGCGCTTCGTCTTTTTCTTGCGTCATCTTCCGAAAATATGAACTCTAGTTCCCTTAGAATACCTTTAAATGCTTCGACGTCATTGTCTCCGCGACCTACTAATGATTGCTGGTATTTCAATGGTAGCTTCATCGCGCATAATTTAATCAACTCTCCGTCACTGTATGGTACATCTAAGCATTGATTTTTCTGTGCCATTAATTCGAAAAATTTCACTGGGCTCTTCTCTCCTCAATTTTCAAACTATGGGTTCTGTAATAATTCGTACTTCACTCTGTTCTGTGTTCGCTGGACCAATGTCGTGAGAGAAACTTCTCTCTGAAATCTTCGTACGATCGGCATGTCGCTGCAACATTCTGCATGGTTTCTGCGACTGTTCCTGACATGTGTGCACATATAAAGTCTTATTTGTGTGCTAGCGTCCAGTGTTCTGGTAATCCTACTCGGAATTGATCAATAAAAGTTCGTGGATGTAATGAGTTTCCTTCTCGAAAATGTTGAAATTTTCTGACTGTGAGGAAATGATCGTTGTCGTACTTCGTCATGGTTCCATATGAAATTCGCGATTCTTCGCCACTTTGGTTTCTGATCATTTCTCCCGTCGTTCTTTCCGGTTGTGGTAGATCCATTGGATATTGTCCACTGTAACTTTCGCCTACCCTTGCGTCGTATCGTTGGAGTGGTACGCAATAATTTTCTTCCATCGGTTGTGAACGTGTAGCTGAATGCATTGCACAGTACTCTTCGCGACCTGGCTTTCCATTGTCACGTATGTTACTTTCCGCCTGTGATTGGAATCGCAAATGCATGATATCTTCGTTAATTGCTTGTTTTTCCGGTGCTGTTACAGATACGGATGTGGTTGCAGACTCTGTGCTTGTTCGATCCTGTTCACTACGCTCTTCAGTGGTTTGCAAGAACTCTGTTCGCAATTTCTGAAACTGTCGCTTCATTTGCGCTTCTATTTTGACTATGCGGTTATCATATCTTTTCAGCGCTGCTTTCGTGATACGTTTGTGTAACACACTGTTTTCAACAACTTCACGCGCTGTACCTGCTGCTTGTCTAGTAATTTCGTTTATGTGTTTCTCTAGTTTCTTGACTTCTCCCTGGGTGTTGTTACGTAATGTTTTGATCTCGTCCCGAATGTCATTACGCAATGTTTGTACGTCCACTTGTACCTTGTCAATGTCTGTTCTCAATTGATTGTGACCTGTTATTAAGTTTCCTATCACTTCTCGAGATTCTTTTGCCTCGTCTTCAATATGACTTAGGTGTAACTGAATTATTTTGTTTTGTTCTTTAATCTCACGCATTTGTCTCGTGGTTTCTGCAATTTGTTTCGTCGTTTCTGCATTTTGTTTCGTCATTTCTGCATTCTGAATTTTAATTTGTTTCGCAATTTCTTTATTTTGTCTTGTCATGGTTTCCGTCATTGATTGTAATAATTATGCCAGATTGGTGGGTCCTATTGCGTTTTCTTCAGACGTCCTACGCTCTGTGTTTTCGCCCAAGTGTTGGTTCGCAACCGATTGGATTGAACTGTGTTGTGACACGTTTCTGCTCGCATTCCTTGTACTCTGTGGTGAGGGAGCTCTGATTTCTTGTACTATGGGTTCTACGTATTCAAGACGCAAGTTAGAATCCTCATCGACTGTCTCTCTACTTTCCTGCTGCTCTGTCGTATGCTGACTTATGTTTTCTATGCCTTGACGTACATTATCCTCGTTATGGTGCGTTATATGTCCTGTTTCTCGCGATACTGCATCGTCTGTTGTACTGTCCTCTATTCTCTGTCCATTTTCATGCTGGGTCTCTACCTCAATTCGGTCAAGGTCTCGATCTGCCATTGCTAATCTTTCCGAATCCCTTATTTTCTGTTTTAAAATCAATTCACGCGCCCTACTTCGAGTCAACATGCGCTCATACGATCTCACGCGTTTCATAAACTTTTTGTTCACATGGCTTGACACTACCAAGACTGAAATCTAGGTTTAATTTAAGTTTCACAAAAGAGAAAACTATCAAAATGGTCTACAGTGACCCTCAATTATCTTTAATTACTTATCTAACTTGTCGTAAATTACAGTGGCTGATGTGGCTTCTCAATAACTATATAACAGAAAAATCATCGCATTTCAGATTTTTACTTCAAGTGGCAAATGTGAACACCATGAGCTTTAATTGACGATCGACACCAGCATTACGCAAAAAGGTGATGTAACAGATGAGACTTCTGCAGTCCGGAGTGAGGCTTTATGCGCTGTTATGCGGCATCGCGTGCGTTCAGTACCTTGTCGGTGTTCGTCAGGGGGCGGCGGCCGGCGCAGCTCCGTCCAGCTCGCCCTCTCGGAAGCAAGTCACACCTAACTTCTCATTACTACAATTTACCGAAGTTGGTTTAAAAAAAAAAACTATCTGGCTGTGTTTTCATCTGACCAATCAGGGTCTCAATGTTAACCTTAAGCTCCGCCTACAAAAATTCTGTCTATACAATGAGAAACGTTATACCTTTCGTGGTGGGGCAATGTTTTTAAAGTTTGCAACGTAACAGAGACGCGAAAAGTCTCACGCTACAACTTGCAGCTGGTGTGGTCCTTTTAGCGTTATTGTAAGATCTATACTGTTCTTCTGGAGGTCTCTAGCATTTAACATGGGCTGGGGGGTGGTCCTGATGTAACAAACGCGAAAAAGTCTCACGCTAAAACCTTGCGGGTGGTGTGGCCCTTTTTGTGTTATCGTAAGATCTATTCTGTTCTTCTGTAGGGCTCTAGCTTTTAACATGGGCTGGGGGGTGGTCCTAACGTAACAGAGACGGGAAAAAGTCTCATGCAAAAAACTTGCGGGTGGTGTGGTCGTAGCGGTTAGATGGCAACGTGGGTGTCCGTCCGCTATCGTAGGGCCTTCTCGCTTAAGACGGTTCTGCTCTCGGCTTCTGTTCTCGTTTCTCCCCTCGGAACTACGTCTGTCTCACGGTGGGAAGGTATGACATGCATTTAGGCATTCTTGTGTTAGTCTGTGGTATCCCATTTGCTCACTCGTTGCTCGTATTACTTTGGTTAATTTAATGTCACGATTTATTCGGAGCTATGTGACATACTACTCGATTTGCTTATCATGTCAGGGTTTTCATGGAAGGTGTTGGATTTGCCTGACACCTTACAGAGCTAGAGAAGAAATAATAGAATTACCAAAACGGTAGAACTTATTCTAAAGCTACGTAACCACACTATGTCATGGCTACATTAGAACATGTACATGTTCACTCACACGAACATCTTCAGTAACTTACTTCACCCTTGTAGTGACCTCGTCTCCTGTTCCGACGTTACTGTGGAGGAACCTCTATAGAATATATGTTAAAAAATATCCTTAATGAATTTCTTAACTTAAGCTGTTGTGCAAAAAGATGGACTGTTCCTGGAATTAAAGCGGATGTAATTATGGGTGTCTCCTTTCATTTTGTAGGCCGCGTCTCCTCACTTACAATACTGCAAACTCTGTTCACCTGCAATACGGATAAAAATAATTTATATTATACGTGAGATGTGCCAGGGCTCCCTGACACTACATTACACAAAACAAAACTAAATCTACAGTATCCAGATACGGTGCCATCCAACGGTGGCGTGGATTCGCCCCAAATCAGAACTGAACGCCCTGAGACTGCGCCAAAGGCGCTGTCGTCCACAACAAACGACAAAAAACGAAAATTTACAAAACGAGAATGTACTATGTTTGAAACTTCCTATTCGCTGTACAGCGATATAGATCGTAAGTATTATCTACAGTAATCAGATGATTCGCTCCTCCGTCACAGCCAACTGAATGATATATGAAACTTCCTGGCATATTAAAACTGTGTGCCGGACCGAGACTCGAACTCGGCACCTTTACCTTACGCGGGCAAGTGCTCTACCATCTGAGCTACCCAAGCACGACTCACGTCTCGTCCTCACAGCCTTACTTCTGCCAGTACCCCGTCTCCTACCTTCCAAACTTTGCAGAAGCTCTCCTGCGAACCTTGCAGAACTAGGACGGGACTTGCGTCGTGCTTCGGTAGCTCAGATGGCAGAGCAGTTGCCCGCGAAAGGCAAAGGTCCCGAGTTCGAGTCTCGGTCCGGCACACAGTTTTAATCTGCCAGGAAGTTTCATATCAGCGCACACTCCGCTGCAGAGTGAAAATCTCACTCTGAATGATATATGTTTTACAATAGCGGTAATACCACAATAAAGATAACGAACACGACAGACGACACGTCTTCTCTCCCCCACCATTATTTATAGCCAAGACAGATGTTCCTTTCCGGCGCGTTCTAACGAGGAGGCACATTAATTGGGCCCCCGCATTTTACTAGTCACTACAACAGAAGTTCTGTTTAAACAAGTAGTAAACATATATCAATATTCAACTAATACAAGCTGTATAATACAATTTGGAAGGAAAAGTACCAAAAGATTACCATCTCTACATTGAGGATTCGAACGATCTAATACTATGCTACTCAGTGAAAGGTTTCAGTTGGTGAATGCCCACAGTCTTCAGCATCTCCAGTTCATATACCTTCGGATGCGCAACTCTCCTGACACATAACGGACCACTGTATGCCAGTAAAATTTATGGCATACTCACTTTTGTTTATTGGAGACGTGGAAGGGTTGCAGGAGGTCTCCTTCACCTGATAGTGCCCAGTTCTTGCCCTTTTGTTGGCACATCCTTTTCTTTTGAGGGCCGCTTCAGGGACTCTGCGCAACGCTCGGTCCACTATCTCGGCATGGCGTTGACGCGCTCGGAGTAGACAATTCACAATCTCTCTGTTTATCCGGTGGACGTTGGTTCTTGAGCAGCATGATGGGAGACAACAACGTTGTGCAATATGGTGACTCGTTCATCACATACTGGAAGTCCTTTAGAAAGATATCCCAAGTCATGTGCTGTTTCGCACAGTAGAGCTGGCGTAAGTTACCTGGTTCCTTCATGATCTCTTCTGCGCAATGGGCTGATATAAGACTGCTTTGATCTTTCGGAGTCTCATGGTGTCCTTCCACTCAGGTATCAGCTTGTCGACGTTTCCGACCGGCGGGAGGAAATATTTGCGTAACACTTGGAGACTGTGTGTTCTCTTGCCATTCGCAATGACGTCAATGTCACAAACTTGGACGTCAATTCCATCACCACCATTATGAAGCAGAAACCAAGCATAGATATGGGAAGAGGTCCCATAAGATCTGTATCCGTGATTTGTCGTAATTAGACAGGCACGGTTGGTAACGGGTAGCCTGTGTCGAAGGTTTGGCCTTTTCACAATCCTTTAATACGGGAAATACATTCCTGATGCGCCTCTCCATATTTTTAAGGCAACACAAGATCTTCAATTTGAGAAAGCATTTACATAGACCGAAAGGCGCATAGCTGTGGTGTGAGCCAAGTTATCTCGTTCGTTAGAGCGTCTGGAATACACACCATACAGATTGAGTCCACCGCCCTCCTGCTGTAAAACAGAATGCCCTTTCTCAGAAGATAGAACTGTCTTTTGTCAGCCTTCCTCCCATCTTTCCACATACTTTTTAAACTTGCTAGAACCCGATCTTTGTGCTGTCCTCTTGCAATGTAAGTCATAGCGTAATTCCGTTTTCAAAAGAAACCTTAAGCACATAGAAGAGACTAAAGTGGTTTTCTTCCAGATCATCGCGAATGTTACCGACAATACCTGTCGGTGAACGCGACAGTGCATCCGCAGTGATGTTGGTCTCTCCTGGCACATATATAATCGTGAAGCCTAACTCCTGCAAAGCTAACACCCATTTGATTAACCGTTCCCTGCTCAGCTTGGAAGTCAAGAGAAAATCCATGGCTTTATGATTGGTGTAGATCCATATCCTCTGACCGTACAGGTAGTACCGAAACTTCTTAAAGTCGTAGAAGGCGACCGTAGCCTCCAATTTAGTCTTCGAGTAGTTTCTTCCGCACATGGTTAAAACTAGACTACCGAGTGCTATGGGTCTGCGAGCCTGTTCGCCATTCTCCTCAATCTCCTGGAAAATCAAAACTCCTATGCCTGCTCTGGAGCTGCCAGTTATCATACAGAACTCTTTCAAGAGATCAGGCTGTGGCACTATACGTGCTTTTTGTAACGCCTCTTTCAAAGGTAAGAACTCGCTCTCTGCAGCGATATCCCATATCCAAAGTGTCTTTCTGAAGACAGGTTGGCAGAGGCGTTGAGTTCCCAGCGATTTAAGCATTGCGAACATCTTAAAGAAGTTGATGATTCTCTCGCAGTTGCATCTGCACAATATGTTAGCGAGGAGCCATGGTATAAACTCCGCTGTGTTTTGGCGAAAGAAGATTCAAATGGTACAAATGGCTCTGAGCACTATGCGACTTAATATCTGAGGTCATCAGACCCCTAGAACTTAGAACTACTTAAACCTAACTAACCTAAGGACATCACACTCATCCACGCCCGAGGCAGGATTCGAACATGCGACGGTAGCGGTCGCGCGGTTCCAGACTGAAGCGCCTAGAACCACTCGGCCACAAGGCCCGGCGGCGAAAGAAGAAAAATTTTAACATGGCAACAATAGAAATGTATAGGTTTACTCAAAATCTGCCACTCATGACGCTTCTGTGCAAGATACAAACGGTTAACAAGCTAGACGAAAAGAAGTAGCTGCTTTTGTTCCATTTTCAAAGAAGAGATGACTGATCTCTTTGAACGGTCACCATGCAAGTATGGGGATGGAGGGGCTCTACTAATACACGAAAAATGTGACAGTAGGCTTCAGTTTTGAACGGCACTTCGCCTCCAGTGCTGGGCATTTCCCCTACAGCGTCTGCCGGTAACCCCCACCACTACCTGTCTCCCCCACACATGCCCCTCCGATTGCGCTTCTACCAGCCGTATTGTTCTGCGCGGACTCTGCACTCGATATTTTATCGGACGTGCATAGCCCATCAGTGCTCTTCCCTTTGCGCATGTAACTAACTTCCAAGTGTTTTGTATATCAGTCATAAATCTTCTTGTGCAGAGACAGCTTGTAGCTGAATCGACGGCGGAATGCGCGTCACACTGATTTCGCACAAAATGGAACATACAAAATAAATTTTCTTTTGGTGTAGTCGCCATGTTACTGCAAAGAAACAATAACGCAGCTGTGTCAGAACTCTGAACCTTCCTGCTCAGTGATATGCGGAACAATTGAAATTTGTTCTTTGTTTCTGAACCACCCTGTATTTCCACTAGTACTTGTTTCACGCTTTCCAGAATTTAAGAGACGTTCTCCTGCATACCTTGACGGACTGCGAAATTTGGAAAGTAGGAAGGAGGTACTGGTGGAAGTGCTCGGGTAGCTCAGTCAGTAGAGCATTTGACCATGGAAGGCAAAGAAACGTTCTGGGTGCGATCCTCGGTCCATCATAATTAAATCTGCCAGGAAATTTCAGTAGCCACACGGTGTTAAGGACGTTTTCATTTCGCCAAGCATATTCTGCAGTTCAGTCAGTTACTAGGAAGTTAGCGGACAATGCGACGGGTGCGTGACCATCCCGTAGGCACCAGTGTAGCCTCGAACTATAAAGGCAGTCACACACCTAATAACACTGTGGAGCATTTGTCCACTGCAGTGGACAGCTGTTAATGTCACTTCTTTGGCGTTTTTAATCAGTCCTGAAGTCTATCCCGCAGGTGAGTGGTCAGTGCATCTCACGGCAGTGCATCGGGCCCGGTTTCGATTCCCGGGTGGGTCGGAGATTTTCTCTGTTCGGGGATTGGGTGTTGTGTTGTCCTCGTCATTATTTCATCATCATCATCGACGCGTAAGTCAATCCGTGTGGCATCAGGTGAAAAGATTTGCAACTTAGTGGCCAAACTTAACCTGGTGAGGGCTCCCGGCCACCAATGCCAGACAATCATTTCATTTCAGTCAGTCCCGAAGCTGCAAATGCACGCATGACACAGCACCTGTGGGGAGTACCTCGTGGACTGTGTGCGTTTACATACCGCTGACTGATTAAAAACGCCAAAGAAGCGACGTTAACAACTGCCCACTGCAATGAATAACTGCAGCACCGGCTTTTTCCTTTTTAACATCCAACGTTGTGTGTAGGGTCGCACGTAAACGTGGCTGGCTGTGGCAGGAGCGAGGCAAGGCGGGGCGCGAGGAGCGGCGGCGATGAGCGAGACGTGGGGCGAGCCGGACGACGACTGGGGCTCGGGCAGCGCGGCGACGCCCCTGCTGGCGGCGCTGTCGCTGTGGTGCTGCGGCGGCGTGCTGGCCGCGCTCACCTGCTCGCCGCTGCGGCGCGCGCCCTGGCGGCCGCTGCTGCTGCTCTGGGCCGCCGCAGAGATGCTGCTGCAGCTGCAGGTGCTCGCCGGCTGGATCACACTCAAGGTCAGCACTCCAAGTTCGCCGGCAGGTCCTGTCACATCGTCTCCAAACTCGTCATTTTAGTCTCTTCCAACAGAAAGAGATTTAAAATTGAGCAAGTCTGGCTCTTACGTAAACAATTATTCCGCTTGACATTGATTCAGGGAGTTGTACGGTGTCCTCCTCCGGGGTATTGTGCCAAATTCTGTCGAACTGGCGCTTTTGATCGTCAGAAACCCGAGATGGTTCGAGGGACTATCCATAAAGCTCTAAATGTTCTCAATGGAGGAAAGATCCCGTAATCTTGCTGGCCAAGGTAGGGTTCGGCAAGCATGATGACAAGTAGTAGAAACGCTCGCCATCTCGTCACGTGCAGGCCGGCCTTATTTTCATGGAATGTAAGACCAGCATAGAATGTAGAATATCGTCGACATAGCGATGTGCTGCAGAAGACAACCAAATTCTTCTGCTATGAAAAGAAATGATACCCCAACCATCACTTTAGGTTGTCGTGCTGTATGGTAAGCGACAGTCGGGTCGGTATCCCACTGCTGTCCAGGGGTCTCCGCTGGCCGCTGTGGCCAGAGGTTCTACGCGCTTCAGTCCGGAACCACACTGCTGCTGCGGTCGCAGGTTCGAATCCTGCCTCGGGCATGGATGTGCGTGATGCCCTTAGGTTAGTTAGGTTTAGTTAGTTCTAAGTTCTAGGCAACTGATGACCTCAGAAGTTAAGTCGCATAGTGCTCAGAGCCATTTGAACCATTTTTTTTTTTTTTTTTTTTTTTTTTTTGTTAAGTCCTATAGTGCTTAGAGCCATTTGAACCATTCCAGGGATATCCAGACACATCTTCAGTTCGAGGCGGGACTGATCACAAGACAATGTTGCTCCATCGAATGAATTTCAAGGCTGAATATGTGTTTGGAGACAGCGGTGTGATACCAATTCACCATACGACCCGACAACCAGGAGTGATGATCTGGGGTGCCATTTCTTTTCATAGCAGGACCACTTTGTTTTTCATCTGTGGCTCCCTTACAGCAAAGCGGTATGTCGACGATATTCTACACCCCTTCATGGCAAGCCATCCTGGATTTACATTTCACCAAGATAATTCCAGCCCACATATAGCGAGAATTTCTACTGCTTGTCTTCGTGTTAGCCAAACTCTTCCCTGACCAGCATGGTCACTGGATCTCTCCCCAACTGAAAAACTTTGAAGCATTATCGGCAGGGCCCTCCAACCATCTCAGGATTTTGACGATAGAACGCACCAATCGGGCAAAATCTGACATGATATCCTTCAAGAGGACACCCAAATACTGTCTCAATGCCAACCCAAATAATTGCTTGCATAAGGACCAGAGGTGGACCAACGTGTTATTGACTTGCTCTGTTCGTGACGCTCTTTCTCTTCAATATATCATCCAATTTAATTGAAACTGAAATCAATTATTTTCTGTACATGTACGTCACGTCTACCGATTTCCACCACATCCAGATAATTCCTTCATGGTACATCTTTTTCCGTGTCTTAGAGTGTATGTGCATGTGGGTATTATTATCTACATATGTACGTCTGTGTGAGTCAGTGTGTGTGTGTGTGTGTGTGTGTGTGTGTGTGTGTGTGTGTGTGTGTGTGTGTGTGTCTGTGTTGTTTGTACGTATGAAAACATCTGAAACTTTTTCAAGACTGTAAATTTATTTTAATATTGAATCTATATTCAGAGAATGTTAATGGCATTGACATTCACACACATTCGAGTCTGTGACTACAGTACAAGAAAACAGCACACAAGAATGATGCGTACACTGATCAGCCAGAACATTATGATCACCTACGTAATAACAGGTAGGTCCACCTAAACAGCCACGACGCATCATGGCATGGAAGCAATGAGGACTTGATAGGTCGTTGGAGGAAACTGGCACCACACCTGCACACAGGTTCAGATGTGGCGAGTTGGGGGGGAGGGGGCAGCACATCAATTGGAACTCACCAGTGTGTTTGTCGAACCACTCCATCACACTCCTGGTCTCGTGACATGAAGCATTATCTTGCTGAAAAACGCCACTGCCGTAGGGAAACATGATCGTCATGAAGGGGTGTACGGGATCTGCAACCAGTGTAGGATACTCCTTGGCCATCATGGTGACTTGCAAGAGCTCCACTGGACCCATGGATGCCTACGTGAATGTTCCCCAGAGCATAAAGAGGCCGCCGCCAGCTTCTCTCCATCCCGCAGTACAGGTGTACAGGAGATGTTCCCCTGCTACACGACCGATTCGCGCCCTCCCATTGACATGATGAAGAACGTATAGGGATACATCACACCACGAAACGCTCTGCGACTGCGCCAACGTCCAGTGCCCATGGTCACGTGCCCATTTCAGTCGTAATGGCCAATGTCGAGGTGTTAATATTGGCACATGCACGGGTCGTCGGCTGCAGAGGCCCATCGTTAGGAGTGTTCGGTGCACTGTGTGTTCAGACCCACTTTTACTCTTCCCAGCATTAAAGTCTGATGTTACTCCCGCCACAGTTCGCCACCTTTCCTGTTTTACCAGTCTGCCCAGTCTTCGATGCCCGACTCTGTAATGAGGGACGGCCGCCCTCTTGCACGACGTCTGGACTTGGTTTCACTGTGCTTTCACCACGTGTTAAAGACACTCATCACAGGACTCGTAGGACACCTGACAGGTTGTGCAGTTTCTGAAATGCTTGTGCTGAGCCTCTGGGCCATCATAATCTGCTCTCAGTCAAACTCACATAGATCGCGCGCCTTCCCCATTTTACACATGAACTGCACTCTCACTGATACTAGATGTGCCATGCGTGTGCCTGACTAGCAGTCATTCTTCGCACAGGTGACGCTGCTAATGCCTGGAAGGGTTTATATCGATAGTTGGTTGGTGGTGATAAGTTCTGACTGATCAGTGTATTCTCTAAATGTTAATTAATTGTAAGAAAAAAAGCGGAGGCATTTTCGAAAGCTGTACAACTTGCTATTACCCCACAAACGCAAGTTACCATGACCAAAATAATACACAAATAGTGTTTTTTTGGCTGCAAGAACATAACACTGTGCCCTGTGCCCTGTTTTAGATGATCCAATGAGATGGTCGTTATCAGTGCCAACGAAACATTTAATGAAAACCGCAGTTAATGAGACATGGTTACGGTATTACGATTCTGTTGATGCCCATTGTTGTTTGTACTATTATCACGAGTTGCTAGCAAGAAGTTGGCGAAGTTATCAGTGGAAGCACAATACTCGTGGAACGAAGTCTGCTTGTATCAAGTCACGGATCAGCTGTGTACCATCATTGTGAAAATGCTCCTCACAGAGCACTCACCACACACTCACCTGCGGCGCTGCCCTTGTACGAGCACCAGCTCAGGCAGTTCTGTAGGGATCACCACAGAAACGTACCAAGTTACTGAACTGATATTTCAGTACAGAAATGGAGATAAAATATAATAATCACGAAGGATTGGAATGTGGTTGTAGGGAAAGGAGAATATGGGCTTGGTACTAGGAATGAAAGAAGAGAAAGACTGAGCTCTGCAATAAATTTTAGATAGTAATAACGAATACTCTGTTCAAGAATCACAAAAGGAAGAGATATACTAGGAAAAGGCCGGGAGACACGGGAAGATTTCGGTTAGATTACATTATGGTTAGGCAGAGATTCCGAAATCAGATACTGGATTTAAGGCGTACCCTGGAGCAGGTACAGACGCAGATCACAACTTAGTAATGACGAAAAGTAGGGTGAAGTTTAAGAGACAAATCAGGAAGAATTAGTGTGCAAAGGAGTGTGACACATAGACACTGCGATAATGAGTAGCTCAGTAGGCTGTACAGCTGAAGAGGAATGGAGATCTAGAAAGAGGTTACTCGCATAAGTTGGAAAGAAAACCGTACGTACAAGGCAGACAACTGCGAAGAAACCACGAGTAACAGATGAAATACGTATTTCAGCTGATCGATGAAAGAAGAAAGTACAAAAATGTTCGGGGAAATTCAGGAATACAGAAATACAAGTCACCTAGGGTCGAAGTAAACAGAAAATGCAGGGAAGCTAAGGCAAAATGGCGGCAGGAAAAATGTGAAGAAATCGAAAACGAAATGATTGTTGGAAGCATGGATTCAGCATACAGAAATGTCAAAATAGCCTTCGGTGTCATTAAAAGCAAGGGTGGTAAGATTAAAAGTGCAACGGGAGTTCCACTGTTAAATGCAGAGGATGAGAGCGGATAGGTGGAAAGAGTACATTGGATGCCTCTACAAGGAGGAAAACGTATCTGATGACATGACAGAAGAAGGAACAAGAGTCCACAGGGAAGAGATAGGGGATCCAGTATTAGAATCAGCATTTAAAAGAGCTCTGGAACATTTAAGATTAAATAATGCAGAAGGGATAGACAACCATCCATCACAATTTCTAAAATTATTGGGAACGACTATTCACGTTAGCGTGTAGAATATATGAGACTGGCGATATCCCATCAGATTTTCGGAAAAATATGATACTCAATTCCGAAGATAGCAAGAGCCGACAAGTACGAGAATTACCGCACAATCGGCTTAACAGCTCATGTATCCAAAGTGGTGACAAGAATAATATACAGGAGAATAGAAAAGAGAAGTGAGGAGGTATTAGATGACGATTAGTTTGGATTTAGGAAAGGTGAAGGCACGGGAGAGACAGTTCTCACATTGCGTTTGATAATGCGAACAAGACTGAAGAAAATTTAGATAAACGTTCATAGGATTTGTTCACTTGAAAAAGCGTTCGACAGCGTAAAGTGTACAAGATGTTCGAAATTCTGAGAAAAATAAGGGTAAGCTATAGAGAGGGGCGGGTAATATACATTGTATACAAGGATCAAGAGGGAACAATAATACCAGAAGACCATGAACGAAGTGCTCGGATTAAAAAGGGTGTAAGACAGGGATGTAGTCTTTCGCTCCTACTGTTCAAACTATACATCGAAGAAACAATGAGGGAAATAAAAGAAAAGTTCAAGAGCTATATTAAAATTCAGGGTCAAAAGATATCAGTGATATGGTTCGCTGATGACATTCATATGCTCAGTGAAAGTGAAAAAGAAATGAAGAATGTGTTGAATGCAACGAACGGTCTGCTAAGTACTGTTGTGCTGTTGTGTATAGGAGTCCTGCGTACTCGGTTCGCTAGACAAACAATCAAACAACTCGTAATAATGAGTTTTATTACAACAAGACAGGTACAAATATTTAACTTCTGGTCCTAGAGACTGCTACTATCAACAGTCTGTCAACAGACCTGCAGTGACCGCTGATCTGTAACTTGTAACTGTGCTATGTAGAGATTGCTAATGAAGAGGCTACGATGCGTCGACTAACGAAGTAGCTAACGTTGAAACTGCTATCGAAACGGGCCGCGACCAGTCGGGCGCAGATCTTATGTCCTCTTCACCTAGGGGCCGCTGCTGTCGCGTTGTCGACCTGGAGGGAGGTCGGTCAGCATGCGATTGGCTGATCTCTTCACACAGCCATCTCTTCTCTGTCATTCCCGCGTGGCGTGCCGGCGCTGAGTTTACGCCATAACGTTTCTCCCCCCCCCCCCCCCCCCCCCCCCAAAGCGACAGACTGTCATCGTATATGGCGTACGACGACGGGGGGGGGGGGGGGGGGGGGGGGGAGGGCAGGAACGTGGACGCTCTGATTGATCGAAAGCTGTGGCTGTAGGGCTGCAGGGGACGTCAGACTTCCTGTTGTACCCCACCATACGGCCTTCGCTCTGGTGGAAACATTCCCTGGAAAACGCCCAGTACGATCCACTTCCTGAGGCCCATACCAAGATGTAGACGGCGTCGTTCGCTGCGGCGTGGTCGGGTCCAGCACCGTCTGCAGGACGAGAGCAGGTGGAGGAGGCAAATGCTCCATCTCCATGGGGTCGTCCCGCGGTGTCGTGATGACTCTCTCTGGCGACTGCTGTGGCCGTGCTCTCCTCAGGATCCGTGAATCTGAGGGAAGAGATACAGAAGGATCACCATGCACATGATAGTGGTGAATTTGATTGTGATGTCGGCGCTGCAATCCGTCTGGGCCTGAAATGAGATACATACATGCGCCAAGTCGACGAAGGATCCCGCCTCGCGTTCACCGTCTGCTCCTGCTAAATACCCTGAAAAACACAATATCATGTGGCGCGAAGCGATACGTGCGGTCTTCCTTCGGCGCCGGATGTTGAGGAAGGTGGAGCAGGTGGAACAGTGTCCTATGGCGGCGGCCCTGAAGCAATTCCGACGGCGATGGTCCATCTCGTGGATGCGAACGGTAGGAGGCGAGAAACAATAGCAATGCTTGACCCCTAGTGTGTGCGGTGCGAAGTTTAGCCACCTGCTTCTTGAAGGTTCTGACAAAACGTCCAGCTTCACCGTTTGACTAAGGGATGGAATGGTGCACTAGTTAGATGTCATATGCCATTGCTTTTACAGAATGTTTCAAATTCATTTGACCTGAACTGAGGGCCGTTGTCCGACACTATGACTTCATGCAAACGTGCTACGTGACGTTGTAGAGTTCACTGGCACAGCAAAAGGAAACTTGCTATAAGAGTGTGCCACAATCAACCGACGAATGTTCCAAAAAGGAACCGCAAAGTCTACGTGCACACGTTGCCATTGTGATTGCATTTTAGGCCGATTAGAGAGTTTTTGTGGCGGAGCGGACTGATTTTCTGCACATGCGTGACACTGTGACTTCATCTGTCCTATGTGGCCATTCGCTGCCAAGTACAGTGTTTCGTACGAACAACCCCCCAGTGTCCTTGGTGAAGTAACTGAAACGCTTCTTTTTGCAAAGCTTTATGGATCAACAAACGTGACTGTCCACTGTCATTTTGAACAAGAATCACACCTTGCTACATAGCGAGGCTATGCCGAACTGCAAAGTATCGGCGCACTACAGAGTTCTTTATGATATGCAATGAGCGAGGCCAAGATGTCCGAATATATTTTAGCAAAATGTTCAAATCTGAATCAACTTCCAGTGGCCTGTGCAATTTTTCTACAATTCAGAGGAAAGGATTGAAGCAATTCAGAATCTTGAGCATCCGCGTGACAACAAGACGCTGCAGAAGCGTCAAAGTCTGTATCAGGCCCCATCGGAAGACGTGAAAGTGCGTCCGCATTACAATGTTGAGCTGTCGGACGATACACAGCCTTGTACTGCTACTGAGACAACAACAAAGCCCATATTTGCATTTTTTGGGCAGTTCGTACAGGAACCGGCTTCATGGGTACTCAGTTTGGTACTTGAGCAACCAGCTGTTCAAAATACAGTTGGAAAATGGCCGGTGCGGAAGTACTGCCAAAAGGTAAACACAAATATTTAAACAAGCCGAAATGAGTGTTCACAACACACACGGTTTGAGATTCTTCATCTAGTGGTATTTGAAGATACACGTCGCGCAAATCGATTTTTGAAAAGTAGCGACCAGCGCCTAATCTGCCCATGAGATCCGCTGGGCGAGGCATTGGATAATTAGCAATCACAGCTTGTGGATTGACTGTAGACTTAAAGTCAACACAGAGGCGAATGCGACCTGAAGATTTGGGGAGCAAAACCAGTGGACTTGCCCACTTTTATGGCTACAATAGCTCCGCTATCTTGCAACTCTTTAAGTTCAGTAGCCACATTGTCCCGTAATGCAATGGGAACAGTTCTGGCCCGGCAGAATTTCAGCTGAGCATTGTCTTTCATAGTAATAAGTGCAACAAAATTGTTAGCCTTGCCTAAACCTTCAGAAAAGAGTTCAGGGAATTCTTTCAGCAAGCTAGCTTCACTGTCTTTGGCACTGAATACATTGTCCTGAATTTGGAAGCCAAACAAATCAAACGGATAAAGGCCAAATATGTTCTCACAATCGTGTGAAAGTCACAATTCGCTTATGCAAGCAATACATGGCAGCCACAGTACATTTTCCGAGAATGGGAATGTCTTGTCCATTATAAGCCATCTGGTGCGAGCTAATTATAGACAGGCTTGGAGAGCCTTACAGTCTATTTCTGTTACGGTTCAGCAATGTAACAGACGCACCCCGTATCAGCTGAAATTCCACACGTTTTCCATTAAGATGCAAATGAACAAAAAGTTTGTTGGACAGGCATAGCACTGAATAAACTGTTTGCTTGCTAGTTTTGCTAAGACCTGCAGCAAGCTTTGAATTCACTGCATTGATTACATGGGCCTTGTGAATAGATTTTTGTGAGTGGGCAGAATGCTTATGTTTGTTCCGTTGCAAACATACGGATTGTATGTGACCTTCCTTGCCCAAAGTGTAGCATTGTGCTTGTCAGGACTGGCAGACTTGGCTTTTGTGATGTGAATAGCACTGAGGGCATGACTTAATTCTATTCACTGATGTAGCTGCCTGTTTCGAGGACTGTTTACTCGGCTTGGCACATGCCTACTGTTGCTGCCTACTGGGTCAGTCGTGAGCAAGGGACGACTCAACCCGACAAATTGGTGGCTGCTCAAATTTACAGGCCGCGACGGCACCTGAATCATACTGATCAAGAAGTTTTCACTATGTGATGAAATGATGGATCTGACTGTTACAAAATCTGTTCTCTAAGGTTGACATCAGTTACACTGTACACAATCGCGTCACGCAACAAAACATCTGAATATAAAGCAGCATAAACACATACGAATTTACTTTTCCTCGGTATAATCTGCAAATCCGTTACCCACTCGCGATAAATTTGTTCTGACCTTTTCCTGCAATGAAAGAATTGGTACCTAGCTGCCAATACATTTACTTGTTGGTCATAATAGATAGTTAGAGAACCTACAACCTAATCATACGAAAGTCCACTCTAGTGGCGTTAGAGAACAATTTCTGAATCAGGCGAAAGACTTCACTTCCTAACGTTGACAAAAAGTAAAGTAGTTTCACAGTACCTGGTACTTTGTGAGCAATGATGTGGGCTTCATACTGTTGCAACCCCTCGAACCATTCCTCTTCTGTCTCGTTAAACTGGCGAAAAGGCGATATGGCACTTGTAGCTTCAGTTGTTGCCTGTTGGTCAGGTGGTCGCACTGCGTTTGTTTATTTGTTGGCCAGTACCTGCTGTACCGTGTTTAGAAGGCTAGCAATCTACTGTGTCTGAAACTGAAACATCCGTGTTAGCTGCGTTCTCTTCTCTGTCGTTCCCGACTGGCGTGCCGGCTCTGCCTTTACGCTGTAACAAGTACAGAATGTGGATTAAGAGTAAATCGAAGAAAGATGAAAGTAATGACAAGTAGCAGAAATGAGAACAGCGAGAAACTTAACATGACAACTGAGGATCACGAAGTAGACGAGTTAAGGAATTCTAGTACCAAGGCAACAAAGTAAGCTAAGGCGCACGCAGCAAGGGGGACATAAAAAGCAGACTAGGACTGGTCACTAAGCATTCCTGTCGAAGAAAAGTCTGACAGTATCAAACACAGGTCTTAACCTGGGGAAGAAATATCTGAGACTGTACGCTTGGAGCCCAGCATGGTATAGTAGTGAGACATGGACTGTTGGAATCAAAGGAAAAAAAGAGGCCCTAGAGCAGCCGCCAGGCTGATTCGGTGTCGAAGAAGTTTCGGTGTCGAAATTTCAGAAAGTACGTTTCTAATGTGCTCAACATAGGTGCGTGGGTGGAACCCAGAGGGGTTTGCCGAACTGAGAGATGTTAGAGGGACATTTGTTTTGTTGTTTTATTTATGGGGCTTGCATTCCCGCGCATTCACAACGGGAGGTCCGAAAGTAGGTGATCTGAAACCTGCTGTTTGAAGCGTCGTCGAGCCCGAAGATGGCATCGCAGGGAGCCACGCTTCTGCTCCATTACTGAAGAACGTCGTAGACACCTTTCAGCCAAATTCCACACTTGCGTCGCAGTTACAGGGTTTCGAAAAAGAGTATTTCCAGGAAAAAATCGTTACTTCAGAAGAAGCCATCCAACCTGGCCCTGCATGTAGGCGACCTGTGTTTCTGTGTGTAAACCATGGTAGAGAGCTATACTACTGATCAAAAATAGTCATTCACAAGGGTATCACTGAGCAAGGTTTATGCTCTCACTTGACATATATATATATATCACATAATTCATACATAGCAGGTTTATACGTACCGTTGGAACAGTATGACAACAACTAATGAAGAAACTATGTTCTTTTTGGTAGTAAAAACAAGTCTAGCAAATACACAGAAAAATTATTTATTGGAGTAACTGCAACCCCAACTCCCACTCCCACCATTTTGTAGGCACTTGCGATGGCATAGCGCATGTTTTTGTTTGCCTTTGTGGAACGTTGCTGCCTATGTTGTCAATCATGTGATGACATGTTCTTCGAGTTCGTTACTGTTGCTCAATTTTCGACTACCAAGCAATGTTTTCAGGTGCAAAAGAAGATGGATTTCGGTAGAAGAGAGCTCGGGGCTGTACGCAGGGTGGTGATACTGCCTTCAGCCAAAGTCCTGTAAGAGCTGTGTCTTGTTTGCAATGTGTGATCGGACATTGTTACGAATCGTAACATTACCGTTTGTGAGCTTCCTGCGGCGTTTATTCTTTATTGCCCGATGCAGTTTCATAAGCGTGTTACAGTAAATATTCGTATTGTTTCACCCTGCGGTAACGAACACACCAGTAGAATGGTGGGCTATTCCAAACGACTGGGCACAAGATTTTCTTGGCTTTAATCTTTACTGGTGATGCAGTGTGCATCCATGCCATTGACGGTAGTTTCGATTCAGGGGTTTCGTAAGCAACCTGAGCCATATCCCCTGTCGCTAGGTTTCTTAGTAAATCATCGCTGTCTTTGTTGCAACATGCCAAAAAAGTCATTCGTACTGCCTAGACGCTGCTTTTTGTTTCTCTGTAAGATTTTCTGCAACACAGCGAGAGCACAGTTTTAAAAAATTCTGTTTTGAGTGATCTTATTTGCAGAAAGTTCTGTGACAGAATGGATACTATGAACTTATAGTTTTCCTTTACGATTTCTTCAACTGCACGAACCAGTTCTTCAGCAACCAAAATGTGCACCCACATCGTTCGTCACCACGCACTTAATCACCTCCTCCATTGAACTGTCGGATCATCCCTTCCACTGAATCAGTCTTCATACTTTCTCCACAAATTTCGTAAATCTATTGGTGAAACTCAACTGGTTTAGGGGTCTTTGCATTCAGAAAACATATTTCAGATCAGAGGCGGGACTTCCAATCAACGTTGCATTTCTCAAACAAGCAATAAACAGCTTAAGCAACACACACAGAACTCAAAATGGTGTCATTTCCTTCTCCTTGACTCAAAGCAACTCTGCGTCCGCCGACCTTCAGTTGTAGCGTTGTCACGTAAGAAATAGAAACAGAACTTACTTTCTGACCGTACCTCGCAAATTGTAGTGCTTTTGTTGCTATATGAGAGAGAAAACTGGACCCATCGGCCCAGTTGGTACCACGGGAATGTGCCGAAAATAAACCTGCGACACATAGCATATTTTGTCAACCTTGAGGAACTACACTACTGGCCATTATAATTGCTACACCAAGAAGAAATGCAGATGGTAAACGGATATTCATTGGACAAATATATTATACTAGAACTGACATGTGATTACATTTTCACACAATTTTGGTGCATAGATCCTGAGAAATCAGTACCCAGAACAACCACTTCTGGCCGTAATAACGGCCTTGATACGCCTGGGCATTGAGTCAAACAGAGCTTGGATGGCGTGTAGAGGTACAGCTGCCCATGCAGCTTCAACACGACACCAAAGTTCATCAAGAGTAGTGACTGGCGTATTGTGACGAGCCAGTTGCTCGGCCACCATTGACCAGACGTTTTCAATTGGTGAGAGATTTGGAGAATGTGCTGGCCAGGGCAGCAGTTGACCATTTTCTGTATCCACAAAGGCCCGTACAGGACCTGCAACATGCGGTCGTGCATTATCCTGCTGAAATGTAGGGTTTCGCGGGGATCGAATGAAGGGTAGAGCCACGGGTCGTAACACATCTGAAATGTAACGTCCACTATTCAAAGTGCCGTCAATGCGAGCACGAGGTGACCGAGATGTGCAACCAATGTCACCCCATACCATCACGCCAATATGGCGATGAATACACGCTTCAAATGTGCATTCACCGTGATGTCGCCAAACACGGATGCGACCATCATGATGCTGTAAACAGAACGTGGATTCATCCGAAAAAATGACGTTTTGCCATTCGTGCACCGAGGTTCGTCGTTGAGTACACCATCGCAGGCGCTCCTGTCTGTGATGCAGCGTCAAGGGTAACCGCAGCCATGGTCTCCGAGCTGATAGTCCATGCTGCTGCAAACGTCGTCGAACTGTTCGTGCTAATGGTTGTTGTCTTGCAAACGTCCCCATCTGTTGACTCAGGGCCATTACAGCCATGCGGATAAGATGTCTGTCATCTCGACTGCTAGTGATACGATGCCGCTGGGATCCAGCACGGCGTTCCGTATTACCCTCTTGAACCCACCGATTGCATATTCTGCTAACAGTCATTGGATCTCGACCAACGCGAGCAACTATGTCGTGATACGATAAACCGCAATCGCGGTAGGCTACAATCCGACCTTTATCAAAGCCGGAAACGTGATGGTACCATTTCTCCTCCTTACACGAGGCATCACAATGTAAGTAGGCTGTTTAGGTTTTTTTATTGGTAACGCCACGTAGCGCTCTGTATGAAAGTCACAGGCTGTGCTGTGCGCGGTCTGTGGCTGGTTTGCATTGTTGTTTGCTATTGTAGTGTTGGGCAGTTGGTTGTTAACAGCGCGTAGCATTGCGCAGTTGGAGGTGAGCTGCCAGCAGTGGTGGATGTCGGGAGAGAGATGGCGGAGTTTTGAGAGCGGATGAT
Source organism: Schistocerca serialis cubense (assembly GCF_023864345.2). Taxonomy (NCBI): domain Eukaryota; kingdom Metazoa; phylum Arthropoda; class Insecta; order Orthoptera; family Acrididae; genus Schistocerca; species Schistocerca serialis. The sequence continues at coordinate 464,355,016 of NC_064639.1, forward strand.
CTGGACGTGTGTCCATCAGAGACAGTAAATTTGTAAGACTGGATGTCATGAACTGATATACTGGGTGTTACGAGAACGTACGGCCAAACTTTCAGGAAACATTCCTCACACACAAAGAAAGAAAATATGTTATGTGGACATGTGTCCGGAAACCCTTTCTTTCCATGTTAGAGCTCATTTTATTACTTCTCTTCAAATCACATTAATCATGGAATGGAAACACACAGCAACAGAACGTACCAGCGTGACTTCACTTTGCTACAGGAAATGTTCAAAATGTCCTCCGTTAGCGAGGATACATGCATCCACCCTCCGTCGCATGGAATCCCTGATGCGCTGATGTAGCCCTGGAGAATGGCGTATTGTATCACAGCCGTCCACAATACCAGCACGAAGAGTCTCTACATTTGGTACCAGGGTTGCGTAGACAAGAGCTTTCAAATGCCCCCATAAATGAAAGTCAAGAGGGTTGAGGTCAGGAGAGCGTGGAGGCCATGGAATTGGTCCGCCTCTACCAATCCATCGGTCACCGAGTCTGTTGTTGAGAAGCGTACGAAAACTTCGACTGAAATGTGCAGGAGCTCCATCGTGCATGAACCACGTGTTGTGTCGTACTGGCAAAGGCACATGTTCTAGCAGCACAGGTAGAGTATCCCGTATGGGATCTTGATAAAGTGCTCCATTGAGCGTAGGTGGAAGAACATGGGGCCCAATCAAGACATCACCAACAATGCCTGCCCAAACGTTCACAGAAAATCTGTGTTGATGACGTGATTGCACAATTGCGTGCGGTTTCTCGTTAGCCCACACATGTTGATTGTGAAAATTTACAATTTGATCATGTTGGAATGAAGCCTCCTCCGTAAAGAGAACATTTGCACTGAAATGAGGATTGACTCATTGTTGGATGAACCATTCGCAGAAGTATACCCGTGGAGGCCAATCAGCTGCTGATAGTGCCTGCACACGCTGTACATGGTACGGAAACAACTGGTTCTCCCGTAGCACTCTCCATACAGTGACGTGGTCAACGTTATCTTGTACAGCAGCAACTTCTCTGACGCTGACATTAGGGTTATCGTCAACTGCACGAAGAACTGCCTCGTCCATTGCAGGTGTCCTCGTCGTTCTAGGTCTTCCCCAGTCGCGAGTCATAGGCTGGAATGTTCCGTGCTCCCTAAGACGCCGATCAATTGCTTCGAACGTCTTCCTGTCGAGACACCTTCGTTCTGGAAATCTGTCTCGATACAAACGTACCGCGCCACGGCTATTGCCCCGTGCTAATCCATACATCAAATGGGCATCTGCCAACTCCGCATTTGTAAACATTGCACTGACTGCAAAACCACGTTCGTGATGAACACTAACCTGTTGATGCTACGTACTGATGTGCTTGATGCTAGTACTGCAGAGCAATGAGTCGCATGTCAACACAAGCACCGCAGTCAACATTACCTTCCTTCAGTTGGGCCAACTGGCGGTGAATCGAGGAAGTACAGTACATACTGACGAAACTAAAATGAGCTCTAACATGGAAATTAAGCGTTTCCGGATACATGTCCACATAACATCTTTTCTTTATTTGTGTGTGAGGAATGTTTCCTGAAAGTTTGGCCGTACCTTTTTGTAACACCCTGTATATATTATGACTTTTGAACACTATTAAGGTAAATACATTGTTTGTTCTCTATCGAAATCTTTCATTTGCTAACTATACCTATCAGTAGTTAGTGCCTTCAGTAGTTTGAATCTTTTATTTAGCTGGCAGTAGTGGCGCGCGCTGTATTGCAGTGGTTCGAGTAACGAAGATTTTTGTGAGGTAAGTGATTCATGAAAGGTATAGGTTATTGTTAGTCACGGCCATTCTTTTGTAGGGATTATTGAAAGTCAGATTGCGTTGCGCTAAAAATATTGTGTGTCAGCTCAGTGTTAAGAGCGAAATGTCTGAGTACCTTCAATTCTGCTCAGCTGTTTGAAAATCAAATAATGTAAGAGGTTTATCAGCACAGTACTTCATTAATTTTTCAAAGGGGACGTTTCAACAACAACGTTTCACCAGGCAATGCCGGTCAACTGCAGTTTGTGTATGAGCAATCGGTTGGAAAGTTTCCTCATGTCAGAACGTTGTAGGTGTCGCCATCGGCGCCAACCTTGTGTGAATGCCCTGAAAAGCTAGCCATTTGCATACCACAGCATCTTCTTCCTGTCGGTTAAATTTCGAGTCTGTAGCACGTCATCTTCATAGTGTAGCAATTTTAATGGCCAGTGGTGTACAAGTGCAAGGCCTCATTCAGACAGAGACTGTGATGTTCCCGCATCAGCGCAGCAGACACGGCTGTCGTCCCTGTCGTGTACGATTTTGTACACTACAGGATGGAGAGGTGGTTATAGAGTGGTACAGGAACAGTCGTCATAGAAAAGTTGGACATGAGCAGAAATGATTTGCGATCAAGATAAGATGACAAACAGAAGAATTACTTAACTTGTATGTCTCCAAATGTACGAAGATTAATGATAGATGATGTGACAAGGAGCAGAGTCCAGCTGTCGCAATGTCCATAAGGAAAAGTCTCCTTGTACCTAAGTGCAAAAGGTGAAGACGGAGCCGCGACCAGTTGGCGTCTGCGTAGCTTCACACTGTGCTGTGGCTCCGAATGGGTGTGGACCGCGTCGCTGCTGTCGGGCATCCTATGTTGTGGCGGCAGAGGGCGCTCGCGATACTGAGCCGCTAGCGGCGTGACTCAGCGAGCGCACGCCATTGGGTCCGCCAGATCCCGCGCCACTGCAATCGGTGTCAAACAGAAACTTGCAATTCCTTTGTTATGACGCCTGTGGGGCCCCTGCAGTTCATGCATGATGCTGAGCGGCAGAATGCATTACTACAGCATTTCACTGTCGTGACGTACATCACTGACCGAAGGTCCCGTGAGTGCCTGGTGCCAGTTATACAGTGCTCGTAGGCGACCATTGTACTGTATACAGGGTGGTCCATTGATCGTGACCGGGCCAAATATCTCACGAAATAAGCGTCAAACGAAAAAACTACAAAGAACGAAACTTGTCTACTTGAAGGGGGAAACCAGATGGTGCTATGGTTGGCCCACTAGATGGCGCTGCCATAGGTCAAACGGATATCATCTGCGTTTTTAAAAATAGGAACCCCATGGTATGGTGCTTGAAGGACCAATCCACCTGTCAATACCGCTTCAATCGGACGCGAGCTATGTGCCGGACGTCCATCATTTGGAAGTCCACCGCCATTCTGTCATGCAGTGAAACACCTTGTAGTAATATCGGTAGAACATTACGTAGGAAATCAGCATACATTGCACCATTTAGATTGCCATCGATAAAATGGGGGCCAATTGTCCTTCCTCCCATAATGCCGCACCATACATTAACCAGGCGAGATCGCTGATGTTCGCGTTGTCGCAGCCATCGTGGATTTTCCGTTGCCCAATAGTACATATCATGCCGGTTTACTTCCTGTTTCCTTAAATAACGTAACTAACCGAGCAGCATACACAGCACACACCCGTTGGGCATTTTGATCACAATAGCCATACATCAAGACGATATCGACATTTTCTGCAATTGGTAAACGGTCCATTTTAACACGGGTAATGTATCACGAAGCAAATAGCGTCCGCACTGGCGGAATGTTACGTGATACCACGTAATTATACGTTTGTGACTATTACAGCGCCATCTATCTCAAAGCGAAAAAAGTGGCCCAACTGAAATATTCGTATTTCTTTACGTACTACACGAATATGTAATAAAGATGGGGGTTCCTATTTAAAAAAAACTCAGTTGTTATCCGTTTGACCTATGGCCGCGCCACGTAGCGGGCCAACCATAGCGCCATCTGGTTTCCCCCTTCAAGATAGACAAGTTTCGTTCTTTGTAGTTTTATCGTTTGATGCTTATTTCGTCAGATATTTGGTCCGGTCACTATCAATGGACCGTCCTGTATATGAGGGTGAGAGAAATTTTATTTGGCGAGCCTATTTATACCGTCACGTATATGCCCCTGCCCAAATCAGAACAACAGCTGTAAGAACATAGGGCGCTAAACCACTTCGAGCCTACAGTAGTGTATTGCGCAATGGTATGTCTAAATCTATTCCGAGAAGATGCAACGCAGCGTTCAGCCCGTGTACTTGTAAGTGTTTAGCCAGCCGCTGCACTCGTCCGGCAGGTGTCGCAGGGCCCGGAGGCGAGCGCGGCGGGGTGCGGGCTGCACCACCTGCTGTCGCACGCGGCGGGGCTGGCGCTGGCGTGGGCGGCGGCGCTGCTGGGGCTGGACCGGCTGGCGGCGCGCCGGCGGCCGCGGGCGTACGCTCGCAGCGGGGGCCGCGCGGCGCGTTGGGCCGCGGCCGCCGCCGGCGCCGGCGCGGGCGCGCTCTTCCTGCCGCTGGCCGCGCTGCCCGCGCCCCACTACTGGCACGGCCGCTTCGCGTGCCAGCTGCGCGCGCCGCACCCCTGGCCGCGCCTGCTCGACGCGCTGCTCGACGCCTACCTGGTGCTGGCCGTGCTGCTGCCGCCGCTCGCCGCCGCGCTCTGCCTCTTCCTCGCCGCCGCCCGCTGCTCCTGGCCGCCACGCGCCGCCTCCGACGCCGACGCGGACGCCGACGAGTACGGCTCCCTGACGCCGTTCCTCGCCACCTACTGCGTCCTCGCCGCTCCCTCCGTCGCCTTTGCCGTCTGGGTGCTGCTAATAGTGAGTGTATTACCGTGCTCCTCACTCGCTTCTCTTTTCTAGACGTGACTGAAAATATTTTCCGAAACTAAAGGCCCGTTCCCATACAACCGACACCGATACGACGTCCCTACGTTACGAGGGTGGATCAGACAGTAATGCCTACCGAGTCACTTGTCTCGTGCAAAATTTAATAATGAATTTTAATTGATGTATATGTGCTGACCGAAGTGACGAAGAAATTTATAGCAGTGTCGGGATTCGAACCCGGGTCTGCTGCTCACTTGGCAGATGCACAAAATATTACGCCACCCTCGCTCAGTGGCTTTGCATAATTGCACAGGCTGCCCTAGCACGTCTTACTCCTCAGTCCGAATTCCTTTTCACGTTTCAAGTCAGCTGAGGCAGTCAGTGCAGTTGTGCAAAACCACTGAGAGAGCGTGGCGTAGTGGTTACTCCATCTGCGTACTTTTATTTCTCGTTCGATCTGCCAGATACATTTTACAAACTACAGATAAGATTAATGTGAATCACAATAAACGTTTGGAACTTACAATATGGAAACAAATTATATCAGTTATTACATTACAATTATGTCAGGGAAACTACATTATTACATTAAATGGAACAAAAATCACATAAATTGAAGACAGTTAATTACACAGTAACATTAAGATTATAGAGCCATTTCCTGGCATTGTCCGTTAACTTGTGGAGCAACATCAGACAGCCGTCTCTGAAACCATGAATGTTACAAACCAGAAGATGGTCCATTGTTTGCACCTCACCACAGTGACAACACGAATCGTCTGTATAGCCTTATTTGGTTGTTTGCTGTCTGCATCGTCCAACTCCCGTGTGAAACCTGTTTAGAGCCGACCAGTGTTTCCTGTTGATATTGAAGCCTTCAACGCTTTTGGTTGAGTCGTGGATTAGGTGATCGTTTTCCACGACGCCTCTTCTCATACCCTGCCAAGCGTTCTTCCATTCAGCATCGAGACCCTCGACACCCTCTGTGACCAATGTTCTGCTCCAGACTATAGTTCTGCGTACTGAGCACGGGACATAGGTTCGAATCCCAGCATTGGTACAAATTTTCATTCGTTACCTCAGCCTGAATAAATACAATATAGATATTTGAGACTTGAAAAGGTCTCTGGAACCACATAGCTTCATTTGATTAAAGTACACTACTGGCCATTACAATGGCTACACCACGAAGTTAGACAGGAAGAAGATGCTGTGATATGCAAATGATTAGCTTTTCAGAGCATTCACACAAGGTTGCCGCCGGTGGCGACACCTACAACGTGCTGACGTGAGGATACTTTCCAACCGATTTCTCATACACAAACAGCAGTTGACCGTCGTTGCCTGTGAAACGTTGTTGTGATGCCTCGTGTAGGAGGAGAAATGCGCACCATCACGATTCCGACTTTGATAAAGGTCGGATTGTCGCCTATCGCGATTGCAGCTTATCGTATCGCGACATTGCTGCTCGCGTTGGTCGAGATCCATTGACTGTTGGCAGAATATGGAATCGATGTGTTCAGGAGGGTAATACGGAACGCCGTGCTGGATCCCAACGGCCTCGTATCACTAGCAGTCGAGATGACAGACATCTTATCCGCATGGCTGTAACGGATCGTGCAGCCACGTCTCGATCCCTGAGTCAACAGTTGGGGACGTTTGCAAGACAACAACCATTAGCACGAACAGTTTGACGACGTTTGCAGCAGCATGGACTATCAGCTCGGAGACCATGGCTGTGGTTACCCGTGACGCTGCATCACAGACAGGAGCGCCTGCCATGGTGTACTCAACGACGAACTTGGGTGCACGGATGGCAAAACATAATTTTTTCGGATGAATCCAGGTTCTGTTTGCAGCATCATGATGGTCGCATACGTGTTTGGCGACATCGCGGTGAACGCACATTGGAAGATTGTGTTCGTCATCGCCATACTGGCGTATCACCTGGCGTGATGGTATGGGGTGCCGTTGGTTTCACATCTCGGTCGCCTCTTGTTCGCATTGACGGCACTCTGAACAGTGGACGTTACATTTCAGATGTGTTACGACCCGTAGCTCCAGCCTTCATTCGATCCCTGCGAAACCCTACATTTCAGCAGGATAATGCACGACCGCATGTTGCAGGTCCTGTACGGGCCTTTCTGGATACAGAAAATGTTCGACTGCTGCCCTGGCCAGCACATTCTCCAGATCTTTCACCAATTGAAAACCTCTGGTCAATGGTGGCCGACCAGCTGGTTCGTCACAATACACCAGTCACTACTCTTGATGAACAGTGGTATTGTGTTGAAGCTACATGGCAAGCTGTACCTGTACACGCCATCCAAGCTCTGTTTGACTGAATGCCGAGGCGTATCAAGGCCGTTATTACGGCCAGAGGTCGTTGTTCTGGGTACTTATTTCTCAGGATCTATGCACCCAAATTGCTTGAAAATGTAACCACATGTGAGTTCTAGTATAATATATTTGTCCAATGAATACCCGTTTATCATCTGCATTTCTTCTTGGTGTAGCAGTTTTAATGACCAGTAGTGTACTTATCCCTGTGTTTCATGAAGATCCTCCATTTCGTTCAGTGGTGAGGTACTATTCTAATATAATTGGAGAAAATCCTGTCGGAGGAACATCCGCAACTGAGTATTATACCAGAGGCTGAAAATACCGCTACTTTTGTAAGGTTCTTTTATTTAGAACATGGCCGGTTGCGGGCTCTTATACGCCCATCACAGAGCTCCGTGCTCGCTGGTAATACACCACGTCCTATACTCGTCCACCGCGGCGCTCGGGGTCACAGCACGAAGTTATAACACCTGATAATGGACTTATACGACCCCGAAACCGGTCGTCTTCTAAACAAAAGAACCTTACAACTGTAGCGGTATTCTCAACCTCTGGTACAACTGGAGAACCTCTGCAGTGCTGTTCGAGTTTAGGCAGAATGCCAAGTGGGCTGAGATGTGAATGGGAATTTGCTTCGTGCAGCGAGGCGTGCAAGGGTGGCCCGTTGCAGTTGTGCAAAGCCAGTGCGCCAGGGGGCGTAGTGGTTAGCTCATTTGTCTAGTGAGCAGGAAACCTTTGGTTCTAATCCAGGTCTTGGTACAAATTTGCGTTCATCACTTCAGTCTGCATATTTACATCGTAGATGTTCTAGGCTTGAAAAGCTCTCTAGATCCATATAGTTTAATTTGAATTTTAGCTGGTTCAGCTGTCGGCACTTGGTGAAAAGTATATATTGTATTAACTAAAAAAACACATTTTCAGCCTTGTTTCACAAACTTTATCATTACTGTGCGACCTGGGTCTAGGGGTATAAGCCAATTATCTAGTACATAACTGATCGCGACCTGGGTATAGGGATATAAGCCAATTATCTAGTACATAACTGATCGCCAAAGATGAGTACCAAGTGAAGATAATCGTCCCAATTTTTTAATCTATGGGTTCTTGACTTAAACAGTAAAAGTTATCTTCTTGACACTTTCGACAAAATTAGATACTGAATTACAAAATTGATTATGAGAGCGTTTACAATAACTACGACTAAACGCACATTGGAGTTGAGGTGTGCTCAAGAATGGAATTTTTTGGTATATAAATGAAGGCACGAAGGTTCTTCTTCTGTGTAGGGGTTCCAGTATTTTCTTAGAGGGATGAATAATTGAAATGAGTTTGATTATTCAGTAATAAATGTCGTGGTACATGCATCTGTTTCCTAATTTTTTAAAATTTACAACTGAATGAGCTTTGCACCCCCCCCCTCCTCCCCCCCATGTGTAGGACCTCTATACAAGGAGTTTCTAAAATGAATATAAAAAATGAGAGGGTTGGAAGTGTGGATCATCCCTCAGACTTCGGCGCTAGGTGACATTTAACACCGTCACATTCCGCCGGAGATGTAGGCATACAACCGGCCGTCCGGATCAGAATGGTAGCAGATATTCCTGGTGGGACAACACCACGAAGTTTCTTTCGGTATATTCTGTGATGCGAACGCGTTGTGTTTGGGAGTGAAAATGCCTGATTGATGCAATGTAGCACAGAGTGTGGCACCTGTGCGTACTGCAGGGTCTGGTTCACCCTGGGTCAGTGAATCAACAAACGGGCACACTCTTGTGTTTGGTACTGTATGGAGCAGACGTTAAGTGAAGCGCTTTTCTTGGGAGAAAAGATAGGTACACTTGAGGTGAATCGTCTACTGACGAGGCACCGTAATGACGCTTGAGCATTTAAGGCTTACATCAAAACCTGATACATTCATTTTGTAATACAGGTGTGAAAGCCAGGCGGAGGCGGGTATCAACGCACTGTGTATACATCAGAGTTTGAAGAGGAGGCCTTAGCATTTCTGCAAAACACGCCCTCAACATGCTCGCGAAGTGTTGGGCAAGAAATGGCTGCAAGCCATTCGAAGGTCTGATGTGTGTGGAATGAAGATGATTTGCGGCCTTCCCGCCTTCAGAAAGCTCAAGCCCTTAACCCATTAGGTTTTCCACGTCGCACTGTCTTCTGCCAGTGGTTTTTGTAGAAGTGTGCCATTCAACCTGAGATCTCAAACTGTATCTCTTTTATGTATGGGGCATCTTTTACAAAGGAAGGTGTGTTCAACTGCTACAAGCAACACGTCTGTGCACGGGAAAACCCGCACGGCGCCTTTGTTCGTTAGTAGCCAAAAATGCTTCGTCATCAACGTTTAAGCTGGTTTGCTACGCGTTAATCTCACTGGTCTATGCATACTCCCCCGACAACTAAATGCAAACATATTTAACCTTCGTAAGGGAAACACTGCCAGAGTTGTTGGAACATGTCCCTCTCAGAGTGACTGCATGTGGTACCATCATGATCCTGGGCCTGCGCACTTTGCTCTTACGGCCCGAAATCATTTGGATGAGACTTCTGGTGAGAATTGGGTAGGGCGTGTTTGGTTGGTGGCATGATCTGCACATTGCCCCGACTTGGCGCCCATTGGGTTTTTCGTCAGAGATCACCTGAAATCTGTTGTTTACGAAACACTTATGAATACGAATGCAGAGCTGATAGCGTGAATTATGGCAACCTTCGATGCAATCCTCATTTTGCCAGGGGTGTTTGAAACGGTGCTACACTCATCCAGGAATCGAGCACGCTGTGCGTTCAAGCAGAATGGATTAATTTCGAGCAGTTTTTGTAACTGTTTGCAAACAAAGGTCATGAAAAGTCAATCCTACCTCTCTTTTACCTTGACGTTGGAATAAATTGAAAAAGTTGACCTGCAGACTAGCTACCATGTCCATTCGGATGGCAGGCTGTGTGCCTACCTTCCTGGCGGTGCGTGACGTTGTTAAATGACGGCTAGCGCCGAACGCTGGCGGATGTGGACGTTGGTTACTATCTGAATGTTACTTGTTATGACCCACTACACCAATCCTCTCATTTTATACAAGGGTTGGAACTTTAATAGTGGTAACTATTTATTTACAGCTCGTACAAAATAGATGCGTGTGCCAAAGTTTTAGTGACCTTCAAAGTAGTCACCAGCAATGTGTATAGCCCGTTGCCAGTTGTGTTGACAGTTCGAGCGGCGCGGTCTATTGCCCGACGAATTTGTATCAGTTCTGAAGCGAATCCAGTGAAGTGTTACATTCAGTTTAGAAATCGGGTTGAACTCACGAGGGTGAGCCGTGGTAAAAATTGCTGTTTTGAAGAGCGCGCCGCAGCGCGTAGTGTGAAGCAGTCGCCCTCCGTTTCTGGCGGTGGCGCCTCTGCGGCAGTCGCAGCTTTGGTGTCTACCTCTGGTCGGAAATGGGAAAGGTTGCCTGTTCACGCGCATTTAAGGGGCGCTATGAGCTCGCCAGGCGGACATCGGAGTCAGTCTGGGAGTCGGCGCAGTGAGTCGACAGAGTCAGTCGGAAGGCAGACACTCGCATGTTAGTTAGTCGGCTCTATGTCTCAGTCGCTGTTGGGTTGTGGACTGAGTCGGGTTCGTCGTTACTCCGCTGCTGGACGAGTTGGCAGTCAGCAGCAGGCAGGTCCGCACGGTGCAAGTACGTGCCGGGACCGTCGTCGACGCAGACGGAAGGCCGTTGGTCGATCGGTCGGGAGGCGACATGTGGTCTGCTGAGCACTGACACCAGTATCAGTCGGGAAGAGTTGGCAGCCAGCAACAGTCGGGTCCGTATGGTGTTAGTATTCGCCGGGACCGCTGTCGGCGAAAGCGGCCTGCCGTCGCTCGTTTGCTCTTCCGGCCGTCTTAGTCGACGACGTCCTGGATCCTCAGGATGAACACCATTTTCCGAGTCGGGATGTGGTTGGACCTTGTTGGTTCGTCGGAACTGAGCAGCGACGTAGTCTCCACAGCGCGAAGCCGGGTCGGGGCTTTTGGTGGCGGGGACGCGCTGTTGCATTTGGAGGCGCTAGCTGCGAGAGCGACTTTTCGCTTAATTCCGAAGCAGGATCCTCAAGTTGCGTAATTGGTTACTTCTTTCAAAAGGGAGCGGCAAGGTTCTCAGCCCGAAAGCACATACAGTGAAAAAATTTGTTTCTTTCTGCCTCTGAATAAATTGTAACTTGATATTTAGAGTGTGCTTTCTGATTACAATTTTAAATCTGTTTCTTTAGAAAAAACGCTTTTCGGAATAAAATTCCCATTTTTTAAAAGCAATTTGATTATGATTTCATCAGTTACTCCCTGGAAACTACTTCCACGCTCACATAGTGTGATTAGATGTGTTAATGTTCTTGACGAATCGCTAGTAAATAAGATAAATTCTTAAGAATAATCTTTGAAAATAAAATCACGGTTCAGAGGGCTTAAGTCAGGGGAGTGCAGTAGGTGGTATAGCACTTGGCAGGCCCATCGGTCAAACAAATCAGTAACAGCTTGCACTGTACGTGCTTGAGCATTGTCCTGCAAAATGATGGTGAGGTCCTGCAGAAAGTGTCATCACTTCTGTCTCTATGCTGTTCATTTTTTGGACACAACCTACGACGAACTTAGAGACAGAAGTAATGACACTTTCTGCGGGACCTGACCATCATTTTGCAGGACAATGCTCAACCACGTACAGTGCAAACTGTTACTGATTTGTTTGACTGCTATACCACCTACTGCACTCCCCTGACTTAAGCCCTCGTGAGTTCAACTCGATTTGTAAACTCAAGGAAACACTTTACGGCATTCGCTTCAGAACTGCTACAAATTCGTCGGGCAACAGACCGCGCTGCTCGAACTGTCAACACAGCTGGCACTGCTGCCGCTTCCGAATATTGTGGCTTAACGTGTCAAAGTCCCTAAAATGTTCACTTAACCTATAATAAGTCTTTATGTACTTTTCTGCCGGATCTCTGCTTTGAGCAACTATAAATAAAACATAATTATTATACACAATTATAAATAACACGTAATTATTATAAAAAACTATGCTGTTCTTTTTTTGAAAAGCACTCGTAAGAAAACACATGAAACGTTCTTGCAAACTGACGGCAGGCTACACATCGAATAAGGTGTCCAGCGTACAGATACTTTCAGACATGTTTACCAACACTACAACGAAAAATCGCTTGAATCGGAATAGTGCAATCGCCAAATTACGAAATTCCCGATACTTTTTGAATACTTCTCACAACGAAGTGCAGAAAAGGAACACGTCAGTCAAAGTAATTGAAGCTAGGTAATGTTGTCCGCAGCCCAAAGCGAATGGATAGCGGCCGGAGCACTTGGACTTTTGCCGACTTCTGCCGGTTCAGGAGTAGGAAGTGGTCTGCCAACTTGAAGTTAATACACTGTAGCTCCTGGGCGTCGTTGAACGAAAGGACGAGGTAACGCCTTCTGCCCGGAAATGCTCTGCCCGCAGCCGGTACGCTAGTACGGTGAGTGTGCAGTGAGCAGGTGCGGTGCGGTGTGCTGCAGGAGCACGCGGACGTGGAGGTGGAGGAGGCGTGGGCGGTGGCGCTGTCGTGGCTGCTGGGCGCCACGCAGTACGCGTCCCTGTGCCGCGGCCCGCTGCTCGCCGCCGCGCTCGCCGCCGGCCCGCAGTTCCGGCGCGCCGTGCGGGCCGCCCTCGCGCCCCGCCCCAGGCTGGCCCCGGGCCCGGACAACCACGTCCTGCTGTGAGTACCCGACGTCCGCTCCGCTAAAGCACGTCCACCGCGAAGAACGGCGTCTGCAGTAAAAGCGAAACACTCCTAAAGACTTGAAATTACCACCTCTTCTAAAACACTTCCGACACTTTCGAATACTTCACAAATAATGTCAATTCCACACCCCAGTCTACCAAACCTATTAACAATGTTACATTTTCCCATAAACTAACCAACATAAATCTTAATAAAAACCACCGCAGCTCTACTTCGAGTACGAAGCCACTACTTTCGATGTAAATGAACATCTTCAGGAGACAACGGAAATTGACCAGCAGACTTGTATCGGTTGGTTGTAATTAAAGTGCAGGTAGTCAAGGACGTCCAATGTGGGCTGTAATGAAACTTGGTACGTATGCTAATGCGGTAATGAGGGAACCGACTTAAGCAGGAAAATAAATGAGTTCCAATTTCGACCACCAGGTGCAAATCCGGCGCTGTACGGCATCTCGTCGATGTCTACAGTGCTCTTACTGAACAAATTATGTAAGCGGCAGATAATAATAAAATCTACATTATACCTGTGGTGTCACCGCAAGGCACCACACTTGCTAGGTTGTACGTTTCAAATCGGCCGCGGTCCGTCAGTACACATCGGACCCGCGAATCGCCATTGTCGACGCTAGCAGACGGAGCGCCGCCACTCGGCTGGTCTTGCTAGACAAGCTAGCGCACTGCCCAGTTCTACAGCCGACTTGAATAGGAGTGGTACACTTGTTATAGCTTCAGAGATCTCGTGTGCAGAGACGCTAGTTAGCATCGCCTTCAGCTAAGTCAGTAGCTACGACCTAGCCAGGCGCCACGTACAGTTCATGCATTGACAGTTGATCTATATGTGTGAAGAAGTATTCGCAGTTCAGTCTATAACTACACTTGTAAAGATTATTGTACAATGTCAAGATCGACGTTCACCGCTTATGCTGAGTTAAAGCTAAGTATTTAATTGTATTCCTGTCTACTAACTTTGTAACCACCTAAGATGTTCCAGATACATCCCGTCAAGTATAGTTCATTGATGCTCACGTCAGCCTACGTGATCAACGCGTGCAGGTAATGGCCACACCTCGTGATCAGAGTAAGAGTCAAATTGCGTGACTCAGCCGAGTCACCCTTTTTCCATGAGGCCCATAGTTCCGCTTCATACATAACAATACCTTTCTCAGTTACTTCGCTGTTTCTGCCCACGCTCCATTCCTAATCCATTACATATGGAAATATTCATGCGTCTTTCTTGCATTCACTTCGCCAGGTTTGCACCTGCTGGCCAAAATAGCAACTAATTACCTTCCAGTCTACATCAGTTTAGCATTAACGCATCACAATATCTACCAACTATCGCTGCCACACGATAGTTACATCCCACGCTATATACCTGTGAGTAACTCAATGGCACCGACCGACCGCCCTGTCATCCTCAGCCGACGGCGCTATTGGATACGCATATGGAGGGGCACGTGGTCAGCACACCGCTCTCCCCGTCGTCGTCAGTTTCCGCGTCCGGAGCCACTACTTTTGAATCAAGTAGCTTCTCACAGCATTAAGCGGACCCAGACCGTCAGCCATTCAAGAGCTAGCTTAATACGGCACCGTTTAACTTCGGTGATATCACTGGAACTGCTGTTACCACTGCGGCAAGGCCGTTGGCGTGCCTGTGAATAGCCGCACTTTAATTGTAACCACCCGGTGTTTCACGCTGGAAGAATGTGCACATATCTCTGTTACAACATTAAATTTTCCGCTTCTAAAATTTTGAAGACAGGTTTCAAATTACATAACAATTATCTTCTGGTAAACCTTCCGCAATGTAAGGTCGTGGTCCATGAAACTCTTCAGCTCCTAAGGTTTCGTCCAGAGCTGCGCTGGACATCTTCAGAGGGGTGTTTCTCCTCCGGTGAGTCTTGCCGACTGACGGGTCGGACGTCTGAGAGCGACTTATATATCGTAGAAAGTGGGAGTGACCAGAGTTACACGTGATATGCAGAGATAATCTTTGTCAGAGATAAAACTTAACTATCGATCGTAATCTCGTCACGGATAAAACTGTCTAGCAATTCTGTAGTGCTACTGTCCAAATATCACTAAGTTTCATGGTCTCTTCTTTCCGATTAAAATTATCCCCATGTTTATATATTTCAATTGCTTCTCTACAAAGCCGTGAGTAATAGTTCGTCGTCGTAGACAAAATTTTTGTTTCGGAAAACTTCACTTGATGATTTCCTGGTTGAAAAGCGTGTTCTGCTACAGCCGATTTATCTGTTTTTCCTAATCGGCAAAGACTTCTGTGTTCTTTTAACCGTGTACTTACGCTTCTTTTTGTTGTTCCAACATAAACTTTATCACATGTACACGGAATTTTATATACGCCACTGGCTGATAGAGGAGCGCGTTTATCTTTTACAGACCGAAGAACATGACAAATTTTCTTCGTTGGTCTAAAAACAGGTCTAATATCATGTTTACTTAAAATCTTTCCAATCTGATCCGTTACTTTCTTTATAAAAGGGAGAGAGACTGTATTCTTCCATCGTTTTTCGGACATGTCCTTAAGCTTTTTGTTGTTTGGGTGCAGAATTCTGCTTACTTCTTTCTTTGAGTAGCCATTTTTCTCAAAAGCGTGCTTCAGATGTTTTAATTCGTCGTCTAGATACTCCGGCGTGCAAATCCGTCTGGCTCTGTCAACGAGACTTGTAATCACACCTCTCTTTTGTTTTGGATGGTGGTTAGAGTTTTTATGTAAGTATCTGTCTGTGTGCGTTATTTTTCTAAAAATCTGTTGTTTCAATCTTCCATTCGTCTGTCTCATAACTAAAACATTCAAAAACGGTATTTTGTTATCATTTTCTCTCTCCATGGTAAACTGGATTCTTGGATATATATTATGAGTCAGACGGATGGAAGATTGAAACAACAGATTTTTAGAAAAATAACGCACACAGACAGATACTTACATAAAAACTCTAACCACCATCCAAAACAAAAGAGAGGTGTGATTACAAGTCTCGTTGACAGAGCCAGACGGATTTGTACGCCGGAGTATCTAGACGACGAATTAAAACATCTGAAGCACGCTTTTGAGAAAAATGGCTACTCAAAGAAAGAAGTAAGCAGAATTCTGCACCCAAACAACAAAAAGCTTAAGGACATGTCCGAAAAACGAAGGAAGAATACAGTCTCTCTCCCTTTTATAAGGAAAGTAACGGATCAGATCGGAAAGATTTTAAGTAAACATGATGTTAGACCTGTTGTTAGACCAACGAAGAAAATTTGTCATGTTCTTCGGTCTGTAAAAGATAAACGCGCTCCTCTATCAGCCAGTGGCGTATATAAAATTCCGTGTACATGTGGTAAAGTTTATATTGGA
The DNA here is from genome assembly GCF_023864345.2 of Schistocerca serialis cubense. Lineage (NCBI taxonomy): Eukaryota > Metazoa > Arthropoda > Insecta > Orthoptera > Acrididae > Schistocerca > Schistocerca serialis. Next base: position 464,371,227 of record NC_064639.1, read on the forward strand.
ACAACAAAAAGAATCGTAAATACACTGTTAAAAGAACACAGAAGTCTCTGCCGATTAGGAAAAACAGATAAATCGCTGTAGCAGAACACGCTTTTCAACCAGGAAATCATCAAGTGAAGTTTTCCGAAACAAAAATTTTATCTACGACGACGAACTATTACTCACGGCTTTGTAGAGAAGCAATTGAAATATATAAACATAGGGATAATTTTAATCGGAAAGAAGAGACCATGAAACTTAGTGATATTTGGACAGTAGCACTACAGAATTGCTAAACAGTTTTATCCGTGACGAGATTACGATCGATAGTTAAGTTTTATCTCTGACAAAGATTATCTCTGCATATCACGTGTAACTCTGGTCACTCCCACTTTCTACGATATATAAGTCGCTCTCAGACGTCCGACCCGTCAGTCGGCAAGACTCACCGGAGGAGAAACACCCATCTGAAGATGTCCAGCGCAGTTCTGGACGAAACGTTAGGAGCTGAAGAGTTTCATGGACCACGACCTTACATCCCGGAAGGTTTACCAGAAGAAACGTCATCCGGTCGTGAAAGCTTTCATACTATACATAACAATTCTTCCTGAAATTCTCCTAACACAGTGATGTTGTCCACATAATTCACATCGTATGGAGCTTTCCTGATTAACACTTTCGCTGTCGGACCTGAATCGCCCAATCCTGTGTACCAGGCAGAGGCCTTTTTCAGGTGTTTGTAATTGCTAGACTCATGACCTGTGAAGTTAATTTTTTCATTATCATACCAGCTACGGCACTTATATAGTAGTTATGCACATCCTTCAATAACAAATGAAGACTCCTTACAGTATTTCAGACCAATGGCATTTAGCCGCGTGGAGTAACCGCGTGGTCTGAGGCGCCTTCTCACGATCCGCGCGGCCCTCTCCGTCGGAAGTTCGAGTCCTCTCTCGGGCATGGGTGTGTGTGTGTGTTGTCCTTAACATAAGTTAGTTTACGTTAGATTAAGTAGTGCGTATGCTTAGGGACCGATGACCTCAGCAGTTTGGTCCCACAAGACCTTACCAGAAACTTCCAAACTCCCAAACCAATGGCATTCATTTTTTGGAAGAATAGAGCAAAACTAATATAAATGCGGAATATTTATTAACTCAACACGTTGGTTTACAAATTCACAGCAGATATAACTACATACTAGAATTAATTAATGTGTTATATACTTCACTTTACATGTGTAAATAATGAAACACCAGTCCAAGCACGTCAGCTTTTAATTCGGGCAACCCTTACAGTTTGTGATGACTTGCTTTGATTCCTTCAAAGCTTCAGCGCGTCCAAATTAGTGAGTGTATCGTTGGTAATATGATGTGCACCTATTCTTCTTGCTGCCAGTCTTTTGTGTGGCATGGTTCCCTGAACTTGACGTTCCTGGTGTTCCTGCTGGTCCTGGTACATCTTCCGGGTTTCCAGTGTTTATCAGTGCAAACGCAACTGTTCTTGAAATTCAGTTACGTGCACATTTTTGTCAGTTACTTGCTTGTAGACAACATGAGTATTGCCAACTGCCGTATTTGTGTGCAGCTCGAATGCGATCTTGCGGTAACTCTTCACACCTCTTCGTAAAGTGGACGCATTAGATGCTATTTTATCTGACACGTCTATGAAGGATTTTGCTTAACTATATTCCAAAAGTCTGGATTTTTTTGTGGTTCCTCCTTCTCTTGAGGTGGTTGCTACCAATTCTGGTACATCTTTAGTGGTCAGAAACAATACCTCTCTCTTGTCCTTTCATTTTCCTATAAAAAATTTGTGTTGCTCTGCTTGCATAGCATTTCACTTTTCTTGATCTTTCCTTTCGCTACAGTCGCTGGATTGCACTTTCTGTTATTCCTCACTATAGCGACGAGATGGGTTGAATGTTCGTTCAACTTACGAGCTAAGGCGACGCTTGTATAGTAATTATCGACGTACGGAGTGCGTCTGGCATTCAACAAGGGACCCATTAACTACATCGCTACACTGGAGGAGATGTCGTGATCTGTGGAGCATTCTCGGTTCCCGTGCACACTTTCGTATTCCACACACAGTTTGAATAGCTTGAGACCATTATTTATAACGTTCCGCAGGAATATATTGGCGAAGCCCCAGCCCTCCTTTAAACCCCACCATGGTATCACCAATGCACACTTTCTCACCAGGACGATACACTTCTTGAAACGTATCGTTCAGTAGATTAACTAATGGTGAAATGATAAAATTTTGTACAGTTTGTCTTTGCATGTACCAGAATTGTTCAAAAATGTAGCATATTCAAAAGGGCCTCAAACCTGTTACGGGGTGAAGCTTTACGTACTTGATTTTTGTACAGTATATTCCATGACCAATATTTATGAAGTGTCAGTTTTGATCCAAACCAATCCACAGAACGAATAAATAAAAAACTTTTAAAAAGCCCGCAGGATTTCTTCGTTATTTGCATCTACCCATTGTTGTAATCTGCTGTGTTCTGTACGTTTTTCGTTGACAATACTGTCAATAATTCGTTGCTCGGCATAAAGATTCGTCTCAGTGACAATCATTTCCAAAACTTGGTCATCAAAACACAATCGGTAAAAATGCAGTTCGTCGCGTCTTCACATGATCCACAATTCCCTCATTACAAGTTGTGGTAAAATCTCTCGTATTTACAGTTGCATCGTGCCAAGTAACTTCTGAGGCGTCTCTATGAGGCACAGTTGCTGATTCCCTAACAGTTGTTCTTTTTCTTATTCTCGGTCCCCCTGCATCGAAATATTCAGAATCACTACCGGACCTTTCAGGAGAGTATTCTGGACCATCACCGCTGGCTATATCGCCAAAGAAACGGATCTTGCGCTCACTGAATTCCTTAACCCGCAATTCGCTGCGTATCGGACATTGTCACAAGCTCACAAGAAATTAACATCAAACCTACAAGGAAACACGACTTCAAACACAAATAAAATCTAGTAACGTCACTGCGCGAGTTATCGCGAGTGTAGCCAGAGATAGTAAACACAAGGAAACAGTTGACAACAGGGCAAATTACAAAAGTCAACTCTCACACTATTCGTCAACGAAATTCGGAACCAAACGTGCACGGGCTCTCCAGGAGGCCAGGGCAACAATAAAAGCATTTGAAATCATTGTAGCTTCTTATGCACACGGCCTGGAATGTATGTATCAATTTGATGCAGATGGCCTGCTACGGAAGTCACCTTGTATATCAATTTCATACGCACGACAGCCAAAGTGTTAATTGTGCTAAGTATCGCTGGAACAAACTCGGTGCACTGGCAGTCGCAAATGGTAGACCAAGCGGAGTATTTATAACCACAAATCTATGTTTTTTCGTCCAAAGGGAATTGTAAATAAACCTCCTTGACATCAAGTTTTGCTAAGCATACTCTGGCAGCTAATTGAGACATCAGTTCTTCCGGTTTCGGAACTGGATAAGAATCAGTGATGGATTCTGCTCTGACTGTCGCTTTGAAATCCCAACAGATCCGTGGTGTACTTTTAGTTTCTGTACAACCACAGTTCTAAGCGACCAAGTACCTGTTTCACTGTATCCTTTAAACAAATAGAATGTTTCGTAATTTGCAAAATTTTGGTACAGATTTCGACTTCAACGTGATGTGTACCTTTTCAATGCTACTTAATGCTTCAGAAAAAATATTATCCATTACAGCAGCAGATTTTTAACTTTTCGTTCGGAACGTCAGTATGAATCTGGTTCTCTCCATCACGAAATGGGAAGCCCGCATCTCGTGGTCGTGCGGTAGCATTCTCGCTTCCCACGCCCGGGTTCCCGGGTTCGATTCCCGGCGGGGTCAGGGATTTTCTCTGCCTCGTGATGGCTGGGTGTTGTGTGCTGTCCTTAGGTTAGTTAGGTTTAAGTAGTTCTAAGTTCTAGGGGACTGATGACCATAGATGTTAAGTCCCATAGTGCTCAGAGCCATTTGAACCATTTTGAAACGAAATGGGAAGCGTAGTGCATTGAACAGTATAAGGCCGACCAAATTTCTTGCATTGTCTGAATTGACAATTACGAATCTTGCTTGTCTGATAAATCGCTCGATCTTTGAGAGGAATTTGATGGTAGTTGTTCCTAAACAGCGTACTCTGAAAATTATTTAATTTCGGCGATCCTAATTTCTTGTACATGCGTATATTAACTAACGAAATTGACGAGCCTGTGTCAGTTCGAAATTTTAATGACCCTTTGTTAACGCTATGTTGCTAAATCCTCGTAAAATTTACGACTGCAGTAGGTTATAAAATAGGACATTTTGTACCTAGCTTGGCATGTAACATACAAAGGGAGATCTAATAATTATAACTACCTAATGCACAACCTATAAATTATGTCTTCCTTTGAATAAAGTTTGGAGCGTATTATTTACGATGGTTTAGTAGCCATGTAATATCCTTCCCTCCTTCTCCTAGGGTTAACTCTAAGAGCCACTGATAAAGCCTTGTTATTTACGGAGAAGATTACCCTCACGTAATGTTTTGCTGTAAAAGTTTATTGATTTTTTCTTGTTTGTTGTGAACATCATTTGCACATTTGTTATGAATCATTTTTGTGTGCCTGAATGTCTTATTACATTGCCTGAGGTGCTTCTTCCCGTACGCTTCTTATTTGAGACCTACCTTGTGACAAAAATTGCATATTGCGTTTCAAAACAATCAATATCCTGGCTTGTGCTTAACTCCACAGTATGAAAAAAATTTAATTCTGCAGTGGGGAGTCTATTTACAGACTCGTTCCCTGGTAGTATTTGCATGTCTTGTGATTTCCGGGGATTGCCGTGATGATTGCATGACCATGCTTGCTGCTGATCCATCGTAGACACATTAGTGCTGCGCACTGTAGCACATCAGATGATATTAGCTCATGTGTCCAAATTAATACCAGATAGCCTTGTAAACCAGGCTTAGTTAAGCTCAGTAGGTCTTTCTTTAATTTAGTATCTGGCTAGTGAGTGATAAGCATATCGTGAATGAGAGAATCTGCATATGACTTTCTACACTAACAATTCTCGTACTCAGATTTACAATATCTAGTAAGCCATGTCAGCCACTATTTGTAACCTAGATTCGATTTTGTGAAACAAAATGTGTACCTGGCTGCCGCAACATGCACTTGTGAGTCAAAATAGGATAAGACGGGAAATATACAATATGCATAGAGCCAAGAGGGAACAACAAGAGTGCAAGACCAAGAACGACGCGCTCGGATTAAAAACGGTGTAAGACAGGGGTGTAACCTTTCGTACTGTTCAGTTTATATATCGAAGAAGCAATGACGGAAATAAAAGAAAGGTTCAAAAGTGGTACTAAAAACCAAGGTGAAAGGATGTCAGTGTTAAGGTTCGCTGATGACATTGCTATCCTCAATGAAAGTGAGGAAGAATTAAAGGATCTGTTGAACGTAATGAACAGTGTAATGAGTATAGAATGTAGATTGAGAGTAAATCGAAGAAAAATGAAAGTAATGGGAAGTAACAGAAATGAGAACAACGAGAAACTTAATATCGGTATTGGTTGGGGGGGGGGGGGAGGGGGTTGTTTTGGGGAAGGAGACCAGACAGCGAGGTCATCGGTCTCATCGGATTAGGAAAGGACGGGGAAGGAAGTCGGCCGTGCCCTTTGAAAGGAACCATCCCGGCATTTGCCTGGAGCGATTTAGGGAAATCACGGAAAACCTAAATCAGGATGGCCGGACGCGGGATTGAACCGTCGTCCTCCCGAATGCGAGTCCAGTGTTTAACCACTGCGCCACCTCGCTCGGTGTATCGGTATTGGTGATCACAAAGTAGATGAAGTTAAGGAATTCTGCTACCTAGGCAGCAAAGTACCACATGAGAGCTGGAGTAACGAGGACGTAAAAAGCAGACTAGCACTGGCAAAAAGGGTAGTCCTGGCCTTAATTTGAGGAAGAAATTTCTGAGAATGTACGTCTGGAGAACACCATTGTATGGCAGTGAAACGTGGACTGTGGGAAAACCGGAACAGAAGACAATCGAAACTACAGAAGAATGTTGAAAATTGGGTGGACTGATAAGGTAGGGAAGGAGTCGTTTCTCCGCAGAATCGGTGAGGGAAGGAATTCATGGAAAACACTGACACGCAGAAGGGTCAGACTGGTAGACCATCTGTTAAGAATAACTTTCATGTTACTAGAGGGAACCAATAGGATAAAAACTGTAGAGGAAGACAGAGAGTGGAATACATCCAGCAAATAATCGAGGACGTAGGTTGCAAGTGCTACAGGCACAGGAGAGGCATTCGTAGCTTGTCGCATCAAATCAGTCAGAAGAATAAAAAAATGTAATTCTCCTAAATTTCAGAATATGAAACAGACAATTGATTTATTTCTGTACACAATTTCTAAACTAGTTTGACAACGTCTGGCTCTGTATTTGCAATGAGAGAAGTTTTGTACTCTGCATCACTTGATAGTTGGTGGATGACAAAATGTTCTTCCATTCTTAAAATACAGGGTGTCCAAGGACAAATGGTCAATATTCAGGGATATGACATGAAACAATCATCGAAGCAAAGAAGTCTAGTAAACATGGTCTCTAAAACGCGTACCTTAAGAGTTAAGAGCACTTGTTCATCTTCTACTGAACAACTGCTCATAGATCTTAAGTCAGGCGTCATAGAACCCATATTTACTGGATAATATTTTTCTCGTTTTGGTCCACACTACCTCCTCCCAAAATATGGATATCAAAGAGCTTGCGGTAGAAGAGATTTGTTTTACAGTATCGAAGATGAAGAAGTACTCACAGCTGTTAAGGTACGTATTTTAGAGCCCATTTTTACTAGATTTCCTTACTTCGAATGTTCATTCCCATCATATACCTGAAGATTGACCATTCCTCCTGGCACACCCTGTCTAATTTGACCACGCTTCTATTTTCTGGTCAAACGCCGGAAATGGTGGTGCTAGCATCTTAAGAATTCCTTGACCATGTTTCTTGTCTTCGTCCCGTTTGGTCAGACATACCACCAACATGTCTTGGATAGCTATTGAAGTATTAGTACGAGGCCTATTCGGAAAGTAAGGTCCGATCCGTCGCAAAATGGAAAGCACTGTGAAAATCAAAAATGTTTTATTTGCAACAGTTAGCTACACCTTCCTGCTACTTCTCTACATAGTCACCACTCCGATTTATACATCTGTCGTAGCGTTGTACCAACTTTTCAATACCCTGCCTGTGCTTCCTGCCAATTCTCAACGCTGATCTACAGTTCGTTGTCTGTGCCAGAACGTTATCTTTATAGCTAGCGGTTCATGTGAGCAGAGATGAAACTCAGGGGGAGTCAATTACGGGCTCTATTGTGGGTGACCAAACACTTACCATCGAAAACGCTGCAGAAGCATCTTCATTGCCCCCTCAGAGTGCGGCCGAGAATTGTCATGCAGAAAAAAACGTATGAGAGTTATGTTATGTGGGCTGCATGACATCAGGCGGAATCTCTCATGTGGCCCTCATACTTGGCTGGAGACACTATTGCTTTAAGCACCTTTACGTGCTCACTGTGCGCTCAGAACTGAAAAGAGCGACGTGACGCAATCGACGGGTATACTAGAGACACTGCTCAACACGTCTGTGCAAAGTTTCATTGGATTTTCACTGAGGTTTCCATTTCGCACCCCATTGGACCTTACTTTCCGAATATCCCTCGTACTATCGACTGTAACAATTCGGATTGAACCATGTCTGAAAAATACAACTCAGAACAGTGTACTAAATTTTTTAAATTTTTCCTGTAGATCAAGCAGAGTTTGCAGTCCACAAATAGTTTTAAAGAGTGATAAAGAAATATAAATACTGCGCTGACGCTGATGTGTTGCCACAAAAAAACTTTTCATATAATACCTGGCACTCCCAAAACTGATCATAGCCAATGAAAATTCTTTTTGTTATTTATGTGTTGTAAATTGCAGTGAATTTTTTAGAAACCTGTTTTGCACTCATCATGTGTGGTGGAACTTAGCCTGGCCGTCCACTGGGGCCGTATTCATCCGACTAACAGGTTGTCGGGATGGTCGTACGACTTTGGCCGACCAACGAAGGTCGTCCAGTGCAGGCGAGCAACATTCGACTCACGGCTGGCAACTGAACTGAAGACTTACCTGATGGCAGCATTCCCGGACTGAAAACTTGGACCAATGCAGACTATTCGCAACAAGTGTCTTTCTGAGGCTTGACAAGGGATGCGATGTGCGTCTGGAACAATGACTTGTAAACGCATATTGCTGCGAAGTAGAACTGAAATCGATAAGTCTGCTTGAGATTATAGTCAAATGTATATGCTTATAACACAAAATCATAACTGAAAAAGAGGGGGAAGAGCCAGCAGCTGCGTTCTCGTGACAACGAACGCAATCCATAAAAACATCTACGCTTCTATCAGTGTGAACCATGATGTCAGCACAAGGTATTCCATCTGAGATAAATTCACGAAGTTTATTTACGCAGGAGAAGTGCACGAATGAAAGTAGTTTGAGTATATTACAGAATTACATGGGATGAACGAATGGTTGAAAGTCTTCTCAATTTCATTTTAAAATACAGTTTCTAGAACTTTTTTTAACCAATGTTATTGAACGTATATTGTACGTCACGTACCACAAGCTGACTAAATGTGATAGGACTTATTGTTTCACTATGATTAGCGTTTACACTTAGATTCTACAGCCGGCCGAAGTGGCCGTGCGGTTAAAGGCGTTGCAGTCTGGAACCGCAGGACCGCTACGGTCGCAGGTTCGAATCCTGCCTCGGGCATGGATGTTTGTGATGTCCTTAGGTTAGTTAGGTTTAACTAGTTCTAAGTTCTAGGGGACTAATGACCTCAGCAGTTGAGTCCCGTAGTGCTCAGAGCACTTAGATTCCACACTCATATCCCCAGCAAATGTCAACCACAGTTTCCTCTGTAACTCGCGGTGGTGATATCTCTTGTCCCGCATATCGCACAGTGACCTGTTGTCATTCACGTGACTTATAACCTCTACGTCCGTAATTGGCAATTAAGTACAGAAAACATCCAGACACAGGCAACAATAGACCCTCGCTTGCAGCTGCTACGTCCGACTACTTCTGACTAATCCCGTTTCACTGAGAGGCGTCCGTCAGCCGGCCGTGTTCATCGTGTGCAGTGGACGCGTGCCGCTGCCCCAACTTGTCCTGGGATTAGTCGGTGGTGTATACCACCACCCAACTCGTCGGACGAAACGGTTCCAGTAGATGCTTAACCTAATCCTTAAATTCGTACAGCCTCGTCGCCATTTTTGGGTGTTGTGTTCTCCACTGATGCCTAACACACAAGCTACTAGGAAGTGAACCCTGTACCGCAGAAAACTCGTTCCTTGTACAGGCTAGCTAGGTTACACGCTAGCAACTGATGTGATCACAGGCCGTTTATATGTAAAACGCGAGAAATATGGGGAACATAAAATGAAAAATGTAATTATAATTTATTAACGTAAGATATCCTTGTATATTCAGCTTTGAGTGACGTATGCTGTGTGGTACTTTGGTTGAAGTTCTACACGCCATTCACAGAGAAAGGAAACTGTCAAATCAATGGCAGGTCAGTCTCGACTGGTGTGACTAATAGTTATTGTTCAGGCTCTGAATATGAGAATGTACTTTGGCACTGTGCGTTTGCTTTCCGTTTACAGTTTACAGTGGCCGGCTATAGCGGCGGGCACCGATTCTCTGTCTCGGCTGACGATAACTGTGGACTGGAACTGTTGCTGGCAATGAACAGGAGCCGTCGGCAACTGCAACTGTTCCACTGCTCGCAAACAGCCGAGCGTGGTTGCGCGTCCGCTCTCAGCCACAAAGGGGCTGAAGGATGAGTAATTTCTGGTGGCTGATCTGGTGGCTGATCTGTGTACCACATGATTGCGCACACAGCAGGGTAAACGCCGTGTTTCTTCACTTCAGACAAGCATGTTATTCAATGAACCACACCAACGATTATTAACGAAAGTGTGATCATATGGAATATAAACTATAATTTGTGACGTATTGACATTTCTTGGTAGGGAGGTTATAGATGGAGAGTAATTGGTATATGTAGAAGTACAAGAGCGTTCAAAAATTTGAAAACACCTCGTGAAATGTGCGCTTGAACATAGTCGGAGATGACAGCCAAGGCCCCAGGTTGCGCTGTTGTATTTGACCACGAATGGTGCCTGTGCAGTTTCCTCGACATGTTGCAAGTGTCAGTCATGTTCAGAACAGTGATATGTGTCGTTGTGGGAGAATTATATATGAGTTCAGTGCATTCGAACGTCGGTAGATTGATGATCCTGGTAGGGTTGGTGCTTTCGTAACTAAGGGAGCCAAAGTGTTTGGTGTTTCAAGAAGCACCTACACAAAGGGAAAATGGAAATACATCATCCGCTAAGTCACAACACGGACGAAAGTGTGAGTTGAGTTATCGTGACAGATGGTCATTGAAGAGTATTTTGATGAAAAATAAAAGGACAACATCTAGAAAAGGCACTGCAGAATTGAATGTCGCACTCGCGAACCCTGTCAGCAGCAAAACGACAAGAAGGGAGCTCCATAAGCAGGAAACTGCAGGACGACCTGTAATTCCAAAATCACTCATCTCACGCAAATTCCCATAGAAGAAAAAGGTGGTGCCGAAGCCATAAAACCTGGCCTGTGGAGCAATGGAAGACAGCCTCTCTCACATTGTTTCCAACATGCGGCTGAGTTTACGTCCCAGGAGTGAAACATAGCGGCGGTGCTCTGATGTTTTGGACAGCCATGTTGAGGTATTCCATGGGCCTCACGGCTACCCTGCAAAGTGCCACTATCGCCAAGGATTATGTGACACATTTTGGCTGAGCAGATGCATCCCATGGTACAATGTCTCTTCTCGAATGGTGATGCGGTATTCCAAGACGACACAGCCCCTGTTCACACAGATCGCATCGTCCAGAACTGATTTTGAGAGCGAGGCGATGAATTGACGCATCTCCTCTGGTCTTCACAGTCACCAGATCTCAATATCATTGAACCGTTGTGGTCTACTTTGGAGACAAGGGTATGTTATTCTTATCCACCTCCATCGTTTTTACCTGAACTTACCATTGTTTTGCAGGAAAAATGGTACAAGATTCCCTTCGAAACCATTTAGGTCGTGTATTTATGCATTCTGGGATGACTGGAAGCTGTTTTGCATGCCAACGGTTTTCCTACACCGCATTAGGCACGGTAACATGTTGTGTTTGTGGTGTTTCCACATTTTTGTACACCCCCTGTAATTTCAGGCGTTCCACAGGGAAGTCTGTTGGAACACTTGGTTTTTATGTTGGGTGTTGTCGAATGTGCAAAGAATACTAATAGTATCACAGACTTTTCAAAGATGATGTAGTTATCTAAGCAAAATACTGATGAAGAGAGGTGCAAAAATATTCAATCACATTTTGATAAACATTTCAAAGTAGTGAAAGATTGTCAACGAGCCAGACATGTGCACAAATGTAAAATCATGCGTTTCACAAAAAGGAAAAACTGGATATCGTATGACTGCAATATCACTGATTCACAAGCAGAGTCAGACAGATCCTAGAAATGCCTAGATGTGACAATTTATGGGGATATGAAATCGAATGATCGCATAGGCTCAGTCGTAAGTAAGGCACATAACAGGCTTCAGTTCACTGTCAGCATTCTGGGGGTATGCACCCGACAAAGGAGACTGTTTACAAAAAATGGTTCAAATGGCTCTGGGCAGTATGAGACTTAACATCGGAGGTCATCAGTCCCCTAGAACATAGAACTACTTAAACCTAACCAACCTAAGGGCATCACACACATCCGTGCCCGAGGCAGGATTCGAACCAGCGACCGTAGCGGTCGCGCGGTTCCAGACTGAAGCGCCTAGAACCACTCGGCCACACCGGCCGGCAGACAAACAAATCACTTGTTTGTGTCATCTTACAACACTGCTCAAGTATGTGGAATTCATAGGACTAACAGAGGACTGTCTAAACAGAAGGGTGGCACGAATGGTCACAGTTTTGTATGACTCAGAGAAAACCATCACGGAAATGTTGAGAAACCAGAACTGGAAGACTCTCGATGATACACGCAAATTATCCAGAAAAAGACTACTAACAAAATTTCAAGAACCAGTATCACGTGAAGCATACAGGAACATTTTCCAGCCCCCAACTGATCCGTGAAGACAAAATTAGACTGATTATAGCACATACAGAAGAGTTTATGCAGTCAGTCTTCCTCTAGTCTAGACGCGACTGGAGTGGTGAGAAACCCTGTCATGTGGTTCCGTCCTAAGTACACTCTTTGCAGAGTATGTATGAAGCTGCGGATGTAGATAATGAAAATGACACATGTCTCGTAGTGCCACGTGGATGATACTTTAAGGAGAGTTTATGTATCTACATCATCTCTAACGTGTGCAAGGTCTTCTGCCAGCCAATAACCACTCATGAGAGAACTAATACCTCCACTAAATCGTATCCGTTGATTGTGTCTTCCGGCTCGTTCACACACTGAGGCAATATATGAGAGAGACAGAATAAAAAAAGTCACAAACCATTCTAGTCGATAAAAGAAAATCCCGATGTAAAAGTTCAGGATAGACATCAGATTCGAATTGTAGGTGACTGTCTTTATGTCCATATAATCTTAGAGGAACTGTCTACAAGAATTTTATTGTTAAATACTTTCTGCAGGATGGTCTCTTACAAATAAAAGGAAGCATGTGGTTAATACATAATACACTAAGATGACAAAAGCCATGGGATAGAGATATGCATTTATATGGCGGTAATATCGATTACACAAAGCATAAAAGGTCAGTGCATTGGCGGAACTGTCATTTGTACTAAGCTGATTCACGTGAAAAGGTTTCCGACGGGACTATGGCAGCATGATGGGAATTAACAGACTCTGAACGCGGAGTGGCAGTTGGAGATAGATGCGAGGGACATCCCATTTCGGCAATCGTAGGAAATTCAATACTCCGAGATTCAGTGTCAAGAGTGTGCCGAGAATACTATACTACATTTCAGGTATTACCCCTCACCACGGACAACGCAATGACCAAGGGTCTTCACTTAACGACCGAGAGCAGCGGCGTTTGCGTAGAGTCGTCAGCGTAATTAGACAAGCGTGAAATAAACGCAGAAATCAACGTCGGACATACGACGAACGTATCCATTAGGAAAATAAGGTGAAATTCGGCATTAATGGGCTATGGCAGCAGACGACCGACGCGAGTCCCTTTGGTAAAAGCACGACATGGCTTGCAACGTCTCTCTTGGACCTCGTGACCATATCGGTTGTACCCCAGACGACTGGAACACCGTGTAGTGGTCAAATGAGTCCCAGTCTCAGGTGGTAAGAGCTGGTGGTAGAGTTCGAGTATGGCGCAGGCCCCACGAGGGCATGGGCCCAAGTTGTCAACAAGGCACTGTGTTAGCTGTATTTTTTTTTTTTTTTTTGTCATCAGTCTACTGACTGGTTTGATGCGGCCCGCCACGAATTCCTTTCCTGTGCTAACCTCTTCATCTCAGAGTAGCACTTGCAACCTACGTCCTCAATTATTTGCTTGACATATTCGAATCTCTGTCTTCCTCTACAGTTTTTGCCCTCTACAGCTCCCTCTAGTACCATGGAAGTCATTCCCTCATGTCTTAGCAGATGTCCTATCATCCTGTCCCTTCTCCTTATCAGTGTTTTCCACATATTCCTTTCCTCTCCGATTCTGCATAGAACCTCCTCATTCCTTACCTTATCAGTCCACCTAATTTTCAACATTCGTCTATAGCACTACATCTCAAATGCTTCGATTCTCTTCTGTTCCGGTTTTCCCACAGTCCATGTTTCACTACCATACAACGCTGTACTCCAGGCGTACATCCTCAGAAATTTCTTCATCAAATTAAGCCCGGTATTTGATATTAGTAGACTTCTCTTGGCCAGAAATGCCTTTTTTGCCATAGCGAGTCTGCTTTTGATGTCCTCCTTGCTCCGTCCGTCATTGGTTATTTTACTGCCTAGGTAGCAGAATTCCTTAACTTCATTGACTTCGTGACCATCAATCCCGATGTTAAGTTTCTCGCTGTTCTCATTTCTACTACTTCTCATTACCTTCGTCTTTCTCCGATTTACTCTCAAACCATACTGTGTACTCATTAGACTGTTCATTCCGTTCAGCAGATCATTTAATTCTTCTTCACTTTCACTCAGGATAGCAATGTCATCAGCGAATCGTATCATTGATATCCTTTCACCTTGTATTTTAATTCCACTCCTGAACCTTTCTTTTATTTCCATCATTGCTTCCTCGATGTACAGATTGAAGAGTAGGGGCGAAAGGCTACAGCCTTGTCTTACACCCTTCTTAATACGAGCACTTCGTTCTTGATCGTCTACTCTTATTATTCCCCCTTGGTTGTTGTACATATTGTATATGACCCGTCTCTCCCTATAGCTTACCCCTACCTTTTTTCAGAATCTCGAACAGCTTGCACCATTTTATATTGTCGAACGCTTTTTCCAGGTCGACAAATCCTATGAAAGTGTCTTGATTTTTCTTTAGCCTTGGTTCCATTATTAGCCGTAACGTCAGAATTGCCTCTCTCGTCCCTTTACTTTTCCTAAAGCCAAGCTGATCGTCACCTAGCGCATTCTCAATTTTCTTTTCCATTCTACTGTATATTATTCTTGTAAGCAGCTTCGATGCATGAGCTGTTAAGCTGATTGTGCGATAATTCTCGCACTTTTCAGCTCTTGCCGTCTTCGGAATTGTGTGGATGACGCTTTTCCGAAAGTCAGATGGTATGTCGCCAGACTCATATATTCTACACACCAACGTGAATAGTCGTTTTGTTGCCACTTCCTCCAATGATTTTAGAAATTCTGATAGAATGTTATCTATCCCTTCTGCCTTATTTGACCGTAAGTCCTCCAAAGCTCTTTTAAATTCCGATTCTAATACTGGATCCCCTATCTCTTCTAAATCGACTACTGTTTCTTCTTCTATCACATCAGACAAATCTTCACCCTCATAGAGGCTTTCAATGTATTCTTTCCACCTATCTGCTCTCTCCTCTGCATTTAACAGTGGAATTCCCGTTGCACTCTTAATGTTACCACCGTTGCTTTTAATGTCACCAAAGGTTGTTTTGACTTTCCTGTATGCTGAGTCTGTCCTTCCGACAATCATATCTTTTTCGATGTCTTCACATTTTTCCTGCAGCCATTACGTCTTAGCTTCCCTGCACTTCCTATTTATTTCATTCCTTAGCGACTTGTATTTCTGTATTCCTGATTTTCCCGGAACAAGTTTGTACTTCCTCCTTTCATCAATCAACTGAAGTATTTCTTCTGTTACCCATGGTTTCTTCGCAGCTACCTTCTTTGTACCTATGTTTTCCTTCCCAACTTCGGTGATGGCCCTTTTTAGAGATGTCCATTCCTCTTAAACTGTACTGCCTACTGCGCTATTCCTTATTGCTGTATCTATAGCGTTAGAGAACTTCAAACGTATCTCGTCATTCCTTAGTACTTCCGTATCCCACTTCTTTGCGTATTGATTCTTCCTGACTAATGTCTTGAACTTCAGCCTACTCTTCATCACTACTATATTGTGGTCTGAGTCTATATCTGCTCCTGGGTACGCCTTACAGTCCAATATCTGATTTCAGAATCTCTGTCTGACCATGATGTAATCTAATTGAAATCTTCCCGTATCTCCCGGCCTTTTCCAAGTATACCTCCTCCTCTTGTGATTCTTTAGCAGGGTATTCGCTATTACTAGCTGAAACTTGTTGCAGAACTCAATTAGTCTTTCTCCTCTTTCATACCTTGTCCCAAGCCCATATTCTCCAGTAACCTTTTCTTCTACTCCTTCCCCTACAACTGCATTCCAGTCACCCATGACTATTAGATTTTCGTCCCCCTTTACATACTGCATTACCCTTTCAATATCTTCATACACTTTCTCTATCTCTTCATCTTCAGCTTGCGACGTCGGCATGTATACCTGAACTATCGTTGTCGGTGTTGGTCTGCTGTCGATTCTGATTAGAACAACCCGGTCACTGAACTGTTCACAGTAACACACCCTCTGCCCTACCTTCCTATTCATAACGAATCCTACACCTGTTATACCATTTTCTGCTGCTGTTGATATTACCCGATACTCATCTGACCAGAAATCCTTGTCTTCCTTCCACTTCACTTCACTGACCCCTACTATATCTAGATTGAGCCTTTGCATTTCCCTTTTCAGATTTTCTAGTTTCTCTACCACGTTCAAGCTTCTGACATTCCACGACCCGACTCGTAGAACGTTATCCTTTCGTTGATTATTCAATCTTTATCTCATGGTAACCTCCCCCTTGGCAGTCCCCTCCCGGAGATCCGAATGGGGGACTATTCCGAAATCTTTTGCCAATGGAGAGATCATCATGACACCTCTTCAATTACAGGCCACATGTCCTGTGGATACACGTTACGTGTCTTTAATGCAGTGGTTTCCATTGCCTTCTGCATCCTCATGTCGTTGATCATTGGTGATTCTTCCGCCTTTAGGGGCAATTTCCCACCCCTAGGACAAGAGAATGCCCTGTACCTCTATCCGCTCCTCCGCCTTCTTTGACAAGACCGTTGGCGGAATGAGTCTGACTTCTTATGCCGGAAGTCTTCGGCCGCCAATGCCGATTATTTATCAAAATTTAGGCAGTGGCGGGGATCGAACCCGGGACCGAAGACGTTTTGATTATGAATCAAAGACGCTACCATTTTTTTTATTTTTTTTCTTCTTCCTTTGTTTTGTTCGTTGTTGATCGTTATGTTTGGTCGTTGCGGACGTCACATGACATCCGTTATAGTTCGTTTGTTGATCCTCCCACTCAGTTTTTTATTACAGAGGCCCATCAGCTCTCTGACCGAACACGCTGAGCTACCGTGCCGGCACCCCTAGACCACGGGTGTTAGCTGTAGTGACTCCATAATGGTGTGAGCTATATTTACATAGAATGGACTGAGTCAACTGAACTGATCACTGACTGGAAATGATTGTGTTCGGCTATTTGGAGACCATTTACAAGTAGCAGGCTAAGGGCAGTATGAGCTCACTTTTGATATGAAATTGATGTGCAAATTAATTAAATTTAGCAATTAATTACCCCAACAACCGAAGAACCCCCACCCCACATCCACCCCACAGATGAAATCTTGTGTATTCCTCAGCCAGCACATGGGTCCCCCACCCTCTCCCCCATCCCCCTCAACCACCTACTCTATTGGTAGGAATTACGAATTTTGGTGGGAATTTAGAAATTTCGCGGAAATTTGAAAAATTGTGGGAGTTTCTTTATTACAGGGCTGTGATAACGTCCCATTTGACCCCCTGCCCCACCTGGTAATTAGCATTAAAATTAAAATGGCGGTGCCCTTTCCGGGAGTCAAACTCTAGTCCTTCTAGACAGAAAGCCAAAGTGCACCCCCCAACACATGGAAACCGCCCAGATACAGGAGAGGAAGGTTGTGTTAATGTACTTTGTTTCTTTTGGTTGGGAAGCTGAAGCATAGGTCAGTCCTAATTACATATTAATCATAATGATGGGTCCTATTTACACATCGACGATGCCATACAACTGGTGTTATCCTACTGGGAACGAATTTCACAATACGACTCGAAACTAGCGGCAGCCATGCTCAAACACTACCGTTCGCCTACAAGCTGGTCCGAAAAAGGCTGGAATGGAAGGTACTATCTTTATCTTTTTGGTCGGTAATAGATTCAACTGACGAGATGAAGAACGAGATGTAAGCATACAGGTGAGGGCTGTATCTATTGCTGTTTGAAGTCAGAGTTCGCTACCAGACGACTGCTCGACAATCACCTTGCAGCCCAGGAATCAAAGCCAACACACGCTACCACAACTTACGGAAAATGCTTCACTGCTCTAATTACAAATCGAAATTACCGTGAAAAACATCAGCACTCATTACGAACGGGTCATAATGCAATGTATGTACTGTGTAAAATTGTGATCTCAAAGGGCTGCAGAGGGGGCAGTAGCTGAACGAGCATTCTCCTTGATGTGGGATCACAAACTGCAAAAATTAGAGGTCCTCTTACCTCCCTTCATCCCTCCCCCTCCCACCTCCCTTCATCTACAGGAGGACACAGGCTTATTCAAACAGTCAATTGCTACTGCGTGCAGTGCATTTATCTGTGGCATGCTGCCGTCCCACAGTGCTTTCTGGCTGCACCCAGTCCAGCATTGGCCCTTCACCAACACAATAGCATGTAAAGCCAACTAAATGGGTAACCACATACACACACGAACACACACACACACACACACACACTCACTCACTCACTCACACACACACGCACACACTGGATCACCTGTCACCACACAGCCCCCGCAAGTGCTCGCCATTTTGAATGTGAAAATAATGCACATTAACGATTGTTTTTAACGTCAACACATCTCTTATAATCGAGCGTCTGTCAAAAAGGAAAGCACAATCGCTACAATTATAGATGTCCTCTTTCCGCGAGAATAGACACATTCCATTTTCTTTTAGTTTTATGAGCGAAATCGGTATCGTTTTTACTGCGGGATAAAATTCGCATGTCATTATTTTGCGACATCCAATGAAGCGAGAAAACTAAAGGACTTCCGCCGATTAGAGACGATCAAATCGCGTGACTTATACATGTCCACTGCGCATAAAATTGGGAAAAGAGCTTCCACTATTTTGCTGCGAAAACTGCCGATCACCACAGAATATCCTCCTTATTTCAAAACTATCATTAGAGTAAAGAAAAAGCGAGAAAACAAACTCTGAACAAAAAATGGCTATGTAATGCAATTTCTTCTAGTTTTATGGACAAATTACACGACCCGAGAGCGTCTCTTGCGTTCACATCAGTGTCTGTAAATAAACTTTCATGCATGTGTATATTACAGACATTTCAAACATGTGAAATAACATTACACAATGCAGTTTTTCACGCCATTTGGTCACATGTCAGAAAAAACACAATCATTTAACATTTGACAACAACAAGCTATAAGTCAAGAGGTGTTGCTGTTTTGTACACGATGGTAAATTCCGTTTTACAGGTGTGATACTATATCACACTGGCGTTTACAAAACAAATCGTGAGAGCCTGTCTGGTAATAGAACCTCCTATAACATTTTACTGTGTCTCTCCCTTCCAAAGCATCGAAATCAAATACTGCCTACATGCTTACATTTGACATTTTTGATCCATAACTGCCCTTTATCGACCTGTCTGTAAAGTTTCTATCATACAGGCGACAATCAATCGCAATAGCAGCAGATTCTTGTGTTCTAGATTTGAAAGCAATTTGATCATCACAGACTATTCCACGCAATCTACTCACATGTCGGGAAAGAGCACTTTCATTTCTAGATACCACAATGAGCTGTAATTCAAGTGGTGTCTAGTCTATAATTAGAGGTTATGAAATATGAAATAACACAGGATTTATCGTAACACCTATTTTTAAATACGCAGTCATGACGATGATAATAAAAACAGTCATGATCCCATGAGAACAGATACAGCTGATTTCCATTAGGTTTATGAGCAAAATCGGTGTGTCTTTGAGAAAAATATCTGCATCCAAACTTTAAACTGTTATACCATCCCTTGCAATAGAATCTCCTATAAGATTTTACAGAGTCCCTCTCTTCTGATGCATCGAAAAACAAATGTCTGCATGTCGACATGAAGAATATTACACATACATATGACACTCCACTGGAGCAGGTGACCAGTGGTCGAAGTGGCTTGCACAGACGTGCATAAAGTTTTATCGACTGTATTGGAGGATGGCCATATCTTATGATGTTATGATGATGAAAAAAAAAAAAAAAAAAAAAACCAGGTTGAGGGCACCACAGCATTTGGAAGTAGAACATTGAGGAATGCTTCCAAAGAATTGTCTGTAGGTGGTGACCTCTGGTGTTTCGCCTAGGCTCCCTCTATCTCAACCAAGTGATGTCACTCAATCATTATGTGGTAATCAACAGCGTACTGGTGGACAGATGAGATGGGAAAGACAAAATGGCTCTGAGTACTATGGGACTTAACATCTGAGGTCATCAGTCCCCTAGAACTTAGAACTACCTAAACCTAACTAACCTAAGGACATCACACACATCCATGCCCGTGGCAGGATTCGAACCTGCGACCGTAGTGGTCTCGCGGTTCCGGACTGAAGCGCCTAGAACCGCTCGGCCACCGCGGCCGGTGGGAAAGACACGATGTATTGTAATATGCACTGCAGTTGACAGGGCGATCAATTTTAACAAGTTTACCAGTTGTTTCGTAATTTAATCGCCAGGCAATGGCACAGCAGATTATTTTTCAATTTCTGTATCATCGCTAAATCGCCTCTCCACTATTTTGCAAGTGCTGTACACTAGATTGCGAATGCAGATAGATGACTGTGCAGTGCATTCATTCGGTCATATACACTGAAGTATACCAGTTGTTCCATAATTTCAATGCCAACTAGTGACACAGCAGAATGCTCCTCAGTTTCTGGATCACCGCTAAATCAAACCTCCACTAGTATGGAAGTACCATATACTAGATTGCGAGTGCAGATAGATGACTGTGCATTATGTAGTGTTGGCAGAAGCGCCAACACGGTGTTGCTAGAGGAGGCCGAAATGCACGCGTTTAATTACACGCTGACTGGCGTGAGGTCTGGAACAGGACAATATCTTGAGAATTGCAAATAAAGTACGTAGATGATGTAATACTTAACTTTAATCCACAATTGTAGAACATCTCTCTTGATGATACGTGCTTCACATAATAAATATCAATTGAATTCGGCGCCTTGCTAGGTCGTAGCAAATGTAGCTGAAGGCTATGCTAACTATCGTCTCGGCAAATGAGAGCGTATCGGTCAGTGTAGCTTCGCTAGCAAAGTCGGCTGTACAACTGGGGCGAGTGCCAGGACGTCTCTCTAGACCTGCCGTGTGGTGGCGCTCGGTCTGCAATTACTGACAGTGGCGACACGCGGGTCCGGCGTATACTAATGGACCGCGGCCGATTTAAAGGCTACCACCTAGCAAGTGTGGTGTCTGGCGGTGACACCACACATTACATCCATTCATCATATAGTTCTCACCGAGCGAGATGGCGCAGTGGTTAGCACACTGGACTCGCATTCGGGAGGACGACGGTTCAATCCCGCGTCCGGCCATCCCGATTTAGGTTTTCCGTGATTTCCCTAAATCGCTCCAGGCAAATGCCGGGATGGTTCCTTTCAAAGGGCACGGCCGACTTCCTTCTCTGTCCTTCCCTAATCCGATGAGACCGATGACCTCGATGTCTGGTCTCCTTCCCCAAAAACAACCATCATATAGTTCTAAGTATACCAGTTGTTCCGTAATTTCAACACAAGACAATGACACAGCACAACGCTTCCCAGTTTCTGTATCATCGCTGAATCACCCCACCACTACTTTACAGGTACCATATACTGGACGGTGAATGAAGGTAGATGACTGTGCGGTACATCCTTTTGGCCATATACACCAAAGTATACTAGACAGCATGCTATACCGATGCAATTAGACTATTTACATTTTTCCAGCACATCGATCATAATGCAAAACTTACGATTATGACTGGCCATCTTTCCTTGAGGGTATGGGCGTCACAGAGTATTCTCACATTAATAGGATAAAGTCAGAGATTGACAGATCCCTCCCGAATTGTCCTTGACCAATCTTCCCTGCAACACAGTCTCCAATTAATTCAGCTGTTGACAGGAAGTATGAGGGTCCTATACCCATTACATTCCACATCTCGTGAAGGACCAGGCCGAGCTGTGTCTGTAACTGCTGTTCAGTGAAGACTGTTCCTCACCAGTCTTACCCACAGCACCCATCCAGATGCACAAGTGCTCTCCAGATGTGCGCATGACGAGAAGGGTAGTACCTCTTATCGATTTACAGTAGTGATGAGAGTGTCGCAGTGATATAACAGACAGTTGAGAATAAATGTGTGATTTACATATGATGGAGCTCCAGATGGATGAAGTTTGGAATATTTCACGTAAATCAACTGTGATACGAATTCTGAAACATTATTCCACTGTCTGGAGTCAGCACCAGGAAGGTACTGGCATGAGAGAAATGATCGCAGAGCATAAACACACACTCCTATGGTTACACGGTTCTGCCCCTAAAAATTTTATCTTGTTAAAGCCATATGGTTTCCAAAGTATTAGTCATGCGGAATGTAATTCTCTTAACGCTCTGATGCAGGATATATTTGCCCAACATCAGACTCACAACCACCCTGCAAGTTTCCTACCCCAATAGCTTTGGCCAGAGGCCAAGGCAACCAAGGCATCCTGCTGCGCCTATTGAGCCCCTTTTATACTCCTAAAGATCCACAACAACGGCACATGACCATCCCAGTTCTGCTATTTTGCATGCTAGATACTCTTTCGTGAGTATTATTCTTGTGTATGACACAGAGCAGCACATTGCCCAGACAGTGTAACACTGTACTCAAATGCACCCAATTACTCACAACCAAATATTCTACAGATTTAATGCATTTGCTCTATTTTTTGTATGTCCATATGTGTCTTCTGCATGTCTGTCATAAATGTTACCCAGTCTTATCGCTGGTGGAACCACCTTCAAACAACATCCCAGATGTACTACATTGCAGATAACGCTCTAGACATCGTTCCAGATATACTACATGATCGACCTATGGTTTAGTACCTGACGCAGACCTCGAAGTCATGCTAGAAAAGCAAAGTGTACAGCGATGTACAAAGCTGTAGTCATACACTGCTTGGATGTGCTACACCAGAGAAAAAAAAAACAATGTATTAAACTTCTTATGAAGAAACAATACAGCAATCCTCTTTTGTGATTGATAGCCTGTTAGTTTCGCCTCTCTCTAATATGGACGATAAACCTTTATCCAGGTCTGTGCAAGCTACTTCTACCACTTGTCACCTGCTCCAATGGAGTGATATGTGTATGTGTAATATTCTCTATGTCATCATGCAGACAGTATTTATTTTTCGATATATCAGAAGATGGAGACACAGTAGAATCTTATAGGAGATTCTATTACAAGGGGTGGTATAACTGTTTAAAGTCTGGATGCAGGGAACTAGGGATACTAATTACTGCTTCCCAATATACACTCCTGGAAATTGAAATAAGAACACCGTGAATTCATTGTCCCAGGAAGGGGAAACTTTATTGACACATTCCTGGGGTCAGATACATCACATGATCACACTGACAGAACCACAGGCACATAGACACAGGCAACAGAGCATGCACAATGTCGGCACTAGTACAGTGTATATCCACCTTTCGCAGCAATGCAGGCTGCTATTCTCCCATGGAGACGATCGTAGAGATACTGGATGTAGTCCTGTGGAACGGCTTACCATGCTATTTCCACCTGGCGCCTCAGTTGGACCAGCGTTCGTGCTGGACGTGCAGACCGCGTGAGACGACGCTTCATCCAGTCCCAAACATGCTCAATGGGGGACAGATCCGGAGATCTTGCTGGGCAGGGTAGTTGACTTACACCTTCTAGAGCACGTTGGGTGGCACGGGATACATGCGGACGTGCATTGTCCTGTTGGAACAGCAAGTTCCCTTGCCGGTCTAGGAATGGTAGAACGATGGGTTCGATGACGGTTTGGATGTACCGTGCACTATTCAGTGTCCCCTCGACGATCACCAGTGGTGTACGGCCAGTGTAGGAGATCGCTCCCCACACCATGATGCCGGGTGTTGGCCCTGTGTGCCTCGGTCGTATGCAGTCCTGATTGTGTCGCTCACCTGCACGACGCCAAACACGCATACGACCATCATTGGCACCAAGGCAGAAGCGACTCTCATCGCTGAAGACGACACGTCTCCATTCGTCCCTCCATTCACGCCTGTCGCGACACCACTGGAGGCGGGCTGCACGATGTTGGGGCGTGAGCGGAAGACGGCCTAACGGTGTGCGGGACCGTAGCCCAGCTTCATGGAGACGGTTGCGAATGGTCCTCGCCGATACCCCAGGAGCAACAGTGTCCCTAATTTGCTGGGAAGTGGCGGTGCGGTCCCCTATGGCACTGCGTAGGATCCTACGGTCTTGGCGTGCATCCGTGCGTCGCTGCGGTCCGGTCCCAGGTCGACGGGCACGTGCACCTTCCACCGACCACTGGCGACAACATCGATGTACTGTGGAGACCTCACGCCCCACGTGTTGAGCAATTCGGCGGTACGTCCACCCGGCCTCCCGCATGCCCACTATACGCCCTCGCTCAAAGTCCGTCAACTGCACATACGGTTCACGTCCACGCTGTCGCGGCATGCTACCAGTGTTAAAGACTGCGACGGAGCTCCGTATGCCACGGCAAACTGGCTGACACTGACGGCGGCGGTGCACAAATGCTGCGCAGCTAGCGCCATTCGACGGCCAACACCGCGGTTCCTGGTGTGTCCGCTGTGCCGTGCGTGTGATCATTGCTTGTACAGCCCTCTCGCAGTGTCCGGAGCAAGTATGGTGGGTCTGACACACCGGTGTCAATGTGTTCTTTTTTCCATTTCCAGGAGTGTATTTACTCATTAATGAAATTTGTCATTAAAAATATATCACTTTTTCAAACCAACAGCTCAATTCATGGAATCAATACCAGAAATAAGAATAATCTTCACAAGGATTTAAAGTCACTTAGTCTTGCATAAAAAGGTTTTCATTATTCAGGAACACACATTTTCAATAACTTACCAGCAGCCATAAAAAGCGTGACAACCAATGAAATTCAGTGTAAGAGAAGCCTAAAGGTGGCCGACTCCTTCTACTCGATTGATGAATTTCTCAGTAGAACCAACTGATTTGTGTGTATAAGTACAATATAACTTCTGCACAATTTCAGTGCAGTAATGTGTTCATTGTAAATAAGTATTTAGCAGTTGTACTGCACGTTTATTACCTTATAAATAAATAAATAAACTTTTTTATTTTAAATTCAATGCATTAGTATTTGTAAAATGATTCTTTCATATAGCGTTCATTGAAAAATCACGACCATGCCACTTGAGACCTGCGGAATGGTACATTAGCTTATTTGTTTGAGTTGTAAATATTTGTCATGTATTGTTGTTTTTCTGACATGTTCTACATCCTGGAGGACCTCCTCACTACGGATCAATTGGAATGAAAGTAAGTCTAATCTAATCTAATCTAAGTTCTCTCAAAACTTCACCAATTTTACTGGTGAAACTAATAGGAATCAGCTGCTTCTGTTCTTGTGGAACCATGACTGTTTTTTTCTATTATCGCCACGATTAAGTGTTTAAAGATAGGTGATACTATAAGTCCTGTGTCATTTCATACTTCATAACCGCTAGTTATAAACTAGACACCGCTTGAATTATAGCTCATTGTGGAATCTAGAAATGATTGTGTTTTTTTCTGACATGTGACCAAATGGCGTGAAAGGCTGAGTTCTGTAATGTTATTTCACATGTCTTAAATGTCTCTACTATACACATGCATGAAAGTATATTTACAGAATCTGCTTTGAACGCAAGAGACGCTCTCAGGTAGTGTAATTTGTCCATCAAGCTGAAAGAATTGCTTTTTACTCTAATCATGCTTTCGAAATAACGAGGACATTCTGTGGTAATTCGTAGTTTTCACAGCAAACTAGTGGAAGTGTTTTTCCCTATTTTACGTGGGGTGACATGTATAGGCTTCTACAGTTTGATCGACTCTAATCGGCGGCAGTACTGTAGTTTTCCCACTTCGTTGGACGTCGCAAAATAATGAGATGCGAATTGTAGCCTGCAATAAAAACTATACCAATTTTGCTTATAAAACTAAAAGAAAATAGAATGCGCCTGTTTTAGTGGAAAGAGGATACATATTATCGTTGCAATTCTGTTTTGTTTTTTAATAGATTCTCGGTTATAAGAGATGTGTTGACGTTAAATTAAATTGTTGCAGTGCAGTATTTTTACATTCAGAATGATGGGCACTTGAGGGGGTGGTGTGGTGGCGATCCAGTGTGTGTGTGTGTGTGTGTGTGTGTGTGTGTGTGTGTGTGTGTTTGTATGTGTGTGTGTGTGTGTGTGTGTGTGCTTGCATGTGGGGTCACCCTAGACAGCTGTGCCCTGACCAGGGGGTGGCCTGTGGGGTGGGTGGGCCCTCATTTACTTCATATTGTTTAGTTGGCTTTACATCCTATTGTGGTAGCAGAGGGTTGATTGGGTGCAGCCAGTGAGCATGCTGGGATGGTTGTATGCCGCGGATACATGTGCTGCCCATGGTAGCAATTGACTGTTTGGAAAAGCTTGTGGAGGGAGGGAGGAAGCGGGAGGGTTTAGAGGTGTTAAGAGACCTCTAATTTTGGCAATTTATGATTGTATTTTGAGAAGAATGCACATTCAACTATCGCCCCGTCTGCAATCTTTTAGGTCAATGGTTTTCCCCAGTACATGTGTTGCATTATGACCCATTCATTACGAGTGCATCTTTTTTTCACATCAATTTCGATTTTTAATTAGAGCTGTGAAGCATTTCCCATCAGTTATGGTAGTGTTTATTAGCTTCGATTAACTGGGCTGCATGGTGATTGCAGAGCAGGCATCTGGTAGCAAACTCTGACGTCAAACAGCAATAGATACAGCTCTCACCTGTATGCTTACAGGCAATACACTTATTAAACTCCTCTCTGTCTAATATCAGCATCTCGTTAGTTGAATCTATTTACAACCAAAAAATAAAGATAGTACTTCCCACGCCATCCTTTTTCAGACCAGGTTGTAGGTGAAGGGCAGAGTTTGAATATGTCTGCCACTAGTTTCGAGTTGTATTGTGAAATTTTTCCCAGTAGGTTAACACCAGTTACATAACATCATGAATTGTTGACTTTTATTGCGATTTTAGGCACTCCTTGTGTAGTGCTATGCCTATAGTTGTATAATTAGGCCCAATGTTTAGGATTAATTACACAATAGGGACCGATGTTTACTTTAGTTTCATAACCAAAATAAATGAAGTACGCTAACCTAACCTTCTTCTCCTGCAACCATTCATGTGTTGGGGGTGCACTTGCTCTCTCCGTCCAGAAGGACGTGTCACAGAGGGGGCACTGCCATTTTCAATTTCCTACCAGTTCCCAGGTGTAGTTAGTGGGGAACGCCAGTACAGCTCTGAGACAAAGAAATTCCCACAATTTTTTAAATTCCCGCCAAAATTCGAAATTTCTGCCAAAAGTCGAAATACCTACCAATAGGATAGGCGGGTAGGGGGAGTGTAGGACGGGGGGGGAGTCATGTGCCCGACTGAGGGAAACAAATGACAGCATCTTGGGCTGATGGTGGGGTAGGGTGTGTGGGTGTTGTTGAATCTAGTTAATTAATCAATTTAATTAATTTGTATGTCAATTTAATATCAAAAGTGAGCTTGTGTTGCCCTCACCCTACTACTTTTATAGCCATTCACGGACTCCATGTTCCCAAACGACGATGGAATATCTACGAATGACTATGCACCATGTCATCGCACCACAGTTGTTTGTGATTAGTTTGGACAACATTCTGAACAGTTTGAGCGAAATATTTGGCCACACAAATCGTCGGACATGAATCCTATCGAACATTTATGACACTTAATGGTTCAAATGCCATGTAAAATTCAGTGCAGTCTCAGCAAAATCGGCAAACGTGTAGGCTGTGCGTGAATAAAAGGTACATTGCTAAGGTTGTTAGTGCTAGGAATGTGGAAGGAGGGATGTGGGAAGGGGAGAGGAAAATGCCTATTGGGCAGATAGATATAGGCTATTACAACTCAGTCCGTGTTGTGCCGTTGAGAGAAGACAGGGGAAACGGCGAAAGAATCAATTCGCTGACGTGTTTTATCTCTTCTGGTTTGCAGTTCGATAAGAGAGCGTACAGGGGAGCATACGTCACAAGTTTGGGCGTTCTATTTTGACACTGTTCAGGAAAGTTTCGCATCCGCCTTCATTTAGAATGGCCCTTAGTTAAGAGGTAAAGGCCTAATTAAAGAAGCGGCATAATTTAACGCGAACAGTGTGTCAAACTAAATTACGTAGTGTAAGCAAAGAGTACAGTATTTACGGTAGAATTCAGCAATGTAATGGCAGCAGAGAATTAGCCTGCGGCGTGCTAGACACGCAGACAACACTTTCTAGAGATTTACCATAATTCTCCAATGAATAAAAAGTGTCGCAGACAACCATCCCTGGAAATGTATTAGAATTCTACAGTGAATAAAAGTCCGAATTTCAGACTCCAAGTGGTAGCAAGGCCCCCCCCCCCCCCCCCCCCCATGCTGGTAACAACTATTTCTGCAAGTAAATGCACTTCCTTTGCCTTGTCTGCATAATCAAAAAAAGTATAATTACCACAAAATTGAGGATAAGTAGAGGATTAATTCAGATGCTCACTCGAAGAACATGCAATAAATTCCATGTAATAAGAGTATGTAAAGCACTACATAAGAACATGAAAACACCTTGTGCATAAGACTCTACAACAAGCCCCCTGATTCCATAAAATCAATTAAGAACACAAGGGTATTTAAGGACACAGTTTTCAAATATCTCACGCTAAACTGCTTGTGCGATGTGAGTGATAACTTGGATTACTTGCAGTAAATAGTTGTTGAACATCGTTGTAAAAGACTGTAGTATCATAATTCACAAGTTACGTAATAACGAATTTTTTTGTCTGTCGTTATTACTTTATCCCCCATGTATTTTAGATTAATTTGGAGTTTTTTTAAATTGCTATTAAATCAAACTGTATGATTTTTGTACATTGTCCCTTACAGTGTTTACTTTTACTGTACAGGCCTATACTGAAATGCATCTCAGTAATTTTCATTGCACTGTGTATTTCGTATTGTCGCAAACTGCGTGTTTGGCGACATGTACACAATGTAGCATAGTATGTAGATTAATAAATAAAACGAGATGTGTTTGTATGTCTTGAACGTTATTGTTGTGAATGATACATGAAGTGCGGTCACATTTGAACTTTGTCGCCATTCTGGTAACTGTTGAAAATGATAAGGCAGACGCTTTCCTTTTAAACCCTCTCCGGTGTTGGGTGAATTGCCATTGACGAGAAACGGTCCAAAATAAAGAATATACTGAAGGCATGATATTCTATTTTATTCACTTGAACAAAACACACACGAAAAATTACTTTAATTACAATTAAGGCCAGATTAAGGTGCAAGGGACACAAGCTGCCTCTTGGGCCGCCAAGCTGAAGAGGCCCGATTGCGAGATTAGTGTATAGTTCGTGTCACAATTAGTAGCGAAATCTGACACGGATGAAATGTACGAGGGAAGGGGGACTGTGGAGGGGGGGTTGGGGTGGGGTGCCAAATGATAAGTCGCTTGTGGGCAACAATGTTCTCAAACCGGCTCTAATTGCAACAACACCGCAGAAAATGTTGATGCATAACTTACTTTATTGTGCAACATTTACCAGTGTAACAAATACTGAATCTCATAGATATCGATTGCAATTTCTGCGCCATGCCGAGAAGTTTTCTCCTTGTAATTTTTTTCCATTCAGCCAAAGCGGACGCACTTCCGCTAGCAAAACTGCCAAATAAATTCAACATTCGTTACTATGACCTTATAATAGCCTTAAGTCACTTTAACTGTCTGTGAAGCTATCAGAGCTGTAAGGAAGGCCTACCAGTTTATTGCAGGCTCGGACTGGAACAGTCTGATAGGAAAGGTGCCTGGAGGCATCTAACGTCTCTGAAATAATGCTTTAATGGAAACAGAGTCCTTTTGTTGCTACATCTACAAAATATATACTCGGAAAGCCACGTTGCAGTATGTGGCGGAGAGCACCTCTCGAACTAATATCACTTTCCCCTTCCGCGCTCCATTCGCGATGGGTGCATGGGCAGAACAACTGTCGGTAACCCTCCGTATGAGCTCTCATTTCTCTAATTCTTTATTAGTGATTATTTTCGAGGGACGTATGTGCGAGGAAGCAATAATTTACTGAACTCGTATTGGAGTTTCAGCATCTCGGTAGCGACCTCAAGCATATTAAATGATCCCGTGACGTTACGCAGCGTTCTTCGTTTTATTAATTGAAGACATGGGCTCTAAACAATGATAAGGGAAATCTGATTGTTTTGAGAAAATGCGCAGTAAATTTTCAATGAAATCTCATAGATGAGACATTTCAAGTACATGAAATGTGACTTTTTTAAATTCAGACAAGTCATTGTTTTCAAATATGTCTAAATAACGACATATCTTTAAAATGGTAAATTCTATAAAAAATTTTATTCTTAATTGTTGTCAGATGTACTGAACATTGTTTACTTACAAGCTGAGTGCGCTTAACATGCGTTGACATTAACTTACCACTGTTTACTTGCTGGGCGAATTGACGAAACCGTACTGCAAAACCTCTCAAAAGTACACATTTAGAAGGTCCACATTGTTTCAGTTTTTCATACTAAGTTTACATTAACAGAATTTGCGATAATAGAGTACAACAACCGCAAAATTCAGTTTTAGCAAGCACCTTGTTACGGCACATAAACAATGTTAATGATAGCCTTTAACATTTCTACAATTTTCTTGTCACGTAAATTCTTGTAAGCTATGGTAAGGTACACAACATTGTTTACTTGCTTAAATAAAAATAAATTCCTGATTAGTAAGAAGTTTTCCAGTGCATTTGTGTTCAGAAACATATTCTGGATCTTTAGTTGAGTCGTAGTTATCCACATCATTCTGAGATGTATACAAATAGTCCCTGAAAAGTATCTTCCTGACATGAGCACCCCACGGATTTTAACTACTGGCAGCCATGTTTTTTGCACTTACCACTGTTTACATGCACACATGCTGACGAAGTTCCCATTAGCGACAATCTTAAATTAGAGACTGAACCGACATCTCTTAGTTTGTCACGGAACTATCAATTAATGCGAATAAAAGCAAATAACATGCTGCTAGCAAGTTTTACATCCAATAACTCTATATTTCTCATCAACTGTCCCTTCTTATCGTTTACAACCAAGGTCTTCAATTCTCCTTTTAATCCAGAATGGTAAGGGTCCCAGACACATGAACAGTACTCAAGAATCGGTAGACTGATTGTTTTGCAAGTTACTTTCTGGCGTTAGGATTTGCATATTCTGTATTAGAAATAGTAGTAAATAATAATAGTGATGCTGTGACTGTTGGTTGGTAATATTTACTGGCAAAATGCAACCTGACACTAGATTGTGTACTTACGGCTATCCTGTGTGGCCGTTTTTCAGTAAAACTTAGAAAGAGAGAGAGATTATTAATTGATCACCGATGCGTCGGTTCTAGATTGTGTTCAGGAGACGTACGAATTGACTATGCGAAGGGGTTTTCTTAATTGACCTTTTCATCCGGATTGCCTTCACGCAACCAGAATCTTCGACGAAAATACCTATCTGAATATCTGAATATGAAAATGAAAGCAAATTAGTGGAATTTCGTAAGAAAAAGATTAACAGATCGGCAGTTGAACACATTAGTGGTCTCTCAAATACAATCGAGACACCGTGATAAAGAGCGAACCTGTAACAAAGCTCATATACATTTGAACACCATTTTTGGTTAGTAAAAGAAAAGAATAAGAAGAAAATTTCTGCATCGTAAAATATTAATACATTTTGAACAAATTGGACTTATACTGCTGGAATTGATTAATATACAATGAATACATGACTTACATCTGATATTTCTTTTGTACATGGCGCAGTCCAATAATCGCTGCTTTGTCAGTCCGTTCCTTCTTAAAAATTAAACGTCCTTGCGTGTGCGTAAATACGTTATATCTTAACCGGAGTTACCGAAACGTTTGTTCGTCGTTTCACATAGTTTTTACACAAAATAAAAATACAACTTGCAGCAATGTTATGTAGTCCGTCTTAACATGTCGGCGACCAAAAGCACAAGGGATAATGAAGTCTTTAGAATATTTCTTAACAAAAGAGAGATTGTTCTTTCTTCTGTTTCGCAGCTTCTTGCTATCAAGCGCTGCCGGCAACGATTTTAAATATCTGCGTCCAGAGGGTCATAGTGTTTATTTAGAGTATTTAAACGCGCGCCTTGGTATAGGCGCACATTAAAAAAAATATTTCGTCTCTTTACTCTCGCGCTGTGATGTTTAGCATGTTTACGAACTACAGCTCGTTGGCTGTCCTTTTCCTTTATGACAAATAACTCATACGCAAAGTATCTGAAATTTAATAATATTAAAACTTCTGTCGTAAATGCATTACATTTACTTGGTATTCTTCCAATTAGTCTGAGCCTGAAGTCTACTTTACCCGCAACTTGTTTCAAGTGGTCATTTCGCTTTAGACTGCGTCCAGTTGGTTACTCCTAGGTTGCTACTGTTTCCATTTATTCATCGCCAGTAGTGTAATCGGATAGTAATGGATCTCATCGCCTACTTGTACGCAGTACGGGAGTACGTTACAATTATTTGCGTTGAGAGTCAACTGCCAGGGCCTGGACCAGTCGTCGATACTGTGCAGATCTTTCTGCAGGTTGCTAGTTGTCTGGCATAACAACCCTCCTGTAGACCACACTATGGTCTGCGATCGGCGTCACGGAGCGTCAGACGTAATCGCCTCTATAACATACCCACTGGGCGACGTTGGAAAAATATTTGGGCAGTAATGCAATTGACAAGGTAGTTTTTCGTGGCGAATTTATTGACTAAATGCTTCACAGAGTGCTTGCAGCGTGAAATTTGTCACTCTCGACCTTTCGACGGTTTCCTCCATTGTCATTGTCGTAGATATCGACATCATCTCTGCTAATGTATGGACGTTCCGTGACTTCGTGACGTCTCCTTGACATTATTCATTGTTCGGGCAAGGGGTAACATTCATTTCACAAGACTTTCGGCAAACATGACGTCATTTTGACGTCACGCGCAATGTCGACAATCGTACGAACTGCTATTGACTTTGTGACGAGGAAGAATGTGAATGTCATTGTTTTGTTTCAGTCGCAGTAATTTAAGCTGTCCTTTTAGGTTCCTACCTAGTCACGCACTCAGAAATCGCCAAATATTCGAAAACAAAGAGCCGAATATTTGGGAGAAGGAAGAATATGAATTTTATTCCTACTCGTTTCAGTTGCAGCAATTAAAGCTGTATTTCTAGGTTTCTGCCTAACTACTCACTCGTAAATCGCCACATTTTCGGAAACAAATATTTTTGACAAGGACATTTAATGATAATGGTGACATGTTGGTGATAAATTTCAATGTGCCATTTCCTTGAAACGGCTTACGAGAATTTATAACACAAGGGTTTTAAATGTTTAATTTGTAAATTATTGACAATAACAATGAACTCCTGAGAGACACTCTTATATGACACCATTAACCGTCGATAATTCTTTGTGTGACGTTTAATAATAACAATAATTATAATAAATCGTACCAAGATCAACGTGTTCTTGTAAATCACCGATACGCGTTCATGAAGTCTTGTGAGAGGTCCGTATCGCCCGCTAACGAAAGTCGATAGCAGTTCCTGCGGTTGTCGGTAATGCGCGTGACATCAAAATGACGTCACGTTTGCAGAAGGTCTTGTGAAGTGTGTTACCCTTCGGAGTTGACTAAATATCAGATGGCCTACGGGAATCTCCTGACGAAGACTGTGGACGAAGCTGCCAAAAGCTGGAGATTGACAATCTGACGAGGCAAGAGCCCCCCAGCATTTACTCAAGTAATGCATCTGTAGCAGCCTTAAACTGTTAATCGCATCACCAGCAGTCATATTTGGTATAGACGATTAGTCTTTCATCGTGGTGCACTGTATTGTTGAATCATATGGAAAGTTGATCCGAGCTCCAGCAATGCGAACGTCTATTTCTTTCGCGTCCTTCACGATGGCTGAGCTGTTTCGGCCAGCTGTTAAGGGTGGTTAACCGAGACAAGACGAGACGAGGCGAAATGGCATAATAGCTGTACCGGAGATAGGCGCAGTAGATTACAGGCAACATCTCTGGCAAGTAGCTAGCGACTGTTGTTTACCGGTAGGCGTACAGAGCTGAAGACGATTCACAGTGGATTGATTTCTAATTTTCCAGGTTTCCAGAATGATGTTAATATTGGCATCAGTTTCGAATAAATTTTAACTTACACTGTTATATGTTACTATGGAGCGGAAATCGATTATATTGCATACATTACGCCAGTTCATCATTCCATGTGCTGATGTATCACAATGATTCAAATCCGACAGCTTACAGGATACATTCAGCATATAATTATTTTGTTCTATTTACATATGCTTAGTACACTATACTCGTGTCTGTAACCGACATCATTGTACCCTATTTATTGTGAGCACTTCGCATTTTGTGATTCACTGAAATAATGTGCATCCTACAGATATTTTTCTCTTCTTACGAAAAATAGTCTTCTAGCATTTGCAAAGAATTGTACTTCTCATATTTTCACTTTTTGTCCTCTGACAGATCTGATGATGGCAGCTAGCCGAGATGTTTAATCAAAATAAGAAGTGTGGCTGACAGAGAAATAACAGTCAATGGCAATTCATCCAACGTCGGAGAGGGTTTAAAAGGAAAACGTCTGCCGTATCATTTTCAACAGCTACTAGATTGGCAGCAAACTTGGAGATCATTAAGTCGTATTAGCAAAGTGGTGCCCAGTGCAACTAGTTATAGACCTGGTGATGATGGAACTTCTCACGGTTGTAATTTGGTCGGAAAGTGGAGGAGATGATGCAGTGAACGGTTCCTGATTATCAGACTGTGTGTCATTATCTTTAGTTAAATCCCATACCTCTCCGCAGTGCCTCGTGCAATGAGGGCTTGTAGCACTGCTGATGGTGATCCATATGTTAATATCAAATAGCCATGAAGTAGTTAGCATTTCAGTGCAGCCTCACTAACAAGGTATATACACGCCAATGCAAAAAAGGAAACGACGCACCACAAAAGAATTATCCAAAGGGGACGGAAATACTTAGGTGTGATGTACATATACAGATAAACAAATGGTTACAGTTTCAGAAAAATTCGACAATTTATTAAAGAGAAAGAGCTTCACAAACTGAGCAAAGCAGTAACAAGATGGTCCGCCTCTGGCCCTTATGCAATCAGTTATACGGTTTGGCATTGCTTGAAAGAGTTGTTGCATATCCTTCTGAGGGATATCTTGCCAAATTATGTCCAACTGGTGCGTTAGATCGTCAAAATCACGAGGTGGTTGGAGGACCCTGCTCATAATCTCCAAACGTTCTTAGGTGGGGAGAGATCCGGCGACCGAGCTGGCCAAGGCATGGCTTAGCCAGCAGGAAGACAAACATTAGAAATTCTTGCCGTGTGCGGTCAGGCATTATCCAGCTGAAGTATAATTCCAGGATGACATGCCATGGAGGGCAACAAAACGGGCCGTAGAATGTCGTCGACGTACCGCTGTGCTGTAAGAGCACCGCAGATGACAACAAAAGGAGTCCTACTGTGTCAAGAAATGGCATACCAGACTATCATTCTTGACTGTCGGACCGTGTGGCGGGTGACAGTCAGGTTCGTATCCTACCGCTGCCTTTGGCATCTCCTGACACGTCTTCGCTGCTCATCTGCGCTCGGTTCGAAGCGGTACTCACCACTGAACACAATTCTGCTCCAGTGAGGCGCCCCAGACAGTGGTGAGATACAGGCATGACTGTCGCTCGCCATACGGACCGACAACCGGGAATGATGATCTGGGGCACCATTTCATTTCATAGCAGGTCGCCTTTGGTTGCCATCCGCGGCATGTAAGGGTCGACGAGATTTCCTACGGCCGTTTTGTTTCCCTTCATAGCATGCCATCCTGGGCTAATATTTCAGCAAGTTAATGCCCGTGCGAACACGGCGAGAGTTTCTAGTGCATCTCTTCCTGTTTGCCAAACCCTGCTTTGGCCAACTAGGTCGTCGGACCTCTGCCCAGGTGAGAACGTTTGCAGCATTAGTGGCAGGACCCTATAACTATCTCGGAAGTTTGACGATCTAACGCACCAGTTGGATAGAATTTGGCACGACATCTCTCAAGAGGCATCCAACAATTCTATCAATCAATGCCAATCCGAATAACTGCTCGCATAAGGGCCAGAGGTGCGCTACTGACTTGCTCAATTTGAGAAGCTCTTTCTTTGTATAAAACGCCCAATTTTTCTGAAATTGTAATCATTTATTTCTCTGTACATGTATATGACATCTGTCGATTTCCGTCCAATTAGTGTAGTTCCTTCGTGGTACGACGCTTTTTTGTCTTTGAATGTGTGTTATTTATATAAGGAAAATTTACACTGCGCGTTTCTGTTTCAAGAAAACGCATTTGAATGTTGATTTTTTGTGAGACGATCGTGTTATACGTCCATTAAGAAGGAAGAAAGTCTGATCGGCACCTGTTATCTTGACAGGATAGTGGCCAACAAGACTGCGGTTTTTTTTTTTTTTTTTTTTTTTTTTTTTTTGCGATATTTCGTGTTGGGTCGAATCCCACGACTGTCATATGAATATGGAATGGATAGGTTCAAGAATGCCATAATGCCACGCAGATACCAGCAGCCCCATGCTACTAGTGCCTAACAGGACAGGTATACCATACTGGAACATATAGCGACGTCATGTGCCTTGGTCAGGAAATGAACTTCTCCGCAGCAAAACGAGTATCCACACAGGCAGTGTGACAACGACTCAGTATAAGGGGTTGGCATATAATGATAACTGGATCTTTCTGTCGCCCACCAGATTCATCTCTTGATGTAACCGAAAACTTTGGAGAAAACCTCAGTTCGCTTCTACATAAGTTCCCTAACCATACTGTAATCATAGGTGGAGAATTTAATTATCCAACAATCAATTGAGAAGGTTTCAGTTTTGTTAATGGTTGGCGTGACACGACATCATATGAAACAATACTAAATGCCTTCTCTGAAAGCTACCCTGAACCGATAGTTCGGAAACCCACTCATGACGGAAATATATTGGATTTAATGGCAACAGCTAGACCTGATCTGTTTGAGAATACCCACATTGAAACTGGTATTAATGTTCATGAAGTTGTTGTGGGAACAATGATTACCAAAGTACAAAGGACAACTAAAACACGAAAAAAGGTGTATATGCTCAGTAGGAGCATGTATTGAAACTAAAAGGCTTACATTTAAAAGAATAATTAACCATGCACTGAACAGTTATTTATCCAGTAGAACAGTTCGTAATGGGAGGGACACTCAAGGGTATACAGTCACTAAAAAGAAACTTCTAAAGAAACTGATATTACTATATATTTGGTGTAGGACAAAGCATAGGACTACAGATAAA
This sequence comes from Schistocerca serialis cubense, assembly GCF_023864345.2. Classification (NCBI taxonomy): domain Eukaryota; kingdom Metazoa; phylum Arthropoda; class Insecta; order Orthoptera; family Acrididae; genus Schistocerca; species Schistocerca serialis. The sequence continues at coordinate 464,408,701 of NC_064639.1, forward strand.
TAGTTTCTGAATGAAGGGCGTTTGGCTGTCAAGAGGGTAGTGCATGAAGCCTTCAGTGACTACCGCAGCAGAATATTGCCAAATTATTTTTCACAAAACACAAAGAAATTCTGGTCGTTTATAAAGACAATGTCCAGTTCCTAGCGAATGAGACAGGAAGTGAAACTGAGGGTAGCAAAGCAAGAGCTGAAATGTTTAATTCCGTTTTCAAATGTCCCTTTGAAAAGGCAAACTCAGGCGAACTGCTCCAGTTTAATTCTCCTACCGCTGAAAAGATGAATGAAATAAGTCTTAGTGTCAGTGACGTCGTGAAGCAGCTGAAATCTTTAAAACTGATCACAAAACATACTGAAAGCTTCAGATCAAGGCAGCCAGGTAGATACAGTCTTTCTTGATTTCCGAAAAGCATTTGACTCAGTATCACACCTACGTTTATTGTCAAAAGTACCATCATACGGGGTATGTGGCTGAACTGATGAATTTTTGATAGGGAGGACGAAGCATGTTATCTTGGATGGAGAATCATCATCAAATCTAGGAGTAGCTTCGGGTGTGCCCCAGACGGAAGTGTGTTGGCATCCTTGCTGTTCGTGTTGTACATTAAAGAACTTGCAAACAATATTAATAGTAACCAAAGGATTTTTGCAGATGAAGCAGTCATCTGTAATGAAATACTATCTAAAAGAAGCTGCATAAATAATCAGTATATCTCGGTAAGATTTGAAAGTGGTGCAAAGAATGGCAACTCGCTTTAAATGTTCAAAAATGTAAATTTGTGCACTTCAGAAAACGAAGAAACGTAGTATCCTATGACTCTAATATCAGTGAGTCCCTGTTGGAATTGGCCAACTCATACAAATACCTGGGTGCAGCTGTTTGTAGGGGTATGAAATGGAATGATCACATAGGCTCAGTCATGGGTAAAGCAGGTGGTAGACTTCATTTTATTAGTAGAATTCTGGGGAAGAGCAATCAGTCTACAAAGCGGACTGCTTACAAATCACTCGTGCGACTAATTGCTCAAGTGTTTGGGACCCATACCAGATAAGACCAACAGGGGTTACTGAACGTACACAGAGAAGGAGAGCGTGAATGGTCACAGGCTATTTCGGCCCTTGGCAAGGTGTCATAGACGTACTGAAGAAACTGAACTGACAGACTCTTGAAGGCAGATATGAACTGTCTCGAGAAAGTCTGCTAATAAAGCTTCAAAAACCAGCTTTAAATGATTGTTCTAGGAATACACTACAACCTACAACATATCGCTCACATTGGGATTGTGAGGATAAGATTAAAATAATTACAGGTCGCGCAGAGGCATTCAAACAATCATTTTTTTCTGCGCTCCATACGTGAATGGAACGGAAAGAAACCCTGATAACTGTACAATGGGACGTACCCTCCGCCATGCACTTCACGGTGGTTTGCACAGTATAGATGCAGATGTAGGATGTAAATGTCTTGAGCACCACTGACTGACAGCACAGCAACCATCATTGTGACCCGCCTTGACGTGGCAGCTCAAGAACGACGTTGGACACACGAGTGACATCACTTTCTCTTTTCTGTATGCAATATCATAATGGATGAATCCCTGTGTGGAGCCTCTGAGGAGAATTAACATTGCCACATTGCATTCATCATCGTCATGTAATATTACAGAGTGCCATTGGTTGCGCAACACATTTACCTCTGGCTCGTATAACCAGTAGTTTAGGCAGAAGGCATTATAATTCTGATGTTTTAACTCCAGCGGCCATGTTCTGTCCTGGAGGCTCCCTTGTGTTATCTTCTGACTACGTAATGGAAGAATGCAGTCCAGATATACTCCAATACAGAGCTTGTGTTACTGTTATTGCCCTGCCCAGCTCATACTCCAGATCTCTGACTCACTGAAAGCGTAAGGTCAAGGGCTGCCGAGATACTGGAACATCACTACTCCCCAGCTGCTGCGACTGATGAACTCAGATATAGAGTTGAACCAGCGTGAAATGACGTACCCATAATTTTTTCTCCCAAGCTCAGTTCGAGTCAATGCTCTGAACTGTTTTACTGTCAGATGTGGCATCTCTGTGTACTATACTGTACATGTAGAATAAATAACTTTGGTTCTTTACTAACCCACCTGATGTTGCAATTGTAAAGAGCAGCAGTGCATAGGGCAATACAAATTTGGCAAATCATATAACTCTGGAGTAAATTTCAGAGAAACAGTATCGACAGCAGTTAAAAGATTTATATCAAATAATTTAGCAAACGACGGAGCTGATCACCCTGATACACAAAACGGATCAGAACACTGTTGCAGAAACAACGAAATAGCATACCAAATTTAAACGAACGCAAAATCTCCAAGTCTGGCGACACCTTACGGAAGCTCGAAATTTAAGTGTAAGTGAATGCGAGATGCTTATAAAAGCTTCCACAACGAAACTTTGCCTCGAAACCTGACAGAAACTCCAAAGAGATTCTGGTCGTATGTAAAGTACTCTAGCGGCAAGACACAACTAATGACTTCTATGCGCGATAGCAAAGGAAATACTATCGATGACAATATTGCTAAAGCAGAGTTACTAAACACCGCCTTCCGAAATTCCTTTACCAAAGAAGACGAAATAAATATTCCAGAATTCTAACCATGAAACAGTTGCCAACAGAAGTAACTTAGAAGTAGATATCCTCGTAGTAGTGAAGCAACTTAAGTCACTTAATAAAAGTAAGTCTTTCGGTCCAGACTGTATACCAGTTAGGTTTCATTCAGAGTAGCTGATGCAGTAGCTCCATACTTAACGATCATATACAACCACTCGCTCGACGAAAAATCCGTACCCAAAGACTGGAAAGTCATGGAGGTCACACCAATATTTAAGAAAGGCAGTAGGCGTAATCCACTAAATTACAGGCCCATATCATTAACGTCGATATGCAGCAGGATTTTGGAACTCATATTGTGTTTGAACATTATGAATTACCTCGATGAGAACGGTCTACTCTACTGACACACAGTCAACACGGATTTAGAAAACATCGTTCTTGTGAAAAACAAAGAGCTCTTTATGATTGCTATTGACAAGGGTTCTCAAATTGATTTCGTATCTAGATTTCCAGAAGGCTTTTGACACTGTTCCTCTCAAGCGGCTTATAGTCAAATTGCGTACTTAGGGAATATCGTCTTACTTACGTGTTTGGATTCGTGATTTCATATAGAGAGGTCATAGTTCGTAGTTACTGACGGAAAATCATCGAGTAAAGAAGAAGTGATTTCTGGCATTTCACATTGTAGTGTTATAGGGCCTCTGCTGTTCTTTATCAATACAAACGGTTTAGGAGACAATGTGAGCCGCCATCTTAGATTGTTTGCAGATGATGCTGTCGTTTATCGTCTAGTAAAGTCATCGGAAGATCAAAACAAATTGCAAAATGATTCAGAAAACATAATGTGTGGTGCGTAAATTGGCAAGTGACCCTAAATAATGAAAAGTGTGAAGTCTTCCACATGATTTGTAAAAGGAATCGATTAAACTTCGGTTCCACGATAAATCAGCCACATCTAAAGGCCATAGATTCAACTAAACACCTAGGAACTGCAAACAAATTAAATTGTGAAGAACACATGGAAAATGTTGTGGGGAAGCTGAACTAAAAACTGCGTTTTATTGGCAAAGCTCTTAGAAGATGCAACAAATCCACTGAAGAGATTGCCTACACTTCGCTATTTCGCTTGTCCGTGCTCTTTTGGAGTACTGCTGCGCGGTGTGTGTGACCTTTACCAGATATGATTAACGGAGTACATCGAGAAAGATCAAAGAAGAGCAACACGTATTGTATCTCGTGGAGAAACAGGCGAGAGAATTTCACTCATATGATGCAGGGTTTGGAGTGGACATAATTAAAACAAAGGCGTTTTTCACTGCGGCGGAGACTTCTCACGAAATTTCTATCACCAACTTTGACGCCGACCTACATAGGGAGAAACGGTTATCATAGTGAAATAATGGAAATCAGAGCTCACATAGAAGTTCCTTTTTCCTGCTCGTTGTTCAAGATTGGAATATTAGAGAATTATTGTGAATGTGATTCGATAAACCCTCTGCCAGGCACTTAAATCTTATTTGCAGAATATTCACATAGATGCACATGTGGAAGTAAACTGGTAAGGGTCTATACTACTTACCATTATCATCACTGAAGAAAATGGACTATTTCCAAGGTTTCTGAGAGGGGTTTGTTTCCCTCCTTGCGTAGCCATTCTATCGCAGCTGCTTCCATAGCTAACTCTCAAGTCTAATTGTTAAAAATGAAAAGAGGAAAAGACATGATTCTTCTTTTGTTCTTCGATATATGTTTCATATCATGTAAGTTACTTTTGTACTTCTACTTCAGTCTCTACGAACTTGAATGTGTTTACTTTTAACTCATTTGGGGAAAAGGTAAGAAGTCTCAATCTAACAATGATGCAGTGATGGCACTAATATAAATGCAGCTTTTTTTGGTTGGTATGTGTTCTGCAATTGATTGTCAGCTTGATTTGTAAAGTGGTATTGTTTGTTTTTATTAAAGTTGTCTATTGGCTGTTTTCCATTTAGAAGAATAAACTGAAATACCTTCTTTGTTGTACCTTCTTTTTGTTTCAGAAGTGGAAGTTTTATTTCAATGTAACAGTTATATTTCTAATTTACTTGATTAAAATTAGGAGGCATAAACACGAATATCATTAATCAGTGTAGTGATAATTTATTATTAATAGAGTGCACAGTTTAAATTTCCATGATTTTACATTGTGCTTACCTTTTGTCGACATATACCCTGAGTTGTTTTACAATCCTGAAGATTCTTCTTATTGGTGGTGTCTGTGAACCACAATGATGAATATCACCAATAGAAATGTACCAAATGTTGGGAAAGATAACAAGTCCGCTTATTTAGTTTCATCAGTTACGAAACGGGCAATTTGATTTAAACATGGCTGTACTTCATTTGCAGATGGTTCATTTGAAGGACATGTCAAAACTGTCTGTAGTAACAAAATCCCGAGACGTCAACAATTTTAGGCTGTCACAGCAAAAAACCTGTTTGTCAGCAGTAGATGTGATAAAGACACTGACACATGTAGTAAGATACGAAAAGTGCGAAATTTGGAATCATATCAGTTTTTATCTGCTACATAATTCTTAACTTGTAAAATTTTCATTACTTTTGGTGATCTTTTCAGACAAATTACAGCAACCAACATTTTCCTTACAAATACAATATCCACAAGCAAACAAAAATCATTATTTGCAGGCTGTGTTTATTATGAAAGAAAACCATATTATTGTCTTTTAGTAGGTTCTTAACAAATTTTCTGTATCTTTTTCCGCTTTTGTTGCAGTGGTTTAAGTGCAGATATATTTACAAATAGAAAAGAGGGTCAGACAGATTTTGTTATCCGTTAAGTCCTGCAACTCATATTGGTGTGTGTGTTAATTATTCAGTTCTTCAATTTGCTAGCAGTTAACATTATTTATAACACAAAAGACTCTTAGACATAGTTTAATTTATATTATGCTTCACCAATGAAACAATACCACAAAGTAAAAGAATAGTGTTGTACTACTTATATAGCTTTATTATTTTTTCAGATAACACAATATTCTTAGAGCATGCAAATAAATCTTACTAAACTTCACCAGTCTTGGTCTGTTTTAGTACTACTCACCTTTATGTACTATCTGAATTCTGTAATGTTGCTGAGTGGTTTATTTTCCAGGGTGAATATGAATGAAGAAGAAGACAACACTTAGCATTTAAAGCCTTGTGCCATGCTGTCAAAAGGAAACTGGGCCATGTATGGTATCAAAAGGAAATGTCTCTAGAGAATGAAATTCATCTTTAAACCAGCCATTAGATAAGATGAATCAAATAAAAGAAGTTAGCCAGTTAAGAATGTTTAACAATTAAACAGTAATTGGGTCTAGAGTGTTTTTCACTTATGCACCAGTTACGTTTCTTTTCTAATCACTTCGTATTCAGCTTCTTGAGAACAGGGATCCATTTCAAAAATAACTATGTCAGTGTACTGACCGTAGCATAACCATACTAATTTTGCATTTACAGGAGTACACATCTTTTGAAGGAGATATTAATATCCGAACACCTCCAAGCTTTTTATTCATTTGGTTGCAATTTTTCGTTTAATATTGATGGCGTCAAAGAACCATGATATCAATGTCCATAAGGTTTTTCTGTAGAGGCACTTGCTATAAGCAACATATTAGTATAAATGTTCTCAGTGAGCTGCATAGGAGAGACAAAAGTTGAAAATGGTAGCATAAATAGTGTGAGAAAAGTGATGCAGTTAAATATTATAAGTTTGATAGTAAAGCTTATGAACAAAAACATTTACTTCCAATGGAGTGCTCTTAAATTGTTAAACTTACATCATAATACTCCCCAGTAGTAAGTTTTTTGTTATTAAAGTGTATGGATATCTGTACAAAGCTGTTTAACTCAAGGTGAGATGTCTATTTTAATAATTTTATTTCTGAGGTTAATACAAATTATGCAAATACTTTTTTCATGTCTTTTATGTTTTAAATAAATTACAACAATCGAGTTAATTTTTTGTAGATAGAGTTTCCTTTATTTACCTTCTCAAGAAATCTTTCACTACATTGCTCTAAAACAGCAGGAGACTGTTTTAACTATTCTTATGTTTGGTTTTTTGAAGTTCCTATGTATGAAACGTTATAGTGTTATCTGAAAGAACTTATTCAATTTCTGTTATGAATCTTTAAATCTAGTAAATTAAATTATTTCAGAACATATGTCATATATTATTTTGTTGTTTATATAGTTAATGCTTGTAATGGTTGTTTAAATATTATATTGTGTTTGATGTCCAAACATTTATAATACTCTGGTAGCATTTGTATACAGTTCTTTTCTTTTCTATACAAGGTAGATATTAGTGCACTGAGAATGAAGACTGTTGCTCCACTATGTCAGGAAACAATATTCTGTAAATGAATTTTGATTGTCCATAACTTGAAGAAATAAAAATTTACAGTACTTTCCACACCAATCCCGTCTCCGGCCATCCTGATTTAGGCTTTCCATGATTTCCCTAAATCGCTTCAGGCAAATGCCGGGATGGTTCCTTTGCAAGGGCACGGCCGATTTCCTTCCTCATCCTTCCCTCACCCGAGCTTGCGCTCCGTCTCTAATGACCTCGTTGTCGACGGGACGTTAAACACTGATTTCCTCCTCCTCCACTTTCCACACCAATGTTGTTATGTCAGCATGCTAACTGCACAAATATGTGTCAACTGTTATAATCTGGAGTTTATGAAGCAGGTGTAAAAGCAAGAAATTATGTGCAATAGTTCAAAGAAAAATAGAATGTTAATGGTCATTCCTACTATTATGGGGACCTAATTAACTAACCAACTCCTTGTGAAGATGTTTATCATATCTAATACAGTTTCTTTTAGTAACATTACTTTATCTTTTGGTACTAAATGGACTTTGTTAAGCTATTTTCTACCATCCAACAACACAATGTTTATAACATTTTACAACACCCTATTTTATTAGTAATTGTCTTAATGTTTAATCTTGAGTGTAATAATTTCCTTTGCTTTATGTGTCTCAATGTAAAAGCTCTTTTTTGTTTTGTATCTGTCAAATATTTTTCAATATAACTTTTTAATTTATTAGATCACTTAGACCCGTAATATCAAAAATACTTATTCAGCAACCTTCTCGTGTGTATGCTATGTGCTGACTTATGTCTGAGAAGAGTTACCTCCTAAGTACAATAAATTAAAGAAAGATTGTAAAGTAGATATTTCTGCTTCAATAAGTGTCCAGTGAACAATGTTGTGTTCTTATTTACGGATGCTTTTGTGCTATTTGTTAATTTTTATGGGAATTCGTACTAATAAAAGAAAGTAGAAAGTGGTACATCCGAACTGTAGCTAATTTGTACTTGATACAGTGTGACAATTATTGAACTATATGAAAAAAAGCATAAATTAGTTACAAACTACGGCTTGTACACACTTTACTCAACATCTGAACGTCACTACAGATATTCGGATTTAGTTTATGACATATTCGATATGCCTGTCATCATTGGCGATCATGTGGCGCAGACGAATATCGAAACTCTGCATGACCCACTGGAGTGTCGGAACATCGATGCTGTCGATGACCTCCTGAATAGCGATTTTCAGCTCAGCAATGTTATTGGGGTTATTGGTGTATGCCTTGTCTTTGGTATAGCCCACGAAAAAGGAGCCGAATGTGGCGGCCATTCGAGGCCCATATTAGTGGCCTCTGGGTACCCCTGAGCCAGAATGTGGCCCCCAAATTGCTCCTCCAGGACATCAAACACTCTCCTGCTTCGATGGTGTCGAGCTCCATCTTGCATGAAACACATCTTGCCGAATCAGGGTCACTTTGGATCATGGGGATGAAATCATTTTCCAAAATCTTTATGTACCGTTCGGTAGTCACTATACCATCAAGGAATATCGCACAGATTATTTTGTGACTGGACATTGCCCACGTCATACAGTCATCTGTTGAGGGTGAAGAGATTTCTCGAGCGCGAAATGCGGATTCTCAGTCTCCCAGATGTGTCAATTTTGCTTACTGACGAACCCATCCAAATGAAAGTGGGCTTAGTCACTAAACCAAAAAACAATGCGCATGCTGATTCCCATGACGCCCCACGGCCAGCTGTACAGTTTTAACGTCCTAACGCAAACCATTGAGAAGTTATGATGATTTTATTTCATATAGTCCAGTAATTGTCACCCTGTACACAAACACATGTAACAGAGCAAGAATGTCTCTAGGTTTGAAGCCAGCATTTCTCTACAGCAACTTGATGATGTCGGGCAACATCACTCAGTTGTGAGGTTGCATATGAATAGCCCTAGTTTACTGGGAAAGATAGAAGCAGTGAAAGACGAAATATCATGTTGGAAGACAGACAGAATGCCCTAGTGATCTTACAGTCAGACTGCCACAAATTCAGTCACAGAGATGGAGTGAGTTGCTATATAAAGACGATAGACATGAAAAACGCATACAGTTGTGTGGTTGAAAGCGGAGACAGGCACTCTACTGTGTGGCTAACAAAGATGACTACAACTTTCTTTCAAAAGGATCTCAGGGTGTTCTGTGATGAATCTCACACTCTGAAATGGCGGCAGAGGCGACTCATGCAGAGATGGCTCCAACTTCCCTGTATGGTAATTTTCTCCTCTTTCCTTATTTTACATCTTCCTTCATTCATTATGTTGTTCTGTGTTTGATTCTGCTTCTCAGGGCTTTCGAAAGGAAACTTCCAAATAATCTTAAGCCTTCCAAATTGTTGTTGAATAGTCTCCATTCCTCAACATCATTAGAGAAATGCAACATTCCTATGAATTTGTCATTATCATGAATTTATTTCATCGGAGACACTCAAACGATGTGACCTTAATATCTAAATGTCCTGCAAATAATCGGAAGTCTGAATGGACAAATTTTCTTTTCTCTTTTTTTTCTTTTCTAGGAAAAGCCTTACTCCTAAAGCTATACAATGTATGATATCAACACCTTATCATTTTTCTTAGCTCAACATCTCACTAATTATAGAGGGACGTTGACTCAGTTCTGAAGTAGTGGTATACAAAATGGAAATCAGTCATCATTATTATTATGATCCTGGTGTCAGCTTTTTGTGTATGTAATGTTACATTATGCAATAATGCGTGTGTAGTGTGTGGGATGACTAGTAGTGAGAAATGAATGAACCACATCAGCCTTTCATATTATTAAATAACTTCTTTGCAAAACAGTCTTATGCACTACTGATGTAGAAGAAGACAAGAGGTAAAGTAATGATAGGTTCATTGGAGAAGCTCACAATCCATGCAAAACACCCTGGGACTAGATCTTGAACATAGGAAGACACCTAGCTCTTTCGTAAGTTTGCATAGTCCAGATGAATTTAACAATTAAACTATCGAACTGTGGAAAACACTATAGGTACAATTCTAGACCTTAATATAGACCCTACAGCTGCTGTAAGAAATGAAAAATTGTGCACTTTACTAAACTTGAGAAAAGTACAAAAAATGAATTAATAAAGATTTTAAAATCTTATAAGCCTTTTGATAGGCACGATGTACACCAATGTCAACTAATGCCCTCAAGGATATAATGTGTGGAATTGATGAACCACTAACTAGGTTGTATAAAACTTTCTTGCACTTCTTGCCATGTCAATTCAGCGTAATACCTCACTTTATTCACGATTACCTCCATTGTCTTTGTTAGGAGCAAACGACTGCCGAAACTGTTGCTATGGTGGCCTTATATAGCCCATAAATGGCTTGTGTTTGAATGGTAATTACATAATGGTGTTGTTATGACCCATTCAGTGTCCTCATATACTTTCTCTATCTCTTCATCTTCAGCCTCTGATGTCGACATGTATAACTGAACTATTGTTGTCGGCGTTTGGCTTGTTGTCGATTTTGTTGAGAACAGTCCCATCACTGTACTTTCTACAGTAACTCTCTCTCTACCTACCTTCCAATTCGTAACGAATCCTACTCCTGCTGTTTGGTTTTCTGCTGTTGTTGATATTACCCTACACTCATCTGACCAGAAATCCTTTTCTTCTTTCCATTCCAATTCACTGACACCCATTATATCTAGATTGGTCCTTTGCATTTTCCTTTTCAGATTTTCCAGTTTTCCTACCATGTTCAAACTTCTGACATTCCACGCCACGACTCGTAGAACGTTAACACTTCATTGAGTTATTCAGTCTTTTTCTTATGGTCACCTACCCCTTGGCAGTACCCTTCCATGGATCCGAATGGGGACTAGTCAGGAATGTTTTGCCAGTCGAAAGTTTATCATGGCACTTTTCAATTACAGGCCACATGTCCTGTAGATACAAAATACAGTGTAATTGTCTTTAATGCAGTGCTTTTCATTGCCTTCTTCATAACTCATACTGTTGATCCATGCTGATTCTTCCACCTTTTTTCAGCAGTTTCCTACACCAGCCGATAGAGAATGCTCAGAATCTCATTCTGCTCCTCTGCCCTCTTTAACAAGGCCGTTGGCTGACTGAGGATGACTGCTCATCCTGGAAGTCTTTGATCACCATTGTGGACGATTTTTATTCAAAATTTAAGCGATGTTTGTAATTCTGAGAGATTATTAAAAAACTGCAACCACTGGACATCCCTCCGATGCCAGTTGCCTGCCTGAGGGCGCCTGGGACTAATTTGTAGACTTTCTCTGTAAAGGCATACTTTTTAAAAAAAAATTCTCAATGAAAGTGGGTAGGTACCAACAAGGATGTTGGAGAACTCGGGGGCTCTCCGAGGCAGCCTTTACCGATGTATTCACGCACATGTCAATGTCGCACTCCTCTGTGACCACGTCGCAGAACAACGCAAAACATGAGATCTGAAAAAGCATAAGTAGTCTTTGCTGCTTCGCATCACTTTCAGATTTAAAGAAATGGTTTTGTGCAGTTCCTAACCTGTACATCAGAATAAAATCTGCCGTCACACTGCACTCCAATCACGTTCAACGAATATTCTGGCCAACGATGTTCTTAGAGAATCTTTGAGGAGCCTGGGAAGCATCAGCAGTCAAAAACTGTCAAGAATGTTGTCCTGTTACTCATCGCATTGCTAACTACCGTTTTCGACCTGAAATGTGTGGCAAACGACGTCCCAAAAGAAGTGGTGGTTTCATTAATGACCTTCATGCCACCCCATAAGGCCTTTTCTTCTCGATACTGAGCAAATATGTTGCCCGGCCACCTATAAGGAAACTATATGATCTCAACGTTGGGTGTCTCGGTTCTGTCCTCCATCTCAGAGATATCAAAAAAGGGGTGAAAAGTGGGTAAGAGTGGGTGTGATAACCTCATCTTATGAGTAAGTTATCACCAGTTTCTTTAACTCATTATATTTTCTGTGTATCAATAAAAAATTATCAGTACTATTTAATTGACCGTTATTGACTGTAATTGATTTTGGTTTAGTTTTGCCACTAGGTGGCAAAGTATAAGAAAATGCTGAAGTTATTTATTTATGTAGAAAAAACTGTGTAAGGATTAATATTTTTATGTTCCCCAAACATTATCATCAAATTCAGTACCCATTCCTATTTTTTTCTTTCCATACATTATTCCTCTTACTGCTGTAGCAGTTAATGTTTATCCAATTGATGCATCAGAAGCCTGCACTCTCTCTTTCGCAGGTAACTGAAGTTGTTTATCTGCTTCATGACTTTTCTCTAAATCTTTGTTATATCTATAAGCAATATCGTATTTTTGCAAGCTTTATCTAGTGGATTTGTGCCTTTACTGCCATGTGCTAATCTTTCTTCTAGTTTAGTAAAAGATCTGCAGTACATGTAGCTGGTACATGCATCTGTAGCATTGTTAAATTATTTAAAGTCCAGTTTGCTAATCCTTCCCCATGATTTTACAAAATGTATGTGGCAAGTTACTGAAAAATCTAATCAAATATGGAATTCCTTTCGAATTTTTGATAATAATCACTAAATTTATTTGTTAACATTTGTTTTATTCCCACTTCTTCATTATGATAATTTTTATTTCCAGCTAATTCTTCTCCATGAATAACTGATAATCTATAGATTGAATCTCTTATATCAGTCATCCAAATATATTCAATTAGTTTTTCTGTATTTTTTATTATGCCTTCACCTTTTTTGCATCTGAAAAATCTGAACTTGGAAGTGTTTGTCTTCCTTTTAGAAAATAATATTTAGTAATTTCTTTTATCAAACTATTACATTTTTCACCTTTACTTGACCTTAATTTATTTGGATTATTGTAGGAATTCAATACCCCTGAATAGAATAATATATCTGCATAATGTGATAAATCATCATCAAATTTTTCACGCACACCATCCATAGTGAAGTGTTTTTTTTTTTTTTTTTTTAGTTAACAGGTTTATTAATCCATCTGTACCTTTGTATTCTTTTCCCCCAATAGTTAATTTATCCCTGTCAGATTTTAATGGTAAATTACCAATATATTTAAACATACCAACAGGCTTCAATCCAAAAGTTTTATCTTCACTGTGATTAATACAATTTAACATTGTTTCACTTATATTTATTTTGTACCTTCAATTTCAGCTTGAGCTATCTTTTTTCGATCTTTAATCTCTTCTTCATACTTCTTCAATGCACCTTATATATCTGATTGTCTTAATGTAATTGATCTGATCAGGATGATCATGCTACCATTCATACTTGAGCGTAACTCGTATCCTGGTAAATCTCCGTGATGGTATGGAACCATCTGTTTTTCTACCTCTCTGTTTTATTTAATAGCTTTCAGTATATTATCACCTTCTTTAACTTTTTTTGAATGCATCAATAATAGCTTAATCACCTTTTTTTATATTTTTCATATTCTGTGCTTGGTTGTTTTTTCCAAAACATGAAGTTTTCTTTTAATTCTTAATATTTTTCTATTTACTTTAGCTTTTTTTACGACTTATGGGTCATATTTTGAAAAAATGTACGAAGGATAAAAAATGTAATGAAATTTATTTTTATGAATGGATTTATAAGACTTAATAAGATAATACATTCTGCTTTTACACTTATCAAAAAAATACGATAGTAACCACATGTATCATATGTATCTGGTCCACATTTGGATACTTCACTAGTCCATTAACTATTAGTACAATGTTTCAATTTTTTTATATTTTATTATATAGTCAAGAGCTTCTGTAAATTCGTTTATATGTTCAAGCAAAATACCATCATCACATATGTGATATCATCTTTTAATGAACCCATTTAATGAGGTAATCTTTAATATTATGTCTGTATTACCCTTCTTCAGTTTTTCTAGTCATCTCTATTGTAAAATATCCAAATTGATCATTCTAACTTTTACTATACATTTCTTCAAAATCATTAAATTTTAAATCACTGACAACAAACTCATGATGAATGTGATTTATATTTATATTGTCTTGTCTAAAACCATTTAGATTATCCCTTGCTAGTTGGTTTGCATTTTTAAATATGTCTTCTTCTCGTAATATATTCTCTAACTACATCTTGATTTTCAAGAATGAAATCATCGATTACTGCAAGTGAATTATATTAGCATTGATCTAGGGCTATAATTTCATAATCGTTTTCAATAAACTTTGTAATCTTCTCATTATTCCTATCTTCTACTTTTTTACACATTTTTATAATTTTTTTGATGTTTTGGTTGATTTAAACTTTTTGAATAAACATATAACCCATTTTCTGTATTCCAGCTTGACCATCCTGGAGTTAGAATATAATTGTTTGTTATTAATGTTCTTTTTCCCCAACCACTTGGACCTTTTACAGTACATCAAATATAATTAGGTGAAAGCTTATCATGTTTATGTTTTGATTTCTTCTCTGAAATTCTTATTTTTGGTTCCCAATCCATTTTCAGTTAACTGAATAAAATTTTATTGATATTAAATGAGTCACCAATTTCAATTCAGTGTTAGGCTATCTGTTCTCAAAAAAAGATTGACTGTACCCATGTGAGAAAGTTTTAATGACGTTGCACTAGTTGGTTGTTTTTATACAACACTTCCAATTACAAATATTACACTAAAAATAATAAACTATATTGAGATGGTGAACTACAGAAATATCAATTGGCCAATATAGTTTGAAATGCTTGGAAAATTTTTTTCATTCAAAATAGTCAAATACTCACATTAAAGCAGATGAAATTTTAGATAGAATTATTATTGAATGTGATGTTAAATAATATATACAGATATAAAATATAGTATTCGAAGTGTGCTAGGATTTGGTAGCCAAATTATTGAAGCTGATGAAAAAGTAGTTGCAAATGATGTTCCCAAATTTATTCTACTTGAATTAATCAATATAAATGTTAATCTAGCTGATGAACATTTATGGAACATACTGATCATTTTCATTGAGAAACTAATTTTATTGCATCATTCAAGCCTAATGTTGAGTTTGGTGGACCAATAATTCATGAACCACATTATCTAGTATATGTTCCAATTTTTTGTTATTATACAGGAATTAGAAATAACTGTAACTGATGAAAACGATACTTTGATTGACTTCAATGGTGCTACTGTAACAGTTATGTTAGAAATGACTTAATAATTTTTTATCTTCACTAAATAATGAACAAAATAGATAGCTATCAGTTCTACTAATTCCCTGTGAATGAGATATGAAAAAACGATATAAATTTGCCTATCAATGATACAGAAAGTAACATAGACATAGGAGACGGATGGATGCATCAGAATCATGCCCAAATGCGCTTGAACTTCTGTACTATTGGAGCTGTGGTACAGATTATCGAACTTATGATGGAAAACCTATTAAGAAATTAATTGATAATTATATGGCAAATCTAACTGATTTTGTAACACCATAAAGAAAGGAAATAATGTTATGTCTAGAATGGAGCATTCTTTTATGCCATCATCAGTTCCACTGTATTTGATTTCATCTCTTAATGATAAAATAAGTATGGAAGGTCAAATATTTAATAATGGTAAAGTAAAAAGAAAGAAAAAATGAAGTGCTTTATCCAATGAATATGCTTGGTTGTTCGTTTAGGAACCATAAAAAAATTTATGAGAAGGGGATCTTACTGTAACTTTTACTTGAAGTTCCAGTGCTGCAGATGTTCTTCTTAGATGGCCTGACTGCAGTAATGCTGGAGTTGAAATAAAAGACACAGTTACAAAAGAAGGTAAAATTGTAGTAGAATATATGGAAATTCGTGTACCTGTTGTTAAATATAAACGGAGTTATGAGCTTGTACAACAAGAAAATATAACCGAGCGAGGTGGCACAGTGGTTAGACACTGGACTCGCATTCGGGAGGACGACGGTTAAATTCCACATCCGGCCATCCTGATTTAGGTTTTCCGTGATATCCAGGCAAATGCTGGGATGGTTCCTTTCAAAGGGCATGGCCGACGTCCTTCCCTAATCCGATGAGACCGATGGCCTCGCTGTCTAGTCTCCTTCCCCAAACAACCAACCAACAAGAAAATATACTGAAAAATTCTAAAATTCCAGTAGCTTTCTATGAACTACAAACAGCTGAGGTAGCAGGACTAAGTGGCAAGGTAAATTTAGAGCTAGATCTCTCGAATTGGCACTACTCAATAAAATTTAATATGCCTTATTTCATTGTTGCTTTGTTTCAAACTAATCGAAAAAATAATCATCTCAATGATTCATTACTATATGATCACATAAGGCTGCATATCTCTATTTGAAAAACAGAAGAAACGAAATATTTCCTCAAGAAGTATGAAATTTAGAACCACACGATAATTATTTGAAAGCTTTTATAAATTTTAAACGAGTTACTCAACTGAAAGGAGATATTGATATAACAAATTATCCTATATGTACAATTAATATAGCATGCAGAAAAAATATTGTTGCAAGTCAAAAGACAACAATGAAATTGGTGGGTAAATTTAACGATAAGATATAGAAAGATACCACTCTTTATATAGTCATTTGCGGTAAGAAAAATTTGGCATGGGATTCTCAACGTAGAATACTAGCTGCAAATTTTTCATTAGTAGATGATATCCGATTTTAATAATTATATTTTTTCTGGGTAGCCGTTTTCAATTATTTTATGTTTGCACTTTGAATTTTTAAAATCTGTTAATATATGGCGAGCAATTAACGAAAATCGATCTATTCAGCAGGCGCGGTTTCTGGATATTGGCTGGTGGCAGATATTGCGTAGTTTCTACCTCTAGTGAGTCTTGCAGCTGAATGGACTCAGAGGCGTTGAGTGACAAGGTTTTATCCCTATCCGCTGTGGTCAGAAGGTCAATCTGTGCTATCAAACCAGTGTCCTGGACTACTTTAGCTTCTGGAGCTGGTTCAGAAAACCACTAACAGATGTCTCGTTTTTTGCTCTCGTATCAACTTTATTCCTCAGACACCAACTATATGTATATACACGATTTGTGAACGTTATTTCCTTGCCCTGCAGGGCACACCTGAATAGCTATAGGATCTGGCTGGCCAGTACTGCTGTTATTTGCTATCGTCGTCCACTGCTGCAGCCCATCAAGAAGACAAAGATGAGCACCAAAAGCAGCTTCCAGTGGATTCCATTGTGCACTGACAAGATTCTTTCAGAAGAAGAAGATGGATGGCTGAATGTTAGGTTCCAAGTCATAGTCCAACAGCACATAAAAAAAACCCAGTGGGATGAAATGAAATAATGAGATTACCATTATAAAAAAACCACACCATGTTTCCTCCTATGGCACAGAAAGTTATGCTGTTAAAAACTAACCTTAAATTTTGTTTATCATATATATGACAATAAATAATGATTTGGTTTTTTCCTAAATTTTTGTCTCAAATTATTTTTTAAAATTAATTCTATTGTTCTCAATATGTCAATTATTTCCACCTAAAATTTTATTGCATTCTACATGGATTTTAATTTTTTACTGCATTCAAAATAAGGGTTGCATTTTTATATGTAGTAGTAAATGGGTATGTTGAGTGCACTTGACATGTTTTTAATGCACAAAACATTTTACAAATTATTTACGTTAATTATACTGTATTATATTATATGAGTTAATTAATTAAATTATATTATATTTACATATATTTAAAATAATTTTCACACTGAAAATCTTTAAAATATAATGAATATAATTAATTTACTTAATTTGTATAATACAATATAATTAATTTAATCGATTTGTGAGCAAAGTTGTGCATTAAATCACGCCACGTATGCTCAATGTATCCACTCAGTTTCAAAATTATTTCTTAGAAACAACATAGAATCAAAATACCGCCAGTGTACTACACCTGTGTGAGCAGCATTGTCTGAAGTGTACTTAGAACGCTTCTTCAGTTTTTTTATGTACTTCTATTGAAGAATTTTCATTTTTTCTTAACATCGCATATTGCTGGAATAATCAGGAAAATATCTTTGTAGAAATGTTACAGAAAAACCACTTCTATAGCGTAGGCAAAGTACTCATACAGATAGACAGAGGACAGTAATAGTTTTCTTTTTTAAAATTCAAGTTCAAGGGAACTGGGAACTCGTATGCAGGCCAAGCAGTAGAATTTAGAGTAGGAACAACTATCGTTTCTGTGACAGTCTAACAGTTTTTACCAGTGCATATGAGGCCACCATCGGAGGAAGAATTCAAAGAAATAGCTGATATGTTCTACAAGATGTGGGGGTTTCCGACTTGTATAGGTTCCATCGATGGGAAGCACAACAGAATTCTAAGCCCTAAAAAGTCTGGCTGCATGTCCCTTAATTATAAAAGCTACTTTTCTAATAGTTGTGCAGGTTGCGTCTGATGCAAACCGTAAATTCACTTTCATTGACGATGCAGAATATAAGAAACAAAACGATGGTGACACTTTCAGGACGTCTGTCCTTTACAATAAAGTAGCACAAGGCGGGCTTCACATTCCTGAGGATGACGTCCTTCTAGGTAGTGATATGAAGGCACCATTTGTCGTTATAAAAGATGAGGTGTACCCTCTGCTCAGACACAGATGAAACCTCGTGCCAGTGAAACTCTGGACCACTCCAAAGAAAAATTCAACAAAGCCCTTTCATGAACCAAAAAATTGTTGAATATGCTGTTGGAATTGCAGCAGCAAAGTGACGAATGCTAAACAAACCCACTGAAACAAAAGTCGAGGCAGCGGAAGTGATCGTAAAAACTGTATGCATTTTACGGTGTGTCATTAATTAAGTAATCACGGTAATTAAGAAGATTGTAAGTAGTGATTTGAGGGAAAATTACTCAATAGATTACTGTCCAAATTTCCATAGCCGTAACAAAGTGTGGGTAGCCGATAAATGGGATATGAAACTGAGCAGCGTGAGGTCTAGTTTTGCAAAAAATATTTAATTACTTAAAAGTGATAAAGGTAACAATTTAATTAGTGGTCTGCGGTAAAATTAAAATACTTTTAGGAACGGTTTTTGCTAGCTATGTAAATGAAGTGTCAAAAAGTTCATCTCTTCAAGGCCTAACTATTTTTCGTTTAAAAAATTCATTTGTGTGATCTTTTTGGAATGAAGTATTCAATTTTGGAGATTTAAATAACGGAAGACACTAAAAGACAAGTGAGATGTCAATAAGATCATGCTTCGTGGTAGAAAAACCTGAAGATAAAAATAAAAAAATTAATAAGTCGCTCAAATGTACTGTGAAATGATATATCTAAAAGCAAGAAATGAAATAAATTAGAGAAACATTTGACACCACTTTTAATTATGATCGAAGTAATGCAGAGGGAATGAGGTAGTCAAATGTTTCTCTGATCTACACTGCCGAAAAAAAAGTACACCTGGAAAGACGACGTCGATTTGGATCCGATGGCGACCATATGCCACCTGGGAGAGCATAGTTGTATTGATAATCGTTTCAACGTCGTCCGCCAACACACAGCGTGGTGACATAGCTACCAGAGCGCCGACTTTGTCTACCCTTTAACAGCGAATGCTCACAGCCAGATGGATCAGTGTGATGCAAACATGTGGAGCAAGCTGGCAACCATGCCACGGAGGCGCACTCGTGCTTCCTAAAGCCAACTGAGCGAGTTTTAAAGGCGTCCAATTATGGCCTTCCGACTGGCGGGATGCTCCTTTTTGAGAACCGCCACAAACGTTAGACGTGCTGCGTCAACTGTGCAACTATGGTGGTATCAGTGGTCACGTCGACGTTGTCACTCTCGTAGACGAGGTTCTGGACGTCGACGCAGCGTAGACGCCCGCCAGGATCGTCGTACTGTAAGGTCAGCAGTGGTAGATCGTACAGCTACCAAAGCATAGATAAGAGGGCTTGTGAGCCCAGACGTGTAAACAACGGGCACGCACACATCTAGCCTGTCTTCCACTCGCGCCGCAGTATCGACGAGCACGGCTCGACTGATGCAATCAGAGGATCACTTTGAATGGCGTGCTGTGGTCTTAGCGATGAAAGCAGATTCTGCTGCGCGCAAGTGATGGTCTTACGCCCGTACGACGTAAACCTGGTGACCACTGTCTCGCAGAATGCACTCGTCCAAGACACGTTGACTCCCCCCCCCCCCCCTGGCCTTACGGTCTGGAGTGCGATAAGCTACAACTCTCGTTCACCTTTGGTATTTTTGTAAGGGACGCTAAGGTACATGCATAAAGTTGTTAGACCCATTCTTTTGCCATTCCTGCAATAGGAAGGAGATGTCCCAACAGGATAATCCTCTCCCATGCACTGCCTGTGAAACTCAACACGCTCTGCAAGACGCGCAGCAGCTTCCCTGACCAGCACAATACCGAGCTCGTGTGTGATATGATGGGACGAGAAGTGACTCGTGCGACTCGGCAGCCAACAACTTTTACAGAGCTAAGAGAACAGGTGGAACAAGCGTGACATAACGTATCGCAGGACAGTATTCGTCACCTGTACGATCGACTGGATGTCAGAGACAGCACCTGCATTGCCGCCCATGGGGGCTATATCACTTACTGATGTGTGTGTTTCAGCATTGGTCGATTACTAGTATCTCGGAACTGCTGTGCTATTGATGTGTTAATTTCATGTACTCAATATGCATTTTACAGCAATAAATTTTGACAGAAATGGAAACCTCTAAAAGGGTCTCCTTTTTTCCAGCAGGATATTTTGTTTCTCAGTTTTAGGCAAATAATTGCACAAAGGATTTCACCGATATTTTTTCCATTTTTATTTTAGCTCTGACGATGATTCATAAGAGCGGGAAAATGGTGAGCTGTCTAAAATTCGCCGAATACGATCAAAATAACTGTAAATAAAAGAGATAAATAAAAAAAGGATGATTAGCTGCTTTTTAGAGTAAAGTTATAATTTTGCGAAATACAGAACACGTTTTCCAGCACAGTGTGTAAATGAAAGACAGTAGGCGTTAGACGAGGCAGCGGAGGGCTAGCTCAGGCGTGGCCGTTCGCGGCGGCGCCGGTTGCGGCGCGCCCCGCCTGCCACTTCTTCACCTCGGCGCGGATGCGGCTCACGTCCTGGTCGGTGGTGCGGCAGCAGCCGCCCACGTAGCGCACGCCCAGGGACAGCCAGTCGCGCACGTACGTCTCCACCGGCTTGCAGTTGTCGCCGTCCACCCACCTACAAGCACAGCCTTCGTTACCGCTGCAACAGAAGGGCCTTTTGATGAATGACAGCCGCGCGGTTAGAGACGCCCTGTCACGAATTGCGCGGCCGCTCCCGCTGGATGTTCGAGTCCTCCCTCGGGCATGGGTGTGTGTGTGTATGTGTTGTTCTTAGCGTAAGGTAGTTTAAATAGTGTGCAAGTGTAGGGACCGATGATCTCAGCAGTTTGGTCCCTTAGGAATTCACGCACGTTTGAACATTTGATGAATGACACCGATCCAGAGAACCTCCCCCCCCCTCCCCCCTCTCACTCACTCTCTCTCTCTCTCTCTCTCTCTCTCTCTCTCTCTCTCTCTTTCTCTCTGTGTGTGTATATATATATACTACTGGCCATTAAAATTGCTACACCAAGAAGAAATGCAGATGATAAACGTGTATTCATTGGACAAATACATTAGAACTCACATGTGACTGCATTTTCACGCAACTTAGGTGCGTAGGTCCTGAGAAATCAGTACCGACAACAACCACCTCTGGCCGTAATAACGGCCTTGATACGCCTGCGCATTGAGTCAAACAGAGCTTGGATGGCGTGTACAGGTACAGTTGCCCATGCAGCTTCAACACGATACCACAGTTCATCAAGAGTAGTGACAGGCGTATTGTGACGAGCCAGTTGCTCGGCCGGCATTGACCAGACGTTTTCAATTGGTGAGAGATCTGGAGAATGTGCTGGCCAGGGCAGCAGTCGAACATTTTCTGTATCCAGAAAGGCCCGTACAGGAACTGCAACATGCGGTCGTGCATTATTCTGCTGAAATGCAGGGTTTCGCAGCGATCGAATAAAAGGTAGAGCCACGGGTCGTAACACATTTGAATGTAACGTCCACTGTTCAAAGTGCCGTCAATGCGAACAAGAGGTGACCGAGACGTGTAACCAATAGCACCCCATACCATCACGCCTGGTGATACGCCATTATGGAGACGACGAATACACGCTTCCAATGTGCGTTCACCGCGATGCCGCCAAACACGGATGCGACCATCATGATGCTGTAAACAGAACCTGGATTCATCCGAAAAAATGACGTTTTGCCATTCGTGCACCTATGTTCGTCGCTGAGTACACCATCGCAGGCTTTCCTGTCTGTGATGCAACGTCAAGGGTAACTACAGCCATGGTCTCCGAGCTGATAGTCCATGCTGCTGCAAACGTCGTCGAACTGTTCGTGCAGATGGCTGTTGTCTTGCAAACGTCCCCATCTGTTGACTCAGGGATCGAGACGTGGCTGCACGATCCGTTACAGCCATGCGGATAAGGTGCCTGTCATCTCGACTGCTAGTGATACGAGGCCGTTGGGATCTAGCGCGGCGTTTCGTATTACCCTCCTGAACCCACCGATTCCATATTCTGCTAACAGTCATTGGATCTCGACCAACGCGAGCAGCAATGTCGCTATACGATAAACCGCAATCGCGATAGTCTACAATCGTACCTTTATCAAAGTCGGAAACGTGTGGTACGCATTTCTCCTCCTTACACGAGGCATCACAACAACGTTTCACCAGGCAACGCCGGTCAACTGGTGTTTGTGCATGAGAAATCGGTTGGAAACTTTCCTGATGCTCTGAAAAGCTAATCATTTGCATATCACAGCATCTTCTTCCTGTCGGTTAAATTTCGGGTCTGTAGCATGTCATCTTCGTGGTGTAGCAATTTTAATGGCCAGTAGTAAATCACAAGATACATTCAAGGGATGGATATTCATCCCTCAATTCCAACATGTGAAGACACCGACCCAAAGCAAGTGCAATAGTTGATCGACTCCACAGGTGCACACCAGTGTCAGAGACTGGTTGCAGTCATTTATACAGTTGGGAAAAAAATTAACACCCTCAAGTACTGAATTCAGTGTCTCCAGGGTATTACGTGTATACTGAGAGGTTGGAGTGTTAGTGATTAATTTCTCACGGTCATCGGTGAGCAAATGACACTCAGGAGGCCTGTATGTGCACTCTCTCTTTTGATTCTGCAGGCAGTAACTGAACTGAGTTTAGAGATTAACAGCGCAACATTCATTCTAGGGTACACCCATGCCCCACCGATGAGTACGTAATTGCTGCTGACCAGCTTCCGTTATCTGTATGTGGTCGCATTGTGGGTCTGTGGGAACCTGGATGGAAGTATCTATGGGTTGCTGCACTTGTTGAGCATAGTGTATGAGCGGTGTGTTGCTGCTTTCCACAGTGGAATACGGAGCTTCCATGCAATTATAGACCACGTTCTGGACGTCTGCGAAGTACAGGCACACGTCAGGAACGACGCGCTGTGCTAGCAGCAGGGGCCGACCGAACGCCATCCAATCACGAAATCCGAGGCTTCCTGGTCTTGGGAGCCATCAGTTACGACTCGCAGTCATATTTGGTGTTTCTGCAATGTAAGTTATCCAGTGCTCGCTACATTGTACGGGCTGTTATCCCCGTGCTCGTGCCATTCATCCGCCAGGAAGTTGACGTGCTGCTTTACGGCTGCTAAGACGCAACGTCCTCCTTTTGAAGTACAACACTGCCCTGGTCTCGCCAACTGAGCATGTGCGGCACATGATAAAATGAGAGCTCACTCAATCTGCAGGGTCTGCAAGAACGAATTACAAAGTGGGAAGTTTGTCGCAGGATACAGTTCGTGACCTTTATGATGGTTTGCATGCAAGAATGCACACCTGCGTTACCGCCAGAGGGTTTGGGGGGATAGGCCTATACTGTGCACTGATGCGACTGTTTCGGCACCCTTTACGCTGATATGTGTTTCATTTGGGTTGAATTTGTTATCATATACTCCTACAATGACGAAATTCCTGTCACTTCTCTTGTCAATAAAATGACCTTGTTCTTTGGGGTGCTGCATATTTTTCCCAGCAGCGTATAATTTGATTTGTGTGAGATGTTACTCTTGCCCGATTGCTTTAATTTCCAATGACGACCCCATACAACGTATCGAGTGCAATACGATTTTTAATTATTAATATACTCAGCTTTAGATTAAGAAAGTTCATACGTTTCTGTTTTGAGGAGGGCTAATACATGATTAAGAAATGGGGAGAAGTATCGAAAATTTTCTGTCAAAGTAGCAAAAGAATGTGAAATTCTAAATAGGATAACACTATAGTTGGCTAGTAGCTGGGCAGATAAGGCAAAATAAATACATTTGTAACAAACCTCACCCCCTGATACTTCCTACCAGTGGTGGATTGATCCTACTGATACCTGGAACCACGCCGTAAAGATATTGTGACGAGTGACGTCATACATACTCAACACGACACTGACAATACTTATTTTGTGACTTCGGAGGGTTTCACGATGGCGTGCAAGGATGAAGTCTTCTCGGCTTATAAGCCGCGTCACTTGGAATAAAAATCGTCGAGCTTTCGACAGCTCTGTTTGCCAGCGTCACTAGCAGTAAAAATCTGCCGGGACTGGCACGTAGGTGTGGAAGCAGCCTCTGGAACGTTCCAGCGGAGGACCGAGGTAACGCATGCGCAGGAGGGCGACTTGAGCTGGTCTTGACAGCCCCGGTCCGCCGTGACACTGAGTGACGTTAGCAGACGGCCGAAATCAGAATAAACTACAACATTCTCTGTGGCAGTGGCACACAGTAAGTCGCGGAGGCGGCCTTTGGATAACGACGGGTGCTTGACGCTTGTAGCAAGTTTTGATCCTTGCTCTGGCCCCCCGCACCCACTGACGTCACTTAGTCACACGGCGGTGGTGTGCTCGCCGGCAACACTGGACAAAGGAGTGGTATCACGTCGTCTTTTCAAGCGTATCCCGATTCTGCGTACAGCATCGTAACAGACGTATCCGTGTGTGGTGTGTCTAAGGAGAATCGACGCTAAATTGTATTCGTCGTCGCCATAAAGACCCAGCAGCTGGCGTGTTGGTAGAGTGTGCCATTGGGTACAGAACACGATCATCTCTGGCTCGCATAGCCGGTAATTCGGCCAGCAGACGTTGCAGTAAGTATGGTGAAACTGGTCTAAAAGTGACATTTTCCGGATATTATCTCTTAAAAATATTACATCTCTCATGGACAATATGATGTATTATTTGTCAAATAATACCGATTGGAAGTGTACTTTTTGTCATGTCAACATTAATGTGCAAATGTAATAAAATATAATCATTTTCCATTGACTTACTTGAGTATATCGCTGGAAGTAGTCAGCACACCTCAGAAGGCTGTGGTGCTCAGCTATTTATTCTTGATTTCATGTTCATTTAAGAGGTTGGATACACTGTGTAAGCAGAAGTGGCAATATCCCTATTGTATCTAGTGTTTTGTAAAAGTTGAACTGTAAAGATAATAAACTCTAAATGACAAAGGAAAACTTATAAATAAAAACACTTCACCATTATTATGGAAAGGCAATAAGATACGACCCATATGACTCACAAGAAATGAAAAGAGCTTTGTGGGTTACCTTTATTCCAGAAATCATCCATTGATGATACACCTTTATACAGTTTATGTCCACTGCGCGTAGATTCGCGGTGCAAGTGCTCTAAAGCTCAGGCGCAGGTACAAAACAACAATTTGTGCACAAAAACAACATACCAACTGCAGTGATGGAAGTTGTTACACCAGCTATTAAACCTTCTTTCCAAATGTCTCAATGGTCGGACACAAAAGCGGAATGAGTGTTTCAATAATGTGATTTGGAGCTGCATGCCGAAAAATGTCTTTGTAGGAATTAAAACTCTATATCTGGGTGTTTTGATACTGTAATAACGTTTAATGATGGTAACAAGGGAAGAATAAGGGTACTAGAGCAACTTGATGGCGCTCCAGGAGTCAACACACTTCAAGCCTTCCAACACATAGATCGATTTAGAATCATGAACGCCCTGCATAAAGCAGAAGAAATGACTGAAGAAGCAAGAGGCAGGAAAAGATGAAAGCATCTATATTTGTAGGATGATCGAGGACAGGATACAAAGAATGCTGATTATGTCCCTGGTTGTTTGTGTTAATTTGCATGCCCCCATATGTGAGTTGATACCATTTGAAATTTTGAACTTGGTTTTTTAAATATTTAACTCATTATCTCAGGAACTATTACAGATATCTAAATCTAATTTTACATTTAGTAACCTCTCAGTACGCTTTAGCTACTGAATCACCCATATACACCTACCTCTAACAGTTCCTTACTTACAAAGGGAAAAAGTGGAGTTTTTAAAGAAATACTGAACATAATTTTAAAAAATTGTAATTAATTATTTGTCTGTATGTTTTGAATGTTATTTAATAATCATAAAAGGAGTTATACGATACCTAATAAAAATTTCAGGTCTCTATTTATAAAAGTTTCTGACGTAAAGGGTCATCAATATTACAGTTTTAACATCATAGGTACAGGGCGTACTCACTGCCCTTAAGAAGGTGGCTCAGTTATATCTTTGACGCACCTGTGATGCTATCTTTCAACACGATAACGCACGACCAAATGTTGCCCGTACTGTCATCGTCTACATGTATACAGAAGGAGTTGGAATGTTGTCCTGACCAGCATGTTATTCAGAGCTGTTGCCCACTGCAAAGATTTTGTCATGTGTTGCCGAGGAACTGGCGCGGCAGTACCAGCCGGCCCTTACGCCTGATGAACTGTAACACAGAGCTGAAGTAGCGTGGAATGACGCGATTCTCAGCCACATTATAATAATTGTTGCTGTTATAGATGACAACTCTTCCTACTAAAGATCGCACCCGGTACATCCCACTTCAAGTACACATTTTATACTCTACACCCACAACTTGTAAAATTTCATTATTTCCTATCCTTCCTACTGTTACAATTTTAATGAGAGAAGAGACAGAAGGTACAACGAAGAGCTGCACGTTTCGTCATGGGTTCCTTTAGTAAGCGCGAGAGCATTAAGACAATTCTCAACAAACACCAGTGGCAGACGCTAGAAAAGTGACGTTGTGAATTTTGGAAAGGTTTACTGTTGAAATTCCGAGAGTGTACTTTCACAAGAAGAGGTTGTCAACATATTTCGTCCTTTTGAAAACATGTCTCGAAATAATGACGACGACAAAATCGAAGCTCATACTGGAGCTTAGCGACAGTTATTCCTCCCATCGATCACTCACAAACGGAATAGGGAAAATGCGAAATGATGTACCGGAGGTACTCTCCGTCATACACTGTGGGTGTGTTGTAGGGTACACGTGCAGATGTTCGTTGAAGTGACAAAAGTCGTGGGATACCGGTATGCACAGACACAGATGGTGGTAGCATTGTGTGCACGAGGTACAGTGAGACAGTGCATTGGAGAAGCTGTCATCTGTACTCAGGTCATTCATGTCCAAAGGTTTCCAACATGATTATGGCCACACGACGAGAACCAACAGACTTTAATGCGGAATGGTACTTGGAGATAGACGCATGGGACAGTACATTTCGGAAATACTTAGGGAATTCAATATTATGAGATTCGTAGTGTCAAGAATGTGCCGGGAATACCACATTTCAAGTATTACCTCTCACCGTGAACAACGCAAGTCTGATGGCCCTCACTTAACGGTCGAGCGCAACGGCGTCTACTTAAAGTTGTCAGTGCTAACAGACAAGCAACACTGCTTGAAACAACCGCAGAATACAACGTGGGACGTACGAAGATCTTATCCGTTATGATGTGCAGCTAAATTTGGCGTTGATAGGCTATGGCAGCGGACTATCGACATCGCCTGCAGCGCCTCTCCTGAGCTCGAAACCATATCAGTTAGACGCTAGACGACTGATAAACCATGGCCTGGTCAAATGAGTCCCGATTTGAGCTGGTAAGAGCTGATGAGGGGGTTCGAGTGTGATGCAGACACCAGGAAGCCATGAACCTAAGTTGTCAACAGGGCACTCTGCAAGCTTGTGGTGGCTTCATAATGGTGTGAGCCGTGTTTACATGCAATAGACTGGATCCTCTGGTCCGAGTGAACCTGTCATTGACTGGAAATGCTTCTGTTCGGTTACTTGGAGTCCATCTGCAGCCATTCATAGACCTCATGCTCCCAAACAGTGACGGTACTGTCACTGGTCCACAGTTATTTGCGAATGGTCTGAAGAACAGTTTGGACAATTCGAGCGAATGGTTTGGTCACCCAGATTGTCCCACATGAATTCCACCGAACATTTATGGGACATAATCAACAGGCCAGCTCATGCATAAAGTCCTGCACCACCAATACTTTTGCAATTATGGGTGGCTATAGAAGCAGCAGGGCTAAATGTTTCTACAGGGCCCTTCCAACCACTTGTTGCGTCTTTGCCACATCGAGCTGATGGACTAGCTGGGCAAAAGGAGGCCCGACTTACTATTAGGATATATTCCATGACTTTTGTCCCCACAGTTCACAATATACGCTACTGGCCATTAAAACTGCTACACCAAGAAGAAATGCAGATGATATACCGGTATTCATTGGATAAATATATTATACTAGAACTGACGTGTGATTACATTTTCACGCAATTTGGGTGCATAGATCCTGAGAAATCAGTACCCAGAACAACCAACTGTGGCCGTAATAATGGCCTTGATACGCCTAGGCATTGAGTCAAACAGAGCTTGGATGCCGTGTACAGGTACAGCTGACCATGCAGCTTCAACACGATACCACAGTTCATCAAGAATAGTGTCTGGCGTATTGTGACGAGCCAGTAGCTCGGCCACCATTGACTAGACGTTTGCAGTTGGTGAGAGATCTGGAGAATGTGCTGGCCAGGGCAGCAGTCGAACATTTTCTGTATCCAGAAAGGCCCGTACAGGACCTGCAACATGGGGTCGCGCATTATCCTGCTGAAATGTAGGGTTTCGCAGGGATCGAATGAAGGGTAGAGCCACGGGTCGGATCACATCTGCATTTGTAACGTCCACTGTTCGAAGTGCCGTCAATGCGAACAAAAGGTGACCGAGACGTGTAACCAATGGCACCCCATATCATCACGCCCGGTGATACGCCAGTACGCCCATGGGGAATGCACGCTTCCAATGTGCGTTCACCGCGATATCGCCAAACACGGATGCGACCATCATGATGCTGTAAACAGAACTTGGATTCATCCGAAAAAGTAACGTTTTGCCATTCGTGCACCCAGGTTCGTCGTGGGTACACCATCGCAGGCGCTCCTGTCTGTGACACAGCGTCAAGGGTAGCCGCAGCAATGGTCTCCGAGCTGATAGTCCATGGTGCTGCAAACGTCGTCGAACTGTTCGTGTAGATGGTTGTTATCTTGCAAACGTCACCATCTGTTGACTCGGGGATCGAGACGTGGCTGCACGATCCGTTACAGCCATGCGGATAAGATGCCTGTCATCTCGACTGCTAGTGATACGAGGCCGGTGGGATCCAGCACGGCGTTCCGTATTACCCTCCTGAAGCCACCGATTCCATACTCTGCTAACAGTCATTGGATCTCGACCAACGCGAGCAGCAATGTCGCGATACGATAAACCGCAATTGTGATAGGCTACAGTCCGACCTTTATCAAAGTCAGAAACGTGATGGTATGCGTTTGTCCTTCTTACACGAGGCATCACAACAACGTTTTACCAGACATGGCGGGCAACTGCTGTTTGTGTATGAGGAATCGGTTGGAAACTTTCCTAATGTCAGCACGTTGTAGGTGTCGCCACCGGCGCCAACTTTGTGTGAATGCTCTGAAAAGCTTATCAGTTGCATATCACAGCATCTTCTTCCTGTCAGTTAAATTTCGCGTCTTTAGCACGTCATCTTCGTGGGGCAGCAACTCTAATGGCCAGTTGTGTATTTGTAACCTGATCGCCCGTAACTACGGTAGAAGTTTCCACAGCACGAGATGTAAGACTTACGCCCCCAGCTGCGTGTCGAAGTTCTCGCCGCTGTTGGGGTAGGCGACGACGGGGATGGGACAGGCGTCGCGGCCGTCGTTGAGGGAGGCGACCAGCGGCGCGACGAAGCGCGGCTTGAGGCAGTTGACGCCCACGGCCAGCAGCTGGCGCGGGTTGCGCTCCCAGCAGCTGCGCGCCGCCTCGCAGAAGCGCTCCCCGTGCGAGATGCGCTCCCCGTCCTGTCGCAGCACAGAACGTTTGAAATCTTCAACATTTTCCAGAAATATTTTAATGTGTATTTCACATCTTTGAAGTGTTTACTCTTTCATCCCAAAATCATTATCGCTTCAATCGAATTCCAAGTACTAGGTGAACTACCAAGACGTTATAAATATAATTTTCACACTCCTGTTAGTAGGAATATTGGGGTCAATGTAGTACCTGTCTGGCACAGACTTGCATCTGATGCTCTGCTGGAACGATATACTGGTGGCAAGACAGAATGCAAAAGAAAATCAGCACGTTGTCATTTGGACTAAGTGACACAGCGACGTTTTTGAGTCTAAGAGGGAAATGCATTTGGGTCATGTAGAAGCTGTTTCTCAGTTCAGTACGGGATGTTTCAAGACTGAAGAGAGCAAGAGTATCAACACTCCTTTACCATCATTCTTTCAGAAGAAAATCTGCTTATCCAGAGACGAATGAAGCAGTCCACAAGATTCTGCCTGGAGAAAGAAAAATTCAAGAAAAAGGCAACCCTCGTCCTGAAATTACAAAAAGAAGAAGCTTTACAAGAGTAAGAAGGGAAAAGTATAATGCTGGTCAACTTACGTGGGTATGTGTCTTGTACTAGCATTAATGTTTAATAAAATTTTAAAATCCATTCCCCCTTGAGTCTGTTTTTCTCAGTGCATTGTCAACTTTTTGTATCCTAGATATTAGGCAATCTCAATGAATTTTATAGGAATCATTAAATGCTTACTTCTGTGCATTAATATAATCGAAAATGTAATTTATCGGAAACATGGTGGCAGATTAAAACTGTGTGCCGGACCGGAGATCGAGTCTCGGTCCGGCACACAGTTTTAATCAGCCAGGAAGTTTCATATCGCCGCACACTCCACTGCAGAGTAAAAATTTCATCCTGTAATTTATCTATTCTGTTATCATATTTATGAACCGATTATTAAAGAAAATTTAAGTTTGAAGTTTCAAAAAAAAACTGAAAGTAAATTAATAACACTTCCCATAAAAATAAATGCGTATAACTGTTGAACTATGTCTTGTTAATGAACCTACAAAATTTTGAATGTGAAAACTGACGAGTACCAAAAGTTGGTTTTCAAAACCACCATTAAAAATAACATTAAAAATTCAAATCTGAAAAGTCAATGAAGTTCTGGATTTTAAAACTTCGATTTTGCTACGTCTTTACGTGATAGAAATGATTTTAAAATTTGGTTGAAATCGGAAAAATAGAATAAAAGTTTAATTTTTGGATGGAGTCTCCCCTTAAGGAGATTTGCACGTCATGAGGGCTCAAAAAATTGAAATTTGGGCTTTGTTCTTCATTGAATAAAACTTTGTAATTCTTCTTGATTCTAAAAATATGTGCTTTACGTATACTTCCTAGTCATTTCGTGTTTAAGTGCCTTTTTAAAGCAGAGGCAAGGTGTTTTTTTTTTTTTTTTTTTAACGGTGAACTGTTACACTATTATCAGACACAAGACGTTAGCTATTATGCCTTTTTATTTAATTTTGGCGACGACGTTTCCATAGCAACTCGCTTATGTATTATCCTCGAAGAACATATCGACGGTACTGCAAGCAGGGATGTATTGCGGTCAATCTGTCTGTCGATATAAATAATTTACTTCAGTTTACTTACGCTTTTCGCAAGCAGTTGGTTGTAAACTCGGTGTTGTGACTTTTAGAGGCGTATTTCATCGATTTAATGTCGCAAAATGTCAAAAACAAAGAAGTTTAATTGCAGTCGTAAATTTTACGATGATTAACACAAGAATGTTGTTGGAAATCGTATTAAAAAAGAAGAATTTGTTATGCCGCAGTGAAGTGACGTTAGGCCTAATACTTCATAGTGCAAGTACAATAGATGTGAAGCAAACGGACAAAAACATACTCATGCACACCCCACGCCAGAAACTGTTTTGGTAGAACTAAACACAATATATAGAGATTTTCATGATTCTGAGCTCATGGAAAAAGTTTACATAGCAAAATACAGAATCCAAATGAAAGTTTCAACAGTTGTACTTGAGAATAATTCCCAAAAATTGGATTTTTTGGCGTGTCAGCCTTTCACATTCCTGTGGTGGAGGCCATAATATGTGTTAATCATGAAGTAGCAAGCAGATTAAAAATCATGAACAGATGAAGCATCAAAACTGGGGACAACATGAAAAATGGGCTTCTACGAGTGGATAGGCAGTGTGTTGGTGAAACTGAAAAACTTGCTGGAAGCGTGACAAAGGAGGCTACATTAACAAAGAAAAAACAGAACTAAAGAAGATTAAAAATACACTCGCAATCGAACTGGAATATTTTGACGTGTTATCACTGAGAACAACATGACATGCAAATCTTAAATTTCAATTTCCTGTAATCATCGTCTTTGCATATTTAGAAATCATTATCTCAACCAATAATAAAGCTACAAAAACAAAAACGGAACCAGAGTATTCAACAATATATTAATTTATTTAAGCTGTAGTGTTCCATATTTTCTTACATTATTAGGAGAAAAAACTGACTTCTAAAATACATATTTTAAAAAAAACAAATTTATAATTAAAAGAATAAAATTTGTTTTGAGCTTTTATTCTGAAGAGGATGGAAGAACAGAGCACCTAAAATAAAAATTACACGTAATTCAGCAGTAAGATAAAAATCAATTTTCATTCCATTATTAATTCCATAGTTTTTAACTTTTTGTCACGTAGAGGTCATAGTATATTAATTATTTGGTTAAAGTTTCATTTCACTGTTTACTGAAGCTTTTGTGTTATTATATTTCAAAATAATAATAAAACAACACACCATGTCGTCCAGGCCCTCTTAAAATAGTGTAGGAGGCCTACGACCGTAGTGTGAACTGTGAGGACTTCTTGAACACTGTTGTAATGGGTCTCTTAAAAGCAACAGATTCCTTTTTGTTAAAAATTTATATTTGACGTATTTTGGGCTTCTGAGAATAAGTTAAGGCCGAAACGCGCCAAATTATAAATTTTGTTTTCAGATTTCACAAATATGTCAATTTAAGACCTTTGGTTTTCTGCTTAGAAAACTGACAAGTTGAATATCCAAGCAAGGTATCTTTCTGCATTCAGGAAATCAGTAAGGTTTAGGGTCCCGGTACAATGTATTTCCAGGGAACTGAAGGTTCATATGAAATTCTGAACCGCTCATTTCCTATTTTACGCCAGTGGCCTTATCGCAGAAGTAACCCCGGATCCACGATAAGAATCTGAAAGTAATACAGACATTTCTCCCTCATTGGAAAGAAAAACGGTTTTCAAATATCTTTTGACCTAATTGGATTTACCAGATTTCGATGCTGTCACACGGACATTTGGGGCTTGAAGAAGAGATTCTCGAATTCTCGGTCCAAACTCACCACTATGGATAGGCGGGTGGTCAGTGCCAAAAAACAGTTTCGAGCGTCGTACCCATTTGATGATCACAAACGGCTCGATTGCACAGGTATAGCTGTGGACCTTATATGGCTTCCGATGTTGGAAAGAACTTTTGTAAGACGATTTTCAGATCTAGTTCTGTTGAAAGATTGTGACGTCAAATTGCACTTGAGAAACAAAACAACCAAGATGCAATCACTAGCATATAATTAATCCTCTTCGTCAAGGCTTACCAATGTAGTGAAATATGCATGATACAAATCATGATATTTAGTAGGTCACTCATGATAGTTTTAAATCCTGCTGAATTCTGTTTTGTTTTGTCTTTTCTGTCGTGTATATTACGTGAACAAATTTCGTTCATTTTAATGTGGATGGTGTAAAAAATATGTTTTAAGCATTTGCTTATAGTTTACCATTACTGTAATTATTTTCTGTCATAATAGTGAGTTACTTATTATTTTCAGTTAAAAAATACACGTGTGAAACGGTAAACGAAAAAACAAAAAAACAAAAAAAACTTGATTGCAAAACATAAAATAACAATTTAAACCATAAAGCAAATATGATTAAAATAAACAATTAGAACAGTAATGAACGTTTAGGTATTTTAATCAGGTACGTTGAAAATACTCCGACAGCACATTGTGTACAGCTTCTTTTCCAAAAATAGTATTTCAGAAATCAGCTATATTACACAGGGAATGTGTTGTGGCAGATACAAGATGTATATTCGCATTTCCTATTGCTCGGCATCCGAACACATATATGTATTAAAACCAAATGAAAATGTGTAGTTTGATGTGTATGGTATCTTAGATGGTGTGAAAAAACTGTGTTCTAGATGCACGGTACACGTCAAGATGACAGAAGTCTGAGGCATGTTGTAAATGCGAAGCGACACTGGCCATCGCAGAAGTCAGCATGATGCAACAGCGCTACGAAGCAGCCGGCTGCCGCTCCAGTATGCCAAGGTTGCTGCCGATAACGCTCTGCCGGCCGGTGTGGCCGTGCGGTTAAAGGCGCTTCAGTCTGGAACCGCGTGACCGCTACGGTCGCAGGTTCGAATCCTGCCTCGGGCATGGATGTGTGTGGTGTCCTTAGGTTTAATTAGTTCTAAGTTCTAGGCGACTGATGACCTCAGAAGTTAAGTCGCATAGTGCTCAGAGCCATTTGAACCATTTTGATAACGCTCTGTCAGAAGTAGAGGAGGCGTAACGTGTTTGTTCGTTTTTAATAACTCCCGCGGGATTTGCACGAGAGAGATTGACAGCTCACGTACAGGCCCCCGACAATCCAGATGTAGGTCTTAGCCTGTCTACATACAGGCATCGTGCGAGTTGGTTCGTCGCAAGGCGATCGGGCTTAGCAAGGCTTGGACGAGAGTGGAGTAATTGCCTGGCGTAACCAGGTTGTCTGTGGAATGGGCTTAAGAGTGCCATCAGAAAGATTTTTGAGCGGAGACTACCGTGAATTCCCCTAGCTGCGAGAGTTTTCCCTTCTCAAGGCCTATCTTGGAATATTTAAGCTATTATGAATTTTCATAGCAGTAGTTAAGCCACAGAATTGGCGAAAAACTGCCAGGGGTGATCTTTTCTTTGATTTTTAGTGTTGGGTCGATTATAGTGAACTGCGGTAAATTTAGGCTGTGGAAGGCACAGCTGGAACAAAGCGCTGATGTGATAATAATCACTGAATTTGTGGTGATATCGGAGCTATATGATTTTTTTATCCGCGGTGTATTGTTAGTGACTTACTGCTCGCCCAGAGGTAATTGGCTTGTCTGTTTGTCTGCCAGTGGCGGATTATGTCGTTTGAAGTCCGAGGCAACGACTCGAGTGCGTTTTGGTGGAATTTTGGGGAATAAAATAAACGGCGAACATCACTTGGCTCGTTAGTTTGAATTTTCCAACAAACGGTTAAATAGACCGTACCCAAAGCCCGATGTTTAGTGTGCAGCGTACCAAAGTGGGACCATTAATGAATGGTATGTAAATAAACTGAGACTTTCAGAGTGGAAAGTGTCGGATAGCCTGTTTTCAAATAGGACACTGTAGAGGGTCGCGTGTTGCCAACGCCTGAAGAAGCAGAGCGCTACTTTGATTGTTAACTGTCAAGGTCAAAGAGGCGGCGGCGTTTAATATTTTTGTTTTATTTTTGTTGAGTGTGTCATTCCCGAATCGTGGAGTATTCGCTTATTGATGGCGCTCTATCACTTAAGTCGGGGAGATTGTACTGAAATACATTAAAAGGTCCAAATTAAATGATACTGCGTGATTGAAATATAAAAGAAAGATTGTGCTCTCAATTACAGTTATTGTAGATAGGTGTGGTAGTTCCGAATCCAGTATCATACAATGAAGCGCCAAAGAAACTGGCTGTTGTTGTTGTGGTCTTCAGTCCTGAGACGGGTTTGATGCAGCTCTCCATGCTACTCTATCCTGTGCAAGCTTCTTCATCTCCCAGTACCTACTGCAACCTACATCCTTCTGAATCTGCTTACTGTATTCATCTCTTGGTCTCCCTCTACGATTTTTACCCTCCACGCTGCCCTCCAATGCTAAATTTGTGATCCCTTGATGCCTCAGAACATGTCCCACCAACCGATCGCTTCTTCTAGTCAAGTTGTGCCACAAACTTCGCTTCTCCCCAATCCTATTCAAACCTCCTCATTAGTTATGTGATCTACCCATCTGATCTTCATTCTTCTGTAACACCACATTTCGAAAGCTTCTATTCTCTTCTTGTCCAAACTATTTATCGTCCATGTTTCACTTCCATACTTGGCTACACTCCATACAAATACTTTCAGAAATGACTTCCTGACACTTAAATCTATACCCGATGTTAACAAATTTCTCTTCTTCTGAAACGCTTTCCTTGCCATTGCCATTATATCCCCTCTACTTCGACCATCATCAGTTATTTTGTTCCCCTAATAGCAAAACTCCTTTACTACCTTAAATGTCTCATTTTCTAATCTAATACCCTCAGCATCTCCCGACTTAATTCGACTACATTCCATTATCCTCGTTTTGCTTTTGTTGATGTTCATTTTATATCCTCCTTTCAAGACGCTATCCATTCCGTTCAACTGCTCTTCCAAATCCTTTGCTGTCTCTGACAGAATTACAATGTCTTTGGCGAACCTCAAGGTTTTTATTTCTTCTCCATGGATTTTAATACCTACTACGAATTTTTTTTGTTTGTTTCCTTCACTGCTTGCTCAGTATACAGGTTGAATAACATCGGGGGAGGCTACAGCCCTGTCTCACTCCCTTCCCAACCACTGCTTCCCTTTCATGCCCCTCAACTCTTATAACTGCCATTTCGTTTCTGTACAAATTGTAAATAGCCTTTCGTTCCCTGTATTTTACCCCTGCCACCTTCAGAATCTGCAAGAGAGTATTCCAGTCAACATTGTCAAAAGCTTTCTCTAAGTCTACAAATGCTAGAAACGTAGGTTTGCCTTTCCTTAATCTTTCTTCTAAGGTAAGACGTAGAGTCAGTATGGCCTCACGTTTTCCAACATTTCTACGGAATCCAAACTGATCTTCCCCGAGGTCGGCTTCTACGTTTTTCCATTCGTCTGTAAATAATTCGCGTTAGTATTTTGCAGCTGTGGCTTATTAAACTGATAGTTCGGTAATTTTCACATCTGTCAACACCTGCTTTCTTTGGGATTGGAATTATTATATTCTTCTTGAAGTCTGAGGGAATTTCGCCTGTCTCATACATCTTGCTCACCAGATGGTAGAGTTTTGTCAGGACTGGCTCTCCCAAGGCCGTCAGTAGTTCTAATGGAGTGTTGTCTACACCCGGAGCCTTGTTTCGACTCAGATCTTTCAGTGCTCTGTCAAACTCTTCACGCAGTATCGTATCTCCCATTTCATCTTCATCTACATCCTCTTCCGTCAATTGTTCCCTTATGCTCTCCCTGAAACTCTGTACAACCTCTGGTTTATTCAGTGTATCCAGGTCCCATCTCCTTAAATTCCCACCTTTTTGCAGTTTCTTCAGTTTTAATCTACAGTTCATAACCAATAGATTGTGGTCAGAGTCCACATCTGCCCCTGGAAAGTCTTACAATTTAAAACCTGGTTCTTAAATCTCTGTCTTACCATTATATAATCTATCTGAAACCTGTCAGTATCTCCCGGCTTCTTCCATGTATACAACCTTCTTTTATGATTCTTGAACCAAGTGTTAGCTATGATTAAGTTGTGCCTTGTTCAAAATTCTACCAGGCATGGCATTTCTTAGCCCCAATCCATATTCACCTACTACGTTTCCTTCTCTCCCTTTTCCTACTACCGAATTCCAGTCACCCATGACTATTAAATTTTCGTCTCCCTTCACTATCTGAATAATTTCTTTTATTTCATCGTACATTTCTTCAATTTCTTCGTCATCTGCAGAGCTAGTTGGCATATAAACTTGTACTACTGTAGTACGCATGGGCTTCGTGTCTATCTTGGCCACAATAATGCGTTCACTATGCTGTTTGTAGTAGCTTACCCGAATTCCTATTTTTTATTCATTATTAAACCTACTCCTGCATTACACCTGTTTGATTTTGTATTTATAACCCTGTATTCGCCTGACCAAAAGTCTTGTTCCTCCTGCCACCGAACTTCACTAATTCCCGCTATATCTAACCTTAACCTATCCATTTCCCTTTTTAAATTTTCTAACCTACCTGCCCGATTAAGGGATCTGACATTCCACGCTCCGATCCGTAGAACGCCAGTTTTCTTTCTCCTGATAACAACGTCCTCTTGAGTAGTCCCCGCCCAGATATCCGAATGGGGGACTATTTTACCTCCGGAATATTTTACCCAAGAGGACGTCATCATCATTAACCATACAAAAATTACGGCTGTAGTTTCCCCTTGCTTTCAACCGTTCGCAGTACCAGCACAGCAAGGCCGTTTTGGTTAGTGTTACAAGGCCAGATCAGTCAATCATCGAGACTGTTGCCCCTGCAACTACTGAAAAGGCTGCTGCCCCTCTTCAGAAACCACACGTTTGTCTGGCCTCTCAACATATACCCCTCCATTGTGGTTGCACCTACGGTACGGCTATCTGTATCGCTGAGGCACGCAAGTCTCTCCACCAACGGCAAGGTCCATGGTTCATGGGGGGGAAGAAACTGGTATGGGCATGCATATTCAAATACAGAGATACGTAAACAGACAGAATACGGCACTGCGGTCGGTAAAGCCTGTGCACAAAAAGTGCCTGGCGCAGTTTTTAGATCGGTTGCTGCTGCTACAATGGCATGTTATCAAGATTTATGTGAGTCTGAATGTGGTGTAACAGTCGGCGCACGAGCGATGGTACACAGCATATCTGAGGTAGCGATGAAGTGGGGATTTTCTCGTACGATCATTTCACCAGTGTACCGTGAATATCAGGAATCCGGAATGAGACTTTCACCCTGCAGGGGAGTGTGTGCTGATATGAAACTTCCTGGCAGATTAAAACTGTGTGCCGGACCGAGACTCGAACTCGGGACCTTTGCCTTTCGCGGGTAAGTGCTCTACCACCTGAGCTACACAAGCGCGACTCACGACCCGTCCTCACAGCTTCAATTCTGCCAGTACTTCGTCTCCTACCTTCCAAACTTCACAGAAGCTTTTCTGCGAACCTTGCAGAACTAGCACTCCTGGAAGAAAGGATATTGCGCAGACATGGCTCAGCCACATCCCGGGGGATGTTTGCAGATTGAGATTTACACCCTGCAGCGGAGTGTGCGCTGATATGAAACTTCCTGGCAGAGTCTCAGTCCAGCACACAGTTTTAATCTGCCAGGAAGTTTCATATCAGCGCACACTCCGCTGCAGGCTGAAAATCTCATCCTGCAAACATCCCCCAGGTACATTTGAAATTGTCAATGTTTAATTCAGGTTTTATTCGAAAATCATTGAAACAGAGGGATGTTGCAGTAAAAAAAAAAAAAAAAAAAAAAAAGCCTATACAGTTTTGTCTCATAGCGCTAAAAACACAATTTCCTTAACAAATAGGCTAAAAACCCACGAAACAAAAATATGTAAAACATCGTTTCAATACTTGGTCGAACGTACACTATGTGATCAAAGGTATCCGGACACCTGGCTGAAAATGACTTACAAGTTCGTGGAGCCCTCAATCGGTAATGCTGGAATTCAGTATGGTGTTGGCTCATCCTTAGCCTTGATGACAGCTTCCACTCTCGCAGGCATACATTCAATCAGGTGCTGGAAGGTTTCTTGGGGAATGACAGTCCATTCTTGCAGACAGGAGAATAACTATGTAGAATAAAAATGTTACGTTGGTTCCCTGGCCCTCTATATATCCACACTAGGTTTCTAGACAGTTCATCGGTCCTGGTCATTAGGGCAATTTAGTAAGACACGCAAACAAAGCGATCGTTATGAGGGAACGTACGAAATGTATGCAACACACGTAACTTACAGATAACATGGGCACGACCTTAACCGACCAAAGCTACTAGGAAAACTGCCGTAGTCTACGCTTTCTTACAACAGTCTACGGTGGCGTACGGTAATTTTTCAACTCTACTGGGCACTTTTCGTTCTTCCAATGTTCTACAGTACACTGCTGCTAGAAGAACATATTCATACTCCTTGTAGAATCAGACTGGTATTTCGTCAAGTCGAGTCTCGAGTGGACTTTCCTTTGTTGAGTAATTTCTGTTACCATTCCCATGATCTCTTACTTCGATGTCATTTTCAGGCTCGTGCAGCGGTTTACAGAAGGAACCACAGCACGATGTTAGCTAGTGAAATGATTTTGGAAAAGGCGCTTAGTATGTTATGCTCTCTGATGCCAGTTCCCTGACAGAACACGTATGAAACTTCCTGGCAGATTAAAACTGTGTACCAGGACGAGACTCGAACTCGGGACCTT
This sequence comes from Schistocerca serialis cubense, assembly GCF_023864345.2. Taxonomy (NCBI): domain Eukaryota; kingdom Metazoa; phylum Arthropoda; class Insecta; order Orthoptera; family Acrididae; genus Schistocerca; species Schistocerca serialis. The sequence continues at coordinate 464,449,334 of NC_064639.1, forward strand.
TGCCTTTCGTGGGCAAGTGCTGTAGCACCAGAGCACTTGCCCACGAAAGGCAAAGGTCCCGAGTTCGAGTCTCGGCCTGGCCGGTTTTAATCTGCCAGGAAGTTTCATACCAACGCACACTCCGTTGCAGAGTGAAAATCTCATTCTGAGAACACATATGCTTTTACTGCGCTGTCGAACTTATCAAATGTACACGCTAAGGTCGATAGAAAAAGGTATCATTCACACGTATAGTAGGTGTGCGCATTGTAAGATACCTTGCAGGAGAAGGCGATCCAGGCGCGCGCGGCGGGGAAGTCCCGCAGCAAGTCCGCGACGGCCTCTGCCTCGGCCTGCGCAGGGATGGTCTCGACGGCGAGCAGGTCCGCGCCTGCGCGCAGCAGCGCCGCCATGCGGGGGCGGTGCCACTCGGCCAGCTGCCGGCGCGTCACGCGGTCCGCGTAGTCGCCGCTGTATTCCGAGTAGTCGTGCAGCGACGCGCCGTACGGGCCCACCGAGCCCGCGATCAGCGGGCGCTCTGTCCCAACACAACACACACTAAACAACCCTTCCAAGAAAAAAGAAAAAATTCGGACCGGGTTCTTTCCAACAGGAACAAGTTTTTCCGAATTGCCTTTCCTAGTAGCAGTTCGCCGCAAACAATATTCGTCCTCACTGCAGAGTACCATTAGTCGAAGTATGTTTTATCCAGGTTGACAAAACCATTTTCGGAGAAAACCGAAGACACCCAGCCTAGCTCCAACGGAACCCTCCCCCCCTCGCTCCACCCCGTACCTAGGAACGGGAACTGCTACAACAATACAAATACTCTCGAGCCACAGTACTGCTCAAAATAAGTTATTGTTTCAGTAGATCAAAATTGATACCGTGATTACTGTGGGACTATGTATGTTAGAGAATAAGCTAAACTGCGTTAATTTATCGTGTCATATTCGGTTAAAACAGCGAAATCTCTAAAAACTTATAAAATTTCGTAAAATATATTTAAAAACAAAATCTCGGTTTTCTGGGACATTTCGTCACCCAGTTGTCCACAATAGGGATCTGCCAACATCTCGTCGTCTATAAAATGAGAATGCCGTTCACTTAAAATCAGAAGACGAACTTGACCCTAACGTTATATTTAGAATGTTGCTATCATCTTCAGCTCGAACACGGGTTTCTTGCAGATCTTCATGCTACTCTGTCTTACGCAAGCCTCTTCATCTCCGAGTAAATTGCTACACCAAGAAGAAATGCAGATGATAAACGAGTATTCATTGGACAAATATATTATACTAGAACTGACATGTGATTACATTTTCACGCAATTTGGGTGCATAGATCCTGAGAAATCAGTACCCAGAAAAACCACCTCTGGCCGTAATAACGGCCTTGATACACCTCAGCATTGAGTCAAACACAGTTTGGATGGCGTGTACTGGTACAGCTACCCATGCAGCTATTGCATCCTACATCTTTTTGAGTCTGTATACATCTCTTGGACTCCCTCTACGAGTTTTGTACCCCACACTATCGTCCAGTAATAACTTGGCGAGTCCTTGATATCTCAGAGTACGTCTTACAATCCGATCTCTTCTTCTAGCTAGGTTGCGCCACAAATTTCTTTCCCCCCAATCCCTTTCCGAACCTCCTCATTAGTTACCTGATACACCCATCTAATCTTCAGCATTCCTCTGCAGCACTGCATTTCAAAAGCTTATGTTCTCTTCTTGTCTAAGCAGTTTATGGTCCATGTTTCTCTTCTATACATGCCTACACTCCATACACATATACTACTAGACATTAAAATAGCTACACCAAGAAGAAATGCAGATGATAAACGAGTATTCATTGGACAAATATATTATACTAGAACTGACATGTGATTACATTTTCACGCAATTTGGGTGCATAGATCCTGATAAATCAGTACCCAGAAAAACCACCTCTGGCCGTAATAACGGCCTTGATACACCTCGGCATTGAGTCAAACAGAGCTTGGATGGCGTGTACTGGTACAGCTACCCCTGCAGCTTCAACACGATACCACAGTTCAACAAGAGTAGTGACTGACGTATTGTAACGAGCCAATTGCTCGGCCATCATTGACCAGACGTTTTCAATTGGTGAGAGATCTGGAGAATGTACTCGCCAGGGCAGCAGTCGAACATTTTCTGTATCCAGAAAGGCCCGTACAGGACCTGCAACATGCGGTCGTGCATTATCCTGCTGAAATGCAGGGTTTCGCAGTGATCGAATGAAGGGTAGAGCCACGGGTCGTAACACGTCTGAAATGTAACGTCCACTGTTCAAAGTGCCGTCAATGTGAACAAGAGGTGACCGAGACGTGTAACCAATGGCACCCTATACCATCACGCCGGGTGATACGCCATTATGGCGATGACAAACACACGATTCCAATGTGCGTTCACCGCGACGTCGCCAAACACGGATGCGACCATCATGATGCTGTGAACAGAACCTGTATTCATCCGATAAAATGACTTTTTGCCGTTCCTGTACCCACGTTCGTCGTTAAGTACACCATCGCCGGCGCTCCTGTCTGTGATGCAGCGTCAAGGGTAACCGCAGCCATGGTCTCCGAACTGATAGTCCACGGTGCTGCAAACGTCGTCGAACTGCTCGTTCAGATGGTTGTTGTCTTGCAGACGTCCCCATCTGTTGACTCAGGGATCGAGACGTAGCTGCACGATCAGTTACAGCCATGCGGATAAGATGCCTGTCATCTCCGACTGCTAGTGATACGAGGCCGTTGGGATCCAGCACGGCGTTCGTTATTACCCTCCTGAAGCCACCGATTCTGTTAACAGTCATTGGATCTCGACCAACGTGAGCAGCAATGTCGCGATACGATAAATCGCAATCGCGATAGGCTACAATCCGACCTTTATGAAAGTCGGAAAGATGATGGTACGCATTTCTCCTCCTTACACGAGGCATCACAACAACTTTTCACCAGGTAAAGCCGGTCAACTGGAGTTTGTGTATGAGAAATCGTTGGAAACTTTCCTCATGTCAGCACGTTGTAGGTGTCGCCACCGGCGCCAACCTTGTGTGAATGCTCTGAAAAGCTAATCATTTGCATATCACAGCATCTTCTTCCTGTCGGTTAAATTTCGTGTCTGTAGCACGTCATCTTCGTGGTGTAGCAGTTTTAATGGCCAGTAGTGTGCCTTCAAAGAAGACTAGGTATCGCTTAAATCTATGTTAGATCTTAACAACCTTCTCTTCTTCAGAAATGCTTTTCTTAACATTGCCAGTCTACATTTTATATCCTCTACTTCGGCCATCATCAGTTACTTTGCTGTCCAAATAACAAACCTGATCTACTACTTTAAGTGTCTCGTTTCCTCATCTAATTCCCACAGTATCACCTAATTTCATTCGACTACATTCTGTTAGTCTTGTTTTGATTTTATTGAAGTTCCTCTCATACCCTCCTTTCACGAGACTGTCCATTCCGTTCAACTGATCTTCCAATTCTTTTGCTGAATCTGACAGTATTACAATATCATAGGCAAACCTCAAAGTTTTTATTTATTGTACCTGAACTTTAACTCTTACTCAAAATTTTTCTTTGGTTTCCTTTACTGCTTGCTCATTCTACAGATTGAATGACATTGGGGACAGCCTACAACCCTGTCTCACTCCCTTCTCATCCACTGCTTCCATTTCATGTCCCTCGACCCATATATAACAGCCGTCTGGTTTCTGTAGAAGTTGTTCAAAATGGTTCAAATGGCTCTGAGCACTATGCGACTTAACTTCTGAGGTCAACAGTCGCCTAGAACTTAGAACTAATTAAACCTAACTGACCTAAGGACATCACACACATCCATGCCCGAGGCAGGATTCGAACCTGCGACCGTAGCGGTCACGCGGTTCCAGACTGAAGCGCCTTTAACCGCACGGCCACACCGGCCGCCGTGTAGAAGTTGTAAATAGCCTTTCGATCCCTGTATTTTACTCATGATATCTTCAGAATTTTAAAGATAGTATTCCAGTCAACATTGTCAAAAGCTTTCTCTTAGTCTACAAGCACTATAAACTTAGGTTTGCCTTTTCTTAACCTACTTTCTAAGATAAGTCGTAGGGTCAGTACTGTGTCGTGTGTTTCTGCATTTCTCCGGAATCCAAACTGTTCTTCCCTGAGGTTGGCTTTTACCAGATTTACAGTCTTCCGCAAAGAATTCGTGTCAGAAGTTTGCAACCACGACTTATTAAACTGCTAGTTCGGTAATATTCACACTCATCATCATCTGCTTTCTTTGCAATTGGAATTATTATATTCTTCTTGAAGGCTTAGGATATTTCGCCTGTCATCTTGCACACCAAAGGGAGGATTCTTCTTATGGTTGGCTCTTCCAAGGCTAGCAGTAGTTCTGACGGCACGAAGTCTTCTTCCGGGGCCTTGTTTCAACTTAGGTCTTTCACCGTTCTATCAAATTCTCCCATCTCAACTTCATCTACGGCCTCCTCCACTTCTGTAACATTAACTTCATCTCCCTTGTATGGACCTTCTACATACTCCTTCCTCATTTCAGCTTCCTCTTCTTTGCTTGGGACTGGTTTTCCATCTGAGTTCTTGAATATAAAATATTTATAATAAATAGATTATTTACCAGTGATACGTTACTGTAGTTATTTTCGTTATTAATCATTTTCACACAGCAAATGCTACGACGCTAGTTTCCGATATATAGATAATTGGGCAATGTGTTTATTTTAGTTACACCTTTTGCATTAAAACTGAAAGCCGTAAGAAATACACAATAGCAGCCTTTCTCTAGAATGACCACTAAAACAAAACGGCAGAGAAATGAAATTTACTACATACAGAAATGATTTGTAAAATAGAAAACACTAGAAAATTCAAAGGCAAGAAGAACGAATAAACAAGGTGAATGCGTAGAAGGCTAAATAATGAAATGGAAAAACAAGATCAGCAACCCTATAAAAGATCCTTTAAAGGAGACTGTAAGAAGGTTGAGGAACTTGAAAGTATGGGAACGTAGGATATTCTGTTCGAAAGAGTAAGAAATACAAGATTGGATAGTTATATATTTGAAATCTTACTGTAGAAATTCTTAGGAAATATGAAATATAAATGTTCAAAAATTGTGAGGTAATTCGACAAAGAAGGGAAAAGTACTTGCAAAAACTGTACTATACATAACACCAATCTAGAATGCTAGAACTAGAAAATTTAGATTATGTGAATAAGAGTAATAACGACTGCATTAAATGCAATAAAGGATGGAAAACAGATAGGAACAGATACAATCCCTACCGAAATACTGAACCGCCTGATGGCAGAAGGTACACGGAAATTTATATGAGACTATGAAATAGAATATCGCGCTGGGGAACGGACATAGATTTCTTGACTACAGTAATACAAGAGAAACAAGGCACCAGAAAATGTGAGTACAGCACCATCAGTCTCTTATATGATGATGATGATGATGATGATGATGATGATGAGGTACCAAACTCCGAGGAGCGTAGGGGACGAGCGGGAGACCCACACCGCCGACTAGGCAAGGTCCTAGAGGAGGTGGTTTGCCACTGCCTTCCTCCGACCGTAATGGTGATGAATGATGATAACATTATAAGCAACCTAAAAAGATTTTCACGACTTTCATTCAAAGATATCTGTTGTTGAAACTCGTGAAGATATTTTAGGAGGATTGTTGCTCAAATACGAAGCAATGTCTTATTGCACAAATTTCTGTAGATATGGAAATAGGTTACAACCATGTGGTGCCACATCTGGTAAACAGGATGTTTGTTTCAACAGTTAATACTTCAAGTCGTTCAGTTTTCCCGTTATCATAGTATCTTACTGAGGAGGGAGGCTTATTGTCTTTCTCAAAGCTTATTGCTTTTCTTATTGGTTTCCTTAAGTAATTCAAGCATTTTTTCGTCCAGATCTTATTTCACCAATTTCAAGTAGAAAGTTTACGTAGGAAGTGTTCGTTATTCTTCTATCTTTTGCAAGCTAATAAGTAAGAACGCTGTCCTTAATAGTGGTATGACCGCGTCTCATCCACGTGCTAACAAACAAGCAGACATATTTTGTTAATTCCTTTATTGCACCAAACCTTGATGACAAATACGTTTCCGCATTTGCTTTTGGATAGCATTACACAAATATGGAACCCATCTTGGTTCTTTCATAAAGTTTTCTGTTCGTTAACTATTCTCGTAAAAGTTACGTGCTTCTTCTGGCCTGTCTACGTCGCCAGTTATTTTGATCATGGGTTGCCCAACACCGCATTGTGGACTTTCTCATTGTTTTAAACTGAGTTTTTAGTACTGAAACGATCTTCACGTCGATCAGGAAAGTACTGTTACGTTTGATTTCATCCGTGTATTAATTGACTCCTTACAAAGCTTCGCCAACTTTTAATTAATTTTTGTTTGCAAAAGCTCACAAACAAATTTTATAACGTTCGACACGGTCGCGAATGTTGAAAAGTGATTTCAATTTTCAATATAATCTTTATGCGTCTATATCGCGAATTTATAAAATGTTATGACAGGTTTCGATTGTGATAGCAATCATCTTATAGTCTGCAATTGTATTTTACGTTTTGAAGATGATTGCTAAAATAAACAAAACCGGTCATATAATTTTATAAACACGTGATCTAGGTTACAATCAAAGACAAATGATTCCACATTTACTAATTTGGACAAATAACATAAAATGACCTCTTTAAAAATTTTTGTAAATAACATTTTCTGCAGATGAAAGTGACACTTGACTTACGATTTTGTGTAGGCCTAACACGTGTCAGTAAAACAAAAACAAAATTTCATTTACGCAACGCCAACTCAGTACCAGACAGAAATTTTCGCTTTGCACCCATAGCGACATTTCTCTTTTCCCAGTAGACAATACATTAAGAGTCTTCAGGTAAAATAGCCATGTACTTCTAATGCATATCGTTCTAAAGATACCAGTAGTTTTTCAAGTGATATCAATAACATTGTTTTACCATTATTTACCATTTTCAGTCTAATTAATAAACAGAAACCTGTAACAATACGAGCACAAAAGCATAATAATAACAGCATTATTTTCCTTACCAGCCAAACCGTTTTGCTCGCTCATGAAGGTGTCCACCGCTTTCTTGGCTAACTTCACCGCCTTCTCGATGAGTTCGATGCTCTCATTCTCGCTGAGACCCAAATACTTCATGAACCCGTCGACACTCGCCTGGTATGTGTTCGTGATTATGATATTCGCACCAGCTGCAACGAAACGAGTCAGGAAATATTTTAATAATTTTATATCAGTTACTTTCTTGAGGTTTAATTTTCTTAGATTTAACAGTGCTAATATTCCAAATAAAATATTCTAACATGTTAGGCTGCATGATTTTAATTTCGGCTTCTTTATCGCCTCTGTGTATCAGCATCACTAGAGGGATGTTCCTCAGTCGTTCACACAGTTGAACATAGTCAAAAGGCACTGAGAATGAAATGCAGAATTACTGAAGAAGAGAAAGAAGAAGAATTGGAAACCTGAAGTGGCCTAACAAAGTCGATTACTTCACTTGGAGCGACAAAAGCTACAAATCAAGTGGGCTTATTTAATACTAATACTTTTACTAACCAAATTTTTTGGGACTCATAGCTCTTTGAATAAAATAACCAAAAGACTTGAAACTTACTTACAAAACATTTGCACTATCGATCACAACAACAATTTATAATTGCATAACAAGTTTGTGTTAACTCCGTTAGTTTGCAACAGCAACATAAAACAACATTTTCACTGTGGATGAGAGAGCTGTAAAAATACAAAACCCCAACTTGGGCAGTTGCCGCTAAAGCAGCAGGGATAAAATAAACTTAAAAATGTGTTTTGAAACATTTAACATATTAAATTTCATTGGACTCTTGAACCGAACCCAGATATTTGCCTATTCAAAATAGGTTTCATGAGTCGGGAAATGAAGGAAAGATGCATTTAAGTTGTGGCTATGTGTTGGGCAATGTGATTTACTCGGATGGTTCACCTGGTACAGTACTGGATGCTAGGGAAGGATAAGTTTCGAGTTCAGATTCAGTAGACAATTTTAATCTTTCATGTGGAGTCGCATTACTCGTTGTCATAGCTTGTCATGGCAGCACAACCTCTCCTCCTGAAACGTTGCCTCTTTTTCAACACGATAGCTCCTAACTCTGCATCCCTACCTCCACCCCCTCTCTCCACCGCCCCCTCCATCCTCCATATCGTTTTTAGAGTCGCGGGTTTCGAGTGCGTACCACATTCATGCTTTTCCGTCTTTGATATTTCGAGAGTTGCAACTTACAATTTCTTAAACAAAAGTGCGGTATTTCTGCAGTGAACCTGTAGCGGTCGCCATGCAGACCTTGTATGTACTCAGAGAGAGTTCAGCTGCAGATATTAAACAGATGAGACGTTCCAATGTTCTACCATTTTTATACTGGTTTCAACAAGCGGATGTTGCAGACAAGTTCATGGTCTTATGTTTCGAAGAGTATTGTGGATCCTCTGACTGCGCGCGAGAAAAGTATTTAAGAATACCCGAATTAAGATTACAGTTAAGAATTCTGTAAGGAATTTAATTCTAAGTTGGCTTAATCTTCCCAAGATACGCGGTGGATTAAGTAGTAACGTCTCTCAGTGATCCCAGAAACTAGCACAACATCTGCAATGGAAAGTACTGATGGAGTTGGGACAGAGGGACAACTCTACTGGAGATCACGAATCAAATTAAATACATTCTAATTCGCGATTTATTTGGGTGTAAATACAACCAGTCACTTTAAAAAAATGTATATGATTTATTTTCTGTAGCATTATTTAATTTTCAAGCCACTGTAGGCTCATCATCAGATCGAAATGTTACTGGAATATTATCTGGCCTATGTGCACCTCAATGCTGTGATTGTGATGCTGGCAGAAATAACAGAAATTTAGTTACTGGTAACGAAAAAATTACGAAACGAAAAGATTGCTGTGTCTTGGATACTTACAGTGCGCTGTCTCGTGGTACCCTTAGCACAGCCGTTCTGATAACGTACATTTTGCAGGTTACACACACATACTTCGCGTGTATATAACCAATAAAATATACGTTATCAGAACGGCTGTGCTATGGATACCATGAGGCAGCGCACTGTAATTATCCAAGACATAGCAATCTTTTCGTTTCGTAATTTTTCGTTACCAGTAACTAAATTTCCGTTATTTCCGCTAGCAACGCGACGTCAGAGTCTAGCCGCACATGGCCCACCAAATAATCTTGCTAAACACCCCCACCTGATGATGAGCGTACAGTGGCTTTAAAATTAATTAATTCTACAGAAAATAAATCATACAATTGTGGTATCGATAGCTACTATGCTACGGCGTAGGTGTAAGTTCTTAGTTGGCACTACGACAGCGACACCGACGACAGCGCCCTGTAGCCGGCGCTGTGGAGATCTACGAGCTCAGCTCCAGATTCAGTCCATTTTATTCCGAGGAGACAGCCTAGCAACATTGTTTCTATTTCACAGTGGGCGAACCACTACTTGTAACTCACAAGGGAACCTCCCCATCGCAACCCCCTCAGATTTAGTTATAAGTTGGCACAGTGGATAGGCCTTGAAAAACTGAACACAGATCAATCGAGAAAACAGGAAGAAGTTGTGTGGAACTATGAAAAAAAAAGCAAAATATACAAACTGAATAGTCCATGCGCAAGATAGGCAACATCAAGGAAAGAGCAAGCTCAAGAGCGCCGTGGTCCCGTGGTTAGCGTGAGAAGCTGCGGAAGGAGAGGTCCTTGGTTCAAGTCTTCCCTCGAGTGAAAAGTTTATTTTCTTTATTTTCGCAAAGTTACGATCTGTCCGTTCGTTCATTGACGTCTCTGTTCACTGTAATAAGTTTAGTGTCTGTGTTTTGCGACCGCACCGCAAAACCGTGCGATTAGTAGACGAAAGGACGTGCCTCTCCAATGGGAACCGAAAACATTTGATCGCAAGGTCATAGGTCAACCGATTCCTCCACACGAAATCACGCCTGATATATTCTATACGACACTGGTGATGGCATGTGCACCACATGACAGGAATATGTTGTCCACCCACGTAACTTGTACACTTGGCGAGTGGGTAAAAAGATTCTTCTACCTTGCCCGATTTAGGTTTTCTTGTGGATGTGATAATCACTCCCAAAAAAGTGATGAAAACATAAGAGTTTGTCACATAAACTGCAACAAATGAATGCAACAGTTTCACAGTCGCACACTCTTCCCTGTGCTCTGTCAAAACACATGTTTTTAACGTTTTCAAATTTGTCCGTGTGTAGACCGTCAAATCCTGCATATGTCCAAGCAAATCTGAACATCTCCTGGAATTTTGGAGAGCGAAGTTCATTGTGTGCGATAATTGTCTGAAAATAAAAAGTTAAACTTTTCACTCGAGGGAAGACTTGAACCAAGGACCTTACGTTCCGCAGCTGCTCACGCTAACCACGGGACCAAGGCGTTCCTGAGCTCATTCTTTCCTTGATGTTGCCTATCTTGCGCATAGACTACTCAGTTTGTATATTTTGCTTATTTTTTTCATAGTTCCACACAACTTCTTCCTGTTTTCTCGATTGATCTGTGTTCAGTTTTTCAAGGCCTATCCATTGTGCCAACTTATAACTAAATCTGAGGGGGGTGCGATGGGGAGGTTCCCTTGTTAGTTACTTGATGTACAGCTTCGCACCTATGTGCTCATCTGTACGCAAAGTTAAGTAAAGGTGATTTTAGTTCACACTGCAGTGCCGAGAGAATCTTACCTCACCTGCTCCTACTCACTTCCTACACTCGCCCTACCCATTCAGTTTACAGGAGCAGACCCATGCGCCGCCTTCCAGGCGGGATACAAAAACAATAATTTTAAAAAAGCGACTGGTTAAATATCGTACTTAAAGAAATTGCTGATTTAAATCAGTTGCAGTTCCATGTCTTCAATGGATATAGCGACTGTAGTTACAATTGCTTCTTCGCCTATTTTGTGTTAGTTGCAGGCAGATATTTATATCGACACAGGCATAGGCATCTACACTCCTGGAAATTGAAATAAGAACACCGTGAATTCATTGTCCCAGGAAGGGGAAACTTTATTGACACATTCCTGGGGTCAGATACATCACATGATCACACTGACAGAACCACAGGCACATAGACAAAGGCAACAGAGCATGCACAATGTCGGCAGTAGTACAGTGTATATCCACCTTTCGCAGCAATGCAGGCTGCTATTCTCCCATGGAGACGATCGTAGAGATGCTGGATGTAGTCCTGTGGAACGGCTTGCCATGCCATTTCCACCTGGCGCCTCAGTTGGACCAGCGTTCGTGCTGGACGTGCAGACCGCGTGAGACGACGCTTCATCCAGTCCCAAACATGCTCAATGGGGGACAGATCCGGAGATCTTGCTGGCCAGGGTAGTTGACTTACACCTTCTAGAGCACGTTGGGTGGCACGGGATACATGCGGACGTGCATTGTCCTGTTGGAACAGCAAGTTCCCTTGGCGGTCTAGGAATGGTAGAACGATGGGTTCGATGACGGTTTGGATGTACCGTGCACTATTCAGTGTCCCCTCGATGATCACCAGTGGTGTACGGCCAGTGTAGGAGATCGCTCCCCACACCATGATGCCGGGTGTTGGCCCCGTGTGCCTCGGTCGTATGCAGTCCTGATTGTGGCGCTCACCTGCACGGCGCCAAACACGCATACGACCATCATTGGCACCAAGGCAGAAGCGACTCTCATCGCTGAAGACGACACGTCTCCATTCGTCCCTCCATTCACGCCTGTCGCGACACCACTGGAGGCGGGCTGCACGATGTTGGGGCGCGAGCGGAAGACGGCCTAACGGTGTGCGGGACCGTAGCCCAGCTTCATGGAGACGGTTGCGAATGGTCCTCGCCGATACCCCAAGAGCAACAGTGTCCCTAATTTGCTGGGAAGTGGCGGTGCGGTCCCCTACGGCACTGCGTAGGATCCTACGGTCTTGGCGTGCATCCGTGCGTCGCTGCGGTCCGGTCCCAGGTCGACGGGCACGTGCACCTTCCGCCGACCACTGGCGACAACATCGATGTACTGTGGAGACCTCACGCCCCACGTGTTGAGCAATTCGGCGGTACGTCCACCCGGCCTCCCGCATGCCCACTATACGCCCTCGCTCAAAGTCCGTCAACTGCACATACGGTTCACGTCCACGCTGTCGCGGCATGCTACCAGGGTTAAAGACTGCGATGGAGCTCCGTATGCCACGGCAAACTGGCTGACACTGACGGCGGCGGTGCACAAATGCTGCGCAGCTAGCGCCATTCGACGGCCAACACCGCGGTTCCTGGTGTGTCCGCTGTGCCGTGCGTGTGATCATTGCTTGTACAGCCCACTCGCAGTGTCCGGAGCAAGTATGGTGGGTCTGACACACCGGTGTCAATGTGTTCTTTTTTCCATTTCCAGGAGTGTATATCTACACTCCGCAAGTTACTTTATGGTCTGTGGTTTCTTTACCAGTGTCACTTCGCTCCCCACCCGTCTGTCTATCTTGATACAGTCACAAATTACGCTAATCCTCGTCCTTTTTATCTTCATGGCCTTTTCACGAGATGTACGTACGGTGGAGCAATATATGGTAGTATGACTCTTCTAGGAACATACACTCTGCGGATTTTAACAGTAAGCCATATTATGATGCACAAAGTCTTTCTTACAGTATTTGTCGCTGGAGTTGGATGAATATCGCTGTGACACTTTCGCACTTATTAAGCGAACCTCTGACGAAACGCGATCTTGTCTATTTTCTCTATGTCTGGTAATGGTCCCATACTAAGAGGCAAGGCTCAAGTCTCGGTCGAACGAAGATTTTGTATGCTACCTCCCCCATGGATGGACTACACTTCCTGAGGAATCCTCCAGATCTCAGCTTGGCATCTGCCCTTTCATCGATTAGTGCTATGTGATCGTTCTACTTTAAATCACTTCCAGGTACTTAAGAAATGTCACTGTTTTTAGTGACTGTTCAACAAATGTGAAATCATAAAATAACGGGTTTTCCACCTATTTATGCTCAGTTGTTACATTTGTGTGTATTGAGGGTCATCTGCCAATTCTTGCTTCAAGCGCCGGTCCTGTGCAGGTCTTACTGCATTTTCTCAAATCTCCACCGTACTCTTGAAGTTACTTTTACGGTTAAAGATATCTCTCAGGTAAGAATGACAAGCTGTGTGTTAGTGGCTAGGAACTGTTCAGTCCAAGTACAAAGCTAGTCTGGTATTCCGTACACTCTATTTGTTCATTAGGCAACCCCTTCAATAAATATGTCATCAATCTGGACGCAGGCATCTCCTACCTCCTGGTTTTCGTAGACACCATGATACAGATGATCAAGTGATGTCGGGATGCGATCAGCAGAAAAGTAAATAGTGCCGTAGATTTGTACCGATCAACTTCTTGAAACACGCACGAAGCGCCGTGTGAAAGAAATCGCAATCAATACAGAGCTGCAGGTAACTGAAATGTGGTTGTGCCTCATGGTTGACATTCAATCTTAGTCGTAGTAACAGCGCCTTGTGATCTTTCCCGGTTAGGTCGGTCCCATGGCGCCCCTAGCACATGGCAGCTTCAACAGTTTCTAGGCGGACACGAGAAAAATATGCCGGCTTAGGCGGTTTCAAGTCACGTTATCCGACTGTAGATTGTCTAGTAACTATACTACTCAAAGCTGCTAAGTAATGATCATATCTGTACTTTACATATTCGCCTAAAAAGTATTAACAACGATCTGATCCTGTAACGCAGTTTTTATACCCAGATGGATAGAATGTGCAAAGTGTATTTTTTGGAACACTTGGCAATAGGCTGTTTGGAAATTTCTTAGGTATGTGATTTTCAGGTCCAGATGAATCCGAAGCTCCTGTGCACAATTCGTGTCGCAACTTGTCGTATCAGCTGCGCATAATTCAGTATGCAGGGCACTGCATACGTGGCTTGTCCACACTGTCGAGTGGTTCAGGAAAATGTGTTGTTAGTGGGATTAGAATTTTTCATTCACGAAAACGCAGTAACGACACGCATCAGGGCAAAGTTCAGCATGTTCTCAGTGTCGCTACAGCACTCTTTGGCTGTGACCAAAACTTGTGCTAAAATATGCAATGACGTTTTCCACAGTCAACTACAGTCCACTACATACTACACACTACAGTCCACTACAGTCCATTCTCGATCGTATAAATCTTTATTTATAGCCAGTTGATCTTCTCTGCCAGCCTCATATCTTTCACGATCTAATCGATTCACCCGCAGTGCCGTTCGTCTCATTAACAGCAGCTTTCTTCACTCGTGAAGGAACATATTTTGTCATCCCCATCGCACTCAGGAAGATGGCTAGACGCTGACACTTGTCAAACTGATCATGACTACGATGGCTCTGATCTTACCTGAAGTCATCAGACGCAGCGTAACTGCACTACAGCTGACTGTCGTGGAGAATACGCTGGTATGGAACCGGAAGGTCGTACATGTGCGCTGGGCCGGGTCTGAATCCAGGTCCTCGTTTTTCGTGGGTAATATTCTTACCCACCGAGTTACCAGGCAAGCTTTGTAGCTGTTCTAATACAATTCGTCGATGCCACTCCCCTACTAAGCGAACTAATATAAGAAACGAGTTGTAAGCTGTGGTTAAGCCGTTCCCCTCGACATCTTTTGTCTCCGGGTTGCAAGTTTATCGAGGTACACAGGAAAGCTACTGTTGAGTTCGCAACATAATATAAGCCAGTACTTATATTATCCGAGAAAGGAAAGAAGTCGGAATCGACCCCCGGTCCAGCACACACAGTTTTAATCGGTTACGAAGTTTCTTAGGACTGACTGCTTCCGCTTTCGACAAGTCTGCTGGGGTAGCACCCTGTAGATTGACTACATTAACTTTCCCTGATATGTGAGATACGGCAGCGCTGTTCCATATACTGTTGAGACAGACAGCTTATCAGTGGCTTTCATCAGTGCTTTATTAGAATTCGATGTAACACGGCACAGATGCATGCTCCATAGCAGTGTTGGATTCAAACAAATAAGCGTGTAGCGTTGTACAGTGATCACTGAAGATGAAAATCTGGAAAGAACCTCAAATATTGAATACGAAGATGGTATCTGTTCTTTCGGACATGTCCCAAACAACAGATACCATCGGTGACCATGCACCTCTCTAGAATGAAATGATAATTAAATGAAGACCCTAAGCTGTCGACAGGCGTTGATATACATCAACGGGGACAGTTGAAAATGTGTACCCCGAGCGGAATTCGAACCCGGCATCTCATGCATAGATGTCAGACCCTGTATCCATCTGAGCCGCCGAGGACACAGAGGATAGTGCGACTGCAGGGATTTGTCCCTTGCACGCTCCCCGTGAGACCACACTCCCAACTTAATGTCCACACACTACATTCGTAGTGCCCCTCCCCACTAAACTCATTACTCGCGGCAGACAATCTTACCAAGTCTCGTAAGAGTTCGGGCAATGCGTGTGCATCCGCACAGAAGAAGAAGGTCAATAGCCGGTTAGCCTTAACTATATGAAGATGGTATCTGTTCTTTCGGACATGTCCGCGAGTAATGAGTGTAGTGGGCAGGGGCACTACGAATGCAGCGTGTGGACATTAAGTTGGGAATGTGGGTCTCACGGGGAGCGTGTAAGGTATAAATCCCTGCAGTCGTACGATCCTCTGTGCCCTCGGTGGCTCAGATGGATAGAGCGTCTGCCATGCAAACAGGAGATCCCGAGTTCGAGTCCCGGTCGGGACACATTTTCAACTGTCCCCGTTGATGTATATCAACTCCTATCGAAAGCTTAGGGTCTTGATGTAATTATCATTTCAATTATCGAGGGTGTCACCTTAAGTAATAGCATTATTTCATTAACAAACGTTAAAGGAAGGTCGTCATGTACGGTCCAGTCATATGAATGTGATCACCGCCTATGTGAAGTGTGTTGGGGGGAGGGGGGGGGTGCGAAAAACTATGAGGTCGTTGTCGTAGTGCGGGAACGGCGTCCGAAAGAGCATGATAATTGACTTATGGGGATGGAAGCATTTCCGAAACGGCTAAGTTTATAAACCGTTCGCATGCCGCCGTGGTTAAAGTATACCGCGCATAGCAAACTGGTGCTATCCAAAACCGGCGTCAGGCAACCCTGGTATACCGTGGGTCATAGCGGACAGGGGTGAATGACGCGTGCGGTAATGTGTGCGGGCGAAACTGTTGAGTAGCTGACCACCCAGATGAACCGAAGGGCTACCAACAGAGTGTCTCAAAAGACCGTTCAGTCAACGTTGCTGAGTAAGGGATCCACAGCAGGCTCTTTCTTCGCGCAGACATGCTGACTGCTGTTCATCGTCGAGAAGGTTGGAATTTGCACACCAGTACCGCAACTAGACATCCACTGACTGGCACGAAGGGCGTGAAAAGTGAAAAGTAAATACTCTGCACCAATCGTCGGAAGGATTATAGTCTGGGAAATGTTTTTGTGGCATTGTTTGGGTGATCTCGTCATTCTGAAGGAACAATGGTCGTGCGTGGTTCGGAGAGCACCAGGATGAGTTTACCGTGCTCCATTGGACACCAACTCTCCGGATTTAAATCAAGTCGAGAGTCTACGATACCACGTGAATCGGGCTGTTCGTGTCATGGATCCTCAACCTAGAATCCTAGCGCTGGTGGCCACGCCACTGGAGTCCGAACGACTCCACATTCCTTTTGGTACCTCCCAGAACCTCACTGACTCTCTTCCTGAACGTCTGGCAGCGGTCCGCGCTGGAAAAGGTGTTTATTCCGGCTTTTAATGTGAGTCGACAGTGCGGAATTTAAATTTTGTTATGCTGAGTCAGTTAGATCCAATGAAACTTTAGGACGCAGTTTGTGACTTTGCCAGTAGTTTTTCAAAATGGTTCAGATGGCTCTAACTACTATGGGACTTAACATCTGAGGAATGGTTCAAATGGCTCTGAGCACTATGGGACTTAACATCTGTGGTCATCAGTCCCCTAGAACTTAGAACTACTTAAACCTAACTAACCTAAGGACATCACACACATTCATGCTCGAGGCAGGATTCGAACCTGCGACCGTAGCAGCAGCGCGGTTCCAGACTGAAGCGCCTAGAACCGCACGGCCACACCGGCCGGCTAACATCTGAGGACATCAGTCCCCTAGACTTAGAACTACTTAAACCTAACTAACCTAAGGACACCACACACATCCATGCCCGAGGCAGGATTCGAATCTGCGACCGTAGCAGCAGCGCGGTTCCGGACTGAAGCGCCTATAGCCGCTCTGCCACGGCGGTCGGCGCCAGTAATTTTACAATCCCCTTGCTGCGTTACGTGCGCTGCGCAAGATGAGTCGCTTGATGGTGGTAGCACCTCTAGGTATCGCGACCTGCCTGATTTTCTGTCGGCGTTGTCTCTCTTACGGAAGTTGGCTTCACCTCACCTCCCTTACCCTAAGTTGCGGGGCACAATTAGTCTTGTTCCCAGCAAAAGCTAGATTACCACAAAAAAAAAAAAAAAAAAAAAAAAAAATCAGCCATCAGATGTGAGGTCCCTAAGGAAGACGGAGGGCTGCACAATAAGAGAGAAGTTAGAAATGACGATATTAGAACAGGATTAAATATTTTCAACATGAATGAAGAAATTCAAAAGTATCGTGAAGATGGAAGACAACACCGCATAAGAATGCCAGGTCACAGAATTTCGCAATCCTGAGTTACAGGCCGAGAGTGAAAAGAGATATTGAAAGACCTCGAAAACGATGGGAATGATTTTGTTTTGTGAATTCGGAACAGGCAACAGCCTAATACTTGAAAGGAAGATGATGATGAAACTTTAGAACCGAATTTGTCATGTTTAACTTCTTTGGTTTCAGTGAGGAGAACTAACATCTCTAGGTACGGGAGACACTGTACCCAAAGGTTCGTTAGTTAAAATACAGAAGATGGTGGTCATTGAGAGGTTATCATTGCTCGTATCAACGTGCATACTTTGATGAGGCATCCAAAGGTTCATCCTAGAGTGGAAACGAAATAACAAAACTGTGAGTGCATATGGTCCTCACTCAGTGTCTGAACTTCGTTCGTATTGAATCTTAGTGGTCATGAGTCCTTCCGTTTAGAACAAAGGAGAGGGACCGTTGGAAGAAGAGCCGCTAGCCCAGGGCGTCTATTTCGCTTTTTTCCAGTGCATACTGATGTGCATGTTTATCAAATGTTGGCTAGCAGAGAAAATTACCACCCCTCTGTACATTAAGCCATGGTTTACGGAACATTCACTTTACCAACGTCGTCGGGATTTCATTAGTAATTCAGTCCCGACGGAGATGCTACAACGCGACATGCTACACTCCAGACTTCACAGTCAAGCCAGGTACGTCAGGAAGGAAGGAAGATTAGAGTTTAACGTCCTGTAGACAGCGAGGTCATCATAGACGGAGCAGAAGCTAGGATCACGGCAGGAGATCTGCCATGCCCTTTCCAGAGGAAGGTCGCGGAGTTACCCTGGAGCGGTTCAGGGAATCACAGGGAACGTAAATGTTGATGGCTGGATTGGGATTTGAACCGTCGTCTTCCGAATGCGAATCCAGTGTTCTATCCACTGCGCCATCTCCCTCGGGGCCAGGAAAAGAACTCCCTCCAACCACTTGTCAACACACCATCCCTGAGAACTTTTATGTCACGGATAGACTATGTTTTGCTAACTACCTTGTTAGCAATAGACAGAGCCTATTTTTCTGCTTTGATTAACATTTACTATTAAATTACTTCAATGAATCCTTATGAAACAGTACCCGTTTTAAACAGTGACCGGCACTTTTGTCAGTCTTTCGCTTTCTGGTTCAGTCTCGTTTTTCATTGAATGTATACAAGCGTGATATTTCCCATATGTCTGACTACTTATTTTTCCAGTTTGCTGAACCGTCTACCCTTGTGTTCCCTTCCTTTCTACTGTGCACTTATCCCAGGCACGGTCACGTTCTGAAATCAAACCCCCATGCTCGCAAGTAAGTGATGGAGCCTACTGCCAATTGCCAACAGTTTTAGCAGTTAACAAGTTCGTTTCTTTTTGTTGAGCTCTAAACGGTGTGGAGAAACACTGCATGGCTTCCGCCTCTCACAGGGAAGGCAAGGTCATTGTTCTAACACCACCGCCAGCTGGCCAACATATATATAATACAATATCAAATATTTGGGGGGACGGGATCGCTTGCTTGACACCCCTCATGATGCGGAATTCTTGAGTTGATTCGCCGATGTTAACATAAGCTGAAGAATTCTCGTAGATTTTCCTGAGCATACATTGAAGTGCTCAGGAAAATCTACGAGAATTCTTCAGCTTATGTTAACATCGGCGAATCAACTCAAGAATTCCGCATCATGAGGGGCGTCAAGCAAGGCGATCCCATCTCCCCAAAACCTCTGCTGTATTGGAAATGGTTATGTCAAAGTTGAGGTGGAAAGATAAGGGAATTAGAGTTAATGGAAGAAGGCTTACCAACTTGAGATTTGCTGATGATATTGCCTTACTGGCCAAAGACTTCGCAGAGCTCCAAAACTTAGTTACAGATCTTGCATCGGAATGTCAGCTGGTTGGCTTGAACATGAACCTTTCCAAAACAAAAGTAATGTCCAACAAATGGGTGCCAGCTGGAGATGTGAAGGTCAAGGACAGTCTACTAGAAGAGATCAATGAATATGTCTACCTTGGCCAGATTATAAATATGAAGGGAGACATAAGGCCAGAAATCTATCGACGCATCAAACTTGGCTGGCAAGCATTTGGGAAGAATTCAAAAGTATTCAGATCAAAAATGCCAGTAAATTTGAAGAAAGCAGTATTTGATCAATGCATTCTTCCTGTGATGACGTATGGCTGCGAGACATGGACACTGAACTCATTTACAAAAGGGAAACTTAGGATAGCACAGGGAGCCATGGAGAGATCAATGCTGGCCTATACAAGAAAGGACAGGAAAAGGGCAGATGACATCCGGTCTGTGACGAAGGTTAATGACATCTTAGAGAGAGTAGGTTCCTTGAAATGGCAGTGGGCTGGCCACGTCGCAAGAAGAAAAGACAACAGATGGACGAAGCTAGTACTGGAGTGGAGTCCGACAGAGCACCGGAGGCCTAGAGGAAGACCACCAGACAGATGGGACAAAGCCATCAAGAAGATCGCTGGTAACACCTGGCAGAGAACTGCCCAAGACCGTCCCACTTGGAGAAGACTGCTGAAAGCCTACCTGAAACCACGACTCGAAGAGGCCACATCATTTAATGATTGAATTGGCTGATGATGATGATGATCAAATATTCAGCTAGTCTCACCCGGAGGTCATTCTGAAGATAGGCATACACAGGCGGCGCGACCAGTGGAATGATTCTATTGGAGGACATTGCTTGCTGTGGGAGCGCGTCGCAACAGTACAGATTACATTGTCTGCTTTAATTTGCTTCCTGACAAAAAGCTTGTCCGTGAGACTTACATTTTCTCGGGTTAACGTGTATCTGTCTACAGAGTGAAGGGTACTGTAGTACACGTGTTGGGCATCAAAGTTCAGAGTCCATCTACCCTCAGTTATTTGGATTAGTTTGAGGATTTATAAAAGAAGGTATCAAACAATTAAACACACCATACTGCAGGGAGCGAGTACAAATAAGCAGGATTATGTTCAGCGTTGTTTTTATGACTATTTCGCTACAAATGCCTTGCTCGCACCAATCGCTTGCAGCGCAGTTACTGTAAGAGCGGCGGAATGTCCGATCTCAAGGTATTACAAAAACAGCTGTAGATTACTTAGTTGCTTGGTTGCTGCAATGCGGAATCTTGAACAAGGAAGCATATGGGGATGTCAGTATGAACTGATGGTCAGAGAATCCTCACTATCTGTAGTTATCCTTGCATAGCAACAGTAACTTTCTGTGACAAACGTATAAGTAACTTTCCCTCTCATGAGAACCCTCGCTATCTGTAGTTACTCGTGCATAGCAACAGTCACTTTCGCTCTTGTGCACATATATCTTGGCGTCGCGTGTGTTTTCTGGTGCATAATCAGCTTTGAAGACAGGCCCATGATTCTGTTCGCCCCTCCTTCCCCCCACTGCCACACTGGTGTTCCTGTTTCATAAAACTTGGCCGTGAACAGAGATGTCGTGCCCGGGACCTTTGACTTCGACGTTCATGGGCGGCTGATAGCTTACCAGAACTGTAGGGATACCGGGTAACGGCCGACTAACGGAGATGACACCTTATCTTCCCAGTTTTGTGCTCTGATTTAAAGTTGCTGTCCGCTAGTTTTGTATTTTGTTACAGTAAAGGATTTCATAGAAAAGAGGACTCTAAATTTCTACATCTCCATTTATCCCGTACCAGTTACATTAATTTCTGCTTAAATGAGGGGTGCAAAATTTTATTTGTGCAAGCTTGTCTCGAGACTTCAGTTTCCAACCGACAAGTTATATGCACTGACGAGAATGGAAAGAGTTACATTATGAACACCGGGACCGAACGCTACCAGACTGATAATCCAGTATTTCCATGCCTCTTAGAGTTGTCGATTAAAATTTCACCTTTGTGCGAGGTTATTTTCAGTACAGAGAAAAGCCATTCCTACAGATTAAGAATGCTGTGAGTACGTAATGGTTATTGTGGACATACGCCGTTAATTTTCAGGTGAAGAGTTCAAACACAACATGCATAGAGAACGTGCATGTCATGAGAGACTTTCACTGAGGCGATAAAAGTCATGGGACAGCGATACGCACATATACGGATGGCGGTAGTAGCACGTGCACAAGGTATGAAAGGGCAGCGCATTGGCGGAGCTGTCGTTTGTACTCAGGTGATTCACGAGAAAAGGTTTTCGTCTGATTATGGTCGCACGACGGGAATTAACAGACTCTGAACGCGGAATGGTAGCTGGAGTTTGGCGCGTGAGACATTCCATTTCGGAAATCGTTAGGGAATTCAGTATTACGAGATCTGTGTCAAGAGTGTGCCGAGAACACCAAATCACAGGCATTTGCGTGGAGTTGTTAATGCTAACAGACAAGCAACACTACGTGAAATAACTGCAGAAATGAATGTGGGACGTATTCGTTTGGACAGTGCGGCGAGATGTGGCACTAATGGGCTATGGCAGCAGACGATCGACGCGAGTGCCTTTGCTGACAGCACGACGTCGCCTGCAGCGCCTCTCCTGGGCTCGTGACCATAGCGGTTGAATCCTAGACGACTGGTAGACCGTTGCCTGATCTAATGAGTCCTTTTCGTTGGTAAGAGCTGATGGCAGGGTTCGAGTGTGGCGCAGACCCTACGAAGCCATGGACCCAGGTTGTCAATAAGGCACTGTGCAATATGGTGGCGACTCTGTATTAGTTTGGGCTGTGTTTACATGAAATTGAATGGATTCTCTGGTCCAATTGAACTGATCATTGACTGGAATAGACGACTTGCATCCAGTCATGGACTTTATGTCCCCCCAAAAACGATGGAATGTTTATGGATGACAATGCACCATGCTACTGGGCCGCAATCGTTTGCGATTGGTTTGAACAACATTGTGGATAATTCGATAGAATGATTTGGCCACCCAGGTCACCCGAAGTGAGTCCCATCGAACATTTATGGGACATAATGAGAAGTCAGTTCATGCACAAAATCCTGCACGGGCAATACTTCCGCAATTACGGACGGCTGTAGAGGCAGCATGGCTCAATATTTCTGCAGAGGACGTCCAGCGACTCTTGAGTCCACGCACTGTCGAATTACTGCACTACGCCGAGCAACACGACATTAGAATATATCCCCTGACTTTTGTCACATCAGTCTAAGAGCATCATATACGCAGATTGCACATGCAGTTGGCTGTAGTGCGTCTGGAGACCAATTGGTGACGAAATGGACAGGACAACAATGTGGCAAAAACAATAGGCACTGGTGGTCCCAGAAGGACTACGCCAGGAGAAGACTTTAGGACTATTCTAATGGCTCTGGTGAATAGACATGAGGAGAGCTGAAATCCGGGTAGAGGGTACAGACAGAGTAACAGATGGGAACAGATTACTGAAAGCTGGGGGGAGATCCCGATTTGACTCCGACACCACACCGCAGACAACAGATACCTACGCGGTGTTGTTCCAGAGTTAACTGGGGCACGCAGTGTTCAGTGTTGAGTCTCGTCATCAACGTGAGATAGACGCCAACGTGTCTACAGGCGGCTATCTGAAAGGTCAAACGAAGCAGCGATTTTCAAGATCCATATGTGCTAAGCTTCTGGAATCATAGTGTAGGGAGCTAGCAGCTACTGGGTATGGCGTAGCCTGATATTGTAACTATTGGTGAAATACCACTACGTAGCAACAATGTTTAATTCTGTTGCCATCTTCTTCATTAAAAGGGTACCGAATGATATATTCCAGGAGGGCAATGCAAGACTCATACTTCAGTTCACATCACAAATGCCTTGAAGAATACATGGATACTTGACCGATTTGCCCAGTTCCCTGGTTTGTCGTCACTAGAGTATCGTCTGGGACGCGATGGGAAGACGTATACTTCCATACTGGCCCAGAGCCAGCGATCTCCAGGAACTGACTCAGCGTGGCTGTGTTTCAGCCGTGGCAAGAAATTCCTCGACGTTCAGAGCCTGTTCGCTTCCTTGTCATAACGAATACGAGAGAGAATTCGCGCCGCGGGGATTACGTCTCTTACTGATGTTGACGCTGAATATCAGTTTCGAATCCAATGGAAGTTTAAGCTTTTAATACCCGTTATGCGATAAAGATCTCCACAAATTTTCATAAATATCGCAATGATACTTCGTGGTGTAACACTTTTCATTTCGTCAGTGAATTCTACGCTTTCGGTTATCACTACCCTTGACTTTATCGCCGCCCGGAGTGGCCGCGCGGTTAGAGGCGTCATGTCACTGATTGCTCGGTCCCTCCCGCCGGAGGTTCAAGTCCTCCCTCGGGCATGGGTGTGTGTGTTAGTAGAAGGTACAATTAAGACTAAATATCTATCTCAAACACGTGTTCGATGAACTATCCAACCCAATTTGGAACTATACAGGCTGCGCTTTCTTCTACATTCCCACCAGGGAATTTTCTTCATTCTAGCTGTCTGATAGACGACATGTCCACGAGATTTCAGTACAGCATCTTTTTATTACCTCACAGTGATCTACTTACGTTGACAAGTTTTCAACCGGGGGCAGCCTGCCAATTTCCATAACCTTTGGGTTACTTTATCACGCCATGAGACAACTGGTCTGGAACAAAACACAGCTTCTCAGTTTTGATGCAGACTTTCAGAAGTTATGCCTGGCCTGTTCTAGTCTATGTCGTCATGAGGATACTTTAGCATCTCCGTCATCTTACTTTTTGTTTTGATGCATCTCACTACCGGCAGCGCTAGCGCACATCCAACGTAATAGAGTAGAGGAACGTACTAGCAGTTCCTCTGTTCGCCTTAAACGATGAGGGAACTGTGTAGGGCTTATGCCGACCGATCATATGCAGTCTTTTGATGTGAGACCATCACGGGCAGTTGGCGGTCGGTGGCTATAAGATTAGCTATACTCAAGAAATCGAAGAACTCGTAAAATTGTGATACGTGCTTTGCAAACCAAAAGTAGCAAAACCTCATACAAAGCATGCCCCACAGACAAAAAGCTGGTTCATCTTCATTTTTACAAATGTATGTGAACAGTGAACAAGTAATTCTGTTTTATCCTCTCATACTGTATCAAATGTCTGTTTAATTTGATGCAGGCGAGAACCTTTGAAAGGCTCTTGGATAGTTATGGAGGTAGCCAGTTCAAATCTTCATGGTGAAAGAAGTATTCATAATCAGTATTCGCACGTCAATAAGGAAGTGATGGCGTACAGTTCTTAGTCACAAAACTGGATGCTGACTGAGACCTTAGTTTCTCATGACGTAATGAAATGAAATGAAATGAAATAACATGGAAAATCAGCGGTTTCATCGCTGCTATTCAAGATGGATGGGCTACGTCGCTGGTCTTCTCTTTTTCTTTAATAACACTCTATTAACAACAAAAACTCAACACTAGAACGTAAAGGCAATCAGTGAAGTGCACTTGGCAAGTTGAAACACATTAAGTTCAAGAACAACTCTGTTTATGCCTTTCCAGCAAGCGTACAGGAAATTGAGACACAAACGTCAAGTTTCTTCGAGCCAGTCGCTACTCAAAAGAATATATATTACTTGATAGGTGCTCGGAACCCATAAAAGATACTGTTCTTTTTTTTAAACTGCTGCGATCTGCTGGAATTATTTATCGACTATGATTCAATTTCACTGTTCAGGGAAAAGGTAATGGCAATCTAGTGTGTATGCCGTCAAAATGTACTACGTCGTATATTATTCCAGTCTAGCAAGCAAATGTTAGAAACCTAGACTACGAAGGCGTATATAATTGAAGCTATTTTCCAGTGCCTTGTAACCAGTATGCAGTTCAGCTCAGAACTTGAGGAACGACCAAAACATGTCTCAGTGACACAACCCTATTTGTGCGGTTGGGTATACAGTAACTTTTAGCTATGTCAGTATGTTATTACAACTATTAAAGTGATTACACATCATAAAAGTGACGAGAACGAACACAAATAAACATTATTTAGATTGACGGTATTTGCTTGACAACGACTTTGTCGTGATTATGCGAATGGAGGTGCCGATGGACATTGTAGTTGCGGTATGGACGTGGTCAAGTCAAACAGATAAAAAAAACTGAGAAACAACACAGTTTGGTTCTTAAAGAATTTATGGTGTCTATAGGCTGTATAATCTTCGAGGAACTTAACGTAACCGCGAACTGCTACTGCTGACGCTCTGTGTAAATGATCTGTCATTTGTTTAAACAACAGAGGAAACAACAGAGAAAGAGTTTATAACATTTTTGTGAGATGACTGGTATTCCACAGATGAGCTTTATTTAAATTTTGGAAATAAAACAAAAACACAGCTATTTCCGTTTTACAGCAGACCATCGATAATTGTAGAATACAACAAGAAGTAATGACCAGAAAAGAAACTTATGAGTCCATTGATAATGATGCGGATGAAATCAAACTGCAAAAGTGATATACACTCACAGAAAAAAAATCACAACACCAAAAAATAATTAACGTAGAGTAATGAAATTTTGAGGAAAGATTTACCTAGGTAACAAATTTATGTGATTAACATCGAGAGTTCATAGGTTAATGCAAGCGCGAGATAAGCTATTGCAAACTGAAACGCTGGTACATTAATAAACGGTGTAATCACCAGAAAGTTGAATGTAAGGATACAAACGTGCATGCATTGTGTTGTAAAGGCTGGATGCCAGTTTGTGAGATGGGGTTCAATGCCTGTTGCACTTCGTCAGTCAATATGGGGACGGTTAATGCTGTATGTGGAGGACGCTGGAGTTGTCGTCCAATGATGTCCCATACGTGCTCGATCGAGCAGTCCAGGGTAACATGTAGAAACTCTGTAGAGCATCTTGGATAGCAACAGGGGTATGTGGGCGAGCGTTTCCTGTTTGGAAACACCCTCTGGAATGCTGTTCATGAACGGCAGCACAACAGGTCGAATCACCATACAGACATACAGTTTTGGAGTCAGGGTGTGTGGAATAACTATGAGAGTGCTTCTGTTGTCATACGAAACTATAACGCAGATCATAGCTCCAAGTGTAGGTCCAGTGTGTCTAGCAAGCAGACAAGTTGGCTGCAGGCCCACCGCTGGCTTCCTAACCAATGCATGACCATCACTGGCACCGAGGCAGAACCAGTTTTCATCAGGGGACACGAAGACTACCAACCTGCCCTCCAATCGGCTCCCTCTTGACACCACTGATGTCGCAAATGACGCTACAAGGCATCTGGCTTGGAGCTGCCCTTGAAGAAACCCGTTTACAACAGTTCATTACGTCACGGTTCACTCCCGATGACACCGTGCTTCACCTTGCCATTCAATTTCGGCACATTTCTTGGAAACTTTTGAGTAAAATAAGAACGCTAAAATTAATATGCGTTATTGTCAGTAGTG
This sequence comes from Schistocerca serialis cubense, assembly GCF_023864345.2. Lineage (NCBI taxonomy): Eukaryota > Metazoa > Arthropoda > Insecta > Orthoptera > Acrididae > Schistocerca > Schistocerca serialis. The sequence goes on from NC_064639.1 coordinate 464,476,478, forward strand.
GAGTAACTTTCGTTATAAGTCACTTGATTGACTTGTTACCCCTTCCATCAGCCCTTAAGCTATTGTTCTACTAAGTGGTCTGTGATCCCTGAGGGTTTATTTATGATCCCCTGGGATAATCCATCCTCCCCCTCCACCTCCTGCATCCCTCTGGAAACCTCCAAGCCTCTCCTCCACCCCCCAAATCGCCTATACAAGCGTACTTTCGATATCAAATTAGCTGACTACCTATTTAAATTGATCAATTAATTAACACTGTTCCCTCTGGGAAACTCTCAGGCTTCGCCTCAAATCCCCCGACAAGTCCCCCTCCTGGAAATTGGCAGGTTGAGGACTCTGTGCTGGAGAGGCAAGATCTCGGGATATGACATTGAAGTCAATGTTAATTACATAGCAAAGGATATACTGTTTATTTACAAAGTTCAATTCACAGGGGTTGGATCTCTCTTGCTCATCATTCTGTGCTGTTTCAGAAGATCCAGGTCTTGTAAAATACTTCAAAAAGAAGTAATTAAATAGATCGCTTTTTTCCGATCGTTCAAGAAATATTGCCAAGAAACACTGGCCATACGTAATTACACTGTCATAGAGCACACTAAACATATCTGGGGGAAAAAAATTTCCCATCACATCACTGACTGCTGCGTCAATTGCACCACACTCTGTATGCCATCGGTCATGGACTGCTGCAGCTGTGGGATTGCGCTAATCCTCCACAAACAAAGCATCGGGTAGTGGCATCCCATTGAAATTTGATACCAGACTTACCTCCTGAATCTCTCTCTCCAGCTCTGTCCCTTTCTCTGTCTGCAGCAGCTGGCCTCGGTCCACTGGAGAGGACCACTTGGCCATAGACAGTGTCCGGGTATGTTTGGAGTGGTAGTAATTGGATCTTATCAATACCTCCAGCGCCATCACTTGTCAGTGATGGATACTGAATCTTCTCAAATAGCCATGTAAAAATTGAAGAATACTCACAATACACATGGTCACAAAGGTTCCCAATATATATTATTAGTTCGCTATTCACCCTCCTAGATTGCGACACAGTTATTCCCTACCTGACCAGTTTGTGGGCCTTTGTGACAGCTTGCACCTGAAGCCAGAAATGTCAGCTCATTCAGTCACTGGCTACCTCTGTCACATGCACCTCGCACCGAATGTAATTAAATATTACGATTGCAGCCCCAAGATGGTGACATTCGACAATGAGCGAAGTGTCAGAAATACCTCCTCCTGATGACTGTGGCTCTTGGACGAATCTCAAGTTGAAATATCAATGCCTATATCTGTAACACAGTTATTGTGTGTTTTAGGCAATAATTTATATCTCCAAAAGTATTGAAGTTATTGATTTGAAATTTTAACAGTGTGACTGTGTTATCCATTCAATTTGGTATACTAAGTATGAAAAAATCAATTAATATTTAATCGTATTTCTTCATATTCATAGAAAATATGTGTAACGTACTGCAAACAGCATTAGTCAAGTACATGGCTAACTCAGACCAGTAGCCAGCATCAGATGTGCAAGCATGAGAACCAAAATCTGCTCTCCTCCTGGCACCACAGCAAGCTACACTTTCAATGCAAGATGGCAATTTGCTACATTTCACTGTGTAGCCTTATGAACGCATGTGTTCATGTTCTATGATCATTTCGCTCTTGCCAATACCTTCTTGGCACTGAGCCCAGTCACTAGGACAATACTTTAGAATTGATAGCTCAGCTGATTTGCGTAAAACGCTTCAAACTCCATCCATCTGGAGCTCCATCATGAATAAATCACACATTTCTTCTTAGCCACCCGTTATATCGCCACAATGCTCTAATATCTGCTATACAGATGGTTCAAATGGCTCTGAGCATTATGCGACTTAACTTCTGAGGTCATCAGTCGCCTAGAACTTAGAACTAATTAAACCTAACTAACCTAAGGACATCACACACATCCATGCCCGAGGCAGGATTCGAACCTGCGACCGTAGCGGTCGCTAGGCTCCAGACTGTAGCGCCTAGAACCGCACGGCCACTCCGGCCGGCTACTATACACCATTATGGGTTGTTAACCACCTCAACATACATGCATCTGCAGAGATCTTGTACACTTGGATGTGTGCTGTCAGTAAGGTTTGTTCAGAACAGTCTTTGGTGAATAGCAATTACCGACTCAACTCGCTCTGTTCCTTCATGAGACATGGAATGTAGAGGGTATAGTACCCTCCTACTTCTGGAAAGTTGCAAATTAAATTGGCGGCAGTGTTGCAGGGAGGGTTGGTCAAAGACAATGCAGGGAGATATTTTAATCTCCAACTTAATCCTATGAATGAGAGAATATTCTGTGTCTCCCATCTACATAGGAAAAGATGGGCAATCGTATTCATATTTCCTAATTTCCTACACTATGATCGAAATGCTAGAAAAACCTAGCTGAACAACCTAGCTGCATCGATATTGGGTGCTGTCTGGTATTCTTTTGTGTATGCGTACGAGAATTAACCATGAATGGACGTACTGCAGAGTCATCTCTCTACATTCGCAATCTAGTGTATGGTATACGCAAAGTAGTGGAGGGTTGGTTTAGTGACGAGGCAGAAACTGGGAAGCATTCTGCTGTGTGACTGGTAGGCATTTAAATTATGGAAAAACTGCTAAAATTGCTAAAATTGATCACACTGTCAACTGTGGTGCTTATTACAGTTAATTGTCCCATATCGACAGTGTCTTCTCCATCCCATCTGTTCACTGGTACATCGTTGGCTTCCCATGTCGTGATTGACTGACATCACTTGTTTGAGAATGAGAGAGTCTTGGTGGAAGCAACGTCTTCTGGAGGTAGCCAGCACCAAAACAGTGATCACGTACATAGCTGCAGTGTGAGGAATCAGTGCTCTTTGGTTTCTTTGAAATGGAAGAGCTAGATGTCTGTTGCCCCATCACTGTGAAAGATGAGATTAAATGTAAATGTCATCACCTTCAAACAGCTGTTTAGAAACGTTCCACAATGTCGCAAACTCTTCCAGTTTCGATATGTTGCGATGTCCTCCATATTTTTGTCAATAAGAAACACTGAATTTGTCTTGTATTTCAACTATCATGTGTGTTGTGAGAAGAACATAGTTAACACCATGTCCAGCTTTCTGCGAGAGCCAATGGATCCAAATGAGTTAATGTCGGTTTAGCACCTCACCCAGACCTCGAAGTCGTGGTGGAAAACCAAAATGTATGGTATTGTACAAAGCTGTAGTCAAACACTGCTTGGAAAATAGAAAAACAATGTATCAAACTGCTTATGAAAGAACAACACAGGGACCCTCTCTTGCAATTGTAAGTCTGTGGGCTATGGTCTTCCTACAGTATGGGTGACAGGACTTTACACTGGTCTGTGCAATCATTGGCCACCTCCTGCAATGGACAATACCAGTATATTTAATTCGATAGCCATATATGCTCGATGTCAGCACCCAGAAGGTATTTCTTTTCGATGTATCGGAAGAGTGGAATGCCGTAATATCTTATCAAGTTCTATATTTGGTAGCAATAGTGAAGATTTATAGTTCATAGTTTTTTTTCTGTCTCATGGTTCAAAATAATGAGTAAGGTGCGAATGTTTGGGTGACAGACATAAGTGCACCCTGAGAGATGCAGATCTCTTTTGGACTGTGGTACCTGTCTGTAATTTGGAAATGCATCGCAATTCAGTAGAAAAATACTCGTGCTTCTTCCAGTTGCTGTATGATGCGGAGTCTTCGTAAGTTTCCCTATAAGAAACACCATGATAACTGCTTGTACTGTTTTCTACTACTTCATGTTGCAAGAGAAAGCTTCATTTGGCGCTGGCCTCACACACTGTACCACATTGGCGGAGCTATGACAACATGTTCCCATTTCCACCGAGTGGTCAAACCACGGTCCTGTTGCATTAACTCAGCTCACTCTGTCTCTGCACGGGAAGCAGAAGGAGATAGATATAGTGCTCTTGACCTTGCGCTCAGTTCTGACTTAAACTGGAATGATCACACGGACAAATCTGTAGGGAGGGCGTGGCAGAGACTGAGAAATAGTTAGAAAATGCACAGAGACTGTTTAAAACAATGCTGGAGTTTTGCTGTTTGGGATCCTTCGCAGATAGGTTCGAAAAAAGTGACTTGTTTCGAGATATGAGAGATCCCCGAATATGATTCATCAGTAGCTGTAATCATTTAAAGATATGTCCATAGGATCCAATGCAAGTATGGGGTTGAATGGAGAGACTTGATTCCAAATCACAGACAGAATTTCTACCAGAAAGTGTAACGTTATAGATCTGAAAAGCCAGTGTATTAGTCAAGGATTTTGTACATTTCTCACGACTCCAATCTAGCGTTGCATTTTTTAAGTGATTCCTCACACAGCACATCATCTACTGTGAGTGATCATTCTCAGTTAATCATCATTCTCCCTCACCTATAACACCGTAGATATAACGCAGACTCTCTCTAACACTGTCTACATGGTATCGAGATAGAATGTGTTACAAATACTATTTGTTAGCCTGGGAAATATCTGGTAGTGGCATGGGGGAGTTGCAAAGATCGGCTTAATACAACGTTCCTTAGCCGAATCACTTTCCAAATTCGATAAGAAGGGTGATTTTAATAAGCTTGCACCATTGACGATGTGCACCCACACTTTCGGTCTGTTAATACACACTTTGTGATAACTGTCTATATTAAATGTTGCGGTATTTTTGTGGAAGACCACTTCACTCAGAAGCAATACTACACCTCGATTTATAAAGAGCGTTTAGTATTTTAAGATACTTGTGTTTGCCTGTCGAACCAAGACCGCTTTTTATGCAGAATCACAACAACATGGTCGTCGCGATCACGTTTTTCGTAGCCGTGCTTATGAGATGATTACCTCTCTATTCGTAAGATATGAAAGTACCACTCGCAAGAAAAACAAAGGAACCATTTCCATCTAACGCGGATTTTCGTTCAATAATGTTTGGGCTTTAAAGCTACTGTGGTCAGTGTTCCAACATGTGCACAGTAAATGACTATGTAGGGTCTTACAGGAGGTATGGATTTGACATGGAAAACTTAGATTTTAATGCATCAATAGCCATGAGGAGCATGAAAGATTTTTTGTGTAAAATTTTGTGCAGTCATACGAAGGATATAGAAATTGATATTTCAAAATGACATTCGTCCCAGAGGCACAGCCGTCAGGAGGAGGTATTTCCGATACTTTGCTCATTGGCGAATGTCACCAGATTGGGGCTCCAATCGTAATATTGAATTAGAATTACATTGATGAATCTGTGGCTGGTTTGCTGCAACGACACCGTTTGGCGTGCGGTGCACGTGGCAGAAATAGCTGGTGACCAGAATGGACTGACATATCTGGCTCAAGGTGCAAGCCCCACAAAGTGATCAGGTGGGGTACAACTGCGTCACAGTTTAGGAGGGTGAATAGCGAACTAATAGTCAGTATGTGTTGGGCAGCCTCTGTGATCGCGTATGTTGCTCTTATTCTCCGATTTTTACATGGATATTTGAGAAGATTCAATATCGATCACTGAAAAGCGATGACGCTGGAGGTATTGATAACATCTGATTGCTACCACTCCAAACGTTCCCGGACGCCCTCTATCGCCAGGCAGTCCTCTTCAGAGGGCTGAGTCCAGCAGCTGCCAGGGCAAGACCATTGAGACGCATGTACTTGGCAGCAACTAGGGCTGCACGACTCTCTGGCCTGAGACGCTGTGTGTGGACATCGAGGTATGAGCGAGTGGGATGTCTCAGTGTTTCAGCAAACTCCTACATCTAACCATGACAACTACTGCAATGGATTGGATCGTGGTTTAAGTGTGTCATGTTTCATGTTTTTCAGTACATCGCAGAGAACTCTGTCTTGCAGTGGTATGTGTTGTTGTTACTGTCCTATCACACAGTAGGCCCTTCCTCTTCCTTCTTTGTCCTGGTGTAGCTGAGAGGGCCATCTTAGGAATTATGTAGTGCCTTAAAAACCCAATCGCAATCTAAAATTTCCGACTAATAAATTTAATGTTTCCTTTAGTAGTTTTGTGAGCACACACACCAATCCAACCCTTCCACAGATTGTATAAGATCATAGGATGCAGTTGAGCTGAAACTATGACATAATGAACTTCCTCCCAGATGACCTAACTATCCCAGTATCCACCAATAGGGAGCAACAGAAAAAAAAAATGCGGAAGGGGGAAGAGTATGGTTTGGAAACTGTGCAGTTGCAGGATCAAATCCCACCAAATATAGCAGTCCTACTATCCACCAGTAGTATCCAAGAGAAAAACTGGCTGCACACAAAGGGTATTGATTTAATTAATTAGTCAATCAATCTGACCGAGTGAGAGAACATTTCCTAGACATCCATAGCTGGGGGTTTACCTGGTATCCACCACATTGTTTAGGACAAAATAGGAGATATTGTGGCACATGACAGACACTCCCTACATCTTCTCGAAGATCTGTGTTCCATAGCAGTGGAAGCGTGAGAACAAAGGGATGTACCGAGGTAGTGATGAGGGTAGTGGAGGAGGATGGAAGGGAGGATGAGAGGTGGGAACATCTTGGTCTGTATGTGTTTGCTTACACTGGTTCACAAAAACAGGAGCTAAAAACTTGAGACAGAGAGGGATGGAGAGAGACGGAGAGAGACAGGCAGGAGGTTAGTCTGGTATCAGATTTCAAAGGGATGCCACTACCTGATGCTTTGTTTGTGGAGGATTAGTGTAGTTCCCCACCAGACCATGACTGATGGCACACATGGTGTGGTGTTTTTGATACAGCAGTCAGTGATGTGATTGGGAGTTTTTTCCCCAGATATGTTTAGTGTGACCTATGACAGTGTAATTACGTGTGGTGAATGTTTCTTGGCAGTATTCCTTGCACAATCGGAAAAAAGTGATCCATTTAATTACTTCTTTTTAAAGAATTTTACAAGACCTGCATCTTCTGAAACATCAGGGAATGATGAGCAAGAGGGATCCACCCCCCCGTGAATTGAACTTTGTAAATAAAAAGTATATCCTTTGCTATGTAACTGACATTAGCTACAATTTCGTATATTGAGATCATTGCTCTCCAGCACAGACTGAGTGCTCTTCCTGCCAATTTTCGGGTTGGGAAGAGGAGGCTTTCTCGAAAGGATGTATTATCCTGAGGAGATCATAAATAAATCCTCAGGGGTCATCTATCACTTAGCAGAACGATAGGTGAAGGGGGTTGTCATAAATCAATCAAGTTGGCCCCTGAATGTATGCAATCTCCGCTAACAAAGTGGCATAGAATGAAGGTTACTCCGCTACTGACAATAATGTATATTAATTTTAGCGTTCATACTTTAGACAAAAGTATCCAAGAAACGTGAAAAATCGAAAGGCAAGTCAGAACATTGTGTCATCGAGATTTGACTGTGAATCTATGGAAATGAGTCATCTGGTTTTATGAATCACGATTTTTGTTACATCAGATCTCCGATCATGCACTGCGCCACGAACGCTGACCGGTTTTTGCATTATTATGCTATGGGGACATTCATCCAGGCTTCCATGAGACCTGTAGTAGCAATGGAAAACACCATGACAACTGCAGATCACTTGGATTATTTCATGCTTGATGTCGTCTCCAATGGGGTAACATCTTTCAGCATCATAGTGGTCCATCTCATATGGCCAGAATCGCATTATCTTGGTTTGAGGAACATGATAATTAAGTTCGCAGCTCGTGGTCGTGCGGTAGCGTTCTCGCTTCCCACGCCCGGGTTCCCGGGTTCGATTCCCGGCGGGGTCAGGGATTTTCTCTGCCTCGTGATGACTGCGTGTTGTGTGCTGTCCTTAGGTTAGTTAGATTTAAGTAGTTCTAAGTTCTAGGGGACTGATGACCATAGATGTTAAGTCCCATAGTGCTCAGAGCCATTTGAACCATGATAATTAACTTACTTTGATATCTTGGCTACCAAACTCGACTGATCCTGAACCTTATGGGACACAGTCAGTATTTTATGGTGTCAGTCAGTATTTTATGGCATTTGTGTGACTAGCGAGTAGACATATGGTATTCCTTGCATGATCAGAAAGAAATGATCTCCGGAAACCTACAAAAACTTGTGAAATATGTACCCTGCAGAACAGCTGTGGTGTTGCAAATTCAAAGATGTGCCAAAAGTATCTAGTAAACATGGATTCTAGAATGCATACGTTAAGGGCTTATTCGATGCTGTGAAACATATTTCTTCTACTGTAAGCTCTTTGCTTTCCATACTTTGGGAGGAGGTAGTATGGAACAAAACAAGGAAGAATTATCCAGTGAACATAAACACTAAAAAGCATACGTAAGAGCTATGTGCCCTTGGTGATCTTTGCTAGTGTGAAATGTATCTCTCCCATTGAATATTTCAGAGCCGATGTTTCCTGGACATTTTGTCTTGTTTTGATCTAAGGAACCTATGATATATATATATATATATATATATATATATATATATATATATATATATATATATATATATATATATGCTCTTTATAAGACTTCTACAACGCTGTTAACGCCACTAAAGATGTACAGATGTGCAACTCTTAAAATGAATACAGTGGGCGAGACAGTAGCAAACTCACCACGCAGGAAGTCGAGGTGCGTCTGCACGATGGCTTCAGGGTGCGTGGCAAGAAAGCGCGCGCTCCACAGAGGGTTTCCGTCCACTGGCTCGTCCACGTGCTGCGACAGCTGAGTCGCGAACCCCCCGTCCACCACCTTTACACGGCACCGGCAGCTGCTGCCCTTACAAGACATCTCCGCTCCGGTAGTTTACACTGCAAACAGCCAAACACCGTGTGACATCAATCACAACAACTACCATGGCTTATCTGCAAAATCAAACGTAATCAAAAGAGAATACAAGTTACGTTTCACTGCTGGTGGTCCCTGTATTGCCAGCATAAGCTAAAGCTGTCCTCAACCTGAAGGTTGATTTCAACACCACAGTGGTTTACTAGGCGTGATCTTATTGAAGATGGTACGACATTTTCTTCCTCTGAAATGACTTTGTAACAAATCATTCCTTTGTGCACCCAGGGGAACTGATCCGTTTGTCTACTGTGGACACCAGAGTTGTTATCTGGGGAAGAGGCCTGTGTCTGATCTTTCTATAACCCTTCTAAATTGGGTGTCCTCAGGGACTGTTATGCTGGATTATGGGTGAGTGATTTTCCCACTGTGGCATGTGTTTTTAAGCACATGTTCGAAATAAACGCGAAAAGCGACTGACAATGAGAATGTGTGGTGGTACTCCTCGCCCGCCTCCCCCACACTTCCTTTAACAAGGAGAAACCAGAGAAGGTGACACTCTATTGAGTGGCCTCGAAAGCCTCTGTCTCGATCCCGCGTACAGGCATGAATCAAACTGTCCGTTTGAACACCTCTCAGTCAAAGCTTATCGTGGGAAGTCAGGTGAAGGGGAATGGCCCTACCACAAAAACAACAACAACAACAAAGGGAAGCACCCGTATCTGGCATATTAGTTGAAATGTATTTTGCATGTAAGATTTACAGACAAAAAATTAATATTAAGCAATCAGAGTGAAAGAGAGCATTGATACTCAATGTCAGGTTTCACATGTGGCTGAGTATCAGTTAAAATAAAAGTTACAAAGCGTTATCAAGGAAGCCATTATACGGTTGCGACGAGCGGTAGAGACAAATACTAGCTATTACGGGCAACAATGGAGCAGTCGGAGGTGTGCGGAGCCAATGTGCGAGGGTGGCGTAGTGATAGGCGCTTCCGCCTAGTACGCAGAAGATCCGAGTTCTAATCGCGTCCTTGGTACATATTTTCATTTGTCGCTTCAGTCTGCATATGTAAGTCACAGCAGTCTGCATATGTAAATCGTAGATGTTCGAGACCTGAAAAGGTTTCTGGAACCGTATAGTTTCATATGAGGATGTTATTGTGTGCATATTTTCTATGCAAAACTGTCATTGCAGGTCTATCATCCGCAAAACTTACTCCTGGAGTAACACGGTTCATTACTCTGAGAAACGTTAGTATGGATCTCGTTTGTCCGGAAACTGAATGTTTGGTCAACAAATGGCAAAACGAAATGGAAGATCCTACCCACCAAGATGTACAGTATTTAACTGTCTCCTTTTTGCAGGTGGCCATACTAGCAAACAGGGAAGACAACCTACATTGAGCTGTACGGTCCTTACATACAATGGCAAAGCAATGCAATTTAACGATATTCACAAAGGAAACTCAAGTTGAGACATTTTGTGGAAAAGAACATCTTATAGCTAAAATCATAATAGAGAAAAACGTATTGGAAGAAGTTCACATTTTCAAGTGCCCGGGTTGTAATACCTCTTACGATCACAATAATGATACTGAAAAGAAACTACAAAAGTTTTTACGTACGATTAAGTAAACACTGCTGAACAAAACCAGGTAATAGGCAATACTTAAATTCTATAATTCGATGACTGTACCTTTAATGCTTTAACGTTCAAACAGTGACACAGAACTGAAGCTGCAGAAATGAGACTTCTGAGATCTTAGACAGGATACAATTTAGATTATAAGAGAAACAATAAGAATACACAGGAACTGTAGGTTCCAATAATGTTAGAAAAAATACAACAATGTAGAAACGAATGACATGACAATCTACTACTCGTATGTATGGGTCAAAGCCGGATGTCTATAAAAACCTATGTCTACAGACCAAACGGTAAAGGGGTAGGATGACCTCGAAGGACATTGTGTGATCAGCTTTAAGCTGCTTGATTTCGGAAAAGATAAGGATTTCTAACCCGAAAACGTACATGACAATGACGAACTCTGATGTTTTCAGCAGCTCTGATAATTTTGTACAGTGTCAGTGTGTCCTGTGTACAGCGCGCAAATGTAGGGATCCCAAGTATGCAGAAGTAGACCATTGTGCACAGAAGACGAAACACGAGCATAGTGAGAAACTGCTGCTTGCAGCTTGCTACAGCTCATGACCGTGAGAACAGCTACCGCCACCAACATGCAGTAGAAACAATCAACCACCCCGGTGTTTACAATACACTCGAGCGTGCTTCGTGCTATTAATGTGTGTTCAGCACAGGTCAGCCTGTACTCCGCCGTTAATATTACCCTGAAGTGCCAAAGAAACTGATAGAGGCATGCGTATTCAAATACAGAGATATGTAAACAGACATAAAACAGCGCTGCTGTCGGAAACGCCTATATAAGACAACACGTGTCTGCGCTTTTGTTAGATCGGTTACTGCTGCTAAAATGGCAGATTATCACGATTTTAGTGAGTTTGACCGAGATGGTATAGTCGGCGCAAGAGCGATGGGACGCAGCATCTCCGAGGTAGCGATGAATTGGGGATTTTCCCGTACGACCATTTCACCATGTACCGTGAATATCGGGAATCCAGTAAAACATCAAATCTCAGACATCGCTGCGGCCGGAAAAAGATCCTGCAAGAACGGGACCAAAGACCACTGAAGAGAATCGTTCAGCGTGACAGAAGAGCAACCTTCCCGCAAATTGCTGCAGGTTCCAGTGCTGGGCCATCAACAAGCGTCAGTGTCCGAACCATTCAACAAAACATCATCCATATGGGCTTTCGGAGCCGAAGGCCCACTCGTGTACCTTGTTGACTGCATGGCACAAAGCTTTACGTTTCGCCTGGCCCCGTCAGCACCGACATTCAACTGTTGATGACTGGAAACATGTTGCCTGGTCAGACGAGTCTCGTTTCAAATTGTATCGAGCGGATGGACGTGTACGGGTATGGAGGCAACCGTATGAATTCACGAACCCCCATGTCAGCAGGGGACTGTTCAAGCTGGTAAAGGCTCTGTAATGTTGTGGAGCGTGTGCAGTTGGTGTGATGAACCTCTGATACATCTAGAGACGATTCTGTGAGGCGACACGTACATAAGTATCCTGTCTGATCACCTGCGTCCATTCATATCCATTGTGCATTCCGACTGACTTGGGAAATTCGAGCAGGACAATGCAACACCCCACACGTTCAGAATTGCCACAGAGTGGCTCCAGGAACACTCTTCTGAGTTTAAACACATCCGCTAGCCACCAAACTCCCCAGACAGGAACATTGTTGAGCATATCTGGGATGCCTTGCAACGTGCTGTTCAGAAAGAGATCTCCACCTCCTCGCACTCTTACGGATTTATGGACAGCCGTGCAGGATTCATGGTGTCAGTTCCCTCCAGCAGTACGTCAGACATTACTCGAGTCCATGCCACGTCATATTGCAGCACTTCTTTGTGCTCTCGGGAGCCCTACACGATATTATGCAGATGTACTAGTTTCATTGGCTCTTCAGTGTACATTGGCTTATTAGTCACATCTAATCGGAGATTACCTTTGTTTCAGTTCAGAAAAAGCCCAACTGAAATTAAAGCAGGTTTGGTATTTTCAGTCTGCAGCTCGTGGTCGTGCGGTAGCGTTCTCGCTTCCCGCGCCCGGGTTCCCGGGTTTGATTCCCGGCGGGGTCAGGGATTTTCTCTGCCTCGTGATGACTGGGTGTTGTGTGATGTCCTTAGGTTAGTTAGGTTTAAGTAGTTCTAATTTCTAGGGGACTGATGACCATAGATCTTAAGTCCCATAGTGCTCAGAGCCATTTGAACCATTTTTTTGGTATTTTCAGACTCTCTGGAAATCGGGCACAGTCGTTTTTCCTTCTTTTTGTCTTTGATCGTAAACTCGTATGTTTGGAACTGCTGCAAAGAGTATGATACTTTACCAGATAAAATGAGCTTTAAAGTTCGAAAGGAAACGGGGATAGGACACAGATTCTTTAGAGACGTCGAGTTAATACCGGGTGATTATATTTAGAGTACAGCTACTCTCGCTGGTCCAGTGTGGGCTGTAGCGAACGTGGTAGATATTCTAACGCGTTGATGCGAAATCGATTTACGCTGGAAATAAATTAGTTTCAATTTTGACCACCATGTGCAAATCTGAACACTGTTTGTATGGCGGTATGACATGCATATTGTCATCTGACAAGCCACAAAATAAGTGAACGGTGCGGCTGTCGAGCATAGATATCGTGCACTGTTGGTGAAACTGTTGTATGTAAACGGCAGCAATTACAGTGCTACGCTGAGAGAGTATCGCCAATTGAAAGCTCTGAGGAGTGATCCGATCTCATTAAAATGGTTTAATTCGAGACGAATTCGAAAACACGGGTGAGTCTGGTGCGGGACCTGTAAGAAGAAGGCGTCCTATACCAGAGGCACTTGTGATCTCGGTGTTTACGACGTCATATATCCTGGACTATGTGGTCTACAATAATTATTTTTTTAGGTACATACAGCGACATATGTGGATACTCCTGCGAAATTTATTGCGGATAGAATTGTTGATAAAGAAATAATAAAGTAAAACGTCGGGCATGATGCGGCAGTTTTCATGCATCTCAGTATTTGACGTCATATTTCCTGAACTATGTGTCTTACAGTGACATATTATTGTAGGTACATTGAGTGGTATTTGTGGATACTGGCAGCAAAATATGTTACAAATTTGAGTTAGTAGTAAAGGAATAATAACTTAAAGCGTTATACTTCATGTGGCAGTTTCACTGCATGAACAGCGGAAATTTAGTAAGAGATAAACTCACATTTTTATAATAAGTATGAATTGCTATTTGGATAGAATTAAGCTCTAAGTCTGTCGCCCATTTCCTGTACCACTTCTGTGATTTAAATCATCCATTAGAGATGGTATAGGTCTTCCAAGATATTATGAAGTACCTTTTCTCAAAAAACGCTGCCGACAGGTCATACCTTGGCTCAAAAATAGCTGACGACGGCTCACTCGCTCGCCAAATGACACACAGCATTAGAAATGCAGCGCTAAAAAGGCGGACAATGATTGGCGCACTTTGTGGTAACAAGATACCGGACGTCTCATGTCGAAAATACGGGTGATCAAAAAGTCAGTATAAATTTGAAAACTTAATAAACCACGGCATAATGTAGATACAGAGGTAAAAATTGACACACATGCTTAGTATGACATGGGGTTTTATTAGAACCATCCCATATTGCTAGACGCGTGAAAGATCTCTTGCGCACGTCGTTTGGTGATGATCGTGTGCTCAGCCGCCACTTTAATCATGCTTGGCCTCCCAGGTCCCCAGACCTCAGTCCGTGCGACTATTGGATTTGGGGTTACCTGAAGTCGCAAGTGTATCGTAATCGACCGACATCTCTAGGGATGCTGAAAGACTACATCCGACGCCAATGCCTCATCATAACTCCGGACATGCTTTACAGTGCTGTTCACAACATTATTCCTTGACTACAGCTATTGTTGAGGAATGGTGGTGGACATATTGAGCATTTCCTGTACAGAACATTATCTTTACTTTGTCTTACTTTGTTATGCTGATTATTGCTATTCTGATCTGATGAAGCGCCATCTGTCGGACATTTTTTGAACTTTTGTATTTCTTTGGATCTAATAAAACCCCATGTCATTCCAAGCATGTGTGTCAATTTGTACCTCTCTATCTACATTATTCCGTGATTTATTCAGTTATCAAATTTATAGTGACTTTTTGATCATCCGGTATATTGCTCTGCAATCAGACCAGTTACATTGTTCTGTGCAGGACATTGGGCCACAATAAAAGAAGTAAACATCGTATTGCAGTTATGGAAACCAAAATGATTCGGTGGATATCTGGCCTTACTGACCTAAAAAATTGATGAAATATGAGGAAGGGACGGAGTGACAACCATCGTTTATGCGGGAGAGGGATACGGATCGAGTAGATGGAGCTGAACACTGGTTGTCGTTGCAAGTCGATGATTAAAGACCTATTGGAAGATCGAGGTAACATATGTTAGACCCCTCCATGTAGACCTAAAGAAAGAGGGTCTCCACCCTGACCATGCACGAGATTGCGGCACATGGAGATAGAAATAGAAAATGGAGGGACAAGCTCTGAGATAGAAAAAGATGCAAAACCTAATCAGAAACTACTTCCATATGTTGTATTTTCAATTTATTCAAATGGTTCAAATGACTCTGAGCGCTATGGGACTTAACATCTGTGGTCATCAGTCCATCAGTCCCCTAGAATTTAGAACTACTTAAACCTAACTAACCTAAGGACATTACAGACATCCATGCCCGAGGCAGGATTCGAACCTGCGACCGTCACGCGGTCACGCGGTTCCAGACTGAAGCGCCTAGAACCGCACGGCCACACAGGCCGGCTTCAATTTATTATTCTTAATGTTTCATACTGTTTTTAGCGCTTGTGAATAAGTTATTGTTTCTTCTCAATAGTGAAAACAGTAGTGATCAGACACAATGAATGACTAAGAAAATCGCCGGATATTCCGGTAAGCCATTGATGTACGTTAAAAATGATGTAACGTAGGAACTTGTTATCTGCTAATATTAACTGTCATAAACGCGGTGCAGCCGAACGGTATCTATCGCTATGTTCGTTGAGAGTGTTGCAAGTTGTCCGTGATGGTGAGGTCCTCTTGTGGAGCGCTGTGTACAATAGATAGGCAGCTGGTCGCTAATCAGCCTGCAGCGACACGAAGGCCGCTGTCGTCTCCGCACGCGCTCTGTCCAGCCGCCAGCCACGCAAGCTCGCTGCTGCGTTGCATCACGCCAGTGAGCCATATCGGCAGGGAGCGATATTTTGGGAAGGCGCGGTGAGATGGGGAGGCAGTGAGTAAACATTTCTGGGACGGTGACATAAAATGTTGCAAAATATTATTCAGTGGCAGGATGGTGTCTGTTATCAGTGAGTACATGGGATCACAAGCTCTCGTGTTATATCCGCCTGCAACACACAGCTGTTGAGGATATATTTGGACTACGTTTGGTATCACTACAGCACTACCACTGTCGAGGCCAATGAATCGCTGTGCCAGATGCTAGCTGTAAGTCACCATACGTTGGTAGATGTTTTAACCCGTCGAATTCTTTTGTTGGGGAGGGAGGGGCGGAGAGGGGGGAGAATAAAGTTGTGAACGGTGCTTCTTATGTTCAGTGTAAAATTCGAAGCATCTCCTCGTTATCCTGATAGAGATGAAGATTAATCAGCTGATGTTTGTCGATCTGTCCGAAACGTACACTGACCTTGGCAAACTCCCAGCCTCTCTGTATTTTATCCGTGATGGTTGGCACTCTTGGACTGCGTATGGCTGGTGTATATCGTATTCCTTGTAGCTGCGGCATGGCATATATTGGTCAAACTATCAGGAACGTGGAGGACCGATGTACTGAGCGTAAACGGCACACACGGTTACAGCAACCAAGTAGATCTGCTATTGCCGAACATTGCTTGGATACTGGTCACCCCATGTTATATAATAACACCGAGATATTGGCATGCACGGCCAGCTATTGGGACAGTGTTATTAGGGAGGCAGTTGAGATTAAATTAGCGAGCAATCTCGTTAACAGGGATGGAGGTTTCTGTTTAAACTCTGTTTGGAATCCGGCTCTCTCCCTTGTCAAAAAACAGAGGGACAGAGTCAATGCTAACTCACCTGCGAATTCATAGTCTCACTATCGATAGCTCTGACTTTGGTCATCTTTGGTGGCACTAGTGTTCAGTGTGTGTGTTATCTTTCCTGCTTCAGTCCGAGAACCGAGGTTTTAAATTTGCATGTACGCCGCCTGTCCGTTACAGTTTGCCTTGAAAATAGCGGGGTGTTCTCCCGCCGAAATATCGGCGGTCGCTGAAAGTGTTACCTGGCTGAAGTCCCGGAATTATTTGAAAGAATCAGCTTAGTCATCAACAAACGCTGCGCTAAAGCGGAAGAGGATGTGAGGATCAAGTGGTAACAATTGCAGCTTATATCCAAAGCTGCTGTGAGAGGCAGAAGATGTACACAGGGGACCTAACTGCAGCCTCTTGTACCGTCTGGTGTGACAAACTTTTGCTCAAATTCATCAGTGTGGGGAACTGTCTTTTCTAACTGGCAAGTTGCTGAACAACAAATACTTCCAGGTAGTCCCTGAGAACTCTAGACACTTCACAAAATAGGTGAAGGTATCCCAAATGGTGCTGTTTTGGCCTTACTCCTCTTTAATTTTTGTACATACGACCTTCCAGAAACAAAGATCAGGAAATTTATTTACGCTGGTGATACTGCATCATCGCTCAGGATCAATGTTTTATAGAAACTGAAGCAACACTAACACCTGAAGATGTTGGATGAATACTTCAGACGTAATTCTCTCTGACCCAGTCCTCAAAAGACTGTTGTATCAACTTTCGATCCACGGAATAAACAAACGAACTACAAACCTAACATCACACTTGGATGTCAGATTCCCCAATACTGCAACATTCTAAAATACCGACGTGTGGCCCTGGACAGGTTATTGACCTAAAAATTCGATTTCCGGAATGTAGCAGCTAAAATATTTTCCAGAAGTTAAAAAGGAACCTCCTAGGATGCCGTTGCAACAGTGCTCAAATCATCAGGCTTAGATCTTCCATGCTCAGTTGCAGCATACTGCTGGTCCACCGGGACAAGAAATGCTCACACTAAAATATATAATTGGCTCACAGTTCAATAAAGCAATGCTTATAACAGGGTCTATATGTCACACAAACACGCACTGACTACCGTTTCTTAGTAAGTCTTCAAAAAAAAAAAAAAAAATGGCTCTGAGCACTGAGATCATCAGTCCCCTAGAACTTAGAACCACTTAAACCTAACTAACCTAAGGACATCACACACATCCATGCCCGAGGCAGGATTCGAACCTGCGACCGTTGCGGTCGCGCGATTCCAGACTGAAGCGCCTAGAACCGCTCGGCCACACCGGCCGGCGTAGGTCTTTCACCACCATACGTAAGAAGATCAGAGTCGCTGCTGCACTAATGAACAAGAATTAAAAAAAAAAAACCCAGGATTACCAAATCATTCAGAAATTTGTTTATCATAACCCAGCGACTGAGGTCTATAAAACCACTGTGTCGCACAGCAGTCAATCAGCGAAGCGGTCATTTCAGCATGGAAGATGGCTGGAACAATCAACGGCAGCAGAAAACTTCCTAAAGCATCGCCAAATATTTGAAACTTTCTTGAAGCGACCAGCAGGTTTTCAGGTTTCCAGCTACCCCGACGACACCTGTGCATACTGAATCGGTTCAGAACCGAGCGGTGAAAATGTGGAGCATTGCTGCAGCAATTTCCTCTTCTTACGGACGTTATTCTGCCTGTACTTCATAAGTATTCTGAGTGGGTGGTAGATTTCAACTTAAAATTAAAATCCTTTACATTGAGCTACATACAAATTGAATTAGTAAAAAGGAAGCAAATAAAAAAGAATGTATATGGAATAAATAAGAATTTTGTTTACCAATTCACCTTTATGTGGTTCAATATTAAGAATTTTAATTTACATTCTGAAGTAAATTCGCGTAAAACATATAGAGCGGCGAAACTAAAACCTTAGCAACAATACGTACAAAACCGTGAAGTTATATGGTACACACTTCACGAGTTATCTTTGAAATTCTGTGAATGTGATTATTGTAGATCCAAATTGATTGTAAGAAAAAAGAATCCAAACAAGTACTAAGTTGTAGGTTGTTCTCGTGGTCTATGGTTAGTAGCTGTGATCTCATAATCAAAACTTCCTCGGTTCCGGTTCGAAACCCGACACTGCTTCAATTCTGATTAATAATCAGCATTGGCCGCCGAAGACTTCCGGCATAAGAAGTCACCCTCATTCTGCAAACGGCCTTATCAAAGATGGCGGAGGAACGGACAGAAATTTAAGGCACTCTCTTGCCCTTCGGGTGGGAAACTGCCCCTAAAGGCGGAAAAATCAGCAATGATCATCCGCATGAGGAAGCAGAAGGCAATGGAAACCTCTGCATTAAAGACACGTAACGTGTATCCACAGGGCATGTGACCTGTAATTGATAAAGTGTCATGATGATCTCTCCATTGGCAAAAGATTCCGGAATAGTCCCCTATTCGGATCTCCGGGTGGGGACTACCAAGGGGAATGATGATGATGATGATGATGATGATGATGGTTGGTTTGTGGGGCGCTCAACTACACGGTCATCAGCGTCCGTACAAAGTCCTAATCTTTACACAGTCCAATTTTAGCCACTTTGACAAATGACGATGATGAAATGCGCTACGGTCGCAGGTTCGAATCCTGCCTCGGGCGTGGATGTGTGTGATGTCCTTATGTTAATTAGGTTCAAGTAGTTCTAAGTTCTAGGGGACTGATGACCACAGATGTTAAGTCCCATAGTGCTCAGAGCCATTTGAACCATTTTTTCGATGATGAAATGATGAGGACAACACAAACACTCAGTCCCCGGACAGAGAAATTCCTCAACCCGGCCGGGAATGCCAAGGCAGAGATGACCACGACAAAAAGATTGAATAATCAACGAAAGGATAACGTTCTACGAATCGCGCAGTGGAATGTCAGAAGCTTGAATGTGGTAGGGAAGCTAGAAAATGTAAAAAAGGAAATGCAAAGGCTTGATCTAGATATAGTAGTGGTCACTGAAGTGAAATGGAAAGATGATAAGGATTTCTGGTCGGATGAGTACACGGTAATATGAACAACAGCAGAGAATGGTGTAACGGGAGTAGAAATCCTTATGAATGGGAAGGTAGGGCAGAGAGTGTGTTACTGTGAACAGTTCAGTGATAGGGCCATTCTTATCAGAATCTTCAGCAAACCAACACCGTCAACGATAGTTCAGGTATATATATCGACGTCGAAAGCTGAAGATGAAGAGACAGAGATAGCATATGAGGATATTGAAAAGATAATACAATACGTAAAGTGAAATGAAAATCTAATAGTCATGGGGGACTGGAATGCACTTTTGGGGGAAGAATCACAAGAGGTGGAGGTATACTTGGAAAATGTCGGGTGATACGGGAAGATTACAATTAGATTACATCATGGTCAGACAGAGATTCCGAAGTCAGATTCTGGATTGTAAGGCGTACCCAGGAGCAGATACAGATTCGGATCATAATGTAGTGGTGATGAAGAGTAGGCTGAAGTTTAAAAGATTAGTCAGGAAGAATCTATGTGCAAATAAGTGGGATACAGAAGTACTAAGGAATGACGCGATACACTTGAAGTTCTCTAAAGCTGTAGATACAGCAGAAAAGAATATTCCAGCAGGCATTACAGCTGAAGAGGAATGGACATCTCTAAAAAGGACAATCACAGAAGCTGGAAAAGAAAACATAGGCACAAAGAAGGTAACTGCAAAGAAACCACGTATAACAGAATAAATACTTCAGCTCATCGGTGAAAGAAGGAAGTACAAAAATGTTCAGAAAAATCCAGGACTCTCTGAGGGATTAAGTAAACAGGAAGTGAGTGGAAGCGAAGATTAAATGGCTGCATGAAAAATGCGAAAAGATCGAAAAAGAAATGATAGTCGGAAGGACTGGCTTATCATACAGAAAAGCCAAAAGGGCCTTCGGTGAAATTAAAAGCAAGGGTGGTAACAAAAAGAGTGCAGCAGGAATTACATTGCTAAATGCAGAGGAGAGATCGGATAGATGGGAGTACATTGAAGGGCTCCATGAGGGGGAAGATTTGTCTGATGAGAAAGAAGAAGAAGCGGATCCAGTATTAGATCCAGTATTAGAATCAGAGTTTAAAAGAGCTTTGGAGGACTTCAGATCAAATAAGGCAGAAGGGATCGATAACACTCTATCAGCATTTATACTATCATTAGGAGAAGTGGCAACAAAACGACTATTCACGTTAGTGTGTAGAATGTATGAGTCTGCCAATACACCGTCTGACTTTCGGAAAAAAATTTTCCTCACAGTTCCGAGGACTGTAAAAGCTGATAAGTGCTTGAATTATCGCACAATCAGCCTACCAACTCATGCATCCTAGTTGCTGACAAGAATAATATACAGAAGAATGGAAAAGAAAATTGAGGATGTGTTAGATGCCGATCAGTTTGGCTTTAGGAAAGGTAAAGGCACCAGAGAGGAATTCTGACGTTGCGGCTGTTATTGGAAGCACGACTAAAAAAAAAAAAAAAAAAATGAAGATACATTCATAGGGTTTGTCGACATAGAAAAAGCGTTCGACAATGTAAAATGGTGCAAGATGTTCGAAATTCTGAGAAAAATAGGGGTAAGCTATAGGGAGAGACGGGTAATACGCAATATGTACAAGAACCAAGAGTGGAAGACCAAGAACGAAATGCTCAGATTAAAAAGGGCGTAAGACAAGGATGTAGTCTTTAGCCCTTACTGTTCAATCTGTACATCAAAGAAGTAATGATGGAAATAAAAGGAAGGATCGGGAGTGGAATTAAAATTCAATGTTACAATTCGCAGATGACATTGCTATCCTGAGTGAAAGTGAAGAACAGCTACATGATCTGCTGAATGGAATGGACAGTCTAATCAGTACAGTATATGGACTGAGAGTAAATCGAAGAAAGACGAAAGTAATGAGAAGCCGCAGAAATGAGAGCAGACATAAACTTAACATTAGGCTTGATGGTCACGGAGTAGATGAAGTCAAGGAATCCTGCTATACAGGGTGTTACAAAAAGGTACGGCCAAACTTTCAGGAAACATTCCTCACACACAAAGAAAGAAAATATGTTATGTGGACATGTGTCCGGAAACGCTTACTTTCCATGTTAGAGCTCATTTTATTATTTCTCTTCAAATCACATTAATCACGGAATGGAAACACACAGCAACAGAACGTACCAGCGTGACTTCAAATACTTTGTTACAGGAAATGTTGAAAATGTCCTCCGTTAGCGAGGATACATGCATCCACCCTCCGTCGCATGGAATCCCTGATGCGCTGATGCAGCCCTGGAGAATGGCGTATTGTATCACAGCCGTCCACAATACGAGCACGAAGAGTCTCTACATTTTGTACCGGGGTTTCATAGACAAGAGCTTTCAAATGCCCCCATAAATGAAAGTCAAGAGGGTTGAGGTCAGGAGACTGTGGAGGCCATGGAATTGGTCCGCCTCTACCAATCCATCGGTCACCGAATCTGTTGTTGAGAAGAGTACGAACACTTCCACTGAAATGTGCAGGAGCTCCATCGTGCATGAACCACATGTTGTGTCGTACTTGTAAAGGCACATGTTCTAGCAGCACAGGTAGAGTATCCCGTATGAATTCATGATAACGTGCTCCACTGAGCGTAGGTGGAAGTACATGGGGCCCAATCAAGACATCACCAACAATGCCTGCCCAAACGTTCACAGAAAATCTGTGTTGATGACGTCATTGCACAATTGCGTACGGATTCTCGTCAGCCCACACATGTTGATTGTGGAAATTTACAATTTGATCGCGTTGGAATGAAGCCTCACCCTTAAAGAGAACATTTGCACTGAAATGAGGATTGACACATTGTTGGATGAATCATTCGCAGAAGTGTACCCGTGGAGGCCAATCAGCTGCTGATAGTGCCTGCACACGCTGTACATGGTACGGAAACAACTGGTTCTCTTGTAGAACTCTCCATACAGTGACGTGGTCAACGTTACCTTGTACAGCAGCAACTTCTCTAAAGCTGACATTAGGGTTATCGTCAACTGCACGAAGAATTGCCTCGTCCATTGCAGGTGTCCTCGTCGTTCTAGGTCTTCCCCAGTCGCGAGTCATAGGCTGGAATGTTCCGTGCTCCCTAAGACGCCGATCAATTGCTTCGAACGTCTTCCTGTCGGGACACCTTCGTTCTGGAAATCTGTCTCGATACAAACGTACCGCGCCACGGCTATTGCCCCGTGCTAATCCATACATCAAATGGGCATCTGCCAACTCCGCATTTGTAAACATTACACTGACTGCAAAACCACGTTCGTGATGAACAATAACCTGTTGATGCTACGTACTGATGTGCTTGATGCTAGTACCGTAGAGCAATGAGTCGCATGTCAACACAAGCACCGAAGTCAACATTACCTTCCTTCAATTGGGCCAACTGGCGGTGAATCGAGGAAGTACAGTACATACTGACGAAACTAAAATGAGCTCTAACATGGAAATTAAGCGTTTCCGGACACATGTCCACATAACATCTTTTCTTTATTTGTGTGTGATGAATGTTTCCTGAAAGTTTGGCCGTACCTTTTTGTAACACCCTGTATACGCAGCAAAATAACCAATGACGGACGGAGCAAGGAGGACATAAAAAGCAGAGCAGCACTGGCAAAAAGGGATTTCCTAGTCAAGAGAAGTGTACTAGTATCAAACATAGTCCTTAATATGATAAGAAATTTCTGAGAATATACATTTGGAGCATAGCATTGTATGGTAGTGAATCATGGACTGCGGGAAAAACTGGAACAGAAGAGAATCGAAGCATTTGAGATGTGGTGTTACAGACGAATGCTGAAAATTAGGTGAAGTGATAAGGTAAGGATTGAGGAGGTTTTGCGCAGAATCGGAGAGGAAAGGAATATGTGGAAAAGAGTGACAGGGAGAAGGGACAGGATGATAGGACATCTGTTTAGACATCAGGGACTGACTTTCATGGTACAAGAGGAAGCAGTAGAGGGCAAAAACTGTAGAGGAAGACTGAGATTGAAATACACCCAGCATATAATTGAGGCCATTGTCGAAAAGAGAAGCACTTGAATGAACATCAAGAGCTCATGTGGGAAATTAGTCTTAAGCGAAGAAGGGAAAGCTGTAAGGTGGACGGAGTAAATAGAGGATCTATACAAGAGGGATGAACCTGAAGGCAATATTATAGATATGAAAGGAAAATTTTGAGAAAAATATTAGGACCGAGAAAGATTGGAGAAGAGTACAAGCTAAAGAGTAATAAGGAAATATACAAAACTATTGAGAAAGTGAGTGAGGCAATGCGTAAACGCAGACTAACGTTTTATGGTCACCTGTCGAGGATGGATGGAAACAGACTAACAAGAAAAGTGTTTGAACATAGTAACAGGAACGAAAAAACCAACAATAAATGGATACAGATGGTGAAAAAGGATTTGGCCTATTTTAATGTCACCCGTGAGTCAATCAGGGACAGGGAAAAGTTTAGACAAATAGTGAACGAAATTAAGTGTTTTCCAGAAGAAACGAAACTAAAGAATAATAACAGGAAATGGTCGGAAGAGCGGAGGAGGAACCACTCGAAAATGATGAGGAAATATTGGGAAGAGAGAAAAAAAGATCAAAAAGCCGGGCAAGTGAATTGTTGAACGTGGTCCAAAGATGGCCGAAATCGAAAGAAGAAGAAGAAAGAGTTCGTAGCCGAAGATGAGATGGTAAATATGATACTGCGAAAAGAATCGAGCATAGCACCGAAAGACCTAAGTCGAAACAAGGGCCGAGTAGTAGGCGACATTCCGTCAGAACTACTGATAGCCTGGGAGAGCCAGCCATGACAAAACTCTTCCACCTGGTGTGCAAGGTGTACGAGAGAGGCGAAATACCCTCAGACTTCAACAAGAATGTAATAATTCCAGTTCCAAAGAATTCAGATGCTGACAGGTGTGAAAACTATCAAATTATCAGTTTAATAAGTCATGGTGACAAAATACTAACACGATTTCTTTACAGAAGAATTGGAAAACCTGTAGAAGCCGACCTCGATGGAGATCAGTTAGGATTCCAGAGAAATGTGGGAACTCGCATGGCTACATTGACCCTATGACTTATTGTAGAAGATAGGTTAAGGAAAGGCAAATCTATGTTTATAGCATTTGTAGATTTGGAGAAAGCTTTTGTCAATGTTGACTGGAATACACGTTCTGTAATTCTGAAATGCAGGGCGCAAAAGATTATATACAACTTGGGCAGAAACCAGATGACAGTTAAAAGAGTTGAGGCCGGCCGGTGTGGCTGAGCGGTTCTAGGCGCTTCAGTCTGGAACCGCGCGACCGCTACGGTCGCAGGTTCGAATCTTGCCTCGGGCATGAATGTGTGTGATTTTCTTAGGTTAGTTAGGTTTAAGCAGTTCTAAGTTCTAGAGGACTGATGACCTCAGATGTTCAGTCCCATAGTGCTCAGAGCCATTTGAAAAGAGTTGAGGTGAATGAAAGGGAAGCAGTGGACGAGAAAGGAATGAGACATGGTAGTAGCCTACCGCTGATGTTATTCAATCTATAAGCTGAGTAAGCAGTAAAGGAAACAAAAGAAAAAATTGGAGTTGGAATTGAAGTTCAGGGAGAAGATACAAAAACTTTGAGGTTTGCGGATGGCAATGTCAGAGACAGCAAAGCACTTGGAAAAGCAGTTGAACGGACAGTGTCTTGAATGGAGGATATGAGACTAACATAAAAAAACAAGGGTAATGCAATGTAGTCGAATTACATCAGGCGACGCTGCGGGAATTCGATTAGGAAAATTGGAAATTTGTGGTAAGTTCCTATGGGGGCAAACCGCTGAGGTCATCGGTCCCTAGGCGTACACACTACTTAATCTAACTTAAACCCACATATGCTAAGGACAACACACACACCCATGCTCGAGACAGGACTCGAACCTCCGAAGGGGGAAGCCGCGCGAACTGTGGCAAGGCGCCCCTAGACCGCGGCCAGATTAAGAAATGAGGTGCTGAAAATAGTAGATGAGTTTTACTATTTGAACCGTAAAATAACAGATGATGACTGAAGCACAGAGGACATGAAGTGCAGGCTTTTTTCTGAAGGAGAGAAATTTATTAACATCGAATATAGATATAAGTGTTAGTGCTGGATAAAATTTTGAGGATTAGATGGGTATGTCATGTAACCAATGAGGAGGCAGTGGTTTGAAGTGGGGAGAAAAGAAATTTGTGGCGTTACTTGACTTGGCTAAACTAGACACCTTCTGAAAGGGTCACCAGTTTAGTATTGGAGAAAAGTGGGGGGTAAAAATCGTAGAGGAAGATCAAGAGGTGAACACAGTAAGCAGGTTCAAAAGGATGTGGGTTACAGTTGCTATCCGAAGATGAAGAAGTTTGCACAAGATAGAGTAGCGTGAAGAACTGTATCAAAGCAGATTTCCGGCTGAAAACCACAACAACGATACAATGTTTGTTCAGGAAGGGATCTTAGAAGTTGAGGGGCGAGACATAGAGTTTAACTTATCATTGCTTAAATTCCGTTTCTCAGATGTTTTCGTTCAGTGGTGTGCAGATTTTTTGACGTCTGTCTTCATTTCTTGTGGCTTAGACATCTGAGTGAACGGCACGTTTTCGGCCATTGCTCTCTCTTAGTGTTATACGCTTATATATCGGACACGCTCAACGTTTGATTATACATCGTTGAAAGTAACTAATCGATACAGAGTTTACAACTATCTGTATCACTTTTGATAAGATTATCTCTCATGAATGTAATTTTTTTGATCATTGGTAACCTCAAATTTATTTATTTATGTTTGCGAACGCCAGAATGAGTTAGAACGCTGAAGCTCACTGTAACAGCTAATTTGTAGTAGTAGAGGATGTAGAGAGAAAAAAGTGTTTGACAAAGTAAATAGTAACAATTTATCTCCGATTATTATGGTTGTTTCACATAAAGCACGTATGTGAAGATCTTTAAGAACTATAACACTCCATTTCATCAAAAGAGATAATAAAAGTCAATTTTTTGAGACAGTACTAACACAGCATGTTCTGTGTTGACGAAAATTGGCATTATGGGATTGTGGCTGTGCAAAAACCCAGATTAACTCTTATAAAAACAGACAAGGAGCTTTCACCACAGCGAGAAACAGCCAACTTCGCACGTGCAGCATAAGCTAAATGTCAGTTTAAACGAGAACAGCTGGCTGAGAATAAATCTGTCAGTTTGAAACCGTTAACAGGGACATTTTTTTTCATAAATATCGTTATTATTAGTGGTTTTTCTTTGTAAGACTTAACTTGTAACTAAACAAAGCTAAAACATAACTCTTTGTTGTTTCAAATGGCTCTGAACACTATGAGACTTAACATCTGAGGTCATCAGTCCCCTAGAACTTAGAACTACTTAAACCTTACTAACCTAAGGACATCACACACACCCATGCCCGAGGCAGGATTCGAAATTGCGACCGTAGCGAACTCTTTGTTCAGTATGCATGAGAACATTAATTCCGCCTTCTAACAGGTTATAACTGGCGCGGCCCTATCAACAGCGATGGGTGCAGTGCGTCTACCCTATGTGATAAACGTTCTGTGACTGCGTATCGACCAGTTCTTAATGCCAGTGGTGTGGATATGTTGCATAATCTTAGGAAAATCATCTGCAGGGAAAATGTTGAGGATCTCAGAGGAATCTTAGCATGAATAATTTGTAAGGAAATCTGATGTGGTGCAATGCTACGAGATGCACTGACCTGGAACTGCAGCAATACTTCGTTCACAGAACTCACGATGGGAGACCGTGATGTTGATGCTGGGTTTCATACGGACGAAAATCTTATCTCATTGTTTCCACTTTTAAGAGAGCGCAGGTCTGACAAAAGACATTAGCAATAACTTTCATTATTACCTAACCGGTCCACGAATTTCTTTCATTAGCGATTCTTATTGTGTAGCATGTAATTTATGCAATATCGTATGGTGGATGGGTGTTGGTATTTTACACAAGTTGGATCTTGTACGTTCGTATCTGATACCAAAGACTCCACAGTAATCCAACCCAACAACGTGGACAGTTTATTGACTGAAGGTAACGCAACTGTCATGAAAAATAATACGTCGTTTATGGCACTTGCTGATATATTGATCGTAATTGTTTGTTACGTTCTTTACGCGACTTGTAGTCGTTAATCTTCAAGCGCCGACCGAACACAAACGCAGAGTTTTATAGATAAATGTCCTTAACGTGGAGCAGAAAATACGCGTATGTGTACTTCAGCATGAATTTTATGAGGTTTTAACCGTTATAATGTTCTTGTGAGTGTGAACGTAAATTCTTGTCGACAGTTCATGCAGGTGTTTGGTGTTGTTACGGCTTTTATTTCAGCTGTAACCCAATCTGTACATCCGTTCATTGTGTATTAGACAGTAAGTTTTATTGTCGTAAGTCCTCACTGTCGCTAACTTTAATCTAAACCTTTGGGGTAAAGAATTCAGTGCGTCGTGTAATCTCTTCGACTTTGTACTGGTGACGTATTGTGTACTTGGGAAGCGTGAGATCCTATGCTATAGTAATTGTGGAAACTTTTTAGGTCTCAAACTATAGAGGCTGTGGCAAGATCTTTCGCAGGAGGTAGTGAAGGCGGTGAAATTAATGTAATTCAGAATTACAAGTCTCCTTTCTACACTCATAAAAACCATTTTTTTTTAAAAAAAAGGAACATTTGAACGTAACAACAGTTGATCCTTGGCAACATCATCTTGACAGGTTTAGCGATATAAAAGTAGACTATTTTGAAAGAAGAGAAGCCATTTAGAGCATGATGCTCTATTTTATTAAACTTTTTTTTTTCCTATGAAACAAACGTATATTTAGAAATGCTCAGATATCTGCTATAGCACCGTAACATTTAGACATCGACTTTGAATGAAATCATATGAAACTGGATACATCAATACGAAAATTAACGTTCTTCCTTTACTTTGGAATAGCCGCCGTAAATTTATTTGGTATGGGTTTGTACTGCCAACGAAATCAATTAATAAGAAGTGGACTAAATAATCATTTAAATTATTGGACAGGAAAGGCGCACTTGCCTATATGCAAGGCTAATAAAAGCATCTACATAAACAGCAATGAATCCATTAAATTTAAGGGTCGGTAGGTGCAAAACATTTGATAACCTCTGGTCTATACAGCAATCGTGTTGGCCGGAGTACCAGGCAACAATTATCAATTCAGCACGTGGATTCGAACCTGTTCTGGTGCACTTCACTAGTTCTGTCTGTAGCACTACAAGGGGTGCTCTGTTTATTTAGACATAACCATAGTTTAATTTTTACAGTTATTTTAATCAAGATCGAAAAATTTGTATCTTATGGCGAAACATAACTTGCTGGACAAGTTCCATTAAATTTTGTGTCCTGAAGACATTGAGTAGGAAATAAGGCGATATTTAGAAAAAGAAAAATGAATCAGATTTTTCTGATACCGAGACAGAAAATGAAATTGTCGAAATAGAAAACCATAAAAGTAACATCAAACAGTCAGCATTTTGCAACTTAACAACCCTCATAATGACGCGGATTTTCTGAAACGCCTTGCTCCTGTTTGAATGGAAGAACGTTTGAAACGACGAGTGTTGCGTGAAACATGACCCCGAGGAAATTCATGCCTTCTTGACGAGGTAAAGGTGCGAAGAATCGCAGACTGAGGAACTTAAATAACCTGGAATTTATTACGCATGTGCAAGCAAAAAAACAACAAAACACGAACAATGTGTTTACAGTGCAACGAAAAGGCATACAAAAAACGTGGTGTGATGGATATAAAATATGAAAAGTGGCAGAAAATGGAATAATTATTTATTATTCGTCTCATATGGTTGATAAACGTCGTACTTTGCTTCTCTAAAATACATCCAAGCGTTTATATAAGATTTTTTCTCAGATAAAATATTTCTCATACAGAATGGGAAAATACGTAACCTGACTACTAATTTCAGTGTAAAATCCGAAAGACACCCGCTTAAATAACTTTGAAAGTCTCCCTCCCCCAGTGAAGGATAAAAATGAGTAACCAGATTATGAAAGTGGTGAATGTACATTGTTGGGAAGAAACCATACAGTCCGTGGATGGAACCGAATGCTGCCACAGAAACTAGAGGAAATCGCTGTTAAGTTCAGAGTAGTTCCTCACATTCATAAACCGAACACAGTGACATTCTCCTTAACAAACCAACTAGACGGGGCATAATCAGTGTGGAACGCGTGAAAAGTTTGTAATACGTGAATGTACTTCTGCCGGCGCTGCGAAATCCTTACCAGAAGTGTAACGCTCAGCGAGCTGCGCATGCGCCAAACAATACAAAGTAGTCAGCTGACTGTCGGCAGCTACGATCGGCCTGTGCGTTATAAGGCCGCCGGTAGAGTGGCGCCACTGTCGCCAGCCTGCTGCAGCTTATCCCTTCCCCTTCCCCCTCCCTTGCCGATTATCCCTCTCACTAATTCGGGGCACCACGTGGGATAACTTTCAGTTTGTAGATCTATGCGTGAGATTGCTAGTTTAATAGGTCGTGCAGTGGTGCAAAGGCTGATCCACTCTCTGTGACCTCCTAGCAGCCGTTCATGACTCCTTCAGCAAAGCTCAGCTCTAAAAGCTGCTTTCTCAGTAACCCATTGCTACCTGGAAAGTTTGTCTACTATTGTGTTCCCTAGCTGTCGCACACTATTTTCATCATTATTTGATTTCGTAAAATGGCACATTAAAAACATACTACTCCTTTAACAATTTCAGTTCTTCTGGGAGAATCTAACGTAAAATACAGGGTGTTACAAAAAGGTACGGCCAAACTTTCAGGAAACATTCCTCACACACAAAGAAAGAAAATATGTTATGTGGACATGTGTCCGGAAGCGCTTACTTTCCATGTTAGAGCTCATTTTATTATTTCTCTTCAAATCACATTAATCACGGAATGGAAACACACAGCAACAGAACGTACCAGCGTGACTTCAAACACTTTGTTACAGGAAATGTTCAAAATGTCCTCCGTTAGCGGGGATACATGCATCCACCCTCGGTCACATGGAATCCCTGATGCGCTGATGCAGCCCTAGAGAATGGCTTATTGTATCACAGCCGCCCACAATACGGGCACGAAGAGTCTCTACATTTGGTACCGGGGTTGTGTAGAAAAGAGCTTTCAAATGCCACCATAAATGAAAGTCAAGAGGGTCGAGGTCAGGAGAGCGTGGAGGCCATGGAATTGGTCCGCATCTACCAATCCATCGGTCACCGAATCTGTTGTTGAGAAGCGTACAAACACTTCGACTGAAATGTGCAGGAGCTCCATCGTGCATGAACCACATGTTGTGTCGTACTTGTAAAGGCACATGTTCTAGCAGCACAGGTAGAATATCCCGTATGAAATCATGATAACGTGCTCCATTGAGCGTAGGTGGAAGAACATGGGGCCCAATCAAGACATCACCAACAATGCCTGCCCAAACGTTCGCAGAAAATCTGTGTTGATGACGTGATTGCACAATTGCGTGCGGATTCTCGTCAGCCTACGCATGTTGATTGTGAAAATTTACAATTTGATCACGTTGGAATGAAGTCTCATCCGTAAAGAGAACATTTGCACTGAAATGATGATTAACACATTGTTGGATGAACCATTCGCAGAAGTGTACCTGTGGAGGCCAATCAGCTGCTGATAGTGCCTGCACACGCTGTACATGGTAGGGAAACAACTGGTTCTCCCGTAGCACTCCCCATACAGTGACGTGGTCAACGTTACATTGTACAGGAGCAACTTCTCTGACACTGACATTAGGGTATCGTCAACTGCACGAAGAATTGCCTCGTCCATTGCAGGTGTCCTCGTCGTTCTAGGTCTTCCCCAGTCGCGAGTCATAGGCTGGAATGTTCCGTGCTCCCTAAGACGCCGATCAATTGCTTCGAACGTCTTCCTGTCGGGACACCTTCGTTCTGGAAATCTGTCTCGATACAAACGTACCGCGCCACGGCTATTGCCCCGTGCTAATCCATACATCAAATGGGCGTCTGCCAACTCCGCATTTGTAAACATTACACTTACTGCAAATCCACGTTCGTGATGAACACTAACCTGTTGATGCTACGTACTGATGCGCTTGATGTAGAGCAATGAGTCGCATGTCAACACAAGCACCGAAGTCAACATTACCTTCCTTCAATTGGGCCAAATGGCGGTGAATTGAGGAATTACAGTACATACTGACGAAACTAAAATGAGCTCTAACATGGAAATTAAGTGTTTCCGGACACATGTCCACATAACATCTTTTCTTCATTTGTGTGTGAGGAATGTTTCCTGAAAGTTTGGCCGTACCTTTTTGTAACACCCTGTATAAGTAAAATTAATAGAGAAAATGTGTTTTAACTCATTGACTGCACTCACTGGGGGTACGAAGGGGTGCACAAAATAAACCGAAGTGATGTTCAGATGGGCAGAGCTTCTGTAGTGCACCAGTAACACCGGATCCCGTCAGATAACCGAAGTTACGCGCTGTCGGGCTGGGC
This sequence comes from Schistocerca serialis cubense, assembly GCF_023864345.2. NCBI lineage: Eukaryota > Metazoa > Arthropoda > Insecta > Orthoptera > Acrididae > Schistocerca > Schistocerca serialis. The sequence goes on from NC_064639.1 coordinate 464,508,649, forward strand.
TAGCACTTGGATGGGTGATCATTCGGTCTACGGAGTACTGTTGACAAGCGGGGTGCACTTAGCTGTTCTGAGGAAAACAGAGGAGGTACTTGATAGAGAAGCAGCGGTTCCGGTCTCGTAAACTGACATACTGCCGAGAGAGCGGTGTGCTGACCACATGCTCGTCCATCTTCGAATCATGTGACGGCTTTGGGCTGAGGATGACACGACCTGTCGGTGTCGTGAGGCCTTCATGGCCAGTTCGGGTGGAGTTTAGCTTTTAGTTAGAGTTTCTGTAGTACTGCGTTTTCCCGCTAGGAGCGCATACAGCGAATGTTCCAAAGTCAGTCAGCTGAATGCCGTCGCTGAAGACGGTCACGTCTTGTTTTGGCACTGTTCTGTATGATTTACTTTTTTCCAATGGCTGATTTGCTCGGAAAAAGTGGAACATAAACTCTTGAAATGTTGAAAACAGAGTACAAGGACGATGTTGTGGGGAAAATTCAAGTGCCTGAGTAGTTTTCCATTTCAAAAATGGTGAAAAGTCAATCGATGACATACCGCGTTCTGGTCGTCCTTCCACGGCCCGAATACATGAAAAAGCATTCGCGCAATCATCAACGAAGATCAACGACGGACCACTGAAGAAATTTCAGAGCTGTCGGCAGTGACTTCGAGTTCAGTGCAGTGAATTGTGACAGAAGATTTGGGAGTGAAGAGGGTCGCTGCCAAATTCGTGCCACGACTGCTGACTAGTGAAGAAAAACAAGGTCATGTGGAGGCATGCTGTGCTTTGAAAAAAGTCTCGAAATGATACAAACTTTTTTTCAAAATAGGTGACGAAACTTGGTTCTATACTTACGAACTGAATCAAAGCAACAATCAAGCCAGTGGAATTCTTCAAATTCGCCTCGCCCCACGGAAGTTCGTCAGGTGAATTCAAACATCAAAACAACGCTGATTTGTTTTTTCGATGTGGGAGGTCAGACAGTTAACCAGGCTTTCAACTTGGAAGTTTTGAAAAGATTGCCAACAATGTGCGGCGGAAGGGAGCTGATTTGTGACAGTCGGGTGACTGGTTTTTTCATCATGACAATGCCCTTAGTCACAGCGCTGTCTGTAGGACAATTCTTGATAAAAATGGTATTACCCAAGCTCCTCACCCCTCATACTCACCCGACGTATCCCCGCTTGACTTTTTATGTCCTGGAGTGAACAAAGGCATGAAAGGAAAATGTTTTGTTGATAGTGCTGAGGTGAAGAAAAAAAGACGGAGGCTCTGTCAAGCATCGCAAAAGTTGAATTTCAACAATGTTTCGAAAAATGGAATAAAAGATTAGATAAGTGTATTGGTGGAAGTGAAGAACATCTTGAAAGGAACTGAAGTTTTGTGCTTAAAATGTGAATAAATAAGTTTAAGAAAATAAGCTTGGTTTCATTTGGCTACCCCCTCGCATGTCTCCTCAGGAGCATCTGGAACATCCTTGAGGTACGTTTACAGAGGCCATAGAACCTGCATATTGCCTACAAAGTAGCCCAGAAACGCTTTCAATGCATTTCTAAAGAGAACAGTAGAGGGCTGTACCGGTTTTCACTTCGTGTTTCAGTTTCCATTTACCGAGTAAAGCCGGCCGGTGTGGCCATTCGGCTCTAGGTGCTTCAGTCTGGAACCGCGTGACCGCTACGGTCGCAGGTTCGAATCCTGCCTCGGGCATGGATGTGTGTGATGTCCTTAGGTTAGTTAGGTTTAAGTAATTCTAAGTTCTTTGGGACTGATGACCTCAGATGTTAAGTCCCATAGTGCTCAGAGCCATTTGAACCGAGTAAAGTGGTCACTGGAGTCACATTCGATAGAAGCGGGATTAAAATTCCCGCCCGGTCAACATTTTCCGTGGTTTTAATAAGTAGATTAACGCGAATACAAGACTGGTTCCTTTGGAAACGACAAGGGCGATTTCTCTCATCCTTACGTCTCAGTTCCGAGTATGTGCTCGTCTCTATCCTCAACGTCGTTTGCTGGACATTAAAACGTGGATCTTCTGCTTACTTTTCAATTTATTGGGACAAACACGTTCATCTGTTTCCTTCTTAAGTAAATCACCTGACGGTGCTGCCCTTAACCCCCACACACATGCTTTATCAGGCTGTAAAGTGCACTATTATATTTGTTGTTATTATTACTCTACGTATGCTGTTATCTTCTTGGAGACGAGGTCCGTCTATTCATCTAAAATGAAAGACTGTTTGTTTTTCTGTTCGTTTCGCGCCGTCTTATTTAGAAAGCATCCCGAGTGTCAGTGAGTGGCGATTTCCTGAGGTGTCCTCGGAGTCTTTCGCGACGGCATACATGGATAAAACGTTCTCGGTTTTCAAACCGCGTCAATTCGAGTAAAATCCTCGAGCTTTCGATGACCATCTCTGCCATCGTCGTCAGGAGTTCACTGACTGCCGGGGCTGCTACGGTTTCTCTCTTATATAGAAAACGGACATAAAATACAGTTCGAAAATACAAAAGTGTGGGCTCATGCAACTACATATTGGGACTCCGTTATAAAGGAAGCGGCCGAGATTCGTTTAAACAACAACAATTACAACAGCGACCAGGGGTACACACTCAGCAGGGCAGGGGGGCGGGCGTTGGACATCGAAAGAAAACAAAGACAGATGCTCGACGCGGGAGCGGCAGTTTCAAACGTGGCGCCTGCCCCTGGCGGCCCCTGACGTCACCGGTGCTGCCACGGGCAATAGTTCCGTTAGCTGCCCGGGTCGACTTACGCGCGCGCTCCACATTGCGTCAAACTGATTGGCTGCTGATGAGGTCATCATGCCTATATAAGCGAGAAACCGTAGCAGCCTCTGCAGTTAGTGAACTCATCACGGAGATGGTCATCGAAAGCTCGAGGATTTTACTCGAATTGACGCGGCTTGAAAACCGAGAACGTTTTATTTATTTTCTGAGGTCTGCTCATCACATATGAGTAGCGAATGAATTGTATCTCGTTTTCTTGTGTACAGCAGAATGTTCTATTTTCGGCGTTTGGGAACAGATTTCACTTAATTACTTCACTTTCACTGTGTGATTTTCAAATACGCGTGTTAGATACGTGTGTATACAAATTTCTAAATTCGGACATTCTGATATACGCAGGAAAATGGGGTAAAATAACAGCGCGACTCATTTGTGAAAATAAGCTCTAAAAATCACCGCTGAGGACGCTTCGTAAATAAGAAGAAGCGAAATACAAAAATCAACACCCTTTTAATTAGTCTCCGAAATGATAACAGTAATAATAATATGGAAGCAATAAATTAACTAGAGAAAACTTAAAACATTATTGGACATATTTGTGTTTTCACTTATATTCAAGATGTCAAAATGGAGAGCAAACTGTAGACAATTACTTCATTCTTTCTGAACCGAGAGAGGTGGTGCAGTCGTTAGCACACTGGACTCGCATTCGGGAGGACGACAGTGCAAACCCGCGTCCGGCCATCCTGATTTAGGTTTTCCATGATTTCCCTAAATCGCTCCAGGCATATGCCGGGATGGTTCCTTTGAAATGGCACGGCTGATTTCCTTCCCCATCCTTCCCTAATCCGATGGGACCGATGACCTCGATGTTTGGTCCCTTCCATCAAATCAACGAACCAACCCTCTGACGAAGAGAATACAAGAATATCGAGATTGCACAAGGTTGGAGAACGAAATCGACAATGTGCTTTTTAAAGCAACCATTCTATAGCTGTATATTTAGAGAGATTTATGGAAATCACGATGGACAGACTATATTTTCAGAAAGGTCCAACAGTGATCTGAATCATGTTCCTCTCGAAGGTGAGTTCACTCTCTCAACCATTGCATCACGGGACGCTGTTGCATATGAACAGAATTTCGTATTTCTTGATACGATACACGAATTCATTACCACTTAACCTAACACCTTTCTATAATGTAGCTGTGACAACAATTCATTCTAAAGATGATGCCTTATAGAACGGAGTACAATAGCTGTATGAGGGGAACATATTTTTAATAGTTTGATTGACATCTTACCAAACCCATGAGAAATTTTACTTTCAAGAGAGATAATTAGTTCCCTGGTTACCCTGGAGGAAGAAGATAGATTAAGGAGGCATGTTCATGAAAAACACACACTAGTTAAAACTGCACAAAATACACAATCTTGAAGCTATACAGTGAAATTTTGTATCGTGTTTTACATTTAATTAACATATTTATTGTTAAGTTCCTTAGATTATATATATATTTAACATTTTTATGGAGTTTAAAAATTTTGATTACAAAAACTAATATACGTAACTTTCCTCGGAAACTATTCAAGAACTTTTTTCAAAATGTTATGTGTTGAATCTCTTTCCATATAGCAAGTACTCTCATGAGGGTTTTTTAATATATCGAATAGCGGAACTTCAACAATTTTTTAATTGTGATTCTGTAAGTATAATATGAAAGTCACGCAAAATTCCAAGGACTTTGCCCCATATCTCAGTTTGTACCCAGAATTTCAAAATTTACTATTGAGGCATCATTTATTGGGTTTACAGAAATAAACGCACAAAATTTAATAATTGTAGTCATCACATATTCTGAGATAAAGGGAGATATACTTTGAAATGCAATTTAAAGTTCAACCTAACGTTTTTCTTAAATGTCACCTCTTCAGAAGGCCCCAGATTTGTACGAAGAGTCTTCCTTCCCTTCAACGCTTCTCTTCTGGTTTCTCGTTTTCTGCCCTCTTTCCTTAACCATGTCTTCAACTGACTTCTTACCTGCATAGAGGCGCTTTAAATCTAGTTTTCTGATGATATCTTGCATGAAATTTCCTATCTTAAAGCCCATCCTCTCTAAGACCTTCATCCTCACTACGTTTCCATCATTAAATACAAATACTGCATCATAAGTTGCAATTTTGACAATTGTAGCAGATGAAAATGTGGTTTTAGGGCCTCGTTTTCATTCGAGTGAGTACAGGGCCTCATTGGGATTCTGAGTTTTGCTATGAACCCACTTTTCTTAGAAGTTCATGATCGGCTAGAAACCTGTAAGTGCGCTTGACAACTTCCAGGATACAATTTGTAAGCCTTTCCTTGTGAATGTTGGGGTTGTTATCCCTCAGAGCCAGTAGATGCTGAAGTGTTGCTTCATAAAGTGGGTGTGGCAGGAAGGTCGCGTCACACACTTCATTTTTTTAGGCGCTTGGGATGCGATTTCACCACTGTCACTTTGGGAACTTGTCGTCCGCGAGTCTGAAGATTGACATTTTCGGTCAGTTTCATGAACGTCGCCCCTTAACACCGAAAGGAGAGACTGCCTGCGGCAACAATTTTATCCTCCTTTTTTAAGCGCCGGGAGTTACGTTTAGGAAGAGGTCTTGGAAATAGGTCGCTATGTATGTAGTCACGAACGATTTGGTCTATTTCTGTAGCTGATCCCTCATCATATTTCTTGACAGACCTCACCACTTCACCTTCCAACGACCTTTCGTATTGTATTGATATTATTTTCACAATTGCTAACTTCCGACACGACAAGCACGCTTTTTGACTTATCGATAACTCTTCTCAGTAATGAGCTTGATTAATCTTTTAACTGCTGCCAGTAAGAAAGAACATTCGAACTTTTATCTGTTATTGCTATTGCTACACAACGACCTGCACAGTGCTATGAACCACTACTAACAACTATGATGAGTCGATAGGCGACTTGAGACCAGTTATGGAAAAACGAGAGTTCCACCACGAAAGCCGATTGATCCAAAGATTTCTTATTACTTATGTAAGAACATTAATTTTACTTTTGTAAGAACATTAACTCCTGTGGACTGAGGATGACACGGCGGCCGGTCGGTACCGTTGGGCCTTCCAAGGTCTATTCGGACGGAAGAACATTAACTACCCTTCAGTCCAATTTTGTTCCCGGAAGAAGTAAAACAGTTTCAGGAGTACAGCACCACCATTACGACTCTAAATGGACCGCAATGAGACAACAGGAGGTGGCAGTCGCTGTAGGAACGAAAGTATTGGAAGTACCTGATACGCGGCAGCTTGCAAGTCGGGATCAGCAGGTCAAGTGATAACGGCCGATCCTGGCTAGTGGAGAAAGCAGGCCGCAGTCCCCTCGCTTTTTCAGCCACAGCTATGGTAATCTTTCCTTTGTTGACGAAAATCGGGATGCACCTCGAAACGCTGTTTCTCTAACGAATTAACATTATCTGCACCTTCTATATCTGACGTAAATTAAACATCTTTTGGAGAAGGATTCTGCCTTGAGCAAACACAGTCCTGTTCCTTTTATACTCATATATATTTCGTCCGCAGCTCGTGGTCTAGTGGCTAGCGTTGCTGCCTCTGGATCACGGGGTCCCGGGTTCGATTCCCGGTCGGGTTGGGGATTTTCTCTGCCCGGGATCTGGGTGTTTGTGTTGTCCTCATCATTATCATCATCTTTCGTGACAGGGACTACATTGGATTGTGAAAAAAAAATTGGACTTGTAAAAACTGGGACTTTGTACGGGCGCTGATGACCGCGCAGTCGGGCGCCCTACAAACCAAACATCATAATCATCCCATACAGTAAAGAATCGCTATCATCAGTGATTTTGTAGCACTTCAAGTATGGAGAGCTGTCCTCAAAAATATTAGTATTAAATCTACTAATAATACTATCCAGTGGCCGAGCAAAATTAAGGAATTTAGGGATCTAATTTAAATTAGGATGATGACACCAACGCGAACGAAAGTGTGTGTTGAGTGATCGTGACGGACGGTCATTGAAAAGGCTTTTAATGAATAATAAGCTGCAAAAGTCACTCCAGAACTGAATGTCGCACTCCCGAACCTTGTCAGCACCGAAACAACACGAAAGGAACCATAATGCCCTGGCAGTAAAATCTGATAAAGGTTCCACAACAATTATTATTTTTAAAGATGATTATATACATAAAACACTCGAATTCTTTGCAAATAACCACATACTTGAAGTCCAAGTTGACCCCACACCAACGTTTCAAGCTAAAATAAGAAAATGCCTCAACAACAGTAACTTCCTTTTCACTAAGAATGAAGTGCGAGACCTTATTGTGATGAACCCAACAGCCCCCAAACTCAGAGCACAACCAAAAGTCCATAAAACCAACACACCTATCAGGCCTATTGTGAACTCAGTTAATAGCCCAGTCTACAAATTAATGAGAGAACTAAATGGCATATTTGTAGAAAAATACACATTTGAAAAATCATATTCCATAAAGAACAGCTATGAACTTATTAAGTTTGAAAGATTTGACAGTACAACCTCAAGCCAAGCTTCTATCCCTAGATATTGTAAACCTTTACAGCGGTATAACTGTAGATGAAACAGTTGAGATAATAAGAATGAACCTATTAAGAAACAAGACAATGAACAAGCTAGAAATCGTCGAACTTGTAGATGTACTTAATTTAGTGCTCACACATAATTACTTCTCTTTTAACAATAAAATTTGCAAGCAGCACCAAGGACTAGGAATGGGAAGCCCTCTCAGTGGCCTAATCGCTGAAATGTTTATCAGCCATATAGAAAATAAAATTCTAACCCTAAATGATAACATCACAAGCAAAGTTAAATTCTATAAGAGACATGTAGATGACACCCTCATTCTATTTGATGGCATAGAGGATGAAATGACAAACTTCTTTAACAAATTAAATAGCCTACATAAAAATATTCAATTCACCCTTTAATAGGAAGAAAACAAAACCATACCTTTTCTTGACATAAAAATATCAAAACGGAACCAAAAGGGAGCTTTCATTGTTTACAGAAAACCTACTGGCACTGACACGTCTATACCAAACTCCTCTACACATCCCTCCTCCCACAAAAAACTGCTTATAGATCAATGCTGTACAGAGCACACAAAGTTCCACTTCAACATACAGAACTCCAACAAGAAATAGACACCATAACATACAGGGTGTTTCAAAAATGACCGGTATATTTGAAACGGTAATAAAAACTAAACAACCAGCGATAGAAATACACCGTTTGTTGCAATATGCTTGGGACAACAGTACATTTTCAGGCAGACAAACTTTCGAAATTACAGTAGTTACAATTTTCAACAACAGATGGCGCTGCGGTCTGGGAAACTCTATAGTACGATATTTTCCACATATCCACCATGCGTAGCAATAACATGGCGTAGTCTCTGAATGAAATTACCCGAAACCTTTGACAACGTGTCTGGCGGAATGGCTTCACATGCAGATGAGATGTACTGCTTCAGCTGTTCGATTGTTTCTGGATTCTGGCGGTACACCTGGTCTTTCAAGTGTCCCCACAGAAAGAAGTCACAGGGGTTCATGTCTGGCGAATAGGGAGGCCAATCCACGCCGCCTCCTGTATGTTTCGGATAGCCCAAAGCAATCACACGATCATCGAAATATTCATTCAGGAAATTAAAGACGTCGGCCGTGCGATGTGGCCGGGCACCATCTTGCATAAACCACGAGGTGTTCGCAGTGTCGTCTAAGGCAGTTTGTACCGCCACAAATTCACGAAGAATGTCCAGATAGAGTGATACAGTAATCGTTTCGGATCTGAAAAATGGGCCAATGATTCCTTTGGAAGAAATGGCGGCCCAGACCAGTACTTTTTGAGGATGCAGGGACGATGGGACTGCAACATGGGGCTTTTCGGTTCCCCATATGCACCAGTTCTGTTTATTGACGAAGCCGTCCAGGTAAAAATAAGCTTCGTCAGTAAACCAAATGCTGCCCACATGCATATCGCCGTCATCAATCCTGTGCACTATATCGTTATCGAATGTCTCTCGTGCAGCAATGGTAGCGGCGCTGAGGGGTTGCCGCGTTTGAATTTTGTATGGATAGAGGTGTAAACTCTGGCGCATAAGACGATACGTAGACGTTGGCGTCATTTGGACCGCAGCTGCAACACGGCGAACGGAAACCCGAGGCCGCTGTTGGATCACCTGCTGCACTAGCTGCGCGTTGCCCTCGGTGGTTGCCGTACGTGGTCGCCCTACCTTTCCAGCACGTTCATCCGTCACGTTCCCAGTCCGTTGAAATTTTTCAAACAGATCCTTTATTGTATCGCTTTTCGGTCCTTTGGTTACATTAAACCTCCGTTGAAAACTTCGTCTTGTTGCAACAACACTGTGTTCTAGGCGGTGGAATTCCAACACCAGAAAAATCCTCTGTTCTAAGGAATAAACCATGTTGTCTACAGCACACTTGCACGTTGTGAACAGCACACGCTTACAGCAGAAAGACGACGTACAGAATGGCGGACCCACAGACTGCGTTGTCTTCTATATCTTTCACATCAGTTGCAGCGCCATCTGTTGTTGAAAATTGTAACTACTGTAATTTCGAAAGTTTGTCCGCCTGAAAATGTACTGTTGTCCCGAGCATATTGCAACAAACGGTGTATTTCTATCGCGGCTCGTTTAGTTTTTATTGCCGTTTCAAATATACCGGTCATTTTTGAAACACCCTGTATATCGCAATGAACGATGGATATGATCCTTCTCTAATTAATACCATGTCATAACAGATAAAAATAAACTGAACAAACAACATCAAACTACACTCACAACTGACAGTGCCCCAGCAGTCAAATATGTAACAATGCCATATCTTGGAATAGTACCTGACAAATTAGCAAGACTATTCAAAAACACAGAAGTAAAAATCAGCTTCAGCACCAACAACAACCTAAGTAGGAAGCATATTCACGATATAAAACCACCAGATACAAGTCTTGATGCATCTGGCTTTCACAAAATTACCTGCAGTCAATGTAATAAATATTACATCGGCCAAATAGGCAGAAATTTCAGAACCCGATTCGAAGAACATTTAGACTGCTACAGGCTTCATAAATATAACAAATCAGCAGTAGCAACTCACATTAAAGACACAGGCCACCATTTGAAAATCGGAGACAACTTCGAAATTTTACACGAAATAGGAAAAAGTAAAAGAATGGCTATCATGAGAGAAATGGAAATTTTCATACATAATACAAAGCATGGAAATAACATTCTTAATGAGATAACTGAATTCAAAAACTCAAAATTCTTCAACAGTCTTAAGCCAGTTTTAACTCAATAGATTCAAGATGTGTCAATGTGAATACTTGACTACAAATAATATCGATACAAAATCTCGACAATCGATACAGACTCACATTCTACAGTCCGCCATCTTGTGTTGTGTGCATAATGTTTACATGTATGTCAAAGCAATTTTTGCAGTGAATTATGTTGACAATCAGTGACAAAATACAAAGAGCAATAGTGTAATGTCAATCAACAGCTCCGCCATTACACCAGTGATGCAAGTGAAGCAGCAAGATGATGAAATCGAAAGTGATCAACTGTCAAATAAAAGACTTTCACACTATTTTCGTAACAAAATACTGATCCAAATCTGTCTGCGTCCTATACAGGCTGTGATATCATACATAGTCAACCACAAGAAGAAAACCAGCAGAAGACATCAATGATTTCGATTTCTAGCCATCCACTGCCCCCCCCCCCCTCCCGAATGCCACATCAGTCACTATAGTAACAAACAATAGACAAAGAGTTCTAGATTAATCTAGTTTAAGAATGTTTATTTTTAAGTAACATTTCTCTGTATGTATGTAGGCCCTATGTGTGTACGTATGTACGTATAAACGCCTGAAGATGAACAGAACATGTTCGAAACGCATTGTATTATGTTAGATTAAACATAAAATAAAAAAAAGTGACTGGTAGCAGAAATTGGAAATAAATAACACGAAAGGAGCTCCATAAGCTGGAATTCCGAAAGCGTTCATCAGTGATGCACATGCCCATAACAGGGAAAATGTGGTGCCTAGGCTACAAAACCTGGACTGTGTAACATTGGAGGAAAGTCATTTTGTCGTATGAGTCTAGTTTCATGCTCTTTTCCAACTTTTGGCCGAGTTTACGTCCGCAAAGTGAAACACAGCGAGGGTTCGGTGATGATTTGGCCAGCCGTGTTGTGGTATCCCATGGGCCCTATGATGACTGTTCAAGGTCATGTTGCCGCCAAGGATTATGTGACGATTTTGGCTGATCAGGTCCATCCCATTCACAATGTTTGTTCCCTAACGGCGATGCGGGGTTCCAAGCCAACAGAGCGTCTATTCACGTAGCTCGCATCGTTCAGGACTGGTTTTGTAAGCACGAGGATGAATTGTCGCATCTGTCCTGGCCACCACAGTCATCAGACGTCAATATTCTCGAGCCTTTGATGTCTACTTTGGAGAAAACACTGAATGATTGCTATATATGAACTTGCTACTATTTTCCAGAAAGAATGATATATGATTCCCACTGAAAACCATACAGAATTTGTATTTATCCATACCGAGACGACTGGAATCTACACACATCAAAAACAGTTATTCACCACCCTGATTCGCAGAACTTCTGATGATAGACGTCGACTGTAGATATTGTATCATAGACACGGTCCCCTTGACTGTTCAGAGATGCCACTAAACCCGCCCAAAGATGTAAACAATCAAGCATGAGCAGTGCCTATTAGACGGAGGGGGTCTGACAGCCGATCAGTCCCAGTCATTCCACCAGGATGGAGGTGTACGGCTCGTGTTGTCTGTAGCTCAACCATGCCTAGACGGACAATACCGCGGTTCGATCGCGTCCGCATTGTTACTTTGTGCCAGGAAGGGCTCTCAACAATGGAAGTGTCCAGGCGTCTCGGACTGAACCAAAGCGATGTTGTTCGGAAATGGAGGAGACACAGAGAGACAAGAATTGTCGATGACATGCCTCGCTCAGACCGCCCAAGGGCTACCTACTATTGCAGTGGATGACCGCTACCTATGTGTTATGGCTCGGAGGAACCCTGACAGCAACGCTACCATGTTGAATAATGCTTTTCGTGCAGCCACAGGACGTCGTGTTAAGACTCAAAATATGCACAATAGGATGCATGATGCGCAACTTCACTCCCGATGTCCATGACGATCTCCATCTTTGCAACCACGACACCATGCAGTGCAGTACAAATGGGTCCAACGACATGCCGAATGGACCGCTCACGTTCTCTTCACCCATGAGTGTCGCATATGCCTTCAACCAGACAATCGTAGGAGACGTGTTTGGAGGCTACCCGGTCAGGCTGAACGCCTTAGACACACTGTCCAGCGAGTGCAGCAAGGTGGAGGTTCCCTGCTGTTTTGGGGTGGCATTATGTGGGGCCAACGTACATCGCTGGTGGTCATGGAAGGCGCTGTAACGGCTGCACTATCCGTGATTGCCGTTCTCCGACTGATAGTGCAACCATATCGGCAGCATATTGACGAGGCATTCGTCTTCATGGACGACAATTCGCGCCACCATCGTGCACATCTTGTGAATGACTTCCATCACAATAACGACATCGCTCGACTAGAGTGACCAGCATGTTCTCCAGACATGAATCCTTTCGAACATGCCTGGGATAGGTCTGTTTATGGACGACGTGACCCACCAACCACTCTGAGGGATCTACGCCGAATCGCCATTGAGGAGTGGGACAATATGGACCAATAGTGCCTTGATGAACGTGTGGGTGGTATGCCACAACGAATACAGGCATGCATCAATGCAAGGGGACATGGTACTGGGTATTAGAGGTACCGGTGTGTACAGCAATCTGGACCACCACCTCTGAAGATATCGCTGTACAGTGGTACAACATCCAATGTGGGGTTTTCATGTTTATATTGATCTCTATTACAGGCTCCGGAACTCTCGGAACCGAGGTGATGCAAAACTTTTTTTGATGTGTCTATTTTGGATGCCAACCATTTTCCTGCACCGTGTTAGACAGAGTAATGTGTTGTGGTTTTGGTGTTTACTTATTTTTGTTCACCAGCTGTACACATGGAATGTGATTGTTTTTGCATCAGCTTTTCAGTGGCGTTCTTGGATTTTGGCTGGGGTTCTTGTTTTGTGAGATACATGTTGATCAAGGGGTTGTATAGAAAAAATATCCTAATTATAAATAAACTGTGACTGCTTAGTAAAAAACTGTTTATTAAACAACGTATCATTTTATTGTGAACCTCATACTGCCGTAGTTACTGTTGATGCGTATTTAGGGACTAATTAGTTAGTTATTCAATGTGTAGTATTTTCTTGCTCTCATTTTGAGTTGAAAAGTGACAGCAGAAATTCTGAGTGACTCACCTGATACCTTTTAAGTAGTTAATTATTCAGTGTACATTCTTTTCTAGCTCTCGTTTTGATTTAGAGTGATAGTAGAAATTCTGAGTAACTCACTTGATAGCACTTCTCCTTTAGTGACCGCTGAACCATTGTTTAGACAATCTGAATTTTAAATACTAATGCTCTTCGTTAATCAGTATCTTACGGTATTTGTAATTACTGAACTATACCTCACACAGAGTTGTTGGTTACATTACTCTCCTCGTTCACATCTTCGAAAAGTTTTTACACGTCCCTTCTTGTTTTTTTTATGATCCATACCTCTTTTTATGACACTAGTGAATTATTTCCGGGATGTGATTATTTTCGGAGCCCAGAGACTGACGTGATACATCTACTCTCAACCGTTGCAACTGCAGAGAGATCCAACGTCACAATAACGTCACCTTTCTACTTCTAAAGCTGGATGCACCCGTTGTTTATCTGCTCGCAGATCTTTGGCTGCGAACTACTAACAGATGTCGTCTGCTCAAAAGTGTTCATATGTGTGTGAATTCCTAAGGGACCAAACTGCAAGGGTTATCGGTCCCTAGACTTAAACACTACTTAAACTAACTTATGCTAAGAACAACACACATACTCATGCCCGAGGGAGGACTCGAACCTCCTGCAGGAGGGGCCGTGCAATCCGTGACATGGCGCCCTAAACCGCGTGGCCACCCCGCGCGGCGTCATCTGCTGTATAGCGACGGCGTGAAGGACAAACGATTTTGGTCTACTTCCTCGTACTTTCGTGTTGGGCTGTACCATTACAACAATTTATTCTTGTAAAGTTCTATATACATTTGGTGTCGGTTATTCCACACGCCAATATTTTTCCTATCTTCCAAAACCGTACTGCACTCTTTCTTGTTCTGTCGATCCGTAGAAACAGTTTTCAGCACGCTTCAAAAGCACTGCAACGTTTGGATTTAGCCGCCGTTGCCGGCCGGTGTGGCCGAGCGGTTCTAGGCGCTTCAGTCTGGAACCGCGCGACCGCTACGGTCGCAGGTTCGAATCCTGCCTCGGGTATGGATGTGTGTGATGTCCTTAGGTTAGTTACGTCTAAGTAGTTCTAAGTTCTTGGGGACTGATGACCTTAGATGTTAAGTCCCATAGTGCTCAGAGCCAGGTTCGAATCCTGCCTCGGGCATGGATGTTTGTGATGTCCTTAGGTTAGTTAGGTTTAAGTAATTCTAAGTTCTTGGTGACTGATGACCTTAGATGTTAAGTCCCATAGTGCTCAGAGCCATTTGAACCATTAGCCGCCGTTTACTAACCGATGGAAAGATGCTCCGTGTCCTTACTGTGTATGAACTCCTGTTGGCGAGAAACTTTCCAAAACAATTTTATGATGATATGAGATTTTAGTTCAGTATCTGAACGAAAAACACAAATATTCGACTACTGTCGAAGGTCGTACATTTTTAAACATTCCGCGCAGCTAAATGTCATTTGATTTACGTTATTGCCCAAGTGTACAAAGTCGAGAGCCTATCGCCATACCCTCGTACAATGAGAAATCGGTATCAGAGTTACAACATTTTGATTAGGAGTCTTCGTGGAGTTAATCAGTGGACATGGAAACTACATAGTAAGCTCCTGTGTTAAGTGAGCGCCTTGAAATTTAGTTGAATTACATGAAAATCATAATTTCTTCCATTTGACTGATGAAAGCTTCCCTTTGTAAGGTATGCGACTATCCCAACTTGGCGTGTAGTAATACCATGGAAAGGTCTTGATCACTAGAAACTTTATTTATGACACTCATCAGATAACAGTGGCAAAATTTACACAAAAGACAAATTAGGAAACCAATCCTTTCATGCCACCCTTCGCTCCAGTTCCTCGGGCCTACAACGCCGCTCCCCTCCTCCCTTCTGCCTGATTTAATACTGTTACTCCTCCACCCCCCGCCCCCCCATCCCCAACTAATTCAATATCCGTCTCATTGCTCCCCTTCCCTGCCCTTAGCGCCCTCCTCCACCCCACTCTATATCCATTATATCCATCCATAGTCCAATTCCCCCCCCCCCCCTCCAAACACGTTTGGAAAATTTGTTATTTATGATGTGTCTTGCCCTTTAGACGTGACCCATGTGTGGTCTCTGTAGGTTTTAGCTTAGTAATTCATTTAATTCAAACTTAAATGTCTACATTTCTATTACACTTTGGTTATGGACACATTGTTTCCTCTTCAAATAATATGTATTTGAATAATATTACATAGCGGCATATTGTATTTGAATAATGTTATGTATTTGTATGCTACACTTTTCATTTGAATAATGTTATGTATTTTCATATTGCACTTTTCATTTGAATAATGTTGTATATTTGCATGTTGCGCTTTTCATTCTCCCTTTCTCCTCTTTCCCGTTCCCTCCCTCCTCCTATTCCCAACCCAGTAATATGCTTTAATGACACTGTTACACTAGGACTAACCAGAAAGAAGGAAGCCGAAGTCTGGGCTACTAGTTCGAATCATAATCAGTCGGGTTAGGGAACCACCCAAACTTGCCTTCAGGATTCGTTAAGTGCTTCTTATGACATCGACAGGGCATTTAACTGGTATCCGAAGTCGCTGCCTCACCACGTTTTCCACAACGGTCCCTTGCCTAGTACTGCTGCATTTCCGTTCCACATGCTCGTTACTGTGACTAGGATTCGTTAAACTTTCTACGTTCTCTCTGTGATGGCCATTGAACTGAAGAACTTCCTATATACAAGTGTGTGGAAACCGTCAGAGCGATATCATTGTGACGAGACGTCTGTGGCACAGATGAACTGCTCAGTTATCTTAAGCTGACATAAATACCGACTGCCCCTGCAGGGGTTTTGTCCTATGTCTTAGCTCACCGCCTTGGCTGTCCTTTTTCCTACAAGTTATCAGTGTACCAATTTCATCGTCCAAGTCATGCCTTTCGCTATCACGTACGAGTTCACGATGTCTATTGCTGGCGCTCGCCATATATATGACAGTCTAACTAGGATGCGATTAACGAAAAGAGTCGTCTTTATCACAGCAGTCAGCCTGACAAAGGCACGTTCTGTATCAGTTTTATTAAAGGCAGCAGTCAGTGCCCCGCGGCCTCACTAGAACCAGAAAGTAGAGCAAGTAACGGCGCTCCGAAGAGAGCATTTTGTGAATTGCTATAACAAAACTCGTCCAAATATCGACCAATCTATCCAAAGGCAATCCTGCCCCTTTTAAACAATACGACATAAACAGATAATTAGCTTGCGTTTATAATACACGAAACTGTTCGTGATTAATCCAACGATATGTTTGAACAGCAACACAGTGAAGATACCCGAAAAATCATACATCTGTCCGCCTGTTTGATCAGAGCTAAATATTACAGTTGCGAACAACGCAGTTTGAATAGTCCCCTGCTAACATGCAGAGTCCATGAATTCATTTGGCTGTCTCCGCCCATCCGTTCGATATAAATTGAAACGGGAATTGTCCAACCAGGCAACATGTTTCCAGTATCAACATTGCAATGTCAGTGTTGACGGGGACAAGCGAAGCGTAAAGCTTTGTGCCATGCTATCAACAAGGGTACACGAGTGGAACTTCTGCTCCGAAAGCCCATATCGATGGCGTTTCATTGAATGGTTCGCTCGCTGATACTTGTTGAAGGTCCAGCATTGAAATCTGCAGCAATTTGCGGATGGGTTGTACGTCTGTCACGTTGAACGATTCTCTTCAGTCGTCGTTGGTCCCGTCCTTGCAGGATCTCCTTCCGGCCGCAGCGATGTCGGAAACTAATGTTTTACCTGATCCCTGATGTTCACGGTACAAAATGGTTCAAATGGCTCTGAGCACTATGAGACTTGACTTCTGAGGTCATCAGTACCCTAGAACTTAGAACTACTTAAACCTAACTAACCTAAGGACATCACATACATCCTTGCCCGAGGCAGGATTTGAACCTGCGACCGTAGCGGACGCGTGGTTCCAGACTGAAGCCCCTAGAACCGCTCGGCCAATCCGGCCGTCTCACGGTACACTCGTGAAATTGTCGTACGGGAACATCTCCACTTCATCGCTACCTCGGAGATGCTGCGTCCCATCGCTCATGCGGCGATTGTAACAATACGCTCAAACTCACTTAAATCTTGATAAGCTTTCATTGTAGCAGCAGGAACCGATGTAACAACTGCGCCAGACCCTTGTTGTCTTACGTAGGTGTTGCCGACCGCAGCGCCGTATTCTGCCTATTTATCTATCTCTGTACTTGAACACGCATGCCTATACCAGTTTCTTTGGGGTTTCATTGTATAATGTACGTAATTTTTGGATTTATTTATTTTTCCATATAAATCTCATGTTAGGTACATACATCGTACACAAGATATTGCACAGGAAGTCTTTTAACTGTTGGTTTTACAATGACAAAAATACATGTCACTTTAATTCTTATAACAAATTGGATCCATATACTCGTATTGAATAGTCACAAATCTGAGCATATACTGTACGTTTACAACTTATTTCTACAAGTAAAATTATGAATTACTTGTTACCAATCTTAAAATACTGAGATACATGTTTGGTTCAAATGGCTCTGAGCACTATGTGACTTAACAGCTGTGGTCATCAGTCTCCTAGAACTTAGAACTACTTAAATCTAACTAACCTAAAGACAGCACATACATCCATGCCCGAGGCAGGATTCGAACCTGCGACCGTAGCAGTCGCGCGGTTCCGACCTGAGCGCCTAGAACCGCTTGGCCACCGCGGCCGGCTGAGATATATGTATTTTGTTGTAAGGTCTTATGGGACCAAACTGCTGAGGTCACCGGTCTCTACGATTGCACACTACTTAATCTAACTTAAAGTAACTTACCCCAAGGACAACACACACACCCATGCCCGAGGGAGGACTCGAACCTGCGCCGGGGGGGGGGGGAGGGGGGGGGGGGAGGAATCCAAACTGATCTTCCCCGAGGTCCGCTTCTACCAGTTTTTCCATTCGTCTGTAAAGAATTCGCGTTAGTATTTTGCAGCTGTGACTTATTAAACTGATAGTTCGGTAATTTTCACATCTGTCAACACCTGCTTTCTTTGGGATTGGAATTATTATATTCTTCTTGAAGTCTGAGGGTATTTCGCCTGTTTCATACATCTTGCTCACCAGATGGTAGAGTTTTGTCAGGACTGGCTCTTCCAAGGCCATCAGTAGTTCTAATGGAATGTTGTCTACTCCCGGGGCCTTGTTTCGACTCAGGTCTTTCAGTGCTCTGCCAAACTCTTCACGCAGTATCTTATCTCCCATTTCGTCTTCATCTACATCCTCTTCCATTTCCATAATATTGTCCTCAAGTACATCGCCCTTGTATAAACCCTCTATATACTCCTTCCACCTTTCTGCCTTCCCTTCTTTGCTTAGAACTGGATTGCCATCTGAGCTCTTGATATTCATACAAGTGGTTCTCTTCTCTCCAAAGGTCTCTTTAATTTTACTGTAGGCACCATCTATCTTACCCCTACTGAGACAAGCCTCTACATCCTTACATTTGTCCTCTAGCCATCCCTGCTTAGCCATTTTGCACTTCCTGTCGATCTCATTTTTGAGGCGTTTGTGTTCCTTTTTGCCTGCTTCATTTACTGCATTTTTATATTTTCTCCTTTCATCAATTAAATTCAATATTTCTTCTGTTACCCAAGGATTTCTATTAGCCCTCGCCTTTTTACCTACTTGATCGTCTGCTGCCTTCACTACTTCATCTCTCAGAGTTACCCATTCTTCTTCTACTGTATTTCTTTCCCCCATTCCTGTCAATTGTTCCCTTATGCTCTCCCTGAAACCCTCTACTACCTCTGGTTCTTTCAGTTTATCCAGGTCCCATCTCCTTAGATTCCCACCTTTTTGCAGTTTCTTCAGTTTTAATCTACAGTTCATAACCAATAGATTGTGGTCAGAGTCCACATCTGCCCCTGGGAATGTCTTACAATTTAAAACCTGGTTCCTAAATCTCTGCCTTACCACTATATAATCTATCTGATACCTTTTAGTATCTCCAGGATTCTTCCAGGTATACAACCTTCTTTTATGATTCTTGAACCAAGTGTTAGCTATGATTAAGCTATGCTCTGTGCAAAATTCTACAAGGCGGCTTCCTCTTTCATTTCTTCCCCCCAATCCATATTCACCTACTATGTTTCCTTCTCTCCCTTTTCCTACTGACGAATTGCAGTCACCAATGACTATTAAATTTTCCTCTCCCTTCACTACCTGAATAATTTCTTTTATCTCGTCATACATTTCATCTATTTCTTCATCATCTGCAGAGCTAGTTGGCATATAAACTTGTACTACTGTAGTAGGCATGGGCTTTGTGTCTATCTTGGCCACAATAATGCGTTCACTATGCTGTTTGTAGTAGCTAATCCACACTCCTATATTTTTATTCATTATTAAACCTACTCCTGCATTACCCCTATTTGATTTTGTATTTATAACCCTGTAATCACCTGACCAAAAGTCTTGTTCCTCCTGCCACCGAACTTCACTAATTCCCACTATATCTAACTTTAACCTATCCATTTCCCTTTTTAAATTTTCTAACCTACCTGCCCGATTAAGGGATCTGACATTCCACGCTCCGATCCGTAGAACGCCAGTTTTCTTTCTCCTGATAACGACGTCCTCTTGAGTAGTCCCCGCCCGGAGATCCGAACGGGGGACTATTTTACCTCCGGAATATTTTACCCAAGAGGACGCCATCATCATTTAATCATACAGTAAAGCTGTAATGATAGGCATCTTTTTTTCTTTTTCTTTTAGTAAGACGTTTTCATAGTATACTTTTGGTAATTTACATAACCACTGCCAGTTCAGAAATGTAGGGAAGGTGGAGTGCTTTTAGATCTTTAAAGAAAGGTTTGAATAGTTCTATTCTGCTTGTTTGTTTCATTATTCTTGTAATTGTATTTTGTTTCCTGAAACCAGTGCTGATCTGATCTACATTTCCTCAGGAAATGATACCGAACATCGGTAATGAATGTACATGAGTAAAGTATGCGGCCCTAACTGCTTCAGCACTAGTATGTTTCAAAGAATTCCTACCATATAGATCATTTTCACTTGTTTCGAATTTGGAAATGTGATACGAGAATTTAATTCATGTTTTTCTTGAATGTGAATCCCAAGAAGTTTATATGAGTAACAACACTAAGGTTTTGGTCATCTGTGCACATTACTGCTTGTGCAACATTTTTATTTCATTTGGATTTACGTACACACTCCGCGAGCCAACTCCTGGTGTGTGGCAGAGAGTACCCTGTGCCACTGATAGTCATTTCCTTTCCTGTTCCACTCGCAAAGCGATGGAAAAATTACTATTATGTGCTTCTGTACGACACCTAATTTTTTTGAATTTCATCTTCGTGGTCCTTACGCGAAATGTTAGTTGGCTGCAGTATAATCGTTCTGAAATCAGGCTCAAATGCCGGTTCTCTAAATTCTGTCAATAGTGTGCTTCGAAAACAGCGTTCCGTTCCTTCCATGGGTGTACATTTGGTGTCTCGAAGTACCTTGGTAATAACTGCATGTTATTCGAACCTACCGGTAACATATCTAGCAGCCTCCTCTGACTTGCTTTGATGTCTGGTGGGGATCCCAAACACTCGAGTAGTACTCAAGAATGGGTCGTACTATTGTTGTATTCGCGGTCTCCATTACAGATGAACCACCCTTTCCTAAAGGCTTCTCAATAAATAAAAGTCGTCCATTCGCCTTCCCCACTACAGTCCTTACATGCCCGTTCCATTTCACATCGGTCTGCAACGTTACGCCTACATATTTAGTCGACGAGGCTGTGTAAAGCAACGCAGTAATTGCGCTGCATTCGAACATTACAGGATTGTTTCTCCTACTCATCTGCATTAATTTACATTTCTCTACATGTAGAGCTAGGTGCCATCCACCACACGAACTAGAAGTATTGTCTAGGTCATCTTGCATCTTACTACAGTTACACAGCGGCGACAGCTTCCTGTACACCATAACATCATTGGCAAACAGCCGCAGATTGCTGCCCGTCCTGTCCGTCTACTTACTTACTTTACTTTACTTTACGCAATCAGGCCCAAAGGACCGCGCGATGCTACAAGGTTCCTCCTCCTGGGTTCTGTTTTGTGCCTCCCGGCGCCAATCATTCTCTGTTCAAATCTGCAGCACGTCCTCATGGATTCCATCCCTCCATCTCTTCTTTGGTCTTCCTATAGTGGGCGTCTTCCATAAGGAGTATAATCCACAGCTTTCGAAAACCATCGGCAATCATCCATCCGACTGACATGTCATGCCCATGCAAGGCGCTTGGTTCTCATCAATTCTACGATGTTTTCCGTCCGATCATTTATGTATACAGGGTGCTACAAAAAGGTACGGCCAAACTTTCAGGAAACATTCCTCATACACAAATAAAGAAAAGATGTTATGTGGACACGTGTCCGGAAACGCTTAATTTCCATGTTAGAGCTCATTTTAGTTTCGTCGCCATGATTTCATACGGGATACTCTACCTGTGCTGCTAGACACAACATGTGGTTCATGCACGATGGAGCTCCTGCACATTTCAGTCGAAGTGTTCGTACGCTTCTCAACAACAGATTCGGTGACCGATGGATTGGTAGAGGCGGACCAATTCCATGGCCTCCACGCTCTCCTGACCTCGACCCTCTTGACTTTCATTTATGGGGGCATTTGAAAGCTCTTGTCTACGAAACCCCGGTACCAAATGTAGAGACTCTTCGTGCTCGTATTGTGGACGGCTGTGATACAATACGCCATTCTCCAGGGCTGCATCAGCGCATCAGGGATTCCATGCGACGGAGGGTGGATGCATGTATCCTCGCTAACGGAGGACATTTTGAACCTTTCCTGTAACAAAGTGTTTGAAGTCACGCTGGTACGTTCTGTTGCTGTGTTTCCATTCCATGATTAATGTGATTTGAAGAGAAGTAATAAAATGAGCTCTAACATGGAAAGTATGCGTTTCCGGACACATGTCCACATAACATATTTTCTTTCTTTGTGTGTGAGAAATGTTTCCTGAAAGTTTGGCCGTACCTTTTTGCAACACCCTGTATAGAAAATAATAGCGGAAGGTCCTCTTGGCGTCGTCCATATCTCCGATGAACATTCGTCGTTGAGGACAACCTGTTGGTTTCTATTAATTAAGAAGTCTTCGAGCCACTCACATATCTGGGAATTTATTCCGTATATTTGTACAGTCGTTAAAAGTCTGCAGTGAGGCACCGTGTCAAACGCTTTTAGGCCTATATGGAAATTTATAAATACTGTTTTCTGGCGATTTACAGTTAGTCTGTTTCTGGTAAACCACTAAGACCTTTGTTCGTAATACACTGATGGAAAAAAAAATTGCAACACCAAGGAATTGTGAGACGTAAGCGGAAGTTATAGGCGTATTTCTGTATCTGAAAAATGATGCCTATTCAAATTTCGAACCATTCTCGTGAGAGGGGCGGTAATAGCGCCCCTACGAGGATGCAAATCAGGTTTGCTTTAAATACACGCTGTAACTGTTGTTAGCGGCTGTTACCTTTGAGGTTATAAGTGGTGAATTGATGTTAGTCAATAATGCCTTTAAGCCGACAAATACGCCATTGTCAGCACATCACTGAGTTTGAATGAGGTCGTGTAATACTGTTACGGAAAGCTGGATGTTCCTTCCGCTATGTCGTTGTTGTGGTATTCAGTCCAGAGGCTGGTTTCATGCAGCTCTCCATGCTACTCTATCCTGTGCAAGCTTCCTCATCTCCCAGTTCCTACTGCAACCTGCATCCTTCTGAATCTGTTCTGTTTAGTGTATGCATCTCTTGCTCTCCCTCTACGATTTCTACCCTCGACGCTGCCCTCCAATACTAAATTGTTGATTCCTTGATGCCTCAGAACATGTCTTACCAACCGATCCTATCTTCTAATCAAGTTGTGCCACAAATTTCTCTTATCCCGCTATAATGCAGAAAAACTTGTCAGGAATGTAGCCACTGTTCAAGACTGGTGGCAGCTGTGGTCACGAGAATGTACAGTCGTAACAACCGCGGGCTCCGGAGGGCCACGTGTCACTACCGAGAAGGAAGTGCGTCGTGTTTGGCGTGTGGCTCTGGCGCATCGTACTGCGTCTGCAATAGCAATCTGAGCAGCAGGTGGCACCACAGTGACACAATGAACTACAAATCGATTACTTCAAGAACAGCTCCTAGTCAGACGCCCTGTGGTTTTCATTCCACTCACCCCAAACCAACCAAAATTTGCGACTTCATTGGTGTCAAGCGAGTGCTCACTGGAGGGCAGAGTGGAGGTTTGCTGTGTTTTCTAATGAAAGCTGGTTCTGCCTCGGTGCTTGTAGTGGCCGTGTTTTGGTTAGGAGGAGGCCAGTTGGGGACTTGTCCCTAAATAGTTTGCGTGCTAGACCCACTGAGCCTACACCTGGAGTGATGGTCTGGGGTGCGATTTCGTGTGACAGCGGAGCACTCTCGTGGGTATCCCACCTACCCTGAGAGCAAAATTGCACGTCAGCCTTGTGATTCGACCCACTGCGCTGCCACTGACGAACGGAATTCCAGGGGGTGTTTTCCAACAGGATAACACTCACCCATAAACACTGTTGTAAACCAACACGATCTACAGAGTCTCGACATGTTGCCTTCGCCTGCTCTATCACCAGATCTGTCTCCAGTCGAGCATATACAGGACATCACCGGACGACAACTCCAGCGTCATCAACAATCAGCATTAACCGACCCTGTACTGAGCGAAGAAGTGCAACAGGCGAGGAATTCCACCACACAAACTGACATCCGGCACCTGCAGAACACAATGAATCCACGCCTGCATGCTTGTATTCAATATTCTTGCAGTTACACCAGTTATTAATGAATTAGCATTTCACATTTGCAATGGCTTATCTCACACTTACATTAACCTATAAACTTGCAACGTTAATCACTTCAGTACATTGAAACGTATTCTTCAAATTTCATTGCTCTACTCAGTTATTCTGTGGTACTGCGATTTTTTTTTTCCTTCAGCAAAACTTTTGCAGATGCAGTAAGATTTCTTCGTTATTTCCTTGGATTGATAGACTGGTGAGTAGCAAAGAGGGGGGAGGGGGGGAGGGGAAATTCGTGATGGATACGATGGTCACTCCAAAAGAAATGCAGACTATTTTTGTAAAAATACAGTTTTCAGTCTGCATGCGTCAAAGTTGTACAGTGCGTAGATACATCATTCCCGCTTGTTTTCAAACTTAGTTCAACCTGTTCCCGTGAGTGGCGCCGTCACAGCATGTCTTTAAGATGGCTGCTACACTTGACGTTCGTCAGAAGGAACGTGCTGTCATATAATTCCTGTACTGTGAAAACGAGACAGTGGGAAACATCCAAAACAGGTTGAAAAAGGTGTATGGAGATGCTGCTGTCGATCGCAGTACAGTTAGTCGGTGGGCAAGCAGGTTACGTGATAAAAGCGGACACGGCAATATTGAGGATTGTCCTCGCAGCGGCAGGCCTCGTACTGCACACACTCCAGACAATGTGCGGAGAGTTAACGAACTGGTGACTGCTGACAGACGCATCACAGTGAACGAATTGTCACGCTACGTTGGGATAGGGGAAGGAAGTGTTTGCAGAATACTGAAAGTGTTGGCGTTAAAAAAGGTTTGTGTCAGGTGGGTTCCCAGGATGTTGACAGTGGCTCACAAAGAAACAAGAAAAACGGTATGCAGCGAACTTTTGGAACAATACGAGAATGGTGGAGATGAATTTCTTGGAAGAATTGTGACAGGTGATGAAACATGGCTCCATCATTTTTCACCAGAGACGAAGAGGCAATCTATGGAGTGGCATCATGCAAAAAAAAAAAAAAAAAAAAAAAAAAAATCTAAACCACACCTTCTGCTGGAAAAGTTATGGCTACGGTGTTTTTCGATTCCGAAGGACTCTTGCTTGTGGACATTATGCCAAGTGGAACCACCATACATTCTGATGCATATGTGACGACACTGAAGAAACTTCTAGCTCGACTGAGTCGTGTTCGATCACATCGGCAAAAGCAGGATGTTTTGGTGTTGCACGACAATGCACGGCCACATGTCAGTCAAAAAACCATGGAAGAGATCACAATACTCGGATGGACAACACTGAAACACCCGCCTTACAGCCCTGACCTGGCTCCGTGTGACTATCATCTCTTTGGGAAAGTGAAAGACTCTCTTCGTGAAACAAGGTTTGAAGATGATGACTCCCTTTTGCACGCTGCCAAACTGTGGCTCCAACAGATTGGTCCAGAATTTTACCGTGCGGGTATACAGGCGCTGGTTCCAAGATGGTGTAAGGGAGTTGAGAGGGATGGAAATTATGTGGAAAATTAAAATATTGTTCCTAAAGGATGTATCTACATACTGTAAAACTTTCAAACATGTGGAATGAAAGATGGATTTTTAAAAAAATAGCGTGCATTTCTTTTGGAGTGACCCTCGTACATGTGTCGTGAGCAGTTAAGAGGGTTGAGGCACGAGATCACGACCAGGCAGGAGAGTGCTGAACTCTGGGCAGTGTAAGCGCAGCGTCCCTGATGTCGGAGCCAGGGTCACGTGCGCGTAGCGTAGCGCATGGAGGCTGGCGGGTTGGCCGGCCACTGGCGCTCGATACGTACGGGGCACGCGGAGCGCGCCGGCCGCTGAACCGGCGACCCGCCGCTATCGGCGAACTTCGGCCGGCCGCCGTCCACGACCCCGCAGCTCGGCGGCCGCGTGCCGGCGCCGGCCGGCTCCAAGCCACGGCCGTCTCTTTCTTCTCTCTGGTCAGGTCGGAAGGGGCGACGTGACCAGCCCCAGCACACCGCGCTAGCCTCACAAGCGGCTAGTAATCAATCTGAGTGCTTATAGAATGTCGTCGTGATTTCCTGCCAGAGAGGTCACAGTTGGTATTAAGTGACGGAAAGTCATCGAGTAAAACAGAAGTGATTTCTGCCGTTGCCGAAGTAGTCTAATAGGTCCTCTGCTATTCTGTATTTAAATTTAGGAGGCAATCTGAGCAGTCGTCTTATGTTGTTTGCAGATAATGCTGTGGTTTGTCGTCTAGTAAAGTCATCAAAAGACCAAAAAAATTGCAGAACGTTTCCGATAAGATATCTGTATGGTGCAAAAATTGGCAATTGACACTAAATGCCGCGCGGGTTTAGCCGAGCGGTCTGAGGCGCTGCAGTCATGGACTGTGCGGCTGGTCCCGGCGGAGGTTCGAGTTCTCCCTCGGGCATAGGTTAAGTAGTTCAAAAATGGCTCTGAGCACTATGGAACTTACCTTCTGAGGTCATCAGTCCCCTAAACTTAGAATTACTTAAACCTAACTAATCTAACCTCATCACACACATCCATGCCCGAGGCAGGATTCGAACCTGCGACCGTAGAGGTCACGCGGTTCTAAATTGTAGCCCCTAGAACCGCTCGGCCCCTCCAGCCAGCTAGGTTAAGTAGTGTGTAAGCTTAGGGACTGATTATCTTAGCAGTTAAGTCCCATAAGATTTCACACACATTTGAACATTTGACACTAAGTAATAAAATGTGTGAGATCATCCACATGAGTGCTGAAACAAATCCGTTAAACTTCGGTTACACAATAAAGCAATCGCCGGCCGTCGTGGCCGAGCGGTTCTAGGCACTTCAGTCTGGAACCGCACGGCCCCCACGGTCGTAGGTTCGAATCCTGCCTTGGGCATGGATGTGTGTGATGTCCTTAGGTTAGTTAGGTTTACATAGTTCTAGGGGACTGATGACCTCAGATGTTAAGTCCTATGGTGCTCAGAGCCATTGAACCATTTTTTTGATAAAGCAATCAGATCTAAGGGCCGCAAAGTCAGCTAAGTGCCTAGGTATTACAACTACACACAACTTAAATTGGAAAGAACACATAGAAAATGTTGTGTGGTAGGCGAACCAAAGACTGCATTTTGTTGGCAGAACACTTACAAGCCTCAAGAGACTGTCTACACTGCGCTTGTCCGTCCTGTTTTGGAGTACTGCTGCGTGGGTGGTGATCCTTACCAGATAGGATTAATGGAATACATCGAGGAAACTCAAAGAACGGCTGCACGTGCTGTATTATCGAGAAGTAGGGGAGAGAGTGTCACGGACATGCTACAAGATTTGCGGTGGGCATAATTAAAGCAAAGGCGTTGATCGTTGCAGCGGGATATTTTCACGAAATTGCAGTCACCAGGTTTCTGCTCCGAATGCGAAAATTTTTGTTGACGCTGATCTACATAGGGAGAAACGGTCTTTCTAATACAATAAGGGAAATCAAAGCTCCCACGGAAAGATATAGGTGTTAATTTTTTCCGCGCGCTGTTCGAGAGAGGAATAACAGAGAATTATTGTGAAGGTGGTTCCATGAACTTTTTGCCACGGACTTAGTGTGATATGTGCAGTAGCTATGTAGATGTAAAGGTAGATGTAGATGTAGATCGAGAGCACCGTGCCACCTGTCCATGGTGGGGTGAGACTGCGAATAGTCTGTATATGCAGTTTCGGTGAGAAATGGACCTTACTTAAGACATGATCCATTCGTAAAGTACGAGGGTGTGCTGAAATGTAATGCTTCTCGATTTCTTATGTGAAAGCTTTTACCTGAAAGCTTTGTAATAAAACAAACATTATTCTATGAGGTTCTGAGATTACAGCCGCATCATGTTGACTTCTTGCCACAATATTTCGGCCGGCAATCGTCCAGCCACCTTCAGGTGAGTGTTCAAAAATGTTCAAATGTGTGTGAAATCTTATGGGACTTAACTGCTAAGGTCATCAGTCCCTAAGCTTACACATTACTTAACCTAAATTATCCTAAGGACAAACACACACACCCATGCCCGAGGGAGGACTCGAACCTCCGCTGGGACCAGCCGGGTGAGTGTTCAAATGTGTATGAATTCATAAGGGACCAAACTGCTGAGGTCTTCGGTCCCTAGACACGTACACTACTTAAACTAACTTAAGCTAAGAACAACACAGAAAGCCGAGGGAGGACTCGAACCTCCGGTGGGAGGGGCCGCGCAATCCCTGACACAGCACCTCAAACCACATGGCCACACTGCGCGGCTCAGGTGAGCGGCCGCCTCTGAAGACTGCTAGTTTTTTTCTTTATTGTATTTCGATTCCCCATCCCCCAGAGGCAGGAGGGGGGCCTGGCAGCAGCTTAACACGCCGCTCTGTAGCCTACAGATAAAGCTAAGAAAAGAAACATAATGAGGAGACAGAACAATAGAAAAAGGGATGATAAAACGGTGACTGTTTAAAACTGGTACAAGGCGGAAAAGTTGTGAAGAAAACATAAAAAACAAAGAGGTCAATGATGCTGATTAAAAACACTCAGAAAAGGGGGGGGGGGTGGAGCAGTGCGGACGCGAGAAAAAGGAGTGGGGAAGAAAGTGGAGGGCAAAGAAAAAGGACTCGGGGGGGGGGGGGGGGGGAGTAAGTTGAGAAAACACTGGGATGGAAGGGCGAGGGGGGGGGGGGTGGAAGACTGCTAGTTGACGGTGTCGGTTTTAGACCAAAAATTGGCGCGGAGACGCATGCGCATTGGCGGCCGTCACAGGAGCGTCCCCAATCGAAATCCGCTCCCTCTACAAATACTATTCCATTCGTGGCGCGCAGGCGGATGCGTATAGGTGAAACTAACCGTTCACCCTCCATCGGAACATAAACTCGAGGCGCTAAAAACAAACGTCAGATGCCACCAGACGTGTCATTGTGCATAAAATGTTTTCTCTTAGAAGAAATTAAAGAGATCACCGGGTCCGAAGCGTTGTCCATTTAGAAGCCGCCGCCACGATTTATAAGATCTTACGCTAGATCTATTTCCACAGATTCTTTAATTACTTTATCCCAAAAGGATCTTGCTGGGGCCAAGATTTTGTGGAAGAATAATCTGTAGAGTGTCCTGTGGTAATACAATGCTCAGCTAAGTCCGACTTATTGGGCTGCGAAAGGCGAGTATGGCGCTCATCTTCAATGGACCTTTCATGTACTGTGCGCATCGTCTGATCTATGGTAAGCTTTGCCATACTGGCGAGGAATATCGTAAATTCCGGCGTTCCGCACTCCTAGATCGTCCTCTACGAGCCGAGAAGAGCACCTATCGTCTCCGGTGGCCGGAAGATTGACTTGACATTTCCATAGGATCCTGCCTGCTTTAGAGGTAAGGTTGCCGACGTATGGAAGGAACGCCCTGAACTTGATCGGCTCCTTACCTTCTTGATGTTGTGGTTGGTCATGTTTCTTCCTCCTTAGCTCTGTACTAATCTGATATCCAGAGTAAACATTATTTTTGAACACCGACTGTAGACGTTCTAGCTCCTTTGTACGGCTGTCTCCATCAGAAACAAAATGTGCCGGGTGCACCAACGTTCTAAGGACGCCGGCAGTTCGTGAAGCGTGATGGTAGCTCGACCCTTGCAAATAGAGGTCCGTACATGTGGGCATACGGTAGACAGAATGCTCTAATGACCACTATCCTCCTAACCAAGACATCCAAAAAGACGGTAAGCAACCATCTTTCTCTATTTTCATCTTAAACTGGATGTTCTTGTGGATTTATTTCACATTTCGTCAGTAGATTCTCTGTTTAAGTTCTACCGAATCAAGAACCCTTCCCTCAAAGTCTTCTATCAAAAAGCTTGCTATCAGAGGGGAGAGAGAGCTGCCCGTGGCAACACCGCCAGTTTCCTCAAAATATTCATTGTTAAGTAAAAAGTAACTTGAGTAAAGGACATGATGAAAAAGTGCTGTTATATCGGCCGTGAAATTTCTGATGAGTGACAAAGAGTCCATAAGTGGAACCTTAGTGAAAAGTGAGATCACACCGAAGCTCACTAATAAGTCAATTTCATTGATTTGAAGTGACTTCAGTCTATTGACAAAGTCAGCAGAGTTGCGAACATGATGCACGCAATTCCCCACAAGAAAACTCATAGAATATTCAGTACGCCGGGAAAACTTCAAGAATCACAGAATAAACGTCATTAACATTCTACATCGTTATTCCCCATGTCTATATATTTGACACCCTCTGCCGCTAGAGGGCTCCGAAGTGTTGCTTGTGACATGGCGTAACTTCGAGGGACGTTCAATAAGTAATGCAACAAATTTCTTTTCTCAGCCAATTTCGGTTGGAAAATGCGGAAATTGTTATCGGACATCGTGGATTAGTTCCTATAGTTTCTTGGAGTTCCGACACGTGGCGGCGCTATACGTAGCCTTGAACATGGTACCAGTAGCGGAGGTGCGTTCCAAGCAGAGAGCTATCATTGAGTTTCTTTTGGCAGAAAACCAGAGCATCGCAATTATTCGTAGGTGCTTGAACAAAGTCTATGGAGACCTGGCAGTCAACAAAAGTGCAGTAAGTCGTTGGGCGAGGCGTCTGTGATCGTCGCAACAGATATGTCGCACATCTGACCGATTTCCAGCGTGCCGACCGGCCGCACACACCTGTGACTGATGAGTGCTGGACTGTTTCTGAAAGAAAACAATTGCAATAAAAAACATACAAATCCAGGGAAATCACATCACCTAGTGACAAGGTATAATACATAAAAAAAACGTTCTCTGTTTCTCAAATTTGTAAATACTGTCTTAATAACTCAAATTTATTTGTGTACAAGTCGTAAAGAGAAATGAGAACCACTTCTATGAATATCAAGAGCTCAGATGGAAATCCAGTTATAAGCAAAGAAGCGAAAGCAGAAAGGTGGGAGGAGTACATAGAGGGTCTATACAAGGACGATGTACTTGAGGACACTGTTATGGAAATGGAAGAGGATGTAGATGAAGATGAAATGGGAGATACGATACTGCGTGAAGAGTTTGACAGAGCACTGAAAGACCTAAGTCGAAACAAGGCCCCAGGAGTAGACGACATTCCATTAGAACTACTGATAGCGTTGGGAGAGCCAGCCCTGACAAAACTCTACCATCCGATGAGCAAGATGTATGAGACAGGCGAAATACGCTCAGACTTCAAGAAGAATATAATAATTCCAATCCCAAAGAAAGCAGGCGTTGACAGATGTGAAAATTATCGAACTATCAGTTTAATAAGTCACAGCTGCAAAATAATAACGCGAATTCTTTACAGACGAATGGAAAAACTGGTAGAAGCCGACCTCGGGGAAGATCAGTTTGGATTCTGTAGAAATGTTGGAACACGTGAGGCAATACTGACCCTATGACTTATCTTAGACGATAGGTTAATGAAAGGCAAACCTTTGTTTCTAGCATTTGTAGACTTAAGAGAAAGCTTTCGGCAATGTTGACTGGAATATGCTCTTTCAAATTCTGAAGGTGGCTGGTGTAAAATACAGGGAGCGAAAGGCTATTTACAATTTTTACAGAAACCAGATGGCAGTTATAAGAGTCGAGGGGCATGAAAGGGAAGCAGTGTTAAGGAAGGGAGTGAGGCAGGGTTGTAGCCTATCCTCAATGTTATTCAATCTGTATATTGAGCAAGCAGTAAAGGAAACAAAAGAAAAATTCGGAGTAGGTATTAAAATCCATGGAGAAGAAATAAAAACGTTGAGGTACGCCGATGGCGTTGTAATTCTGTCAGACACGGCAAAGGACCTGGAAGAGCAGTTGAACGGAATTGATAGTCTCATGAAAGGAGGGTACAAGATGAACATCAACAAAAGCAAAACGAGGATAATGGAATGTAGATGAATTAAATCGGGTTATGCTGAGGGAATTAGATTAGGAAATGTGACACTTAAAGTAGTAGATGAGTTTTGCTATTTGGGGAACAAAATAACTGATGATGGCCGAAGTAGAGAGGATATAAAATGTAGACTGGCAATGGCAAGGAAAGCGTTTCTGAAGAAGAGAAATTTGTTAACATCGAGTATAGATTTAAGTGTCAGGAAGTCGTTTCTGAAAGTATTTGTATGGAGTGTAGCCATGTATCGAAGTGAAACATGGACGATAAATAGTTTAGACAAGAAGAGAATAGAAGCTTTCAAAATGTGGTGCTACAGAAGAATGCTGAAGATTAGATGGATAGATCACATAACTAATGAGGAGGTATTGAATAGAATTGAAGAGAAGAGATGTTTGTGTCACAACTTGACTATAAGAAGGGATAGGTTGATGGGACATGTTCTGAGGCATCAAGGGATCACCAATTTAGAATTGGAAGGCAACATGGAGGGTAAAAATCGCAGAGGGAGACCAAGAGATGAATACACTAAGCAGATTCAGAAGAACCACTCTCTGAACTGAAGACCACAACAACAACAAGTAGTAAACAGCGTGTTTCCTTTTTAACAGAAATGTAACAAAAGCCCGCTCATGATGCTGAAACTTCAGCTAAACATGTCTTGGGAAATAAAAGAATCGATAAAAATTGTGTTATGCTTAAGGCAGATCCTCTCCAGAAACAACTTTTTTTAAATGTTTCTCCTCAGTGAATCTTATTATTAACACTCTTTCGCCGTGAAATTTAGTCCCATACTTGAACCTTTCTTTTATACCTTTTATTGCTCCTTCGATGTAGGAATTGAGCATTAGGTAGTGGTGAAAGATTCCTCCCCGTCTTACACACTTTTTAATCAGAGTGTTTCATACTTGGTTTTCCTTTCTTATTGTTCCCCCTTGGATTTTCAATGTATTGTGTATTTCCCATGTTTCCCTATCATCTACTCCCAGTTTTCTGAGAATTTCGAATACCTTGCACCGTTTAACACTATCGAACGATTTATTTAGGTTTATAAATCCTATGAAGGTACTTTGATTTTTCTTAAGTATTGCTTCCAGTATCAACCGCAAGATCAGAACTGTCTCCTGGGTGTCAATTCCTAAAGCCAAATTGATCGTTATCTAAGAGCTTCTCAGTTTTATTTTC
The DNA here is from genome assembly GCF_023864345.2 of Schistocerca serialis cubense. Classification (NCBI taxonomy): domain Eukaryota; kingdom Metazoa; phylum Arthropoda; class Insecta; order Orthoptera; family Acrididae; genus Schistocerca; species Schistocerca serialis. The sequence continues at coordinate 464,541,802 of NC_064639.1, forward strand.
CATTTTTCTGTGTGTTATTATTGTCAGCAGCTCTGATGCATGGGCCATTAAACCCTTGCACTCATCTGTCCCTATCTGCCTTTGCAATTGTATGAATGCTCTTTTTTCAACAGTCTGATGGTATGTCTCCATTTCATAGATTCTACATAATTACTTGCAAAGTCGTTTGTTTACCATTTCTCCAAATGATTTCAAAATACTGAAAAAGTGTTTTCCATCCCTGTTGCCTTACTTCAACGGTCTTGCAATGCTCTATTAATCTCTGATACTTGAACCTTATGTTTTCTGAATCAATTTCCATTTCTTCTTCTACAGCATCAACAGAAAACTTCTCCCCATCGTCAAGGTGGCATCCACTTATCTTCTCCTGTCTTCTCTGCATTTAACAGTTGAATTTCCATTGCACTCTTAATGTTGCCTCCTTTGGATGACATTTCTTTTCAGTTTACATTTTTACTGCAGATGTTTCAGCTTGTCTTCCCTGCAATTCCTATTTAATTCATTCTTAAGTGACTCATATTGCTCTTTCCCAATCTTTCTCTGAACATTTTTGCAACTGAAACAATTCATAGGAATTATACAAGGCCCCTTAAAAATATAATAAATGAATCCTTCACATCAGGGACATTTGCAGAGCAGTTAAAATGGGCAAGAGTTGAACCTATGCTTAAGAAAGGTAATGCAGAAGACATAGAAAATTACTGGCCCATTTTCCTGCTGTCAGCATTCTCAAAAATAATAGAAGCAATTATGAATGACAGATTAATGAATAAATACAATCTTTTGAGCGAATCACAGTTTGGTTTCCGAAGTTGCAAAAATATGGAATCAGCCATAGCAGAATTCACAAAAGTTGTACTTGATGCTCTCGATAAAGACGATTGTGTCACAGGCATATTTTTGGATCTTTCTAAGGCGTTTGATACAGTCGATCACAAGATTCTATTAAATAAATTAGAAGCATTAGGAATAAGAGAGGTAGCTAATGACTGATTTCGATCATACCTAGCAGATAGGGTACGAAGAGTAGAGATAACACATACTTTAAATAGATCTAAACACTTGGTAAAACACTTATCAGAACCAAAATGCATTAATATAGGTGTTCTGCAAGGTAGCATATTAGGACCAATACTATTCCTGATATACATTAATGACTTTTCCAGTAGTGTTACTCATGGTGGAAAAATTCTCTTCGCTGATGACAGCAATATTACAGTCACTGAGAAAACAAGAGAACTCCTTGCCAAGGAAGCAAATGAAACTCTCAAGGAAGTTTATGATTAATCAATAAGCAATAAAGTGACATTGAATATAAAGAAAACTAATGCTATGAATTTCAGTTTGAAGAGGAAAAACAACAATGTTAAATTAAGTGTAGATGGCACCTCTATAAATTGTGTAACAAATTTAAAATTTCTAGGAATTAATATTGATTCTCAGTTGAAGTGGTGTGAACCCACAAAGGTACTTGCAAACAGAATGTCATCAGCATGTTATGCCCTTAGAATCCTATGATCAGTGTGTAACACGCAGTGTCTTTTAGTTACATATTATTCATATGTACACTCAATTCTTTTTGGGGAACAAACACACAAAATATGAACTTAATTTTCAAACTCCAGAAAAGAGCCATAAGAATAGTAACCAAAAATACTAGTCGGGCTCATTGTAAAGATCTGTTCAAAACACTGGGGATTTTAACTGCTCCATGTGAATACATTAACCAGTCAGTTGCACACATCAAAAATAACATTGGTAATTACTGCACAAACAGCTCTGTCCATGACCATGTAACAAGTGATAGACTCAACTGACATTTACCAAGAAAAAATAAACATAAAACTCAAAACAGCATTTTCTACCAAGGAATAAAACTGTACAATAAATTAACAAAAGAGATTAAAGAAATTGCAAAAATACACTTATTTTAAAAGGCAGCTAAAAAGTACCTGTTATGTAATACATTTAATACATTGAAGGAGTACTTAGCTAAAACAGAGTAGGGGTTTGATAAAAAAATGTTATACAAACAAATAATAATAATAATGATTATAAAACATTCAACATTCCACATAACACATTCATTTTATGTTTGCTTCCTTCTTTTTTCCTTTCTAGAAATACTTACCCCCAAGCTATGTACAGCACAATACTAACACCTCTTCCTCTATCTGAGCTCATCATCTCACTCATTATGGAGGGATGCTGACTCAGTTTTTCTGGATAGCAAATGGGAAGCTGTGGTACAGAAAATGGCCCAGAGATCACCAGTGTGTGTGTGTGTGTGTGTGTGTGTGTGTGTGTGTGTGTGTGTGTGTGTGTGTCTAATGAGTGAAGTGTTTTGAAACAATGTGCGTGTAGTGTGTGCAGTAACGGATAGTGAGTTATGAGTGTACAGTGTGGCACTACATTATTCAGTAAGTTATTTGTAAAAAAGTATTGTATATCTGAAGTAAATCTAATGACTGTCTAACTAGAAGTCTGTAAATATATGTGTATACGAATTAGCTTATTTTAAATTGGTCTAAACTTGTAAATACTTTGACATGTCCTATATCCTTGTAAAAAGAGATCTATGGATGAATAAAGCTACTACTACTAATACTACAGTTGAAGTACACTGATCAGCCAGAGCATTAGGCCCATCCTACTATCCATATAAACCCGTCTAGTCGATAGCAGAATCATCTGGCAAAAAATGATTGCTACTTTGCTTGTCAGACACATGCACGGTGCATGTAGTTTAGTGAAGTAGTATATCACAGCTACTTTGAGTCAGTAATTAGGTATGAAATTGTATTTTGGGGTACCTCAAACCGTATGTGTCGAATACTAAAACTTCAGAAAACCACCATTAGAAATATGCACAATGTAGGATGAAGAAAATCATGTCATCCACTCCTAAAAAATCTGAGTATACTAAGTGTGCCCTCACTATACATATATGAGCTGATTATCTTTGTACACAGTAACCCTGACTTATTTGTAGCAATTCATTTTCAACTTGATTACAACACCAGAAATCAAAATAATGTTATGCTGCCCACCCTCTGTTTAAAACTTTATGCTCAAACTCCACATTATATGGGTATGAAAACTTATGACAAATTGAAAGGAAGAGAACTGCTCAGCATAAATTTAGAAACACTGAAAAAATCCTTATATGAGAAACTAGAGCAGAAATGTTACTATTCAGTAGAAGAATTCATAAATGACAACCTGAAAATTTGAGCAGGAGAGAGCAAGTACTTAGTACAGTTAATCTTAAAAGTTTGTTACTGTTGAAGAAAAATTCTTAACTGGTTAATTAAGCAATTATTCAGTACTGTGTATTATATTACTGATATTATAAGGAAAATTGTAATCCAATTTTTGTGTTTTGAAAAGTCTCCTGTACTTTTAAGTCAAGGTCTTGAAATGGTATGTTATGAGACAGTAAACTTCTACTTCTACTTCTACTGACTGTAATGTCCATGTGTAGAATGCAGAAGGCACACAATCTATTTGTGTCTGATTGAGGGCAGACTGTGGTGGCCTGGAGGCTCGGCACCAGCATTTTGGAAACTGCATGACTTGTCGCATGTTTGAGGAGTGCTGTGGTGAGTGCCTTCAACATGTGGCAAAGCCAAGGACAAATAGCTATTTATCTGTGTGCTACAAGGAGGTACTCAGTAAAATACATATTACTGGTGCTGACCAAAAGATCTGGGTGAGCGTAGATGAAAGAATTGATGTGGGTGTGTGTAGTGTTTAAAATGTTATTATTCATGTTCTCAAAGCTTATTGGCCTGGAGAAATGTTCCTGCTGACATGTGCAGCTCTCAAGAGCACAAACAACTCGACAGTTGCCACTTTGTGTGACACCTGCATGAAGTTACTGTGGCCAGATGATATGAACAGTGACAAAATTTTACTACTGTGAGTTGCATCCAAAAAGTAAGTTTCTCTATTTTTTTGGGACAAAGACAGCATAGTTACATGAAAAGCTTTATTGACAACAGGTACAGCAATGTTTGAGCTATGTTTTCACCTAGTCACCAAAAGAATTGAGACACTTGTTGTACCATGAGATCAAGTTTTGTATTCCTGTGTTGTAGAAGTCCGCCACATGTGAACTGTACCAGCATGTGACAGTTGTCTTAACCTCTTCATCACTGACAAAACGCTGGCTCGAGGACACGAATTTTTTGAGGTGCAGGAAAAGATGGAACTCGTCACCATCGTCATAATACCCCTGCAGAAATGTTGGTGCAGCTACAAATCATTTCGTTTTGTGCTTGGGTGTCAGGTTTTTCAGTAGTCATGTGGCACACTATTTCGTAAACAGCAGGTGCTTAGTGACAATTTCATGCAAAAAGGATTGTGATGTTGTTGTTGTTGTTTTTGTGGTCTTCAGTCCTCAGACTGGTTTGATGCAGCTCTCCATGCTACTCTATCCTGTGCAAGATTCTTCATATCCCAGTACCTACTGCAACCTACATCCTTCTGAATCTGCTTGGTGTATTCATCTCTTGGTCTCCCTCTACGATTTTTACCATCTACGCTGCCCTCCAATACTAAATTGGTGATCCCTTGATGCCTCAGAACACGTCCTACCAACCAATCCCTACTTCTAGTCAAGTTGTCCCACAAACTTCTCTTCTCCCCAATCCTATTCAATACCTCCTCATTAGTTATGTGATCTACCCATCTAATCTTCAGCATTCTTCTGCAGCATCACATTTCGAATGCTTCTAATTCTCTTTTTGTACAAACTATTTATCGTCCATGTTTCACTTCCATACTTGGCTACACTCCATACAAATACTTTCAGAAATGACTTCCTGACACTTAAATCTATACCCGATGTTAACAAATTTCTCTTCTTCAGAAACGCTTTCCTTGCCATTGCCAGTCTACATTTTATATCCTCTCTACTTCGACCATCATCAGTTATTTTGCTCCCCAAATAGCAAAACTCATCTACTACTTTAAGTGTCTCATTTCCTATTCTAATTCCCTCGGCATCACCCGACTTAATTCGACTACATTCCATTATCCTCATTTTGCTTTTGTTGATGTTCATCTTATATCCTCCTTTCAAGACACTATCCATTCCGTTCAACTGCTCTTCCAAGTCCTTTGCTGTCTCTGACAGAATTACAATGTCATCGGTGAACCTCAAAGTTTTTATTTCTTCCCCATGGATTTTAATACCTACTCCGAATTTTTCTTTTGTTTCCTTCACTGCTTGCTCAATATACAGATTGAATAACATTGGGGAGAGGCTACAACCCTGTCTGACTCCCTTCCCAACCACTGCTTCCCTTTAATGCCCCTCAACTCTTATAACTGCCATTTTGTTTCTATACAAATTGTAAATAGCCTTTCGCTCCCTGTATTTTACCCCTGCCACCTTCAGAATTTGAAAGAGAGTATTCCAGTCAACATTGTCAAAAGCTTTCTCTAAGTCTACAAATGCTAGAAACGTAGGTTTGCCTTTCCTTAATGTAGCTTCTAAGATAAGTCATAGGGTCAGTATTGCCTCACGTGTTCCAATATTTCTACGGAATCCAAACTGATCTTCCCCTAGGTCAGCTTCTACTAGTTTTCCCATTCATCTGTAAAGATTTCACGATAGTGTTTTGCAGCTGTGACTTATTAAACTGATAGTTCAGTAATTTTCACATCTGTCAACACCTGCTTTCTTTGGGATTGGAATTATTAAATTCTTCTTCAAGTCTGAGGGTATTTCGCATATCTCATACATCTTGCTCACCAGATGGTAGAGTTTTGTCAGGACTGGCTCTCCCAAAGCCATCAGTAGTTCCAATGGAATGTTGTCTACTCCCGGGGCCTTGTTTCGACTTAGGTCTTTCAGTGCTCTGTCAAACTCTTCACGCAGTATCATATCTCCCATTTCATCTTCATCTACATCCTCTTCCCTTTCCATAATATTGTCCTCAAGTACATCGCCCTTGTATGGTCCCTCTATATACTCCTTCCACCTTTCTGCTTTCCCTTCTTTGCTTAGAACTGGGTTTCCATCTGAGCTCTTAATATTCATACAAGTGGTTCTCTTTTCTCCAAAGGTCTCTTTAAATTTCCTGTAGGCAGTATCTATCTATCTTACCCCTAGTGAGATAAGCCTCTACATCCTTACATTTATCCTCTAGCCATGCCTGCTTAGCCATTTTGCACTTCCTGTCGATCTCATTTTTGAGACGTTTGTATTCCTTTTTGCCTGCTTCATTTACTGCATTTTTATATTTTCTCTTTTCATCAGTTAAATTCAAAATTTCTTCTGTTACCCAAGGATTTCTACTAGCCCTCGTCTTTTTACCTACTTGATCCTCTGCTGCCTTCACTACTTCATCCCTCAAAGGTACCCATTCTTCTTCTACTGTATTTCTTTCCCCCATTCCTGTCAATTGTTTCCTTATGCTCTCCCTGAAACTCTGTACAATCTCTGGTTTAGTCAGTTTATCCAGGTCCCATCTCCTTAAAGCAGTTTCTTCAGTTTTAATCTACAGTTAATAACCAATAGATTGTGGTCAGAGTCCACATCTGCCCCTGGAAATGTCTTACAATTTAAAACCTGGTTCCTAAATCTCTGTCTTACCATTATATAATCTATCTGAAATCTGTCAGTATCTCCAGGCTTCTTCCATGTATACAACCTTCTTTTATGATTCTCGAACCAAGTGTTAGCTACAATTAAGTTGTGCTCTGTGCAAAATTCTACCAGGCAGCTTCTTCTTTCATTTCTATCCCCCAATCCATATTCGCCTACTATGTTTCCTTCTCTCCCTTTTCCTACTCTCGAATTTCAGTCACCTATGACTATTAAGTTTTCGTCTCCCTTCACTACCTGAATAATTTCTTTCATCTCATCATACATTTAATCAATTTCTTCATCATTTGCAGAGCTAGTTGGCATATAAACTTGTACTATTGTAGTAGGTGTGCACTTCATGTCTATCTTGGCCACAATAATGCATTCACTATGCTGTTTGTAGTAGCTTACCCGCACTCCAATTTTTTTATTCGATATTAAACCTACTCCTGCATTACCCCTATTTGATTTTGTATTTATAACCCTGTATTCACCGACCAAAAGTCTTGTTCCTCCCACCAGCAAACTTCACTAATTTCCACTATATCTAACTTCTACCTATCCATTTCCCTTTTTAAATTTTCTAACCTATCTGCCCGATTAAGGGATCTGACATTCCACACTCCGACCCGTAGAATGCCAGTTTTCTTTCTCCTGATAACGACGTCCTCTTGAGTAGTCCCCGCCCGGAGATCCGAATGGGGGACTATTTTACCTCCGGAATATTTTACCCAAGAGGTCGCCATCATCATTAAACATACAGTAAAGCTGCATGCCCTTGGGAAAAATTATGGCTGTAGTTTCCCCTTGCTTTCAACCGTTCGCTGTACCAGCACAGTGAGGCTGTTTTGGTTAGTGTTACAAGGCCAGATCAGTCAATCATCCAGACTGTTGCCCCTGCAACTACTGAAAAGGCTGCTGCCCCTCTTCGGGAATCATGCGTTTGTCTGGCCTCTCAGCAGATACCCCTCCATTGTGGTTGCACCTACGGTACGGCTATCTGTATCGCTGAGGCACACAAGCCTTCCCACCAACGGCAAAGTCCTGCTTCATGGGGGGAGGATCATGATATCTGCAGGAAATAGCTGCAGATCTCCATAATCATGAAGCAGCAGCTCTCCAGGATGTGCTACCACACCAGCTCAACCAGGTATTTATTGATGAGGGACGGTCACCCACTGCACTCTTCATCATGTGCACTTTGATGAGCTTCGGAGAAAAACCCTACACCAGTGATGCACCATCTCTTTGTTTATTATGTTCTGTCCATAGACCCACCTGACAAAGCTGGTGGTAAATTTTGATGGCACTATGTTTTCTGCATTAAGGAACCTTATCACAGACTGAACCTCACAGGCGATGAGAGAATGGATAAGAGACGCCATTTTGGGGCACTGCTGACACAGTACTGGCACCAGGCAGGCCTTTTCAGCCGGTATTTGATTGTTATGTCAAAGATCTGTTGTGCATCCACAATTTTCCCAGCTAAATACGTCTACCTTAAAGCAAACATCATCAGGAAACTTACTTTCTGAGTGTGCCTCACAGTAACATATGGTGTTTCATGCATAGCTAAAGCAAACAAAGTACTTCAGATTCTCTACCCCATTATGCCATATGTCACTTGCCTTGAACAAGCATTACACAAAGCTCCAGAAGAGGTGCAATCAAATTACCATGATGTGTCCGCCCCAGTAGCTGAGTGGTCAGCGTGACGGATTGCCGTCCTCTGGGCCCGGGTTCGATTCCCGGCTGGGTCGGAGATTTTCTCCGCTCAGGGACTGGGTGTTGTGTTGTGTTCATCATCATTTCATCCCCATCCGGCGTGCAGGTCGCCCAATGTGGCGCCGACTGTAATAAGACCTGCGATATGGCGGCCGGACCTGCCCCGCGAGGGGCCTCCCGGCCAATGACGCCAAACGCTCATTTCCATTTCATTTCCATTACCATGATGTGAACAAATTACTTTCCTGTGGCAAGAAAATCTATGTGAAAGCTGCAGAAATTCAAGGAACAGGCTTCACTGCACCTCTTCCCTGAGCCTGATCATGCAAGAAGGGGTTCATGGCTTAGCACTGCTGAGTATTATTGCACCATCTACATGAGAATAAAGACAGCCTATTGTGAACTTGATAGTGATGAATCAAGTGCTGCTAAAAATGTGAAAGAGGTCTTTACAGATACCTTATCTGGAAACTTTGGCATAGCTCAACACCAACTTTTCAGCAGTATCAAATCCATCACATGACTGGAAGCTGCTGATACTCAACTGTGAGATTCCTTGGATATTGTGCAACATGTGCAGAATGAGTTGGGTTGAGCTCATGGTCATGTGGCTGACAAAATGAGCAATAAATTACAAAGTGCTCTCCAGCACACTCGTGGATTTTCTACAATATGCAAAGCTAGTAACAGTCTTTCTGGAAATGCCACAGCATTTGAAGATAATGAACCAACAATGGCTTGCAGTGACCAAGCTGTCTCTAAATATGCTCCTATGATAAGCGAGGAGCTTTTCCAGGCACAATACTATCCTCAGTGGCAACCATAGATCTTTGAAAACGGAAAACCTGAAAATGGACTTTGTGATCATTGCAACTCTGCAGAAACTGAAGACTGACAGGATGTGTTAACTAATTAAGGAATACTTTAGACTAGTGGTATGTAGTAGTAAAGATACAGTTTTATGAGTTGGATAAGTGTTATTGTTTTCATTGTACATTTTTTTCAAAAATATGTAGACATTCCAAAAATAAGTAGTAGTTAATTTCAAACAATTTTAGAACATTAAAACCTGGGTGCTATATATTGTAATTGCCAATGATAACTTTATTGGGAATTGGAGTGGCTTAAAATGAATGGATAATAAATCAGGTGGGATCATTGGTATACAGGACATGAGAATGAGAGACCTCTCCTGCTCATAGATCCATGAGGATAGTAGCTTTAATACAGTATTTTGCCTAGTTCTAATCTGAGAACAGGTAGAATAACAAAGTTTTGTAAGATTCAGATTTCATAGTAGTATTTAAACCATAAGCCTGCAAGGAAGAAAACAAAACAGCACACTGTTGTGTACACAATTTTTGTTTAAAATTACATATGAGGAGAGAATAGATATGGATGAATCAATTTGCCAAATGGTTTAATCTGCTGTCTTACTTGAAACCCACTGAATGAAAGAAAATGAAACTGTATATTCTCACAGCACAGCATAGCACAGAATTTCCTTTCTCACAGTCAGTTTTAACAGAAAACCTGTCCATTTCTGTTTAAGTATTTGGACAGCACTGGATATGTCATGGTAGCCTGGTTGTGTGGTAAACATGTTTATCTGATTTGAACCTGGTAGAGGTCTACATGTTTGGTCATGTGAAATCTTTGGATTATAAGACACCTGCAGCATCTGAGGAACATACTGGTCCATGTTTTGGATGTGATGGATGCTGATGGACCAGGAATTGGTGGTTGTGTGCGCTGTAACTTGGTACAGAGGTACTGTATCAGTCTTGATGTTGGTGGGGTGTCATATTGAACCCTACATTTAAGTGGATCCAGATGACAAGCAGCAGGAGTTAGAGAGCAATATGTGTTGGGGTATTTTGCATGTAATGGGAAAACAGTATGTTTTCAGACATGAGTTCCTATGCTAAACTTAACTGTCTTGGTCCCCACTAAAACTCTATAAGGGAAAGTTAGTTACAGCCTATATGGTCTATGTTTCACCTGAATGTTTATTAGTAGTATTATTTTAAGTAAATCAGCCAAGTAATTTTTGGTAAAAACACTAAATAGCAACTTAGTATAGATTTATGCAACCATATTGTAAATATGTGGCAGTTAGAACAATGTATAAATGCCTGTATTCATCCATTGCCAAAGTCTACAACAGTGGACCCTATAAGCAGAGAATTTGTAGCAGCAGGATATAGGGCCCGTACTGATAGACACCCAAGTATGTTGTTGCTCCTAAAGTGTTAAGCACAATTCAGGTCAAATTCAAGGCCTATAGAAACCAATTATTTCCAAAATATTATAGGTCAGAATGATTACAAAGTATATAATAAATTTTAGCACATGGAGTGCTACTGAGCACTACTCAGAATTGCCTCGCGGGAGCACTACTGTTGCCCTGATGCCAGAATGGATTGATGAGTAAGATGAGTAATCCCCACTTCACCAGCTTGCAGGCAAAAGCATAAGCCCCATGCACCCACAAGATGTCATTTAAGTCCACTTGTGGTCCACATGCATGCATAAAAAATGCACCAGTCTGCAGCCCAATGGCCACTAGTCCCACCCACTGCCCCACTGCCACCACTGCTGTCGCTGTCACATTCACTACTATCACAGCCATGGAAGCTACGTAACCCAGCTCAGCCCACAGAGCTGAGGGCACCATTTCCTTCCTCTGGCAGCAGTCAGTACAGTGGAAAATCGATTATCCTGACCTCAGTTATATGGATTCATGATTATCTGGATTGTCAACCATGAGTAAATCTCTTTGTAGTCTAGTCAGTGTGTGGATGGACATATGATGCTGGCACTACCTGGCCCCACCCCGTGCTATCTCTACCCAATGTGATTCATTATTGTTTGAGTTAAACAGTTGCCAGTTGCTGTGCCATTTTGTGTCTGTGCTTAAAAATTTCAAAGCACAAGAGGGTCATGTATGGTGTAGGTACTTCTGCAATAAGCAGTCTGAAGAAGACTATATATACACACACACACACACACACACACACACACACACACACACACACACACACATATATATATATATATATATATATATATATATATATATATATATATATATATATATATATATATAAAAAAAACAGTGAATAATTCATCCATCCAGTCATGTGAGACCTCTCAATGTGTAAACACACCGAGTTGCATGGCAGCTCTCCTACCTGTAGTGCAGCCCTCATGTGAGGAGATGCTACCCAATGTGAAATTCATGATGTTTAATGTGACTTATGATCTTAACATCAGTGGCATCAAACACATCATTGTGGGAGTGATGTCAGATCATGAGTTCTATGTTCTATCCAGTAGTGGTTTTTGAAAATCTATGATATAGTGCTACCAGAGTCATGTTATCTGCAGATGAGTGGATACACCTCTGCAGTACATCAATTCAAATCTCTACTTTGTTCCATGGAAATGCTCACTACCCAGTAGTGATACTGGTTGATTATAAACTCTCTGCAGGAGATTTCCCATGATTAAAATACATGCATATACAAGGGGACACTTTTAAGAATCTAATGTATACCAGTTACACAATCCAGCATGCTCTGCACTGTTGACTAAGCCGGTAATCATAGGATTAGCATTAAAACTCCTCATCCATCAGAAGAAACCATTGCTTAACTTTACAATTCACACTGTGCATCAATGCAAATCAGTATGAATGAACAAACTGTGGCAGTTTTAGGTACAGAACTGTACTCATATTTAAGTATGTTCATATATCCTGCTATATTGAAATGTGTGTGTAATAAAACAGTAAGAGCTCTATGTGTGTTCACTATAAAATTGTCTGTATGCTAAAGTAAACACATTGTCATCATCATGGCCAAGTGGACAAAACATCTTCATCACAAGAGTCAAATTGTAAACAACTGGTCCTGCAGTGATACTGAGAACTAGGAGGAGGAGAAGAAGAAGAAGAAGAAGAAGAAGAAGAATTGATTATGGCTCCCAATAATTTACATGCTTTACTTGGTAGCCCATCTGACTGTAAGGAGACCAATGCTGTCATCTTATCATTAACAAATTTTAAGGGGCTCCACTTTGTACAAGTTTAGATATTCTTAGAAACATTACTTCAGTCCTAATACCAGCTAATACAGGAGATTCTGCATGGTATATGGAGTAACCCATCAGACACTCAGCAAAAGCAGTGATATCTCACCTTCTAAGAAAGTAAAAACCAACAGTGTTTTCATATTTGATGATATAGTGGAAAACGAGGATCAAATACAGAAATATTTTTGTTTAGGCTCGCAAATGAAGGTGAATGTCCTTTATTTGAGCCACACACATTCCATGATTCTGAAGCAATTTGTGAGGAATAATGTGAATCTCATTATCACTTTCAAACAGCATAGTATGAATTTAAAATACATTTATGAAGCACATGTAGGAACTGACATGACATTCAATGAATTTATTTCCAAATGTGAAAATTACAGAACCAGATGCATTATGGCTTCTGGTCATTGACAAAACAAGAAAATTGAATGATGGGCGATATGGATAAAACTTCTCTTTAAAAACGGTCTACCAATATACAACTGTGTCAGTATATTGTACGCTATGGACAAATTCACACAACTACAGTATACTCATTTCAAGAGTATTGCACACAGACACGAGCTGATAAAATAATTGGCACAACTGATGAAAGATTAATGGAATTGGATAGCATTATGAAGGCAGCAGCTACAAAAGGTTGGATGTATAAATGTATAAATCCAAGGTGGAGACTTAAAACTGGTGAGGCCCATGGAATTGAAAGAACATTAGAAAATATCAAAAAACCTCCTGTAAATAGAGCAAAAATAAAAAAAGTTGATGAGAAAACAATGAAATCCTCCCAACATTAACTCATGTAATAAACACAAAGATTGATGTGACTGAGAAAACCCTACATAAGACCACATGAGATGAATAGTATCATGACTTTGGTTCACTATACATCAGCATGTTGACAACACGCAAAATCAAAGAGGTAAGGAAGGCTATTTGTCAAAAATTATGGCTGCTAAAGTTAGGACACCTGGAGTGAGATCATTCTCTGTCTGAAACATTTAGACTGGTAACAGGAGGTATTGATCAGCTCACACACATGACATATGGAGATGGAAGAGGAGGATGAGAACAAGAAGAAGGGGAAGAAGGATATTGTTGTGGGTTGGCAGGAGAGCCAACACCGGTTTACTAGAGGAAGCCGAAAGGCACGCATTTTAGCTCACGCAGGCTGGCGTGAGGTCTGGAACAGGACAAGGAAATTAGAATTTAGAAAAACGGACGTAGCTGGTGGAATACTTAACTTTAATCCATAAATGGTGAACGGTACATTATTACAGTATCAATAGTAACTGGTAATGGCGCCTTGCTATGTCGTAGCAAATGACGTAGCTGAGGGCTCTGCTAACTATCGTCTCGGCAAAATGAGAGCGTATTTTGTCAGTGAACCATCGCTAGCAAAGTCAGTTGTACAACTGGGGCGAGTGCTAGAAAGTCTCTCTAGACCTGCCGTGTGGCGGCACTCGGTCTGCAATCACTGATAGTTGTGACACGCGGGTCCGACGTATACTAACGGACCGCGGCCGATTTAAAGGCTACCACCTAGCAAGTGTGGTGTCTGGCGGTGACACCACAGATATATTATTACTGACACATAAAGGTGATACTTCACAACTGAGACATTTCATGATGACTCCTAAAAGAATAAATGTTGTAGTGGACACAATGAGTGTGAACATTGGTGTTTAAGGACGTAGCATTTATCACATTCACTGATGCTGGGCTTGTATTAATGACATTTTCCCCAACTTGGAAAACAATGACATGGTTTGATGATGGACTGGCATGCAAAGGTATGGTGATATCTCTTTGAAACTCTAATCACACAGAAAGCATTGCTCACGTCAAGGAATATGAGAAAGTGTCATGGTTGCATGAAACCTTTAAGAATATGGCTATCTGGAGTACATATGGATGTACAAGGTGATTAGAATTAAAGTTAAACTTTCAAAATGGTGTAGAAATGACACCACTGGTCAGAATGACATCAAATTACAATAGAATATTATCAGAGAAGGGGGAAAATGTATGGCAGAAAAAAAAAACAATGGGAAAATTGATCAATAGATGGCGCTGTATTTGTCAGAATAAGTAAATGAAAACACCTGTCATGAATATGACCCATTGAAGTTGGTATAAACATGCCAGGTACAGGGCTTTTCCTCCTTTCACATCTGCAATGTTCGCCATGAGTGTCTCAATGCAGGATCACGCTCTGCTTGTAAAGCTAGATAAGAAGAATGATGACTGTGCACATGTCACTCTGGAGAAGTTCCATGGCTGTTGCACTTGGTTGGTCAATACAAGGATGGTTAATGTTGTTTGTGGATGAGACACTGCAGTTGTCATCTGATGATGTCTCATATGTGCTCAATTGGAGACAGATCAGATGGTTGAGCAGGCCATCGCAACATGCAACATGTCAACACTCTGTAGAGCATGTTAGAGTACAACAGAGGTATGCTATCTCATTAAAAAAAACTCATGGAATGTTGTTCATGGATGGCAGCACAACAGGTTGAATCACCAGACTGACATACACATTTTCAGTAAGCAGGCGTGGGATAAGCATACTGTCATACAGAATCTTAACCCAGACCATAAATCCAGGTGTAAGTCCAGGTTGGTTCCAAGTCTTCAACTTGCCCCCTTCTAACCAAAACATGGGCATCACTGGTACTGAGACAGAACCAGATTTCATCAGAAAACACAGCAGACCTCCACACTGCCCTCCACTGGGATCTGTTCTTGAAGTAACCAATATGTGACAGTTCATTGTGTCACTGTGAAGCCAACTGCTGATCAAACTGCTGCTGCAGGTGCAGTATGATGTGCCAGAAACATATGCCAAACATGATGGTCTTCCCTCTTTTCTGTGCCACGTGGCCATCTGGAGCCCAGTGTTCTTGCAACAGTACATTCTCATGATCACTGCTGCCAGCAGTCATATGCATTGACTACCTTCCTATATTGTCTTCATGTCTTCCACAGTATCACAGAAAGAACATTCAGATTTTCATAGCCCCATTACACAACCTCATTCAAACTCAGCAAGGTGTTGATAATGGTGTCTTTGTCACCTTAAAAGCATTCTAGACTGACATCAACTAACTGCATCTAATCTCAAAGCTAACTAACACTCAAAACAGTTACAGCATATATTTAAAGCAAATCTGATTTGTTTCCTCATAGTGACACTACTGGTACCACTCTTATGTGAAAGGTGCAAAAAGTGAATAGATATCACCTTTCAGATGTAGAAACATGCCTACTAACTCTATGTTGCACAACTCCTTCTTGGTGCGGTGATTTTTTCCCCATCAGTGTGCATATATACAAACAGAGATACAGCAGATAGAACCATTATGTTTCCCATTGGTTATTTACATATTTTTTCTACAGTTCAATTTTTTTCTACGTGCAATACACAGGAAGTGAGACTAACTGGTAGAACTTGCACCAGGGGAAGAGAAAACCACACACACACAGTCACACAGATATGTATGCAGTGCACAATATATACACATATGTAAGTAATTTAAGTCATATCTACAGAACAGGAAGCAAAAAGTTTCTTTATATGGTTTAAGTGATTTAAGGAAGTTTCCCACTTCATTTAACTGGGATGAAATTACAGTAGGTGTTACACAGGGTTTGATCATGGGTCCCCTTCTGTTCTTGATATACACTCCTGGAAATTGAAATAAGAACACCGTGAATTCATTGTCCCAGGAAGGGGAAACTTTATTGACACATTCCTGGGGTCAGATACATCACATGATCACACTGACAGAACCACAGGCACATAGACACAGGCAACAGAGCATGCACAATGTCGGCACTAGTACAGTGTATATCCACCTTTCGCAGCAATGCAGGCTGCTATTCTCCCATGGAGACGATCGTAGAGATGCTGGATGTAGTCCTGTGGAACGGCTTGCCATGCCATTTCCACCTGGTGCCTCAGTTGGACCAGCGTTCGTGCTGGACGTGCAGACCGCGTGAGACGACGCTTCATCCAGTCCCAAACATGCTCAATGGGGGACAGATCCGGAGATCTTGCTGGCCAGGGTAGTTGACATACACCTTCTAGAGCACGTTGGGTGACACGGGATACATGCGGACGTGCATTGTCCTGTTGGAACAGCAAGTTCCCTTGCCGATCTAGGAATGGTAGAACGATGGGTTCGATGACGGTTTGGATGTACCGTGCACTATTCAGTGTCCCCTCGACGATCACCAGTGGTGTACGGCCAGTGTAGGAGATCGCTCCCCACACCATGATGCCGGGTGTTGGCCCTGTGTGCCTCGGTCGTATGCAGTCCTGATTGTGGCGCTCACCTGCATGGCGCCAAACACGCATACGACCATCATTGGCACCAAGGCAGAAGCGACTCTCATCGCTGAAGACGACACGTCTCCATTCGTCCCTCCATTCACGCCTGTCGCGACACCACTGGAGGCGGGCTGCACGATGTTGGGGCGTGAGCGGAAGACGGCCTAACAGTGTGCGGGACCGTAGCCCAGCTTCATGGAGACGGTTGCGAATGGTCCTCGCCGATACCCCAGGAGCAACAGTGTCCCTAATTTGCTGGGAAGTGGCGGTGCGGTCCCCTACGGCACTGCGTAGGATCCTACGGTCTTGGCGTGCATCCGTGCGTCGCTGCGGTCCGATCCCAGGTCGACGGGCACGTGCACCTTCCGCCGACCACTGGCGACAACATCGATGTACTGTGGAGACCTCACGCCCCACGTGTTGAGTAATTCGGCGGTACGTCCACCCGGCCTCCCGCATGCCCACTATACGCCCTCGCTCAAAGTCCGTCATTTGCACATACGGTTCACGTTCACGCTGTCGCGGCATGCTACCAGTGTTAAAGACTGCGATGGAGCTCCGTATGCCACGGCAAACTGGCTGACACTGACGGCGGCGGTGCACAAATGCTGCGCAGCTAGCGCCATTCGACGGCCAACACTGCGGTTCCTGGTGTGTCCGCTGTGCCGTGCGTGTGATCATTGCTTGTACAGCCCTCTCGCAGTGTCCGGAGCAAGTATGGTGGGTCTGACACACCGGTGTCAATGTGTTCTTTTTTCCATTTCCAGGAGTGTATGTGAATGACCTCCCTTGTTATCTGAAACAAGAAGCTAGACTGACACTGTTTGCTGATAACACAAGCATAATTATTAATCCAGTGAAAGAAACTACAATAGAAAATGATACAAATACTGTCCTTGGAAAAATTATTGATTGGTTTTCTGTGAATGGGCTTGCTCTGATCTTCGGAAAAAAAGGGTAGAGCATACTAAGTTTTAGGGTGTACATATAGATGAGAATCTTAATTTGAAAATTCATATTCTGGATCTCCTAAAGTGACTAGGTTCAGAAATTTTTGCAATCAGAATTATTGCCAATTTTGAGAATACAGAAATTAGTAAGCTAACATACTTTGCATATTTTCATTCTCTGATGTCATAGGGAATAATATTTTGTGGTAACTAAATACTTAGGCAAAAAGTATTCACTGCTCTAACAAAAGTGGTTAGAATAATATGTGGGGCTCATAGTCGCATATCTTGGAGGCATCTGTTTAGAAGCTTAGGAATTCTTACAACAGTCTCACAGTATATTTACTCAGTAATGAAATCTGTTCCCAACAATGTGGACCAGTGTAAAAATGACGGTGACATTCATGATTATAATAACAGAAGAAAGAAAAACTTACATTGTCCTCTGCTTAACCTATCTTTGGCACAAAATGGGGTAAAATATACTGCTGTAAAACTTTTCAATAAATTACCAGATGAAATCAAATGTCTGACAGACAACAATAATAGTTTCAAAAATAAATTGAAATCATATCTCCTTGACACTCTTTCTATACCATAGATGAATTCTTGAACAGAAATAAATAAATCTATAGGTATAATACACGCAATTTGTGTCATTTAAGGGAATGGGGTAGGTAATAAAAATTTTAAGGTTTTTTTTTTTTTTTAAAACATTATTCATGTGTGCATTTCTTAAGCAGTTAGCATGCTCCACATCTTGACGGTCACCATGAGATTGATCAGTGGAACACATAATTAACCGACAAATTAACTAATTAACTAACTATCCACTCTGTGTACACTCTGGTGTCATATAGAATAAAAATCTAAAATTGTACCTCCCATCCTTGACAAACTGCATAGGCAGCACAAATACTAACCTGCAAAAAATGTAAGTTGTTAGAGGAGTTGAATAAATACAAAATTCTTGTTAAAAGAAAATATCATTTATTGGTAATCCAAGTTAAAAGTATTTGCACATTATCTGAAACACATGCAAAACCATTTTTTTGTCTTCATGACCAAACATTTGCTTGAGTCATCAATGAGATGTACAGAGTGATTATAATTAAAGTTAAACTTTCAAACCGCTGTAGAAATAACAGCACTGGTCAGAATGACGTCAAATTGCAGCGGAATATTATTGGAGAAGGGGGAAAACATATGGCACAAGAAAAATAAATAGTTACAAAATGTAGCAGTAGATGGCACTGTAATCATCATTATTTAATAGTGGTCAACTACAAATGACAAATGAACCATACAGCAATGCCAAAAGTATATGTTTGATGTTAAACAAACTGTACTACTCAGTGTGCATGGGTGTACAGGTGTGATAATGTTAGTTATGTGTGCCCATCCACCATAGCAAGGTCACATCACATTGGACAGGAAAAATCAGGTTCAGTTGTCCTCAGGCCAAAAACCACATAAAAAGCATCAAAAACATCAAATCGGATTGTTAATTTCCACATGACTGGCACAAAACATGTTCAATATGCTGTACACCATTTTCTGCAACAAATTGAAGTCAAGAAACAACATGTTCCACAACTAATTGAAGTGTTTCTTGGGTCAAATTCAGAATGTGTTGCACAATGCGTGTCTTCAATGCAGCTGAGTTTGCAATCAGAACACTGAATACAACATTTTTCAGATAGCCCCACAGATAGAAGTCACATGGAATAAGATCAGGTGATTGGGACGGCCAGGCTGTAGGAAATTGGTGGCAGAAAATTCTAGCATTTCCGAAATGACACTTCAGCAGCTGCTTAACTGGATTTGTAATGTGTGGAGGTGGGCCACCTTGCATAAAAATGATCCCATCCACACATCCTCACTGTTGGAGAGCTGAAATGACGTGATTGCCAAAAGATACTCATAGTGCTTACCAGTGATGGTAACAGGACGGGAAGCACTTGTCTCTTCAAAGAAATATGGCCCTCTGCTAAATGATGCCATAAACCCACACCACACTGACCTTTTCACAGGAGAAGCGGTACTGGTAGATTTGTGTATGGGTTTTCCATTGCCCATATTTGACAATTCTGTGTATTGACACATCCTGTCAGATGGAAGTGGGCTTCGTCTGTCCACTAAATCTTCCGTGGCCAATCATTGTCCACTTCCATGTGAGCAAGAAATTCTAAGGCCAATGCTCTTGCCAGCAGGTCAACAGGAAGCACCTCATGCACATGGGTAATTTTGAATGGATAGCAAAGAAGAATGTTTCATAGGACTTTATGCACCATGCTCACGGGTATGTCCAGTGTTTGGGCACTTCTTCGTGCACTACACGTTTGCACACCACCACTCGTCTCCTCCTGCATTGCTGTGGCCATTGCTTCTACTGATGTTGAATGAGTTTGTTTCCTCCCTCTGCCAGGTTGCACACCAAAAAAACATGTCTTTTTGGATTTCCAAATCATTTTCTCCAGACCCATGGCAGTCATCAGACAACACCTTTTTTCAAACCACCACTGTTTGCGACATCAATGGTGTCAAGCAAGAGCTCAGTGGAGGGCAGTGTGGTGGTCTGCTGTGTTTTCTGATGAAAGCTGGTTCTGTCTCAGTACCAGTGATGGCCATGTTTTGGTTAGAAGGGGGCAAGTTTAAGGCTTGCAACCAACCTGTCTGTGGGTTTGACACCCTTGACCTATACCTGGATTTATGGTCTGGGCTAAGATTTTGTATGACACCAGGAGCACCCTCATCCTGTGCATCCTTAACGAAAATTTGTATGTCACTCTGGTGATTCATCCTGTTGTGCTGCCATTCATGAACAACATTCCATGGGGTGTTTTCCAATGGGATAACATACCTCTGTTGTAACCCAACATGCTCTACAGAATGTTACCATGTTGCCATGGACAGCTCAACCACCTGATCTGTCTCTGATCAAGCTCATATGAGACATCATCAGATGACAACTGCAGTGTCTCATCCACAAACAACATTCACCATCCTTGTATTGACTGACCAAGTGCAACAGGCATGGAACTCCATCCTGCAAATTGACATCTGGCACCTGTACTGCACAATGCATGCATGTTTACATGCTTGCACTCAATGTTCTAGCAGTTACACTTGTTATTAATGATGTAGCAGCATTACACATTTGTAATGGCTTATCTCACACTTCCATTAACCAATGGTCTTGCAATGACAATTGCTTAAATATGTTACCTAGACAAATGTATTCCTGAAATTTAATTACTCTGCATCAGTAATTTTTTGGTGTTTAAATTTTTTGCATCAGTGTATATAGATTTTTCTAGTGAAGTGTAAAAATAATGTATTGTAACGTAACTGAAAAAACTCTTCAGTAAAAATTCATTATTTATAAACCAGAATTTTCATTATATGCCATTTATTATTTACTAAGAAAGATCACTGAACCTTTCACTATGGGAGTGCAAATGACTAACTGCTGTAGAGAGAGAGGGAGCAGGATGAGAGGAGTGGCTGGGAAAACATTGTTGTTTATAATAAACCTAACATTAATTTGTTATTGTTATTTTATGTAAAGAAATGCTCTGCACCCTGATCCCAAACAAACATGAGCTTCTCACTACATGGTACAGAGCACAAATGTCCACTTCAATAATAAAAAAGGAGGGAGGGGAGGGCGAACTTGATTCAGTTGGTCCAAGGGAGACATGACATTGCTCTAGATCCTTACCTTTTTCAGAACTCTCACTGTGGTGTGGTGACCATGCCACACATTGGGGAAGACTGTGGTTCTCATAAGCCCACTGTGGTTCAGTGACCTGTATTCACAGTTCCCCAAAACAGCGGCGGCATCATATCATAGGTTACATCATGCCATTGCTGGGAAGCAGATGAAAGTGAAGACAGAAAGCTCTGTTGCCTCATGATACCAAAAGTGACCTTGATTTTGTTTCTTGTACTAGCCCTGCATCACAATGACCTTGACCTGGTTCTCACACTGGCTCTTCATCTCAGTGCCACTGAATTTGGTTCTCATTCTCTTGTTATTATAGTGTTTAGGTGTGTCTCTTCATGATGATCTGAAGGCGAGTCTTGTATCTGGTATGTACCGCAGCTGGTGAGGCTGTCCAGTAATATAGAATATAATGTCCTCTAGAATGAATGATTTGTGGACTACTACAGAGTGCAGAAAATTCCCCATTAGCCAATGTAACTAGTGTGTTTTGCACTTGGGTAATGGTTCCAGATCAGACAGAGGGTGTCATTCATTGTTGTGGTGATCACAATGATTCTTTTCTTGAAGGCTAGCTTTTCCCTGGACGAATTCTAGATTCAGATTTTCTCATCACTAAGCAGTAAAAGTGTTCCACAGATTCAATCATCTGGCAGTGAAGACAATGAGCTTGCAGCTTTATTTTATGGAGGGGTGGTCTAATTGATGACATACCAAGTAGCCCTTACTCTGCTAGGTAGGATACCATTGGAGACATCATTCCAAATATTTTTCCAGTTCTTTCTGGAATACTTCATCTCAAGGGGTTTTTGCAAATGCTGTGTTGTGGGTGATTCATAGATCTTCTTGGTGGTAGTTTGCTTTGGGTCAAGATGAATGTAACTAAAGTCTGTAAAATATTTGTGTACATAGTCTTGTCTCTGCATTTATATGGCCAAAATTTCACGGTGCAATTCTGTCCACAGGTCTCAAAGTTTCCAATATGTATTGTGTTATCCCTTGCTTGTTTACTTCCATTATTTTTGGGATCCAGTTTAGGAACATGGCATTACTGTGTGTCTGGATGCATTTGAGGTCCAAGCTATCCCCATTCCTTTGCAGCATTGCCATCTTGAAGCAAACTTTGAAAATGTTTCCTTCCCACATGTACCACCACACATCCATCAATATTTTGTATGCTATATTTGATGGTATTAATACTACAGTTACTGTATTATTGAAATTACTTAACACTTAAGAGCCGGCCGTGGTGGCCGTGCGGTTCTGGCGCTGCAGTCTGGAACCGCAGGACTGCTACGGTCGCAGGTTCGAATCCTGCCTCGGGCATGGGTGTGTGTGATGTCCTTCGGTTAGTTAGGTTTAAGTAGTTCTAAGTTCTAGGGGACTTATGACCTAAGATGTTGAGTCCCATAGTGCTCAGAGCCATTTGAACCATTTGAACACTTAAGAAGTAATAAACAGTACTTTTTAAAGATGATCTAAAGCTCAAATGTTGTTTTCCAGGAGCTTGCTACAAATGGCATATAGCTTCTTTAACCAATTCACATGGATTTTGACTAACTATGTTTCTAGTTGAAATCTTCCTGCCATTACCTCTAGTCACATCTACATTGCTGCTGTATGGGTCCATATGTGTGAAAGATTTTTGAAGATTAAGTTTTGCACCATAACAACTAGTACATTCTGGCAGTATTCATCTGAATTCATTCATTTCCTCAGTTGTATTTAGAGTAACACTTACATTGTCTGAATAAGCATGGCACAGTTATGACATTAAATAGGCCCTACTTGTAGCCCCTTTAATACCATACATTGATTCCAAAGTAATGATTTCACAATGTTGGCACATAAGGTCACTGGCAGAAGAAGTCCATACTGAACTGATTGACTGATCTGCACAGGCCCATTTAACTGACCATTAATCTTGATCCTTGAAGAGGTTCCACTAATACATTTTCAAATTATCTGTACAAATTTTTCATCAAAACCCATTTTCCTCACAATTCTAGGTAGAAGGTATGACTTATTTTGTCAAATGCTTTATTAAAACTCAAAAGCACTAATGGGAGCTGGCACTTATGTATGTATGTTAAATCAATAATATCTCTACATTCGCACAGAGTATCAAACATTGATTGTCCTATTTGGGCACTAGATTTAGATATAATTAATTTGTAGGAGTAGCTATAATCTGATATTTATTATGTATGTGAAAATTTCAAATTTGGCATTTGGAAGTGTTGTTGTTGTTGTTGTCTTCAGTCCTGAGACTGGTTTGATGCAGCTCTCCATGCTACTCTATCCTGTGCAAGCTTCTTCATCTCCCAGTACTTACTGCAACCTACATCCTTCTGAATACGCTTAGTGTATTCATCTCTTGGTCTCCCTCTACGATTTTTACCCTCCACGCTGCCCTCCAATGCTAAATTTGTGATCCCTTGATGCCTCAGAACATATCCTACCACCCGTCCCTTCTTACAGTCAAGTTGTGACACAAACATCTCTTCTCTTCAGTTCTATTCAATACCTCCTCATTAGTTATGTGATCTACCCATCTAATCTTCAGCATTCTTCTGTAGCACCACATTTTGAAAGCTTCTATTCTCTTCTTGTCTAAACTATTTATCGTCCATGTTTCACTTCGATACATGGCTACACTCCATACAAATACTTTCAGAAACGACTTCCTGACACTTAAATCTATACTCGATGTTAACAAATTTCTCTTCTTCAGAAACGCTTTCCTTGCCATTGCCAGTCTACATTTTATATCCTCTCTGCTTCGACCATCATCAGTTATTTTGTTCCCCAAATAGCAAAACTCATCTACTACTTTAAGTGTCTCATTTCCTAATCTAATTCTCTCAGCATCACCCGATTTAATTCATCTACATTCCATTATCCTCGTTTTGCTTTTGTTGATGTTCATCTTATACCCTCCTTTCATGAGACTATCAATTCCGTTCAACTGCACTTCCAGGTCCTTTGCCGTGTCTGACAGAATTACAATGTCATCGGCGAACCTCAAAGTTTTTATTTCTTCTCCATGGATCTTAATACCTACTCTGAATTTTTCTTTTGTTTCCTTCACTGCTTGCTAAATATACAGATTAAATAACATCGGGGATAGGTTACAACCCTGTCTCACTCCCTTCCCAACCCATGCTTCCCTTTCATGCCCCTCGACTCTTATAACTGCCATCTGGTTTCTGTAAAAATTGTAAATAGCCTTTCGCTCCCTGTATTTTACCCCTGCCACCTTCAGAATTTGAAAGAGCATATTCCAGTCAACATTGCTGAAAGCTTTCTCTTAAGTCTACAAATGCTAGAAACAAAGGTTTGCCTTTCATTAACGTATCTTCTAAGATAAGTCGTAGGGTCAGTATTGCCTCACGTGTTCCAACATTTCTACAGAATCCAAACTGATCTTCCCCGAGGTCGGCTTCTATCAGTTTTTCCATTCATCTGTAAAGAATTCGTGTTATTATTTTGCAGCTGTGACTTATTAAACTGATAGTTCGATAATTTTCACATCTGTCAACACCTGCTTTCTTTGGTATTGGAATTATTATATTCTTCTTGAAGTCTGAGGGTATTTCGCCTGTCTCATACATCTTGTCCAGTTTATATTTAATATTTTACTTGTCAGTGCTGCCATACAAGTCATGTTTCTGTCACTGTGCTGTGGCCCCCCAGGGGGCTCACCACTCTTTGGTTGGTTTGTGCTTGGCTACCATGGGGCCATAGCCTTTACATCATTTTTTTCCCTTGTGTGCTGCATGTCTATCCTCTTGCTATTGTTTTTCCCCTCCCTTGGGGAACATGCCTAGGATGCTATTGGGAATGTTCTGCATTGTCTGTCGCTGACAACAGAACAGTCTCATTTTTATTTTTTACTCTTTTTTCGTTTCTTTGTTTCCCTTCCTCCACTTCAGCGTTAGAGATTCCTCTTTTTCTTCTTCCTCCCAGTGTGCTCCTGAAGACCAGCCCATGCATCTGATGCATAACAAGTGACTGAGTAATGTGTAATTCCCAGCCCCGGGTTAACAGGTAAAGTTTGCACATACCCGCTGGTACCGGCCAGGCCCAGGGAGGGGTGATTGCCTGAGCTGCAGCCTTCTGAAATTGCTGACTGGTCCCTCTGTCAGTTGTTTGGGAGGTGTGAGCTGAGGTGTGGTGTCACTGCCAGACACCACACTTGCTAGGTGGTAGCCTTTTAAATCGGCCACGGTCCGCTAGTATACGACGGACCCACGTGTCGCCACTGTCAGTAATTGCAGACCGAGCGCCACCACACGGCAGGTCTAGAGAGACTTACTAGCACTCGCCCCAGTTGTACAGCCGACTTTGCTAGTGACACCACACTGACAAATACGCTCTCATTTGCCGAGACGATAGTTAGCATAGCCTTCAGCTACATTTGCTACGACCTAGCAAGATGCCGTATTCAATTGCTAATTAATATTATGAAGCATGTATCATCAAGAGCGATGTTCTACAATTATGGATTAAAGTTAAGTATTCCAGAAGCTACATACTTTTCTTTATAGCATTCATTACGTATCCTGTTTCAGACCTCACGCCAGCCTGCGTGAGCTTAACGCGTGCCATTCGGCTACTTCCGAGTGGCGTGGCTGTCTTGCTACGCCACTACATGAAGTGTGAACAATCACCTAAGACAGGTGCACCCCCATGTGAAGGGAGCCCCCAGTTGAAAGGAGCATGCCATCGGAGACGCTGGCTATCAGGAGGGGAATTTTTCGGCAAAGAGTCAACCATCTTTCCAATCAACGTCTACAAAATGTAAACATAATGAGGCTAATGATTCAAAGACCATTCCCGCTACACCACAGTTCCTCATGGTCTCATGTACTGAAGATGGTCAGTCCTTTGCCACAGTAAATCCATTTATTATTCAGAAAGGTGTTGATGCAGTTGTTGTCCCTGTGAAATTCTGCTCTCATTTACGGAATGGCACTTTGCTTTTGGAAACTGCTTCTGATTCTCAAGCACAACTGCTTGCTGCCTCACTTCTCCACAGCTATCCTGTTTGTGTCGAGGTCCATAGAACTTTGATTCTTCACATGGTGTAATTTGCACCAGGCTGCTCGATGGTATAAATGAGGCTGAAATCCAATCTTACCTTTCTGATCAGGGTATTGCTGCCATCCATCGTGTAATGAAAAAGGTAGATTCTTCCTTAGTGCCCACCCACGCTCTTTTTCTCACCTTTAATAGACTGGTGGTTCTGTCCAAGATCAAAGCAGGCTATGAAATTTCACAGTCCGACTGTACATTCCAAACCTGATGCACTGCTACCAGTGTCATCATTTCAACCACACTGTAACATCTTGTCGACACCCAGACAAATGTGTAACCTGTGGTGGGGATGCACACAAGGGCAATTGTCTACCTCCTTCTCCCCACTGTATCAACTGCAATGGTGACCATGCCACCTCCTCTCGGGATTGTCCCCTTGTATCTTGATGAGCGGACTGTCCAAAAGATTTGGGTAAAGGAAAAAGTGCCTTACCCAGTAGCTTGCAAGTTACTGGCTAATCGCAAACCCTGTGTTCTCCTGTCTGGGCACCTATAGTTCTGTTCTTGTTACCCTTCACTCCATGAAGGACATGCACACATTTGACCTCAGATTCAGATCTGAGGTTGTGAAATCGCCCAGTGTGAAGGTAGCATCACCAACCCCTATCCTGCTTTGCAACAAATCATCAAACTCTCACCTCAAGGAGTGAAGCCACCAGCTTCACAACCAGTAGGCAGGAAAGGACAGAAGGAGTACTCCCATGAAGACTTCCTCCATCCCTCCAGCCAGACACTTGAGTATTCCTGTAACCGGAAAGGCTTGAAGAAGTCCACCAAAGACAAACAGTCTTCTCCTTCACCAACTCAAAGATCCTGTTCGACGGTGTCACTATGTGGTACCTTAGCCCTGCTGGCCTCTGTCTCACCAGGTTGCACCACCAACCATTTTTCAGTGTTGTACTCTACAGACCAACTGCATGAGCAAGCCGATGCTTCTGTGGACCCCATGGAGCAGGATCCTCCTGCTTCTGTGCCCTGTAGTAGCGACTCTACACCAGCTGTCACTCGGTGGCCTCTGAGTTGACAACCCTACATCTCTTTCTCCTTGTGACTGTCCTCCAATGGAACGTATGCAACCTTTGGTTCCACAAAGAGGGCTTACAGCTGCTTTTAGCATCACAGCATCTCCTTGTCCTCTCCCATCACCAACCCCCATTTCCCCCGTTTCCTGAAGGAAACGAAATGGCACCCTCACGACCGCTTTGAGCTTTCACATTACTTATTGAATCATTTTGACCTTCCCTCTGAAATCAGCATTCCATTCATGGGGGCATTATGCTGCTCATACAGGATGACATTCATAGTCAACCTATTTCCCTGACTACCCATCTTCAAGCTGTTGCAGTTCGACTTTTCCTTCCTCACCTGACTTTCTCCCTCTGTACCATTTATGTACCTCTCTCATTCAGTGTCACCAGGGTAGACTTCCTTCAGCTTATTGGGCAGCTACCTCCCCCTTTCTTGCTGCTTGGTGACTTTAACACACATCATCACCTTTGGGGTTCTCCCAGGACCTGTCAGAGAGCTGCCCTCTTCATTGGCCTTCTTAACCAACTTAACCTCTTCTGCCTTAATACTGGAGCACCCACATTCCTTTCTGACTCCTTGCACACCCATTCCCATTTGGACCTATCCTTTTGCACTGCCCAGTTTGCCCATCGTCTCGAGTGGTCCGTTTTTTCTGATACCTACTAGAGTGAGCATTTCCCGTGTGCTCTCCATTTGCTGACTCCTACCCCATCCACATGCACACCAAATTGGCAGCTTACTAAGCCTGACTGGCAGCTTTATTCCTTCCTGGCGACCTTCAAAGAACAGGATTTCCCCAGTTGTGATGACCAGGTGGACTATCTCATCAATGTTATCGTTACTGCTGCAGAATATTCCATTCCTCGCACTTCCTCTTTACCATATCATGTCACAGTCTCTTGGTGGACTGAGGCATGCCATAATGCAATTTGCATATGGGGACGAGCTCTCCACATTTTTAACCATCATCCCACAATCGCAAACTACATTAATTATAAACAGATGGGTGCAAATTGTCGTCGCATTCTTCGGGATAGCAAATGAGCTAGCTTGATTTCATTTACTAGTTTATTAAGTTTCACCCCTTCCTCTTTCATGTGGGCCACCCTCCAACAGCTCTCTGGGACCAATATCCATTCCCCCATTTCCGGTCTCACAGTGGCAGAAGATGTTATCATGGACTCTATTGCTATCTCCAACACCTTGGGCCACCATTTTGCGGAAGTTTCGAGCTCTTCCCACTATCACCCCGCCTTCCTCCATCAGAAACAGGTGGAGGTGGCTCAGGTGATGCCCTTCTCTTCTCTGGATTGTGAGTGCTACAATGCTGCTATTACTATGAAGGAGCTCAATCATGCTCTCAGTTTATCCCGATCCTCCACCCCAGGGCTGGACGCCATCCACATTTAGATGTTGCAGCACCTTTCTCTTGCGGGAAATCACTTTCTGTTTAACATGTACAACTGCATCAGGGCAGAGAGTATATTTCCCAGACACTGACATGAAGCCACTGTCATACCCATACCTAAGCTCGGTAAGGACAAAAACTTTCCTTCTAGCTGCTGCCCCATCTCTCTTACCAGTTGCATTTGCAAGGTATGATTCATGCCCAGCTGGTATGGTGGCTCGAGTCTCTCGATTTACTCACGAATGAACTGTGCAGATTTTGAGCATGGTGTTCTGCAGTTGACCATCTCGTTACTTTGTCCACCCATGCCATGAATGGTTTTCCGTGGAAATCCCAGACTGTGGCTGTGTTTTTTGATTTGGAGAAGGCCTACAACACTCGCTGGAGAACTAGTATCTTCTGTACTCTTTACATGTTGGGCTTCTGTGGCTGCCTGTCCTGTTTCCTCCAGGCATTATTGCAAGACCGAGTTTTCAATGTGCGTGTGGGTTCTGCCTTGTCAGACACCTTTATCCAGGAAAGTGGTGTGCCTCAGTGTTCTGTATTGAGCATCGTCCTCTTTGCTATCGCCATTAACCCTATACTGGCCAGTCTCCCCACAGACATCTCTGGCTCCCTTTTTGTTGATGATTTTGCCATCTATTGCAGTTCTCCATGGACCTGTCTCACTGGGTGGCATCTTCAGTAGTGTATTGATCGCATTGACAATGGCTTTTGCTTTCAGATAACAAAACTGTCTGCATGAATTTCTGGCAAAGCAAGTGGTTTCTCCCACCATCTTTCAGGACCTGTTGCCCTTCCGTTCATTGAAACTACAAAATTCCTGGGGCTCATGCTCAATAGGAGGCAGCCCGCTGTAAGCGGTTCCTCAATGCCCTTTGTGTCGCTGGCTGGAGTGGCCGAGCGGTTCTAGGTGCTACAGTCTGGAACCACATGACCGCTACGGTCGCAGGTTCGAATCCTGCCTCGGGCGTGGATGTGTGTGATGTCCTTAGGTTAGTTAGGTTTAAGTAATTCTAAGTTCTAGGGGACCGATGACCTCAGAAGTTAAGTCCCATAGTGCTCAGAGCCATTTGAACCATTTGAACCCTACGTGTCCTCAATGGTACTTCATGGGGTGCCGATCAAACCATCCTCCTCCATTTGTACTGGTCCCTTGTCCATTCGAAACTCGACTATGGGTACTTTATTTATGTGCCTGCATGGCCATCCCTCTTACACTGTCTCAACACTATCCACCATTGTGGCATCTGTTTGGCCATAGGTGTGTATTATACCAGCCTGGTTGAAAGTCTGTATGCTGAAACTGCTGAACTACCCCTGTTCTACTACTGTGACTCTCTCCTCAGCAGGTATGCATTCCGTTTGTCTGCCATGCATGGCCACCCATCCTATGCCTCCTTCTTTGATGATTCATTTGATTGTCAGTATGTGGCTCATCCTTCTTCTCTGTTACCTCCTGGAGTCTACTTTTGCACTTTTGGCACTTGCTACGGTGGCTTAACTTCACACTACCTGCACCTTTCCCAGTGGGTGTGAACCATTCACCACCTTGGGTTTGGGTGAAATGGCCCATGTTAACCTTGGCCTTCTTTCACTTCCTAAGGACACTACTCATGCCTCGGTCTATCACCTTCAGTTTCACGATCTTTGCATGGAACTTCGCGATAGTACCTTTGTATATACTGATGGCTCTTGGCCTGTCCATGGGGTCGGGTGTGCCTTCGTTATTGGCACCCACATCCTTCGATACCAGCTTCCGGCACACTGCTCAGTATTTACAGGTGAGCTCTTCACCCTGTATCAGGCCATGGAGTTCATCTGGTGACGCAACCTTTTCGATTGTGTCCTCTGCTCAGACTCACTCAGTGCCCTTCAAAGTCTATGTGCGCTGTACACCATCCATCCCTTATTTTAACTTGGCTGCATATTGGGCACTGCCTTTTTAGCCATCATCATTTGCTAAGTGGCAGTACCCCCCATTTTGACACATTGCAATCAAGATTTAAATGTCTCCCACTTCCTGATGGAATGTCCATTTTTTTAACCTTTTACATTCCCATTTGGGTTTCTGTCTGTGTTATCAGTCGTTTTAGCAAATGACACGCGGGCTGTCAACCACGTTTTACTTTTTATCCACTGAAGCAATATGGTGAAGGATATTTAAGTTTAAATTTTAGTTTTGGACCTCAGTTTCTATATGGTGTCTTTTTTTAGCCCTTTTTCCATGTGCCTGTTTTTAGCTGTCTTCTATTATGTCAATTGGGACTGATGTATAGTCGTTTTTTAACTCCTCTCTGTCTTCATGCTCTATAGTTTGACTTGGACAGTTTTTTTGCACCATAAAGCAAAACTATGATATTTTTCTGGAACACTGAATGATGCATTTTCCTTAATTCCCATTTAATGTACTGGACTCACAAAATACTCTATTCCTTGTATCGTGATTGAAATTGGAAATATTTGGCCCAAGTTTCTTCAATTTCCTGTTTGTTATCATGCAATAGTGAAGTGTTGAACTGCCAAGTACCTTGTTTGCTTCACATGTATGAAAGCTGTATGGTAGGTGACATGATCGAAAAAGTTCACATGCCAGTACTCACAATCTATTACATTAGACATAAACATTGTATTGAAGTAGATTCAATCTAGGCTGCTTGTGGAAAGTCTATTAACATATGTGTAACATTTAATGTGCAGGTCAAAGGAAGCCCAAGTGTTTACCATACTGAGTTCTTTAATTAAAATTTCCAGCTCAACAGATGCATTGAAATTTGGCACCTGTTTTTCTTTCCACAGCACACAATTAAAATCCATGCCTATTATTATGTTAAGCTGGACATTTGGTAAAAGGTTAACAATTGAATCTCTGAAAAAGTGGCTTCTACTCCATTTCCTAGATGAGCCTATTGGTGCACATGTAAATCATGTATCTGGATTGAAATCCGTCTGCTGGTTTCCAAAACATTGATACCTTTATATAATATAGCTGTGTTGCCCTCCACCCCAGTCATAGCCTGTAACCTTCTTCATGATTACTTCTTGTAGCACTGCAATGTATAACATCTGCCACATATAAATAATCCTTTAGTCACTGTATCTTTACAATGAATTCTATTATGTTATTGTTAATATTTGCTAATCTATAAGTATGTGTGTGAATTGCAGTGCTCTATGAGGCCTTGGATCCATTTCTGCTGCTATTTGTTGTATTTTTGTTTTGATACAGCAGTTGGTGAAGTTCTTGGCTATAAATTAGGCTTTGTGGTGGTCAAATACCAGATGAGGCACAGACATTTACAAAAACAATATCGTTCATCATGCGGGTTATTTGAGTAACCGTGCAGCTGGAATGCAATGGTTTTTGCATCAATATCCAGTGTACTAAAGTAGTGGTACCTGTTTCCAGCTCTAAACCTACATTTTTATTTACAGCAAAATCACCAATGAAAGTTAAAGCATCACATGACACTTCATGAAGGAGTATTATACAGGGTGATCAGAAACAACCTGAGAATTTGTAAGGATGTTCTTGGGTAGATGGAGTTGAGAAATAATTCTTAAGGAAAAATTTGATGTGTTGTGAGGTTTCTGAGTTAATTAGGATTGAGTCAGCCCATCAGGCCATTGCACTCACAAATCCAGATAGTCTGCCAGAGATAGTGTTGTCAATTAATGTGTTTTTCGTTTGGTTTCATAAAATCAAACAAGAGAACAATACCAAAATTGGACTTAAGGTAATAGCAAGGATCAAACCCAAGCCAAAGGCCAAGAAGTCTCATGCACTATCACCTGTGCTATGAGAACAACTGCAACTGGCACTAATCGAGTATGGTGGGCCATCTTGACTTTGCATGTACAACAGCCTGATTGGGTAACTTCAATCCTAATTAACTCAGAAATGGTGAAATGTATTGAATTTTTTTCTTAACAATTATTTTTCAGTACAACCTGCCTTGCAACACCCTTAACAGGTTTCCAGACTTTTTCTAACAAACCTGTACAACACTTACTTCACGAAAGAGGTTGTTCAAGACTCTAGATGAGTAATTGCTAGCACACTTTGTTAAAGTTGACAGTTAAATACCACTCCAATGAGTACCAGACACCACATAAGGTTTAACTCTTGATAATTTCAATTGAACATGTCCCACTCCCAAACTGTGTCTTGTCTTTTCTATGTCAGTATTAGTGTGCAACAGAATTTTATTTTCCTGAGATTTTCCTTCGAGTGTTTGCAGGGTTGTCCTCTGGTTTATTCTCCTTTTCCATCCCTTGAAATCTTCATTCAAAAGTCATTTTGATATTTTCAGAGTGAGATATTTTGTTGACTATCAATTTTGATATGGCACTCCGTAGTGTGTGAGGGGTACGGTAAAATACTGGACCATAAACAGCAACAACACAGTATAAACAATCAGTATTAAATAATAAAAAAATTCTTTTATCGAGACATTAATCACACTAGCCCATGGAAATAGTACTAAATTACAATAGGTCCAGACAATTGGCCTTAAAGTCCATCAAAAACTAGCATACATGAGTATTCCAAAGTTCAGATGTGGCACGTGTCACCTTAAGTAAAATGGGCATTTACTCCAACAGCATTAAAAGATGCAATTTTACAAAATGTGATGTATATCATCTTGGATAAAGACAAGACTTTACTTAGGCTGAATAAAAGATGTCATGTAGATAAATGTGATATATGCCACCTTTCACAGGGTGTATACGACCTGGGAAAACTGGGTGATCCGGGAAAAACCCAGGAAGTTTTTCATCTGGGAGAAAACCGGGAAAAACCCGTGAATTTTTTAGAATGCCGGGAATTTTTCATTGTTTTAGTTTTCAGTTAAATTTTTGTAATTTTAGTTGGTAAGAACTGATACTCTAACAAATGATATTACTGTATCCCGCTACTGCAGAACAATTCTGCAGCAATAAAACATGAACGAGAAAAAAAAAAACGTAAATAAAACTTCAGTTGCAAAGGAAATGTGCCACATACAATCAACAAAACACAGTGCTCATAAAAGTGTCTGCCAACAGCAAAATGTGTGAAAGCCTTTAGGAAGACTATGCAATACTTCATAACAATGAATTGCCTCCGATGAGGGTGACATCATAACTGTTTACATTAGATTTGTTTGAGCAGTTGCGAGCAGGCTCATGTGCATGTGCAGTTGAGTAGCATAACAATAGTACTTTCTTGCACTTCTGTTTACAGAACAGTGGCTGTTAGCTGAATAAGCAGTAGCAGCAAGCAGTCAGATACTAATCGGGAAAATTTTACTGGTGCGCCCAAGCTGCTAGATTCACCCAAGCGCATCAGAACAGGCCCAGATCTAATGGATTGGGGGAGGGAGGGGGCGGGGGGGTGGACACAAACTGAGGAGTCTGTCCCGTGTGGCAATTTCAGGGGGAGGGGAGGGTACTAAATTCATGTTCTTGAGGGAAAAAAAACCTTGTTTCACAAAGCACCTAGCATCCAGCACACATTGCTCTATCAGTTATTCTTATGACTTTGAAACGCATCCCTGTTGATTTTTTACATTTTTCGACAAATTCTAAGTTGATTTCTGAATGAATCATAAGTTGATTTTTGAGTGTGTGCATAGGGTATGTGATACCTCTGCCAGAGGAATCCTGATCGCATCTAGAAATATACTTTCCTGCAGACGAAAGGGGAGGGGGCTAAAACAAGCGGAACGGAACAAAGCTGAACTGAGTTTGCAAATGATCAGCTTTGTTAAAACTACTTGTGAAATCCATAGACTCAGACTTCCAGAGTGGAAATAAATGACAAACAGGACTAACAGATAAGAAAGATTACGTATTATCTTCTCGGTGCATCCAAGAAAATGAAATTTTGACTGAAATGTTTTGGCCAGATCGCTACACTGGTAAGGGCCAGTTGTACAGACACCGCCTAGCAGCCACAGTTCAGTTCTGGGAGTAGTGTGGAAAACACATTGTACAAACACATAATAATGCCTAACCGGAGAATAAACGTGGGATAACTAAAACAGTGACTGAGGCAGGGCTAGTGAAGTTAACCAGAGAATATGTCTTGCCACCGGCAGGAATAGTTACAGAATTATTGATGAGAATGAGGAAGGAGAAGAAACAGAGATATCAATACAAATTATGGAAAACATGATGATACCAAATTTATACAAAAATTTCATACAACTACTTTTCAATCTCATGCTTGAGAAACTGGAGCATATGAATGAAATGTGAAACTATTTTCTAACGTAAAGCTTTTTGCTTTTAGTAGGCCTAATAAGCATCTGATATTGGTACTTCATGAATTATATTCTGCCGTGCTATAAAAATGACCATTTGTACCAAAACAGTCTCTTTAATTTGGTGTGTTATACAATTTCTGGAATATTAGACAGGCCTATTTCATTTCATCTAGCAGACGGTGACAAAACAGAAGCAATCAAAATGGTTCAAATGGCTCTGAGCACTATGGGACTTAACATCTGAGATCATCAGTCCCCTAGACTTAGAAATACTTAAATTGAACTAACCTAAGGACAGCACACACACATCCATGACTGCGGCAGGATTCGAACCTGCGACCGTAGCAGCAGGGCGGTTCTGGACTGAAGCACCTAGAACCACTCGACCACAACAGCCAGCCAGAAGTAATCAGATGGAGAAATCACACCAGTCTTGGGTACTACTTGTATTAGCAGCTTTTTCAGTATTAGATAACGACATTTCGTTTTTTAGTGTATTAAAATGTTTGACGAACTTTGATGAGCTAATAGATTCTTTCACAGAAAGGAATGCACACCATGTAAAGCTGTAGCAAGATTAGAGAGCAAAAATGCTAGTGCCTAAGGATTGAAGAAATGTGGACTGTCTTGCTTGCTCTTGTCTTTATGGTTTTATGTACCCTACACTTAATTTTCTCACACAAAACAGCAAGTTATTAACTAATAGGCAATAAAGAGTGCAAATTTTCTGAAGAGTTCTTGTTCTTCCAGTTACAAATAATGCCATCCAGTATTAATAGCGAGATTTTTTTTTTTTTTTAATGAAGAAGGGCAGGATGTCAAACTGGCCAACTGGGAGCCGGAAATTTTCACTGTCGTGAATATAGTTTGATAGCATCCATTACAAAGAATACATGTTTGAATTCCACAGAGTGAAATACAGTGACGTGCAACAAAAGAGTGGTGTATGAAAAGGTGTGGCACTGCACTTTGGCACACTTAAGACCAAATAACATGTCTTCCTTTTCCTCCAACATCTATGTTTTATGTATGAAGATGCACACCACTAATAAAACATTTTTTTGAAAATGTCGATTTTTAAAATTTTTGGCTTCCTGTCTCAACTGCTTGGGGGGGGGGGGGGGGGGTCGGCGGAGATATTGTAGATCCGTTTCAGATGCGCCGAGCAGTCTGAGTTGTAAGGGGGAGGTGGGTAGTCTCCACGTGACCCATATTTACGTTTAATGTTTTTTCTGTTTCCTCTTCGTTTACTGCTCTCATGTCAAATGAAAACAAAACAAATTTCTGTGGCTGGGGGCTATCAAGTGAATTACATTACATTCATATAATTAAAGAGGGCTAAAATGTTATTAGTTTCAGATCTTATTTTATTTCCATCTTTCTGACAGTCAAGCACTAATTGCCTTGCAGAACAATGAAGTTATTTTTGTCGGTTGCTAAGGAAATTTGGCTTTTATAAACATTTTCCATTGAGGCAGTCAATTTATTTGAAATGAAGTCTTTAATTCCATGTTATTGGCTAGTTTCAACTGTTTGCTGCATTTCAGGTTTTAATTTTCTAGCACATGTGGCATTATGCCATAATAAAGAACCAAACATGAGATAATACAGTACTAGTACTCCAAGAAAGTTTACATCCCGAAAACCGCATTGAAAAGCTTAATATCATGTCGAGGCCTACTTCATTGGGAATCTGGCGTGCAAATGTGCAGTATAAGCCAAATTATGCATTTTAGTGTCGTTCACAAAATTCCGGTGCTCTTGGAGTATCCTCTGATGTCTTGTTTCTTTTATGAAATAATGTAAGATCTTTTAATGTTTTACACGTACAAACATAAGGGCTTCCTACGTCATCGTAGAATGCAAGTGCAGTGACGCCAGTTGCCTGGCGCTCTCTGCCAACTGCTGAAACAAAGCTATTTCTAACAGGCCACGGGAAAATATTGCGAATGGTGGTTTGAAAAGCGTTAACTTTCAAAGTAAATTTCCTTTTACGAAATATGAAAAATGTGCAGGAATGTATGATCAATTTGTTAAATCACAGAGTGTTTGACTCTAATTTAAAAATCAACTCTTTGAATACGAGCCATTTAGAATAATTTTGAGCACAGAATATCAGAGATTTATGTCGTTAATAAACATTTTATGGGCACATTTGTGTGATGTACCTTAAAGTGTAACACACTCAAAAAGGATCAACATTATATGTGAAATCTTAACATCTCTTGCAGCTTATTAATCTACAGGTAGTGAAGAGCAGGCGTGCTAATTAAGATGATAAATAATCACTTGCACTCTTGTCACTTACTACAAATACTTTTATTCTTGCAGCTTATACACAATGCGTGTAGCATAGAGTGCATGCTATAGAGAACTGATCTGGCAAAGATCAGTCATTCTCGCTGTGGTACGGTAGGGATATTATTTGGGGGTGAGCCAGTGGCTCTATGTCCCCACAAATCTTCGAGACCAATATTATATGTGAAAGCTTTGATTTTTCTTATATTAACACTGAGTATATTAATTTAAAACCTTAACTTTTCCTATTTGTGTGTTCGCACTACACAACTGTGATCTTGCTATTGGCTGACTACATCATGTGTTCTATACTCTGAATATCTGCTGTCATTGGTTGGCGAGATCAGATCACATGACATGAGCTGTGACTGGCTTACAAAAGTGCATCGCAGTCTCGATTTCAATGCTTTGGAAAGTAACCTACGGTGTTTGGTGGAATTCACATTTGTACTTTTGTAATACAAAAATATGCAGCGTACATGTTGCTGCACATCAAAGATCTTTCCAAAACTTGTTTTATTTTCCTCTGAGTTTCGTTTTCTAAAGTGCTGAGAAATTCTATGGTGGTGTATAAAACTATAGCTATTCAAAGGATTGATAACTTTCACAATTCTGGGGGAAAGTAAACTGTCACTTAACATGGAAAATGTATATTTTCACCTGGGAGAAAATGTATTTTTAACCAGGAAATCTGGGAAAAATCCGGGAATTTTTTTTCCTTGTCCGTGTGTACATCCTGTTTAGGAAACCAGAAATTTCCTTAATAGAATCCAAAGATACGAACTACTTAACAGAATCCAAAGATATAACATAGCTTAGACATGATGAACGTCACCCCATGAATTAGAAAGCACTTCATCTTTAATTAAAACAATCCCTTATCGTACACCAGCTGTACATGCAGTGCAGCAGCCTTCAAGGAAGCAAGTATTCCTTTGCTTTAACAATTTACACCCCCTGTCAATTGTGGAAAATCGCATAACACTGACCATATCTCAGTGGGCTGGAATAAGAAATTTTTAACAGCCAAGGAATCCCACTATGCCATCACACATGAGTGAAACTCAGTCAGTAATTGTAGAGGATGCTTTACGCACATGTAGCTGTGCAGTGCTTAAGGCCTGTCTAATACTTCACATAGTCTCTGAAATACAGGCTTAGCAGATTAATGGTAGATGACACATTTGGAAACATATCCATCACACAGCTCCTGTGTGACCTGTGCTCACTAGCATAGCAGGACCTGATCTACTCTCTGAAATGTACCTCTAGATAATATGGCCAACCAATCCTGGCTCTGAGGACAGCAGCTATTCATTATTATGAGAGCTTTCACAACATGCACATATGGCCTTTTTGTGGTTAGGGCTGAAGTTCCATCTACTAGTTCACTCAATAACAGTATCACCCTATCAGGTCTAACAGTGTTGCTAACCAAATACTTGCTAGGCAGCTGGACAGGCGTCCTACTAGTGAAATTTTGGTGCAACAACATATTGCACAGATATATGGCTGACCACTATATGACACAAAGTCTCAGTAAACCTTTGATGTAAATGTATGAGGGAATATGTTTCCAAATTTCCAGGGAGACTGATTGAACACCATTGTGTACTTTGTGCATATATGTACACAACCAAATCTCTTTGGTCACAGGAAACACTTTCTCTTACAGTCCAAATGCCATAACCTGCATGTTGCATCAACACATCACTGATAGAACTATGAATATGTTTCAAATATCGGACAGCATTATTTACAGCAAGTAATGTGTCAGCATACAAACAGTAGACCATTTAACAAAAAACAGAGAGAGAGAGAGATAGGAGGAGGAGGAGGAGGAGGAGAAGAAGAAGAAGAAGAAGAAGAAGATCCAGCTGTGTTCCTACTATATATCCTCTGGTAAATTCACTGAATCTCTTAACATATACATGAATCACAGAAGCAGTGATTCTCAGAAAATACTTATCAAATGTGCATTGCAGGGTGTGCGCTGAAATCTCAGTACACACAAGTCCATTACAAAGTTGTACACAGCAAATTTCACAGCTCACAGGCCCCATGACCCCTGGTACTGATGTATACACTTCCAACAGGCTGGAGTGCAGAGCATGGAAGTGTTGACAAATGGACAACCAGCCACATACTAGACTCTTAGATCATCAGTGCTATCTCTTGCATTGTTAATGGCTAAATTCAGTGAGGAAGAGAGTCCACAAGTTTCTTCAGGTGTGCCGTATTC
Organism: Schistocerca serialis cubense; assembly: GCF_023864345.2. Taxonomy (NCBI): domain Eukaryota; kingdom Metazoa; phylum Arthropoda; class Insecta; order Orthoptera; family Acrididae; genus Schistocerca; species Schistocerca serialis. The sequence goes on from NC_064639.1 coordinate 464,581,564, forward strand.
AGGTGAAGCCACTCATCCATCTTTAGAGCCCCACAGAGTTACCAGGCCACCAACATGTTGCTTGATGTGTTTCATCTGCTGGTCCAAGTAGTCCAGACAATGAATTTCAGCTGTACGTGCAGAATGGGTTAACATCAGAGCCCTGGGAATTTTATGAGACGGCCATTCACCCTCTTGTGTCACAGTGGGACAAGCGTCTCAACAGCCAGGGTAAATACCTCTAACATACAGGTACTGGTTTCTGTAATTATGCCTCTGGCTCCTTCCTTTTTGAATGTCCCTCATATTTTAATGCCAGTAAGACATCTGCATGCTGACTACAATACCTTTCTGAACAAACTTAACTAAAACAAACTGAACTTCACAGTTACATTCAGAAAACAGACCACAGATTGTATCCATCCAGGAAGGAAAAAAAAGAAAATTGCGAAGTAACATTGCTCAGGGATCTAAGGTCAAAACTTTCCTCTTTCTAAATAAAATGAGGTCCAATGCCAAAACTAATTTCTCATAGGTGATACAATATTATTACCAAATGGGAGAGGTCCCTCTCAGGACATTCACAAAGAAGATGTATCATATTACTGAGTACAACCAAGGAAACATCACTACAATCAGAGTTATTGAATACAGAAATTATTATGTAAACTTAGAGGCACAAGACACTAGAACAATGTGGATGTTACAAAATTTTTTAGTTTCATGAGTGTAAGCAAGTTCACCTAGTATGAACGTGGTGCACTGTTTGTGGGAAACTTATACATGCCACATACATCCTAAGTAAACTGAAACATACTGGTGCAGTATCAAAACAAAGTGTGTTTTAACAGTGTACTATCCATTGTTTCACAGTCTCTCCAATTATAAATTATGGGGTCACTTGGCAGGCTGGAATAATGTAATTCAGCTCCATAGAAAATCAACTACAAACTAGGACATTGCATACTTACATTTATTCATCCAAGAATAATGAACATATTCAGTTAGTGTGCTTTAACTGCAATAATAATATGGAAAATATTAATAGACCCTTCCTCTGGGACATGAAACTTACATTAACAATGCCTGTAAAACACAAAGAAATGCTAAGCAGTTGCTTATCCAAAGCACTAGGCTTTTCAGTAATGATGAAACTACTTAACTGTGACCTGCTGAGAAACAACCATTATTTTTGAAGAGACCATAGCAAAAATTGAATATGTATTATTTATTTTTCTGTTATTCCTATGAGAAGTTGAGTTAATCTCAAATTGATTTAAAATTTGTCATGGTACTTCTCATAAATACTGCACTGAAGTTTTTTAGGTACACAGTTTTACATTTAGAAATGTGCTATAGATGAGCATTCATCTATTATTTGTTGATACTTTTAAATAACTGCATCAAGACCAGCATCCCAGTGACCCCTTTGATAATCATTATCTTCTGGATAACACCAGGATTGAAGACTGAGCTAGTTCATATTATGGTTAAGGCAGTAGGCTTGAATTTGGGAGGTGTGACTTTCCAGATTCAGGTTATTATGGTTCCCTTAATTACTTAAGGCAAATGTCAGAGTGGTTTATTTTGTACAGGAGATTCTTAGTTCCTTTTGCCTCCGTTTCCATTCTGCATGAACTGTGACCCTGATAACATTTTATGAACTGTATGTTAAATTCAATACCCATTTTTTCATTAATAAGGTTCACAAATTTTCCTAGAGTGGTTACAAAATATTAGCATGATAGGCCTGATCTGTGAACTTTTTTTTTATTGAAGATCTGTTCTTTGAGTAAATTGCTCATGTTATAAGCTGTTTTTCACATAAATCATAACTTTTCCTTTGCCCATATTGCTTTAGAAACAGTTGGTTTCTTGTCTGTAATTGTCTAGATTTGTCTTTTATATTTCTGATGTCAGTTGTTTATTCTGATATGTGTAGTCAATACACCAGTTATTGTAAGTAGGGACAAGGATAAATTACTTCATTTCTAGATTTTCTAATAGTTTTGTATACAATGATAAATTTATCACATAATGTTTTTTTTTTACAATGTTAGAAATTTAAGTTATTTTAATCTCTTGTCATTCATTCATTCTTTTATGGATTGTGCTCTGTAAATTCTATCATAAAATCCACAAATGAGGAATGAGCCATGTGTTATCTCATACATATGCACAGGAGGTAATGTGCTGAATTACTGATCTTATAACTAACATCTATTTGCAGTAGGATAAAAAAAAAAAAAAAAAAAAAAAAAAAAATTGGCAAATAGTGAACATGAATTCAGAAAATATCATTCTGGTGAAACACAACAAGCTCTTTATTCACATGAGGTAATGAATGCTACTGAAAGGGGTTCTCAAATATATTCCATTTTTCTAGGTTTCCAGAAGGCTTTCGGCACCATTCCTCACAAGCGACTTCTAATAAAATTGCTTGCCTGTGGAGTATAAGTGTTATAGGACCCCTGGTATTCGTAATCTACATAAATGATTTAGGAGAAAATCTGAGCATCCCTCTTAGATTGTTTGCAAATGACCTGTTATTTACCATTTCATAAAGTCATCAAATCTGATTTAAAAATGATTTAGATAAAATATCTGTGTGGTACAAAATGTGCCAATTGACCCTAAATTAAGGAAAGGGGGAAGTCATCCAGATTAATACTAAAAGGAAACCAATAAATTTCAGTTACACAATAAATCACACAAATCTAAAGGCTATGAATTCAGTTAATTACTTAAGGATTACAGTTACAAATAACTTAAACTGGAATGCTCACATATAATAATGTTGTAGGGAAAGCTAAATAAAGACTGAAATTTATTGGATAACAGTTGGAAGATGCAACAGGTCTACTAAAGAAAGTGCCTACACTGCACTTGTTGATCCTCTACAGGAGTGTTGCTACACAGTGCGTGCACACCAGACAGGATTGATGGAGCATGATGAAAAAGTTCAAAGAAGGGCAGCTTACATTGTATAACATGAAATACAGGTGAGAGAGTCACAGGCAATATGTGAGTTGGGGTGACAATCATTAAACCAATGTCATTTTTCATTGTAGCAGCATCTTTTAATGAATTTTCAATCACTAAATTTCTCCTCCAAATGCAAAAATATTTTGTTGGTGCCCACCTGCATACGGAGGAATGACAATTGCAATAAAATAAGAGAAATCAGAGACTACTCACAGTCTTGAATGAATGTGACAGAAGCACTAACAACGGGGGACTGATGTACTAGGACACACCTTGATACTATGATATAGAACATTGATAATGGTTAGGCACTAGCTGAAATCTAGATTTACTTAATAAAACATGAAAGAAAATGACAACTGATTGCTGTGCTCCATCATTTTGAAAGTCATATCACAGTCATTGAGTACATCCACATTCCTAATGGAAGGTAACTTGATGCATTGGTTTTATAGCTCCACAACACAAATTTAAGTTTTTAAAAACAAAGAATTGAGACTGTTGTTAATAATTCTTCCAGGTTATATGGCTGTGGTCCATGGAATACTTCCATTCCTAATGTTTCATCCAATACCATGTTGGACATCTTCAGAGGTATGGCTGGTCCTGTTGAGTCCTGCTGACTGACGAGTCGGGCATCGGAGAGTAGCCTAAATACCGAGGAAAGTGGGCGTAGTCTAGCTTGCACGTAGCAGCAGAGAGAAAACTGGTCAAAGATGTAACTATCGATAATAGTCCATCATAGATAAAAATCACTTATCGATTCTGTAACGCCACTGTCCATATCTCGCTTAATTTCAAGGCCTCTTCTTTTCCATTAAAATTATCTTCATGTTTATAAATTTCAATAGCCTCCTTATATAGTCATGGATAATAGTTCGTTGTAGCACTTAAAACTGTGGTTTCAGAAAACTTAACTACATGGTCACCAGACTGAAGTGCATGTTCTGCAATGGCTGATTTATCTATTTTATACAGTCAGCAAAGACTTTTATGCTCCTTTACCCTCGTATTCACACTTCTTTTCATAGTACTGATATAGACCTTGCCACAGGTACATGGAATTTTATACACACCACTAAATGATTAAGGTAGTCTTCTATCTTTAACAGAATGAAGTACTTGTCCTATTTTTCTGGTAGGTTTGAATACTGGTTTCACTTTATGTTTCAGCAAAATTTTGCCGATTCGATCTGTAACCTTACTAATGAAAGGTAAAGACACCGTGTTCTTCCATTGTTGTGTACCATCCTTGTCCTTTGGCCTGCTGTAATTAGGTCTTAAAACTCTATTAATTTCTTTGTTCAAGTACCCATTCTTTTTGAAGGCCTGTTTCAGATGATTCAGTTCCGTATCCAGATGTTCCGGCGTACAAATCCATTTTGCCCTGTCCACTAAACTTTTGATTACACCTCTTTTTTGTTGTGGGTGATGATTGGAGTTCTTATGTAAGCATCTATCAGTATGTGTGCTCTTCCAAAACACTTTATGTTTTAGACTGCCATCGGTCTGTCTCATGACTAACACATCGAGAAATGAAATAGCCTGGTCTTTTTCCACTTCAATGGTAAACTGAATTTTAGGGTTTATGCTATTAAGATAATCAAAAAATTCGTCTAAGGCTTTTTTACCATGTGTCCAAACCACGAATGTGTCGTCTACATAATGATACCAACAACGTGGTTTCTTATTTGCTTTATTCAATGCTAATTGTTCAAATTTCTCCATGTAAAAATTGGCAATCGCAGGGCTCAACGGGTTTCCCATGGCAACACCATCCACTTGCTCATAAAACTCCTCATTCCACTGAAACTGACCAGATGTGAGACAGTGTCTAAACAGAGTGGTCAAATCTTCAGGGAAAACTTCTGTTATGTAAACCATAACTTCATTGACCGAAATCATATTAAACAGAGATACAATATCAAAACTGACCAAAATGTCTTCAGGAGCCAAGGTTAGACCTTAAATTTTCTCAATAAAATGATGTGAATCCCTCACATAAGAACCAGTCTTACCAATGTATGGTTGTAGAAGAGTAGCTAGATACCTAGATATTTGATAAGTAGGGGAATCAATCACACTAACTATGGGTCTCAGAGGGAGATTTATTTTGTGAACTTTAGGTAAACCATAAAGTCTGGGACACTTAGCTTCACTCCTTAGCAAAACTTTTTTATCCTTCTGTGGAATGGAAGTAGAAGACTTTACCAACGTATTAGTTTTCCTTAAATAATATATGGACAGTGACGTTACAGAATCGATAAGTGATTTTTATCTATGATGCACTATTATCGATAGTTACATTTTATCTTTGACTAGTTTTCTCTCTGCTGTTATGTGCAAGCTAGACCACGCCCACTTTCCTCAGTATTTAGGCCGCTCTCCGATGCCTGATTCATCAGTCAGCAGGACTCAACAGGACCAGCCATACCTCTGAGGATGTCCAACGTAGTATTGGACGAAACATTAGGAATAGAAGTATTCCATGGAACACGGCCATATAACCCGGAAGAATCATCAACAACAGTACCATCTGGTCGTGAAAGCCTTCACTGTATGATTAAAGAATTGAGGGCCGTGATCAGCATATTTAGTTACATCTAAGTTGAGGTCACCCTCTCTGTGCTGAGAGATAGAGATAATTTTTTTGGTAAATGTACTGTGGGGACGGTACAAAATTGATACATAGATGCTGTTGTGGTCTTCAGTCTGAAGGCTGGTTTGATGCAGCTCTCCATGCTACTCTATCTTGCACAAGCCTCTTCATCTCTGAATAACTGCTGCAACCTAAATCCTTCTGAATATGCTTACTGTATTAATCTCTTAGTCTAACTCTACAATTTTTAGCCTGCACACTTCCTGCCAGTGCTACATTGGTGATCCCTTGATGTCTCAGAATGTGTCCAGTAAAATGATTCTTTCTTTTTGTCAAGTTGTGCCACATATGTCTTTTCTTCTCAATTCTATCCAGTTAAATGAAGTACCCATCTAATCTTCAACACTCTTCTGTAGCACCGCATTTCAGAAGCTGCTATTCTCTTCTTGTCTACACCATTTATTGCCTGTGTTTCACTTCTGTACTTGGCTACACTCAAATAACTTGAGAAAAGACTTCTTAATACTTAAACATGTTAATAAATTGCTCTTCTTCAGAAACACTTTTCTCAACATTGGCAGTCTATATTTTATATCCTCTCTGTTTCAGCCATCATCAGTTGCTTCACTATAGCAAAACTCATCTACTATTTTCAGTGCTTCATTTCCTAATCTGATTCTTTCAGCATTGCCTGATTTAATTTTACTACATTCCATTACCCATGTTTTGCTTTTGTTAATGATCATCTTATACCATCCTTTGAAGATACTATCCATACAACTGCTCTTCAAAGGCCTTTGAAAGAATTGTGAAGTCATCGGCAAACCTCAAAGTTTTTATTTCTTCTCCATGAACTTCAGTTCCTTCTCCAAATTTTTACTCCTTCCTCAATGTAAAGCTTGAATAACCTCAAGGATAGCCTATAATTCTGTCTCACTCCATTCTCAAATACTGCTTCCTTCTCTTGCCTCTTGACTCATAACTACCACGTGGCTTCTGTACAAGATGTAAATAGCTTTGTGCTTCCTGTATTTTACCTGAGCTATCTTCAGAATTTCAAAGAGAGTATTCCAGTCAACATTGTCAAATGCTTTCTCTAAGTCTACAAATGCTATAAATGTAGGTTTGCCTCTTCTTAACCTATCTTCTAAGATACATCATAGGGTCAGTATTGCCTCATGTGTGCCCACATTTCTTTGGATCACAAAATGATCTTCCCAAGGTCAGCTTCTACCAGTTTTTTTCATTCTTCTGTAAAAACAGTAATTTTTGTTAGTATTTTCCAACTGTGACTTGTTAAACTGATGGTTCAGTAATATTTACAACTTTCAGCAACTGCTTTCTTTGAATTGAAATTATTACCTTCTTCTTAAAGTTTGAGGATATTTTACCAGTCATATATATTTTGCATATCAGATGGAAGAGTTTTGTCATGGCTGGCTCTCCCATGGCTATCAATAGGTCAAACAGAGTGCCATATACTCCTGGGGGGTTTGTCTTGACTTAGGTCTTTCAGTGCTCTGTCAGATTCTTTTCACAGTATTATGTCTCCTGCAACCTCTACATCCACACCTTTTCCATTTCTATAATATTGCCTGCAAGTTCACCTTCTTTGTATAAACCATCTGTACGATCATTCTACCTTTTAGCTTTCCCTTCTTTGCTTAGGACTCGTTTTCCAACTGTGCACTTGATATTCATACAGCTACTTCTCTTTCCTTAAAAGACCTCTTCAATTTTTTTGCATACATAATCTGTCTTTCCACTCATAATATGTTCTTTTACATCCTTACATTTATCATCTAGCCATGCCTCTTAGCCATTTTGCACTTACTGTCAATCTCATTTTTGTGTCTTTATATTCCCTTTTGCCTGCTTCATCTGCTGCTTTGTTATATTTTCTCCTTTATTAATGAAGTTCAATATTTCCTGTGATACCCAAGTATTTTAGCTAGGCCTTGTGTTTTTACCTATTTGATCCTCTGCTGCCCCCACTGTTTCATTTTTCAAAGCTACCCATTCATCTTGTTGTGTATTCCCTTCCCCTTTTCAGTCAATCATTGCCTAATGCTCCCTCTGAAACTCTCAACAACCTCTAGTACTTTCAACTTCTCCAAGTCCCATCTTCTTAATTTATTAGCTTTTTGCAATTTATTCAGCTTTACTCTACAGTTCATAACAAAAAAATGGTGGCCAGAACTCACATCTGCCACTGGAAACATCTTACAGTTTACAGAGTGCTTATGAAATTTCTGTCTTACCATTGTACAAGGGATATCCAGAAAGTAAAAGACATTTTGAAATAAAAATTCAGCAATATGGAAAAATCATCTGTGTGGAAATACCATCTATGTAGAAATCTTCTGCCTGCAATTGCAGCTGCTAGTTTATACTGGCATGCAGTTTGTTGTCAGTATCAAAGCGTTGTCTAGTGAGCCATGTCTTCATTGCTGGGAAGAGGTAATAGTTCCTTGGTGTCAAATCCAGGTTCTATGGTCGATGATCAGATACCACCCATCCACAACCCTGTAGGAACTCTTGAGTATGACTGATCATGTGTGCACGTGCATTATGCAAAAACAAAGCTTTTGTGCTGTTTTCCCTGCTACTATTCTGTATCACCCTTCTTACCTTTCTAACAATACATTTCTGAGTTAGTTGTTGTACCACATTTCAGTAAATCAATGAGAATCACTTCCTTAGAGCACCAAAACACAGTAGCAATGATCTATCTAGCTAGTAGCATTTGCAAACACTTTCTTTGTTTCTTGGGAAAACGTATGTGTCCCCATTCTGTCAACTGCCTTTTTGTTTCACATTTGACATACTTTACCCAAGTCTCATCCCCAACTATGATACAATTGTTAACTTTGTTACCATTTTTCTCATAATCTTCAATGGAGGTCAGTGCTGCAGCCAATCTCTATTTTTTGTGATGTTCCATTAGGATATTGAGAACTCACGTAGCACAAAATTTGCAGTAACCGAGTTTCTCTGCCTCAATTTCATGCATCAAACTCCATGAAATTAGGGGAAAATGTTATGAAAGTTCCATAATTGTTAAATGATGATTTTCATGAAGTTTGTCATTGATTTTTATCACCAGTTAATAAGCCACAAGACTAAGCCTACCACTGCAGTATTCACTGTGTGCATTGGTGTGATCATTTTTTTAAACTCAATACCCCATTGCCTCAATTGGCTTTTACTCATTATTTCTTTTCCATGCACATCACAAAGGAGTGATAAATTTCAGTTGGTTTGCCAACAGAAACCTAATCACAGAACATGACTCACAAGTGGCCAAATTTTGTATTGCAGCACACAGTTTAACACATCACAGAATGCAAAGTAGTATGAACACAGACTGCACACTACTGCTGCTGGATGGTTACTGAGTGTAGGAACATTATGGAATCAAGATGATGGCTGTAGACGCAAATACCACTATGCTAGACCAAAACATAGGATACTTTCTGGATAGCCCCTGTGTTATCAGTCTGAAACCTTGCAGTGTCTTCATGTCTCTTCCATGTTTATAACATTCTTTCACAATTCTTAAACCAAGTGTTAGTGATGATTAAATTGTTCTCTATACAAAATTCTACCAAAAAATTCCTCTTTCATTCATTTCCCCCAGTCTGTATTCACCTACTATTTTTCCTGCTTTTCCTACTATAAATTTCCAGTCCCCCATCACAATTAAATTTTAGTCTTCCTTAACTATCTGAATAATTTCTTTCATCTTATTGTGCATTTCTTCAGTCTTTTCATCTGCAGAGCTAGTGGGTATTAAACATATACTACTGTGTTGGTTGTTGACTTTGAGTCTATCTTGGATACGACAATGTGTTCACTATGCTGTTCATAGTAGCTTACCTGAATCCATATTCTTATTAGTTATTATAACTACTTCTGCATTACCACTATTTGATTTTGTATTTATAACCCTGCACTCACTTGACCTGAAGTCCTGTTCCTCATTCCTGAATTCACTAATCCCCACTATACCTAACTTCAACCTGTCGATTACCTTTTAAAATTTTGTAACCTACCTCCCAAATATAAATTTTTACATACTCTGAACTGTAATAAAATAAGATGTAGGGTTTAATAGATGAGACTCATAAAAATTAAGTGTTGTTGTGAGGAATACAGATGAAACAGTTCTGACGTAAATGTTGAAAACTTAATAAAGCTATTACTCTTCTTCTATCAAGACATATAGGTGTGCCATACTGCCTATGAGCCACACAGTATGTATTTTTTCATAGAGCTATTTAACAAGCTCAGGTATACATTGTGATGTAGTTTGTACACATCACATTAATCTCAGGAAACAGTTGGTTTGAAAGAGTTCCAGTGGAAATGGAAATGCCTTGTGGCTAGGGCCTCCCGTCGGGTAGACAATTCGCCTGGTGCAAGTCTTTCGAGCTGACACCACTGCAGTGATATGTGTGTCAATGGGGATGAAATGATGATGATAAGAACAACACAACACCCAGTCCCTGAGCGGAGAAAATCTCTGACCCAGACGTGAATCGAACCCGGGCCGTTAGATATGACATTCTGTCGCGCTGACCACTCAGCTACCAGGGGCGGACAGAGTTCCAATTATTGCTAGCCACTCTTATTTGTTCCATGTTGTAGGCTGCTACTCTATATGAGTGAACATTAATCTGATGTTGTAAAGTCCATTGCTGATCATGTTTGATTTACACAAAGCATCTATATCTTGAAGGAAGCCTCCCAGCCACATAAGCTATGGAATAGGAGTTTATAGATAATTAGCATTGATGTGATATTATGGTGATAGATGGGATGGAAACAACACATTCTACAGCTCTAATACAAACTCTGCCTCTTCCCCCCCCCTCTCTCTCTGTCTCTGTTTCTGTATCTCTCTCTATCTCTCCCTCTCCTTCTCCCTCCCTCCCTCCCTCACTCTCTCTGTCTCTCTGTCTCTCTCTCTCTCTCTCTCGCTCGCTCTCTTTCTCTCTCTCTGTTTTCTCTCTTTCTGTGTGTGTGTGTGTGTGTGTGTGTGTGTGTGTGTGTGTGTGTGTGTGTGTGTGTGTGTGTGTATGAGCATTCATGTATTGAAGTACGGTTGCCTGTCCCATATCTGGTAGGGTAGAAGTGAATAGTTTGAAACTGCACACATCAAAAAACGTTTTGCATCAGCCCGGTTCCCAGAACTCCTGAAGAGAGTCATTGATTGTGGATATTGTATCACAGACACAGTCCCTTTGACTGTTCAGAGATGTCACTAAACCTGCCCAAAGATGTAAACAACCATGTGTGAGCAGTGATTGTTAAACAGAGGGGGCCCGACAGCCGATCAGTTTCAATCATTCCACCAGGAAGGAAGTACGTGGCTCATCTTGTCTGTAGTTCAGCCATGCCTAGAAGGTCAATACTGTGATTTGATCATGTCCAGGCATCGTGGAGCGAACCAAAGCAATGTTGTTCGGACATGGAGGAGATACAGGCCGCCCAAGGACTACTACTGTACTGGATGACCACTACCTATGGATTATGACTCGGCTGAACACTGACAGCAATGCCACCATGTTGAATAATGCTTTTTGTGCAGCCACAGGACTTCATGTTATGACTCAAACTGTGTGCAGTGGGCTGCATGATGCACAACTTCTCTCCCAACACCCATGGCAAGGTCCATCTTTGCAATCAAGGCACCATGTTGCGTGGTACAGATGGGCCCAACAACATGCCAAATGGACCACTCAGGTTTGGCATCATATTCTCTTCACCAATGAGTGTTACATATGCCTCCAACCAGACAATTGTTGGACACATGTTTGGACGCAGCCCAGTCGGGCTGAATGCCTTAGACACGTGTCCAGCAAGTGCAGTAAGGTTTTGGGGTGGCATTATGTGTGGCTAACATATGCCACTGGTGGTCATGGAAGGCACCATAACAGCTGTATAATATGTGAATGCCATCCTCTGACCAATAGGGCAATCATATCAGCAGCATATTGGCGAGGCATTCATCTTCATGGACGACAATTCACACCCCCATCATGCACATCTTGTGAATGACTTCCTTCAGGATAATGACATCGCTCGACTATAGTGGCCAACATGTTCTCCAGACATGAACCCTATCAAACATGCCTGACCAGCCAACCACTCTGAGGTAGTGAGACGGTCTGGACCAACAATGCCTTGATGAACTTGTAGATAACATGCCACGACAAATACAGGCATGCATCAATGCAAGAGGATGTGATACTGGGTATTAGAGATACTGGCATGTACAGCAATCTGGACCACCATCTCTGAAGATCTTGCTGTAAGGTGGTACAAGGTGCAATGTGTGGTTTTCATGAGCAATAAAAAGAGAGGAAACGATGTTTATGTTGATCTCTATTCAAATTTTCTGTACAGGTTGTGGAACTCTTGGAACCAAGGTGATGCAAAACTTTTTTTGAAGTGTATCATAAAATGATAAAGGTAGTAAGTAGAGGGAGCGAGAGGATGTGACCCTAGGATGCAGTAGAAAACACAGAGATCAATGAGAAAAAGAAACTGTGACATGGATCTAGAGTTAATAGTATGTTACAGGGTTATATTTACACTTCCATTGGGGAGTTGTGAGTAATTTACTTAATTCTCTTAGTGAATACAGAGGTGGTCCCAAGAAGACCAGAATTTCAGAGTTGGGATTTTGGACACTGTTTTAGTGGTCTCTGGCATTAGCTACAGAAAGAATTGTTCTTCCACTATGTGCAGTGGAGTTTATGTAAGTCTGAAGTAAGTAATCAGAAGTATGAGAGAACATATGATAACAAGCAGAAGTGACTTGTCTGCCACATACTTTCTTCTAGAAGTGTTAGTCTCATAAGGTATGCAGGAATGCTTCTGTGAAGTTTGGAAAATTGGAGAGGCACTGATTGAAGTAAATTCCTAGATAACTCTGTGTGAATGGGCATTGCCTACAAAATGCAATGTTGCGGGTTTGAGTACCAGTGTGGCACACAATTTTAATCTGATAAGCAGTTTCAAAACAATGGACACTCCATTGCAAAGTGAAAGATTTACTAACAAAATTTCTTACTTTGTTGAATGCAAAAATTCTCTCTTGCACTGAGATTCATATGGTGTGTAAGATAGACACAAACAAAAATTGAAGTAGAAAATATATGTTACAACAGTAACAAAAGTGGTATTAAAATAAAATATGGTAGAACAATAATGGAACTGGATGGAAAATAACATAAAATAAAAGGAAGGCAACTGACTAACTAGAGAAATGGTATATGCTTACCAACACACACACACGCACACACACACATACACACACACACACACACACACACACACACACACACACACAGAGCATATTTAAGAGTCCATACCTCCAATCTCTCTGCTGTATAAATTTTGAAGTGACTAATCCTTCTTTCTCTTTACAGCTCTGTAAATTTCTGCGTGTATTATTCATATTTTGCTAAAGGCACCTTAATCCATGTGAAACATATTTTAAAAACATTCAGATATGTCACTGATTTTTGAATGGGCATAAGTGAGTTGTTTCTTTTCCAAATAATACAATCAGTAGTTTGAGATTGAATTTCATGTCTTTTTTTTTTTTTTTTTTTAATTACAGGTAGCTAGGTACTTTAGAATAAATAATTTTTGCCAGTTTATTTTATAAATTATGTCATCATCTGTGGTCTCCCAGTCAGCATTACGTAAAAGAATCAGAGGTAACAGATAACATATATTTGCGTTGTGTATAGAAATCTATCTTCATGTTTGTAGTTGTTGTTCTGTTTATGCTGTAATTGATGAGACATGTGCACACTGTGAATAAATCCCCAGAAACAGAGTATAATGTTTAATGATCAGTAAGTACTGAATTGCGTTATGAGAACAGAAAGGAAGAAATATATATTCTTAGGAACAATGTTTATTGCTCCTTCTGAGAATAATGGCAATCATTTTTTTACATTCTTAGATGCATAGTATCAAAGTTTTGTTACAGCATCATATTCCTACTTTCAGTTAACTAAATTATAACTCATCCTTTGACCAGACCACGTGGAAAATTCATTGAGGCATACTTAAAGAAAATCTATGAATATATTTGATCTATTTTCAATAAGAATATTAAGCCTTTCTCCTACTTATCCAAAATTATTACATACAAATAAAAGACTCATGACTAACATAAACTCAATGTACATATAAAAAGATTTAAAGAACTTTTTTTTCAAAGAGCTTCATTACTTTTAGCAGATACAAAAGAATTATCTCTGTGACATTGTGAAAATAGGATCAACTGTAAGTGTTGGTATCTACACCAACTCAAAGCTGCAAATTGTTTTACTAATCAAACATTTATTTAGAAATATTGTAGTTTACTGAATGTGAATGTGGAGCATTTCAATTTCATATAACAATAACATTACAATAAATTTCCATTCTGTGTTATCATTTTATTACAACAAAGTGTTTGTTCTGGTTACACATTTGCAAAGGTAATCAGCTGTTTGCTTCATCTGTAACAATAGAACTGCACTTTCATACTTCTCTTTAAGCTAACATGTATGCATCAAAAATAAACTTCGTACCTTGCAGCAGGTTTTTGTGTGCAGCCTTGTATGAGGTCTTACATGAACTTACTACCAAGACAATCTTATAAAATTTATACAGTAGATTCTTTTAAAAGAATCATGCAGTATTTCTGTACATATCGCACCACCAGGAATGAACAATTAAAAGTAATACTATTATTAAAGGCAGTTTCTGTATGTTATTCTACATTTGAAACATTTCATTAGCATTATATGTTTTATTTACACATATCAACGCAACAGTTTAACATTAGTGAATCACAAATTTAACACTTTATTTTAATCACACATTCATATTGTGTACATACACTTGATTTAAAATAAGATAAATACATTCAGCATCTCACCTCATTTATGCACTATAACTATTTAAGTATCATTGACACATATAAAACATTTGTGTACAACTGTAATGGAATATAAATAGTGTGCTGAAACAAATATATATTTACAAATATTTATAATGAAACTGTAAGCAATCAGCAGTCCATAGCATTACTACTTTAGAAAAATAACATCACAAACAACACATTCATGATCAATAATATCCAAAATGATACTTCACCACTGATGATGATGGTAAAAATAAACTGAAATGTAAAATTTTACTTCCAAAGCAGACATTTCTAACTTTGTCTACATTATTACCTCATGGTACTACATAAGTACTAGTACTTATAACAATGAAGTGAAGGACCTTTCTCCACCTTGCTGGTAACTGCAACACATATCTCCTGTCGAAAACTTAATCTCTTCATGATGGCACTTTTCCTCTCATTCTAGGTCACACTTACACTGATCCATCTCCATAAAGTTTCATTTAATCAACCATTAATTCAAAGTGCACTGAACCTCGCCTTTCAATTCTGTCATGTACAATGTTTTGAGCCCAGGCCTTGCACTCAATGTTGACCAATACACCATCTGGAATAAGGAAAATATGAATGACAAATATCATGGATAATGCACAACCCTGTTTCTATAAGTATATTACAATACTGAAACTTAAAGCCCCTTTAATTTGCTGTGTTACAAGCTGTTACTTTATTACGAAGTCTGTGTCATTTACCAGCTGTGGCTGCATATAACTTTCACTGTGTCAAAAATTATAAAATTGACATATACCAGTAATACGCAACAACTTAAAAATTAAAAGATTAAGCATTTTATTACATCATATTTAATTTGCTATTGACATTTGAATTCTCTGAAAGATTCGGTATTTTTGGAGAAAGTTCAGCAAATCCATTCACTTTCTTCACAGTAAAAAATATCCTGGATAGACTAGAGCAGATGTAGTTTTAAGTCTCTAGAAATTTTGTTCCTGAACTGCTTCATTGGCAGGACCTACACTTCCATAGGTAGTGGTCCGAACATTCTCAGGTCAATAATCAGAAAGCCATCTCTTGTTTTAGACAGTCAACAGTTTGGCATGTTCATGCTCTCACTGTGACATGTGTTGTGGTCCTGTATGTCATGTCTGTTGTTTAAGGAAGCTACATATTCCTTAACATGAAGGCAGCACAGAAGTACATAGCATCAATCAGCAGTCATAAATCCAAATTTTGTGCATGATGGCCTGCAGTGCTCCTGTCTCGTACTTGATGTTAAGATCTTAATTGCTTTTTTTTTGAGTAATAATACTCTTGCACCCTGTAGAGTGACTTTATAGTAACAGGCCATAGCTGATATGGCAGTGAAACAATGAATAATATACTATTAGGCAATACTGATCAGTTAGCACCTATTTCAGTTTTCTCAGGAAGTACGTGACTGGTGACAATTTGTCACACCTGTGTGCAGTGTGGTCTTGTGAAGTGAGATTACTGTCCAGTATAAACTCTGGAAGTTTCACAACCCCTACTCAGTTTAGATATCCTTTGTTGCTGAGGCTACATATTAATTGTGTGTTTTTTCTTCATTCATTTTAATTTTATTTGTAGCAAATTATTCTTTTGTCATTTCAAACAAGGCATCTGCTTCTTCTTGAGCCTTGCTGGCTTTGATCAAATTTTTTCTTGCTTGTGTTAGATTTGGTGGACACTAAAATATTGTTGGCTCTATACAGGATGATGGCATTATTCTTTCACAACAAATGCCATAGAGAGGAAAGTGGCAGAAAAGGATGTGCCTCATGAAGTATAACTTAGTACTCTTAGCAAATGATGCTGTGTCAGAATTAATGACAGTAAATCAATTAGACTTTCAGAGGATTGGGATAAATGAATGCAAATATTTATATTGCCTAATCTATAGTTAAATAAATTAAGAGGAGTAGATACTGCTGAATCAGAGCATACATTACAGATTTCAGTAAAACATACTGTTTCTTGTCATATTAGAAAATATGTGATCTTTGAGGGAAGATAAAATGTGTTTAGACTTGCTTTGGGAAACAAGTGAGCCATGCATAACCTAGATCTACACTGAAGACTCATAACTAGTGATCTGATAAAATAAATACAATTTTTAGACATTCTCCATCTCAATTAATAGAAATGTTAGGTAGATTTCTTACATGTACCTCAAATAGATAACACACGAGCCATCTAAGACTTGAACAAGGTGCAGTAAGACAAAGTTAAGAAAGAAATCTAGTTGATTAGATCATAGGTATTATCACTACATATTAAAAAATGTAGTTCTCAGACCCAAACATTCCATCATTTGATGAAAGAAAAGGAAGGGTTGGAGGAAACAGAATTATTCAATGAATAAAGTCTCACAAGCCTCTGCACTAAGGACATTCTATTATAAAGGGTGTACAATAAAATTCATTTTATGAAACTCACGCTAGTTTTGTGGTAAATGATGAACCAGTTTTCATGAATGTGGCTACACTTGCTACTAGTCAGTGTAATTATATGTTGCTTTCTTAAAACTGAAATTGAATTCTCCATCTGTCTGGAGCAGGATATGAATTTTTTTCGGGGAGGGGGGGGGGGGGGGAGGGTTGAAGAAAGGAGGTGGATGAGCTGGCCTCCCTAGCAGCATCAGACTGTGTACAGCCTTGTACGCAAAATTTTCTGCAAATGAAGCAGACAGGCTTAGTTTCCACCTTACCCTCTCATTGCTGATCACTTAATTCATTTGGCATACCGGCATATTATTATACACGATGCCAGCATTCACAAACCATCTCCTAACAATTTACAAGAGATGAATGATGTGTGTGATCACTTGGTGCAAAAACACAAATAAAAGAAAATTAATATAGAAGGTATATTCTAAACGTGACCTCAGCAATGTATTTCATTCATTTATTTACCAATTATGTTCCATACATCCCATCACAGAGGAGGTCTCTTAGGAAGGTGGATGAGCAGCTGTTAGAAAAAATCTGTATGCAGTATAATAACATCTTTCTCTCTTTCATATTAAACAGAATATGCAAGTGTTTTGATATGAAACAAGTAAGCTAATTCTAACTTCCAGTTATGTGTCTTCAGTTCGGGGTGGTGAATTTTAATTCATTGTGTGTGTGTGTGTGTGTGTGTGTGTGTGTGTGTGTGTGTGTGTGTGTGCCAACACCCAACACTCACAGATAAAATTTCGGGTAAGCCATTTACCATGATTTATGAAAATACTTTTACCTGTAAGAATATAGGCATTTGCAATACAATTGTAGTTCATTTTACAATTTGCTGCAAACACTGATAAAGTACTTACGGACAGGCCTCTCAAAGAAAACAGCAACAAGTGGGCTTAGGTATCCCTCATAATTTTTGAATGGAAAGAAGTATCCAGGAAATCCTCGGCGTGGGATGTACTGTATGGGGCCAATATTCTCAACATCTGCTGGATTTTCACCTTCACAGCTTACCCATACTGTGTTGATCTGACAGGAAAAAATGATATTTGAAATCAGTATTAAGTTGTGTTTCATCTCAGACATAAACACAAAATTACACCATGTACAGATAACTCGTTCACAAGTAAGAATGTCTAGATGGTGCCTTTCAAAAAATTTGACAAGAACTGTATCTTTGTATTGTATTGAATCATATGCATATTTTGTAGATTTGAGAAAATCATGATAGAAACTTGAAGTGCTAAGATAACTTTCACTGTTCTGGATAAAAGAGATTATTCTTTTTCAACATAACATCCACCCTCAAAAAACTAGTTCTGCAAGTATGAATATGGGTTAGAGTATTCTGGTCTTCATTATAATGAGTCCAGTCATACTGGATTTTTGATCAGTAAACAAACTTCATGAGACCACATAATTTCTGGCCAGATGTAAACTGGTTTTCATTTTTCATATGTAAATTATGTAATACATCTTTGTGAATGTTTATTAATTTTTCTGGTTGTTTGGCACAAATTTTCCATAAATATAATTTTTATTTAAATGGCAATATAGTTTTGTACTTTGATCTTGCACTCTGAAAACTAGTTGGCAAATAATCACACCAAATACTCTTAAAACAAATATACATTAATTTGGTTATTTTTAGCATTCAGTTTTAAATGCAGATAAAACATATGTTCCTATTAACATTTTTATTTATTTTACTATTGATAATTAATTGAAATTACAACATAGCAAGATGTTTATAAATTTCATATTTACAAATTTTATAACCTTTGTCATTTGATATTATTCCCAAAAACTTTCACATAGATACATATCATCAGCAAATATTACACAAAATAAATCTCAGAAATATTAAAAAAAAGTTATGTGAACTTTATTTTGATTAATAGATTGTTTTGGGTTGTTCTAGAACATTTACATGTCTTATATTTGTTTGGTGTCAGTTTCTTCAGTACAGTTTTAGTCTCATTCCGTCTAGCATCATTTTCTTGTTGACGTGTTTTGAGGTAACAATAGGGAAGTTCTTTGGAAAGTCTGATGGAACCAGAGAAAGGAAATAGCTCTGTATTTTGTGTCTAATATTTACTCATGACATATTGAAAATGTGTTTGAAATCTTATGTGAAAGAATAAATAAACAACAATTTACAACTGCTGAATTAATGACTCCAACCTGAGACAATTGTTTTGTGTAATGTTGACATAAACTATAACTGTAAAAGTATTTAACTATAACAAGGAAAGTGCGTCATATGGTACTGTTGAACAGTGAAATAGTATACTTTGTGCAGCCAGAAATACTTCACAGTTTTTCATTGGTAATGCAAGAGGCAGGGAACCACAGGTCAACAGCCAGGTGGAATGCCAGTGAGAAAGTTTTGCCTATGGTACAGCAACAAACAAATACTCTATTGCAACTCTGTGTGTGGGCTGAGAGCTCAAGCACACAATGTAGCAAACTGACGTCTTGGCGATGGAGGGATATCGTCATAATCGTGACTGTGCAAAGTATCACAAGCAAGCTTAAGCTGGATGCAAGATTAACTATTTAGTATACTGACATTGGAGAATAGGTATTGAAAGGTGAAACTGTGAAATCCTGAAGTGACCAAGAGAGCTGACCAAACAAAGCCAGGACAAATGATGGCATTGCCTTCCTATCATAACAGAGTACAATAGCTCGTCCTGTATAAATACTACTTTGATTCTGGTGGAATTCTATTCAGTTTGCAGCCATACTATCAAGAGGAGAGGCCCACATCAGTTGACCATCTGATTCTCTAATTGCCTTTGATCATCAGTCTAGTGACACATGCTGTCTGGCAGCACTTGGTTGCTGTAAGCTGCAGCACCAGTTACTAAGTCAAGACTGTTGGCAAGCTTTAGCTGTCACTATCAGGCCAACCTTCTGGAGGTCTTTGAGCATATTGTCATCTGCTACTGACAGTTCTGCCCATGCTGGCTGCCTGGATGCTGAAATATCAATTACAGCATTTTGTGGACAATAGATGTTTAATATTGTAATACTGTTTTAATAATGCCTTTGTGTGTCAGATAGGCATCTATCCTCTGAGTTGGGGGTACACACATTGCGTGAGTGGCCAGTCATTGGCTTTGGTTTGACCTCAGCACACTGCCCACCATACCCTCCTACCACCAGGATGCTACATTTGGTGTCAGAGCTGTTGCTGTAAGAAGGCATCTGACGTCAGAGATGTATCTGGCTACAGCGCCACAACTGCAGCCTCACCTAGCAGTACAGCAGTCACTATAGATAGGTAAGTGTATCTTCAATTGGCTTTTGTTTTGTATGTTATGGCCATTACTACTTGGTGGGACAGTCCTGCAAACATGAAAGTAACTTTTTTAAAACTTTGAGAGCCTACTAACCTGTCACAATTCAGGGGAAATTCCAGGGAATGGTGCTTGTGTTCTGTTAGATGCCAATTTGTCTGGAGATGAGTTGCCATGTACAAAGGCAGTGTCAGTTACATATGATACTTGTAGAAGGGTTGACCATAAAACACAGCAGTGTAATAAATCTCAGCAGGCCATGATAAGACACAAAGACTCATTTTACAATGTCTCTGTCAGTATTCTTGCAGCAGTAATCTCTCATAATTTGTGTTATTGTCAGATGGATGCTACAAAACTGCAGTTGTGCTTCTGATAGGGCAAGTATCATCCTTTTCATAAAGTATTGCTGCATTACAGAAAGAGGTGGGTACCTTACAAACCAGAACTAGTCTATTACAATGCAAGTCAGTAGAAGCAAAAAGCTTGTTAAATGTACCTGTTCCTGCTGTAGTGCCTGTAACAGCTAGTCTAGTGACTCCTTTTTCAAGAAAGACAATAGGAGATGTGTCTGTATTTATTAATGAAGTGAATGCTGCCACTTGATTAGGTCATTGCATGGATGAAACATGCTTGCTTTGACT
This sequence comes from Schistocerca serialis cubense, assembly GCF_023864345.2. Lineage (NCBI taxonomy): Eukaryota > Metazoa > Arthropoda > Insecta > Orthoptera > Acrididae > Schistocerca > Schistocerca serialis. Next base: position 464,602,488 of record NC_064639.1, read on the forward strand.
CTGTTATGGTTGGTTCATGATGCAAGAACGTATGTCATATACTATGAAGGATTAAATAAAGTGCTGATGTTTGAACTGCTGCTAACACACTTAAGCAATGGCACATTACTAGAAAAGTTGAGGCTTTTTAGTTAATAGATTAATGGTCTGTCAGAAAAGCACAATAAATCAGTAGAAGCATTTTTAGACAGGATTAATGTGTGAACCTATGAACTGATGCAGATTGTGAATACAGGGAGAGTTATTCTGCAGGAGATAGAAAACAGGTTATTGCATACATTTTTGTGGTGACTTCCAAGTGGCATATTGAGAAGTGTCAAAATGGAAGGTGATTTAGTCACTGCTATTAGAGTTACCAAGCAGCTTGAGGAAACGGACATTTCTACCTAAGGCTGAAATGACCAAAGCATATTTTCCTCGGATGTAAAATGCTACAGATGTGGATGTATGAGCCATATCAAGAAGCAATGCCACCAAGCCCAGTGTTACAAATGCAAGGAAGTGGTGCACTAGGCACATGTTTGTTGAAGTAGCAAACTAGACAGGAAAGAACAAGTGTTCTTTAAACAACACTGCCCACTTTTAACATTGGAGGAAAAGGATTACAGGAGCATTCAGAAGTGTTGCCACATGTTGGTGAGGAGTACTGTGTGAACCTAACACTTAACTTTCTGGATACGCATCATGCAGAAATGGACTTTTGACAGTATACGGTTGAACTCAGTGGGACATTGTTTCCTCTGGCCATGACTACAGCAAATACTACATCACCACAACATTGACTGACTGTGAAGGTGGTACCAAATAATTTGCAGACTCTTGCACTAAAGATCAATTCATATGATAAAGTACTGAGAGGTACAAGGAAGGTAGCCTGGATGAGTGTGAGTACTAGCTTGCCAAGTGAAATATTATGTGTTGTAGAGACATTGGAATGCAATGCAACAGGAATTAGATGGATATTATATGGTTCTGATGTGCATAGACAATCATATGGACAAAATAAATCTGGCAAAGGGATTACTGGTTGCCAACTTAGATAACCTAGAAGAAGACAATCTGGATAATAACTATCCAGATTGGAGACCTTTGCCACATGCAGACAATCAAGGCACCTGCACCACATAAAAAGCTACAACATTTGGAACAAAGAGATACAGCAATGATGAAGCTTTGTTAGTATGATTTACTTCCCTACCATGGTATTATTGCACTTCACCCGCCCCCCCCCCCCCCCCATGGCCATAATCGGAAATGCCTGCTAACATTACAGTAAATAAAACAGGTCAATTTTTTAACTGTTGTATACACTGTGGAATTCCAAACAGCTTCAAGTGCAAGTTGTCTGGCCATTAAAACAGCAGACCTCCTTTTGATCAGCATCAGTCACACAAGTAAATGCATGAGTTGACCAATGTACTGCTACTACCAGGTGCAATAACATTTTAGTTGATTAATACAGAACTGTTTTATCCTGGTGGACTATTCATTACCAGTGATACCAGTCATGTAACATAAAATGCCAACTGGAAATAATGTTCCAGTGTAAAAGAAACAATACGGAGTCCAGAAATACCTGCAACTGATAATGGAAGAATTTATTGACCAGCAATTGGCTCATGCCATTATTGACATAGTGGTAGCCTTTGGGGTACAACTATTGCAATTGTTTGAAAGAAATCACTAGATGGTACCATAACATATAGGTTTTGCTGTGACTACAGGTACCTAAACACAAGAATTATCAGTGATGTATATCCAATACATAACTTAATGGAGACATTGGACAACTTAGGTCATTGTAAATGCTTTTCTACAATGGATTTAAAAAGTGATTATTACTAGTTGAAAGTAATTCCAGAAGACCAGCCCAAGACCACATTTATGATCCATTGAGTCAAAACCAATATCATAGAAAGCTGTTTCATCCCAATAATGTGCCAGGCTATTTGATGGAGTACTTAGAGGACTAAAACTAAAATAGAGCATGGGTTATCGCAGTGACATAATTGTGTTTCCTAAAAATATGGAGGGATATGTAGAATGAACGCAGAAGGTGTTCAAGAGATTATGTGCAGCATGCTTGACACTGAGTGTGGATAATTGTCTTTTTGCAGTGATGGCAGTGAATTATCTGGGGCATATAATTAGTCAAGAAGGTGTTAAAACTGATACATGTTTCATTTCTGCAGCACATGATTTTTTGCCACCAGAGCAACAAAAGAGCTTTAATTGTAGCTTGATCTTTGTAATTATTACTGAAAATTTGTTAGAGGTTTTGCCAAAATTGCTGAGCTGTTAAAGAAAAGAGCAAAGTTACAATGGCCTACTGACAGGCAGACTGCATTTGATAATTTAAATGAGGCTTTAGCATCAATTTCCGTACTGGTGCTTCCAAACTTTGGAAAAAGAGTTTATTTTATATTGTGATGCAAGCAGTTAAGCAATCAAGTGCATCCTTAATCAATGTGTGGATGGCAAGGAACACCTATTGGCATATGGATCAAGACAATTAAATAAAACAGAGTGAAATTATTCTACTATGGAAAAAGAGTTGTTGGGTCATCTACAGTATTTACTGGGATTAAAAGACCTGTCAAAAAGATTGACACATGGGCTTTGAAATTAAGTGAATTTGAATAGATAGTGCATAAACCAGGCAGAAAATATGACAATGGTGATGGCTTAAGTAGAAAAGCTTAAGTGTTACCAGCACTTGGTAGAAGCTTACTGGAATGGCAGAACACATAGGCTGTTGAAAGTGACTGAAGTATTTTGAGCAAAGCAGCAGTTTGTAGTACAAGAAGGCCTGTCATGCAGAATGATGAAATGCGAACCATGATTGGAGCTTTTGAGGACAAAGTACTGAGGTAAGCACATAACCAAGTTCTGTCAAGTCTTTGAGCATGCTGATTGAGCAACTGATCAATGGGCAGCCAAAAAATCTTAGTGGAGAACATAGAAACAAGATATGGAACAAAATGTTAGAAACTTTATACCATGCACACAGCATGCAGTTCTTATTCATCAATGAGTTCCACACACGGCCAAGGCCCAAGCAACACAAGCCACCACTTGGGATATGAACCTAACATGGGCAGCAGAGTTCCACAACTGTAAAATTTCTGTACAACACATATCGCAATTAATAGTGGCCATTTGGGGTGCTAAGTTGAGTAGGGCACCAGGGTACCCAAGAGAAAGTAGTTCACAACTAGTAGTGAAAACTAACATAGGTAGAAGTCTAATGGAGGGAGTAGTGCTAAATGTTAAGTCACTTACATGGAAAAGTGATCTCTAACTTGCCTTGGTTCCACTACAAAGATTGCTGGAAGTGTCCCAACCATTTAGAATGGTAGGTTCCAATATTCTGACCATCAGCTGAAGATCAGTGGATAACAGTTAGATACTGACTATGATACATCTCATTCACTTCATGTAGCAACAATTGCAATCCTAAATCAAAAGGCTAATACAGTGGCTGACGACATGATGAACAATTGGATTTTAAAATTCAGTACTCCCAACAAAATAATCACAGATCAAGACACTAATTTTATGCCTGTTCTGATGATATAGCTATGCCATTTACTATAAATTCATATGTTAAGGACTAGCCCTCACCACCCTCAATCAAATGGAAGAATGGAATGTGTTCATTGTACAGTTTGAAAAATGTTTAGTTATTATGTTCATATAAATCATAATGAGTGGGATGTCTACTTTTCATTTGTCATGCCCTCACATAACTCTAAAATAGACAGTAATATTGGGCTCTCACCCTATGTGGTAATATACAGTAAGAAGAATGTATATCTTTTGGATTAATGAAGCCTAAACTGTGAAAAAAGTGACTCAGTTAAGAAACTTGGCAAGCAAGTATGAAAATGCCCAAGCAACAAGAACAGACAAAACATTGTATCAGTAAGTTACGTAAATATAGAGATGGACAGTGGGTTTTATCGATGAACACTTACACATGAACGGACAAGACAAAGAAATTCCTGAACAGGTCATAGAGATGACATCTCCTTTTAACGTCAAGTTGCAACAGCTGATAAAAACTTCTATTATGTAGACACTTTACAAGTACCAGTGCCATTCCTAGTGCAGGATGTTAAACCCAAGAAGAACGGAAAAAGACTGAAAGTCAATAATAAAGGAACACAAGTGCTGCATGCATTTATACCATGTCATAGAATAAATGAATGACATGGGTTTGTGAAAAGTTTTGTCAATGATATGGGGAACAGTCACTGCTTTGACATTTTCAGGTTGCACTACAGGTATATTTTGTTATTATGGCATTTTGTGTTTTGGAGAATTTTTCTTTTTTGTTTATTTCTAGCATTTTAAGTTATGAGGCATGTCTGGAAAGTAAGTACAATAGGGAAAAAACTCAAAAAGCATTTTTTCAAACCAAAATTTATTTTTATGGGAAAGAGCATTTCTTAATCTATTTTTCTACATAGTTGCCACCATTGTTCAGACATTTCTCATAGAGAGAAACCAGCTATGCTATGCCATTTCCATAGGGGCCCCCAGTGAAGACAGCCACTGCTGAACACCATTTTGTGCTCTTTCACCACTGTCAAAGTGCCTTCCTCCAAAATCGTGCTTCAGGTTCAGGGGGTGTTGGGTCATCTACAGTATTACTGGTTCATCCAACGTTGAATTGTCCTACCCACTTTCTCAGCTTTCCATCAGTCATTACATTTTCACCATAACACCCCTATCTCACACATACTGCTTCCAAACGAACTGCTGAATATGGTTTCAAGTGACACCAGTAGAGTGGGGGTGTGCATTGTCATAAAGCAACACAAGCCTTGACTGAGCATTCCACATCTTTCATTTTGAATTGCATGCTGAAGTTTTCTCAGTGTTTCATAGTATCATACTACACTGATAGTTTCACCTCTGAGAAGCAATGCAGCAAGCAGAATATCCATCCATCCCAGAACACAGAGTACATGCATTTTTGTGCCCAGAAAGTTGTTTTGAATTTTTGTTTTTTGGGGGGATCATGAGTGCCTCCACTCCATCAACTGTTGTTTTGATTCTGAAGTGACATTAAAAACCCAAGTTTCATTGTTGGTCACAATTCCATTTATGAATTTCAGACTTCATTTCCCTCATCACTGCATCAGGTAATAAATGTCTAAGCTCTACCAAGATGGTTAATTTTGTGAACATCCGTAAGCGTTTTTGGAACCCAACAGGAGCATAATTTGTAAAAATTTAAGTGATTTTTGATAATCTCATGCAAAACAGTTTCTGAAATTTATGGAAAATCATCACAAAGAATTCCTATTGTGAACTGTTAGTTTTCATGAATTTTCTAGTTACCTTTCTCAACCAAACCATAACTGACGTCAGAAGGTCATCCACTAAATGCATGTTCATGATCATTGGTTCGTCCATCATTGAAATATCTTACCCACTTTCTCACCTTTCCATCAGTCATTACATTTTCACCATAAATTTCTACAAGCTGATGACAAATTTCAGGTGGCTTAACATTCTTTGCACTCAAAAACTGTATTGCACATTGCTCAGGTATCACATTAGTCATTAGTAATGATCACCAACAAATGTAAACACAAAACAATCCAGCTGTAATGGCATCAGTGGTAAGATGATGAACCAAAGAGATTAATGTGTGGAACTGCAACAGTAGTGCTGTGATGGCAGTATAATGAAATGGTATTTACTTTCCGGACACTGCTCGTTTAAGGACAGGATGTAGGCTATTGTTGTTATGTGACCAGGATAGTCACTGGAATACACACACTTTTTGAAAGAGGAAGGTGAGTGAATGCAGATTATGTTCTGTGTATGTGTGTTAACCACCATTTGAAATGGACAATGCATTTTATTGTAGGCAAGCAATATGATTTATTTTGTTTAAATATTTGATAACATCAACAGAGGAGCTTCAAGGTTACAAAAGAGAGTGTTTTATGGTCTGCTCAACTACGATGGTTCAGTCTAGGGTGAAATACAACAGTTTTAGGGTAAGCCAGCATCAGATGAATGTCAGAGATAAACATTGTTGCCACACCCTTATTTCCAGAAAATGGGCATGGATTGGTTTTACTCAGTGTTTTGTCCAAAAGTGGTGATTGTAAATTGATACAATGAAAGGAAGCCAAGAGGAATGACAAGGACTGAGCTACATGATAGTGGAATGTTAATCAACAGTATGATGCATGTCATAGTGGGTATCTGACACAACCTAGTTTGTACTGCCAGGAGAAACCACTAGATGTGTCTCCAGTCCAGAACCTAACATGCCTAAGTCAGCCCTTCAAAACCAGACCACCTAAATTCCATAGACAAATTCAAATCATCACAATACAGACAAATCACTATGGAGCGGACGTTTCAACACATACAACAGTATCGTGAGAAGCAATACCAGACTGTGTTGACCTTAAGTGTCACAGATTCTAATGCTGTACTGGTTTCGGTTATGCTTTAAGTGACATACATGTATCATGAGTGAAAAAAATTACTCCCTCATGCACCACCTGTGCATCAAATATCAGTAGAATGATTTATAAATAGAAGTAAAGATAGTTAAGAAATAATTAGAGTACTCAGTTACTTGTTAAGTGAGGAAGAGTAAACAAGATTGTGAATTATATAGAATGGGTATGACTAGTATGTGAAAAATGATTGTATTAGTGTAAAAAAAGTAATTTAGATGGCATCTGTCTAGTAAGAATATGAGTTCCCTGAACTGAATTTAAGAAAATAAGATTTTAGAATTAAGAACCTAATTGAGGAGCTATGTGGTTTCAAGCAGATGGATTGTGAGGAATTGAGAATATTGTATAAATTTTGTTCTGTGCATCTATGTCAGGACTGTTTCAGAGTTACCTCAGAGAAATCTGTGGCAAATTTCTTAAAGACTATGGGCATGTTCCATAGTAGAGTAGTATACTTGGTGGAGCCAGAAAAATTTCAAAGTTCTTCCCTAGCTCTGCAAGAGGCAGAGCAGCACAGCCCAATAGCCAGGTGGAATGCCAGTGAGAATCATTCACCAGTGGTGCAGCAGCAAACACAGGATCTGTTGTGACATTTTGAATGGGCTGAGTGTTTGAGCATGAATGGTAGCAGAGAAACGTCATAGTGAGGGAGGGATAGTATTGTAGTGTATGGAACTGTGGACATAGAAACGACTGAGAAGCTTCGTCCCCGCCGTAGCCCTCAGTGGTTCATAACCCCAGAACAGGCTACAGCAGTCCACTTACCCCCACACCACTCAGGTTATTGTGCGGTTCGGCCCCCAGTGGACCTCTTGGGAATGTCTCATACCAAATAAGTGTAACCCCAATATTTGCGTGGTAGAGTAATTATGGTGTACACATACATGGAGAAAGTGTATGCGTAGTGATCGCTGACATAGTGTAATGGAGGCAGAATAAGGGGAACCAGCCCACATTCGCCGAGGCAGGTGGAAAACCACCTTGAAAACCATCCAAAGGCTGGCTGGCAAACCGGACCTTGACAGTAATCCACCGGGCGGATTCATGCCGGGGATCGGCATGCCTTCCCGCCTGGAAAGCACTGCGTTAGACCACATGGTCTTAATGATGACTGTACAGAGTGTCTCAAGAAAGCTTAAGAAGAACACAAGACTAACTATTCAGTTTTATTACATGGCCGATAGAAGACCTTAAAAGTAAAGTTAGGAAATTCTGTAATGACCAAGATGGATGACCAAACAGGAAAATGTCAGCAATGATGTTATTTCCACCCCATCACAGAGCACAGGAGCTCATCCTGTATAAATACTGCTTATGTTCTGGTGGAGTTCTATTCAGTTTGCAGCTGTCCTGTTGAGAGGGAGGCCTATGTCAGTCGACCATCTGCTTGTCCAGCTGCCTTCAGTTCTGTCTGGGTAGTTTTGTTGATTGTCAGCTGCAGTGCCGGCTACAGAGTCTAGACTGATGGAGAGCTGTGTCCATCACCATGTGGCAAGCCTCCTGGAGGTCTAACCAACAGGACCTGGGACTAGATCATCATCTGTCATTGTGTAGGTGAGTCACTGCTGTTGCTACTCATCTCTGTATCTGGGGCAGATTTCTGTGATCAAGTCTCTCTCTCTCTCTCTCTCTCCTGATGGGAGACCATGGCACTCCTCTGCATAACTTCACGTACTCTGAGCAGAGCTGATGGACACCTTTTAAGCACAGTCTTCAGTGGGGTCATGGGTGCCCTAGTCATCATCTCATGGAAGCTGTGTGCAACCTCACTTGGTGTAGATGCAGCTAAGTGCAAATACAGGTGAGGTGACCGGCTACATGATGTTGCTGCCGCTGAGCTGACATGCCACTGACTGCATGTCAAGAGCTGACAGGTGTGTTCCAAGGTGGTACACTGTTGCCTACCCTGCCAGAACTGGCTGCCTGAACATCTGTTATATTCTGTGGACAACAGGTGTTTAAAACTGTTATACTGTTTTAATAACACTTTCAGGTGGCAGACAGAAATCTACCCTTGGAGTCAGTATACCCACATCTGTTGGATGATCAACCATTGGCCTCCTCCACCTCTAAACATGATATTGATACAGCACTCACTGTAACATCCTACTCTCTGGATGCTACAGTACAGATGAATAACAATTACATTGATCATAATGCTTTTATTCATGCAGCAGTGCTACACTGTATATGCAAGGGCCAAAAGAACAACAACTGAATGATAGTCCACCATCTTATAGACAGTTACAGCAGGGGTCAAATAAAGTGTCAAATTACCAATATAAGAATAATAAAACTGACATTTTCTTGCATCTTTTGCATCTAAGTAGTTAAATTTATTAAACAACCATTGACATACCGTTCTTGGATTTCGCAATTTCTCTTCGCGAATATGAACCTTTAGATCTTGAGGCATCTTTTCAGGTAGGTCAGTGTCATTATAAAACACAGGCATCCAGTTAAATATCTGTAAGATAGTAAACATTGCTTATTAAAACTTGAAAAATCATGATTAGTTTACAGAATATTTCATACTCATCTGTCCTACTACTCAGATACACTCTGGAAATATTTATCTCTATAAGTCTTACAGGATAAACAATTCATTAAAATCTGGTAACATTATGCAAAACTTACCCACTATTTAAAGATTGCTGTTCTCTAGTATTAAGAATAAATTATTCAGAAGACAATACAATTGTAAATAGAATTTTCAGTTAACAGTTAACAGAAATATGATAGATTAATCATGTAGCACATATAATATTTAATGGTATTAATTTTGTCTTGTGTAGACAACAATACATCAAACTTTGAATACACTGTGTAAGAATCAGCATTTCACTTAAAGATTGTGGATAAAGTGATACACTTCTAGGTTTTGTAAGTACTCTGATTTTATTGCTTCTAAAATATTTCCACAAACTAAGTGATCATCAAATAAATTACACATTTTCCTCATAATCAATTAATTACTTGATGCATACCTTATGATCAATATTATTTCCTGTCCCACATTCCTCATGGAGACTCCATAACATAAAGGCTCTTGAAATGCTACTGATATGTAACACAAAAATTTGGTTTGTGTCTTTGCTCATAAGCCAAACATTTGTTGTTGTTGTTGTTGTGGTCTTCAGTCCTGAGACTGGTTTGATGCAGCTCTCCATGCTACTCTATCCTGTGCAAGCTTTTTCATCTCCCAGTACCTACTGCAGACTACATCCCTCTGTATCTGCTTAGTGTATTCATCTCTTGGCCCCCCCCCCCCCCCCTACGATTTTTACCCTCCACACTGCCCTCCAGTACTAAATTGGTGATCCCTTGATGCCTCAGGACATGTCCTACCAACCGATCCCTTCTTCTAGTCAAGTTGTGCCACAAACTCCTCTTCTCCCCAATTCTATTCAATACCTCCTCAGTAGTTATGTGATCTACCCATCTAATCTTCAGCATTCTTCTGTAGCACCACATTTTGAAAGCTTCTATTCTCTTCTTGTCCAAACTATTTATTGTCCATGTTTCACTTCCATACATGGCTACACTCCATACAAATACTTTCAGAAACGACTTCCTGACACTTAAATCAATACTCAATTTTAACAAATTTCTCTTCTTCAGAAACGCTTTCCTTGCCACTGCCAGTCTACATTTTATATCCTCTCTACTTCGACCGTCATCAGTTATTTTGCTCCTCAAATAGCAAAACTCCTTTACTACTTTAAGTGTCTCATTTCCTGATCTAATTCCCTCAGCATCACCTGACTTAATTTGACTACATTCCATTATCCTCATTTTGCTTTTGTTGATGTTCATCTTATACCCTCCTTTAAAGACACTGTTCATTCCGTTCAACTGCTCTTCCAAGTCCTTTGCTGTCTCTGACAGAATTACAATATCATCAGCGAACCTCAAAGTTTTTATTTCTTCTCCATGGATTTTAATGCCTACTCCAAACTTTTCTTTAGTTTCCTTTACTGCTTGCTCAATATACAGATTGAATAGCATTGGGGAAAGGCTACAACCCTGTCTCACTCCCTTCCCAACCACTGCTTCCCTTTCATGTCCCTCGAGTCTCATAACTGCCATCTGGTTTCTGTACAAATTGTAAATAGCCTTTCGCTCCCTGTGTTTTACCCCTGTCACCTTCAGAATTTGAAAGAGAGTATTCCAGTCAACATTGTCAAAAGCTTTCTCTAAGTCTACAAAATAGCAATTGGCAGTCATCATTAAAATACAGATACTAGTACTCTTGGAATCCGACTCCCTTTCAGATTGATTTGGGGCTGATTTACTTACATTGTCGGTGAATATCTGTAGTGATTATGACTTCAACAACTTACATTATCTGTAATGTTTTCATCTACAAACAGTAATGTTTCTCCACAAAAAATATATATTTTGCATTCAGTTTCACAAGGACAAATTCTTTTACATTTTCACAATTTTTTCAGTTTAGTCATTTTGTTTGGAGATTTTTTTTACCTTAATGGAACCAGTATAGCATTTGCTGAACCCTTTTCTTCACTACATTCTATTAATCTTCTGCTCAATTTATACAGTATCTAAAATATTTAGTGAACTAAACAGAGATACATATACTATATTTGGTCACAATAAAGATATCATTAACTATTCCTGGTATTAATATTCACATAAACCAGCACAACACAGCAAATATGACCAGTTTATGGAAATATTTCTAGTGTATTTATCATGATGTTTTTTGACTGATTGTAATATATCATTTTTACCAGCTTTATAAGCTTATTTCAAATAAATTGGTATCTGCATTAATCATTCATGATTTATTGCAGTATAATATTTCCTAAATCATATTTCATAATTTTCTGAGGACCTAACATATCATAACATAGTCTAGCAACTAAATTCAATTAATCAGTCTCATGTAATTTACTTGTGGCTATTCTTTTGCATGCCACCCTAATGACCAGGGAGCAGAGAATGTTAATGCAAACCTTAAAGATCTATGAGTTCATTTTATATCAATATTTCTCATTATATGTTATCAACAGTATTTTCTAAATTGAGTTTCTGGGATTTTTTCCATAATTAATTAGAAGGATACATACCTTATTAAGCTTAAGGAATATGCACGGAGCAGATTTTGGGTAGTTATAGTTGTTTGCCTCAGTGCAAGGAGCAAAATCATTTACATCAACTTCACAGACTTTCCCATCAGCTGGCTCATTGTCATAGGAGCATGTCTGAATGTTCTGTCCTATACTTGCTGATTGGCCAGGCTTTCTGTATGCTGCAATAAATCAGTAACATGCAAATGTAAAAGATTATGTTCTTTGGAAACAGTACTGTTTTACAGCTCTATCTGGCTATGAGTAAATTTTCTATTCCAATTTCTCGCATTACTGGGATGTATCTGATAATTCTTAACTGTTTCAAGTACATGGGGCACATTGTCCCTTTATAAAACTATTCATAAATGACAGATATCTCATAGATTTTATTTTTAAAAATTACACGCTCTTGAGGAAGCTTGGTTTCATTGTTGTTATTTTTCTTGCGCTTCAACTATGAATGTAAATGTTCTCTTGAGAAGGAATAATATTGTGAATATTTCTTGCTTTGTGTCACTTTTGTTTTTAATATGTTGCTGATTTTTAAGAATAATTTGCTGGAATGGGAAGGAATAGTTACAACATAAGTATCTTAATATATTTAGATATTTCTATATCACCGCACTTGAAGTTCATAGATAATAGAGCTAATTATTTTGTGAGGGGCAAATATATTATTGTGCACCAGTACTTCAGTGGTTTGAAATGTTACGAGTACATATTTTTATTTCCTTTCAATTAGAACACAGTGCAAACTACTCAGTAAATATCCTCATTGAATTTCATATTTATTTGCGAGACCAAATATTTTCAGAGTATGAAACAGCACTTCCAGTCTACATTTTATATCCTCTCTACTTCGACCGTCATCAGTTATTTTGCTCCTCAAATAGCAAAACTCCTTTACTACTTTAAGTGTCTCATTTCCTGATCTAATTCCCTCAGCATCACCTGACTTAATTCGACTACATTCCATTATCCTCATTTTGCTTTTGTTGATGTTCATCTTATACCCTTCTTTAAAGACACTCTTCATTCCGTTCAACTGCTCTTCCAAGTCCTTTGCTGTCTCTGACAGAATTACAATATCATCAGTGAACCTCAAAGTTTTTATTTCTTCTCCATGGATTTTAATGCCTACTCCAAACTTTTCTTTAGTTTCCTTTACTGCTTGCTAAATATACAGATTGAATAGCATTGGGGAAAGGCTACAGTGCTGTCTCACTTCCAAATATTTACTTTCACATGTCTTACAGAAGAAGGTAGTTCTTTCTAAAGGATGAGGAAATTCTTAAAGTACTCTATCCAAATGACAGTGATGATGAAGACAACCTTCTTTTAGGAGAAGAAAACGCCATATTATTAGAAAAAGACATCTGAAGCAGTGAGAAAAACATGGTGGAACCTCATGAAAGGACTTCTGATCTGGCACCAGAAAGCTCTGTCTACAAGTTTGAAACCTGGAAGAGGATATAAAGACATTGGTGAGGAAGATGTGCTGTTTCCTGTAGTGATTTAACTTTTTATTGAGGTTCCTGAATAATGTTGGAAGAAGATAAGGTCATCAGTGAATATCAAGCAGTTTAAATTTGTATTATCTTTGAGTTTAAGACCTGAGTTGTATTTGTATTCCATTGAGAATTATATTCATTTACCTCATGTTGGCAGAAATTTTAGACAACTCATTCAATGTGTATGTCATCTGATGTTCTTTTACTAACATAGTCTCAGTAGAACTGTAGTGTACTTACGCTCTAAAAATTTGTCAAGCTCTTCTACCCAATATTTATAGTTATTCTCATCTGATCCCTTGTACCAGATGAGGGTACTCTCGACGTTTGACTCTGGAGGCATTGGACGGAAACCCAGACCTGAAATTAAAACATACAACTTATGAGAGGTTGTTTACACAGACACTGAAGACAATGAAGGCCATTACACTCTTCGCCTCATATTTGTTATGAAATCCCAAATACATTGTCAAGTTTCTCAATAAATCAACAGGCTGTTACAGGTACCTATATTCTGCGTTTTTTTCCATAATTTAAAGTTAGGTCAGTAAGTAAATGGGAAAAAAAAATTCTCTGACAATCTGAGTTAAGAAAATAAACTTTGTGTCCCCAAGTGGAAACTGGTTTAGTTACATTAGTAGAGGTCTCTACTCTTTTCTTTATTTTAATTACAGTGTCCTATTGGAGAAGTTATGTTTTATGCACATTAATGGATAGGCATATGGTTAGTTCATATCTTACTTAAGAAAAATGATATAGAAACTTGTGTCAAGTATACAGAATGGATCATTCTCTCTAAAGCATGGGGTGTGATGTTTTAATATTTCCTAACAAGCTAAAATTGGAATCCAGTTTTAGTCTGTCAGAAGTTTTGAAACAATGCACACTCCTCTCCAGAGTGTAATGTTCCTTCTGGAAACATTACCCTAATCTGTATCCAAACTATTTATCTATGAAAATATTTATCTCAGGGATCTTAGTTGACTTAAGTATGCAGGAGACCTTCTGTGAAGCTTGGAGAGTAAGTGAGATGTATAACAGAATTTAAAGGTGAGGTATGAGTCTTGGCCAGCTTGCTCCTAAGCTTCCAAAAGTCCTTTATCTGTTGCTGCAAGAAATGTCAGCATTAAATGATGTGTTAATTAGCTCATTAGTCTTCTGCTCTGTGAGCAAGTTCTTACTGTAGCTATTTCTTGTGATCCATTGCTCCCTTTTTCTTTTTACTGTACTTGCAACCTTCCGTCTAAATACCTAGTAGCTACTTTTTTCCCCAGCATATGTACTTCAATACATCTTTTGTAAGCCAATCACTTTAAAATATGCCAGGTCCAGTTTTTAGTTCTTGTTTTTCGTTACTGATTGTACTGTCACTCTTTTTGGCAATTCATTTTTCACCAATTGTTTGTTTTCTATCTGCACCATATTCTCATTTCCAAAGCTTCCGGTTTTTTCCTCTTCTCACATTTCTGCACCAAACACAGTGTAATAGAACACTCTATATTATTAAACAATGGAAACTCCAGGATGTAATGTAACAAAACCATGAAAAGTAAAGTTGCTACTCACTGTATAGCAGAGATGCTGAGTTGCAAATAGGTACAACAAAAAGACTATCACACATAAAGTTTCATCCAGTTTCATCAAAAATAGAGATAGACACACACACATGCACATACAGGCACACACACACACACACACACACACACACACACACACACACACACAACCGCAACTGACTCACAATGACTGCAGTCTCAAGCAACTGAAACCACACTCAGTGTGGTTCCCGTTGCCTGACACTGTGGTCATGTGTGTGAGTTGCATTTGTCTGTGCGTGTGTGTGGGGGAGGGGGGGGGGGTCTATTTTTGATGAAGGCCTTATTGGCCAAAAGCTCTTTTTGTTGTACCTATCTGTGATTCAGCATCTGCACTATATGGTGAGTAGCAACTTTCCTTTTGATAACACTCTATATAAAATATTTTGTATGTTGGTTTACTAGTTTGAAAACTTTGTAAATCTCAACTTTGACATTGCTAGTCATGTATTTACTTCATTTCCATAATTCTATTCACTCTCTGGATTTCCTACATATTTGTGCTCTAGACTCATTCTACTTTTCTCCATTCAACATTACTTTCAGCATTTTTTTCCAACTTCTACTAGCATAACTTCTGTTTTTCATGCATCAGCCTTGCATAAACCAGTATTTTCTCCACTATTTTCTGAAATTCTTTTCCATTTTATATTAGCTGCAGTGCCCGGTGTTGCTGGGATGTTTAATATTTGCCATGGAATGTGTTAGGTCTTTTGCCTAATTGATACTCATAGCAAGTGTAAGCCACATGGCAAACTGCAATTGCTTAGTACTGAACAGCATATTTTGGTTGTTAGATATTTAATTTTTCATTAATTTTCTTCAGTGTTTCATCTTAATGTAGAAATGTGAAGTGAATCATTGAAGAACTTTTAAGTAAGTCAGTCAAGTACTTTTTGAGATGTCTGATAATGTTTCACAAGGCACTGACCTTCCTCTTGTCTTGAACATAAAGTATTCAAAATTTCATTAAGATCAGCATAAAACTGTAGATTTGAATGAATTACAAGAAAACAAATGGACACACTTCTACATACATAAATTGTGTAGTATTCTCAACCAACAAGTTTTTGATCACCAATTTATCATACCATAACCCCTAAATATAGGCCGTCAGGACAAAGCATTAGTCTCCCCATGAGATGCTTCGATAACATTGTATAACACCTCCTCTATCCTTTATAATGGCCTCAGTCTGTTGAGGAAGACATTCCAAAATTTCTTCAGGCAGTCCATATCCAATTGTAACTACTCACTGATGATTAGATCCTGTTGAGCTCCAAAATTGTGGAAATGGTGATTGCTGTGTTTCAACCACTGTTCCAGATAGGTCCTGACATTTGTAGTGGGAATAAGATCAAGTGTTCCAGTGGGTTTGGTATGGTGCCTATGTTTTCTAAACAGGAACATATAATTGAAGTCCTGTGAACATGGCTGCTGTCACCTTAATTGAAGTGTGCATACAGTGCATACACATCATGCAGATGAAGTAGAAAAGTCAACATTTGGCCACCAAGAATATTAAAATAAACATCTTGGTTCATACTCACACCTAGCTGAATGAGTGAGCACCAGTCATGGTACAAAAAATACCTCAAAAACATCATAGTACCCCCTCTTGCCTGAATTGCACACTCCACACACTATGGATTAAATGTTTCATTGGGCCAGCTGTGCATGTGACTCCTTGCATCATTTTTAAAGAGGCAAGATTGTGACTTGTAGGTCCACACTACATGCCTCTAGTCAGTTACTATCCAGTTTCTGTGTTGCTTTGTAAACTGAAAACATGCAGCTTAATGTACATTTTGAACAGTAGTCTTTTTTGAAGTACCTGACTCCAAAATGTTCATTATGTGTGTTACTCATGGCAACATTCACTTGGGTGGTGGCTGAGATGGATTGGAATTTGTTGACAGTTGCAATTCCTGTCACTTTTGAAACTGATTGTCATTGACAAGGCATGACATTCCTCTATGGTCCCTGCCGGTTAGAATCTTTTGCTGATCTCTGTTCTTACACTTTGTTACATGACTGGTAGTAGTACACCATTCCTTGTAGACATGTGGGATAGCCCACACTGATTCGCCAGCAAATTGGCAGCTTTACTTGCGATCTTTTAATGTTCGCTTCCAAGCACTATAGCTCCTTTCTGCCATTCTGTCACGTCTCCACATAACTTAGTCTTGCTGTGCTGATTCCATACAACCAACTTCACTGCCATGACTTACACCAGTGCTGGAGGTACACATGACCACCTGGAACCAAATCTACACTATTTTCAGCTTATCAAAGAGCCTTTTTAATGGGGTCAGCGAACTCAGCTGAAAATTCTGAACAGAATCTGACAGGGATCCCACAGGACCCTGGAGCTTGGTTCGATTTTAGCGGTTTTACCTGGTCATCAACGCCCCTGAAACTAACATCTATATCACTAACTTTGCAGTGGTGTGAGAAGTAATCTGCAAACTACTTTTGTGTCTTCCTCAATAAATAAATATTTGGAAAAGGAGTTCCGGTTCTATACTTCTGCTTTTACTTTTATACCCTCAATTTCAGTTCCTTTGTCACCCAATAAGATGAAAGTAAAAATAAAATCAACATCTCACTCAGTCTGGTACATAGCATTCGACCATGTGATAGAAAATGACGATGGATGTAGATCAGTCTCAGTATCTAATTTTTAATTACTCACAGGAAGTTATTTACAATGAAAAGAGGAAAAGTCTGTTTACAGAATACAGTACGAAATAAAGAAACCTAAGAGAACAATAGAGAAGATAGCCTAGCTGAAAGGCCGTATAGTAACGTGATGACTACATTACGATGGCAGTGTAGCAATAGAACAGACTTATTCATAAACAGGTACTTACAAGAAAAAAAAAGATTAACATTTCTGAGATCTCCTTCACAGTGTCTACCACTAATTCTTCTTTACTGACACAAAGATCATGGCTCAGTTAGTTAATCTACATTATTGGCATTTATGATTATTCGTCTAAAACTGGTAAGGCAACTTAGAATGGAAAACCTAGGTTTAGTAGGTGGCTCAAGTTATTTACTTCACAGAGGACGATTAATTTCATGAACCGATCACTTTTCACATCTTCTTAGAGATTGGGCTAGACAAGCATTGTGGGTAGACTTACACTGGGTGGTATGAGTAATGTCTATTTCTTTGTTTCACGAGTTATATATATATATGAGGACGATCAAAAAGTTTTCTTTCGAAGGCCATACAGTTCAGAATCGGTATGACAATCGGGAAAAAACGCCGTGAGCAGTGGCAGTGAGGCAATCGCTCCACCGATGCTCCAGATTGGTGAAACCTGGTGTCCGGCTGCATGAAGAAATCTGCAAATGCCTGCTTCGCATCCTCATCCGACAGGAATCGTCGACCATTCAAGGGCTTTTTTAAGGGACCAAGGGGCGATAATCGCATGGGGTGAAATCTGTACTTTAGGGGGGTGGGGGTTGTTCGAGTGTCTCCCCCTGAATGAGGCTGGCCTCCCAGATGGACTAGCGTCTTGTGTCGAGTTGCGACCGGCACAAAACCGGCGCACCATTCCACAGAGGTAGTTTTCGACAGACATGCTGCCTCATACGCGTTCTTCATTCTCCAATTGGCCTACCGGTGTTTGTCGTTTGGCATCCAAAAAAACAACAGCACTTTGGTCCTACTTGGATGCATTTGGTAATAATGTGGCCAGAGTACACATTCCCTCATTTATCGCACACACATTAGAAAGACATGAGTGCCATACTAATCCCTTTCCTACATGTCGGTGCATATATACCCCGATCGGAGTTACTATATGTTCCATAAACGCAGCAGCAACGCCCTCAAACTGAAACTTTTTGATCGCCTCTTCTATATCGGTCACTCTCCCTGTCACTAATTGGTTCTAGAATGAATATTGAAATTTTAGATTTTGGGCTGAATTATGACAAACCGCCAATAATGGATAGCGACGGTGGAGAAGGGCAAAAGGGAGACTCGTGACGTTGGATGGGAAAACGATTAACAAACGTGAAGTGAAAGTGAATTAGATGTTTCCTTGTAACGGTTTCTCACAAAAATGCAGCGTGGTTGGCAAAGAACAGATTTCAGAGAATAATTTAAGGCTGCTTTTCTAAACAGACTTTAATTTGGTATGGTGTTCGTCTTAGCACGCTATGTGGAACATAAATTGGTGTCCATGGAAACCGTGCCTGCCCCAACATTGCTAGAGCAGGCAGCGTCTTTTCAGGATGCAGTTTGCTGAATGCATTTTAGCGCGGTACGAAGCAGAATCTAAAATCTTGAATAACATTTGATGGCCAGATGAAGCTTTCCATTTCGATTTGTCTATTTATGGCCACAACTGATAATTTTGGACTCCTAGCGCATAAAATTCGGAGTTTGCAATTGATTAACTTGAATCACGGCCCTCTGCAAATGCACGTTGTACTTTTCTTCCAGCTTAATAAATTCTTCGTGATTCGATGAATGCAGGAAGTTAATTTCAGTGCTAGAAACAGTCGTTGAGTCTACTGTTACATGAGATGATAAGAGGATGCGATGTAGAATGAGGCTCTATCCAATTTCGCATCATATCACGCACATGACTCGGTAATGCTTTTCCTGCAAGGGCTATCGGGCGTCGCGGAAATGCTGATTGGCCAATGAGAAGCCCCGATTTGCAGCTGTTACATTCTTCCTCTGCCGATACCTGAAGGGCAAATCATATGCCAGAAAAAACATGGCGAGTTGGACACGTTGGATGCGGTGATAAGGAGAAAATGTATGAATTTGCTGAGGCTTACGACGAAATCCCAAATTGTAAGAACTATACCACATTCCCGTTCCATGGTTGCAGAATGTAAGTGGCAAAATATTTATAGAACAGAAAAAGCAGTCTTGTTTGCACAGACAGAGTTTTATTTAATTTGTTTGTTTGTTTATTGAGCACCCGTTTTATCATGTACAATGATATGGGATTTGCCATATGTTACATACAGAAAAAATATGAATAACAACATATTATGTAAAAACTATCAGTGAACAATCTGAATTAAATATATGGGCAAAACAATTATAGCTTACATGATATAAATTTGTAACAATATAGGACACAAATAAGTTACATATATTCTGTGTATAATGGACAGCAACAAGAAACAATGATTATAACACTCTATATTGACAGATTAATTAATTTTTGTGTGTACATAAAAGAGTCTACCCCACGACACAAGTTTGTATATGAGTAACTTATAAGATAGGTGAAGGTACGCTATCTTTCTGAAGAATTCATATATTCACTAACACTGTAAAAACTATTACCTAACATTCTTTTGAGTTCACTTTTAAAACTGCTCAGCTGCTGAATCCTTTTTATTTTTGAGGGGAGAGCACTATAGAGAATTTTTGGGTGGTATATTGCACTATTGTTGTAATGGGCTCTCTTATTCACTTCTCTGTGAAATTCATTACTCTGTCTTGTTGTATAGTCATGGAACTCACTGTTTAAAGAAGAAAACTGGGGGTGAGACTTCAGGAAGCATATACTTTCATAGATGTAAATGGATGGAAGAGTCATGATTTTATATTCCTTGAAAATTTCCCTACATGGATCTCTAGGTGCAGCTCCTTTTATGATTCTTATCGCTCGTTTTTGAATAATAAAGGAGCGATTTGCCTGACTTGAATTGCCCCAAAATATGACACCATATCACAAAAGACTATGCATAAATGCATAATATGTACACAATACTGTTTGATCACTGCAGCAATTTTTGAGCATTCTAAATACATAGCAACATTTACTTAACTTTTTATTGAGCACATCTATATGCTTGTCCCATTTTAGATGCTCATCTAACCAAATTCCTAAGAATTTTGTATTTGGCGTTTGTAGTATATTCTGTTGGCCTAGCTTCACAGTTATATTGAGCTTCATATTATTTGAAACATGTCTGTAATTCATCCATAATGTTTTTTTCTCATTCACAAATAAACTGCTGTCCCTGAACCATTTACTTGCTTCAACTGTTGTTGTTTCAATTTTGCTGTTAAGGTCAGTCTCATTCTGAGCTTTAATAAAGAGACTTGTATCATCAGCAAAAAGTACGCAATCAGCTTGTGTTAAATAGTTTGGCAAGTCATTTATAAAGATCAAGAACAACAGGGGTCCCAACACCGAACCTTGGGGCACCCCATAACTAACTTCCTTATAACCAGAAAAGTATGACTTTCCATCATGAACTATTTCTACTTTCTGGCATCTGCCAGATAAATATGACTTAAACCATGCATGAGCAGCACCACGGAGTCCATAGCAACTAAGTTTTTCGAGCAGTAGTTTATGATCAATAACGTCAAAGGCCTTTGATAAATCTAAAAAGACCCCACAATTTACTTCATTATTATCAATGGAGTTTAGGACAAGTTTTAGAAAGTTGTATATAGCTGTTTCAGTTGATCTATTCTTTCGAAATCCATTTTGTTCATTGACCAATATTCCACTTTTTTTTTTTAGGAAAGTAGAGAGTCTTCCATACAATACTCTTTCTATAATTTTTGAAAAACAAGATAACATTGATAAAGGCCTGTAGTTTTTTACATCATAATGATCCCCATATTTGTATAATGGTTTTATAATTGATTGTTTCAGCTTTCTAGGGAAAGTGCCAGTACTGAAAGATGCATTAATTATATCTACAAGAAGAGGAGAAATATATCTGCTGTGTTTAATGATTTTGTCTGGAATGCCATCGGTGCCACAGGATAATTTATTTTTTAGTTTGCTGATGGCATTCTCTACCTCATGTACTGTTACAGGATACAAAAACATAGTTTCGGAATTCAATGTGATGTTATGACTGATGTCTGTACTACTTTGGGTTTGTATGAGGTTTTGAACTACACTTGTAAAATGACAGTTGAATATATTGGCAATTTGTAATGGATCATTTATAGTTTTGTCCTCAGTTTTAATAACAATGTTGTTTCTCACTTTGCTTCTTTCTAAGTTACTATTGATCACTTTCCAAACTGATTTCATTTTTTTGTTGCCATTATTTCTACTGATATATGAATCATTATTTAACTTTTTTGCTGCAGTGATTACTTTCTTGTATAATTTCCTATAACACTTAACACGTTTCGCGTGTTCTAGGCATCATCAGACAATCTGGGGAAATTAAAAGTTGATGTAAGTATGAATTGGTATTAAAGGCACTAATAAATGAATAAATTAAAAATAACAAGAGGAAGAAATACACCGACTGGACTATGGAGCACAGGCTTGTTCATTTACTGCCCAGCACCTCAAATCATCCTTCACGTAGCCAACAAGGCAAAAAACTAAATTTTTTGGAAGAGTTTGAAATTTCTAAGGCTATCTTTTCCAAGTCTCTGAATCTAATAAATGAACAAGATTTGAAGATTACAACGGAAAATAGCACACTTTTTGAGACCACCTTTGACATTTCTGGCACACCTCGAGATCTCCCGCATTTTCACTGTCAAAACATCTCTGAACCACAGCACTTCGATAATGTTAGACAATGACGCTGAGTGAATTAATGTTCGCACCTTTCGCCACATGAGGGTACCTCGTGCATTGTCGGACGTGACCATTTTGCTGGTCCATTTGTTATGGTATGGGGAGACATAATATTACATGGTCGTGCGGACTTCCAGATCTTTGAACACTGTACACTAATCGCTCAATGTTATTTTGATACTGTACTGCTTTCTCACAGGCGTCTTCTTGGGGGGTGCGTTCGGCCCTGACTTTATTTTTGTGGGCAACATTGTGCGTTTGCATCGAACTGCGCATGTGGAGGAGCTCTTGAAAAGAGATGACGTTTGACGAATGAACTGGCATGCCCGTTCCGCCGACTTAAATCCCATTGTGAAATGTATTCGTAGTTGCGAATAGAGACAACCATGCACCTATATAACGGAATGACGACAGCGAAAATTTGTACCGGACCGGGACTCGAACATGGATTTCTCACTGTTCGCCTTACCATTTGGCTATCCATGCACGCTTCAAGATCAGACCCGAACTTCCATACGTCTTCAACTATTTGTCTGCAGTCTGCACTGGTACATCCATTATGAACATTCTCATACAAGGGAGACACTTTTAACAGAAGGTCGCTTGCCCAATGTCGGCAGATAAATACGATATTGCCGTGCCTGTGTTGTCAGAAGTACCATGCAATGTTTCTTTGGGCAAACATCCATGCAAGTCCCAAAGAACATTGCATGGTAGTGCTGAACAACACAGGAACTGAAATATCGTATATATTCCATCGAGAGCATGTGGTATGCGTTGGGGAGTCGTATTGCAACACGTTCGCATTCACCACCCACCATCCACCAGTTTTCAACCGCACCTGTGGAGGAATGGGAACGTCGTACAACGAGAACTTTTCACCAACTTTGAGGCCAGCCTGAAGCACGTTACAGCACATGCGCTGTCATCCGTGGTCACCACACACCTTATTACGAACCATGCCCTGCCGTTTTTAATGCCTAGGGATCCATTATGAGTAGCGATGATTTCAATGTGATTATTGTCTTTGAATAAAAGTGCCATTTCTGTTCGACTCGTTGCGTATTTCTTTCAGTTGTGTTCTTTACTACGCTGTAGCAGTTCTTTCTATGTATGATCCAAATTTCATAGAGCTAAGTTAGTTGACACTGAGACATTATGCGGAAGTTATTCTCGTCCTTAAATTTTACGCACCAATGTACACTACTGGCCATTACAATTGCTACACCATGAAGATGACGTGCTACAGACGCGAAATTTAACCGACAGGAAGAAGATGCTGTGATATGCAAATAATTAGCTTTTCAGAGCATTCACACAAGGTTGGCGCCGGTGGCGACACCTACAACGTGCTGACATGAGGAAAGTTTCCAACCGATTCCTCATACACAAACAGCAGTTGACCGGCGTTCCCTGGTGAAACGTTGTTGTGATGCCTCGTGTAAGGAGGAGAAATGCGTATCATCACGTTTCCGACTTTGATAAAAGTCGGATTGTAGCCTATCGCGATTGCGATTTATCGTATCGCGACATTGCTGCTCACGTTGGTCGAGATCCAATGACTGTTAACAGAATCGGTGGGTTCAGGAGGGTACTACGGAACGCCGTGCTGGATCCCAACGGTCTCGTATCACAAGCAGTCGAGATGACAGGCATCTTACCCGCATGGCTGTAACGGATCGTGCAGCCACGTCTCGATCCCTGAGTCAACAGATGGAGACGTTTGCAAGACAACAACCATCTGCACGAACAGTTCGACGACGTTTGCAGCAGCATGAATTACCAGCTCGGAGACCATGGCTGCTGTTACCCTTGACGCTGGTTCACAGACAGGAGCGCCTGCTATAGTGTACTCAACGACAAACCTGGGTGCAAGAATGGCAAAACGTCATTTTTTCGGATGAATCCAGGTTCTGTTTACAGCATCATGATGGTCGCATCCGTGTTTGGCGACATCGCGGTGAACGCACATTGGAAGCGTGTATTCGTCATCGCCATACTGGCGCATCACCCGGCGTGATGGTATGGGGTGCCATTGGTCACCTCTTGTCGCGTTGACAGCACTTTGAACAGTGGACGTTACATTTCAGTTGTGTTACGATCCGTGGCTCTATCCTTCATTCGATCCCTGCGAAACCCTACATTTCATCATCATAATGCAGGACCGCATGTTGCAGGTCCTGTACGGGCCTTTCTGGATACAGAAAATGTTGGACTGCTGCCTTGGCAGCACATTCTCCAGATCTCTCACCAAATGAAAACGTCTGGTCAATGGTGGCCGAGCAACTGGCTCGTCACAATAAGCCAGTCACTAATCTTGATGAACTGTGGTATCATGTTAAAGCTGCTTGGGCAGCTGTACCTGTTCACGCCATCCAAGCTTTGTTTCACTCAATGCCCATGTATATCAAGGCCGTAATTACGGCCAGAGGTGGTTGTTCTGGGTACTGATTTCTCAGGATCTATGCACCCAAATTGCGCGAAAATGTAATCACATGTCAGTTCTAGTATAATATATTTGTCCAATGAATACCCATTTATCATCCGCATTTCTTCTTGGTGTTGCAATTTTAATGGCCAGTAGTGTATTTTATATTGAACACGCTGGGGAATAGCCCTTTTTAAAGTCCAAGTTAACAAGGACATCTTTGACGACGAATAATCTCGTGGGACAGGAAACTGAGCAGATCACTCCTGTTTGCAAAAAGCATAAAGTGCCAGATGCATAGAATAGTTAATAATATTGCTAATATCCGTCTTTGCGGAATCTTAAAGCACGTTTTAAGCGTGAACATTGTGACGTTCTTTGAGCTTCGGTTATAGAATCGGCACAGATTTAATGAAAGCTTTGTGTGTGAAACACAGCTTCCTTTCTTCAATAAAATTCTTCAGGGTATCAGACCGCATCGTCATAATTTTAAAATGCGCCAACGTTTCGGCCAGCGTTGCAGCTAGCCTTCATCAGGGCCTTACGTTAACTGACGATGCGGTCTGATACCCTGAAGAATTTTATTGAAGAAGACAACGGCCGCAGAAGCCTACGCTTACAGCTTCCTTTGTACACATACGATATGAACAGGTAGATTCCTTCTTCCTACATTTTGAGAAGACGTTCGACATTTTTCGCTGCTAATAATGTACGAGTAGGTGCGACCGTAGCGAGTATCTTAACAGGTATGCGATTTTCCGCATTATTTTTTGAAGAACTTATTACATTATACTGGACGGCGAATGCTCAACAAAAACGAAGATAACATCGGCTGTGCTCTAAGGATTAGATTAGATTAGAGCAGATTAGATTAGATTCGGTTTTCGTTCCACAGACCCCAAAAATTAGATGATTGTCGTGGGTGTGGAACATGCGAGAAAGTATAACATAAAAAACATAGAACATCTAAATATAATACTCACTGCCCTGATCATTTGTCAGGAGATTGTCTAGATACGTGAATACATTTATAGTAAACTGGAACGTAAGGAATTGTTGTCAGAATGAAACAGTTATGCACTTTTAATAAATTTATCATACACAAAATACATAATCTTGACTGTTATGACCAAGTGCTGTCAAACCTGAACTCTAACAGACATTTTTACTTAAACCGACCTGAGTCCCTGTTGAAATGTTCATCTGCAAGTGGAAGGAGTTGCCTGTCTTTCAAACTCTGTTTAAATTGTGCCTTATATGAAACCAAGCTGTTAACGGTTGCTGGCAATTTATTGAAAATATGTGTTCCTGAGTATTGGACCAAGGTAAATGATTTTTGGACCAAGGTAAATGATTTTAGGTCTTCACATAGATTGTTCTTATTCCTAGTATTGATACTATATATTGAGCTATTGGATGGAAAACAGATACATATTATTTGCAACAAATTTCACTAAGGAATAAGTATACTGACTGTGAGAAACAGTGGTCAGAATACCCTGTGCTTTTAACACGATATTCTTCAACTTATACTGCAAGTGGGTCTTACTACACGCTTTTGCACTCTAAAAATTTTCGCTCGGTTTGACGAGTTACCCAGAATATGATCCCATATGACATAATGGAATGAAAGTTCGCAAAGTATGCAAGCGCTTTTTATACTTACATATTCTACATCTTAATTCATTCGCACTACAAATGCAGACTTGTTTAGGCGCTTCAGCAGTTCTGTAGTATGCCCTTCCCAACTGAATTTATCCCCGCGTTATAATCCCATAAATTTAACACTGTCAACCTCTTCTATCTGCATCTCTTCGTATGTTATACACATGCTGGAAAGAAATCTCTTACAGGTTCTGAACTGCATATAGCGGGTTTTTTCAAAGTTTAATGACAGTGAATAGGCTTTAAACCATTTATTAATGTCAGTGAAAATTTGATTAGCAGCCATTTCTAAAACCGGACTTTATTTGCTATTTATTGCAATGTTTGCATCATCTGCAAACAAAACAAACATAGCACCTGACAACGTCAATCGGTGTTGCCCCAAAGAATGTTAACACTATCTCTTGTGTTATCAGATAGGAACATCATCATCATCAGAGTGTTCAATGACCATGATGGTGTGCACAAGTATGCATCGTCCTTTGACTATAGTAAGGATAACTCGTTAGTACTCGATTAAGAGATAATCGCTGAGCTCCTGTAGACCGTCAAATTGCTTAAATATCTAGAAGCGATATGAAGGGGCTGAGAGAGTAAAATCAGTAATAGGGAAAGCAAATGGAAAAATGAGGTTTACTGAGGAGTTGCGAGAAAGTGCTACTCATTTGTTACGGGAATCGCTACCAATTTCGGAGTATTGTCTGGGCGCATGAACTCCTCACTAAGTAAGCATGAGAGCATAAATCGTACGCATGTAGAGACGCGCTGTTAGGACAGTTACATTAGCAGATGGATGTACAAACGAACAAACCCTGTCCGAAAAGGTCTTAAAGACCCAATGGTACCGACCGATCGCCGTGTCATTCTCAGCCTATAGGCGTCACTAGATGCGGATATGCAGGGGTAGGTGGTCAGCGCATCGCTCTCTGGCTATTGTCAGTATCCGTGAATGGAGCCGCTACTTCTCAAGTTAGGTAGCTCCGCATTAGCTCACAATGGCTGACTGCATCGTGATAACCAAGAGCGCTCGGCAGACCATGGCGGTCACCCAACAGCGCTTAACTTTCCACTGTGGCAAGACCGTTGGCAGCATATCAGTATTGCCGATGCGAAATATAGAGACAATCGGGTATCTGAAATGGGGGTCCTTGAAAGAAATGCGACGTTGTTTCCACTGATCGCTGTTGGATGATTTTACGGTAGGAGTATTCAGAAAAGCCTTTGCGACATTTTTTGCTGCCAACATCGCGTGTTTCGTTTAGGGATAGTGAGAATAAGGTACGTTAGGGTGCGTCCAGAGGGAAACAAACATGCAATTTCCTCTTTCTCAATGCGCGAATGGAACAGGACAGAGATGCACTAAAACTGGTGCGAAGTACGATCCACCACAAACTGTGCAGTTCTTTGGATATGTAGAATGCGGCAAAGTTCACTACGGTCTTCGTTTTGCTCCTTCCCAGTACATTTCAACACGATACTTAAACAATTCTTTCAAGGCGCGTCGACGGATGGAAAACTGGGGAAATGCCTAGTATCCGGCAGACATACTGTCCAAAACGAACACGGTGTTTTGACCATAGCGACCATCCGTTAACGTAAGTTACAAATTTTGCGAAATAATTCCATCAGGACGTACCGGGTTAGCATGCTGTCCTTCTAAGTGACAGCACTTCAGCTAGAGGAATACCATTAACTTCTACAAGAATGCAAACGGACGGAAAACTTCGGTATTTCAAAGGTTTCCTCTGGCAGAGTATCCATAATCCTCCAAGTTCTTACGCGTGGTTAAGACGGAAAATAGAGAGCGTATTTATTTCAACTTCTTCCATTAGTGGTCCCTGTACTGAAAGGAAGCGTTATCCGTGAAAATCAATCTAAACAATGTGGCATATTTTAATAAAAAAGCTTCGACTGTCAGGCTTTTCGTAAAATGGGTGATCTGGATAAAATAGCGATTTCGATCCTTTGAATCCCCTGTAGAACATATGGGGATATCTTAAACGTTACTATCTTTGCTGTCGTTGAGTCAGAAGTTCCACTTTGTCAATACGTCCCTGAAAGTTGACCGACAATACTGACAAACCAGAATTCATCTGCTATACTTCTGAGAAAGTGGTAGTTATTATTACATTGTCATTTAGTTACACTCGAGTGTTTGCGAGAACTGCTTTACATTACATGTGTTATGAGGAACACTAGCCTGCTAGATGCTTGGAGAAAAAATTAGTTGTTGTGGCCAATGAGTAGGTGAAATGTGCAGAAAATAAGGCAAAGTGCAGAAGGTACAGCAGTTGAAATTTACCTGGGTTGTCTCCGATTAAGGATCCATCTAGCTCTCGTTTCGGAATCCTCATGTCCAGAGTCTGGTAGAAAATGGCAAGCATCGCGGAGAAAAACCCAGCCAGACATGTGTAGAACAGGACGTAGAAAAGGAGAATTTTTGCTGAAACAGAAGAAAACAAAAATATAGCTAACTAATCAGAGGTCAATCAAGATCAATGTAATTTTAGAGCTCTGTGATATTACAAAATTGAACGCAACAATATATAAAGTTTTTTGAAAGAAACAAAGGCGATTTGCCTATATTTAGCAGGAAGAAGAGTTCTAAGAGTACATCAAATAAATAAATTTGTTTGAACACTTCTACGTTTCTAAAGAGTATCCATTTTTAAGTCCTACTTGGTTCAAATGGCTCTGAGCACTATGGGACTCAACTGCTGTGGTCATAAGTCCCCTAGAACTTAGAACTACTTAAACCTAACTAACCTAAGGACATCACACACATCCATGCCCGAGGCAGGATTCGAACCTGCGACCGTAGCGGTCGTGCGGTTCCAGACTGAAGCGCCTTTAACCGCGCGGCCACTCCGGCCGGCTAAAGTCCTACTTGTTTCATTGTTTCCATTTCAATGAGTTTTCGTTACAATATGATGTTTACGAAGAAGTATTATAAGTTATCGTTTTTCTCTTACGAATTTATGTACTACTTGTCCTTTCGACATTAGCGTCGGGCATAGAACACACATGAAATTTGAGGTTAATACCACCACAGGGAAGCGTTGGGATATGAACTTGCTGATGAAAGCAGTTTCTCCCTCCCACCAATCTGCCCATCCCTTACCTTCCATATAAACTCGGTCACTCAAACTGCTAATTCTTTCATCTGCGGCTGGAGTAAAAGCAAGTAATTATCAGTCTTCATTGGGCGTGCCGTAAAATGCGTAAAATTATAGCTATGGTCGTCACTGAAGGACATTTGTAAGCTTAAGAAGAGGTTCATATGTCAAAGTGCCAACTTACTTCCTTTATTGTGACGTACGTGTGTTATTCGTGAGCAGTTGGTGTTGAAGAAGGAGTCTGATGATGAAACAAGTGGGTTACGAATATCGTTCCGTTTACTCAGCACACAATGAAGCAGTGGTGGCACACGGCTGCGTGTTTCGAGAGTCAAGATCTCGTCATTTATCAGTGTTGAAACCAGCAGTTGGACGTGTTTGAATTTGCAGAGTACAACCATAAAATAAACTGATATCAACAAGAACGTTCTTGCCTTATTTAAAATCGCCAGTTCATGTTATATAGTGGTGTGGGCAATGGACGCTAAATGCATCAAGCTACCAACAGCTCCCTTCCATAATATTAGAGGTTGTAATGTGTGAGAATTGAAAAGAGCAATGTGAACTGGACATTTAAAAACAAGAAGAGAATTTTTCGTCCGGATGACGTTGTTAAATGATCGTTACTTTTCATGTTCCAATATGGAACGTCAACAGAAACAGCCGGACGTTTAGAGCTTGACTCTCGAATTGAGTAGCTGTGTGTTGAGATTGCTCTATTGTGTGTGACATGCTGAATAAATGTAACGATTAACTTGACAACCACTAATTCAACCTGCTTGCTTTAGTGCAAGCGTTGTTCTCCCTCTACAGGTTTCACCTCCTCTGCCCAATACTTCCTTCAGTTACCAAACTGACTGTTCCCCGATGCCTCAGGATGTGTCCTACCAACCGAACTCTCATTTTACTCAGGTTGTGGCAGAAATTTCCTTTTTCCACAACTCTGTTCAGTTCCTCGTTATTAGTTATGCTGTGTTCCCATGTAATCTTCTTGCAGTACCGCATTGATAAAGTTTTTATTGTCTTCTTGTCTTAACTTTCCGCAGTCAGCGTTTCATCTCCGTAAAACGCTACACCCCAGATCATTTCCTTCACAAATTCATACTCAGGGTCAAGAAGTTTCTCTTCTTCAGAAATGCGTTTTTACTGTCGTCATTCCGCATATTATATCCTCTTTACTTCTTCAATCGCCATTTATTTTGCTGGGAAAATAGCAAACCTAAATCTGCAACTTTATATATCGCCTTTATTATGTAATTCCCTCAGCATCGCCTGATTTAATTTGACTACACTCTATTATCCTTATTTTACTTTCGTTGATTGATAATCATCTTTTAACCTCAGTTCAAGACAACATCTTGACAGCATTACAGTACCATCAGGAAACATCAGCTTTTTTACATTTGTTACTCGTGAATTTTACTTTCCTCTCCCAATTTCTCTTTGGATTGGTTTACGGTTTGCTTACAGATTCAATGAAGTCAGTGGTAGGTGCTTTCCTTTCATGTCCTTGGACTCCTTGTTATTGCCGTTTAGTTTCTGGTGACGTTGCAGATAATGTTTCGCGCTCTGTATTTTATCCCTCCTACCTTCAAAATTTCAGAGAATAATCCAGTCTACAGTGTCAAAACATTTCTCTCAATCTACGATCAGTATTGCTTCAAGTGTTCGTACACTTCACCAGACCCCAAACTGATCATCCCTGGATCGATTTCTACCAGTTTTTACATTCTTATATAAATAATTTATATCAAAAGAGATTAGATGAAAAACTGGTAGAAACAGAGTTTGATAATACAGAAGATCAATATCATTATATTGTAAATAAACTACATGAAGCCGCCAAGGAAGCTTTGGGAGAAACAGAAGAAACACGTACAAACCATCCATTATACTACTGGAATGAAGAAATTAAAAAGGAAGTGAAATTAAAGAAAGAAAAATATTTAAAATGGTTAAATACTAGAAATCTTCAAGATAAAATAGAGCTTAATGCACAACAAGCGAAAATCCGGAAAAAGGTTGCAGAAGCAAAAAACAAAGTTTGGGAACAGTCATGTCAAAAAATTGAATCCTATATTGGTGGTAAAAGAAACACAGAAGCATGGAAAACTATAAAAAATTTAAGAAGGAATTCTAAAGAAACAACACATATTAAATATATTACTCATGACTCTTGGGAAAAATATTTTAAAAGTTTATTAACAGAAAACAGGGAAGAATACTTGGGAAACCCTGAATATAATGAAATGATAGATCTACAAGCAGAGAATTACATCCGTTTGGAAATAGAGACAGTAAAAACTGCAATAAAATCTTTAAAGAATGGAAGGGCTACAGGCATTGGAGGTATTCCTGCAGAATTATTAAAATTAGGAACAAAGAAATTAATGCAATTGTTAAGAAACCTTTTCGAAAGATGTTTAAATGGGGAACATGTCCCAAATGATTTGAAAGTAGGATATATTTCAGTGATACATAAAAAGGGAGCGAAAGATGAGTGTAAAAATTATAGGGGAATAACAGTGACCAATACCTTCAGTAGATTATATGGAAGAATTATTAAATATTTGTTAGAACAAGAATACAAAGAAAAGGAGGCTGAAGAACAAGCAGGTTTTAGAGCTGGAAGATCAACAATTGATCATATCTTTTGCCTACAACAAATTATTGAAAAAAAATGGTTCGGGCACAACCTATACATTTAGTATTCATAGATATAGAAAAAGCCTATGATAGTGTGCCTTTATCCAGTTTATGGAAAGCTTTAATATCAATAGGAATAAATCCAAGAATAATTAAAGCAATTCAAAATTTATATAAAAATTCTATTTCAAAAATAAAAGTTGGTAAATATCTATCACATGGATTCCAAGTCACAAAAGGATTACGTCAAGGATGTAGCATCTCACCTACATTGTATAAAATATATACAGAAGTAACCGTACAGAATTGGAAGAAAAAATGTCACGCTATGGGAATACCAATAAATGATAGAACAATATACTCGTTACAATTTGCAGATGACCAACTGATTATAGCCCAAGACTGTGAGGACATAGAGTATATGACCAGAAAATTGATTCAAGAATATAAAAAATCAGGTCTAAATGTAAACATGAATAAAACAAAGTACATGGTAATTGGTGGAGTGAATGGAGACTTAATATTAGAAGAAGGGATGGGAACAATAACAGCTACTGAGGAATATAAATATTTAGGTGTGAAAATTACAAATGATGGGAAACAGGACAAAGAAATTAGATCAAAAATAAATTCTGGAAAGACGACAATCTCTTTATTGAATGGAATTCTCTGGGACAAACACATAACAACTGATAACAAAATAAGGATTTTTAAAACAATAGTTAGGAGCATTATTACATATGGTTCAGAAGTGTGGACAACAAAATGGCAACTGAAATCAAAATTATTAGCCACAGAAATGGATTTCTGGAGACGTTCAGCAAGAATATCAAGACAAGAAAGAATAAGAAATGAAGTAATCAGAGACAAGATGAAATGTAAAAATTCAATTATTGATTTCATCGAGCACAAACAACTTAAATGGTATGGACACATCAGACGAATGGAACAGGAAAGGCTACCAAAATGCATAATCGACTGGGTACCAATTGGAAGAAGAAAAAGGGGACGACCACCTGATACATGGATACAGGGAGTTCAGTCAGCAATGAGGAAGAACAACATTCCTGAAGATTTATGGACAAATAGAGAAGAGTGGAGAACAATAATTAGTGACTTACTGTAATCTAGAATAGGTGCTGGAAAAATGTACTCACATTGTAAATCCAGAATAATAATAATATAAATAATTGTGGCCAGGAAATTATTACATTCTTCTTGAAGTTGCGAGATGTGTGGAGGGCTGTCTATTAGTGGAACATGCTGTTTAAGGAAATCCATCGTCACAATTTTTAATTTCCTTAAAAACCGGATGCCAGTAATTCGAGGGTGTGCTGCCCGGGTTCCCGGGTTCGATTCCCGGCGGGGTCAGGGATTTTCTCTGCCTCGTGATGGCTGGGTGTTGTGTGCTGTCCTCAGGTTAGTTAGGTTTAAGTAGTTCTAAGTTCTAGGGGACTTATGACCACAGCAGTTGAGTCCCATAGTGCTCAGAGCCATTTGAACCATTTGAACCAATCGAGGGTGTGCTGAAAAGTGATGCCTCAGTTTTTTATTCTGTACCCAACATCGGCTGAGGTATTACGTGTCATATTACCCAGACGACTTTCCTTCTTCGCTGACGCAAGTTGCCACCCTCTGCGATAGAGGAGTCCGAATTGTAACGTGTAACATGGCGGTGCATGAGAAACAGCGTGCTTCAATCGAATTTCTAACCACAGACAAAGTGCCTCCAACCGAAATCCACAGGAGAATGAAAGCCATGTACGGTGCTGATTGTATCGACATTAGTAATGTGCGATGATAGATTGTTCGTGATATAATGAGAGCGTATACTGGCCATCTACGCAGAACTAAGAAGCAGAAAACAGAAAGCATGAATTCGAAGAGCTCTTCCATAAGTGGAGCACCCTTTTCTTCAGCATGACAATGTCACACGGCGCACGTGAGCTGCGACATTTACAACAATCCTACGCCTTTTCATCTGTTTCCATAACTTAAAGAAAGCCTTCGAGGAATTCACTTTGATAGCGATCAAGTGGTACAAGCAGAGGTGAGGTTGTGGTTCCGTCAACATGTAGAATGTTAATAAAGTTGGCTTTATTTAAAAAGTTTCAAGAGTTTTCACGTAAAAAATCGGATGCATTACTTTTCAGCACGCCCTCGTATATCGCCATTCCCACACGTAATGCAAATCAGAACATTCTACAAAATAAACTCTGCAGGCCAACGTGGCTTCCTAACAAGCAGACATGTGCCCACACAGTGACTCTCTCCCAAGCGTACTCCCACACCACAAGCGCTGCGCACTCGTGGTTGCCAAACCAGATCCATTGTTGAGTCCAGAAACGAACAGTAGTGTACTGCTAGCTTAAAGTTACAGGAGAGCATTTAATTCAGAAAACTGATAGAACAATAAAAGCCGTGTATGGTGACGATTGTATCGACGTCAGTAATGTGCGACATTGGGTTGTTCACGATTATAACGAAGGAAACCGTTGTGCTAACCGCAACGTGTGTGACATATCTGAGAGTATATGGCAACCGAGGAGATTCGTCTGTATCGAGTTGATGAGCTCGTAAATCGTCGGATAACACAGACACAGATGTGAGGTAAGTATGGCACATCACGAGAGCGTGTACAAGCCACCGTTGCAGAAATATGGTACATAAAACTGAAAGCACGAATTCGAAGAGTTTGTCCACAAATGGAGCACCTCCTCCTTCAGCATGACAAAATCAGAATACATGCGAGAGCTGTGGCGTCTGCAACAATCCGACAGCTTGAGTTCACTGTTATCGATCAACCTCTATGTAGTCCCGACTTGTCCGTATCAGATTTTCATCTGTTACTAAAACTTAAAAAATACTGTCGAGAACTTCACTTTGATAGTGATGAAGCGATGAAAGCAGACCTACAAAGCGCGAACGATCTCGCGGACGAGTGTCCACACGGCGAGACTCTCCAAAGCCTTCTCCCACACAACAGCAACACTTGCTGCACGCTGGCGCGCAGCATACCAGACCGCGTATTGAGGCCAGAAAGAAACAATAATGTACTGTACGCTTAAATTAACACAACTTTATGTAATTTAGAAAACTGATTGAAATCCCGCATATACAGGAATGTTAAGCAATAAAGTGATGTAAAATTAGGATGTCAGATAAATATATATCTCGCGAAGCCTACGAATTTTTTTGCGTCTCTCATCACCTCACATCCATCAGGTGGATAATATTAAGACAGATATCGCTGTTTTGATATTTCAGAGATCTTGCTCTTGTAATACCCTGGAATCACATTCTGAAGATAGTAGTCCCAATCCCCAGATTTAGTCCTTTCGAGATTTACGGAAATCGCTCGAGGCAAATGTCGGAATGTTTCCTTCGTCTTTCATTCCCCAATCTCATACGCCGTCAGTGGTGAGCGTGTCGCCGGAGGGACGTTGCCTGCCGGTGTGGACGAGCGGTTCTAGGCGCTTCAGTCTGGAACCGTGCGACCTCTACGGTCGCAGGTTCGATTACTGCCTCGGGCATGGATGTGTGTGCGATGTCCTTAAGTTAGTTAGGTTTAAGTAGTTCTAAGTTCTCGGGGACTGATGACCTCAGATGTTAAGTCCCACAGTGCTCAGAGCCATTTGAACCATTTTTGGAGGGACGTTAAACCTTAATCTTCCTTCCCTTTTCGAGGTCCCCAGTTCGATAGTTCTGGATAGTTTTCGCCGAAGTTGCCCAGCAGTGACCCAGCATCGATCGTTGCGGCTGCTGACTGCTTGAGGTGAGGGTTTCCCATAGGTGCCCGCTGTTGGTACCTCTGCAGACGGCGCTGCGTCCGCAGCAGCCGGGCGGCCGGGCGCCGCTACACCGCGGTCGATACTTGCGCCGCTGCCGCCGCCGCTGCCGCCACCGCCGCCTCTGACGTCACGGCCTATTGATCCGCCGCCGGCCCCAGGCTCGCCGCCACAGCCGCATATCGCGGCGGCCCTATCGCCCCTCCCACAATCCCGTCCCGTCTCGAGACCTGCGTTACACAACGATAGACTAGGCCACAGCTCAGTAATACTGCCTGCCGTTACTGTCTGCAACACTTGCGACGTCTAGGGGCGATAGATAAAGTCGTGGGGAACAACTTCCGTTAGAGCTAAAAAGGTTCGCTCATGCTGCCTGGCTGCACTAGCCGCCTTTCCATTGAATCCGTTGGTCCTGTGACGACGAGATTTCACAGAAGTAGCATGGTCTACTAATCAGGTGCGCTGCCTCTGCTTACTACATATCCCAGTCGACAGTTCACTCTTTCGTCCATGGCGTTGTAAGCGTGATATTTGGAAGTGTTGTAGTCAGGCAAGTTGTATACTTGGCAGCATAGGCAGTTGTAGATAGTAAAGACTGTACAGGAGTGCAGCACCATCTTTTCACAAGTTATGCGATGATAAACAGAGTGTGCTACATTCTGAAACAGAATACAATGCGTCACCCTCTTAATGTTATCAATGGAGAGACGTCTACAGACGTTAAAGTAACCTCTGGTGTGCCACAGGGGAGTGTTATGGGACCATTGCTTTTCACAATATATATAAATGACCTAGTAGATAGTGTCGGAAGTTCCATGCGGCTTTTCGTGGATGATGCTGTAGTATACAGAGAAGCAGCAGCATTAGAAAATTGTAGCGAAATGCAGGAAGATCTGCAGCGGATAGGCACTTGGTGCAGGGAGTGGCAACTGACCCTTAACATAGACAAATGTAATGTATTGCGAATACATAGAAAGAAGGATCCTTTATTGTATGATTATATGATAGCGGAACAAACACTGGTAGCAGTTACTTCTGTAAAATATCTGAGAGTATGCGTGCGGAACGATTTGAATGATCATATAAAATTAATTGTTGGTAAGGCGGGTACCAGGTTGAGATTCATTGGGAGAGTGCTTAGAAAATGTAGTCCATCAACAAAGGAGGTGGCTTACAAAACACTCGTTCGACCTATACTTGAGTATTGCTCATCAGTGTGGGATCCGTACCAGATCGGTCTGACGGAGGAGATAGAGAAGATCCAAAGAAGAGCGGCGCGTTTCGTCACAGGGTTATTTGGTAACCGTGATAGCGTTACGGAGATGTTTAATAAACTCAAGTGGCAGACTTTGCAAGAGAGGCGCTCTGCATCGCGGTGTAGCTTGCTCGCCAGGTTTCGAGAGGGTGCGTTTCTGGATGAGGTATCGAATATATTGCTTCCCCCTACTTATACCTCCCGAGGAGATCACGAATGTAAAATTAGAGAGATTAGAGCGCGCACGGAGGCTTTCAGACAGTCGTTCTTCCCGCGAACCATACGCGACTGGAACAGGAAAGGGAGGTAATGACAGTGGCACGTAAAGTGCCCTCCGCCACACACCGTTGGGTGGCTTGCGGAGTATCAATGTAGATGTAGATGTAGATGTAGAAACGAATATAGACCACATACCTGTGACCGCATATGTTCATTGCCGGAAGAAAATTAGTGCACATGGAAAGACGACGTAGATTTTGATCCGACGACGGAATATGCCACCTGGAGGGTAGTATATGTGCTCATAATGATTTCATCGTCGTTTGCCAACAGACAGAGCAGTGGAATGGCTACCAGAGCACCGTCTGTGTCTACCCTTTAATAGGAGATGCTCACAACCAGAAGGCTCAGTGTGGTGCAAACGTGTGGAGCAAGCAGCCAAGTGAGCGAGTTTGAAAGGGGTCAGATTGAGGCTCTGAAGCTGGCCGCTGTGGCCGAGCGATTCTAGGCGCTTCAGTCCGAAACCGCTCTGCTGCTACGGTCGGAGGTTTGAATCCTGCCTCGGGCATGGATGTATGTGATGTCCTTAGGTTAGTTAGGTTTAAGTAGTTCTAAGTCTAGGGGACTGATAACATCAGATGTTAAGTTTCATAGTGCTTAGAGCCATTTGAACTATTTTTTGAGGCTCTGGTCCTTTCGGAGAACTGCCACACAAGTTGGACGTGCTTCGTCATTTGTGCAACGATGCTGGTTATCAGTGGTGAACTGAACATTCTCAACTCTGCAAACGAGGTTCTGGACGTCCACGCAGCACAGAATCCCGCCAGGATGTGTTTCAAGGGCAGCGGTGGCAATCTGTACAGCTGTCACAGCACAAAAAATGGTTCAAATGGCTCTGAGCACTATGGGACTCAACTGCTGAGGTCATTAGTCCCCTAGAACTTAGAACTAGTTAAACTTAACTAACCTAAGGACATCACACACATCCATGCCCGAGGCAGGATTCGAACCTGCGACCGTAGCGGTCCTGCGGTTCCAGACTGCAGCGCCAGAACCGCGCGGCCACTTCGGGCGGCTGTGTCACAGCACACATAAGAGGGCTTCTGAGCCTAGACATGTCAACACGAACTGTTGCGAACTGGTTATTTGCACCAACTCTAGCCCGTCTTCCACTTACACCACAGCATCGACGTGCACGGCTCAACTGATGACGTCGGAGAATCACTTGGAAGACAGAATGCCGCGTCGTGATCTTCGGGGATGAAAGGATATTATGCCTGCATGCAGGGGATGGTCGTTTGTATGTATGATGTAGACCTGGTGGGCGGTGTCTCATAGAGCGCATTCGTTAAGAACACACTGGCCCCACTCCAGGCAGTAGAGTCTGGGGTGCGATAAGCTACAACTTCGACCTTTGATGTTTCTGGAGGGGATGCTAACCAACGTTCGGTACGTGCAGAATGTTGTTAGAAACGGTTTTTGGCCCTTTTTGCAATAGGAAGGTGATGTGTGTTCCAATAGGATAATGCTCGATCATTCACTGCCCATGAATTTCAACATACTCGAAGTGCAACAACTTAACCTCGCCAGCAAACAATCTCCAGACTTGTGTCCATTCTAGCACTTGTGGAATATCATGGGACGAGAAGTCACTCGTGCGACTCATCGACCAGCAACTCTTGCAGAACTACGTGAACAGTTCGAGCAGGTATGGAATAACATATCCCAAGACAATATTCGCCATCCGTACGATCAACTGGCTGCCACCATTGCGCCTGCATTGTCGCCCGTGAGGACTACTCTGCGGCCGGCCGGAGTGGCCGTGCGGTTCTAGGCGCTACAGTCTGGAACCGAGCGACCGCTACGGTCGCAGGTTCGAATCCTGCCTCGGGCATGGATGTGTGTGATGTCCTTAGGTTAGTTAGGTTTAATTAGTTCTAAGTTCTAGGCGACTGATGACCTCAGAAGTTAAGTCGCATAGTGCTCAGAGCCATTTGAACCATTTGAACTACTCTGCGGAGTAATATGGGTGTTCCAGCTTGGGTCGATACCTGGTTCTGAGAACTGATTATGCTATTGATATTAAATGTAACAATTTCATGTACTGCATATGCACTATGGCAATAATAAACCTTGAGTGGACTGGAAACCTCTACAAGGATGTACTATTTTTCCGGCAATGTACATAAAACAAAGAATTATCGTCACTGCATGACTAACTTCATTGTTGACGGTGCACTTCACTTCAGCCACAGACCAAGAAATAAGAATTTTAGTACAAATTAGTGACATAACTAAACGGTGCGTGCCAGAATCTGTATTAAAAAAGAGTGTAACATTATCTTCCAACAAACAGAGCTAAAAACCAAAATAAAACAGTAACAAGTTAGGGATTTTATGTCTCCATTAATGTTCAACATTCTCAGCCGCATACATTTTGAAAGCTGCCACACAGATATTTCTCTTCGTATGGAAGTTATCTGCTCCTTTACAGCCTGTACTCATCTGTTCATATTTGTGTATCTGCTGCCGTCAGCATGCTCCCATCATGTAATTCACACGTTTCAGTACTTGCTACGTATACATTTCTTATCCTCAACGTTTGTCTTTCGTTTTTCAATACCTACTTCTTTCACCTGTTTCACTTTAATCAGTAACTCAATTTTTTTTGTTTACTCCACTTTCCAGAATTTTATTTATAGTATTGAATTTCAAGTATCAATTTAAAATCCAACTAAATTCAATTCCGTTACTAACACCGATAAAGCAGATATACACTGAACTTGCTACACTTCAAGACATAACGTTAGTATCTGGAACCTACCATTAGGAAACTGTTGCGAAATGCAGAAAGACCCGCCGATGATCAGCGCTAGGTGCACTGGTGAGTGGCAGCTGACCATCGATAAAAACAAATGTAATATCACTTATGTAAGTGATCAGAAATATCCACCAAGATTTGATTACATCGTCACCGAGCGCTCACTGGACTCAGTCCCAAAGAATCATGTACAGATACGTGTGCGTAGAAATTAAAGGTGGAATGACCATATAAGTTTAATTACGGTGAATGCAGATGCAAGGCCGCGATTCACTAGAAGAATACTAAGGTACTGCAATATCAATTTACGAAGGCGGTCGCCTTCAAAATACTCCCGTCTCTATTGACCTTGACGTCCACGGGACGTTAAACCCTAATCTTCCGCCCTTCCTTCTTCAAAACACTCTCCCATCTGATTCGTAACTACTATCAACGTTAGGCTCTTTCCGTGTTGGCTCAAAGACAGATAAACGGGCACAGAGAGAGAGAGATTCAACCAGGTACTGCACAGTTCGCGACGTTTCTTTGTAGATAGTACTAACGACCTGTTCCAACTGCCGACGGGTATCACTTAAGTACGAACGGCCGGACGACTTGTGTGGCGCAGCGATGATTTTGATGACGGTCCACTTCCACACACCAGGAAAATTCTCAGGGGGCACGATTTCACTGTCACACACCATCGTAGTTCAGCCAATTTGCACGAAATATTAATAAATTATATACACAAACGTTCTTCGTGAATAATGAAGGCTGTATCAAAATGTCTATAGCAGTTTCCGAGATTGGCATTCACATACAGACATACCATTATGTTGTCATCCCCCGGTAGCTAAGTGTTCAGCGCGACAGAATGTCAATCCTAAGGGCCCTGGTTCGATTCCCGGCTGGGTCGGAGATTTTCTCCACTCAGGGATTGGGTGTTGTGTTGTCCTACTCATCATCATTTCATCCTCATCGACGCGCAAGTCGCCGAAGTGGCGTCAAATCGAAAGACTTGCACCCGACGAACGGTCTACCCGCCAGGAGACCCTAGTCACACGACATTTACCATCATGTTTTGTGTTAAAACTGAAGTATCCGCAAATGCGACCATTGAGAAGTCCAAACAGCCCTACGGGAAACATTACTTATCAAGAGTACACGTTATTCGCAGGCGCAAATTACTTTTTGAAGGCCGGGGAAACATCGAAGGTGAACCTGACTCAGGGAGGGCTCCTGTTTCAAATCCGATGGAAACGTCGAACGTATTCGTACTCATGTGAGAGCAAACCTCCAGCAGAAACTGTCAACCAAGTGTTTCACAAGTATGTCCTTAAAAGGATCAGGAAAAGGGTGACTCGATTGAGACTGGACATTGCAGACAAGTGGATGCTGCATCATGAGAACGCCCGATGTCACACGGCGATTCCGTCAGTGAATTTTTGACCTCAAAAGGCATCCTTGCTGTTCCATTTTAGTCCTTGTGACTTTTTTCTTTTCCCGAAAGTGAAAAAGTCTTAAAAGGAGGTCATTTTGGGTCTCTGGAGAATATTCAGAAGAACGTGACCAACATGTTAAAGGCTCTAACGGTTGCAAGCCTTCCCAAGACTGGGAACAACGACGGTCGCTGTGGCCGAGCGGCTCTAGGCGCTTCATTCTGGAACCGCGCGACCGCTACAGTCGCAGGTTCGAATGGTGCCTCGGGCATGGATGTGTGTGATGTCCTTAG
This sequence comes from Schistocerca serialis cubense, assembly GCF_023864345.2. Classification (NCBI taxonomy): domain Eukaryota; kingdom Metazoa; phylum Arthropoda; class Insecta; order Orthoptera; family Acrididae; genus Schistocerca; species Schistocerca serialis. The sequence goes on from NC_064639.1 coordinate 464,644,383, forward strand.
TTTGGTTAGGTTTAAGTAGTTCTAAGTTCTAAGGGACTGATGACCTCAGATGTTAAGTCCTATAGTGCTCAGAGCCATTTGCACCATTTTTTGAACTGGGAACAACGACTCCTCCGATATACAACTGCCTTTGATGAGGACAATATTGTTGTTTAAAAAAAAACTTCGTTAGATAAAAAATCAGTCTCGTTACTTCTTTTCACACCTTGTACAAAATTTCCTCGTGAATCGCTCTGACTATTAGTGAAGACCGTATCAAAATCCCTACTGTACTTCTTGAGATAAGCCTTCACATAAATACAGAATATCCTAGGTGAGCACTTTAATTTAGTAATGTGAGTAGATATCTAATGACGATCGAGTCACAGGAGTGCCCAGCAATCTTCAGTGGATCACACTACAGGAAAGATGCTGAATCTCATGTGAAAAGTAGTGTACTTCCAAAGATGAGACAAAAACGCTTCGGTGCGTTGAACACACGTTCCTCTGTCGCAATATGGCTAAAGAAGGAGGAAAATGGATAAATGGTGCTGGTTTAGTATGTGCCTCCACCGTAACCATTATAATGGTTTGCGGAATATTTACGCAGATATAGATGCAGAGTGCAAGCACGAGGGAAGAGAAGTTCCCGAGTGTTTGGAATCTCTGTTGGGAGAGAAGATCATGTATGACAGGGTGTCCACGTTGCAATAGAAGTTTGAGTAAGTTTCAGACTGAAGGTACCCTGGTTTTCTATCGAGAACGAGTAGGCGTGTGACAAGAAATATCTGTTGCAGTCTGAGGAAGTTTTCGAGAGGCACAAGTATGCAGAACTTCGCTCGGGGCTGCGTGACAGCCTTCCCGACATGGGCGGCAGAAAGATGTTTGGGAGCTTCGAAGGACGACTGGTCGGCGTCGCTGCTGGCGGCACCCGTCCTTCCGGAAGCCCTGAGGGGTGGGGGTGGAGACGGGGGTGGGAGCATCGATGTGTTAGCGGCGTGGCGACGCGAAAGGTCACGGCGCATGCGCGCGCCGCTGACCCACATCGCATCGCGCCATAATGGCCCACTGCAAATAACCGCCGGCGATCGACAGCGGCGGGTGGGGCAGTGGGCGAGGGTGAGGCTCCAATCAATCAACGGCCACGCTCCTGCTCACCGCCCACTGCTTAAGGCTTCCGCCGCTTTTGTTACCGCCGAGCACCTGACGACGTACGCGTATGCGTCGCTAGGACAGTAGCTTCACGTATGCGTGAATGGTTAAAAATAAGGCTCCGGACCTGACTTACCTTTGGAAAAGTGAGTAGGAAACGCAACTTTTTTGTAATATCATAACAGTTATCCGAATAGACTCTGTTGATCGGCGCGCAGTGATACGAGCAATCAGACATCATTTGATTTAACATGGTCCAGTCACATTAACGTGACCACCGCCTGTATTCGATGTCAACGTGCAGTAGCCACTCACAGATGGCAGGTGGCAGTGGAGTGTCGGGGGGGACCATTCCCTTAATTCCCTTGTTGCTTCTACTACATATAGGCTCAATAAGAAAGCAGAAAGACGGCTTTCCTGTAGTTTCCTGTAGCACGAGTTAGTGAACGTACGTACGCTGTTAAATACATGGCAAACTGTCTGGTTTTCTCTTTACGAAGTACTTGTAAGATAACATCTGCATGCAATCACTGCTAATTCTGCACACACACACAAAAAAAAACAAAAAAAAAAAAACAGAGGTGCATCCATATGGTGTTTGTGAAGATTGTGTCACCCAAGAACCTCCTATTTTAGGTTTCCCTAAGGAGGGGCGAAGGGTTAGTGTTTTATAAAGTAATACCAGATTCTGCCTCGTTATCTGGAGCAGAATATTGGGCTCCACGAGAAAAGGATCTTAGGCATTTAGAAATATTAGAAATTAAGTTCGTCAAATCAGTGAGGATAAAATCACAAACACCTCCATAAGGACAGAATTGGGTGTGAAATTTATGTAGGAAAGCTGCACAAGAAAATTGGGTGTCAAAGCTACAACAGAGAAAGTTGCGTACAACAGAACGAAAGGTAAGTATTCTGCGTATGTCGGAGAAGGAAATTTTGCATTATAACCCTTTCGAGAAAATTTTGTGGGTGGAGTGAAGATATTTTATGAAACCGGAATAACATTATCGTAGCCAAAAACTGAAAAATCAGAAAAAGTAGTGGATGAAAACATAGATATGATCAACCTGTGGTGAAAAGGCAGATGACCTTCAGTACGTATAAACGTCATGTAAAAGTCAGCCTGCCATTTCCTCACGTGACACTCTGTGAACTATGGATGAACGGCAACAGGCAGATACCATATTTATAGATTTCCGGAAAGCGTTTGACATGGTGCCCCACTGCAGACTGTTAACGAAAATCCGAACATACGCATTAGGTTCCCAGATATGTGAGTGGCTCGAAGATTTCTTAAGTAATAGAACCTAGTACGTTGTCCTCGATGCCGAATGTATCAGAGACAAGGGTACCGCGTAAGGAGGCCCCTCTTATTCCCTATATACATAAATGATCTGACAGACAGGGTCAGAAGCAATCTGCGGCTGTTTGCTTATGAAGCTGTAGTGTATGGGACGGTGTCGTCATTGAATGACTGCAGAACAAAATGTGTAGTCAGTGTGATGAATGGCACCTTGCCTTGAATGTAGGAAAACGTATGTAAATGCAGATGAGAAGGAAAACCATCTAGTAATGTTCGAATACAGTGTCAATGGTGTGCTGCTTGACACACTCACGTCGATTAATTATCTTGACGTAACGTTGCAAATAGATATGAAACAGAACGAGCAGGGATGATAGTAGGGAAGGTGAATGGTCAACTGCAGTTTTTGGGAGAATTTTAGAAAAGTGTAGCTTACTTGCAAAGGAGACCACGTAAGAACACTAGTGCTACCCTATTCTGAGCGCTGCTCGAGTGTTGGAGACCGCCATCAAGAGGACATCGAAGCACTTCAGAGGCGGGCTGCTAGATCTGTTAGCGGTAGGTTCGAACAACACGAGAGTATTTCGGAGATGCTTCGTGAACTCAAGTGGAAATCTGTGGAGGGAAGACGACCTTCTTCTCGCGGAGCTTTACTGAGAAAATTTAGAGAACCGACATTTGAGGCTGACACCAGAACGATTCTACTGTCGCCAACGTACATTTCGCGTAAGAACCACGAACATAAGAAAATTGGGGTTTCGTAGGGTGGCATATAGACAATCCTTTTCCCCTCACTGTGTTTGCGCGTGGAACAGTAAAGGAAATGGCTAGTAGTGGTACGAGCTACCCTCTGCCACGCACCATACAATGGCTTGCGGAGTATGTAGATCAGGGATAGACTACAACCCTGTCTCACTTACTTCTCAAGCAGTATTTAGCTTTTCTGTCTCTCGTCTCGTTCAACAGTCGTCTATTTCTGTGCAAGTTGTAAATAACGCTTCTCTTCCTGTATTTTACCGCTGCTACCTTCAGAATTTCAGAGAGTGGGCCTCTTATGGAGTTAATTCAACCGAAGAGTTGAAGCACGAACCATCACACGTTTGTTTATGCAGCATCACAGAAATGCTCTCAGAATCCAGTGCAGATGTTACGTGTCAAGTATTGAACAGTGCCGAGACTCTTTTGAAAGTCTGGTGGGTGTACTGACTTGCATAAGGGTTACGACGGTGGCAGGGAAGTGGATACTTATAGCGAACGACATGGTGCATATAGACCGGAGCATCAGCTTACGTAAAACGACCAGTGGGGCGGTGAACAGTGCGCTGTGTGCAGTTAGACAGGTGTTGCAGGCGAAGGTCGCGATAACGTGTGGAGGCCAGGTCAAGCCAGGCGGAGCCGCGTCGCGTTTACGCAAGCAGCGCGTGCGCGCTGAGCTTCACAATTAGCCGAGCGATAATGGACGGCGGCAGCGCGAACCACACTCAGAACGGGCCCCAGGATGTGTAGCGCCCCTCGAGTCAGCGGAACTGTCTGTACATGTTTCGGAGTTGTCAAGAGTTTCATACTACGAGCAGCGTTTGATAAGTAATGCAACAAATTTTTTGGCCAGCCAGTGTCAGTTGAAAAGTGTTGCTGTCGAATATCGTGTTATTTTCCCACTTCAGCCCTTATAGTTTCATGAAGTTCCTGTTGGTGGCGGTTGTATACGAAGCTTTCAAACTAGCGCCTGGAACGGAGATGCGTTCCATGCAGAGAGCTGTCACTGAGTTTCTTTTGGCGGAAAACCATACCATCGCAGATATTCACAGACGTTTGGAAAATGTCTACGGAGATCTGGTAGTGAACAAAAGCACGGTGAGTCGTTGGGCGAGGTGTCTGTTACCATCGCAACAAGATGTCCGATTTCCCACTTGCCGGCCGGCCCCACACAGCTTTGACTCCTGCAATGTTGGAATGCGAGGGTATTCTCATTATAGATGGCCGACAGACCACAGTTAAACACGCAAGGGTTCGCGAAAATCTACACACCCGAGAGGAGCTCACAAAACTTCACTGGGCTGCTCTTCCTCGTCCACCCTACAGCCCGGATGGCGCACCTTCCGACTACAATCTGCTCGGCACAAGAATGATGCACGTCAACGAGGGAAGGTTACTGATGCAGCTCCGACGTCAACCAGTAGAGCATACAGGCCCTCACAGTGAATGGCGTAAGATCGTTGTGTTGAACGCAGATCATGTTGGAAAGTACGGTTTTGTAGGTAAAAGGGATGCGGTATAATATGGTGTACTGGAATCCTGAATAAAACCAATCTGCTTTTAGAAGATAAAAGTATGTTGCATTATTTACTGAATGCCCCTCGTACACTCCAGAACACTCGACGTGTTGTTGTGTTAACGTTACGACATAAATTATTCTAGTTCACAAGTAAGGAAATAAAAAAAATTACAAAGCTGTAAAATGTAAACTTTCATGACCGAGAATGACAAATTTGTAAAAATGTTCTAGACTATTATGCCGTGATGAAATGAATTTCTTCAAGAAATCCATAGTTTCATTCGCAAAAAAAAGGAGCGTTAAAACAGCAATGCAAAGGTCATGCTGGTGTACAGCCGTCTGTGAAATCGGAAGATTTCCTAGCGTTCATTAAAGACGTCACTGACAGAATCGAGCAGATCTTCAAGAAACGGAATATCGTTTCTAAACCCACCAGGAAGATAAAGAAATCCCTCAGGTCGACCAAAAATGCCCGGGAAGCACAGAAAATGAAGGAATTTGCAGAACACGAAGTATTTGTGGAGACGTGTATGTGGCTACTAAGACCGTAAGGAAAACTGTAGAAGGAGAACAACACGCAGGTCAGCTGTTGCGGAATACACTTTGCATCCAGTAGGCCACGAGGAGGCTTACAAGTTCTGGTATTCTATCAGGTCATAGCAGCTGTAGGTCAACAGTTTGCATGAAATGTGGACGTCAGGGAAACTTTAAGCCCTGATATGGCTTTAGTAGGCCTTGGGAATTAACTGGTATGGGCTACAGACATCACAAGCGTTGTGTGGGAATTGCACACGGACGAAACATCCTCGTAAACTACTGCAGACGACTTCAATTGGAGCTCATGTACCGGAGTTACTGCCATAACTACCCAACGAGAGGAGACAGGATTCGTTTTTCTTAGCCGTGCTGCTGGCCAGAAGCCAGCCATCACAAAAACGAATGCACAGCACTGCAGTGGTACAAACATCAGTCATTGGTCTGTTGGGCAGTGTAAGGTTTTGTAGAGTTATGAGTCACAGTAGGCAATGTGGAAGTCGAATGGGCGTGAGTAGATCTGGAGTATCCCTAGCCAAGGTATTACACACACCAAGTGTGTGTGTATAACGACAAATCGGAAGCTGATATTTTCTGAACGAGTATGATACCGTAATGTTTTCTCTCATTCAATATTCACTGTTCCTGCTTCAGGAAATACTGAAACAAATTTTACCTTCTGTGTATAACAGGCTCATGGGAGGCTTACCTCTAATCTATGAAAACAATAGAACCCTTCTGCGCAAATAGTGAGGTGACTAGCATTTTTGAAACGAACTGAAACGTGTGTCCAACAAAGCTTTTGCAAAATAGTATACTGCGTACTGAGATATAAAGGATAAAGTATACTACAAAATTTTGCAATGCAGTTTCCTGTATAGGGTGATTCGGCTAAGCTATTCACATCAGATATTTCCTCAGGCATTTAAAATATCGTAATTATTTTTTCAACGGCGTTTCACTAATCAAAATCCGATAACTAGTTTGGGGAGATCACAATATTTGGAACTTGGTATTTATCTGTTTTGAACATGAAAACGAAATAGTGCAGAAAATTTTAATTTGAAACTGATGTTAATGACATTCCTCTACGGGTGGTTGGACCGAGGCACCGAAAAGAAGGGAAAAGATGTGGCATTTAAGGATGATTCACAAGTATGGTAACAATTAGTGCTTTGGATTCTGCCAAGGCACTGAAAGAAAGGTGCACGGCCAAATCAGCAACTACAACAAAAAAGGAAATCACAAAATCAAGAGCCGGCCGAAGTGGCCGAGCGGTTATGGGCGCTACAGTCTGGAACCGCGCGACCGCTACGGTCGCAGGTTCGAATCATGCCTCGGGCATGGATGTGTGTGATGTCCTTAGGTTAGTTAGATTTAAGTATTTCTAAGTTCTAGGGGACTTATGACCTCAGCAGTTGAGTCCCATAGTGCTCAGAGCCATTTGAACCATTTTGAACAAAATCAAGAGGTAATAAACATTTCCTTAAATTCTCCTCACGTCATCAAGCATTCGAAATGCCCACCATATATCGCAATACACGCTTCCAGTCGCCAGTGCAAGTAGTTGTGGACAGGCTGAAAAGATTCCTTGGATATCATTGCACATACTGCAACAGTGCGATGTTTTCAATCCTTCGGGTCATCGTAACTTGCGCATAGATTTCATCTTTGACTTTACGCTAGCGAAAAGGTCCAGTGGCGTCAAATAAGGCGAACGTGCAAGTCACCTGACAACACCTTCACGTCCTGTCCAGCGATCAGAGAAGGGCTGGACGAGCGCTGTCGTAGCAACAAACGAGCAGGCAGCCCATCACCTACGAGCTTGTGCCTCATACATCCACGTATTTAATGTGGCGCTTTCTTTAGGGGAGTCGGTGGCACTTTGATAAGAAACTGTGCGTATCTTTTACTCGTTAAGAAGTTCACAATGAAGTAAGGACCAATCACGTAGTCTCCAATAATCCCACAGCAGACTTAACACTCCACTGTCTCTGACGTTCGCATCTGCCTCGGCCATTACGGATTTTCACCAGCCTAATAACGGATATTTCTTACCTCAGCTTCCCGTGATTTGCCACGGTGGCTTCATGAATTCTGTGAAGAAGCACTCCTATTGTCTGGCAGTGACTTGCTACAAAGTAATAATGTAATTATGATTTATTTCACTTCTTACCCCAGTTATACGTGAAAATACCATCGCAATAGCGTAAAATCAAACACTAGTATGTACAATACAAATCACGGGGTAGTGCAACAACCCCCAGAAAGAAAAAACCATAGCGATGTGGTTTCTGTCGATGCGGGCACAGCTAAAAAAAAAATGGTTCAAATGGCTCTGAGCACTATGCGACTTAACTTCTGAGGTCATCAGTCGCCTAGAACTTAGAACTAATTAAACCTAACTAACTAAGGACATCACACACACCCATGCCCGAGGCAGGATTCGAACCTGCGACCGTAGCGGACGCTCGGCTCCAGACTGTAGCGCCCGGAACCGCACGGCCACTCCGGCCGGCCAACAGCTCAAGATGGCGTCCTTGTACCGCTCTTCCAACACATACAGTGAACCCATACACTAGGCGCAATTCGTCCTACTCGTCATCAGTAAGCATCTCAGCATTCCTGCGTATTCCTGCTAATAGAAAACCTTCTACTCACTGATCAGCACGGATTAAGAAAGCATCGCTCGTGCGAAACTCATCTTGTCCTTTTACACTGTTGATATCCCGCGGACTGGAACAGGTAGATTCCGTAGTCCTAGAAAGCGTTTGGCACTGTACTCCATTGCAGACTGTTGACGAAAGTCTGAGCATGCGGATTAGATTCCGAGATATGTATGCGGCTCAAAGACTTCTTAAGTAATAGAACCCAGTACGTTCTCGTCGACGGTGGGTGTTCATCAGAGACAAGAATATCGTCAGGAGTGCCTCAGCAAAGTGTGGCAGGACCGCTCTTATTCTCTGTATACATAAATGATCTGACGGACAGGGTGGGCAGCAATTTGCGGCTGTTGACTGCTGGCGCTGTGGTGTACGGGAGAATATGGTCGTTGAGTGTCTGCAGGAGGATACAGGATGACGTGGACAGAATTTCTAGTTGATGTGAAGAATGAAGCTTACTCTAAATATAGAAGAATATGAGTTAATGCGGATGAATAGGAAAAACTGTTCTGTAACGAATACAGCATTAGTAGTGAGTCGATTGACGCAGTCACGTCGACTAAATAGCTAGCCGTAACGCTACAAAGCGATGTGAAATGGAACGAGCACGTAAGGACGGTACTAGGGAGGCCGAATAGCAGACTTCGGTGTATCGGTAGAATGTAGGAAGGCGTAGCTCGGGGCCGCGTATAGAACACTAGTGCGCTCCACGCTTGAGTACTGCTAGTGTGTATGGTTCTCCTCAATGGGTCTGATAAAGGAAGACTTCGAAGCAATTGAGCGGCGTGCTGCTAGTCTTGTAACCGGCAGGTTCGATCAACACGCGAGTATTACGCAGATACTTCGTTAACTCAAATGGGAAACCCTGGAGGGCGACGACGTTCTTTTCGTGAAACGGTATTGAGAAAGTTTAGAGAAACTGCGTTTGAGGCCGACACACAGCAAGACGATTCTACTGCCGCTGACGTACATTTCACATAAGCACCACGAAGGAAAGTCAGGAAAAATTAGGCCTCGTATAGAAGCATATACACAGTCGTTTTCGCCTCTCTCCAGTTTCTAGTGGAATAGGAAAGGATACGACTGGTAGTGGTACAAGACATCATCCGCCATGTACCATGCGGTGGCTTGCGGAGTATGTACATAGGTATAGGGGTAGAACGTACAACTAACGCTGCGAGAAAAACAAACCCCTGACTGAACTTAATGTAAGTTTGAGGGCTAAGAGTAAAGTTGGCATTGCTCTTACCAGCAGCTGTACCGTGGGTGAACGGAACAAGACACAAAGCTCATACCGTCAACATTAGAGCTATTGTACAGACATCATCAGTGCAACGCAGACAAAAAGACAAAAGAAATAAAAAGTCATACGATTATTATGTAACGAACCGCAGGACACCACGGATCTCTTAAACAAAACGTTCACAAATTATTCTTGAACGGCGCCAAACTTTTTTCGGTGTTATTGGCATTCTTCACATATATAGGGAGGAATACTCGTACTTCTTACAGGCACAGGATTCAAAGATATCCCCGAAAAATATAAGACATTTTTTGTTGGAATTCGTGTCCACCCTGTATATAAATAAACGGAGCGTTTGTGAGCACTAGATTAGACGTTTCGACAGAATCAAGGAAAGCGTGACACTTGATTTACCTACTGTTCTTCGTTGTATTAGACAAGAAAGGGAGCGCTGATTTCCATTAGGTGGACGCTATTAATTAGGAGTGCCTTTCGAATCAACGGTTTGCTACCCTGATTTGGGTTGGCGCTATCTCTAAATGCTGAGAATCTTTATATAAGGCCAAACCTCGTCATCGGTTCAATATTGCTGCGCAATCGTCCTTTGGGGCGTCGATTAAATGTGTGGAGAAAAATAAGCGGAAGCCGCATGCAACTGTACTAATGACATCAAGCGTTTGTAAGTAATTTTTATGTTGAAGAAAGATCTCCAAGGCATCAACGACTGCTGAAGGGACTGATAGTTGAACCTGAACATAAGCATATGTAACGTATTATGCGTATACACGTGTACAGACCCGCCGCGATCAAACTATTGGTGACAAATCACTAGAAATAGTAACTACTGCGATATAGCTAGCAGTAACCATGAGCAGCAACATAAACTGGAATTGCCACTGGGAAAAAAATGTAAGAAAAGCAGATGCCAGGCTGAGAATCACGGGGTAAATCCTAAGGAAATGTAACTCATCCACGAAGGAAATTGCTTGTATTACCAGACCTTGAGGATTTTTCACCAGTATGGGACTCTAAGCAAGTTGAATTAATGGAAGAGATAGACAAGATCTTACGAAGAGCGGCTCGTTTCGTCGCGGGATCGTTTACCCGGCACGAGAGCGTTACGGAGATGCTCAACGCCGGCCGAAGTGGCCGTGCGGTTAAAGGCGCTGCAGTCTGGAACCGCAAGACCGCTACGGTCGCAGGTTCGAATCCTGCCTCGGGCATGGATGTTTGTGATGTCCTTAGGTCAGTTAGGTTTAACTAGTTCTAAGTTCTAGGGGACTAATGACCTCAGCAGTTGAGTCCCATAGTGCTCAGAGCCATTTGAACCATTTGAGATGCTCAACAAACACCAGTGACAGACGATACACGAGAGGTGTTGTGAGTCTCAGATATGTTTACCACTGAAATTTCGAGAGCGTACGTTCCAAGAACAGTCTCGTAACATATTACTTCCTGCCACGTACTTCTCACGAAATGACCACAACGAGAAAACTGGAGAAACTAGGGCTAATACGGAAATTTACCGACTATCATTCTTTCTACACACAAATCGCGAGTGGAAGAGAGAAGGGGGAATCGGTTAGTGGCATGAGAAGGACCCTCCCTTAGACATTCTTAGATGGTTGCGAAGTATACAAGATGCTGAAAAAAGTGTTCCGTATTTTGGAAGGTGGTAGTATGGACCAAAACGAGACAAAGTGTCCAGTAAACATGGGTTGTAAAGTGCATACGTTAAGAGCCATAAACATTGCTGCATTTTCACTACTTTGAAACACATCCCTTCTACTACAAGCTCTTTGCTATTATGAACGAACCTACAGAATGCAAAAAACTAAGGAAGACAAATTCCTCTGTTATTGTCCATGGATAAAGCATGCAGTAAAGATCTGTTATTATTGTTACTGTGAACCATTCCCACAGTTCTGGGTAAATGCAGCACATATATTCGTTTTAACGGAACTAGTTTGTGTTCTGATAAGTTTGTGAAATACTTTTACATTCTAGTTTTATCATCACATTTGCCATATAATGGAAGTCCATTATTCCACAAAAGAAATGGCAGACTTGATCTTCTGTTATTCTAGCAAATGGATGCAGCCGCCGAGCCCGTGTCCTGTATGCTGAGAAATGAGCAGAACGCAGTAAAAGAATAATGTGTCTTCATTTGTTTACCGCACTCTGTAGATCGTACGCAGTAGCAAAGAGGTTGGAGTAGAAGAGATGTATTTTGCAGTACCGAAGATTAACAAGTGCTCATAGCTCATAAGGTATGCACTTTGGAGCCCATATTCACTGTACATTTTTGTCATGTTTTGGTCCCTACTGTTATCTCTCAAAAAAAGGGATTCTTTCTTAACCCTGTTATATGTAGAAGCAGATAACTTCGTCATAATACTTACAGGAAGGAGACTGTGCTTCCGGAAATGTCGCAATGCCTGCAGAATAACGTGCACAGCAACGCGTGAATATTTTATTGCGTATTTGTCGGAAGTTAAACGTCTCAGTTTATAGTAATATATGTTATGCCACGTCATGATATCATGCATAAAACCTGTGTCTCTTGCAGTTCGCATGCATTTACTGTCCGTCGTCTGAAGACTGCGCGAGCTAGAGAGTATACAAATTTAAAGGAGTCCCGCTAAAAGCGCAGCATATTCTGTGAAACAGCTGCCTCTCGTGCCAGATCTGCGCACGTGCAGCGCGGCGGGCAGTTGAGATAGCGACAACAGCGTCGCAGGAGGCTGAGTCAGCGCCGCACGCTGCACAGTGCATACGCCACGCAGCGGTCGCCGGAAGCACGACTCGAGGCCGCGCGTGTTTATGGAGGGCCGAGTCCGTGCCAGCTGCGTGCGGGGCGCCCACGCATCTCTCTGTGCAAGAGGTAGAGGAAACACTTCAGCTGAGCCGTAAAAACGGGCCGACCACCAACCTTCGGGTCAAGGAGGGTAAAATTTCTGCAGTGGCGAATTTTATCAGCTATTGGTGATCCCATGTGGCATGTACTGTGTTAATCACAGTATTATCCTAGATAAATTGCTGTTTTAAGGCCTGATGGTACAGCCAAACAATGGATAATGCAGAAAGCCGTATTTAGTAATTCAACCAGTACAGTCCAGGGACATAATTCTGACTGGGGGGAAATTAGGTACGGGTTTCACCAAAGCTAAGTCTTACGACCACTATTCTTTCTCATCCATGTAAATGATCTTTATGCAACAAGCAGAACTATTTCTTTTTGCAGATGACACTACTGTTATAATCAATCTACATCTACATCTACAGGGATACTCTGCAAATCACAGTTACGTGCCTGGCAGAGGGTTCATCGAACCACCTCACAATAATTCTCTATTATTCCAGTCTCGTACAGCGCGCGGAGAAAACGACACCTATAGCATTCAGTGGGATCACTGATTTTCCTTATTTTATTATGATGATCGTTTCTCCTTATGTAGCCTGGCGTCAACAAAATATTTTCATATTCAGAAGAAAGATGGTGATTCAAATTTCGTGAGAAGATTCTGCCACAACGAAAAACGCCTTTCTTTTAATGATGTCCATCCCAGATCTGTATCATTTCCGTGACACTCTCTCCCCTACTACGCTATAATTCAAAGCATCCTGCCGTTCTTTGATATTTCTGGATGTACGCCGTCACTACTATATGGTAAGCATTCCACACCGCGCAGCAGTATTCTAAAACAGGACGGACAAGCATAGTGTAGGCAGCCTCTTTAGGAGGTCTGTTACATTTTCTAAGTGTCCGGCCAATAAAACGCAGTCTTTGGTTACCCTTCCTCACAACATTTTCAATGAATTCATTCCAATAGCAGTCGTCCGTAATTGTAATTCCTAGGCATTTAGCTGATTTAACGACCTTTACATTCAACTAATGTACCGAGTAATCGAAGTTTAACGGGTTCCTTTTAGCACTCATGTGGACGACCTCACACTTTTTGTTATTTATGGTCAATTGCCAATTTTCGCACCGTACAGATATCTTTTCTAAACTAAGTGTACATACAGAAACAGAGAAAATAGTAAAAAAAAGTCCTTCAAAGTATTATTCTGTGTTCCTGCGAAAGATCTCACCGTCAATTTTAAAAAGTCACAACACATTCAGTTCCGCACAATTAGGGTACTACACTAACGATAAGTGTAACAAATGGTGAGGAAATAATAAATAGAGTGGAAACTTCAAAATTCTTAGGTGTCCATATCGATGAGCAAATGATTCAAATGGCTTTGAGCACTATGGGACTTAACATCTGAGGTCATCAGTCCCCTAGAACTTAGAACTACTTAAACCTAACTAACCTAAGGACATCACACACATCCATGCCCGAGGCAGGATTCGAACCTGCGACCGTAGCGGTCACGCGGTTCCAAACTGACGCGCTTAGAACCGCACGGCCACAGGGGCCGGCCCAAAGCTCAGTCTTAGGTCTATATTTCGCATATTTTCATTCGATAATGTCATATGAAATAATGTTCTCGAGTAACTCGTTTGACGAAAGAAAGTCTTCATTGCTCAAAAACGTGCTCCAAGAATCGTATGTGGTGGCCAATCACGACCGTCTTGAAGACATCTGTTTAAGGATTTGGGCATTCTGACTATTGCTTCACAGCACATTTATTCTACCATGAAGTTTGTTATAAGTAATCCACTACAGTTCAATTACAATACCAGAAGGAAAAACGACTTTCATTGCGCGACATCAACGTTGTTTTTAGCAAAAACAAAGGAGTGCACAATGCTGAAAAATTTTTTTGATCGCTTGCCTGGTGATATAACACGTCTGACAGGTAGCAAGACCAGTACCTTCACAGAAGACTCCGTAATACTTTCTCAGCAACTTTTTTTTTCTTTTTTGGCGTCAACAGTCTGCAATATCGTCTAAATAGCAAAAACTCATCTACTACGTTTATGATCTCATTTACTAAGCATTTCCCCTCAGATTGATCTGATGTACTTCGACGATATTCCATTAGCCTTGATTTTCCTATGTTGACGGTACGGAATGACTGACGTAAAACTGATCTTCGACGCAGCTTGTATAACATATCAGGTGTTGACACATAGCGGTCATCATGAGCTGACATAAAATATGTCGTAATAATGCGTGCTACGTATAGACAGACAACAACAGAGAAGCTTATACTTTTCGTCGCCACTAAAAAAATTGTGAAAAGAAGAGGTTCCTATTCTGAGTTTTACAGCAAGAGATATACCTAAGCGTCCCTTCTAACTCTTAAACACTGCCATCCGACTCCTACATTCCTTGTGAAGTAACACATTTACATCTTCCATTGGATGACCATTTTATGAAGTTATATCCACACGAGAACTATTTACCGAACAAACCAGCGCAGTGATATGACACGAAACTCTCATGCAGGAGGGGGCCGTTTCAAGTACCCCGCCCCGTTGTCCTTGCATAAAGGCAAATGCCGGGTAGCTTCTTCAAAAAATAACACAGCGGATTTCCTTCTTCAGCCTTCCGGAATGCAAGATTGTGCTCCGTCTCTAATGGTCTCATCGTAGACGGAACGTTAAATGCTATTATTCCCTACTTTTCCTTTACAAGAATTGTTTCGGTTCACATTAGCCTGCACGTTTACACTTCTACACACGTCAGAACGGTGGCTGTAGCAGAAAACTTGACTGTCTTTACAATAAGTTTAACTTCTACAATAGAGAATATGAGACTATGACGCAGCGGTCTCTCAGTCGTGATTGCGGTTTTGTCCGAAGTCGTCGGGTATTGATTTTCTTAATACGCTGCCTTTAGTTTTATAGCCTATTGTGCGGGCCTTTCATACTGTGGCTATTGATAACCAACAATTCATTTCTATCGTAACGGGCGGTCGTTTCCACGCCATTGCTCTGACCGCTTACATTTTATGACTGCTCTTCATTGTCTTTGAATGTGTGTTAGTCGTTACAGGCATAACAGTTTCACGCAGTCAACTCATACGGAAGCCGGTTAAAACTTCCACTAAGAAGTGAGTTAACACAGCTGGAGATGAAAGCTAGGAACATACAAAATGACATACAAAGAGCAATAACAAAGTTGTGGTGATCATTGAAGTTCGTGAAATTTGATCTCTAATCTGCTTGAAATCTCCACATAAAACGGTGTATAGCGGAAAAGAGAAAGTGTCACTGTTGACACAACAGTTAAATATGGCCCGTGTCTTCACACTTAAGACCTGAACTCGGAATGGCACTATGCAGTCAAGTTTACAGGAACACATATAAATCCTACAGAAGAAGGGATAATGCAAAAACCCTGTTACTGTGTTATATGACGCAACAGGACATAACGATACAGCATATCACAAGGAGTGTTAAAAATGCTGATAACCACGATCACGAAATATTGTACATTCCAGCAGCGTGGACTGTTTCTAGCTACGAGATTTGGCTGATTCCGCAAGTGTTAACACCCCTTCAGACTCGGTCAAGTGGCTTAGTGTCTGAGCTAGGTATATTGTGTGTGTGTGTGTGTGTGTGTGTGTGTGTGTGTGTGTGTGTGTGTGTGTGTGTGAGCCGGGGGGGGGGGGGGAGTGAGGGAGGGGTGTCATGGAGTAGAGTTTGGAGTTTGTTACGAAAGAGTAGGTAACTACTACCTACAATATTTGAAATTTCATAATAAATGGTTGTTATTCACTTTATATTAATCATTGTACATGACAAGTTCTGGCTTTCTACAAACTGATACTGAAAGGATACGTCTGTCTGTAGGCTTTGTAGGATGCAAAAATGGGTTGCGAAAACCATATTTGTTTCTCTAGCGGGGAAAGTATGGGGATGGGAGGGGCGTAGATTTCAGTTTCCCTTCACTGGGTACGCCTTTGACTCTGTCACAGTCGATGTACAACACTACAGGGATTATAATCCGGCATGGATCCAAGCAGTAGCCAACTGAAGTCTGATGGCGGAGAGGTAATAGGACGTGTAATTGCTACATATTATAAATATAATAAGTTCGCCGCCAAGTATTTTTATCCGTATACGAAGTATTATCTCAGGATCTATCGTAGGAATTTTGATATGTTTTTCACTAATGGACAGACTGATTCACGAGGAAGATATGTGCGGCCGTAAATACTTAGTGCTAACTGTGGGAAGTCGGAGCGGTTCGCTAATAATTATATAGTTAAAATCTAGTTCCAGGAGGCAAAGGAAATATTCTCTTGGCAGGCAAGTCAGTCATCTCTTATTACACGGATCTGCCATGGTGTGCTGTTGTTATCGGAAAGGTAACTGGGATAACAAACGGAACGAACTGCTCTGTGACGAGCCACTAGAGACCCAGGGTTTCTGGTATAAAATCATTCAGAATACAACCCTAGTCGTATTCCTGGCTAGCTTGTCATTAAACCCTGGTCACACTTCCTTCTTTTCCTGTAAGTTTGCTAGCAGAACTCGGACGGGAAGGTTTACGTGGCAGGAACGACAGGCACTGTATTACAACGGAAAGCAAGAAATTCGTCAACAATTCTACTACTGAACTATATTACATTTCCCAATCGAGAAATTCCTTGTCAAGTATTTACTTGTACAATATGCCGTTCTGTATGTTTTTTTACATTCTCTATCCTCAGCCGAAAAAATTCTGAATATTGCAGGAAGTGTTGTGCTTGCTGCTCGCAGCTGAGGTTGACGTTTCGGGTTATTTTTATTAACTTCAACTGGTTACTAGGACTGTGTCTTCACAAACATAGCAGATTTCACCCAAACGACCTACCGTAATGCGAGCAGCAACACGAACAAGATGTTCAACCTACAAAGTATGTACGAGCTTATTTAATTCTGGACGTGTATATGTCTGATTTGCGGTGCACTGCTTCGCACGAAAGATTTCGCTGTGCTTTTACAAAGGCGTCAAATCCGACCCAGTTGGAGCACGCATACTCAGTGTGTGTGTGTCGTGACGACGCTAGTTACGGACCCCTGCTAATAGTGTTTACGCAGAGCCGTAGTCGGAGCTAATTGCGGTAACGGTCAGCTGTCTCGTAGCCAAGCGGTACAGCTCGGTTCGTCTACTCGCGTTCAAAAGACCGAGTCAGCCCGAAGAACCTCTCAGTATTGAATGGCAACAAAAATGGTTCAAATGGCTCTGAGCACTATGGGACTTAACATCTATGGTCATCAGTCCCCTAGAACTTAGAACTGCTTAAACCTAACTAATCTAAGGACAGCACACAACACCCAGTCATCACGAGGAAGAGAAAAATCCCTCACCCCGCCGGGAATCGAACTCGGGAACCCGGGCGTGGGAAGCGAGAACGCTACCGCACGACCACGAGCTGCGGACGAATGGCAACAGAAACACGATTTGGCATAGCGCCGCGTAGCAAGCATCTCATTGAACTAAAGATTTACTGACTCGTAGAATTTGGTGGGCTATCCTCGACAGCGGCTCTTCATGAGATACCAACAGCAGCTAGATAGGCGGCAGACTCACTCACTTTCAGGTGGCCTGTGGGAAACAGAAGGCAACTTTATAGGGCTGTTCACTTGCTGTCCCGTAGATACCAACAGAGAAAGATGGTTGAAAATGGTAAAGAACTGCGTAGTGTCTCGGAAATAAAAGAAAAAGGTCAGATGGAAGATTCTAAAGGGAGTGATAAGTCTGGAACTTTGTGCGAGGTACAACTAACTTTTGTTAAACGACATGACTGTTGGAAAGTATTATCGTTGCAACAGTTATCGTTGTAACAATTTTGCTCAAACAGTTGTTTGTTGGCAGCTGTTTGAAGTGACTGGTGTGACAAGTTTCACAGCAATGGAAAATCACGAATATTTCACAGTGATAAAACATTTTGTACTGAAAGCATATTGAAGAGAAAATTTGTTTTCGCATTTTCTTTTGGTGAGAAATCAACAAATGCGGCACCTACTATCTTTCATATAACGCGACCATACTTTTTTCTTGATGTATGACATCTGTTTCACACACCTATAGTTGCTGATCGTGTTATAATAACCCGCTTCCACGATGGCGTTCATCTCGGAGATATCTGGTTCCAATCTTGGTGATGGAAGAAATCTACGCAGCTGTTATTTGCCTGGCAGGAGACAATAAATTGTCGCGTACAATTCGTAACCAGCAGTCTTTAAACCAATGTTCTGGATGAAATGCCAAGCGTCTTCGCGGTCTTTCTTGAAGATGATGATCCGTCCATCGAATGAGCTCTTTCGCCCCTTGGTACTATTCGAAAGGCTTTGGCTATGGGCTGGCATCGAGTTTCAAGACCTCCCTTTTCTGGTAATTCATCGAATACTGTGGGACAGTAGCCAGACGTGAAGTACTTGAATAATAATGATTAAAGTCAACAAATGTACTGTAATCCAACACTCTCTATTTAAAACGTGCTACCAGTTTCGACTCCAAAAAGCATCAGCCCCAAGTGTACTTTACCATCAACGTACGAACGGAAATCACAAAGACCAACGGAGTCTTCAAATGGAAACAGCACAGCTTATTAAGCATGTCTCGCCAGCATATGCAACCAACAAAGTCGAGTGTAGCGGGACCAAAGTAAACTGGATTCCGTATCTTCGTAGCGATAACAAGCCGACCAATGGTCAGGCGGAATCCAGTTGATTTTTCTGCCTCTGCAATGACTTTGTTGGTTGCGTATGCTGATGTGACATGCTTAATACTTTGTACCGTTTCCAGGTGAAGACTCCTTTGGTCTTCGTCAATGTTGTTCATACTTTGATGGCAGATTACGCTTGGAACCTGAAGATGACGCTTTTTGACGTCGAAATTGGTAGCATGTTTTGAATAAACGGTGTTTGATTACAGTTCAGCTGTTGGTTTCAATTAACATATCCAAGTCTCAAGACGTTACATATATTAAAGTCACCTACAATTAATAGTTACAGTTTGCGAAGGAAAGGGGCGTTATCCGGGATGGAAGAATACCTTTCGAATTAAGTGACTGAATATAACTTGTGGGATCTCCCACACAGCGAGGTACCACATTAGTGTTTGGGAGGACGGCGTCCGGCCATCCAGGTTTAGGTTTTCCGCGATTTCTCTAAAGGCAAATACTGACACGATTCATCTGACAGCGCACAGCGATTACCTTCTGCTCCGTCTCTGGGGTCTCGTCGATGGAATGTTACGAGAGGTAGTCAAAGTTTTAACTACCATCCCGAAGAAATGAAGTTACGTAACTATTTTTTGTTTGTTTTCAGGTACATGGCTGCTATCCTGGTGCACATTGAACCCCCCCCCCCCCCCCCCTTGCCAGAGTACCATAGTACACTGCTAGGACAGCCAAAACAAAATGGCTTAGCCCGTTCGTAAAGTAGAGTAGACTCGTGGACAACGTACAGTCCCTCATTTACCGACCGAGCGAGGTGGCGCAGTGGTTAGTACACTGGACTCGCATTCGGGAGGACGACGGTTCAATCCCGTCTCCAGCCATTCTGATTTAGGTTTTCCGTGATTTCCCTAAATCGTTTCAGGCAAATGCCGGGATGGTTCCTTTGAAAGGGCACGGCCGATTTCCTTCCCCATCCTTCCCTAACCCGAGCTTGTGCTCCGTCTCTAATGACCTCGTTGTCGACGGGACGTTAAAAAACACTAACCTAACCTAACTAACCTAAACCTCATTTACCTTCTTTCACAGCCTCCTTGTCAGACATACTGTATAACTGTAGTTATTTTTTACTACATTGTATTACTTCGAGAGAAGTGTGACATGTTTCAACTCAAGTATTCACTTATTAACCGCTGTAAACGATAGAACAGAAAGAAAATTCCTCTCAAATAAAAATCAGTGTGCCAGAATGAAACCCAAATACAGTCCCAGTCCGGAGCGTAGTTTTAATCAGCCAAGAAGTTTCAAAACAGTCCACAGTCTGCTGCAGAGTGGAAGAGTCATTGAAAGAGCAGAGTCTTTACATTTTTAAATCTTTCTATTGCATCCTATTACCTAAATGCGTAATGAAATGTGAAATCCTGTCTTTGACAAAATGAGAAAGGCAAAACAAATCATTACACACACAGAAATGGATGGATGGAAAGATGGGGTTAAAGGAGCCAACTAGAAGGTTATCGGTCTTTCCAACCTACGTATGTATCGAGTCGGAAGTAGTCCCCAGAGAAGAAGGAAACAAAAGACAAATCCCTATGAACCTTATTGTTTCTTAGAATCAAGAAAAACCAAGAAATTTAGAAGCGATTGGCTCTGTGAGAGAGGTAAAAGGGCGAGGGTTTGTGAGTTGTTCCGCATAGAAAGCATCTGGAGGTCCCTGGAACATGTTGTGGGAAGGGAGACGCACCATCTGCATCCGACGTTTGCTTCCTCACCCTCCATTACCTCTATTACCAAGGCAGCAAATTCCTAAAATCTCAGAGAAG
The DNA here is from genome assembly GCF_023864345.2 of Schistocerca serialis cubense. Classification (NCBI taxonomy): domain Eukaryota; kingdom Metazoa; phylum Arthropoda; class Insecta; order Orthoptera; family Acrididae; genus Schistocerca; species Schistocerca serialis. The sequence goes on from NC_064639.1 coordinate 464,664,922, forward strand.
AGAACAATAACGACGAGACAGAAAACCGACGACAGATATACAAATTTGGAAGAAAAACGCTTAGAAGGCAGGAGCCAAGCCGGACCACCAAGCATGGGTAGCCAGAGGCCCCCTACGTTGGAACAGGCGGCACCATACCACTACAATCCCTCAAGCGACCGACGAAGCCAATGTACCTCACATCACAATGAGGTGCATAAACCCGGTCAGTCGCTCTGGCGTACTACACTAGCACCAGAGGCACCATGTCAGGAAGGTTAAGGTTTCGCCCTAAGGTGGCCAAATTGGGACAGTAGAGTAGGGTGTGAGCCACCGTCAGACGAGCACCACAACAGTAGTGGGGTGGATCCTTACGTCGTAGGATGTGGCCGTGGGTCAGCCAAGCGTGGTCAATGCAAAACCGACAGAGAGGCATGCGAGAAGCACGAAGGGAAGATTGCCACATGGCCGTGGTCTTCTTTATCACTCGTAGTTTGTTCAGAGGAACCAGGGAACACCAATTAGTGTTCCAAACTTCCAACAATTCACGGCATGTCGTCGGCCGAAGATGTGGTTCCGGTACCTCCATCTCGAAAGACGGCATCCTGGCAGCTAACTGGGCCAACCAGTCGGCACATCCGTTCCCTGGGATCTCAAAGTGACTTGGGGTCCAGACAAAGACGATCGACCGTCCAACTTGATGAAAGTTAAAAACGAAGATCCTGGATATTCACAACCAACGGGCTTTGAGGGTAACACTGGTCCATAGCCTGAAGACTACGCAGGGAGTCACTACTGATTAAGAGCATCTCGCCGGTGCAAGACTAAAGTGAGTCGCCGCTCGAGCGATACACTGCATCCCTCCGGTAGGGGGCGTAGTTCACTGAACCTTGCGTGCATGTAGCCAAAATTGGTTCTTCTGTAGACCATCCAGAAATGAAAGTTATTGAAAATGTATTTCCAAGAGTTACAATCTAATTAGATATAGATAGCATACTAGAAGATGGGCCCTTAAATGATTTTGCCTGGCTCTAAAATTTTGGTTTTCCCTGTGAATGTGTATTAACAGGATCGTGTACCAGTGTTCGTAATTCTTTCTTGACAAGAGCCATTATCGTCAATTTTAAATTTCTGACATTTATACCGTTTGTGGGCTTCACTAATGTAATTTTTTATATTTTGGCTGTATATGCCACTGGACGTAAGTTTCTCAGTGTAAGCGCCATCTGCCTTTTTTGGTGTATAACTACATTATTTGTACCAATGCTCCCATACTGTTATAACGGGAGTGTTAATTTCCTTCCCTTTTATTGTTACTCTACCTAAGGACGTTATTAATATTGATAATTTACACGTTGCCTTTGTACGCCAATTGGCACATGTTTCTCGGCACGAGCGCGACCTGCCCTGTTTTCAGAGTAACTACGCTCGCCGATTACACTCTGTTGCTAGTGAGCGTTGCAAGATCCATGAGCTATTTTATATTTACGTGACAAACCCTAATTCTAGGGCTATATTTTATTTTTGACACATGGATCTATGCCGACAATTGTAAAAACGGCGATGGTTCATTAGTCCTTACTTATGTAAAATTGTAAGTACAGTCGTCGTTATCATACTTCTGTAATGCTAGAGTTCTCTAATTTGTGTTAAAATTTATTCTTGGCTTATAAGTTTCATACTTTTCTAATGAAGCTATGATGTTCATTGTCCTTAGGCTACATTCTGAAGAAGACAAATTTATATTTGTCGAAACCTAGGTAAAGAATTTCTTTATCCATTGCAACTGGTCGGCTGTTTATAATTTTAATACTAGAATGAGGTTCTTTTCTAGTACATGTGTCCTGCCGCTTCATTAAAACTAACAAAAAAATGTCACACTGCAACATAAAACTGCATTAGTAGTAATATCACGGATAATAAAATAATTAGACCGTTGCTTATTGTAATGCTCGCCACAATTCTCTTCAATCTCACCGCACAAAACTGCGACTTAATCGTTCGTAACAAATATTCGCCTCTTGCTATGCCAGAACCTGAAGTATCTAATAAAATTCATTTCGTCTTCCTGTATGAGAGCAATGTCAGCGACCAGAACTGTAGCAGAGACTTCAGTTTACCGCACTGCGTTTCTGATGAAGCAATCATATGCTGCTGGAGCAGTAGCGTAATTTATTTATTTTTTGTTACGCATCGTAGAATTTAAACACTCAGACGCCGCAACTCCTTACAATCCTTCACTGTCCGTTAGAGGATTTCCCACTGGAGACAGACCAGCCAAAACAAACAGTTCTGTGGCAGCAGTGTATTTCAGTTTAAGCATTTGATCGAAACGGATACTAGGAAGAGAGATGGAGCACACATTTGGGACGGCAGCGACGGCGGTGGGCTGGTCCACCTGCAGCGGGGAGGTGCGCGCCGGGTTGCCGGGCACTAGGCGCAGCGCCGGAGGCATCGATCCGACGTTGAGCGCAGCGCAGCGCAGCGCGGCGCGGCGCAGAGCAGGCGGCCCCGCTGCGGCGCTGCCCCTGCCGCGGCACGCCGGGCTCACCTGACCCTGGTCAGGGCGGCGGAAACGCTCACCTCGCATTCACACCTCGCGTCCGGCCTCTCGTTGGCAGAAATGTCTCCGGCTCCACGATCACTACGTTGAGAAATAAATATGTAGAAACGAGGCATGAAGCTGCACCGGTGACTTATAAATATCCCGTTTTCTTCCATACGAGGGCGTGCTGAAAAGTTACGCCTTCGAATTTATTATGTGAAAACTGTTAAAGCTTTTTAAATTAAACAAACATTATTAACATTCTACATCTCTGTTCTTCATGTCTACGTATTTGCAGCCCTCTGCCTATAGAGGGCTCCGGATTGTAGCGTGCAACATGGCTGTGTATATCTACATCTACATCTACATACACACTCCGCAATCCACCATACGGTGCGTGGTGGAGGGTACCTCGTACCACAACTAGCATCTTCTCTCCCTGTTCCACTCCCAAACAGAACGAGGGAAAAATGACTGCCTATATGCCTCTGTACGAGCCCCAATCTCTCTTATCTTATCTTTGTGGTCCATCCGCGAAATATAAGTTGGCGGCAGTAAAATTGTACTGCAGTCAACCTCAAATGCTGGTTCTTTAAATTTCCTCAGTAGCGTTTCACGAAAAGAACGCCTCCTTTCCTCCAGAGACTCCCACCCGAGTTCCTGAAGCATTTCCGTAACACTCGCGTGATGATCAAACCTACCAGTAACAAAACTAGCAGACCGCCTCCGAATTGATTCTATGTCCTCCCTCCATCCGACCTGATAGGGATCCCAAACGCTCGAGCAGTACTCAAGAATAGGTCGTATTAGTGTTTTATAAGCCGTCTCCTTTACAGATGAACCACATCTTCCCAAAATTCTGCCAATGAACCGAAGACGACTATGCGCCTTCCCCACAAATGCCATTACATGCTTGTCCCACTTCATATCGCTCTGCAATGTTACGCTCAAATATTTAATCGACGTGACTGTGTCAAGCGCTACACTACTAGTGGAGAATTCAAACATTGCGGAATTCTTTTTCCTATTCATCTGCATTAATTTACATTTATCTATATTTAGAATTAGCTGCCATCCTTTACACCAATCACAAATCCTGTCCAAGTCATCTTGTATCCTCCTACAGTCACTCAACGATGACACCTTCCCGTATACCATAGCAACATCAGCAAACAACCGCACATTGCTATCCACCCTATCCAAAAGATCATTTATTTAGATAGAAAACAACAGCGGACCTACCACACATCCCTGGGGCTCTCCAGACGATACCCTCACCTCCGATGAACATTCACCATCGAAACTACGTCGGTGCGTGAGAAGCGTAGTGCTTCTAACGGCAGAAAACGTGCCTCCACGTGGAGCACCCTTTCCTTCAGCACGACAATACCAGACCACACACGAGCGTTGTGACATCTGCAGCATTCTGACACCTCGGATTCACCATTATCGATCTCCTCTGTACAGTCCACTTTCGATTCCAATCGACTTTAATTTGTTTCCAAAACTTAAAGAACACCTAACCTTGATAGTTATGAAGCGGTGCAAGCAGAGGTGAAGATGTGCCTCACAACAACGAAGTCACACATTCTACCGTTACTGTATCAACAAACTGGTCTCTCGTTCGGAGAAATGTGTTCCTCACCAGGCTGACAATGCTGAGAGATAAATATGTGGTCACGTAGAATGTTAATAATGTTGGTTTTATTTTTAAAAAAAACTTTGGGCTAAATTCGTAGGCGTTACTGTTCAGCGCACCCTCGTAAATAGGGTACAAACTCATCATCCACAATATTCCGAAAATATAAATGGTAGGTGAGTGGGAGAACCAGCCCACAACCAGCTTAACGGTTCATGTATTCCTGACGAAATGAGGAGCAGGAGGGAAAAGAAAATGCAGGATACCTTAGGTCACCATCAGCTTGACTGTGCTAAAGGTAAGGGCATCAGAGAAGCTGTTCTGATGTAGCGACTGAAAATGGAAGCAATGATAAACAAAAATCAACACATCGTCAGGGGATTTGTCGACCTAGAAAAAGAGATCTACAGTGCAAAATGGTGACGATATTCGAAACTTTGGGGATATAGGCTATAAGCTATAGGGAAAGATTTACATCATATATAAGACTGGAGAAGGGACAATAAAAATGGAAGATCAGGAACGAAGGGCTCGAATTAAAACAGGTGTAAGACAGGACTGGAAACTTTCCCCCCTACTGTTCAATCTGTACATCGAAGAAGCAATGACAGAAATAACAGATAGGTTCAGGAGTGGGACTGAAATGGAGGGTGAAATAATATCAGTGTGAGATGCGTTAATGACACTGCTATCCTTAGTGAAAGTGAGGAAGAACTGCGGGGGCTTACTTATTGGAATGAACAGTCTGCTGAGCAAAGAATATGGACTCACAGTAAATCGAAGAAAGGCGAAAGAAATCAGAAGCATAAATGAGATTAGTGATAAACTTAACATTAAAATTTGGGATCACGAAGGTGATGAAGTGAAGAAACTGCTTACTTGGAAGCAAAATAACGTGTGCCGGACAAAGCAAGGAGGACATAAAATACAGATCATATTCCTTATTTTATGAAACATCGACCTTAACTTGAGGAATTAATTTCTGAGAATGTTTGTATGGAGCACATTGTATGGAAGTGACTTGGAGAAACCGGGAAAGAAGAGATTTGAGACATTTGAGATTTGGTGCTGCAGAAGGATGTCGAAAATTAGGACTGATAAGGTAAGTAATCAAGAGGTTCTCCGCACAATCGTCGAGGAAATGAATAAATGGAGGACACTGGCAACGAGAAGGGACAGTATGATAGGACATGTGCGAAGATATCAAGGAATAACTTCCATGGTGGTTGAGGCAGCTGTGGAAGATAAAAACTATAGGGTAAGACAGATATTGGAATACATCCAACTAATAATTGAGGTAGTTCGATGTAAGTGCTGTCCTGAGATGGAGACGTTAGCACCGGAGAGCAATTCATGGTGGGTCAAACGAAACGCTACGACTAATTTATAATTGCTTTAAATGGTGTCTCGAGGAGCGAACTATAGATGGAAACTGCGTCCGGAAACGTCGCCCAAGGTAGCTAGGAAGTTTTAAAAATGTAGGGGCTTCTAGTCTACCATTCAATCGCGAAAGTGAGTCTGTAAGCTGACGGATCGTAATCGGGACTCCATGCAGTGGGGTGACTGCATTCATTGCGTTAGATGGCTTCGAATACGTACACGCCTGCCGTAGCTACATTGCAGAGCGTACGACCAAAAGTCTGGTGTCGAAGGGGGGTTTGGTTGCAGACTTTTCCATGTATTACTATAATGCTCTGTGCCGTCTTTGGATGAAGCTGCTGGACCATCAAGTTTTTCTTCACTACACGCCCTACAATTCCTCAAAATTGGTGGTTATAATTTTGTTACAACCTGTAATACCATGGGGGTGATGCCATGTGTCTTGCCCGTTAGGAATGTCCATCATTGCGATTTCTGAACTCTCCAGTTCTCCTGGTTTTCCTTCATCCTTTTTGTTGCTGCACGTGATGGATCTATCTCGAGGTCATCAATTAATTATTATTATATCATAGAATTATTATTTTATCTTTTTTAGTCATCAGTTTTCTGACTGGTTTGATGCACCCCGTTATAAATTCTTCTGCTGCGCCAACCTTTTCATTTCAGAGTAGCAATGGCAATCTACGTCACAATTATTCGCTGTATATATTCCAGTCTCTGTCTTCCTCTACAGTTTTTACCCTCTACAGTTCCTTCTAGTACCACAGAAGACATTCCCTGATGTCTTAACAGGTGTACTATCAATCTGTCCCTTCTCCTTGTCAGTGTTCCCCATGCACTCCTTTCCTCGCCGACTCTGCGGAGAACCTCCTCCTTCCTAATGTTCAACATCTTTCTGTAGCATCACACCTCAAATGCTTCGATTCTCTTCTTTTCTGGTTTTTCACAGCCCATTTTTCGCTACCATACAATGATGTGCTCCAGATGTACATTCTCAAAAAAATTTTCTTCCAATTAACGCCTATGTTTGATCCTTGTAGACTTCTCTTGGCGAGGAATGCCCAAAGGCAACCTGTTTCGACTGACTTTACCTTCATATTCAGACTTTAAAAATCTTTTTGTCATGAAACGAGTTCATTTTACGTTGAACCTCACGCCAAGTTGTCAAATCAGAACATTAAAAAAGGTTAGTCATAATTAAAAGCACCTAGTACAAAAGGCCATATATATATATACTTCCACAAATACATCATTGTACGACACATAGTTCATAAAACTAATATACGTGGAAAATTGCTACATCATGCATAAATTTTTAATATATTTTTTCTTTACTGCTAAGGCACTCGTACAGTCGAGTCAAATCAAAGAAATGCCTGACACCTGACAGGGTTTTGACAGCTTTCAACTGCGAAGCGCAAACGGCTGTAGGGGAAAACGGTATCCGTCTACAGAGCTATGAAGAGGTGTTGCGAGAGGGCCATTTACAAAACTGCGTTGTAGACATGTGAAGCAACTGCACTCTGCATACAGAATCTATTCGGGATTATGTTTTTTAATTTGGATACTGTACTTGTATATTTATGCATTATGCACATTTCTTTGTAGGACTGTTTCATAATCTAAAACACGTCTTCACGAATACATGGAAATGAAATTTTTTCGATACTTCACTACAAAGATAGCTCATTTCTCGTTTTCGTTTGTAATAGATATTGGCAAAATGAATACCCGTGAAATGCCGGGTTTTTCATCTAGTAGTGAATAAAATTGTGGACGACTTGTAGCTGTTTCAACTGAATATTAATTGCAACGATCGCTGTGTCCCTGATAGGCGATGCCTGCTATATTGCTATACTCACGCAAATGTTCAGTTAGTTCCGTAATAGGATGCACGGTCTACGGCATATTTATGTGCTTAACGTTTCGCTTCCTAATAAGCCTTGGGCCACGAATAATATACATAAAACAAAATTCACTGAGAACGCAAATAGCGGCCTTGCAAGCCTACCTCATGTAATCTCTCTTCTGTTCTCACCTTGAGTACAGTCGAAATACAAAGGCCGGATTTTCCGCCCACAATCCTTCTTATCCTCTCGTGGCAACAAACATAGCGTAATGGGCGTGGAACTGCCTACTGACGGCATGCTTTGGCCTCACACATCATACTTTGTCTGCTATCCTACATTAATAGTGTCCACATCACGCGGGTTACTAAGTATGTACGCGCATGGGACTATCTAAAGTGAAACGACCACAAAAAACTAATCGCAAGTAAGGCAGATGCCAGATTGAGGTTTATTGGAAGAATCATCAGGAAGTGTAGCCCATCCAAGTAGGTTACAAAACCATCATTCGACTAATAATTGAATGGTGCTCGTCAATCTGGGATCTGTACCAGGCAGGAATGGTAGAAGAAACAGAGAAAATCCAAAGAAGAGCAGCGCGTTTAGTTCAAAAAATGGCTCTGAGCACTATGGGACTTAACATCTATGGTCATCAGTCCCCTAGAACCTAGAACTACTTAAACCTAACTAACCTAAGGACATCACACAACACCCAGCCATCACGAGGCAGAGAAAATCCCTGACCCCGCCGGGAATCGAACCCGGGAACCTCGTTTAGTTACAGGTTCGTTTAGTGAGAGCAAAAGCGCCACGGAGATTCTCAGCCAACTCTATTGGCATATGCTAGAAGAGAAGCGATGTGCATCACGGTGTGGGTTACTGTTAAAATTCTCTTAAGCTGCTCGTGAGCACGTATTATCAGCTATCTTACATTTGCTGTGGTGTATGTGTAGTGGCTTGCCTAATTTTTGTTCCCTTTCAGGCTACCTTTTATAAAATTCCGCAGAAAGAAGACTTTTTAACCGTCGCGTCCTCTGGAGGGTGGCAAGATGAAATAGCTTTGTTCGAATATACTGAAAAAGGAATTACGAACAAACGGGTTGTGGATTGAAACCTCAGTTGGACCTTTTCTATTTTTCTGTATGCCTTGATATAGGGTTCATTTTTATACCTTATTGATCTTACTGAACACATTTTGATGCTATTACAACGGCCGATGGTTTCGTTCTATTTTTCACATAGCTGGAAATTTTTCTCATAGTGATAGGGCACTGGAAGCTGCCTAGTCAAATTCAAGATCAGGTATCAGACCTTAGTTACGTATCGACAGACGTGCCAGAGGACAGAAACCCTGTAGGGGCTGTCTGTAAGATCATCTCCGAGCGCTACTGCATGAGCCATGACGGTCATGAAGAGTAAAGCAACGTGAACTACAGCTAATGCTTTCCCCAAGTTTGTCTACCTCAATATGTGAGCGATTTCAGGAAATTAGAGCTCCCTAATTGGGGATTGCCAATCAATGTACTAAATCCTGGCCACGTCAAGTATATGCATTCTGTTCCATCCCATTCGGTAGACCATTATTGCTTGATAGCACAGCTTGTCTGACACAGCCTAGAAACACAGCTGACACTGGGTGTAGCATTATGGAAATAAACAGACTGACATAAATCCGCGTTGATCGAAAGGCGAGTGCACACGGGAAGCGAGCAGGCTGAGCGGTTATTTCTGTGCGCGCGCTTACCCACTGGTGGTGGTAAACAGTGTGAGGCGCCCCGAGAACATCGTGGAGAAACAGACGCGCCTGCTGGATTGGCACTAGCCGGGCTACGGCAGTCACAATGCCCCGACGCTTCTGGAATGTAATCCCACAGCGTCATTTGAGAGCTCCTGTGGGGTGGAAGGAATAAACGGGCTCCAATGTAGGTCAAAGCTTCAATTTTTGTCTCTGCTCTACCAATTAGGGCCGGCCGAAGTGGCCGCGCGGTTCCGGCGCTGCAGTCTGGAACCGCGAGACCGCTACGGTCGCAGGTTCGAATCCTGCCTCGGGCATGGATGTGTGTGATGTCCTTAGGTTAGTTAGGTTTAACTAGTTCTAAGTTCTAGGGGACTAATGACCCCAGCAGTTGAGTCCCATAGTGCTCAGAGCCATTTGAACCATTTTTACCAATTAGGAGATCAATACCTGCAAAAAAGGCTGCCTAGATTCAACTGCTTACATTGTCTTATATGATCTACATTCACTTAAGCTCACCGGACTAAATATTAGTCCCCCCCATCCTCCCTACAGAGAGCACTTATTATTTTGGAGCGCTGCAGATGTTGCAGAACGGTTGCCAGGCCGTCTTGTGACCCTTTACATCTGACTTAAATGATCTAGTGAAGTGGTGCTTGTGTGGACGTACTTTGATGTGAAGGTATGACAGAATGCGTATCCAAGACAACGCCGTAATTGCTTCCCTATTTGTTGGTGTACCAACGCGGACTGTCAAGCCTTTCTACAACGGAGCCACCGAGTTATTTGGGCCCTGTAGCGTGCGTCACAGCACGCGACGCTACAGGTCTTACGAGTTGCAGCGACAGCCTCCAGCGGGAAGCGTGTTGTTATTTTAGACCAGTCTAATACATTCAAATGCACTCACGCTCTTCATAACTTTATTGAGCACTTTTTCATTGACGCACTGATTTCCCTTCGGGCTCCAGACGCAGCCGAGCGTTCGCGAAGTAAGTCGGGCGAGGCAACTACTGTGACGTCACAATTTCTTTGCAGGGTCGCTTATTTTCCATGGGCCCCGGTGACAGGTGGTGGCGTATCAGTTGCCATCCTGTAACAAAGCTTAAAAACAGCGGTGGTGAAAATATCGTAACCGATATGAACTCCAGACGGTTGTGACGCCTTATCAGTGAAAATCGGTTTCAGATTCGACAGGAGTGGCTGCTACCGGTGAATGCAACTCTGTCTCAACTAGTATCTGACAGAAAATTGCGAAGGGAACTTCATGCAATGGGCATATAGCCTCGGGTACTTAGCAAAAGGCCACTACTCACAACTTCACATGAAGTTGCACAAATTCACTGGGACAAACAGCACAGAAACTGGACAGTTGGTGACTAGGGGCACGTGGTGTGGTCTGGCGAGTAGAAATTTTGCATCTTTTCAAATGCTGCGAGACGTCGATTGCGCCGACGACCTAGTGAGGCGTTTATTCCGTAGTCTGTGGAGGGTGTATTTCAGGCTGTAGGTGGTTCAGTGATGTTTTGATGCTGATATTCATATTATGACTTGGGACCACTCATTCAAGCTACCGTTAGCATGAACCAGGATGTTTATTTCAACATCCTCGGTGATTAGGTGTTGGCCTTCCTACTATATCTCCATGATGATTATGCTATGGACACTACCGGTTTGCCGGCCGGGGTGGACGAGCGGTTCTAGGCGCTACAGTGTGGAACCGCGCGACCGCTACGGTCGCAGGTTCGAATCCTGCCTGGGGCATGGATGTATGTGATGTCCTTAGGTTAGTTAGGTTTAAGTAGTTCTGAGTTCTAGGGGACTGATGACCTCAGCAGTTAAGTCCCATAGTGCTCAGAGCCATTTGAACCATTATGAACTACCGGTTTCCAAGAGAAAAACAGCCGTGTGTTTTCGAGATCCTAAAGAAGGCACGCTGGAACGGAACAAACAAAGGACAAAGGCACTATAAAGAGTTATTATACGGCTAACGAACTGTTATATTACTTCCAACGATGAAATCTAGTAGGCAGCAGTATTTGAAACAGTAGTGTGGATAACAGGATATAAAATTTCTCTCAATGGCGAGCTGTTTAATGGAAGCTGGCTTGAGTGCCGATTCCAGCAAGTTGCTCTTTCTCTCTCAGGCGTTGCGTTTCTCTTTCAGAGTGCTGTTGGAATCGATACTTTTTAATTTCTATCCTTGCCTCTAGAGTGTACCGTGTTTACTGCTTATTGCTCCATTAGCATATGAGGGCACATCACAGGTAACGAAACACCCATCACCGTACATGCGAGACTATGTTAACATTTTCAGTTTACGAATGCTATAACATTAAATAGATTAGATGAATTGGAGGAAGCGCTAACCTCCAGGTTTGAAAGACAAAAACGGAAATATAAAACCAAACAAATTATATAGTAGACAATTATTTCTAGCCGGCCGAAGTGGCCGTGCGGTTAAAGGCGCTGCAGTCTGGAACCGCAAGACCGCTACGGTCGCAGGTTCGAATCCTGCCTCGGGCATGGATATTTGTGATGTCCTTAGGTTAGTTAGGTTTAACTAGTTCTAAATTCTAGGGGACTAATGACCTCAGCAGTTGAGTCCCATAGTGCTCAGAGCCATTTGAACTATTTTCTGAATTATTTCTAGCGATACGTAAGGAACGTCTTGTTATCAGTATGTGATGAATTTGAAAACGCAACAAGTGGCGTGATCAGACTAATCGTTTCTAAATTAAGCCTTAGCACTTCCTTCTCCGGAACCCCTCGAATGTCTACATTACTACAGACGAAAGTGATTAACTATTTCATTCTAATTTGCAATATTTACTCCGTAGAAAAGGATAAATCTCAATGAAACTACCAGATGTTTCATTCCCGAATGATATGATCGTGATGTGCCGCTAATGTTACCGCATAATAGTTTGATGCTAGTTTAGTACTTTATGCAACGGTGTTTCTTCACTGAGAGCTTGTTCTAGACACGATACAGATGCACTATTTTCCAAGAAAACTAAAGCCCGTTTGGAAGAAAAAAATGTACTTAAAATTTCAGACAGTTTAGTGGAATATTATGAATAAATCTATAGTGTAAATCCAATATACATCGCAGCAATATGTTACACTGAATTCAAAGAAACAAGAGAAAATATAAATCGAGAGCAAGTGTCTGCTTAAGCGTCATTTCAAAGGTCGTCAATTATGGTAACTTTTTTGAACGCTAATATATGCTAGTACGCTTAATATCGTAACTAATATTCTGGGATAGGATGTAAAAAAAAAGGGACGATAATTGAAAGGTAGTCGTCTACGTAAGAAAAGCAGATACAGTAGGAATGCGGAAAGTAGTTTAGTCACAGACGTGTATGAAACACTCTTAGAAGACAATACGAGACAATGGTCTATCAACACTAGATGTCGACCTGAAGACTGCAGGACTCCGCGCTTACTGCACGGAGTATCGGTCCGGTTGGCAACGAAGAACCCTAGTAACAGTCGTGTCACGCCACAGGACAAAAGTCGTGCAGTAGACAGCAAGATAAAAGAAAAAATAAGTTAGACGGAGCAGCTTTGTGAGAACGGCTAAGGCTTATGCTGGAATCAAATATTCCCGGAAGAAAATTCTGACTTACGACTAGTGTATGACATATCGTGTTTGCAATATCTAGGTCAAGTTTGGTAATTACTTGCTGGTTGTACATCTACAGTTACATTTATACCTCGCAAGCAACCTTACAGTGTGTGGCAGAGGGTACTTCCGGTAGGTACCACTATCTGATCCGTCCTTGTTCCATTCGCGAGTGACGTGTGATTAGAGTGGTTGTTGGTAAACTTCATGATCATGTCTAATTTCTCGGATTTTCTGGTTTCGGTGACTTCACGAGACGTAGGTGGGAAGAAATAATATGTTGCCCGATTCTTTCCGGAAAGCACAGTCTTGGGATTTGAGTAGCCAACTTCTTCGTGTTGCACATGGCCTCTCTTGTAGCAACTGGGTTTGGTGAGCATTTCCGTAACTCTCTCGAGTTGACTAAATAGTCTCGTGACATAAAGTGCCGATCTTCGTTGGATGTTTCAGGGGTCCCAGACTAATGAGAAATATTCCATAATCGCCGAACAAGTGTTTTATAAGCCACTTATTTCGTTGATGAACTAGTCTACACTGAGACGACAAAAGCATGGGATAGCAATATGCCCATATACAGGTGGCGGTAGTATTGCATACACAAGGAATAAAAGGGAAGTGCATTGGCGGAGCTCTCATTTGTACTCATGTGAACTCACGTGAATAGGTTTTCGGCGTGATTAGGACCGCAAGACGGGAATTAATAGTTTGAACGCGGAATGGTAGTTGGAGCTAAACGCATGGGACATTCCATTTCGGAAATCGTTGTGGAGTTCAATATTCCGAGATCAACAGTGTCAAGCGTGTGCCGAGGATACCAGATTTCAGGCATTACTCTCACCACGGAAAATGCAGTGGCCTTCACTTAACGTCCGAGGGCAGCGGCGATTGTATAGAGTTGTCTTTGCTAACAGACAAGCAGCACTGCCTGAAATAACCGCAAAAATTAGTTCGGGATACACGACGAACGTATCCATTAGGACTGTGGGGCGAAATTTGGCAAATAACGAGCTATGGTAACAGACGACCGACATGAGTGCCTTTGCTAACATCACATCACCTGCCGTGCCACTCCTAGTTTCAGCCGTGCGGTTCTAGGCGCTACAGTCTGGAACCGCGTGACCCCTACGGTCGCAGGTTCGAATCCTGTCTCGGGCATGGATGTGTGTGTTGTCCTTAGGTTAGTTAGGTTTAAGTAGTTCTAAGTTCTAGGGGACTGATGACCACAGCAATTAAGTCCCATAGTGCTCAGAGCCATTTGAACCATTTGAACTCCTAGTTTCGCGACCGTATCGGTTGGATCCTAGACGACTGAAAACCGTAGAATGATCCCATGAGCCCCGATTTCAATTGTTAAGATATGATGGTGGCGTTCGAGTGTGGTGCTGACCCCAAGAAGCTATAGACCCAAGTTGCCAACAAAGCACTGTGCAACCTGGTGGTGGCTCCAGAATTGTTTGTATTGTGTTCACATGGAACGAACTGGGTTTTCTGGTCCATTTGAACCGATGATTGATTGGAAATGGTTATGTATAGCTACTTGGAGACCATTTGCAGCCATTCATGGATTTCATGCCCCCAAACAACGATGGAATTTTTATGGATGACAATGTGCCATGTCGCGAGGCCACAATTGTTCGCGATTGGTTTGAAAAACATTCTGGAAGATTCGAGTAAATTATTTACTCATGTCAAGGAACAACTGCATGTCCTTTCGGTCTTCCTGCGGTTCGCTACAGTCTTCTGGCGATGCAACTTTCTTACAAAAAACCGCATCATCTGCAGTCAGCCTCATGGAAGTTTCGGAGTTATCCACTAGACCATTTATATATATTGGAAACAGTACGATCCTGTCACACTTCCTTGAGTTACTCCTGAAATTACATTTACGTCTGTTGATTCCGAGCCGGCCAGGGTGGCCGAGTGGTTCTAGACGCTACAGCCTGGAACCGCGCGACCGCTACGGTCGCAGGTTCGAATCCTGCCTGGGACATGGATGTGTGTGATGTCCTTAGGTTAGCTAGGTTTAAGTAGTTCTAAGTTCTAAGGGGCTGATGACCTCAGATGTTAAGTCCCATAGTGCTTAGAGCCATTTAAACCATCTGTTCCGTTAAGGGCAACGTGTTTTTTGAGTTCTATCTGCAAGGGAGTCTTTAATCCAGACACAAATCTGATCCGATACTCGGTAAGCTCGTATTTTCTTCACAAAACGATGTTGTGAAACTGCATAAAATCTCCGAACACGGCGTCAAACTGAGCCCCGTTGTCTACAGCGCTGTGGATCTCATGGACGAACAGAGCGAGCTGAGTTTCGAAAAATCTCTGACCTAAGTTTCGGAAAATCTCTTTTTGGGAATCCATTCTGATTTTTATAGAGGAGATTTTCATTCGCCAAATATACCAACACGTGAACATAAAAAACGTTCCGTAATTATGCAAAGTTCATATCAGCTATAAATGCCTATCAGGTAATTATTTGCATCTGTCCAACGACCCTCTTGAAACCGGGAGTGACCTGCCCTTTTTCCAGTCGCTAGGTACGCTCCGTTACTCTAGCGACATGGGACAAACTGATGCTAGAAGAGGACCAAGTTCTTTAGAATAAAATCCGTAGAATCTTCCAGGTGTGTCACCTTTTCCGGATACCTTTCCACTACTAAGCGACTGTAGTTGCTTTTTTACTCCGCGGTCATTTCGGCGTTCGTGAGCCGACTGGCAGGAGGGACAGATTACGATCTTCCGATCGTCTGTGGTGAAACAGATTCGGAAGAACGAATTCAGTAGTTCAGGTTTCTCTCTGTCATCTTCCGTCTCAGTATCAATATGGCCACTGAGCAACAGAGTAGATGATTTCGATACGGTTGCGGATTTTACATGACTATAAGTTATAAGGTTTTTCAGTCAGAATGGTTGTGCAAAACTTTACTTTCAAATTCATTGAACGCTTGTCTCATTGCTCTCCTTACGCTCAGTTTTGCTTCGTTCACCTTTTGTCAGCTAGATTTTGACGTCGCTTGATTCTATGATGAAGCTCTCTTTCCTCCCGTAGGAGCTTTCTAAGACGACTATTTCACCAGGTAGGTCTTTGCCAACCTGAACATCTTGTTCGGGACGTATTTGTCTGACAGATTTATGATCACTGACGCCCTCCTCTATGTTAGCTGATTCCAAAAGTTTTGGTCTGTTTGTGGCTACGTTGTCTAAGAAGTTACCCTCGCAACCTGGTTCCCTACCTGCTCTAAGTAATTTTCAGACAAAACATTCAGAGTAATGGCACAAGCATGCTTTTCTCTGGCTCCAGTTTTGATCGCACGACTCACCCGTTTTATAGGTGTAGTTTTCTAAAGTTTATGGAGATCAGGAATGAAACTGTCATCATATAAACACCGGTTAAGGAAAGATCTGGATTTAACTAAGAAATTAGTCCAGAATTCAGAAGCCACAAGACTTATAACGTCCTGCATTCCTCTGAAATTACCTTTCCACGGTCAGGATTCGAGTTTTCCAGCTTTGTTCTGTTATAGGCTGTTGGCGTCTCTGTCGCGTCTCTTCGGCCGCTGTCGTCATCATCGAAAGAAGCAAACAGTATCCGTCGAGAAACTTCGGGTTAGCTGGTGACTGACTGCTCACTCTATTGGAGCTCTTGCCTCGTCACCCGGAAAGCTCCTTCTTACAAATACTCAGAGCACTGCGGAGTGTCAGCGATGTCGACTTTGGAATCCAGTGTATTTAACGTTTTCATCCGTTTGATAAGTGCTAGGGGATGATGTAATGGGTGAATGGAAACCAAAGGTTACAAGGAATCAGGTAGAAACTCCTGACAATATATGTTCTCTTTTCATGTTAACCTGGTTGGTCCATTTCTGTAGAAAAAGTGTATGACAGTTGTGGACCCACATCGACGTGAAACAGTTTTTTGTTGCCGTGAAATTAGTTTAAAATACATTTAACCACATTCGGACCAGACGAGTCGCTCGTAACTACGTAGAGCAGGCCGTATCAGAAGTGACCACAGCTGATGAGACGTTAGAGCCTAATCTTCTGTTATTACCATGATACGAGTGCATCAATAATGTTCCTCAATTCCAGTTCTGTAGACGGTATTAGAAAATGTTGAACGGTAGGACGATGGACACGGAAGTGACAATACAATGGTCCATTTTAATGAAATAAATTTCGGCGAGGAAAAAAGTTCTAACAGAAGGAAGACATTAATTGTAACCGCAAAACATTATCACTCAGTGTTGGTTTTCACTACCGGTATTTCCATATATTGTAATATATTTTTTATGGACGTTAGGTCGTGATCTAACAAGTAACCGTCATCCACTTAACCTCATATTTTAAGGAGAAAAAAGCACACTTGCGAGATGTCAGCCCCAGCTGTCGATCCCGCGTGAAAATTTAGGCCATAATTCTGGCAGCACGCCGTTGAGACCTCCTGAACGTACGGCTTTTAAACTTCTTCTCGAGCACCGGTTATCGCTCGGTACGCCTCACTGTAGCCGCTTAATGTCCGAGCGCGAAGTACTGCACAGTGGACAGTTTGTGAAGTACTCTACCGTCTCAAAGTGCGCGGTTTCTAATCTGTAGCTAGTGCCACAGATCTCATTGCTTTTATCACTTTTATGCTGCAGTTCACAAATGCAGTGTAGCTTTTAGTGTTTATTAATTATTAACATCGCTGTTGTGGGTTTTTTCTTTGGATTATAAAGCTACTGTTCAAGCGAAGCAGATTTGGAGGAGACCCGCTGTTCTTCACCGTGATTGACATAATTAAATAATAAAACGAAAATCATTAACTTCATTTCATTATAATTCTTCGGTTACTTGTTTCTCCTCGTTTATATTTTGAGGCGTATAAATAGCTGCAGGATATCAGTACAAGATTATTGTTAAAATACTAGTGAACATATTTGTGGATGTAGTTGACATATTATGTACTCATATTGCTTGCTAATTTACGCGTAGAATGTGTTCTCTAACAAGATATCAAAATACGTTGGGTGGATGTGTCCGCCTCTCCCTCCTCAGTCCTCGACTTCTACATAGGAGGCCCCTGCCTGTCACTCCCCTGTACTGTATAGTAATACTTCGCGCTCCACCAGGCGGAGCGAGTGGCAAACGACTGGTACCGACAAAAGTTTAGAAGCTCTATTTTCAGAAGGTCACAGCTATGGTATCAGAATAATGGCTCAAATTTTGGAGCGGCATCGATTGTTGGGGTTGATATCTTACAAATGTGCTTATTTATCTCTAAAATATGAGGTCAAGTTGGTGACTCTTCATTGTAAGTCATGTTTCAGTATCTTAACGTTTCGCTTCCTGATGCTGGATGTAAAGACGCAATTAGCAGATTTTCAGATTTAACGGTTTATACGTACTGTAACCACGCAGCGGTCAGCTCATGACGTCACCTTCCCGCTCACAAATACCACGGTGTCATGCCGACAAGTGTTACGGATACTGCACTGTGAAAGAGATAACGCAGTTTCCTTTGTTTAGCCCACAACCTGTCTCAAAGTACATGGATATTTGAATATTACACTAGCTGTTTGCAACGGTTGAAACATACAAAATCCCTTGCACATGTAGTCAAGTGTACAAAAGAAGTGCTGAAAGAAGCAGCAAACGGCTCAAAGAGCACAAGAGCAAGTGTTGTCTGGGAAAAACGGATTAGCAGATCGTACAGTGCGTCAAGGAACCACCAAATTCGAGTCTCTGATAACATAGTTTTGTCAGGGTCCAATCATTACAATGCTAAGATGTGCAGAGAGGTAAAGAAATAATAAAAAAGTCCAAGAAAACATGGAAACAACTTTAATGGAAACGAAGGAAAGCTGAAAGTGGGATGCTGTGAGTTACGTGCTAAAAAAGAAAACAGAACCAACGTTTCTGCAATGCAACAAGCTCTACAACACACTTCGGGGCAAGTCTACGATCCTTATCGGATGACGTCACGATGTGGCCTTTGCTTGGTTACGCGTAAAAATCTCGCCTGTCGAGCTTGCTTAAGTTTTAAAGGTTACACACGACGTCTTTCTAGTCTCTAGTGACGTCTACACTATTAGTAGACGAAATGTTAGGCAGTACGACATGCCTTAGGCTATGACCAAACACCCATAAAACAGAAATCACAAGGTAAGTATTGATCACTGTTCCACCAGTAAAGCTGCATATATCGGGTGGGAGCATTGACGCCGTTAGTGTAGTATGCGAACAGGCTGATTACTGAGGAGTTGTTTAAGCGGCAACAAGAATTTTCAGCTACCATCAATATTTCACAGTGGTTGTGATAAACGCTCCATGCGAAGGGAAGGCGGAGAAAAAGATGCACTTAATTGGGTCACCAGCCGCTCTCCTGTTGCGCAGCGCCACAGAGAACCCTGGACAGACCTGCGCCGCGCTTTCGTGTCGGCAGTGTCCTGACGCACGCCCTGGTCTCATTACCGGCGCAGCGCCTTCGTTAGCGGATACCCCTCCCCACCCCACTGCGCCCCTTTGACCAACACTTTCTCTCTCATCCTGTCCCCTTCCTTTCCATGCTGTCAACACTGCGGGCACGGTTATTAAACACCGGGTCTACTGCCGGGCCGCTGAAGAGGCCACAGGAGCTGTGAAAATCTGGCGAAGCCACGTCCCAAGCAGTCTCGTTGCGACGTTCATGGAGTTGAGCTCTAACAAATGCACACCAGCTATCCTGGTGCAGCGCTAAACACCGGCCCTGACTGTCGCAGCACTGGATCATGGTGCTCTTGTTACAAAAGTTCTCTATAAATCCACAGACGATTACGACTTTGCAACCTGGATTTGACTTTATGGATTCCGTGGTGATGTAAAGACTCTCAGCGATGACGGAGAAGAATAAATGTATCAGTTTGAGGAAAGGGACCCCCACCCGAAAATGGCAGAGTCGGAAATTATAATCGAAAGTCGTTCTGATACCACTGACAGTGGAATACTGTTGTTGCTAAAACCGCAGTATAGGCGACAGAACAAGAAAATAAGCCCGATAAGCATGGACTCTATGATGCATACCTTAAGGGCTATGACGAGCACTTGTTCATATTCGGTACTGTGAGACATATCTCTTCTTCTGAGAAAGTGCTCTTTTGCTGCTAAGGTATGCGTTTTACAGCCTATGTGTGTGTGTGTGTGTGTGTGTGTGTGTGTGTGTGTGGTTTGAGGTTTTCGGGCGCTAAACAGCGTGGTCATCAGCGCCCAAACGCATACTTACTAGACTTTTTTTCTTGTTTTGGTCCTTAATAGCTCCTCCAAATATATGAAAACTAAAGAGCTTCCAGTAAAAGAGAAGTGTTTCACAGTATCGAAGGTGAACAAGTGCTCATAACTGTTGAGGTGTGCAGTTTAGAGCCCACGTTTACTACACATTTTTTTCTTGTCGTAGTCCATACTACCGCCCGAAACTTGACTAGCCTCAATCGTTTCAGTACCGGCACATGCATTCTACTGTCACAAGTATCAGAACGACTTTCGCTTGTAACTTTTGAGTCGGTCATCTCTTCACCAGGGCCCCTTATATTGATACATGTGCCCTTCTCCATCACCCACGAAAGTTTGTAACATCATTGCGGAATTACTCGGTATAATAAGAGAAGTGCGTTCTGTACGCAACGGTGTTTCGACAAGTTTACATAAAATACATTTCTACTAACTAGGACAATATTTCACACTGACATCAGTTAGACTTCGTAACCGAAGATTCGCAGTCATCTCGCAACCAGTTTGTTTGTAGACTCATGTTAAAGGAAGTTTTCTTTCTTGTTGTTGAATACACCCGACCACGTCAATTTGTTATTAATTACGATGCACTCGATCACCTGCGTGGCACTGCACTATGTAAGTGGAATACAGTTCCACGCAAAATTTTCGTTATTAAAACAACTAGATAGTGGCTCTGTCTGTGCGCCAGACTTAGTGTGGAATATATGAAACAGAGTCGATTTACGCCCTAAAATATATTCAAACGAAAGGTGCGTTTTTCTGAAATCAAAAAAGCTTTGTTTCTTTTTCTTCAAATACACTCTGCAACTGGGGTATAACATCAAAACTATAGGTTTCTACGCAGTCTCTTAAGAGGAAAAGGCAGGAATGACAAGTTCCTGGTATTGACGGTGTTTACATCTCGCGGTTCTGCAGTAGCGCCAGTGCCATGAAAAGGACGGTACAGCTCTAAATCGCTGTAGCCAGAAGGCATTGACATTCTAGCTAGTTTGGGACCAATATTTCCAACAGGCACTATTTACGTCATCCAGAAGCAGTATCGAGATATTGTACTAGCATAGGTATGATCAGTTTTCATTATGATCTATCGCTCTGTTCGTGCCACTTATCACTAACCGATTACTGTAGCGGCAACAGGAGCAGCATAAGACAGCAGCAGAAATATGATGGAAGGGAAAATAAGATTAGAATTCAGTCTCAAGTCGTCGTCGATTTACAAGTTCACCGCTGTATCAGCTAAGACGCGTCAGAAGAAGTAGAATCTGTAATGTAAACCGATAGTTCAAATATAGCAACAAAGAGAGATACAGACAACAACATGTACCAAGTATTTCTGTAAGTTTTAACTTCGGAGGCGAAGAAAGCTTTTGGATATACAGTAGTAAAGAACTATTTACGCAATTACCCATTTGAATGTGTTGTTCTGTTTGATTTCCACCATCATGGTGCAACGATGAGCTGTGAAATGTACTTTATTGCCCTCGGAAATCGAAGAAACGACTTCCCCGTCTTCGTTGCCACAAAAACGTAAACGAACTTCTCCTCCGCGACAACGCAAGCCCTCACACAAGTGTGCGCACCCCATAGAAGCTCAAAAACTTCACTGGACTGTTCTTGCTCATCCACTTCAAACTTCTGTCAATTTGCCTCAACGAAAGATGCACTCCACGGGAAGTAGTAAGTGAATGATTGCGAGGTTGCTGATCCTACAAGACATTGACTTAACAGGTCCTCCCAGTAAGATGGCGTAAGACCGTCACATTTAACAGAGATTATGCTGAAAAATAGGGTTTTGTAGCCGAAAGAGTGGGGAATAAAATGGTGTATAGGTATCCAACCTGTTTTCAGAAAAAAAGTATTGAATTACTTAGTGAATTCCACTCGTATATCCTCATAGTTCAAAAGAACTCTGCATTCTACATGGTATACGTACTTTCGGAAACACGATTCAACTTACTGTGTAACAAGTGGGGGTGGTGCGCCTGTCACGCAATTTTGAAATTTAGTTTCAGGATGAGTGAAGTTAACATTTTCAAAATAGAATGTAAAATAATCAACCCTTGGTGGATGACGGAGAATAGTTCTACTTGGCAGAAATAAATGAGAAAAACTTAACAAATCAAATCTATTTGAAGTGATAGTCTTGCTTTGTAAGTGGTGTCTCATGAGCCAAACGATTAGCACCTGACTGAAAGAGTGTACTGAGTATAAAAAAAGACAGTGTTTTCTTAAACAGCTCAGAGACGTATTCTGTGCGCTTTGGCGCGTACAAAATAAGCGCTGTTAACCGCCACTTGTTATTAGGACGGTATTTTGTATCTAATGACAGTTCTTTAAGAAGGAAAGGTGAAGTGTGCCAGCGTCGGCGGGACGCAAAGTAGATACGGTACAGTTCCGCAGACAGGACTGACACAGCCCATTGCGATGTTGCTTGTTTGCAGACAGACCACCTGCCAAGGTGAGCGTGTTGCCGTAACAACGCGTGGCTTTGTAGAACGTGATTGGAAACGCT
The DNA here is from genome assembly GCF_023864345.2 of Schistocerca serialis cubense. Lineage (NCBI taxonomy): Eukaryota > Metazoa > Arthropoda > Insecta > Orthoptera > Acrididae > Schistocerca > Schistocerca serialis. The sequence goes on from NC_064639.1 coordinate 464,687,429, forward strand.
GGCTTCTCCGCCTGCGATATTTCCGCTGTACTCTGCCAACTCACCTGCATGACCTTTCTCAAGGCGCACATGGCAACAAGACAGACGTGACAACTCTCTCCCTCCCCCCCTTCCCCGTTCCCTCGCCTCCCCCTTGTCAGCCTGCCAACCAGTAAAAGCTTATTTCTTCACTTCTGCTTTTCTCAAGATGGGACGGATTTCTTCCTAGCTATTGGGATAATTCTAAATTAATGCGTCCATAGTGAAATAGCTAGGAATAAAGAAGAGGATTGAAAGTTTAACTATATAGTTCAACATTAACAGTATCGTAATACATGTCACTAAAGAAGTTCTAGGTGAAGGACACAAACCGAATCGGGTAGGGACCTAAATTTGGAACGAAGAGACAGAGAAAGCCATAGAAAAGAAAAATATAACATTAGGGAGTTCTAGTAGAAACAGACCGAGGAAGCTGCAGGAAAATATAATAAAATCAAAAATGAAACAAAAAAATACTAAAAGAGACACACAGATTTTCATGGAATACATTTATAAATCGAGTTGAACATGATATCATTGGCGGGCGGGAAATGGCATGTAAATTGATCAGACACTTAAAAGGAACCGATAAAGGTACTGCAAATATAAATATCATTCCTTCAGAAGACTGAGTGAATCACTGTCAGAAATTACGGTATAATCCAATACAGAGGAGCCAACGGGAGGAAAAAATACACGTAGGGACAGATCTAACAGACTTGACAAAAACTGAGAGTCTAGAGAAAGCAAAAAATAGTAAAGCACCTGGATGACATGGAATTAACTCAGAACTGATAATATATGGGGAACAATCTAGAATTCAGAACGCTCCATTCTTGAAACATGTGTCAAGTGAAATAGCAGAAGAATGAATATGCTCTAAAGTTTTAAATGGAGACTGAAGTGACACAAATCATGCAGTGGAATCTTATAAGATCTACAGTAAAATAATTAGTCGGGTGAAATAGCAGAAGAATGAATATACTCTGAAGTTTTAAATGGAGACTGAAGTATCCCAAATCATGCAGTGGAATCTTATAAGATCTACAGTAAAATAATTAGTGAAAGGCTTCGAAAAATCTCTAATTCAGTTTTAATAGAACAATAAGCAGATTGTCCATTAAGGAAGATCCTGCGCCGACGATGTCTCCACACGTCTTTCGCAACCATTGGTCGGGCCCACATGTTGTCAAGGTTGTTTCGACTTACGATGCAGAAGTTTCACTGGGAAGCCCTTAAACATCCTCCACAAAGTCCTCTCTCCATGCGATTTCCATATTTATGGAGCCCTGAAGAAATCCACTCATGACTGTCGATTTGCTTCGTACGAACAGGTGCAAGCCTGAGTACAATCATAGTTGTTTAGGAAACCACAAACATTTTTCCATAAAGGCACTGACCGTCTTCACAGTGGGAAAGGTGTGTTAAAAGTTATAGCGATTAGTTTTGAAATAATAAATAATTTACTTTTCTTTCATCTGTCCCGTAGTTGAGTACCTATCTCATAAGAGAGAAAGACGTTATTTTCTCTTTGGAGAGTTACAAAGCAATGTGCGTTCCTGAAGTGAATTGCCTTGTTTCTTGAAGTGTTACACACAAGGGTTTTCTTAACGAGAAATAGAAAACCAGAAATGTTGTAGGCTCAAATTGCGCACCTTTCTCTATCAAATAGCCACATTCATCATTCAACCCGTTTATACTCTTCAAAGAAGACATGGACTCTCTTACTTCAAGAGCAGCGATGTGTTACTAAGTTATCAATATTGATGTGTCGATAAGAAAATCATTATAAAAGCAGCCGTCCATTACTGAAGTACGTCGAATTTATGCTGATTATCAGTCTCTGACTGAAAATCTGTCACTCATTACCACCGAAGTGAAGTGTTTGTGTTACTGTCTTGTGTAATATTCAGCGAAGGATAACGCCAGTACCTGATAAGTGAAGTATTGTATTTTCTTCAGATCATTATAGTCATCTGACGGGATATTATCACTTTCGGAAAATTCCTTTTACGAGATAAACTCGTAATACGATCGCTTAGCGAACAAATCTCAGTCACAGTACAAGAATGCGAAATGAACGTCGCATTTTGTCTCCGAATCATATGCTCTACAATTTCTCGCTTTACAATTTTCTCGTTTTTTTGTTAATTGATGTGGAAGAAATTGACAATTGTCTCCTGAGAATTATTTCGTGTCTGACTGTTTTGCCTTAGGTACAAGGAAATGAGCGGAGTTGCATAAAGTAGGACTAACAATGCCAGGCAACAGTAATTATTCTAGGCACTTATACCTGTAGTGCCACAGAGTCTGGCAAATGGAATTGATGTGCTGGATGCCTTGTACCTTTGGACATCGAAACAGTCTGCATTTACGAGAATTTATCGTCACTTTCAGCATTCTGACAACGGCCTTGCCCCAGTGGATACACCGGTTTCCGTGAGATCACCGAAGTTAAGAGCTGTCGGGCGTGGCCGGCACTTGGATGGGTGACCATCCAGCCGCCATGCGCTGTTGCCATTTTTCGGGGTGCACTCAGCCTCGTGATGCCAATTGAGGAGCTACTCGACCGAATAGTAACGGCTCCGGTCAAAGAAAACCATCGTAACGACCGGGAGAGCGGTGTGCTGACCACACGCCCCTCCTATCCGCATCCTCACTGAGGATGATACGGCGGTCGGATGGTCCCGATGGGCCACTTGTGGCCTGAAGACGGAGTGCTTTTCAGCATTCTGCCCAACGTCTGTACTGAGAGATGCAGTTATTATGGAAAAAAGTGTTTAACGACGAAGTCATTGGAAACGGGGCACAGGAACGAATTTTGCGTGGCAGTAATGGGAAGGAGGTAACGAGATATATGGGAAGGATATCGGCTAATTCCTTATCAAAGGAACTACGCCGACGTTAGCGAGTTAAGCAACTGTTAAGGTACTGGAGTTTTATTTTCTATCTCCGTCAGGCCACCATAATTTAGTTTCCTTTACGAATACTGGGCTGGTCCCCTACAGAAAGACCACGGCTCGTATCTTTTACCCTCATTCATAAATTTTAATTTTTCATGTTATGTGATCAGTTATTTGTCATTCACGTGTTATAGCAGGCACAACCTGGGAGCTTGTAATAAGAACGGTAGTGCCGAATTCATTTAACGTTTGGCGAAAGAATATTCTGGAGAAGGGTCCAGTGTGACATTTTGCAATAGTTCTGGTGCAGGAAAAACTACTGCCTATATATTTCCGAGAGTGAATAAAACGCAGAAGAAAACCGCAAGAAAAAAATTGCTGGAAACAAGAAGCAGCGAGGTAAGTTATTGGCACTGACGCAATGAATATGATGAAGCAAGTTCAGCGTATCTGCCTCTGCTATAGAATCGAGAATGTGTTGCACATTTTCCTCCTCAAATGCAACTTTTTGTACGCTCAGCAATATGAGTAAGAAGCGAGACTATAGTGAGCACGTGAAGGGTACGGTTAAATTTCTTCAAATTTCACGCTATCTACATGCAACTTTAACAGTTTTGCCGTTAATACTGCCACCTACTGCCAAAGCTTAAATAATAAAGAGATATTCCATCCACTCGCAAAATGAAGACGCACTAATAGGAGCCTGGTAAGAAAAAGTCTGAATTGCATAGCAACTATTCTAAATTGTGTGTTCAAGTCTGTCGTCACCAAGGAAATACTTGGAACATGTAAAAAATGGAGCTTGATTCCAGACGATACATGGTAAAGAAAATTATATAGAGAATGAAAGTCATTTTTTATGAACATTCATTTCTAAGATTACAAGTGTTATATGACAATTAACGGACGTAACTGACTGTTACAAAAGAAGCTAGATTGGTTATATACTAAAGGAACATGAAGTGCAAATCCAGCTTTAGAATAAGTGCAGAAGAAGAGAGAGCAAGGATGGGAGGGGATTCAGAGTCTTGACGTTCTGTTCAGTGGGTGCAACTGAAACATGCTGAAAAAGGAAGCGATTGGTGCAAAAACATAGAAACAGTAACGACCTGTCCGGAGAGCAGAAAACTGATCATCAGGATACAGATCATATTTTATGCAAAATGTTGAACATTTTAAAGTTGCATCATCCTCTCTAACCAATAGTACAGCCTCACTGCTACAAAATCTTGACCAGGTGCGAGAACACTCTCGTTGCGATTAGACGAATATGATATACGGTTTTTGCCAAATCTGCTTGTCATATTATTGTTATTACTCTTTCTGCCATCTACACCTCACAGCGTAACGTCCCCTGCAACATCTGAGCGTGGTGCACGTCGTCCGTTTTGCAAGTCTTGCGTGAGTGCGAGCTATCGATCGCGCGTCTGCGATAATGTGCCAGCCAGGCGCAGGCGTTAACGGCGAGGTTTTGCAACCAGCGGGTGTCCATTCGAGAACTCGTCTTAACATCGTTATTACTGAGACGGCGACCTGCGTAAACAAGTTAATAGGACAGCAGCACCAAGTTTGTTTGCGCTGCTGGACCGTCGTTCATTGTCTGTGGCGCCTTGTGCGATACTAGTGCACGTGTTCCCTGGTACACTGATTCTCCCTCTCTGTAACATTGACATACTACAGTGTACAGTAGTTAGGAAAATACTACTATATGAATTTGTCAGTACCTGAGCCAATAAATACATAAATTCTTGTTGTTGTATTTTTAAATCTGAAGGTTGGTTTGATGAAGATCTCCACGCTAGTCTATTCTGAGCAATCTTCTTCATCTCTACGTAACTGCTGTAACCTGCATCATCAAACTTTCTGCTGCAGTCAAGCCTCGGACTCCGTCCTCTACAATTATTACCCCCCCCCCCCCCCCCCAGCCTCACAAAGTTTCCTTCGTTACCGGTCCCTTCATTAAATCATGTTCTGCCATACGTTTCGTATCTACTATCACATTTCAAAAGTTTCTATTATCTTTTTGTCTGAACTATTTATCGGTGGCGTCTGACTTCAGCGAAAGACTACACGTGAGACAAATAACTTCAGTGAAGACCTTCTATACTTAAATTTACGTTAAATGCTAACAGATTCCTGTTTTCACAAATGCATTTCTAGATATAGCCAGATATCATTTTATATCCTCTGTATTTTAGCAATCAACATTTTTCTATCCATATAGCGAAACTCATTTACTACTTTTAGCGTGTCGTTTTCTAATCTAATTTCCTCAGCATCACTTGAATTAATTCGACTACATTTGCACTATCCTTGCTTTGCTTTTGTTTCCGTTCGTCTTATAATCTTTTTTCAAGACATTAAAACGTCCAATCAACTGCTATTATGAGTCCTTTGCCGTCTTTAGCAGAATTACAGTGGCATCGCCAAACTTCAGAGTTCTTATTTCTTCTCCTCAGCCTTTAAATCTCTTTCAGATTTCTCACTGGTACACAATGAAATACACTGGGGGTAGGGTACAGCCGTCTCACTCGTTTCTCTACTGGTTTCTCTCAAAGTTGTACATAACTTTCGTTCCCTTTATTTTGTCCCTTATACATTCAGAATTTCAAAGAGTGTTCTCTAGTCAACCTTGTCAAAAGTCTTATCTAAATTTATAAATGTTATAAACGTGTATTTCGCAGTAGATTAAGTAATTCCATTTTACGAAGTCATCTGTAATTATGCCAACATACAGTAAAGGTTACAAAATTCAAATTTACTGTTACCATACACAATGAACTTTTACATTTTAAGTACAGTGCGGTTCATGTTATAGGACTCTTTCGATCCAATCATTTTGAAACTTGTGCGCCATATACTCTCCTTTAGTAACTCCCCAGTTGGCTATTAAGCCACTCAGAGTTTGCAAGTTTTGCAAATCTTAACGCCAGGAAGTCTATACTGGAATGTTGCGTCTGCTGTTTAGGAACTGCAGTCCTAGATAGGATTCGTTCCATTGGAGGATACACAACGCAGCATGCTCAGAAGCTATTGTGAATTCTTTAATGTTTCAACGTCTTGGCACCTGGAGACGAGGCCGTGGTGCTGGTGAAGAAACAGCGTAGCATTCACTTGAAATTACTTAGAGAAGACATATGAAATCTAAGTCAGAATAACCGAAGAGGGAGTCCAGTATATTAATCATTGCACTACCCCATTCGAACAATGTTTCCGAAACTCCTAGATTTCACTGTTTTTTTTTAGGACGCTTGTGTCCATTTATAGTGTGGCAGAGATCACATTTAATTTGGGATCACTCTTTGTGTGCGACTTTGATTTATTCTGCGACTAAAGAAAAAGTGATGGTCTAACATCAACCAATACCCTTTCGGCAGATTTTCTGATGCAGTCCGCCATGGTTTCTCTGTTGTAGCAATCTCTTTTCACCTCGGAGTAGCATCTACACTTTCGGCAGTAACGAAACTTGATCTTCGATCAATCTGTATTGCTTGATAGCTCATCATTTGCGTTCGTTTTCACTTATTACATTTTCTTGGAAGAGATGATTACAGTAATAGCTTTGCGAGAAGGTAACTGCAAAACGAATCACACGCAATTGTACTTCATGCCATCCTAGAGCGGTTCATGCTCGGTCCCACCATCTCCAGCAGCCATCGTGGAGTAACGTTCTGAAGATGATCAATTTAAAAAAATAAAATTATGCAGTCTAAACTGTTTTCTGCTAGGTTATACAAAAATTTAAGGCTCTGGAGGCGAATAAGAACAAGAAGATATGGCGGTCTCCTCTCTACAGTACTCGTCAATGAGCTCGATTTCCCACTGCGATGACTTTTGTTGAGTGTTATCAAGTGCGTAATTTCCTATCGGCGTAAATCTGTAGACACTCATAGTCGAGGGCAGAGATGCAAAACAGCCTTCATACCACAGAGATCTCTGTAGATTTCTGCAGTGAAGACCGAAAGGGACAAACTCATGTTTCGTTACCCAGTCCGTCTCTCGTATGTTTGCGACAGTAGGTCATATTTGTTTGACGGTTGTCAATTGGCAGCCGAGATATAAATAACTGAGCACGCTGGCGGACTCCTCAATTGGCTGCTTGTTGACAGCTGCTCAACGAAGACAAACACAGCGCGATGAAACAGAAATATCTCATAACGAGTTCACCTTGCCGAAACCAACTGAAAGGTCTTTGCCCGGATGGCACTGAAACCGGGGTGGGAGCATTCAGCTTTTGCTGATACAAGAACACATACGCTGTATAATCAAACTAACCTTAAAGAGAGTCTGTGAGTCGAAAAATAGTAAACAAGAGTTTCTCCCTTCGTTCTGATTGACTTTGCTCCTGTTCAAGCATACACTTAACCTACAGTTTAATTGATATGTTGATGGCTCGTATGGTTCAAATGGTTCTGAGCACTATGGGACTTAACATCTGAGGTCATTAGTCCCCTAGAACTTACAACTACTTAAACGTAGCTATCCTAAGGACATCACACACATCCATGCCCGAGGGAGGATTCGAAACTGCGACCGTAGCAGTCGCGCGGTTCCGGGCTGAAGCTTCTAGAACCGCTCGGCCACCGCGGCCGACGATGGCCCGTATTATTCAAACGTTACTGGTGCCTTTTTCTAAATTTGTATTATATTGCTGTACTCGCATTAGTCACTGGGAATGTAGCAAACTTTTAATTCGCTTCAGATGCATTATCTGCTGCAAGATTAATAAATTTTAAGATTTTTAGTGACTACCCCTGATGAAAAAGTGATGTCAGGTGTGGTGAAACTTTGAAATGTGATCAATTATTAGAACGTACATGAACGTATGGTGATCGTTTATGTAATATGTAGCTATGACTACTCCGTTGAGTAGACCTAAAAACAACACTTCAGTTACTCACTATGAAGAACGTATACAGTGGGTCCCTACCTATTCCATATTTCGAATGGTTTCCGAGAACACATTTAATGTAAATTGTAATTTATTTTCTGTAGTATTCAATACAGAAAAATTATTTTTAAAGCGTAATTTTACGTGCCCATTCGATATAGCGGTCCCAAATTAGACTATTGCAACATTTATCGACATGTGTTAGCAGAGACAGTAAAACGTCAAGAATAACCAGCTGCTGCTCGGTGGTAATAGCGCGGACCAGCGTGGTGCTGTTCCTGTTGAAGTACTGGTCATTCTTCGTGTTTTACTGTCACTCCCCATAAATACAGATAAACATTGAAGTAGACAAATTTGGGACCGCACTATCGAATGGACACGTAAAATTGTGCTTTAAAAATCATTTTTTTGTATTGAATACTACAGAAAACAAAAAACAATATATGTTCAATCTATTCTACCCTGGAAACCATTCGGAATAGCGTATATTTCCCTATGTACAATCGCTCCTGCCATATCCACGAATACTGTATATTCCTCCTGGAACACCCCGTTTATACAGGGTGGTTCAGTTGCCCTTAAAGCTGTAGTTTTACGCAACCCATAATGTTCTACTTGCCCCTCAAAACCATGCGCGTTATTTCCATATTCTCTTGCTCGCTAACCGGAAACTATTAGTCCTGCAGAGAAAAAAATGAGCAGGACCTTTTTTTGGTAGGAAATTTAATGTAGCTAACTTTTACACTGCTGTGAGTTTTCTCTAGAGGCCGCGGTTTCCGAGTTATTCAAGAAAAACTGTAAGTAGGCTGTTTATGTTTTCTCTATGTAAGTAGGCTGTTTATGTTTTCTTATTGGCAACGTTACGTAGCGCTCAATATGAAAATCACTGGCTGTGCTGTGTGCAGTCTGTGGCTAGTTTGCATTGTTGTCTGCCATTGTAGTGTTAGGCAGCCGGCTGTGAACAGCGCGTAGCGTTGCGCAGTTGGAGGTGAGCCGCCAGCAGTGGTGGATGTGGGGAGAGAGATGGCGGAGTTTTGTAATTTGTGATGAACTGCTATATATATTATGACTTTTGATGATATTAAGGTAAATACATTGTTTGTTCTCTATTAATATCTTTCATTTGCTAACTATCCCTATCAGTAGTTAGTGCCTTCAGTAGTTTGAATCTTTTATTTAGCTGGCAGTAGTGGCGCTCGCTGTATTGCAGTAGCTTGAGTAGCGAAGATTTTTGTGAGGTAAGTGATTTGTGAAAGGTATAGTTTAATGTTACTCAGGGCCATTCTTTTGCAGGGATTTTTGAAAGTCAGATTGCGTTGCGCTAAAAATATTGTATGTCAGTTTAAGGACAGTCATTTGTAATTGTTCAAAAGGGGACGTTTCAAAACGTACAAAAGTAACCTTCAAACGCTGTCCCACACTCAGCCCTCACTGGTCAGGATTTCTAGTATGTTTTTCACGACACTCCGTCCTATCACTGTAAAAAAAACTGTGTACGAATTATTGCCCACTTTAGACCTTTTTTGGTCTTTATTGACTGGTCGAATGATGCCACCGACTTGGTCGAGCCCTTACAGCTTGTAAAATTTGTAATGTTTACCTAACAGTTTTGTGAATTTTAGCAGCATAAGATAAACAATTACAATGTATTCGTCAGACCTTCTGAATACGAAGCGACTCTGCATGTAAGCATTAAATTTGGATTGAATTGTCAACGTAATTAGTCTGAACATAACGTTTACAAAAGTCGTTTTTGTTTTATTAGCCTTTCGTGCACGTTTAAACTAATAATGTTAGTTTAGCAGCTGGCTGTGTAGTAGAAGTGAATCAGGACCTTTAATTTTGCTTGTCCTTTCCCGTTCATAGGGAGCAGATGACTGTGTTGCACGCAACATTCATTGCACACACACTATTTTTATATGGTGCCTACATCCTGCCACCTCTCAGGTGCATAACCATAAATAAGAACTCCTAGCGTCGCCGGGATGCATCGTGTGCACATTTTGTCTGTAGACGTTTAATGCAAAGGCTTTGAAATGCCCTACACACACACACACACACACACACACACACACACACACACAAACCTGTGCCATTTAGACGCAACTAAGTATATGAAAGTGAGGGTAAGAGACAGTCATTAATTGTTACGAACTACTCGCAAGTGGAGAAGTTTGTGAGATAAAGATTAACAAATAAGCTTCAGAAGTTGAAAACTATTTCTTTGAACCACTCATTGTATTAGTTTCAAGTGCTCTAAATAATCACTTCTTGAACTTCTCAGTTGAATGGTTTCTCTATCATCAACCAGAAGATAGCTTTTCGTCGTAAATTCAGAACGATAAATAACGGACGTAAAGTTCTAAGTGAATAAGGAGACATCAGTACATCTCGTTTAGTCCACATACAAACAGTCAAAAGGTGTATACATTTTGCCTCTGCTGTTTTATTACAGAATAATGCTGAATGAATGAAGCTGAGCGTAAGCACTACTAATGAGATGCAGTGACGTCATTGAGTGCCTGCACCACGCCCATTAGCTGTGTTGTGTTGAAGATAAAAGACGCCGCCTCACGGCAGCTACCGACGCAGCTGTTTAGCGGAACTGGACGAAACCGGACCCGATCCGGATCCGCCGTTTATCGCACGGGTTGCCGTCTCCTGGCGCTCACAGATTTCCGTGTTAATTGGACAAAGCGGTTTTGTTACGTCTCTGCAAGCCGAGAGTCCTATCCGGATCCATCCGGCTTGGCAGAGTAACGGGTTTCGAGACTACACTGCAACATGTAAACAAGAATGACTCAACAGTGTTTCTTTGTTATTGCACCGGACACCTGGCTACTCATCCCGACTGCCCGGTTGCAGTCGTCGGTCATTCATAGATTTCCGGGTTACCGGAATGAAACTGGTTTGCTTCGCTTCTCCGTGCCAAGAGCGTTATTTGGATCTATCCGGATCAGCAGACTTGCGGGTATCGAGACCGTAATGTAATAATAAGATGACTCAACAGCGGGAGCGCGGTGTGTCAATGAATACACATCCCTACAGTCTGGCACTGGCCACACACAACTTTGGAACCGGTGTCCATAGCTGTTTGTGCACCATACGGTGGCTTGCAAATCACGTATGTGGAAAAAGATACAATACTAGTGACGTAGAACACATGCCCCTCCGCCAGTTTACATTGTCAGTCTAGGTTTATAGAGTGGATTTCTGAGACAAATACTTTGGGGTTCCGGTGTTATTCGTGTAGGAAATGAAACTAAAGAGAAAGTTAATTCTGGTGTCAGCATAACTACGTCCTCTCGAATAACTTAGAAGGGGCCATCAAATGTAACGAATTTTCCTTTGCGCGAATCCCGTAATTGCCTTGTTTCGAGGAACACTATGGGGGGAGGGTGTTTTCATCCAGTTCAGTAGCAAATAATAACCGTATGCCACCACATCCCGTCCTCTTGCCGGGAACATACTGCATACGAAAATCTGTTCCATCATTACAGGTGGAAGTGGTTACCAACGGGTCGCCGCTGCACTAAAGGCACACCAGCGACATCGCCTGTAGACTAAGCTACTGCTTGGTTTTAGGTGTTCCGTGTGAACTTGGATACAGAGATATATCAGGCGACAGAGATTCTTGAAGTATCTGTACCGCAGTATCAGGCTGTTCGTCCACTGGCGCAACGCAATTGCAGCGCGACAGCAACGCGACGTTTTGGCTACAGCTGGAAGAGATTTGCGTTGCACGTTCTTCGTCCACTGATGAAACTCTGATGCAACTCTTTTGCGGCGTGCGACCATTTCAAAAGTGCTGATTTTTGCCAGTGTGCATGACAAAGCCAAGCTATGCAGTTCGTAATGCTCTCGTTACGTAACGGTACCTGAGTAAGCTTCAAAAAGAGCGGAAATTCTGGATTCATCCGTTCACCCGCGGTAATCAGACACGTTCAGCTTTCGTATTAGCGCGAGCACTGAAAAAGGCGAAGTAAAATTAAAAGGAATTGCATGCATGCCCGAAGGAACATTGCATCGTTCTTATTAACAACACAGCCACTGCAGTATCGTATTTACTCGCCGATACCAGGCAGCGACTTTCAACTAAAATGTCCTTCACAGTACGGGAATTGCATAATGTGGGTACGAGTACAGGTTGTGACGCAGTAACGACGACATATGGAAGTTTGGGTTTGGCCGTGAGTCGTGCACGGATAGCCAAAGTGGTTAAGGGAACCGCTCGCGAAATTCGCGGACCCTGGGTTCGAGTCCCGGTCCGGCACACATTTTCATTGTCGTGATTGCCTTATACATCCGGTGCTTGTTCGTATTCTCAACTCCTAATACATTTTATGTAATGTTGAAAAATTTGGCGAATGCAGTTGGTCTGCTCGTACAGTTCGAATAGAATAACGTTGTGATTGACTTTTCAGTGATAACTGCGGTAGGTGTAAGGCGCTGGCCAGTCACAGCTTTTTTCTCAATCGCCACGTGGTGGCTGTCTCAACTGTTTTGAAAGTAAATGGAAAGCCTTGACAAGCGTGGCTGGCTGTTCGCTGGCAACAATACCCCCTTCCACTGTCATGTGTCACCACAGTCTTATTTTATTCAAGCTATAACGTAACATCATTAGACACTACATCACCACACACGGAGTGGTAGAGAGAGCTCAAGTGTGCAATAGCTCAGATAAATAATAGTACAAACTTCGACAGGAAAGAGAGACAGAAAAAATTGTATAAGCATATGACACAAAACGCATCTGTTTCGAGGTAATAGCTCTTGATACGAAAAATGGCTCTTGATACGTTCTGGTCTAGTCATTCTCATACTTCTTTCACGCTTACCATTTTAAGAAACTGTCAGAAACGGCTTATTCCCATTTCAGTGTAAGCTAGACAACGGTCCTACGTTGGCGACCTTATTCTTTCTAGCATTCTACGTGCATCGAGAATTCTCATGAATAATCCAGTCCGGCAGATTACCCACGCTGCCCATTGGAGCAACGTAAATCAACTTCGAACTACTTAAACCTAATTAACCTAAGGACATCACACACATCCATGCCCGAGGCAGGATTCGAACCTGCGACCGTAGCGGTCACGCGGTTCCAGACTGTAGCTCCTAGAACCGCAAGGCCACACTGGCCGGCTGATTAAGGTGTTGTGACCATGTGCGAGACAGAAAATCCACGAATCCGGAAGTCTACCAATCCCTGGCAGTAACCACCATGTAACTGAAACTTAGTGACTGATTAAAATCGTGCTGCAGAACAGTGGGGATCCGTGGTGCTGGTGTCCCATCTTGCGTGACACGATACCAGCCTCAACGATATTTCCATAAGTCTACTCGCCTAATACATCCCTTTCTCGCTTGAAAGTCATATGGAGTGCGCAGCTAAAGACGTAATTTTTATATTTAAGGACATAGAATCAAAGTGACTACGTCTGTGGTCTGGCGCCTTAAAAATTTAAGAACTTGCATAAATTTAATAGACCTCTTTAGTTATAGCTGTTGTTCGACAAGGTTAGTCGTTCCAACGCTCGTCTGTACAGCTACGGGAGAACTTTGGATACTGAGCAGTTATTCCTCAGCGAGCTTAGTCTGTTCGAGCCTTAACTGAACGGGGGCACAGCGCACGGAATCAGCCACTTATTTTTCTTTTTGTAGCGTTTCTTATAGGTTCGTACGTGAGGGCCACTAAATCATTAGATACAATATAATTTTTGTGGCTGGGTATCCAACATGTCTCCATAGCGTACACTTAACATAAGATAGGACGGGAAATCGTGTACAAAATTTGTCTGTGACTCGTATAAACTGTTGTTGTTGTTGTGGTCTTCAGTCCTGAGACTGGTTTGATGCAGCTCTCCATGCTACTCTATCCTGTGCAAGCTTTTTCATCTCCCAGTACCTACTGCAACCTACATCCTTCTGAATCTGCTTAGTGTATTCATCTCTCGGTCTCCCTCTACGATTTTTACCCTCCACGCTGCCCTCCAATACTAAATTGGTGATCCCTTGATGCCTCAGAACATGTCCTACCAACCGATCCCTTCTTCTGGTCAAGTTGTGCCACAAACTTCTCTTCTCCCCTATCCTATTCAATACTTCCTCATTAGTTATGTGATCTACCCATCTAATCTTCAGCATTCTTCTGTAGCACCACATTTCGAAAGCTTCTATTCTCTTCTTGTCCAAACTATTTATCGTCCATGTTTCACTTCCATACATGGCTACACTCCATACGAATACTTTCAGAAATGACTTCCTGACACTTAAATCAATACTGGATGTTAACAAATTTCTCTTCTTCAGAAACGCTTTCCTTGCCATTGCCAGCCTACATTTTATATCCTCTCTACTTCGACCATCATCAGTTATTTTGCTCCCCAAATAGCAAAACTCCTTTACTACTTTAAGTGCCTCATTTCCCAATCTAATTCCCTCAGCATCACCCGACTTAATAAGACTACATTCCATTATCCTTGTTTTGCTTTTGTTGATGTTCATCTTATATCCTCCTTTCAAGACACTGTCCATTTCATTCAACTGCTCTTGCAAGTCCTTTGCTGTCTCTGACAGAATTACAATGTCATCGGCGAACCTCAAAGTTTTTATCTCTTCTCCATGAATTTTAATACCTACTCCGAATTTTTCTTTTGTTTCCTTTACTGCTTGCTCAATATACAGATTGAACAACATCGGGGAGAGGCTACAACCCTGTCTTACTCCCTTCCCAACCACTGCTTCCCTTTCATGTCCCTCGACTCTTATAACTGCCATCTGGTTTCTGTACAAATTGTAAATAGCCTTTCGCTCCCTGTATTTTATCCCTGCCACCTTTAGAATTTGAAAGAGAGTATTCCAGTCAACATTGTCAAAAGCTTTCTCTAAGTCTACAAACGCTAGAAACGTAGGTTTGCCTTTCCTTAATCTTTCTTCTAAGATAAGTCGTAAGGTCAGTATTGCCTCACGTGTTCCAGTGTTTCTCCGGAATCCAAACTGATCTTCCCCGAGGTTGGCATCTACTAGTTTTTCCATTCGTCTGTAAAGAATTCGTGTTAGTATTTTGCAGCTGTGACTTATTAAGCTGATAGTTCGGTAATTTTCACATCTGTCAACACCTGCTTTCTTTGGGATTGGAATTATTATATTCTTCTTGAAGTCTGAGGGTATTTCGCCTGTTTCATACATCTTGCTCACCAGATGGTAGAGTTTTGTCAGAACTGGCTCTCCCACGGCCGTCAGTAGTTCCAATGGAATATTGTCTACTCCGGGGGCCTTGTTTCGACTCAGGTCTTTCAGTGCTCTGTCAAACTCTTCACGCAGTATCATATCTCCCATTTCATCTTCATCTACATCCTCTTCCATTTCCGTAATATTGTCCTCAAGTACATCGCCCTTGTATAGACCCTCTATATACTCCTTCCACCTTTCTGCTTTCCCTTCTTTGCTTAGAACTGGGTTTCCATCTGAGCTCTTGATATTCATACAAGTTGTTCTCTTATCTCCAAAGGTCTCTTTAATTTTCCTGTAGGCGGTATCTATCTTACCCCTAGTGAGATAGGCCTCTACATCCTTACATTTGTGCTCTAGCCATCCCTGCTTAGCCATTTTGCACTTCCTGTCGATCTCATTTTTGAGACGTTTGTATTCCTTTTTGCCTGTTTCACTTACTGCATTTTTATATTTTCTCCTTTCATCAATTAAATTCAATATTTCTTCTGTTACCCAAGGATTTCTACTAGCCCTCGTCTTTTTACCTACTTGATCCTCTGCTGCCTTCACTACTTCATCCCTCAAAGCTACCCATTCTTCTTCTACTGTATTCATTTCCCCCATTCCTGTCAATTGCTCCCTGATGCTCTCCCTGAATCTCTGTACAACCTCTGGTTCTTTTAGTTTATCCAGGTCCCATCTCCTTAAATTCCCACCTTTTTGCAGTTTCTTCAGTTTTAATCTACAGGTCATAACCAATAGATTGTGGTCAGAGTCCACATCTGCTCCTGGAAATGTCTTACAATTTAAAACCTGGTTCCTAAATCTCTGTCTTACCATTATATAATCTATCTGAAACCTTTTAGTATCTCCAGGGTTCTTCCATGTATACAACCTTCTTTCATGATTCTTAAACCAAGTGTTAGTTATGATTATGTTGTGCTCTGTGCAAAATTCGACCAGGCGGCTTCCTCTTTCATTTCTGTCCCCCAATCCATATTCACCTACTATGTTTCCTTCTCTCCCTTTTCCTACACTCGAATTCCAGTCACCCATGACTATTAAATTTTCGTCTCCCTTCACAATCTGAATAATTTCTTTTATTTCATCATACATTTCTTCAATTTCTTCGTCATCTGCAGAGCTAGTTGGCATATAAACTTGTACTACTGTAGTAGGCGTGGGCTTCGTATCTATCTTGGCCACAATAATGCGTTCACTATGCTGTTTGTAGTAGCTTACCCGCATTCCTATTTTCCTATTCATTATTAAACCTACTCCTGCATTACCCCTATTTGATTTTGTGTTTATAACCCTGTAGTCACCTGACCAGAAGTCTTGTTCCTCCTGCCACCGAACTTCACTAATTCCCACTATATCTAACTTCAACCTATCCATTTCCCTTTTTAAATTTTCTAACCTACCTGCCCGATTAAGGGATCTGACATTCCACGCTCCGATCCGTAGAACGCCAGTTTTCTTTCTCCTGATAACGACATCCTCTTGAGTAGTCCCCGCCCGGAGATCCGAATGGGGGACTATTTTACCTCCGGAATATTTTACCCAAGAGGACGCCATCATCATGTAATCATACAGTAAAGCTGCATGCCCTCGGGAAAAATTACGGCTGTAGTTTCCCCTTGCTTTCAGCCGTTCGCAGTACCAGCACAGCAAGGCCGTTTTGGTTATTGTTACAAGGCCAGATCAGTCAATCATCCAGACTGTTGCCCTTGCAACTACTGAAAAGGCTGCTGCCCCTCTTCAGGAACCACACGTTTGTCTGGCCTCTCAACAGATACCCCTCCGTTGTGGTTGCACCTACGGTACGGCTATCTGTATCGCTGAGGCACGCAAGCCTCCCCACCAACGGCAAGGTCCATGGTTCATGGGGGGGAGGTCGTATAAACTATTGTATGTTTAACTAGTTATGAGTTGTGTTTTTTTAAGCAGAAACGGAAACACAGCCCGGAATCTGTCTAGACAACATGGACTGGTTGGTTGCCCCGGCAACAATTGTTAATCTGACAAGTGGATTATCCTGTCTCGCAAGCTAGCGCGCTACAGTATCTGCGGGAATCGAAAAGTTGTTGACAGGTCTCAGCGATGCCAAGAACTTTACCTATAATGCGCCCAATCGGAAATCTGCTGTATTCGACACATTCTTTCGTGCCTATTGAGAAGGAAAATATGAAAACCTCTGAGCAAAGTAACTTTGCGTTCTGTGGTGACTTTTATCGCTTCTGACCTTCTGAAGCTTCGAAGGAAGTCGGAGAAGTGGAGTTTCCGCGTAATCAGCAGTGCGCGGTTCTTATGAACGTGTCTGCCGCTGGCGGAGTTCTGAGCGGCGACCGGTTGGCGCAGCACAAGCAAACCCACAGCAGAGAACTTCCTTATCTTGTTTACAGATTACTCCGATACTGCGCCATCGTTCCAGCTTCGTCTTCCTAATAATTTTAGTACCGTTTCTTAATCCCAAAACAAACGACGTGAAAATTTTCACACTAAAGGATTGTGTGACTGTGAGATTGTAGATGCACGTTAAGTTAGCACATACTTTTCTGTCGGTCTTGTACACGGTGAGGACTCTTTTTTTTATGTTAACTGCACGCTCGGAAATCTGTATGAGCATGATTATGACTGGAAAAAATTAGATGGAAATTGTGACTGACGTATTTCCTTCCTTTACTATTCTAGGACAAAAATTACAAAACTGCATTGTTTCCTACTTAAGGCTTACTATTTAATGCTTTGGTGGCCGTTGTCATATGGAAACAAAAGAAGAAACCTGAGTTAAACGATGGCAGCGGTGCAATAAGCGTCGAATCTCGAACATGCTTGCTAGTGTCAATCAACAACGTAATCATTACATCAAAACTACTAGCAACTGTCAGTATTCATTAGTGGGTAGATTTGGGTGACCACATCTACTGATCGTTCTCTAATGCATGGGTTCCCAAACTTTTCTTTGAGTAAGCAATTTGAGAATCTTGGTACTTTGATGGAACACTTTGTTTATTTTTAAGACCTATAAAATTTTCAAAAATCAGAAAAACTTGTTTTATTCAGTGACTACTTCCATTTTAAATCATAAGTAATAACACAGAAATCATAGCAAAATTTTTAAACATCATTAACATCGTCGTTTCCGAAACCCAGCTGTAATAGAGCGGATGCTGAAGCCACGTAAAACTCTACCCTTCTCTACTCACAGATGGAGCGAGGGAAAACGACTGACTATATGGATCCCTACGATCCCAAGTTTCGCTTGTCTTCGCGGTCGTAACGTGAAGTGTACTTTGGCTGGAGTAGAACTGTTATGCAGTCAGCCTCAAAAGCCGACACTCTAAATTTTCTCAATAGTGTTTCACGAAAAGATCGTCGTTTTCCCTCCAGGGATTCCCATTTGAATTCTTAGCTTGTCTATAACACTCGCGTTCGATGGAACATACCGATAAAGTATCTAGCAGCACGCTTCTCAAATGTTTCTATTTCTTTCTTTAATCCGACGTTAAGGGGGTCCCAAACACTCGAGCAGTACTCGAGAATGGGCCTCTCTTGTATTCTACACTCTGTGTCCTTTAAAGATGAGCTATGCTTTCTTGGAATTGTCCAAATAAACCGAAATCGACCATTCCCCTTTCCTACTCCTAACCTTAGATGCTAGTTCACTGATGGATAAAGGAATCCTCTAGACGTTTATATGGCTTACTATATTCAGCTATGTTGCCTCTGTAGGTTATCTAATTTCGTCTGCCCACTTTCCATTAGATCGTCTAGATCATGTCGTATCTCCACAAAGAAATTTCCTGGTCCCTTCATTTTCCTGGCTACAGGCCCCGCCAGGCATCATATCATTTTCACTGCAGTCATAGTCTGTTCCCTGACCTATCTGTTGGTTTTTCTACCTCTGCCATTAATCCTCCACATGCATATCTCTGTTGCGCATTGAACAGCTTTCAGTGTTTGATCCTTTTTCCAATTAAAATTTTTGGTGATGTGCATTGATTGTAAACTTCCATTTTCAGACTCTATCTTGAACTTATTTTCGGACTGTTTAGTTCTTCAAAAGCGCTGCATGACCCTTGTACACTCCTGGAAATTGAAATAAGAACACCGTGAATTCATTGTCCCAGGAAGGGGAAACTTTATTGACACATTCCTGGGGTCAGATACATCACATGATCACACTGACAGAACCACAGGCACATAGACACAGGCAACAGAGCATGCACAATGTCGGCACTAGTACAGTGTATATCCACCTTTCGCAACAATGCAGGCTGCTATTCTCCCATGGAGACGATCGAAGAGATGCTGGATGTAGTCCTGTGGAACGGCTTGCCATGCCATTTCCACCTGGCGCCTCAGTTGGACCAGCGTTCGTGCTGGACGTGCAGACCACGTGAGACGACGCTTCATCCAGTCCCAAACATGCTCAATGGGGGACAGATCCGGAGATCTTGCTGGCCAGGGTAGTTGACTCACACCTTCTAGAGCACTTTGGGTGGCACGGGATACATGCGGACGTGCATTGTCCTGTTAGAACAGCAAGTTCCCTTGCCGGTCTAGGAATGGTAGAACGATGGGTTCGATGACGGTTTGGATGTACCGTGCACTATTCAGTGTCCCCTCGACGATCACCAGTGGTGTACGGCCAGTGTAGGAGATCGCTCCCCACACCATGATGCCGGGTGTTGGCCCTGTGTGCCTCGGTCGTATGCAGTCCTGATTGTGGCGCTCACCTGCACGGCGTCAAACACGCATACGACCATCATTGGCACCAAGGCAGAAGCGACTCTCATCGCTGAAGACGACACGTCTCCATTCGCCCCTCCATTCACGCCTGTCGCGACACCACTGGAGGCGGGCTGCACGATGTTGGGGCGTGAGCGGAAGACGGCCTAACGGTGTGCAGGACCGTAGCCCAGCTTCATGGAGACGGTTGCGAATGGTCCTCGCCGATACCCCAGGAACAACAGTGTCCCTAATTTGCTGGGAAGTGGCGGTGCGGTCCCCTACGGCACTGCGTAGGATCCTACGGTCTTGGCGTGCATCCGTGCGTCGCTGCGGTCCGGTCCCTAGTCGACGGGCACGTGCACCTTCCGCCGACCACTGGCGACAACATCGATGTACTGTGGAGACCTCACGCCCCACGTGTTGAGCAATTCGGCGGTACGTCCACCCGGCCTCCCGCATGCCCACTATACGCCCTCGCTCAAAGTCCGTCAACTGCACATACGGTTCACGTCCACGCTGTCGCGGCATGCTACCAGTGTTAAAGACTGCGATGGAGCTCCGTATGCCACGGCAAACTGGCTGACACTGGCGGCGGCGGTGCACAAATGCTGCGCAGCTAGCGCCATTCGACGGCCAACACCGCGGTTCCTGGTGTGTCCGCTGTGCCGTGCGTGTGATCATTGCTTGTACAGCCCTCTCGCAGTGTCCGGAGCAAGTATGGTGGGTCTGACACACCGGTGTCAATGTGTTCTTTTTTCCATTTCCAGGAGTGTATTTGTCTATTTATTTCTGCTGAAGTCTAGCAGTGACGCAAACTGTTAAACAGCAAGCCTCCTTATCCAGTGTTCGTATATTTAGTTTTTGAGCATATAGCGTGAGAGTACCCGCTGCCTTCCCCTGATTTCCAGTCAAATGGTAAAGCAAAAACGCAATGTGTTTTCCATAGAAATTACATTTATTCTAAAATATTGCAGTGACTGTGTTTGTAAGAAGTACGATGCAACGTTCCACCGGTTATGCATGCATGTACGAAGAACAGGCATTGCGGCGACTACAGCCGTAATGAAATACTGGAAATGTATTTGCAGCTGTGAATACTGTAGGATCAAATGACGACACTGAAAATTTGTGAATGCCTGGACTCGAGCCCGGATTTCCCGGCTGTCGCTAGCAGCCGCCTTAACAGTTCGGCAATCCGTGTCCGCTTCACGCTAGACCCAAACTTCCGTATGTCGTCGTCCATGCGACAGTAACTTCCACTCGTACACTTACTGTAATTTTCGTAGAGAGATGCATTTTAACCGGAAGTGGCTAGCATCTTATCGGCGGATAAATACGATACTGCAATGCCTGTTTGTAAGAAGTACGATTCAATGTTCCACCGAGCATGAATGCATGAGAGAGGGAACAGGCAGAGTGGCGAGTACAGAAGTTATGAAATACAAGAAATGCATTAGTAGTTACGAATACAGGCAACCTCCAGCTGTAGAATGGAATGTTGACACTGAAAATTTGTGCCATACTGGGTCTGGCCGTGAAGGGTGCACGGTTAGCCGAAATTGTTAAGGCGACCGTTCACTACAGGCCGGAAATCCGGGATCATGTTTTCAGTGTCGTTATTCCATTATACATTTGGAGGTTGCCCGTAGCTACAACTGCGAATACATTGACTGTGCGTTTATTCCATTACACATGATAAACATACCGCAAATTGTGTCCGCTCAATGCGGCACTCCCAAGATATCTGCACTGAAACACACATCCACTCTTTGTAGCATCTCCAAACTACCTGCCTGCCCACATCAAAAGGCAGGCTGCTGCAGACAAGAGCACAAAACTTTCCCGACAGCGAACAGATTATAACTGGCAAGGTTGATTTGACCAGTTATACGACATAAAACTACGATACCACAAGGAATGGCAAAGGTGACTGAGAGAACTCAGCATGTAGAATGTTCCTACAGTATAGAAAGGATTTGGGATACTAATTTTTTGCAGAAAATATGTTCCAAAAGATAGGTATGGACAAGTTTCCGCGAGTGGAGACTGGTTTGGAGTAGCGCATTGACTCACTACTCGGAAAGATAAGGTACTTCCATATGTAGAAAGGATTTGGGATTCTTATTTTTGCAGAAAAAATGTCCCAAAAGGTAGTTATGGACAAGATTCGGCGAGTGGAGACTGGTTTGGAGTAGCGCATGGACTCACTATTCGGAAAGATAAGCTACTTCCAGATGTGATGCTAGACAATGCAGTGATCATTTGCGCCAGTTGGTGCACAGTATCACTCGTAGCTCTATCGACACGTTGTCTGCAACGATGCCGCCGCCGGCCACAGCAGAGGCTCACTTACAAGGAACCAGTTGAGCGCGAGGTCGCAAAAGGCCAGTAAGGTTTACCGTATCCGACGCACCAAATATTGTCTGAAATGCAACCACAATACTGGCTGCTAAGGGCAACGGGGTGGGACTGAAGGTACACAACGGTGAGCATAGCGTGTGGCTATGGAGCGTAGATGAACTGCTGAATCAACGATTTACTCACAACAGTGCTACAGTGCTGGTGGTGTTGGTATAAAGTAGAGCAATGGCAACGGTAAACAAAGCAAACATCGCATTATATCTGCAACAATACTTCCCGAGGTTTACAGTTCTTCAGAAAATAATCCAAAGAATTTCGCATAGTGAGAATGAACTGAAAGATGAAATATTAACGTTTCTAAAAGATTAGTCAGTGGAAGGTGTGGTCTCGTATACGCTCGACTGTGCGGACAATGTACATGCCAATGATGACGATAAGTGCTTAACATGTGGCTGTGTTATTGAAACAAGTGTTGAGTCATGTACGAGTAGTTCATCATCCTTGTCGGACATAGTGCCACAAATCCCGAGTTTAGTGCAAAGTAGTAAAGGATAATTGTCGTGCAAGGAGCGTGTACTAAACATAATTAGGTACATGGAAGATCATCCTCAGCATAGTAGAATAACAATTACTAACAGATTTTGAGTAAGTCCACAATAATTACGGGTATTCAAGGGAAGACAAGGCGCACTACTTACAAAAACTGGTGTTTCTGCGTTTCAAGACATGCGCGAAAGTTATCTACTACGTTATGATAATCAAATTGCGCGGGACATAGATTACAGAGATTTCAAGGGAAGCATAGATGGTTGCATAACTTCAAACAGTGCTGCAGAACCAGAAGACGTAAGATAACGAAATTTCAAACAAAGCGTCAACCTGACGATGCATCGCAAACTGCGCAATCGGCACGAAGATTTGTAAATGGCCGGCCGGTGTGGCCGTGCGGTTCTAGGCGCTGCAGTCTGGAACCGCGTGACCGCTACGGTCGCAGGTTCGAATCCTGCCTCGGGCATGGATGTGTGTGATGTCCTTAGGTTAGTTAGGTTTAAGTAGTTCTAAGTTCTAGGGGACTGATGACCGCAGATGTTAAGTCCCATAGTGCTCAGAGCCATTTGAACCATTTGTAAATGAGATAAATAAACGTATATCATCGGTTAGTAAGGAATTTGTTTTCAACTCCAACCAATCGGGAAACGCATATGAAAGGAGCACTGGAAATTGGAGGTAACAAGAAAGTTGTATCAAGATCAGCTGACATCAGTGCCTTAACGTCATCGTATACAATTATTCCGACTGTTAATCTGGATGGTAAATTGGCTAGAAAGTAATTTATTGTGTTGCGAGAAGTAGGAGGTGCTCTGTCTCCTATGGTTCTTTCTCGTGTGAGTGATCTTGCAAGGGCAGTAGGCAATATTTACCTCACAGCAAGCAAGAGTGGGAAAATGGGGGCAAGAGAACTACAACTATGGTATGAGCACTCTGAATGTTTGTTTTATACGCGCCTATAAAACAAATTATCGCACTATCTGCATCTACGCTTTAAAGGACAGCCAGTTTTACAATAAGTTCCATGACAGACTGTTTCGCATTCGGTTGCATGCTATCACATTCTATCAGTTCTCATCACCCCGTTACGCCAATATGATTCTATACCCATTCTTTAAGAGTCGATACCTTGGTAAACATTCTGTATGGTTTGTAGTTCCCAAGAAGTTCGCCTTCAATATTGATGGTGCAGACCTTCGTGATCAATGTGGCATGCCATTTTTGTTCGGTTTCGTAGTGCAAGTTAATGATGAGCTGGTGCGTTTCTGGCGCCCGTTGCCATCGATTCTCATTTTCATCTTTGAGTCGACTTCGATATTGATTACTTTTCTTCATATCTTTGGCGGCGGGCATTTAACGGCAGTGCGTGCGTTCTGCTGGGTCTCTTGTGTGGGTATCGGCGGTGTGAGGGGCAGTGACGTGGGACTATGTACGTGGGCAGCAGGCGGAGAGGCCGAGTCGGCACGACGAAGGAGCGAGGCCAGCCCCTACGGCGTGTTGAATCGTGCAACGCCGATCCATTGCCCAGGGTGATTTGGTTTTCTTAGAGGTTAGAAGGGCAAGTTTCTTCGAGTCTGTTACAATGTTACAAGCTACACAGGCCGAATGAATTGGAGTCGACGAGTTGCGTCGGTTGGTTGCGCGCATCTTAAGTGAACATGTCAGTGTACTAAAACCTATTTGTAATTGTTCTAGTTGTTTATCACGCAACTCGGTGTCGTGACTTGATACTTTACGGCATTTAAGGAAGTGTGGCTACGTCCAACAAACCGACATGAAGCATGGCTAAATACGCAGCTAGAAGTGCAACGAGTAGTGCGTAAGTCGGTGTCTAGCGTTCCAAGACATGCCGAGATATTTCTTCCATTCTACCTTGTAATCCATTATTGTAGTTTGGCGTTTAAATGTGTGCCGAAATAATTCTTGTCATTTAATTTTAGGACATTATTTTAGTGTTCCTTTTGCGAATTGGTTTATCACATTTTAAGGGCCGTGACTGGCCAAGTAACTCACGGAGGCTGATTTCATTGAAAGTATTGATCACCTGTTCTCTATACAAGTTTGTGTATTTCATGCCTCAGAATATTGTCCGCCGCTGATGTGTTTTGTGTTGAAATAATTGGCAGTGGTCGGCGTGAGCAAACTGGGAACAGAGTACCACGGTACATCTCGTGTTCTGTTGTTACTGTCTTGTGATTCCATCCTTCCCGTGTAGAGTTATTGTGTCTGAAGTTCAATTGCAGTGCAAAGTTGAGTACAGTTTTATTTCATTTGCTGTCTCGTGGATCTCTTGCATTGATTAAAATCCTTTGGTGTGCTAGCGTCTATCACTAATTCACACGCAGTATTGAAGCGACCTCATTTTAGGGGCTATTGCCATATGGTAATGTTCTAGTAGTAATGATTTTAACAACATTGTTGATTAATCTACTGAGTTAAGTAAACTTGAAAATTTGTTTGGTCAAATTAAAGCACATCCATAGTCGTGGAAGTGATTTTATTGTAATAAAACTTTTAGGAATAGTGTTTTATTTAGGAAAGTCGGCTAGCCAAATCTTACAAGATCTGTGTTCTGTCAATGTATTCTTTAGCTGGTTGGAAGTAATTATATTTCTGATAGGAATAGTGTGGATGTTAGTTCCACCCAAGTAATGAAGTTTATCTGAGTTAGTTTAAATAGTTATATCCAATTTTCAAGTTTTTATGGGTCTTGTTCTAGTTAAAGAAAATTGTTCATCATTTATCCAAGTGCTCCGGCTTTATAAGGCAATCGCCTTTGTTATTGTGATTGTGATTTGATAATGCTTTATGATTGAATAAAGTGTGTGGCAACTAAAACGGATTAGTAATGTGATTTCGGTGTGTCCTTATGACCTACCACACCTCAAATGGTTTGTTTTGAACATTTCTTGAATGTCAATGATGTCCACTTTCTGGAGTGTAATACATCCCATGGAAGGTTGATCTCTGCACCTTTTGAACGCTCATTTTCTGTCGTCCTCCTGAAGCATATGGTGAGTAATTAGTAGCTAATATTTTTCTTGACGTAATTGTTAATACAACTCGTACTAAAGACTGAACTTGCGACCTCGCACTGAAGGAGTGCCTTGTTAGGCGTAACGCCGTGTGCACGCCGGCCTGGCGGTGAAACACCCATCACTATGCGTGCGGCAGTTAACGTGTTAATTCAATGAAGGCTGCTAATATCGATTTAGACTACACAGACGTGTCACAATCGTGCTTTGCCGTTTACGAGATAACACTACTGTGAGTGGGGTGGGACAGCCGCATGCACTTAGGAGTAATGAGCGTGTGGGGTGAGGCTGCTACGTGAGAATTGCCGGTGCTGATGGAAATGCACTCCCCACGACCCAGGAGACCGACGGTGGCCGTCCATTGCGCCACTGATCGATAGCCCGCGTCCCAGCGGCCCGCACCTCGCCTCGAGAGTGGGTTTACAATTTAGAAAGAAAGATGGAAGGAAGGAGATTGGGTTTACTGTCCCGCCGACATTGAGGTCGTTAGAGAAGGAACACAAGTTCGGATTGTGTCAAGTATGGGGAAGAAAACTGGCCGTGTCCTTTCAAAGGATTAAAACCCAGCGTGAAAGGATATCATGAAAAGATTCGCTGATGACATTACTATCGTCAGTGAAGTTGAAGAAGAATTACAAACTCTGTTGAATGTAATGGTTTAATGAGTACATAACACCGGGTTGTGGATAAGTCGAAGAAAGACGAAAAGGAATGAGAAGGAACAGAAATGAGAACAACGGGGCACTTAACATCGCAATTGGGGATCACGGAGTAGTTAAGGAATTCTGCTACCTGGGCAGCAAAATAGCTAATGGTGGACGGAGCAAGGAGGACATAAAATGCAGAGTAGCGCTGACAAAAAGAGCATTTCTGGCCAAGGGCAAAGTACTAGGATTCTCAAAGTGTTCCGCCAGAGGAGATGTTTGGGAATTCCGTACTAGAGCGAGCTGTAGAGAGTACAAACGGTAGACACTGACAGAGGCTGGAATGCAAAAAACAAATAGTAAGAGGTTTTCTGAGT
Source organism: Schistocerca serialis cubense (assembly GCF_023864345.2). Classification (NCBI taxonomy): domain Eukaryota; kingdom Metazoa; phylum Arthropoda; class Insecta; order Orthoptera; family Acrididae; genus Schistocerca; species Schistocerca serialis. The sequence goes on from NC_064639.1 coordinate 464,714,156, forward strand.
TGAAGAGGTATTCACCGGAGAGGAATTCGTGGCGCGCCGCATCAAAGCAATCACTAAATTGCCCACTCACAGCACATTATAGGTGTGGGGAGACTTTTGATCAGATAGCGTAGCTGGCATTACCACTACTTTCTTGTACGGCTGCGCGGAAATGCCAGTCATCTCCATTTTAAGCATGTACACTACTGGCCATTAAAATTGCTACACCAAGAGGAAATGCAGATGATAAACGGGTATTCATTGGACAAATATATTATACTACCACTGCCATGCGATTACATTTTCACGCAATTTCGGTGCATAGATCCTGAGAAATCAGTACCCAGAACAGCCACCTCTGGCCGTGATAACGGCCTTGATATGCCTGGGCATTGATTCAAACAGAGCTTGGATGGAGCGTACAGCTACAGCTGCCCATGCAGCTTCAACACGATACCACAGTTCATCAAGAGTAGTGACTGGCGTATTGTGACGAGCCAGTTGCTCGGCCACCATTGACCAGATGTTTTAAATTGGTGAGAGATCTGCAGAATGTGCTGGCTAGGGCATCAGTCGAACATTTTCTGTATCCATATGGTTGTTGTCTTGTAAACGTCCCCATCTGTTGACTGAGGGATCGAGAAGTGGCGGCACGATCCGTTACAGCCATGCGGATAAGATACCTGTCATCTCGACTCGTAGTGATACGAGGCCGTTGGGATCCAGCAAGGCGTCCCGTATTACCCTCCCGAACCCACCGATTCCATATTCTGCTAACAGTCATTGGATCTCGACCAACGCGAGCAGCAGTGTCGCGATACGATAAACCGCAATCGCGATAGGCTACAATACGACCTTTATCAAAGTCGGAAACGTGATGATACGCATTTCTCCTCTTTACACGAGGCATCACAACAACGTTTCACCAGGCAACGGCGGTCAACTGCTGTTTGTGTATGAGAAATCGGTTGGAAACTTTCCTCATGTCAGCACGTTGTAGGTGTCGCCAACGGAGCCAACCTTGTGTGAATGCTCTGAAAAGCTAATCATTTGCATATCACAGCATCTTCTTCCTGTCGGTTAAATTTCGCGTCTTTAGCACGTCATCTTTGTGGTGTAGCAATTTTGACGGGCAGTAGTGTAGTACACTTAATGCCGGTAATGCTACCGTGCGACGAAATCGTTGGTTTTCGCCTGCCGCTAGGCCACCCCTTTGGCAGCGCTGTGGGTCTGGACACTGACGCCCCTGCTGCAGCCAGGCTCAATGCCCTCTGCAGTTTCTTTACGGGCGTCGACGCGGTCCGCTTCTCCCAATGTCCTGATTTCCGCGAGTCTTCCCCTTTGCGGTCCATCAATTTAAAAACTCACGTTTCCTGCCAAAGGAGCTGGCCTAGAGACAGGCGTTGGCTCCCATAACTTCGCCGCTTTGCAGCTCCTTGGATGACTTTTTCGGACGTGGGTTCCTATCCGTAGTTTATTTTTTCAAGTCAACCTCTACCCCCCTCGAATTTTGTCGATATTGTTTCGCTACCTCCCGTCCTTTTTTGGAATTTTTCAGTCTCTACTCCAAGGTACAGAGAGGGCTGTTTGATACTTGGGCAATTATAGAGCGGCGGTTCTTCCCAGCCAATTGTGTCAATAGACTTGGAGGGGACGGAGAGAATCCCAATTGGCAGATATCCTATGTACTTTTAGGAAATTTGTAGACTGATTTTTCCCGCTACTGCACGAGAGATGCATCAATTTCTATAGTTGCTATAGTTGCTAGCGCTTCAGTCTGGAACTGCGAGACCGCTACGGTCGCAGGTTCGAATCCTGCCTCGGGCATGGATGAGTGTGATGTCCTTGGGTTAGTTAGGTTTAAGTAGTTCTAAGTTCTAGGGGACTGATGACCTGAGATGTTAAGTCCCGTAGTGCTCAGAGCCATTTGAACCATTTTTTATAGTTGCTAGCACTACATGAGGAAGATGGACTACGTAATTCGCTCCATTCCTTTGACTATCACATTCCACATGAGTAACGGGGCTTCTCTCCTTTGCTCTAGCACAAAATCTCAACTGGTCGAGAAAAAGAGCTGCATAAATTTTTCAGTCACTGAAAGCTGTATTTTTACAACCTGTTAATTTATCCGAACCAGGCTATGTTAATTGCATTCTATAAGGTCAAGTAATTTTAGAGTCACTGCTCAAAAACTCTGGTTAGAACGGCTCCTGTGACTTAAGAAACTTATACTGAGTACACTGGGAGAAACTACACGAGAAGGCTTAAAGGGAATAAGACTCATAGTTGCAATACCTTTGATATAGTTCTTTCAGAATTTACCAGTATTGAACTTCTGTTCTTTAGGGACGGACCAAGAAGGTTTCTTTCACTCAGACGAAGGACTCATGTATAAAACACGGCTTTATGTCGGCAAAAGAGGTGATTGTATTTCGATAATTCATGATTTCCATGTATTTGTCGTGTGGATCAAGAAGGTAGAGGTGAGTTTACAGCTAGGAAATGGTGTTTTGATTTCAGTAGTGAAAGTAAACTAGTTGTTACGAATTACAAAAGGAGAAAGAAAGTCTGCAGTGTGACTTGTCAACAACAGTGTTATTAGGAATGAGAGAAAGAAGAAGGAAATGAACAACTGTGTTCTTTTTAAGGAACAGTTCCCTCATTCATCAAGAGAAAATTATAGAAATTATAGCAAACTTAATTTGGAGGGATCGACAGCGATTTGAACTCAGTTTTTGTTAAATACGAATCCACTGTCTGAAGAATTGTGCAGCCTTACTTTCTTGTGCGTCGTGTTCATGGCTTTTCCCTTGACGAATTTATCCTCCGACCTTCTTAGAAATTACGCTTCCTAACGTTTGAAATTATGAGGTTGTTTACGTGCTTCTGTCACAATCAGCTGTCCTCCATCCTCCCTCTTTAACGATGACAGACTTCTTTCCTCTGTCCGTAAACACATGCAGCTAGCTCGTACGAATCAGTGTTGGTTATAGGTACTTTCGTGATGGTTTAAGTCCTTTACGGATTTTATTAAGTTCTGCTGCCGATAATTTGGATGTTTTCTGTTCAAGACTAAAGTACCATCCCCATCCCTTCCTGTTTAAAGCTTCATCAAATCACAAACTGAGTTCTAACTTGATCGAAATGGACCTTTTAATACCATCGCAGTTATCAAATGAAATGTATTTGAAGTTGTAGGACCCCTATTCGTCATTATTTATAAAGCATCGCATAAAGGAAACTCACTGAACGTTTTTTTCTTATATATCATGCGTCAGCAGCAGTTAAACCAGGGCTAATTAATCACGTTGTTGGTGAATCAGAAAGGATATAGTCATATCGAGACGTGATGACTATTCTTCGTAGCTACACAGCGCCTACTGTTGTGACAGAGACGTCAGGTACATGGCAATAATTAAGGTTGGAAGTACTGTTGTAATGCAGACGTCGTGATTCTGGTTACTCAAGAAAGGTAAATTACTGAGAATAGGAAGGGGGAAGGAAAAGGCCGTGTTCTGCTCAGTTAACCATCGCAGGAATTTAACGTAATGTACGGCAACGATGTAGCCAAATAGCTAAGTCTGGATAAGGATTCGAATCACCCTTTTCTAAATAACGAATCCAATATACCAACTGCCGTGCCATCTCAAATGAACAGTCGGTTACACAGGAAAGCAGACAAGATAAGTAATTCTGTAGTTTCGTTATAACTTCTCAATGAGAGAGCGTCAGTTTTACACTTGTTTCATGAACGGTACGGCTAAAATGCTTTAACTGATTTTGGAAATGATCTCTGTGATCTTCTGGAAAGCACTGTTGTTTTAAGCAGAGAATACTTTCCAATCTTGAAGAAATACTGTTAGAGGAGTCCGGCGCTTAGTTCTCTAACGATACATATTAGTTTCATAAATGGGAGCTTCAGCATGTGTAAGTCAGCAGGAGATTGGAACAAGATCTTACTCCACTGCTGTTGGCAATTTTTACATAATCTCAGAATAATATTATAAGGACACTGAAAAACACGGTTATGAAATCTCTAAACAAATTATATTCATTATACTGAAAATAGAATCAAACAGTGCAGTCTAGACGCCGTGTCTGTGATAGTCCCAGAAATCCAAAACAGAACCTTATCTCCTCGAAAGATAGGGAGAACATAGAGTTGTTCATATCAGTAGTATGTTCTAACTTCCATATTCTGCTACTGAGATCTATCGAGGTGTGGTGCAGCGGTTCAGACGCTGGACGTGTGTTGGGGACCGCACTCAAGGGGAGAGTGGTTCATATTCCCGTCCGGCTTTCCTTAGCTCTGAATGATCCGTTTGAAAAGATGGCAGCTAATTCGCTGTCCCATTGCCATCCCATCACTATAAGCGGAAGTCTAGGATATTTCTTTAAAAGTGGAGACTCCTGATTTGCTTCTCCTTCCTTGCACACGGTCCTCCGTACGTAATGGCTGTATAGACATCGAGAACAGTGAGATATTTAAAATGTAACCATCTTCTTCCACCTAAAGAATCAAATAAGCAGGGATCAACCCTGTTTGGTTGTGAAACCTGGGCGCCGCAGCGATATTGATTCTGCCATCGAAAATATTTCAGAGCGACAGTGCGAGCAGATAAGCGGAGCTGTGTGGGATGATCCGCTGGTAAGTGCTGTCACCGCTATCAGCCCGTTACGTAACATCAACACAGCGCCGCTTTGATGGCTTCTTTTAAACTGACTAGCCTACCAGCAAGCTTTTGCTATTCGAACAAGTCCGACCGACCACCGCATGAGCTCTTTCTTCAGATTCTGCATCTAGTGCAGACAAGTACAATAAGGTTCTCAACTCGTTGCAAACGTGGCTTACCCAAAAATGACACTGCGTAATAAATTAAGTACAGCCGCAAATGAATATGAGCTATTTTGTCACAGATAGTGAGGACTTATTCTGCAAACGAACAGTGTATATTTGACTTTTTAAACATCGAATTAAGTTACGACTTGTAAAATAGTTGTTTTCAGATAAAGCCGAGAGATCTGGTTGTTTCATTACGCAGTATTTATGTGGCTTACAGCGTTTTAAATCTTACCATGCAGTCAAGGAAAACCTGCCGATAATTTTTGTGTAAACAGGGCAGTCGACGACTTGCTCGACAAGTGCAGTGTGTTTATGTTGTCAGGCTTACCTTCAGTCACAGGAAAAGAGAAGTAATGTCAATGCAGTTTTTAATCAACGACTGTTTTTTACTACACACAACATGTCATTTAAATGTAGTGCAGCACTGTACCAAATGTACAGTACGTTTTTATTAACATGTACAGTAATGTGCTCCTGTTGTAAAAAAGGAAAAAAAAATTGCAGTTACTACTTACATTCTCCATAAGTGAGTAACATGTCTACTTTCTCTTCTTTGACTTACATTGTACTCATACACACCTTCAACTGAAGATGGTTGACTGAATGTGAATTTTCCTTGTGTTCCCTTTTTTACTTTTAGCGGAACGACTAGCTCAGGATATTGAAAATTCAAATAGCCTTCGGTGAAATTAAAAGCAAAGGCTGTAACATTAAGATCGCAATGGAAATTCCACTGTTAAATGCATAGGAGAGAGCAGATAGGTGGCAAAAGTACACTGAAGACGTCTATGAAGGGAGTAATTGTCTAATGCCGTTATAGAAGAAGAAACAGGAGTCGATGGGGAAGAGGTAAGGGATCCAGTGCTAGAATCAGAATTTAAAAGAGCTTTGGAATATTTTATATCAAATAAGGCAGAAGGGATAGATAACACCCCAACGGAATTTCTAAAATCGTTGGGGGAAAGTGGCAACAAAACGACTATTCATGTTAGTGTTTAGAAATTATGAAACTTGCGATATACCACCTGACTTTCGGAAAAAATTAATCCACACAACTCCGGAGATTGCAAGAGCCGACGAGTGCGAGAATTATCGTACAATCAGCGTAACAGCTTATGCACCCTAGTTGTTGACAAGAACAATGTGCATAAGAATGGAAAAGAAAGTTGAGGATGTGTTAGATAACGATCTGACGTTGCGGCTGATAATGGGAACGAGACTGAAGAAAAACTAAGACACGTTCATAGGATTTGTCGACCTGGAAAAAGCGTTTGACATCGTAAAATGACACAAGATGTTCGAAATTCTGAGAAAAGTAGGGGTACGCTACAGGAAAAACTGGTAATATACGAGGATTGCCCAGAAACTAATGCACTGCATTTTTCTTCTCAGCCGAAAACAATGCTACGAATGCGAAACGTTACGTATGTATTTTTTGAAGTCTCCTGAGTGAGCGCGCCAAGTTTACACCACTTCGGACTGATAGCGTAGCTGCGGGACTGTTGCAAAATGGCGTCTGTAAGTGATGTACGTTACAAGCATCGTGCCGTCATTGAGTTTCTCAGTGCAGAGGAGGAAACTGTGGGGAATATTCACAAACGCTTGTGCAAAGTCTATGGAGCATCTGCTGTCGACAGAAGACAGTTAGTCGCTGGGCACGGAGGGTGAGGTCATCAGAAGGCGGTTCGGCGGAGCTCCGTGATTTGCAGCGGTCGGGGAGAAAGGCTGTCACACCTGACAGCTCTGACCTGGCTCCACCGGACTTCCAATTGTTTGGGCCATTAAAGGATGCCATTCGTGGAAGACATTTTGAGGACAATGAGGAGGTGATTCACACAGCAAAGCACTGGCTCCGCCACCAGATCAAGGATTGGTACCGACAGGGCATACACGCCCTTGTTTCGCGCTGTAGGAAAGACATAGAACGGGATGGAGATTACGTGGAAAAATAGGATGTGTAGATATACGAGGTGTGGCTAGAAAAAAAACGGACTAGTACTGGTGAAACAATAAAACGAATGCAATAAGGCTGAAAGTCGCGTGGCCTGTCACGTGACTCTCGCTCCACCTACTGCTCGAGTTTCATCTGCCTCCTGCACTCAGTCTGCCCGTGGCGTCTGTTTTAAGTAGTTGACGTTTTGTCTGTGCGTCGGAAAATGCTGAGTGTACAGAAAGAACAGCGTGTTAACATCAAATTTTGTTTCAAACTAGGAAAATCTGCAAGTGAAACGTTTGTAATGTTACAACAAGTGTACGGCGATGATTGTTTATCGCGAACACAAGTGTTTGAGTGGTTTAAACGATTTAAAGATGGCCGCGAAGACACCAGTGATGACACTCGCACTGGCAGACCATTGTCAGCAAAAACTGATGCAAACATTGAAAAAATCGGTAAACTTGTTCGACAAGATCGCCGTTTAACAATCAGAGCAGTGTCTGAGTTAACAGGAGTTGACAAGGAAAGTGTTAGGCAGATTCTTCATGAAAGTTTCAACATTAACAAAGTGTGTTCAAAAATGGTTCCAAAGTGTCTCACAATTGAACAGAAGGAACGCCGAAGAAGATTTGTTCTGACATCCTGGAAAACATTGAAAGTGATCCCACCTTCTTACAAAATGTTATTACTTGCGATGAATCGTGGTTTTTTACTTACGATCCCGAAACTAAACGCCAATCGATGCATTGGAAAAAAAGCACGAATGTCAAAATCGAAATTCAAGGCAATGATGATTGTTTTTTTTACATCAAAGGGATTGTGCACATTGATTGGGTACCAGAGGGACAAACAGTGAATCAGCATTACTACATTAGCGTCCTGGCTACCCTACGTGAGCGAGTACGGAGAAAACGGAACGATTTGTGGAGAAAAAAGTCATGGATCCTTCACCAAGACAATGCCCCAGCTCACAGTGCGTTGTCAATGAAGACGTTTTTGGCAAAACACAACATTCCCATCTTAGATCATCCACCCTACTCACCTGATTTGGCCCCCTGTGACTTTTTTCCTTTCCCTAAAGTCAAGTCAGCTTTGAAAGGAACTAGATTTGAGACTGTTGAAGCAGTAAAAGAAAAAGCGACGGAAGTAATGTATGGACTTACCGAAAATGATCTGCAGCATTGCTATGAACAGTGGAAAATTCGTATGGAGCGGTGTAGAGACCGAGGAGGAGAGTACATTGAAGGAGATAACATGAAATTGTAAATAATTGTAAATAAATGTTTTTTCCAGCATCAGTCCGGTTTTTTTCTAGCCGCACCTCGTAGCACCATTCTTTCGTGTGTTTAATTCTAATTATGTTCAATAAAGAATTGTTGAAGAAAATATGCAGTGCCTTACTTTCCGGCAATCCCTCGTAAAATATGTACAAGAACCGAACGGAAATAATAAAGAGGGGAAGACCAAGAACGAATTGCTCGTATTAAAAATGGTGCAAGACAGAGATGTAGTCTTTCGCCACAAATGTTCGACCTACACATCGAAGAAGCAGTGACAGTCGCAACTGTGGGATTAAAATTGAAGGTGATAAGTTTTCAAGGACAGATTCGCTGATGGCATCGGTATACTGAGTAAAAGTGAAGAAGGATTTCGCGATGTGTTGAATGAAATGAACAGACTAATGAATACATAGTATAGGCTGAAAGTAAATCGAAGAAAGACGAAAGTAAGGATAAGTAGGAGAAATGAGAACAGCGAGAAACTTAACATCTGGATTGGTGATCATGAGGTATGAAGTTAAGGAATTCTCCTACCTTGGCAGCAAAAGAACCCATGAAGCACGAAGCAATGAAGACAGGAAAAGCAGACGGGTGAAGAGAAGTCTTCTCGTATGAAATACAGGACTTAATTTGAGGAAGAAATTTCTGGGAATGTACGTCTGGAGCACAGCATTGCATGGTAGTGAAACACGGAATGTGGGAAAACCAGAACAGAAGAACGTCGAAGCATTTGAGATGTGGTGCTCTAAAAGAGTGCTGAAAATTAGGTGGACTGATAAGGCAAGGTATGAGGAGGTTCTCCCTCGAATCGGCGAAGAAAAGAATATACGGAAAACATGCAGAGGGAGGCAGAGATTGGAACACATCCAGCAAATAATTGATGACGTAGGTTGCAAGGGCTATTCTGAGATGAAGAGGTTGGCACATGAGAGGAATTCGTAGCGAGCCACGTCAACCGAGGACTCAATTTTTGAAAATAATCTCTAGCAACTGATGAGTTGCGTTATCATGGATGCCTGCACTTCGTGGTAGGAGAGTCAAGTCAGTTTTGTGATAAGTTTTTAATGATACCATGTTTTCGTAAATCGTACGTCGTGATGAGTTTTTGAAGAGGTGTTAAGGAGAAGAAATAGATTACCGAATAAAAGTCTGCGGCTCGTGGTCTTGCGGTAGCGTTCTCGCTTCCCGCGCACGGGGTCCCCTGTTCGATTCCCGGCGGGGTCAGGGATTTTCTCTGCCTCGAGATGACTGGGTGTTGTGTGTCTTTCATCATCATTTCATCCTCATTCACTCGTAAGTCGCCGTAGTGGCGTTAAAGAATTTATGGAGCGGCGGCCGAACCGCTCCGTGAGGGGTGTCCAGGCCACCAGTGCCATACGCTCATATACCGAATAAAAGGTGTTGGTTATTACTCAAAAGAAGACGTTGTGCTGTCCGTATATCCACAACGAACAAAGTTACAAGAATGACAGTGATGTTGGTTAACGTCCCCCGCCCGCGATAGCTATAGAATATTTCGTTGATGCAGCGCGGGATTAGCCGAGCGGTCTGTGTCAGGGACTGTGCGGCTGGTCCCAGCGGAGGTTCGAGTCCTCCCTCGGTCATGGGTGCGTGTGTTTGTCCTTAGGCTAATTTAGGTTAAGTAGTGTGTAAGCTTAGGGACTGATGACCATAGCAGTTAAGTCCCATAAGATTTCACACACATTTAAACATTTCGTTGATATTCATTTTATGTTGGTTCTGGAGCGAAAGTTGTTCAGCGCGGTCAAGATAGGGAGTAATCCTGTTCAAGTGTGACTGGATGCTACTGTTGGATAGCAATGGATTAAAGGAGAGAATACGACTGTAAGCCCTGGCACTTGGGCTACGTCGATAGCTTGAGGCTAAGCATGACGTATCGATAGCGGATAGGCCGGTGTTTGGCGGTGCGGCGCCCTAGCAACGACCCGGGGCGCCATCCCTGCCGGCTGCGGTGGCGCGGCCTCGGGACAGAGACAGCGACGGGCAGGCGGGGACGGCGGCGGCGGCGGCGGCCGTGTTGCGCCGATCGATACCCGGCAGCGCCACTGCGTCCAGGCCTGCACCGCACCGCGCCGCCTCAAGGCCGACCCACACACACACCAGCTCCACCGAGAGGACCCTATGCGAGAGGAAATAACGTTGCACATCACGTGGGCAGGTGCATCACATGGAAAACTGCTCTGAAGAACCACGCTGAGGAGCCAAAGGAACTGGTACACCCGCCTAATATCGTATAGAGCCCCCGCGAGTACGCAGAAGTGCCGCAAAACGACGTGGCATGGTCTCAACAAATGTCTGAACTAGTGCTGGAGGAAACTGACGCTATGAATCCTACAGGGCTGTCCATAAATCCGTAAGAGTACGAGAGGGTGGAGATCTCTTCTGAACAACATGTTGCAGTCATCCCAGATATGCTCAATAATGCTCATGTCTGGGGAGTCTGGTGGCCAGCGAAAGCGTTTAAACTCAAACTCAAAAGATGGTATCTGTTCTTTCGGACTATCTTCTTCTTCTGTGTTAATGCACAAACGGTGCCCGAATTCTTACGGGAATCGGCAACGTGCCGCGAGTAATGAGTATAATCGGCGGGTGCACTACGAATGTAGTGCGGGACAATACGTTGAGAATGTGGGTTTCGCGGGAGGCGTGCCAGAGATAAATCCCTGCAGTCGCACTGTCCTCTATGCCCTCGGTGGCTCAGATGGATAGAGCGTCTGCCATGTAAGCAGGAGATCCCGGGTTCGAGTCCCGATTGGGGCACACAATTTCATCTGTCCCCGTTGGCGATGTCAACGCCTGTAAGCAGCTAAGGGAGTTCCTTTCATTGTAATTTCAAAAGAGTGTTCCTGGACGCACGTCGTGGCAGCGCAGTTTGAGGCCCCATGCCACGGATTGCGCGGCCGCTCCCGACGGAGATTCGAGTCCTCCCTCGGGCATGGGTGTCTGTGGGTGTCCTTAGCATAAGTTAGTTTAAGTCTAAGGACCGATGACCTCAGCAGTTTGGCCCCTTAGGAATTCACACACATTAGAAATTAGAGTGTTCCTGGGGTGCCGGCCGGAGTGGCCGAGCGGTTCTAGGCGCTACAGTCTGGAACCGCGCGACCGCTACGGTCGCAGGTTCAAATCCTGCCTCGGGCATGGATGTGAGTCATGTCCTTAGGTTAGTCAGGTCTAAGCAGTTCTGAGTTCTAGGGGTCTGATGACCACAGCAGTTAAGTCCCATAGTGCTCAGAGCCATTTGTTCCTGGAGTCACTCTGTAGCAATTCTGGACGTGTAAGGTGTCACATTACCTTGCTGGAATTGCTCAAGTACTTCGGGATGCATAATGGGCATGAATGGATGCAGCTGATCAGACAGGATGCTTTTACGTGTCACCTGTCAGAGTCCCACATGAGGAGTCCCATATCACTCCAACTGCACACGCCCCACGCCGAACAGTCCCCTGCTGACAAGCGGGGACCATAACTTCATAATGTTGTCTCTATACCCGTATACGTCCATCAGTTCGATAAAATTTGAAACGAGACTCGTCCGACCAGGCAAAATGTTTCCAGTCATCTATAGTCCAATGTCGATTTTGACGAGAAAAAGATTAGGTGTTGCATCTGGTAATCAATGAAGAAGTACCGAATCGCACTGGGAAGAATAAAGCTTTTAGAATGTATAAGGTAATAGGACACGTTTTGAGACGTCGAGGAATAGTTCATTTGGTAATTGTGGGAAGTGAGGAAGGTTTGAAGAGAAGAATTATAGAGGCAAACCAAGGCATGAATACGCTAAGCAGTTTCAAATGGACATACAGTGCAGTAATTGTGCAGATATTATCAGACTTGCACAAGATAAATCAACGTGGGGAGCTGCATCAAGCCAGGTTTCAGAAATGGTGACTACTACTACCACTATTAGTGTACTACTGTTACATGCTACATGCTACAAGGTGCCTGTGTAAAGTTCGGTGAATGGTCTCAGAGAATAAAGGAAACAAGAGAAACAAGAGTTACAAACAAAATACATTTACTGGCTTCCAAAGTAATCACCATCAGCCACAACACACTTCTGACATCGATTGTAAAGCTCTTGTAAATTGTCAGAAATGCTTCTCGTGGAATTACTCGAAGCACAGTGGTCATACGTTGTCGGATATCTGCATCACTACAGGAGATGCGACATGCTGCTGCCAATACGATTCGGAGAACAAGTGGCACTCAGTGGCATGGTGTTCATCGTCTTCCCCGCCTCCCACGGGTAGAAATTCACGATGGATGAAATCTTTGCTGTTGACGATCAACGTAGTCTTAATTTTGAACTTTATTAGCAGTCTTTCATAGGAGGCGAGGAAGACGATGAACACCATGCTATTGACCGTCGCTTGATCTTCGAATACTATTGGTAGTACCAGGTCTCATTACCTGAAATGATGCGGATATCCAACAACGTGTGACCACGGCGCTATGGGGGTTTCCACAAAAAGCGTTTGCAAACAGTTTCCAACCGTTTTATAACTGATGTCAGAAATGTGTTGTAATTAACTATGATAACTTCGAAGGCCGGCAGAGGTATTTTGTTTGTACCTCTTGTTTTCTTTAGTTTCTGAGACGAATCACCGAACCTTTCAGTTGCACCTTGTATATTCGTACTTTATCTCTGTACTTAATTCTTACAGTTGATCTATGATCCATATTTCACTTCCATGCACCATTGCTAGAGACACGCTGTCTAAAATGATCCGACTTCGCCATATACAGGGCAGTGCTCTTAAAAAGTATATTTAATTTGTTGATAATGACTGCTCGGTGAAGCCTAGTGAATCAATCCAAGGCTGTAGTAGGACGAAGAGCGAAAGTTGTCGATTGCTATAGTTGGAGAGGAGAAGGTTGGAGTGGGAATGAAGATGATTTGTTCTGAAAGTTATATGAGTGATGGAACTTAATTGTGGTTAGGACAAAGTAGGGTACGGGCTACAGGCTATAGGAACGATACAGAGATAGGGCGGAATGTCTCTAAAATCTGTCTCAAAACAGAATACAGAGCGTGCGCAGGTAGAAAAATAAGGAATGCATTGGTGTGGGCATGGCAACAGGTAAGAATCAATAAGAAGTGAGTAGCTAATATGATGTTGCTGTTCTAGTTTATGAAAGCTATGCGGTATACAAAAGAGTTCATAGTATTTGTCTAGCGGGGTGGATTAAATGACTTAGCCTGATAGAGATGCATGTGAGAGACGGTAAGCTTGGTGTGGAAGCCGACGTACAGTGCGACAAATTGCAGTCGAGAGCGGCACCGCGTGTTCTGTGTTCTTTATGCTTCATACAATTTTTTCGCATTTTTGTCTCTGTGAATGTTTACCTCACGTAGACACTACATGTAAATAGTGCAGCACAGCATATGATACATGTACTGTATATGGACATCGTTAATTCTTCGAAGTTCATGGTACGTTAATCGGAAAGATAACGATTCCACAGAAAATATTTGATAACATAATCTTAAGTGGACAGCTTTGGAAATATACTCCGCTGATGCCAACTGACAGAAGTTGGAGAGCACTTGTTTGAGAAAGATTATGTAGTATTTTATTAGCACCCGCGTATCTTTCAGATATAAGTTCTTACGAAGAGATAAGGCAAATTGGTATGCTACCTGAACAAGCAACTTTACATTCTCATAATCTGTTTCATGACAGAAAAATAAAAAGGCTGTATTACAGACGCTGTTGGCACGTTGTCAAAATAAACACGAGCACATGATAGACTTTTTGAATTTTACTGTTTCACCTTCTGAAAAGCGTTTTCGGTCTGAGTGTCAGAGAACAGATATGAGAGCGATGCCTAGTTGTGTCACCCTTTGTTTCAGCCCTCACCAGTTGGTAGACTGGTGACCTCTGTGGTCATACTCTAATGTCGCTGCGTCGTAAAGTGAAGACTGTGGGTTCGATTCCCACCTCTAGGGAGGTGGAGTGGGAAGGGGGGGGGGGTGCCTGTCTGTTTCAAATGTATGTTCACTCTGTATGATGCACTATATGAAACGGCAGTCAAAAAATAATAAGCAAGTATAAGTGTGATGAATGTTTTCGAAGATAACAAGATTGAAACATGGACGCCTTAATTCTTAGGCGTCCAGAAACTTAAACAGAAACCTAAACAGAAAAACATGTTCCTATTAGGAAAAATGAAAATGAAACGAACATATCCCATACGGAATAGTACGAGTTTAAAAGTACATGTTTCAACAATTCTCATTTCAGTTATGTCTTACGTTTCAAAATACTGAATTGCAGTTTATTGCTGACTGTATGCCTCTGACAGGAATTGCTGTTAGAAGTGTTGTACATCTAGACTTTTAAGCCCATCAAATATCAGAAAGACTAACAGATTTCTCGGCCACGTTTACGAGGAACTTCTGTCTCTTCAAATTTTCTTTCGAATAATGGAGTGCAATAAACCTTCACAAAGATTGTCTGCGAAGGAAGGAGTCGAACGTGAATTGTAGCTCGTATTTACTTTGTAGTTAAATATAAACAACTCAGCATCATAAAAATAAATTCTGAAGTCTGTGTCAGCCTACACTTCTACCTGTTTCAGCTCTTGCTTGAGAAGTATTTGCTTTAATTCAGATGTTGAGTCTACTTGGAGTCCATTGCCCGTTACATTTCCTTATAATTAATGATGACGTCCCCTGATCATATATTATTCGATGCTCATTATTGCACGTTCATTCATGTTGTTTCCATATTTTCTCTCGTCATTTGCGAAATAATTGCACTATTGTGATTGTCATCATTAGTATTATTGTTATTCTGCAAAGCAGTATTAAAGTGCTAAGCAACATGTATAAACAGCTAGTGACAACATTAACCCATATCCCAACGGTGGCCCAGACGCGCTGAAGGATCAAAAGCTCCTGACACTCTACTAAACGCACTCTGATGTCACGTTAAGCATCCGGGGATATTGAAATACAAAAACAATTCATCGACACAGACATGCTTTCTGTTGCAATAAGTCGGCGGAGAAAAAACCGGAACAACGCGACGCCCTTCTGCATTCGTCTAAATCATGAAAGCACATTTTGAAGTCTCAGTCTGCAGGCGATTAATGTTCCATGCCGTTATCAGGGGATATGGCTGACCATTACAAACGAAGTGTAAACTATACGCTCAATGGCTTGCGTCTTGCTCCGCTTCCTGAGACCAGAAACTGCAGACTTCAATAGAGCAAAGCCTTTAGTCACAGGTTTTATTTGTTAACCGATCAGATTTTATCCGTTTAGTACTTAGGATGCCTCTCACCTTTCTACACGTATACGTGCCAAGACAGGAAGTAAAATTACGACAGTAAACCCATAACACTAAACATTACATATCACCTTGTTTTGTTACCTGCTTCTTGTCTGCATCTACAAATACGCTCCGCAAGCCGCTTCACTGTGCATGAGGGAAAGTGCTTCGCATAAACATTAGACATTTCATATCCTACTCCATTTGCGTACAGAACAAAAAAGAAAGTCTGTTAGCACCGGCACGAGCACTAATCTCTTCCCCCTTAGCCATAAAACCTCTACACGATATTTACTATGGAGGCAGCATAGCTGTTGTACAGTGCCCTCGAATGTCGATTCTCTTAATTCTCCCAACAAAGTTCAGCGTTAAGAAAGAAGCACTGCTTCCGAAACCTCCCATTTCAGTCTCCTACCAACTGTGTTAACTACCATGTCTATGGGTCACGATTTTTTCAGCGTTGCCGTCTGCACATTTGACAGGCACCTCTAATGACAGAGCAGTAAATTTTAAGTGCCTACAGCGTCTTAAATGCTATTTCCTTTACTCGTGGTCCTCACTGTTGACGGCGTCATGTTTATAAACCCCTCAGTGCGTGACCATCGCCTTACACAGCGCTCTCCTCTTTCCTAGAGCCTTTCCGTCACGCAAACTGCACGTTAAGTAATGGACTCCCAGTGTGGGTCTGGACAGCCCTTTATCGTGTCTAAACGCAAAGTAAAAAGATTTTTTGTAAGAATACGGACAAACAAGTTCATGCTGAATTGTCATTATGTGTCTTTCGGTATTAATTTTAGGCGATAATGCTTTTCTTCTCTTGTCAATGAAAGAAAGGAAGGGAAGGAAGAAAGTTTCCAATTTAGAGCACTGTTGGCGTCCAAGTTATTAAGGAAGAAGTGCAACCTCGAATTTCGTTAAGGACGGAGAAGGAAATAAGACTCTTCCTTGTTTAAGGCACTCTTTCGGCCGTCACCCTAAGTAACGAATATAAAGCTCAAAAAATATGAAGCAGAATGTCCAGAAGTTATTTCCCAAATGCGACTTTGTTGAAATTAATGCAGCATTATGCGTAAATCTGTTCACACTAATATTGGATTAAGCTTCTACAAAAAGGAGCATGAATGCACACTACATCACATGATTTTTAAATGATACATCTCCAATTACCGAAGTAATGAAATTTCGGAGGATTGTACTCTGAGGAACTACAGACTGAAACTCAGAATCACATGAAACTTCCTAGCAGATTAAAACTGTGTGCCAGACCGAGACTCGAACTCGGGACCTATGCCTTCCGCGTGCAAGTGCTCCAGCGACTCAGCTATCCAAGCACGATTCAGGACATGTCCTCACAGCTTTACTTCCTATAGTACCTCTATCCTACCTTCTAAACTTCACCGAAGTTCTCCTGCGAACCTTGCAAGATTAGCACTTCTGGAAGAAAGGATATTGCAGAGACATGGCTTAGCCACAGTCGGGGCGATGTTTCCAGAATGATATTTTCACTCTGCAGCGGAATGTGCGCTGATGTCATATCATCATCATCATTCATATCAGGGCACATTCCGCTACAGAGCGAAAATTTCATTCTGGAAACATACCCCCAGGCTGTGGCTAAGCAATCCCTCCACAGTATCCTTTCTTCCAGAAGTTCTGGTCTTGCAAGGTTCGCAGAAGAACTTCTGTGAAGTGTGAAAGGTACGAGACGAGATACTGGCGCAAGTAAAGCTGTGAGGACGGGTCCTGAGTCGTCCTTGGCGTACTCGGGCGGTAGACAGTTGTCCTCTACAAGCAAAGGTCCCGAGTTAGAGTATCGATCCGACATACAATTTTAATTTGTCAGGAAGTTTCATATCATCGCACACGACACTGCAGAGTGATAATTTCATTCAAGATCGCGTGTTGACTACGTACACTGAAAGATTCACAGGTTAGGTCGTTAACCGGACAAAAAGTTAGAAAAGCACCGAGAAGACACCGAATTAATCAATGTACAGTCGACTTGTTGAAGTAGAGACGTGAAAGTGCAACAAAATCACCAGTTTAATTATGGCGACCGTTTATTCACTATCTAATAATATTCTGTCGTACGACAGAGGCGCAGGTGCGTATAACACTTACCAAAGTATGGGTACACTGAATGTGCTTTGGATAATAACCCAACTTACATAGTTCATCTACATATTTGCAGATATTTTACTGGGCTTAGTTTACTGTTTTCTGCCATTGGAGATTGCACCGTCAGAGGTAACTTTAAACCTGCGAGCTTTCCAATTCACTGGTCGACTGTAATACGTATTCCCTTTAGTTCTTTACCTGCAGCTAAACGAGGTAGAGTCCTGTTTCCTTCCCCCGTCCTTACGAAATTCGAGCTTGCATTTATCCCTAATTACTTGGACGCCAACAGGGTGCTAAATTGGAAGCTTTATTCCTTCCTTTCCTTTCTTTCTATGATGACAAAAGAAAAGCACTGTCGCCTAAAATTAATGCCGAAAGGCACGTAACGACGATTCAGCATGACTCTGTTTGTCCGTATCCTTACAAAAAGCTTTCTACTTTACATATAGACACGATAAAGCACTGTCCAGACCCACATAGGCTACGGTGAACATTTGTTGTCTGATTATTTTTGCCATCGGTCAACAAACAGAATAGATCCAAAGCGTGTAGTTTGCATTCTTAAACACAATGCTTACAGGCGTTAAAAAGATAACAGGGGCGATTAATAAATACTGTACATGAGCCTAGTCAAACAAATTATGCAATGTTCAGTGTTGGACGCGCCATTGACCAGTGGATGTAATATGCAAGACGACGGGTACATGTTTTTTGTTTTCCGATCTTGGGGTCGATTTTCTCTCAATGACTTCTCTTCAGCTTCAGTATTATGATCCCTCGATCACTTATAACGTACACTGAAGAGCCAAAGAAACTGGTACACCTGCCTAATATCGTGTAGGGCATGCGAGCACTCAGAAGTGCCGCAACACGACGTGGCATGGACTCGACTAATGTCTGAAGTACTGCTGGAGGGAACTGACACCATGAATCTTGCAGGGCTGTCCATAAATTCGTAAGAGTACGAGCGGGTGGAGATCTCTTCTGAATAACAAGTTGCAGGGCATCCCATATATGCTCAATAATGTTCATGTCTGGGAAGTTCGGTGTCCAGCGGAAGTGCTTAAACTCAGAAGAGCGTTCCTGGAGCTACTATGTAGCATTTCTGGAAGTGTGAGGTGGAGTGGCGTATTGTTCTGCTGGAATCGCCCAAGTCCGCCGGAATGCACAATGGACATGAATAGATGCAGGTGATCAGACAGATGCTTATGTACGTGTCACCTGTCCGAGTCGTATCTTGATGTATTATGGGTCCCATATCACTCCAACTGACACGCCCCACACCATTAGGGAGACTCCACAAGTTTCAACAGTCCCTAGCTGACATGTAGGGTCCATGGGTTCATGAGGTTGGCCGGCCAGAGTGGCCGAGCGGTTCTAGGCGCTACAGTCTGGAACCGCGCGACCGCTACGGTCGCAGGTTCAAATCCTGCCTCGGGCATGGATGTATGTAATATCCTTAGGTTAGTTAGGTTTAAGTAGTTCTAAGTTCTAGGGGACTGATGACCTCAGAAGTTAAGTCCCATAGTGCTCAGAGCCATTTGAACCATTTTTTCATGAGGTTGCCTCCATACCTTTACAAGTCCATCCCCTCGAT
This sequence comes from Schistocerca serialis cubense, assembly GCF_023864345.2. Classification (NCBI taxonomy): domain Eukaryota; kingdom Metazoa; phylum Arthropoda; class Insecta; order Orthoptera; family Acrididae; genus Schistocerca; species Schistocerca serialis. The sequence continues at coordinate 464,733,207 of NC_064639.1, forward strand.
ACAATTTGAAATGAGACTCGTCTGACCAGGCAACATGTTTCCAGTCATCAACAGTCCAATGTCGGTGTTGACGGTCGCAGGTGAGGCTTTGTATCAATACTGTCAGCAAGAGTACACGAGTGGGCCTTCTGCTCCAAAGGCGCACATCGATGATGTTTCATTAAATGTTTCGCACTCCGACACCTGTGGATGGCCCGGAACTGAAATCTTCACCAATTTGCGGAAGGGTTGCACTTCTGTCACGTTGAAAGATTCTCCTCAGTCGTCTTTGGTCCCGTTCTTGCAGGATCTTTCTCCGGCAGCAGCGATGTCGGAATTTGATGTTTTACCCGATTCCTGATATTCACGGAATACTCGTAAAATGGTCATACGGGAAAATCCCACTTCATCGCTACCTCGGCGACGGTGTGTCCCATCGCTCATGCGCCGACTATAATACCAAGCTCAGACTCACTTAAATCATGACCATGTGCCATTGTAGCAGCAATAACCGATCTAAATCTGCACCAGACACTTGTTGTCTTACATAGGCGGTGCCGAGAGCAGCGCCGTATCTGCCTGTTTATATACGTATTTCTGTATTTGAATATGCATACCTATAGCAGTTTCTTTGGCGCTTCAGTGTATGACAGCAGGGTCAGGCAAGTGCTGCTCAAGAGAGCTCAGGTCTAATGAGAGCAGACGACGACGATACCTTAGGTGACAGAAACACAAAGGAGTTTTCGGCCACTGCATAATATCCATTACAGAAGCTAAACAATGTCAAAGTTAGCGTAAGGAGGGCTATGCGTGAAGCGTTCAGTGAATTCGAAAGTAAAATTCTATGTACCGACTTGACAGAAAATCCTAGGAAGTTCTGGTCTTTCGTTAAATCAGTAAGTGGCTCGAAACAGCATATCCAGACACTCCGGGATGATGATGGCATTGAAACAGAGGATGACACGCGTAAAGCTGAAATACTAAACACCTTTTTCCAAAGCTGTTTCACAGAGGAAGACCGCACTGCAGTTTCTTCTCTAAATCCTCGCACAAACGAAAAAATGGCTGACATCGAAATAAGTGTCCAAGGAATAGAAAAGCAACTGGAATCACTCAATAGAGGAAAGTCCACTGGACCTGACGGGATACCAATTCGATTCTACACAGAGTACGCGAAAGAACTTGCCCCCCTTCTAACAGCCGTGTACCGCAAGTCTCTAGAGGAACGTAGGGTTCCAAATGATTGGAAAAGAGCACAGGTAGTCCCAGTCTTCAAGAAGGGTCGTCGAGCAGATGCGCAAAACTATAGACCTATATCTCTGACGTCGATCTGTTGTAGAATTTTAGAACATTTTTTTGCTCGAGTATCATGTCGTTTTTGGAAACCCAGAATCTACTATGTAGGAATCAACATGGATTCCGGAAACAGCGATCGTGTGAGACCCAACTCGCTTTATTTGTTCATGAGACCCAGAAAATATTAGATACAGGCTCCCAGGTAGATGCTATTTTTCTTGACTTCCGGAAGGCGTTCGATACAGTTCCGCACTGTCGCCTGATAAACAAAGTAAGAGCCTACGGAATATCAGACCAGCTGTGTGGCTGGATTGAATAGTTTTTAGCAAACAGAACACAGCATGTTGTTATCAATGGAGAGACGTCTACAGACGTTAAAGTAACCTCTGGCGTGCCACAGGGGAGTGTTATGGGACCATTGCTTTTCACAATATATATAAATGACCTAGTAGATAGTGTCGGAAGTTCCATGCGGCTTTTTGCGGATGATGCTGTAGTATACAGAGAAGTTGCAGCATTAGAAAATTGTAGCGAAATGCAGGAAGATCTGCAGCGGATAGGCACTTGGTGCAGGGAGTGGCAACTGTCCCTTAACATAGACAAATGTAATGCATTGCGAATACATAGAAAGAAGGATCCTTTATTGTATGATTATATGATAGCGGAACAAACACTGGTAGCAGTTACTTCTGTAAAATATCTGGGAGTATGCGTGCGGAACGATTTGAAGTGGAATGATCATATAAAATTAATTGTTGGTAAGGCGGGTACCAGGTTGAGATTCATTGGGAGAGTGCTTAGAAAATGTAGTCCATCAACAAAGGAGGTGGCTTACAAAACACTCGTTCGACCTATACTTGAGTATTGCTCATCAGTGTGGGATCCGTACCAGATCGGTTTGACGGAGGAGATAGAGAAGATCCAAAGAAGAGCGGCGCGTTTCGTCACAGGGTTATTTGGTAACCGTGATAGCGTTACGGAGATGTTTAATAAACTCAAGTGGCAGACTCTGCAAGAGAGGCGCTCTGCATCGCGGTGTAGATTGCTCGCCAGGTTTCGAGAGGGTGCGTTTCTGGATGAGGTATCGAATATATTGATTCCCCCTACTTATACGTCCCGAGGAGATCACGAATATAAAATTAGAGAGATTAGAGCGCGCACGGAGGCTTTCAGACAGTCGTTCTTCCCCTCGAACCATACGCGACTGGAACAGGAAAGGGAGGTAATGACAGTGGCACGTAAAGTGCCCTCCGCCACACACCGTTGGGTGGCTTGCGGAGTATAAATGTAGATGTAGACATTGCGTATGTCTGCAAGCTGATGTTAGTAATGAAGGAAGCTGAACTGCTGCAGATGTCTCCTGGATCTGAATTCCACAAATATCATAGGAAGGATGATGAACTGATTTCTTCGAAGACTGGCTTCCTCAGTCCTGCTGTACATCGAGCCGTTGCTTTCAACTGGTGAATAAAAACAACGGCTGACGTCACCGCCTGTCGCTGTTTTGCTCTGCTGCGGCACGGCCACTGCTTTATCGCAGTCCGCCGCTGTTCGCGAGCAGCCGTTGATAGCTGGGCGACCAGTTGGCCGCGCGTTACCCGCCAGCACAGCTCTGCAGCTTCGGTATCGACTACCGACTGCTGCCGAAACGCAGGAAGCGTAATGCCGAGGGACAATGGCTCATTCAGAGCGCTGTGGTAATCGACACGCGGATTGCTGAACAAAAGCAGTACCCGGAGGCTCAGACAAGAGAATCAGGGAAGAGTTGGCCAATACCTGTATTTTTGTAGCATTAACGGGTAAGATGGGCTGCAGTGATGCCTTGGGCGGGAGAACAGTGATGACAGGGCGCCATGCAATCGTGAAGACACTGGAGCATTTGAGTCGTCTTCTGGGCAGACAGTTTCTCCTCTGCTCCGATTTAGTCATGATCCTACAATCGTTGCTATACATGTATTCTGCAGAGAAAATGACCAATTGCACGTTTTAAAACAGCGAGGTAAGCAGTTATCATTCTGCTGTGTACGAGGACAAGTGGGAATTTGCAGAATGGAACAAGCAGACCCAGTCGCCAAGGACGCCCGCAGGGAACACAATGTAATACAGTGGCTCATTCGCTTGCAGGCTATCGTTTCGCTGTTTAGTCGGAAATCCATGCAGTTGTGGGAGCAGGTGTAACTGGCAGTGAGTGACTATGAGCAGCGGTTGGTGAAGTAAGCTATCCGGCCGTGGAGACCCTCATGTCAGTCACTTCGGCGGGATGAAGTGTCCTCAGCCGCCTCTGAATTGGTCACTGTCCCCCCAACACAAGGCATCGTACTCCAGGTAACCCACCCCTACCCCCTCACAGTCTGTGATCTCTGTGGCGTGAAAATCACTGTAAGTCACATTTTAACTGAGTACATTTTATATTGTGGTAAGCAAGACAAAACAATTTAGGTAGGGATCCGCACTCTATCTTAGCCGACGGGACCAGTGTCGTAGAGTTGCCGAGTGGCTCACCTCATTTAGTCCAGCGATCACCCTGCCGCAGCTATCTATGGTATTATTCTTCCACTGCTTATTCCCTTCCTATCGAAAGTTTTAGGTCTGACAAAGTGATTTTCGTTTTGTGTGTGTATGTGTGTGTGTGTGTGTGTGTGTGTGTGTGTTTGTGTTTGTGTGTGTGCGTGGTTTGAGGACGTTATTTATGTTTTTCTTTGCAGTTCACGTTTTAATAGTATGTATGCTTTCATAGCAGCTTCCAGCCAGCGATCTTCATTTACTGTCACAACGTGTGTTTCAGGCTTCAGTATAAATTCCTCAAGATGAAATGCGGAAGCTGTTTGCTTCCATGCAGTGACAGATACAAGAGGCAAATCGTGCCCCTGCAGATCACATCTCATACTGATGTTGGTCATCGGTTTCGAATGGAATGAAAGTTTAATCACTAACACCCGTTATGTGATGTTTTAGGATTTATATGACCAAACGAAACTACAGTCGTCCGGCCATAACTGGGTCCTTTGACTGCTCTGGGTTCTTTGACTGCTCTGGGAGATGGTTCATTTAAACTAAAACATAAGAAATATTAGTTCACTTTACCACATAAATGACAAAAGCGTTTTTGTAACTCAATACAATCCTTTTCCACAGGAGTGCTTGATAATTTACTACTGTCACTGACTATTAAAGCGTCACTTGATGCACTAATTAACAAAATCCCCTCCTGAAGTACAGAGTGAGTCAAAAAGAACTGTACAACTTTGAAAAGATATAGAAATTTATTGAGATGATTTACAGTATCGGTAGATGTGTCATTTTGTAGCAAATAACCTCACGTTTCACATGAAAGTGTCATTTTGGTTCCATGTGACTACCATTTGTCATACGGCAAAGATCAATTTCTTCCCACAATCGCTGCAGCTAATCGGGCGCAACTCGTACAACGGCAGCGTACGTTCGATCAGTGGTTTCAAGTTTGGGTAGCAAGGTGGCCATGCGATTGGCCCTTCACGGTCAATCCACCGATCAGGGAAGTGATTATAGAGGAAACCTCGAACTTCAATAATGAAATGGTGTGGTCTTGCTGGTAGTAAACCATCTCATCTCGGTCATCTTCATCGATCTGTGGTATTAAAAAGTTTTCAAGCATATCCAGATACATAAAACACACAACGAGCATGCTACGCACCAGTGAAAGTAGCCATTTTAACTGTGCACTACGCTGGCCCTCCTGGTGGTGGAATGCCGTACTGATGCACTACGTGACTCAATCTTGAGGTTTGCTACAAAATGACACACCTACCGATTCTTTAGTTATCTCAGTTAACCAAAGTTGTAAAGTCTTTTTTGGCTCGCCTTGCATGATGTTCAACGTTAAATGTGACTAGGGCCTCCCGTCGGGTAGACCGTTCGCCGGATGCAAGTCTTTCGATTCGACGCCACTTTTGTGACTTGCGCAACGATGCGGATGAAACGATGATGATTAGGACAACACAACACCCACTCCCTGAGCGGGGAAAATCTTCGACCCAGCCGGGAATCGAACCCGGACCTTAGGACTAACATTCTGTCGCGCTGACCACTCAGCTACCGGGGGCAGACATATTCAACTTTTACAAAAGTATATTTCCAACTGAGACCTGAGTAACACTTAAGTCCTACTCGATGATGGCGACTGCTTCAGCTGAACTCACGAACTGGAGCAGAGTACTTCCACACTCAGCTCTATAGTGACCTCTGTGCGAGGGCGATCATGTGCTGAGATCCTATCCCATTTGACGTAGAGGACTGCAACGAGGCACCGCTAATATCTGTGGTATCGATGCGCTTTGACATCTGTTGTCTGGCTCTGCGAATTTTGGACGATATCACAACGATCATTGTCATCGCAATAATAATACTACTAATAATAATGAGTGTCGATTGGAATCTGAGTGATTTGTGCAAGAGTTGTTGCTGTACATTGATTGACGCGCGCGCCTTATCACGTGCTGCAAGGCACGGCAGACGACAGCTGACAGACTGGGTCCGTCGTCTGCAGACGCGTCCTTGCCCGACAATTAAAGTGCGCTCTCGGATTACTTAACCTCAGCGCAAGACGTTAACGAGTGTGGCCCCGGAAACCCGTCCCACTCTGCCCCCCTAATACATGTTGCTGCTAGGTTGCAAGGACCTGCGAACGCTGCCCTCAGGCAAGCTGCAGGGAAGCTGTCTCTCTGTTCATTACAGAGGCAAGAGGCAGGCTCATCAGTTATACAGACATAATCACTTTAACGCAACACTGAAACAAGGTACGATCTGGACTCGCTCAAGACAATCGCAGTCTGAGCAGTGTCCCACGACATGTAGCTTAGGAATCAGCTTCTTCGTTGCCAAGAAAGTTAGAATATCTGATGGCGACAAGCTGAAGAAATTATATAATTATGAGCTCAGTAGGCAGAGATTTTATTTATTTCATTTGTAGAACAGCTAGTTCGTTTTCTACGAATATCGCTGACTTCCAGTCCTCTGACACAGCCATTTTTACGTATAATGAGAGCCGAACAGGAGACAGCTCTTCTCCCTGTTCTTTAACTTAGGGATAGTGATCCAAGGCTGGGGAGTGACGGTGACCACGGTATTAAGTCTACACACTGTAGTGTGTTGAGAAACAATGTGATGTGAATGTAGTCATTTGCACGCTTCTGATGCACAGTGTATTTCCCTACTGAATGAGATATTTTGTTGTTAAGTAATCCCAACTATTTCCGTACGTCGTATACCTTCCCTAATTTTCAGGGATTCCACAGCAGTGCCTCTTAACCCTTTGATTCTTTCGAGTACTAATTCAGCGATACTTTTCAAATACATTGAAGCGGACTAGTTTGTTTCGCTGTTAGCAATGTTGATGAGGTCTTCACGTGTAGTACAGAGCATCTTGGCCCCGTTATGGCACCTGCTGCTATGCTTGCAGCAAAGACGTGTTAAAGTACGTGTCATGCTCTCCTCTAATTTCTATTCACATGTGTTTTTTTCAGTTTCAGTTAATAAATGCCAGCAAATTGTGCTAACTTCTCCACTACAATAAATGGTAGATATTTTCTCATACTGTAATCCTAACAGACCTTCCAGTTATGTACAACTCATGCACTGCTTGGCGTACCTCTTCATCAGAACGGAACTCCTTTCCTCACATTGCGTCTTGGAGTGGTCCAAATATAAGGAAATCACTTGGTGATGAGGAATGGCGCCATTTCTCGCACGCTCTCTTCGTTTCCGGTTGGTGGAAGTGAACCCAGGTTTCGTCCCCAGTAACGATTTTTGCAAGGAAGCCACCACCTTCTCGTTCAAAGCACCGAAGTTCTTCACAAGCATCAACACGTCGTTCTCTCATTTCAGGAGTCAGCTGGCGTGGCACCCATCTTGCAGACACTTTGTGAAACTGGAGCACATCATGCACAATGTGGTGTGCTGACCCATGACTAATCTGTAAACATGCTGCAATGTCATTCAGTGTCGCTCGGCGGTTATCCCTCACTATGGCTTCAACTGCTGCAGTGTTCTGTGGAGTCACAACTCGTTGTGCCTGACTGGACGATGATCATCTTCCACTGAAGTCACACCGTTTGCGAACTTCCTACTGCTTTTGTAGAGTTGCTGCTGTGACAAACATGCATCACCGTACTGAACCTTCATTTGTCGATGAATTTCAATAGGTTTCACACCTTCACTACGCAAAAACCGAATAACAGAGCACTATTCTTCCCTGGTGTAAGTCGCAAGTGGGGCGGCCATCTTTATACTGATACTGCGACGGTATATGTGCATCTGCACTATGCTGCCACATACAGGCCATTCTGCACGCTGTTTGTAGCACGCTTACCAACTTACAGGATAACGGTGCGAAATTTCGATTTGTTATTACAAATTTAAGGTTTTCATTTGATTCACCTTTGTAAATGGATGGTGGCTTCCCAGATATTTATTTGGAGATGTTTATGTGAAAAGAATATTACGTGTCGTTTTGCACGTGTACTAGAATAAAAACACTCGCTGAGTGCTTCCGCAACGCGTCGATTATATTTGTCAGATCATATTTGAAAACGGCAACAATTTCTCATTTTATGCAAATCGATGTGTTTTACACTTTTTGTGATTGCTTCGATTTTCATTTCATTGTTTTTTCTTTTATTTTCATATACATTGGTCGTACAGCTAAACAGTTCGCCTCAGCGCTGTTGACTGCTACGCTGGGGACTCAGATTCGATTTCCTGTGCTGGTAAGGATTTCCTTTCTTGTTCGGTTGCACTCAGCCTCGAGAGGCCAACTGAGGAACTACTCGACCGATCAGTAGGGGTTCAAAAAGGCCCAGAAACCCGACAACGATCAGCAGAGCAGTGTGCTGACCTCATGCCCATTTATTCCGCATCCGATGACGCTATTGTCAGAGGGTGAAATGGCGGTCGGGCGGGCCCGAATGATCCTTTAGGGCCAGAATACGGAACTTTACCTTTCTCACCTTACATAACTAAATTTTATTGGCAATGTGATAAATTCTGTGCTTTATTTTCTTCCACAAATCGCTCTATTGCCGTCTGAATCCCCATCTTGCGTGTTCTAACTGTCGGCTCTCTCTACTAAAACGGAAACGACATTATCACGTATCTTCTGGTGACAAAACACTTTTTTCATGAATTGTTGTTGAGTTTGTAAGATATAAGGTTTACGGACTTACCGTGCTCATTATAGGGGAATATATTGCTTAAATGACGCACTGTCATCCTGAGTCACCATTAGCTTTTCCCGGAAACTGTTTCATCTTGTCTGTTGGATGTTTAGAGCGCCACAAGTCACTGCTTCGGCTTCAAAGAAACGCTTTAGCCTTAGAGTTATTTGTGGAAGCCTCTTCATCCTCGATTTTGCGACAGCTGAATTTGAGTTCGGAAGGAGCTAATCGTGCCAGCAAGAATTTCAGGTCGACAATATGTTTAAATAACCGACCTGCTCCGCGATTAATTTGTTACCGGCAATGTATCAACAGACCTCCAGTTACGATGCACTCCAGGAAATTGTTTCCTTACTGTAGCTGTCTTGCTAAATGATATATCATGGCTATATATTTCTGTGTGACAGCGAATAGCTGTTGCAGCTCACGAGAGACCACAATGTTTTTGCGTCAGCGCCTGCGACGTACAGCGTACAGTACGGGTCCTGTGTTTCTGAGTAGAAAACATATATTTCTCAAGAGATGTAGAAAGAACAATAGCTACGTTAGAATAATGATCATACGAGCCGCGAGAGTGGAAAAATGTTTATTATGATCAATCTTATGCATCAGATGTGTCTGTATTGCTATTTTTTATAACCGTTCCATTGATATTGGTTTGGGTTTTATTCCTTTTCCCGATTTCAGAAATACGAGAAATCCCTACGTTTTTCTATTGTGCAAATCAACTGAATATTTGGAAAGTGTAATCCATTACTTATTTCCGTTTCAAATACGGTTCACTCATGGAATTTATTAATAAACAACAAAACAGCCTTTCTTTTTGGTCAATAAACCATTTGCTAATGTTCCCCTCTCTCTTTAAACGCATGAAGCATCTTTGCAAATTCTGTACATCCTGTAGACTCGAATACCAAAACCTCATCGTTTTGACGATTCCTCCCATATCGGACTTCTGCCTATACCTGCACACCCTCAATCTCCTATCCCAATGAAACTTCAATAGGATCTCTCTTCCTGACCCAGAAATCCGCCACCATCCAACCAAACATCAGCCTTTAGTCCACCTGTTAAGACCCATTTTCCTGAGAATGGGTAGACGTATGAAATTTAAGTTCTCGTATGTCAGCACTAAAGTCTACAGTCCTTGGGTGGTGTAAAAAGTTTAAGCTTCTATATGAATGCAAACAAAAGATACGGCCATTGACGTCACATATTTTGATATCTTGCCAGTACCGATATCGATAACAGGCAAAAATTGTCGAAATTATCAATTCGTAGGATGGATGTAGTGTCTAAATACATAACTAAGTTTATAAGAAACCCTCGGAGCGCGAGTCATACTCGCACTTATCCATTTTTTTTAAAATAATCTATCACCTCTTCATTTAACTGTCCTTTATAGATGCAAACGCCAATATTTTTAATGGTGCTGATCATCGACAACTATCTCCACTTTTCGTAAGGAATTTCTAACGCCGTCATCTTTCTATGGACAACCGCGTCGTCAACGAACAGTAACACAGATTGCCGATAAACCGTCCAAAACAAGAACTTTATAACTGTGTGGTACTTCATTTGTTCATTTGAGTGAAATAAAACACTGCACTATAAATCCACACCAGTAAAAGTATCCTGCAGATAACGTTGCCTCTTGATCTATGTTATTCCACATAACGTACCAACATAACAAAAACAAATAAGTTAACATCTTTGCATCTCCATATTAAACGCACCTCTTTTCTATCAACGAGACTCTACAGCCAGTGCAGATAGTTTTGGGTAAGTGAACAGTGCAAACGTTGGTGAAACCCGACGCAACAGGGGCAGCGGTGCGTGACAAGGGAAGCCCTCGCCAATGGCCGGCCACAGTGTAATCCCCCGCACACGATGCAGCGAGTGGCGTCGGCGTGTGCCTGGCGCGCTCCCCTGCCACGCATTCGACGGGGTTCCTGCAGAACACAAGACACGTACACCACCTACAGCGGTAGCCACTGTCTCCCTGGAAGTTGAGGACAGGTCAACTGCTCACATCGAATAAGTTGAATAAGTTGGGGCGAGCATTTGGCTGGGGGCAATTAACCCCGCCGCAATTTGGTAGTAATTTGGTAAACTTATCATCAATGAGCGGCTTCAACTGAGTGTCGTATACTTGAAGAAACTTGTGGACGCCATTCCTCGCATAACTGAGGCCATTATCGTGGATAGAAACCATTATCATGGCTAGAGTGAAGTCTCCCGAGGGACCTGAGGGTGACTTAACTTTTTGTCCAGTGTGCTGTCAGGTACTACACTATCGTTTCGCCAGTGTTCATTTACTCCAAGGAGTGGGTGTGAAGAAGGGCCAAAGGGGGCGGGGGGAAGGGGGGGGGACAACAGATTCAGACATATGCTCTTTTGTGATGTATGACTATAGCCTCGAGCCGCGCGGAATTAGCCGAGCGGTCTAAGGTGCTGCAGTCATGGACTGTGCGGCTGGTCCCGGCGGAGATTTGAGTCCTCCCTCGGGCATGGGTGTGTGTGTTTGTCCTTAGGATAATTTAGGTTAAGTAGTGTGTAAGCTTAGGGACTGATGACCTTAGCAGTTAAGTCCTATAAGACTTCACCCACATTTGAACATTTTTGAACTATAGCCTCGACATCAACCTGCAGAATAATGAAGTGTATGTGATATCTCCTGCTTACTGGACAGATGCTCTTACCACATTTTTTAAGTCCCAAATATACTCAAGTCCTAAAACGAGGAATAGCTAAAGCCACCAAAACTCTTATCCTAAACTTAAGGAGAAGCCCCCAATAAAGCTCCACTACTTCAGGCGTTAGCCATTATGAGTAAAGATGCAAATAAAACTTGTTAGAAACAGGAACAGAGAATACAGGGAGGTATTTTTTTATTTTTTTTGTTTTTTAATCCATCTCCGTCGCACCATGACGTCCTTGCAAAGACTGGCGAACGCCTTCGGGAGGATACCCACGTTGTGGCGACGCATCAGAAGACATCGATGCAGGTCTACTCGCAAGTGTGTTCAACATCCGTTGAGGGGATCGAATCTGTAAAATGAAGGAAGGAGCTATGTCAGCTGCTCCTGGAATGGTTTATCCAGCTGCGAGGGGGTTTGCCGAAGCACTCCGGAATTCGACAAATGATTTTGGTACTTAGGATTCTCGACAACTACACGAAGTCGGTAGTTAAGGTATTGTCAGAAGTCGAGGGCTCGTTTGTCACCGCCATCAAACAGGTAGTGGGCACCGTGCCCGCTAATCCAAGTCACTGAGTGGATCTTCGCCGGTGGGAAATAGTCCGTATCCAGGAAGACAAGCACTTGCGCGGTGATGGCTCTCAGGAGTCGTGTCTGTGATGAACTCCATCTGGCAAACCAAACGGCAAACATCTTTCGCTTCGCCGCAGCAAGTTCAAATGGCTCTAAGCACTATGGAACATAACATCTGAGGCCATCAGTCCCCTAAACTTAGAACTACTTAAACCTAACTAACCTAAGGACGTCACACACATCCCGACGCAGGATTCGAACCTGCGACCGTAGAACCAGCACGGTTCCGGACTGAAGCGCCTAGAACCGCTCGGCCACAGCGGCAGGCGCGCAGACAAGTGGATGGCCATCGATGTCTCGCACGCCACACGTGGTACATAATGGCGATGCCACTAGATGTATCCAGTGAGACGCGACTACCATCAAGCCATTTGGACACAGTCGTTATGGCAAGTGCACGGGCCGGCCGCGGTGGTCTAGCGGTTCTGGCGCTGCAGTCCGGAACCGCGGGACTGCTACGGTCGCAGGTTCGAATCCTGCCTCGGGCATGGGTGTGTGTGATGTCCTTAGGTTAGTTAGGTTTAAGTAGTTCTAAGTTCTAGGGGACTTATGACCTAAGATGTTGAGTCCCATAGTGTTCAGAGCCATTTTTGAAGTGCACGGACTACCCTAGCACACCTCCCGTCAGATCCATGTCCGAAAAGAACAGGCAGCAGAGGTATAATTAGGGCGAGGCTGATCAAAGAAACCTTCAGTGGAGATGCACGTCACGCTCCAACTCTTATAGGAATCTGTGAAACGTCGCGAGTAATGACAATGGGCAGGGCACCACGTCAGTAGTATACGGGTAAGTTGAGAATTTGGGTTTGACGGGAAGCGAGCTAGGGTAGTCGGCGCAGTTGCGATGACCATTGTGTGCCGAATAAGCAGGAGACCCTGGTTCGAATCTCGGTGCGGCACAAACTTTCAACTTCTCCATTGAGGAAAATCAATGCCCACTAGCAGCTAAATGTCATTAATTCCTTTGTGTAGAGAGTAATAAAGGACATACGCCGCAAGGGACTCGGAGAATGGTGCTCGGGCGCAACGCCCGCCCCTCGGCCGTGCAGCCAGAGACCCACTGCAGCGCTCTGGCCGATCCATAGTGCGTCGGCGGCCGCGGCGGCCTAGGCGCCGGCTGCCCCGGTATTGACGGATTGGAGAGGGCGGCGCGCGCCACGGCACGGTCAAGTGCCGCCGCGCTACTTCCGTTCTCCGCTGCGCTGCTGCTTGTCGTTTGTCTGGCTGCACCTGCACCCGCCACTCCTAAGGTATCCGCCTGCCCAAGTCAGCCGAGCGACGAGCTTTTTCAAGGAGTCACTTTATATGGAAGACACCCATCCGCCACAGTGCGTGCGGTGTTCAAAGATGGTTCAAATGGCTCTGAGCACTATGGGACTTAACAACTGAGGTCCTCAGTCTCCTAGAACTTAGAACTACTTAAACCTAACTAACCTAAGGACAACACACACATCCATGTCCTAGGCAGGATTCGAAGCTGCGACCGTAGCGGTCGCGAGCTTCCAGACTGAAGCGCCTAGAACCGCTCGACGCGTGCGGAGTGTCCAGCTTCGTCCACGTCAGGCATGTCAGACTCGAGGGCCATACCGAGTCGTAGGTTCCTGTGGATCAATAACTCGTATTTTCAACGAAATGCAGGTTCACGGCAAAACTGTCATTTTTCTTGGAATTTTTGAAGTTCGTCAGCAATTTTCCATTTGATCTCTCACTTCTGCTCGGCGTGATTGGTGTGCTTTCGAATGTTCAGCAGAGTTCTTGATTCTATTTCGACGACAGACCGACCTGTCGTCTGCAGGTGCTGCAAGCTCCATTCTTAGTTCGAGTCCACGGCAGGGAATAGGCATACTAAAAAAGGTAGTAGCACTTTAGTTTCGACAGGATCATACTGAGTGCAAAGAGACGAAATATTTATGAACCGTAGAATACTGGAATATTTGAAAGAAAATTAATATTTTCTTCTTTCCTTTCACACTAACAGCACAACTAATCGTCGTAATGTGAATAACCTCATTTTTCTGGTTTAATGGAAGCGAAACGTTTACTGTTAACGCACATCAGACAAATCAACTCAGACAAATCAGTTTTTTGGCTTTGGAGCTGCTTGCGGTTTTATTAACGACATCAAACAGTCAACTTCAAACCTAGAGTAGCAATGTGTCTTCTGCCTCATGTACAGAAGTAGCGACGACGTCAATGCAGGATTAATGCATTTATTAGTCAACTAATACTGAAAGGGTAGTTCTACTAGTCCTACATAACAATATCAGACAAAGTATAACCACCTGGAGACATCACGTGATACAACTGCTTCTGGTCTAGGCAACGGTTTCAGTCCGGAAGGATAGGAACTATACCAAACGGCGGGGGAGGGGGGGGGGGGGCGTTGACGACAACGTTTCCACCCACTTGCAGACTATTTTCGTGGGATGAATATGGGGTGATTTTGCAAACCATAAGAGAGGCGACAGGGTTGCGAAGTGTTTGTCAAATCAATAACATATGCATCCACCCACGAAAACGATTACTGACATCTTAGAAAATAGAAGTGTAAACACAATACTCACCATAAAGTTGTACAAAAGAGGGCAACACTTGGTCATCAAGAACGTTGCTCTATCGGTTTCATAAGACACTTGTAAAATAATCCTAATGACGTTGGTTTGCTCCTTCGAAACGCGTCAATGTTAGCGCTTTTTGCATAGTGAAAGATGGCTGGACTTATATTTTAACACTGGTGCTGAAATAATGATCCTAACGAGGGCTTGCTCGCGAAAGGTAAAGGTCCCAGATTCGAGCCCCGATCCGGCACACAGTTTCAAACTGCTAGTAAGTTCTAAATAACAGACACTCTACCCCAAAGAGAAAATTCATTCTGGACCCTGGCTCATGTTCACAGTTACCTGAATAAGTGGGCCCAAGTTATAGAAGAAGAAACATTCCCCAGACATGACAGAACCGTACCGTCCTGAGATACACTCAGCATACATTGCACCTGCAATGCCTCTGCAGGCCATCGGCTTGCTCGGCGCATGGAATCATGTGAAAGGAGGCGGCACACAACTCGTCGAGTCACATTCCAGTCAGCCACTGTCCAGTATCTGCAATTTTTGGACCACTGAAGACGTGCAGCTTCAGGTGCCGCAGTGGGCAATGGCCTTTTCCAAGCACACCGTTTCTAAACGCTCATCACATCCATTTCTCTTGACAATGTTCGCTCGGAAGCTGGTTGAGATGGATGGGCATTCAATGACAGCGGAAGTTCCTACCAGTTTCCAAGCCGACTGTCGATGACACGGGGTGAAGCTCGCCCCCGTTCTCTGTCAGTTTTGTCGTTTGTACGACCATTCTTCTTACAGTATGTTATATGGCTGCGAGTGGTACACCATTCCTTGTAGACAGGTTGCACAGTTTGCGTTGGTACACCAAGAGATCGACCAACTTCAATCACTTCATTTCATTTATAATACGTCTCCATGGCTATCCATATTCGTGATCTGATTTCATACAACCAGTTGACACATACACACCGCTTTACTGCTGTCAGTTACCTCAGCACTCGATGGTCACATGAGTGCCTGGTAACCAGTACACCACCTTGAACGCACCAAAGCGACCAGGATACTCTTTCAAGGTGGTGGCTAATACTTTGTCCGGTGAGTTTATTTGAAGCACCGAGCGAGTGAAAAAAAAAGAAAAAACCACTGCTACGATCGCAAGGATGGGACGCAAAAGTGTTTGCTGCTAGCGGTGAGTTTCACACCGAAGATTCACATCGATTCAATCCTAAGCTCTCTAAGACGCGTGGCAGACGATTATTTTCATTATACAGTGTATCACAAATTAATACCGTTTCACTCACCGGTAAAGTGTGGGGAGAACGGCAACTTATTTACTTCTATGCAAGCTGTTACTAAGCTAATTTTACCTTTGAGACCGTTATAGAAGTGGTATGCACAAGGTGAAGGATAATTATGTAATCTAGCGTGGAAGTCGGTTCTTCGAATTTTAGATGTAATTTTTTGCCGGATGAGAGAAAGTAACAAGTCAGTTGAACACTCGAAAGCGCATGCACTGGTGATCAAAAGTTGAGAACAAAAGTAGCTTTCGCAAGATGTGTCACTGCTGAATAACTCAGCTCGATGAAACTTGGACCACAAACAGAAAGGACTGCTACAGTATAGCCCAGAAAGTAACGCAAAGAAACACGCAATGAGACAAACAGAAATAACACTTTTATTTAAAGACAGTAATAATAGTGACGTCAGAGCTATTCATGAAGGTCCCCTGGGCATTAAATAAGTTGGGACATGGTTCATAATAGTGTGTGTGATCACCACGGATGGCAATGGATGCCTTACAACGTGCTACAACGCTTGCCACGAAATTGGTAACGAACTCATGTTGTAAGGCATCCTATTCTTCCACCAGAGCGGCTGACCAATGCTAGATGGTCGATAGTACGTTTGGACGTGTTGCAATACGTCTCCCCAACGCATCCCACACGTGCCCGATGGGACTGAAGACGGGAGAATGACCAGGACACTCAACTCGCCGAGTATCCTACAGCACCTCCACCTTTGCTGTCCGATGCAGTTGCGCTTTGTCACCATAAAAATGAAGTAAGATCCAAATGCACATGGGTGAGGACTACAGCGCCAAAATAACGTTGACCGATGACTGTTCAAAGACTTGGAGGTCAGTA
Source organism: Schistocerca serialis cubense (assembly GCF_023864345.2). NCBI lineage: Eukaryota > Metazoa > Arthropoda > Insecta > Orthoptera > Acrididae > Schistocerca > Schistocerca serialis. The sequence goes on from NC_064639.1 coordinate 464,749,706, forward strand.
CGCCCATACAACATTACGCCTCCCCACATCATAACACAAGTGCCACCATTGTTCGACAATGCTGCACGTACTCTCACAAAGCGAGAGGTGCACCCTTTTATTGAACATGATCGTTTCATGATCCTGCTTTTACGGTGTGGGAGGCATAATGGTGCACAGCCGTACTGACTTTCAAATCTTGGAACACGTTACACTCACTAGTCTACGTTATTGTGGCACTGAACAGCTTTCCAACATGCGTCTTTTTAGAGGTTAATTCGGCCCTTGCTTCATTTTTGTGGATGGCAATGCACTACCGTATCGAACAACGCAGGTGTGGGAGCTCCTGCAATCGGAGGATATTCGGGGAACTGACTGGCCTGGTCGTCCTCCTAACTTGGATCCCATTGAGCATGTGTGGTACGCGTAGGGAGACGTATTGGAGTGCGTCCACTTGCACCAAAACCATTCAGCGGTTGTCAACCAATCTGGTGGAAGAATGGAACACCCCACCACAATAAATCCTTACCGACCTAATGGGCAGCATGTGAGAACGTTGCACTGCCATCCGTGATGACCGCACACCCTATCAACAACGATGTCCCGCGTTTTATAAAGTCCATGGGGACCATCATGAGTCACGATGACTTCAATGTTACTATTGTCATTCAATAACAGTGTCATATATGGGCGTCTCATTGTGTATTTGTTTCAGTTACCCTCTTTACTGTACTGTAGCAGTTCTTGCTATCTACGGTCCAAGTTTTATCGAGTTATGTTACTTAGCAGTGACACATCGTGTGAAACTTTCATCCTTCCTTAAATTTTGTGCATCAGTGTTTTTGTCTTTCATGAAGTGTTTTCTATTCCACATTATGTGGTATTTCATTTACTGTTTCCCGCCAGTAAAACGGATCCGTCTTCTTTCCGATTACCTGTATATCCGATATGCTATCATAATTCTACGGGATGTAGTTACCACGCACGCACTTGGGTATTATTCACATATATGTGATGTGTTCTGAAAGAAATTCCTTTGTCAAAATACAGTCTCTCAGTACCGTTTCAACAAATCGGAGCTACTCACGGGCTGTATCTACGATGGGCTATGTAATCTTTGTGTTCTCACACAGTTTTACTCCTAGGTGTTTGAATAAAATCACTGACTACATTTAAAATTGATTTCTATTGTTCTCAGATGTCACTATATTTTCATATTTTGTGAAGCGCACAACTTAACATATCTCTAGGTGCGACAGGAGACGCAAATTTTTCCATCAGGCTGATGTGTATAAAAATCGCAGTGGACATTACCTCCATTTCTTCGGATAACACTTGTTCATAGGCATCCCTCTCATTTGTACGAAGTCTGAAACTGTAACTAATATTATCGGTCGATTAATTATCATAAAACGAGAACAATGACTGTCGTATCACGTTCCCCTGGAGGACATCTAAAATCAGTTGTGTATCAGAAAATTTCTCTCCATCCAGAGTAATATTAACGGAAAAACTATTTGTGAGCGTTCACTGCTAATAATCTCGAGCCCCAAATCATTTTGTAGGAGTTCTCCCGGATTTTCATAGGTCTCCATACAGATGTGGTCCTCCGCGCTCCGTACAACGGCTTTTCAGAAATGCTAAATTATTTCGAAGCTCTCGATCTAATCGCTCGCTCCGTACGCCATTCATTATTCTGTAGCAATAATCCACTAAATTACTGCTGCAATGGTTAAAATTTTACAAAAGAGAAAAGTCGATTATTTGGTTGAGCGTATTCAACAGCTGAGCGCCTGGGTCGATATGCTGACTCGTGGGAAAAGATACAGATTAAAGAATTTCCATAAATAGAGCCTTGAACAATAATATTCTTAGTAAAAATTTCAAAGGACTGGAAAAAGTACAGTATTATGAATGAATTCGGTGAAGTACATTTCCGAAGAAAGGAAAATTTGCGGCAATTTGACTAACACCAGCAAAGAAATTTTCAATGTTTAATACAAAAATATATTAGTATCATTTATATAGAGGTAACGCAGATGATTCTGCGGTTGCACGTTTGGAATACAGTACTACATTTGAGTGAACTTATGCTATTGAGGAACTGAAAGAATAAAAATAAAAGGAAGAAATAGAACTAAGAAGCGGTGCACTGTAACATTTTATAATTTTAGGAACGAAATGAGCGATTAAATGCCAAGCGAAGAGCTAGAGCGAAGAACTGTAAAGGGAAAATAATGCTGGAAAGTCATCACCAGTATGTGGGACACATTGATGCAAGGTATTCCGTGAAATCCAGGTCGAAAAGAGCGGATAATGGAGAGGCCATTGGAAGGGGGAATATTGTAAAAGGAAAAATACGGAAAGGGAAGTTAGAGATTAACACATCGTTCACGACATAACGATTAGAGATGCAGCATGGGTCCGATGGACAAGGATGTAGAAGGAGCTGCCCCTACACTCGCTACCGAAATCACAAAAATATAGATTCGAATAGTCGGAAGAACATCTTAACGTCAGTGCTTCCTAAAACCTTCTCATCCAGATTCCTAAACACTGCTCAGTTGGACGGGCTTTGGGACCAGGCACACGGATTATTCATGTCGAGATCAACAGTACCGATCCAGCACTTATTCCGTGTTGACTTGCGCGTTTACAGAGCACTGAAGAACGGGAATACAGTTTAGTATTTTTGAAAGCTTTGGAATCATCGAATTATGTGGTAGACATTTTTCATTGTAACTATAAAGTTGAATCGTGTCTGCGTGGATAGGAATCCTTACTCGCAAGGCAATTGCATTAGATAATTGTTACATGTGACCAGTGCCAGTTATCCTTGAGCAGGTACTCAAGAGTAGTTGTTCATACGTAAGTAATAGGCGGCACAAGATTTTTAATTCTGTAGGCAGTGACTGACAATTCGGATTATAAATATTACGTAATTTTGACAAATATGTGATTCACAGACACTTCTATTGGCTCACTCTAACGTAAAAGAGGAAGCGAACTACAACGCATGACCATTGACCATCAAATCTTAATTGCGTGCGTAATGAGAGTCTGAAACGAAGAGGAATAAAGACGGAGTCGTAGGGTACATGTGCGTGTGCGAACAAGTCGCGGAAGAAGCATAAAGTATGTTGCGCAAAAATTACGAAACTTCTTTCTGAAGGAAATAACTAAGTTGTATCGAGTGACAAAGAGATTATGTACACGATGATACAGATTTACCGTGGATACCCTAAATCTTTTAAGGCAAATTCTTGACTGGTTACTACGATCGAATACAGCCGCTACCCTCACCTGAATCCGAGCAAGCGCTCCATCACTCATGACCTAGTTATCGATAACATCTTAAATTCCAACTTTTCATCTTCCTTTTCCTTTGTAGGTGCAAGCAGCGATTTCGGACAGGCAAAGGGAACTTAAAACAAGTCAGCCGCCAGTTACCAACCGATTGCGCTTCTGACATGGGCTCTTGTTCAAATACCATTGCATGGCAGACTCTGTCAGTGACGGCATGGCATGAACTGCTTTGAAGTGAAACTGCAGCGCACAGCACGCACTAGAGCTAGTTGTGTCCTTCGCATCGTATCACCAGTCTGAAATTGTCTCCTCTGCGAGCGATAGGCGCTTTGGCTGAAAGCGCATGAAAATTTTATTAGCAAAATGCCTATAGCGTTTGTATTGTTACAGCTACTCAAAAGAAATGACAGCGTGTTACGCAGCGCTTCCTAAGCAGAGACAGTTCCAGCCGCTGTTGCCTAGTTCTTATTGTGCATGTTGTAAACAAATTTGTTGCATAAATCGCACTCCAGCACTACATGAGAAGCATTTCGTTGGCAAATATTTTCTAGATTGATCTTTGTGTTGATGAATAAGCACACTACATTACTCCTCACCTCTGTTCCAGGACCTTCTGCACCCCTGCTCCAAAAGAAGCCGAGCTTTCGCGCGGAAACCACGAGTGGGATCGCATTCTTGTGTTTTTGGAATTGCTGCACTATAATATTGCCGTACAACATGCAAAAGAGGGCTGAAAGCGTAGCGAAATGAGAGAAAGACTTACCCCAACTAGCGCCGGTGCGGCCGAGGAATTGGTGCGTCTCGGGGTTCCATAAGAAGATCGAAAAGGCTTCCCATTTTCCGAGCTTGGGTGGCGGTGCGTAGAATTGCTCGACTTGCTTCTCTGCCATGTCTGTCCCCTGTGTGTGTTTCCTGACAAGAACTGTTCAGCACCCTCTCGGACAGCCGGCCAGGTGCAAGAGGGTTGCCGGGAGCGCGGGGATATTATATCAGGCCCGCTCGGCGCCGAATACGCGTGCGCAATGTCCGCTTAGGGCGCCGCCGCGCCGGTGCTGCCATCGGGCGGTCGCGGGCGCGAACCATTCGCGGACGAGAGTGGACGTCGCGCACCGCTCGTAAGACGCATCCACTCCTTCCTTAAGCTGCTTCAGGAGCTCACGCCAAGAAATGTATCAACAAACATCCGAACATTTAACGATCCATTTACAATGAAGATTTTCGCTTTGTTCTGCTGATGGACCGCACGAGTAATTCATTCATACATTGGTTTAATCCGTCAGTCATTAGACTCACGGACTTAAGCCAAACAGTTTCCCATACTGGTATAATCTCTGATAGTTAACAAAAAATGGTTCAAATGGCTCTGAGCACTATGGGACTTAACAGCTATGGTCATCAGTCCCCTAGAACTTAGAACTACTTAAACCTAACTAACCTAAGGACATCACACAACACCCAGTCATCACGAGGCAGAGAAAATCCCTGACCCCGCCGGGAATCGAACCCGGGCGTGGGAAGCGAGAACGCTACCGCACGACCACGAGCTGCGGACGATAGTTAACAACGAAACTATCAATCTTAGATAAGAATCTTAGGATAAACTACTTTATCTTTTACCAACCTACACGTAACTATCAAATTTCAGGACAGGGAGAAAGAATTACACATCATCAAGCAAACTGCAGTCGCTAATGACTTCCCTAGCTCAATGATAGGTAAAACGGACAAACAAGTAACAAACACGAAAGAAATTTCTGGATCTTTAGAAGGGACCAATAATACAATCAAATATTTGCGCAGCATATATTATGAATGTAACAATTCTCAAAAAATAAGAAACCTACTTAGGTCAAATACAGTGAAAGTAGCTTTCTCCACAAACAACAGACTATAACAGAAATTAGTCCACACCTTACATAATAAAAAAAGATAAATTCTCTAAACTCATGAATGTACAAAATCACATGGTCACTCTACTACATAGGACAAACTGGCAGGAACTTCCAAATTAGATGCACTGAACACATCAACTGTTACACACATCACCAATTTACAAGATCAGCAATGGCAACACACATGAAAACACTGGACACACATTCAAAAACCTATAAAAAGTTTTGCGACAACCAACCACTTCCAAAAATCACATACAGTGGATTTAATGGAGGAGATGGAAATTTTTGTACACCACATAAAGCAAGCAGAAGAAATTCTCAATGACAAACTAGAAAGCGAATCTGTTAATTTTTTCAAATGTTTCTTCTGCAGGTGGTAACTGTAGTAATTTCCGTAAATATGCGCATTACCCCATAGACTCTACTCAACATCTACATCAAAACAAACATAATCGATAGTTGAATTGTCAATAATGATGTAATAAATTTTATAACTGACTACGTTATTCATATAATGTAATCCTCAGAAAATGTAATACCTCTCTCTGTGAAACAATATTGTGGTAATATCTCTACAGCATGTTTTGACTATAAATGCAGACAGTGGAAGTGGCGATTTGCGTGTGTGTGGTGCTCTGTGTAATGGTGGAGGTACAATACTTGTAAGTAAAGAAATAAAAATACTATATCTAACATTAGCACATAAAAAACGTTACAAGATTCATTTGTCCGATTTTCCGATTACAGTATAACCTCAAAAAGACAACTACAGTGCAAGAGAGGGAGAAAATCACACATGCAGACATCACAAAAAATATTTATTTAGATGTAGACATGAGTGCACTTGAAAATATGAACAAGTTTTCGAAACGTGTGGTGCTAAGCACGAAAAAATAAGTAACTGGTGCAGCTTTTCATGATTTGAATCATATCAGATTCAACTTATTAGCTCACATACTATCATAGCTGAGACTAGTTTTCCACAGAATGGCGACTGGTAACCTTATTTAAAAACTCTTCAATATGAATGACACAGAAAAATTATGTGGGTCCAATACGAATTACATATTTTCATCAAAACTTATACATCCAAAATCCATATCCTACCTAGTCTTACTCTTGTCAAATTCTACCAACCCCTTCAGATAACTCAGCGACACGTTCTTAGTCACCTTGTCCCTCCAGCACACATTCTTTGCTAGCTGATCAAACCCTTATTCCTTCTCAAACTCTTAATACACTCCCAGGTATCTTACAAAACTCATAAACTTGAGCAACAAAATCCGTGTTGAATGTGAGCCGCTGACGACACACATCTTCACAAACTACGCATCGTCTCCCAAAGGAACTGCAGCTCGCTAATCCAGAAATCTGTGTAGATATCTAGCCGCTGAATCAGCTGCTGTCAGCTCCATAATCACGGTTTGATTACAAAAATTCTCATTTTATACTACGCAAAATCCAATCCGCGTAACACCTGTTTCACATCCATCGCTGCAATACTCTCACTGGACTCACTCCTTCGATCCGCTTTACTTTCTTCCTTCACAACCACCTAGGCACATATTAATGTTTACTATGAACACTTAATCATTCACTAGAATTCAAAATTACACAACTCTCTCATAACTACAGACGAAAGCACGAAAGCACTGCTGTATTTTACAATAAGATTGAGCTATGTAATAGTGTATTTCTTATTGTAACATTTTTTCGTAAATTAAGAGTTAAAGAAAATCTGATACATTCCAAATTTCGATAATTTGTTGCGCTTATTCAGCTCTTCGTGTAATCTTGTAATTTTATTCCTCTACCTGTTCCTTCAACTTATAGTGAAATTTTCCTGTTCCTTCCTCTGATTAGGGAAGCCCATTCTTTCTCGCGCCTCTTGATTCACCTACTTTATCTGTACGGCTAAATTTTAAAAATATTTTGTAGTTCTACGTTCCCTTATTTTTCATTTTTTGATTTTTCTGTGTAGCAAAAATCACATCTAAGCAATGGTATACCCCAAACGTATATTGTTTTAACTTTCATATCAGTATTTGAGACCACGAGAGATCATTTATCAAAGAAAGATTTCTTCTAATATGCGGGCTGCTTTAAATGATACTCTTGTTCCAGTCATCTAGTATCATCTCACTTCTTAGGCAGCAGAATTATGTCACTTTTCTGACGATGTGTTCTTCGGGCCAGAACAGCTACTACCGTGCAGAAATGACTGATAAACTCTTGCAGAAAACAGCAAGTTAAATTGTGTCGTATCCCGCCTTATGTTGAAGCTAAACAACTCTGATGGCGCCTTTTTAGGTAGAATCTTAATCTGAAATTAGGTCAAAATGTGAGTTCTTGTATATCGTCTCTTAACCCTCGCAATACCAAAAAGAGTGGGGTTAGGGGGTGGTACTTTATGTCCACCTGTTGAAAATATTTTGATGTTGTCAGTTATTTTATGTTTTAAAAGTTTGAAAAATACTGTTTTTTTTATTCCACTTCCATATTCCATATACGCTTTAAATTTTTCAGTTAAATTTAACCCAAAAATTTAAGTCTGCGTAGTAATTGTCACTTTCACCAAAGGAATGTCGTACACAATATTTCTAGGTTCAGGGCCTTACTTGCACATCAGTATCTCTTTATAAAGTGTGTTGCGAGTAAATGTCAACAAATGTCAACAACAACGAACTAAATACGCATTTTTAAAACATGTTTGTGGTGATCGTGAAATCACTTGAACACGTTACAGGATGTGCTCTGATACTACTAGGAGTGTGGTAAGGCGCTTTTTGTCAGTCTCTGGACCCTACTTACACATAAGCAGCTCTTTAAAAGCTATGTTTTTAACGTAATTCAACAGCAATTAATGAATTTTGTTTTTTAATTTTTTTTTCGTGTGCGCGTTATGGAAAATGTCTTGGTATTGTTAGGGTTAAACATTGAAACTACGGTAAGAATTAAGCCGATCTCGGTCTGAATTCAAAGCTTTGCGGGGCGTTTAGGAAGTGACTTGCATTTGATGTGTCACGAAGGGCACAGAGATAACTGAGAACAGAGAAATATCTATGCAAAGTCTTCATAACAAGAAAAGCCGCTAACAAAAGAGAAAGCAAGAGGTGCAATGTCTAAATAACTATTGTGTTTTCTTATTCTTTCCTTAGCTTACGTTTCATGGCCTACCGGCAGATTGACTTCAATGGTCTTAGCTTTACTGTATGTGATTTATATGTGCGAAAAAGTTTTTCAGAGACCTCTACCAGTCATAAAATTGTTAGCTACTCATATTATTTAATGAAGTGACATTTCGAGGTATAAATCTTATCCTCAGGCCAAAATGACAAAACAAACACATTTTACAAAAGTTGTTTTGTACGGTCTTGGCATGTGCTGCGATTATCTTTGTTCATTTGATAAGACTGTTCTCTTGTGGTGTGTCAGTTACCTCCATTGCTATGGCTCCTTAAATGTCGTTACAATGTTCATAAACATGTAAAGGATACTTAAAATCACATCACAGTCAACTCTATTGCACAGTACAGCGCAGATCTGGAAACCGTGTAAGTTAGGGGTATAGAATTCTGGCAGGACAACCAATTATGTTGGTCTGCCTCTAATCTGGCCTTCACCTCTAAGGGATGTGAAGTTTCACCGGAACTAGCATGTGGGTCGGATCATGTTTTATGTTGTGTTACGCGAGGAGCAAATGAGTAGGCGTACACCACTTACGTGTGCCGGCTATTCGGTATTTAGTAAGACACACATGTCAGATTTATTGAAAGAATAGGGAGTATTGAGAAACCAGTTGTGCACGGATGTGAAAAGCTTCACAAGAGCTGGGTTGTCATAACATAGAATGATACTTAAGGCAATGACTGACAAAAGCAATTCTTAATAAAGTTTAAGATATAAGACTGCTGCAAATTAAACGTTATATTTTCGTTGTATGTCACGTTATGACCAATATAATCTCGTACCTGCTGAGCAAAATTACTTTCGATCCGTTTCTTTTCCAATTTTCGAACTTATTTAGTGAAATTATTTCAGTAATGGATGGCGAGGTTATTCGAGAGTCGAAAATAGTAGAAGTACAACATGATGCTTCATATACAAGCTCCAGTGCCAACAGAGTCCTATTATAAGGAATGATTGCAAATTCTAAACGCTACAGAGTTCTGTGCTGTTAATATAATTGTACACAACGAAATTCTGTTCAGCAATCTTCCTAAGGAATACTGAACACCGATATTAAATTCTTATCAAAATCTGTGTAACAGTTTGTTAAAAATGCTGTCGTGCTGTGGGTAGTGCTCATCCAGGATCTTCTTTTTTTAGGAGGAGCTGGCTTATCTCAGAAGTTTTCTACAAACGCGATGTCAATATCGACTACAGTAGGAATTCAGATCGAGTTTGTGACAAGGAGGAATATGAATATTGTGTAAATTGAAGAGGAAGTGAGGAGAAAGGAAAGGGAAGGAACTAATGATATCAGCTGCACCGGGATTTCGTGTGAATTGCCCAGACCAGAGGATAACTAACACCTACAGTTGCTGCTATTTGTCGCACACTGGTTCCAGGATTGTCCACTGCACCTGGAACACGCTCCTCCATTTTAGGCGGTCGAACTGAACGACGCTTTCCACTGTCTACTTTGGTGGGTGTTACCGAACTTGTTTCTGCAAGACGCTGGAACAATCGGCTGTACAGCTTAACAGATAGTACCTGGAAATCGTTCAGTGTACGGATTGCGGACTCTCAGATTAACTCCATCAGGTAAATCATAGCACTAAATCATGTCTACCATTTCGCTCGTGATGTACAAGGTCTCCATTGCTAGGCTGTGTCACAGTATCTGCAAGAGAGAAAACATTTTGTATCACACCACAAACATCACAGTAACATGTTCTTTAAACGTGACCTGTAAATAGGCAAAACATCACGGTACTCACTCGGAACATGGAGAAATGTACGCTAACGTAATCAGATGTAACAAAACTAGAGTACAATCACACAACGTAAACGGCACAACTCACTGCAGACCACTGAGTCAACTAATGTTTACGTCGATACTGCACGGTAGTATCCCAGCACGCTTTTGATCCTGGTGTGACACGGAGTGTCAGTGCGGCAACGGTGCTCATATTCGCAACCACATGTTCGTGATGCCTTCCTACCTCGCAGTATTCAATTCCAGGGGTTGTAATTAAGGTTAATTATCGGGTATTCTTCTGTGGTAGGACAAGTAATGCATTGCCACGGATGATATCACAAGAGCATCTCCCGTGAACACGTGTTCACATTTCATATGTCAGAAAGCATGCCTTACAGGACGCATGTACGTAAGATATTTTTGCCTTGTTTTGATGCATACTATCGTATCCTGAAATATAAGATAGTTCTTTTAAAACACAGAAAAGATGTATATATGGCTTACCAGCTTACGTTTAGAATACTACTATATAATCTGAATTTCCAATAACAATAAACAAGGCTCAAGGCCAGAAAAAAATAGATGGACAGAGGGACAAGAGAAAATGAACACAGAAAGCGGAAAGGGGGAGATGGAAAGACGGAGGGGGCAGAGTGAGATGGAGAGAGAGAGGGGGGAGGAGAAGACGGACATAGAAATAGGGATAAGTTGATGAACAGAGAAAGGGAGAGAGAGAGAGAGAGAGAGAGAGAGAGAGAGAGAGAGAGAGTAGCAGGAGGAGATGTACAGAAAGGGGGGGGGGGTGAAGAGGCATTGGAAAAGGGGGGAGGAGGTGATGGAGAGAGAAAGGAGGAGGAAAGAGGAGTTGGACATAGAGAAGGGGAGGAGGGAGGAGATGGGCGAGACGGGAGGGGAGGAGATAATTAGGACTTATATCAAATTCCCATATATTTTAGAAACGTGTGCTTTCTCTTTTTTTTCTTTTCTATTTAACCTGATCGCCTCACAGCAACGCGTGGCCAGAAAGAACTAGTCTATATAAATAAAATTTATGGAAGTGTACATAATTTCTCTTCCTGGAAATGTGTTTTGTTTGAGACGAGTCTTCTATTACACACAGTACTGATAAAATCTTCACGATGTATCCCTGATTGATGAAAATCAATGCAGAGCAGGTGAGGAAATAGGGCATAAAATAAACCCTTAAAATCTCAAATTTCTGAAACAGACCAAGTCCGAAATGTTCTGTTTCACATTACGTAATACGCCAGTCATACGTAGTGGAAAAAATCAAGGAGATATGGTATACTGTAATGTTATAAAACTGTCAGCAAGTGTATATTTAATTATTTTTACAGCTTCGTGTTTACGAATGTGTAAATAAATCAGCTGGACGCTGTTTCACAATGTGTCGTATTACCACTCACGTTCCAAATGCGGGCACGTCAGCTGCTCTCGGCTTAACACTTGACATGTATTAAATTAAAAGTGACAAACGTTATCACATAGCAGCTTTACGTTGCTGCTCGTATGCGAGACTGAAAGTTCAAAGCACAGGAAGAAATCACTCGAATATAAACACTTCCCTCAAATGTGTCCTAAGGCTGCCAAAACAGTCTCGTCCCAATGTTTCGGATGGTGAAACTCATTATCGACAACCGTGATCGAAATTTTTTACGTGTCTGCCTGTTTGTAGCCGATGTGCCGGGTATTGTTGTCGGGGGACAGTCAGACTGGGTCTCGTGGAAGCCCATATGAATGATCCCCTTAGCATAATACTGCCCCTCCTCCCCCCGCCGGCCGCCGGGCAGCATTCGTGGAGAGGTGTCAGTTTCGAGCAGCCGTTCATCTAGATGGCAGTGTACCCTGACACGAGCATCGATCTCGTGTAAGAAGAAACGTGAATCATTCGACCAGGCGATCAACGGCCCAACTTCGATAATCTCTTCCCCGCTGCACACATCATTTACGACGTTTTTTGGGTCAACATGGGAACATATAGGGATCGTTTCCTGTGGAATGCGCTGGACATTGTGCTCCCATACACTTGTGCTCGCACCATCATTGTACTCTCTCGCCATATCTGCCACAGATCACCTATCCTGCTTTACAGAGCAGGCAAGCCTCCTGCCTCCACGCTCCATGATGAGACAAGGACCTCCAATACCTTGTCGCCCAGTAGTAGTTTCACCGTCCTTCAACCATTTTCCACAGTTCTCACAACAGCACGCCAACAACCGACCAGTCATTGCCGAGACACTCGTTGTCGAGCGTCGGATGGTAAAAGTCTGCCCTTTTCGTCATTCCATGTCAAATCTCCAAATTTCGGAACAATTTTCCTGCTCGACCATCAAGGATTTCGATGAAATTTTATGTGAATATTCGCATTTGTGCCCAATGAGCAAACGAAATTGCAGGCTTTGCAACGTTGATGATGAAATCCCTCTGTGGCTGGAACAGCGTGACCCCTATGGCGGTGGGGTTGCTGGTTCATGTTCTTGAACCGATAACGGCAATGTCATCATGGACGAACCGAGTAGAGTGAGACATGACCTGTCAGTTTAGAAATAAATACCACATGCAACAAAACACGGACAACAGCTTGTTGCGACGTAGCCTGCTGTCGTGGCACATTCCCTCAAATTTGTCCGTCTTTTTCAGGTACCGCTAGCGCACGTTTGAAAATCGAACATAATTTTCTGGGTGGTTGAAAACACTCTCTTCCCAACTGTGGCCGGCCGGAGTGGCCGAGCGGTTCTAGGCGGTACAGTTTGGAACCGCACGACCGCTACGGTCGCAGGTTCGAATCCTGCCTCGGGCATGGATGTGTGTGATGTCCTTAGGTTAGTTAGGTTTAAGTAGTTCTAAGTTCTAGGGGACTGATGACCTCAGAAGTTAAGTCCCATAGTGCTCAGAGTCATCTGAACCATTTGAACCCAACTGTGAAATCAGTTATGGAAACAAATTTACTAAGAGAAAATTGAATGTGATCTACTTTTGTAAATCTTACGAAATTCAAGTTTGAAACGATATTGTAGAAACTTGGAAAGTAATACGTGAATGAAGTTCTATACTGGAAAAACTTACGTTGCTAAGCTGTTGTGTTCTTGTTTATCATGCCTTTAACCAACGATATATAAGAAGCCAAAATTAAAGCTTTATTCTCAGCGCGATTTTTCCGGCTACTTGGCCTCAGTTTATGTAGTATTGTTAGCTCATATTGGAAATTAAACCCACTGTTCTGGGTGAGCTTAAAACACGTTGTTTCGAGTGAGAATGATTTTGAAGCCTTAATAGAAAACAGTATTTGCAAAAGAAGTGTCAGATATAACATCTATTTCATTTTCACAAAAATCATCATCTTTTCGACGAATTTGTAGATTATTGGAAAATAGTAGGGGAATGAAATTTTGTATTCTGAACCATTGTGCTCCCGAGATTTTACGTATTACGTGTCATGTTCAGCATGCTTTGACTCTGCGAGATATTAGACTCCAAAGCTTACATTTTTTTGTGCCGCGATTTTCGTGCCCAAATTTGATTCAAATTATCTAGAATACTTAACTCGAGTTGGATAATCAATAACCATGCTCTTTCTAATAAACCTAGTTTGGAGAGCTTTATAGAACACAGCTTTTTGCAAAACCAGAACTAAAGTACAGCATTTTTGAACTTTTCACAAAATCTTCAACTTTGCACTTAATTTGTTCAGTATTGGAAAGTGACACATAAACGAAACTTTATATTTGAAAACCTTGTGTTGTTAGGTTACTACGTGCTAAGTTTCACGTTCTTCATACTTTAGTCCCTGAGATATAAGAAGCCAAACATTGTGAGTTTTTTGGGTGCCGATTTTTTTCGGGCGATTTCGCCTAAACTTTTGGCTGAATTTCGGTTGTAAAATTCCGTTCGCTATTAATTATTAAGAGAACACATAAAGTTGTACAAGTCGGCCAAATTTCATTTCTTTTAAAAACATATTGCCCGAGCTAGAACAGCTCAAAGTCGTCAGGAATTCACGTTCGCTCAGCGCAAAGTTGCGCATCAGTCGAACATGCGACTATATCTCCGCTAGTACTGCTTCGACGAATATTAAACTTCGTCAGTGTTCATTGGAGATATGCGCAAACGTTCACATAAAAGTTTCAACGAAAGCTCATATGGCAGAGCATGGAGGCATAGGTGAGTTGACACGGAATGACCCATTTGTTCATATGGGTCTGAGCACTATGGAACTTGACATCTAAGGTCATCAGTCCCCAAGAACTTAGAACTGCTTAAGCCTAACTAACCTAAGGACATCAAACACATCCATGCCCGAGGCAGGATTCGAACCTGCGACCGTAGCGGTCGCACGGTTCCAGACTGAAGCGCCTACAACCGCTCGGCCACAACGGCCGGCGACCCTTCTGTCAGAGACACTTATGTCAGCGTTTCCCCACTTGCAACCAGTGTCGTCACTATAGTGATTCTCCATTCGTCTTCCTTCTGATACTTTCCTTAACGCAAGACGTGCTTGCAACGGCAACAAGCAGCACACAGTATCGGAGTGGGCAGTGTTAAGAATGTTCTGTCTCATCAGTGGACATAAAACTTGCTTTGTATTTAGTTGGTTGTAAAGAGATCTTGTTCCTTAAGTGCATGAAAACTTCGGGAGATCGAAAGGTTTGAAGATCGTGACTCAATTTAATGTAAGAGTAATATTGTTAGTTTGATATGAAAAACGGGAAAACAAATTGACAACAATGAATCGATTGTTTCTTCAACGTAACAAGACAGAAGTATTCGCTCTAGCTAATTACACTGGTGTGAAGAACCAAAGGATGAAAATACCTCTTGCGTGGTGTGTCACCGCCAAGTAACATAGATCAATGTAAGTTACAACACAGATAGAAATTCTACAGTATAGAACAGAACGTAACTGAAAGAAATAGGCAGTGAAACGAAGAGAAATGAAGTTTTATTGGAAAGTAACGATAACACTGAATTCACGGAGATTTATGAGGGCCCCCTGGACAATAAAAAGCGCGGGACGTGGTTTTTAGTAGGGTGTGCGATCACCACGGACAGTGATGTACGCTCTGTAACGTGCTCTCATGCTGCCCAAAAGATTCATAAAGAGTTCATGTGGTAGGGCGTTCCATTCCTCGAGCAGTGCGATTGACAACTGCTGAATGGCTATTCGTACACGTTGGCGTGCTTCAATACGTCTACAAGACGCATTCCACATGTGCTCTATGGGATTTAAGTTGGGGAAATGGGCGGGTCACTCCATTCGCCAAATATCCACCAGTTCCGAGATCCCCTCCACCCGCGTTATTCGATGCGGTCGCGCATTATCATCCAGATGAAGACAGCGCGGAATGCATCCCTGAAAGGACGACATGAGTAAGTAGTACAGTGGCACAATACTGTTGACTGGTGAGTACGCCGTGTTTCAAGATTTGGAAGTTAGTATGGCGATGTCAGTACGGCCGTGCAATGTTATACGTCTCTACCCCAGACCTCTTGGAGCACCTAGCCGATCATGTTCGACAATGCTCCTGGGTGCTTTACGTGTTCCCACCTCTCACCGTGTTAATATTTTTCACAACGAAATTCCGTCTCGAAATCTGGCAGAAAACCCAAAGAGATTCTGGTCATACATAAAGCACACCAGTGGCAAGACGCAATCAATACCTTCACTGCGCGATAACAACGGTGAAGTCACTGATGACAGTGCCACTAAAGGAGAGTTATTAAACACGGTTTTCCGAAACTCCTTCACCAAAGAAGACGAAGTAAATATTCCTGAATTCCGATCAAGAACAACTGCCAAGATGAGAAACATAGAACTAGATATCCTTGGAGTAACGAAGCAGCTTAAATCAATAAAGGCAAGGCCTCCGGTCCAGGTTGTATACCAGTCAGGTTTCTCTCAGAGTATGCTGATAAAATAGCACCATATTTAGCAGTTATATACAACCACTCGCTCACAGAAAGATCCGTACCTAAAGAATGGAAAATTGCTCAAGTCACACCAATACTCAAAAAGGGAAGTACAGTAGAAGTAATCCGCTAAATAACAGGCCTATATCGTGAACGTCGATTTGCAGTAGGGTTTTGGAACATATACGGTATTCGAACATTATGAAGTTCCTCGAAGAAAACGATTTATTGACACATAGTCAGCACGGTTTCAGAAAATATCGATCTTGTGAAACACAACTAGTTCTTTATACTCATGAAGTAATAAGTGCTATCGACAGGGAACGTCAAATTGATTCCACATTTTTAGATTTCCAAAGGCTTTCGACACCGTTCCTCACAAGCGTCTTCTAACCAAACTGCGTGCCTACGGAGTATCGCCTCAGTTGTGCGACTGGATTCGTGATTTCCTGTCACATAGGTGACAGTTCGTAGTAATAGACGGAAGGTCATCGAGTAAAACAGAAGTAATATCCGGCGTTCCCCAAGGAAGTGTTATAGGCCCCCTATTGTTCCTGATCTATATTAACGACATAGGAGACAATCTGAGTAGCCATATTAGATTGTTTGCAGATGTTGTCATTTCCCGTCTTTTAAAGTCATCAGATAATCAAAACGACTTGCAAAATGATTTAGATAGGATATCTGTATGGTGCGAAAAGTGGCAATGACCCTGAATAAGGAAAAGTGTTAAGTTATCCACATGAGTTCTAAAAGAAATCAGCTAACTTTCGATTACGCGATAAGTCACACAAATCTGAAGGCTGTAAATTCAACTAAATACTTCGAGCGATCACATAGATAATATTGTGGATAGAGCAAACCAACGACTGCGATTCATTGGCAGAACACTTAGAAGGTGCAACAGGTCTGCTAAAGAGACTGCTTGCACCACGCTTGTCCGCCCTATTCTGGAGTATTGCTGTGCCGTGTGGGATCCACATCAGGTGGGACTGACGGATGCCATCGAAAAAGTACAAAGAAGGGCAGCTCCTTTTTGTATTATCGTGAAATAGGGGAGATAGTGTCACAGACATGATACGTGAATTGGAGTGGCAATCATTAAAACAAAGGCGTTTTTCGTTGCGACGGGATCTTCTCATGAAATTTCAATCACCAGATTTCTCCTCCGATTGCGAAAACATTCTGTTGGCACCCACCTACATAGGGAGAAATGATCATCACGATAAAATAAGGGAAATCAGGACTCGCACACAAAATTTAAGTGCTTGTTTTTCTCGCGTGCCGTTCGAGAGTGGAACGGTAGAGAGACAGCTTCAAGGTGGTTAATTGAACCCTCTGCCATGCACTTTATTGTGAATAGCAGAGTAATCTCGTAGATGTAGATGTAGATGTAGATAGAGGGTACGTCCAGAATCGGTACGCAGAGTGAATCTGCTCTCATCCGAGAAGAGCACGTGACCCCACACTCCACATCCGAGAAGAGCACGTGATCTCACACTCCTCCTTGGTCCAGTCTCTATATTCTTGGCCTCATCACTAATCTCTGAACACAGTAGGCTCACTGGTCAACGTTATTTTGATACTATACTCCTTTCCAATTTTATGGATCACAACGCACGAGCATGTCGGACACCGCAGTAGGAGAAGCTCTTGAAAAGAAAGGTTATTCGGTGACTGTAGTGGCTTGCTTGTTTCACAGCCTTCAATCGCATCGAGGCACGTGTGGGACACATTGAGAAGAAGTCTACATGCATCAACGTAAATGTGACAGTTGTCAACCGCCTTGGTGGACGAACGGAATACTCCACCACAAGAACTCATTACCAGTCTTGTGGCCAAATGGAAGCACGTTGCAGAGCTTGCATTTCCATCCGTGGTAATTGTTGTATTTGAATAAAAGTATGATTTCTGTTCGTGTCATTGCGAGTTTCTTTCATTTACATTCTGTACTATGCTGTAGCAGTTATTTCTATGTATGGTCCAAGTTTCATCGAATTGTGTTACTTAGCTGTGACACATCATGTACAAGTTACCTTCGTCCTCAGGTTGGGCACGCCAGTGCATATTTATAGAAAACATTTTACTGTCATTGAACTATAGTCGCTCACAGGAGAAAGACTTGCTACACATCTTGTTGTGGACTGGCAAGACAGCCAATCCACTATGACAGGTAGCCGAAAGGCACGTGTTTAAGCTCACGCAGGATGGCGTGAGGTCTGGAACAGGACAAAGTCTTTATAGTAGCAAAAATAGTACGTAGCTTCTGGAATACTTAACTTTAATCCATAATTGGTGAACATCGGTCTGACGGTACATGCATCACAAGATAAATAGCAATTGATAATGGCGCCTTGCTAGGTCGTAGCAAATGACGTAGCTGAAGGCTATGCTAACTATCGTCTCGGCAAATTAGAGCGTAATTTGTCAGTGAACCATCGCTAGCAAAGTCGGCTGTACAACTGGGGCGAGTGCTAGGAAGTCTCTCTAGACCTGCCGTGTGGCGGCGCTCGGTCTGCAATCACTGATAGTGGCGACACGCGGGTCCGACTTATACTAACGGACCGCGGCCGATTTAAAGGCTACCACCTAGCAAGTGTGGTGTCTGGCGGTGACACCACACATCTGGCCATTGTTGTTTACGCAAAAAGGCTGAGTTATCGTCATCCTTAAGATGGACAGGAACATCATTGCGCTTTAATACGCCTGGGCCTGTTGGCGGTGGTATGACTTCGTCGCCTTCCGGCATTATAGCCGACTTAACCACTTTGACATGGACTTTGCACGACGGTGAAACTCGGCATTCTTCACTTTAGCAAATCAGTGTCAGAGATGAAAGAATGATAACTGAGAGAAACCAAGAAATTGAGGACCTATTGGGGATCCGACCCCAAATCTTAAAAGATAAATTTTTTCAGTCATCCACTGAACCACACCGCATGCCTATATTTAAACGTAATGTACTCCGTAATTACTGTAACGGTTCAGTTAAATCCGTTTCATAAATATTAAGAGCACTTCGCGTCTTAAGATGCAAGCGATACGATACGATACGATGTTGTAGCGCCTGTCTTATTCTGAATTACGATGCATGTCCAAAGGAATTTTACATAGTAATTCAGTATAATACAGACACTGCAATGCCGTATTCATCCGCCGACACTGGGGAAGCCATTTTGAAGAAAAATGTCTCTCTCGCACGGGAATGTACATAATGGATGTATAAGTATAGGCTGTAGACGCCTGGTTAACGACAAATGGAAGTTTGGATGTGGCTGTAAATCGCGTACGGAGAGCCAAATGATAGGGCGATCGCTCGCGATAAGTAGGAGATTCGGGTTCGAGTCCCGGTCTGGCACGGATTTTCACTGTCGTCATTCCATTCTACAGCTGAGGGTTGCCCATAATCGCAGTTACGAATACATTTAATCTTTTTATTTTAAGATGCAAGTGGTGTATGGTTCTGACATTTTAGTTCTGCCGCAACCGTACTGAGCCCCTGGAGAAGGGAAGAGCAATCTCTGCTCATTTATTTTCCCGTAAACAAGCCACTTCTTCGTACCCATTTGCCTTGTATGTGCTTGCATGAAACGCATGTGCGTGAGAGGATAGTTTGAAATTGCCGCCACCAGTCTGTTGTGTTGAAAGCTTTTTCTGCCAAACTAGCCGGGTAGTAGCGAATTGTAGGATCCAGAGAGGTTGGTGAACAGTGACGGGGCGATATGCATCCTCAGGAAATGGATGTTACTCCACCCCTGAGCTAACAGAAAATCCCACACCCCTGGTTCCTTTGTGGATAATTTGAGATTTCCAGCCTCAGTGTTAGAATGGATATTCCATGTCTTAGCACTATTTTGCATTTTTTACCGTTATATTTGTTTAATTCGGAGTACTGATGTAAATTTGAAATTGGACCCTTTGCAACAGTAGCACCCCAATAGTTGTGTCAATTTTTCTCTAGGATTTTGTTGTATCTGTAATATACCTGTTGTTAATATCTTTCCCTTGTCCTGAACTTCGGTTATTAATTTGAGACTTGTAATTTCAATACAAGTACAATAATTGTCACCCCGTATGTTCGAAAAGGACATGAACCTCTCTTCACTCAAACAAGAAAAAAATGGTTCAAATGGCTCTGAGCACTATGGGGCTTAACAGCTCAGTCCCCTTGCACTTACAACTAGTTAAACCTAACTAACCTAAGGACACTTTTTTTTTCACGAGCTGCTTATATTTTATGACCCACCGTCTAATTTCTTATGGTGGGTCGTATATTGCCACTTAGCCGCTGTGACTGGGTCCGGGGTCCGCAGTGACTCTGAAAGTAACACCACACCGGCTCCCGTCCCCACTCACACCGTTGCCCGTGTCCCGCCACGTGGAGGCGGGCTTTGTTTAGATCCATTT
Organism: Schistocerca serialis cubense; assembly: GCF_023864345.2. Taxonomy (NCBI): domain Eukaryota; kingdom Metazoa; phylum Arthropoda; class Insecta; order Orthoptera; family Acrididae; genus Schistocerca; species Schistocerca serialis. The sequence continues at coordinate 464,770,145 of NC_064639.1, forward strand.
GATATCTTCTTTTTGTGCAGCATTAGAAAAACTTATAACTAATACAAAATCAAGTAAGATATTAATAAACAAAACGAAATTAAATATTTAGAAAGAAGGAAGGAAGAGAAATGAATAGAGAAGTTATAGGTATAATATTGCCCGTCACCTGGTTGTGGGCGGCGGCCCGAGTCTTGGAATGACCCTCAAGACGCTGGCCGTTGCTCACCATGCCTTTAACATCTACCATCCTAAAAACTACCTTAACTAGAAGAGATTAGGGTACGTTAAAGGTAGAAACTAAGACTAAGACCTCCATGTCCAGCCTGCTAAACTATTTACGATATACAATAGAGAGGTAACTGATTTTGTGCTTGGCTCAAAGTTGCTAATGAAAGGGTACTCGTGGTAAAAGTAATACGGTAATGACGCTAACGGTTTGTGTTGAGCCTACAAGGCTCCTAGTAGAGTACATAAGGCGCAAGCACCTCCCGGCCCCGCCGACAACACGACCTGAACGGTGGTTTTACCCGATCTACCATAGGTATCCGTCGGGTTGGGCTCAAAAGAGAGGAACCACAAAGATCCTTCCATCCAGGACGTGCGCCGCCTCTTACCAGGGGGGCGTAGGTCCCTTGAAGAGGTGCCCAACTTTAAGCTTCAGATGAGAAGTTCTTAGTATAGTGGAGGTTGAGGTATAGGCTGTGTAGGTTGGTTGTACAAACAGTTCACACTGAGCCAATGAGACTTACAATGATACGTGGTGTGGCAGTTAGCACCTTCCGGCCCCGCCAGCAACACAGCCTGAGCGGTGGTTTTCCCCGATCTACCATAGGTATCCGTCGGGTTGGGCTCAAAAGAGAGGGACCACAATTAAGATCCTTCCATACAGACTGTGCGCTGCCTCTTAACGGAAGGCGTAGGTCCCTTGAAGAGGTACTTAGCTTTAAGCTCTTATTGGACATGGAGATGCTGTTAACTATTTATATATAAGGTGCAATCTGTTTTTAGGATTGTGTGTGAGTTGTGCACCTCTTGTCGGTTGTTCCACTCTGTTCTTTGAATTTGACTTGGTTGACACTATGGATCATCCGCGCTGGACGCTTCAATATCTGTGTTGGTGCCCTGGTCTGTATCTGTTTCTTCTTCATCACTCGTGGTGCTAATCATATCTATAACACAGATTCGCAATCCTGGATCGAGCACGCCAACTAAGTGGTGCTAACACCACACCCAAGTCCACGAAAGGGACGCTTAGTAGAGCGCAGAGCAGCACCAGTTGCAAAGTATCGCCTATAGGCATGGCGTCTGGTGCCCACGAATATGCCGTCATGTCATCGAGCCAGAAGATCGCTGCAATTGACGAGCTATTAAATGACATTGGGGCGGAATTAAAAGCCAAACACGTATCGAGTAGCGTACTGAATACGATAAGGAATAAAATATTCCCTTTGGCTTTCCAACTCACGTCAGCAGAAGCAAAGGTCGAGGTGCTGCAAGAGCAGAACAAAGATCTACTGCGCGAACATCAGCACTCAGCTGACCCAGTTAAGGACCTTAGAATTGAGTCTCTCACAGAACAGGTCAACAAACTCGAGGAAGACAATACAAAACTCGCTGAAATAAACCAAGAGCTCAGGGACCAAATTAGGGATCTGACAGGAAAGGTTACTGAACAGGCACAGCAACAGGCCAAGACACTAACATACGCTGCGGCACTCGCCACCGCACCCAAAGAACATAAACGCATTGAGGTGGCAAAAGCCAAGCAGGCAACCACTCTCTTCATAAAGTCTACCAACAACCAAGACACGAAAACAATAAAACAACCGTTGACAAAAAATATCAACCCAAGACGAGACAACCTACACATTAAGTCAATAAGAAACACGAAGACAGCTGTGATTGTCGAAGCAGCAACACAGGAGGATTGTAGGAAAATAATAGAAAAGACGAAAGATATTGAGAATATCGCGTGTGAGGGGCCCAGAAAGCGGCAACCTTTGGTGATAGTCTATCGAGTGACAGACACTATCTCGGATAGAGAATTTCTTGAGTGTTTATACGACCAAAATCTCAGTGACGATTTCACAAAAGACGAATTCGGCAAAGACGTGAACATCAGATTCCGCACAGGGCCCAAAGGAAAGGGATACAACCACCAAGTGTTGGAAGTCACACCAAGAATTTATTGGTACCTCACCAAAAAAGGAAGGGTGTACATAGACTTCCAATCCCTATCTGTCAAAGACTTTACGTCAGTGAACCAGTGTTACAACTGTTGTGACGTCGGCCATACAACCAAAGCCTGCGCAGACACAGGTACGACCTGTTCAAGGTGTGGCAAAAAGGGCCACAAACCCGCGGACTGTCGAGCATCAGAGCCCATCGATTGCATCCCGTGCAGGAACAGAAACCGAATTTGCAATAAGAGCAGGGGTGGCGTCTGCCAGACCTACAAACAGCTGCTTGATAGACTAATTGACAGTACTGACTATGGCAACTGAACACCCCCCTGAGTCAAACAACATGCTCCATAAATCAACCCCTGAAAAAATAAGATCATACAAGTTACCATCCACCAGGCACAGAAACCATCTACGTGCAATACTCTGGCGTAAGAGGCAAAAACTATTACCTGACGACTACCCCAACAATGGTTACATTCCAGGCTTGATACACAATACAAACCTGGAGGACAGCCATCATGCAATCACTGAATACATAGACGACCTAACACTCACATGACAAATGTCACCAGAAGCCGCTGCTAGCGACCACATCATCACACTAACCTTAAGTGGCACACCAAACGTCAACACAGAAACACTACCAAAAAGACTATTATTTGACAAAACAGACTGGGACAGGGACAGACAAAAAATACATGAGCACATACCGCAAGACATCACCGGCAGTGTTGATTACAGAGCACACATGCTGACAGATATCATCACACACACACAGAACACCTGCATACCCACACAAAGAATGACAAAACACCAAAATATTCCCTGGACTACACAATTAACACGACTCAAATAAGACTCAAAATGTAAACGTAAACTTTACCAACGAGCAATGTCAGATAGAGAAAGACAATTACGACTACACGACTACCGGCTTGCCAAGGATAAATATAAACTTGAGCTGAATAAGACCAGGAAAGACCATTGGAACAACCATGTAGCAGTACAAACACAACTAAACATTTGGGGGGAACCATACAAAATCGTGACAGAGAAAATTAAGAGCCCACTGGTTCTGGGAACGCTGCGACAGGAGGATGGTGAGATGACTAAGGGCTGGAGACGCACAGCGGAGTTCCTGCTGAGCAAACTCCTGCCCGACGACATCGCAGACACAGACACACCACAACATGCAGCACTGAGACGCGAAGTAGACACAGTATACACCACACCAACCGTCACCTGTCCATTTCCGCATGAATAAGTGGCGACAGCGATCTCAGAACTCAAAAACAAAAAGGCCCTGGACCGGATGGTATCCACTCTGAGGTACTGAAACAAATTGCACCGCAGATCAGCCCGTTTCTCACAACGTTGTTAAACGATGCATTAAGGCTGGGCCGTGTGCCTGCAGTGTGGAAGACCTCGAAGGCGGTTATCATCAAAAAGGCTCCAGACAAAGACCCATCAGACCCCAAGTCATACAGACCACTTTGCCTTATCAATACACTCGGTAAAGTACAAGAAAAACTACTCTGCAAAACACTACAAGCACACCGAACACTACGGGGACTGACACCACACCAATACGGCTTCAGGGGAAGGGAAATCTATAGACGATGCAATTAACAGAGCACTCCAAATAGTACACGACACACCCTCCAAATACACACTTGCAATTGTGATAGACATCTCAGGTGCCTTCGACAACCTCTGGCGGCCGGCCTTGTTCAAGAGGCTCAGATACCTGCAGGTACCGGAGTCTCTGTATAATAGTTTCATGGACTACTGCAAAGACAGAACGGTCGTTTGGCAAATGGACAACCAGAAAGTGATTAAACGAATTACAAAAGGCTGTCCACAAGGGTCGATCTGCGGCCCCATCTTCTGGGACATAGTTATAGAACCGCTCCTACAGTTACTAGAGGAGCACATCTTGACAGATGGAGCTGTCGCTTATGCTGATGATCTACTCGTCGTAGTTTCAGCAAATAACCGTGCCCAGCTAGAAGAAAGAGCCAATGGAACACTTAGGACAATAACCCAATGGTGCACAGATAATAAATTAAAGATAGCAGGAAACAAAACAACTTATACATTGCTAAAGGGTATCCTGCGCAGGAACCCAATAGTCAAAATCGGGGACACAAACATAAAAAGACTAGCAGTCACACGCTATCTAGGAGTATACATTGATGAACGATTGAACTTCCACGAACACATGCGAATATGCACAAACAAAGCAGAAAAGATACCACACAAACTGGCTAGGCTAAATTCGGAACAATTCAGACTACCCCTGTCAGTGACGCGAACATATCATTGCGCTCTCTTCGAGTCAACTATGCTTTGCTGCCAGTACGTGGGCCCACAGGTTAAATCTCTCAACCAACAGAACCATTGTACGTCGAGGCCAAAGAAGTGTTCTACTTCGACTAACAGGGGCATTAAACACAACATCAAATGACACACTATGTGTCGTCATGGGAATTTTCCCCATAGATATCACCATCAGGTACCGCGCAGCAATGTACTGGCTTAGGATGGGGAGAACACACCAGGTTCGGCAGATCACTGGTGTACCGATTGAGACAACACGCCAACTCAGAGCATGGCGAGTGGATACCTGGCAGAGCGAGTGGGCCAACAGCGATAAGGGCCGCCGTGTATACAACTTCTTCCCTGACATCCGGGAAAGACTAAAACTGAAACATATCGATCCCAGCCCCGGTATGCTACATTTCATCACAGGACATGGCCCTTATCCCACGCACCTGTACCGCGTGAGTCTGCAGCAGACTAATAGATGCACATGCGGGGAAGAAGGTTCCCCTGAACATACTGTCTTCTTCTGCGGACAACGCACGAACATAAGACACACAGTACACATAAATCGCCTGAACACACAGAACTAACTACATGCCATAATACGCGACCCGGAAAGGTGGACTGAACTCAACAGACTAACAGACGAAATCTCGAAGATCCAACAAATAGAATACTTGCGCAACAGACCCTACCGAAGGCAAGTCGATCCAAACAGACGTCACGATGCCCAGGGGGACACAGATATGATTAGCACCACGAGTGATGAAGAAGAAACCTAAGGACATCACACACATCCATGCCCGAGGCAGGATTCGAACCTGCGACCGTAGCAGTCGCGCGGTTCCGGACTGGGCGCATAGAACCGCTCGCCCACCGCGGCCGGCTACTCAAACAAGAGTTCGGCGTCATACCGCTAAGCCATCGCGGTCATTAAATTCCGAGAGAAGTTTTTGTTTTTATTTTTTCCTAAATTTGATACATTTTCAGTTACAATAGTCCATCGTTCCCAGTTACTTAAAAAAGCTGATTAAGAGATCTTCCCGGAAGGCAATGATTAGGATTTTATCGATTTTATATCAGTCAGGTGGTTTAATTTTAATACTTCTGGAAACTGCTTTAGAATTTTAATCGCCATGAATGCACATGAAACATCAATCTTTTGATGACCAGTGGGGTACCTCATTTAAAAATGTTGTTGATATGACGTACAAATATGGCAAAAATTGGCAAATTTTTGGTAAGACGCTAAAAAAGACATTCATTTTAAAGTGTGGCGATATGTTGCAGTAATGGTGTAATTATGCTGTAAAATACACTAGTTAAGCTGTAAAGCCATATGGTCACGACTCATAGTTTTTCTGGCGGTTGCTGAAACATTTTCAATAGGTATCCAATGATTCAAATATGCGCCACAGATATGAACACAGCTACGAAAGTAGAGGAGTATTTTATGTCCAGTCAACAGCCGAACCAAAATTTTTCGCACCATTTTTTACAGATCTTCGTTTGACATACTGTAATAATGAGAAACATCCATTTCCCTTCTTTAGCCCAATGTGTCAAGTTTGTGCTTGCACCATTGGATGACTGTGACAGTCGCTTGAGTAAGTTATCAGTAACTTTGTGCTGTACTAGTATAACTCGTTTCCAACCCCTAGCATATTCGTCTCAACTAACCTAACGGGACCGACGGACAAATCACCATCAGTTTCACATTCATTTACTTCACAAGACTTTTGGAATTCCGATCGGAAAATTGGCCTACATTCTCTTGATCACTGCCATCTTCTCTGGTTCCTTTGCCAATAACATTTTGGAGATGAACATTTATTCCGTGAAGTCCCAGATGTCATAAACGCCATTACACGTTCGATATGATAATCGCAGATTTTGCATTCCTGTTGGCTGTAACAAGGTTGCTAGCGAGGTCGTGCATAGTTAAGGAACTAAACTTGTGTTAAGGAGGGCGACGGTTCAAATCCCCGTCTGGCCATAGAGATTTATGTTTTCCGTGATTTCCCTAAAGTGCTTAAATTGAATACTGGGATGGTTCCTTTGAAAGGGCACGACCGGTCTTCTTCACCTATCGTTCTTGAATACCAGCTTTTCCCTTGTCTCTGATGACCTCGATGCAGACGGAGGGTTAACCCAAATCTTCCTTGTTTTGTCACGAGTATGTTAACTTAATTCATTAACACGTCGCACATGTCTTATTATAGTTAGAGTTACGCAAGCATAACGCAAAATATTGATTACTGTGTGTTGGTAACGTTCATTATCATGAAGTGTATACTGGTATAAGCTCCATAGAGAACCGCGAGAGTTGGTCTTGAGAGTGGAAATTCACCAAATGCTCCAGATAAGCTACATAAGATTACCATACCGGCAGCAGTGGCATGGAACACGTGTAAATTCTACTTGGATTGCTTTCTGCGTCATCAGTCAATTTATGCCGTTGTGAACAGAGATGACAATTGAAGCGATGGCCTATCCTAACAGCAGCTACAAAGCATTGCTGGTAGAAGTGGAGTACAGGAAGAGTTACACCAAGAAGTGAAAGGTGGAGCTTAGCGCAACGGAAGGTGTGATCCTGGGTGTGAGTATGACATTTACCGCCATGCTTGACTCTCTGGGTGGAAAAGGTGGAGTTCTGCACGAATAATCTGTAGACAAACCGTCAGGTAACGTCGATCGTCGGTGGCCGCAGCTTGTAGAATAGCTCGGCTTGCATCCAATGAGAATTAAGTTGTGTATGGCCCACAAACGCTACGAAAATTCTGGTCACATATTTTTACTATGAATTGTTTTACACTTTTACGTGTAGTTTCCATCGTACTGCTTCGTCCTAAGCGGGTTCTCTACAAGTAAACGTAAATTAAGCTTAATAGATACTTTAGTGGCAGAAGTTACAGGGGTCACAACAGTCTTTAACTACATGTTGTCTCAACCTGTAAGGTTAATTTTTCTACCACTACCGTACTTAGAAAGCGAATACTGCCATGACTCCGGATACAGTAGATCTAGATAGCTCTGACAGATTTTCGATTACATGGTAAATAATATAAATTTCAAAGTTTTCAATTCAAATGTCGGTTAGACTGTCGTGACAGTTGCATTAATTACGCAAAATCCGACTACTTGAAGGTTTCTGTAGTGTGATACGAGAACACCACATTATTCACAGACATGATGTACAATAAGAGTACTTGCAATCAATTAGTAGTACAAGGAGAAGCCAAAAAACTTCAGTGCGTTACAGACAAGTCAGAAAACCGAAAATGAGATGTTTGTACTAGGGTGTATTCTGCTCTTGCATGTTTCACCATACACTTTGCTAAGCGAGAAGTCATTTTCAGTAAGCTATTCTCTTCAGAAACAACTGCAGATTTGTACTGTTACTGCTCCATCTTCCAAGGTAACAGAACAACAAATAAATTTGCTGAAAATTAACAACAAGTTTTATAGTGTCGGCAGTTGGTTTTGTCTACTGTCGTAATTTTGCCACTTCACAATACATAGGTTTCAAACAGTGACAGGAAAAGCACGAAAGTACACTGATGTGTAAATCTTAAGAACGACGACAATTTTCGCATAATGTATCATTGCCAAGTGACATAGTTCGATGGATCATGAAATATACATAGAAATAATTGCTACAATATATTACATTAAAACTAAAACACACTGAATGTCAAATCTGCTTTGATTCAGCTGCTTCTCATCAAAAACTCTCGGTGCGCAGCGTTCTGTTCTTCACCGCAAGAACGAGTAATAAAGGTTGAATCCTCAGTCCATCTGATAGAAAAATGGAGACGCAACAGGAAACTGGAGCTACCCTATGCTGTAAATAATTCACATCATCGACCGTGTTATGGATCGCCATAATGCTGCTGGTCATAAGAAACAATACGAGCGGAGCGGGCGCTATAAAAAGTATTGCCAGTGCATCTGGGACGCGGGTCGTTAATTAAAGTCCTGGTTTCTGACTTATCAGGGCGGCTCCATCATTGCAAAACAGCGAACAGCGCTAAGCTGTCGCTTAGTTAGTTCCTCGGCGTTAACTTCCCGAGAACCCACTTTTGCTTTCAGTGCACTCTCGGTTCTGCTCTACTCTTATTCAGTGTACGCCAAGCTTTGTATTAATTTCAGATTTGTCCTTTCATGTTTAAAGTTCAATACATCAATCCAGTGTCATCATGCACAGTACAATCGAGCTTTCCGTATTCTGATCAGACCGTCCATTTACATAGTAGATTATCAAAATGCGATGTACGTTTTCTCTTAATGGGTCTTCCTGTTTAAAATTCTTCCATGCAAATGAAGATTTCAGTTCGATTGAAAACATTCGTTTAGCTTCCTAACTAGGTAACAGCACCTTCAGTTTTCAGTTTGAAGGGAAGTATTAGCTGCAACTGAGCAGGAATAAGAAATCTACCGTGGTATTATTGAGGGAATTTTCTGTGATGCAGTATTTTAGGGAAAATATTGGAATATTCGAATAGAACTTCATCTCAGCTCCCCTCCTCTCCCATTACTACACCATCTCGCTTCGACGGGCAAGTCGCCGAAGTGGCGTCAAATTGAAAGACTTGCACCCGGCGAACGGTCTACCCGACTGGAGGCCCTGGTCACACGACATTTACATTTACCATCTCGCTCCATTCTGCAATTACGTCTGAAGCTACTCGAATTCCGCCGCCCGATCATCGGGAAGCAGACAAGAAGTAAAACCTTTCTTGACCAAGTTTCTACACGCTCTACAAAGTGTTTCTCTGACATCCGTAACATAAATTGTTCTTAGTATTTTTTGACAGATTACAACATTGTCTCCGACGTCAACCATCTCGCTACAAAGAAGAACCAAAAAGCAACACGCATGAGTTATGTAGTGTGATGCTATTTCCATCCGGAGTTTTTGATATCACAGATATAATTTCCAACTACCGATTCTGATTGGTCAGGTAAACACTCCAATCTCGATTCCGGAAATGTCGTTCTAGCTGACTAATTTCCTCTTCCACACACGATACTCTCTCCCACGTGAACGATCTATTTTTGAAACGTACTTGGATTGTCAGGTTTCTATTTGCTCTTAAAGATGTCGGCTAATGGGGTCAACAGAAGCGTCCGATCTTACCCGTCGGCTTTGACCCGTGACGTAAGCGTGTTGTGGTGTGTGACGTCATTACTGCGCGGAGTTTGATTTGCGATTGTGGCGTGTTTGTAGATGTCTTGTTTTTGTTTGTCGTGCTCTCTGGTGGTGTGTTCATGGTTTTCGTTTAACTTTTTTGAGGTAAGTTCCGTTTTTTTTTTTGGTTATTTATGTATGTTTTGTGTATTGGGTATAGGTTGGAAACATCCGATCTCACGCGTCGGCTTTGACCCGTGACGTAAGGGACCTACACATTGATCTGTAGCGTAGCCCTGAATACGAGGTTAGGTTGGGAGTTTTTTTTTGGAATGCGGCCGCGGCAGCGGCCGCCTATGATTCGAAAATATTGATTTGACACTAATGAACATGTATACGTAATATGAAGCAATTTGATGAACATATTGATCTGTAGCGTAGCCCACTTGAGGTTAGGTTGGGAGTTTTTTTTTTGGAATGCGGCCGCGGCAGCGGCCGCCTATGATTCGAAAATATTGATTTGACACTAATGAACATGTATACGTAATATGAAGCAATTTGATGAACATATTGATCTGTAGCGTAGCCCACTTGAGGTTAGGTTGGGAGTTTTTTTTTGGAATGCGGCCGCGGCCGCGGCAGCGGCCGCCTATGATTCGAAAATATTGATTTGACACTAATGAAGCCTGTGGGGGGATGGGGGGGCACTGCAGACTCCCCCCACCGCATAACGACACATGATGATCAAATTTTGAAAAAAAATGAAAAATTTTTTCCGTACCTGCTAAACTGCATAAGTGCCGATGTATGTAGGTGTAAGGGAAGCTTTCGTTTCTTAGTTTTCTATTGGGGGATGTGATCGGTAGGTTCTGTTGAGCTATATAGGTTAAGGGAAGTGTCCGATTATGGATAGGAATGTGTTTTTTGGTATTTGGTCAGTTTTGTGATGTTGATTTATTTCGTTGTTTTGCGTGGTTTTGAATGGCGGTCGGTGGCTACATTTCTGTATATTTAGTTTCTCCGCACCCAAAAACCCCTAATTTCCCACGCTTGTCCCGTTACAGTCATTAGGCTTTTTGTGAAACTTGTGTATTTCAGTGTTTACAATACGTATGCGATGTTTTTGTATCCGCCATATTGGAATTGTTTATAGTCGTTTCCGCGGTATTTGTGACGTCATGGGTCAAAGCCGACGGGTAAGATCGGAGGCTTCTGTATTTCCGGCTAATGTGGCCGGAGCGATGGAGTGATGGATAAGGAGCAATACTGGACGGACCAAGAAGTTGTAACCTTCCTATATCTAACTCAAGAGAAACAGTCATTGTGCTAACTAAATCAGAAACAGTAATTGCCGATCTCCAGAGGCCATTCGTATAAAGCAATTGAACATCGCAAAACCTAGATTTAACGGTGTTATAAAAGTCGATTCAGTCCATAACATATAAACCCGTGACCGAAAATTAGTTTCCAGCATTTGGTTTGCATTTTTTTTTTGTTTATAGTCACATTATGTAATTCACCACACACGCACCAAAACGTTTTTGCCTCAGGGGAAACTGTACACAAAGATTGTAATATTACAAATGCCATAGACAATGACAAATGCAACAGTGCCAAAGAAATTCTCTCAGAGATATTACGATATACACATCGGTTTGACGATGGAAATTCTACAAGAAATTAACGTTATATTGTATGCATTGAACATTCTATGAGTATTAAGTACAAATAAAGTAGACAAATGTCGCAAACGGTTTGTTAGGAAAAGTTACTTAAGTGATATTATGCGCGAGAAAATATTGTGGTATACACAGAGAACAGAATAAGTGGCGAGAAATAAATATATATTACGACAGTAGAAATTATGTTAACGTATGATGGCTAGTTGAAAGTGTAACTGTGTGTTCTGTACTTCTGCCTCGTGATGACTGGGTGTTGTGTGATGTCCTTAGATTAGTTAGGTTTAAGTAGTTCTAAGTTCTAGGGGACTGATGACCTTAGATGTTAAGTCCCATAGTGCTCAGAGCAATTTTTTTGTTCTGTACTTCTCGAATCACCACATGAGGACGACCTGTCAGTTTCCACTTACAAGGGGCGTTCAATAAGTAATGCAACACTTCTCTGAAAGCAGGTTTGTTTTATTCAGGATTCCAGTACAACATATTATTCCCCATTCTTTTGGCTACAAAACCCTATTTTTCAACATAATCTTCATTCAATGCGACGGTCTTATGCCACCTTACTGGGAGGGCCTTTATGCCTGCATGGTGCCACTCTGCTGATCGACATCGGATCCAAAGCCTTGCTGCATCAATAATGTTCCCATCATCCACCTACTGCTTCCCATGCAGTGCATCGTTCATCGGGCCAAACAGATGGAACTCAGAAGGTGAGAGACCTGGGTTGTAGGGTAGATGAGGAATAACAGTCCAATGATGTTTTTTGAACTGCTCTTGGGGGGTGCAGATTTATGTGAGGCCTTGCGGTGTCATAGAAAAGGAGGTGTTCGTCTACATTTTTGTGACGACGAGAACGCAAAAGTCGTTTCTTCAGTTTCATGAAGAGCCCAGTAGGCACACACATCTGAGTACCCCAACTGGTGGACGAGTGTGTCAACACTACCAGCAGAGACCTCCAGTTGAGCAACGAGGTATTTGATTGCAATCAGTCGATCACCTCGAATGGGAGTCTGCACGTTCCAACATTGGAGGAGTCACAGCGCGTGGGAGTTGGGACAGGTTCGTGCGACCTTGTTGCAGTGGTGACAGACGCCTCACCCAACGACTCACCGTTCTGTTGCTCAGTGGCATGTCTCCGTAAACTTACTGCAGACGCCTATGATTATCTGTGATTCTATGTTTTTCCGCAAAAAGTAACTCAATGACAGGTTTCTGCTCGGAACGCACCTCTGTTACGGACGCCATTTTTTAGGCTACGCATAGCGCTGCCACCTATCGGAACTTCATGAAACTATAGGAACTGAAGCGGAAAAATACGACGATGTCCCACAGCAAGTATTTTTTCAGTCGAAATTGGCTGAGTAAAAAATGTTGTGTAGCTTATTCAACGGCCCTCTTATATATTTGGTACTGTCCTCGAATGCTTTGAATTGTAGGAGGTGCAGTACCATGCTCTCGATGGCACACAGCTCTAACTGAATTGCAGCTGTTGAAACGGAGAACGCAAAACGCGTTTTGTTGCTATGTTATTTTCAACAGAACTCAACAGACATTGGGTAACGAAACAGATAGCTGCCCAGGGAGGCCTCTATTGGCACCCACATACAAGGGGGCCTTACAACTGGCGCCTAGCTAGACTCTTAGTTTCGATGTATAAATTAAAATTTACCCAAGTTTCTATCTTCATACACATAGAAGATACAGTCTCATGAAGCCGGTTGTATCGTTATCAAACCTTCTGTATTGCCCCTTGAGCAAACAGAAGCAGCATTTCTGGACGGTGTAGATTCCTTCACGCAAGCTGCGCAAATCACACCTCTTTTCTAAAATGACAAGCAGCAGCTATGTAGGCATCAAATACCATAGCCACTGAACCCGCTGTTTGAACCTCGAGGTGGGTGCACGAAAAAACTTTGGCAGATTGACAAATTGATGTTCCTAAAAGACCCAACAGGCTACCAGAAGGGGCCATTCAATGAGTTTCATTGTATAAGGACATTACTTTCATCAGTGATGCAGCAGGCACATCCCGCAAAACATACAAACAAAGTTGACTCATTTGATAGTAAAGAAATATGCCAAAATATTCTATTTTGGTGTTTTGGTACGTTGTTACTTGGCTAACGACGTGGGCGACACCGTCAAAATGAACGAGTAATTGGTAAATGTAGCTGTGATGGCTCCTTAGACGAGACTACTGCCTGCATGCAGAGATAGAAATATAACGAATACTAAAAGGCTTGTACTCGTAGAAAAGGAACAAAGGAGTTCATACCAAAATATTTCTAGAAATGAATGATGAGCCCTTAATAAAGCAACGAAGTAATTAAATCAATTACATTTTACATGATATTAATTTCTTCCATGTCCAACGTGACCGCCATGGGATACAAAGTAATCGTTCAGACGTCACATAGATTGTCTCACTCTTTCGAATGTTCCAGGCTATAAATAAATTTCATAACAGGTTACACAGGTATACTATTCAAGGATCTGCACATCAGCAACTGGTTAGAGATACAAAATTCTTTTCTGCAAGGAAAAATCAAGGGGGTTTAAGTCCGGTGATTGAGATGGCCACACGCAAGGGCAAGATGTTGCTTGGATGTTGGCGAACAACGATAATAAAGTGGGCTGGTGGTCCGTCACGCATCAGCCACGTTACCTGTCGTTTTGTTAAAGTTTCATTCTCCAGTAAATGAGTCAAAATGTTGTGTAACAATTCTACATATTCGTGGCAGTTGAGGCGTTGTGGCAAAACAAGTGGTCCAAGGAGATGATCCCCAAAAAGCCTTGCACAAACACTGGTACTAACCGCTGCTAATATGATGATTCAGCTATTTCCTATGGATTTCCTGTTGTCAACACACGAAGATTGTGTAAGTATGTACAATCTAATGTATTGCACGAATACTAATTGCTATATTGCAGACTCGCCGTACATTTTCAAACGTACGTTGATATGAACTCCTATGTTCCTTTTCCCGTCGGGAATCACCGCCTGAACTGTCCCCTCGTTTAATATTTCAGTGGTTACAAAATCGAGTTAAAACTACAAAGTACTTGGCAGTATGAGCCAACTTACTAGTATGAAGTCGCATCCCTCTGGTGTGGATGCATACACTGTTTCGGTTGGGAAGGGTCTAATAAAGCCGTTGTATCCTCACCGCAGGCAAGCACCTGTTGTAACTCGTCTTTGTTATCCTTGATTCTGGCTCTGGGACGTCCTAGCTGGTTTCACATATGTTCTGTCGTTGACGGATCCAGGGGTCTTGCTGACCAAGCGTTACCCCCATCACCATGCAGACAGTTCATGGAGACATGTGCCATTTGCGGACGAACATGTGGCACCACTTTACTGTCGCATGAGAGGTAACACATGAGAATGCAGGATGTCCGTGATATACCATTATGCCGTTAGAGTTTCCTCAGTCACTATCGGCCGTGACTTGAAGTTCTACCCTGTGGCTCCCCACACGATAACGACGCCAGGCAGCAGTAACACGGCTGTTCCTCTACAAAGCTCTGGAAGAGAGGGACCTCTGTCCAGAGCGCCATAATACTCATCAATTACGATCATCCAATGTAGTGCAGGATAATGATCCATCGCGAAAAACAGTATGACGTCATTCGTCATCTGTTCTAACATGACTAGAATCATTCTCAACCAACGGGTCATTGACTGCAATAGCTTCTACTGTAGCTGCTACCATACTGTCCTCACACACGTCAGAAATTATGTCTTCCAGTACACAGTTTATTTGTGTAAATCTTATATATGGCGCTGGCATATTCATTATTCCACACAATAAATTTCCCCCTTCTCTCCCCACTCCAGTGCACCTCAATCCATAGGTAAACCTCATATTAGCTTCATAGTACCAGTTTTTACATTTAGAAGTTCTGAATGAACTATCAGCATCGCATTTTTTGCACACAATATGCAGATTGGCTGCCAAGCCTACTCCCTTACCATCATCTATAAACTGAATGTTATCACTACCACACGTCTTACAAACACAAGAAAATTTCGCTGCCGAAGTCAATAATTCAAGATCAATTAATCTAAATCCAGTGTACCGCGATTCATCACTGTAGTATGCACCATTCACCTCACCAATTGTTCGCTTGGAGCTGCTAGGAGACGAGTTCACATTTTCGGCAGATATTCTTACTTCGGACGTAGCTTCATTGCTGGTCTGTCGTTGTTTCTCACGTCTTCCATTCACTAACTTACTCAAACGCAGTTTATACAGTTTTTTATACAATGTTTGTGATCGTGACATAACTGAATGAAGAATCGTACACTTGTATAAATCTCCCTCAGTATCACAAGGCAAAAAAAGAATTGCTTCGTCATAAACGATGTAGCTAGTTTCTTATTGTTTATAAGATACGGAACAGAGTCAAATATGATCTATAAAACCAAAGAGTATGTATCACGTCCTTCTAGATGTATCCCTCACACGTTTGGTTGAAAGTAATACACAGAATCGTTGTTCACTCAAATGGTATTGAAGTGCTGCTTCAAAACGTGGGCGTGGCAGGGAGGCTGCATCACACTTTTTCAGGCACTTCGGATGCGATTTCAACATTGAAACTTTGGGGACTTATTGTCCATGAGTTGTACTAACAAATAAAAAGTAAATCGAAAGTTGACATTTTTGGTCAATTTCATCAACGTCCCCCTTAAATATGGAACAGACAACAATACGTGTATTACACGCTCATCATTAACATAGTTATAAATTATATACAGAAATATTCTTAATGAATCAGACTATCTATTATCGAAAATCGTATTAAAATCCCCACAGTAGTTCCTGAAATTAGCCTTCATATATAGAAAGTAATCGAGGCGGATATCTTTACGCTATATATGTGCAGATACATATGAACACTCAAGAGCAAATCAACTTAAATGATAATTAATAAATGGAAAAATGATATAAAGGTAGACACTACAGTTACTTACAACAAAACGATTGCAATGATTTCTACATGGAGATTGTAAAACAGTAATAACTAAATAAATATAACATAAAACTCTTTTATCTTTGAGGTAGCGTTATCGCATAAAAGTTTGTTCAGCAAAATGCTTTTTTTCAAAACCGCAATTGACGTCAGACATATAGTCTCATTCAGAATATCACTGTGGTGGCTAACTGACACTTATTACTGGCAATCCACCAGCTGACCATGTAGATTCTCGTGTTCGAAAGTGAGGTCTTGTCCTAACCGGACTAATTGGCTGAGTTCCTGTACTTTACAGTACCGGGTACTGAAAATCAATATTTCTGATATTTTTTATGATAGTTTTATTCTATGCGTAGCATTTAAAGAATGATCTTCCATACAAATTTAATGAATAATACACAGTTTGAATACAATGACTGGCTCCATGGACACCGAAATCACCCATCATATGAAACCCTACTAGCTTAAGAGGTAAGCATAGCGATAACAAGTGGATTCAATCTTTCTAGATTTCAGGAGAACGTTTGATTCGGAGTAACACCGACGTCCATCAAAGAAACTGCATTCATATGTGTTATTTAGCCATGTTTGCAGCTAGACTAACAACCCTTGGCATCTTTGTTAGAGAACGATTCACAGGTCCAAAACTAATACTTGATGTGTCACTTGGAAGCGTATCGGGGCTATTAACGATTAATTGAAAAATACTTCTTTTAATTTGACTTTTCACATCGCAAGAGTCATCCCTTAAGAATTCTAATAATCTTGCGTTACATCTGGACAAAATATACATGGTACAAGGACTGGCAACTAGTCCTTAAGGTAAAGGTATATGAATTTGTATAATTCACTAAACTGGTAAATGTTGAAATCTTGAATGAGTCATAACCGTACAAAATCCTGGCAACCACAATGTAGGGGGATGCTGCAGACAAAGCTTGTGGCTGATTTCATTTTATTGGTACGTTACTGAGAAACTAAGGTCTTCATACGAAGGACTTAAAGATATTGTCCACAAAACGCTTATTCGGTTTTTGATGGAATAATGATGAAGTATCTGTATATACATATTTTCAGAGATGGTTGCGGGACTCGACTGTTCGCTACAGGATTTCAAATCAAACACCCTTCAGTCATCTAATTTCCAAACTTATTTTATTTGGCCACCAGTTTCGGCGATTTACTAAGCCATCTTCAGGTCCTGTGTACAGACAACAATGCTACCAGTATGAAATAGGTAACCAAAACAGGGGGTGATCCATGTCTTATATACAGTGGTAATATGTAATAACATAATACCAACCAGTACAGGAAGTTACATAAGGTTCCAGATAAATTAAGGAATGAAGTAAGAGAACAGTTGCACACTGTATTAACTTAAACTTGTGAGCAAAGTGTATGCGTCAAATAATCGTAAAAAAGTAACCTACTAAACAGAGATCAATATTTCATGTAAGCATATGATGACGAAGTATGTGGGATCCACACCTGGTACGTACAATGGAGACACTGAACACAGAACGAGATGACGCAGTGGCTAACACATAAAATTTGGGTTCGGGAGGGAAGTGGTTCAAATGTCTGGTGATCCAGATTTAGGGTATTCGTGAATTCGATAAATCGCACAAGACGAAAGTTGTAATAGTTCCTTTGAAAATAACACAATCAGTATTACCCCTCCACCAGTCACAGCTTATACTCTGTCTTTAATTAACTTAATGACGAAGGGACGCTAAACCCTATATTTCTTCTTTCCTTCGATCGAAGAAGGGTAGCACGAAAGATGATTGGCTCGTCTGCTTCGCGAGAAAATGTATCGTAAATTCACAAAAGTCTTAACTGCTATATGGTGGAAGAAACGCGTCTAATATCTAATGAATAACTACTCATGAAATCATGAAAACCAATTTTCAGGTGGATGCCTGTTAATATTGTTCAGCCCCGAACAAACTGCTCCTTTAGAGTTCCGTGTTCGGGTCCTAAATGGGCCAGTTAGCCCCGACCTACCGCCGTGTCATCCTCTGCCAGTGGCGTCACTGGATGCGATATGGGTGGGCCTGAGGTCGGCACATCGCTGTGCTAGACGTTGTCGGGTTTCGTCACATTGGAACCGCCACTAATAGTTCGAGTAGTTCGTCAGTTGGTCCCACGAGGCGATGTAGACGCCGCTGCTACAAGTAATGTAATACAAGACACATGGGGCCGCAAATGTTGGGATACACCCCAAAAGTGGATAAAAAATGTTGAACATGTGACGTCCCCGGATCACGTGCGTCGCCCACGTGCAGCGTTTGAGCCTATCGGTCTGTCGCACATGATCATCCCTAACCAAGTCAAGTATTCAAGTCGGTGTGGTCTACGTGCGCGACTTTAAGAGTGTGGGGCTCAGCGTTCTAGTCTTTCGTCTGGCAGGCAGTATTATTTTCAGCTCGTTAGACAGTTGTGTGTTTACATTGAAGTAAGATTTATTATTTTATTTACCGGTCTCGGGGTCTCTGCTGGTTTATAGCAAAGTACTCCGCGACAAAACCTATTGTATTGCGTTACAAGTAAATGAGTTTAAGCTTTCGACTTCCGTCGTTACCGGTAAATGACATATGTTTTCTTTAGCAAATGATGTCTGCAAAGGAAGAAAAGAAGGGAAAAAAGGAAAGAAACACAAATAAATAACAGTTTTTGCATGGTTACAGCAAGGAGAGTAATTTTGTAACTTCTGGTTTAGAGCAGATCACATTTACAAAAGGTATTCGAAATTTGCACCGTTGTACAGCAGTATGTAGCAGCGCCTCCTACCAGCGAGTGTAGGATCCAAAAGCCCATCCGTCGCATGTGGTGCGAGGTACGTCATTTGGTAACGTCACATGTTCGACATTTGTCATTCACTTTTTGGATATTTTCCGATAATTGAGTGCCCATGTGTCTTACATTAAATTACTTGTCGCAGCGGCGACTAATATCGCTTCGGTTGTTTTTAAACAATAATAAGAATGACCCTACATAGATAGTTCATCCTCGCCAGGAATGGAGAATTTCGGCGATATTGCCTGTTATCGAAATCGATACTGACAAAATATCAAAATACGTGACATAAATCACCATATCTTTCGCTTGTATTGACTTAGAAGCTTAAACGTTTTGTGCCGTAAAGGGACCGTAGTCCTTAGCGTGTGACATAAATTTCAACTTCATACGTTTACCTGTACCCCCTTGCGAGGCAGCCCGCATTGCCACCCGTTCTTTGAACAAGAATCACTCTTTGTGATTAAAAGAGAGTAATGTGAGAGATTCTTCAACGCAAGCGAACGAGCGTAAACGCCCTTAACGATCGTGATTCTGTTACGGAAGCTTTGTCTGTTTCTCCTAGTTGTGATTTTTTGAAATTGTTGGCATAGGGTACCACGTTTCTCCGTTTACAGTTCTACATTTCAGGACATTTAAAGCCAGTTTGCTGATCTTTGCACCTCTTTCAAATCTTATCAAGATATGGCTGGACACTTGCACAGCTTTCGTCAAGTACTTCTTCATCACACGTAACTGCATCAACTGCAAAAGTCTGAAGTTACTATTAATACACGAACAACACAGAACTCGACTACCAGGTCACGTACATCTTCGTCTACAGCACTGAGCCAGCATCCTGCATTTCAGCAAGGCATCGCACCGCCCTCTCGCTCCCGAACAGTATTAGAATCTTCGAAATTATGTGTTCCAGAACAAAGGTGTCCGTTATTCGGGAACATACATTTTAATAAGTATTCAGCAGCTGTAAATTATGTATCCGCGAATAAAGTGTAATTTAGAAGATGAATAAGTGGCTTGTTGGTGGCCAGCCCCTACTCTACTGGCGAATTTCTTAGTAGAGTCGACTAACGATAGAGTAGCTTCAGTACTCCTTCAGTACAGTAGTGCGAACTGAGTAAGTAAGTGTTGTACAATTATCTTATGCATTTCAGCATAAGTATATGTTAATGATATTTTGGTACTAACTTCTAAAAAATGAAAATATGTTATAAAGTTTTGATTTATTCAGTTTCTTTGAATCTCGTTTCACTTAAGGTCTGTGTAGTGCTTTATTCCTCAAAGTTTAGATGCCTGGATGCACTGCTTCAACCATACAACACCCCAGCCATAAAAATTTCGAGTTTCGCTTCTTTAAAGCTTGTTGTAAGACTTACAGTGAGAAGTACCTTAAAAGACGGACAGACAGATAGTGAGATAACGAGTAACAAAAAAAGTCCATGTGATATAATTACAAACTAACAATTTTCGATCTTTTTCTGTTATTTGCGCTCTAAAATTGCTCCTTGCCTAATGACAAGATTGTAGGGCAAAGGGAAGTACCCTATAGGTTTTGAGGAGTGAGTTTGCGAGTGTCAAAACGTGTAACATAGATTTTTTTATTACATTAGCATACACGCTTAAATGTTTTACACCGCAAAGGGATAGTAGACTTTATTGTGAGACATATATTTCAACTCGGTAAGTCTATCCTTCCCGTAAAAAACGGTTCTCAACACTCTAACAGACGGGCAACAGAGTGATTCTGAAAGGGTCCTCTTTTTACCGATTGAGATACAGGACCCTAAAAATGAAGAATTATTGCTCGTTGTCGCCATCAGTGGGAACAAACCCTTATATTTGGTTCTAAAAGTACTCTCTGTTACTCAGTTTCTAGTCATTCGTAGAACATAGATGTAGTTTTAAATATAGGAAGGAGAACAACATAGAGTATCCATTGGACGTAACTGACTGAATATTTCTGTGTAACAGCTGTACCGACAACACAGTCGTAATAAGGTTGTAAAGCGCTCAGGCACTCAGAATTGACTTGCTGCTGGAGCTGTTTAGCAAAGTGCGCTAATCAGTGCCAACAAGCGCAGTGTGTTCTTGCTGTGTGCGCTAATAAGGGTCCCGGAGTCGGCCCTCGACTGGAAGCGGGGCAGCTCCCAGCTGAATGCGAGGCAGCTAGCGAGAGGGGTGTAGCTGGCGCTTCCGCCCTAATAACGGAGGGGCCGGGTCGTGGCCTGAGCACCACGAGGTATTAAGCGTTGTGAAGTCATCCTGACGTCTGACAGCTCAAACGCCACACACACAGCTCACTGAGACTGCTCCCAGCAGATTGCGAGATGAGCACATACCGCTCGTTGTGTCCCAGATGCGCTGAACTGTTAAGTGACCATAGAACCACGCAAACACTGACATTTCCGTGGTGTATTCTTCAGTCAGACAGATCCCTGATGAGGAGATACTCAAAGATGCAAAACTTGCCATAAAAACAAAAAAGGAATATTTACAGAAGAAGAGATACGCTGATGTTCCTTCCACATACCCAGGGCTGAATTTCGGACGGAATGCGTCGGAACGACGTTCCGGCACCTTCTAGGGATTTTTTTTTTTTTTTTTTTTTTGTACCTCGCTGGAATAAGTCAACACCGGAGTTTCATACTGCACACGTATCGCATGGTAATTATAATTTTCTGCCGTGGCAGGACCAGTGGACGTGACATGGTTGACCGACGCGATGCGATGGGCAGGCACGTAAGGGAAGATACTGTGCTGGCGCGTTTGTGTGTGTGTGTGTACAGTATAACCAAGATAAGTTGATCTTCCCTTCGAAGTTGTGATCGGTACACATGGTTGACATTCTTATTGACTGTCTTTTGTTTAGGACTGCAGCACCCTCAGAGACCTACAATTTAACCAAGATAAAGTAAGTTCAGTTCCGCAGTTGTGATGGGTACATTTCGCCTTCTGTTTAAGACTGCCAGCAACGTTGGCCATCTAGCAGAAAGGCGATGTCTCGTTTTATGTGTGTCAATGAAAAATAAATAACGCAATGAGATCTTTTAATTTAAGCATCTGTATAATGTAGTTTCACGAAATCTTGTTTCTTCCGTCTGGTTATTTGTGCCGTAAGTGCAGATCAACAGCGCGCACGGCGCAAGCATGGTTATAAGTTGGCAGCCTTTCGAACCCATACGTAGATATATTTTCGCTCACGTCTCTTTGCCTGCGGCACTCAGTAAAGACAAACGATATTTAAAGCGTTTACTAAACATCCAACTCCGTGTCTCAAGTCGCAGTCGCGGATTATTTTTCCTAACTCTTCAGGAACTGGAATTGTACGTAACCACGATTGGCCAGGAATATCTTCGTCGTTATTCATCGCTAAATGCTTTATTAATACTGGAAAAATGTTCACCGAGCAGCTACAGTACAGCTGTTTCAACGTTGTGGCTGGCAATAGTGGAAAACATAATGTGTTAGTAACAAAGAGTGCTGACTTGTTCCGATCTGTATCGAGCAGAACCAGGCAGAAAAGTGCCCCTGCTACGGGGACAGACGGCAGCACCTATGGTTTGTATTAAAACGTGTGATTTCATGGTTTGATTATAAGAAATCATGCTTTAAGAAAATGGATTTCAGAATAGGAGGGCCTAGTCTATAAAAATTGGTTTCTCATTGCAAGTTTTATCACAAGTTATAAAAAAATCCAAATACGCGATTTTTATGGCTAGGGTGTTGTATGACTGAAGACCTGCGTTCCGGCATCTAAACCTTTTAGAAATTAAGCACGGCACGGACCCTAAGTGAAAGAAGATACAAGGAAACTGAAGAAATCAAAACTTTGAAACATATTTTCGTTTGGAAGGTA
This sequence comes from Schistocerca serialis cubense, assembly GCF_023864345.2. Lineage (NCBI taxonomy): Eukaryota > Metazoa > Arthropoda > Insecta > Orthoptera > Acrididae > Schistocerca > Schistocerca serialis. The sequence continues at coordinate 464,793,080 of NC_064639.1, forward strand.
GCACCAATGTTCCGCAACCACATTTTTACAACACTTGCTTACACTGTTCGCATTATTGTACTGCCGATGTACAGAAGTTACTTGAAATTACTGTCGTCAGTCGGCTCTACAAAGAAATTCGTCAATGGAGTAGTGACTGGTCACCAACAAGCCATTTAGCCTTCTTTTAAATTATACTTTATTAGTGGCTACACATTTTACAGCTGCTGAATAGTTATTAAAATGTATGTTCCCGAATAACGGACACCTTTCTTTTGGAACACATAATTTCGAATGATTCTAATACGGTTCGGAAGCGAGAGGATGGCGCGATGCCTTGCTGAAATGCAGGCTTGCTCAGTGCTCTAGGCGAAGAATGTACGTGGTCTGGTAGTCGATTTCTGTGTTGTTCGTAGCCTATATAAATACTAACTTCAGACTTTTGCAGCTGATGCAGTTACGTGTGATGAAGAAGTACTTGACGAAAGCTGCGCAAGTGTCCATATCTTGATAAAGTTTGAAAGAGGTGAAAAGATTAGCAAACTGGCTTTAAATGCCCAGAAATATAGAACTGTAAATGCAGAAACGTGGTGCGCTATGACTACAATTTCAAAAAGTCGCAACTAGAACCAGTCAATTGTTACAAGTGCCTGGATGTAACAATTTGGGGCGGTATGAAATAAAATGGTAATATGGACTGAAACGTAGGTAAGACAGATGGTGGATTTTGGTTTATTGGTAGCATACTGGGAAAATGTAGTCAGTCAACAAAAGACATTCTGAGAAATACACTATGTGCTAAAAAGTATCCGGACACCTGGCTGAAAATGACTTACAAGTTCATGGCGCCCTCCATCGGTGATGCTAGAATTCAATATGGTGCTGGCACACCCTCAGCCTTGATGACAGCTTCCACTCTCGCAGCTATACGTTCAATCAGGTGCTGGAAAGTTTCTTGGGGAATGGCAGCCCGCTCTTCACAGGGTGCTGCACAGAGGAGAGGTATTGACGACGGTCGGTGAGGCCTGACACGAAGTCGGCGTTCCAAATCATTCCAAAGCTGTTCTACAGGATTCAGGTCAGGACCCTGTGCAGCCCAGTCCATTACAGCGATGTTATTGTCGTGTAACCACTCCGCCACAGAACGTGCATTATGAACAGGTGCTCGATCGTGTTGAAAGATGCAATAGCCATCCCCGAAATGCTCTTCAACAGTGGGAAGCAAGAAGGTGCTTCAAACATCAATGTAGGTCTGTGGTGTGATTGTGCCACGCAAAACTACAAGGGGTGCAAGCCCCCTCCATGAAAAACACGACCACACCGCAACACAGCACCACTGCCTCCGAATTTTACGGTTGACACTACACACGCTGGTAGATGACGTTCATCGGGCATTCGCCATACCCACACCGTGCCATCGGATCGCCACATTGTGTACCGTGATTCGTCACTCTACACAACATTTTTCCACTGTTCAGTCGTCTAATGTTTACGCTCCTTACACCAAGTGACGAGTCGTTTGGCATTTGCCGGCGTGATGTGTGGCTTATGAGCAGCCGCTCGACCGTGAAATCCAACTTTTCTCACCTCCTGCCTAACTGTCATAGTACTTGCAGTGGATCCAGTGTGATGGTCTGGATAGATGTCTGCCTATTACACATTACGATCCTCTTCAACAGTCGGCGGTCTCTGTCAGTCAACAGACGAGGTCGCCCTGTACGCTTTTGCGCTGTACGTGTCCCTTCACGTTTCGACTTCACTACCACATCGGAAACAGTGGACCTAGGGATGTTTAGGAGTGTGGATATCTCGCGTACAGGCGTATGACACAAGTGACACCCAATCACCTGACCACGTTCGAAGTCCTTGAGTTCCGCAGGGCACCCCATTCTGCTCTCTCACGATGTCTAATGACGACTGAGGTCGCTGATATAGAGTACCTGACAGTAGGTGGCAGCACAATGCAACTAATATGAAAAACGTGTGTTTTTGGGGGTGTCCGGATACTTTTAGTCAAATAGTGTATTATATTGTAGTGCCTGTGTTGTTCAGAGGTACACTGCATAGTTCCTTCGGTCATACATGCAGTACAATGTACTTTAATATATACATTATAATGTATTACAGCTCCCTATATATGTCGGAAAGGTAGAAAATTTTAATGACTGGGGAGAAATCATAAAGGAAGTATGACAGGGTTCAATTTTGGGACCGCTCCTGTTCCTTACATATGTGAATGACCACAAACTCAATATGTAACCAGCAGAATTTGTACTTCTTGCAGACGATACTAGTGTTTAATAAATCCCATTAGAGATAAGGCAACAGAAGAGGTGGTAAATGTACTTTCCAAAGGATTATAAATTGATTCTCAGAAAACGTAATCTGTACAAATTTAGCAATAAAACCATATTCAGTTCTGTACAACAAACTGAGTCATACAAACAATTGATGTAGCTCATGGGCAGAACTTAATGAATAAGATAGAATGTTGAAAATTTTTGGTCTTGCGTATTGATGAAAACGTATCCTGGAAGAAGCAAACAATTAAGTTTAGCTATTTTTGCTCTTCGTATAATTACTAATCTTGAAAACAAACGAACGAACCTCCTGACATATTTTGCGTATTTCCACTCAATAATATCTTACAGAATAATTTTCTGGGATAACTCATCACTTACAAAGAAAATATTGATTGCACAAAAGCGAATGTTAAGAATAATGTGCGCTGTTTATCCATAGACGTCATGTAGACGCCTCTTCAAGGAGCTAGGTACTTTATCAGCAAAGTCACAATACATATATTCGCTAGTGAAATTCGTCATAAATAATTCATACCTACTACACTGGAGGGAAAAATGACCCTTATTATTGACTATTAAAGATGTCAGTGGTTCAGAAAGGAGTGCAATAGGCAGCAACAAAAATTTTTGATAATTTGCCCAATAGAATAAAATGTCTGACAGGTAGTACAGCAAGTTTTAAATCTAACTTTTTCCTGGACAACTCATTCTATTCCATTGAGAAATTTCTATTAAAATCTGGAAGTCAATAAAAATAATAATAGTAATAAAAGAAAAGTAAACATCAATTTTTAAGTGTAGTAGCATGAGTAGGACTGAAAAATTATGTGTTCATTAATGTTAACACTAATCATATTTATGTATGATTTATAAACTGACTCGCTCCACATCATTTCGGCAAAAGAATCGTTCAAATGATCTATAGAACATGTAACTAACTAACCACCTGCAGCCGGCCAGTATGGCCGAGCGGTTCTAGGCGCTTCAGTCTGGAACCGCTCGACCGCTACGGTTGCAGGTTCGAATCCTGCCTCGGCCATGGATGTGTGTGATGTCCTTAGGTTAGTTAGGTTTAAGTAGTTCTAGGTTCTAGGGGACTGATGACCTCCGATGTTAAGTCCCATAGTGCTCAGAGCCATCTAACCACCTTCCTCAGGGACTACGAATACATAATTATGGTGTTCATCGAAGCAGACATTCTACCTGAGTCCTGATATACAGTGTTATGGGACGTACCCTCTGACATGCTCTTTATATTAGTTTACGGAATATGGATTTAGATGTAAATGTAGATATTTTATCCGTGATAGATATTCTCAAACAAACCGGAGACCCCAAATAATCACTTTTCTCTTACCGTTTGCTCAGTTTAAACAGGCAACTTTATATTGGGAAGCTATTTAACTAAGGTCACAACTGAGTTCCTTGTTCTGATTGTTACCCAAAAGCAGAAATGACAGTTTCCAAAGTAAATGAGAGCAGAATTCAAAAACAAGACACTCGATGAAAGAAAGATCAGTTGATATATTTAGCCGTCCACTAGTCTATATCGAATAAATTAAGAATTGGCAAATGTTCTAGCAACTTGCCGCTGGAATTACAGACCATAATGAAGTGGTGACCCAAAACATAATGTACAGCGTGTTGATTTACATTTGGAATGTAATTCAGTAGCGAATCTATACGGCATGGATTCGATAAATCTTTGGTACATTTCTGGAGGTATACGGTACTAGATGTCTGCACATAGGTCATGTGATTCCAGTAATTATGGGTCAGTGGTTTGTGGGTGTAAAGCTGACACTCGATAGTGTCCCAGAACCACCGCGTTTAATTTGATGACTTCACTAATAAGCTCCTCGAACTACTGTAGTGCGATCTTGGTCTTGTGACAAGGACAGTTTTCATCCCGCTGGAAATTGCCATCGCAGCCAGGGAAGTTATCAGGCATGATGGGTCGCAGATGGTCCACAATAACATTCACTTACTGCACAGATGTCATCGTGCATTCGATTCCTACCACAGGTCCCATGGAGGCCCCGGTGAATGTTCCCCACATCATAATAGTAGCCACATTGGCATCCACCCATGGTGCGGTGCACATTTTGAGCAGCCATTCGCTTTGATATCGAGACACGTTCCCATCGATCTGGTGTAACAAGAAACGTGATTCATCCGATCATACGAGGCGTTTCCATTGCTCCATGGTTCAAACTCGAGTACCCTGTACCCTCTGCAGTCATAATTGACGGTGCTGAGTCAATATGAGAACGCATGGGGGTTGTCTATTGCTGAGCCCCATGTTCAACAGTGCGCAGGGAACGGTGTGCGCCGGCCGCTGTGGCCGAGCGGTACTAGGTGCTTCAGTCTGGAACCGCGCGATCGCTACGGTCGCAGGTTCGAATCCTGCCTCGGGCATGGATGTGTGTGATGTCCTTAGGTTAGTTAGGTTTAAGTAGTTCTAAGTTCTAGGGGACTGATGACCTCGGATGTTGAGACTCATAGTGCTCAGAGCCATTTGAACCGTTTGAACGGTGTGCTCTAAAACACTTGTGGGTGCTCTGTCGACAGAACTGCCCAGATAGCCGTCTATCCTGTTTCACAGAATAGGTAAGACTCCGTCCTTTATGTGATGAGGCGTGGACGTCCAACACCTTGTCGCCCTGTAGCAGTTTCGCCGTCCTTCAACTAATTTCCGCCGGCCGCGGTGGTCTCGCGGTTCTAGGCGCGCAGTCCGGAACCGTGCGACTGCTACGGTCGCAGGTTCGAATCCTGCCTCGGGCATGGATGTGTGTGATGTCCTTAGGTTAGTTAGGTTTAAGTAGTTCTAAGTTCTAGGGGACTAATGACCACAGCAGTTGAGTCCCATAGTGCTCAGAGCCATTTGAACCATTTTTGAACTAATTTCCAGAGACGCACCTGGCAGTAGCACGTGAACACCCAAGCAGTGTCACCGTTTCCGAAATGCTCGATCCCAGATACCGGGCAGTAATAATCTGGGATTTTTCGAAGTGGCTTACGTCAATGGATTTCCCCATTTGCAGCCAGTACAATCGCTAGAATGCTTCCTCACTCGGCTCTACTACGCTCATACACTTTCCTTTGCGTGTCACGTGCCCACAGCGCCACCGGACGGCATCCTGTCTTGCGACGATTGTAATCTCTCGGCTCATCAATTTATATGACTGGGAAAAGGTGTAGCTCGCTTCATTCTTAAGAATGGGTTGCACAACAGGTGCACAGAGCTATGGACCCGCCGTCATAAATTTGTTGCAAATAATCACGAGCGTTATCACGGATACAAGGATTAGTGACTATAAAGTCGTTGTAGCGAGACTGACAATCAAAACATCAAAATCCAGCGAAAGTAATTGCAAAATAAATGTACATAGAAAGGCAGATGAAATCCGCCTTGATGCCTTCCTCAGAGACAGCCTGCATTCCTTGCCAACTAACTACGTAATTGCAGAGCAGATGTGGATTAAATTTAAAAAAATTAGTATATGTAGCAATTCGGAAATTTATACCGACTAAATTAATAAAAGGTGGTACTGATCTCTTGTGGTACACAAAACAGGTAAGAACACTGCTGCAGAGGCAACGAAAAAAGCATACAAAATTTTAAAAAATGCAAAATCACCAAGATCGGCAATGTTTTACAGAAGCTTGAAATTTAACGCGAACTGCAAAGCGAGATGCTTATAATACAATAATAACACAACGAATCCCTGTCTGGCCTCTAGCAGAAAATCCAAAGATATTCTGTTTGTATGTGAAGTACACCAGCGTCAAAGACACAATCAATACCTTCATTGCGCATAGCAAAGGTAATGCTATCGATGACAATGCCAAAACGCGGAGTTGTAAATTCAGTTTTCCGAAATTCCTTCACCGAAGAAGACGAAACAAGTACTCCAAAATTCTAATCACGAACAGCAGCCAACATGAGTAACTTAGAAGCACATATTCTCGGTGCAGGTCAGCAGCTTAAACCGCTTAATAAAGGCAAGTCCTCCAGTCCAGACCATACACCAGTTAGGTTCCTTTTAAAGTGAGGTGATACAGTAGCTCCTTACTTAATCATATACAACCGCTAGCTCGACGAAAGATCTGTAACTAAAGATTGGAAAGTTGCACAGGCCAAACCAATGCTCAAGAAAGGGAGTATGAGTAATCCCGCGAAGTATAGACCCATATCGCTGATGTCGATTTACTGTAGGATTTTGGTAAATATACTGAGTTCAAACATTACGCATTACCTAGAGGATAATGATCTGTTGACACACAGTCAACTCGGATTCAGAAAAGTATCGTTCTTCTGAAACACATCTAACTCTATTCTCACGTAGAAATGAGTGCTTTCAGCAGTGGATCTCAGATTGATTCCATATTTATAAATTTCCAAACGGCTTTTGAAACCGTTTCTCACAAGCGGCTTATAACCAAGTTGTGTGCCTATGGGATATCGTCTCAGTTGTGAGACTGGATTCGTGATTTCCTGTTGTAAGGATCACAGTTCGTAGAACTGATGGAAAGTCATTGAGTAAAACAAAAATGATCTGGCGTTCTCCAAGGAAGTTTAATAGTTCCTCTGTTGTTCCCATTTATTTTATTTAGCGTTCGATAGTCAGATTACAGAAAATAAGTTTTAAACCAAACAAAAATTATCAAGGCCCACAAATACACATTATTACAACATAAACATGGAATTCTGCAGCTAATCTTTGGCGTTGTCTGTAAATATATGAATGTCATCAAGACATCACAACTCACTATTGTGGTCCATAGTCTGTTCCAATCCACAGTCACACTTGGGATCTTCGGCAAGTCCCCACTTCACCATTAATTGTCTGCATCGTCCCAATCTGGATCGCAATTTGTTCACTGAAATCTAACGCCCCCATGGCACTTGCAATGTTGGTTCAGGCACCAAACTGCTATTCTTCACGGCTATCTGCTGCCACTCTTCTCTCCTTGTTGTCTTCACATCCTTGGGTGCTACTTCGTCCATCTTGACATATTTTTGGGATTTGAGACAGTCTTTGGTAGGAAAATATTGGTGGATGTGTAGGGCATGATTGTCTCTGATTGATATACACTGATCTTAACACCACAACATCGGCAACAACGAGTCAAATGTGCAAGTGAACACCGGCATTGAACGTTGACGTGTCAGAATGTTGCATGGTCTGATGAATCCAGATACCTCCTTCGTCACACCAATGACAGGGGTCAAATCTGTTGTCTTCCAGGGGAACAGTTCCTTAACACTTGTAGTGTGGGACGGGGAGACAAACTGGTGGCGGTTCCATTATGCACAGTGGAACATTCACAAGGGCATCCATGGGTCCAGTGGAGCTCATGCAAGCTCATGATGGCCAAGGAGTATCGTACACTGGTTGCAGACCATGTACACCTCATCATGTTCCACGATGGCAGTGGCATTTCTCAGCAAGATAATGCACCATGTCACAGAACCAGGAATGGTTCAAGGAGCACATGGTGAGTTCCAATTGATGTGCTGGCTCCCAAACTCGCCAGATCTGAACCCGATCTAACACATCTGGGATTTGATTGAATGTGGAGTCGTAACTCATCGACGACCTGTGTGGGATTTACAGCAGATGTTGTGCCAAACCCCTCCAGCAATCCACCACGCAGCCGGCCGGTGTGGCCATGTGGTTTAAACGCTTCAGTCTGGAACCGGGTGACCGCTACTGTCGCAGGTTCGGATCCTGCCTCGGGCATGGATGTGTGTGATGTACTTAGGTTAGTTAGGTTTAATTAGTTCTAAGTTCTAGGCGACTGATGACCTCAGAAGTTAAGTTGCATAGTGCTCAGAACCATATTGAACCAATCTACCAAGCTCTCATTCCTTCCATGCCATGATACATTGCTGCTATTATTTGTGCCAAAGGTGGACATACTGGCTATTAGGTAGTTGGTCATAATATTCTGGCTGATCAGTGTAGCTACTCACTGAGCTGCTGCTTGTCGTCACATGTGCAGGACTGGAAGCCAGGAAATGGGGGTTGGTGTAGTATTCTCGAGATTATCCTTATGGTTTCATGGAAGTGGATGTCTATCTTCTTTTTTGTGGACCTCCTGGCCCACACTGGAGCACAGAACTCGCCAACACAACAGACAAGAGCCAATGCTGAAGAGTGTAGTCTCCCCACTGAGCTGCCCCAGGTTGTTTGTGCTAGCTTTCGTATTATATTACTTCTTGTTTTGATTTTCTGGGCTATATCTTCCAAGTGATACACATACGTTAGTGTATGGCCCAGTTTTATTCCCAGGTATTTAGTGGTTCTCCTGTGTCTAATTGTTTGGTCCTTTACATTTAGATTCAGTTCTCTGTTTGCTATCCTGTTGTTTAAATGCTAGTGCCAATATTGATCCTTGTGGTATTCCATTTTTCAAAACCTTGTGTTGCTTACTCTCCCATTTGGTTCTCCCATAAATGTATATTTTCTTAACGTGTTCATTAGGATTTCCAGACTTTTCTTGGATTTTGGAGCCTTTGTTAATTTGTAGATAAGACCTTGAATCCAGACTGTACAATAGGCAGATGTGTGGTCAAACAGAATCACTCCAGTCTTCAAATTATTTTGAAATCCTCACTCTACATGGGTTATAAGGATGGATAATTGTCATATTCTGCCCATTAATACTCTGTCAAACAGTTTACAGACATCTACATCTACATCCATACTCCGCAAGCCACCTGACGGTGTGCACAGCACTGCACTGTAGTCTTCAGGGTGATCTCCAGTTTTGCAAGGCTTTTGGATAGTAATGACCTCAGATTCCTTTCACATTTTTGGAATTTTACCATAATCTTTATAAATGATTTAGGAGACAATCTAAAAAGTCATCTTAGATTGTTTGCAGATGATGCTATCATTTTCCATCAAGTAATGCCATCAGAGACATAAACCAATCAAAAAATTATTTGGACAATATATCTGCATAGAAATGATTTAGGAGACAATCTAAAAAGTCATCTTAGATTGTCTGCAGATGATGCAGTCATTTACTATCAAGTAAAGTCATCAGAAGACAGAAACCAATTGAAAAATGATTTAGATAAGATATCTGTACATGCAAAAAGTGGCAGTTGACTCTAAATAATGAAAAGTGTGAGGTCATCAACATGAATACCAAAAAGAACCCATTAATAAATCTAGTAATAAATCGCACAAATCTAAAGGCTATCAATGCAACTAAATATCTAGGAATTACAATTACTTACAACTTAAATAGGAAGGACCACACAAATCATGTTGTGGAGAACACAAACCAATGACTGCATTTTGTTGGCAGAACACTTAGAAGATGCTACAGGTCTAGTAGAGAGATTGCCTATACTATGCTTGTCCATTCACTACTAGAGCACTGATGTGCAGTATTGAATCCTTACCAAATGGAACTGCTGAGGGATATTGCAAAACTTCAAAGAAGGGCAGCTTATTTTGTGTTATCATGAAATAGGAGGGAGGGTCTCATGGAAATGATGCATGAGTTGGGGTGGCAATCATTAAAACAAAGGCATTTTTCAGACTGAGTCCAATATCAATGTAAAAAGACAGTGGTCTTGTTTATGTGAGTTGTGGTTGTGTGAATGCATACACATTTTCTACTATAGAAGAAAGTCTTTTGGATGAAAACTTAAATGTACAGCAGTTTTTTGTTGTGCCTGCCTATAACTCAGCTTATCTTCTATATGGTAAATAGCAGTTTATCCTCTACATAATAATATCAGTTGACATCTAGCAACAATGATTGTCTGTATGATAAATAGTAAGTCAGGGATGACACAGTTAATTTATAACTACGCTAGTTATAAATTTGGACTATGTGATGAACACAATGAAAGGAAATGATAATATAAAGTGACATTATATATTATTATATAATTCACAATATTGGATAAATCATGTTTACTTAGTATGATGTCCAAGAAATTCAAGGACAGAGTACAAACAGTGTTCAAGCAAGAACTGTTTTAATTTCATGTTAAATGTATTTAATGTTGGTCTGCATTTTAAGTAAATGGATGTCTTGTTATATAACCTCAGTATGGTATACTTCTCTTCTGCATAAGTTTTTAATTACTGTTTTTATGTTTAGATTCAGCTTCTGCCTAGTATTAAATGCTTGTAAATCATGTTTGAAAATATGTTTTCACTGAGACACACCTTTTGTAAACATAAGTATTTTTTAGATATACAAACAGGTCAGAGCAGTATTTTCAGACTTTGAAAAAGAGGTCCACTGCAATCCCTGCATAGGATCATCCAGATAATCTTTTTTGTATTTGTAACAGTTTCGTGAAAATTGTGGAATTCCAACAAAAAATTATTCTGCTCCACCCACTATCACTAGTTGATTCTCCTTCATAAAAATCCTACATAGCTCCCCTATGCTGTCATTCACCTGAGCCAACCCTGCACTAGACTTCACAATGCTGGTGACCAGGTACTCACTTCCCAACACTTCCTGCAACTGCTGGCCCACACCTCTACCATGTGAACTACCTAGCAGCAGAACCTTCTTCTTTCTGTTAGATTTTGCAACTGTTGGAGCTCTTCCCTATATAATGACAATGTGACAAGCACTCTTCCTCAGATGTCCCTATAGTTTCTGTGGTTGTGTGTACTTGAGTGTGGATTAATAAACTCTTGTCTTTGGTAGCTACGCCATTACTTGCAACTTTCATTGTGACACTATTGGCAACAAGCATGGTGTTCCCTTTTTGTGTGTTCAGTATGTTTGGCTGTTTCTTTGGTTCTCACGTTTTTGGAGGCAGTGCTCAAATCTCTCATCAAGCAGCAACAGGTTCATACAGTTGCTATTATAAATTTGTTGGCCGTGTTGACTACACAGTTTTCTACATCATTTGTGTGCCTGCTGCCTTTTCCCCCATGTGATGATGAGGCTGAAGACTGGACAGCTTAAAGAAAGTGGCTTCAGCAACACTTCATTGCTTTTGGTGCCACTGATGTTATGAGGAGGAATCAAATATAAACAGCATTTCATGTTTTATTTAAATTCATTTATTGAAAAACTCAAGGCAATTATAATTTATTTTTTCACATAGTCTCCTGCTTTGGAAATGTATTTGTCCCAGCGTATGGGTAGCTTTTTGATGCCCTCATCATAAAAAGAACTGGTTCGTGTCACCAGCCAGTTGCCCACAAAGTCTTACACACTCTCGTCATCTTCAAATTGTCATCCTCCTAGAGCTTCTTTAAGTGATCTGAATAAATGGAAATAGCAGGACGATAAGTTCGGGCTGTAAGGAGGATGATCAAGTGTAGGCCAGAGCATTTCCTGTAGCTTGGAGACAGTCAGAGCTGCAGTATGGGGTCACGCATTTTCGTAGAGGAGGATGACCTGTCGAATCGATTGGACTCGTCTTTTGTGGTGATATGCAACTCTTGTCTTGTTCAACAATTCACAGTAGTAAGCAGCATTGACTGTGCATCACTCATGCAAAAAATCAATCTGCAAATTGCCTTGCTGATTGAAAAAAATGGTTGAAAGGACCTTGCCAGCTGACATTCGAGTCATGGCTTCACTGGTGCTGCCTCTCCTTCGCTCTGCCACTTCTTACTGGCTTGTTTGCATTCTGGAGTGTCGTGGTGAACCCATGTTTTATTGCAGGTGACAATCCAACTCAAAAATTCATCATCTTCTTCCACAGACTTTACTGTAAGCCTCTGACAGACCTCCAAACATCTCAACTTCAGATTTTTGGTCAAAAGTTTAGGGACTCATCTGGAACACATTTACATAACTGTTTGTGATGATTGCTTGACAGATCCCATAACTGATTCTGACTTTTTATGCAATTTCTAATACTCTTGCCTGTCTATCATCATCAACAATGCCTTTAATCACTCAAATGTTTTTGCCTGTAATGCTGGTCCAATGACGGCAATCATGTTGCTGACTTTCCACACGTTCTTGTCCTTCCTTCAACTTTTTATGCCAGGCAAACACACACGTCCTTAATAATGTTTTATCAATGTAATGTGCAATTTTTGGCAAATTTCTGCCACTGTAATTCCTTCACAAGCAAGAAATTTGATAATTATGAATTGTGCAATGGAGGGGTGCTACTGTTACTCAGACATTGTGAGCATTACTGACGAAACAGTGGGAAATATCTAACAGCATGTTCTCCTCACATCTAACAGTTATGCATAAGCATAGCAGATGTGCAGGGCCAGTGCCACCAACTGTTGATGTTCAGGAACAAAAATCCCGTTTACATTTGATCCCCCTTCGTAATATTTTTATGACATTATTTCTTTCATGGATTTCCCCTTGGATCTACCAATTGTTGTACCAGTTAATACTGTTCCATGAACCAGAATAACTTTATTTCAACAAAATGTATAAACCATTGTATAATTGTCACCATAAACACACGCATATCATTGCAGCCCATGTTGAGTTCTGTAGTTGTCATAAACATCCCCATCAGTCCTACTGGGCATGGGCAGCCCAACTACTGAGAATTCTAATGAGTATATCATATTTCCCAAGCTTGTGTTTGAAGAAAACTTTAAATGGACAATGCTCTCTGAAAGGACATTGCAATTCACCAAACATATTGTGAGGTCCACTTCTGAAGTAATTTTGGAATTTTCCATTCACTTCTTCAAAAACTTAATGCAGTGGCACAAATTTGTCTGCTTGCCCTTATCATCAAAATGAAAAATTTGCAATAGCTGATTATGTCTTGTCTTACTCATACTTCCCCTATTAAGGATGAATATTAATAAAACCAACAAACTGCAGGGACAGATTTCTGACTAGAAGTAGAGGAAAAAAGGTCCTATGACCAATTGTCCATAAATGTATGGTGTGCGTGCAATGACAAAAAATCATCCCAAAACACAGGACAGAGCTGCATCACATCCACATCACAACAGATTTTCAAAGTGGCTTCCATGGGAACACCACATTCTGTCCCCTGTCCAGGGAAGATGTTGTTGAGGTGTCAGCGAACAGTAATGCGGAAGTGGAGTGGTGCTCCACCATGCAGAAACAACGAAACCTGTCATATTTCCAAGGGCACATTCTCAAGCAGCCCAGGCAGAGTGTTCTGCAGTAAGTTCAGGTACATCCCTCTGTTGAGGTGAAGTGGAATAGAAACTAATCAAACTATGTGGTTGCCAAGAATGTCTGCCGAAACACTGATGATGAACTGACACTGATGAGATGCCTCAATCACTCCCTGAGGATTATCTATATCCCACAGAAGATGGTTATGCAGATTTATGATGCCAGTTCTAGTAAAGGCTGCTTTGTCAGTAAAGATGACTGATGACAGAAATCCCATAATTGCAATGGTCTGGTGCAAAAAACCAATTGATAAAATTCTTCCAGTAGAGGGAAATCAGGTGCCTACAGTCTTTGCACTTGTTGCATATGATAAGGTTAGTAGCAGTTGTCATGCAGGATAGACATAATTATACTTCAGATTAAACCATGTTGGTGGACTCTTGCCTGGAGCCTGTATTATGGTTCGTCTCAATATTCTGCAGAATCCGGTCCGCCAAATCTGGTTTATGGACATGCCTCCTAGATGTTCATCTGTCTGAAAGGATCTCAAAAAGGGCTTGAAACGTTAAGGGATGTGTGTGGTGTCTGTGAAGGAACTTATGTTGGTATAGCTGTGCTGCCACTTGACCATTTCAATCTGCTTGGGCATATACAAACAGCAACCTTACTTGCTCCTGACATGAATACTGGTCTAATCTGCTGCTTACAGTACACTGCATCAAACACACAATCTGCAACACACAAGGAACACGTGGCACATGGTCAGAGAAACTCTATTTCATCAGAATCGTCTACAGTGGCAATGTTGCTTTTCTGGACAATTGTTCATATGATCTTTCTTCCTCCATTTCCTGTCACAAATCTGTCCCTGCAGCTTGTCAGTATTGGAATACTGATATCCTGGTGAACTTCCACTAGAATTAAAATACCCTTCAGAGCATATATTTCAGATTCGCTAGCAGGAGATACATTTTTTATTTCAGCTTCTTCATTCGTATAGTCAACTATTTTCCTTACTATTTCAGGAATGAAATTTATTTTGAATGATTTATATATATTTGTTATTTTCACAGCTGTAGTCATTCCCTGAGGCTCATCAACTATGACAGCTAAATCTCTTTCAAATTGCCTAGGAGTTTTTGCCAGATACACTCTACTAGAACTTCTAACACATTTATTTGGTGTGCTGCCTGTACAGTTTGTTTCTTCATTGTCCTCCACTTCTTTATTTGAATTCTCTGAACTCGAATATTTTGTGGTCTATTAAACTTGCGGCAAAAATTTTTGCCTCATTTTAGAAAATCTTCCTTACAGGAAAGATATTTGCTTTACTGTGGCAAACTTCCAGTAATAATGGTTGTCTATAAATCAACAATAAAAATGAAAGTCAACAATCAGACTTTCAAGGAGGTCCCCTGAAAGAAAATAAAAGTTTACAAGCAATTTTTGTCTATGTTTGGGGTTTCTAGGGAAGGCAGTAAGAATTATGGTCACAGGTGGTACCAGAACAGGGTAAAATATGCCCTTGAGTAAAAAAGTTACATTTTTTATTTGCAGTTTTTAAACATTTACCGACATAAATGTATAGTGCCTCATAAGGTGAAAAATGGATAGAAAAGACCCATAATCATAGCAAGATATTTGTTATGATTTTTTAACACAACAACCATGTACAGCCAATTTTTGTCCATTCTTGGTGGTTGTAGGGTTAAGTATTTAACTGTAAGAAATATTTATTTGTTGGTTTTTCATAGCACCTTTAAACTAAATGAAATCAGAGCTTGGTCCATGTCGGAAATGCCTTCAATATTAATCATATGTATGTATGTGATATAGCAGTTACCATGATCTGTGGAGGAAGCTACTGAATTGTAATAATACCATTCAAAGTCATACACATGATAATGTCAATAAATATGTGTGGGCTTTGAATAATTAAATATGATTTGGCACTTTGTGATTTCTAAGTTAATATTCTGCTCTGATTTAAGCCTGTTTTCTATTCTTTCTGTGTTCTGTTGTGATTTTGTGCTAGGATTTTACTTCAATACAAATACAGAAAGACTAATTTTGTGCTTTAAATAAATAATGTTGCCCTGGTCTACCTGAATGGTAAGATGTCAGGGATATCAACATTTAATAGCTCAGACCAGAGCCATAAAAATTATCATGTATGGAATTTATTTCTTATTATACAATAAACATATGTGAAAAGTCTCCCAGCAGAGACACTTTTTCAGTACTCTTTAAGGGGGTTACCTATATAAAATTGATATTAACCTAACCACTGATTGAATGATACAGTTGACTTTAAATCACTATATACCAAACAGTAAGTAAACCTTTAAAAATGAATTGTGTGAGGTTATCCCAAACTAAACACAGATTCAATTTATGTATTTAAGTTAACTTCATTATTCTTATCTATGTGAAAATTACTAAGCTGTATGTTAACAAAGTTCTTCTTTTCAGCACAACTTACACAAATTAAGCGTTATATAGTCCTGATTCCTTTCTACAAATGTTAAACATAAGCTGATTATGTGAGGCTACCTAATGTCTCCTTGAAATGCAATGAAAACTATGCTGAGGAATCCTGCCACTGTTCTGGTTATCAGCCTCACTGTCTTAATCCTAGCAAGCACAATGGGTATCTATGCAGCCATCAACTATCAACTACTTCCTGTCCTTGGTCTATCTTGCCACATCTTCATCCACATCTACATCTACACTCTGCAAACCAGTGTGAGGTGCATGCAGAGGGAACATACCATTGCAATAGTTTTTAGAGTTTCTTCATGTTCCATTCACATATGGAGCATAGGAATAATGATTGTTTGAATGCCTCTGTGAGTGCAGTAATTATTCTAATCCTATCCACATGATCCCTATGTTAGCAATACCTGAGGGGTTCTAGTATATCCCTAGAGTAATCATTTAAATCTGGTTCTTGAAACTTTGTTAATAGACTTTCTCATAATAGTTTGCACATGTCTTCAAGACTCTGCCAGGTTGTCAGGTGAGCCAACCAACCATCACAAGAGTCTGGCATCTCCAACATTTTGTCATGAGATTTGAACTGAAGGTATTTTCACAGTGTACCTATAGTGCAGATCATACAGCACTTATGCTATACCACAAATGTCAACAACAAACTCAAAACAAAGACACTGTTTAGAGATACATACAGCCGTGTTGATTTTGTAAAAAAGTTAATATTCAAACAATTTAAACTGCACATGCAAAGGCTTTTAAAACATATGGTAAATAACACTTTCCTAAGCAAAATGTTTTGTTAAAGTAACTTATAACAAAAGCAATGCCTAAAAGCCTCTGTCTTTGTACTGCATTTCATAAAGAATTTGAAAGAATATAAATTCACTTGAAATGACCTGTAATATTTTTAATCTCGTAAAGTGTAAAAATCTGAAGGTGCCATATTTTTAATCTTGTAAAGTGTTAAAATCTGAAGGTGGCATCACAGTTTCCTCAGGTTTCCTGCAGTGAGGGAGGGGGGCAAAAATTCTCTTAAATGTAGTCCTGAGCATTGAAATAAATCAGACATTACCCTAAGTCAAGGCATCCAGTATTTTATTACAGAACTTCTAGAAAGTCTGTTGTCCTCTTATCACTTGCATGAATATCATGACAATAACATCCATCCTTACCATGATGATTTATAAAACTGTTAAAAGAAACCTTTATTAGTCTGTAACCAGGTGATTACTTTAACAGAACCACTCCACGTACCTTTAATAATGGCACTTGATTACTAATATTGTATGTTGACTGTTTCAACTGCCTGAGTAAAGTGAGTAAAGAGACTTTGAATGGTGCACCCATGTACTATAATAGACATTGTCTCTGCTAAACAATGGGGTGATGTAACAGATCATTGTGTTTCAATGATGTTAGTAATAAGATTATATCTCAGAGTATGAACTTTATTTCAGTGTTAAATTATCTGTGACAATGTAGATTTTCTTCTGTTAAAACTTAAGAGAATGGACAGCCCATATTCTTTCTTCTTCATTACTAGAATGTTGTACCATCCATTGCAAGATGAATTTTACAATGAAATAATAATAGCGTTAAGTCATTTACAACTTTTTGTTAGTAATTTAGTGCATAACCCTGTATACCTGTAATAATTAATTCTTCTGTATATTTTTTAATCCTTTTAAATTAGTTGGAAGTTGCCAATTTGATGACACAATGATCACATTCTGTAGGGTGAATCTGTATCCACTTGTAATAAACACAACTTTGATAGTAGTCGACACTTTACTGTATTTGTTCACTGTACATAGAATACTCATCCTACACACACAACTGAAATCTCAACATCATAGTGTTTACCAAAGAACATTGGTCATATTGTCCAATGCAAAGATAAATTCAGTTTTTATATCACAGGTGTTCATTAATCAATGATAGCACTTTCTCCGTATAGTTTGTACATTTTAGTCCACCCGGACAACCCCCCCCCCCCCCCCTTACTTTTGGAAGAGCTGTAGCTTGGCAGTTCATGTGCGTAGCATATTTACTCACATAGTATGTTGGTCCTCAACTGGATTGAATGTGAAAACCTTACCACCTCCTGCCCCCCCCCCCCCCCCCTTGATCATGGCGTGTTGACAAAGTACTTGCCTGCCAGACTGTGTAAACACAGTTGCACAATTGGCTTTCCAGTCTGCTCAGGGATATGAATGTCTCTACCCTTTTCTGATAAGTTGTGAGGGGAATTTAACAGTAAGGCTCTTTCATTGTGTGGTTCATCTGGACATGTTTCAGAGTATGCTGGCATAAGGCAGTCAGGCAACTCTGTTTCATGTCTGCCATGTTTTTCAACTAAAAATGTTTTGTCACTCCCTCCAATTACCTCAAAGAGTTCCATGTATGCAGGGGAGAGAGGTGGTCTGGTAATGTCCTCTCTTATTCATAAAAAAATCACATTTTAACAAGTCTTTCTGGAAGAAAATTTATTTATCTCCATGTCATGATAGATTACTAGGTTTGATGAGTTGCACTGAGTTTGCAGAATGTCTAAAAAAGTGATATATTCCCTAACATATAGATAGAAGGGGGAAGGTGAGAAAAATTCACCCAACAATTTCA
The DNA here is from genome assembly GCF_023864345.2 of Schistocerca serialis cubense. Classification (NCBI taxonomy): domain Eukaryota; kingdom Metazoa; phylum Arthropoda; class Insecta; order Orthoptera; family Acrididae; genus Schistocerca; species Schistocerca serialis. Next base: position 464,811,559 of record NC_064639.1, read on the forward strand.
GTTGCTCTCCATAGACTAATTGAGCAGAGGAACAGCCTAAGTCTTCTTAAATTACTATGTGAAGGCCTAGAAGTACTAAGGGTAATGCTGTTGTCCAGGATTCTGTACAGCAGGCCAAGGCAGTCTCCAAGGTGTGATGCATATTATCTACCAACCAATTACTGGTTGGATGGTAGCTCGTATTTCATATATGTTTGTATCCACATAATCTCAAGAGCTCAAACAGTTGGCATTCAAACTGTCTAACCTGCCAAATCTGGAGGCCCAAGTAGAGATTAATGCTCAGACAACAGACACTGTTGAATTATCTGGTACAGGGACAGTCCTGGGCCATCTAGTAAACCTATCTACCACAGTATCTAAAAAACAAAAGCCTCCTGAAGGGGGAAGAAGACCTACAATATCCAAATGTAAGTGTGAGAATTTTCCTAAAGGGGAGGGGAACTCATGCACTGGAGCAAAGATGTGGCAAGAGATTTTACAACTTAGACATTTCGTGCAGTGTTGAGTCGATCAATGGCAATCTTTCTGTATTCCTGGCCCAACAATACTGCCTCATATTAACTTAGCAGTAACTCTTATTCCTAGGTGTGCTAGGTTGTGAAAGGTGTCAAACACTGGGCATTGCCAATTTATTGAGACAAATGGTGTAACTTTTTCCTGAAGAGTCACATCAAATTCCTTGTCTTGTGTTATGCTGTGGCAGATGCTCAAGGCACAGGCCAGTTGATGCAGGATCAGCATGGCATTGCTGAAGGAAGCTGTCCAAATTTTGTTCTGCTGCCATGTCAGCCCAGTTAATAATGGGAATTGCCACACATTTACAAGAAAAGCAATCAGCGATGAAATTATTCTACTCTGTGATGTGTTGCACTGTGGAAAATTAGCCAATTGACTCTGCTTGATGAATCTGATGTGGTGAGTTGAGGTTAGTAACATGTCAGAATATGGAAGTCAGTGGTTTATGATCTGTGAAAATTGGAAATACTTGTTCCTCTATGGGTGGCCAGAAATGTTTCATAGCTAGACATATGGCCATGAATTCCCTGTCAAATGCACTACACCCTTTCTGCTGTTCCAACAGGATTTTGGAAATGAAAAGCCAGAGATTGCTTTTTCATTGTAATAAATTATTGTAACACACCTAGTGCCCTCCGACTTTTGTCAATCCACAAGGTGGCTAGTGCATTTAGAACTGGATGTGCCATTTGCCAAAGCATTTTTTAGGTCTCTAAATGCAGTTGGTTTCAGGAGTCCATGGAACCTCCCTGCTAGTGGATGTGTTTTTAATAGTGAGCAGTTCATTAAGCAGCTCCTACAGCTCTGCCAAATGAAGCAAGTGTCTTCTGTAATAATTTAACAGCTCCAGGAAATATAGGGCTTTGAAACATAGGAAGAGGGAGCATGTTTACAATATCTCTAACGTTTTCAGGAAGTGTTGAGATATCATGGCATGTTACAGTGCATCCAAGAAACTTTACGTTTTCTCCTGCAAAAACATGTTTGTCCTTATTAATCATAATACTCTAGCAATCTAGTCTTTTGAACAAATTATACAGCTGCTTAATGTGCTCCTCTTTGGTTTTTGAGAACAGTTAACACATCATCCATTTAGCAGAACACAAATGGAAAGTCATGCAGGACCTCATGCATGAAACGCTGCCAAGTTTGTGCAGTTTCAAAGGCCAAAAGGCATAGTATTGTGCTCAAAAAGAGCAAAGGGTGTAGTCACAGCTGTTTTTCTTTTGTGTTTCAAAGCTATAGGTATTTCTGAGAATAACTTAGCACAGTCAACAACACTGAAATAGCAAGCACCTTCTAGGTCACCATTAAGTCAGCTATGTGAGTCACTGTGTACCAGTCTGGAATAGCATGGGCATTTAAACCCCTGTAGTCTCCACAGATTCTCCATGAACTATTTTTCTTCTTTACTATTTGCAATGGGGGCACCCATGCACTATTTAATCTTGATATGGCTCCATCAGCATTCATGTTATTGAATTCCTGTTTTGCTGTGGATAATTCATTGGGTGGCAAGTGCCAAGGTCTAAAAGCCACCAGCTGACCCATTGTTGCCCTACTAAATTGTTGAGTGGAATGACTTCTGCTGCTCTTGGCCAATGCTAGATCCATTAGCGAAAGCAGCTGATGGCCAAGGTCACTGCTGAGTGCACAAGGGGCCTAGGAGAAGGAAGAGCAGTAAGAAGCTTGGCCAACCTCTAGTCCTATAGCAGTGAAGCACAGGCACCATAGTTGTTCATATATGCTACATGACTCTTTTTGAGATATGGAAGTTTTACTTTGCAGTTTGGCATTTTTGTCTTTTAATTCACAAACAGTCAATCATTCCTCAGAACATAGTCCTTGTATTTCAGAAATTTGTGCTTCAAGTACCTTGCAGGTCTCTCTCAACTCTGAATGCTCAGTTGTTTCATGCTAACATGTGTCTGCTGTCTTCTCACATAATGTACATGTGTGTGCTCCACATTGATACTGTAGTGATCTCAACTGCTGTATAACCAATGTGGAAGATGCAGGTTGCCTAGAAGTCTTCACGCAACTGAAAGTGGCAAAGTTGGACAGTACATATTCCATTACAGTAGTGAGTTCAAGAGAGAGAGGTATTTGCACTAAACACCGATGTACTAAATTTGTCACAATTGAAAAAGTCAGAGAAAATCGGCTCCTAAAATTGGCCCAGTCACTTCAGCAATGACAAATGTCCATGTAGGGTAGAAGTTGTTATCTAGTGCCAGAGTTACTGTCTGGATTGCAGAATTGTTGGTAGCTGTTAGAAAAGGAGCATCTTTATTTTTGCCAGAATCATTCAGCACTTTTGGATAAAGACAGATTTTTGAACCAGTGTCATCTTGGGAAAGTGCATCACATTTACTGTCTTTGATAAATAATTGAGTGGAGTTTGTAACAACTGAAACCATTGTGTTCTTTCTGCCTTTTAAGTGTTGCAAAAAAATCCTGACAAATGTGTACACCTGCTGGCACCTGTTGTTCCTATTTGGGTATGTGCAGGGACTTGCGCACTGCCTCACTACATCAGTGAGGTGACTCTAATACCAACACCAGTTTCTGTATCACTAGTTGCTCTTACTTTGAACCCGATATTTGTCAGTATACCTCTTTAGCCTAGAATTTAGTCTGGCTAGTTTGTCCATCAGCTGCCTGTTGAGGTTCCCTGTGGTCACAACGCATGGCCCAGAGCCTCCTGCCATAATGTCACTGACAGTGGCACAGGTTGTATTATCAGTGTACACAATCATAATCACATGCACTTTGCATGCCAGTTTGCCAAGGGAGAGATCTGTAAGAAAACAAAGAATGGCCCTCTCATTTTATGGCAGTCTTCAAAGTTAGAAAATTTTTAAAGACTGCTCTGACAGCAGTTCATTACTCAAAATTGCATGTAACATGTGAAGCAATTGGGATGGGGAATCACTGACACATGCTTCACTCTCACTAGTTTTTTGTAATCTTGATTCTGGTGGCAGCACAAGAACACTGGGGGTACAGCTTCTTTAAACACAGACTAAGAGTGTTGATGTAAAACATCATCTAACTGTTTGATCACATTTAAGTTCAAATGCGAGATAATCAGTCTAAACTTTTCCATATCAGATACAAGTCCATGTAATCAAAAAATGGTCTCCAATTGTGTTAACCAAAGTTGCACCCTGGTACTCTAGAAAGGCATAATTTTTATGTTATAGTTCTTGTTACTATTGTTTTTGCCTGTACTTATGCTCAGAGCAGTTGCCTGTGGCATACTGTTGCTCCAGCCGGTGGGTTGTGGCACTCCAACTTAATTGGTGTTGTGTTGGGATCCATTGCATTGTATAGCTAGTTGCAAATAATGTTTCTTATTGCTTGGTACAAGATTACTACTTTAGAGGAATTCTGCACTCTAGGATGTAGAACATGTCAGAAAAACAATACATGACAAATACTTACAACTCAAACAAATAAGCTAATGTACCATTCCATAGGTCCCAAGTGGAATAATCGTCATTTTTTAATGAACACTATATGAAAGAATCATTTTTCAAATACGAATGCACTGAATTTAAAATAAAAAAGTTTTTATTTATTTATAAGGTAATAAACATGAAATACAACTACTATAATACTTATGTACAATGAACACACTACTCCACACACACACACACACACACACACACACACACACACACACACATATATATATATATCAGTTGGTTCTACTGAGAAATTCATCGATGGAGTAGAAGGAGTTGGCCACCAATAAATCCTTTAGGCTTCTGTTAAACTGGATTTCGTTGGTTGTTAAGCTTTTTATGGCTGCTGGTAAGTTATTGAAAATGTGTGTTCCTGAATAGTGCTTGCCTTTTTGTACAAGACTAAGTGACTTTAAATCCTTGTGAAGATTATTCATATTTCTTGCATTGATTCCATGAATTGAGCTGTTGGTTTGAAAAAGTGATATATTTTTAATGACAAATTTCATTAAGGAATAAATATATTGGGAAGCAGTAGTTAGTATCCCTAGTTCCCTAAGCAGGCTTCTGCAGAATGTTCTTGAGTTCACACCACATATAACTCTTACTACACATTTTTGTGCCCAGAAAACTTTAGCTTGGCTTGATGAATTACCCCAAAAAATAATCCCATAGGACATTATGAAATTAAAGTAAGCATAGTATGCCAGCTTTTTCATGTTTATATCCCCCACGTCTGACACAATTCGCATTGGAAATAGAGATTTGTTAAGACACTTCAGCAATTCTGTGGTAGTAGTCAGCCCGCCTGGTGAGCCATGCGGTCTAACACACTGCTTGCCAGGTGGGAAGGCATGCCGGTCTCTGGCATGAATCCGCCTGGTGGATTAGTGTCAAGGTTCGGTGTGCTGCCCAGCCTGTGGATGGTTTTTAAGGTGGTTTTTCATCTGCCTCAGCAAACGCGAGCTGGTTCCCCTTATTCTGCCGCAGTTACACGATGTCAGCAATTCCTGCACAAGTACCTTCTCCACGTACGCGTACACCATTATACTGTATCATGCAAACATTGGAATTACACTCGTCTGGTGTGATTGGGTTTGGTGTGGGGTGATGAGTGATGGTGGTGGGTTGACTGCTGTAGCCTGTTGTTGGGATGTGTACCATTGAGGGCTACAGCGGGGATGAAGCTCCTTCATCATTTCTATGTCCCCACTTCCATGGAATACAAAACAATACAATAGTATTAGTCAACACTTTATTGTATTTATTGACATATATGCAGAATACTCATCCATCACACACAATACAAATCTCATCACCATAGTAATTACCAAAGAACATAAAAACATTAATCATATTGTCCATGCTAAGGTAAACATAGTTTTTATATCAAAACTTGCCAGCAGAAAAACAGCACATGGACATTGTAGCCAAGTTAAACATGTTAGAACAGTAAATACTGAATCTACTTGCTTGTTCAGAAATAGTTTAAGCCATGAACAATGGGAGGAAGTATACAAGGCTGATACAGTGAATTACTAATCCTTTATTATTCCTTGAACATTTTGAAGCTTCTTTCCCCCAAAGACAGATTGAAATCAAACCAACCTGTAGTAAAAGGAAAGAGTGGCTAACTACTGGCATAAAAATATCATGTAACAAAAGGAGAGATCTGTATGTAAAACAGAGGACTAGTACTGACCCAGCAGTAAAGTTTCATTACAAGAAATACAGTAAAATTCTAACAAGTGTAATCAAGAAGGCCAAATAGTTGCACTATGCACAAAAAATTAGCAACTCAAACAAGAAAATAAAAGCCATATGGCACATCATAAAAAGTGAGACAAGTGTGAACATAAAACCTGACAATAATAAGTGCAAAGTTGCAGCCTCAGATTTCAGCAATTTTTTCCTCTCTATAGCTGAAAAAACAGTGAACCATAATAAACAGTCTCACACAGAAGCTACTGAACTACTTCACCAAATGCAAACAACATCTAAAGTAGCACTTCATTTCAGAAGTACAACTGCTAAGGAAATTGAAAAAACTATGAAATTACTCAAAAACTCAGATTCCTGTGGATACGATGGCATATCAAGTAGGATTTTAAAATCATGTGCAGACTTAATCAGTTATATAATGTGCTATTTTTGAAACCAGTCTATGGAAACTGGTGCGTTCCCAGATAGATTAAAACATACAATAGTGACACCAATCCAGAAAAGTGGAGCAATGGATGAAATATCCAACTATCGGCCCATCTCTTTGCTGCCAGTGTTCTCAAAGGTATTTGAGAGAATAGTGTATGACAGGATTTATAGTCACACTATACAAAATGGCTTTCTGGCTCCTACACAATTCGGATTTCATAAGGGCTCCTCCACAGACAGAGCTATATTTAACCTAACAGATGAAATTTTAGGTGAACTAAATTACAAAACGTATCCAATGGGGTTAGTTTGTGACCTTGCCAAGGCATTTGATTCTGTAGATCACAACACACTCTTAAAAAAGCTTCCACATTATGGCATTAAAGACAAATCTTTGACTTGGATAGAATCATACTTACAGAACAGAAAGCAAAAGGTTGTCTTAAAGGGGACAGGTACAGCATTAAAATCAGATTGGGGAAATATAAAGTATGGACTCCCACAGGGCTCAATTCTTGGGCCACTAATTTTCCTGATCTACATTAATGATCTACCAATCACAGTTAAAAACAGAGCAAAAACAGTAATGTTTGCCGACGATACAAGTATCCTCGTAAAAGGACCCAACTCCACAACGCAGGATACTGCCATGAAAGTCTCTATTCAAGTACACAAATGCTTCACTGTGAATAGCGTAACCTTAAATCTTTCAAAAACCAATATGATACAGTTTCTGACAAAAAATAAAAAAAATAAAGTTCCTGAAATACATGTTAACAATCAAAAAATTAATGAAACCACACATACAAAATTCCTAGATATCCAGATAGACAGTCACCTAAGATGGAAAGAACAAATTGATCAGCTGGTCATGAAACCTAGCTCATCATCTTTTGCACTAAGAGCTCTCCATCAGTTTGTGGATAGAGAAATAATGTTGTTATCATATTTTGCATATTTTCATTCTGTTCTCTCCTATGGCATAATCTTCTGGGGAAATACTGCAGGTGTTGAAAAAGTCTTCAGAATACAAAAATGAGCATTGAAATAAAACGTAAATGTTTCCATGACTAGGGCCTCCTGTTGGGTAGACCATTCACTGGGTGCAAGTCTTTCGATTTGACGCCACTTCGGCGACTTGCGCGGTGAAGCAGTGAGATTAATATGTGGGGTCCATAATGGGGCACTTTCCAGAGGTTTCTTCGAAACTCTCAGGATACTTACCATCACAGGTCAGTATATATACTCACTGATGTTATTTGTAGCCAACAACAGGGAATTGTTTCATAAAAATTATGACATCCACAACCATGATACAAGGCAGGTGAAAAATTGTCACCAAGGATCTGTAACACTCACTAAAGTACATAGGGGAGTTACTGAGTCAGGTATAAAGGTCTTCAATAAGCTCCCTATCAATATAAAAAAGGAAATAAATAATGTTTTCAAAAGGAAACTAAAATTATTCCTCACTGAATAAACTTTCTGTAAAATGAATGAATACTTAGGGTTATAAGGTATAAGAGTGGGGGAAACTGCCTAAGAAAAGCACTCTCTTAAAGATAAAGTGTGATGTTGTTCCTTGTAGTTTCACTGAAGTTGTAGTGATAAAATGTAAATTTATCTATGTCATTACAAGAAAATATGAGCTCCCATGTATCCCACATTCTTCAGCATTCACTTAAACCTCTTCTTAAGGAATGCAGTTAAAATTTGTATTCAATCCAAACAATGACCATGAAGCAAATTTACCTGCTTATATCTGTCAGTAGCATAAAAATATGCACTGTCACTTATTCTACTATTTTAAACGGTCACTTAAACTGCTTTTGGCATAATGCAGGCTTTAATACTGCATGCAAGTAATTGTTCTTGGTAAATAAACAAATGTCTGTGCAATGTGATGTACAAATGTTCATGTACTACTTAATTTATCAATTGACTTGTCCTATATTACTTGTACACTGGTTGTTAATGTGTAATCGACAGGACCAAATAAATAAATAAATAAATAAATAAAATAAATAAAGTTAATCATGAATCAGTGATTGCACTCACTCCATATTGATTATCCAGTATTTGCATTTCAAGTTTCATAAAAGCAATCTATGTCTTTTAGTACAATACAGCTGTAATTATTATTGTAATGAAAACTATTTTTTTTTTTTTGCAATTAACAATAACAATAACATGAGCTTGTATAACCCAATCCACTGCTCTCTAATGATGACTTCTGGGCCTTTGGCAAAATTGGTATGAAATACTCTTTTACTGAAATATGAAATACTCTTTTACTGAAATATTTTATGCTGCAAGGACAGTGTAAGATTCAATGGCTTCTCTCTAATTTTTTAACTATTATTTTCTCTTCTTGCTGGTAATGTGATGTTTCCTGCCCTTGGCAACATTTTACCTTGTTATTTAAATTTAAAATCATAAGAATTAACACCGTAGGAAGGAGGTAATGTTACAGTAGGTAATAGTGGTGTTTATCTATGGACTTGATCAATAACAATGCAGGAGCATCCAAGGAAAGATCCCAGAATTAGTATCACTTACTAAAGTTTATAATGCACAGATAGTAGTAGGAACAGGAAGTTGGTTAAACCAGATATTAATGACAGCAAAATTCTAAGTTCACATTAGGAAATTTATCATAAGGATATGTTAGTCACCAATGATGGCATTGTGTTTATTGCAGTGAAGAATTCATAAAATATAGTTAGGTTATCATGGTTCCTGATTGAGGATTAATTTGGGTGAATTTGAGTACCAAAGATCAGTTAAAAATGACAATCAGATGCTTTTATAGAATGCCTGGGTCAGGAGCTCTAGTGGTAGAGTACTTCAGATGGAACTTGAAGAATATCGTTAGTAATTTTTCTGATCATGCCATTGTAATAGGGAGTGACTTCAACTTGCCAGATATAGTCTGGGAGTGTCATACTATCAAAACTGGTGCCACAGACAGGGATTTGTGGGACATTATTCTGGATGTTTTATTCAAAAATTACTTTGAGCAGATAGTTAGAGGACCAGCTCATGAGGATAACATCTTAGGCCTCCTGGCAACAAATAGACCTGAACTTATCAAATCAGTTTACATAGAGGAAGGTATCAGTATTCATAAGTCTGTGATGGCATCTATGACAATGGGTCATAGAAGAAGGTAGGAGATTGTTTTGCTTAGCAGGAGTGACAGGATACAAATTTCATAGTAATTAAGCACTCAGCATCAAATATTTAGAAATGAAGACAAAGATATGGAGAATAAATGAAAAAAATTCAAAGGCATCATGCAATATGCCCTAGACAATTATGTTCTGAGTAAGGTCTTCAGGGATGGGAAAGACCCACCATGTTTTAATAGCCATGTCAGAAAACTACTACATAAGAAAAGAGAACTTCAGCTCAGCTTCAAGAGGAGTAAAAGCCTAGCTGACAAACAAAAGCTGAATGAAGTGCAAATGAGCATAAGGAGAGCAATGACAGAAGCATTCAATGACTTTGAGAGCAAAGCTTTGTCAACTGATCGGAGTAACACTAAGAGATTTTTGTCATACATAACACCAGTAAGTGGGTCAAAATGTTCTATATAATCACTCAGTGACCATACAGGCAGTGAAATGGAATCAAGCTCTTTATTCATCCGTTAACAATATACATTGTATGGATGTAGTCAATTACAATATAGTTTCTTATTTTTAATTTGTTCTAAAAACCTGGATAATAAATACAAATATTTTATATCAGTATATATAAATAATATTACTTTTACATTTTCAGATATTCTTCAATACTATAAAAACTATGTGTTAGTAATAATTGTTTAAGATCTACCTTGAATTTATGAAATTCTTTAATTTTCTTTGTTGTAGAAGGCAATGCACTAAAAAGTATTTTGGGCTGGTAGTTTACACTTTTTTGGTAGAGTGCTCCTGTGTGGGTGTCTCTGTGAAAATCATCCCTGTTCCTTGTTTCATGGTTATGAACCTGATTATTTAATGTTGAAAATTCCTGGTGAGTTTTCAGAAAGCATACACATTCATAGACGTATAAGCTAGGAAGAGCCATTATTTTAAATTCTTTAAATATTTCCCTGCATGACACTCTACAGGGAACCCCTTTCATTATTCTAATAGCCCTTTTTTGAAGTTTGAAAGCCTGTTTTGCTGTACCTGTATTTCCCCAGAAGATCACACCATATCTAAGCAAACTCTTCATGTAAGCATAATAGGCACACAGCAATGATTCAGTGTTGCAGCATTCCTGAAGCATTCTTAGCACGTAGCAGCATTTATTTAATTTTTTACTCAAAACTTCTAGATGCTTTTCCCATCTCAAGTGCTCATCCACCCATATACCAAGGAATTTTGTGTATGGAGCTTGTGCAATAACATAGTTCTCTAGCTCAGCGTTTACTCTTCTTCTAGCTTTACTTTTAATATTACTGAAATTCAATACCGTTTTATCCTTATTTATGATCAAAGTATTATCACTAAACCATTTTCCTGTATCATTTATAGTCCTAGAGAGGTACTCTGCTGTAGGTCATCCTCAGTGTATCCTTTTATAAAAATGCTAGTGTCATCAGCAATCATCACTGTTTCTGCAACTGTCAGATGGTTTGGCAAATCGTTTATGTACACCAAGATGTAACATATTGTGCATACACAGGAAAAGGAATATACTACATTACAGCTACACTATTGATGACAAACTGCTGGAAACAGTATCTCCCATAAAATATCTTGAAGTAACTATCCAGAGTGACATTAGGTGGAATGACCACACAAAATAAACTGTCAGAAAATCAGATGCCAGAGACAGATTCATAGGAAGAATCTTAGGAAAATGTAATTCATCCATGAAGAAAGTGGCTTATAATGTGCTTGTTCAACCAATTCTTGAGTATTGTTCATCTATCTGGGATCCTTACCAAGTAGAACTGATAGAAGAGAGAGGGAGAGAGAATTTCCAATGATGAGTGGCACATTTCATCATGGGATCATTTGGCCAGTGTGAAAGCATTATGAAGATGCTCAACAAACTCCATTGGCAGACATTACAAGAAATGTGTTTTGCATCATGGAGAGATTTACTATTGAAATTTTGAGAGAACTATTTCCCGGAAGAGTCAGACAACATATTACTTTCCCCCACATACATCTCACATTATGACCATTGAGGAGAAAATTCAAGAAATTAGAGCCAGGACAGAGGCTTACCGGCAATCATTCTACCCCACCTGCTATTCCGAAGTGGAACAGAGTTGGAGGGCTCAGTTAATGCTACAAAAAGTACCCTCCACACATATCATTAAGTGGCTTGCTGAGTATGATGTAGATGTAGATGAATTTGGTTTAGCTGTATATTAGATGATTGGAAATACTAAAATTCAAGGTACCCTTTGACTCATACACTGCACACCTACACGTACTTTCATGTAAAATTTCCGGGGTCATAGTTTTGCTAATTTGGACTGTTTCTTAATTAGTGGCTTAATTGGGTAAACAAAGGCACTATTCAATTAAGAAAAATTAGGACAACAAAAATATGATATCAAGTCTGGAAAAAAAGAACAAGCTTATGGGCTCATATGATGGAAGTATTTTTAGGTGAGGTAAAATTTTAATTGTGGATAATTTCTGATTTAATGAGTTTGTGGAATGACTGAACTGGTTATTGCAAGGCATGGAATTAAGACTATCTAGTGAGTGGAAGCTTTTTGTGAAGAAATTGCTATTAGCTGACACTATTCTGATGATTACATGCTAACGAGACAACTTTAACTACTAATTTTACAAAAAAGCGTTTTATGGGAAATTAATAAGGTCATTGGAGTCACCAAGTTACCAATTATAATATGTCAATACAACATGAATAACAATCTGGAAATCTTGGGTATATGTGGTATATACATTATGTGTATAGTATAGCGTCCCCAGCGAAATAGTAAGAAAAGACTTAAAAAACAGTATTTATAAAGAAGAGACATTTTAAAATTGAATAATATACATTTTTATCATGTACCTGTATTATAATAATTTCTCTGTGTAAGTTTCGAGGGCAAAGAAATATAACAACATGATCTAAAGAGACGACAAGATACGCTCTTTTGTTAACTTTTTAGTCGTCTTCATTTCTTCTCTTGTCTTGGTTGCGTGTAGACGGACATCTTGCCAGTGCTGGCAAATGTAAGCATATTTGTGCTAATTAAGCAGATAATATATTGATTTAACATTATTGTTCACTTTTAATTTGTAAGGGGTGATCCCGATTTCATGTCCGCCTTCCTTTGAATTAACCTGCATTCGAGTAATTTATAGTGCCACAATCGTAGCGGCCGATGCAGCCAACGACGCCATTACGTGGCGATATTAACTTAAAAAATTTTGCGGAAGCGAAAAACTCGCCCGCTATTAACGTAATATACATTTTTCTCCACAGCCGCCCGACGCTGCAGAAAATACGTAGCTTTAAGATTCTTATTTTCAGTATAACAGCCGAGAGCCAGAGCCATGACTCCGACTACAATGCAATGGTTAACGGAGGTAAGAAGAAATACTCTCGCCCGTGTGTGGGCCGCAATTGTAATTAATAACTAAAGATTTTTTGCTTTAAAGTGAACTGACCAGCCGAGGAAATTGATATGAAAAGTTTATTCCATTGTTCAACTTATATACATTCATTAACGTAACAAATATTTTAAGATTAATATTGTTAAAAGGATAACTTAACAAAGCATTTAATTGTAAATCAAAATAAAATGAAATATCATTTTTATTAAGGTCCACCACGTAAGTCGGCAACAATCAACATAATAGTAATACACTCCTGGAAATGGAAAAAAGAACACATTGACACCGGTGTGTCAGACCCACCATACTTGCTCCGGGCACTGCGAGAGGGCTGTACAAGCAATGATCACACGCACGGCACAGCGGACACACCAGGAACCGCGGTGTTGGCCGTCGAATGGCGCTAGCTGCGCAGCATTTGTGCACAGCCGCCGTCAGTGTCAGCCAGTTTGCCGTGGCATACGGAGCTCCATCGCAGTCTTTAACACTGGTAGCATGCCGCGACAGCGTGGACGTGAACCGTATGTGCAGTTGACGGACTTTGAGCGAGGGCGTATAGTGGGCATGCGGGAGGCCGGGTGGACGTACCGCCGAATTGCTCAACACGTGGGGCGTGAGGTCTCCACAGTACATCGATGTTGTCGCCAGTGGTCGGCGGAAGGTGCACGTGCCCGTCGACCTGGGACCGGACCGCAGCGACGCACGGATGCACGCCAAGACCGTAGGATCCTACGCAGTGCCGTAGGGGACCGCACCGCCACTTCCCAGCAAATTAGGGACACTGTTGCTCCTGGGGTATCGGCGAGGACCATTCGCAACCGTCTCCATGAAGCTGGGCTACGGTCCCGCACACCGTTAGGCCGTCTTCCGCTCACGCCCCAACATCGTGCAGCCCGCCTCCAGTGGTGTCGCGACAGGCGTGAATGGAGGGACGAATGGAGACGTGTCGTCTTCAGCGATGAGAGTCGCTTATGCCTTGGTGCCAATGATGGTCGTATGCGTGTTTGGCGCTGTGCAGGTGAGCGCCACAATCAGGACTGCATACGACCGAGGCACACAGGGCCAACACCCGGCATCATGGTGTGGGGAGCGATCTCCTACACTGGCCGTACACCACTGGTGATCGTCGAGGGGACACTGAATAGTGCACGGTACATCCAAACCGTCATCGAACCCATCGTTCTACCATTCCTAGACCGGCAAGGGAACTTGCTGTTCCAACAGGACAATGCACGTCCGCATGTATCCCGTGCCATCCAACGTGCTCTAGAAGGTGTCAGTCAACTACCCTGGCCAGCAAGATCTCTGGATCTGTCCCCCATTGAGCATGTTTGGGACTGGATGAAGCGTCGTCTCACGCGGTCTGCACGTCCAGCACGAACGCTGGTCCAACTGAGGCGCCAGGTGGAAATGGCATGGCAAGCCGTTCCACAGGACTACATCCAGCATCTCTACGATCGTCTCCATGAGAGAATAGCAGCCTGCATTGCTGCGAAAAGTGGATATACACTGTACTAGTGCCGACATTGTGCATGCTCTGTTGCCTGTGTCTATGTGCCTGTGGTTCTGTCAGTGTGATCATGTGATGTATCTGACCCCAGGAATGTGTCAATAAAGTTTCCCCTTCCTGGGACAATGAATTCACGGTGTTCTTATTTCAATTTCCAGGAGTGTATTATGCGATACGTTAACCAAGATATAGAAATTATGACCAACTCGATTCACGGTTTGTGTCAGTGAAGTCTTTAATGTCCCTTAATTTATGTTGCGAGATTGGCACCGCAACTTTGGGGCCCAATCAATATGATTCTATTGTAATGAATGTAATTATGTATGTGCCTAATTGTTGTAAAATATTAATGCCTATATGATTTCTTTTACATGTACAACAACAAAACCACACCCTGAGGAGATCTGGAGCAGAAAAAGTGTAGAAAAGAAAAATGATTACGTTAAAGAAAAATAACAGAGGTAAGGCCTATTGTGCAAGCATCCTGTGTAGCTCTGTGCGGAATATTGTACCCATATGCACATGAGATACCTTCAGTGAAAAAAAAAATAGTAAGTAAAGTGCAAATTAAATTGTGTGTATGTGTGTAAAAATTGTTCAAATGGCTCTGAGCACTATGGGACTTGACATCTGAGGTCATCAGTCGCCTACAACTTAGAACTACTGAAACCTAACTAACCTAAGGACATCACACACATCCATGCCCGAGGCAGGATTCGAACCTGCGACCGTAGGAGTCGCGCGATTCCGGACTGAAGCGCCTAGAACCGCTCGGGTACCTCGACCGGCGTATGTGTGTATTTATGTGTTTATTTTTGGAGGGGATAATTATTCGTGTATGTATCAGTGTTAAAGATTTGTCAGTGTCTTAAAGTGGATTTATTATGGGTAAGACAGGGCAATCTAAAGCATACGTATCAGACGTACAAAATTCCGTCAATATGGAAGGTGAGGATCATTTGCAAAACGTAAACGAATCCCCAGCCACCGCCTCGGATAACATAATTTCCGCAGCGGGGGGGGGGGGGGGGGGGGGGGGGGGGGGGGGGCGAGGATCTGTGGACGGTGAATGACGCTCCACAGCTGAATGGGAATAGAATAACAACTCCACTGCCTGGGCAGGGGGGCCAATCGAGTGCTAGATTAAGCGGGGCGCCAGTGTGCTCACCGACTGCAGACCCATTTGCAGAATTTCTGCGCAGGTTAGAAGAAGGAGATAGGGAGAGAGATCAGAAATTTGCCCAGATGCTCCATGAGCAGGGGCAACAAAGAGACGTAAAACTGACTCAGATGCTGCATGAGCAGGAGAAAAAATTAACGCAAAACTACATGAGCAAGGGAAGGAATTTACGCAAAAGCTCAGTGAGAAAGAGCAGCGCAGTGAAGCGAAACTAGACAGTATACAAAGCGAATTTGCCGAGATGCAGGACGCTTGCAAAGAAACCCCGGATCTTGTGCAAAGCTTAGCTGGCGAGATGCAAAAATTACAGATATCGCAGGCTAGGCTTGAAGACAATGTCCAGGCTTTAATCAACCGCGTGGATAATGTGGAGATAGATGCACGGGAAAGTACTGACGCATATTTGGAAGTGCAAGCTCAAAAAGTAGAAAAAGAATTAAATGAATGGCTAGAAGTAAAGGATCGCGAGATATCTGCAAAGATTCAAAGCGACGTAAAAACAGCTGGAGAACAAGCAACATCGGCCGCGAGTGTAAATACTGACGCTAGCGCTGCCACACTACATGCCGAATTAACATAGATCAAATCCCGTGTGACAGCGGAGTATCCGAATTGGCAACAGGAGGTCGCGCGGAGACTGTCTGCATTGGAAAGCAATGTAAACAGTGGCGGACAGATAATGAATCCGACTCCGCGTACTGATTACTATAATAACGCAGATTGTATGCAGGGTGCGAGTGCGCAACCGCAACCGAATGTTAATTACGGGCACGAACAATATGATATACCGTGCAGCGCACATCACGAAGTAATGAATGCCACAGAAGGTAGCAATCAGATGTGCAAAAAGGAGGACAATGTGATAAAACACCGGTCATTCCAACCCTTCAATAGCGAAAAACGAAATGTATTCATTAAGAGCTTCAGGAATGTGTTTCCCAAGACGTGGACGGAAAGACAAAGAATACAGTTTGTGGTCTCCTTTATTCAAGGTGACGCGGTACTGTGGGCCACCGACGTGTCCGAAAAATGTCTAACGATGCAACAGTTTGAAGGTGCATTCTTGCAACAATTCTGATGTTCAGATTTTAGTGTAACAGGTAAAGACAATGAGGCACACAGGATTAGTACGATTAAATTTTTTAGATGTTAAGGAATAACAGTAATTTTAAAGTAATTATATTTAAAAAAATGAACGTAGGTTTAAGAATATTTTACAAATTTCATTTTTAAAAAAATGCTTTAAAATATTTTTAAAAAATTCAACAGCTTGTAATGATGAAAGAATTTTTCATTAGTGTGTCATGAGTATTTCTGAACTGTAGTAGTAACGAAACTTATGAAATTCAATATTATAGTGTATATGTTGATCCATGTATTTATGTCTGTACCGATCTTGAAATATGATCAATCATAATTTACTATACAACATGAGTGCAGGGTGTACAGCACCTAAGGTACCTTGTGTATTGTGGGCAAGGTACAAAGCAAGTCAGTAAACGCGACTGACGCTAAGCACTGTTAAAATATATTGCCATCTGCTAAGGCAGAGATTTGCACGTATTTATCGTGTAAACAAAAGTCTCAAACTTAACACTAATCTAGGAACTTGCACTCTAGGCCTAGATTACAAAATGTGTAAAATAATGCGAGAGGCAAAGTTTTGTAAAGTCGAGCCTGGCTCTGGAGGGCAAGTAAGCAAAGAATAGGCAGACATGACATGGGGACTTACTTCAGATGAGACGGAAATACAATTGTATAGTCAAAAGTCTGAAGGCAAGTAGGACTCTGTAAGTGGAAAATGGGACGAGGGAATTAGTGCGAGAGACTGGTAAAATCCAGAACGACCCAAAATCCAGTTCAGACCGAATGAAATGCATTAGTGTTTGTGAACTAATCGAAACAGTTACTTTAAGCAGTGTGAAAAACTGTGAAGGTGAAACTGTAATACGGACAGTGAAGTGCTAGTATTGAACGTTCAACAGCGGTGAAGAAGCCAAACGCCAATATTACGCACGAAAAACTGTTGATTTGCTTATAAATGTGAACTGTTAACGTGAAGTGAACCCACAGTCAATATTTTTGGGACAGACTGTAATTTCAGTGAGTACAATAATGCGAGATTTGAATGCGATGCGTGGACTGTTGCAAAACAGCGACCGCAGAAGCTCGTATGGGGACACTCACCAGTACCGGCGAGTGCGGCGAAAACATAAACAATTTTATATATATACATAAAAAAAAAAGAAACTGACATGTAATAGAAACAGTATCGCATCTAAACGGCATTCACGTGAGAAGATCCATGTCATGTATTCTGCAAGACAATGTTGGCTTGACACTCGGAAACTGGCGAAAACTTAACAACTGCCGCACTAATAATAGCTTCTTTCCCACTAGCGTAACCATCTGCAGCGGGAGGGAAATATTACGTTGGTTGCGTGTATGTTTCATGTACTACGTCGGAGATGCGTAGCAGAGCTGATCATACCAACAAGCGTGGGAGGCGGATATCATCCCACGCCGCCACGCCCGGCCGAGACAGAAGCGCATCGCCAACCCAAGGTTATCGCCAACCGTGCAGCCGATCAGCTGATTCTGACGTTCCGTGACGGCGAGAGACACGCTGGCGTTGAGTGGGCGTTGACCTCTCCGCAGCCGCCGCGAACGCCGAGCACCGAACACACCAACCCGCGCCGTCGCGAGCTAAACGTCGCGGCGTAGATCATCAACGACACCGTAATCAATAACGACGATATATTAATTGTTGTAATGACCACATTTCTTTGCATAGTGCGAGGAAAAATTGTTCGTAACGTATGCACATCCTGTACTCCAATGATATTCCAGAAAGAATTAAGTGAAAGTAACCAAAGCAGTTAGTCTGTCGCTCCGCCGAGGTTTTCCCCAGGGTCTCCCTACGGCCGCGCCAAATGGGGAGCGAATAGCTGCTGTAACAATACGAGTCAAGATAGATGTAACGGAACTTGAATAGCGTATTTGCCTCTATTGATTACGGTAGAGAAATCGATCTTTCGGTCCTGTCTGTATATTTATATATAATTATTGCATGAATAAAGGCTGGGCGAGTGTAAAGCTATCGTTAAAAACGCACACCGCGCGATAATAATAACATGCTTTTGAATACAATTAAAATATAAAGGCGATACCTGTTTAGTGTTATTGGAAATAATATGTAGTAAATTAATGAGTAAGTTAGCCGATCCTATAAGAAGAGGTAAAATTGGGCATATTGAGGTGTTTTGCTTTATATCGACGAAGCCGATGATACGGCGTCATTTTTTTCGTTTATTCTTAGAAATAAACAAGTAAAGAAGTGCTAATTGTGCGTAGTGAAAAAATATAGGGGCGAGTTTTAAATAACTACGGTATACAATCAGAGAAACAAAAGGACATTTAGTTACACGAAATCTCGGATAGCGAAGTGTGGTCATTAAATTGAGTACACCTACAGGGCGGTCAATTGCGGGACAAATCTATACGCATCTCACGAGGGACGCGGTATTGAGACAGTTTTTTTTTTTTTTTTTTTTTTAATTATATCGCGGATAGCGGGCTCCAATTTATGAAAAGGAGAAAAAACTGTATCATTATCATTGACTGTTGGTGTCGAGCAACGAAAACTGTTCATCAAAGGGTTTCGATGGAGCTTTGGAGTTAGGGTTCAGGCACTTGCATATACTCCACATCAGAGTGTGAATGAGTGGTGAACGCGAAATAAAACTGTGAACAAAGTTACGTTAAATAAAACAGAAGAAACAGGACAATTTGGTCGTATCTGTTATTATTCCATAAACTGTAACATTTCTTATCGTTGTACGAAGTCTTTATAGACGATTGTTATGACAATTTGCTTCGAAGAGACTCGTTACGAGTTAAGTTTTGGGGACCTGGTCAAGAGGGGGTAGTTCGTAGTCCTAACTACTGCAGCTATTCTGGAACCAGGTGCTACCGTGACCGTTGTGTGTTGTCAGTGACTTAAGGTTACCATATCTCATGCTCTAATAAGATCGACGCGCCTTTCCACTGGGTATAACGGTGCCTCACGGCAACAACGACAACGCCGACGACGAAGGAAGATAGAAGCTAAACGTCGCGGCGTAGATCATCAACGGCACCGCAGTCAATAACGACGATATATTAATTGTTATAATGACCTCATTTCTTTGCATAGTGTAACGTATGCACATCCTGTACTCCAATGACATTCCAGAAAGAATTAAGTGAAAGTAACCAAAGCAGTTAGCCGAGGTTTTCCCCAGGGTTTACCTACGGCCGCGCCAAATGGGGAGCGAATAGTTGACACCCCTGGGACTTCAAGAATTACAGACTAACTCGTACCTGTATACCTTTGAACACTGCATAAGCTGCAATCCTAAAAAAGAAGCAGCCAAAATGAATGTACCAATGTAAAAGGTCATAACGTAACTGTCAAACTAATTGTATTCTATGTCCTTTTCTTTTGTACATGACTATATTCGTAACCGATTGTATATTATATTGTTATGTAAATAACTTCATCTCTATTACTTTTGCCGGCCGCGGTGGTCTCGCGGTTCTAGGCGCGCAGTCTGGAACCATGCGACTGCTACGGTCGAAGGTTCGAATCCTGCCTCGGGCATGGATGTGTGTGATGTCCTTAGGTTAGTTAGGTTTAAGTAGATCTAAGTTCTAGGGGACTGATGACCACAGCAGATGAGTCCCATAGTGCTCAGAGCCATTCTATTACTTTGTGTCCAACAAACATTATTAAGTACAATGATTGATAAATACGATGTGACATATGTAGACTGTGTAGGAAAAAATCTGCGTGTGGACACTGTGGACATGAAACAGGGAATATTTATGTCAAAAAACACAAACATTTTTTATGACATAAACATTTCGGGGGCAATATAGCGTCCTCAGCGAAATAATAAGAAAAGACTTAAAAAACAGTATTTATAAAGAACAGACATTTTAAAATTGAATAATATACGTTTTTATCATGTACCCGTATTATAATCATTTCTCTGTGTAAGTTTCGAGGGCAAAGAAATGTAATAAAATGATCTAAAGAGACGACAAGATACGCTCTTTTGTTAACTTTTTGGTCGTCTTCACTTCTTCTCTTATCTTGGTTGCGTGTAGACAGACATCTTGCGAGTGCTGGCAAATGTAAGCATATTTGTACTAATTAAGCAGATAATATATTGATTTAATATTATTGTTCACTTTTAATTTGTAAGAGGCGATCCCGATTTCATGCCCGCCTTCCTTTGAATTAACCTGCATTCGAGTGATTTACAGTGCAACAATCGCAGCGGCCCATGCAGCCAACGACGCCATTACGTGGCGATATTAACTTAAAAAATTTAGCGGAAGCGAAAAACTCGCCCACTATTAACATAATATACATTTTTCTCTACAGCCGCCCGACGCTGCAGAAAATACGTAGCTTTAAGATTCTTATTTTCAGTACAACAGCCGAGAGCCAGAGCCAGGACTCCGGTTACAATGCAATGGTTAACGGAGGTAAGAAGAAATACTCTCGCGCGTGTGTGGGCCGCAATTGTAATTAATAACTAAAGACTTTTTGCTTTAAAGTGAACTGACTAGCCGAGGAAATTCATATGAAAAGTTTATTCCATTGCTCAACTTATATACTCATGTTTTAAGAATCAGCGAGTCTAACATTCATTAACTAACAAATAATTTAAGATTAATATTGTTAAAAAGGAGAACTTCACAAAAGCATTTAATTGTAAACCAAAATAAAATGAAATATCATTTTTATTAAGGTCCACCACGTAAGTCGGCAACAATCAACATAATAATAATATATTAAATTACGATGGCCGACGGACGCGAGATTAGTTAGAAATAACAGAAATATGGTGAAAGAAAGTCATTCATCTAAAGGAATAGAGTGAAACAAATGAAGTAATTCCAAATAGCATTACTTCAACAACCTCTCAAGAACATGTTTTATAGTACCTTCAAGAAACCTGTGGTACACTAACTTTCAGATGTCCAATTTTGCAGATTTTCTCCGCAGCACTGTTATTGTTTACACAGGAGTTCCAGATCTTAAAGCCCTGCTACATGCGTTATCACTTGTAACAGTTTATTTGCCTGTATGTAAAATAAAGAAAAGGCAACTGCTCATCATTAGCAGACTGATGTGTAGTGCATAGTCAAATATAGCAGATTACAGTATTAAATAACTTTCGAATCTTGGCTCTTCTTCTGGCAGAAGACACACACATTCAGCCACCATATGTGCACTTTTTCCATCTAGATGCTAAATCAGTAATCTTGCCAAGCAGGCCAGTACTATATATTTGTGGTGTGCACGTGTGTTTTAAAGTTATTCTTGGTCTTTTGTGGATTGTTGCATATCAAGCAATGCTGCCTTGCAGCAAAAGATGGATATGATTTGGGTATAGAAGAAGCTACTTGAAAAAAAAAATCATGTTTCAATTACAGAATTATCTGAAAAATACTTTTTTTCTTTTGTTAAGATTATTTATTTCAAGCAGAGTACAAGAGATTTACAAAACTTGGTTCCCTAGAGATAAACTCACAACAAGACAGAACCAAATACTTTCAGTTTCACCAGTCCAAAGTTTCCATTTTACTAGCATAATGAATTATGAAAACTCATATAACACAGATATAACAATACACATCCACTGTTGATACTGGATTTCACTTAGATTTGATCATCTGCATCCCAGTTCTCTCACACAGAGACCCTTGACAATGGCTTGATTAGTAGATCTGCTAACAGGCTAGGCCTCTGAATGCATTCAAATCCAAAATTCGCTTTAAATAATCTTTACCTGACACAAAAAAATGTTTAGATTAGATTAGATTAGACTCAGTTATCAATCCATAGACCCAAAAATAAGATAATTATCATGGGTGCGGAACATTTTGGAAAGTACAATATAAAAAAACATAGAACATTTGAATGTAATACTCACTTTCCTGATCACCTGTCAGTGGATTGTCAAGATATGTGAATGCATTAAAGTAAACTGGAACTGCTAATATTTACAGAATTAATAAACTGTCAGAGTGAAGCATAGATGATTTTTAATAAATTTATCATATACAAAGTACCTAATCTTGACTATTGTGACTAAGTGCTGTCAAAACTGAAGTCTAACAGACATTTTTACTTAAGCTCATCTAACAATTCCTGTTAAGATATTCATCTACAAATTGGAAGGACTTGCCTACCAAAAGGTCTTTAAAATTCTGTTTAATCTGTGCTTTATCAGTTTTTAATGATTGCTGGAAATTTATTGAAAATTTGTGTTCCTGAATATTGAAACCTATTTTTGGTCCAAGGTAAATGATTTTAGGTCTTTACATAGATTGTTCTCATTCCTAGTGTTATGTTATGTATTGAACTATTGGTTGGAAATACGAGTCACATTATTTGCAATAAATTTCATTAAGAGACAAATATACTGAGAGGCAGTGGTTAGAAGATCCAGTTCCTTGAAAAGGTTTCTGCATGAACTGTGATGTATCTTGACTTTCAATGACACATTGGATTTTTAGATACCCACACTTTACTTGCATCATCAGCATAGGGTGTACAAGATTTCACTTGTTTGCAAGTGTCAATCACATACACATACACTGGTCATCCATTCAGGTTTCTTATTCTCACATTTGCTCCTCCATTTCTCACTTAATACTTGTCTTCCTCCAGAACTTAATTTCCTATCCACATCTTCTTCCTCTTCTTTTAAACCTTCATGCCTCTTGTTCATGGCTGACATTTCCTGATTCCTTCTATTACTGGAAGTCTGACTAGGTTGACTCTGTTGAATGGTTTGGTTTCATCATGAGCAACTTCAAATTCAGTGGCACTGGTGTGAAGATTACATACAACTTCAGCCTTGGTTCAAATGGCTCTGAGCACTATGGGACTCAACATCTGAGGTTATCAGTCCCGTAGAACTTAGAACTACTTAAACCTAACTAACCTAAGGACATCACACACACCCATGCCCGAGGCAGTATTCGAACCTGTTCGCATTGTAATGGAACTGCACAGAACCACTTATTTCTTGTGAACTATCAAAGAACAAAGTACAACATAAATTACAGTAATGATTCTCAAGATACATTATTAATAAAATGCTTACTTTTTCCCATAATAATTCAAAAAGATAAAACTAATAAAAATGTTACAGTTTATGAAAAATTAATTGTCTGTATCTCTTTGGTTAAGAAACATTGCTTGTATACGTGTATCTATGTGTGTCTTTGGTTTTGTGAACAAGAGTTGGTGTCTGTCTGCCTGGTTTTGATTAGTGAGATGGAAGTAGGCATGAGGCGCTGGGCTATAAATTTATTTTTTAAATGATTTTATTAAATTATGAACAAGTACCCTGAATGTTGGGCAGCTCATTGTACATATTTGTAAGCAACAATGCAGCAATCATACGGCAAGCAGAATTTACCATCTAGATGAACAGTGAACAGTGAACAGTCAAACAAGAATTTCAACACCAGCAAGCATGAAGATAAGTAATTTTTTTAAAGTCATCAGTCATCTGGTTGTTTTGATGCAGCCTGCCATGAGCTCCGAATTCCTCTCCTGTGCCAACCTTTCAATCTCAGAGCAACACTTACATCCTGCATCTTCAATTATTTTCTTGCTGTATTTCAGTTTCTGTCTTCCTCTGCAGTTTTTACCCTCTACAGCTCCCTCTAATACCATGGAGGTTAACCCCTGATGTCATCAGATGTCCTATCATCCTGTCCCTTCTTCTTGTCAGTGTGTTTGATATATTATTTTCCTCATCAATTCTGTGGAGCACCTCCTCATTGCTTACCTAAATAGTTCACATAATTTTCAGCATTCTTCTGTGGCAAATGCTTTGATTCTCTTCTATGCAGAGTTTCGCACAGCCCATATTTCACTACCATCAATGATATGCCCCAATTGTACATTATCATAAATTTATTCCTCAAACTAAGGCCTTTGTTTGATACTAGTAGACTTTCCTTGGCCAGGAATGACCTTGTTGCCTGTGCTAGTCTGCCTTTATGTCCTCCTTGTTCCAGTCATCATGGGTTGTTTTACATCCTAGGCAGCAGAATTCCTTATCGTGGTCCCCAATTCTGAGGTTAAATTCTCACTGTTCTCATTTCTGCTAGTTCTCATCACTTTCATCATGCTTCAGCATATTTTCAGTCCATATTCTGTACTCAATGGACTGTTCATTCAGTTCAACAAATCCCATAATTCTTCTTCACTTTCATTGAGGATAGCAATGTCATCAGTGAGTTTTATTGTTGATATCCTTTCACTCAGAAATTTTATCTTGCTCTTGAACCTTTCTCTGTTTCTGTCATTGCTACTTTGATGTATAGATTGAACAGTGGGGGTGAAAGATTATATCCCCATCTTACACCCCTTTTTAACCCAAGCTCATCATTCTTGGTTTTCCAGTCTTATGATTCTTTTACATATAGCTTACCCCTATTTTTCTCAGAATTTTGAACATTTTGCCCCACTTGACATTGCTGAAGACTTTTTTCAGGTCAATAAATCCTATAAACATGTCTTAATTTTTCTTTAGTCTTGCTTCCATTATCAACCAAAATGTCACAACTGCCTCTGCCATGACCCATACCAATGTTGGGCTGGTGCCTGCTTTCATGCGGCATGATCAGCCCCAGTTGAACCGCTCTGTCACAAGGGTAAATATGGAGTTGGATCAATTGCGTAGGGCTGCCACTCTGTCAGACATTGGATTGGTTCCTGTTGAGGCTATTGATAGGGGGGATTTCACAAGGCATGGCCTACACCTAATAGGAAAGGGAAGGGTAAACTGGCAGGGTTGCTAATGAAATCTATAAGGGGGGACACTAGTACTCATGGATGTACCTCTTTTTTAGACTTATATCAGTGTCCAATGAGAAGTTCAGGCAGGTGGGTGCTAAAGAGGTCCAAAACTCACAAGATTCTCTCAGCAGTAAAGTAAATAATAATGTTACCTTATTTAACCAAAATATTGGTGGATTAAAGAAAAAAGTAGATTCTCACAAAAATAAAGTAAAAAATAATGTTACCATTTTTTACCAAAATATTCCGCGATAGAAGAATAAAGTAGATGAGCTCCTGGCTTGTTTAGATGACAGTGAATCTGATAATGTAATAGATATACTATGCCTGTCTGAGCATCACATTGTGTCTGATATGGAGAAGGTAAATATCAGTGGTTATAAACTTGCTGCACATATGAGTAGAGAGAATAAGGTGAGAGGAGGAGTTGCCATATATGGCAAAAGTTATCACTGTGTAAAAAGCTGGGACACCTAAAAGTTTTGTCTAGAACAACATACAGAAGAATGTGCCTATCAACTTAAACTGAAGGAGGGCTCTTTTATAATTGTAACAGTGTATAGGTCCTCTTCAGGAAACTTTCATTTATTCCTGGAAAACTTGGATGCCTTGTTGTGCTATCTGTCAGACAGGGGAAAACAAATTGTTATTTGTGGGGACTTCAATGTTGATTCACTGAAAGAGTGTAATAGGAAGAATGACCTGGAAGTCTTGCTCGGTTCTTTCAATATGACATATGTCATTGATTTTCCTACTCGGTTAGTAAAGGACAGCAGCACATTGATAGATAACACTTTTATAGACCAAGATAAGTTTAAAATGAATGGCCTTTCTGATCATGGTGCTCAGCTAGTTACAGTATATGACATAGCTCAATTCAGTAATTCAAAACTACCCTCCAAAGTTGTGCGTTCAATTAATGACACAACAATTAGAAATTTCAGGGAAAATCTTCAGAAGTTAGACTGAGATGAGGTGTACAAGGAACCCAATAATCATTTAATATATAACTTATTTCATGATGCACTTGTAAGAGAATTTGAAAACTGTTTCCCCAAAAAAGTAGTTAAATCTAATTATAAGAAACCATGCAATAAACCTTGGCTTACTAAAGGAATAAAAATATCTTGTAACCACAAAAGGGAACTGTATCTAACAACAAGAAAGAGTAATGACCCAGAAACAGACAGATATTATAAAAACTACTGTGCTACATTAAGAAAGGTTATTAAAAAGTCCAGAAGCATGTGCATCATGTCTGAGATTAATACCTCTGATAACAAAATCAAAAAAATTTGGAATATTATTACAAGGGAGACAGGGCAACCAAGACTACAGGATGACAGCATTACCATCAAAGCAAATGGAAACTTGAGAAACAACAAGCCGGAGGTCAAAAACATGTTGAAGAATCTTTTTTTAAATTTTGTAGAGAAAATAGGATCTAAATGTTCACTAGAAGAAGCAAGGCGTTTAATGGAAGAGGCCTTACCCACACAATTTGATGCAACTGAAATTCCACCTACCTCTCCTTCTGAAATTTAGAAGATAATAAACTCTCTCAAGAATAAAAGCTCACATGGAATTGATGGCATTTCCAGCAGGATAATAAAAGCTTGTTACCAAGAGATAAGTGGGATTCTTAGCCACATATGTAATAGCTCTCTGGTGCAGGATATTTTCCCAGATAGACTGAAGTATGCCATTGTTAAACCACTGCATAAAAAAGGGGATATGTCTGATGTCAACAACTACCGCCCAATCTCTCTTCTGACTGCCTTATCCAAAATTGTTGAAAAAGTAATGTATTGTACAGTAGCTTCACACCATTGTAAAAATAAAGTTTTAACAAATTGTCAGTTTGGTGTCCAGAAAGGTTTTTCAATGGGAAATGCTATAAATACTTTCACTAATGAAATATTAAATGCCATGAGTAACCAGAAGTCAACCATTGGGATTTTTTGTGATCTCTCAAAGGCTTTTGATTGTGTAAATCTTGGAAAACTTCTAGATAAGCACAAGTACTGTGGTATGAATGGGATAGTGCTCAAATGGTTTAAATCATACCTAACTGGAAGAATGCAGAAAACTGAAATATGCAGTTCACATAATAAGCAAAAGAAACTGGTGATTTCTCAAACTGGGGAACAATCAAGAATGGGGTGCCACAAGGTTCGGTCTTGGGTCCTCTGCTGTTATTAATATATATTAATAACTTGCCATTCTCCGGTCACGAAGATGCAAAGCTGGTACTTTCTTCTGATGATACAAGTATAGCTATCACACCCAACAGACAAGAATTAACTGATGAAATTGTAAACGAAGTTTTTCAGAAAATCATTAAGTGGTTTTCTGCAAATGGGCACTCATTAAACTTTGACAAAACACAGTATATACAGTTCCACACAGTAACTGGAATGACACCATTTATAAATATAGACTTTGATCAGAAATCGGCAGCTAAGGCAGAATATTTAAAATTTCTAGGTGTATGCAATGATGAGGGGTTGAACTGGGAAAAACACACTGAAGATCTGCTGAAACATTTGAGTTCAGCTGCTTATGCTATTAGTGTCATTGCAAATTTTGGCGATATACATCTCAGCATATTAGCTTAACCCGCCTTTTTTCATTCTCTGCTTTCGTATGGCATCATATTCTGGGGTAACTCATCACTGAGTAAAAGATTGTTCATTGCACAAAAGCATGTAATCAGAATAATTGTTGGAGCTCATCCAAGATCATCCTACAGACACTTATTTAAAGAGCTAGGGATCTTCACTGTAGCCTCACAATATATATACATTCACTTATGAAATTTGTTATTAACAATCCGAACAAATTCAAAAGTAATAGCTGTGTACATGGCTAAAACACTAGGAGAAATGATGATCTTCACTACTCAAGTTTAAATCTAACTTTGACTCAGAAGGGGGTAAATTATGCTGTCACAAAAGTCTTTGGTCACTTACCTAATGGCATCAAAAGTCTGACAGATAGCCATGTAGCATTTAGAAGGAAATTAAAAGAATTTCTAAATGGCAACTCCTTCTACTCATTAGATGAATTTTAGGATATAGTAAGTGGGTAATTTCTATGAAGTGTCATATTCATGATCTATGGAAAAGTACTAATCTAATTTCTCTGGTGCCTTTATGTTGACTAAACCCAAGCTGATCACCATATTATAATCCTCAATTTTCTTTTCTATTCTTTTGTATATTATTCTTGTCAACAACATGGATGTATGAACCGTTAAACTGAGTGTGCAAAAAGTCTCACACTTATTGGATCTTGCTGTCTTTGAAGTCGTGTGGATGATGTTTTTCTGAAAGTCTGGTCATATATCACCATTCTCATACATACTACACACTAATGTGAATAGTCATTTTGTTTCCACTTCTTCCTTTCATTTTAGTAACAAGTCCTTCCCCTCATAGAGACCTTGAATTGACTTTTTCGATCTATCTGCTCTGAGACTCTGCATTTTATAGTGGAGTTCCTATTGCACACTTAATGTTATCACCCTTGCTTTTAATTCCATCAAAGGTTGATTCCACTTTTTTGTGTGTTAGGTCCGTCCTTTTGACAGTAATCTTTCTTTTGATTTCTTCACATTTTTCATGCAGCCATTTTATGTTAGCTTCCCTGCCCTTTCTGTTTATTTCATTCCTGAGTTACCTGCATTTCTGTATCCCTGCATCTCTCTGGACATCTTTGGACTTCCATCTTTCATCAATCAGTGGAAATATTTCTTCTGTTACTCATGGTTCCTTCCTTGTACCTATATTTTTTCCCAACTTCCTTGAGTACCTTTTTGGAGATGCCTATTCCTATTCAACTAAACTGCCTACTGAGCTGTTCATCATTACAGTATCTACAGCCTCAGAGAACTTCAAGCATATCTCTTTATTCCACAGTACCTTCCGTATCTCATCTCTTTGTGTGCTGATTCTTCCTGACTAGTCTTTTAAATGTCAGCCTACTTTTCAAGACTAATGAATTGTGATCAGTGTCTATATCTGCTCCTGGGTACACCTTGCAATCCAGTACCTAATCTTGGAATCTCTGCCTGCCTATGATGTAATCTAACTGAAATCTTTCCATATCTCTGAGCCATTTTCTACTGACCTCCTCCTCTTGTGATTCTTCAAGAGAGTATTCATCATTACCAACTGATATTTCTTGCAGAGCTCAATTATTCCTTCTCCTCTCTCATTGTGCTACCAAGTGCATATACTCCTGTAACCCTACCTTCTTCTCCTTCCCCCACATAGCTTTCTAGTCTCTCAAGACTATTACATTTTTATATCCCTTTATGCACTGAATTACCCTTTCAATATCATCATATACTTTCTCTGTCTCTTCATCTTTTGCTTGTGACATTGGCATGTATACTTGAACTATAGTTGTTGTTGTTGTTATTATTGGTTTGCTGTTGTTTCTGACATGAACAATCCTACCATTGGACTGATTACAGTAGCTTATCCTCTGCCCTACCTTCCTATCCATAGCAAATTCTTCTTCCATTTTCTGTTGATTTTGATGAGAAGAACACTATCACTGAACTATTCACAGTAACTCACCCTCTGTCCCATCTTCCTAGTCATAACAAATCTTACTGCCTTTATATTATTTTCTGCTGTTGTTGATATTACCCTTTATTGGCCTGACCAGTAATCCTTGTTTTCTTTCCATTTCACTTTACTGACCCCCATTTTATCTAGATTGAGCCTCAGCATTTCCCTTTTCAGGTTTTCTAGCATCCCCACCATGTTCAAATTTCTTATGTTCTGTGTCCTGATTTGTAGAATGTTTTGCTTTCACTGGTTATTCAATCTTTTGCTCACCAACTCCTTCCTCTTGGTAGTCCCTCCCAAAGATCTGAATGGGGGACTAATCTGGAATCTTTTGCCAGTGGAGAGATCATCATGATATTTTTTGCAATTACAGACAACGTATCCTGTGGATACACATTATGTGTCTTTAATGCAGTGGTTTCCATTGCCTTCTGGATCATCATGCCATTGATTGTTGCTCATTCTTCTACCTTTTAGGGGCAGTTTCCCACCCGAAGGGCAAGAGAGTGCCTGAATCTCAGTCTGCTTCCTCACCCTCTTTGACAAAGGTCATTGGCAGAACAAGGGTGACTTATTCCAGAAGTCTTCAGCCCCATTGCTGATGATTTTTTATTCCAAATTCAGGATTGAGGACATTTTGATTGGTAGTGAAAAATGTTGCCCCTAGACCATGGGTTGAGTAATAATTGATTATTACTGTTCAACCTCCATTTGCTCATACTAATTTGCAATTATCACAGAAATGTGTGCATTGTTAGAACATTGCAAAATTTACTAATTTCTTTAGTATGTTGATTACTGTAGTCAACAGAGCAAGGGTGGGTCAGAACTACTGGTCTGTATGTCCGAGAGAGAAATATATCTGTTTTTCTTTATTTCCTGTAACATATATATCAACAAATATAAATATTGTTAACTGTAGCAAAAAGAATTTTTTTCCAAACAAAGCGCAATAATTATATTGGAAAATAAAGGAACTGGCTAAACCAACAATGACTGTGAATGTAGACAAGGGAAGTAAAATATATAAATTCAGTGGTTTTTAATAAATTTTGTGTTGTGTGAAAGTGAGTAGTAATGTAATAATGACAATCACCAAACCAATCTCTGAGGCAGAAATGGGTGAGTGTGAGAGTCTGTTGGGCATGGGAGACCGTACCAAAACAATTAAGCAAGAAAATAATATGTTTGATGTCAATGGATCAAGAGACGTAAACATGAAAAGTTTGTTGTTGCGGCTCCATCAAGAAAAGATAAATGCTTTGAAAATAATAAGACTATAGCTTAAACAATCTCCACAACAAATACCAAATTTAGGTAAAGACACAAAAGCATCACACAGTTAAATTCACAAACTTCAAAGAAAGATAGAAGGCTTTGCTCTGAAAAATAGCTTTATTTCTGCTGAAAGTAGTGTTTCTAAACTAGCAGTAACTCAAACTTGGGATAATTTGGGAAACGGATCAGCAATAGTAGATAATAATAAAGTAGTTGATGTTGAGAATGCTAAAGACAATGTGACTGATTAA
The DNA here is from genome assembly GCF_023864345.2 of Schistocerca serialis cubense. Lineage (NCBI taxonomy): Eukaryota > Metazoa > Arthropoda > Insecta > Orthoptera > Acrididae > Schistocerca > Schistocerca serialis. The sequence continues at coordinate 464,842,956 of NC_064639.1, forward strand.
AATAAAGTTTTTCTAGCTGGTATTATCCTTGTAGCTTGTGCTGAAGACTCAGGTGTGCCTGTTGTAATTGGTACAGGTAAGAACGTGACCAATTCATGTAATTTTTTGTGGAAGATGTCACATTTGCATGAAGTAGAAAATTTCTACAAAGATATCATAGATGATTCTGTTGCTGAGTCAGATTAATTTCCTGTTGTGAGAAGTGAGCTTTCAACATTACATACAGAAAATCTTGTAGAACACAATTTTAGCAACAACAAAATTGTTTGGGAAAAATTGTCAGATTTCTGTGTAACATTAAAGCTTGGTTGGTGGGACAAGTATCTAAACATATTTTACAGAGAATTTAACATTAATTGGAAAGAATTTAGTATAAATTTAGTAAGCCATGATGACACATTTAAAGTGTTTCACTCTGCTGAAAAAACAGTAGTCAGAACTTGGCAGCGAAACTAAGGGAAAAGAATTCTAAAGTATGTTAATGTAAAGTCATGAATGCCTTTTTAAACAACTAGTCAAGCTTACAGTGACTGGTGACTGTTAGTTTAGTAGAAACTATTTAAAAAAATTAGCAAGAAAATTATTTTTTAATTAAACTTCATAATGGAAAAATCACCAGCAGATGTCTTCCAGAAGGAGATTGTTTTTAACTCACATAATGGTAAGGTTGCTACTGTACAGTGATTAACTAATCTTTTGCTTCTATTATGTCTACTATTTATAATTTGGACAATGTTGTAGGATGGTTAGTACTAGAAAATGCAATGTATTATGATTCTGGTGATTTGTACAAAGAAATTAGTTTTGTTGTGCTATGTAATTTTTTACATTGTTGGAGTAGTGAGAAAGCTTTGGAGGGTAAACTTTTTCCAGTATTTGAAAACAATATTATGCCAATTATATACTAAAATCTGTTATTCACTATTTTGATGAGAAATGTTACTGAAGAATTTTTCACTAGATGTGATTTAAACTTAGTCATGTTCAGTGTGACAGAAAAACATTGGTAGATGAAATCTGAGACTATTTGGGACATTTTTACAGTGTCTACATTGAAAATACTTGTAGTGGCAAGTGATATCAATCAGTGAACATAGACAGCAGTGATATTTTTCCATGTGGTTTATCTTTATGTACATAGTTCTTTGTTCTATGGTTCTGGTGCTCACACTCAATAACGTTTCGACATGAACTCGCCATGTTTGTAATTTGTGCTTTGGTGTAAATATATTTAGTCACCTTGCAAGCGTAGAGCTGATTCTTTCTTGCCATCAATTCTATTCACTTAAGGTAGATAGCTAAAGTGGTGACCCAGCTGAAGATCTAGAATCACGATTAATGGTACTGACAGCACTATAATCAAGTTGGAGCCACAGCAGCAACCTCAAAATGCAGCTACACAGGACACCACAGTAGAAGCAAGTTCCTGAAATGAATCTAAAGTCTCTACATTTCAAGATATGAACTTTGGAAATGTTAAATTTCCATTTCTGAATGAAAAGACTGCACCTACGGTTCAGTCAGGTAGACAGCATATTTTTGGAACATGGTGTTGTAGCCACACTCAACAGATTTCATTGTTTGGGGGCACATTTGGATGAGGTACAAATTACGCAAGCAGAGAACCTCTTAAATTCACAGAATTATGAACTGTAAAAGTGGGTTTAATTCTTCACAGAGTGCTGCACTGAGAAGAGGTATCGATGACAGTCGGTGAGGTCTGGCACAAAGTCGGCGTTCCAAAACATCCCAAAGGTGGTCTACAGGATTCAGGTCAGTATTATGAACAGGTGCTCAATCGTGTTGAAAGATACAATCGCCATTCCCAAATTGCTCTTCAACAGTGGGAAGCAAAAAGGTGCTTCAAACATCAATGTAGACCTGTGGTGCGATAGTACCATGCAAAACAACAAGGGTCCAAACCCCTCCATGGAAAACAGGACCCACCACCACCTCCAAATTTTACTGTTGGCACTACACACACACCAGATGACATTCAATGGGCATTCGCCATACCCACATCCTGCCATCGGAATGTCACATTGTGTACCACGATTCATCACTCCACAGAAAATTTTTCCACTGTTCAGTCTTCCAATGTTTACACTCTTTACACCAAGCGAGGTGTCGTTTGGCACATGTGTGGCTTATGATCAGCTGCTCGACCATGAAATCCGAGTTTTATAATCCCTTGCCTAACAGTCATAGTACTTGCAGTGGATCCTGATGCAGTTTGGAATTCCTGTGTAATGGTGTGGACAGATGTCTGCCTATTACACATTATGACCCTCTTCAACTACCGGCGGTCTCTCGTCAACAGACGAGGTTGGTCTGTATGCTTTTGTGCTGTAATGTCCCTTCACATTTCCACTTCACTATCACATCATTAACAGTGGACTTAGGGATGTTTAGAAGTGTGGAAATCTTGTGTACAGACATATGACACAAGTGATGCCCAATCACCTGAGCAAGTTTGAAGTCCATGAATTATGCAGAGCACCCCGTTCTGCTCTCTCATGATGTCTAATGACTACTGAGGTTGCTGATATAGAGTACCTGGCATTAGGTGGCATCACAATGCACCTAATATGAAAAACATGTTTTGTTTTGGGAAGGGAAGGGGGGGGGGATCCAGATATTTTTGATGTAATGTATGTGGGTATCTCACATTTGACGAGCATCAATCAACAGGTGACGTAGCTCTGACTTGTAACAGGATACTTGGAACTAATTTTATGCCGATGGAAGGCACTGACTACTCTGCAACCCAGAGGCCTGTAAGAAGACAGTGCATAAGATTTATGGAGGGATTTGAAAACTACAGTGTTGAGGAGCTCCAGCTGGCAGATAGGATGCAACCTACAAAACAGATTGGCATTGCATGTGCAAGTGAAAAGCAGTGTTGCTCGTTATTTTTTAGAGACAACACATCTCAGGAACAATGTTTTTGGTAGACACAGGCTCTAATTGCAGTGTGTTACTGGCTGTAAGTTTACAGGTGAGAGTCCCAAGGTTTCAAAAACCTTGAGGAAAAAAAAAAAAGAATTTCGAACTGATATCATGGGAAAAAAAGTTTTGACACTCGATCTTGAGCTACAACACACATTTGCATGGCCATTCCTCATGAAAAACATAACAGAACAAATTTTGGGAGCCTTTTTTGAAATTTTTCTGACTGGCTCAGACCTGCACCGTCTTCTAACTGGCTCCTATTAGTGGCTAAATTGGCGCAAGTTCTCAGCGTATCTGACATGGTACCGAAGAATTTCTGGAGATTACAGAAATCAGGAACATTTTGCCAACACAACACTCAGCACTGCATTCAGTCTTTACTCGGCCCTCCAGTAATGGTCCACCCATGCAGGCTTATGCCACAAAAGTTTACTGCAGCTAAGGATAATATATACAGACAGATAATGAAGGCATTGTGACTCTAAGGATGAAGTTAAGTGTAGAAAAGTTGTGGAATGATTTCAAAGAGATAGTATCAACACCAGTTGAGAGATGTATATCACATAAATCAATAAGTGATGGTACTGATCCCCCATGGTACACAAAACAGGTCAGATCGCTGTTGCAGAAGCAGTGAAAAAATCATGCCACATTTAAAAGAACACAAAATCCCCAAGACTGGCAAAGTTTTGCAGAAGTTTGAAATATAGTGTGTGCTTCAATGTGAGATGCTTTCAATAATTTCTGGAACAAAACTCTGTCTCAAAATCCCAAAACCCCAAGAGATTCTGGTCATACATAAAGCACACCAATGGCAAGACGCAATCAATACGTTCACTGCGCGATAACAACGGTGAAGTCACTGATGACAGTGCCACTAAAGCAGAGTTATTAAACATTGATTTTCCAAAACTCCTTCACCAAAGAAGATGAAGTAAATATTCCTGAATTCCAATCAGGTTCAACTGTCAAGATGAGAAACATAGAAATAGATATCCTCGGTGTCGCAAAGCAGCTTAAATCACTTAATAAAAGTAAGGCTTCTGGTCCAGATTGTATACCAGTCAGGTTCCTCTCAGAGTATGCTGATGCAATAGCCCCATAGTTAGCAATTATATACAACCACTTGCTCACAGTAAGATCTGCACCTGAAGATTGGAAAATTGCTCAAGTCACACCAGTACCCAAAAAGGGAAGTAGGAATAATCCAATGAATTACAGTCGCATGTTACTAATGCCAATTTGCAGTAGGTTTTGGAACATATACTGTATACAAACATTATGAAGTACCTTGAAGAAAATGATTTATTGATGTGTAGTCACCACAGATTCAGAAAATATTCTTGCAAAACACAACTAGCTCTTTATACACATGAAGTAATGAGTGCTATCAACAGGGGATGTCAAATTGATTCCATATTGTTAGATTTGCAGAAGGCTTTCAACACCGTTCCTTACAAGCGTCTTCTAACCAAACTACGTGCCTATGGAATATCACCTCAGTTGTGCGACTGGATTCATCATTTCCTGTCAGAAAGGTCACAGTTTGTAGCAATAGATGGAAATTAAAACAACAATAATATCTGGTGTTCCCCAAGGAAGTGTTATAGGACCTCTATTGTTCCTGATCTATATTAATGACATAGGAGACAATCTCAGTAGCTGTCTTCAATTGTTTGCAGATGATGCTGTCATTTACTGTCTTGTAAAGTCATCAGATGACCAAAATGAATTGCAAAATGATTTAGATAAGGTATCTGTATGGTGCATAAAGTGGCAATTGACCCTGAATAAAGAAAAGTGTGAAGTTATTCAGATGAGTACTAAAAGAAATCAACTAAATTTCAATTATGTGATAAGCCACACAAATCTGAAGCATGTAAATTCAACAAAATACTTAGGGATTACAATTACAAATACCCTAAACTGGAACGATCACATAGATAATGTTGTGGGCAGAGGCAACCAAAGACTGTGATTCATTGGCGGAACACTGAGAAGGTGCAACAGGTCTACTGAAGAGACTGCTTACACCACACTTGTACTTCCTAATCTGGAGTATTGCTGTGCAATGTGGGATTCGCATCAGATGGGACTTATGGATGACATCGAAAAAGTACAAAAAAGGCAGCTCATTTTGTATTATCGCAAAGTAGGGGAGACAGTGCCACAGACATCATACATGAATTGGAGTGGCAATCATTAAAACAAAGGCGCTTTTCATTGTGACGGGATCTTATCATGAAATTTCGATCACCAGTATTGTCCTCCTACTGTGAGAACATCCTGTTGGCACCCATCTACTTAGGGAGAAATGATCATCACGATAAAGTGCTTGTTTTTCCTGCGTGTCGTTCGAGAGTGGAAAGGTAGAGAGACAGCTTAAAGGTGGTTCATTGAACCCTCTACCAGGCACTTTATTGTGAATAGCAGAATAATCAAGTAGATGTAGATGAGTGGGGATTATAGAGACCTAAATTGCTATACTATTTCCTATAAATATTCATTACCTCAGCTGGCAGATTGCAACAAAGCCATAGCAGGGTGGGAGTTTTCTATGTTATTGACTGGCACAAGGTATACGCACGGATCCAGTTGCAAAGGGAAACAGAAAGAAGACTGCTATCACTATTCCACTTGGTTTGTTCGATTTCAACTTTATGCCCTTTGGTCTCAAAAATGCCACGCAATCATGGCAAAGATTTATTCACCAGGGCTTCGAGGGTTTTGATTTCTGTTTTGTTACATGGATGATATACTTGTTTTCTCCAGCAATATGGAACAACATAAGGAGCATCTACGTACCCTTCTCTGAAGGATTAAGGACTTCAGAGTGATAATCAACAAATACATGTGCACTTTTAGGAAATAGACTGAACAGTTTCTCTGGTTCGTCGTTTTCATGAAAGGTCTGTCTCCAAACCCTGAAAGAGTAAAACTCATCCATGACTTCCCAGTTCCCAGGGCTTTCAAGGAATTCTGAAGATCCTTGGGAACAATTAATTTCTGCTGATGCCATCTGCCACAAGTAGCTGCAAAATAGACTCCTTTGACTGCACTCCTAAAGGGAAAGATCACCTCAGGGTACAAGAAGGTACCATCAAACCAGAATCTACTGGAGATCTTTAAGGATGCTACGGCAGAGGCTGTACTGTTACACCATACTATTCATGATGCCAAGCTGGCAATCATGGCCAATGTCAGTCAGAAGGCAGTCAGTGTGACATTACAACAGAGAGTCAATGGTGTTTGGCTACTGTTCTCATTTTTTTCCACCTCTTGACAGAAGCACTGTGCAAATGGAGCACTACAGACCATGAATTATTAGCCACTAATGCAGCAGTTAAATTCAAGCACTTTACAATTTATACAGATCAAATACCCCTTTTCCAAGATGAGAGACCCAGCATTGCCCCATCAATATTGCACAGTGGACTTTGTAGCTCAGTACTCCACAGACATTAGACACTAAATGGTGTGAATAATGTTGTGGCTGATTATTTATCACACAGCTGCGCCAGCATCAGGACAGTCTGCTGGGAGAAAATAGCAGTTGATCAAAAGGGGGCCTATGACTTGGCTCATTTATTGGCTAACCAAGCTCATGGTTTGGTGTTTGAAAAAGCAGAAGAAAAGGTGCAGGTACTTACCTTATGGTCTGATGTATACATGGTGGATAACATCCTTACATTCCATTGAGGCACAAGAAAGAGGTTTGCTGCACTTTCCATAATTTAGCCGACCAGGAGTCAGGGCCTTATCTAAACTGCTTGTAAAGTACGTCATATGGCCCAGAATAATAATGGATTTCCACTGCTGGGCTCATTCTTGTTTACAGTGTCAGACATGCATGCACATATGTGAACATTCACTGAACCTACAGCCCATTTCCATGTTCCAAAAATTGTAGCTATGCGTTGATTGTGTTGGATTGGTTTACCCATTTGCTAGAAGCATTTCCTATTTCCAATGTTTTGGCATACGCTGTGTCTGTGACACTACTGGCAAGCTGGTTTGCTCACAATGGCACACCACAAGTTATCACATCTGACTGTGGTAGAGAATTTGAGGCTTTTTTATTTCAAGAGCTGCTGCAGATATGTGGCTGCAGTGACACTCAAACAGCTAGTTACCACACAGTAAGCAATGGTTTGGTTGAAAGATTTCACTGATGTGAAGGCTGTGTTAATGGCAAAAGGCTCTAAGTGGACGAAAGCTTTGCCTCTGGTGTTGTTAAGCCTTCGATCAGCACTGAAAGAAGATCTAGGTTGTTGCTGGAACAGTTGCTGTTTGGTAATCAAACATGCCTACCTACTGATCTACTGGCTGACAAACTTACAATCCTACCATCCGAGGAACACAGGTCCAATTTTGGTAGATGATTAACAGAGAGAATGTCATGGATCAACATGCATCCTCCACAATGTCATGGCAACAAAGCAGTTTTCATGCACAAGGCTCTGGCCTAATCAATGCATATATTGGTTTTGGATGACCCCGTATGTCCCACTCTTGGCCAACCACATACAGATCCATTCTGAGTGCTGTGTAGATTGCCGAATGAGTTTGTAATAGATTGGAATGGAAAGCATGAAATGGTCTCCATAGGGCATCTAAAACCAGCTCACCTCAATGTGGAGGACAACAAAGCTTAGAGTGCAGCCACTACAAACTGTGACCTACGGGGGCCACATACACCTCGGGCTATGGACCACACCGTACAGCCTACAGACACTCCACCTGTTACTCCAGAGATTGCATGGGTTGGGAGAACTGTTCACCACCAGTATCCTGATATAACTAGGGAGATGATGTAGCAGCAAGTGATAGCAATCAGTGGACATAGACAACAATGATTTCTTTCAGTGTGTTTTATCTTTATTATATACTTCTTTATTCTATGGCTCTGATGCTTGTAATCAATATGTTTTGGTACTAACTTACTGTGTTCAAAACTCGTGCTTTAGTCTAAATGTGTTAAGTTATCTTGCAAGTGTGGAGCTTATTCTTTCTAGTTATCTATTCTATTCACTTAAGCTAGATAGCTAAATACTATTGGGAAGTTATATTATTTAATGTCTTTTGAATTTCATGGAAGTGTTTACATTTTAACGAAATTGCTATTGTTTTCGTTAAAGAAGAATTATTAATTATTATTACTTTTAGTTACTTAATTTGCCTTTCTTTAACTTTCTTCTGTAAGTACAAACTTTGTTGTAGAACCTCTCTCTTATTTACGTGTGGTAATAAAAAAATTCACTTTCAAAAGAATTACGTACATTTAAAAATTATGTGAACTCATATTGACTGATTAAGAATATTTAGTTGAGAATTAAATCCTTTACATCATTCGGCCTTGGCACACATTTTCTAAATGCAGTGGATTTTTTGTTAAATGTTTACTGAATTCTATCCTGGCGTTAACTATGGAATACAAGATTATCTGTATTAGCAGAAAATGGTTAATTATTGCCAAGCCGACATTTAATTATCACTGATCAAACCTACTTCGCTATACATTTAAGTTATTTGAAAGAACCAAAATTGTTAAATTTCAATGTTAACTAACATTAACTATCCGCCTACGAATGCATAAATGTATAATTAGTTTAAAATTCATCAGTCTCAGGATCACTGTAAAAGAAGAACAATTTCTTAATTCACTGTTAATTTTTATCTATCTGTTCCCGATTTATGGGTTTGGTTGATTTTTCCTTTAGCGGAACAATTTTTTAAATGTGCCGCCGCTGCAAATCGATCGGTCGCGGCACAGCCCAGCAACACCGCTAAAAATGCTGAAAATTCTTTAAAGAAATTTTATAGATGACATGGGCAAGCTAATTTACATTAATAATACACACTTTTTATAAATTCAGATATATTTAGATCAAACAATAATTCAACTCACATTAATTTGTAACTTCTGCTCTAATGGCGGCTAAATCTAGACAGAGACAAAAGAAGTCTACACATTCATAAATCGCTTCAACACAGCTTCCTCTCGCATTCAGCTCTACACAGAGAAGACCAAAGAATACGCTGTACATGGTTCTTTTATACTACTGCTGACTATTAACATTTCTTTGTAATTTGTCAATATTATTCTCCTCTGGCTAAATTTCACATCTCTGTTATCGCAGATACTGACACATTTCACAATCACATAACAAATATAGAAAAATTACTATCCTAAATACAGAGAGAATATTACTACAAAAATATTACGATAATAACAAATGTCTTTTACACAAAATTCAATAATATTTTTTGTTCAATAATTACGGTATATACAACTTGCTCAGAGCGGCGTATATGGTACAAATAAACTCTTGTTCATTAATAGTGTGAGTTTGCCAGGGAACGTTACAACATGTTTATGAATAGTTCTGGAAAAATATTTGGGTCGAACTTTTTCTTTTACTATTTGGGGTCAGCACTTGAGCAGAATGGTTATAAGAAACTGAATCAACAAAAAGTATTTTGCATTAAATTTGTAGTACATTATCCTCAGGTCATGAAGTAGCTTTTTATCCCATCCTAGCTGTGTTATCATAGAGAATATTGTTTTTAGAAAGAGAAGATTGCTTTTCAGATCACATAGGTAGTATTTGGAAAATATGTCATTTGATGGAAGTTAGGAAAACTGTGAACAGAATAATATGTGTGCTATGGTCAGAATATTTTTATTTATTTTTGCTTTGTGGACAAGACTGTTGTGAGGTGTATATGTATTTTGAGAAATAAAAGTGATAAGGCATTTCTGAAGTGGTAATGAATTGGAAGTTGATGTGAAGTGTATGATGTAAGAAGGTGGTATGGAAATTTATTCTGATTTATGGTGTAGTATTGTCAGATGTAACATGAAGTACGTGTTTGCATCAAGGAGTGAGTTGAGAGTTTACTTACTGTGGTTCTGATAAATCAGAGGAAAACAATAATTGCATTAAATAACTTTGGAGGTAAAAAAAATATAATGGGTTAGTACAAGTACTGAAATCATAGAATAACATAACACCTTCTTATTAATTAATTAAATTTTACAACACTTAAAAATACTGACTAACTTAATAAAAAGTTGCTGTCAATTTTAGAAGACTGATTACTTAGCTTTTGTAATGGAAATCTCCACCATATTGCAGAAACTGTAATTTGAAGTGCTTAATCCACTTCCAGATAGTCCCGAGAATCAGCATGTAAGGATCTGGTGTTTTTAATAAAAGTAAACTCCAGAAAGTCTTCATTTTGGTGGTTTTGTCAACTGTCAACACAACTTTGAAGAAAACAAATGTTTGTTTGCAGTGAATATAGTTTCAAGTATTGGCTTCTAGGTTTTGAGATGAAAATAAAGTGATGAAATGCAGTTAACTATATCTGACATGAAAGTGGAGATTCATTATTAATTATTTAATAACTTTTTGTGCTAACATACATTGTAAAACTTTGTAGACTTTGCAATAAGATTACAAACTTCATATTTTATACAAAAACTTTATATTGTCAGAATCTCAGAAACTCATTTCTTTATATTGGAAATTTCTAGAAAGTGTAATTACAAAATTACTTACAGGCATTCTGAGTCATGATTTCCTAAGATCGTACATGAGTTTAATTACATCTGATGTCATGAGACATTTCAAATTGTTAATTTGGCTTTACATGAAATTTTCTAATTGGTTACAAGTTGGAATTTGATGCTAATGTTATCATGGCATATCCACTTACAGTTTTCAAAAGTTACATAAGTAGTTTTCCTATAACAATTACCAAATTGCTGAATCTGAAATAATGCATTATTGCTAATTACAGTTCTGGCTAACTACTTTTACCCTGCAGGATTGTAAGCTACCACAATTAGTTATACTCCATCAAGCACATAATGTATTCATTGACATCTGATAATACATTATGAAGCAAAAGATGTTTCATTAGATACTGTGTTCTGCATAAATTAGATTATGTGGTATATTGAAAAGCTATCTAGTGCAGAACTGAACAGTGTCCTTGATTAAATCGTATTATAATTGGCAGTAACTATAATATAATGGAGTATTGTGACCCATATTTTACACCACTCACTTGATAAGAAAGGCTGATTATTTAAAAGGGGAAATGGTAAAGATGATTTTTTTAAAGAATTTTTTGTTGAAAGAAAAATGTTTCTGACTGGAAAAAGGTTAGAATATTTACTTGTACTAATCAAACATTGAAAAATGCATTTACTAGATTTATGTATATATGTGTAATTACTATTAATGTCATGAGTTTTTTGCAGTATATCACCTTTTGATTATGATAAAAATGTTTCCCCCAGAAGAATGTACACCCATTTGTACACAAACTGCTTAGCGTTCATGAGTTGTTGTGCATTAATTCCTCCTCATTTTCTGTGCTGTATCCTCTTACTCTGTATTTAAATCTATCAATGTTATCTCTGTCTACCTATACTATCTCTCTTCAGTTTGAATGAATGATGATTCTGACATACACATTTTGGTCTTGTAAATTATTTTATTATGTGCTGTTCCTTATCAATAATGCATGTATGTCTGCGACATATTTCATATTGAAGTAATTTTCATGGCAGTCTCAGAATCATTTTCTGAGCATTTACCACTTTGTAACATAACCATATTTACCTGTGCCAATAAGCCATTGGTAGTTGTGCCTCTATTGAATGTGCCTGAAAAGTGGTTGTCAAAAGTAGGCTATTTTAAATGATGTGGTCCACAGCAGATTGACAGTCCAAACACTTTAACTGCACTTTGATGTTAAATAACCTACAAATGTTTTATGGCCAGATCAAGTCTCACTTATTATAATTTAGGCACAGATAATCAGTTAGCCACATACTACACTTAGTTGATGTCCCATAATGTGATTGTTCAAGTGTAGTCACCCAATACTACGTAACACAAAAGTTCATGTGTGATAAATAAACATATTTCACATCCACAGAATTATACTATTAAATCATTATCCTTGGACTCTAACAGTCAAATCAGTATGAAAATGATGTGCACACTGAGTAATTTTTGAAACTAACCCTGCTTACAGTCTGATCATATTGTCACAATTCAAAAAAGGCATTACTGCCAATTAACACAGTTCATGAAATTAACTACCATTTTACAACCATTTATTAAAAACAGTCACTGAATAACTGACACATAATTTAGAAAAAAGATAATCCATTTTCTGACTTATAACTGAGGCTATAGGGTCTGTGGTATGTTTCTCCATTTTTTTGGACATAGTTCTTGCACCTTTCAAACTAAATTTACCTTCAGCTGTTTACTAATATTTTATGAATTACGATTTATATTTTGGATTAACTGAATAGTGGAGAGACATTCTTCTAAACGTGAACTTTTAAATGCAACAGTAAGTATTATTGAATTACTCTTTTAGTAAAAATGTGTTAACTTTGAATGTTAATTACTCTGCAACTACATGAGAGTAGAAGTTGCTATCACGTTTTCAACATTAACTGTATGAATGCTAGTCCCTCTTGTGGCTTTTTCATCTACATCATCAAAAGTTAGTAGACAGGTATATGTTGACATATGAGCACTGGTATCAAAGTTTTATAATAATTGGATTTGTAATTAGTACAATTTTTAGGTAAACTAATTACACTTATGAGTTCCAGCTAACCAAAGAATGTAATGGATAATAAAGTTGGCTAAGGCCTGAGTGAATATTCAAAACTTTTGGTACTGTGCACATGCCATGTAAGTGATCATATCAGTGATATTTGGGAATAAAAGGGTGGGAGAGGAGGGAGAAGAAAGGATGGAATCCACCTGCTTTGTTACAACTTACTCATATACAGTTTATATTTATTTCGAGTACACTATTCATGTTTTTATGTATGAAACACATGTTTATATTCAAATTTTGGTTTACAGAGTTCAATTTTCAGTGGTAAGGTTTCTTATGCTGTTGTTAAGGACATGACCACAATCATCTGTTTTGCCAATCAGCATTATAAGCTTATATTGGTGGGTGGTTGCCTTCGAATGCTACTCAGTTTAATTTTTGAGCCCTTCTCTTTCACACCCTTACTGTATTGTCTTATAAGTGTTGCTATCCTTTGTTTCTTCTTCTTTTGATGAACAGTAGTTTTGGATAAATTTCTCTGTCAGTACCAGTTTTCTGCCTTTCTTCTGTCCACATATTTTGTGGCATCAAGCTCCCCTTGTTTCAGTGTCTGAATAATGTTTAACTCTTGTTTTCTTTGCCAATGAGTGTGATGCTTCTTGTGTAAATAATCCCTTGTAAAGTCATGTGACTACTTTGAGTTAAATAATCTCCTCTTTTGAAAGAAAAATTAATATTTTATTAGTGCTGTCAAGTTGTCATTTAACAGATTCTATTTGCTACAATATATTTCATTCTAGTTAGTTAAAATGGTATTTGAATATGTAAACTCAATGTTATTTTAAATACAGGTCTGACTTGGTGCATTGTCAACTTACAGTCAGCATTTGCATTGTGTAGGAAGAACTAAAATCTGTTCATAAACTAAAGTTATGGGATGAATCTGATGTATGAAAACCATTTTGAAATTATTATCTTAATAATATTATGAAACGGATGCCATTTAAGTGAGGAAACTGATTTCAGAACACATAAATGAGAAAGAGAAGCTGATGGGCTTAAGTCTATATTGTGGTGATACATTGAAGTACAATTTTTGTGAGATACTGAAGAGAGGTTATGATGTTACTGATGTTGAGGAAGAGTTGATGAAAAGACTGAAGTCAGGGTTAGGGAACTATAGTCTGTATTATGATGTCATGTTCGACTATGACACAGTTCATGTATAAAAATCTCAGTATGTGGTTGCTGTGGTTCTAGCAACTGAAAGAAAAACTATTTAAAGTAATACTAAATAATTATTATAGTAAAAAGGGCACCTTTGGGCAATAAAAATGATGGAAGTAGCAGACAGACTGGATACAAAGGAATAAAGGTATATTTGTAATATCAGATTGTTGCTGAACATATGAAAAATTTATGTAGTGGCTTTCCGTTTTATATACAGGGAATTAGATGGCATTTATTTGAATTATTGAGTTATAAGCCTATGAATATTATTAGTTTATATTTTGAATCATTTTTTTTAAAGCTGACATACAATAACTAGAACATTCTATGAAAGTAAAATGCAATACACTACAAGTAATGAGATTATGCACTTCCAAAGACATGAAAGAGACCAAGTGAAGTAGTGAAGAAATCTGTGCCATCTAAAATGAAACAAAGACCATGATGTATGTGTTCTTATTTGCTGGTCTGCAGATAGAAACACAAGAAAATGAAAATAAAAAAAATAGAAACATACAATGGGGCATTGAATGCCAAATACAAAGAATGTTTTCTTGCATGCAGTACTGAAGAACACAATACTATGTAAATTAAAGTTATGACTCTTGTAATACATTATTAATATATATGGGGCATTCAAAAATAAATGAGCCAGAGTCATAATTCCAGAAACCAATATCTGTATGTTAAAAGTATTGACCCTGGCTGCTGAGACACTTGTTCCACTGTGTCACAAGGACGTGAATGGCTGTCTCATAAAGTTCCCGGGGCTGCAGTGTTAACCAGTTCCACACGTACAGCTGGACGTCATTGTCCACATGAGTGCAGTAAAGGTTATGCTGATGCTCTTCTTTGATCAAGAGGGCCCCCTTCTGATTCACTTCCCACATCACGGGACAACAGTGAAAGTCCTGCGTTACTTGCAAACCTTGACCACCCTTTGCCAAACAATCAAATCAAAACGACCAGGCAATCTCATCCATGGTGCCATTCTGCTCCACAACAATGCAAAGCCTCATACGGCCAACATAGTCGAGGCACTCCTGGAGATCTGCAAATGTGAGGTTCTTGGCCATCCTCCATACAGTCCAGACCTCTCTCACTGTGATTATGCCATTTGTGGTCCCCATAAAAAGTCTTTGAGGGGCAAATGATTCACCTTGGACAACGACATCCAGCTGTACATGTGGAATTGGTTAACACCACAGCCCCAGGAATTTTATGAGACAGCCATTCATCACCTTGTGTCACAGTGGGACAAGTGTCTCAACAGCCAGGGCCAATACTTCTAACATACAGGTATTGGTTTCTGTAATTATGACTCCGGCTCATTTCTTTTGAATGCCCCTTATAATACTTCCTGTTTTTCATAAACATTCACAAAGAAAAAACTGATTAAAAATGCTGTATTTTATGAAGTAGTAATTGCTTGTATCTCTTTGGTTAAGAAACATTGATTGTATGTGCATATCTTTGTGTCTCAATATGTGTTTGGTTTTGTAGACAGGAGTTGGAGTCTGTCTGTTGCTGAATAGCAGGATGGAAGTAGGTGTGTAAATTCATTTTGTAAATGATTTTGTTAAATTGTGAACAATTATTCAGACTGTTGTGCAGTGAAGGATTTGATGTTTAGTAAAAAGTTGGCGTGAAGAAATTAACCTGCTTCATTATACAGGAAGACACGGTTAAAAGTAGCTGTCTCCCCTTTGAATCAAATGCAATACTGTGACGTCTGAAATAAACAACTACAACAATGGACAGTTTTATGCAGAAAACAGTTGTTAACATTCTCCTATCAGCATTTAAGTTTTTTCATTAGTGAAGTTGGACGTTTTCTTTCTTTCTAAAAAATAACTTTCTTGATAGAAGAAAGAATTGAAATTGCGGAAGTGTATGTGAAAACAGGTTCAATTAAGGATAGAGGACTACTAGCAAAGAGAGCAGTACCGAGTCTGTATAAAAATTGGTGCACCTTCAGTTCACACACCAGAAGTTATTGCAGACATTCGCTGAAGAATTATTCAGAGCCCAAAGAAGTCTTCAGGTAAATTGGCCCAACAAGCGCATATAAGTAGGAGGAGGTGCCAGTGGATATTGAAAACTCTTAAATATGAAGCCATATCATGTGACAGTTGTGCAGCAATTAAGGGAGGATGACAGTCAGAAACATGTAGATTACTGCACATGGCTTTTGAATAACATCAATGATGGTTTGTTAGACCCTTTCCATTACCTCATGAGGCATAGTGCCTTCTTTCCTGTCATGTGAATTCACTGAACACAAGGTACTGGACAATGGAGAACCCAAAACTGCATGTCAGCAACCACTCCATTATGAAAAAATTGGTGTTTAGTGTGGTATATCAGGAACATGCATCATTGAATCGATATTTTTTGACACTACCCTCAACATAGTTGCATGTATGGAAAATTTTGATACATTTTGTGATAAGGTCACTGAACATGAAAGACAGTACTGACTCTTCCAGCAAGATGTGCAACATGTCAAGCATTTAAGGTATCCCTGGATCAAGTCCATAACGTCTTCACTGAAGAATGTCAGCAAACATTTATGGCCATCATATTTTCCAAACCTAACAATGTGTGATTTTTTCCCTGTGTGAACAGTTGAAGAGCAAGGTCTATGAAACAAATCCACACATAATACAGGAACTGAAATACAGCATCAGCTGTGAAGTTGCCGCCATCGGTATCTGAATTTCATGCCAGTGTATCTGAATGTGCCTAGACATGCAGCTCTGTATTGAGCTTGGGACCTTCTATAAATGTATTTTTCATTGTAAATAAATGGTAAGGCTATTTCAGCTCTTAGTTTCTGTAATTTCACTGTATTTCCTTTATACTTGCGGAGCTACTTTTATCTGTGCCATCCCGTGTTAATTTGATTTACATATTTCCAAACAACAATCCAGATATATCGCATCAAGGACAACTGACAATCCATACAAACAGATTGAAAATGATTTCAGCATCAATGAGCACAAAGATAAGTAAATAATAACGAATTATTATTGTTCAACCTCCATTTGCTCATACTAATTTGCAATTATCATGGAAATGCGTGTGTGGTTACTACAATGCAAAATTTACTAATTTCTGCATTACTTGAAGTCAACAGAGCAAGGATGGATCAAAAAAGGCACATAACATTCTGTTGCAAAGATTCTCAGATGATTCAGGTTGCCTGCTGATCATCCATACCACAGTTCACATAAGAAGTTTTGTTTCCAATAGTAGACTTCCCAGTGTGATTCAAAAGGTACGTAGCAGTACTGCACGCTTCTGTGCACAGTTTTTTTGGAAATTTACTATGGTTTAACATAGAATGTGCACATTCCACAATAGTGTGGTTTTCTCTTTTTGCACCACCATTTTGCTGTGGTGTGTTGGGTGGAGTAATCCACTGCTATAGGCTTCTGTTTGTCTACAATTCCAAGACTTCTACATCTACATTTATACTCTGCAAGCCACTCAACGGTGTGTGGCAGAGGGCATTTAATGTGCCACTGTCATTACCTCCATTCCCTGTTCCAGTCGCAAATGGTTCGCGGGAAGACCGACTGCCAGAAAGCCTCCGTGCATGCTCAAATCTCTCTAATTTTACATTCGTGATCTCCTCGGGAGGTATAAGTAGGAAGAAGCAATATATTCGATACCTCATCCAGAAACGCACCCTCTCAAAATCTGGATAGCAAGCTACACCGCAATGCAGGGTACCTCTCTTGCAGAATCTGCCACCTGAGTTTGCTAAACATCTCCGTAAAGCTATCATGCTTACCAAATAACCCTGTGATGAAATGTGCCGCTCTTATTTGGATCTTCTCTATCTCCTCCGTCAACCCGACCTGATACGGATCCCACACTGATGAGCAATACTGAAGTATAGGTTGAACGAGTGTTTTGTAAGCCACCTCCTTTGTTGATGGACTACATTTTCTAAGGACTCTCCCAATGAATCTCAACCTGGTACTTGCCTTACCAACAATTAATTTTATATGATCATTCCACTTAAAATCGTTCCGCACGCACACTCCCAGATATTTTACAGAAGTAACTGCTACCAGTGTTTGTTTCACTATCATATAATCATACAATAAAGGATCCTTCTTTTCTTTCTATGTATTCGCAATACATTACATTTGTCTATGTTAAGGGTCAGTTGCCACTCCCTGCACCAAGTGCCTATCCGCTGCAGATCTTCCTGCATTTCGCTGCAATTTTCTAATCCTGCAACTTTGGCTCCATCACAACTGAACTGTTTGATAAGATGACCATTTGTCTTACTTTTACTCATGAACTGTACCTAGATGGTGCTGGGTTCAGTCTTCTTCTTCGGGAAGAAAATTTTGCAAAACTTCCTAAAATTATCTTTGAAACATATGTAATAGTAAGCTTTTATGAGAGACTGTATATATATACTGGCTAATTTATGTCATTATGTACTTGGTGAATGAATCTCTCATGATTAACTTGCAGCATATCTGATGTCATCAAATGAATGGGTATGTCAGACACATAGAGACCATGGCTGACACTGCTAGTCATCATCATTTCCCCCAGTTACTTTGGCGTCATTTTTGACACTTTCATTATCAAGTCTCATGCTAAAACCTTTTTGTGCAGTTGTTTTTACAGAGAACAAGTGAGCACTTGCTTCAGGAATATAAAGTACATCTTCCGCTTCAGCAGTTTTTCTGATATTATCCAACTGAATTTGAATTTGCAGAATTCCCTGTCTGTGAGCCAAAATAACAGCCATTCTTCCCATACTCCCTTCATGAACAGATCAGGAAGAACCCCTAATAACTGATACAGTGGTTTTCTGAGTAAGGATGTAGATACAGATATGGAAATGTGGAATGAGTCATTAGCAAAATACAAGGAAATAATTGAAAATTCATCTTGTTCTGTATTAACAGTAAACTATCAATGTATTGTTTATGGCTATTCTTGCTTATGCCAGGTAAATTTTGGGAAAATACAAACAAAGATGCTACTTTTAAAAAATCTACTGGTTCCTCAGTTATATGAAATACCTCCTGTTTTTCTCCTTATTTACTTAATGCCAAGATATTTTTCATGTAAATATTGAGTCATTTTCAGTGTGTTACTTCTTGTCATGCAGCTTTACAATAAACACTACCTAATGTAACTTTTCAATTCTGTAATATGGGTTTCTTGTAGAAAGTTTAGCTAATGAGGTAGACTTCCAACTTTCTTTTGATATGATTGGAATTCTCAAATTTTTCTTTTGCTGGATGGGAGGTTATTGAAAACATTTGAACCATAGTATGTAACTCCACTCTGAACTTTACACACGGAGACAAAGTCTACGTGAAAATTATTTTTGTATCCTGTATTGTGTAGATCATAATTCACCCAAAGATAATGTTTATTGTCAGCCACAAGCACCAAAAATGAGTACATGTACTGGTAAGTGAGGTAAAAACTTGAAGATCCTTAAAAAGGACTCTGCAAGTTTTGTGGTAACCTCAGTGTTATGAAAAGGTTAGACTGCTACTCACTACATCACCGTATAGTGGAAGTGGAGATGTTTAGTTGTAGATAGGCACAACAAAAAAACTGTCAAACAGGTAAGTGTTTGGCAAAAAGGCCTTCTTTCAAATTAAACACCCCTCCCGCCCACACACACACACACACACACACACACACACACACACCAAAAGCAACTCACATGCACATCACCACTGTCTCTGGTTGAGCCATTGTCTAATTCAGAAGATGGTCTTTTAGCCAAAAGCTTACCTGTCTGACAAACTTTTTGTTCTACCTACCTGTGACTCAACATCTCTGCTATGTTATGCATAGCAATCTAACTTTTTCGTAATATTGTCATTATTTCATCCCGGATTTTCCATTGTTTATGGTAATCTGCTTTACAGGGTTCTCTCACTGCTCATTTCTGCTAATAAATTCTTTATTTACTTTAAGTGCACTGTCTCAGAAGATCATTCCATGAGACAGCAAGTACTGAAAATATGCGAAATAAGCTAACACATTTGTCATTAGGCAGACACAATGGGATATGCTTCTAATAATAAGCCATGCTGAACTAAACTTCTTGGTTGGTTTATGTATGTGATTCCATTTTAACTTGTTCCATAACAGGCACTACCAAATTGGGGGGGGGGGGGGGTGACTCAGCTCTTCTCATTAACATTTTCCAAAACTACGATGAAAATAATAAAGCAAATTAATAAACTAAATTTAACTGAAAGAAGTAACAGAACACCTAAATGCTACAATGTCATCACATTTTAATGAATTATTTTTTATGTTTAACATTATTTCAGCTGTCCCTTTTATTCAAGCTGTACTTTGATACTGGGATAAACAAAACAAAGGTGGACAAAATTTGTCATGAATGCCAGAAAAATGTTTTTATGAAAGCTCAGAACATTTTTACTACAGTCTGTTCCTTTAGAATTTGTATTTGAAATAAATGAAACTACTGAATATATTCTACTATTCTTCAAGCTACCATTGTCAAGGTAGCTCCCAGATTGATTTAGGACTTGGTTGGTCCCACTATTAACTTCCACCTCTTCTCATTCGAAGCAGGAAGTGCTGGTTGTCAAAATTGATGAAATTAAAGGCATAGAAATTTCCAATGAAATTGCTCTTAGCAAAATTCTGATTCTGTGGTATTTACCTTAACTGTAATTTTCATCACTTTTTTCCATATGACCAAAACAGCAGATGGAAAAGATTTTTATTCTTTTCTGCAACCGGTCAGAGTGGCCGAGCGGTTCTAGGCACTACAGTCTGGAGCCGCGCAACCGCTACAGTCGCAGGTTCAAATCCTACCTCAGGCGTGGATGTGTGTGATGTCCTTAGGTTAGTTAGGTTTAAGTAGTTCTAAGTTCTAGGGGACTGATGAACTCAGCAGTTAAGTCCCATAGTGCTCAGAGCCATTTGACCCCATTTTCTTTTCTGCAGTTTAGGAGAACTCCGCAAAACGGAGTTGAAGTTCATATATGGTGTAAATATGTGATCTACACTGCTGGATATGCAAACTGTATGATCACAACATAACCTTGCTACATCAGTCCTTATTATTAAGAAATATGTATAAGTGGAACTGGGCCCTATGGTTGATTGCTGGCTGCCATCCATATTTTTGTGGAGTTGAATGTTCTGAATCAGAACTCACTCAGTTCCTTCAAGTCAACTGGAAGGCTATTTGAATTAACATGTTGACTGCTGCACACTTAGTGATGTATGTTTCACCATGAGGCCAGGCCAGTCTATGACATTAGGTGTGAGGCCCTGGTGTGACTGACAACACTAACACGGCATGTCTGCTGTGGCTGCCAGTGGCCTTGTAACAGTCAATGAGTTCAGGGAAGAAAAGACTGAAATTGGAATACATGTATCAGACTGCATAGTAGCCATGGGGGACTCATATCCATGGATTATAAATAATGGCCTCCCCGTGGTAAACATCAGGTTTCATCTATGATTAACATTTTCATATATGCCAGAGAATCTCATGTGGATGCCATCTGTATCTACTATGAATGATACAGGACCAATGAGAGGAAATATTTTACAATTACCTCATCCTGTTACTTAGAGAAATCATTATCACATATTGTTAACAAAGAGGAATGAAAAACAAATCTCATTGGTGCATATGATGGGCTTCTATATGTGCAGTGCATATTATGGAACCTATACCGGATGAGTGTCACTAACAAACTTTGCATAGTGGTAACTGTCGGGCCAGTGCAAATTTATGAGTGATTGATATTCCAAACCCTGATATGTTAACAATTTGACTCGATACCAGTGAATTTTTAGACGTGGCTCCCTACTCAACTACAATTATCACAGTGCAAATCAGGCAAGATGACAAAAAAGGAACATGCACCAAATCACCACTTCAGTACTCTGCGTTTTGGGATTGGTAACTACATATTTTGCTGTGATTTTATAGGATTTGCATGAAACATCTCACAGCAAACCAAAAATTACTCCTTAAAAATCACTCAACACATCTGCCACACTCACTTATCAGCACTCATCTTTATCTCGATTGCAAAAATTTCTTATGTTAATGTGCTATAGACATTCCCAGTAGCATAGACCATGACAAATTATCCAGTCTTCACTACCTAGATTGGATGGAGTCATGTCCTTTATTCTCATTTACACAAATGTAATGGAAATTTCTTGCATTCTCTTCTTCATTCCTGGTAGATGGACTAACTGCCTAAAGCCAAACGAGTCATCTATTTTCTCTCCTACTAATGCAAAGTTCCTTCTCCATACTTCCACTTTTCATTACTCTCTCTCTCTCTCTCTCTCTGTATGGCACAATTATGAATCTGATATTTCTTTTCCAAACGCAAAGACTTGTGATGTCAACAGGGGTGCCAACTTACAAAAAATATTGGAGGGGGGTGCGGCATACTGGGGGGTCTTCCCCGGGAAATTTTCTAAATTTTAGATGAAAAATAGTGAGTTTTAAAGTTTTTTAAGCGTTTTAGAGTCATATGATCAACATTAGAAACCCAAAAACTGGACTCTTGATAACTCAACACTCCAGGAAACTCGACCAGCCTGACACATGTTTTGGCTTTGAAAAAATAAACAAAACATATGCACACACGCTATTTTTGTGAAAAGCTGACTTAATTTACAGTATTATTCATGCTTATAGACTATTACAGTGCAGTGAATATATAGCTCTGAAAAGATTGAAATTATATTTAAATAAATCCTAAACTATCATTAAAAGAATAAAACATAAAATATTGCTGTCAAACAGTAATAGCACTGTGATTAATAAATGAAATAACTAATTTAAGCTTACCTTGAATAAGGCTCAGGGCTCATTAAATATAAACAATATCTGTAAGTTAATGCTTTAATACTTTATTTTTTATGAAGTTTTCCTTTTAAGTATATTTTTCTTTACATCAGTACTACACAATAAGTGTTCTTCCTCATTAAATGTTTTCTGCAACATAAACTTTAATAGTAGGTTAGAAAACATCTTGGAGATGATCTGCCCTGAAAAGTCATCATTAGAATAAGACACGACACGTCACGTCCACAATCAATTCCAAATAAGCACATGCACAATGTATCATTTACAAATAAAATAAAGTATACAGCCTTGCTCAATTAATTTCAATTGTCATGTCCTGTAGAGCGTTTTTTGTGCGTGTTGTGTTCATGTGGATTGTGGTGTGAGTGTTCTAGTATGATAAAAAAAATTTATTATTACTATTAAATATATTTCAATTCTTTCAATTTAGATCGGTATTTCATACTAGAATGTCGTGTTCCCAGTTTGGCACAGCTTTGCCACAGGAGACACGAAAGCGGTCGAAGACGTCCGTCTTCTGGTCGGCTCCTGATCGTTGTCAGAAGGAGACTAGTTTTTGAATACGCAAAGACTTCTATTACTTGGAAAAGAACAACCCGGATTTCTTTACGTAATCAGTATGATTTTTAAATTACCTAAGGGACCTTTAACAATGAACAGTAAGAAAAAATGCATTTGCAAATGAAATCATTCATAAATGGGGCTGCTATGAGTTGTATAGAAGCTAAGGGGCGGCCTTCTGTACACGACCAGGATGCCGCAGTATTCTCTGCTGTAGTAAAAGCTGTTTGACATTCATAAAAATAATATGGCATGGAGATAAAAAAAGTATAAAGAAAAAAAAACAGAATAAGAAGTCTGGTAAACACTAAATATATTCAAACAATTCTCACTAGCAAATTAGGGCTTATTTATAAACAATACAACTTACATAATTACTTTTCTAACAGTATGGTGCGATCAGATTTCAGCCTGTCTTGTGCTGTTTCCCATGTTCGCGTTTTTTGTCACAAATTACAGTCACTTTTCTCCTTCGTTGAAGACAATTCTTGCACTGTCCAACACCCCCGATAACAATAGCTTGCCGAGTTACAATTTCGAACATAAATTACTTGAATGTTATTAATTAATAATGTTGTCTGCACGCTGGCAAGACCGCTCACTCTTTTAGCTTAAAGTCGACCTCCTTTACGCTTTCACACCACAAGCAGAAGTACATTAAAATCTGAAGATCTACAAACGTTTTCTACCGTCATCTTTTATTTAGATCGAAGCGGAACGACAGTTCAGCTTCTGTTAAAATGTTTCTTTGACTGCGCAATCGATGTATTAGCGTCCGCGCTAGATGCGCATCTTTACAGTTACGTAAATTATACAAAACAAATGTCTTTCAAAGAATACTCAAAGCTTTCGTAGTACGGAAATACCAATAATATTACAGTGTGAATAGCAAATCAAGTGTCTATCATGCCAATTAATATATCAGATTGAGGGCAGAAATTGTCTCCGGTCATTTAGTCTGTTAGCTTGTCTGCAGGGTATTAATAAATATAATCAGTAGTTGTGCTTTGCATGAAAATTGTTAGTTCTTCCTGTGTCTTATCTTCTTGCTGCTGCTGTTGTTGCTGGTGCTGTAAAATGTAGATACTTAAGATTATAGCTTATATCTTCTTCCAGCTTGAAGTACCAGATGTGACATACCTTGTTGTTGTATCAGCATACTCTGCTAAGGGCTAAAAGTTTTCAAATCTTTGTGAGGGTACAAACCTAAAATTCTCTTATTCTTGAGGTTTTGTAAAAGATATGCTCCAGGGTGTGGTATATCAATGATTGCGTAAGGACCTTCATATAATGGACGCCACTTAACATTACATTTTAGAGGTGATGACGATTTGTAGTGGGTCTTAAGTAAAACTTGCATGCCTATTGTAAAGTTTTGCCTTCTTTTAAGACTAGCACCATAGTTCTTATTTCTAATGTCAGCTTCTTCAGTAATTGCAATGAGTACTTCCCTTACCTTTTCCTCGTATGAAGGTTTGGTGTCAGAAAATTTTGGTAGTGGGCGCTACTCCATTCATTAGTTTCCTTTGTGTCAAACATGATTTCTCTGGGAATATAGAGTGAGTTGTATATATTTAAACTGTAGTGTATTTCCTCAAAAAGTGCTAGGTAATGTATCCAGTTTGTGTGCTGTGTTGAGGTGTAAGTTCTCATGAATCTGTTTAATTCTCTAAAAATTCTCTCACAAGGGTTGGCTGATGCATGAAATTTTGAAATAAAGATGCTCTTAATGTTATTATCATTTATAAATTTTCTCCAGGTGAATCCTGCATAATACGTGGCATTATCTGATAGAATGGCTTTAGGTTTTCCACAATATGGCATGTAATCAATTGTGAATCTTCTGATGATGGTGTTTGCTGTGGGTGACTTTATGGCAAAAAGTTTGATGTGCGTAGAAAATATGTCATAAAATGCTAGAATGCATTTACAACCACCGACGCTAGTTGGATGAGGTCTGCTAATATCTGTACAAAGTATCTCTCTAGTTCCAGTGGGTAAGATAGAATGCAAATCTGTTTTGGTGGATTGATTTTGTGGCTTGGATTTTTGACATATGAGACATTTGCTGATATCATCATGTATTTTTCTTCTCATGTTTGGAAAATAGCAATATGTATGTAACTTGTTTAAACAGTTCTTTGTTCCGTAGTGTCCCCAAACTGTGTCAGTGTGTGCAATGAGATTGAGTACAGAATCTTGTGGTATGCAAATGCACCAGTTAGTAGCATTTGTGTGTCTTTTGTAGAAAAGTATGTTGTTATGTAACATGTATCTGTCTTGTAAAGTGTTGTTGTGTTGTTGTACAATGATATGTTTTATTTTCTACCAGTGTGGATCAGAATCTTGTAGTGTTGCCATGTTTTTGCATAGGTGTGGTGTGTGTATTGTAAGACCTTCAGTACACACACCATCAGATTATTTGACCTGTTGCTCTAACGAAGTAGGCGAGTGTCAGCAATATGTCTTGTGGTCTTATCGTAGTGTGTTTATCATCTGCCGTTAGGTCGGACGATGGAAATGCCACTTGCACACTTAGAGCAGCAGATTGACGGTGACCAACTTTAAAAAGAACTTGATTAATTTTCACACAGCCTTTATTAAAATACTAACAAGCATAAAAATTACTTAACTTGGTTCTGGATGCTATTTACAATTGACAATCTGAAGTTCCTTTGGTATTGGTACATTAATCTTATTCTCACATATATCTCTGATACTTGACAAAAGTATCTATACATTTATCTTCATGGCTATGTACAGGAATATGGTAATCTTATTAGGTGCAGACTGAAACTTGACTACAGACTGGTACAGACAAATGTAGAACTCGTACAAGACTGTTGCAGACAAATGCAGACTGGTGCAGACAAATGCAGACTGACTAATCGGAGGTCTTTACACTCGTTATAATACCTCTCGCATTCATGTATCACTGCACGAGTGTGATTTGTGAGGAGAAAAGGTTCTACGTTAGCAGCAATCTCATTGGCTGTGTTACATGTTAATACGTGGATCGGCGGGAGCAGAATTTGGTCCGTCTCTATGGCAGCGCCATCTCGTAGTGCGGAGACGGACGAGCGCTGCGCCTGCGCTGTTGTGCTTAGCGGGGCACGCTCTAGTGGGAAAGTTGTGTACGTGCTGACTACGTGGAACTATGTACACAACAATAGGTCTTTGTAGTATCGTGTAAACTGTTTGTCTTGCATGAGTAGTATTCTGTAATCATGTGTGTTCTCAAAGTCTGTATTGTTATGGTGTAATCCTTGTGGTAGTCTTGAAAGTGTGTCAGCTATTATGTTGTCTTTTCCCTTGATGTGCTTGATTTCAAAAGAGTAATTCTGTAATGCAAGTGCTTATCGTGTAAGTCTAGGATGAATGAGTTTACATGACAAAAGGAAGATAAGTGCTTGATGATGAGTGTATATAATGGTGTGTCTTCCACACAGATAATAATTAAACTTTTTAAATGTCCATACAATAGATAATGTTTCCAGTTCTGTGGTGGAGTAAGATCTTTCACATTCCATCAAAGTACTACTGGCAAAACCAATGATCTTAATATGTTCTGAAGTTTCTGTTTTAACAACTTGAAATAAACAAGATCCCAAACTAATGTTTGATGCATCACAAGCAATTCAAAAGTTCAAATTGAAGTCTGGATGTTCCAGCATGTTAGAATTTACTAAGGCTTCTTTGATTTTAGTAAAGTCATTTTCACAGTCTTGGTTCCAAATCAATATCTGGTTCTTCTTTAATAAGTTTAATAAGTATCGGCTATTGAGTAACTGTTTAGGTATGAATCGTCTGAAAAATGAGCACGGACTGAGAAATGATTTTAACTGTTTCTTTTTAGTGGGACTGGGGAAATGTCTGATAGCATCTAATTTTGAAGGGTCAGGTTTAATGCCTTGTGTGTTGATGATGTGTCCTCGGTATTTGATCTCAGAACAAACAAATTTAGATTTACAAAGATTGGCAGTGATACCAGCTTGTGTGAATCTGCACGTGTGTTCCTTCCATGTTTTTGAGGTAATCAGTAGGTCATCTACATAGTGTGTAACAGTTTCTAGTAAATCATCACTGAGTACAGAGTGTAGTGCAGTAATGAATACTCCTGAGCTTAAATTTAGGACTAATGGTAATACAGAAAATTGATAAGTTTTACGATCAAACAAAGGCTGTATATTTTCTAGATTCTTTGCTTATTGGCACCTGCCAAAACGAATTTTTAAGGTCTATTGTAGAGAAATATTTTGCATCCAAGAATTTCTGAAGTTGTTCATCAAGATTCTCTGGTTTTGTCCTCACAGGTAAGATAATTTGGTTGATAGCTCTTGCATCTAATACTAACCTGATACTTCCAGTGTGTCTTTTCACTACATGCAAAGGGCTACAATATGGAGATGTTGATGGTTCTGTAATATTCCATGTAATCATTTTCTTCAGTTCTTCCCAAACCGCAGGTTGCAGAGCTAGAGATACATTGTATGACTTGCAGTAATAGATTTGGTGAGGCTTGACTTCAATCGTATACATATATGTGTTGATCCTACCTGGCTTACTAGTGAGAACATCCTTATTCTTAAGTAAAATATGTTTAAATTGGGATCTCTCCTCTTCATTAATAGCATCACATTCTGATAACTTCGAATTAATTTGTGTAAGTACATCATTCACTACTTCACTGTGTGATACAGGTTGTTGTGTGGAATCTACATCAGTCTCATGTATAATCTGTATCTTGTAGCCAGAACAGTGCTTTTTATAGTCTACTAGTCGAGTGTCCAAGTTCAAAACTATGTCTCTGTCTTCATACGTAAAATAACAAATGCCTTTGGAGAAGTCTATTGTGCAGTCCTTCTCGCAAAGAAAGTCAGTGCCCAATGTACAATTGGCAGCAAGGTTTTGGACAACTAGGAAAGGCCATTGTACGATCCAATTTCCCATATTAACAGTCACAAATACCTGCTTATTAACCCTACTTGACTTATTACCTAATGCAGTTAATATTAAACAGTTTTGGACTGGGAGCTCTGGTATCTTATAAGTTTCCTTCATCATGGTATAAAAATTGTGAGAAATCACTGACATCAGCTCCTGTATCAATAATATTTACAATAGGATATTGTCTTTGCCAATCGCCCTGTCTGTTTTCGGTTGGCTGAAGTCACTTGTTGGTTTGTGTTGCTTGTTTGTGCAAAATTCCCTTGTGGCATCTGAATATGATTTTGTGGTGGCGGTTGCTCTTTTTGCCACTGTCTCACATAATACTGGTTGTTGTTCCAGTTAAAGTGTGGTGTAGGTGTTCCATTTCTTGTGTTATCTGTGTTATTGTTTCTTTGCCAGTGTTTCTGTTTGGCTTTGTGTCCGTTGTTGTTTCCGTTATTCCTTCTTGAATTAAAATTGTCGTTTCTTCGTTTTTTGTACGGGTTATTTCTCTGTGTATAGTTACAGTTGTTATTTGTGTGCAGCTGTGAGTTTTGGTGATTGTTTTGCATGTTTATTGTGTGTTGTTGTGAATTTTGCTGTGTGACAATGTAGACATGTTGATTCCTCTAAGTGCTTCTAAGGTGTGCTTTCGTACTGTGTAGTTTACGCGTTTTGGTGAAGATGGATCCTCCATTTGATGAAGACACAAGTAGTGAACCCAGTATATTGCAAAATGCAGGATCTAGTGATGATTATGATCCTTCAGAGAATGAAATGTTTGGTTCTTCAGGTAAGTTTAACTCACGTAGTCTGTCATTTGGCCAATTACGTTAGTAATACATTATCATGTCTTTGAAGTTTAACAATGACTGGCCTATAAACGTAATTTCACTGAAAATAATAGCAAATGTGGTGTGCGAGTTAAACGATGTAGCATAATTTCTGCAAAACAATTCGTAAAAATAATAACAGTCTTGATACACAACCTCTAAACGTCGTAGCATAACATTCGGAAAATAATTATGCGTGTTTGTTTGGTTGCAGAGGAAGAAGTGGAAATAACCCAACACGAATTACCAAATCGAAGTAGAAAGAGGCAAAAAAGGGGGAGTACGAAGCAGGAAGGAAAGAAAAAAAGTAATTTGGGTCAGGCATATGAAACTAAGGAAGGGTAATTGTAACTGCAGATTAAAATGTGTAGATAAGATATCAGAAGTGGCACGCAGAAGTTCATTCGAAACATTTTGGAATTTAGGTTCTTTTTCCTGTCAGAATGCTTTTCTATGTGGGTTAATTAAGCAAATAAGTCCTCAACACAGGCGTCCTAGAGATGGGTCGCGATTGCCAAAGTCAACCAGCAATCAATTTTATATTCAAGTTGATGGAACTAGTGTTAAAGTATGCAAAAATTATTTCCTTCAAACATTTCAAATATCAGATGGGCGGATGACCAGAGCTGTACAAAAGTTGAAAATGGGAGAGCAACCAGGATCGGACAAATGCGGAAGTGGGATACCCGTGAACAAAATCTCTGATGAAAGAATGGATGTTCGGAAGCATATTTCATCATTCCCCTCATACCTGTCTCATTATACAAGAGCTCAAAATCCAAACAGAAAATATTTATCCCCTGACCTTAATGTACGTCTTATGTATAACTTATACAGAGAATACTGCAAAGAGATAAAAATCTTACCTGTTAAAGAGCCCATTTATCGCAGATGTTTCAGTCATGACTTAAACTTGCACTTTCATGCTCCACACAAAGATACCTGTGTGAAGTGTGACAAGTACAAAATACAGATGTCCACTTTAGAAGATGCAATAGAAAGAAATAACATGGAAGTACAACACGAACTTCATCTTCGAAAGGCGGAGGCTGCTAGAACATCCACGAAATTAGATAAAGAAAAGTCACAGAAAGATAAATTGTATTATGCCTTCACTTTTGACTTGCAGAAAGCTCTACCATTCCCCAAACTGATGACTTCTGTGGCCTATTATAAAAAAAAAAAAAAAAAAAAATGTATTTATACAATATTGGCTGTCATGAGCTGTCAATTGATATTGGCTTTATGTACACATGGGATGAGAAAATGGCCTCACGTGGGGCACAAGAAATAGGTTCTTGTGTTACGAAACATATTACTACAAGAGCTTCAGCTTCAAAACATGCTGTCATGTATAGTGACACTTGTACGGGGCAAAATAGGATTTTGAAATTTGCATTGTGTCTCATGAAATTGCTTCACACCAGTGTTAACATCGACATTAAGGAGCATAAATTTATGGTTAGTGGTCACTCCTATCTCCCTAATGATTCAGATTTTGGATCTATAGAATCCTATGCAAAAGGTAAAACAGTTTATGTTCCTGCTGACTGGTGGTCCATGATCGCAAAATCAAGAAGAAAGAGAGCTTTTATTGTTACGCAAATGTCACGTGAAGACTTCAAGTCTACGAAGAATCTTGAACAAGCTATTACAAGGAGAAAACAAAATGTCGCTAAAAAACAGTGTCGTGGCTTAATATGCAGTGGTTTCGTTTACTGAAGAACGAACCTTTTATGCTCTATTACAAGGAGACTCTTAATGAGGATTTTCCATTCTCCGCTCTATGTCTAAAGCCAGCCAAACCAGGAAGGCCAGTTTCACTTGGACGTATTGCTATGGAAAACCTATACCACGGACCAAGATCTGTAACCAAGGGAAAAAAAATCTTCTAGCATACATTCCACCCATCAATCATGCTTACTTCCAGGGCTTACAACAGCTGAAGCAACAGTAGATGATGCAGGCTCGCTGGATGTTGTTGATACTGAACGTGACTGAACATTGTCATAGCTAAGAAAGGATATTTCGTTGTACTGCTCTTAGTTATTTCTGAAATATATCATTTGTCATTAAAAATACCTTTTGGTTTTATTTAAATTTACTGAAAATACAAGATTGGTTAAAGGCAAAATGGTGTAAGTCATTTGGGCCCTTCAAAAGACACATAATTTTGTATTAAACCGTTTCCAATTATGAACACATCGAAACAATGACACCTTCCTGTGATGTAAAACACAAAAAAAGTGGTATTGATTTCCTGTGGAATTTATTATAATGCTTCTCACAAAACCTTCTGTTTCTCAAAATGGATGAAACATGACTTACACCACTTTGGCTTTAACCCCCTCAAATTGTGAATTAATGCGAGAGAAATGGGGTTCAGCCTCTCTCCGTATTGTTGTGTGAATCTGTGAATCTCAGCTACGTTTGTTTATATTGTATTCTCCTTTAAATTAATTTCGTCACATGCGCGCGTGTTTGATTCTAATTTGCAATTAATAGTTCCTCAGGTTTTTGTCAATTCATGGATGTGATTGGCATTGTCGCTTTGTCATAACTCTAAATTTTCAAATTTTTCTGTAAGATCGTTGACCTGTTTGGAAAGGCGTGTATTAATTTCATCTACCTTTTGAGTCAGTGTGACGAAGTCTGATTTTATCTCATTTCTGAAAGCTGCATTGTCTGTCATTAATTGTGTGAATTTTTCTTCATTTTGTCTTTGATTGCATTTCCAGTCCAAATTGTCTCCAGATTTTATTCGTTTTCTTAAATATTCTCGTCACATAGGTTGTTGCCGGTCAGGATGTACATGAAAAAGAACAATTATTTGTAGTACAGATACAATAATGAGTCCTGGGACACCGTGGCCAGTTTAACAAATAAAAATAAAAGAATATAATAATGATAATAAATTGTAATAATAATAATAATAGCTTGTCTGGATGAGTAATTGAGAGATTAAAGTTTTTTTCGCCTTTAAGATTGGAATTGAATTTCTTGATGTTTCATAAAATCTTACGTAGCATTGTTCATTGAGGTCACACAATAAAGTAAATGCATTTTACGCCGTGAATTTTTCGAGCTTCGCACGTCCGAAGATGTACAGAACGTAGCCAAGGCTCATTATATACTTTTTGTTGACAAAGTCTGATGTCTGACCTCAGCTTCAATCATGACAATCGGGTGACTAAAACTACTAAAACAGAGAAAAGCGTACGATTAAATAAAACATCAATGTGGCTAAATGTGGAGCCACACAAAATATTACGTCCTTCTAGGACAACGAATGACATAAGAGTGCTGATGTCTACTGGCTGCGACAAGAGAGCGGTGTTAATTCCTTTGTTTTGCTTTCTCTTGTCTTAAAAAATTAAATATCGTCTATGCTCGAGTGCAAATGGTTCCTTGAGAGTCCTAAACTAGTACAAATATTTTGATACTGAAAATTTAACATCATGTATGTATTTAATTCTCTATTTTATACAAATTTTTAATATTGCTCTAAATGCAATTATTACTGCTAGAATGTCTTTAGAAAGGTGCAAATGTTGACCGTCTGAATGGATTACTGAATATGAAGTCGTTGATGACTTGTCGGATATCCAATTCATCCAAAACATCTCGATGGGTATGAAGAACAGCCAAGTTGTTCAATCACTTCTGTCCCATTGTTGATCGGAGATATGACTTCAGATGTCCGAGGGCGCTAAATGACCTTTCTGCTCTTGCTGTCGTGATTGTAACTACTTGGGGAAGGTTAATGCACTTCACTACTTCACATAATATTTCTCCAATTGCAGGCTCTTGAGTAAGGTACTTTCTTACATCACACATGTTTTTTCAAGACCAATTGTTTTTTATTAGCGATATTGGCTAACATATTCAAGTGTAAGTGCAGTCTCTCAGTGTCTAGCTCATTTTTGAAAAGTTCAGTTGTATTTTTCCAAGTTTGTTTCACCTCTGTTTACTAAAAGCAAGCACTCTTGTTCAACTGCAATGACCTGTATGAGACCAGTTGAAGCAAACCACTCAGTAATGCAAGATTGCACCGTTTCACAAACTTCAATGTAAATAACTTTGTAGTATCCCTTTGGGGTTTTGAAAGTATGCGGCGAGCTGGATTTGTAGTTTTCATACTTCTTTGGTATACTTTGCATTCAAGGAAGCGAAGGATCATAAACTTTTGAAAGTTGTTTTCTTTTTCTTCTTCTTCTTCTTCTTGTCTCTCTCTCTCTCTCTTTTTTTTTTTTTTTTTTTTTAACACAATTCCCAAAAGTGTTCAAAACTATCATGCCTTCCATTCAATATACAAATCAATCCCACATACACTTTTTCCAGATCAGCAACACTTAGATGAGGGCATTGAATTTTTTCATTGACATCCTCTACAGGGTTCATTGCATGGCAATAAAGACGTAAAAAGAAATAAATCTTGAATTGTAACATTGACTCAAGGTAGCCTGCACATTTGTAACCTGCCTCAGTTTTGTCCTCTGCAGAAAATGTTCCAAAAAACTCTAGAAATTCTTCAAAGTTTTTCAATATTCTCAAGATACTAGAAGCTCACATAGCCCATCAAGACGGATAAGGGGTTGTAGACCAGCTTGGTCGTTGGCGCTCTCACAGTGTATGTTTCTGGAAAGTCCCATCCTTTTGTTGGATTCCCTTACGGTGTTTATTACGTCCTTGGCTAAAGTCATAATACCCCTCATAGACGTAAGATGGTGGAGACTGTCTGTAACTACTAAGTCTAAGTTGTGGGCACTGCAGTGCTCAAACGTGCTTTTGGTTGTATATCCAAAACTAATTAGTCCTTTGAACTTACCTCTCATATTCGAGGCACCATCATAGCACTGTCCTGTTAAGTTATCCATCGTCAAATCAAGACGAGCGAAAACATCTTTTAAAATACTAAACAGGGATTGTGATTCAGTGTTGGGGGTCTCGTATAAGCCAATAAACTCTTCGTTTATGATTAGAAATCATCGACAATACAAATACAAAACGACACTTGTTCATGAATCGAAGAATCACTTGTTTCATCAACCATAATAGGAAAATGTTCAGTCTTCTTGATTGAAGCCAATATCTTTCTCAACACAGACGTTCCTAGTAGATCAATGACCTCGTTTTGAATATCGTGGGGCATCCACCACGACATCCACTTATACCTCGAACGCCCTAAGCGATCTTTAAACTCAGGTATGTCATTCTTTCGGAGTTCCAACAACTGAAAAAAAAAATTTGAGTTTACGTCTTTGTGCCCTCTAATTGCTAGTCTTTGTCCTTATAGAAATTGCACGGTAGTAAAAATTGTCTCAAGAGCTAAACGGCCTTTCTTCTCATTACTATCTAACTGTTCTTTCAATTGGGAGGTGGTTAGACACTGGACTCGCATTCGGGAGGACGACGTTTCAATCTCGCTTCCGGCCATCCTGATTTAGGTTTTCCGTGATTTCCCTAAATCACTCCAGGCAAATGCCGGGATGGTTCCTCTGAAAGGGCACGGCCGACTTTCTTCCCCATCCTTCCCTAATCCGATGAGACCGATGACCACGCTGTCTGGTCTCCTTCCCCAAACCAACCAACCAACCAACCAACCAACCAATCAATTGGGAGGCCACACTTCGGTTAGTGATAGAATTTAATTTTCGGAACACCTTCTTTATGCATAAACATATTTTCATGAAGACGGAATTATTCCAAAGCCTTTTTCCAGCTAGAAAATCCTACGGAAAATTGTAATAGATTTTTAGTATCTGCCTCTTTGCAGGTTTTGCAAAAAACTTTTTCGATAGATGCTTCATATTCTAGCCATGTATATCACCCAAGACTTCTGAAATGATCTTCCCTCACCGGATTGTCCAGGCTTTGGCTGTGAACGGTTCTCGCCTGAAAACGACGAAGCAATTGACAACACAATAATTGTTGAAGGCTGACTTGCAGTATCATCAACTTCAAAGCGCATCTTTTTGCTAACAGATTTATCCATTGCAAACTTAATTTACAATACACTAAGAGACTAAAGTAAACGATAAAATATGGTCATATGAAATAGTCCACTAGACACTAAAGTAGGACACTAAGCACGTCTGCAGAATCTACATCTACATGGTTACTCTGCGATTCACATTTAAGTGCTTGGCAGAGGGTTCATCGAACCACAATCATACTATCTCCCTACCATTCCACTCCCGAACAGCGCGCGGGAAAAACGAACACCTAAACCTTTCTGTTCGAGCTCTGATTTCTCTTATTTTATTTTGATGATCATTCCTACCTATGTAGGTTGGGCTCAACAAAATATTTTCGAATTCGGAAGAGAAAGTTGGCGACTGAAATTTCGTAAATAGATCTCGCCGGCATACAGCAATCTTTTCTAAATCGCTTTGCAACTGATACTGGTCTTCGGATGACCTTAATAGACGGTAAATTATAGCATCATCTGCGAACAACCTAAGAGAACTGCTCAGATTGTCACCCAGATCATTTATATAAGATCAGGAACAGCAGAGGTCCCAGGACGCTTCCCTGGGAACACCTGATATCACTTCAGTTTTACTCGATGATTTGCCGTCTATTACTACGAACTGGGACCTTCCTGACAGGAAAGGGAACTATCCACACTGAATGACTGCGACAGCAGGATGGGCTTTATATAGCAAGTCTCGAAGCATCAAGGCGACGCGAGGCGGAGGGTCCCAGGCACTTGTGTTCCAGTCCTTCTGATGCCGTGGCCGCAGTGCTGGCCTGGCCGCCACAACGCTGGCCCGCCGGCACCAGACTTTACCCGAAGGTTCGCGCACGGGGGCAAACTCTAAGTGTGACCGCAGCGCGGTAACCCTATCACGATTCACACCACTCGTTTTCAGTTAACCTGCTTACTACCGTAATAATTATTTGTTTTAACTCATTACTGAACGTATTTTAAAAGATAACCATCGTCAAACAAGGAAAATAAAAAATTCCAACACAATTTTGTGATTACAAAGCATAATATAACTAATAATTTTCTTAAATTATTGGGGGGAGAGGGTCTCTACCCCCCCTCCCCCCCCCCCCCCCAAATGAATTTTTGAGGGGCTCGGACCCCCTAAGGCCCCATGGAGTTGGCGCAGTCCTCAACCTGTCATAACAACTCCGCCATCCACTCCCAATACAACAATATTTGGTACAACTACATTACAATCTGCCATCTGGCCATTTCAGCTAATTACTCAGAGCTGTCAGATGCAATGGGAATGTGGTTGCATGAACAAGAACAGGAAGGATCTGGGAAACAAATAAAACTATAAAATTAAAGCATTGTACCATCACTCATTAAGCACGCATAGAACGTATATTGGTGGTAGCAAACATTAAGAGATGTCATGCCATTGATGAGCAATGCAGTGTGAACTAGTACGAGACAGTGTATCTAGTGGGACAAAATCTTCCTTCCCGGAGTCCCTAATGTGGCATTACATCAACACAATGGATGTTTTTACTTTTCTACTTTGAACTGAAGATTATCTGAAAGCAAAATGGCAAAACGCTTTGTGAGTAATCCAAACTGTATCCTGAGACAGACAAAGTCTGAGTCATAATGTGGGCACCTTCAGAGAAATAAAATAAATGTATGTTCTAGCTCCTCATAATGTCAGATCAAATCATATTACAATATGGTAAACGTCTCAGAGAACACTGATACATGTTAGTGCAGCCAGGACACATCACTCTGTTTCGTAAGCAACTATGGTACCATGTGTTTCTCTGTGATAACCCACCTATTTACAAGTTTATACAGGATGAATCTACACTCCACTCACAGAATTTTGAAGCTTGTTCAGGGATACTTTGTTAGTACTTTTGAAGGTGGGACTCATGAACTCTGGAAACTCATTAAAGAGTATTAACATAATTATGACTTATTTGGTTTGTTCCTCCAGTTACCTATTTTTCTGTGAAAGTGCCTTCACAACAGGTAAGTAGTCAGCAAATTAAATGACCAAAACAGAAATCACAGAGGCAAAAGTATTATGATCATCTTCGCCAGAAGATGATGGGTACGAAATTCATTGAAACGTTGCGATAACTGTTCGTCAGTAGTGTTCATGCTGTTGTGTATCACCGATAACACACAATTAACTCTGCTGGAGAAACAAATCCAAGACAGAATCGAGCAGTACTGATTGCTAGCTTGCGGTTGAAGGTTTAACTGAGCTTTATGGTATTGTTGTCAACAGTAAGTACCATTAGTGAATGGAGAAAGTCTATTTCCAAATGGCACATGCAGCACACCCCATCAGTATTGCTCTGTTGTGCTGATATTTTCAGTGAAATACACACATGAAGGTAAAATGAGATAAGAAATCAGACTAAATGTATTTACTCTGAAGAAAGCCACTCGAGACCAAGTGACTCTTATACCAAAATACTCAGAAAATATCCCTGAACAAATGTCAAAATTCCGTAGCTGGATTTTGGTTTATCACTGTAGAATGAACTTAAGTCTCTCTTTTGACTGTATTCTGTGTGTTAAGATATGAATATGATTCGCAAACACTCACAGATGTCAGTGGAAATCACTTTCTATACCCATGTCATACAGTGGATTTGGAGTACTAGTTGAAAACCTGTCTCAGGAGCTCATTAGAGATTTTTGTGAGTTTACATTGAACAGTATCATTGTGTCAGTATTAAGAGGCCGTAAGAAACTTTGCTTTTTAAACTATTACTTTACACCCATGTTAGTATGAAAGTTCCAGGATGTAATGGATGTTCATTTTTTTAGGTTGATGCTCAATGAATAAAATTAATTCTTCTGTGTCGTGCGCTTACTTTCTTATTCCAATGTAGATCATTTCATGCTATGTATTTACCTTCATCCATGATCAAAAGATATGACGCATTCGTAACAAGATAGAAAAACTTCTTTATTACTGTTCGGCACTAGCGCGGAACGTGGCAGCAAGCTGTAGGTAGGGAACTGTGGAATTTAAGAAGCCGAAACAGGGTGGTGTGGCGCAGCAGCAGCATCTCAGCACGGTGGGTTTGGAAGGCCGAAAGAGTCGCGCCCCCGAATGTGTCCAGCTGTGGCGTCCAGGAAAGGCCACCAGCTCAGTCCAGCTCTGGCGTAGAGTCACTGTCGCGGTCCAGATCCAGCTCTACATCGTCAAAATCTGTGTCGCGCTCACCCTCGCCTCTGCCCTCATCTTCTTCTTCCTCTTCCTCATCCATCGCATCCATCGGTTCTTCCGGGTCACTTTCTTCCTCGCTTCCCTGCGGACAAGACTGCCACTGAGTGCTCTACTAGTCTGTGAGGGTCAAGGGACAAATGGGAGCTGTGTATATAAGTCATAGTTTTTAATACTGGAGAGAAAGTAGAACAATGTGACCCTAGGCCATAGAAGTACAGAATGTCCAAGAAGTACCCGTACCTCTTCAAAAAATGTGACACAAAACATTTGCCTCTGTCGTTCAGTCAAATATCAGTCTCCAATGAAATCCATTATCAAAAGAATACTTGAAGTTCAGTTGCTGTGGACAATACTGCACGGCCACATAAAAGAAAGAAACAAACAAACTTGAAAATGAATGGCCTTTCACCAATGCTTGTGAATGAATTATGTGACAACATGGAGCAATGAGTTGCAGCTCACCATGTTTTGCTACCCTACTTCCCAAATGACACGCCTTGCTGATGAGAGTGCAATGTACCGCAGTTCGTGCAGGAGGAATGTGATTTTCTAGTCTAAGGAAAATCTCCATTACCCGCAAGAATGGGAAAAGAAGCAGCCTCATGTTATGATATGGGCTGGGATGTCATCAATATACCTGATTGGACTTTACCACACCAGACAGTTCTACAGGAATAATCAAGTCACATGTTGTCCAATGTCGGCACAAATGTAATGAAGCATTGCGCAAAAGTGGTGACAAATCGTTTCAAAACATAACTTTTGAGATACTTCCCAAGATATCAAGGATGACATGGAGACCCATAAATCCCTGTGTTTGGCATGATTATAGAAATACATACTCTCTGGAAAGGATGAGTTTAAATCACTGCGTTCACCCCGAACATCTAGTGTTAAAACTAGATGGTGCCTTAACTTACAAGCACTGGAGACATGAGACAAAAGGTATGCGCCAGGAACAACTTCATCCACACACTGACAAATGCCACATGGGGAGAGCAGCCCAGCATCCTCTGCACGTCTGCTCTTGTTCTGTGTTTCTCTGCTGCGGAGTATGCTGCTCCAGTCTGGAGCAACTCTGTACATCAAGTTTATGTGGCTCTCAATGAGATTAGCTGCATAATCACAGGGTACCAAAGATCGACTCCATTCAATAAGATTTTTCCACTCTTGGGAGTAACACCTCCAGATGTAGGAAGAAAGGTAGCAGTGTAGATTCAAAAGAAGAAAGGGCTCATGCTTTTCCGTCACGACTGACATACAGAAAAAGGTTCCTCCTTGCAAGAATTCCAATTCCAGCGTCAGCTGTAGCCCACCAAACTGAGCTGTGAAGAACAAAGCCCCTGGTGGATTACAGACAGCAAAAGAGAATCTGCAATCAGACTGTCATGTCCAGATCTGGACTTACGAGACCCTCAAAAGGTCATGAACAGGGGTCACAAGGTGAAGACTAATTTAAAGAAGTGGGGTATCTATGACGGTAAGCTCTGTGAATGTGAGGCAAAGCAAACTCTCGAACACTTGCCAATTTGCAGTAATCTGAATGAACCCTGTGACACGGAAGACTTGTTTCCAGCAAAGGGCTGTGCAATTCTGACTGCTGAACACTGGACTCAAAAGAGTGGAATTCTCTCAATCGTTAATTTTAAGATTATATTGTATTTTAGCGTTTTTTGGACTTAGATAAAATAAATATACGAGGGTAATCCCAAATATAAGGTCTTCTATTTTTATAAGTACGTAGACCTGTTTATTTTTACAATAGTTTACAGCTTGAACATTTAGCTATTTTTCGACATAGTCACCATTTCTATCGATGCATTTTTGTAGATGCCGTGGCAGATTTTGTATGCCCATGTTATACCAGCTCGCCGCAATGCTGTTCAGAAAGTTACGAACCTCTTCTGTCACCTTGTCGTCGGAGTTGAATCGCTGGGACCACAGTTAACGCTGACAGGTACTGTGAGACGCTGAAAAACTCAAACGGGCAATTGAGAACCGGAGAAGCGGAATGTTGAGCAAGGGCGTACACATTCTCCACGACAACGCTCGCCCACACACCGCTCGGCTAACCGTTGCTCTCCTGCAATAGTTTCAGAGGATCATAATCACCCACCCACCCTATAGTTCTGACTTGGCGCCCAGTGACTATCACCTGTTCCCTAGGTTAAAAGAACATTTGGCCGGAAAGCGATTCAACTCCGACGACGAGGTGAAAGAAGAGGTTCATAACGTTCTAAACAGCATGGCGGCGAGCTGGTATGACGTGGGCATACAAAAACTGCGCAGTGTCTACAAAAATGCATCGACAGAAATGGTGACTATGTCGAAAAACAGCTAAATGTTCACGCTGTAAATTGATGTAAACCATTGCAGAAATAAACAGGTCTATGTACTTATAAAAAAATAGGAGACTTTACTTTTGGGATTACCCTCGTATTAAGTATTCCAACATACAACATACTGTTTTGACCTTTGGGTATGGGGCCTTTTCAGACACATAGTATATAGGCTGTACATTCCCCTATTTCTGAGGAAATGAGCTTTGAAACCAACATCGAATCTATTTGATTGGTGGAATACGCCTGTGTCCCTATTAGTATGCACTATGAAAAGTGGAGTTGGCAGCTCTTATTTGCCAGAAATCAAGCATTACATTTATCAGCAGAAAAATGGTCTTGTCCGAGCACAAAAAGGTGAATATGCTACTTTTTAATTACTGAGAGAAAAATGGGGAACCTGCTGCCTCATTCCTCTTTTCACTTTCCTCACAATAACTTGAGCATGCGAACATGTTCACGCTCTTTTAACACAGAAAATGT
This sequence comes from Schistocerca serialis cubense, assembly GCF_023864345.2. NCBI lineage: Eukaryota > Metazoa > Arthropoda > Insecta > Orthoptera > Acrididae > Schistocerca > Schistocerca serialis. The sequence continues at coordinate 464,883,943 of NC_064639.1, forward strand.
TAAATCCTTTAACCTAGCTTCTCTCTGGAACCATTCATACACAGTATATCCCTCTCACTGCCACTCTGCGGCTTATATAAAAGGAATTCTGAAAATCAGTGAAGTTTTGACAGTTTATTTACATAACTCGATTCATTTATGTATTTTGAAAGACACAATAATAATAATTAGACATAATACAAGATAACTCAAAATCGTTTGCTTTACAGGTTTCTGCATTTTTTTCTCTTTGAGCGCCATTCATTTAAAAGAGTAAAAATGTTATTAGGAATGTCATACTGAATTTGCAGTCTTTCCAGTTTTATATAATATTTGGTAGTCATTCTAATAAGACCGTTTTAGTCAGTTTTTCGCTCCGAGCATATCTGAATACTCGCTAGAAGTGGGAAGACAAGTATTTGCATGTGAGGACAATTTCACACAACGATCGGCCGATCTACGTCCATTATTATGGCTGAGGGAATATCTGAAATGCAAGTAAATTTTGGACAGATTTTAGTTAAACTATTACAGAGCTTACCATTTCCAAAACAGCATGTAAATATTGAGTCCAGTTGATAACCGTATTTTATATTATATGACGATGGTGTTTCATGACATTTCAAATAATTCACATTTCCAAGTCATGACGGCCTTTATAGCTGTACAGAGCCATAACACTAGCGATGACCATAGAACCTTTACCACGTATTCACTGCCTAGTTAAAAATACATGTATGCCTCCGGCCGGATATTATGTCCATATTTTACGCGGGTAAGTACGGTAACTTTGATCGAAAAAGGTTTCAAGGTTCCACGAACACATCATCTCAGCAGCATACGGTAACAGTTTCGACGATTTGTCATGAATATAAATTACAGAAGCGGCCATCTCCACAAATGGCACTTTTTGTACCCAAAAATCATAGTTTTTCTGGTATCTCTTAATAATGGATACATATTTCCGAACACGAGAAAATGGCGTTTCAAGAAGAATGTCTGAAGATTGTACAGTTAAAATTTGAGCCGTTTGCTATGCGCAGTCCCATAGAGAGTGCAGCTTGTGCAAATGACAGTTGGCTAAACTGATCAGCTTGCCACCGACGTAGTAATGTTCAGAGTAGTTTCATAAATGCCTCGTAGAAGCTCTACATCTACATCTGTTCTGTGCAAACCACCGTGAGGAGCAAGGCAGAGGGTATTTCCCATTGTACCAGTTATTAGGGTTTCTTCCCACCCCATTCACGCATGGAGCACGGGAGGAATGGCTGTTTGAATACCTCTGTGCGAGCAGTAAGTGTTCTGATCTTCTCCTCAGGATCCATATGTGAACGATAAGTAGGGGATTGTAGTATATTCCTTGAGTCGTCATTTAAAGCCGATTCTTGAAACTTTGTTAACAGACTTCCTTGGAATATGTTACGTCTGTATCTTCAAGAGACTGTCAGTTTAGTTCCTTCAGTATCTCTGTGACACTCTCCCATGGACTAAAAAACCTGTGCCCGTTCGTGCTGAGCATCTTTGTATACGCTCAATATCCCATGTCAGTCGTACTGGGTATGGATCCCACGCACTTTAGCAAGATTCTGGGATGGGTCGCACAAGTGATTTGTAAGCAGTCTGCCTTGTAGACCAATTGCACTTCCTCAGTATTCTACCATTAAACTGAAAACTACCGACTACTTTACCCACGACTGAGCCTATGTGATCATTCCATTTCATATCCCTACAAAGTATTACACATAGATGTTTGTATGAGTTGGCCAATTCCAACAGCGACGCGTTGATATTATAGTAATGGGATACTACTTTTTTTCTTTTCCTGAAGTGTATAATTTTACATTTCTGAACATTGAGAGCAGGTTGCCAATATCTGCGCCACTTTGAAATGTTATCAAGATCTGACTGAATGTTTATGCAACTTCTTTCAAATGGTTCAAATGGCTCTGAGCACTCCGGGACTTAAATGCTGAGGTCATCAGTCCCCTATACTTAGAACTACTTAAACCTAACTAACCTAAGGACATCACACATATCCACGCCCGAGGCAGGATTCGAACCTGCGACCATAGCGGTCTCGCGGTTCCAGACTGTAGCGCCTAGAACCGCTCGGCTCAACTTCTTTCACATAGTACTTCATTACAGATAACTGCATCATCTGCCAAAAGCCTGATGTTGCTATTAATTTTGTCTGCAAGGTCATTAATGGAGCTCTTCCACTACCATTCTTGTAGGTGTGTGTGTGTGTGTGTGTGTGTGTGTGTGTGTGTGTGTGTGTGTCTGTTTGTGTGTGTGTGTGTGTGTGTGTGTGTGTGTGTGGTGTGTATGTGTGCGTGTGTGTGTGTGTGTGTGTGTGTGTGTGTGTGTGTGTGTGGTGTGTATGTGTGCGTGTGTGTGTGTGTGTGTGTGTGTGTGTGTGTGTGTGTGTGAAGGAAGATCGTATTTCCGAAATGAAACAGGTAAGAATCATTTTCCGGCTTTCTTAATGAAATTATGATACTCTGTTTCATAAGTTATTTACAGAGTACACGAGCAATAGCCTTTAATTCTTGACTGCATTTTGAAAGGCTGGCTTTCAGTCTATCATACCGCATCCACATGTTCTGCAAATATGACATGTCAACAGATATTCCTTTCTCATCCACGGTATAGATGGAATGAGTAAAAAAGTTTTTCTCTTTTACTACCTACTTCAAATTAAAAAAAAAAAAAAATCTGTCAGCTTGGGGTTTATTGAAACCTTATTCCTGCGTACACTGCATTTCTCTGTTGACTTTGCTGGGAATCATTGTTACTTTACGAAAGAGTGTGCATTTAATGTCCCCAAAGAGTGCGTGCGTATTCTGCAGGGCGCAACTGCAAATTTGTACCATCGTACGAGTGTTGTGGAGTCTGAAGGATAGATTTTGTTTCAGAATGACTTCAAATCATGTACGAAAATTGGACAGGAAGCTCATCTTTACTGAGGAGCTGCTTAATGAGGCCAGACAACTAATCGAAAACGGGAAAGCAAACCGAAGGTTGCCGCTGCTCTTAGTAAGAAAGAGTCTACTAGCAAAAGACAAAAAGCTGTGAACAGAGAACATAATTTTTGGTTTTTTGTTGTTAAACGTCCACTATACAAATACATAGGCTATGTTCAAAATATTATGGTTATGTGTTCCGTTTCCTTTTAGGACACTGCACGCAATGTCACTGGGACGTTTAAAAAAGATTTTCTCTGATGAGCTGGAAAACGAATTAGCAAACCACGTCTGGGACCTTGATGCTAAGTTCTATGGTATCAGCAGGAAGTAGGTCATGCAACTGGCATATGAGTACGTAGAGGCTAACAAGTTGGATTACCACTTCAATAAGGACTCAAAGACAACTGGACAGCACTGGGCCCACGATTTCTGCAAAGGGACCATCTTACACTTCAGACTCCAGAGAAGTGCAGTGTACGCAGGAATAATGTTTCAATGAAACGCAAACAGAGAGATTTAAAAAAAATTCGAAGCAGGTAGTAAAAAAAAAAGTTTCTGGCTCATCGTTTCTATAACTTGGATGAGACAGGAATATCTTCTGTTCCTAACAAGATCTCAAAGATCATAAGTCCAAAAGGAAAACGTTTAGTTGGGAAGGTTGTGTCAGTATAAAGAGGCCAAAGTATCACGGTTGTATGTGCAATGAAATTTGTCTTTCCCTTCATACCACCAGCCCTAATATTTCCATGAAAATGGATGAAGGCTGAGCTCTTAGAAGATGCTCCCTAAGAAACTCTCCCCATGATCTCAGACAGTGGTTTCAGAAACTCTAATTTTATTTATTTATTTGTTTATTTTATTTTTTGATCTCTTTGTTGATTAGCTAAATCACTTCTGTGTCCTCTTGATACTCGACAGTCACATGTAACATTGCAGTTTTTAAGCTGTTCTCTATTGTCGAGACATCACACAACTTTGTTATCCCTATCCGCACTTGTCAGTCATAAACTTCAGCCACTAAACCGAGGATTCTTTGGACCAATTAAAACTGCTTATGCATCTGCAGCTGACAAATGGATGCATTACCACCCTGGGACTGCAATCGTGCTGTGTGACTTCTACCTGGTATTTTGTAATGACTGTGAACGAGTTAGCACTCTGCAGAAGACATAGCATTCTTTAGGTGCAGCAGGATTAAACGCATTTAATCCCGATGTGTTTTCATAGGAGTAGTTTCTTCCATCTGATGTATTCGATCTACCCCAGGATGATCTATTTCCGAATTTTGGAGAAACAGAAGAACGGCAACCCCAAGAGGCAGATTTGAATAGCACCTCCAATGGCGACCCAGATAGAAGCTCTCCATTTGTGGCACGCGAGAACACAGCATAAATAACAGTGTATTCGGCAGAAATTTTGTCTTTACTGATAGCTAAACAAACGATAGTGAGGAGACAGTAAGCCAAACGATCAGAGGTTATAACACTCTCTCCATATGAAAGTTGTATTTTGGAGAGAAATACGAACAGAAAACACGCACCTTCTTATAGACATAATACTCGGAAGATATCCTGTTCCATAAAAAACAATGCTTCTTAGGAGGCATCCCGTTCCAGACGGATCACGCCTACTGCTCTTGAAGAGACACCAGTCAGGTCGGTTATTTTCTTTCCAGGACGTGATGAGCAGTATGAGGAGCCAATTCTAGAGGACCAGATCCACTGCATCAAGTGTGAGAGAGGGTGGCATGAACAGTGCTCTTCATTAGAGGATGGTATTGCATTCATTTGTGACATTTGCTAAATGCACATCATTTGAGGACATTTTGAGTACTCTTAAGCACGGGTGAACGAAAGAGGGCGCACTTCCCATTTTTTGTATTTTTGAGAAGTTTAATAAAAGTATTACCTCTCTGCTGCTGTTGTTTTCTAAACCTGTAGATATTGAGTTAATAAATAAAAACCTGTAATGCTTTTATTTTCCTGTTGATAATAGCCCAGATATTTAAGGTTATTCCTTAACTGAACAGTCTTAGGCACGGTTCTCCTATGGTATCTTTGAACTTCTGGATTTCAGTAACGGATAAATAATATCGAAAAAAAGTGTTTCGAAGTTTCTCCAGAATATGATCTTAGGAACAAACGACAAAAATTTCCACGGTCTACCATGAATAGAAATTGTAGAAGTGACCACTCCCAAAGCTAGTACTGTTGGAGCCCAAAAATTGTGGTTTTTAAGCGTTTTTTCTGTAACCGCCAATGAACTAATGGTACTTTTATAAGCCTCCTAAGGTCTAACCTAGACCACTCCTAAAGCAAAGGAATTAACTGTTTTGCTCAAGTTGCCTGGGTTGGAGGAAGTGTGTTATGTTTAAATTTTAATGCTATACTACAGGATAGCTACAGTACGCCCGCTCTTCCGATAAGTATAAAATGGTCGTTAGGCCAATGGCTAACCAAAGCACTTGACGCCTTGTCTTTGTGATGAACAGAACCCAAGATATGACCCCTGAAAAATAGCATGTGAGCACGACTTATTGGAACGTATTAGTACCGTGCACTGCTGTGTGTGGACTGAACATTTGAGAGACTACCTGTCGATAGTAAGAACATTGGACAAAAATTAGTCTCTCTTGGGGAACACCACTATTTAGCACTACTGCTAGCCTTGATCATTGCCTCAATTTGTCGAGGAACAGAGTCCACAAGTTTCTGTAGGTATACGTCTGAAACCACTTTCTACGCAAAGCTACCAACCTGTAACGATTTTGATTATGACGTTCTACTTTCTGTTCAAAATAGTTGCAGACAATTGCAGTAGAATTAAGATAAGGTAGTTTAGCAGGATGCTCGAGGTAGAATAGCATTTCCGAGTGTTCTAATGGACAGGTCCAAATTCTATAGCCCCTTTCTGCTATTCTGTCATGTCTCCACGTCGACTTTCATACTGCGTTGATTCTATATGACTGAATGTCACATACAGGCTATTCCATTTAAAATCAGCCAAAAAATTAGAAAACTGACGTCCTGCTTTTTAAAATCATTAACAATGTGTACATGTGTCACTTACTGTGAAAGTAAACAACTTTCATAAAGTTGTCTCTTAAATGCTTAGAAGTTTTCGAGTTATTTGCCGAACAGAACTATTTATTTGCTACGTAACTCAAGGACTTCAGACCAAATTTCGGTGAAATATTATTCAGTTTGCAGCTGAATATCTTGTTTATGGAGGTACGCAACAATAACATAATGATATAATACACTTTTTAAAAGCTGTTGTTTCACGAATTAAGCATAAACACAGTTTTCATTACGATTAAACTTACATGGGCTTGAACTTTTTTCATTGCACACTGATTTAAGTTTTAAATTTTATCGAAGCCTTGCCTGAAGTGTGAGAAAAATAGCTGATTTAAAAATATTTACGGTCGCTGCTGTTTGCCCCCGCCCCCTCCCCCCCATCGCCTCCCTCCCGCAAAAAATGGAAAGAGGCCTCGCAGCATTGTGTTGCGTAAAATGGTGTAGCAAAGCGTGTGTGATTTTCCGCTGTTTCTATTTACTTCTTATTTTTTCTGCAGCTCTCCATACCATAATAATGTTTACTAATACCGTTTTTAAATCAAATGCTGAACATTACGACATAATTTTTATTCCACTGAAAATTGTGTTTATCGGAAAAAAATATGAAACGCGAAGAAAATTACACATGGATAGATGCCACCTCAGACTACACAATATTACATTCATTTTTAACTTTATTAGCGAATCTTATTTTAAATAGTGTACGAGCTTCGAATCTCATAGTAGCGTGATCTTATTAAATTACAGTAACTTAGACACTTAAAAGGACCCACAAGCACTTATCTATCACAGCCGCTATTTTGCAAAATATATCAACTTAACGTCTACTTTATACGACTGAAAATTGAACCCCCACGAAAATTGCGAAGTTTCCTGCTGTCTGAACTGAAATGGAACAGCCTGTACAAATAACTTCTTTGCCATGACTTACGTCACCTGTGGAGAGTCGCTTGACTGTGTGGTAGCATTTTTACACCATTTTCAGCGCTCCTAGCGGCCAGTGTGATCTTTTAAGGGGTTGACTAATATTTAGTCCCGTGCATTTCTGTTGCGTTACAATTAATTTGTGCATAATTCTCACTATTAATAATACGGTTATCATTTTAACATTCTATCAAGTAAGAGCGTGAAACTTAAGTTTGAAACGTTATTTTTACATTTATTTCCGTACACAGTTTCCACAAGCTACAGAATTATATTTTCTTCGGCTACGTTGTGTGTCTTAAGGTTGAGGAAAACATGTGTATTTGGTAAATGAAACGTTTTATTTCCTTGCGTTTCCTCAAAAACGCAACATTTATTTGATGTTATTGAAAATGTCATACGCACTGAACCATCACGTCCGATTTTTAGGCGTAATAGGCGTTTATGTTTCATAACTTTCACTAAATCCAGTACAATTCTGAAATAATACAAACAAAATTCTGGATTACTGGGAGTAGGACTCACACACAGAAGGTTATGTACTAATTTAATTGTGTATACAGACAGTTCATCCACCCTAGGAATCGAACATCTCGACGACTTTTGACTCTTATCGATAGCGATTTCGGATAATAAATGACAAAAACATTATTTTTTCGTTTGATATAATCGCAACGGTTTTTTTTTCCTTTGCTTGAACTGTGAAATACTGCTTCTTGCCAAATTTCAAGATTCTAGGTTAATGGGAAGTACCCTATAGGTTTTAATGAGTGCGTTTACGAGTATCGAAATATGTGACATAAATGGCCGTATTTTTTGACAGCATTGATTTGGAAGATTCATTTTTTTTTGTGTCCCTAGGGGACCATAGAGCTCAATAAGTGACATAAACTTCAACTTGATAGTCTATACGTTAATGAGAAAAAGGGTTTTTAACATCTGGACAGGAGAATCGCACAGAGAAACATACAGACAGATAGATGGACAACAAAGTGATCCAGTAAGAGTTCTGTTTTTTTCTGACTGTGGTACGGAAACCTAACAAAAAACAAAATGTATTGGAAAACTGTCATTAAGAATAAAACTGTTGTAGAGAGTTAGATAATGTTGAAATTTATTGCCTTGTGGTATCAATACTATTCATTAGCACCAACCAATAGTTTAATGAATTCATCTTGAAAAATTTATTACAACTTTGTTTAACAGCCCCATGAAACTAAATATTATTTCCTTTCATATGTTTTTCTGTGCAAACAAGCTCTGCACATTACTTCACCAATATAACAAGCAAAAAGCCTGACTGAAAACACTACAATACAATAAATTTGGATGTTGATTTCCATGTAACGATCTCATAAGTTACCTGTCAACCTATCGTGTAAGGCTGTGCCAGGCTGCACCAACAAGCTTGAGCCTACTTTTGGCAAACGGTATTTTGACCAGCTGAGCTGTGGGAGCATGCAGCCCAGAGTGAACACAGATTCGGGTGATGCAAAGGAAGTGCGTATTATTTATTCAAATTTTCTTTTTTTCCATTATTGATCATATTTTCATTAGACAACATGGTAGTGGGACACGTTTTGGTGATTTCTATATAGGAGCTATCCAGCCAAATGTTATCTAAAATTTTAAATGTAGTCATTTCTATGCAAACTAACAAAATAATGAATTTAAAACATAGTGAAAATTATGCATGTTGACAAAATTTCTTATTTAATGTGATGTGGTTTGTGATACGATGTAGATGCCTACAGTGTTGCCTACAGTGATAGTGGTGAGTTCAATGTAAGTACAGAAATTGTGGATGTAAAGACAAGCAGGTACGTGCGTTACTCATGAGTATGGGAAAATGTGTGAGGTGGGAGCTAGGACGGAAAGGTTCGATGGTATGGTTGAGGTAATACGAGGCTGGGTGACATACTGGAACATCTTCGGAGGACTTGGGGGACCTATTAAGACATCCAGGTATCGGCACTTCTGGACAGAGAAGAGAGAGCCTGTTAAAGGTGCATTCAAACATGAAATGTAGTATATAGTGGATAGGGGAAGAATCTGTTCATATAAAGGGCTGGTGACAATTCAATAAGAGAGAGAGAGATAGAGAGAGAGAGAGAGAGAGATAGTGACGACACACCACGAAGGAATTTTTCGAATGGGACAGAAATCGGTAGACGTGATGTGCACGTACAGACAAAAATATGATTACAGTTTCAGAAAAAATTCGATGATTCGTTCAAGAGAAGGAGATTCGCAAATGGTGCAAGTCAGTAGTGTGTTGGTCCACCTCTGGCCCGTATGTAAGCAATTGTTCGGCTTGGTATTGATTGGTAAAGTCGTTGGATGTTCTGCCGAGGGATATCGTGCCAAATTATGTCCAATTGGCTCGTTAGATCGTAAAAATCACAAAGTTTTTGGAGGGCCCTGCCCATAATCCTCCATACGTTCTCAATAGGGGAGAGATCCAGCGGGTTTGCTGGCCAAGATAGGTTGTGTGTGGCAAGCATTATGTTACTGAAATGTAATCCCAGATTGGCTTGCCATGAATGTCAACAAAATGGGTCGTGGAATATCGTGGACACACCGCTATGCTGCAAACGTACTGTGTATGACATCGAACGAGGTCAGGCTATGGAAAAAAGTGCTTCGAACTGAGCCCCGATGACCAATGAAGACATGTCTGGAGAGATAATTTTCGAAAATGTTTTGGCCCAGTACCACATTTACAGTTATTATCAGAAGTACAACCGTATGGGGGTATTAAGCGAAAATTGTGACATTTTTCAATGGGACTTTTTGCTAAGCAGCGGGTTATCTTGGATGGAAAGTCATCAACATTATGTAGAAGTAACTCCGGGTGTGCCCCAAGGAACTGTTTTTGGACTCTTTCTGTTCATGTCTGTAATAATGATTTTGGGGTCAGTATCAATAGTAAATGCAGACTTTTTACAGATGCAGCTATCTGTAATGAATTACTATCTGAAGAAAACTTCACAAATGTTCAATCAGATCTAGATAAGACTTCGAAGAGGTCGAGAGATTGGCAACTTGCTTTAAATATTAAGAAACGAAAAAATGTAGTACCATATTGAAAGTTATCTGTTAGATCTATTATCCTGGGGGATAGTCAATAAGTCAAACACATTTTTTTAGCTTTGAAATACTCCTTTGCTGTTGTTTAAATCCCTCACGTCACCTTCCTTGCCTGTTGCCTTCGTGATTATGATGACCACCTAAATCTATTTTCAGGCAAGTGAATAACGACTTACAAGTAAACAGGTGTTTCTAACTGACTTGGTGGAGTGTGCGTAGCACAGAGACACATTGAGCAAGATCTGTTTTCGACTTGATAAATTATTGAAACTGATTACTATATGACCCCTCTCAAAATGCAAGTTGTGGTGTGGAAACAGCCTTGGGAATGTTAGTGATCCTTTGCATAAACAGTTAAATGCACTCGTAATTTACAATGATAATCATTTACTTCTTAAGACAAAGTTCAAAAGGTATTTTACAGTTACAATTAGAACATTTAGAATAGCAAGGAAATGGTCCCCCTATCGTGCAGTAGTCTAAGAATTAGTTCAAAATATCATAAATAGATTCATTTGGAAAGAACTAAGGTAATCGTTATTCTCTCGCATTCATCACAGATAAACATGGGAAACATGCCTTACTATTAATTACGGTTCATTACACCAGAACAGTGGAGAACGAGATTCGAAAATACCTCTGCCAATGAAACGATTCCTCTGCACTCACGAGTGCGGGGAGACTGCAACACTTATCTCCATTAGAAGCAGGTTTATATTATGTAACTGTGTATCTGTAATTACGAAGTGTGTATTCTTTGTTGATTAAGGTCATTGGTTTGTGGCAGGAAATTTAAAGTATTGTAATGTATATATGGAAAAGCTAAATGATGTTTAAAATAATGAAATTTTACAATATACGGTTATTTAGAAGAAAAACATTGTATATTGGAAGCTGGTTTGTACTTAGGGCACTTGTATTGTGAAATGTGAAAGATGTAGGAAGTCCCTCAACAACGGAAGTGGCTTGGCGCGATGTAAAGGGTGAAATCCGCTAAGATACGACACGGACGAAAGTGTGTGTTGAATGATCGTGACAGACGGTCATTGAAGAGAAGTGATACAATATCAGTTTATAGGTCCCCATTATAGTCTTCTCATATTAGAAATATAATTGGAATATTATTGCTACTAAGTAAATCTGCTATATTTCTTTAAATGGGATTGTAAAGAATGTAATTGTGATATTATTTGTTTTCTTTTATTCCTGGTTTTAACATGTCAGTTAAGATACAAGCCCCTCCATGTCCCACTTTAGTTCGGTGCTTCCTGCAATAACATTTCAGTACTGAGTCACGTAATGATCTTGATTATAGCTGTTATTATTATGAGTTGGGTACAATTTTGCTTTCTGTGACTACTGGTTTGTGCTTTATTGGTAACTACTGCTACCCTCAGCTTCGAATGCCCTGTGTCCGTTTGTTTCCTGTGTGCTGTTCAACGCTAATCTGAATGAAAGTTACATCAAAAACTAATATTTAGTTTTCTTAAAGATATAAGTTCTAATAAATGTGCCTAATTGGGCTGGCGACCATTCATTTTTTCATTCGTATACGAAATTTACTACTTTCATTAAACCCAAAGTTAAAGTCTGTTTAGTCTTTCTATTAATTACACTATATTCAAAATTACGGTCCGAGACCTGCATTCATTAGGCAAGCAAGCGGTCAAAATTTCCCAAATCCTCTCAGAGGGTAACATTAGCTTGTGTCACGGCAGGTTAGTGTTATACGTGGCTTTTCCTGTAACAGACTTAAGGTTAGGTAGTTAGAGAAGAGTGGCGTATCACGAAGCTAATGTTATAAGACATTAATTAAGTTTGAAGTGATCAATCAAGACCTCTCGCAACCATCCCAACTTTTTCGTCCTAGGCCAAACCTGTCTCCTTCTCTGCCGTGCCCGTCCCCATGAAACACAGAGAACACTACTTTTGTTCAAAAAGTAGGAGAGGAAACGACAGAGACTCCTTGAATTTGAAGTGCCCAACCATCTCCCCTTCCAGACTTCGCATTTTCTTTTCTGCTCAGGCTCTGTTCCTTCCTCTGCCGTGTCTGAAACGGCGTTGGCTAGAGAAACGGTCCATCTGCGTAAAACGTGTGGGGAAAGGGGGTCGCTGGGTTTGTAACTTACAAACACGTTATATCTCGTTCCTATCTCTGCATCCAAGCTACGTTAATCTTCAGATATCCATACAATCATTCATTGATAGTCATTCATTGAATGCAGATTAAAAGAAATTAAACTAGCATCCACAAGAATAAATAAAATAAAACACCTACCTTTGTACATATTCTCCTCCAATGTCTTAGCGCAGTCTTGCCAGGGTAAGAATTTAGCATTGCAAACTCGATAACAGGGCAATAAACATGATGCGCAAGTGAAAAAGTTAGTCAAGCCAACGGGTACGTTTGACTATTACAATAATATCGATGAGTCACAGTTGGTGTAGTTCAACTTACACAAATATCTATCTGTGATACTACGTAGGTATGCGAAATGAAATGATCACCTAGTCCAGTCCAGTCTTACCAATCACTCGTGCGACCCAGCCTGGAATACTGCTCAAGTGTGTAAGACCCGTGCCAAGTGGGACTAAACAAGAGGTATTGAACGTATACAGAAAAGTGCAGCACGAATGGTGACAGAATTGTTTGACCCACGGGAGAGCGTCACAGAGGTGTCGAATAAACTGAACTGGCAGACTCTAATAGACAGACAGGGCTTGGACGAAAGTATAGGACACCGCGAGAAATGTATACCCTTACATAAATACGGTAGCTAGCAAAGCTTGTAGGTTGAGCTGGTGTATTTGATCACGAACGGCACCTGTGCGATGTCTTCAATAAGTTCTAAGAGTCAGGTGTTCTCAGGGCACTGTCCTGTGTAGTTGTAAGTGCTTCGTGATGGAGCTGAGTAAATTAGAACGCGGACAAATTGTTGGTAGTAGTATGGTGAGTGCTTCCGTAACCCAAGGTACCCAAGTAGTTTGGTATTTCAAGAAGCAACGTATCGAAGATTTGTAACGCGTACAAGAAGGCGGTAAAACATCATCCGCTAAGATACACAACGGACGAAAGTGTGTGTTGAATGATCGTGACAGACGGTCATTGAAGAGAATTATGACGAAAAATAAGACGAGGACAGCTACAAACGTCACTGCAGAATTGAATGTCATACTCGCGAATCCAGTCAACACAAATACGATACTGCAGGAACTCCATAACAGGGAGTCACTCATCAGTTATTCAGTGGCAGTCATAGCAAAACATGGTACCGAAGCTATAAGACCTGAACCATAGGGCAACAGGAAAAAGCCATTTGGTCGGATGAGGCTCGTTTCACATCGTTTCCATCTTCTGAAGGCGTTTACGTTCCGAGAGTGAAACGTGGCGGGGTTTCGGCAACGCTTCGGGCAGCCGTATCGTGGTTTTCCATGGGCCCCGTGGTTACTCTGCAGGGACGCATTACTGCCAAGGATTTTGTAAGGATTTTGGCTGATTAGGTCCATCCCATGGTACAATGTTTGTTCCTCAATGGTGATGCTGTTTTTCAGGAAGACAGAGCCCCTGTTCACTTAGCTCACATCATCCAGGACTGACTTATTTCACCTAGCCACCACGGTCATCAGATCTCAATATCATGAGACTTTGGGGCCTGCTTTCGAGAGAACAGTTCGTGATCGCTATCCACCTCCATTATCGTTACCTAAATTTGCCACTATTTTGCAGGAAGAATACTATAAGATTCCATTGTAAATCATGCAGGATCCGTATGCATCCACTCCTAGACGATCGGAAGACGTTTTGAGTGCCAACTGTTTACCTACACCGTATTAGGCATGATAATGTGTTGTATTTTTAGTGTTTCCATATCTTTGGACACCACGTAAACTACCCCGAGAAAGCCTACTTACAAAATTTCAAGAACCAGCCTTAAATTATTGTGTGTATATGCTAAAATACCCTAATGTATCTCTTCCGAAGGTATCATGGGGACAATGTTTGATTAATTACATTATTCTTTATTGTATTTCAATTCCACATTGGGGCGGACTGACAGCAGCATATGCTCTGCTCTTCAGCCAAAAGACATAGAACAAACAATAGAAGACATTTAAAAATATACAAAAGGGAAAACATGGTGAACATAGATACAAAAAAAGGGGGAACATCATGGAAGACAATAGGTAAAAAAAAGGGGCGACTGTAAAATGGAGATAAAAACCGTAAAAAAGTAGCTCACACAAAAAACCACACACTGGGACAATTAAAAGAACACAAGGCACAGTTGACCGGAGCATAAAAGTATCGACAGATGGCGTTGCACATAACAAACACTGACAGTGACACTAAGTACAATGCCAGCACACAGTTAAAGTCACACCTCTCGACGCTCAGGAGAAACAGCACTAAACACTACACTGACGTGGCACACTGACGATGATCAAAACGGAGGATCTGCCAGGTGCAAGGAGATGAGAAAGACCGGAAGAAGGGAGGGAGGGAGGGGAAGAGAGGGGGGAGATGGGTGGGGGGCGCACTGAAGAGGGCCTGGTAGGGAGGGATGTGGGAAGGAAAGAGGCAAGGATGGGGTTCAGGGTCTCAGGGGGGGAAGGAGGAAAATCCGCTCTGGGAGAAGGAGGGGAGAGGAAAAAGGGCCCCTGGGGAGGAGGGGGACAAGGCCAGGTTATAGTTGGAAGGAAGGGTAGATGTCACGGTGAAGATCATCATCTGGGAGGGGGAGGCGCTGGAAATTGCCCTGATGAAGGAGATGGAGGGTGTGGAGGTGGAGAGAGGGAAGGGTACAGCAATAGAGGTGTGGCAACAGATGAGGGGTGGAGAGGAAGGAGGAAACCAGAGGGTGGGAGGGATCAAGCCTGCTGACAATGTAAAGGATGGGGAGATGTTGGAGGAACAGGGGGAGGGGGGGGGGAAGGGCATGAGTTCATACAGGACTCGTGTGGGGGAAGGAAGGCAGATATGGAAGGCAAGGCGGAGCGCATAGCGTTTCAGGTTTTGGAGGGCCTTGTAAAAGCGGGTGGGTGCGGAGATCCTGGCAATGGTGGCATAACAGACGATAGGATGGATGAGGGATTTGTAGGTGTGGAGGATGGTAGAAGGATGCAATCCCCATGTCCGGCCAGACAGGAGTTTAAGAAGGCAGAGGAGGGAATGGGCTTTCTGCTGAATGGTCTGGAGGTGTGATTAATTACAGCGCGCACAGGCATTTAAACGTCAGTCTTCCCGCCGTCCATACGAGAATGGAACTGGTGAAAAGCCCTAATGACTGGTAAAATGTGGCATACCATCTGCCGTGCACTTCGCAGTGATCTGCAGAGTACGGGTGTACAGTAGATGCAGTTAGGCGACGCGCCAGTTTACCTGCTGGTCTCCCGGCGGCACCAGCTGCGACCCGGAATCTGCGTCGTGCGCCACGTCGGCCACCAGCAGCGCCGGTACCACCACCACCTCGGGCAGCACAATGTTGTTGTTCACTGCGTTGTTGTTGTTTTCGTCCGTCTGCATCGCTTCCGCCTCCTGTCGAGGAAATACTTGTCAAGACTTTTACTGGATGCGTGATAGGAACTAACAATAAAGATGAGGACAGGCGGTGGAAACTCACGTGCTGAGTCCAGTAGGCGCGGTCTGTGTGTTGTGCAGAGGTCAGTATGGTGTACCAGAACCTCGGAAATATTGAACCTACCGATACCACCCATCTGCTTTGACCAATACTAATAAAACTGGCGGAAATAAACCTCTCATGAAATCCAAAATGTGTACAATAGGCGTCACAAGAAGCTTTATAGACTGGCGTGTAAACGTAAGGATGAAACTTACTTCCGCAAGATGAACCCCTACCACATAACGCAGCTGACAGCAGGTTGCACCAAACTTAGAAAGAACTGCAACAGTGCAGTACAGATGGAAACTGAAAGAAATATGCAATGAGACGAACAGCAATAACACTTTCTTCGAAGACAATAATTAGACTAAAATCACCTCGATTCACGATGGTCCTCAGACCATTTCAAAAGACGTGATATGTTTCTTAATAGGGAGTGTGATCAGCATACGGCAACGCTTGCTCTACAAGGTCCTCTTTTGCTGGCCATATGGTTGCTAAGGAATTATTGTAGGAGGACATTCTGTTCCTCTATCAGTGGTGTTGACAATTACTGGGCGGTCGTTGGTGCACGTAGGTGTGCTGCGGTAGGTGTCACCAACGGACCCTACACGTGCTGGATGGCATTTAAGTCGGGGGAGCAGCCAGACCAGTCCATTTGTCGAGTATACCCTCGTTCCAAGAGCTCCTCCACCTCCGCATTTTGACGCGGTCTTCATGGTCTTCCATAAAAATGAAGTCAGCACCGAATGCACCCCTGAAAAACAGCACGTTCGGGAGATGTACGAGGGGCGTTTGAAAAGTCCGTGCAAAGTCCGAGAGATGGCACCACCGGCGCTTATCGAGGTCATGTTTAGTTATCAGCATCTTTGGAAAGAACGCACACCAAGTTCCAGCCATATGGGTCTATTTATTTGTGTTTAGCATTCGTGTGAATCAAGGAAGTCGAGTGATTATCAAAAAACGGACGAAGAAGAACTTCGTGTGGTGATTAAACATTACTTTATGAAAGGAAAAACGCCCCAAGAGACTACAGAGAAGCTTGACAAACATTACGGCGACTCTGCACCTTCGATTAAAACAGTTTATAAGTGGTTTTAAAATTTTAGGAGTGGCCATATGGGCACAAGTTTTGCTGAACGTTCCGGACGCCCTGTGCAGGTTACGACTCCAGAAATCACTGATAAAATCCATGATATGGTCATGGATGACAGAAGAATAAAGGTGCTTGAGATTGCTAGTGCTGTGGGCACCTCTAATGAACGGGTACATAATATTTTGCATAAACATTTGGACATGAGAGAGCTATCCGCAAGATGGGTTCCGCGATTGCTCATGCTTGACCAAAAGCGGAATCGTGTGAAGTGTTGCAAGGATGGATTGCAGCTGTTCAGGAAGAATCCACAGGACTTTAAGCGTCGTTTCGTCACTGTGGATGAAACATAGATACATTACTATACTCCTGAGACCAAACAACAATCTAAACAATTGGTTACCAAGGTAGAATCTGCACAAAAAAAAGGCAAAGACTAATCCTTCGGCTGGAAAGGTTATGGCGACTGTCTTTTGGGATTTTCAAGGGTTAATCCTCATCGACTATCTGGAAAAGGGTAAAAATATTACAGGTGCATATTATTCATCGTTATTGGACCGTCTGAAAACCGAGCTGCAAGAAAAACGCCGGCGATTGGACCGCAAAAAAGTCCTTTTCCATCACGACAATGCACCAGCACACACCTCAGTAGTTGCGGTCGCAAATAGGATTCCAATTCGTTTCACCTCTCCCCTACTCTCCAGACTTGGCTCCCTCAGACTACTACTTGTTCCCCGATTTGAAGAAATGGCTGGTGAGACAAAGATTTTATTCAAACGAGGATGTGATTGCAGCAACTAATAGCTATTTTGCAGACTTGGCCAATTCCTATTATTCGGAAGGGATCAACAAATTAGAACAGCGTTGGACGAAGTGTATAAGTCTAAAAGGAGACTAAAATGTTTACCACAAACACATAAGTAGTATTTATTTTTACACGGACTTTTCAAACGCCCCTCGGACAGTGTCACTCTTTGACCACCGAGAATATCGTGTTCAAACGTTTGTAGGTCAGTACCACGACCATGCAACATTATGCCTCCCTCTTTTCAGAGATGCGTTCGTCACTGACTTAGTTTTTATGGTTGGCAATACGCGCCCGAGTACGTGGAAGCGGTCTTGGAACGAGTGGGTATTCGGCGAATGGACTGGTCTTTTCGTTAATCCCGTAGAGTACGTGTGGAACGCCTTGAGGTTATGCACTGGAGCACGTCGACATGCACTACCCAGCTCTCCTTACCAACCATGTGGCCAACATGGGAGCACGTTCCAGAGCTTGCAGTGCCGTTCGTAATGACCACAAAGCGTAATAAGAACCAGACCTCGACCTTTTTAATGTCCAGAGGAGCACCACAAATAGCAGTGACTGGAGTGTAAATTTTGTCTTTCAATAAAAGTATGATTTTTGTTCATCTCGTTACGTATTTCTTTCAGTTACCTTCTGCACAACACTGTGACAGTTCTTTCTATGTGTGGTCCAAGTTTCATTGAGATATACTACTTGGCAGGGACATATCATGCGGTAGTTACTTTCTTCCCTGAGTTTTTCACGCAAATGTAGTGACTCTCATAACATCATCACATCCGTTGTCTTCACCTACTCACAACCTGTTTCCTTCCAATCTAACCCAGACCCCGGGTTATATTCAGATCAGTCTGTCACTGCAATTAAAACAGATGCAAAACAAATATTTCGGTGCTCATTTCTGTCGCTGCGCGGGTGTGAACTGATACTCCACAAGATCATTACATCGCGGATCAAAGACGAATCCGGTGTCGGGAGGATGAACCCACAGCTATGTAGCGCTATCGTGCATAGTACCGATAGGGGCAGTGCCTGAGGTATGCGCCTTAAAATGTCCTAGTCAGCTACACATTTGTGAATAGTACGAGTTCTTGCACCGATACTTTCATAATGAAAATACTGTCATAATTAGACGTTGCTGCACATATCCTGACAGTCCATCAGGAGGCGTCCACGGCTATCTGCCGTTGCTAATTGAGTCGATGTATTTCTTTGAAGGTGAAAGTTTTTTGTTTCTGGTGGTTTTGTTTGCACTTCTGCCTTTATCAATACTGTCGCGGTATCCAAGATCGAAATAGTCAAACGAAACAGAAATTCCAATGCGAAAAAGAAGGAACTATTGCTTATGTATTGAGTAAAATTCCAGCTAAAGGAGTGGAGTACCGCTTATAAAAATCTATAAACAGTGTTCGTGATAAAGACACTGGTGTATGTGTCAGGTTTGCGATGGGTTACGCACAACTGCAAATATGATCTTCACACGATATAAACTATTTGGTCAGCAGTAGAATCAAGTAAGATAAAAATTCCATAGTGATGGAAAGTATATTTATTTATTTACTTAATTGTTTATGAATTTATTTCACCTGAGCAAGATTAGGAGGACTTTCAGATCCTCTCTTACGTTCAACCAGACACTGATGAGTCAAAACTACAATTTGCGTACTATAGGGTCGTTATACAGAGCGGAACGGGTGTGGGTGCTGGTATTTTTATACGTGATACCTTAACATGTGGGTACACACATGAGTGTGTTGGTTGTTTTGCCTCTGTATCAAACAGTCTTCCAACAAACACGTCACAAACTTTAGGACCCGATGTTTTCTCCACAGTCGTCGCTACACCACTAAGAAGTCTACGCCCATTAGTACATACTAGCCGTTTTGCGTCCATGTATCCACGTTTCAGTACCTGAGCTGCTGCCTAGTGGACAATCAGCGTTAATGGCTTGCTCTCTCCACATGTACTTGGAGGTTCTAACCAACCAAAAAACATACGACATGTAGTAGTTACAATTATTAGTCTGCAGTTGACGTAAATACTGATGTAATATTGTTCAGTACACCCTCGTCAGTCACCAACACAAATATCTCCACTTACACCCATTACACCCTGTATAATGGTGAAAATAATACAGGGTGATTCAAAAAGAATACCACAACTTTAAAAATGTGTATTTAATGAAAGAAACATAATATAACTTTCTGTTATACATCATTACAAAGGGTATTTAAAAAGGTTTTTTTTCATTCAAAAACAAGTTCAGAGATGTTCAATATGGCCCCCTCCAGACACTCGAGCAATATCCACCCGATACTCCAACTCGTTCCACACTCTCTGTAGCATATCAGGCGTAACAGTTTGGATAGCTGCTGTTATTTCTCGTTTCAAATCATCAATGGTGGCTGGGAGAGGTGGCCGAAACACCATATCCTTAACATACCCCCATAAGAAAAAATCGCAGGGGGTAAGATCAGGGCTTCTTGGAGGCCAGTGATGAAGTGCTCTGTCACGGGCTGCCTGGCGGCCGATCCATCGCCTCGGGTAGTTGACGTTCAGGTAGTTACGGACAGATAAGTGCCAATGTGGTGGCGCTCCATCCTGCTGAAATACGAATTGTTGTGCTTCTTGTTCGAGCTGAGGGAACAGCCAATTCTCTAACATCTCCAGATACTGTAGTCCAGTTACAGTAGCACCTTCGAAGAAAAAGGGACCAAAAACTTTATTGGCTGAAATGGCACAGAAAACGTTCACCTTAGGCGAGTCACGTTCATACTGAGTTGTTTCCCGCGGATTCTCAGTGCCCCATATACAGACATTGTGACGGTTGACTTTCGTCGATTCACTTCTGCCGTACTCAATAACACAAAAAGCTTTCTGTTGAGCGGTCGCCATCTTAGCATCAACTGACGCTGACGCCTAGTCAACAGCGCCTCAAGCGAACAAATGTACAACTAAATGAAACTTTATAGCTCCCTTAATTCGTCGACAGATAGTGCTTAGCTCTGCCTTTTGTCGTTGCAGAATTTTAAATTCCAAAAGTTGTGGTATTCTTTTTGAATCACCGTGTAATAATAATAATAGTAATAATAATAATAATAATAATAATAATATATAGTAATTAAAAACTTGCATTTAGGAAATTTTAGTGTTAATAAAATCATATTAGGCAGTTTCTTCATTAAATTCGCGTCAAACGGGAATAATGCCGTCTAACAGAATCATGGGGCAACAGTGCTGAAGGAATCAAAGTAGGACAAGGAGCTGACTGGTCAGAGAAAGAAAATGAAATAGGCAAGATTAGCAGACGAAATAGAAAGAAGAAAAATGAAACAGAAAGAGATGAGAAAAACTCAGATAGTTTACAATGTGACAGAGATAATGGTTACTTGTTTGACAGAAAGAAAACAGAGAGGGAAGCTATGGCAATGAAAACAGACAAAGCGTCAGTTGTAAAGGTGAAAATTTCGCAGTTTATGGAGTAAGTGCCTTTTCCTTGCAGCCCTATATGTGTTCCCTCACCTCATTACAATCGCAAGAAAAAAATGAAGAGCGATTCTATGGATTTTTATGTGTTAAAATTGCAGCCTTACGAGGCACCATAGGGAAGACGATTGATAAAATTGACGCACGCCGCAGTAAGCATTGGTACTTCCTCCAGATCTGTTATTGCACACAAATTGATACCCTATATCTACAATACGTAGTGTCCTGCGTGGTTAGTAGTGAGTTGCCAGGCCACTAATCGTAACCAAGCAGTGACTGAACGCCAAAGCAGAAACACTGTACGTGGCGCCGTGAACGCTGCTTAGGGCAGACCACGGATTTTTATGATTTTTTCATATTTATAATATAGCCGGCCGCTGTGGCCGAGCGGTTCTAGACGCTTCAGTCTGGAACCGCGCTTCTGCTAAGGTCACAGGTTCCAATCCTGCTCCGGGAATGGATGTGTGTGATGTCCTTAGGTTAGTTAGGTTTAAGTAGTCTTAAGTCTAGGGGACTGATGACAGATGTTAAGTCCCATAGTGCTTACAGCCATTTGAACCATATTTATGATACGTGATGTTCAGTAATCAAATATATCTCTCCCAAAGCAGTTCGACGCAACTCTCAGAAACTCTCTATAAAATCGACTTTGAAGTTTTCCAACCATGTTTAGTGTAGTAAAATAACGTATGTATTTTTCTACGAGGAATGTGGCTCTGTTGTAAAGTGCTTTCTCGTTGTGTGAGGACCTGTATTCGATTCCAGGTCGGATCGAGTTTTTAAACAAAGGTGCATGTTCTGCGAACATTTCCGTGATACGTAGAATACATAAAGCACACAAGACTGATAATCGCTTGATGAAGTCTCAGTTCGGTCTCTATTTATTATTTAAATATAAAATTCGACAACTATCCGTTAATTGACCCATCTAATTGTCATTTTTATGAAAAATCCACGTCTTCGTATTTCTAATTTCATATTGCACAAGAAAATCCCGTGTTCATTGCAAACAAAAACACTTAGATACCGATCTTTTACAAAAACTTGTTTACCAAAATTGAATGGTTAACAAACAATTACAAATTAAATTTTATTATGTTTTTGTGTTTTATGCTTCATGTAAACACTCATACAAAATGCAACTTTGTTTAAAAATTTGAGCCGGCCGTTGTGGTTGAGCGGTTCTAGGCGCTTCAGTCTGGAACCGCGCAACCGCTACGGTCGCAGGTTCGAATCCTGCCTCGGCCATGGATGTGTGTGATGACCTTAGGTTAGTTAGGTTTAAGTAATTCTAAGTTCTAGGGGGCTGATGACCTCAGATGTTAAGTCCCATAGTGCTCAGAGCCATTTGAACCATTTTTTAAAAATTTGATTCGGCCTGGTTTCGAACACAGCACACCCAGAAGGAAGGTGCACACTCTACCTCAAAACTACGCTACTTGTCGAAAGAAAACCCTCTTATTTTAGCCTATTAAAAGTATTTAGAAAACTTCAAAAGTAAATTTTCTCGAGTATTTTCGAGAGTTCGAAACACCCCCGTTTAAATTCCTTTCTTGGGTTTTGTGTAATTTATCGAAGCCGCCAAACAGTTAATTATTATATGACCGTGTGCTTAATGGAAGAAAGGCTATCGGTTCTTCTGCTGTGGTTTCGGGGATATTTCAACCAAGTGCGGCTGTTTTGCAACTGAATAGTGGAATGATTGAAAGTTTGTCTATTATTAAGGACCACAAAGGTTGCGATGTACAAACTTTACTGTATTTTCTACGAACACACAAATTCTGAGGCAGTTGCTACCTTCGCCTTACACGTCTAATTACAGTTATATCTCTTTATTGGTTGCTGATTTTCAGTACTTCGTCACACGCAATGCTGATAGTTAACATTCACAACAATCCCCACTGCAATCCATGGTTGTTGCTGGCCGACGTGGTTGACGCGAAACACGTAATTCGGCACTTGTCACTTTCTGTTTCATATCACTCGCGAATCGGTATTAGTGAGGGTCAACCCCACGACGATCAGGGGGGCGTGCTCACTCGTCATACTCCGGTGAATTTCACCGGTTACAACTCACTCGACCACCATTCTTGCCTGTCTCTCCAACACTACTTGTCACTCAACACACTCCAGTACTACTCCCCACTCAACACTCGTCTCACTGCCTCCTGCAGCGCTTGACAATCGACTCCTGTCTACTATTGACCTGGGTGTCGGATACTAGTGTCTAAGTTTGTGGGATCACGGATCCCTTACAAGTTGCATCGAAATGATTTGGGAGAGATGTATTTGAGTTCTGAGCTTCACGTAGCTTAAACATATAAAAGTCCCAAAAATCTAGATGCAAAGGAATTAAAGACGTTAGCTAACAGTGGGCATTGATTTAAATCAATGGAAAATGTAGAAAATTTGTGCTGGACCGGGATTCTAACCCAGGTCGTCTGCTTGCTAGACATAAGAGCTGACCACTACATCTCCCAGACACAGTGGTAATCGCAACTGCACTGACTATCCCAGCGCGTCTCCCGTCAGACCCAAATTCTCAACTTATTCACACACTACTGACGTAATGCCCCTTGTCCATGATCCTCAATACTCGCAGCATTTCGCTGATTCCCGGAAGAGTTCGAGCTTGGTCTGCATCTGAGTGAAGGAATCATTGGCAGTACTTGCCTTAATTATATGTCAGTCCTTTCTGACATGTCTGAAAGAACAGACACTAATACATACAGAAATCAGATTGCCGTGGGATCTCCTTGTCAGTGTAGGCCCTGCTGTGAGGACTAAACTATGGCCTGACAAGAAGTGATGTATATGACGGGCCAGTGCGATGTCATAATGAATTCACTGCTGGCCGTTAAGGTTTCAGCACCAGAAGGATAGTAACGAAGGAACAATCGTTTTCTCAGTTTAAGGATCTGAAAACGTCCTCTGACGCCACTGCGAATTATTTTGAAATGTTAAATCTCCTTGCTTGACCTTTCTTTTAAATTTGAATTTCTTTCTGTTCTTATTAAATATAATAATAGTCTCTTGTGGCTCAATGCTCTGGTGCAAGCCCTTCAACTGGATGCCCTTCGGGCGATCTGCGTGTCCCTAACCTACCCAAGTTATCCAACTCGGGAAAGATAACCTACAATTTCCACATCCCAGAGACTTCTCTCCAAGGGATCCATGGAAAACGACAAATATAATGTAATGTAATGTAATAGGTGAATGTTAGGTTAAAGGTAGACTGAAATATTCTGTGGTCCGACCACAATTAATCCCGCTGCCTTTCGGTTTGGAGGCAAGTGCTTCTGCCACTGGGTCACCAGGCGCAACATTGATCAAGTGCAAAGGAATCTATAGAAATGACATATATGTTCTTTAACATACTGACATAGGCTACACCAGTTCTCTATTTCTCAGTGGTTGTTGGTGTCGACTTTGTTTGAATGATGACCCAAACAGTCTCAGCATCTAAGAACCCAGGCAGAGCAGTAATTCACACTCACTGCTGGGTTTCGTCCACGTTGGTTCGATGTGGTGTATCCCTTTAGAAAGCCAAGCTGTCCCTTTACACGGTTAAAACATTTTTGTGCATGTGGTGAGTGAAACGTTTATTGAATGTATTGTAACTTACGGTGAAACGACTGACTGATCTATGCTTCTTCGTGTAGTCCATCTCCTGTCTTTTGAAGAAGTATTTCGGTTGTACAAAATGTTAACATAAAATAATACTCCTGATTTCATTAACAATTTAATATAAGGAAAGAAAGTTCGAAACAAATAATAGTAAGCCAAGGGGGTAAGCCACGGAGTGAATATTTTGCGGGACGATGAATAGTGATGTATTTTTCTCCTATCAAGATAATTACGTTTATTTTTATTTATTTCATTTTTGACGGAAACTGAGTGCTTCACTTAACAGCATTCAATAGCCCCTCAAAATAGCAGCACAGCACTGTAACACTGCATGGAAAATAATAGGCAGGAAATGTGTTAATGCGATTCTACATTTTGCTGGCCCCGTTAAGCCTCAAGCTTGTTATTCAATGTTTACGTATCAGTGTAGGTGAAACAGGAGCTTAAAGTAGACTACAACCTAGTAACTACATATTTCACAGATATCCTTCTGTATATCAAGCGGGCTACCGGAGGACCCCTAACATAGGTATTGTATTGTTTGTAGCTGTTTGAAATAGATTATATTTTGCAGACATTGGGATATCGTTAAGCAGTCCCTTCTAAACACTACCACTGTTGAATTTTTGTACTTACATTTATCTATATAACAAGTAATAATTGAAACATTATTCTGGGGTCCTTTTGAACTCTGCTTGGGATTCCGGGTGACAAGAAAACACGCACGTATAATTGCACATGTAGGAAGTTATGTTGATACAAATTTGATATGAATGTTTTAAATTTTAATACATTGTTGTGTGTAATTATGTTCAATCAAATATTTTTCTCCAGTCGTTTTCTTCAGTTCTGTTGTTATGTGTTGTGAAATGGAAACATACTGAACCAGTTGACGTTCCAGAAGAACTAAGATTTACACAAGCAACGAGATCTAGAAGAAATAACGCAAATAATAGAAACAAAATCAGAAGCAGGAGGTAGTGATGTGTAGTCCGTATGTTCAGAAATAAAGCACTCTGCAAAACAAATGAAAAGGTTGAAGACGTTACTGAAGGAAGGGACAACGAAGAAGTGATTGATGAGATCAAAACGCAGGGGAGACTTACATACACCAGCAGATATCTAGATCTAGCGGTCTCACGACGATTTTCAGGAGTGTGTCTACAATTATGGAGACTTCCATGTTGTTCATTACACCTAAAACTGTGAATAAAATTATAAAATACACAAACCAAAAATCAGAGCAGTTTATAATTTATGGAACGCGACTCAACTAGGAATAAACGTAAATGGATCCTGTGTTATTGTGTATTTCTGTACGCGTACCACGACAAACAATACATGTTGCTTTGGAGTTCTCTGGTACCCCCTTGTTATACCGAGCTATTTTTTTTTGCCTTGTATGCGTAAAGTTATGTAGATAAATTCCACTGTGGCTGTCTACAAGGGTAATATCCGCAGTGCATTTTGTTTAGGCGATGTCATTCCTTGGTCGTTAGTTAAATAATGACTATTTTTATTGTGTCTGAGACCCGTATCTACAACTAAATTAAAGGCTGTTTTGTTGACTGCACTCATTTCGCTTCTATTGTTTTTGAGGCATCGTCAAAAGCGTGTAGGCTTTTTCATTGTTACCGAAAGCTGATAAAGAAAGTATCTGGGCCAATTTTAACTAACCATTTATGAAACGTCGGTAGTTTCATATTAGAGAAACACTCCACGTATGATGAACTCTAATGAATTGTTAGAGATGGGGAGCGCGAGCGTATCTCTTATGACACTCGGGACCTTCCCGATGTATTTCCTGTGTGTAAGGCGAGCTTCATGAGTATATCTGGAAGTCAAACACGATTCTGACATTACGATTCCGTGAACGTCGGAGGACAAGAACAGTCTCAGACTCTCGCAGCATGTGCCAGTAGCATGGATCATAAATGTAGGTGTGGCCCTCTCTTCACAACGAACAGCACACGTGCAATCTGGGAGCCTGCAATGCCAAATAACACTCTAGGAAAATTCGGTCTTTTCAGTACAGCAATAACATTCGTTTGGCGTGAGTAAAAGAGAGCTGTACTACGATGAATATTTGTACTGCGTATTGATGGCAGCGAAAATAATGGGCTTGAGTATATTTCACAAATGTCCCAGAAAATAAAATATAATTATATTTATCCTCAGAATATTAGTTTCGAAGCCTAAAACACAACGGTCCATTCGAAGAACCCTGAACCTATGTAATCAGACATCAACTACGATCTCATTTTTGTGGGTTACCATTACAGGTATGAGTCATAGTAGTAGTATGTTACTCGGTGGTTTGCGTAGAGTTGATATGCAATCAGTCGCTTGTTGAATTTAATACGATGTATTGCACCATTAACTAATTTTCTAGCCACTGCACGCTCATCACCAGATGGAGATCTCATTAGGAACATTGTTTTCTGACCGTGTTCAGCTAAACGATGAATGTATTACTCATTTTCTGAGGGTGAAAGTTTTTTATGTATACATTTGGAATAAACCTTTTCGATTGTCGCCTTGAGTATAACATCTACACATCCGATGTGTTTTCCTTGTAGCAGACTTCTATAATTGGTTACTTACTCATCCACCTCTACTCTGTCTTCACGTATATTAAGTGCAAACTGTATTTGGACATCTCGATGTATCGGCTTTTTTCAAATTGTTTTGTAAGAACGTTCGCCACAGACTGTTCATATACGGTACTAGTTTTAATTTGACATATGAAAATTGTAACGTATCTTTTCCTGGCGGAGTTTGTGTGTTTCGTCCTGTGTCTATTGTGGAAGCCGTGGTCGGCCCAGTATATGGGGAAAGGAGGCCTTCTCCCGCATGACAGTGATGAGCCAGTCTTTCCCAAGCCTCCTAAATGGACTGTTGAGGTTATGTCAAGGTTAGCTCAAGGTCGAATGATTTTACAAGGAACTCTGTTTAATCTTTTACAGTTTTTTAGGCGAATGTTGCGTTTTAGCAAGCGGACACGTCCTAACCAGGCAGACCCAGACAAATTCGGAAAAATGGGGGAAATAATTTACAAAGCTTTGAAACTTCGTGAAAACACTCATAGAGGATGTGGTAATCCCCTCCTCTTGCGGGTGAGTACCCCTCTCTCTAACCTCTTAATTCATTTTTTTACCTTGTTTCAGTATTTAAGAAAAACAGTCCTTTTTTCGAAGACGTCTATTGTGGCAAAAATATTTCGAGTGAAATTCTGGTGAAAGCTTTAATAAAGATGAGTTTTCGAGATGTTCTATCTAAAAGAATAAAAATTCGTTAGGCTCTGAGTCTGGCATATGAGAACTAATAATTGTTGCAGAATTATTCAACAATTACTGTCTTTAAAATACATTTAAAATCATCGCATGTACAACATCTATACAACTAAAATACCACTTTATCTGTTGAACCACTAAGCTCTTGTACTTAATTATTTACTGAAAACCATCCTCAGAATACTCTATAAGATCAGTGGGAGTCAAGTCAGCGCAGCTTTATCCTCGACAGCTTTTCAACATTGTTGTGCAGTGTAAATCAACCTTCACACACTTGCACTTTATATTCGGCAACCTTGAGTGTAGCCGCATTAAATGGGTAGTACTAATACTATGTCTGTAGCTCGTGATCGTTTCATGCGAATTAGAAAGAGGTATGAGTTTCAGAGTTAAGCAACGAACTTCAAACATTTCACGACGATTTTGAAGTGGTTTCCTTTCTTTCAGCCTGTAAGTCACATTTTTCAGCGCCCATGAAGCAGCGGTTTTCCCATTTGTTTTCTTTTTTTAAATTTCAGTTGAGTGGATAAGACGAAGACGATCTTAAACGTCTATCACCCACTTGTGCATCTTTCGTATTAATTAGTTTTTTTTTTACATTACCTTGCTGAATATATTCACGTTTATATTCCTTACGCACTTCAATCATTTCAGCTTTTTTTTAGAGAGTTATGAGCCTCATCCTTTCGTTTCTTGCTGGTACATATGAAAGTTTCGAACGCTTTCGTCTTTTCTGAAGTCTCTCTTTCCGAAATAGATTTGCGGCAAATAAAACAAGCGGTAGGGTCCAGCATTGTTCTTCTCTCAGTCCGCAGGTAGGGAAAGAGAGTAAGAAGAAACAGTACGTAACACAACAAGATTAACTGTCCCGCACGGCTTGAAAACCGAACTAAAGGGGACACGTGTAGGGAGAAACGGCCGCGAAAGGGGTAGGTGAGCGGTGAGACAACGGGGAGGGGGACTTACTGTTTTCATTGTTGCGCACCTGAACCTTATTTCAACAGTAATGAACACATAAGAAATTTCATGAGGTTGAAAATTTGCGAAATGTTTACATATATTTAATTGCTCTTTCCATTTACCTAACCGTCTAAGCAACAAAATCTACAAAAATTATGCATTAATAGAATGCTATTCCATCTCTTCTATCTCTTAACCTATTCGCCGATTTAAAAAAAAATGCGTAAGACATCCAACAATAATGAAGATACAAGAAATTTCATCAAGCTGAAAATTGGCGAAATATTCCCCCGTATTTAATTACTCCTTTCATTTGCATAACCGACTAAGAAACTAAGTTTGCAAAAATTATGCGTTAAGAGAATGAGATTCCAGCTTTTATATCTCTTAAACTTTAGTCTGATTTAAAATATGCATAAGACCTTCTTTGATCTTTTTATGTAGAATTTTACGAGGAATTTTTTGTAATTGCGTTCATCTTCTACAAATGAACCATTTTATGCAAAAATTTAAAACGGAAGAGTTTGACTTTTTAGCGAGGGGAATTTGGGGATGCGTCCTCCCTGAGGAAGGGAGGGGGGACTTTACAGTTTCTTACTACAAAACCCCATATGGGTATTTTTCCGAAGTTTCAGAACTTTATAAATTATTTTCCCTTTTTCGGGGGAGGGGGGGGGGGGGGGAGGGTGTATTATATAAGACCGCGATGCCAGTCGCTATCTATAAGTGGACCTGAATGAACGAAGCGGACTTGTTGAGGTTCATTTGAAGCAAAGAGATTCTATTTGTTTACGTGTAACTGCGAGTGTGGGTGTTTTCTGTAACTTTTTTGCCAATTGACTGTAAACTGTATTCCTGTTTTGTTGCTGTGGAGATTATTGGGAGAAGATACTAGGGAGCCATCTGGGGACAATATACGAAGTTTTAGCTGTGTACATGATCCAGTCCAGTGGTTAGATTTTGTAATCTTTCATGAAAGAAATTGGATAGGTAGAGGGCTGTTGGTTTTATGAGAAATGTAATCCTGTCTCGCGGGTCAAAGCAAGGCGCCGAGTGTCATTTAAACTGACTGCAAAGTGTGCCAGTACAGGGGATTGATGTGGGTCCGTCAGTAAACGTTTCCGATGAAATGTGGAGAGCAGTACGTGACGTAGTTACTCTCACTCATTGCACACCATCAAAAGTGCGTGGATTATGGCCGCGGCCACAGGTAGGTTTCGCTTGATTTTACGGAAGCTACGACTCGCAGACGGAAGGGATATTACAAAATGAAACTTTGCATCAAGTAAAATAAAACTTTAAGCAGTGCCACTGTGCCTCACCATCACATCAATAATCTTCGTTTCTGTGGATGCGCACTTTTCGGTGCCCTACAGATTTTTAAGAGTGCCACGCTTCGCACAATCAGTTGATCTCTGACGCCATCGAACGACTGTTGAAGTGAATGGCAGCTGATTTACAGGCTGCCATGTGATGCGCACCATCCACGAAAAGTCGGTTTTCACCCGAAATTTGCTTGTCTTACTACAGAAGAATGCTGAAGATTAGACGGGTAGATCACTTAACTAATGATGAGCTACTGAATAGAATTGGGGAGAGGAGGAATTTGTGGCACAACTTGACTAGAAGAAAGGATCGGTTGGTAGGACACTTTCCGAGACATCAGGGGATCATCAAATTTGTATTGGAGGGAAGGACTGAGGGTAAAAATCGTAGAGGGAGACCAAGGCACGAATACATTAAAAAGAATCAGAAGGATATAGGTTGCAGTAGTTACTCGGAGATAAAGAAGCTTGCACAGGATAGAGTAGCATGGAGAGCTGCATCAAACCAGTCTCTGGACTGAAGATCACAACAACATTAGCTTGTCTAAAACAGGCTTTAACGCTAATCCGAACTCGTAGGGAATATTTTCCACAATAAAAGTGTCTTCTCAAGGGATGTGAAGGCGTTCGTGGACGAGGAGCTGGGCGAGTTTTGTGACGTCACATCGAGGAACTTATCATTCCACTACATTGTGAAGCGAGAAAGGAACAAAGTACTAAGTCGAAATTTTACATCGTGGAAAGGCAATTGAGATGCAACAGCGGTTTTCCGCCACAAGCAGAAGTTAGGAGACGGCATATTGGATTAAGTCATACGGAGCTGAATTTCGTATTTGGCGGTTTTTGTACTGTAACGTATGTGCTATGAATATCAGCTGTTTCAAAGCTGCAGCACATTTAGGGTCTTTTGAAAAGGTGTTGTTTTTGGTACGATTTGTTACAATAAAATGACAAGAAACTACATATCGTTTGTGAATGCAGGCTCTTTCGGCCTACTCCGATACTCGTACTGTTTGTGAAGAGCTCTCGGGGTTCCTTCTGGATGGCACTCTTAAAACACGCGACGTTTCAACAAGTGCCATAGTCTTTTGAGGAAGTGTAGAGATATGCGGATGCTGTGATAATTATACTAGTGGAGTGTACCCCTCCGTCTGGGAGGTGGAGAGAGTGCTCCACTCGTATAATTATCACAGCATCCACATATCTCTACACTTCCTCAAAAGACTATGGTACATGTTGAAAGATGCCGTGTTTTAAGATTGCCACCCAGAAGGAACCTCGAGAGCTCTTCACCAACTATCGTTAGTTAAAGGCTTCTCTCATTTGATGCTCTTCGTATTATAAATTGAATACTACAGATTGATGATTTATCAAAACGATTCATATTTAGCACAGTTTGTTATAGTTAAATACCAAGTAATGACAGCTGTGGTTGGAGTCTTTAGACTTATGTGTAAGTTGCATAACATGTAATTAGATGTTGCTGTTGCGTTATTGACGGTCGTGAACTGTGAGGAAAAAAGGTAGCATGTTCGCGTCTGGGTAACTTTGTATATTTTTTTCACATTGTGTTTTCTAAAACATTCTGGGACTTTCTTATTAATCTAATAGAAGTATGATCTGCAATCTTTCCCTCCGAATAAGCTTCAGAAGGCCCAACGGTATCGACCGAATACCGTCATTCTCAGCCGATGGGCGTCACTGGTTTGTGGATATGGAGGGGCATTCCGCTCTCCCGGCCGATGTCAGTTTTCGTGACGGAGCCGCTACTTCGAGTCAAGAAACTCCTCAGTTGGCCTCACAAGGACAGAGTGGCACCCCGCTTGCCAACAGCGCTCGACAGACGGAGGCGATCACCGATGCAGGTGCTAGCCAAGCCCTACAGCTCTCAACTTCGGTGAAATGACGGGAACCGGTGCTACCACTGCGGCAACGCCGTTGGCTTTTATCTGCAACGCTTGTTGTTACTCGTTATAAATGAGAGCGTCTCTGCCCAGAAGAAATATTGTTTGATTTTGTGAACGTTCCTGGAAACATGGAGTAAAAAGTTGCAAGGCTGCAGTCTATGTCACTGGCTGAATCCTTCCTTCGATAACGCAGCTATTTAATGCGCGTCAATTTTCATAAGCAAACTGCGCGATTTGCGGGCCGGAAGTAGCCAAGAAATGCCGCTGGAGGCCGCTGCAGTCGCAATCACAATGAGCACGTTCCTTGAGATATAGCAGGTCGTTTGAAGAGTGTGCAGCAACCATGACGGACATCATGTCTGGCATGTTTCACGATGAGAAAACGTCTCGTGTGAGGCCGGCTTAGGTGCGTTGGTTCAATACCAGGTCAAGTGAGTTCAGGACAGTTCAACATCTGTCGAGATTCTTTAAGAGATTCTCGAGAATTTGGCAGTTTTTCTCGAGACTGTCGAATGAGACGAATTCCTATCCTAATCGTTAGCCACGTACTCTCACTGTATCTTTTTAATGGCGTTAAATATGAGGAGACACGTATCTGTAGGGCTGGGTGGACCACAATCTCCGCTCCAGTTGGTGTGTATGTGGCCCACCTGGCTAGCGGCTTGCTGAGGTGCCTGGCGGGCTGCCGAAGCGCCCAGGCGCTTCTCTTCGACGAACCGCTCCCGCTGCTGGTGGATGTAGTCCCGCACGTTGGGCACGTCCTTCACCACGCACGCCGACAGCGCGGACCGGCACACGTTCATGTCCGTCGCGTCGTACCTGCTCACGGAACATGCACGAAATTGAAACTCTGACCCTCCAAACTCGAGTTACTTGGATATTATTTTACTAGGTGACCAGGATTTGCCTCTTTTACCAGAATGTACACTCCTGGAAATGGAAGAAAGAACACATTGACACCGGTGCGTCAGATCCACCATACTTGCTCCGGACACTGCGAGAGGGCTGTACAAGCAATGATCACACGCACGGCACAGCGGACACACCAGGAACCGCGGTGTTGGCCGTCGAATGGCGCTAGCTGCGCAGCATTTGTGCACCGCCGCCGTCAGTGTCAGCCAGTTTGCCGTGGCATACGGAGCTCCATCGCAGTCTTTAACACTGGTAGCATGCCGCGACAGCGTGGACGTGAACCGTATGTGCAGTTGACTGACTTTGAGCGAGGGCGTATAGTGGGCATGCGGGAGGCCGGGTGGACGTACCGCCGAATTGCTCAACACGTGGGGCGTGAGGTCTCCACAGTACATCGATGTTGCCGCCAGTGGTCGGCGGAAGGTGCACGTGCCCGTCGACCTGGGACCGGACCGCAGCGACGCACGGATGCACGCCAAGACCGTAGGATCCTACGCAGTGCCGCAGGGGGCCGCACCGCCACTTCCCAGCAAATTAGGGACACTGTTGCTCCTGGGGTATCGGCGAGGACCATTCGCAACCGTCTCCATGAAGCTGGGCTACGGTCCCGCACACCGTTAGGCCGTCTTCCGCTCACGCCCCAACATCGTGCAGCCCGCCTCCAGTGGTGTCGCGACAGGCGTGAATGGAGGGACGAATGGAGACGTGTCGTCTTCAGCGATGAGAGTCGCTTCTGCCTTGGTGCCAATGATGGTCGTATGCGTGTTTGGCGCCGTGCAGGTGAGCGCCACAATCAGGACTGCATACGACCGAGGCACACAGGGCCAACACCCGGCATCATGGTGTGGGGAGCGATCTCCTACACTGGCCGTACACCACTGGTGATCGTCGAGGGGACACTGAATAGTGCACGGTACATCCAAACCGTCATCGAACCCATCGTTCTACCATTCCTAGACCGGCAAGGGAACTTGCTGTTCCAACAGGACAATGCACGTCCGCATGTATCCCGTGCCACCCAACGTGCTCTAGAAGGTGTAAGTCAACTACCCTGGCCAGCAAGATCTCCGGATCTGTCCCCCATTGAGCATGTTTGGGACTGGATGAAGCGTCGTCTCACGCGGTCTGCACGTCCAGCACGAACGCTGGTCCAACTGAGGCGCCAGGTGGAAATGGCATGGCAAGCCGTTCCACAGGACTACATCCAGCATCTCTACGATCGTCTCCATGAGAGAATAGCAGCCTGCATTGCTGCGAAAAGTGGATATACACTGTACTAGTGCCGACATTGTGCATGCTCTGTTGCCTGTGTCTATGTGCCTGTGGTTCTGTCAGTGTGATCATGTGATGTATCTGACCCCAGGAATGTGTCAATAAAGTTTCCCCTTCCTGGGACAATGAATTCACGGTGTTCTTATTTCAATTTCCAGGAGTGTATTATGCGATACGTTAACCAAGATATAGAAATTATGACCAACTCGATTCACGGTTTGTGTCAGTGAAGTCTTTAATGTCCCTTAATTTATGTTGCTTCACGAATGTTTTCCACAGCCAAAGAGAGTAATTTGAAGTTGGAACCCAATGAAAGTTATCGAAGGAACAATGGATTCCTCTCTCTTTCCCTCTTCCATTTTCATTATTTCTTCTTCTCTCTCTTCCTCATGCTATCCAGAAATGTGACACGTGTTTTAGGTGATCCACTTACTGATCGTCATGTAGTCAACACAGCAGTTCGTAACGATAATAATGATTAAGAGACTGGTTTCAGGGCGATCAACGGCATGGTTACGAGCGCCTTCGCAGAATATGAGCTAAATGCTTAGTGAGAATAAAGTGTTCCCTCGTAAGGAGTCTTCTTGAGGCAATGGCCCATGAACACATATTACAGAATATGAGGTACAATGGCTGCTTATCAACAGCACCTGTATTAATATGGATAGTAAAATTCACTCAATAATACCTGCAGTCTACATGCACGTTCATGCCATAGTCTCAACGCTTAATTAAACTGTAATATACCCACTACATAAAATATACCGAGCGAGGTGGCACAGTGGTTAGCACACTGGACTCGCATTCGGGAGTACGACGGTTCAATCCCGTCTCCGGCCATCCTGATTTAGGTTTTCCGTGATTTCCCTAAATCATTTCAGGCAAATGCCGGGATGGTTCCTTTGTAAGGGCACGGCCGATTTCCTTCCCAATCCTTCCCTAATCCGAGCTTGCGCTCCGTCTCTAATGACCTCGTTGTCGACGGGACGTTAAACACTAACTACCACCACCACCACATAAAATACTAGAGAAATTGAGAATTAGCGGAAAAAGTACTAGATGTTATTCCCTGGCATATATGGTTGACTAACCACTAAAGAAAACTGTAACAGCCAGCCACTGTGAGAAAAAAGGGCATCACCGAAAGGTTGCTTCAACGCAGTTGATAATAATCTTCTCCCAGTACCCTAGAAATAAGATCATTGTCGGGGACTATCAAATACCAACATCAGAAAACATTACAGCTTCTTTCGTTACACGTATTGTTGACAGTAATGTGTTTTAGGCATATTAATTCTCATACTTAGAGAACGAACACAACTCCTCCTGGAGTGAAACTGAAAGGGAATTCAGCTACTCACAATAATGACCAAATCATAATGAAAATGATACTATCTGGTGACAAAATTTATGTGTTGATGATCATTTGGAGCTCACAAAATGATAACTAGCAAGCAATGTACAACCAGTTTCTATTTCGGAGAACAATGTTTAACGAGGTGTAAATCAGAAAACCGAAATGAGGAATATCTAACTTTACTTCGATGATCGGGGCCTGATGTTCCGGGAGACAAGAGTAAAGTGCATTTTATATTGACTGACATTCCTGAAACATTTGAGAGCACTACTGAGCCGCCGGTCGATGTGGCCGAGCGGTTCTAGGCGCTTCAGTCTGGAACCGCGCTGCTGCTACGGTCGCAGGTTCGAATCCTGCCTCGGGCATGGATGTGTGTGATGTCCTTAGGTTAGTTAGGTTTAAGTAGTTCTAAGTTCTAGGGGACTGATGACCTCAGAAGTTAAGTCCCATAGTGCTCAGAGCCATTTGAACCATTTTGAACTACTGAGCCACGGTTAATCCTCTGGGCAGTCCGCACAAGTTTCTCCCGTAAACCTGTAGTTGGAGCACCAGTCCACGCCTGTGGGCAGCGTCTGTGCGCTGACACCAGAGAAATGTGGTAGAGGTAACCCGCAATGCTCCTCGGTGGTGACTTGAGTAACTCGACGAATCTTGCAATCCGAGAGCGCACTGGTGCCGTCGCGTTGGGACACCATCTTAGATTAGTAATCAGGGTGTCTTCAGTCCTGGGTTCTAACCCAATCGGCGCTTGAATCTTAAATAAAAATCATTAGCAATGGCAACCGAAGACTTCCGACTTAAGAAATCACCCTCACTCAGCTAACGGCCTAGCACTCTCTTGCCCTTGGAGTGGTAAGCTGCCCTTAAAAGCGGAGGAATCAGCAATCATCAACGGCATGAAGACGCAACAAACAATGGAAACCACTGCATTTAAAGATACAGAATGTGTATCCACAGAACATTTGGCCTGTAACTAAAAAGTGACATGATGATATCTCCATTGGCAAAAGATTCCGAACTAGTCCCCCATTCGGATCTTCGGGAGGTGACCATGAGAAAAAGACTGAATAAACAACGAAAGGATAACTCTCTACGATTAGGGGCGTGGAGTATCAGACGTTTGAACGTGGTAGAGAAGCTAGAAAATTTGAAAAGGAAATGCTAAGGCTCAGTCTAGATGTAGTGGGGGTCGTTCAAGTGAAATGAGTATAAGGTAATATCAACTGCAGCAGAAAATAATATAACGGGAGTAGGAGTCGCTACGAATAGGAAGGTAGAGCAGAGAGTCAGTTACAATGGACAGTTCAGTGATAGTGTTGTTCACATCAGAAATAGAAAGCAAACCAACACGGACAACAATAGTTCAGGTATACATGCCGACGTCACAAGCAGAATATGATAAGACACAGAAAGTATATGACGATATTGAACGGATAATTCAGTACGTAAAAGGAGATGAAAATCTGGTAGTCATGTGGGATTGCAATGTTGTTGTAACGGAACGAGTAGAGGAAAGGATTATGGTAGAAAATGGGCCTGGTAGTAGGAATGAGAGAGGAGAAAGACTAATTGAGCTCTACATAAATTTGATATGGTAACAGCGAATACTCTGTCCAAGAAGCACAAGGGGAGGAGGTAGACTTGGAAAAGGCAGGAAGATACGGGAAGATTTCAGTTAGATTGCACCATGCTCAGGCAGAGACTTCGGAATCAGCTATTGGATTGTAAGGCGTATGCAGGGACAGATAAAGACTCAGATTACAATTTAGTATTGATGAAGAGTAGTTTGAAGTTGAAGAGACTAGTCAGGAAGAATCAATGTGCATAGAAATCGGATACGGAAGTCATAAGGAATGAAGAGATACGCTTGAAGTTCTCTAAGGCTATAGATACTGCGATAAGGAATAGTCAGTAGACAGTTCAGCTGAAGAGAAATAGACATCTCTAAAATGGGTAATCATAGAAGTTTTGAGAGAAAGACTTAGGTATAAAGAGGGTAACTGCGAAGAAAAGATGGATAACAGACGAAATACATCAATAGATCGATGAAAGAAGGAAATACAAAAATGATCAGGAAAATTCAGGAATACCGAAATACAAGTCACTTAGGAATGAATTAAATTTGAAGTGTAGGAAAGACAACGTGAAATGGCTGCATGAAAACTGTGAAAAAAATCAAAAAGAAATGATTATCTGAAGGTCTGCCTCGGCATACAGAAAAATCAAAACAACCTTCGGTGAAATTAAAATCAAGGTGGTAATATTAAGGGTGCAGTGGGAATTCCGCTGTTAAATGCAGAGGAGAGAGCGGATACGTGGAAGGAGTACATTTAAGGCCTCTATGAGAG
Source organism: Schistocerca serialis cubense (assembly GCF_023864345.2). Classification (NCBI taxonomy): domain Eukaryota; kingdom Metazoa; phylum Arthropoda; class Insecta; order Orthoptera; family Acrididae; genus Schistocerca; species Schistocerca serialis. Next base: position 464,921,988 of record NC_064639.1, read on the forward strand.
GGAAGACTTGTCTGATGACATGACAGAAGTAAACCAGGAGACGATATGGAAGAGATAGGGGAACCAGTATTAGAATAAGAATTTAAAAGTACTTTGGATGACTGTAAATCAAATAAGGCAGAAGGGATAAGATAACTTTCCACCAGAATTTATAAAATCATTGGGGAGGATTGCAACAAAATGACTTTACGTTAGTGTGTAGAATGTATGAGTCCGGCGACATACCATCTGACTTTCGGAAAAACATCATCCACTAATTCCGAAAATTGCAAGAGCCGACAAGTGCGAGAATTTTCGTACAATCAGCTTAACAGCTCATGCATGGAAGTTGGTGACAGGAACAATATACAGAGTAATGGAGAAGAAAATTGAAGATGTGCTGGATGACGATCAGTTTGACTTTAGGAAAGGTAAAGGCATCAGAGAGGCTATTTCTGGCGTTGCGGTTGGTAATGGAAGCAAGACTAAAGAAAAATTAAAACACCTTAATAGGATTTTTCAGCCTAGAGGAAGCGTTCGACAGTGTAAAATTGTGCAAGATGTTAGAAATTCTGAGAAAAATAGGGGTAAGCTGTAAGGGAAGACGGGTAATGTACAATATGAACGAAAGCCAAGCGTGAACAATAAAGACTGGAAGACCAAGAACGAAGTGCTCGGATTAAAAAGGATTTAAGGCAAGGGTGTAGTCTTTCCTCCTTCTGTTCAGTCTATACATCAAAGGAGCAGTGATGGAAATAGCAGAAAGGCTCAGGACTCAGATTAAAATTCAGGGTGAATGGATAAAAATGATAAGATACGCTGATGACATTCCTATACTAAGTGAAAGTGAAGAATAATTGCAGGATGTGTTGAATGGAATGAACAGTCTAATGAATACAGAATATGGACTGAGAGTAATCGGAGAAAGATGAAAGTAATGACAAGTAGCAGAAATGAGAACAGCGAGAAACTTAACATTACGATTGCTGATCACGAAGTAGATGCAGTTAAGGAATTCTGCTATCTAGGCAGCAAAATAACACGTGACGGATGGAGCAAGGAGGACAATAAAACAGACTAGCGCTGGCAAGAAGGGCATCCCTGGTCAAGAGAAGTCTATTAATATCAAACGTGGGCCTCTATCTGAGGAAGAAATTTCTGAAAATGTGCATTTGGAGCACATCACTCTATGGTAGTGAAACACGGACTGTGGGAAAACCGGAAAAGAATCGGAGCATCTGAGATGCGATGCTGCAGAAGAACGTTGAAAATTATGAGGAGGTTATCCGGAGAATCGATGAGGAAAGGAATATATGGAAAACACTGACAAGAAGAAGGGATAAGATGGTAGGTCCCTGTGTGAAAACGGACAGTAGTCACTCTCCAAAAGAAATGTGAGGTAGAGGTAACACGTAAACGTCCTCTGTCGCGACTAGTTAACTTCGCCAACACAAACAGTACATTTTAGGTTTCCTGGAACGTAGCCGAGGAACTGTGGCAACCTAGACTTGGCAATGGGTAGGTCTTCCGACCTCGGACCCCTGGTTCCATAGTCACTGACACCAGCGCCGTGTGACACAGGTCAGCTAATTTATGCTTGGCCAGTGGCTGAAGGTGTTACTGTTTGGACGGACCAACATTTTAATAGGGCAATTTTTCCCGGCTATATTCCAAGATGGCGTTTGGAACTGCTAATACATACCTCATATTCGACTATCAAAGACTCGAAGACTATTCCACTGCCAACTTATAAAAGTCTTTTTCTAACTGTTGTGGTCTTCTGTCCTAACATCTTTATCTCTGCGTACCTACTGCAATTTACATCCATTTGAAGCTGCTTACTGTAGTCGATCCTTGGCCTCCCTCTAAAATTTTTGGCCCTCATAATCCCTCCATTATCAAACTGATGAACCATTGATGCCTACGGATGTGTCCTATCAGTCGATCCTTATTTTAGATTAATTACGGGCAACTTTCATTTTTCCAATTTGATTTAGCACTTCTTCATTATTAATTCGATCTACCCATCTAATCTGTACCACCACATTTCTACATCTAGATCTATACTTCGCAAGCCACCGCACGGTGCATGGTGGAGAGTACCCTCTACCACTACTAGTATCTTCCTTTCCTGTTCCTCTCACAAATAGAGCGAAGGAAAAGGTCTATATGATTCTGTATGAGCCCTAATTTCTCGTACCCTGTCTTTGTGACCCTTATGTGCAATATATGTTGGCGCCAGTATAATCTTTTGGCAGTCAGCTTCAAATGCCGGTTCTCTAAATTTTCTCAATAGTGTTTCTCGAAAATAACGTTGCTTTCTCTCCAGGGATTCCCATTTGAGTTTCCGAAGTACGTCCGTAACACTTACGCGTTGTTTATACCTGTGGGTAACAAATCCAGTAGTCCGCCTCTGAATTGCTACGAAGACTTCATTCAATCCGACCTGGCACAAATCCCAAACACTCGAGCACTACTCAAGAATAGGTTGCACCAGTGTGCTATACGCAGTCTCCTCTACAGGTGAACCACTCATTCCTAAAATTCTCCGAATAAACTGATGTCGACCATTCGCCCTCGCTACCACAGTTCTCACATTTTCATTCCACTTCATATCGCTTTGCAACGTTACGCCCAGATATTAAAACGACTTCATTGTGTCAAGCAGGACACTCCTAGTACTGTAACTGGAAACTGTCTGTAAGTCGTCTTGTACCTTCTACAATCGTTCAACTTCGACACTTTACTGTACACCACAGCATCATCAGCAAGCAATCTCAGACTTCTGCCCACTCTGTCCGAAAATCACTTATGTATACAGAGAACAACAGCAGTCCTGTCGCACTTCCCTGGGGCACTCCTGACGACACCCTTGTCTCTAATGAACACTCGCCGTCGTGGACAACGTACTGGGTTCTAATACTTAAGAAGTCTTCGAGTCACTCACATATCTGTGAACTTCTTCCATATGCTCATACCTTCGTTAACAGCCTGCACTGGAGGAGAGTGTCAAACGCTTTCCGAAAAATCTAGAAATATGGAACCCATAGTTCGCAGTATATCATGTGAGAAAAGGGCAAGCTGAGTTTCATTCGAACAACGCTTTCTAAACCATGCGGATACATGGACATAAGCTTCTCAATCTCAAGAAAGTTTGAAATTTTCTAACTGAGAATCTATTCAAGGATTCTGCAGCAAACCGAGTTTAGGGGTTTTGATCTGTAATTTTACGGTTCCGTCCTTTTACCCTTCTTGTATACTGCAGTCACCTGCGATTTTTTTTCCAATCACTTGGGACTTTGTGCTGGGTGAGAGATTCATGATAAATGCAGGCTAGGTAACGGCCAGTGCCGTAGAGTACTCTTTGTAAAACTGAACTGGAATTACATCCGGACCTGGTGATTTAGTTGCTTTCAAGTCATTCAGTTGTTTCATCATTCAGTTGTTTCATCATTCAGTTGTGTCGCCGTAACTGCCGTCTGCCTCACATCTCCTGTGCAGCAAGCTACGTATATTTAAGTATTAACTGTGTTTCTCTTGCTTGTCACTTCTTTTTCCGTGTGTTTTTGCTTTTAGGAAGCTTTAACTTTCGAGTACTAGTAATAGTGTTCCATAGATTTCGTGTTTGTTTTGAATACAGTCCAGAGACAGTTAATGTTTATTTTCATTGTTTCCAACAAGAGGTGTCTAGTAACCACAGTTTAGTCAGCTATCAGCCGCCTTTAGTGAATTAGCAGTCTAGTTAACAGTTGGTTACTTAACTCTCTACAGTAAATTGTTGATTTCTTAGGATGGGTAGGAAGTGTGACTGCTGTGTACGGACGCAGGAGGAGCTGGCCACTGTTCGCGAACAGCTGAACGTGCTGATGGCCACGGTCAGCCGTCTTCAGACTGTTGCCTCGGAGTGTAGCGGCAGTGGTGCGTCGCATGGTATAGCCCAGGTGTTACATGCTTCACCCACGGTCCCTGCTGTCGAGACATCTTCGCGGGTACCGGGCGGGGTTGGGCCATCCTCTCCCCAAGGGGAGTGGCGGGCTCAACGGCGTTCGTATCGCACGAGGCGGAGGGTCAATGTGGAGGCTGGCCGTGTGGCATCGCCCGCTATGCCTGTGAGTCGACATGTGGCCGCTCCTTCAGCAAGGACCGAGCAGGCACATGAGGGTAGGGGCTTATTAGCGATTGGGAGCTCCAGTGTTGTGATGGATCCTCTTAAGGACATAGCGGAAAGGTCGGGGAAGAAGACCAGTGTTCACTCTGTCTGCTTGCCGGGGGGTCTCATCCGAGATGTGGAGGAGACTCTGCCGGCGGCGATAGAGAACACTGGGTGCACCCGACTGCAAATTGTTGCTCATGTTGGCGCCAATGACTCCTGCCGTCTGGGTTCAGAGGTCATCCTCAGTTCATATCATACAGGCGGTTGGCGGAGTTGGTGAAGGCAGAAAGCCTCGCTCGCGGGGTGGAATCTGTGCTAACTATTTGTAGTGTCGTTCCCAGAACCGATCGCGGTCCTCTGGTTTGGAACCGAGTGGAAGGCTTAAACCAGAGGCTCAGACGTTCTGTGGGGATCTGGGGTGCAAATTTCTCGACCTCCGCTATCGGGTGGAGAAATGTAGGGTCCCCCTGAATAGGTCAGGCGTGCACTACACGCAGGAAGCGGCTACAAGGGTAGCGAAGTACGTGTGGAGTGCACTTGTGGGTTTTTTAGGTGAGAGAATTCTCTCCCTTCACCCAACAAGACGCCTCCTGAGACGCGACAAGGTAGCAATAGGCAAAACGCAACACCGAATGACAATATTAATGAGGTAACAGTAAACTGCAGGAGCGTCTATAGAAAGGTCCCAGAACTGCTCTCATTAATAAACGGTCACAATGCCCACATAGTACTAGGGATGGAAAGTTGGCTGAAATCAGATGTAAACAGTATTTAAATTCGAAATTCAGATTGGAATGTATACCGCGGAGACAGGCTGGACAGTGAAGGGGGAGGCGTGTTTATAGCGATAAAAAGTGCAATAGTATCGAAGGAAATCGACGGAGACCAAAAATGTGAAATAATTTGGGTGAAGGTCACGGTTAAAGCAGGTTCAAACATGGTAATTGGATGTCTCTATAGGCCCCCTGGCTCAGCAGCTGTTGTGGCAGAACACCTGAAGGAAAATTTGGAAAATATTTCGAGAAGATTTCCCGACAACGTTATAGTTTTGGGTGGAGATTTTAATTTACCAGGTATAGACTGGGAGACTCGAACGTTTATAACGGGTGGCAGGGACAAAGAATCCAGTGAAATTTTTTTAAGTTCATTATCTGAAAACTATCTTGAGCAGTTAAACAGAGAACGGACTCGTGGTGATAACATACTAGACCTTCTGGTGACAAACAGACCCGAACTATTTGAAACAGTTAACGCAGAACAGGGAATCAGTGATCATAAAGCGGTTACAGCATCGGTGATTTCAGCCGTAAATAGAGATATTAAAAAAGGTAGGAAGATTTTTCTGTTTAGCAAAAGTGACAAAAAGCAGATTTCAGAGTACTTGACGGCTCAACACAAAAGTTTTATCTCAAGTGCAGAAAGTGTTGAGGATCAGTGGACAAAGTTAAAAACCACCGTACAATATGCATTAGATGAGTATGTGCCAAGCAAGATCGTAAGAGATGGAAAAGAGCCACCGTGGTACAACAACCGAGTTAGAAAACTGCTACGGAAGCAAAGGGAACTTCACAGCAAACATAAACAATGCCAAATCCTTGAAGACAAACAAAAATTACACGAAGCGAAATGTAGTGTGAGGAGGGCTAGGCGAGAGGCGTTCAACGAATTCGAAAGTAAAGTTCTATGTACTGACTTTGCAGAAAATCCTAAGAAATGTTGGTGTTATGTCAAAGCGGTAGGTGGATGAAAAGAAAATGCCCAGACACTCTGTGACCAAAATGGTACTTAAACAGAGGATGACATACTAAAGGCCGAAATACTAAGTGTCTTTTCCCAAAGCTGTTTCACAGAGGAAGACTGCACTGTAGTTTCTTCTCTAGATTGTCGCACAGATGACAAAATGGTAGATATCGAATTAGATGACAGAGGGATAGAAAAACAATTAAAATCGCTCAAAAGAGGTAAGGCCTCTGGACCTGGTGGGATACCAGTTCGATTTTACACAGAGTACGCGAAGGAACTTGCCCCCTCTTCTTGCAGCGGTGTACCGTAAATCTCTAGAAGAGCATAGCATTACAAATTTTTGGAAAAGGGCCCCTGGTCATCCCCGTTTTCTAGACGTCGAACAGATGTGCAGAACTATCGACCTATATCTCTAACGTCGATCAGTTGTAGAATTTTGGAACACGTATATGTTCGAGAATAATGACTTTTCTGGTGACTAGAGATATACTCTGTAGGAATCAGCATGGGTTTCGAAAAAGACGATCGTGTGAAACCCAGTTCACGCTATTCGTCCACGAGACTCAGAGGGCCAGGTTCCCAGGTAGATGCCGTGTTTCTTGACTTCCGCAAGGCGTTTGATACAGTTCCCCACAGTCGTTTAATGAAAAAAGTAAGAGCATATGTGTGGTGTCACCGCCAGACACCACACTTGCTAGGTGGTAGCCTTTAAATCGGCTGCGGTCCGTTAGTATACGTCGGACCCGCGTGTCGCCACTATCAGTGATTGCAGACCGAGCGCCGCCACACGGCAGGTCTAGTCTAGACTCCCTAGCACTCGCCCCAGTTGTACAGCCGACTTTGATAGCGATGGTTCACTGTCTACATACGCTCTCATTTGTAGAGACGACAGTTTAGCATAGCCTTCAGCTACGTCATTTGCTACGACCTAGTAAGGCGCCATATTCAGTTACTATGAATGTATTCTGAACAGATAATATTGTGAATCATGTACCGTCAAGAGCGACGTTCATCATTAATGGATTAAAGTTAAGTATCAAACTAATTACGTCCGCTTTCTGAATTCTAATTCCTTGTCATGTTCCAGACCTCGCGTCAGTATAGTCCTTCCCTCCTCACGCCAGCCCAGCCTGCGTGAGCTAAAACGCATGCATTTCGGCCTCCACTTGTAACACGGTGTTGGCTCTTCTGCCAACACAACAATATGGACTATCAGACCAATTGTGTGATTGGATTGAAGAGTTCCTAGATAACAGAACGCAGCATGTCATTCCCAATGGAGAGAAGTCTTTCGAAGTAAGAGTGATTTCAGGTGTGCCGCAGGGGAGTGTCGTAGGACCGTTGCTATTCACAATATATATAAATGACCTTGTGGATAACATCGTAAGTTCACTGGGGCTATTTGCCGATGATGCTGTAGTATATCGAGAGGTTGTAACAATGAAAATTGTACTGAAATGCAGGAGGATCTGCAACGAATTGACGCATGGCGCAGGGAATGGCAATTGAATCTCAATGTAGACAAGTGCAATGTACTGCGAATACATATCATTTAGCTACAATATAGCAGGTCAGCAACTGGAAGCAGTTAATTCCACAAATTATCTGGGAGTAGGCATTAGGAGTGATTTAAAATGGAATGATCATATAACATTAATCGTCGGTAAAGCAGATGCCACACTGAGATTCATTGGAAGAATCCTAAGGAAATGCAGTCCGAAAACAAAGGAAGTAGGTTACAGTACACTTGTTCGCCCACTGCTTGAATACTGCTCAGCAGTGTGGGATCCGTACCAGATGGGGTTTATAGAAGAGATTGAGGAGATCCAACGGAGAGCAGCGCGCTTCGTTACAGGATCATTTAGTAACTTCGAAAGCGTTACGGAGATTATAGATAAACTCCAGTGGAAGACTCTGCAAGAGAGACGCTCAGTATCTCGGTACGTTGTTGAAGTTTCGAGAACATGCCTTCACCGAGGTGTCAAGCAGTATATTGCTCCCTCCTACGTATATCTCGCGAAGAGACCATGAGGATAAAATCAGAGAGATTAGAGCCCACGCAGAGGCATACCGACAATCTTTCTTTCCACGAACAAAACGAGACTGGAATAGAAGGGAGAACCGATAGAGGTACTCAGGGTACCCTCCACCACACAGTGTCAGATGGCTTGCAGAGTATGGATATAGATGTAGATACACCAGGGATGTTTATTATTATGTTGTCAATACGGGAGTATGTCCGACGGTCAAATGACGAATGTAAAACTTCGGCTTTCGTTTTGCTACCTTCGGGTGGCACACCAGACTGATCAACAAGGGACTGAATGAAAGTCTTAGACACGCTTAGCCATTCTACGTTAAACTAGAATTTTCTCGAGTTCTCTACTAGACCATTTGCTAAGGTGTGATGGTGGTAGTAGTTGTGTGCATAGATCTTTTGACAGATGCACGAATCTCCACTAACCTTCGCTTGTAGTCATTTGTGCGTTCTCTTTTGAACCTAGAGCGTAACAGCCTCTGTTTTATCAGCATCTTCCAAATTTCATTGTTAAACTATAGTGGATCTTTTCCATTCTTTATCCACTTACTATGTATATAAATCTCCAGTTTCCAGTTCACAATCTGCTTATACTTTGACCATAATTCCTCCACATTCATCTTACTGGAACTAAATGATGTCAATTCACTGTCTGAGGTGCTAACAACTGCTTATCTGCTCTATCTACCAAAAACACTCTCCTAGCCTACTTGACTGATTTATTAACTTTCGTAACCATATTGTTATAAGGAGATCATGATTGCTAATTCTCGTTTCTGTATTGACACTGTCGATGAGGTCCGGCCTATTTGTAGCTACAAGGTCTAAGATATAACCATTGCGGGTGGGCTGCTGAGCTAGCTGCTCAAGACAGTTTTCAGAAAACGTGTTGAAAAGTATTTCCCTTGACTATCTGCCTGAACCTCCCGCAATGAATCCATAGATACTCCAATCTATACTCGGTAGGTTAAAGTCGCCTGCAACTAGTATTGCATGATCTGGATATTTACGCGCTGCTGACAGTGGAATTTCCTTGAATGACTCTAGAACTGTCACAGCGGCATCGGGTGGCCGGTAAAATGAATCCAACAATTAACTTGCTATACGCGACCAGATAACTTCACTGTCATATTCAAATTCGACATCAACAGAGACAATATTTTTGTCAACTGCTATAAGCACTCCTCTTCGTATGGCCTCCGACCTGTCTTTCCGACATACGTTCCATGACTCGCTAAATATCTCAGAACTTTCCACCTCGTCTTCAGCCACTCTCTGTCCCAAGAAAAATTTGAGCGCGAGAACTTTCGTGGAGGGCAGTAAATTCGGGACCTTTATTACGAATGCATCGACATTTTACTGAAAAATTTTGAAAGTTGAAGTGTCTTAAATCTGAAAGACATATGACTTCCCTTGCTGCGTGTCGACGGGCGGTTGTTCATCAAAGCATCTCAACTACCGTCTACCCCAAAAAAGCCCCATGTGCGCTCCACAAGTATTCTGCTACCCGAGCAGCTGTTTCCTTTGTGCAGTGTCTTCCTGGTCTATCAAGGCGAGTCCTACAAATCATCACACGATAACGCAGGTCTAGAAAGCTGCAGCCAAGATCGTCACAGAGTCGACGAAGTCTTTGGTTGAGACCCTCCACTCGACTCCAAACCAGAGGACCCCGATCAAGAACAATGTTGCAAATTGCGAGCTCTGTTTCGACCCCACTCGCGAAGCCAGCAGTCTTTACCACCTCCGCCAGCCGCCTGTATGAACTAAGGATGGCATCAGAACCCACGTGACAGGTGTTTTTGGTGCCGACGTGAGCCACAGCTTGCAGACTTCACCCTGCACGCTCCACAGCCGCAGGCAAGGCCGCTTCCATATCTCGGATGAGACTACCGGCAGTCATACCGAGTGCACATTGGCTTTCTTTCCAGCCTTTAATGCTATCTGCCTAAGGGATTCTATAACGCGCTTAACGTTGGAGCTCAGGATACATAGTAAACCATTTTCCCTGTGTGACTGCTCCGACCCTGCTGAAGGAGCGGCTCCGACTCCACTCAGAGGGTGAATGGACGAGGCCAGGCGGCCGGTCTCCACATTGGCCCTACGCCTCGAGCGACGCGAACGCGTTACTACCCCGCCGCTCACCCTGCTGTGAGGGCGGATCCACCGTGTTTGGTGCACTAGCAGTTGCCACGGAAGCAGAGCACCTGGGCAAAACAAGTGTCCCATGCGACGCGCCAGATTCTCTGTCACTGCCACACCCAGAGGCAGCTGCCTGAAGGTGATTGACCATAGCCAAAAGCGCATTCAGCTGTTGGCGAGCTGTGGCCAGCTCCTCCTGCATCAGCACACAGCATGCACACATCCTATCACAGCAAGACTAACTGAAGAGGTAAACCAGAAAAGCAGACAGATTCCTAGATATGCAAGCTGTTACACTCCTGCTGTGTAACCTATGGCAAGCTAAAGAGTTAATGAGCTACGTAGCTGGCTGTTCGGTGAGTAACTACTATGCTACAGAATGAATGAATTTACATTTACAAAAACGCGAGATTAAACCATTTAAACAGAAAAACGCGCACGAATTTCAATAAATACACTACGAGGAAAACACAGGAAATGATAAACACTTAACCTGCCGCTCTATAGACGTATATCAGTCGAGAGCTGGAGCCTGACTGTCGGACTTACTAAACGAACAAACGGCTGCTTTCAAAACAAATGAGGAACTACTGTGCTACAGACTGAACGAGTTTACACTTACAAAAAAGTGAGACTAAACCTCTTAAACAGAAAAATATGCAAGTAATTTAATAAATGTACTTCGAGGACAACACAGAAAAATATAAATTTTGAACTTGCCGCTCTGTAGAGGTACATCAGCCGAGAGCTGGAGCCTGAGCCGTTCTCTTCTTGCCTGCCGTACAAGGCTACATTCCAGACAAATACCCCAAAAACTTTCTAACATTTAAATTTATATTCGACTAAATGACCTGTATTGGGTTCGCATGGGTAGCCCTAAGTATCTATGGCGGGACAACTTGTCTGGTGTAGCGGTAATGAATTATGTACACGAACCTACCTCGTGAATCAGTCTGTCAGCGAAAACAGCGTGAAAATCCTTACATTCCTCTTTTCGACTATCCGTCGCATACTGACAGAAAAACGCGGCTAAAGAAATTAATTATAACATGTCTAGATGTAAAAAAATTCTGTTCTTCAGTAATGCTTTCCTTGCTATTGGCAGTCTGCATTTAATGCCCTCTCTGCTTCGGTCGTCGTCATTTATCTTTTAGCACAAATGGTAAAACTGATCTACTACATTTGCTAAACGAATGCCCTCAGAATCACCTGTTTTAATTCAAGTACATTTCATAACCCCTGTTTTACGTTTTTTGATGTTCATCTTGTAACCTCCTTTCAAGACACTGTCCATTCTGTCCAACTACTCTTCCAAGTCTTTAGCCGTCGCTGAAAGAATTACAATATCATCAGCAAATTTAAATGTTTTAATTTCGTCTCACTGAATTTAAAATTCCTCTTTCAAATTTCCCTTTTGTTTCTTCCGCAGCTTGCTTGATGCACGGATTGACTAACATTGTAGACAGGCTACAGCCATGTCTGCCTCCAGTCTCATCTACTGCTTCCCTATCATGTCCATCGACTCTTACAATTGAGGTATTCCCTGAAAAAACGACTGAAGGTCCATTAAGCCGTTTTTCCGTTTCCTGCAGCAATTGCATGTGTACAAACCAGTCTTTGTACTCAGTAATTATTACTACCCTCCGACAGTCGCAACGCCTTCTAGATATATTTAACGGCCGTGCTGCTCCAAGCCGTTGTTCCACCGACCGCCGTTGCCAATAGAGAACTTTCACGCCGCTAGTCCCACTGTTGTGTGTGCGCTGTGCTCAGATGTATTCGTCAGTGACGGGACATCCGTACCGTGGAATTTACGTTTGACAACATCACATAGGAAGTAGTAAATAGAGACTGCAAACAAAATATGGGAAGTGACTGTGATAGTATGTATATCCAGTGTGATTATGAGAACCACTAATTGGAAGGAAACATAAAATTCAGGAGGGGAAATGGAAGAAAGAAGACGAAAAGAAGAAGAGAAATTCCGGCCAGTTTCATGTTTCGCCGGAAACCGGTAAGAAAGTCTGTTCAAAGAAATTTGCAGTCAGTAAGAAATGTGTCATAAAGAAATGCTATCTAAAAATATGCGCAATAGATCAGGAACAGATCCATGAATGATTTTGGGCATTAGGTGACAAGAAGACACAAAATAAAAGGATGTTATGTTTAATTTAAAAGAAATTACCATCTGATGCATCTAGGTCTGGTCGAAATCGTAGCTCCACCTATATATACCATCTAAAATGGAGCAATGATGAGATGGTAGTCTGTAAATCTCTATTCCAAAGTATCTTGCAAGTTACCGATAGTCGCTTGAAAACAGTGTGAAAGGCTTTGAATGCTACTGCTCTTACAGTAGAGACAAAAGAGGGAAATACAGTAATAGATCGCAAAAAATTTGCAACAAAATTTGGGACATGGTCCGCTATCTGGGACCAGTTTCCTTCCAAATCATTGCATTGCTGTCAAGACAAGTCCGAAAGGGAATATTTAGATAACTTTGACCTTAGAGCTGCAAAATTATTCACATCATTCAGAGAATATTTTCTCCATGAAACGAATACGGTACTCCGGATGCAGAATGAAACACGATATTTACGGTTCGGGGTCGCCCATACAGTTTATGCGACCGTAACTTCGGCCTATGTGGAAAAATGTTAAGGTATATTGAAAACATTGAGAATGTGAGCCAATATATTTCAGTACTTCAGGGCTGCAGAAAGAATCCAACACGTTTTGAGGTGGTGAAAGGACGACTGGGCACCAGCTTTATCACCATACTGCGTCACAAAAACCAAAGGAAGGACACTATCTGGAATACAAAATACGTCAATTTCTATTACAACTGAGGCGTATTTTTTGTGGTATCACCGCCAAACACCACACTTGCTAGGTGGTAGCCTTTAAATCGGCCGCGGTCCGTTAGTATACGTCGGACCCGCGTGTCGCCACTGTCAGTGATTGCAGACCGAGCGCCACCACACGGCAGGTCTAGAGATACTTACTAGCATTCGCCCCAGTTGTACAGCCGACTTTGCTAGGAAAGGTTCACTGATAAATACGCTCTCATTGGCCGAGACGATAGTTAGCACAGCCTTCAGCTAAGTCATTTGCTACGACCTAGCAAGGTGCCATTATCAATACATATTTAACTTGTGATGCCTGTACCATCAGACCGATGTACACCAATTGTGGATTAAAGTTAAGTATTCCAAGAACTGCGTTCTTTTCTTTATAGGATAATTACTTTACCTGTTCCAGTCCCCACGCCAGACTGCGTGAGCTTGAAAGCGTGCATTTCGGCCTCCTCTAGCAACACGGTGTTGACTCTTCTGCCAACACTTCATATTGGCGCCGAGGATTTTGTGTTTGTTGATAGACTGATTTAATTGTGTCATGGCTTCGCCACAATCTCCAGATGTACTGTCCGAATTTTATCGCTTGCAGAATCAGCAGACGCAGGCCTTATTGGATGCCCTTGGACAGCTCGTCCAGGGTCAACGTTCAATGCAAACCGATGCGGCCGCCGCCGCTCCACCGCTCCCGCAGCCACAACATGCTGTTGCACCACCTTTTCGTCCTTCTGATGCGGCACTGGAAAGCTGGACGGAGTGGTCACGCCAATTTGGATTCCATCTCGCCGTCTACAGAATTCAAGGTAATGAGCGGCAGCCTCACTTATTATCGTGTGTCGGCGTCCAGACGTACCGTGTGATAGTGAAATTGTTTCCCCGACGCGACATAGCAACTCTGTCCTACGACGAAATTTTGTCTGCATTCGATGCATATTTTAAAGAATCAGTCAATGTAGTTGCAAAAAGGTATACTTTCTTTCGTACAAAATGTACGGCCGGTCAAAGTAATCAGGAGTGGGTTGCAACTTTGCACAGCCTTACAAGGGATTGTGCTTTTGAGTGTGAATGTGGACTTCCTTATTCAGATACTATATGGTACGTGATGCAATTGCACAGAACGTTTCTGATGTTCGTATAAGGGAACAGATTTTGAAACTAGTCAATCCCTCCCTTCAACAAGTGATGGACATATTGGATAGGCAAGACACACTTGACTTTGCTCAGGAATCGTTTGAAACTTCGCCAGCCGTGTGTCGCATTAACCGACCCGCCGGGCGAGCTGCACGGAACAGTAAACAGCCCTCGTGCCCGTCCGCGCAGCTGCCGCCAAGCTCTCCGCTAAGTGTGCCGCGCAAGCAGGCAAATGCAGTGCTAAAATCATGCCCGCGGTGTGCTACTAGACATTCGCGTGAGAATTGCCCGTCACGCCAAGCTATTTGCTTTTTCTGTAATAAAAAAGGACATGTTCAAAGTGTTTGCCAGAAAAAGCTCAGATCGGACACTAACAACCATTCCAGGCCCTTTGCTTCGCGCCGGAATCGGAATTGAACCAAGAATACTCATGCTCGTGAACCTTTGCCCATGGAAATTCATGTAGTTAATTCCACTCCACCCAGTGCCACTCTCTCTAACAGTGACTGTGTTCGTCCCACAAATAGTGTGCATCGTCATCGACGGAAATCCCGTCAAGTCGCAAGTGCTTCTGTACCAGTGTCTGTTCACGTTGCACGAGACAGTCTCTCTTGTCGTCAGCAGGACAATGAACTTTTTGTAGATTTGGACATTCATGGCAACGTGATCCATTCCAGCTCGATACCGGAGCTTCAGTTTCATTGATCAATAAAGATACGTACAAACAACTGGGCACACCTCCGTTGCGTGCCGCAAATGTTAAGCTAACTACATATTCAGGTCACACGATCCCTGTGTTAGGACAGTGCAGCCTTCTTGCAACATACAAGGGACAAACAAAACTTGTGTCATTTTACGTACTTCGTTCTTCTTCTGCAATGAACTTGTTTGGTTTAGATTTATTTCAGTTGTTTAACTTGTCTATTGTCAATCAGGTCCTATCAGTGAACCAGACTGTGCCTTCAGACAGTGTTTCTCGTGTCTGTGCAGAATTTGCAGACATTTTTGCACCGGGCCTTGGTTTCGCTAAGAACTATACAGCACATTTGGAACTGAAAGTCAACGCGCAACCGAAATTTTTCCGAGCGCGCAATGTTCCCCACGCATTGCGTGATGAGGTCGCAAGAACGTTACACGATTTGGAATCACAAGGTGTAATTGAACGTGTGCAGGCTTCTCTCTGGGCCTTACCCTTAGTAATTTTGCCAAAACCTTCCGGAAAATTGAGACTTTGTGTGGACTTCAAAGCTACAGTGAATCCACAACTAGTGATTGCAACTTTTCCTTTACCCCGCCTGGAAGATCTTTTTGACAAACTATGCCCGGGTAAATATTTTTCGAAGTTGGACCTCACAGATGCGTACTTGCAAATACCAGTGGACGACGAATCCCAGCGCGTCTTGGTGGTTACCACGCATCTGGGTTTGTATCGATTCAAACGACTGCCATTCGGGTGTGCATCCGCCCCTGCATTGTTTCAGCAATATCTGCAAACTGTTTGTGCCTCGGTCCCTACTGCAGCAAACTATCTGGACGATATTGTGATATCCGGAAAGACGGAAGAAGAACATTTAGCCAATCCTCGAACATTATTTCAGGTCTTGCGACAAAATGGTCTTTGCTTGCGGAAGGACAAATGTGTGTTTTTTGCTCGTGACTTACCATATCTGGGCCACGTACTCAATGCCCAGGGCATACATCCCAGTCCAGAGCACCTCCGTGCCATACAAGACTTGCCTTCGCCACAGAATTTGAAGCAGCTGCAGAGTGTGCTGGGAATAATTAATTATTACAACAAATATGTTCCCCATGTCTCTTCTATTTCAGCTCCGCTTCATCGCTTGCGCCGTAAAGGTGTTCCGTTCGTCTGGACGATGGAATGCGAACGCGCTTTTCGCCAGTTGAAATCGGCGTTGCTTTCAAATACTTGCCTTACGCCATTCGATCCCCAGAAACCCCTTTTGTTAATGGTAAATGCATCGGATTTCGGGATCGGTGCTGTGCTTGCGCACAAAGATGGATCGCATGATCGCCCTATTGCCTTTGCGTCCAAATTGCTCTCGTCTGCGCAAAGAAATTATTCACAGATCGAGAAAGAAGCTTTGGCTCTCGTATTTGGTGTTACAAAGTTTCATGATTTCATGTATGGTCGTCACTTCACCGTCATCACGGACCACAAACCTTTGACATCGCTTTTTCATCCGAACAAGCCTGTACCCCCACGTACAGCGCAGAAATTCATTCGCTGGTCTATTTTCGTCTCGCAGTACCGCTACGATATCTTGTATTGGTCCACTGCTAAGCACGAAAACGCCGATGCGTTGTCCTGTTTGCCTGTTGCTGAGGATAGAGCATTCGATTCTTCCGAACTTGCTTGCATGTTCATTGATTCGGAAACCGATGACGTGGTCGAATCGTTTCCGATTGATTTTCGTCGTGTAGCTACAGCCACAGCTGCTGACCCTGTCCTTGCTACAGTTTTGCGTTTTGTTGCTACGCAATGGCCCTTGTCAAAGTCACGGATCGAGGATCCGTTGGTTCGCCGATTTTTTGCTCACAAGGAGAGACTTTGTTCGACGTGGTGTTTTGCTGTTGCGTTCTGATGATGATCAGTCCAGGGTCGGGGTCCCACGTTCATTACAGTCCTCTGTCTTACGGCTTCTCCACCAAGGTCATTGGGGTATAGTGCGAACGAAACAACTTGCTCGTCAGCACTGTACTTGGTTCGGAATCGATGATGCGATTACGAAAATGTGCTCTTCTTGCATGGCATGTGCCGAACAACAATCCGCACCACCGCGGAAATTCTTTGCATGGCCGAAAGCCACTTCTCCTTGGCAACGATTACACATCGATTTTGCTGGTCCATTCTGGAATGGTCGATTCTTTCAGTAACTTTCCTTTTGTTGTCCGGATGGCTTCCACGACGTCATCTGCTACCGTCCAAGTGTTATCTGCTATCTTTTGTATTGGTTCAAATGGCTCTGAGCACTATGGGACTTAACTGCTGTGGTCATCAGTCCCCTAGAACTTAGAACTACTTAAACCTAACTAACCTAAGGACATCACACACAGCCATGCCCGAGGCAGGATTCGAACCTGTGACCGTAGCAGTCGCGCAGTTCCGGACTCAGCGCCTTAACCGCAAGACCACCGCGGCCGGCTACCTTTTGTATTGAAGGTCTTCCACAGACTATTGTTTCCGACAATGGCCCACAATTCATGTCCGCAGAATTTCAGTCATTCTGCAAGGCCAATGGTATTCAACATCTGACGTCCGCGCCGTTTTCGCCACAGTCAAATGGTGCCGCTGAACGATTGGTCCAGACTTCCAAGTCACAGATGTTGAAGCTGAAAGAGTCGCATTCTCGAGAGGACGCGTTATTGCTCTTTTTGTCTTCGTATCGCTCTCAGCCCCGAGATGGTCGCTCGCCGGCTGAGTTGCTCCACGGTCGTCCTCATCGAACCTTGATGTCTTTGCTGCATCCGCCGCATCAGGTTCCTGTGCAGCGGCAGACACCTGCTTTTGCTCCAGGCGACGTTGTATACTATCGCAACTATCGAGGTTCACGGCGTTGGCTTGCAGGGCGCATTCTTCGCTGCCTCGGCCGCGCGATGTATTTGGTTTTGGGGGCCTCTGGTGAGGTGCGTCGGCATCTCAATCAGCTGCGCCTCTGTCGTCGCACGGGTTCTGCCGCTCCCCGTCTGCTTTCAGCGACGGTGCCGTCCGGTCAGCGCCCTGGGGACCCATCTACTGGCTCGCCTCATCCCCAGGTGTTACCGACACTGCCTTCCATTTTGCCCCATGGCGCCGCGCCGCTGCCGCCGCCGCCTGTTCTCCCACCGGCGACGCCCGCAGTGGACGCTTCGCTGCAGCCGGGCGCCTCCCTGGGTCACGCGCCGCCGATCGCTTCCCGTGACCAGCTGTCCTCCGACATGGAACTCTTGCCCGCTCTGGACCAGATGGCGTCTTCACCCGTCGGGTACCCCGACGCGATGGAGGTCGACCCTTCGGCCGCTCCTGTCTCTCTACGGGCGCATACACCGCATGTTGGCGTGCACCCTGGACTAGGTTTTCAGGGGTTTCCTAGCTCCCCTCGGACCGAATGGCCGGGTGCGGGTGGCACAGCCTCGCCTGTTGTTGGGCTCCCCACCTCGTCGCATACGTCAACATGGAGTCCTCCCCATGGCGGGCGGAAGCCTTATAACACAACCGTTCGCCGATTTGCGGGGGAGGAATGTGGTGTCACCGCCAGACACCACACTTGCTAGGTGGTAGCCTTTAAATCGACCGCGGTCCGTTAGTATACGTCGGACCCGCGTGTCGCCACTGTCAGTGATTGCAGACCGAGCGCCACCACACGGCAGGTCTAGAGAGACTTACTAGCACTCGTCCCAGTTGTACAGCCGACTTTGCTAGGAAAGGTTCACTGACAAATACGCTCTCATTGGCCGAGACGATAGTTAGCATAGCCTTCAGCTACGTCATTTGCTACGACCTAGCAAGGCGCCATTATCAATACATGTTGAACTTGTGATGCCTGTACCATCAGACCGATGTACACCAATTGTGGATTAAACTTAAGTATTCCAAAAACTACGTTCTTTTCTTTATAGGATAATTACTTTACCTGTTCCAGACCTCACGCCAGACTGCGTGAGCTTAAAAGCGTGCATTTCGGCCTCCTCTAGCAACACGGTGTTGGCTCTTCTGCCAACACTTCATTTTTATTCTCGTCTACTGTCCGGTCCCGGTAGCTGAGTGGTCAGTGCGACAGAATGTCAATCCGATGGGCCCTGGTTCGATTCTTGGCTGGGTCAGAGATTTTCTCCGATCAGGGACTGGGTGTTGTGTTGTCCTAATCATCATCATTTCATCCAGATCGACGCGCAGGTTACCGAAGTGGCATCAAATCGAAAGACTTGCACCCGGAGAACGGTCTACCCGACGGGAGGCCCTAGTCACACGACATTTACATTCTCGTCTACTTACATTTATTCAGGAACATTCAGAAACGAGGATGTACATTGCCAACCCGAAAGACGGACATGGTGATGAAGAAGACGTCTCGTCCTGGGATGCAAAGAAGAAAGATACCGTCGCACTACCCAAGTTCGTTCGAGACGACACTTCAGAAATGCTGAAGAATATTGTCGACGGTTATGGATCTGCGACAGACAGTGACTGCTCAGGATGCGGAACAGACAAATGATCGGTAGTAGCCACGCGTAGACTGTTGCAGATCATTGTTGAGGACGGTGTTGTTTCCCATGTATGCCTGAAATTCAATAAAGTTATTTCTCTCATTTTGGGTATGTTTTTCCAAGGTTAAAGAGGATAATTATGTGCTATGTTCGTTGGGATATATGTCTTGAAGAATACTTCTACAGTGTACTGTTGCTTTGAAAGCTAATTATGTTTGCCGAATAAAAATATATTTTGTTGCTTTACGGCATGAGTAAGCAACTTTTAGATTTAACGACTGTTTAATAGTCAAATATGGAAAATGGTTTTTTTTTCGTGTTATGCAGTGATTTACGGAAAAACAACTTAGGTTTGGTGATATGTCATCAGTTTAAATCAGCATGTAAGTCATACATATTACACTATCGTGTCATTTATTCTGAAACAACAATACGTCGTTTCCATTTGACTGAAATTTCGTCTATGTACGAGGGTTTGAAATGAATGAAAACACAACGTGAAATATTTGATGCTCTGTATCTCGATTTCCACATACTGCATTTCAGTCGTTGGTCCAGAGAACGCCTCAGTTGTGGTCTGCTACACAAGCAATACACTGTCCTGTCACAGTAATGTGACCGCCTGTCGAAAGCCTGAATAACAACCTTTTGCAGCGCGTGCTGTGACGTGCAGGAAGAGTGTCAGTGAGGTTCTGGTTGGTACCGACATGGATGTGGATCTATGCCGACTCCATCGCCGGACCAACTGCGCTAGGTTTGTTCTGGAATGCACCAGCAGGGATGTGGAGCCATGACGATTCCACTGCCATGGCCAACAACGCCAGGTTTCTGGTTGAGGATCCAGGGCGCCAACAGCTCGATAGTCATGGTCCCACAGACCGCACCCTTTCATAAAGGAAATATCTTGAAAATACTGCAGCCAAGATAAAAACTCCTGATAATATCATGCAGAAATTGTGTCTAATGACATGGGGAGCTTCAGCGGATACCTTGTGCACATCATCCACTGGGCTGGTCTTCTTACCAGCCAAGCATTGTGCCCGGGTGTGGCTATACAGTTGCCGTACCTACTTGATCGACGTCCAGTTGAACCACACTATGCGGTTAATAACTGAGGTAATCCAGCCAACACCGATTTATTGGCTTCCTCTGCTGAGCAACATTTATCCACCCGCAATCCGTAGAGGTGAGGCCTTGCTTAGGGAATACTGCAAGCTACAGGAGAACCTGGAATTATCCATACAGAAAGACTTACCAAGTCTACGAGAAAATAGACTCCGTTCAATAAATCGACCAATACGGCAAACAAAACAGCTAGATGCCAGTAATACCGGGGTGAGAGACCTGTGGGACCAGAGCTGTCAGCTTATTGAAAATCCTGAACGGCGTGAGTAGTTCTGAAAGCCTAACTGTGATACTACTGGCAAACTATGGGTATAATTGTACAGAGGTCGCACTGGACATGGAAAATGTGCAGACTTTCTTTACAAGTGGAGTGCTACAGCGTCTCCGGTTTGTAACTGTGGGGTTCCGAATCAGACAATAAAGCACATTAAAGATGAATACCCCTTGACCCGCCAGGTGAGCCGAGAGCGCTAATGCGCTGCTTCCTGGATTCGGGTAGGCACGCTGGCCCCAGATCGAATGCGCCCGGCGGTTTAACGACGGAGGCCGGTGTTCCGGCCAGGCTGGATGTGGTTTTTAGGCGGTTTTCCACATCGCACTAGGTGAATACTGGGCTGGTTCCCACATCCCATCTCAGTTTCATGGCTCGCAGACATCTGAATACATTCACACTATTCCAGCCACCCCTTCAATTAACCTTGCCAAATCCGATTAACCATGCCGACCCTGTGTCCTTGCGGGAAAAGGCACAAGCAAAAGAAAGAGAGAAAGAAGGAGATAAATACCCCTTGCGTTGGAGCCACCTCATGAAGGCTGATGATACGGCTCTTATATGGAATAGAACCTAAATATTGACATTTTGATCGTTTTTTTTAGTTTTGTATTTTCATATTCCTGTTATATATAGTATTATTAATGTTAAATACCTGTAATTTTAAACTGCATGTGAGCCATTCGAATAAATAATAATAAATAAATTTTCCAATCAGCATCACCCACATCTGTGCGACCTTGGTCAAGTTGTTGGCACCACAGCAGGACACGACAATGCATGTGGCCCATATATCACCAGAATTACACGGTGAATCTGTCCCGTGTACTTCTTCTTTGGAACACGTTCCCAGTAGTGGCGCCATTTCACTCCCGGTTTGTGGTGCTTCAGTTATCCGTACTACAGCAGAATTGTGTCTATCGGAAACTCAGAACATGTACTTTCGTCTGACAAGGCGCCACTCTTGTTGTGCATGGCTTTAGCCTGGAATGAAATGTGCAGCTTACTTTTTCAAGTATCCACTCAGTTTCCCAGAATGTATATATTACAGGAAAGTTCATTTCACGAAAAAAATGCTTCAGATGTACGTATGCCCTATTCCAAGTGGTTTTCGAGATAGAACACATTTAATTTACCTTTGTTTTTGTGCTAGTGGCGCGCATGTACGTGTTTTATCCAACCATCCTCTTTGGCTTTTATTACAGCCCAACCTATCTCATTTCTTTCAGCCTCTTTGCCCGGGATGTCTTTCTGCTATTAAAGTAGCCCATTGAAAGTGCAGTTGTCCATGGTGTGTTGTGAGTGAAGTAGTACGAGGTACTGACAGTGTATCTGAGAGAAGCATCGATTAACTTCATATAGTCGAGACTTGGCCCCATCTCATTTTCATCTGTTTCCAGAACTCATACACCATCTACAGTGATGGTATCAATAAACTGGCCTCTCGTTGGGGGGGGGGGGGAGGGGGGGGACGCGTTCGTCACAAGAGTGACCGTACATATGCTTGTAACTACCCTGTTTATCGATTCTTGACAAACAGAGCTGTGGTGTAATACAAGCACTCATATTGCAAGTTTAGGCAGCTCTGACTCACCATTCGTTGGTCCTTTCGTCGTAACACTCGACGTGAAAGATGGTGGTGACGCCATTAAAACCGCCAATAGCAAACAGCATTTCGTCGATCACTTCGATGGCGAAGTTGCTGCGAGGGTTGTACATGTCCGGTATGGGCGTCCACTCGTTGGTTGCCGGGTTGTACTTCTCAGCGCTGCACATCCTTGAGATACCATTGAAACCACCTGTCAGAACAAGTTATTTGAATGATTAACACAGAGGAGATTCATTCAGTCTCTAATATGATATTTATTAAAAATATTTATTAAAATGTAGAATCAAATTTTGGCGTTTCACATAGGCCTTGTGCGAAAGTTTCATATTCTCTAGAGCAAACTATTAGTCCTACATAAAAAAAAAATTAACAGGACCATTTTGTAAGGAATTTAATGTAGTTAAATTTTGTGCTGCGTCACGATTTCGCTGGAGGTCACGGTTTTTCGAGGTAGTCAAGGAAAACGTACAAAAATGACCTTCAAATGGCTCTGAGCACTATGGGACTTAACATCTATGGTCATCAGTCCCCCAGAACTTAGAACTACTTAAAGCTAACTAACCTAAGGACATCACACAACACCCAGTCATCACGAGGCAGAGAAAATCCCTGACCCCGCCGGGAATCGAACCCGGGAACCCGGGCGTGGGAAGCGAGAACGCTACCGCACGACCATAAGCTGCGGACAAAAAGTGACCTTCAAGCGCACCTAACTCCAACACTCATCCTTCACTAATCAGGATTTCTAGTGCGTTGTTCGTGGCACTCCCTCATTCCACTGTACGAAAATTTCCGACTACACGAACTATTCCCAAGATTCGACCTTTTTTTAGTCTCTCCTGATTGGGCTATTACGCCACCAGTATAGTCGGCTGTTTCGTTGATTTAAACGTGTTCGAGAGGAGAATGAAAGAAAAACGACTTTTGTGAACGTTACGCCAAAACTAATCACGTTGACAGTTGGATCAAAACTTAACTCTTACAAGCACAGTAGTTTCGAAGTCAGAAGTACAGATGAATACAACGATGTAATCGTTAATTGTGTACTATTAAAATTCACACTATTGTCTGGTAACATCTACACCAACGTCTGTTTTACAATTTGTAATTGCTCGACTAAGCCGATGGCGTAATAAGGTGAATCAATAAAGACCAATAATGGTTGAATGTGGGAAATAATTCATGCAGTCGCAAATTTTTGTACAGTAGTAGGAGGAAGTGCCATGAACAACATATTAGCAATCCTAATCGGAGGGGGCTGAGTGTGGGAGTGGGGGCGCCTTTGAAGGTCGCTTTTGTGTTGTTTTTTTTTTTTTTTAATAACTCGAAAACTACGGTCTCTAGCAAAAACGTACCCCAGTGCAAAATTTAACTAGAACGGGTTTCTTCCATACGGGGCCTCTGGTACAGCAAGCGGCTATGAATTTCTTGAAATAAGACAGTCTTGGTTGAAAATTTTTTATCTGTTTATTGCCAATAAATAAATACATAAAAAATTTGCAACCAAGACTGAATTATTTGAAAAAAATTTAACTACATTAAATTTCTCATATAAAGGTCCTGTTCCTTTTTCTGTAGGACTAATAGTTTGCGCGTAGCGAGCGGGAGAATATGAAAAACTCGCACTTGGATCCTGAAGGCTAGTTATAACATTGCGGGTTGCATAAAACGACAGCGGTAGGTTCAGCTGAATTACCCTGTATGATTGTAGGATCTGCCTTTATACATGGCTTCTTATTTATCTGTCGTTGTCTGTACTCGGGAGTGATAGAAATTTTATAAAATTATAATAATTAGGAAAAAAAAATATTACTCAGGAAGGCGGGGATATGATAGTAAAAGCCACACGGAGGCAGGAGATCTCTAGCGACAAACTACACCAACCAACTGACGGAAGCAGCGGTGTCACGAATAATGGGTCACTGTTTTGCGCAGAGTCCTAATGATGCTCAAAACAGAAGGACAAACGCCGTCTAAACAATTTTTTTTGTTTTATTGGATAACCAGTTTCTGCTTGTTTTTACGTCGTTCTCAGAGCCATCAGTTACGAATTGCAGCAGAGAGCAGATCATCACTTGGCTAAGACACAGTTTGTAGCAGTGGGGGACGAAATGATAGGAAACGTAGCGCTTTATAGATCACAGACGTAGCCTTAAACTGGGGCGACAGTTTCAACGGTAAGTGTTTTACTGCGCACGGTCCTTTGACTTAACGTGAACTTCAGACCGTGCTGCAGCTTGGCATTTTTCATACTCACAAAGCACTGCCGGAGGTGAAAGACTCTGTAAGTAACAGAAAAAATCCTGGGAGAAACTGGAGATAGAATCCTGACCCATTAGAGTAGCACTTATCCACTTATTCACTTAGCAACCGAGCTGCGAACACCTACGGACATAGGATGATGGAAACCACAATAGGCTCAAATGACTCTGAGCACTATGCGACTTAGCCTCGTGATGACTGGGTGTTGTGTGATGTCCTTAGGTTAGTTAGGTTTAAGTAGTTCTAAATTCTAAGGAGGAGGAGGAGATTAGTGTTTAACGTCCCGTCGACAACGAGGTCATTAGAGACGGAGCGCAAGCTCGGGTGAGGGAAGGATGGGGAAGGAAATCGGCCGTGCCCTTTCAAAGGAACCATCCCGGCATTTGCCTGAAGCGATTTAGGGAAATCACGGAAAACCTAAATCAGGATGGCCGGAGATGGGATTGAACCGTCGTCCTCCCGAATGCGAGTCCAGTGTAAATTCTAAGGGACTGATGACCATAGATGTTAAGTCCCATAGTGCTCAGATCCATTTGAACCATTTTTGAACTATGTGACTTAACTTCTGAGGTCATCAGTCGCCTGGAACTTAGAACTAGTTAAACCTAACTAACCTGAGGACATCACACACATCCATGCCCGAGGCAGGATTCGAACCTGCTAGCGTAGCGATCGCCCGGTTCCAGACTGTAGCGCCTAGAACCGGAAACTACAATAGGCAGATCAGTTGAAGAGCAATGGATATTTTTGGAAAGGAAAATCGTAGAAGTTTCCCAGGTAATTGTACGTACAAGGAAAATAAATGCGAGGAAACCTTCAGGTAACGATGTTCAAGTAATTCAAGTGATCGATAAAAAATTCTGGGAAATGACATAAATCCAGCAATAAAAGTAAGTTAGAGACATAACCATTAGGTAGTGCGAGGAAGCTAAAACGAACGTGCTGAAGGAAAAACGTGAGCAAATCGAAAAATAAACGGTCGTCGGAAGGGCACATTCAGTACAGAGGAAAACTGAAACAGCCATCGGTGAAATTGAAAGCAAATTTGTTAATATTAAGAGTTCAAAATAAACGCAGACGTGATAATGGATAGGTATACTAAAGACCTCTACGAGGATAAGGAACTGTCCGGTAACGCGATATAAGAGGCTATGGGTGCGGATTTGGAATACAGAAAATCTTGCGCTAAATGCAGATTTTGACACGACTTTGGAAGACTTGCTATCAAATAAGGCAAAAAGAATGGATAACATTCCGACAGAATTTCTTCAAGTGTGTGAACCAAAGGGCTATTCAAGTTGTTGCTTAGAGTCTATGAGTCTGGAGAAATATAATCAGAATTTTTGAAACAGTATCACCCTCACGGTATAGAAAGGGCATAAATGTAAGAGAACTACTACCCAGCCAACTTAACAGCTCTTGCATCCTAGTTGCTGAAAAGGGTAATTTAATTGTTTTATTTAACCTGGTAAAATTAGGGTCATTAGGCCCTCTCTCACATATAACCAAACAGTCTGTATAGTTTATGTTATATTCATTACGAGACGCATGTAATGAGTTACATCTAATACAGAACACAATGTTCAGAAGTCATTATTGCATAAACAGCCCAGAAAAAACAAAGAATGGAAAGAACGTATAAAACTGAGCATCTGACTGATGATCACTTTAGCGTTAGGAAAGCTAAGGCATGAGGCAGACTGGTGGGACGTTTCCATAGCTAACGGCGTCAAGATTTAAGAAAATCAAGACACTTTCATAGGAATTGTCAACTAGGAGAAGCTATCGACAAAACATAAACTGGTGCAAGATATTAAAAAAAAAAAAGCTAGATGTAAGTTATGGGAATAGGCGGACAGTATACAATATTTACAAGACCCAAAAGATAATAATAATAAACCAAGTACATGAGACAAGGGCTCAGATTAAAAAAGGCGTGAGGCAAGGATACAGTATTTCTTCTCTACGGATTAATTTATACATGGAGATGCCAAAAATAAAAGAAAGGTTTACTATTGGAATTAAAATTAAAGGTAGAAAGAAATCAATTATAAGATTCGCTGACGTTATTGTTGCCCTTAGTGAAGGTGCGGATGAATTACAGGACTCGTCGCGTGGAACAAACTGCATATTTTGCACGGAATATGGATGTAGATCATAGCAAAGGGAAACGAAATTAATGGGGAATAGCAGAAATGACAATAGCGATAAAGTTAACATCAAAAATGGAGACTATGAAGTAGAAGTGAAGGAATTGTTCTATCTTGAAAGAAAAATGACACACAACGTATTAAGAGGCTATGAGAAACAGACTGGCATAGGCAAAAGGGCAGTCCTCGCTAAAATACGCATATCAAACCTAGGTCTCAATTTCTGATAAGGTATGCGTGAAACACGCACATTTCATGGAAGTGAATCATGGAGTGTGAAAAGTTTGAGAAGAAGAAAATCGAAGCATTTCAATTTTTTTGTCCTACCGTTCTCAGTTACGTGTAATATTATGTTGATAACTGTCGTTTTGGAACCATCTAATTACAACTGAATGAGTTTAATTTTTCGCGTCATACGCGATTCGACTTTATTATTTGAAAGACATATTGAGTAGCCTGTCATACATAAATATTTGTGATTTACTATTCCGTTTTACATATTGGACATTTTAAATCAAGGTTATAAACAGTCATTCTGATTTCTGTGTAGTAATAACGGTGTAAATTTCTAGTTACAAATTTCAAAGACACTGCTGTACACGATTTTTTGCTCATGTTTTAGGGCTGTTCTTCTTATGGTTATTGCCATTCGAAAATTCATTTGCAAAGCGTTAGTGAGCACTCATTTATTTCATGTTATATTTTCGATACCATAATAAAACATATACCAACTCATGTAGACACACACACGCACACACTCATACACACACACACACACACACACACACACACACACACACACACAGAGAGAGAGAGAGAGAGAGAGAGAGAGAGAGAGAGAGAGAGAATGAGAGAGAGAGATTGAGAGAGAGAGAGCATCATCACATGAGAAATTTGAACTACTATTGCGACACAGAAAATCAGTAATTGCCACAACTGTCTATAACGTCAGTGTAAAACGTCCAATGTGTAAAACTAAATAGTATAAACACTGAATATCACTTTCAAGTGGTTCAAATGGCTCTGAGCACTATGCGACTTAACTTCTGAGGTCATAAGTCGGCTAGAACTTAGAACTAATTAAACCTAACTAACCTGAGGACATCACACACATCCATGCCCGAGGCGGCATTCGAACCTGCGACCGCAGCGGTCGCTCGGTTCCAGACTGTAGCGCCTAGAACCGCACGGCCACTCCGGCCGGCAATATGATTTTCAAATAAAAGCGAAGTGAGTGTGGCACGAAAAATTCATTTCATTCATTTGTAATTAGATGGATCCAAAGTGATAATTATCAGCCTAACATTTCATATGTGTTGTTACAGAAGGAAGCTGAAAATTAAGGTGACTGATTTGATAAGAAATGAAGAGATTCTGCACAGTATCGCCGAGGGACGGAACATATGGAAAACACTGACTAGAAACGGGGAAGGAGAGTAGAACTTGTGTTAAGACATCAAGCAATAACCTCCGTGGTGCTAGAAGGAGATGTGCAAGGTGAAAAATGTAGGGGAAGACAGAGATTGGAGTGTATATAATAAATGATTGAGTACATTTGTTGTAAATGCTTCTCGGAGTTGTTGAGTTTGGCTCAGGAGAGGAAGTCTTGGGGAGGCCGCATCAAACCAGTCAGAAGGCCTATGGCCCGACCCTCATTCCACTACCCCTACCAAGCCCGCCCGGCTCGCTGTGCGGTCTAACACGCTGCTTCCCGAGCGGTAAGGCGCGCCGGTCCCCGGCACGAATCCGTCCTGCCGGTGTGCCGGCCAGCCTGTGGATGGTTTCTAAGGCGGTTTTCCATCTGCCTCGGCGAATGCGGGCTGGTTCCCCTTATTCCGCCTCAGTTGAACTATGTCAGCAATTGTTGAACAAACACTGTCTCCACGTACGCGTACACCATAATTACTCTACCACGCAAACATCTGGGGTTGCACTCGTCTGGTATGAGACGTTCCGAGGGGGGTCCGTTGGGGTCCGAACCGCACAATAACCCTGGGTTGAGTGTGGGGCGGCGGTGGGGTGGGTGGGCTGCTGTGGCCCGTTGTGGGGCTGTGAACCAGTGAGGGCGACGGCAGGACGAAGCCTCTCCGTTGTTTCTAGGTCCCCGGTTTACTACACAGTACAGCCACACTCCTACCAAAAAAACTGGGTGTGTACGATAGGCCGTGATACAGTATTTCCTGAGAATCCGCCACAGCGCCGCTGTGCCGTGAGCCAGTAGGCTGTACGCTTCCCTTACTCACCGACGACGTAGATGCAGCCGTGGTAGGCGACGCAGGAGACGCCGCTGCGGCGCGAACGCATGGGCCGGATCAGCGTCCACTGGTTCACCGACGGGTCGTACACCTCGGCCGTGTTCATGCACTCCTGTCCGTTGAAGCCGCCCGTGATGTAGATGCGTCCTGCACAAACACCACACTCGCCGACTGCGTTAAGGCCTCACGCGACACGCAAAGGGCTCAAGTTTCTAAGTTGAGCTGAAGTTGGGGGTGGGCAGATCAATTTTCAAGTCGTGGTGTTATCTGACAAGAAATCCGTTGCGTGCGAGGTCTCAAGATCAGTATTTAGTAAGGCTTATTTGAAAGTGTAGCCTTAACAATTAGCTGCTAATGACTCACCATGAGCATCAGGAAGGCGACAGAAAATGGCTGTTCGGGTGATGCAGAGGTCATCCCAATGTACGTATTACACTTCACAAAATGGACATCGACGACATTCAAGAAATGTTCAAAACAAACCGTTAGCTTGCACCATGAACTGATGATGATGATGATGTGTTTGGTTTGTGGGGCGCTCAACGGCGCGGTCATCAGCGCCCGTACAAAGTCCCAGTTTTTTCACAATCCAATCTGGCCAACAGTCACGAATGATGATGATGATGAAGATCATGAAATGATGAGGACAACACAAACACCCAGTCCCGGGACAGAGAAAATCTCCAACCCGGCCGCGAATCGAACCCGAGACTCCGCGATCCAGAGGCAGCAAGGCTAGCTGCCAGACCACGAGCTGCGGACGCACCATGAACTCCGAATGAAAAATGGCACGCCGCAGTGATCGCAAAGTTCGCATCATCAAGATCGGAGGCGAGCTCCTTGGGAGCTACAAACCGCAGGAGGTTCAGTTAGGTATCCTCTCTTAAGGAATGCATATAGAATCATACTGGTGTAACAGAGTGATGAGAACTGTTGGAATTTGATGGCACGCAACCGAATACTAAAGTCTGTCGTGGAACTTATCGTGAAACTGTCTGTCCTTTAAGATGTAGCTGCAGATACTGCGATAATATGTTTTATAGGCACGAAAAAACAAAACAAAGAAATCCAGAGGCTGAATTTGTCTAATGCTATGACCTGCAACGTCACACAGTTTTCAGGAGCGATAGTTTGCGCTAAAGGACTAAGATTTTTATACTTAGAAGAGGAATCAGGCAAAAGCAAGTTGTTATGACCAGCTACTGGACAAAAGCAGTGCTCATACCATAGTTGTAGTTCTCTTACGCCGATTTTCCCAGTTTTGCTTGCTGTGACGTAAATATTCCCTACCGCCCTTACAAAACCACGCACACAAGAATGAATCGTAGGGGGCAGAGCACCTCCAACTTCTCGCAGCACAATAAATAACTTTCCAACCAATTTACCATCCAGATTAACAGTCGGCAGAATTGTGTGTTAATGTGTTAAAGCACTGATTTTAGTTGATCTTGATATACCTTTCTTGGTACCTCTAATTTCCAGGGTTCCTTTCACATGCGTTTACTCTTCAAATCCCGATTGGTAGGAGTTGAAAACACATTCCTTACTAACTGATGGGATAAGTTTATCTCATCTACAAACTTTCGGGCCGATTCCACAGTTTACACTGTATCGTCAAGTCGACGCTTTGTTTCAAATTTCGTTTCTTACGCCTTCCAATTTTATAGTACTGTTTGAAGTTATGCAGCCATCTAATGCTTCTCTTGAAACCACTGTAATCTATTTTACGTACAATATGACTTGCACAACGTACTAAGTCACTGCCAGTATACTGTATCGAGCACCCATGAAACGTACAAACACCAGTTTTTCTTATGCGCTACACGGTCACAGTGCAGCGAACTTATTAGGAATATGTTTATAATTTTTTTTACCATTCTGCAGATGATATTCCATGTACATAATTATGATTAGTACCCGCTCCTTGGACAACGATTGTCATTTACTACGTTTCACAGGGGACGGGACTCGTGGCTCCCTGTCTGACAAGGATCATGAACTACATGGTTCGACACCTGTTTCAATACCACTTTCACGTCTTAAACATGCATCGACAGCATTGTACTCCCCATTTCCATTGTCCGCACTGTCGAGCATATACGACACCACACATTCCACTGATTCATCTTGCAGAAACGCTGGTATTTCATCTGAAACTTCTTTCTCACTCTGCGAAATTCATTGGGTTTATTTCTGACGAAACGTCAATTTCGGCAGATATAATGTAACATTTTATGTTTCCCATCTGCAGCCAATATTGTGATTGTACGGTAGGTAACATGTACGAACTCGTACTCAAGGCATTCGCTGTAAGTGAAAAAAAATAAACTGAAGTATTTGGACCCAGGTCTGCTTGTCCTCTTGATCAAAACAGGTCTCCATTCGAGGATTCCACCAATGTCCAAAAAAGTGTGTACAACTGGAACCCAAATCAGCGTACGATTTCGTTGCCAGCATGCTCGTCGCATACTTATTCTAACAGTTCACCTCCCCGCGTGTAGGTTGTATAAAAGTCAGTGTGCGAGGGTGACCCATAATTAATAGCGAAAACTGACACGGATGAACGTATTCGATATACGAAACAAAAACGCTCCATTAAACACGGGTCCGCAAATCACCTGCTTGTGAGACAACTAGATATGTGTGGTTACGAGCCGCAACTTACTTAAGTATGAAATATTTGTACAAAGAAGTACAAACGCATTTGAAATGTAAGTTTTTGGATTAAGGCTCCATCTAATCTCGGTCAAATTTCATCCATGACCGATGGTTGGGGAACGTGTTAAGATGCATTTTCCCTTGCAATGTTTGTTTTTGCTATGCTTCCGAAAGTTGTCATTTATTACCGAAACAATCACAGTGTATTACATGTTACCGGTGTGGTAATATCGTTGTATTTTTGTCAAGGAATTTTTTACTAAAGAAAAACATAGATGCCTTAGGGATAATGATATCCTCTGTAAGGATGTATCACCCAAGCCCATGATATATGCTTGATTGCTAACCGCCCACACATGACTATTTACGTTCTGAAATTGTTGCAAAAATATGTAACAAACATCGCTCGACGCGTATATTGCATCCAGTATTTGCATTTGAAACTTCTCAGTCTAGGATAGAAACAGCTTTAAAACGCTGAGGGTTAAAAAAGTCGAATTGACTGTTGCAATGAAAAATGGATGTTTTTTTAAGCTTTTATTATCCTATTGTATTTCGACGATATACTAGATGCAAGTAAATGAGTGAGAAAAGCATGTGCAGTCTTCAAGAATTTTCCATTCACTACGAAAAGAAATGAAACAATAATCAGATGTTTTGGCTTAGAGACATATCACCTTCACTTGAGAGTTTCAACAACCTACAGAAAAAAATGCATCGACATGTGTAGAATTTAACCTCACCTTGTTGCACGGCAACTTCGACCACGAATTTATTCGCGTTAAAATACTGCAGCTCTTTGTTACATGATATACTCACCGGCTAATTATAAATCTTAAGACAATTTACGTTGACGCATGAAGTGTTCTTTCTGCATCTGTCCCTCCGGCAAAAATCCCATGAAATTTTCCTCCCTCATGGGCTAGAAAGAAGCATCCGAAAGCACAAGACTGTCGCATCAGTTCAGTGGAAACTTCCAGAGTTACACTACTTGACAAAAAAAAAAAATTAAGTATGCCAGTGTAACTTGTAACTTCGTACACGTACACACCATCGGTGGGTATGTAGAGGATTAGTTGATGATGATGATGATGATGATGATGATGTTTCGTTTGTGGGGCGCTCAACTGCGCGGTCGTCAGCGCCCATACAAAGTCCCAATTCTTATTCAGTCCAGTTTTTACACAGACCAATCTAGGCACTGTCACTAACGATGATGATGAGGATGAAATGATGAGGACAGCACAAACACCCAGTTCTCGGGCAGAGAAAATCCTCCACCCGACCAGGAATCGAACGCGGGACCCCGTGATCCAGAAGCAGCAACGCTAGCCACTAGACTACGAGCTGCGGACTACAGGATTAGAATCACGATGCTTTGTGACAGCCAACGACCACCAGAGTGCGTTGGTGTTGTCAGTGATTAGCTCTCGCACAAGTCCTGGGATGGTATGTATGGGGCGTGAACAGCATCAGGCGTTGCGTGATCACTGTGAGGGACACCGAGAAGCCGCGTGCTCATTCTAGGTCTCCATTTGGCAGGATAGCTTGAATAGACCAATATCCACATTCGTGAGGCATTCGGGTGTGACACTGGACCGACGTTGGAGTGATGGGAACGAGAGGGCAAGCATACTCGTCGTCTGGGTTTCAATCGACTACGTGGTATTTTGCACCAAGAACAGCGTAACCCCTTCACATCTGACCTTGCCATCCGAGAACAAGTTACGGACGCCCAGCAACACTGTGGGTCACTCCGGACAATTGGTCAGATACACAAACCGAACTAGTGAATTATCGTCACATGCGTGTGCTGCCATTAACATCACAAAACAGACGGCTGCGTTTGGAGTGGTGCCCTGATGGGGAAGCAAGTAGTGCTGATGAATGGCGTCGCACTGTATTCAGCAATGGATCACACTTATGAAGTGCCGCTGATTACCGTCGATGGCGACTACGCCGGCGATCTGCAGAGAGCTCCTATCCTTCCACTGTTTTTAGGTGTGATGTTATTCCTGGCGTCATAGTGTGAGAAGCCATCTTGGATGACTTAAGGTCACGGATGGCAGCGATCGACGAAACCCTAAATTGTACAGTGGTACGTCACGGACATCCTGCGTCCTCATGAACTGCCTCTCAGGCGAAGGTATAGTGATGTCAGTTTTCGATTGGACAATGCTAGTCCATACGGTGTACGTCTCTCTATGAACTGACTGAGTGATGTCGGGTTACTGCCGTGGCCAGCAACATCCCAAGATCTGTTCCCGATAGGGCATGTATGGGACCATCTCGGACGGCAACTCCGTCATATTGTCAGTATTCAATATATCAAGGACCAATTACAACAGTTGTGGTGCAGGTTGTATCTGGAGATGATACAGCAGCTATATGACTCCGTCTGAAACTGAATCAGCGCGTGAATTTGGGCCAGTGGGGGTGCAACGTCATACTGAGGCGTGGTCTCATACTTCCAAGTTGATCGTATAAATGACTCGCTTTTGTAATCGCTGACGCAATACCATACACCCTCTCAACCCGTGAAGTTTCATTTCGTCTCCTCTCCCACTTTTGGGTGCTTCCTGTTTTTGTCAGGCAATATTTACAACACGTCTTGTACTACATACGTATGAAGAGGGTCTACATGACGAGAAGAGTCACGTGACAGGACTTCGGCCAATCACGGACTGCAGACGAAGGCAAGTGAAGAGGAAAAAGATGGCCCTACTTTCCCCGTATAGAAGTGTCATCGTTACACTGGGCCACGCAACTGGGTGCTCTGCTAACATCTGAAGAACAATGTGATTGGCCGTAGAGCGGAGTTCAGACAGGCTTCCGCAGTGAAACACCCAGCAGCCACCAGAATCGCCTTCGCCGTGATTCTCGCACAGTATTCCGATGGACGTCACCACTGCCGCCTCGTTCTGTGGCTCCTCCACGGATTCCGACCGGTGGCTAATTTTGGAAATGTCTGGACTTGTCAAAAATAGTCTGCTTGATAGACTGTAAATTTTCGCCGATTTTGAAAGTGTTACTGTGATCTGACAAGGGACAGTAATGGGTCCGGAACGGCATGAAGAATATTTCTTGTCCGGCATTAAAATTTTAGAATTATTTTGTGGTGTTTACCTGAGGGAAAGCTCCTTTTTTATTTTCGTGTACGTTGAGTTTATAAATAAACTAAACCTATCCATTTGTGTGTTGATTACTTGCTGTGGAACTCGGGAAGAACTTAAAAAATACTATCCGAAGACACATTAAGATATAGCACCGCAGCATGCGGCGGTCGTTCATGTGTCAGGAGCATATGCAGAAGCTACAACAAAAACTCAAGGAAAGCGAAATGTTTGCAACATTCTGTGGGCAGCCTTATGTTTCCCTGCTGCCGTTACAAAATCACAAAATTCTGTTTATAAAACAATCCATACCTTCTTTTTCGGTAAGGCTACATTTATTAGTTATAGAAATAAAACTAATTGCGAAGATTAACTGACTGGAAAATGGCAGAATTGACTTCAGGGGTATGTTAGTGCGTAATTAGTACGCAAACGAGTGGTGTTGCTCCCGGATTCTCAAATTTCACAAATTTTAATCGTAGCTCTACCGAGGTTAAGCGCTATTCACGTGTCGTCCAAACTCTTTGGCCCCTGACAAGAAATGCACCATGGATAGGATTGTCGGAGGGATTGCTGACACGTATGAATTTTGGCACGTCGGTATTCGGCCTAGGGTGAAAGCATAATTACTGAGAGTAGTCGAGCTAAGGAACTGAAGCAATGGCTTTAGGATATTAGTGAATCAAGGTACAGTACTTCTGCGCCCGAACCTTGCTACAGGAAGTTTGATTGGAAAGACAGCATTTTATTTAGTAGAAGAAAATGAAACCTTTAGGTTTCGCAGATAAGTTAAAGACGCAGGAGGAGTTAAATGACATTAAATGAGATATAATACGTTTAACAGAAGAGCAGCGAAAAATCTAAGACCAGGTAGAATTAAAATTAGGGTACATGTTGTACTACACAGGAACAGATAAAGGAGGAAATTCACATGTATACTCTGCTGTAAATAACAAGACTGGAAACCATATTACAGTTTTTGAAGCTATCTCAGGTAGAACAGTAACATTTGTTTCAAAAACAAATTAAAGATCAGTCAATGGAAATCGCTTTATGCACCAATATGTTCACATTAAAGAAGAAGTTTTCACTGACCCACTAATGTCACACCAGAAATGACATAAGTCAAAAGATAAATTAATATGCCATATA
Source organism: Schistocerca serialis cubense (assembly GCF_023864345.2). Taxonomy (NCBI): domain Eukaryota; kingdom Metazoa; phylum Arthropoda; class Insecta; order Orthoptera; family Acrididae; genus Schistocerca; species Schistocerca serialis. The sequence goes on from NC_064639.1 coordinate 464,957,826, forward strand.
GAACAACACATGCGTCCCTTAGCATTAAACTAAGAATTAAATTTGCTATATTTTACCAAACAATAATGAAATTACGCAGGATCAGATGGATTTAAACCATTTTAGAATTTCAAGATGGAAAAAATAACAATGTAAAATATATACAGAGCTAGAAAGAAATTAAATCTCTTCCCAGTGAGATAATGTTTTGTTGACACCGAGATTCATGTGAAGAAATGACCATTACAATAAAATAAAAGAAATCGGAGCTCGCACTGGAAGGTTAAAGTGTTCGTTTTTCTCGCGTTCTGTTAGAAAGAGGAACGGTAGAGAAATTGTGTGAAAATGGTTCGATAAACCCTTTACTTGACACTTAAGTGTGAATTGCAGAGTTGTCATGTACATGTAATTCATCAGGAAGGAGATCCGAAAAGTAGACAGTAAGTTGTCTATGAGAATAGGGAGGTTTATGAGATTAGATGATGCAACAACATCAGCACCTTATAAAATGAGCATTACACATACATTAGACGAAAAAGGCAGTTAAATAAGAAACGTATTTAGGCAAACGGCGAAGAGGAGGTGGGTGTAAAGAAGACAAAAGAAAATATCACAAAGAGCAACGAAACTACCAAACAAAAGGAGAGAGTTTCAAGCAAACAATAGTAGGAGGATGGCGAAATATACTGACTAAAATAAAACCATCTGGAAAAATCTCCGAGAAGAAGTGATAGTAGATACGGGGAATATTTGACAAGAGAGATAATTCGAAACAGGGAGAATACGGAGGTAGCCCCGTAGGTTGATTTCGGCTTTTATTTCTATCTGGAGGAGCCTTGGTAGGCGCTGTGCTCTTCATAGCAGTATGGTAAACCACTTCTCAGGCGACGCCGTTACCGAATCATCTGCTGTGCAGTTGTGTTTGGGGAATGTATTAATCTGCATCTGCTCTAATTTTCTTGTTTCTTCGCGTTAACAATTTTTCTTCACAGCGTGACATTCCCTGAATACTAGTGTTTCATAAGATTCAATTTACTGTGTTACGCAACTATTTTTGTTGTTCTTAACCTTCAAGGACGATTTTTTCAACCAAACAGAACGGATAGCCCCAATAGGTAACAATGGTGTAATTGCAGTAGGCTACCTTCGATGGCCTGCATGTAGTTAAGCGCTTGTTGTCAATGGAATTATAACATGACTTATTTTAAGTATCCACGTTGGCCCTGATACAGAAGCCAAGAACACGGGAAAGAACCACTAATCGGGGAAGTTGTCCGAAGACGCTCTTAAAAATGCGTTGAATTTTATTGATGAACGAAATTCCATTAGTGCGGCAAGCAAATTGTTCATTATCCCATTCAAAGCTCTAGAAGAACTTATGTAGAAAAATAAGGCAACTAAATTTCATCTGGTATCTAATTCTACTTTCACTCAATAACAAGAGGAAGAAACACTTGCCAATAGAATTTTAGAATTTTTTTTAGTCTGTCCATGCAGGAAGTACGAAAGCCAGTTTCTGAGTTGGCTCAGAAACACGACATGGCACACATATTTTCTCAAAATGAGCGTTGCCGAGAAAGAACCTGTCTGACAGTTTTTTGAAACGAAATCCAACCATGAGCATTAGAAAAACCGAACATGCTAGAGTTAACAGAATCACTAGATTCAACCGTGGTTATGCGAAGAGATATTTTGGAAACATGTAAAAGTTTTTTCTGCAACCGATTGCACGCAAGATCACATGTATAATACAGGTGAAACTGGTATCACAATGGTACGAGATCCCGGAACAGTAGCTACCACTAAGGGCAAGAAAAGCGTCGACTCAGTGACCAGCTGGGAAGGACAATGTTAGTGACAGTGATAAGTGCCACAGTATGAGTACGGCAGGATTTCACATTCCTCCAATGTTTATTTATCCCTAAAAAAAGGATGAGCCCCTTGCCAAGAAAAGAAAAAACCTTACCTTGTGCTACACACGAATGCTCACGAAAAGGTTGGACTGACAAAGAGTTGTTCTTCAATCTGTCGAAGCACTTCATCCATCACGCCAAAGCAAGCCATGAAAACCCTATGTTGTCGATACTGGACAATCAAAACACCACACATATTTGCAGTCCTAGATGTTATGTAAAATAATCTGTTTACTATGGTCCCCTGACCATCTCATTGCTCATACAGGCTGCAGCCTTTGGTTGTAACTTTCTATTCTACATTGAAAGGAGCTTTTCAGAAGGAATGTGATCTATACATGAAAATACACAAGCCTTATCTTTAGCTGGTCCATTTATTCGGGCATATTCAAGAGTATCAAAAATCTCAGTGGCTGTATCTGAGTTCAAAACTACAGGAATATACGAGTGAGTGTATATTCAGTCCAAATGTCTTTACTGATCGCGACCTTTGTGCTGTAGACAGGCCGGCCGAAGTGGCCGTGCGGTTCTAGGCGCTGCAGTCTGGAACCGCGAGACCGCTACGGTCGCAGTTTCGAATCCTGCCTCGGGCATGGATGTGTGTGATGTCCTTAGGTTAGTTGGGTTTAAGTAGTTCTAAGTTCTAGGGGACTGATGACCTCAGATGTTAAGTCCCATAGTGCTAAGAGCCATTTGAACCATTTTTTGCTGTAGACATATTTGTATACAGACGAAATCCATCTATTCCAATCATTGAGAATGATGACACAGAGTCTGAACCGTCGGCTCCACCAATGTCTGGTGAAGAAGCAAATCACGAAACTGGAGGATCAGAAGAGCTGCAATATCTCAACAACTCAGTGACTTTTGAAGAACTGACACCACTTGCTTCTACCAGTGGCACAAAGGCAACACCTACAAAACAGAGAGAGATGAAAAGTTAGAGATTTTGACCTCCACATACAGAAAAATTGAAATTCAACTGACCGCAGAAAAGAAATCAGTGAGGGACCTCAAAAAAGGAAAAGCATTAATGAAAACAAATTGAAAGCAGCTGTTCAAAGACATATCTTCTGATATTTATTTTGCCTGCAGGACAGAATGCTATTTGCACACGGTATAGGAAAACCACTGTTGTGCCCTATTGAAACAGTTGCCAAATTTCACACTAAAAATATTAGAGTCGACATCGGAGCATGGACGAAATACCTCCAAATATACGAGGATGAGTCAAATGAAAACCTTAAATTTGTAATAACAAATCGAACTTTGGCGCCGTTATCCTGTAAGTTGGTAAGCATGCTACAAGCTGCGAGCAGAATGGCCTGTAGGTGGCAGCATAGTGCAGATACACACATACCGTCGCAGTATCAGTATAAAGATGGCCGCCGCATTGGCGACTTGCACCAGGGAAGAACAACGTTCTATTATTCGGTTTTTGCGTAGTGAAAGTGTGAAACCCGTTGAAATTCATCGACGAATGAAGGTTCCGTACGGTGTTGCACGTTTGTCACAGCAGTAAGTCTACGAATGGAGTAGGAAGTTCGCAAATGGTGTGACTTCAGTCTAAGATGCTCCTCGTCCAGGTCAGATACAACGAGTTGTGACTCCGCAGAACATTGTAGCAGTTGAAGCCATAGTGAAGGAAAACCGCCGAGTGACACTGAATGACATTGCAGCATGTTTACAGATTAGTCATGGGTCCGCACACCACATTGTGCATGATGTGCTCCAGTTTCACAAAGTGTCTGCGAGATGGGTGCCACGGGAGCTGATTCCTGAAATGAGAGAACGACGTGTTGATGCTTGTGAAGAACTTCTTCGGCGCTTTGAACGAGTAGGTGATGGCATCCTTGCAAGAAACGTTACTGGGGCGACCTGTTTTTTGAGTGTCTTCCTCATCCACCATACTCACCAGACTTTGCCCCAAGTGATTTCCATGTGTTTGAACCACTCAGAGACGCAATGGGAAGGAAGAAGTTCCGTTCTGATGAAGAGGTACGCCACGTGGTGCATGAGTTGTTTCGCGGACTACTAAAAGAATTTGTTAATAAATAAATTAATGCACTTTGTAAGCGTTGGAGGACTTGCATTGACCGTGGGGCAGACTATGTTGAAAAGTGATACAGTTTTGTACCACTTCCGCACAATAAATAATATTTAAAACACTATTTAAGGTTTTCATTTGACTCACTCTCGTACGAGAGTTTAGTTACTCAGTAACCTGTGTAGATCGGAAAAGCCTGATTAGGTGGTGTTTACCGTCTAGCGAGGTGGCGCTAGCGTCGGAGCGCTGGGCGTTCATGGGCGCTATGGGCGACCACTGGTTGGTGCGGTGGTCGTAGCGCTCGGCGGTGCTCTGCCGGTGGTGGCCGTCGTAGCCGCCCATCGCGTAGATGATGTCGCCCAGCATCGCCACGCTCACGTAGCACCTGCACCGCGGACAACATCACCCGGGGACCAATAAACGACCGATCTACATCACCAGGCTACCACACACTTCTAAACGTACCGCTGGATGATTGAACTACTGGCCATTAAAATTGCTATACCAAGAAGAATTGCAGATGATAAACGGGTATTCATTGGACAAATATATTATACTAGAGCTGACATGTGATTACATTTTCACGCAATTTGGGTGCATAGATCCTGAGAAATCAGTACCCAGAACATCCACCTCTGGTCGTAATAACGGCCTTGATACGTCTGGGCATTGAGTCAAACAGAGCTTGGAGAGCGTATACAGGTACAACTGCCCATGCAGCTTCACCACGATACCACACTTCATCAAGAGTCGTGACTGGCGTATTGTGACGAGCCAGTTGCTCGGCCACCATTGACCAGACATTTTCAATTGGTGAGAGATCTGGAGAATGTGCTGGCCAGGGCAGCAGTCGAACATTTTCTGTATCCGGAAAGGTCCGCACAGGACCTGCAACGTGCGGTAGTGCATTATTCTGTTGAAATGTAGGGTTTTGCAGGGATCGAATGACGGGTAGAGCCACGGGTCGTAACACATCTGAAATGTAACGTCAGCTGTTCAAAGTGCCGTCAATGCGAACAAGAGGTGACCAAGACGTGTAACCAATAGCACCCCATACCATCACGCCGGATGATACGCCAGTATCCCGATAACGAATATACGCTTCCAATGTGCGTTCACCGCGATGTTGCCAAAAACGGATGCGACCATCATGACGCTGTAAACAGAACCTGGATTCATCCGAAAAATTGACGTGATGCAGCCTCAAGGGTAGCCGCAGCAATGGTCTCCGTGCTGATAGTCCATGCTGCTGCAAACGTCGTCGAACTGTTCGTGCAGATGGTTGTTGTCTTACAATCGTCCCCATCTGTAGACAGGGATCGAGACGTGGCTGCACGATCCGTTACAGTCATGCGGATAAGATGCCTGTCGTCTCGACTGCTAGTGATACGAGGCCGTTGGGATGCACCACGGCGTTCCGTATTACCCTCCTGAACCCACCGATTCCATATTCTGCTAACAGTCATTGGACCTAGACCAACGCGAGCAGCAATGTCGCGATAGGATATACCACAATCGTGATAGGCTACAATCCGACCTTTATCAAAGTTGGAAACGTGAAGGTACGCATTTCCCCTCCTTATATGAGGCATCACAACAAGGTTTCACCAGGCAACGCCGGTCAGCTGCTGTTTGTGTATGAGAAATCGGTTGGAAACTTTCCTCGTGTCAGCACGTTGTAGGTGCCACCACCGGCGCCAACCTTGTGTGAATGCTCTGAAAAGCTAATCATGTGCATATCACAGCATCTTCTTCCTGTCGGTTAAATTTCGGGTCTGTAGCGCGTCATCTTCGTGGTGTAGCAATTTTAATGGCCAGTAGTGTAATTTGGAACAGCGAGTGTTTTAGGGTTACAGATGGGTAGGGTACGACGGTGACGGATAAAAACTCTCTGGTTTGCATTCCGACATTTTCAATGACGCTCCATCGCAATTTTGCCCTCTCGTAGGATCTCGTTGGTGTTAAGAGTGGCAAATTTGTATTCCGTGTATCTGTCCACACACTGGTTGGGACAGTTTAATAGACAAGTACATTATCTGTTGAAAAGAATCCGGACATTCTATCTAACGCGGAATTTAACAGTAGATGACAGGAGAGGCGGACCCACCAGCATAAAAGGAGGCGGGTGTACTGTGTTGTCGGTAGAGAAACAGGAGAGTTTAGTGACTCCGAAAGTAAACTACTCATTAAATGTGGCCTGAGTAACAAGTCACGGACGTAACAACCGTTTTAAAGCTGCCCATGTCGACTGTTAGTGATGTGGCTGTGAAGTGAAAATGTGAAGGAACAAGACCATCCAGACCGTCGAGCATTGTGGAAGCAGGTTGTAAAAAATTGTATGAAATCAGTGAAACAATTACTCGTGAATTCCAAGGTGCTACCAGCATTGCAGTTAGTACAGGAAGTTAAAAAGAATGAGATATAATGCTCGAGCAGCTCCTCACAAAGCATACATTTTAGTAGTCAATGATAAGCGACATTTGAGATGGTGCACAGGGCGACGACAATAGACAGTGGATAACCGGAAACCAGTGATATAGAGTAATGAATCACACTTTACCCTGTTGCAGTGTATGGGTATGGCGAATGCCTGTAGAATATTACCTGAGTAGTACCAATGGTGAAGTCCAGAGGAGATGTTGTTACCATCTTGTGGTCCCGTTGTCGTGCTTAAGAAAACGCTAAATGAGTAATGATACGAACACATTTTACAGCATCATATGGTGGTTACAGTAAAGGTGCTCTTCGCACCCGATGATTGTATCAGCATGACTACCGTGTCTTAAAGAAGCATATATGTCAGTGGCTTGTAGAGAACAACATTCATGAAATGGACTGGCCTGCCCAGAGTAGCGATCTCAAAGCTGAGAAATGTTTCTGGGATGGGTTCGTTCCAAAACCCGTGTTCAACATCACTACCTTCTCCGGTTTCGGCTCTTGAGCAAGAATTGGCTACCATTCCTCCACGAACATCAAGAGACCTCACTGAAAGTGTCCTCAGCAGAGTTCAAACCATCGCAAAGGATGGACACACACCGCATTAAAGTTCACTAATTGATGCTTGGAGACATTTGATCACGTACCTAAGATTCTCTGCACTTACCCTGCAACTCATCCGTTCAGAGAGCAGCTTGTTTTGTATACACCTGAGACCATTTCGGTTGCGTTATTAATATCCGTAACGAAATACGGCCTTCTCTTTAGGCTAGGTTATTATCGTGCTCCAGCGTGATGGCGCTCGATTTAGAGGAAGCTGGTAAGTGAGGTAATTTTTATCGTCAGAACTTGACCAACAAAAGGTCTAACACACATTTCTTGGTGGCACACGTGGACTCGTCCACTTGGCTTTTGCTTGTGCAGAACCGGTTTGCACGATCTGGTGAAACGGTGTTTTGTTCAGCCTAGAGACTCTGGGCTAGACTTTCTGTTATCCACCTACGTGGTTTGAGGTCGAAGCCTACTGCGCTCGTTGAAATGAAAGTGAATTTCGCACGAAGACTGATTTTTTCCCATCACATTTTGGAAACAAACATTTGACAATTCCTGGCAGGAAGCACCATTTTGCAGAGCAGGCATATTAGCAGGACCGGGAAGTGGCCAACGGGGGTGCGTCACATCTGCTCTAGAGACTAAACGGCTGAAATGGTTAGATGCTAAATTTCCTGGAGTTGCTTGGAGCTGGCGAAATCTAGGGGTTAGCCAGCAGCTCTACTGGGTTCCGGTTTTCTAGGCGAGTGTTGCAGTTTAGGGAATGAGCACTTGCTCGGGGGCGATGTTTGATAAAAGTGACGTGTTCGGCTTTATTTGATTGAGCGGACAAAATACATTTACACTGCTGACAAAAAAATCAAACGCAAGGCGTGGTCGGATTCGTCGGATACGTAAATGATTGGAACTGCAGTTCTCTGACAGGTAGACCAATCACCAGACTGCGTTAATGTTATCGTGTCTGCGTGCTTACCAGATCTGGTTAGTATATAAGGCGCGTGAACAGAGTCAGATGTTGGGTATTCACTGAAAGACGCAGATATGCCATATATTCGTGTGAGACAGTGTTATCAGCACCTGACACAGTTTGGAAATGGCCTCCTTGCGGGTCTCCTTTTCGCCGGCTGGCCCAGTCAAGTGATAGCTGCCCGATGATGGTCTGTATGGAAATGTGAGTGCTGCTGTCGCGAGTAGGACTTCGTGTGACTTCATGAAACCTCCAAGGACGCGACGGTAGGAATTTTCTGAAGAGAGGAGAGGTGGTAGACTTAATTTGTGATCAGTTTACTGTATCCAGTGGTAAATCTCAAATCCCTCCGAAGTGTCTGACGGAGTCACGACGCCTAATAGTGTTGACAGCAATTTGTCCACCGCTTTGTGCCCATTTGGTGCATAATGAGAGGAGGAGGTTACATGCCAACAGTATATTTTACCGTCGTTCCGCTCTTTGTTTCAAACTGAACCATAACGCAAATACAAGACACACTGTATAGATACTCATCGCTATCATTCGTGAGAAACACAAAATGGTTAATGTACCTGCATAGCCTACCACAGACTCATTCAGTTAACATGAAAGTTTTTTTGGGTAGGAATGGTACCGTGTTTAGCTGTAAATAATTATGAAACGAACACTTTGGCAACGGTTAAAGTGGCTTTATTCTGCGTCTGCCTGTAGGCCCAGAAGAAGGCCACTGTAACCGTGGCTGAAACGTTGGTTTCGCCTGTGATATTTGTCTTCAGTATGACATAGTACCATGTGATGTAATTTTTATATTAACAAGAAAGCTTAATTGGTAGGTCGGATGTAGGTGTGACAATCCACCTTTCGCCAACCCAACCAAGATAGTCACTAATGTGTAAGAAACCGATTTTTAGATTAAGAGTGCAAAAACTGATAAAAAATTAAGAATAATGTGAAGCTGAATATACTTCGAAGTGGGGCACATCGTGTTGGACAACTGTTTCGCAGAGCTGGGTGTGTGTTATGGGGTAACGCACCTTCTGCTGTGCATGGGCGCCACCTCGCGCCACACCTTGGTGACGACGTTGAAGCGGCGGCACGAGTTGAAGTAGTCCATGCCGTCGAAGCCGCCGATGACGTAGATGTCGTGACCGATGACGGCGGTGCCGTGGTATGCGCGCGGCCCGGTAGGGTCCACCTCGTTCACCTGCAGCGACCATCCCGCTCTCAGTAGCAACCAAAGTGCTTTCAAGAGAAATCAGTGCAGTGCTGTCTGCCACGAGAAAACTACTACGTTCCATAAGTCAACAAAGACAGGTGGTTTGAAGGAAGGTCCTTGTTTTCTAATTCACTTTAATTACATACTAATGTTTGAGATAACTGCGTAACTCAGGAACAAATATGCTGGGAGAATAGAGAAGTGGTCCAAAAATAAGTGCTCCGGTAAATTGCTTCTTTCCTGTTATCTTATACACTGTCTGTCCACTCAATTTTTGACTCTCTTGCATAGGATGTCATTTCGAATGTGTCCAGTTTATACTTCTCTCTCATTCGTCTGTAATCGACGCCAAAACTTTTGGTGGCTCTCACCTATGAAGTATTCTTCTCTAATCCTGGTGGCGGAAGAAATCTTCACGTAGTCCGACAAGAGGAGAAGTGGTGACGTAAACTTTCTGATATACAGACTTTTGTCCACTGTCCTAGATTCAATTCCCGGCTTGTCAGCAGTGTCTCACGTGTGCAATTTGTGCCACAATTTGTTGCCAGCAGCTAACTGTTTTCAAATTTCGTATCGCTGCAACTTGATCGCCAGCCGATAATGAAAGGAAATGCTCGCATTTATCTTTGTTTATTTACCCATAGCAGTCCGTCTTCCTTCTTCACATTCCCTCTTCTATGAAAATGAACTGAATAACTAATTTACAAGTATGATTCTAATACGCTCCACCTGAGCCAGAGGGTAGTGTAGCACTGTAGGCTCCGGATGCCAACTTAATTTCTTTGAGTCTTAAGGGAGGCTCAGAGAGGTTGCTTTCAGGCAGGAGATGGTCACCTGCCCTCACGTAAAGCGCGGGTAGTGGCAAGCACTGCTTGACCTCGCCCTCGCCCGTGTGTCCTGAATTGGTGAGGAACGCACGCTTTTAGCATACACTGCTGTGTACTGTTGAACAAGGTCTTCGTAAATCGGAGCAGCTTCATTTTCTTAGCGATTAGACTCAGTTGAAGAAATTTTGATGTAAATTTCGCGTAGGAGTGAGATTTTTGAACTTGGCTTAGTTATGCTGCTTTGTTACTGTTTCAGGTGGCCCCCTGCTGTTTATTCTGTTTTGTTTACCAGGTGAGTGTGTCAGTCAAGGCATCTGCGTATTCAGTCCAGACTCTGATGAATCTGCTTTGCTGGACCTGTGGCCGTTGGCCCATAGCCGCCAGGTAGCCTTGGAAGCTGAGTTAAATCGTCTTAGCCGAGGTATCTAGTGAGTTGTTTGTTCACTGTAAGTTCACTGAGGCACCGCAAACAGTTTGAAGTAGTTGAAATAGTAAATTCTGCGAAATCTGTGTCATTTGTGACTTCATCTCTGGTTAGCATCCTACCGCCACATGTTTGTGAAGTTGATCCATATAGAGGAATCACAAGAGGTGACTGGTTCCAGTTATAACTGGAAACATTTAATGTATATTAATTTTGACCTAGATAATTATACGGTTTTTTTCACCCTGATTCCAATGATGCTGTGCAGGGCCGTGTAGGTCAAATACTTAGGATTTTGTACGCTTTCGGGTGACATATTTCTGGCGCGCATCCGCGATATGGCCCATTGTGTCCACGCGCCGCTCAACTGTATGACAGAAGTTTGCGTAAGAGTCACTGGTAACTGCGGTTACGGTAAATAAGTAACAATGTCCTTTCGTGTAACAAATTAGTAAGCCGTTGAACAGATACAATACTACTTCTCACGTATTATGTGAATAGTGATGAATACTTAGTGCAGTCACGTGGGTACCCGCATAGCACTGGCTAATTATCTCTGGATCTCTTCAGGGCGCTGTTCTTGTGAAGAAACCGCCAGTAGTTGAATAATTGCATGCTTCTTTGCGGTGCACGTGTGAGCGGAATTGAGTTTACCCCTCCCTCCCTCCTGCACCCGCCCCCCCCCCCCCCGCCCAACGTGAATGTGGACTGCGCCCAAAGTGAAACGCACATTGAATCAAAAGTTTAATGAGAGATCATAAATAATATTAACAAGGAGGAGGGGTAGCGTTTCATTACTCAAAGCAATTAGTCTCCGTCCCCCAACAGTTACACTTACAACACAACACTCATGCATCATGATTTCTCGTTGTGCACGAAGGAAAAAAAAAAATCCAGCTAGGTGGCTGAACAGACCCCTCGGGGTCTCCTAGTCAACAACGCAATCGACTCTTTCGTGCTTCTCTCTGGTTTTTCCAGGCTCCACGCTCATTTCCATAAAATGCTGTGCTCAGTGCACACATTACTGGGACATTAAAGTCCTCGCAAATTTTTAGTACCAATATATACATTTGATAATCTACGCCAGTCCATATTGTAATTCTTGCTGTTGGCATTCTGTGAAATCGCACCTCCTAGACAGCAGAATTATTTTGCTCTTCCTACTATTTTGTCGTTCCGAATGTTTTAAGTCTACAAAAATGGTTTTCTCCTTTTTCCTGCAAGTCTTCACTTTTGTGTTAACAGGCGTGTTCTTAACTCTTACTTTGCATCAAACGAAATTATATGGTTCATGTGGTGTCACCGCCAGACACCACACTTGCTAGGTGGTAGCTTTAAATCGGCCGCGGTCCATTTAGTACATGTCGGACCCGCGTGTCGCCACTGTGTGATCGCAGACCGAGCGCCACCACAAGGCGGGTCTCGAGATACGGGATAGCACTCGCCCCAGTTGTACGGACGACATTGCTAGCGACTACACGGACGAAGCCTTTCTCTCATTTGCCGAGAGACAGTTAGAATAGCCTTCAGCTAAGTCCATGGCTACGACCTAGCAAAGCGCCATTAACTATTTTAAGATAGAGTCTCACTTGTATCATCAAGGAATGCTGTATTCAAATGAAGGATTAAAAGTTAAGTATTATAGCAGCTACGTACTTTTCTTGCTACCATTCATTACGTATCCTGTTTCAGACCTCTATCTAGCCTAAGTGAGATTACGCGTGCCTTTCGGCTACTTCAGTGTGGCGTAGCTGTCTTGTTACGCCACAACAGTTCAAGAGACCTTTTCAGCTTTCAAAAATATATTACGTATGTAAGCAGACTGAAGTGACGAATGAAAATTTGTACCAAGGCCGGGATTCGAATTCGGGTCCCCTGCTCACGAGACAGATGCGATAACCACTACGGCATCCTCGCACAGTGGCATTGCACAACTGCACGGACTCTCCAGCACGCCCCCCTCTTTAATCATTTGAATGAAGCACCTACACTTGGGCTTCAGGTGGGATTCCCCTTTTCTTTCGATGCTGAGGTGCTATTCTAATACAATTGGAGAAACTCTGCAATACTGTTCGAGTGTAGGGGGAATACCAAGTGGGCTACGCCGTGAATGGGAATTTGGACTGAGGAGGGAGGCGTGTTAGGGCAGTCTGTGCAGATGTACATAGCCACTGTGCCAGGGTAATGTAGTGGTTAGCCCATCTGCCTAGTGAGGAGGAGACCTGGGTTCGAACCCTGCCTTTAGTACAAATGTTCACTCGTCACTTCACTCTGAATACACAGGGTGAGCATCAATAAAACTGATGACCGGAGTCCTGCACACTGTAGATGGCGCTGACGAATGACAGTTCCTCTGACCACATGCCACGCGTTCTTTGTGTGTTGCAGGCTGTGTGATTGACGCAGTGTACTGTAAGCAGCAGAATGGTCTGGTATTCATGTCACGAACAAACCGAGTCGTGTTTGTGTACGATTAAGCGCAGTGCTGCTATACCAAAACAAGTACGCCAGTGGCAATCCTAGACAAATGAGTTAAGTGATGTGGCCTAACAGCCAGCCTTCGCGGAGTAGGCGCGCGGCCTGTGGCGACGAGCAGGCGCGCGCGCACCTTGACCCACTGGTCGGCGCGCGTGTCGTAGATCTCGAGGCAGTTGGTGGGGCTGCCGCCGCTCCAGCCGCCCACGGCGAACAGCAGCTCGTGCGGGACCCGCGGCCGCGCGCAGTCGGGCGTCTGCTGCTCGCCGTCGCGCATCTCCAGGTCGTACAGGTAGCGCAGCGTCTCCATCACCAGCGGCCGGCACGCCTCGTTGCCGCTCACGAACGGGTGGTCCTTCACCTGCGACAAGCGACAACCACCACACCAGTTCAAAAATGGTTCAAATGGCTCTGAGCACTATGGGATTTAACATCTGAGGTCATCAGTCCTCTAGACTGAGACCTACTTAAACCTAACTAACCTAATGACATCACACTCATCCATGCCCGAGGCAGGATTCGAACCTGCGACCGTAACAGTCGCGCGTTTCCGGACTGAAGTGCCTAGAACCGCTCGGCCACAACGGTCGGCCCACCACACCAGTCAACCACCGATATCTCTCTTCCCTGTCCAACTTTTAAGCGAGTAACAGGGAAATAATTTTCATGTCTGGACGTGAATTACTCCAAAAAATCGTCCATTTTCATCGACCTTCAAAATTTTACTAATTCCAAGGTTTTCTTTTATAGGCTCGTAGAAGTGATGGTATATGTCGACGACGTGGAGATTCTTTTGAAGAGATACTCCTGAAGTGACCTGTAAGAAGTTCGTCAAGAATTACATCAGTGATGTTAAGGAATTAACTTGTCTGTTGGGCCTGAAAACACCACGTACCTGTCATTAAGATGGAGCCTTTTAAGAGGCCCAGTTATAAAATTAGGCAACAGGTCCATGAAGAGAAAGACCATCACCGGACTTCTTGGCGCCATTTTGGATGATTGACAAAATTAGAGTGCACTTATTGAACCAGTTGAAACGTGGATATGCCGCAAAATGGCAAGAACGAGCAGGACGGAAGGAAAAACCAATTTAGAAGTATATATATGTAAATGGTGTCTGTTCTTTCGGACATGTCCGGAAGAACAGATTCCATCTTCATATATATATAATTGAGGTTCACCGGCCATTGGACCATCTTCTTCCGTGCGGATGCACAAACAGTGCCCGAACTCTTAAGGGAATCAGTAACAAGCTGCGAGTAGTGAGTATAATGGGCAGAAGCACTATGAAATAGTGCGGGACAGTAAGTTGGGAATGAGAGTCTCACGGGAGGCGTGCCAGAGGTAAGTCCCTGCAGTCGCACTCTCCTGCGCCCTCGGTGGCTCAGATGGATAGAGCGTCTGCCATGTAAGCAGGAGATGCTGGGTTCGAGTCCCGGTCGGGGTACACATTTCCAACTGTCCCCGGTCACTTATATCAACGCCTGTATGTAGCTAGGGGCATTCAATTTAGAAGTGTTGAGGAAAGAAAACGAAGAGAGATTATCAGAGGAAATGGTAAAAAAAAAAAAAAAAAAAAAAAATTATTCGGAATGTCATCAGCAACTATACCTTCATCATTAATATTTTTGAAGGGAACGTTTTGGGGAAAAGGAAGAGGTCGAGCAAGGATAAACTATTTTTTAAGGCATCGAGGAGAGGATGTGATAATTACTTGGAACTGAAACGGACAGCCAATCGACGAGACAGTAGTCATTAGAATATGTATGCATTGAAGATATGAACAAGACAGGCAGCAACACGATGAAAAAATTATTAACGTAGCGAATTACGATTATAAACTACAAATGCAGACAGTAAGAACTCATCATAACTCTATTCTAACTGAGATCAGGGGATACAGTATGAGCGCTTTGGCGCATATAATTTTCCTCATAACACTTTCTCTAGTAGTTAACGGGGTGCAGCGCGGACATATTCTTTCGAAATTAATTCGCTGACTGCGAATTCCTTGTCATCAACTGTATGAGGATAGCTCTACCACGCAACAGTATTTTCTTTCCTTTTTTGACGTTCAAGCACGCTCCACGGACCGATCCTATCACACGACACACTGCCTTATGTCATGGTGCAAGCATTAGGTAATGAATTTAGTGTAGGGTGTAGAACGTGTGACATGTGGAACTTTTGGCCGGTCCGGGATGCGTGCACGGACAGTCAAAGTGGTTAAAGCGACCGCTAGCGATAAGCGGGAAATCCGGATTCACGTCTCGGTTATTCTCAAGTTCTCATGTGTAACTATTGTGTAGTAGATCTATGCTTAATACAGGTGATGTCAAGGATTTCGCGGCCAGCGAATTAATTTCGAAAGAATTTCGTACAGCTGTCGATTGGCAACAGTCCCTGTCCTTTTAGACATGCATGTAAGCGGAAATGTTCTTCGGCTGATGGGAGATTTTGGTGCTGCGCCACTTGAGGCGTTGCAGCTATACTTCGGATATGGCCACTCAATCTCCAGATACGGAAAAACTCTGCGATGTGTATTCTAAAGAAAGGACATCACAAAGAGCAGAATTTAACAGGAATATGAGCCACAAACAAGTTGCAAATCCACAAACAGATCCTCCTCCTGTGGCAGAAACGACAAGATGACGCCCAAGGACAGAGATGCACCTATGGTTTTCTCCCAGATATAAAACAGAGACTGGGAATGACGCACTAGAATCAGTCCCTCAAGAGGTCTCACACTCTTCTTAATGGCTCATGGGACGTCACCGTCTACTGGCGTCGAACAGCGCGAAACCAACTTCCGAATGTGTCTGTGGTGAAGGAGGGAGTACATACTATCTGGCGATGTCCGCTGTATGCTGGTGTTACTGATACTGATTGGTAATGACTGAATCGGCACTGAAGACTTGCTGTCAAGACATACTGCGTTAGAAGTCAATAATCCTAGACAATATAAGCGACACATTTTCAAAAAAGTCTCGAATAGAACATCACATTATCAATCAACCCCGTCCACTGTAGTACGGGATATTGCGACGGAAGGTCGAGAAGCAAGGCAGTGAAGACAGCATAGGTCAAAAGCTGCAGTAGACTAACATCCAACAGCATGTACTTGGCGAACATAACAATAATACCAGAGTTGAAAGGCAGCTGTGGGCCGTATCTCGCTACCCAAAGAACTAGAACCAGTATGACGCGGGCTGGTACTTGGCTGCATTCCTCACCACCAGCAACGCTGAAGTTCTCTCCAAACAGGAGAGTCGTTTCTCGCAGCCAAGGAACCGGCAGGCAACGGAACAGGCAGATTCGACCACAACACCCTCAGGAACATTCAAGTAATAGGCAGGGAGCCATGGAGTACATTGTGATATGTGGCAGACAAAATACTAGTGTCGTAATCTATTTGAATTAGGTATATGGGGTTATTACAAATTATTGAAGCAATTTCACATATTTCCTGTAGCTATATTACACTACAGGCCATTAAAATTGCTACACCACGAAGATGACGTGCTAAAGACGCGAAATGTAACCGACAGATAGAAGATGCTGTGATATGCAAATGATTTGTTTTTCAGAGCATTCACACAAGGTTGGCGCCGGTGGTGGTACCTACAACGTGCTGACATGAGGAAAGTTTCCAACCGATTTCTCATACACAAACAGCAGTTGATCGGCGTTGCCTGGTGAAACGTTGTTGTGATGCCTCGTGTTAAGGAGGAGAAATGCGTACCATTACGTTTGCAGCAGCATGGACTATCAGCTCGGAGACCATGGCTGCGGTTACCCTTGACGCTGCATCACAGACAGGAGCGCCTGCGATGGTGTACTCAACGACGAACCTGGGTGCACGAATGGCAAAACGTCATTTTTTCCGATGAATCCAGGTTCTGTTTACAGCATCATGATGATTGCATCCGTGTTGGCCACATCGCGCTGAACGCACATTGGAAGCGTATATTCGTCATCGCCATACTGGCGTATCACCCAGCGTGATGGTATGGGGTGTCATTGGTTACACGTCTCGGTCACCTCTTGTTCGCATTGCCGGCACTTTGAATAGTGGACGTTACATTTCAGATGTGTTACGACCAGTGGCTTTATCCTTCATTCGATCCCTGCAAAACTCTACATTTCAACAGGATAATGCTCGACCGCATGTTGCAGGTCCTGTACGGGAAAATGTTCGACTGCTGCCATGCCCAGCACATTCTCCAGATCTCTCACCAATTGAAAACGTCTGATCAATAGTGGCCGAGCAACTGGCTCGTCACAATACGCCAGTCACTACTCTTGATGAACTGTGGTATCGTGTTGAAGCTGCATGGGCATCTGTACTTGTACACGTCATCCAAGCTCTGTTTGACTTAATGACCTGGCGTATCAAGGCCATTATTACGCCAGAGGTGGGTGTTCTGGGTAGTGATTTCTCAGGATCTATGCACCCAAATTGCGTGAAAATGTGATCACATGTCAGTTCTGGTATAATATATTTGTCCAATGAATACCCGTTTATCATCTGCATTTCTTCTTGGTGTAGCAGTTTTAATGGCCAATAGTGTATTTGACATATTGTCACAAGGCTTTGTAAAAACATAGAAAAACTCAAGAATTTAGTTTTTGTTTTTACGTATTACAAGTGCTCCATATGTGCGCCCTACTGATTCTGCAGATATCAAGTTAATAATCAAGTTTCTCAAACTTTCGACGAAGCATGTCCGTATCAATCTCTTCAAAAGTACGGTTGATGCGAACTTGCAATTCAGTTAGATTTGTTGGCAGAGGAGGGATAAACAGTGAATCTTAAACAAAACACAAGAAAAAAAATCACATGGCGTGAGGTCGGGAGAGTGGACGCAATGACATGGGCTGCTGATTATCAACCGCGTCACCAGCGATCCCACGGTTTCTCAATTTCCTGTTTGAAAATTCGCGACCATCATGATGAAAGTTGGTGGAGGGCATTGGTAGATGAACTTCACACTATCGGTCTCGTATGGCATGAGCGAATTTTCCAGCACGTCCAGATACACGTGTCCTGTAACAGTATTTTCGCAGTAGAAAAACTGACCATTAAACTTTAAACTGCGAGACTGTGCAGAAAACGTTAACTTTTGGTGAATCTCCAATGTGCAGCACGATACCGTGGGAATTCTCTGTTCCAAGATTTGCACATTGTGCTTGTGCTCTGTGGCATTCACAAAATGTGTTGCTTCGTCTCTGAAGATGAGTTTTTCACAAAATCCATCCATCCTCTTCCATTAGGTACTGCAACTGTGCAGAAAATACAAAGCGTCTGATTTGGTCATCGGGAGTCAGGCTCGTAGCAATTGCAAGTGGTAGGACTTCAACTTCAGTCGTTTCCTTTACATCTTCCAAAGCGTCGGCTGTTATGCGTTCAGCCATCTGATTAGTCTGTTCGTCGACTTCTCCGGCTAAGTGCGAAACTCGCCCGTACGTGGTCAACGGTTGATTTTCTCACTGCAGACTGACCCGTTGATTTTCCCTTAGCAGGAGCATCCTGAAGCTGTAAATTGCTCATACCATCGCTGAACCGAGTTAACAGTTGGAGGATCTTTGTTGAACTTCGTTGTGAAGTGTTGTTTCACTGTTGCGGCAAACTGGTGTGAATGTATTTCAAGAACAACATACGCTTTGTTGGCACCTGTCATTATCTTGCCTAATTTGTCACCGCTGCTCTCTCATGGTGAAAATCAGAAATGCGGCTACAACAATTCAAAACTTTTTGAGTTTCTCTTTGAATGCTGAGTTTTTTGATAATGTGCGTGTTAATGTAGCTACAGTGCTTAAATTATACGCAACAGGCCACAATGCAGTAAATAAATAAATATATTCCCTTTATATTCTCATTGCACCTTACTATCAGCTTGTGGCCCGTCCGTGGAAACACGTAACCGCTAAGGTTATCTGTAAGGAGACAAAATCAAGATATTTAACTGTTCTTAACAAAATCCGTATAAAAGTAAAGTCTTACAGGAAGACATATTGGGGATTGGTGTACAAGGTCTCCGGAAGTGTGTTCCATATTGGTCGTATTTTGCGGAAATGTGATGTGAAGTGGGTTCACGAATCTCCATCTAAGGTCCTTTTATGTTTCTTTAAGGATGATGTTGGTTAGCGTAAGGGGGTGGGGGAAGGGGGCTCTATCGTATTCCTTGCAGTTGTTGCATTCCATAGACTGGTCAGACTATCAGGGCCATGGAGGACTGGTGTACCGAGCATAAGAGTCACTCACGCCGACAACACAAGAAATCACCTATTACAGAACATTGTCTTGGCACCTGTCATCCCATGGAACATAACACAGATATTCTGTCATGCACTTTAAGCTAATGGGATACTGTTATTAAGAACGCAGCTGAGATTAAATTAGGAACTAACCTTGCAAACAGAGATGGAGGTTTTGTTTAAATTTTGCTTGGAATCCTGCTCTCTCATTTGCCAAAATACATAGGGACAGAGATAATGCTACCTCACTTGTTATTTAGTAATTTTCACCACCGATAATTTTTGGCATCGATCATCTTTGGTTGTGGCGTGGCGGCAGTGTTTAGAGAGAGAGAGAGAGAGAGAGAGAGAGAGAGAGAGAGAGAGAGAGATAGTTATCTTTCAGGAATTTCTCTGCAAGCCGAAGTTTTAAAGTGTTTACTTGCCATGAGAAAAAGGTTGAGAAAAAGATTGAATAACCAACGAAAGGATAACGTTCTAAGAGTCGGGGCGTGGAATGTCAGAAGCTTGAACGTGGTAGGGAAACTAGAAAATCTGAAAAGGGAAATGCAAAGGCTCAATCTAGATTTAGTAGGAGTCAGTGAAGTGAAGTGGAAGGAAGATAAGGATTTCTGGTCAGATGAGTTCAAATGGTTCAAATGGCTTTGAGCACTATGGGACTCAACTGCTGTGGTCATAAGTCCCCTAGAACTTAGAACTACTTAAACCTAACTAACCTAAGGACATCACACACATCCATGCCCGAGGCAGGATTCGAACCTGCGACCGTAGCGATCGTGCGGTTCCAGACTGTAGCGCCTATAACCGCTCGGCCACTCCGGCCGGCGTCAGATGAGTATCGGGTAATATTAACAGCAGCAGAAAATGGTATAACAGGTGTAGGATTAGTTATGAATAGGAAGGTAGGGCAGAGAGTGTGCTACTGTGAACAGTTCAGTGACCGGATTGTTCTAATCAGAATCGACAGCAGACCAACACCGACAACGATAGTTCAGGTGTATATGCCGACGTCGCAAGCTGAAGATGAACAGATAGAGAAAGTGTATGAGAATATTGAAAGGGTAATGCAGTATGTAAAGGGGGACGAAAATCTAACAGTCATGGGCGACTGGAATGCAGTTGTAGGGGAAGGAGTAGAAGAAAAGGTTACAGGAGAATATGGGCTTGGGACAAGGAATGAAGGAGGAGAAAGACTAATTGAGTTCTGTAACAAGTTTCAGCTAGTAATAGCGAATACCCTGTTCAAGAATCACAAGAGGAGGAGGTATATTTGGAAAAGGCCGGAAAATACGGGAAGATTTCAATTAGATTACATAATGGTCAGACAGAGATTCCGAAATCAGATACTGGATTGTAAGGCGTACCCAGGAGCAGATATAGACTCAGATCACAATACAGTAGTGATGAAGAGTAGGCTGAAGTTCAAGACATTAGTCAGGAAGAATCAAAACGCAAAGAAGTGGGATACGGAAGTACTAAGGAATGACGAGATACGTTTGAAGTTCTCTAACGCTATAGATACAGCAATAAGGAATAGCGCAGTAGGCAGTACAGTTGAAGAGGAATGGACATCTCTAAAAAGGGCCACCACTAAAGTTGGGAAGGAAAACATAGGTACAAAGAAGGTAGCTGCGAAGAAACCATGGGTAACAGAAGAAATACTTCAGTTGATTGATGAAAGGAGGAAGTACAAACACGTTCCGGGAAAATCAGGAACACAGAAATACAAGTCGCTGAGGAATGAAATAAATAGGAAGTGCAGGGAAGCTAAGACGAAATGGCTGCAGGAAAAATGTGAAGACATCGAAAAAGATATGATTGTCGGAAGGACAGACTCAGCATACAGGAAAGTCAAAACAACCTTTGGTGACATTAAAAGCAACGGTGGTAACATTAAGAGTGCAACGGGAATTCCACTGTTAAATGCAGAGAAGAGAGCAGATAGGTGGAAAGAATACATTGAAAGTCTCTATGACGGTGAAGATTGGTCTGATATGATAGAAGAAGAAACAGAACTCGATTTCGAAGAGATAGGGGATCCAGTATTAGAATCGGAATTTAAAAGAACTTTGGAGGACTTACGGTCAAATAAGGCAGAAGGGATAGATAACATTCCATCAGAATTTCTAAAATCATTGGGGGATGTGGCAACAAAACGACTATTCACGTTGGTGTGTAGAATATATGAGTCTGGCGATATACCATCTGACTTTCGGAAAAGCATCATCCATACAATTCCGGAGACGGCAAGAGTTGACAAGTGCGAGAATTATCGCACAATCAGCTTAACAGCTCATGCATCGAAGTTGCTTACAAGAATAATATACAGAAGAATGGAAAAGAAAATTGAGAATGCGCTAGGTGGCGATCAGTTTGGCTTTAGGAAAAGTAAAGGGACGAGAGAGGCAGTTCTGGCGTTACGGCTAATAATGGAAGCAAGGCTAAAGAAAAATCAAGACACTTTCATAGGATTTGTCGACCTGGAAAAAGCGTTCGACAATATAAAATGGTGCAAGCTGTTCGAGATTCTGAAAAAAGTAGGGATAAGCTATAGGGAGAGATGGGTCATATACAATATGTACAACAACCAAGAGGGAATAATAAGAGTGGACGATCAAGAACGAAGTGCTCGTATTAAGAAGGGTGTAAGACAAGGCTGTAGCCTTTCGCCCCTACTCTTCAATCCGCACATCGAGGAAGCAATGATGAAAATAAAAGAAAGGTTCAGGAGTGGAATTAAAATACAAGGTGAAAGGATATCAATGATACGATTCGCTCATGACATTGCTATCCTGAGTGAAAGTGAAGAAGAATTAAATGATCTACTGAACGGAATGAACAGTCTATTGAGTACACAGTATGGTTTGAGAGTAAATCGGAGATAGACGAAGGTAATGAGAAGTAGTAGAAGTGAGAACAGCGAGAAACTTAACATCAGGATTGATGGTCACGAAGTCAATGAAGTTAAGGAATTCTGCTACCTAGGCAGTAAAATAACCAATGACGGACGGAGCAAGGAGGACATCAAAAGCAGACTCGCTATGGCAAAAAAGACATTTCTGGCCAAGAGAAGTCTACTAATATCAAATACCGCCTTAATTTGAGGAAGGAATTTTTGAGGATGTACGTCTGGAGTACAGCATTGTATGGTAGTGAAACATGGACTGTGGGAAAACCGGAACAGAAGAGAATCGAAGCATTTGAGATGTGGTGCTATAGACGAATGTTGAAAATTAGGTGGATTGATAAGGTAAGGAATGAGGAGGTTCTACGCAGAATCGGAGAGGAAAGGAATATGTGGAAAACACTGATAAGGGGAAGGGACAGGATGATAGGACATCTGCTAAGACATGAGGGAATGACTTCCATGGTACTAGAGGGAGCTGTAGAGGGCAAAAACTGTAGAGGAAGACGGAGATTGGAATATGTCAAGCAAATAATTGAGGACGTAGGTTGCAAGTGCTACTCTGAGATGAAGAGGTTAGCACAGGAAAGGAATTCGTGGCGGGCCGCATCAAACCAGTCAGTAGACTGATGAAAAAAAAAAAAAACCCCTTGCCGCATTTTTACCCTCAAAACAACAGGGAGTGCACCTTTAGAAATATCGTCCGTTGTCGGCGACGTCAAATGGTTCAAATGGCTCTGAGCACTATGGGACTTAACATCTGAGGTCATCAGCCCCTAGAATTTAGAACTACTTAAACCTAACTAACGTAAGGATATCACACACATCCATGCCCGAGGCAGGATTGGAACCTGCGACCGTAGCAGCAGCGTGGTTCCGAACTGAAGCGCCTAGAACCTCTAGGCCACAGCGGCCAGCTGTCGACGACGTCACCCGGCTGCATTTCCGTAAGTTATTAGAATATGCTCCATATAAACTGTTAGGCCGAAACGTTACTACCACTGCCTATCGCGAGATTTAATGCCTCCTGGTGTCTCTGTAGTCACGTGACACGACGAGGACATTATATGAGCAGAGCAAAGACGTATAGGACTCTTTCTAGCGCCGGTGCAGGCAGCAAACACCTGTAGGTAAATCCACTGACACGAAGTACTTTATTGTCATGGCCTGGCCTCTGAGAACGAGCTTCTCAAACACGGCGAGGCTGGCCGGCTTTTCGCGTGTTACGGTCTTGAGCAGCTACGAAAAATGGTTAAAGGGCGGTGCAACTACGAGCAGATGGCAACGCGCTTGACGTCCACGCCTCATCACACATTGTGGAGGTCGCAGGTTTTCCCGCTCTGTAAAGCACGATAGGCGTCGATCTGCGGCACGCGTGGCGACAAAGTAGAGTGCTGATGGAATCAACAGTTTTTCGGAGCACATCAATCAGCGCACAATGCTGAACATGGGTCTGAGCTGCAGAGAAACCCATATGTGTTGCCATGTGGACCGAACGACAGCGTAAGGTGTGATTGCAGTGGACACGGGATCCTCGAAAATGGACGGTGGATCAATGGCTGTGTGTCGCCTGGTCGGATGAAGCACGGTTCTTGTTGTGCCAGATGGACGTCCGTTACCGGATACTACGTGATTCAGGCGAACGGTTCAAGAAACATTCATTGCACCTTAGACGCTGGCCGATGGGCGCAGTATTGTGCTATGGAGGACTTTCACCTGAGCTTCGATGGGATCTGCGGTAGTAATCGACGGCACTATGAAGGCTGTGGAATGTTCAAATGTGTGTGAAATCTTATGGGACTTAACTACTAAGGTTATCAGTCCCTTACACACTACTTAACCTAAATTATCCTAAGGACAAACACGCAAACCCATGCCCGAGGGAGGACTCGCACCTCCGCTGGGAGCAGCCACACAGTCCATGACTGCAGCGCCTTAGACCGCTCGGCTAATCCCGCGCGGCAAGGCTGTGGACTACGTGAGCATTACTGCGGACCAGCTATATCCGTTCATGATATATGCCTTCCATGACGTCAATGGCATCTTCGAGCCAAACAACTGTCCGTGTTACGTAGCCAGAATTGTGTGAGGAACATGATAGTGCACACACGTTGATGTCCTGACCACCAAATTTGCCTAATACGTACCCAACACAACACATATAGTACGCCATCAAGAAGCAGAGCTCCCCGCCCGCTAATCGCCGGAACGTAATTTGCGGAAACTACATGACTTGCGCGTGGGCGTCTGATGTCACATACCTCCAAAAACTTACCAAGGACTTGTGAATCCATTATGCGCAGAATCGCTGTTGTATTGAACTCCGAAAGTGGACATCAGTCTTCTAAAGCAGGTGTTCATAAAGGTCTGACTCAGCAGTTTTTGATGCAACGACTCGCGAGGCCACCCTGATCTTACACCGTAGTTGTGTGCCCTCTGTTGAGTCATTGTCATTAGTAGCGACGAGAACTAACTGTGCGGCACGCGAAAGGAGGAAGAATTAAGGGAATTATGTGACAGTAGCTGTTGGTAGAGTCTGGTTTACTCCAGACCACAATATCGCGTAGTGCGATTTCGGTTCAGAAAGGATTTATTGCGTTTCAGGAACTAATATAATGGATACAGTTTAGTTTCGAAGATTTTTGTTTTGCACGGATGTTGCCCCGAAACACAAGAAAGTGGGTATAATATATTTATTACCTGATGTGAGCAGCTCAGATTCACTTCAGCTGGACTAACTCTTCCACGATAAGAGTCTTTCAGAATATTTTTTATCCCGTAGGTGAATAAAGGATGTTTTCACAAAGATGTATTCGGAGCTATCTACTATTCATATTAGACAACAGAATGTGCCAGAGGTCACACCACTGAAAAGAGAAATGTGAAGAGGTGTTCAAAGACGTTTGCAGAAGGGTAACCGAGATGATTACTGGGTATGAATAACTGAATCTGATAGCCCATACTTTTTTTTTAAAAAAAAGGGATATCACTCGTCTGATGATGATGATGAGTCCCATACTTCTTTACAGAGCCTAGGGGAGCGACGTGGGAGACCCGCGCCGCCTTACTAGGCAAGGTCCTAGTGGAGGTGGTTTGCCATTGCCTTCCTCCGACCGTAATGGGATTGAATGATGATAATGAAGACGACACAACACCACCCAGTCATCTCGAGGCAGGAAAAATCCCTGACCCCGCCGGGAATCGAACCCGGGACCCCGTGCTCGGGAACCGAGAACGCTACCGCGCGACCACGAGCATCATCATCATTATCATCATCACTCGTCTTATTCAACGATGGAGCAACTGTATCACTTTTAATGAAACATGTGTAGCAACTAGCTATAAAGGAAAAGTCGATCCGAGCACATAAGCAATGGGAAGATCTATAACGCTTCATCAAAGAGTTACCACCACTATTGCAATACCCTCGACATAGCGTTCTTAATACGAAGGAGTGCTGAAAAGTAATGCTGCCAAATTCTTTATGTGAAAACTGTTAAAGCTTTTTTACATAGAACAAACGTTATTAACATTCTACATTTGTATGCTTCATGTCTACATATTTGCAGCCGTCTGCCGCTAGACGACTCCGAATTGTACGGTGTAAAGGGCAGTGTGTAACGTAACTACACAGTGATCAGCCAGAACATTATGACCACCCAACTAACAACGTATGTCCACTTTTGATACGGATAACAGCGGCGACGGCGAGGCGTCGTGGTATGGAAGCAATGAGGCCTTGATACGTCACTAGGAGGGGTTGTGACACACCTGCTCACACAGGTCACCCAATTCCCGTAACTTCCGGAGAGGAGGGCGGTGAACACGTTCAATCCCATCCCAGATGTGTTCGATCGGATTCAGATTTGGCGAGTTGGGAGGTCAGCTCATCAATTGGAACTCGTCACTGTGTTCCTCCACAGTTCAAAAATGCCAATGCCATCGGGAAACATAATTGTCACGAAGGGGTGTACGTAGTCTGCAACCTCCTTGGCCATCATGATGCCTTGTGCGAGCTACACTGGACCCATAGATGCCCTTGTGAAAGTTCCCCAGAAAGTAATGGAGCCATCGCCCGCTTGTTGCCATCCTGAAGCGCAGGTGTCAAGGAGCTGTTCTCTTGGAAGACGACTGATTCGCGCCCTTCCATCGGCATAACCAAGAAGGTATCAGGATTCATCAGACCATGCAATTCTCTGCTACTGCACCAATTTCCATTACCGATGTTCAAGTGCCCATTTCAATCGTAGTTGCCCATGTCGTGGTTTTAACATTGGCACATGCATGCGTCGTCGCCTACGGAGGCCGATAGTTAGGAGTGTTCTGTGCACTGTGTGTTCAGGCACACTTGTGCTCTGCCCAGCATTAAAGTCTAATGTTAGTTTCGTCACAGTTCGCCGCCTGTCCTGTTTTACCAGTCTGACCAGCCTCTCGTCGTCCGACATCTGTAACGAGGGGTGGTCGCCCAGGCCCAAGACGTCTGGACGTCGTTTCACATTGGAGTCGCCACGTGTTAAAGACACTCACCACAGCATTCCTCGAACGCCCGACAAGTCGCGCACTTTCCGAAATGCTCGTGCCGAGGCTCCGGGCTATCACAATCTGTCCTCAATCAAACTCAGACAGATCGCGCGCCTTCCGCGTTTCACACACGGACAGTACGCTAACTGATACTATATGCACCGTGCTTGTGTCTGACTATCAGTCATTCCTGGTCAGGTGACGCTGCTATCGCCAGGGTAGATCGATAGTAGGTCGGTGGTCATAATGTTCTGACTTATCAGTGTATCTGTGCGTGAGAATTAGTGTGCTGCAATCGAGTTTCGAATTAGAAGAGTTCGGCCATGCATGGCAATGCCAGACCACACACGAGCGCTGCGACATCTGCTTCAGTCTGACGTCTTGGGTTCATTGTCATTGATCATCCCCCCTAGAGTTCCGATTTGGCCACTTCCGATTTTCATCTGTTTCCAAAACTTAAAGATCATCTGCGAGGACTTCACTACGATAGTGATGAAGCGGTGCAAGTTGAGGTGAGAATGTGGCTCCGTCAACAAAGTCAGACATTCTACAGTGACACTATCAACATACTGGTCTCTCGTTAGGAGAAATGGGTTCGTCGCCAGGGTGACTATGTTGAGAAATAAATATATAGGCAAGAAGAATAATGAAGCATAATGTGAATGACGTTTGTTTTATTTAAAAATCATTATGAATTTTCACATAAAAAAGTGATGCGAATGCCGGCCGTTACGGCCGAGCGGTTCTAGACGCATCAGTCGGGAACCGCGCTACTGCTATCGTCGCCGGTTCGAATCCTGCCTCGGGCATGGGTGTGTGTGCTGTCCTTAGGTTAGTTAGGTTTAGGTAGTTCCAAGGCTAGGGGACTGATGAGCTCAGATGTTAAGTCCCGTAGAGCTCAGAGTCAGTTGAACCATTTGTGATGCAAGTAATTTACAGCATACAATGTACCGATGTACATTTCAGTATTCCATGAAAGTGTCAACAATGTTTTAAGGTGGTTACTATCAGCAGCTGCATTTCTTCAATAGGCGTCCCACTTCATTGGCAACGAACATCATCAAACTATCTGCTCTGTGAGTAAGACTTGTCAGGCGATATATACACAGTTGGGGAAAAAAACACGATGATAAGCTTACTTCGTGTTTCTTTATGGCAAATTTCTTTCTCTCAATACTCTTTTCACCGTACGAAATCGCTACGTGCAGCCACCTTTACAGTGAAGGTAAAAGTAAATCTGAATTCTCAATGGAGTTTAGATGAGAGTGTTGTTCCTCTGATTGTGAAAGGAACAACTTGGCCTATGTTCAATGTTCAGCCTGTCAACGTGCCTGGACTATCGTGCCAAGCTTAGAACGTATCCGTATTATCACTCTACGGTTCTCGGCACTGCACGTTTCACGGCGAACTGCACGCCATTCTTACGTCCAGATGTTATCACGAGACACAAAACATTGAAGATCTGCCTTTTGATGGTCTGAACTGCACGCTGATTTTTTGGAGGTAACTGGAAGGCTTGTGTCGACCCAGACTGACCGCAACCGTCTCCACTCGATCAATCTGGGCTGTTGGTGTCCATTGCGAACAAAAGTACAATGCCACCTCTACCCCCAGCACCATGGTTCTTGAAGAAGATGACCAAGGGAATACCTGGACTGTAGCCTGGACCAATGGTATCGATTTTTTTGACATCTGACGATCGCCATAGAAGAGTGCGAAAGTGGCCAGGTACACATACACGCCGTAGACACAGAGTTCCATGGATTCAGCAGGGAATAGGATGAGTCATGGTTTGGGGCGTTACCATGTACAGATGTCGGATGCCTGTCACCCCTATCGATGGTAATTTGAGGCTCTGCAGTATTTGGGACAGGATCATCCAACCTACTGTTCACCAAGACAGTCAACATTTAGGCGATAGGTTTGTTTTTCAAGGCGATAATGCACGACCACGTAGCACCTGTACTCTGAACACTTTCATCCAGGAGGCGGGAATCAACTGAATGGAAAGACCTACGGTACCTGCTGACGTGATGCTTCTTGAGCAAGGGTGGGACCAGTTGAAAATTGCAGTACGCCGCTGCAGGAAGCCTTCTCGCACATTTGATGACATCGGGAGGTCCACCGTCGAATAGTGAGCTAGGACCGAGCAACAACGACTCGACTATCTTATGTACAGAGTTTCAAGAAGGACCCGAGAGTATTATAATGCACATGGTGAAGAAATGCGATGAGAGTATTATAATGCACATGGTGAAGAAATGCGATGAGAGTATTATAATGCACATGGTGAAGAAATGCGGTGCTTAACGTTACCCAATAGCAGATCTTGATTTCATAGACGTGCACTTTCGAACTGCCTGCCTCTATTTCTGTGATTACGTTGTTTTTGTTCCACAGCAAAGTTTTTCTAGATATTTTAAATTCGTCCATACAACTACAAGAAAGTGAGTACTGTTGTCTCGTTTTATTGATGTAAAACATCGTCAATGGTCTGTAACGAAACATATTTTTTGTTTGGCATACTCTGTGGGTGGCTGTGGCTGATGTGACGTCTCGTGTGAAACCCTAGAACAATTAAACTAAACCTATTCCAGATGAAGTAAATGTGAAGTGTAGGGAAAGCAAAAAACTGAGAGTATTTCTGTCGATAAAAACCGTAGCTAACACGACAGATAATTACAAAACCTACAACTCGTTGATATGATACTTTTTGAGTTAAAATGTTAATAAAATGTGCATTTTAGTATCAAAGAATAACTGTACAATGTAAAGACATTCTTTGTAACCATGGAAATCCTATGTCATTGATGTTAAAAAGACTTGATTGAAAGATCTAATGTTACGTTTTTCTCTACTGTTGAAGAATTAAGTCGATTAGCTGTTCTGACGCACTAAGCGTTTGATGTACGTATTTTCTATGAAAATAGATAGTAAAAAATGAATTTCTCCTGTTCTTATTCAAAGCCTCTCCCTTGCTGCAGAAATATTTAAGTGAAAATAATTATCTAAAGTGAGTTTCGTAGAAGATTGCCCATCTGGCTTTCTTTTGTCGTAATGGAGCACAGGCAGTCATTGGTATAAAATATTAAATATTGGGCTTTGCGCTCAGGTTAACATAATAAATGCTTTGAATACTGATATTAATGTTCAAGCATTAATATTAGCAAAATTCATTTCATCATAATTTTTACGTATTTGCATAGATTTAACTGCAGTATTCTTCAAGACTTAGGTTTGATTCACGTTATCTTTGTGTTTACAATTAAATTTATTTCCGTCAAGCAAATGCTTAACGAAACTGAAGTCAGTGTGATCTAAATGAAATTATTTATCGTGGGTACAAATCCTTACGCTACTTATGTGGTTACAGCGCCTCTATTTGTGCAAAAATTAATTTATCGGACAATAACTGTAATAGTTTCGTGCTATTTCTGATTACCTTTGAGCTAGCGGCGAGCTTGGATAACGTAATTAAAGCAACACTGTACGCGTTTTTACTAATATTGTTGCCTGTGCAGTAACTTTGATTATCATCGGAGTAAATGTAAACCGCATTTAAGAGCGTGCATAATATACGCGATGCCAGAAGTGTATTAAAAATAAAAATAAAAAATGGTTCAAATGGCTCTGAGCACTATGGGACTTAACATCTGAGGTCATCAGGCCCCTAGAACTTAGAACTACTTAAACCTAACTAACCTAAGGACATCACACACATCCATGCCCGAGGCAGGATTCGAACCGGCGACCGTAGCAGTCGCGCGGTTCCGGACTGCAGCGCCTACAAACGCGTGGACACCGCGGTCGGCTATTAAAAATCCATTACCTTTTCCCAAACAATCTCGACCACACCTTACGTTAAAATCAGAGCACGTTAATACCAGAGAAGAGAGAGAGGCGATATACTGTCTAGCAAGTAAACATCAGACTCCAGCCCAAGAGGTCCAGGCTTCCATAATAGACAGGTGTGGGAACTTTTTCTCGTTCTCTTTCTTCTAAGGCGACCTTAAAATCACTCACAAGGAAACCACAGTGCGTTCAGATTTTTGTATTTTTGCATATTTGTGGTACGTGAAATTCAGAACCCAGATACCAGTCAGCAAAAGTAATTCTATGCTACTCTCAACAATTCTCGAGAAAATTGACTTTGAAGTTTTCCGACCGATTTTAATATACTAAAGCAAGTTCAGTTTTTTTTCAACAGGTCGTGTGGCAGAACGCTCGCCAGCACATGTGCTCCATAGGTTCGATCCTCAACCTTCCCAGAATTATGAGCAAAGATGCATGATCCATGAACATTTCCATGAAACTTAAAATACGTAAGGATGAAAAAGAATGTAATATGTAATTTTTTAAATGTAAATAACGTTTTATAAAAAAACAGAAATTGATAGTTAGCCGTGAAAACTACACTCCTGGAAATGGAAAAAAGAACACATTGACACCGGTGTGTCAGACCCACCATACTTGCTCCGGACACTGCGAGAGGGCTGTACAAGCAATGATCACACGCACGGCACAGCGGACACACTAGGAACCGCGGTGTTGGCCGTCGAATGGCGCTAGCTGCGCAGCATTTGTGCACCGCCGCCGTCAGTGTCAGCCAGTTTGCCGTGGCATACGGAGCTCCATCGCAGTCTTTAACACTGGTAGCATGCCGCGACAGCGTGGACGTGAACCGTATGTGCAGTTGACGGAGCGAGGGCGTATAGTGGGCATGCGGGAGGCCGGGTGGACGTACCGCAAAATTGCTCAACACGTGGGGCGTGAGGTCTCCACAGTACATCGATGTTGTCGCCAGTGGTCGGCGGAAGGTGCACGTGCCCGTCGACCTGGGACCGGACCGCAGCGACGCACAGATGCACGCCAAGACCGTAGGATCCTACGCAGTGCCGTAGGGGACCACACCGCCACTTCCCAGCAAATTAGGGACACTGTTGCTCCTGGGGTATCGGGGAGGACCATTCGCAACCGTCTCCATGAAGCTGGGCTACGGTCCCGCACACCGTTAGGCCGTCTTCCGCTCACGCCCCAACATCGTGCAGCCCGCCTCCAGTGGTGTCGCGACAGGCGTGAATGGAGGGACGAATGGAGACGTGTCGTCTTCAGCGATGAGAGTCGCTTCTGCCTTGGTGCCAATGATGGTCGTATGCGTGTTTGGCGCCGTGCAGGTGAGCGCCACAATCAGGACTGCATACGACCGAGGCACACAGGGCCAACACCCGGCATCATGGTGTGGGGAGCGATCTCCTACACTGGCCGTACACCACTGGTGATCGTCGAGGGGCCACTGAATAGTGCACGGTACATCCAAACCGTCATCGAACCCATCGTTCTACCATTCCTAGACTGGCAAGGGAACTTGCTGTTCCAACAGGACAATGTACGTCCGCATGTATCCCGTGCCACCCAACGTGCTCTAGAAGGTGTAAGTCAACTACCCTGGCCAGCAAGATCTCCGGATCTGTCCCCCATTGAGCATGTTGTCTCACGCGGTCTGCACGTCCAGCACGAACGCTGGTCCAACTGAGGCGCCAGGTGGAAATGGCATGGCAAGCCGTTCCACAGGACTACATCCAGCATCTCTACGATCGTCTCCATGGGAGAATAGCAGCCTGCATTGCTGCGAAAGGTGGATATACACCATACTAGTGCCGACATTGTGCATGCTCTGTTGCCTGTGCCTATGTGCCTGTGGTTCTGTCAGTGTGATCATGTGATGTATCTGACCCCAGGAATGTGCCAATAAAGTTTCCCCTTCCTGGGACAATGAATTCACGGTGTTCTTATTTCAATTTCCAGGAGTGTAGATTTTTGTATGCGATATCCAATTAGAAATAAGAAGACGTGTATTTTCATAAAAAACAGCGATTACAAATCTGTTAGTTACCATATATATGATGAGTTTTAGCTGAGCGGTTTACGGCACTACATCATGGACTGTGCAGCTGGGCCCGGCGGAGGTTCGAGTCCTCCCTCGGGCATCGGTGTGTGTGTTTGTCCTTAGGATAATTTTGGTTAAGTAGTGTGTAAGCCTAGGGACTGATGACCTTAGAAGTTAAGTCCCATAAGATTTCACACACATCTGAACTTTTTTTTGATGAGTTTTATGTTTGATTGACAAGGGTATACGGGCTGAACAGAAAAACGAAAAATATTATGTCTGAAACTAGTCTCGAACCAACGATTACCAGTCTTGTGTGCTACTGAATTTTTTCCTTCTTTATGTATTTTAAACTTCATGGAGTTGCTGGCAGGACAGGCACCTTTTTTAAGCATTTGCATCTGTTGGGAATCCAACCTAACCGCCCCAACAGGCGACGAACATTATACAACTCAGCCGCACGGCCTGTCGAGGAAAAAAATCGATCTTGCTCTAGCATATTAAAGATAGCGGGAAAACATCAAAACCGATTTTCTCGTGAACGTTTGAGAGTTGCACCGAATTATTTTGGGGATTGGTATTTGATTTCTGAACTTCACGTACCACAAATATAAAAAAAA
The DNA here is from genome assembly GCF_023864345.2 of Schistocerca serialis cubense. Taxonomy (NCBI): domain Eukaryota; kingdom Metazoa; phylum Arthropoda; class Insecta; order Orthoptera; family Acrididae; genus Schistocerca; species Schistocerca serialis. The sequence goes on from NC_064639.1 coordinate 464,990,853, forward strand.
ATTACGAAAATTCCAATATCTTGTGGCCCCCCTTGTCAGCCTCTTATCAGACGAGTACCAGGAATATTTCTTGGGGGTAAAAGGCGGCCGGGAAGAAAGGTTGTAATCTTCCTTCTGTCAGTCCAAAGGCCCAGTAACAGGCTTTTGCCACAGACTTACACTTTTACTTCTTTACTTTCTTTCTGGATCTAAAAACAGTGTAGAACAAAAGATATTGAGGCGTGGATTTACCTACAGTACTTCATGTACGATTTTCGCTCCCAACAGGAAATGTTGTGTGCTTGTAAATTTTTCAGATGATCCTACGTTTGCCACTGCTGTTTCTGCCTTTGCTTTGCATCACTACAACTTTTTCTTTACGTGAAATACGATACAATATTGCCCCATTAGTGTGTGTTTGTATACTACTGGCTAAACGTGGGTCTGTGTATTTTTGTTTGAGTAGTGCTGCCAACTTAAAAGCTTTCACTTTGAGAGTTGGCTATCAAGTGGTCACTTTCAATCTATGAATAATTTTCATTCAATAATTCGTAAACTTGTCTTTCTGATACCATGTAAAGAAGTCTCTGTAACCAGTATGATACATGTGATACAGATTCTTTGAATTTGTCCTTTTGAGAAGTTGTAGAGGAAACGTGGTCACCTCCGACGGCTTCCGGGCGCTTTTAGCTAATGAAGGCGCTGACGGTTAAGAGTACATACATGCTGTAAGCTTTCAAACAGTCTGTCTTGTTCCAGGAGCTGGCCATGGCTGGGGATCAGATGATTGTTGGTGAGAACGTTGCATTTATTCGCGCTTATTCTAGGTGGCTGTTCATTGGGAAGATTTTGTTATTATTTCATTCGTATGGCGTTCGCATCCTACGGCATAATTTTCACTAATTTCGTGTGCTACAGTTGCTAAGAACTGCGAAAGCTAGCATGCACCCACGCGCACAGTGTTAGAAAATTTTCGTCTCTTTGTGAATTTGTTGAGCTTAAAAATTAATAAAGAATCGCGTTCTTATTATTCGGAACGACACATTATGCATTCAAATCACTTTATCCATCAAATTAGCTCATTTTATGCTTTCCATTGAGACGTGGAAATATATTTGAGTCTTTCGTAATTACTTGTAGTTTCAATTCACGTGCACGTGTTTTGTGGAAGCCAAATGATTTTTGTTGAATGCTAACTTCATTGTGGAAATATTTATAGATTTAAGTCCATATGCAGTTTCTCATTCCATCTTTCGTAAGTCATTTATTGAATATTTACTTAATTTTGAGATACGCTTTGCTCATGTGTGGTAAGTTGCACCATTGTCTACCTAACACTTGCACTTCACAAAGCACATGAAGCATTTCAGTTCTCAAATGGGTTTCCCCTGTTTGTGATAATAAGTACCCCGTTCATCTTATAGTTCCAGCTGTGAAAGCAGATCTTAACGATGAGCGCTGAATGAAGAGAAACTGTGGCTGAAGCTACGAAGTATTTTTTTGTTCATGTTCACGCTGAACTACAGAAAGCGTTTCGTCGACGTATCTATATTGCTTAATAGGTCATGTACTTTCAAGCCTTGGTGCTGCACCTTATTAAAATTATTTTAAGACGTACTGCCAGCAGTTATTCACTTTTCATAAGTGACCATTGCAATTACAGAGTGGGGTCTCGGTCCTCATTGCACGGTGCCAACTATAAGTTGGACATTATTATACTTACAAGAAAACATTATAAGTAGGCTGTTTAGGTTTTCTTATTGGTAACGCCACGTAGCGCTCTGTATGAAAATCACTGGCTGTGCTGTGTGCAGTCTGTGGCTAGTTTGCATTGTTGTCTGCCATTGCAGTGTTGGGCAGTTGGCTGTTGACAGCGCGTAGCGATGCGCAGTTGGAGGTGAGCCGCCAGCAGTGGTGGATGTGGGGAAGTGAGATGGCGGATTTTTGAGAATGGATAATCTGGAGGTGTGTCCATCAGAGCCGGACGCGGTGGCCGTGCGGTTCTAGGCGCTCCAGTCCGGAGCCGCGCAGTTGCTACAGTCGCAGGTTCGAATCCTGCCTCGGGCATGGGTGTATGTGATGTCCTTAGGTTAGTTAGGTTTAAGTAGTTCTAAGTTCTAGGGGACTGATGACCACAGCAGTTGAGTCCCATAGTGCTCAGAGCCATTTGAACCATTTTTTTTGTCCATCAGAAACAGTACATTTTTAAGAATAGATGTCATGAAGTGCTATATATATTATGACTATTAAGTTAAATACATTGTTTGTTCTCTATTAAAATCTTTCATTTGCTAACTATGCCTATCAGTAGTTAGTGCCTTCCGTAGTTTGGATCTTTTATTTAGCTGGCAGTAGTGGCGCTCGCTGTATTGCAGTAGTTCGAGTAACGAAGATTTTTGTGAGGTGAGTGATTTGTGAAAGGTATAGGTTAATGTTAGACAGGGCCATTCTTTTGTAGGGATTATTGAAAGTCAGATTGCGTTAAGCAAAAAAATATTGTGTGTCAGTCTAAGCACAGCCATGTATAATTTTTCAAACGGGACGTTTCATATGTCGACCCTTAGCCGAGGATACCTCACTGGAATCTTCTGATTTTTTCTTGTAGTTTGTGTAATTAGTGCAGCCTTTGTTTATTGCTAGCGCGTGATTGTAGAGAGAATTTCCGTTGTAGTTGTAGTTTTTCATTCTTGTACAGTAAAACAGTTGTGGCATGCATGTAGATTTGCACCAAGTATTTCGCAGCTGCGCTTGCAATTAACGACCTATGCTATGTTAATGTGTTTTCTTATTTTGCTCTTCAAATTGTGGTTTGCTGTGTTGTCGTGTGAAATGTTGTGACAATAATGGCGTGTGAAAAACGTAATACTAGGCTCCAAAGTAAACTGAGAAATGACAAGTGAAGACGAAAGCAGTGTGTTAGCGCCGCCGAGTAATGAATTAACTAATGTTCAAAGTAGTAATTTGGTAATTGTGCATAATGAAATGGAGCGGGCTGCAAATAATGGTGTAGGCAGTGAAACAATTAGTGAACAGGGAAGCATTATCGATCGATCGGTCGGCAACAGCTCGCCTCAGGAATCCGAAATGATAGGACACAATCTTGCAAATACTGTAGATTCAGGTTTTGCGTCCTCACCGTTTTCTCAACTGAGTCAAGACACATTGTCTGCTTTGCCGGTGCAAATGCTCTGCCGAAAAGCATAGAGGAACAGATTCCATACACTAATACATTATTATTGCAATTAATGCAACAAATGAAACAAAGTCAGAGACAAACACAGCAACAGTTAAACAGAATGGAACAAAATCAGAGACAAACACAGCAAAAGCTTCAAAAGTTAGACACAATGGAACAAAAGCTTCAAAAGTTAGACTCAGTGGAACATACACTTGGACAAACACGTGAAGATTTAACTACTGAGTTACATAAAATCGAATCCAAATGTCAAAAAGTCTGTAATGACGTAAAAACACAAATTTGTGAGAATTTCCAACCTATTTTTTCGCGGCATGAAAATACATTACAGAATCACGAATTAGCCATAAAAGAACTTCAAACTATTGTTCATGACAATCATAAGACCTTGCAAGCTAAAATTGACTCAGTTGCATCTACTGATTCGGTTACGCAACTTGCAAAAACTCAGGAAAACTTAAAGGACACAGTAGATACGATTTCAACACAAATGGACACACTGAAATTTGGTTCAGAGAAACACACTGATTAAATAAGCACACTATCGGAGAAAGTAGCCGAACTTTCGGATCAGTTCACTAACTTATCTGCAAAGGTAGATGATGATCTGAATGACACAAGACCTGTAGCCATCACTGACACAGAAGAATATGAACAAATTAAGAAATTCAAACAAAAACAGAATCAAATTAATACGCAACACAAAAGAGAAATCCGGGAAGTACAAGATCAGTTGGCACAAGTAATACAAAAATTACATATTTCAGAGGACACTCGCGCTCCAACACGGGAAGAGGGACTTAGAAATACGGAAAAGCCACAAAATAATAACACAGGGCATTTCGGAAATTATGAAAGAAATTGGCTAGGTGCACCGAATTTTGAGATGGAACCGCCGACACGACGTAACAATGACCGATATGCTACTCGGCGACACGATGATTTTGACTATAAACTGATTATTACTACACGTAAATTCAAAACATTTAAGAATTCTGGCAACGACATTCATCCACAAGCATGGCTCCATCAATTCTCTCATTGTTTTCCTCCCAACTGGTCATTAGAGTACAGATTAGAATTTATGTGTGGCTACTTAGAGAATGAACCAGCTGAAAGAATGTGATCGGTCATTCACGATTGTCACAGTGAAGGAGAACTTTATCACGCCTTCCTCTCAGCATATTGGTCTCAAGCTACACAAGGCCGAGTAAAACATAGCATCATATTGATAAACATTTCGAACAATCTGAATTTTCCAGTCTTGTGACATATTTTGAAGTCATGTAGCACAAGAATCAGTACCTGTCAAACCCTTACAGCCCCTCAGAACTCATCCGCATTTGCTTAATCAAATTGCCTGAACATTTACGACATATTATTCTGGCAGGACGTTGCAAAGACGACATTGAAGCTTTTCAGGGACTGTTACAAGAATTGGAAATTGACACTGACAATCACGGAACGCGAAAACAGGAGCGCAACAATTTCAGGTCACATCCGTCACAATTCCGCAATGACAGAAATAATAAATGGACACGACAAGGCTATTCCTACAATGCAAATCGTGACCAAAACAGATACCACCCGTATGACAACCGTTGGCAGAGTAGTAAGGATTACAGGGAAAGATCACCTCTCCGCGGTAAAGACTATCACAGAGACAATCAGAGAAACAGACAATATGGGAACCAAAATGATTATTATCAAGGGAGACAGAATAACTTCAGACGCAACGGTCCAGCATGCAGGTACTATTCAGGGAGAAATTCTCCACCACGTGACCGACAAGAAAGAAACTATGGAATCTACCAACATGACGACAGACGATATGATCTTAAAGACAGACCTGAATTACATCAGAACTGGCAGGATTCAAACAGGGTAGGGCCCTCTCGACAAGGTGAATTTGTAGAAGTTAGGTCTCCAAATACCAATAAAGTTGTGTACCAACAAAGAGACAGACAATGACTAGCACCGCAGGCAGCCACGTGCGCCAGCTGGCGCAGCGGAAAATAACGTAGACGCTGACCTTGAGAAAAATTTTAGCATTCCTTACCGACTTATACCACATGATAATTGCGTTGAAGCTGAAACTCTGCGTACTAGGAAGAGTGAAGGATTGCACCACATTTCACATGTAAAACCGTTTATTGAGAGGAAATCCGCTTTTTAACTTAGTCTTTGCCATAAAACTTTTCACTTCACGCCAATATTACAATTTTTTCACACTGAGAAACTGTTCACATGCAACAATGTTTTGAAGTTAACTGTCCAGCCTAAAACCTAGGGAACATTTTTAAACATAAATTACGACTGCATTGTTATAGTGAACAGATGGTACAATGTTGTTATTTGTACATTCTTGCCTGTTAGTTGCACGATTACGTAACGACTATCAGGCTTACATACTTAGAACATATACTGGCACTGCTAATGAGATTTTAATGCAACATTTTGGTTTACTTGAAAATACATTTTGGATTTAAAGTACTTTCTGTGAGATACCAGATGACACAGTGGTTAGTTTATGTGACAGCTACACGACTTTATCACGACGCTGCTAATGAGTGACCATTTACAATGTTGCTTTTGTGGTGTTTCTGTTTTATATCTGCACAGTTTTTCTGAATTCTTCTGGAAAGTAAAACATGTTTTAGTAGTAACTTTTGTGGATATCTATATGCATGACATTTCACTTTTGTTCATGCTGAGGTAAGTACATTGACTTCTGCAGAACTTAGATTTTGGAGGACGATAACTGCAATACTTCCACAGAATTATCTTACAGCAAGACGCACATTTAGCACTAAAGGACACATATTTGAGTGATTAATTTTGTACTTAAAACATTTATTTTCAAAGATTTTTGAATTACAATGATACAAAGGTTTTCCCTGATACATTTCATTCTGTAATCTGTTACACCTGAGGGTATAATTACATTGATCCTCAAGGGGGTACACGCTTACTCTGTGTACCATGTGTTTGGCAAGCACAAGGAGCCCTAGCTAATATGGTATTTGCTTATACAGCTTTACACATCGGTATCATGTTTCTCTAACACAGAATTACACAGCTATCTGATCATTTAACTGAGGGAGATAAACATTTATTTTACTACATCAGTGACAGATGTTTACGTAATTACACAGTTGGATAACTTCACACTTATGAAATTGTATTTTGTCTGTACTTTGTGAACTGTTCGTATTTTTTCGGAACCATTGTGATACTATGAGAGCTTTGAATGTCATATTTGGTACGGGATCATGATTTTTAAAGTATGTTTGAGGTAGATGACACTATTGAAATAAGCAGAGAATTTTTTAGGTTTTGAAATTATTGCAGAAAGCTACAACGTTTTTTAGATTTGACTGAGGTGTTATGATGTTATTATTATGATGACGATGTGTATTATGCTGTTGAGGTATGTTTATGATCAATAAGCTGATGCTATATGAGGAATTTGATTATGCTACATATTTATTATGATGAAATATTGAAGAAGTGCCGATGAATATGTACATGTGTAATAAGGTAAGGAATAATGAGTAGTGGTTAGGGACTCTGACTTGTGAAAAAGGCTGTTGGAAACCGTGAATCGTACTTTAAAGAGTTATAAAATGTGTGTAAATGCATGAATCACAATGCCGGTGAAAATTTCTTGGATGCTGTTATATTCATAGGATTTTGTTTCTACACATTTGCAACACAAATTTTCGACCCGTGAAATTTTTTTTTATGAGACTGTCACTGTAGAGTAAACTGGTGTCGTAAATATTTCAGTTAGAAAACTAAGTGACCTTGACGTAATGCGTTATGGGCGACCAGCTGTGCGAGTCGCCTGGAGAAAAGGCCATTAGGTAGAAAAAAAAAGAGGCCATTACATCGCTGTTGACATTTCTTTGTAGAAAGCATCGCAAATACGACACGCCCAAACTTGAAAACATATGATTACACTGTGGAGCTCTTAATTTATGATATTTACTGAAATGAAATGATGAGAAACATTTCATGTCTAGGGTCTTGCTAGTTGAAAGATTGTTTTCTGCACTATGAAATGCCATATGGCTAGTGAATGACGTTTCACGCCTTGCTTTACCTATTTTGTTTATTATCTAGTTTCCGGCTGCACTGCAGCATTGGTTACAATAAAATTTAATGGATGTACTAATATAGATACTTTATGCCTACAGATCCAGTAAATAATAACTTTATGATCTACTTAAAAAAAAAACGAAGGAGCACAAAAAGACATTTCCCTTCGCAGGACTTGCATACATAATTTTCTTTTCAACTACTTGGTAATATTTCTCGTAGAATAAGTTGTGGTGCACCACTTTAATTACATAGACATTAAGATGTGAATAGACATTTCCCTTATCTGCATTGTTGTCTTTAGTAATATTTTTTCTGCTTGAGCTATGTCATGTTTAGGTGTAAGTTACTGCATTTGCTGCTGCTGTTTGCCAGGCATAGTGTTACTGATTTTGACTTTGTATTATTCTGTTAAGCCAGTTTTACTAATGATTTATTTTTATTGTTTGCTGCGCATTGCCTTATATTAGTTGTAATATTGCATTTGCTTTGCTAATTTATGCTGTATGCTTTGCCAATTTGCATTTTTTATCATTGCTGTTTGTGTTAATTGTTTTGCGCTGCTGTATTACCTCATCCTTTAGTTTAGCATCTGAGCTCAGTAGATTTAAGTTAGCTTAAGATGGGGTAGGCTATATAAGAGAACGAGTTGTGATGAATGGAAAGAAATGCATTGAGAAGCTGTAAGAAAATGGTTTGGCCAAAAAAAAAAAAGTATTTTGAAAGAGGATATGAACAAAAAAGTAGGGTTTAGGGACAACAGGTTTAGGTAGGATTTTCTTGGAAATAAATGATGAGGTAAGATAATGGAAAATAAATAATGAGGTAAGAAATATGTGAACGTATAAATGCAGAAAGCATGCTTGGATTGGATTTTTTTGGTGGTAACAAATGTTGAAATAAGACGAAAGATCTATGGAATGAAGTTTTGGGTTGGACTGCAGTACCAAATGTTACACTGAAAACAAACCCTGTCCTGTATTTTTGTGTTATTACACTATGTGAATTTGTGTTTTTCCTGTCTGTATGTGTTTAGCTAATAAGATTTATGTTCTAGAATTTTTCTGAAAATATGTTATTTACCTTGTAAAGATGCTTAGACATTATTTATTCTGTTTTATTTTAATGCTCATGTGTGAAGTTGATGTTTTAAAAGTTATTCTGATCTTTTATGTATTTACTTATGTCATAATTCCTGTAACACTGATGTATATGTCAATTTCTATTGTTTTGTAAAGCCTGTATTACTACAAATGTTATCTGTATTATTATGTTTTTAATGATGTATTTTGTACCTTTGTCATTGTATTCTTATGTTATAAAATTGTAATTAACACCAGTTCATCAAATCAAGTAACTTGTAAGTTACATTTCACTGCACACATTTCTGTTGGTCATACTATGAGGACAATATGTGAGAAGTAGGGACTGATAGTGTTTGCACGTGTGTTAATAATTCAGCAAGGGACTGGATAACATCATTGCTGGTTCTACGGACATTTTTAAAAAAATTTGGGAGTGCACAAGTTGTGGTTCATGGACTTGCTATATTGTCCACAAGACTCTTCTATGGTGATTGTGCACCTGCACAGTCGCAACGGATGGCTGCTAGCCATCTCTACAAGGACTACAGTGGGTCTACACCTCTGATGACTCACCAACACCATTATTTCTACAAGGACTGCACCTCTGGTGGCCCACCGATACCGTAATCTCTAACAAGACTACAGTGGTCAGTTCTGTGATGACCTACCTACCAATATTCTTCAAAACTTCGACTGACTCCGCTGTGGGTTTGATCTGTTGTGGCCCATTACCTGTCTGCATGTCGAGAGTCAGCACTGTCTTGCCGTTGGAAGGACAACACTACTTCTTCAAGACTGCATGGAAATCCACTACTTCCGTGTGCATTTTCTTTTACTGCTCAGACTTTGAGAAAAAACACTGCTATTTTACTGTGATGAACGATCAGGACTGTCTTTATGGACTGTGAGAAAATTTTAGCTTTTGACCAAAATTGTATCAATAAGTATGTGCATTTGATTTCTTGTTATGGTAATTATGATTATGAAAAATTTTTTCAAATCTGTATTGGCCACTGCCCAAAACAATTTGTAAAATTTGTGGGGAGCATGGGGGTATGTAAGTAGGCTGTTAGGTTTTCTTATTGGTAACGCCACATAGCGCTCTAGTATTGCATTTGTATGTAAGTGAGGATGACATATTACGTACACATATTACTTACTTATTTCTCTCATACAAAAAACATGTCTTATCGAAGACGATTTCGAAATTCCTGACCCTCACTTTCAACAAGCTGACAATAGGAAATACATTGTACTCTGGAGTCAGGCGGCTGCAGTGGGGTAGAGTGAATGACAAGCAACCAGTGCGCTGGAAAGTTTAAAAGCTATGCATTCAGAAGGTCGTAAATCCGTACTATCAGAATTATGGACCAAATTTTGACCGCTGGGTCTATTGCTGGGGCTGATAACTTGCAATTGTGCTTTTTTCTCTTTATAAATGACGTCAGGTTGGAAATGTTTCCTAGTTATTTATTTTGGTGGGGTGCTACAAGTTAGCTCCCTATTCATTGGTTTCCAGATACTCATACTACGCCTGGCTTTCACTAAGTTGCACAATCTACGTAATTGTGGGCTACCCTTTTACTATCCTTTATCTTAATCAAAGTCAGATAGTGTTACAAAAACTGATGAGTTGAATCTTGAGTTTGATTATAACAAGGCATAGATTCAATAAATGAGGGCTGTACTAGCAGTTCATTTGCTCAGAAGAGCAGCCAACTTTCAACTTAATCTAAAAATAGCTCTTCGACTGTAGTTTGTCGTACATGTATTATATCGCTTAATTACACTGCGATGTATTTGTGGTTCAAATGGCTCTAAGCACTATGGGAGTTAACATCTGAGGTCATCAGTCCCCTAGACTTAGAACTACTTAAACCTAACTTAACCTAAGGACATCACACACATCCATTCCCGAGACAGGATTCGAACCTGCGACCGCAGCAGCAGCGCAGTTCCGAACTGAAGCGCCTCGAACCGCTTGGCCACAGCGGCCGCCTGCGATGTATTTATGTAATATTTAAGTAAAATGAAGGAGTAGTGATGGAGTTGAAGGTCTAAATGGTGTGTAGGTAGAAGGGGGTGGAGGAAGTTGGGGAGGCGGCGGCAAAGATGAGTGAAGGTAGTGAAAAGCGAATGCAAAGTAGGAGAAGGAAGGGTAAGCAGGAAATGAGATGCAGTAAAGGGTAAGAGGTGAAATGAAGGGCGAAGGAGAAAGTGGGAGATAGAGTACCTGTGCACGGGAGGGACGAGGGTTGTCAGACGGTTTTAAAACACCTTAAACAATCGTAAAGCAACTGCAAGAGGCCATGTGTGTTAAAGCGCCGCTTCCGGGTCAGGGAGATGCGCCGGGCCCAGATCAAAACCACAATGTGGATTAACGACGAGGGTCGGTGTGACAACCAGCCCGGATACGGTTTTCAGGTACCTTCCCATATTCTATAGGTGTATACCATGGGTGTACCCATGTCCCTAACCAGTTACACGATTCAAAACATTTAGCATTTGCACATGAATAATGGACAGATAGTTGAGGTACACATGTTCCTTCCCTGTGGGGAGGGGGGGGGCGTGGAGGAGGGGGTAATGGGGTGGTGACAGAACTGAGCATGGCAGATCCGTTTATAACCATGCCAGCCCTGCACCGACGCGGGGCAAAGGCGAAAGAAGAAGAAAGAAAGTCTTCAGATATGCATGTAGTGTAGTAGTTTAGCTGGTGTCACGCGGGCTAAACCGTCGCGAGCGGCCGCCTACCTTCTCGAGGAAGTACTTGGTGTCGAGCAGGCCGAGGCGCACGGCGCGCAGCAGCGGCAGCAAGTGCTCGCGGCGGCCGGCCGGGTCGTGCTGCATCCAGCGCAGCACGCACTCCCACGCCGCCTCCTCGGAGCGCAGGTTGAGGTCGTCGTCGGCGAGCAGCGCGCGCAGCTCGTTGGCCGGCAGCTGCAGCACCTCGTCGCTGTCCGCCGCCACGCGCACGAAGTTCCGCAGCGTGTACAGCCGCGCCGTCTTCTCCAGCTCCTCGCAGAAGTGGTCCCTGCGCGCGTGCCGTTAAGTTGCGGTAAGAAACCGGGCGGTGAGGCAACGCCCAGTAGCGAGGGCAACGTACCACGTGACACAACAGCCAATAGCGTCTGTAAGCGCTCTTCGAACCAAACATTGGTTCAAATGGTTCAAATGGCTCTGAGCACTATGGGACTTAACATCTGAGGTCATCAGTCCCCTAGAACTTAGAACTACTTAAACCTAACTAACCTAAGGACATCACACACATCCATGCCCGAGGCAGGATTCGAACCTGCGACCGTAGCGGTCGCGCGGCTCCAGACTGAAGCGCCTAGAACCGCTTGGCCACTTCGGCCGGCCGAGCATTGGTATTCGTTTTAGTTTAGGCACAGTAAAATGGAAGAAGTAGTGTGAGGGTACAGAATTTAGCTGAATTAAATTTTTCTCGTAAACACTGAAGGTGCGAAGTTTTCTGTATCCATGACCTTTATGAATCAAGTAAGTGTAGAGGTGTGTTCAATAAGAAATGCAGTAAATTATTTTTCTCGACCAGTTTCTATTGAACAAATCCAGAATTTGCTGTGGGACATCGTGGAATATTCCAGCTTCAGCCCTTACATTTTCACGGAGTTCCGATAGATGTGGACGCTATACGTAGCCTTCAAAATGGCATCCGCAACGGAGGTGCGTACCAGGCAAAAAGCTATCACTAATTCTTTTGGCCAAAAACCAGAGCATTACAGATAGTCATAGGCGCCTGCAAAATCTCTGCTGAGACCGGACAGTGAACAAAAGCACGGTGATCCGCCCGGCAAAGCTTCTGTCATCATCCAACAAGGTCGCGCAAATCTCTCCATTGCCGCCGGGCCGCACTCAGCTGTGACTCTTGCAGTGTTGGAACTGGCGAACGCTCTCATTCGAGGTGATCGACGGATCATAAATAAACACCTCACTGCAAAGGTCTCACAGAAATCTGCACACGCGAAAAGAGTTCACAAAGGTTCACTGGACAGTACTTCCTTATCCACCCTGCAGTCAGATCCCGCACGTTCCGACTGCCAACTGTTTGGCCCAATGAAGGGCACGTTCCGTGGAAACTACTGTGTGGATGGAGGTTATATATGCAGCAAGGAACTGGCTCTGACGTCGACTAAAGAAGTGGTACCATGCAGGCATACAGACCCTCCCAGTGAGGTTGCTTAAGATAGTCGCTTTGAACGGATATTAGGTCGAAAAATTGGATTTTGTAGCCAAAAGAGTGGAAAATAATATGCGTATTGGAATCCTGAATAAAATTAACCTGGTTTTCAAAAAAAAAAAAAAGAATGTTGCATTACTTATTGAACTATTGTCATATTATAATCATAATAGTGTACAAACATCACAGAAATTTGTCATTTCTATGTATATGATGATCTGTATTAATTTAAATATTTGTGTAATATTTTATTATTTGTTGAGGCACTCCTTGAGTGGCGTGCACCGGTTGCAGTTTGTCAGCAGACGACTCTACATCACAACAGGTGCTGCATGGAACTATGGAACTACGAGAGCTATTCGGAAAGCAAGGTCCGATGGGGTCCGCTGTAGAAATCCGATTAATCTTTCCACAGATGTGTTGGGCAGTGTCTCTAGTATGCCCATCGATCGCGTCACGTCGCTCTTTGCAGTTCTGAGCGCGCAGTGAGCACGTTAAGATGCTTAGAACAATAGTGTCTCCCTCCAAGTATGATGGCCTGGTGTGAGATTTCGCCTGATGCCATGCAGCCCACACAACATAACTGTCATACGATTCCTTCTGCATGACAGTTCTTGGTCGCGCTCTGAAGGGGCAATGATGGTGCTCCCGCAGCGTTTTCGATGGGAAGTGTTTGATCACTCACAATAGAGCCCGTAATTGACTCTCCCTGAGTTTCATTTCTACTCACATGAGCCGCTAGCTATGAAGACAACGTTCTGACACAGACAACGAGCTGTAGATCAGCGTAGAGAATTGGTAGGAACCACAGGCGGCTTCCTTCTATGACGAGGGTATTAAAAAGTTGGTGCAATGCTACGACAAATATCTAAATCGGAGCAGCGACTATGTAGAGAAGTAGCTGGAAGGTGTAGCTAACTGTTGCAAATAAAACATGTTTGATTTTCACAGTGGTTTCCATTTTGCGACCGATCGGACCTTACTTTCCGAATAGGCCTCTTAAATGAAACAATGACAAAATTTATAGCAGGAATATTCCAGTACAGCAGGGGTGGCAAAGTATTCATATTTTTAGCCGTGTCCTGGCACGTGTGCCATAGCGCTCAACCTCGCTGCACATTTCCCCCACTGCCATGGCACGCTGTCTGGAGTGTAGGTGCACTGCCCATAATTTGGTTTTATATTTCACATTTCGTAACAAGAAAGTTCACAAACAAAACAAATTTTCAGTATCATGGAGGCTGTGCTCGTACATTACATATCACTTCAAAGAAAACTATTTATAGACAAATAACCAACACGGATTCAGAAAATATCGTTTTTGTGAAACACAGCTAACTCTTTATGCTCACTGATTAATGAGTGCTATCGACAGGGTACGTCAAATTTATTCCATATTTTTAGACTTCCAGAAGGCTTTTGACACCGTTCCTATGTAGTATCGTCTCAGTTGTATGACTGGATTCGTGATTTCATGTCAGAAAGTTTACAGTTCGTAATAACTGACGGAAAGCCATCGAGTAAAACAGAAATAATATCTGGCTTTCCCCAAGGAAATGTTAAGAGGCCCTCCGTTGTTCCTGATCTACAGAAACAATCCAGGAGACAATCTGAACAGTCCGCTTACATTGTTCAGATGATGCTGTAATTTGCCGTCTTATAAAGTCATCACATGATAAAAATTCCAAAGCGATTTTAGACAAGTATCGGTATTGGGGGGGGGGAGTAACTGACAACTGTCTCTAAATAATGAAAAGTGTGAAGTCATCCACATGAGTACCAAAAGGATTCCACAAAATTTTTGTTACATGATAAAAGACGCAATTTTAATAGCTGCAAATTCAACTAAATACTTAGGGATCCCAACCATGAACAACTTAAATTGGAACGATCACATGGATAACATGGATAATGTTGTGGAGAAAGCAAACCAAAGGCTCCGATTTATTGGCAGAACACTTCGAAAATGTAACAAGCTTACTAAAGAGGCGTACACTACGCTTGTCCTCCCTCTTCTGGAGTATTGCTGTACGGTGTGGGATCTGCATCTGATAGGACTGACGAAGACGTGGAAAAAGTTCCAAGAAAGGTAGCTCGTTTGGTATTATCACGAAATAGGGGAGAGAGTGCCACGGATATATCACACGAATTGAGGTGGCAGTCACTAAACCAAAGGCGTTTTTCCTGAGCGGCAGGACCTTCTCATGAAATTTCAGTCACCATCTTTCTCCTCAGAGTGTGAAAATATTTTTTGGCACCCACCTACACAGGGAGAAATGATCAGCATAATAAAATAAGAGAAATCAAACTTCGCACGTTTTTCCCGCGCAATGTTCGAGAGTTGAACGGTAGACAAGTACCTTAAATATACTTATATGGATATGGTGTCTGTTCTTTCGGACATGTCTGAAAGAACAGACACCAATGATGATCTGCAGCCGTCTAGAACGAAATTAGAATTATACATGAATACCTTCAGCATACCGACAGACAGAGACGATTTCATAGATTTTCGCACTCGGGTTGCCACGTGATCGTAACTTAATAGTTTCATAAACGGAAAAAGGTCCTTCACACAAATATGTCATCGAAATATTGTAACACTTTTGCAACCTCGTTATGGAGACGTGGAAACTCTAAGGAAAGTAACGAAGACGACCTGCACAGTTTTAACGTAAAACGATTTGTCATGAAAACAGGAATTACCTAGCAGGTCAATCAGTTACATTTGCACTTGCATAGGAGCGCTTTCAAGTGAAACGGCAGAGAGCATCGAAAACAGCTCCAAAAGAGATTAAGACTGCAGTGTCTTCAAAATGTTTAGGAAACTATCATCGTAATTCTTTCAAGGCTACAATGAATTCTTCAGGCCTCGCGTCTTCTTTAACGGCAGTGGAATTGGATTGCGTTGGGCAGAATGTATCTTTTCTAAAACACAATTTTCTTTTTAGATGCACCCCCATCAAATCAGAAAGAAATTGTTTCTCACCTTTCATTGTCTTACTGTAGGCAGTGTGCAGTCAAGTTCACGTAAAGTCCGAAATCTGCAATCCATTCCGGATGGTCTAATTTTCCTTCCTGTACTCCTTTTTCCTTCATAAATTCAGTAGTATCGAGTTGTAAATCGAAAAATCTTTCCAGGCAGACAATGTGATTTGTAGTAATATATTGGGTCTCCATATTCTTCGTTCAGTTCCATCGAAAACTGTTTGAATAATGCATGCGACGTCAGAAATTTTACTGTTCATACCGCCAGTTTCTCCAAGTACAGCATGCCTGCAAATTTAGCACAAAGTGCTTCGTGATAAACAGAACAATGAATACTATCTGCCGATCGTCGTAATTATTTGCTCTTTCATTGTCAACTAAATCTTTAAATTCCTTCTGCTTGGTATTGTAACATCGTTTCATAGCAAATTTGCTGCACCCTTCGCATATGCAACTGCGTAATATGTATTGAGAATTCTCATCCCTCTGTTTTGTCATTCCCATTATTTGTTAAAGGCTTGTGAGAACAGATCGCTAGAATGCCTCTCTTTGTGCAAACAGTCAATGGGCCTGTAAACGTCCATTATACCAGGAACAAATAGAAAAGGGTAAACAGCGCTGTCAACACAATTCTGCCGAACTGAAGAGGGCTGTGCCGACCGCAAAATGCCGCAACGCAATACTGATTTAAATGTAGCGCTGTACCGAGTCCTTCTGGGAAGGAACGAGCAGAGACGGGACATGTCGAGCCTTGGCCCAGACGCATCCCGCACATCCGGCCAGGTGAAGTTTTACACGCTATGGTTAGCGCCGCTGTACAGGTACCAGCATATATTCTGTCAGCACGTGTACTTTATTTGAAGATGTTCTTGTTTGGAAAAGAAGTTTCCTTAAAATAACTAGCTTCTAAATTTTCTTTTCTACTTCATAGACGCCTGAGACTAAGTCGCCTCTCAATTTATTTTCAAGTGTTTCAGTCTTTTCTAAACACTGTATTCTGAGTTGTAGTTTATTTTACTGGATGATCGATGTGTTTCGAATATTTACTGTCGTTTCCGTGTTCCATGCATAATTTGCAAATGATTGACAATGACTGCTCACTCTAGGGAGAGAGCAGTCTTATATCTGTTAATGTCAAATATTACAGAATACACTTTTATTAAATGAATAAAAAAGTCATAGAATCTCTTAGAAGAGCTAAGGTTACAAAAAAAGAAGAAAAGAAATGGAGTAGCAGATTTCGAACCAACTGCATCTGATTTCCTAAGTCTAAGTCTTTGATTTACATCTCCTGAAGGCTTTAACTGCTGATATGTCAGTATTTTGTAACAATAAATCGTATCGGTACTGATATATTTTCGAGAGATCCTGAATGTGTTGGTAGTTTGAAACACCACATCTTAGGATGTAAGTTATAACATACAAGCCATCAAATACCACTAAGTATAATACGGTATCTCTCACTTCTCAGAACTCGATACAATCACACAAGTCGATAGACATTCCCAATGGTCAAAACTGGGCATGTACACATCACGGTGACGTCACGGCGAGGTATCACTGTGGGAGGTTAACGTCTCCTGCTACGAGTTACTCAACGCTGCTTTCTGTGCGTGCTTCACTTCCATCCCCTCTGCCAGGTTCCAGACCCTGCAATCGCATCTACACAAATTCAGGGGTTTTATACAGCCCGCAACGCCTTCAAAAATCACAACGAGATTTTCATGTTCTCTAGCTTGCTATGTGCGAACTATTAGCCATACAGAAAGAAAAAAAATAAACAGGACCTATTTTTAGGAAATTTAACATTCTTAAATTTCGTACTGGGATACGTCTTTGCTGGAGAGTATTATTTTCGAGTTATTAGAGAAAAAACGCATTTGAAGGACACTTTTGTATTTTTTCCTGAATAATTCGAGAATTACGACCTCTAGCCAAAACATATCCCAGTACAAAATTTGACAAGTTAACTTTCCTACAGAAAGGTTCTCTTCATTTTTTCTATAGGACTAATAGTTTTCATATAGCGAGTGACAGAATATGGAAATTTGCGCGTGATATTTGAAGGCGTTGCGGGTTGCATAATGCTCAGAGTTGGGGCAGCTGAATCACCCTTTGTGTGTGAGACGCCACGCCAGCTCTAGCAGGCAGTGGTTCTTACTCGTGATGAGGATGGCACAAACAACCGTCGAAATCTCGAGTGTTTCGCTCGGAGTGACATAGCTCGTAACACCAGAAGATTTTGTCCGTGTTGTGTACTGTTCATTTGTAACATAGTACAGAAAGTAAGCAGCTACTGTCTCCACACTCGCTCATTCCGTTGAACTTTACGGTACTGGACGTATTGTGGAGGACTGAGTACCTGGCGAAGATCATGACGCCGAGGCAGTTGTGCGGGGAGAGCGAGTTGGTGACGTACTGGCAGCAGAGGCGCAGCAGCCCCAGCACGCACAGGTAGTCGGCCGCGACGAGCAGGCGCAGCGCATTGTCCGGCGTGAGGTCGGCGCGCCGCAGGTACGCGTACTTGATGATGTTGCCCATGTCCTCCGAGGACACGCCCGGCACCAGCACGTCCGTGCGGCAGCTCGAGTGCAGCGACGTCGTGAACAGCGCCCTGCGCAACCTCCGCGCCCTTTACCTACCCTCCCAGCACGTACAAACTGGCTCATTTACTATACCAATAAACGGCTAACCTGGGGAACTGTCACAGTTGGAGGTTGCCTATCTAACGACTTTCAGGGGTAAGCAAAAATTTGATTTTCAGTATTTCAGGCAGCTGTTGTCTGAATTTAATAATCTGAAATGCTGCCGCAGCCTACTCATTAAGAGCTACAGGGTGACTATTGTTGAACTATATGAAACAAAACGTAAATTATTTACAAACTACAATGTGAACACACTTTATTCAACATGTAAAGGTCACTGCAGATATTCGGATTTAGGTTATGACATATTCAATGTGCATACCATCATTGGCGATGATGTGGCAGAGACGAACAGCGAAATTTTGCATGACCCGTTGAAGTGTCAGAACATCGATGCTGTGGATGACCTACTGAATGGCGGTTTTCAACTCAGCAACGGTTTTGGGGTATTTGCTCTACAACTTGTATGTAATAAAGCACCCACAAAAAGGAGTCGCATGTGTTCAGATCCGAAGAATATGGCGGCCAATCAAGGCCCATGCCAGTGGCCTCCGGGTACCCCAGAGCCAGAATGCGGTGCCCACGGTGCTCCTCCAGGACATCAAACACTCTCCAGGTTCGATGGGATCAAACTCCGTCTTGCATGAACCACATATTGTCGTAATAAGGGTCACTTCGCTTAATGGGGATGAAATCATCTTCCAAAACCTTCACGAACCGTTCGGTAGTCACCGTGCCATCAAGGAATGTTGCACCGATTATTCTATGAGTGGACATCCCACACCTCACAGTCACCTGTTAAAGGTGAAGAGGCGGCTGGAGTGGCCGAGCGGTTCTAGGCGCTTCAGTCTGGACCCGCGCGACCTCTACGGTCGTAGGTTCGAATCCTGCCTCGGACATGGGTGTGTGTTATGTCCTTAGGTTAGTTCGGTTTAAGTAGTTCTAAGTTCTAGGGGACTGATGACCTCAGATGCTAAGTCCCATAGTGCTGAGAGCCATTTGAACCATTTTTGAAAGGTGAAGAGACTTCTCGATGGCACAGTGCGGATTCACAGTCCCCCAAATGCGCCAATTCTGCTTATTGACGAACCTATCCAAATGAAAGTGGGCTTTGTTGCTAAACCAAACCATACATACCATGCTAATTCCCATGGTGGCCCGTAGCCTACCGAGCAGATTGAACGTCCTACCGCAAACCATTCGCAAGCTATGACGATTTTATTTCATATAGTCCAATAATTATCACCCTATATATGAACACAGTAATACAAGTATCACAGTTAGATACTGTGTGTACGTCTTGAGGAAGGGTAACTCACAGGACCCATATTACCAGGACTATATCCATCCAATATTTGGAAATGAGAGCACTTAGTGACCTCCAAAAACCTTTACACAAATTCAAAACCTTTACAAAACTTTTTCCCTCTGGCAAACCGTAGAAAACGGTGAAATAAAAAAATTGTTTATCGCTAATCACTTTTTTGCTGCCCCTACAGTAAAACTGCCGCATCCAGCACGATGTTTAAATTTATTACTTCTTTGCTACTAACACCGTTCGCAACAAATTTTGCAGGCGCTATTCACATATACCATTGAATTTATCTGCAAAATTATATCATTGTACGACACGTGGTTAAGGAGACGTGACGTCACAAACATGCGTGATAAACTAAAGGAAACCATAAAGCTCTTACATGTTCAACGTCAAATATTTAACACGTTAACTCATTTGCAAAGTAAACAGACTTTTGAAGCTGTTTTATAAATGAGAGTTCGCTTCTTTAAATGGTAGAGGGGGCGGGGGGAGGGGGTCACTGGTTGCATACTGACCCAGTGCGAACAGTTGCTATTTGTGGAGCAACAAGAACGGCTAACTATGAATGTCTACATAGTAATTTCACTCCTGATGACTAAATCACAAACTACCAAGACACGGCAAAGCTACTTAGATTTCATTGTATTACGTATAGGATATCAAGTGACACGCATCAAACTATTACCAAACGTAAGTACATTTGGGTATCATCACTATTAATAAAGGCTATTGTTTTTGTCTCATTGTGTTGCTAAATTTCTGATCCAGTGCCGCCCTGTCATGCAGGCTATAATTAGCTGTTACTAGTGTGCATAGAGCGATCTTAATTAGAATTTATTAAAAAATGATGTAGTAGAGGGATGCAGTTTTTTGCCCCTACTTTCCATGTTATACATCGATGAAACAATGATGAAAATAAAATAAGGGTTCAAGAGCGAGATTAACAATAAAGAACTAACTAAACTCCGTCCAAACAGGCCATGAAGGTCCAACGGTACCGATCGGCCCATAGCCGTCACTGGATGCGAATACGGAGGGGCATGTGGCTAGCACACCGCTCTCCCGGCCGTATGTAAGTTTACGAGACCGAGATTAAAAATTATGATGAAATGATATCAGTGATAACATTCGCTGATGAAATTGTTGTGCTCTGTGAAATTGATGAAGAAATGCAGGACGTGTTGAATGTAACGAACAGTCTAATGAGCACAGAATACGAAGTGAGAGTAAACCGAAGACGAAAATAATGAGGAATAGCAGAAATGAGATTACCCATAAACGTAACATCAAAATGACAGATAACGAAGTAGACGAAGACAAACAGTTTTACTGCCTTGGAAGCAAAATAACACCCGACGAAGCAAGGGGGATATAAAAATCAGACTAGCACAGGCGAAGAGGGCTTTCCTGGTCGAAAGAAGTTCTGCTAGCATCAAACATCGGCCTTAGCTGAGGAAGAAATTTCTGAGTATGTACGTTTGGAGCATAGAGTTGAATGGTAGTGAAACTGTAACACTGCCAGAAAAGAAGAGAAGCGATGCGTTTGAGATGTCATGCGACAGAAGAATGATGAAAACCAGGTGGACTGATAAAGTCAGGGATGAGGAGGTTCTCCGAATCGGCAAGGAGAGGAACATGTGGAAAACATTGATAAGAAGAAGGGACAGGGTAATAAGATATGTGTTACGACATCAACGAATAACTTCAGTGGCACTACAGGGGCCGGTAGAGGGTAAAAGTTGAGGACGAAGACAGAGATCGGATTATATCCGATAAATAACCGGCGACGTTGGTTGCAAGTGCCACTCTGAGACGAAAAGATCGCCAAAAGAGGGAATACATGGCGGGCCACATGGAAGCAATCAGAAGGGTGATGACATAAAAACAGTCAGGCACACTGCATTTACGAAATATTTTAATTTAATCCGTGACGTGACGTTTTGAGTATGTTTTTGTTATTACTAGACGTGTCTGCAAAGCAAATACAGGTTACGTACAGGTACCGTTACTTCATTAGTCTAAGCCCAGCTGGGAAGCTATGGGTTTTTGAACTATGTCGAATATTCTGTTGACTTTTCTTTTTTTATGTTTTTTTAATTTTATTTACTTATTTATTTATTTTTGTGAAAGGCTCCGATATACTCATTCTCATTTCTAGTATGTTTTAATGACACGCCCTTTGTTGGACGCAACATACACTTCCGTATCATATAAATAATGAAAAACTGCACCAGTTACTAATTGTTTCATGCTTAGCACAACGTGTTTCGAGAATTTATTCTCATTTTCGGATGCATTTATTTACATGTTTTTCGTGGTGTTTGCGATTTTCTGCCTCTCTTGCACAGTATTTGTCCGATTTGCGGATTGCAGTCTAACCTCAAAAAGACAACTACGGTGCCAGAGAGGCGGGAAATCACACATGCAAACATTACAAAAAATGTAGATAAACGAAGGAGAATAAATTATCGAAACTCTTCGTGCTAAGCATGAAAAAATAAGTAACTGGTGCAGTTTTTCATTACTTAAGGCACAAATGACACAGTTCAAGGCTTTCTGAAAACATCGATTCTAACGAACGAAATGAAGAAACATTTGCAATAGTTTCTGCGGTATAAGGTTAATATAACATTCTGTCTAAATTTAGAATGACTGAGTTCCTATTTCGTCGTTAGTGACGAATAGAAATTCTTTGACGTAGCAGCACCCTGTTCAGTGTTATGGCGTATTTTTGTAAACAAAGTGTAAATGTGGCGATACAAATAAGAAATAAAATGCTGAAAAGCATTTTTAACATCTTCATGACGTGGGTAGTTCCCTTACTTTTATGGAAACGTCTATCCCAGTATTCTGTTGACCACAGGAAATCGCTCATACAGCCGCCTGAGTTATGGAGTCAAAAGCAAACTTGCTTTTTCAGTGTAGTTCAGTGGAGGCGTCTGCGAGATTGCGGCTTGTGAGCACTCTTCGATCCATCAACATCCCTCGAAGGATAATTTCAACCACGTAGCCTTGTCGCGTTAAAGTTACCGTCTCGCACTCTCAGATTCACCATGCTAGGAAATACGGCACGTCTTGGAAACTGGTGAGAGGAGTAGATAAGGTGTGGATTACGCCGACTATTTGTTTCTCTGTCATCTCAACGAACAAAGGTTCCACGATACCGTCCCTATCTCACATCACCACAGTCCACCCTTCTTGCATTCTACTTGTCTCTGACGAAGGTGATGTCGAGCAGAAGTTATATACAAACTTTTTTCCGTCTTTCACGTCATAAAAAATGAAGCGTTACAGCATTTGCTCTACACCCTTCTTCCAATTCCCCCCCCCCCCCCCACCCCAAAAAAAAAAATTCCATTCCCTGCAGAACCAATCGACGTTTAGCAGTATTTCACTTTGAGACGCGGACAACGAGGACAGTACCATGTCATCATTGAATACCTTACATAATTTTCATTAGCTTAGTATCGAACTGTATACATTTAATCATTATTTTCTTTTTTTAATTCTAGCAAATTTAAATATTTTAAAATTTTTATGACCCGTTGCCGAGTCTCGTCTCCAGAATTGTACTAGCTTAAGAGGTACACACTTTATGAAAAGAATTGCAGTCACATTGAGGAAATAAGCGCGAGCAGATCAATTTGCTAGTTGCCGCTCCGCTGTTAGAGTCATACGTTTCTGAGTTGTTTAGATACACTGAGGCGTAGAAGACAATTGTAGAGGGAATGAAAAATAAGGAGTTCGGTTTCAAAATCAATAATGCATACCTTTCGCTCATATTGAACTGAAGAACTCAGAACAACCAGGATATGTTTGTAGAGTTTGTGGAACTTGAAAAGCCTTTCTCTTTGTAAAGTGAACCAAGGTGCTTGGAATCCTGGGTAATTTAGAGAGGCAATATACTGTGTGGTTATAATTAAAGAACAGCTACTTGCAGAGGTCCATTGCGGGCTTTAATTATCGAATAGCTGCGAAACTTGGAATATATTCTAATGCGTTTATGCGGAACCGTTTTACGTCGGAGAAAACATGAGTTCAAATTTTGGCCACCAGGTGCATAAATGGCGGTGTGAATGCAGTAAGGACGTATAGAACCGTTTCCATATGTAATGGATTATGAACGGGATTTGGCAGAGAAGGCCAAACCACTAAGAAAGACGTAGTGTTGATCTGTTACTAACTGCCGCTTGAGCAGTTTGTTCAACATGAGCTTCGGAGACGTCGACGAGATGCTGCATCCGTAAAACGACGTGATAAAGGGCTGCTCGCAGCAGTTTCAATGAAATCTGAGCAACGAGAACCGGTATATTCGCCTTAAGATCAGGCAGAGATCGAACGTGTGCCTGATAAACGCGTACTTTTAGATATCCCCAGACCAAAAAGTCACGTGGTTACAGATCAGGTGATCTTGCAGGCCATGCATCTGGGAAAATGTCTGGAGATAACACGTTCGTAAAAGATTGCATTAGGAAGAACTTTAATTGGGATAGCGACATGGGGTGTTGCACATTTTACATGAAAACAGTGATTTTCACACGGTTGCGCTCTTCGAAAGCAGGACTCATGTTGTACAAGGGGGTCTCGATAACTTGCAGATATCACAGTACACCTGGGAGGCCCTCTGGACGTATTCGCTTCATAGACTAATGGACCGAGAATAAAGGTGCTCGTGAATCCCCACCACAGAGTCATATACGGCAAATGTATTGGCTCTTCGTGTACAACAACCGGTTTAACAGTACCCCAAATTCGGCAGTTTTGTGTGTTCACTGCACCCTGTAGTGTAAAATGTGCTTCGTCACTCCGTAGAATATTGCCCGGTCACATGTCATGAACTTCGACCCGTACTAGAGACCGAAGAGCAAATTCAGAACGTTACTGCGGATCATGGGATTTCAGCATCGTCCTGATTTTGTACGACTACAAGTGAAAAACAGATCGCAAAGCTTTCCATACTGTTGACTATGGTGTGGACAATTCTCGTGACAACTCACGAGCACTAATATTACCCGGAACATGTATTGCATTTTCAGTTGTAGCAACAGCAACCTCGTCACTTCATTGCAGACATTCCACGAGGCCTATTGAAGGTAAGGTCCGATCTGTCACAAAATGGAAACCACTGTGAAAACCAGACATGTTTTATTTGCAATAGTTAGCTACACATTCCAGCTACTTCTCTACGTAGTCGCTGCTCCGATTTAGACATGTGTGATAGCGTTGTACCATCTTTTCAATACCCTCGTCATAGAAGGAAGCCGCCTCTGCTTCCTGCCAATTCTCTACACTGGCTCGTCGTCCGTGCCAGAACGTTGCCTTCATAGCTAGCGGTTCATATGAACAGAGATGAACCTCAGGGAGAGTCAATTAGAGGCTCTATTGTGAATGATGAAACACTTCCCATCGAAAACGCTGCAGGAGCATCTTCATTGCCTCTTCAAAGTGCGGCCCAGAATTGTCATGCAGAAGGAAACGTATGACAGCTATGCCATGTGGGCTGCGAGGCATCAGGCGGAATCTCACATCAGGCCCTCATAGTTGGTGGGAGACACTTGTTATAGGCACCTTTACGTTCTCACTGTGCGCTCAGAACTGAAAAGAGCGACGTGACGCAATCGATGGGCATACTAGAGACACTGCCCAACACATCTGTGCAAAGCTTCGTCGGATTTTCGCTGTAGTTTCCATTTCGCACCCCATCAGACCTTACTTTCCGAATATCCCTTGTATAATTAACTCACAGAACTGATTCAGGCCGGCCAGTGTGGCCGAGCGGTTCTAGCCACTTCAGTCTGGAACCACAAGACCGCTACGGTCGCAGGTTCGAATCCTGCCTCGGGCATGGATGTGTGTGATGTCCTTAGGTTAGTTAGGTTTAAGTAGCTCTAAGTTCTAGGGGACTGATGGCCTCAGATGTTAAGTGCCATAGTGCTCAGAGCCATTTGAACTGATTGAGTGCAACTTCCGTTTACGTGGCTTGGAGAAAGTGATGTCTTAACTGACGTGTGCAATCTTCAGCAGAACAGCTCAAGGTTAGTGAATATCTAATCAGAAAACTTGCTTTCGCACCATAAGCGAATAATGAAGGCTGCTGACTACGAAGATGCCTCCGGCTCGTCGCATTTTGAAGTGGGATGAAAACCAATGAGGAAAAAGTATTCAGCACTCCCTTGGCGACAAAGTTCTATCTTTCTAGCCAAAACCATCAACTTTAAGCGGCAGCTGAACATCGCCCCGCAACCGATCCTACTGTTTGGACAATTTCTGATGACATGTCAGGACATTCCAGATATATTTCGCCCTGCTAGCCGAATAAACACAGATTAGTGAGTGCGTTAATCTAACAGCAGGAAAACAGAGACATTGCAAAAGTATCTTTCCTGGCGCGGCTGTGGAGAAGTCGTCTTGGCTGTTGGGGATGCCAGAGCCAGTTTCCGGCGTCTGATTGAAAGAGGCTTTACCCATACTGGGGATGATGGGTTAGTCTTCCCGTAATCTGTCTAACAAGGACACAGCACCAACTTCATCTCATATGGAGAAAAAAGCACACTAGCAAGATAACAGCCACAGCAATTGATCCTGCGCTAAAATTTGGCTCACAAATCTGATAGAACACAGTTATAATCTTCTGAAAGTACAGCTTTTCAACTTCTGAGCGCACCAGTTGTCACTCGTTCGGCCCCACATCAGCCGCATAATGCACGAATGCAAAATACTGTACAGTGAAGAGAGTAAGAGGTTTGTGTATTTCTGACATTGTAACATGGTTTGTTCATGTGTTCATTGTGTCAAAGTACAAGGTTTCTAACCTGTAGCTGGTGCCAGAGATTCCTTAGCTTTGAACATTTTTATTAAATGTATTCGCAATTGCGACTATGGATAGCCATCAACTGTAGAATGTAATGACGACAATGAAAATTTGTGCCCGACCGGGACTCGAATCCGGATTTCCCGCCTGTCGCGAGCGGTCGCCTTACCATTTGGCTATCCGTCCATGACACAGGGCCAGACCGCAATTTCCATGTGTCGTCAACCATGTGTGTACGACCTGTACTCGTACGTCCATTGTGTGTATTCCTGTGCAGGTGACACATTTCACTTGAATGTCGCTTGCCCTGTGTCGACGGATAAAGACGACATTGCAGTGCCTGTACGAATCTCAATGACGACGCTATGTTTCTTTGGACGTGCATGCTTATATGAAGAACGTTTCCAAGTAAAATGTCTCACCTGTACGGGAGTATACTTAATGAATGTACGAGTACAGGTCGTAGACACGTGGTTTACGACATATGCAAGTTTCTGTCTAGCCCTGAGTCGTGAAGGGATAGCCAAATAATAAGGCGACCGCTCGTGGCAGGCGTGAAATCCGGATTCGAGTCCCTGTACGTCAGAAATTTCCATTGTCGTCATTCCATTCTTCATCTAATGGTTGTCCATTTTCGCAATTACGAATACATTTAATGTGTTGATAACGTCTGTAGTTGCCACAGTGCCCGTTCCTTTAGACATGCATGCATGTCCGAAGGAATTTTTCATCGTAATTCGGAATATCATAGACACTGCAATATCGAACATTGTCATTTTCTGATTCACAAATGCAGTGAAAATGAATGAAACGAACGAGTATGTCATTAAAGTTGTAGTGTAGCGCTATTTCATTATTAACATTGCTGCTGCGAGTTATTTCCTTTCTATTTTAAAACTGATGTTAAAGTGATGTACATTTGCAGGAGGTGCGCTATTCATCGTGTCTGGCGTTATTAAATTGTAATTCGAAAATCATTAACTTCATTTCATAACAATTCTTCAGTTGCTTAGATTTTTTCATTTTGATTATCAACAATGTTGTACAAATAATACTGAACATAAATGTACTCATATTACTTACTGTTTTACGAGTAAAACAAGACAACTTCTCGAACAAGATTTGAAAACACGTTGAGCAGATGTATCTACCTTCTCTTCTACCCCTTTCCCCCCCATCCCTTTAATTCCCAAGCCTTCAACATCCCCCACGAATAGCAGAGCTGTGATCGTCACTCCATTGTACAGTAATCAGTAATCCACGCTTGGGCATTAGGCAACTGAAAAGTGGCGGAGCTCGTGACAAACGAACGGTGGGCGAAGTTTGAAAGCTGTGCTTTCAGAAAGTGGTAAAAAGTGGTAACTTCATACCTCAAAATTATCGGCCAACTTGACGCACGGGATCAATTTCTGGGGCTGATATTTACCAAGTGTACATTTTTCTCCTTAAAGTATGTGGTTGAGTTGTTTATGTTTTCTAATGTGTTCTCGAACGGCAAATGTTCCGCAGCAACTGATGTAAATAAACTTGCAAACAGACAGACAGGAAGTAGACCTTTCCAGAGGCGTGCAATTGCTTTTCCAATAAAGGTAGCGTACAATAATTGGAGTGTGCATTCCTGTCCACGGACATGAAATTCTGCTTAGTCATTTTATGGTATTCTAGAGAATGTTTCAGTTTAGTGAGGATGCTTATGTTCCGTTGGAGAAGGCTTCATATCGGAGCATGGAGCCATTCATTAGCTCGTGTGGTGCGATTCGATAGTAGTGGTGGACTTGATGTTCCCCGATTGAAGCCAAAGAAACACATTTGTTTTCATGGAGCCTATAAGTGTAGTGTACACACCCGTATTACTTACCATCATTCGCGTAAAACAACAGGTTTTCTCGAACAAGATTTCAAAACACGTTGAGCAGATGTATCTACCCTCCCTTTTCGCTTCTCCCCTTTAATTCCCAAGCCTTATTTAAATCAAAAGCAGTCCAGGACTTAAAATGTTTTTTTTTTACTTTTATTTTTACTTCTGGTTACCGGCTTGGGTCTATGAGGGCATCGACAGACCAAGGCTTCAGACGACTGCAGTTAATGACGGGATTAGTCAGTGCTACACAGCGGCTCCTCACGTCATCTGGAGCCTTGGTCTGAAGATGGTCTTAGAGACCGAAACTGGTAACTATAACTAAAAATTTTATTGCGATCTGTTCTGCTTTTTATTGAAATACTAGCTGACAGGCCGGCCGGAGTGACCGAGCGGTTCTAGGCGCTACAGTCTGGAGCCGCGCGACCGCTACGGTCGCAGGTTCCAATCCTGCCTCGGGCATGGATGTGTGTGATGTCCTTAGGTTAGTTAGGTTTAAGTAGTTCTAAGTTCTAGGGAACTGATGACCTCAGAAGTTAAGTCCCATAGTGCTCAGAGCCATTTCAACCATTTTTGAACTAGCTGACAAACTTGGCATTGCCCGAGTATTCATTTTCCCAATTTTCTATTAGAAAAGGAAACAAAAAATGAACTGTGTTTACAGCGTCATATCAAAAAAATTCATTTAAATGTATTTGTGAGAACATCATTGTAATTATGAAACAGTCATACAAAGAAATATGCATAATGTGCAAATGTCTAAATACAGCTGCCTCTCTTGTATACAACCGATTTTGTAAGTGTCTTCGGCAATGCCTCTTCGTAGCTCTATAGACAGCTATTGTTTTCAGCTACAGCCGTCTGCACTTCGCAGTTGAAGGTGTCAAAAGCGCTGCCAAATGTCAGCAATTTCCTTAAGTCAGCTCGATTGTAGGACTATCTTAGCAGCAAACAATAAATGTATTAAAACTTCGTGAATGTCGTGACTTTTTTCCACGTATCTCACCATTTATGACGTCATATCTCCTAAACTATGTGTGGCACTAAGATATAATTTTGTATGTGTATTTAGCATCATATATTAATACTGTTTGTGAAATTTATTGCAAAAAATGGTTCAAATGGCTCTGACCACTATGGGACCTAACATCTGAGGTCATTAGTCCCCTAGAACTTAGAACTACTTAGACCTAACTAACAACCTAAGGACATCACACACATCCATGCCCGAGGCAGGATTCGAACCTGCGACCGTAGCGGTCGCGCGGTTCCAGACTGAAGCGCCTAGAACCTCTCTGCCACGCCGGCCAGCTATTGCAAATAGACCTAGTAGCACAGAAGTAAGAAGATTAAACGTCATGCTTGATGAGGCAGTCTTTCAATGTTTATGGAGCAATATATCCTAAACTGTAATAGGCAGGTAGTTCTTACCCCGACAGCAACTGCCGCCTGATAGTAAGGGATGTGTGCACCAAGTTTTGTTCAAATCGGTCCAGTCATTTAGGAGGAGAAGTGGAATGTAGATATATACACACTCACGTACAAACATACATCGATTTTTATAATGTGTATGGATTAAGTACGGTTGCTGTTCTTCCATAATGACATCAAAAATTATTACTTTCCCTTGTTGTCTATGAACTGTTTTCCTGTTTTCTCTTTGCAGAAAGTATTGGCGGAAATTGTTAGAAACCAGATGAAGGCGGTGTTTTGTCTGTTAGCAGTGGTCGAATTTTTTAATCTTGCACGATTTAGTTACAGGCCGTTAATTGTTAGTTTGGTAGTAATGGTAAGTTTAACCTTGTCTCGTGGCTCCAAAGGACGCTATTAACCCTTATCAGACTGGTTATAATACGGTGTAAATAAAGAGAATTAAGCAGAAGTTGCCAATAAGCGTCGCTCAGCTAGTCTCTCTCGCCAAGTGGGCGTTGGTGCTGACCGGCGAGGCAGATTACGCGCGACGCACGGACGCCCCGAGAACAGGCGGAGGAATGTGCACTACGTGCTTGGATACGCGAGTAATCAGTATTTCAGCGCAACCCCTATCTACGTTCAGTATATATAAAAGGAAATGTCCTAATTGACCAAACGACTATCTGACTGACTAACTCGTCATCATTGGTATTTGGTTTCGCAGTCAGAAATAAAGAAATTCGTCCTTCAGCATTTTTGGAAATTCAACCACTAAGGGGTAAAATAGTAAGTGAAACGTTTTTTGAAAATAAATCATTATTAAAGTACTAATAAAGCTACATGTATGAATTATATATGAGGGCGTGGTGTCTGTTCTTTCCGCCATGTCCGAAAGAAGAGACACAACGTGGAATCCACTGCTGTGATACATATTATGTAAACTGAAGGTAGAGGAGAGAGAAAGGAAAGGAAGGGAAAGGGATATGTATGACAGCTGCGGTTTCCGCATGGTGTCTTTTCTTTTGGACATGTCCGAAAGAACAGACACCACGCAGTTCATGTAACTGATACGCCTCAATGGGCTATGAAACCACAACCATCAGTGCAGACGCGGAATCGCGTTCGACCTCCAGCGGAAATCCAAAATTAGCTCGCATGGATGACACGGATGAGGACTGCAGATAAGAGATGGCGCTAGATGGGAATGTCGGTCGGCCAAGGAGCGTTAGAGATAATCGGCGCACTTGCTGTTAACAGTGTGTCTGCGTGGTTCAGTAATTAATTCAACTGGTTCGTAAACAGGAGGTCCTGGGATCGAGTACCAGTCTGGCACTCGTTTTCGCTCATTTCCGCATAAAGTACCGATGCAGCTGATATTAGGTATTTGACTTCTTGGCTAGAAATAAAAACAAATACATACTATAGTGTTTTTGGAAATTCAATACCTAACGGAATAAAGCTTTTTATGAAATTATTTCATTATGAAAGCGTATTTCGGAGTAGGCCTAAATGTAAGAAAATATGAATTTGGTTTCTCGGATAGAAATTTAAAAAGAAATGTGTTTCGGTGTTTTTTGAATCCCCTAAGGTAGTAAAGTAGGAGATAGAACGTTTTATAGAAATTTTTGAAACTGAATATCTCAGAACGTGTATTCACCTTCTCAGTTAGAAATAAAAACAAAAAAATGTGGCTCTGTGTATTTTTGGAAATTCAACACCTAAGAAGGTGAAACAGAGGATGAAATATTTATGAAAATATTTTGTTGTACTAAAAATTTGTAAAGGTAACCCTATAAAATTGATATTTTAGGTTTAAAGAAATATGTACTACGGGATGAATGTTTCTCTGGAAATATCACCACAAGAACTCAAAATGCTGGGCTGATAAAGACCTCCGAATCCAGGTACTAGAATCCCTTTTTGGTCAGAATTACGGTATATTCGGAAAAGACGATGCTTCTATGGCCTTAAGTAGCGTGAAATGTTAAAGAAAAAAATACTGCGCAAACGATATAGTTCAGTCAGAAGTCTCATCCCGGTGTTGTTTGTTTGGGGGACCTCCCGTAAGAAGAGACATGTCTGCCAGCACGTGTTGGAATCCGACAGCAGAAGGATGGTGGCTCACTGAGAATGCGGATTCTCATCATGTGATACTGTTGGTCGCTTTAGTCGGATTCCCACGACTCTTATTCAAATATTGAATCGAGATGTTCAGGAGGGCCACACTTAATGGATTGCAGGATGTCACAAGCTCCACGTGACTAGCGCAAGAGAGGAGAGACACATAGTTCGTTGGGCCGTTTAGGATGGAACTGGCGCGTCATGTACCTTGAATCAGGAAACAGGTTTGTTTGTAACATAAGAAGTACCCTGACGAGCAGTTCGACTATGTCTGAGGCGCCACAGACAGTTCTCATGGTGTCACTGCCACGGCTTCCCTTGACGCGACAGCAGAGACAATCGCTCTGACAGCATTGCACAAACCTACAACACAGGACAGACCGGCGCCAAGTCATCCAACTAATGGCAATAGTATTATAACAGACGTATCTGCGTGTGGAGGCTTCGAGGAGAAAGAATGTTGCCATACTGCATTCGTTATATGGGCTCGGCACCTAGCGTGATACTGTCGTGTGTGACAGTATACACAACACTATCACTTCTGATTCGCACAGACGATAATTTGGAAAGTAACCATACATTTCTAACGTTTTAAGGCCTGACCTAAGTTCGAAGTTTCCGTCACGTTTTCAATAGGACAGGACAACCTCGATGTTGCCCTTACTGTTCTGACCTAGCTCGATACAGAGTGTGTTCAACTGTTTGTAGCACTTATATTCGATATTGACCATATCTACTGTATGTCATGTAATTCTTTGTCTACTTAAACTTAATGTGGAATATTTTCCCTATGTTCTTTGATTCAACCTCTATGTAAATGTTTCATCATATTTTCTGTCAATTTATATTACTGTAATTGAAGTATGCACGTGATTTTAAAAACTGTATCCTGTAGAAATACTGAAACGTTGAAATAGTATTTGTAGGGTTGGTTCATGCACAGGGAACGTTAATTTGTGCTTACGTAAAACCTGAAGAGAGGTCCCTCTGCTACGAAGCCCGCATGGCGGGAACAGAGTAGGCTGATTTGACCGTAGAACCACAGGGTGGCTTTGTGTCACTGTCAGTCGCAGGCTAGCATTAAAACTGTTCACATCTCGTCTGTTGAAGAAGGCGAGGAAAGCAGAAATCTCGAGCAATAACACCTCAGATGTGGTAGATTATTGGCTAATTATTCATGACATTTATTGAATCACAGAAATCCGTCGCCAAGAAGATAATTTTCAGAGCACTTATCCATAATTAAGAGCCATCAGTATGTTTGCCGCCACTACTTGCATCTCAAGTAAAATTTCAGTACTGCATGGACCTGTTATTTGCTTTGCATGCAACTGATAATCGTTTTTAGTTCAAATTGATGTCGAGAACGTTGACTCACTCCGTAGTCATTTTACCCACGAGGGAGCAGTAACTGCTGCGCAGAAGCAAACCCATTTCTGACGTTCTGCGCATGACGTCACTAAGGAACAGCTCTTGTGTCTCGTGAAACTAATCAAATACTGGGCAAAATATTTTCACCCAATCAAATTAGAAGCTTGTTGCATGGCTCAAAACGGGTTCGATGGGGCAGAGAGGACATTTGTAGGTCTATTACTTTACGTGCTCTGTCGCAGAAGAGTTACAATTTCCTCAGAGAAAAACTCGGATATCCTCTACCTGCAGTGTCAACCTTGCGTTCTTGGATTAATCGCAGTTTCAGTTGCCAACCAGGAATTTTGAAGGATGTTTTAGTGATGATGAAAATGCAGGCTGCAACACTGACTGACAGGGAACGTATTTGCGTTTTGTCATTTGATGAAATGAACATTGACAGTAGAATTTGTTACGATCAGCAAGATGACAGGATTCTTGGACCTCACAGTAATGTCCTTGTTGTCATGGTCCGAGGCTTGTTTGCAACGTGGAAGCAACCTATCTATTTCAATTTTGACGTTCAGATGACAGCAGCACTCTTGAACGAAGTAATTGTTTCCCTGGCCAGCATTTGCTACAATGTTGTGGCTGCAGTAGCAGACATGGGTGCAAAGAATAGTTCTGTCTGGAAGGAGCTTGGCATTACTCATGAAAATACTTGTTTTCCACACCCGTGTGATTCTCTGAGACGTGTGTGGGTGTTTGCTGACGTTCCCCATTTGCTCAAACTCTTAAGGAACCACGTGCTGGATCAAGGAATAATGTTGGAAAACAAGGCTGTGACAAAAACTGTGTTCGAGAAACTGTTAGTTCTGGACAGTGGCGAGATGAAAATATGTCCCAAGTTATCTCAGCAACACATTATAGTGAAGGGCAGAGAGCGACAGCGAGTACGCTTAGCAGCTCAGCTGCTATCAAATACAACTGCACAGGCGATTCGGTATTTGATGCCTGAAGAAGAACACGCCAGTGATTTCATACAGATGGTGGATGAGACTTTCGATGTACTTAATTCAAGGACAAAAGAAAGTAATAAATCACTAGAATGAGATCTCATTCTGGAAACATCCCCCAGGCTGTGGCTAAGCCATGTCTCCGCTATATCCCTTCTTTCAGGAGTGCTAGTTCTGCATGGTTCGCAGAAGAGCTTCTGTAAAGTTTGGAAGGTAGGAGACGAGATACTGGCAGAAGTAAAGCTGTGAGTACCGGGCGTGAGTCGTGCTTCGGTAGCTCAGATGGTAGAGCACTTGCCCGCGAAAGGCAAAGGTCCCGAGTTCGAGTCTCGGTCGGGCACACAGTTTTAATCTGCCAGGAAGTTTCATATCAGCGCACACTCCGCTGCAGAGTGAAAATCTCATTCTGGAAACATCCCCCAGGCTGTGGCTAAGCCATGTCTCCGCTATATCCCTTCTTTCAGGAGTGCTAGTTCTGCATGGTTCGCAGAAGAGCTTCTGTAAAGTTTGGAAGGTAGGAGACGAGATACTGGCAGAAGTAAAGCTGTGAGTACCGGGCGTGAGTCGTGCTTCGGTAGCTCAGATGGTAGAGCACTTGCCCGCGAAAGGCAAAGGTCCCGAGTTCGAGTCTCGGTCGGGCACACAGTTTTAATCTGCCAGGAAGTTTCAATAAATCACTAGCTTGTGGATTTGGTGTCAATTTTCAAGCCCAAGAACAGTGCCTACGTAAATTTTCGAAGTGTTGTGAGAAGATGCGTGTTGGCAACTCAAAACATCTCCTACCCTTCCAGAAAGGATTTTTGAAAACTGTTCGGTCACTTTTGGGTCTGTTCAGTGACTTAGCTGTTTATAATATTGAATATATTCTTACAGCAAGATTAAATCAAGACTGCTTGGAGAACTTTTTTTCTCTTATAAGAGGCCTTGGACGTTTT
Source organism: Schistocerca serialis cubense (assembly GCF_023864345.2). Taxonomy (NCBI): domain Eukaryota; kingdom Metazoa; phylum Arthropoda; class Insecta; order Orthoptera; family Acrididae; genus Schistocerca; species Schistocerca serialis. Next base: position 465,025,870 of record NC_064639.1, read on the forward strand.
TATGATCACCCATCGCCAGTCGAAGTAAAGAGCCGAATAAGACTGTTGTTGTTGGGAGCAAACGCTCATGATATTCCACTTTCAAATGCATCGTCTGTTGAGCCAGATGAAGAAGGAAGATTCGTGACTGCAACTGTTTTTGGCAATATCCTGCCTGATATGTCTGAGGCGTTGCCAATGGTTGAAGGAGAGAAGGAGATAGAAGATTTAGATTTTGGAGTAGGAGAATCCGATGTGCCTCCAATGTCACTGGCTTCTGATTGCAGCACTGAAGGATTTAAATATCTTGCTGGATATGTAGCTTATCGATGCAGACAGTATGACAGATCACTGGCCACACCCACTGGAGAGTTACTGACACTGCCTGAGGAGACATCGAGAGGATGGCTGGGCATGGTTTCTCGTGGGGGTTTGCTTGTGCCTTCAGAAACGTGGCTCGAAACAATTAGCAGATTTGAGTTAATTTTTGCCCAGATCCATGGACACGACAGTTTGTCCAGGGAAACTGGTGTCATCAAGAACCTGTGTGCTATACTTACCGAGCGATTCCCCACTATTCACCCAGAAATCATTAAGATTTATGCTAGGACGAGAACCTTTATCCGACTGCGTTGGCTGTCTGCAAAGGACAAGTCGAAGAAAGCAGTTGCCGCTCAGCAACGGAAAGCAAGGAAGTGGTATTTGTCATCGCTTTAGAATGGAAATAAACATTATTTGTGAAAGTTAAATAATATATAAACTTAGTGATAGAAGTGAAGGTCCTCTGACTGTGTGTTTCACAACAAGCAAGACTCTACACTGACAGTGTCAAGGATTGGCTTATTGTTTCCCACACTACATACCAACTTTGCTGAACGGCGGACTCGGTAAGTTAATTTACCACTATTTCCTGTAAATCGTATTTTGCAGCACTTTTTTTGATTCAATGCTCTTTTGTATAAGTGAATTTTAACAACTAGGGCAAACATTATACAGCCACCTTGATAAAAATATAAGCCAAGGTTTGAGGTGTGAGAAAATTAAGAATGTGTGTGTGTGTATGCGTGTGTGTGTGTGTGTGTGTGTGTGTGTGTGTGTGTGTGTGTGTGTCAGTTCAGGTAGGTAATTCAAATGCTTCCTACAAATAAGGCAATTGCATAATTTCTTGAGTGAAAATGAAAGTGTTTTTGTAGACATGATGTAAACAGAATATAAATGAGCGTTACATAGAGCTTGTCTACAAGTTAACACTTTTCCCAGAGCCAAAGTTAGAAAATCAAATGCTCATTTCGAACGTTTACTTCGTAGAGAACTGCAAAACAGACTGTACTTTGCACTTATTTTTGTATAGTTTGATCTATAGACGCTTGATTTAAAGTCAACACTCAGCAGTGTCTGTTTAAAAGCTGGACAAGTTACAGAATATAGCAGTAACTTTCTAGAAATAGCAGAATAACAATTTACCTTTTACTATTTCTGTAGAAACTGAAACATTTCACAAATACTTCGCTTAAATGCGCGGACTGCGTCTTGTAGCGCTGTTCAGAGGCAGCGGCGGTTCCTTCGTGACGTCACAGCCTCAGCCAATGGCAGGACAGAACGCTTACTGCTCAACCTTATTTTTTTACGGACCTTGATTTTACCTACACAGGATCCAGCTCCTAGTGATGCAACATATGCGAGTTTTCCATTTTATTGAACTGGAGAATATTTATTGATTTAATACTGCTCATTAACTTTTGTGAAGTAGTAAACTTCTTAAGAGTTCAGTCAGCTTATTTCTGAAATACTCCACGTGAAAATTTTCATAAGTGAGTAGTTAAAAGTTTCGTAAAAGTGTAGATGCAAAGGAAATAACAATTTATTTTACTTAAAAGTCATTCTTACTAAAGTCTATATTCAGTTTTGAAAGTAACTGAATAAAACACTGATGATAATAATTATTTGCAGTGCAATTTAACAGCGAGCATAATGAATACCTGCTGCATAGGTTTGTAAATGTTTATATTCATGTATTTCTGTTTAAAAGTATTTCCTCAATGTGTTTTGCCAGAAGTGTTTCGTTCTACTCTGAGTTAAATGATAGAATAGTTTCTGGGTCCCCATATTAAATCCTGAGTCAGTATTATAGTCATTGTTACAGTGAAACTGCTTATGAAATGCATTAGTGAATTTAACGGCTTTTGTGTTATTTAAATACTAATTGGCTGCAAGTGTTCAGATCATAACAGATTCAGGGACCCCATGTCTCATATATATTCTACATGGTACAATGATGGATATGCTCTCACAGACAACACGTGATAATCTGCTCAGTTAATATGACCATAAAAAGATGAATTATATGTCAGTGTTTCTCAATAGTTAAATGGTAAAAGCTTCTCATGTCCAAATAAGTTGTGGTCCTTCCTTTTGCAGTTACGCTGTGTAATGAGTATTAGCTTACTGTGTTGAATACAGAAAGTATATGTTAGTCTAAGACAGTTTGTTCCCATAACATTTGAAGTTCACATTTGTCTTGCTCATGACAAACTACGGTTTCAACACTTGCTAGGTTGTTCTGCTGATTAGTATCCAATTTGCAAAACAAATTTGCATACCAAGTAAAGCCATATACAACCGAAACTTTTCTTAATGAATCGTGTAAGCACTTGGTACCATATTGCCTAATTAGGATGGCGACCATTTTCCCTTTAATAACAGCTTACTTTACAGCGACAATAATTTCGAGTCGATTCCCGTTATTTGAACTACTGGTTGTGAGGTAACGTGCGAGTTCTGACGCCCTGGAAATATTGTGTGTTCGGAATTGGGGCGGCCGCACAGGGCGCTCGTCAAAGCCGCGGCCCGGCAGCAGACACATGGTGGCAGACGTTAGCCGGACGAGAGGGGTAGCCTCAGCGCATGGTCCAGGCGCGTGGCTGGGAATTTAGCTGTGACGAGCACGGTGCTTTGTGTCGATGAAGGAGACACGATGGGAGTGCCAAAGATGGCGGACTTTGTGAAACCTTAATGACAGACATTTCACAGTTCGCGTAGAAATTAATAGTAGCCGGATGAATCATTATACCTCAAAAAGAAACATGTACATCACTATTATTTGCACGACGATTCTTATGGTGTAATCAGATTTTCAATATATTTACTAGTTTAAAGTTTAGTATCTGACGGTAAATTATACAAGTAACACCCAACAACGAATTTACAAAATATAAACGCTTCATCCGATTTTGCCTATCGCCATGTCTTTAGAAAGCTATTAGTCTAAACCTAAATTGGTATGAATTACAGGCATGTAACTTGAATAGTACATGAGTTATTGGAGGTCAAAGTGGCCGATTACTATCGATCGCGTCAAGCCATAAGTACTCCACAGTTACACGAAAAAACGGTAGCAGCATGCTTATATTTATTCATCTATGTTTTTGTTTATATCCAATATACGCTATTCATGAAGAAATTATAGATTTTAAGAAGGCATATGACTGTCTCCACAGACCTTCAGTATTGAAAATTTTAAGAAATCTAGGACTCCATCCAAAACTAATTAAAATAATACAACTCACTCTAACCAACACCAAAACAAAAGTGAAGTTTAGAGGAGAAATTTCGGAACCATTCTCATAAAAACAGGCTTAAGACAAGGTGACTGCCTATCACCATTACTGTTCAACTGTGCACTGGAATACATAATGAGAGAATGGTAGAAGCACAATCCAAAGATGATAAGAATTGGAAGTGCAAAAGATGATATTAGTTTAAACTGCTTGGGATTCGCTGATGATCTTGCTCTCCTAGCCAACACCGTTCAAGAAGCCAGGCAACAAGTGAAATCACTACAAGAAATAGCAGAGAAAAAACGGAGATTATGCTAACTGATCCACCACTTGCAAACAAAATTACGGTAGGAGAACAGGAAATCAAAAATGTTGATAAATTTAAATATTTAGGCGAAATAATAACATACAATCTAAATGAGAATCCATCATGGCAGAATAGAATAAAAAAACTGAACTACGCAAATTACATTACCAAAACCACATACAACAAAAAAAGCCTATCTATAGATGCAAAATTAAAACACTATAAAACAGTTATACAACCAGAAATAACGTATGCAGCTGAAACTATCTTCAAAACAACTAATACAGCAGAAATTGACAGAATACTAAAAATAGAAAGAAGAGTAATTAGGACATGTATAAAATAAATGGACATTGGAGAATAGCATCAAATGAAACACTATATAAGAAAACAGAACGAGTCATGAGCACGATCAGGAAGAAACGCATCTCATTCTTTGGACATCTAATGAGAACTCCAGAAAACAGAACTAGTAAAAAAATAATACAAAAATTGTGGAATAGCAAGAGCGACATTAAATGGATCACAGAAATTAAGGAAGATATAAAAGAACACCAAATTGCAGTAGATGACCAAAAAACAAGACAGAGAAAACCACAATACTGCAAGACCCGCAAACCAGACTACAAATGAAAATCAATAAAAGGAGTACAGGAAGAATGGTCTCAGATGAAGAAAGAAAGAAAATATCTGAACGAATGAAGAAATATTGGGCAGACAGAAGAGCAAAACACCTTTCATATAAGAATAGACTCTAATAATTATATTACCTAAATATCATATTAAGTTATTGTTGAGCCAAATTGTATCCCTGTGTAACAACTTGTTTACAGCATTGTATTTTTGACTATAGTGGTCCAATGAAGGCCATAAAATAAATAAATAATAATAATAATAAAACAAAAACATTAAGAAATTAGTTAAATATTTACTGTGTGTTGGAAAGCACAGACACATAGGCACCTGGCCTACCTTTTGCTTCTTTTCTTTTGATATATATTTATTTAATTGTTTATGTATTTAATAATTAGTGTTAGAGCGTATTTATGGTCCAGCCGTAGGAATATTTATTTAATTTCAAGTATTTAAATGTAAATCCAGTACTTAGTATGTGCTTAATGTGTGTGTGTGGGTGCGTTCGCTTGAAGACATGGCGCGAGCGCTCTAGCCAGTCACAACACTCGTGAATGGGGAGACTGGATGGGAGCATCGTTTCCGGAGAGGACACGGGGCAGTCCTGGCAGTGCGGCAGTGCTGGAGAGTGCGGCACTGGACACGGGAGTGAGTGCTGAACGCAAACAGTACAGCGTGACGGACGCACAGTCGCGGCAAAGACTTGGACAGTGGAGCAGTTTGCGCGTGATCGCGAGAGATAGAAATATTTCGGAGTGCCGACCTGTGCTCTTGTGTGATTTCCGTGGCTTCTGCAGCGAAGACGTAGTGTGCGTTTAGAAGTGAATATATCGCGAGCTATGTTGTTGTTCATAACTAATTACGTGCAGTAGGAATCTATTGTTTCCCTGTTATTCAACTTATATTTTATTTAATTGCTGGACCATCGACACCAATAAGTGTTTTGCAGAAATATACCGCAATTTCAAAAGTACTTCTACTCTCGTACTCATCATTCAAAGTCGTTAAGTTAGTACCAGCAGATTTTATTTAATTTCAATCTTTCATTTGTAAATTTCTGTATTAATTCACGATTGCCGAGTGATAGGAACCTTCGACCATTCGATTCATGTGTGTATTCATGTTGTATACTGTAGACTCAGCAGTATTTGGCCCGTAATGCGGCAACTTCGTATCCCAGCCCCTAGGCAACGAAACCAGCCAAAACTTTTCATACTGCAACGTTGAGTCTGAGGGGGCGTGGTTATTATGAAAGCCCGCATGGTGCCTATAAAAAAATTATTTTTCGAGTAACGAAAAATAGTCGGATATCTCAATCATTAATACAAGGCCACGGTCATTTTAAATTCCTTTCATAGGAGTCACGTTATCGGCAAACTGATCATGGAGTAGTAACCAGTAGTGTTACATGTTGTCCTGGCAAGCACGTTCTCCAGACCGCCCATCCACTGGAAACATTTGGTCATGGGTTGCCGAGGGAGTGGACGCCAGCACTCGCCAGCCACTACGGTTGATGAGCCTTGGCGTAGGATCGAATCAGCTGTCAGTGCTGTCATCTGATCACAGTTCAATTGGAAGCCTAGTCAGATTAAATCCGTTGTCGGTAGCAGAGGTGACTACTCTGCATTCTGAATTTGGTATCCTGCATACCCCCCAAATGAGCTGAAATTTTAATCGTTTATTGTTACTATTAAACTGTAAACGTTCAGTAAGTCAGATTTCGTTGTTATCCTTTCTAGTGAGGCAATTTTAATTGCTAGCAATGTAGATTGAATTAAACCCGCCAGGTTATCCGAGAGCGCTAATGCGCTGCTTTCTGGACTCGGGTAGGCGCGCCGGCCCCGGATCGAATCCGCCCGGTGGATTAAAGACGGAGGCTGGAGTGCCGGCCAGCCTGGATGTGGTTTTTAGGCGGTTTTCCACATCCCTCTAGATTAATACCGGGCTGGTCCCCACGTCAAGCCTCAGTTAAACGGCTCGCACACATCTGAACACATTCGCCCTATTCCGTGGCTTACACTAGACGCAGACAGTCGGGGTACACTACTTCCGTCCCAGGGGGTACGGGGTGGCGGCAGAAAGGGCATCCGGCCACCCCTTAAAACAACCTTGCCAAATCCGATTAACTATGCCGACCCTGCGTCACTGCGGGAAACAAGCAAAAAAAGAAAAAAAAGTGTAGACTGAATTACAGGGTCTAACAAAGCGTCAGAGGGATGAAATATAAAGAGGGAATGGGAAGCGCGAGGCAGGCAGTAGGCTACCTGAAGTAGGAGCTGCAGGCGGAGAGCAGGTTGCGGTGTACGTAGAAGGCGCCCCCGTCGTCGAGGCGGATGACGGCGTCGCACAGCTGTCGGTTCTGGCACAGGTCGAACAGCATCTGCATCGCCTGCACACTCATCGAGCGGCCCTCCTCCGTGTCCAGGAGCCGGCCGCCCACCTCTTCCGTCTGGCACTCCTGGACAGCCTGCTCTCTATACTCTCCGCTCTTACTCAGCTCTTATAAGTTGAAAGGTCTCTGTTGGATTCCTTTCATGTTAATTTTTTAAAACTGTTGTCATTTACGGCATACATTCCACTTGTAAATTTACTGTGGTGTTTCTGACTATCTGGTAGGAGACTGAGCAGTGGAACGTGTTACTTTTACACATAATCAAGAACGACCTGCCACACTACTACACTTTAAAGCACAGTTTATATATAATTCATGTCACAGAGTCTCATACGGAACCTACATCCGCTTTCTTTTATATACTGTATATGATAAGATACTGTCATCCCCCTTCCCTTCTGTGTGAAAGGATGAATGAGCAAATGTATTTCTAGTTGCATGCTTGATGGTAGCAGACAAGTCTGTCTGCTAGAGAACAGTAGGACCAACGTCGGAACAGGTAGCGACGCTTCCTAAAAGCAAAGAGGTTTCTATTCTTGGTATGGTCCTGTCCGTCCCTTGTCATGTTGGTATAGGAAGCTGCCTCTCTGGTCACTTCCGTTTTGTATCTGGAAGCACCCTTGGTATGGGCCCAGGGCAGTCTATCCGCGGCGAGCGTCTGAAGTGGTAAGATCTCCGGTTAAGCACGTCTCTGCTAAGTCTGTAGGACAATGGATTTCTTAAGTTCAGCCTAACTGAAAATTTAATTACCTTTATTTCAGGTTTAGATAAAAAATATCTAATGTTATCTTAAATTGCAACGCAGTCTAATTCGAGTGTGAAGTTCAGAATATCTTCCAGTAGTTGCTCTATCACTACTTTGTGAGTAAAGTGGAACCATGTCTGGATGATCCGTAACTCTAACTAAGATCATCAATCTTAAATGAGAATGTGCGTGAGATTATAACGTCTCGTCTTGACAATATTTTTCAATATAGCAACTTTCCTTTATGTTCAACCTACGTGGGGTGTACTTTCTGAGACCAGTACCACGTGCTTATGCAATTGCTTGACCCACCAGGTTGATAGTAAGACGATAGTAACCAGTTCGAGGTTTTTCTTTTGCAAATTGCGTTTCGATGTAATTTATTTTAATTATCAAAATTATTGTGGAGTTACACTCTTTGTGTAAACCAAGTTGACCACGTGGTGTAAGCATCAAAGTAGCCCTCAGCTGTTCTTTTCGGGAAGATTTCACAGAGAGTTGGTATGAATTTAGTATACCAGTGTGTGGTAATTTCATGACGGACAGGATTGTGCTACGAACGTAACTTCTTTGGGTGAAAATTGAATCGGTTGGTTGTGGTTAATTTCCTCTTGCATATGTTTCAACGTTCTTTGTGTGTTATTTTATGAATGCAGTGTTGTATGCAGTCTCCCAATCTTGGCTCCATATTTGATGTGTCCCGTAAGATTACAAACTCACATTTTCACAATCCTAAATAAGGCACCAGTTTAGTTATGAATCAAGTTTAATATGCTGAAATTTTAACCGAACAATGATCAATGGTAAAATAAATGTCCAACTTTAAACTGATTTATTTATTTTTATTTAAATTCTCTTTATATATACATATATCACCGGTTGTCGTAAGATGACTATTGAAAGATTATAATTAATGTTAGTCTGGTTGGGAATTTGGTAAGCCAGACTCGATACCCGGTGAAACAGTTGCTCAGTAACGCAAGGTTAACTTCACCACATAGCTCACAGCTTTTAACCCGCTTTTATTGTCTTGAATATCAGCACTGCTTTCAGAACAAATTAATGCACCAACATTACAAAGTGTCTTGTTAATTATAACCTTACCGGACAATGTGTTAGTCACCCCCATGGGAGAACACACGGGACGCTTAAAGCACTTCGGGTGGTGTAGAACTATAGTTTATTGACAGCATTCCGAACGAATTCTCAGGGGAGTGTGGGAAGCGGAGTTAGTGAGTTCCGCCTACCGACTCCCAGTACACTGACTGCCGACGGAGTAGCAGGTGCAAGAGGAACATACTGCGCTTTCGTCATGCATTGTTGGCACTGCATATATGCTTACTGATTTGGCATGACGCGACACGACAATCGCTTTGTAACGGCTGCAGTAGACAGGGGTACGGTCGAATTCAATCGTCTTCTACCGATGCAGGGCTACCGAGACCTGGTTCAGGACGTCGTGAACAAATGATAGTAGACATTGAGGTGACAAAACTCATGGGATAGCGAAATGCATACACATAGGTGGCGGTAGTATAGCACATACAAAGTATGACAAAGCAGTACATTGGCGTAGCTGCCATTTATATTCAGGTGATTCATTTGAAAAGGTGTCCGACATGATTAGGGCCTAAGACAGAAATTAACAGACTTTGAATGCGGAATGGTAGTTGGAGCAGGGGACACCCAGTTTTGGAAATCGTTACGGCATTTAATATTCCGACACCCGCAGTGTCAAGAGTGTGCAAAGTATACCAGATTGCAGGCATTACCGCTCACTACGAACAACACAGTGGCCGACGGCCTTCGCTCAACCACCGAGAGCAGCGGCGTTTGCATAGAGTTGTCAGACCTAATGACGTGCAATACTGCGTGAGATAACCGCAGAAATCAATGTGGGACGTTCTAAGAACGTATCCCTTACGGTAGTCCGGCGAAATCTAGCGTTAATGCGCACTGGCGGCAGATGACCGACGCGAATGCCTTTGCTACCAACAGAAAATCGGCTGCAGCGCCTGACCTGGGCTCGTGACCATATCTGATGGACCCCAAATGACTCGAAAACCGTGGTCTGGTCAGATGAGTCTCGATTTCAATTAGTAAAATTCATGGTAGGGTTCGAGTGTGGCGCAGATCCCATGAAGCCATGGACGCAAGTTGTCAGCAAGGTACTGTGCAAGCTGGTGATGGCTCCATAATGGTGTCGGTGGTGTCAATATGGAGTGGACCGGATTCTCAGGCCTAGTCGAACTGATCACTGACTAAACATGGATATGTTCGGCTGCTTGGAGACGATTTGCATCAGGGACTTTATGTTCGCTAACAATGACGGAGTTTTATGGATGGCAATGAGCCATGTCACCGGGCACAATTGTTCGTGACTAGTTTTAAGAACATTCTGGACAATTCGAGCGAATGATTTGGCCACCTGGATCGAATGACATGAGTCCCATCGAACATTTGCGGCACATAATCGAGAGGTGAGCTTGTGGACACAATCCGCCACAGGCAACACTTTTACAATTATGGAAGGCTATAGAGGCAGTATGGCTCAATATTTCAGCAGGGGACTTCCAGCAACTTCTTGAGTACATGCCACGTCGAGTTGCTGCGCAACGACGGGGAAAAGGAGGTCAGACACGATATTAGGATGGGTCCCATGACTTCTGTCATTTTAGTGTAAGCTGATCATGTGAGCTTCTTCACATGATCTAACTCTTCGCAGTAAAGTGATCTGCCAATCGGTTGTATGGAAACAGCGCAGTAAAATGGGTCTACACTGAAAAATGACACAGTGACAGGAAGCAGCCATCGAATTTAGACCTGTCCTAAACAACAACGTGAATGAAGTTGGGCGACTTGTCCATGTATGACGACAGTCTGTCCACTTTTGTACAGGGAGTAGCGTATCAGCCGCAAAAATCCAACTCGGCGTAAGAAAAGTGGTCGTAAAATGATCCTAAACGACAAGGACCGGAAACAAGCGTCACACCTTCTCAATGACAATCGATTTCATACACGACAGGAATTGTTGCTCATAGTGAACGCGCGTCCGTCTGAACCAGTATCTTCTACATCTACATATACATCTACATCCATACTCCGCAAGCCACCTGACGGTGTGTGGTGGAGGGTACCTTAAGTACCTCTATCGGTTCTCCCTTCTATTCCAGTCTCGTATTGTTCGCGGAAAGAAAGATTGTCGTTACGCCTCTGTGTGGGCTCTGATCTCTCTGATTTTATCCTCATAGTCGTTTCGCGAGACGTAAGTAGGAGGGTGCAATATACTGCTTGACTCCTCGGTGAAGGTCTGTTCTCGTATCTTCAACAAAAGCCCGTACCGAGCTACTGAGCGTCTCTCTTGCAGAATCTTCCACTGGAGTCTATCTATCATCTCCGTAACGCTTTCACGATTACTAAATGACACTGTAACGAAGCGAGCTGCTCTCCGTTGGATCTTCTCTATCTTGATGATCTTTGCGGAGTGAACTGCACACAATAATCGTTTAGAGTCAGAGTTATTACTCACAGCGGCACGTAATGCTGCACTTCTTCACTTGTCAAACAGCACAGAACCACACAGTATCTGCAGCTGCAGTGTGATCCGGTGAGTCGTGATTTTGTGTCTTTTCAAACTACATAAGGTGTCGAATAGTAGACGGCTCAATGAGGCATTTAACTGGAATTGTGTAGAGGGTGCAACTCATGCCGGAAGTGGTTCTGTGATGTTTTGTACCTGCTTTACAATCGCTCTGGCCCACTCATTCAGGTTACGGTGATCATGAGCCAGGACGTTTAATTCAACATTCTCTGTTATCAGTCGTGGCTCTTTCTTCTGAATCTTAATTACGAGTATGTTGTGTACACTCTCATCTTTCACGACGAAAATAGCAGTATTCATATGAGTACCCACTTACGTTCTGGTTTCAAGCAAACTCAGGCACCCTATCGCAGCTCCACTGGCCCGCTAAATCATCCGTTCTTAACCGCACAGAAAAGTCTGTCACCATTTCCTAAATTAAGGGATCTAATCATCGAGGAGTGGCTTCAGTTGCATATTGAATATGTGAAGATATTTGCGAATCCAATGCTTTGCCGAATTAAGACCTTTATCGGAGTTAAAGGGAGTATTACCATATATTTATCTTTTGCTTCCTGAGAGTGACTTATTTTTGTCAGGTGTACTTATAAATGAACAATAAAGATCTGTTTATCACAAGGTAAGTACAGTAGTACGCTTTATTAACGTACACAGATGTCCTGATATAAAGAAGGAATAAGGAAAGAAAAGCTACTGTAAGCGGTTTAGAGAAATTGTGGAAAACCAAAATTTGGATAACACTAGACGGATTTCATTCCCGGCTCTTCTGAATACGCGCCCAGTGTAACTAGTGCGGCATCTGATAATTTGATTAAAATAACGTCGGGTTTATCGAGGAGGTGCTGGTTAATGACTTATGACGCAAGTGCTGCGTCCGGTGTTGGGCGGGAACCAGCTCTGTGGAGGCAAGTTCCGATCGCAGCATTAGCTCCGGCTGTTCCTTGCACATCTTCAGGTGGCGTATCGGCTTTAGCCTATGATGTTAACAACCATCACCACTGTACAAGAGTTCGTTACTGATTTATCCTGTTGTGCCATATCAATATGACGATGTTCTCAATACAGGCCATCATACAAATGTTCAGTAAGCATGTTATTTGATGTTCAGCTATTCAGAAGGGGCTGTATTAATAACATTGCGTTATTGATGTGATATAGCGTGATATGGAAATAATATATGAACTTTCATAGTGAGATGATGTTTATTAACCTGAACTGGTACTGCTTATAAAGGACACGTAGACAGCTGCGTGGCCAGCCGGTGTGGCCGAGCGGTTCTAGGCGCTTCAGTCCGGAACCGCGCTGCTGCCACGGTCGCAGGTTCGAATCCTGTCTCGGACATGGATGTGTGTGTTGTCCTTAGGTTAGTTAGGTATAAGTAGTTCTAAGACTAGAGGACTGATGACCTCAGATGTTAAGTACCATAGTGCTTAGAGCCATTTGAACCATTTTTGAACAGCTGCGTGCTATTCACTTCATAAAATATTTAATAGCTGCTGGGAATAGACTTCAAAAAGTAAGACACTGAACCTTAACAAATCAAAAGTGTCCTGACATATATAAGTTGACAGTAACAACACCCTTCGCTTTTATTAAGGCTTGAATCCATCTGTGGACATTTCCAGTGAGGTGTCTGAATACCTGTGGAGGAATGGCAGCCAATTCTTCCTCAACAGGCCAAACCAGAGAAGATAGTGATGTTGGACGCTATGGTAGGGAGCAAAGTCGGCGTTCTAACTCATCCTAAAGATATTCCATTGGGTTCAGGTCGGGACTCTGGGCGGGTCTGTCCTTTTCAGAACTGTCGTTGTGCACAACCCATTGCCTCACAGGCTTTGCTTCACGACAGGGTGCGTTATTATGCTGATACAAACAATCATCGTCTCTCAACTGTTCTTCTACTGTAAGCAGAAAACAAGGCTGTAAAATGTGTTCATTTCCTTCCGCATTTAGAATTCTCTTACACACAATAAGGGTGCCACACCTTCACGACACTAAGCACCACGTTACCTCAACCCCATCCGCCCTGCACTTCACTGTTGGTACAGCTCTTGATGGCAGGTGAAGTTCTCCAGGAAGTCGCCAAATCCAAACGCTTTCATCGATTTGGCATAAGGTATAGAGTGCAGCATGACTCCAAATCACTTGTTATCTGTCAGTGTGGTAGCTGGTCTGCTGGTAGGACTTTGGAACTCACGAGCGACTCCCTTCGCCGATTTCACGCCATTTTTTTATAACCACCGTCCGCAATGCTTGATGATCCCTGTCAAACAATACGTGAGGTTTGCCTGGGGTGGATGGGTTGTTTTGGGGCAAGAGACCAAACAGCGAGGTCTTCGGTCTCATCCGACTAGGGAAGGACGGAGAAGGAAGTCGGCTGTCCCCTTACAAAGGAACCATCCCAGCATTTGCCTGGAGCGATTTAGGGAAATCACGGAAAACCTAAATTAGGATGGCCGGACGCCGGATTGAACCGTCGTCCTCCCGAATGCGAGCTGGGTGTGCTAACCACTGCGCCACCTCGTTCGGTGAGGTTTGCCTGGTCTTGATTTAGCTGTGGTTGTTATTTCGCGTTTCCCCTTCGTAACCACGTGCCGGCAGGGTGGACGAGCGGTTCTAGGCGCTTCAGTCTGGAACCGTGCGACCGCTATGGTCTCAGGTTCGAATCCTGCCTCAGGCATGGATGTGTGTGATGTCCTTAGGTTAGTTAGGTTTAAGAAGTTCTAAGTCTAGGGGGCTGATGACCTCAGATGTTAAGTTCCATAGTGCTCAGAGCCATTTGAACCATAATCGCGTAACAAACAGTCGAATTGGGTAACTGTAGAGGGATTGAAAGGTCCCTATGGATTTCTTACTCAGATGACATGTTTGAAGCCACTGAACTCGCCTGAACCGAACTATTCTGCTGTTACTTCCTCTCTACTGATGCCACCACTTACCGCTCCTCCTTTTACACTGGTGGATCTGCCTCTTGTGGCACCTAGTCGACAATTCCGCATCACATAGAGGTCTTCAGATACTGTTGATCAGATAGAGTAGTTACTATCTCCAAAAACACCTCATGATAGTATGATAGTTGCATTGGCAATGTGAGTGCTTGGACTGTCCTGCCTGAAATAACCATATGTGTTTCGTTAGTTCATAACGGGTTGCAGTTTTGATGCAAAAAGAAACTGGTATAGGTATGCCTACTGAAATACAGAGAAATGCAAACAGGCAGAATATGACGCTGCGGTCGGTAACGCCTGTATAACACAAGTCCTGTCGCCTTTGGTAGACCGGCTACTGCTGCCACAGTGCCAGGTTACCAAGATTTAAGTGATTTTGAACGTGGTGCTATAATCGGCGCTCGAGCGATGGGACACAGCATGTCTGAGGTAGCGATGAAGTGCGGATTTTCCCGTACGACAATTTCACGAGTGTATCGTGAATATCAGGAATCCGGTAAAATATCAGATCTCCGACATCGCTGCAGCCGGAAAAATATCCTGCAAGAACGAGACCAGCGACGACTGAAGAGAATTGTTTAACGTGACACAAGTGCAACCATCCTGCAAGCCGCTGTAGATGTCAATGCTGGGCCATCAACATGTGTCGGCGTGCGAACCATAATCGATATGGGCTTTCGGAGCCGAAGGCCCGCTCATGTACCGTTGATGGCTGCACGACACAAAGCTTTACACCTCGCTTGGGCGCGTCAACACAGACATTGCACTGTTGATGACTGGAAACGTGTTGCCTGGTCGGACGAGTCTCGTTTCAAATTGTATCGAGCGGATGGACGTATACGGGTACGGAGACTATCTCATGAGTCCATGGACCCTACATGCCAGCAGGGGACTGTTGAAGTTGGTGGAGGCTCTGTAATGGGATGGGACGTGTAAAGTTAGAGTGATATGGGTCCGGCGTGCGAACCATAATCGATATTCCATGACTTCCCAGACATGAACATTCGTATCTGGGATGCCTTGCAATGTGCTGTTCAGAGGAGATCTTCACACCCTGGCACTCTTACGGATTTATGGATAGCCCGGCAGGATTCATGGTGTCATTTCCCTCCAGGACTACTTCAGTCATTAGTCGAGTCCATGCCCTGTCGTGTTGCGGCACTTTTGCGTACTCGCTGGGGCCATACACGGTATTAGGCAAGTGTACGAGTTTCTTTCGCTCTTTCAGTGTCTATTGCCGGACATGGCCTACAGAACAGATACTACTCGTGATGACGCGACAGATGTGTACATTGTATATGAAATAGAGGAACGAGAAGGAAAGGGAGAGAGTGGGTGGGAAACTAACGATTTCCAGCTGCTCATGGCATTCTGGAAATGTAAGGGCGAAAGGTGAAAATAACTGCCAGACCGGGAGTAGGATCCCCTGTAGCTTGTGATATTTTGGAAATCTGGGTCGATCAGATCATGTCGGGTTGGCCGAAGCGGTTGGCCTGGCAGACAGTTTATGCCGGCACGGTAGCTCAGCGTGTTCGGTCAGAGGGTTAGCTGCCCTCTGTAATAAAAAAATTGAGTTAATCGATCAACAACGAACTTAAACGGATGTCTTACGACGTCGGCCCCGAGCAGATGGAACGAACTAAGGCGAACAAAATGAGATTGAAAAAAAGAGGTTAAGGCAACTGCTTATAAGAAGTGATAAATCCGGGTTCGAGTCTTGGTCCGGCGCAAATTTTTAACTTTCGTCCTTGCAGTTCTACGATGCTCTTTGTGGCTGGAAGTCACTGGTTTCCCACCCACTCTTTCCCTTATCTTCCCATTCCTCTGTTTCATACACAACGAACAACGTAGGTTGATGTCGATCACGCAAAAGCCCTTTAGGCACCTCATTAGGATTTTCGGAGCATCAGCTGTTCTGCAAGTCAGATTCCCCAATAAAAGCAGTCATGCTTTATCAGGTAAAAGAGCATTTCAGTACCAACGTTTCCAACACGCACACACTATATTAGCCAGATGCTGTGCTGGCGTCAAGAAACAGTACCTGAACTGGCCAGTCAGTGCTCAACCATTGCTAAGTGAGGATTCAGTTTAAGTTTTTCACTGCTCTGAGAGCTGATGCTACTGGCACGCTACCCTAAACTACTAAATGCCTCAGTGGTTGTTCTGTTCATAGTTCCTCGTAGTCAGCGCGTACACAACTTTCCCACTAGAGCGCGCCCCGCTAAGCACAACAGCGCAGGCGAAGCGCTCGTCTGTCTCCGCACTACGAGATGGCGCTGCCACATAGACGGACCAAATTCTGCTTCCGCCGATTGACGCATTAATATGTAACGCAGCCAATAAGATTGCTGCTAACGTAGAACCTTTTCTCCTCGCGGATCACACTCGCGCAGTGATACATGAACGCGCGAGGTATTATAACGAGTGTACAGACCTCCGATTAGTCAGTCTGCATTTGTCTGTACCAGTCTGTACGAGTTCTACATTTGTCTGTACCAGTCTATAGTGAAGCTTCAGTCTGCTCCTAATAAGATTACCATATTCCTGTACATAGCCATGAAGATAAATGTATAGACACTTTTGTCAAGTATCAGAGATACATGTGAGGATAAGATTAACGTACCAATACCAAAGGAACTTCATATTGTTAATTGTAAACAGCATCCAGAATCAAGTTACGTAATGTCTATGCTTTTTATTATTTTAATAAATGTGTGTGAAAATTAATCAAGTTCTGTTTAAAGTTGGTCACCGTCACTCTGCTACTCTAAGCGTGCAAGTGGCATTTCTATCGTCTGACCTAACGGCGGAAGATAAACACGCCACGATAAGACCACGAGACACATTGCTGACACTCGCCTACTTCGTTAGAGCGACAAGTCAAATAATCTGATGGTGTGTGTACCGAAGGTCTTACAGTACGCACACCACAGTGATCTTCTCAACCTTTTTTGTGAGGTCTCGGCCGTTTCCGGTATGAAGTACTTTCAAATACGCGCGCCGCTAGATACACACTGCGTTTGCTACAGCCGCCACCACGGCACAAGGACGCTGCCACCAGCGACTGTGCCGCTGCCACGACGGTACGTTACGTCTTCTGTTGCACGCTGTTTGGTTCGTTAGTGGTTACAGTAGTGAGGAACATATGCTGTTCATGAACAACAAAGAATTCGAATATTAATTTATTTATTCTACATCCAATTTCAAATAATAAAAATAATACATAACATTGTTGCAATGTTAGCAGTGTCAGTTGCTAACGGTAGCTTTGAATGTTGGAACACATACAGATATAAAATAAATCTGTCGCTCTTCAATACAACGTCTATTCAGAAGATATCGACCCTTGGCCACTATGAAAGTTTGAAAATGTTACTCAACTCGCAAACCAAAGAGTGGTCTCTATGCATGAACGTTGGAACTTCAGTACACCCACCGCTGCAGTTCCGGAGAGGGGATGCTTGCCTCTCGTTGACAGCAGGGTAAACCTATGTGGCAGCGCCCTCGTGCCACGGTGGCGGCTGTAGGAAACACCGTGTTGCATCTAGCGGCACGCGTATTTGAAAATGCGGCCGATTGAGTAACGGCCGATACCACAACATCTACTACACGGAGCGCAGTGTACACGGATAGCCGAAGTGGTTAAGGCGACCGCTGGCAATCAGCTGGAAATTCGTGTTCGGGTCCCAGTTCGGCACAAATTTTCATATGTCACTATTCGACAGCAAACCTTTACATAAGACAGCTGATGTCAAGTCATTCACAATTATCGAATTAATTCGTATAACTGTGGATCGTCAACAGCTTCTGTTCTTTCAGACGTGCATTTACGTACTTGTAACTACTTGAAATAGATGAGCATGAATTGTGCGGATGAGGAGAGAGACAGTGAAACCAGATACCAGATTCATTTACTGCCAGTGTTTTCCGATAACTCAGCACCAATTATGTCTTGCGACCTCACTTCATAAATTTTTAGACTTCATTCCAAGGCATTTTCGAACGAACTGGTTTTACTGATACACACTAGCATTTCATATCATAAAATTTTCGAATATAGAATTTTTGTTCATCATCGGGATTACAGTTGGCTGCTTCCTGAGTATGGGTATGATTCAGGGGCAACGGTCAATAATGGGTCTTCAGAGCATCATACAGGACTGTTCCCAGTATTTTCGAATAAGTTTTTCAGAAGCTATTGTTCATCAGTGGACCTGACAATTATCAGTCGCTTCAGGATCAATTACGGGTCAGATCAAAAGCTGCGCAAAGGCTATGAACAGAGAAAAAATGAGGGGACTTCAGAAAGTAACAACAAGAGTAGTGCATTGCCGCAAGACCACTTGGGTCTCCCGCAGACACAGTTCCGTTGCGGTACGGGTAAGAGGTGCGTCACAGTGTGGAAGTGAAATGGCGCGACCACTGGAAACATAGTCCAAAGTTTAAGTATGCGGGACAGTAGCATTCTTGTAGGCAAGACCTTAAACTGCACACAAGATTCACCGTAAAATTCTGTCGCTGCATGAACCAAATGCAATGTCACACTCAGTCGTAGTGAAATGGTGACAAGAATTTCACCAAAGTCGCTCTTGGGGAAGACCGCCTTCGGCGTCGACCACAGGCGAGAATGTCCAGGCAATCGAGGAACTGATTCTCGGCATTCGCAGATTTTTCCACGATGAGGGCGTTCACACACCGGTTCTCGAACAGCTCCGTGACCGAAGAGTGGATTTCTGTCGTCGAGGAACTGAACGTTCCGATCGTTGTCTACAGGGATTTGGTGCCTACACTGAAAAACGGGGTCATAAATCCGTGCCAGTTCGAAGTGTAGTCCAGCACTCAGTAAAAGTTTGAACCCCCTTCGTATCGCTTTGAAACGTACTGCGTGAACGTCTCAAGAGCAAACAAAAAGTTTCAGTGTTGTCCTACATTTCCCATACTTCCAGTCGTAACAGAGGTTGTCCTACGGCTTTGCTGTACTAGCGTTCATAGGAGATTAAGTTTGCTTCCAGAGTGAATTTACCACTCTACACTGGAATTTAGGCTGTAATAAAACTGAAAGGTAGACTAAAAGAAAATTCCAGTAGGAGAGTCGAACTAAGATCTTTTCGTAATTCTTTCCCTTCAGTAGAGCCTTTTTGACAAAATGCAAAGATACAGAGCCGAATTCTGGTCAAACAAAAATTTTCAATACTTTTTTAAGTTCCATTATCTTCCTACAGAGTGGAAGTTCCAATTTGGAGACAGCTTTCAAGCTGTCGTTAACTCTTTCGTCACAATGCCCTTTCTTAACGACTGATGTTCCTGTATGATAATTACAGCTTGGGAAGTAGGAGAGGGGTACTGATCGGTTGATGCGTTGAGAAAGGACTCAGGCGTACTCATTCATCTAGGTGAGGTAGCGCAGTCCTAAGGCAATTGGACTTCGTATTCGGAAGCAGAGCGACTGTAATACGTAGTCTGCTCATCCGGCTCCGTGTTTTCCCTGAATCACTCAAGGCGAATGCTGGTGTGCATCCCGTGAAAAATCACAGTCTGTTTCCCGTTACGTCTCTGTCCTGTTTGAGTCTAGGTTCAGCAGACAATTTTGAATTATCGGAGAGATGTACACGGGCCTGAAAGATTCATCCTCGCATGTTCACTTTACCTTAGCTAAATCATGGAAGTTTTTATACAGTTGAATCATGGTTTTATAAGTTATTGAACAGTTGACGAATGAAGACTTGGTAAGCAGTTTTCCTGAAACAGCCTAATGGTACTGTCTCATAATTGTAAAGTTTCCAAATGAAATTTTCTCTCTGCAGCGGTGTGTGCGCTGATACGAAACATCCCAGCAGAGTAAAACTGTGTGCCACACCGAGACTCGAACTCGGGACCTTTTTCTTTCGCGGTCAGAGGCTCTGCCGACGAGGTACTGGCAGAAGTAAACCTGTGAGGAGACATTGTTAGTCGTGCTTGGTTAGTTCAGACGGTAGACTCCTTGGCCGCGAAAACCAAAGTACACGAGTTCGAGTCCTGGTTCAACATGCAGTTGTAATCTGCCAAGAAGTTTCAGTAGTAACGCTTTTTTCGACAGAATCATTTAAACATTGTCATCCACAGGAAGAGTATGAAGGAGAATATATCTCTGAAACAGGTTAAAACTTGTTCTGAGGCTATTTGTACGATACTGACTTTCAACGCCACCACAAGAGATGGCAGCCACTATAACCTTATTATAAGGTTATGTGATGCATAAAATGCGTCAAATATAAATTCCTTCGGTAAAATGTACAGTTTAAAGAGAAAAAAACCAACTGTCTCTCGCTTTGCTACCAAATATTTTACTTTACTCCTCCTTCAAAGCCATCATAAAAAGAAAAGAAGAATGATATGAAATAAACAATGTTAAAACATTGTACCTATTGTGCGGGATTTAGTAGAATATGTAGTACAGTAATAATCCAGAACGTTGAGTTCCATTAAGGAATTCGGCTACTTGGAACTCACTTTTAACATCGTAAACTTTTGATACGCTCGTCATCACAAGAAATATTCGCACCTGACTTGCATTGATACAATGACGCAAATGCCCGTGGGATAAGTCGATTAAAATTTCATCTTTATGTGAGCGTATTTTCAAAACAGAAAAAAGCTGTTCTTAGAGACGAAGAATACTTTGAGAATGCTGTTGGGTGAGACTAACGTTACTGGAGCTTTTCACGGGGAGACCGCAAAGCAGCACCCCAAGCATCCCAGAGACTGTGCGTGTGCAACTTACGACCATTTTCAGGTGGAATCATTAACATTAGGGAAATGGGAGCATCCTACCGAGAAGACCGTAGGATTGTTCGACTGCCGTTGACCAATAGAGTGATGACAACAGCTGAAATCCAGGCCAGGATATCACTACGAACTGTCGGCAACAGACTACTGGAAGCTGGGATGAGATTTCCGGTTACAGAGCGTCGTTTACCGCAGGGACCACCACGGAGATGCATGGCGTAGAGCCCCAGTCAGCTTCAACATTGAGCGGGCTTCCTACTGTGTTCTTCGATGAGTTTCGCTTCTGTTTGTGATGGTCAACAGCTTCAACATTGAGCGGGCTTCCTACTGTGTTCGGCGATGAGTTTCGCTTTTGTGTGTGATGGTCAGATCGACACCACTGGTCTGCAGATGACATGATGAAAGATCACAGGAAGTAACAATTAACGACACTCATATCTCTGCAACTCGTTGAATTATGATGTAGAGCACTACTGGATACGACAACAGCACTAATTTGGGGCTGTTGAGAATGATTAACCCTCGCCAGTAACTGGCAAGATTGGTAAACAACGTTGTCATTCGCTTCATAACCGGGATACCAAGTAGCACACTCCAAAAGATAACAGAAGTCACCTCGCTGCAGTTCAAACCTCTGAAGCACAGAGGAATGTTTAGATCTCTCACTGGCTTACACCGATCCATAATTTGTCAGCCATAGAACATATCTCGGATGCGACGGGAGGACTGCTTGCCATCTGTCTTCACGAACTAACACAGGATGTGTTCCAGGAGTGGCAAGATATTCCTAAAGATGATTTTGACTCCATGGCACAACGAATACAAGAGTGTATTAGTGGCCGTGGGGGTCGCACCTCAAACTGATATTGATGGTGGACATACGTGTGGAATGGAATGATAATTTAATCGTTTAAATCTCGTTATGTGCTGAACATCTCCATAAAGTTTGATGTCTGTAGGGCTGGTTCTTCAGGGTGTAACACTTAGCATTGCCGTCAGTGAATGTAAAGAAATTTTGTGATTTGTAACCCTTTATAGTTTCTACTACTGTTTTCCCTATAATGTTGAAAAGAAGGCACTCGATTAACATAATCTTTAAACACAATAGCTTGTTGCTACACGTTTCACGTTTCTTCGAAATGTGTATTTGCTATTCCGGTAGTAGATAATACAAATCAAAACAAAAGCTGGGTGCCTTGCCCTAACTGCAAATGAAAAAATTTATAGTAGATATTGTGCTAGGCGAACACGAAGACAAGTGGTTCAATGGCGGAATTCATACTATATGTAATATGTGAATTTACCTGAGAGTCAGCCACACACTCAAATGAACTTTCAATTTTGCAACAGTACTGTAAGAAATCTAGTTTCTCTTATTATTCATCTGTGTTATTGCACACGTTCCCGGCGTTTACATAAGATATTCCGACATCAAAAATATATAAAAGGGGCGATGTAAAACACTCGAGGTCTTATACGCTGCCTCCCAACAATTAAACAAACTAATCTGACCCGGAAACAATTCATCTGATCCAATGTTCATGTCGTTCACATCTGAAAGCAAGCACGTGTCAGTTATTAACCGGAGGCCTATCCATTTGTGGCTAAATGCACTTACGACGCCGGCAGATTTCCTTTGCGTGCTGCTGTTGGCAGTTCACTATCGTAGATCACTACCAATCTGATGATAATATACTGTAGGCAATGAAAATCGCCCAGTTTTATGATTTTGATTTACCAGTATCTCAAATATGTGGCTGTCTTTTCCGAAAATGCCGCGATTTGTGGATAGGCAGAAACCTAGGAGCACAACTTAAACCTCTGCGAGTGAAAAAAATATCAGTTAACTTCACTTACGAGGCAAATGAAATTGCGAATGACAATCCCATAAGCTACCTACAGATCTGACCCCTCATTCGTAGTGTTAACTTCCCATTATTCATCATGCGAACTGTCACCAACATCAGCACGCAACGGAAAATCCGAAGAAACTTGGTACTCTTTTACCCCACTTGTCGCAGAAATAAAATACGCTCTGACCGACATCGGTGCAACATAGGCGTAACGCTTATAGAACTGGAACCAGTCCTCACCTGATACTTCTGACAACGTACAGGCTATATGGCTCGCCTTGAGCTCGTACTATTTAGCTGTAGGCAGTATTGACAGCATATTTCTTGGGACAGAAAACGGGATACAAACATGCGCTTTGGGCGACGGGAAGCAGCTCGTTCGTGTGCGCGGTGCGCGGCTCACCTGAATCTGCTCCGCCTCCATGTCGAGGGCGCGACTGGAGAAATTGTGGAGCTGCTGCTGAGGCTACTGCTGCGTCAGCACGGGCTCACTGTGTTACCCTGGATACCACACACATTGTTAGCTGCGCCCCAGCACCCCCGCCCAATACGCAACAGAAAATAGTAGTGGCTGCGTCTATAGCGCGAATCGTTACGAGTGAAGATGCTCAGTCGGTAGAACGATCAGTTCCTGCGAAGGATGAACAAAGCGATACGATCGTCTTTTCGTAGAGGTGATCATTTCCAGGAGTATTTGTTTTCTTCTGGTTCATGTATAACGTACTATCGTCTTTTGTTTTCCTCTTGTACTATTATATCTCAGGAAGTGTTTTCAGCTACCAGTACACCTGCAATCGTTGTGTTTCATCATACACCGGCGATCGTTGTGTTGCATCATCATATCATACTTCACAGGGTTCTGGTTAGGGCAACTTGTCGGTATGGGTCTAGTTGATACATCCATGACGACAGTCGCAAATCAACCCAAGGTGTTTGGAAGTACTCTACCTTTTTTTGGTCATCAGTCTAATGACTGGTTTGATGCGGCCCGCCACGAATTCCTTTCCTTTGCTAACCTCTTCATCTCAGAGTAGCACTTGCAACCTACGTCCTCAATTATTTGCTTGACGTATTCCAATCTCTGTCTTCCTCTACAGTTTTTGCCCTCTACAGCTCCCTCTAGTACCATGGAAGTCATTCCCTCATGTCTTAGCAGATGTCCTGTCATCCTGTCCCTTCTCCTTATCAGTGTTTTCCACATATTCCTTTCCTCTCCGATTCTGCGTAGAACCTCCTCATTCCTTACCTTATCAGTCCACCTAACTTTCAACATTCGTCTATAGCACCACATCTCAAATGCTTCGATTCTCTTCTGTTCCGGTTTTCCCACAGTCCATGTTTCACTACCATACAATGCTGTACTCCAGACGTACATCCTCAGAAATTTCTTCCTCAAATTAAGGCCGGTATTTGATATTAGTAGACCTCTCTTGGCCAGAAATACCTTTTTTGCCATAGCGAGTCTGCTTTTGATGTCCTCCTTGCTCCGTCCGTCATTGGTTATTTTACTGCCTAGGTAGCAGAATTCCTTAACTTCATTGACTTCGTGACCATCAATCCTGATGTTAAGTTTCTCGCTGTTCTCATTTCTACTACTTCTCATTACCTTCGTCTTTCTCCGATTTACTCTCAAACCAAACTGTGTACTCATTAGACTGTTCATTCCGTTCTGCAGATCATTTAATTCTTCTTCACTTTCACTCAGGATAGCAATGTCATCAGCGAATCGTATCATTGATATCCTTTCACCTTGTATTTTAATTCCGCTCCAGAACGTTTCTTTTATTTCCATCATTGCTTCCTCGATGTACAGATTGAAGAGTAGGGGCGAAAGGCTACAGCCTTGCCTTACACCCTTCTTAATACGAGCACTTCGTTCTTGATCGTCCACTCCTATTATTCCCTCTTGGTTGTTGTACATATTGTATATGACCCGTCTCTCCCTATAGCTTACCCCTACTTTTTTCAGAATCTCGAACAGCTTGCACCATTTTATATTGTCGAACGCTTTTTCCAGGTCGACAAATCCTATGAAAGTGTCTTGATTTTTCTTTAGCCTTGCTTCCATTATTAGCCGCAACGCCAGAATTGCCTCTCTCGTCCCTTTACTTTTCCTAAAGCCAAACTGATCGTCACCTAGCGCATTCTCAATTTTCTTTTCCATTCTTCTGTATATTATTCTTGTAAGCAGCTTCGATGCATGAGCTGTTAAGCTGATAGTGCGATAATTCTCGCACTTGTCAGCTCTTTCCGTCTTCGGAATTGTGTGGATGATGCTTTTCCAAAAGTCAGATGGTATATCGCCAGACTCATATATTCTACACACCAACGTGAATAGTTGTTTTGTTGCCACTTCCCCCAATGATTTTAGAAATTCTGATGGAATGTTATCTATCCCTTCTGCCTTATTTGACCGTAAGTCCTCCAAAGCTCTTTTAAATTCCGATTCTAATACTGGATCCCCTATCTCTTCTAAATCGACTCCTGTTTCTTCTTCTATCACATCAGAAAATCTTCATTCTCATAGAGGCTTTCAATGTATTTTTTCCACCTATCTGCTCTCTCCTCTGCATTTAACAGTGGAATTCCCGTTGCACTCTTAATGTTACCACCGTTGCTTTTAATGTCACCAAAGGTTGTTTTGACTTTCCTGTGTGCTGAGCCTGTCCTTCCGACAATCATATCTTTTTCGAGGTCTTCACATTTTTCCTGCAGCCATTTCGTCTTAGCTTCCCTGCACTTCCTATTTATTTCATTCCTCAGCGACTTATATTTCTGTATTTCTGATTTTCCCGGAACATGTTTGTACTTCCTCCTTTCATCAATCAACTGAAGTATTTCTTCTGTTACCCATGGATTCTTCGCAGCTACCTTCTTTGTACCTATGTTTTCCTTCCCAACTTTAGTGATGGCCCTTTTTAGAGATGTCCATTCCTCTTCAACTGTACTGCCTACTGCGCTATTCCTTATTGCTGTATCTATAGCGTTGGAGAACTTCAAACGTATCTCGTCATTCCTTAGTACTTCCGTATCCCACTTCTTTGCGTATTGATTCTTCCTGACTAATGTCTTGAACTTCAGCCTACTCTTCATCACTACTATATTGTGATCTGAGTCTATATCTGCTCCTGGGTACGCCTTACAATCCAGTATCTGATTTTGGAATCTCTGTCTGACCATGATGTAATCTAACTGAAATCTTCCCGTATCTCCCGGCCTTTTCCACTTATACCTCCTCCTCTTGTGATTCTTGAACAGGGTATTCGCTATTACTATCTGAAACTTGTTACAGAACTCAATTAGTCTTTCTCCTCTTTCATTCCTTGTCCCAAGCCCATATTCTCCTGTAACCTTTTCTTCTACTCCTTCCCCTACAACTGCATTCCAGTCGCCCATGACTATTAGATTTTCGTCCCCCTTTACATAGTGCATTACCCTTTCAATATCATCATACACTGTCTCTATCTGTTCATCTTCAGCTTGCGACGTCGGCATGTATACCTGAACTATCGTTGTCGGTGTTGGTCTGCTGTCGATTCTGATTAGAACAACCCGGTCACTGAACTGTTCACAGTAACACACCCTATGCCCTACCTTCCTATTCATAACGAATCCTACACCTGTTATACCATTTTCTGCTGCTGTTGATATTACCCGATACTCATCTGACCTGAAATCCTTGTCTTCCTTCCACTTCACTTCACTGACCCCTACTATATCTAGATAGTACTCTACCTAGATAAAGTCAAGTCAAGTCTTATGATATGAATGGCTGGGAGACCCCAAAGTATAGTTTTAGCTGCCTAACTGGAAAGGTGTTTCTTATCCTCCGCGCCAGCTGGCAACTTTCCTCCGCGAAGTGTGAGATCTGTGTGTGTAGGTGTATTTGTCAAGTGTAGGTGTCTTTAATGTGTGCGAGTGTGTGTGTGTGTGTGTGTAATGTCGTGTCCGTGTTGAGGAAGGTGAGGCGACGGAGAGGGTGAAACCCAGTACAGCCTACTCCTCTCGAAGAGCACCAAGCGGGTGGCAGATAACGGTCAACAGTGTAACAGTGTCACATACCCTCTCTCCATGAGACACTACGAACAGGTTCTGGATTTAATCCAGGGCGTCGGCGCAAAGGCTATTGGTCAATGATTTACACCACCACCTCTCCTGACCCCTTTGCCGTAAAGGCAAACTGGAACATTGTCAGCAGCACGCGGCGTACGTGGACGGTCACCCGTTCAAGTACCGGGCACCCCTGTGCGCCGTGTACGGTACGGCGGGCTACATAGGACGACGATTTGAGCCTCGGCATCAGTTTTCAGCGGGACTCAGCAGCACGTTGTTTTTAGGATCCGGCAGCAAGCCTGAGGAGACAAATGTTCAAATGTATGCGAAATCTTATGGGACTTAACTGCTAAGGTCATCAGTCCCTAAGCTTACACACTACTTAACCTAAATTATCCTAAGGACAAACATACACACCCATACCCGAGGGAGGACTCGAACCTCCGCCGGGACCAGCCGCACAGTCTATGACAGCAGCTCGGCCTGCCGAAGTGGCCGTGCGGTTCTAGGCGCTACAGTCTGGAGCCGAGCGACCGCTACGTTCGCAGGTTCGAATCCTGCCTCGGGCATGGCTGTGTGTGATGTCCTTAGGTTAGTTATGTTTAATTAGTTCTAAGTTCTAGAGCGACTGATGACCTCAGAAGTTAAGTCGCATAGTGCTCAGAGCCATTTGAACCATTTGAACAGCAACTCGGCTATCCCCGCGCGGCTGCTGAGGAGACATACAGCACACGTACTTCATTGGAAAGCATCGTCTGTTCAACGCAAACTTTCTGAGAATAACATGAGGACACTAAGAAGATTTGTTACCTCTGACAAGAAGACAAATAGTATGGAAATGATTTTTTAGGTTAACACGTTTAGAAAACACAGTTTCGTCGAAATTAAAGGAACGGAAAGTGAATAAACCAAACATTCACTCTGCATCTGCTGTTGCCAAACCTATGGCAGACGAGATGGCTCTAGAGAATAGACTCCAGTGAAATAATTAACACCAAACTGGGAATACTGTGTAATCGAGACATATAATGTGGTCCTTAAGAGTACAGACACCAAGGGAAATTAAGCAAGTCATACTGTTTTCTTTCAATAGTGAACGTTGTGGAGGCTCTGACTTGTTTTAGCGAATATATCGTGTTCTATTTGGATTCTGTTGTCATGTGGAAAGAGAAAGTAGGTGTAAGCTCCCTGAAATAGTTTCGGATCACCGAGGTCACTCAGAGTTTCCAGCAGAGAATTACATCTTCCAGAAAGATGATAGGCTTCCAGCATTGCTGCAAATGTACGATGTTGTTTGAATGAGAATCAGGATTAACCACTACGTATTCCGTCGCTTGTACAGTCGATGGACATGAAAGTTTTGGAGGCATGGTCTGAGTAAACAAATCCTAAAGCCTCTGAAAAGCACTAAGCTGTTCAATTTCAATACTTGCTCGCATTTGCTCGTTATTTATAAGTAGATTATAAGTGAAATGCGCTCAGACATGTTCTGTACATATGTGATTGGCTTCATTCTGGCTAAACGTACGGGTTTAACCATCGCACAAAATTCTGCAAAATGATCGCCCAATGAAGATAATGAGGGAACCAGCTGCAACTGCTTTTAAAAAGTTTACTGGTTTCCAGTAATAAGTATCCGGACACCCCTGTGTAACGCGGAATTGACCACCAGATGTCATGAGGGCACACTCGTCAATATAAAAGCAGGCGGTGGGTGTTGTGCTGTTAGTAGAGAGCCAATATAAAAGCAGGCGGTGAGTGTTGTGCTGTTAGTAGAGACGCAGGAACAGCAGAATGGGTCGGTCAGGATAGCTTACTTCGAACATGAACTAATCATTGGTCTACCTGAGTATCAGATCCATTAGTGACATTTCAGTCCTTCTGAAGCTCCAATGACGACTGTTGGTGATGTGATTTAAAGAGCTAACTCGAAGGAACAACCGTAACTAAACCAAGCCCAGGTAGACCTCATGTACTGACGAATGGGAGACACCGACCTTTGCTTCAAAAAGTCGCACGAAATCAGCGGAAGGAATGAGTCGTGAGTTCCAAAGCGCTACCCGAAGTTCAGCTACCAGAATTACGGTGTAAAGGAAGTTTAAGAGAATGGGTTATAATGGTGGAGCAGCTCCTCATAAGCCGAACATTTCTGTAGTCAGTGATTCTGTAGTCAGTGACAAGTGACGTTTGAGGTCGGTAAAGTGTGACGCCACTGAACAGTGAGTGAATGCAAACGAGTGATATGGAGTGAGAAAGACGACGTATCCATGGTAATTCGAGTTTGCTGAATGCTTAAGAACGTTATTTGCCATCATGTGTAATGTTAACAGTGAAGTACAGACGAGTATGTGTTACGCTGTGGGGATATTTTTGGTGTTTCGGGTGTGGTCTCCTTAAGGCGCTTAATAAAACGCTCATTGAGGAATGGTATGAACAAATTTTACAGCATTGTGTACTGTATAGAATAAGGAACACTTTGGAGACGATGACTGTTTGTATCAGCATGACAGTGAACTATCATAAAGCAGTGCATGAGCATCGATGGTTTGTGGATAATAACATTCCTGAAATGGAATGGCCTGTCCAGAGTCTCGATGAGTCTCGGATGAGTCAGAAAGTCGACTTCGCTCCAGGCCTCAGTGCACGAGATAACTACCTTCTCTTTTTTCCGCTCTTGAGGAAGAATCGGCTGTCATTCCTCCGCAGACTCACTCAATGAAAGCGCCCCAGCCGATTTCAAGCCATCACAAAGGTAACGTGGGGATACACCTCGTTTTAACGTCCAGTAATAGGTGTTCGGATACTTTTGATCACATAATGTGTATCATAATCAGCTGAAACCACTCACTGATAATCAGATAAAGCTAGCAAATTGTAGTGTTATTGACTGTAGCCTTTTACCTAATACTCCGTATGGTTCCATACAGCTACATCTAAATCACTGCAGTGCACTGTCTGAGAGAGGGTTCTGCGAACAACCTTCAGACTGCTGCTCTACCGTTACACTCTCGCACAGCGCTTGGGAAAAAGAACAATTAAATCTTTTTGTATGAGCTTCGATTTCTCTCAGTTCATTATCATGATCATTTCTTTCTAAGTAGGCCGGCATCAGTAAAATATTTTAGCGTTCAGATGAGAAATCTGAGGATTGAAATTTCGCAAAAAGATCTCGCCGCAACGCAAACCAGAAACCAAAACACAAGCTGCCTTTCTTTGGACTTTTTGATGTCCTCCGTCAGTACTGCCTGATAATGATCCCATACCGCACAGCAATACTCTAGGACTCTTTAGGAGACCTTTTGTATCTTCTAAGTGCTCTTCCAATAAAACTCAGTTGTTGGTTTCCCTTACACGCAACGTTATCTATGTGGTCTTTCCAAATTAGGTTGTTCGTAATTGCAATTACGTATTTTGTTGAATTGACAGCCTTTAAATTATGTTTGATTTATCGTGGAGCGAAATTTAACGGATTTCTTTTCATATTCATGTGGACGATCTCACATTTTTCTTACTTAGGGAAAATAGCCACATTTCGCACCATAAAGATATCGTATCTAAGTCATTTTGCAATTGGTTTTGAGCTTCTGATGAATTGGCTAGACAATAAATGATAGTATCAGCTCCTCACATTGTCTCCTAAATTGTTTATTTATGTTAGGAACAGCAGAGGACCTGCAAACTCTTCTTTGGGGAGCTCCAGGAATCACTCCTGTTTCACTCTATTTTCTGTCAGTTACTGAGTTCCGTGATCTTTCTGACAGCAGCTCACGAATCCAGTCATACAACTGAAGTTATGTTCTGTGTGCCTACAACTTGATTAGAAAGCTCTGGAAATCGCGGACGATGAAATCAGTTTGGGATGCCCTGACCAGGGAAGCAAAGAGTGAACCGTTGCAGTCTACATTGTTGTCAGATTTATTCAAGAAGGTGGGCCACATCCCAACCCTGCCACCTTGCCTCTGGTGCAGATGTGGCAATGTCGCACTGAGGACATCACTGGATGATGTCTGGGATTTTCCTCCTCCCTTCCGCCCACTTCCCTACCACTCATCTATCATACTTCCCAATGACAGCGTTCCCTCCTAACCCTCTCCCCAACCCTCTTCCATCCGATAATTTGTAGGAAAAATTGCTCAGTCTGTGCTGAGCTGTCGGAGTGGAAGGTATACGGTGGTTTTCCTTTACTTTGGGGTGTTATCCTGTTAGCAAATGCGTGGTAAAATTTTTTCTTGTGCATATGCTCACTTTTACATGTGGAGACTGAGTGACCTAGTTCACATACAGCCACCAGAGGGCGCTCGAAATTGTGATGTCACGAGAGAAAAAATTGTTAGAAACCGATTGGAATGCTTATACAGAAGGAAAACTGTGGTCATCAGGTTCAGACATGTTAGGTGTTGTTGTCCCACAGAACGCAGCAACCAGTTCTTCTTCTTCCTCCAGGTATATATTTGTCACTGTTCACCTCTCCTTCCTGGTTAAAACCTGTTCTAGGTTACATCAAAGCTGGTACAAAGATGTTGTTCACAAGGCAACCATTCCAGGAATATCTTTGCCAAACTTCGTGTTGGTAAGAACAGGGTTAGCTACACTTTCAACTAGAATCTGTAACAAGCCATTTTTCTATTAGAGTATTATTACTATATTTTAATAATCTTGGCAGACTACAGAATCTATAAAGGCTAGGATTTGATTCAGGATCTAATGCAAACACCATCATATACTCGATTCAAGTCTCCAGTAACTTATATGTTGCAACATAAATGTTATTAAAGATAAGACTTGATCAGTGCGGCTCCGTCCTGGTCAGAATCCAGCTTGCTCAGTAGGAAGGTTCTCAGAGATTACTGGACTGATTCGATCGTATAGAATTCTTTTCGGGAACTTATAAATATTCTCAATAGTGCGATTAGGTGATAAGGTCACCCAACCACCCACTTCATCCGTCGAAAAGACGTACATGTAGATCATTTTATATATGGGACTTATTTGGATTTTTGCAGGAGAGTAGCTCTAGCCAGTCTAGGTAATAGTTGGTGGATGTAGAGAGGATGTTTTCGCTGTTAGACTGGCACTAGAGAGCTGCTCCAGTCAGTCTAGTCAATAGCACTATTTGGGAAGGATGGATAATAAGAATAGGACAGCAAACTGTCTCTGAAGTGTAGGGGAGTGGCCGCCTGTCGAGCTACAAGTAAACAGCTGCTGGGAGAGACATGAGGGTAGGTAATAGTAAGACAGTGACCCACTGTCCCAGTGCCGTTATAGAGCCTTGCTCCCTATAGACAGAAGTCATGTAGCAACAGCATTGGGAAACGAAACGCACTTATACTTCAAAGCCAGCAGAGCCTTGGGAGAAACATCAAGAGAAATTTTTTACGAATTTAGTGCTCACTATCTTACTTGAGCACAGCATCACAAGACGACAAGCTGACCAGTGACCTCCAGTCTAGCCCAGCGCCATCCACTAAGTGCATTGTGCACCTAAAGACCTGACTGGCCGGAGCATTTCCTTGTACCTGCCAGGTTGCAAGAGACTAGGCTGCGGCTTCCAGTCGGCCGGCTCTCGTGACCATGCCTGCTGCTGGCCACGGACAGTCGTTGCAGCTCCTAGCACATTGCGAAACAAGCAGCTGCAGCTTGGGCGTAGAGTTCTAACTGCAATTCCACCCTCCGACATAGACTCCCAAGTTTAAAAAATCTACTTTACCCAATCTAAGATGGGGACGTTGGTACTGATACGGACGTATATATGTCTACATGTCTTTTTTTCCCAAGCTCTATTTGTGAGTGGAATAGGAAAGGAAATGACTACTAGTGGCACCTTACGATAGTTTGCAAAGTACGCACATAGATGTAGACGTAAATTTAGTCTGTCTGTTAAGATGTCAGTCCATCTATTCATAGGCACTCAGAACTCACGAAGGAAAGTTGTCTCTTATTTATCGAGAAAACAGAAGATGGAACTTCTACTGCTGATTGTCTCGCAGAAAAAACCTTCGTATTAGCCTCTAATTTTCTCACTGCAGTCACTTTACGAGACGTATTTGGGAGGGAGTAATATGCGTGCACACAACGATTAGAAGAAGCGGTAAAGATATAACATCCTAGCCTCCCTCTTGTCAACGTATCGCCTACCCTCCATATTCTCACGAATCTTCCAATCTTCGATATCTAGCTATATATACCCCCCAGCCAATTCACAGACCGCTCCTAATTCTCTTGAAATTCCATCACGTTGCGACAGGATTGTTCCATTAGTTAGAAGACTGTGTAGTCCTCTACACACCACTGTCTATGTAGAGAGCTATTACAACGAGAAAAAATAGCACACAAACATTCAGGGAGAAATTCACCATAATACTGATGCTCGCATCCAGATTTTTTTTTTTTTTAACGATTGATACTGCTTCTAGTGATTTGTGCTCATTGACGTAATAGAACGGTACCATGTCTCTTCGGCTATTTTAGATTCAATAGCTACATTTATATACATTCAGCTTCAACGCCCACCAATCCTCATTGCTTTGCAAATCTCCAAAGCTTACCGGTGTTGCTATAGGCAGGAGCCTACACCTAAATACGTATTACGCAAACCACTGCATGGTGTTGACTACGTCATAAATGTATTGTCGAGTTCTTCGTTCCTTTTCCAGTCAGATGCGTAATGATCGAGTAAAAATCAATGTCTGTATGCCTCTGTATATACTGTATATGATCTCTACGCCAGAAGGAAGTTTTTTAGTGACCAAAGAAGCCTTACTGGTGCATCTTTACTATACGAGGACTGTACAAAGAAAATCTCATATATCTGCTGTTCATCGATATCTAATGGTGGTCTGTAAAAATGACACTGTATGTGTCCTAATATCATCGACTGTAGGTCCAAAATACTGTCTGGGGGCCCCCACGTGAAACTGACACACACACACACACACACACACACACAGAGAGAGAGAGAGAGAGAGAGAGAGAGAGTGAAATAGCGTTGTCGCGCTCTGTTTTTGCAACTTTCCTACGTTTGCAAGCAAATTTAGAACACATGACCAGAGGTCACGTCATGATCAGTGAAAAGAAGTGTCAGCATCTTGGATATTTAGAGCCGACTATACAATGATAAGCCAAAACATTATGACCACTAGCCACCGCATCATTGTGTGTCTCCTGATGGCGTTGCTGGCACGTGACTTGGTAAAAAAAAGTATGTAAGAGAGGCAGGCACGGACGGAGAATCACCCAACAGAAGATATGGGCTCAAAATGGGGAAATCCATTGAGATAAGTAACACTGACAAAGGCAAGATTATTATTACGTGGAGCCTGTGAACGAGTGCCTTGAAAACGACGAAGTTTGTCGAATGTTCCACGTGCTACTGTAGCGAGCATCCACGAAAAGAGGTAGGACAGTGAAACTACCGCTAGGCTGTAAATGGTTGGACCTTCACGGCTCATCACAGAACGTGGTGTTCGGAGGCTTGTCTGCTCTGTAAAGTAGGACAGATGGCGATCTGTCGCAGCTCTCCCGAAAGAACACATTCCTGGTGCACACACAAGTGTTTTGGAGCGCACCATTCACAGTACATTGTTGAACATGGAGCTCTACAGCAGACTCTCCTACGAATTTAATGTTGACCCTACGATATCATCAATTATGATTGCAGTGGGCACAGGACCATCGGGATTCAACCTTCAATCAGCTCTTCGAATGAATCACATTTTTACTACACTAGGTCGACGGTCGTCTCCACAAACGGCGTCATCGATATAAACAGTGGCTCAAAAAGTGCAGCGCGCCACGGCTGCAGGCTGGTTGAGCAGTATTATGCCATGAGAGACGTTCTCCTGCGCTTGTATGGGACCTGTGGTAGTAATCGAAGACACGCTGACAGATGCGAGCCATCTGCATCCATTCATGCTTGATGTCTTCCCGACGGTGACGTTATCTTTCAGCACTATAATTGTCCGGCCTCCCGGAGTGGCCTTTGAGGCGTTGTGTCATGGATTGCGCGGCCACTTCCGCCGGAGTTTCGAGTCCTCTCTCGGGCATCGGTGTGTGTGTTGCTCTTAGCATAAATTTGTTTACGTAAGTTTAAAGTAGTGTGTACGTCTAAGGACCGATGACCTTAGCAGTTTGGTCGCATAGGAATTCACACACATTTGAACACTTGAATTTGAATTGTCCGTGTCTCGGAGCCAGAACCGTGCTACAGTGGCCTGAGGAGAATTACAGTGAACACACGTTGATTCTCGGCGACCAAATACGCCTGACGTAAAGCCTATTGAACCCATGTGGATCGCTATCTGGCGTCATCACCGCGTATTAAGTGAGCTGCTCTTTATTTACTCGAATTACATAACATGTGCGTAGACATCTAATGCCACACACCTCCACGAACATACCGACAAGCTGTCGGATCCCTGATACGCAGAACCAATGATGTATTTCTTTCCAAAGACAGACAAACAAGTTATTAAGCAGATGGTCATAATATTATCAGTGTATATAGAGGGAGCTTTGAAAGCAGGTCGCTCTGTATCGGTGTGTCGAACTGTTCGTTTTGTGTGATAATTGTAATCCTTGCAGAATGGAGATACTCCCCACATTCATCTTCCGAAATCACCATCGTTATGCAGTTCAACATATGATGAGTGGGGGATAGGTTCAGTTCAACCTAAAAAACTAAAAACTCCTCCCGAACAGACCATGAAGGCCCAACGTTACCGACCGGTCGCCGTGTCATCCTCAGCCCACAGGCGTCGCTGGATGCAGATATGGAGGGGTATGTGGTCAGCACACCGGTGTACCGGCCGTATGTCAGTTAATGATACCGGAGCTGCTACTTCTCAGTCAAGTAGCTCATCATTTTGCCTCACAAGGGCTGAGTGCACCCCACTTGCCAGCAGCCCTCGGCAGACTGGATCGTCGCCCATCCAAGTGCTAGTCCATCCCGACAGCACTTAACTTCAGTGATCTGCGGCAAGGCCGTTGGCTAAATCACTCTAAATATATAACATACGATGCGAGGTAGACGTCTTTCAAAGGCTGTTATTAAACTATTTAGCAGCGCCCTGACAAAATAAATGAAGGCGGATTCTTTTATACTTGTGACAAAGATGATACCGTATGTTTCCATTGTAATGGAGGGTTGAAATATTCGTATAAAACGAATAAGCCATGTGTGGAACATGCTGTGTGGTTTCCAGCTCCTTGTTTGAGCTTCTTGCGAGAGGTAGGGATTTTGTGGAAGATATGTATCACAAGAGAGATGCAAAAATTATTGCAAAGTATGTGGCCAGCAATAAACCTCCATGAAATCTTCTGACAGCAACATCAGAACACCAAGTGACTGTGAGAGCTCCCGACAATGCACAGCTGTGTAAAATCTACTTCCAGGAATAAGCAGGATACTATTCTTTCCCTGCAAACATGTTGCTGCTGGGGTTAAACGTTGACCTACTCTTTCCTTACGTGCTGTGTGTCAGAGACCCGATTAAGTTGCAGCTACAGCACTTTTCACTGAGGCACCGATGTTATAAGAGATACCATTATTTTATGATGTATTTCTTTATACAGGTGGAGACAGTTAAAAGTAGCCCGCCTCCACTTTGAATGTGATAGCAATATTTCGACTTCTCAAATAGAGCAAACAGTGGACAGTTCTATACAATAAACGATTGTTAGCATTCTTCTGTGAGCATTTCATTTCATTTCATCAATGAAGTTAGATGTTTCTCTTTGCGGTCTGCAAAATGACTTCCTCGATAGAAGAAAGTATTGAAAGTCTAGAAGCATATATGAAAACAGGTTCGATTAAGGAAACTCACAAAATTACCGGGGTCAGTTATCCGGAAAGGACTACCAGCAAAGAGAACAATACAGTGTCTGTGTAAAAATTGACGCACCTAAGGATGTGTGTAAAAGGACAAAGAATTCCTTCAGTTCGCGCACCAGAAGTTACTGCACACGTTAGCCAAAGAATTATTTAGAGCCCAAAGAAGTCTACACAGGAGTGTTTAAGTAGGAGGAGTTGCCAGCGGATATTGAAAGGTATTAATTTGAAGCCATATCATGTGACGGGTGTGCAGCAATTACGGGAGGATGACAGAAACGTGTAGGTTACTGCACGTGGCTTTTGAATAACATGAACGGTGATTTGTTAGACCCTTTCAGCTTTCCGGTGATATGAATTCACAGAACACGAGGTACTGGGCAACGCGGCGTTTGGTGCGTGAAACGCGCATCATTGGAATGATATTATTTGACACTGTGCTTAACACGGTTGCATGTATAGAAATTTTTGATACATTTTGTTTTCAACTCACTGAATATGAAACACAACACTGCTTCTTCCATCAAGACGGAGAAACACGCCTCACATATAAGGTATCTATGGGACAGGTCCACGATGTCCTCAATGAGGAATGATCGGTCAGCAAACATTTATGATCACCTTCTTCGACGGATCTAATAGCATAGGATTTTTTACCGTGAGGTCTCTTGAAGAGCAAGGTCTTTGAAACCAGTCCACACACAATACAAGAATTGAAAGATAACATCAGTTGTGAAGTTGGCGCCATTGATATCCGAACTTTACGCTTGTTATATCTGAATATGCTTAAACGTGCACAGCCGTATATAGATGTTGCAGGGGTCACTTCCAACATCTTCTATAAACGAATTTTTGACTGTATTTTTCATTGTAAAAATACTATGTGATAAAAAAAATCACCTGGCTGAAAATGACTTACAAGTCCGTGGCGCCCTCCATCGGTAATGCTGGAATTCAATATGGTGTTGGCCCATCCTTAGCCTTGATGACAGCTTCCACTCTCGCAGGCATACGTTCAATCAGGTTTCTAGGGGAATGGCAGCCCATTCCTCACGGAGTGTTGCACTGAGGAGAGGTATCGACGTCGGTCGGTGAGGCTTGGCACGAAGTCTGCTTCCAAAACGACCCAAAGGTGTTCTGTAGGATTCCTGTCAGGACTCTGTGCAGGCCAGTCCATTACACGGATGTCATTGTCGTGTAACCACTCCGCCATAGGCCGTGCACTATGAACAGTTGTTGAAAGATGCAATCGCCATCCTCGAGTTGCTTTTCAACAGTGGGAAGCAAGAAGGTGCTTAAAACATCAATGTAGGTCTGTGCTGTGACAGTGCCAAGCAAACCAAGGGGCGCAAGCCCCCTCCATGAAAACCACGGCCGCACCATAATACCACCGCCTCCGAGTTTTACTGTTGGCACTACACACGCTGGCAGATGACGTTCATCGGGCATTCGCCATACCCACACCCTGCCATCGGATCGCCACATTGTGTACCGTGATTCGTCACTCCACACAACATTTTTCCACTGTCCAATCGTCCAATGTTTACGCTCCTTACACCAAGCGAGGTGTCGTCTGGCATTTACCCGCGTGATGTGTGGTTTATGAGCAGCCGCTTGACCATGAAATCCAAGTTTTCTCACCTCCCGCCTATATGCCATAGTATTTACAGTGGATCCTGATGCAGTTCGGAACTCTTGTGCGATGGTCTGGATACATGTCTGCCTATTACACATTACGATCCTCTTCAACTATCGGCGGTCTCTGTCAATCAATAGACGAGGTCGGCCTGTACGCTTTTGTGCTGTGCGTGTCTCTTCACGTTTCCACTTCACCAGCACATCGGAAATAGTGGACCTAGGGATGTTTAGGAGTGTGGAAATCTCGCGTACAGACGTATGACGCAAGTGACACCCAATCACCTCGCACGTTCGAAGTTCGTGAGTTCCGCGGAGCGCCCAGTTCTGCTCTCTCACGATGTCTAATGACTACTGAGGTCGCTGATATGGAGTACCTGGCGGTAGGTGGCAGCACAGTGCACCTAATATGAAAAACGTATGTTTTTCGGGGTGTCCGGATACCTCTGATCACATAGTGTAAATAGTATTGGTTAAAAACAGTCTTGGTTGCAATTTAAGTTTTCTATTTTTCAACGACGCGTTTCGCCTTATTTAGGTATCTTCAGGTTATCTTAATTTGGTATTTCTTAGAAGAATCCTTTAGTCAGTGTAGCCAAAAGAAATACCAAATTAAGATAACCTGAAGATGCCTAAATAAGGCGAAACGCGTCGTTGAAAAATAAAAAACTTAAATTGCAACCAAGACTGTTTTTAACCAGTATTGTTAAGCACTGGTTTGCTGTATGCCACATATGGATTGGAAGACATAGTGTAAATGGTAAGTCCATTTCAGCTCTCCGTTTCTGCAATTTCACTGTGTTTCTTGCATACTTACACAGGGTACTTTTACCGGCGCCATCCTGTACTTCGTTAACGCACATTGTGCAGAATAAAGCATTATCGTTAAAATGCGATCTTTTTGTGTTTTTTCCATCATCAATCACACTTTGGTCTGCACTCAATGTGATAGCTATGATACACGCTGATCTTAACATCTGCTGACCTGTGTTGACGAATCGCGATTTTTTTAGTGTCGAAACGTGGACTTTGACAATATCACCGTTCTGTCAACGTACGCCGTCTTCCAAGGAATTACAAAAAAAAAATCATTTCGTCCCCCAGCAGAGTCCTATTGTTAACATCTGTGCTACAAAGTTCCATATGATCCTGCAACAAGTTCTTTGCGATATGTACACGCCACTAAGCTGCTAGCCACTAGATTCTGTGATGGGTGTATATCAGGGAGAAAAAGAAAGTGTGAATGCTGCCTACAGCAATTCGTCATATTACTTTAGTACAAAGCATTACACAGCAGATCGTAATCGGAACTGCCAGGTGGAAGGTGATTTATTTCTTAATGTACGCACTGTGTGGTGGAATGGGAGTGATGTCACACACCATTTGTTTAATGGGGGAAGCCTACGCACTCTAAAAATATTGTATCATAGTCCATAACCAGGAGCATGGTGATGAATTCTTCTCGGGTTATCAGCCGAGTGGCGTCGTCTTCTTGTCGCAACGTTTGAATGAGT
Organism: Schistocerca serialis cubense; assembly: GCF_023864345.2. Classification (NCBI taxonomy): domain Eukaryota; kingdom Metazoa; phylum Arthropoda; class Insecta; order Orthoptera; family Acrididae; genus Schistocerca; species Schistocerca serialis. Next base: position 465,065,678 of record NC_064639.1, read on the forward strand.
TTCGTACACATCATCTTCTGGCGAAGAAGATGATGGGCACGAAACTCATTGAAACGTTGCGACAAGACGACGCCACCACTCGGCTGATAACCCGAGAAGAATTCATCAGTGGAATAAGCCGAGAAAGACTGCAATCGCAGGAGCGTGGTGTATATTAGGAGAAATTAGTATGGATGCAGCGACAATATAAAAAATTCATCTAATGCAGAATTCGTTGATATCGAAATGGACCATCGCCTGTACTATTGCAATGGCCTTACGGATTTTGATAGTCAGAATGGATATGTGTGACTATATAACGTTTCGGAGAAACGTTACAGCTTTCTGCGCTAAAAGAATCTGGTTCTTTAGCTGGTTTAAGCTAAGCTGGTTTAAGCTAAAAAGAGTTTTGTCCGGTGAGCTCATGCACCTTACTACCCGATGAAAGGAGAAGTGTGCACAAAGACTTGACATCGGTGCCTGAGCCATTGCTCACAAAAAGCGGAGTATATTTCCGCTGATCATCCTTGCTGTACTCCTATCATCGACAACGTTGGAAAAGCCATATTTACGTCCCTTTATAAGGCTCCGACGTCAACTAGTAGCTAGGGTGCTGTTTCAGGGAAACAGTGCATTGAAAAGTTACCTCAAACACGTTACCTTGGTGCACTAATGCCAGTTAACGACGCAACGTTGGCGAGAGGCCTCAGGAGAAGCAATGTCAACAGTATTAATGTGCCGATCTGTATGAATTCATCGTGCTCTTATGGTTAGAGTGCTAGATTTATGAGATGGTAGGAAGTGTGTAATAGGTTCAGATCTCGCTACAAGTATTTTTTTATTAATCTCTGCGTTTGTAGCTGATTGCAGGCTTTTATTATTAATGTAATAAACGCCTTCGATTGAAACGAGCACCAGTGACTTTTAAATTCTTCCTTGTCACAAATAACAGTTTGTTTGCGAATATACCGCGATTTCCGAGATAACACCAACCTCAGCCGTGTGGTAAAAGTTTTCATTGTAGCCTACTCATCTCATCCTATTTGGATGTGGGTGCCCCAGATTTCTAATCATAATCATCTTATCGGCCCTAGTAATTCAATCTATTTCTGAATGAGACTTTCTGTTTAGTACCAGTTTCTTGCTTGGGACAAAAACAGCTTATTAACAGACCTTTTTCACTGCTTTGAAGCCATTCACTATATAGGTAATTGTTCTTACATAATGCTTTGCAATCATACACATGCCGATGTAACAAAGGACCACTTTTTGCTTTGAGAAATATAATTTCTCTATACATAGATGACAATATTGTTATTATTTTATAACCTGTATACCTTAGTAAGGTGTACAATACTTCTTGTTCCTCTGGCCTTTTGTCATATTAAGAGGTTTTAACCTTATGTGTAAACAGAAACTGTATATAACTTTCACAGTCTGTATCTTCTGTCATTTCTCAGTATGCATTTTCTTAGAATACTTGTAGTGGTATCATTGTGTACTAGCAAAGAAGAAAATTTGGTCACCTTTCTACTTCTGTTTGACAAACGGAAACCATTTTAACAGCTTATTGGAGTGAGCTGTTGACATACTAGTAGATTGATAAATTCTCATTATTTCTGCCAGTAACAGGTTGAAATGTTTTACTACTGTAATTATATTATAGGCTCATTTGCCAATTTGTTTTGTCAATGACTTCATTTGTGCTTATAAAGATTCGAGCACCGCTTTACATTTCCTTACAACCTGATCTGCGACGTTACTCTTATTATACATACGACGTAATTACCCTTTCCCCCATATCATATTTCTGCTATTACAGATTTTTGTAATTGAATTACTACACTTTTTTATAGTGGGTAGAGGAATGGCAAAAAATTTACAGACAACATACGCACACTATATTTTGCTGTTCTGTTATGCACTACATTTGGACCACATTATACAGTGGACAGGTAAATTTCATTTAACTCTAGTATATGACTAGTGACCAAATGTACACTGAGGATACACTCATGTGATAATATCAGTCATGCATATGTTTAATTTACGTAGTGAACATTTTGTTAGAGTATCCAAATATGAGTTATCCAAGTTGTAACTGCTCTATCGGTCATTTAAATTTTTCATGATTGTTTCCTTGTTCCGTCATCCCTGTAGGGTCTTGGTCTTGGAGACTACATGGAACAATTAGTTTCCTTGTCGTGTCTGTACTCTGTTTCTCTGTACTCCGTTTCCACTTGTCTTCTGCCCCTGAAGTTACTTCCCCAAGTAAACCAAATTATCTAACCTACAACTAAAGTAACATGACAGTGTGTGGAACACTTGCAGGCAGCAAAACCACAATTAGTTTCTATTTCAATTACCAACATCCGTTCTCTGCAGTATTTCTATCTCACTTGTACTGTATGCATTGCTTCACTACGCTAATTTTGCTTCGCGATATTTCTGTTACGAACACAATTTTCGCTGTGGGTGCTGTAAATCATAATAATGTTTCCATAAAAACTGTACACAATACACAATAAGGCGTGGTAGAAACTTAATCATAGCTAACACTTGGTTCAAGAATCATGAAAGAAGGTTGTATACATGGAAGAACCCTGGAGAAACTAAAAGGTATCAGATAGATTATAAAATGGTAAGACAGAATTTTAAATTGTAAGACATTTCCAGGGGCAGATGTGGACTCTAACTACAATCTATTGGTTATGAACTGTAGATTAAAACTGAAGAAACTGCAAAAAGGTGGGAATTTAAGGAGATGGGACCTGGACAAACTGACTAAACCAGAGGTTGTACAGAGTTTCAGGGAGAGCATAAGGGAACAATTGTCACGAATGGGGGAAAGAAATACAGTAGAAGAAGAATGGGTAGCTCTGAGGGATGAAGTAGTGAAGGCAGCAGAGGATCAAGTAGGTAAAAAGACAAGGGCTAGTAGAAATCCTTGGGTAACAGAAGAAATATTGAATTTAATTGATGAAAGAAGAAAATATAAAAATGCAGTAAATGAAGCAGGCAAAAAGTATCACAAATGTCTCAAAAATGAGATCGGCAGGAAGTGCAAAATGGCTAAGCAGGGGTGGCTAGAGGACAAATGAAAGGCTGTAGAGGCTTGTCTCACTAGGGGTAATGTAGATACTGCCTACAGGAAAATTAAAGAGACCTTTGGAGAAAAGAGAACCACTTGTATGAATATCAAGAGCTCAGATGGAAACCCAGTTCTAAGCAAAGAAGGAAAAGCAGAAAGGTGGAAGGAGTATATAGAGGGTCTATACAAGGGCGATGTGCTTGAGGACAATATTATGGAAATGGACGAGGATGTAGATGAAGATGAAATGGGAGATACGATACTGCGTGAAGAGTTTGACAGAACACTGAAAGACCTAAGTCGAAACAAGGCCCCGGGAGTAGACAACATTCCATTAGAACTACTGACAGCCTTGGGAGAGCCAGTCCTGGCAAAACTCTACCATCTGGTGAGCAAGATGTATGAAACAGGCAAAATACCCTCAGACTTCAAGAAGAATATAATAATTCCAATCCCAAAGAAAGCAGGTGTTGACACATGTGAAAATTACCGAACTATCAGTTTAATAAGTCACAGCTGCAAGGTACTAACGCGAATTCTTTATAGACGAATAGAAAAAGTGGTAGAAGCGGACCTCGGGGAAGATCAGTTTGGATTCCGTAGAAATATTGGAACACGTGAGGTAATACTGACTCTACGACTTATCTTAGAAGAAAGATTAAGGAAAGGCAAACCTACGTTTCTAGCATTTGTAGACTTAGAGAAAGCTTTTGACAATGTTGACTGGAATACTCTCTTTCAAGTTCTGAAGGTGTCAGGGGTAAAATACAGGGAGAGAAAGGCTATTTACAACTTGCACAGAAACCAGATGGCAGTTACAAGAGTCGAGGGTCATAAAGGGAAGCAGTGGTTGGGAAGGGAGTGAGACAGGGTTGTAGCCTCTCCCCGATGTTATTCAATCTGTATATTGAGCAAGCAGTAAAAACAAAAGAAAAATTCGGAGTAGGTATTAAAGTTCATGGAGAAGAAATAAAAACTTTGAGGTTCGCCGATGACATTGTAATTCTGTCAGAGACAGCAAAGGACTTGGAAGAGCAGTTGAACGGAATGGACAGTGTCTTGAAAGGAGGATATAAGATGAACATCAACAAAAGCAAAACGAGGACAATGGAATGTAGTCGAATTAAGTCGGTTGATGCTGGGGGAATTAGAATAGGAGATGAGACACTTAAAGTAGTAAAGGAGTTTTGCTATTTGGGCAGCAAAATAACTGATGATGTTCGAAGTAGAGAGGATATAAAATGTAGACTGACAATGGCAAGGAAAGCGTTTCTGAAGGAGAGAAATTTGTTAACATCGAGTATAGATTTAAGTGTCAGGAAGTCGTTTCTGAAAGTATTTGTATGTAGTGTAGCCATGTATGGAAGTGAAACATGGACGATAAACAGTTTAGACAAGAAGAGAATAGAAGCTTTCAAAATGTGGTGCTACAGAAGAATGCTGAAGATTAGATGGGTAGATTACATAACTAATGAAGAGGTATTGAATAGAATTGGAGAGGAGTTTGTTGCACAACTTGACAAGAAGAAGGGACCGGTTGGTAGGACACGTTCTGAGGCATCAAGGGATCACAAATTTAGCATTGGAGGGCAGCGTGGAGGGTAAAAATAATAGAGGGAGACCAAGAGATGAATACACTAAGCAGATTCAGAAGAATGTAGGTTGCAGTAAGTACTGGGAGGTGAAGAAGCTCGCACAGGATAGAGTGGCATGGAGAGCTGCATCAAACCAGTCTCAGGACTGAAGACAACAACAACAGATACGATTACGGTGAAACCCTCAGTGAAAAAATATACTCCAACTTTGTGAGAGAAATGCATCAGCCCCTAGCGACTGCTCCACAAAGCGTGTGTGTGTGTGAGACACCTGAGTCACCTGGCTGTGCGTACCTGCCTGTACGGCCAGTGGCGGGGGAGCGGCGCAAGTAGGCGTCGATTGAGCGGGCCCGGCCGCGGCGCGCCGTGCCGTGGGCCGCCAATTGTGTAACGAGGCACATCCGCGTGCTGGCTGCGGTGGCGGCGGCGGCGCGGCCTCACACGGCGGCAGAGCAGCGGCGGCCATGGCAGGGGGCAGCAAGGGCGAGCCGCCGGAGAACAAGGTGCGCGACTACGAGTTCTACCTGCGGCCGCCCCCCGTCGGACGCTGGCGCAGCTTCCGGCTCTTCCTCTGGAACCCCGACGAGGGGCAGATCTTCGGCAGGACAGGGCCAAGCTGGGGTGAGTACCCACAAGCGACGCTCTTCAAAACCTATCAGATTTTTTACTGTTTTACTAATTACTCTAAGCATCTTCGAACCTATCGGCACTGAATAAACCTAATTTTTAAGGTTGTCTGAACATTGTTATTGAATTAGATTATCAGATTTGAAGAATAAGGCAAACACTCTGTTATTATACCTACTTTAAACTGATGCTCGAGCACCTAACGTTCCATACTAACCTTATGTTGTCCATGTTGGACACTGGTTTGGAAACTGCAACTGTTTACGTCTCGTGTTTGTTTGCCATCTGATGACGAAAATGTACAACGAACGTCTAGGTTCCTTCTCCCGGAACTTCTTGTAAGTAGCTTTGCTATTATTTACATTTAAAAATTCCAGTGCCATAAGAAGACCAAATTATTCTTTATTTGGAGCGATACGAAGTTCAGCACAGGCTACTGGTTATATCCAACAAAGAAGAATGGAATGTAATTCACTGATCCAGTTGAAGAAGTGTAGGAGTTGGAACCTTGTTGTGGGAGAAAATAAAAGTGACTGATACAGATAATTTTTTAAATTTATCTTTTATCCATAATAAACGCTGTTAATGTAATCTCATCGCTCCAGAGTACCTATGAAAGCGTAGGTCTTCTCAAAAGGAAGTGTGGAGGCTTTAGACCACACGTCGTCCAGTGCGCAGAGATGAGGCAACTTGCTGACCACCATACAAGAAGACTGGCACAAAAGAATAATATTCCTACATAAATCAGTACAGCAGGAAATTACGCATTCTTAGAGCTTTAGTTATTTGTGTCGCGGAGCTTTGCGACATTGACATGATCGCCGAGGCGCCGTTTTTCATTCCCTGTCATCGACACAAATATCCTTCGGCAGCCAAGCCTGACGCCACGTCACTGATATTTCTGTTCCAATCCTAAATCGCATTTGCAAAATCTCGTTTTTCGAGTGAGCTTCATTTAAGTTGTGTGTCCACAAATCTCTTACTCACTCCATAATGTCCGTAATAACTATCTGTTTCGCTCTGCTGAACTTTATGAAGTGAACGAGGACTGATAATTTTCAGTGTTGCAATCAAATATACTAATTTCTGTCAGGCTGTTATACTGTAATGCAGGTACCGAAATATCACCTCCTGAGATAAAGTATCCAGAATATAATCTTCTTGCCAGCCGGTGTGGCCGTGTTGTTCTAGGCGCTCCAGTCTGGAACCGCGTGACCGCTACGGTCGCAGGTTCGAATCCTGCCTCGGGCATAGATGTGTGTGATGTACTTAGGTTAGTTAGGTTTAAGTAGCTTTGAGTTCTAGGGGACTGATGACCTCAGATGTTAAGTCCCATAGTGCTCAGAGCCATTTGAACCATTTTATAATCTTTTTCTTTACATCATTCTTCAGATGAGATTAATCATACTGTAAGTGTCACCTGAACTAACAATATGACACAATGTTTCCAGAGAGGCCCTCTAGGTTTTCAGCGTCTGTCCCTTCGTGGGAGGACCTAATACTGAAAATCATCGTTTGATGACGTAAATTATTATTATATTTAATGTGCGAAGTCTTCCTCCCACCACAATACGCTACCGTAATTGCGTCTTTTGTGTGACAATTGTACCCGGTCTTACTTAAATTGTATTCCTGTAGTATTTCCGTGGAGAAGAGTAGAATAATATCAGCATTTGCCTAAATAACTAATTTCACTGAGGTGACTGTCTCCATTCGCTAAGTGAATTCCGTCAACGTAAAATATTTAGTATCGTGAAACCTACAAATCAACTCAGATTTCTTTCTGTATAACTGCTTTTCCCTCATGTTATATACAGGGTGATTCAAAAAGAATACCACAACTTTAGGAATTTCAAACTCTGCAACGACAAAAGGCAGAGCTAAGCACTATCTGTCGGCGAATTAAGGGAGCTATAAAGTTTCATTTAGTTGTACATTTGTTCGCTTGAGGCGCTGTTGACTAGGCGTCAGCGTCAGTTGATGCTAAGATGGCGACCGCTCAAGAGAAAGCTTTTTGTGTTATTGAGTACGGCAGAAGTGAATCGACGACAGTTGTTCAGCGTGCATTTCAAACGAAGTATGGTGTTAAACCTCCTGATAGGTGGTGTATTAAACGTTGGTATAAACAATTTACAGAGAATGGGTGTTTGTGCAAAGGGAAAAGTTCTGGACGGCCGAGAACGAGTGATGAAAATGTAGCACCCATCCAGCAAGCATTTGTTCGCAGCCCAGGAAAATCGACTCGCAGAGCTAGCAGAGAGCTGCAAATTCCCCAATCAACTGTATGGAGAGTCCTACGAAAAAGGTTAGTTATGAAACCTGAACGTCAACTACCCGAGGCGATGGATCGGCCGCCAGGCAGCCCGTGACAGAGCACTTCATCACTGGCCTCCAAGAAGCCCTGATCTTACCCCCTGCGATTTTTTCTTATGGGGGTATGTTAAGGATATGGTGTTTCGGCCACCTCTCCCAGCCACCATTGATGATTTGAAACGAGAAATAACAGCAGCTATCCAAACTGTTACACCTGATATGCTACAGAGAGTGTGGAACGAGTTGGGGTATCGGGTTGATATTGCTCGTGTGTCTGGAGGGGGCCATATTGAACAGCTCTGAACTTGTTTTTGAGTGAAAAAAAACCTTGTTGAATAGTCTTTGTAATGATGTATAACAGAAGGTTATATTATGTTTCTTTCATTAAATACACATTTTTAAAGTTGTGGTATTCTTTTTGAATCGCCCTGTATTTTGGAGATAATCTGTTCTCCTTGAGTGCAGCCAAAGAGCCTGGCTTACATTTTCGGTGATACGCAACAGCAAGAAAATACTTGCCTAGATCCCCAGTTACAGCAAAAACGTAAATTGAAATTTGTATTTATTGTCATTGTAAAGTTGTTTCGTGTTTTTCAGGTGAGAGGGGATTAACGTGGGATCTGCCACTCTTTCACATCTAAGATTGTTCCAAAGTCTGATTATCTTTTTTATTTTTCGTAGCTTATGTATGTTCCAGAGACTACATTTACAAAGCAAACATGAACGGAAATGCCGATGTTGCTCATGGCAGTATGAGATTTCTTGTTGACACAGTTGCACAACATAAGAAAATGTAAAAAACTTTTTCGTGTTACATATTCTACCTATATGAAGCGCTGGGCGTTCGCTTATAAGTGGGAGCCTCGCCTATTTCACGATGGTCTCACTTAACAATTTGATGACGATGGGGAGGCAATCATCGACGGCTTGGGATTTTGTCAAAATTTGACGCTACAATTGGACTCAGAATACTTTATCCAATCGTAACCGTTGTTCTGTTGTCACAAAATCAGTTTCGCTGTACGTTCTTTGTTGCCTATCAGAACGATAGGTCGATGAAATTTTTGTGTGGGGGAAAGCTGTTCTCTCTTCTTCCCATACTGGTTATTAGTTAACTTCTTCAGTTGATGGCAGCGGTAATTATCTCAGAAGTTATTGTAAAATACTTGACCGTTTGTTCAAACTATGTTATAACCCTTTCGGCCTCGTTTCCTTTGAAGTGTCACTGACAATCTATAAAACGCCACCATCTACATCGGAAATACCGGTACATAAGGAATTTTCATTTTATATCGATTCTCTTCGTTATAACAGATATTTGTCGCAGTGTCGGGCAGTTCCTCTAAAGTCCTTCACCTTCCCACAAGTTAAAACACGACTGCACATAAATAAATTTAATATCAGGAACTATGATTATCGGAACTGTCCTGACGTATCTACAATGCCTGTTAATCCAGTCTGAAGGCTGAAAGAAAAACCAGTCTTTCAGTAACGCCTACACAGTGTACTTAGAGTATTGATTCTCAGCACGCGGTTCCTTCTCCAACCACAGCACATATCACTGAGTCATTGCCATAACTTCTTGCTAGGATTGGCTCAAATATTAAATTCCTACGTTACACCTTTAGAACCGCTCTTTCTTCGTTCTCCATTATTATAACCTGTTCATCGCAGATTAGGTGGAGGAACGTGATAAGGAGTGAAATTTCACGAGAACTGACGTTCCTGCGGACGTCAATGCGTCACGTGTCAGTCACACAGGTACAACAAATCTTATAACATGAAGCAGGACACAGGGGTCGCTCTGGCCTGAAGGTCAATATAATTAAAGCAACACCCAATATTCACACTTCTGAACGGGTCACACACTTTTTCGATAAGAAAATAGTACTGAAAGTGATAGACTGCTGCCGGCCGCGGTGGTTGAGAGGTTCTAGGCTCTTCAGTCCGAAACCGCACGACTGCTACGGTCGCAGGTTAGAATCGTGCCTCGGGCATGAATGTGTGTGGTGTCCTTAGGTTAGTTAGGTTTAAGTAGGTGTAAGTTCTAGGGGACTGATGACCTGAGATGTTAAGTCCCATAGTGCTCAGAGCCATTTGAACCATTTTTTTGATAGGCTGCTGCTACCATATAACGCTATGCAAGGTGTTCTATTATCTAATTTTAGGGTGAAGTCTCACGTAATTGTACATTCTCAGGAATGAGTTACGAAGCTCAGCACAAAAAATTTTCGAATAGCTCCAATTATGACAACGACAGGAAAGTTCAAGCTTTCACGATGTTCCAGATTTATAATCATCGTTCGGAACACATTATGGATGGTAGCTGAATCAGCTATTTTCTCTCCGTTTTCTCTTTGTCATCAATCTTTCCAAAGTCGTCTTCCATCATTTCTCTTGATGATGATGATGATGATGATGATGATGTTTGTTTTGGGGGGCGCTCAACTGCGCAGTTATCAGCGCCCGTACAAAATCCAAACCTTTGCTCAGCCCAATCTCGCCACATTCATGAATGATGATGAAATGATGAGGACAACACAAACACCCAGTCATCTCGAGGCAGGTCAAAATCCCTGACACCACCAGGAATCGAACCCGGGACCCAGTGCTCGGTATTTCTCTTGAGGATATACAAATCTTATAACTTGATCTACGCAAACATCTTACACACAGTGTCGCTATTTCCGGCTCCAATGTGAAGAGTGTTGTGTGCTTTACCGTATGTCCTCATGCAGAAACAACGTCCTTTATTTCTAGCCACTTGTATCTAACATTTTCTCCTGTATTAATTAATTCAGCTGATTCCACTGAATCAATATATCTAGCTTATGGCCAGTAACATTTATAATACATCCTACGGCTTGTACGTTTGGAAAGTCCTCTTTTCACTTACTTCAGTTTTATATTCCTCCACAATGACACACACACACAATATTTCTCTACGAATTTGTTAGAAGTAAAAACCGTTGTTCCAACGGACCTGTAAGCATTTCTCAAAAAATGAAATTGTGCTTTGCCCAGATGTGATGTACAAATAAATATTAATTGTTGACAAAATCTTACAGATCGTGTGGAACCATAGTTTTAATTTTTAACAAATACAACTATTCGAAAGACATAACCCGATCACAGATACGAAAAGTGAACGAAGAGTAAGGTAGTAAGGTATGCGTTCTAAAGGAAGGAAGGAGTACTATGGTTTATCGTCCCATCGACGATTACACTCCCATAGAAACTGCTTTGTGTTTGACGTTATGGTGAGTCAAGTGTTAGGGGCCTGCTGCCACCCAATCGCAGTTTTTTCTAGAGCACCATGTGCTCGCAGCATTGCTTCTTTGGTAGATACGCTGTACGTGCATCGCCTTTTGAAGCGTGGCTGGCTGCTCACCTGCAATACTGTCTCACGCAACCATAAAGTTGGAGTATAAGACGTTAGAGACGAAAAACGAGTTCAGAGTGGAGAAGAATGGTGTAGGAAATCAGCCATGTCCTGAAAAAGTAACAACGGAACCATTCTGACGTTCACCATAAGCTATATTGGGTAAATAACGAAGCCAATAATGGGAAGCCCAAATCCGGTTGATAGGACGAGGATTTGAACGGCTGTCCTCCCTAATGCGAGTCCAGTGGCTTACCACTGTACCACATCTCTCGGTATTCGTAACACATCGATTTTAGGCATCCGTAACTCAACCGGTTAAAACAAGACCCTCACTGGATCACTTTGCTGTCCGTCTGTCTGACTGCACGACTGTTAAAAACCATTTTTCTCAGCGACGAATTGACGATTAAATTGACATGAATGTAATCAAAACATACGGCCATTTATGTCACATATTTTGACACTCGCGAACTCGCTCATCAAAACTTATGGGGTAGTTTCCGATGACCTAGAACCACGAAATTTGGCAAGGAGTGAGGTTTCGCAGTACAACTATAGGAATAAAGTCCTAAAATTGTGCTACATCACACGAGAAATTTTTTTTGTAATGTGTTATTCGGCTGTCTTTCTGTCCGTCCGACTGTTATGACTCTGTTTTCTCAGCGACGGGTAGACGTATCAATTTAACATTTGCGTCGCATACTGAGATCTTCGATCCTTGGGCGGTGTAATAAATGTAAGCTTCTAAGTCAATGCAATCAAGAGATACAGTCGATTATATCACATATTTTGATACTCGCAAAACCATCAAAACTTGTAGGGTACTTTCCTTTGACCGAGAACCATGTAAACTGGCAAGAAGCGAGGTTTCGCAGTTCAACTGAAGGAAAGAATACGAAAACAGTTTATCAGTAACTATATCACACTAAAACAATATTTTATGTCCTTAATTTGTTATCTGACGGTCTGTCGGTCCTTCTGTTAAGATCCCTTTTTCTCAGAAATGGACAGACGTATGTCTTACCTGCATCAATATCGATAACAAACAAAAATCATCGACTGTCCCGAATCTCAGAATGGACGAACTGCCTGTACACACAACGAAGTTTGTACGGAACCCTCAATGGGCGTTTCCTTCTCTCACATATCCGGATTTTTATTTCTTGCAGGAGACAGGCTACTGCATTATTTCTTTACACGTTGTATGTACCGTCGAAAGCTATTCCAATACCCATCCGATTCCGTAAGGCAGACCTGTTGCTTTGAGCGAAATTCAATTGAAGGCTCGATGGCTGAGAGGTAAAGTGACACACTAGAAATCCAAAGGCTTTCGGTTCGATCCCCGATTAATTCCAGGAGCAATATCTGTTAGTTATAGGTCTGCTATAGCCGTCTGCGTCAACCGGTTCACCACCTCCAAAAGGACCGTGCCCAGTAAAGCACGGTGGTTGTCTACTGATGACAGGTTTACTTATTAACATTAGCCAACATGATGTAAGAAGAATTCCACTGATAACTGGTAAAAGTGTTGTTTATTGGTACACAACTGGCTTCGTGGTCGAAAGCTGCATCATCAGGTGCAACCTGCATAGTAAAGAATAATATCCAATGTGTCAACTTTGCGGATTATTAAATTAATAAAGGTAATATCTAAAATATGTTCACAGTGTTAAAAGATCACAGGTCTACCCATCGCATCTAGTCAAGACACAATTCAATGATTACACTGAAGCGCCAAGGAAAATGGTATAGGCATGCGTATTCAAATACAGAGATACATAAACAGGCAGAATACGGCGCTGCAGTCGGCAACGCATGTATAAGACAAGTGTCTGGCGCAGTTGTTAGATCGGTTACTGCTGCTACATTGGCAGGTTATCAAGATTTAAATGAGTTTCAATGTGGTGTTATAGTCGGCGCACGAACGATGGGACACAGCATCTCTGAGATAGCGATGAAGCGGGCATTTTCCAGTACGACAATTTCACGAGTGTACCGTGAATATCATTAATCTGGTAAAACATCAAATCTCCGACATCGCTGCGGCCTGTAAAAGATCCTGCAAGAACGGGACCAACGACGACTGAAGAGAATCGTTCAACGTGACAGAAGTGCAACCCTTCCGCAAATTGCTGCAGATTTCAATGCTGGGCCATCAACAAGTGTCAGCGTGCGAACCATTTACGAAACATTATCGTCGACATGGGCTTTCAGAATCAAAGGCCCACTCGTGTACCCTTGTGGACTGCACGACACAAAGCTTTACGCCTCGCTTGGGCCGGTCAACATCGAAAACGGACTGTTGATGACTAGAAACATATTGCGTGGTCGGACGGGTCTCGTTTCAAATTGTATCGAGCGGATGGACGTGTACGGGTATGAAGACAACCTCATGTATCCATGTACCTTGCATGCCAGCAGGGCACTGTTCAAGCTGGTGGAGGCTCTGTAATGGTGTGTGGCGTGTGCAGTTGGAGTGATATGAAACCTCTGATACGTCTAGATACGACTCTGACAGGTGACACGTGCGTAAGCATCCTGTGTGATCACCAGCATCCATTCATATCCATTGTTCATTCCGACGGACTTAGGTAATTACAACAGGACAGTGTGACACTTCACACGTCCCGAATTGCCACAGAGTGGTTCCAGGAACACTCTTCTGAGTTTAAAGACTTACGCTGGCCGCCAAAATCCCCAGACATGGACATTATTGAGCATACCTTGGATGGCTTCCAACGTACTGTTCAGAGGAGATATCCACCCTCCGTATTCATGGACAGCCCTGCAGCATTCATGGTGTCAGTTCCCTCCAGCACTACATCAGACATTAGTCGAATCTATGCCACGCCGTGTTTGGCACTTTTGCGTGCTCGCTGGGGCCCTACACGATATTAGGTAAGTGTATCAGTTTCTTTGTCTCTTCAGTGAATAATGTACGTTACACTGACGAACGATGGGTGAGAAAAAAGATGATCTAATTTCGTTAAAACTGCTATTGGGTGAATCATACAGTTATGGCCTTTTTTTTAAGATTTGCCTGCGTCTAAAAGAAGAAAACATATTTTACACCGAGAGGACGCTACTGTATTTTTTTTTAAATAAGCCCGGTTGCCTATAAACATTTATTTGGGGCCTAATGCTAATTTATGTGCAGAATGATATAAGGTGGCACTTCCTTAAGGTGTGACGATACGGCAAACCGTTGCGGGAAGAGTAGAAGCGGCCCACACATACGACTAAGACGGAAGAACAGGCTGTGAGAACGGAAACTGTCTTCAGGACGGTGTGACGTCATGTACTCGTGACTAGGAGCATATGGGTCGCTCTCTTTACAAAGCAGTTCAACACTGAATTTTATTACGTAATAGTATTTAATCGTATAAACAATCAAAATCATCCCGAAGGCTATAGTGCTATAATTCTAATTTATTATTCAATGTCAACTATGCATTTTCTTTTTTACAGGGAGATTATAATTAAGTTAAACTTTCAAAACGCTGTAGAAATAATACCACTGGTCAGAAAGACATCAAACTGCAACGGAATATTATCGGAGAAGGGGGAAAACGTATGGCAGAAGAAAAAAATAGTGTGAAAATTGATCAATAGATGGCGCTGTATGTGTCAGAATACGTAAATGAAAACTCCTGTCATGCGCACGACCCTTTTAAGTTGGTATAAACACGCCGGCTACACGGCCTTTGGCCAGTCGGTGTGGCCGTGCGGTTCTAGGCGCTTCAGTCTGGAACCGCGTGACCGCTACGGTCGCAGCTTCGAATCCTGCCTCGGGCATGGATGTGTGTGATGTCCTTAGTTAGTTAGGTTTAAGTAGTTCTGAGTTCTAGGGGACTGATGACCACAGATGTTAAGTCCCATAGTGCTCAGAGCCATTTTTGAGCTGCGCGGCTTTTCCTCCTTTCGCGTCTGCAACGTTCGCCATGACTGTCTAAATGCAGGATCGCGTCTGCTTGTAAAGCTGTATTACAATAATTATGACTGTGCATATGTTGCTCTGCAGAAGTTCCAGACACTGAAGGGTTTGGAAAACGGTGTTGGTCCGATGACTGCTGTGGATCTGGAGAAAATGAACTGGAAATTCTAAAAGATGTGTTCTTTTGGTGTGCAACCTGGTAGAGAGAGGAAACGACTTGATTCGACGTCAGTGGAATCAGTGGCCACAGCAGTGTAGGAGACGAGTGGTGTTGTGGAAACGTGCAGTACACGGAGAATTGCTCGAACAATGGACATACCCGTGAACAAGGTGCGTAAAACCCTACGAAACATCCTTCTTTGCTATCCACTCAAAATTATCCACATTCACAAATTGCTTCCTGTTGACCTACAAGCAAGAGAGACCTTTGCTCGCGTGGAAGTGGACAATGATTGGCCGTGGAAGATTTTGTGGACAGACGAAGCCCACTTCCATCTGACAGGACATGTCGATACACAGAATTGTCGAATAGGGGCAACGGAAAATCCACACGCAAATCAACCAATACCACTTCATCCTTAAAAGGTCACTGTGTGGTGCGGGTTTACGGCATCATTTATCATAGGGCCATATTTTTTCGAAGAGACAGGTGCTTCCGGTCCTGTTACCTGTACCGTCACTGGTAAGCGCTATGAATGTATTTTGCGCAACAACGTCATTCCAGCTCTCCAACAGCGTGGATGTGTGGATGGGATCACTTTTATGCAAAATGGCGCTCCTCCGCACATTGCAAATCCGGTGAAGCAGCTGCTGAAGCGCCATTTCAGAAATGCTAGAATTATTAGTCATCATTTCCCTACAACCTGGCTGTCCCTATCATTTGATCTTAATCCGCGTGACTTCTGGCTGTGGGGCTATCTGAAAGAGGCTGTGTTCAGTGTTCCAATTGCAATCTGCATTGAAGGCACACACTGCGCAACACATTCTGAACGTGACCCCGGAAACACTTCGATCAATTGTGGATCATGCTGTTTCTCGATTTCCACTTGTTGCAGAAAACGGTGCAGAGCATATGGAACATGTTTTGCGCCAGTCACACGGAAATTAATAATCCGATTTGATTTTGATTCATGCTTTTTATGCAGTTCTTGGCCCCAGGACAATTAAAAACAGACGTGATTTGTGCTTTTTATGCGGGTTTTGGCCTCAGGACAATTAAAATCCAATTTTTACCATCCGATGTGATATGACCTTGCCGCGGTAGATGGCCTTACGTAACTAGCAGTATCACGCATGTATACCCAAGCACACTGAGTAGTACAGTGTGTTCAAAGTCGAACATACACGTTAGGCATTGCTATATGATTCATTTGTCATTGTTAGTCGACCACTATCAAATTATGATGCTTACAGCGCCATCTATTTCTACATTTTTAAATATTTATTATTCTTCTGCCATACGTTTTCCCTTTTCTCTGGTAATATTCCGTTGCAATTTGACGTCATTCGGGCCAGTGGTGTTATCTCTACAGCTGTTTGAAAGTTTAATTATAATCACCCTATGTGTCTGCTTCCTCCAATATATTCAATACATGGCTTTTCTTTCTTTTTTATCGAGTATTTTCAGAGTTTATGAAGGGCTTCTGATGCTGTGTCCCACTTCGCGTAAGTGCATTGTTAATGCAGATCTGCAATTAGTTAAGGTGTTCGTGAAATCTTCTGCAAAATGACCTTACGGAAATCATTGCATGTAATGGAGTGTACACCCGCTTCATTATATTTACCATAGCTTTTTCCTTGTGCCTGAGTTTACTATCTAGATACGACGGAGAAAAATTCGCTGACATGGTGTTAGCCAACATGTTTCCACTCTGTGTGACTTTTCGAGATGACTAACATTAAAGCTGAACTACAAAAACCAGGACACGTAAGGAAGAAATGCAACGTCGTTTGGGGAGTTAACGCTCGTTAAGGTCAGCAAACTGCCGGTGGCACGTCCTGCGTGCAGCCCACGCAGTGTGCCACTGACTGGTCCGGTCTGTCCCGTGTTGCGTGCAGTGAGTCACCACTTTAAGCGGGCCTCCAGTATGTGCCGCCTGTGTCTGTGATTGCTTTGCGGCTTCCCATATTGCAGCGAGGCTCCTTGTTTTAAAGTGGAATATGGATTCCATAATACAATAATACATGTGGCGGTGTACAGTTGAGTAGGATTGCGGGACTGGCTTGAAGCTTGGGAGAGAGAGAGAGAGAGTGTGAGAGATCCGATGCGGTATTGGCGAAACAGCATCCACGTAGATTGACGCTAGTTCACAAGGCATTCATCAGTGGCTGCTGAAGAAGCATGCTGAACTAGTTGCCGACAAGTAACATCACTCAAGAACGTTCGGCGGGTGACGTGGCAGATTAACGTGTAGACTGGCGTTCATGATCACACTGACTTGTTGAAATATGGCTTGAGGAGTTTGTAACCTGCCATCGTGTAGAACCAGAGAGAGAGAGAGAGAGAGAGAGAGAGAGAGAGAGAGAGAGAGATCCAATATGTCACTGGCCAAACAGCATCCACGTAGTTTGTAAGCTAGTTCACGAAGCATCCACCACTGATTGCTGTAAAAGCATTGTGAACTAGTTGACGACAAAGAACATAAGTCAGAAATGTTCGACTGGCGGCGTCGCAGATTAACGTGTTGACTGCCGTTCATCACCACACTGACCTGTTGAAATATTTCATGAGGTGTATGTAACCTGCAGGGCTGAAATGTGGGTAGTTGCACGTACGATGGTGATTGCTGTGGCCAGTGGCTGTAATGTTCTCATACCTGATCTACCATGGCACACTCAGCCACGTGGTCCACAAACAGCATGCGTTCCTATAATTAACTTATGTCTGCAGGACTTGGGGTAATGGTTCATTCTTAGAAATCGTTCACATCGACTCTGGTAAAACTGCATTATTGAGACCAAAGACAACATACGTGAAATCTAGGCTGCACTGTCCAATCTATAGTAATTTGTTACTTATAATTAGCAATTGATGTTTTCTAATTACAAACTGATCTTCTGCAATGAACTCACCTGATAAATAAAGTTCACAGTATATATTCAGGATTTGTCAAAGTCTTTGGATCAAACTTCTAGGGGAACAACTTTCATTAGAGACAAAATGATAGCTGACAATTTCGAATGACGCTAGTATTCGCCAGACTTGTGACGATGAGATGTGATGGAACTATTAGGGTCTACTAACCATGTGTTCTGCCCACTACCCACCCCAGTAAGTTGGGAAAGCGATTTTAGACAAGAAAATGTAAAGGATACATAAAGAAATATTTTGGAAGTTAATCAGGAACTTTACTTTTGCTTGACTTTCCACCTTTCACACGGAGAAGAAGACTGGATTATAGGCAACACATAATGAATTTATACGCAGCAGAGTGCCTTTATCCTGCCACCTCTCAGGAGCAAAAGGACGCTCACTTCGCCAAAAGCATCAGAGAACATTTTGTCTCTAACGAAAGTTGTTCCCCATGACATGATTTATTACCTCTAGACGTTTGATGAAAGTAATTGGAAACACACTATATCAGGGGGCCAAGGGCTGTGGGCCGCTCAACATCGCTGCACATTCCCACCCCCTCTCCCCCCCCCCCCTCTTTCTCCCCACCTCCTTCGCCATGATGTGCTGTCCAAGGGCTTCGAGGGGTCGGAAGGGGAAGTTGCGATCGCGTCGCATAGCATATAGCTTAGTTTTATACTTTACATTTCTCAATAAAATAGAAAACTAATAAAAATTTTGCGCAATATTTAATTATTTTTACATGCTTAAGACATAATGTAATTTTTATCTGGTGCAAAGTGTCGGCCTACAGACAGACACACACAATTTCCAACATTTTCACACTTAAGTTGCTACGTTATTGTCATCTATTTAGTTTCATTACACAAATATGTCGATCGACCTTCGCAAGCTCATTATGGAGACGTGGAAACTCTACCTGAAGAAATCAATATAGGCGTGCTGGACAGTTGTAACATAAAAGGATTTGTTATTAAAGCGGCAATCACCCCGCAGATCGATCAGTTACGCCTGCACATGCACGTGGGCGCTTTCTACTGAGTTGGCAAACAGTATTGAAAACAGCTCAAAACGTTTGGCTAACTATCCTTTTAATTCTTTCAAGGCCACAACGAATTCTTCAATCCTCGCATTTTCTTTAATAGCCTATGAACTTAGGGAACTGGATTGTGTTTGTCAGCATGTGTAACTGAAGCTACTTTCTATTAAAATGCATCTCCATAAAATCAGAAATAAATAGCTTCTCACCTTGCAGTGTCTTGCTGTGGGCGGTGTGCAGTCAAGTTCACTTAAAATGCGTGGTCTGCAATTCATTTCGGATTTTCGTTCTTGTACTCCCTTTTTACTTCATAAGTTCAAAAATATCGAGTTTTAAATCGTAAAACCTTTCCAGACATTCCCGGACATACTTATCAGTAATATATATAGGCTCCATACCCTTCGTTCCGTTCCATCGAAAACTGTTGGAACTGACAGGGGAATAATGCGTGCGACTTCAGAAAATTTACTCTTCATACCACCACTTTTATCACGTGCAGCACACCTGCAAATCTAGCACAACGTGCTTCTTGATGTACAGAACAATGAATCCCGCCTATCGATCGTTGTAATTTTTTTCTGCTTAACTATCAACTAAATCTTTAAATTATTTCTGCATGGTACTGTAATATAGTCTCATAGCAAATATCCAGTACCCGCTACTTATGCGACTGCATAATACATACTGAGAATTCTCATCGGTCTCTTACGTCATTCCCATTCATTTTTAAAGGCTTGTGACTACAGATCGATAGACTGCCTCTTTTTGTGGAAGCATCCACTGGACTCGTGAGCATTCTTGATGACATGAGCAAATACCAAAGGGTAACGGCGCTGACACCACTCTTATGCCGAATTGAAGAGTGCTTTACGGACCGAAAAATACCACAGCGCAATACTAAATGAAACGTCGCGCTTTACCGAGTACTTCCGGAAACAAACGAGAAAAGCCGAGACAGGTAGGTCCGTGGCCTGCAGCTCATACACCCGGCACCTGTGGAGCTTGGCACGCCGTGGTGGAGCGCTGAATAAATCTCCCGGCAAGGTGAACTATGTGAAAGAGGTATGTTACGGGTGGGCTATGCAAGCTGATGCTTCTATCATCCAGCACAAGGATTGCCAGATGCCTGAGCTGCAATAATTAACACAAAAATAAAGAAATATCTGCTACATTCCTTAGGCTGATCGGAAGCTATTTGTTTTTTAAATGAAGATTTGCCCCACGGAACTGTCATAAGTAACAACGTTCCTTACATACAGGTATGGGTGATGGCGTTGGTTATTCTGCAGTTAAGTGAGTTGGAGTTAACTAGCTACAGTAATGATGTGGACAGGAATTCGATTACTTCACATTTATTTCACAAAGGTCTACAAACATGGAAAAAACGAAACATGATGAACCTCTTCATTAAAAGTAATAAGAAAATAATACAATAGGCCTTATTTCCAGAGTGAGACTTCAAATGATGCAGCTAAAATTTTGCTTTTCCCATGGTATTAAGGAGAGGTTAGACATGTAGCGAAATTAAGATTTACTCTGCCCGAGATAACGAGCGACTCATGGTAACCTAAGAATCACCCTAAAAACGTTGAGTATCAAACAGCGGAACAAGTGAAATGATAAAATATGAAGTTACGACTACGGCTGTAAACCGACTCTAACCTGATAGCGGGATTCACAAACTTCACACGATGCCAATATTAGTTAAATCCGAACACCGCAGCGAGAATGCATTCTGCTCCCGTCTCCGATCTCAAACGAACACTAATTGCCCTCCATCTATCTCAGATCTAGAAGTGTGCTGTCCTCCACCGCTCTCCAAGACTGCCTGCTCTCTCCACCCTCACCCTAACTCCGGCCTTTCACCAATAACAGCTCCTGCAAAAACCCGTGTCAGCCAGCCAGGTCTCGCGATTATTTATTGACTCCCCACCTGTCGTCTTATGAGCCTCAGAAACATCCACGCCGCGTATTAGCGGCCAATCAGAGATCTTATCTCGGCGTTAGCCTGTGAAACATGAGCCAACGCCCACATCTTCCCCTACCGTTCAGACTATTTTTCTAGTGTCTTAACTATACCACGAAAGTTCTTACGGTTCTTGTGAACATCTTTGGTGTCGATAAGTCTGGGGAGAGAGTATCTTCCGACTTAATCAACAAACTGTTAACTCTCTGTTGGCGGCGCCACGTTTGTCGTAACTCATTCTCAATTTCAAAGCGTAACTCGACAGTTAATAAGAAGGCTGTCCACCAGAGCACACTCTACCAACTCAAACCATCATGGATTCCTGGTATGTCTGAAAAGAACTCGTAACAACCGCCTTCCAGATTGTCCTGTATGCATTACTTGAGGGGGTCCGTTATTTGAAGGCCACTCTGGTGTTAGAGGCACCCGAGAGAAGTAAGAATTGCTACAGGCAAAAACACTTCAGCAGATGAATACTCTTATTTCAATAAAATCTGTCTTGCTCGTTTCTTGCCCTGTTAAGAGCACTATGGAATTATCTGTCTAGATTCTTCATCAGGTTACCTTCCCTTGGGAAAGCTGTTGCACTCAGCGACTGTTATATTGACTTGTAAATTATAAATTTCAGCGATCAGTCGTCCTTTTTAAATTTTATTGGCAGATCTAGATTTCAGCTATAAGCTGGCCATACTCAATGCACTATTATTTATGCTCAATGCATGTAAGGTCTGTTGGTCGGGCATCATCCACAGCGCATTGAGAATGGCTAGCTTGTAGCTGAAATCTAGATCTGCCAATAAACTTTAAAAAGGATGACTGATCGCTGAAATCTATAATTTACATGTCTAGATTCTATTAAAAGGAGTTCTATTGAGAGTAGGTAATTACTAGAGTGAGCTCGATTACTTTTGTTCTGATCACGATCACAATGAAATTACTGTCCAGACCCAATCTTAAACCGATTTTTAATCACAGCACGCGGATGTTTCGCTCTAGGTGCAAGTAGTGTGATACATTCCAGCATCTTCTTATGTTGTCTGTATCCATAATGAAACAACAAATGAAAATTTGTACCAGAGCCATTTGAACCTGTCTCCTGCTCACTAAGCAAATCACCTAATCACTACGCTGAGACATGAATGGAAATTTGGATTGCAGATGGAGGTGTGATAGGATAGTCTGTGCATTTGTACAAAATCACTGTGCCAGGGTGACGTAGTGGTTGATGCATCTGCCTAGTGAGCAGGAGACTCGGGTTCAAAATCCGGTCTTGATACATATTTTCATTCATCATCTCAATCTGCATACATACATAATAGATGTTTGAGACTTGAAAAGGTATCTGGAATCGTATAGTTTCATTTTATCTTCCACTGCTGTTTTTATTACTTTAATTCTGTCATTCGTTACCTGGTTTAGGAAAGGATAAAGGAGTATGGGCCCAGATTATCATTTATCAAACGTGCTAACCTAAAGAATAAAGTGGCACAGTTCTTTCCGACAGATTGGTTATATTCGCAAACATTTAGCAGGTGGTAAACCCGATGAACAGTTTCGAAAAGTAAAAAGAAGTGGAGGGATTTGAGAGCCATCTTTCAGTGTGTATATACATTTTTTTTTCGTCCTGATTTTCATAGTTCATAATGACTACGTAACATAGAGTTCCTATTTGAAAGACTTCGCATGGCTGTCGTGAGACGAATGGATGTTGTCTGCATGATACAATGACTATGTGAATCTTCAGCCACCTATGGAATATTGTCCTTTAGTGTATACTTTCCTTTTGAATGTCCGTTTACACTATATCATCAAGTCCGCAGATTCTCATGTCTCACCAAACCCTCTCCTTGATGGTGATTTTTAGTCTCCTAAGCCGGCCGAAGTGGCCGTGCGGTTCTAGGCGCTGCAGTCTGCAACCGCGAGACCGCTACGGTCGCAGGTTCGAATCCTGCCTCGGGCATGGATGTGTGCTCAGAGCCATTTGAACCATTTAGTCTCCTAAAGGCACACTTATTGGAAAGTCAATAATATTTATATATAGTTGCTCATATACACTATGTGATCAAAAGTATCCGGAAACCCCCAAAAACATACGTTTTTCATATTAGGTGCGTTGTGCTCCCACCTACTGCCAGGTACTCCATATCAGCGACCTCAGTAGTCATTAGACATCGTGAGAGAGCAGAATGTGGCGCCCCGCGGAACTCACGGACTTCGAACGTGGTCAGGTGATTGGGTGTCACTTGTGACATACGTCTGTACGCGAGATTTTCACGCTCCTAAACATCCCTAGGTCCACTGTTTCCGATGTGACAGTGAAGTGGGAACGTGAAGGGATACGTACAGCACAAAAGCGTTCATTCCGACCTCGTCTGTTGGCGGACAGAGATCGCTGACAGTTGAAGAGGGTCGTAATGTGCAATAGGCAGACATTTATCCAGACCATCACGCAAGAATTCCGAACTGCATCAGGATCCACTGTAAGTACTATGACATATAGGCTAGAGGTGAGAAAACTTGAATTTCATGGTCAAGTTCCTGCTCATAAGTCACACATCAAGACGGTAAATGCCAAACGACGCCTCACTTGGTGTAAGGAGCGTAAACATTGGGCGATTGAACAATGGAAAAACGTTGCGTGGAGTTTAGAATAGCAGAGTGTGGGTATGGCGAATCCCGGGTGAACGTCATCTGCCAGGGCGTGTAGTGCCAACAGCAAAATTCGAAGGCGGTGGTGTTATGGTGTGGTCGTGTTTTTCATGGAGGGGGCTTGCACTTCTTGTTGTTTTGCTTGGCAATATCACAGCACAGGCCTACATTGAAGTTTTAAGCACATTCTTGCTTCCCACTGTTGAAGAGCAATTCGGGGTTGGCGTTTGTATCTTTCAGCACGATTGAGCACCTGTTCATAATTCACGGCCTGTGGCAGAGTGGTTACACGATAATAACATCCCTGTAACGGACTGGCTAGCACCTGAATCCTATAGAATACCTTTGGGGTGTTTTGGAACGCCTACTTCGTGCCACGCCTCACAGACCGACATCGATACCTCTTCTCAGTGCAGCACTACGTGAAGAATGGGCTGCCATTCCCCAAGAAACATTCCAGCATCTGATTGAACCATGCCTGCGAGAGTGGAAACTCTCATCAAGTCTAAGGGTGAGCGAAAAACATATAGAATTCCAGCATTACCGATGGAGGGCGCCTCGAAATTGTAAGTCATTTTCAGCCAGGTGGCCGGATACTTTCATCACATAGTGTACATATTTCAGCTGGGCTCATATACATCTAGTATTTCAGTATCAAGCCTATAACTTGACTGTGATCGTTTTTAAGCGATATTATTGTTCATTACATAATAGCCATTAGTACATCTGGTCGCCAGCACGTCTCAACACTCACTGTTTTATAGCCGTAACTGCTACCTTCAGCAATTCCATACTTGTTAGCATATGGAGCACAGCGTCGATTTGGGCAGCGATACGGCGATTCACTTACAAGTTGTAATAAGAACCGGCAGTACTTTTGGCTATAAAACCTTCCAAATGTAGCGGTATTTGTTGTCCATAATCGTAAGCGTCGATAGCGCTTATAATATCCGTTGGTCCCCAAACCATGAAACTTAATATTTGTCTGCTATATCTCTCAACAAAGATCGCTACCAGACTGCGTTTGTAGCTCTGTGATTTAACACAAGATGTTGTTTCAAATATTGAGAATGATAATTATGCCGAGAGTAGAGGGTCCTAAACCGAATACTTTGAGATAAGGTGATGGTGGTCGGAAATCAATATTAAGTTTTGTATTATTATAAAAAATTTACACTTGGTGACAGGGTTAATGAAAAATATAAAAAATGGCTTTCAGCTGTAACGGTATTCAGCTTTGTGCTATATATTTACGTCGACGTTTGTTGCAGATCCGAAATAACTCGATTCATTTCTTTCCAATAATATTCTAGTCGGATTTTGATGACAAAATTTTGAACTCTCTCTTTCATAGATGGAATATGCTTCCTCAGAGTTATCTCGACGAACAAATTCAGAAAACTGCTGTATTCTATTATCATTTTCTTCGTCTTATACCACAACTCAAATGCACCGATGGAAGCTGCGAACCTCCTTACCAGATTACTTTACCGTGCCTCTATGAAAGATTTTAGTCGACTGGAAGCAACCATGAAATGAAATTGTTCATAAAAGTGAATATTTATTGCTAAAAACGTATGTATTATCAGTACTCAATCCACAATCTCAATCTTTCGTGCTGTACAGTCATTTTAGTGAAAGACATTCATCAGTCATTTGTTCAGCTGATTACTTGCTAATTAATTCTAAGAATTAACTAGGTACCTTTGGAATGTATATAACCTATAATTTTATGTCACATTGAACTGTTCCTGATTCACAAGAGTTTTCGTCACCGACGAAACTTTTTCAATGTCTTGTCTTAGTTTCCAACAGTAAACCTTCATTTACAATTTAATTTTTGCGTTGTATTTTAATGACATTGTTACTTTTCTGTGAGCAACTCTCTCCGGTTTTTTATGAGTATAATCTTGTGTCCCTGTTTACAATTGGTTTCGGTACAAACAGGGTGTGAAAGAGTGGGGCAACTCTATTATGTTTCATATATTGATGTAATAGCTTATTAAGTCAGCATTTCATTTCCATTTTGAGTCATACCATCATAATTCGTGCACAAATTTAAGAAGCCCGTTTATTGACGCTGACTTTCAAATCATGAAAGGAAAAGTGAACCAACGTACACTACATATGCAAACGCAAAACGTTTTCATCCGAGAGTGCTTGCTCGTGAGGGTCACGCCTTTTCCAGCGCCCATTTGACTGCGGAAGTCACGTAACCTTCGCGCCTGCTTAGCCGAGGTTATGCAGCCTGCATAACATTCTGACACTGTTACCCGTGCATGCTGGGCGAGGCAGTATTCTAGAAATTCGATATAATATACTTTTTTTCTCAGATTTGGTTGACTGCGTTAGTAGTAATATGCTTAATATAACAGTATTTGGCACTGACTTTTTATTGAGAGAAATTATCAATAATATTTATGCTATCTGTCTTCGTTCACTTCTATCTGCTACTGAACTATCGTATTCTTCATTTGATTATCATTACCTAAATAAATCAGGTAGTACGGATGGAACTTGTGAATTTAGTAGGAAGGATAATGGGAGAGGGGAGGGGTGACGAGTTGGGTATGTTGGAATAGGGTGTGTTAGATAACAGGTGGTGGACGTCTGATACAACCGCAACGTCAGACTGCGGCGTGGAAAGTACTTCAAGGATTATGAGGTGCACGAGTTGTTCAAAATAAGCTGCCTTTATTTCGTAACAACGCTAGAGAAATTAATTACAAGGGACGATTCACCAACAAGACCAGTATGGATGCAATAGTTCTTTACCACACAGTCACACAGAGTTTTTGTTATTACTAAACTATTTCATTAGAATATTCAAGCCGACAGAGTGCATGCCGACATCAACAGAGAACAAATTTCTACAGAAGTGACTTCAGTATATCCTGTGCAGATTTCAACTGGTACGCAAACTAGAGCCCAACGACCGTACGAAGAGGCAGACGTTCCTAACAATTTTTAAGACTATTGCTAAAAACAAGACGAGGGTTTGCCAGGACGAATTATAGTGATGCATAAAACTGAATTCTTCTTCGGTGTTCGCAGACAGCAATTAAGAAACTGAAATTAGTGAGTTACGCCGTTAGATTTCACTTACTTGGAGAAGTTACTCATCACAATATCTAGATTTGAGAAAACGAATCCACACTGTCGTTTAACGTTACAGATGAAATGCAAAAATGCTATCGGTACTGGAAAATTTTGGAGCTTTAGCGAAAGCCACAATTCATAGTGGACGATAGGAACAGGAATTCATATTCCTATAACGTAGAGCTTCGCCACAGTGGCATACAAATATACAAGAGTGTGTACACGCTCGGAGCGTGATTTCTTCTTGTGAGGTGTGGTCTCAAATGGTTCAAATGGCTCCAAGCACTATGAGACTTAACATCTGAAGTCATCAGTCCCTTAGACTTAGAACTACTTAAACCTGTCTAACCTAAGGTCATCACACACATCCATGCCCGAGGCAGGATTCGAACCTGCGACCATAGCGGCAGCGCGGTTCCGGACTGAAGCGCCTAGAACCGCTCGGTCACAGCAGACGGCTGGTGTGGTTTAGAATAGTCTACATCTCTTCACTTTCGGCGACAACTGCAGAAATGAAATGTACTATGACAGTCATCTAGCAGATCATACCAATACAGCATGAGAAGACTGCAAGAATAACATTATAGCTGGATCTATATACACACTCTCCAATTTATCGTATAATACATTACAAAGGGTACTTTATCTCAATTTTGACCGTTCATACTCCCAATGCATTCATTTATGGAGCAGGGAACGATCACTGTTTACTTCTGCATGCGCCATTATTTCTCTCATCTTATTCTGATGAACACCACGCGAGATATGCACTGCATGAAGAAAAGTTCTCACGCAGTTAATATCTAATAACGATTTTCTAAATTGGGCCAGAAGTGTTTCGAGAGGGCCACACAGTCTTTCTTTTAAGTCACTTGAACATCTATGTTACACTTTTACGTGGAGTACGCCGATCTGATTTAATTCTAGCTGTACTCCTACGAAGTACTTAAATGCCCGCTATAGCACTCATTTGGTAGCTACCCCACACAATGGGGCATTACGTCGCACTTATATCTATTTTTGTTTAAATTACATATGCACTGCATATTCTCATAATTCTCCAAACGTTTCTTCTATTCTTCTCCCAACAACAAATTTCACTCTTTCGTTCTATTTCATGTCGATTTGCAGTATTACCATTGGATTTTAAAATGCTATAACAGGCTTCAGAAGTTCACTACAATCGAATATTGCGGATTCTTTCACTTCTCTGTGGCCACTATCTGACTCCCGTTGGAAGTATCTTATATTCGAAACGAGACTCAAAATGGCTCTGAGCACTATGGGACTCAACTGCTGAGGTCATTAGTCCCCTAGAACTTAGAACTAGTTAAACCTAACTAACCTAAGGATATCACAAACATCCATGCCCGAGGCAGGATTCGAACCTGCGACCGTAGCGGTCTTGCGGTTCCAGACTGCAGCGCCTTTAACCGCACGGCCACTTCGGCCGGCTGAAACGAGACTCACATAGAGTGTAGTTAAGTCAAAGTAAAAGCTTAAGAGTTACTTGCTTTATCTACATAATCGCGTACTACGTTGAATTTCGGTGAAGAAATGACATGTTCAATAGGCTTAACGTAAGTATGGATGTATTTAACGTAAGTTGTTGAAAGTTAGACACATGGCGAAAGCTGCACTGCTGTATATCAGCGTGTGTACAATTATATGTGATATTATTAATTTTAAAATTTTCTGGGTTGTTAGGTCGCATCACTTTTCCTTCTAAAATAATCAACGTTTCGACCCCTCTGCTGGGATCTTCTTCAAGATGTTACAGCGTGCACTATTGCTAGAACACTATCAGAGACCAGTGTCGCGTTCTCTTATAAAGGGGAGTTTTCCCGCGTTTGTGCTGGAGAAGTGGGAGTATCAGTTAAAATTCTTGTGGCTATCATTGGAGGGCCATCGTCATAGGCTAATACTCCCGCATCGATGCAGAAGAAGGGACGTTATTGGCTAAACGCGTATGGATACTATTGGTGGCCCATCGGTATTTTGTCTAAGACTCGAAACATTTTTTAGGAATTACACGCACAATGAAGACATCTACAGGTGACATGTTTTTTAGCTTCGATGTGGCATCGTTATTTACTAACGTGCCAATATCAGATACAATGGAGATCATGAAGGAGAAAGTTGCTCCAGATGTTTGGAACTTACTTGAATTATGTCTTCGTTCGAACTTTTTTAAACACGATTGTGAATTATACAAAAAGGCTGACTGCTTTGCTTGGGGCTCATCCTTATCGCCAGTTTTTATGGAACATTTTGAGCAACAGACATTAAGTAGCGCTCCCTTGAAGCCTTCTCGCTGGCTCCGCTATTTGGACGATACATTTGTTATATGGCTACGCAACGAAGAAGACCTTCATGCATTCCATAATTTCTTAAATGGAATTACCCCAAATTCAAATTTACCTTGGAGGTTGAGAGTGAGGTCGGTCTCCTGTTCCTAGATGTCTTCGTATACAGAAGATCTGATAACACTCTAGGTCAAAGAGTGTATAGAAAGCTGACCAACACAAACAAGGATCTAGATGCACTTCGCACCACCACACAACCCAGAGGTAAGCACTGCTCAACACTGTCTTCACCTGCCTTCCGTATCAGCGATGACGACAACCTAAAATCGGAGTTGAATTTTTCAATGAGGACAGTAAAGACAAATGGGAATGATAGCTGTTCAATCGACAGGGCTTTTAGGCGCAATATTAATAACGCTAATAAGAATGACGAGGAACAGCCTTCTAACTCCTTAAGTTACCGTTAGTTTCTGGGTCACTGACCGCATAAGCAGAATTCTAAAGAAAAATGGTATCCAGACATCTTTGTTTAGTCAAAACAAAAGATTTACTCCGACGAAACACGGAAGCACCTGATTGCCTATCAAGCGACTTGTGGCTGTAGCAAAGTGTCTATAGGCGAAACGGGAAGAATTGTTAAAGAACGTATTAAGGAACATGAACGGTACACGCGGCTAAAACAAAATGTAAAATCGGCAGTAGCGGAACATCAGGAGAACTGTGGCTCTGACATCGATTTTAATGATGTACTTGTGCTGGATAAGGAAACCAACATTTATAAAGGAAAGGTCCGAGAAGCGGTTGGAATTTCCAAGAGTGTTTGTAATTTCAATAGAGAGGACGGCTATAGGCTTCCAACATCGCGGCTCTTCGCCATCGAGGAAGTGAATAGGCGGACGCGGTGTGCGAGCAATACAAACACCGCGCTGCAAGTCACCTCGGCGGACAATAATGTTTTGGGTAAACATTCCCCCCCCCCCCCCTCTTGCTCTGTCCGTTTCGCATCTAGCCAATGATGGTGGCCAACCAATAGCAGTAGGAGGAATTTCAACTAATAACCCTTCTCTAGTGAAGCGTGGAATAGTGCTTTTCTACCCAGCGACGATGGGCCACCAATAGTATACACAAGAGCTTAGCCAATAACGCCCCTTCTTCTGCATCATCGCGGGAATATTAGCCTATAACGATGGCCCACCGATGGTAGCCACAAGAATTTTTACCGATACTCCCACTCCTCCAGCACAAACATGTGAAAACTCCCCTTTATAAGAGAAAGCGACACTGGTCTCTGACAGTGTTCTAGCAATAGTGGACACTGAAACATCCTGAAGAAGATCCTAGCAAAGTGGTCGAAACGTCGATTATTTTAGAAGGAAATATGACGCGGCCTAACAACCCAGAAGATTTTAACTTTAGTGACAACGGCCACAAAAGCCTGCAGACTTACATGCATTTGATTTGTACATAATTTTTAACCAAGACACTGCTGGGTAGAGAATGGAAGTAAGTGCAAGTTCGCCGACTGGGGTGGCTGAGCGGTTCTAGGCGCTACAGTCTGGAATCACGCGACCGCTACGGTCGCAGGTTCAAATCCTGCCTAGGGCATGGATGTGTGTGATGTCGTTAGGTTTAAGTAGTTCTAAGTTCTAGGGGACTGATGACCTCAGAAGTCCCATAGTGCTCAGAGTCATTTGAACCATAAAAGCACGTTCATGGAAAAATATGTTGTTATAACCTACTCGAAAAACATGGTGATTAAAAGCAGATTGTTATTTTGCACAAAACAGCTGCTAAACTAAAATGCAGCGGACATGCTCGTACTCACAATAAATATGTAGCTCTATTGGTTCCAATGGTTCAAATGGCTCTGAGCACTATGCGACTTAGCTTCTGAGGTCATCAGTCTCCTAGAACTTAGAACTAATTAAACCTAACTAACCTAAGGACATCACACACATCCATGCCCGAGGCAGGATTCGAACCTGCGACATGTTGCTCTATTACGCGAACTGAAACTAGATAAAAGAATGAATCGCGTCTTGGTATAAGTAATATTAAAAAGTTACCGGCCTGAATGCTTTATTCCTTCCAATAGTTTGTTGTCGTTATACAGGGTGTAAAAGGTATAAGCGCCAATATTTCAATTGGTGACTAAGGACAGTGTATTGAACAACATTACATTAATTTACGTCAGTTGCTGACTAATAATTATAGCTGTTATCAGTTGTACGTTGGTAGGTTGGGTAGTACCTCCAAGTACATGTGACAAAAGCAAGCCATTAATTCTTATTTTCCCTGGGCAGCAGGTGTGGACGCAAGACAGATAGTCTCTACTGACAGGCATAGTCCACTTAGTGGTCCAGTCACGACCGTGCAGGAAACATCAGGTAGTAAATTATGTGAGGTATTTGTGGGAAAACTGTTCGACGTAGGGAAAAAACAAACATCACACTAATGCATCTACATATTAAAGTACCACACATAAAAATATCAGCACTTATACCAGTTACACCCTGTATTGTGAGATGAGCTTGGACATGAACAGATATAATCGCATCTGGCTCTAACGGTCACTATGCCGCCTGCTTTCACCTACATCCACCTGTATGTTCCTTTAATTACTTTACAGAGTCTGGCAAAGAGTACTACCTTTCAATACTGACGATGATCTCTCCTTTTTCATCGAAGACAGAGTGAGGGGAAAATGGCTATCTATATGACTCTATGAAGAAATAAAAACTTTAAGAATGAGATTTTCACTCTGCAGCGGAGTGTGCGCTAATATCAAACTTCCTGACTGATTAAAACTGTGTGTCGGACCGAGCCTCGAACTTGGGACCTGAGTTCGAGTCTCGATCTGGAACACAGTTTTAATCTGTCAGGAAATTTCAAAAGCTTTAAGGTTTGCCTATGATATTATAATTCTGTCAAAGACAGCAAAGGGATTGGAAGAGCAGCTGAAAGAAGTGGACAATGTCTTGAAAGGAAACGATAAGGGGAACATCAACAAAAGCAACAAAAAAACCGTAATGGAATATAGTCGTATTAAATCCAGAGATGCTAAGGGAATTAGATTAGGAAACAAAACACTTTAAGTACTAGGCCAGTTCTGCTATTTGGACAGCAAAATAAAGGATGATAGCCGAAATAGAGAGGATATAAAACGTAGACTGGCAATGGCAAGAAAAGCATTTTTGAAGATGAGAAACTTGTTAATATCGAAGATAGATTTAAGTGTTAGGAAGTCTTTTCTGAAGGTCTTTGTATGGAGTGTAGCCATGTATGGAAGTGAAACATGGACGATAAATAGTTTAAACAAAAAGAGAATAGAAATGTAATGCTACAGAAGAATGTTGAAGATTGAATAGGTTGATCACGTAACTAATGAGGAGGTACTGAATAGAACTGGTGAGACAAGAAATTTGTGGCACAACTTGACCAAAAGAGGGGATCGGTTGGTAGGAAACATTTTGAGACATCGAGGGATCACCAATTTAGTATTTGAGGGAAATGTTGGGGGGTAAAATATGGAGGCAAAACAAGAGATGAATACAGTAAGCAGATTCAGGAGGATGCAGGTTGGAGTAGTTATTCGGAGATGAAGAGGCTCTCATAGGATAGAGTAACAAGGGGAGCTGCATCAGACCAGTGTTCGGACTGAAGACCACAACAACAACAACAACAACACATGACTCTATAAGCGCCCTAACCAATATTATTCTGATGACCACTGTGCGATATACATCATCTGATCAGAAGTATCTGGACACTCCTTTGTAATGCAGATTTGGCACCTACGTGTCACAAGAAGGACAGTTAGGAGATTATGATTGTTTGTATCAAGATTAAAATGTACACTCTCATAAGGCAGCATCTGTGATGCAATGGTTTGTGGATAATAACATTCTTGAAATGGAAAAGGGAAGGAAAGAAGATTGGGTGTAACGTCCCTTCGACATCGAGGTCATTAGAGAGGGAGAACAAGCTCGGATCGTGTCAAGGATGGGGAAGAAAATCAGCTGTGCCCTTTCAAAGAAACCATCCCGACATTTGCGTGGAGTTATTGAGGGAAATCACGGAAAATCTAAATCTAGATTTGTTTTGTATATCCATCCTTGTGATTGGAGGTCTCAGGGAGTTCGGCCGTTCACTTATGTAATAAAATGGGACATCTAGAGCAGTCCTTATGATGTCATTCATTGTATGGCGACCAGTTTTCGGTGCTTCAGTGCACCATCTTCAGGCCTTAGCTGTCGCTGAAGGGGTTACCACCATCTGTATACAAGATGCATCAGTGGCCAATATCTATAACTGATTTTCGCAGATTACCTATAACCGCGATGTTGTCTCTCCTAGCATCAACTATCAACTCAAATCTGTATGGTTGAACGTGGCTTTGAACCATCGCTCTCCCGAATGCGAGTCCAGTGTGCTGACCACTACGCCACCTAGAAATGGACTGGCCTGCCCAGTGTCTCGTCCATCACCCAGTGGAACCCGTTTTTGATGAACTAGAACTTCGACTTCGATCTATTCTCCAACGTCCAGCATCATTATCTTCTCTGGTTTCAGCTGCTGAGGCAGAATTGATCGCCACTCATCCACAGGCATTCAGACACCTCACTGAACGAGTCAGCAGCAGAGATCCTGCCGTCGTAATGACGAAGGGCGGACACACCCCATATTAGTGGCCACCAATAGGTGTCCGGGTACCTTTGGTCTCTCATGCCGATTTTACCTGATTGTCTCATTTCATATCGCTTCCTGTACTTAGACGGTATGAGGAGCGCAGCACGTTTTGTATTCTCGCGAAATAGGGGAGAGAGTGTCGCTGAAATGATACCGGATTTGGGATGGACATCATGAAAACAAAGGCGTTTTTCTTTGGGGAGTAATCTCCTCACGAAATTCCAATCACCAATTTTATCCTCCGAATGCGAAAATATTTTGCTGACGCCGACCTACATAGGGAGAAAGTATGACCCTGATAAAACGAGGGAAATCAGAGCTCGTAGGGAAGGATACAGGTGTTCGTTCTTTCCGCGAGCTATACGAGATTGCAATAATACAGAATTGCGAAGGTGGTTGGATGAAGCCTCTGTTAGGCACTTAAATGTGGTTTGAAGAGTATACATTTAGATGTAGATGTAGTCGTAGATGTAGAGATGATATTCACCAACACTCTCGTAAGAGGCAGCTTACTGTTCTTTCTCTTTGTTATTGCCAGTATCGTGCTTTTACTCATATTTAAAGAGAGCGACCATTCACTACAGCTGTAGAAATTTTGTCCAGGTCCTTCCGCATTTCTTTACGACAGTACAACGACGATATTTCCCCGTAGACAGCGACGTCGACAGCGCTCTTCATCCCATCTGATAAGTCGCTATTGTACATCATTGACAACGTTGCCAGCCATACTATGTTTCCTTGGGAACATCAGATATTTGTTCCTTTTCTATTGAGCATTCACCGTACAAAACGAAGCAGTTACTTTTATTTCCCAAATATTCATCCAGTAAATTATCGATCTAAGAGGATATTACTGTTCTAACATTGTTAAAAATCGACGCTGTGGTATAGTAGCGAATGCCTTTCGAAAATCTAGGGAGACGGAATCTACCTGTTCATCTGAATAAACTGTTTGAAGATATCTTGTATGAATAAAGTAAGCTGCTGAAAGGTCTCCGTTGGATTCCTTTCATGTTAATTTCATAAATCTGTTGTCATTTACGGCATACATTCCACTTCTGAATTTATTGTGGTGTTTCTGACTCTATCTGGGAGGAGACTGAGCACTGGAACATGTTACTTTTACAAATAAACAAGAACGATCTGTCACACTACTACATTTTGAAACGCAGTTTATATGTAATTCATGTCGCACAGTCTCATATGGAACCTACATCCGCTTTCTTTTATATAGTGTATATGATAAGAACTGTCATCCCCCTTCCATTCTGTGTGAAAGGATGAATGAGCAAATACCTGTATATTTCTAGTTGCATGCTTGATCGTAGCAGACAAGCCTGTCTGCTAGAGAACAGTAGGACCACCGTCGGAACAGGTAGCTACGCTTTCTAAAAGCAAAGAGGTTTCTATTCTTGGTATGGTCCTGTCCGTCCCTTGTCGTGCTGGTACAAGAAGCTGCCTCTCTGATCACTTCTGATTGTATTCTGTGAGGCACCCTCGGTAGGGGCCCACGCCAGTCTGTCCGCAGCGAGCGTCTGAAGTGGTAAGATGTCCGGCTAAGCGCGTGTCTGCCAAGTCCGTAGGACAATGGATTTCTTAAGTTCAGCCTAACTGAAAATTTAATTACCTTTGTTTCAGTTTTAGATCCAAAATATCTTATGTTATCTTAAATTGCAACGCAGTGTAATTCAAGTGTGAAGTTCAGAATATCTTCCAGTAGTTGCTTTGTCGCTACTTTGTGAGCAAAGTGGAACCATTTGTTGATGATCCACAACTCTAACTAAGATCATCAATCTTAAATGCGAATGTGAGTGAGATTATAACGTCTCGTCTTGACAATATTTTCCACTATAGCAACTTTTCTTTATGTTCAACCCACGTGGGGTGTACTTTGTGGGGCCAGTACCACGTGCTTATATAATTGTTTAACCCATCAGGTTAATAGTATGATGATAGTAACCAGTTGGAGGTTTTTCTTTTGTATATTGCATTTCGATGTAATTTATTTTGATTATCAAAATTATTTTGGAGTTACAGTCTTTGTGTAAACCAAGTTTACCACGTGAAGCATGTGGTGTAATCATCAAAACAGCCCTCAGCTATTCTTTTCTATAAGATTTCACAGACAATTAGTATGAATTTAGTATACCAGTGTGTGGTAATTTCATGACGGACAGGATTGCGCTACGACTGTAACTTCTTTGGGTGAAAATTGAATTGGTTGGTTGTGGTTAATTTCCTCTTGCATATGTTTCAGCGTTCTTCGTGTGTTATTTTATGAATGCAGTGTTGTATGCAGTCTCCCAATCTTGGCTCCATATTTGATGTGTTCCGTAAGATTACAAACTCACATTTTCACAATCCTAAATAAGGCACCAGTTTAGTTATGAATCAAGTTTAATATGCTGAAATTTTAATGGTCCAATGATCAATGTTATAATAAATGCCTGATTATAAACTGATTTATTTCTTTTTATCTAAATTCTCTTTATATATATATATATAATCACCGGTTGTCGGAAGATGACTATTAAAAGATTATAATTAATGTTAATCTGGTTGAGAATTTGATAAACTAGACTGGATACCTGGTGAAACAGTTGGTCAGTAATGCAAGGATAACTTCCCCAGATACCTAACAGCTTTTAACCCGCTTTTATTATCTTGAATATCAGCACCGCTTTCAGAACAACTTAATGCATCAACTTTACACTGCGTTTCACACGAGTGATGTTTCTTTCTGAATTTGAATTGATTATTCTACAAAAGCTTATCTTCCTTCGCGAGCATCATAGTTATGTAGAGCAATATGTGTGTCGTCGCTGTTGCAAAACAGTTCTAAATTCTCAAAATATAAGATTTTGCGATAGACGAACGTCTGCCATTGTTAAAATTCATGGTGAAATCCTCGTCCGTTATTGTTTTATTTTATTATGGTATACCTCTTGTGCCGTTGATGCCAGCTAAGCTTGATAATGGTCACTAAACGAAACTAGTAGCGAATTGTGCAAAACAAATGACAGATTAAGATTTCACCATGAATTTCGCCAGTCGTTGTGGCCGAGTGGTTCTAGGCGCTTCAGTCTGTAACCGCGCGACCGCTACGGTCGCAGGTTCGAATCCTGCCTCGGGAATGGATGTGTGTGATGTCATTATGTTAGTTAGGTTTAAGTAGTTCTAAGTTCTAGGGGACTGATGACCTCAGAAGTTAAGTCCCATAGTGCTCAGAGCCATTTGAACCATATGAACCATGAATTTCAACATTTATTTTGCAGCTGAATATCCCCACCTGCAAACATACATAACGTCTGTGATGTTGATCGATAATTCTGCGCATTCGATCTTTTACCCTATTTTGGGAACAAGGGAGACCTGTACTCTAATCCTGTCATGAGGGACCACTCGCTGCACATGAGATTCTTGATAGATATGAGATAGGAACAGAGCTAAAATCATACTGAAATTTCGCCAAGGCTTGCTAACTTGTTCACGTCAGTGTTTTTCAATACCAGGAGGTGTTCAGCTCCATCCATGTTTCTGAATCTTTGTGGCTGTCAGACAATGGTAAGGTAGCGTCTTCACGATTAAATACATTTTTAAATGTGCCGTTTAACACAGGGTGTCTCAGAAATATTACAACAAACTTCGAGGGGTCGTAGAGGGTGTCTTGAGGAACCAATCGAGGATAGGAACTCGTGTCCAGAAACGTCATCCAACGACGCAAATGAACGCCGAGGTTATAGGCGCTAACGCCTGCCACTAGGCACCCCTTCAGCAGCAAAAGTGACTTTCTACACTAACGGCCTGTAGGTGGAACCCTCTCCCTGTTCGTTGTTATTCAATGACCACGAATGATAGCCATGATCGCCAGTCGAGAAAATGGAACTAGCTGTTGCTCCTATGAATTCAATGCTCTGTTGCCTCACTGAATGACGGTTTGGACACGGATTTCCTTAGTAGTTTATTTTTCTCCTGGAATTCGTGCAGTAGTTTTCGGTGTACAGGAGAAAAATAAACTGCAAATGGGAACCCATGTTCGAAACAATCTTCCACCAAGGCAACAGAGAATCGCACTCATAGAAGACAAGCCCTGTCTACTTACCAGCTAGCACCATCTTCTCCTCTGGTGACCGTGCAATCAGCCACGACCGCTGAATAACAACGAAGCATTCCGTGTCGTCCCACCTACAGTCTGTTTGTTTACAAAGTCAAGTTTAACGCCGAAAGGGTGTCTTAGTTGCAGGCACCAGCGGCTATAAATTCGTCTGTAGCGCCTTTGGATGAAGTTTCTGGACACAGGTTGCTGTCCTCGATTTATTTCTGAAGGCACCCTGTACAAACACCTCGAGTTTGTCGCAAGATTTTTGGAACACTCTGTATTTCTGTTTCCTGTCTTCTGTCTTAGTTGGACATCAGACGCATCCACTGGAAATGGACTTGCCACGGATCGCGCGGCTACCCCTGTCGGAGGTTCGAGTCCTCCGTCGGGCATGGGTGCGTGTGGTGTGATTAGCGTAAGTTAATCTAAGTTAGATTAAGTAGAGAGTAAGCTTAGGGACCGATGACCTTAGCAGTTTAACAAGTGGACCTGAACTAATTGTTTATATAATACCATCCTCATTACACAATAGCATTATGCAAATATTTTCTGAATAGCTATCTAGTCTCTAAATTGAAACGATGCAACATAGAACACCAATTTAAATCACCAAGATGAATAGCAAGAAATGGATGAAACATCTAATACTGTAGCGGAAAAAAATTACCGGCAGTAATATTGCTGAGTGACAGTTCCCTTCACGCATCTGACCTCCAGAGACACGTTATGCGCAGGCCGCCTGCTGCAAGCCACTATGTCTCCCATACACACCGTGCGAGCCGCTAACGACTCTGTCCAGAGTAGCCTCCAGTAAACAAACAGCGGCGTTGCGTTGTGCTCCCCGCTTACGACAACCAGCGTACCGTTCTCCAGGGTTCGTCGACCAAACTCTCACATACTCTGCTGCCGACTTCCTTCTTCCCCCAAAGCTCACTCGTTCGCCCAGATGAACCAATCTGAAGCAGGGACGTTCCACTACGCCAAAACAAGGAATTCTCACCAACCTAGTTCGGCATTTGCTAACCTATACCAAACGCCGTATACGGCACACAAGCCTGTGCACATTGGTGTCGTCCTCTTGGAAGACAGTGTCACAGCATTCCCACCGTGAAGGTTCAGAAGAAAGGGGATCAGACACCGAGAATGTTGAAACATGTATCTTAGTTGAGCATGGTAAAGTGAATAAGTCATGGTACGAAAAACGTCACCCAAAAGCGAAATAGAATGACGTCTTATCTGAACTATAACCTCCACATACCCGGGGCTACACGCCACACGGAGCATCGGTGCAATGGACGCCTCGTACCATTTGCGAAACAGGAAAAGAACGCCTCGTAGGACTGCACTACAAGCCTCCAGTCAGTAGCCCAGTTCCTACGTTGTTTGGCCTATTCAAGACTTGCAGCACTGTGAGAACAATTATCGCTCTGATACAACATCAAATTGGTCAACGTTGCTTGCGGTGTGGACATTGGCACGTCCAAACACTATAGCACCATTGTGTCTTTGTATCACGTACCCACACTGGCTTATCCTGCTGCGATGATTCCTTACAACTGACTGGCACATAAACACTAATTCACTGTCACGATTTGTGTCGGCGGCGAAGTTCACGTGACCGCCTGTTAAACAATACATTTCTACAGGACCCCAAAGCCACCAGTGTGACCGTTTAACGGGATGGCTAATATTTTGTACGTCGAGCTTATTAGAGCTGGTGGATTTCGACTTTAGTTTGCGTCACCCAGTATAAGCCATCATTTGGCTAAACTGCCCAGTGAAGCACGGCAGCTACGGGAATTGTGGGAGGAGCCGAGAATGCCGGACATTTGCCACGCCGGACGTTTGCCACACTTGCCCCTTCGCCAGGTAGCGATCCCTCAGACATGGGACGCCCTTCCTCGTACTACTTCTGTCCGCTTTCAAACCATCGTCTCCACATCTTACACGATACAACCAGTACGTAAGGGACCTTCTTCTTCGACATCTTGGCCAAATACAGAGCTTCTTTTCCGAAATCGAAATATTTATAACTTTTGGGAAGTGAAAGCAATACCGATGATTATGTCAGTACGTAGTTAGTTGCCGGCCGCGGTGGTCTAGCGGTTCTAGGCGCGCAGTCCGGAACCGCGCGACTGCTACGGTCGCAGGTTCGAATCCTGCCTCGGGCATGGATGTGTGTGATGTCCTTAGGTTAGTTAGGTTTAAGTAGTTCTAAGTTCTAGGGGACTGATGACCACAGATGTTAAGTCCCATACTGCTCAGAGCCATTTGAACCATTTGAACGTAATTAGTTCTGCCAAGTATGAGTATAGATCCCTCTGTCTGTACGGTAGCTTCCTTTCACGCTTACTGATTGCGATAGAAACAGTCCATCGCAATGGGAGCAACAAGAAAGGAACGATGTAAAGAGAATGCGAATGTATGCTTGTAACGTACGTTGTTGTTCTACATTGTTTAGCTCTGGTATTTACAGGGTCACAGAGGAGGCATCCTAGGTTTTGGAGGGAAAAGCCGTAATTGAAATGATCTGCACTACAACAAAAGCAAGAAGCACGACTTAAGGAAAAATAATGTAATTTGTGTTCCAGCTGACAAGCGACATTGAAGCAGATAGTTCCTGTGACCTAGTATGGCCAGAGGTTATATTCGACAACTAGAATAAATTAGTAACTGGCTCCATTTACCGACCCCCAGTCTCAGATGAAACAGTTGCTCAACAGTTCAAAGAGTCTCATCACAAATAGGTACCCTACTCATACAATTAAAGTTGGCAGTGACTTCAATCTACCTTACGTATGTTGACAAAAATACATTTTCAGACCCTATTTTAGATAGGAAACAACTTCCGCAATTGTTCTAATTGCTTTTTTAAAATTATTTTGAAGAATTAGTTCACGAGGCCATTCAGATTGTAAATGGTTACGAAAACACACTTGACCTCTTAGCCACAAATAATCCTGAGCATGACGACATACAGGGATTAGTGAACACACAGTCGTAGCCAGGCTCAAATCCGTAACAAAGAAATTCACCAAAACTAAACGCGAAATATATCTATTTATAAAAGCAACTAAAAATTCGGTTGACGTCTTTCTAAGAGACAGTCTCCAATCCTTCCAAACTATGTAAGTGAAGACAATATGTGGCTTAAGTTCAAATAAATAGTATCGTACCAAATAAATTAGTAAGAGATGGAACTGATCCCCTATGGTACACAAAACACGACAGAAAGCTGCAGGAGCACCGAAAAAGGCAAGTATAATTTAGACGAACGCAAAATTTCCAAGATTGGCGAAGTTTTACTGAGGCTCGAAATTTGGTGCGGATTTCAATGCGAGATGCATTTAATAGTTTCCACAATGAAACTCTCTCTAGAAATGTGGCGGAAAATCCAAAGAGATTCTGGTTAAGTAAGCCAGCGGAAAGGCTCAGTAAGAGATGGGGAGGAGGAGGAGGAGGGGGAGACAAGGGACCCAACCCTTCGGAGCAGGTAAAATCGTGGCAAACGTCCGGCGTGGAAAATGTCCGCACACCGGAGCCGATGGGGCGGACAGGAAGCGGCGGCTCAGATTCTCGGCGAGCCGTGAGAAAAGCGCGGACCGCGGAGTCGCGTTCCGCCAATAAATCCCCATTGAGGCCGGCGGACCGGTCGTTAGCGGAATGAGTGGCCGCCAATCACGCCGGCCGCCATCCCGCGGTGGTGGCGCGTGCCAGAGGCCGGCAGTCGGCCCCGGACCGCCGCCAACTCGCCCTCCCAGCTCCCCTCTCCCCTCTCTCCTGTCCTGCCCCCTCATCTCCTTCCCCACACTGCGAACCCGCCGTTACACTAATTCACACGTTTTAACTGCAGCCTCAGTTACCGAGCGAGGTACGGCGCAGTGTTAAAACGCTGCAGTTTGCTAGACTCGACACTGTACGAATCAATGCTTCTGCGATAAAACTGGTAGCCTAGAAAGTATACTGTCTACAATCATATGTCTAGGAGCCGATTAATCTGTAGAAATTATGACAGTCCGGATGAAAATACCGTACTATCGCTGTCAAGACAAGCGTCCTGTCACAGTCACCAAATATCTCATGATCTCGTTGCGTCGGGTTCTGGATTGCTATTCCTCATGAAGGAAATCAGACTTCGGTGGAAATTAATTACAGTTTTACCTCTTGTCTCGTTATCGTCACTTTTTTCATGTCATTAAACATCCAGTCAGCCTCTGAACTCTCCTGGAGATAACTTTCATAAAATCATCTTGTTTATTTGAAGGACGATAAGTGCCCTTTCACATACTAAGATGTGATCTAATACCAGAACAAAAAGATGCGTCCGTTTCCTACAATAACAACAAGGAACTGGAATGCCATACAGACTGTCTGCAAGCATTTTCGTTTGTTCAAGAAACGGACTAAATGAGATACTTTTTAGCATCTTTGTAAAATATTAATAACGCAGCGGAAGGCTGGTCCACTTGAAATGTCCCCTTTAAAAAAATTTGAATGACTCTGCTGGTAAACTTCTACGTTATTTTATTTTCAAACAGCTGAGAAAAACTCAACGTACTCAGGCAGTTTTATCTTTACATATTCTGATCATCACTAAACTGACACACAATATTTTTAGCGCAACGCAATCTGACTTTCAATAATCCCTACAAAATTATGGCCCTGACTGACAATAACCTATATCTTTCATGAATCACTTACCTCACAAAAATCTCCGTTACTCGAACTATTGCAATACAGCGAGCGCCAATACTGCCAGCTAAATAAAAGATTCTAACTACTGCAGGCAGTAACTACTAATAGGCATAGTTAGCAAATGAAAAATTTTGGTAGAGAACAATGTATTTACCTTAATAATGTTCAAAAGTCATCATCTATATATCTATCAGTTCATGACATTCATCTTTACAAATTTCCTTTTTCTGGCGGACACACGTCCAGATCGTCCGCTTATAGCAACCTCTCAAAACTCTGGCATCTCTCTCTCCACATCCACCACTGCTAGCGGCTCACCTCCAACTGCACAACGCTACCCACTGTTCACATCCAACTGCCCAACACTGCACAAGCGAATATTCCAACAATGAGTCCAACCAGCCACAGACTGCACACAGTGCAGTCAGCGATTTTCATACCGAGTACTACGTGGCGTGACCAACATAAAACCCTGAACAGCCTACTTACACACTTAGCCCTTTGTTTTAGTAATTAGAAAAGATTCCACGCCTGACGACCTTACACATGTAATTGAAAATAATTTATTCTCTCTATCAATGTCCAGTTGGTCCATTATCCATATTTAGAAAGGTGTCGTAGTAATGACAGGCACAGTACCTAGCTTATGCAGTTCCATCTGTGCAGGAGAGACTGTGAAGTTATTTACAACTACTGCTTGAGCCAAAGGCCTAAAACAAATAATTTAACCCAAGAATTATAAGCACAACACAATTTCCGACTTCCAGTAACGGACAGATGGTAGTTCTTCCTCTATTTATGTAAAAACACCAAACTCATAATAAAAGATAGGTTGCTGTTGTTGTGAAACTACTTAAGTAATGTAGTCAGATACAGATACAGATGATTTCCAAACTGTGAACATAAGGATCATCGTATTTCACCAGAAATCCTTTCATAATTCCTATAATTAACACTTGAACACAATCTGAAATACTTTTGCATAGTGGAGATATGATCAACTGTAAAAAACAGAAAAAACAACA
The DNA here is from genome assembly GCF_023864345.2 of Schistocerca serialis cubense. Taxonomy (NCBI): domain Eukaryota; kingdom Metazoa; phylum Arthropoda; class Insecta; order Orthoptera; family Acrididae; genus Schistocerca; species Schistocerca serialis. The sequence goes on from NC_064639.1 coordinate 465,109,242, forward strand.
ACAAAAAATTACTTGCACTTCGCTAACTAAAATTCTCACAGCGTCTTGGGCGGAGAGTATTAGGCCAGGATTAGAACAAACTTGTTTGCCTACGTCAGGCCTGCAGCTGTTCTCTGCGTATAATGTAGTTTCTGCAAATAACAAAAGTTTTGTAATTAATAAGATCATACGGACTGAAAAAGCACGTAAACCGAACTGAATCATGATCGCTTTATTACCACTAATGGCCAGTCGTGACAAATTGTGCAATTCTTTATACTCGAGTGGGATTCACATTTTACAAATGATGTACTCAGTTTTTATTACTAGACCAAGGAATTTGTACCAGAAATGACGAATCAGGCGATATAAACAGGAGCAGCATTATACTCTACATTCATTCATCAGAATCATCAATTATGAAAAATTACGTTTAACAAAAATCACAAACAGTTCACGGAGGAAAAGAGATATCGCCACAATTAAGAAAGAATCTTTTCTGTCCTCTTGTAAAGAAACTCAAGGGATCTTCCATCTATCCGGGGAGTACAGTTTTATTCCCATACAATATTATTAGTTTCAGTTTTTCACCCCAGCATTATGTGTGCACAGCTTACGTTGAGTGCTAAATCTGAGCCCGTCAGGCACCATTGTTGTTGTTGTTGTTGTTGTTGTTGTGGTGCTCTTCAGTCCTAGACTGGTTTGATGCAGCTCTCCATGCTACTCTATCCTGTGCAAGCTGCTTCATCTCCCGGTACCTACTGCAACCTACATCCTTCTGAATCTGCTTAGTGTATTCATCTCTTGGTCTCCCTCTACGATTGTTATCCTCCATGCTGCCCTCCAATACTAAATTGGTGATCCATTGATTCCTCAGAACATGTCCTTCCAACCGATCCCTTCTTCTAGTCAACTTGTGCCACAACCTCCTCTTCTCCCCAATTCTATTCAATACCTCCTCATTAGTTATGTCATCTACCCATCTAATCTTCAGCATTTTTCTGTAGCACCACATTTCAAAAGCTTCTATTCTCTTCTTGTCCAAACTACTTATCGTCCATGTTTCACTTCCATACATGGCTACACTCCATAGAAACACTTTCAGAAACGACTTCCTGACACTTAAATCTATACTCGATGTTAATAAATTTCTCTTCTTCAGAAACGCTTTCCTTTGCATTGCCAGTCTACATTTGATATCCTCTAAAAAAAATGGTTCAAATGGCTCTGAGCAGTATGGGACTCAACTGCCATGGTCATCAGTCCCCTAGAACTTAGAACTACTTAAACCTAACTAACCTAAGACATCACACACACCCATGCCCGAGGCAGGATTCGAACCTGCGACCGTAGCAGCAGTGCGGCTCCGGACTGGAGCGCCTAGAACCGCACGGCCACCGCGGCCGGCGATATCCTCTCAACTTCGACCATCATCAGTTATTTTGCTCCCCAAACAGCAAAACTCCTTTACTAGTTTAAGTGTCTCATTTCCTAATCGAATTCCCTCAACATCACCCGAGTTAACTCGACTACATTCCATTATCCTCGTTTTGCTTTTGTTGACGTTCATCTTATATCCTCCTTCCAAGACACTGTCCATTCCGGTCAACTGCTCTTCCAAGTCCTTTTGCTGTCTTTTACAGAATTACAATGTCATCGGCGAACCTCAAAGTTTTAATTTCTTCTCCATGGATTTTAATACCTACTCCGAATTTTTCTTTTGTTTCCTTTACTGCTTGCTCAATATACAGATTGAATAACATCGGGGAGAAGCTACAACCCTGTCTCACTCCCTTCCCAACCATTGTTTCCCTTTCATGTCCCTCAACTCTTATAACTGCCATCTGGTTTCTGTACAAATTGTAGATAGCCTTTCGCTTTCTGTATTTTACCCCTGCCATCTTCAGGCACCATTATCAACTATAAAATCACATGCGTGGAAACACTATAGTGAAGAGTAGGAGACAGTGTGTTTCGCTGATGAGGCAGGTTCGCAGCACGCCTCGTGCAGACACGTGTGCCCGCGTGACGTCAGAGTGGGTCAGAAGTGGGCCGCGTGCAGGATGCGACGCTTGAGCGCGGCCTTGGGCCTGGCCGACACACGCTCGCCGGGAGACGAAGTCCGCCGGTTTCCTCGTACTCGCTCTGGACACACGTGTAGCTTCTGGATAGCAGCTGCAGTGTGCGCCTGTGTCTAAATCTCAACTGCAAGCTTTATGAAACTAGGTCAGCTGTGTACTCTCCACAACTACAAGTCTTGCCTCGACGAAAGTATCGGAATGCAAGACCATGAGGAATTATAATACAGACACCTACCTAGTTAACTTGTAGCATCCCTTCTCGATCTCTTGGCACCGGGGACGAATCGTGGCGCGGAGTCCGCCACTCACCAAATTGTTGGCAGGTATCCTCATCAAAGGCCGCTCAGGCGCCAGCTGTAAAGTCACGTAGACTGACAGGAACTAGGTCTATCGCTCTCTATGGCGGCCCAGATTTGCTTAACAGAGTTGAGGTCAGGCGACTTACCACACTGCCCAAACAACCTGATGACTCTGGAGTGTTTCTTAAACCATTCTGACATGCACTGAGGTGAGGAAAGACATGGGATGCCTCCTAATACCTTGTCTGGCCACTTTTTGCCCGGGGTAGCGCAGCACCTCGATGTGCCATGAATTCGGAAGTTTTGAACCAAACTGCCGCCATACTCGTCCATAATTGCGAAAGTGTTGCTAGTGCAGGAGTTTGTGCACGAACTGATTTCTCGATCATGTCCCACCAGGAAGGAGGAACACGGCTCGTGTTGTCTGTAGCCTAGCCATGCCCAGACGGTCAATACCGCGGTTCGATCGCGTCCGCGTTATTACTTTGTGCCAGGAAGGGCTCTCAACGAGGGAAGTGTCTAGGCGTCACGGAGTGAACCAAAGTGATGTTTTTCGGTCATGGAGGAGACACAGAGAGACAGAAACTGTCCATGACATGCCTCGCTCAGGCCGCTCAATGGCACAGAACTGCACTTCCGACGTCCGTAGCGAAATCAATCTTTGCGACCACGACATCATGCAGCGCGGTACAGGTGGGCCCAATAGCATACTAACTGTGAAAGGTCTCTGTTGGATTCCTTTCATGTTAATTTCTTAAATCTGTTGTCATTTACGGCATAAATTCCTCTTCTAAATTTACTGTGGTGTTTTTGACTATCTGGGAGGAGACTGAGCAGTGAAACGTGTTACTTTTACACATGAACAAGAACGATCTGTCACACTACTACATTTGGAAACGCAGTTTATATGTAATTCATGTCGCACAGTCTCATATGGAACCTACATCCGCTTTCTTTTATATAGTGTATATGATAAGATACTGTCATCCCCCTTCCCTTCTGTGTGAGAGGATGAATGAGCAAATGTATTTCTAGTTGCATGCTTGATGGTAGCAGACAAGCCTGTCTGCTAGAGAACAGTAGGACCAACGTTGGAACAGGTAGCTACGCTTTCTAAAAGCAGAGAGGTTTCTATTCTTGGTATGGTCCTGTCTGTCCCTTGTCATGTTGGTATAGGAAGCTGCCTCTCTGGTCACTTCCGTTTGTATCTGTTAAGCACACTCGGTAGGGGCCCAGGTCAGTCTGCCCGCAGCGAGCGTCTGAAGTGGTAAGATGTCCGGCTAAGCACGTGTCTGCTATGTCCGTAGGACAATGGATTTCTTAAATTCAGACTAACTGAAAATTTAATCACCTTTATTTAAGGTTTAGCTCTAAAATATCTAATGTTAACTTAAATTGCAACGCAGTGTAATTCGAGTGTGAAGTTCAGAATACCTTCCGGTAACTGCTTTGTCACTACTTTGTGAGTAAAGTGGAACCGCGTGTTGATCAGTAACTCTAACTAAGATCATCAATCTTGTGTGTGAGATTATAACGTCGCGTCTTGACAATATTCTTCAATATAGCAACTTTTCTTTATGTTCAACCCATGTGGGGTGTACTTTGTGAGACCAGTACCACGTTCTTATACAGTTGTCTGACCCATCAGGTTAACAGTAAGACGATAGTAACCAGTTCGAGGTTTTTCTTTTGTAAATTGCGTTTCGATGTAATTTATTTTAATTATCAAAATTGTTGGGAGTTACACTCTTTGTTTAAACCAAGTTGATCACGTGAAGCATGTGGTGTGAGCATCAAAGCAGCCCTCAGCTATTCTTTTCGGGAAGATTTCACAGAGAGTTAGTACGAATTTAGTACACCAGTGTGTGGTAATTTCATGACGGACAGGATTGGGCTACGAACGTAACTTCTTTGGGTGAAAATTGAATCGGTTGGTTGTGGTTAATTTCCTCTTGCATATGTTTCAACGTTCCTCGTGTGTTATTTTATGAATGCAGTGTTGTATGTAGTCTCCCAATCTTGGCTCCCTATTTGATGTGTTCCGTAAGATTACAAACTCACATTTTCACAATCCTAAATAAGGCACCAGTTTAGTTATGAATCGAGTTTGATATGCTGAAATTTTAACGGAACAATGATCAATGTTAAAATAAATGTCCAAATATAAACTGATTTATTTCTTTGTATTTAAATTGTCATGTATATATCACCGGTTATCGTAAGATGAGTACTAAAAGATTACAATTAATGTTAGTCTGGTTGGGAATTTGCTAATCTAGACTGGATACCTGGTGAAACAGTTGCGCAGTAATGCAAGGTTAACTTCCTCAGATAGCTCGCAGCTTTTAACCCACTTTTATGGTCTTGAATATCAGCGCCGCTTTCAGATTGAATTAATGCAACAACATTACACATGGCGACCCTGTTCTGTGATTCCGCTAGACTCTGGAATCTGTGGAACGTTAGATTGCGAGCGTTGTATAATCTTAATTTTTTTCCCTGCAGCGCTCAAACAACTTCTGCGTTGTTTCTGAGCAAACTTTCAAAAGATTCACGGCGTTGTTGAGTGGCGTTGTGTTGTTTGTCTTGTTTTGTTTTCTATACTTGTGTGTTTTATATGTATGTGTTTTTTTTTCTCGCTTGAAAATTGCACTGACTTCGATCAAAGATATAAATTTGTTTTGCGTGTGAAAAAGTGCGTACTAGATTGGGTACCTTTCGTGTGACTGTCGTAATTTTTGGAGGATCCATTTATTCTGATTAGTGTGTTGCGTACTGGGTATAAATTGAACTAATGCCGACACGTAACCAAGCTAAAAGTAGGCGGTCCAACAACTTAAGTAACATGGACCAAGGGGATAATTTGATTTCGAATATTAACACGTCGGACGGATCCGAAAATACAATGGGGAATACTTCAGAGGAAATGCAAAACAGGACGAACGGGCTCACAGCGGAGCCTGAAATTAATTTGCCTCCAATTAACCAAATTGATTTGGCAGAACTCATAAAAGCCTTATTGCATCAAAATAAACAAAACGCAGAGAAATCAGAAAAATCGTTCCGAGAGCAAAAAGAATCATCCGAAAAATCGATCCGCGAACTAGGCGAACAAATGACGCAGAAATCTGAAAAATCGATCTGCGAGCTAGGCGAACAAATAGACGAAAAACTAATCCAGCAGATAAATAAAGTCGACAAGTCGATGCAGAGAGTGTCCGATGATATCTCACAAAGAATAAACAATCTGGCAAGTGAAATAAAAAGTGATATTATGAACGAATTAGGCAGTACATTTGAACAAATCGATGATCGTCTGCAAGCCTTAGAACAGGACAAGCGGAGTCGCGATGCGGAATCGAAAGAGAGTGAGGAACAGCTACTTGGGAATTTCCAAGTGCTGAGAGAAGAATGCCAAAGGGAACACCAGCAGGTACTTTCCAGGGTCCAGGAGGCGGAAAGGCATTGTCCCGCGTCCGTTAGCAACACAGCAGCGGACAACAGTCAAGCGATTCACGCACTCGAACAGCAAGTAGAACAATTGAAGCAGACTGGGGCGGAGGACAACAGGCAAATACATGATAAGATTGCGGCATTAGCGGACATTGCAGGCACGATAAAGGTGACGGAGAGCGATAACACTACTACACCGGTAGCGGTCGTAGAGGCCGAAGAAGTGCGTTCGCTTCTTAGATTTCAGAAGGGACAGTTCGAAGTGAGCAGGCGGCACAAAGCTGTAACAGGCGAATTACAAGAACGCGTGGCGCATCTGGAAAGCCACATGGGGTGTGATTCCGAACTCGCCAACAGCACTAAAAATAGCTGTACAAACAGTGCAGAGAGGGACTCCAGCCACAAGGGAGATTTTGACGACAGGGAAGAATGTATTTTGAGGGGCAGACATGAGAAAAATAGAAACATTCAAGGGCCTCGCCGGGAGGAAATGCGGGGATTTGATTTCAAACATTTCCTTACAGTGAAAAAGTTTGAGATATTTCGAAATTCGCAAAAAGGAATACATCCACGAGCATGGCTCGAGCAATTTGAGTTCTGTCTTCCCCCCGACTGGGCAAGTTCACATAAGATAGAATATATGTGTGGCTATTTGGAAGACGAACCGGCGATTCGCATGAGGTCGGCAGCGCGTCACTGCAACTCCACTCGGGAGTTTCGACAAGCCTTTCTGTCCGCCTATTGGTCGGAAGTGGCACAAGATAGGGTCATGCATGGCATAATTAGGCTCCCAAATTTGAACCAGTCTGGCTTCGGTAGCCCAGCACGCCTATTCGACCACATGCTGCAGGCAAATCAATTTCTATACGACCCATACGGGCCTGCGGAACTAATTACAATATGCATCACCAAATTACCGATGCACTTGCGCCACGTCATTCTTGCGGGACGATGCAAAGAGGACGTGGAAACGTTTAAGGCACTTCTCCAAGAGTTGGAATATAATACAGCAGAATGCCCGCCAATCAGGCACAAAGTTATTACGGGCCACAGCAGCGCGATCGCAGTCGTGGCCGTAGTACTAATCAATGGCGTGACTGGTCGTCGCGACGCGAACGGAACAATAATCGGGACCGGCCGTATAGAAACTGGGGTAACAGTCGCGAACACAGGTGGAACAACGGAAATGATCGAGTACGTGGACAGGATCGTGAACGCAACAGTTACGGCAACCAGAATCGATACTACGGTGAACACAGTGGGAATAGGACTGTAGGCGGAGCACCTCATGATGTTGAAATTCGGCCGGCTAACGCTAGACATAATCCAGCAAATGGAAATGAACAAAACCGGTAATGACAAACGATCAGCGCCGAAGGCGCCCAATCGGAACAAATGAGCGACATGGCAAATGAGTGCATACGGTATATAGAGAGGGAAGATATTAGAGAGGATTTGTTGCAAGAAACTACGAATGCTAAAATTACGGGAATAAATCCAGTCGTGACAGTTGCAGTAAACGAAATATGTTTTAAGTGTGTTATTGACACTGGAAGCCCTTTTCCCATAGTGAGCGAGGCAGCATTTCAAAAATGCGAAGGGACTGGGACTTGGCCCGTTTTTCAAGTGCGAGGAATAAAGGTGAAGAGCGCAATCTACGGTAAGAGCGTAGAAATCCGAAGGCAGACCCGGCTTAATTTTACCTGCCAGGGAAGAGAGTTTGAGTACAACTTCTTTGTGCTCCCAATGCTGAATGTGGCAATGATTTTAGGAAATGACTTCATGAATGCCCACCATGCAGTAATTGACATGGGTGGAGGAGTAATGACAGTTCAAGTTGGGGATCAGCCAATTAATTTAGTATTTGATGAATGCATGTTACGTGCCGAGTCAGAAATTAGTTGCCTAAAATTTCAAGCTCAAACCGAGTCGCAACCCAGACTGGAGCTACTCGTGAACTATGTAAGTGAGTCGTGCTCTACGTCTGGTGAGCAAGGGAAAGATGTTATTTTTGCTGATGCACTGAGAAAGAGCATCGCGGGTCTCAGAACCACGGACAGGGAAAAGGAGAAATTGTATTGCCTACTTAGGAATCATGAACGGGTATTTTCTGAGACTCCGGGGGCGATTAAGGGTTTTACTTACCAATTCAGAGTACGTGACCATCAGAAGTTTTCTATTAGACCATACCCTACTCACGTGGCGTATAAAGCCCAGGTGGAGAAGGAAATAAACAAGATGTTAGAACAAAGAATAACTGAGCGGGCAGTAAGCTCGTACAACTCACCCTTGCTTGTCGTACCAAAACGCGACAACTCGGTTCGTTTGGTACTAGACTCGAGACAGATAAACACAATTATTATGTCGGAAACGGACAGGCCTGAGAGCCTTGAGGAACTCTTACAACGTTTCCACGGGATAAAGGTACTATCATCTGTCGACCTCCGTTCGAGTTTTTGGCAAATCGTGCTACACCCATCTTGCAGATTATATACAGCGTTCCCGTGTTATGGAAATTGTTTCCAATTCCGGCGTCTCCCGTTCGGACTAAACGTCTCATCAGCTGCTTTTATAAGGGGATTAAATAGCATTTTGCCTGATGATTTGAAACAGTGAGTGACAATTTACGTGGATGACATATTAATTGCGGAAAAGTCGTGGGAGGATCATAATGACGTTCTGAACAGACTATTGGATGTTTTTGAGAAGGCAGGTGTAACAGTCAACATAGATAGTCACAGTTCGGACGAGAGAACATAAAATTCTTAGGCCATATTGTCCCAGCAAATGGAATACAACCTGAGCCGGAGAAAATTGCGGCGATAGCGGAGTGTGCAATGCCGACAAATAAAAAACAGTTGCGAGCATTCTTAGGCCTGTGTAATTTTTATAAGCGATTTATAAATTTTAGTGTACTTGGTACACCCCGTCTATGTGGACTAACAGGGAAGAACGCTTTGTGGGTCTGGGATCAAGAATTGAAAAAGGCATTGGTAGAGGCTCCCATCCTCGTGCATCCCGACCTGACACAAGAATTCTTTTTAATGACGGAGAGTTCCTTGTCAGGATTAGGTGCGGTACTGTTTCAAACGGAAGGAAATGATGATATTACAACTTGGAAAACAATCTCGTTTGGGAGCAGGGTGCTCTCCCGATGTGAAAAAAATTATTCCGTGACAGAACTCGAAGCACTCGCGATAGTTTGGGCATTCTCAAAATTGAGGTATTTCTTATTTGGGAGAACCACCAGGGTGTACACTGACCATCGTGCACTCCAATTTCTTATGAGCACAAAAATCACGCATGGGAGACTAGGACGCTGGGCACTATACCTACAGGAATATAATTTCACTGTAGAATACATTCCGGGACAGAAAAATGTAATTGCGCGTTCCTATAGGTTTGGTTCACACAGAAGAAGGGGAACTCGGTGAAAATAATTTTAGCATCCTATACTTACAGAATGTAGCGTTCGAGAACTTTGTTACCACCTCTTTAGGGAGTATAGCGGACGAACAGGATAAGGACGCAGTATTGAAAGATATAAAGAAGAAGTGGGAGGACAAGGAGAATGTAGGAATACGTCAGTACTACTTAGTGCGCAATAGAATACTATTCAAGAAACGAGCCCCGGACGACTCCAGATGGGTGTTGGTGATTCCGGAGGAACACGTAAACAAAATTATATGGTACATACATTTGAGTTTTGGTCACTTCGGAGCACAGAAATGTTGTGAAAAACTGAAGGAGACATGCTATTTTAATAACATGGTACGGTGTATTCGTTGTGTACTTAGAGTGTGCGGACCTTGTCAGCGAGCAAAGGCGGCCACAGTGACGTATGCTGCATCATTGCACCCGATAATACCAAGCAAACTTTGTGACCTCGCGGCCGTGGATCTATTTGGGCCACTAATGCGATCTAAAGCAGGTTTTGCATATGTTTTCGTAGCGGTGGAGCTAACCTCCAAGTTTGTGTGTCTGACTCCGTTGATGCGAGCCACAGGAAGGGCAGTGGCAACTGCATTTGCAAAGCAGTTTCTGCATGAAGTTGGGCGTGTGTAAAGGGTTATCTCGGATAATGGAGCACAATTTAGATCGCAATACTGGCAGCGGATGCTTCGAAAGAGAAGAATTAAACCTATATATATATATATCTATTTTACCCCAGCTCGAACCCCACTGAGCGTATTATGCGTAAATTAGGAAAATTATGTAGGTTATACTGCAGTCGTGATCACCGATCGTGGGACATACACCTAAAAGGATTTCAGAACATAATTAATGAGTTGCCTAATACATCAACAAAGCTTCCGCCAATCACTGTGCTAAAAAACAAGGAGCCCCCGAGCAAAATCAAAGAGGTGGTGCCTTGGCTACTAGAGCCGAGACTACGCCGGAACGCAGTTGTTGACTTAGCTTTACGCAACATCAAGCGTGCAGCAGAAGCCAGAGTCAAGGCGTATAAGAAAAACGTGAGAAAAACAGTGTTTCATGTAGGACAAAAAGTTCTTATCAGATCACACAAGCTGCCTAACAAACGGTCAGTTGTCTGCAAGAAATTTTTTAATCTCTTTAACGGCCCATATCGGATAAGGGACATTCCCCATGAAAACGCCATAGAAGTTGAAACTCTTCGATCGAAAAATCAAAAGGGATACACCATGTGTCAAACGTAAAACCAAACATTGAGTAGAAAGGACAGTGAGGAGTAGAGAGGACGATGAAGAGAAACAATTGATTAGTTTACATTTGTGATAAATGCATTTTGAATAACATGTTGGTAAAAATAATGATAAAGACGTTTCTATGATTGAAGTGATGTTTATGGTTTTTTTGTGTAAATTGAAAAGAGTCGCTCCTGAGGGAAGCAAGATCTGTGTTGAATTAATGCAAAACTCAGGAAATATCCGATCTGTGGGTATTATGGGTCTGGCAAAACCAGGTCCCAGCTGTTAGTAGCCTTGTTTCCGGTTTTCTGCTTTCAGTGCTACTATCTATCTATTACTATTCTATATCTGTCAGTATAAATGAGGATCTCTTACTATGGTATGCGTGCTGTATGAATATTTTAAGATAGGAGAACTCTGAGAAAGGAATGAGTAAGTTTGAAATCTTGAAAACAGGATGCGATAATACGATTGTTTAACCAATGGCTTCCCAATATGTGCTAATATGTTAATATTGATGATATATCGTTTTGTTCTTTATAGCTGAGTACGTAAAGTGCTGTCTGTGGATTTCGTTAAGAGATTGATTCCCTTCAAGGTGAAAGAAGAGTTGTGGTTTGTGTAATTTACGTGGCCCTGAAATAGTATTATGGCAGTCAAATGACGAGCAGTTTTCCAACAAATGGAGAATGGAACGGAAATATGGATCTTTTTTGTAGTCTTGACTGATGTTGAACAAGAGCCTGAAAAATTATTCTGCTTTAATACTTGTCCCAGAAAAGTGACGTTTATGTGTTTTGCTGATGCTGTGAGCATTGCAGGTTACTGTTTTCGCTGGTGCGGGATGCACTGCAGCCTATATGAGTTGAATTGAAGAAATGTCCCTCTTGAAGGTAGAGGAAGACTAAATAATGTTGATTATGGGACCGAAAGCTTGGTTTAATGTGATAAGGATGAAGCAAAACATTTGCCATTTAAATTACAGGAGGATTCGGATCTTTTGTGTCTGTTGTAAGTTAAATATGTTAAGATGAAACTGTTTTACAGAATAGAGGAGACCACAATTTTGCCATTCATGAGAAATGAATCCAGAATAACCACCACAGGCGAAATAACTGATTTGGAAGCGAAAGGTAACTTAAAGAAGGAACGAAATTGGAGCAAAATGGGTAAGAAAATGTAATATAACCTGTTGGATGAAAATATTTTTACCCTTCTCAGAGTCATCTGCGTGATTAATTCTTGTGATAATTTTAGATGAAATTCTCTTACTGTTTTATGTCTAAACATATGCGTATGATAAATGTATAATTGCGAGTCTCTTATCAGGTGTGTCAACTGGTATAAATGTTTTGGCGTGTAAATAACCATTGTTCTTCTTACTGTGTATGTTTAAGGAAAGTTTCTCCATATTTATCATGTGACAAGACTAATGTCGCGAGCGTCATGAAGAGGACGAATTAGAACAATGTTGTAGTGGTATGAACACTGTGTTGAAGTAGCATTGAAGTAGCTTGTTGGATTAACTAGTAGTGGATTGAAGTAAAATTTTGAGTAATTCATGTTTATGGGTAGTTAGTCTGTAGAATAGACAACAGGTGTGCATGTGTGTGTGTACATAACATGTGAACCCTATGCTGTCCTGACCTATATTTGCACAAGGCATAATCCTATTCATTTTAGTGAATTAATAAGTAGCATTTGATTTATTAAAACGCAAGTGAACCACATTAGCGATGTGGATTTAGATATTATATTGTCAGTTCATTTAAATTTTATTTTTATACTGGCAAGTCATTTCACTTTTATTTTTTACATTGTCAAGTCATTTAACTTTTATTTTTATATTGTCGATTCATCTAACTTTTTTATTTAAAAAAAATTAAGTCTCACTTTTATTCTTAAAAATTGTGAAAGACAATACTAAGTGGTATTATGTATGACATTTTGTAACCACATAACTATGATGAACAATTTCTGTGAATGCAGTTGAGAACGTGAAAGCGAACCGGCTAAACTCTTATGAGACAGTGGGAGCAGCGAGGAGGAGGACTAGTTGCAAACAAGCGGGTTTCCCAGCAGGACGCACTGTCCACCGGACCACTTCGGGAGCGCGGTCGACAACAAAAGAACGGTACGGGACAAACACTTTCCCTTGCACCCGGAGCTAATGACTGGCCACACCAGTGGGGCCCTTCGTGGAGACGATGACCTGAGATGGCCGAGCGGTCCACCACGCGGAAATCCATCTGCTGGCAACACACCACACGCACGCGACAGTGACGAGACGGGCGCGGTGAAACGACAGAAGATAGGGGATAAAGGGGCGTGGAGCCCTTTGGCAGGTACTGTCCAGAGAAACTTGCAGGCGTCAACGACGACCATCAACATTTCTTGGCGGAAGCCCATTGTCAAGAGACAGTAAATCATGGTTCGGTGTTCTCTGGTTGCTGAGGGTGGCACAAAGAAGAGCCACTAGGTGTCATCCTTGGCCAGGAATATCAAACCGGCGAGCCAATTGAGGATAACTCAAGAATGTAACAACACTATGGGCGTGGAGCCTTTTGACACATACTGTCCAGAGACACTGGCAGACTTCAACGACGCCTGTCAACATTTCCTGGCGGATGCCCACTGTCAAGCGACAGTAAATCATAGTTCGATGTTCTCTGGTAGCTAAGGGTGGCACAAAGAAGAGCCATTAAGTGTCATCCTTGCCCAGGAATATCAACCTGGCGTGTCAAACGAGGATACCGCACGAATTTGACAACACAAACATGCAACCAAATCGATATGTACATGACACGGGCCACCAAGAGAAACTTCATGAGAGGGCAGAGACGGCGGGATTGCATGCAACAGATGGACAAAAATCCCTACTGACAGCTGCGGCGACAACCCCCCCCCCCCCCCCTATCTCATATTGTGCCTCGGAACAGTGGAACTACTGAGTGTGCCAGTGAACAGTGGCTATACAGTTATTATAGTTGAATTCTTTTATCTTGGCGGCTCGCGCATGCCCGCCCAGACACGGGAGATTGCTGCTTTGCCAGTTGCACACGACGCACGTGCCAATAGAAGCAGCACCATAGTATAGCATAGTTCGCAAGCTTACGTTTAGGGGGGAGTGCGCAGTTCATGAAGTAAAGCCACCACGGCTGCATTAACCCTTTCGCTGCTACAAAGACGTGTTCCCTGCATTCCGCGCTGTGCGCGATTTTGTCACTGCACTGCTCGCCTGTGCAGACACATTGTGTTCCGACTGCTTTGACACTCTTATCATTCGATTCCAACTTAAATTAAATGAGATATTGTTATACAGTAAATTTTATATGCAATTTAGGTATCTTGTTCACATTTCATTCTCAACATTATGGCAACTAAAATCGACCATACGGGAAGTATACGCTATGGACTTCTACCTCTGCAAACTCTTCAAAATTTCGTGCAATGGTTTACTACATTTAATGCTACATAATAACTGCGTTGAACATCGAAACAAAATTAAGTCATTTATGGGGGGAAGGTATCAGTCAAGAAGATGTGTAAAAATCTAATTTTTGGGCCAAACAGTTTTTGTGAAATCAAATGGTAAGCGTGTCAAAGCAGTGGGAACACCACGTGTCTGCACAGGCGAGCAGTGCAGTGATGACAGAATTGCCCACAGCGCAGAATGCAGGGAGCACGTGTCTGCAGCAGCGAAAGGGTTAATGAAGAGACAAAGCACTAGAAATGTCAAAAAATTGCATTCAAACGAATATAATTCGTGAAGTAAGGCACTTCGATATTGTTTTTAAATAATGAAAATATTAAGCAACGCTCAAGGTTTGAACTCATAACCTTTCACATAGAAGCCAAACACCTTAACCGTTATGCTATCGCGGCTCGTCCACCTACAGCTTGCCATGAGGACTCTAACACGTCACGCAAAATACTGACAAACACTGTTGGTATAACTATGAATTACTCACGCTTCATCGAAGTATAATAGGAAATAAACAATTACCGCTGTTCTTTATTGCGAAAAAGCAGTATAAAAGAAAGTCTGCTATCAAGACATTGCTTTTGTTCTATTACTTTATTTATGACTGAACGTTTCTAAAACAGAAGACACTCGTCCATGCTCTGCACTGCAGTCGAGATCTGGCAACGTCGTTCTCTGTTCATTGGCTAACTGTGTTTTGTAACGTCAGATGCGCAGAACGAACCTAAACTCGGCCGCCAACATAAATCACGCTCACTTTAGTGTGTTCTTTCAGAGAAACTTTTATCATGTATTTTGCAGGGGTTCGATTTATTGGTGTTTTGTTTATTAGACTGAATCTTGTATTTTGCAGGTGTTTTATTTACTGGTATTTTTTTTAGACGTTGACTGCTCTACTTTCAGAGATCTTTTATTTCTCAATGTTTGTTTTTTTGTGATGTATTAGATTTGTGATATTTTGTTTCGTAAATTCATTCTTGTGGCATTGCTTCGTTTATCAGTCAGATAGCTATTCATTCTCATTGGACTGTGATCGATTAGCCTTTGCATGAGGCATATTTATAGTGAGGAACCCCTTAAGGGTAACAATCACATAATTAATTGTAGTTTCAGTATAATGACACAGTGATCATTGTTTGCTAACTAACTGAAATATAGTAGAGTGATTAAATTAGTGCCACAAAGTTATTTTAATTCTACAAATTATTAGTTTTATAAGATATAAAATTTTTTTGCGATAACCACTTTGTAAAACATGTTATTTCTCTTATCTTTTTTTTGCTTTTGCGGATTGTGCATTGTAATGTTCTACTTTATAATACTGATGTTATTTTCATGTTTTTTTTAATTGCTGTGGCACCTTTGCTATTTTCATAAATTTTACTTGTTAATAAAAAGTCATAAATTTTCCTGTGATCAGTTGCCTCTTGCAATGAGCAAATACTGGTGAACTCCATAAGGGTAACAACCAGAAATTGTTTTCATATTAATGACACAGGAACCATTGTTTTTAGTTGCTGACCGAATTAGGTCTACACTATCTCTTAAATAGGTCTCACAGATTGTTTTTTTTCTCTTTGAAATTGGTAGATTCTAAAGATATGTTGAAATTCTTGTGTTTTAGCAAGTAGCTGGTGACCTTTTGCGTTTTCTTTACATTTTTGGTTTATGTTGGGTGTGAGAAGCCTGCTTGGGAATGTCCTAGCATGCCTAGAAAATTCCCTGCACAGTCTATTCCCGGAGCATTGGTGTTGTGAAAGGTCTCTGTTGGATTCCTTTCATGTTAATTTCTTAAATCTGTTGCCGTTTACGGCATAAATTCGTCTTCTAAATTTACTGTGGTGTTTCAGACTATCTGGGAAAAGACTGAGCAGTGAAACGTGTTACTTTTACACATAAACAAGAACGATCTGTCACACTACTACACTTTAAAACACAGTTTATATGTAATTCATGTCACACAGTCTCATACAGAACCTACATCCGCTTTCATTTATATACTGTATGTGATAAGATACTGTCATCCCCCTTCCCTTCTGTGTGAGAGGATGAATGAGCAAATGTATTTCTAGTTGCATGCTTGATGGTAGCAGACAAGCCTGTCTCATAGAGAACAGTAGGACCAACGTTGGAACAGGTAGCTACGCTTTCTAAAAGCAGAGAGGTTTCTATTCTTAGTATGGTCCTGTCTGTCCCTTGTCATGTTGGTATAGGAAGCTGCCTCTCTGGTCACTTCCGTTTGTATCTGTTAAGCACACTCGGTAGGGGCCCGGGTCAGTCTGTCCGCGGCGAGCATCTGAAGTTGTAAGATGTCCGGCTAAGTGCATGTCTGCTAAGTTCATAGGACAATGGATTTCTTAAGTTCAGCCTAATTGAAAATTTAATCACCTTTATTTAAGGTTTAGCTCTAAAATATCTAATGTTATCTTAAATTGTAACGCAGTGTAATTCGAGTGTGAAGTTCAGAATACCTTCCAGTAGTTGCTTTGTCACTACTTTGTGAGTAAAGTGGAACCGCGTGTTGATCAGTAACTCTAACTAAGATCATCAATCTTGTGTGTGAGATTATAACGTCTCGTCTTGACAATATTCTTCAATATAGCAAATTTTCTTTATGTTCAACCCATGTGGGGTGTACTTTGTGAGACCAGTACCACGTGCTTATACAGTTGTTTGACCCATCAGGTTAACAGTAAGACGATAGTAACCAGTTCGAGGTTTTTCTTTTGTAAATTGCGTTTCGATGTAATTTATTTTAATTATCAAAATTGTTGTGGAGTTACACTCTTTGTGTAAACCAAGTTGATCACGTGAAGCATGTGGTGTAAGCATCAAAGTAGCCCTCAGCTATTCTTTTTGGAAAGATTTCACAGAGAGTTAGTATGAATTTAGTATACCAGTGTGTGGTAATTTAATGACGGACAGGATTGCGCTACGAACGTAACTTCTTTGGGTGAAAATTGAATCGGTTGGTTGTGGTTAATTTCCACTTGCATATGTTTCAACGTTCTTCGTGTGTTATTTTATGAATGCAGTGTTGTATGTAGTCTCCCAATCTTGGCTCCCTATTTGATGTGTTCCGTAAGATTACAAACTCACATTTTCACAATCCTAAATAAGGCACCAGTTTAGTTATGAATCAAGTTTGATATGCTGAAATTTTAACGGAACAATGATCAATATTAAAATAAATGTCCAAATATAAACTGATTTATTTCTTTTTATTTACATTGTCATGTATATATCACCGGTTATCGTAAGATGAGTACTAAAACATTATAATTAATGTTAATCTGGTTGGGAATCTGGTAAACTAGACTGGATACCTGGTGAAACAGTTGCGCAGTAATGCAAGGTTAACTTCCTCAGATAGCTCATAGCTTTTAACCCACTTTTATGGTCTTGAATATCAGCACCGCTTTCAGATTGAATTAATGCAACAACATTACAACTGAACCGCTGAGGATTGGCATAACATTCTCTTCACCGATGAGTGTCGCTTGCGCCTTCAATCAGACAATCGTCGGAGACGTGTTTGGAGGCAACCCGGTCAGGCTGAACGCCTTAGACACACTGTTCAGCGAGTGTAGCAAGGTGGAGGCTCCCTCCTGTTTTGGGGTGGCATTGTGTGGGTCCGACGTACGCCGGTGGTGGTCATGGAAGGCGCAGTAACGGCTGTAGGTTACGTGAATGCCATCCTGCGACCGATAGTGCAACCATATCGGCAGCATACAAGGCGAGGCATTCGTCTTCATGGACAACAATTCGCGCCCCCATCGTACACATCTTGTGAATGACTTCCTTCAGGATAACGACATCGATCGATTACAGTGGCCAGCATGTTCTCCAGACATGAACCCTATCGAACATGCCTGGGATAGATTGAAAAGGGCTGTTGATGGACGACGTGACCTAGCAAGCACTCTGAGGGATCTACGCCGAATCGCTGTTGAGGAGTGGGAGAAACTGGACCAACAGTGCCTTGATGAACTTGTGAACAGTATGCCACGACGAATACAGGCATGCATCAATGCAAGAAGACGTGCTACTGGGTATTAGCGGTACGGGTGTGTACAGCAATCTGTACCACCATCTCTGAAGGTCTCGCTGTATGGTGGTACAACATGCAGTGTGTGGTTTTCATTAGCAATAAAGAGGGCGGAAATGATGTTTATGTTGGCCTCTGTTCCAATTTTCTGTACAGGTTCCGGAACGCTCGGAACCGAGGTGATGCAAAACTTTTTTTATGTGTGTACTTGCAACAAGAAACCGATAAAAACTGTCTGGAGACGGAACAAGTCAATTATAGAAGCTGACAATTTTTTTCCGCAAGAATCAATCGTGTGAAACCCATCTTGATCTATTGCTACATGAGACCCATGGAGCAGTAGATAATTGAGTATACGTTGATGCCGTGTTTCTAGACTGGAAAAAATTTTCATACAGTTCCGCATCATCAGCCAGTTCAGAAAACAAGTACATATGGAATATCCGAATAGATATGTGATCTGACTGAAGGCATCCAAGCAAACAGAACTCAATACGGCGCCTTTGGTCACATATTCGAGCGGAGCGGAAAGAAGACTCGCTAGAAATTGCAGAATGGGCTTACATCCGAATTTTCAAACCCAAACAAAGAATGAAAAATGGACAAATTGAGTACAAATTGACCAGCGTGATGTCTGGTTCTGCAATACAAGAGTTAGTTTCTTGAATGTAATCAAGGGAATTAACAAAAGAATGGACAGATGACATTATAAGGTGAGCCGTTCGTTTCATCGCGAGTTCCCTGAAATACGTTCTGCCTGACGGAATGCCAAAACAACAAAATTTTGAGAAATCACGTTCCATGACGAGTAAAGAAACGTATTTGTTTCCATTCGGTAGAACTTGTCTGAACACAGTGCGAGCTTGTGCAGGATGACAATACCGAACCACCGTGTAGCCACATTTGAACATGATTTCTCCAAGGCAAGAAACATAAGGGTAAGGTACAGAAATTTCTGGATGAAAACTGACACGAACATTCTGTTCCAAAAGTTTCCACTCGCCGTATCAGGATACTGGCCTCATTCACTTCAGGATGAATTCCTTACAGACGCTACGTTGCGTTTTGTCTACATTACAATAATAATCGGACATTGTGTCAGTAATCATTACCAGAAAAATAAAAGAATTAAAATAAGAAGTGTTGGAGCTGCTTGCTCAAAAAAATTGGCATATCGCAGAAGGAAGAGCGGCTTTTAGATAAAAAACGAATTTGCAGACCCTATTAAATGCTGCCTTCTGGACTACTTCAGAGTTGGAATTTTCTTCCGGCACACAAGCCTTCAAAGTTTACGGCTAGTACACGAAAAAATGTTTAGATAAAGAATTAATATTAAACATATTTATTAGTGTTTTCGATCAATTCTTTCCAAATTTCTCCGAGACAGAGAAAAAACACAAACGTATCATGTATTGAAGCAACTGCTGACACGCTATTTTATCCATGTCGCATATTGTAGCCGGCCACTGTGGCCGAGCGGTTCTAGATGCTTCAGTTCTCAGTGATCTCGGATGTTAAGTCCCATAGTGCTTAGAGCCATTGAACCATTTGGATTTTGTGAACTGCGCGTCCGTTAACGATTGTTGGTGAAAAGCGCAACCAGCCACAAATTCTTTTAAAATGCTTAATTTCAATGCTATACCTGGTTTCGGACTACCATTCCCATTTTCAGAAGGCTAACGTTTCCAATTACATTGATGTTTTTGTTCACAGCTTGTCGTCTGCTCCTGCGCTGCACAAGAATATTCAAGTATTAAGGGTCATTTTATATCTTGTTTCATTAATAAAAACATTCTAAAGTGTCTGCCTTTATTAAGAACACTTACGCAAGTTTCAGTGGATGAGGATTTGTTTTTTTTTGTGATCCTGGTAGTTATCCAGGATATAGTATACGCAGTTGCATTGCAAACGGCAACATAATAAATAAATCACTCCGGCATTTTTCTGTTGTTAACATGTTGCATTTTACATATCCCACTCAACATTGCTTAGTTTACAACTTTTCTCAGTAGGTACTGAATGATATCTTTACATCTTTGCTTAATGTATACTCTTTGCATTATAAACAAAATCAGCGAGATTAAAGCACATATGTGATGCTCAAAATGACATTAAGAATGTTATGCAGTGTTCCACAGTGATTTATTTACTATATGTATGCTGTTTGCAGTGCAACTGCTTATATCTCGTCCTGCATAACCATAAGGAACGCAACAAACCAAATCAACATCCACTAAAACACACGCTGTACACAATTGTTTCACCTCATATCTAAATAAATGAAGGCATATTAGCATGTTTTCATTCACGAAACAAATATAAAATGGCTCTAAATATTCAGATACTCTTGTGCAGTGTAGGAGTAGACGACATGGTGCCAAACAAAACTTCAATGTAATTGGATGTGTTAGGCATCTGAAGATGGGCATCGTACTCTGAAACTGGTTATGGTATTGAAATAAAACATTTTGAAAGTAGTTGTATCTGGTTTGCGGCATTCAGCACAAAACTGTTGACATATTTACTTAATAAATGAATCAGATACATGAGCGTTTCATTAAACAACAACAGGACAATGATACTGCAGTCCTGTTAGCACTCTTGAGTGTACTAGCAGCAATTACTCCATCTTCGTACCATTAGATAAACATTACACTGCAAGAATTCATTTCGTATGTTTTCTGTAAGATTTTTCTCCGTGTTAAGGTGTAAATAAAAATTCTCAAGCCGGTAATGGAAGGACAAATTGAAATTTAATTCCTCGTGATTGGCTCGTGACTCTAAGCTTCCCACACCATTTCAATTTCCTTGTGCAGAAGTCAAGACGTTAAGTAAACACTCGTAACGGTATGCAGTAGATCTGAAATGTCTGCCTCTTAAAGGAACAACGTTGCTAAAATACAGCAGTTTTCTCCTAAGCTCTTTTGCTTACAAAACTGCACTGCTGCCGGAAAGAAATTAGTTTCCAGTGCAAAGGTCAATGTAAGTTCAGAGTATTTTACTTGCTTCACCGCATTCAGATCTATTAAAGTGGAAACGATGAGACTGAAGCTTTGAAAATAGGTCCTGAAGATGAATATAGAAATTACGGAGGCTCTGGGAACTTACCAAGAATATTCTTAGCCTTGAAAATGACGGTCATAGGAACTACGGTATCAGTTCACGAACTTTGTGTCACATGTTTCTCAGATTTCTTACCTTTCCAACTCTCCCATTTATGCCCGCTCACCCACCGTCGTCGCAACTGCAATGATATCGCTTCGACTTTCCCCCCTTCGGCAGCGGAGCTGATCTCACAAGTTTGTGTATATATTGTCCCGGCTAGTTGAGAACCATTCCCTGCCGTGTGGGTCGGGCATAGAATATCTTTGAATCACGTTGTGATTCTAATTGTAGGAAATATCAATTGGAACTTGATGTCGTTTTTTATTTCCAGAGATATTTCATACACTTTCAACCACGACGAATCCAAAGACACTGATTTTATTTACTACTCGGAAGTAACGTAGCAATAGGGTTCCAGTCTATTTTTTCTAACTTTTGTTTCCCAAATAATTCGATTTAGTTACCTTCGTAGTCAAAATGCCTTGGTGAAATCCTATTATCTGTTTGCAACAGATTGACCAGCTTTTCTCAATAGCCCTTGAATGTTCACAGATATAATCGTCTATCCACTAGCTGATTTTTGTGGTTTAGAAAACACGGAGAAAGTCTCGTATATATTCTGTTTTATTGACACACTCAGTTCTTAAATTAATGTGAGGTGGCACTGGGGAATCAATGAAGGAGTTGATCCTAGTGTGTATCGCCAAAGGTATGATTTCCATGAAACTTTCTTTTGCTATTAATATCTGATAAATCATAAATATGTCTCTGGCTTTACAGTGTGTAAGCTGCTTAATTCTCGCAACACCATATTAATTATAGGTTCGAGTTCTTTCAATGTCTATTCAGCACAAATTTTGCCTTTTCACGTGCACTATATCTTACGTCTCGGCTATTAACAGAATCGCCCTGACAACGCTCGGCAAAGATATTAGTATGAGAAGGTCCAACAATTTTCCGTCGCAATATCTCAGAATAATCTGTTATTCACCACTCCAATGTTAATCCAGTTATCAGAATGATATTTAATTATGCTTATAATCCGTAGCTTCCGACTACCACGAAAGACCGCAAACATACACCACTGAAAACAAAGTCTCAAGAGAGCTAACAATGATGCACATTGGCTTATATATTATATTCAAAACACAACGCACGTCAGTTGTGTCGTCTTTGGATTCCCTTTGTACTACTTTGTGTTACTTTATTTCGAATATCTACTCTTTGTAAAATTTTAACTATTTATTTCTTCGAAAGACTAGGCTACTACCGTTTTTTGGCTCTCGGATCATTTCGTATTACAGAATTTAATCTAATATTCGTTTCTGAATACGCACTCTATAAAGAGCGGTTACACATTCCAGCACATATATTACATCGTGGGATTTGCGTTTAAGAATACTAACTCATTCGGAAAAAAACCGCAACATTCGTTCAATGAACGCTAGACGGAAAAACGATAAGCACTTGGATGACACTTTTTTAAGCATTGCACAAAAAATTGATGACTCTAGCGCAGATTACATTTTTAACAGGCTTTCAACAGAGCTGAAAAAATTGAGCGATAAAGTCCAAGTATCCGAATCCAAGCTGAAATAGTTCATTGTGGCACACTCTTTCTTATATGTACAGGAATTTTCTTGCAGTTTTTTCTCGTTTCATTAAGTCTTTGTTTACAAACTGGTAAATCAGCCTTTCATGAAATATGGTCTGTCTCATTCCATAATCATGTATCTTTGATTCGTACGATCTCACGGAACCTGATTAATAAATAAAGAATAAAGAGAACTTACTATCGGTAGATATGACGTGAGATTCTCGTCTGCCTTGAATTCTCGACCTGATATCCTAGCACATGAGCATCAAATGCGCTAAGCGCTTCCATCTGGGACGACGGAGGAAACCAATGTTATCCCAGTCCAGATGTCGAAGAACCGTGCAACGAAGCACGAAAGAAGGTTAGTGTAACGGTTTGGCCTCAACAGAACATTACTTCCAGCAACGATCTGCAAAGCAATCTCTTGTAGCCTTGGTTTGGTAATCAATCCATCGTGTAATTACTCCAGACCTTTGTAAGAAAACAAACACACCAGAAGGTTAAGTCGCAACGTACGAACTGAGACCACATAGCTGTATCTTACTTCTGCGTCTGCTCTCTTCGTGCTCTGCTGCAGAGCGGTAACGGGCCCTTAAACTTTTTACGACAATGATTTGGTGTCATCCCAATCGGCGGTTCGAGGAATTTAGGGAAGGATTGTTATTTCAATATGAGGATCAACCAAAACTCGAGAAAACAATGTAGGACGTGTGAGTGTGAATACTGCCTTCTTGTGATATGCAGTTCGCCGCTATGAAGGAGATTGAGCCAGTGACTGAGCGTAACAACCTCTAATCGTCGCAGACTTAAGCTGTCCCCTCAAGAACGTGGAAAAGCACGCGGAAGACGTATTGCTGACGCCTAGTGTGGAATTTCGCGTTCCACTACACCGCGGAGCGTGAAATATGGAATCTGCCATGTCATATTTTTGTTTCGTGCAAAGAAACGTGGCCAATGATATGCGACGTCGTTGTACATCACTAGCATAACATAGGAGTGTTTTGTGTTCGGAAGGACGACTGTTCAAATCCGCGTCCGGCCATCCTGATGTAGGTTTTCTGTTCGTTCCCTAAGTCACTGCAGGCAAATGGCGCGATGATTCCTTTTGAAAGGGCACGGCCGACTTCCTTCCCCATCCTTTCCTAATCCGACGGAACCGACGACCTCGCCCAAATCAACCAACTAGTCAACCATCGTTTTAGTTGGTTTTTGTCCTCATACACCACGTGGTATGAATACAAGCTGTTTCAAAGCATTAAGAAATTGAGCACCTCTCGAAAACGCGTCGTTATAGCTACGATTTGTTATAACATATTGCCAGGAAACTACACGTCAGTAGTAAAAGCTTCCTGTAGTTGATGTTTATTGTGTTATGATTTGCGTGCTACGAATATATTCCGTTTCAGTGCTACGACACAGTGATGATATATCGAAACCGCATCTTTTTGGTACAATTGCCGTATTAAATATCAAATAATTACAATTGTAGATAAGTCTTTACGCACTGCATGTCGTATACGATGGTCCGGTTGCTAGGTTAGTAGCGTCATGAGCTCATGAATTGTACAGTGGTACACCTCCTTTCATATTTCTCACCTTTTGTTTTCTAAAAGATTCTACGTCTTTCTTATTAATTTAATAGAAGAATTAGTTTAACTAACGCATTTGCTGCAATTCTTGTTGGAAAGGCCGACGACTGGACTGTTTCCCCAGTGGCCGGAAGTCTTAACGTGACTGCTGCTCTATGACTGAAAGTAAACACAAGTTATACACTGGAAGTTTTTGTTGTTATGAATCGTTCTGTAGAATACATGAGTTTATGGGCTGGCCCATGAATATTGCTGATACATATATTTTTCAACGATGGTGAACAGCTTCGAAAAAATCTCCTCATCCATTCGAATGAAATTATGAAACGATTCTCGATCTTGATATCTATGCGACGAAGTACGTTATTTTAGATATTTTAGAGTGTTCCTAGTCAACGCAACATCGAGAATATGGGTATTATGTATGAATCAACCGACATTAGGCATTATACCTTAACTATGTTACATTTCAAACAGAAAATGGATGAAAATTCAATTGCGTTAACGAGTAACCTCTACTAGTAGGCCCTATTAATCTCAGATCGTAGTGTAGTATTACGTAGTGTTCCTCTACCAGAAATTGGCTGTTCAAGCCATCGACGAGTCGACCCCCCACCCCGTGCCCGATTTTCTCCGTTCTTGATCACCAATCGATAACAGAGTTAACTGAGTCATTTTATGCGCGCCCATTTTTGGAAGGAAATTGTGTTGTTTGCGAGACAAAAGAGCCGACAACGGCAGCTGGAGTGCGCTGAGAACCCTAATCCCGTTGCCCAGCTCGCCCCATGTTTCGACGGCGCTGTCTGCCGTGGGGTCGGATGTCTCGTCAGCATCCACGTTAACGGTAGCTGCCTCGTCACCTGTGAGAACGGCTTATAATAGTTACAAGTCTTCAGCCGTTTGATGCGTGTACTGTTACATTATTCACAAACTGAATCTTCTGAAAAATGTCCAAATTTCACGTATTGCTTTCTGTTGTTAAGTTTATGCTTTCGACGTCATGAAGAATGAGATCGAACGTCATGTATGTAACGACAGAGAAACTGCAGATGAAAAACTTCGTGTGCCTGATGATGATTAGTAACAATCGAAACTGGTAGCATTAATAAAGGCTTTCCGCAGGATTTCCGGTGCTTATAGCTACTTTTCCTTTTGGTGTTACCATAATAGCCGCTGAAAATAACGTACGCCAAAATATTTACGGAGCCTCCACCGTGTCTCACTGGTGGTATCCTTTTGTGTACGATTTTGTTGTGTTGCACTAACTGTAGGTATATAACGCATACACAGTCAATGATCAGTACAGTACGTGTCTATCCCATGCACAATGATCAGGCGAAACTTTATGACCAGTGCTGACCGTTGAGACTGAATGCTACCTAGTGCGTTGCGGCCACGTAACGAAAATATTTAAGCGGAGCAGACACGGATCGAGGTCCACGAGAAAGACAGGCCGTGGTGCGTACGTCACCAAGGTAGGCCTGATCTCGTTCGCTCGCTCAGCTCAGCAGACAAAATGCTTTTCCAAACCTGTTAACTCGCAGCTGGATGTATACGTACTAACGGGAATTGCTTCTTATACTGGAATCTGCTATTATGAAGTCTTATTGACTAACAGTACTACAACAAAATTTAGTTTAAGATCAATACTCGATATAAATATTATAACGGCTTGTTTATAGCATTCAGTCCCTTCTGCATAATAGTCCTCATTTCATACAAGAACTACTGCCTTATGCAACTGATCGTTTTGGCTTGATTTTAATTTTATTGTATAGCTGTACAGGAGCAGCAAATTTTTAGTAGGCCTTTGGACTTCCGATCATTGTAGGACTAATGACAGCAAAACTCCATAATAGCGGATTCCACTAGAAGATACAATCCTCGTTTGTATGTGTACACCTAGTTACGAGTTACCAGGTGTAGAAACCCAGTTTCTCTGCCTCCCTTCGTGACGTACGCGCCGTAGCCTTTCTCGTAGGCCTTGCACGGATGGGAAGTCACTCTAGCAAAAATAATGGCTACAAATGGGAAATCCATTAAGCGATAGTTGGACGGCTCTTCACAGAACGTTGGGTACGGGAGTTTTTCTGCTCTGCAAAATAGGATACACGGTGGTCCGTGGCATCTCTGCCGAAAATGCACAATGTCGATCCACGCACAACGTTTCAGAACACACCGTTCCACGTACATTGGGGTGAACAGGAAGCTCCGCAGCAGGCCACCCCTACATATTTATATGCTGACCCAACGACATCGTCAAAAAAATGGTTCAAATGGCTCTGAGCACTATGGGACTTAACTTCTGAGGTCATCAGTCCCCTAGAACTTAGAACTACCTAAACCTAACTAACCTAAGGGCAGCACACACATCAATACCCTAGGCGGGATTCGAACCTGCGACCGGACGGTCGCGCTGTTCCAGACTGTAGCGCCTAGAACCGCTCAGCCCCTCCGGCCGGCCGACATCGTCAATTTCGATTGCAGTGGGCACGGGACCATCGGGATTAGACCGACAATCAAAAGAAATATGACGGCTCTCCGGGTAAATCACATTTTTGCTACGCTAGATGGCTGGTCGCCTCCATAAACGCCGTTATCGAGGTGAACGGTGGCTCGAACCCTGCAGTGTGCCGTGGACCGAGGCTGGTGGGAACAGACATTCCCCTGCGCTTGCATGGGAGCTGTGGTAGTAATCGAAGACATGGTGACAGTTGCGAACCACCTGCATCCCTTCATGCTTAATGTCTTCCCCGACGGCGACGTCATCTTTAAGCAGTGTAATTGACCGTGCTACTATGGTTTGAGGAGCATTATAGTGAACTCACGTTGATGTCTCAGCTATCAAATTCGCCTGATGAAAATCCTATGGAACCCATCTGGGTTGCTATCGGGCTCCACCACCGCTTACGCTAATCAGCGAATAAACATCTAATGCCACATACCTCCACAAACCTACCAGCAAACTCTCTGATCCCTGATTCACAGAATCAGTGATGTATTTCGTTCCAAAGAAGGACAAACAAGCTGTTAAGCAGGTGGTCAAAATGGTTAGTTCATCAGTGTATATGTGTGAAAATGAAAACAAAATGACAAATTTACTGTCTACAAACTAAAGGTATTAAATTTCTAAGATATACTGTATACAGTACGTATTGGCATATTCGTTTTGTAATTACAATAAAAAACATTATATAAACCTCGGATGTGTCAACTTGGGAAAATATTCCAAAGAAATTGTTAAAAGAGATATAGGTATCGAAATCCGCTCGTTGCTGGTGATCGCCAAATATAATTTTATATGTTTTATTTCCGCGTGATCAAGCAGTCCGAAGTTTCACTCATTATTTGCAATATGGAAGATAGTAGACCATCTAACTGCGCCTTTTATCATATGTGTACTGTAATCCATTGAATCGATATTATTGATTGGATGATCACTAAAGTTAGCCATATGCCGTTGACCGTTTTCCCATTCCATCTGCGATAACAAAATAGTGGTGAAAGATATATGTGAAAAAACATTTTCACTTTGTCTGATGTCGAATAAACTTCATACAATAATTTATGACTTTTTTGCTGGTAGACTCCTTTTTTTGCAGATCGTTCTAGTGGAACTTTCAGTTTTAACATGTTAAAAGTATACTTTCTAGATTCCACCAATACTACATTATCGATTTCGGTATTATACGGTCACATCATGCAGATTTCCGTTAATCAGAACAACTATAGGGACGTCTGAAGATGGGACTGTATATTACTAAAATCGATTGTGTAATACGAAAGTAGTAGTTGTTGTTGTAGTCTTCAGTACGAAGGCTGGTTTGGTGCAGCTCTCCACGGTAATAAATTCTCTGCAAGCCTTTTGATCTCTTCATGACTCTGGCAACCTACAACCTTTTGAATTTGCTTACTGCAGTAAAACCTTGGTCTGCCCTCCCTCCCCCCTCCCCCTGCCCCCCACACACACACACTTTTCCTTCCATTAGCAAACGCGATTCCTTGATGTCTCGTGATATCTCCTATCAACTGACCCCTTCTTTGATGCAAGTTTTACTATAAATTTCCTCTTCCTCCTATTCGATTTAGTTCCTCCTCATTATTTATTCGAGCTACCTACGCAGACACCTGGTTCTTGCAACCGTGCTGACTGCTATTCTTGTCCACAAGCGATGAAGGCTGATCTGGACATTCAGTTATTGGCCACTGGTGGCCTTTTCAGATGAATCACGCTTTATGTTCCATTGGGCAGAATGCCGCTGGTGTGTATGGCGTGAAACGTTTGAAGGCGAACACCAGGCATGCGTTATGGTATGACGAATGTACTCGTGGTATTCCGTGGGTGATCTCGCCATTCTGGAAGGCACAATTGAACAAAAAATGTATGCATCTTTCTTTGGGGACCAAGTCCATCCCTACATGCATTTTGTTTTTCTTCGGAATGATGGCATCTACTAGCAGAACAATGCTCGTGTCACACGGCTCGTAATGTACAGTCATGCTCAAAAGTATCCGAACGACCGGAATTGCATTTCGCCTGATTCGCATGGAACCCACATAACGCAGCTGTCTAGCAGGTCCTCTAATAGCTCCTGGGTACAGTCGTTTGGCTATTGAAAATGGCCGCAACAAGTCACCACAAGAAAACACTGCTGTGTATCGCAATAACTCAAGATGTAAAGTAATAACACGACACTACAAATATCAGGGAACACCTTATCACAGATAAGATTGCCCTTAAGGCTTGTAAGCTCACATTTATTACAATAAATGACATACCTGAAATGTTACCACTCTCATTATTACGACAGATAGGTAATGCACGTAGTAAGTTCGTCGTATTAATGATTTCCTCTTCAAAGTAACATACCGTACTTATTATTTAACACAAAATGAGATTAAAAATTTAAGTTATTCACGATCAGCTAGTTGAGGATATGTATGAACTTCAAATGACACGACGAACCTTCTCGTTCTGCATATGGATTCAAACCCAGGTCATGTAGACTAAGCAAAGATTTCGTGATTGGCGGAAACTAACAGTCATTCCTGATTAGCCATACAGAGAGTGATATACCACGATTTTAGACAGTATCAGTTAGCTAATACCAACTTTAAATTGCATAACGCAAGCATCTTTAACGGACGCAAATTCCTACTCAGCACCTATTGTCCCTGTTAACGAACTACGAGAGATGTTAAATATTGCTTCTTAACAATAACTTACTTGAATTGCCGTGAGCTAAAGCTTTGTGTTGGACAGGGATTCGAACACAGAACCTAATCGGATAGATATCGACGTACAATCAACTCTGACATTTCGAATTTTTTAGGCAGTAGCTAGATGTTTTAACTGAAATGATGACACGAAACATTAATTTTTTTCCTTCCCAGGACTCCAACCCGGCACCTATCGCTGTTATATTCTAGAGAAAACGAACGTTAAAAATGGGTTTGTTACACCAGCAGCGACATGTGAGCATGTTTGAACTAGAAATAATATGACAAAGAATTCAGTGCTGACTAGGAATAGAGCTCCACACATATCGTTGTTGACAACAAACAAAGAGACGTCAGCTACAGAATTTTTCTCCAGCTCGGACTAACATCTTGAACTTACAGTGATCTCGTAAATAGTTCTGTGTCTCACTGGAAGTCAAAAACGTCACATATCGTTAGTGCTGACAACGAATTAAAATAAATTAAAAATCAAAATTATTATCCACCAGCAGACAGGTGTTCTCATGCTAGAGCTTGATAATACATAATGAAATCTTTAGTGCCAGGCCAGGATTCGAACCCATTCACGCGCAATATGTGGAGATGTTGAGGAATCTGCAGTTTTGAACAAACAACAAATTGTAGCCGAGCTGTATCGTCACGAAGGGATCAAATTCCGCGTTAAGGACGGTCTGATTTGCATTCCCAGTTCAGAACCAATTTTATCGACATTCAGAAGCTCAGATAAAAGATGGAATAAGTGTCCTGTGAGCCTGTTTGTTTCGTCACCAGAAATAAATAACTAGTATAAGAAAGGTTACTGGTGATAGAGTTTCTATATGTCGCCACACCAGACTTCATTGTGGTTCAACCTATCTATGGTCTGGGTTCGATTCCAACTTCTGTTACTGATTTTAGATAGGGATAGATAGATTTCATTCTCTTCTGGCTACACCAAGTGAAGAAGATATAATGGCATTGTGGTCTGAAATTACCATTAAAAATGATATTCCTTCTCTACTAAGTAGACGTTAGGTTGAACCAGAATGAAGTCTGGAGTGGCGACATATAGAAACTCTATCACCAGTAACCTTTCTTATACTAGTTATTTATTTCTAGTGACGAAACAAACAGGCTCACAGGACACTTATTCCATCTTTTATCTGAGCTTCTGAATGTCGATAAAACTGGGTCTGGACTGGGAATGCAAATCAGACCGTCCTTAACGCGGAATTTGATCCCTTCGTGACGATACAGCACGGCTACAATTTGTTGTCTCCACATATTGCGCGTGAATGGGTTCGAATCCTGGCCTGGCACTAAAGATTTCATTATGTATTATCAAGCTCTAGCATGAGAACACCTGTCTGCTGGTGGATAATAATTTTGATTTTTAATGTATTTTCATTCGTTGTCAACACTAACGATATGTGACGTTTTGACTCCCAGTGAGACACAGAACTATTTACGAGATCACTGTAAGTTCAAGATGTTAGTCCGAGCTGGAGAAAAATTCTGTAGCTGACGACTCTTTGTGTGTAGTCAACAACGATATGTGTGGAGCTCTATTCATAGTCAGCACTGAACTCTTTGTCATATTATTTCTAGTTCAAACATGCTCACATGTCGTTGCGGGTGCAACAAACCCATATTTAACGTTCGTTTTCTCTAGAATATAACAGCGATAGGTGCCGGGTTGGAGTCCTTGGAAGGAAAAAAATTAATGTTTCGTGTCGTCATTTCAGTTAAAACATCTAGCTACTGCCGAAAAAATCCGAAATGTCAGAGCTGATTATGCGTCGATATCTATCCGATTAGGTTCTGAGTTCGAATCCCTGTCCAACACAAAGCTTTAGCTCACGGCAATTCAAGTAAGTTACTTGTTAAGAAGCAATATTTAACATCTCTCGTAGTTCGTTAACAGGGACAATAGGTGCTGGGTAGGAATTCGGGTCCGTTAAAAATGCTTGCGTTATGTAATTTAAAGTTGGTATTAGCTAACTGATACTGTCTAAAATCGAGGTATATCACTCTCTGTATGGCTAATCAGGAATGACTGTTAGTTTCCGTCAGTCACGAAATCTTTGCTTAGTCTACATGACCTGGGTTTGAATCCATATGCAGAACGAGACGGTTCGTCGTGTCATTTGAAGTTCATACATATCCTCAACTAGCTGATCGTGAATAACTTAAATTTTTAATCTCATTTTGTGTTAAATAATAAGTACGGTATGTCACTTTGAAGAGGAAATCATTAATACGACGAACTTACTACGTGCATTACCTATCTGTCGTAATAATGAGAGTGGTAACATTTCGGGTATGTCATTTATTGTAATAAATGTGAGCTTACAAGCCTTAAGGGCAATCTTATCTGTGGTAAGGTGTTCCCTGATATTTGTAGTGTCGTGTTATTACTTTACATCTTGAGTTATTGCGATACACAGCAGTGTTTTCTTGTGGTGACTTGTTGCGGCCATTTTCAATAGTCAAACGACTGTACCCAGGAGCTATTAGAGGACCTGCTAGACAGCTGCGTTATGTGGGTTCCATGCGAATCAGGCGAAATGCAATTCTAGTTGATCGGATACTTTTGAGCATGACTGTACGTGTGTGGTTCGAAGATCATCAGTATGAGTTTATTGTACTCCGCTGACCACCGAACACCCCGGTTTTAAACCCAATCGAGAGTCTTTGGGACTACCTCGGTTGAGCTGTTCGCAACATGTATTCTCCACATCCCTGTCGGTACCTCGCATAACTCTCCTCCTGAACATCTTGCTGAGGTACGCGCTGCAAAAAGTGGTTAGTCGGGCATTTGGTAGGTGGTCACATTAACGTGACAGGACAATGTATGAAATGCAGACTAAGTTAAAAGCTGCTAGTCCTTCCCGTTTACCTCTATGTGTTAACACTCTTCTGTAGATTCTCTAAGAAATATATTAGGAACTGGAGGTTTTCGCTGTATGGCAAACCGCAAACTGCATGCATGAGCCATGTGGGCGCCATTCCGCTCTGTCCCTACTGTACCACTGCTTAAGTATGGTAGAACGTCCTGTGCTTTCACTTCGTTGTTTATCTGGCTGGAGATTTTTTTCGCAGTCTATCACACCTACAGATATATGGCATGTGATTTGGTGGTCCAGATAATAGGCTGTAGAGGTTCAGTGTGCAGTGCACACGGTTTTAACTTGTCTCAATGATAAATATGTATGTCACCAAAAATTATTTCCAAAATCCAATTTAATGGAGATCTCTTATCATCAAACATTTTTAGCATTATGAAACACACATTACTTAAAGGCAGTCATAGCTGATTGACACATAACAGCACTTCGTACTATTCAAAGTCTCCACACTATAAAACGTACCAATGATCATCACTCCATCTGATACCTTCATCCACAAACGAAGAGCAGGCTGTTGAAGTGGGCTTGACTCAATACCACATCTGCATCTACATCTACACTCAGCTAGCCACCTTTAAGTGTGTGGCGGAGTATACTCTGTGTACCACTGTTACTTCCACCTTTTCTGTGCCACGCGCAAATGGTTCGCGAGAAGAACTATTGTTGGCAAGACGCAGTGTGTGGTGGAATCTCTGTAATTTTACTTTCGTGTCCTTATCGCGAGACTTACGAAGGAGGAAGCAACACACCGAATGTATGACGTCTCTCGTGCCATGTCTGCCACTAGTGCTGGCTAAGCATCTCCGTACCACTGATACTCTTACTTAATGAACCTCTTAACTAACTGTGCTGCTCTTCTTTGAATCTTCGCTCTTTCGTCTATCAATCTTATCTGGTACGGATCTCAAACTTATGAGCAATATTGATGTGTTGGTCTAAAGAGGGACCGGCCGAAGTGGCCGTGCGGTTAAAGGCGCTGCAGTCTGGAACCGCAAGACCGCTACGTTCGCAGGTTCGAATCCTGCCTCGGGCATGGATGTTTGTGATGTCCTTAGGTTAGTTAGGTTTAACTAGTTCTAAATTCTAGGGGACTAATGACCTCAGCAGTTGCGTCCCATAGTGCTCGGAGCCATTTTCTAAAGAGGGTTTTGAAAGCTACCTCCTTTGTGTGTATGTGTGGACTACATTTCCTGGGGATTCTACCAATGAATCACAGTCTGGCTTCTGCCTTACGTGAGCCAGCGCTTATTGCCGAAGGTACAATCAAATGAGCTATCAAGTGAAATTTGTGACTGAATTGAGGATGTTTTGGTAGAGGGACACAGCATGTTATCTTGGATAGTGACTCATCAATGTATTGTAATGGGGATGTCTAGGATGGCTTGGTATAGACGGAGATTCTTTACCGAAGATGAAAGAAGGTTCAGCGAAGGCAGCTTGTGAATACAAGAAACGATTTATTGCTGTTTGTTTACAATCGCTCACTGTTCGATGCTGCTAATGTTGATCCTTAGCGAGTGTGGCAAACACACAAACACACACACACGGCGTCTTCCGCTGGGTTCACCTCCCTGCGCCGATTTGGTCAGTGGTAACATAGACCGCTCGCCGTATTGCCGCTGTTTCAGAGGATGTGTCGAGTTTCCAGTCGTAGGAGGCTGGCCGCGGCATCTTCTGCCATCACTGAGAATACGATATGATGCATCTTGTCCTAGTGGAAAAGGAAAAGAGTCCCAGGTTGGAGATCGGAACATGGCTACCCGGCAGCGAAGACTCACAGAAACGACAGTGTGCAGAGTTGCCAAGCACCCAGGTGGTCATGCAGTTGCAAGAAGTTCAAGGCCTGGTGCCTGTGGTGGCAGCTGTGTCATTGGTACAGACTGGACATCATGGCGTAGTCCCACTGTGCGACTCAGGCTGCCTCTGGTGGTTCAGGTGCGACTCTCTTGGTCTGACTATGCAGAAGAAGCTGTACGTCAGGCTTAGGTGTCACGAAAGGAGGGAGTGTCCTAACCCCGGCTGTTGCTACACGGCAGTATGTTGAACCGCAGAAGTGGTCTCCGTTAGATGAGGACTCGTTTGCTCTGAATATAACTTTGGGCTGTCTTTGAGACCTGTTTGCTATATGTCGTTCCCCCTACGAAAATCTGGCCCTCTGTATTTCTGCTTGTGAACTGCTGTAACACAGCAGTAATGTATTTACAATTATTTACTCTTCGTGTCCCCTTACTTCACTTACAGTGTGATTTGTCCCTTTCCATTATTTACACTTCCTTTGTTCTTTGAGTTGCATTTGGAACATACGCTGAGTCTTTGGTTATGAGATTTTCTATCCCCTGTCAGTCTGTTCCTTGTTGCTCCTGATATTACTGTTATAAACCCGTACGCTTATGGCTGGTAACAGTAGAATTTGGGTAACTCTGTGCTCTTGGTGCTCGGTTCGTATTTGAGTTGGGGGGAACATGTATGGTTTAGCCTGGAGCAGTAGCCATTTGTACCAGTACAGCTAATCAAAAATGGTTGAAATGGCTCTATGCACTATGGGACTTAACATCTGAGGTCATCAGTCCCTTAGACTTATAACTACTTAATCCTAACTAACCTAAGAACATCACACACATCCATGCCTGACGCAGGATTCGAACCTGTGACCGTCGTAACAGCGCGTTTCCGGACTGAAGCGCCTAGAACCGCTCACCCACAGCGGCCGGCTATAGCTAATCGAGCATATGTTTTACTGTACCTACGTTACAGTATATCAAGCAAGATTTGTTGCGGTTCAGATGAGGCAGTGAGAGCCTTCAAAGTGAGCCTCCTTCACGGGGGTGGCAATTCTTCCAATACTGGTCGTTGCGCTGAATGACGAACCGGAGGTGGCGACCAGGTAAATTGTACATGTCGATTAATTCCTTTTACAAAAGATTCTGCTTGGGCTGAAATCAATGCTCCGCGAGTGGCACCATTTGTATGTCCACCGTTCGGATTTTACACACAAAAACAGTCGCCTCGTTCGGATTTTACGAGCTAAACCAGTCACCCTTAAATAACTCCGGACTGGAGCGAGACTGATGGTTCAAATTCGGTCCATCGGTGTATCGGACTTTGATCTGAGAAGAAGAAATCCCGCTTCGTATGGATTCTATGTTCGAAAAACTGGGAGGTTTTTGAAGCGCGGCACTTCTATACTTTAAACTTGTACTAATCGGTTGAATCTTTGCATAATGGTAGATAAATGGATATCGTCAAACGAAATTTTTTAATCGATAATCCTTATCCGTCGTCGAGAAACGATGGTCTAAAGTCGAGCTAAATGTAGCACTTATTCGTTCTTACACAAATTGAATGCGTGGAAACAGCCTGAAGTACATCAAATAAATAAAAAACGTTAAAAGAATTTTTATGGGGGGATAGATGTGTCATATTGCATGACGTGACAAATGCCGCGCTCGATGACGTGATGGCACGTGTCATGTTATACGACATGACATCATGTATCACATTATTTTGCTTGACATGATGCAATATGTTACATGACAGGGTGCCAGTACTAAAAAACGCGAATAAGTCAAGATGTTTTGATTTAAACGACTTTGAAGCTGCCACATAATTCGAAAGCCTAGTTTCCTCCTTTTACATTCCTAACTCTGCCGAGGACAGATTCGCCTTTTTGTGCTGTGATAGAAGCATTTATCATTCTGCTTCCTGTTATGGCTAGAAATGTGCAGGTTAGAACTGTGCAGGTGAATTAGGTGGTGAATCCCATTGTTACGAGTCGGTTGCGATGTTCCATAAGATATCTTTTCTTGACGTCAAATCGATGCTACATTGATATGGGACCATTTTGCGTGGCTAACGCCTGATCTAAAGTGGCAAGGATGGGTTTAAAGTGTTATTCAAGCAGATCAAGTTTTCACTGGGTAGGATCTCATATGGTACGTCAGGTAGGAAAATAAATATGTGGGTGATAATTAGAGCATTGGTTCCAGTGATGGTGGTGGCCAGTCGGAAGGCTGGTGCTGATATGTCACATCGGATGCCGTTGGTCGATAGCCCATCCCCTGCAGCTCTATGCGATGTGTGCCTCTGTAACATCCTTGCTCATGACAGATTAAAAGCTGACCTCTGGTTTTGCCATGGAACACAATTAATACAATCCTATCCTTTGGTGGAATTTATCTTTTTCTGTATTTACCTCTTTAGGACATTCGGTGACACGTGTCTGGGAAAGGAATAGTGTGACATCACATGACCCAGGTAAGATGTGTACCCACTGTGTGGGGTAGATGGTGACTGTCTCAATTTGCGCTGCACCAGTTCCTACGTGTGGAGCACGGTATAGGATTGCCTGTGTAATACTACCCGTAATCTTACAATCATAAACTGACTTAAAGAAAAATAAGCTTAAAGCTAAATAACGACCATTATCACACACACAGACACACACACACACACACACACACACACACACACACACACACACACACACACACGCACACACATATACATATCCGCACTCAGTGACAATCTTCTTGCTATTACAATCCTGCACCGAATGAACAACTACTTCCACGCCAACCAAATGTGTAGTCTTCACAAAATAATTAACGTATCATACCACACAGCATCGATGTTCCTGCCAGCCTAAGCGCATAAAAATTTCATTCAAAAGGGTCCTTCAACCTAGAACATAAACAAAATGCTACATTTACGCTCGCATGACAGCCTCATTTACAACACCACGCCCTGTATGGTTTGGTACTTCTGAAAACATAAACATATCCGTAATACATACACGGATTTAACGTTAATAATTAGTAAGTTAACAAATAAAATTCACATACGCATTGTGTCCTCAGTTTATCTTGCAGTCGTCTTAGTGATCTTAAGGCGCATGGACCGGTTGGAATAACTGTAGGTGTTTCCTGTTTCCCGTACTTGGCCTAATTACTATTCTCTATTTTTCCAAGTAACCCCCCACCCCCCTTCCCCACCTTTGGAAAGTAATCTGTTTCTTTTACCGACAGATTAGTCAGTTGCTGAACAATTCAAAGAAGACTTGAGCCTAACTTCAAATACGTTCCCCAATCATACAATTGTACTTACTGGTGACTTCAGTCTGCCCTCGAAATGTTGGTGAAAATAAGTGTTCAAAGCCGATGGTACCCATAAAGCAACGTCAAAAACCGTACTAAATGCTCTGAAAATTATTTTGAGCGTTTAGTTCAGGAACCCACTCGAACTGCAAATGCTTGCAAAAGCATACTCGACCTCTTAGCAACAAATTATCCCGAGCAAATAAGGAGCATTATGACGGATACAAGGATTAGTGATCACAATGTCGTCGTAGCGAGAGTTAAGTCCAAACCCAACAAAATTAAACGCAAGATATATCTATTTTTTAAAAAAAGCAATCAACAATTCGCTGGACGCCTTCCTGAGAGACAGCCTCCATTCCCTCCAAATTAACTGAGCAAGCGCAAACCGGATGTGGCTTCGACTCAAAGAAATAGTATCGACAAATAAAGTAATGTGGTACACAAAAGAGGTTCACAACATTGTTACAGAAGCAACGAAAAAAGCACGCCAAATTTAAAAGAACGCAAAATACCCTAGATTGGTGAAATTTTACAAAAGCTCAAAATTTAGTGCAAACTTCTGTGCAAGATCTTTTAATAGTTTTCACAACGAAATTCTGTCTCGAAATCTGGCAGAAAACCCAAAGAGAGTCTGGTCGTATTGGAAGTACACCAGCAGCAAGACTTCATCAACACCATCACGGGCAACAGCGAGGGTAAAGTCGCCGACGACAGTGTCGCTAAAGCTGAGTTACTAAATATGGTTTTTCGGAATACCTTTACCAAACAAAACTACTTAAACATTCCTGAATTCGAAGCAAGAACCGCTGCCAACATGACAAACTTAGAAGCAGACATCCTCGTTGTAGCGAAGCACCTTAAATCACTTACTAAAGGCAAAGCCTCCGGTCTAGAATGTATACTACTCAGGTTTCCTGTGGAACATGCTGATACAACAGTTGTATACTTATCAAACATATACAACCGCTCGCATGTCGAAAGATCCGTACCTAAAGACTGGAAAAATTGCACAGATCACACCAGTACCCAAGAAATTAAATAGGAGTAATCCTCTGAATTATATTTCTGTAGGATTTTGGAACATATACTATGTTCGAACATTATGAATAACCTCGAACAAAACTGTTTATTAGCAAACAACCAACAGGGATTCAAAAAATATCGTTCTTGTGAAGCACAACTAGCTCATTATTCTCACGCAGTAATGAGTGATATTGACAGGATATCACAAACTGATTCCATGTTTCTAGATTTCCAAATGGCTTTTGATACCATCCCTCACAAGAGGCTTCTAATGAAATTGCGTGCCTATGGAGTGTCATCTCAGTTGTGTGACTGGATTCGTATCAGAAGAGTCACTGTTTGTAGTATCTGACAGAAAGTAATCGAATAAAACATTAGCGATGTCTGGCATTCGCCAATAAAGGTAATTGGCGCTCTGCTGTTGATAATCGATATAAATGATTTAGGAGACAATTGGTGCAGATATCTTAGATTGTTTGCAGACAATGCTGTCATTTACCGTTTAGTAAAGTCGTCAGAAAATAAAAACCAACTCCAAAATGATTTAGACAAGATGTCTATATGGTGCAAAAAAATGGCAAGTGACCCTAATTAATGAAAAGTGTGTGGTTATCCACACGAGTGCTAAAAGAAATCTGTTAAATTTCGGTTACACACTAAATTACCCAAATATTAAGGCTGTCAGTTCTTAAACTGAAACGATTACATAGAGAATGTTGTGGGTAAGGCAAACCAAAGGTTACACCTTATTAGCAGAAGACGTATAAGATGCAACAGGTCTACTAAAGTGATTTCCTGCACTATGCCTGTCCGTCTTCTGCTAGAGTACTGCTGTGTGACATGCGATCGTTAACACGTAGGAAATGACGGAGGACACTGAAAAAGTGCGAAAACAGAAGCTCGTTTTGTATCATCACGAAACAGGTGATAGTGTGTGACGGATATGATATGCGACTTTGAGTAGCAATTAGAAAATAACTCACATGGAAAGATTTAAGCGTTCGTTTTTCTCGTGAGTTGTAGGAGAGTGGAACGATAGAGGAAACTGAGTTATAATTGCAAAGTAGTCATGTAGATGTCTTTGTGGAAGTGCTGGTAATGAAAGCAACGCCTCTGGAGTTCCTTTAAATATGTGAATACAGCCTATGTGCGCTAGTGTGGTGCGCACTGGAAGTTTTAATTCAACAGTAAACAGTGATGTCATTTTTTTACTTGTAGGGTCCTTGGTAATGCATAACAGACGTTTTAATATTCACTTTTGGCACATAAGGGTTGGCTAGAATGGCCCATCGTCTGACATGCTTCTTCTGTAGTGTTGCTTTTTTTATTATGGGCCTTCAGCTTTTTATCTTGGCGCCAAATACTTTTTTACCTTTTTGAAAAATTTCGAACGGATGATACATCTTTTCCTGGAGGGTGATTACGTAGCTGAAAATGAGAATGTATCTTTTGACAGAAAACAATCTCGTATCTCATGTACATTTAATGTATACTCCACTATTATGCAAAGGAGCAATGCATCCCAGTCATTGTGGTGATTGTTTACATAGTGACTCAACATTTTTCCTATTACCCTTCGGACTCTCTCAGCTCATCCATTTGCCTCTGGGTGTAATGTACTACTCCTGAGCTTCTTAATTCGTAATAATCCACACAACTTTTTACTGAGTCTGACATAAAATTTGTTCTTGGTCCATCATCACCATCTCAGGTGCACTGGCCTTTAGTATCCATTGATTAACCAATGCTTGTGTTACTGTTTCTGGCTGCTGATCTGGTATGGCTATTACAGACACGAACCATGAAAAATGATCAACTATCATTAGTACATACCAATTCCCTGCTGGTGTTTAAGCAAACGGTCCAAGTATGTCCCTGTCAATCATATGAAGTGGTTTATCTGTCTCTGGTTATCTCTGAAATGTAATTTTTTATGCCTGAGTGCACGGAATACAATTTCTTAAGTAATCTTTGACATCTTGTTTCCATGTCTTCCACCAGTCATTTTGTGTGATTCAGCATTCTGTGGGTCAGCAACCATAACGTTCAGCTATAGCTGAATTCCCCTTCACTGTATCAGAATGTAGTCAAAAGCTTCCAGCTAATGTTAAATGTTTCAATAGTAACAATTTTTAAAGCTTTCAGACTTCTTTCTCTAAAGTTGTTGTTAGAAGCTCGTTTGTATCTACCAGTATCTACAGAGAATTTTTAGATGATCGCCAGAGGGCTCATAGTGTATCAGCACTCCACTCATACTCCATTCTCGAGTAGTGAATCCCATCGAAGATTATTTAACATGCTGAGAGCGGAGCCAATTTTACTGGGCTTTCCATTGAGGAGGCACTCCCAGGTGCCAGTGACAACTTGACTTGTGTTGAGTTTGAGTATAAACTGGCGTAGTATGGTAAAAACTCAACCTCCAAGGGATGAACAGCTATAGAAAGCCACAGTTGTGTAAGGAAGGACTAGTTTTTAAGATAACTATTTTCAAAAAGCTTTGTTGCTCATACTAGCAAAACGTCGCTACCAGGTATCATTGATTCATCGAGCGCGTATTTGTGTCACATAAACGTCGTCCTCTAATGTGTTGCCGTCATCCGAAAGTGAGAATTCGTCTGATGGTTCAATAAGTGATCAAAAGTATGTATCTTGATCCTCTAGGCAACCAGCCAAACATTGTGCATTTTACAAATGCTTATGGTGCCAAAGTGAATTCTAAGAAAGTGTAAAAGTGTAACAAGGTCCGAATGTTTTTATTAACTTTTCCACTCAGATGAAACAGTTGATCAATGAACAAAAAAATATTTATATTGCAGAAATGACAATGGTTATCAAACGTTGAAATCAATGGCTACCAACAAACAAGGGTGAAATTTAGTGGTTGTTTGGATTGATTTTGTGGCTGAGACGATTGAAACTTCCATCCACACATTTATATTGATTTCAAGATCCACTTTTTATTCAAACATTCTCTCGAAAAGGAATGAATAGGTGTCACTTCGGAATTCTGTTAAGAATGCTGCATTTCGCAGACAGCACAAAAGTTGATGGTTTTCAAATCGTATCTCAAAAATTCAATTCGTCATCGAGGAACCAAACAAAAACTTAAAAAAAAGTATTATGAACCTGCCAAAATACTATGTATCGACGAGACTCTAATCCAGTCCGAGGACGAATTATACTCTCGCAATATCTGATACAAAAGAGAAACAAATAGTTCATCAGAATGTTTCAATTCTGCTGCGATAACTGACACTACTATAGTTTTCGAATTTACACTGGCAAAGTACTTGATACAGAAAATACCACACTAACAAATTTTTTGATGAATTTTGTACTAAAGATGTATACAATAAATGCTGTACATTATGTACTGATAATTGATACACCAGTGTGGACAAGAAAACACAAAACAAAGAATAGCATTTTGTTGGTAGCCTTCGACTAAATCGCAAACGAATTGTGACGATCAAAACTGGACTGCAGGGTTGTGATTGCAAAAGAGAATAGTCAACCAGTTACAGTCCTGAAGTGAAAAGACATGAGAGACCTCTTTCGGTTCTTTCCGCTGAACATCTGAGTGAAATGGAAAACCTGACAACCAAAACAGGGTTTATCGGAAACTAAAAATTGTTCCTGAATATAATAGGAAAAAACTGCTATCACCTTTTATGGTCAGATGGGTGCATATAGGGGACCATTGAGAAAGACAAGAAAATTGTATGGAAAGATAGCATTCGATCATTATTTTTGAACAACGCTGTTGTGGTTACATTATATGTTTTCAAGATGTGACGGGAAGAATAATGTTAATCACAGTATTTCGGATACAGTTGGCAGGTGCACTGAGAAGGCCTTTACATGAGGGATCTCCAACCAGTGTCGATACAAGAAGAAGTAAATACCAGTAGGAAACAAAGGAAGGAAAGCGCATTAAGTGCCTAGCTATTGTTCTGAATGTAACAAGATAAAACAGAAAAATGTTTGGGCGCAATGCAGCTAGAAAATTGACCTTTTGTGTTGCGTGCAAATCTAAACCTCATCTTTCTATTAGATCTTTCAATAAACTTCATTAAAATTACAACATTAACACTGCTGTGACATGCCCATCCTATGCATTGCAGTCCAAAGGAAAAGTGCCCTATCGGCCCCAAGGACTGACTCCATCCAAACAAAGAGTCCACTGCCATGCTGAGGGCACAGACGGCACACATACGAAGAATCCACTGTCAGTGCCACGGGATTGATGGCGCGCTTAACGTGTCAACGCATCTGTAGCTCTCTCATCGACTGAGTGAACCTTTGACGAAACTTTTCTTTGAATCCTCTCTACCTCTTCCGCTAATACAACTGATCAATGCCATAATTATGAGGGACAAGACAATCGATTGAGTTTAGCAAGAGATCCGTTTGGCATCCGCTTTCCCGTAGCTAGATGGTCGTTCTATTTACGTCACTTGAGACACACACACACACACACACACACACACACACACACACACACAGTCTCTTAGTTCCGATAAGGGTTTTGAGATATTGTCCTTGCTTGTAAGGCAACTTTTTTTCACATGGTCAGTGACTGTGCAATGGGGCGATCACTCAACAGCCATTTATTTTGCATCTGGGATGTGAAACATCAATTAGTATGAATTTTTGTTTGTAAAATCCGAATCTACCATCGAAAATATTAAGCACATAAGATGTTTTACTTTGTAAGGGTTTTTATTGTTAATTACTTATTTTCAGTATTTCGCTGTTTACTGTTTTTTTCTTTAGATGTGTGTGTGTGTGTGTGTGTGTGTGTGTGTGTGTGTGTGTGTGTGTACGTGCGTGCAGGAGAGGTAGACGATCTACAAAAACGTTAGATGGCAGTTGTGATAAGGGTTCTAAACTTTGCTCACCTGATGCCAAGATAATCAAAGGCGTGAAAGAGGCTGAGTTTTAGTGCATGTTGAAACAGGCATGAAGCAATTCCCAGGATGCTTACCTCGGCCCAACTGTATTTGGCTTTGTTACCTCAGTGAGAAAAAAAGGGTTCAAATGTGTCTCAATTCCTAAGGGATCAAACTGCTGAGATCAACGGTTCCTAGACTTACGCACTACTTAAACTAACTTATGCTAAGCACAACACACACACCCATGCCCGATGGAGGATTCGAACCTCCAGCGGGAGGGGCACGAAATCCGTGACATGGCGCCTCAAACCACACGGAAT
The DNA here is from genome assembly GCF_023864345.2 of Schistocerca serialis cubense. NCBI lineage: Eukaryota > Metazoa > Arthropoda > Insecta > Orthoptera > Acrididae > Schistocerca > Schistocerca serialis. The sequence goes on from NC_064639.1 coordinate 465,153,010, forward strand.
GAGTTTTGTTTAAAACTTGAACATAGTAAAAGTGGCAGCTGGCAAACTCGTTGTCGTCTAAACTACCTCGATACGTTTTGCTATGTGTGTGAAAAATTCACCCTAAAATTTCAAAGAAAACAAATCACTGATTTCATTAAGAAGGCATAAAGATGTATTTTGATTGTTTTGTTGATGATAAAAGGTTTGCATCTCATATTGCCTGCATAACCTGAACCGCCACTTAAACTAAATGGTTGAAACGGAAACTATGAGACATCCCATTCGCTGCTCCAGTGGTGTGATGTGAGCCTAAAGACTATTTTACAGACTGTTAGTTCTGCCTCACAAATAATGCACGGCATCCAAGAAAAATTTGGGAAATAAAGTACTGTATCCAAATGTATCTTCAGTGTATTTGCCCATGCCCTGAGACGAATGGTTGGTTGTCTGTTCCCGTTTTTACCTTGTAAGCTACTATACCGGACCCAGAATTAGCTGCTTCGTCCTCTTTTGAATCAGTTGCGAAGGTCTCTTCGATCAACAGATGACAGCAACGTTTCTATTGCGACTAGTATGTTAGCTACAAGATTACGTGGTGCAGAAAGTCGTGTTAAATTTAATTTTTACGTTCCCACTTTGATTTGTCTATGGAAAATTTGGGATCCGTAAGCGATGAGCAGGAAGAACGCTTTCACCAAGACACCAGCACAATGGAACATCGTTTCAAGATCACTGGAACACTCTGATGATTGGCAGCTACTGCTAAAGTCTGCTTAGGGAGAATGTGTAACGGCAAACGAAAGAAGAAAATCGTCATCACATTTTCCGAATACCAAAGAATATTAAAGTTAAAATATGTTGTGCACTAATTTAGATTTCTATTGGAGTCGTGTTCATATGTACATATTATATAGTATTGAGTAGTTCTGAGTACGTATTTCTTGTGTGTTTTGATTCTGTCGATGTTGACCAGTATGGTTTTGATTCTACTCTAGGAAATGTGACGTGATAGAGAAAAAAATTATTTTACCAGTGAATTCAGAACCCCGATATTAGGTAAATCCACCAATTTAAAAACAAGATACAGGGAAAAAGTTTAAATTTGTTACTTAGTGTCATCAAACACTACCATGTGCTCCTTGAAGTAGTGAATGAAAAGTACAGAATAAATTTAAAAAAGCAAGTAATGGCTGTCTGAATATAACGTCGCCTAATTTTCTTGTCATTTTCTACGTTTTCACTCTTTGTACATTACTCCTAAAACGTTACAGACTCGGAGCCAGTTTCTTTGCATAGTAGAAAAAGAACCAAGGTGATGATGAATTTCTCATGAATTTCGCCAAGTGCTTGGAATACTGCCAAGTCCACTTTGCGTCTTTACGGAAACGTCCCGCCATTGTGTGCCATTGTGTCGAAAACCACCGCCTGGAGGCCGCCGACACAGCGATTTTCGGGCGCGTCCTTTTACGCGTTGCGTCCCGTTTGGGCGCCTAAATTGGCGCCGCGAGAAAAACAAGTTAATGGCGATAGGCGTGTGATGGCCGGCCGTATCGACTGGCCGTCGCCCGCGCTGTCCCTGCAGCAGGCGCCACAGCAGGACAAGCGCCGGCTGCGTGAGTCGGGCGAGCGTGTCGTGTCCGCAGTCCGGCCGCGGCCCCGCCTCAGTACACGGCGGTCAGTGCCGCCAGGTGTACCACCACACGCACACCTCTACACCTAGACGGCTTTGTTACTGCCGCACGAATCACAGATTGCTTAATTCAGTACCTTCTTTAAACGTTTCTCCTGGCGGGACACCCACAATTGTAATTCACCATCGATGATAAAATTCGGTACATGTATGAAGAAATATTTATTTCTAAAAAGGAAAGCATAAACCGGTTTCAGGACATGTATCCCATCTTCAGTTGTATATCTAAATGTGATTCCACAAAGGATACATAACCGAGATTAAAATAGGTTAAAATAACCTCATTTAAGCATCCTTTGTAGACTCACATTTTAATATGCGCCTGAAGATGAGATACATGTCCTGAAACTGCTTTTCTTTTTAGAAATAAATAATTTTTACAACTTTACCCGATTTTATCATGGCGTATAGTGTTGACTGCCGCGCATCCATTGGCGGACAAAGAAGCGTTTCACGCCTGACGCCGTGTGTTCACCAGTCCAACTCTGTTTGGTACTTATATCTTTATATGGGATGGTAAAAATGTTCGAAACGTTGAACAAGGTATTGTAATTGATTCCCTGTACGCCGGCGTCAGCTCATTCAGGAAATACAAATTAATGCAAAGTTCTTAACTGTACAGGGCGTCCCAGAAATGTTACGACAAACTACTACGATTTTTAGATTGTGTCTTGAGGAACAAACTGATGATAAGAACCCGTGTCCGGAAACGTCATCCAACGACGCTACACGGCGTCGAAATTACAGGTGCCAGGCCTGCCGCTATGCCACACCCCTTCGACAGCAAACGTGATTTGTATATTGATGGCGCATGACAGTTCTGGACACAGATTTCCACCTGCAACTTATTTCTCTCCTACATACCGAAAAACATCGGAGATTGTAGAGAGTTCCGGGAGAAAAATAAACTGCGGATGGAAATGGTGTTCGAAACCGTCATCCACAGAGGCAATAGAGCATCCTATTCATAGGAGACGGCAGCTACTCCTGTCTTCTCCACTAGCAATCGTGGCAGCCAGTCACTATCACTGAATAGTGAACCACACTGTGAGACGTTCCGTCCACGGTCCGTCTGCTGCCGAAGGGGTGCATAGGGGCAGGCGCCCACGCATGTACGTTCGACGCTCTGTAGTTTTGTTGGATTATGTTTCCGGACTCTGATTTCTATCCTAGATTTGTTCCTCAAGACACCCTCTACAATTCCTCGAAGTTTATAGCAACATTTCTGGGACACCCCGTATCCTGTAAAACACATAGGGGAGTATATGGCCGCCGGCAGGCACACTGGGGCAGGCATGAATCTTTGTTGTGTCCACCGGCGGGCGCGTGGCAGTCAACATGTTAAGTAAACTATTTCTGTTGACCGGAATGAGATTTTCACTCTGCAGCGGAGTGTGCGCTGATATGAAACTTCCTGGCAGATTAAAACTGTGTGCCCGACCGAGACTCGAACTCGGGACCTTTGCCTTTCGCGGGCAAGTGCTCTACCAACTGAGCTACCGAAGCACGACTCACGCTCGGTACTCACAGCTTTACTTCTGCCAGTACCTCGTCTCCTACCTTCCAAACTTTACAGAAGCTCTCCTGCGAACCTTGCAGAACTAGCACTCCCGAAAGAAAGGATATTGCGGAGACATGGCTTAGCCACAGCCTGGGGGATGTTTCCAGAATGAGATTTTCACTCTGCAGCGGAGTGTGCGCTGATATGAAACTTCCTGGCAGATTAAAACTGTGTGCCCGACCGAGACTCGAACTCGGGACCTTTGCCTTTCGCGGGCAAGTGCTCTACCAACTGAGCTACCGAAGCACGACTCACGCTCGGTACTCACAGCTTTACTTCTGCCATTTCTGTTGACATAACATTAAGCAAGACTGTTGCGCACTGGTTGCAAAAAATAAAACGAGAAAAAGAGAAAAAAGCTAACAAACATCGAATTGTGGAAGCTGTTCTGAAGAACAAACTGAGGGCAGGAACCCATTTCCAAAAACGTTGCCCCAATGGAGCTGCAGACTGTCGAAGACATTTGCGTTAACTGTTGATACTACGTCTCTGTTCGATAGCAAACTCGATTTTGTACGCTGACACAACGCAAGCTTTGTTCTAACAGCCCGGGAGGTGTTGCACGCCTTCCATTTTGTTATGCCATTACGAGGAGTTCCGGTTGCCGTTCATTATTGTACAAACTCCTGTCAACTGCCGAAGGAATGACCTAGCAGCCAGTGGGGCACCTGTAACTTCGAGGCTGTGTAGCGACATTGGATTACGTTTCCAGGAGTGGGTTTCTGGTTTCCATTGAATAGTTTCTCAAGACACCTCCTCCAAGCCCCTCAAATTAAGGTTGTTGAGGGATACTTTTTGAGCATTTTGGTTAAGTGTCCCACGGTATCCAGCGAATTGTTACAGAGTTACTGCATTTCGTTTGGTTTCTTGCCCTGAATAGCTTTGTACTTGTATTGCAGTGAAAATAGGGCACAACAGTGCAGATGTCGACGGCATGCCGTGTCTTGTTTGGAAACGAATTTGTTCCATTCACTCACGGTTCGTGGTGTTGACAATAGTCATGCCCACTTCAGTCTACACCCTCAAGCTTGCATTCAGCGCTGCGCGGATATATCTCGGGTTTGTTTTTCCGGCAATGTTGATTGTTCGTTAACCGTCATATATAGCTGTAGGGATAGATTTAGTGATGAAGAGTGTGTTGGTTCACTGAATGCAACTGATGAACACAACGGCGCTATGATGAGCTGTTCCGCAGAGATGGGAATCTTTCCGCAGCACTTTGCATCTGTGCGCTAAGAGGGGTTCAGAAAAATCGAGAAACTCTTTGATAGTCAATGTTAATGGAACAAACTGGCATACCGCTACAATTCCTGAACTTGGGGAAATTTATTTTATATGTTCCTAGCTTGCCCCATTAGCAGCCAAACAAAGTCGATGCAGCTGAACTCTTGACCAAACTACGGCTGTCAGCGTTGCCGTTGTGATGGCTGCACAGGACGGATCAGTTGTTTCTCTTAGCTCGTTCAGTGCAGCTGGCTTCTGCTGATAAACTTTATTTTTCAAGGTCCTCCACGAGTAGGAGTCAAGAGCTGTATGGTATGGAGACCGTGCTGGGTACTCAACAGTTCCTCTTCGATCTATCCATCGTCCAGGTAGATCTCTCTGGCAGTGACGCGAAGCGCTATCCTCTAGTAGGTAAAATCTTCCATCTGCAAACACATCTCGGATGGCAGGTAAAATCGATATTTGCAGCGTACGATGATACACCTCACCAGTGACGATACTTCCAAAGACGAATTGGTCAATCAAACCGCGCGATGACAGAGCGCACCACACATTAATACCTGCTAGATTAACATGTTTGTCCACGTCGACGTTAGGGTTTTAAGGAGCCCAGTACATGAAGTTGTGGCTGTTTACTGTACCATTCAATGTGAATTGCGCCTCGTCGGACAAGATAACCATCAGTTCAAACCGTTCATCCCCGCGAAACAGGTCTTCAAACCACTCGCAGTGCTCCATCCTTCGATCCGGGTCGTCCTCGTTCATAGCGTGCAGCGATCTTGGAATGTACACTTCCCACTTTGCAGCCTTCAGAATTCGTCGTACGCTTTATCGGCTTAACCCGTTTTCATGTCCACTATGCTTCACACATTTTTGAGACGATCTAGCAAAATGTTGCAACACAGCAGCGCTGGGAGTTGGACTTGTTGACGTTTTTGGTTGGCTAGACCAATCCTTATGCACATCCTGAACAGTACCGTCGGCTTCAAATTTATCCCGAATATGATAAATTGTTGTACGTGTTGGTGGCGGAGTTCTTTGCACATTACGGCACTGCCGTTGTACCTCTCTCATGTTTTCTCAATTCCAGTACCGTTCACCTCGGCCTTCCGTTGCTCAACCTACAGTCACTGATGCACTGTTATCTTCTGGAAAAATCGCTCCAAGATCTGTTGCAAAAACAATGGACTAAGCTACAGATATATATATACACCGATGAGCCAAAGAAACTGGTACACCTGCCTAATATCGTGCGGGGCCCCCGCAAGCAAGCGGAAGTACCGTAACACGACGTGGCGTGGACTCGACTAATGTCTGAAGCAGTGCTGCAGGGAATTGTCACCATGAATCCTGCACGGCTGTCCATAATACCGTAAGAGTACAAGGGAGTGGAGATCTCTTCTGAACAGCACGTTGCAAGGCATCACAGATACGCTCAATAATGTTCATATGTGGCTAGTTTGGTGGCCAGCGGAAGTGTTTAAACTCGGAAGATTGTTCCTGGAGCCACTCTGTAGCATTTCTGAATGTGTGAGGTGTCGCATCGATGGAATCGCCCGTCCATCGGAATCCACAATGGACATAAATGGATGCAGGTGATAAGACAGGATGCTTACTTACGCGGCACCTGTCAGAGTCGTATCTAGACATATCAGGGGTCCCATATCAGTCAAACTGCACACGTCTCACACCATTACAGAGCCTCCATCAGCTTGAACAGTCCCTTGCTGACATGTAGAGTCCGTGGATTCATGCGGTTGTCTCCATACCCGTACACGTCTATCCGCTCGACACAATTTGAAATGAGACTCGCCCGATCAGGCAACATATTTCCAGTCATCAACAGTACAATGTCGGTGTTGACGGGCCCAGGCTAGGCGTAAAGCTTTGTGTCGTGCAGTCATCAAGAGTACACGAGTGGGCCTTCGGCTCCGAGAGTCCATATCGATCACGTTTCGTTAAGTGGTTCGCATGCTGACACTTGTTGATGACCCAGCATTGAAATCTGCAGCAATTTGCGGAATGGTTGCGCTTCTGTCACGTTGAACGATTCTCTTAAAAAAAAAAAATGGTTCAAATGGCTCTGAGCACTATGGGACTCAACTGCTGTGGTTATCAGTCCCCTAGAACTTAGAACTACTTAAACCTAACTAACCTAAGGACATCACACACATCCATGCCCGAGGCAGGATTCGAACCTGCGACCGTAGCAGTCGCACGGTTCCGGACTGCGCGCCTAGAACCGCGAGACCACCGCGGCCGGCGAACGATTCTCTTCAGTCATCGTTGTTGCCGTCCTTGTAGGATCTTTTTCCGACTGCAGCGATGTCTGAGATTTGATTTTTTATTGGATTCCTGATATTCACAGCACACTCGTGAAACGGTCGTACGGGAAAATCCCAATTTCATCACTACCTCGGAGATGCTGTGCGTCGACTATAAGAAATGGTTGAAATGGCTCTGAGCACTATGCGACTTAACTTCTAAGATCATCAGTATCCTAGAACTTAGAACTAATTAAACCTAACTAACGTAAGGACATCACACACATCCATGCCCGAGGCAGGATTCGAACCTGCGACTGTAGCGGTCACGCGATTCCAGACTGAAGCGCCTAGACCCGCATGGTCACACCGGCCGGCGCGTCGACTATAACACCACGATCAAACTCACTAGCCATTGTATCAGCAGTAACCTATCTAACAACTGCGCCTGACACTTGTTATCTTATATAGGAGTTGCCGACCGCAGCGCCGTATTCTGCCCGTTTACGTATCTCTGATTTGAATACGCAGGCCTATTGCAGTTTCTTTGGCGCTTCGAGGTATATACCACCATGTAGGGTGAAAGTGTTACTTTGAGGTAAAGAGGTGGGCACAAGACTGGGTTTCGTGGCGGGGTTGGGGGGGGGGGGCATCAAACCAGTCAGAAACCGATGACTCAGTAATAATAATAACAATTCTCTAGTGTTTTGGAAGATATAACCAATTTCGTTTTTGCAACGTGTCGCTGGAGTGAGCCCAAATAAATACTACCTACCACGTCCTTCATCCGTTGCCCAGCATCGACGGAAGCCTCCGGTTTATTTACCGTTACAAACAGAATTATTTTTAAAGATGAATTTTACATGCCAATTTGGTGGAGCAGTTCCAATTTGTCGCTGCTGGAGTCCTAGTTATTCGTCGCAACGCTAAGGACAACACACATACACAATCATGCCCTAGGAAGGACTCGAACCTCCGACGCCGACAGCCGCGTAAAACGTGACAAGGCGCCTCAAGTCATCAAATCAAAGCAAAGTTCCCTGGTGTGAAGTACATAATTTCCTTTAACTTCAAGTAGTGTTAATCATCCTACTGGCCGCTTGTTTGTCTTTCTACAAATATACATGAGGTCGCTCTTTAAATTCTAATTGGGGGTTAAAGATCGTTGCAGCTTGGTATGATTTTGTGAAAGTCCACATTTATTATTTTTTGTAATTAATCCGGGGTAAACTACCCGCCCGGATAGCTGCATCTGTCATCACGCCGCTTCCGAGATTTCGGGAATGCGTGCCGGCTCCGGATGGAATCCGCCCGGCTGATTAACGACGAGTGACTGTTGTGCGTGCCATCCCGGATGTGATTTTTAACCGGTTTTCCACATCCTACCGGGTGAATAACGGGCTAGTATCTACGTCCTGCGTCAGTTACACGATTCGCGAACGTGAAACGTTCGCTCACTTTCAAACGGATAACACTAGACGCAGACAGTTGGGGTACATAAATTCCGTACCGCAGTACCAAATACGATAATTAACATTCCGATCCCGTGTCGATAGGTGCTAAAGGAAAAAGAAGAAGTAAAATGTGGATCTAAATACAACTGCGATATATTAAATGGTTCCTGAAATAACTCACTCTATATATAGTACTGTACATTTGTAATTGTTGCGGCATTCAGTTCGAAGAATGATTGGATACAGCTCTCCACGCTACCCATTGATACCCACTTTAACCTGTTACTGTAGTGAAGTTACAATCTTTCTCTAAAATTCTTAACCCCCCCCCCACCGCAAACACCATTCCCTTCATTACGAAAGAACTATTCTGTAACGGCTCAGAAAGTGTCTTACGAGCGGACTCCTTGCTTTTTTCCCATCTTGTGCCATTAAGATCTTTTCTCGCCGATTGGCACCTCTAGAACCTCTTCATTATTTATCTAATCTACCCATTTGATCGTCAGCTTTCTTCTGTAGCTCCACACATTTCAGAAGCTTCAATTCTCTCCTTGCTTCCACTGTTCATTGTCGAAGTTGCAGTTGCGTATAAGATAAATACTTTCAGAAATGACTTCGTGACACTTAAATTGACATCTGACGTTAACGTATTTCTCTTTTGCTACTTCATTTTATATGCTCTTATTCTGCTATCGTTGCTTTCCTGAGTAAACGGCAAAATGCGTTTTCTGCTACTAAAGTTTAATGCCCTTATCTAATTTCCATAGGACCCCCTTAATTCGGCTGCACTCCATTTGCCTTGTTTAACTCTTACTTCCTACAACTTCTTTTCTGTCCTACACAGGCACCCCCGTGTCAGAGGATGGAGCCGCGTGACTTGCTCTCTGAGGTGGCGCCCTTTGCGGGAGCAGCCTGCTGCCATGCCACGAAGCCCGACAGCCACTGACCTTCCTTCCAAGTCGATAATGAGGGCGGATGGAGAATCCGATTCACTGCCTGACCCTAACACCTCTTTTCATTCTTTTCAACTGCCATCTCAGAAACAATACAATTCCATCGACAGTTATAACATCTTTCATTTCTTCTCTCTGAACTTTAATTCCTTTTCGAAATTCCGCTTTGTGTTCCTTTACAGCTTGTTTTATGTACATACTGAATGACATGGAGAGAGGGAGAGGGCCTTAGATACGGGTTCGTCTTACTCACTTCTCAACTACTGCTCCTTTTCATGGCATATAACAACTGCAATATGCTTTCTGTAAAAATTGTAGATAACATATAGCTCACTGTATTTTATCCATGACTCTGGAAGTAATGTATCAAAAATTATGGTGTTTGCGAGCTACGAACCATGTTACATTATTATTATTTCTTTCTTTTCTCAGACGTTATGTCTGGTCAAAAATGGAAAGTGACGCGGATCTTGATCAAGCGTGACTTCCTTTTAACTGTATGGTATATGTTACATTGCATTTAGGAACTTTCGGGTAATTGACAATGTATCAATAATTACGGATTTCTGTAGTTGTATATATAAGTTTGGATGTAGCTGTATTGCATTGATGTATTGGTGGATATTGTGTGGTATGACTCCTGTAGTTGATAGTATAATTGGTATAATGTCAACTTTATCCTGATGCTACATGTCCTTGACTTCCTCAGCCAGCTGGATGAATTTTTCAATTTTTTCTCCTGTTTTCTTTTGTATATTTGTTGTATTGGGTATGGATATTTCGATTAGTTGTGTTAATTTCTTCTTTTTATTGGTGAGTATGATGTCAGGTTTGTTATGTGGTGTTGTTTTATCTGTTATAATGGTTCTGCTCCAGTATAATTTGTATTCATCACTCTCCAGTACATTTTGTGGTGCATAATTATATGTGGGAACGTGTTGTTTTGTAAGTTTATGTTGTAAGGCAAGCTGTTGATGTATTATTTTTGCTACATTGTCATGTCTTCTGGGGTATTCTGTATTTGCTAGTACTGTACACCCACTTGTGATGTGATCTACTGTTTCTATTTGTTGTTTACAAAGTCTGCATTTATCCGTTGTGGTATTGGGATCTTTAATAATATGCTTACTGTAATATCTGGTGTTTATTGTTTGATCCTGTATTGCAATCATGAATCCTTCCGTCTCACTGTATATATTGCCTTTTCTTAGCCATGTGTTGGATGCGTCTTGATCGATGTGTGGCTGTGTTAGATGATACAGGTGCTTGCCATGTAGTGTTTTCTTTTTCCAAATTACTTTCTTCGTATCTGTTGATGTTATGTGATCTACATGGTTGTAGAAGTGGTTATGAAATTGCAGTGGTGTAGCCGATGTATTTATATGAGTGATTGCTTTGTGTATTTTGCTAGTTTCTGCTCATTCTATAAAGAATTTTCTTAAATTGTCTACCTGTCCATAACGTAGGTTTTTTATGCCGATAAATCCCCTTCCTCCTTCCTTTCTGCTTAATGTGAATCTTTCTGTTGCTGAATGTATGTGATGTATTCTATATTTGTGGCATTGTGATCGTGTAAGTGTATTGAGTGCTTCTAGGTCTGTGTTACTCCATTTCACTACTCCAAATGAGTAGGTCAATATTGGTATAGCGTAAGTATTTATAGCTTTTGTCTTATTTCTTGCTGTCAATTCTGTTTTCAGTATTTTTGTTAGTCTTTGTCTATAATTTCCTTTTAGTTCTTCTTTAATATTTGTATTATCTACTCCTATTTTTTGTCTGTATCCTAGATATTTATAGGTATCTGTTTTTTCCATCGCTTCTATGCAGTCGCTGTGGTTATCCAATATGTAATCTTCTTGTTTAGTGTGTTTTCCTTTGACTATGCTATTTTTCTTACATTTGTCTGTTCCAAAAGCCATATTTATATCATTGCTGAATACTTCTGTTATCTTTAGTAATTGGTTGAGTTGTTGATTTGTTGCTGCCAGTAGTTTTAGATCATCCATGTATAGCAAATGTGTGATTTTGTGTGGGTATGTTCCAGTAATATTGTATCCATAATTTGTATTATTTAGCATGTTGGATAGTGGGTTCAGAGCAAGGCAGAACCAGAAAGGACTTAATGTGTCTCCTTGGTATATTCCACGCTTAATCTGTATAGGCTGCGATGTGATATTATTTGAATTTGTTTGGATATTAAGTGTGGTTTTCCAATTTTTCATTACTAGGTTTAGGAACTGTATCAATTTAGGATCTACTTTGTATATTTCCAATATTTGTAGTAACCATGAGTGGGGTACACTATCAAAAGCTTTTTGGTAATCAATGTATGCGTAGTGTAGCGACATTTGTTTAGTTTTAGCTTGATATGTCACCTCTGCATCTATTATCAGTTGCTCTTTACATCCTCGTGCTCCTTTGCAACAGCCTTTTTGTTCTTCATTTATAATTTTGTTCTGTGTTGTATGTGTCATTAATTTCTGTGTAATGACTGAAGTTAATATTTTGCATATTGTTGGTAGGCATGTTATGGGGCGATATTTAGCTGGGTTTGCTGTGTCTGCTTGATCTTTAGGTTTCAGATAAGTTATTCCATGTGTAAGTGTATCAGGGAACGTGTATGGGTCTGCAGTGTGGCTGTTAAATAATTTAGTTAGATGTGAATGTGTTGAGGTGAACTTCTTTAGCCAGAAATTTGCTATTTTATCTTTTCCAGGGGCTTTCCAATTGTGAGTAGAATTAATTACTTGGGTGACTTCATGCTGCAAAATTATCACTTCAGGCATTTGTGGTATCATCTTGTATGTATCTGTTTCTGCTTGTATCCACCGTGCATGCCTGTTATGTTGTACCGGGTTATTATTATTATTATTATTATTATTACTGAATATGAAACGCTGAGGCTACAAAAACTTTATCTAATATGCTGGAAGATTCTGTTGTTCAGAGTATCGCATTCGGTTAAGGACATTACAGCGAGATTTTATTAGGAACCTGGAACTTGCGAGAATCTGAATGTTCCTTCCACACAGTTTGTCGTTACATTGGGGTACGGCGAGATGTCAAAAAATGGTTCAAATGGCTCTGAGCACTATGGGACTTAACATCTGTGGTCATCGGTCCCCTAGAACTTAGAACTACTTAAACCTAACTAACCTGAGGACATCACACACATCCATGCCCGAGGCAGGATTCGAACCTGCGACCGTAGCGGTCGCGCGGTTCCAGACTAGAGCGCCTAGAACCGCTCGGCCACTCCGGCCGGCTTAGTTTTCCACAATTTCTCTAAACCGCTTATAGTAGCTTTTATTTCCTTATTCCTTCATTACATCAGGACATGTTTGGACGTTAATAAAGCGTACTACTGTGCTTCCATTGTGATAAACAGAGCTTTACTGTTCACTTATAAGTACACCTGACAAAAATTAGTCACTTTCAGGAAGCAAAATATAAATATATGGTAATACTCCCTTTAACTCCGATAAAGGTCTCAATTTGGCGATGCATTAGATTCGCAAATATCTTCATATATTCAATATGCAACTGAAGCCACTCTTCGATGATTAGATCCCTTAGATTTAGGAAATGGCGGGGATGTTGATGCCCTTACAAATGGTGACAGACTTTTCTGTGCGGTTAAGAACGGATGATTTAGCGGGCCAGTGGAGCTGCGATAGGGTGCCTGAGTTTGCTTGAAACCAGAACATAAGTGGGTACTTATATGAATACTGGTATTTTCGTCGTGAAAGATGGGAGTGTACACAACACAATCATTGTTAAGATCCAGAAGAAAGATCCACGACTGACAACAGAGAATGTTTGTAACGCCGGAAATGCATATCCTCCTATTTCCATCTATTGTACTATTATTTTTTTCCTTGTTTTGTTACCTCAAGATATGACATTTCTGTCTCTTTATATATTGTAATTGCTTTACTGTTTGGATATATATATGTTTATGCACTTATGTCGATGTATAATCGGTTTGTTTCGTAAATATTATTTGTATTTTTACGCTGGGTCTTGCCTAGGGAAAACTGCTATCGAACGATTACATCGATGGGTCGTGTGAAGAATCAAAGTGTGTAGGATCTTTGGTAGTGTTAACTCTGCCGCGTGGAGCGCGGGCAGAGCAGTGAGAGTCTGGCGGGAGTAGCGAGTGGAGCAGGTGTTGTGTGACGCTCCCGCGAGTTGCCGCGCTTTCGGGGTTTGGCAGCATGTAATTGCGCTCGACTCGCGATGATAGTTTCTGACATGGTGTCGCGGACGGGAAGCATTAGCTGGCGCACATCAAGAGCCCGTTTCGCCTGGTGACCGTGTCGAGAAGAAGGCGCGCCAACATCCAGCTTCTGCAACAGCGACGGCCGACAATGAGTGACTGTCGCCACCTCCTCGATCGACGGCTTCAAACCTTCAATCAACCAACAAGGAAGACTAAAAGCACGTAAAGTTTCAGAACTGTATGGCAGACCTCAGCTTTTCAAATTGTTCCATTTGCCTCGCAAAATTACAGCAACTTAGCATGAACCTTTGTTGCTCACTATCCCAATTGCATTGCCAAGCAGGGTCCCTTCCTTTTCCGAAATGAACCCGAGTGTCGTTGAAATTCAAACGCCAGCATTAAAATAATATAATTAGATTTCACTGCTTTAATTTCAAAGTTCAGTAGTTGGCCACAATATTTAGGTTACACGAGCACAAATTTAGAGTGCGAGTTTTGTTAGCATATTTTAGCTTACCTGTGACTGCAGCTCAGCTTGGTACGCACTAAATTTTACTATTGTTAATAGTTCAGAATCATTTAATTCAAGTTCAAAGTAAAATCTCTTGTTTCTAAATTGCGTAGGGTCAAGTTGCTTTTGAAATGATTGTTGAGGTAGTCCAAGACTAACCGTATTTTACTGGATTTCGATGTGCTTCAGAAAGAAAGCTCACTATTAACTTCAGTCACTAAATTAACTTTCGATTTTCCGGTTTTATTAATTCTTTTGCTAAATTAAGTCAGAGTGTAGCGAAATTTATTACTTCTGACAAACTTTCGGTTTTTACACTACACGTGTCAACCTTCAGTTGCCACGCTTGTAGTGTTAATTATATGTGTAATAACCTTTCTTTTTCAGTTACTATAGTAATTGTCCTTAGGACTGGCGACCGTGATTTCCCCCAAATCTCAAATATCTAATTACCGCTAGTTAATTGTTAACGTAACGGCCGCACATTTACTTTCTTTATTAACTTTACCCCTTTTCAAAATTAATTTCCACTAGTTTCATTTGCATTTTTCCTTTCATTTAGATGTAACCCTTTCCTCCCTCTTTACCGACAGATTAACTTCGGCGACGATTGCTTTTCCCAAATTTACATTAGGTACACGCGGTTTAATTTTTCACTGTCATTAAGGTCGATAAGTGAGGGGGGAGGTTACATGTTGAATTAAACATCCTGGCTCATGGTCACCGTAACCTGAATGAGTGGGCCAGAGCGATTGTAAAGCAGGTACAAAACATCACAGAACCACTTCCGGCATGAGTTGCACCCTCTACACAATTCCAGTTAAATGCCTCATTGAGCCGTCTACTATTCGACACCTTATGTAGTTTGAAAAGACACAAAATCACGACTCACCGGATCACACTGCAGCTACAGATATTGTCTGTTTGGCCAGTGAAGAAGTGCAACTTTACGTGCCGCTGTGAGTAATAACTCTGACTCTAAACGATCACTGAGTGCAGTTCCCACCGCAAAGTTCATCAAGATAGAGAAGATCCAACGGAGAGCAGCGCGCTTCGTTACAGGATCATTTAGTAATTGCGAAAGCGTTTCGGAGATGATATATAAACTCCAGTGGCAGGGCTATACGTAGTCTTCAAAAATGAGGTCTGCAATGGTGGCTCTATCCAAGCAGAGAGCTATCACTAAGTTTCCTTTGGCGGTAAACCAGAGCATCTTAGATATTCATAGGCGCTTGCAGAATGCCTACGGAGACCTGGCAGTGAACAAAAGCACACATAATAGTCGTTGGGCGAGGCGTTTGTCATCATCACAACAAGGTCCGCTCAGACTTGTCCGATTTCCCGCGTATCGGCCCCCGCACACACCTGTGACTCCTGCAGTGCTGGAACTTGCGGATACTCTCGTTCGAGGTGAACGTCGGATCACACCTCGCTGCTCAGCTGGTGGTCTTTATTGGTGTGCGCATCTGTGAGGAATTCACATAACTTCATAGGACTGTTCGTCCTCATTCACTGTACAGCCCGGATCTCGTGCCCTCCAACTTCCATCTATTTGGCCCAATGAAAGATGCACTTAGTGGGAAGCAGTACCCAAATCATGGCGAGGTCATTAATGCAGCGAGATGTTGGCTCCACGCCCTCCAGTAATGTGGCGCATGGCCGTCGCATTGAACGGTGATTATGTTGAAAAATTTGGTTTTGTAGCCAAAAGAGTGAGGAATAATGTGGTGCATTGGAATCCTGAATAAAAGCGACCTGCTTTCACAAGAAAAGTATTTCACTACTCATTGAACCCACCTCGTACGTAAAGAGAATGATATAAAGAATATGATCGTTGAGTTCATGTTAAAGAGACGTTTGATACAATGAAGTCTTAAAGAGAGATACCCATCAAAAGATGAAACACTGCTTGAGAAATTAAATCATCAAGTATTCGCAGAGTAACACTGAAGCACTGCAGCGCTGAGAGCAGAGACAGGATGTTTCCCGACGGCCTGCAGCGGCTGTGAACTGCAACTGCGATACAGGAAATTAACGCGCCGGTTCGGACACGCCCGCTCAAATTGCCAGAGTTCCTCAATAGCCAGCATGCAGGTCTGTGTGGGGAATCACTGGGAGGAAAGGCCAGTGAATGTAATTTTCCTGAATTTTTTTTTTTTTTTTGTCATCAGTCTACTTACTGGTTTGATGCGGCCCGCCACGAATTCCTTTCCTGTGCTAACCTCTTCATCTCAGAGTAGCACTTGCAACCTACGTCCTCAATTATTTGCTTGACGTATTCCAATCTCTGTCTTCCTCTACAGTTTTTGCTCTCTACAGCTCCCTCTAGTAACATGGAAGTCATTCCCTCATGTCTTAGCAGATGCCCTATCATCCTGTCCCTTCTCCTCATCAGTGTTTTCCACATGTTCCTTTCCTCTCCGATTCTGCGTAGAACCTCCTCATTCCTTACCTAATTTTCAACATTCGTCTATAGCACCACATCTCAAATGCTTCGATTCTCTTCTGTTCTGGTTTTCCCACAGTCCATGTTTCACTACGATACAATGCTGTACTCCAGACGTACATCCTCAGAAATTTCTTCCTCAAATTAAGGCCGGTATTTGATATTAGTAGACTTCTCTTGGCCAGAAATGCCTTTTTTTCCATAGCGAGTCTGCTTTTGATGTCCTCCTTGCTCCGTCCGTCATTGGTTATTTTACTGCCTAGGTAGCAGAATTCCTTAACTTCACTGACTTCGTGACCATCAATCCTGATGTTAAGTTTCTCGCTGTTCTCATTTCTACTACTTCTCATTACCTTCGTCTTTCTCCGATTTACTCTCAAACCATACTGTGTACTCATTACGCTGTTTATTCCGTTCAGCAGATCATTTAATTCTTCTTCACTTTCACTCAGGATAGCCATGTCATCAGCGAATCGTATCATTGATATCCTTTCACCTTGTATTTTAATTCCAGTCCTGAACCTTTCTTTTATTTCCATCATTGCTTCCTCGATGTGCAGATTGAAGGGTAGGGGCGAAAGGCTTCAGCCTTGTCTTACACCCTTCTTAATACGAGCACTTCGTTCTTGATCGTCCACTCTTATTATTCCCTCTTGGTTGTTGTACATATTGTGTATTACCCGTCTCTCCCTATAGCTTACCCCTACTTTTTTCAGAATCTCGAACAGCTTGCACCATTTTATATTGTCGAACGCTTTTTCCAGTTCGACAAACCCTATGAAAGTGTCTTGATTTTTCTTTAGCCTTGCTTCCATAATTAGCCGTAACGTCAGAATTGCCTCTCTCGTCCCTTTACTTTTCCTAAAGCCAAACTGATCGTCACCTAGCGCATTCTCAAATTTCTTTTCCATTCTTCTGTATATTATTCTTGTAAGCAGCTTCGATGCATGAGCTGTTAAGCTGATTGTGCGATAATTCTCGCACTTTTCAGCTCTTGCCGTCTTCGGAATTGTGTGGATGATGCTTTTCCGAAAGTCAGATGGTATATCGCCAGACTCATATATTCTACACACCAACGTGAATAGTCGTTTCGTTGCCACTTCCCCCAATGATTTTAGAAATCCTGGTGGAATGTTATCTATCCCTTCTGCCTTATTTGACCTAAGTCCTCCAAAGCTCTTTTAAATTCCGATTCTAATACTGGATCCCCTATCTCTTCTAAATCGACTCCTGTTTCTTCTTCTATCACATCAGACAAATCTTCACCTTCATAAAGGCTTTCAACTTATTCTTTCCACCTATCAGCTCTCTCCTCTGCATTTAACAGTGGAATTCCCGTTGCACTCTTAATGTTACCACCGTTGCTTTTAACGTCACCAAAGTTTGTTTTGACTTTCCTGTCTGTCCTTCCGACAATCATATCTTTTTCGATGTCTTCACATTTTTCCTGCAGCCATTTCGTCTTAGCTTCCCTGCACTTCCTATTTATTTCATTCCTCAGCGACTTGTATTTCTGTATTCCTGATTTTCCCGGAACATGTTTGTACTTCCTCCTTTCATCAATCAACTGAAGTATTTCTTCTGTTACCCATGGTTCCTTCGCAGCTACCTTCCTTGTACCTATGTTTTCCTTCCCAACTTCTGTGATGGCCCTTTTTAGAGATGTCCATTCCTCTTCAACTGTACTGCCTACCGCGCTATTCCTTATTGCTGTATCTATAGCGTTAGAGAACTTCAAACGTATCTCGTCATTCCTTAGTACTTCCGTCTCCCACTTCTTTGCGTATTGATTCTTCCTGACTAATGTCTTGAACTTCAGCCTACTCTTCATCACTACTATATTGTGATCTGAGTCTATATCTGCTCCTGGGTACGTCTTACAATCCTAGTATCGGATTTTGGAATCTCTGTCTGACCATGATGTAATCTAACTGAAATCTTCCCGTATCTCCCGGCCTTTTCCAAGTGTATCTCCTCCTCTTGTGATTCTTGAACAGGGTATTCGCTATCACTAGCTGAAACTTGTTACAGAACTCAATTAGTCTTTCTCCTCTTTCATTCCTCGTCCCAAGCCCATATTCTCCTGTAACCTTTTCTTCTACTCCTTCCCCTACAACTGCATTCCAGTCCCCCATGACTATTAGATTTTCGTCCCCCTTTACATACTGCATTACCCTTTCAATATCCTCATACACTTTCTCTATCTGTTCATCTTCAGCTTGCGACGTCGGCACGTATACCTGAACTATCTTTGTCGGTGTTGGTCTGCTGTCGATTCTGGTTAGAACAACCCGGTCACTGAACTGTTCACAGTAACACACCCTCTGCCCTACCTTCCTATTCATAACGAATCCTACACCTGTTATACCATTTTCTGCTGCTGTTGATATTACCCGATACTCATCCGACCAGAAATCCTTGTCTTCCTTCCACTTCACTCCACTGGCCCTTACTATATCTAGATTGAGCCTTTGCATTTCCCTTTTCAGATTTTCTAGTTTCCCTACCACGTTCAAGCTTCTGACATTCCACGCCCCGACTCGTAGAACGTTATCCTTTCGTTGATTATTCAATCTTTTTCTCATGGTAACCTGAAATATACAGAAAAAAATTTTCATTCCAGTTTCATGACGTTGTAAACAATTATAGGGGCATTACCATCGATTTCGAGAAACTTTTAACCCGTTGGACATGGAGATTGTATCTTCAACCAACTGTCCATGTACAAAATGATCCAATACATCGTCACCCTCACTAGTCACATCTGGATTTCTACTCTTCAGAAATTCTAACATTCCCTCCTAAAGCTCAACACCATTCACTCCGAGTCGCTTCCCCCATCCGCTTTCTCTTCCTTGGACGAATGTACCAGCAAATCATCAAATACACTCTAACCTCTCCCATATTCACTACCTTCGCTCACTCAGTAAACAACACCATAAACGCTGTCGACCGTAGCTTCTAATACTTACACGCACTTGTCTCTGTATTGAATAAGCCTCTGTGCCCAAACCAGCCTTCCCTTACATGATCTTTACACGCTATCATAATGCAGCTTCAGTAGATACCCAGTCATACACGTTCCGTCCGGAAAGTTCAGAGATTGATTTTATTCCTGGCGTACAAACAATGTTAGCGCAGTAGCTACGGTGGCAACTTGAACGAACAACTGTAAACAACAATGTGCAGTCAAATGGTTCAAATGGCTCTGAGCACTATGGGATTTAACTTCTGAGGTCATCAGTCCCCTAGAACTTAGAACTACTTAAACCTAATTAACCTAAGTACACCACACACATCCATGCCCGAGGCAGGATTCGAACCTGCGACCGTAGCGGTCACGCGGTTCCAGACTGTAGCGCCTAGAACCGCTCGGTCACCCCGGCCGGCAATATTCAGTCGATCAGCAAAGTTTGTCCCTCACCTCTTGATTCCTGAGGGAAAACAACGACGCGCGGACACCTGCAACGACTTGATTAAAATGTAAAATGCGGACAGTTCTTTTCAGGAAAAATCATGCAAGTAACGAGACCTGGTGTTATCAAAACGAACGTACCAAAAAACGGCAAAGTGCAGAAATTCACTTGAAGGGTCAAAGTTTGGTGACATAAGCGACATTCAAACCAATGTGACGTTCGAGTTGAACAAAATATTAAAGAAGGGCTTTTATCACAGTTTCACATGCTTGTATAAACGGTATGCGCGTTTTAATAAATTGGGAAGACTATGTAGAACACCTGAAGCATAAAACTCACCATCTCAGCTTTTCTCTTCTTTTTTGTTATATCTAGTCTCGGAACTATTGAACTGACGGGATGGATTTTCAAATTAGTCAGGTATCTACTACTTCTGTGTAATCTGATTTCTGACCTCTCCTCATTCAATTATACACCATGACCGACTTCCACTCACCCCCTTTTTTTTTCTTCAAATGATCAGCCCCTCTTACAAATCTTTCTTCTACACTTCGAGGCCCTTTTCCGTATTTTCCATCATCTCTGCTGCAGTTTAATCACCAAGCATTTTTTTTTTTTTTTGAGCAACAAAACTTTCCATCTTATCAAGGACAAAACATCTAAAAGATGATGTCTATTCAAATCTTGTGCCAGTCGCATAATAGTGGTGGTAGCAGCGCCACTATGAGGAAACAAATCAGGTTGACTTTAAATACACGCTGTAATGGTCGTGAGCTTTAGTTATCTTTAAGATTGGACGTGGTGAGTTGATAGTAGCCAGGAGTGCCTTTAAGGCGACAAAGACACCATTATCAGTACCTCACTAAAATCTGAGCGACATCGCGTTAACAGTGCTACGAGAAACTGGATGTTCCTTCTGCGATTTGCAAAAAGGCTTGGCAGTAATGTAGCCACTGTACATGATTGCTGGGAGCGGTGTTCACGAGAACGTACGGTCGCAAGAAGGCCGGGCTCTGGTCGGCCATGTGGTAGTACCGAGAGGGAAGAGCATCGTCTTCGGCGTATGACCCTGGCGCTTTGTACTGCGTCTGCAGCGGCTATTTCAGCGGCAGTTGGCACTACAGTGACACAAACATCTATTGCAAATCGATTACTTCAAGGACAGCTCCGAGCCAGGCGCTCTGTAACGCACATTGTATTGACCTCAGACCACCGCCATTTTTTGAGTTTTCTGATGAAAGTTGGTTCTGCCTCGGTACAGTGATGGCCGTGTGTTGGTTAGAAGGAGGCCAGTCGAGGACCTGCAAACAACCCGTCCGCGTCCTAGACACAATGGACCTACATCTGGAGTTACGATCTGGGGTGCGATTTCATATGGCACTAGGAGCAGTCTCGGGGCTATTCCACGATCCTCACTGCAAACCTGTACGTCAGCCTGATGAATCAACGTGTTGTTCTGCCATTCATGAATAACATTCCAGGGCGTGTTTCCCAACAGGATAACGCTCCCCCATATATCGCTGTTGTAACCCATCATGCTCTACATGGTATCGACATGTTGCCTTGGCCTGCTCGATCACCAGATCTGTGTTAGGTTAGGTTAGTGTTTAACGTCCCGTCGACAACGAGGTCATTAGAGACGGAGCGCAGGCTCGGGTTAGGGAAGGATTGGGAAGGAAATCGGCCGTGCCCTTTCAAAGGAACCATCCCGGCATTTGCCTGAAACGATTTAGGGAAATCACGGAAAACCCAAATCAGGATGGCTGGAGACGGGATTGAACCGTCGTCCTCCCGAATGCGAGTCCAACCAGATCTGTGTCCAATCGAGGATACATGGGACATCATTGGACGAAAACCCCGGCGTCATACACAAGCAACACTCACCGTCCCGGCAGTGACCGACCAAGTGCAACACTTTATGGTATTCAGAACCAGAAACAGACATCCGGCACCTGTGCAACACAATGCATGCACGTTTGCATGCTTTCATTCAACATTCAAGCGGACACACTGGTTATTAATGTACCAGCATTTCACACTCGCAAAGGCTTATCTCGCTGTTACATTAACCTATGATCTTGCAGTGTTAATCACCTAAATATATTACCTGGAAAATGTATTCCGGAAATTTAATTGCTTCTGGTGTTGCGATTGTTTTCGGTCGTAGTATTTATGTGCACGTATATGTAGCTGACTATATGAGCTACTGGCAAAAATAAGAACTTCTATTTGACGCGATATTCACTTTGTCTTTCAGTTTACTCATTTTATTAAAAGTTAACTATCTTGCAATTTTTATGGTGAACTGTAGTAAGTGGAAAATAGGCTTGATAAGCACATACATCAGGTTATTCTCGTCATTACTATTGTTGTTGTCGATTGGCGACGCACAGCGATTTGGTCGTTAGCGTCCACATACAAGTAAATAAAAGACTCACAAAACAATATTAGAAAAAAATGAATACTGCAGTAAACATGTACAGGAAATGAAAGGTAGGGAAAACAGGCATAGTCACTGCAATAAACGTCATACATGCACAAGTTAGTAGTGACAATGACTCTAAAACGCGTTGTTTTCACTGAGGCGATACGATATGCGACACGACACGCTGCAATAAGGGTCGCGAGACGCGACAGGTATCCGCATGACACTTGAGTTCCCACAGGAGTTATACGATGTTATACGATAGCATCAAGACAAAGCAGGTGGCAATAGGCTCTTGTGTGGTGCATCACTGCAAACCTCGTGGCAGACAGATTTCTAATATCTCCCGTACTTACTCGAGACTGGAGAGAGGTATGGCTCTCCATGCAGTGTTAAAAACAATGTAGATGTGATGCTGCAGTTGGTACACAACACTGTATGATCTAAACTGCACCAAACGTAAATTGACCAGTGACTTCATTTTTTACTCCAAACTTTCCAAAATGTGCGCTGCGTTTTACTTAAATCCGAAGTATCACAATCACTATGGGCAACAGCGAAAAGAAAATCAGTTCGTTACCAACCTATAATTCACACCGTGAGATGCAAAAAAAAATCATGTTTTTACGGAATAATTTCGTCAGTATCGAATGAGAAACGTTTTATAGCGGAGAACACACGCAAATCCCAAAACAGTGGATTTTAATTTTTTACGAAAACGTTAAACGTTTTTCTGGGAATCTAACTGCAGAAACGGATGTACTGGGTTAGGCCATAAGTTCGCAGCGTTTTTCCATAAGTTTAATAAACACAACAGATACACATGAAAAACACTTTAATCGTCAATATTATAGCCTCCTTCATTACTTACAGCAGTCTGCCAACGCTGGGAGAATTTTTCTAATCTGTGACTGTGGAACTCACGTGGTTTTGAGGCAACAATTCATTGAGCCATATTCGCAGTTCATTTTCATCCGGAAAGGAAGTTACTCGAAGGTTGTTCGATAGAGAGCAGAAAACGCGAAAATTTGAGGGCACATGATCAAGTGAATTAGGTGGGTGCGGAAAGAATTCCAAACCCAACTCTTGAATAGTGTTTTTTGTCAGTCTAGCGGAATGCGGTCGGGCGTTATCGAGGAATAGCATCATTTTATGCCGTCCTCCTAGTCGTTGTTCTTGGACTGCGTCTGCAAGACGTCTCAGTTGTCACGTCGGGGCAGCAGTTGGTGGTACACCACAATTTCGCTGTTCCATCAAATGCGTAACATTATCTTTTTTTGACGCGGTGAGGCCTTTGTACGGAGAGTTGTTGCTTTGTTTGGATCAACCATTCCTTTCTCTTATTTACTTTTGCATAAAGACATCATGTCTCGTCACCAGTAACAATACAGCATAGAAGTGGTAGCGAGCAGAGCTGCATTTATGGCCACCCACTGATTTTTGTGATTTTGGCTTAGAGCGTGGGGTACTCGCACCCATTTTTGAACTTTCTCCATTGAATGAAAATGTCGGCGATCGCAGAATGATCACAGTTCGTCACATTTGCCAGTTCTCGAGTGCAATGGCATGGATTATTGTGAATTAATACCTTTAAATCGGAAGGTCTTCCTGAACGTGGAGTCACTAATGTCGGCACGATCCTGCTTAAAACAAGAAAACCATTTTCTTGTCGTGTTCTGTCCGATGGCATTGTCCCCATGCTCGGCGAAAATGTTTCTGGCTGCCTTCGCAGCTGTCGACTGTGTATTGAACTCGAACAGAAGAAAATGTCGGGAATGCTCTGATTTCTTCACTTGACACTCCATTTTATAGCGGCCACAGCTGCAGTCACTACCTCCAGATCACGTGATGACAATGTGTATCTCAAGTAAAAACAGTGCACTTCAAACAAAAAATGTCAGTCGATAAATAAACCCATTGCAATTTGAATAACAACATGCAAAAGCTAAACGCTACGAACTTTTGCATCGACCTGATTGCATAGATTATATTTTAGAAAGGTACCAGGTTACAGAAACAGCTGAAGTCAAAAAGTAATCCATCATTATGTTCCTCACATTGTTTGCTAAAATTCAGTCACATGCGTGTCTAGCCAACTACAATCGTTTCAAGCCAATTATCGATAATGTAACTTCACCTCTGCTATTCTCAGAGTTATGCAAAACGACAAAGGCTTTTGTAATATCTGCGTAAAAATCGAGGCCCAAGTTCTAAGACATATGAAAAATTATAAAATTGTTTCTCAGTATTACATAAATAAATAAATAAATGAACAAGTTGATTTTGAAGCCTTTCAATATCATATTTCCTTATTTGTCTGTTACTGCAGGAGTTACCCAGTGAATTACGATGTGCCAAGCACATATTATTAAGACCTTGCCATTTGCTGAAAGAGTATTTTAATTTCATTTACCTGATGGCGACAGTCGACATTGGTATGGGCTGAATGTATTCCCTGAAGCACAGATTCTTGTGCTGTAACGAATCCTTCACTGTCTCAATGTTGATATCCGAACATACTGGAAGACCTTCACATGGTCGCTACGGAGCCCTTAAATAGGGCCTGAAAAGATCGCATTCGTTCCTTTTTAAATTAGCTGGATGAACCCACTTTATTCTATCTCTCCGTCTCTTTATGCGACGATAAACTAAATCCCATACTATCATCTGTTCACGTTCTACTTCGTTGGCACTGTACAGAGAGACTGCGACGGAAATAAACGATTGCAGCCACAGTCGTGCACAGTGGCAGCCGAATAAATGGAACCGTCGGAGCGGCATGCCGTTTACACGGCGCCGCTCATACAGGTTTCGAGACAGGTGTGAAATGGGCCTAAGGCGGAAGACTAGAAGTCTGTCCGTGTTACTTTAAAGTCCCTCCATTTTTAAAAAAATCTTCCACCATCTGTAGAACGAATCATATTTCTTCAGGAAAGAACAATAGTGGTACTCGTAGTGAAAGAACAATAGTGGTACTCGTAGTGGAACATTCGCAGTGAGACATAATCGAAGTATAATAGCTCTTTCGTCCGAACAGGCCTTGGCAGGTCCAATGGTACCGACCGACCCCCGTGTCATCTGCAGCCGATAAGCGTCACATCGAGGGGCATGTGGTCAGCATACCGCTCTCCCGGCCGTTGTCAGTTTTCGTGACCGGAGCCGCTACTTTTAAGTAAAGTAGCTCCTTTATTGGCCTCACAAGGGCTGAGTGCACCCTGCTTGTCAGTACCGCTCGGCAGACGCGGACGGTCAGCCATCCATGTGTCAGCCAAGCCCGACAGCGATTAACCTAGGTGACCTGATGAGAACCGTTGTTACCACTGCGGCAAGGCCTTTGTCTAAGGTATAATAGGGAGTCGTGAAAACGAACATTTATTTATAGAAAAACTTGTGTATTCAAGTCATACCGGGCTATTTCTGCTTCGAATAATGTACATTGTATTTGTATTGCGTCTGGAGTATCAGTAGAAACCAGCTGTGCTCTCTTTCGTGGAATGGACCAGGATTGCCTGCTTTCCTGCCTTCTGTGTTCTAGACTGCTTCATCAGCGTTTGTTACATCTAACTACGTTCTATAGTCGTACGAAAGATGAGCAATGTTAACCCGTCGAGAGTGTGCTTGCCTTGTAATAAAAAGTGCAGGGAGGCATCGAATAGCAGTGAATCCAAAAATGCTGTCCTAGAACAACCAATACCGAAGTCCTAGCCGTTAATATATACTGCATGACCACGCGATAAGTGAAGGCACAATACTACGAGAGAAAGAAAGATCGATGCTGCATATACGGACACACACCACATATGGGGGACCGTATTCGTGGAGGGGAAAACCACATGGACGTTTATCGGCTGCGCCTCTCCCTCTCAAGGCACCGCTGGTTGTTGAGAGGCTGCTGCGTTGTCTGCTTGTCGTCTTGCCCCGAAACCTGAAACATGTTGTAGATATAAAATATGTTACAATTATAAAATATTTCAAAGAAAGGAGCAAAAATTTAAAAAGTTACCAAACTGGGAAAATTTCATTCTACGTTTAGTAGAACCAATGTGTTGAAGACATGTAATCATTCTTTTTTGAGAGTTTTGTCAAAACATGGACTCTCACAAAAAACTTTATTATATGTTTCACACTTCCTGTGTTGGCACTGAAAGAATATGACAATCCCCAGCCAAACTAAGGACAGTTACTAGGATCAGACATGCTATTATTCGTACAAAACCGCCGTGCAATTGTGGGTTCAGTGGTGAAGGAGGCCATAGGATGTTGTCCACCCCCGAGATTAACAAAGAGCACTCAGTGGCAGGAACGAGTACTTCTTTGCAGGGTAGTTGATTTCGTCGCAACTTCCAAACTTTCTCTCGCAGGCACTGGTCTTCTTAATCACTGGACCAAGTGTTATAACGGCAAAGTTCCGTCGTGTCATAAGATGTATGGCCAACGTCTTGTCGGCTATTGCAATCCAGTACATTGCCCCTAATTCCTGCATGTCTCGGTACCCAGTAAAAAAGTGTCCTGATTCGTGCTGATGGAAGATGGCGTGCTGTTCATCTGCTTCACGACCTCATACAGGGTGCCTGAAGAACAAGGGTAAATATTTGAGGAGGCGGTTGTATGCACAGTTTCGAGCTGAAAGTTCCTACAAAAGTGTGTTTAAGTTTCCCTAAGTACAAAACATAAAACGAAATTCAGATGAGTGTCTGTTAATCCAGAAACAACATCTAGCCCTCGGGACTGTGAGGGAAATTCCTATGCAAGTTACAAGTAGTGGGGCTGGAGAAAAATATGAGAACATGAAAAACGTATTACCATGTCTAATACGGTGTAGGAAATTCGCTGGCTTCCAAACAGCTTCCAGTCCTCTCGGAATGGTTGAATAAAGTTTCTGTGTGGTTTTAAAGGGAATCTTATACCAATCTTCCGGCGAAATAGCAGTAACTATGGTGGATGTGCACAGCGATAGTGCGCCCTTCTCTCCAAAGTAAAGGCTCAATAATATCTGGGGACTGTGGTGGTCAGGAGGGTTGCGACAACTTATCCTCGTACTCACGAAACCATTCCTGAACGAAAATGGGGCTTCCTGTCTTGGAACACAGCATCACCTTTGTAGAACAAATATTGTACCTTGAGAAGGATAGTTTTAATTCTAACAGCAATCCGACCCTGCGGTGTAATCATGGAGCCCATGGAATACCACGATATGGCTGCCAAAATCATCACCGAACCCCCACTGTATTTCACTCATAAGACGTAAATTCAACCAAATTCTTCAGTTCCAACATGGTCCAGATTTTGTGGCTTCGGCACTTCATTTTCCTGTTACGGGTATATGCGTAACTTATGTGTAGATTTGGAGTACCAGCTCGACCAACAATTCCCCGCTTATGGATCTCCCGTCGTGTTGTTTTGGTGTTGGCAGGGTCTGCGAGTTTAACATTCAATTGTACAGTGACTTTTGCAGCTATCTTCCTATTATTTTTTGTACTGTGGTCAGCTTGTGTATGTTTAAATGTACGGTACCAAACAAACACCATTTACAACCCTTGAGCGTCGTGCTTACTATTTGTAATGTGACAGTTTTGGTTGATAGATTCCGATGTTTAGATACAGGTGTCCATTTGGAAATATTTCTGTTCCTCGCACAGAATGGCACCATTCATTTGTGAAACGTATTCATCATGTGAAGACTATTATGAGTGCGTGAGGGGCTGGAGTGCCGTGTTTCTGTTGCTGATGACCGTGAGATTCAAATGGTTCAAATGGCTCTGAGCACTATGGGACTTAACTGCTGAGGTCATCAGTCCCCTAGAACTTAGAACTACTTAAACCTAACGAACCTAAGAAAATCACACACATCCATGCCCGAGGCAGGATTCGAACCTGCGACCGTAGCGGTCGCGCAGTTCCAGACTGATGCGCCTAGAACCGCTGGGCCACACCGCCCGGCAACAATGAGGGAAAGGAGGAGAGACGAGAGGGTGAAGAAATAAGGTGCCAGTACAAAGATCGCTCTTGTCGAATAGCACCAAGTGAGCTGTGGTTGAAGCCCCTTCCTGACGAACATACCACCATCAACGTTATCTCACTCAATGAGATATTGGAGGAAGGTTTAGAATGTAATCAGATACGTTAGTGCAAAGGCTGGTTATTGTGACTTTCACACCAGCGATGTTTCCCCGTTGCATACGAAATATTGGTGGTGAAGATTTCTGTCACCACCAGGAGCCGGCCATGGTGACCAAGCGGTTCTAGGCGCTTCAGTCCTGAACCGCGCGACTGCTACGGTCGCAGGTTCGAATCCTGCCTCGGACATGGATGTGTGTGATGTCCTTAGGTTAGTTAAGTTTAAGGAGTTCTAAGTTCTAGGGGACTGATGATCTCAGATGTTAAGTCCCATAGTGCTCAGAGCCATTTGAACCATTTTTGAACCACCAGGATTTGAACTGGGTAGCTTCAGGTCGAACGCCACCCGACAGTAGTGCGGTTAGTGGTGTTATTACAGAGACGGCTTACTAATTTTGCTGAAGACATTTTTTGTCATTCGATAATGACCGAAGCTCGAAACGGGTCCTACCCAGTACTTTAAATTATAGCCACTGCAGCCGACTTTTTTCATGCTATTGTTTTCGTTCTGACATGCCGAACGTTCAGTTCTAGTTTGTTTTACAGTGCCTTATACGACTACCAGAACACATTTGTTGCAAAGCGAGGCATTAGCGCCTACAGTTAAGCAGCCTTCAAGTCGTGTTGCATCGGCTTTTCATCTCCCTGTTAGGCGAGCCTATCTCATGTCAAATAATTACTCGTTTCAGAAAGCGTGGAAAACTGTAGGCGATGGGTACCTTCCTCAGAACAGAAAACAAACTTATTGGTAATGTAGATATGTATGTTTGTGTAGGACTCGTATTTTTTTCACAGTTTGCAAATTCATGGCAAGTAAGATATTAATAATCAAGAAGACAAATAAACTAAAATTCTGCTATTTCTAATCAAGTTATCAAAATAAAAATATATTACTGTCGTAGCCTATAAGAAAGTATCTGGTAAATCATGAGGTATCCCCTGAAGATGAAGAGACAAACAAGCTTTTCACTGCGATCGAGCGTTGTTTATAAACTTCAATGTTCTTCCTTTCCAGACGGTTTCTGAACGAGCACTAGAGGGACCTGTAGTCCATGGAAATAAGGTTCAAATGGTTCAAATGGCTCTGAGCACTATGGGACTTAACAGCTATGGTCATCAGTCCCCTAGAACTTAGAACTACTTAAACCTAACTAACCTATCTACATCATACAACACCCAGTCATCACGAGGCAGAGAAAATCCCTGACCCGCCGGGAATCGAACCCGGGAACCCGGGCGCGGGAAGCGAGAACGCTACCGCACGACCACGAGCTGCGGACTGGAAATAAGGACCAGACACTGAGGTCCGGGCCCACGCCTGTAAAGATGTAAAGAGAACCCGATACCTGCCAGTGCATGAGTGCGAATATTTTATCTGGTTAGACGAATACGGTTTCTAATTTATGTAAAATTCATAAATAAAGACTACGAAATGCGATTATGAGTTCTCAACCATAATACGACTAACTGGTACAATCCTCTGTCTTGATAACTCGTATTTACATATACCGTATCAGATTGAAATACCCGAACACTTATCAGTGAACATTAACACGCTGAGAGCAGAGCCGATTTTACTGGGCTTTCCGTTGACGCTAGACTCTCACGTGCCGGCGACTACTTGACGAGTGTTGAGTTAGCCTGCAGTGGTCGCCAAACTGCGGCCCGAACCAAGAATTAATGCGGTCCGCGGTTGTTAACCGTATTTCATAATAATACGCATCAAGCATCTAACAGCCGAATCTGAAAACCAATTACCGTTAAGAGTTTCTTAACAGTGTATTTCCCCGTTCCGGCAGTAATATACTATTATATGCTTCACTTACACCGGTGCACCATAGGCAAGTATATTCAGATACAGAGATATGCAAACAGGTAGAATACGGCGCTGCGATCGGCAATCCCTATATAAGACAATAAGTGTCTGGCGCAGTTGCTAGATTGGTTACTGCTGCTACAACGGCAAGTTATCAAGATTTAAGTGAGTTTGAACATGGTCTTGTAGTCGGCGCAAGAGCGATGGGACACAGCATCTCCGAGGTAGCGATGAAGTGGGGATTTTCCCACACTACCATTTCACGAGTGTACCGTGAATAACAGGAATCCGGTGAAACATCAAATCCCCGACATCGCTGCTTCCGGAAAATGACTCAGTAAGAACGGTACCAACGACGACCGAAGAGAATCGTTCAACGTGACAGAAGTGCAACCCTTCCGCAAATTGCTGCAGATTTCAATGCTGGGCCATCAACAAGTGTCAGCGTGCAAACCATTCAAACAAACATCATCGACATGGGCTTTCGGAGCCGAAGGCCCCTCGTGTACCCTTGATCACTGCACAACACGAAGCCTTAGCCTCACCTGAGCCCGTCAACACCGACATTGAACTGTTGATGACTAGAAATATGTTGCCTGGTCGAACGAGTCTCCTTTCAAATTGTATCGAGAGGATGGATGTGTACGGATAAGGAGACAACCTCGTGAGTCCATTGAACGTAAATGTCAGGAGGGGACTGCTCAAGCTGGTAGAGGCTGTGTAATGGCGTGGGGAGTGTGCAGTTGTCGTGATATAGGCTCCCCGATACGTCGAGATACGACTCTGACAGGTGACGCGTACATAAACATCCTGTCTGATCACCTGCATCTATTCATGTACGTTGTGCATTCCGTCGGACTTGAGCAATTCCAGCAGAAAGCGTGACTGAATTCACATCTCGTATGATGGGCTAGTGGAAGAGCGTTTTGTTGGAAACCACACGCTTGTAATGTCGAATCCTGACTGCGCTAATTTTTTTCGCTCTGTCCTTTAATCTAACCTGCCTAAGATGTACGTTTGACGTTAAACAAACTGTGCAAGTTCATATTACATCGAAGGGAAAAATCGGTTTTTAATTGTCCTGAGGCCAAAAATCGTACAAAAAGCATCACTCACATCGGTTTTTAGTTGTCCTGAGGCCAAAAACGGCATCAAAAGCATCAAAAATGGTTCAAATGGCTCTGAGCACTATGGGACTCAACTGCTGAGGTTATTAGTCCCCTAGAACTTAGAACTAGTTAAACCTAACTAACCTAAGGACATCACAAACATCCATGCCCGAGGCAGGATTCGAACCTGCGACCGTAGGGGTCTTGCGGTTCCAGACTGCAGCGCCTTTAACCGCACGGCCACTTCGGCCGGCTCAAAAGCATCAATCAAAATGAAATCGGACTATCAATTTTCGTATGACTGGCGCAAAACACGTTCAACATGCTGTCCATCGTCTTCTGTAACAAGTTGAAATCGTGAAACAGCATGTTTCACAACTGGTCGAAGTGTCTCCGGGGTTACGTTCAGAATGTGTTGCGCAATACTTGTCTTCAATGCAAATAAGTTTGCAATCGGAACACTGAACACAACATCTTTCAGATAGCCCCACATCCAGACGTCACAAGGATTGAGATCAGGTGATTGGGACTGCCATGCTGTAGGGGAATGGCGGCTGATAATTAGCATTTCCGAAATGGCGCTTCAGCAGCTGCTTAACTGTATTTTCAATGTGCGGAGGAGCGCCATCTTGCATAAAAATGATCCCATCCACACATCCACGCTGTTGGAGAGTTGGAATGACGTGATTGACGAGAAGACACTCATAGCGCTTACCGGTGACGGTACAGGCAAGCACCTGTCTCTTCGAAAAAATATGGCCCTATGATAAATGATGCTGTAAACCCGCACCACACAGTGACA
This sequence comes from Schistocerca serialis cubense, assembly GCF_023864345.2. Taxonomy (NCBI): domain Eukaryota; kingdom Metazoa; phylum Arthropoda; class Insecta; order Orthoptera; family Acrididae; genus Schistocerca; species Schistocerca serialis. Next base: position 465,185,002 of record NC_064639.1, read on the forward strand.
TTTCAGGATGAAGTGGTACTGCTTGATTTGCGTGTGGAATCTCCGTTGCCCATATTCGACAATTCTGTATATTGACATATCCTGGCAGATGGAAGTGGGATTCGTCTGTCCATAAAATCTTCCACGGCCAGTCGTTGACCACTTCCACGCGAGCAAAGGTCTCTTTTGCTGGTAGGTCAACAGGAAGCAACACGTGGACATGGGTAATTTTGAATGGATGTTTCGTAGGATTTTACGCACCTTGTTCAGGGGTATGTCCACTGTTATGGCAATTCTCCGTGCACTATGCATTACACATTTGCACACCAACACTCGCCTCCTCCTGCATTGCTGTGGCCACTGCTTCCACTGACGTCGAATCAATTCGTTTCCTCCCTCTACCAGGTTAAACTCCAAAAGAACTCGTCTTTTCAAATTTCCGAATCATTTTCTCCAGACCCACAGCAGTCATTTTTTTCAAACCCTTCAGTGTCCGGAACTTCTGCAGATAGGCGTGTGCACAGTCATCATTCTTGTAATATAGCTTTATAAGCAGAGGATGATCCTGCATTGAGACAATCATGGCGAATGTCACAGACGCGAAAGGAGGAAAAGCCGTGTACCCGGCGTGTGTATACCAACTTCAATGGGTCGTACGCATGACAGGTATTCTTACAGATGCAGCGCCATCTACTGATCAATTTTCACACTATTTTTTTCTTCTGCCATGCGCTTTCTTCCTTCTCCGATAATATTACGTTGCAATTTGACGTCATTCTGACTAGTTATGTTATTTCTACAGCATTTTGAAAGTTTAACTTTAATTTAATTACCCTGTACTTTACGTTGCTTCCTGAATAATTTTATTCGTGGCCCCGAAACGAATTGCGCAACGCCAATCTATTCGTCTGGCCACAGACGCTTAATGATACTCGTGCGAAGTCAGGCCGGGTCGATAGTTTAAATATAAGTACAATTAATGTTATTAATCAATTAGTTAACTGCTCACAGAGATAACATTGCAGCACTTCGTCAGACAATTTCAGTGTAACGACCCTGTGTCGCCGAGGGTGGCAGCAACCTGAAAGAGACAGGAGTCCACATGAATGATGAGGACTTTTAACGATCAGTACTAGGAGGCCGGCCGCGAACTTACCATGCCATTTCTATAACTAGTCTACTGGGGGCTCATACCATACCATACCAGTTGATTAAAAAAAAGGAACAGCTTTGAATTGTTAATTACAGATAAACTAAAAAAGTTAAACACATTGCGCATGTCACTGGATAGAGGAAAATTCACTGTTCTGACTGAACTGCGCTGTTGTTTGTCTGTAGCATCATGTCTTCTACACCACAAGATAAATCACTTTGTATGTTGGAATTTGCGCGACGTCTGTCCATTTTTCAAGTGCAACGTGACTCTGCCGTCGATTCAGCAAGACCGCCTCTGCCTAAGCAGATTTACGACCGGCATACAAAATTCTTTAAGTTGGTTGCATATGGAAACGGAAGCGTGCTGGTCGACCACGCACGTCTGATGAAAATGTGGAGCTCTCGGAAATTCACAATAGTGGAACAGGCCAGTAACTTCAATTTCCCCTAAACAACGGTTTGGTGTGTTCTGAAAAGACACTTGCATACGAAGCCTTACAAGATGCAGTAACAGTAGCTATTGCGTCCCGGCGACCGTGACAGAAACTACGAACATTCCATTTCAGTTCTCCAAAATATGATAGAGGACACTTTTTTCGAACGACCCATCTTTTCGGATGAATCAACGTTTCATCTGTCGTGTAAAATAAATCACCTTAATGTAAGAAGTTGAGGGCCACAAAATCCTCTCGTCGTCGTCGAACATGAAAGAGACTCGCCGAAACTGAATGTGTTTTGTGTCCTTTCTGTTCACGAAGTTTATGGGCCTTTCCTTTTGGTGGATAGGAATGTCACACCTGGATATGCTGCAAAATTGGCCATTTCTCAAGTTCATGACAATTCTAGTGATTTTATGCGAGATGGCGCCCCGCCTTACTTTCACCTTGAGATGTGGCGTTGTTTTAACACCACCCCACAACGTTGGAATGGAAGAGAGGACAACAAGATCTTGTTCATTGCTTTTCGCACCTCAGATCATCAGACCTCACACATTGCGATTTTTTTCTGTGCGGGTACATAAAAGATAGAATCTTTCTCCCACCTACGGCAGCTAATTTTCATCAGCTGAGAAACTGAATTCTTGAAGCCGTCGATTCAATAAACAGGGACCTGTTGATTCGTGAGTGGAATTAAATAGACTATCATTTCGATATTTCTCGGGCAACGGATAGTACTCATGTTGAGTGTATGGTATAGTATCTGTGCGAACTTAAAACTTTGTACACTCCTCTATCAAATGATATGTGCAATGTGTTTTAGTTTTTCATAATTTCTAAAATGTGTTCAAATGTGTGTGAAACCTTATGGGACTTAACTGCTAAGGTCATCAGTCCCTAAGCTTACACACTACTTAACCTAAATTAGCCTAAGGACAAACACACACACCCATGCCCAAGGGAGGACTCGAACCTCCGCCGGGACCAGCCGCACAGTCTATGACTGCAGCGCCTCAGACAGCTCGGCTAATCCCGCGCGGCCATAGTTTGTAATGAGTATCTGAAATCTGTTCTTTCTTTTTGAAACACCCTGTGTTGTGTAGGTTACGAATTAATAATAAGGTCGGTACATAAGCTGTCCGACATAGAGCGTCAGTACTGCCTCTTGAGCAAAAACGATTGATGATTACTGACAATGAGTATCAACGGGCGCGTAACGGTGCGCCTGCCTGCCGGCAACCCACTCGGCGGCCGCGCAGTACTTGCCAACTAGCACTCTGGCGTTACCGCGAGTAAGTAAATAAAATGCATGTACACCTGTTGACAGTTGTTGAGTTTGAGAACGAAAGAGTGTGGTATGGTAAGAAAGCAATCTCCAAGGGGCGACAAGTTAGAGAAAGCCACATTTGGGTAAGGAGGGACTAGTATCACAGCGATTATTTTCAAAAAGCTTCGTTTTCCAGACAAGGAAAAATTTCACTGGAAGATATCAGTGATTCACTGAGTGCGTTATTTGTACCACATAAACGTCGCCGTGCAAAGCGATTGCTATCATCCGAAAGTGAGAATTCGTCTGATCGGTTAATAGATGATTAAAGAAGGTTCTTTTATTCTCAAGGTTACGTGCCAAACATTACGCATTTTAGGAATGTTCATGTTGCCAGAGTGAGTAATGAAAACGATCAGAAGTGTAACAAAGTCTAAGACTTTTATGGATTTTTTTTTGTCACAGGCGAAACATTTGGACATATAAATGAGGAAATAAATATTTATTTTACACAAAGGACAGTGGTTTCCAAATGTCTGAATCAATGAACAGAGTGAAATAAAGCGGTTGTTTGGACTCATTTTGTGGATTAGATTGGTTAAACTTTCATCTATACATTTATGTTGGTCCTATTTATTCAAATATATCTGTGAAAGGTAAAGAATAGAGATCGTTTCGAAATTCTGTCGTGTACGCAGAATCTCGCAGACAATAGAAAAGTTGATGCATTAAATCGTCTCTGAAAAGTTCTTTCATCGTAGAGGAAGCGATCAAAAATTTAAAAAAAATTATAATCCTTCCAAAATACTGTATATCTACGAGTCTCTCTAAAACCATGCCGATGACGCGTTATGTTCAGGCAATATTTGAAACAAAAGAGACACAAATATGGTATCAACATGTTTAAACTGTGCAGCCGTAATGTATACTATCACATTTTTCGAATTTAAACAGTGACAAAGTGCTTGATAAAGAAATTACCATATCAAGAAATTTTGTGATGGATTTTGTGTTAAAGATGTATTCAGTAAAGGCCATATATTATGTATCGATAATTGGTGTACTCGTGTGGACAAGCAAACTAATAACAAAGAATATGCATTTGGTTGGTACCCTCCGACTAAATTGGAAAGGAAGTACAAAGCTGAACATAAATTAAAATGCAGGGCACAGCGTCCAGGAGAAACTACAGCATCCTACATTCAAGACGTCTTGGAGCTGTGTAAAAGAGTGGATCCTAGAATGAACGAGGAAGATAAGGTTGCACATCTCATGAAGGGTGGTGCTGAGGACATGTATCAAGCCGTAGTCCTGAAAGAGGTATCGACAGCAGACGACTTCATAAAATGGTGCCAGTATATCGAGACAATGCATCAAAAAAATTACACGCAAGAAGTTTGAACCTCTTACAAATGTCGTATTGATGTCTGTGGTGGAGGAGGCAACTGATTTCACCAGTGTTCTTCGTCAGATAGTGAGAGAGGAAGTTCAGAAGGCACATGGATTGCACGGCGAGCAAAAAACCGAGACGCTTCAAGAGGTCATAAGGGAGGAAGTGGAACAGACATTGAACCTAATCTCTCGTCCTCCATTTCCCTTTAAAACGGTGAAAAATTCGAGACCCAAGCGGAGTTGCGTCCCTGCAATGCCGCATGAGGAACCTGTTTGGGCACCAAGGAAGACTGACGTCTGGAGGACGTATGTTTCCACTGTGGACGACCGGGACATGTGGTGCGCTATTGTCGAGAAGGGCGGCGGAAATTTGATGACGCCCTCGCCAGAAGACAACAGACCGCTCTTAGCCGACGCCAACACCGGGACGACGAAGATGAGCAAGAAGATATGGGTACAGGACGACGTAGGTCATCATCGTCGCAAGCTAGCCGCTGGAGAGGACGCTACCCAACACGCCGATCAAGGTCTCCATCGCCGTTTAGAAGCTCCAGCAGATCAACTAGGCCGGCCGGTGTGGCCGTGCGGTTCTAGGCGCTTCAGTCTGGAACCGCGTGACCACTACGGTCGCAGGTTCGAATCCTGCCTCGGGCATGGATGTGTGTGATGTCCTTAAGTTAGTTAGGTTTAAGTAGTTCTAAGTTCTAGGGGACTGATGACCACAGATGTTAAGTCCCATAGTGCTCAGAGCCATTTGAACCATTTTTGAACGATCAACTAGTCGCCGCAACCTGGAAAACTAAAGGGTGCGACCTTCCTTGGAGGTAAGGCCGCCGAAGAGAAAAATCCTCCGCCGTCGATCACTACAAAAATGATAGGAAACTACGTCGATATCCTCATGCACCTACTCCTCAGCTCTTGTGGAGTCTGGAGCATCATAATCAGTCATAAAAAAAGTACTGTCTCCAGTTGCACAAAACCGTATTCGTCGACAGCAAAACTTCTCTGCTGAAAGTGGATAATGGGAAATATGTAAAACCTGCAGGAAGATGTACTATTCGTGTGGGTGTAAGTGGCCATACACAGCCCTTACAATTCATAGTCTTACAAGAGTGTAGTCATGACGTCATACTCGGATGGGACTTTTTGAAAGCTTCTTCTTCGACAAAATTGTTCTGAAGGTAACAAGACAATCACAAGGATTTGCAGGCACAGAGCAGCTAAAATTTGAGTAAATGTATAGTTAACTTTTGTAAACTCCATCTTTGTACTGAATGTGTTAATAAACTTGATTAAAATTACATTTGTTTTTTCGTCTCGATACTGTCGTTCCGATGTTCTAATGTGGTGCAAACGAGAAGTACGTCGTCAGGCAAAGAGAACAGACGGCGCGCTTCACGTGTTAATGTGAGAAGTATCCCCCCGTTGCCTTTATGATGGCATGAACTCCGTTGTGGACATTTATCAATGAGTAAGTGTGTGGAGAAATGACAGCATGTTCTTCCTCAAGACTCGTAACCTGTGAAGGTAGCAGTGTTGCACGCTGGGGTCTGCAGCAGAAATTCGACGTTCGAACTCTTAGCTAAGTTTTTCCATGGGGTTCAGGTTGGGACTTTTGGCAGGCCAGTCCACAAACGATTGCCTCACAGATGTTGCTTTATGACAGAGTGCATTGCCAATCGCGATACGATCATCGTCTCCGAACTGTACTCAATGTTGCAAAATGTGTTCGTATCCTTGTACACTTACAGCTTTATTATGCACTCTGGCCACTGAAAACACACCCACCTCCTTCTTACTTCACTCGGCACAACGCATTATGGCAGATTAATTTCTTCCCGCATTCCCTAAACCCAAACATTTCCATTGCATTGTCACTGGATGGAGAGTGATTCATCACTCCAAATAACTCGTTTCCACTCATCCACTGTCCAGTGGCGCCGTTCTTTACACCACATCAGGTGTAGCATTGGATACAGAGATGTTTAGCTGATGAGGAGCTGCTCGAACATTGTACCTCATTCCGTGTACAGTCATAGTGCTAGTGAGAACGCTCGTGGAATTGACGATTGATTCGTTACGCTGATTTCACGTGAGTTTTTACAACCACACTCCGCAATGCTCGACAGACCCTGTCCGTTGGTATACAGCTGTTTTGCTTCTCTACTGATAACAAAACACTCCACGTCTTCTTTTATACTGGTGCGTCCGCTTCTCGTGGCACGTATTGGGCAGTTCCGCATAATTTAGGCGGTCCAGATACTTTTGAGCATATAGTGTGTATCATACAACTACGAGGGTTGGAACTTTAACAGTGGCAACTATTTATTTACAGCTCGTACAAATAGATACGTTTTTCAAAGTTTTATTGACCTTCAAAGTAGTCACCAGTATTGTGCATAACCCGTTGCCAGCGAAATGGAAGCCGTAGGATACTCTTAGCAGTGCCACTTGTGTTGACAGTTCGAGAGGGACGGTCTATTGCCCGACGAATTTTTAACAGTTCTGAAGCGAATGCCGTGAAGTGTTTCCGTCAGTTTAGAAATCGAGTTGAACTCACGAGGGCTTAAGTCAGGGGAATGCAGTAGGCGGTATAGCACTTAGCAGCCGCATCAGTCAAACAAATCAGTAACTGCTTGCACCGTACGTGCTTGAGCATTGTCCTGCAAAATGATGGTCAGGTCCTGCAGAAAGTGTCATCACTTCTGTCTCTTGTTGTTCATGTTTGGAATATAGCCCACGACCAGCTTAGAGACAGAAGTGATGACACTTTCTGCAGGACCTGACCATCATTTTCCAGGACAATGCTCAAGCACGTACAGTGCAAGCTGTTACTGATTTATTTGACTGACGGGGCTGCTAAGTGCTATACCACCTACTGCACTCCCCTGACTTAAACCCTCGTAAGTTCAACTCAATTTCTAAACCCAAGGAAACACTTCTCGGCGTTCGCTTCAGAATTGTTACAAATTCGTCCAGCAATAGACCGCGCCGCTCGAACTGTCAGCAAAACTGGCACTGCTAAGACTATTCTACGACTTACACATCGCCGGCAACGGGTTATACACAGTGCTGGTGACTACTCTGAAGGTCAGTAAAACTTTGAAAAACGTACCTATTTGTACGAGCTGTAAAGAAGCAGTTGCCACTATTGAAGTTCCAACCCTCGTATACACGTTTCGCTACATGTCATTGTCTGAATCACGGTTAAAGGAATATCAACGCACAGTATCTCATCACGTTTTTGTGTACGTACAGGTACCATAGACTAAGAGTAACGTATATCAGCGTCCTTCTAAATTTGATTCCGACTACGGAGTACGGATGAAACGCGTAAACACTGTAATATGTGCAAATAAAAATGATCAAGATGAAACATTGTAATAATTATAGTGTGTAAAGTGGCACGAGGTGTCAAAATGGCTCTGAGCACTATGGGACTTAACATCTATGGTCATCAGTTCCCTAGAACTTAGAACTACTTAAACCTAACTAACCTAAGGACATCACACAACACCCAGTCGTCACGAGGCACGAGGTGTCGATTACAACGTAAACATCAGAATAAATTTCATGTAGCTTCTATGCCCGGAGTAGGATATTCGAAGTTCTGGTGAAGTTTTAATTATGAAGTAGCACACTGTTTTACTACGGTAATTATCTCGTTGATTCAGAACTGTCACACTGAGTTGTTAGACCACCAGATTTTGAAGATTTCCCATCGTGTTCAAGAGGACGGTAACATCAGTCGGTCTGTATTTCAGAGCGTCGTTTCTTGGATCGTGGACTGACCGTAGGGATAATCGCCCTGTACAGTGTGACAAACATCGCGAAGGGTATCATTCCACTCTAGCTGATCAGCGTGAGCTATTAAGACAATAAAGGGGATTGGTACCTCCTACGTCCAGAACCTTGTTCCATACATGCCACAGCAAATCACGAATGTTCAGAGGCTGCACGAGATGTTACACGCTATTGGAATAAAAGTGAAGCAATTTTTGTCTCGTCGGTGTTATACGTACGTCAATTACATTATAACCTTGTCGGTAGTAGGAACATTTTCTTGACTCAGAACACTGTCGGGTGGGTATGGGGAGGGGGGGGGGGGAGGAAATGTTCATACCACACTAGCAAATCAGTTGACTTCAGCAGTAGATCTGGAGAAGTTCGCCTAAGAAAATCAAATCGCTTAGTTAGTTTTGATGTGCTCTCATTTTGTGCAGCGGTCTCCACTCGCACAGTCTTTGACATTGACTGTCGGTAAATTTTGTTTCTACATGCTCTTTCCTCAATTTAACACTTTTTTTTTTTTTTTTGAAGAGGCAGACGCGGTCACCATGGGAGCCCTCTTTTTGCCTTGGTGGGTTACCGTTTTGTGGAGGCTGTCCAATATAGGGGTCTGAAATTAGTTAAACAGGTTTTAGGTGCCTGTTGACATACTTTGATAATGTGGTCCCATAAGAAGAAAAATTAACTGTGTTTTTGCAGAAGGTCAGCTCCATTCACAGCACACCCATGTTTGCCGTGCAAATAGAAAAAAATGATGTTTACCATTCTTGAACGTTCTGGTTAGGCGGTTTCAGTTCATTTAGTTTGTAGAAAGAAGTTGCAAAATTGTTTTGTATTTACATTCTTCGAATTGTCATCAACTGTCACAAACCAATACACTTGTCTATACGTAGAGCTCACAGTTCTCTACTTTGTGACGTTTTTTGATGTGCTCGCCTCCCAGATGGCAGCCCTCAAAAAAAAAAAAAAAAAAATATATATATATATATATATATATATATATATATATATATATATATATATATATATATATATATCACTCGATAGATGACAAGGGTATTATCAGTTAAAGAAAAACAAGAGAGAAAAAAGAAACTTCAATCGGATGAGGAGCATAGTGCACCAGCGAAAGCTACAGCTTTTTATGTTCATGTCGGCAAGATAGCCAGGATCGTTGATAAATTTCAAGTTGAAGTAGTTTTCCACCCACCATGTGAGATTACAGACATTTCTGTATCGGCTACTGATGTTATTATTTTGGAAGTCTTGACTCTACCAAATGCCTGGCCAATGTTGTATGTCATCCGTAGGTAGACCATACGCACCGTGAACGAGTGTTGCGTAGAACACCAACGCTACAATCATCGTTTGCAACCCGGTATGTCTGCTATTGATCAGTAACGAACATGTCTGCTATTGATGAGTAACGAACATACAATAGAATATGAGAATACAAGAATTTTTGGTTGCTGCTACACCGTTTTGGATTCGGGGGAGATGGACGCGGCGGTAAATCTCATTAACCAGAACAGTGTCTACTAAGTGATGAATATATGGACTCCCATTATTTTGTAATTTCCCTACTATGTGTTTCTGTATGAAATTTTGCCCAAATTTACCTCCCACTCTATAATAAGTCTAAGTATTATCAAAACTATGTACTCGCAAACTATTATCCAACTTAGATTCGTACACTAACTTTTGACAAAACGGGAATTAATCTGAATTGAACTATAAATAATGTGAATAAAACTTGTCTTAATGTTAAATCGCAACTGAAGTAAAACATAAATGATAGAGCGCAACAATCAGTCGTCCTTTTCTTTTGTAGGTTTTATTACGCAAATCCAGATTTCGGCTAGTGCCTAGCCATTATCAATACACTATGTTTCAATTTCGATGCGTGTTAGTTCCCTGTTGAGAAATTTCCAGGGAACTAACATGCATCGAGATCAAAAAATAGCACATTGATAATGGCTAGGCACTAGCCGAAACATGGATTTGCGTAATGAAACCTGCAAAAAAAAAAAAAAAAAAAAAAAAAAAAACCACTTTCCTAATGGAAGGTAACCTGATGAAGTAACACAGTTAGCTGGTCATAACCAAAATTTCCACTTAGCTCTCGTCTTGACAATATTGTTGCAGATTTCTCGAAAACACACCAACAGACACCAAGCAGACACCGGATAAGCTAGATTTTTAATTTAAATTTCCAGCCAATATTCTAACTGTTGCATATCATGTGATGCAATGTGGTAATGCGTAATGATAAACCTTCCTTAAAAAGTGGAATGTGGAGAGTAACTACTCATATGAAATGACATTCCAAGGCAACGATTTTAGAATGAAGTATGTATTCAGAAAGACTGAGTAGAACTTCGCGTGATCTTCACACATAACATTGGTCTGAACAACACTATGCTTAACAAAGTGTACAATGATTTGATAAGGGTACAACGTTAACAGAGAATTCCTATAAAAACCAAACGGCTTAGTCATTCGATATGTTAACGCATGACTCAGGAAGTCGGGTGGTCTTTCCCCCAATTGTGAGCAAGTGAACATAGTTAACTAGCTGACAGACATTCCGACAAGCTAGCTGCGCAGTGCTGCAGTAGTCTTACCTCAAACTTCTTCTCTTCAAACCAAATTTTAGAAAATAATAGTAATAACAACATTCTTTTCATTTTGCAATATATACATCATATTCAACCTTGCTGTCCTTTGCAATAAATCTTTATTCATCTAACAGATACAAACACAAGACAACACAGCACTACTGAATACGTCCATCACCTACCGCACTTCAACTAAGAATGTATCGGGCAGCGAAAAGGCAAAACCAGTGCCACAACAAGGCCAAAGATTGTTTAACAGTTACATAACTTGCTCTCTGTCTGATGCGCACATCGGTAACTTACAAAAATCAAAATTAAATGCCCACCTTAGGTGTCCTCCGCCTTCCCCGAATAGAATTTTGTACGAGGGTCAGGAATTGGACCAGCACAAAAATCTAAACACCCAAAACATGTAACAAACACAAAGAGAAAGATAGCTTTACCAGAACATTAGTTAAAGAACTATAAGTAAAACTTATTTACAAAATTCAAGAACCTATGAATGAATTAATCAACAGAATTCACCACTGGTAAATTGTAATGTTTTGTGATGTCTATGAGAGCGCTCCGCATAGGGCTCTTTTGAATGAAGTATGTATTCAAAAAGACTGAGTAGAACTTCGCGTGATCTTCACACATAACATTGGTCTGAACAACACTATGCTTAACAAAGTGTACAATGATTTGATAAGGGTACAATGTTAACAGAGAATTCCTATAAAAACCAAACGGCTCATAAGACACATTTTGTATTTTAGTAAATAATATTGGCGATTTACACTACTTTTGTAGCACACAGGCAGGTAGGTTAGAGTGTCTATATCACACAAAGTCTACATTTCTGAAGCACTGTTATACACTGAAGAGCCAAAGAAACTGGTACACCTACCTAATATCGTGTAGGGCCCCCCACGACCACGCGCAAGTGCCGCAACACGACGTGGAATGGACTCGACTAATGTCTGAAGTAATTCTGGAGGGAATTTACACCATGAATCCTGCAGGGCTGTCGGCTGTCCATAAACTCGTAAGTGTACGAGGGGATGGAGATCTCTTCTGAGCATCACGTTGCAAGGCATCCCAGGTATGCTCAATGATGTTCATGCCTGGAGAATTTGGTGACCAGCGGTAGTATTTGAGCTCAGAAGAGGGTTCCTGGAGCCGCTCTGTAGCAATTATGTACGTTTGGGTTGTCGTGTCGCTTGTCCTGCTGGAATTGCCTAAGTCCGACGGAAAGCACAATGGACATGAATGGATGCAGGCGATCAGACAGGATGCTCATGTACGCGTCACCTGCTAGAGTCGTTTCTAGACTTATCGGGGGTCCTATATCACTACAACTGCACACGCCCCACGCCATTACAGAGCCCCCACCGGCTTGAAGTCTCCTGCTGACGTGGAAGGTCCATGGATTTATAAGGTTGCATCCATAACCGTGCACGTTCCATCCGCTCGATACAGTATGAAACGAGACTCGTCTGACCAGGAAACATGTTACCAGTCATCAACAGTCCAATGTCGGTGTTGACGGCCCTAGACGAGGCGTAAAGCTTTGTGTCGAGCAGTCATCTAGGGTACACGCGTGGGCCTTCGGCTCCGAAAGCCCATATCGAGGATGTTTCGTTGAATGGTTCGCACGCTGACACTTGCTGATGGCCCAGCATCTAAATCTGTACCATTTTGGGGAAGGGTTACACTTCTATCACCTTGAACGATTCTCTTCATTCGTTGGTGGTCCCGTTCTTGCAGGATCTTTTTCCGGCCGCAGCGATGTCGGAGGTTTGATGTTTTACCGGATTCCTGATATTCACGGTACACACGCCAAATGGTCGCCACTTCATCGGCACCTCGGAGATGCTGTGTCCCACTGCTCGTGCGCCGACCTAACACCACGCTCAAACTCACTTAAATCTTGATAGCCTTCCACTGTAGGAACAGCAACCAATCTAGTCACTGCCCAGATAGCTGTTGTCTTATATAGGCGTCGCCAACCGCAGCGTCGTCTTCTTCCTGTTTACATTCCTACATCAGTTTCTTTGGCACTTCAGTGTATGTAATAATGAATGACCTGCTAGTGAAAATTGCACGCAATACACTGAGACGACAAAAGCCATGGGATACCTCCTAATATCGTGCCTGACTCCTTTTACGAGGCGTAGAACAGAAACTCGACGTGGCGAGGGCACTAAACGTCGTTGGAAGTCCCTTGCGGAAATATTGAGCCATGTTGCCTCTATAGCCGTCTATAATTACGAAAGTGTGAGAGTTTTGGTCACGAACTGATCTCTCAACTATGTCCTATAAATGTTCGATGAGATTCATCTTGGGTAATCTGGGTGGCCCGACCATTCGCTCTAACTGTCTAGATTGTTCTTCAAACAAACTGATTACAGTTGCAACATGGTGATATGGCCCATTGCCACCAGGTCCATCGATGTTTGGGAAAATGAAGTCTATGAATGGCCGCAGTTGATTTCCAAGTAGCCGAGCATAACCCGAGGACTGAGACCATTCCATGTAAACAGACCCCACACCGTTATGGCGCCGCCACCAGCTTGCACAGAGACTTGTTGACAACTTGGTTTCTCAGCTTCGTGAGGTCTGCGCCAAACTCGTACCATACCATCATCTCTTACCAGCCGAAATTGAGTGCCATGGTTTTCCAGTCGTCTAGGATCCAGCCTAGGAGAGGCTCTGCTGGCGATGTCGTGTTGTTAGCAGAGGCACTCGGTCGTCAGCTATAGCCCATTAAAGCCAAATTTCGCTGCATTGTCCCAAGGGATGCGTTAGTTGTACATTGATTTCTGCGGTTATTTCACGCAGTGTTGCTTGTCCATTAGTACAGATAACCCTACCCAAACACCACTGCTCTCGGTCGTTAAATGAAGGCCGTCGGCCATAGTGCTGTCTGTTGTGTGAGGTAATGCCTGAAATTTGATATTCTCGGCTCAGTGCTTTAACACTGTGAATATCGGGATATTAAATTCGCAAACGATTTCCGAAATGGAATGACCCTTGCGTCTAGCTCCAACTACAAATCCGCGTTCCGAGTCTGTTAATTCACGTCATGCTGCCATAATCGCGTCTGAAACCTTTTCACATGAATCACCTGAGTGCAAATGACAGCTCCGCCAATGCACTGAATTTTTTTAGACCTCATGTACGCGACACTACCGCCATCTGTATATGTGCATATTGCTATCCCATGAACTTTTTTTCCCATCTCAATGTGTAGGTAAACATTTAATGAAAACATTATTTCATTACCATAATATATTGATGTTTTTATTTTGTTACTCCCTTGTTTAGAGACATGATAGTTTTATGCAAACACTATATCGTGTATATTGCAGCAGTAATTTGCATGATGAAAGAAGGAAGTGTGTCCTTGTCACAAACGACCAAACGTTTTCTAGCTCGTTGCAATTATGTCACTGTTCTCGAAAGTTATGTCGAAGCAGATGAAGCACAGTTCTCAGCTGACAACCCCACGAATACACGAACAGTGAAATACGTAGTAGCATCTGCCTGAAGCAGTCTGTAGGTCGATTGATAACTCCAAAGCCATCTTGTAGTATCGAAATACCCTTATAAAAGTCAGTTGCAGCCTGTATCGGTGAAGTATGCTATTATTTGGCAGGGTAGACATATTTCTTAGGCTGGCAAGCCTCAGTCATCTGTGGCGAATCGTCAATCAGTTAAAATTTGTTGAATTTGCAGTATTGAATTAGCTATGTTAAGACAGGAGTAATAATACACAATGTGATCAAAAGTATCCCGACACCTGGCTGAAGATGACTTACAAGTTCGTGGCGTCCTCCATCGGTATCGCTGGAAATCAGTATGGTGTTGGCCCACCCTTAGCCTTGAGGACAGCTTCCACTCTCTAAGGCATATGTTCAATCAGCTGCTAGAAGGTTTCTTGGGGAATACCAGCCCTTTCTTAACCGAGTGCTGCACTGAGGAAGGGTATCGACGTCGGTCGGTGAGGCCTGGCACGAAGTTGGCGTTCCAAAACATCTCAAAGGTTTTCTATAGGATTCAGGTCAGGACTCTGTGCGAGCCAGTCCATCACAGGGATGTACTTGTCGTGTAACCATTTCGCCACAGGCTGTGCATTATGAACAGGTGCTCGGTCGTGTTGAAAGATGCAGTCGCCATCCCCGAATTGTTCTTCAATAGTAGGAAGCAAGAAGGTGCTTGAAACATCAATGAAGGTCCACGCTGTGATAGTGCCACACAAAACAACAACGGGTGCAAGCCACCTCAATGAAAAACACAACCATACCATAACACCTGCGGATCCGAATTTTACTGTTGGCACTACACACGCTGGCAGATGACGTTCACCGGGCATTCACCATACCCACAGCCTGCCATCGGATCGCCACATTGTGTACCATGTTTCGTCACTCCACACAACGTTTTTCCACTGTTCAATCGTCCAATGTTTACGCTCCTTACACCAACCGAGGCGTCGTTTGGTATTTACCGCCCGCTCGTCCATGATATCCAAGTTTTCAAGTTTTCCCGCCTCCCGCCTAACTGTCATAGTACTTGCAGTGGATCCTGATGCAGTTTGGAATTCCTGTGTGATGGTCTGGATAAATTTCTGCGTACTGGGCATTACGACCCTCTTCAAGTGTCGGCGGTCTCTGTCAGTCAACAGACAAGGTCGGCATGTACGAAAAAAAATGGTTCAAATGTCTCTGAGCACTATGGGACTTAACATCTGTGGTCATCAGTCCCCTAGAACTTAGAACTACCTAAACCTAACTAACCTAAGGACATCACACACATACATGCGTGAGGCAGGATTCGAACCTGCGACCGTAGGGGTCGCGCTGTTCCGGACTGACCGCCTAGACCCGCGAGACCACCGCGGCCGGCGGCATGTACGATTTTGTGCTGTATGTGTCCCTTCACGTTTCCACTTCGCTATCACATAGGAAATAGTGGACCTTGGGATGTTTAGGAGTGTGTAAATCTCGCGTACAGGCGTGTGACACAAGTGACACCCAGTCACCTGACCACCTTCGAAGTTCGTGAGCTCCGCGGAGCGCTCTCTCACGATGTCTAATGACTACTGAGGTTGCTGGTATGGAGTACCTGGCAGTGGGTGGCAGCACAAAGCACCTAATATGAAAAACTATGTTTTTTGGGGTGTCCGGATACTTTTGATCAGATTATTTGTGGGCGACCATGTTTAATACCAGAGAAAGATGTTTATATTATTTTAGAGTTCTTTTTATCACGTACTGCATTTAACATATTTGTACATATGTACTGCACATGTAGTGCAATGGTAACACCAGATTTCTACGTCTATATTTAAAAAATGGCACCGTGGATTTATAATAATTAATTGCAGAGAAATTAGACAAGCAAGCAGAGGTGTACAAATTCCCATTGCAGCCTGCTTGCCCCTAGCTCCTCTGCAACCATTCATGCAGGTCAGCCTGCCGCGACGTAAACACAAGAGTACGCATGTACTGAGGCATAGTGGGTAATGCGACCGACTTGGGCTCCCGCAAGCCCGGGCTACCTGGGTTCCCGCAGGCCTGCCAAGCTTCACGGGACCCGCTCAGCTTGCTGCGCCTGACAACAGGTTGGGCTGTCAAGCTACCGTGACTAGAGTAGCCAGGTAGTTAGCCCGCAGTACATTTATCGCAACGGTGGGGGCAGCACAATGAATAGGTCGGACTTTAGTGAGATTGAAAAAAAATTGACAACTGGCGAATACATGCTGGTAACGAAACAGAGCACAAGTGCCCCATAGGAAACGTTTTCGTGTGTTTATGAGGCCGCTTCAAATAAATCGGTAGGTGTGTCTCAATGTAAAAAGCTCTTAAGTACTTATTTAGGAACCTCGAGTATGTTACGACATGTGTGCAAATTTGACAAGCAGTTCCCTCACTCCGTAAATATCTTGAAAGAGGACAAAGATTTAGTGGCCGAAAAGGGCGTCGAAATGTGTGCTAAGGACCTGAGACCATTTAGCAGTATAGAGGGAGAAGGATTTCATGGTAACCCGCAAACGATGTCAAAATCTTTTGTAAGGTACTCTATTCCAAGCGCTGTCCGAAATATTATGTAGACAGTAATGTTCCTGTTGATGGTCAAGTGTGCAAAATTTTTTCAAGATCGGAATAAAACTGTAGGTTGGTGTAGAAGTGTGTAAGTAAAGTACCCTCCGCCATGTACCATTCAGAATTTTAAGCAGACAGCGCCCTTCATCCTCTTTGAATATCAAGTATGCCAAATTTCATCAAGATCGGAATAAAAACGTACAATTTGTCGAATTCCGTTAGGTAAAGTAACCTCTGCCATGCACCCTACGAAATTTTAAGTAGACTGTGACCTTCCTCTTGGTTTCAAGGTATAGTATGCAAAATTTCATCAAGATTGTATGCAATACAAACACACGGACACAATGAAAACACACTTTCAGTTTTTCTCAAATTTTCCAATTTTTCGGTCGATTTTCGAAAAATTTTATTTCATAAAAACCTTGTCCTGAGAATTACGAACACTGCAAAAAAAAAAAAAAAAATTGCCGAATTGGTCCAGCCGTTCTCGAGTTTTACGCTTATCAACGCATTTGGCAATTCATTTTTATTTACATAGATAATAAGCCCGAAATATACGCGTAAAGGAAGAATGTACAAATAAAACCCAATATTTTTTGACCTGAAATTAATATATATATAATGTTAGGGTTTGTCTTTTGGTGCTCAGGCAAAATAAAAACTTTTAATTAACGTTCATAGTACGACAATGAAGCGCGCAGACTAAACGGCTGCGTAGCGCAGCTCGGCAGTAACATGGGAAGGCAAGCAAGTTTCCCGCAGCCTGCCCGGGTTGGGTTGTGCTTGGCTTGGCTGGGAGTGAAGCAGCCTGCCCGTTCTGTTGACAACGCGCGGCGGCCTGCCCGCCTGGCCACCGGGCAAGCATGGGCGGGTTAAAAGCGGAACATGTACACCTCTACAAGCAAGTCATGTGAAACAGTGTACAGTAATAGACGTCATAAGAAACATTTATTATATGTGTACAAAATGACCTGCAGAAAATTCTAAATCTATTCAGATAAATATGGACGCATATCCATTGGCATTAGGGAACAACCAAGGTCCACATCAAAGGATACGTTATGCAGTCATTCAAACGTCAGTCTATTATTATACCTAATATGTTAGTAGTAAGCGTGCTATCTAGTTGTATATCACTCTTCAGTTTGTGGAACTCTTGATCATTCTACCCAAAATTTCATCAGACTTCCAATAAACACAATAGTTTACTATATCTCTTTGCTTCTTTCCGTATTATATTCCATACATTGTTATAAGTTCATATTATTTAGCTCCATGGTCCTACCTAACCATTTGTCATCTTTGTCCTACATAATCATCTCTCACATCTGCCCTCTCTAATCATATTTCGTCTGATATTTATCGTACTTAATCATTTCATCTTAGATTCATCTTTGTAACCATTTCTTTGCTCGTGTGTATGTTATACGACTTACTTTTCTACCTTTTAGTCTTTGCTTCCCCCTTATACATATTTCATGATTAGTTCCACATCTCTCATGACTTATGAGACTCTACAGTACTACACTTACTGTAATTATCATACTGTTGGCGCCGCCTCCTATAATAACAATTTATGCAGAGAATATGCATTATAACCCCCCCCCCCCCCTCCCATGAACCATGGACTTTGCCATTGGTGGGTAGGCTTGCGTGCCTCAGCGATACAGGTGGCCGTACCGTAGGTGCAACCACAACGGATGGGTATCTGTTGAGAGGCCAGACAAACGTGTGGTTCCTGACGAGGGGCAGCACCCTTTTCAGTAGTTGCAGGGGCAACAGTCTGGCTGATTGACTGATCTGGCCTTGTAACACTAACCAAAATGCCCTTGCTGTTCAGGTACTGCGAACGGCTGAAAGCAAGGGGAAACTACAGCCGTAATTTTTCCCGAGGGCATGCAGCTTTACTGTATGATTAAATGATGATGGCGTCCTCTTGGGTAAAATATTCCGGAGGTAAAATAGTCCCCCATTCGGATCTCCGGGCGGGGACTACTCAAGAGGATGTTGTTATCAGGAGAAAGAAAACTGGCGTTCTACGGATCGGAGGGTGGAATGTCAGATGCCTTAATCTGGCAGGTATGTTAGAAAATTTAAAAAGGGAAATGGATAGGTTAAAGTTAGATATAGTGGGAATTGGTGAAGTTCGGTGGCAGGAGGAACAAGACTTTTGGTCAGGTGAATACAGGGTTATAAATACAAAATCAAATAGGGGTAATGCAGGAGTAGGTTTAATAATGAATAAAAAAAATAGGAGTGCGGGTAAGCTACTACAAACAGCATAGTGAACGCATTATTGTGGCCACGATAGACACAAAGCCCACGCCTATTACAGTAGTACAAGTTTTTATGCCAACTAGCTCTGCAGATGACGAAGAAATTGATGAAATGTATGATCAGATAAAAGAAATTATTCGGGTAGTGAAGGGAGACGAAAATTTAATAGTCATGGGTGACTGGAATTCAAGAGTAGGAAAAGGGAGAGAAGGAAACATAGTAGGTGAATATGGATTGGGGCTAAGAAATGAAAGAGGAAGCCGCCTGGTAGAATTTCGCGCAGAACATAACTTAATCATAGCTAACACTTGGTTTAAAAATCATGAAAGAAGGTTGTATACATGGAAGAACCCTGGAGATACTAAAAGGTATCGGACAGATTATATAATGGTAAGACAGAGATTTAGGAACCATGTTTTAAATTGTAAGACATTTCCAGGGGAATATGCAGACTCTGACCATAATCTGTTGGTTATGAACTGTAGATTAAAACTGAAGAAACTGCAAAAATGTGGGAATTTAAGGAGATGGGACCTGCATAAACTGAAAGAATCAGAGGTTGTACAGAGTTTCAGGGAGAGCATAAGGGAACAATTGATAGGAATGGGGGAAAGAAATACAGTAGAAGAAGAATGGGTAGCTCTGAGGGATGAAATAGTGAAGGCAGCAGAGGATCAAGTCGGTAAAAAGACGAGGGCTAGTAGAAACCCTTGCATAGCAGGAGAAATATTGAATTTAATTGATGAAAGGAGAAAATATAAAAATGCAGTAAATGAAGCAGGCAAAAAGGAATACAAACGTCTCAAAAATAATATCGGCAGGAAGTGCAAAATGGCTAAGCAGGGATGACTAGAGGACAAATGTAAGGATGTAGAGGCTTATCTCGCTAGGAGTAAGATAGATACTGCTTACAGGAAAATTAAAGAGACCTTTGGAGAAAGGAGAACCACTTGCATGAATATCAAGAGCTTTGATGGAAACCCAGTTCTAAGCAAAGAAGGGAAAGCAGAAAGGTGGAAGGAGTATATAGAGGGTCTATACAAGGGCGATGTACTTGAGGACAATATTATGGAAATGGAAGAGGATGTAGATGAAGATGAAATGGGAGATATGATACTGCGTGAAGAGTTCGACAGAGCACTGAAAGACCTGAGTCGAAACAAGGCCCCCGGAGTGGACAACATTCGATTGGAACTACTGACGGCCTTGGGAGAGGCAGTCCTGACAAAACTCTACCATCTGGTGAGCAAGATGTATGAGACAGGCGAAGTACCCTCAGACTTCAAGAAGAATATAATAATTCCAATCCCAAAGAAAGCAAGTGTTGACAGATATGAAAATTACCGAACTATCAGTTTAATAAGTCACAGCTGCAAAATACTAACGCGAATTCTATACAGACGAATGGAAAAACTGATAGAAGCCGACCTCGGGGGGATTCCGTAGAAATGTTGGAACACGTGAGGCAATACTGACCCTACGATTTATCTTAGTAGAAAGATTAAGGAAAGGCAAACCCACGTTTCTAGCATTTGTAGACTTAGAGAAAGCTTTTGAGAATATTGACTGGAATACTCTCTTTCAAACTTTGAAGGTGGCAGGGGTAAAATACAGGGAGCGAAAGGCTATTTACAATGTGTACAGAAACTAGATGGCAGTTATAATAGTAGAGGGGCATGAAAGGGAAGCAGTGGTTGGGAAGGGAGTGAGACAGGGTTGTAGCCTCTCCCCGATGTTATTCAATCTGTATATTGAGCAAGCAATAAAGGAAACAACAGAAAAGTTCTGAGTAGGTATTAAAATCCATGGAGAAAAAATAAAAACTTTGAGGTTCGCCGATGACAATGTAATTCTGTCAGAGACAGCAAAGGACTTGGAGGAGCAGTTGAACGGAATGGACAGTGCCTTGAAAGGAGGGTATAAGATGAACATAAAAAAAATCAAAACGAGGATAATGGAATGTAGTCGAATTAAGTCGGGTGATGCTGAGGAAATTAGATTAGGAAATGAGACACTTAAAGTAGTAAAGGAGTTTTGCTATTTGGGGAGCAAAATAACTGATGATGGTCGAAGTAGAGAGGATATAAAATGTAGTCTGGCAATGGCAAGGAAAGCGTTTCTGAAGAAGAAAAATTTGTTAACATCGAGTATAGATTTAAATGTCAGGAAGTTGTCTCTGAAAGTATTTGTATGGAGTGTAGCCATGTATGGAAGTGAAACGTGGACGATAAATAGTTTAGACAAGAAGAGAATAGAAGCTTTCGAAATGTGGTGCTACTGAAGAATGCTGAAGATCAGATGGGTAGATTACATAACTAATGAGGAGGTATTGAATTGAATTGGGGAGAAGAGGAGCTGTGAACCAGAGCAACGCATGTTATTACGTTACATTATAAGACAGACTGCAATGTCACACATGGTAGTAGAAAAATACACATAAAAGACTCTTATCCTATGCCATTGCAAAAAGAATAAAGCTGAAAAAAATCATCATTAGTGTCCCACATACTTCCTGCATCTCATTTCTCTTGTTAATTTTTTTTTCTTTTTCTATGTATGTTGTCTGTCCACGTCACACCTTTCGAGTCATGAATTTCATTCACACTTCCAAAATTTCCCAAACACTTAGACTGATGGAAAATATTGTTATGTCATCGTTTCATACATATGTAATGTTTATCTGTTGCACATGGGAAGGGCAGATTAGTTCTACAGAATTCAGTGGAAATTAAATTTTGTGTGCATGTAGCTACATAAAAATTAGAAACGAAACACCATTCATCAACATAAACAACAAAATGGACACTACCACAAAGACAAGTCACAAAATGTTCATACGCAAGAAGAGTGTGCGTGTCACAGTAAAGAGTAGAAATCAATAGTGAGCCAAATCTTATCAAAACATTTCTTGTGCACGAATCCAGACAAAACGTACACTTCTCGAATTACTGTAACATTTGCATAACTGTTACATGCTGTGTTGCTCCGAAGAAAAAAAGGCCCTGTACCTTTAACAAAAAGGTTGAGTAATTTGCATTAGATAATCATAAACTCCACATCAAAGAAACAACTGTGTTGTTCCAAGTCACGTTACGTTCATTCAGTATTGTCATCTAGTCACATCTTTTAAGAAACTTATGTTTTTCGCTTACAAACACGCTTAAAAAATTCAATCACATGGCAAAAATAACTATAACAAGAAACACGGACCCCATGCCCTAACCATTACTCAGTAATTCTTTCTTTACGTTACTCATCATAATCATTGCTTCATTCTATTACAGTTGCATCGAAATCTCTTGATTATAGTCTTGTGTTCCAACCCAACATATATATAAAAAAATGACAAAGGGTACAATGTTAATAGAGAATTTCTATAAAAACCAAACAACTTAATCATTTGATATATTAATGCATGACTCAGGGAAGTCGGGTGGTCTTTCTCTCAGCTGCGAGCAAGGAACAATGTTAACTTGCTGACAATCATTCCGATAAACTAGCTGTGCAGTGTTGCAGCCTTACCTCAAACTTCTCTTCAAAACAAATTTAAAATTTACAGGAACATTCCTTTCACTTTGCAATATATATGTCATATTTATCATTGCTGTCCTTTACAATAAATATTTATTCATCTAACAGATACAATTACAAGTTGACGGGTTTCTTGCGTGTACGAACCTAATTACTGACTGATACACCTGAGTCAAGGTAGCCCCTGAGGGTCGGCAACCCATATAACATCACAGAGGACGAGGCTGTCTATGCCCAAAGGCGTACCCAAAAGCTCCATGGTAAACACCGGCTATTTACACACAAGATGATGGAAACAGACATTCCGAGCACTACTTCCTGTAGGGGGAGCTCGAGCCACGACCTGCAGGAAGTATCACTACACCGAAATCTGACTGGCTGGAGACAGCTATTTAGGGGCTAGAACCAGGCCCGAAGTATGATTTACGCCGGGTGCCGACCTCGTGTACTGCAACCGTCGAATATTACGTCTTCGTCTCGGAATTGGACTGTTACTAGTGTGTGAGTGTGTTACCACGAACCTTTGTGGAAAATAATAAGTGAACTTTTGTTTTCCTCAACTAGGAGACTTTTTTCGTTATTGTTACCTCTCGTTTGTGTGTTCAGTCATCAACCTTGTGTACTTACATCAATAAAAGTTGTGTTGTGAAAAATTGCGAATTGTCAGTCACAATACTGACCAACTAACAATTAGAAACATCTAAGACCAGTCACACCGTTGAAGACTTTTACGATATATTAACAGTTATGATCGTTAAATTTAACAGTGTATTAGTGTCAACATGGTGTCGGTGTCTATATCCTCAAAAGAAGGTTCTAGTCACTTTGTGAACCTCCGTCCTGCTGCAACATCATCGCTTTGCGACATCACAACCATGATCCAGGGCGAATGTTACTGCTCTCCGCTGCAGACGGGATATCCTCGATAAAGGGAACGAATCAGAGATAATAGCGTGCCTGTGGGTGTTCTGTCGAGTTATTTTTTTCCATTTTCTGCAAAATATTTCGACGACACACCCAGCCGCTTTCTTCAGGTGCGAAATATTATTCACAAAATGGAAACAACAACTCTGCAGAACAAACGGAAGCACACTATTAATCAATCGCGCCGAGAAAACTTTAGAGATCCAACCAGAAATACATTAATTTACACTAAAGATCGCAAAACCATCATGTGTGTGTGTGTTTGTGTGTGTGTGTGTGTGTGTGTGTGTGTGTGTGTGTGCGTACGTGCGTGCGTACGAATATGAAGTGGAAGGGAGGAGGACAATATCAGCAACGAATTACACTCATCATAAGAGAAAATGTACATACATGTAGTAACACAATCTAGAACACTATATAACGATTTAAATTATCACGAGATAACAAATTTGATCTATATCAAACGTGTTGAAGGATAGCTTGAAAAACAACATATTTCAGAAACAGGATAAAAAATGGAATTGGAAACTGCAAAAGGAGATACATTAACTAAGTTTTATTTCAGTGTTATGAAGAATTTCTGTTACTGCAGGAGAGATACATATATAGGGTGAATCAACTGCCCCCAACTGCGTGTTTATGCAACCCATAATGCCTTCAAAAACCACGTGTGATATTTTCATGTTCTCTTGCTCGCTGCATGCCAACTCATAGTCCTATAGAAAAAATGAACAGGACCGTTCTACAGGAAATTTAATGTAGTTAAATTTTGTACTGGGGCACGTTTTCGCTGGAGGCCAAGGTTTCGAGTTATTTTTGTTGAATAATTCGAAAACTATAGCGAGAACGTACCTCAGTACAAAATTTAATTACATTACATTTATTACAAAAAGATACTACTAATTTTTTCTGTAGGACTCAACGTGTATGTGTAAGGAGCGAGAGAACCTGAAAACCTTGGGCGTAGTATTTGAAGGGGTTGCAGGTTGTACAAAACCCATAGTTAGGAATAGCTGAATCACCCTATATAATAAAGCAACAGAATATATCTCTGGTAATCCATCAAGGAC
The DNA here is from genome assembly GCF_023864345.2 of Schistocerca serialis cubense. Taxonomy (NCBI): domain Eukaryota; kingdom Metazoa; phylum Arthropoda; class Insecta; order Orthoptera; family Acrididae; genus Schistocerca; species Schistocerca serialis. The sequence goes on from NC_064639.1 coordinate 465,209,530, forward strand.
GATGGGACATCACCAGACATGAATTGCTTGAATAATATAAACTGAAACCAACAGTTCTATTGTATCCAGAATGAGATTTTCACTCTGCAGCGGAGTGTGCGCTGATATGAAACTTCCTGGCAGATTAAAACTGTGTGCCCGACCGAGACTCGAACTCGGGACCTGCAAGTTTCGCAGGAGAACTTCTGTAAAGTTTGGAAGGTAGGAGACGGATACTGGCAGAAGTAAAGCTGTGAGTACCGGGCGTGAGTCGTGCTTCGGTAGCTCAGATGGTAGAGCACTTGCCCGCGAAAGGCTAAGGTCCCGAGTTCGAGTCTCGGTCGGGCACACAGTTTTAATCTGCCAGGAAGTTTCAGTTGTATTGTAATTCAAACTTAATTTATTCAAAACATGCTGCCACTTTCGACGCGACAAAGAGTCGTCTTCCGACCCCACGCGTAATCTCCAATCAAAGTACGAACCACAATGACGAAAACCATCGAAGTCTTCAAATGGAAACAGCACAACTTACGCTGATGAACCAAAACATTATGATCACTGCCCACCGCGAGGTTCTATGCTGCCTGGTGGCGTGGAGGGCACGTGACGCGGTAAGAGAAGTAAGTATATGAGCGGAGAAACAGAGACGAAAGGAAAATCATTCTAGCGACGATAAGTGGCACCAACGCGGAAATCCGACGACTTAAGCTACTCTGACAAAAGACAGATTGTTGTGGTTCAGTGCCTGAGAGCGAACATCTCGGAAACGGCGAAACTGGTCGGCTGTTGGCGTGCTACTGTCGTGAGCATCGATGGAAGGTGGTTGAAGGATGCTGAAACCACGAGTAGACAACATGAAGTTGGACGTCCATACGTAATCACAGAACATAAGGATCGGAGGCGTGCCCGCTCTCTAAAGCAAGACGGGACATGTGGCCTGCATTTGAAGAAGTGTCATGATGATGTCTCCATTGGCAAAAGATTCCGGAATAGTCCCCCATTCGGATCTCCGGGAGGGGACTGCCAAGGGGGAGGTTACCATGAGAAAAAGAATGAATAATCAACGAAATGATAACGTTCCACGAGTTGGGGCGTGGAATGTCAGAAGCTTGAACGTGGTAGGAAAACTAGAAAATCTGAAAAGGGAAATGCAAAGGCTCAATCTAGATATAGTAGGGGTCAGTGAAGTGAAGTGGAAGGAAGACAAGGATTTCTGGTCAGATGAGTATCGGGTAATATCAACAGCAGCAGAAAATGGTATAACAGGTGTAGGATTCGTTATGAATAGGAATGTAGGGCAGAGGGTGTGTTACTGTGAACAGTTCAGTGACCGGGTTGTTCTAATCAGAATCGACAGCAGACCAACACCGACAACGATAGTTCAGGTATACATGGCGACGTCGCAAGCTGAAGATGAACAGATAGAGAAAGTGAATGAGGATATTGAAAGGGTAATGCAGCATGTAAAGGGGGACGAAAATCTAATAGTCACGGGCGACTGGAATGCAGTTGTAGGGGAAGGAGTAGAAGAAAAGGTTACAGGAGAATATGGGCTTGGGACAAGGAATGAAAGAGGAGAAAGACTAATTGAGTTCTGAAACAAGTTTCAGCTAGTAATAGCGAATACCCTGTTCAAGAATCACAAGAGGAGGAGGTATACTTGGAAAATGCCGGGAGCTACGGGAAGATTTCAATTAGATTACATCATGGTCAGACAGAGATTCCAAAATCAGATACTGGATTGTAAGGCGTACCCAGGAGCAGATATAGACTCAGATCACAATATAGTAGTGATGAAGAGTAGGCTGAAGTTCAAGACATTAGTCAGGAAGAATCAATACGCAAAGAAGTGGGATACGGAAGTACTAAGGAATGACGAGATACGTTTGAAGTTCTCTAACGCTATAGATACAGCAATAAGGAATAGCCCAGTAGGCAGTACAGTTGAAGAGGAATGGACATCTCGAAAAAGGGCCATCACAGAAGTTGGGAAGGAAAACATAGGTACAAAGAAGGTAGCTGCGAAGAAACCATGGGTAACAGAAGAAATACTTCAGTTGGTTGATGAAAGGAGGAAGTACAAACATGTTCCGGGAAAATCAGGAATACAGAAATACAAGTCGCTGAGGAATGAAATAAATTGGAAGTGCAGGGAAGCTAAGACGCAATGGTTGCAGGAAAAATGTGAAGACATCGAAAAAGATATGATTGGCGGAAGGACAGACTCAGCATAGAGGAAAGTCAAAACAACCTTTGGTGACATTAAAAGCAACGGTGGAAACATTAAGAGTGCAACGGGAATTCCACTGTTAAATGCAGAGGAGAGAGCAGATAGGTGGAAAGAATACATTGAAAGCCTCTATGAGGGGGAAGATTTGTCTGATGTGATAGAAGAAGAAACAGGAGTCGATTTAGAAGAGATAGGGGATCCAGTATTAGAATCGGAATTTAAAAGAGCTTTGGAGGACTTAGGTCAAATAAGGCAGAAGGGATAGATAACATTCCATCAGAATTTCTAAAATCATTGGGGGAAGTGGCAACAAAACGACTATTCACGTTGGTGTGTAGAATGTATGAGTCTGGCGACATACCATCTGACTTTCGGAAAAGCATCATCCACACAATTCCGAAGACGGCAAGAGCTGACAACTGCGAGAATTATCGCACAATCAGCTTAACAGCTCATGCATCGAAGCTGCTTACAAGAATAATATACAGAAGAATGGAAAAGAAATTTGAGAATGCGCTAGGTGACGATCAGTTTGGCTTTAGGAAAAGTAAAGGGACGAGAGAGGCAATTCTGACGTTACGGCTAATTATGGAAGCAAGGCTAAAGAAAAATCAAGACACTTTCATAGGGTTTGTCGAACTGGAAAAAGCGTTCGACAATATAAAATGGTGCAAGCTGTTCGAGATTCTGAAAAAAGTAGGGGTAAGCTATAGGGAGAGACGGGTAATACACAATATGTACAACAACCAAGAGGGAATAATAAGAGTGGACGATCAAGAACGAAGTGCTCGTATTAAGAAGGGTGTAAGACAAGGCTGAAGCCTTTCGCCCCTACCCTTCAATCTGTACATCGAGGAAGCAATGATGGAAATAAAAGAAAGGTTCAGGACTGGAATTAAAATACAAGGTGAAAGGATATCAATGATACGATTCGCTGATGACATTGCTATCCTGAGTGAAAGTGAAGAAGAATTAAATGATCTGCTGAACGGAATGAACAGTCTAATGAGTACACAGTATGGTTTGAGAGTAAATCGGAGAAAGACGAAGGTAATGAGAAGTAGTAGAAATGAGAACAGCGAGAAACTTAACATCAGGATTGATGGTCACGAAGTCAATGAAGTTAATGAATTCTGCTACCTAGGCAGTAAAATAACCAATGACGGACGGAGCAAGGAGGACATCAAAAGCAGACTCGCTATGGCAAAAAAGGCATTTCTGGCCAAGAGAATATCAAATACCGGCCTTAATTTGAGGAAGAAATTTCTGAGGATGTACGTCTGGAGTACAGCATTGTATGGTAGTGAAACATGGACTGTGGGAAAACCGGAACAGAAGAGAATCGAAGCATTTGAGATGTGGTGCTATAGACGAATGTTGAAAGTTAGGTCGACTGATAAGGTAAGGAATGAGGAGGTTCTACGCAGAATCGGAGAGGAAAGGAATGTGTGGAAAACACTGATAAGGAGAAGGGACAGGATGATAGGACATCTACTAAGACATGAGGGAATGACTTCCATGGTACTAGAGGGAGCTGTAGAGGGCAAAAACTGTAGAGGAAGACAGAGATTGGAATACATCAAGAAAATAATTGAGGACGTAGGTTGCAAGTGCTACTCTGAGAAGAAGAGGTTAGCACAGGACAGGAATTCGTGGCGGGCCGCATCAAACCAGTCGGTAGACTGATGACCAAAAAAAAAAAAAAAAAAAAAAAAAAAAAAATATTTGAAGTCAGAAGATCGTATTACTGCATCATAATAGATCGCAATTATTCAATCTCAAAAACAATCTAAGCGCGCCTACATGTACGAGCATTCAAATATATGACCTGCTTCGGCTAACTCTCGTAACGTAGTGACAATGCATTGAATTATACTTAGTCATTACTCGCGATTCCCAAAGAGTACTCACACGGAGTATTCTTTGGGCTCGTTGGTTCTACTCTGCGAATGTTAATTTATGCTAATTTTGCAGTTTATTATGATTTTGATTTTAATTTTACTGTAATTTAATCTTTCTTTCGTAGATTGCTAAATTTTCAAGTCTTAGATTCCTTATTTAATTACTTGTTATTGCCCCAATAATAATGATAAAGGAACTTCGTTCGCTTATTCACTTTTCTGGGAATTTAGGACTTGGGGGAAAATCTTTGGGGTATTGGGAGCTATTTTTTGATTTTTATTTCTCGTCCGAGGAAGTGGCATTACAGCGGTAGCTTTCAGCGTGGGCCAGGGGTTGCGATTATTGCTCGAGTACTAGTTGTTCTTCGTGTTTCATTGCCCCTCAACATACGTATCGATAAAAAGAATGTCGCGCCTGACTAACCTAGAACCACTCTATCGAATGGGCACGTAAAATTCCGCTTTAAAAACAATTTTGTTTGGAATGGGAAACAAAACGATTTTTTCCGTCGACAATGGGCGTGGCATCAAAGACATTCTGTTTGAGCTGACTCCAGCTACACAAAATCAAAAAAGAAATTGCAGTCGTCTGCTGAAACAGCAGATAAAATGTGTCTGACATCTCTTAGGTGATTCCGGCGATACAGTGTGTGCTTCAACTCTGATTAAATAAAAAAAAAAGAGAATGAAATTTCTAATAAATACGTAAAGTGGATATACGTACTAATCCCCTTCTCCCCCTGTCTCTGAGCATCTCCTCGTCCTATTTGTCCCCCCTCTCTCTGTCCATCTTATCTTCCCCCTTCTTCCTCCGTCTCTTCTCGCTCTATATTCCTCTCTTTCTGTCAGTCGCCTCCTATCCCCTTCCTACCTTCTCTCCCCCTCTCTTTCATTCTGCCCCTTCTCTCTTTCCATGTCCTCCTTTCCACTTTCTGTGTCCATTTCCTCCTACCTTTCAATCCCTCTTCCCTACCCTCTCCGACAATGAGACTTCTTTATTACTACTTCAAATTCAGATTCTGTAGTAGTATTCGAATGATAAGCCGATAAGCTATATGGGTCCTAATGTTTATTACAGCAACGTGTAATAATTTGAAGTAAACTGGTCAGATACTTTTTGAGATTTTTGGTAACAGTGTTTCCCCTTCTGTATTACACATATATTTCCATAACACGTATATTTCAAATATATATCCTATGTCCATCCGATTGTTCATTTGATTGTTACACTGTTGTTGTTGTGGTCTTCAGTCCTGAGACTGGTTTGATGCAGCTCTCCATGCTACTCTATCCTGTGCAAGCTTCTTCATCTCCCAGTACCTACTGCAACCTACATCCTTCTGAATCTGCTTAGTGTATGCATCTCTTGGTCTCCCTCTACGATTTTTACCCTCCACGCTGCCCTCCAATACTAAATTGGTGATCCCTTGATGCCTCAGGACATGTCCTACCAACCGATCCCTTCTTCTAGTCAAGTTGTGCCACAAACTCCTCTTCTCCCCTGTTCAATACCTCCTCATTAGTTATGTGATCTACCCATCTAATCTTCAGCATCCTTCTGTAGCACCACATTTCAAAAGCTTCTATTCTCTTCTTGTCCAAACTATTTATCGTCCGTGTTTCACTTCCATACATGGCTACACTCCATACAAATACTTTCAGAAACAATTTCCTGACACTTAAATCTATACTCGATGTTAACAAATCAAAACAACGTCATTAAATTTTAGGACGCAAGTGTAAAATGTGAAAATCTTTTGTAAACTACGTATCACAAAAGCTTTGTTATATTTTAGGACACAAATAGAACACTTACAAGGAATTAATGTTACCATTTGATGACGGGATTAGGCCCGAAGCTATTACAAGGTATAGCAAAATAATCTGAAGAAAACTTGTGGCTGGCTGCAGAATTTCGTACAGTGTAATTTACAAAAGAGCTACGGTGCTCTCGAACCAAAGTGGATAAAATAAAGAAAGCTCGTTGTTTGGCAGTCGTAAGTGGAGTTGTATTACATTTTAGCACATGGCAGTTTTCCTACGCAGATTGAACTGTCATTGTTAAGAAGCTGTGGTTTCTGCGCCGAAGAACACGTGCTTGGCTGCGGAAGACCCACAAACAGCATAACTCTACTATTATTCCAAAAACGTTGCAGTTACTTCAGCTAAGCACCTGTCCGACTTCTTTAATATTTATATTCCATATTTAATCCATCTTGCGCGGTACCTGTTCGTGTAGTCCAGTCAACGAAGGCCCCCCCCCCCCCAAAAAAAAGTAAATTTTGAGAACATTTCTCATGGAGAAACAGCGGTTTCGCTAAAACTATTTTAAAAATGGACAAAAATAGTCTCGACAGCAAAAACATTTATTTATTTCTATGGTAACCGGTTTCGGTCAGTTTTTGACCATCCTCAGTCCCTCTACTATGATGGTTGATACTCGTCGAGTTACGACATTCACTCCATTCACCGCCACCGCCTACCATCACGGTATGAGGATCTGAGGATAGTAAAAAAAACTGAACGAAACCGGTTGCAATCGAAATAAATGTTTTGCAATTCAAACTGTTTGTGTCCTTTTTTGAAGCTAAAAAAGCTCGAATATATAAAAAAAGTCGTGTAGTCGAAAATTTTTATACAGTGGTAGGAAGGAATTCCATGAACAACAAATAATCCAGACCGACGAGACGTGAGCGCTGGGATGGCGGGTCAGGTTAATTTTTATGTTTTTCTTGAATAATTCGAAAACTGTTGTTTCTAGCAAAAATGTTTCTCAGTACAAAATTAAACTACATTATAAAAAAATTTCACTAACCAAGATCGCATAAAATCCTCTTCACTTTTGACAATAGGATTCGACAGATATAACTGTCATCTTCTGGCCTTCAAAAATGTTTGTTATTAAATGTGTCATTGCGAGTTAGAGCCTCTATGAAATGCTAAATTTATCCACCACATTGACCACATCACAATGAAGTCGCATGTAATAAATTTTTTTTGAATACCACTAGATGACAGTTATACAATGAAACTATTAGTAACAAAAACTTTTTTAAGACCAGAGGATGACACATGATATCAGAAATAAAGACCAATTTATGCGACCTTGGTTATTGGAAGTTCCTTATCAATTAAAACAGATCGCTCTTTCCAATTCATCAGCATGAGAAAATTTCAACCACACTGCATTACGTTTCCTACAAAAAAAGAACTTATCCTTTTTTCTTTAAGAATAATAGTTTTTACATTGCAGGGGATAGAAAAATCGCAGATTACTGAAAACATCGTTTTAATTTATAACATTAATGGTTATTGTTAAATGAAAGGTGCTAAGAACAAACATTAAATGTGTAAATATTTGTACCCTACCACATGTAAGTTCAATAGAGCCATATTAAGGTTTAAATTGCATATGTGGAGATGTAACAGTATTGAGTCGGATAAAAGCGTGATGGAGGGTTGGTCGCTATATTGTGGTCATGCGCATCCTTCCCCAGGCTCACATCTCACCGTTCTGGATTATTAGTATGTTGTTCATGGCACGCCTTCCTAACACTGTATAAAAATTTGCGATGACACGAATTTTTTCCCTAATTTTCCTTCGTTGATTGGACTACCAAGCGAATTACCGTAAAAAAATCCTCATCCAAACAACCTGTCGGAATAAGCTGAAATTATGCTCGGGAAGTTGTAAGTGATTACAGCATCATAGCAAATCGAAGTTAACTGAAGAAACTTTGTGGACAGGGACTATGGCTCTATGAAGCTGGACAAGCGATTCAACTGAGTATGATTCCATCTTCGCGAGTTAACTTTTCCCTGGTAACGTGCAGCAAGTCCCTCCACACCATATGTATATGACTCTCAAGGGGAGGGGGGGGGGGGACGCGCATTTGCATTTGCATCTTAGCCTTACACAGAAAGCAGCAGGGACATAATATCAAACTTACACAGCTTGTGTTAAACAATTTTATTTACCTTACATAATTTAATACAACAAAACAGCTTGGAGTTTAATAATCTTGAAAGTTATCCCGGCATTTGACGTCACAATGAAAGTTAACCCATGGTGCTGACTATATAAAATGATTGAAAACGTAGCAAAATTTACTAACAACATTTATTTTTTAAAGAAAAACAGACATAAAGTATAGTTATTAATTGAACACAGTAAACAGCTAACAGGGAACAATGGACAAGATTCCTGGATGGCAGAAGCGAGTCAAGTACTCTGGCCCTAAAAATGTGGATAACGCAATCGGAATTGATCTGACGCTGAGCAGACTTTGATTGTTAATCTACAGAAGGCTATACAGGTGCAGCCGAGAGAAAGTAGCGATTGCGATCTGTACGCCCTGACAATGCTTCGTGCAGCGGTGTATCTTGCAGCTGGCGAGATGTGTGTGGAGGAGGCGAGGCGTAAGGCGGGTCCTCTGAATCGATGGCGGCCACGAAAGAAATGCAAAATCCCACGATCTAGCGATCAGATTGATGGATCACAGTTTACTCTCTACCAGAGCCCTGAAATCACGGTAGATTTCAGTGTGTGACACACTCATTCACTGGTCGTACCAAGGACCAATATGGCTCACTTAGATGACAGAGTGCGTAAGGATACCAAACGTCAAGACTGGTAAACCAAAAACGAATAAGTGTGCTCTCGGAAAATGAGTAGTCCGAGACATTTGAACTGTGCCTTGGAGCATGTTAATCCTAGCTATGAAGTGTAATAAAGATTCTATATCTAAACGTTTCTCAGATGTCGAAGTTTCTTATACAACCGAGGCGGTCGGTGGAAGTGAGTCACAGGCCTATTTGCAGTATTGGCGAACGCAAAAACTTGTGAATTTTTATCACGTGTGGTGCACACAATGCCTGGTTTACAACTCCACCATGTCGTGCGGTAGCGTTCTCGCTTCCCTCGCCCGGGTTCCCGGGTTCGATTCCCGGCGGGGTCGGGGATTTTCTCTGCCTCTTGATGGCTGGGTGTTGTGTGCTGTCCTTAGGTTAGTTAGGTTTAAGTAGTTCTAAGTTCTAGGGGACTGATGACCATAGATGTTAAGTCCCATAGTGCTCAGAGCCAGCCAACTCCACCATGTATACATATCCCTTCAGTCTTTGGCTGGTTCCATTGCACGTATAGTGGCATTGTCCTGCTGGAGACCTGTCTTGACGAGGGGCTGCTATGTCTGCCCTGTATGGCTGTGGACCTGTCCGGCAAGATTTACTAAGGGATGGGCTCGCCACCAATTGCTTTCAACTCCCAACAAGCCGTTTCTGCGAGCTAAGAATCATAAAAATACCTCATGCTTTTAGCGTCCTGCCAAGCTCCATCAATGTCTGCTCAGGCCGTTAACTTTCTGGAGTCTCGCTCAAGGTGTGTCGGGTTGTAATAAAATCTTTCATAATTTTTCGTACGTGAAAAATAGGTGAGAGAGTAACTTGTCCTCTCTCACTGCCCCCTACCTGCCATTGATTAATGCATGGGCAGTGTCTCACTTCAATATTGTTTCATGTGACATGAACTAGAGGAAATCTTTGAAAATAGTAGGAGGATCTCATCCTGATAATCGATATATATGTGAAAAAGGTAACTTTGCCAATCAGGATTGCCCGTGGCTAAAACACATCCTAGCTTGACCTCAAACATTCCAGGGTTCATTCACTCACACAAAGTTGCAAGTCAGCAAAAGCACATGAAAAGTTTGCTGTGAGTAGTACGAATTATCTTAGATCGAGGAGTCATTGCTGCATCACGGACTTCTGATAAACATTTGATAGGCAGTTAAAAGGCCTTGCAACAAAGAAATATACCCATTTACACCATATCCTGAGGTCAGATATGTCTAATGTCTGTAATTATTTATAATGTCCTGGAGTATAAACTGTTCAGTGCTCATTGATTTACCCCTGCTCTACCACTCATTTGGTCACATTCATCAAACACAAACGTTCTCAATTCTCAGTGAACACGGAAATCACATGTTTAACCTGCTTGCCTTATGACCTAAGTGGTTTAATTTGTGTATTATTTTCTATGATATGAAAACAAATACAGGCACATAATCAGAGCATTAGTAAATGTGCAGAACAACATATATGTCACAATCAAGACAATTCAATTGATACATATAAAAACACAAAAAGATATTACATAATGATATTACAAAAGGTATCCTGTTGCTCCCTCCACAAGGGTCCCTGGGGAGACAAAATTTACGACTGAAAATGTCACACGAACTGAAAATTTGGCACTTATGCACTCACACAAACTGTGACTGGTAGGACTGAAGGACAGAGATTTGTACCTGGGTGGAATGGCCTTTCACTCAGCGTATGATGTGGCAGAAGTGCGGCAGACATCTCTGGTATTCCCTCTCATCTCAAGGCAGTATTTTGCGACTGGGCAGCAACCGGCATCATTGGTTAGCTTACGAACTGCAGCTGGACTCTTGGTGTCATCCCGGTCAGGCAGCAGATAGCTCTCAGTGACTGGTGTGACAGCATTGCATTTGACATGTAACCTGCCCCCTGGTGTAGAAATCCATTCAGCATTTGCGGGACTTGGGGCATCCCTGTTCTTCTCGTTCGCCTCTGCATCGGAACGCGCCCGCCGGCACGGGGCATCGGATCAGCTCGCCTTTTGTATACGGTATACATCCCTTTCGACACCCCGTTGAGTGGGTTAGGCCAGGCGTGCACGTCGACTGTGGAGCCATGCGACTCTTTCGTTCCTCCATTAGCAGCTTGGCGGGTCGTCAGCCACTAGGGGTTGCTGTCAGCACATGGTGGCGTCCTGCTGTCTCCGCTGGCTTGAGACGTATCACCCCCACTGTTAGACGACAGGGCTGTGTGATGTAGGCATGTCAGCTGGCTGCGGTCTGGTTCTTTTGCAGTGGGGGTCTCCCACACCTGGGCTGCAACAGCTGAGAGTCATTATGGATGCCCGCTCGCTTTGCCCCACTGGCTGGCGTGGACCACGACGTCCAGTTTGCTGTGTAGGTGGTTCCTGAGGCTGCACAGTCCTCAAGTGTGGTCAAGTGCCATATTCTCTCACAAATGTCGTTACATCGGTATAATCAAAAAAATGGTTCAAATGGCTCTGAGCACTATGGGACTTAACTTCTGAGGTCATCAGTCCCCTAGAACTTAGAACTACTTAAACCTAACTAACCCAAGGACATCACACACATCCATGCCTGAGGCAGGATTCGAACCTGCGACAGTAGTGGTCGCGCGGTTCCAGACTGTAGCGCCTAGAACCGCTCGGCCACCCCAGCCGGCCATTGATATAATCAATTTACAGAAAAAATACTGACGAATACATAATTTTTATCTTTACTTAATATATATATTTATTTTATTACTAAGGACGCAAATCCAAAAATAAATTTAATGACTGCAGGGCCCTGTTAACGTTGTATGGACGTAAATCTATGTGGTGTGAGATGTACTTGTTTGTGTGTGCACGTGTTCTTGTTAGTTTTTGGTTAGTTCTACTCCTGTCATGCACATTAATTTTTACGCTGGCGCTACCTCTATACCTCCACCAAACGTGCAGACTTCTCCCAATACTAAATACTAACTTATTGTACAATCCTATGCTGTTGCCAATATTACGAAGTGCATTTTATTCCTTGTATACTCCTCTTCTATTTTTCGACGTCCGTCGGTGTTGTCTGCTGACGCCGAAGTGGCCAGGAAGTGCGTCCACTCACTCACGTGCTGGTGATTTGTTTGAAAACTTTGAAGTGGCATTTCATGATTTTGCACACGTAATTATACTTAGTACAAGGATACCTCTTGCCTCCTCTGTCAGTATCACTGCTGCTAAAATAAAACATGAACATTATGCTCTATATAAGTATTTTTGTAATAAAACTCTCATCCATGGTCCGTCATTTAGCTTCTGCTTCCTATATCTGGGTCTGGGGTTCGCCACTTTACTATGACTTGCACTTGTCCGTGCTAATTTCCCATACACAAAATTTCGCCGCTCACATGGCGTTGGCAAAATTCCACCACAAGGCATGCTACATGGCACGACAGGCGATGGCTAATATCACACCGAGTCTTAGCGCCGGCACACACCTAAAGCGTGGACTGCTAACACCATGCGAAACACATCCGAAAATCGAGACGCACGTGCTCTATGGCACGATTTACCGTCTAGACACTAGGAAAAACATTAAGTGACGTACATCCGTCCCTTTTTACAGTGTACAAGGAACCACGGAAAGTGAACAGAAACAATTTCATCGACCATGGTGATAATTGTGAAGGCTCTTCTACGACAATGCTATGACAGAGTACGATGCTCAATTGCGGAAATCGGACAACAGTTGTGAGGTCCAAAGAACTAATAGCAGTATTCAGTTGTTTGGAGTACTCAGTATTGCAACGTGCTTGGTTTGGTACGCCACAAAAAGTGACAACTGGTGACGACATATAATTTTCAACGGAATTTTGATTCAATCTGACACCTGCCAGTAAATGTTTACGTGAAGATGTTAGAAATACACAACTCATTTGACCACGGTCAACAAGGACTCATGCTAAAAACTGATGGAAATGACAAACAAACAAAATAACATCGATATAGAACAAATGGAAAATTACGCTAAGCAGCACAATATCAACATTAAATTACGTTAAACAATTCATCCATAGAGATTGTGTACGTACTGGACCTTTTCTTCCCGTTGCAGTTCTCTTGTACCTTAGTACTCCAACAGGTTAATATCGCTCGTTCCGATAGTTTCTGCGGCATTGTTTTGAGCTGAGTCCGCCACGGCTGTGTATCAATTCCTGTTTGAACTTTCTTTGCATGACCCAGCGGTGGGTTAGGTGGCTTCAGTTCCACATATTCGCGACGTTGGTCATTCCATTAACGTCGAGCGTTATATGTCCTGCTACAGTTTTGCTGTTGGTCCCTAGAATCCTGTTGATCCTGGTTCGAGTTCTGTTGCTCTCTCCAGTTTCCGATTCGTCGGTAGTTGTTGTTGTTATTATTATTTTCCTCGTCTTCTGTTTTCCCATAATGCCTGGTTATTCGCATTGAAGTTTGAATTTTGGTTTCAATTCGATCGATGTTTTCCCCCATTTCGTCCATCGTCATTCCTCTCTGGCAAATCTGGCCAGTTACGGTCATTATTTCTACTTCTTTCCCACGAGTTGTGAATTTCATTCAAGTACTCGAGTTCGCAAAGCTCACTGTGGAAAGCTTCGATTGAATCGCTGCATCTACCGATGAGCAGTTTCTGGTAACGTAAAGATAATTTAATGTAGCCGTGCCTTACAATTTCCTTGGGACTGTACGGTTGATCCAAGGATCGGTTCTTCTTGACCAGGGATTCGAAGAATTGGACAGGTCTGCGGAATCCTGACGCTTCTAAGCCCTTTCCTTACATGATCTCCTGTTTTATCATCTCCTGTGTATCTTGCGACCGGTATGCGCTAAGGAATGCGTCCTTAAATTCTTGGTAGGAGCGACAACTCTCCGCAACTCCGCGCATATGTGCTGCAATCGACCCTTCTAAGAATCCACAGATAAAGTGGAGCTTGTACTTTAGTGGCCAAGATTCTGGTAGCACGTGATCGTACTGTGCCATCCGGGTCTTGGGATGTAATTCGTTGGCTCTGAGCACTATGGGACTTAACATCTATGGTCATCACAATTGTACACGTCTACGGAGGTCAGAAACGTTATTACGTGAATCTGACAACACGAGGGGACACCATAACGGTGCATAAGGATCGTTTGGGCACGGATACATGGAATCACGCGCTGCAAAAAATGGTTCAAATGGCTCTGAGCACTGTGCGACTTAACTTCTGAGGTCATCATTCGCCTAGAACTTAGAACTACTTAAACCTAACTAACCTAAGGACATCACACACATCCATCCCCGAGGCAGGATTCGAACCTGCGACCGTAGCAGTCGCGCGATTCCAGACTGAGCGCCTAGAACCGCGAGACCACCGCGGCCGGCTGTAATGCGTTGTCTGCCTCCTTGTAGACTTGAAAATTCTGGATGGTCAAGAGAAGTTTGAGGTCGAAAGATTCGACGTATCCGCCGTACGAATTTTTCCTCTCGTCTGCAGCGCGTGTACAGTCTGGAACCGAGCGACCGCTACGGTCGCAGGTTCGAATCCTGCCTCGGGCATGGATGTCTGTGATGTCCTTAGGTTAGATAGGTTTAATTAGTTCTAAGTTCTAGGCGAATGATGACCTCAGAAGTTAAGTCGCACAGTGCTCAGAGCCATTTGAACCATTTTTTGCAGCGCGTGATTCCATGTATCCGTGCCCAAACGATCCTTATGCACTGTTATGGTGTCCCCTCGTGTTGTCAGATTCACGTAATAACGTTTCTGACCTCCGTAGACGTGTACAATTGTTTTCTGACTCGGTCTCTAACATGCTGCGTGTTAACGACAGGAGCATATTCCTGCTGCATTCGCCCATGTGCAGCGGGTATGTCCTCATATAGCGGTTCGGAGAGTTGCAAAACATTTTCTTCACTTCTGCGATCCTCTCGATGGCGCTCTACCGGACGAGTTTGTAACTGCAATTGCGCTGCCGCTCATGTGCCTGCCGAACGTCCTTAGCCAACATGTTTTGTTGCGCGTCGACTCGGGCCTGCTGATCTTTAACCTACTAATTCCTGTTCGGCCTGTTTGATTTCTATCTGTTTAACTCGCTTCGTCGCCTCACTCATTTTTTCCTACGTTTCTTGAAGTAAATTTTTGCCTTGCTTTTGGGGAGTTGCAAACACCTTTTTTTGTCTTACATATCTCAGTTCTTGCCAGTTTAACTTGTTCTTTGGCCACTGATGGTCTTTTCGTGCTATTTGCACTACCAATCGCGCTGTTTTGGCATCGCACTTCGCCTGGTCCGCGACCTCACGCGTTTCTGCTGTCGTTTTCTGGACATTCTCTGGTTCTTATTGGAATCCTGCGGTCTCTTTTTTAACTCCATCTATACCGTCTTTGACCGTTCTTATGACTAATTTGTGTCTTTCCTCCTCTTCCTCCCGTCTCTTTTTCTCTGCCTCTTGTCTCTTCCTTTCTTTCTCTTTTGAATTGCAGGAGAGCCTCAAACTGGGATCCACCGCTAACACCTTCCGGACTAGATGAACGAGATTCTATCATTCTGTGACGTTTATTTCGTGATTCTGGTCTGCCAGTTTCACTGATGGTGCGTGTCGTGCCAGCATCGCCTACATTTCGTTTTAATGCGGTCTCCTGTTCTCTTTCGTCACCTGACAGGCTTGTCGTCATACTCGGCAAGTTCTACATTCGACATTTCTGCCCGGTCTGCAACTGCATTTACCTGAGAATCCCGTGTAATATCTGCCTGGTCACCGCTAATAATCTGAGGTGGATCCATGGTTAACAAAACACAATTACTTCCGCTACTCTGTAGAAAACTTGGTTTGCTTCTTGTAAGCATGCACTCTAACTCTGACCCAAACGAATTTAAACGCTACACGTTCCTATGCCACACAGATTGTACTCTAAATTACGCTCCCGTGAGCTATTGATTCCTAGTCCCTGACAACCAATTCAAATAACGGCACGCTTGTCTATGCTAAAAAACAAAAATCTCAATCTATCCTAACAAATAAGCACAACGCCGTTCGCCGTCAGAAACAAATAATCAAATGACATACAAGTCAAAACCACAACATAAAAATACACACATACAATATTTAAATATTAGTACTGTGTCTAGGCGCCAGCAACGCGAATCTATTCCACCCAGTGCACCACTTTAAACGTGGGGAACAGAAACTTCATTATGCAACACTATCTACGATCTGATGATCACAGAAGGTGCCATCAATCCTAAATTCTGCGCAAGGGACGTCAAATTGAGTGACTACGCTAGGCAACGCGATCTGACGGTCACAGAAGGTGCCATCAATCCGAGATTCTGGCAGGCGACGCCGCAATGAAAGTTATCCTGGTACGGGACGCCACAATGAAAGTTAACCCGTGGTGCTGACTATATAAAATGATTGAAAATATATTAAAATAGTTACTAATTGAATACAGTAAACAACTAACAGTTGGGCTAAGAGAACATTTTATACCAAGGGAAAAACGTAATAAATATTAGAAACCCAAGGAATAAAAAGGTAACTTCTAAAATCTTAACGCTCCCTACTGAAGGCAGCCGGTGCTCAAACTTCTGACTAATGAATAATCAAATAGGTGTCAGTACAGATAAACACTAATCAAAATAACAAACAATTAATAAAAGAAACCCTTGGTATCTAAAGATTGCTTGGTAACATACACACACAAAACTTGGCTTTATAAAATTTTAAACTTTACACCTCACACACAAGGTACAAATAACAACATCCTGAATGATCAAAAAGGACAATTAACCAAGTGGAGCCTTAATGAATCTGATTGGGCATTCATGACAGAGTGCCACTCAATATTAAAAGATCGAAGTCATACTTCAAGCCCAAAGTACATTCGCCAAAGCGGAGGAACGTGATACCAAGCTTAACGACCTGATGGAACCAGAAACAAAGAGCGAAACAATACTCAACTTAAAAGACGTGACCGAGGAAGAGGGCCTCCACATGGAACAGATCAAACAAATCACAGTTCCGCTGGCAACCGCCAAGTTGTCAAGCCCCGATGCCAGCCCCCACCGTACCGGACTAGAAGCACTGTGCTACTCGTAACTGAAACATAAATAAGCTACAACAGCACACTTGCATTTACACCTTCATACTACACAAGACAAAACCATAACATGTGAAACAAGGAAGCTGGCCTAAATCAGGGTTTTTAACTCAGAAACTTAAGCATTCATTTAAGTACCACAACACCACGTGATAGTAACAGCTGAGTTTATTTTACAGAAAAGGCCGAGCATAGACATATTTTCATGAAACATTAATGTGATTTTACGAGGCAGCATCGTGTATCGTTACTCGTCACTAAAGAATACTATATGTTGTATTTAAAAAGCACGGTTAGCACCACCTTAAACGTACAGCCACTGAATAATGAGCAGCTCACCAGTTTTGCTTACATTTATCTGCTGATCCTTTATCATGTTGTAAGAAACCTAGGTGGAATGCCTAAGGCCCATTGTCATGGCATGAGTGACTTAACTTGCCAATGCACTTTCGGGACCAAATTCACACTGCAGACAACATTGATTGACCATTGATAGACGTAACTAAGCACACAGTTGCACCTGCTCTAATCAAACACACACCATATGAGTAGGCGGGCTTTTAATCCAGGCGACGTTCCGGCAAGCTCTTCTTCTCAACGTTCACTACGTGGTGAGCGTAAAACGAAACACCACTCGTCGTGCCAGAACCCAACTTCGCCGCCGTCTCCGGCCGCAGCACCCCACTCGTAACACGGG
The DNA here is from genome assembly GCF_023864345.2 of Schistocerca serialis cubense. Classification (NCBI taxonomy): domain Eukaryota; kingdom Metazoa; phylum Arthropoda; class Insecta; order Orthoptera; family Acrididae; genus Schistocerca; species Schistocerca serialis. Next base: position 465,227,042 of record NC_064639.1, read on the forward strand.
CAATGAGGACACGCACAAAGTAAGGGGCAACCTCCCGACCCGTAATACCTCGCCAACGACAGACCACACAGTGAGACGCTGCCTCGACGCTGCAGAATTAAATAGTCGGACCCGCAATGAACAGCTGACACGCGTTCGCCCAAAGGAAAGTCGAAAGTAAAGGTGCCAGTAGCGCGCAACATATCAGCGGGGTGTTTCTAAATTCACTTACAAACTGTGAAGCGTCTGTAGTCAATTATTTAAGAAGAACTCATCTCCGGAAATGTGCAGCTTCTATGCTACTTGGGCAAACGCGTAAAACGAGTCTTATTCATATTTCTCTGGGAAGGTGGGTATCAATGCTGCAGATGCGTTCCCGTGGGAAGCACGCTGAGTTCAGTGGCGCATTGTCCTGCTGGAAACTGCATGTTGCTACGAGGCAATACTGCCCGCAGAGTTTTCTGTAAATAGACTTTAAGACAAAAAACGAAGCACCATGAAGGAATTATCCGACAGGGAGATGTGACATACGTATAAAGACAAACAAATGATTACAATTTCAGAAAAATTGGATGATTTATTCAAGAGGAAGAGCTTCACTGAGTGAAGATCCGTGACCCTAAAGCGAGCAGTTATTCGGCTTGGCATGGATTAATATACTTGTTGAATGTCCTCCTGACGTATATTCGTGGCAAGTTTTGTCCAATTGGCGCGTTAGATGGTCAAAATCCCGAGCTGGTTAGATGTCCCTTCACGTAATGCTCCAGAAGTCCTCAACTGGGGAGATACCTCGCGAACTTGCAGAGTTTGGCAAGCACGAAGACAAGCAGTAGAAACTCTCGCCGTGTGCATTATCTTGCTGAAATGTGAGCCCAGGGTGTCTTGCCACGAAATCCAAGGGTGCCACGGATGACAACCAAAGGGGTCCTGCTATGAAATGAAATGGCACCCCACACCATCACTTCTTATTGTAGGATCGTATGACGAGCGACAGTCAGGTTGGTATCGCACTGCTGTGCAGGGCGTCTCCAGACGCTTCTTTGATGGTCATCTGAATTTCTCTGGATTCTGCTCCTCGCTTCTACGTACATATTTGATATTGCTGAAGATGAATGAGTTTCATCATGTGCCTCAGTCATCACTGACATCTCTCTGGCTTTGAACATTTTGTGTAATTTTTCTTAGTAGTTGTAAAATTATTACACTTTTTCACTGGCTTCTTCCTCAGCCATGATGTTTAACAAGCCTCGATTCTCCTTCCTATTACTACAGTGGTAAGCAAAGCTTAATAAGAACGAAGGTATTTTTTGGATGATGTGTCACTAGAAAATCACATAGCTCGATGAAGCTTGGACCAACACAGAAGGCAGTGATACTGTTTAGTACAGGAGATAACTGAAAGAAATACCCAATGGAGCGAGCAGTAGTGACACTTTTATTCAACGACATTAGTTACACTGAAGTAACTGCAATTCATCATGCTCCACTGGACCTTACAAAAGGCGGATTATGTTTCATAATAGGGTGCATGGTCCCCACGGACAGCAATGCATGCCCTACATCGTGCTCCCATGCTAGTCACAAGGTTGATGTGGAGTTCTTGTGGTAGGGCGTTATATTCCTCCACCGGGGCGGTTGACAACTTCTGTATGGCCGTTGGTGCATGCGGTCGTGGTGTACTACGTCTCTGCATCGTATCCCACATACTGACGATGGGATTTAAGTTGGGGAAACGGCGGCCAGTCCATTCGCCGAATATCCTATCGTTCCAAGATCTCTTCCACCTTCGCTGTTCGATGCGGTCGCTAGGTGTCATCCACCAAAATGAAATCTGAGCCCAATACACCCCTTAAACACGAACGTGGGAAAGAGGACAAAGTCGCAATAACGTCGATCGGTGAGTGTACCGTGTTCAAGGATTTGGAGGCCAATACACCCATGCAATATTATGATTTCTCACACCATAAGACCTGGGCAGCCAAAACGATCGTGTTCGACAAAGTTTCTTGGTGCACCTCCCGCCTTAAGTGTCTTCATCCAGACTCCCTACTCAAACTGAATCTGCTCTCATCCGAGAAGAGTACGGGATCCCATTTCTCGTTGGTCCAGTCACTATGCTCTTGGCACCATCGCAAACGGTTCCACCGACGTACTGGTCGTCAAAGAGACCACCCCATGCAGTCGCCGTACCACTGTGGAGCGTCAGACAGCGTCTGTAGCAGTCCTGTTAAATGTGATTGCAACTGCAGCCGTTGTTTATACATGTTCTTTCTTCACCCTTGCACAACATAACGGCCATCTTCTGCTGTAATTGATCGTGCTCGACCACCTCCTCTCCATCGAGCAGCAGTGCCAGTAGTTTGGAAAGCTCCTCATGCACGTGAAACATAACTGTGAGCAATACCAAACTCCTGGACTACGCTCGTGACACTTGGTCCTTCTTCCATTTTCCCAGTTATTGTTCCCTGTGAAGTCATCCTGATGTTGTCTGCGGGAATGATGAATACCATTACAGTGCACCGTAATTATCGTCACACGCCGTCTTTTACCGTTTCTTTTACTGCCTATTGCGGCGGGGCAGGTCCCTTTAGCGTTCTAGTCACGCTGGCATCACGCCACGTGACGTCCCCGTTTCTGGGTACAAATGGGAAACTTCTGGCAACATGTTCCCACAGTTTCATTCATTTCCACCGAGTTGTTAATATATTATGTTACTTTAACTATCTCCTCCTTAAGTTTTGCAGAGTATTGTACTAACTTGTAACGATTAAGCCATAAGCCACTGGGCGATCTGTCATGTTCAACACAATCTATTTCTTCCTAACCAATCATCCTCTTTTATTACCCTGCTGGTCTAAACTTCTACACTGTGCAGATACACAGTGTTCTCCAACGCGCTACCTATACTTTCACGCGCCTTAAATAGTTTCTGGTCTACTTTCACGTGCCTTAATTATTTTCTGATTTGCTCTCTCTTTTTCACTACTGCAGTATTATGTTTGATCTTTCCAAACGCAGCAAAATTTGTAATTTAATGATATCTATTTCAATCCATGTCAGTGTTTCTCAGTTCCATTCCGATTTTCCTCCGTTGCATTTTGTGATGACAACGTTTTTGCTTCCTAGTGCATCCTCTGCTTTCTCGGAGTATTTAGTGAGTCTTTTTGCGCTTGTACCCGTGATCGTGTCTCTGGGTAAAAATATGTCACACCATGTTACTCTCTATCTACACTATCTGCTTTTATTTAGCTCACTGCCTGTTGGCTGACAGAATTTTGCACCTGGAATGTACACAATCAGAAAAAAACCGGGCAAGTGCGAGATGGACTCACGCTGTGATGCTTCTATACGAGCTTACAGTAGTTATGTTTACAGACAACAACTCCGTGTGGCTCTCTGGTCTGGTGCGACTCTTTCTATTGTACGCCTTTTCTGCGACTTACATAGCCCTAACCTATTCCAGTTGTCCAACCACAGAAAGGGGCCTATAGTTTAACGTTGAATTCGAACCACGAGTTGTTTCTGGCGACACGTCACGTCGTTGAGACATGAAGGGTAGGTTACAACGAAGACGGAAAAATCTGTAGTCCGAACGAGATTCGATCCCGTGGTCACTGGGTTTCCAGACACGCGCTTTCTCGCTAGACGACCAGGCGCGATATGTGTTTAAATAGTTCATCTTTAGGTCTTGATGAATTAATTTGCGAGTATCAAAATACACGACATGTATGGCCGTATCTCTTGATTATGTTGACGTAGAAGCTTAAATTATTTACACCGCCAAGGGACAGTACACCTTTGTATTTGACATTAATTTCAACTTGACTCCTCTAACCGTTCCTGCAAAAAAGGGGTCTCAACCGACGGACAGGCAGACAGTTGGACAACAGAGCGCCAAAAAATATATTTTTATGTGACATACAAATGAACAGTTTCGGATGTATTGCTTTACTTGTATGTGGAACCTTTATTCTTGCCAAATTTTATAATTCTTGGTCAGTGGGAAATACCCTAAACGTTTATGACGAGTGAGTTTGCCAGTATCAAAATATGCCATAAATGGCCGATTGATACGTATACCGTTCCTGAAGCAAAAGGGCTTAACAGTCGGATAAACAGACTGACAAAATGTTGATCCTATAAAGGTTCCGCTTTCATCGTCTGAGGTACGGAACTCCCCCTCCCCCCACCCCCCCACCCCCAAACAAAAAAATTTTAATTTACGCATCACTATTTTCTACGAGGAGTGTTCGATAAGTAATACAACACATTTATTTTTCTCGCTAGTTTAGATTGAAAAAGTGCAAAACTTTTTGTGGGACATCGTGGAAATATTCCCGCTTCAACCCCCATAGCTTGATGAACTTCAATACGCGGCGGTGCTATACGTAACCTTCAAAATGGCGTCCGCAACGAAGGTCCGCTCCAAGCAGAGAGCAGCATTGAGTTTCTTACGAAAAACCAAATCATTGTAGATTTTCAAAAGCTCTTGCAAGATGTCTACGAAGACCTGGCAGTGCGTAAAAGCACGGTAAGTAGTTGGGCAGGTCGTCTGTCATCATCGCAACAAGGTCGTTGCAAATCTGTCCGATTTCCCTCGCGCCTGTGCCTGTGATGTTGGAACGTGCGGACACTCTCGTTCGAGGTGATCGACGGATCTCAGCCAAACACTTCGCTGCACAGCTGGACGTCTCTGTTGGTAGTGCCGACACACACGCCCATCAGTTGAGGTACTCAAAGGTATGTGCCTGCAGCCTAAAAGAAGATTATAAAGAACAACGAAGGATCATCTGTGTGGAGTTACTCGCGCGTACGGGGATGATGATGACGACAATCTTTTGTCGAACATTGTCACAGGCGATGAAACATCGGTTCATCACTTCGAACCGGAAACAAAACGGTAATATATGGAAGAAAAAGTTTAAATTCGCGCCCTCAGCCGCTAAGGTCATGGCGACGGTCTCCTGGGACTCTGAAGGGGTTATTCTATTTGATGTCCTTCCTCACGGTGCAACGATCACTCTAAAGTGCACTGTGCTGCCTTGAAGAAATCGAAGAAACAGTGCCAGGGTGTTCGTCGCCACAAAAATGGAAACGAACTTCTCCTTCGCAACGCAAGGCCTCAAACAAATCAGCGCAACTTAGAGGAACTCGCAAAACTTCATTGGACTGTTCTTGCACGTCCAACCTACAGCACGCATCTCGCGCCTTCAAAATTCCATCTGTTTGGCCCAATGAAGGATGCACTCCGCAAAAAGTTCTACGTGGACGATGGCGACGTTGTTGTGGAGTAAGACGTTGGCTCCAATGTCGATATGGAGAGGGGTACGTGGAGGCATACAGCCCCTCCCAATGAGGTGCCGTAAGGTCGTCGCATTGAAAATAGGGCTCTGTAGCCAAAAGAGTAGGAAGTAATATGGAGTACTTGATTATAAAACCAACCTGCTTTCCAAAAAAAAAAAAAAAAAAAAAAAAAAAAAAAAAAAAAAAAAAAAAATGTTGCGCTACTTATTGGACGCCCATTGTATATTCTTCTTACTGTCAGGCTACTATTTACACCCTATTGCGTTGTACATTGAACTTATTTCCGCACCATTATGCTGCTGAGTCCACAATAAACGGGAAGGTCACTGCACTGCCACTGTCGACCACACACTGCCGAGCGAGTGGCATACGTACGTACAGTTCTGAGCTCCAGACAGACAGTTTACTGAGAAAGTGAATCTCCCGTGACAAGTATTGCAGACAGCTGCGGTCACCGCGGCCTTGACAGACACTCATAAGCTCATCGCATACTCGCAGGCACGATCTACATCTACATATCTACATCTACATATATACACCACTAGCCACCAAGCGGTGTGTGAAAAGCACTCCGTCTTCAGGCCACAAGTGGCCCATCGGGACCATCCGACCGCCGTGTCATCCTCATTGAGAATGCGGATAGGAGGGGCGTGTGGTCAGCACACCGCTCTCCCGGTCGTTATGATGGTTTTCTGTGATCGGAGCCGCTACTATTCGGTCGAGTAGCTCCTCAATTGGCATCACGAGGCTGAGTGCACCCCGAAAAATGGCAACAGCACATGGCGGTTGGATGGTCACCCATCCAAGTGCCGCCCACGCCCGACAGCGCTTAACTTCGGTGATCTCACGGGAACCGGTGTATCCACTGCGACAAGGCCGTTGCCTAAGCGGTGTGTGACGGAGGGAACAATTCGCGCCAAAGTCATATTTCCCATCCCCCCCCCACCCCTCTGTTCCACTCGCGGATCGCGCGGGGAAAAAACAACTGTCTGAACGCCTCAGTACGAGCTCTAATTCCCTTATCTTTGAATGGTGATCATTGCGCGATTTGAAAGTTGGTGGTAATAATATATGCTCTATATCCCCGGTGTTGTAACGCTCTCGCAATGACTAAAAGTACCAGTCACGAATCTTGTCGCTCTTCTTTGGACCTCCTCACCTTCTCAATCTCTTGGTTCAAATGGCTCTGAGCACTATTGGGACTTAACATCTGAGGTCATCAGTACCCTATAACAGAACTACTTAAACCTAACTAACCTAAGGACATTACACACATCCATGCCCGAGGCAGGATTCGAACCTGCGACCGTAGCAGTCGCGCGGTTCCGGTCTGAAGAGCCTAGAACCGCTCGGCCACCGCGGCCGGCCCTCAATCTCTTGAATCAGACCCAACTGGTAAGGGTCCCATGCAGACGAACAGTAATCTAAGACTGGACGAACTGACGTATTGTAAGCTATTTCCTTTGTTGAAGGACTGCATCGTTTCAGGATCCTGCCAATAAAACGCAATCTAGAGTTCGCCCTACCCGTTACTTGTGTAATCTGATCATTCCATTTGAGATCATTTAGAATAGTCACACCCAGATACTTGACGGATGTTACCGCTTCCAAACACTGAGCATTTATTTTGTACTCGTACATTAATGGGGATTTTCGCCTTGTTTTAAGCAGTGGGTTACATTTACTAATATTGAGAGAGAACTGCCAGTCATTACACCACGCATTTATTTTGTGCAAATCTTCATTGATTTGTTCACAACTTTCGATGTACATTGTGTGCCAACAGCCGACGTTGGACATCAGGCGTGGCGTGTCTGTGGGTCCCACTGCGGTCGTCAGACTCGCACACATTTGAGTGCCGTTTGACGCAGTACTGTGAGGGTGGAAGAGGACGTCCTACGAATGCTAGTAGAAGAGACGTAGAATCACAGGATACGTTCAGTGCTGCAGACGGGTATCAGAAGCGTTACCTGTACACAGGCGAAGTACCATGAGCGTGAAAAGACGTTAAGTGCAAAAATATCATACATTCGGTGTCCTGGATAAGCATTTATTAGTCTTTCACAAGAGCTAATCGGCGATGGTGGCAAATATGGCACAGTGGGTGGAAAAGAGATTTTGTCTGCTCCAAGACCCGCGTCACGACATACACAAAATACAGCCAATCAACTGACAAGTGAAGTCTTCCTTAAAGTAATGGAAGCCACTAGCCAGAACATGCGATTTTTGGATTTTCTATATCCATTATCTTATTTGGCATATCCACTATTAACGTAGACTCTGACAGGTGTGAGCTGATATTTCTCACAACAAAGTTTCGAGTTGTTATAAAAACAAGTGATAATGTTCTTACAGAGTTACAGGGAAAAGTGTCTGAGATACATATCCTCTGAAACCAAGCAAAATGGCGTTTGTAGTGGACAAAGAACCGAACTTCAAGCAAGCATTTCAGCAACAAAAACGTACGCCATGTGCAGTTCACTGCGTGAACATAGCGTAAGGCACATAGTGTATGAAAAAATCCTAAGCGAAGAATTGCCTGACATTCATAAATCAACCTGGGCAGTGCGTGGAACTGTAGGGTTGTATGAAATGGTCCGATTTCATACCAATATCAGAAAACAAGCATTACGGTGAGATGTTGAAATTGGATAGCATCTACATGATTCACTTCAGTCTCAAAAAAATACATTGAGAATTTGCTGTTGGAGAAAAACAAAGAGGATCTTCGTTTCAACCTCACATAATGAATGGTATAATTAAATCCCCGAAACATTTCAAACAAGTCATAAATTACTTAAATGAGCTGGAGTATGAAATGGAACAGACCTTGTCTTTCGTAGCGCTATGGGCATTTAGTTTACCAGATTCCTGACAAAATGGAGAGGACAATTCAGTACTTAAATTGTTGAAACGACGGATAGAAACCTTCGCAAAAGAGAAAGTCGTTAGGCAACTAAGGATTCTCACTACATGGCCATATTTTTTCAAGCAGTTTCAAGGAACTCTTACAATTCGTATGAAGTTAGATAGCGTAGTTGTGGAAGAAGAGAAAAAAAATCCTATCTCCTCTACCGGAGCTGGCGTTTATCAACTTCTAAACGTAAAAGTGAACCTGAGAGATATTTGAACGTGGATTGCCCAGATGATGATTTTTGTGTTGGCGAAAGGCTAACGATTGTGCTTTCACAAACTATCCAATGTGGCGAAAGAATTCCTTTAATTTACCGCCAGTAGCGCTGCAATCGAAGGAAACTTTAGCAAGGCAGGCCTTGTTAGTTGTGTCCGCGAAGGGCTGTTGTATCGATCCAGTTCGTGTCAATGACATTTTGATAATTCATGAAGCTAAGAGGAACAAGTAAATTGTTTTATAAAGACAACCACATCTGACAACGCGAAACATAAAGAATTTGTGTAAATAGCCCTGTACTCATATGATACACAGCTCCCTGTTTAGTGTTACAATTACTTTTTGTGCGTTCTAGACGCAAACCTGTCATGCACTGTATTACTTTATCTTCAACCTCTACTACATTAAAGTAACTTATCGTGTTTTATGATTGTGTATCTTGCATATTTAATTTTATTTTTCATTTAAATCTCTTAAAGGATGTTAATACCTCCCCTGAACAATCATGAAGTTGCTTCATAAACGGAATATGATTACAGTAGATAAAAGATTTCTATCTAGACAAGCGCTCAACGAACGAATCGTGTGATCATTTTCTGATATTGTGCGGGCACTATTCCTGGCAGTTTTAGGTGGGGAATATTTCGAACTATAGTTGCGCAAGATACTGGTAGAGGTCGGGCTTAAACTACCACTGTCAACCGCAGCATACAATTGCGCTGTAGTTACTACCAAATGCTTTGCGTACTCCAGTTTGCTTTGTGTTGTGGACAGCATGCCTTTTTTTTAAAAAATAATGAAGAGACATCCTGTTGTACAAACGGGAATCGAATGCGACTCTGACCATAACAAAAGGAGTCAGCGATCCCTATGACTCTTACGTGGAAGCAGAGAACGCGAACACAGGATGGCACCCCTTCGAGAGGGAAGCGGGCTTACTCTCCCGCGCCGCTCCTCTTCCCCCGGTGTGTCTAAGTTACCGTTTGTTTACGGTCGCGGCCGACTGCCACGATGTCGGTATAACACTATCATGTTTCTAAACAGGGGCGCAAGAAAATAAAAACACCATTACATTACGGTAATGAAATAATGTTGTCATTTAACGTTTACCTTTACATTGAGGTGGTGAAAAAAAAAAAAAAAGTCATGGGATAGCGATATGCACATACACAGGTGGCGGTAGTATCGCGTACATGAGGACTGAAAGAGTATTACATTTGCACTCAGGTGACTCATGTGAAAACGTCTCACACGAAATTGTAGTTGGAGTTAGACGCAAGGGCCATTCCATTTCGGAAATCGTTGGGGAATTTAATATTCCGAGATTCACAGTGTTAACAGAGTGCCGAGAATACCAAATTTCAGGCAGTACCTCACACCACAGACAGCACAATGGCCGACGGCCTTCATTTAACGACCGAGAGCAGTGGTGTTTGGGTAGAGTTATCTGTACTAATGGACAAGCAACACTGCGTGAAATAACCGCAGAAATCAATGTACAACTAACGCATCCGTTGGGGCAATGCAGCGAAATTTGGCTTTGATGGGCTATAGCTGATGACCGAGTGCCTCTGCTAACAACACGACATCGCCTGCAGCGCCTCTCCTAGGCTTGTGACCACATCGGTTGGATCCTAGACGACTGGGAGTCCATGGCACTCAATTTCAGTTTGTAAGAGCTGATGGTATCGTACGAGTTTGGTGCAGACCCCACGAAGCTGAGAAACCAAGTTGTCAACAAGTCTCTGTGCAAGCTGGTGGCGGCGCCATAACGGTGTGGGGTCTGTTTACATGGAATGGTCTCAGTCCTCGGGTTATGCTCGGCTACTTGGAGACCAACTGCGGCCATTCATGGACTTCACGTTCCCAAACAACGATGGACCTGGTGACAATGGGCAGTATCACCAGGTCACAACTGTAATCAGTTTGTTTGAAGAACAATCTAGACAGCTCGAGCGAATGGTCGGGCCACGCAGCTTACCCAACATAAATCTCAAAAATGGCTCAAATGGCTCTGAGCACTATGCGACTTAACTTCTGGGGTCATCACTCGCCTAGAACTTAGAACTAATTAAACCTAACTAACCTAAGGACATGCCCGAGGCAGGATTCGAACCTGCGACCGTAGCGATCGCGCGGTTCCAGACTGAAGCGCCTAGAACCGCACGGCCACACCAGCCGGCACATGAATCTCATTGAACATTTATAGGACATAATTGAGAGATCAGTTCGTGCCCAAAACCCTTACACTTTCGTAATTATAGACGGCTATAGAGGCAACATGGCTCAATATTTCTTCCAACGACGTTTTGAGCCCTTGCCAAGTCGAATTTCTGCTCTACGCCTGGTAAAAGGAATCAGGCACGATATTATTTATTTATTTATTTATTTAACCTGGCAAGATTAGGGCCATCAGGCCTTCTCTTACATCTAACTAGGCATTCTACTTATTTTACGTTCATATGTTTTAGTAGGCATGTTAAACTACATCTAGTACAAAAAGTGAAACAAACAATTAGAAAGGTACACCTGGAAAAATACATACATATAGAGTTTGTATTCGTAGATCATAAGTACTGTTATAATTAGACATTATTGAAGAGACAGATTTTAGATAGGAGTGCTAGCTGCAGGGGGTATGAGGGAGACTCATGGTGAAGAAAGGAGAAGGATAGAGAAACATGATGAAACATAATTAAGGAAATGTAAAGGAAAAGAAGATTGCGTGGCTAATAGAGATAGATGAAGAGGAAGGCATCTCAGGAGCAAGATAGGAGACGCTAGCTTTCCTATTTGACAGATGAGAGGATTGGCATTGTACATTAATTTTATGGAGAACGTTATGAGGATGATAGTAGGAAATGCTTCAACTTCTTCTTAAAAGCAGCAGGAGATTGAATTTTGCGCAAGGTAATGGGCAGTTAGTTCCAGAGGCGGACAGCGGCAACTGAGAAGGAGTTTGCAAAATTTTTTGTTTTGTGAGTGGGCACAGTTAGGATACCAAATAAATATTAGGAGAAATCTCATGGCTTTTGTCACCTCAGTGTAATGCATGCAATTTTCAGTCACAGATAATTCATTATTACACATCGCCCTTTGGATGCGTACGTGTCCGAGTCGTCTCGTGAGCTTTTGTGCCATGAGTTTCTCGCTGCCCCACTCCCTCAGCCAAGGCCACGAGTAACGAGCGAGCTCGATACGCCACCTAACCGCCCGTGGTTGCAGATAATAGTTTCCCAGGTAACGTTCGATTTTCTCGAGCAGTTAAGGTGAGCAGCTGCTTTTGATTGGTCTTTCAACGGCATGCGCCGAACATTTCCCATGTTACGGAACTTTGCTCACACGTTACTGACAAGTGGGCCGCGCCTACCTGTCATCACCGATTTCATCCACATTCATGGCATATGCGTGGCTTGGCCAGGAATTAAAGTGACAGAAGAGAGAGCTCCAGATGGCTAAGCGTTCAGGAAAAAACATCCTTTTTGGAGCTAGCAGCAAGATGCATCAGCCATTTATATCGGCAGAGTTTCCAGGCGGTGGTTGCCGCAGCGAAGAGAGTCCAGAATGGTGATTCGAGGATCAAGTCTCTACGGGGAAACTCTTTTTATTTTCAGTTTTTACGTTACTTAGGCTGGAAAAACAGAAAAAATACTCGTTATCTCCCTGTTTGTATTTTCATGGAAGGCAAGAAGGCCTGAAGAGAAAAGTCAATGAAAATTTGGAACTGCAAATAGATTTTTAAACGGGGATTGCATGGCGTACACGAGAACGTCATATACAAAATTAGATATTTTTGTTATGTTACTGTTGATGATTTACACGTGCTCGGTAGATATTTATCATAGAAACAGGTGAAGCAGCAGTTTTCTTGACATTGTGCACACGATATAAACGCCGCATATTTACGATTACATAGTGGTTTTAAAAGTTCCAGAGGAAAATAAATTTGGTTTACATTCATGTAACGTTCTCTCTCATCGCACAGTATGGCACCGAACCACGGGTAATGCATCATTTCACCAAACATTGGCAACGGAATATATTTAAGTGCGGTCTTTTCGGCATGTGATTTATTTTTCTCTCTCGATGAGACAAAAGCAGTTTTGAAGCTTTCTGGTCAGACATTGCGGGGTTGCAAAATAGTAGTGTGCATTTGCGGGGAATCGCTTTCATACTTCAAGATGGCAATCCTCCTTCGTCTTCAAAAAATCTCTCATGGTATCATTGTGGATTTGATCTGTCATCCTCACGAGTCAATTAACGGAATATTTCTGTATTCCTGCATTTAAAGCTTCCTCACATCAGTCAAGAGTTGTTTGTATAAGATTGCTGTAAGTTTCCAGATTCTGATGAACTGATGAGGACGTTCCTACATTTTGCCACGTACACATCCACAAAATTTTCCTTTGCCTTTCTTTTCATGCCTTTATGAAAATATTAATAAATGCGATATACTGGACATTTTTTTGTTTATTTGCAGCATTAGTAACGAAACAGTCGAAAATTAGAAAATAAATGTTTCTGCATAGGTACCCATGTGACAACCCGTTGTTTTTCCGCTGCACCATCCGTTGCCTGGGAGCTCATGCCTTGACCGACTCACGCACCCTGGAGCTCGCATTTCTGTCAAAAATGGTTCAAATGGCTCTGAGCACTATGGGACTCAACTGCTGAGGTCATTAGTCCCCTAGAACTTAGAACTAGTTAAACCTAACTAACCTAAGGACATCACAAACATCCATGCCCGAGGCAGGATTCGAACCTGCGCATTTCTGTCACTTTCATTTCTGGCCAAGTCCTGCATGTAGCGTGAATTTGCACGAAGTTGGTGGCGATGAGTAGGTACGTTCACCTTGTAACACGTAATGCGCCGCTTTCCGTTATATACGAGTCACGTACCTATTTGAAGTAGAAGTAGTCCCTACCTATATACAGGGTAAATTCTACTCCACCGAAAAAAGTTTAGGGGTTCTCCTGGTATATTTTGGTGTATGGGACTTCTCCAGTGGCTAATTACAGAGTAATTGCATTTTGTTCGATTTTTAGCGCCGTTTATCTTTGTATTTGTACTGCACTGCCGAATGATTGCAAATGTTGACAGTATGTGCTGTGTGGTTTGTTTGGAAAAAAACTTTCTCCTTTCACCCGTTTTACTTGCTGCTGATAATATTAATTCCCTTTTCTTTTTTTTTTCCGTCACTGATTTTCGATTCCCCCCAAAGGGGGCGGGCTAGCAGCAACTTAGTACGCCGCTCTCCAGCCTACAGAATTTTTAAAACACAATAAGAGAATAATAAACAATAAAAGCAGGCGATATAACGGTGACTTAAATTGTAAAACGGCGGAAAATTGTGGAAAGTTAAAACATAAAACAAAGGGTTGGCGATGATAGTAAATTTAATAAAATACACAGGGAGCAGACATAAAATAGTAGACAGAAAATTATCTTCGACCTCAAATTCGCATCCAGTAATGCTCGGTTCTGTCTCGGGTTTGTTTTTCAGGCAGTGTAAGTTGTACGTTTGCAACCATACACAACATTATGGACACATTTACTGATGAAGAGTTGGCCAACATGCATTGTTCTGGCGTAACAACAAGCGCCGGAACGAAGATGTAGAACGCAGGGAAAGAGAAGGCGGTGGAACGACGTCTGCCAATCGTGTCCTGATTAGGAACGCACCACGATAGGAGCGTCATCTAGTTGGAGATAATATAAGCGCCGCTCCTGCCAGCCTCGGGCAGACATTAGTGGACAGTATTCGCGGAGTATTAGCACGGCCTAGCAGAAAGTGCTACGAGAACAGTTATTAGTGATCCATATCAATTGCTTGTTTGGACTTTGTCTATAGAGAAGAAGATTACTGTTTGAATGTCACCCATCGCTTGCAATACCTGTTAGTACAAAGTTAAGTATTGTCAATCTTCTTTAACGAAATACAACTACTAATGTTGTTTGCTTGAATTGTTGTATAGCATTCAGAGAACACAGCATCCCTTAGGCATTCTATACGAGACGAGTGGGCAAGACCCCCCATGCATCTCGTGCATGACTTTAGTAAACGCATGTAAACATGAAATGTAAGAAGGCGAAGGAAAGGGAAGGCTGAATGGGAAATCGTGACGGCTAGCCGCACATGGCATTGTGGTAATGCAATGGCGAAAATTGGAAATTTGTGCCGGAGCGAGACTCGAGCCCGGATTGATTGGTTCTTATGAGCGGTTGTATTAATCGCTTCGGCCATCCGGACACGGTTCCTGAAGGGCTCAAATTTCTAACTTATCATCACACTCTGCATGCAGCGTCCTCGTCCATTAAACTGTATACTCGCAAATATTGATTTCCATAGGATTTCAGGCGATATTTGTGCATTCACACTGAAAAAAAAGTCGACGTGCCTCTACCCTCTTTTTCAGATATATAAAATATCTGTTCTGTCGGATATTAGATTGACAGACAACGTAATGATAATGTGGCGCAGTGTGGAAGAAGATAATCATAGTTTGGGAGTTTTGTAAAGTAAAGTTGAACTGTCACCTAATTTGAATGTTTTCCGTTCTCCCGCGCACTGTGACGTCTCATTGTGAAAAATGAATATTTATGTGTAAATGTCTAGTTCCATTGAGTGCGATGATTGTGCCATCGTATTTGTGCTGCTGGTGGCTATGAGAGGGAGAAGGTAATATATGGTGTTTCCAAAAGGGGTAACTCTTTTGAAAACACCAAAGAGGTGTGGAGCTGATAAAATTTTACCTTTACGTACGAAGATGCTCCTCCAAGACATGCTCAATGCAGCAGATGTTGACCTTGTCTTTCTCCAAGAAGGCTTCTTCGACGATTTCCCGGGTATGTATGGTTTACGGCTCATTTGTCCTACACCTCTCCAACTGACAGTGGAGTCGCAGTTCTGCTCAGGGAGCAGGCGGACGATGTACTATATCTCCCCGACGCTAGTGAATGACCGTAACGGTGCTCTGCGTTCAGTTTATCAATGTGTGCGCCCCTTCCGGAACGAACCGCCGTCGCGACCGATCGCTCTACTTCGCGGAAGGAGTAGCACCACTTTTTCAGGACAGGCACGATGACTTGGTATTAGTGGGCGATTTCAATAGCACCCGAGTACCTAAAAATCGACTGCCACGACGTTCACCTTGCCCCGAACTTGAGACATTCATCAGCGATCTCCAGCTGGTAGATACATGGGAACATGTCCGAGGAAATTCACTCGTCTAGCCACATTGATAGGATTTATCTATCCCGTTCTCTCGCAGCAACAGTGAGCGAAGCGGAGGTGTGGCCAGTAGCCTTTTCTGATCACGAGGTCTATATATGTGGCGTCACCCTTCGTCGCCAACGGGTGTGGCGCAGCCGACATCCGTGGAAGTTAAACGTTGCTCATTCGCTTCTCCGGATTGTCGACGCGCCATCGACGATACGTAGTGTTCGTGCGTCCGAAGCCTCCCGACGTATCCTACATCGATCACTTGGATGTTAAACTGCGCCAAGCCGACCCTATGGAGAACCTTGATTACGTATGGTCGTGAGATCGCTTCTTGGAGGCGGCAGACCCTTGATTTTTATTTCACCGTCCTTCGCAAATATCCCTCCTTGCCACCCACACCAGTACGACATAGGACAGTATAGCGTGTGAAGACACAGATCGTAGCCCATATGCGCTGACACCTCGACGGCCATCGTCCTAGCTCGAACCCAAGACAGACTCGCAACGGAACGGCCCACCATGTACCACGTCATTCGAGAACATTAACTACGAAGAGAGGCGCTGATATAGGCCATCACCACTGTGGACGTCTGTCGTCACACCACGCTACGAGGTATTGGTGCAGCCTGGCCCTGACGGACTCCCCGTGGAAGTTTATAGAACTTTTCGGTGTGTCCCAAATTGACAGACATCTATGGGAACTTATGTCCCCCTCAGTGCCGTCCGCCGCAGCCTTCGTAGAAGAAATGATTATACTGATTCACAACCCGAAAGGTGGGACTCGAAGACAACATTACGGCCCGCTGACATTCGTCAGCTGTGACATGAAGGTATTGACTAGACTATTACCAAACCGTATACGACCGACCTGGTCAGGCTTCCCTTTAGGGTTTCAGTAACATCCTCACAGCACTGTGTCGATATCGTGACGTAATAGCCCTAGCGAGGGCACGCCACACCCCGGGAGCGCTGGCGTCACTAGATTTTAGCCAAGCTTTCTATCGAGAGGATCACATGTGCCTGACATCCGTTCTCCAACACATGCAGTACCCACAGCAATTCATAGGCGTCGTGATGCGCCCTCTCCGAGGTGCGACCTCCAAGGTGCTCGTTAACGGGCGTCCCATACAGTCCCTCTCGATTTTCAGATTGGTGCGTCAGGGCTGCCCCCTGTCGACCTTACTTACGCTCTGGCACTGGAACCGCTCCGTCAATGCCTCACCGGATCGCCTTACGTGACGTCACATTTCGCCGTACAGCATATGCAGACGACCAGGCTCTCGTGCTCCGCAATCATGACGATGTAACCAGCTGGAATCTTTTGCCACGTACCGTGTGGTTGCAGGCAGCTTTCCCAACGTCACCAAATCGGTCACCATGGCCATAGCAGACGGGTCGACCCCAGCGTATATCGGGCCCCTACAACTTACTGGTACTATCAAACGTGTCGAAGTAGAGTTTCACGACGACATACGGCGCACTGCGGCCCTATCTTACCGCCGCTTATTACAACAAATTCGGGTCCAGATCACCACCCTTCGTCTGCGGACCCTCAACATTCTTCAAAGGACACACTTCGTCATTGTTTACCTAGCATCGCTCCTCCCACACACAGCACGCGTCCTTACAATGCAGTTATTGGTAGCTCGACGTTTATTAGCGGCATTCGGAGCCTACGTCAGTATTGGCTTGCTATTCAAAGTCAGTTAACATTCGCTGACCCTTCTGTTGAATCCAGCCTAGTCGTCGAATATGGGGTATCTAGGAAACCTGCTTTCTCGGATCGCTAGACTAACAATTCACAAGTCTTATTAATGAGTTTTATTACGAAAAGTAAACGACAATACTTAACTTTGAATATTACACCTGTGCGGCTGGTCCCGGCGGAGGGTCGAGTCCTCCCCCGGGCATGGGTGTGTGCGTGTGTGTTTGTCCGTAGGATATTTTAAGTTAAGTAGTGTGTAAGCTTAGGGACTGATGACCTTGGCAGTGAAGTCCCATAAGATTTCACACACATTTTTTTTTTTTAATATTACACAGATGTGTCGCAAGCAAAGGGTGACAGACAAAATAATCGAGTTTCTTCAGTATAACAATTCCAAGTTTGAACTACGTAGAATGTACGAGCAAAGTAGTGAGCTCTTACGCTTCTGTTCAGGTCGCTGATCTTGAAGCTTCTCGTAGAACTGACCACGATCAGTTGGGAGCGGTGCTTATGTCTGCTTCGCATAGAGGCCGCTGCAGTCGCGTTGTCTTCCTGGAGAGGGGTCGGTCAGCGTGTAACTGGCTGACGTCTTGTCACAGCCCTCTCGCTCTATCGTTCCCGACTGGCGTGCCGGCGCTTGACTTTACACCATAACACCTTCCTCCAGAAAGAGGAGGCCTTGGCCATGTCCACGATAGAGCGGTGGCCCTATTTGTCAGCTCTCACATCAAGCTGTGGCGCCACCACTCGGAAAGTTTGGCGGGTTTGCTGCTGGAGTCCTTAGCTCTGTCCTCCCTTACGCCCCCACTGACGACGCAAGACATACCTCCACCTTTCTACTACTTCGGGTGTTTTTACATTGAACACAGTTATGTCCATATCGCAATACCACCGACGAAACAGGCGACGGCCCGGGAGGTATATCGCGTCCTTCAACAGAGGTGCCCACCAAACGTCATGAAAACCAAAAACCCTCATGTTAGTTAGAAGGGGGTGTGGCGGACGATACACGCAGCTGCACTGGATACAGACGTCCGATCAACCTCGTACATCGTAGTCAACGGTAAACAGATCACCCGATGACGCCTCCACAAGATAAATATGGCGCATTCGCCTCTGTGTGCAGACTGCGAAGTACACGGACGATCACTGCCTCAGATGTAACGCAGCAGAAGATGTATGGCGCTTGGTGCGACAAATTCTGTCGTATTTTCTACGATTGACTCCGGCACATACCACACTTCGCCTTGTGCTATTTCCGGATGAACAGTATTTCCCCCCGGCACCAAAACCAACGCCGTCACGTGGGTCTGTGGGCACACTGTACAATATTTATTTCACGGTGGAGCTGAAGACGTATTGGAGTTTTGGAATTCAAGAATGTGACTACAAGATTGTGCGGGACGCAAAATGTGGACATTATTTTTCTTATTACTTATGGAGTGCCCTACGCGACCCTCCACGCAGCTCGATCATCACCAGGTAGGAGAAGATACTCACTGACTAGGCTGACAAGGACATGTCCCATTATCGGCGAAATAGCGTACGACGTGCGTGAAGGCATACCTGGATGATGAAGTGTAAGGAGAGTACCGACGCACCCTTCTGTATCGTGTACGAATATTTGTTTTATTTACATAGTGCACGATGCGGTGCTAGATACATGAATTTTCGGTGTGGTATAAAGGAAATACAAATTCAAAATGTCGAAAAAGGAATTTCCCACTGATATTCCTTCGCCATTCCTAACACCTTGATGGGCGAGTGGGACACTGTGGCCAGGCCTCCGGCTACGACCCCTGCCCACTCTTCCCTCCTTTCCCTCCCTTCCATGACTCCACTCCGTGGAAAAAAAGGTTGGTAGAGCACTCTGTAAAAAAAAGTAAATAAATAAAACAAAAAAATAAAATAAAGCCGGCAAGAGCTGACAAATGCGAGAATTATCGCACAATCAGCTTAACAGCTCATGCATCGAAGCTGCTTACAAGAATAATATACAGAAGAATGGAAAAGAAAATTGAGAATGCGTTAGGTGACGATCAGTTTGGCTTTAGGAAAAGTAAAGGGACGAGAGAGCCAATTCTGACGTTACGGCTAATTATGGAAGCAAGGCTAAAGAAATATCAAGACACATTCACAGGATTTGTCGACCTGGAAAAAGCTTTCGACAATATAAAATGGTGCAAGCTGTTCGAGATTCTGAAAAAAGTGGGGGTAAGCTATAGGGAGAGACGGGTCATATACAATATGTACAACAACCAAGAGGGAATAATAAGAGTGGATGAACAAGAACGAAGTGCTCGTATTAAGAAGGGTGTAAGACAAGGCTGTAGCCTTTCGCCCCTACTCTTCAATCTGTACATCGAGGAAGCAATGATGGAAATAAAAGAAAGGTTCAGGAGTGGAATTAAAATACAAGGTGAAAGGATATCAATGATACGATTCGCTGATGACATTGCTATCCTGAGTGAAAGTGAAGAAGTATTAAATGATCTGCTGAACGGAATGAACAGACTAATGAGTACACAGTATGGTTTGAGAGTAAATCGGAGAAAGACGAAGGTAATGAGAAGTAGTAGAAATGAGAACAGCGAGAAACTTAACGTCAGGATTGATGGTCACGAAGTCAATGAAGTTAAGGAATTCTGCTACCTAGGCAGTAAAATAACCAATGACGGACGGAGCAAGGAGAACATCAAAAGCAGACTCGCTATGGCAAAAAAGGCATTTCTGGCCAAGAGAAGTCTACTAATATCAAATACCGGCCTTAATTTGAGGAAGAAATTTCTGAGGATGTACGTCTGGAGTACAGCATTGTATCGTAGTGAAACACGGACGGTGGGAAAACCGGAACAGAAGAGAATCGAAGCATTTGAGATGTGGTGCTATAGACGAATGTTGAAAATTAGGTGGACTGATAAGGTAAGAAATGAGGAGGTTCTACGCAGAATCGGAGAGGAAAGGAATATGTGGAAAACACTGATAAGGAGATGGGACAGGATGATAGGACATCTGCGAAGACATGAGGGAATGACTTCCATGGTACTAGAAGGAGCTGTAGAGGGCAAATACTGTAGAGGAAGACAGAGATTGGAATACGTCAAGCAAATAATTGAGGACGTAGGTTGCAAGTGCTACTCTGAGATGAAGAAGTTAGCACAGGAAAGGAATTCGTGGCGGGCCGCGTCAAACCAGTCAGTAGACTGATGACCTCAGATGTTAAGTCCCATAGTGCTCAAAGCCATTTGAACCAAATAAAATCACTCGTAATAAATGGGAAGTCCGGCTTGGAGCCCAGGGCCGGCACAAATCTTCACTGTCGTCATTCCGTTATGCAGGTGATAGTTGTTCCTATTCGCAACTGAGAATATATTTCATCTATCTACACACATCAAAAAAAAGTTTTGCGTCACTTCGGTTCCTAGAGTTCCGGAAGCTGTACAGAAAATTGGAATAGAGATCAACATAAACATCATTTCCGCCCTTTTCATTGCTCATGGAACCTACACATTGTATGTTGTACCACCATACAGCGAGACCAGCAGAGGTGGTGGTCCAGATTGCTGCACACACCGGTACCTCTAATACCCAGTAGCACGTCCTCTTGCATTGATGGATGCCTGTATTCCTCGTGGCATACTATCCACAAGTTCATTAAGGCCGAGATTGTCCCACTCCTCAACGGTTATTCGGCGTAGATCCCTCAGAGTGGCTGGTGGGTCAAGTCGTCCATAACAGCCCTTTCCACATTATCCCAGGCATGTTCGATAGGGTTCATGTCTGGTTAACATACTGGCCACTCTAGTCGAGCCATGTCGTTATCCTGAAGGAAGTCATTCACAAGATTTGCACGATGGGGGCGCGAATTGTGGTCCATGAAGACGAATGCCCTGCCAATATGCTGCCGATGTGGTTGCACTATCAGTCGGAGGGTGGCATTCACGTATCGTACAGCCATTACGGCGCCTTCCATGACCATCAGCGGCGTACGTAGACCCCACATAATGCCATCCCAAAACAGTATGGAACGTCCACCTTGGTGCAGTCGCTGGACAGTGTGTCTAAGGCGTTCATCCTGACCGGGATGCCGCCAAACACGTCTCCGACCATTGTCTGGTTGAAGGCATATGCGACACTCATCGGTGAAGAAAATGTGATGCCAATCCTGAGCGGTCCATGCGGCATGTTGTTGGGCCCATCTGTACCGCGCTGTATGGTGTCGTGGTTGCAAAGACGGACCTCGCCATGAACGTCGGAGTGAAGTTGCGCATCATGCAGCCTTCTGCCTACAGTTTGAGTCGTAGCACGATGTGCTGTGGCTGCACGAAAAGCATTATTCAACATGGTGGCGTTGCTGTCAGTGTTTCTCCGAGCCATAATCTGTAGGTAGCAGTCATCCACTGCAGACTGCAGTAGTAGCCCTTGGGCGGTCTGAGTGACCTGAGTGAGGCATGTCATATACAGTTCCTGTCTCTCCGTATCTCCTCCATGTCCGAACAACATCGCCTAGGTTTACTCCGAGACGCCTGGACACTTCCCTGGTTGAGAGCCCTTCCTGGCACAAAGTAACAATGCGGACGCGATCGAACGGCGGTATTCACCGTCTAGGCGCGGTTGAACTACAGACAACACGAGCCTTGTACCTCCTTCCTGGAGGAATGACTGGAACTGATCGGCTGTCGGACCCCCACCGTGTAATGGGCGCTGCTCATGCATGGTTGTTTACATATTTGGACGGGTTTAGTGGAATCTCTGAAAGGAGTTCTGGGAACCGGGGTGAGGCAAAACTTTTTTTGATGTGTGTATATCATACTGTTGATGAATGTGACAACGGTGCGAGTGCATATAGAATTCGGCGTAATATGTTTACAAATAGCCGTAGTACTGACACATTGGTAGTCGAAGGAGGACAATTGTTCGTATGTATAGTATGCTACATTCATCTTTATGTTCGAGAATGGGATCTCAACGTTATCGTGCATCAGCGTTTCGTTGAGAGACATGTGTACTTGCCACTGAATTACAGCAACTATTTCGATGCATTTGTAACTCGAGCTAATACATTACACGCTTGGCATTGGGATTAACATTTTATTAGTTGATCAAAAGTCATAAACCGTGCGCGCGCTGTTCCCGTAATCATAGGTAGTATAAGCCAAGTCGTCTGATCTCTTCTTT
Source organism: Schistocerca serialis cubense (assembly GCF_023864345.2). Classification (NCBI taxonomy): domain Eukaryota; kingdom Metazoa; phylum Arthropoda; class Insecta; order Orthoptera; family Acrididae; genus Schistocerca; species Schistocerca serialis. Next base: position 465,249,561 of record NC_064639.1, read on the forward strand.
AATTTCTTGTATCGTTGGCGCATCACTTTTCCCCTTTCCGTACTTGCACTGAAGCGGGATATTCTTTTTGATGACGATGACTTGTCTAGCGATAGTTGCGCTCGACATGATGCGAGATACGCAAACTTTTGCGGTTTACCTTGCCTAGTGTTTAATAAATGATTTCATTGAACCTACCGCCTTGTGATTTAGTTTTCGCACTTGCGTGTACCAACGGTAATTGTTTACGTTCGCATCCCTCAAGTTTATTAGGAGCAATGCTGATAAATTCAATAATAAATTGTTACAAATTGGTTAACTAGCTAATCTTTTCGCTGCATCAATATGACCTAAGGAAACCTACTTGCGTCAGTAAGCAAGTTCAAAGTCCCCTTCCACTACTGGTTAATAGGAACGCTCCATGAAATATGCGGAGGGGCATTTATGTAACTCCCTTTAAGCCATAAAATTGTGTAAGGGTATTGTACGTGTCACTCATACAGTTGACCAAATTAAGGAATGAACTGCAGAGAGCTGTCCAGATTACAGTATTAGTTTTCCTTTATTACATGATGACTAGTTTCGAGCTTAACTCATTATCAAGTCATCCACTAAGCTATGGAACAACATCAATTACGATAGCCACATGCCTATACGTTCCACTTAAACACATCTTGTAAATTAGTGCAGGTCTGTACATCATCCAACTAACTTACATAGTTTCTCATAAATATACGAGGACAGACATGGTAGCTGTCGTAACGCAAACTTTTCGGGTATACGCGATTTAGGGTAAGGCGCCGTTACGTCAAAACCTGAGACCACTGCCTGTTTTGACCGTAAAGTGACCACTATCCACGGCGCACGGGATATGATATACTGCAATGGTATTCAGCTTTTTTAGTGTCTTCCAAGGCGAACTGCAAACGCAATTGTTGATCCAATTGCGAGGTAGACGACCGTTCTTCACTAAGTAAGACAGTTGGCTCGCGCAGCGCTTGGTTCAAATTTCACAGCGTACAGGTAAGCAATCGGCATAAGAAGGCGACAAACAGAATTTTTACACTATTTCGCTGCAAGTAACCGAAACTCTCGTCCTGCATAGAGAAAGTAACAAAAAGGAGGCCTTCCTACTCAGCAACATCGAAGCAACGCCTGGACCGAGGCTGGAAAAACGCAAGGTAGCGCGCCAGCGTTGCCCGCACGGGTTAAGTTGGCTGCCCTGCGGCAGCGACTCGCAACCTGGCTGTGCCGCGACTATGCGCAACGGTTCTTGCTCCAGTCAGCGTAGGGCGAGGGAGCGGTGAGGTAGAGGTGTGCCGAACTTGCGAGCGTGCCTGTTCCGAGCCCCAGTGCAGATGTCATCGCGGCCCATGATGCAGCAACAAACCAAAATGCCGTACCAGCTGCGCGACTTCGAAGACGGTCCGGACGGCTACGAGATCGGAGGCTTCAGGAGACCGCCGGAACTCAGTGGCCAGGAGAAATTTCAGAGATTCTTCTACAACAGAGACGAGGGCACCGTTCTGGGCAGAGGAGGTCGCAGCTGGGGTAAGAGAACATTCTGCCAAATTGTTTGCTGTAATTGTGCCGCCAGTACTAGTCTATAGCTCAGTACTTTGTATGTAGCTCAGATTCCAAACTGCTCCTGTTCGCCGTTTTTCAGTGCAACTTGTAAAGTTCGATTCTGCCAGTGGAGCATATTTCTTTCTAAGTACCATATACGTATTGGTTAAATGTCATCATCCAGTAGGCAACCCTTTTACCGTACGTGAAGCCATCTTTGGGCGTGATTGTGGCGTCCACGTTGGGCGTTGTTTGTGACGAAGCTTTCTAGAGGCGCGGCAGAAGCAGGACGCCGCCGTGAACGCTTCTGCAGTCACAATTACTGTAATGACCACACCTGTCTTAAACAAAGACACAGCCTTATTTATGCAGCACAGACCCAATGCATCAACCACATTCTTCGCTGTCGTCTTGAGTGTGTGTGTGTGTGTTTTGGTATCTCCTGAATTTCTTAGCCCAGAGTGTTTGTCAACAAGCAGTCTAATGCCCTATATAGCATTTCTGAATATAACAATTCCGAATAAATTCTTCAGTGTTCAGGAATAATGATTAAAATATTAGTGTATAGCAAAATGTAAAGCTAAAATAATGTCGATCAAACTAAATCGTGCTGTTAGTGAGGTCGCAAGTGAATATTATTCTGTATGACGTTTTTTTGTCTGGCTCACTTTATGGAGACAACAAGGTGTAAAGTTGGAGCTATGACCATATTAGTGTTTCATCGTCTTAACAAAACTTTTGCGAGTACCAGTATTACTAGATTTTTTATCATTTCAGTCATCTACAACGGAGAGGATTTTTCTTTTTCTGTTCAACTGTTCAGCGATGATGGTGTCGTTTGATGTAATATGGAGCTTCAGTTCATATTGTCTGACTAGTTCTGTGCGGCGCTAATATAAGGACGTTTTGAAAAAAGAGCAGTTGCAGTATTTATAGTGTTTTCATCAGAACCAACAACTTTGGAAAATTGCTTACAAAAAGTGTACAGCCATTGCGGCGATATTTACAGTGATCCAGCCCATTCATTTCAGTCTCTGCATACAACCTGTATGATTTAGTCACAGATGGGAAGCAGAACCAAGGGAGGAAAGCATCGCTCAGTACAGAACATCGACGGGATCCTTACTGTTTCGTGCGAAGTACGGGATGTCACCCCTTGTTTTCGGGATGCAGGCAGCTGCAGTCATGAATGTTTTGTTTCTAACTGCCAAAAAGGCGGCGAGCAACTGTGTGTAACTTTGTTGGCAGGTTAGCTGTTAAGTTACTGTAAAGCAACTGTGCTGGTCACGCCGTAACTTATCATTCAGAATGTTAAAGTGTTACAACAGCTTTAAGGAATTACAAAAATGTGACAGCGTTACAGCTGAAATTCTTAAGTTCGGGATTCGCGGATACTGAAGAAATTCAAAAACTGGCTATTACTACACTCTCATTACTTAGCAACTGAATGTATCCACTTGATGTAGACACTGGCTTTCTCAGACTTGTAAGTGGAGGTCTCTCTTTCGTTACTTTCTTCAATTTTTTGTGTTGCACAAGCATTATATGAAAAGAATATGCAGGAGAGAGAGAGAGAGAGAGAGAGAGAGAGAGAGAGAGAGAGAGAGAGAGAGAAAATGTGATGGAAGGGGTGGCGTGGGAGGGCGTCTCCTCGAGCTTTTCACGCACCATTTGACACTTCTTACTGGAGAACAGGCCCGAGGAAGTACCTACCCCTCTGTCGCCCACTTGTAAACCATTGATTTTGACACAGTATGACTAATCCTCCAGTTTGGTATTGTCTTAATACAAGACGCTTAAAATTTCCGTCGAAACGTCTCGCGAATCAGCGTTAACAGCTTCTAGCTGTGTGTACACATAATTATTCAAACATGGGAGAAACCGAACTACGGAAAAAAATATTGCAAGCTACCGAGTGCGGGACATACGTTTTAACTGCTTACATAATAGCTTGTATTCCCTTCTATACTTATTGATATCGCAAGCAGAATGAAACTTCAGCTCTGAAGCTTTGATAGAGGAAAGGTGCCTGCCACACATTGGCGTTCAAGAGAGAAGCCGCGTTTTAAGGTTAGAGACCCATTGAAGAACTCTTTTAATTAGTCAAATTAACTAGTTAGAAATAACTTGTCAACTATTTACTTTAGAGAAGACGGGCGAAGAAATCTTCTCCTGGCATCAACTAAAAAAAAGTGTTGCAATGGTTCAATAAATCAGAGACGATGAAGTAGTTGTATTTGTCACTGTAGAGGCTGGTGCACTGCCGTCTGGAATAGCTGCATCGTTGTTAATCATCTGTGCAGGCGCGGATCCATTCTGGGGTGGTTGTTACAGTGAGTTTTCTCCTCACCCTACCCTGCCCTTCCCCAAATATAGTTTGCTGTAATAATCAAGTAAGGAATATGAAACTGAAGTGTGCACTCAGTGTCATCAGTATTTCACTCATTACTGCGATTGTGAATCTATGTCTGCACACCGTGGTTATGCAGGCAAGAAAATCGGGTGAATGCTGTTTCATTCAGTCGATCAGAGAAGTCGGTGATTAACCCTGTCATAGAGTAGGGCTTTCCCTTTCTGACTTGCCGTACTCTACGTCATGTTGTTAGCCAGTTGCCACCGTGAACCCCTGGACTGTTTAGAATTTGTTGTTGGCACCAGGTACAGTGTCGGCCCGCGAATGTGCGCTTTTACCTGTGTGGAAAGCTATCCGATGTCGGTCAGTCCACAAGCAAATTCATGTGGACTCAACTCTCAGGCGTCCAATTGAAAAGTTTTCTTATGTAATAAAATTGAATATCTACAGCCGTCCTTGCGGTGCCATTTATTGTATGTCTACCAGTTTCTGCGTTTCTGTGAACCATCTTCAGTCATTAACTGGCGCTGAGGGGATTAACACCATCCGTATACACGATTGATCAGTAGCTAACCTCGATAACTGGTTTTCGTTGGTCGTATAATTAATGACACCGCAAAGCCGTACTTGTTCCATGTTATTACATAAGTGAACGATCAAAGTCTCTCAACCTCCAATAGCAAGGATGGAGATAGGAAAAGTGTACTGTTCGCCGCCTCAACCTGTAACACAGGACGCACTTAGCTCCCGTAACATACTGGGTGTAGTGCAGCTGGCCCGCAGTACGTGGATATGGGCTTGCTGGGAAGCATCAGTAACGGCCGACGTTCTATTATTGCCATGTAAGTGTGGAAGTTGAGAGACGTTTATTTGGCTGTGTAAAAGGGATAAAATATCTTAGTGTTGCCTTTCAAATCACGAGAAATTTGGATACATATTTTACAGTAAGAAGCAAGCAGTCTGGAAGATGATTCAGGCGTTTCCTCCGCGTCAATACGCCCAGTGACCAGTGTGAAATGCTCTGTCAACTGGTGTTGTAGTTTTGTGTGGCACTGAACTTCTGTTTGGTCGCGAAGAGGAGCCCTCAGTAAAATATGACCAAGTTTATCAAGTTCTAGTGAGATTGCTTTCTCGAAAGCAGCGTTTTTGAGATGTTCGTTGCTTCCTCGGACCTTCGTGAAACACTTTCGCGACTTTAGACGCTTTCTCTCTTCTTTCTCTTAGACGATTTTAGCTCTTAATTCTGTAAATCATCGCAGCCCTCCGATTTGTATCATTATGTGGAGTCGTTTAGGACAGATAATACAGAAAACGTGTACTGAACGCCTTCGCCCTGAATTCTAAGAGGTTCCCGATGTCTGTCAATATTCTTCAGAACTGTTTGCATTCAAGAGTCGATATGATGTAAATAGACCACGACGCAGTGTACGAAAACAACTTGATTTACCTACTCTTACGTAATATGACATCGTGGAGATCGAAAATATCCTCTGTGGAAATCAATACGGGTTACGGAAACAACGATCGTATCAAACCCAGCCCACTCAGTTCGCCCACGAGACCCAGAAGCAGTTAAGATAGGCGCCCCGGTAGATGCTGCGTTCCTTAACTTCCGAAAGTACATATTTAAAATTCCGCACTGCCATCTAATGAACAAAATAGCTTACGGAATATCAGACCAACTGCATGACTGGTATACAGTACGTCATCAACGAAATCTTAGGACGCAAGGGAGGACTGTTAATTTCCACGGTATATACAATTAGCCGAGGACGTTATAGATAATATCACAAGTTCCTTGAGGCTTTTCGTGGATAATACTCTTGTATACAGAGAAGTCGCAATGCTAGAAAATTGTAGTGCCATGCAGGAAGACCTGCAGAAGATAGGTGCTCTGTGCAGGGAGTAGCAATTGGTGCCCAGGATTAACAAATGCAACATATTGCGCATACATAGCCAGAAAGATTCATTATAATTATATGATTCTAGAACAGTACTGGAAGCAGCTAATTCCGTAAAATATCTAATCGCAGTTACGGCAGATGCCAAACTGAGATTTTTTTGGAAGAATACTGAGGAAATATAGTCAACCAATGAAGCAGCTTACAAAAGTCTCGTTCCACTGATATTTCAGTATTGCTCTTGAGTATGGGATGCGTACCAGATAGGATTGGTAGAAGAAACAGAGATTAAAAGGAGAGGCTCATTTAATTAGCACGGAGATTGTCAGCAGCTCCAGTCGCACACACAGAAAGAGGGACATTCTGCTCCCCGGAATTGTCAACTGCTATAGTTCTGAGAGCGTACGGTTCTAGAACCTACCAATATGTTGTTGTTGTCTTCAGTCCAGGGATTGGTTTGATGCAGCTCTCCACACTACTCTATCCTGTGCAAGCCTCACCATCTCCGAATAACTACTGCAACCTACATCCTTCTGAATTTACTTAGTGTATTCTTCTCTTGGTCTCCCTCTACGATTTCTACCCTCCACGCTTCTCTCCAATACTAAACTGGTGATCGCTTGATGCCTCAGAATATGCCGTACCAACCGATCCCTTCTTCTAGTCAAGTTGCACCACAAATTCCTCTTCGCCCCAATACTATTCACTAGCTCCTCATTAGTTATGTGATCAACCCATCTAATCCTCAGAATTCTTCTGTAGCATCTGATTTCGAAAGCTGCTATTCTCTTCTTGTCTAAACTAGCTATATTCCATGTTTCATTTCCATACATGGCTACACTCCATACAAATACTTTCAGAATATACTTCCTGACACTTAAATCTATACTCGATGTTAACAAATTTCACCAGAAACGCTTTCCTTGCCAAAGCCAGTCTGCATTTTATATCATCTCTACTTCAACCATCATGAGTTATCTTGCTCCTCAAATAGCAAAACTCATTTATTACCTTAAGTGTCTCATTTCCTAGCTAATTTCCTCAGTATCACTTGATTTAATTCGACTACGTTCCATTATCCTCATTTTCTCTTTGTTGTTGTTCATCTTACATCCTCCTTTAAAGACACTGTCCATTCCGTTCAACTGCTCTTCCAAGACCTTTGCTGTCTCTGACAGAATTACAATGTCGTCAGCAAACCTCAAAGTTTTTATTTCTTCTCGATGCATTTTAATTCCTACTCCTAATTTTTCTTTTGTTTCCTTTACTGCTTGCTAAATGTACAAATTGAATAACATAGCCTACAATCCCCCTTGACTCTTGTTCAAAATGGTACAAATGGCTCTAAGCACTATGGGACTCAACATCCGATGTCATCAGTCCTCTAGACTTAAAACTACTTAAACCTAACTAAGGACATCACACACATCCATGCATGAGGCAGGATTCGAACCTGCGACCGTAGCAACAGCGCAGTTCCGAACTGAAGCGCCTAGAACCGCTCGGCCACAGCCGCCGGCTTGACTCTTGTAACTGAAATCTGGTTTCTGTACAGATTATAAGTAGCATTTCGTTCCATGTATTTTATCCCTGCCACCTTTTCAATTTCAAAGAGAGTATTCCAGTCAACATGGCCAATCACACCTGTCAACACCTGCTTTCTATGGGATTGGAATTATTACATTCTTCTTGAAGTCTGGAGGTATTTCGCCTGTCCCGTAGCTCTTGTTCACCAGATGGAAGAGTTTTGTCATGGCTGGCTCTCCCAAGGCTGTCAGTAGTTCGAATGGAATATTGTCTTGTTTCGACAGGTTTTTCAGTGCTCTGTCAAATTTTTCACGCAGTTTCATATCTCCCATTTCATCTTCATCTTCGACCTCTTCCGTTTCCACAATATTGTCCTCAAGTACGTCGCCTTTATGTAGACTCTCTATACACTCCTTCCACCTTTCTGCTTTCCCTTCTTTGCTAAGGACTGGTTTTCCATCTGAGTTCTTGATATTAATACAAGTGGTTCTCTTTTCTCCAAAGGTCTCTTTAATTTTCCTGTAGGTAGTATCTATCTTACCCCCTAGTGATACATGCTTTTACATCCTTACATTTGTCCTCTAGCCATCACTGCTTAGCCATTTTGCCCTTCAGGTCTATCTCATTTTGGAGAAGTTTGTATTCCTTTTCGCCTGCTTCATTTAATACATTTTTATATTTTCTCCTTTCATCAATTAAATTCAGTATCTCTCCTGTTACCCAAGGTTTTCTACTAACCCTCGTCTCTTTACCTACTTCCTCTGCTGCCTTAATAATTTCATCCCTCAAAGCTACCCATTCTTCTTCTTCTTCTTCTTCTTCTTCTTCTTTATTTCTTTCCCCCCTGTTCTTGTCAATCGTTCCCTAATACTGTCTGAAGCTGTCTGCAACCTCTGGTTCTTTCAATTTATCCAGGTCCCATTTCCTTTAATTCTTAACTTTCTGTAGTTTCTTGAGTTTCCGTCTACAGTTCATAACCAATAGATTGTGGTCAGAGTACATAACTGCTCTCTGGAAATGTCCTAGAACTTAAAACCTGGGTCCTAAATCTGTCTTACCGTTATATAATCTATCTGAAACCTTCTAGTGTCTCTAGGCCTCCTTCACGTATACAACCTTCTTTCATGATTCTTGAACCAAGTGTTAGCTATGATTAAGTTATGCTCTGTGCAAAATTCTACCTGGTGGCTTCCTCTTTCATTCCTTACCCCAAGCCCATATTCATCAACTACTTTTCCTTCTCTTCGTTTCCCTACAATCGAATTCCAGTCGTCTGACAATAAAATTATCGTCTCCCTTAATTATCTGAATAATTTCTTCTATCTCCTCATACATTTCATCAATCTCTTAGTCATCTGCGGGGCTAGTTGGCCTTTAGACTTGTGCTACTGTGGTAGGCGTGGGCTTCGTGTCTCTGTTGGCTTCAATAATGCGTTCACTATGCTGTTCGTTGTAGCTTATCCGCGTTCCTATTTTTTTTTATTCATTATTAAACCCACTCCCGCATTACCCTTGTTTGACTTTGTATTTGTACACATGTATTCACTCATAAGTCTTGTTCCTTATGTGACCTAACTTCACTAATTCCCACTATATCTAACCTTAACCTATTCATTTCCCTTTTTAAATTTTCTATCCTACCTGCCCGATTAAGGGATCTGACTTTCCACGCTCCGATCCGTAGAACGTCAGTTTTATTTTTCCTGATAACGACGACGTCCTGAGTAATTCCCGCCCGGAGATCCGAATCGGGGACTATTTTACCAAAGAGGACGCCATAATCATTCAACCATACAGTAAAGCTGCATTCCCTCGGGAAGAATTACAACTGTACTTTCCCCTTGCTTTCAGCCTTTCGCAGTACCAGCACAGCAATGCCGTTTTGGTTGATGTTACAAGACCAGTTCAATCATTCATTCAAACTGCCACACCTGCAGCTACAGAAAAGACTGCTGCCCCTCTTCAGGAACCACACGTTTGTCTGGCCTCTCAACAGATATCCCTCCGTTGTGGTTGCACCTACGGTACGGCTATCTATTACCGCTGAGGCATGCGAGCCTTCCCACCAATGGCAAGGTCCATGGTTCATGGACCAACATACTGCTTCCTAATACATATATCTCGCGGAAAGACAAAGAAGATAAATTTAGAGAGATTCGAGCCCGTACAGAGTATTCCTACCAATCAGAAATTTTATAAGTTATGTTTACAACTGTCAAATATTTTGAGAAATGCGTCTCTGACCTCTCAGCTGTGCAAATACACCTTTACTCACTATCAGTTTCGGTTAAATTACCGTATTGATAGGAGGAAAAGCTGTACAATGATGAGTCACGAATACTTTCCAGTCAAACGCTCATACAATAGCTCCATAAATTCCGATGAACTAAAATTATCTTGTTGATACCAATAGAAAACGTTATCCGTAGCTGTTACAGCTAATAATTTATTCATGACTCATCATTGTACAGCTTTTTCTCCTGTGAAGGTGGTTATTTAACCGAAACTGGTAGAGAAGAAAAGTGTATTTGTATAGCTGTTGGCTCAGATGCATTTCTTCAAATTATTAGCAGTCTTTCTACCCGCGAAACATTCGCTTCAGGAATGGGAGAAAGGAGATGGGCAATGGTACACAAATCACCCTCCATCACAAACCGCAAGGTGGCTCACGGATTATATAGACCTTAGCCCGGCGATGAATTATCTTGTATAGGATTTTGAGTTTTCACGCAGTACTGTACATGATATTTCGCGTTTCTAAACGCCTCTGCAGAGTTCTTGGAAGAGAAAGGTTTGTGATGCTGCTGGTTGCCCATTTGCTGTTGGTATGAGAGAAAAATAACCCTCCACATAGGAAAGTGTATTGGTAGCGTTCAGATCAAAAACCAAGCCAGCATCGTTATTTTGAAAATAATTATTACAGTCTTTCCGAAATCTAACCGCAGTAAGTTTCGACGCGATGCTCTTTCCTACTTCCGCACTTAGTTAGCGGTGACGAGTGAGGTTTCCATGGAACCCTATAAGCCGGGCCGGTAGGCACCGGTTTCTCTCGTGATCCGCGATAAGTGGCTTTCTTTGTTTCTTGTTTAGGACTCGACGATAAGCAGCGGCCGCTCACCGCTGTTCTGGGGACGTGCTGGAAGCTATGCATTCGGTCCTGCCTTAAACACGCCTCCTGCCAACGCTGTACAGAGTTAATCCAAATAGTGCTTGTTAGCAGTGTTGTTAAATGGCCTACCAGTTATTTAAAAAGGAAACGAAATCGTGTAGCAAACGCGACTTCTCCAAAAGAATACATGTTGTTTCCACTTAGTTTCTCTGCATGGCTAATTACTTACTTCAGGAGAAATCCCTACCATACCAATTTTAGCTCGCATGTCACATAAGATTACTGTTATGGAAATCGAGCTCGAAATGACAGCTACTCTCCGTTTAACCACAATGATTTTTAGATCCTTATGACAGCGCTTAAGATCCTTGATAAAGTTTTTATAACAAGGCCCAGAATCAAAAGTGTATAAAAGATATGAATGTACACCAGCATACAAACATACTATATAAAAATCTCTAAAAAGATATTTATCACCTTTTATAGAGCTGTTCTGACGTTACAAGGAGAGGTCCCCAGGTGTGGTACCGACTTTTTGAAACCATCTTCACAGTCATGTAAGTTAGAGTTGCAGGTACATCAGCCTGCAGCCATTCGCCCTGGGAGCACCCATTTGCTAGTAAATCAGACGCTCTTTCACTGGATGCTTCAAGTGCCCACATTACACTGTCGAAGAATTCACAAATCTTTAATAAACACTAGTCCAGACAAGGTTTTATAAAAAATGACATAAAAGTATCCCTACAGAATGTTGACGTTTTACACAAATCTGTCAAATTATTTCAAAGTGTCCTGCGGACTAAACCGAAGGTACGTTCTTTGAGGAATGAAAAGTGGGGCGGAGTAAAGTGATCAGTCCAAATGAAAGGTTTCTCGCCCTTTCGTTTAATAAGTAGCTACTCATCTCTCGTACCTAATACGATAATAGTGACGATAATGATTTGAAAGAATTTGTGACATAATAAAGGTAGGAGGTACTTTGCTCAGACTTTGTCACCTGCTTGTCGACCTGGGGAACTGAGAGTAGTGATACCTTTCCCATACTGAGAAAGTGAAGCTTCTACTCCGATCGTTAAGGAGACCCCATGTTGAAGCAAGATTTCTGAACTTCCGGAAAGCCTTCGCTACAGTTTTGCAATGTCGCCTACTAAACGAAGTACGTGCTTATAGATTAAAGAAACGGGTATGCGATTGGACTGAAGATTTTCTAACAGAACCCAGTACATCTTTATGTCGAAACGCCGTTCCTAGTGTCCCCTGTGAAACTGCAAAGTGTTCGCGGATACATAAATGACCTGAAAGACTTCTTCAGCTGTCCAAGGCTGTTCGTGGATAAAGTAGGGCCTTACAAGGCGAGCACATCATTCGAAAATAGTTACGAAATGATGGAAGACTTACTCAGTGCTGAACGCAACAACTAGTACACACAAAATTAATGTAATGATCAAAAATAAACTAAAAGATTGGGCATGATTGTACTGTGCCGTCAGTCATGTCAATGGAATCAGTCACAATCTTAAAGTAGTTAGGAGCGTCTGGTAAACTGAAATTGGTCGGAAAAATTCTAAGGAAGCGTAACTCATGAGCGAAGGAGCCTACCTACAAAACGCCCGTTCGACCAATTCTTGAGCATTGTTCGTCGAACCTTGCCAAGGTGGATTAACGAAACACACGGGTTTGCGAAAATAAAGGACAAAACTAACTTTGGAATGATGTCACTAACAAGTGACGTAATTCTATTGAACTTGGGCCATACATAAAAATAATTGTTGTAGAACTGTACAGAAGATAACTGAAAGAAATACGCAATGAGACGAACTGATGTCAACCCGATTAATCATGTTCCCCTGCACATTAAAAATAGCGAGAGATGTCTCTTAGTATGGCGTGTAATCACCATGGACGGTCATGCATACTTTGCAACATGTTTCCATACTGGCCACAGGACTGTTAACACTTTGCCGTCTGCACGTCTCGTACAAATTTCTTCGCTTGGCGCCGGCATCGCTAATTCGGATTACTTGGCTTGTCGCCGGCCGCTTGTCACCTTTCCGTTGATGACAAGCTTCAAACACATTGACTTTTGCGCGCTTTGATTTTCAGGAAATCCTCTATTTTGCCGTATCGTTCCACAAACTCGGATTTTCTTTTCAAGTAACTTCTCTGCAAGCTCTACACTGTTATAATAATTATCCATGCAGAGGTGATGCCACTTTCCATCATAAGGTGTCAATAGTTCCATCACTGTTTATGCTAAAGGCTGACCAGCGCTGGAATATATCTTGAATGAGGAAATGTATCCCGTACTCGAATCTCACAGCATCCGAATGAGTATGCCGCATTTCGTAATTTTCGACGCATTGTAAACTTTAATGTTTAACCGTCCACGCCACGGTATCATTCCTTTATCAATTGAGATGTTTTAACTTAGGTTAAACGTTTCTTCAAACTTTTTGGAAAAATAATTAATTGCGAATTGCACTTTGACAAGCCGGTCGGCATTATCCGGTTTATTGCTGCTGTCGGAAAAATGTAAAAATATTTGTCTGAATCGGTTGCGGGACATCATTTTGCGAAATTCGTTGTCTGTCAACGGATTGGTTGACCAATAATCATCGATCCTCACCTATTTTACAGTTCCCATAAAGATAGCAAGCCCAAATTATTTTCTAAGTTCGGGTCCCGTAACGTCGACAAATTCGGTATTGTCATCCACAAAAAATACAAAAAAATTGTTAGGGCCGCATGCACACCTGGAAAGACGGTCATAGGGAGGGAATAACGTGTCATAGTAACGTTGACCAGAGAGAGTATTGTGCTCAAATGTTTGGTCAGGACACCCATGCAAGATTATGCCTCCTCAGAGCGTAATACCTGGACCAAAAAACTATCATGTTTGACAACGTTCTTGGGTGTATTAGGTGTTCCCACTTCTCGCCGTGTGAGGGTACTTCCGGAACCACCACTCAGACTGAATCTGCTGTCATTCGAGAAGAGCACGCGATCCCACTTCTCGCTGGTCCAGTCTCTATGTTTTCGGCACCATCGCAAACTGTGCCGCCGACGTGGAGGTGTCAACGGAAAACAACGAACTGGTCGCCGTGCAGAGAGAGAACCCCCATGCAGTCGCTGTGACGGTATGATCCGTGAGGGTGCGTACCTTGGAGTTTTGTTCGATTGCAGCAGCACCTGCTGTTTGACGTGGGTCTCTTATTGGCTGTTGCACGATGTAGCAGTCATCCTCTCCTTCGGCGTCTTCCCGTTCCTTCAATTGCCTCGTATTGTCAGCATAGTCGCACTGGCCTCATACCGTGTGAGACGACTGGGAGATCTCTAGCAACGTGCTTCCGCGCTTTCATTCACTTCCATCGAGTTCTTGTGTTACTTTATCTATCTCGTCATTAAGTTTTGCAGAGCAGTGTACATAGTAAAGATAGGTAAGCGAAGTGCACACTGCCCGAAAGGTTTGACTCGACTGCGTCGCAAACATGCTTAGCAAACTCCAATGAGACCCATCAAAAGTGATACAGTGCATCCAGAAGAGTCTTGCGCTCAGAATTCGGAGAAATCACGTCTAAGTAAACGCCAAGAAACACACAATTTCCTTACACTCGTATTCAAAATAATATGTTTAGTAAGCAGACCATATTACCGCATACTCAGTACAGTAGTTGACAATAAAGACACAATGGATACAACGATTTATATTTCTTCCCGTACGAACGGAAATAGCTCACATTGTACCCACTACCAGGAAAGCTTTATCTTTGCGATTGTCTGCTGCATGTAAAGGAATGTAGATTTAACGTCTCTTAGAGATCGTGTTCGAAGCTATGTTCTTCTCATTCGGACTGGGTAGCAATGGAAAACATTGCCCCAGATATAAAATTACAATATCTCCATTCCCCCAAATCCGACAAGGGTTTTTGGGAGGTTCTCATCGGTTTTAAGGTAAATTCCGGAACTGATAATCCTCTCCCATTCATTCCCACTTGGGAGGCCCTCTGCCCCACTATCAGATATCGCCTGGTATGCAACAGAAAGGAATAGCGACGCTATAATGGGCTGGATCTGAAAGAGTCAGATCTCCTGCTTGGAGTGCACAAAATGAAAAAAAAGTTAGAGAATGTCAACGGTAACAAAATTTTGGTAGTTTTCCTTTAATTTATAGGGGAGAAAAGATTTATTCCAAAGGTTTGTGCTTGAGACCTCTCAGATTTCTTGTCCATGGACATCGTTTTTAAAACAGACTTATTTGTGATAATAGAGGATCATTCACGCGCCATGACGGCATGGGGAACTTCAAACTGAATGGGACCGCGACTTGCACCTGCAACACGGCCTTGCACAGGGTACTGCTTCCGTGGCCACCGAGGTCTGCTCGTCAGCCTCAGACTCCTACCAGGTAGGGTTCATAGAAGAAAAAGAAAAGAAGAGCAGCATGGTACGTCAAGGGATCGTTTAGCAAGCATGTGAACTTCACGGACACGCTCAACAAATTCCAGTGGCAGACGCTAGAACAGAGGCGTTGTGCATCATGAACAGCTTTACTGCTGAAACCCAGAGAGCGTTAGCTCCAAGAAGAGTCTCGCATGTTACTTCCTCTTGTACACTTCGCGGAATGGCCAAGACGAAAAATTCAGAGCAATTACAGCTCACACTGAGAATTGCTGGCAGTCGTGCATCACACACGCCACTGACGAATAGGAAATGGGTAAATGACAATGGTGTCACAAGTACGCCACGGAAAATACTCGTGATACATAAGTTAGATAAGTCTCAATTGATAGAGAAATAGCTAAGAGCCGGAATCTATTCCCAGTAAATACAGCGTTTCGTCACACATTGTATGCATAAGATCCTAAAGAGAGGTGGCTGGAAAACGGCTTCCGGTGACTAATTTCTGGGCATTCCCAGAAGATTGTTTTTCATGCCCCACAGCCTGTACTACTGCTTTACACACTGATTGAAATTGATGGTTACAGCATGGAGCATCAGTCATATTATTCGAAGTGGAAGATCATTTATCAAATATGATTAAACTTTCTTTCCAGTCGGAATTGATATGTCATCAGTATGAAGTGCGCTTCCCACGGAACGAATGCACTCCTATACGTTGTGGTGCGCCAGCAGGGAGCCTCTGGATCTCATCTTGAGGAAATTCTTGGAGTGCCTGAAACGCGAGTTAACGTCGCTGGTTGGAGGGTGGTGTGAAAGTATGTCTTAACACCGCGTACCCGACAACGTCAGGTGACTGGGAAGTCCAGTCAAGAATAGGTACATTCCCCAAGACGTTTGTGATGTGAACTTCAGTGTGGGACCTCGGATGACCGGTTGGTTGGTTTGCTGCATGTTCCGTAGATCATTTGAAAGACTGCTTCATTGAAATGATGTGCAACGAGTCAGTTTACAGGATATGTATACATTGTTTGTGTTAATATTAATAAACACATACTCTGGTTATGAAGTGTCAGCGAACGAAATTTACCTTTCTTACCACTCATTGACGAGCACAAAGCGTTCCTTCAAAAATAACCGTATCAGTTCTGTCGTCACATCCAGTGCTTCTCACACATTGGTCCCACGAGTTGAGATATGTATAAACACTCCTTCCTGTAACCTTTTGCTTGGTCGTCTATCGACACGTTACCGTCGGTTTCACCACCATAAACAGAAAAGAGACTCACCTCAGAATGTCACGTAATGTCCCAGCTGAGTCTGGCATGCAAGTCTACATTATCGTGTCGTGGTGTGAGCAGTAAATGCAGGCATAACAACTCTTGAAGATCTCAACACAGCATTCAGTAAGCTGTCCTCCACGATTAGTTCTGTCTTTTTCAGTTATTGTCTCACCTTCTTCTGATCCAGTGTAATAGTCCTAAGACCTTCTCATGGTGCAGTACTTCTGAAAGGACCCCAGCCTACTGGCCTCACCACTCTGTTGAGTCCACCTCGTGTCGTCAGCAGTCATTCTGCAGTCATTGCTCTACAATGAGTCTGATGGCCTCATGTCCCTTGCGACGACGATTTGACCTTTCTCAAAGCATGAAACAGAGCTGTAAACTACACGTGTACGCATTCTGGGCATGTTGTATTGCGATGCCAACCTGAATAATTCCGGTAACGCACGGTTCCAACGACACTCTACGTCTGTAGAAGTAATTCTTGTATACTGAAGATACACTGAGGCTGCAAAAGTCTTGGGCAACTTCTAATATCGTACCGAACCTCATTTTGCTCGGCGTAGTGCAGCAACTCGAGTTGGCATGGGCTCAAGACGTTGTTGGAGTCCCCTGCAGAAATACTGAGTCACGGCGCCTCTGTAGCCGTCCACAACTGCGAAAGTGTGCTGCTGCAGGAGTTTGTGTACGAACTGACCTCTCGATTATTTGCTACACTGAAGCGCCAAAGAAACAGGTATAGGCATGCGTAATCAAATACAGAGATAAGAGGAGGCATAATATGGCGCCGTGGTCGGCAACGCCTATATCATACAACAAGTGTCTCGAGCAGTTGTTAGATCGGCTACTGCTGCTACAACGGCAGGTTATCATGATTTAAGTAAGTTTGAACGTGGTGTTATTGTCAGCGCACGAGCAATGGGACACTGCATCTCCGAGGTAGCGATGAAGTGGGGACTTTCTCGTACGACCATTTCACGAGTGTACCGTGAATATCAGGAATCCGGTAAAGCATCAAATCTCCAACATCGCTGGGGCTGTGAAAAAATCCTGGAAGTACGAGACGAACGACGATTGAAGAGAATTGTTCAACGTGACAGAGAAGTGCAACCCTTCCGCAAACTGCTGCAGATTGCAATGCTGGGCCATGAAGAAGTGCGTACCATTCAACGAAACATCATCGATATGGGCTTTCGGAGCCGAAGGCCCACTCGTGTCACTTGATGACTGCACGCCACAAAGCATTACGCCTCGCCTGGGTCCGTCAACACCTACATTGGACTGTTGACTGGAAACATGTTGCCTGGTCGTACAAGTCTCGTTTCAAATTGTATCGAGCGGACGGACATGGTGACAATCTCGTGAATCCACGGACGGTGCATGTCAGCAGGGAACTGTTCAAGCTAGTGGAGGCTCTGTAATGGTGTGGGGCGTGTGCAGTTGGAGTGATACTGGACCACTGAAACGTCTAGATACGACTTTGACGGGCGACATATACGTGAGCATCCTGTCTGATCACCTGTGTCCATTCATGTCTATTGTGCATTCCGATGGACTTGTGCGATTCCAGCATGACAATGCGACACTCTGTACGTCCAGAATTGCTGCAGAGTGGCTCCAAGAACACTCCTATGGGTTTAAACACTTCCGCTGGCTACCGAACTCTCCAGATATGAACATTATTGAGCATATCTGGGATGCATTGCAACGTGCTATCCAGATCCTCCACCCCCTCGTACTCTTACGGATTTATGGACAGTCCTGCAGGATCTGTGGTGTCAGTTTCCTCCAGCACTACTTCAGACATTAGTCGAGTACACGCCACGCCACGTCACTTCTGCGTGCTCGCTGGGGCCCTACACGATATTAGGCAGATGTACCAGTTTCTTTGGCTCTTCAGTGTATTGACGTTCGATGATTTTCATGTCGAGCAATATGGATTGCCAAATCATTGGCTCGAATTGTCCAAAATGTCTTCAACCGCCAACAACTGTGGCCTGCCGACGTGGCGCATTCTCATCCATAAAAATTCCATCGTTGTTTGAGAACGTGAAGTCCATGAATGGCTGCAAATGGTCTCCAAGTACCCGAACCATTTTCAATCAATGATGGACCAAAGAGCCTAGTACATGTAAATACAGCACACTCCATTGTGGAGCCACCACCACCTTGCGCAATGTCTTGTTGACAACTTTGCTCCGTGGCTTCGTGGGGTCTGCGCCACACTCGAATCCTACCATCGGCTCTCACCAAATGAAATACTCATCTGACCAGACCGTGGTTTTCCAGTCTACGGTCCAGCTGACATGATCACAACTAAGGAGAGGTGCTGCAAGCGATGCTGTGCTGTTAACAAAGGCATTCGCGTCGGTCGTCTGCTGCCATAGCCAATTAACGCCGAATTATTTCGCCGAGCTGTTCTGACGGATACGTCCGTCGTACGTTGCACGTTGATTTCTCTTGTTGTTTCATGCAGGGTTGCTTGTCTGTTAGCTGTGACAAATCTACGCAAACGCTGCTGCTCTCGGTGGTGAAGTGAGGGCAGTCGGCCCCTGCGATGTCCGTGGCGAGGGGTAATACCTGAGCTTAGTATTCTCGGCACACTCTTGACATCGTAGCTCTCTGAAGATAGAATTCCACAACGATTTCCGAAACAAAATGTCCCATGCGTCTAGCTCCAACTACCATTCCGATTTTAAAGTATGTTATGTAATAATTCCATGGAAACGCCTTGGTCGGTAGAAACTTTGACGCGTTTCGAGTAATCCTCATCACATAATATATATGCTTACGGAACCTCATCCAAGTGAGCAATACAAGAAAAACATAAATTTCACGTGAGATTGAACCTTTTTCTTGTACTGCTCACTTGTATGAGCTTTCCTAAGCATCTTTTATCTGATGATGATTACTCGCAACTCGTCATATCGATTTTAGCGATGAAGACGTTTCCATGAAATTAATACATGCAAAGTCTGGATGGCCCTGGAAATGGAAGACTTCATCAGTCAAATGGAACAAAGTCTTTTAATTTCTGGCGTGCGGCCAGAATCACCTGAATACAAACGACAGCTCCACCAGTGTGCTGCCCTTTTATAGCTTCTGTATGTGATACTATCGCAATCTGTATACGTGCATATCGCTATACCACCGCTTTCGTCTCCTCAGTGTAACAGCTCAAGGATGAAATTTAAATATACTCCACAGGCATGGAGGCATTAGACTATCAATCTGGCAGCGCCCGATCGAGGTGTTCATCGTATAACACAGTGTACCTGTTTCGCTCTTCGGATGTATAGGACGTTTGTTAATGTGGTTTAATCAACTCAGAGTGCCATGGCATATTTGTCTACAATATGGAAGACTCAAAGCACTGTTTAGCCAAAGTTGCACTCTCCTTGCATGCTAGAGACATAGAAACCACTGCACCTCTGACCCTCTCACCCCCACCCCCTCCTCGCTCATTCCACCCTGCGAGCACCTGTAGAATGTGAAAACCAGGACATTCGAGGATCTGTTTGCTTAGATTGTCCCTGCCACCGAACGTGTCTCGCCGTTTCGTATGAGACCACAATTTCTGGGGAAAGTCCATGAGGCCGATGCCGTTTGCATTTATTTTGAAATGAGTAACGTACTCACCAGCAACATGCTTTATTCTTAGTCATTTTATCTTGAAACTCTTCCATTTGTCCGTAATTCCATAAAAACAACTGGGTTTGTGGGTTCGTCTTGATGCAAAACAATTTCGTTTTATTTATTTTCTTCTCGATCTAGGTTCAAAGACAATATATTCGTCGTCAGTGATTTTTTTCGTTATTCTAAAACATGCAAAATTAGTCGTTGCAAACATTAAAAAGCACTGTATTCTATTCTTTGAGTAGTAGGTATTCTAAAACTAATCAGAGAACACAGCGTTTGGAACCAAACAGTACATATGTAAAAATGTTTTAGAATGTTTATAACGACGCTAATTTTACATTTTTTAGAATAACAAAAAAGCCACTGATTATATTGTCGCTGAAACTAGTTTGAGGAGAAAATAAATAAAACGAAAGCGTTTGCGTCAAGGCAGACGCGCAGTTCCCAATGTTATATTCTTAATATTTCCATTGTTATCGTTTAGTTTTTTATTTTCTGCACTCATTTATCGTCTCCCAATGCTTAGCGTTATTCAGCAAAGCATGTAACAAACATTGGATCAATATTGACGAAGAAACTAGGTCCTGCATAAGAGATCATATGTGGTTGGTAGGAATCTAGAAATGAATTGGCGGCACGTATACCAAAGGATCGCGCTAAAGATGAAGTGGACCTATAAGTATCAAATCAAGTTTTGTAACTAAAGTAATACAAGTAAAGTGCTAAACACAAAAAGGACACATGCATTGCGCTTGTTCAGGCAAAAATGAAGTAATTTATCTGACAGTGTTACGAGCAAGAGATTAAGAAGAACTGGAATCAGCAGCATAAATTATCGAGATGTTGAGTGTAGCAAGTATGCAGAGTAACGCAGATTAATGTAGAACAGGAAGTTACTGGGCCAGGTTTGAAACCATTCAAGAGACAAGGACAGAAGACAGAAGCCTTCAAAACAATGTAGTCAAAGATCTCCGACACTATTCTACGCGTACATTGGCGTGATATGTATATGACCCATTCTTCTCACTGGGGGAAATTAGGTAATGACACCAACATTATTATCAAACAGGATTGAGCCACACTGTTCGTGACTTCCTACATCACTTATACTGAATGGCGAACGACAATGCTTCTGCGACTTCTCTTCATTATGGCAACCCATCCATTCAGTTTCAGCAGTATAGCACCTTTTGTCACGTACAGTGAACAGTCATAGTCGAAAACGACACTTTTTAAATTTCCGATGACCCTCTTAGCAGGACGTTATAGTTTTGTGTTAGATGACGCACATATATTCTGGGTGTCTGAAACATCAGAATGTCTTCCGAGCTCATCGACTCTAGTAACTTTATCTATGAAGATACTGAAGCAACTACATTTTCTTCGATAATGTAAGGACAACTCTATAAAATTTCTGGAACTAGAGGATATCTATAACTCGCTAATTCGAAAATTGATCTAAAGTTATCCGACAGTCGTAAAGTGTAAACTGGGGAAAGTACTGACTTGCACTACTGAAGGCCATCCGCGCCCCATCAACTCTCTCCCCCCCCCCCCCCACCCCCCACCCCACACACACACTCATGAATCCCTCCCCTAACCTGCGCTTCGTTGATTTGCCTATTATGTTGCTGCACAGGCGTTAGGTGATCGAACGCGTGTTCACAGAAAGTTAGTAGATTGTTTAGACCACCCTTCGTACCAAAACGAAGATTACATAGATAATAATAGAGGAGGTTCCCTGTAGCATCCTGTTGGAAAACTTTGCCCTTGTGATGCCTTAAATGTCACTGCAAGGGCCGTGCTGTTTCCCTTTACGGCACTAACGCGAATTTAAGTGCAAGTATACATTTAAAGTGTGCAGTACACCTTTTTGCGGAAGGAGACGCGCCGTGAACGTCACTGCAGCCCGCAGAGCGCGTTTCACATCTGAATGCTCTATGCTGCCAGTCTTGACTTTTGTTTTATGCACTCTTTGTCTCTTGCTCTTGAAACGTAGAGTATAAACCTTAACAAGCTTCGTAATAACAGACCTTAACAAACTTCGTAATACTGTTCTCGTTCCTTTCAATACTCTCGTACGCTGCTATTAAGCCAATCGGTGACGTTTCAAAATCGCAGTTGCAAACTAGCTGTAAAATTACCTACCACGCTTTGTCGAATAGTTAATTTTCCTCAATTTACATTTTTATAAAATGTTGGGATCCTTCGCGTTGCGCGGGAGCTACACCTTGAGACAGTAGTAAAGAACATTAGATTTTATGAAACAAACGAGACGCTTTTCTGTCTTACATTGACGTCCACGCAGCGGTAGGGATTATTTACAGAAGCAATAACTTGCTCCATATGCAACAGTTTGACTAACCTGAAGCAGACCTTCTGTCTACTGATGATACTGAGAACTTAAACAGCTTGTCAGTTGCTCTTAATCGAATGCAGCTGTCAAAAGGGCTAAACAATGCTTGCGCTACAATTGTTTAGTTCCACCAGTTACACGGTAGGTAGAGACCAAGGAGTTCAATCTACGAGGGACTGTCGAAAAGTAATGCCTCCCAATTTTTTATTCTGTTCTCAGTTTCGGTCGACTTCACCGCTTCGCTGACGCTAGTTGCTACCCTCTATCGTCTACCGAATTGAAGCGTGTAACGTGGCGGTGTGCACCGTAACTGTCGGTGTGTGACACACCCGCAGAAAACAGAAAGCACGAATTTGAAGAGTTCATCCACACATGAAGCACCCTCTTCTTCAGCATGACAATTCCAGACCACATTCGAGCGTTGCATGTGCAAAAATCCGATGTATGTCGTCGTGTTGCTCTTTTATGGCACGCACATTGGTCGACACTTCCCAATAATAAATTGCGGGACGTGAAAGCTCTTCCCTGCGCTTGGGCCTCTTCCTCCCGAACTCTTCGTCGGGAGGAGGTAATTTTAACTAGACTCCGGATAGGGCACTGTTTTTTTTAGCCATCGACATCTTTTAAGTGGCGATCCTCCCCCACTCTGTCCCCACTGCTCTCAGCTGTGGACGGTAAGACACCTTTTACTTGAGTGTCCCTATTTTACTCCGTTACGCGCCCGTCTACAGCTGTCACCTGATATATCTTCCATTTTAGCAGATGACACGCGCTCAGCCGATCGCGTTCGCGAGTTTATTAGTGCCAGTGAGATGACGCACGTCATTTGAAGTTCTTTTTGGGGACAACCAACCCCCTTCTATAGTGGTTTTTTAAAACTTTCCTTCTGTTTTTAGTTTCTCCAATTTTTTTGAGTTTTGTTCCCATTGCTGCTGGTTTCCAGTTTCGTTTTTTTTACCTGTTCCTGAGTAACAGACCGGGCGCTAATGACCGTAGCAGTTTTGCGCCCTAAAAACCATTTTAAAAAATCCGATGCTTTGCGGTTCACTGTCATCTATCATCCTCCATACAGTCCCGACTTCGCCCTCGTACGATTTTTCTGTTTCCCAAACTTAGAGAACACCTTCGACGGCTTAACTCTGAAAGTGATGAAACGTTGCAAGCAGAGATGAAGTTGTGGTTTCGTCAAGAAGTCAAACATTCTGCAGTGAGGCTATCACCAAACTGGTCTCTCATTGGGAGAAATGTGTTCGTCACCAGGGTGACTATGTTGAGAAATAAATATGTAGACATGAAGAATAAAGCTGTGAATGTTAATAACGTTTGTTTTATTTAAAAAGCTTTGAGTTCTCACGCACAAAATTCGGAAACCTTACTTTTCAGCTCACCCTCTAAGTAAATTGTCTGCATGGCTGTGTGGGGTAAAGTACGTTATTCCACTATGAAACAATACTATACAAGGCATAACATAAAACCAAATTGTATAAGGATAAGCTAAGAATCAGGTGAGAAAATTAGTGTAAGAGGGACTGGACTATTACAATAAACAGCCGGTCTGACCCTTTGAGTACCAGTGGCTTCTGCCTGAAACCATTTTATTTATTTATTTTAAGTACCAGTGCCTTTGGCATAAAACCACCGATGCTGTTGCGACACAGTGATACCTAGTGGTACTCCTACGAATGCAGTGCATTTTAGCAGTAATTCGCAGCATTCAAAGCAACAGGCGGCGTGTTGATGCTGCTACGCGTCTGTAGGAGCTAGTGACACGTGGTTTTTCTTATAGTTATCGTGTTGAGATTGACAGTGAAAGTAAATAAATCTGAAGTTACTGTAAAGTAAATTTGTGTTTACACTACTGCTGTTAGCCGGCCGAAGTGGCCGTGCGGTTAAAGGCGCTGCAGTCTGGAACCGCTACGGTCGCAGATTCGAATCCTGCCTCGGGCATGGATGTTTGTGATGTCCTTAGGTTAGTTAGGTTTAAGTAGTTCTAAGTTCTAGGGGACTAATGACCTCAGCAGTTGAGTCCCATAGTGCTCAGAGCCAGCCACTACTGCTGTTATAAATCGCTTCGAAATGAAACCGCTGGATCAGTATGTACTTCTGATAAAAATTTAGTAAATTTTACGCTCATTTTTTCTTGTTATTCAGAAATAAAATTAGTTTTAGCCATTATGAGTTCATGGAAGTTTAGAGATGTCGGATTGCGTCTGGGAAAAATGCATGCTTGACAGGGTTCGCAAGTGCGACATTCAGTTCTGCATTGGCTTCTGCAGCTGTCGTCCTGTTATCTTTACTGATGATCTTCTCTAATAAAGGTCAGTCACAATGACTCAGTACACACTTTCGTCCGCTTTGTATCTTACTAGATGATTTTCCGCTCTCCTGTATGCGATATAGATCTTCGATGCGGTGCCTCACGAAACACTAAACATTTCGCCTACCTTGGTTACGGAAGCACCCACCATATGACATCAACAGTCTGCCAAGTTCGAATTCACTTAGCTCCAACAGGACGCACTCAAAACTGCACGGAACACTGTCCTGAACATGAACATGACGGACACTTGCAGGGTATTGAGGACGTTGCACTGGTGCCGTTAATGGTCAAATGTAACAGCACGACCTATTGCTTTCAAATGTGTTTTACGAAATGATGGGTGGTTGAAAATTGTATAGACCAGTGGTTCCAAAAGTGAAACCACAACTTTTAAAACAATTGTTTGCTTTTGGTCAGTATCGTCTTGTACTCTGGTAACTTAATGATTCAGACTTTAGTTTTTCTGACAGTTTTGTGAAAATTTTAATTCCTTTTATTTTGTTGTGATGATCTGGATAGATGTCTGCCTATTACACTTTACCACTGCCTTCAACTGTCTGCGGTCTCTGTCAGTCAAGAGACGAGGTCGGATACTTTTGATCAGTGTATTTGTGGGCGACCATGTTTAATACCAGAGAAAGCTATTTATTTAATTTTAGTGATCTTGGTTTTTATGAGTGAAAGTACAGTAAACTGAATTTCATTCTTGCGGCTCAGTATGTCAAACGTCGAATTAATCACTCTTAACTAACACACTTCAGTTCATTCAGTGTACAAAAAAATAATTAGCTCACCAGTTGATTGTACGGTCATTTACAATACTTGAATTTAGTCTACCATTCCCGTCGTTTTATAATACCGTAATAATGAAAAATGCACGGGCCAGTCACATTAATGTGACCACCACCTACGCACGGCGTCTACGTGCAGTAATCACTCACAGACTCCAGGTGGCGGCACTAGCAGTGGAGGGCATGTAAAATTTGTGCAGTCGTTGTTGTAATGCGGAAACTTAGAGATTTGACGGCCAAAAGGGTACAAGCATTGGCTTTCGGATCGAAGGTGGAAGCATTTACGAAACCCCTACGTTTGTAAACTATTTACGAGCCGCCGTGGTCAAAGTACAACGTGGATGGCAAAATGACGTTAGCCAATCGGTGCCAAGGGAACCTGGTCCACCACAGGGCACAGACGACAGGAGTGAACGACGGCTGCGGAGATGATGTGTACGCGCGAATAGAAATGCAGCTGTTGAGCAACTGACTGTCCAGACGAACGAAGCAGCTACTGACAGCATCTCCTCAATGACCATTCAGCGAACGTTGCTGCCCATGGGCTTCTGCTGCAGGCGCCTGCCCATGCACCCACTCTGACTACTGTTCATCGGCGACTAAGACTAGCATCTTGCAACTAAACGTCCAATGAGGGACGTCCTCCCCTACATGCGATTTGTTTTTCGTCGGTACGATGCTGTCTACTGACAGGACAGTTCAACGTGTCACACAGCTCGCTGTGTACATCCGTGGTTCGAAGTGCACCAGGATGAGTTTACTGCCATACTCCCCTGGCCACAAACTCCCCTCATCCCTGATTTAAACCCAATGGAGAAGCTGGGGGACCACCTCGAGCAGGCTGTTCGCATATGGGTCCTAAACCGCGAAACCTAGAGTAACTGTACAAAAGCATGGCTCCACATCCCTGTCGGTACCTTCCAGTACCTCCTGGACTCTTCCTACAACTCTCGCAGCTGTCCACAACACATGAGGGGGTTATTCAGACTTTCGACATGTGGTTACTTTATTGTGACTGGACAGCGTAAAATGTCCTCTTCGATGAGACAGGAATCACAGTTTCGCGAGGATATTGATTTTAACAAATGTTTCGATTTATTAGTGTTCATTTGACCAGATCTTCGTTTAATTATTAATTCTTCCCTCATGAGCCCCATGTTGAGAAACCAAGAATGGAGGGAAAGAATCGGTTCCAGACTGGTCAAAGTTCTCTGATTTATTCTACTCCGATTTTGCTTGCTTGTTCGGCTGATGGGTGCGCTGTGAAAATCAGCAAACAGCAGGGTATGTCAATGGGGAGTAGATGCTGCAAAATTTTTCCCAGTTGGGCCATGTGTTCACTGTTCCTTACACCAACACAACCCAACGTCCACAGTAAATAATTAGTTTATTGAATTTCTTTGCTCTGTTGAGACTTCTCAACATAACTTGCATCTCGGGATTTATAGTGCACTGGCAGGATCTGTATCATGGCTCTGTACTCTCTCTCTCTCTCTTGCTCTTAGAATCTATACGCCAAGTGAATTCGTGTAGTACAAACGAAGTTCAGGAACAGCGTTCCGAAGTTTGACCATACATGAAGAAATGGTTCAAATGGCTCTGAGCACTATGGGATTTCACGTCTGAGGTCATCAGTCCCCTAGAACTTAGAACTACTTAAACGTAACTAACCTAAGGACATCACACACATCCATGCCCGAGAACAGGATTCGAACCTGCGACCGTAATGGTCGCGCAGTTCCGGACTGTAGCGCCTAGAACCGCTCGGCCACACCGGCCGGCCATACATGAAGATTGGAAGGCAGCAATTACATCAACATGTAGGATGACTAACTGTATCCCGTAAGTGCGGATGTTGTTCTCCAACATAGGTGGTCTTTTATTCAAGTTTAGAGCCCCTTAAAGTACCGGAGTTGACATTCTCGAGAACATATGTATTAGAACAGAGCGTTTGTAGTAGATATTATCTTGAAAAACGGATTCGAGAAGAGAAACAACTGCCAGTAGGAGATGCTAGGGCTGGAAGTGTCGTGACTCGTCGGCCAGCGAAGGAGTTAATTGGTGAACGGTAGCGAGAAAGGCGTGAATGCGTTCAATTAGTCTCTCTCTCTCTCTCTCTCTCTCTCTCTCTCTCTCTCTGTGTGTGTGTGTCTCTGTCTCCCCCTTCCCCTCTCCCCCCTCCCTCTCCCTCTGTCTTTCTTTTTCTCTTTCTCTTTGTCCCTCCCTTCCCACCATGCGCTCGCGGATCTCACTGGGGAGCGACTTTTGCCACATTCAAAATATAAGTTGTAGAAAACTAATCGGTAGGTCATCTTTCACTTTTTTTTCCAATACCGTCTCAATTGTAATACGCCGCTCCCCGAGCACGATGGACTACACTTTACTTTCATTCCCAGTTCTTCATTCAGAGACAGTCTGCCATTTCGTTCTCCGTCATTCACACTAGCCTGACCAGACTCGAAGTGTGTGCGCGCACCTAGTCACTGTGTCAATTAATTGTTCCTGCACTATCTCAGCGTGGACTGTTGCAGTATTGGTCTGTTTCAAAAGCTGTGCCATTTTCCTTCGCCTCTGGCAGCCTGCTAAGTGGCACGGGAACTAGAATGTGTACCAGAACTTCAGGCATGTACCTGCAACCTCAAAATATCAATTACGCAACTTTCTTTTCCGAGGTAATAGTTAACATTTTAACTTAACGAGCCCTCTTCCAGGATAGGACGCTCCAAAGTATGTATACAGCCGTCATGTCATCCTCTACCTTGTGGAGTCATGCGATTACGGTATGGAGGGGCATGTGGTACGTGCACCGCTCTCCCGGCATTCTTGCAGACTTTCCAAACCTTGGAGCAGCCACTACCCAGTTAAGTCGCTCTTCCCATCACGAGGCTAAGTGCACCCCGTGCCAGTCCTCTCACCAAGGAAAAATCCCTGAAAGTGCTCGGGTCCTCTGCGTGGTAGACATCTACACTGACCACTCAGCTTCGAAGGTAGACTAACATTATCGTTACTCATCCTAACTCTTGAAGCCCACGTCGAGTTCAGAGTTGAATCTTACCACTAATTACTAGCATGCTACGGTTGTAGAAGATCTAAGCACATCACTTCGCACTACGCCGTGAACTAAGCAGAATGTTGAGACAAACACTGCAGAGAACGAACGTTTCTATTGCTAATACCGTACCGCTACGTATGAAAAAGCCTGAATCGTCTTAAAAAATCAGAGCAATCGAGGTAACAGTTGAATTCGTTGTCTGTCTCGTCCGCTGGAGTCGCAGCTGCCGCAATCGGAATTGCTTGTTAAACAGATACTCCCCGGATTTGGTTCCCACGTCGCAGCAGTGACATTGTCATAAATATACTTTCTATCTATCTATCTATCTGTATCCCAATCCCGCTCCGGCTACTGCCGGTTCTGGGTGCTGACCAGTCCTCTCCATTTGGCTCGGTCCTCCTACCACTTTTCTTCCTCCACTTGCTGCCAGGTCACACCTCTCCATTTTCCACCGTGTTCTTGGGCGTCCTCTAGGTCTTTTCCCATCCATCTTTAGTTCTTCCATAATTTTGGGGAGTATCTGCCCAGGCATCCTCTTAACATACCCACACCATCTTAATATCTTTTTCAATTTCTTCTCTCATAATTTCTTGTTTAAGGTCCTTTCTAATCTCTACATTCCTTACTCTGTCCATTCTTGTTTTTCCCTTAACTGCTCTGAGAAATTTCATTTTCCCTGCTTGCAGTCTGCTCCAGTCCCTTTCTGTCATTGTCCATGTTTCTCCAACATAAGTGACAATAGGGAAGTAACAATTCTTATACATAAGGAGTTTTGCACACTTATAATATTATTTCCTATAATGATTAATGAATTATCACATATGATGATGGCTCTTCATAGCCAGTGGTAAATCAATAACGCTGCCATGATTATTATTAAACCGAAACTAGTCGAATAGGCATTTCAGTTTCCCAGCGGAAGTATCTTCCATTTTCATATACTCGTACTGTGATCACCTCAAATATGGTTCACGCTTTTTGCTTTCATTACACCATATCAAAATGTGTGTGAATTCCAAAGAGATTAAACTGCTGAGGTCATCGGTCCCTAGACATTCACACTACTTAAACTAACTTATGCTAAGAACAAGACACACACACACACACCCATGCACGAGGGAGGACTTGACCCTCCGGCTGGAGGGGCCGCGCAATTCGTGACATGGCGCCTCTAACCACGCGGCCACTGCGAGCGGCTACATCATACCAAACACAAACGACACTGCATTATGCACAGTCCGCTATTGCTATATGTAGTGGCAAAAACACGTAGCTTCATTTGACGTAATTATTAAAAAGTTTCACTGATTTACTGCGTGTCGCCGGAAAGCGAGCATAATTAGCAATAAATTATAAAGTATATATTACAGTCGTTAAGCATCAGGGTATATTCAGATATTTGTCATTTGCGTGTGTATGTTCTCCAGCAGGATCTAAAGACATTTACAGGAGAGATAACGCTAGTAGAATACCATTTGTATGGCAGAGGACCTAGAAATAATTTAACTTCACTACGCCGCTCCCGTCCGTCAAGTCACTCAGCATGCATTGTGGAGAAATAAATCTTAATGTTAAATCTGAAACTTCGTGCGAGTGGCAGTTTTCACTTACCCAAAACATTCTCAGATGAGAAAGTAAATTGATGTCGTGTGATGTCTTTCATTAAAAACAGTGTTAAAAATTTAAACGGAAAAGGATGACAGAAAATTAATAAGTAATTGAATGATGTACTTTAGGTATGAATTTCTTTTTATCTCCTTCACTACACACTGATGTCCGCGCTTATGTTAGAGGATGAACATACATAACTTCATAAATACTCAATACTTGTCTGGCAGTAACAGTGGTGACTAAATAGATAGGCAACACGAATTCTTAAACATAGAACAGGAGAAGTTGAACAATCATGAGAGAACAGGATTAATCTTTTACCTTAGTTTTATTTGCGAAGACTGACATTGCAGTGAGTAAGCAGTCCAATAACTGCTATTCTTCGACGTAATAAAATATCAGTTTCAGAGATAGCAGTTAGAATGCTTACCACACTCTGTAGCTCACCCAGACGACAGGTAACTGGATAATGAATTTAAAACAAGCGCCGGAACATGGATTGGTACCAGCGATATAATCTCTTCGTGGCCATAGCTCGTGATGCTAATCACAGAGATATCATTTCGAAAAGAAAAGAGTGTAGTAATAAAATTTTAATAAATAAAATTAAGGGCGTCAGTATGAGTACTATAGTGCCCTAAAATATTCTACGATTAAGTGAGAACCACACTGTTACTCATAAAAGTATCACATTCTATTCCAGTAATTCATAGTATGTAAGTTCTGAATCTTTCGTTTACAGACACGCGTGTTTGTTGATTATGAACGGACTCTGATCACAAAATGTGTCGGGAGAGTGTGATGGACGATGATTCATCAACGTTGCGTTTACTTGTGTACTGGTGCTCCCTCTGTCACGTTCTGTTCTAAATAAATTTGAAGAACATATACCTCTTAGCAGGGCAGTTATTGAATATTACAAACTAGTTGTCTGGAGTGTTGGTTTTGTTGCGTAAAACGGAATCGGTTGACATCAACTCGTAGATAAATTCGAGCAGTTCTTGATCTCACTCGACATTAACAAACGCTCTCGGTGAGATATGGTAGAGGTATAGTACCGTCCGAAACAGATGACTAGGTCGTAGTGTTACGTTTATGTTAGTGGCGAATGCAATACCGGTGAGAAAATGAAAAGAATAACGGCCAAATGGTTTGTGAAATGATTTGTTTAAAAGTAAGAAATAAATACAGAAATATTTGATGCTCCTTTGTCGCTCGAAATCATGTGCAGCAAATGAGGTATGTAAGAAATTTCTCTAAACTACTTCATTTCTTACTTTTAAAAATCTCTTTATTTTCATGTTTTGCTCATTATTTCACGTTTTGCTTATTATTAAGAATGTATACCTCAAGAAGTAGCAGAGGAGCAACAACTGTGCGAGAAATGTTTCAATTTTTCCTCAAATACAAAATTGTTTCTTAATCACCCTGATTTCTTTCAAGCAATTAAATGATGGGTATAAAACAAGACCTCACGCTTGTCAATTTAATACCCCATTTGTCCATCCTCAATCTCTATTTTACTACGAAAATTCACATTAACATCCATAGAGTAATTTCTAGGAAGTCTTATTTTTGCACAAACATACCAAGAAAAGATATGACCGAATAGTATGCACGGACATACACTAATTCCTCAACATTTCGTCAGATTCCACCCACCAAGTAGTAAATTGTAGTTCGTCTTTAAGACCGTAACGCTTACGCGGCTATAAGTAGGCTTAAACTCACTCAAGCAGGTTTACGACCGAGCTTAATTAAGAAGGTTGTCGTTGGTGACATGTTGAAGCAGTTAGCGAAGACCTCTACGTTTCCAGCAATAGCTGGGACCATATCAGCGTATGTTTATGCAGCTATGTATTTGCTTAAGGGTATTGTTCGATGGCTTTTAAATGGCAATAGATTTAAGTTAGAGCTGGGGGGGGGGGGGAGGAGGGAGGATATATGGGGGAGGAATATAAGCTCTCTGCACTGAATCATTTTGATATTCATTTGTATTAGTCGACCACGATATTATTGCACCTTGGAGTGAGATAGTTTCGATCGGCTTATCGCGAATTTTCATCTCAATATTTCACGAGGACGCGGTGAAACAAGTGGTAGTATACGTACAACTGTCTTGAAGTAAATTCCAGTGCCATGCGTTTCCCCTTAGTGCTTTACTCACCACTGTACTACTTCACCGTAAAGTCACCGCATATACCAGCCACGGGAGGCAAAGTAAGTTCGAACAAGGCATCCCCTTTTTGTTGGGCACTATTCCACGAAGAAGAACGTTGGCAGTACATTAAACGCTCACTTCCGTTTCTTGAATAAGAAACACTGCACGCATTAGTTACTCGGTATCCACATATTTCATCCAGATCGATTCCGTTGTCAATCCGATCCACGTTCAATGGGTTCTTAGAATCAATAAATTCTGCTAACTGAGGACACAAGAAACGAATCGTCTTGTTCTAAGCTACAAATGCCCAGAATTTAACTTCACCCACGCAGCAATTTCGAATTTAGTTTCAACCGTAAACAAAATCTCCCTCTTCGTTGCATATACCAGCGATATGAAATGCGTATGTCATATAAACATCTTACTGTTTAGTCTCTGTTGAGAAGTGAATCCTTTACTCCGTGTTATATGTATACGATAAAAGAAAAACAATTTTCATGGTGTGTTGTTGGAATTCGCAGCATTCGTTGTTTCTGTACTATAGTTTTTATTCCTATCAGATGTCCGCCCGCGGTAGCCGAGTGGTCAGCGCGACAGACTGTCAATCCAAAGGGCCCGGTTTCGATTCCCGGCTGAGTCGGAGATTTTCTCCGCTCAGGGACTGGGTGTTGTGTTGTCCTAATCATCATCATTTCATCCCCATCGACGCGCAAGTCGCCGAAGTGGCGTCAAATCGAAAGACTTGCACCAGACGAACGGTCTACCCGACGGGAGGCCCTCGTCACACGACATTTCATTTCATTCCTATCAGATTTCACCGATGCCAGTTCTGAATCATGTTCGATGTGCTTTCTATTCTTATGACTAGAATAGAAAGTTAACAATTGCATGTAATTTTTAAGTTATTTTCCCCTTATTTAAATATTAGGATAATATTTATCGTAATTATTCCGTTAGTGGTAGTGAGGCGAAAATTCCACATACGCATTAATGGAGAACCTCGTCATCTGTGTTGCAGTTATTAGTCAGTATGAAGTAAACATCCGTTCGTGCGTCAGTGGCTGTGTGCGTAACACGTTTTCTTCCGTACATCAGAGCCTGTGGTATTAGTAGCACGCGCTCCACTCCCATAAGGCACTGCATCGAGCCCGTCGTACGAGCTATAACAGGCTTTAAGGTCGTACTGTTAATGAAATCAAGCTCGGGACGTGAGAGTGGATTTTCGTCCTGCGAATCAGGACTAAAAGCATCGTTAACTCGCCAGTCTGTTTTAATGCGTGAATGGCACACGTGCTGTCAAATTACGACACTTTTTTCCAGGCAACAATTTCGTCCTTGTTAGTTCACAATTATATCGCCTCGACGGTCTGAGAACGTGCAGCTGTGACATTTGAATAAATAACACATACATAAATCTGGTTATTCGAGGAAAACATCTACCTCATAGAGCAATACATTTAGGTTTCGGATTATTCTTGCGTTTGGTGTCTCTGTAAATTTATCATTCATGGATGTAAACTTTTGTACTTATCACAGATTCCACAATTTTTAATATTTGTTGCCAAATAGTCGTCTGTTAAATACTCGTGACGTGTTGTGCTTTTTTTTCTTTTTACCATATCAGTACTCCTAATTTTCAACATTAGTCTGTAGCACCACATCTCAAATGCTTCGATTCTCTTCTGTTACGGTTTTCCCACAGTACATGTTTCACTACAATACAATGCTTTACTCCAGACGTGCATTCTTAGAAATTTCTTCCTCAAATTAATTAGTAGACTTCTCCTGGCTGAATATGCTCTTTTTGCGATTGCTATCCTGCTTTTGATGTCCCCCCTTGCTCCGTCTATCATTAGTTAGTTCAGTGCCTAGGTAGCAGAATTTCTTAACTTCGTCTACGTCGTGACCATCAATCCTGATAAGTTTCTTGCTGTTCTCATTTCTACTCTCAATCCATACTGTGAACTCATTAGACTATTCATTCTGTTCAGCAGATCATTTAATTCTTCTTCACTTTCACTCAGGGTAGCAATGTCGTCAGGGAATCGTATCGTCGCTATCCTTTCACCTTGAATTTTAATTCCACTCCTGAACCTTTCTTTTATTTCCATCATAGCTTCCTCGATGTACGGATTGAACAGTAGGGGCGAAAGGCTACATCCTTGTCTTACACCCTTCTTGATAAGACCACTTCGCTCTTGTTCGTCCACTCTCATTTTTCCCTCTTGGCTGTTGTACATATATGACCCGTCTCTCCCTATAGCCTAACCCTACTTTTCCCAGAATTTCGAACATCTTGCACCATTTTACATTGTCGAAATCTTTTTCCAGGTCGACACATCCTATCAACGTGTTTTGATTTTTGTTTATTCTTGCTTCAATTTAACCGCAACGTCAGAATTGCCTCTCTCGTGCCTTTACTTTTCCCAAAGCAAAACGGATCGTCTCCTAGCGCATCCTCAATTTCCTTTTTCATTCTTCTGTATATTATTCTTGTAAGCAGCTTCGATGCATGAGCTGTCAAGCTGATTGTGCGGTAATTCTCCCACTTGTCAGCTCTTGCCGTCTTGGGAATTGTATGGATGCTGCTTTTCCGAAAGTCAGGTGGTATGTCACCAGAGTCATACATTCCACACACCAACGTGAATAGTCGTTTTGTTGCCACTTCCCCCCAACGATTTTGGAAATTTGATGGAATGTTATCTATCTGTACTGCTATATTTGATCTTAAGTCCTCCAAAGCTCTGTTAAATTCTGATTCTAGTACTGGATCCCCTCTCTATTCTAATTCGACTCCTGTTTCTTCTTCTATCACATCAGACAAGAGGCTTTCAATGTATTCTTTCCACCTACCCGCTCTCTCCTTTGCATTTAATAGTGGAATTCCCGTTGCACTCTTAATGTTAACACTCTCGCTTTTAATGTCACTGAAGGTTGTTCTGACTTTCATAATACTGAGTCAGTCCTTCCGACAATCATTTCTTCTTCGATTTCTTCACGTTTTTCACGCAGCCATTTCGTTTTAGCGTCCATGCACTTCCTATTTATTTCAGTACTCAGTGACTTGCGTTTCTGTATTCCTGAATTTCCCTGAACATTTTTGTACTTCCTTCTTTCATCGATTAACTAAAGTATTTCCTCTGTTACCCATGGTTTCTTCACAGTTAACTTTTTTGTACGTATGTTTTTTCCAACTTCTGTGACTGCCCTTTCTAAAGATGTCCATTCCTCTTCAACTGTACTGCCTACTGAGCTAGTCCTTTTTGCTGTATCCATAGCCTTAGAGAACTTCAACCGTATCTCGTCATTCCATACCCCAATTCTTTGCGTATTGATTCTACCTGACTAATGTCTTGAACTTCAACCTACTCTTCATCACTACTATATTGTGATCTGAGTCTATATCTGCTCCTGGGTACGCCTTACAATCCAGTATCTCATTTCGGAATCTCTCTGACCACGATGTAATCTAACTGAAATATTCCCGTATCATCCGGCCTTTTGCAAGTGTATCTCCTCCTATTGTGATTTTTGAGCCGGTCGTTGTGGCCGAGCGGTTCTAAGCGCTTCAGTCCGGAACCGCGCGACCGCTACGGTCGCAGGTTCGAATCCTGCCTCGGGCATGAATGTGTGTTATGTGCTTAGGTTAGTTAGGTTTAAGTAGTTCTAAGTTCTAGGGGACTGATGACCTCAGTCCCATAGTGCTCAGAGCCATTTCTTTTGTGATTTTTGAACAGAGTATTTGCTATTACTAGCTGAAACTTGTTACAAAACTCAATTAGTCTTTCTCCTCTCTCATTCCTTTTCCCAAGCCAATTTTCTCTTGTAACGTTTTCTTCTACTCCTTCCCCTAGAACTGCATTTTAGTCTCCCACTACTATTAGATTTTCATATCCCTTTACATACTGTATTACTCCAATATCTTCTTCTCTCTCTCTCTCTCTCTCTCTCTCTCTCTCTCTCTCTCTCTCTCTCTCTCTCTCTCTCTCTAGCTTGCGACGGCGGCATGTGTACCTGAACTATCGTTGTCGGTGTTCGTTTGCTGTCGATTCTGATGAAGACAACCCTATCGCTGAACAGTACCTCTGTCTCTGCCCTACCTTCCTATTTATAACGAATCCTACTCCCGTCATACCATTTTCTGCTGCTGTTGATATTACCCTATACTCATCCGCCCTTGTCTTCTTTCACTGCACTGACCCCTACTACATCTGGATTGAGCCTTTGCATTTCCCTTTTCAGATTTTCTAGTTTGTCTACCACATTCAAGCTTCTGACATTCCACGGCCCGACTCGTAGGATCTAATCCTTCTGTTGATTATTCAACCTTTTTCTCATGGTAAACTCCCCCATGGCAGTCCCCTCCCGGAGATTCGAATAGGGGACTATTTCGGAATCTTTTGCCAATGGAGAGATCATCATGACACTTCTTGAATTACAGGCCCCAAGTCCTGTGGATACAAGTTACGTGTCTTTAATGCAGTGGTTTCCATTGCCTTCTGCATCCTCATGCAGTTGATCATTGCTGATTCTTCCGCCTTTAGGGGCAGTTACCCTGGACAATGCCCTGAACCTCTGTCTGCTCCTCCATCCTATTTGAAAACGCCATTGGCAGAATGAGGGGTGACTTCTCATGCCGGAAGTGCATATTGATCTTTAAAACCAGATAATTACTATAAAATAGATAATCGAAGCCGCGTGACAGTGGAATTGCATTACTCAAGTCATCCGCTTCTTGGTGTTCCCTGTCACCCCACACATTCGTGTGCTACTTTTCAGACTGTTCCCTGCTCGATGCGTGATGAACACAAGTGATTTGCGGTTCGACGGTGTTCCTAAGACCGCCGTCAACATGATAGCTGTCAATGGAATTTGCGGACGTCCAAGACAACGTCTTTTGTGCACTTGAACCCCAACGTATTACTTACGCTATCTCCTGTAATAATTCAGAAACATAGACACGGAAATAAGGGAAAACAGTGGAAACTTCATTGAACAGGCACAATTACGCTCCAGTAGTGTGCGTTGCGGAAGGCCGCTCCCAAGCTGACTAATGTGCCCCAAATCGACAGATATCTTTGACACCGAAACCACTTCGTTATGTACACAAAATTATGTATAAAAGTCATCGGCCTGTGACTGCAATGGAGCTGTTTCGTATGCTATTTTGTTTTTGAGCTACACTTAATCGTCTGAAGGTATCGTCCACTGGACCTTGAATAATGCTTAGACTTTCTTAGGGCGCTTGGAAAGAAATATTTTTTTTTTAATCCTGCAATGGATTTGTGTGAACCCCTTAGTTCGTTGGTATGATATTGTGTTTATCTGTTCTGTTTACCAAGTACGCCAATGTTAAATTGTGCCACAGTATGTAGTAGGATGTAATAATTTGGCGTTTTTCGATTCTCCGAACTTTGTAACTGAATGTCGTATGGCTGATTAATTTGAAAATTCCCATTTATCTTCTTACGCATGAGCTGAGTACTCAGACGTTGCACTAGATTTAGTGTCGTGATGCCACTGATGAGAATACTGTTAGCAAGATTAGTGCAACGTGACACTGCGGTCCTGAAGGATTCCTTTAAAAGAGCTCGGTGAATTGTGCCGTTAGATCCGGATACAGTTGCAAGCTGTTCGTCAGGAAAGCAACTGACCGTCGCAGACAGCGGGATTGGCGAATCCACAGCTGGTAATGTCAAGTTTCTCCCCCTCCCACGTTTAGCCAGAGATCACTGGGTCCCCGCTGACACCAGAACTAATATTGGTACCAACGATGACAGTAGCTAAGGAACACAACCTCTGTAACATGTCTGTACATGGACTGCTTTCGTGCAGTGTTGATAGCATAACCCAAATTTCTGTCAAACTTGTTAACATAAATTATTTTGGCGTTAAGTAGTGGACAACAATACGTGTCATGCTTGGCTCTCGCAGAATGTATTTTTGTGTCTACCATTTTAATGTACAAATAGTTCAATGATGTTTGAAAACGATACATAGATTCAGAGATTTGACATTTTCGTATCGCTACACAATAATGTAGCGCAGCTTGGTTCTGTTTTGAGGACTTTGTTGCAAAAGATAACCTACAGCGTCCTCTCCCACCTCTGTTTCGCAAAGGAACTGAGGCTTTCCGAAATCCTGCGCAATTAATTACAGCATTCACCATTGAGGTTACATTCCGGATGTACTAGTGGCGTTATTTCATTGCGGAGTCAATACTGATTGTAGTCGCACCTGTCCAAATACAGTATGTCGCAGGGGGCATAGTCAATATTCAGCGATACGAATGAACGAACATTCGAAGCAAAAAAGTTTAATAAGCGTATTCTCTAAAACGCACAGCTTAAGAGCTGTAAACACATGTTCATCTTCGATACTCTGAAGCAAATTGCTGCCACTGCAAGCTCGTTGCTTTCCATATTTTGAGAGATGGTAGTATGGACCAAAATAGAAAACAAGTCCAGTTAACATTGGCTGTAAAATACTTACTGCAAGAGCTATGAGCACTTGATCATCTTCGCTACTAAGAAACACACATCTTCTACTGAACAAGTGGTCATAGCTCTTACAGTATGTATTTTAAAGCCAATGTTTACTGGACAGTTTTGCATCGAGTGATTGTTCGTGTCCTATCCCTGAATATTCGTCATTCCGGCTGAAATACCCTTTGCTGAACACGGCCTCATTAACGTTGTGAGTGAAAGCCGGTAGCAGCGGGACGCAAGCGTCGCGGACTGGGCGTGACTCAACGGAGACACGAATGCGTCAAGGACACGCTGGAAGCGTTGCACGGAACTCGCTATTACTCACGTCGGTGCCGGGCGCTGCCCGAGGTAATAGCCGCCGGAAGAGTTGCTGTCGTTAAAAGCCGCATTCTGAATAAGATGACGGTAGCAGCAGGGACGATAACGGCGGAATGACGACTGTATAGTACTGCTATTACGACAAAGCACCTCTCGCTCTATGCACCAGGAGGAACAATGGGTTCTGTTTTTAAAGGCGCTAGATCCAGTAATACTGAGGCTAAACGCTAACTCTTTAAGAAACTGGATGAAAGTAGACCAAGTCATTGGTCTGACTCTGCTCTAAGTGACAGACGATAATCTAGAGTGGAATGTTAGTGAGTTGTTGGTAATTAAAAACGCAGAAATATACACACTTCTAACTAAAGATCTCGTAGAACACTGGTTGTTAGATTATGCAGTGTATTTCAAAAATCAACCTCCTGCCTCACAAGACTACATCTTATTCATGACTGAAGATGCAATTGGAATGAAGTTTTTAGAGTACTCCTTACGTTCGGTGCTCCTTACAGTCGTATTAAGGATTAGTTTTGAATTATCTTTCACAAATGTTGGGTGTGTCCTCCACTGGAGCTCGACGAACAGACTGACTTTCGCTAGCCTGTCTGAAGTTACCGCATTCTCTGCTGTTGCAGTGGGCTGTTGCAGTTAACTCATAGTTGACGGAAGAGGCGGCACATGTTTTTCACGAAACCAAACAAAAAGTCACTTTACGAGGATTGCACAATCTTGGGGACCAATGGTGCAATGTGACATGACATCCTTGTGGCCCTTCCAGCTGATCCATCGTCGGGGCAACTCATCTACACTAATAATAAATCTGTAAAACTGTCGTGTCGGTTCGCTTCTCCGAAATTACTTGACGAATTTTCATAGGTTTTCGCAGGTAACTACAGAACAGCTTGTGACTTTATTTCATCAAGATTAGTCCATGGAGATAAAGATATCGTAATTGATGGTTTTGTCCATACTAATTTTATAAATGTGAATGTAACTTGATCAAGTTTACACGACTAACAAAGTAACCGATTTCAATGGAATTTGCTATGGAGGTAGCTTGGAAGCTGAAGAACAACACAGGGTATTTCAGAAAGTCTGTGAGTTAGTGCAATATACCTATTGATGTGAAGAACATTACGCGAATTAAGGAAAAGTATTCACTCTTTGGCTTTTAATCTCTATCACGCTTGTGAAAATGCTTTTATTGGTTGATATGTGCTACGTGGTGCAGTTCAAGGCAATGTATATAATGCTTATAGAATGTATAGTGTATAGCTGCTTCGATAGCCCAATACACGGATGCGAGTTCCTGCCGTGCCCCTCTGTATTCAATGCTTTGCAGCAAAGCTGAGAATGCCGACGCATCGTGCGTTACGATGGCTTTGGATGATGAGGAGGAGGGTGGGGGGGGGGGGGATGGAGGGGGAGCGGGATGCACGTCACAAGGTACGTTTACCTGAAAAGGCAGACATGTGAGTGCGGTATGTGGCCATTTGCCACGCCGGACATCTGCCACGATTTTACCTGCTCCGAAGGGTTGGGTCCCATGTCTCCCGCTCCTGCTCACCCGCCGCCCGACCCCTGGAACTGCTGCATTCAGTAACTCCACTTTTGTGGCACTGTCATCAGTAGCATTACCGTCGCTGTCGTGCAGCAGAGGTACTTACTGAGCCTTTCCACTGGTTTATTTAACATAGGACCAGAATCTCTTTGGATTTTCCGCCACATTTCTATAGAGTGTTTCGTTGTGGAAATTATTAAATGCATCTCGCATTGAAATCCGCACCAAATTTCGAGCCTCAGCAAAACTCCACCAATCTTGGAGATTTGACGTTCGTCTAAGTTATACGCGCCTTTTTCGGGGATCCTGTTGCAGCATTCTGTCGTGTTTAGTGTACCATGGGGGATCAGTTCCGTATTTTATTAATTTATTTAGTATGACTCTCTCGAGTGCTGTTGATACTATTTCTTTGAACTTAAGCCACATATGGTCTTTACTTACATAGTTTGAAAGGACTGGAGACTGTCTCTTAGAAAGACGTCAACCGAATTTTTAGCTGCTTTTATAAATATATTTCGCGTTTAGTTTTGGTGAATTTCTTTGTTATGGAATTGAGCCTCGTTACGATTCTGTGTTCACTAATCACAGTATCCGTCGTGATGCTCAGGATTAAAAATGTGTAAAATCTTATGGGACTTAACATCTAAGGTCAAACACACACCCATGCCCGAGGGAGGACTCGAACCTCCGCCGGGACAAGTCGCACAGTCCATGACTGCAGCGCCTGAGACCGCTCGGCTAATGCCGCGCGGCTGCTCAGCATTATTTGTGGCTAAAAGGTAAAGTGTGTTTTCGTAACCATTTGCAAGTTGTATGGCCTCGTGAACTAATTGTTAAAAATAATTTCAAAAAAGCTTTTAGAATTACGGAAGTTGTTTTCTATCTACATTACGGTCTGAAA
The DNA here is from genome assembly GCF_023864345.2 of Schistocerca serialis cubense. Lineage (NCBI taxonomy): Eukaryota > Metazoa > Arthropoda > Insecta > Orthoptera > Acrididae > Schistocerca > Schistocerca serialis. Next base: position 465,290,878 of record NC_064639.1, read on the forward strand.
ATGTATTTTTGTCAACATACGGAAGGTAGATTGAAGTCACTGCCAACTATAATTGTATGATTAGGGTACCTATTTGTGATGAGACTCAAGTTTCCTTTGAACTGTTCAGCAACAGTTTCATCTGAGACCAGGGGTCGATAAAAGGAGCCAGTTACTAATTTATTCAGGTTGTCGAATATAACCCCTGCCCATACTAAGTCACAGGAACTATCTGCCTCAATGTCGCTTGTCAGCTGGAACACCATTTACATTATTTTTCCTTAAGTTGTGCTTCTTGTTTCTGTTGTAGTGCAGATCATTACAATTACGCTTTTTCCCTCCAGAACCTAGGATGCTTTCTCTGTGACCCTGTAAATACCAGAGCTATACAATGTAGAACAACAACGTACGTTGCAAGCATAGCATTCTGTATTACTTCATTTCCTTATTTCTAACATTTGAAAATTGTACGTCGACTGTAGATGACATGTCAATCATAGATGTTCTTATCTCTATTTAGTGAACGTATTTTCAGTCATGTTTTGAACATTGTCCCGCTACACTTTATCAACTAATGTTTCGCGGCAAGAGCTATCGGATTTTAGAGAGTAAATTAATGTGGAGTATGTCGTTTTTCTTTTCAAACATTCACATACCCGTTTCTTCTTTCCTTATTGTCTTTTGGGCATGCAGTTGTAGTAATTAAAGTAGGCATAAATGCAGTGATCAAAAAGAAATGATTAGCGAACATTCGCATTGTCTTTACATCGTTCCTTTCTTGTTGCTCCCATGGCGATGGACTGTTTCTATCGCAATCAGTAAGCGTGAAAGGAAGCTACCGTACAGACAGAGGGATCTATATTTGTACTTGACAGAACTAATTACATACTGACATAATCGTCAGTATTGCTTTCGTTTCCCCAAAGTTATAAACATTTCGATTTCGGAAAAGAAGCTCTGTATTTCGCCAAGATGTCGAAGTCCCTTACGTACTGCTTGTATCGAGTAAGACGTGGAGACGGCGCTTTGAAAGCGGACGGAAGTAGTACGAGGAAGGGCGTCCCTTACCTGAGGGATCGCTACTCAAGCTACCTGGCCAAGGGGCGAGTGTGGCAAATGTCCAGCATTCGTGAGTGCAGCTGATGTTACTGTACATACAGTACGTTACTTACTCTCCATGACACACAATAATAAAACTACTGGTACGCGAGTGCAGCAGCAGGTAACAGCTAGTTCTGAATAAACGCTCTTACATGTAGGTGCCAGTGCGCTTCTGCTCCTTGATGTTGAAAAATGAAATAATCAGCATGTTCCCATAGTTGTGGATCAAGTCTGTTCTCCAAAATATCTATTCCCTCTGTGGACTAGATCCCCAAAACAATGGACTGTAAATATGCTCTTACGAAACAGCACATAAAACCGAAGCCTTGGAAAGTCACACATTATATATGAGGACATGCCGAAAACTAATGCCTCCGAATTTCGTATGTGAAAACTCTTTAAATGAAACAAACTTTATTAACATTCTACATCTTTATTTTTCGTGTTCGTAAATCTACAGCCCTCTGCTGCTAGAGGATCCGGAGTTGCTGTATGGTGGTGTGTAATGTGCATGAGGATCAGCGTGCTGTAATCGAGTTTCGAATTCGAAGAGTTCGTCCACACGTGGACCATCCTATTCCTCAGCATGCCAATGCCAGAGCGCTGCGGCATCTGCAACAATCCGACGCCTTGGGTTCACTGTGATCGACGGTCCTCCATACAGTCCCTATTTGGGCCAGTGCGATTTTCATCTATTTCCAAAACTTAAGGGAAAACATTCTAGGTGTTACCGCTCAACACTAAAAATAAAGGAAATTGTTTTCTTCCATGTCCACGTTTGGAATGAATTCACGCACTTGTACAAGTTGTTTACTACCATCATAAAGGGTTTGTATGCAACTGAATTCTGTATGGTTCGAAACACACACTTCGCCGCATAACATGTCAGACAGGCACCACAACGTGTAGTGCTGTTGGGTGCACGCCGTCTTCGCTGAGCACACGGGGGCAACCTGTGGGAATCCCCCTGTATAAACACGCAGCGTCTTGAAACCACTGGTGCTGTCATCGAATGCTTTGAGCTGCGGTAGGTGTGGTGACGTGCTCTCGACAACTGTAAAGGAACTGCAACTCGTGAAACGACAACGTAAAACATCTTTTATTGCTGTGTTATCGACATCCACGCTCAACGCCCCTGATGCAACGACCAAAAGGCTAGCTGGTCGAGGGAGAGCCCTATAGGCAACTTCCAACTGACAACAAGCTTAGCTTTTCGTTTCTATTCACAAGTTAAAATTACACCCAAATTTTACTCCATTCATGTAGAAGATATATTCTCGTAAAATCGGATGAATTTTTTTATATATCTTGGGCAAATGGCGATAATTCATTGGAAACAGTAACAATGTATTTATGAAGAATTTTTGGTGCTACTCTATCCCCTGCAAGCCTCTTCATCTCTGCATACAATTAAACCTGTTAATTGTATTCAAACATAGGTGTCCCTTTACAGTTTTTACCATCCACACTTCCTCCTATTACCAAACTGACAATTTCTTGATGCCTCGATTTGTGTCCTATCAACCAGTCCCCTCATTTAGTCACATTGTGCCATAAATACATTTTTCCCCAATCCCATTCAGTACTTCCTCATTAGTCGTTCGATGTACCCATCTAATCTTCGGTATTCTTCTGTAGCATCACATTTCGAAAGCTTCTATTCTCTTCTTCCCTGAAGAGTTTATCGTCTACGTTTCACTTCCATATAAGACTACACTCACGACAGACACCTTCGGAAAATACTTCCTAACACTTATCCCTCTATTCGATGTCAACAAGTTCCTCTTCTTCAGAAATTGCTTACTTGCTGTAGGCAATGTGTATCTTCTCTACTTCTCCTGTCATAAATTATTTTGCAGTCCACATAACATATCTGATTACTTTCAGCGTCTCATTTCCCAATCTAATCCTGCCACTCTGCCTGATTTCATTCGACTAAACATCATTACCCTTTGTTTACTTTTCTCAAGACATCGATTCGGCGCAACCGCTCTTCCAAGTTCCCTATCGTCTCTGACAGAGTTACAGTGTCCACGGAAAATAGCAATGTTTTCATTTCTTCTCATTTAATTCCCTTTCTAAATTTTCCATGTCTTCACATTTCGCTCAATGTACAGATTAATAACATCGACGATAGGCTACAATCCTGCCTCACTCTCTCCCCAACCACTGCTTCCCTTTCATGTCCTTCAGCTCTTAGGGTAACTGCGATCTGGTTTCTGCAAAAATGTAAATAACCTCCGTTCCTTGTATTTTATACCTGCTACCTTCAGTCCATATTGTCAAAACACTTCTCCAAGCATCTGTCTTCTAAGATAAGTCGCTGGGTCAGTATTACTTGACGCGTTCCTACATTTCTCTAGAACCCAAACTGTTATTCCCGTAGGTCAGCCTCCACCAGTTTTTGATTCACCTGAAAATAATTCGTGTCAGTATTTTGCAACCATGACTTATTAGACTGATAGTGCTGTGGTATTCACATCGGTCTGCAACTACCTTCTTCGGAATGTGAGTTAGCATATTCTTCTTGCAGCCTCAGGATATTTCACGTGTCCATTATATCTTGCACACCACTTGGAATAATTTTGTCGTGACTGGCTCTCCCAGGGATCTCAATAATTGTGAGACGATTGTCAATTATTGGAACCTTGTCTCCGATTAGGCCTTTCAGTGCTCTGTCAGACTGTTCTCGTAGTGTCACACCTCCTTACTTTCTCTACTCTTTCTCTAATAATGTCTTAAAGTTTGTTGCCCTTGCATAGACCTCCAATACATTCCTTCCAGCTTTCCTGATTTGGCTTAGTACTAGCTTGCCATTCCACACTTTGACACTTAAAATGCTCGTTTTGTGTTATGAACAGACGAAACTACTTTCCCTCTGGCCATAACTGTGTTTGATTCCTCTGGAAGGAGGCACATCAAACTGCAGGATATGAAATATTAGTTCAATTTGTGACATAAATGAATAAAAGATTTACTTTGCCACAGTTTTTGCCTGAGAAATCCTTGATAGTTTACAATTTTCATCGAGTAGGAAAACATCGCTTGATGTTCAGATTAACAACCGTTCTCTTGCAGTACAGTATTCGACTTTTCAACAGTACAAGTTTGTCTTAACTTTAACAACTTTGGTCTTAGACTAAAATGTTAACTACTGTAGCTGATGTCTCCAACTGCTCAGAGATCTTGTATACTTGGCGCTATATTGACCTGAGCGTGAGGCCGCTGCAGTGCTGGGGGAGAAACGTGGTCTTAAAGAGCACTTCCCATATGTCGTTGTGAACTGCTGGACGATACCACATTTTGTTTTATCTCATACCAGCGTCCTCGTGAGTAATCTCCGCCTGAAGATCCGAACGGAGGACTATTGTACCTCCGGAATATTTTATCCGAGAGGATGCGATCATCAACAGAAGCGGTGCATGACCAAAACTGTAGTTTCCCTGGCTTTCAGTCTTTCACAGTACCAGCACAATGTCATGTTGGCCAATGTTAAAAGGCCAGATCAGTCAATCTTCCAGCTGTTGTCGCTGCAACAACTGAGACGATTCCGCCCCCTCTACAGAAGCCACAGACTAGTTTGGCATCTCCGTAGATAACCCTCCCCTTTGGTTGCACCTAATGTACGGCTATCTGTATCGTTGAGGCACGCAGATTACACCACTGCAGCAATGTTCATAGGAGCACAGAGTATAGCTATTAAAATAACGAGGAGTATGTTCAGTCTCTAACTTGGTTATCCGAAAAACGCTACTTCCTGTTTTGCACATAGAGTTCGCAGAATGTGTTCAGCAAATACACTCTTGGATAGTTCATACTCCGTATTTCACGTTCACCAGTAATTATACCTTAGAGTTTTACTGAGTATCCATTAATTAAACTTTTGGGATCAATACTCAGTTACTGTCGACCATTTAGAGATTATCACCTCGAAGATAAATTTGCTCGTAGGGGTTGCGACAGGCGTTGGTGACCATTGTTCTTCGCCAGTAAGCTGATTTAAGAAGCAGGATGCTTGAGTAGGGCACCAAATGTTCGGACTGATATATTAGTGTCTGTACTAACGAGAGACCCCCCCCCCCTCTCTCTCTCTCTCTCTCTCTCTCTCTCTCTCTCTCTCTCTCTCTCTCTCTCTCTCTTAGTGGTCATGCTGAGATTATCAACAACATTGAAAGTAAGGCTATCTAAAGTTATTTAAACGTAAATTTGAGTTTGTACTACTGCTTTTATGAGTGAGTGGTTTCGAAATGAAGCCCCCTAGAGTAGTAGATACTTTTGATATAATATATTAAAGTTTTGGCCCATTTTTGCTCTTTATTTCGGATCACAATTTATTTTCGGCTTTATGAGTTCATATGAGTTTAGAGATTGGAATTTTGTCTAGGAAAAATGCGAAATTGATTTCTAATACGTCACACGATGTGATGGACAACTGAAAAACTGTATGTCTCACTGGTTCCAAAGTGAAACCACTTCCTCAAAATTGTTATTTATTTTTGCCAATTTCTTCTTTGCTCACTATGATGATAGAAGTTAATTTTGTGAATGTAATATTTTTTCACATTGTTGGGACTCAAAGGGTTAATAAAGTGAACTTTCAAGAGGGGGTATTGGAAGAGAGTTATACGTGAAAATGTTCAAAGTAAAGACACTAAATAAAGTATGAATTCAAGTGATGTAGGATAGATAACACAAGAGAAGACTACCTTAGAAATAACTAGTTTGTAGGATGTATGTTAAATTTGATATTTAGACAAAATCGTACATTACAAATTACGGGATTGCAGGGTGGGGGAGGCGGGGGTTGGTGGAAAAGTCGAATTAACATCCGTAGCTCGTATCTGGAACTTCACATTTAGCAGGCAGTACCAGGAGTCGAAGAAATGAGTAAAGCACATTAAACCAGTAGGAATATTGACGGGGTAATTGGAGAAAAATTGTTAGCTATGCTTACGTAAGACAACTTGTCTTTATGGCTATGTGCCAGGTGAGTGCTACAACAAGATATGCCGACAATGAAACGGACTCAATTCTAAGATTGGTAATTTTCTATTGAACCAGTTTTGAAGTGATTTACATGTAGTACTCCTTCAATTAGAAATGAGCAGCACACACTTGTTTGAAACTGGTTCCCTCGGACATTGTCCCAGGAACTGAACGTTGGCGTCACATTCGTGGCTCAGAGCTCGTCCGGTAGGCCGTCGCCCTGGCCCTCTCGCTCCCCCACGCCCCTGTGTCACGCGCAGACAGGCGGCAGTCTAGCCTGCAGTGGCTTCTCCCCCGTCTCGAGGCGTATACCGGCGGAAACTGGTTCCAGGCTGTCCAGCGACAAGCCGTTTTGTAGACAGGCATGGTGGAACGGCCAAGGATCGATTGGTGGAGCTGAGCCGGCCGCCAACGGCCGAAATTTTTTGGGGCTTCAAAGCGCGACCTCGTTTCTCGAAGACTGCCACGAATACGAACGGTATTGTGACAACTCTGAATTGGCTTCAAAATCATCGTTGCTGATCTACCGGGCTTGGGAACTAGCGTCAGTAAAGCATCGAAATAAAAAAATTGTAGTCATTACAGTACGCTTAGTATGCTGCTCAAAGACTCTTCCTTCCGGATGTCATCTAAAGACTGATGCAGAAGTGTTCGTTTCCTATTAGGAAATATCAACACGTGGTAGCTGAATGAGTTGTTACTCTTAAACTTTGTCCTTCTGGCAAGATGTAATGGAGACTTCTAACAATGGGACGACGCCTACTTGTCACCGATTTCCTTCAAATTTATGGTACAGGTATATGCTGATCTGGGCCAGAAATGAAAGTAGCGGAAGCGGTAGCTCCAGGTGGCCAAGCGTTTAGAAGAACAGCATTTTTAGCGCAGGTCGAACAATGAAAGAGTCATTTATGTTACCATAGTTTTCAGGCAGCGATTGGCGTAGCGGGAAGAGTAAATAACGGAAATTCGAGAGTCGTTTGTTAGAGTCCTTATTTCCAGTTTTCACCTTGCACTGCAAATAAATAGTAATAATCCTCAATATATTGTATTACTTAATAATTTCATAAAAGGCGGCAAGAAGAAAGGTCAAAAGAATTTTGGGATTGCAAATAAGTTTCCAGGAACAGAGTGTAAGACGTACACGAGAAGGGAAGCAGTAGTTTTCTAGGCATACTGCACACATTATACACTCTGCATTGTTACAATTACTTGATTATTTTAAAGCTTATGTAGAAAAACAACCTTCATTTACATTCATAAAAGGTTCGTTCTCACGGCACAGTTTGTCAGCAAATCACACGCACCGCATTATTTCGCCAAATACTGACGAGGATAGCTGGTGATGTACTGAGCAATGGAATGTATTTTGATGCAGACTTCCGGAGATGTGATTTCTTTTTCTTTCTGTGACACAAGAACAGTTTCAAGCTTTCTGATCAAAGTCTTTGTCTGGCGATAAAAGCAGGCATCGCAGGATTGCACCAGTGGAGGTTTTTTTTCCCTTTTTCTAGAGTGAAAGAGGAAAACTTTAATACTGCACGATGGCAACCCCTCCTCATCTTGAAAAATCTCGTCATGTGAGTTTAGAGATTGGAGTTTTGTCTAGGAAAACTGCGAAATTGATTTCAAATACGTCAAACAACTATCCATTAAAAAAATAAGTTTGTTCTTCTGGTCGTAGGACTTAAACACATCATCAGACATTGTTTGTATGAGGCTGTTCTAAGTTTCCAAGATTTTGCCGCATACTCAGCCACGGTTTCTTGAATCCTCTGTCCCAAAATTTCCTTTGCCTTTCATTTTTATGCCTTTTATGAACATATAAATAAATATAATATAAAGGCAACGTAATAAATGAAAATAAAGTTTCCGCGTAGGGTCTCGATCCAACAACCCATAGGTGCTGCGCGAACCACTGTCAGGAAACTATGCTAACACGAGACACTCACGCCTCCCCCCCCCCCCCCCCTCCCTCCTCCCCCCGATCCGCTTGGCCGTCTGGAGCTCCCACACTCCCACTTCTGTCACTTTCATTTCCAACCGAGTCCTGCATAAACGACAAATTTGGAGGAAATCGGTGATGACGAGTAGGTGTGGTCTCCTTGTGATGCCTATGGAAACGAATGGGCCGCATGCTTAAACGCACATTATAGCTCAAGAGTAAACAAAACAAGCGAAGATGAGGGGTAATAGAAAGGGTATTACGGATTTCCTTAGCATCAAAATTGGGAACATCGGAATAGAGGAAGAGACGTAACATTTTTTAAAATGCGGACAAGCATTCATAACCTTAGTATCACAGTTAAATACTGATATCAACGACGTGACATCACTTTGACGATCCGTGTAGTGTGAACACATCACCGTTTGACGGTTCCGTTGCGCTCATTGTGTATCGTCGGTGGATCGAAGGCGTCCAACTAGTAAAAGTCGATTTTCAGTGGTGTAACTAGGTGTACTGAGGCCGGTCTTTCAGGAGGGGCGCTACAGGCCAGAGCGCGTGATGTGGCGCCGCGTGTCCTGCGGCTCGCAGCGCCCTGCGACACGACACGACACGACACGACACGACACGACACGACACGACACGACGCCACGCAAGTCACGTCACGGCTCGTCAACCCGCCGCCACAACGGCGACGGCCTAAAAGCGCGAGGGCGCCGCTGGCAGCTCTCACGCGACAAAGTGCTGTTTCCAACAGCCCTTACCTTGCTGTTTCCAAAACGAAAATCCGCAATACGAGACTTCAAACAAGGCGGGAACTATCGCAATATTTCACTCTATCGTCGTGTTTACGATCAGTATGTTGTAAGTAACGACCTAAGAATAAAATAAGATGAACCTTCAAAGTGGCAGAGGTAAATTATTTCTGAAAGTAGTTATAGCGTGATACGCTATCTACAAATCGCACACCTATATAAATAATGTGCGTTGGTTAAAATCTCCTCTGAAAGTGATCGATTTAAGGATAACTTTAACTATGTAAATTCTCGCTTAGTTCTGTGATTTATTGTCCCAAATGTTAAATGAAATACGCAAATAATTCAAGCCAGATAGATTCGTGGATGTTTCCACTGCACAGTCTGAAGGATTACTCCCGCATCACAGAGTAATTAAAGTACAGTGAAGTAAACATCATTCACCATTAGGCGTTAGGTCTATTTCGGTTGGTGGGATGCTGCCTACAATGCAGTCCGATGAGTTACCGCAGGAAATGTGATCAGCGTGTCGGCAATCCCTCCAACTGTTACCAGTAGACGAATCCTGATGTCGCTGCTCATTTGGCCCCACGAGGGCTGAGTGGGCTGCTCCTAGACCCTAGACCCCTCTACCTCTGAAGAAAGTCTGAGGTACCAAGGATCGAACCCAGGTCCTTCCGCACTGAAGTTTTCGACGCAAACCAATTACCACAAAGGCGCTCATCGCATGCAGTTAAACAAGGTGGATTATATGGACGGTTTGTTCGTAAGATTACTGGACCGGTGTCACTATCTGGCAGCACAGGAAACACACACGTTTCGGCATATGGCTAAGAGTTATCTGATGCTTTTATTACATAGGTAAGAAGTTACTTTCCAGCGGTCACAGGCTGCTTTTCCGAAACTCATTTATATCATACACTTTTTGTGAGTCGAACTGATTCGGAGATAACGATCGCAAAAGACGTATAGTGACGACAGTGAGGTATAATCCTTCAAAACGCGCAGTGGAAAGAATAATAAACTCGCCTGGCTACAGTATCTTCCCTGTTTATTTCAATATGGAAACATTACCCCAGTTTTGACAAACGAGGGATCATATTGATTTATCTGCGTATCTGGTCCCTCACACCCAGAAATTACTGCTCTACCCGAATTACATTAACAGAAAAAATCGCAACATCAAGAAATATGACAAAAAAAAAGTTGGTAGGTGCGTTTCTACATCTCAAAGATGTCTATTCAAGCTGCGCGGAGTGGCCGCGCGGTTAGAGGCGCCATGTCACGAATCGCGCGGCCCTTCCCGCCGGAGGTTCGAGTCCTCCCTCGGGCATAGGTGTGTGTGTTGTCCTTAGCATAAGTTAAAGTAGTGTGTAAGTATAGGGACCGATGATCTCAGCAGTTTGGTCAGTTGGTTCCTTAGGAATTCACACACATTTGTCTATTCTAATTTCACACCAGTCACATAAGACGACGGCGACGCAAATTAGGTTCGGTTTAAATAAGCGCTGTAACGGTCGCGAGCGTTAGTTACCTGTGAAATTGGACGTGGTGAGTCGATGGTAATCAAGAATGCCTTTAAGGCGACAAAGACGCCATTATCAGCACCTCACTGTGTTTGAACGAGGTCGTGTAATAGGGCTACGGGAAGCTGGATGTTCCCTCTGAAATATTGCAGAAGGACTTAGCAGGAATGTAGGCACTGTGATAGCTGGCATCGGCGGTCACGTGAATGTACGGTTGCAAGATGACCGGGCTCCGGACGGTCACGTCGCAAAACCGAGAGGGAAGACCATCGCGTTCGCAGTTTGGCTCTCGCACATCTTACTTCACCTGAAGCGGCAATTCGAGCAGCAATTGGCAACATAGTGACACGACGAACTGTTACAAATACATTAACTTCTCGTGGTCGGGGTTCACTGCCATGTAGAATTTTTTAAAGGACATCATATTCGCCATTGAGTGTAGAAATTACTTCAGAATTGCAAATTCGGCTATTGCGCCATTTTCAAGTGGTACTGCAAAAGATGCTGCTTCAGTGCATATCAGACTCCACAAATCCTCAGACGTGTATACACGTCATCGTAGCAATAGGCCTTTTCGCTGTAAAAATACAGTAACATCAGACGAGTGCGAAGCTGTGTCCGTAATTATCATCATTTAACGATGTACAGAGCTTTGCACTCATCTGCTGCTGTTTTATTTCTACAGCGAGGGAGCCTACTTTGACGATGACATGTATATATTTAGGAGGATTTTTAAGTCTGACATGTTCTGAAGCAAAACCTTTTGCAATACCACTTGAAAATGGCTCAAAGGCCAAAATTGCAATTGCGAAATAAATAATTTCTACAATCAAAGGCGAATACCATGTCCCTTAAGAAATGTTACAAATGGGTTAGTTCAAGGGTAGCTCCGAACCAGACGCCCTGTGGTGTGCATTCCACTGACCCCAAACCACCGCCATTTCGACCTTATTGGTGTCAAGCGAGAGCTGATTGGACAGCAGAGTGGAGGTCAGTTGTTTTCTGATGAAAGTTGATCTGCCTCGATGCCAGTGATGGCCACGTGTTAGTTAGCAGGAGGCTAGTTAAGGGCCTGCAGCCATCCTGCCTGCCTGCATGCTACACACACACACACACACACACACACACACACACACACACACACCCCAGACACCTCGTGAAGTCTGGGGTGCGATTTCGTATGACAGCAGTACCTCTCTCGTGGTGATCCCGCGCACTCTCTCTGCAAATTTCTACATCAGTCTGATGATTTGACCCGCTGAGCTGCCATTCATGGACAGCATTCTAGGGAGAGTTTTCCAGCAGGATAACACATGTCCAGGTGCCGTTATTGCAACCAGTGCAGTGTGTCCACGTGCTGTCTTGGCCTGCTAAACCACAGAATCTGCCTCCAGTCGAACGTATTTGGGACATCAGCGGACGACAACTCAACCACCCCTGAGATGACCGACAAAGTGCAACAGGAATGGAACTCCATCCCACAAACTGAAATTCGGCAGCTGTACAACGCAATGCTTGCACGTTTGCATGCTTGCATTTAAGTTTCTGGATGTTACAACGGTTATTAATGTACCAGAATTTCACATTTACAATGGCTTATCTCACGCTTAAATTAACCTGTGATCTTGCATTGTTAATCAGTTTGTTACCTAGACAAATGCATTGCCGAAATTCTTTTCCTCTAAAATCTTTTTTTTTTTGTGTTGCAATTTTTCCATCACTGTATTTTTGTCGTAAACTTTCCGTGTTCAAGAAAATAGATAAAATTAAAGGCATAAGAAGTACTTCGTTGTCCCGGAGGATACTTACTGTTTCCGCTGGTTTTTAAATGCTACACCTTTGCAGCATTTGTAATCTTGTGCAATTCTCTTCAGCACATTTTCACTTCAACAATCTCGAAGACTATTTCTTGGAGCTTCAACGAAATGTTACCTGAAAAGAGGGACACGTCATATGTGATCACTTCGTCGGCATTGTCTAGGAGGAGGTGGGGAGAGGGCGGATTAAATAGGTGCGTGTATAATTAGCTATGGATTTATTTTGCTGTCAGATGTGACCCTTCGATATTTCTGTGCTCAGAGATATTGATTCGGTGAAGGGATACTTTCTTTCATCATTGTAGGCAAGAATAAGAGACAGCAGCATACTTACCTTGTATTTAACATTAGGTATATTTTTGGACATTATAGGCCCATGATAAATTTAGACTAACCGTTTCTTAAAATCTGTTCCATCTTCTGGTGGGTCAACTGAACTGCGCTGTATCAGTTTGAAAACAGTGTTTGTACTCTCATATTAAAGAGGCAACAAGTAAATGCGTTTGTGAAGCGAGTGTTCGTTGCCAATTTTGTTTTCTTTCTGTCCTACCGCAGAGTGACGTTGACACCTTCCCGTCTCCTCTATACCTCTTCTGTTATTGATAGCCTTCCCTTTTACAATAACCTATGTAACGTTCCCTTAGGATTTCTCTCTCTTGCTTAATAACAACAAATGAAATCTTCCCTTTGAAATTTATTCTCTTTCTCAATCTTAGCATAAAAATTTAATTGCTGCTTATTAAAAGTGATTTTCTGATTATTTCGACGAAACATAGAATGTGTCGTCGTCGTGGCCCTCAGTCGTTATCTGCAATAACCCAAAACTGTTCCTTATCTTTTTTACTATTACTGGGTCGCCATCTGACTGCTACATCGGAATGCGACATGAATATACTTACTCTGGTTTACTATACTCTATTAACTGCTGGTCGGCTGTCATAATAACTGGCTGTATTTATTACCAAAGCTGACGTTATTCTTTAATAGCAAAGCTGACGTTATTCTTTAATTAATTTGACTGAAGTTACGTAATTCACAGTTACACTTTTTCTTGACAACAATAAAATTTTTGCGAAGTTTTATGTTGGTTTTTGGGATGGATTATAATCAGTAATGCAAAATTGCTGGCAAAAATTAATTATATTCTGAAAACGCTTCAAATATTTACTGTTGGTAATGAAATGATTTTACAAACGTTCAAATGAGACTGACTTTTTCCAATAATCTTACAACTAGCATTGCGCAAACATACCTTCAGTAGTCTTGAGTTTCTCAAAAAAAAAATTCAATAATATTAGTTCCTCTTATGATAATAGTTACTGAGGTCCCTGTACATCCGTTTATAATCTCTTGTAAATTGTAGCTGGTGGCTGGCAGGCACACCGCTCCACTCAACCTCTCGCTTCATTTCTCGCTTACTACTGACTTCCTACGAACGCTAAAGTGCTGTCTTTCGTGCCTACAATGCTTTGGTGCAGACATTCCCTGCTACCACAATTATTTCCAACATGACAAATATTAATTATTCCTACTTAATCCTATTAATATAATATAAACATCTTTAAAAAATTGTGATTTGACAATAGACAATAGAAATATACACGTCTTACAAGGTTACGCAATGACAGCAGGCCTATACCAAGTGGGGTATAGTTTTTCGTGCATTCTCTAACTCTCTTAAGTATGTCCTGGGATTGTTACTACTTTTGCTGATCAGCCAAAACGGCTGTGTGAAGGGGTGGATGTTTTCGTTCCTGGTGTTTGTTGGGGTTGGTGTTAAGATATCTATCGTTTGGTAGACCTCCTGTAAATTGTATGGCAAAATGAAGAGGGCGGTTTACATAATTCTGTGTGCTTCTCCGCTCTGTAAATTAAATGTAGTTTCCCTTGTGTTTACGCTAAGCAGAGTGCTGGGAGACGCTTCTCTGGAATGGAACGCGCTGTGAGTGGGTGCGTCGGCCGACACGCCTGTAGCGTACTTCCGGCTGGCCACTGGCCGCACCTCGGCTACTGCAGCGTCTTGTGGCTTTGGCGTTGTCGCAACGAATCTCTCTCACTTAGTGGGGTGAGTGCTTGACAGAGATGGTTGCTGATCCACAGATGCTGCTCTGGGAAGGAGCATTGTACTGTTGTATAGGTAACCCTTAAACGAACATTTCGGCAGTCTAAAACAGAAGAGATTCGAAAATAAAAAGGATACCGAGCAAAACCAATATATTATTCCAGATATGTAAAGACGGGTCTCAAACAATTATCCAGCAGATTTTAACTGCGTATTAGTTGTGCCTGCATTAAATGTGACGCTGCAGACAGGCGAAGATGGGATAGTACTGTAGCCGAGTAGACTATAGTTTCGGTCGATTTCCGTCCAGTCGATATGTAGTAGAGAGCTTTATCATCGACGCAAAACTAGGGATATGTGTGTTTCCCTGTGTCGAGTGCCTTTGGCTTTTGACTCCTCACATGCCTGCAGTAAAAAAAAAAGTCTCACAAAATTTCGTCCAGCGAGTACATCCAGCAGAAAAAGGACGTTAAAGGGTGACAATCTGGCAACACTGTAACCACAAGTATGATTACTATCTCTGTCAGCACCCATTGGCCGTACTGCACAGCTAGTGTTGTAGCTAGAGTTTTGGGTTAGCTTGCAGGAGGTCGTGGTTCGATCCTGTGTTCAGGAGTACGTTTTTTTTCTTGGGTAAATGTAGTCCAGATGGTACGGTATCTGGGATCTTAATCGTCAACAGCGATTGCAGCGGGTCCTCTAGAAAGCATTTGCACTTACGTACTACAATCGTAGGGAAGATTGGTCAGATTTGAAAGAAGCCCTTTCCACGTCGTAGGCATGAATTTCTCATCACTTCATCTACTAGACCCGAAACCTGTTTTCTTTGTACCTTCCTCCAGTGGTCCCGTAGATTAGTACTAACTATTATTCTTGCCTCTGTCAGGTCCATTACATTTCGTTAGGGCTTTACGTTACTAGTAACAGGTCCTATGCAAGCGCAGGACAGTCTCCCATAGTACAATACTGCTCCCATCAACCTGCGTCCCTAGCGCTCTGCGCGTTTCGAGCAGTTCACCTCAGTGGCGGCGTTTGTGAAGACTACAATCGACCTAGTGTAGCAAAAATGTGATTCACCCGAAGAGCCGACACGTTTCCATTAATAGGCGGTCGAATCCCGATGGTTCCGTGGCCACTGCAGTCGTAATTGACAATATCGTTGTCAACATGTGAACACGTAAGGCTAGTCTGAAGACTGCAGAGCTCCGTGTTCAACAATGTGCGATTAACTGTGTGCTCCGAAACATTTGTGCGTACACCAGCATTGTGCTCTTACGGCAGAGATGCCACGGATCAATGTTTATCCTACTTTACAGAGGAGAAAAGCCTTCGAACGCCACGTTCTGTGAAGGATCGTGGACGTCCAACCATTCAGCCCGAAGTGGTAGCTTCACTGTCTTCTGCCTCTTTTTGCGGTTGCTTAGACAGTAGCACGTAAACATTCGATCAGTGTCGCGGTTTTCTAGATACTCGCTCACAGGCTCTGCCTAATAATATTTTGCCCTTTGTTAAAGTCTCTTATTTCAATGGATTTCCCCATTTGCAGCCCGTATTTTCGCTAGGGTGATCCCCGTCCGTGTCTGTTCTGCTTACATTTGTTACCGCGTGACGTGTCCGCAACGCAGCCAGGTGGAATCAAATTTCGCGGTGGGCAGTGGACATAATGTTTCGGCTTGTCAGTCTATAGCGGGTGATCAAAAAGTCAGTATATATTTGAAAACTGAATAAATCACGGAATAATGTAGATAGAGAGGTACAAATTGACACACATGCTTGGAATGACATGGGGTTTTATTAGAACCAAAAAAATACAAAAGTTCAAAAAATGTCCAACAGATGGCGCTTCATCTGATCAGAATAGCAATAATTAGCATAACAAAGTAAGACAAAGCAAAGATGATGATCTTTACAGGAAATGCTCAATATGTCCACCATCATTTCTCAACAATAGCAATTGTCGAGGAATAATGTTGTGAACAGCACTGTAAGACATGTCCGTAGTTATGGTGAGGCATTGGCGTCGGTTGTTGTCTTCCAGCATTCGTAGAAATGTCGGTTGATCACGATACACTTGCGACTTCAGGTAACCCCAAAGCCAATAATCGCACGGACTGAGGTCTGGGGACCTGGGAGGCCAAGCATGACGAAAGTGGAGGCTGAGCACACGATCATCACCAAACTACGCGCGCAAGAGATCTTTCACGCGTCTAGCAATATGGGGTGGAGCGCCATCCTGCATAAACATCGTACGTTCCAGCAGGTGTTTATCAGCCAGGCTGGGGATGATGCGATTCTGTAACATATCGGCGTACCTCTCACCCGTCACGGTAGCAGTTACAAAACAAGAATCACGCATTTCCTCGAAGAAAAAGGCCCGATAACGTTTTTTTTTTTTTGTTCTAATAAAACCCCATGTCATTCCAAGCATGTGTGTCAATTTTTACCCCTCTATCAACATTATTGCGTGGTTTATTAAGTTTTCAAATTTACACCGACTTTTTGATCACCCGGTATTTTGATATATTCTGATAATCGAGCGATTGGTCCACAATAAAGTCGGAGAAGGCCTAAAGCTTTTCGTTTGCAGGTGTGCACTCCTAAATACCCAACCAAGCATCCTCCAACATTACCTGGGGAATATGTGCTAGAGGTGAACACTTTATGTCACAGCGTATTACTTCGTTTTTCTTAGACATATGAACAAGACGGCAACACTGTCCTTACCTTCACAAACATTATTAAAATGAAAATTGCAACCCGTAATCTTTGTTGCAGGAAACACTTCTAGCTGGTTGGAAGACAGCAATTTCGATGTCGATCATAACGACACGTACAGATAGGGATGGGAAAAACAGATACCGATTTTATAGTTCCGAATAACCGGTATTTTTCGGTACTTGTTTGGTTTCGATTATAAAATATATTTTATTATTTAGTGACAACTGGGTAAAAAGTGGTTTATAAATTTATCATAAAATGCGATGAAGTTTTGAGTTTTATTTAAAAAGCTTCTTTTAAAAACGAGAAATTTTTAATCTGAAATTGGCTTGTTGTAAAAAATGGTAAAATCAATCATTGCAATATTAGCATAACGCCAACAATCAGCAACTAGCAACTAAAACATGGCATACGAACTGATACCTCATTGCACACAGAATAGTGTACCTGTTGCAGTGCAGCGTAGCTTATTAGACGATGCGCGCACGAGCATTGTGCAAGATGTTTCCCCATCTAGTCAATACGATATTTCTTGCTGTAGTCACAGGACATCGGTTGCATTGCAGTAAGGCGCCATCCGTAATCTGGATGTTGTTTGAAATGAAATGAAGTCCCATGCTTCTTTACAGAGCGTAGGGGAACGATGCGGGAGACCCGCACCGCCTTACTAGGCAAGGTCCTAATGGAGGTGGTTTGCCGTTGCCTTCCTCCGACCGTAATGGGGATGGATGATGATGATGAAAACGACACAACACCCAGTCATCTCCAGGCAGGAAAAATCCCTGACCCCGCCGGGAGTCGAACCCGGGACCCTGTGCTCGGGAAGCGAGAACGCTACCGCGAGACCACGAGGGCGGACTGGATGTTGTTTAGCAGTGAAGAAAAACGGTCCATTTGGTTTAAAACATAGAACAATAGGTATTGGCTAATGGACTAATTAATTATTGAAATATTAACTAATGTTATGTAGCAGTTCCTGATAAATGTTATATTTTGCCTACTAACCCAAACTTTTCATTTGAATCTGTTGAAACAGCATTTTCAGTTTTCTCATCAAACACTCAATTGTATTCAGATTCCTGTTGAAAAGTAAATAAATATATGTGACTACAGAAAGAGCTTACTATTCGTCTGCCATTTCTGTGTAATAAGAAGAGAGACGGGAAATTACGGCAGTAGTAATAAATTACAGAGTTAACAATTAATTAATGGTTTATAACACACATAGGAAGTGGCTGATTACTGGCTTGCAGCCTTTGGAAACGGGTAATTTAATTTCAAAATTTTCACCTTTTAGTATTGCATATTGGTAATTCCCTAAGACTGGTGTGATCCTCAAGTAAAACATGATTCTTGATCAGAGTTTCACTAAATTAGTCAGGAGAATATTGACGTGTTTTTATAGTATTCAATTCATTTCTTTTCAATAAAATCAGGTAACAATGGACAGACAAGGTTTCCTTTTATTTACGTGTGTAATTTGACTTCTGATTCTACGTATCGTGAAACACACAAAGCAGAAGTCTGAGGGAGTCTTGATTTTTTTTCTTTTTTTTTCAATCTTTGTACGATGTCTAAGTTTATTACTGGAAATAATAGCAATAGTCCGCCTGCTTAACTGAGTAGTAACACGTTTGCCTACCATGCAGCGGGCTCGAGTTCGATTCCCGGCCAGGTTGGAGATTTTCTCCGCTTGTGGATTGGGTCTTGGGTTTTTCTTCATCTGGCTGTTAGCCGGCCTCCTCAGCGAAGGTCACTAACGCACGCCTTGAGCGGTGGCGCTCGACTGGAGGATTAGGTCGGTTCGAATCCCGTTGGTGGATGAAATTTTCACTGCCATTATTTGGCCCGCAAAGGGAGAAGAGGTAGCGGCGTAAAGTTTCTGATCACCAGTATTTGTCCAAATGCCCTGGATTAAATACCAAACCTCTCCGCAGTGTCTCATGAAGTGAGGGCATGTGAAACTGTTGATGTTCATCCGTCCATTGGATAGGAATGTTAAGCTTGGCGGCCCCCTTGGTGCTATTTGCGAGGAGTAGACCAGACGTACTTCCGTAGACAGCTCTCGTACCTCGTGACGGAAAGGTGCCTGCGGGCGCTGAGCATAGGGAAAATTTTTCCAATTACGCAACTTAACCTGCCCTTCAGAGTCTCCCAGCTAGTTATGACATACGACTTTGTTTACTTAGTCTACTATTTTGCTTTACATCATTTTTTCGATGCTTCGAGTTTGTTTTTCATAGGATTACGAAATTTTCTAACTTCCACACCTCTCGTTGGTTGTACCTTAGACCTGGCCGAGTGCTGTCTACAATGCAGTACAAAAAGCGATCTATGACCTTGCGATACGTGACCAGCATGTCGCCCGTTCCTCCAGCCGTCATGAATTCTGATGAAGCCGTTACTACTTTATTCGAGCAGCTCCACAT
Source organism: Schistocerca serialis cubense (assembly GCF_023864345.2). NCBI lineage: Eukaryota > Metazoa > Arthropoda > Insecta > Orthoptera > Acrididae > Schistocerca > Schistocerca serialis. Next base: position 465,310,193 of record NC_064639.1, read on the forward strand.
TTTCCTCACACGGTTTGAGTGGACCCCGTACCAAACCTCTGTACTCAGAAAAAAAGCGTGAGGCACTTCCGCACCGAAGGCAGCGACGCTGGCCAACAATTATGGAGACGGCCTTTTTACTTCTATTTCAATCGTGAAACTTTCTTCGTAACTTCGTCTCGGTACTACTTTGATACCTCAGTTAAACAACACAGTAGTCTGCAGCTTTGCTTTATACCACCGTTAACCCGAGATTCTCTTCCTTATATAGTACTGTTGTTACTCCCACTTGGTTGTTAGGTACTTCGTACTATTAGCCTATTTCAGTAATATGCTTTCTTTCTCTATAAAAATTCTTCTACTTCAGTTTGCTGAGGGTTTTCACTAGGTCAACAAATGCATTCATTGTGTCCTGTTCAATTTTATGCTTGCATCCCACGTGAAGTTCAACACTGATCATTCTTTCATTCAAAGTAGTTTCATTACTATCCACAATTACCCTTTCGCCAAATTCGTCAAATGAACTCCCAGTCGAGTTAAAGTACAAATGGACAAGTGATGATCATTACTTTCCTTCCCAGTATATTCACAACCTTCAGACTGTCATAAGTTGCGCTCAAGGATACTTACCAAATTATCAGGAAACCGGTAAACTCCTGATTCTTTAAAGAATCGAACTCCCATGCATAAAACAGCTTCAAACGTCTGATTACAAATGAGTTAATGATTTTATGTATACAGACTGAAGCGGCGAGTGAAAATTTGTACCAAGGCCAAGAGTCGAACCCGGGTCTCCTGCTTACTAGGCAGACGCGTCAGCCAATAAGTCTCCTTGCCACAGCAGTTAACACAACTGCTCGGATTACCCTGGCACGCTTCCCTGCTCGGTCCAAATTCTCGCTTCCACCCCAGTATACTCTAAATTACCCCTTAGACACGAACAGAATTGCCGAGGCTCTCCATTTTCTGGAATAGCACCTCACCATCGAACGTGAAAAAGGGCAATCCAGCCTGAAACGCAGGTGCAGATACTTACACAAATGAAATGACCCATCATCAGAGATTTCACTGGCCTCATACAGATACGATTCACGTATCTGGGCTATATCCCCCCCACTTACGTTCGGTGCTAAAGTGCTATTGGAGAACATGGAGAGCCTCGGCAATTCTGTTCGTGAGTAATGAAGGAATTAACAGTAGATTGGGGTGGCAACGAAAATTTGGATCGAGGAGGGAGGTGTGCCAGGGTAATCAGTGCATTTATGTGAACCACTGTGGCAGGGTGGCTTAGTGGCTAATGTATCTGCCCAGTAGGAAGGAGATCTGGTCGAATACCGGCCTTCGTACAAATTTTCACTCGCCGCTTCAGTCTACATACATAAAACCACATCTGTATGAGACCAGCAAAGTCTCTGTGTTACATTTCTTTTGAGTGAATTAATGTATCACCTATTTGACGTTAAGTATGTAAGCGAGAAAAAGTTTAGAAAAGTATAAAAATACGTTTAAAGTTTCTCTGAAGCTGCTAAGTGCTCTCATTATCACACACTGGATGAGAACGTTCGAGGTAATTTGCGCTCCGTTTTAAGCAGAAGATAGTTTTTCACCCATCACTGTCTGTGGCTCATGTCTCCTGCACCTCGTGTCGTACAACAATACTGCAGGTACATTCAGTCCTGTATGTGGACTTAGTCTGCAGAAGGTGTCGTGAATACATTTAGCAGTAAAGAAGTAATAAATTGCAAACGTCAGGCCCGATGCGGCAATTTTATTGCATGAACAGCGAAAATGTAGTAAGCCATAAACATTTTTTTGTGATTTTTGTGGGTGGCTTCAGCAAAAAAATTTCGTAAAGATTTGAAATTGGAAGTCACGCTCCCTCAAGACATACACAGTTTATAACCGTAACACTTTCCTTACTTTGTTCAACCTTTCGTATGATTTAGTAGCTTGCGTCAGTATCTTAAATTTGGTCATTGTTATATAAAATATTGAAAATTAAGTTTTGTTGCCCCTGGAAACCGCTAGTCAACTAGCGACTGGTTCTCGTTTCCGGGATAGTCGCTTAGTACTGTAGTTTTTATACACTGGAGCGCAACATTTGTAGCTCCTCCTTTGGAGCGTATATGAATCGTCTTTCATGAAGCCTTGTTGGATAATCGTTAAAGCCAGATGACAATCAATTTAAAACTCTGGATGTTTCGAATAAACCTCGAAGGAGCCATTAACATACTAAATGTTCTTATCTAAAAACTTTAGGGAGTCGGTAACTTACTAGTTATCTTCAGCTAGCAATATGCAGAAGTGAGGTACGTGTCGTTATCCAACACCAAGAAGTTTCCCTCGTTTGTGGCGCCCTTGAGACGTTGTTTCCCACATCGCTGACTAACTGCCTTTGCGCAAGGCTGGAGATAAATGCGTGTCCTGCGACATGGCTGTCTGCTCGCAGATTGTTATGCGCTGTAGGCGACAGCGGCGGTGTGTCATGGATTCGTAGGCGCGGAGTGAACCTTCCGTGTGATGGCTAGTGCTCATCATTATTTTCTACATAAGAAAGACATTGCGCTTACAAAGTTATCAAGCTCGTATGCAGATTCAAATATGCATAAATTCCACTACATGTAACTATTTACGAGTAGTCTTCCATAGTGTGTGATAGCGCTCTTATCTCCTCGCCACACTACTGTGGCTACTTCTATGGAACTCAGCAGTGTGTCTGGTATCCGTAGAGAGGAAAACGGGTTTGGCTGTAAACGAAGTTGGCCATAAAAAAACTTGCCGTACTGGCGTAGCATTTTTATGCAGGTTGCAGTATCTCCTGGCAGTTATACTTAACAGGTCTTCGCATTGTTCTGTTTTCTTTTGTTCTTCCCCCACATGTGATAAATAGTTTGTCGCATGAAGGAGCGAATTCAGTGCTGCACAAAGTGCTTTCGATTACTATAAACATAGGTCATCTGTATAATAATTTATTATATCACGATCACCTCAATATATAAAATAATCACATTGCAGGTTTCGGAAAGTAGTTGCGTCTTCATATGTGATTAATCCACCAAAAAGCTGAAGATGGCAACCACATGCCGAAACCGGCAATGTGAATACTTTTTATGTATGTAAGCGATCGTCTCGTAATAAATAATTATACAAACATTTAAAAAGATCGCATACTTCTAGTTCAAAGTATCAGTTTTTAAAAACAGGTGATTAATTGACTGACTTTGACGAACATGAAAAGGGGCCCATCTGCTAATCATAGTTAGCCTAGAAACATTCCTCAGTCTGTCCCCACATCGTCCGCGGCCATTCCCCTCTGCGCATTCTCGACGCTCGAAACCCATTACGCGACTTATTACTCCGAAGATTTAACTGGGAAGCGTTCATTACCGGACCGGGATCAGTTCTCTGCACTCGACACAGTTCATTTATCGCTAACCTCACTTTGACCTGTGATGCAGGGTTGAACTCGTCCCTGCTCTAGAACCAACGATTAACATTAGCGCGCGCACACACCGTACGAAGAATACATGGATTAATTCGGTACTATGTGCTCCGTTATTAGTCATCATTTTAATGTTTCCACAAGAACATAGTATCCGAGCATTAGATTGACGACCATTAGTGTGATTTCGCCGGAGAGATTGAATGATTTTAGACCTTCTGGTTAACGTTCTGCGCAAAAGCGGGACTGCCTTACCTCCGTTTCAGAAACCCAGTACAGAAACAGCAATATCACGAAATCGCGCGAAACAAAATTTAAGCGATAGGGTCAAAGCAAGAATGCATTATCCAGGAATTGTCACAGATCACAGAAGTGAAATGAGTCTAGTGCGTTGTATCGTGGCACCAACAATAGGATAGCAAATACGGAGAGGATATAATAAAAGTTCTACTAAATGTCACACATAATACAGTATGCGCTACCACACCTAAAATGATTGCACAGTTCTCGCTTGCCAGGAGGCCTGAATGAAAAGAGCTTCCCCATTTAGCGGCAGAGATGAATATTGGTAGGCAGTCGAGATCCATATTGTTGTTCTACCCATAGTCAGATTATTCTAGCCAGAATCAGACCGTTGGAAGGCATGGACTACGACCCTACTTGCAGGCAGCAACCGATTTGAATGGATGCTGTGGGGGAAAATAGTAGAAAACGCAATATAAATAAAGTATTCAGAAAACAACACAAAGAGATATGTCCTCATATTAGCTTACAATAACGTACTATGAACAGAGGGCAGCCTCCACTGACATACACATTCACAGAACAACATATAGGAACAGCCTTCACATATTGCTACGCAAGCTTAGCTGAGAACACTTTGGAGAGAGAACACTGAACCATGAAAACTAGGTTTCGGCAACAAAAGGGGAACGGCAGACTTCGGTAGACCTTACCACATAGTTGGCACTGCTGCCCTCCGTAGTATCGCGATCGCCAAACGACCGAAATGGCGATCGAAACAGAGCGTCATTACTAGACTGTGCCCGAAGCAGTGATCCGTTAAAATTTCCGTAGTGTGACGGAGCGTTCCCATCGACAAGATGCGGTCGAGGGCGAGAAGGCAGCTAGTGACCTTCCAAGACGACGTTATAGAATTGGCTGGAGCAGCGAAGTTCAGGGCTTTTGTTAGATGTTCAGCACATCGTAATAGCGTGCTTACGGCTGAACCCAGTAGTTCTGTTGCCAACTTGCTGGATGGTCAAGCGGCTAACTGTCGCCTGCTGGGCCATCGAATTCACTGTTTCCTTTTTGGACCAGAGGTTTTCTTACCTGGCGCAGCCTCCGCCGTTCGGACAGAGAGCTTTTCTATGGTCGTGCGTCTGAAAACCAAGGAGACGCTCCGTTTCAACTTGAATCTTTTTAGTAGCTATCACCATACTGAACAGTTAAGTAATTCCTCTTAAAATGACGGCAGCCGAAATTTATTACAACGTTTCTTTCGTTTCTGTAATTATCTAGGTGCTTTAATTCGCAGTTGAATCTTTAGATGCTTCAAAACACAACTGATATACAAATTATGGATAGAGTAGTTGTTTCTTCCTCATCAAAAGGTCCCGAATCTGTCACCTGATTTAATCTTCATTAATGACTTCTCGACCAATCATGTGTTTCCGGCCTTGCGCAGGCACGCACGTGCTCGTACACGTGGCTGTATTGAGAAGTTTCGTAACACGATTTGTTAAAAGTTCACGCTGTGTCGAAGTTAAAACTTTTCATAAAATATTGCATGTATCACTTAACAAAATTGCTTCCTATACTCACACCTGCTCTGCACTCCACGTAGATTCGCGGTACATTAATATTTACGTAATACAAAATAAGGTATACATACCCCCTTGGCTACACCGAACCTTGCAGCCGCTGCTAACCGTGTGCTCCCTCGGTTCTATCCAGCACTGAAGTGCTGTAGTCGGCCCGAGGCACTTCGCTCGCCTCTGGTAGTTGGCGCGCAGAGGATGCAAGGAGTGCTTCGTCTGCATTACGCAATGTCACCATCACCATTACTATTAAAAGAAAACAGGTAATGAAAGGAATGTAAACATTGTGAATGACAGTTTACTACTGAGGATAGCTGCAGCCATGGTGAATCAACTCCGAATATATATGGCTGCACCTGACTCCATCTCTTACGACACCCGACAACTGATATTAACCTACCTCAGTTACTGAGGTTTGGGAGTGAATACAATGGCTTCCAGAACCAGAAATGCTACAGGATATTCAACACAATTAATGAAAATGAAGGCTATCCATTCGTCAACCCTCACATCGTGACCACGTTTCCCACATTATCTATATTTAATGACTAATAAGGAGTCACTGCTGATGAATTATCGCTAGGCGAGCGTGCCCAGTCACGGACGAGACTTAGTAGTTGAGCGACACTCCCTCCTTCCGCGCATGCAAAGTGACTGTGGTTTTTTGTGCTGCCTCTTATACGCCCTGCTGAGTCGCTCCCCTTCCCTCCGCTGGATGAGGCGGTGCTAAACAATCGGACCCCGTGCTGGGGGGGAACTGCAAGTCGCCGCGTCGAGCCCCGCTGAGGCCGCCAGTCCGGTTTCGGGTTGCGCCTGCGGGCTTCACCCTGGGAAGTGAACTTCCTCGCTTCACGAGAAATCTGTATAACTGGAAATCTATAACTACCATTTTACCGATGGTATTAATTAAACTGCAGGAATATTGAAGCAGTCGCCAATAAACGATCTAGAGCGTGGATATGTAAAGGACTGCCTGATTATGGAAGCCACGACACTAAATTAAAGCGTATCGTAAACATTGAAACAATGTTTGTTCATGTACACACAATTTAAAAAAGTGAGACAACGTAGTCGTCACTATCACCAACAAGAAAATTACAAATGACAAATTATGTTAAAATCTCATAGTACTGCGCAAGACAGCCAACAACATAATTAAATGTTATTAATTAGAACAAATGGAATCTTACTAATAATAGCGTAACTTTACCAAAACACATCTCGTTAAAACAGAGTAAAACAAGCAGTTGAGTTTTGCTTAAGACTGAATCTTCAAATACCGTTTCAGATCCACTTTACTGGAGACATATTTTTGCCCACTTCCAACTCGTGTGCTGATGCTCCGCCGTTGACGAGGGTTGTTGGCTCTTGCTTTCATGCTTAGTTTTTTTTGTAACCCCTTCAATGACTGGCCACGAAAATCGGATTTTTGTATTTTTTTTATATTTGATACGTGAGCTGTTCGTGTGCTGCCATGATTAAAGTATACCTCGCATGGCTATCCAAAACTGGCGCCGAGGCAAATGTGGTGCACCACAGGCCGTGGGTGACAGGGATGAACGACGGCTGCGGACGTGTGTACCGGCGAATAAACATGCAACTGTTGAGCAACTGACCGTCGCCCAGACGAACCAATTGGCTACGAATAGCGTGTTCTCAACGACCGTTCGGCGGACGTCACTGCGTATGGTCGTCACAGTAGGCGTCTGCTTCCTGTACCCACGCTGATTTCTATTCGTAGGTGACGAAGGCTGAAAGCTGCACGCCAATACCGCAGTTGGACATCCGCTGAATGGCGATAGACGGCCTTTTCATCTGACTCTCATTTTATGCTCCATCGGGCAGACGGCCGTTGGCGTGTACGGCGTGGAACGTCTGCTTCGATCGGGCCGCTCGCGCTGTGGATGCTCACCCGAAAACTCTAGTGCAGCGGACCACGGCCCTAGAGTTGTCACGGCTCCACAACCCTGTCACTGCCTTCCGGAACCTCACTGATGCTGATCCTGCACGTCTTGCAGCGGTCCGCGCAGCAAAAGAGTTATTCAGGTTTTTGACAGGTGGTCACGTTAGTGTGACTGTATAGTGGTGAAAGAATATACGATTAAACTGGTATTTTATAGGAAGGTACGCTGGTTACGTAATTCGGTACACAGAGCTACCACCTCTGGTAGCAACATTAGCTCCAGTCAGGCCTCGCATCGAGTCGAACTGAGCGTGGATAGCACGCAAGGGTGTCATTCGATGCTGTTTCAGCTGCGTACCAGAATTAAACAGTCGTACTGGTTGGCGAATAGTGACTTCCCAGTGTCGCGGCAATCCACGGCCAGTCGTTTACAGAGAGGAAGAGGTCTAGAACGTACTGCGACCCTTCCAAAAAATAGAAGTAGAGGAGGGGGGGGGGGACGTTCATTATTTAACTGAACCTGATCCTTCTACGTGCCCTGCAATTAATAATTCGTCAGTGAAATTCGAAGAGAGAACTTACATTTTCATTAATTGTTGTGTTGCGCAAATCAACATTTGGGTCAATGACCGCTTTAATGATTTCATCATGTAAGGACGTCAGAGGATTAATAACGAGCTATTTCCGTTTAAATGTTACCAAGGTACTGTCATGGCGCTTAGTAATTAGCATATGAGTAGATCATTTATTGTCTGGGTTTATGTTGTCAAATAGCATACAGGCAGAAAGTGTACAAGAGTCGTGACTTCTGCTCTACCTGAAGGCAGTATTTGTAATCGTTTAAAAAATGGCGTTCTTCGTTGCGGCGCGATCTTTTCAAAAAAATTCAATCGCCAACTTCCTCTTTCATAAGCGGGGGAAACACAAGGTGTCCCAAAAAGAATGGTCCGATTTTAACTTGTAATAATATTGAGACAAATCTCACTAGGTAACGGAAACAGCGCTAGATGTAATCGGTATAGTCTAGAGTTTCAGAAAAAAATCCGCTAGATGTCGCTAAGAGCGGTGACCTGGACCGTGTAGCCAGTCTCGTGCAATATGGCGTCCGCGCAACAGCAGGTGTATTGTGTTGTTGAAATTAATCGTACTCTATCAGTGATCGCAGTTCAGCGGGGGTTTCATATTCGATTTTGTGCTAAACCACCATCACCGAAGAACATTCGACGGTGGTATAAACAGTTTGAAGAAACAGGGTGCTTCTGCAAAGGCAAAAGCCCTGGCCGGCCAAGCGTTCCTGAATAAACAGTGGAACAAATCCGACGAGCATTTGAGCGGATATTATCCGTGCAGCCAATGGACGACACATTGAACATTACGCTGGATTTTTATAAACTTCTATCTTTTCTGAGTAATTCAGTATGCAATTTGTTGGTATTAAGCCTTTCTCTCTAATAAATAACTCTTTAAAATCGGGTCATTCTTTTTGGGACACCCTGTACATTGCCCAGTCACATTACTGTGACTACCTGTCAAAAGCCTGCATAACCACCTTTGGCAGCGCGGACCTCGGCGAGACATGGAGCAAGTCAGTGAGGTTCTGGATGGTAGCGACGGGGATGTGAAGCCAAGCCTACTTCAGTGCCGCGACCAGCTGCGCTAGGTTTCTCGATTGAGGATCCACGGCGCGTACAACTCGACCGATGTAGTTCCACAGATTTCCGATTGGGTTTAAACACGGAGTTTGATGGCCAGGGGAGTATGGCAAAGTTATCCTAGTGGTATTTGAACCCATCACGTACACTGCGAGCTGCGCGACACGTCGCATTGTCCTGCTGGTGGATGCCATCGTGCCGGTGAAAAACTAACTTCGTGTAATAGTGGACACGGTCCCCCAAGGATTCATTGTCTTTCCCCAGACCATAATTCTCCCTTCTCCGGGCTGGACATATCGATGATTGTTGCTAGGTGTTTGCTTTCAGTCGTTTCACGCCAACGACATTCTGTCAGATGGAATATAAAACGTGACCCCACCTGAAAAGACCACTTGTCGCCACTAAGTGGGTGATCCAGCTGCGGTGTTGTGTGCAAATTCCAGCCTTTGCCGCCGACGAACAGTAGTCAGAATGAGTACATGAACCAGGCGCCTGCCTTCTGTGGTGGTCAATACGCAGCAGTCGTTGAGGACACACTATTCGAAGCCCATTGGGTTGTCTGGGTGGATGTTCGCTCAACAGTTTCTTATCTGTTCTCTCGTACAAGTCTCCGCAAGTGCCGTTCACCACCGTCATCAAAAGCCCGTGCCGTTCCACAGGTGCCTCGGCGCCCGTTTTGAATGGCGGCATTTTGGCATGCACACTATACTTTAACCATGGCAGCACCCGAACAGTTTACAAACTTAGCCATTTCGGAAATGTTTCCACCCTTGGCCCGAAAGCCAATGATCGTGCTCTTCTGGACGTCAGATAAATCGCTCCGTTTCCGCATTGTGAAAACGACTGCACTGTTACCCCGCGTCCCCCATACACGCCTTATACACTGTCCACTGCTAGTTCTACCACCAGCCGTCTGAGAGTGATGAAGTTTGGTTTGTGGGGCGTTCAACTGCGCGGTTATCAATGCCCGTACAAAGTCCCAATCTTTACACAGTCCAATCTAGCCACTTTGAAGAATGATGATGAAATGTTGAGGACAATATAAACACGCAGTCCCCGGGCAGAGAAAATCCCCCAACCTGGCCTGGTATCGAACCCAGGACCCCGCGATCCAGAGGCAGCAAAGCTAGCCACTAGACCACAAGCTGCGGACCTGTCTATGAGTACTTGACTCGAACATAGGCGGTGGTCACTGGTCACATTAAAGTGACTTGACCGTTTATTTGGCTGACTCCCACCTACAAAGACAGAAATGACAATCGCAATAAAATAAAAGAAATAAGAGCTCACACGGAAAGATTTAGTGTTGTTTTTCCATGTACTATCCGAGAGCAGAGTGGTCGAGAAATAGTCTGAAAGTGGTCCTGTGAACCATCCGTGAAGCACTTAATGCTGACCTGTAGAGCAGTGGTCTAGACATCAGATACACTGTGATACATACGACAGATCGGAAAAGTAGCTGTCCAGACGCCCTGTCACTCCTCACACAGGTGATCATGACAGTGACAAGAAGCCAGGAGCGAGCTTTCAGCTTTCGCCAGCCGCGTTCCGGAAGGCGGCGGCGGGCGACCTTGCGAAGAGGCGCGACTCTTTCTCCCGCGCAGCATACCTGCCGTCCTGCCTGCTGCCTGGCCAGACGTGGCAACGGCGCCGCTCCGCCTTATACCCGTGCCTCGCTTACCGCAGTAGTACACACTAAACTACTGCAGGCGCGCTGACACAGCGGCACGTTTCTGCGAACTGCAGGCGCAGGGACGCTCGCCGCACCTTGCCGCTGACGCCGGGCTTCGTTTTCAGCTAAGCGCTGTCCGCGTCAGCATACCACCTCTATTGCTTCCTGCCTTTCCTCACGTCAACAACTTTCCTTCGCCCGTATCTCTCCTCCTCTACGCCACGCAACAATCCACTCTCCTGCAATTTGTTGACGCAGCGAATGTTTCGTCTATCGTGTACTTCTATCACTGCTCCATTCGTAATTTAAAAGTACTGTTTGGCTTAGCAGTTTATTTCCAAACTCGGAGAACACTCATAAGATGAACAGAACGGATTCACAAAGTACCCTACAAACCACGCTGGTAAATTTACATGAAAATGCCAGATTAAAAGTCATCCCCGGAGACATAAAGCTAATATCGTGGAAAACCAGCCTGTTTGTTTCACTCGTTTCGTCAGGTACACACATCCAGCTGAAGCCAAATCATTACATACCGTAGAGCTACCAAACTGCGTGTACGTTGATAGCTACTTGTCATCCTCTGTTCTAAATTGTACCAAGAATTTTCTGCGGAATTAAGATCTGGCAATTCAGCGTTCCAGTCGACTACCTGTGGATCTGCGCTACAAAGTATCGAAGTTCCCTTTCCGGGGTATACTAAGTGGTCTCTCCCAGTGAGGCTGTCCTTTGTAAATGTTGCACATCGTCTGTCAATTTCTTTATGTGTGATTCCACAGCCACGCCGCAACTTCTGTGAGATGAAATCATAAAAATAAAAAAAATAAAACTCAGTAGGCTGTCATGTCCATTATACAAGATGCATTCATTGTATACTAGCGAACCCGATAATGCTTCGCAATTGCTAATTATGAATGGGAATTGTCTCTGTCCACCTCCTCCTCTCCTCTCTATCTTTGTTTATTTACACGTCTTGGGCCGCCTCTCTCCTCCCACTTTCTATGCCTACCTCCTCCTCCACCTAACACTCTGTGTCCCTCCTACTTCCTCTCTCTGTCCATCTCCAGGTTCCTCCTCTCTTCGTCCCTCACCCCCGCCACCCGCCCTCTTCGTGTACCCCCCCCCCCCTCCTGCCACCCTCTCCATCTACCCCCCCCCCTCTCCGTCCGTTACCTCTTCCTCCTCCCGATGACCTTGGACTTGCTTATTGATAAAGCTAACGAAACCCAGATTAGGAACTGAAATCGATTGTGATCATCGATATACGATGCTGGATCTGAGAGGATAGCAGTTTCAGTGGCAGTATTTGACACAGTTTAAATCTGCAAACGGGCAGCCGGCCGATGTGACCTAGCGGTTCTAGGCGCTTCAGTCGGGAACCGCGCTGCTGCTACGGTCGCAGGTTCGAATCCTGCCTCGGGCATGGATGTGTGTGATGTCCTTAGGTTAGTTAGGTTTAAGTAGTTCTAAGTCTAGGGACCTGATGACCTCAGATGTTAATTCCCATAGTGCTTAGAGCCATTTGAACCATTTTTTGCAAACGGGCAAAAGGTTTAGCGTATGGCCACCGGAATGTGTATCAGTGTGTCGTGTAAAAATATGAAGCAATGAAGTGTTGACATTTTGCTGCAAATTTTTCTATACATATGATAGTTATCTTTAAGTAGTGGTATAGATACATTAGCCAGTTTCGGCTTTTGTCCATTTTAAAACTTACAAGAGCGTGCAGAAAATTATCTCAAAACTCTTAAGGCTTTTCAAATAGAACAAACGTTGTTAACATTCTACATCTTTTTCCTCATTCTTCATGTCTACATATTTCCAGCCCTTTAAGTTATAGGGCTGAGAAATGTACCGTGAAAGAAGCCAATTTGTAACGTAACTATGTCGGTGGGTGAGAGAAAACGTGCTGTAATAGTTTCGAAGTCGAAGAGTTCATCCACGCATGAAGCATGCTCCCCACCTTCAGCCTGACTACCCCAGACCACACAGGAGAGATGTGACGTTTGCAACAATCAGACGCCTTGGGATCGGTTCACCGATCATCCTCCTCCATACAGTCCCGACTTGGCCCCATATGTTACCAAAACTTAAAGAAAGCCTTCCAGAACCTTACTTTCCTAGTCTTGAAGCGGTGCAAGCAGAGGTGAGGTAGTTGTATCAACAAATTCATACATTCTGCACTGACGATATCAAAAAAATGGTCTCTCTTTGGGAGAAGTGTGTTTGTCGCCAGGATGACTCTCTTGAAAAATAAGTACGTAGAAATGGAAAAATAAAGATTTACTCGTATACTGTTAGTAACTTCTGTTTCATTTAGAAAGATTAAAGAGTTTTCACATAAAAAAATTTGTAGGTATTATCTTACAACACACCCCTCGTTTCCATTACGAACCGTAAAAATTTTGTAAAAAATCTGTCTCGTAGATAAACTTCCCGGAATCCTGCCAAGAATGGGAATCATGCCGTTTGCATTACCCACAACTGAGCCTACGTGACTTCTATATTAGGATCAGTCTGGGAGAATTGGACCACTTCTTTCTTCAGTATAAAATTTGTGTTTTTCAACTTTTTTTACTTTCGGCAGCATGTTCGTATACAGTGTCACATAAAGTAATATATTATTAAAGTACAAGAGGTATGATGAAATGAAAATATACGTCAGTGGTCCATCTCATCCATAGGTGTATGGGTGAGGTGGACCAGTGTTCTGGGAGAGACGGACCGTGTAAAAAAGGGCTATACATGAAGGAAAAAAGTCAGGTATTTGGAATATGACATAATGAATACAAAATTATATTATTAAAGATTTTAGTCGAAAACAATTTTATCAGTTTATTATAAATCTTCATTGAACTTTGACTTTTCTACTGAGTCGTTGGTATTTTTAAGCTGTTGCACGTCTTTCTCTCACTATCGTGAAGAGGGAAAACACGGAATCCAATCGTCATTTTTGTGAGCGTCGTAATAGATTTCACCACACCCGACACATTCATCTTCATCCCATTCATCAAAGTTATTTTCGTAATCTTATAAAACCTCTGCATCTGATAACATGGTGAGCTATTTTCTCTTCGTTAGTGTTCTTCCTTGGCGACCTTTTTCTGCCTTTTTTCTGCTTCATTTCTTTTCTTATCCCTCTTTTTCTTCACAGTTTCAAAGTTTTCAAGGGCGCTGATAACCTCGTTGGTGTGCGCCCTAAAACACTAATCATCATAATCATCATCATCAAAGTTTTCAACAAAGTTTAACCATCTGGATACATTTCCTGCCTTACTCTTAAAATTCATGGCTTTATCAATAGAAGCAACACATCATATTTCTTCAAAAAATTTTGTCTGCTTTAACTTAAAAACAAGTGGCCCATCACTCCCAAATAACTCTGGACTATCTCTACCAATTGTCTGGGAGAGATGGACCACCCAGACTCCTATATACTCTTAGCGAACGAGGTGGCCATTTTAGGTTAGTTTGATGCCTATACATTTGCCAACCTCGCAGTAAGAAAAAAGAAAGAAATAACACTGCATGAATATTGTGAAAAATACTAAAATTTTGTAACTACGCTATAAAACTTTTCCGATTACCAGAACAAAGACTGTGATTTTTCTCCAGAACTAACACGAAAATGACAGCAAATTGTACAACTTAACATTTCTTCGCGTTAAGAGTTACTTTGCAGCCTTTGAGTCAGGTTGATAATTTGCCAAGATTGAACTCCGTGTAATTACGACCTTTGTGTTACAAGACTACTTCATAAATCTAAGGTTCGGTTCTGGGAGCTCACAGTTTTACTGACTCGTCCTCCTAAGTAAGCGCCCCCCCCCCCCTCTCCCGCCCCATCCCCTCCTCCTTCAAGGAATGTAACTGGCGGTCATCCCCACTTTCAATATGACACATAATTATGACTACGATTTTAATATTAGTAAGAGTAAAGTGTGTAAAACGTTTTAAGATAATGATTGACGATTGTTTGCCCCAGTGAATAGTACACTGTTTTAGCATAGCTCCCAAGAAACAACAATTAGTAAAAATATAGCTTTTGAAAAGTATACACTCGAAAATCTTGAACACACGTGACACAATTCATTTAAGAACTATAACAGTAAGAAACGCGCACAACTTCATTACTATCACAATTTACACAACATAAATTCGGAAGTGTGTCCTCACAATTATCAGTGTTTCAATAGCCACTAAAATTGTGAACGCCGGTCTGCCTGTATGAGCGTGTAAATGAGGGTTTCTTTCGATCGTTTCCGCCTATTTGAGGCAAATCGGTTTGTCTGTTTTAATATTCCGTCCGTGAATCTATAAAAACAGAACTCTAATACTATCACTTTGTTGTCGGTCCGCGCCTCTGTTAAGTCTCCATTTCTCAGAAACTTGGAATTCATGTCAAATACACGGTGTCTTGGCTGTGTGAAGAATTAAAGCTTCTGCCTGTGTGAATAATGCAGTCGATGCAGTCAAAAGATACGGCCATATATGTCTCTTATTTTGATATTCGCACACTCACTCATCAAAACCTTTTTATCAAAAAACGTGTCGGGCCTGGTGGTCTAGCGGTAAGGCGCTTGTCCGGAAAGAGACGTCGCGGGATCAAATCTCGGTCGGATCATAGATTTTTTAGTCTTCGTTTTAACATACCCTCCACCTCTCAACGACGTGAGAAGCCGTCTGAAACAACACATGGTTAGGATTCCACGTTACGCTGCAGGTCTCCTTTTTCTGGCTGGATAACTGGGGTAGGTTAGGGACACACAATTCGCCGAAGTGGCGTTCAGTGGAAAGGCTTGCACCAGGCCATTGAGCCACAGAAATTTATCATCTATATGCATAATTAAGTTTGTATGGAACGCTCAGGGCGCGAGTCCCGTGTCCGTTTCTCATTATTTTCGTCGGTTAGTGGAGGATCTTTTCTCTTACGTCTACTCCTACTCAACTCCCCATGAGTCGCCGGTTCTACCTGTGGAGTCACGCGCCGTGTCAGAGTAGTTGTTGGCAACAGGTAGGTCAGGCTGTGCTTAATGCACCTTTACCTGGCTAGTACGTTACCAGTCGTGATACACGCCTATCCAAGTTAGCATGGCCTGAAGCAAGAAACTGAAAAGTATTCTGGCACTTAGTAATGTTTCTTTATTCTGAAAAATTCTGATACGAAATTTGGAAACGGGATCCGCGCGTGCCTCATAGGTACCCGCGTGAGCTATGAAAACTGACTGCAACCAATACTGTTCGGTAGACACAGAATGCACTCGACGTTGTGTGAAAACCGAACGGGCCTCACTGTTCTTGTTTTTCTGACACCGGGCAGCTCGTAACGAAATCAGAAATTCTCGTTCAAACTGGAGTGAGTGGTGTAGAACGGTAATTTATATGAAAGCTGCAATGGTTCCCCGTTGTATCCTTTTTACAAACTTTAGGACGTATTTTTTGATCTCATGTCGTGATGACAGAAAATAACTAATTCAAATCCACAAGTTTTCCTTAGATTCTCGATCCTGGAAAATGTGTTTATAAACATTACGCACACTGTTAAAGGAGCGCGCAATAGGAAACAATAGATATCAGTACAAACAGTGTCTTGCTGGAGATTTAGAGCTCAGATAAGTGCCCGAATGTCGCGTATGCTAAAAATGTGGCGCTATCGTCGTGATACCACGATAGGTTTGTCTTCTCGGACTAAAAGTGTATTCAGGCGTGTAGGATACAATTAGAGGGTACGCAAGGAGAAGATATAAGGAAAACTGATGAACAAAGATAGACAGACTCGGACAAGATTGTATTTCCACATCCAAACACGGGAGTACCAAAACAGTGCACAAGACTGACTGACGCAGTCGAATGAACTGTAAGATGCTTCATGACAATTTCTTCGTGATTGCTTCATTCTCATTAATGATTATTTTCCACGAGAGACGAACACAATCATCGCTTTATTTGCTGTTGCTGTACACACACCAAACACACTGGCAGATTGAGGTACACTTGATCCAGCTAATCGGCCCCCCTGTTCCACTGACATTTTGACAATGAGATCTTCCACTCTCTCTCCTCTTCGCATCGGCACTCGCTCTAGTGTAGCGTAGAATGACTAGTTTCGCCCATCAACGAGAGACGTGCCCATCTCACTAGCAATAACCGTTACATCCTCAGGAAGAAACAGTGTTATGTGAGTTCACGTAGCTGTGAAAATCACCAATATGCTTAAGCCTAAAATATTTCAGTTAGACGGTAGGGAGAGAAGCCTTTACAGAAATGCTTTCGGAAGTTTTCCATAGCTCCGACTTTATGCGTTGATGAATTAGCTCTGGAACTAAAGCATTTATTTAGGCTAATAATACAGCGATCACTGCCCAAGATAAAATGTTTGAGTAAGTGGAGATAAAGCTAACAAAAGCTCTCGAAAGTCTGGGCATCTGAAACAAGAACTTGGAAAGACTCTAGTTCGTGCACTTAAGGAAAAAAAAAGCAGAACTAAAAGGAAACTGAACACCGCTTGGAGAGGAGAGCAACTATTTCAATGAGGTTTTCCCAAGTGTGTAAGAGTAAAAACGGACCGTTCCGTTACATTCATAGCACAATGCGAAGACATAAGGCTCTAAGTATTTGCACAGCATGCCATCCGTAAACTTGTACGAATATCCTTTACAACCACCCTAAAAAAATCTAAAAAAAGGAAAATTCTTTAATTATTGTTGGCGTAAATTAACAATCTTTTTAAAAAGGTACTGATGGGTAAGTAGGGTCCACAACCTGACAATATCGTTTCGAACACACTTAGCAATATAAAGGCACTTTTAATAACATGTACTAATAACATGTACTAATAACATGTACTAATAACATGTACTAATAACATGTACTAATAACTGTACTACGACCACCACAAAAAATTTAAATCATAGATTTCGTTAACTGTTGTTTACTTTTACTCACAACACACTTTTTAAAGAATTAGTGATGTATGAGGAAGGTCATCAACCTGAAAATACTGAAATATGACGTTCTTTGGGAAAGGTGACATTTACTTAAAATTTTGGGCTAAGTTTAACTGAACATTTTAAAGCATTTCTGAAACCCAGTAGAGGAATTCATTAAAAGCAGTGAATATTTTCTTCACAATTTTAAAGTATAAAAAAACCGATTAGATTACATTTTGAAAAGATAGTTCCTCCCTCCCCCGCGCCCACTGGTGTTCCGAGGGTTGAAATTGTGTGCCGGTCTGGAACTCGTGTGCAGGGAACCTTGCGTTTTTCGGAAAACTCTCTTTCCGACCGAACTATTCACACGCGACTCGCGACCCCCCCCCCCCCCCCCTCTTCACATCTTAATTTTTTCTTGTTATCGTCAGACCGGTTTCATGACAATCAAGTTCATGTCTGAGGGTGGCGAGTGGTTGATCCCCAAAACCTTGGATTTAGTGGGACGGAAGTGTCTGGATATCTCATTCGGCAACAGCTTCGCCCGCGAAAGGTTAGATTCTGGGACCAAGTCGCTCCGGAACACCAAGAAGTTTGAAACTAACGCTTGCTCCACTGCAGAGAGGAAGGTCACTGTGGAGAGGAACAGATTTGTATATTATTCTATAATTTTCAGTTAAATATGTTCTCATAGCAGAATAAAGTGAGCCTTTCGGCTCCCGTAAGGAACCTCGGTTTTCCACGAGAAAAGCCTTGAATCTGTGTTTTAAACACTGCTGTTCGTCATTCACACTATTCATCTCTTGAGTCAGCCTTTTGAAAAAGATTCTTCCTATGTGCCACACGCGATTGTGAGGAACAGTTCAGGAGTAGTTCGCAATGACAACATGTTTCCTGTCCTGTGTTCGCTAAATGGATGCTGCTGTTGGTTCTCCGCGCATATGTGATGAACCTACAATACGCACTTGAGTATCTGGCAGAGCGTTTACACAAAAAAGTTTAAAATGTCAATTACAAACCTTATTAGCGAGTAAATGTTGTGTATCATCATTGTAACTTCCCTAGATTGTGAAAAAGAGGATTATACTCTCCTGTGCCAACCTGTCCACCTCAGAACCTAAGTCTTCAATTATTTCACTAAATCGCTTCAGGCGAATTAGGGGATGGTTCCTTTGGAAGGGCACGGCCGACTTCCTTCTCCATCCTTCCGTAATACGATGGGACCGTTGATCTCGCTGTTTGGTCCCCCTCCCCCAGATCAACCAATCTATCCTCAATTATTTGCTAGATGTATTCCACTCTCTGTCTTTAACCTCTGCAGCCCCCTTTAGTACCATGAAAGTCATTCCCTGATATCTTAACAGATGTCCAATCACCCTGTCTCTCCTTCTTGTCAGTGATTTCCATTTGTCCCTTTCCTCGCCGATTCTGCGGAGAAGCCCCACATTCATTGTCTTACAGTCAACATAACTCTAAACATTCATCTATAGCACCCCTTCTTAAATGCTTCGATTCTCTTCTATCCCGGTTTTCCCTCTGTCCATGATTCACTACCACACAACGGCGTGTTCCAAAGGTACATTGTGAGACTTATTTCTCAAATGAAGACATATGTTTGATGCTAGTAGACTTTTCTTGGCCAGGAATGCCCTTTTTGCCAGTGCTAGTTTGCTTTTTATTTCCTCCGTGCTCCGTCGATCGTGGCATATTTTGCTGCTGTCTAGGTATCAGACGTTCTTAACTTCATTTACTACTTACCACCATTTCTGATTTGAAGTTTTTTGGTTTTCTCATTTCTGCTGCTTGTCATTACTTTTGTCTTTCTTCGGTTTACCTGTCCATGTTCTGTAGTCCTTACACCGTTCATTCCATTCAACAGATCCTGTAATACTATTTCACTCCACTGAGGACAGCAATGCCATCATATTGTAAGATCGTACACAATTGTCACAGATTGTCTAAATGGCTCGCTAAAATTTGAAATTATCAAATAGAGAATGCTTTCTGGGTGTGGCTTTTTTCTCTCGAATATTAAATGATCGGATACCTGAGCCAGAAACTGTAACTGAATAATGTTGTGCGCACAATTATTGAATTGTTTGTACATTTTCTTCGTTATCCCTGTAATAAAAATATTACGTTGGCAGTAAATAAACAGTTCACTGTTGTGTTGAAATAATTACCTTACATCGGTCTACAAATACCCACAAGAAGCTACACTAGCTTCACGAAAAAATGTCCAGGTAAGAGATAAATGGTGCAAAACAGTGCATACACGCATAGTTTCTGATGAAAGTCTCTTAACGAATTGGAACTGAAGGCAAAAGAGTACTGACGGGTGGCAGCGAACAGAAGCGAGAACCAGAGTTGTCCAGTGATGCTGACCGCGCGCGACCCGTTAATGGGCGGGGCAGCCGTAGTGTGGTGTGTAGCTCCATTCACAGTCAGGGGTGATTCAGTGCCGGCTGTGGCTGCCCCCAGTTGATCCCAGTGTGAGTGAGTGTGCCCTGAACCTCGGGTCAACTGCAGCGGCCAACACACCGGACGCCGCCCGCGACACTGCTGCCAACCGCGCGCCGGGCCGCCCACGCACCCAGGGCACGAGTGACACACTTAGGCGTTTGCGGAGGAGAGGAGGCACTGGAGTACAGTGTGTTCTTCATATACTGAGCGAAAAACCACCAATTCCCTGGAATATAATTTTTTCATTTTGTCTTTTGTCAATTATAAGATTTAGTTTTTGTGGCATGAAGCATCTCAAAATTGACCAACTCCTGTATATGAAAAATATCACTTTTAGAGTTTTATCTCTTGGCCGCCTAATCCTGGACGAAATTCGGAGCACGCTCATGGTTCCACGCCAGTGTTCCGCACACACACGGCTTATGAAAGGAAGCAACGTTATGTTTAAAAGCCCGAGGAGCTTTCACTTAAAGCTTGGGTTGCACTGGAATGAGCACAAGAACCAGGTTCATCGAACAAGCACTATGTAGGGCTCAAACGGTATGAGAGTACGAGAAGACACCATTTGAGCGTTTTCGGTTCGCATTCGCTCGTGTTCAGGCGGCTCTCCATCTCCAGTGAGTCATCGAAGGAAGTGCGCGCACTTTACGCTTCAGCTTTCGCTTAGATACAACAGATGGAATAGTCTTTTACCTTTGTTATTAAATATGTGTTACGTGAGCAATGGAGTGGTTGGAAGAGAATTTGATGTTGCCAACAAGTCTCACGTGCGTGTGGTATCCAAAAAATACGTAGCACAAGAAGTAGAACAAAACAGCAAAAGAAAAAAAGATGATAGGAAGCTGCTGAAGACTCGACCTTCCATCTGGAAAAGGGGAAGTATGAGAAAGATGATGAATTCATTAGTTGGTACCTCCAGGTGGGAAGATGACACAGTCTCGGAAATGGTTGGAGGGGTTCAGTTTCCAATAAATATTTCATTAGTTACTGTCTCATATATATATACAGGGTGTTACAAAAAGGTACGGCCAAATTTTCAGGAAACATTCCTCACACACAAAGAAAGAAAATGTTATGTGGACATGTATTCGGAAACGCGTACTTTCCCTGTTAGAGCTCATTTTATTGCTTCTCTTCAAATCACATTAATCATGGAATGGAAACACACAGTAACAGAACGTACCAGCGTGACTTCAAACACTTTGTTACAGGAAATGTTCAAAATGTCCTCCGTTAGCGAGGATACATGCATCCACCCTCCGTCGCATGGAATCCCTGATGCGCTGATGCAGCCCTGGAGAATGGCGTATTGTATCACACAATACGAGCGCGAAGAGTCTCTACATTTGGTACCGGGGTTGCGTAGACAAGAGCTTTCAAAGCCCCCATAAATGAAAGTCAAGAGGGTTGAGGTCAGGAGAGCGTGGATGCCATGGAATTGGTCCGCCTCTACCAATCCATCGGTCACCGAATCTGTTGTTGAGAAGCGTACGAACACTTCGACTGAAATGTGCAGGAGCTCCATCGTGCATGAACCACATGATGTGTCGTACTTGTAAAGGCACATGTTCTAGCAGCGCAGGTAGAGTATCCCATGTGAAATCACGATAACGTGCTCCATTGAGCGTAGGTGGAAGAAACTAAAATGAGCTCTAACATGGAAATTAAGCGTTTCCGGACACATGTCCACATAACATCTTTTCTTTATTTGTGTGTGAGGAATATTTCATATATATATATATATATATATATATATATTCCTGGAAATTGAAATAAGAACACCGTGAATTCATTGTCCCAGGAAGGGGAAACTTTGACACATTCCTGGGGTCAGATACATCACATGATCACACTGACAGAACCACAGGCACATAGACACAGGCAACAGAGCATGTACAATGTCGGCACTAGTACAATGTATATCCACCTTTCGCAGCAATGCAGGCTGCTATTCTCCCATGGAGACGATCGTAGAGATGCTGGATGTAGTCCTGTGGAACGGCTTGCCATGCCATTTCCACCTGGCGCCTCAGTTGGACCAGCGTTCGTGCTGGACGTGCAGACCGCGTGAGACGACGCTTCATCCAGTCCCAAACATCCCCCCTGCGGGTCCGGGGATTAGAATAGGCCCGCGGTATTCCTGCCTGTCGTAAGAGGCGACTAAAAGGAGTCTCAAATGTTTTGGCCTTAATGTGATGGTCCCCCTTGGGGTTTGACCTCCATTTTTCAAAATTTTACAGAAGTACGAGCCTTTTGGGGAAGGACACCTTACATGGTGTACCACTGGTCCTAAGTGCACTAAGACCTTGGCACTCAGCATTGCACCGGCGTTGTCACCATACCCATTATTCCTCAAATTGGGCCTAAACGCCTGATGGGTTGTCCACGTTACGCCCATAGTGCCTCTCCATCTGCACCAGCGATCATGATGGACTTTCCATGGCACCAGAAATCCAGCACGGTAGCCAGCCCGTTGTGGTGGGGTCGTCATGTACCCTCTAGGTTGTAGCCCCCTGACAACACAGGGATCGTACTGCCGATACCTGAGCTGCACCCTCCCCACGTTGGCCAAGGAGTAGATGCCCGTCTCCTTGGGGCATCAGGACTCCCGGCAATGGTCATCCTGCCAGGTGGCCCTTGCTGCGGCTGGGTGGCGCCCGTGGGGAGAGCCCCTGGTCGGAGTGGGTGGTATCGGGGCGGACGTTTCGCACATGAAACGTCAGCATGTATCAGGTCGCTCTGCGGCCGAGTCTTCCAAAAGAAAAGGTACGGTTTCTAGTTCTGGTTCTCCTGCCCTTTCCCCCTTGGCCACTCCATGGGAGGAGGGACAGGCCCGCCGGCTTGGGGCGAAGTACTTCCCCCGCTATTTGGTCTGTTCTCGAACAGATGGGGGGACGTTCGCCACCTCCAAGCCCATGTTCTTTGTTCAACACATTGAGGACGTCTTCGGGGAAATCGAGGCTCTCAGCAAGATGAGATCGGGGTCTGTTCTTATCAAGACCACCTCTGCCACACAATCGGCGGCACTCCAGGCGTGCGACCGCCTAGGGGACATCCCAGTCTCCATTGTCCCACATCTGGCACTCAATAGGACGCAGGGGGTCATTTTTCATCGTGACCTCCTGCTACAATCTGATGAGGAGCTCAGGGCCAACCTGGAGCGCCGCGGCGTGCATTTCGTCCGGCGAGTCCAGCGCGGCCCCAAGGACCGACGCATCGACACCGGGGCCTTTATCCTCGCCTTCGAGGGGGACGTTCTCCCGGAGAAGGTAAAGGTGATGTGCTACCGGTGCGACGTGCGACCTTACGTCCCGCCTCCTATGCGCTGTTTTCGGTGTTTGCGCTTTGGGCACATGTCGTCCCGGTGTGAGGCTGAGCCCCTTTGTGGCGACTGTGGACGTCCTCTTCGTGAGGAACATACTTGCACCCCACCACCTCGGTGCCCTAATTGTCCTGGCGTCCACTCGCCTAGGTCCCCGGACTGCCCAGCCTATCAGAAGGAGAAAAAGATACAGGAACTCAAAACTTTGGATCGGCTCTCTTATTCTGAGGCCAGGAAGAAGTATGACCGCCTTCATCCCGTGTCACTGGCCACTTCGTTTGCCTCCGTTGTGTCCACTCCTTCCGCTGTATCCTCACCTCTATCCTGTCCCCCCTCCGCCTCCTCTGCCCGTCAGGGGGCTCTGCCTCCGCCTCCCAAATCCCTCCCTTCCAAATCCTCCTCCCCCGCGGCCCCCACCCCCCCTGCCCCAGGGGCCACCCTTCCTCCTCCTCCTCCCCCCACGCCACCTGAGAAGCGATCCTCTTCTCAGGCGTCCATCGGGGAAACGTTCCGGACCCCGGCTTCCGAGGTCCGGCGTTCCAAAACGGACCCCGCGCGTGAGGACCTTCTTCGGGTCCAGCCCACCATCCCTGTACCTCCTCGGCCTTCCAAGAAGGCCTCCAAGAAGAAATCTCTATCCCCCTCTCCACCCCGGCGCGTTTCATCTGACGCTTCATCCGTGAGTCGCTGCTCCCGGCCGTCCTCAGTTTCGCCGGGACGCTCTGCTGCCAGGCGTTCCGCTGGCCTTTTGTCGGCAAATGATGCGGCCCCTCCTACACAATCAGGGACAGCGGCCGCAGCTGGCGACGAGTCGATGGAACCGGATCCGCCTGCCGTCAGTTGTAGCGTTGTTGCCTCGCAACCTGGCCCTCCGCGGCCATCGAGGTGACCAGCTCTTCCCTGTCTCGTTCCCCCAACTTTTTGATTAGCAATGGCGTTGTTTCATTGGAACATAAGGGGTATTCGATCTAATCGGGAGGAATTACAACTGCTCCTCCGCCTGCACTGTCCGCTCGTCCTTGGTCTCCAGGAAACCAAGTTGCGCCCGACTGACCGTATTGCCTTTTCCCACTATACCTCGGAGCGGTATGACCTCGCCCCTGTGGACGGTATCCCAGCTCATGGTGGGGTCATGTTGCTCGTTCGGGACGATGTATATTACCATCCCATCCCATTGACCACCCCACTCCAAGCAATAGCTATCCGCATTACTCTTTCTGCTTTTACTTTTTCCGTTTGTACCGTCTACACTCCACCGTCATCTGCTGTTAGTCGGGCTGACCTGATGCACCTGATCGATCAGCTTCCCCCGCCGTTCTTATTGTTTGGCGACTTCAATGCCCATCATCCCCTTTGGGGCTCTCCTGCATCCTGTCAAAGAGGCTCACTCTTGGCGGATGTCTTCAACCATCTCAATCTTGTCTGCCTCAATACCGGCGCCCCGACTTTCCTCTCGGACTCTACTCATACCTACTCCCACTTGGACCTCTCGATCTGTTCTACCACTCTTGCCCGTCGGTTCGAGTGGTATGTCCTTTCTGACACCTATTCGAGCGACCACTTCCCCTGTGTCGTTCGTCTCCTGCACCACACCCCATCCCCACGTCCTTCGCGCTGGAACATACTGAAAGCTGACTGGGGACTTTACTCCTCCCTGGCGACCTTTCCGGACCGCGATTTTTCCAGTTGTGACAGTCAGGTCGAATACCTCACGGCTGTTATTATCAATGCTGCCGAACGTTCCATACCTCGTACTACTTCTTCTTCACGTCGCGTTTCCGTCCCCTGGTGGAACGAGGCTTGTAGGGACGCTATCCGTGCTCGACGACGTGCTTTACGCACCTTTCGCCGCCATCCTACGTTGGCGAATTGTATTGAATACAAACGACTCCGAGCGCAATGCCGTAGAGTCATCAAAGACAGCAAAAAAGCTTGCTGGGCCTCTTTCACGAGCTCCTTTACCAGTTTTACTCCCTCTTCCGTAGTTTGGGGTAGCCTGCGCCGGCTGTCGGGCATTAAGGCCCACTCCTCGGTACCTGGCCTGACCTCAGGTAATGAGGTCCTTGTTGATCCTGTGGCTGTCTCCAACGCCTTTGGCCGCTTTTTCGCGGAGGTTTCAAGCTCCGCCCATTACCATCCTGCCTTCCTTCCCAGGAAAGAGGCAGACGAGGCTCGGCGACCTTCCTTCCACTCGCTGAATCTGGAGACTTACAATGCCCCCTTTACCATGCGGGAACTCGAACGTGCGCTTGCACTGTCCCGGTCCTCTGCTCCGGGGCCAGATGCCATTCACGTTCAGATGCTGGCCCACCTTTCTCCGGCGGGCAAAAGCTTCCTTCTTCGTACCTACAATCGCGTCTGGACCGAAGGTCAGGTCCCCACGCGTTGGCGTGACGCCGTTGTTGTTCCTATACCCAAACCCGGGAAGGATAGACACCTTCCTTCTAGTTACCGCCCCATTTCTCTTACAAGCTGTGTCTGTAAGGTGATGGAGCGCATGGTTAATGCTCGGTTAGTTTGGATTCTTGAATCTCGACGACTACTTACTAATGTTCAATGCGGCTTTCGTCGCCGCCGCTCCGCTGTTGACCACCTTGTGACCTTGTCGACATTCATCATGAACAACTTTTTGCGAAGGCGCCAAACGGTCGCCGTGTTCTTCGACTTGGAGAAGGCTTATGATACCTGTTGGAGAGGAGGTATCCTCCGCACTATGCACAAGTGGGGCCTACGCGGTCGTCTGCCCCTTTTTATTGATTCCTTTTTAACGGATCGAAAGTTTAGGGTACGTGTGGGTTCCGTATTGTCCGACGTCTTCCTCCAGGAGAACGGAGTGCCTCAGGGCTCCGTCTTGAGCGTAGCCCTTTTTGCCATCGCGATCAATCCAATTATGGATTGCATTCCACCTAATGTCTCAGGCTCTCTCTTTGTCGATGACTTCGCGATCTACTGCAGTGCCCAGAGAACATGCCTCCTGGAGCGCTGCCTCCAGCGTTGTCTAGACAGCCTCTACTCATGGAGCGTGGCAAATGGCTTCCGGTTCTCTGAAGAGAAGACGGTTTGTATCAACTTTTGGCGATATAAAGCGTTCCTTCCGCCATCCTTACATCTTGGTCCCGTTGTTCTCCCATTCGTGGACACAACTAAGTTTCTAGGGCTCACGTTGGACCGGAAACTGTGTTGGTCTCCACATGTCTCTTATTTGGCGGCCCGTTGTACACGTTCCCTTAATGTCCTCAGAGTTCTTAGCGGTTCATCTTGGGGAGCGGATCGCACTGTCCTGCTTCGCTTGTATCGGTCCATAGTCCGATCGAAGCTGGATTATGGGAGCTTCGTCTACTCGTCCGCTCGGCCATCCCTCTTACGCCGGCTCAACTCCATCCACCATCGGGGGATACGTCTTGCGACCGGAGCCTTCTACACTAGTCCTGTCGAGAGTCTTTACGCTGAAGCTGCCGAGTTACCGTTGACCTACCGGCGCGACATACTGCTGTGTCGGTATGCCTGCCGGCTGTTGTCTATGCCCGACCACCCCTCTTACAAGTCCTTCTTCGCTGATTCTCTCGACCGTCAGTACGGGTTATATGTGTCTGCCCTGCTGCCCCCCGGAGTCCGCTTCCGTCGCCTGCTTCGACAATTGGATTTTGCCCTCCCTATCACCTTCAGAGAGGGTGAGAGCCCGACACCACCTTGGCTCCAGGCTCCGGTTCGTATTTATCTCGACCTCAGCTCACTCCCGAAGGAGGGTACTCCGGCTGCTGTGTATTGCTCACGGTTTGTCGAACTTCGTGCTCGACTTGCTGGTCACACCTTTATTTACACCGATGGCTCCAAAACTGACGATGGTGTCGGCTGTGCCTTTGTCGTCGGGACCGCCACCTTTAAATACCGGCTCCTTGACCAATGTTCCAGCTTTACGGCCGAGCTTTTTGCTCTCCATCAGGCCATTCAGTATGCCCGCCGCCACCGCCATTCATCGTATGTCCTCTGCACTGACTCACTCAGTGCTCTTCAGAGCCTTGGGGCTCCCTATCCGGTCCATCCCTTGATTCACCGAATACAGCAGTCCCTCCATAGTTTCGCTGATAATGGCGGTTCTGTCAGCCTTCTGTGGGTCCCCGGACATGTGGGAGTGCCTGGGAATGAGGCTGCGGATGCTGCAGCCAAGGCTGCAGTCCTCCAGCCTCGCCCAGCCTCCCATTGTGTCCCGTCATCTGACGTTTGTGGGGATGTCTGTAAGAGGCTTGTGTCCTTGTGGTGGGATGCTTGGTCATCCCTCCAAGGAAACAAGCTCCGGGCAGTAAAACCGCTCCCAACTGCTTGGACAACTTCCTCCCGACCATCTCGGCGCGAGGAGGTCCTTCTGACCAGGTTGCGGATTGGGCATTGCCGGTTTAGCCACCGCTACCTGCTCTCTGGTGACCCAGCCCCACAGTGCCCTTGTGGTCAGGCATTAACGGTGCGCCATGTTTTATTGTCGTGTCCCCGTTTTAGTCAATTTCGTGTTGTCCTGTCCCTGCCATCTACCTTACCGGATGTTTTAGCTGATGACGCTCGAGCAGCTGCTCGTCTTCTGCGTTTTATAACTTTAACTGGCTTGACAAAAGACATTTAACCTTTTACTTATTTCATCTGCATCTTTGTCCGGTCCTTTTGATGTCCCCCCATCCCCTTGAGTTTTAGCAGGTTCCTTGTGCTCTGACACCAGTGACTGGGCGCTAATGACCTCAGCAGTTGAGCGCCCTTAAACCCTACCAAAAAAAAAAAAAAAAGTCCCAAACATGCTCAATGGGGGACAGATCCGGAGATCTTGCTGGCCAGGGTAGTTGACTTACACCTTCTAGAGCACGTTGGGTGGCACGGGATACATGCGGACGTGCATTGTCCTGTTGGAACAGCAAGTTCCCTCGCCGGTCTAGGAATGGTAGAACGATGGGTTCGATGACGGTTTGGATGTACCGTGCATCATTCAGTGTCCCCTCGACGATCACCAGTGGTGTACGGCCAGTGTAGGAGATCGCTCCCCACACCATGATGCCGGGTGTTGGCCCTGTGTGCCTCGGTCGTATGCAGTCCTGATTGTGGCGCTCACCTGCACGGCGCCAAACACGCATACGACCATCATTGGCACCAAGGCAGAAGCGACTCTCATCGCTGAAGACGACACGTCTCCATTCGTCCCTCCATTCACGCCTGTCGCGACACCACTGGAGGCGGGCTGCACGATGTTGGGGCGTGAGCGGAAGACTGCCTAACGGTGTGCGAGACCGTAGCCCAGCTTCATGGAGACGGTTGCGAATGGTCCTCGCCGATACCCCAGGAGCAACAGTGTCCCTAATTTGCTGGGAAGTGGCCGTGCGGTCCCCTACGGCACTGCGTAGGATCCTACGGTCTTGGCGTGCATCCGTGCGTCGCTGCGGTCCGGTCCCGGGTCGACGGGCACGTGCACCTTCCGTCGACCACTGGCGACAACATCGATGTACTGTGGAGACCTCACGGCCCACGTGCTGAGCAATTCGGCGGTACGTCCACCCGGCCTCCCGCATGCCCACTATACGCCCTCGCTCAAAGTCCGTCAACTGCACATACGGTTCACGTCCACGCTGTCGCGGCATGCTACCAGTGTTAAAGACTGCGATGGATCTCCGTATGCCACGGCAAACTGGCTGACACTGACGGCGGCGGTGCACTAATGCTGCGCAGCTAGCGCCATTCGACGGCCAACACCGCGGTTCCTGGTGTGTCCGCTGTGCCGTGCGTGTGATCATTGCTTGTACAGCCCTCTCGCAGTGTCCGGAGCAAGTATGGTGGATCTGACACACCGGTGTCAATGTGTTCTTTTTTCCATTTCCAGGAGTATATATATATATATATATATATATATATTAGACTGTGCTATTGTCTGTAGGAAGGTAGCAAAGGCCAGAAGACTGTAGCCAACTACAGGAAGACCTGCGGAGGATTGAAGATTGCTGCAGGGTATGTCGCAGTTGACCCTAACTAATACGCTTAAATAGCCGAAGAAATCTACTACTGTTAGATCACATTATTGCCGACGGATCATTGTAAACAGCATAAAATATCTGTACTCTGGTCAAATTTACTTTGTGATTAACTTCTTGCAGTGGTGTGGCGCAGCGTTGCCGGCATGCAGCCAGCCGCACTTCATAAGGCACTGAAGTACTCGTACGTTACTCTGAACACAACGAGAATGTGGAGTTCCAGAAAGAATTAAGATTGGATGGCTGTTGGCCCCCACAAAGCGACTCTCTCAACCGTCAGTCACAGAGCAGTTTTAATCGGAGTACAAGTGCAACCGTTCTGAGCGACCGGAAGTTGAATGACCACATAAACAATTTTTGAGGAAAGTAGGTGCCAGACATTCATTGGAAGAATCATAGCCGGCCGATGTGGCCGATCGGTTTTAGGCGCTTCAGTCTGGCACTGTGCCCGCTACAGTCGCAGGTTCGAATCCTGCCTCGGGCATGGATGTGTGTGATATCCTTAGGTTAGTTAGGTTTAAGTAGTTCTAAGTTCTTGGGGACTGATGACCTAAGATGTTAAGTCCCATAGTGCTCAGAGCCATTTGAACTATTTGAAGAATCATAACTAAATATAATTCATCTACGAAATAAATGGTTTATGAAACACTCGTGCAACCAATTCTTGAATATCGATAATCACTGTGGGATCCTTAATAGAAGAGATAACATCCAGCGAAGAGAGAGACTTTTTGTTCGTTTAGGATCGTTTAGTCAGCGGGAGTGTCACGGAAATTCTGAACAAACTACGCTGGCAGACGCTACACGGGAGGTCTTGTGCATCACGGCTAAGTGTGTTGTTAAATTTCTGAGAGATTATGTTCCGCAAGAGTCGGGCAACATAAAACGCGTGTGCGCTTCCTTTAGGCTCTTCAAATGGACACCAGACGAAAATCGAATAAATTATGTGAGGGTGGTTTACCGACAATCATTCTCCTTGCGCTCCATTCGCGGATGGAAAAGGGAAAGGAGAAAAGTTAGTGGTATCACAAATATCCTCAACCACGTACCTTACGGTGACTTGAAGAGTACAGAATGACGTATCTCCGAACAGGCCTCGGAGGGCCCAACGGTACCGACTGACAGCTTGTCATCCTTCGCCGATAGGCTTCATTGGATGCGGATTTGGTGGGACACGTAGCCACCACATCGCTCTATCGGCCATTGTCAGTTCTCGTGACAGTAGCCGCTACTTCTCAGTCGAGTAGCTTCTTAACTGGCCTCCGAGCGCCGAGTGTACCCCGTTTCCTAAAAGGACAGATCCGGGGGTCACTCATCCAGTGCGACCTAAGCTCGACAGCGATCAACTTTCGTGATCTGACGGGAACTCGTGTTACTACTGCAGCAAAACAGTTGTCAGTTAACGTCTTGCTATGCAGTAATCCTTTAATTGCTGTGAACAGCGAGCGAAAAGAGTCAACCAAAATTTGTATAATTTCAAAGAAGACTAAAGAATGCTGCAGCTGCATTTCGGTGATGATTGCGGGATCACCGCGATTTTCACGCTTGTGTAAAAATTCAAACGCGCACACGTTCTTAGTTTCCTAGCTGCTTCCTGCTTCATCACCATCGCCGACCATACAAAATAATAGGATGTGAATCTCAAGGACTGGATTGCGACTATAACTAGCGTTTTGTCAAAAGAAATCAATTAGCCGACAATTTTAGCTACAAATAAACTTAAGTGTTCTGATCGAATGCTTCAATGCTCCTTTTTATTTGTTCTGTTCCATCCTCCAGTGTAAATATTGTTTCGCAGGGACGAGAAAATGGTGGTGAACACAGTGATTTATTCTGTGAATACTCTAAAGCTTTCATAAGCTTCTATTAGCCTTGATGTAGCTACAGGTTTTAAACTTAATTTCTGCTTTAGTGCTTGGTGAGTGAAAGCTCTTTGAAGTCAGTACCATGTACTATGTTGAAATGGTGTGGTATGATCTGAAGGTTGGAAAGTGGAACAAAAATGGTCAGTTTATATAAATTAGTTTTGGGCACTGTGTCTTTAGTGTTTAAAAAATTGACCCTGCCTGATGCCCAAAAGGATGTTGTTAAAATTGATTTTGGCCATGGCAGCATATTTAACTTAGAAGACTGCCTACGTTGCTAAGTGACTCAGTAACTATCCTTCAGTGGCATACATCTGCAAAAGTGTGTATGAATATAAAATACCTCTTCCCTCTACCCATCCACAGCCTGTGCATTCACATGAACTCCGAAAGAAAACACTGCCAACAGTTAACTTTAGACTATTAGATTATCTTTAGCAGTCCCAAATATGCAGCTACAGTCTACAAACATCTTTATGGAGCTAGTTGATACTGAAGAAGACCAAGTGAAGAGCTTCAGAAGGAAAAAAAAATTGCTGGCTATCCAAAACCTACTGTACCAGATCATTTTCTTAAACACAGAACATGAGAACTTTATTCGGTACAGTAGTCGTTCAGATACCCTTCTCCTCGCACAAACTGTGTTTTCCTACTTTCCCAATATTGCATCAGGCAGATGTGAGCAGGATTCCATTGAAATTACATGGGCAATATCCTTCCCTAAACAGAGCTTTTGCTGTGGCTCTAAAGACCACACGTCCTGGTGGCATGTTAAATTCTAATCTTGATCAAGTTGAGCACAAAGGCTGACAATACCATTAAGGGTTAACGAAAGCCACCTCAGCTGTGTTATTAACCATTTATGGTGTTACAACTAGTTTCAATTGTAGAACATCTTCAGATTGCAACCTAAAGATATTCTATAAACGAAACCAGTTGTAGCACAATAAATGTGTAGTAACATTGCTGAGGTGCTTTTCATGAATTATTAACATTAGAATTTAATGTTTTTTTCTTCCTTTCCTTAAGCCTTCAAAAACATTCTGTCTGAGTTTTTGTAAAATGTTGTAGGCAAATATCAGATTACAAATTGAATGTCAAATGCCAAAGTGCTAGACCCTATACTGAAAACAGACAAAAATGAATTTAGCAGAATATCAAATGGGAACTTAGTTCAAATTGAGTGATATTAAGGTGACCTAATACTGTTACAAAATTTCATATTGTTGGTTACTTACCAGTACGTATTTTAAAGTTTATGTAATTATGGTCATAACTCACTAGACATGGAACATGTCTACTGTCAAATATGATACACATTTCCTATGTGATCACCATTTATGCATGAGTTTTTATATTTTGATAACAGTGCAATGGTAACAAAGATACAGAGAAATGAAAGTAGTGAAGAATAGAAAGGAAAATGACTCTCATCATCAGAAGCAGGAAATGAAAATAGAAATGTTACAAATCTACAATGAAGGATGCAAGATTATATGAGATAGTCAAAACAGAAGCATTATGTGAAGATAGTGACCAATGATTGTTTTCACAGAAAACTGCTTGTGTCAAATACTGAACAGTACCGTGGACAAGATTTCTGAAATTGTACATATGGAATGCAGTACCATAAAGTAAAAACAAAAAAAAACAAAAAACATAAAAAAAACAAAAACAAAAAAAGTTATTAATTGAATCTAGGATGGGGTTATACGATATTTAAGGATCTTAAAATTATATTGGTAGATAAAAGATAAAACTGGGAATCCCTAGAAAGAACAGGTGAGATGGTCCATGGAGTGGGGGTCACCATAAAAAGGGACAGATTATTTTGGCAGCAGACAAGGTATCCAGAAACAGGTAGCTGGCAATAGAAGGAACCATTGACAGTTGAGTAGTCATTGGTGTAAATCTACAACATATGTAATAAGAATCAGGGCATGCCATAATAAAACACAGTTTTTGTTAAAATTGTTGTTGTGGATTCTTATGGATGTCTCTTCTGTATAACTCGTTAACTATTGGCTAGAAGAAATGAGTTCTGTTAAAAAAATATTGCAAGGTGGTGACAGGAAAACAGCTTCCCGATTAGCTAGATGCATGTAGAAACACTGGAAAAAAATTACACATGTTCCACTGTGTCTATTGTACCTTTGGTTATTAAATCAGTGCATGGATTCAGTGTGAGTCTGGCCCATCTCCCTGTATTAGAAATTAGAATGCTACTGTTAATTTATGTAGAATGAAATACCTTGTTGTTAAACAGTTGTGTTATGGTTTCGTAGTTTCAGCATAATGGTGTTTTTTGTTCTTGATAGACCTATTTCGCAATGAAGTATACAGTTCTGACAGATGCTGATTCCTTTGTTCTCCAGCTAAATGTTTTTTGCATAGATGTCTGGTTTACATTAAGAATAGTTTCTAGAACAGAAACTGATCCAATATTTAGTTAGAATTCTTGTGGGTATCTCAATGATTTAAATCAGCAAGGTTTTGTGTCCAACTTGAAGCAGTCTCATAAATAAGGTGTCAGCTGTTTTCCTGATTCAGTATTTGTCTGTATGTATAACTTGGATACTGACACAAAGTAAAAGCTAAGCACTGTAATACATCATTGCATGTTCCATTTGACTGAAGTAATAAATTTTCTTCCTCATGCTACAGAAGAGCTGGGCTAAAATATAACTTAATAGAAACATGGTAATAAAAATATATCTTAGAATAAAGCTCCCCAAATGAATTGCTTGCCTTAGCAATATAGGTTTGTGCTTCACTTGATAGAAGCAGCTAAAGTTCCAGTATTTGTTTCAAATCTGTTTTCTCAGTAATGTTGATATAATTTTAGTTTTAGGTTAGATTTTGGTCTTGCCAATTTTCTAGTTTAAATTCATTTAATTTTCAGCTAAAATTGGGCTCTTCTACTTCATATTCTACACGTGCCTTGCTGCCCTCTTTGCCATCTGTCTGTGGGTATTTTATCAGACATTGGATCCTAGAATACCGAGATGGACTCAATCAAGTTCTCTGATTGGAACATCACCAGGTAAACCTCAAAAGTACAGGTACTTCTGTATAAATTCTAACTTTAGCCATTTTTGTTTGTAGATATAAGAAAATAAGAGGTGTTAGTTTTATTAAAAATATGTGAATTATGTAACAAACTCATGAGCAGTTGAGTTGTACACACTTAACTAATAGCTTGTAGCTCTTCTGTCCTGCTGACAGCAGCAACCAATCATGACACGGACTTGAACAGCCAACAAATGATGGGGAAATCATTCTGATCCATGATCACACAACTTCTGCCCACAGTTCATGAAGGTTGATCAGAGTTAGGTCCAATGCATAAACATCTCAATCCACATGTGCTCTATGATGTCAGAAATGCTTATCTGCAGAAATTTATCCAAGTTGTGGCCAACAGTCTAAAGCTGCCATTTTTTTATATGCCATAACTGATTTGGTTAATTTAATGGTGATCCATGTGCCAAGAAGTAATTCAACAAGAAGTAAAGGAGTCACAGTTATTCACAGACTAAATTTTTTGAGAAACTGAATTACAATGACTGAAAGGTGACAAAATGAGCTAAAATGCCCCTAATTAATACTTTTCAGAATGTAGAAACAAGACATAAACTTCAAAAATTACTTGTACAACTTTGATGCTGTAAAAAAATGATGCCAAAGCTCATTTTTGGGTTGTTTGCATGAATTGTAACCTATAAAGAAGCAGCCACCCAAAGCCAATGTTAAAGTGGCCAATAGATCAGACTTAAGTCAAAGACTGAATGAAAAAGATTCTTGTCTCCCTGATTGGTCATATTACTGTGTAGCCATGCCAGATTGGTTGCAGTATTTATAACAGTATAACTGCATGTTTGATGTATTGGACTCGACAGAATTCAACAAAATGCCTATTCCTGGAGAGGACTTGTTTTTCAACCTTAAAATTTCATACTTTTGTCCCTTTTGTAGTAGAGAAAATGGCTCTCTCTCTTTCTGATCTCCACACATGAAGCACAGATGAGCACACCCACAGTACAAAATAAGGTTGTTCTTTGGGGTCTAAATAACTCACTTCATAACTGAATGTACCACTAAGCCAGGATAGGTATTGCTTGTGCACAGAGAGAGGTTAATTATTGTTC
Organism: Schistocerca serialis cubense; assembly: GCF_023864345.2. Classification (NCBI taxonomy): domain Eukaryota; kingdom Metazoa; phylum Arthropoda; class Insecta; order Orthoptera; family Acrididae; genus Schistocerca; species Schistocerca serialis. The sequence goes on from NC_064639.1 coordinate 465,345,387, forward strand.
TGATTAAGTTATGGAATGTACAGATGTGAGTGTCCTTGTGAAAACTAGGGACTGATATTTTTAGGATAGATAGATAGATAGATAGATAGATAGATAGATAGATTACAGTCTAGTTCATGTTGCACTGGTAATGGAGGATAGCATTGCCCTGAGAATTTGTGATCTCTGCACACCAGTATATTAGGTCTGTCCTTTCCAGCAACTTAATAGAGACTGTCCAAGGAAGTGACAAAAGAGCATGGTGGCTGTTTGTGTCCAATGATGTGAGAACTGTCACCACACCAAAAAATGACACAATTTCTCCTGTATAGTGCATGAAATACAAGCAGTCCTAAGTTATATAATTATTGCTAAATACACTGTACTTCCCATCACACACCATTATTTCTAGAAACATGTGAATTCAGTAATGCATTAAATGTCCAGGTACAGACTCCGGCAGGGACCAAGTGACCCCTCTTGCCTCACCGCTCCTCCCCCATGTGTGTACTCCCGCTCAAATAAGGATTATTCCAAAAGCTAACTTAACAGTTCTGCTTCTTGGTGTGTGGCTACATTTGCTCTGAAGTATGTCATAGTATAAGGTTAGTTAACCTCAAATACATTTACCTACACTTAATTACCTTTTGAAACTGCCAGAGTCTACAATGAATGTGTGAGTGGGAGTGGGAGAGGTGCACAGTTTTTGCTGTCCTGTTTGAGACACAAACAAAATATTACGCAAGTCAAAACTATGGAGTGATACAATTATATTTTGCAACATAACTTATTTTCTGCAAGTTGTCACTATTTTTAATTTCATAACAATCTTTTTTAATGTTGTTATAGGTCTTGGATTCCGCCCTATGCCACCAGAAGAAAATGTGGAGAGTACATTAATTTGGTACAAAGGTACTCAGAAAGTTAATTTCCAACACTGGACAGACAGCTTGGATAAATTTTTAGAAGGTATTGTGTGCTATTTTTTGAGAGGCTGTAACTTAATGAAATTTATATTAAACAGTGATTTTTCTTGTTCATTCATTCGTATATCATTTCGTAAAGCACACTGTGAAAGAGTATCTTCAAGGATGTGGAATGAGTCAAGTTATACATTAACAGGCAGAAGTTGCCAGTATAGATGACTACTGTTAAGTATGGAATCATCCAGTTATAAACTAGTGCTTATCTAGTAAAATTGATAATTATGTGACATACTTCCTTATGGGAATGCCATTTTTAAGACTTTTTCGTCTGTACCTAAATATCAATTGAAGGTCCATTCATGAAGATTAATTTAGATGTATCTCACAACTCTGCTTGTTACAAAAGCAAATATTTAATCACTTTTTGTGCTGATAACATGCTATTCAGATTAAATATATTTATCAATCTGATACCGGTACATTACTCGTGTTCTTAACTGGTGTCCACAAATTATGTGTCAGTGCAATTTCCTTTACTTCAGTTTATGTTAAGATCTTGCTATTACACAAAACCGTCACATCCAATCGCAGTTATTCATAGTTTTCATCTATTTTAGTGGTAATTGTATTAAAACATGAAATCTTTTCATAATGGACGTGAAATGTATTTCTGTGACTGACTTGTGGTAAATTTAACATACTTTTTGGACAGTTTTATTACTAATTTTTTTTTTGTCATTCCTTGCAATTGTAACAAATCATTCTAGGTTTCAGACATTTGCATTCAGCCCCTCTTTAGTAAAAGTTGGAGTTCTCACAGAATAATTATAATAACAACTTATTATTATTATACTATTCAGTGATCTGATAAGTGTAATTGTTATAGGGAGTCAACATGGATAAAATTATGTAACATAATAGCAAAATTATAGCTAAAAACCAGACACTCCCCCCACCCCACACCCCCACCTTTGTGGTGTACCCTTACATCCAAAACATGTACAGTCATCTGTCCTCAAACATTTTTTTTCACAGCCAAAAAATGAAAAGAAAAAAGAACAAAAAATTACTTTTATAACAATAATTTTCACAATGAAATGATTTCTTAAAAATCTCATTGGTCATTGAATTACCCAGAGTAAGATAATTGTGGTAAGTCTGTGGATGTCATCAATGCAACATATTCAATTTTAAGAGAGTTGTCAGGTATCACATCTTTCCATATTACTTTCAAGATACCTATGTAAGACATCTTGCACAGTCTAACTTGAATACAAATTATCTTGATTTACCAAACAGTTTTCCAAAATACTCTTTCATATAGCAGTTTCTGTTAAAGTTCCTGAAACCTGGTAGTCAAGGAAAGGCAGGAATCAGTTAAGATTGTGGATGGGGCCGTGATCAGTTACTATTGATTGCCTTTCACATTTGCACACAATTTATTTTAAACCAGTAATTCCAGACTCAACAATAAATAAAATACCACTCATTGTCAATAAAGGAATAAACAACTGTGTACATAATAGTGTTTTCAGTGCGTTACAATTTAGCAAATCACCATTAAATACAGATACAGAAGATAAGGTTTTAAAAACGAGCCACTGTGATCTGAAGGCCTTACATGCCAGGAATGGCAATAATATAAAAATTTAGAAACCTGCTGTAAAACAGCAAGTACAATAGCAAAGATAATTAAAAAATTAGCGACTGATCACCAAATGGGTGAAATAAGATAATGGTAATCTTTGTAACACAACCCTTAACACCCACTAAACACTCCACTGCTAGATTTATTCCAGAAGGTGACCAGAACCATTAACTAGACATATATAACATTTAATGTAGGCATTACGAGGTTTTATAATAAATAATGCAATAATAAAACACAAGGGCAAGTACATAAGGTGCTTAAAGGGTACTGAGGCAGATTATACCTGCAGAAGGGCTGAAGGAGCATTACACTGAACTACTGGCCATTAGACCTCATTTTAGAACACACACGTCTTACAAGAACCAAGGGGCCACAGACAGTGCTCCAGGAATTGACCTCTGAGAAGGTCTGCCAACAAACACTTTCGCGAGCGATGAGATAGGCAGCCAAGAGTTGCATTCACTTCACAAGATCGTAACTCAGACTAGTGGCAGTCTAACGAATGACTAATGATGATCTTGCTGAAGCTACCTGACGTCCAATAAACCAAATTCAACAATGGAACAATATGCCAGGGCCAGAACCAGTGGTCTGCACTACTTCCCAGAACACTGTGTTCAGAGTGCCCAGAACAAGAAAGGAATCACTACCACAAGAGTAGAAGAATCACGAACTGGCCCTGGCCTACAACCCAGAAAGTTGTCAAAACTACATGCCTTAGTGGACAGCAGTGGCAAGATGAGGAAACATACACTGCCGTTACATACACTAACCCTAGGGCAGGTAACTGAGGTGTTAGTGGCCACCAGGCAAGAAAAATTACTGTTGGTTGAACTTGACAAATTGTAACAAGTTGAATGCAGTAAACAGTAATAAGAAGTCAAGGAAAGCTAATAAGATCTGCCTTCCCCAAGCACTTTGCTTGCTGCTCTTCACCTCAGCAACACTACAAGCAGCAACACGAACCAAAGTCACTGGAGAATTGCGAGATATCACAATGGTGGAGGTTTCTCTACTTGGATTGAAATGCTTTCCTCTTAAAGCTTGCTACATCTGGTTTACGATGAGGTCATACACCCTCATGACCACATTCTTACTGTCTGGCAGTCCATGCGTGCTGCCAGCGGTCCCGGCGTGTTCTGGCACTGCACGGACCTGCCTCCTCCTGAGTCCCCAACTGAACCAGCCCACTCACACGACCTGGAAAAATGACAATGTTGCCCCAAAGATAGGGCAACAGTTACTACACATAGATAACCACCACTGCTGCCACTAGCAGACAGGCAATGCTTGCGAAACTGAGTGGTGCTAGTCAACATGAGAAGAAGACAAACAGCAACCATGCCAACTAAACAATGCCGTCTAGCATCCAACAGAGTGTGGAAATCTACAAACAGCACCAACGTGAACCGCAGCATGGCTCAGTTCCCTGTTCATCTGTGTTGAAATTCTGATTGGACTAAAACAACAATTTCTATACTAGAAACATGTCTATGAATTCCTATGTAATCTTCAGCAAGTACTCTTAAGATTTAAAATACTGCAGCAATAATCTATAACTGCATAATGAGGTATTCCAAACAGATGGACAACACCCCCCCCCTCTCCCCCTGATCCATACCAACCAATATGGATTCTCGAAACAATGGCAATATGAAACACTACTCAGTGCTATTTCATGTGATGTACTGAAATCCATAAGGAGAAGTACAATCGTGGGTTACTGAACATAATTTGCAGCTAGATTGGGGACTTTGTATGGAGGATGCAATGTCTTATCTGGAATGGAGAGTCGCCAACAAATGTAGAAGTAGCTTCATGCATTCCACAGAAAAGTATATTGGCACCCTTGCTTGTGTTGAAATGACCTGGTAGACAATACTATAATTGTTGGTATGTGGTTTGACAGTCCAGGCACAACATGTAATTAGCAAACAACTTTATTCAGACTCACTGCATGGAGAATAACACACATCTATGAACAATTGACTTGACAATTTTCATGTAGCAACATGTATAGACACAAAAAATACTGTGAATTTTAAAATTTTACCGGCAAATTGACTGTAATTACTCGGTGGTAAAATTTGGATTGCACCATGCCCCCACAATTTTTGCAGGCAGTTATAAATTAAGAATAAAGTCTTCCATTTGTAGCTCTAAGATTTAAGTTCAAGTCCTTAAACACATTTCTCCTGCTTCGGTGCAGGAAAAGCCACCCTCAGCATATCACCATAGGATCTTCTGTTGGCTGATATTCCAGTTTCAGCAGATACTCTTGTAGAGTCATATTTTCTATTAATGTGCTTCACCTTTGAGTGGAAAACTGGGCTATGTCCTAATGTATCAGCTGACTGATTGTTATTGAATGACAGTTTCCTAAATGCAGCTCCTTCATGAATGTTGACAGATGAATCACTTCCTTTGCTGCTTCAGTGAGGCTTGTGTACTCCTCTTCAGTTGATGGAAGAGCAACATCACTCTGCTTGCATGAACATCATGAGATTGCTGATCTGGATGAAGTGAAACTGTAGCCTGTATGATTTCCTAGCAACATCAGAACTTCCCCAGTCAGCATTTGTGAAACTGAATATTCCTCTTAAGATTATTGATGAAATGTCGCAAATAGTCAGGATAATGGGTAGAGGCACTCCATAAGTAGTGTGTGGACAAGCTGTGAATTTTAGTCTGATGGGAGGCATGATAAGGTAGTTCACGCAGTTGCAATGAAAACTGTCCAGATGGCTAGTTAGTCAGAGCATCTGCCTATTAAGCATGAGATGTGGGTTCAAATCCTGTTTGAGCACAAATTTTCAACTCACTGAGGTACATAAATGCCCTGTAGCTGTTAAATGTCATTAATTCCTTTTAGTCTTGATTCATAATGGCAGCAGGATCAAAATTGCATCTGTTCTTTTGGACATGTCCTTTAGGATTGAAGATTCTTTTGTTTGGCAATTTATTCAGGATGACATCTTTTGACAAAACACATAAAGACATGTAGGTCAGGCTTTTTCTCCAGTCACTTCTCATGTGGAGTTCCATAACAAAGTCCTTCAGTTAAGCAGCAATTTCAGATGAAGCTAACTGTGTTGATGGCTCTGGTCCAAAAGGATAGCAGTAGTCCAGCCTCAATCAGCATGCAACAAGTCACTTCGCCCAACTAAAGGTGCTTTCATTCAGCAACAACATTCTGCTGTGGTCTGTATGGAACTGAGAGATATTGGTGTATGCCTGCCATTCTGAGGATGGAGTTCATTATTTCATTGCAGTACTTCTTACCATTGTCAGATCACTATCCAAAATGATTTAATTTTATTACCAGTCAGATTTTAAACTAGGTTTTTGAATACAACAAACTCATTGACAACTTCTCCTTTACGTCAAAGAGAATGGCCTTGACGCAATCTGTTATGGGTCGTATACAAAGCCCACAAAAAATCTCAAAAGTACCTCAAGATGCTTCTCTCATCAGTCTGCAGATGTCAGAGTGGATTAACTCCAGAAGTTCAACTGAGTTCCCTTCTCATTTAATGAAGGGAGTTGATATAGTTTTTCCTTCAAGACACAAAGTGCATTGAGCAAAATCAGCAGGTTTCAAACCTGTCACATACTTATTTTTGAGTATTCTGATCATATCTCACAAGTTCAAGTGGTCTAACTGAGCATGACAGATCTGCATATCACGTTTCGTAACTTTTAGCTCAGCAGTGACAAATGCCTTTGAACCTTTTTCTTGTAAATAAAATAAATTTTTGCTTTACCATTAGTATCTCATATAACTGCACACGTTTTCTCAAATGTCACTGTGTGCTTATTGACTACACTTGCTGCCAAAATGAGATTTGTTCAGAGTTTTGGCAAGTACATAATGTTTCCTGGTGTTACGGTGTTGATGCCATTGGCTGCAGTTGTGATGCATATGTCATTGTTATCTGTTAGTTGTGTAATGCTTTTGTCTTCTGTATTTCTGTCACATGTGTGAACTCTTTAGGATCATTACACATGTGTGATGTGTAACTACTGTCTATGCACTACAAAATCTTGTAGTCACAAAGCTTCAGGGCAGGCTCACTCAGAGAGAAACTACAATGAGCTTTGTCCGCAGCTCGTGGTCGTGCAGTAGCGTTCTCGCTTCCCGCGCCCGGGTTCGATTCCCGGCAGTGTCAGGGATTTTCTCTGCCTCGTGATGACTGGGTGTTGTGTGATGTCCTTAGTTTAGTTAGGGTTAAGTAGTTCTAAGTTCTAGGGGACTGATGACCATCGAAGTTAAGTCCCATAATGCTCAGAGCCCCAACAATGAGCTTTGTTGACATTGTTTACATCTTGCCCCTTAGTTTCTTCTCAAAAAAGCACTCATATTTCATGTATCTTTTCTTATTGTGAAAGCCACATTTCTACACTGTTCTTTTCTTTTTTTTTTTTTTTTTCCTTTTTTTTTTTTTTTTTGGTTTATTTATTTTTGTACTGATTTTCCACTGTAATTCACAGTATTTTTTGGCTTGTTCATGAAACATATACCCAGTTTAACAAACACCTTGGTATTTGTGCTTCTACTGTCTTTCTCAATCTTTGCATTGTGTTCTTCCAAGGCTTTTATATTTAGTATCTCGACATCCTATATTTGTCACAGGGCTGAATAGCAGCACTAAAATTGTTGTGGCTATCTGCAAGACTGCAGAGCAGCACGACTGACAACAGGTCAGCATTTATGTTGACATCTATTGCTTGTAACTTGTCCACAGCATTGAAGAATTCAGTAAGATATTATGTCACATCATTACTGGGTTCCATTTTGTGAAGTGGGAGGAGTTTGAAAATTGTTGTTTCATGAGCAAATCCTTTGGAGGAATAGATGATTCAAATTTAAGATGTACCTGAAGCGATTTAGTGCATTTCTTTACTTATTCCAGCTCAGTGTGATTGATAGGTAAAATAAAGTCTGCTCTTTGCTTTTACATTTGCCACTGCCCATGCTTCATAAGCAGTTTCAGCAGCTGAGAGACCCTTCACCAGCCAAAGCAGGTTGCAGCATGCCTCCACATACGATCCCCAAATCTTGTTTCTGATGAGTAGTGCTTTGACTTGTGTTCTCTTTATCACATGACAGAATTTGTAGTTGAAATCTGTGTGCAGCAGGCATATGCAACATATTTGTCATATTAACAAATCCATCACTGCACTTTCCAGCTTATGAATTTAAGTTTCCACATAGTCAAAAAGTGTCATTTTTACGATTTGTATAACTTGGGCCCAAAATTTGTTGGGATGTGGTTTAACAATACAGATATGCTACACAGTTATAGAAAAACTTTATTTGTAACTCGCTGCATAGAGAATAACACAGAACTACTAACAGTTGAAAGACTGCTATAGTATCAAAGCATTCAGGCAAAGTCCTCCTACACACACACACACACACACACACACACCTCTTTTGGTTTACCGTTATTAATTAAGGAACTTCTTTCTGTTACAGTATACAAAACCCCAGGTCTCACACCAGGACGTGGACAGAACATATATAACTGTGATTATGACAAGCCACCTGGTCCTGGTCAGGTTTGTGATGTTGACATAAAAACCTGGGACCCATGCACTCACGAGAACATGTACAACTATCATAAAGCAGCTCCATGCATATTTGTAAAATTGAACAAGGTAAAACTGGATCTGTACTTGCATTATAGTGTGTAATATTGCTGTAAACATAAAGAATAGGTAACAAAATAGTACTAGTAAAATAGTGTTCATTCACTCTCACAGCCACACCATCAGTCACCCACTATTGTGTTAAGTAGAGTGTGTCATGTCCAGGTATAGATAAATTGGATAAACTGTTTCTTATAAACAAACAGGATCCTTCACAAAGTACATCAGGTTCTTGAGTTTTTTGAGTAAAATGAATGTGATTTTAATATTATTTCATTTGCTGAGGACAGTCCAAACAGCAACTGTTACATTAAGGAAGGTATAGTGCTCAACAAAGGGTGGACAAAGCTGGAGCGAATGTGGTGTGTGGAATGTGTAACACTTATTCTACATGGGATCCTGCTCTTGCAATACTCTTTCCTTTTATATGCTGCATATCTTACCCTCCTACTATTTTCTCCTCTCCCTTGGGGATCGTGTCCTCTGCACAATCAGTAAACTGCAACTTGTAAAAGTATTGGAAGATCTAGGTGGATTTCATTTTTGTCTTTCTTTCCTTTCTTGTTCTGATTTCTCCCCCCCTCCTCCTCCTCCTCCTCCTCCTCCTCCTCCTCCTCCTCCTCCTCCTCCGCCTCCTCCAACACTTGAGGTCTCCCTTTTTGTTTGCTTCCTTCCTGTGCATGCTTGAAGGCCAGCCCATGCATTTGATATGTAAAGGGTGACTGAGTAATGTGTAACTTCCAGCATCTAGATCATCGTGTAAGGATCACAACCCATGAAAGATATGGCCACACAGAACTGCAACCTCTAATTCAGTGCTATGGTTGTGAAATCACCTAGTGCTAAAGTGGTATCATCACCTCCCTCCTACAAATCCTCAACACACCAAGAAACCTTCATCCACACCAGTAAAGTCACTTGTGCTGCAACCAACAGAAAGGAAATTGAAACAGTAATACACCCGCAATGACTTCTTGTTTGCCTCAGGTCAGCTAACACCTGGGTCCACGTCGGTCAAATGCAAAGATATTAAGAATTCGAACAAAGATGAATGTAGTTCCCCTTCACCAACTTGGACATCCTCAACAACAGTAATACTGCATGACACCTTTGTCCCATGAACCTCCATTTGACAAGTGCGAATCACCAACTGATTCTTCTGAAGTCATCTGACTGACCCAGGGAGGTTACAGGTACCTCTGAAGAAAGAGGATTGTGATCCCCAAGCCTCAGAACCCTGTAAGAGTGCACAATTTAAATCTGCCACTCAGAAGCCACCAAAGTAATTACCCATTATAAGAGAAATATCTCCTATCATCTAATATGGCTGTTCTCCAATGGAACATTTATGGCATCAGATCACACAGGGCAGACCTACAGCTGATATTGCAATCACAACTCCCAGTTGTTTTATGCCTCCAAGAAACAAAATTATGCCCCCAAGACTGCTTTGATCTCTTACACTTCACTCTAGTATGTTTCAACTTTCCTTCTGAAGAACTAACTCCAGCTCACTGGGGTGTCCTGACACCCATTTGGGACAACAACCATAGTCAGACCATTTCATTGAACAGCCAGCTACAAGCTGTTGCTATTCATCTTTCTCTCTCCAGTTATACCTTTCCTCCATGTAATATCTACACACAACCGTCATCTGATCTCACCGTGGCACACACATTGGAGCTTACTGCTCAGCACCCTCAACCCATTTTGCTACTCGGTGACTTCAGTACCCACCATTCCATTTGGGGCTCTCTGAGAACCTGCCCAAGAGGCTCTTTCCTGGCAAATATCCTCAACCATCTTACTGTTGTTTCTCTAAATACTGGTAAACCCACATTTATTTCAGAATCTGCACATACACACACAGTATCTAACACCTGGATCTCGCATTCTTTAGTGCACAGCTTTCCCACTTTCTAGAGTCATCCACCCTCTTCGATACATACTCTAGTGATAATTTCCTGTGTGTAATTCATCTGCTAACTCATGTACCATCTGTGTGCAAGACCAGTTGTCAGCTTTCTAAAGCTGATTGGAGGCCCTTCTCTTCATTGGCAACATTAAATTACAACCTTTCTACAGCAGTGTTGAGCAGGTAGAGTACTTTACAAATATTGTTCTAACTGCCATAGAATGTTCAATCTCTAGAACCTTTTCCTTACCATGATGTGTACCAGGCCCCTGATGGAATGAGGAATGCTGCGATGTGATTTGCTTGTGGAGATGTGCTCTGTGTGTCTCCGAACACCATCCCGCAAAGGAGAACTGTATTCATTACAAATAGTTTCATGCAAAGTGTTGTCACATTATCAGAGATACCAGGAAACTACTTTGATCTCTTTTCCTAATTCTTTTAACCATTTTATTACCTCTTCTGTAGTTTGGGGTAACCTACATTTGATTTCTGGAATTGAAGTACATCTCCCAGTTCCTGGCCTGATGGTAATGAGTAATGCCATTGTGGACCCTATTGATATTTCCAACATGTTGGTTAGATACTTTGCAGAGATCTCAAGCTCCACCCATTACCATCCTGCCTTCCTTCTTTGGAAATGAGAATAGGCAACTTGAGAGATATACTTTCCCTCAGAATCATGAATGCTACAATACCATTTTTACTATGAAGAAGCTGAAACATGCTCTCACTTCATCACGATCCTCTGCTCCGGAGCCAGGTGATGTTCACATTCTGATGGCGCAGCACCTCTCTCTTGGTGGCAAGCACTTTCTCCTTCATACATATAATTGCACCTGGACAGATGGCATGTTTACCAGATGCTGGCTTGAAGCCACTCTAATGACCATACCCAAGCCTGATAAGGACAAACATCTTCCATTCAGCTACCACTCAGTTTCCTTAACCAGCAGTGTCTGCAAGATGGTGGTATACATGATCACTGGTTGGCTGATATGGTGGCTTAAGTCTGTGAATTTGCTAACAAATGCACAATGTGGATTTCATAAACACTGCTCTGGAGTTGATCATCTCATCACCCTGTCACCTCCTGTTATGAACAATTTTCTGCAGAAATTCCAGGCTGTAGCTGTGTTTTTTGATTTGGAGAAAGCTTATGATACCTGCTGGACAAGGGGCATCCTCTGTACAATTCACTCATGGGGCTTGCAGGGCTGCCTGATCCATTTTATTCCCGAGTTTTTAAAACACTGGGTTTTCAGGGTTTGTGTGGGTTTGACTCAGCCTCAGCCCTCTATCCTGAGCGTAATGCTATTTGCCATAGCATTTAACTGTATTGTGGACTGTCACCAGCCAGCCATCTCAGGCTCTCTTTTTGTCGAAGATTTTCGGATCTACTGCAGCTGTCAATGGACATGTTTACTTGAGTGATGACGTCAGTGATGTCTTAAACACCTTTACTCACGAAGTATTGACAATGACTTCCAATTTTCCATGAAAAAAACTGTCTGCCTTAACTTCTGGCAATGTACAGAGTTTCTTCTACCATCCTTATATCTGTGTCCTGTTGCACTTCTGTTTGTTGAAACCACAAATTCATGGTGCTCCTGCTTGATAGGAAACTCTGCTGGTCCTCCCACATATCTTACATGGCAGAATGCTGTACCTGACCTCTAAATATCCTGTGTGTTTTAAATGGTCCTTCAAGGAGAGCAGATCAGAAAATCCTCCATTTATACCAATCCCCTGTCCAATCAAAAATGGACTGTCTCATTTATTCATCTGCACTATTGTCTATTTTATGCAGTTTCAACACAATACACTATAAAGGCATATGTTTGGTCATTGGGGGCTTCCTACACTAGCCTGGTTATGAGTCTCTATGCGGACACTGCTGAACTACTGCTGTCATACTAGTATGATGCTCTCCCCAGCAGATACTCATGCTGTCTGTTCTCTATGCTCAACCACTATCCTATGCATCCTTTTTTTTTTACGACTCCCTTGACCACCTATACAGGGTCAGTGCAACCTCCCAGAGTTCCCTTTCGTATACTGCTTTGGAAGCTTGGCCCTATGTTACCTGCCACATTCCCGAAGGGTGAGTGCCCTTTACCACTTTGGCTTTGTGCTGAGGTCTATGTTCATCTAGAAGTTAGTTCACTTCTCAAGGATACTATTCTAGATTCAACCTACCACTACTGTAAGGTTCTCAAACTTTGCACCATCATCTACACTGATGGCTCTAAGACTGACCTTGATGTTGGATGTTTCTTTTCCATTTGCAATAAACATTTTAGATACCAGCTTCTAGAACAATGCTTGTTTTTACTGCAGAGCTTTCTGAACTCTATCAAGCCACCTAGTACATCCAACGGCACAGGTTTCTCAATCCTGTATTATGTTCAGATTCATTCACTCCAAAGCCTCAGTCTGCTATACACTTACCACCCTATAGTGCAATGAATCCAATAATGCCTCCATTCACTCACTGATGATGGAGCCACCATGTTGTTGATGTGGATTGCTGATCATGTTGGAGTGTTGGAGAGTGAAGCTGCTGATGTTGCTGCTCAAGCTGCAGTCCAACTACCTACCCCTTTCATCTGTTCTGTCCCTATAGATGATATTTGTGTTGCTGCACTCGGGAACATTGCATCTCTCTGGCATGAACACTGTTCTTCTCCAAACTTCAGGAAATTAAACACCTTCCCATGGCTTGGGTGATTTTCTCTTGTCCCTCCTATCGTGAGGAAATACTTTTAGCTATGCTGCATATTTAATACTGTCATTTTAATCGCTGTCATTTGTGAACTGGAGACGCCACACCCCTCTGACCTTACTGCAACCCACCATTGACAGTATGCCATTTTCTGACCCAATGCTGATTTTATAACTGTTTATGTTTTCATGTATGTTTGCCATCTGAATTAGCAGGTATTTTAGCAGATACAGCATGAGCTGTAGACGGTGTTTCACTTTTTATTCATTGTAATAATATGGAGAAGGAACTTCAATTTTCAACCATTTGAGCAACCTCCTGTCAATTTTAGTCAGTTAATTGGGCTGTGAGTGTTATTGACTGCAAATTCATGCAGTAATTGATCATTTCAAGTTATGACATGAGCACTTATGACCTCAATTGTTTTTGCCCAAAATCTTAATATCCCTCTCTCCCTCCCTCCCTCCCTCCCTCCCTCCCTCCCTCCCTCCCTCCCTCCCTCCCTCGTGTGTGTGTGTGTGTGTGTGTGTGTGTGTGTGTGTGTGTGTGTGTGTGTGTGTGTGTGTGTGTGTGTGTGTTTTCTACTTCAGTGCATAACCAGTTATGAATGAACTACCATGTCCATCTTCACAAGGCAAACATTTCCAGTAACATTGACATTTTGGTCACGAGCATATCACCACAATTGGAAATGTTAGCAACCTTAAAATGTTTTGATGGTTCTTGGAACAGCCTTGAATACTTAACTTTCAGATTTGCACTTCACTGAAGGGATGGTGTAGCTCTTCAAAAGTAAATTTCTTCCCCTTTTTGAAGCATGCCTGGTGTCCACATCTAGCAATATTAAGATAGTTTTTGTGGTACATGAACTATTAACCCTCAAGGGGCATGCCTGTGTGTAAAGTGTACTAGTCACAAAAAACATTATTTTGTACCATTTCATTTTTTTAAAAATTGGGAGCCCATACCTATTATTTCATTATTGCTTCAGCTAGCACAGAATACATTCAAGTGAGTAGCTAAACATAAAATAAACAATAAGATAGGTGAGAAGAAATTTACGAACTGTGCAAGAAAATGACCTAGGTTCTGAGCTAGTAGCACAATCCCATAATGAGGCAGTTATGTCATAAATCTGTTGCAGCTGTGCTATTGAATGCTTACTGGGGTACCATTTGTGTGCAACACTGTAGTAGTACAATGGCAGGTTTATTTTATTATTATTTAATTAAACAGTGATTTAGCTCATATTATGGTAGTTTAATAAAACAGCAATAAAATAAACTAACATAAACTGTAATACAGATTTCCCCTAGTAACCTAAATACAGTTATTTTTTACATGTGTACAAATTGAATTGCATGCTTGTTCATGTTATGAAAGGTGGTATGCCTGGTCGAGGGTTAAATGACATAGACGGCACACTGGATTTTAACTTTCACCTTTTTATTTCTAAAAAGGCATACACAGATTTATCATCCTAGTCTTATCTAGGGTTGATGTAAGACTTACCTAATGGTGACGTAAGACCCACTGGTTCTCACATAATGTGCAACAATTACAGAAGATTTCTATGTATTGTTTGAACTGAACATAACTAAACATACAATTGAAATGTATTAACATTCATGAGTTTGAGTATAAATTTAGTTAAACAGATAGTGGCAACAAGTTTGATATAATAATTGTGTTGAAATAAATAAGTTTTCACATCGAAATCGCATGAAATATTCTGTGTTAACAATTTATTGATGAATGTAGTCAGTTACTTTGTAATTACACCATGACTTTTGTTGCTAAAATGACTTTGGTGTCTTTACATAGTGTTCTCTCATCATTACTAATGCATTTTCATGTCCTGATCTTACAAATAATATTTTTAGTGTGTATTTATGTTTGGTCTAATGTAATTTGAGCTTAAAGTATAGTATCTCCATACGTCAATCAGATTTAAATATTAGGCATCGAATTTTGTTATATCAGTAAAGTAAGTAATTTTCGTATGTATGGTAATTGTAAGACAATATAACTGAAATTTGTGCATGTACATAACATGGTGTAAAAATTGCATAATACTATTACAAACCCTGAAATCCTTGGTATCAATCTGTTTGTGCTGTCCCACTTTGCTACATTACAATTGGCTGTGGTAGCCTGAAACCAATTATGTCATCAAAATAAAGCATTTTAAGAGTTCATGGCTGGTTGCATATTCACCAACATCATTAATGGCTTCAGATTTCATAAGATCAAACATGGATAAAATAACATTAAAATTCACTACATTACTGTGCATATTTTTCATGTGAACTGTCTTTCATTGTGACACCAGGTTTCTGCTTTTGTCTGTAGCTACATGCAGCAGATATGTCTACACTATTAATGGACATTGGCAGGTGACAGTTAATAATAGATGAAGCTGTTCAACAGACAGAATTCATTTAAAATCTTTCAGTTTACAATACAGTCAAATAAGTTACAATACTCAATAATGTTATTGCTTACAAAACTTCTATAGCACAATCCCATTAAATTGCTAAGATATTTTGTGTATAAGCATGCTTTCAATGTAAAATTTCTTCATTACAGATATATGGTTGGGTACCAGAGTATTACAATGACACGAACAATCTCCCTGAAGATATGCCTGAAGATCTGAAAGATCATATTCGTTCAATCACGGTTCCTGAAAAGGTACAGCATATGTATATGTTACAATACACTCTATTAGGAATGGATGAATGTCAGTAAAGAAATAGGTAGTTAGACATCTGAGCAGAGTTAAAGAACAAGACTGAATCTTTCACTCTGTTATTGAGACAACTATGTATAGAAGTTCCTTAAATCTGGAAAATGTAAAACAATTTTTTTCCTAACTTCTTGGCTTTAGTATTTCTGTAACTACATTCAATTCATGTTGGCACATTTTGAGATTGAAAGGGGGGTGGGGGTGGGGGTGGAGGGAGGCAAGAGAACAATCAACTATTATTATCTAGGAAGATATGAACTAGCTCTAAAACTTCCTTGTTAAGGTCATACTGATATTAACGTGTGTGGTTCCCAAGTAGATCTGTTACCTTCTCAACTGCCTACTTGCCCCTCTGTCAGGAGCTTAGGAGGTTTGAGCATGGTGTAAACGATCACCTAAGGCAGATGAGCACCCTCTGAGAGGTTCCCCAGTTGGAAGGAGCCCACCACCAGAGTTGCTGGCAATAATGGGGGATTTTTTCACAATGAGCCAATCACCATCTTAGTCTACATCTACATATACTAAATGTAAACAAAATGAGGCTAAAGATACAAAGATTCTGCTAGATGCACCCAGGTTCCTTGTGGTACCACATACCAAAGGAGGTCAGTCCTTCGCTATTTAGAAAGTTGTTGATGCAGTTCTAAGCCCTGTGAAATCCTGCTCATGCTTATGTAATGGCACTTCGCGTCTGAAGGCCAATTGTGATTTTCAAACCCAACAACATTCTGTTCATGTCAATGCCCAGCATACTCTGAATTCTTCACATGATATTTACACTAGGCTGCCTGATGGTCTGACTAAGGAAGATATCCAAAATTACCTCTTTGATCAGGGAGTCACTGTGGCCCATTGGGTAATGATAAAAGTTGATGGAGACTTAGTGCCTACATGCACTGCTTTTCTCACATTTGATCAAGGATTAAGGCAGGTTGAGAGGTCATCACAGTCTGACTGTACATTCCAACCCAATGTGCTGCTACAATTGTCACCGTTATAACGACACTCATGTGTTCTATCAAAATGTGGTGAAATGTGTTACTTGTGGTAGAGAAGCTCATGAGGGTGATTGCCGCCTCCTGCCCACTGCATCAGTTGTAATGGTGACCATGCCTCGTCCCCCCAGGGGGTCCACAACTCTTTTGTGGATACGTGCGTGGCGAGCACGGGGCCCCGAGCCATTGCAGCCTTCTTTCTCTCCCGGGCTGCATTTCCTTTCCCTTCCCCTCCTTTCCCCTCCATACCCCTTTCCCCTCGCCCTCTCCTCTCCCTCTATTGGTGTCCTTGCTTATGTTGGCCCCCGCTATCCTCCTGGTTCTGTTGGTTTTACACTCTGGCTTTGTTGCGTAATCATCTCCTCCTTTTGGCATTCCTTGGTCCCCCTCTGGGGTTTGACCTCCATTCCAAAATTTCTCTTCCGTAGTGTGAGCCATTTGGGGAAGAGCACCTTACCTAGTGTCTCCGACGTGTGCCCTCCTAGTATATTCCACCTTTTCTTCTACGTCGTTGTCTGATGCTAGGGTGCATAGCCAGCACGGTAGCCAGCCCGTGTGGTGGGGTCGCTATGTACCCTTTTGGTTGAGCCCCCTGAACACACAGGGATCACACTTCTGATACCTGAGCTGTGACCTCCTCATGCATGCCTTGGAGTGGTTGCTCGTCATCCTGGAGCATCGGAACTCCCGGCAATGGCCGCCGTGCCAGACGGCCCTTGCTGTGGCTGGGTGGCGCCCGTGAGGAGAGCCCCTGATCGGAGTGGGTGGTATCAGGGCGGACGCTATGCAGATGAAACGCATAAGGGTCCAAACCTCTGGCCGCTCTTCTGCGGCCGTCTCTCTGCGTGGTACTGATTCCTCAAGTGCTGCTTCTCTTGCCCCTTCGGCCTTCCCTTCCGTGGCTACCCCCTGGGAGGAGGGTCAGGCCGGTCGTCTAGGGGCAAAACCTTTCCCCCGTTATCTAGTTTGCACCAGGACTGATGGAGATACATTCACCAGTGTCAAACCTTTATTCTTTGTGGAACACATTGAAGACAAGTTCGGCGAAGTGGACTCCCTGAGCAAGATGCGGTCGGGTTCATTACTGATAAAAACTGCTTCGGCTGCCCAATCTGCGGCCCTTCGTGCCTGTACCCATCTTGGCACAATTCCCGTGTCCATTACCCCTCACCAGTCTCTAAATATGGTACAAGGTGTGATTTTTCACAGAGACCTCATCCTTCAAACTGATGAGGAACTTCGGGACAATCTCGGACGGCGGGGTGTTCACTTTGTTCGGCGTGTTCAGAAGGGTCCTAAAGATAATCGTATTGATACTGGTGCCTTTATCCTGGCCTTTGAAGGGGATACCCTTCCTGAGAAAGTTAAGATTATGGTCTATCGCTGTGATGTGAAGCCGTACATCCCACCTCCTATGCGGTGTTTTAAGTGCTTGCGTTTTGGCCACATGTCTTCTCGCTGTACCCAGGACCCTCTCTGTGGTGACTGTGGACGTCCACTCCATGAGGGGAGTCCCTGTGTTCCCCCTCCTGTATGTGTAAATTGTCATGGTAGTCATTCTCCACGTTCAGCAGATTGCCCAGTCTATAAGAAAGAAAAAAAGATACAGGAGTATAAGTCTCTTGATCGTTTAAGCTACACAGAGGCCCGTAAGAAATATGCACGATTGCACCCTGTGTCCATGACATCTAGTTACGCCTTGGTTACATCTTCATCCCTTCCTCCCCCTTCCTTACCCCCGTCCCGGACCCCTTTCCTTCCCCCCTCCCCTGCGGCTCCCACACCTTCTCCTCTGGGCGCCGCTCCCCCTCCCCAGCCGGAGAAGTGTCCCACTCCTTCGGCGTCTGCCGGTCAAGGGCGCCTCTCCCGGGATGCCCCTTCCCGGCACCTTCCAGGTCAAAGGTCTGCTGCAGCGCGGCGACCGCGAGAGCCGCGGTCTATCGGCCCCCAGGTCGCCCGGTCTCTTTCTGTTCCTGATCTTGCTGCAGCTGGCTCCATTATGCCACACAGCCCTCCTCGATCTCAGCCTGAAAAGAAGAAGAAACATAAGTCCCGGGACAAAGAGCCTCTGGTGTCACCGGAGGTCCCTTCTCCGGCTTCACAACCGGATTCTGACCTGTCGTTTATGGATGTCGCCCCCTCCTTGTCGGTGACGGGTGGGGACCCGGCGGTATGACTGGATTTAGCGTGTTCAGCCCTCATTTAAACCATCGTTCTGTGGTTCTCCAATGGAATTGTAATGGCTACTATCGTCACCTTCCGGAATTGAAATCCCTTCTTTCGTCCTACTCTGCAGCTTGTGTGGTTCTCCAGGAATCTCATTTTACTGATGCTCACTCACCGACCCTCCGTGGGTTCCGTGTTTTCTGTCGAAATCGGGTCGGACCCTTGCGGGCTTCTGGTGGCGTTTGTACGTTGGTCCGTACAGACATTGCTAGCACGTGGATTCCTCTCCAAACTACATTGGAAGCAGTTGCTGTTAGGGTCCACTTAGACTCTGCAGTCACAGTATGCAATCTTTATCTCCCTCCTGACAGGACTCTTACACCTGCTGCCTTAACCACCCTTCTTCAGCAACTTCCTCCTCCCTTCCTCCTCCTTGGGGATTTTAATGCTCATCATCCTTTGTGGGGCAGTGCCTTTCCATCTAGACGAGGTCTTCTTATCGACCAATTTATTGCAGACCACGACCTGTGCCTTCTTAATGATGGCTCCCCTACTCATTTCAGTGCTGGTCATGGTACTTTTTCTGCCATTGATCTTTCTCTTTCTTCTCCCTCTCTCCTCCCTTCATTACACTGGTCGCCACACGACGACCTTTGTGATAGTGACCATTTCCCGTTGATTACCACGCTCCCTTCCCGCTCCCCGATGGAGAGGTTACCTCGTTGGTCTTTCCACCGCGCCGATTGGCCTCTATATACTGCACAGGTCGAGTTTTCTCCCTCTTTGTCGGGTTGTATTGATGACGTCCTACGTGACGTGTCTGACGCGATTGTTCGCGCTGCTAACCTTGCTGTCCCGCGCTCATCTGGACAATTTCGTCGTCGGCAAGTCCCGTGGTGGAGTACGGCCATTGCCATTGCCATCCGTGATCGCCGTCGAGCTTTGCAACAGTTTAAGAGGCACCCATCTGTAGCCAGCCTTTCTACCTTTAAGCGCCTTCGCGCTAAAGCCCGTTATTTAATCAAACAGAGCAAGCGGATATGTTGGGAACGATTCGTTTCTTCCCTTGGTTCCACTGTCCCTCTGTCACGGGTATGGGCTACACTTCGCTCTCTCCAAGGTTGCCATCGGCAGTCCACC
The DNA here is from genome assembly GCF_023864345.2 of Schistocerca serialis cubense. Classification (NCBI taxonomy): domain Eukaryota; kingdom Metazoa; phylum Arthropoda; class Insecta; order Orthoptera; family Acrididae; genus Schistocerca; species Schistocerca serialis. Next base: position 465,365,285 of record NC_064639.1, read on the forward strand.
CTCCCAGGCCTTCACCTCCCAGATGGCATTTGTACGGACCCATTAGTTCTCGCAGAACATCTTGCAACCCATTTTGCAGTGGCATCAGCGTCGGCCTCCTATCCAGCTGCTTTCCTTCATCAAAAACAGCAGGCTGAAGCTGTCACCTTATGTTTCACCACTTGTGAGTCAGAATCTTACAACGAACCTTTCACTGAATGGGAATTTCTTTCTGCTCTATCTGCTTCTCATGATACAGCTCCTGGCCCAGATTCCATTCATAACCAGCTGCTTCAACATCTCAGTGCTCTACAACGGCACCATCTTCTTCGGGTGTTTAACCGTATCTGGCTCCAGGGTGACTTCCCTTCTCAGTGGAGGGATAGCATTGTGGTTCCTGTCCTTAAGCCTGGTCAGAACCCCCTATCTGTTGACAGCTATCGGCCAATTAGTTTGACCAATGTTGGTTGTAAGTTACTTGAACGGCTGGTAGCCCGTCGGCTCACTTGGGTCCTCGAATCTCGGGATCTATTGTCCCCTTACCAGTGTGGCTTTCGAGAGCGACGATCTCCAATCGATCATTTGCTTCGCTTGGAATCCGCAGTTCGGCAGGCTTTTTCCCAGCGCCGCCATTTGGTTGCAGTGTTTTTTGACCTTCGCAAGGCCTATGACACGGCCTGGCGCCATCACATCTTACTAACCCTTCATCAGTGGGGTCTTCGGGGCCCACTCCCGATTTTTATCCGCCAGTTCCTGATCCATCGGTCATTCAGAGTTCGAGTTGGTACTGCTTTTAGTTCTCCACGGACCCAGGAGACGGGCATCCCACAGGGTTCTGTCTTGAGTGTCCTTCTTTTCCTCATTGCTATCGATGGACTTGTGGCCTCTGTCGGTCCCTTGGTCGCCCCTGCCCTGTATGTGGATGATTTCTGCATTTGGGTTAGTTCCTCCTCGATGCCATCTGCAGAACGGCAGCTCCAGGTGGCTATACGGCGTGCCTCTGCATGGACCCTCTCCCACGGGTTTCAATTCTCTCCTTTAAAATCGCGGGTGGTCCACTTCTGTCGCCGTACTACGGTCCACCCTAATCCAGAGCTCTATCTCGCTGCACAAAGATTGCCTGTGGTTCCACAGTTTCGTTTCCTAGGTCTTCTTTTCGACAACAAGCTCACTTGGCTGCCCCATATCAGACTCCTGAAGGTAGGATGTTTCCGTAAACTCAATGTCCTTCGCTTCCTTGCCCACTCCTCCTGGGGTGCGGACCGTTCCCTCCTCCTCCGTCTTTATCGTGCTCTAGTTCTGTCACGTTTGGACTATGGTTGTCAAGTTTATGGTTCAGCTGCTCCTTCCACGCTGCACGTGCTGGATCCAGTCCACCATCGTGGTATCCGTTTGGCCACCGGTGCCTTCCCTACTAGCCCTGTTGATAGTCTCCTGGTTGAAGCTGGGATCCCCCCCCTTTCTGTTCGGCGGTCCCAGCTTCTGGTGTCTTATGCCCTTACTATCCGTTCTTCTCCCGCTCATCCTTCCTATTCTATCCTATTCCCAGACCATGGACGTCGCCCGCCTGACTCCCGCCTTCGGGCGGGTTTACCGGTTGGGCTGCGCCTTGCGTCTCTTACCCGTGATTTTCGGTTTCCTTCTTTGTCCTGTCTTCCTCGCTCCCTCCCCTCCACCCCTCCTTGGTTAGTTCCTCGGCCTCGAATTCGGATGGATCTCCGCCGCGGTCCGAAAGATTCCATCCCCCCGGTGGTGTTCCGTTCCTTTTTCCGCCAAATTTTATGGGAGTTTCGGGATGCTGTTGTTTTTTACACTGATGGCTCTAAATCTGCTGATCATGTTGGGTATGCCTTCACGTCCTTTGTTGGAACGGAAAATCATCTACTGCCACCCTCATGTGGGGTGTACTGCGGAATTGATGGCAATTTCCCGGGCCCTTACCTTTATTAAACAATCCCAACACAACCGCGTTTTGTTATGTACGGACTCGATGAGTGGCCTTCTTGCTATTGACCGGTGTTTTTCGCGCCATCCCTTGGTCTCTGCCATCCATGACCATCTCGCTGATCTTCACCGTGCTGCTTGTTCCATTGACTTCCTATGGGTCCCGGGCCATGTGGGTATCCCGGGTAATGAGCTCGCTGATCGTTTGGCTGGGGGAGCAGTTACTTACCCCCCGTTTTCTGTAACCCCTCCTGCAGCGGATTTACGGCTTCACATCAAATCCCACTTTGTACAGTCATGGGCCAATTCTTGGGAGGCTACTCCACTGTCTAATAAACTTCGTGCCATTAAGGTGAATACAGGCCCATGGCGTTCTTCCTTTAGCCTCTCCCGCAAGGACTCGACCACACTGTGTCGTCTCCGCATTGGCCATACCAGGCTGACCCATGGTTTCCTTTTGCGTGATGAGCCACCCCCGCTATGTGGTTGTGGAGCCTTCCAGTCAGTGGCCCACATTTTGGTTGAATGCCCCCTTCTTTTGGCTCTGCGTGCTAAGTACAGACTCCCCCACACTTTACCTTTGATGTTGGCTGACGATTCCCGGATGGTCTCTCTGGTTCTAGGTTTCCTCCGGGAGAGTGGTTTTTATTCTCAGTTTTAAAGTTTTTAATCTCCCTCTGGTGTTGGGGCAGGGCGGTGAGTGTTTGGGTGTCTCCCACTGTAGGCAGTGTTCAGAGATTCCCGATTCACCTCCCTGACCGGAATCCTCTTCTCTTTCCCTTTTACTCTGTTTTTACCCCTTCTTTTTAAGGCTTGGTTAGTTTTTCTATTCCCATACGTACTTTCTGCATTATAGCAGTTGTACCTTTTAAGTCACAGGTGGTCTTGCCTATGCTGTTTCAGCATAGTGTTGGGTTCGTTCTCTTGCCAACTTCCCTCATTTGTTTTTACTAATGACAACGTGACTGCCCTTTTACGTTTCCCCTTTATCCGTTTTATTTTTCTGACTATACTGAGATGTCCCGTTAGCAGAATGGAGTCTATTTGAAACAAGGGACTGATGACCTTGCTGTTTGGTCCCTTTAACCTCAAACAACCAACCAACCAACCAACCATGCCTCGTCATCCCATGGGTATCCCATGTATCTTGATGAGCAGTTCATTCAGTAGGTCAAGGTGAAGGAGAAAGTACCCTACCCTATTGCTCACAAGTTGGTAGCTAGTTGAAAGCTCTGCATTTTACCATCCGGTACAAACAGTACCATTCTTGATATGCCTTGCTCCAACACTGACATGGCCATGCAGGCTTGTGACCTCCATTTCAGTATTGCAGTTGTGAAATCACCTGGTATTACAGTGGCATCTCCTTCTTCTACAGCTGCACAACAAGCCATCAGATCTTCATCCCAGCAACAATATCCCCTGCTACACAACCAGCATGTTGGAAAGGACAAAAGCAATACTTCCATGAGGACTTTTTATGTCCTGCCAGTCAACAAACATCTGAGTCTTCATCTGCCAACTGCAAAGGCTCCAAGAAATCAAACAAAGCAAATGGTCTTCTCTTTCTCCAACTTGGATATACTCTTCACTGTCATTACTGTGTGATACCCTCATGCAGCTGACCTTCACTTTGCTGGCACACTCTGTAGATTTCATGGAACAGGATCCTCCAGCCTCTGCACTCTTAGCAGTGAGTCTTCAAAGGATGGCACTGGGAAGCTTTCGAGGTTGTTATCCTTATTTGTTCACTCCTCCCCATTCCCCATTATGACTCTTCTCTAATGGAATATCATTGCAGTAGATGATACAAGGAGGAATTACAGCTGCTCTGGAAGCCTCCACCTGTTTTCTGCCTCCAAGAAACAAAATTGTTTGCTTGCGACTGTGCAGACCTCTAGTGTTACCTTTCCAAGATGATGGCATTCCATCTCCCATCTCATGGAGGAGTCATGCATCATGCTACTCATCCAGGATGATGCTCACAGCCAAAACATCTTGTTGAACACCTGGCTGCAAGCTGTTGCAGTGTGCATTTTTATTCCTCATTTCACCTTTTCTCTTTGTAACATCTACATCCCTCTGTCATTCACTTTCACCAGGGAGACTTACTCCAGCTTACTGGTCAGCTCCTTCACTCCCTTCATGTTGTTATGTTGATCGGAGACATAAATGCCCACTATCCCCTTTGGGGCTCTTCGAGAACCTGTCAAAGAGGTTCCCTCTTGGCTGATCTTCTCAATCAGCTCAACCTCATTTGTCTTAACATTGGAGTACCTCCCTGTAAACCTTCAACAAACAAAATTTGTCCAGTTTTGATGACGTCATATAGAACCTTATGAACATTATCCTTACTACCGAGAATGGTCCATATCACACACTTCATCTTTACTGCACCATATCCCAGGCCCCTGGTGGCCTGAGGTATGCCACAATGTGATTCAAACAGGGATATGCTCTCCATGTTTTAACCATCATCTTACAATGGCAAACTGTACTTGTTATAAATAATTGTACATGTAGTGTTGTTGCATTCTTCAGGACTGTAAAAAAAAGGCAGGTGGATTTCATTTACTATTTCTTTCAACATTTCAGTCCCTCTTCTGTCATGTGGGCAACCTCCATGGGCTCAAAGACCAATGTCCATTCTCTGATTTCCAGCTTGACCATAGCAGATGATGTCATTGTTGTCCCTATTATCTCAAGCACCTTTGGCTGCTATTTTGTGGAGATTTTGAGCCCAAGCCACTATCATCCCAAATTCTCTCCTCAAAAATGATTGGAGACAGTTCGGGTGATACCTTTCTTCTCTCAGAATCATGAAAGCTAAAACGCCACCTTTACTTTGAAGGAACTAGATCATGGCCAGCTGGTATGGTGGATCAAGTCTCACAATCTACTAACCACAGCATGATGTGGATTTTGAGTGTACAATTCAGTAGTTGAGCATCTCCTCACATTGTCAATCCAAGTCATGAAGAGTTTTCCGTGGAAATAGCAGACTGTGGCTGTGTTTCTTGATTTGGAAAAGCCTACAACACCTGCTGGAGGGCTTCTGAGGCCACCTGCCAAATATCCTTCAGGAATTTTTAAGAAACACAATTTTAAGGTAAATGTGGGTTTGGCCTTGTTAGAAATCTTTATCCAGGAGAACGGGTTGCCTCAAGGCTCTGTCCTGAGCATCGTCCTCTTTGTTATAGCCATTAACCCTATTATGGATTGTCCCATGCCAGGCATCTCTGGCTCCCATTTTTTCTCCATGAGCTTGTGTCTTTGAGCAACATCTTCAGTGATTTCTCTATCATCTTTACTCATGGAGCATTGACAGCAGCTTTTGCTTTCCCACTGACAAAACTGTTTGAATGAATTTCTGGTACCACAGTGGGTTTCTTCCACTGTATTTACATCCTGAGCCTGTTGCTCTTCTGTTCACTGAAACTGATCTATAAAATTCTTGGGGCTCATGCTCAACATGAAACTTTATTGGTCCTCCCACATGTCTTACCTGGCTACAAGGTATACCCAGTCCCTCAATGTCCTATGTGTCCTGAGCTCTACTTCCTGGGGAGTGGATTGGACCAACATCCTCCATTTGTACTGATCCCTTGTCTGTTCAAAACTAGACTATGGTTGTTTCCTTTATTCCTCTGCATGTCCACCCATCTTACACCATCTTAACACAATCCACCATTGTGGAATATATTTGGCCACTGGCACCTTTTACACTAGGCCTGATGAGTGTGTCTATGATGCAGGAGCCACCAAATTAAGACTGTCATACTGGCATGCTGCCCCCCCCCCCCCCTTAGTGGGTATGCATGCCATTTGACTTCCATGCCTGACCACTCATCTTACGCCATCTTTTTCAGTGACTCCCTTGACCATCAGTATGGGGCATGCCCTACTTCTGTTACTTCCCATAGTTCACTTTCAGCTACTGCTCTGGCAGCTTAACTTCACGTTACCTGCCACAAATCCCAATGGGTATGCGCCATCACCACCTTGGCTTCATGTGGTGGCTCATCTTCACCTTGGACTTCATTTGCTTCCTGAGGACACTACTCTGGATTTGATCTATCACTGTGTTTCTCAACCTTCACATGCAACTTAGCACTAGCAGCTTTATATACATTGATGGCTCTAAGACTTACTGTAGTGTAAGGTGTACATTCATAATGGACACCAACCAGTTTTGGTATTGGCTTACAGAAAACTGCTCGATTTTTTATTGTAGAGCTCTTCGCTCTCTATCAGGCTACACAGTGACACAGGCTTTTTAATTGTGTCACATGCTCTGATTCTCTCAGGGCCCTTCAGAGCCTCTATGTGCTGTACACCGTCCATCCCTTAGTGCAATGGGTTCAAGAAAGCTTCCACTTGTTCGCTGTTGAGGGAGCCACTGTGATGTTCATTTGCATTCCTGGTCATATCAGTCTGACAGGAAATGAGGCTGCTGGTGCTGCTGCCAAGGCTGCTGTCCTCCTACCTGAACTTGGTAGCTCTTTCACTCCTTTGGTTGATTTTCATGTTGCTGTGTGTCAGCAGATGGTGTCACATTGGCATCACCACTGGTCTTATCTTCATGGGAACAAGCTCTGGGAAATTAAACCTTTCTCAGTGGCTTGGCCAATCTCTTCTTGGCCCTCTCATCATGAGGAGATAATTTTGGGTTGGTTATGTATCGGGCTCTGTTGTTTTAGCAATTGCCATTTGTTAAGGGGTGATCCCTTGCCACTTTGTGCTCATTGAAGTCAATCTTTGATGGTTTGCCATTTCCTGACTGAATGCCCTTTTTCTTTAACCACTTTCATTCCAGTGTATGTTTGCAATCTGACTTATCAGCCATTTTAACAAATGACGCTTAGGCTGTCAACCACATTTTACTTTTTATCCATTGTAGCAATATGGTGAAGAACATTTATCCTTTGGTTCAGGGCCACTGCTATCTCTCCGGCATATTTTTTTGGATCTTCCTCCATGGGGAAGACCTTCTCTTTCCCTTTGTTGACTGGACTTACAATATGATCACTTTTAACTTCTTTTACTTATTAGTATTCTAAGGTTATGACATGACTTCAATTGTTTTTTCATCCAAGAAAAGAAAAAGGAGGGTGGGGGTAGGGGAACATACTTGATGCCAGCTTTGTTAATAACAGAGAGATTTTGACGCTTCATCTGTGGATGTCCTTGATAATCTCTGCAGATTCATGGTAATGATTTGACAGTCACCTGGACACAGTCACAGTAGATGTACAAGAAATCAATGAAGAGACAAATTGCCAAGTTTTCTCAATTTCTAGTTACACAAACACAAGATGATGCAGCCCATAGATGCACTGTGAGAAATCTTGTGGGGAAACAACTGGATGAAGCAGTGATGGTATTGAAAGAAGGGTTGAACTTTGAGCCTACAGATATATCTCCTGAAACTATAGAGAGTGTGAGTGTTGTGGAGTAAGCTATCCAAGGAGTACCAAATGATACTGCAGATGAAATCTACCAGAAAGCCTACCAAACCCTCACAAATTTGGCTCTACCCTGAAGCAACATCTCCAAAACAGAAATGGCAGCATTTTGTATTCTCAGAGAAGACAAAGAAATCAATATTCTTCCAGCTGATAAGGGTAGTGCCACTGTTCTCCTTCAGTGCAAGGATTGAAAGCAGAAAATTTTATATCTTCTGTGCAATTCAGCATATCAGAACACAGCAGCAGACTCAGCCAACAAAGTGCAGCAAAGCACACTTGACCTGTTGAAGAACAGTATGCTCACAAACGTCATCACCAAATCACTTCCCCAGCTCACTACTGTACCAGCCAGGTTGTATGGCCTGCCAAGGCCATACAAACAATAGTGAGCAACACGTCCCTGGAGAAGCAAGTGGCTTGTCTGTTGGGCACTCATGTACGAAATGATAATTTTATCTGCTGGCAGAAAGAGTTAAGGCTGCAGGAGCTAAATATCATGCTCCGCTTTGATGTTGTCTTGCTTTCCACTCAAATTCCTTCAGAAGACTCCATAAAATTAACTAGTGAGAAGTTCAGTGCTTAGCTGACACAACTTTTTAGACTTGTTCTGTCATGGAATTATTTTGTTTTCTTGTTTTTATTGCACAATATTTTAAGCAGCCCAGTTGCAAGATACCTGTTCATTGGGTACTTAGGACAGAGCACTTGGAAGCTGCTGAACTAAAACCTGTTTCTTTCAGTATGTTGACAACACTTATATTTGTCCACCAGGACCCAAAAATAAGAGAATTTCTTGGAACATCTGAATTCCATCAATGAAAACATGCAGTTTACCATATATCATGAACTCCCCTGTTCATAATAAGAATCATTGACTGTTATGTGCACTTTTTTAGGTACTGTAACACTAGGTGTGTGCTACCACTTTAAGTGAGAAGGAAGTTAAGAATAATAATTAAATGTAAAATGTCCTCATCTGATTCTCACTGATCTTCACTGAAATGTGGCTCACTGTGATAATCATTGTCATCTAGGAATATGATTGGGACAGTTCCTGACAGATAATGCCAAAGCTGCATGATGAAACTTTATCCTTCCTTTTATTTTCTTTGCCACATATTTAAGTAAAATGTCCCAAACTGGTTTCAATTCTTTAGCATCTTCATGACAATTTAAGCCATAATGCACCATTCTCTAACTTCTGCCATTTCAGACTTCTAGCTACTACTTACACAGATCAACAAGTATGAAGTTATCAGATGTTTTCCAGAATAAATTATGCAAATTAGAATAGTGACAATTTTACAATTTAATTACAATTTCAAATTAATTAGTGTGCTTGCATGAGCTGACTCCTTGAATGTGAATTTTTTCCTGCCTGTCAATAGTGCCAGTTGCTGGCAGGCAGCATTTGAGTAAGGTAGTGTGTAGTGTTCACATCAGTTTTTCATTGCAAGGGAAACGACAGAATGGTGGGAGCAGCAGTACTACATCAGATTTTGTGAGAAACCGGGAAACAGCCAGGTGGAAACCACTTAGAAAATTCAGATGGCTTTTGGTGACAGTGGTATGGACACCATGCAGATTAAGGAGGGTACAACTGGTTCACAGATGGCTGCATGTCAGTGAAGAGTGAGCCGCACTCTTGTCAGTCATTAACATGCTGAAACGAGCAGGCCATGGCCAAAGTGAAAGCTGTGGTAATGCAGGAACATTGTGTGACTATCAGAGGAACTGAGGAAGAAGTGGGCATCAGGAATTTTTTTGGCACTTTCAATTGTGACCAAAGATTTGGCCATGAAGGGAGTGTTGGAAAAATTCTTGCCAAAGCTACTGCTCATAGAGCAAAAGAAACTTCATGTTGAAGTATCACAGAGCATGCTGACTCCACAGACAGTGACCCTACCTTTGTGAACACCAAAATCACTGGTAATGAGTCCTGGCAGTGCAGGTATGACCCAGAAACCAAATCCCAGTAGTTACAGTGAAAGCATTTGTTGTCATCAACATCAAAGCAATAGTAAAGTGGTGCATTCTTTGACTCTTGCATTGTGGTACACCACGAGTATGCACCATAGGCCCCAAAATCACCAAAGAGTACTACAGGGGTGTCCTCCATCCGTATATGATGTGGTGTGCAAGAGACCAGACATGAGGTCAAAAGCAAATTGGCACCTCCATCATGAAAATGCTCCAGCACATTTCTCACACCTGATTCAGCCTTTTTGGATGATTCCTCTGCTTCAATGGGCTCCTAACTCTTGTGATTTGGCTCCCTGAGACTTCTAGCTGTTTCCCAAACTCAAGAAGCCATTGAAAGGAACGTGGTTTCAGGTGAGAGGACATTGGTCAGCAACAACAGTTGAGCACACTCTGTTCTGGAGAAAGCTTTTCAGCAAGCGTCCAGGAGCGATGGTACTGTTGGCAGTGTTTGGAGCCCCAGGTGTCCAACTTTCCAAATAAACTAGTTTTTTCCCTGACCAGAGGTAAAAATGAATTAGGTTTTTAGATTTATGGTTCTGATACTGTTGGTTGGTGTCATTAATTCAATGTGGGGTATTGTGTTCTACAGTATGTGACACAGATAGGAGCACTGAACACTTATATAACACATGGAAACAGAAAAAGATGGCAAACTTCCTTTTCAAGATGTCCTATTTCAGTACAGGCTCGACATTTCATTTGCCCACAGTTTATACCCTAAACCAATGGAAGTTGATTTATACCACCATGCTTCCAGCTACCACAATCCCTTGCAGGAGCACCACATACTCAACACTTCAGTATACGTGGTGTACTCCATTTCAGGTGAACAAATTTTGATAGCAAAGCTGCTTAAACATATTAAACGAGTCGAGTCAGTAAGAGTGAGAAGTTAAGTACATTCTATGTAACAGAGGTTGGGGGGGGGGGGGGGGGGCAGCGAAAAATAGACAATGAAAGATGTGGAAAACTAAAAAAAAAAAGTGCAGCAAACAGTAGTTACAGTGAAGAAATGCCAAGACAAAATAAATTAATGTAAATTAAGGCCAGGTGGATGGCGAGAACCAAGGACATGTTGTAGTGCTAGTTTCCACCTGTGGAGTTCTGAGAAACTGGTGTCTGGAGCAAGAATCCAGAAGGTGTGTGTGGTGAAACAGGCAGTGAGGTCATGAATGTCATGTTGTAGAGCATGCTCTGCAACAGGATATTGTGAGTTGCCAGTACACGTCCTCTGCCTATGCTCATTCATTCTAATTGATAATTTGGTGATAGTCATGCTGATATAGAAAGCCAAACAGTGTTTACATAACACCTGTATATGACGTGTTTTTTTGCTGGTTGCTCTCCCTTTGATGGTATGTGTTTCACCAGTTACAGAGCTATTATAGGGGGTGGCAGGAGGGTGCATAGGGCAAGTATTGCAGTGGGAACAGTCATAGGGGTAGGGGCCATTGGGTAGGGAGATGGGTGCAGAAGGGACAAGAGTATTGTGGAGATTGGGAGGGTGATGGCAAGCTATTCTAGGTGTAGTGGGCAGAGTTTCAGAGAGAATGGATCCCATTTCAGGGCATGATTTTAGGAAGTCATGGCCCTGTTGAAGTAGCTGATTAATGCTTTCCAGACCTGGATAATATTGAGTTACCAATGGTGTGTGTCAAAGCTGCTTTTTGGAGGGATCAGCAGTACAAGGATTGGATATGAGGCCCCAGATATCTGCTTTTTAATTAGGTTGATGGGTAATTACATGCAGTGAAGGCTGAGGTGATGATGGTGGTGTATTGCTGTAAAGAGTCTGCATCTGAACAAATATGTTTGCTTTGGATGCCAAGTATGTATGGGAGGGAATGTTTGACATGGAAAGGATGGCAACTGTCAAAATGTAAGTACTGTTGTTTGTTGGTAGGTTTAATGTGGATGGAAGTGTGTACCTGACTTTTGGTGGGGACAGGATCAACATCAAGGAAAGTGGCAAGGGATTCAGAATAGGACCATATTAAATTTAACTGAGAGAAGGTATTCAGAGATTCCAGGAAAGTTAGCAGGTCAGCCTCACCATGAGTCCATACAGTTAAGATATTGTCAATGTATCTAAACCAAACCAGGGGTTGAAGACTTACAGATCCCAGAAAAGCCCCCTCCAAGTGACCCATGAAAAGATTGGCATAGGAAGGAGCCATCCTGGTACCCATGGCTTAACCCCTGATATGTATGCATGTCTGCCCCTCAAAGGTGAAGTAGTTGTTGGTCAGTATAAAGCTGATTAAGGCTAGGAGGAAGGATGTCATGTGTGGAATCAGGTGGGTGCTGACTGAGCAAATGTTCATCAGCAGACAGATCATGTATGTGGAGGATGTTGGTATAGAGAGAGGTGGCATCAATGGTGAGAAGCAAGATGTGTTATGGGAGTGGTGCGGGTATGGATTTCAGACAGTCTAGGAAATGGTTGGTATCTGTGATGTAGGAGGAGAGTCTTTGTACTAATGATTACAGGGGCTGATCAACTAAAGTAGATATGTGTTTGGTGGGTGCTTTGAAGCCAGCAACTATAGGACAGCCAGGATGTCGTGTTTGCGTGATCTTAAGAAAAGAAGGTAAAAGATGGGCATGTGTGGTTTGGGCAGGACAAGAAGTTCTATGGATTGAGGTGTTAGTCGTTGTGAGGGGCCTGAGGTTTTATGGAGGGATTGCAGGTCAGTTTGAATCACAGGGATGAGATCTTGATGGCAGACACTGTATGTAGAGGTGTCGGACAGCTGGCGTAGACCTTCACTAACATACTCCCTTTGGTCAAGTACTACAGCGGTAGAGCCTTTGTCTGATGGGAGCATAATGATGGAGTCATCAGCTTTTAGGGAATGTAGTGACTGGAGTTATGCAGAGAACAGTAGGGTCATGTTGTAGGGACCTGAGGAAGGTTTGTGAAGCAATGCTGGATGTGAGGAATTCTTGTAAGGCTTGTAAGGGAGGTTATGTGGTAGTGGTGGTGGATGAAGTTGGAATCGTGGTCTCAACTGTTGGAGGCAGGGTTCAATGTCAGGTTTTTTATTTTTTTATTTTAGAGACCCTAAGTACATATTTTATTTCCATCTAAAACATGAAATTAGAAGTTTTCACTAAATTACATCAGAAGGTCAATGGTGACAAGTCACAACAAGTGATAGCCAACAAGTACACATTTGCTTACTTTCCCTGTAAATGGTTATTTTTAGTGAATTAATGAATTAATGAATTAATAATAATAATAATAATAATAATAAAGTTGACATTATACCAATTATACTATCAACTACAGGAGTCATACCACACAATATCCACCAGTACATCAATGCAATACAGCTACATCCAAACCTATATATACAACTACAGAAATCTGTAATTGACACTTGTTCAATTACTCGAAAGTTCCTAAGTGCAATGTAACATATACTGTACAGTTAAAAGGAAGTCACGCTTGGTCAAGGTCCGTGTCACTTTCCATTTTTAACCAGACATAACGTCTGAGACAAGAAAGAAATAATAATAATAATAATAATGGATGATGTAAAACTACTGGCAGCAACAGATCAACAACTCAACCAATTACTAAAGTTAACAGAAGTTTTCAGCAATGATATAAATATGGCTTTTGGAACAGACAAATGTAAGAAAAATAGCATAGTCAAGGGAAAACACACTAAACAAGAAGATTACATATTGGATAACCACAGCGACTGCATAGAAGCGATGGAAAAAACAGATACCTATAAATATCTAAGATGCAGACAAAAAATAGGAGTAGATAATACAAATATTAAAGAAGAACTAAAAGAAAATTATAGACAAAGACTAACAAAAATACTGAAAACAGAATTGACAGCAAGAAACAAGACAAAAGCTATAAATACTTACGCTATACCAATATTGACCTACTCATTTGGAGTAGTAAAATGGAGTAACACAGACCTAGAAGCTCTCAATACACTTACACGATCACAATGCCACAAATATAGAATACATCACATACATTCAGCAACAGAAAGATTCACATATGGCAGAAAGGAAGGAGGGAGGGGATTTATCGGCATAAAAAACCTACGTTATGGACAGGTAGACAATTTAAGAAAATTCTTTATAGAATGAGCAGAAACTAGCAAAATACGCAAAGCAATCACTCATATAAATACATCGGCTACACCACTGCAATTTCATAACCACTTCTATAACCCTGTAGATCACATAACATCAACAGATGCGAAGAAAGTAAATTGGAAAAAGAAAACACTACACGGCAAGCACCTGTATCATCTAACACAGCCACACATCGATCAAGACGCATCCAACATATGGCTAAGAAAAGGCAATATATACAGTGAGACGGAAGGATTCATGATTGCAATACAGGATCAAACAATAAACACCAGATATTACAGCAAGCATATTATTAAAGATCCCAATACCACAACAGATAAATGCAGACTTTGCAAACAACAAACAGAAACAGTAGATCACATCACAAGCGGATGTACAAAACTAGCAAATACAGAATACCCCAGAAGACATGACAATGTAGCAAAAATAATACATCAACAACTTGCCATACAACATAAACTAATAAAACATGTTCCCACATACAAGTATGCACCACAAAATGTACTGGAGAATGATGAATACAAATTATACTGGAACAGAACCATTATAACAGATAAAACACCACCACATAACAAACCTGACATCATACTCACCAATAAAAAGAAGAAATTAACACAACTAATCGAAATATCCATACCCAATACAACAAATATACAAAAGAAAACAGGAGAAAGAATTGAAAAATACATCCAGCTGGCTGAGGAAGTCAAGGACATGTGGCATCAGGATAAAGTTGACATTATACCAATTATACTTTCAACTACAAGAGTCATACCACACAATATACACCAGTACATCAATGCAATACAGCTACATCCAAACTTGTATATACAACTACAGAAATCTGTAATTATTGATACATGTTCAATTACCCGAAAGTTCCTAAAAGCAAAATAACATATACCGAACAGTTAAAAGGAAGTCACGCTTGATCAAGGTCTGCATCACTTTCCATTTTTGACCAGACATAACGTCTGAGAAAAGAAAGAAATTATAATAATAATAATAATATCAGTAACAGTAATTTATTTTTCTTATCATGAGCAACAAATAATTCTTAACCAATGGACAGACAGCATGTCTTAGTATGGACCAGTTTTGGAAACTTCCAACAAATGATTTTAATGAGCTGTAATGGAGATTCAAATATAACAAAAAATAGACAAGCAACTTCTATTATACTGATAGTCTTCTATTGTCAAAGTGTACAGATATAATTTAGAGAGATTCCATAGCAGTTCTTGTCTGATTAAGTGAGAATGTGTAAGTAGTTCCAACATTTTTCTTACTGATCTGTGGGCTGTACAGACAATATAGAGTACCTAATTATTTGAATAAGGACACAAGACTGTTTGTGTGATGTAAATATTCAGCCAAAACTCAGTCCATCCTCTCATATTTGGTGCATGTAAGAGCAATAGTAAGGGGGCTTTAACTCCAGTAATTGCTACATTACAACCAATTAATCAATAAGGTAACAATCTCCAGTGCTTTAGTGCACAGGGAACTTGCACTACCAACAAGCATATCCTATTACACTCATTGCATCACTTCTTCCACTAAAATAACAGAATTTGGAATTGTTGTTACATATAAAATAATTACTAGAAAAACAGTAAATTACTCTTCCTCTCTTTCATCCAGCAGAAACAGCAGACTAGAACACATTTTGTGTAATAGTTTCTACAAGAAAATGGCGCATCTCAGGATAGGGGTTTCTATTCAGGCCATTATCTACTCGGTGCTCCCTATATGTACTAATTGTTTTGTAAAGTAAATGTAGGTGAATCCTGTAGGAAGTGTCTAGTGCCACTTGTGATGTGATTAAAAGATACTTCTGAGGAAAAAAACATGGAGAATTTGATGATCCAATTAAACTTTTTTCTATGTGTATCAGTTTTGTATTTATCTCAATACAGTTGGTAAAGCTGAATGCATTGATAAGACAAAATATATGTGAACTAGTAGTTACATAATCATGATAACTCAGCAACTTGGTATTGATTCTTGTAAATATCAATGTGAGTGAAATAACTTTGTTTCAGAGGAATACAGTGTGGATATCTTGTGAAGGAGAGAATCCTGCAGACATTGAAAACATCGGTCCTCTGAAGTACATACCAGATCGTGGGTTTCCTGGATACTTCTATCCGTATGAGAATTCTGAAGGATATCTCAGTCCACTGGTTGCTATCAATTTTGAAAGACCCAAAGGTGAGATTCCTGTTCAGCTATATGAACTTTAATTGTTCATTTCACATTATAAAATGACACAGTGAATCACATAATTAGTAATTAAAGTAAAAAGAATTCACAGGTAATTTCTCTATGCACATAAAGAACAGTACAGCTATTTGAAAATCTGATTTTGCAAATCCTTGTTTGTACCATCATTAGCATGGAGAACTTTCCTCTGAAACACTCTACACAACTCTTTTCTTTACCAAGTAATTCCAGAAAAGTTTTCGCTCTTCTCGCGGGTAACTTTTTATAGCCTGTCAGATATAAGTAAAAGTGACTCATTGTGTGGCCTTGGTTAGTGTTTCTTGCTATAGGGATGCAGGAAGTAATAGAACCCAGCAGTTTGTCCTTGGTTGGAGATGGGGTGTCATCAGGAGTGCCTCATGGAAGTGTGATAGGTCTTTTATTTTCATTATACATAAATGATCTGAGAAGCAGGATGAATAGCAATCTGTGAGTGTTTGCTGATGATCCCGTGGTGAATGGGAGAGTGTCATTGTTGAGTGACTGGTGACTTAAACAAAATTTGTAGTTGGTGTGATGAGTGACATCTTGCTCTAAATGTAGAAAAATGCAAGTTGATGCAGATGAGTAGAGAAAACAATCCCATAAGGTTCAAATACAGCATTAATATTGTATGGCTTGACACAATCATGTTGATTAAATAGCTATGTGAATATGAAATGGAAATTGCATGTAAGCCTGGTAGTAGGGAAGATGAATGATTGACTTCAGTTCATTGGGAGAAGTTTAGTTAAGTGTATTCGTCTATAAAGAAGACTGCATATAGAACACTAGTGCAACCCATTCTTGGGTGCTGCTAGAGCATTTGGAATCTCCACAAGGGCGGATTAAGAGAAGACATAAAAAAAATTCAGAGGCAGGCTGCTAGATTTGTTACCAGTACGTTCAATCAACATACAAGTATTACAGAGATGCTTTGTGAACTCAGATGGGAATCTCTCAGGGAACATTATTGAAAAAATTCAGAGGGCTGACATTTGAAGCTGACTGCAAAAAAATTCTACTGCTGCCAATGTATATTTCACATAAGGACCATGAGGATAAAAAAATTAGTGCATGTATCGAGGCATGTAGATAGTCTATAGACAAGTGGAACAGGAAAGGAAATGACATATAAAGTACCCTCCACCATGCACCAAATGGTGTTTTGTGGGGGTATGTGTGTGTGTGTGTGTGTGTGTGTGTGTGTGTGTGTGTGTGTGTAATAGAGGGAAACATTCCACGTAGGAAATATATATCTAAAACAAAGGTGATGTGACTTACCAAATGAAAGTGCTGGCAGGTCGACAGACACACAAACATACACACAAAATTCAAGCTTTTGCAACAAACTGTTGCCTCATCAGGAAAGAGGGAAAGACGAAAGGATGTGGGTTTTAAGGGAGAGGGTAAGGAGTCATTCCAATCCCGGGAGCGGAAAGACTTACCTTGGGGGGGGGGGGGGGGGGGGGAAAAGGACGGGTATACACGCGGGCGGGCGCGCGCCCGCACACACACACATCCATCCACACATATACAGACACAAGCAGACATATTTAAAGACAAAGAGTTTGGGCAGAGATGTCAGTCGCGGCAGAAGTGCAGAGGCAAAGATGTTGTTGAATGACAGGTGAGGTATGAGTGGCGGCAACTTGAAATTAGCGGAGATTGAGGCCTGGTGGATAACGGGAAGAGAGGATATATTGAAGAGAAAGTTCCCATCTCTCATACTCTCTGGTGGAAGTATCACTTTGCCACGAAGAAAAATGATCCTAATCCTACCCCTAATGATCAAACTCCCCAAGACACTATCCAAATTGAACCCTGCCTGGAACAGTTCCGTCCTCCGTCACAGCGGGACCCACCTCCTCTTCCTCAAAATCACCCTCTCCAAACCTTCCAGGAATTTCTGACTTCCTGCCTTGCCTCTCAATCCTTCTTAAAAAACCTTAATCCTACTCCCAACATCACCACTGCTGAAGCCCAGGCTATCTGTGATCCGAAGGCTGACCGGTCCATCATCATTCTTCCGGCGGACAAGGGTTCCACGACCGTGGTACTTGATCGTCGGGAGTATGTGGCTGAGGGACTGCGTCAGCTTTCAGACAACACCACATACAAAGTTTGCCAAGGTAATCCCATTCCTGATGTCCAGGCAGAGCTTCAAGGAATCCTCAGAACCTTAGGCCCCCTACAAAACCTTTCACCTGACTCCATCAACCTCCTGACCCCACCGACACCCCGCACCCCTACCTTCTACCTAAAATTCACAAACCCAATCATCCCGGCCGCCCCATTGTAGCTGGTTACCAAGCCCCCACAGAACATATCTCTGCCTACGTAGATCAACACCTTCAACCCATTACGTGCAGTCTCCCATCCTTCATCAAAGACACCAACCACTTTCTCGAACACCTGGAATTCTTACCCAATCCGTTACCCCCAGAAACCATCCTTGTAACCATTGATGCCACTTCCTTATACACAAATATCCTGCACGTCCAGGGCCTCGCTGCGATGGAGCACTTCCTTTCACGCCGATCACCTGCCACCCTACCTAAAACCTCTTTCCTCATTACCTTAGCCAGCTTCATCCTGACCCACAACTTCTTCACTTTTGAAGGCCAGACATACCAACAATTAAAGGGAACAGCCATGGGTATCAGGATGGCCCCTTTGTACACCAACCTATTCATGGGTCGCTTAGAGGAAGCCTTCTTGGTTACCCAGGCCTGCCAACCCAAAGTTTGGTACAGATTTATTGATGACATCTTCATGATCTGGACTCACAGTGAACAACTCCAGAATTTCCTCTCCAACCTCAACTCCTTTGGTTCCATCAGATTCACCTGGTCCTACTCCAAATCCCATGCCACTTTCCTTGATGTTGACCTCCACCTGTCCAATGGCCAGCTTCACACGTCCGTCCACATCAAACCCACCAACAAGCAACAGTACCTCCATTATGACAGCTGACACCCATTCCACATCAAACGGTCCCTTCCCTACAGCCTAGGTCTTCGTGGCAAATGAATCTGCTCCAGTCCGGAATCCCTGAAGCATTACACCAACAACCTGGCAACAGCTTTCGCATCCCGCAACTACCCTCCCGACCTGGTACAGAAGCAAATAACCAGAGCCACTTCCTCATCCTGTCAAACCCAGAACCTCCCACAGAAGAACCACAAAAGTGCCCCACTTGTGACAGGATACTTTCCGGGACTGGATCAGATTCTGAATGTGGCTCTCCAGCAGGGATACGACTTCCTCAAATCCTGCCCTGAAATGAGATCCATCCTTGATGAAATCCTCCCCACTCCACCAAGAGTGTCTTTCCGCCGTCCACCTAACCTTCATAACCTCTTAGTTCATCCCTATGAAATCCCCCAAACCACCTTCCCTACCCTCTGGCTCCTACCCTTGTAACCGCCCCCAGTGTAAAACCTGTCCCATGCACCCTCCCACCACCACCTACTCCAGTCCTGTAACCCGGACGGTGTACACGATCAGAGGCAGAGCCACGTGTGAAAGCACCCACATGATTTACCAACTGACCTGGCTACACTGTGAAGCTTTCTATGTGGGAATGACCAGCAACAAACTGTCCATTCGCATGAATGGACACAGGCAGACAGTGTTTGTTGGTAATGAGGATCACCCTGTGGCTAAACATGCCTTGGTGCACGGCCAGCACATCTTGGCACAGTGTTACGCCATCCGGGTTATCTGGATACTTCCCACTAACACCAGCCTATCCGAACTCCGGAGATGGGAACTTGCTCTTCAATATATCCTCTCTTCCCATTATCCACCAGGCCTCAATCTCCGCTAATTTCGAGTTGCTGCCACTCATACCTCACCTGTCATTCAACAACATCTTTGCCTCTGCACTTCTGCCGCGACTGACATCTCTGCCCAAACTCTTTGTCTTTAAATATGTCTGCTTGTGTCTGTATATGTGTGGATGGATGTGTGTGTGTGTGCGAGTGTATACCCGTCCTTTTTTCCCCCTAAGGTAAGTCTTTCCACTCCCGGGATTGGAATGACTCCTTACCCTCTTCCTTAAACCCCACATCCTTTCGTCTTTCCCTCTCCTTCTCTCCTTCCCTCTTTCCTGATGAGGCAACAGTTCGTTGCGAAAGCTTGAATTTTGTGTGTACGTTTGTGTTTGTGTGTCTGTCGACCTGCCAGCACTTTCATTTGGTAAGTCACATCATCTTTGTTTTTAGATATATATATATATATGTATGTATGTATGTATGTATGTATGTATAAGTAGATGTACATGTGTGTAAGTGCTCCAATAACATATTGGTGTCCAGCTGACTGAATATTATGTTAACAAAGGCTCTTCCATAAATTCAAATAGTTCCACGTACATTTAAACCTAAAATCACTGTCAGTACCACGTAGTATTAATGCAAGAATGGATATTGGTGAGTATCCAGTAATTCTCAGAGTGACTTCTCACACATTTTTATAGCAAGCTTAAGCATTTGTCATTTCTCCAGAGTATCAAACCTAGGAAGAAGGCCAGGAGATAAAGTCCTGGCATTGCCTGAAAGTTTCTCACTTTCTATTTTAATTTAATCCTTCAGTTTTTTAGCTTTAATAATCCCCACTGACGCTGTATATGGAAATATGCCATTCCTTCCACAGCAATCACAAGCTCTGAGTAAAGACATAACTGAGTACCTCTTAATTTAAGTTTGACAAACTGCTAATGCTGGTGGCCTCAGAATTAAATAACTACTTGTGTGAGTAATTAATATAATGTATAAAATGATGATGACTGGTTGTTGTTGTTGTTGTTGTTGTTGTTGTTGTTATTGTTCTAGTGATGTCTAAGTTCTATTAATTAACAAAATAGAATCAGAAATTTCACCATGATAAACTTTCTGAATTACATTATTTATTTTTCAGGTGGAATACTCATTAATATTGAGTGCAAAGCTTGGGCAAAAAATATAAAACATAATAGACAGTACAGAATTGGCATGGTACATCTTGAACTTATGATTGATTAGTAACACAATTCAATGAAACAATGTAATTCTGCAGATTTGACCATGGCAAGCTGAACACCAGTTGTAGTAGAAGTGATACGGATATGCTGTAATTCAACTATCTGATGTTTGACTGAGAACATATTTGTGTTTTGAACATATTTTTGGAGCTGATTGTCCAGATTAGACTATGTAGGATTAGCAATTGGTGTTGTAAGAGTGTACAGTACAGTGCTGTGTAGTGGAGTGTATCAGCTGAAACATGAACTGCAGTAGTTTTGAGTGTCACCATTTTGTCTTTACTGCACAGCCAACAAATTCCCAACAATCCTAGTCAACTTGGTTATATAATGGTGTGCCTTAATTCAAAAATTTCTGGGGAATTTGAAAATTTATGGTATTTCATGTGTATATTGTCATATGCCACATTCATTTTCATTAAGATATTTTACTTCTAATTCTTCAGAATATATTGTTGTAATTTAGTAATTTATCATCTTTGTTGTTGCAATTCTTTCTTAAAGTCTTTGTCACACAAATCAGTTTTCAGAACTACTGTAATATTTTCCATTCTGCCTTTTGCATATGTATTGCTTGAACATTGTTGTAACACAACTATTTGTATGTTTAAAGAAAAGGCTGCCACCAGCTGTGCATGCTGTTTCCTGCAGCATGTAAGAAAACATGACACACTTTTAGTACCTATTTCACACAACAGGAATTTTGGATATTTAGGAGAAAGATCTTTATTATTTTCTCAGTTCTGTTTTAACTTGAAGTAGATCTTATATGAAAATAAAATATTTTTTAATATTCATGTTGTATTCATGTTAAAAATTGAGAAAAGAGGTTTACATCCTGGGGCAAAACTAAGAACATCATTAATGTCATCATATGGTCAAAACTTTGTATAGCCTATTACTAAAACTGTAAACAGAAAGAACCAACAAATATTTGCTTTAGCAGCTATCTAAAATTTTCGGGACTGGTGCTGCCATCTGTTGAAAACCTTACCTTTGGACTAATGGTCACCATCACCCTCGAATCCCCCCTGCGGGTCCGGGGATTGGAATAGGCCCGAGGTATTCCTGCCTGTCATAAGAGGCGACTAAAAGGAGTTAGCGCCTGCGTCCGGAGACGGACGGTTCCACGACCTATAATTGTGGTCTTTTTGGTTTTTCACTTCTCGTTTCTTCCTTCCTTTTGTTGGTTCCTTTCCTTGCTCTTCTCCACCTCACTGTCTTCCTTACTCTTTCCCTTGACTTCTCCTTGCCTTCTCATTGCCTTTTTCTCCTTGCCTTCTCATTGCCTTTTTCTCCTTGCTTTCTCATTGCCTTCTTCTCCTTGCCTTCTCTGGTCTCCGCCTCGGCGTTTGAGACAGTCTGTCCTCTTTCTCCCTCTCTCTCTTCTTTTTCCTCTTCTTCCTTCCTCCCTGTGCGTGCCTGAAGGCCGACCCACGCGTTCGCACGCGCAGCCGGTGACGGGGCAACGCGTAAGTCCCCGCCCTGGGTAGACATGTAAGGCACGCGCGTACCCCCTGGTAAAGGCCAGGCCCGGGGAGGGGTGATTGCCTGAGCTGATACCTTCTGACCATGCCGATTGGTCCCTCCGTCTGTTTCTCGGGAGGTGTGACCTGAGGTGTAAACATTCACCTAAGGTGGGAGTGCCCTCTGAGAGGGTCCCCACAAGGAAGGAGCGCGCCATCGGAGACGCTGGCAATCATGGGGCATTCCTCCGCAATGGATTCTAATCCATCTCTTTCGACTTCGACCCAAAAACGGAAACGTGACCAGCCAACAGTGACAAAAGTACTACCGCCTGCCCCACAGTTCCTCGTAGTTTCTCGATCTGAGGACGGAAAGGATTTTTCCTCTGTCAACCCTTTCGTTATTCAGAAGGGCGTAGATGCCATAGCCGGATCTGTCAAATCTTGTACCAGGTTGCGTAACGGCACCTTATTACTAGAAACTGAGAGTGCCTTTCAGGCACAAAAACTGCTTCGGGCCACCCTCCTGTACACGTTCCCTGTCCGGGTGGAAGCCCACCGAACTTTGAATTCGTCTCGTGGTGTAGTCTATACTAGCTCCCTCGACGGATTGACTGACGAGGAGCTTCAATCATTCCTCGCTGAGCAGGGCGTGACGGCTGTCCATAGGGTCATGAAAAAGGTCAACAATGACCTTGTACCGACCCGGACAATTTTCTTGACCTTCGATAGTGTTAAGCTGCCATCGCGCATCAAGGCAGGCTACGAGGTTATTTCTGTTCGCCCTTATGTCCCGACACCTACGCGCTGCTACCAGTGTCAGCATTTCAATCACACTCGACAGTCTTGTTCCAATGCGGCTAAATGTGTTACTTGTGGCAGGGATGCCCATGAGGGGGACTGTCCACCTCCGTCTCCTCATTGTGTGAACTGTCAGGGTGACCATGCCGCATCCTCCCGCGACTGTCCTGTCTATAAGGAAGAACGCTGTATCCAGGAAATTCGGGTCAAAGAGAAAGTGTCCACCTCGGCTGCTCGCAAGCTATTGGCTAGTAGGAAGCCCACGCTGTACTGTCCTCGCCTCTCCTCGGACTACCCGGGAGGTAGCAACCCAGACATGCGATCTGACCTTCAGCACCACGGTCGTCCGTTCGGCCAGTGCTAAGATCGCGCGGTCGACGTCTCCTCTTCCTCCCATTACCCCACAGACACGAGCACCTTCCTCAGCTTCTGCTAAGACGAAGACATCGAAGTCAGATGCACGGGCCTTCAAGAAGGAACCATCCCGTGCAGACTTCCTCCGTACCTCGACCTCCCAGCCTTCGACCGGTCCTTCCACTACACGTCCTTCCAAAAAGGCGCATAGGAAGCACAGTTCTCCTTCTCTGCCATGGCGCTTTTCTTCTCCTGCGCCACCCAGCGGTTGCCGCCCCAGGCCGTCATCCGTTTCGCCTGGCCGCACCGCTGGTCGCCGTACATCTGGCCGTTCACTGGCGGAGGAAGCTCCCCCTCCCGGCCATCCTCCCAAGATGGCCGATGACCCTATAGACCCAATGGACGATGACTGTCCGGCTACTGATAGCGGCGGCAGTGCTCGCTCGAAGCCAGGCCCTAAGCGGCCGTCGAGGTGACCACTTCTCTCATCTTCCTTTTCTTACGATGGCACTTATTCACTGGAATATTCGCAGCATTCGCTCCAACCGAGAGGACTTGAAGTTGCTGCTCCGCTTGCACCGTCCGCTTGTCGTAGCCCTCCAGGAAACGAAGCTACGCCCATGCGATCAAATTGCCTTGGCACACTACACCTCTGTGCGTTTTGACCTACCCCCTGTGGTAGGTATCCCAGCTCATGGAGGGGTTATGTTGCTGGTCCGGGATGATATTTACTACGATCCCATCACGTTGCACACCGGCCTGCAGGCAGTTGCCATCCGCATTACTCTCCCCACTTTTACGTTTTCCTTTTGTACCGTTTACACTCCATCGTCATCTGCCGTTACCAGGGCAGACGTGATGCAACTTATTGCTCAGCTACCTGCTCCATTTTTGTTAACTGGAGACTTCAATGCCCACCATCCCCTTTGGGGCTCTCCAGCATCCTGCCCGAGGGGCTCCTTGTTAGCAGACCTTTTCAACCAGCTCGATCTTGTCTGCCTCAATACTGGCGCCCCTACTTTTCTTTCGGACACATCTCACACCTATTCCCATTTAGACCTCTCTATATGTACTCCCCAACTTGCACGTCGGTTTGAGTGGTATGCACTTTCTGATACATATTCGAGCGACCACTTCCCGTGTGTTATCCATCTCCTGCAGCATACCCCCTCTCCGTGCTTCTCTAATTGGACCATCTCCAAGGCAGACTGGGGGCTCTTCTCTTCCAGGGCGACCTTTCAGGATCAAACCTTTACAAGCTGTGATCGTCAGGTCGCACACCTCATGGAAGTCATTCTCGCTACTGCTGAATATTCCATCCCTCACCCTCCTTCTTCTCCACGTCGCGTACCGGTCCCCTGGTGGACCGCAGCATGTAGAGACGCTTTACGTGCTCTTCGACGTGCTTTACGCACATTTAAACGCCACCCTACAGTGGCGAATTGTATCAATTATAAACGATTACGTGCTCAGTGTCATCGTATTATCAAAGAAAGCAAGAAAGCCAGCTGGGCTGCTTTCACAAGCACCTTCAACAGTTCTACTCCTTCTTCTGTTGTCTGGGGTAGCCTGCGCCGGCTATCTGGCACTAAGGTCCACTCACCAGTTTCTGGCTTGAAGGTCGCGAATGACATCCTTGTGGCCCCTGAGGCTGTCTCCAATGCCTTCGGCCGCTTTTTTGCAGAGGTTTCGAGCTCCACTCATTACCACCCTGCCTTCCTCCCCCGCAAACAGGCAGAGGAGGCTAGGCCACCTAACTTCCGCTCCTCGAATTGTGAAAGTTATAATGCCCCATTCACCACTTGGCCGATCACGGTCCTCTGCTCCAGGGCCAGATTCTATTCATATTCAGATGCTGAAGAACCTTTCTCCTGCGGGTAAAGGTTTTCTTCTTCGTACATACAATCGCATCTGGATTGAGGGACATGTTCCCGCATGCTGGCGCGAGTCTATTGTTGTCCCGATTCCTAAGCCGGGGAAGGACAAGCACTTGCCTTCCAGTTATCGACCTATCTCGCTTACCAGCTGTGTCTGTAAAGTGATGGAGCGAATGGTTAACTCTCGATTGGTTTGGCTGCTCGAGTCTCGACGCCTACTTACCAATGTACAATGTGGATTTCGTAGGCGCCGCTCTGCTGTTGACCATCTGGTTACCTTGTCGACCTTCATTATGAATAACTTCTTGCGGAAGCGCCCGACCGCGGCTGTGTTCTTTGATTTGGAGAAGGCTTACGACACCTGTTGGAAGGCGGGCATTCTCCGCACCATGCATACATGGGGCCTTCGCGGTCGCCTCCCTCTTTTTATTTGTTCCTTTTTAATGGATTGACAGTTCAGGGTACGTGTGGGTTCTGTCCTATCCGACACCTTTCGCCAGGAGAATGGGGTGCCACAGGGCTCAGTTTTGAGCGTCGCTCTCTTCGCCATCGCGATCAATCCAATAATGGATTGCCTCCCAGCTGATGTATCAGGCTCCCTTTTCGTGGACGATTTTACCATCTATTGCAGCGCGCAGTGTACACGTGTCCTGGAGCGCTGTCTTCAGCGTTCTCTTGACCGTCTTTACTCCTGGAGTGTCGCCAATGGCTTCCGTTTTTCTGCCGAGAAGACGGTCTGTATTAACTTCTGGCGCTACAAAGAGTTTCTCCCACCGTCCTTACGGCTCGGTCCCGTTGCTCTCCCAATCGTGGAGACAACCAAATTTTTAGGCCTTACATTTGACAGGAAACTTAGCTGGTCTCCACATGTGTCATATTTGGCCGCCCGTTGTACCCGTTCTTTAAATGTCCTCCGTGTTCTCAGTGGTCTGTCGTGGGGAGCGGATCAAACCGTCCTACTTCGTCTATATCGGTCGATCGTCCGCTCCAAGCTGGATTATGGGAGCTTCGTATACTCCTCTGCACGGCCATCCATCTTACGCCGCCTCAACTCCATACAACATCGGGGTTTACGACTTGCGATCGGAGCATTTTATACCAGTCCCGTAGAGAGTCTTCATGCTGACGCTGGCGAATTGCCACTCACCTACCGGTGCAATATACTGCTTTGTCGGTATGCCTGTCGGCTACTGTCAATGCCCGACCATCCGTCTTATCGTTCCTTTTTTGACGACTCTCTTGACCATCAATACGGGTTGTATGTCTCTGCCCTGCTACCCCCTGGAGTTCGCTTTCGTCGCCTCCTTCAACACCATAATTTTTCACTCCCTGCAACCTTTCGAGTGGGCGAGAGCCGCACGCCACCTTGGCTCCAGGCTCAGGTCCGCGTTCACCTTGACCTCAGCTCGCTCCCAAAAGAGGTCACCCCCGGTTCGGTCTACCACTCCCGCTTTTTGGAACTTCGTTCGAAGTTCATCGACATGACTTTCATTTATACAGATGGCTCTAAGACCAATGACGGGGTCGGGTGTTCCTTTATTGTCGAGGCACAAAGTTTCAAATACCGGCTCCATGGCCATTGTTCGGTCTTCACAGCTGAGCTCTTTGCCCTCTACCAGGCTGTTCTTTACATCTGCTGCCACCGACATTCTGCTTATGTCATCTGCTCAGATTCCCTGAGCGCCATCCAGAGCCTCAGTGATCCGTACCCGGTTCACCCCTTCGTACACCGGATCCAACGCTCTCTTCAGCAGCTGGTGGACGTCGGTTCTCCAGTTAGCTTTATGTGGGTTCCTGGCCATGTCGGTATCCCTGGGATTGAAGCTGCAGATGCCGCGGCCAAGGCTGCGGTCCTCCTGCCTCGGACAGCTTCTTGTTGCGTCCCTTCGTCCGATTTTAGCAGGGTGATTTGTCGGCGCATCTTATCTCTGTGGCATGCCGATTGGGCTGCACTTACCGACAACAAGCTTCGGGCCTTAAAACCTCTTCCCGTGGCTTGGACGTCCTCCTCACGCCCTTCTCGGCGGGAGGAGGTCGTTTTAGCCCGGTTAAGAATTGGACACTGCCGGTTCAGCCATCGCCATCTGCTGACGGCTGCGCCGGCGCCGTTCTGCCCATGTGGGCACTTGCTGACGGTTAGACACATTTTAATGTCCTGTCCAGATCTTAACACACTGCGCCTCGATCTTAACCTGCCAAATACTTTCGATGCCATTTTAGCGGATGACCCACGAGCAGCTGCTCGTGTTCTTCGTTTTATCAATTTGACAAACCTCGCTAAGGACATTTGATGATGCTGTTTTTTAATCCTATGCCTGTCAGTCTGTCTTTTATCGTGTTTTCCCTTTTAGTTGTTGTGGTCAACTTGTGCCTCGCGGTGCATTCTTAGAGTAGTCAGGGCGCTAATGACCATTGAAGTTGTGCGCCCTAAAACCACAAAAAAAAAAAAAAATCACCCTCGAAGTAGTTCCCATCCACACAAACACACTGGTCCCAGCACTTCTGCCACTGGTCAAACAATTTCTGGAAGTTCTGTTCTTTGAGGGTGTTTATCACCAACAGCTACACTTTTTAAATCCTCTCTAGAGTGTAGAACTGATGGCCTTTCAATTTGAGTTTGTTTTGGGAGTAGCGCAAAGTCACAAGGTGCCAAAGCTGGTGAGTTCTGTGGGTGAGTTACAACCACCATGTTGCTTTTTGTCAAAAAGGTCCTGGTGAGCAAGGACCCATGACAGGGCACATTGTCGTGATGCAACAGCAAGTTCCCTTGATGCCAAAGTTCGGGCCTTCGTTGCTGCAGGTTTTCATGGAGCCGTCGCAAAACATCACAGTAGTATGCAGAATTCACTGTTTGGTTGGGTGGGATGAATTCTTTGTGCACAATTCCCTTGGTATCAAGGAAAACGATCATGCTCTTCACTTTGCTCATCACCTGTCTTGCTTTTTTGGGTCTTGGAGAGCCTGAGCTCTTCCTTTGGGACGATTGTTGGTTTGTCTCTGGGTCATAACAGTAAATCATGTCACCGGTGATAACCCATGACAAGAAGGTTGGATCATCAGATGCAGTCTGATGAAGGTCTGTGCACACTTAAACACTCTGTGCCTTCTGATCGACAGTCAAGATCTGTGGCACAAATTTTGTGGCGACACGATGCATGCCCAACTCATCAGTCAACATTCGGTGACATGGTCCATAACCAATACCCACTTCACCCGCAAGGTCTTGAATGTTCAATGTTGATCTGCATAAACCAATTGTTGAAGTTTGGCAACAGTGTCTGGCATTGTGTGGCTAATGGGCCTTCCAGTGTAAGCATCATCCTTGACGTCTGTACGGATGGCCCTGAACCAAGCATGCCACTCAAAACGCTCTGTCCCCCAAACACTTGTTGAATCTTTGCTAGGGTGTCTGTAGCACTTTTCCGAAGATTTGCACAGAATTTGATACACGCACGATGTTCTGTTTGGGGCTCCATCATAAAATCACCACACACCAAACACAGAGTATTATGGAAATCACTGTTGACATGCAACATGTCCTCCCAGCTGAATGCCACTCTGCACACTGACTCATCAGATATGCAGTCTCACCACCTAGCAGTGCCAAGATCCACTACTCCTACTTTCCAGATGGCAGCACCAGTCCTGAAAATTTTGGATTCTACCTCGTACACTAATGATAGGGCAAATAGGCAAACACTCATTTGGTGGAGTGGAACAAAAGCTTCTTGAGACACTAAAAATGTCAGTGCTGCACAGAAAATAAAGTCAAAGACAAAACCTGTTTAGTTTTTATCTTAAAAAACAGGCAGTGTTCGAGGAAGCTAGTAATCTCGTGGACATTTATTGCCTCTCTCCCTTTTTTTTTTTTTTTTTTTTTTTGTCATTTTATGTATCGTGACATCACACATACTTCACACTCTCTTAGTATCAGCTAAAATATACACTAACAATCATCAATGGTGCTATGTAGGTAAAAAATTCTGATGATGTCAACACACATGGCTAGCTCAAAAGTATGAGAGGTTCGTTTTTTGTTCCAGAGAGAGAGACAATACAATTGCCTATGTAGCTACACCTTATTCTCAACATTACATAAACTCTTTGTTAAACACCAACTTTTTACACCATTAATTATGGCAATGAAAATAAGATTTTTTTTTTTTTTTTTTTTTTTTTTTTTTTTTTTTTTTTTTTCACCAGTCAGCGATTAACTCTTAAGCAAGCCTGAGCATCATGTTATCATCTGTCTTTGCATTTGTAACATGTATTTAATGAAAACTTTTCTGCACAAAATAACTTCTTTTCCTGATAGCAGAAATATTTAAAGTATTTTTTCCTGTTGTCTTGTGGGTGAAGGCCGAAAATCATGATTAATTATATTTCACATAATGGCTGCCAATATGCCATTAAGAAAAAAAAATGGCAGATGACCAATGATAAACCTTTAATTCTAGCAGTAATTAATTATTTCCACTTAATTACATTCACATGGGGATTTTTATAAATACATTCTGAAGAAACTTAATTACAATTAACAAAATCATGCAAACAAAAGTGTCTAGTAGGTTTGATAGCTGCCGCCAGAGTCGTCATTTTATCCACCCAAGTGTTTATCATGCAATTATATAGAAATTCCACAATGTGGTATACTCCTAGTCCTTGTTATTCTTAGTATTTGTTACATAGAAATGTATTCATTATTGACATTTTTATGTTCAAAACATGTACAGGTGGTGAGTTTTCTCATTCAAAAATAATAGTACGTCATGATAGCACATTTACATATACAAACACACACAGTTTTGTTCATTATTGACACAGTTCACTTGTGGTTGTCATAACATTTTATTATGGTCTTTAGAGTATTTTCCAACAGATAGCACAACAGGTGCAATACTTTAACTTTGTTCTGGCTACTTGGGAGCTGCTCTAAAGAAAGCTTTAACACCACAGGAATATAGTTCCAACATGTAAGTCCAGCATGTAGTTAGGCACAATGTGGGAAGCCAAGGAATCATCACTGAGAAGTGCAGGTTAACCAGTAGTAGTAGTAGTAGTAGTAGTAGAGGGGTTTTTTGGGCGCACGACAGCAAGGTCTTCAGCGCCCGTTCAGTAACATAGGGAGACGGGTGTCAGGAAAAATCCCAGAACAGGAATATGAAACGGAACATAAAACACAGGTAACAATCGTTGAAAAATATGTGCTCATCCCCACCGAAACGTGGGATGAAGCAGGGTGTCAACAGTAAAACATGGACAACACAGGAAGAAAATGATAGAGGGAGCTAAAACAATGTAGCAGATGGAAGTGGCTGGCTGACCACAAGGAAAAAAGGGGAGGAGCAGCCACTCTGCAATACACTAAAACCTCCAGCCTAAAAGTTGAGGCCAGAGTCCAGACACGTCACAAAACTTAAAAACCCTAGACACACATAACTCATCATTAGCTAAAACAGAAGGCAGATCCCCATCAACTTGTGCTTCTGCCCGTGCATCACGGTATAAAATGCAGTCTGTTAAAATGTGCCGGACAGAGATGTGCACACCACAAGCATCTCAAAATGGAGGATCCTCCCGCCGTAATAAAAAGCTATGTGTGAGAGGTTAACCAGTGTGCTGCTGCTCTGGGGAGTGCTCAACAATTAGTGCCTAGATAAAGCCATGTGAATTTACTATTGATTCCAATAAACACATGATTTAATACATGGAGAGATGTATAAAATCCTTGCACCATCATTGTATCCTGATGTGAGTGTTGATGGGATCCGGTATGAGTTGAGGCACATAGAAGTCAACGAGCATGCATCATCAACAAAATGCATTTGTTGTAGAGAAACTTAAGGAGTTCAACGTGGAGGGAAATTTCCAGTAACACAGATTCCAGCCTTATATAGTAGAATGTACTCTAAAGTACTAAGTTTCCACTGTACCCTGACAGGTAATAACCATCAATTTTTAGTAAGAATCTACAATGTGTGATCTCAAAATGGGTGAAAGAATTTTATACAATCATGTATAAAAGGAGCTGTAATGAGAGAGAGAATCAGATGCACCAGCAATCACAGCATGTTGACATTACCTGAAAAGGTGCTTTTAGTGAAGCTGTATTATCAGAATGGGGAATATGCTAGTTCAGCATTATGATCCTATTGCTATAGGAAGGGGATTCGAACAGGTAAAGGTCTGTTGACAAATGCAGCTGTGGCGAGAATGAAGCCACGGGTTGTTTAGACGATAGACCCCGTAGTGGCCGACCGACCACAAGACGTAATGCTGCTGAGACAGTTCAGGAAGAAATGGAGACTGTAGCGGGTTCGTCTATGCATGGGGAAGTCGGTGCTCGTGCAGTTGCATGTCATACCGGCATTCCTTAACTACTGTTTGGTTGGCACTTAGACGTGCCCTCCGATGCTATCCGTACAAAATCCATCAACATCATGAACTGTTACTTGGCAATTTAGTGAAGCAGAGGGCATTTGTGGTGTGGGCATTTCAAAAGACGGCGGAAGATGATGATTGGTTGAGTAACGTGTTGTGGACCGACGAAGCTCATTTCACACTCCGAGGGTCTGTCAACGCCCACAACTACAGAATTTGGGCTACCGAAAATCCTATAACTGTCGTGGAAACTCCATTGCATGATGAGAAAGTCATGGTACGGGTTGGATTTACCATATCTACCATTATTGGGGCTTTTTTCTTTGAGGAAATGCGTGATTCTGGTTTTGTAACTGCTACCGTGATGGGCAAGAGGTATGCCGATATGTTACAGAATCGCATCATCCCCAGCCTGGCTGATAAACACCTGCTGGAATGTACGGTGTTTATGCAGGATGGCGATCCACCTCATATTGCTAGATGCATGAAAGATCTGTTGTGCGCGTCGTTCAGTGATGATCGTGTGCTCATCCGCCACTTTCGTCATGCTTGGCCTCCCAGGTCCCCAGACCTCAGTCCGTGGCTTTGGGGTTACCTGAAGTCGCAAGTGTATCGTGATTGACTGACACCTCTAGGGTTGCTGAAAGACAACATACAACGCCAATGCCTCCCATAACTCCGGACATGCTTTACAGTACTGTTCAGAACATTATTCCTCGACTGCAGCTATTGTTGAGAAATGATGGTGGACATATTGAGCATTTCCTGTAAAGAACATCATCTTTGCTTTGTCTTACTTTGTTATGCTAATTATTGCTATTCTGATCAGATGAAGCGCCATCTGTAGGACATTTTTTGAACTTTCGTAATTTTTTGTTCTAATAAAACCCCATGCCATTACAAGCATGTGTGTCAATTTGTACCTCTCTATCTACATTATTCCGTGACTTATTCAGTTTTCAAATTTATACAGACTTTTTGATCACCCAGTATGTAGTGCCAATCGTGAAGTACAGATGATGTGGTGCTACAGTATGGGGGTGTTTATCCCGGTTACCATGTGACCCCTTTATTGTTCTTAAAAAAATGCATTTTACAGCATTGTGTACTGCAAACAATAGGACAGAAGTTCGGAGTACTGCTCTACAAAAAATTAAAGTTATCTCTATCCTTTACAAAAACAGTCAAGTTAAATTGGTGTCAGAGCAAGAATAAGACATCAGAAATTTTTTGTTAACTCTTAGATCAAAGATATTTGTATGTAACTATGTACAGAACTTACCCGTTTTGTCTTACCTGTTTATTCACTGGAGTGTTTGCTTTTTTGGTCTTCATTTGTTAACTACTTCTGGGGCCTCTCTCGCATCATTTGCAACACTAATTACAAGCATATGAGCGTTCCACTTGTCCTGATAACTTCTTTCCATTACTGAAATATTTTAGACAAGTCACTCTCCATGCTTGTCATAGTGCATCTCACTCACGACACAACAACTGCTTGGAAAGCAGTGACATGTTACAACCTAGCTCCTATGTCCTCAGAAAATCATAAACAGCTAGATTGTAATTTTCAGCTCTTTGGTTTACCAATAAATTGCAAATAACATCTCTGAAGGCTTCCCAAGCTGCTTTCTGTTTCCCGATAGTGAAGATATTAAATGTTCAGTCCTTAAAGACTTCTCAGATATATGGTCCAAAAAAAGATTCCTTCTTTAATCTCAACATTACTGAGATGTGGGAATCGTTTCTTTAAATATTTGGAAGATTCTCCATCCTGATTCATTGCTTTCACTAAATTATTCTATATCCTAACCTCATGTGTAAAAGTGGCAATAAGACTTTATAATTGGAAACTAAGGGAGTACTGCATATTCTTTTTCCAGGTTCCACCTTATTCCTTTCAGGCCACAATTCTCATATGTAGTGTGATTTTCCGTTGGGAATATCCCACTCGTAAATTAAGCAGTAATCTTCGTATATCCTAATTGCTAACCTTCAGATCACCATGTATATGCCACTGATGGACTATTTAATCTAATTTTCCAAGAAGCAGTTTTACATTTTCGTAACTCTCCTTCATAGTACAGCATGACCTACAGGAATAGATGGGAGTGTGTTTTTGTAATGAAACAAAACAGCTATCAAGCTTAACTTAGAGGAGTCAATGAATGGTCTCCAGTCTCTCACATCTGTCAGCCATCGTAATTTAATAAATTATTATTATTATTGTTATTTTGATTTTTTGATTGTTGCCGACTTACGTGGTGGGCCTTAATAAAAATGATATTTCATTCAATTTTGATTTTACGATTAAATGCTTTTGTGAAGTTCTCCTTTTTAACAATATTCATCTCAAATTATTTGTTACGTTAATGAATGTTAGACTCGCTGAATCTTAAAACATGAGCATATAAGCTGAACAATGTAATAAACTTTTCATATTAATTTCCTCGGCTAGTCAGTTCACTTTAAAGCAAGAAATCTTTAGTTATTAATTACAATTGCGGCCCACACACGCGCAAGAGTATTTTTTCTTACTTCTGTTAACCATTGTATTGTAGTCAGTCCTGGCTCTGGCTATTGGCTATGGTGCTGAAAATAAGAATCTTGAAGCTACGTATTTCTGCAACGTCGTGCGGCTGTGGAGGAAAAATTAATATTATGTTAATAGCGGGCGAGTGTTTCGCTTCCGCAAATTTTTCATAAGTTAATATCGCCACGTAATGGCGTCATTGGCTGCATCGGCCTCTGCGATTGTTGAACTGTAAATTACTTGAATGCAGGTTAATCCAAAGAAGGTGGACATGAAATCGGGATCACCTCTTACAAATTAAAAATGCACAATAATATTAAGTCAATGTATTATCAGTTTAACTCGTACAAATATGCTTACATTTGCCAGCACTCGAAAGATGACCGTCTCAAGCAATCAAGACAAAAGTAGTAGTGAAGTCGACTAAAAAATTAACAAAAGAGCGTATCTTGTCTCTTTAGATCATTTTGTCATAAATTATTTCTTTGCAATCAAAACTTACATAGAGAAATTATTATTTTACGGCTACATGATAAAAATATATTATTCAATTTTTAAATGTCTCTTCTTTATAAATACTGTTTTTTAAGTCTTTCCGTAATATAGCACTGGAGACACTATATTGCCCCCCAAAATGTTTGTCATAAAAAATGTTCGTGTTTTTTGACATAAATATTTCCTCTTTCATGTCCACAGTGTCCACACGCAAATTTTTCTTTCACAGTCTACATATGTCACATCGTATGTTTGAACCGTTGTAATTACTGAGGTGTGTTGCGCACAAAGTGTAATACAGATGAAGTTATTTACATAACAATATAATATACAATTGGTTACATATACAGTCATGTACAAAAGGACATAGAATACAATTAGTTTCATTTTGGCTGCTTCTTTTTAGGGTTGCAACTTTTGCAGTGTTCAAAGGTATAAAAGCACGAGTTAGTCCGGAATATTTGAAGTCCCAGGGGTGTCAACTGTTCGCTCCCCATTTGGCGTGGCCGTAGGAATACCCTGGAGAAAACCTCGGCGGAGTGACAGACCAACTGCTTCGGTCACTTTCACTTAATTGTTTCTGGGATGTCATTGGAGTACAGGATGTGCATACATTACAGGATGTGCATACATTACAGGATGTGCATACATTACAGGATGTGCATACATTACAGGATGTGCATACATTACAGGATGTGCATACATTACAGGATGTGCATACATTACAGGATGTGCATACATTACAGGATGTGCATACATTACAGGATGTGCATACATTACAGGATGTGCATACATTACAGGATGTGCATACATTACAGGATGTGCATACATTACAGGATGTGCATACATTACAGGATGTGCATACATTACAGGATGTGCATACATTACAGGATGTGCATACATTACAGGATGTGCATACATTACAGGATGTGCATACATTACAAATATTTTTTTGTTGCACTATGCAAAGAAATGAGGTCATTATAACAATTGATTGCGGTGTCGTTGATGATCTACGCCGCAACGTTTAGCTCGCGACGGCGTCGGTTGGTGTGTTTGGTGCTCGGCGTTCACTGCGGCTATGGAGAGGTCAACGCCCGCTTGACGCCAGCGTGTCTCTCGCCGTCGCGGAATGTCAGAATCAGCTGATCGGCTGCACGGTTTGCGATGTGCTTCTGTCTCGCCCGGGCGTGGCGGAGTGGGATGATATTCGCCCCCCCCCCCCCCCCCCCCCCCCCCGCACTTGTTGGCACGAGTCAGCTCTGTTACGCATCTCAGACGTAGTACATGAAACATAAACACAACCAACGTAATATTTGTTTCCCGCTGCAGATGGTTATGCTAGTGGGAAAGAAGCATTTATTAGTGCGGCAGTTGTTAAGTTTTCACCAGTTTCCGAGTGTCGAGCTAGCACTGTCCTGCAGAATACATGACATGGATCTTCTCCCATGAATGAAGTTTTGGTGCGCCACTGTTTCCATTACACGTCAGTTTTTGTCTTGGTAAAATTATTTATGTTTTCGCCGCACTCGCAGGCACTGGTGAGTGTCCCAGTACGAGCTTAGCACAAACATTCGCAGTTTCTGCGGTCGCTGTTTTGCAACAGTCCACGCATCGCATTCGAATCTCGCATTATTGTGCTCACTGAAACTACAGTCTGTCCCAAAAATATTGACTGTGGGTTCACTTAACGTTAACAGTTCAAATTCATAAGCAAATTCAGTTTTTCGTGCGTAATATTGGCGTTTGGTATCCTTACCGCTGTTGAACATTCAATACTAGCACTTCACTGTCCGTATCACAGTTTCACCTTCACAGTTTTTCACACTGCTTAAAGTAACTGTTTCGATCAGTTCACAAACATTAATGCATTTCGTTCGGTCTGAACTGGATTTTGGGTCGTGCCGGATTTTACCAGTCTCTAGCCCTGATTACCTCGGCCCATTTTCCACTTACAGATTCCTACTTGCCTTCAGACTTTTGACTATACAATTGTATTTCCAGCTCATCTGAGGTAAGTCCCCATGTCACGTCTGCCCACTCATTGCGTGCTTGCCCTCCAGAGCCAGGCTAGACTCTAAAAAAACTTTGCCTCTTGCATTATTGTACACATTTTATAATCTAGGCCTAGCGTGCAAGTTCCTAGATTAGTGTTAGATTTGTGACTTTTGTTTACACAATAAATTCGTGCAAATCTCTGCCTTAGCAGATGGCAATATATTTTAACAGCGCTTAGCGGTAGTTGCGTTTACTGATTTGCTTTGTACCTTGTCAACACCACATGGTGTACCTTGGGTGATGTACACCCTGCACTCTTGTTTAGTAAATTATGGTTGAGCATATTTCAAGATCGGTATAGACATAAATACATGGAACAACATATACACTATAATATTGAATTTCATAAGTTTCATTACTACTACAGTTCAAAAACGTTCATGACACACTAATGAAAAATTCCTTCATCATTACATGCTGTTGAATTTTTTTAAAAAAATATTTTTAAAGCATTTTTTAAATGAAATTTGTAAATTATTCTTAAACCTACGTTAATTTTTTCCTTAAAAATGCAATTACTTAAAAATGCTGTTATTCCTTAACATCTACAAAATTGAATCACACTAATCTTGTGTGCCTCATTGTCTTTAAATGTTACACTAAAATCTGAACATTTACACACAGAAAAAATGCAAACTTTACCTATTATTCACATATGTAAAAGTTGCTCTACTGAGCGAACGTCTTTAAGTCTTTGTAAGTATTTTTCTTGTTTCCTTCGTCATTGCCTCCTTCTTTGACCACGGGATAGTGTAGTTTGCGCGACACAAAGCAACGTGAGGTACCACTTCGATATTGTAGGTGTAGCCCTCGATAACACCGGGTTTTTCTGGAAACACATTCTCATAATCTGTAAGTAGCTGAGTCAATTCGTTTTGTTGTGCTTCAGTCAAATGTTCAGACTCCCTGACTTTCATGGCTATCAGTTTCCTTTTTTCCTCTTCGTCTTCAGTAATAAATTCCTTATATTATGCTTGTCTTGTACTAAGGTCATAATATAATTTCATTTCCTGTATTCCTTCGAATCTAGATTGAAAGCTCTGGAAATATTTACCATGCACTTCCCGTGACCTCAACAATGGCAAAATTACACGTCTACCCTCATTCATAAGGCTTACTTCCCCGCACAAGAGGTCGATTTTTGTGTCCCTCTGGCGTAAAAATTCCATCCCCAGGATGCAAGCAACACCTAATCCCTTAAATACTAGGAACGAGCTTTTCATTGCTTCATTCCCTACCGTAAACTCGACTTGCACCTGGTGCTTTATGATATGAGATTGTGCACCTATTGCACCTGTTACACGACAATTCTTCACTGGCAATACTGGTATTCTATTATTTTGACTCAAGTACTTGTAACAATTTGCACTCATAACATTGGTTGACGCACCGGTATCGACTATTATCTGTATTGGTGCTCCGTACATATCTGCTTGCAATATAGCTTGCACAACACTTTTGTCGGTTCGGTTACATTTCTGCGGTATGTCTATACAAGTTTCTTTTCTATTTTTATTCCCTCATTGTATCTCAGCATACAAAGTTTACGGCTGTCATCCGTGAATGTGCCCTCACTACCCCATCCTGCAGCCAACAACAGAGAGCGTATTGTGGCTGTCTTCAGTTTAACGAATGAGCGTTAGTGGGTTGATAGTTGTCTGTCACTTCCACTAACCTCACATTGTGGTTCTGGTTGTTGTTGTTGCTGCTACTGTTGGGTTGGTCACCCTTCCTCCCCGATGGCATATTTTGATATTGTGTATGGCTCTGGTTTTGCGCTGGTCGGTTGTAACTCCCTGACATGTTCTGTGATGGACCTGGGTTGGCGTTCCATTGTGGCGCTGTGTTTTGTTGCCACTGTGGTGTCGGTTCATTACTACAATGCCACTGGTTTCGGTTGTTCTGCCATTGCGGATTGCTGTTACCATTATATCCATTAGTCATACGTCCATCATGATGTCTCTTTCGATTTTGACGATTATAACCGTTGCCGTTATAACCATTGCCATTGCCATTGTTTGTGCCTCGATTCTGTTGCCGGGGCTCTTGCCTATTCCCGTTACCATTTGGTACTAAGTTACTACCGTTACTGTGGCTGCCATTCTAATCGGCTTTTTGTTGATTACAACCTGCATGGTTCCACTTGTTTTCGGTTTTCATGTCTTCAATCAATAAGTCAACAGAATCCACTATTTCCATGAATTGTTCTATATCGTATTCCGGCACATTGATGAAATATCTTTTAATTTCACTGGGCAACTTCATTTTTATTAATCTGATTATGTTACAATCGGACATGGGCTCGTCCCAGTACCTGGTTTTGTTTATATACTTTTCAAAATATTTGCGTAACGTTCCCACCTTAGGATTGTGAATTTCTGGACTGTAGAACTCCTTGCATAGTCTTTCTTGGACGCTATCGGACCAGAATTGTTGCAAGAATGCACCTTCAAACTGTTGCATCGTTAGACATTTTTCGGACACGTCGGTCGCCCACAGTGCCGCGTCACCTTGAATAAGGGAGACCACGAACTGTATTCTTTGTCTTTCCATCCATGTCCTGGGAAACACATTCCTGAAGCTCTTAATGAATACAACAGGGTGGACATTTCGTTTTTCGCTATTGAAGGGTTGGAATGTCCTGTGTTTTATTACATTGTCCTCTTTTTTGCACATCTGATTGCTACATTCTGGGACATTCATTACTTCGTGATGTGCGCTGCACAGTATCTCATGTTGTTCGTGCTCATAATTCACATTAGGTTGCGGTTGCGCACTCGCACCCTGCATATAGTCTGCGTTATTATAGTAATCAGTACGCGGAGTCGGATTCATTATCTGTCCGCCACTGTTTACATTGCTTTCCAACGCAGACAGTCTCCGCGCGACCTCCTGTTGCCAATTTGGCAACTCCGCTGTCACACGGGATTTGATCTGTGTTAATTCGGCATGTAGTGCAGCAGCGCTAGCGTCAATATTTACATTCGCGGCAAATTTTTCATAAGTTAATATCGCCACGTAATGGCGTCGTTGGCTGCATCGGCCGCTGCGATTGTTGAACTGTAAATTACTTGAATGCAGGTTAATTCAAGGAAGGCGGACATGAAATCAGGATCACCTCTTACAAATTAAAAGTGCACAATAATATTAAGTCAATGTATTATCGGTTTAACTCGGACAGGTTCTCAAAGTACTACAAAGGATATTTATGTAAACACAATAGCTTCTCTAGGTAAAAAAGTATGGCATATTCACTGTTGACATCCTTCATTTGTAACAATAAAAAATTATCAATATAGCAAAATTTCCATCTATCGTAAAATTTATTGCTGTTCTTTCAATGGATTGAGATCTAAGTAAACATTTTAAACATCATATTCCTTTATATCACATCAAAATGAACAAGAATTAACTATTTTTAACTTGGATACATGAGAGTCTAGAGCATTTACAGACAATGATTGTATCAGCAAGACTTACACCCTGTTATAAAGTAACATATGTGAGGAAATTATTTGTGAATGATAACAGTCCTGAAATTGACTAGCTTTCCCAGAGCCCCAGCCTGAACCCAATGGAACACCTGAGGGATGAGCTGGAATGTGGACTTTGCTACATACTCCAACATCTGACATCATTAGCATCTCTTCATGTCTTGAGGAAATAATAGGTTGCTATTCCTCCATAGGCATTGAGATCTCACTAAACTGTCACCAGCAGAGTTAAAGCCATTACATAGATGAAGGGTGGATAAACTCCCATATTTATGGCCACTAATAGCTGTCGGCATACCTTTCATCAGATAGCGTAAATACGCAAAATTCTGTTCTCAACTGGAAAAATTTAAAATTATCTGAAAACTTAATGGATAGTAGCATGTGAACAGTCAGGCTTGTATTTAGGGTCTGTATACCTTTAGTTTGAACCTGTAGTGTGGGCTCTACTGGGGGAAATTTTGTGTTAGTTAACCCACAAAAATAGCATTATAGAGCAGTTTTTGAATTGAAAGACTGTAACATAGAATTTAAGGATTATCACTTAACTGTGTAAAATTTTATTGTGTAGTTTGATTTTATAAATTGATGACACATTAAAAATAAAAATAAAAAGAATTCAGATAATTAAGGCATACAACACTGTTCATTAACTTTGCTAAGAATTACTATATTTTCTTAAAAAAAGAACGAAAATTGAGATTGACATCTCTGAAGAAAAATGTCAGTTTTTCTGTTTTGAAAATAAGATAGTATAACTGTAAGTTAAGTATAGGATAAAGAAGAATGCATTGGCTAAGAAAATTTACAAATAAAAAAATAACTCAAATACATTTTAAATACTATTAATGGCTAACAGGTTTTCATTAATGAAGCTGGTTGTAATATCTCAATAATTAAGCTGTCTTAAAATATGACTTTGAATATTGAGCAAAGCCAGGGCCTGTTTCCTAACAATGGAAACTCCTGTCTATAACTGAACACTGAACACGCATGAAACTGGAGTAAGGTGTACTGAACTGTGGAAAAAGAGTGAAACAGAAAAAGTGAAAGGTTTAAGCACAGCAAGTGCAACATATAGCAAAGTGGAACAGCCAAGGCATGGGGTTAAATGGTGACAGCGTTAGACACCCAATGTGTCATACGCAGCATTAGTGACTGTACGTGTCTCATATGCTAGGAATCTAGTACAGATGCACCTAATTTGTACACCTGGTTAGTGAGTGAGGTATGCCACCTTGCCCGACTTGGGGGTTCGTATGAATGAGAATGTGATCACTCCCAAGGAAATGATGAAAACATAATATTTCATCACATAAGCTGCAACAAATGAACACAAAAGTTTCACAATCATGCAGTTTCTCTGTGCTCTGACAAAAAATATGTTTTTAACATTTTTTGAAACTAAATTCTGTTTTGGAAGTTTTGACTCTTGAATTCCTTTATTGTAACATAGATCACACTGGTTATTAGTTGTTTTTCATTTCTGAGGCATCTATGTGGTATCTCCTCTCACTATACATCACATTTACTTATGTTGGTATAATGTCTTCCTTCCACATGACCTGTATCCTATAACCAGTGTATAGTAAGACAACTGCCAAGACTACAGAAACAGAACAAACATTTCAATGACCAGATGGACAGTTCATAATGTTGTAAATAAATAAATAAATAAATAAAATAATGAAATTAAGTAAATGACATGAGGGAGTTTTGAAAATGACTCACCTGTATTGTAGTAAAACACCCTGCACATTTAACGATGACGCCATGGCTCTTTCACTTTGCGCAATGTTCCACTTGTTAAAGTTGGACCATTCACTGTTTCTAATTTGTATGTTATTTATTTTTTGTTTTTTGCAATTCAGCACACCTACTTCCTGTGTTCATGCTTCATATATCTTCAGTTTTTCATTGGCTATCGACTGGGCCATATGAGGGTGGGGTGGGGGGAGGAGGCGTTAGGGGGGTGAGGGTTACGATGGGAAGTTTCACTTGTAAGAATTCAAATCTGAAAATGACCTTTTTTTCACCGTGGTTTGTGTTCTCAAGTGACAGGTACAGTGTAGAGATCAACTTCCTATAAAATCAAACTCATTTCAGTCTGCAAA
Source organism: Schistocerca serialis cubense (assembly GCF_023864345.2). Taxonomy (NCBI): domain Eukaryota; kingdom Metazoa; phylum Arthropoda; class Insecta; order Orthoptera; family Acrididae; genus Schistocerca; species Schistocerca serialis. Next base: position 465,407,630 of record NC_064639.1, read on the forward strand.
AAACCTGTTCTCTATTTTTTGAGAAAACAAAAATGCCCTTGGAAATAATCAAATAATTTGTCAAACTTCACTTGTTTGTTGAATTATATGGTAGCATGTGGCTTTGTTTGGTGTATGAATGAGAAATTTTGATTGGAGCAAAAAAAACTGCAAAAATTACAATCGAAAGAGTGTATATATCAACTAAAATAATAAATTTTTGAAAATATACTATAATTGGATAAATATAAAATCTACACAAGTGGCAGCAGGAGAAAACACATACAGAAGCTAAGGTAATGTGCAACCTCTTGCAACCAATGGCTCCTCATGTCAGAAGGTTGTAAGAGGAAGGAAGAGGGATGAAAGTAAGACTGGTCATGTATAGGAAATGGGGGGGGGGGGGGGGGTGTTTATAAAAAGTTGCCCAGTACCTCAAGTCATGAGAGACTTACCAGTTGGGATGAGAAAGACAAACTGATTGTTGGGGACTGCACCAGACAAGGTTTGAAAACATGAGGCCATAATGATGAAAGGTAGGGTAACAAACAAGACAGCGATTATAGACAAAACGTCATCCACGAGTTAATAATTGCAGAAAGCTAAGTACTTTATTTGTGGTGCCCCTCTCCAGCTCCCTAAACAGATACACCATCAACCCACAACTTCTCTGATACAAACCAGACTTGGCCAACGTCCTTAACACCTCCCACCTACTTCCTTCAGGCCTTCACCACTGTTCCCAAAATGATTAAAATGATTAAGCCATGATAACAAGAACCAGCCAAAACAGTATAGTGTTCTCAACCTGTCATCTATGGCACTCTGCCCTCCTGAATTATCTGTATTACCCAAAGGTTTCACTTTGAGCCCTAAACCTGAATTTAAGCACTCTACTTTGATGAAGGACCTGCTTTCCTTCACATGTAATGCCAGCTGGCTATATATTTTTTCACGTCCCTACAACACAACTCTCCAACCTTTCCCTGTGGTACAAACTTACCTACAGACCCTCCTCAAAATCTCATGCCCCTTGCAAGGACTAACATCTGAATCCATAGAAATTCCTATCTCCACCAAAACCATGCACTCCTCCCTATGATCCACAACCCCAGTCGCCCTGGCTGCCCACAGTTGCTTGCTTCAGTACAAAGATTCCTTTCTTATATTAAAGACATCAACCATTTCCTTGGTGGTCTGAAATCTATGCCTGTCCCACTCCCACAACACACCTTGATTGTCACCATTGGTGCCACCTCCCAGTGTACCAAAATGTCCCACATGCATGCTCTTTTAATTGCTGAACGTTAACTCAACCAGTTCACATGTGATTCCAAACCTACGACAGCCTTTCTGTTCACCTTACTTAACTTTAAATTTAAAATCTGAGGAGCAGATATAAAAACAATAACATGGGAACTGGGATGGCTCCTTCCTGTGCCAACTTTTTGTGGGTCACATGGAAGGAACTTTCCTGGAATCCCTAAGCCCTTCAGCCCTTGGTTTGGCTTAGATACATTGATGGCATCATTACCATATGGACTCGCAGTGAGAATGACCTGTTATAAGTTTGGATTCTCCGAATACTATACATTCTCCTAATTGAGTTTCACATAATTCTTTTTTTGAATACCATGTCAATTTCCTTGGCATTCACCTCATTCTCAAAGAGGTTAGCTAGACACTTCTGTTCACATTAAACCCATTAAAAACAACAGCACTTACATTTTGACAGTTTCCATCCTTTCCATGTTAAATGTTCGCTCCCATAGAACCTTGGCATTCAAGGCAAACATATTTGTTCAGATGCAGACAATTTACAGCAGTACCCCATCATTCCCTCCTTTGTCTTCACTGGACATAATTATCCCCATCATAATTCAGAAGACAATTTCCTGAGGCATCGCATCCAATCTGATCCCTCCAAAAAAACAGCTTAGGAACACACCTTTTGTCACTAAGTACTTTCCTGGTCCTGAATGTATTAATCAGCTACTTCAACAAGGCTATGACTTCCCAAAATCATGCTATTAAGAGTGGTCCATTCTGCATTCTGCATTTTGCTTAACCCACCCAGAAGAACTTTGTCCCCCCCCCCCTCCCTCCCCCAAATCTCTGCAATATCCTGGTCAGACCCTAAGGTCTGTTTGTACCCATTTCCCTGCAATATAGCTCCTGCTCATGTGACTGTTCCAGCACTTATACCAGTCCTGTACCTGGCAAAATACTCTATGAAAGGGGGGTGGGGGTCACCTGTGAAATGACACATCATGTACCAGCAGTTATTTAAACATTGCTTGTCACTATACATTGCTATTTCTACCATCAAGTTGTCAGGGTGAATATGCAGAGACAGAGGTTGTATTCTGGCAGCACACAGCACATGTACAGCATGCTGTACAACATAATGGTCATGACCTCAGTGTCTGTTTAACCAAATGTGCCATGTGGGTTCTCAGAACTCCTGAAGTGCGAACTGGTACTGTAATAATTAGGTCCTTGGTTATCATCATCCTCCTGGCCTTAATTTACATAATTTCTTTGGTCTTAGTATTTCTTTTCAGTAACTATTCCTTTCTTTACTCTCTTTCAGTTTTCTTTTACTTTCTGATCTGTCTGTTTTAACCTGACTCCCACCCCTACCCCATTTATGCTCTTAGCTTTCCACTTCTATTAAGTCTTGCACAATATTTTTCTCAGTAATTTCTGTCTTGCTTATTACCCTATCTTCCCCCTTTCAGCTCTCAGGTTTCCAAATCTCATCCCATGTAATCTCCAATAATTAGTCTTCGTAATTCCTTATCTTGACAAGTAAGTTTCCCCTGGCCCTGGTTACTGGAAGGACTTTCCTGTAACTTACCCCATTTCCTAAATCTGGCCAGTCCTTTTCCTTCACCCCTCTTACTTCCCCCCTCAACCTTTCTGCCAGAGCCAGTGGCTCCAAAAGCTTACACATTTCCTTAACCTCTATGTGTGTTGGTGAATAGCTTTTTTTTTTCTCTGTGGCCTGTTCAGAAAGAAGTGTAATAGAGTTTTATATTTTACCTGAAAAAAAAGTTTCTTTGAAAAGATTACAGGATGTTGTTGATGCACTTGTTGATTATTTTTCCACATAATCACCATCTAGTTCAATGCATATGGTGAGCTGTCGCAGTTGCTTCTTCATGCCCTCCTCAAAGAGCTCTCCTGCCAGCTCCTTCCTTCACTTCGTAACTGTTTTCTGCACTTGTTCGTTGGTTTAAAATTTAGTTCCATTCATGTGTGCCTTCATGGAAGTGAAAAGATGATAATCTGAAGATGTGAAGTCAGGAGAATACATGGGATTGGTTCAAAATACCCTAATGAAATGACTTAGAGTGCCTTGGTGGCTAAGACTGTGCAAGGACGATCATTGTTGTGCAACAAGCACACTCCACTCTTTAGCAATCTGCTCCTTTTGCTTTGAATGTTCCTTTCGATTTTTGGGGGTCTCACAATATTATTGTGCTTTGATGGGCTCCCCCTGAGGCAGAAATTCGACAAAACTATTGCCTTTCTTGTTACAAAACACTGAGGCCACAATGTTTTTAGCCTATGAGCCACTCATGGTTCCTCTCCAGTCACAACAGAACTCAGAAAATCCCCACTTCTAATTCAAATCACTCAAGAAAGTCGCATGTACCACTGCTGCAATTGTTCTTGTGTTGCTTTGCCACCTGTTGTGGGCCCTTTGGGCACAGTTTCTGGTTTTCCACCCATCTGTGAGTGTCTCGTATAAGAAAGTTCTTGAGAATTAGGAAAAAATCACAGAAATTTTAACCACTGTCAATCAAATGCCTTCACAAACAGTTTCATCAATTGTTTTCACCAACTCGTGAGTCAAAATGTGGGACAGTCAACTCCTTTGTTCATCATGCACTTTTTTCTGCTTCTACTAAACTCCCTACACCACTTGAACACACTCGTTCTGTCACTCTAAATATTTTGATTCATGAAAAGAGTTTGGTAGGTCTTACTTCTTCCATGAGTAAACTGTTGATCACAGTATGTGGTTTGCTCATACTTGGTGAGATTTCTTAGCAACATCTTTCACAAAATTGGATACTACAACATGAGTTTACTTACTACCGTGTTCTTGCAATGCTCACTCGGATCATGGGATCCCCTTCAACCACTCAGTGTTGCCAGCCCTCAAAAAACCATAGCCATTATTGTCACAGTACACTTACTTTCTGAATGTGTTTCATATGTAATTAGACCAAGAGATTAGGGTGTATATGGATAAAAACAAGAGTACAGAGTTACCACAATGTGTCTTTCGCAGCCATTTGTTATGCAGGAAGACACTAACAAATATCACTATTTTGTGCAAAGTGTACCAGTGTGGATGCAATCAGATTAGAAATGGAAGCTGTGCAGTTTTTCTATGGGCAATGTATATGTTCCCACACTATGGTATTTTAAGAACTTTCATAAGATTTTCATGGGTATATTTATCTCTAAATTTAATGATTCCCTGAACCAGTGTCCTACTTTCTTTTTCTTTTTTATTTTCAGTGATAAAGTCAGTGCAACAAATGTTTTATCTGCATTAGTAGTCATTCCCACTAGAGTAAAAATGTGAGAGCATGACAGCTGCTTCAAAACTAGCTTTTAACTTGACAGGCTTCTTGTTGGTACATCTGCAAACTTTTTTGCCAAACCTTTGGATAGGAAACATTCGATTCAACAAACTGGTTTGATCATTTAGATGGGCCTTTGCCAGTTTTGTCAATTGGAGTGCCACGTATTTGACAGTGCACAAGGGAGCACTAGTTCTAGCAGGAGAATTCGCATCAGTCATATGCTGAAAAACTCAGCTCCATAATCTCGTACAAAGTAATTACTTTCACATCTCTGAAGATTATAATGGGATTGCAGAGTATCTGTTGTTCAAAATTTTTGTGGTGCAGTCCTCCCAGGCTGAAATCTAGATAGGCAGTCTTATGGACAGTAGGCTACTTAGAGTGGGATTCTAGTAACCTATAAGAGCTGCCTCTGAAGTTGATACAGGATGTGATGTGGCATGGGGCCATACATGTACATATACTAGAAGGCAGCCTGTAGAATGCTCAATAGTGCTTCACCTAATTATTTACAAAAGTACTTTCAATATGTAAGCCCCCTTTTGAAGTTACCAAAAACAATCAAGCAGTTATAAAAGTACACGCACAGACAAAAACAGTATGGTTTACTATTCCATCAATTTTGATGACACTGTAGTGACTCATCAACAGTTGTCATGTAACACAGGACAAATACTCTGCTCAGCAGCACAGCAATGTAACAGGACTATCTCTGGAGGCCATTCATTCCGAGATTCTGTAGTATACACATACATTATGTATATTGTTACCAAGCAATAATTTGTATTGTTATGCATTTTTGGTCTGTCATTTTGTCTGGGGCATTATCACTGGGATCCTCTCCACAATTGGTGAAGTGTAATGAATGACAGTATCTACTGTGAATTATTCCATGTTCATCTCATCTCATACGCAACAGCAATGGAATGATCATGCAACTTTTGTGCAAGACAGTGACTTACATGCTGTCCAGTTTAGTGCTTTGCATCAACAGGAGCAATCACCACCTTTTGTGAAATGTGAAAATTATACTTTATTATGCAATGCCAATGGTGTTTTCAATCCTTCCACCCCCCTCCCCCTCGTGTATCCAAACAATGTGCACCAACTACCAATCTTTTTGGTTGACTTTGGTAATGAATGTAACTCCTTTGCATGCCAACAAGGTGCTGCTCAACAAACTGTCTTAGACAGACATGTTGGACATGATTTCTGTCATGCCTACGACATTGAATATAATTCCACCAAACCTTTTCGAATTGTGTGGAGCCTATCCAGTTGGACCATGCATGACCTTGCGGTCATTTCACAAGAGTTTGTCCATTGTTGCTCTCCGACCTGCAGTGATACCACGTGTGTACCAGTATTTGGACAACAGTACTGTTCACCTCAGTCTGCAACCCAAACTACCACCTGTCCACCCTGAGCAACTGGCTACATGGTTTGCTATCATGAGTACATCCTCTACAGACATGCCATTTCTGAGGACAGCTCTGTGTTTGTCACATTACTGAGCCACATAAGAGTGTGTGCGCCGACATTATTAATGACAGTGTTTTTTCACTCCCAGTTCCCAACAAATGTGACATGGCAAAGACAGTGCTCATCTAAGGCCTTGGCAGAATACTGGAGCAGCAGTTACACTAAGTTTGAATGTTCAGGTACTAAAACACTGTCCAAAATCTGGGGACACCTCCAAATATCAATCTAAGTCACACTCTTGCCAGATCACCCCCTGTGGATATTGAAGTTATCACCTTAATTATAACTAGCAATGGTCTTGCATGAGTACGAGTCATTAGAATGGAAACTGAGTTTGGTGAACACACATTTAATTTAGGAGACAACAAGGATCAGTTCCACCTGACAGGTGGCAGTACGCAGCTGAGCGGAACAGAACGTCCACGGTTGCCACCGAAGATGTCACTCAACCTACAAGGGCAGCGACCTTCAGCCAGTCAAAACGAACAGGTAGCCAGCTTACAGAACTCCATGTGCCAGCCACGTCTTTCTTGGTTTCTTATACATTATGGCGGTAAGCACGAAACTGCACTGCACCTTGTGATCACTCAGATGGGAAGAATGATCTGCAATAAGCGCTCCAGATTGTTGCAGTACCAGTTGCCTGGGTACTCAATGCATGAGCCAATCAAGTTGTACATTGTCCTAACATCAGGGCAGTAGACAGTCTCCTGGATCTTACTTGAAACCAATATTTTCTTGTCTCTACTGGGTCTGAAGTGTGTGCCATGCCATGAGAGTTAGCATCACTGCAAACACCATTAGCCACGTTCCAACTCCATGCAGACTGTTATATTGTGAAGCACATCTCGAACCTTGGACCTGGGTAAAGAAATATTTTCATGGAAGTTTTTCATTGCCGATGTCAAGGAACCCATACTGGGAGTGGGGAGGGGGGGATGACTTGCTAACTAGGTTACCTGGCAACCGGATTCTTGTAATATTTTATATTTATGGTATGTGAAGTTCAGAAGTCAAATATCAATCTTCCAAAGCAGTTACATGCAACTCCATAGAATTCTCGGAAAAATCGAATTTTTCCGAGCCACTTTAATCTACTGCAGTAAGGCGATTCTCATGACAGTCTGTGTGGATCACTCAGTAGCGTTATTACCTGGGTGACATGGTTCGAATCTCGTTATGATCTTTGTTTTATTTTTTCGTACAATTCGAATACATAATAATTTAAATATAAGATTCAACAAATATACGGGGTGGTCCATTGATAGTGATCGTGCCAAATATCTCACGAAACAAGCATCAAACTAAAAAACTACAAAGAACGAAACTCGACTAGCTTGAAAGGGGAAACCAGATGGCCCTATGGTTGGCCCGCTAGATGACGTTGCCATAGCTCAAATGGATGTCAACTGCGTTTTTTTTTATAGGAACCCCCATTTTTTTATTACATATTAGTTTAGTACGTAAGGAAATATGAATGTCTTAGATGGGCCACTTTTTTCGCTTTGTGATAGATGGCGCTGTAATAGTCACAAACGTATAAGTACGTGGTATCACGTAACATTCCGGCAGTGCGGACGGTATTTGCTTCGTGATACATTACCTGTATTAAAATGGACCGTTTACCAATTGCGGAAAAGGTCGATATCGTGTTGATGTATGGCTATTGTGATCAAAGTGCCCAACAGGCGTGTGCTATGTATGCTGCTAGATATCCTGGACGATATCACCCAAGTTACGTTACTTAAGGAAACAGGAAGTGTTCAGCCACATGCGAAACGTCAACCACGACCTGCAACAAATGATGTTGCCCAAATAGGGGGTTTAGCTGCTGTCGCGGCTAAACTGCCCATCAGTAGCAGACAAATTGGGCGAGAATCGGGAATCCCAAAAGCGTCGGTGCTGAGAATGCTACATCAACATCGATTGCACCAGTACCATATTTCTATGCACCAGGAATTGCATGGCGACGACTTTGAACGTCGTGTGCAGTTCTGCCACTGAAAACAAGAGAAATTACGGGACGATGACAGATTTTTTGCACGCCTTCTATTTAGCGACGAAGCGTCATTCACCAACAGCGGTAACGTAAACCGGCATAATATGCACTATTGGGCAACGGAAAATCCACGATGGCTGCAACAAGTGGAACATCAGCGACCTTGGCGGATTAATGTATGGTGCGGCATTATGGGAGGAAGGATAATTGGCCCCCATTTTATCGATGGAAATCTAAATGGTGTAATGTATGCTGATTTCCTACGAATGTACTACCGATGTTACTACAAGATGTTTCACTGCATGACAGAATGGCGATTTACTTCCAACATGATGGATGTCCGGCACATAGCTCGCGTACGGTTGAATCGGTATTGAATAGCATATTTCATGTCACGTGGATTGGTCGTCGAAGCAAGTTCATCGGATATGACGTCCCCGGATTTCTTTCTGTGGGGAAAGTTAAAGGATATTTGCTATCGTTATCCACCGACAACGCCTGACAACATGCGTCAGCGCTTTGTCAATGCATGTGCGAACATTACGGAAGGCGAACTACTCGCTGTTGAGAGGAATGTCGTTACACGTATTGCCAAATGCATTGAGGTTGACGGACATCATTTTGAGCATTTATTGCATTAATGTGTTGTTGTTGTGGTCTTCAGTCCTGAGACTGGTTTGATGCAGCTCTCCATGCTACTCTATCCTGTGCAAGCTTCTTCATCTCCCAGTACCTACTGCAACCTGCATCCTTCTGAATCTGTTTAGTGTATTCATCTCTTGGTCTGCCTCTACGATTTTTACCCTCCACGCTGCCCTCCAATACTAAATTGGTGATCCCTTGATGTCTCAGAACATGTCCTACCAACCGATCCCTTCTAGTCAATTTGTGCCACAAGCTCCTCTTCTCCCCAATTCTATTCAATACCCCCTCATTAGTTATGTGATCTACCCATCTAATCTTCAGCATTCTTCTGTAGCACCACATTTCGAAAGCTTCTATTCTCTTCTTGTCTAAACTATTTATCGTCCACTTTTCACTTCCATACATGGCTACACTCCATACAAATACTTTCAGAAACGACTTCCTGACATTTAAATCTATACTCTATGTTCACAAATTTTTCTTCTTCAGAAACTCTTTCCTTGCCATTGCCAGTCTACATTTTATATGCTCTCTACTTCGACCATCATCAGTTACTTTGCTCCCCAAATAGCAAAACTCCTTTACTACTTTAAGTGTCTCATTTCCTAATCTAAATCCCTCAGCATCACCCGACTTAATACGACTGCTTTCCATTATCCTCATTTTGCTTTTGTTTATGTTCATCTTATATCCTCCTTTCAAGACACTGTCCATTCCGTTCAACTGCTCTTCCAAGTCCTTTGCTGTCTCTGACAGAATTACAATACCATCGGCGAACCTCAAAGTTTTTATTTCTTCTCCATGGATTTTAATACCTACTCCGAATTTTTCTTTTGTTTCCTTTACTGCTTGCTCAATATACAGATTGAATAACATCAGGGATAGGCTACAACCCTGTCTCACTCCCTTCCCCACCACTGCTTCTCTTTCATGCCCCTCGACTCTTATAACTGCCATCTGCTTTCTGTACAAATTGTAAATAGCCTTTCGCTCCCTGTATTTTATCTCTGCCACCTTTAGAATTTGAAAGAGACTATTCCAGCCAACATTGTCAAAAGCTTTCTCTGTGTCTACAAATGCTAGAAACGTAGGTTTGCCTTTCGTTAATCTTTCTTCTAAGATAAGTCGTAAGGTCAGTATTGCCTCACGTGTTCCAACATTTCTACGGAATCCAAACTGACCTTCCCCGAGGTCGGCTTCTACCAGTTTTTCCATCCGTCTGTAAAGAATTCGCGTTAGTATTTTGCAGCTGTGACTTATTAAACTGATTGTTCGGTAATTTTCACATCTGTCAACACCTGCCTTCTTTGGGATTGGAATTATTATATTCTTCTTGAAGTCTGAGGGTATTTCGCCTGACTCATACATCTTGCTCACCAGATGGTAGAGTTTTGTCATGACTGGCTCTCCCAAGGCTGTCAGTGGTTCTAGTGGAATGTTGTCTACTCCCAGGACCTTGTTTCGACTCAGGTCTTTCAGTGCTCTGTCAAACCCTTCACGCAGTATTGTATCTCCGATTTCATCTTCATCCCCTTCCATTTGCATAATATTGTCCTCAAGTACATTGCCCTTGTATAGACCCTCTATATACTCCTTCCACCTTTCTGCTTTCCCTTCTTTACTTAGAACTGGGTTTCCATCTGAGCTCTTCATATTCATACAAGTGGTTCTCTTTTCTCCAAAGGTCTCTTTAATTTTCCTGTAGGCAGTATCTGTCATACCCCTAGTGAGATAAGCCTCTACATCCTTACATTTGTCCTCTAGCCATCCCTGCTTACCCATTTTGCACCTCCTGTCGATCTCTTTATTGAGACGTTTGTATTCATTTTTGCCTGCTTCATTTACTGCATTTTTATATTTTCTCCTTTCATCAATTAAATTCAATATTTCTTCTGTTACCCAAGGATTTCTACTAGCCCTCTTCTTTTTACCTACTTGATCGTCTTCTGCCTTCACTACTTCATCCCTCAGAGCCACCCATTCTTCTTCTACTGTATTTCTTTCCTCCATTCCTGTCAATTGTTCCCTTATGCTCTCCCTGAAACTCTGTACAACCTCTGGTTCTTTCAGTTTATCCAGGTCCCATCTCCTTAATTTCCCACCTTTTTGCAGTTTCTGCAGTGTTAATCTACAGTTCATAACCAATGGATTGTGGTGAGAGTCCACATCTGCCCCTGGAAATGTCTTACAATTTAAAACCTGGTTCCTAACTCTCTGTCTTGCCATTATATAATCTATCTGATACCTTTTAGTATCTCCATGGTTCTTCCATGCATACAAGCTTCTTTCATGATTCTTGAACCAAGTGTTAGCTATGATTAAATTATGCTCTGTGCAAATTCTACCAGGCAGCTTCCTCTTTCATTTCTTACCCCCAATCCATATTCACCTACTACGTTTCCTTCTCTCCCTTTTCCTACTTTCGAATTCCAGTCTCCCATGACTATTAAATTTTCGTCTCCCTTCACTACTTGAATAATTTCTTTTATCTCATCACACATTGCATCAATTTCTTCTTCATCTGTAGAGCTAGTTGGCATATAAACTTGTACTACTGCAATAGGCGTGGGCTTCGTGTCTATCTTGGCGACAATAATGCGTTCACTATGCTGTTTGTAGTGCTTACCCGCACTCCTATTTTTTATTCATTATTAAACCTACTCCTGCATTACCCCTATTTGATTTTGTATTTATAACCCTGTATTCACCTGACTAAAAGTCTTGTTCCTCCTGCCACCGAACTTCACTAATTCCCACTGTATCCAACTTTAACCTATCCATTTTCCTTTTTAAATTTTGTAACCTACCTGCCCGATTAAGGGATCTGACATTCCACGCTCCGATCAGTAGAACGCCAGTTTTCTTTCTCCTGATAATGACGTCCTCTTGAGTAGTCCCCGCCCGGAGATCCGAATGGGGGACTATTTTACCTCCGGAATATTTTACCCAAGAGGACGCCATCATCATTTAACCATATAGTAAAGCTGCATGCCCTCGGGAAAATTTACGGCTGTACTTTCCGCTTGCTTTCAGCCGTTCGCAGTACCAGCACAGCAAGGCCGTTTTGGTTAGTGCTACAAGGCCAGATCAGTCAATCATCCAGACTGTTGCCCCTGCAACTACTCAATAGGCTGCTGCCCCTCGTCAGGAACCACACGTTTGTCTGGCCTCTCAACAGATACCCATCCGTTGTGGTTGCACCTACGGTACGGCCACCTGTATCGCTGAGGCACGCAAGCCTACCCACCAATGGCAAGGTCCATGGTTCAAGGGGGCGGGGGGGGGGGGGGGGAGGGGGAGGGGGAGGAAGGATTAATGTGGTATTTACAGGTAATCACGCTGTAACAGCATGCGTTCTCAGAAATGATAAGTTCACAAACGTATATGTATCACATTGGAACAACCGAAATAAAATGTTGAAACGTACGTACGGTCTGTATTTTAATGTAAGAAACCTACCTGTTACCAACTGTTCGTCTAAAATTGTGAGCCATATGTTTGTGAGTATTACAGAGTCATCTATCACAAAGCGAAAAAAGTGGTCCAATTAAAACATTAATATTTCTTTACGGTACTACACAAATATGTAATAAAAATGGGGGTTCCTATTAAAAAAACAAAAAAAACGCAGTTGAAATCCGTTTGACCTATGGCAGCGCCATCTAGCGGGTCAACCATAGCGCCATCTGGTTTCCCCCTCCAAGCTAGAAAAGTTTCGTTCTTTGTAGTTTTTTCGTTTGACGCTTATGTCGTGAGAGATTTGGCCCGGTCACGATCAATGGACCACCCTGTATACTAATTAATACTAATCTTCATTCTTACGAAAAATATGAGATTTGTTATGTTCTTTTTAATCCAGACAATCTTACTACCAAGTGAGCCATGCAGCACATCGTGATAGTTGCCTTACCCGCAGGGAAGTTTGTCGAAAATCTTCGAAGTTGATATCCACTTGTATGTTTGAGAGTTGCATCTGCTATTGGTAATTGATATTCGAGTTCCGAACTTACGTAAATATACAAAATTACAAAAGTCCGTTTCCCGGATGGTCTCCTTCTAAGACATTTTCATCTCTCTCCTGACCTGACATGTGGTACTCCTCTACACCATACCAGCAGACCTGCTATAACCAGGATCATTGGCATTCCACGGCCATTCACACCACCATCTTCAACGAACTCCAGCTTGTAAAGGCTTTTTTTTCTGCCGACACACACAACCATGATCAACAAATACTTAGACTGTCTGGCATAGCGTTAAAACTGCAACAACTCATTCAGCACTATCTCTACATCAAACAAGAAACACTTGGCTTACGCAAAAGGGAACATGATAAAATTCTCGTGACTACAGATTAACTCACTGCTACGAGTGCGTACTTGCTCACTATTTTTAATAACCTCTTCATTCCGACGTTATCACCATGAACGAGTCAACGAGTGTGGGACAGCAGGCAACAATAAGACATACATCATCACAGCAACCTGCATTATTTACACCAGCGCCGACATACGTCAGTTCAGTAAATCCTCGTTCAGAAACTTGTGCACCTACCGCTTGTGTGTCCCCAGTCCCGATAGACTCACATCTGCATTTCAGAAAATGTGCTGTCCCCAAAGGACTTGTTCTTAAAATAAACACCTTGCTGGGCTCTTCATTTCAACATAATGTGTGTAGATCGTGTGTGGCCAAGTTGATGATACAGGAATTATAACAAACTGGTATCGTCAGACAGTCTGGGCCTCACCAATTCACATTGTATCTAAGGAAGATGCAGCGACTGTCAGTCTCAACACCATCCTTGCCAACTATCCAACGGCGATTATTCAGGACTTGACTCAGGATTTAGCAGATGTCTCTGTATTAAGGGGTAACACTACTAGAAAATTTTCAGAAAAATCATTATTGGCTTAAAATATGCTTATTACCTTCTAATTTACGAGGCAAAAAGTCTAATTCCTTAAAAAATTTTCTATGAATTCTCCTGTGGTGCCTTCGATGACCAGAAAGAGCCTACTTGTGCCAACTCGATAACCCTCCTTTAGTGCCTCTGTAAACATTTCGGAGCAGTAAAACGTTATTTTGGCGTCGGGAATCGTCAGTATGTGTATGAAAAAAATAAATAAATAAAAATAAAATTAATTCGCTTTTAATGTTTATTTTGGTGTGCAGTATTGACTTTCGATAGTTCATTTGTGATCTTATAGTATATAGTTACGTCTTCCAAGTGAGAATGAGTGGTAAGAAATTGTACTCGGGCAGAAAAGGTACGAAGAAATAGTATCCAATGTGATGTGAAGCAATATGTCATCAAAGTATCCAAAATAGATATGAGGCTGAGAACAATTCGGAAGGAATCAGTGCCTTTGCTAAGAAAGTGACTAGGATTTTGATGTGAATTACGGATTGAGCTATAGGATTGTAAATTTTTATGCCACATTTCGCAACGCGTGAAATGTAAAACGTGAATGCAGACATCCTCTACGTTTAGACTTCAGAATAATTTTTGCTTGTCCAAATTGCCCATAAGTTGTTACACCAAGTAGTAACCTTAAAAGGAATACTTAGAATATGAACTGTACATTGTCCTAGCAATGTACCGCCTTGGAGTGGGCCTAAACGGAACTGCCATGAGCAATATTTCAATCGTTCTATGATAAATTAGTGGGTGTGACTTCGATTGCAACGGTAACAGAACGATAAGCCAGTAGTGGGACAGCACATTAATGCTAAGATTTTTTAGAAAAGTAGAATTTTTCATTTGTTTATGTCTATGACATATTTCAAAACTTCAAACATGTTTTTCTCGGAATATGGTTTTTCAAAATGGACGTAGCATAACTCAAAAAATTTTCAATCTTTTTACACATTTAACCACACTTTTGAAATGATATTTCAAAGTGAACCACTTAGGGTATTTTCGATTATTTAGTTTAAACAATAATCATTAACAAATGCTGTCCTTTTTTTGGTGAAAATTGAACGACTTTATTCAAACTCTCGTCAATTTCACAAAAATCTGTATTTCTAAAATCCCTTAAATGAGTGATTAGCTACTGTCACGTAGATTCCGTAGATTTTTTTTTTTTTTTTTTCTAGATTCAAACTGGCGCTAGTTACAGTGCGTGCCGCTGATCGCTTCAAATTCAAAGTGCCTAGTGAGAATTGTTGGAGTGTCGCCATTTTATAATATAATTCCGACGAAAATGTTTTCTAATATTCAGTACTTCAATATGTGCTCAGTAATACTCCCAAGTATTATTTCACTATCACCTTTCCATCAAAAAACAAATTGTCGAGAAAACGTCTTTGTTTTAGTCGTTAGGTGTTGGACTGTCACTATGTCTATTTGCAGATTCCCATGAGCCAAGAGAATGACGTCACCCCTTTTGGATGTTATAAATTGCTGCACAAACTTGGCAACAATTCATAGAAAATGTTCTTCCAAGGTTTTTTTTTTTTTTTTTTTTTTTTTTTTTTTTTTTTTTTTTTTTTTTTTTTTTTTTAGTAAATGTACTTACATGATATTTTAGTTTTCTCTACTTTCCAACATGAACACAACGAGCGTCTAAAATTAGTTTTAGATGCATTACTACATAAACTTGGCACTGTAGTCAGTGACAGTAGTATCATCTGCAACAGTCAGCAGTTACCTTCCTCGTTATTCAGTTAGCGGCGAAGCTAAATGAACTGCAGTACAATGAATCGAGATAATTCGTCAACTGTCGTGGCCACGGATCTTTAGAATTTACTCCTGTACCTTGGCATGGTAAATTTTCATCGCAACTGCTACCCAGGCACCAATGGGGAATGCATTAGCAGGCACAACACACGATGGGCAAAAGAGAGATTCACTGGACTCCATCGATGCAACAGGCATTTGAGCAAATTAGACTGCTTTTCTCAGGCTACGATGTTGGCACACCCACTACCAACTACCCACTGCAAACCTGTGTATCACCACTGATTCGAGCGTTTCAGTGACTGGAGCGGTTCGCCGACATTTAGTAGCAGGAAAACAAGAGGCACCATGCTTCTTTTCCAGAAAGTTGACTGACTCCCGAGGAAGTGGTCAGCTTACGAGAAGGAATTGTTGGCAGTGTACAAATCAGTCCTGCACCTTAAAATGGTACGGAGGGCAGGTCTTTGACTGTCCACGCAAGTATGTGAACCCTTATAAGACACCACAACCAGGTTGTGAATAGAAAATTGCACTGTTCTAACTCATCAAAACAAGTACTGTTTTTCACAGAATCGTCTTTGATCACTAGTACCTCCCAGCATCCGGAGAGTAGAGATAGGCAGTTTGCTCCTGAATTGATTCAAAGAGCCAGATCTTCCTAAAGACTGATTTCAAAATGCGTCTCTGGTGGCTGTAAAGAGCGGAATGAAAATTCTGCTCTAGACTGCTGTAACGGTGCACTACCTCACACCTTTAAGAAAACGTTTCCCAAGCTACAAAAAATGTGTACGCCATGTGCACATGTGGATTTGCATGTCTTACTACACTGAAGCGCCAAAGAAACTGGTTTAGGCATGCATATTCAAATACAGATAAACAGGCAGAAATAGTGTTGCGGCCGGCAACGCCGATATAAGACAACAAATGTATCTCGCAGTTGTTAGATCGGTTACTGCTACTACAATGGCAGGTTATCAAGATTTGAGTTTGAACGTGATGTTGGCGCAGGAGCGATGGAACACAGTACCTCCGAGACAGCGATGAAGAGGGGTTTTCCCGTAAGACTATTTCACGAGTATACGTAATTATCAGGTATCCGGTAAAGCATCAAATCTCCTACATTGCTACAGCCGGAAAAAGATCCCGCAAGAACGGGACGCATGACAACTGAAGAGAATCGTTCAACGTGACAAAAGAGCAATCTTTCCGCAAATTGCTGCAGATTTCAATGCTGGGACTGTTGATGATTGGAAACATGTTGCCTGGTCGGACGAGGCTCTTTTCAAATTGTATTGAGCAGATGGACATTAACGGGTATGGAGACGACCTCATGAATCCATGGACCCTGCATGTCAGCAGGGCACTGTACAAGTTTTTGTAGGCCTGTAATGGTGTGAGACGTGCGCAGCTGAAGTGATGTGGGACCCCTAGTATGTCTGTATACGACTCTGACAGATGACACGTACGCAAGAATCCTGTCTGATCACCTGCATCCATTCAGGTCCATTGTGCATTTCGACGGACTTCGGCAATTTCAGCAGGATAATGCCACACCCCACACGTCCAAAATTGCTACAAAGTGGCTCCAGGAACACTCTTCTGAGTTTAAACACTTCCGATGGCCACCAAACTCCCCAGACATGAACATTGTTGAGCATATCTGAGATGCCTTTCAACGTGCTGTTGAGAAGAGATCTTCACCCTCTCATACTCTTACTGATTTGTGGACAGCCCCGTGGGAGTCATGGTGTGAATTCCCTTCAGCACTACTTCAGACATAAGTCGAGTCCATGACATCTCACGTTGCGGCACTTCTGTGAGCTCTCAGGGGCCCTACATGATATTTGGCAGGTGTACCAGTTTCTTTGGCTTTTCAGTAATAATAATGTGTTGTGACGAGGGCCTCCCGTCGTGTATACCGCTCGCCTGGTGCAAGTCTTTCGATTTGACGCCACTTCGGCGGCTTGCTCGTCAATGGGGATGAAATGATGATGATTAGGACAACACCCAGTCCCTGAGCGGACAAAATCTCCGGGAATCGAACCCGGGCCCTTAGGATTGACAGTCTGTCGCGCTGACCACTCAGCTACCGGGGGCGGACTGGCTTTTCAGTGTAGTACATAAAGCTTTTCTCTCCCATGAAAACAGAAAATGGAAGCCCCCCTTTTTCCGACTTATTAGCTGGTGGGCAGTACCCATTTAGCCATTTCAATAGTAATACTAATTACCACGACATGAAAGTAAACACAATTCTTTATCCAGTCTCCGAGTGAAAAAAATTCATCAGCCCAACTAGGAGTCGAACCTGGGCCCCTTTGCTGTTCACTCCGTCACGTTGACTACACAGTTACCGTGGCAAACAAAGCAGAAACGCTTCAGTAGAATACATTAACGCGGAAAACACTTCCAGCATGATGTTTCCACTCTTGAGTTCAAAAGACTACCTCAAATTTCACAAGTTCAATAAACGTTTGTATACTTCTCAGTGAGTTGTTATTTCTTATCCTTTGACTTGGCACAACACTCAGAATGTGTTGCCAGCGATCATAAAAGCTGCGGTTTTCAGCCACCATGCGGTCGGAGCGTATCGTAAGGTGATCGAGGCATCACTCCCCTCCCACCAGCTCTGGCTCCCCACCACTCTCACTGGTCAGACTCTAGGCCATCTCACTAGCTCACCGCTCCCCACCTCTCTCAGGAATCAGATGGCAAGATAGCTCTCTAGCTCACTGCTCCCCACCACTCTTATAGACCAGATTGCAAGGTTGATCACTGCTGCCCGCCAAGGCAACTAGCTAATGTGGATGAGATCACATGGAACAGACCACGCGGCGACTTCAGGCGTCACTCAGTTCTCTGCGCTCTCGACACAACTTGCAACTCGCTTGCTTGACTGAGCACCTCTCCAACTGAGTCCAGCTCCTTATTCTTTGTATCCTTATTTGATTTGCTCTAGTCGTCTTCTTGTGTTTTTGCTCTTCTGTTTTCTCGTTGTGTGTGTGTGTTCTTGTTACGTGTAGTATTATGTCTTCTTCTATGTCTTTTGCAGTTGTAGTAGCTGTTGTTGGTGTGTTGGTAGCCTTTATAAAGGTTTTAATTACTTTCAGTGGATAGGATACTAAATATAACGGTATGTGTAACATAATTATTTTAACATACATGATAGTCCGTATTTAAAGGCTGTCTCAGGAGAAATGGTCAATATTCAGAGATGTGACAGGAATGATCAATTGAACCAAAAAACGAAACATGGACATATGCCCTATTCCAAAAGGTTTCTGAGATGGAACGTATTTAAAGTTACTTTTGTGCCTTTTTCATGAATAACACGAAATCCGCTGCCTCTAGCGAAAACTTGTTGCAGTATAAAATTAAACCACATTAAATTTCCTTTGAAAAGATCCTATTCGTTTTCTCTCAAAGACTTACAGGCTGCGCGAAGAAAGCGAGAGAATATGAGAAATCTTGCGCAACGTACATGCGTTGAGGGGTAGGTAAATGTTTGCGGTAGTTTCGTGACTTGATAGATCACGTGTGCTACATCAAATTATTCGTCTCGACTTCGTATAAACTACTATGGTATATTTTAAACAATGACAATGTAGTGAATAATAAAGAAAATAAGTAACCATGTCCATTAAGTATGTTCTGTCTTGGAAACCCTTCGGTATAGTCCATATGTCCACATGAAGTATTTTGCTTCAAATGACAGTTCCTATCATATCCCTGAATATTGGCCAGTCATCCTGGGACATCCTCTACATGCCTAATTCTTTATTTATTCATTTAGCCCAAACAGATTAATTCCTTCAGGAGCCTTCTTGCATCAGACCGGAGTTTTATATTTAATTACAAAACTTATTAAAATCACTGTTACTTAAAAAATCACTATTTTTGATATAATATCTCTTCTTCTCTCTGCATTTGCCTTTTATGGCATCTTGGTTGAAACTGTCGATTTTCCTCAGTCTTCCTTAATTTTTTCTTCTTCTTTTCGTTCGACAAACTGCACTCGGCGCTTCTCCGTAACAGCTTTCCCTTCTCTAAAGCACTGAACCTCCTCTGCAAGGCCATTACCCCAACGAGTAATTAGATAACTCTGCCTTTTAAACAAGGATGGGTTGCTACCAGTCAGTGCGATTCTTATGCGAGTAATCTGAGAGTGAAGACCATAGTTTTGGGATCGAGAAGGGGAACTGCCTACTAAGAAGTCGATATTTTTGCCCAAGTCGCAGACAACAGCCGAATAGTGTTTCAGCGCGGCCCAGGACGCTCCAGCGTAATTTGCACTGGATCACGAGGACGCGGCGAAGTCCCAAACACAAATCCGGTCTTCGGCCTGGCCACGAATCTTGAGCTGGTACCTATGCTGCTCCTTGCGCAATACACCCAGCCCAATCACCTGCTGCAGTGCCATGTCGGTCAGAGAGAACCTGCAAACATCAACAACCGGTAGTCTCCGAACCACGAAGCCCCTTAGCCAATACGGGCACGCGTCGAAATAAAGAAGAAAGTGATGCAGCACAACAGGGCGAACGGGCAAGCTGCCGAACAATATTCCAAGAACTGTGCTACTGACTCCACTGCCCGAATCTGAGAAAAAACCACCCTCGCACAAGGATAATTATACCACTCTCCGAGTCTTCATAATTCCAGGAGCAGCAAGGCCTCGTACTCCGGATAAACCAGCGCCAACAGCGAGATCTGGAGAACGGAAGTTGCCACAGGCCGCCACGTCTTGTAGTCACGGAGCGCCCCTGCGCTCGAAGGTCCTGCTTGGGGTGTTTACACTGTTCCTCCTTACTCACCCAGCGAATTCCAAACAGAGTCTTTCTGTACCGAGCGCCTCGTAATCGAAACAGACCACCAATGACTTCTTTCAACGGCAACCACCAGAAATATTATCTCCCCACGAGTTGCCTCATCCTGCTCTAAGCAAACCACGGGGAGCCTCACAGCACCACAGACATTCTCGAGAGTCGATCATGAGATATTGACCTTGCAGTACGGCTCACCGTCCAATGATATTTTCAACAAGAAAATTTATCACAGATTGTTTCGTGTGGCCAGATGTGGAAGAAGATTGTAAAACGTGGACATGAGCGTGTGCTGCCCGTCAGTGATCTAAAATATGACAGGATACGCAACCACAAAACGGCCGTTATTCAATCCCCAAGGGCCGCTTTCGACATATCCAACTAGCCCTCATCTGACCCATCCCCGACTCAAGTAGTTTTTGATAAGTCCTTTCAGTAATCCAAGGGGTAACCAGCTACATCAAGTCGATGACAATATATGACATCACTTCAGAGACCACTTAAAAAGCATGTGTCAATTTATGTATTTCCCATGCATTTGTCCAGATTCAGTTACGACTGTTCAAGGCAAACAATTTGTATCAGCAACTTTTACCAAACTCCGTCACTCGTGTGCGGTGTTCAGCGCTTTTGAATCACAGCTTACGACCATCAGAATAATGGACTAGTGCTCGGCCAACGTTGCAGCCGCCATACTCAGGCCCGCACAGACTGATCAGGTTGGAAAATAGCACTTCTGACATTTTACTGAAGGATAAACAAGTGACTATAACTGTCGATAGACTCAAGCCTACGTGGCTCCTGCAGGATACATCCGATTAGACGGGCAATAGCACTGACCATATGAACGACAAAACTCTCGTTGATCCGTATGACAAGGCAGTTGTACGGGGAGTACACATGCTACAATTTCGACGTGGAGGGATCTCAGACTCGTCGATGACCTTCTCGTAGTGGAAGGACAGTACGGCGAACGGTGGAGCAACAAGGAACACCTCCGGGAATATGCTCTCGCCATTACAGGATTCCACAGGACGTAAACCTAGGTATTCTATCGTCTCGCTTTTCGACGGACTGATCCCTTTCGGTAGGCTAAAACCGATACCGGTACTTTAGTTCTAAACAACTGGTATCTTTCGGTATCTGCTTGGTCTGTTATAAGAGGTGTTCTTATTTTTTGCTAATAAACGGTTAAAAAGTCAAATCAATTAGCCGTGGCAGCGGTGCCAAAATTTTTCGTCCTTAAATAAAGATTGTTTGAAGAATGGGTAATATTTATTCGTAAAATCAGCATTGCTTTGAAATATTACGTTATTAAAGGGAAAGGGAAAAGCGATCAGTGCTATTTTAATAACAATGACGACAGAAACGAGCAACAAACACGTGGCACGGCACTGCTGAGATAGTAATGTACCAGTTACCATGTGACATGGCCTGTTAGAAGGTACGTCTGTACATGCAGTGTGCAAGACTTGTCCCATCTGGTCTATATAGTAGTTTTTCACTGTCGTAGTCGGACATCAGTTGTACTACAGAATGACACCATTCCTAGTCTGGAAGTATTTTACGAGTCACTTATCAATGAAGTATAATGCTCCATTTGCTCAAAAGATTAAATATGGGAGAAACTGCTACAAACTTGTGACAGAATAGAAGGGGAAAAATTAAAACTTAACGGTCCATTCGGAGTTAGAATAAGAATAGAAAGCAGTTGATTTGCTGCTTCTGTCAACATAACGTGCCTTCATCTTGGAAACGGACAAGTTAACACGAAAAATAGAGTTCTTAAACCTCAGTTTTCGCCCTTTAGCACTGACAACTCACAACGCACAAATATTTGTATGATTCCCGTTTACAACATGATTTCTGTGCAGGGTTTCAAAAAATTAGAACCAGTAGGAGAACACTGGTGAGTTTTTGTAGTAGTCAACTATTTGTCACTTTTCGAGAAAAGCAGCGGATAGTGGAAAGACTAAATTTTCTTTTATTTAATTATTTAATTTAATATTTTGATTCCATGTGTTTTTAAACTGAGGGAGACAAAATTTTTCAATCTTTGTTCAAAGTCTGCGTTTATTACACAAAATAACAGGAATAAAGAAACACCTATAATCGGTTATTTCAGAAACCCTGTATCTTGACCCATTTTAACAGTCCTGTTAAACTGGCGTTGAAAAAATCTGTATCATTGAAAACCGGTTGATTCAGCGATAACCACCATACCTATCTCAAGGTCAGAGCTTCTAAGAAACAATCAAGGCATCAAATGGAACAGAATACATTTGTAGGCACGGTTTCCCTGTCTCCACCAGTCGAGGCGCCAACGCACTTGATCAGCAATCCTGTTATGGACGACTACACCGACTTTCTCTTCATCTCATACAGTATCTTCTCTACTGACCCATAGCATTTATGTCTAGCTCCATCCACTCGATGCACTGAGAAACGGTCTAGCCATGCTCTGCTTAGGCATCCAGCCACAGCACAGCTCATCATATGTGCCTGCGCGAAAAGGAGATAAACAGCAGTGTCGATCACCGCCCCCACCCTGCCCCTTTCCCCTGCCTAATGCTTCGCATTATCAGGGGGGAATGGGGGGGGGGGGTCTGTACCGGTTAAGCAGCGATTGCGTCATCTGACAAGCTAACATAGGAAAATTCTCTGGTCAGTGATGCTGAGGACAATCTTTGCGCATTTTCTTAAATGTTGCTGCCAAGCAATGAAATGTACTGTTACGCACTTCTGGTCTCTGTCTTTTATCTGGAGCATCCTTACCCGCGCCCTGTCCACAACTTCAGTTTTCATTCTGGCAGTAAGTTAAGGTTTTCGTTGGAGTCAAGTAATCAAACCTAGTTTGAGAAGCTGTAATTGGTCACTTGCCTATAATTCATGTAGAAGTCCATTCTAAATGTATTTTGTAGAGTAATGCACAGCTTTTTCTACAGTAATTGGAGATGTTCTTTGAAACGCACAACAGGCCGCTTATCCATGTAACACACGATATGAGCCCTTTGCTATCGGGGTTAAATTAACTGTCAGCGGTTTTCAACTGAAAATAATAATAGAT
Source organism: Schistocerca serialis cubense (assembly GCF_023864345.2). NCBI lineage: Eukaryota > Metazoa > Arthropoda > Insecta > Orthoptera > Acrididae > Schistocerca > Schistocerca serialis. The sequence goes on from NC_064639.1 coordinate 465,430,905, forward strand.
CTATCTCTTAGGAATATACAAGCAAGATTGTGTAGTGTTTATAAAGCCATGGAAATAATAGCCTAGATCACTGACATAAGTTGTATTTTAGAACACCAGAACAATAAAATCGCAGTACAACATTTTATGTATTATAAAAACACAAGAGGTTTAATTACACGTTCTCTTCTACTCCACTCTGCTTTGCTGTGTATTGCTACGAACTTGCATGACAGTGTTGCTAACAAATTCCGTTTACATTGTTAACAAACTGCACCTAAAAATCTTTTGTTCTTGTATGGGTTTATGGGCCTATCCTTTCATCAACCACAGGCCGCTAAGCAAATCGTCTGACAATCAGAATTGATGTAAGATTAGTAGTAATTTGTCTTACTTAGTACCGAGTTCTTTCCCCGATGCTGTATTACGTTACTTTCGCTAATTTACTAATTTTACATTCACCAACAGCATGTTATTACTGTATGTTGTCTATCAGGTTTCAACGTATTTCTGTATAGTTTTCATGCACACTGTAATTTTTAAGTCATTCAGGTATGCCAATGAGCTCATAAACTCCTCCCAAATAATGCAGTATTAGGTTTCCAGTTTTTACTGTTGAGCATATGTAGATCAGTCTTTTCCAACCGATGTGTCACGATGTTTTGCTGTGTGGCGTCGTCTTATTGACTGTGCCGCGAAATTGTATTAAGATATATGCCACCTATAGTAAATTTACAGTGAGTTTTGACAAAAAGAGAAGCAACTGTATGAATATCAAGAGCTCAGATGCCAAGGCAGCACTAATCAAAGAAGAGAAGCCTGAAGGTTAGAAGAAGTATACAAAGGGGCTTTACAATTGGAATAAACTTGGAGGCAGTATTGTAGAAAGGGAATACGAAAGTGGATGAAGTGACTGGTAGGTTGGTTTTGGGAGGGGGACCGAACAACAAGGTTATCTGTCCCATCGGATTAGGGAAGGATGGGGAAGGAAGTCAGCCATGTCCTTTCAACGGAACCATCCTGGTATTTGCCTGAAGCGATTTAGGTAACTCACGGAAAACCTAAATCAGTACAGCTGGGTGCGGGTTTGATGAGTCGTCCTCCCGAATACGAGTCCAGGGTGTTAACCACTGCGCCACCTCGCTCAGTGATGAAGATGACAATGGAGATAATTGGAAAGTAGTTGACTAAAAGGTGTAAGTTGGAAAAAGATCCGTGAGAACATGCCATTCCCTCAGCGTTATTGAGATGCTTGGCAGAACCAACGATACAAAGACTATTCCACCTGGTGTGCAAGTATACGAGACGAAGTAACCTTATGCTTCGAGAAGAATATAATAGTTCCAATGCCAGCAGCTGCTGGTAGGTGCGACTATTACCAAACTATCACTTTAACAAGTCATGGATGCAACATACTGACACAAATTAGTTACAGAAGAAAGGAGAAACTGGTAGAGGCCGACCTAGGGGAAGATCAGTAGGGACACGCGAGACAATACTGACCTTACGACTTATAAACTGACTGATAAAGAAAGTGAAGCGCCAAGAAGGGGACGGAGGTACGAAATGAAACTTCACGAGTTGAGATGATGTGTGATGTTATTACAGTAATTAAAATCTTGAGTAAATTTTACAAAAAATTGGCAGCGTGAGCCCATTTATCAATATGACATTGCACCCCTCTGATCAGGATGCATGGTCTGATTCAGTTGGAAAGAGCATCATATAGTCACTGTATCTACTCCTGAAACCAGCTGGCGAAAAGCTGTAGTAACAGGTCTTTGATATCCCGAGAGTATTGGGGCGAGGGAGGTACTGCCCACTTTCCATTGTTGCCAGGTGTATCCAAGATGGCGGCGATGACGTCATCCAAGGTGGCGTCGTGTAGACTTGGCAAAAGCGCATGACATCATCCAGGATGGCGGCCAAGACGTCATTCAAGATTTCGGATTTTGGTGGGAAGTTTGAATTTTGGCGTTGTTTGAAGTTTGGTTCACCAGCAGAGGGTACTAGGTTCTGAGAGCCTTCTGCGAGGTATGCATATGCAGTAGTTGTTGGGATCGGGTTTTTTCTTTAACATCTGGCCGATTACATCTCTCTTTCTAAGACACATTGGTAGCATGAGACATGCCCATCCATTGCTGATTTTTATTCAGTATTATTTTGTACCGTAGGCAGTTAGTTATTGAAGAAGTATTATACTTAGAAGTAGTAGTGGTGGATGCATGATATGTTCGCATTTGAGCATCATGTTTATAATGTTTGTGTTTGTGTAAAGGGAATGACTATGTCCAGTCGTAAGGATGGTACAGATATTTCTATTTTCAGAGCCACAGCCGTCAAGAGGATATATTTCCGACACATCGCTCATTGTCATATGGCATTCAATTGAGACTGCGATCATAACATTTAATTGCAAGTATAATGATAAAATATATATGTGACCGGTTTTCTGGAATAATTCCGTGTACGCATGGCCTGTGGTGGGAATGATTCACGTTACCCATTAACAGCAGCAGCCATCCGAATGCATAGGCCTGTTGGAGCATATGAATGTATCTCGGTTAACTTTACCGTCCTCTAGAAGACCGAATAGTGAACTAATACTTAGTATGTGTTGGATGGCTCTGTGATCAAATGGAAATTTGAGAAGATCATGTATGGAGGTGCATTTGCGCTGGACTGTTATTCCCTCCCATGTAAAATGTTCAGTTGACTGCTTCTGCATATTTCGCACCTTTATTTAGTTGAGAGAAGATCGATTGTGGTGTGTGCATCTAGCATGTGGAAGACACATTTGCCTGTTCTCTCGACATGGGGAAGAGCTTAGTAGGCTTTTAAATTATAGGGATGATTTGGAATCTGTTACATCACCGACATCGGTATTTGAGAGTGGGAATATCACTCTCCTCTATTTGTTTCTAGTTACTCAGTGGTTTACAGCACACTGCATCTCGCTAAAGTTTGGGGTTTGTAGAGAAATAATTTCCATTTTATATCCTGGGAAGTATGTTGCGCTAGTGCTCGGTATGATGCTGCCCAGTTCTGGGCGTCGAGAAGTACCGCAAAAATGGTACAATATTATGGTGAAAATATGTGTGTTCGTGTAAGCCCCGAGTCTGTAGATGTCTGTAGAAAAGCGATCAGGTTCGGATCAGTAACAGTAATGTGTTTGTGGCAAGGGGAAAGGATCTCGAATTTGTAGAACAGTTCTGAGAGCAACTTGGGTCAGCTGAGGGTGCTCTGATGTAAAAGGGATGATACTGTATGGCAGAGGATATAATTGTATGTTTATGACACTGACACGGTACACGGTGATACATTGCTGTGTTGGAGATCAGTTTCACGGACTAATATTCACGCTCCTGTCCTCGGTGGGAGTGCGGTGTAAATGAGTAAGTCTTTCTGTATTTCATGATATGTATGGCACTTTGGGAGGTTTAGTTGTCGGTGCAAATGGTGCTTCCCTAGGACTGGGGAGCATTGTGACATATAGCTGGTGTGAGTGTAGGCATACCATAATTTTTTCGGATGCTGTACAGATATAAAAGACAACTACATTGTTTGTGTAAAATGTGTATATATCGTATTGTAAAGTTACTGTGGCTTACATTGTGTAAAAGTGCATATACTGCATTGTAAAGTTACTATGGTTTATGTTATGGCCTGACTGGAGAGGATGACTGTGTGTCCTATCATAAGAGTCTTTCCATATATGACGATATGTGTGGTTGTTTGTATGATTTAATTGTCAGTGCAATATGGCGATCTGTGTAAAATATCGTCTGCAGAAGGATAAAAGGCGGACAGTGCTTTGATATCGGCGGTGTCAGTAATTCGATGGGTAAATTCGATAAGAGCCAATCATAATGCTCGATTCATTCACATGCTTTGTGCTGGGATATAGGAGCCTGTACATAGTGAAGGGAACGTTTGCATATGTTGAGAGAAGGAAGGGTAATACGTGATGGACTGGGTTATTCTGTATTATTTTCGTAAACAGGTTCTGTTAGGGTAAGAATTTTCGTGCAGACAAGTTGATGCATCAAGAAAGTGAGCGTTTACTGTTTCTGGGACACTATACAGTTCCCAAGAGGTCGACTTGGCTGTTATTTTTTACAAAGCCATGTGACGTAAGAATAACATTGAGAACCGTTTAGATGGTGAGTCGCCACACAGGCATTTTGCAGTGAGGTGTCATCGACGCAGCTTGTATGTTCCGTAGTGTGAAAGCAGCATGCGCTATTCTGTCATCAATAGTAAAGACAAGTGCTGCTCGGAGATGTCTGGGTATGAGACTGGCATGATTGGGCCTTGGAATTCTGTGACATCAGTATAAGCACGACTGTATACTCGGAAATAGAGTCAACTTTCACATGTGTTCAGCGGCAGCTCACGGCTGCGTGCACCCCCAGGAGGGTCTGCGCTCCTTCCCATTCATGTTTACCGCATTGTCTAGGTGAACTCGTATTTAGATAGGAATATCTCAGGTACTAAGTATGAATGGGATGTCGCCGCCTCATGCTTGCGGGACCTGAGCGGGCGCCTGTGCGTGGTTTGACAGCTAATGGCTGCATCACTTCATGGGGGCTGCCGCTACCTCCTGTGCACTCTACTAGACACGGGGTGCTGGAGGGTGCTTGTGCTCGTTGATTGCATTATTTTTCAAGCAGGTCTATTAGCTGTGCTATGTGTTATTTGGACAGTTTACGAGTACTGAGCTTGTCTACACATTACTGTGCTGCATTATTTAGGAGGAGTTTGCAAGTGTGTACTGAAATTATTTTGTTAATTTAGGAGTTGTTTGCATGTCTGCAGAGCATTATTTAGGAGTAATTTACAGGTCTGTGGGATGTGTGGCGTGACCCCTGCATGTGTTTTATACCAGTCTCATAAATATACTTGATCCCTAAATAAAATGTTCCAAAATAAATAGAGTACACTTCTTCCTAACTCTCCCCAGCAGCCCAGCGCAGGCTGAGTATTTTTTGTGCCATTTTCCCCCTACAGACCACCATTTTGGATTATATCACAGGAGGGATGACAGCATCATCTGGTGGCAGTACTGTGTACTAGGTCAGTTGGACTCTAAATCTCGTTGTGGAGAGACTGCCTAAAAATAAAGACTTGTTCCCCAGAGTCGTTTTCCGACCATCCCCCCCCCCCCCCCCCCCAACATGGGTTATGTCACAAAACAGATGGTCGTGATACTGAGTACTAGGTCCAGACCTCAGTTGCAGTGTGGACCTCATGGCGAGCACATTGGATGGTGGTGCTGCCTCTAATCGAATAAATAAAGACTGGTGCATGATTTCGAGAGTTGACTATTAGCAAGCACGTTTACAGAGTCTTTTAGATGGATTGTTATTTTGACAATTTATGAGTTGTTTGGCTCTCTGAACGTATATGTATTGTATTATTTACGGGTGGTTTGCATGTGTGTAGGCTGTGCAGTGTGTTATTTTGATGGTTTATAATTAGCAGGCATGTGTGTAGAGCATTATGCATGAGTTATTTAATAGTAGTTTGCAGGTTTGTATGCTGTGGGGCATGTCAAAGCGTGTGTTCTGTATCACTGTGATAAATATACTCTATCCCTAAATAAATTGTTCCAAAACAAATAAAGTACACTCCTTCCTCTCTCCCTCAGCCCAGTGCAGGCTGAGTCCTTTTCCAACCAATCCCCAGGAAGAGGTGGCGGCCGAGTGACTTAGGTTAGTACAAGTGTCCTTTCTTCAGCGCCATTCTCTTAGTAGTGAAACCACAAGTTATCTTTGTTTACCGCTAAAATTCAAACTTGGCTCCAGTTCATATGAGGAAGTGGCAGTAGGGTGACTTAGGTTAGTGGAGGTAGCCCAAGTGACCTATCTTCCCACAATTTTCTTTGCTTAGTAGAGATAACCATAGTGTGATGCATTATCCTGTTGGAATTTGAACTTCCAGCCATTTTTCTGGGGGAGGGGGGTTAGGTTAGTGGAGGCAGCCCAATTGACCTGTCTTCCCACCAAAATTCAAACATCCCACCAAAATCCGCCATCTTGAATGATGTCATAGCTGCCATCTTGGATGATGACATGCTCTGTTGCCAAGTCTACAATACGCTATCTTGGATGACGTCATCGCCGCCATCTTGGATATATCTTGCAATAATGGTAAGTGGGTCAGTATCATCCTTGACCCAATACTCCCTGGTACGGCGAGTGGGAAGCAGTTGCGGCGACAGCACCTAAATGAATGCGAGTTGCCATCTGAAGCCATAATGAGACTGATGAGCAGAACAGATTCGAAACAGCAAGGGGATCAGATGCAGACAAGACTCACTGCCATGACTTGTCTTGACTAGATACTGTTTAGCCACCCCAGATTTCTTTTTAAATTGGGAGGGTATTCAAAAGATAGGATGACTTAACTATTTACTCGTCTAAACAGTCACACTGACACGTAGATTGATTTCAACATACATAAGTCCAACTGTAGATTTAATCATTAGTTATCCAATCTTTTCCTTGCGAAATGAATTGAATTGATACACCAAGTGTGATGGGTAGTTTGAATGTCTTGACTAGTGGTTATTATGTTAAACCGGTAATCTTTCAAAAATTAAAATACATAGCATCTTAAATTAATAACTATAACCATAGGAAAGTCTTAATCATCAAATTTCTAGGAATAGGCGTCTAAAGTCATTTAAGATTGAACGCTGCATACCAGATCCCTACTGAGAGTTGTGCAAAAGTGAACACAATTTCTGTATTAACATGTAGATCGTTCAACTGGTACATGTAGTTTGAGTGACCTTTCCCCTGTACAAATTTACCACTCGACAGAAGACACCATCAGAACTGATGCATTTATGGTATCACTGCACCAGAAAACATGGCGAGGAAGGCGTTTCCACAATGATGGCGCGTTGGATTTCGAGGTGGAGTGTTTAACGGACAGCTAAGATGCAGACTTCAACAACTGTGGTTGAAGTTTCATTGTCGCAGCATGATGTTTTCTAGGAATCATAGCTACACCTCGTAGATTCAAGGTAGATAGAAATTTACGATATCCTAGCTGCTCTCGGCAGTGTTACCTGTGGTTAAACAGTTATTTCTATAAAAATTTTCGTTTATATTTTATTTCAGACTTCTGTTAGTCAGTTTCCCCCTTCTCCTTTTCTCTGTCCATCTCTTCCTCTCCCCTCTCTTTGTCCACCTCCTCCTCTTCCTTTTCTCTGTCCATTTCATCTTTCCCTTCTGTCCATCCACCTCTTCCCCCTCCCCTTTTCTGTCTGTTCATCTCTTCCATCCTTCGAACACCATGTTATCATCCCCATATAAATGGGAACCTAATGGTTCTTAACTCCACAGTATTTCTTTCCTGCTTGTAATTAATATGTGCACGAAATGAAGTTGAAATCGTTACAGGGGTTTAGGATGAGTTTTTTACTAGCCTCTTTGCCCACATATGCACGTGTTAAATATATTTCACACGTATTTAACGTATTTCGCACGCATTTGTACACATATTCACCTGTATATCTAACGAATTTCCTCTGTAATTTAATTTTCACGCAGTTCAAAGTTCATGACGTATCTCTCGAACTATGTATCGTACAATAATATAATTTTGCGGTACATTCACTGGTATATATGGCTACCGTCCTCGAAATGTGTTGTGAGTAGAGTTAATAGTAAACATGTAATAATATAAAACGTAATGCATGATGTGGTAGTTCTTCACACTTTGTACTATTGAAGTCATGTCTCCTAACCTACATGTCGTACAGTGATATATTTTAGAGGTCCATCAGCGACATATTTCATCTGCAAAATGTGTTGCAAATATAGTTAGTAGCAAAGAAAAAATAAATTTAAAAATCATACATCATGCAGCAGATTTTCATGCCACTCGGTGTTTATGACGGCATACCAGGCGAACTATGTCGTATAGTGATATAATTTTGCTGATACATTCAGAGATACATAAGAAGACATTCTGCTAAATCTGTAATGAATACAGTTAACAGTTTAAAACGTCACGTTTCATGTGGCAGTTTTATTGCATGAATAGTGAAAATGTAGTAGGTAATAAACTTTATGCTTTTTATTATTTTGTTGGAGCTGTAAAAGAGAAAACGTTTTACAAAGGTTTGGTATTGTATAAAGTTTGAGAGAGGACAAGTTACTCTCTCTCTCCCATTTTTCCTATATGGACATTTATAAAAGATTTTATTACAACCTGAGGCTCTAGAACAGTGGTTCCCAACAGGTGGTCCGCTGACCCCCAGGGGTCCGCGAGCTATGCCAGAGGGGTCCGCAAGACGCTATTAGAATAAAAAATATATTGAATACATTTCGTATGATAACAGATTTTTTGTTTTGGCCGCTCAATATTTTTTCAATAATGAATATGTCAATGTTTTTTCTAAGTACTAAAAATAGTAAACGTATAAAAAGACTCTTAATTAGGCTTTTTTGGGTACTTGATACCGTGATATGACAAGGCACCAATCATGCTCGATGAGGGGGTCCTCGAGAGAATTTTGTTGGGAACCCGTGCTCAAGAAAGTTAACGGCCTGAGCAGACACTGTTGGGGCCAGGTAGGGCGCTAAAAGCATGACGTATTTTTATGGTTCTTAGTTCACAGAAACGGAATTTTGGGAGTTGGAAGCAATTGGCAGCGAGCCCATCCCTCAGTAAATCTTGCCAGACAGGCCCACAGCTGTACAGGTCAGACAGAGCAGCCCCTTGTCGAGACAGGTCTCCAGCAGAACAGTGCCGCTATATCTGCATTGGCGCCAGCCGAAGGCTGGGCAAGGGTGATAGACTGAAGGGACACGTCTAAACAGTAGAGTCGTAAACTCGGCATTGTGTGCAGAGCCAAGCTTAATAAAAATTCACAAGTTTTCATGTTTGCCGATACTGCAAATAGGCCTGAGACCCACGTCCTCGGCCGCCTCGGTTGTATTAGAAACTCCAGCGTCTGATCCATTCAGATTGCGTTATTCGCATTTTAGGGCCACAATACTTGACTCACATCTGCCACCCAGGATCCTTGTCCACTGTAGTTTTAAACCAACTGCTAGTTGTTTTTTCTCTGCCTCATGATGACTGGGTGTTGTGTGCTGTTCTTAGGTTAGTTAGGTTTAAGTAGTTCTAAGTTCTAGGGGACTGATGACCATGGATGTTAAGTCCCATAGTGCTCAGAGCCATTTGAACCATTTTTTGAATGCTCTGAAAAGCTAATCGTTTGCATGTCACAGCATTTTCTTCCTGTCGGTTAAATTTCACGTCTGTAGCACGTCATCTTCGTGGTGTAGTAATTTTAGTGGCCAGTAGTGTATAATTTATGTCTGTCTTTGATTTGGGAAATAAATGTTGTTAGTAAACTAAATTTTGCATACCTTCTCAATCATTGTTGTGTAGTCCAAACAGCGTTACCTTTCAAGTTCATTGTAAGTCACTAAGTACTTTCATTCTCAAATACATGACGAATAACGTATGGGTATTCGCTCGTCGTGGGCTACACTTCTTTTCCAACGCCATCCCTTTGATCGGAGTTATTCGGAAACTAAGGTCGCAAGGCGTGTAGCCTTAACATGGAATATCCAGGGCGGATGGCGAGATGGGTGCCCAACATGCTTACCGAAGCACAGAAAGTAAACTGAGTCAGTGCCTGTCGCAATTATCTGTACCGTTTTCAGTTTGAGGGGCGAGGCTTTTCTCAACTCTATAGTTGCAAGAGATGAAACTTGGGCTTATCACCATATTCCAGAGAGCGAAAGGCAATTAATGCAGTGACGACATACTCATTCTCCTTCCGTCAAAAAATTCAAAACTCAGGAAACAGCGAGGAAAATCATGGTGTTTGTGTTTTGGGACAGGAAAGGGTTCTGCTCGTTCATTTTTTGGAAAGAGGTGAAACAATAAACGCTGCAAGATACTGTGAGGCTATGAAGAAATTTTGCAGAGCCATACAAAACAAATGTCGCGGGATGCTGACAACGGGAGTCTGTTTCCTTCATGACAAGGCGCGTCCGCACACTGCTCATGCAACACAAGCGTTGTTGACTTTGTTTGGTTCGGATATTTTAAGATACCCCTCTCACAGCCCCGATCTCATTATATTGAAGGAACACTTTCGTGGAAAACACTTTTCCGACGACGACGAGGTGAAATCGAAGTGAAGAACTGGCTGAAAAAGGCTGTGGGGGACATCTATGACACAGGAATCAAAACACTCGTCCAATGGATGATAAATTATACTGAAGTAAGTAGTGGTTATCTGGAAAAATAATATAAGACCTATACGACAATGCATGTAAATTTTATTAAAATAAATTCATGATTTCTATTTCAAAAAAATATTGTCACATTACTTTCCGGATTATGACGATGTTTGGCTTTGTTGGGCGCTCATCTGCGTGGTTATCAGCGCCCGTACAAATCTCCCATCCTTTGCTCAGTCCAGTCTCGTCACTTTCATGAATGAAGATGAAATGATGAGGACAACAAAAACACCCAGTCATCTCGGGACAGGTGAAAATCCCTGACCCCGCCGGGAATCGAACCCAGGACCCATTGCTCGGAAAGCAAGAACGCGACCGCGAGCTGCGGACACTTTCCGGATTAGCCTCGTATGTAAGACAGCCTACGTGTTAATTTAGGATATAAGCTATCTCTGTTCCAAATTTCATACAAATACATCCAGCCATTTCAGCGTGAAGGAGTAACACACATACTAGCAATCACACTCACAAACTTTCGGATTTATAATATATGTGATTCGCCTGGGCCTGCCTCTTCTACCATTCACCTAATTCGTTGCCAGAGAGGTTTTCAATCAGTCATTACTATTGATGAATATCGAACCTTGTGAAATCTCCTTCTCTTAATGGCTTCTCTAAGCCCTTTTCTTTTTTTTAATTTTTCCTATGGATCACGGGGTTCCGGGTTCGATTCCCAGCCCAGTTGGAGATTTTCTCTGCCCGGGGACTGGATCTTTCTGTTGTCCTCATCATTTCCTGATCATCATCATTCGTGACTGTGGCTCGATTGGACTGTGTAAAAATTGGGGCTTTGTACGGGCGCTGATGACCGCGCAGTTGAGCACCTGACAAAGGAAACATCATCATCATCATCATTCCCTAAGTTTCTGAGGTGTCTCACGGTAATTCTTTCTCTCTTGGTGGCGCGGCCACGTTCCACAAATACCGACCTCATCATACCACTAAACAGTTACCCTGACTGTGCAATTTCCCGGCTGTTAAACAATCTTAATAGTTAGAGAAGTGGTGTGACGCCATCCCACAGACTAATACGTCCACGGTTCTTTATCTGTCATCAGATCTCAAAACTGCCCTCAGTGGCATCAAACGTTTCAAGCAGACCACAACCTCACTATTGTCTTCCTCTGTTTGTAGTCTAGCTACGCTTTGCATACACTTTCCCATGCCCTGAGCTTTCAGGAGTCTTCTGAATGGCGCTGCTGCAGCAAGCGGACTGTCCGCGCGAATCTACTCGCTCAGTCTTTGACGTTTCTTGTTAGCAGTGAAGCAATTGCTGGTTCTCCACTGTAATGCTGATTTTTCCCCTCTTGTAAACTTCCTCCACTCTGATCAGTGATCTTATCAGTGATGTGATAATGAAGGCTATAAATCCTGTAGTCTTCTGTGGATATTGAAAAGCTTGTACCCATTATTCGCCAAGAACTCGATGAAAACACATTGTTTCCGCTTTGAATCCATTATTCACCAGCAGCATACGAAAATAAACTCTGCAAGGGAAGATACTCCAACTACATGCGCATTAAAAGTGATCCGCATCGGTTAGTAAAAAATCTCCATCACTTTTGCCTTGTTTTCGGTTTTGCCCTTGTCGTCTGGATGGCAGTGCGCTCGGGTGAGAGACCTGTAGGTGGGTCATCGGGTGGCCTTTCGCAAAGGTCGCTGCCGAGGAGATGGCCATGCAACCGACCGGCCACTAGATCGTAAACTTCGCTTTTAGCAGCCGCGAACTGAGGCAGCCACCCGGTTAGCCTGCTCCTGCGACGCGCCCCCACTCAGAAAACACAGAGGACAGTTATCAAAAATCCGTACTGATATTATAAATTCGGAATTAAAATCGTACGTTTTAACGACTAAATAGCTTAAGCGATTTTGATGAAATTGGGGATGGAGATAGCTTGAAGCCTAAGGAAGGCCATAGGCTACTTTAGAAAGTAAAAATAAAAAACGACTGACGTCTGGAAGGGTGAAGTCGGATTGCAGACGACGCTTGCACGGAGGTCGGCGACTCGGAGTGGTGATAGGTTATTCTGCGACAGTGCGAACCCAGTGTTTACACGTGAAACTTTAAAAAGAATTGCTACGCTCCCTGGCGAAGTTGGACACTTTTCACGGCTAAATATTGTGGAGACAAATAATGAAGTACGGCGCTTAGCCCGAGAACCGTATTAAAACTATTAGGCCGGGAAAGCCTTAAGAAATGTACGAGGGAGCACCGAAAAGCTGTTAATGCTTGTAAAACAGAACAAATGTTATTAAATTCTACATATTTATTAGCCATGTCTACATATTTATTTCTCAAAATAGTCACCCTGGCAACGAACACATTTCTTCCGACGAGAGAATGGTTTGTTGATAGTCGCTGTAGAACGTGTGACTTTGTTGACGGAGCCACAACCTCACCTCTGCTTGCAACTCCACCTGTGTCAAAGCGAAGCCCTCGAAGGTGTCCATTAAGTTCTGTAAACAGGCGAAAATCGGATGGGGCCTAGTCGGAACTGTATGGAGGATGAGCGATAACAGAGAACCCGAGGCATCAGATTGCTGCAGACGTCTCAGCGCTCGTGTATGGTCTGGCGTTGTCATACTGAAGGAGCGGGAGCTTCGTGTGTAGACAAACTCTTCGAATTCGTGCCTTAAGTTTTATGGGTGTCTCGCAGTATTTTGTAGAATTTATGGCCGTGCCTTTAAGCATGAACTGAAAATGCATCACACCTTGAACATCCCAGAACGCCTTGAACATGACTTTACCTGCTGATGGTATGTTCTTGAGCTGTATCTGTGTCGGTAATCGTTGGTGGCGGAACTTCATTGAGACTTTCTTGTTTTCGACGTCAAATCGGTGCACCCAGCTTTGTCACTTGTAAAATGTTGCTAAGAGTTAACACCACTTAAACGGCCTAAAAAAAGCATTTTCTTGACTTTTTTTGTGGAAGGTAAGGTGATGGAGAAATAATAATTGGGTAGTTGACGATAATATGTTTAAGTATACTACAAAACAATTTTTTCGGAAAATATTACAAAAATGGCGTCACTGCAGCAATTCTCCCGAGACATGTTGAATATAAGTCGATCTGTGGCACGCACTATAAGTGGTTCCAATTTGAATCTGGAAAAAAGAGTGTAGCTAGTCAACCACATAGAGGATTCTACAAATACTTGTATTTGCAAAACAGGCGAGTGCTTGGATAATGTCATACAATTTTCACCAAAAAAGGACAGTCATTTGTTAATAAATATTATTTAAATTAACTAATCGAAAATTTCCTATGTGGTTAACTTCGAAAAGGTATTTCGAAGTTGTTGTTAAATCATCTGATAGACTGAAAAATGTTGGAGTTATGCTGCGTGCCGTTTTCAAAAATCATACTCCGAGGAAAATGTGTCTGAAGTTTTGAAATAAGTTATAGACATGAACAAATGAAAAAATTCCGCTTTTAGAAATCTCTTACCATTAATCAACTGTCCCAGGACTGACCTGTCGTACTCTTGCCGCTGCGATACAAACCATATTCACTAGCTTATCATAGAACGATTGAAATATCGGTAATTACAATTCGATAAACAGATAGAACTTTACAGTTCCGTTTAACCCTACTTCTAGGAAGACTACGATTGATTTCACATGCATTCCTCATACATTTATTACTTAGTATATCAACTTCTGGGTAGTTTGAACAAGCAGTAATTATTGTGAAGCCCCTCGAAGACTTCGTTCTTGCAGTGTGATGTCTGTATTGCACGTGTTGAGAAACAGCAAGAAAACGTGCGAGGTGCCGGGGCTAGCAGTGTATTTAACACTAAATTCTTCTAGAATCTACATACGTAAATGATGCTCTAAGCCCCCCCCCCCCCCCCATTCTAACTCCGACTTTTGCTGTTGCACAAGGATTAAAAAAAATACGCGAACTGACTCTAATCAACCCTGCCAGTGGAGTAGAAGAGAGTTTGGCACCTGCAATAATTTAATTTGATAAATAAGTTAAATAAACGAAGGTTTCATTAACATAGTGAGGAATGATAGGGTTGCTCTACCGATTAACAGAATGAAAGTTCTGTCCAAAATAACAATATGATTTATGAAGACTAAACACAAAATAATAAACAAAAACACATGAAACATTTACAATACATCAAATTGGCTCAAATTGGATACTCAAACAAACGCTGTGAATGTGAAGTTGTGCCTAAACTAGATTGTGAGGATTATGATGAAGTGGTATGTGGAGCCAATTCCTTGCAACTCAAATCTTAAGAGAAAACACATAGCCAACCCAACATTAATTGCTGCTACCCAAGACAGAACAAAGTTAGAAAAAGACGAACAGGCGCGCTCTGCTGAGCTCTGATTATCACCTAGGAAAATCCCTGTCTGCCGGTGCTGTGGACATACATTACCAATCTGTCTTCTTAACTGCAAGAATACGATTTGGCGTACCGGAGGCGATGGCTGGTTGCTTCGACGGCCCGTCGTGGTGATGATAACGTCGCGCGTATAGCCCGAAACAAATTGTCCTGGCCTGGTTGTTCCAGACTAAAGACTTCCTAGCAATACAAATGCGCCTCTGAGGGAGACGAAGAAAGCTCGCCACACAATCACTGACGGTACAGTGATTGATTTTAACAAGCAAAGTCACCCAGTAACTCCCATACAGTCAACATTAGCCAAAACTGCTCAAGACAGACAACATAGGCCTCTTGTACACAGAACGCTCAATTGCCAACTGTACACGGAAAGTTACGTTGAAGTCGAAACTTCAGCAACTTCGTCAAACAGTTACAATTAAATAAAAGTATATTAGGCAGCCCACGGAAGGCAGGCTCACCCGAGCAGCGAGAGCTCAGTCTTGTAACCTACTTCCACCGAAAGGCGAGAGACGACTACCCACAAGAGCACCCGTACAGGCCGAACACACAACATTCCCGCCCCCACGACAGTGGCCGTGGTTAAACGTTCCAATCAGCAACTCGAAAACCGGCGGAAAATTCCACTCTATTGCCGGAGCACTACCATTTCACCAATGAAGATTCTTGGCGCCAATTTCTGCGCTGATTTTGCTACGTCACGGAGCTATGCCCTGAGCAAGCCAATCACAGTTACTATTTTTCAGAAAGCGCGGGAATTTTCCCGCCACAACTGCCTGGGTACACAAGTCATTCCCACGCCTCGCTGGTAGCCCGCCAGAAAGTGTTTTCGCTAAGTTTCTGCGAAGTAACGGAACCTCTAGTCCAGCCGCTACTTCAGGCCCCTGTGGGCGTGTCTCTTGACAATGTCGGCGTCTGGAAAGCATTCACTCGACTCCCGCACACTCGTCGGCTTAACCCTCTCGAGATCCGCAGAGCCCGCCTGTCACCGGACCACCTGGGTGATGAGAGACGCTGCGTGGGAAGTCCGCGTGTGAAGGAATAGCAACTTTTCACCGCATGCAATTAGAGACGAAAATCGTAAGATAGAAATATGAGCGGGGGCTCATGCCACCTCTCATAGCCCCTACGCCATTTTAGATTGTAATTGGTGAGCGGTTGGCTCACTTAGGAGCAAGGTAGTGAGTCAATCGCCCAAGAACAATCTCGCAAACTGACTCCACATGCCGCACTCTATAAAGAAAATCACTGCAACTGAAAAATGTAGCTCGTAGAGGGAGGATTATTTATGATGTAGCCAACATCACCTTCTTAATATGGAACACTAACATTCACATCACATATCCATACCCAGGGAGCCTCTTCCAAACACTGATTCACACAGACATTCACGCTCTAAATATGGCCCGGGCATCTGAGCCAAATATGGAGCAGTTTATTCTTTACAATCAGAGTTGGAGTGCTCCGCAATTAAATGCCCAAGATGTTACAACAATTTGAATCATGAAACTAACCTGAACTCACTCACACATGATACTAGTTAAGTTAACAATCTCTTTGCGAGCTTTCAGAATCTAGTTACAACCTCCTATTCATTCTGTCTCCCTGCAGCAAGAATAACCTTTACAAAATGTTCCCTGAACTGATGGTCCATTCTCAATGACAGTGGTGGTATCTGCTTCAGTTTATGTGGACTTCAGGCACACTATTTGCATACACACAACAATAAATACAAAATACAAAAAAAATATGGTGTAGAGAACAATACAGTAATTTGTAATAAGAATTACAGTGTAAAACACAAACACATACACGGTATAACATACCTGTACATTACAAAAACAACACTAGAGAAAGAAATTTAAGAAAAAAAACATGGTTCATGGGGCATCAAGTTGTGCGTGCACATTGCACAATGTTTACGACTGTGCTGAGAATGAGGCACTAAATCACATTGTCAGAAATATTTGAAGCACTTCACAAATTCCACAGTACTGACATCACATACAGGTAGGGCTAAACGTCGGGTGTTGTTGCAACGGCAATCGGGTGTGCTGGAGCATCTGCAGTACTCTGTTGAGATTGCACTAAGACCCACGCATATGATCACGGCAGTACGGTAGGAAGACACAGTGATAGGCTCTCCTCACGTCGATTAATTGTCTCTGAGGTCTACTTGTTGGGATACATCACTAGTCTAGGTCTCTTCTCTCACTGGACAGTACTTTACGTTTCCCAATATTGCAGTCTGACGAGGGATGATGGCACGTGGAGTGACTCCACAAGCGTGTGAGGTCATCCATAGTGGATCGAACTAGGAGCGACGATTGCTACAACTGCTCTCTAATAGAGAGGAGCAGTTAGAAATGAGACCATTCATTTGTTAGTGTGGCACGATACTGCTTTGTGTATGCAGATCGGCCAATGCTAGTGAGTTGTAAAAACCCAAACAGGTGAGTATATAGCGTCCCTTTCTGTCCTGAGGCACATGAGGCGCAGGTTCTGACACGATATGTGATCTTCTTCGTGTACTCACGACAACGTGGTCTGCCGCAGGGAATCCTTCCAAACGGCTGCCGCGTCCGGAGAGCTAGCAGGCTGTCGCGTGTGGGTCACGTGTCAGTGTCAACGGCCAGCTTCACTTTCGCTTGTGGCCCGGCGAGGGCTGTCTGCCGCCTAATCCCTCAGGTATACGGCCCGGTGACTGTCAGCTTGTAGGACCGGATGCTCTCGCGCCCTTCACGTCAGGTGGAGCACTGACGCTCTCTTCTTGCAGGTAGCCGATGACCTCTTGTTTTTGCTCCGGCTGGCCTCTGCATTGCCACGATCCTCGTCATCTGCACAATTCTTACAAAAATCTTATGCCTAACTTTTCCCCATGACCTTCTATGTTATAATAAATTTACATAACGATACATTGATGGTCTGTCATTTCAGACACTCTAATTCTAATTTTGCAGTTATTTATCTGTAGCTATCATTATAACAAAATCTTGGTGTATCTAATCTAGACATGGAAATAATTTATTTTGATATTTGTGTAGAGACCGATGTCAGTATTGTACATGGTGTGTGATAACTGATGCTATGTAATGGATGAACAACTAAATGTGCGGGCCCGCACCAATATTACTATTACTTATATAGATCGACAGTAGACATGCTCAAGAATTAACTACCATATGCCAACGATCTACATTCTATGTCTTCTGAATAAATTATGTTATTATGCAGACTGAAGTTTTACTGAACTATAAAGAAAATGCAACTATTCTACGTTCGCTCGCCAGTCGTCCCTCCATCTCGGGTCTGTGATTTGATGACCTGAAAAATAACATCCCAACAGGCGCGCGCCAAACACTTGTGGTAGAAAACCCCCACAATATTAATCTAGTTACTGTTAAATCCTACAATTTAACTTATCCTAGTATATCGTACATTTTTTTTTTTTTTTTTTTTTTTTTTTTTTTTTTTTTTTTTTTTTTTTTTTGTTTACCTTATACAATACTCTTACGTAATTCCTGTTACGTTGAGATGTCTCGCTGCTCGCCGCTATTGACGACAGTGATGTGCGCGCCGTACGACATGACCTCCGAGTTTTCATTATGCCTCTCTGAAACTCCGGAGACTAGGTTAGCCATGGCTATACAAGACAATAAATTTATAGTTCCAACTTCTTTTTCTATGTTATGCGGTACTCGCGATCCAAGCACACCTTTCCAGAGTCACTGTAATATGACCAAGCCTGGACTGGTTCCTGTTGAGGATTCCGTCGCCCACCACACACCAGCTACACAGTATGTCACGAATCTCCAAGTATAATTCCTTGGTTATTCATCTGTGACAGTCACAAGCAGCACGCTATATCCCCAACCAGCACATTGGCATGGTAGGCTTTATGCCCACATTTCTACCGTCTAGGGCACCATTGGAGTCAGACGCTCACAGGTTCACCCCGACTTGCAAGACAACGATGCTGGCGCATCACTGTAAAAACTATACTGCCCATGTTCATCCTCGAAATCACGCAATATACCACAATCTTGCAGTGCACTGACGCGTATATGCAAGCATTGGTATGAACGTCTCACGAACTGGTTGTGGCCGCTATGGAGCGTATCACGACTTCTCAGAACGCTTCTAAGAGCACGTTCTTGTATGCGCCCGTTTGTGCGACATCTCCTCACTCATCACTATCCCTCAACATGGACACCAGACAGGAAAGGACTAAAACATTGCTCATTGAAAGATAGAGTCTCCTATCGCATCGACAGTGGAGATCGCGAACATAAACAAAAAAAATTAGCAGCAGTAAATTCTAATGCGAGAAAACGCAGCGTGTTAATACTTTAACAATCTTAATCTATTAATGCAACGATTATTGTTCCCCGAAGAAAGGTTCATATATTTGCCTATTCTACTATGTACACCACTTAAACTACTATTATTCCACGAACTTCTTTATGTGAGAGATGCGGTGGAGTCCTATGGACTAGCGCCAATCCCTTGTCAGACTCCCCCTCCTCTGACGTGCATTAGGATTTGCAGGTCTAATTTCAATCTCCTGGTTCTCCTGTTGTCCTTGATTTCGCTCTCTCCAAAACGGTCGCTTTGCCGTTCGTTATTCCTCCTGTCCCAGAGTCCTTGTCTAGATTGTCTCTGTTCCCTGACGTTCTGGTTTCCGTGTCTCTGGTTTCCATAATCTTGAATTGCGTAACCTTGATTTCCGTAACCCTGGTTTCCTAACTGACCAGTGCGATTATGCGATCTGTTGTCGTCTTCCCTTCCTGGCCCGTGGTATTTGTTACTTTGCCTGTTCTTCCTGTCCTTTGCGTCTTGTTTATCAAAGACATCTTCGAGTTCGCGCCATAAACTCTTGAATGCTTCTATGTCAGATCCACACTTCTCGACAAGTGTCTGTTGGTACCTAACTGGCAATTTGGAAAAGCAAAATTTAATGATTTCTCCCTTGCTGTATGGACTGTCTAAAAATTGATTCTTCTTGAGTAAATCATCAAACAATTTGGTTGCGCTCCTTTGCCGGGACTCTTCCAGTTCAGGACAAAATATTATTTCCTCTTTATTCCTGTCTTGTGTTTCCTTTGACCAGTAGATCCGCAGGAACGCATCAACAGATTCCTGATAAGTCTGGCACGTCGCTGCCACACCCCGCATCCTTTCCGCGGCTTGGCCTTCGATGTGTCCACACATGAATTCTAATTTTGCCAGGATTGGCCACGATGACGGTAATGAATTTGTAAACTGCATCACCCAGCTATTCGGATGCATCGACCCTCCATTTTCTTTGAACTTTTGGAATTTTAGTATCGACAGGAAGTGATTGTGATCAAAATCCTGTCTGATCCTCGCACTAATGTTGTCACTCGTTCCCGATACTTGCACGTCTGTTGAGTGTCCTGATCTATCTTTCTGATAACTGTGATGTGCTACCTCTGTATCACACTGGGAGTGGCATTCAGCATTCACTCTTCTAAGTGGGCTGCAATTATTGGAGCTATTACTCGCTGTTTCTGTGTATGCATTGTTAGTTCCGCACTCTGTTACTGGGCTGGAGCACGGCGGGCTTTTCCTCGGAGACACAATTCTGTGTACTCCATCACTGGTATCCGAACGCGCAGTACTCGTGTGCCCGTTTCGCTCTAGTTTTGCTATTCGACTCTCTACTTCTTTCATTCGTTTCGTGATGTTCGTAACCGCGATACTATCTTGGGTTTTTAAGAACGCTAGGGATTTTGAGTGAGCTTGTGTCGCACGTCGCAAGCGCCGTACGAGTTGAGAAGTTACTTTTGCGATTTTCATTGCCCCTGTTGCTGCCGTTTTGGCTAGGCCTGCTACTTTTTGTGCAGCCATTGACATTTGTTTTACTTCTCCACATTCTTTCTTTATTGTTAGTAATTCCCCTCGAATTTCTCCTATATGAGAAATTATTGCCTGAGTGTCCTTCTTACGCTGTTCGTCAGCTTCTTCCTTCTCCTTCTTACGTTGTTTCTCATCTTCTTCCTTCTCCCTCTTTCGTTGTTCTTCAGCTTCTTCTTTCTCCTTTTTACGTCGTTTCTCATCTTCTTCCTTCTCCTTCTTACGTTGTTCATCAGCTTCTTCTTTCAATGATCGTAGGAAGCTCAGTATTGGGTTTACGTCATCTTTTTTATCCTCTTCAAACATGGGCGATGTAACTCTGGACACCTGGGCGCTAGAGCTCTGACGTGACCGAGCTGGCCTCTGTCTGCACTCGTTCGTTTGACTATAAACTTCTGCTACCGTCTCGACCTGTGTGCCTGTCTCTGTTCCATCCTCCACTTCACTATCATAATCACGGTCGCGACGTTGCTCTAAGATCGCGTCCAAATCACCTTCCTCATCAATGACCCTGTCGTCCTGTGCTGCTAAAAATGTGCCCATCTCATCTCCGAACCTATCCTCGTCAGTAACCTGCCTCTTGTCCATTATGCTATCCTCTTTTGTTTTAGTTTCGCTCGATAATAGTCGTGCCTTACTTCTCGTGATCATTCATGAAAAAACAAATTTATCTAAAATTCACAATAAAAATCATCTACTCCCAATATTTTTCCACATAGACATAAAATTTCAACAACGCCGTTCCAACGCTGTAACTACAAGCACGATTTGTTGTGGTCCAGAAACTGCACACAAACCCGACAAAGTGTGATGAGGTACGGACAGCACATCAAAGAAACACAAAAAAAACAATGAACAAACAAAAAATATATACACTGAAAACAAAAACTGTAATCATGCGCCGCTAATAAAAACTAATCGCGGAACTACAAGAAAAAGAACTTGAGTACTAATCATAAAAATAGTAGAGAAAAAAAATTTGAATGTTCCTACTAAGAATACTGTTTGTTAATCAGTGATTCACAGGAAAGATCCGAGGCTAAGGGTCGCCATTCTATGCGAGGTGCCGGGGCTAGCAGTGTATTTAACACTAAATTCTTCTAGAATCTACATATGTAAATGATGCTCTAAGCCCCCCCTATTCTAACTCCGACTTTTGCTGTTGCACAAGGATTAAAAAAAATACGCGAACTGACTCTAATCAACCCTGCCAGTGGAGTAGAGGAGAGTTTGGCACCTGCAATAATTTAATTTGATAAATAAGTTAAATAAACGAAGGTTTCATTAACATAGTGAGGAATGATAGGGTTGTTCTACCGATTAACAGAATGAAAGTTCTGTCCAAAATAACAATATGATTTATTAAGACTAAACACAAAATAATAAACAAAAACACATGAAACATTTACAATACATCAAATTGGCTCAAATTGGGTACTCAAACAAACGCTGTGAATGTGAAGTTGTCCCTGAACTAGATTGTGAGGATTATGACGAAGTGGTATGTGGAGCCAGTTCCTTGCAACTCAAATCTTAAGAGAAAACACATAGCCAACCCAACATTAATTGCTGCTACCCAAGACAGAACAAAGTTAGAAAAAGACGAACAGGCGCGCTCTGCTGAGCTCTGATTATCACCTAGGAAAATCCCTGTCTGCCGGTGCTGTGGACATACATTACCAATCTGTCTTCTTAACTGCAAGAACACGATTTGGCGTACCGGAGGCGATGGCTGGTTGCTTCGACGGCCCGTCGTGGTGATGATAACGTCGCGCGTATAGCCCGAAACAAATTGTCCTGGCCTGGTTGTTCCAGACTAAAGACTTCCTAGCAATACAAATGCGCCTCTGAGGGAGACGAAGAAAGCTCGCCACACAATCACTGACGGTACAGTGATTGATTTTAACAAGCAAAGTCACCCAGTAACTCCCAGTGGCCGTGGTTAAACGTTCCAATCAGCAACTCGAAAACCGGCGGAAAATTCCACTCTATTGCCGGAGCACTACCATTCCACCAATGGAGATTCTTGGTGCCAATTTCTGCGCTGATATTGCTACGTCACGGAGCTATGCCCTGAGCAAGCCAATCACAGTTACTATTTTTCAGAAAGCGCGGGAATTTTCCCGCCACAACTGCCTGGGTACACAAGTCATTCCCACGCCTCGCTGGTAGCCCGCCAGAAAGTGTTTTCGCTAAGTTTCTGCGAAGTAACGGAACCTCTAGCCCAACCGCTACTTCAGGCCCCTGTGGGCGTGTCTTTTGATAATGTCGGCGTCTGGAAAGCATTCACTCGACTCCCTCACACTCGTCGGCTTAACCCTCTCGAGATCCGCAGAGCCCGCCTGTCACCGGACCACCTGGGTGACGAGAGACGCTGCGTGGGAGGTCCGCGTGTGAAGGAATAAAAACTTTTCACCGCATACAATTAGAGACGAAAATCGTAAGATAGAAATATGAGATGGGGCTCATGCCACCTCTCAAACGGCAAAAAAAAAAAAATTATAATCCCATATCGCAATCTGTAATTCACATCAAAACTGCGATCACTATCTTTCACTTTCTTAGCAGAAGCAATGACGCCTTTCGAACTGCTCTCAGCTGTTTCGAAAAATTCTTTGGACGCTTTTATGACATACTGCTTCGATGCCTCGTTGGATACGATTTATCGTAGCTTTTCTGCCCGAGTACAGTTTCTTACCATCCATACTATAAAATCACAAATAAACTATCAGAAGTCCGTACTGCACACAAAAATCAAAATCGAAGCGAAAGAATTGTCTTCTTCGTACACGTACTGACGCTGTCTGACGCCAGGCTCACGTATTATTACTTTGAAATTCTTCTAACTATACTGAGACACTACAGACGGTACCGATTTGGCGCAATAGGCCGTTTTGGGTCGTCCGAGGTGTTAGAGGAAGAGCTCGGAATTCCATAGAATAACTTTTTTTTCAGGGATTGGACTTTTTGCCTCATATTTTAAAACGTCCAAAGCCAATAGAAAAATTAGTTTCTGAAGGCTCTACAGCGGTTCTACCCATTACGGAACCCATTACCCTCACGCTTACAACACAAAGTAAACTGTTGACAGATGTTCAGTCTCCTCTGTTTCATGTCAGGAGTGAGCTTCCGAGGTATCCACCATGCACACAGTTTTCTGTACCGCAGCTCTGCAGTTTATCAGACGATTTTCTGTGATGATTCTCGTCGGTTGCCGTACGTCCGAGCTCTGTTAGACATGTTGATGTTAGCACTATTTTTCCCTTTAATACGAGCATGAACAACGCAACATCGCACATTACCGATGTCGAGGCAATCAATACCGTTAGAAGGTTTCATTCTTCTATCTACATCTACATCTAAATACATACTCCGCAATCCACCATACGGTGCGTGGCGGAGGATACCTCGTACCAAAACTAGCATCTTCTCTCCCTGTTCCACTTCCAAACAGAACGAGGGAAAAATGACTGCCTATATGCCTCTGTACGCGCCCTAATCTCTCTTATTTTATCTTTGTGGCCTTTCCGCGAAATGTAAGTTGGCGGCAGTGAAATTGTACAGAAGTGAGCCTCAAATGCTGGTTCTCTAAATTTCCATAGTAGCGTTTCACGAAAAGAACGCCTCCTTTCCTCTAGAGACTCCCACCCGAGTTCCTGAAGCATTTCCGTAACACTCGCATGATGATCAAACCTACCAGTAACAAACCTAGCAGCCCGCCTCTGAATTGCTTCTATGTCCTCCCTCAATCCGACCTGATAGGGATCCCAAACGCTCGAGCAGTACTCAAGAATAGGTCATATTAGTGTTTTATAAGCGGTCTCCTTTACCGATGAACCACATCTTCCCAAAATTCTACCAAATGAACCGAAGACGACTATCCGCCTTCCCCACAACTCCCATTACATGCTTCTCCCACTTCATATCACTCTGCAATGTTACGCCCAAATATTTAATCGATGTGACTGTGTCAAGCGCTACACTACTGATGGAGTTTTCAAACATTACAGGATTCTTTTTCCTATTCATCTGCATTAATTTACATTTATCTATATTTAGAGTTAGCTGCCATTCTGTACACCAATCACAAATCCTGTCCAAGTCATCTTGTATCCTCCTACTGTCCCTCAACGACGACACCTTCCCGTACACCACAGCATCATCAGCAAACAGCCGCACATTGCTATCCACCCTATCCAAAAGATCATTTAAGTAGATAGAAAACAACAGCAGACCTACCTCACTTCCCTGGGACACTCCAGATGATACCTTGGACTTCAATTGAAGGCAAGTTTCCTGCGATTATAAACTCGATTACAGCACGCTGTTTCTCACTCACAGACATAGTTACGTTACACACAGCCACGTTACACGGTAAAATCGGGGCTCTCTAGTCGTAGAGAGCTGCAATTAACGTCAGCGAAGCGGGAAAATCCACCGAGTAATATTCATCAAATGTAATACGTCAACTGATATTGAGAATAGAATTAAAAATTCGGAGGCATTACTTTTCAGCATGGCCATGTATTATTAACATTATTTATTTTACGATACGCCTCACAAACTTAAGTCTGATTTAGCGTATAGCTCTAAGGAAGGTCGAGCTGCTAAGGTTATTCAAACCCAACAAATCTCGGAGTAATACGAGGTGCATTCAAGTTCTAAGGCCTCCGATTTTTTTTCTCCGGACTGGAAAGAGATAGAAACTTGCGCATCGTTTTAAAATGAGGCCACATTCATTGTCAATACGTCCCAGAGATGGCAGCACCGTATGGCAGATGGAATTTTACCGCCAGCGGCAAGAATGAGAACTGTTTTAAATACTTAAAATGGCGACGTTTCCCTTACTTGAACAGTGTGTAATCATTCGTTTTCTGAATTTGCGTGGTG
This sequence comes from Schistocerca serialis cubense, assembly GCF_023864345.2. Lineage (NCBI taxonomy): Eukaryota > Metazoa > Arthropoda > Insecta > Orthoptera > Acrididae > Schistocerca > Schistocerca serialis. The sequence goes on from NC_064639.1 coordinate 465,456,290, forward strand.
TGAAACCAATTGAAATTCATCAACAGTTGAAGGAGACATGTGGTGATGGAGTTGTAGATGTGTCGAAAGTGCGTTCGTGGGTGCGACAGTTTAATGAAGGCAGAACATCGTGTGACAACAAACCGAAACAACCTCGGGCTCGCACAAGCCGGTCTGACGACATGATCGAGAAAGTGGAGAGAATTGTTTTGGGGGATCGCCGAATGACTGTTGAACAGATCGCCTCCAGAGTTGGCATTTCTGTGGGTTCTGTGCACACAAGCCTGCATGACGACCTGAAAATGCGAAAAGTGTCATCCAGGTGGGTGCCACGAATGCTGGCGGACGACCACATGGCTGCCCGTGTGGCGTGTTGCCAAGCAATGTTGACGCACAACGACAGCATGAATGGGACTTTCTTTTCGTCGGTTGTGACAATGGATGAGACGTGGATGCCATTTTTCAATCCAGAAACAAAGCGCCAGCCAGCTCAATGGAAGCACACAGATTCACCACCACCAAAAAAATTTCAGGTAACCGCCAGTGCTGAAAAAATGATGGTGTCCATGTTCTGGGACAGCGAGGGCGTAATCTTTACCCATTGCGTTCCAAAGGGCACTACGGTAACTGGTGCATCCTACGAAAATGTTTTGAAGAACAAATTCCTTCCTGCACTGCAACAAAAACGTCCAGGAAGGGCTGCGCGTGTGCTGTTTCACCAAGACAACGCACCCGCACATCGAGCTAACGTTACGCAACAGTTTCTTCGTGATAACAACTTTGAAGTGATTTCTCATGCTCCCTACTCACCTGACCTGGCTCCTAGTGACTTTTGGCTTTTTCCAACAATGAAAGACACTCTCCATGGCCGCACATTCACCAGCCGTGCTGCTATTGCCTCAGCGATTTTCCAGTGGTCAAAACAGACTCCTAAAGAAGCCTTCGCCACTGCCATGGAACCATGGCGTCAGCGTTGTGAAAAATGTGTACGTCTGCAGGGCGATTACGTCGAGAAGTAACGCCAGTTTCATCGATTTCGGTGAGTAGTTAATTAGAAAAAAAATCGGAGGCCTTAGAACTTGAATGCACCTCGTATCAGATCTGCCGGAAATTAGATGCAGAATGTGTTGTGGCCTTAAGAGCTAGAGAGACATTGGAACAGTCACAAGCCTGCAGCGACACTGAGCGAGACGCTTGAAGGCTCAGAGCGATGGCGTCGTTTAAAAACGGTACGCAAACAGAGAGGCGTCGTGTTTGCTCACGTAGAATGTGGGAGGCTTTCAGTGGGCTTGTACTTGATTATGATCCACACATTCATATCTACAGCACTGTACCTGTATATCCAAATATTTATAAACTACTACCTTCCTTTCTCACCTTGACTCGTCATAACAAAACTGCTGATTTGCGAGCATAGCCGCGATCAACTTACGGTACAGTAAGTACTTGTATTTCAATAAAAATGTGCGAAAATCAGTGTCGACTAGTAAGCAATATATCCTTCATATGAAGTATCATTATCATCTCAGACACGTGAAAGGATATGTGAGACGTTAAGTTTTCATCAAAAACAGAAACGAGAGTTACAGTATGTAATGCAAGGCAGCATAATAGGCCCATTAATGTTCTCAATGTACACTCTTAAAAAAATAAAATAAAATAGTGAAAAATCATGAAGTAATCTAAATAATTATCCGAATGGAACAGAAATCGGTAAAGGTGATGTAAATGTACTGACAAACAAAAAATTACGATTTTAGAAAAAGATTGGGTGATTTATTCAAGAGAAAGAGCTTCATGAATTGAGCAAGTCAGCAAGACGTTGGTCCACCTCTGTTAATTATGCAAGAGTTCTTCGGCTTGTAATTGATTGACAGAGTTGTTGGATGACCTCCTGATGGAATCGTTCCAAATTTTGTCCAATTGACGCGTTGAATCGTCAAAATCCCGAGCTGGTTGGAAGGTCCTGCCCATAATGCTCCAAACGTAGTCAATTGGGGAGAGATCCTGTGACCTTGTTGGTCAACGCAGGATTTGGTAAACACGAAGGCAATCAGCAGGAACTCTCGCCGTTTGTAGGCAGGCATTGTCTTGCTGAAATATAAGCCCAGAATGACTACATCTTGAACATACTCCGAAAGCTACCTAATGGTGCACCGAGCGAGGTGGCGCAGTGGTTAGACACTGGACTCGCATTCGGAAGGACGACGGTTCAATCCCGCGTCCGGCCATCCTGATTTAGGTTTTCCGTGATTTCCCTAAATCACTCCAGGCAAATGCCGGGATGGTTCCTCCGAAAGGGCACGGCCGACTTCCTTCCCCATCCTTCCCTAATCCGATGAGACCGATGACCACGCTGTCTGGTCTCCTTCCCCAAACCAACCAACCAACCTACCTAATGGTGCGTGTCGGAGGGTACTTTCTGTACCACTATCTGATCCCTCCAACCCTGTTCCACTCTCGAATAGTGCGTGGGAAGAATGATTGTCGGTAAGCCTCTGTATTGGCTCTAATTTCTCGAATTTTCTCCTCGTGGTCAATACGTGAGATGTATGTGGGAGGAAGTAATACGTTGTCCGAGTCCTGAAAAGTGCTGTCTCGAAATTTCAGTAGTACATCTCTCCGTAAAACACAACGTTTCTCTTCTAACGTCTGCCAGTGGAGTTTCTTTAGCATCTCCGTAACACTCTCTCGCCAGCTAAACGATCCCGTGACGAAACGTGCCGCTCTTCGTTGGATCTTCTCTATCTCCTCTATCAGTCCTACCTGGTAGGGATCCCAAATAGATGATCAGAACACAAGAATCGGGTGAACAAGCGCCTTATAAGCCACGTCTTTCGTGGATGAGTTACATTTCCTTAAGATTATTCCATTGAATCTGATTCTTGTGTCTGCTTTTCCCACTATCTGTTTTATAAGGTCATTACACTTATGGTAGCTGAGTGGTCAGCGTGACAGACTGTCAATCCTAAGGGCCCGGGTTCGATTCCCGGCTGGGTCGGAAATTTTCTCCGCTCAGGGACTGGGTGTTGTGTTGTCCTAATCATCATCATTTCATCCCCATCGACGCGCAGGTCGCCGAAGTGGCGTCAAATCGAAAGACCTGCACTAGGCGAACGGTCTACCCGACGGGAGGCCCTAGCCACACGACATTTCCATTTTTTTACTTAAGATCGCTCTGGATGGTTACGCCTAGATATTTTACGGCAGACTCTGTCTCCAGCGGTTTGTCATTAATAGTGTAGCTGTACAGTAGTGGATTTCTTTTCCTATGAATGCGCAATATGTTACATTTATTTACGTTCAGGGTCAACTGCCAGAGTCTACACCATTCGTCAATTCTCTGCAGGTCGTTCTGGAAATTCCTACTATCTTCTGGCGTTGCTGCTTTGGTATAAACAACTGCATTATCTGCGAATAGCCTTAAAGAGCTTCCGATGATTTCAACTACATCATTTATATATATTGTGAACAGCAACGGTCCTATCACACTTCCTTTGGTACTCCGGATATTACCTTTACATCTGTCGATTTAGTTCCATTACGAACGACCTGCTGAGTTCTATCTGCAAGAAAGTCTTGCATACAGTCGTAGGTCTGCTCCGATACTCCGTAAGCTCGAATTTTTTTTTCATTAAACGGCAATGCGGGACAGTTTCAACTGCCTTACTGAAATCAAGCAACATGGCGTCAGCCTGAGCGCCGTTGTCCACTGCGCTGTGGAGGAACAGAGCGAGCTGAGTTTCGTAGGATCTCTATTTGCGGAATGCATGTTGATTTTTATAGAGGAGCTGTTCATTTTCCAGCAACGTCATAACTCTTGGTCTTAAGACATGTTCCATAATTCTACAACAGATTGACATCAACGATATGGGTCTATAATTGTGTAGATCTGTCTTATGGTCTTTCTTTTCGTCGCTCAAGCGATCCACGATAAATTACTGCTAGAAGGGGAGCAAGTTCTTTCGCATAATCATAGAATCTTATAGGTATCTCATCTGGTCCATAAGCCTTTCCACTACTAAGCGATTGTAGGTGCATTTCAATTCCGCGATCAGTTATCTCAATATCTGCCATTTCGACGTTCGCACGATAGTTGAAAGGAGGGACAATGTTACGATCTTCCGCGGTGAAACAATTTCGGAAGACCGAGTTTAGTATTTCGGCCTTCTCTCTATTATCTTCCGTTTCGGTGCCGTGTGGTCGCTGAGAGAATGAATAGATGATTTTGACACACTTACTGATTTTACATAGACCAAAATCTCTTAGGGTTTTTACTCATTGAACGCTTCTCTCATTGCTCTCCTCAAGCTCATTTTCACTTCGCTCAGCTTTTGTTTTTTAGCTAGGTTTTCACTTATCTTGAATCTGAGACGAAGTGCTCTTTGTTTACTTAGCGCTTCTCTAAACGGCTATTAAACCATGGTGGATCTTTCCCATCCCTTAAAACCTTACTTGGAACATACTTGTCTAGGGCATATTGAACGATACATTTGAATTTTTTCCATTTGTTCTCCACATCTTCGCCCTCATCACCGAATATTTGATGCTGACTGCTGAGTCATTCTGAAATTTGTATCCTGTCACCCTTGCTGAGCAAATATATCTTCCTACCTCTCTTAACTTCATTGTAGGACCCGTCGTCATAGATGCTGTCACAGCCTTGTGATCACTGATACCTTCCTCTACGTTAACTGATTCGATAAGTTCAGGCCTGTTTGTTGACAGGAGGTCTAAGACGTTACCCTCACGAGTTGATTCTCTAACTATCTGCTCAAGGTAATTTTCGAACAAGACATCTAGAACAATGCCACACGATTCCCTGTCTCTGGAACCAGTTTTGATGGCATAACACTCCCAATCAATACCTGGCAAGTTGAAGTCGCCCTCTATTACAAAGGCATGATCAGAAAAATTACTAATGATATTCTGCAAGCTCTGTCTGAAGCGCTCTACAACTACAGATCCCTACCCAGGTGGTCTATAAAGGCATCCGATCACCAACTTTGACGTTCTTTGATACTCAATTTCACCCAGATTAATTCACATTCGGAATCCATGATAACATCGCTAGATTTTATCGAATTTTTTACTGCAATAAACACGCTGCCACCATTGGTGACTAACCTATCCTTACGATAAACATTCCAGTCTGAACTTAGGATTTCGTTGTAATTGACGTCTGGCTTCAACCAGCTTTCTGTTCCCAATACTATCTGTGCATTATAACCTTCAATAACGGATACTAATTCTGCGACCTTTCCTTGGATGCTCCTGCAGTTTACTAAAATCATATTAATCTTTTCTATCTCTGATCTGCAAGGACCAAGATTTTCTGAGGTCGCTGTGGCTGATTTAACAGGCAAATCGTGTTTGCTCCAAAGGGAGGGGTCGTCTAACGTAAAAAAAGTGCCATGTGCACGCCACACGTACTCCGCTACCCAAGTAGCCGCTCCCTGCGTGTAGCGCACGCGTGACCTAAGGGGAACACTACAATTCTGCACCCGATAGTGGAGGTCGAGAAATTCACATCCGATACCGTCTGAGTCTTTGGTTTAGACCTTCCACTCTGCTCCAAACCAGAGGACCGCGATCAACCCTGGTTACGATGCTACAAATAGACAGCTTAGCCTGTACCCCACGTGCGTTGTTAATTGCCTTCGCCAAATCAGCCAGCGGGCGAAAGGAGGCGAGGATGGCCTCAGAACCTAAGCGGCAAGCGTCATTCGTGCCGACATGTGCCACTATAAGCAGCCGGTTGCACCCAGTGCCCTCGATAGCCCCCGGCAAGGCCTGCTTCACATCACGGATGAGACCTCCCGGCAAACATACCGAATGCACACTGGAATTCTTTCTCGCCTTGCCTGCTATCTCCCTGAGGGGCTCCTTCACCCGCCTAACATTGAAGTTCCCAATGACTAGCATACCTACCCTCTGTTCTTGTCCGGACTGGGCTGGAAAATCGACCGCTGGCCCGACAGGAGAGGCATCCCGTGGTGGCCCAGAGTTATCATCAGCACTGGGAAGCACCTCGTACCTGTTGTTAAGACGTAGGGAGCCAGCGGAACGGTCTGCTCCCTCTTTCGCCTTCCGCCCAGTGACACGCGAACCCACCACTGTCTGCCACCCACTGACCGGCCAGATGTTGCGTGACGTCCGTGCCACCAGGGGATTCCAGTGACACCAAAGGTGTCGCAGGTCTCGGCACCCGCAGTTTCGAGCATTAGATAGAAGCTTGTCGACGGTAGCCAACGCGGCTTCCAGCTGTTTACGGACAGCAGTCAACTCTCCTTGTGTCCGATCACAACAAGCACAGTCCCTAGCCATGTCGTATTGTGTATAAAATAGATATGAGGTCTCAAATGGCGCTATTGGGTTTGAAAATATACCAAAGGAGATTAAAGTAACACTAAAAGGTGGTGTGCAGAATTCTCACTGAACTCTGAGACCGCAAGCTATTAAACAGAGATAAATGTCTCTACATGGAAAATTTACTCTAGGAAGCCGCCCTACACAACGAGATTCACAAGACGCAAAATTTTCTAACCAATAGGCTACGCAGTAAAATACACACGTACAGTTCACTTCTTTGCAGAAGCACGTGAACAAAAAACAAAGACTAAATTAATTTGCAGTTTATCACACAAGTGCTGCTGCTGGTGCTGCTCTGCTGCGCGTCCTCTCGGCTCGGCGGCTGCCGCTACGCTTGCCACGAAGGGTAACAAAAGGGGCGTAGAATATCGTCGAAGTACCGCTGTGCTGCTGGGTACCGCGGACGACAACATTAGAGGTCTCACTATGAAAAGAAGTGGCACCCAGGCCACCACTCCAGGTTGTCGCGTTGTATGGCGGGGAACAGTCGGTTTAGTATGCCACTGCTGTCTGGCTCGCCGGCAGAGACGTCTTTACTGGTCATCGGAGCTCATTTCGAAGCAGGACTCATCACTGAAGACAACTCTACGCCAGTCAATGAGATTCCAGGCCGACGTCGTGTCTGGAGACGCCGCAGACACTGGTGGGATACCAACCTGACTGTCGCCCAGCATACGGCCAGACGACCAGGGATGATGGTTTAGGATGGCATTTCTTTTCGTAGCAGGGCCCCTTTGGTTGTCATCCGCGGCACCCTCACAGCACAGTGGTACGTCGAAGATAGTTCACGCCCCACTTTGTTGCCCTTAGTAGCAAGCCATCCTGGGCTTACATTTCAGCAAGATAATGCCCGCCTGCACACGGCGACAGATTCCACTGCTAGTTTTCGTGACTGCCAAACCCTACCTTGACCAGCAAGGTCGCCAGATCTTTCCCCAGTTGAGCACGTTCGGAGCGTTATGGGCAGGAGAACCAGCTCGGGATTCTATCTAACATGCCAATCGGAGAGAACTAGGCATGATATCCGTCAGGAGGACATCCAACAACTCTATCAAGCAATGCCAAGCTTGCATAACGCTCAGAGGTGGACCAATGCGTTATTGAGTTGCTCAACTTGTGAAAGTCTTCCTCTTTGATCAATAATCCAGAACTGATCATTCTAATATCCGTTTTGTGCACGAAGAATATTAGTTGTAAATGAACAGAATTGCTCCCAAGTATGGTACCATAGGAGATAACAGAGAGAAATTAAGCGAGCTGTAAGAGTTTTCAAATGGTTCAAATGGCTCTGAGCACTATGGGACTTAACATCTGAGGTCATCAGTCCCCTAGAACTTAGAACTACTTAAACCTAACTAACCTAAGGACATCACACACATCCATGCCCGAGGCAGGATTCGAACCTGCGACCGTAACAGTCGCGCGGTTCCGGACTGCGCGCCTAGAACCGCTAGACCACCGCGGCCGGCGTACGAGTTTTCACGTTTCAGTTTCAGTGGCAGTGGAAATTGCTTTCAGCAATGTAGGTACAGCATTTCGTCTGTTTACATGGATCCGCACTGATTTCTTTTAGTGTTAAATCTTGAGCATCGTGATACACTAAACCAGCAGTCTCAAACTTTTCTTCTGACCGAACAGTTTTCGAATCTTGGTACTTTGAAGGCTAGTAAAATTTCAAAAAATGAAGAAAATTTGTTTCAATCAGTGATTACTTCAATTTTAGAACATAACTAATAAGACAGAAATCATTAAAAAATCCAAAAATATATTTAGTGTAATTAAAATTGCCGGAAAACAAGCTATGTTATTAATAGCTTTTTGTGGAGCACTTATTCAGTTCCTACAGAACACAGTGTTCTGCGGAACACTGATTGGTAAACCATGTGCTACATTAGTATTAACATTCTTCAGTGTGCCTGTCAACTGGAGAATAATGTGTAAAGCTGTTATCTGTGACTTAAATCTACTCAAGTTAGATAGAGTACTTTCCCTATCAGAATGCAGGGTTCAAGAAAATCCCTCAACATTATTTTTCAAGAATGTGATGCTAAAATCCCCACTCAGAATTTATTTCATGTTATTTTAGCCTGAGACTGGTACCGTTTCGATTGTGGAGCGGAAAACTGGGCAGTCAGAACTGGGAAGACGTCCTTCACTTGAAAATTCAACACTCCCTCAGAAGCCTCAAATATCTGTTGTATATAACGTTTACTTCACACACGGGAACAACTTAAACACATTGCTCCTGTTGTGTTGCCAAATAACTTAATGTTGTGGCGGAACCGGTAATAATGTTTCCCCATCGATGTCGGCGCTTTCTCCAATGTCGGTCGAGAGAGGCATTCCCACAAGTAAATGTTTGAAAAGGCAACATGGAACATAAGGGTTTAAAATTTAAAGAAAGAAAGTCCTCGCCAGCCATGAAATTCTGAAACCCCGGACATTTTTACAACTTCGGTCAGCATTAAAAAATCAGGACTACCTTGGCTAATCCTGGACATACATCTGCTAGTAAATAACGCTCTGAGACACAAATAAGGCAGAGTCGAGATTTACAAGTAGTTCATACACAGGTTGAACATTGATAAAACCGACAAACTGCAGGGACGGATTCCTGACTGGAAATGGAGGAAAAAAGGTCCTATTAACACGAATCCAGAAATGCGTCGTTGTCACGGTAGATAGCGCTGACGAATGACAGTTGTAACCACGTGCCGCGTGTTCCCTATGTGTTGCAGGCTGTGTGACTGATGCAACTAACTGTAAGAAGCAGAGTGATCCGGTATTCATGTCTGGAATAAGCTGAGATGGTGTTTTTGTACGGCCAAGCAGATGGAAACGGTCGAGAGACAACACGGCTATACCAAAACAAGTACCCTCACGCCACAAAGTGCGATTATGTGTTTCCTGCATGACAACCACACCTCTCCCCATCACCTGCAACGAGTGCGAAGATTATCAGCAACGGATTTCGCCCTACGGGAAGGATTTTGTCGAATAGATCGCTACAATTATGGGATTGTAAATAGTCTTCACGGGTGTGCCGCCGGATGACGTTGTGCAAATCCCACAATATTTCCTCGGAGCAACTGTTCGACATCATCAGGTGGTTGAACCTCGCTGGTGGCTAGGTACGACTGACAAGATCCGCATGTCGACGCTGCTGTATATAGAGCACGCGCGTGAAGATTGCGCAGGCGCGGGAACCACGCATGCGCAAAAATTTGGAGATAGATGGCGCCTGACTCAAACGCCCTCTGCCGGGAAACGCAGAGCGGTCGTTCTGCTCGTGCGCTGACGCTGTGTTTACTAACATGCTGCCAAAGTTATGACGGGTCTATTATCGGAAGCTCTTTGCCTTCTCGTCGTGATTTAACAGCAGCCAATGCAGGGTTCCAGGCTGTACTCAATTGAAATCCCGCATCCCTGTTGATAAGGTTATCAGCTGTACGGATATTTATTGCTTCCTTGATGACGCAATCTCAGAAAGAGGATGCTGGGGATAAAACTTCCGTCTTTTCATAAATCATGTGATGTCCTGTGTTCAGACAGTGTTCTGCAATTGCCGACTTCTCCGGTTGGCGTAGGCGTGCATGACGCTGATGTTCATCGCAACGTTCTTGTACTGTGCGGCATGTCTGACCTATATATGCCGCTCCACACTGACAAGGAATCTTGTACACACCACGTTTCCTCAGACCGAGATCATCCTTAACCGAACCTAACAGGTTCCTCAGTTTTGCAGATGGTCAGAAAACACATTTGATGTCATATACACTCCTGGAAATGGAAAAAAGAACACATTGACACCGGTGTGTCAGACCCACCATACTTGCTCCGGACACTGCGAGAGGGCTGTACAAGCAATGATCACACGCACGGCACAGCGGACACACCAGGAACCGCGGTGTTGGCCGTCGAATGGCGCTAGCTGCGCAGCATTTGTGCACCGCCGCCGTCAGTGTCAGCCAGTTTGCCGTGGCATACGGAGCTCCATCGCAGTCTTTAACACTGGTAGCATGCCGCGACAGCGTGGACGTGAACCGTATGTGCAGTTGACGGACTTTGAGCGAGGGCGTATAGTGGGCATGCGGGAGGCCGGGTGGACGTACCGCCGAATTGCTCAACACGTGGGGCGTGAGGTGTCCACAGTACATCGATGTTGTCGCCAGTGGTCGGCGGAAGGTGCACGTGCCCGTCGACCTGGGACCGGACCGCAGAGACGCACGGATGCACGCCAAGACCGTAGGATCCTACGCAGTGCCGTAGGGGACCGCACCGCCACTTCCCAGCAAATTAGGGACACTGTTGCTCCTGGGGTATCGGCGAGGACCATTCGCAACCGTCTCCGTGAAGCTGGGCTACGGTCCCGCACACCGTTAGGCCGTCTTCCGCTCACGCCCCAACATCGTGCAGCCCGCCTCCAGTGGTGTCGCGACAGGCGTGAATGGAGGGACGAATGGAGACGTGTCGTCTTCAGCGATGAGAGTCGCTTCTGCCTTGGTGCCAATGATGGTCGTATGCGTGTTTGGCGCCGTGCAGGTGAGCGCCACAATCAGGACTGCATACGACCGAGGCACACAGGGCCAACACCCGGCATCATGGTGTGGGGAGCGATCTCCTACACTGGCCGTACACCACTGGTGATCGTCGAGGGGACACTGAATAGTGCACGGTACATCCAAACCGTCATCGAACCCATCGTTCTACCATTCCTAGACCGGCAAGGGAACTTGCTGTTCCAACAGGACAATGCACGTCCGCATGTATCCCGTGCCACCCAACGTGCTCTAGAAGGTGTAAGTCAACTACCCTGGCCAGCAAGATCTCCGGATCTGTCCCCCATTGAGCATGTTTGGGACTGGATGAAGCGTCGTCTCACGCGGTCTGCACGTCCAGCACGAACGCTGGTTCAACTGAGGCGCTAGGTGGAAATGGCATGGCAAGCCGTTCCACAGGACTACATCCAGCATCTCTACGATCGTCTCCATGGGAGAATAGCAGCCTGCATTGCTGCGAAAGGTGGATATACACTGTACTAGTGCCGACATTGTGCATGCTCTGTTGCCTGTGTCTATGTGCCTGTGGTTCTGTCAGTGTGATCATGTGATGTATCTGACCCCAGGAATGTGTCAATAAAGTTTCCCCTTCCTGGGACAATGAATTCACGGTGTTCTTATTTCAATTTCCAGGAGTGTATTTCGAGAACTCTTCCGATTCTTGACGACATGGCACCAAAGTATGGCAAGAAGGCCAAGATGGTGGGTGTCTTCGTATCTTCATTCTGCTCCGTAGATTGAACTCGCTTGGGCCTGAAAGCATTACGTATCTGTCTCTCAGAATAACCGTTTTGACGGAAGACTGTCTTACTGTCTTCAAATGTTGCATCTCACTCGGCAGGCTTTCAGAGTCAGATACCACACGCGCTCTATGAACTAGCGTACGTAATGCACTACCGCATTGTGCTGGATGATGGCAGCTTGTGGCCTGCAAATATAGACCTGTATGCATTGGCTTTCGGTATACGCTGTGTCCCAAGGTTCCATCTGCTTTCCTTTGTACCAAAACATCAAGAAAAGGTAAAGTGCCATCTTTTTCCACTTCCATAGTGAAGTTAATATTCGGATGGAGCGAATTTAAATGTTGAAGAAACGTAGGTCGAGTATCCAGTCCGTGCGGCCACACCACAAACGTATCGCCAACATACCTCAGAAAACAAGAGGGTTTGAGAGTGGCTGACTGCAGCGCTTTATCTTCAAAGTCCTCCATAAAATAATTGGCCACCACAGGAGAAAGAGGGCTCCCCATGGCGACACCGTCCGCTTGTTCAAAATATTGGTCTTGAAATAAGAAGTATGTTGAAGTAATCACATGTTTAAATAGTGCCACTATGTCCTCCTCAAACTTGTTACTAATGAGCTCTAAAGAGTCCTGCAAGGGCACCTTTGTAAATAAAGACACAGCATCGAAACTTACTGAGAGATCCGATGATTGCAGTCTAAGAGTTTTCAAGCGACCTATGAAATCCTCAGAGTGGCGAATATGATGGTCGCACTTGCCTACGAGAGATCCCAATAGTGACGTCAGATATTTGGCAACAAAATAAATGGTTCAAATGGCTCTGAGCGCTATGGGACTTAACTTCTTTGCCGGCCGCAGTGGTCTAGCGGTTCTAGGCGCGCAGTCCGGAACCGCGCGACTGCTACGGTCGCAGGTTCGAATCTTGCCTCGGGCATGGATGTGCGTGATGTCCTTAGGTTAGTTAGGTTTACGTAGTTCTAAGTTCTAGGGGACTGATGACCACAGTAGTTAAGTCCTATAGTGCTCAGAGCCATTTGAACCAATTTCAACTTAACTTCTTTGGTCATCAGTCCCCTAGAACTTAGAACTACTTAAACCTAACTAACCTAAGGACATCACACACAGCCATGCCCGAGGCAGGATTCGAACCTGCGACCGTAGCGGTCGCGCGGTTCCAGACTGTAGCGCCTAGAACCGCATGGCCACTGCGGCCGGCCGGCAACAAAATAAGTAAGTGCTCCAATGTTGCTCACGATAGGGCGCAGAGGCACCCCATTCTTATGGATCTTGGGTAGGCCATAGAGTCTAGGAGGAACTGCAGCTTGTTGACGTAAACCCTTAGCGACTTGCGCTGGGATCGAGCTCTTCCTGATGAGTTCCAAAGTCTTCCTCTGGATCCTACCCGTCGGATCACTTTTTAATTTACTGTATGCAGGATCGTCGAGCAGTTTGTGCATCTTGCTGTTATATTCTGTGCGTGAGAGGAGAACAGTAGCGTTTCCTTTGTCAGCAGGCAAGATGACGATGTCTTGGTCTCTTCTCAGATCTTGCAGTGCAGTTCTTTCAGCTGCGGTAATGTTAAAGCTGGTCTTCTTAGGTGGCGCCCGAGTCAGGATGCGGCATGAATCACTCCTAATCTCTTCGGCAGCTTCCTTAGGAAGTTTCAAAACAGCCTGTTCTATTCCACTAATCACATCTCGGATAGGAATGGTCCCAGGTGTAGGAGCAAAATTCAGACCTTTCTCTAGCACCGAAACTGCAGCGTCGTCCAGCGTCTTTCCTGTGAGATTAAACACGGTGCGTCTTCTTGGCATGTTTTCTTGCGTTCGGGTTTCGAGTCGATCGTATTTTGCCATTTGATGAACCTTGGCTTGCTGTTCAGCCCAATCAGCTAGCGCCCAAGTGGCGCTATCTACCCAGTTCCAGGATACCGCTGAAAGGTTCGCCGAGATTTTTAACTGGAGTGATAGTAATCGTCTGGACACCAAGCACAATTCCTGGCGTGTATAGCGTACCCTTTCTGTCACAAGTGCTGCACTCGCTCGTCATTTGATTCTAACGGCAGCGTTAGAGTTTATATGGTGTTTAAATTTAGCAAACGCTGGGATGGTTTGCTTGTCGCGGCATCTCAGTAAAAATGCGAGGGTGCGTAGCAGTCTACCTCTCTTGAGACGTAACTTGTCCAATTCACATACGTTTTTTGCCATCTCCTCCCCGTGAAGGTACCAGATGTGACTCAGCAGGCTTTCCCGGCGGATATGTTGTAAATAGTCTTCACGGGTGTGCCGCCGGATGACGTTGTGCAAATCCCACAATATTTCCTCGGAGCAACTGTCCGACATCAGGTGGTTGAACCTCCCTGGTGGCTAGGTGCGAATGACGTCAATCGGACAGTTGCTCCGAAGAAATATTGTGGGATTTGCACAATGTCATCCGGCGGCACACCCGTGAGGACTATTTACAACTTATCCGCCGGGAAAGCCTGAAGTCACAATTATGGGATTTCTGTCATCAATTCTGTTAGCAACGAAGCAACCTTTACCAGAACTGGCATCATCAGTCTGCATAATCGTCATCTGTAGGCTACAAACTGTTGTGACTTGGCAAGACAGCCAAGTCACTAAGAGAGGAAGCCGAAAGGCACGCGTTTAAGCTCACGCAGGCTGGCGTGAGGTCTGGAACAGGACACGGAAATGAACTAGCAAAAACAGGACGTAGCTGTGGAATACTTAACTTTAATCCATAACTGGTGAACATCGGTCCGACGGTACATGCATCACAAGATAAATAGCAAGTGATAATGGCGCCTTGCTAGGTCGTAGCAAATGACGTAGCTGAAGGCTATGCTAACTATCGTCTCGGCAAATGAGAGCGTAATTTGTCAGTGAACCATCGCTAGCAAAGTCGGCTGTACAAGTGGGGCGAGTGCTAGGACGTCTCTCTAGACCTGCCGTGTGGCGGCGCTCGGTCTGCAATCACTAATAGTGGCGACACGCGGGTCTGACGTATAATACCGGACCGCGGCCGATTTAAAGGCTACCACTCAGCAAGTGTGGTGTATGGCGGTGACACCACACAAACAATTCTTGGGGAATGGTTGAGGCATCTCAGCAGCACTGATTCAGCTTCAGTGTATGAACAGGGATTCTTGGCGACCACATACTTGACTGCTTATCATTACACAACGCCTCGACGGAGGAACATAGCTGGGCTTCCTGCAGAATACTCTGCTTGGGCTGGTTGAGAATGTGCCTTTGACAATATGACAAGTTATGTGATTTCTGCGTGATGGAACACTACCGCACTTCGACATTACAGTTCGCCGACACCTCAACATGTTTCCCAGACATTGGCCAGGATGTGTTGGCCCTGACAGATCATCGGACTTAAATGCCCTATACAAGTTTTACCGGTGTGGGCATCTGAATAGCGTTGTGTACGCTGAACGACTTCCTGATGTGCAGATCTATCAAGAGTATGTTCATGACGCCTGTGACACTATTCAAAGAGAGACCAGAACGTGCTAAAGAGTGTGGCAATCTATGATGCGACATGTGAACACGTGTATTGCATCCCGTGGAGGCCACCCCGTGGAAGCCACTTTGAACATCTGTTGTGGTGTAAATGTGATGCAGATCTGCACCGTGTTCCGAAACGATTTGTTGTCGTTGCAAGCGCACTGTCCATTCCTGGACACATGTTCATAGGACCTTTTTCCCTCCATTTCCAGTCCGTAATCCACCCCTGCAGTTAGTCGATTTTATTAATGTTCACCCTGTGTGTTATCCGCAAGTCACCTCCTACTTTGGTGAAATACGCTCATCGAATTTAAGGATCTGGAGTCTCCACTTATGCACTAATTTCAACTATTACGGAAACCTACAGTTCGGTAGTGGAAAACTTTGCTCCTTACATAGGCTTACAAAACATAAGGCCAATTTTGTGATACAGTTAACGACTTTCTAGCAGACAGCACCTCATTCTTAACTGGAAGAAACTGTCAGCTGTGAAAGTAGCTCCAAGTTTATTCCTAGCGATTATTGTATGACTGTTATTATGTACGATGCATACTTGTACAAATTATTAGGTAAATGATGTTATCGTATATATGGAAGGTACAACACCAGGAAGACCTGCAGAGGATCGACACTTGTTGCAAAGATTAGCAGTTGATCTTGAATATAAATAAAGGTACTGTAATGTGCGTCTCTAGGAGAAAAACTCATCATTATTCTATGATTAGCGACCAATCACTGGAAACAGTAACAACCTTAACACAAACCAGGAAATGCGTCTGTAGAGAATTAGAATGGATTGATCACATAAAAACTGTTAGAGGAAAGACATATTTTTAGTAAAATATTAACATTTACGTCAACACGTAAAATTCACGATAAGATCGCAAGTCACATGACATATTTCAAGAGCAGGCTCTCACCTTGAAGTAAAATACATAAGGGTATTTTTAAAAAGTTAGAACTACAACAACGTAAAAAAACTAGTTATAAAAAGAAAAATAGTTATACTTTAGAATCTACATCTACATCTACATTTATACTCCGCAAGCCACCCAACGGTGTGTGGCGGAGGGTACTTCACGTGCCACTGTCATTACCTCCCTTTTCTGTTCCAGTCGCGTATGGTTCGCGGGAAGAACGACTGTCTGAAAGCCTCCGTGCGCGCTCGGATCTCTCTAATTTTACATTTGTGATCTCCTCGGGAGGTATGAGTAGGGGGAAGCAATATATTCGATACCTCATCCAGAAACGCACCCTCTCGAAACCTGGCGAGCAAGCTACACCGCGATGCAGAGCGCCTCTCTTGCAGAGTCTGCCACTTGAGTTTGCTAAACATCTCCGTAACGCTATCACGGTTACCAAATAACCCTGTGACGAAACGCGCCGCTCTTCTTTGGATCTTCTCTATCTCCTCCGTCAACCCGATCTGGTACGGTCCCACACTGATGAGCAATACTCACGTATAGGTCGAACGAGTGCTTTGTAAGCCACCTCCTTTGTTGATGGACTACATTTTCTAAGGACTCTCCCAATGAATCTTAACCTGGTACCCGCCTTACCAACAATTAATTTTATATGATCATTCCACTTCAAATCGTTCCGCACGCATACTCACAGATATTTTACAGAAGTAACTGCTACCAGTGTTTGTTCCGCTATCATACAATCATACAAAAAGGATCCTTCTTTCTATGTATTCGCAATACATTACATTTAGCTATGTTAAGGGTCAGTTACCACTCCCTGCACCAAGTGCCTATCCGCTGCAGATCTTCCTGCATTTCGCTACAATTTTCTAATGCTGCAACTTCTCTGTATACTACAGCATCATCCGCGAAAAGCCGCATGGAACTTCCGACACTATCTACTAGGTCATTTATATATATTGTGAAAAGCAATGGTCCCATAACACTCCCCTGTGGCACGCCAGAAGTTACTTTAACGTCTGTAGACGTCTCTCCATTGATAACAACATGCTGTGTTCTGTTTGCTAAAAACTCTTCAATCCAGCCACACAGCTGGTCTGATATTCCGTAGGCACTTACTTTGTTTATCAGGCGACAACGCGGAACTGTATCGAACGCCTTCCGGAAGTCAAGGATAATAGCATCCACCTGAGAGCCTGTATCTAATATTTTCTGGGTCTCATGAACAAATAAAGCGAGTTGGGTCTCACACGATCGCTGTTTCCGGAATCCATGTTGATTCCTACAGAGTAGATTCTGGGTTTCCACAAACGACATGATACTCGAGCAAAAAACATGTTCTAAAATTCTACAACAGATCGACGTCAGACATATTAAGTCTATAGTTTTGCGCATCTGCTCGACGACCCTTCTTGAAGACTGGGACTACCTGTGCTCTTTTCCAATCATTTGGAACCTTCCGTTCCTCTAGAGACTTGCGGTACACGGCTGTTAGAAGGGGGGCAAATTCTTTCACGTACTCTGTGTAGAATCGAATTGGTATCCCGTCAGGTCCAGTGGACTTTCCTCTGTTGAGTGATTCCAGTTGCTTTTCTATTCCTTGGACACTTGTTTCCATGTCAGCCATTTTTTAGTTTGTGCGAGGATTCAGAGAAGGAACTGCAGTGCGGTCTTCCTCTGTGAAACAGCTTTGGAAAAAGGTGTTTAGTATTTCAGCTTTACGCGTGTCATCCTCTGTTTCAATGCCATCATCATCCCGGAGTGTCTGGATATGCTGTTTCGAGCCACTTACTGATTTAACGTAAGACCAGAACTTCCTAGGATTTTCTGTCAAGTCGGAACATAGAATTTTACTGTCGAATTCACTGAACGCTTCACGCATAGCCCTCCTTATGCTAACTTTGACATCGTTTAGCTTCTGTTTGTCTGAGAGGTTTTGGCTGCGTTTAAACTTGGAGTGAAGCTCTCTTTGCTTTCGTAGTAGTTTCCTAACTTTGTTGTTGAACCACGGTGGGTTTTTCCCGTCCCTCACAGTTTTACTCGGCACGTACCTGTCTAAAACGCATTTTACGATTGCCTTGAACTTTTTCCATAAACACTCAACATTGTCAGTGTCGGAACAGAAATTTTCGTTTTGATCTGTTAGGTAGTCTGAAACCTGCCTTCTATTGCTCTTGCTAAACAGATAAACCTTCCTCCCTTTTTTTATATTCCTATTAACTTCCATACTCAGGGATGCTGCAACGGCCTTATGATCACTGATTCCCTGTTCTGCACTTACAGAGTCGAAAAGTTCGGGTCTGTATGTTATCTGTAAGTCCAAGATGTTATTTCCACGAGTCGGTTCTCGTTTAATTGCTCGAGGTAATTTTCAGTACCTTGTGTTGAGAGATGGAAGGGTGGGATTTAAAAATAAGACACAATGAGGACATACGTGCCTTAAGAATGAACGACAGATCCATGTCAGCCACTCATTTTTGTGATACTGGACATCCGTTAATCGAACTTAATAAAGGTCTTGAAATACCACATACGCTTCAAAGTGGGGTGAAACTTGAAGAACTTAAAATATTTCTGCAGAATAGAAGCCGGCCGAAGTGGCCGTGCGGTTAAAGGCGCTGCAGTCTGGAACCGCAAGACCGCTACGGTCGCAGGTTCGAATCCTGCCTCGGGCATGGATGTTTGTGATGTCCTTAGGTTAGTTAGGTTTAACTAGTTCTAAGTTCTAGGGGACTAATGACCTCAGCAGTTGAGTCCCATAGTGCTCAGAGCCATTTGAACCATTTTTTTTTTGCAGAATAGAAGGTGAAAGTACTTTAAATTATCGAGTTGTGAGCAGCTCGAGTCTTTCCTTTAGAAACTTTGTGAAGATACTACAGTAAAATATCTAGCGCCTTGGAGCAAGGTAATAAGTACAAGCGCAGGCCATGAACAGATGAAGGTGACTGATATACAACCGTTAGTTCAGTAGACACCTGCACATCCAATCAATATACCACAACCCAACGATCGTGAAAAAAGCACATGGGTATCAGTGTCATGTTTTTACTCCGCTGGCACAATAACTGCAAACTCACGTCACAGTTGAGCTGAGACGTCGCTGAACATTTTCCAGTAAGCATGCGACAGAAGGCAGCTGTGCCAGTTGGCGGAAGAAGACGATATGCGCAAGGTAACAAGTGTGTTGGCTCAATAGCACTAGCAGTAAATGAAAATGACTGACTGAACAGTAAGACAGGTATTGCTTGGTCAGAATTTGTTGCTTTTTTGCGTTATTGTAGTGCTACACGATGTTTGATGATCCTTGTATAGTTTACTTACAGATGAGAGCCTGTTCCATGTGTTATGCTGTGTGATCTTATTGTGAATTTTATGTGGGTGAGACTAATTTCAATTTGGAGTGTATCTAAAAGGACTTTACGACTTTCAGTAAACGTATTGATTTGTTCATTTAACTTACAGACGCAGGTTTGGTGTCATTTTATAGCAAAATAGCCGGCCGCTGGTGGCCGAGCGGTTCTGGCGCTACAGTCTGGAACCGCGCGACCGCTACGGTCGCAGGTTCGAATCCTGCCTCGGGCATGGATGTGTGTGTTGTCCTTAGGTTAGTTAGGTTTAAGTAGTTCTAAGTTCTAGGGGACTTATGACCTCAGCAGTTGAGTCCCATAGTGCTCAGAGCCATTTGAACCATTTTATAGCAAAATAAATAAAGTTAGTTTATTTTATACCTAAACAGATTGAATGTGGCTTCTGTTTGTTATGCAACACACATTCCATCTTAAGTCGATTAGTTACCAAACTCGCTGCACCATGTCAGGCGTAACTTGTTCAGTTGCGGAGTAGATACTAGCTCTGAAGTTTGGTAAGGGTGGATCAAACGTGGTATTCTTGATATTTTTGATGAATCCTCAAAAGTCAAAGTCAAGAGGTGTCAAATTGGGTGAATGTGGGGGCCATGTAATTGGTACACCTTCGACCCATCAACTTACATGGAAAGCGGACATTTAGGAAATCCCAGATGTAGAAGTTGCAACCGTTTCCTTAACACATGCCAAACAGTCATATATGTGAGGCCCACCTCTAGAGAAGCACGCCAAGTCGATTTCGTAGTGCTGTCGTATGGCTTTGTTTCACCTGCTCTGTGATATTGTCAGATGCACAAAAATGGTTCAAATGGCTCTGAGCACTATGGGACTCAACTGCTGTGGTCATCAGTCCCCTAGAACTTAGAACTACTTACACCTAACTAACCTAAGGACATCACACACATCCATGCCCGATGCAGGATTCGAACCTGCGACCGTAGCAGTCGCATCAGATGCACAGGACGATGTCTTAACAAACATCCATTTTCAATGAAAAACTTACACCACTCATAAATAGTAAGCCTACCAAAATATGTTGCACAGTTAGCACAGACTTCGACCCTTCAAACCACAAGACAGCGCTCACGCAATGGAGCCTTAAAAGGAACCGTCTTCGCTACAACTGCCGCTAATACTTGGAGTGGCGCAGTTTTGTACCAGCATACCATGTGAGACAAATCTTGATCTATTTTGATTCGAGATGACAGCAAGGCTAAGTCGTATGAATAAGTTTTTGCGAATTTTTTAAGTTGTAAAGTCCCCTTTGATACACCCAGTATTTCACAACCAAGATTCCAACTTCAGGTAAAAGGGAAATTAATGTAAAGGTACATTCCTTGTAAAAGTCTAATGGACATGCAATTCTCCCATGACGGACATAGTTTACAAAATCCTCGTTCGACTGATTTTTGATGTTGCTCGTCAGTTTGGCACCCTAAACAGGTAGAATTAACAGGACAGACAGAGAGAGGACCCAACCCAAAGCAGCGATAATTGTACAGTAGAAACGAGTGCTTCCCATAGATGCTAACCCTACTCCAGTAATAGGCGTTACAACAGAGATCGGCATTGTGCTTAACATTGTGGTTTTTTCTTAAAATTCCGAAGGCGCTCATTTCAAGAGAAGTCAAGCAATATATTTCTCTCCTCGACATAGATACTGCGATTTGGCCGCTAAAGGAACATAAAAAGAACTCGCCTTTATTCAGGGGTTTAGTGATAGTCGGGGTGGCCGAGCGGTTCTAGACGTTACAGTCTGGACCCGCGCGACCGCTACGGTCTCAGGTTCGAATCCTGCCTCGGGCATTGATGTGTGTGCTGTCCTTAGGTTAGTTAGGTTTAAGTAGTTCTAAGTTCTAGGGGACAGATGGTGTCAGAAGTTAAGTCCCATAGTGGTCAGAGCCACTTGAACCATCTTTTTTTTTTTTTACTCATAGTCAAATGTGTCTCTCCATGCATTATTAGTGAATGGAACTGGAAAAAGGGAACTCACAGTGACATACGAACTGCCCTTCATCATACATAGTATGTGTGTGTCGACACCCTTTGTAATGCGGAGCTGACCACTAGGAATCACGAGAGGTGGACAGACAGTCGGAAGTACTGTGTTGTCAGTGGGGAACCAGTAACAACAAACTGGGCCGCTCAGGAGAGCTCAGTAACTTCGAACACAGACAAGTCAGTGGATGTCACCTAAGTAACAATGTCCATCAACAACATAGCAACTCTCCTAAACCTGCCCTTTTCTACTGTCGGTACTGCGACTGCGAAGTGGAACCGCGAAGGTACAACCACAGCTAAAACAAGACCAGGCGTACCTCATGAATGGGCGGACAGGGACCGTCAGACACTGCGGAGAGTGGTTGCGAAATATCACATGAGATCAGTGAAAGGAATCACTCATCAGCTGCAAAGTGCAACCATCAGTCCAGCTAGCTTAATTACCGCGAGTAAGGAGTCAAAAATATTGGGGTGTAATGATCGACCAGCTCCTCATAGACCACACATTTCTGTAGACAGTGCTAAGCGACGCTTGAAGCGGTGCCAAGATGCCGAGAGCAGCGCCAATGGATAGTGTGGATGACTGGAGCGAGTGATCTGTAGAGATGAATCAGGCTATACCTTGTGGCAATTCGATGGAACGGTTTGGGTTTGGCGAAAGTCGTGAGACCGTTACCTCATCATGTGTGGCGCCAACAGTGAAGTTCGGAGGAAATGGTGTTACGGTATGGAAACATTTTTCGTGGTTGAAGTGTGCTTTCCTCATTGTGCTGAAGAAAAAACTAAATGTGGTAGGGTATAAAGAAATTTTAAAGCATTGTACCTACATTACAGTAGCGGGACAGTTCGAAATAAAGGCTATATCGGCATGTGAACGCACCCTCTTATGAAACAGCATCTGCATCAGTAACATTCCTGAAATGGACCAACCTTCCCAGACTAACGGCATGAAATCAACGGTACACCTTCGGGATGAGTGAGAACGACGACTTCGTTCCAAACTCCAGCGCGCAGCATCAATGTTTTTTCTCGTTCAGACATCTCACTGAAAGTGGGCCCGTGGGGTTCAGCTCGACAGACTGGCGAGGACCCCCTTATTAACGTCCACTAACAGATGTCCAGATACTTTAGAACAAATAGCGTAGAGTAAGAAGACATTGAAAATATACAAATTTTGCGCTTTGTCTGGAATCTTGAAGAAATTTGCATTTTTTTGTTTTTGTATCATGTAGATGGAGACAGCGCTATCGAATACTGATCTTCACTTGTTCCATGCAACCCACAGTGTCAAGGAAAGTCGTTGGTTTGTTTCTCGTAAGAAACGGTTGCAGTTTTTAAGTGAAATTTCGTGCCTATTCCATAGAATGGTCCTGCATTAGTCCAGCGCTATGCAGAATTCAACGATACGCATTAGTGGGGACTGCAATGCAAGAAAAGAATCGAGTACTCTGGCAGTGACTGACTAGTGCTTCCCGCTACGTGGAGGCAGCAGACAACGAAGAGTGGGGCGGGTCGGCACACACGTTACTTATTCGTCCAGCGACTACTCTACAGTGATGAAAAATTTGTCAACTTAATGCATAGAAAAAGCGTAAGTGGTATATGCAGACATATTGTATGCAGATTGTTACGTTGTTGCCATTTGTTACTATCAGGTGAATTTTTCTTTTGTTAGAGCATGATTCTCTTAGGGATATTATCTTTTCTTATCACTTTTACTTACGTGCATAAGTAAACATGAAACGGGTTCTTGAAGGGCCGCTGTTATTCATGTACCAACTTCAGATTTTGAACGTGATGACTAAAAAATAGTTGCCGGTAACTGAATTGAATGTAATTTTGTTAATTTCTATTCATTGATTGCAAAGCAAGGCTCGAGAGAATTTCGATTGTTGCCGTGGAGCGGCCAAGATAAAACTTACTGAACTCATGGAATCTGTATAAGTTATAAAAATGAGCTTCAACGTAAATTAATTATCTGTGCAATTTAGAAAGGTTCTTACAACGAA
This sequence comes from Schistocerca serialis cubense, assembly GCF_023864345.2. NCBI lineage: Eukaryota > Metazoa > Arthropoda > Insecta > Orthoptera > Acrididae > Schistocerca > Schistocerca serialis. The sequence goes on from NC_064639.1 coordinate 465,479,761, forward strand.
ATCTCTCGCATTTACAGTTACTATTAACACTTTAAAAAAATTAATTAATACTTCGGCGTGTAATGGCTCACCAGAGGCTGCATCGGAAGATGAGCTTCCCGCAGCGCAAATTGCTGAAAAAATGCTTATTAAAAATGACTAGTCACTGCGAGTATTTGAGGTGACAACTATTACAAGGAAATTCATTTTATGATAACAATAATTAGTTTATTTTAGCAGAATACAGAATAACTTAAGTAAAATAAGTGTAGTCGCTTAATGGCTCCTTTCCGTATCGCGAAACAAACCAGTGTGTGTCCCATAAAGTACGTCCTTCCTCCTCGGCCGTACAGTCGCGTCTCTTTTCGATCCTTTTTTATTTTCATAGACATCTTTTAAATAAAGATGTTACTCTTAAATTATCGCTGCATATCAGCTGTTTCAAGAACATTAACTGTATCTTTTAAACTAATTATATTCATAAAATACGTTAACTACGGTTTACAACCGATAAAAATGTCAATATTTAAGTGACGTACCGTCACAAGATACAGTACGCTTAACGAGTATGGCTCATGGTCGTCGCCTTGTTGAAGGAGCTACCCGGGCATTTTCCTTGAATGACTTACGAAAATCACGAAAACTCTAATTCAGAATGACTGGACAGAAGATGGTCCTAAGTCCTCCCCATTCTTTAGCCAATGTCTTAAGAAATGCATTACCTCATACTGTTTAGACCTGGTGTACGATGCTCTATTTATGCATATTTGGAACAAGTTAGCCGTGATAACATGAAAAACAGTTATACAGTGTTTTCTACATCTACATTTATACTTTACCGGTTAGTACCTCAATGTGCACGACTAGCAAGGAAGATGTAGCAAGAAAATGTTTACCAGTCGTTCCCAGTGTCTGTTGTTATCGACTGCATTAGAGATGGATCGAGAGCAAGGCACGTTGACTATGACTGTGGCTATATTTATACTACCCGAGACAGCATAACTTTCAAGGCATTGTCGTAGAACGGCCAGGTGTTTCGTTCCCCCTATCACTATCATGGTAATAAAAATACTACACTTTTTTATATATTCTCATTTACCGATTAACGAAGCCCATTAAGAAACAACTAAGCTTGTTTTCGAGAGAGATGCGGTTTAAATCCCCTTCTAGCCCTCTAGAATTAAGTCTTCCGTCGTTTCCCTAAATCTTTTAAGGCTGTCTTGTTTCCTTCGATGACGGCATGAACCGTTGGAAAGCACAGTGGCATGAAAGTAACGCAGAAAACTGTCTTATTTGTATTTTAATCTTTGTTATTATTATAAAACTTGAAGGATGTTTAGATTTAAAGATGCAACCCCAAAACGGAAGCTGTGTCGATTCAAGCCACGCTCGTTCTACATAAGTGATTCAATCTTTCGTCGCACGACTATAGACGCACCATACGAAACGGTTACATTCGTTTGCACGAAACGAGTGCCGTTGGACAGGCGCACGGTTTATCCGCGCGAGTGGTGTCGCCGCATTGGAGCAGCACTTTAAGAGCGATGATTTGGTTTCTGACAGCCATTCCACGTCTTCGATGACGGCAGTGCGAAACGAAGAAAAAGAAGCTATGACGTGTGAGATGATTTGTAGACGGATAGGAGCAGTTCGCGGTACGCTGACGTACTGTAGTAACCAGGAGCATTTGAAAGTAGTCCTTGGTGGCGCGTGTTTACCGGCCGGTACTCGCGCCAGATAATGAAACGCTGTTTGTCTCGGCGGCGCAGTCAACAGCTTCCCTTTGACGCTGTACCTTCGTGACTGCCGGCTGAGCGGGCGGTTGCGTAACAGGCTGGAGCCACCTCCGTGAGGCGTCACGGTCCCCTCCAGGCGGCTGACACCGCGCCGTGTAGTAGTCGTCCGCCTCCATCAACAAATTGTCTCCCGTTTCGTGCGCAGCATTTTAAGCGCGCGACATGGAGTCTCACGCACGAGTGTCAGTTGTTGTCGCACGCTTGTAAAAGAATCCCTGTGTTGCATGATGTTACACAAGCAAAACATTCTTATACTAGAAACGTCTCTCTTTGTCAACAGCAAAAAGTCCAAAAAAGAAAAAAGATCCTTATAACGTAGTAACCCGAAACAATCACCGGGTACGGAACACTGATCTACTTCTGAAATCTATACAGCCTTCACTTCTTCACTTATGTCATTCTCGCCCCCCCCCCTTCTCCGCCCCCCCACCCTCCCCGCCTCACCCGCCCCCCAACTTGTACACTGTAACCTCACCGTCCACAATTCACACATCTGAGTGCCTTCTACACTTTAAATCTTCGTACTATAACTGATTGGTCGATTGGTCTTTAATTCTTTGTACTATTTGATTATTTGTTCTGTTATTGCTTTCCCCCCCCCCTCCCCCCCCCCTCGCTGTACCTCGTGAAATTGTGGAATTCCTCTGACAAATTAACTCCAGGAAATTGGGAATAATCTCCTCCTCCCCCTCTCTCCCGGGGCCTCCATAACTCCATAATCCCAAGCTACTTGTACAAATACTCATCACACACCAAACTAGTCCATACGCCACTAAGAACCAGAGAGCTCTCACTTGGACCATCTCCCCCCCCCCTCTCCCCCCCCCCCCCCACTCACCCTCAGGTATGTGAATCAAAGATTAAAAGAAAAAGTACAATTTTTTTGTTCACACCGTCTGTGAATGTGTGATGCATTTGTTGTAACTGATTACCTAATTCTTGTTCTTGTTTTGGGGGAAGAGACCAAACAGCGAGGTCATCGGTCTCATCGGATTAGGGAAGGATGGGGAAGGAAGTCGGCCGTGCCCTTTGAAAGGAACCATCCCGGCATTTGCCTGAGCGTTTTAGGGAAATCACGGAAAACCTAAATCAGGACAGCCGGACGCGGAATTGAACCGTCGTCCTCCAGAATGCGAGTCCAGTGTGCTAAACACTGCGCCACCTCACTCGATTACCTAATTACTTGTAGATAATTGCTCTATTACCTTGTAATAATGCTTATGTGATAGTCCATTCAACAAAGACAACAAATGCGAAATTACTTGCAATAATTAAAATTATGATGAGCTACATTATGTTTTCGAAGACATTAGCTTCAAAATATTTGCCATAACACTATGTGTGGTCCGAAAAATGCGTTAATACAGGGTGATTTTTTCCACCGTGTACATACTCAAGGGATTGATTGATGAGAGGAACGCAACAAAAAAGGTCCAACGAACTTATGGCAGGGAATGCATGGTTTCCATGCTAGAGACCATTTATTCAGTCATATTTTGTTACGGTCTAGGGCGCGCTGTGCCATGCAGCCACAGTTACAGTAGGTGGTACTGTTTCACATGCGTCATGCCCTAGCACCCTCTCCAGCCACAGTAATCCACTTCTCCTGCTGACTCATCTTGTAGTGGATGCGATACAGCGTTGTACACAGTGGTTCTGCAACAGTGTTTCGCCTTGTGACAGTGACAGGGTCATTTCAGGAAGTAGGAAATCTTGAAAGACGCACCCGAAATGTTCGGACATCAGACTTGGAGGAAAATGTGATTAACACAGTGGAAGGCGACAGCCGTTTCAGTACCAGGCAGTTGGTCCGCCAGTATAGGCTAAGCCAGACGACCGCGTGAATCATTCTCCATTGACAATTGTTACTACCCTTATATTTTACATCTTGTGCATGGCTTACTAGCGACAGATTTTCCACCTCGGGGGCAGTTTTGCCACTGGTTTTTTCACCAGCCAACCACGATTCCGGAATTTTTGTCATCCATCCTATTCACAGATGAGACCACCTTTACGCCGAGTGGAATCTTCAACTTTCATAACAGTCATCTGTGGGATATTATGAAGAATCCCCATGGTATGGTGACAGCGAATCATCAGCATCGGTGCAGCCGGAATGTGTGAGCCAGGATAATTGGCGACCGTATTTTGGGACCAGTCTCGCTTCCACATCGCCTTACAGGTCGGGACTATTGGCGTTTCTTGCTGGTGACTTTGCCTCCCCTGCTAGAAGAAGTGCCATTGATGATTCGAAGGGTTATGTGGCTGCTAGATGTTGGTGTTCCAGCCGACTTCGCCGTTTACGTCCGCAAGCATCTCAATCGTGTCTGTCTTCCCTGGTCGATGGATCAGACGAGAGGGTCCAGTTGCATGGACTGCTCGTTCACCGGATCTCAACCCTTGCAGTTTCTTGTTATGGGATCATCTCAAAAGTATCGTGTGTGCAGAGCCCATTCCAGATGTGGAGACAATGGATCACCGTATTCCTGCTGCTTTTCACACTGTTCGGATGCAGCCCGGCCGATGTGAAGACGTGAGACAAACATGCTACGGCGTGTACAAGCATGCGTTGAGGCACATGGAAGCCATCTTCAACACATACTGTAACTGTAGTTGCATGGTACAGTGCCTCTTAGACCGCAGTCTCTGTGACAAAGCATGATGAATAAATAGTCTCTAGCATGGCAACCATGCATTTCCGGACATATGTTCATTAGACCTTTTTTGTTCCATATCCTCTCATCGATCAATCGCTATAGTTTGTACACGCTGCGGTGGAAAAAAATCATCCTGTATATGTATTGAAAGTTACGTATTTTATATTTCACCACGGAAATATTTGCAAGTTTTCTAACACACATTAAGAAAATATTTGTAAAGAAACTGTAATGTTACAATAGGTTTACCAAATTATCTGCATACATAAAATAGTGTATTGTTAAGGAACACATGAAATTGTCGATTATTGGGGAAATTACTATTTAATTCAATCATTTTTATGTAAAGTAAAGTAAATTCGTGTGATATACTTGCTTTGGAGTCCTTAAAAAGACGTATTAAGCCGCCTGTTTGCAAGTTCTTCCACCCGGACGCCAATTCGGCGACGTGCGCGCTCTGAATGTTTAACGTGAAATCCGACCTACGAGTCGTTCCTGATATATGTCCACATGATTGAAAGGTGAAGGCCAGCATGACGGAAAAATTCTCGCCTCTGACCTGGATCCGATCCCGCGACCTTATGGCTTCTGTGCTAGCTCCTTACCACAAGCCCACCAGGCTTGTACGAGTCTGTATTCGTTCAGTAGTCTCGGTGTGACATGATTCCGGACAGTTTCTGCACCCTGGGTCCAGCTCCTTCGTGTGTCTTCAACAACATTTTGTAAACGTCTCTGTGACAACGCCTCTTCATAGCTCTATAGATGGCTGTTGTTTTTGCCTGCAGCCGTTTGCGCTTTGCAACTGAAAGCTGTAAAAAGTGCTGCCGGGTGCCAGAGATTTCATTATGTTGAATAGACTTAGCAGTAAAGAACGAATGTATTAGAATTTCACACATGATGAGGTATTTTTTCAGGCATATCAGTTTTTATGACGCTAGTCTTTTGAACTATGCGCCATACTATCATATATTTGTGTAGGTACATTAAGCGGCATATGTGGATACTATCTACGAAATATGTTGCGAATAGACTTAGTGGCAAAGAAGTAAAAAGTTTAAACGTCATGCACAATGTAGCAGTTTTCACGCATCTCAGTGTCTATGACGTCATACGTCCTGAACTATGATAGGTAGGTAGTTCTTGCCACACACCCCTTGGTGCCTGACAGTAAGGAATATGTGATCCAAGTGTGGTTGCAATTGGTCCAGTGGTTTAGGAGACGTGAAACATCCATACTCACACACACATACGCCTATTTTTATAATATGTACGATTTATAACATCAAAGTATTTTACAACGTCAAAGTATTTTTAACACTTCATTACTATTGCCCGGAATTCGTAAATTGTAAGAAGAAGCATATTTTACTAAAGTATGTGTAACCAACAAGGGGAGCTAAGCTCGAAAACCGAAGGTTGTTAATCGAGTAGTGGAGACAGATAAACTAGCAAACAGCACGAGGAAAACACTGGAACAAAACAATTTTGACTTAATGAAAATGAAATGGAAACTGGTGGAACATTTAGCTCGGCGAATAACTCGTAGAATGACGGAGAAAATTGTTTGATGAATTGGAAAAGAGACGGCGACGACGACAACGACGATCGAATGGAAGTTCGGTGGAGGAATTAGCAGAACTCCAACATTAAGGCTGTAGTTATAGTATAATACATGGGAAAGTCTACAGGAGCCCTTTACGCTGCAGTGGATATCGTATGGCTGAATGTTTAGATACACTACTGGCCATTAAAATTGCTACACCAAGAAGAAATGCAGATGATAAACGGACAAGTATATTATACTAGAACTGTCATGTGACTACATTTTCACGCAATGTGGGTGCATAGATCCTGAGAAATCAGTACCCAGAACAACCACCTCTGGCCGTAATAACGGCCTTGATACGCCTGGGCATTGAGTCAAACACAGCTTGGATGGCGTGTACAGGTACAGCTGCCCAAGCAGCTTCAACACGATACCACAGTTCATCAAGAGTCGTGACTAGCCTATTGTGACGAGGCAGTTGCTCGGCCGCCATTGACCAGACGATTTCAGTTGCTGAGAGATCTGGAGAATGTGCTGGCCAGGGCAGCAGTCGAACATCTCCTGTATCCAAAAGGGCCTGTACAGGACCTGCAACATGCGGTCGTGCATTGTCCTGCTGAAATGTAGGGTTTCGCAGGGATCGAATGAAGGGTAGAGCCACGGGTCGTAACACATCTGAAATGTAACGTCCACAGTTCAAAGTGCCGTCAATGCGAACAAGAGGCACCCCATACCATCACGACGGGTGATACGACAGTATGGCGTTGACGAATACACGCTTCCAATGTGCGTTCATCGCGATGTCGCCAAACACGGATGCGACAATCATGATGCTGTAAACAGAACCTGGATTCATCCGAAAAAATGATGTTTTGCCATTCGTGCACCCAGGTTCGTCGTTGAGTACACTATAGCAGGCGCTCCTGTCTGTGATGCAGCGTCAAGGGTAACCGCAGCCATGGTCTCCGAGGTGATAGTCCATGCTGCTGGCAACGTCGTCGAACTGTTCGTGCAGATGGTTGTTGTCTTGCAAACGTCCCCATCTGTTGACTCAGGGATCGAGTCGTGGCTGCACGATCCGTTACAGCCATGCGGATAAGATGCCTGTCATCTCGACTGCTAGTGATACGAGGCCGTTGAGATCCAGCACGGCGTACCGTATTACCCTCCTGAACCCACCGATTCCATATTCTGCTAATAGTCATTGGATCTCGACCAACGCAAGCAGCAATGTCGCGATACGATAAACCGCAATCGCGACAGGCAACAATCCGACCTCTATTAAAGTCGGAAACGTGATGGTACGCATTTCTCCTCCTTACACGAGGCATCACAACAACGTTTCACCAGGCAACGCCGGTCAACTGCTGTTGGTGTATGGGAAATCGGTTGGAAACTTTCCTCGTGTCAGCACGTTGCAGGTGTCGCCACCGGCGCCAACCTTGTGTGAATGCTCTGAAAAGCTAATCATTTGCATTTCACAGCATCTTCTTCCTGTCGGTTAAATTTCGCATCGTTAGCACGTCATCTTCGTGGTGTAGCAATTTTAATGGCCAGTAGTGTATAAGATTCACACTGAAATACTATTAGCCTTCAGGGTGAATGTTTCTAAACTATATCTAGGAAATCAATCTTGATAGTCCTGTACTCTCGTGAGTAGTGGGTAAGTACTTTTGTGACTGCCTGTAGGTACCAACCTTGATGTTTATCTGGCAGTGGCTTTATTCTCTTTCCGAGTTCGCATGCTTTGTATTGTAATGCTTGTTTGCCAGGGCACGAGGAGATTGCAAACAGTGTCTTTGCTTAGACGTCACCATAAGACTTTAGCAGCACTCTGCAGGTGTGCTTAGGAACGTCGCATAGTTCACACGGCAGCGACGGGGGCAAGATACAACTTCACGACCTGTCGACGTCGGGGTCTGTTTAGATTAGCTTAGCTAGACCAGATGAGAATACTACAATAAATAATGATGACCTAGTCGAAGCAATTATCTCGACATCATATGGAGTACTTCGAAATGGCCGCAAAGTACCAGTATGGTGCCTTAATCATTGCGATATCAGCTCCAGTCACCGTAACAGAGACCACATCTTCTGCTTCCAAAAACTTATTAACAAATGTTTCGTGTGTAAATACACGGTGTGAAATGCAGGGTGGCAGAAAGAAGAAGGAAAATTTTGAAGTTTACGTTGGCGAGTGCAGTGATAGCAGAACTGAGGGGGAGGAGGGAGGAATGAGTGTCAAATAATGCAGCAGTAACGGGCATTTGTTTACCATTCACTATTAGAGCAGCACATTTTGCAAACACTATGACGAGACCTGCGGACTAGTTCGATACTTGCACACAGTATCAACCTGAGTTCAGAATTTTTAAGAGACTGCACCCGCTTCCAAAAAAACGCCTAGTGGGATTTTGCGTTCTGTATGTACCTCCGACAATACTGATGCCATGCGATTAACTATCAAAAAGAGTCGTCATCATTTGGTGCGAAAACTTATCCTCGTTATTGCAGTACGGGCGACGGGGCGTTCGAAGAATAGTTGAGCGTCCAGAGAATACTTCGTCAATTTCAGTTCCATCCTTACAACCTTCAGATCATGTAACTATTGAATCCTAACGACTGTGTCCTGCGCCTGCGAATCTTGCAAACGTGACAACAGTATTTGTTAGCTAATGTCAGTGAGGATACAGTTACATATTACACTGAAGCGCCAAAGAAACTGATATAGGAATGTGTATTCAAATACAGAGACATGTAAACTGGCAGAATACGGCGCTGTTGTCGGCAACGCCTATATAAGACGACAAGTGTCTGGCGCAGTTGTTAGCTCGGTTACTGCTGCTAGAATGGCAGGTTATCAAAATTTAAGTGGTTTTGAACGTGGTATTAAAGTTGGCGCACGAGCGATGGGACGCAGCATCTCCGAGGTAGCGATGATGTGGGGATTTTCCCATACGACCATTTCACGAGTGTACCGTGAATATCAGGAATCCGGTAAAACATCAAATCACCGACCTCTGTGCGGCCGGAAGAAAATCCTGCAACAACGGGACGAGCGACGACTGAAGAGAATCGTTCAACGTGACAGAAGCGCAACTCTTCCGCAAATTGCTGCAGATAATGCTGGGCCATCAACAAGTGTAAGGATATGCCACAGCCAAGAGCAATTAGGCTGACTGGTGGAAACCGAGCCAATTACAGTTATCCAATCAAAGCACCGGACGTAGGGTCCGCCTGCTTAGCTGAGTGGTAACTCAGATGCCTATGATGCCGCGGACCTCGTTCGATTGCCGGCCTTATTGGTGATTTTCTCCACTGTGTGTGATGTTGTCCTGACCGTCATCTCATCATCACCGACGCGCAAGTCGACCAGTCTGGCGTCACCTGAAATAGGACTTGTACCTGGCGGCCGAACTTCCCTAGACGAGGCCTCACGGCCAACCCTGCCTCGCGACCGTTTTTTACCGGGCGTAGGGATCCACAGCGAGAAGAGGATTCTTGAAAAGTACAAAAACTTTACATATGGCTTTTATTATTTGAAAAAGAAGCTTAAACAACAAGCATGATGTAAGGTATCGAACCCGGTGAGACTGTTGTTCAGCCATTGAGGTACTCAGAAGCATTGGAGTTGATATACCTGCACAGTATTGCTGATTTAGGTTACCCTGTCTTCCCTAAATTACTTCTGTGGTTGTGAGGGGGAGGCGGTATGATGGGGGGGGGGGGGGGAAGGAGGGGCGAGATAGGATCTTCAAAGCTCCTGTTTCCCACACCTGTTTCCCGTTTGCATGTGGAGTGGCAAAGCCGCGATCCCTCGTTTATAGCCGGCCGGAGTGGCCGAGCGGTTCTAGGCGCTTCAGTCTGGCACCGCGCGACCGCTACGGTCGCAGGTTCGAATCCTGCCTCGGACATGGATGTGTGTGATGTCTTTAGGTTAGTTAGGTTTACGTAGTTCTAAGTTCTAGGGGACTGATGACCTCAGCTGTTAAGTCCCATAGTGCTCAGAGCCATTTGAACCATTTTTTGAACCTCGTTTATACTTGCGAACTGGCGTACTCGCTCTCCTTTCTGAGGTGGTATAATCCAGTTTACCTGACAACAAAGTGACCGGTATTCACTTAAATGGGGGGCGGCGCAGATTCGTGACTCTTATCTCCGAACATACGGAGAAGGAGAGTTCGTAAATGACGCCATAAGAGAGTATAATGAGCTCAGTTCTGATCTCTAGTGCACGGCGGTTGCAATAGCCATCCAGCCATCCAAGGTTAGGTTCTCCGTGATTTTCCTAAATCACTGAAGGCAAAAGCCGGGATGGTTCCTTTTAACAGGGCATGACCCCACCCCTCTCTACTCCTAGACGCAAAACTAACACTTTGTTGCTTTCCCTCTGTTAGTTTTTTTACGAGTTTTTGTGTGCCATATGGCTGAGAATGCAACTTCAACAAGCAACTCATAGGTCAAATGCAGGAAAAGTGCGGTTTTTCTCCGCAGGTCAGTTCACGGACGCTGTCACAAGAACAAAGCGTCATTCCAGTACTATAGGATCGCATATTTCCACAGAAAAATAAGGCTTAAATCCATTCCTAGTATAAAATCATTCATCTTCTTCTTAATTTTTTTAGGAACCTTAGGTAGTGGACTGCGGTTGTAATTTTCGTTGTATCCGAAACATACGAACAGATAAAAAAATTCTGTACCAACAAATGGTTTCTGGATAGTTTCACAGCATAATTATTGATATTAATTTGAATATACTTTGTGTATCGGACTGAATATACAATTTATCCCTCTTTTGAGCACAAATATAATTTTACGAAGATCGAGATACGATAGAGTCTCGTAATAAAACGTGGGATAAGGGAACATGGCCTTCCTTTGTACCAGTGATACGAAAAATATCGTCCACAACGAGCCCGTCCCCCTCCCACCCCACCCCCACCCCCCTCCTTCCACTGGGGCTTACTAAACCGCTACAATAGTGCACTGACGCTGGATGGCAAATTTATCAACTCTGCAACATTTTGTCATTGTGTGGAGAGTACCCAAGACATGGAGAGAAATATTTTTATTTACTTTTTAAGGCTATTAAAAAAGTATTTCTTGTAATCACTCGGACCTTTATTTTTCTAATAAGTCTCTGGATGCTTCAATGTCGTACTGCAAAAAAATTACATTCCGCCAACGAACTTTACGGTCGCCCAATACATGCCGTACTAAAATTTCAACCTAAAGTCTTGCATTTTAATTGTGAGAAGCTAGTAACTAACAATTTTATGGTCTCATCATGACATTATGTTCTTCTTTAACATCTTAATGCTATACACTGTCTGATGAAATATACCAGAACACCTCTACGTAATAATACGGAAATAACCACTAAATGTCGCTAGACGCAGACCCGCCAGTATAAAAGGAGGCAGGGAGTGTTGTGTTGGCAGTAGAAGTAACAGCGCTAGGCCAACCACAACAGAGGAGACAACAGCCCACCCTCGAGGTTGGAGGCATAGCTACTTAGTTCGAACTCTACTGCAGCCCAGAGAGAAATGCAACACTCCGTCAAGATTGCAACAGAAACAGAGCTCTCACAGCAAAATGGGTCGATTAGGAGAGCTCAGTAAAGTAGACCGTGGATTAGTCATTGGATGTCACCTAAGTAGCACATCCATCGGGGACATTTCAACGCTCGTAAAGCTGCCCAAGTTGACTGAAGGCGATGTGACTGGGAAGCGGAAACGCGAAAGAACAGCCACAGCTAAATCGAGACCAGACAAAGCTCGTGTCCTGGCGGACAGAACGCATCGAGCATTGCGGAAACCAAGTTGAGTCCTACGCACCTCAGAGAATGCGAAAAGAATTATTCTCGGAAGCGTACTGGAATACAATATAGAGGACTGAATTCTGTGACTCGGTTTAGATGCTACGTCAGGACAGTAGGATCTTTCTAAGGATTCTATTGACTTGTGAAGCAACCTTTACAAATCTTACAAAGTAGAATGTTTGTTAAATTTGCGTTACCGGACCGACTGGAATCCTAGATAAGTTGAATTCGAGAGGCAATGAAACGTGAAAGTTTAGCCTACGATTATTGGAGGTTATTCAGTTCATTCTTCCTTAACTGAAGAAATCTCAACACATGCACTATTTCTCACTGAGGTGCTACCTCCTAGAGGGAGTTTCACTTGAAGTATGTGCATGTATGTGGTACTAGCACAGTTGGTGCCCGGCGCACTACTGAGTTGTGGCCACGACGGCGCCCACTCAGCTCTTTCCAGGTAGCTGGCTGGATAGGACATGAAGATGTTATCAGTTGACTTGCACGTTTGCCTCATTAGCCACCAGGGCACTTTTTCTCTGGGCCAAGCACAAATATGACATCTAGGCTAAGTTTCTAAGCCGTACGATGATTTCAAACAATGAAGCATTGCAGCTACATTGACGAAATCCGTTCAGACTGTCCCTACATCTTTGTAACGCAAGCTGTAGTTATATATTGCAGCAGCCCGTCTGCATTTCGACGTAAATGGGATTTTAAGTAAGTGTCAATGGGAACAACTTGCCCACCTATATGGCATTTGTCGATCTAGAGGCCTTCGATAAGGTGCAGAGGTCACAACTTTGGAATATAATGGCTAAATGGGGCTACCTTCAACACATAATAATGTGAAAAAAACTGTGTAAAGGCACCTCTTTCAGACTCAGTTTATCTAATTACACTGGGGAAAATAGCTATTAACCCGGGTGTAAGGCAAGGGAGTGTATTATCACCCACGCATTTTGACATTTATACAGTCTGGACGATATCCTACACTGATGGAAGGATCAAGCACCACCTGCAATTAACCTGAAAAGGACCACTTTAAATATGCTTGCATATGCCAATGACTTAGTTATTGTGTAGAAGATAATCTACAAAGAGCTATTTGTGTACTACACAAGATTTGTAAAGAATTTGATTTTAAAATTTCTATCTCAAAATCAGTACCCTCTAAGACCAAAGACCCACTAAGATCAAAGATTATTTCGCATGACGTAATTTTAGAATAGGTTCAACATTTTAATTATTTCGGCTGTGATTGCTCGTATTATTAAGACAGAGATATAATTAATAAGAGGTACCAGGCAGTGTGCGGGACTGTTAGAGTAAACTGAAACACCACGGACCGAAAACAGTAAAGATGATGGCATTGCCGGTTATTCTATATGACAGTGAAACGTGGATGTTAAGACAGAAAGACGACAGAGAAATACAGGACATAGAAATTAAATTCCTTAGGGCACTACTGGGACACACACACCTTGATAAAAAAAGAAACCAAAATATACGGAATCAGTGACAAATGTCCGGCCCCGGTAGCTGAGTGGTCAGCGTGACGGAATGTCAAGCCTAAGGTCCCGGGTTCGATTCCCGGCTGGGTCGGAGATTTTCTCCGCTCAGGGACTGGGTGTTGTGTTGTCCTAATCATCATCATTTCATCCCCATCGACGCGCAGGTCGCCGAAGTGGCATCAAATCGAAAGACCTGCACCAGGCGAACGGTCTACCCGACGGGGGGGCCTTAGCCACACGACATCTACATTTCATTTCAGTGACAAATATTTGCAATATATGACAACACGCGAATATAGAAGAAAGTGGGAATGGGGTCCACTTATATTGAGCATAGAGATATAACCTATCTTTAGCCACACGAATTATTGATTCCCGAATACTGACTCTAGTTAGCTGGTGTACAGAAAGAACAACTAATTAAAGTTTACAAGACAGTTGATAAAGGTTCAGACCTTTGTCAGGCCACTCAGATTTAGGTTTTCTGTTGTTTCCATAAATCGCTCCACGCAAATGCAGGTATGCTCCGTCTTTAATGAACTCGATGTCAACGGAGCGTTGAATCCAATCTTCCTCCGTTCCTTCCAAGGGAGATGCTGTTAAATCCGTGGCATTTTAGTTTGCGTAGTACACTATCATGGTACAAATGATAAAAAAGGTCCTGTCTAGAAAACACCAAGATAAAATGTGTAGATAGCAATAGAGTTCACTACTGATGACAGACTAAAATACTGTAAACAAGCTCACAGAAATATGGGACCATTCTAATGTAAGGTACGTGCAGAAAAACACCAGAACGTAGATTTATAATGTAGATGGGAAAGGAAGGGGGAGTGGAGAGAAACAGACCGAAGGTCAAATAGAGTAAGCAGGTCCAAATTGATATACACCACTGGCCATTGAAATTGGTACACCAAGAAGAAATGCAGGTGATAGACGGGTTCATTGGACAAATATATTATACTAGAACTGACATGTGATTACATTTCCAAGCAATTTGGGTGCATAGAACCTGAGAAATCAGTACCCAGAACAACCACCTCTGGCCGTAATAACGGACTTGATACGCCTGGGCATTGAGTCAAACACAGCTTGGATGGCGTGTACAGGTACAGCTGCCCAAGCAGCTTCAACACGATACCACAGTTCATCAAGAGTCGTGACTGGCCTATTGTGACGAGCCAGTTGCTCGGCCACCATTGACCAGACGTTTTCAATTGGTGAGAGATCTGGAGAATGTGCTGGCCAGAAAGGCCCGTACAGGACCTGCAACATGCGGTTGTGCATTATCCTGCTGAAATGTAGGGTTTCACAGGGATCGAATGAAGGGTGCACCCAGGTTCGTCGTTGAGTACACCATTGTAGGCGTTGCTGTCTGTGATGCAGCGTCAAGGGTAACCGCAGCCATGATCTCCGAGCTGATAGTCCATGCTGCTGCAAACGTCGTCGAACTGTTCGTGCAGATGGTTGTTGTCTTGCAAACGTCCCCATCTGTTGACTCAGGGATCGAGACGTGGCTGCACTATCCGTTACAGCCATGCGGATAAGATGCCTGTCATCTCGACTGCTAGTGATACGAGGCCGTTGGGATCCAGCACAGTGTTCCGTATTACCCTCCTGACCCCACCGATTCCATATTCTGCTAACAGTCATTGGATCTCGACCAACGCGAGCAGCAATGGCGCGATACGATAAACCGCAATCTCGATAGGCCACAATCCGACCTTTATCAAAGTCGGAAACGTGATGGTACGCATTTCTCCTCCTTACACGAGGCGTCACAACAACGTTTCACCAAAAAACTGCTGTTTGTGTATGAGAAATCGGTTGGAAACTTTCTTCATGTCAGGACGTTGTAGGTGTCGCCACCGGCGCCAACCTTGTGTGAATGCTCTGGAAAGCTAATCATTTGCATATCACAGCATCTTCTTCCTGTCGGTTAAATTTCGCGTCTGTAACACGTCATCTTTGTGTTGTAGCAATTTTAATGTCTAGTAGTGTATGTTGATTCAGCTAGTACCACAGGATAGGCTAGTATGGTGAGCTGCACCACAGCAGTCTTTAGAATGTAAACAACAGCAGATTGTAATAGTCTGTAGAAATCAATTTTGTCGATGCTTTAGCCGTTTCATCCTGCTTGTAGCAAAGCCATTAATGTTGACTTCGACCCCTGCGGTAAAAATGGTATTTTGCATAAATCATTCCGTCTTTGGTGTGTTCTTCGTCTGAAACATTTGATTCCTCTTCTTCCTTGTTTCGGTTTCCATCGAAAAAAATTAAGCTCTGTTCGGCCTGTCGAGCTAGATAACGCGTACCTCACGAGAAAGCGAAAAGCACTTTCAAATTCCACAGTAAAACGACTTTTATTAAAGAGTATATCGTCCTTATCAACAGAATGCGTAGGGTGTGTTACTCTGTAATACAATAGTGTAGAAGAGATGACGGTAAAAAGTTGTCTTCTTATGTCACCTCTAGCAGCCATTTCTATCTTCATTTCTGTCAAACAACGCTCCCTCCGAGGGCAGGTCGTTGACATGTTTGCATGTTTGTGCGTTGGCTCTCGACTCGGTAGCAAGCCGGTTCGAATCCTGGTGATGGATGAAATTTTCACTACCATTATTTGGCAGGGGTGTACAAATTCTCCTTCCAGCCTGGCTGCCCTTTTCTCCGCCGCAGCCATTAAAGCAACACGTTCTGGTGGTATGCAACGGGGACCAAAGTGTACACGAGTACTGAAACACAGTGGTTAAAGCAGGTCAACTTGGGTTTCCGCAAGCCTGGCATGTTTCAGGGGACCCGTGCCGCCTGCTGAAGCTGATAACAGGTTGCGCTATACGTCCAACGTAACTGGCCCGATATAAGGTTGCAGAGGTAGCTTCACTGCAACTCATTTATCATAACGGTGGCAGCAGCAAGATAAACAAATCAAACTTAAACGAGACTGAGGAGGAGCACACGTCCAGCAGGGGAAAAGTTGTCGTGTGTTTATGAGCCAGATTCAAATAAATCGTTATATGTCTCCCAACACAAATTGATAAAAAGTTACTATACACTCATTCAGGAACCTTGAGCATGTTACGACATGTTTGTAAATTTAAACAGCAGTCACCTATCACCGTAAGTGGTATGAAAATGTCAAAGACTTAGTGGCTGACAAGTGTGTGGAAACGTGTGCTAAGGATTTGAGCCCAGTTAGCAGTATAAAGGCGTTATAAATCTAGGACAATCATTGATTGAAATGGGAACAAGTATAGCCCAGTGGATATTAAAAAACACATTCTGCTGATATGCAGCGTAGTGCGAAGAAAGCTTCTCATGAAAGAAAAGCTTCTTCTTTCAGACACGTACTTTTTAGATTAACATGATGTGAAAAACGCACTACATTTTTGCTAAAATGCATTTGGGGAATTTAGAATGTACTATTTTGGCCATTTAGAATTAATTTTGCGAACTCGCAATACATATCTTGGAAAAAGTCATTAAAATGGCTATAACTGGGGTAACATTTGGCTCGAACACACCGTGGGTACAGAAAATAGACTTCCAAAACCTTATTTTAGTTGGCATTCCAGTACGATAGACATCTTCGGGCTCTTATGTGCAAAGAATCTCGACTTTCAGAGATGGTTCTACTTACTACAGAAGACATGTACTAGAGATAACCCGAGGATAGAATAGCCAGTATCTGTTGAAAGAGGGTGAAGTTCCGGAGAAAACGGCTCATATCGAAATAGTTAAATTAATTCGAAAAGGAAAAAAAGGTCCCATATAATCCACCATCTCCTGGCCTACAATCACCAAAAATGTATATAGATTTCATTGAGCCAAGTTTTGTGATACTCAGGAAGACTTTTCATCAACTTTCGAAACCTGCTCATAACGCTACAATAACAGTGTACAGAATAAATTACTACATAGCGTAGCGCTGACGGTAGATAAGCACCCAAGCAAAATCCCTTTATTGCTGGTAAGCCTTTCGAGGTATAAGATGGTGACCCACGAAACTCTTCTGTTCCTAACGTTTCGTCCAGAAATGCGCTGGGCATCTTCTGAGGCGTTGAGACTCAACGGAGGATGAAGAGAAGAGTTTTGTGGACCACGACCTTATACCCCGAAAGGTTTACCATCAGCAGTGTCATCCAATCGTGAATGCTTTCATTCTATCGTTATGATTCCTTTAGCCTGCTTGGGTTGGGCACAGCTCGGCTTGGATGGAAGTAACGCAGCCTGCCCGTCCCGCTGCTAACGTGCTGCAGCTTGGCTGCCTGGCTAACAGGCAAGCATGGGCGGGTTAAAGGGGGAATTTGTACACCTCTGGTATTTGGTCGGCAAGAGGAAGAGAAGTGGTGGTGTAAAGTTTCTGATAACCTATCTTTGTGCCGATGTCTTGGATTTTGTTCCAAGCGTCTCCGCACAGTCTCATGAAGTGAGTGCATGTGACTTGATGATGAGTCGTCCGTCGGATGGGGACTTTAAGCTCGCCGTCCCCTTCGTACTATCAGCGAGAATTAGGGTGTGTGCTGGCACCGAGATGCGCCCTCTCTCCCTTGCTTTCATCCATAACAAACCCAAGAGACAATCATCCACACGACACAGATACACAATTAACACTTCATTACAGGTCGAAGGAGGGCCGCGATAAACCACCTCGACTAGGACCATATCATGAAGGGTATTCAATGACTCCTGCATGTTTTCTCTATCCTCATATCCCGACTACGGAACTATTTATTCTTAACTGTGTCAAAGAATATACAGGTAATTGATTTCTCTAAGAATGTGGTAGGTAGTCGCATACCGCTGTGCACATTGTACTCTCTGGCGAATGCCACAGAGAGAGCGTAAGTCTCACATATGCAGCCATAACTCTTGTTATGAACAGAGCTAGCGAAAAACGCGAACACTATAGGCGTGTGACTCGCAGGCACACCATACGGCGCGTCACCGTCGGAGTGACGTCATAAACAGCAAGTGCACGCGAGGTCCCTCTGTGCTCCTCAGTCAACATCACGCACTACGTTCCATATGCGTTGCCCGTAAAAGACTGTTTCCTAATTAAAAATTAATTATCCATGTGGATGCACCTGTTCTGTACTAATGTAACCGTAGTTTCACTAAGGCAGATTCCAGGTTCACATGGGTCTTTGTAGATATTTGTCTACATACGTTAACAAGCTCTCCTATTTGAACTGAGAAATTATGCTCTTCCAAATACGACCTTATTACATCCCTTCATTGTCACCATTCCATATACGAGGCATTGAGCTGCAAGATTCCTTGTCTTTTATGCTACAACTGCGTGTTTTAGCAGATGTTCTTTCTTCTACACTGTATAATGCGTACCCTCTATAGAACAATATAATGATATCTTCATCTGTCTCTTTAATGATACTTACCAGTCATGGAGACGGAAACATATAAAAAGCGGGCACAAAAACTGGCTTTTCTGTAAATTTTTTTGCAGCTTCCTTGTGTTGAAACACCCTAAAGACGATGAAGGAATACACAGAAACATTGATTCAATCACGTTCAGATCGAATTGGCAGTGGCCTGGCTGCTGCTCTTCAGGCATTGAAAAGGCAGTTTTCAGATATAAACAAGCGAATACTTGATGAAATTCAGACCATGATGCAGATGTGTGTATGCGGTTCTATAATCAATGGGGATGACTGTGATAAATTTGTATGCGGATAAGTGAGGCCTGAATACTATATAAAAATAATGAGGAGTGTGTCTAGGGGAAGAATATAATAGGGCGGACATGGTCGTCGGAGAGTGAGTGAGATCTAGTAAGGCAGGAGAAAGTGGTGTAACACTTCGTACACCTTCCCCCCGTGGCCTATGAGCATAGTTTTTAACTACAAATCAAAACGTCCTCAATCCCGGCTTCAAACCTCATCACTACTTAAATTTTGAATAAAAATAATTGCCGATGACTTCCGTCACAAGAAGTCATCCAGAAAATGGTATAACGTTAATATGACTCTTCTTGAATAGGAAGATGGGTCAAAGAGTGAGTTACTGTGAACAGTTCTGCGATAGGGTTGTTCTTATCAGAATCGACAGCAAACCAACACCAATAACAACAGTTCAAGTATCGATGCCGACGTCGCAAGCAGAAGATGAAGGGACAGAGAAAGTATATGTTGAACGGATAAGTCAGTACGTAAAGGGAGACGAAAATCTAATAGTTACGTGTACTGAAATGCGGTTATATGTGAGGAAATAGAAGAAGGGGTTACGGAAGAATATGGGCTTGGTAGTAGGAATGAGAGAGGGGAATGAATAACTGAATTCTGCAATAAATTTCAGCCAGTAATAGTGAATATTCTGTTCAAGAATCACAAGAGGAGGAGGTATACTTAGAAATGTGGGAAGATTTCAGTTAGATTACGTCGTGGACGGGCAGCGATTTCGAAAACAGATATTGGGTAGTAAGGCGTATCCAGGAGTAGATGTGAACTCAGATCACAGTTTAGTAACGATGAAGAGAAGTCTGAAGTCCAAGACTAGTCACAAATTATCAACGCTCAAAGAAGTGGGATACAGAAGTACTAAGGAATGAAGAAACACGCTGAAGTTCTCTGAGGCTATAGATACTGCAATAATGAATAGCTCAATAGGCAATTCAGTTGAAGGGGAATGGACATCTCTAAAAACTGCAATAACAAAAGTTGGAAAGGAAACCTTAGGTACAAGGAAGGGAACCGCGAAGAAACCGTGGATAAGAGATGAAATACTTCAGTTGGTCGACAAAAGAAGGACGTACAAAAGAAGGACATACAAAAATGTTCAGGAAAATTTGGGAATACTGATATAGAAGTCACTTAGGAAGGAAAGAAATAGAAAGTGCTGAGAAGCTAAGGCAAAATGACTACATGAAAAATTTGAAGAAATCACAAAGGAATAATTGTCGGAAGTACAGACTCAGCACATAAAAAAGTCAAAAGATCCTTCCTTGAAATTAAAAGCGAGAATTCTACTGTTAAATGCTACATAGAGAGTGCACAGGTGGAAAGAGTACACTGAAGACCTCTATGAGAGTATTGGGCCACCTATGTACCACCCCACTCTCCATTGTTGCCAGATGTATCCAAGATGGCTGCACTGACGTCATCCAAGACGGTGACGTGTAGACATGGCAACAGTCACGACGTCATCCAAGATGGCGGCAATGACGTCATCCAAGATGGCGGATTTTGGGGGGAAGCATGAATTCTGGCAGGAACATAGGTTACTTGGGCCACCTCCACTAACCTTGGTGATCCGACCACCACCTCATCCTAGGAATTAGCGCAAAGTTTGAATTTTGGTGGTAAAGGAAGATCACTTGGGCTATCTCTATTAACCTAAGAAAATGGTGGGAAAGAAAGGGCAGTTGGACCACCTCCACTAATCTAAGGCAACCAACTGCCACCTCTTCCTAGGGATTGGTGGGAAGCCTAAATTTTGGAGGGAAGATAGGTCAATTGGGCTATCTCTACTAAACTAAGAAAATGGAGGGATAGAAAGGGCACTTGGGCTAACTCCACTAACCTGTCACCCGACCGCCACCTTGTCCTAGGAAATGGTGTGGAGGGGACTCAACCTGTGCTGGACGTAAGTCTTTATTTTGCATGCCCTATTTAGTTAAACAATTATAGTCACTACCACCATCCAGCGTAGCCGCCATGGGATCAGTAGTCAAACTGACCTAGTACACAGTACCACCACCAGAGGGCACTGTCGTCCATTCCATGACGTAATCCAAGATAGGGGCTGTGACATCAGCTGATGACACAAGAACCATTATCCAAGATGGAGGGAAACAGTGTGTTTAGCATGAGGTCCAGGCCTTGTACACAGTACTGCCACCAGGGAGTGCTATCGTCCATTCTGTGACGTAATCCAAGACAGTGGGGTAAAACGGCAGGAAACAGTGTGGTCACCACGAGGTCTGGACCTAATTCACACTACTGTCACCAGAGTGCACTGTCGTCCATTCCGTGACATAACCCAAAATGACTGTCTGGAGGAGAAAATGACTCAGCCTGCATTGGGTTGCTGGAGAGAGGAAGGAGTGTACTGTATTTATTTTGGAGCAGTTTATTTAGGGATGGATTTGAGATGGTATATTTATCACACTGGTACAAAACACATGCTCCGACTTGCTTGGGGTCATGCCACACAGCCCACAGACCTGTAAACTACTCCTAAACAACACTCTGCAACCATGCTGTAAACTACTCCTAAACAACACTCTGCAACCATGAAAACAACTCTTAAATTACCCAAATACTTTTAGTATAGATACGCAAACTCCTCCTAAATAATGCAGTACACTGATGTGCGGACATGAAATCAACTCGAAAACTGTCCAAATAACACGTAGCACAGCCTACAGACCCACTCGCAAAATAATGCAACAGAAACGCGCAGATGCCACCAGCCGCCTCCTGACTATTGAAAAGCACAGGAGGCTAGCAGCAGCCCCTGAGAAGAGATGTGATTTTCAACTGCCAAGCCACACACAGGTGCCCGCAAGCATGAGGCAGCTACATCCCTTTCATGCTTGGTACCTGAGAAATTCCTCTCGAAATACGTGATCACCTAGGCACCATTGCTGACAAGACCGGATGGGAGCGAAGGCCTATTTGCAGAGCCCATTGACGCCGGATGCAAGCCAGTGCGAGCCATCACTCTCACTCCGCTGCCGACGGCAGGTGAAAGTTTACCGTTTCTGGCGAGATGATGTATAGCTGCATGGCAGGTCCAATGGGAGCACCGTTCACCATTGTTTGCAAACGAGACTTTCAGCGGTAAAATTATTTTGCGCAGTTCGCTAAATTGCACTGACACTTAACCCCGCAATAGTTGTCTATGGATCATCAAATACATACAAGAATCACAAGAGTATTGGAAGCCAAGAACATATTTACCAGTGTAACTACAGTTAAATATTATGATTGCTGCTATAGTCTGACGCCGATCGATGTACAGGCAATGTATCCTCTTGACAGCTGTGGTTCTGGAATGAATCTCAATATCTATAGTGCACATAATTTTCCACATAAAAAACCTCTCTTATACCCTCGCAGTTATCGATGTGCTCAATCTGTACATCCCCCACGATAGGACACACACTCATCTTCTCTGGCCATGCCACAACATAAGCCACAGTAACTTTACAATGCAATATCTACACATTCTACACAAACAGTGATTGTCTCTTATATCTGTACAGCACCAAAAAATTATTGTATGCCTACACTCACACCAGCTATATGCCTCGATTCCCCTCAGTCCTAGGAAATCATCTGACAAAGTCTTAGAATCTGCGCTTCTGGAAGGTGCTGCATCCAGCCAAGTTTCTTTCAAACAAATGTTATGAAGGGCAGGCATCAGTCGCTATGTGTCATAATGAATACCACACCTGCAGACGTAATGCTTGGAAAGACATCCCCAACGTGGGTTGGTGTACTTTAATTATCATCACTATCGATAGAACAACAAGGAAAATGCGAATTCGTTCGTCCTAGCTGTCCTAACATGGCACCCCGTCCATCACATGTTACCCTTCCTGCTTTCAACATACACAAACGTTCTCACCGCTATGTAGAGACACCTATATCCCAGCACAAAGGATGTCTTGTGAATGAATCGGGGATTATGAATGGCTCTTATCGAATTTACGTGCCTGATGCCACTGGTGTGTAAGCACAGTCTGCCTTATCTTTTTCTTTCTGCAGATGAGACTTTCTGTGGCAAAAAACGATTTCACCCTGATCGCCATATTGCAACGACAACTAAACATCGCAATGTGCCTTAGTTATCGTCAAATATGGAAAGACTCTTACTCAATTACACTGCTCTCTCACTGAGGACAGGGGTTGAATATTAGAACGTGAAACCGATCTCCAACCTAACAATATATCACCACATACTGTATCGATCTAGTAAACATGTAATTCGTATCCTGTGCCATACAGAAATCGCCCCTTTTACATCATTTGTACATATACCCCGAAGACAAACACCACCGTAGATACACTCGCGGCATTAGATATTTTCCTGCGAGGTCGGCAGTTATCCACTCCCAACAGGTGACTAGAGTGCCCTCAGCGGGCCGAAGTCACTCTCAGAAATGTTCTACAAATTCGGGCTCGTTCCCCCTCGACAGAAACGCGTTACTGCTTCTGGTCCTGACCTGCTTCCATGCTTTCTTTTTTCTACATCCATCTCCAGAGTCTGGGATTACAAGAAGAAGTATATTTTTGCATGGTGTGCATACAGCAGTATCCTACCGATCGCTCACGCAATATAATTCCCAAGATGCAGACTGGGAACTATTTTTCAACAAACCCGGAACTTTAGCTAAATGGGACGTGCTCTAAACCACTGATTAACTAGAAACTTATCCCATCTAGAAAGATGTTTACGTGAGAACTCGAAACAAAAAGAGGAAATAGATATTTCCACTCGTGAATACCGATGACGGTGATGTAACAGATTCCAAATCGTCCCTATAATTTACAAAGTCAACTAAGATGTTTCCCATGTCTAGAGAACTTGCAATAGTGTCTTCCACATGCTAGATGCACACACCAAATCGATCTTCTCTCAACTAAATAAAGGTGCGATATGTGCAGAAGGAGTCGCATCTGGTGTAGGGTTCGCAGGTCGAGCAACCATGCATTACTTCCGAACACGTATTCTATGTTCGAAGTTTGGTCCACAAGCGCAGGGGACTGGGAGCCGTCCACGACACGTGCTTATACACAGACATACAGAAAACAGAACAAACGCTCTCCAAGTGTGGAAGTGACTGGATACAGTCGAGTACAGTGTTATATTACGCCTCCTGATCACTGCATTTGAGCTGGGCGTTGGCAGCTGTGCTACATTTACAAGCAGTTTTAGAACATTGAACGAGATGTTATGTCATGACTGCATTGATAGAACTGACAGTAAAAAAATCGATAGAATTGCAAAAAATGACGGGCAATAGGTATAAATTGGCCGAATATACTGCAAAATGTGGGGTAATTGAGGAAGTACTTGCATATCTTTTGGTTCGCACAGAACAATTTACACATGGGGACAAGTATGCGGCAGCAATAGGTATCTGAGGAAACGTCGACATGGAAGCGAAGGGAATCAGGGAAGCAGTCAATTTTTTCTCCATCGAGGTATCATTATAGTGTATGCCTATTGAGGTACCAGTGATACACGCGAGTTGACTACTGTATTTGACACTTTTCTGGAAGACAGAAACACCGGCCTCTAAACCTACTTGCATCTGCATTTAACAGAGAGTGGACGGGCTGATCGAATGAGATGCAGCTGTAACGAGGTATGATTTAGTGGTAGACTGATGATGCATTCTAGAGAGGAGAAGTTGCTACAGGTCAATTTTTCCACTGTTCTGTCAGGATGCATCAGTCACATGACATAACCTGCGTTCAACTTGTATAGAGCCACGTCTTCTGTATGTGATTTAAAGCACTGTCTACTTGCGATCATTAACGGTAAACCTGTCGGTCATCAGAAGACTTCCATCTCATGTGTGATGAAACGTGACACTTTACTCTAAACGAACTTTGATTTATGTGATGTACTCCATCCCTCCTGTCGCATCTTGGATGTAAAATCGAGAATTCAGCTTCATAACTAAGTCAGCGATGGGTGCTTGTGAGGCACTACAATTCCCGTGTATACATTTGCCTGACAGATGTGGTGTTTACAGAGTTAGCGGCTGAATGATATGTAATTTTCACATGTCGGACGCTGCTGCTATGCGTTTATCGGTTTCCTTGTAAGAGGTATCCCCCGTTACTAACGATTATTTTATATAGGGCTGATGCAGGCATCGTATAATTTCTGAACCGTGATCGGATGTGAACAGTAGACGCTATACATCTATGGAACGCTATATTGTGCTCGTATCACGCAGAGTAAATGTTTTACTGAAGTAGTTTTTTCGTTTTACTATTCGGTATCATAGTTTAGGAATATTAACAGCGCTACATTCCATACGACTGATAGGTCGGAAACGCAAGCGATCTAACATTATAGCCCGTTTTAAGTGCAGAACATTGTAGTCTTAGGAGTGGGTGTGTTTATGCTTTCTCTTAGCAATACCTTCCAGGACCTGATCCTAGACTCCGGAATAATACTTTAAAATTGATAGCTTGGTCGATTTACGAAAAAATGCTTCGAAATCTGTCTGTCTGGAGCTCCATCAAGCATAATAATCATCCGATTCTTGTTCTTCTTAACCGTCTGCTATTACATCGATAAGGAGTGCTAACCTCCTCGACATGGGCGCATCTAGAAAAATCTTGTGCACTTAGATGGGTGAGAACTAGGCAAGCTTCATTCATTCACGAGATGCGGAGTGTAGCGACCTTCTTCTGGTCGGTTGCAGATTAAATCGGTAACAGTGCTAAAGGGCTGTTTGGTCAAAGACAGAGTGAGGAGGGTCTTTCACACTCTAATTTTACCCAAAGACAGCGAGAATTCTCTGTGACTCCCATACGCAAAAAGATAAATCGTAAATTAAGCACTATGCTCGAGGTTTTAGAAATATGTAGAGCGTTGTCTGATATACATTGATGGTGTATGTGTTTGAGAATTAACAATGAATGGCCTACTGCACAGTCATCTATCCACGTTCACCATGATACTCGCAAAGTGGTGAAGGGGTGTTTAGCTATGATACTGAAATTGGGAAGCATGCTGTCGCATCATTGGTCAGTTTTGAAATTATTCTAAAATTGCTAAAATTGCTTGCACTATCAACTTTGATGCTTATTATTAGAGTTCATCGATGGTGTCTTTTCCACCCAATCCGTCCACTGGCACTCCGTTGGTTACCACATAATCATTCACTGACATCGCTTGTTTGAGTTGGAGAAAGAGTTTTGGTGGATGGACAACACCTTCTGGGGTGGATAGCACCGAAACAGCGATCGCGTACAGGGCTGCAATATGATGAATGAGTCGAAACGGAACATAGAGTCATCAGCTATTCCATGACTATGACAGATGAGTTTAAATGTAGAGCTCGTGAATCACTTTCGTACTGTAGTTTGGAAACCATCCAGAACGCCACAGAACTCCCCCCAATTTGCTTATGTTGGAACTCTCTTTTATTTAAAATCATTGGTGTTTGTGGGGTGTTATGGTAGCCACAATAATAATATGATTTACGAAACTTCCTGGTACATTAAAAGTGTGTGCCGGACCGAAACTCGAACTCGGGACCTTTGCCTTTCGCTCTATCATCAGAGCTAACCAAGCACGACTAACGACCCATCCTCACAGCAACAACTCTGCCAGTACCTCGTCTCCTACCTTCCAAACTTCACAGAATCTCTTCTGCAAACCTTTCAGAACTAGCACTCCTGGAAGAAAGGATATTGCGGAGACATGGCTTAGCCACAGCCTGGGGGATGTTTCCAGAATGAGATTTTCACTCTGCAGTGGAGTGTGCGCTGATATGAAACCAAGTTACCATGTTGGGGAGATAGATGTAAATGGACGTGGGTCTGTAGTATTTTTATGTAGTTTTGAGAAGCACCACAACGCAGTAGCAAAAATCCATGTCCTTCCCCCAGTTCCTGTACTGTCTTTTATAGCCGGCCGCGGTGGCCATGCGGTTCTAGGCGCTTCAGTCAGGAACCGCGCGACTGCTACGGTCGCAGGTTCGAATCCTGCCTCGGGCATGGATGTGTGTGATGTCCTTAGGTTAGTTAGGTTTAAGTAGTTCTAAGTTCTAGGGGACTGATGACCTCAGATGTAAAGTCCCATAGTGCTCAGTGCCATTTGAACCATTTGTCTTTTGTACTACTTCGTGTTGCAGGAGCAGGCTTCGTTTCCGTTGAATGGTCAAAACACAGTTCTGTCGCAGTAACTCAGCTTCACCTGTTTCTACACGGACTGCAGGAGGTGATAGATATAGTTTCCTCTGACCACTACTCAGTTCCGACTTACACTGAAACCATCGCGTGCGCAAAGCTGCAGGGATGGTAGCGTAGAGTCTGAGGGGGCAGTTGCAGGATGCATAGGGGCTACCTAATTTTACTATAGTAGATAGGTTCAAGAAAGGTGACTCGTTTCGAGACATGTGAGTGCCAGAAATTTGATTCACTAGTGGCTGTAATCATTAATGGACTTCTCCATAGAATCCAATGAAGATATGCGCTTGAATGGAAAGACTTAATTCCAAATCCCAGACAGCATTTCTAACGGATAGCATGGCAATAGAGATCTGAAAAGCTTGTGTACATTTCTTACGACCTCAGTCATCAAACCATCTACTACTGTTTGTGATCCTTCTCAATCAACCATTGTCTATAGCCCCATGTACATTTCACCGACCCTCTGACATTGCATCAAGACAGGATGCATTACAAATACTGGAAAAATATCTAGTGGCGGCGGCGTGAAGGGGTTGCAAATACCAGTTACATACCATGTTCCTTATCTGAACCACTTTCAAATTTCAGTGGTTTTATTACGAGGTTGCATCGTGGGCTACATGTAATCGGACCGCTGGTCTGATAATATACACTTCAGCGATCACCATTTCGCTATTTGTATGGATAGAAAAACCACCTCATTCAGAGGTAATGTCGCACCTAGATTTATAAAGCAAGTATAGCTTTTAATATGGATACTAGTGTGCACCTGTAGAACCAAGACCACTTGTGACAGTAACATGCAGTAGTTGTTGCTTTCGGGTTTTCTAACATCTGAACGATTACGCCCATCTTTCTAAGACATAGTGGTATCACTCGCAAGAAAAACTTATGAGACATGTCCACTCATCGCTGATTTTATCTCAGTATTATTTCGTATCGCCAGCGATCAGTTATTGACGAAGTATTATACTTAGTAGTAGGGGGTGCATGATTGGTTCGCCTTGAGCATCAGGATTATAAAGTATGTGTTTTTAGGTCAGACATGTGCAAAAAGGAAGGTATGGAATTGACGTGGGATACTGTGATAGCAGATTGAAGAGTATCTAAAGTGATAATGATGTTAGATATTTCTGTTTACAGAGTCACAGCTGTCAGCAGGGTGTATTTCCGATACTTCGCTCATTGTCGAATGTCGTTCAGCTGAGAATGCAATCGTAACATTTAGTTGTAAGTACAGGGACAAAATATATATGTGACCGAATTCTTAGGTTCTCTGGTGATAGCAGTGAGAACTAGGTCCATACCTCATGGCGACCACACTGTTTCCTGCCATTTTCCCCCACTGTCTTGGATTACATCATAGAATGGATGATATCTCTCTCTGGTGGCAGTTCTGTGTACTAAGCCTGGACCTAGTGGCAAACACACTGTTTCCCTCCATCTTGGATAATGGTACTTGTGTCATCAGCTGACATCATAGCCGCCATCTTGGATTATGTCACGGAGTGGACAACAGCTTCCTCTGGTGGTGGTACTGTGTACTAGGTCAGTTTGACTCCTGATCCCATGGTGGCTACACTGGAAGGTGGTAGTGCCTATAATTGTTTAACTAAATAGTGCATGCAAAATAAAGACTTATGTCCAGCACAGGTTGAGTCCTCTCCCCACCATTTCCTAGGACAAGGTGGCGGTCGGGTGACTTAGGTTAGTGGAGGTAGCCCAAGTGCCCTTTCTTTCACTCCATTTTCTTTGGTTCGTAGAGATAACCCGATTGACCTATCTTCCCTCCAAAATTCAGACTTCCCACCAATCCCTAGGAAGAGGTGGCGGTCGGATAACTTAGGTTAGTTGAGGTGGTCCAACTGCCCTTTCTTTCTCGCCATTTTCTCAGGTTAATAGAGATAGCCCAAGTGATCTTTCCTTACCTTCGAAATTCAAACTTCGAGCCATTTCCTAGGATGAGGTGGTGGTTAGATGACTTAGGTTAGTGGAGGTAGCCCAAGCGACCTATGTTCCCGCGATTTTCATAGGTTAGTAGAGATAACCATGGTGTGATGTATTATCCTGTTGGAATTTGAACTTCCCAGCATTTTTCTGGGGGAGGGGAGTGGAGGGGGTTAGATTAGTGGAGGTAGCTTAATTGCCCTATCTTCCTGTCAAAATTGAAACTTCCTGCCTAAATTTGCCATCTTGGAAAACGTCATCGCCGCCATCTTACATGAAGTCATGCGCTGTTGCCGAATCCACACGCTGCCATCTGCATGACATCATCGCTGCTATCTTGGATACATCTGCTACAATGGAGAGTAGGGTGGTACATAGATTGCCCCAATACTTATGCAGAGAAAGACTTGTCTGATGACCTGATAGAAGAAGAAAGAGGCATCGACAGCGAAGAGAGAGGGGATCCAGTATTAGAACCAAAATTTAAAACAGCATTGGAAGGCTTATCAAATAAGGCAGAAGAAATAGTTATCATTCCATAGACTTTCTAAAACCATTGAGGGCAGTGACAACAGGATGACTATTCACATTGACGTGTGTAATGTATGAGATTGGCGAGATACACTATGTGATCAAAAGTATTTGGACACCCCAAAACATAAGTTTTTTATATTAGGTGCATTGTGCTGCCACCTACTGCCAGTCACTCCACATCAGAGACCTCAGTTGTCATTAGACATTGTGATACAGCAGAACGGAGTGCTCCATGGAAGTCACGGACGTGATTAGATGGTTGGGTGTCACATGTGTAATATGTCAGTACGCGAGATTTCCACACTCTTATGCATTCGTAGGTCCACTGTTTCCAATGTGATAGTGAAGTGGAAACGTGAAGGGACACATACAGCATGGTCAAGCGGCTGCTCATAAAACACACATCACGCCGGTAAATGCCTCGCTTGGTGTAAGGAACATAAACATTGGACAGTTGAATAGTGGAAAAACGTTGTATGGAGTGACGAATCACGGTACACAATGTGGCGATCCGATGGCAGGGTGTTGGTATAGCGAATGCCCGGTGAACGTCGTCTGCCAGCGTGTGTAGTGTCAACAGTAAAATTCGGAGGTGGTGGTGTTATGGTGTGGTCGTGTTTTTCATGGAGGGGGCTTGCACCTCTTGTTGTTTTGCGTGGCACAATCACAGCACAGGCCTATATTGATGTCTAAGCACCTTCTTGCTTCCCACTGTAAAGAGCAATTCAGGGATGTCGATTGCAACTTTCAACACGCTCCAGCACCTGTTCATAATGCACGACCTGTGGCGGTGTGGTTACACGAGACTAACATCCCTGTATTGGACTGGCCTTCACAGAGTCCTGACCTGAGTCCTATAGAATACCTTTGGGAAGTTTTGGAACGCCGACTTTATGCCGGGCGACACAGACCGACATCGATAACTTTCCTCGGTGCAATCCTCAGTGAAGAATGGGTTGCCATTCCCCAAGAAACCTTCCAGCACCTGACTGAACATATGCCTGCAAGAGTGGAAACTATCATGAAGGCTAAGGGTGGTCCAACACCATACTGAATTCCACCATTACCGCTGGAGGGCGCCACGAACTTGCGAGTTATTTTCAGCCAGGTTTCCAGATACTTTTGATCACATAGTGTACATGTCATTCATTCCATGATGCAATTATCCAGAAGAAGACACGTTAATCTAGAGATCCAATTTCTGTTTCGGCCCAATTATTCAATGAAATAAAATAAGTGGAAAACCTACGAACCATGACCTTGGTGAAGGAACAATACTGGTAGTCATCCAGTGGGGTGTAGCGGATCCACAGGAACCTTAAATTGGAGTGGACATGTGAGAAACATTTGGAGTAGCATGAACGCGAGAAATTGCTGAGCTCACATTCACGAGAAGCGGAGTTCTAGTACACTTCCGACCATCACCTCTCCTCAGTGCAGCATTCCTTGAACATTGGGCTGCCATTCCTCAAGAAACCTTCCAGCACCTGATTGAATGTATGCCTGCGAGAGTGGAAGCTGTCATCAAGGCTAAGGGTGGGCCAACACCATATTGAACTCCAGTATCACTGGTGGGGAGGCGCCACGAACTTGTAAGTCATTTTCAGGCAGGTGTCCAGATACTTTTGATCACATAGTATACCATCAACTTTCACAGTTCTGAAGATTGCAAGAGCCAATAAGTACGAGAATTATCACAAAATCAGCTCAACAGCTCATGCAACCAAATTTCTGACAAGAATAATATACAGAAGAATGGAAAAGGAAATTTAGGACGTGTTAGATATTGGCCAGCTCGACTTCAGAAAAGGTAAAGGCACCAGATAACGGAAGAAAAACTAAAAATGAGTCAAGGCATGTTTATATGATTTGTCGATCTCGAAAATGCCTTCGACAGTGTCGAATGGTGCAAGATGTTTGATATTTTGAGAAAAAAGACTAGTAATATACGATGTGTGCAAGAACCAAGAGGGAACAATAAGGCTGGAGGACCATGAACGAAGTGCTCGGATTAAAAATGGTGTAAGTCACGAATTTAGTGTTTCTCTTCTACTGTTCAATCTAAACATTGAAGAAGCAATGATGGAAATAAAAGAAAGGTTCAGGAATGGAATTAAAATTCAAGGTGAAAACATATCAATGATACGATTCGCTGATGACATTGCTATTCTGACTGGAAGTATAGAAGAATTAGATAATCTGCTGAACGAAATGAACAATTTAATGATTGCAGCAAATGGAATGAGAGTAAATCGAAGAGAGACGCAAGTAACGACAAGTAGCAGAAATGAGAAGAATGAGAAACTTAACATCAGGATTGACGGTCACGAAGTAAATGAAGTTAATGAATTCTGCTACCTAGGCAGTAAAATAATCAATGATGAACGGGACAAGGAGGACATCAAAAGCAGTCCACCAATGGCAAAAAGGGCATTCCTGGTCAAGAAATGTCTACTAGAATCCAACATAGACCTTACGGGGACATGCTCGTGAAAATGACCAAAAATTTGAAAAACTTTTTCTTGGTCTACAGAAAAGAGCATTTCATGTTGATTTCAAAAATGTATAGTTTATGGGCATTATAATTTTCCGTTCGTTCTAAAATTGAGGTCGAACTTAATGTTGCACAGGGGCCACATCCATTTGTCAGTTTGAAGTGCGTCGGAATACGAGATGCATTATTTTGTTCTTCCGTTTTTTCTGTCGTTTGTTAAGGATTGTTAACACTTGTGTATTCTAGAAGGCACTTACTCCCGGAACCAAAGTACAGGCATGTCTAGCAGGCTATGGTTCGAATGTAAACAAAGATCTGAGAATATATGATTTCGGAATTTCATACGCGTGTGGTTTTTTAGTTATTGTGTGTTGCTTTGTTTCTGTGTGTGTGTTTCCAGTGCTACAAATGCCATGAGTAAAGGAATTCAGCCCCAAATGAAAGTTTCGCTGCAAACAGATCCAAACATAACCGAATAATACACATCAGTTGCTTCAAAAGTCGCCCACAGTAACTGTGTCTGCAAGCAGTGCTTCTAGACGTAAACTTTCGCTTTCTGAATTAAATAAGAACAAACCTAGTAGTATTGTAAGCAGCAATAACGACGGGAATGTTATTGTGAACCTAAATATGCTGTCCAGACTTTTGAAGAGTGCTGTGAAGTGTAGTACTGCAATTGTGGAGACAGTAATAACATTTCTGTGGACATTTCAGGAAGGAAGGGTCTTTCAAGTCGGTTAGTGATTGCTGTAACTCGTGTAAGATGCACAGTGATACTATGACATCGCCAGTAAGAATTTACCTTCATCTCCAATGAGGTTTATGTGGTGTAAGCGAACATTCAATGTAAAGAGCAGCAGAAGAAGCAGTAGCATTGTGTGAGAATACAGACATTGTAGCAGCATTTGATTTATCTTGGCAGAAAAGAGGTCATACTTCTCCGAATGGATTTGTAACTGCCACATTTATTGAAACTGGTAAGATACTAGATTATGAATGTCTAACAACGCAGAGTTGTTCAAGTAAATTTATTAGCACTCATGTTTGTGTAAAGAACTTTGATGGTCCAAGTGGAAACACGGAAAAGAGAGCAGTTTTTCTCTGACAGTGTGGGAAGTAGACATAACTGTTACATACGAAGAAAATTTTGCAAGTAATAATGACAAACAAATATTTATAAAAGTCACAAAGACAAAAAGAAAAATCTATGAGTTAAAAAGCTCGTCTCGACTAAATTGTTTACTTTAATCCATAGCTTTTGTTGTTTACAAGTGAGAGGCACCATCCACCTAGTATCGACGATTTAACACACAATAAATATTCATAGTAGTATTCAATAGTGCTGTGCACACAGGAACCAATGGATTCCAATTTACTCACAAACAATATATTATATTGGTCTGGGAAGTTCGTCTGCGAATGGACGTGTTGGACAGCTTGCAGTTGATAGCATGAGCAGATTCAAGGTTTGTTTGTGGGAGGAAATGCAGTTAAAATTACTCTGGAAGAGAATGTGGAGTGTTTACGAGAAAACAGTATATGCTGATATTTGTCTGGTAGGAGGCCAGAGTAGCAGGCCAGAATTTTAAAGCTTGAGGAATATAAGAAGGTGTTGGGTTTCAAGCTTATGATAAAATAGACTAAGGTGTTCGAAGAGATATGAGAACGAAATGAACAGGGTCTGGATAGAGTTTAGAGGAAGATAGTCACATTCCAAAAACAAGGCAGAATGCATGCCATTCGTGGACTTCATGGGAGTAGTAAATTGTTGGAACAACCAGGTCTGTACAAGATCTGCCTCGGTGAAGAGATATTCATGAGGATCTTATATGTAATGATAAAAGCCGTAGAACCTGGTAGCTATGGTTTGTTAGTTTTAGTCTGTTGTCGGGTTTCTTTCGGATTGTTAGTAGTAGGGGATTCCAAATCAGTACTTCATTCTTAGTCCTTGGGTCTTCAGTGTTTTAATGTCATGGATTGGGTGGTTGCTAGGCGATGAAAGACATGTAGCGAAAAATGCTGTTTTTTTCTGTATTCGTGGGGAGTCTGTTGTCGGGTTTCCTTCGGATGATTAGTAGTAGGTTATTCCAAATTAGTACTTCATTTTTATTCCTTGGGTCTTTAGTGTTTTAATGTGATGGATTGGGTGGTTGTTGGGCGATGAACGACATGGAGCGAAAAATGCTGTTTTTTCTGTATTCATGGCGAGTCTGCTGTCGGGTTTCTTTCTGATGTTTAGTAGTAGGGGGATTCCAAATTAGTACTTCATTCTTATTCCTTGGGTCTTTAGTGTTTTAATGTGGTGGATTGGGTGGTTTTTGGGCGATGAAGGTCATGGAGCGAAAAGTGCTGTTTTTTCCGTATTCATGGCGAACCAAAATTCACGCTCTCGCACGACGATTCCTGTGCCGTTCACATTTTGGGTAGAAAATATGCGCGGGACGAAATGGGAAGAAGATGATTCACGAACAGAGCCGATTAAAAATTTTTGTCCCATCTGAAAGATGAAGATCAGTTTGGTTACAGGAAAGGTAAAGGAACCAGTGAAGTAGTTCTGACATTGTAGTTGATAATGAAAGAACGCTAGAACCCTACAAATGTCGAAACATTCCTTAAATGTCTCCGTGCCACTACAATTTAAAAAAATACATCTTACAAGATGTGTCAATTCAGAAACTGCCACCTTCTGCCGTTAAGTGATACTCTCAGTTTGCTACTCTGGATGAGGCACAAGTGTGGAATTTCAGGCCATTAAACAGAGCCTTCCTATTTTTTCTCCCATACTCTACTGCTGCATTCCTAATCACAACAGATCTATTTCTGTTAAAATTTACATGTGGAGTGAAGTTAAAATCTTCATTTGTGAAACAATATCTATATCAACATCTACATCTATACTCCGTAAGTCACCTTTCGGTGTGTACACTGAGGGTACATGGTGTACCTCTGCCACCTGCGCCTTTTCCTGTTCTAGCCGCGTATGATTCGTTGGTAAGTCGTCGTGTGGGCTTGAGTTGAGTCTCTCTAATTTTACTTCATAGTATTTTCGCGAGATATACATAAGAGGAAGTAATATGTTGGCTGACTTCTAGGAATATGCACCCTCGGAATTTTAACAGCAGACCATACCGTAATACTGAACGCCTCTCTTCCAGCGTGTGCCGCTCTAGTTGTCTGAGCATCTCAGAGACGCTTTCGCACTTGTTAAACGAACCTGTAACGAAAAGCACTGCTCTTCTTTGGTTATCATTTTCTCTATTAGTCCTATCTGGTAAGGATCACAGAATGACAAGCAATATTTCAGTATTGACCGAAAGAGTGTCTTGTAAGCTACGTCCTTGTTGGATGGAATGCATTTCCTAACGATTCTTCAAAAGAATCTCAGCCTGGCTTCTGCTTTTTTTGGGATTAATTTGATTTGATCATTTCATCTCAAATGCTCCGTGCCCGTACTCCCCGATATGCTTTTTCCAATGATTGTTCTGAAATCGTGTAATCATACAATAAAAGGTCTTTCTGTGTATGTTTTCGCAATACGTTACATTTGCGTAAGTTTGATGCACACTCCGTTTTGTGGAGTTCTCGATCTCTCCCAGATCACTGCCCGGGTTGTCTCCTCAGGTGGACTCTGATGACAGATGCCGTGTAGTCGTGATCATTGGTGAAAATGGCCTACCGGTACGGTAGTCCATCAGACCCATGTGACGCCGGAGTTTAGGGCAGCTTCCAGGCTGGACCGGGGTGTTGGTAGTAGACCCTCAGTCCACCCACGACGGAACGCTGCGGTGCTAACATCAGTACTGGATGCTGTACTCCATCCGTCGGACTTCGGTTCTCTGATCATCTCGTAGGGCAGCAAACGCAAGATCAACGCAACATCAATGTCACTCACAATTTGTTACCATATCATACAGAAAATCGAGTGCGAACGACACGACATCCATCGATTTTCCTGATCCCAAAAGCTGGTGGGGCTGCAGCATCTGTATTGCTGAGTAAACGCTCTGCTCTGACGACTTTCGT
Organism: Schistocerca serialis cubense; assembly: GCF_023864345.2. Lineage (NCBI taxonomy): Eukaryota > Metazoa > Arthropoda > Insecta > Orthoptera > Acrididae > Schistocerca > Schistocerca serialis. The sequence continues at coordinate 465,515,967 of NC_064639.1, forward strand.
AAAGACCGAATAGATTCTGATGTTCCCGAGTCGTCACCGGTCTTCAGTTCCGTTATATTTGCTTTAAGAATTTGTTACAGGGTCTTTAATGCTTAGTCAAACTCTCGGTTGTCGTTGGTGCTTCCTACCTAGTGTCTTTTGTGTAACATTATGGAAGTAATGAAAGTGGTTCTGTATGCACTGTTCCAACAATTTTCTGCTGAATTGCTAACAGCCTCTCTTAGCAGTGGATGAGTAATCCCTGAACTCAGGGAACTTTCTACTTCGCTTTCTCTTACTAATTTTGTTGTGTAACGTCCCGTTCCACTTAAATAAAATTCGTCCTGAATTTTAGCCCTTATCTATCTGTTTGATTAATTATCTTACAGTTGAACTTTGAACATTTTTTCTGCCGCGAGGAGTAGCCGCGAGGTCTCAAGCACCTTGCCACGGTTCGCGCTGCTGACCACGTCGGAGGTTCTAGTCCTCCCTCGGGCATGGGTATGTGTATTGTCCTTAGCTTAAGTTAGTTTAAGTTAGATTAAGTTGTGTGTAAGCCTAGAGACCTATGACCTATGACCTTAGCAGTTTGGCCCCGTAGGAACAAATTTTCAATTTCCAAACTTTTTTCCATTGATCATAAAAAATCTAATTCTAGCTTAAGATTGTTTTCCTTGCTTGCTTCTTTTACATTTTACTCTAAAATATCTTACTTCCTAGTATGAATCCATTCCAAAGGAATTTTATGATCTGTTGTTCCTTTGCATGCATCATTTATCCTTTTTTTGAGGCAAAAGCAAACTGCACAAATAAAAATTAGTATTACTGTAACACTAGCGCTTGATACGCTAATTGTCGCGATGTTTTGCTGACGCTTCTATTGATTGCTACGAACATGTTGTAACATTCGATCTACCGATTTTTTCATTTTTTTTTTTTTTTTTTTTTTTTTTTTTTTTTTTTTTTTTTTTTTGCTATGTGTAGTTCATGTATTGTCCGTAGCAAAGTGGCATCTAAGGAATTATTTTTACTAGTGGTACAACGTGTTGTATCCCTGTAGGAAATTATTTAACCACTTGCTGTAATCCTAATGTAAACTGTTGTACTTTTATCGTCTTTGCTTCAAATACGTTTTGCATGAGCAATACACTAAAAGGTTTCTCCGGCCAGTACAACATTGGTCGAGTTCCTGTACTCAATGTGGTACCTGTAACAGTAGCAGGAAGGTGAAACTTCGTTCTGGCTATGTCACACGTGGTTTCATTTACAAATAATCCACTTTGTTTTACCTCCAACTTTGCCATACCCATAAATGTCCTATTGTTGTAACAGGTTATAACTACTGTTTACAGGGGAAGCATAGAATTTAACCAGTGACTGCCAATCTGCTGAAATTGTTGCTGCAGCATCTATACTATTTTTTTTTACTCTCTGGTGCTTCCATATTCGTTAGGAACAACTGAATTTCACATGATCACTGGTCGCTTCGAACCATCTGTGCCGGAAAATGGTGACTAGCTCCGTCACACGATTGATAAGGCTTCCTATTGACGTAACAACATGTGTATCTCCTTATTCTGAAACAAGTGCCATTTCGTTAGTTTGCACTTGTACCGACTAATCGATAATTTTCCATTTGACAGGATATGGCTGGATCGTGAAACATTGGTAACAGGAATTTAAACAGGCAACCAGAAATTGTATGTTAGTTCATATTCTAGCTTGATGTGAACAGACCTTAATGTAAAAACATGAAAGAAGGATGCTGTATTACTTTTCACTAGTGGTACAACGTGTTGTATCGCTGCAGGAAATTCTTTAACCACTTGTAATCCCAACAGAAACTGTTGTATTTTTATCGCCTTCGCTTCACATACGCGCAAGAACATTATACCCACGATAATACATTGTTAAGTCATCTTTGACACCGCCTAGAAGACAGGAACTGCCATGCACCCCCTCCATCCTTAGGGAAAACGTATCCCACCGTAAACTATTGAAGGAAACTAAAAAAAATTAATCTAGATAATTCCATACAAAATTAAATACAGTACACTTGCATTTTATCACGCACCCCTAGACCTACGCTCATAAGGTACACTTTGTGTTACTGAGAGGAGGGGGAGGAGATTAGTGTTTAACGCCCCACCGACATCTTTGTGTTACTCTCGTTCCATGTGGTAATTTCATTCCCTGTGGTAACGGTGCAGGTATTTGTGATAAGGAATCAACTTTACCCATAAAAAAATGGTTTAACTCGCATAACATATACAGCCGATGTTTTCGTCGGTAATTGCAACTTGACATTGTCCGATGAAGTCATCTCCACTAACTGGTACAGTCCCTCAAACTTCGTCACGAATCTCTTCATTTGACTCTTTGTAGTGTATGGATTTGCAAGTAGAACCCACTGTCCTACTTAGTAATGTGATAATCTACCCTTAACCTGCCCAATTTACCCTTGACGATCCAATGCCTTTGCGATTGCTCAGTTCACTTAATGCGAAACTTCTTTTAATGTTTTTGCGGACTGCTTCGCGTGTTCGCCCTGCGTTCCTGCCTTAAGCTGCACTAAATCAAAAGTTGATAGCATCTTTCACCCATGTCCAACTTTGTACGGTGGAAGACCTATTCCTGTGTCAATTTTTGAGTTATACACACTCAACACACAGCCTAAATAGACATCCCAGTCTTAATATTGACTGTTCACATAGTGAATTAACAGCTTCACTATGGTACGATTGACTTGTTGTGGATGATCATTAGCTTCTGGGAGGAACAGATTACTTCGCAATTTATTTACTTTCAGTAGTCGACATAACTGTTCCATTAGATCATACATAAAATTTGTTCCTTGATCTGTGACAGTTTCCAAAGTTTACTACATTTGCAATCAGATATGCATAAATTATTGAACATTCATTTAAAAACCTATAATCGCAGTACAATATATGTTTTCTTGTTCCATCTGGTGACTTCTTCAGCAGTATTATTATATTTGCCAACCAAGATGTGTTCTTTTACGCTTTCTTTAAGCTGTTGATCTGTGAACTATTCTACTCATGGCTGGAGATGTTTTGGTAACCCTATGGTGCACCTGCTGGAATACAGTGTTATGGGTGTGGCTGGTAAAGGACCTTCTGACTTAAGTAAATCTCTGTACCAAACTAATAATGACTTTCTGACTGATGGATCATTACCTTTTATATGACTAACCTTGTTACATAACACAAACGTGCTGATGGTTTGCCTGACTTGTACCCTAATACTGACCCATCAATCGCTTCTTCATCAAGTACCTGTAGGGTAGCTACTACCAGTCCCTTTGGAGGACTTGCTTCGCACATCAGACCTGTGCGACACTGGAGTTCAGAGCGACTTCCATCCTGGATCAAGTAATATTGGTAGATTCTCGGTCTACCCACCAGCACTGGCTGTGGTGATGATATCAGTACTGGATGCTGGACTCCATCAATCGGAGTTACAGTTCGTCTCGTAGGCAGAAAGTGCAAGATCAGCTCTAAACCAACCCCATAACCAGAGAATCGATGTGAATGACATGTACGCCCTCGATCCTAAGGATCGATAGCCAGATCCTAGAGGGAGGGCGGGGGGGGGGGGGGGGGCAGTGTATTTATGTGACCGAGAAGAAACCTTTCCCAGTCGTCAGCAGTCTTCAATTCCTCTAACTTTGCTTAACGAATATGTTACATGTTTTTTACGTCTAAGTCAAACCCTGACTAGTTTTCTAGCAGCTGTGATTGGATGAAAGCTTAGAAGGATCTAAAAGAGGCACAAGGTATTGAAAGTAAGAAGGGTGGTTCTGTCAGCATTGCTCTAACAATTTGTGCTGAATTGCTCACAATCTCTCTTAACAGCGATGAGGTGGCTATTATGCCTGACCCGGTAACAGTGCTGAAGTGTTTAGGCTTGTCAGTTGGTGGCTGATGACACTTCCACGTGGTTCAGTGACGCCGGGTGTTTTGAACAAAGAAAAATCTTGACTTTTGTTTCCCTTATTAATATTGTCACATGACTGCTTTCTCAGAGTGAGTTGGATTTCACACAGTTGTTGTTTTCGGAATATGTTGATTCCTACGCAGGATATTTTTGGTCTCCAGTTATTAGAATATACGTAAGCTTAAAACATGTTCCAAATTTCTACAACAAATAGACGTCAGAGAATAGGGCGCGTCCTTTCGATCCTCCTGAGCTTATATCCATATCATTAGGATCACTTCGCCATTTCTAGAGGCCTACGATACACAGGTGCTAGAAGAGGAGTAGGTTTTTTCGTATACTCTGTGTAGAATCAAACTGGTATCCCATCAGGCCCAGTGACCCTTCCTCTATTGCGTGATTTCAGTTGCCTTTCTGTTGTGTAACATAGCATTTCTTGCGTGCACATTTATACTCATCCAGTAGGCACTCTGTATCCCCAGGGATGATTTTGGGATCCAAGTGAAGGAAGATTTTTGTCCTACCAGCAGAGCATCTTCCAGTCTTCCCTTAATCCTGCTAAATGGTTGGTGGTGTGTGCCAGCTTTGCTCTTTTCAAGGTTGTGTGAATACTCGGGCAGGAAGCAGTACATTGTTGAGTTCTGTTAATGAGAAATGGAAATGGCAGTTGGAATTATTTGATTTTTGATATTGAGGCTGATTGGCCAACAGGGCTGAATGTTCATATAACTTCGTTTAGTGATTTAGGAGCTCACAAAATCTGAAGCTGCCCGGCATTCCCCATGGGGTGCAGCAGGCAAGATTTATGCCGCTTGGGTGGTGGTATTGTTTCGAAAGTCGGTAGTCAGTAGTCTTCAACGAACAATAAACTTGTTCTCCGCACGTGGAAAATTTCGAAAGTGTTCTCAAGTGTATTGCCATGTGTGGCCGTGCGTTCGGCAGACACGTCTGCTTGTTTGAAGGCAGGAATTACTGTTTGATGGTTGTACACGGGCTCTTTAGGAAGGAGTCACAGCAGAGTGAGGAGAAACTAGCTAGCTGGCTGGAGAGTTTGTTTAACGTGAGAGTCGAGTTTGGCGAGCTTTTTTAGAAGATAATGCCGAGTAGTTATAATTAAGCTGAAGGTGTTACGAGTGCTGCCGTGCAGCCTGTATACATGAAAAAAGTAGTAGTTCCATTTTCTGCGAACAGGTGAAAATATGGCACTGTAAACAGTCAGAATGTGGTGCGGGTGCAGGAAAAGGGGAGGAACAATCTCATGATAACAGTGATCGTGGCACATTTATTAGGATAGTCACAACATGATTTCAGCATGGCCTCCTGACTCAGCAAGATGCTGCATCGATAACATGGCATGGTCGACAGTTGCTCGCAGCATATCTGCTATAATCAGGGCGATGTGTCGTTGTATGCTATTTTTCAGATCAGGAAGACTCGCGTTACGTCCCTATAGCAGTCTTCATCAGAGTAAAACGTTACTTGGAGTACATGTAATCACACCATGATTTAAAACGTCTGAGCAAAAGTGCTCTCGTCCAACAGAAATTTCATAGGAATATAAACTTAAATATAAAACATCATTGTCAACCAGATAAAACACTCCATGGAATATACAGGGCTATTACAAATGATTGAAGCGATTTCATAAATTCACTGTAGCTCCATTCATTGACATATGGCCACGACACACTACAGATACGTAGAAAAACTCATAAGGTTTTGTTCGGCTTAAGCCGCACTTCAGGTTTCTGCCGCCAGAGCGCTCGAGAACGCAGTGAGACAAAATGGCGACAGGAACCGTGAAAGCGTATGTCGTGCTTGAAATGCACTCACATCAGTCAGTCATAACAGTGCAACGACACTTCAGGACGAAGTTCAACAAAGATCCACCAACTGCTAACTCCATTCGGCGATGGTATCCGCAGTTTAAAGCTTCTGGATGCCTCTGTAAGGGGAAAACCGATGGATCGGTCGTGGTGGAGATCATGATCAGCAATTCATGTCATGGCCTCCACGCTCTCCCGACTTAACCCCATGCGATTCTTTCTGTGGGGTTATGTGAAAGATTCAGTGTTTAAACCTCCTCTACCAAGAAACGTGCCAGAACTGCGAGCTCGCATCAACGATGCTTTCGAATTCATTGATGGGGACATGCAGCGCCGAGTGTGGGAGGAACTTGATTATCGGCTTGATGTCTGCCGAATCACTAAAGGGGCACATATGGAACATTTGTGAATGCCTAAAAAAACTTTTTGAGTTTTTGTATGTGTGTGCAAAGCATTGTGAAAATATCTCAAATAATAAAGTTATTGTAGAGCTGTGAAATCGCTTCAATAATTTGTAATAACCCTGTAATGACAACTGCAAGGTCGCTTAGGGCCAAGAGCGGAATAATACATCCGCTACCGTCAGACTAAACTGTATATAATATCTCAGCCCTGCAGCCAGGAAACTAGCGCGGGTTTTCGTGGTCTCGGAAAGATAAGTCATTTTAGATTATGAAAATATATAGTTTAGTACTGTTTACGTGGTAAATAGGTGTATTAGTGTGCCTTTTAAGCGTACCATTAAAGGTTTCATTTTTCTTTACGTAATATAGCAGAAAACGCGAAAAGATCGTACAGTCGTATTTTCTGTATACCTTCTGCCGCAGCAAATCTATAGAATGTCGTTTAGTTGTTCTTTGCTCTCTCCAGAAGTTTAACTGTAGCGTATCTCTTCATTACTTAACTCACATTTCCGGAAAGCAGCGTGAAGTATAAGTTGTTGTTTCAGAAACTTTGCACTGTTGTTTTTGTTTACACTCAGTTGCGTATAGGCGAAATTTGTGGAACCATATTTTCGTGTTTATCTGTAATGTACCTGACTTATTCTTAATAAACTGTTACGTTTATCATGAGCGAAAAGTGCTTGACTTGCCGTAGAATTGTTAGGTCGGGGCTTTGGTGTGACGGGTGATGTTGTGTTCCAAGTAACGTTTTACTCTGATGAAGATTGCCCTAGTGCAATCCAAACCGTGGTTAATTGACAAAATTTTGTGCAACCGAAGTGGATGTATTTCACTGGAGTCTCTCACGTCTGCCCAAACTCGTCATGCTCTTGGTGCCTCTCCATTACCAACTGCGCCTCACATAGGACCGACAGTGCACGCCTTTTGTGTCTTCACTCTTACATCTCACAACCAAGTAAGTTTCTTGGGCGTTCTGCTCTGACGTCACACTTGCGTTTAGAGACACCGCTCCTACACAGGTCTTTACTCTCTGCCAAGGATATGGCTTCTCCTTACATTCCTCAACCACATTACTAACCCAGACTAAATGTATCATAATAGAAAATAATTTGTGTGGGTTACAACATGAAACTTCCTGGCAGATTAAAACTGTGTGCCGGACCGAGACTCGAACTCTGGACCCTTGCCTTTCGCGTGCAAGTGCTCTACCAACTGAGCTACCCGAGTACGACTCACGCCCCGTCCTCACAGCTTTACTTCTGCCAGTATCTCGTCTCCTACCTTCCAAACTTTACAAAAGCTCTGTTGGTAGAGCACTTGCCCGCGAAAGGCAAAGGTCCCGAGTTCGAGTCTCGGTCCGGCACACAGTTTTAATCTGCCAGGAAGTTTCATATCAGCGCAGAGTGAAAATCTCATTCTGGGTTACATCATATAACACATTTCTAATTAACACATACACTGATGAGCCAAAACATTATGATCCTCTGCTTAACAACTTGTTTGTCCGCCTTTGGAACAAAATACATCATTGATTCAGCGTATCAGGACTCCGACAGATTGTTTCTAGGTTTGTGGAGGTATGTGACACTAGCTCTCTATGCACGGGTCATGTAATTCGCATAACGGGCCACTGACTTGGGTACCCGATGATGGCGCTCGATAGCGACCCATATGGGTTCCATAGTATTTACATAAGGCGGACTCGGTCGCCGAAACATCAACGTGAGTTTACTATAACGCTCCTCAAACCACTGTAGCACGGTTCTGACACCGAGATATGGACTATTACACTGCTGAAAGATGACGCCGCCGTCGGGCAAGGCGTCAAGTGTGAATGGAAGAAGGTGGTTCGCAACTGTTAATTGTCAGAGTGTCTTCGATTACTACCACAGGTCCCATGCAAATGCAGGAGAACGTGTCCCTTAACATAACTCTGTTCCCACCACCCAGCGCCCGTGGCGTGCTGAACGTTTCGAGCCTCGATGACGCCGTTTGTAGAGACGACCATCGATCTAGTGCAGCAAAAATGTGATTCAGCCGAAGAGCCGACACGTTTTCATTGACTGACGGTCAAATCCCGACGGTACCGTGCCCACTGCAGTCGTAATTGACGATGTCATTTGGTCAGCATTTGAACACATAAGGGTAGTCTGAAGACTGCAGAGGTCGATGATCAACTACGTAACATGAACTGTGTGCTCCGAAACACTTGTGCGTGCTCCAGCATTGTACTCTTTCGGCAGAGATGCCACAGATCGCCATCTGTCCTACTTTGCAGAGCGGACAAGCCTCCGAACTCCAACTTCTATGAAGAATCGTGAATGTTCAACCATTTAGCGCCTAGTGGCGCTCACTACTGTAGCACGTGAACATTCAACCAGCTTCGCCGTTTGGGAGATACTCGTTGACAGCCAATTCGTAATCATAAATCTACTCTTTATGTCACTTACCTCAATGGATTTGCCCATTTGTAGCCCATATCTTCGCTAGAGCGAGCCCTGCGCCTCCGCCCCCACTCCCCTTACATATTTTTGTTACCACGTCACATGCCCGCAACGCCATCAGATGGCACCCAATGTCGCGGTGGGCAGGGGTCACATAATGTTTCGGCTGCTCATTGTGGTGCCTAAGGATTTACAGAATAAAACAAGTACTTCACAGTTACGATAAACATAACGGGCAAATATTTTTGGTTGCATATTTGAATTAAGACGTCACAATGAAAGGAGAGCGAGAGGGGGGGGGGGCGGGGGGAGGCAGAGAGAGAGAGAGAGAGAGAGAGAGAGAGAGAGAGAGAGAGAGAGAGATGCATCTAGCCCCTTGAGACTTTTCCCTCTACCATAGAATGAGAAGGGACTTCAAAAACCGTTTTCAGAATATAGAAGAGGCGAGACAAAGATCGCTGTAGGCACTGCTTGGTTCCTATTAACAGATGAACTATGAGACAAATGCATGAGTCCAATGAATACTATTTTGAAGGTGATTTTCTTTTTTATATGTGATATAAAAGATATTTAATTGAATAATTCTAGTTAATTTTCATCCTCCCTTCATGTAGAAATGTTTTTACTCCCTAAAATTGTCTATACACAAAACTGAAAAACTGAAAGTTTATAAATTACACTAATCTTGTACGTTAAAGCACAAGCAAGACAACCTTGAGGAAAAATTCATCTCCTAAGATAATTTAGAATATAGTTTAGAATATTTCTTGTGGTCGTAACCATTAGGTACCAATTTGCTCTAACGAGATCCTTCACAATGCACTGGAGGTGGCATAACGACAGTTCAGCAGGTGAATCACAGCTTACTTTTCTCTAGTATTCCAAAAACTGTCTCATAAGGAGTGCTCCGTCCATTGTTATTCGAGCTGGACCTGAAAACTACAAATCAAAGTGCATATAAGGATCTTCGCACGCTGTCCTTGCTTCATCATGTATTTATACTAAACTTTTAAATAGGGCCACTTCTCTAGCAAGCTGGAGCACCTTTTTCTCCAATACGGTACTCTCTGGTCTGATGGTAGACCACTTAGGCCTTGAATTAAACGTAAGTGTGCGAATATATATGAATATAGTGGGTGAGTATGCGACGTAGCTACTTTTGCTCTCATTCTCGGCTGTCATACGTTGCATGATGTCTGTGAGCGCAAAACGTGTTGGATATTATAATTTGTTGGCGTCAAACAACCATCTGTGTATGTTTCATCTAAGGTCACTTCTAATTATTTGTCATGGCACTACCCATTTCAAACGAGGAACGCTCATTATATTGCAGAGACATGTAGCTTGGAGGTGGAAATTCTGAATCTCAGAGCTCAGACTCTTCAATTAGTACCAATCGGCTTACGAATAATTCAGGTTGTGATGTTGAGTACTGAAGAGGGTCATCTGAGAAAAAGGTGAAAAGTCATCGTCAACTTCAACGGTGACTTGACACGCATGGCCAGCATCCGTTCCTAGTACCAAGACTGTTCAGTGTCATTATTTGCATGCCAAATTCCACTCAGTTTCGTTAAATTCTAGATGGCATCTCGTACTGTATGCAGCATCATCTCTGAGCCTCATAACAGAGGAAATAATAAGGCATTCCAGATAATGGGGCTTCAAGAACAGCATTTGCTGGCAGGTGTGTTATTAACGGTGAGACTTAAAGATATTACCTGGGTTGTGTTTCTCTCATGAGGAGGACTTAGTGTTCTTATTGTTCTGTTAAATGGTAACAAAGAAATTCTGATAACTAACTTATTAACTACCAACTAAAAAGAGCTCTGGATGAACTTTTTTTTTATAACTGTGACTGAGCAACAATTTACACTACAATTCCAATTACTCCATATCTTATTCCGTACGATGACTCGATCCCTAAACTATTAAATAATAGATCACCAGTCTCATATTTCCTGCGAGACAGGATGCACACAGCTGAAAGTGCCTCGTTGAAATAAGACCTCCAATTGTCTGGCCGATTTGTTTCATGTCATAAGTAACAGAAACAAAGAGATCGATGAATAACACCTTACACTATCCTCCTGTCCGTGTTGTTTAGAAACATCTCGTTGTGAAACAGTTGGTAAGCAATTTCAATCTTCCTTAAAGTAAGTATGTTTCGTCTCTTGGTAAATTTCTCAGATGAGAGCCCCTAAATGTGGAGAAGTCCTTGCAGGCCTGAAGACTGCGTCCCTGCCATTCTTTTCAAGCTGCCTGGACGTACAGTAGTCGGGGCCCTCCTTTGTTGCCTGTTGACAAAAGACTGGTTACGCATTAAACTGGCGTGGTGGCAGAGGGCTTCAGAAATGGAGCACCTCCTCATTGTGGCCTGCGTGTCGAGCCGGCGCAGCAGCGGCGCGGGACACCCTGGCGAGACACACCTTCCCGTTTGTCTCACTGTGCAGGAGTCCGTTACAAATCTTAGAGCTGTCTGTGTATTTCAGCGATGCGAGTAGCTGTCGCCGCAGCAGTGATTACTCATGAGGTGGTTCCTCTTTTGAGAAAGTGCTCGCTCGGTCGCGCTCTAATTGGTGGAGTGTGGAACAAAGTCCCTGTTCTGGTCCAAGCCGCTCTTCCCGAACAATTTTCTGAAAGCATCACTCCGGCAACGTCTCGTCTGTGACCACGCCCTCCCACACAACGGCAGTGTGGCGAGGCGACACTGGTGGTTGAGTTACTATGTTCCCGAAATACGTTACTGTCGCGACAGACTGACGCCACACAGTTCGGTCAAAAACAAGCTTTCCCTCATGTATGGTAACATGTGGCAGGTGAAACATGCCTTTCTTGGCTATTGAGGTATTTCAATGAAAATTTCTCAATAAGCGGCGATACAAAATACCGCGAATAAGACTTCGAATAAGTTAACTGTCGCGAGAAGAAAATACGTTCCAATGACGATGGGAAAATTAATTTTTTTTAAGCATCGAGAAGTGTAAATAATTCGAGAATTCTGGTAAATTAGAATATTTATCATTCAAATACACCGACGTCAGTAAAAAAAAAAAAAAAAAAAAGACGTAGAAGCGCACCAGGCCAATGAGTATGTTGGTGACGTTATTGTTCGATAATGTGTGGCCGTTCAATTGAGAGTAAGTCTTACGCAAAAAATTATGTAAGACAAACAAAAGTTTCCGGCAAATTAATCTCAGGACGGAGTACTGTCTTACAGTAACGAAGATATAACGATAGAACACGAATAGTGTTGCTCGTTTCATCATCGAACAATCCACTTGCGACTTCACGACGTTGGCCGCTATAAATATAAAATACAATGAAAATTATGTTCATGACAAAAGAAACGAGGAAGGTAAATGATTTTTAAACAGTTTCGCAGGATTAAGTAAAATAGGTCAATTTTTGCCAGCAGACAGAAAATACATTTCACATACGTCCGATCTCTCCGAGCTCAAACACAAAAAGGTACAAAAAACGTTTACAAGACAAATAAACTTTCCCTTTCGTATATTATAAGGAGCGAAATTCCAGAAGCTTGACAGCTATTTAATTTGATTACCAAGGGAAAAATTCTTTCGTTTACTTTCCGATTTTCTCACAGAATTGCGCTAGAAAGGGGTCAGTAACTTCGAATTCCTTTCGTCTGATTATTGGAACGATTCTTACCCAAGTCTGACTGGCTGAGACGAAATTAGGTGGGTTTTCCCTTATGGAGGAGAACTCAGAGAGGAAGTGAGGTGAGCGTTCTGACGTCAGCTTCCGATATGAGCAGACCCGTTTCGCGCGTTAAAAAAAATATATTCGGATGGAAGCAGACTTCTATTCCTGGTGGCAGTTCCTGAGGAGAGCAGAATTCCACACTCTTCAAGAACTTCAAGAAGATTCCGATGGGCGCAGGCGCTGCCTTTGCCTTACGATGGCGTTGATTCATTTGGTAAGCGCTGCATCGTTCGATATGATGTCTACTCTGAGCATAATTTGTGAACTAGTATGTAACATTGTAGAGATGTACAGTTTACTTAGTTCCACGACATTAATTCTACTAGATGCTTTTTCTTGACTCGCGGGTAGACGAGAGATACGCAAGTTAGTCCGTACAGACACCACAGATTGCTCAGCCAATGCTGAGCAGGTGTAGTTCGCCTCATAACTGACCTTCCTCTAGAGCAATATGACCCATGCAATAGGTTTTGTATCGTCGGACCACGTAAGTTTTGACACACATTTTGGGTGACGCGTTTCACGATGCCCTGGTAGTTCTCTCCTTGCGGCCCGCCCACCAGTGTACTATGGCCACCACTTCTATAATTTCCTTAAAAAAGGTGCGTTTATATTCCAGTGTTCTTTCTGGTATGTAAATATAGTATTCATATTCCTCTCCTGGGACTCATGAGAAATGTTAGTCAATCTGGATTAATCTGCACCTATAGTTCCCTTTCCTTAGGTAGACAAAACCCCAAACCACCAATCATTGTCGTTCAGAAAATTACTAAATTCGTACTCTGGATCGGAATTTTCTCACCACCTTTATCGGCATACTGCAAATGCTCTCAAAGAGAGTACCGTTTAAGATAGCCGAAAATCTTCCACTTGGTATATTTATATCTCTTCCCACATAATAATTTAAACAAAATGATGGTTCGCAACACGTTGTCTTGGAGACAGTAGTTTCAGAGTAAAATCGTGCCAAGAAAAAAAAAAAAACAACTTGTTCGTTGTTCTTATTATAACAGTACAAAATATTTGCGCTTGTTCCTGTCCTTGGCGGCAGCTTATTTTGGGAGAATGGACAGTCTTCTTCAGGAAATTCTTCGCCAGTTGAATGTACCTTTGTACGTGGTGGTGGACAGTCTGAAATGCAAAGGACTTAACAATCGTTTGCGTTTTCAAGGGATATTACGAAACGTGAATTGGTATCTGATGCCTAACTAGTCAAGAATTTTGCTTGATAGGAAGCATTAAAAGTGGTCACATTATATCTGATGGCGATTGATGCTGAAACGTTGTTCACACGCCTACCCAACCTCCCCCCCCCCCCTCCCCCCTCCGCCACCCCTCACCCGATCAATCTTAACTTGTCCGCACCCACGTTAATTTCGTCTTCGTTTGCTTACGTCGCTGGTGTCCCAACTCCTTCGTCATTGAGGCTGGAGAGGGAACCAAGAAGAGCGATAGGAAGCTACAAACTCGGTTGAGTTTCAAAGGAGAGAACAGAATATTCCTCTGTTTGTTTAATCGAAATAAGAAGGCATGGGCTTTCAGCGATAAAGCGCTGAAATGAGTGTCGCATAGTAAGCGAGAAACGTAGGCGGTGGTCAGGAGCATTGCGATAGGGAAAAGGAAGCAAGCTGCGTGAGAGATACGTAATCAGTAGCCGGCTGTCGTAACAGCAGACCAGTGAACTGGCATGAGGCCAAGGGAAGCGGTACCACAGAAAGCGAAATATCAGTAGAAGGGAAAAATGCTGCCAGAAAGGGCATCACAATGTGATGCGGCATCACAGAAGTAATAGAGCATCCTGTTACGTCTGACGAGGTGGCCGAGTGGTTAAGGCGTTGGACTGCTAATCCAATGTGCTCTGCACGCGTGGGTTCGAATCCCATCCTCGTCGAATGTTTTTACGCTGCTTAAATCAAAAGAGGTTGGCATGTCATTCGTGGTAGTTACATAATTTCTGCATATCTATATAAATAAAACGGTAAATGTTCGTTTGTTCGAAATCTTAAATCGCCGAAGATTCTTCATAGACTGCTTCGAAATTTTGACACCACTTTGCATTCGAATATGCGCGTGTTTTTATATGCTTTTGTTTTAAATGTGTATGTAAATAAATATGTAATATATAAAGCCGAAAAGTTATTACCAAGAACCTCGAAAAGCTGTTGATCGATGTAATTCAAATTTTTATACAGCTTTCGGATGGATATGCCCTATATACTTTTAATATGTATAATGTATAAATACACAAGTAAAATGTACATTAGCGAAACGTTGTCAGCTAACATAAAGGTTGTATTTGTGAGTTGTCGGCTTATGATTAGAATACTGTTACACAATCTGAATTTGCAATAACAATAAACAAGGCCCAAGGTCAGAGAGAGAATGCAAGAAGAGATGGACAGAAGCGTGGGAGGAAAAAGACAGAGAAAACGAAAACGACGAGATAGACAGAGGGGACAGGAGGAGAGGAAGAAAGAGGGGAAGGAGATGATGGGCATAGAAAGGGGGACGACATGATGGAAATAGAGAGAGGGAAAGGAAGAAGAGACAGACAAATAGAGGTTGCGGAGGAGATGGTCATGTTAGACATGAATAATTCCTTCATCTGCCAACGTTTGAGATAAAAGGGCTTATTAATGAAATTTAATCAATTTATTTGAAGTCATCGAAGTGATTCTCTATATTCCTCATAAACTTTTTAAGATTTAGTGGTCTGATATAACTTATAGCTCGTTGTTGAAACGCATTATCGTAGCCAAAATTATCACAAAGCCAAGAACTATCACAGTAATATCTACATGTCTACTAGCTCCACAGATGATGAAGAAGTTGAAAGAACATGTATTGAGATAAAAGAAATTAATGAGATCGCTAAAGGATACGAGAATTTAGTTGTGTTGAGTGACTGCAGTTCTGTAAGAAAGAGAAGGAAAAATACATTAGAAGACTGTGGAACGGGAAAGAGGAATAAAAAAGGAAGTCACCAGCCAGAATTTTATTCACAGCGAAAATTTAATCATTGCAGACACTTGGATTTAAGAATCTTAAAAGTAGGTTGTACATAAGGAAACGACACGGAAACGGTGGAAAATTTGAGATAGATTATAATCTATGATAAGACAAAGATTTCGAAGCCAAATTTTTAAACCGCCTCTCATTCCCAGGGGCAAATAGGAACGCTGAAAAAAATTTAATGGTCATGAACTGCAGACTAAACTGAAGAAATTTCAGAAAGGTAAAAAATTAAGGAGTAAAAGCTGCACCGGCCGGTGTGGCCGAGTGGTTCTAGGCGCTACAGTCTGGAAGCGCGCGACCGCTACGGTCGCAGGTTCGAATCCTGCCTCGGGCATGGATGTGTGTGATGTCTTTAGGTTAGTTGGGTTTAAGTAGTTCTAAGTTCTAGGGGACTGATGACCTCAGAAGTTAAGTCCCATAGTGCTCAGAGCCATTTTTTTTTCTTTTTGAGTAAAAGCTGCATAAACTGAAAGAACAGAGGTTGCTGGAAGTTTCAAAGAGATCGTCAGACAACTTTTGACTAAAACGGGGTACGTGACGTTGGATGAGAAGAAGAACTGGTAATTTTGAGAGATGAAGTAGTAAACACAGCAGAGGATCGAATTGACAAAAAGACAAGGTTTTTAGAAACCCGTTGCATAACACAAGAGATATTGAATTTAAGGAGAAATAGAAATACATCAAATGAAACAGTAAAAAGGAAATAAAAAATGAAGTTACAGAAAGTGCAAAATAATAAAGCAGGAATGACTGCAGCAGACATGTGAAGCTGCAGTAACATGCATGGCTATGGGAAAGATAGATGTCAAGCATAGGAAAATTAAAGAAACCTTGGAGATAACAGCAACAGCCATATGATTATTCAGAGCTGATATGGGAAGTCAGCAATAAATAACAAGGGAAGGCGGAAAGTTTAAGGAATACGTAGAAGAACGCCAGTAAAGCCAGAAACTGGAAGACAGTACTACAGAAAGGAAAGTGTAAGCAAATGAACATGACATGATACTACGAGAAGAAATTGACAGAGTGCTTCAAAGAAAACTAGATTCAAACAAGGCACCTGGTGTTGGCTACAATCCTTCAGAATTACTGAGATCCTTGGGAGGGCCAGGCACTACGAAACCATTCCACCTGATATCCAAGGTGTATGAAACAGGTGAAGTACCCTCAGACTTGGAGAATACTGTAATAATCCTAATTACGAACAACTGAGGTGGCCACAGGTGTGAATATCATCAAATGGCAGTTTTATATTGCGTGGTTACAAAATACTAGCGCGGACTATTTGCAGAAGAACGGAAATATTTGCAGAAGACGATCACGGGGAAAATCGGTTGAGCTCTAGAGAGATGCAGCAACACATGAAGCAATAATGATCTAACGACTTTACCTAGAAGGTTGCTTGAAGAAAGGCAGATTCACGTTTACAGCATTTGTAGATTAAGAGAAAGCTTTTGACAATGTTGGCTGGAATATATTTTCTGAAATTCTGAAGCTAGCAGGAATGAAATATATACATATTGTACCGAAACCAATCACAATAAAACAAAGGCAAGTCAGATGACGCTGAGGGAACTAGAATGTAAAATGAGACATTGAAGCTGTGGGTGAGTTTTATTGTTTGGCGGCAAAATAACTGTTAATGGCTGATCTAGAAAGAATATAAAAGGCAGAGTTTCTAAGCAAGGAAAGGTTTTCTGAAATAGAGAATTTTGTTAACATATATATACGTTTAAGTGTTAGTTCTTTGTGAGACTATTAGTCTTAAGTGTAGATTTATATGGAAGTTAAACATGCGCTATATGCAAGAAGAGAATGGGAACTTACGAAATGTTGTTATATGGAAGACTGTTTAGGCAGATCGAATAACTACATTCACATCTACATGACTACTCTGCAATTCACAATTAAATGCCTCGCAAACGGTTCATCGAACCATCTTCAAACTATTTCTCTATCGTTCCACTTTAGAACAGCACGCGGGAAAGACGAACACTTAAATCTTTTCGTGCGAGTTCTGATTCTCTTCGACAAAATATTTTCGGATTCGAAGGAGAAAGTTATTGATAAAAATTTATTGTAAAATATTCCGTTGCGACGAGAACGTCTTTGTTTTAACGATTGCCACCTCAAATTTCGTATCATATCCGTGACACGCCCTCCCATGTTTCGCGAATATACGAAACGAGCTGCCGTTCTTTGAATTTTTTCTACTTCCTCCGTCAGGCCCGTTCGATACGAATTCAGTACCGCACAGCAGTACTCCAGATGAGGATTGACAATCTTAGTGTCGACAGCAGACCGGTTGCATTTTCTGTTCTGCCAGTTAATCACATGCTCAGATTTCCCCAGAATATTCCCTATGTGGTCGCTACAGTTTAAGTTCATTATAATTGTTATCACTAAGACGAGGTGTGATCCAAAGGTAACGGGAATTTAATTTCTCTGACTTTATACATCTGATTTTCAGTGTTTTTTTGTCTTGTTGGTGCAGAGGTTCCTGCTGTTTCTTTGCATTTTCAGCTGTTTTGAATATTAGATCAAAGGATCTGCATTAAATTTTACTTGAAACACGGAATATAGTGCAGCACCATTCGAAATGCGGACTCTGGCTTTTAGCGACTCTTTATGAGTAAGACAAGAGTTTACGAGTGCTATAAACCTTTCAAAGAGGGCCGAGAAGACTTCGAAGACGACGACAGCCCTGGACATCCTAGCACAGCAAATACTGACGACAATGTGGAAGAAATAAAGATGATGGTTATGGATAATCGTCGAATCACCATCAGTGAGGCTGCTGATGACGTCGACATAACCTTTGTCGAAGCAATTTTTTTCGGATGTTTCAGGCATGAAACGTGTAGGAGCAAAGTTCGTTCCTAAGTTGCTGAATTTCGACCGAAAATGACGTCTCGTAGACATCGTTCAGAAATTGCTGAATGAAGCCAACAACGATCCACAATTTCTAAAGCAGGTTATAATACATGACGAAACACGACAGTTATGGCATCGAAACCAAGGCCCAATCGTCCCAATGGAAACTGCCTGAAGAGCCAAGACGGAAAAAAGTTCGATAAGTTCGATCACATCTGAAGGTTCTTCTCACAGTTTTGTTCGGTTACAATGGGGTAGTGGATCATGAATTCCTGCGTTATGGCAGTACGCTCAATGAAGGTACTACCTGGCAGCTATGCACTGTTTGCGTGAAACAGTCGACTAAAACCACCAGAATTGTGGTAAGAACACTTGTGAAAATTGCTTCACGATAATTCTCCCTTTCACGCCTTAATGCTTGTTCGTGATTTTTTGGAAAAACAAAAAACAACACCGTTATGTTGCCTCGGCCACTGTATTCACCAGACACAGCCCCCCTGCGACTTCTTTCTATTCCAGAGGCATCAGAGAACAGTGATAGGACGTCTTTTTCCATCGTTAATGAGATAAAACAGAATCGTTGAAGGAGCTGAACACCATGACGAAAGGTGAGTTCCAGAAATGCTTCCAAGATTGTTAAAAGCGCTGTCACAATTGTGTTATATCTGAGGGGGGATGACTTTGAAGGGGACGAAGTTGATGATGAGTAAATAAAGATTCTGTAAGAAAAACAAAAATTCCCGTTACTTTTTGATCACATCTCTTATTTACTTGAATTCACAGTCTTTAGATTCGTATGACGTACAATGTAACTGTAGTGTATTCTTTTTAGCACTAATGTGAATGAATTGAAGTTTTTCATGATTTAGAGTCAACTGCCACTTCTCGCACCAAACAGATATATGCCTAAAGCACTTTTCAGTTAGTTTTGCTCATTTGATGACTTTACGAGACGGTAAATGACAGCATCATCTCCAAACAGTCTCAGAGTGCTGCTTAGATTATCTCTTAAATCGTTTACATAACTTATGAACAGCAGAGTTCCTGTAACACGTCCTTTGGGAATGCCAGGTATCACTTTTGTTTGACTCGGTGACTTTCCGTTCGTTACTAAGAACTGTGACATTTCTGACAGGAAATCACAAATCCAATCGCACAACTGAGATGGTGCTCCCGTAGACACGCAATTTAATTATAAGTTGCCTGTGAGAAATGGTGAAATGGTGTGCAAAACCTTCTGGAAATCTAGAAATATGGAATCAATTTGAGATCCCCTGTCGATAGCAGTCAGTAATCCGTAATAATAAAGAGCTACTTGTGTTTCAGAAGAACGATATATTCTGAATCGGTGTTGACTATTTGTCAATATATCGATTTCTTCGAGGTAATCCGTAAATGTTCGAATGCAGTATTGTTCCAAAATCTTGTTGCAAATAGACCGTGACATTGGTCTGTAATTCAGTGGCTTACTCCTGTTTCCTTTCTTGAGCACTGGTGTGACCTATGCAACTTTCCTGTCCTCAGATACCGATCTTTCGTCGAGTCGTCGAGCGAGCGGTTGTGTATGATTGCTGAATATGGATAAACTGTTTCAGCATACTGTGAAAGGAGAAGGAGCTGGTATACATTCTGGACTGGAGAACTTGCTGTTTTTACGTGACTTAAACTGCTTCGCTACACCGAGGGTATATAAAAAGTTACTCATATTTGCAGCTGTTCTTGAGTCTAATTCAGGAACATTTACTTGGTCTTCTTTGATGAAGGAATTGCGGGTGTCTGTGTTTAGTAACTCTGATATAGTGGCGCTAACGGTAACGTTATCGTCGCTATCGAGCAGTGAAGGTATTGATTGTGTCTTGCCAATGACGTAATTTACATACGACCAGACTGACGAATTTCCTGCCACATTTCGAGACAGTTTCGTTGTGGAAAATATTGAAAGCATCTCGCACTAAAGTCTGCGCTAAATTTCGAGCTTCAAATAAAGCACCACCAATCTTGAAGGTTTTGCGTTCTTTTAAATTTAGCATACTTCTTTCATCCTTCCGCAACAGTGTCCTGTTTTGTGTACCAAGGGGTATCAGTACCATCTCTTATTAATGTATTTGGTATGTATCTCAGTTGCTGTCAATACTATTTATTCGATACTTGATATTTAAGCCACATCTGGTCTACACTTACATAGTCAGTTTGGACGGAGTGGAAACTGTCTTGTACGAAGGCGTTATAAGAATTGTTGTATGTTTTTTTAAGTGGATACATTTAGCATTTATCATTGATGGTTTTGGATATAACGGCATTGAGTCTTTCTACAACGACCTTGCTGTCACTGTATCCGTCATGCGTTCCCTGTTTGCCAAGAATTATTTGTTGCTAAAACATCAAGTATTCGTATGTTTTCGCGGCCATTTATACTTCGAGTGAGCCCCTTGAACTATTCAAAACAGTTTTGGTCTACAATCTATGACTACCACCGACCTTAAACATGTATTTTTACCACCTTATCAAGGATAGATTGAAGTCACAACCAACTATAATTGTATTAGTGGAGTGCCTATTTGAAATGAGTCTCAAGTTTTCTTTGAACTGTTCAGCAGCTGCATCGTAGCAGTCGGGGGTTGGTAAAAGGAATCATTTAATAGTTTTTTCTTGTTGTCAAGCGTGCCCTCGACCCATGCTAACTCACAGAAAGTATCTACTTTAGTTTCACTACAAGGTAAAGCAGTTCTAAAAGTAGCAAACACTTCAGAACAACGGGTATTTAATCCGCCCTTTCTGAATACCATTAAGTTCTTTCCAAAAATTTGTACTGAATTTCGCATATCGATTTGAGCTTCAGTACTTTCGATTAGCGCTTGAAGCTCTTGATCTTTCCTAATACAGCTACGCCAGTTTACAACTACAATAGCGATAGTTGTTAGGTCTACCCTCGTCCTGTGTTTGTCCTGTACCTTTTTAGACTGACGCGCTTTCGATAATTTTCCGAGACCCACTAATATAAAAAACCGCCCAGACCCCTCCTCACAGCCCCACAACCAGTGAAGGAAGAGCTCCTGAACTGAAATGAGGAGAAAGTGGTCATGGATGGAAATGTGAGAGGGGGAGGGTGATGTAAAAATTCCAGAGCTTTGAAGGTGAGGGGAACGGAATGTATAAATTCCAGAGGCAGGTCGATACTGGACTTCGTTTCGCAGGTTCAGTTGGATGCAGGTTTAACTGTTACACGGAGATGTAAAGGCTTGCATGGAACAGACTAGCGAACAGAACTGCTTCAAACGATTATTGAGGCTGAAGACCGTATCAACCTCAAATTGAATGATTCGATAACAAAAACTTATTTTTTTTAATAAAAGAAAACATGGTTCACAGTAGGCTGCGTGAAACATTCTTTATTTAAATCTTGCGGTTTGCTAATTTATACCGTAAGTCTTTTCAAGCACCTGAAAAAAACATCGTGGGAGAACGTAGCATTGTCTGTATACATCGCCATGTATAAGTGACGCGTTACACAGTTCGCATTCACGCAATACATTACCGTGCAGTAATTCTACAGACATGTGTGATGTCAAATTATCAGGTTCTTTTACTTTACACATACAAAACCAGACAGGAATGAATCCACATCATAAACGTTGCAACATCACATGTCACATTAGGTACCTATTCTCTAAGTAGTATAGCTTGACAACTATCAACAGCTATTACGATGTTCTCAAAGATACACATACATCCAAACATCGCAGAACTATCGATAACAAATGTAAAAAGCACATTACATGCATTACTGGAAAGCCAAATGTAGTTGATGCGTTGTATATCAGGTAATCGGCGACCGACAACCACTTACGGGCATACAAACAGACATAATACAGTATTTTGTACAGTACATTGAAAGTAATGTATGAATAAGTACAAATTTCACAGACAATTGAAGAACAGTCTGTTGCTTGCTGGAGTGCCAGACTTAACGAATGCATTACATCGTAGGTGATAAGTGCCTGTGTATAGGCGCACAGAGTCAAACTTTTTGACATTTTATACAGAAGAGTACTCCATAAAAATACAACGAAACTTCTGCAGCGTAGGCGAAACAACCTTGACAAAATGTGAACCCATGTGTTGCCAAGATTGTTTCGCCTGCACTGCAGCAGTTCGCTGGGAAGCCCTCACACGTCCTCCATAGAGTCCTGATCTCTACCCACGCGAGTTCTACATTTTTGGAGCCTTGGACAAAGAAATTCGATAGCGTTGATTTACTTCGGACGAAAAGATGCAGGACTGGGTACAACCATGGTTCCGTAGGCAAATTTAGACATTTTCCCATGAAGGTACTGGACTTGTCTTAAAGTAGGATAAATGTATTAACCGTTCTGATGATTTCTTTTTCTTTTGAGTCATCTGTCTTTTACTGAATTCATGCAGTCCTCCACGAATTCCTCTCCTGTGCTTACCTCTTCACCTCATAGTAGCACTTGCAACGTACATCCTCAAATATTTTCTGGATGTATTCCACTCTCTGTCTTCCTCTACAGTTTTCACCCTCTACGCCTCCCTTTAGTAGCATGCAAGTTATCCCCTGATGTCTTAAAAGATGTCCTATCGTCCTGTCCCTTCTTCTTGTCAGTGTTTTCCACATATTCCTTTCCTCTCCGATTCTGCGCAGAACCTCCTCATTCCTTACCTTATCAGTTCCTCTTCATTTCACTGAGGATGGCAACGTCAGCAGCGAATAGTGTCAGTGATATCTTTTCACACTGAATTTTAATTCCACTCCTCAGCCTTTCTTTCACTGCCCTTGCTTCTTCGCTGTATGGACTGAACAGCAGAGGCGGAAGACTACATCCCTGTCTTACACCATTTTTAATCCGAGCGCTTCGTTCTTGGTCTTCCAGCCTTATTATTCCCTCTTGGCTCTTGTACATCTTGTATGTTACCCGTTTGTCTCTAATTTCCTCAGAATTTTGAACATCTTGCACCGATTTACATTGTCTAACGCTTTTTCCAGGTCAACAAATCCTATGAAGGACTCTTGAGTATTCTTTACTCTTGCTTCTGTTACCAAATTCAACATCAGAATTGCCTCTCTGGTGCCTTTACCTTTCCTGAAGCGAAATTTATCGTCATCTGACATATCCTCCATTTTCTTTTCCATCCTTTCTGTGTGTTATTCTCGTCAGCAGCTTGGGTTCATGAGCTGTTCAGCTGATTTTGCAATAATTCTCGCACTTGTCGGCTCTTGCAATCTTCAGAATTGTGTGGATGATATTTTTCCAAAAGCCAGATGGTGTACATCCAGACTCATACATTCAACACACCAACGTGAATAATCGTTTTGATGCCATTTCCTCCGACGATTTTAGAAATTCTGATGGAATGTTATCTGTCTCTTCTGCCTTATTTGATCTTAAGTTTCCCAAAGTTCTTTCAACTTCTGATTCCAATACTGGATCCTCAAACTCTTCCAAATCGACTTCTGTTTCTTCTTCTATCACTTGGGACAAATCTTAGCCCTCACAGAGCCATTCAGTATACTTTCTCCACCCATCCGCTCTCTCCTCTGAATTTAACAATGGAATTGTCGTTGCACCCTTTATTTTAATATCACAGAAGGTTGTTTTGACTTCCCTATATGCTAAGTTAGTCTTCCGACAATCATTTCCTTTTAGATTTCTTCAGATTTTTCATGTAGCCATTTTGTCTTAGATTCCATTCACTTCCTATTTATTTCATTCCTCAGCGAATTGTATACCTGTATTCCTGAATTTCCCTGAACATTTTTGTACTTTCTTCTGTCATTGATCGACTGAAGAATTTCTTCTCTTACAAATGGTTTCTTCGCACTCATCTTCTTTGTACCTATGTCTTTCTTTCCAGCTTCTGTGATTCTCGTTTTCAGAGATGTCCATTTCTTTCAACTGTCCTGCTACTGAGTTGTTCCTGTCTATAGCCTTAGAGAACTTCAAGCGAATCTCTTCATCCTTTGTAATTCCGTATCCCACTTCTTTGCTTATTGATTCTTCCTGACTAATCTCTTAAACCTACTCCTCTTCATCACTACTACAGTGTGATCTGAGTATACATCTGCTGCTGGGTACGCCTTAAAATCCAGTATCTTATTTCGGAATCTCTGTTTCACAATGATGTAATCTAACTGAAAGCTTCCCATATCTCCCGGCCTTATCCAAGTATACCTCCTCCTGTTGTGATTTTTAAATATAGTATTATCTGTTACTTTCTGAAATTTATTACAGAACTCAATTTGTTTTTCTCCTCTCTCATTCCTAATACTAAGCCCATATTCTTCTGTATCCCTTTCTTCTACTCCTTCCCTTAAAACCGCATTGCAGCCTATGAATATTAGATTTTCATCTCCCTTTACGTACTGCATTACCGGTTCAATATCCTCATTATTAATTTTTTAATATTTCTCTGTCTATTAATATTTCCTTATCTCTTCATTTCAGCTTGCGATGTCGTCATGTATACCTGAACTATCGTCCTCGGTGTTGGTTTGCTGTCGATTCTGATGAGAACAATCCTATCACTAAACTGTTCACAATAACACACTATTTGGCCTACCATCGAATTCATAACGAATCCTACACTCGTTATACTATTTTCTGCTGCTGTTGATATTACCCTATACTCATCTGACCAGAAATTCTTATTTGCATTTCACTTCGGTGACCCCTACTATATCTAGACTGACCCTTCGCATTTCCCCCCTTTTTTGACATTTTCTAGCTTACCTACCATGTTACAACTTCTGACATTCCACGCCCCATGTCGTAGGACGTTACTCTTTCGTTGGTTATTCAATCTTTTTCTCATGGCCACCTCCCACTTGGCACATGAAACTTTTTCAATTACAGCCTACATGTCCTATGGATACACGTTACGTGTCTTTATTGCAGTGGTTTTCATTGCCATTTGCATCCTCATGCCATTGGTCATTGTTGATTCTTCTGTCTTCAGGAGTTGGACTGTGTACAGACTGGGAACGTGTACGGGCGCCGATGACAGCGCAGTTGAGCGCCCCACAAACCAAACATCATCATCTACGTCTGAAAGATGAGGTCTCTGCAAATTTCGCGCCAGTCGCAGAAGAGTGGCGCCAGCAGCGCTACTGTGAGGTTACAAATCTTCTTTAAATGCAAGCTGTAACGGTCGTGAGCGTTACATACCTTTCACATTGGACATGGTGAGTTGATGTTAGTAAAGAATGCATTTAAGAGGACAAAGACGCCATTATCAGCACCTCAATGAGTTTGAACGAGGTCGCTTAGTAGAGTTACGAGAAGCTGGATGTTCCTTCTGTGATATTGCAGAAACACTTGACAAGAATGTAACCACTGTACACGACTGCTGGCAGCGGTGCTCACGAGAATGTTCAGTCACAAAAAAAACGGGCTCTCGACGACCACGTAACGCTGCAGAGAGGGAAGACCATCGTGTGCTGCGTATAGCTCTGCATCGTACTGCATCTGCCGCAGCAATCTGAGCAGCAGTTCGTGCCACAGAGACACACCGAACTGTTACAAATCAGTTACTTCAAGGACAGCTACGAACCAGACGCCTTATAGTGTGCATTCCACGGATCCCAAATTGCCACCATTGCAATGGGTTGGGCCAGAGTTCATTGGAGTGGAGCGTGGAGGTCAGTTGTGTTTTTTGATGAAACTGGTCCTACCTCGGAGCCTGTGATGGCCATGTGTTGGGTAGAAGGAGGCCAGGTGAGCACCTGCAACCAGCCTGTGAGCGGCCTAGACACGTTGGACCTGCACTTGGAGTTATGATCTGGGGTGTGATTCCGTATGACAGTAGAAGCACTCTCATGGATATCCCACCCATCCTGACTGTAAATGTGTACGTCAGTCTGATGATTCTATCTGTTGTGCTGCTATTCATGAAGAGTATTCCAGGGAGTGTTTTCCAGCAGGATAACGCTCGCCCACATACCACTGTTGTAACCCAACATACTCTACAGAGTGTCGAAATGTTGTCTTGGCCGGTTTGATCACCAAATGTGT
Organism: Schistocerca serialis cubense; assembly: GCF_023864345.2. Taxonomy (NCBI): domain Eukaryota; kingdom Metazoa; phylum Arthropoda; class Insecta; order Orthoptera; family Acrididae; genus Schistocerca; species Schistocerca serialis. The sequence continues at coordinate 465,542,222 of NC_064639.1, forward strand.
CACCAGTCGAGCACAAACGGGACATCATCGGACAACAACTACAGCGTTATCCACAGTCAGCATTAATTGTCCCAAATGGAGCAGGCATGTAACACCATCCCAGAAAATGACATCCAGCACCTGTACAACACGTATGCACGTTTGCATGCTTGAACATCCTGGCAGATACATCGCTTATTAATATACCAGCATTTCACTTGTACAATGACCTATTTCACGCTTACATTAATTTGTGATCTTGCAATGTTAATCGCTTAAATATGTCACCTAAAAAATGTATTCCCGAAATGTCATTACTCTACATTAATTATTTTCTTGATGTTGAATTTTTTTTCCATGAGTGAAGGCACAAGAAGGTAACTGCAAAGAAACCTTAGGTAACAGAAGAAATAGTTTAATCATCGACGAAGGCGGCAATGAAAAATGTTCAGGAAAATAAAGGAATTCATCAACACAAGGAATGAAATCAATAGGAAGAAAGCGGGAAATAACACAAAATGGTTTGCAGAAAAATGTGGAGAAATCGAAAAGTAAACTGTCAGTGCAAGGACTGATTTAGCACATAGAAAATTGAAAATTACTGTGGGTAAAATTGAAGGCAAAGAAGCCAACATTAAGAGTGCAAAATGAGTTTTTTTTTTTTTGTTGTAAACGCAGAGGAGAGGCCGACAGGTGGAAAGAGAACATTGCAGGCGCCTACGAGGGAACTGTGTTCTGACGTGATAGGTGAGGAAAGGGGTGCCGATTTATGAGACACAGGTGATCCAGTATTGTGTTCGAAAGAGGTTTAGAAGACTTATGATCAAATAAGACAAAAGGTAGAGAAAACAATCCTCCGAAATTTCGAAAGTCGTTGGGGGAAGTGGCAACCAACAGTTATTCAAGCCAGTGTGTAGAATCTGTGTTATTAGACATACCATAGGACTTTTAGATTATCATCGAGACATCTACATTCACTAAGCGAGGGAAGCTTACACAGCCTGCTTCTCAATCAGAAACCGGATTTGAATGTTCGTTAGCTGTGAGGAGATGGTGTTACGCTTCAGGGACGTTTACCAGCACGTGTCGGGATTCGACAGAAAAAGGATCGTTGCCCGATATTGCTTCTCGCCTTGATCAGGATTCCAATTTGCCATGCGGAGATGGAATCGGTGGGTTGAGGAGCGCCATACTCGAATATTTGCAGGGTCTCAATGGCCCGGAGCGACTAGAACCAGAGAGGATGTTACAGACACTTTACGTACACCGAGTCAGCAAATGGTGTCAGCATTCACAAGAGCAGTCTGAATTCGAAAGCACTTTGGACTGTCAGCATAGCTACCACTGTTGCGGCTTCCCTTGAAGCATTGGCAGAGAGACAAGCGAGCAGTGGTGCGCCGAGCTACACTAGACTCTTTCTTTGTCAACCTCCACCCCCACTGTTTTGGATCCAAGGAGTACTGTAAATGATTGATGGGGGCTGTTTCTTGCACAGATTCGTATATTCGAGTGGGCTTACCTTCGAACAAATTTCCGACTCATATATCCATTATGTAACAAGTATAATCAAATTGCGAAAATTGCGCTTCATGTGTACTGGGAGAGAAGACTAGCAAGTCCATGTTGTGCTTGAGGTCGATCAAAATGCGGTCCATGGAGATACAATTTAGCAGCTCCATGACATCAACAGTTTCACAAGTTAATTTTTCTTTCTAATGCGAAAAATAGGGATACCATAATAACCATGCTGTGACAAAATTTAGAGAAAGTGGAATCGCCTCCAAGCCGGCAGCTAACGGTGCAGACATACTAGTAGTATGGATGGCAGAACCCTGGCTTCATCTCACAAAAGTATGGGAAGATGTTGACCTTCTGTTCATAGCGATGGGCCTCGATACTCCCCCTACCACCAAATGTATACCTCAAGCCCGGAACATGTACAGCCCCACAGCTACTCCAGCATCCAGGAAGTGCAGCGGAGAAGATGCCAACCACATAATCTCCCTACACACATTGAGTGGTTGCGGCCCTGAATCCCTGTTATTCAACCAAGACAATCTTAAATTTCCCAAGACCCTTTCCCGGACTTCGCAACTCGAATCATAATTACTAAATTCAGCGATGCTTCAGCCCATCTAAAGGATACAAAAGCTTCTGCTGAGAAATTTCTGATTGCCCTTTATGGTGCGGACCACCCAACCAAAACACTCAAGAACTTGTGGTATAAGCAGTATACGACATCACCCAACAAGGCATCAGGAAACATGGCTTCCATACTCCCAATGAAGCTGCACCTCAACAATACACATTCAGCGTTTCTCATCAGGCATAAGAGTGGATCGGTTACTACTTGGATCTAGAGCAATGAGGACGGAAGGTGGCAAAACATGGTTTGGCTCCCACAACCACACTGAATCCTCCAGTCCTCCAGAGCCTTCTTCTGTTATATCTAGCTAATGCAAGACAAAGTTCACTGAGTGTAGGTGAACAGGACTGTTCTGGAAGAAAGAGTGCCAACAATGTGAAGGTTTGCACTACAACATCGACGACAATTTTGATGTAGAAGGCGAAGACGACCTGGACGAGTCCCTTTCAGTACTACTGCCTGAAGCAACTGGTGCGACAGTGTATTAATTCACGTATTATTTTGCAGTATTATGCACCTTTGCTGATCAATTTTTCTCTATCGCAAATTTCAACATTCATAATTTACACCAATTTTTTCAGTTAAGAACAACAACAACTCACTGTTCAGCCTGGGCCTCCCAGAGCTCCTGACGCTTTGCGAGGACCTTCCACTGCCAATGAGCCTTCATCTGAACCTTCTAGTGTCCAAGAAATATTGCGTGGGCCACAAATAACTAAAACGAGACGAGTAAAAGTACAGTGCACATGACATCAGTTGAGGTATTTGTCGTACGTTGATAGTTCACTTATCTGTTTTTTATTTCCATGTTCTATCCTTAAATGCCTTCTTTCTTTTGCTGATGGAGAACTTACTCGAAGTAGTGACCCAATCATTGGCTCGACATCCAGTCTTTTTTATGACCATGTACGTTGCTAAATAGAGATCTGACATCCATCTCTCTGTTCAGTGTCATGTTGTAAATTTTATCTGTTAACGTTTTCATCAAAGGGGCTTTCCCATCAATTCATTCAAAACATCCTCTTTTAGGCGTAATACACCGAAAGTTTAGTGCCCATGAGAGATAGACAGGAGGAAGCGTCGTTTGGCTTTAGGGCGCCGAATGCGTTTTCCATAATTTCCGATATGCTCCCTCCCTCATTGAGAACACTGTACGTTACAGGCGTATCTTGTAGTAAATTTAATGTACTTTCACGTGGAATTGTTGTTGATAACACGTGCATTTTTCGAGTTGTAGCTTTGTTTTCGCAGATGGCCAAAAAATGGCTGCTTTTCACCGCGCTTTAGCACTGATAACAGTCATCAGAAAATCAAACCTGAATAATGTATTTTGTAGGAAATTTTGACTACTTTAATTTTATGTCGAGTGACCATCTTCGGAAAACGCATTGTTTTTCGAGAAATATGCGAGAAACTGTAATAAGTACGAAATTTTGAGGTTTTCTGCGTTTTTAGTTGTGAAATCGATCTCCTGAAAGACAGCAGACATGAAATTCGGATTCAGCACCCCAAGAAACATACTTGTATTGAACCGCTGAGAAAAAACTTCCGCAATTTTGTTACGGGAAAAACACTGACTGGACTACTGGCTTAAACTGGGTCTCTGTCACTGCCGCTTCACAAGACACATGCAGCAGATCCAGCAGCTGCACTAACTGCTTTGCTGCAGTTCAGCTTCTGTTAATAACTTCACTACAGCGGCGGCCATAATGTCATTTAATAGAGCCATGAATATTTATGTGACGTTCCAGAACTGTCTGTTTACATTAGCGCTGTGCCGATACAGCGAGCGCAGTTATTTCAAAACTGAGCGAGTGTAGGCTGTGTGCTAGTCTCTTTGGCGCTTGGAAGCTCATCGATAAAGCATTATTTTTTGTGTGTGGTAGAGGAAGGCTGACAAGCGAACTAGCAGCGATCCAGAGTGACTAATGATTTCAATTTCCGCTGTAGTAACGTTCTTTATAAACACAAACAACAGACGTTTTCACAAAGTACTAACACGGTTATTATTATTGTTATTATTATTATTATTATTATTAGTTACGAGTTCAGGACGTCATTAGAGCATCTTAGGAACGTAAGCGCAAACATGGGGAGAAACAAATCCATCACTAAGCCCTAAATTGTACTCAGTCAGACTGACCCTCTTCATAGATTCGTGCAGTTCTCGCAGTCATGGCAGAGTTGCGTATCTTTTATTTCAGAGTGTTCATAAAAATCTCACTCTGCTTCCCCAGCTGTTCCATTATCTTTTGCACCCGACTGGCAAATAGTGACCAGCACCTATACCTTGGGTTACAGTATTATCCGCTTTGTTATTCGACACAGGGCCATTCAAAAAGAAGGAAATGATTTCAGACATTTATTGCTTCCAATTACAAAATATGGAAACACAATTCCAAAGTTCCTAGAAATAGAAAAGTTCAAAAATTTTATGCGTTCATGTTATCGAATTTACAGCTTCATCAGTGCGATGTCGCAGACTTTCAAGTATGTCAAGCATACACAGAAAAAAGTCACAAGGTGTGAGGACTGGGCCGGCCGGTGTGGCCCAGCGGTTCTAGGAGCTTCAGTCTGGAACCGCGAGACCGCTACGGTCGCAGGTCCGAATCCTGCCCAGGCATGGATGTGTGTGATGTCCCTAGGTTAGTCAGGTTTAATTAGTTCTAAGTTCTAGGGGACTGATGACCTCAGATGTTGAGTCCCATAGTGCTCAGAATCATTTTTGTGAGGACTGGAGACCTGGGAGGCCACCGGTGATGAAGTTCATCTTCAGCTCCTCCTCTTCCAATGCAACGACCTCGATTGGTGTCATTCAGGAAACGTCGCACATGCTTAGAGAATACACTCTTGGTTGCGGAGGTTTTTATTTTTAAATTCCAATGACATGTTTCTCCTGCGGTAGGCAACTTTAGGTAATAGAACCTGGTCACGCCGCAAGCCGTCCACAAAACGATTATACGATACGAATACATCAGCAAAATGAGATTTTGATATCCTAATCGCATTTTGCCGATGTATTCTCATCGTATAATCGTTTTGTGGACGGTTTGCAGCGTGACCAGGTTCTATAATCTGAAGATGCCACCCTCAGGCGAGTCGCGTCGTTGAAATCAGAAAATAAGAACTCTGCAACCAAGACTGTATTTTTATCTCAAACATTACACTGGTTGCTGTATCAGCCTAAACGATGGAATGGAGGAAAAATGAATGATTTATTCGAGAGAAACAGCTCCAGAAACTGAGCAAGTCAATAATGTGTTGGTCCATCTGTGACAGTTATGCAAGCAGTTATTCAGTTTGGCATTGATGTAGTCGTTGGATGTCCTCCTGAGGGATATCGTACCAAATTATGTCCAGTTGGCGCGTTAGATCGTCAAAATTCCGAGCTGGTTGGAGGGCCATGCCCATAATGATTAAAACTTTCTCAACTGGAGACGGATCTGGCGGCCTTGCTAACCAAGATAGGATTTGACAAGCAGTAGAAACACTCGCCATCGGGGAGCGGGCTTTATCTTGTTGAGGATGGCTTGCTATGAAGGGCAAATGGGGCGCAAAATATCGTCGACGTACCGCTGTGCTGTTAGGGTGTCGCAGATAACAACCAAAGGTGTCCTGTTATGAAATGAAACGGCACCGCGACCATCACTCCCATTGCTCCTGTGGTTGTTGTGCCGTATGACAGGCAACAATCAAGCTGGTATCCGACTTCGGTCTATGGCGTCTCCAGACATGTTTTCAGCAGTCGTCTGGCTCAATTCGAAGCGGGACTCACCACTGAAGACAATTCTGATGCAGCCAATGAGATTCCAGCCCGAAGACACGTATGGAGACGCTGTAGTCTGTCAGCTGAGGGAAAAGTAAAACACCACCGTAAAAAAAGAACTGCCATTCTCTTTTTTCTACGTCAGCCCTGTTCATCAGCCTGTGATCCTTTCCAAATAACTATTTTTTAGATGCTTTAAATTCGCCATGTATTTCATGCAAACCAACTGCAACACTAGTAGTCTTAGGAACAACGCGTGTGAACACTTGTGTAACACTTCTGTTTATAGGAGTACTACTAGCAGACTCAGGTATGCACACCTATACAGACCTTAAACTTCTAATCCTCATCGTGTTCTTCACGTTCCAATAGAAACTTGACAATATTACCTAAGAGCATATTAACAACCCTTCTTCATGGACTGTCTCTCTCCCTGGTGACACTTATTGTACCGTACAGGTACTTAAAAGCTTCAAATATACACATTGTGTCAGGATGTCGACGATGGATACGCAGTTGCTGCTGAAGATATTGATGTATCATGGGAATGTTCTCGATTGTCATGCAACCCTGTCTGGATTTCAGCTTGCTGCAGACTTAATCCCATACCATATCATTGACTTACACTTTAGTAACCTGTTGGACATTTTCTATTCCACTATAACTCTGACGTCTGTGTTAGGTGCTAAACCAACATTAACATGCTTCGCTTCATTGGCTGTCAATTGATAAGTAGTATTGAACAACAGCACTCTTTAGCAGCTTAGCTAAGGCTTGCTGAGTGGTGCAGGCATTGGATGTAGTGGAAAGTCGGAGACTGGAAACAATTCCATGCCTGCTTTAATAAATTATGTGCCGCATCAGGAAGATTGTCTGCATGCTGACATACTGGTGCCAGTGATGGATATAGTAGAAACAGTTCTGCATGCCGATTTCATTTCCACTCCAGTGTGTTGGGGGTCTGGATCGGGTAGTTTGTTTGCATGCTTACTTCATTTCTGCTTCAGATGTTTCTCAAATGTGCTCACTCTAACGTGCTGGGAGCTGCATCAGGGAATGTGTATGAATGTTGGATTCATACCTCCTGTTACTCCTGCTGCTCCTCAAATGTTTCAGGCACTGCGTCATCTACATCAGAGAGCTGTTGAACTGGGGGAGAAACGAAAGCACACCATGAAAAACAACAACAACAACAACAACGCACACACACACGCACACACACACACACACACACACACAGTGAATAAGAAACAATAATAAGCATTGAGAAAGAGGAGTAGTTTAATAAAATCAAGTGTGTGAGTCAGATTCTTATTGGCACATCTCTGAAAACGCTTCTTGACGATGAAGATAAAGATGATGATGATGACGATAATCGGCCTTGAACTATGAGTACAGAGCGCAAGTACTGGGTTCTCTTGATGGCTAATAAGCCTACGCTGATAGTAAGGGGTGGGGTAGACTACCGCAGCGCCACGAGAATTGGAACAACTATTTTGGACTGCATTAATATACCCAGGTCAGCCATTCTGAGTTCGCATGTGATCGAAGACACCATGTACTTTAAACACAGAATCGTGCAAGTTAGTAATTGGGGGGCCTCATACAGAAATCGCGTTACCCTGTTCAGTTGTTTACTGTGTTGGAATGTCAGATCAAAAAAACGTGCTAGAAATTCATAGTAGAGACTTCATTATTGATGGTTAGTACATCTGGACAGTAGACGGGAGTAGTGGATAGAACTCAGCTAGAGATCTTAGATGTCCTATGCACAACATAAAACCAAATTTATGTGGGGAATCACTTAAAAATACAGTGCCTGCCTGAATATTAAATCACATTCTGTTTATAGGAAGGAGGGTTGGTGTTTAACGTTTTGTCAGCATTCCACATCGAGTACCAAACATAGCTGTACAACAGTTCTTTGTTCTCCCCCACAGGTACAGCTTACTGTGATAATACAGTTGTCGAAATCTCTGATATCTCCCGAACTCTTGTGAGATGAGGGCACTGCTGTGTACTGTAGAGGTAATACATAGAAGACATCACTATGATCAATATTGTGTGTATATCCCACATTGCTAACAGAAGTATCACTCTAAGTGAATCACTTAAGAGCGCAATTTCGTAACCGTGACTGAGTGCGGCCGTTTAGGCGCCAGGCATCGGTCTGCTGCAGTTGGCGCCATACCGCGTGATTCATAGCTCCAGTATGCCAAGAGTGTCATGCTCACCCATTATGCAGATGGACGTGTGTTTTGTTCGCTCGGTGTGACCGCGCGGTTTGGGGCGCCATGTCACGGACTGCGCGGCCCCTCCCGCCGGAGGTTTGAGTCCTTCCTCAGGCATGGGCGTGTGTGTTGTTCTTAGCATAAGTTAGTTTCAGTTAGTTTAAGTAGTCTAGGGACCGATGACCTAAGCAGTTTGGTCCCTTAGGAATTCACACACATTTGAACATTTTTTTGTTCACTCGCACTCTCCAGACCATGTCAGCAGGGTGCGCTGTGGTCTAGCGTGTAATACTGGTGACAGTTTTTCGTGTTGAACAGTTTTTGTGTTGAAATGCCATGACAAGAAAGATAAAGGCCATTATTCTCGTAAGACGTCGTTGTGCTTTCATTGTATACACTTATCGGTTACAATTCATTTTGTAAATAAGTGTCACCAGACATGTATAAGTCGAATATTGAATAGCGGTCCCTCTAGATGTAAAAGTACCGTGACATGAGAGAAAATTCGATCGGATTGTATATGGGGAGCAGTGCTGGCAACCAGCCAGTTGTGGGATGGAATGTGGATGCGGGTGAGGTTGGAGATGCGGTGGGGTGGGGTGGGGATGGAGAAGTCCCATGGCTCATCAATGACATAATCAATAATGCTCATTGTGCTTGAACTGGCGCTACATGCCTACTAAACTGTACTAAAATACTTATGACTAGCACTGCTGCCTAGTCTTATATTTACACTTAAGTTCTACTGTTATCATGCACGATCCTAAGCATATCATCTTCATATGCAGGGTGTGCCAACTTTATTTAAAAGTTGTTATCGTTTTAAAACAATTTGAAAAACAAAAAGTTACCCCAATGTAGGATCGAACCTCGATCGCCTACATGCAAAGCGAGTCGCTAGAGGCGCAGCCATTTCGCTATGCCACCATAGCGTATAAAGTGACCGGTATATGAGCCTCGCGTAAAAGATTACAGCCCTTTTCCTTGCAATCTTCTGGCTAGTGCGTTTTACATCTCTTATCGGTTGACACCCTCGAAGTACACTACTAATCTGCCGAGTATCAGATGGAACTGAATTTTAAAGACCGTGAGATTCCCTTGTTAGCGCAACACGAAGGTCGAGATGTCTACTACTTGGCGCTAAAACTTTTTTCAGAATATCAGAACGAAGTAGAATTTCATTACAATCAGATTAACAAAAGAAACTGTTTAGTGAAATATTAGTAACAGCACATGGTACAAAACTCTATTCCATGGATCCCATAACGGCCTCCAATTACGTACATATTACTGTAATTATATCACGGGCGTCAGAACAGGGCCACTGGACAAAATCAAGTGCTTACTTCGAAAACTCGGCACTTAAAACCACCTCTTATTAAGCAGATTGCCACTTGAAGCGTTAATCAGTAAACAGAATTCTGCGAATCAGAATTCAAGGTAAGTACCTTGAATTACGTAGGAGTCGAAATTTAATCAGTTTTTATTAATGCTTGAATGAAATGCAGTGCCTCCACTAATCAAGGTAGAGCGGCTATGCCTGATAAAGTACCGAGAACAAGAGTAGCCTTCTAGCGAAAATAGTTACAACTATTTTGAGTACTATGTGGTTTTAGCATTGACCATTCATGCACAACGGCTCTCACTCGTTATTACAACGAGGGAAGTTAGTACACAGAACAAAAACCGATGTGTTAAGTACTCATTCTTGCAACTGGTCAGATACAGGTGAGTCTTATTGTCTTTTCTGGGTTAGGTGGGAAAATTCAGCGAAACTTGCGAGTGTGTTACGTTTATGGACAGACAATAAAGGCAACAAGTATATGTTTTACGTGTGGTCAAATGCTGAGTAGGATTATCACAAGGAACGTTTGCTACACAAGTGGCATCGCGACTTAAACAGTTTTGTTATCTTTTTAGTTTTTTGGACGCTTTTTCCTCAATCGCAGATATACAAGCTGTATAGGTTAAATAACGCCTCTTGCAACTGTAATGAAAGTCTTAGTAGAACTAGAAGTGTTTTCCTTTAGTCCAAATTATCTTCAGTAGTCACGTTTTTAGTTGCTTACGTCATTCTAGTTGTACTTCCCACATATATGTGCTAGATTTTGTACTACCCCACCACCTACGCCTTTTGGTAATTAACCTGTACCAGCATGTAGATTCCCAATGAAGACTGTAAACAATCATTTGTTATACAAAGACTTTTCAGTAACGCTAAATTATGGCCCTACAGACTTCAGATGGGTGGTGAAATAGTGACACAGTAATTTAATTTTGCGACCAAGTGAGATATGCATGCTATGAAAGCCAGAGTTAGAGTAAGTTCTATTGTTTATTATAAATCCTCACTCAACGAATGCAGTAGTTGCACTGAAGTATAACACGAACATGTTTAATAATATCCTATTCACTGACAATTTGGCACAAGACCATGGAACGAAAGTAGGTACCTAAGGATGGCGGAGACTGAAGGCGCGGAACCGATAGGTAGTTTACTACATTACTGGCACACTGATCTGTTTCCTCGATCTGACGACAGTGGTTGCCTAAATTTGAGTTCGTAAAATTATGCATGACAGAAGAACGTCTTCCTCCTATTCATTAACACTCTAACGTTTACTAAGTAATTGCGACCAATACACGCCGAAGCCGATTACTGATCCTATCATTATTTTTTAATAGCGTCATTGTGCTGTCTGCCATTGCTGCTGTCGGCGGCTACTGTGTCGGATACAACGCCTGTGAATCCCGAAAAGCTGCCTAATTCAAACTTCACGTCCTGCTCCAGTTGGTGTTGCAAAGTGAAATGACTACTTCTCACATCGAATTCTGCAAGTGGAATTCGACGTGTTTCTCTTACTTGCTGTGGATGAAGTATCCGCTTAGTTCCTCCTGTCTTCCCTCGTAAAATTTATCCCTTCTTCGAGAACCAATTCTAGCTTCTCACGAGCAGCCATACAATGACAAGTGTCAACTCTGCTGTAGCATCCTCCCACTTCTCAGTAACTTTCCAAAACTACTATCTCAGACCAGGCTGACCAAATAAATTCTCGCATTTTCGCGCCCAGAGGCTTTCGGCACGCTTTGATCTCCTGCCTGTCTCTGAAATTGAAAGCCCAGCCAAACGTAATTCTGAAGAAATATAATGCCTGTAAGTACTTCCTGTATTGCCAGTCACTATCAGATAACCTTTAATGTAATTAAGAAACAGACTAATTTCAAATCAAATTAATTCGCTCTACATATCATTGTATATAATTTGCATACGACACATAGATAATATGAAAGTGACGAAACCGTCAGTTTCGCTGTCTTTCAGTTTAATGTGCACAGTACTTTCGCTAACACTAAATACATTCACGTCTTTGTGTTGTGATTAACCACTTTCATCTAGCCATCAAGAAATGACAGCAACACAGTTGATCTCCACAGCAGAAAAACGTGAATACGTTTGGTGTTAACAATAGTGCTGTGTGCTAAAATCCAGCACATAAATATGGAAAGAACTGGCAGAATGACGCAAGCAACAAAAAGCATGGCCACTGAAGACGCTTTAGGATAAAGATAAATGTGTTTGGTCTTAATAAGACTTTCATTACAGTTTCAAAAGACGGTATTTAACGTATACATAGTGTAAACAGTTTTCTTTGGAAGTTCATGTCTGTGGTCTTCCTCTTCTTCCGTGTCCGGATGCACCAATTATATCTTCCCTTCCCAGTAATTAGCAACGTAGTTTGCTTTGTCATTGACTTTCAAAATATCATCTTTAGTGCATGTTATAGACATATCTGGGCAAATCAGTAGGTGGTCCAAGTCCTGTATTGCTCCGCATTCACACCTATCGCTATCACTGTAGCCCCATTTAAATAGGTTTGATTTGCACCCAGTTACTCCAGTGCGCAGCCGGTTTAATGACCTCCAAGTTGTAAAAGGTAGTTGAAATCCTGCAGATCCCTCCTCCAGTAGTTCCATTGTGGAGTGTGGCACCATTTCTTCCCAAAGAGATAGCCGCCTTGCGACGGGCTTGGTGGCGAGCTCTTCAGTAGTTTCCATGAAACTCCTGCGGGATTTCAGCCGGACACGTTGTTTTCGGTGCATATGCATCGGGTGTCGAGGATCATTCTTTTGTTTTGATCTTTCGATCTCGGCGGCTACTTGTCTGCGGATAGTGGGTGGTGCTATGCCTATGATGGGATAAATGATGTCTGTGGGAGTTGGTTTGAGGCATCCTGTGGCAATACGTACAGTTTCGTTTACGGCGACGTCAACTTGCTTAGTGTGAGCAGAGTTCCTCCAAACTGGCGCCGCATATTCCGCTGCTGAGATACTCAGCACCAGAGCCGTGGTGCGCAAAACATGTGGTTGAGCTCCCCACGATGAACCTGTTAGCTTCCGCAGTATGTTGTTCCTGGCACAGACCTTTTTTTTTAGTGTTGTGACAGTGCTGCTTAAAATTAAGTGCTCTGTCCAATGTTACTCCCAGGTATTTGGGGCTGTTTGTATGTTTCAGCTCTTCCCCTTGCCTTGTCTGTGGTGAGCTGCGCCGACTAAACACTAGTGGCTGTCAGTCTGCTGATCGCGAAACCACAAGTCACCACCGAACGTTCACTTGGTACTGCTGAAGTGATTGCCCAGCACCTTATACGGCACGTGGGTTATGCTGATTTTTATTTTTTGTGGTTATCAGACATCTCCCTGGTTTAATGCGTCTGGCCAAGAATTCCTCTCTTGTGCCAACCTCTTCCTATCAGGGCAGCACCTGGACTTAAAGTTCTCAATTATTTGTAGGTGTATTCCAATCTCTGCCTTCCTCTACAATTTTACTCTCCTCAACTCCCTATAGCACCGTGGAAGTAATTCCCTGACACCTTAACACATGTTCAATCATCTTGTCCCTTCTTCTTCTTAGTGTTCTCCATCTGTTCCTTTCCTCCATATGTTGGTTTCTGCGGATAACCTCTTCATTTTTTATTCATCAGTCTACCAAATTACCATTCTCCTATACTCCGACATCTGAAACGCTTCGATTCTTTTCTTTTCCGGTTTTCCCCACAGTCTATGCCTCACCTCCATATTATGCTGTGCTACATACATACATTCTCAAAAATTGCTTCATCAAATTAACACCTATGTTTGATAACAGTAGATTTCTTTTGGCCCGCCTGTGCTAATCTGTTTTTTATATCCTTTTTGAGTCACGTGTTATTTTACTTCCAAGGTACCAGAATTCCTGCACTTCAACTTGGTCGCCTTTTTTTATATTAAGTTTATCGCAAATCTCATTTCTGCTTCTATTCATTATTTTCATTCTTCAGTTTAGCCTCAACGCGTGTTCTGTACGTTATACAGTTCATTATATTCGACAGGTCCTGTGGTTATTCTTCACTTTCAGCGAACATAGAAATATGAACAGTGAATCCTATAGTTGGTATCCTCTCACAAAAAATTGTAATTCCCCTCTGGACGCTTTTTTTTATTTCTGTGATAGCTTCTTGTATTTATAGATTGAACAGTATGGGCGAAAGATTAAATCCCTCTCTTACACCCTTATTAATCGGAGCCCTTCGTTCTTGGTCTTCGTTTTTAGCCTTCCTATTACTTTTTGTACATCCTGTGTAACACACGTCATTTCATATTGGTTGCACCTATTTTCCTCGGAATTTTGAACATCTTGAATCATTTTAAATCGTTAAATATTTTTGTAAGTTCAAGAATCGTAAGTGCGTGTCTGGAATTTTCATAACTCTTACTTACACTACAAAGCGCTACGTTGGAACTGCCAGTCTCTACATTTCCTAAAGCCAAACGGATCGTCATCTGCAGATTTGTTTTCCATTCTTCTGTATATCGTTCTTGTCAGCAACATGGATGAATGAACTGCTAATCTTATGGTATGATAGTTTTTAACTGCACTTACCATCTTCGAGATAATGTGAATATTTTTACGAAAGTCTGACTGTGTTTCTCCACTCTCACAGATTCTGGCAATCAACTTGAATAATCATATAGTTCCTGCTTTGCTCTAATGATTTTAGAAATTCCGATGGAATATTATCGATGCGGCACCTTATTTGATCCTAGGTCTTCCATCTTTTTTTTCTCAGGTCATCAGTCTTCTGACTGCTTTGATACGGCAAGCCACAAATTCCTCTCTTCTGCGTCGAACTCTTCATCTCAGGGTAGCACTTGCAACCTACGTCCTCAATTATTTGCTAGATGTGTTACAATCCCTGTCTTTCTCTACACTTTTTACCCTCTACAGCTCCCTCTAGTACCATGGAAGTTATTACATGATGTCTTAACCCATGTCCTATCATCCTGTCCAGTCTTCTTGTCAGTGTTTACACATGTTCCTTTCCTTTCAGATTCTGCCCAGAACCCCGTCATTCCTTACCTTACTATTTCATCCAATTTTCAATATTCTTCTCTAACACCACACCTCAAATTCTTCGATTCTCTTTTTCCGGTTTTCCCACAGTCAATATTTCACTACCACACTCTAATGTGCTCCAAACGTACATTCTCATAAATTTCTTCCTCACGTTAAGACCTATGTTTGACACTAGTAGACTTTTCTTGGCCAGGAATGCTCTTTTTGCCACTACTAGTCTGCTTTTGACGTCCTCCTTGCTACGTCCATCACTGATTATTTTTCGGCGTTGTTGTTGTTGATGTGGTCTTCAGTCCTGAGACTGGTTTGATGCAGCTCTCCATGCTAATCTATCCTGTGCAAGCTCCTTCATCTCCCAGTACCTACTGCAACCTACATCCTTCTGAATCTGCTTAGTGTATTCATCTCTTGGTCTCCCTCTACGATTTTTACCCTCCACGCTGCCCTCCAATACTAAATTGGTGATCCCTTGATGTCTCAGAACATGTCCTACCAACCGATCCCTTCTTCTAGTCAAGTTGTGCCACAAACTCCTCTTCTCTCCAATCCTATTCAGTACCTCCTCATTAGTTGTGTGTTCTACCCATCTAATCTTCAGCATTCTTCTGTAGCACCACATTTCGAAAGCTTCTATTCTCTTCTTGTCCAAACTATTTCGTCCATGTTTCACTTCCATACAAGGCCACACTCCATACAAAAACTTTCAGAAACGACTTTCTGACACTTAAATCTATGCTCGATGTTAACAAATTTCTCTTCTTCAGAAATGCTTTCCTTGCCATTGCCAGTCTACATTTTATATCCTCTCTACTTTGACCATCATCAGTTATTTTGCTCCCCAAATAGGAAAACTCCTTTACTACTTTAAGTGTCTCATTTCCTAATCTAATTCCCTCAGCAGCACCTGATTTAATTTGACTACATTCCATTATCCTCGTTTTGCTTTTGTTGATGTTCATCTTATATCCTCCTTTCAAGACACTGTCCATTCCGTTCAACTGCTCTTCCAAGTCCTTTGCTGTCTCCGACAGAATTACAATGTTTTCGACGTATGTAGCAGAAATCCTTAACTTCACCTACTTCCTGACCATAAATGCTAATGGTAAGTTTCTTGCTGACCTCATCTCTGCTACTTGTCAGTACTTCCGCCTTTCTTCTATTTACTCTCAATCCATATTCTGTACTCATTAGGCTGATCGTTATATTCAGCAGCTCATGTAATTCTTCTTCACTTTCACTGAGGATAGCAACGTCATCAGAAAATTTATCATTGATATCCTTTCACCTTGAATTTTAATTCCACTCTTCAACCTGTTCTATTTCCATCATTGCTTCTTCGATGTATGAAATGAACAATAGGGCGAAAGACTACATCACCGTCTTACACCCTTCTTAATCCGAGCACTTCGTTCTTGGTCGTTCCTTCTTATTATTTCTTCTTGGCTCTTGCACATGTCATATATTACCCGTCGCTCCCTGTAGCTTACCCTTATTTTCTTCAGAATTTCGAACATCTTGCACCATTTTACATTGTCGAACGCTTTTTCCAGTCGACAAATCCTAAGAACGTGTCTTGACTTTTCTTTAGTCTTGCTTCTATTATTAACCGCAACATATCAGAATGGCCTCCCTGGTACCTTTACCTTTCCTGAAGCCAAACTGATTGTCATCTAACACATCCTCATTTTTCTTTTCCACTTGTCTGTACATTATTCTCCTGAGCAACTTGGATCCATGAGCTGTTAAGCTGGTTGTGCAATAATTCTCGCACTTGTTGGCTCTTGCAGCCTTTGGAATTGAGTGGATGATATTTTTCCGAAAGTCAGATGGTAAATAGCCAGACTCATACATTCTACACATCAACATAAATAGTCTTTTTGTTGTCACTTCCTTCAACAATTTTAGAAATTCTGATAGAATGTTATCTCTCCCTTCTGCCTTATTTGACCTTAGGTCTTCCGAAGCTCTTTCAAATTCTGATTCTAATACTGGAATTTTTATCTCTTCTATATTGACTCCCATTTCTTCTTCTATCACATCAGACAAATCTTCCCCCTCATAGAGGTCTTCAATGTACTCTTTCCACCTATCTGCCCTCTCATCTGCATTTAACAGTGGAATTTCGGGCGCCCTCTTAATTTTACCACCCTTACTTTTAATTTCACCGGCGGTTATTTTGACTTTCCTACCTGCTGAATCAGTTCTTCGGACAATAATTTCTTTTTCGATTTCTTCGCATTTTTCATGCAGCCATTTAGTCATACCTTCCCTGCACTTACTACGTATTTCATTCCTCAGCGACTTTTATTTCTTTATTCCTGAATTTCCCTGAATATTTTTGTACTACCTTCTTTCATCGATTAACTGAAGTATTGCTTCCGTTACCCATGGTGTCTTCGCAGTTACCTTCTTCGCATCTACATCTTGCTCGTGCGTGCTACCAAGCCCACATTGTCCCGTAACCCTTTTTTCCCTCCCCTACAACCCCATTCCTATCCCCCATGACTATTAGATTTTCATCTCTTTTACGTACTGTATTACCCGTTCAATATGCTCATATACTTTCTCTATCTCTTCATTTTCTGCTTGCGACGTCGGCATTTATACCCGAACTACTGTTGTCAGTGTTGGTTTTCTGTCGATTGTGATGAGAACAACTGTATCGCTGGACTGTGCACAGTAACTCACTTTCAGTCTTACTTTCCTATTCATAATGAATCCTACTTCTATTTACCATTTGGTGCTGCTATTGACATAACCCTATACCAGTCGGACTAGTAATCGTTTTGCTCAATCTCTTTCACTCAATTTCCTTTTGCCGTTGGTCACTGCTGATTCTTCCGCCTTTAGGGGAAGTTTCGCACCTCAACGGCAAGACACTGCCCTAAACCTCTGTCCGCTCCTCCGGCCTCTTTGACAAGACTGTTGGCAGAATGAGGTTGACTTCTTATGCCGGAAGCCTTCGGCCGCCAGTGCTGATGATTTTTTTTTTTTTTCAAAATCAAACCGAATGGCGGGGTTCGAACCTGGATCCGAGGAAGTTTTGATTACTAATCAAAGACGCTACCCCTAGATCCTGTCTGACTAGAATTCTTTACCTTCTTTCCCTTTCATTTTACTGAGCCTCGCCAAATCTAAACTCGGCCTCTACCTTTCCCTTTTCAGATTTTCGGATAGACAGCCTATGTGGAAACGACTAGTTTCAAAGGGTTTGTAAAGTAAGCGTTCAAATGTCCACGAGTACTTTCCCAGCGTGTGTTGGGTAGGTGGAGAAAAGTATGTAGGGAAGCAACAGAGGATTTGTATCTCGTCGAGGTGAAGGTCTTTAGAAAGACAGTGTCAGACAGTATTGTGTGGCTCACAATTTTAGTGACAAAACTTCATGTGGCAGTAATTTAAGGAAACTTCAGAAACATTCTTTCTTCTTTCCAATAATATTTTCGCAAATAAGAAAGAAATAAAATATAAACAATAAATTAATCATACATAAGTCTGTTGTCACGCCACGTTCACTGAGAAATGGAAATTTAAGCGTGGAACAGTATTTTGTCTTTAACATTTAGCTGCAGTTCGTAAATTCGTACTTCCACAATATTGTACTTAAGATAAAGGAATCAAAGAGAAGAAAACGGTTTCACTAGTTACGGCCATTTCGTCACTTATGACGAAATCGATTTGTTTATCCAGAATATTACTCGGTTTTCCTTCTCTGTAACACCCTAGAAGGACGCAGCAACCGGCAGTTA
This sequence comes from Schistocerca serialis cubense, assembly GCF_023864345.2. Classification (NCBI taxonomy): domain Eukaryota; kingdom Metazoa; phylum Arthropoda; class Insecta; order Orthoptera; family Acrididae; genus Schistocerca; species Schistocerca serialis. The sequence continues at coordinate 465,560,484 of NC_064639.1, forward strand.
CGTAGACTGTAACACTGCTCATTGTAAGCCTCTCATACCTGAGTACATCCAGCAGAAAAAGAAAGAGGAAGAGTTAATGGTTTTTTGTAGAATGGATGTTCTTGGAAACGTGTGGAACAAAACTAAAGTCTAATCGAGGCAGGGGCAAAGGAGAGGAACTGGGGTCGTGGGAGAGATGGGAGGGGAAAATATGTGTCCTGATAGAGGAATCATCCCGGCATTCGACTGAAGCGCTTTATGGAAACCATGACAAACAGAGATATTTGAACCACTATTTTATGGGCTAGAAACCAATGTTCGAACATCCCACTCGGTGGAAGTGATAGTGATAGCTTCTTTTTTCATTTATTTCGATTGGGAAAAAATGCCAGCTTTCAATATTCTGTATACACATAATTTGTCTGTAAGGTTACACCCCTGTTTGCTTTTAACATTCGTTCTATTACTTGTAGTGACTTTGGCCTCTGGCAGTGCTCTCTTCTTATGAAACATTCGCAGCATCGTCCGGATCCCACACTAAATTATAGATTCTCTTATAGCTGATAGAGTAACACGCTGTTTCAGGTCAGTGAACGGTATGGCCGTACCACTTCCAATTCCACGATGTCTAGACAGTCATGTCGCGTTCACACCAATGTACAGTAGATTTTAGTTTTATTAACAGCAGATCAGCTCTTACATTCCGGGATTAGTTTACAATGAATTTCCGTAGCGTCAATTTTCTCGGCGTCGAATCATACGTGTCAGATCCTGTACGGTAGTATCAAATGGCCCTGAGCACTATGGGACTTAACATCTGTGGTCATCAGTCCCCTAGAACTCAGAACTACTTAAACCTAACTAACCTAAGGACATCACACACATCCATACCCGAGGCAGGATTGGAACCTGCGACCGTTGCGGTCACGAAGTTCCAGACTGAAGCGCCTAGAACCGCACGGCCTCACTGGCCGGTACGGTAGTATTGTTATTGCCTGCGTGTTTTCGTGAATTTTTGTTGGCCTCCTCATAAGATGCAGGATTCAAATGTCGCACAGGTTTCAGTTTGAAAAAAAAATAGTTAGAAAATAGTCAGTGCACACTGAGTATCTCGCTATTAAAACAAGTGAATGGCGCTTGTTATGTTAGCAATGCCAACGCTGTGTAGATAAAGCACCATAATTAAACATTCAAAGCTCTTTAGCAGCGTTAAACAACTCAGTGTACCGTATATGTTGCCTCTCATGCTTCCTACCTCTTAACGTGAAACTACCACACTCAACGCCTATTTCAGTAAATTAATATTCCTTACATGTCATTTCTTAGTGAGTGACGGAACTATGAACAGGTCATGCTGTGCTTTCTGTCTACGTTAGCGTTCGTTTTCTCTGCGCCGTAATGTCGGAATGTCTGGTCGTTATATGAACTAATGCATCTTCTTCGATGGAGCAGTAACTAGCAGGAGAGAGATAAGAAACAGTCTCACGTGGCGGAATCCTTCGCCTCATCTTATCCTAAGCGGCTCTAACCGGATTTTGGCGCTCCCTTCTCTGTAACCTGCGCAGGTAGCTTCAAACTGTTTGCTCACAAAACAACTAGCCGGCTGAGGTTCTCTTACTGTAAAGCCTGACGACAAACGACTTTAGCCATTATCATGTTGTATACGTCTTCCAGTTCACGTGGCAACGAATTAAATGTAAGTGCGGTAACCATTTTCGAAAAAGAAAAACAGATTGTAGTTCAAACATTTCTGTTACAATGTCGCTTATTCGTAACAGTTATTACGGTGTAAATGTTATTATATGTTGTTCTCAAGGGATAGCAAATTTGCCTCATTAAATTTTAATAGTTATTGTCCTAAATGTTTCAAGAAAGGTCTTCCTTCTCCACGCGTCTCCAAGTGCGTACCACTGCTGCAACGCTATTGATGAGTCTTTATCGTGACGACACGGGTGCTTTTTCGCTGTAGAAGTACTCTCTCCGTTTCAAAAATTTAAGGTTGGTTGAAAAATAGGAGTGTTCGTCATACGCGCGTCTGTCAGTAAGACCATTACATTATTTACCAACAGCCCGCATCTCGTGGTCGTGCGGTAGCGTTCTCGCTTCCCACGCACGGGTTCCCGGGTTCGATTCCCGGCGGGGTCAGGGATTTTCTCTACCTCGTGATGGCTGGGTGTTGTGTGACGTCCTTAGGTTAGTTAGGTTTAAGTAGTTGTAAGTTCTAGGGGACTGATGACCATAGATGTTAAGTCCCATAGTGCTCAGAGCCATTTTTTTTTATTTACCAACAATTGTCCTAATTGAATGCTGTTACGAGGCAAGTAATGAATTTGTAGTAAGCACTAATTCCGAAGGGTTCTTACAATGAAGTGCGGAGATACGTCATAAAGCTTCCAATGGCAGTGGTTCATGTAACAAGTTATAGGATTACAATAGTTGTATCATATTTTCTGTGGTACAAACAAAGACAACAACCGCTACTAGCATCATGCTCAAGAAAACTGAATAGCCTTTGTAATTTCTAAAGACAACTAAAGTGAATAATTTTGACACAAATGAAAATTTGTTGCTTATGAAGGGACTTCAAACAGAAGATTACACGGTAACATGGCAGATCAAGTAACTTTTATCGAATGCCGCACTACACTGCAAACTGACAAAGCGGCAAACCACTTGTTTTCAACGTAGTGAACAAATAAATGTATGCGTAAGCTTCCGCAGCCGTTGTCACAGTCAATAAAGTTCTTCTGTGTCTGCGACCGTATTGTCAATGTGTAAAACTTCCTCCTTTCTGGCCACTGTTACAGGTGGCCTGTCTCAAAGTATTTAATGCTGAAGAAACACACTGAGGTAGGCGGTTTGCAACAGTGGCCGAAAGGTCGGAAGTTTTATACATTGACAGTGCAGTCACAGACACGAAAGAATTTTATTGATAGTCAGAAAGACTCTGTAAACGACGGTCGGAACATCCTAACAACCGTTTAAGTTTCTTGTCGATACAAATCCGCTCCTTGGGCGCGGAGCCATTCGAGAAGCGCTGTGTGAACGTTCTCACATAGGAAAACCTTTTTCTCTCCAGATGTTCTTTCAGCTTGCCAGAAAGACAGAAATAGCAATGGTGCAAGATATGAACTGTATGTTGGATACTTTAGAACTTTCCACTGTAAACGATGAAGCAAAACTTGTTCGCGTCGTGTGGAACGTTGCGATGTTGTGCAGAACAGGAGAACAACACAGTTGTTTAATTTTCCACGCCTCTTGTTCTTTACGATGTCGCGTACTGTTGTTACTGTTGAAGAGTAAGGATTGGTATTAACTCCGTGCACACAACTTAACAGTTCGAAGAAAATGTTGGCCATCATCTTCCTTACTGATGGCGTAACTTTGCGTTTCTTCCGCGTAGGAGAGTTGTTGCGTCTCCATTCCACAGAAGCTCTCCTTGTTGCAGGTGAGAAGTGATGGAGACATGTCTCATCGACCGTAATGATGTGGGTTAGGAAATTGTGGCCTTCCACGGAGCAACGCTCAAAGAAGCCCAGAGACGCCGTAAAGCATGCACCTTTGTATGCAGGCGACAGTGATGGTGAAATCCACGGGTGCACAGTTTCCGATAGTGCAGGCGTTCTCGGACGATGGTATGAGCACTGCGGATTGAGATACGCAACTGCTGAGCAACGTGCACGACGATTACCCCGTGACTGATGCGAATCGATTTCTGTATTCCCTCGACATTGCCACCTGTGGTCGATGTCGGTAGCATCACCCACATCTGTGCGGCCTTCATCAAATTTTTGGCTCCATTTAACTACAGCTAGACGCGGCATTATATGTTGTCCATATAACGCTAGAATTTACACGGTGAATCTGTCTGCAGTTTAGACCTTTTACCCTCAAGAATCTGACTGTCCCACCTACTTCAACTTTGGAGTATGCTTCCACTTGCCGTGCAGTTTCGTTCACACACTAATGCAGCTGTTAACCGTATTGCAGCAGAACCTGCAGTAAACCTGGAACAAGCACTCTCTTCTGACAATGAGCTACTCTTGTTGCACAATAGTCTCAGCATGGGACTACAGCTGTAACTTACTTTCAAAGTCTCTACATGTAATAAGGATTGCATATTTGTTAACTGTAGCATGGAGTTGCACATAATTTAAAAGATGTGTAAGGCAGTATTAGGTTGTTTCATAAATTCGTAGCGTTTTTGTATTGCAAGTTGGTATTCCGGTGGCTATGGGTTTATTTATTGATTGCCATCTTTTATTTGTAGTTCACTGTTGCTATTTGAGTTTATAAATTGCATTTTAGTTAGTGGAGCTGCGGACGCTAGTAAATGGAGTAAATGGAGTGCCAAGTGGAGAAATTGGAACATTCCTGACATATTTTTCTGGTTGAGTTCAGTACAGGGCTGACAGCAGCGGAGCCAGGCAGAAACATTTGCGTCGTATATGGGGATAATGCCATTAGACAGAGCACAGCAAGAAAATGGTTTTCTCGATCGTTAGTTAAGACTTCCGGGCTGAGAGGCCATGATCGATCTGTAAAACTTCTTCTTCTTGACGTTTTGTTGCTAACTGTGGGCAGCATATTCCGAGGTGAATCAACGACTGGCTTCCAGGACTTTTTTTATTGTAATTTCATTCTCCTCCCACATATGGGCTGGCAGTGGCACAGTCCACTGCTTTTCAGCCAGGCAGTCTTATAAAAAACATGAAAGAGGAATGCTCACAAAAAAGAGGGACATAAAAAACACAGTAAATGGAGATGATGGGAGTTAAAAGATACGCTAATGTTGGGACATGCACAGGGACAGTTAAAAAGTCGACATAAAGTGAAAGAACACAGCTGACAATTCATTGAGCACTTAAAATTGCAGGGGTCAGACACAAGTTTAAAGTCGGCCACAGTATAAAAATCACACACAGTGAGACACTTGAAAAAAACCACTGGAAATGAGGGAACACTCATGAAGAATAAAAACCACTGGTAGGGACCTGTCGAGGGACTGGAAGTCGGCAAGGAGGGAAAAAGAGGGGAGGGGAGATGGGGATGGGAGGAGGAGGAAAAGGGGGACAGGTGGTGCACCAAGAGGCACGAGACAGGCAGGGTGGGAGATGAAGAGGGAACACAAGGCAGGAGGGAGTGTGGAGACACAGAAGGGGAGCATGGGAGGGGGTGTAGGAGGGGGAAAGCCACTCAGGGGAAGGGAGGGGGAGGAGAGGGAGCCTTGAGGAGTAGGGAGGAGGAAGGTGGGGTTAGAGTTGATAGGAGGGGTAGATGTCAGGGCGAAACTCATCATCCAGGAGGGGTAGGTGCCAGAAGTTGCATTGGGAAACTAGGTGGAGAGTGTGGTGATGGAAAGAGGGTGAGACCCAACAGTAAAGGCACAGCAATGGGCTGGGGGTGGAGAGGAAGGTATAGGATCGAGTCGGTGGACAATATACAGGGTGCAGGTGTGTTCAAGGAAAAGAAGAAGGTGGGGGAAGGGGATGAGGTTGTAGAGGATGCATGTGGTGGACAGAAGGCGGATATGGAAGGTGAGGCAGAGTGTATGCCATTCTAGAATTTGGAGGGCTTTATAGAGCCTGGGAGGGGTGGAAATCTAAGCGACACTGGTGTGACAAAGGATGTGGTGGATCAAGATTTGTGAGTGTGAAGGCTGGTGGAAGGATGCAGTCCCCATGTCCGGCTGGACAGGAGTTTCAGGAGGCAGAGTCTGTTGCGGGCTTTGTGTTGGACTGTAAGGAGATGGGGAGTCCAGGTGGGGTGGATAAGATGGCCATAAATGATTAGGTACAAATCATGGAGACAAAAGGAGTGGGTCGTGCGGCCTATGATGATCACCTTGGTCTTGGAGGGTTTGATACGAATGAACCACTGGTTGCACGAAGTGGTGAACTGGTCGAGGTGGGTTTGAAGGGTATGTTGGGACCGTTGAAGGGCAGGATGAAGGGCCACGAAGGCGGTGTCATCAGAAAATTGGAGGAGATGCGTCTAGGCCGTGGAGGTCCCATTTATATAGAGTGCATAGAGGGCACCACCATATGTCACGTGGGATCGACTGTAAGTCTATCTCTGATTAATGTCATTATTGTTGATTGTCACATCGTTGGTGCAAAGTTGACCGTCATATCTTACCTAACTTAAGCCTTCCTCTTTTTAAGCCTTCCTCTTTTCTATTAAAGTTATTGTGTTGTTTCTGAATCTCTATAGTTTTTCTATACATGTGTGCATAATATTGCAATGTCCTGGCTAGAACGCTCGTCTCACTAAATTTTATTTCATTATCGCTGTCTTTAAAAACACGTTCCGCTACAGTTGATTTGTCGGTATGTCCCAGTCGACAGTTTCTTTTGTGTTCAGTTAATCGGGTATTGACCTTTTCGTTGTTCCAGTATAAACCTTCCCACAGCTACAAGGAATTGTATTTACCCCAGCAGCTTCTAAGAGGTGTCGTGCGTCTTTTGCCGATCTTAAACACTCATTAATCTTCTTCGTGGATCTAAAGATTGTTTCAACTTGAAACTTGGCCGGAACTTTCCCAATACAGCTCTTAATATTGCGAATAATTGGAAGAAAAACTTTTCCAGCTGACAGTTGTTGTTGCTGAATGTTGTCAGACACTTTTCTTCTGGGAAGGAGTGCTCGATCTATCTCGTTGTCAGCGTATCCATTTTTATTAAAAGCCGTTTGCAAATGATTTAATTCATCTTGCAAATAAACTGGCTCACAGATCTTATTAGCTCTGTCCACCAATGTTTTAATGACACCTCTCTTCTGCCTGGGATGATGGTTCGAATCCTTATGGAGGTAACGGTCGAAGTGTGTATCTTTTCTATACACTTTATGCTCTAGACTCCCGCCTGTCCGTTTGGTTACTGATACATCCAAAAAATTAAATTGTCCATTGCTCTCCTTCCCCAAAGTAAATTGTATCTTTGGATTATTACTATTGTAAGGTGGCTATAATTTCGCACCTTACAAGAACTCATCCAGATACTTTGTCGTGATCTACAAACACAGTTAGGTATCATGTGATAGGTTGTACATCGTATATATGAATACATAAAGGAGTCTGACATTGTCACATACGTCTTGTTAATAATTGTTAACGCTTATTGCATGAAAGGTGACGGAGTGTCTTTATTATAAAAACGGCGTAATGAATGATTGCCTATACTAGTAGAGGTTGAAATGCCAGTGGAGATGAAACGGCAGGTAGAACTCAAGCTCTGGGTGAAGGCCCACACAGGCGTTGGTCCTGCCTAAACACAGGAAGTAGCTTGACGGACTTCGTGGCACCTGAGCTCTGGTGCACAGTAGGGTGACGGCCGGCCGCTATGGTATTAGAAAGATAACCGGGTAATACTTCCGAACGCTGAAAATCTTGGACGCAGGTGAGAGGAACGAAGATGCAGCACCTCGGAAACCACGCAGGCTGTGTTATTTCTAAGGTGTTTTACTCAGAAACGTGCCATTGTACGAGTAGAGGTTTTTCCTCGCAAACTTTCCGCGCTGGACGACAAAAAATTAAAATATGGTTGGTCGGCGTTCGGAAGAATCTGTAGAGAGGGAGAATATTCCGTGGTTTCGGGGATGTGATTCGTTTTCGGAATTACGATGGTGGGGAGCCGAGCCTTGCTGGGAGGCCAGCGGTGGAGAGACGAGGTCTTTCCGTTGTGAGTGCCCGTGTGTGACGGTCGTTCGATATCAGTAAGTTTTGTTGATACTGACGAACTTTCTGTCTTTGCTCTCAGGAGAGTTTATAGTTAGAACAGTTACGCACTGTACTGTTGCGAACCTATACGATTCTGGACTTCACTTCCAGGTTGGTAGTCGTCGTTGAGTACGCAGCGTTCATTAACTGAGAGTACTTCCTCTGTCTATACTTACGTTGAGACGTTATGTGAACTCCGTCCTGTGGCTGGGAGTTCGCGTTTCTCGTCCGTAGAACGCAGAGAGAAGAAGACACTATTAGAGTATATTAGTCAGAGGCCGCCTTCTGCCGTCCTAGCAACCGGCCGGAGTGGCCGTGCGGTTCTAGGCGCTACAGTCTGGAACCGCGAGACCGCTACGGTCGCAGGTTCGAATCCTGCCTCGGGCATGGATGTGTGTGGTGTCCTTAGGTTAGTTAGGTTTAAGTAGTTCTAAGTTCTAGAGGGCTCATGACCTCAGAAGTTAAGTCCCATAGTGCTCAGAGCCATTTGAGCCGTCCTAGTGTTTGAAAGAGATTATTTGTAGCTGGAGTTCTTCCATTGTCGCAGACGAGTACGAGAACCATTACATCGACGCACCAGGCGCAGTACATACGATGATATCGCAAATTGCTTCAGCTTATTAGGGTTATAAAAGCTAAACAGCTGTGATTACGTTAGCTTATTTCCACTGAAGTTCCACATCACCGTAGATCATCTTTGAAAGTAGTATCTTCTAGTGTTTGGTACGTAGATGATGTCAGTCATTTCGCGTTATTGATACTAGATCGTGCAGTCATAATAAGGGGCAGAGTTGGGCAGTTGATTAGTAATTTTACTTAGGAAATGTAAAATTTGTAATATAAAGGTTTTTTAAATCTACATTAAATATATAAGCAGGAACAACGTTTATCATTTAGTAGGATTAGTTGCCTTCATCATTAATTCATGTTTAGATTGTAATTTATAGAATTAAGAGATCCTAAGATTTGCTTCAGGGGGTAGTCAGACAGGGCCAAATCTTCATTTTAGCGTTTATTATTTTCCGTTGCGCACATTCATTTTACACCCGCCTGGAGTAGCATCTTGGACTATTTAGGTGCATCAAGAAACCATAAAATTCCTCTTCATCGTGATTCCATACTACAAAAGTGTCATCCACATACCGATACGACTTCAAAATTCTTTTACTGGCAGATTGCAGCGCCTGTTGTTCAAAAAATTCCATGAATAGATTAGCAACAGCTGGACTCAGAGGGCTGCCCATGGCCGCTCCTTCGGTTTTTTCGTAAAATTCATTATCATACTGGAAATAAGTCGTGGACAGGCAATGTCGAAACAAAGCTACTATATCAGTGGGAAACGTACCAGCTATGTATGAAAGAGCTTCGTCAACAGAAACCATGGTAAACGGGGATACCACATCAAAACTGACAAGGATATCATCTGGGCTGACGGTAATATCCTTCAATTTTTCTATAAAGTGCGTAGAATTTTTTATGTGATAATCAGTTTTACCAATATGCTGTTGTAGCAAGGTGGCGAGATGTCTTCCCAACTCTTGAGTAGGCGATCCAATAGCACTCACTGTCGGTCTCAATGGGACATTAGGCTTATGTATCTTCGGTAGCCCATATAATCTAGGAGGGTAAGCTTCCGTTTTGCAAACACATTTTTTTTTCCTCTTTAGGAATGGAAGGCTTTTTTATTAATCGATCGGTAGTTCCTAAAACTTGTCGTAGGATCCTTTTGAAGCTTTTTATAAGTTTTAGAATCCAAAAGGTCACTGATCTTCCTATGGTAATCGTCACTCTTCATCAAAACTGCAGCATTACCCTTATCAGCAGCAAGTACAGTAATATTCCTGTCCGTATTAATCTCCCGTAATGCTTTCCTTTCTCCTTGAGGCAAATCACTGCTTCGTGGCTTAGCTTTACGCAGTATGCTGGCTGTTTCCATCCTGATTTCATCAGCAGAACGTGGTGATAACTGACGAATTGCACCTCTATTTTAGCTACAATATCCTCCGTGGGAACCTTTGATAGAGTAATTGCAAAATTGCCTCCTTTCCAGAGAACAAAAGATTTTTCCTTTTATTATTCCCTTCCTGGCAAATTAATAACCACACGGGAACCATCTGTAACTGTTGTTTCCCGTCTGCCCTTTTGTAAATTCTCGAGCTTCTTCTTCTGCCTGTTAGAAGACACATCTGCACTCAGTTCCACAGATCTAAGTGTCAGCCCGTCCACCTTCTTCGAATCGTAAAACTGCATTGCACTGTTAATAAATAAATGGAGATTTAACAGTTGACTGCTAGTTACCGCAAGTCCTCGACGTGTTTGATAAATCCGCTCCCGTAGCATCGTCACTTCCGTGCTTGAGTAGATACGGTTAGCTTCGCCGAGTGAAACAGTCTTCTCACTTTCAAAAATTTCGGAATTGTCCCGGTGTCACGACAACGTAGGAAAAAAGTGAGCGTACAAAGTTGCTGAGCTTTTTTCTTACTTAGACCCTCCATTCGTTGTACCATAACCGACATATCCTCTCCGCAGAGGCGTCCAATCATAATGTGTAGAGCCCGCCGCGGTGGCCGTGCGGTTTTAGGCGCTGCAGTCCGGAACCGCGGGACTGCTACGGTCGCAGGTTCGAATTCTGCCTTGGGCATGGATGTGTGTGATGTCCTTAGGTTAGTTAGGTTTAAGTAGTTCTAAGTTCTAGGGGACTGATGACCTAAGATGTTAAGTCCCATAGTGCTCAGAGCCATTTGAACCATAACGTGTAGGCTTTCACGGCCGGCGTCTTCATTAGTTAAAACTTCCGGGCTGAGAGGCCGTGGTCGATCTGTAAAACTTCTTCTTCCTGACGATTCGTTGCCTTGGCGTCAGCAAGTTTTGCACCTATTGGCCTTCGTTTACGTCTTTGATAGCTTAATCGCCACTCTCAGTTTGGCGCTGGTTCTCTTCGAACAGACAAAGACACTGTCAAATGTGCCTATATGAGATACGATCTGTATTACATTAAATTTATGTGCTCACTTTCGTGAACTGTGAACTAAAGTTTGATTTAAATGTAAGTACGAAGTACGTTGCTAATTAAAATTTCTATGTATGGAATACTAAGATGCATACTTATGTTATTATGTGCATATTTGCCATCGTTAATTTTATTGTACACTTTATTCGACAGCTTCAGTGTGATGATGAAATTTTGAAACGTGTAACGCTTAATTTAGAATGTGCGATCAAAATTTTTCAATACTTCAAAGTTGTGCCAAATCTGCCCTTTGTCAAAGTCGCTTATCTCAGTGGATAACCCCATTCGAAGCACATATCGTTGTTAGAATGTTGACCGGTTCGTACCTGCTCTGTTTATATACTCCCATTGCCATGACGTCTGCCTGCAACGCCTCCAGGCGGTATTCAGTCTCTCAGTTGGCTGAGGACATAAGGTTTTGACTCATCATTGTGTGTGTGTGTGTGTGTGTGTCTGCATGTTTCCGCAGCTCTTAACCACTGTCTGAACATGTTGGTGCGTAAACTGAAATGATTTCGATAGAATATTTTTCTTCGTACAATGACTTTTTGCCGGTGCGTTCCTGTCACCAGTAGCCGTGGATCTGAATCTCCGCTCAGCGAGTGCAGTGAGGCCCGGGGGCGCCGCTGGTGTTACCGCACACGGCGGCCGCCAAGTGCTGGGTGGGCGCCTCGCGGAGTGGACGAGCAGCGCTGCACGCACCCGGAGGCAGAAGGATTTTCCCTGTGGGCCGATCAACTTAGCCACACCGCTCAACCGAGGACGACGGTCTGGCCACACTTGGCTATAAGTTGGGTCCCGATAGCGAGGCCGGCCAGAGTGGCCGAGCGGTTCTAGGCGCTACAGTCTGGAACCGCGCGACCGCTACGGTCGCAGGTTCGAATCCTGCCTCGGGCATGGATGTGTGTGATGTCCTTAGGTTAGTTAGGTTTAAGTAGTTCTTTCTAGGGGACTGATGACCTCAGATGTTAAGCCCCAGAGCCATTTGAACCAACCGATAGCGAGTGGGGCAGTGCATTTAGCGTGCACGGCACTTGTTACTGAGGAGCTACTACATCATGTGTCGAGAGAAAGTTACTCTTGCATGACTTGGAAGCAGTTTCACTGTGACATTCTGACCTACGGGCGTTGTGTTGAGTCAGATGGTAAATGTATTCCATTCCACGTTTTGTGATTTATGAGCAAGTGAAGTTAGAACATTTTGTACTCCGACTGGTGAGGTCGGTGTTAGAGCAGAGTCCAAGAAAGTTTTATCTGTTCTTTAAAGTATATCTTCATATTTTTGAATGTCATCACTTGCTACGGCACATTGTTTTCTGAGTTCATTTATTGTTCTACTGTGTTTAATTAATATTTTCCAAACCCAGTATTTATTTTTAATAAGCTTTATTAGTATAAAATAATTTTTTTTATGATTATAGAGTTCTTTAAATGTCTATATCGCTGTTCGACAACTTTTAAGAGAGTTCGTTGATATCATTTTAATAATTATGGCTTGTTCGTTTCTTAATTACATTACTGGCCATTAAAACTGCTACACCACGAAGATGACGTGCTACAGACGCGAAATTTAACCGACAGGAAGAAGATGCTGTCATATGCAAATGATTAGCTTTTCAGAGCAATCACACAAGGTTGCCGCCGGTAGCGACACCTACAACGTGCTGACATGAGGAAAGTTTCCAACCAATTTCTCATACACAAATACCAGTTGACCGGCGTTGCCTGGTGAGACGTTGTTGTGATGCCTCGTATAAGGAGGAGAAATGCGTACCATCATCCGACTTTGATAAAGGTCGGATTGCAGCCTATCGCGAATGCGTTTTATCGTATCGCGACATTGCTGCTCGCGTTGGTCGAGATCGAATGACTGTTAGCAGAATATGGAATCGGTGGGTTCAGGAGGGTAATACGGAACGCCGGCCTCGTATCACTAGCAGTCGATATGACAGGCATTCGCATGGCTGTAACGGATCGTGCAGCCACGTCTCGATCCCTGAGTCAACAGATGGGGACGTTTGCAAGACAACAGTTCGACGACGTTTGCAGCAGCATGGTATCAGCTCGGAGACCATGACTGCGTTTACCCTTGACGCTGCAGAAGCGCCTACAATGGTGTACTCAACGACGAACCTGGGTGCACGAATGGCAAAACGTCATTTTTTCGGATGAATCCAGGTTCTGTTTACAGCATCATGATGGTCGCATCCGTGTTTGGCGACATCGCGGTGAACCCACATTGGAAGCGTGTATTCGTCATCGCCATACTGGCGTATCACCCGGCGTGATGGTATGGGGTGCCATTGGTTACACGTCTCGGTCACCTCTTGTTCGCATTTACAGCACTTGGAACAGAGGACGTTACATTTCAGTTGTATTACGGCCCGTAGCTCTACCCTTCATTCGATCCCTGCGAAACCCAACATTTCAGCAGGATAATGCACGACCGCATGTTGCAGGTCCTGTACGGGCCTTTCTGGATACAGGAAGTGTTCAACTGCTGCCCTGGCCAGCACATTCTCCAGATCTCTCACCAATTGAAAACTTCTGGTCAAAGGTGGCCGAGCAACTGGCTCGTCACAATAGGCCAGTCACTACTCTTGATGAACTGTGGTATCGTGTTGAAGCTACATGGGCAGCTGTACCTGTACACGCCATCCAAGCTCTGTTTGACTCAATGCCCAGGCGTATCAAGGCCGTTATTACGGGCAGAGGTGGTTGTTCTGGGTACTGATTTCTCAGGATGTATGACCCAAATTGCGTGAAAATGTAAAATGTCAGTCCTAGTATGATATATTTGTCCAATGAATACCCGCTTATCATCTGCATTTCTTCTTGGTGTAGCAATTTTAATGGCCAGTAGTGTATTAAGAAATTACGTGGTTAATCTGGAGGTCGCTCCTCCTGGTAGAGAACTTGCGTCTAAGACCGCGTTAAGAAATAAAGAAATGTTAAATTATGATCAAACTGTTACGCACACTTCTCGACCCTAGTATCACTTTTCCTTGTGAGTTTCATTCAATTCTGCACTATATTCATGTCTACAATAGATTCTACACTTGCTTTTCCCCACCGCTCTGTTCTTCTGTAGTAATACACAAGGCCTGATTTTAATTCTGTTTGGTCGCACTTCTTTACAGTATTCCATTTGATTTTACTTCACTCCTCTTCCAACACCACTGTCCTTTCGATGCTAGAGTTCTGCGGTTACATCCCTAAATAAAATGTAAGGAACATTTGGATATACAGTGTCCCTCATTATTGTTTGTTTAGCCACACTAAGCGTAGCAACGAGCTATGTCACATCGGTCTCAGTCCAGATGCAACTCTCGCTGAATCTCAGAGGCTGGGACCAGCACGACGAGTTTACATGCAGCTCACGTACCACGAAAGCTCTCTAGCACTCAGTATCATCGTTTAGCTGTCAGTCCTTGTATTACTTGTTATGCAGCCAAGTTTAACTAGGACAACCGGCCGATGTGGCCGAGCGGTTCTAGGCGCTTCAGTCTGGAACCGCGTGACTGCTACGGTTGCAGGTTCGAATCCTGCCTCGGGCATGGATGTGTGTGATGTCCTTAGGTTAGTTAGGTTTAAGTAGTTCTAAGTTCTAGGGGACTGATGACCTCAGATGTTAAGTCCCATAGTGCTCAGAGCCATTTGAACCATTAGCGTGGACAGATGCAGACGCTGACCCACCACACAGTCAGAGGCCCATGACCGAATGGTAACAACACGAAGATCGTCAGGCTGAGCGTCCACGTTCACGTCCTCGTCTCGAGTGAGGACACGCATCGCTCACGTGAACGCTGCAGCTGCTGCTCTCATTGGCACAATGGGGTGTTTCCGACGGGTAGGCTACTGCTTCAGCCTGTCCTGCACTGATGACCGCATCCGTGTTAGACGCTGTCATAATGAGCGCAATCAGGCAGCTGCGTTGTGAACGCACAACGGACAAACACCAGGAGAGATTGTTTGAGGGTGGCATAGCACACAACAAGCAGTCTTTACTGTAACGTGTTGGGTGCAAACAAGACAGCAACCAGTTCATCAGAGAAGTGCTAGACCATGCTTTTGCATATTCATCAAGCAACTGCAGATATTATAACTGAGCAGGAAAATGTCCGATAACATAGCATGGAAAATGTGCGAACCATTTTTGAAGAACTAACGGCATCACTGCTTTCCTGAACTGTACGTTCGTCTGGCATGCTGCCCATCAAACGCGTCTTGAAGAGAAACTTCGAGGATGGAAGTAACGCGATGACGGACGCAGTCACTCGTCGAATCTATGATGTTTAGAGCGCGTGACGGCCTCATACTGTAAAAAATTGTTCAGGTCCGGAATAGCATATCGTTCCATAATCCTAAAAACTGTGTATTCTTATACACCAAATACGACGTGCAGCTTAGCCGCTTATGTCCTTTTATGTTATGAACTGCCTTTGATGTGGAAACAAGCTGTGAAGGCCGAAAATTCGCAGCAGCTGACATGAAAATGAAATGGGAAAGATCCGTGAAGGCCAACTTCTGTTCGACAAGAAACATATTTTTGATGATGTACGTATACAGGATTTAATATTGATTCTCCAAATCCTGAGTGAAACGCATAAGTGTTACATGATAAACGATACGTGTTGAGTAGCGAGAAAGGTAGTAAGTACTGATGAAAAACAGGTAAAATACTCGTGTAATTGATGAACGCTTGGAGAAAAATTAAACAGAACTTAACCACTGCAATATTTGGTATACTGTGTTGAACTAGTAGCAGTGCATGTACAAAGAGAAAAACATAACGTAAAAACATGTATCTACAAGTTTACTTATTAGGTATTATCCTTTCTCTGCGATTAAGAGACAACTGAAACAAGATATTAGAATATTTTACTCATATTGTAAAGTTTGCTGGAAGGCTGAAAACTAATAGGAGAAAAAAGGTGCTGGGAAAGATAATTAACACTGTTGCGACGGAATATGGGCTATGCTTTTTTTTTTTTCGAGGGAGATTTATGCAGAGCTCCATGAGCCATTGTCAACCTCTCGTAACAGATAAATCACGTCTGCCTACTTAGATTGTGTGCATAGTACTCTGGAGCATGTCTTGTGACGTCAAGTGACAGAAGGGGAGCCTTCTTGAATCTTCACTTAAATAACACCGGTATAGTTTCATAAGGGCAATGAAAACTTAGGTAGAGGATTCTTAGCACATTGTTGTGGGTAATTATTATTTAGAGTCCCTCGCGACTTTCTGGAACCTGTAACACCTCAATTATAGAATCCATAATGAATACTCTTTTGTTGCAGAAAGAAATAGAAAAATCACTCATCCTGACAGTGATGACAGCTACTGACAACAAAATGTACACTCTTGACAGTTTGATTAACAAGAATGTTATGTAAATACTAATGCTTTTCATAAAGAAAGGACTGAATGAAAGAATACTATATTATACGAAACAGAAACTTTAAAGAAAGAGTTCAAAAAATTTTTATTTACGAAGGTTAAATCCCAGACCATAAATTGACCAAAGATAACATTTATCCTAGAAGAGAGTCGTAGCCGCATCGAGCTGTAAGTTCGCTGTGACTACAATGTAGCTCGGGAATTAGATGTTAACTTCACTTCTCTCTTGTACTCTTGCAATAGTAGTACGCATGTTAAGCGCTACTAGATTGTTTTAAAGCCGATCTGCAGTTTAAAAGTTTTACGGTTGGAAGTATTAGTCAGAAGTCGAACTGAAGTAAACTCATCTTTACCGTTTAGACAGATAGAGGTAGTTGATATATGTGACAGAAAAGTAACTCTTGTGATTGCTGATGTGTGATGTGACTTAGCCTTCGTGATACTTAATAGTCACGAACATCAAAGGACACAGAGAGAGACTGATCGCCGAGATAAACTCAATTATTAGACTTGAGTAGGCAACAGATAAACGCAATCACGAAGAACTACAATTGCGCCGTGTTGTCAGAAGCTATCGTCAAAGTCAGAATTGCTGATTCTAACAGACGCAATTCCCTGAATGAAAAATCGGTGTGTGTGCTCAGTGTTGGGACAAATAATTAAGAAGAACAATAAACTTTTATTCAACTTTAATTCTTCGTGTCGCATACATCATTTAATGGACATTTAAAGTGTATTTGTGGAATTAACTGATTCTTCGGATAACATAAAAGTGAAAAGTGATTTAGTGACAATTTAACTGGTAACAGCAATAAGTTTACACCGAAATACGACGCGTTCCGAACATTGCTCAAGGATATCTCTAGAATTACGTCGTGTAGTTGTTGAATAAGCGACGTAGCGACGCCTCGACGACGGAATAATAATTAACAACTCAACATGCTCGTAAATATCATGATGTGACATCGGCTTGGGTGCTGGATTGATGATTCAAGACATTATATTTTCAACGTTTGAAACCCATTCTCTAACCGGGCATAAGAACTACAGTCAGCAAGTTCGCATAAACTGAAAAGTCTGTCACGAACACCCAAAGGACTCTTGGTTACCATTTCAGATCAAGGGAGTCATCGCGTTATCGAGTGGTGCAGTCGCTATATTTATAAGTGGAGAAGATCGATAGACATCGAACACCATTGCTTTAACTACAAGCAAAGGCGGCGCACACCCTCCAGCGTGCTGCTCCATCGAGACGTTGATATCAGCTTTCAGAGACGGTATCGAGAGCCGAGACAAAACGAGACGTCGCAAACCCTTTGTAATTCACACCATTTCTGCTGTTTGGGTGTCTAACGCTCATATTTGTGAAGATAACTATGGAGTTGTAAATTTGTTGACAATGGGGGAAGGTAGATTTCAGTGCTGGCACAGTCCACACTACTCGAGTAATATTAAAGTGTCAGCAGGAAGCATTGTCGTCAACTACAGACAGCTTCGAGATTGAGCCTAGCATACTCTCTCATAACCTAGTGATGTCGACCTGCAGACCACCACCACTTTTGCCAGCGGTAGCCAGACTGATGACAAAACCAGCTACCTCCACGTCGAAAGTCCTAACACAACATGCATTAGGTTCAAATGGCTCTGAGCACTATGGGACTTAACATCTGAGGTCATCAGTCCCCTAGAACTTAGAATTACTTATACCTAACTAACCTAAGGACACACATCCGTGCCCGAGGCAGGACTCGAAACTGCGACCGTAGCAGTCACGCGGTTCCGGACTGAAGCGCCTAGGACCGCTCGGCCACCACGGCCGGCCAGGCATTGGGGACTTCGGCTATAGATATAATTATTAGAGGGGGTCTCAGAGAAAAGAAAGAGATAAAAATTGGTATCTAGGTAGATGGATGATAATCGGTGCCAGAACCCAACTTGGCCGACTTCAAACTCTAAACCTCTCAAAAGGAACGTGGAAAACTTTCTCAATTGGTAGTACATGGTTTCCTACAGTCGAGTCGGCATAAGTAGACCCCTGATAGCCCATAACGCTGTTGCCAGCTTTCAGATGCGAGACGCTAACGGTTGTAGCTGAAATCAGTAGCCGTCTACAGAGCTGTGACAACATTGAGGCGTTGCCATAGAGACGTTTATAAATCGCATTCCATTTATTGCTTGAGGTAGGCTCGCGAAACTACCGCGCCCAGCCCACTGCAGCTGTCAGGGACCAACTTAATGCAGACTCAGCTATACCCCACTGACGCTGTTCATTAATCAAAGCAGGCTGAAACGAAAACAAGATAAATTATTTTCGTCGTATTGCTGTAGCTACTTTCAGCAGAGATAGCTTCATTTGTCGAGTACCAAAAGTGGTCTGTCTACTTCTATACAACACTGACACATTTTTTTAATTGTCAATGTCAATAAAATTCACCAAGACCCGTGTAATATAAGATGTTACATTATTTTATTTTGAAGGCTACCAGTTTCAGCTTTTCATTATGCCATCTTCAAGTCCCATATGCATCCCTCCAAATCAAGCTTTCGGCTGCTGTAAGTGACTATGTCACGAAATTAGTGACTGTTGTTTATACAGAGTATTATGGCTATAAGTGCAGATATTTTCGTGGGTGACGGACAATAATGTACTGAACAACATTGCATCAGTATTTGCACCATTTGTAGACTAATAATTACAACTTTTAGGGGCAGTGTGGTTTTAGGTTGATAGATACCTCCAAGAATATGTGGCAAGAGCAATCCATTAGTGCCTGGTCAGCAGGTCAGTTGCTGATGTATGGATGCGTGGATGCAAAAGGTGAAAGGGTACAGTACCGCCCGACATTGAAAATAGGTACAACATACTTCATTATTTTTGTCAGAAGTACACATTTTTTTTGTAAAATAACTCAATTTCTATTAATACAGCGAAGCCGGATACCAGTGTGGGAAAGAATGACAATTTATTTATTTAATTGATCACATGTGCACTCCCACAAAGTAAATCCCTACATCCAGTTTGGTGAGATCTGTGAAATGAATGAATGTATGGTCGTCTGCTAACCGCAGATAGTGAATGTGAATGTATGACCATCTTTGAGTCGATCCTTTGGCCACCTTTGGTGGGACCAAAAAGATGAAATTTACCTGAGCTTTGAGCGCCTGAAATGTGGCTGACCAATACGATAGCAAGGTGCTTCCCCCACCTCGACAGAGATGGGAGAGGACCTAGAGAACGGCCATGTTTCGGCACTCTGCCGCTGGATCTTGTGCTGTTAAGACCTGTTTTAGTTGTGCTCCGTAATGACGAAAGAGTGGAGACATGGTATGCATGTGGAATATTTAAGAGTAGTTTGAAATAATAATTTCTCTATTTCAGGAACTTTTGTTGGGAGAATTAAACGTCAGGCAGGTAATATTAAAGGAATTGTAGTAATCTTCGGAAGTGACCAACAGTCACAATGAAACCACGTTTAGCAATAAGCTGAAATACTTCCGTGTGCTTAAGTTAAGCTGAATTACTAGCGTGTCTACAATAAGTTGAAATATTTAAGAAATAGCGTGTGTACCATAAGTTGAAATATTTAAGAAATGGCGTGTGCAGGACTTGAAATTAGAGACGAGTACTTCCACGTGGTGAGTACTGTGTGAGTCTCAATCTGTATATGAGGCAAAAGAAAAAGAGAAGTACTCGTCCATGGTATCAGTTGAGGACTCGCGTGTGTGATGTTCTTAATATTACTTTGCGTGATATGATTCCGTGTGACGCTTGATTCAAACTCTGTGAGAGAAGCAAGGTGAGTCGGCCGTCTATCCAGCAACGCCACTTGGCTTGCATTGCACAGGAAGACGTGCAAATATCTCCAGAGTTCATAGTAGGAAAGTAGAATTATGAAGTGGGGCAGTGTCGTGTGAAACTGGGATAAATATTAATTGAAGTGGGAACGCTGAAAGTGATAATGTTGTGACTATTCTCTGTGTAGTATTTCATGTTGTAGTGTGGTGTATGTCATGTAATTTGGGTATGTGTGGTTTGCATGGGAGAGTAGCGAGGTAGTTTCAAAAGATTAGTGGGTTATGCTTGTTCCTTCAGTACCGCTCGGTCTGGAGGAAAGTTTAGTGATGATGATTGTGAGAGTCGAAGTGTGAGGTATAATAAAAGATCCCCCATCCTATCCAGAAAGTGCACTGTAGCGTTAAAAATAATTACGAAACCATAATATAGAGATTCACGATTGTAAATCCAGGCCCACTGGGCGGAATTTCTCATGTGTTATTGTTGTAGGTTGTAGAATTTGTGTGTTTAGGTTAGAGAATTTATCGGAATAAATAAGATAGTGAAAAGAAAAAGATTGGTGGACTTTTACTTCGAATTGTATGTTGTCATAATGTCCCGAATTTATAATGTGTGCGGTGGCCACGTGTTGACAAAAGCCGTTAAATAAAAGACAAAAAGAAAATGTGGTATTGCCAGTGGGTAGTGTACAGTCAGAGTTCTGTAAATTACTGATAGTCCGATGCGTGTTTCCGTTGCATATTAATCATATAGGAGGATAACTTGTAACTTGAGTGTGAGTACTAGAGTTCATGTTACTCGATAAATAAGAATGAATCCACTCGCTTGGCAGACCACTCATCTTGCAGGCCTGACTGCTTGATGCCACAGTATGAGCAAGGCATGTGGGTGCCTCTCATAATTTCGACCCTGCCAGGATATTTTTTTGCCAGGATATTTTGCTGTTAAAATTTTTTTATTTATTTATTTATTTATTTATTTATTTTTTTTTTTTGATGGAATATATTGTGATACCGCTAAGAAGTAAAATTTTTTCTGTTTGCAATTTCTTTCTGGATTGGTAAGGATCTTTTATTTTTTTATGTAATTAATTGCTATATCGTCCAAGGCTGGAAGATCGTTGCATAATTTTTTTTGCGTAATGTCCGTAGTAACTAGGTCGCAGTCGAAAAGTGTAGCCACCATGGAGAATAGCGATTCTGGGGTGAACGTAGCAGTGAAGCAGGAAGTACCTGTTGACCATGGGTTAATGAGCGGGGACGGCAAACACTCGGAAGGGGTTGAATTGTTCACTGGACCGCTGCAAGGTGATCCTTTATGCGGCGGGCTTTGTCCACAAACGGGGGCTTTTCCCGACGACGCGGGCGAGCCGGGACTAGGTCAGGTATGCAGTGAAAGTGCAGCTACCCTTAGCGAAGCTACGGTATCTCAGGCGAACGAGGTGAGCGCACCGAAAGTAGCAAATGACAGTGTGCTACTGCAGTTTTATGAGGATGGATAGAGATATTAAGGAGAGAGATAGGGAGAATAAGGAAAGATTTGATAGAGATAATAAGGAGAGAGATAGGGAGAATAAGGAAAGATTTGAAGCAACTAACGAAAGATTAGAAGCGATGAATAGAGATAATAAGGAGAGAGATAGGGAGAATAAGGAAAGATTTGAAGCAACTAAGGAAAGATTGGAAGCAAATAAGGAAAGATTGGAGGCAATGGATAAGGGAAATAAAGAGGCAATGAGGAAGCTACACACAGTTATCGATGAGCGTTTGTCCGCAGTTAATAATCGGTTAGGTGAGGGGGAGAAGAATCTGGGTGCGGTGAAGCAAGTATGTGATGCCGTGAAAGAAAAAACCAATAATTTGGAGGTACAAATAAGTGCAATAGAGAGCGATATTACAGAACATAGGGGCGTGTGGCCAGATGAGCGAATCAAAGAGATAGTGGAGGACTTACTTGGAGATAAACAAGGGGCATTAGACAGCGTGGAAGCTCAAGTCACACGGTAAGAAATGGCGCTAAATAAACACAGGGACGAAGTTGCGGAGGTAGTGGCCAGAATGAATACGATTAGCGCAGATGTAGAAAAGATCAGTATAAGAGGCGAAACGGGCTCTGACAGCACGCAGCGAGAGGTTTATGCCGACCAGGAGGAGATACAATCACTATTACAGTTTAAAGAGGCACAATTAGAAACAAATAGGAAACATAGGGAAGAACTAGCACAGTTGCAATTAGCATGCAGAAGCGAAGGTGAAACACCACCAGGTAGGCTGCAGAGGGAGAGTGAGATAAATTCAAAAAACGAAAATAGGCAGAAAGAGGAAGACGAACTCAGAGAGTTAGAAGAACGGTTGTGTCCGATAAAACAGGTGGCAAACCCAACTGGGTATAGTCCAAGGTCGGAAAACATAAATGCGGAAGAAGAATGTAGGAGGCACTTTATGTCGGTACAAACGTACACTTGTTTTCCGGATCCTGATAATTACCAACATCCATGCCTGTGGCTGTCTCAATTTCAAGATTCATTACCTTCATCGTGGGGACCGCTCCTCAAAATGAAGTTTGTGTGTAACCATTTGAGGGACGAGGCTAGAGCGAAAATGCAGGAAGTTATTAAAGACTGTAGTAGCTACAAGATATTTTGTGACAAGTTTTTAAATGAATTCTGGTCGAAAAGTAAGCAGGACCAGGTCAAGCAAAGCATATTGATGATGCCAAATTGTAACGAAGGTGGTATAAGAGATCCAGTGTCGTGCTATCAGGAAATGCTGAGAAGAAATAGGTATTTGGATGTGCCATACGAAACTGGGGAGCTCATTAGAATCTGTATAACTAAGTTGCCAGTGAGATTGCGCAGAGATATAGTGATAGCAGGCAGAGGCTTAGACGATTCCGCGTCATTTCAGCACTTGTTAGAGGAACTGAGTAATGAGAGCAACATTGTGAACGGCGACACGACTCATAGGTCAGACAGAGTCGAGGATAGGAACGGCAGAAACTATCAGAATGACAGGAGAGCATGGAATCAGAGGAATGACGGAAATGGAAGATGGCGAGGAAATAGGGGGCAGAATTCATGGGGAAATCGACCGGCAAACCGGGAAAATAGGAGATGGGACAGAGATGGAAGAAGAAGGGAAAATGAAAATGATGGGCGAAGAGAGGATAGGCAGTCTTTGGGTTCACGAGAGGACAATCACTCTCACAATGACAGAGGGACAAGAAGGTGACTACATGATAGACGGGTACAAACCAGGACTATTAATGACGTAAATATTAGGTATATCGATTACGAAAAACTAAGGGAGAATCTATTAGAGGAGGTAGGAGATGTGGGGAGTGAAGTCCACCCAATAATTAGCGTAGAAATAAATAATATAAACGTACCTTGTGTCATCGACACAGGCAGTGTAATGAGTGTTTTGAGGGAAGATGGGTTTAAGTGTTGTAGTCTTACAAGACCATGGCCAACGTTGCCATTGCAAAGGACAACAGTGAGAGGGGCAATTACAGGAAAGGGAATTGAGGTGAAGTTACAAGCGCAGGTAGACTTTGTGTGCCAGGCGAAGAGGTTTAGTACAGTGTTCATGATTGTGTCATCTCTAACTGTTGAAGGGATATTAGGCTTAAATTTTTTGAACCAATATAAAGCAGTCGTTAACATGAGAAATGGTTCGATGGAGTTGAAACGACATTCGGAGGAAATTACATTAAGATTCGATGATTGCTTATATGCTAAAGATAACGCACACTTAGCATTATGTCTGACGGTAAAGTCCGGTAGACAAGCACAGAATACGGGGTTCGAACAAGAGAAGAAGGAAATTCATAAATGTTTGGAGGAGGAGATCAGGGAGAAAATCTGGCATTTACGAGGGACCATGGTCTACGGGGAATTGCAGAAAATTTTATACGAGAATAGAAAGGTATTTAAACATGGTGCGGGTACTATAAGAAATTTTGTGTATAGATTCAAGGTCAAGCCACATAAACAGTTTAGGGCCCAAGTGTACCCGATACCTGTTGTGTACAAAGAAAGAGTGGAAGCTGAGATCGAAAGCATGCTACAACAAGGGATTATCGAACCAGCATCCAGTCCGTACAACAGCCCTTTAGTTTGTGTTGAAAAAAAGGATGGGTCAATTAGGTTAGTTTTGGACGCAAGAAGGATTAATAAGATAATAGAGCCAGAGACAGATCGGCCGCTGACACTTGACGAATTGCTACGAAAGTTCCACGGGATCAGAGTTCTCAGCTCAGTTGATTTGAGAATGAGTTTCTGGCAGGTGGAGTTAGAGAGGGGGTGTAGAAAATACACTGCTTTCTTGTGCTACGGGAAATCGTATCAATTCCGGAAACTACCATTTGGGTTAAATGTATCGTCCGCGGCATTTATCAGAGCGCTAAATACTGTCATTCCTAATGAAATAAAAGACAAGGTAACACGGTACGTGGATGATGTCCTGATAGCAGAAAGAAACTGGGAAGACCACAATAGAACGTTAGGCATATTGCTCGGTGCACTGGAGAGACATGGGGTGACCGTGAATTTGGGAAAGTCAGAATTTGGACGAAAAGAAATCGAGTTTCTAGGTCACATTGTGACACCAGAGGGAATAAGACCAAATCCAGACAAACTCGAAGCAATCAGAGATTTTCCGGTGCCAAGAACGAAACGTCAGCTACGGGGTTACTTAGGATTAATCAATTTTTACAGGAGGTTCATTAAGATTGGGGGTGCAGCGACACCCAGACTATGTCAGCTGACTGGAAAGAAAACGGTATGGAATTGGGACCCTGTCGCACAGGAAGAGTATGAGGCGTTAAAGAAGGCACTGCTATCGGCACCTCTTCTCGGGCGTCCAGACCTAGGGAAAGAGTTTTGTACGGCCACGGACAGTTCCCGTAGTGGACTTGGGGTAACATTGTTCCAAGAGCAAGAGCAAGGAGGAGAAGTAATACAACAACCTATTGCATTTGCGAGCCGAGTGCTTAGCAAAGCTGAGAGAAATTACACGGTAACTGAGCTTGAAGCTTTGGCAATAGTATGGGGTTTTAGTAAGTTTAGATACTATTTGTATGGAAGGCATACTAAAATCTATACTGACCACAAGTCACTATAGTTTCTGATGTCGGCCAAACTTAACCATAGACGACTCGCTAGGTGGGCACTCTATTTACAGGAGTTTCAGTTTTCAGTCATGTATATTCCTGGGCCACAGAATATAGTGGCAGATGCGTTGTCAAGGAACCCAGTAGGGCATGGTCAATGCTTTGATGAGGAGGTAAACGAGAACAGATATGATATATTGTATATGCAGGGCGTGCCGTTCGAGAAATACATAGGGGCGGTACTCACAAATATCGCGAAAGAGCAGGATAAAGACGCGTCATGGAGAATGGTGAAGGACAGAGTTAGAGCGAACTTAGATGCCAATATAGCGCGCTTTTATACAATTCAGAATGGGCTCCTTTTCTACCGTAGAAATCCGAATACACAGGACTGGGTGTTGTGTATACCAAATGAAATAGTCAACAAGTTGATCTGGTACACGCACCTAAGTTACGGGCATTACGGGGCAAGGAAATGCTGTAAGAAGTTAAGGGAATCAGTTTATTTCATTAGTATGGAGAGGAGGATCAAGAACGTGCTTGGTAGTTGCAAATTGTGCCAGAAGGCAAAATCGTTAACTATCTCACGCAAAGCACCGCTTTTTCGGATAGTGCCAGGTAGATTGAGGGAATTCGGAGCAACAGATTTGTTTGGCCCGCTACCTAAGTCAGTGCAGGGATATAGATATGTTTTAGTAGCAGTGGAATTGGTGTCAAAGTATGTGACTTTTACCGCATTGAAACGTGCGACGGGAAGGACAGTGGCGGCAGCGATCGTTAAAAACTTTTTGCGAGAAGTAGGAACTGTAGAAAAGTTCATAGCTGACAATGGACCACAATATAGATCCAGACAATGGCTAACCACACTGAAGAGAAGAAGGATAAAACCGGTGTTCATATCCCGATACCATGCTGCAAGTAACCCCAGTGAAAGAGTGGTAAAAGAACTGGGAAAATTGTGTAAGATCTATTGCCATAGGCAACACAGAAGTTGGAGAATTTTTTCAAAAATTTTCAGGACATCCTCAATGAGCTACCACATGGAGCAACTGGTTTATCACCAATTACGGTACTAAAGAATGAACCACCACCAGATCGAGTCAGGGAGCTGGTAGATTTTCCGCCATCAGGAAAGCAGAGGCACACAGAAATTGTCAAGGTTGCGATAGAGCGAATTAAGAAAGCAGCTAAGGATAGGCAGGAGAAGCAGAAAGGAAAGATCCGTAAGATCGAATTGGCAGTAGGAGACAAGGTTCTAATTAAAACTCATCGACTATCAAAGGAGCACAGATTCCTAACTAGCAAATTCTTTACGTTGTATAGTGGACCATTCAGAGTGAGGCGGATTGTCCATGAAAATGCTGTACTGATTGAGACGATCAAGGGAAAACAATCTCGTGGGCTTCATCACATTTCTAACATCAAATTATGGAAAAGTTAAGGATAGATCTAAGGTAGGCAATTTATGGTAGATAGTCAGTGTATTTATTTGTGGTGTGTAACGTTGTGCAGCGTCAAATCGAACATAAGAATTTTCAGGCGGGATGTCAGGAAGTATGACGGAATAGACTGGTCGAATGAGTCATGAACAGGAGTCGACAGAGTGGTGTATGTACGTATTTTTTGTCATATGAATAAGGATCAAGCATAAACGACGTGATGATTAATGAGTGGATAAAGATGGTAGATAGAGAAGCGACGTGATAAATAGTAGTGGATAAAGGTGATATATAAGGAGAGAAGCGACGTGGAGCAGTGTGATTAATAAATAGAGATTCGACGTGATGAAACAGTGGTAAATAAAGGTGAGTAGAATTGAATAATGTGGAGATGTCTTAGATGTATGTTACAGAGAGGCCTGTGTATGCTGCAATAGAGATTGATGCCAATGGCGAAGGAAGACCAGGAAATGATGGAGTAATGGACGGACGGAGAGCCGAAATACGAATGAAGAGATGAGGACAACTGCACAATGTGAAAGGACATAAAGGGAGTATGAGATCCAGATGGTGAACGTTGTGGAATACTGACGTAGTATGTAATATAAATGTAAAATCGAATTCTTACCATAAAATATGCAATTTGGCGAAAATAATATTTTTTGTTGTTGTTGAAGCCTGGTACCAGTATAACTAATCAAAACGGTACCAAGAAAGTGTACTGTTATTTTTCAGGATGAATAATTTGTGTATTTTTTGTTCTTAGATGAAATGTCACAATTCTAAGTTGATATTTAGCATAAAGTGAATGCAGAGGTAAGCCGATGGAGAGAGGTGCCAGACTGAAAGGACGAATTCGGAGACTGGAAAGCTATCTCCGAAACAGCTTCATGTGTTATGTGGTTGAGTATAAGAGAGGAAAGGTATGGTATGTTGTCGTGAGTGTGGTGGTGTTATGAGTATAAGGGAGCAAAGGTATGGTATGTTGTCGTGAGTGTGGTGGTGTTATGAGTATAAGGGAGCAAAGGTATGGTATGTTGTCATGAGTGTGGTGGTGTTAAGGTTAGCTGACTTCTAGACCTATTCTGTTAGTGTATTAATGGATTGAATGAGAGGGAAAATGTGATGTCTGGTGAGTGAGAGTGGTAGAGTAGTGTGATCAATGCGCGCACTCCTATAAAGGGGATGCTACCGATCCATAACTAAAACATTATTGTGTTTTATTGTTTGGTTTGGATGGAGCTCGATGTCAGGTCAGGATCTGACATGTGGATGATACATACGTGTCCTAGAAATGTTGTTATATATAATAAAATGTAAAATATATAAAAAGATACTAATTTCAGTCCGTCACAAGCACAAAGGTGCATTGTATGTTGTAGATTTAGAGTCATCAGTTTCTAAAATGTTTATTGTGTTAGGATGTTAAAGTAGTTTAATATTTAATAACCTGTGGTAGGTAATTGTGAGCTGTGTAGATTATTTCTTATTTTTTTGTTAGAACACTTTCAAGGGGTATTAATTGCAGTCTGTCACAAGCACAAAGATTCATTGCATATTTTGTTTTAGAATCAACAGTTTCTGATATTTTCACTGTGATAGGATGTTAGAGTAGTCTACTATTTTATATTGTAATTATGAGTTGTATAGATTGTTTATTATTCCTTTTGTTTTTTTTTTTACACTTTCATGTTTTGTATGAGGGATGACAGGTACAATCAATAGCACAAGTGTGAGCTGTATATAGAAAAGGGATAAATGTTGATGTTGTATGTGTAGAAAACTAGGGTGTATAGTTTTATGTTTTTTAGAACAAATATTCTTTTATTACCAATGTATCTAGTAGATCAGACATGTAATCAATGAGTATTTAAATAATGTAAGAATATCCTTTTGTCTGTAATGTTGTGAGATGCACGGAAGGGTCTGACTGATTGGGTGTCGTAACGCCCATACCGCTAGCGGGCCGAGCTGACGTTGCCATGGCGACAGGCAACAGAGCCGCGGCACTCCCCACTCCACTGCCGGTCGAGGTACACTCCATGCGCCCGCTACAGCAGGTCAACGGCCTGGGGCGACACGCACGTACCACTGGCCATTCATAAGTTCCGCCACCCTTACGACTGGGGAAAGTATCCCGCGGAGGCAACAGCGGGTGGTTTCTTCTGCTCAACGGCGCGCGCAGCGGCGCCACGGCAGAATGGACGACGCGCGGCAGAGCCCGGCGGGCATTTTTTACCAGCAGCTATTAACTAGTACTGGACTGTGGAACCGTGAAACAAGATGACTGCTCGTATGTCTCCATAAGGTGGAAAGTGAAGGACGTGTTTCCACGTTGTGAGTGGTGGAAAAGATTTTGTCTTTAGCATACAGGACGATCGTTTTGTTTTGTCTTGACCACTGAATGGTGGTATCCATAAACTTTTGGCAGTGACTTGTTAAGTGTGCTTTGTGAATTGCATGTGGGACACTTGGTATACTTAGAGAGGACAGTTGTCGTTTGGTGACCGATTATTGTATGAACACAAGAAACTAGAGTGGGACATTGACATTTGTGTCTGTAGTAGGAGACATTTCTTGAATTGGTGCGGGAATATGTGCTGTTTGTTGGAACTTACGACTTTTAATTACACCATGAACTGAAAGGACAGAACCGTGGGGTAATAGTAGTGGTAGGGCCATTTCTGGACAACCAGATTCGTGTGGATGGTGTGCTGAGAATGACTATGACATTTGTGTTTAATGTGAGATACAGTTTACTGTTCAGTGCGTGTTCAAAATGCCGATTTGAGTGACTCAAAGACTTTCGTCCGGGTAACCATGGGAGAGCTTTGACACCGAGACAGTGTTTCTAGGAAAACTATCGGCAACTTTTTGACCCCAAGAAAATCACAGAATGAAATGATTCCGTGTGACTCACAAGATAGGGAATAATGTATTTGTAAATGTGTAAATTTTTTTTATATGTTTCATTCCTGAAGGGACAGCAAGTGTAATTGTATTTCATTAACATTTGTGTTTAGAATAGTTAGTGTTTGTTTTTTGTTTGTTCTGAGTTATCAAGTTCACGTAGCATGTTTATTAGAATATTTGGTACAATGATGCTTTAATTATTAGCCAGTGGCGTAATACTAACGTAGCGGCTCTTGTAGCATTGATCAGTAAGGTTGTCACAGGGGGCAAGAGTTTGCATTGCACAACAAATATCGGATTAATTGATGCATTTTGATGTCATGGACAGTAATGATCTTGTTGGTGTGTTGACTGAAGCCACTTATTTTCATTATCACAGTGGTGATATTTCACATTAAAGTGTAACGAAAGTTAGTCGAAATGCAAGTTCTTGTCGTCTAAATATGTAACAATAGAGAAATGAGCAGTAGAGTAAGATACGAGAGCTACTGGTGGATTCAAGCACTTATTGCTAACTATTTATTGCGTGTATTGATATGGAGCCTGACTTCTACGTGTAACTAGTGTACGCAATTTTTTTTCCTTTTGTTGATTTTGTTTTGTATTTAGACATTGCCATGTAAAGATTATTACAACGTAATTTATGAATGTCAGATTACTTGTTCTGTGTTTGGACGGTGAGCTATTTAGAATTTCACGAGTACAATTAGTATTTTTTTATTTGTTTTAGAATTATTGAAGTTTGGATTACTCCTAAAAATAATGGAGATCCCGGTAACTAAGCCAATTTTCATCTCACCATTACTTTTTATTTGTATGATGTGATGTTTTATTTGTCATTTGGATTGTTGTAAATATGTCTGTGTATGTTACTCCAGATTGTGGAGAGTACAATAATGCAACAACTGTGTCAATAATTTGGTAAAGTGACAGCATTTGGTCGTCTATTTGAGGTCACCAGGGGCTAAGGTCTCCTCCTGGTTATTTTGATGACTTGCTATGTTTGTTTTAATACAGTTTTCTTAAAAAAATGTTCGGAACTACCCTCACATTGCAAGGATAGTACTGTGCCATTTTTTTCTGCATGGGTACCCGGTGGTGAAAGGGTACAGTACCGCCCGACATTGAAAATAGGTACAACATACTTCATTATTTTTGTCAGAAGAACACATTTTTTTTGTAAAATAACTCAATTTCTATTAATACAGCGAAGCCGGATACCAGTGTGGGAAAGAATGACAATTTATTTATTTAATTGATCACATGTGCACTCCCACAAAGTAAATCCCTACATCCAGTTTGGTGAGATCTGTGAAATGAATGAATGTATGGTCGTCTGCTAACCGCAGATAGTGAATGTGAATGTATGATCATCTTTGAGTCGATCCTTTGGCCACCTTTGGTGGGACCAAAAAGATGAAATTTACCTGAGCTTTGAGCGCCTGAAATGTGGCTGACCAATACGATAGCAAGGTGCTTCCCCCACCTCGACAGAGATGGGAGAGGACCTAGAGAACGGCCATGTTTCGGCACTCTGCCGCTGGATCTTGTGCTGTTAAGACCTGTTTTAGTTGTGCTCCGTAATGACGAAAGAGTGGAGACATGGTATGCATGTGGAATATTTAAGAGTAGTTTGAAATAATAATTTCTCTATTTCAGGAACTTTTGTGGGGAGAATTAAATGTCAGGCAGGTAATATTAAAGGAATTGTAGTAATCTTCGGAAGTGACCAACGGTCACAATGAAACCACGTGTAGCAATAAGCTGAAATACTTCCGTGTGCTTAAGTTAAGCTGAATTACTAGCGTGTCTACAATAAGTTGAAATATTTAAGAAATAGCGTGTGTACCATAAGTTGAAATATTTAAGAAATGGCTTGTGCAGGACTTGAAATTAGAGACGAGTACTTCCACGTGGTGAGTACTGTGTGAGTCTCAATCTGTGTATGAGACAAAGGATAAAGAGAAGTACTCGTCCATGGTATCAGTTGAGGACTCGCATGTGTGACGTTCTTAATATTACTTTTCGTGATATGATTCCGTGTGACGCTTGATTCAAACTCTGTGAGAGAAGCAAGGTGAGTCGGCCGTCTATCCAGCAACGCCACTTGGCTTGCATTGCACAGGAAGACGTGCAAATATCTCCAGAGTTCATAGTAGGAAAGTAGAATTATGAAGTGGGGCAGTGTCG
Source organism: Schistocerca serialis cubense (assembly GCF_023864345.2). NCBI lineage: Eukaryota > Metazoa > Arthropoda > Insecta > Orthoptera > Acrididae > Schistocerca > Schistocerca serialis. The sequence goes on from NC_064639.1 coordinate 465,592,041, forward strand.
TGTGAAACTGGGATAAATATTAATTGAAGTGGGAAAGCTGAAAGTGATAATGTTGTGACTATTCTCTGTGTAGTATTTCATGTTGTAGTGTGGTGTATGTCATGTAATTTGGGTATGTGTGGTTTGCATGGGAGAGTAGTGAGGTAGTTTCAAAAGATTAGTGGGTTATGCTTGTTCCTTCAGTACCGCTCGGTCTGGAGGAAAGTTTAGTGATGATGATTGTGAGAGTCGAAGTGTGAGGTATAATAAAAGATCCACCATCCTATCCAGAAAGTGCACTGTAGCGTTAAAAATAATTACGAAACCATAATATAGAGATTCACCATTGTAAATCCAGGCGCACTGGGCGGAATTTCTCATGTGTTATTGTTGTAGGTTGTAGAATTTGTGTGTTTAGGTTAGAGAATTTATCGGAATAAATAAGATAGTGAAAAGAAAAAGATTGGTGGACTTTTACTTTGAATTGTATGTTGTCATAATGTCCCGAATTTATAATGTGTGCGGTGGCCACGTGTTGACAAAAGCCGTTAAATAAAAGACAAAAAGAAAATGTGGTGTTGCCAGTGCGTAGTGTACAGTCAGAGTTCTGTAAATTACTGATAGTCCGATGCGTTTTTCCGTTGCGTATTAATCGTATAGGAGGATAACTTGTAACTTGAGTGTGAGTACTAGAGTTCATGTTACTCGATAAATAAGAATGAATCCACTCGCTTGGCAGACCACTCATCTTGCAGGCCTGACTGCTTGATGCCACAGTATGAGCAAGGCATGTGGGTGCCTCTCAAAGGATTAGCCTCTACTGGCAAACATAGCGCATTTGCTTGTGGAATTACAACCCTGCAGAAAACATCAGATAAAAATTTACGTGACGTGTTTGTCGAAAGACTGTCTGACAGAGGGATAAACAACCTAATACCGATCTGTGTACATGTTAAGGTACAACATATAAAGATATCTGCGCTTATGCTCATTCACCCTGTATTATTAAATGGCTAATCTGGGGTACAGCCCAAGTTCCAGATTCTCTGTCTAAAGGCAACAAGGGGGAACAAAAATTTGGTTTTTAGTATTTCATACACTTATCGACTAGATTTAAAAATTTAAAATGTTGTTATAATATTGTATTGTATGGAACTGGGTACCTAGAAATGACGGAGAGGCTTCGTCCCCACCGTAGCCCTCAGTGGTTCACAACCTCACAACAGGCTACAGCAGTCCACTCACCCCACCGCCGTCCCGCACCGAACCCAGGGTATTGTGCATTTCGGCCCTCAGTGGGCAGTCATATTATACTCATTAAGAGCTGTAACCTTATACGTTTAATAGAATAAGTCAAATATTAAGGTTAGAAACTGATTCAGCATAATCATACATCATTTGAGAAAAATGGTTCAAATGGCTCTGAGCACTATGGGACTCAACTGCTGAGGTCATTAGTCTCCTAGAACTTAGAACTAGTTAAACCTAACTAACCTAAGGACATCACAAACATCCATGCCCGAGGCAGGATTCGAACCTGCGACCGTAGCGGTCTTGCGGTTCCAGACTGCAGCGCCTTTAACCGCACGGCCACTTCGGCCAGCATCATTTGAGAAAGAGAGCACTTAGCGACATCTAAAAAAAATTACACATAATTTATAAACTTTTCAAAACTTTTTCTCGCTGAAACCCTTAAAAAATGATGAAAGGAAAAAAGTTTATCACCTACTACATTTCCGCTGTTCATACAATAAAACTGTAGCACTAGGCTTGACCTTATAACTTATTACTTCTTTCGAGGGTGGGAATTTGATGGTACTCATCTATTCGTACTACTTAATAATGAGGCACATATACGTCTGCAGCATCACTCCACAATTCACTACAGAGTATGTGATATAGGAGGCTTTATATTGGACTACTTTCTGTTCCATTCATGGATAAAGCTTGGGAAGACTTCGCATGTGCTCTCTATGGGTTGCTGGTGCTGTTGTTACCAGCATATCTCCACACCTGCATACAGGACCAGCAAAAAAGGAAGTGGAAACTATCTACAAATACCTGAATTGTTCAGTCTAGATTTACGCGACTTAAGTGTGCGTATGTTTGTGTGTTTCAGCTCAGGATTTATACCATTCCTGTTGCGCTTAATGCGCATTTGTCAGAACTAGCCACATTCGTTTCTCCCCTTTATATGCCCTTGATATTCACTTTCAGATCAGTTAGATACGGTTCCTTCACAACTGAGCAGTGCTCTACTCTGGCCCGAATACTCATTTGGCAGCAATCTCTTTCACAAACAAAACATGCATGACTACACTGGACTGCCAGCATGATCTGAAAGGCTACAGGCGACTACGATTTTATCTTCTCACAGCAGTCACTTTAACTAGGAAGCCTTCCACTTGACCACCTGGCCCATGTTTCCGCTAAATTGATTTTGCCCTTTCACTGTGGTTATTGTCGTTTGCCTGCGTTAGAGGTTATCATATTTATTAGAATCTAAAAGAACTTCAATGCTGAAATAATTTAATGAAATGGTGAGCTCATCAATGTTATAGTCAGTTGTTGGTGGATAATTAATGTATCAAAACGGTATTAAGCTTTTATAAAAATTATGACACAGGTTTATTGATCATAAAATAAGACAAGAAATGCCAGTTAACTATGATGACAAATAAATCACGATCTGTTGGCAAAACAAATAGACGCAAAAACAGTTTGACTCTTGAAAGGTCTCTGTTGGATTCCTTTCATGTTAATTTTTTAAAACTGTTGTCATATACGGCATACATCCCACTTCTAAATTTACTGTGGTGTTTCTGACTATCAGGGATTAGACTGAACAGTGGAACGTGTTAGTTTTACACATAATCAAGAACGATCTGTCACACTACTACACTTTAAAACACAGTTTATATGTAATTCATGCGACACAGTCTCATACGGAACCTGCATCCGCTTTCTTTTATATACTGTATATGATAAGATACTATCATCCCCCTCCCCTTCTGTGTGAAAGGATGAATGAGCAAATGTATTTCTAGTTGCATGCTTGATGGTAGCAGACAAGCATGTCTGCTAGAGAACAGTAGGACCAATGTCGGAACAGGTAGCTACGCTTTCTAAAAGCAAAGACATTTCTATTCTTAGTATGGTCCTGTCCGTCCCTTGTCATGTTGGTATAGGAAGCTGTCTCTCTGGTCTCTTCCGTTTCGTATCTGGAAGCACCCTCGGTAGGGGCCCACGGCAGTCTGTCCGGGGCGAGCGTCTGAAGTGGTAAGATCTCTGGCTAAGCGCGTCTCTGCTAAGTCAGTAGGACAATGGATTTCTTAAGTTCAGCCTAACTGAAAATTTAATCACTTTTATTTCAGGTTTAGATCTAAAATACGTGATGTTATCTTAAATTGAAATGCAGTGTAATTCGAGTGTGAAGTTCAGAATATCTTCCAGTAGTTGCTTTGTCACTACTTTGAGAGTAAAGTGGAACCACGTGTGGATGATCCGTAACTCTAACTAAGATCATCAATCTTAAATGCGAATGTGCGTGAGATCATAACGTCTCGTCTAGACAATATTTTTCAATATAGCAACTTTTCTTTATGTTCAACCCACGTGGGGTGTACTTTGTGAGACCAGTACCACGTGCTTATACAATTGTTTGACCCATCAGGTTAATAGTAAGACGATATTAACCAGTTCGAGGTTTTTCTTTTGTAATTTGTGTTTCGATGTAATTTATTTTAATCATCAAAATTATTGTGGATTTACACTCTTTGTGTAAACCAAGTTGACCACGTGAAGCATGTAGTGTAATCATCAAAGTATCCCTCAGCTATTCTTTTTGGGAAGATTTCACAGAGAGTTAGTATGAATTTAGTATACCAGTGTGTGGTAGTTTCATGACAGACAGGATAGCGCTACGAACGTAACTTCTTTGGGTGAAAATTGAATCGGTTGGTTGTGGTTAATTTCCTCTTGCATATGTTTCAACGTTCTTCGTGTGTTATTTTATGAATGCGGTATTGTATGCAGTCTCCCAATCTTGGCTCCATATTTGATATGTTCCGTAAGATTACAAACTCACATTTTCACAATCCTAAATAAGGCACAAGTTTAGTTATGAATCAAGTTTAATATGCTGAAATTTTAACGGAACAATGATCAATGTTAAAATAAATGTCCAAATATAAACTGATTAATTTCTTTTTATTTAAATTGTCTTATATATATATATATATATATATATATATATATATATATATATATATATAATCACCGGTTATCGTAAGATGACTACTAAAAGATTATAATTAATGTTAGTCTGGTTGGGAATTTGGTAAGCTAGACTGGATACCTGGTGAAACAGTTGCTCATTAATGCAAGATTAACTTCCTCAGATAGCTCACAGCTTTTAACCTGCTTTTATTGCATGAATATCAGCACCGCTTTCAGAGCAAATCAATCCATCAACATTACACTCTGACTCTAAACATGGTCAACGCAATCTGAAATTATAAACGTAGGCTTCCGCGGCCGTTGTCACAGTCAGTTTTACATATTGACAATATGGTCACAAACCCAGAAAAATTTTATTGACTGCAATCTGAAATTATCTAACGCTGAATAGACTTCGATGGATTTATTCTACACAGAAGTTATATTACAGCTGATAACAAATGATGGGGCTGTGATTCTGTTTGCTCTAACAAGATGGCGCAGCAATACAATACTATACCCCCTTACCGATGTGCAGCGCAGTCTCAGACGATGGTCGTGGTTCAAGCGTCTGTAGTAGGGATGTGCGGCGCCTGTAATTCGTTATCGAGTCCACGAAATATATAAAGTCGCGGCTGGTGATCTGTCGGACGGATGGCAATTACTCTCCAATGCAGCTGTCAAATCACTGAAGATTCCAGCGTGTGACAGACTCATTCGCTGGTCGTACCATGAAACAATTTGACTCATATAGCAGCACACATAAGGAGATCAGACTGCCCTCTGCGCAGCAAGTTGTCCTAGATGGCTGAGGTATAAACTGTTGGTACAGCTATGCCCTCACCAAAAGCTCCCCAGTCAAAACCAATATTTGTGCAAAGTAATGCACAGGACAAGTGTCCCAAGTGCAACCGACTCATCTCAAGAGTCAAGACTAAAATCCTCTCCAGACCAGAGTCTGAATCAGAAGACCAAGTTTCTCCTCCCCTCATTTTCAATCAAACCTTAGTAAACTTCACAAAAGCACTCATGTGACCACTCCTTGAGCTCTACGTCATCCCTCTGTCTCATATTCTACACCGATCGGCCAATCCTAATCAAAGTTAACAATATTCTTCTCTTTCCACGAGAAGAAGCCAATCCCTGACTCCTAAATTTCGATACAGAGAGGAGAAGACGTTGTGTTCTCGACTTGGTCCCTTTTGGCAGCGTGTTTTGAGTTTCCATTAGCCACAAAGAGAACAACATATTCATTACGGAGATCTTTATCAGGCTGGCCCAAACGTTACAGCGTGTCCGACCAGGGGCCTCAGCTAAACTAAAAGAAGTGTTTTTGTGTCCCAACCTAGACTATTTCAAAAATGGTTCAAATGGCTCTGAGCACTATGCGACTTAACGTCTGAGGTCATCGGTCCCCTAGAACTTAGAACTACTTAAACCTAACTAACCTAAGGACATCACACACATCCATGCCCGAGGCAGGATTCGAAAGTGCGACCGTAGCGGTCGCGCGTTCCCAGACTGTAGCGCCTAGAACCGCTCGGCCACTCCGGCCGGCCCTCGACTATTTCAGAGCCGCCATAATTGTTGCGTTTCATTCTTAAGTTCTTTCAGGGCCTGTGGCTTCACAAAAACTACTCACCACCTGATAGCTCTCTCGGTGGCATCCACGTCACGGTGAACATGGGAACTCTTGAATTTTTATGGCCGCCATCCATGCTCACAAACGGCGCTTACGACACTGTCGAAATGCGTCGGTTGGGAGGTCTAAATTTGTTTCGCACCTCTGCCCTGCCGTGGCTAGAGGGACCTAACAGGTAGATCCAGGTAGTTAGCTTTTCGGCTCTTCAGCCGAAAGCATTGTCTGCACACTGGTGCGAGATATTCTTGGGACCAGCATTCTGTCCCTAGTAAGTGCTTCGAGATGTTCCCTTCCCTAATAGCTCCACATTGCTTCCAAGTCCCTACTCTTAAGTGACGAAACTGCCTGCTTGTTCTCAACTCCAGAAACGCTTTTCGAAGGAGAGCCAACATATGTTTTCTGCACGCATTAACATCGTACATGCTCCCATCAGCGCCAGCTCATGTTGATAACTTCTTGTCGTCTGACAAAAGTGATGTCTCGGGTGTAAAATCGACAGTAAAGTAAAATCGAAAGTTAAGTATGAAAAATAGTGAGACTGTGACTCGTCCTCTTTCACTCCACCCCCCCCCCCCCCCCCCCACACACACACACACAACCACTACCACCAACACGATTGATTTCTGCACGCATATTGTCTCACTTCAAAATGACACAGTGTGTGCAATGGAATGCAGGAAATCATGAAATGGTATTGAGACCTCACAGTGATGACATGAATGTTGGGGACGACTTAGCCAACCAAGAGTGCACATAAAGAAAACATGCAAGCTTGATGTCTTTCCTCTCAGGGATCACTCACTCACACACAGCTGTATGGCTGCATGATGTACAGATGAACATTTCTGAGTGTAGTATGGTTCATGTGGATCGAAGGGTCGCTGCCACACCACAGCCTTCAGATAAATAATTGCTAAGCTGTTATAAAAGTTTTGCAGTAGTATTTTGACTCACACATACAATTTATGAGATCAGAGACGACTAATGCCCCCAATCATATTACAATTCTGTGGATTTTGAACCATTTTCTGCCTCAGTGGTTTACCTCTGCTCATTCATACATCAGGTTTCAGGTTCACAATACATAAACATACAATAATTATAACTTAAAAAACTCACTCGTTCTCAAAACCGAAACAAGCTAGTAACATGTGTCATCTCTTGTGTTTATTTCCTAGGACAGTGTAATGTTGTTTCTTTTACCTACAAGACATTTGAAACTCAAGCTTTTCAAGTTGAATTTACATAAATGCTTGTTGGATTATTTACAGTAGATCAGTTGTATCAAGAATTAGATCACTTTCACAAGAAAATGCACAGAATTACTTGAGAATCTGAGTCATGAAACATCCTTTTGCTCCCTCCACAAGGGTCCCTGGGGAGACACTTTACAAATACAAAGGCATACAGATTGAACATGGCACTAAACACACACACAAACCTTCTCTGGACTGGCTGAGGCATCAAAGTGCAGTGAGGTTACGCCAGAGTGAGCGTCGCCCTTCAAACAACCCTTGATGTAGGAGCAACAGCGGATGGCTCTGGTCCTATGGCAGCATCAGTAAGGCATCTGGGTTGTTGCCATCATCTTGACACGGCAGCAATTGTCAGTCTGGTGCACTGTCAGGCACAATGCAGATGATGTCTGCTGGAAGGGAGTGAGAAACCAATGTGGTTGCCCACTTGATCACGTTCCTCAAGCAGTGGTACCATAAGCTAATAAACGTCAATGACAAATACATCAATTACAGAACCTGAATAAATAGATGATAGGCTGTGCCACACAGTACAACCTAGAATTTGCTAATCCATGGAGGTCTATGTACAAATTGACTCTAACCTAACTGAATTACTATAAACTCCTATTCTACAAGTCTTGTGCTTTCATATTCTACCATGTTGATGTTGCTCGTTCCGACAGTCCCTGCGGCCTTGTCTTGAGCTGTGTCCGCAGCAGCTGAGCGTCAGACTTCTGCTACGTTACCCCTGTGACAGGTTGGGCGATCTAACTTGGATATGATGATCTCTTTGATTATTTTGCTCACATTGACCGTTGTTCTCACAGTTGTTTTTCTGTTGCTGTGGTTCTCCAGTATACTGCTGGAAGTGGTTTGGATTTCGTTGTTCTGTCCAGTTTCCGTTTTGGCGTTCGTTGTAATTATCGTTGTAAGAGTCTCGACTACCTCCTTGTGTCGAGTTATTGTTTTCCTGTGACCGATAATTTCTCCCATTTCGACAGTAGTCGTTCCTTTCTCACGAGCCTTTCCAGCAGCAGTCATTGTCTCTGTTCCTGTCTCTTGCATTTTGTGTTTCTTTGACATAGTCTAATTCGCTTAGCGCGCACTTGAATGAATCAATGGAATCATTGAACCTTCTGATGAGGAATTGTTGGTAGTGCAAAGGTAGTTTGATGCAACAGCGCCTGATTGTTTGTGATTATACGGATGATCAAAAAATCGATTCTTCTTAACTAGCGGCACAAAGAACTTCACCGGACTACGGAATCCTGACGCTTCCAGCTCTTTCTTTGCCCGGCATAATCTCCTGCTTGGTTCTTTCTTGCCTGTCCTACGACCAATATGTGTTAAGGAACGCGTCTTTGAACTCTTTGTATGAGCGACAGTTCTCAGCAACACCGCGCGTATGTTCCGCAACATATCTAACTTTATGGATATAACGTATTGTTATTCCCCTTGTACATTTGGAAATCTTGACTGTATAAGAAATATTTATAGTCGAATGCGGCATAAATCGATGTCCCAGCGGTCCTTGGACGTTGTTAAGACCTCCTCTTGTGTCGTCAGATTCACGGAGTAATGTTTCCGACCGCCGAAGGTGTACACAATTGTGCTCTGGTTCCGTTTCTAACATACTTTGCGCCAACGACGGCGCGCTCTCTGTCGTGCGACCTATGGCAGCTGGTGGGTTCTCCTGCGGTATTCACCTTTCTGCTGGTGTTGTAGCCTCCTACTGCGCATCGAAATGTCGTAACACATGCTCTTCTCTCCCTCCGTGATCTTGCGGGAGTGCTGCCGTACCAGACCATGATTCTAATTGCGCAATCCGCTGACGTGCTTGCTGGACGTCCTTTGCTAGCTCGTTTTTCTATGACGTGATTCGAGCCTGCTCTCCTTTAACCTCTGATATTTCTGCCTGTTTGTTCTTGATCTATTCGATACGCTTCATGTTATCGCTGATTATTTTCTTGTGTTTCCTGCACGATCCCTCCTTCCCATTGTTGGAGCGTGGCAAGCAGCTTTTCGGTTTTCCACACATCGGTTTTGACCTGTTTTTCTTGTTCTTTAGCTAACAGAGCGTCCTTTCTTGCACCTTTAACTATTAATCTAGCCGCCCTGGTATCGCATTTTGACTAGTCCGAGACCTCTTGCATCTCTGTCGATGTTTTCTTGACGCTTTCTACATCTTCTTTAACACCCCCTACTTCCTTCTCAACTTGCTCTATACTTTCACCAAGCTATTCTGCTACCATCCGTATCTCCTTCGTCTCCCTAGTGACTAATTCCTGCGTCTCCTTCATCTCCTTTGAGGCTATCTTCTCTCTCTCCTGCCTCTTCTCCTCCACTTCCTGCCTCTTCCGTTCCCCTTCCTGCATGAATCGCAATGAGGACCTCAAATCGAGATCTTCCATTAATACCTCTAGGACTAGACGAAAGCGGTTCCATCGCTCTGTGACGTTTTGTTCGTGAGTGTGCTCCGCTACTCTCACTAACTTTGCGTCTTGCCATGCCTGCAGATTCTACGTGGCGCTATGCTGCGGTTTCGCCTTCGCGCTTGTTGTCTGACTGAATTACTCGTCACAGTCCGAAAATTCTGCATTCGACATAGCCGCAAGGTCAGCTACTGCGTTCCACTTAGAATTCTCCGCAACTTTCTCTTGATCAGTGCTACCGGTCTGACAACGATGCATTTGTGACGAAATTCGAATACTTTGGAGCAGACCTGCCTTGCTTCTAGTGAGCATACATTCAAGTTCCTACTCCCGAGAGATTTCAATTCTACATCTACTACATTTATACTCCTCAAGCCACCCAACGGTGTGTGGCGGAGGGCACTTTACGTGCCACTGTCATTACCTCCCTTTTCTATTCCAGTCGCGTATGGTTCGCGGGAAGAACGACTGTCTGAAAGCTTCCGTGCGCGCTCGAATCTCTCTAATTTTACATTCGTGATCTCCTCGGGAGGTACAAGTAGGGGGAAGCAATATATTCGATACCTCATCCAGAAACGCACCCTCTCGAAACCTGGCGAACAAGCTACACCGCGATGCAGAGCGCCTCTCTTGCAGAGTCTGCCACTTGAGTTTGCTAAACATCTCCGTAACGCTATCACGGTTACCAAATAACCCTGTGACGAAACGCGCCGCTCTTCTTTGGATTTCCCCTATCTCCTCCGTCAACCCGATCTGGTACGGATCCCACACTGATGAGCAATACTCAAGTATAGGTCGAACGAGTGTTTTGTAAGCCACCTCCTTTGTTGATGGACTACATTTTCTAAGGACTCTCCCAATGAATCTCAACCTGGTACCCGCCTTATCAACAATTAATTTTATATGATCATTCCACTTCAAATCGTTCCGCACGCGTACTCCCAGATATTTTACAGAAGTAACTGCTACCACTGTTTGTTCCGCTATCATATAATCGTACAATAAAGGATCCTTCTTTCTATGTATTCGCAATACATTACATTTGTCTATGTTAAGGGTCAGTTGCCATTCCCTGCACCAAGTGCCTATCCGCTGCAGATCTTCCTGCATTTCGCTACAATTTTCTAATGTTGCAACTTCTCTGTATACTACAGCATCATCCGCGAAAAGCAGCATAGAACTTCCGACACTATCTACTAGGTCATTTATATATATTGTGAAAAGCAATGGTCCCATAACACTCCCCTGTGGCTCGCCAGAGGTTGCTTTAACGTCTGTAGACGTCTCTCCATTGATAACAACATGCTGTGTTCTGTTTGCTAAAAACTCTTCAATCCAGCCACACAGCTGGTCTGATATTCCGTAGGCTCTTACTTTGTTTATCAGGCGACAGTGCGGAACTGTATCGAACGCCTTCCGGAAGTCAAGGAAAATAGCATCTACCTGGGAGCCTGTATCTAATATCTTCTGGGTCTCATGAACAAATAAAGCGAGTTGGGTCTCACACGATCGCTGTTTCCGGAATCCATGTTGGTTCCTACAGAGTAGATTCTGGGTTTCCAAAAACGACATGCTACTCGAGCAAAAAACATGTTCTAAAATTCTACAACAGATCAACGTCAGCGCATCTGCTCGACGACCCTTCTTGAAGACTGGGACTACCTGTGCTCTTTTCCAATAATTTGGAACCTTCCGTTCCTCTAGAGACTTGCGGTACACGGCTGTTAGAAGGGGGGCAAGTTCTTTCGAGTACTCTGTGTAGAATCTAATTGGTATCCCGTCACGTCCAGTGGACTTTTCTCTGTTGAGTGATTCCATTTGCTTTTCTATTCCTTGGACACTTATTTCGATGTCAGCCATTTTTTCGTTTGTGCGAGGATTTAGAGAAGGAACTGCAGTGCGGTCTTCCTCTGTGAAACAGCTTTGGAAAAAGGTGTTTAGTATTTCAGCTTTATGCGTTTCATCCTCTGTTTCAATGCCATCATCATCCCGCAGTGTCTGGATATGCTATTTCGAGCCACTTACTGATTTAACGTAAGACCAGAACTTCCTAGGATTTTCTGTCAAGTCGGTACATAGAATTTTACTTTCGAATTCACTGAACGCTTCACGCATAGCCCTCCTTACGCTAACTTTGACATCGTTTAGCTTCTGTTTGTCTGAGAGGTTTCGGCTGCGTTTAAAATTGGAGTGAAGCTCTCTTTGCTTTCGCAGTAGTTTCCTAACTTTGTTGTTGAACCACGGTGGGTTTTTCCCGTCCCTCACAGTTTTACTCGGCACGTACCTGTCTAAAACGCATTTTACGATTGCCTTGAACTTTTTCCATAAACACTCAACATTGTCAGCGTCGGAACAGAAATTTTCGTTTTGATCTGTTAGGTAGTCTGAAATCTGCCTTCTATTACTCTTGCTAAACAGATAAACCTTCCTCCCTTTTCTTATGTTCCTATTAACTTCCATATTCAGGGATGCTGCAACGGCCTTATGATCACTGATTCCCTGTTCTGCAGTTACAGAGTCGAAAAGTTCGGGTCTGTTTGTTATCAGTAGGTCCAAGATGTTATCTCCAAGAGTCGGTTCTCTGTTTAATTGCTCGAGATAATTTTCGGATAGTGCACTCAGTATAATGTCACTCGATGCTCTGTCCCTACCATCCGTCCTAAACATCTGAGTGTCCCAGTCTATATCTGGTAAATTGAAATCTCCACCTAAGACTATAACATGCTGAGAAAATTTATGTGAAATGTATTCCAAATTTTCTCTCAGTTGTTCTGCGACTAATGCTGCTGAGTCGGGAGGTCGATAAAAGGAGCCAATTACTAACCTAGCTCGGTTGTTGAGTGTAACCTCCACCCACAATAATTCACAGGAACTATCCACTTCTACTTCACTACAGGATAAACTACTACTAACAGCGACAAACATGCCACCACCGGTTGCATGCAATCTATCCTTTCTAAACACCGTCTGTGCCTTTGTAAAAATTTCGGCAGAATTTATCTCTGGCTTCAGCCAGCTTTCTGTACCTATAACGATTTCAGCTTCGGTGCTTTCTATCAGCGCTTGAAGTTCCGGTACTTTACCAATGCAGCTTCGAGAGCTTACAATTACAATACCGATTGTTCCTCATCGCAATGCCACACAATTCTACAATATAATTTGCTTTGGTGATCCAATAATTCTAAGTTCCTGACACCACAATCAAATAAAAATAACCCTAATCTACCATAACATAGCCGGCCGCGGTGGTCTAGCGATTCTGGCGCTGCAGTCCGGAACCGCGGGACTGCTACGGTCGCAGGTTCGAATCCTGCCTCGGGCATGGGTGTGTGTGATGTCCTTAGGTTAGTTAGGTTTAAGTAGTTCTAAGTTCTAGGGGACTTATGACCTAAGATGTTGAGTCCCATAGTGCTCAGAGCCATACCATAACATACATGAGCCACAAATAACTTACCATCCCACTCGTTAACACATCGCCGTTCTCCGTCAGAAACAATCAACAAGTGACATAAAAATCACAACAACAGATTAATGAAAATCCAGACAAAAAACACACAAAAATTTACAAATCATCAATGTATTTAGCGCCAGAAATTCTTATTCATGCGCGAAACTAGTTTGCCTCAGTACGCCAACTGAATTTCAACATGGGGAACGGAAATCTTGTAGCGGAAATCGCATCTCACATTCACAGAAGGTGCCATCAATATACGATCCACGCAGTGGTCACCAAACTGCAAGACTACACTGGGCTTCGGATATCATTTGAAAAGCTACAGGTGACAATGACTTTAAGCCCTATAGAAATCACTTTAACTAGTAAGCTTTCCATTTGACTACCTGGCCGATGCCTCTGCTAAACTGATTTTGCCCTTTCGCTGTGGTTGTTGTTGTTTGCCTGCATAAGGTTTTATCACATTTATCAGAATTTAAATGAACTTGAATACTGAAATAATTTAATGAAATGGTGGCCCTGTCAAAATATTGCAGTCAGTTGTTGATGGGTAATTAATATATCAACACATAATTGATTTTTTATAAAAAATATGGTACAGGTTTAAGACAAACAATTCAAGTGTAATGACAAATAAATCGTGATCTGTTGGCAACATAAACAGACGTAGCAAATAGTTAACACTCCACTGGGTGACGATTGGTTGGCAAAGACTAGGGTTTGTGTGACTGGACAATTTACTCAGACTCAAAACATGGTTAACGCAATCTGAATAGGCTTTGATGGATTTATTCTACACAGAAATTATACTACATTGGTACAGCTGAAAACAAGTGGTGGGACTGAGATTCTGTTCGCTCTAACAAACTGGAGCAGTAGTACTACACCCCTTTATTGATGCTCAGCGCTGTCTCAGGTGATGCTCGTGGTTCAAGCACCTGTAGCAGCGATGTGCGGCGCCTGTAAAGCTTTATCGCGTGCACGAAATGTGCAGAGTCGCTGCTGGTGATGTCAGACGGATTGCAGTTACTCTCTAATGGAGCTGTGAAATCACAGAAGATTCCAGCGTGTGACATTCCCATTCGCTGGTAGTACCGTGAACCGATTTGACTCACTTATACAGCAGCACACACAAGAAGATCAAACATCAAGGTGGCAGACCTGACACGAATAAGACTGCCCTCTACACAGCAAGTTGTCTGAGATGACTGAGGTCTAAATTGTAGGCACAGCTAAGTCCTCACCACAGGCTCCCCAGTCAAGACCAATGCTAGGGCAAAGTCATGACCAGGACAAATGTTCCAAGTGCAGCCCACTCATAACAAGAGTCAAGACCAGAATCCTATCCAGACTGGAGTCTGAATCAGAAGACTAAGTTTCTCCTCTCCTCACTTTCCGTCAAACCTTAGTAAACTCCACAAAAGCACTCATGCAACCATCCTCACAACGACTTTGTGCCAATCGCAAGACTCCTTGAGCTCTAAATCTCCCCTCTGCCTCATCTTTTATACCTATCAGCCAATCCTAATCAAATTTGACAATATTCTTCTCTTTTCTGAAGAAGAAGCCAATCCCTGAGTCATAAACTCCCATGCACAGAGAGTAAGACATTGTGCTCCCGGCTTGCTTTCTTTTCTATGGCCCCCTTTAGGCAGCGTGTTTTGAGTTGCCATTTAGCCATAAAATGAACAACACATTCATCACAGAGATCACCAAGGTGGCCCAAACGTTACAGCGTGTCTGACCAGAGGCCTCAGATAAACTAAGAGAAGTGTCTTTATGTCCCAACGTAGACCATTTCAGAGCCACCATAAATGTAACGTTGCATTCTTAAGTTCTTTCAAGGCCTGCGACTTTGGAAAAACTAGGCACCAACTGACACCTCCCTTGATAGAGTCCAGTCCATGGTGAACATGGAAAGTCCCAGATTTTTATGACCAACGTTCTCGTTCACAAAGGGCATTCACAACACTGTCGAAACGCATTGGCCAGGTTACCTAAATTTCCCTGGCATCCCTGCCCCTGCCTTGACTAGAGGCACCTAACAGGTAGATCCAGGTAGCCAGTTTTTCACTCCTGCAGCCGAAAGCATTGTCTGCACACCGGCGCGAGAAATTCTTGGGACCAGCATTCTGTCCCCAGTAAGTGTTTCGAGATGTTCCTTTCCCTAACAGCTGCACGTGACTTCCAAACCCCAAATGTCCACTGAAAGAATTACTGTGAAATGACAAAACTGCCTGTTTATTATCAACTCCAGAAAATATTATTCAAAGAAGAGCCACCAAAAAGATCCTGCATTCATTAACAACATACATGCTCCCATCAATGCCGGCTCATTTTCGTAACTTCTTGTCGTCTCACAGAAATGGTGTCTTGGGTGAAAAATCAACATTAAAGAGTAGCCTTGAACATGAAAAATAGTGAGAGAGTGACTCATCGTCTCTTAAACACTGTTTACAAGTATCACACTCATGTATTGTGTCTTCTTATTTGCTTTACTTATGAAAGAAAGCAAGGCTATCTCTCTAGCCTACTTCAGCACCATCATATTCTTACTATTTCACTGTGCACAAAATGCATGACATGTAGTTTACAAACTGGGGTGGTGAGATATAGCGCAAACCAAGGTGCTCTAAGTATATGGTGACGAATATAGAAAACAAGCATGTAGTTGTACAGCATGTACAACTACATCGTATATGGCCTGGAAGTAACTCAAGAAGGATGTTCAACCACCTGGTGCAAGTCTTTCAACAGGATGCCACTTGTGACGTCTTATGTATCCCCAACCTATCCCAGAAACCTTAATGCGGAAACGAAACTTATAGTTTAATATGGCATCCGAACCACTTGTCGTCCATGTCATAGTTTTACGTCATTTAGATGGTGGAGATTAAGTGAAATGCACACCATTCATAAATTTGGATGCTGTGGCTAAAATTTCTAGGCAAAAGTCTGCCTGTAAACTATAGGTCAGAACCAGACCTGTAGTTGAGATCTCTAAATGGAGTATACCAAAATAAGGAACTAATGGTTGGAAATAAATGTGTCAGGTGATACGAGGATTTGAATGTGTAATGTATGTGAGGCATATGTTTGTAATCTGTGTATATTTCCGAACAAACAACTGCCTGCCATATGGAGGATGGTAGTGCCACGTTGAAAAATGACACCCACCGTCAGTGACGAATCCACGATAGGATTTACCGTTGTTCACAGATGACTGTTTGTCGACGATGCAGAATAACCCATTACAGAAACTTGCTGACATGCATGTAATGTGTACTGCAGCAGAGTGTAGTTCCCAGGAAGTCTAGCGAATGAGTAAGAAAGGTTTCACATCAGGCATCCTAAATCGAGGAATCTTATCGCCGTGAGTAGAAACCCCAGAGGTACAAGATATTTCAGGCTACAGAGAGCTGCCCAAGGTTCTCTGCAAAGAATTGCTCACATAGAAGAATCGAGGACTTGGTTCTGGATTGCGAAGGAGGAAATTTATCCAATTACTCCGTCCAAGTTGGCCACGAAATGCACAGTACATAGAATACTGTGCTCAGTGCTAACGGAATAGCAGTGAGACCCCTGACAACTTTAGTAAGCATTTGCATCTTTATGTAAGCACAGATATATTTTCGACAATTTCTGCCTTACCACTTACAATTGTCATACTTGTATCTGTTTAGACACCAGAAAATAATTTTTTTGCGTTTATACAGTGATCTCCAGCAATATATACATGTACATCAATGTATAAACACCTGAGGATAACCGGTCGTGTGACAAATAAATAACCTTTTATTGCGACTGGTAGCGGAAATTTTTCTACACCCTATAAAGGAACAGTCACGGAGTTCAACAGCATCCACTATGGATAAAATTCATGCAAGAAACAGACTCCAAAAAATTGCGGAAACGACAAAAACTTTATATCCTTGATATTGATTGGTGTTAATTCGTGGTCAGTGCACTAACCAAGGCGAGGGTTGGGGAACAGTGTGGTAGGAGGGGGCACTTGGAGCAGATCTTAGGCGAGTTAGAAGGAGGTACCAGCGGAGGTCCTTGGGTTGCATACCAGTTGGTAATCCCATCCGAGGGCAGGTGTCAGGGGGCTGATATCCCTTGTATGCAAAAAGACTTTGATAAGATGAATGATGAGGAAATTTCAGGTTTATGATTGACAAGTGAGCGAGAGCTAGTACCGTCTCAACTGAGGAGGTAAGATCCCTGCTTCGGCAAGGAACGCGTCCACGGGACTAGTCAAACAGGCACCAGTTGCCACTCTTACTATAGAATGATGGATTGGGCCACTGAGACATGAACCTGGCAACCATAGCCCAATCAGGACGAAGCCAGGGATCAGTGAAGGAGGAGAACTGTGATATGCGTCTCGGAAGGTGTGGTCAAGGAAATGAAAAGTTTTAAACATCTTTTGCGTGCATCCACATCAGATTTTTATCAAAGAGAAGTCCCAAAAACCGGGACTGTGCAAAAAAAGTCGAGGTGCTGGGTACCCAAGTATAATTCCGGGGTAGGAAGGACCGAGGCACGATTAAAAGAATGTACAACTCGCGTTTTTGGTGGAAATAATTGGAGGATGTGGGAAAGAGTTCGAGTGAAGGCCCTTCTGATGGCGCCCTGAATCTGACATGCAGCCAAGCAAGCTATACCAAATGCAAAAGTCGTCAGCATGCAGTGTAGCGGTGATCGTTAGTCCAGCGTAGGTCATGAGTCATTGATGGTGTTGAGGAATAGTGTAAGACAGTGTAGGGCCCTAAGGAAGCTATTCTCCTGGATCCATAATGAACTGCGTGATTTACTAATTATAAACCGAAACAACCGGTAGGATAAAAGCTGACTAGTAAAAATTTTAGGTATCATCTAAGGCCCGAGGTCATGAAAAGGCAAGTAAAATGTGATGGCGCCAAATGGTAAAAAAAGAACCTGCAGTGAGGTTTTGGCGTTCAGAAAAACCTTATCAGATTACTGTTGCCATCCTAACCAGATGGTCTGTTGTGAATTGTCCCTCCAAGAAACCACACTGACAGGAGGACAAAAGGCTATGTGAATGAAGAACCCAGCATAGTTGTTGGGCTGCTTTCAAGCAGTCTGTAGTTTGTGCAACACGTTGGTGAGGCTAATCGGTCGCTGTCAGTTGAAGGCCATGTTCTTTTTGCGTGGTTTGAAAATAGGAATGATGATACCATCTCGCCATTGCGGAGGGAAAACATCTTTTAGCCAAAAACGGATGTTGGGTCATCTGATTACAAATCTAATCAGGGCAGGGTCTGCGGCCATATTCTGTGATAAATTATGAGCCTGAAACAGTTCCCAATCACTGAAATATTCATTATGTAGTTCGGCGTGATTGGGAGTGGGGGCTGGGAAGTCAAAGATATGGAGAGGTCAAGTTGTCGTTTATGTGTCCGAAAGATTGGTGGGTAAGAAGAAGATGCTTTGATGATGCTGTCACAAAGTGTTTCTGAAGATATTCAGCAAAAACTGATGTATCGATACAAATGCCACAATGAAGAAAGAAACCCAGAAAAGTTGTTGATCTTTGGTGGCCCAGAAGACAACGGAGTCTGTTCCACACTTAGAATGAAGAGAAATACATTCCGAAGGAGGAAATGTAGCGCTCCCAGTATTCTTCTTAATGCATTTAATTAGACAGGGAGCCTTAGTGACTACACACTTAAAAGTACAGAGGGTGCTCTTTGAAGGATATCATTTGAGATGTTGCAGGGCCCTTCGACGAACCTGAATAGCTGTTGCAATGAACCGAAGACGACTATCCGCCTTCCCCACAACTGCCATTACATGCTTGTCCTTCTTCATATCGCTCTGCAATGTTACGCCCAAATATTTAATCACGTGACTGTGTCAAGCGCTACACTACTAATGGAGTATTCAAACATTACGGGATTCTTTCTCCTATTCATCTGCATTAATTTACATTTAGCTATATTTAGATTTAGCTGCCATTCTTTACACCAATCACAAATCCTGTCCAAGTCATCTTGTATCCTCCTACAGTCACTCAACGACGACACCTTCCCGTACACCACAGCATCATCAGCAAACAGCCGCACATTGCTATCCATCCCACCCAAAAGATCGTTTATGTTGATAGAAAACAACAGCGGACCTATCACACTTCCCTGGGCCACTCCAGATGATACCCTCACCTCCGGTGGACACACACCATCGAGGACAGCGTACTCGGTTCTACTACTTAAGAAGTCTTCGAGCCACTCACATATTTGGGAACCAATCCCATATGCTCGTACCTTAGTTAGGAGTCCGCAGTGGGGCACCGAGTCAAACGCTTTCCGGAAGTCAAGGAATATGGCATCCGTCTGATACCCCTCATCCATGGTTCGCAAGATATCATGTGAAAAAAGGCGGAGTTGCGTTTCGCAGGAGCGATGTCTGGAATAAAGTGCTTATTTTTCATTATTTTTTTCTTTTCAGCACCACCATCCACACAGTATATAGTGTGTGGGTGCCATGGGAGGTGAAGAAACTGGCAACAAGATGTAGTCCCGTGTAGCAGGCTCCACTGTGTAAGGCGGACCTCGTCACAGCGAGGGAAGTGATTGCAGTGTAAGTAGCTGCAGCCGCCACTGTCCTCGCCCACTCACCAGCTCTGCTCTGGCGTCTATGGTTAACCCTCCCTCAGGCAACTGGCTCAGGTTGTGGAAACAGCCATCTCTGCAACTGTAGCCACAGGCAGGCTGTTCACACTAGGACTATGGACAATCTCCCTCCCCAAGTTCTTGCTTGAACCAAAAGGTATGTGCACACCTATGCTCCTCCACAGAGCTAGCAGCAGCAGCTTCACCATCAACTAGTTGTAGTTATAGTAACAGTAGCAATAATCCAGTGGCTAGCGACAGTTCCCTCTACTTCCTTTTAGTGATGGACATCAGATTAGTAACACCATAACAAAACTATAATACTCGATGATTGCGGACGCCTTTGAAGAGTGAATCTCGTTCACTGGGAGCGAGAATTCAGCAGGGGGGTACTGAGACCATGTAGGGTTTCTGAAAGTATGCTTTCCTGTTCTGGAAACGGAGCTCCTCGATATTGTTAATGACCCACAGTATACCGTCATTAAATGCAGCACTGTGCTTTGCATCAAACTGTCGCACCCCTTCCAATGGGCCTCTGGCACTGAAGAGACAAGCATTCAATTAATAACGCAGAACACATCAATTGCCAAGGGGTTTAGTGGGTCTACCTTGAATGCTATACTGGACCAGCTTTCTGAGATGGAAGTTAGAGGGTCAGCTAATGCACTCACCCAAATACTACACCAAAAACATGTCTATGACCCAGTAAATGGAGTGTCCAGGTGTATCAAGCTTCCTAAGGATATAGCTGATAAGAAGGCATTCATTAATGTTGAAAATAAAACTGACCGGGCTTGTTTTGCATGGTCAATCCTGGTCTGCGAATAAAATTATACGAAGAATCCGCAGAACACATCTCGATATGCTACATACCTTAACATTCATAAATGTTATAACTTTGACTGTGTCGAGTTCTCTGTCAAGATCCAGGACATACCTAAATTTGAGGCTCAGAATGTTGTCTCATGTTTATGGGCTGGAGAATGCAAGTCAGGTGAGCAGAAAAAGCATATAGTCGTCAGACCTTTCCATTTCTCAACATTTTCTGGTGGGTATTCAGTTCTCTGGGGAGAAAAATAAGGAGAAAAACAATCATTATTACTCCCGGATCAGAGTCATATCCTGACTCCTATTCTCTCAACTGAGTAAACATGAACATAAAAAGCATATTTGCTCAAGGTGCCACAATACCTTTTCCCCACACAAGCTATCAGCAAAGCAACTAGCAGATTGTGCTTCCAAAGGACTCAGTATGTTTTATTATGCCTACTGAAGAAAAGAAATTCATAAATTTTAAAAATGCTCACCATCAGGATCAATGCCTCTTTGTTGTGTATCTGACTTCGAATCCCTCCATGCTCCTGTGACATGCTGTGAAGGTGACCCTATGGCCTCAGATACTACCTTTACAGGAAAACACATACCAGAAGTAGCAGCGAACCAGGCTGCATCATCCTGTGATTTGAGACTTAACTGATACAAATCTTACGTCGGGATAATCCTGCGGTTTGGCTCTCACTGAGCATGAAAAACTTTCATGGGAGGTTAATAAGCTTTGCAGCGGCAATGTTCCCACTATCAAATCGAAGAAGAATGAAGATTTGTCCAATAACGCAGTTGAATTCCATATTTGTGGGTTGCCATTAGATAAAAAAAACGGAAACGCCTCATTGTGACTATTTTCATCTTACGGGGAAATTCCGTGGCGCCGCCCGTAACACGTGAAGCTTGAAGTACCAGTTATCAAGGTATATATCTGTTTTCTTTCTTAATTTCAGCATGTATGACGCCTCTTTCTTGATGAGCCCGAAGCTGATTTCAGCTAGGAGAAAAATCAGGTCTGTGTACTGCCTCAGAGTGTTAAGAAATGCATTTCATTCTCCAATCAAATTACACCAATAATTATGCTCCGCCTCCTTGGCTCGCTCTGTTTCATGTAGGCCCCATTCCAGAAACTTGCTGAAACTCTACCTTGGGAGAATATGCACATCATTTGAGCTGCACTTGCCGACGAGGAAAAGTTTCATCTTGCGACTAGGCAGGAGTTTTCCCTTACGAGTATGTGGATAGTATGGCAAAACTCAAAAAAACCGGACAACTCTTCATAACTGCATTTCCCAGCATCCTTACAGGCAATGCTATAATGGATGCAGAGTATGAGCATGTTGTAAATGTGTGGCAGCAATTCAGCATCTCCACTTTAGGAGAGTATGCACAGCTTTACATAGACACAGACGTGCATTTTCTTGCAGAAGTTCTCGAGAAATTCTGGACTCTATACGTGACCACATATTTTCTGTCTCCTGCCTTTTATTAAATAGCACCTCGATTGTCTTGGGACGTTATGCTCAAGAAAATGAGGCCCGGCATCGAACTATTAACCGATCCTGGCACGATATTTTTCTTTGGGTGAGGGAGCTGTGAGGGACTTTGCAGATGTGTCCACAGGCACACCAAGGCAAATAACCCACTTATGGATGAGAGGTTCGTTCCATCCCTTGATTCGAGTTACACCATGTGACTGAATGTCACTAACTTATACGGCACACCATGCAACAATCACTGCTGATTGGGGAGTTTCGATGGATGACCAAAGATGAATGCAAGGGATTAGGTAGAAAAATCAAGGGTATGTAGTCTGATTCTGATGTAGGGTATGTTTTGGAGGCAGAACTCACGTACCCCATTAGTTTGCATGACGCACATGCCGATTTTCCGCTATGTCCAGAGCAACTAGTTCTGCAATTAGGCTCCACCCCAAAACTAATGACAACAATGAGGAATAATAATATTCACTATCATAATCTCTTACAGTTTCTCAGATTGAGGATGAGGATGCTTAGAACCACCTGGTTTGTCACCTTCAAATAACGCCCCTGTTTGAAGGAGAGCATTGATTTTAATATGACACTGAGCGCTTCTGTGACGTTTGACATTGAGAAAGATTGTTTTAAATTAATGAATAATTAAGTTTTCGGTAACACAATGAAGAATTTGAGGGAACATCGTGAAATTTTGACTAGAACATGGGCATTGGGACGTAAGAAAATGCATCACCACACCATATTTTAGACAGGCCACAACGTTCATGAGAACTTTGCTCCTGTATAGATGGCAAAGGTTGCAGTGGAGTTCACGAAACATATCTTTGCAGGGATGTACATACTACCTATCCAAACTCCACATACACCACTTTCATTATGAGTATGCAAAAACTCATTTTGCAAATCCTAAATTACTTTATACGGATACAAATAGCGTCATCTACTGTGTGATAAACTGCAATCCGTATGAAGTAAAGAGTTACCACAGCAATGAATCTGACACGTCCTCCTATCCAGCTGCTAATCTTTACGATATTATTCCATAGAAAAAGGTAGTTATCAGCCTAATGAAAGATGAGGCAAATGAATTGACAATTGTTAAGTTTGTAGGTCTGTGAACAAAAATGTATGAATATTGCGAATTGGAAGGTGCCACCCAGAGATGGGCTAAGGGTGTGCATCATGTGTCATCGAGAGCCCTGTCTATCAAAGACTCTTTGCAATGCCTGCACAGCAGTGTCCACAGTTCTCCACTACAGCTGCATCACGAGGTGTGGCAAACAGGTATTTGATCAAGAGTACTCGTGGTGTACACTGTGCAGCAGTCTAAAGTGGGACTGTCACTTCATCATGATAAAAGGGTCATTTGTGATGATGGGATTTAAACTCTCACATATCCGAACTATTCACGTGTTGAGAGACAGGGGGTGTGGAGTCTGATTGAGGGAGAGAATGAGGCTGTATGTAAATGTTACAGAGTAATATGACCCTTTTATCATAGTGTTAGTAATTTTGAGTGTGTGTGTGTGTGTGTGTGTGTGTGTGTGTGTGTGTGTGAGGTTTGTATATGATGTAAAAATTTATTCATATATGCTTGCCATGTATGTGAGGAATGTGTACTGTGTATACTTGTAAAAAATATCTACACACCATGTTCGTCCACAAGAACTGTAAAATATCTACTCACCACACCATGTGCATCAACAGAAATTGCACTTATAAGAAAATATCTCTGCACCATGTGCATAGACAAAAAATTAACCTGTTCATCATAAATATTTATACTCACATTGCGCGTCATGTAAATAGAATAATTTTTTTTTTTAAGTTTCACCTGCTGCTAGCCATCCAAGACTGATTAGTTTTTTTGTGTAAATGTGAATGTACCATAGTTCACAGCCAACCAAAAATTGTTGTTGCATAACAACCACATAACTGCTGCTAATGGGACTGTTGTAGTGTAAGAATAAAAGCAACTCTGCATTATTTTTTAGATAAGATTTATATATCTGAATATTTTAGATATTTCAGCCAGTGATTTTTTATTATTGTGTGAAAAAGAGTATCTCTGTACTGAATATTACAACCAAATTTTACCTCAAGAACCAAATTGTACCTTTAGAATCAAATTGTATCTGGTGATAATTGAACAAATGAAGAAATTCGTTACCATATTGTAAGAGGTCCGAGCAGATGTAATTTCGATGTATTGCTCATGCACTGCCTGCGATATGCAAGGTATAAAAGAATCTCTGACCAGAGAGCCGTGTTGACTGCAGTACGAACTGTGTAGCTGTAGCAGTAAGTTGTTGCTAGTCTGGAGTCTGCTCTGGTCTGGTCTGGTGTATCGTGTTGGCTGGGCCGGTCGCGGTGCAGCGATGCCGGAGCCTGGGTATTATTGTATAAGGTAAAAAGCAGCCTCGCGCATATGTAGTAATGTCATCTCAAGTTCCATGTAAATGTTTTAAAAATCTCGTAATAATAATCTTTCTCACAAAAAGTAACTTTTAATAACCATTCATTTAAATAAAAAGAATTTACTAATTTCTCCCATCCATGATCATCCCGATTGTTGCAAAAGAAAAATCAGTTGCTTCCTTTCATAAATGACAAATCTATCGGCCAGCATTGCACAGAGCTGTGCCAGAAAGCATTATTTTGAGAGCAGATATATATGCGTTATCCGGCGACTTCATTGAGGTAACAATTTTTCTCTTTTTTTTATTCAGAATGATCTTTCAGGGCCATGACGCAGCACTGCTGACGTCCAAAATTTACCAGGTTAAATTCAGTCAATTATTGAAATGTTATAAGTGAGCGACAATTTAATTGAGAAGTTAGTTACATAGTATTATTACCAGGTTACTGAATTTATTTTTTTGTTGGGACGTTACACTGAATGTGAAGGACATAATTATAAGTTTTTACTGTTTTGAGGTTACACTAAATGAGAATATTATTCATATTATTTATTTTATTTTGTGGGGAGGTTACACTTGGCGACAACAGGCCAGGATCGTATTTCTTTGTGAATTTCTGAGAAGTAGTCATATATCTGCTCTTATTTACTTAAATGTAGTTTGCATCTGGCGCAACGCATTTACTAATTTGTCACTCTTTCTTTCACAGATCATCGGCAATTTATTGCTCCTTGTTGTAATTGTGTTTGTTCTATTTCGCTTCGTCTTTGTTTCATTTTGTGCTTAATTTTGATTTGTGAGAAATGCCGCGAAAAACTGTTAACAGTACATCCCGATGTGCAATGAGTGAAATGCTGACTCGAATAATTTGACCGATAATACTTCCGACACTCAGTGTAATAGCGATAATCCTCTAATTACAGATAATCAGTGCGTGCCGATCACTAGTAATGATTTTATTCCAGATGATGAGCAAACAAATTCATTTATGTCCACACTTAATTTAACGGCAAATGATGACGCGGCACGTTCCGATACAATGAACGCTGCCCAGTTTGACACACCCGGTTTGCAAAATTTGCATAGTGGACAGATAAATTTTTCTCACGAAGATGAGCAATGTAGTCAAAATAAGTCAGATTTATTTGATTCCGAGGTAGTGACCCACAGTGCACATCCGACAGGCAAACCTTTTCGAGAATCACAGAATGACCAAATGGTTACACAAAACGTGACAACTGCAGGTACGCCATCAAACAGCACAGAGAATAGAGTAGGTAATGTTGGCATGGATCAAGTTATGGCATTACTGCTACAACTTAACGAAAATTTCAAACAACAAATTAATGAATCGAACAAACAAATTAATGAAAAATTAGACAACAATTCCAAACAGTCGAATGAAAAACTAGACAACAATTACAAACAACTTAATGAAAAACTAGACAACAATTCCAAACAGTTGAATGAAAAACAAGATAACAATTTCAGGCAGCTTAGTGAACAGGTTACAGCCGTTGCCGTACAATGTCATGATACTAAAGAACAATTACGTGAGGAAATTAAGACTTGTGCTAGGAACAGTAGTGAAGAAATTAGATCTGTGGCACAAGAATTAAGTAATACACATGCAGCCACAACCAAATTACTTAGAGATGAAATTAGTGCAGTCGCTAAACAATGTTCTGGAAACGCAACACAGTTACGTGATGAGTTTAAATTAATGTCATCAGAACTTTCACGCACACTGGATGCGAAAGTAGACGCGAAAATTGACCAACAGAACAGCCAAATTGACGAACGTTTTAATCACCACCTACAAAACAGTGAAACGCGTTACAGTAAATTTATACAGGAACAGAATAAAGTAAAGCAACAAGTCATCGAAACAATTACTGCAGAAAAACAGGAAGATAAGTGTAAATTGTTTACGAAAGCAAAAACATACGTAGACAACAATATTGCTACAGTATCAGACGAAATCAAACAGTTGAACACCGAATTGCATGATGAAATCTCCGATCTTAAAACAAAAACACACACACACACACATTAGACTTTCAGACAATGACCACCAGACTTGAAAAGTTGGAATTAATACAGGATCCCGATGCCATCAAAGCAGGCGTTAAAAAATTGAACAAAACCACACGTAAAATACAAAAACAAATTAATGCTTTTGATACTAAAAACGATGATCAGGTAAAAGCACTGACTGAAAAATATGATGAATTGGCCAGTCGTATTGATGTTATCGAAAATAATAATGACACCAAATCAGACGATACGTCACCAGTTTCGCTTGATCAAACACCCAAATTCCAAAATTTACAGCAGACGCTCAGTGAGATAGGTTCGTCCAATAATACATTACGTAGAAAATTGTCATCTTTACAGCAAGAAGTGACG
Source organism: Schistocerca serialis cubense (assembly GCF_023864345.2). Lineage (NCBI taxonomy): Eukaryota > Metazoa > Arthropoda > Insecta > Orthoptera > Acrididae > Schistocerca > Schistocerca serialis. Next base: position 465,618,792 of record NC_064639.1, read on the forward strand.
AAGATGAAAAATATTTCAGCCTTTAACACATCACAGCATACGCCACTTTCCGAACATTTGTCAGACTCACACAGCCAGTATAATTTAGGTAATTTACAGAGAGTACGTGAGTTAGATTCCGAACAGTCACAGACAAACAGATTATCATACAATCCTGAACCTGTTCAGACATACAGAGACGATAATTTTGATTACAAGCACTTTCTATCCGTGAGAAAATTTAAGGTATTTAAAAATGACAGAACACAGATTTACCACTTGGATTGGATACAACAATTTAGCTTTGTTTTCCACCAACTTGGCCCGTAACACACAAACTTGAATTTATTTGCAGTTTTTTGGAAGGCGAACCGGCAACTCGTATGAGACCGATCGCGAGACAATGCTATTCGGTAGAAGAATTTCAGAATGCTTTTCTGTCAGCGTATTGGTCGAAGATGACACAGCGCGGAATCAAGGATCAATTAATTAGTTTACCGAATTATGAGAACTCAAATTTTCCCACTGTCACGCAATTTTTTGAACACATGGTCCAACAAAACCAGTACTTAAGTGAACCATACAGTGAATCTGCACCTATTCAATTATGTATTTCTAAATTACCACGATCGTTAAGAGTATCACTTTTAACAGGTCAGCAGAAAGAAAATATTTCGGCATTCAGAGATCTGTTACAGCTTTTGGAAGTTCAGCAATCAGATTATTCCTTCATAAACAAAAATTTTTCACATCATAACCAAGGCCAACCAACATACAGTAATTACGATCAGCCACGCTATTTCAATAGCAAAGGTAATAGACGCTCCAGGAACGACAACCACCAGAACTTTAATAACAGACAAAATTTTAATGATCAGTATCGTCAAAATTATCAGCAACAGGAACCACATTTTGGTAACAATAGAGGGTTTTCCCCGCAACAGCATCAAAGCCAGCCGGTTAGCATACCTAACCAACAATGTAGTCTGCAAGGTCAACCAAACTTTAATGTTTCGCCGCCTACACGTATAGCGTCGGCTCCGCCAAATAGTAACGCACAGCAACAAGGAAATAACTAAGTACAGAAAACATATCATTTTAACTCGTACCGCAACGCGCCGTATAGTAATGATTATCATGACAGACGTAAAAGTAATGAGCGCAGTTTTCAGCGTAACAGTCGGTCTTAGCAGCAGCAGAATCATCCGCAACAACAGATTATCATGAATGAACCAGACAGTAGATATCATCCCGAACGTAATACGTCAGGAAGAAATAATAGAACAGTACAAATAGTTGAAATGTCACAGCATCCTCCCGAAAATAACAGCACGTCAGAAAGAATTTGACTAGATACAGTGCAGAATGAATCTTCCAGCAACACAGAGAATCTTGTTCACGAAAATGTTATTACTTTTGACGACATCCGAGACATTCTTTTGCAGGAAATACCAGTTATTCAAAAAACCATTTCACACCCTGTCATTGAAGTAAAGATTGGATCATCCAAATTTACGGCAGTAATCGATTCTCGATCACCTATGTCAGTTATAAATGGGGAAACTTTCAACGAATGTAACAAAGAGAATACCTATCCTACGTTACCACTAGGCAAAACTAAAGTAAAAGGTGCAGTATCTGGTAAAGGAGTAGATGTAAAGTTGCAGACACAATTATCATTTTGTATTGCAGGTTATACGTTTCACTCAAATGTTTGGATTGTTCCCTTATTGACAACAGACGTTATTTTAGGTACGAATTTTGTGGTACAACATGACGCAATTATTGACTTTCAAAATTCCTATTTGATATTAAAGGATGAAAATGTACAACTGGCATTAGAATTTCAGCACTCTTTATCTGTAGAAGAACACACAATTAATCGTACAGAGGACATTTCTGCATCACGTAACATAGACTGTCATTCCACATTGTTCACAGATACGTACGTACACAACTATAATACACCAGACGAAGCCGACTATGACGTTATGCAAATGATTTCTGATAAAGTTAAACAGAGCAGTGCAAATACAGACGACGAACGTTCAGAGCTACACAAAATTCTTTTACAGCAAGCTCCAGTTTTTGACAACATCCCTGGTACTATGTTCGGTTTTATGTATGAATTTCAAGTTAAACAGCACGATACATTTAAAGCCAAACATTATCCCATTCCGTATATTCACAGAGATCAAGTTAAGAAAGAATTGCAAGCTATGCTTGACCAAGAAATTATTGAACCGGCAGTTAGTCCGTACATAAACCTGCTCCATATTACGGTATATTAATCATTTTTACTTATGGACCGTCTGACAGCAACTGAATAAAACACAATTTTAGTGCCATACGCGTTTCGCCTTTATTTTCTGCAAGTAGTTCTGTCTCTGGCACAAAAGTCGAAATCATTTGCAGAACGATATTGGTTACTACATGAAATTAAAATGCTCTATTCGAAAAAACAGCACCTAAACATGATGCTCTATGAGACTCATCTAGAATTGGCAAAAAACGTAGGAAACGCCGCAGTTTTCATGGCACTAGTAGAAAAAACTGAACACAACACATACACAGCAATGAAACATTTACAAACCAAACATAAACAGAAGATAATGAAACTAACAGTAAAAAAGACGCAAAAACACATTTACATTTTAAATGTGAAACCACATGAACACCAACACACATTCCATCCACCCTTAGTTAACCTAACAGAGACAGAACTACACGAAAACGAAAAAATGCTCTTGGAAAAAGGTTTGAAACACTGCACCAGTAGCAAAGTGAACAATCAATACATAGAAAATCTCATAGTAGAAACCGAACACATCCTTACACGTGAAGAAAAACAAAATAATTGTGAAATAAACATAGGACTGACAAGAGAACTAGTAAAAGAAGAAATAAAAGGCATAATAAAACAAACACAGCAGACACACAATAAGAACAACCAAACAGAAGCAGCTACTATGAAAAGGTTACAACAAAAGTTAACAGACAATAACGTATTAATAACAAGAGCAGACAAGGGAAATGTAGCAGTACTCATGGATAAAGAGCAATACATCACAAAAACCAAGGAATACATAAACGCCAACGCCATACAAAAACTGAAGTCAGATCCAACTACACGATTCCAGGCAAATGTGAAACGAACACTGAAAAACATTGAACACACACTCACAGACAAACAGAAATACTACTTAACACAGAAAAACCCACAAGCACCGATACTCCGCAGTCAACCGAAAGTACATAAAGACGGAATGCCAATGAGAGAAAGTCCCAACATACCACATAGCCAAACACCTCCAAAAGTTAGTTACAAAACACTATAAAGTAGAAAACAACAGAACAGTGATAAACACAGGAAACCTAATACAAAACATACAGAACATACAGGTACCACACACAGCATCACTGATTTCATTCGATATGGAAAATATGTATACCTCCATCCCTATCACAGAAACAATAGAAATCATAGAACAAAATCTCTCATCCTACAGCAACCTCACCACAGATGCAATAAAAGAAATAACAGATATGCTCAGACTGACATCTGAACAAAACTACTTTCAGTTTGAGAAAGAATATTATCTACAAACTGATGGACTGCCCATGGGATCCCCAATATCAGGAACACTAGCAAACATTTTCACCAGTCACCTATAAAATCAGATATTTGATAAGATAACCACAAATGAAAGTTTCAAAATCATATATTGGTACAGATATGTGGATGACATTATTTGTCTGGTAGATGAGCCAAGTGAAAAAATAGATGAACTCCATTCAGAAATAAACAAAGCTCATCAGAACATAAAATTCACACTTGAAAAAGAAAAAGAAAATCAAATAAATTTTCTTGACATTACAATTAAAAAAGAAAATGGTAAACACACATTTAACATCTTTAGAAAAACAACAGCCACAGACACAATAATACGTTCCACCTCCAACCACCCCCACAGCCAGAAACTTGCAGCACTAGGACACATGTTACATAGATTAAACAGAATCCCACTCAGCAAGAGAAACTATAAACAAGAAATGAGTACAATCATACAAATAGCTAGGAACAACGGGTATGACACAGATGTGGTACACAAGCTCAATCAAAAAATAAAAACACAAATAAAAAACAAACACAACAGTTCCACAATACAAAAGAACTCACAAGCTGAAAACTTACAAACACACTCAACAAACACACACAATGACAACACCACACAGAAAACAACCAGATGGTACACCATGACCTACACACATAAACTAACACACAGAGTTGCAAACATCCTAAAGAGACAGGGCTTCAAAATAGCATATAAGCCTGGGCAAACCCTTCAATCATACCTAAGCCAGCCAGCTACCAAGAGAGACAAATTCCAACAATTGGGAATATATAAACTTGAATGTCAAAGTTGTGATGCAGTATACATAGGCATGACATGCAGGAATTTTCAAACAAGATACAAAGAACATATCAGATGTTGGAAGTATGAAACAAACCATTCCACATTTGCAGAGCATTTAAAACACTACAACCATCATCCTACAAACATGGAACAAGAAATGAAAATAATGAGAATAAACAACCATGACAAACATCTCATACAAATGCAAGAAAACTTCCACATCCAGAAAACCATAGCAGAAAACAAACATGTGATAAATGAACAAACACACATCAGCACAGGCTCCCTACTACACTTAATAAAGGAAATGATAACATAAAACAAAAAATAATAATAAAAAAAGAAAACTCTTCCCCACATCATCTGGAGACACACACACAGCACAAAAAAATCACACCAAAAAACACACGCACACACACACACATACACAAACGCACACACAAATGCATACACGAACAGACCACAGATACTTCAATAGTTACACTCATAAGTTTGGCAATAACATTCGATCTTTGGCAAAAACATTTGTCAGTCGGCAACAGAAACCAAAACATTGCTTTAAAACAAGCGTTCAGTGCATAGTGTTGTGGAATGGGGAAAAAAACCGCAAATTGGCGTTCATAAGAAGAAGAACAACACCAAAAATGCAACAGGAGCGTAATATGTAGGAAATTGTCCACGCAACCTGTAAGTACAGTTCAAAACATTACTACTTAATAGGAAATACCAACCACCAGAACTGTTTATAACCTATAGGCACAATGACATAAATGTAAATAAAGTAGCTAACATATGTACATATTCCAGGCCACTGATGATGCCTTGCAGAAAATAAAGGCGAAACGCGTATGGCACTAAAATTGTGTTTTATTCAGTTGCTGTCAGACGGTCCATAAGTAAAAATCATTAATATACCGTAATATTACACGCAACTGAGGAAGACAGGACTATAAAAGTTGAAGATGCCGCTCCATATTGTTAAGAAAAAGGATGGTTCACTTCGCCTCGTACTTGATTCGCGTCACATCAATGACATTATTATTAATGAAACAGATCGCCCACAGACACCAGAAGAACTTCTACAGAAATTTCATGGTACTGCTATTTATTCCATGTTAGATTTGAAATCGGGATTTTGGCAAATTCAGCTCCATCCGAACTGCAGAAAGTACACAGCTTTACTCTGTTTTGGTGACTGTTATCAATTTTGTAAATTACCGTTCGGTTTAACTATTTCTTCAGCAGCATTTATTCGTGGTTTGAATACTATACTTTCGACAGAACTAAAAGACAGAATCACAACGTATGTAGACGACATTCTTATTGCAGAAGCTAACTAGTCTGAACACAATCTGATTCTTGAACAACTGTTACAAACTTTTCGTGCACAAGGACTCACAGTTAATCTTAGCAAATCGCACTTTGGCAAAACTTCTATAAAATGTCTTGGACATGTAATTTCAGCAGAAGGCATTGTGCCTGACTCGGAAAAACTTCAAGCTTTACGTGACATTACTGTTCCTACGACGAAGAAACAATTACGCAGCTTTCTGGGTTTAATTAACTTTTTCCGTAAATTTATTCATTACTCTGCTTTAGACACCCATAGATTATGTCTGTTGACGGGTAAAAACACTATTTGGTCCTGGGATAGCCAAGCGCAGTCTGAATTTGTGAATCTGAAAGAAGCTTTGTTGAATGCACCACTTTTATCACATCCAGATCTTACTAGAAATTTTTCCATTGCCACCGACAGTTCTAACACAGCTTTAGGCGTACACATTTTTTAGGAAACTGAAGAAGATGGTTCTACAGCAATTAAAAACATCGCCTTTGCGAGTCGCATTCTGTCACCTGCTGAACGCAATTATTCTGTTACAGAACTTGAAACATTATGTGTTGTATGGGCATTTACCAGATTTAGGCATTTTCTTTATGGAAGACATACTACCGTTTGCTTTCAGCAAAATTTACACATGACAGGTTAAGCAGATGGAAACTTTATTTACAGGAATTTAATTTTACAATTGTTCACATTCCCGGTACACAAAATATTATAGCAGACGCACTATCCCGTTCTCTCAGCAACAATCAGCAAGACATCGCAACCAACTTCTGCCAAGCAAATTTTAGCGTCATGTATATTCAACAAGTTGCATTTGAAAATTTCATTTCGTCGTCATTAAGAGACATAGCACAGGAGCAGAGCAAAGACAACGTATGGAAAGAAATTAAACGCCTTTGGCAAGATAGGAATAATGTTACCATCAGAAATCATTACACTGTACGCAATAACATTCTGTTTCGCCTCTCTCACACTGACAGCAACAACTGGTTACTATGCATTCCTGACGAACTTGTTAACAAATTAATTTGGTATACTCATTTAAGTTACGCACATAATGGAGCCAGAAAATGTTTTCTTATACTGAGACAGAACTGTTATTTTGCCAACATGGAGAAACTTATTCGACGAGTTTTAGCGTCATGTAAAATCTGCCAGCAAGCTAAGTCAGACACGACGTCACATATTCCTCCGTTACATCCCATTGTACCTGTTAAATTGAGACGCATGGCCGCTGTAGACATTTTTGGTCCGATTCCCAGATCTAATAGAGGTTTTTTTTACATCTTTGCCGCTGTTGAACTCACTTCGAAATTTGTTACCTTCACTCCGTTACGCAAAGCTACTGCTAAAATCGTTTCGAAAGCATTTGTAAAACATTTTCTATTTCATGTATGGCATGTATTGAAAATAATTTCCGACAATGGACCACAGTTTCGATCTGCTATATGGATACATATGTTACGAACAAGAAACATTTCTCCTATCTATATATCCAAGTATCACGCTTCTTCGAACCCTTGTGAACGTCTAATGAAAGAAATTGGTAAACTATGTAGAATATACTGCCATAAAAAACATATTGATTGGGATACACACATACTGTCATTCCAGGATATAATTAACTCCATACCAAATGAATCTGCTATGCTATCTCCGACTGTTATACTGAAAAATGTTGAACCACCTAACAAAATTAAAGAATTAGTATCCTTTCCTACATCTCGTCGACTAGGACACCATGAAATAATTGACATTGCACTCAACAACATCAAACGTGCCGCAGAGCGCTGGAGAAGACAGCAAAAACAGGTTTGTACACGCCGTGACTTTCACATTGGACAGAAAATATTAGTACGCTCACATTATTTATCCATCAGAGGAAAGGGTAGATGTAGTAAATTTGAGCTTCTATACGCAGGTCCATATCGAATTCGCTGCATTCCCCTCCCCAATGTAGTACATGTCGAGAACTAGAAAAAGCAAAGGTAATCACCATGTCTCCAATATTAAACCCTTTATTTAACGAACATACTCTATGATTTATCACACTGTAATGCCATTTCCTGAATTTTATATGACCACTTATGCAATTATATTTATATGAACACTTACTGATGATTATCGTATTTTTTCTTGGCAAGTGCCCGGCAAGGTAAGGTTAGCAGGTCGCTTTTCTTGTCGTTACACATCAGACCGAGCACATTTTTCCAGATAAACTTACATATTTTATGACCAATTATGCAATTCTATCTATGTGACTAATTACTAATGATGATCATATTTTTTCTTAGCAAGTGCCTGGCAAGGTAAGGTTAGCAGGTCGCTTTTCTTGTCGTTATATATCAGACCGTGCACATTTTCCATTTTTCGTGTATGTATGATTGTTTTCCTGTTTTGGTCGTATGCACTACGAAATCTTTAAGATATAACAAACACCAGTTGACTTTGACATTTTGCCTTATGATATCTCAATATCTTGACTATTCCACAGTTTTTGCCACTACATTATGATACTGTGTATACATTTTTTGCACTTCAAAATTGTCTATGTTTTTGACATAATACGTTTTCTGTCATGCTATGCTGTATGCTTAATTATATCACTAAAAACAAGTTTTTATTTAATGAGTATATGATTTAAATTCAAGATATTAATCCTTATTCATCATTTTCAGAAAGCAATAACATTTAAAAGAAATAAATTAAACAAACCACAGTGGATTACTATGAAATGGGAATTTCACCTTCGGAATGAATGAAAGAAAATACAATACCATGTCATGAAGAGTAAATGGATCAGAATTAGCAAGCATTAAGAAGAATATACTATACACATCGTATGATAGCAATCTTAACTAATTATTTTTCTTTCAGAATACGAGGCGATTGATGCAGGCTGTCAGACAGAACTACACATCTTAGTTTTAGTGATGAAATATGCTAGAAATTAGAAACTCTATACTATGAATAGTTGTATGAAGTAAATGGTAATATGAATAATGAATAATGAAGTGTCTTTTTTGCAGATGATAATGAATGATGATGAATAATTATATGAATAATATGCTAATATGAATAATGAGGTTTTTCTTTGCAGCTGATGATAGTAATGAAGTTATGGTACTATGAATAATGAAGTTTTTCTTTGCAGATGAGGATAATGATGTAGTTTATATATTTACTGTTAGTTAAGAAATGCTATGTAGTTATTTAAGTATTTGTTGCAGTTCTTTTGACAGTATGTCTTATGTCGCATGGTATAATGACTGAATGTTTTGGAAAGGACAGCTAGAGTACATACATATTGAGTACATGTTTCATTACCTGTCAATTCGAAGTTCACTACTTTTCAGCATAATATGCGTTTCTTCTTTCAGCTCAATAATCCATTTTGTATTTTTTCTAGGAGAAGCTATTCATGAAATTAATGTGCTATAAGCAGTTAGTCATTAAACCTGTTCTAGTACTTGCATTTTTTTTTACCCATTTGTGTGTGTCATTCATGAATGTGATCACATATACTCTACTTGTTCATAACCTTGCTACAGCTGACTCATGACGAATGACGTTGTTAATACTTTTTCCAGCAGTAAGTCAAAAGCAAATATTTTCATGCCCCAGCAATTAATTATCGATCTCAATGCAATGCATAGCTAGCACAAAAAAAAAAATTACCAATCCCAGCTTTTACCAGTATACAACCAAATAATGCTACTAGTTTAAGAGATATTTCTAGTTCTAAATATAATGCAAATTTCTCAGATGTATTGAATCCATTATATCTATGTATTATTGGACCACAGACCTTGAGTAATAGTTACAGTGTGTTACATTTTAAATATGTCCTATGTCACTTGAATGATGAGTTCTGAGCAATACTGAATGATGTTTTGTAATAATGCATAAATGCTATGCCAATAATTTCTGTAAATAATATTTTTGTTATGTCACTTGAATGATGACTTCTGAATAATACTGAAAAATGTTTTATAAAACAATATGAATACTTTGTAACTGGCCAATGAGTGCCAATAATTATTTTAAATATGCCGTATGTCACTTGAATGATGAGAAATGTTTTGTAATATTCAATACTTGCTATATGTTTAGTAACTGGCCAATGAATTCCACTGTTTCTTATATTTTAAATTTGTCTTATGTCACTCACATGATATCATATATGAATACCAGTAGCTTGATGCTACACTCATTAGCTCCTGTTTTGAATGATGACTTCTGAACAATGCATAAAAATGGTTTGTAACTGGCTAATGAGTGCCAATGATGACTATAATTAGATGAATTATGTAAATGTTGTGCCATTAATGAACTCTTGTTTTGAATAATGACTTCTGAACAATGCATAAAAATGGTTTGTAACTGGCCAATGAATGCCAATGATTACTATAATTAGATGAATTATGTAAATGCTATGCCATTAATTAACTCCTGTTTTGTATGATGACTTCTGAACAATGCATAAAAAATGGTTTGTAACTGGCCAATGAGTGCCAATGATTACTATAATTAGATGAATTATGTAAATGCTATGCCATTAATTAACTCTTGTTTTGAATGATAACTTCTGAACAATGCATAAAAATGGTTTGTAACTGGCCAATGAGTGCCAATATTTACTATCATCAGATGATTTATGAATAATGTTCTGTAATACTCCATAAATAGTACAGAAATATTTAGTAACTAGGCAGTGAGTGCCAACAATTACTCAAATCGGTTGATAGGCTAGTGTAATTCTCAATTATGACTAGCATAAGACTTAATGTCCTTCACCTTCTGACCTAATTACCAGAAATTACTGCAATATCCGTTTGTCCTGTCCATCCTCATGATCAAGGAGCACTATATTTGGTTTTTGCACTAATTCTACGTTGGTGAAAGAGTATGGACTCTACAAGAATGTGGTGTTGACACATCATGCTGTCCACCACCTTGAACGATGGAGATGTTATTATGGTCCCACTGTTTGGTGTACCTAATGTACAACCAAAATGATAACATTGAATACTAATACGACATTTCAGTGTCTTGGCTACACTGATTAATACTTCAGGGAAGAGAACTTCAGATTGTCTCACTTGGTGTTGTGCTTCTGTAGAAAGATATGGACTTTCAGTGCAGCTACGTGCAACCTAATGTGCTACAACCATGATGCAATCCTTCCCTTTCCTTTCGTAGTTCTTGTAAAATGGTATAAAATATATACAGTGCGTGTGCACTTTATGTCATTTGATAATATGTTTTGTACTCATTGCGTATACATTTTGTCATTTCTTGATATGTTCTGTACTCAATGCATGTGCACTCTATTTCATTTTATGTTCTGCACTTATATATATGTATATACTCTGTGACTGTAAACTTAGTTAATTAAGAAAAATTTGTTGCCCATGGCAAGTCCAATTGACTCGTCATCACTGCCAAATTTTTTACCTCCCCCCCGCCACCAGTGCAGGCTTATGTAAGAGGTCCGAGCAGATGTAATTTCGATGTATTGCTCATGCGCTGCCTGCGATATGCAAGGTATAAAAGAATCTCTGACCAGAGAGCAGTGTTGACTGCAGTACGAACTGTGTAGCTGTAGCAGTAAGTTGTTGCTAGTCTGCAGTCTGCTCTGGTCTGGTGTATCTTGTTGGCTGGGCCGGTTGCGTTACAGCGATGCCGGAGCCTGGGCCATGACGCAGCACTGCTGACGTCCAAAATTTATCAGGTTAAATTCACAGTCAATTATTCAAATGTTATAAGTGAGCAACAATTTAATTGAGAGGTTAGTTACATTGTATTATTACCAGGTTACTGAATTTATTTTTTTGTTGGGACGTTACACTGAATGTGAACGACATAATTATAATTTTTTACTGTTGTGAGATTTAGGAATTTTTCTGTTTTGAGGTTACACTAAACGAGAATATTATTCATATTATTTATTTTATTTTGTGGGGAGGTTACAATATGTCTTTGTTGATATCATTTACAAAAAAACCTATCCCACTTGTATACATAAAGGATGTACAAGACACAAATAATATTAGTTTTGAACATGTAGGTGATGTTGAACATGGAAGATAACAAAATATACAGAATGATTGCATGGGATTACAACTCCCGTGCAGCATGAATTGGCTTTCGGGAGCAGGAGGCACATGCCTGTGTCCGCTTCGAAAGACATATAGCAGACATGTCTAAAATTATGTCACCAGTACTTGTAGAAAACCAGACATAGTATCTGGGTTAAACTGCTTACCATCAGATTTTGAACAGAGTCGAGAGAAATCATACACAGGTTGTGAGAAAAAAAAGAGTCATTTTTCATTCAACTTAAAAGCAATTTTGCATTTTCATAAGCAGACGCAACACTATTTTCACACATCTTCTTCTTCGTCTTGAGTCTTGAATTGCAGTAAACTTGAAGATTCGATGCATCTATGTGATCTCCTCGCCTTTGACATTTATAATTGTATCTGTGTGGTCGAATAATCTTAGCGATGTCACCATATCTTTACAGGGTATGCCAGGATCATCCCAGTGAATTCCATGGTAGAAACATGTTAGTCACTTTCAACTCCTCCTTGTTTTAGCCACGTCACACCACTGAAATACTTCGGTGACGCAGTGTTCCCTGGGAATCTCTACTGTAGTGGCTTCTTCTGAGCGTACTGTGAATACAACGTCTTTAAATATTCTCTCTCTATACTCAACATCATAAAAACTCTGAGAGTTTGCAGTGATGTTCACACCTTGTGATATCATTGTGAAATGCTCTGGATGTGCAACACCAGTGAGCAGACAACAGGTAACCAACAGTCATGTAGAACTATAGCACGCGCTGCAGTGTGTTGTGGAAAATTGGCTGAAGATTTAAATTCAACTTAATTATCTCATTCTATTTTGAGCAATCTATTATTATTATTGGCGTCGGATCGTGGAATTTAAAAAAAAATGTTCACATGTGCGTGAAATCTTATCGGACTTAACTGCTAAGGTCATCTGTCCCTAAGCTTACACACTACTTAACCTAAATTATTCTATGGACAAACACACACACTCATGCCCGAAGCAGGACTCGAACCTCCACCGGGACCAGCCCCACAGTCCATGACCGGAGCGCGTAGACCGCTCGGCTAATCCCGCGCGGCGTTGAATTCTGCATGGACATCGTTCACATCCTTCCTCTTCATAGTATGAAGCACGGGACCTTGCATACATGTCATATGCTAGACTTAATACATTTTCACTGCAGGTGTAAATTATTATACAGGTAGAAATATGAGTTCAGGTAATGGCATTAGTTAACCTGCAATTGTCAGTTGGTCTGAAACGCAAGTATGATGAACCTGGACGTCTCTAGTTGAATGGAGGTTTTAATAGACCACGTCTGTATGCTTGTAATCGACAGCACTGGGTAGTCGAAAACCTCCCATGAATGGAAAGATAACGGTAGAAATACATCGGCATTTAGAATTTTTAAAAGTTTAAGACGCTGCACATCCAGTACTGTGATGTGTGGCATTTTCCCTGTTATTTTATTGATGGTGATCTCGCTCTCCTCTTGAGCTCCTTCAGTGTACACGTTGTTGTCCATTGCACTCTGTGCCAGAATAAGTTCCTGTTTAGGACTCAGAACAATTAGCTGCTTATCCTTGAAGTATACCACTGCAGCTTTAAAGGTATATGTGCAGTAAATCTCTTGGACTCTTACGCTGTTCTATCTGCTAGCTCGTCTATGAACCAGCCAGCATTTTCTAAATCTTTCAGATCCGAGGGAGAAGGAGACACATACTTTTTAAGAGTTGATGTTATGCCAACCTAGAGAATACAGTCAATCTCGACCACCTTTAAGTTCATATCGTATCTCATGAAACAGAAATGCTACAGCTTTACGTGTAATGTTGGATGCCACTGTAGAAGTACAATTCCTTTTCGTAAATGGTCCATCAAGATATATGAAACTCTTTTCGTGGGAGGGTTAAAGCGGGTTCGTGTTGGATGACAATCCTAATTTCATCGTTCTTGTTAAATGTGGTTGACGCATAAGGTTTATGTGAGAATTGATCTTGGCACATCATACACTCCTCGTATTTCACCGGGCTAATTATATCGAACGAAGTCATTACCCGGCTTCAGACCTACTGATTTAAGAAACTCATAGTCTGCAAGTGTTATCACCTTGCTGTTTTGTTGTGAAGTACTGTGCTGTGCGTTGTGCACTTTGGTTTTGTACCTTACGCCCATCCTGTCTTCGTTGACTATACGGGGACGCTGCGATCTCTGGCTGAAGCTCGACGCTGATGCTTCCGGTCCCGCAAGTTAAATGTTGCTCCTGCCTGCAACAGCTCCTGGCTAGTTGAAGGCCGCCGCCGCCGCTTCTGGGTTTCTGCACGTTCAAGGTCAATGCTGGTTCCACTTCAGATATAGCCGTACAATGATATTCTCGTCACATGATCCACAATACGCAAGTCCAGACAGTCCAATGCCTGAACTGTTACTGGGTGGTAAATAGAGTTGGTAGGGGACTCAACGATCTTATATCTTGTTCCCACTGATGGGAAGAATCCGTAAATCGTATGACTCAGTCTGTTGTTGAGATAAGAGTTTGTTGCAATGTTACTCTCAACACGGACTGTACTGACAAGAAATATATGCACTGACTGGTCAGTTCTGTAGAATTTATTAGCCTCCTTCTTCAAAACGTGTTGTTCTGTGAAACTCTTTTGTGATCAACACAATCAAACACCTTAGTTAACCAAAAAAATATGCCTAGCATACGAAACCTTTAGTTTAACCCATCCAGTATCTCACAGAGAAAAGAGTATATAGCATTTTCAGTTGTTGAACCACTTCTAAAGAAGAACTGTTCATTTGATAGCAAATTATGTGATATAAAATGATCAGTTATCCTTCTCTACACAGAGTTTACAATACCTTTCCAGGAGGACAAAACATACTGAGACTCCACAGTAATATAGTTCCAATGTGAGCTAAAATTTCCAGCAAAATGCATACTATACCACATCTCTCAGTTTTTCATCATCACACGTCCCATAGTGATTCCGTCCTGTATGGCAGCTCAACGCATAATGAGCAATTTAGGGGTGGGAGCCAATTGGAATTTTAAAGAACGTGTTTAGGAAAGTGCAGGCATTACAAAAGTAAGTTTATGAACTGCGAATGATATCGGCTAACAAAGCAAGCCATTCTCTGACGGTGAGTACATAAAGAGCTGAATTTTAATTGCAGCTGAAGAATTCTTTCCTGGCAAAACTGAACAACATACAGCAATTACTCTTGCAGCAATTTCAGTAAAGCGTCGAGTTGAAGATATTGCTTGTAGTTTACCTTAGACGAAAAGGCATCAAAGTTTGCTTGGTACTCAACACCCCTCCACGAATCTACAGATATTTCTGAGACAGCGCAAGTCCTGTTGTTTTTTAGAGGTATTAACACAGACTTCGAAGTTATTAAAGAACTAGCAGATCTGATTTCCTCGTATGGTACAACAGCAGGTGATGAGATCTTTCGGCGGGTACAGCTGACTTAAATATACAGCGCTCTTCTTTCTCATTGTTCTTCTTTCTCATTGTCAGCTGAAATGTATTGCAACAGATAGGAGAAGAGATGCGCGTGGGAAGTATGTAGGTTTCGTTGGAAGACTAAATTGAGAATGGGAAGCCAGTGGTTTTACCAAACCCTTGACAATACTCAGCGTTATTCATCAGAAAGCACTTTGTGGAGAATTAGATATGTCCGGTGTGACAAAGACAGTAATTTCCGTCGTCAATTCCATTCGATGCTAATGACTCAAACGCCGTCAATTCAAGTCTTTCCTAGATGAGGTAGCACTTTCGTCAAGTGACCTCTCATATCACGCGACATTAAGGTGGTTATCCTGAGGTAAGATTTTATAAAGCTTTTCTTTGAGAATGGAGACTGCAATATTTCAGAATGAGAAAAATAATCCTCCGAAGTCCTGTCGGACGAAGAATGGCAATGAAAACTAGCTTTCTTGCCCGATGTTACTCTCCAATTGAATGAAATGAATAGTAAACTTGAGGGAAGGACAATAGTGTTTGTAACCTTTACACGAATGTTAAAGCTATGAGACTTAAACTTATACTTTTCGAACACAGAGTCAGTCAAAAAAATTTTTCAAACTTCACCATTTTGCCAATCGTTGAAGGGTGAACATGAATCAAGCTTTCCCTCTCGTTTATAGTGGACTTTCTGGGGTGATTTGAAGAAAGAGTTCTTTCCGTGGTACTCAGATTTGGATGCTCATTCGAAGGAGATCCAATTTTCTCATTACCTCTTTTGTTGTGAAATGGAAGATGTTCAAATAGCACAGCAAATGGAAATCATTGATCTGCAAGCTGATGACAGCATGAAGGACAAGTTTAAAGAAGAAGCCTTTTGCTGAATTTTTCCCAGAAGACAACCATCTCACGATCCAAGACTGCACGAAGTCTGTTATCTGCATTGTCACTAACTTTTGGTGTGAATAAACATTCTCTTTACTGAAATTTACAGAGGTAGCTAAGTGACGAATATTTACAAGATTTTTGCTCATACAACATGATCACAGTTTGAGAACATTTTGTATTCAAGAAATGGTTCAAATGGCTCTGAGCACTATGGGACTTAACATCTATGGTCATCAGCCCCTTGAACTTAGAACTACTTAAACCTAACTAACCTAAGGACATCACACAACACCCAGTCATCACGAGGCAGAGAAAATCCCTGACCCCGCCGGGAATCGAACCCGGGAACCTGGGCATGGGAAGCGAGAACGCTACCGCACGACCACGAGCTGCGGACCATTCAAGAAATAAGTTGCATATCTCTCACTGACTCTTCTAAAGAGTAATAACGCGTAACTTAGGTTTTCAATGAATATTGTATGTTAGTCAAATAAAAATATTTTCAGTTGCAATTTTCTTCTTTAATTTCTGAGAAATTGTGTTGCCCGGCCCCCAAGTAAGCTTTAAAACTTGATAATAACCTTCATGGTCTACTAATTTGGAGACCTCTGAGATGGAGCAGAGGCCCGCTGGTTGGTTGACGGCCAGTCACCAATTACTCGGCAAGCATGAATAGGTAGCAGGTCGGGCATCAATAGTATGATCCTTGGTCGGCCAGTAGACTACTGCTCGGTATTGGACGACCGTCCCTAGAGAATTTTGAAAAAGGTGAACCCAGATATGAAGACCGTACATAAGTTACTCAAAATATGGGGTGCAAAATAATGGAACCATGTGGTAGAAGCAGGAATTGGTGTCCTAAGAGCGAGCTAGATTGTCAGTGGGAAATCTGTCCTAAAGAGTAAGTCGGAGGAAAAAAACAGCTTGGGAGTTCCATGCTCGTCACGCAAGTACTCACGAAATAGGTACGGCGAGTGGGGGTTAACTCTGCGTAATTGGCATACTGAAGTAAGTACACGGGTGGACGTACGGGTCTGGAACGGGAGGTCGTACAGTACCTGATGGAGTTAATGTTTAAAGCTCATGCAGAGAAAGGAATCATTACAACCATTCCATTTCTGTCTCTCTCTCTTTCCTTCTCTCTTTATTTGTTGTGTCCTCCACTATAACCTGTACGGTTCTCCGAAGGTTTTCGTTTCAGTTGCTTATCAGCACATGGCAGCGTGCTTCAAACTACGCAGGCAGCAGGCAGCGACAGCTCGAGATGTAGCCGCCGGAAGTGCGTGCCAGATGCAGCCGTCAGCTCCACACACGTGGCAGGCCGGCAGTGCACGTGCGGCCGTTTGCGAGCACCTTGACGGCTCTTACCATAACCAATACAGTTAGCAGCTAAAAAGTTCAGTTTCCAAAGTGTTAAAGAAAACACGGCCTGACCTCGCTTGAACACTTCTATATATGTAAAGCAATTTTATACTCCGATATACGTTCATTCGAAAATCAACTTCACCTTGATGATAGAGAGGTCAGCCTCTTATTCCTAGTGTGTTGCTCTATCGAATGCCTGGCCGCATGCTCTAGGAGATAGAGTATGTAGGAAGCCTGCCAACATAAACAGGTATTTAGACGTCGCTGCGCATCACCAGCCATCCTAAAAACAAGCAGTATTGAACGCTCTGTCTTCTCTTTCAGCGTCAGCGACAATAACAGCTTGCGGTACGACCTGGATTTATTAATGAAAACATTGATGGCTAGCAGCTGAATTTTCCTCCATAAATAGGTCCTTCGAACGATCCTGTATTAATAACGCTAACAAGCGGAATGAGAATAGTCCCTCTGACTCTGTAAGATTTCTGTTCGCTTCTAGAATTGACCACATACGGAAAATCCTTCGGAAGAATGGCGTTAAGACTATATTTTTCAGTAAGCACAATGTAAGACTTTTTCCAACGGACGTGATTCATTTCCTCCACATTGCTGAAGTCTGTATAGGCGACACCAAGAGGATAATAAAAGAACACGCTAAAGAGCACAAACGATACACACGTATAAAACGAAGTGCGGTAGCATATCATCAAGAAAAATGTTGCCAAGGCACAGATTTTAATAACATGCTAGTTTTAACAAAAAGATGAAAGAAAGAAATAAAAAATAGTATCGGGAAGTCACCTAAGCTGCACGACAACACAAATATTTACGCGCGCGTGCTGAAAAGCAATGCCTCGATTTTTTATGTGAAAACTCTTAAAGTTTGTTTTTATATAAAACAGATTTTATTAACATTGTACATTTTATTCTATATATATACACTCCTGGAAATTGAAATAAGAACACCGTGAATTCATTGTCCCAGGAAGGGGAAACTTTATTGACACATTCCTGGGGTCAGATACATCACATGATCACACTGACAGAACCACAGGCACATAGACACAGGCAACAGAGCATGCACAATGTCGGCACTAGTATAGTGTATATCCACCTTTCGCAGCAATGCAGGCTGCTATTCTCCCATGGAGACGATCGTAGAGATGCTGGATGTAGTCCTGTGGAACGGCTTGCCATGCCATTTCCACCTGGCGCCTCAGTTGGACCAGCGTTCGTGCTGGACGTGCAGACCGCGTGAGACGACGCTTCATCCAGTCCCAAACATGCTCAATGGGGGACAGATCCGGAGATCTTGCTGGCCAGGATAGTTGACGTACACCTTCCAGAGCACGTTGGGTGGCACGGGATACATGCGGACGTGCATTGTCCTGTTGGAACAGCAAGTTCCCTTGCCGGTCTAGGAATGGTAGAACGATGGGTTCGATGACGGTTTGGATGTACCGTGCACTATTCAGTGTCCCCTCGACGATCACCAGTGGTGTACGGCCAGTGTAGGAGATCGCTCCCCACACCATGATGCCGGGTGTTGGCCCTGTGTGCCTCGGTCGTATGCAGTCCTGATTGTGGCGCTCACCTGCACGGCGCCAAACACGCATACGACCATCATTGGCACCAAGGCAGAAGCGACTCTCATCGCTGAAGACGACACGTCTCCATTCGTCCCTCCATTCACGCCTGTCGCGACACCACTGGAGGCGGGCTGCACGATGTTGGGGCGTGAGCGGAAGACGGCCTAACGGTGTGCGGGACCGTAGCCCAGCTTCATGGAGACGGTTGCGAATAGTCCTCGCCGATACCCCAGGAGCAACAGTGTCCCTAATTTGCTGGGAAGTGGCGGTGCGGTCCCCTACGGCACTGCGTAGGATCCTACGGTGTTGGCGTGCATCCGTGCGTCGCTGCGGTCCGGTCCCAGGCCGACGGGCACGTGCACCTTCCGCCGACCAGTGGCGACAACATCGATGTACTGTGGAGACCTCACGCCCCACGTGTTGAGCAATTCGGCGGTACGTCCACCTGGCCTCCCGCATGCCCACTATACGCGCTCGCTCAAAGTCCGTCAACTGCACATACGGTTCACGTCCACGCTGTCGCGGCATGCTACCAGTGTTAAAGACTGCGATGGAGCTCCGTATGCCACGGCAAACTGGCTGACTCTGACGGCGGCGGTGCACAAATGCTGCGCAGCTAGCGCCATTCGACGGCCAACACCGCGGTTCCTGGTGTGTCCGCTGTGCCGTGCGTGTGATCATTGCTTGTACAGCCCTCTCACAGTGTCCGGAGCAAGTATGGTGGGTCTGACACACCGGTGTCAATGTGTTCTTTTTTCCATTTCCAGGAGTATATATATATATATATATATATATATATATATATATATATATATATATATATATATATATATATATCAATATATATATATATATATATATATATATATATATATCAACCTAGTCGATCTGGCGATGAACGCTTTTCTCCCGGCTAAAGACCAGTTTGTTGCTGCCATCACTGTCAAATATGTGGAGTGTTGACAGAGCCACAACCTCACCTCTGATTGCCCAGCATTGTTACCATCGAAGTGGAGTCGCTGAAGGTGTTATTTAAGTTTTGGAAATACTCCAAGATCTGTCACACACTTTGAGGTTACCACAGCCGTTTTCCTCATTACGAGCGCGAACAACTTAACCTCGCATATGACTGATGTCGAGACAATCATCACCATCTACAGCTTACATTCGGATTTAAATTGTAGACACATTTTCTGCGGTTGGAAACTCGATTACACCACACTGTTTCTCAAGCATCGACATATTTATATTACGCACCACGATGTTATAAGTCACAATTTGGAGCCCTCTACTGGCAAAGGGTTGCACTTGCGTCAGCGAAACGGGAATATCAACCTAGTAATACGCGTGAAATGTAATAACTCAACCGATATTGAGACAGATTAAAAAATCCAGAAGCATTACTATCCAGCACACCCTCGTACACAACATCTCCTCTCTTTCTCTACTTGCTGTTGTATTTACTCACTGACGACAGCCCTCCAATGGTAGTAAGAAAATTATTATCCATTAAATCCACATCTGTTTAAATGAGTGAGAGAACAGCTATTTGTAACTAGACACTACGCTGATTTTCACCAGTGTTGAGCCCCTAGAGACAAAAGAAGACTCTTGAAAATTCCAGCAGAGGGGCCGAAACGTCGAGTTTCGAAAAAGTTTGAAGATGGTATGACGTGGCCTAACAGCTTAGATTTATGCATCCAGGGCTATACATGCCAGTGACAGTAAAAAGCTATGCCAGAGTTCAGCGTCACTATCGTGAAGAGCTAGTACAAGTGCTTGTCGCCTGTACTGTTCTCTCTACTCCTGTAAAACGACCTCAGCCAATGCTAACCGACTATGAAACAAATATGTACGGAAGAGGAGGTCGGTTAGGAGTTGGCGTCTCGACAACGTCGAGGTCATTAGGTTATTGATTTATTGCTGCTAAAAGATTAACCAACACTCACGTTAATTAGTGTAGGCTGTATAATACTAATTTTAACCTTAACTCTGTTTGGAATTCTGAATTGACAAAAACATTAGCAGGCGTTCAATTTCTTTTTTACAGTTACTCCAGTGTACCCTAAGAACTAAGCAAGGACCACATCAAGGTCACTTGAGTAATATCTTACTAATGCGTGAATTCTTGGGCAGGCTTGTTTTGTGAATGTTTTATTTACTAAGGAATACTTTTGTCTTGATATTATCATGGTAAAAGGTAAATCGTTTGCATTAGAATATGGCATATTTTTATAGCGTTTCTCGTCGATTTATTAAATATAGCAGAAAAACATAAGAGAGGAATTACTCATCAACGATATGTTACCTCACGTCAACTAAAACAGTTTGATGATGCTCAAGGTATGTTTTGGATTTCGCGCATGTAATAAGTTACTGGTTGGGAGATGAAACTGTCATCAATCGTAGTTTAGAGTGCGGTTTCGTGTACAAATAATTTTTTAATGGTTGTTCGAAAACGAGCGAGAAAGATAACTGTTGGCGGCGAAAGATTAGAAGCATAAGCATAGAGGGCATGGCTTTCCAATCAAGGTCCTGGATAGCTTCTTTTGTTAAATCGGCAGATTTTATATTTCTCGTGCAGTAGCAGTATTTTATGCAGTTTCCTTGATCGCATGTCTTATATTGCAAGGTGTCTTAGTTCTTGGCAACAGATGCCAATTGCCGTCAACACACCCCTGGGATGCAATGTGTAACACAAAACACTTTGTGCCACCATGCGCATAACGTTAAACGGATCATTCATACTAATCTTCGTTTGTTTATTTTTTCCCCAACATTGTCCACTGAATGGAAGTGTCTAACGAAGGATAAATGGTCGCTGTCCATCGGATTTGCCATTAATCGGGTGGACCACAGTGGTAAATCATAGAAACGTCATCCATCAAATCTCGTTGTTCTTGAATTTGGTAAATAATTCGTGTTGAAACGACCCCACTTGAAACGAGAAAACTACTTTATGAATTGATTTCTTCGACGTACTTACCCCGAACACGGCACAAATGTTTCCAGCTGCCTCAAATGCCTGCAACATTAAATCTAGTGAGAATAAAGTATCACACATGTTAGATTTTCTTCCGTTTCATGTTCCATTTTCTGGCGCTTAAACAATGATCCTCACAGCCATCAATTGAGCAACATTCAATAAGTCTCCGCAAGAACAATTCTAGAACCTCAAATAAAAAAAATGCTGTTGATAATTATACTTGTGGCAACCCGCGTAACAACATGCCAAACAAAAATATTCACGAACGTATGTACCAATCAATATTTTTCAGGTAAATTTTCCCCTCGTCGATTAAATACCTCAGTGATCTTCACGTCATTCGCTGCATGACAAAATTTCACAACGCCTTTGCCTGTGAAGTTATATGAGACGAAATGTTGTTTAAAAAATAAAGAGAAGAGGGTGCTCGATATGTCGCCTTTGTCAGTTGTACAACTAGAACGAAATGCATCCAACACAGGAGATCGAGTGGAAAGCAACGCTTTCTACAGGGATTTCCGCATCCTACCACGTTAACAGTTTATACAGTGGTTGCAGAATCAAGTCGAAAGTATGTATTGGGTTCCAAACTCCTCAAAGTCTCCACGAAATACGCGTGTCTTGGTTCAAATCCAGGTCCGCCACAAAAATTTTCATCATATAATTTCAAGCTGTAGCATGCGCACTCCATAGAACAGGTGAAAATTAATTATGATTTTTAACTTCTTTCCGTGAGTTGTCAACAGTAGCGATTGGTGCCGCTTTAGACTCAGAGGCAGATATACCACATCATTCCACGTTCAAACATGCCACTCCTAGGTGCTGCTGAAACATAATTCGGGAGCTAACATCTCTTCTTGTGTAGTGAACAATGATGTGTGAGGGTTCGACTCCTAGTTGCAACAGAACGTTTCGTCTCGTTACTTCCAGTTCAAACATACGTACGTCGCACTACTCGTGAAATAAACCTATATTTAACGTCTATTCATGGCTAGGAAATAACGGCGATAGGTTCTAGTTTCAAATACCGGTAAAGCAAAACTTTTTCGTCTCCTCGCCTACGTCTTAGTCATCTCGTGCTAACGAAAAATTTCGATATCTGACATTTGATTTTACTCAGTTAACCATCTATTAGGCACTGGGTTCGAATCCCCACCAATAAAAATATTTAAGACCCATCATTTCAATTTTAAAAATGCGCACTCTTCGTTATCTGTAAATGTAACCATACTGAAGATACTTTATGGTTAGTTAACAGAGACAAAAGTTGGATAGAAGTCCCAAACCCTGATCCCGGTCAGAAATGTTCCTTATGTAGTTGCAAGTTGATACTTCCTTTTTGAAGTGCCATTTATTATAATCAGTTTGAAGTTTACATGCAGTAAAGACTGTACGATCTTCAATTACCGTGGTATTAAGTCAGATTTGGACTAATGGTATACAGAGCGAAGTTCACTATCTCTTGTTGTAAGCACATCGTATAGTCAAACGACTGTGCCGAAAAGAGTTTAGAGAACCTGCAGGACGGTCAAGATATGTGGGTTGCACACAGTTCAGGCGAAACGCATTTCAGGCCGTACGGATACTTTTAAGCTCGGTGTAAAATTGCAAGGTGTAAGGCCAGTACACTTTTGTTACTATCGTATGAGTGATCCCTGTACCTTGTCATTAAATCTCCGCCCGTCTGTCCTTTCCAGTAATCACTGCAGTGACCACAATAAATTTTATAATCCGGTATTACAAACTTACACTGTCTGCATCCTACAGCATGTCGTAGAAATGCGCCCATCCCCCCCCCCCTCCCCCCGCCCCCAGCCCCACTCACAACTGTCCCCAAATATAACTTCCCGTCGCCCTCACTTTTAAATTCGCATAGATGCCTACGATATTAATACTAACAATGAAATGTATGAAATGATTCTAAATTATAGCAACAATTTGTTTGCTTTAGTTCATACTACATCGCTTCAGTATAATTTGCAAGCAATTACAATTCAGGGAAGTACAGCCTTTCAAACGCATTGATTGGAAAATTTGAGAAGTAGAATTGTCGTCCAAATCGATTCTACAAAGAGTGTGCGAAAGAAATTGCTCCTCTTCTAGCAGTAATGTATCGTATGTCTCCTGAGGAGCGAAGCGTTTCTAATGATGGGAAAAATCACAGGTCACTCCCGTTTTCAAGACAAGATGGGTCGTCGAACAGACGCAACAAAGTTGAAGCCTATATCTCTGACGTCAGTCTGTTGCAGAATTTTGAAACAAGTTTTATGCTCGCGTATTGTCACATTTCTGAGACAGAACATGTCCTCTATAGTTACCAACATGGGTTCCGAAAAAAAACGATAGTGTGAAACCCAACGCGTTCTGTTCGTCTACGACACACAGGAAGCAGTTGATACAGGTACCTAGTGTTCTTAGACTTCCGAAAAGTATTCGATTTAACTCCGAACTGCCGCCTAATGAGCAAAATAAGAACGTATAGAATATCAGTCCAACTGTGTGACTGGACTGATGGGTTTCTAGCAAACACAACATACCCTGTCATTCTGAACGGAGTGAAGTCTTGAGACATTTAACTTCACGCGTGCCCCAGGGGATTGTTACAGGACCATTACTTTTCACAGTTTATATAAATGACCTCGTAGATAATGTCGGAAGCTTCATGCGGCTTTTCGCAGATGATGCTGTTGTACATAGAGAAATCGCGACGCTACAAAACTATAGCGAAATGCAGAAAGATCTGCGAAGGACTGACGCTAGGTGCAAGGAGTGGCAATTGTCCAACGTAAACAAATGTATCATACTCGGAATACAAAAGACAGAAACATCCTTTATTGCGTCATAATACGATTGCAAAACCTTCACTGGAAGCAGTTACTTCCACAAAATATTTCGGGGTGTATGTACGGAGCGATTTGAAGTGCAAAAAATGGTTCAAATGGCTCTGAGCACTATGGGACTCAACTGCTGTGGTCATCAGTCCCCTAGAACTTAGAACTACTTAAACCTAACTAACCTAAGGACATCACACACATCCATGCCCGAGGCAGGATTCGAACCTGCGACCGCAGCAGTTGCACGGTTCCGGACTGCGCGCCTAGAACCGCGAGACCACCGCGGCCGGCTTTGAAGTGCAAAGATCACATAAAACTGATGACGAGTAAGACAGATGCCAGACTGTGATCCATTGGAAGAATACTCAGGAAATGTAGTCCATCAACAAAGGAAGTAACTTAAAAAATACTCATTCAACCAATAACTGAATATTGCTCTTCAGTATGGGATCCGTACCAGGCCGGACTGATGGAGGAAATAGAGAAGATCCAAAGAAGAGCAGTACGTTTCGTTACGAGTTCATTTAACAAGCGAGAAAGCGTCACGGAGATGATCGGTCAACTCCACTGACAGACGCAGCAACAGAGGCTGATGCGTACGGATCGTCTGGATAGAACGGCTTGCACACGCCTTATTAGGGTTACGTGGTCCGAGGTGGACGGAGGAACTGTGACAGTGCAAACAAATTAGTGACCCACAAATATACACTTTATTGCGCTTCGATACTTAACTAAAGTTGTACAGCAACAAGTTGGATCCCCTTGCAGACAGATACAACTAAGCAGTGGCCTGAATACAATGCAACAAGATTATGTCAGTTCTGTGCACCACACCGTCAATCACTGTGCTACGGTTACAGACGATTACACATGTAGACTAAGTCTCGCAGGCTGATCTACACTATGAACTGTAGCTACGAACAGCAACACTGAACCTCCGTACTGGAACTGTCGTACGCCAAAGTCGAACCGTCCGTTGCTGCCTGTGGCCGCCGCTTATCACAACGCGGAAGTCCAACTCACTGCCGGCGGAGCAGAGGCTGCTGATTGGGCCGCTCTCGTGGGCTTCGGCGAACTTCAAAGCGCCGCTTGTGGCGCCAGTAGGAAACAGTCTCAGCGCGCCAGCTCCGGTTGCGTCCGTTGGCGAGCACACAACAGAGACGTTCTGTATAGTGGTATGGTTTACTATGAACGTTCCGAGAGTGTATACTCCTAGACGAATCAAGCACTATATTCATTCCTCCTACGTACATCTCGTGAAAAGACCATGAAAACAAAATTAGAGAGATTCGAGCCCACACGGAGGCTTACCAGCAATCGTTCTTCTCGCGACCCATACGCAATCGGAACAGGAAAAGAACGACGTGACACTGGTAGAAAAAGTACCCTTCGCCACACACCGTAGGTTGGCTTGCGGAGTATATATGTAGTTAAGAACTAAAATGGGAACAAACTCTCAAAATTTTAATAACATCATAATTTGCGTAATATAAAACCGAGGTTTGCCCTCAGTATTATCAGTATTTCACGGAGCTTTGCGACTGTGCTCACAGGTCTGCAGAGAGTAAATAAGTCTGAAAACAAGGGCAGTGCTTTGTCTTTAGTCGTTTCGCCAAAGTCTTGCTGTTATTTCTTTCCTTAGTAGAAAGTCTTAGGCCTGCAGTCTTGCCTTGCTCAATTTATATTCTATACGGCTTTCAGATGTGTACTTACGAACGGATTCTGTTTTTTGGTTGACACTAGGTACCGCGATTGCGCGCCTCTTCCTGATGGAAAGTTCTCTGCAGGCGGTCAGGTCACAAGCCAGTCTACGCGAACAGGCCCTCACACAATCGCCCGGAAAGATTCCCGTGTTAAATAAAGCTTGTACTTCACAGGTTTTCTTAACAGTTTCGAGACTAGTAGTTTTCATGCTGCCTAACTCTCCGAAAATCAGCCGAGAAAGAAACTTATGTATGTAAAAATATAACAGATTTGACAAAAACATTTCTGGGGATCTACCCTTGGCTCTGACATTTCATTCAACTGAAACACCGTGTTTTTCGTTGCAGCTGTAGTTGTAGAGGCCTGAAAAACTACTAAAGACTCAAACTGTGTATTCAGTATGAACCATGGCAGCTAAGCGAAGAAACGGACAAGTCGTTAGCTAGTTTTCATAGATCTCGAAAAAGGTATTCTAACGATCAATTCGAACGACAGAGAGCATTGCGCGATGTTCTTCTCATATTACACTCTCTCTCTCCTCGAAAATTTGATATATATGATCGTTGTCATTTCAAAGAACCCGGGCATCAAGTAGTACTAGGTAAATAAAATGTAAATGTCGTGTGACTAAGGCCTCCCGTCGGGTAGCATGTTCACCGGGTGCAAGTCTTTCGATTTGTCGCCACTTCGGCGACTTGTGTGTCGATGGAGATGAAATGATGATGATTAGGACAACACGACACCCAGTGCCTGAGCGGAGAAACTCTCCGACCCAGCCGAGAACCGAACCCGGGCCCTTAGGATTGACATTCTGTCGCGCTGACCACTCACCTACAGGGGACGGACAGGTAAAAGAAAGTGACGAAACGGTGCTTGGGGCACAAATTGAACTTGATTGAATTTTCTTATTTTGAGCATACCGAAGGATCGATCTGTATTATTTGCTAAAAACATTTAAGAGCCTAGATGCCATAAGTATTTCTTTATCTAAGACAGCCTTCGCTGTCGGCTGTTTTTTATTTTTTGGTATTTGTGGTAAGATCTTATGGGTCTAAACTGCTGAGGTAGTCGGTCCCTAGGCCTACACACTACTTAACCTAACTTATACTAACTTACGCTAAGGACAACAGACACCCACATGTGCCTGGGGGAGGACTCGAACCTCCGACGGGGGCAGTAGCGCGGACCGTGGCAAGACACGCAATGCGCTCTGTCGTGCCAGGCACTTAAGTGTGAATTGCAGAGTAACCATGTAGATGTACATGAAGGCGCCTGAGACAGCGCGCCTACCCCGCGGCTGTCAGCTGCCATCTTCATGTCTGTAGCAAAGTGAATACCCATGGAATATGTCTAGAAACATAGTTTAATGCGTAACATCTGAGATAAAAGTTTTTGTTTGGCATTAAAAAAAACGGAAATGGAGCTGTACATTTAAATACCGTAAAAATCTAGTTTTTTTTCTTTATTGCTATTTCATACCCCAGGCGCAATGTGGCCGCGTTTGGCTGTCAGCTGTACAATACTCCTCTCTTCAGTCAAGAGTATTTATAACAAAAATAACAAAGATGAAAATAAAAAATGTGAGAACTGTTTATGTTTTAAATTTTAAAGATTAATGACAGACAGCTAAAAGGACGAAGAATATATACAATGAAAAAACACAGTTGCGATGAGGTGAAATTTTTCTATGAAGAGACACGATAGCAGTACACTTTCACTTAACATCGGAAAGACCTGAAGCGCATGAAAAAGTATTCTGGGAAGAGAGAATATGTTTCGTAGAGATTCAGGGGGGAGGGCGGTGGCAGGTATAGACAGGGGATCTATTTGTTGTGAAACGAGTTCTTTTTTACGTTGGACCTCACGCCAATTTCTCGTGTGGTTAACTTTTCTTATGTTGTTTATTGTATTTTCAGTTCCCCATCCGGTGCAGGCTGGCAGCAGCATAGGCGCTACTCTTCAGCTGAAAGACATTACAAGTGTGCAAGAGGACGTTTAAAACAGTATAAAGGAGAAAATATGGTGGAACATAGATATAAAAAAGGGGAAACATAAGTTAAGAAAGCATACAAAAATAGGTGACTGTAAAATAGAGATACAAATCTAAAAAAGTATTTTACACAAAAAACACACTGTAAGGATTAAAAGACACAATGTAAAGTATGTCTGGAGCATAAAAAGTCGCAGAATGATTAAAACAGCCACATGATGGGCAATGTAGCACAGAATAATCATGGACAGCAAAACTACATACAAGTTGAGCTTACGATTAAAACCAACTACACTTGACAACACTGTAGAATGGCCCTAACACAACACTGACACAGCACACTCGATGATGAATAAAAAACTGGATCTGCCCGGGGGAGGGGGGACGAGGAAGAAGGGAAAAGGGGGGAAAGGGGCGCTGCTATAAGGGGGAGAGAAGGTGGGATAGGTTGGGGGCGCGCTGAAAGAGATCAGGCAGGGAGGGACAGGAGAGGAGAACACCCAAGGAGGGAGTGCAGAGACTCAGGGGGGGGGGGGAGGAGGAAAAATCGCTCAGGGGGGAAGGAGGGGCTGAGAAAGGAGGTGTCGTGAATAAGGGGGGGGGACAAGGCAAGGCTGCAGTTGGTAAAAAGGGTAGACGTCACGGCGAAGTACATCATCTGGGAGGGGGAGCTGCTGGAAATTGTCCTGATGAAGGATATGGAGGGTGAAGAAGTGGAGAGAGGGTGGATTTCAGTGACAGAGGCTTGGCAACAGATGGGAGTTTGAGAGGAAGGAGGACACCAGAGGGTGCAAGCAGTGTAAAAGATGCAGATATGTTGGAGGAAAAGGAGGAGGTGGGGCAAAGGGATGAGTACCTACAGGAGCTGTGTGAGGGATGGAAGGCAGACACGGAAGACAAGGTGTGGAGTTCAAGGATTTGGATGGCCTTATAAAAGTGGGGGGGGGGGGGGGGGGTTGGGCAGGGTGGAGATCC
The DNA here is from genome assembly GCF_023864345.2 of Schistocerca serialis cubense. NCBI lineage: Eukaryota > Metazoa > Arthropoda > Insecta > Orthoptera > Acrididae > Schistocerca > Schistocerca serialis. The sequence continues at coordinate 465,648,419 of NC_064639.1, forward strand.
AGGCAATGCTGACATAACAGAGGATGGGACAGATGAGGGACTTATAGGTGTGGACAATGATGGAAAGATGCAATCCCCATGTCCAGACAGACAGGAGTTTCAGGAGGTGGAGGCAGGTATGGGCTTTCTGCTGGGTGCTCAGGTGATGAGGGGTCCAGATGAGGTGACGGTCGAGGGTGAGGCTAAGGTATTTACGTGTATGGGTGAGCTGGATGGGATGACCATAAATGTTGAGGTAGAAATCATGGAAACGGAAGGAGTGGGTGGTGTGGCCTAAGATGATTGCCTGGGTCTTGAAGGGGTTGATACAAAGTAACTGCTGGTTGTACCATGTGGAGAACTGGTCGAGGTGGATTTGAAGCGTACGTTGCGACCATTGAAAAGGTAGGATAAAGGGTCAGGAAGGCAGTGTCATCAGCAAATTGGAGGAGATGAACAGAAAGGGGAGGTTTGTGCATATCTGCAGTATACAGGAGATAGAGGAGAGGGGAAGTGATGGAGCCTTGGGGCACACTGGCGATGGGATAGAAAGTATGGGAGTTGATACTATGGATAGTGATGTAGGAGGGATGATGGGAGAGGACAGAAGGAACGAAATGGACGACATTTGATGGGAAGAGCGTTAGTCTGGAGTTTAATGAGGAGACTGGGATGCCATACATGGTCATAAGCATTTTAGAGGTCAAGGGAAACAAAAATGGTGGAGCAACAGGAGTTAATTTGGAGATAGAGAAGGTGGATGAGGTTAAAGATTAGTCATGGCAGAGGAAGAGGGTCAGAAACTACAATGGGTGAGGAGTAGGAGGTGGTGTTGATTGAGGTGGTGATGGATATGACAGGAGGGGTTGGATTCGAAAACCTTATTGAAGATAGGTGAGATAAATGAGATGACAGGAACAGGCAGCAGAAGGGGTTTTCTTGGCTTTCAGGAACAGGAGGACACGGGAAGTCTTCCACAGGTCACAGTAAAAGCCAGTGGAGAGGATGACATTGTATAAAGCGGCAAGGACAATCAGGAAGGAGGAGGGGCATTCTTTGAAGTAGTGGTGTGTGACACAGTTGTGACCAGGGGCTGTGTTGCATTTTGACTGGAGGATAAGTCTAATGTCCGTGCTAGGATGGGATTGTTGATGTTGGATGAGGTAGCCACCCCAAGTACTGGAGACTGGAAGTGAGTGGAGCAACTGAGTTTTGGAGCATTCCATGACGGTGGGGAAAATATAATAATCAAAGTGGGGATCATCAGGGATGAAGAAAACCTCAGAAAGGTTGGAAGCAAAGTGGCTGGTGTTACTGAGGTTGTTGGGAAGGGGACAGTCTTTATGGAAGAGTGGGTAATGGTGTGTGGAATGGGAACCAGTAAGGTGTTGGAAGGCAGACCAGTACTTGGGGGATTTTATAGGGAGGCTGGTGTTGACTCGTGTATGGGTCTGGCGACAGTCCCAGCGTTTCTTTGCTGTAATGATGTTCCAAATGTGTTGCTGTAGTTGCCGGTGGCAGTGGAGTGCATCCCTGTCATGAGTGCACAACAAGGAGCGATAGAGGTAGCGGGATTCACAGAGGAGGAGGAGGAGGACAGCTCATGGAGAGAAAGTTGGATGGGGGTATGGATGATTTTAGTAGGGACATGGTACTCCACAGAGTCAGTAATGGTCTTCTGGAGGAGGGATGAGGTGTGGGTTATGTTGTGGGGATGGTGATAGGGTGGTTCCAATCTGGGTAGCAATGGATTCCCAGTAGGTGACTCAGCACAATGGTAGTCTTGAACTACCTTAGGAGGGGGTGCAGGGCAGGGGGCCAGAGGAGGGGGTGAGCAAATGTGTTGGTGAGAAGGACAGGAAAGTGGTTGCTACATGCGGGTTCAAGGATTTCTATAGCGATGTGCCCAAGGAGGTTGGAAGAGGCAATGACCACATCGGGAGTGATGTTGCTTTCAGGATGGGTGTGCTGAGGAAAAGGAGCAAGGTCACCTTGAAGAGTGGGGAGGAACTGATGCCAGTGCCAAGGGGTGGCCGGGGAGCAGCTGTGGATGTTGATGTCAGCAGCAATTACATAGATGGAGAAGTTACGGTGAACATGGGAGATGAAGGCATAGGGAATAAGAGCAGTGGAGCGGACATAGATGGTTGCAGAAGTGATGGTAAGGGAGGGGAAAAAGACGCTGAAAATGAGGTGTTCAGTAGGGTCACAGAGAAGAGGTCGTGGCTGGATGGGCATGTGCTTAAGGTGGCCAATGGCTTGGGGAGCAGGATCATCTGTTTGGTTGAGGATGTAGGGAAAGGTACAGACAGTATGTTAGAGTTGGAGAAAGGTTCCATTCAGGAGGAAGGTGTCGACCTGGTGTTGGGAGAGGGTGTTCATGGGGAGATATTTGTCAGTGTCGAAGGAGCATATATTCTGGAAGAAGATGTGACACTCAAGCCATACCATGACTGGAAGAAAGGGGGGGGGGTGAAGGGAGAGGAGAGGAGAGGCTTAGTGTGTCTAGCCAAGTGAAGGTGAAGTGGGCGAAGGAGTTGGAAGATGGAGCGGGCAGTGAGGGAGATCTGTTGGAGAGTGTGGAGGTGTTGGAAACAGTGAATGATTTGGAGGATTGTGGTTAAGAAACAGATGATGTCTTCAGCCATGGGGGCACACAGAGGGACTTGTTCAGGTAGATGGGGGGTGGGGGGGTCGATAGGATGGATGGGGACGATAAGCTCAGTGGTGGCAGGAGGAAGTTAAGCCTTACATTTGTAGGAGTAGGTGGGATGTGGTCCACTACAGGTGTTACAGGAAGGAGAGGTGGCGACGATGGGACAGTTTTTGAAGAAATGAGAGGCCTTGCAATAGGGACGGGTGAGTTGATTTTTACAATTATGGGTCAGGTGGTCATTATACATTAAACAGCGCTGCAGCAATATGATTGTGGAGGGAATCTGGAGGATTCAGCTGAGTGTGGGCGGTGAAAAATAAGGGCTTTCTGGGTGAGGAGGTGGCCAATGGAAGGAGTGGACTCTGACAATACCAGCATAAGGTCAGTGGTACTGGTGGCATTGTGGATATGGCAGGCAGAGCAGATTTCAGGGTCAAAGTGAGACTTTAGTTCAGCCAGCATCTCACCCTCTGTGGTCACTGGGCTGAACATGGTGGCTGCAGTGATGGTGGTGCGGAACACCAGGTGGCGGCAACAGTGGTGGTGAGCACCGAGTGGCAGCAGTGGAGGTGAGCACAGTGTGGCTCTGGCAGAGGCGAACACCAGGAGGCGGCAGCAGCTGGCACCAGGCCACCACTACCTCAAGGAATGCCCCCTCCCCTTCTTCCTGCCTGCCCTTGTGACACTGTATAATGTCCTCTTCTCCACTGGCTTTTACCCTGACCTGTGGAAAACTTCCCATGTCCTGCTGTGCCCTAAACCCAACGAAACACCCTCTGAAACCTCTTCATATCGTTCCATCTGCCTCACCTCCATGTTCAGTAAGGTCTTCGAGTCCATCCTCTACTGCAGTATTCATCACCACCTAAACAAGCACTACCTCTTTCCCGTTACCCATTGTGATTTCCTGCCCTAATTTTAGCATATGACTTACCAATCTTCTTTCCCTCCAATTAACTCTTGTCAACCCACTATCTTTGTTTCCCTCGACCTCCAGAATGCCTACGACTGTGTGTGGCATTCCGGACTCATCTTTAAACTCCAGATCTATGCTCTTCCCATCAATTTCGTCCATCTCGTTCCTTCCTTCCTCTCCTGTCGTCCCTCCTATGTCGCTATCCACCATACCAACTCCCATACTTTCCATCCCACCGTCAGCATACCCCAAGGCTCCATACTTTTCCCTCTCCTGTATCTCCTGTATGCTGCAGATATGCTGAAACCTCCCCAACCTGTTCATCTCCTCCAGTTTGCTGATGACACTGTGCTCCTGGCCTTTTATCCTACTCTTCAATAGTCCCAACCCTTCAGACCCACCTCGATCAGTTCACCACCTGGTGCAACCAGTGGCTCCCTCCCATCAACCCTTCCAAGACCCAGGCAATCATCATAGGTAATACCAACCACTCCTTCCGGCTCCACGATTTTTGCCTCACCATTTATGGTTGTCCAATCCACCTCACACTGGCCCTGAAATACCTTGGCCTCACCCTCGACCATCGCCGCACTCCCATGGGTATGGCATTCTTCTGCCATCCTTCACACCTACAAATACTTGATCCGCTCTGTCCTTGTTATGCCAGTGTTGTCTGGACTCCTACCCCTCCCATATTCTATAAAGCCCTTCAAATCCTTGAAAGCCATGCATTCTGCCTCACCTTCCGACATGCGTTCTGTCTCCCTCATGGATCATCTATGACCTCATCCCCTTCCCACATCTTCCCCTTTTTCTCAAACACATCTGCACCCTGTACCACATATTCGATCCCCCCCCCCCTCCACACCATGGTGTTTATCCTCTCTACCCCCAGTCCATTGCCGTGCCTTCACCATTGTGTCCTGCCCTCTCTATCTCAACAACCTCCACCTCCTTTCCCAATGCAATTTCCAGCACTTATCCCTCCCGATGATGAGCTTCGCCCTGATATCCAGCCCTCCAACCAACTCTAACTCTACCTTCCTCTCACCCACTTTTCAGGGCTCCGTCTGACTCGCCTTTCCCTGAGCAGTTTTTCTCTCCACCTCTCCCCCCCTTTCCATTGTATCTCTTCTGTGTCTCTGTACTCCCTCCTGTCTTTCCTTCCCTCTCCATCTCCCTCCCCACCTGTCTCACGCACCTTGGTGCAACCCCAAACACCCCTTTTCTTTTCATCCCACCCCCTCCAGCCCCCCTCCCCCTCTTTTTCCCTCCTCTTGGGCCTTACAATGGTTTTAAAGTGTCTACATTCTGAAGTGTTTTAATACTGTGGCCAGGTTTTATCTTGTGTGTGTGACTCCAGTGTATTTTATGTGCTCCATGAATTGTCAGCTGTGTTTTTTAACTTTATGTCTACTTTTCTAAATGTCCCACAATGAACTTCACCGTGTCAGTGTATATTTTAACCCCCATTTTCTCCACCTATCACGTTTTTATCGCCTTTTATATGTATAGTTACCACTTTTTTAACTGCGATGTTACTCTGCGGAAGAGTGGCAGATTGTGCTACAGCCAGTGCTCCATTGCTCATATGCAGCAGAGGAATGCAAATACAATAAGTAAAAAAAAACTACATTGCTATTGTGGCGCGTGCATGATGCACACGAGAGGCGCACAAGTGCATAGGTCGCTTGCTGTATGGGGAGGAGTAGAACTTGCAGTTCACAGGTTCACTAGACACCATCAAACTACAAAGTAAATACTAATATCCCCACGTGGATTATTATAGTCTTGAGGTACAATTATCCACAAACAGCTATGTATAATAGCGTAAAATATAAATTCCGTACAGGGTGCTCATTCATTAATATGTCGAAAACTACACACTGGATCACAAAAAGTTATAATTTGTTTGTCTCGGAGGGGGACATCCAATGAGACCACACTCGAGCCACGACCCCAGTACGTGAGTGGGTGGTGGGGGACAGCTTTGAAATCTTCAGTGAAAACCCATTTTTTTAAATTACAGATTACCATTATATGGTGAAATATACATTGGTTTTGCCTGAAGGAATTTCTTCGTTTCGCCGCACATGGCGCTGTAATTGGAGGAATAGAAATGGGCACACAGTCGGAATTTAGGACATGCTATTCAATGGCCCTTCATTATCCAGTGGCACATGGGACCCCCACCTCCATGCTATGAGGAAGGACAGACTAGAATTTCATAACTTCTACGTAGGTTGCAACGTTGTATTTCTCCGACGTATCAAAAGGGGACTTCTCAATGCGCCACTTCAGTCATATAGGAAACTACGACGTATTATAACAGACAATGCACCGAGCCCGGTTCTCACGTATCGTACAGACCTAGAACAGATAGCGGCGCTAAACATTAAAACACTAACGCAGTGTTTATTGCCTGCACTCCTACCTATTGTTTGAAGAAAAGACATGCAAGTGGACGATGGATCTAGCAACCACAGAAGGAAAAAATTAAAATGATCCTGATTTACGGAGAGCGTAGAGATATGTTGAGGCTGTTGTTGCCTTGTATGCCGAACATTTTCCAGAGAAATCTCGCTCTCATTCATTCTTTTACAAGGTTGTGAACGCCTTTCTGTCTGCTGACAGCCTAAAAACAGGCAAAAGGAAACGAAGTAAACGTTTTACAGGAGAAGCTAATGAAATAGGTGTACTAGCAGCCGTGCACCAGAACCCGTTGATAAGCACCTTGCAATTACACCGCGATTGTGGTACGTCCGTGAGTAATATCGTCACAAAACTGCATCGTTGTAAGTATTATTCATACCACGTGTCACTTTATCGAGAACTTCATCGCGCCGATTTCCATAACCGGGTACTGTTTTGTGAATGGGCACATCAACAAATGCAAACGACCCCCACGTCCTTTGCCGGCCGGAGTTGCCGAGCGGTTCTAGGCGCTTCAGTCTGGAACCGCGTGACCGCTACGGTCGCAAGTTCGAATCCTGCCTCGGGCATGGATGTGTGTGATGTCCTTAGGTCAGTTAGGTTTAAGTAGTTCTAAGTTCTAGGGGACCGATGACCTCAGATGTTAAGTCCCATAGTGCTCAGAGCCATTTTTGAACCCACGTCATTTGCCGAGGTACTATTTTCCGATGAGTCTACATTCACAAAATGGTAGCGTTAACTGGCATAATACGCATTATTGGAGTGTAGACAATCCCCACTGGTTACAGCATGTTGATCATCAATGTCCTTAGTCGGATAACTTACGGTGTGGCATCATGGGGAACAAACTCATTAGTCTGTATTTTGTCGACAGCACGTTGAACAGACAAAAATATCGAAAGTTTTTGGATCAGGAACTACCAGCACTACTGCAGGATGTTACCCTGGGCGTTCGATAACGTATGTGGTTTTAGCATGACAGTTGCCCAGCGCAATACGCATTTGAATCGCGGGAGGTGTTAGACCGATTTCACTGATCGGTGCATCGGTGCAGGTGGCCCTATTAATTGTCTCTCTAGGTCACCGGATTTGACGTCGCCAGATTTCTTTCCTGTGGGGATATTTAGATGATAAGGAGTACCAGCAAGTGCCAACATGCCGTGAAGACATGGTCGACTGCATCAGAAACGTCTGTACTGACAGCCACGCAGATATGCTTCTGACCTGTATACGGTCATTTGAAAACCGGATCACTAAGTGTATTGCAGTTGACGGTACTGTGTTTGAACTCTTACTCCAATTGGAAAACAGAGTAGCGTTCGCCTCGAGCCACGGCCAGAGAGGTGCGTCGAGTAGTTCCCTGTTCGATATGTTAGAGTACAACGTTGTTAATGGGGTTCCAAATCATAAGTTACGAAATACTAGCCTGTCCTCCCTCGCAGCATGGAGGTGGGGTCCCACGTCCCACTAGATATTCAAATGCCATTGAGTAGCATGTCGCAAATTACGATTGTGTGCTCACTCCTATTCCTCCGATTACAGAGTAGTCTGTGGTGAAACGAAGAAAATGTTTCACACAAAATGTATGCCGATTTTGCCATATAATCGTAATCCGCAATAAAAAACGGAGCTTACCATTGAAGATTGCAAAGTTGCTCTCTGCCACCAACGCACATGGTTGGGTGGGAGGTAGAATTGGGAGGTATGATTGGATGTCCTCCTCCGAGTTAAAAAAAAAAACTGCGATTATAATTTTTTTGATCCGATGTGTAGTTTTCTAGATATATCAGTGTCTTCATTTAAAATTAGCACCTTGTATAATGAGCCTGATGAGAATAGAAAGAGCCACAGTTCAAGCATGACGTGTGTAGAACTGTAGTTGGACAAATAGTTCAAATGGCTCTGAGCACTAAGGGCCTTAACTTCTGAGGCCATCAGTCCCCTGGAACTTAGAACTGCTTAAACCTAACTAACCTATGGACGTCACACACATTCATGCCCGTAGTTGGACAAAATTTTACCTCACAATACTTGCTGTAGATAGATTCAAGTCATACTCTGCTGCGTTTGGCTGTGTGTACGTAGGTGTCATACTACAACAAAGACAAATATATAGATGTATATGACAGAGTAATTGTCACATAAATAGGAGTATGTGACAAATCACAGCAAAACATGTAGTACATTTTGTTTATGTTATGCCGACAGCAAAATATCTGCCTTTTTGTTATTAAGGTTGCAACTACAGGTCTAACCGTGAAGTACCATCATTTTTATGCAAAAAGTCTCGGGCATTAAAAAACATAAGAGTGCAATCATTTAAGATAAAAAGTGACGGAAATCTTTACAATGGAAGAAATGTGGGCTAATCGCAATATCATAAGGCATATAATAATATTATGGGCACAAGGGGGTGATGCATACTCTAACATGCTGATATAGCACGTCTGTCTATAGGCAAACTAATTTTTTATTTTTCATTTTTTTATTTAAAACATGGCACACGACCTTCAGAAATATATAATAATATGACAGCTAGGTTATAACCATACCTTATGCTGGAAATCTACATTAATTGTTTATTATCTTTAAATACTAATAAAGATTGGCTTCACATTAAAATGAGAACCACCCGGATAGATTGTAATGATCTAAGGTACAACAAGCACAAGTATAAACCATATGGTGCATTAGAAGGAAAGCAAACAGAACAGCATAAAGTGAACACAAATTAACGTGGTGAAATAACATAAACGAATGCATTTAAACCATACGTCACCTGTGGTGGAGTTATTTGTGACAACATAACACGAGTATAAAAGTGTGCTTTCCTAGAACAGTGTTTGAACTCACAACAATTTGTATAGATAGGTGCAAATAATACCCTGCTATTGAAGGTTGTGCATACACAGGTGTGACCCTAGAGTTATCTATGTTTCTACTTTCCCATTGTTCAGGATGCATATTTTAGTCCTCACCCATACAGCAATGTACCCGTGCTCATATGCGCCTGTCCCGTTTGCGGCATGTATACGCCACAACAATAAGGCAATAAACTATTGAGAAGTAAATACCTTAATTTTCCTATCATGAATGCAGTGGTAAGAACGTGTGAAAAGGATTATGACAATCAGAAATGTGTTTCAGTTGTAAGTAACATTATTCTTAAAGTCTAATCTCTAAAGCAGTTAATTTTAACTGTGAAAAGAGAATTACTCACGGGCTGTTATATGATACCGATTTAAGAGCCATCTAGTGCGCCTAACACTCTACACAAATGTTATATTTGCAATTCTACCTATCGGTTGTACCTTATACTGTTTAGAGTATGCCCAACTTATGTAAACGGATGTGTTACTATGTACTATGTTTTGTGATGCAGCAAGCATATGTGAGCGATATACATATGGACATGGCCGTTTGCACCAGGTTTTTATCTTTTTAAATATTTTAGTTCTGGCAGACTTTCTACAATGTTCTGATTTTTGTCCAGATGACAACGTTGCGTGAGGTTCAATGTAAAATTAAAGGCATGTAAATGTACAGTATCACTTCCGTTTTCTGTAACGCCAAACTAAAACTTTCATCTTAAATATTACGTCTTCGCTAGTGTTATGAGACATATTCCATGTATGCACTTTGTTACAGCACAACAGCAAAGTCTGTCGAAACCGCTTGCATTAAACAAAGAAATATTTCTGCGATCTAGGCTGATGAAAGTCCTTAATAAATTGAACCGTCTGTCACTAAAAGTCACAACATCATTTGTGTTTGCTTATTTCACTAACGCTGCAGTGTGTTCATAGGATCATAATTAATATAATATTTCTGCTTCAACATAGCGATTCCATGTTTCCGAAGGGTAATTTTGACCGTAGACCAATCAATACTCTCCATTCGACTATGGCCCTTCTCTTTCTCTAGGCAGCAATCCTTTTTCCATAAACGCCCCATACTAACGAAATAAATAGATGCAAATTCGCCCATGAATACGTAGACAGAAAGTTAACAAACCTTTCTAAATTCTGTCCAACTGGTCCTTGCATGTGACTGTTAAAACAGTTCTTTGGTTCTGGAGTGTAGTGATATAATAGCGAGGGAAAAAACCAATCGTATTTTCCTCTTGTATTAACCCGCAACACACTCACCGGTTGTTACACTTTATCTACATAATGCGACTGAGTTGATGCTATATGATCTAACTGCAACTGATCTCTCACACATCAGTTCATTACCGTAACCGATGCTACAGCAGCTAGCAACAATAATGAGAAAAGTCGGACCGCCACACATGAAAGCGATCATCTGAACGCTGTGCTATCAGCTCTGCTACCGGTTTGAACTCGCTCAGTCTTTCGTAATGTATCTCAGACTAATCGCCTTTGCTGGGTGCATGGTATTACAAATTGTTTCACAGGTGGAACTAATGAGAAGTAAGAAAATCGAACGAACATCACTATGTTCCAGATGAGTATCGTATGCTTCCGTTAACCTCTCTTCCAGTTTCTCTCTTGAGCTGCGAGTCGTATAGAGCAGTGTTCGTTGCAACACTAACACAAAAACTGTTTCTAGTAATAATCTTTCTCTTGTAGACAAACCAAATGCCCCTCTACATTTCAAACTGCAGTACAAAAGTAATCTAGGTAAATTATTTCTCCTCCCTTTTGCGTTTACCACCCTCAGTACGTTGCATTCCCTGTTTTTTGTCCTTCGGTATTTCCAGTCTGCTTTTAGGAATCTGGAATCTATAAAGAACAGTTCATCAATCCTGCCTAAGGGCGATGGTAACGATAATAGTCAATACAGAAACAAGAAGCTTACACGATACTTTGAAATACCCGCAAATAAAATTGCAACAAGACGTCAGGTTGGCATTTCTTTATCACATTCACTTGGTTTGGGAATGGAATAACTGAATTTAGCAAATATTCTGCGGTGCATTTCCATGATGGCGTCTAGATTTCATCTTATTTACCTGAAAGTAACGTGGGACACTTACTTGTTCCAGTGCTACATCTACATCTACATTTATACTCCGCAGGCCACCCAACGGTGTGTGGCGGAGGGCACTTTGCGTGCCACTGTCATTACCTCCCTTTCCTGTTCCAATCGCGTATGGTTCGCGGGAAGAACGACTGCCGGAAAGCCTCCGTGCGCTCTAGAATCTCTCTAATTTTACATTCGTGATCTCTTCGGGAGGTATAAGTAGGGGGAAGCAATATACTCGATACCTCATCCAGAAACGCACCCTCTCGAAACCTGGACAGCAAGCTACACCGCGATGCAGAGCGCCTCTCTTGCAGAGACTGCCACTGGAGTTTGCTAAACATCTCCGTAACGCTATCACGCTTACCAAATAGCCCTGTGACGAAACGCGCCGCTCTACTTTGGATCTTCTCTATCTCCTCTGTCAACGAATTAGTGAATTCAGGTACTTTCAGAATTTTGTCAGTTAGGTTGGGTTGTGAGTCGTGCTTGGATAGCTTAATCGACAAGAAAACTGCTCGCGATCGGCAAGGTTTTGAACACGAATGCCACTCTTGCACACAGTTTTAATAGGTGTTTCGCAAATGCAGTGAGTCTTTTAAGAACGACATGTCACACGAAGACAGTAGACTAAATTAACCACTTACCAAGGGAAATGTGCCCAGAAATGTAGCACTTTTTAAAAAATTTCTTTATTTGAGTGGTTCCCTGTATAGTAGAACTCCAGCTAGGTCACTCCATTTCAGCGGATTGCATGTCAAATGTCTTGACGCTTGCTTAGCTGTACTCCCGTCTGGTGCGAGTGGGATGATGCCATATTTGTGTTTTGTTGTTGATGGTGATGACTGATGATTATAGCGATAGAGAAGCCTTACTTTGAAACCCGCCACGTGCGCATCAGACACTCCTGTCAAAAGTCATGACTGCCGTGGTGTATAACATCCCCATTCGACGAGACGTTTCATCATCAACAGTGTTGCATACCCACACTCTAAAAGACACTGCGGAGATGTCTCAAGTTTTTGGAAATTTGAGACTGAATCCAGGACACGTATCCTTCAAAAACGTTAATGATAAAAGTATCTTCCACCACCAGAACTCTTGCCGCCTACCTCCAGGTCGAGAGCCATCACGAAAGTATGCGGTAGTGATCTCTTCACGCCGCTGGATTCATTTTACAAAAGATTTAGGCTCAGGTGTTCGTTACAGTCGATAGGGTACTCGGGGGAGCAGCAACGTACTTTACTCGTTGTTTGAGAACATGTCATGCTTATAATTGAAACTGCGAAAAGGCTCTGAGCATCAACAAAGGAAATGGAAGCGAACCTGAAGCAGTAAAAAATTAGTCTCCAATTTGGTTCTATAGACTTCTGTAATGGCATAGCAAAATGCTTCGGCCTCACAGGCAACTCGCTGCACTTGTGAAGTAATATTCTGGTTTAAAAAGCCAAAACAATCCTAAATTCACGAGAAAAATATTAGAAAAGAGACTGACCAGAAATATATTATCGTTATAATAAGAGATGTTGCTGGTTCTTTCAATCCCATATGGTAACTAGCATATATGCAGCACTTAACAGTATTTCTAAAAGGAAGTACAGCGCCAGCACTGATGTTGCACGTTATTAGTGTTGTAGATTTAGAAAACGTAGTCACAGGGTTCAGTGTTAGTACCGTATACAAGAGCCTTCGATGCTGGTCTTCCGTTGCAATCTCGGCGTGATAACTTACACGGGTAAAGTCATGAGCGTTGTGTACACGTATTCTGTCCATAGACGAAGACTAGAATTTCAAATTAATATTGGGCTTAGTGCGATTCGAAAATGATTCCTACCACGTAAAATGTATATCGTCTGCAGTCAAACGGGTTGTGTAACTCACAAACTTCAATTATCTAGAGCCTGTAATCCAGCGATAAGGCTCAACGGTTTTAGATTATAAAGGCAATTAGGATGTCATTATTTGTTGTATCAGATACGTACGGCAGAACTCAGAACCCGTTCATAATCATGAGTAAGGTCATCACCGGGAACATGGCCACTAGTAATGTAATTCCTCTTTCTCTTGAATTAAATATTAAAGGATGACTGTATTTTATTACTAACAAGAAGAGAAATCGGAATTACCTGAGACGGAAATCGGCGTGATCAGTGATTATTGACTCGTTGTTGACAGATCGATGCATGACCCTGAGAAAAAATATAAGTAATTCAATACCAATATTTGTTTCGCATTGCACTACTCCTTTAAAATGCGTCGGACTTGGTTACAGGAACTTAGAATAAATGCAGATTCTTATATTTACCATGCGATGTGCAGTCAAGCAATGACGAGCGATCAATAGCATTACTATATCAGTAACGTCTGATTTAGCTCTACGTTACCGATAAGAATGGCATCAAACATATTTAGAAATCAGTTAGGATAAGGGATAATGATAACACTAATGACAAATACTGAATATTTTAAATAAGTATTATTATTCTATTTAATACAAAGAAAATATGAGAGCATCCTATGCTCTTAGCTGAAACAGAGAAGACCAGCGAGAAAACGTGAAGTTAAAGCTTATCGAGCTCAGCCTTTGCATTTAGAATAAAAACACAACGAAATTAGTTGCACAAATATCTATGACATTATCAGAGGACTTATTAAAATTACACGGTTTTCCCATACTGTCCTAAAAATAGTATCTAGCGCAGACTGCGAGCTTCACTGCCGGTGTTTCAGCCGATAGGCTCAGACTATGTGAGCTGGTTCACGAAATGCAATTTATCCTGAAGATTATGAGTATCTGCCTCGTTAACATAACAAAAAATTTTGATTCAATTTTCGGTGTATTTCATTTTCTTTTACGTTATTTTGTGATTTCTGAGGAGGAGTTGTCAGACTCTTTCCCTGTACATTAATCGTCTATCTCCCGGCGGTAGTTTCCTTCGATACATTATTGATTTCCTCCTTCTTCGTAGCTTTAAATTCTACCAGTAACCGGAGGATTAAAAGTTATGGAACGCTAGACTTCTTTTTCCAGAGATTCAATCCTCTTCAAGCACTCGAAACAGTTTTTACAATGATCATGTCTCTGTATCAGTAGCACACAAAAGACTATTTTATCTTGAAAGGAAGAGAAATTCACGTCATGTCATAATTTTGAAAAAAGGTAAGGAACTCTTTCGGCTTGCTGATTGACGCCGAGGCTGCTCCAGGCGATATACAGCGGTCGGGACCTGCGAGTCGCAATGCCTGTCAAAATCCTCGACACCGGCTGCAGGCACCGCATCCTCCTGACAGTACCTCAGAACCTCTCTCTCAAATTCACATCAGAAGAACGACATGAAATAGAATTACATAGTGATAGTTGATTTCTCGGTCATGTTGGCAGTCGTCAGCTGACATCCCTTCTTTTCGACTTTTCGCCTGCATGGCTAGCAATGTCAAGGATTTCCTAGCACTGAATATTATAAACATGCGTGCTGCTGAAAAGTTGGTAGGAAGATATTTTAATGGACCACTGCCAGTATGCATGAAAATCAACCACAAGGTGAAATCTACAAATGACTCATGCGAAATCCTCGGTATGTTTGTTTTTTTACTAGTCGAATAAACCGGCACTGCCTTGGTATTTATTCTGACAAATTTTCTATTAGAAACGAAAACAAAAAATGAATTGTGTTTTTAGTGTAATATCGAGAAATTTCATTTCTATGTAGTCATGAAAACAGCTTTGAAGTTATAAAATAGTTATACACAAAATACGCATAATGTACAAATGTATATCTACAGTTACCAAATTAAGAAAAACAGTATACAAAATTAAAATTCTGCGTAAAATTTATTTAACTCAAAACTTAATTAAAAATAATATTCCTAGTTACATGTCTAGGCAGCTGGGCGCAGAGTTTCTCGTGTCTACTGTAAACGTCTCTATGGCAATGCCTCTTCATAGCTCTACAGGCGGTTATTGTTTTGGACTACAGCCGTTTGTGCTTCGCAGTTGAAAGCTGTCAAAAGCGCTGCCAGGTGCAGGGATTTCCTTAAGTCAGCTCGACTGTAGGAGTGTCTTAGTAGTAAAGAATAAATGTATTAAAATGTAATGCATGATGCAGCATTTTTTTCATGCGTCTCAGTGTTCATTACGTCATCTCTCTTGAACTATGTGTCGTTCAATGATACATTTGTGTGGGTAGATACACCGGCATATGTGGATACCGTCAGCGAAATATGTTTCAAACAGAATTATTAGCAAACAAGTAATAAATTTGAACGTCATGCATGATGAGGCAGTGTTTCACGCTTTGCAGTGTTTATGACTTCATAACCCATGAACTATGATAAGTAGGTGGTTACTACCCAAACAGGAATTGTTGCTTCACAGTAAGGGATATGTGCACCAAGTCTGGTTAAAATTCGTACAGTGGTTTAGGATATGTGGAACACACACACACATTATGACTTATTTAAAAATGTTTCAGGAAATCTCTTATAAGGACCTTTCTTTCGAATCCATACCATATCGAATACGTGGACTTCATCTCATCACAAGAAAATCTCTTGTAAGAACCTACGAGAGCATTAAGTATTTCTGTTATAGGATCGACAGCCAAATATTTCATAAAAATTCAAATTCATTTTCCACCTATGTCGTATTTACTAGCAAACATGCATTCATTTTCCGACGACCTGACGATTTACGCATATATGTACGTAACACAATCGTACATCAGGTGCCATAATTATTAATAAAATGCCGCCCATGTATATAGGCATACAACTTGTAAATATCAAATCCATATAAAAGGAAATCATGTGATCATGAGAAACTCATAATGAAGCTGTGTTAGTTACTGACAAGCAAAAAAATTCAGTGTTCAGTTCGTGATAATACTGGGTCTACGTTTAACGGGAATAGCATTTACGAGTTCTGCCTGTTCCACTCTCCATTCATTCCAACAATTCCTCCAAGGCCACCTTAACAATATCATCATTTGGTGTAACACAGGTTAACTCTCTATCAACCATGCAAAACCAAGGCGATAATTGGAGGACAGGCCACCAGTCCATTCCATCCTGAGACATTCACCCAACAATCCACAACCATCCAATCCACGTACCTAAAACAAAATACAGTCTAAAGGAAAGCCGATAACTTGTAACGGGAAATCCTCCTCCAGCATTACCTTTCCTCAACGGTAGTTGTTGATACCAGTATTAATTTCCGCATTTTGGACGGGTCAGTATTATCTTAGTTGCTTTTCTGAAAATTTTCATACGATTTTATACGCAGTTTGTTATATTTCAAGCTAAAATTTATGAAAAGAAATTACTTTATAAACTATTTTACTTTCGATCTTATAATCGATAAGTACTAGTTCTCAATGTACAGTTAAAATTAGTTTTTGTAGAAACATTAGAAATTAGGACTGATTGGCACACATAAAATTGCTGTTATTATTTACTCACTTCTGTAGTGTTTACTATGTTTATTTCTGAATTGATTTATGAAACAATAATCGAAATTAACAAAGTAACAGAAACTGGTAGAAATTCGTTTGTTAAAAAAAATTGTAAACCCTTTGGAATATTGTCATTTCCGTAGAGTGTGGGAGTTGTAAGCATGCCTCTGGTGTGATCGGACGTATTTTTGTACTTTTGTGCGAACAATGTCATTTCGGCTTTCTTAATGTAAAAAATCAAAAGACTGTATGATATACTAAAATGTGAGAAAATATATTTACGTGAAAACAAAAATTCTCCAACAATAATTTTCAAATTTATTTAGTTCAATCCAACCGTGAGAACCCAAAATATGAGATTTTCAGCTTCAAGGATCAGACCCCTAGACAAGACGAACTGGAGCCAACTCAGCATGGCAAACTAAGTAAACTAGAAAGTTTATTGTAATCTTCGCTTCTCTCAAATCTTCATAAAAGACATTACTGTGGGTAGTAGATAATATCAGTAAGGAAGGGGTAGACTACAGACTGAAGATACAGACATCATTCTACGTCCATTCAAGACGTCATCTGCTTCGTCCGCCCCCAAGCAAATGTCATGTGGATGTCCTCTCCTGTCAAGTTTTATTACTCCCCCCCCCTCCTCCCCCCCCCCCCCCAACCTCTTCAACGATATGTACTCCTCATACCACAACTAAGTGCGTACTCCTGGCCACATTCCGCTACATTTTATAAAATTTTATCATCTCCTCAATCGCCTAGATCACTAAGCCCGTGCTACATATCCCAAAGCATTGAGTCCTAACACCTTGAGAACACTGAGCTACAGCCGCCTCTAAATCATTACATGCTATCTTCTCTCATCCCTAAATTCTCTATACCATTTTCTATGGCAATTTTAACCATCTCCCTTTTCCAGACTATGAGACCTGAGATGTAGCCACCCCACCAACTGGGATGTACATTTGTTCCAACCTAAATGAAACAGAGATCCTATCATCTCTTAATTCTTACATCTATCATTTGCAGCCTACATTCTTTTTCATATAACGTCTTTAATTTTTCACCATCTAAATTTAATACGATGTAGTTGTCACGAATCACTTCACCTTCACCACCACCAATGGAGTATAGTTAGTTAGCGGATACGGTTAACTGTTGAGTAAATCAGAGCTTCCGACTAGATTTTCCTTGTAATTGTCATTTTTATTTGCATTTCAGATGTCCCAAAGTTGTTATCTCTTTATAATCAAATCATCATAATCATCACTCCACCAGGCAAGTTTACACTTGTTTTCAAGAGGAATGCGCTCTTCTGTAGTCTGATTAATGTATTTTTCAAATTCAGATAATAATTTTTCCGAAAGAATTTTGAAACTTTTTCTGTCATACTTTTTGACATGGTGTTGGTTCTTTTTTTCTACATATTGGTCTAATTTTATAACACACAGTTTTGATTACCACCGTTGTAGGATATTTGCTTATAGCAACATGACTGAGCTTCTTTTTTTATTTTAATTTTTTTTTTACAAGAAATCGGATTTGGTGATACTCATGTAGTTTGTTTCTTGGGAAGTTCTGTGGAGGATGCAGATTTTAATACCCTATTATGCTGCCTGCACAGATATTAAAAGTATTTCTCGGTTTTCGTTGATTCTTTTATGTAGAAGTCATTTTCTTGCTACAGATCTGTAAGGAAGTTCTTTGCCAATTTGTGCATTAAAATCTCCAAGTACTGTGTTTTTCAATGGAATATGATGTACGGTGTTTGACACATTTTCCAAAAAAAATCTGTCCCTCTTTCTATGTTCAGCTTCTCTCATTTGTTGATGTACGTATATTAAAAATAGCGTAAACTTTAATGATTTAAATTTTATTGTAAAAAGTCTATCATTAATGAATCTCAATTCTATTATGATACATATTACTTCAGAGGTCAAAAACGCTTTTTCTTTACACATGTGAATTGTACAGGGATGAATGAGGTATCGATAGGATTTTTAACCAGGTTCTGACCTGCGTACCGATTTTACGCTAAAACCTACTATTTGTGGAAAACTTCAACATAAAATAGACTTTTAACTGCCATAGACAAAAGGGTATCATGGATATCCACCTTCATATTTTACGAAGCTACCTTACTAATCACGAATAAGAGACTCCCTTTTCACATAATGTTATTACAAATACCATTTTATTAATTTTAAAGTACTTGTTAACTAGACAAGGTGTATACAGCATTGTCATAGATAATAAACGTGAAAATGGCAGTAGTCCACTTTCTCTGCCCCTTGTACAAGTTGACTTTTCGAAACGAATATGTTTTCAGAAAAGACAAACATGTTTGCCATTGTCGCCTTGAATTGTAATTTACCTATTGCTACTATCTTCGACGGCTTACTGTAACTGAAAAATGGTTCAAATGGCTCTGAGGACTATGGGACTTAACATCTGTGGTCATCAGTCCCATAGAGCTTAGAACTTCTTAAACCTAACTAACCTAAGGACATCACACACATCCATGCCCGAGGCAGGATTCGAACCTGCGACCGTAGCAGTCGCGCGGTTCCAGACTGAGCGCCTTAACCGCGAGACCACCGCGGCCGGCTACTGTAACTGAAAAGGGGACTGTTGACCTCAGATGTTAAGTCTCATAGTGCTCAGAGCCATTTGTAACTGAAAATGTTTGTTGAGTTGAAGTTACACGTTACGTCGCTCAACTGACATTCTGCCCACCGTACAAGATGGAAAACTTTTTCGGACACATGGAAATTTGCAAACAAAGATGAATGACAAATTAATGATTAGTATTTTACTTCGTTCGGTTAAATTTTGAATGGGTTTTCCCTCCATTCCATAAACTACCCTTAACCCAACGAAATTTATTCCAAATACTGCCATTATTTAAAATTATAAAAGTATGATAGTTTCGCACAGGTCGACTGATTCACTTTAATACGGTTTTGTTTACAGTGAAACGGGCTCCAAATTGAGCTACACTCCTCATAATTCTTTTTCTTGGCTTTTCCTGAAATATGCTGAATGCTCCAGAATTGAAGGGATGATCATCAGCAAATCTTGTTTCTTGCAGTGATGTTATTAAGTTTCCCCTTCAGAAAATTTATTAAAGGTCCATTCGGACAGCCAAGATCGTTAATACACTTCTTCCAGGATTCGGAGCGGCGAGCCTCCCCCGGATCGAACCCAACTCATGGATTAACGACGAAGGCTGGGGAGCTGGCGAGCCTGGATGTGGTTTTTGGCTGGTTTCCCACAATCAGCTAGTTAAATACCGGGCTGTTACCCAAGCACCGGCCCGGATGCAAGCTACGCAAACATTTAGAAAGCGTTCTCATTCTTGAAAATGAGATTTACTCTAGGCCCAGACAGATGTGGTACACAGTTTCAGCCTCAGGTGGAGTGATGTTGTCAGTAACGGCGTCCAACCACCAACTGTCACTAATACACTCCTGGAAATGGAAAAAAGAACACATTGACACCGGTGTGTCAGACCCACCATATTTGCTCCGGACACTGCGAGAGGGCTGTACAAGCAATGATCACACGCACGGCACAGCGGACACACCAGGAACCGCGGTGTTGGCCGTCGAATGGCGCTAGCTGCGCAGCATTTGCGCACCGCCGCCGTCAGTGTCAGCCAGTTTGCCGTGGCATACGGAGCTCCATCGCAGTCTTTAACACTGGTAGCATGCCGCGACAGCGTGGACGTGAACCGTATGTGCAGTTGACGGACTTTGAGCGAGGGCGTATAGTGGGCATGCGGGAGGCCGGGTGGGCGTACCGCCGAATTGCTCAACACGTGGGGCGTGAGGTCTCCACAGTACATCGATGTTGTCGCCAGTGGTCGGCGGAAGGTGCACGTGCCCGTCGACCTGGGACCGGACCGCAGCGACGCACGGATGCACGCCAAGACCGTAGGATCCTACGCAGTGCCGTAGGGGACCGCACCGCCACTTCCTAGCAAATTAGGGACACTGTTGCTCCTGGGGTATCGGCGAGGACCATTCGCAACCGTCTCCATGAAGCTGGGCTACGGTCCCGCACACCGTTAGGCCGTCTTCCGCTCACGCCCCAACATCGTGCAGCCCGCCTCCAGTGGTGTCGCGACAGGCGTGAATGGAGGGACGAATGGAGACGTGTCGTCTTCAGCGATGAGAGTCGCTTCTGCCTTGGTGCCAATGATGGTCGTATGCGTGTTTGGCGCCGTGCAGGTGAGCGCCACAATCAGGACTGTGTGGGGAGCGATCTCCTACACTGGCCGTACACCACTGGTGATCGTCGAGGGGACACTGAATAGTGCACGGTACATCCAAACCGTCATCGAACCCATCGTTCTACCATTCCTAGACCGGCAAGGGAGATTGCTGTTCCATCAGGACAATGCACGTCCGCATGTATCCCGTGCCACCCAACGTGCTCTAGAAGGTGTAAGTCAACTACCCTGGCCAGCAAGATCTCCGGATCTGTCCCCCATTGAGCATGTTTGGGACTGGATGAAGCGTCGTCTCACGCGGTCTGCACGTCCAGCACGAACGCTGGTCCAACTGAGGCGCCAGGTGGAAATGGCATGGCAAGCCGTTCCACAGGACTACATCCAGCATCTCTACGATCGTCTCCATGGGAGAATAGCAGTCTGCATTGCTGCGAAAGGTGGATATCCACTGTACTAGTGCCGACATTGTGCGTGCTCTGTTGCCTGTGTCTATGTGCCTGTGGTTCTGTCAGTGTGATCATGTGATGTATCTGACCCCAGGAATGTGTCAATAAAGTTTCCCCTTCCTGGGACAATGAATTCACGGTGTTCTTATTTCAATTTCCAGGAGTGTATTATCAAGACCTGTAAAACAAAGCTGATCCTGTATAGAAACGGGGAAAGGGAATCAAAAAGAAAAAGGAAAAGAAAGTTTATTGTAACTACGAAGGCTTTCCCGGCGTAACAATTGACAATATTCCTCTCGGGTATGCAGCCGGATCATAACGCCTTCATGACACAATATTTCCGCGGTCCAACTGACCGCCATCTTCAGGTGAGAGTGCTGGTGCACGATCTCGCCGGAACTGACTTCCCAGCACAAGCGGCGGCCCCTATATAGGCCGCAGAAGACCCACAACGCGTGCGCGAAGGTGCCGTAACTGCCCTCTAGCGCAGTATACATACCGCGCCGCCAGTGGTGGGAACAGGCAAAATCGAGATATCGCTGTCAAAAATTAAAAAAAAATTTTTTTTTTCATTTTTTTATTCCGACGATCGAAACACAGACCGTTGTTTTTTAATGTCAGATAACATCGGGTCCCAAGCCTTACTTAAAAGATAACCCTTGTCTCTATTAATAAGTTTGTCAGATAAACGAATCTCTATGGATTCTTTTAAAACACAGTCCCAATAGCGAGATGCAGGGGCAACCATTTGTGTCTTGTCATAGAGCATTCTGTGTCCTTCGGTGAGACAGTACTCCGCCACTGCAGACTTCTCAGGTTGAAGCAGCCGTGTGTGCCGCTGATGCTCAACACATCGGTCCTGAATGGTCCGGATTGTCTGACCAATATACGTCTTCCCACAGTGGCAAGGGATCTTGTACACACCGGGCTTCCTCAAACCCAAGTCATCCTTAACAGAGCCAAGAAGCGCTCTAATCTTGGCTGGCGGACGAAAAATACTTTTGATATGATATCTTTTCAGAATTCTTCCTATCTTCGAGGAAATGCTCCCAGCAAAAGGCAGAAAAGCCACCGATTTGTAGGTATTTTCTGGTGGTTCAGGCGAAGGTCCAAACTGGAAAGCACGACGGATCTGTTTATCTGTATAGCCATTCTGCTTGAACACAACCTTAAGATGGACCAATTCTTGTGTCAAGCTTTCTCCATCTGAAATGGCAAAAGCTCTTCTCGCCAACGTCCGCAGGCCCCCCGTACGCTGGAACGATGGATGACAGCTAGAAGCATGCAGGTAACGGTCCGTGTGCGTAGGCTTTCGATAAACACTGTGTCCCAGCGTCCCATCATCCTTTCTGTACACCAGAACATCCAGAAACGGAAGCTTTCCATCACTTTCCACCTCCATGGTAAACTTGATGCTAGGATGCAGGGAATTAAAATGATCTAGGAGGCGGTCAAGCGCTTCTCTCCCATGAGGCCACACCATAAACGTATCGTCAACGTACCTCCAGAAACAGGTTGGTTTTAAGGACGCCGTCTTCAGCGCCATGTCCTCAAAATCTTCCATAAAAAGATTGGCGACTATTGGGTACAAAGGGCTCCCCATAGCCACTCCGTCAGTCTGTTCAAAATATTTGTCATTGAATAAAAAGTACGTCGACGTCAGCACTTTATTGTAGTTTGAAGCTTCCGTGTTTTTAAGAGTGAATTTACATTATAATGGCTAGGTAATCCATGTTTTTGTGTTTCAGTTTATAGATTTGTTGTTTAAGGCAGGTTTCAGTGTGTGTTTGTGTGTGAGTGTGTGTGTGTGTGTGTGTGTGTGTGTGTGTGTGTGTGTGTGTGTGTGCGTATGGAAGTGTAATTCAGCGATGCAAATTTTTTTCAGATCTGGAATGGAAAGTATGAGGGGAGTTTGAAAGAAAAGGTACGAAACAGTACTAAGGGTATAATTGAAGTCTTGACTCAAAACTAATCACCAGAGGCCACAGCTCAACTACTCAACTATTTCACAAGCTGAAGGATTCCCTCTTCCCAGAATAAATTCCTGTGACTGTGCAGGGAGCCTGTCCTCCGCTGTGTCCTTGGGTTCGTCATCCGTGTTGAAGCGCTTTCCTTTGAAATGTTTTTTTAGCGGTCCACATACACTGATGTCTTAGCTGTACCTACTCTCGCTTGAGCTTGGGCATTACACTTATTGTGACCCTGAAGACATGTGGATACGTATTGCCGTGGAAAAGAGTCACTCCCTCCGTGAGCTGCCCAGTCCGTTTGGTCTTGGTGGACTTGCGTGGGCTATGGAGTGTTTCACAGTACACGTTACTTTTAATGGTTTTCCCGTGGTCGAGGAATTCGATGAGTATCGTACCTCGCTCGTCGAAAAAGATATCGAGCCTCACCTTGCCTGCTGAGAGCACAGCTTTGAAATTTCTAGTGGAAGGTGACACCCCATGCTTCCACTGTATGCACGTTGCACTACGTTATCCCAAAGCGTCACATCCACATTTCAATCGGTTTAGTTGTTACGACGATGTACATTTTTATTTAAACAATCCTTATAAACACGCGTATAAATACATATTTAAAATTAGTCTCTCCTCATATCCATGTGGTGGGTCGAGTTCTACTCCAATGTTATGCTTCTTTCTCGTCGAGGTAGGAGATAGTCTAGTTGTGTAATGCCCCTCTGAAGAATATTGTAATAAAATTCTATGTACATCAAGTGTGTTGGGACATACGTTAAAACTGTTTAACTTACAATGCTTTTAAAATATTTATTTCCATTGCATTACAAATTTGTGTATGCCTTTTAGGTCTACAACGACTTTTAGTTATGAAGTACTGTTTGACATCTACACTGACTTACGGGAAGTTCTTAAAGAACAGCACCTACGCACTGTCAGTTGCCGAGAAGAATACGTGCAACAAAGCCACTTGGTTGTGCAGTCTGCAGCTGAACTGTACGCGCCATTTCGAAAATATTATCGTCAATCCAACTGAATCAGCATTCTGTGGCTGACTTGTTTGCGTGATAGCGATTTAAATGTATTAATTCATTACACCTGCTCAACTCACTGATACTTCCGAACTAATATCTGTCAAATTCTTCATTTATCACACCATAATATCGGTAGCTGGTATTAAGCAGGCAACTGCTGAAATGCGTTTCTCTGTTACGAGACAGATTTCGTCCTGGTCAGTTCAAAGAGCATGACAAGAAGAGGGAGAGGGATTCTCGCCTTTTCTTGCTTCCGATTAGCATTGGACATCCACTTAAATGTTTCACAAGAATTTTTACGTTTGAACTAATGCTATGAATAGAAAAAGACAGTAAAACCAGAATCAAAGCTAAAATTCAAGTGAAATGTGCAGGCCGACTACACAAGTAGGGGACCATTGCGCGCACGACCACAGTCTGTATCACTGTCAGATCTCTGCTGCATACGAGCTCACTCTGCATTATTGCCATGTTTCCTCCGCCTCCCTCCTCACATTCCCTCTCCCACTCCTCCTCACCCACTCCTTTCCTTTCTGATCTAAGCCAAGTGGGGAAATAATGGTGGGAAAATGGAAGGGGATTGTGCTATTGGTTGAGGGAATGAACTCAGCCTGTGTGGTTGCCTAATCTACCATTGCTCCTCCACTTCTCTATACCAACTGAGTGACTTGAAAATTGTGGAAGAGCTGCTGCCGCTTGTGTTTTGTACAACATAGTGGAAAGAGTAGCCACCATCGATCGCACAGTGGAGAAGCCTTATTTTATGTTATGTATACAACTGCCGCAGTCCGACAAGAGATATGTATTACACTGATACAAGTCCAAAAAATAGTTATTACAAGTTTAAAATTGCAAAATTTAAAAACTGTAAGATAGCCCACTGGCCTTAAAAGTGTGTTTTACAATCATTACAGCCAGTTATCAGTCAGTTATTTTTGTATGCAACGAGATGTTGCGTTCGTGTTTAGTTTTGCACTGCATCTTCCAGCATAGTAGGAAGGAAGATTAGGTTTTAACATGCTATCAACACGAAGCTCATTAGAGGCAGAGCAAAACCTCATACTGTTTCAAGGGTGGGGAACGAAATCAGCTGTACCCTTTCAAAGGAACCATCCCAATATTTACCTGGAGTGACTGAGGGAAATCACGGAAAACCTAAACCTAGATGACTGGGCATGGATCTTAACTGTCCTCAGAGAATAAATTGCGCTATGTATGTGTAGCCGCCCATGAAGCACACATTGACTGAAGCAAGCCCCTTCCTAATTATCAGCTCCCTTTAACCCGAGGTCAAGTGTAACAGCTATTGGAGTTCACCACGCTGCTGCCAGGCAGATCAAGCATGACGTCCCCTGGCCCACACCTTCACTGCACTCAGCCTCCCTGGTCCTGTACACGCAACACTTGTGTATGTTTTTTGCGCCCGCCACAGTGTACATGCAACAAAAGAGTTACCCACAGTGATCTCGTCTGCCGCCATCACATAAAATACATTTCGTGGAAATGCCATACTAATTCTCTACTTTAATGATTTTCGAGGAAGCCAGAACACTACCAACATAATTTAGTAAAGATTCCGTAACTTTCGCTTTAACAATTTTCTAAGAAATTTTCTCCCAGACTTTGGTTGCAGGTGTGCAGGCTCGCAGGTGTCAGCCTGCAATACTCCATCACCCAGCCACAGCGGTCACTAGACTCTGCCGCAGCACAGACACTGCTGTAGGCATATCACCAACCACAATCGCGAGCCCTCGCATGAATGCCACTACTCTGAGACAGAAGGGTATAACGATAAAATTTAGCAGGGCGCTGCGCACGCACGAAATTTTATTTAAGTACAGATAAGTGAGCTCATCTTCTTCATTGAATATATTTATCTCTACATATTTCTTTTCAAAGAGATCTATAAATCCCTGTACGATTACTAGAGGTCACTGACATATGTGGGATGTAGGCAACACCTAACACATCGAAAACATTATGATTAATACAAGAAAAACGTGCTTGAAAAACAAACTTATGTCTCAGAACTTGTCCTGCAGAACTTAAAATTAGCACTATGTACATCGCGTCTCACAACCTACTGAGCTCCTCCAAGAGTCATCAAGCTCATTTTCCCTACTTTTTCACCAAACATACGCATTTTTACGCTGAAATCGACGAATATTGTAACGAAACCATCTAATATAGTGGTGATTCTGCTTGAAGCAGGCTCTCGATAGGTTCCTGGAGATTTGTAATATTAGTTGTTTCAGGAATTCATGTCCTGTTCTAGTTTGGCAGTTGTAATTTTTTTTCAGTCAGAATGTCTAGTAAGCTTGAAAAGCTTGAAAAGAATCAGCTGCAGCAGCAATTTGGGAGGTGATTTGCTGCAGTCTGGAGTCAATTTGTTACAGTTTTGAAGTACTTTGTTACAATTGTTGCTAAAATGTGAGGAATATTGTTACAATTTTTGCTGTAAAATCGGGGTCAATTTGCGATAGTTTGGGGGCAATTTTTTTAGTTTGGGCGGCGATTTTTCAAAATGTTTGGATCATTTGTCACAGGGGTGCGATTTGTTATAGTGTTGGGCAATTTTATACAGTTTTTGGATAAACTGTTACTGTTTCGAGACAATTTATTACAATTTTTCCGAAATAAGGTACCAATAGCTGTAGTTTTTGCTGTAACGTAAGGACAATTGATACAATTTGTACACAGTTCGTTACAATTTGGGGGCAATTTGTTACAATTCAGGCCTAATTTTTGTACAGTTTTATGGCAATTTGTTGCAGTTTGGGGGTGTTTTGTTACATTTTCAGCGCTGTTCTTTACAGTTTTGAGCAGTTTGGTAGCGATTTTTTATATTTTGATGGCATTGTGTTATAATTTCAGTGTAATAAGGGTTTTTTTGTTACAATTTTTGCTGTAACAGGGAATGTATGGGGTGAAGCGTAATGTAGTCTCGACTGATAATTTCCCACCATATTGTTATTTCATGTGAAATGTTCAAACCCCGATCCTCAACTGAAATATTTTAGAGTCTAAGTACAGTTGAACGTATTTCAGTGCCTCACAATGCAGCAACGAGCTTCTGCTGTGGACTGCTGTAACAACCAATCACAAGTGAACTTTCACTGAGGGCTGATGGGTGACATGAGCGTAAGGATATACGTGTTCCCGCGCAGACCAGTGCAGCTAACACCAGTGTTCATCAGATAAGATTCAGAAATTCTGTGGAAGTAAGTTATGCCTGTCATTTATGTACATTGAGTGTAGGACACTTAAAAGTATCAGGATGGTTGTCTGCGGCACAAGGGCACAATTGTGCTACATTACTTGGTGGGTGTATATAATTCACCGTTAATGGCACTCCTCTTACCCAGTATCGTGTGTTAGTGAGTGTAGGCTGTTGCAGCTATGTGTAGATGAATTACAAGGAGTATCCAACTGTGAGAACCTCTATCAAACTTCTAAAAGAATCTTTCCCATCACTGAATTGTTCAATTCCTTAGCTGTAACGAATGTGAGTCAGTGACATGAATCAGTGAAATTTTGTTAGCACTCTGCACACGTTTCTCTTGCCACTTGCTTGTCATTTATTGCAGCTGAGAGATAAGGGTGGGTTGATGTTCATCATACTGATAAGTATAGGCTTAAAAGCACTGATGCCCTGCATATTGATAATAGCTTTTTTCTGCGAGTTTTTTACATGAAGCTATACAATACCACCTCTGTTACATAGTAGAAACAATGTCAATGAAAATTCCTTGTATGTATGCAATATACTTCCAGCAGGATAGGTGTCTGTGATGCAAGACCTAAATCAGTTGAAGCTATATACAGTTCACTGTAATGCCAGGCTAATATATGCAGTCATTAAAGTGCTGCTGGCCACTAAGTTAACTGTATACTATTTGATGTACGGGTGCTGCAGTTATGTGTACTTGAATTGTGTGGAATGCACTAATGTGTCAAACTCCTAAAAGGATATACTCTGTTCGGAACTCAAATGCTGATGTTTTGCATTTTTCTGTTTCCGCCAAGCAGCTTCAGTTTCATCACTTTGACTAGTGAGACCAGCATTGAGAGTATTTTTTTGTAAGTATAACCGATAACGAATTGTAAAAAGTAGACCGTTTACTGTAGGCAGTGGTTAAAACCAGCAGCTTGTTTAAAATACATGTGATGCCATATAGCTCTGGAAACCAGGAATAAACCATTGTCTGCACTGGTTCCCACCAGACTCAATCTGCTGATGATCATCAGCCACATCATGAGGTGTAGTGTGAGCTGCAACAGCAGCTCACTCTCGGATATACATATCCAGTCTTGATCTGCAAAAGACTTTCCATGCAAACACCTTGTTGAAGGAATCGCACCTGTATTCATCAGAAACGATTCAGAAATCTTGTGGAAATTTGCGATGCATATTGAGCAAACTAAGGCAGCTAAGATTAGTGTTCGTCAGAAAAATGTGTGGAACTTGCAGCTTCCTAGTTCTGACTAATTTTAGCCTGAGGTAGAAATGAGGACATCGTTAATTTGATAAATTAGTGGATAATACTGCATACTGCCACATGTTGGAATTAAGTCTGTTCTGCTATCTGCATTGCTCCCCAAAAAATACATTCTCCAACTTTTCGAGGTTAGTACACATTCTGTTTGAAGAGTGAAAAAAAATACCACTACCAAACTGTAATCGGACGTGAGTTCCTTAAACAACTGAAGTTACAAACCTATTAAGAGCCTGTGTCACGCAGATTCACCGCTGTGTTAAAGGATTTCAGTAGAATATTCACCGGTTTTAACACAAAATCG
This sequence comes from Schistocerca serialis cubense, assembly GCF_023864345.2. Lineage (NCBI taxonomy): Eukaryota > Metazoa > Arthropoda > Insecta > Orthoptera > Acrididae > Schistocerca > Schistocerca serialis. Next base: position 465,677,317 of record NC_064639.1, read on the forward strand.
ATTGTTTTCGACATAAAATTCGATGATTTCAACAAAATTCAATGATTTCAGCACGAAGTTCGCTGCTTCCGACTCTGAATTGTTTCAATGTGTTCCTTTTATCCGGTTTTACTATAACAGCTGTAGTAGTTCTGGGTCTGACAGGATGTCCTACATTCTCGCATCATCATATCGATCCAGAAAGACGAAACTGGGATATTATTTGCTCTTCAGTCTTGAAAGTTTTACATATGCTTCTGCCTCGTAAACTCTTTCTAAACATATTTTAGCATCAAATAGCTGCCCCATATCACTTCAAAACGATTATGACCACGAAAAGCTTTCGCAGTAACAGTGGAATCATTCGTCGAGTTTGGTAAGTAGAACTATGCCTTGCAGGACGGGTATTACATCCTCCCACAAACCTCTCAGAAAATCATCGCGACAAGAAATTACAGCTAATACATTGGCTTACCTGAACCTGGATCAGTCCATCGCACACTATAATGTGACATGCGGGTGTTATGCGTCTAATAATATTGCCTGGGAAAGGAAATCCGTCGTGTGTTTAAAAATTATCTATGAAGTATATATTCTCAGAGTTCATATTGGTGAGACATGATTGGAACGGTTCACTGGACCCTTAAACAAACCAAAATGGAATGATTGGGCCCCAAATTCAGATTTATTTGCATCACTTTTCGCCATTTTCAATTTCTCAAAGTTTATATGATTTATTCAAATAATCTTTAGATTTTACAACATACACAACACACAATAAGTCCTGTTGCTATAAGGCCAAGGAACCCATACAATGAGCTTCCAGATCAAGTTTTCAACAAAAAGTTCTTTACGTAATTCAAATTTTGCTATTCAGTTTTACAAATTCCAAAAATGAATAATCAGTCTGAGGAACAATTAAATGGTGAGAACCTGTGGAATGGCCCTCCAGGTTAAATTTTCAGCGCACTGCTCCTCACACAATTCCAAACTTGTTAAATTCAATTTTGCAGAAATTTTAAAATAATGAATAATCCTCCCAATTAATACTAAGTAGTAAGAACTCATAGGGAGGGCGTTTAATTTAAATTTTCAGAATCAAAAACTCTCTACGTCAAATAAAATTCAGTGACATCAAATTCACAACATTTACAACCTTGAGTAATCAGGCAAAGAGGACTTCAACCTTGAACTTAGGAAACCCCGTAAGTAAACTGGAGCCCCACCAGAAAAGTTCAAAGAGTTGAAATGAAACCCATATATAAACAATGGTTAATTATGGCACCCAACTACGAAGCATGATCTGAACACAAAAGACCAAGCAGGCTCCAAGGGGAAACGCAATATAATTTGCAGTAGTGCATATTGGTGGCGAGCAAGAAACGCGAATCTCAGAGATGCACGAACTATCACACCACGCCCAGCGCACTGCACTGCCAAGAGGAAACTGCACCACAAAACCACGGGCCAATGGCGATTAATAATAACAACCAAGGTGACTAAGAGGGCTTACAAAATTAAGTTCAAGTACAACAGAATGAGAATGAAGTGAGATAAGAATCTGCTAAGGTCTAGGACCCAAAATTTTAATCGCTACTTACAATTTATCTTACGCAACTAGATTCCCACATCCAAGCAGCGTGTACCTTGCCCATTATACAGGTCCACAATAATCCACAAATAAAGTCATAATATACCTTTATGGAGCCAAGATTTGACAATAACTTTAAGCCTCATCTGTACCACAAAAGCAGCAAGAAGATGAATTTTCCGCCATCAGGGAGGTCCTGCACCTCCGCATCTTCACCTCAGCCGCATTCCAGGGAGACAACAACAACAACAACAACAGAGGATATCACGCCTCCCAAGCGACAAATCACTTGCCGAGCAGCTCTGCACAGAAGAGCTCGCTGTCGACTCAGCCCAACGCCGCTCTGCGCTCGCCACAGAGATCGATTTTTTGCGGTCGAAGATCGATGGGATCGAGCCACCACGGCTCAGTGAATAGGGAAAAATGTCCTTGATGACTGGTGGAAATGGTGAAGGCTGTGAAATGCAGTGGTCCTAGTGCTAATATTCAGGTCTGCATGATATGTTCTGGGAAATGATTTTTATTTTCTGCCACATGCTATGTGTATTAATATTGATGTCTTGGATGTGTTAAGTAGTCCTTACACTCCATGTAGGTCATAGGCCTCACTGATTTATGGATGCACTTAGGAAAAAAGTATGCAAAGGAAAACATCTATTTTGCAATGACAAAGATGAGCTCATATATTTGCAGTTAAATAGAATTTCGTGGATGTGCACTACCCAGTTAAATTTTGTCGTTATAAGCAGTTCTCTCGTAGTATTTATGGTCACACAAGGACTGGCGATTGGTGGTGAGTTGCCTGCAGCGGTAGTCGTGCTGTGGGTGGGGTCGAGTGACAGCTGTGGCTGAGTGGTGGAATACTGCAGGCTGGGACTTGCGAGCCTCTCTGCAGACTCCTGTAATTCCGCACAAAACGTGTCGGAGCTTACAGGAAGACCCTTTAAAATGGCAAATAATGAAACCCTTAAGAAATAATGCTGGCAATTTACATGTTCCTTGGAAAATCATTAAATTGGACAAATTTACTATCTTGACCTTGTTGGGTGTTACATCTACATCATTACTCTGCAATTCACATTTAAGTGCTTGGCAGAGGGTTCATCGAACCACAATCATACTATCTCTCTACCATTCCACTCCCGAACAGCGCGCGGGAAAAACGAACACCTAAACCTTTCTGTTCGAGCTCTGATTTCTCTTATTTTATTTTGATGATCGTACCTGCCTATGTAGGTTGGGCTCAACAAAATATTTTTGCATTCGGAAGAGAAAGTTGGTGACTGAAATTTCGTAAATAGATCTCGCCGCGACGAAAAACGTCTTTGCTTTAATGACTTCCATCCCAATTCGCGTATCATATCTGCCACACTCTCTCCCCTATTACTTGATAATACAAAACGATCTGCCATTTTTGCACCCTTTCGATATCCTCCGTCAATCCCACCTGGTAAGGATTCCACACCGCGCAGCAATATTCTAACAGAGGACGAACGAGTGTAGTGTAAGCTGTCTCTTTAGTAGACTTGTTGCACCTTCTAAGCGTCCTGCCAATCAAACGCAACTCTTTGGCTCGCCTTCCCCACAATATTATCTATGTGGTCTTTCCAACTGAAGTTGTTCGTAATTTTTACACCCAGGTACTTAGTTGAATTGACAGCCTTGAGAATTGTACTATTTATCGAGTAATCGAATTCCAACGGATTTCTTTTGGAACTCATGTGGATCACCTCACACTTTTCGTTATTTAGCGTCAACTGCCACCTGCCACACCATACAGCAATCTTTTCTAAATCGCTTTGCAACTGATACTGGTCTTCGGATGACCTTACTAGACGGTAAATTACAGCATCATCTGCGAACAACCTAAGAGAGCTGCTCAGATTGTCACTCAGGTCATTTATATAGATCAGGAACAGCAGAGGTCCCAGGACGCTTCCCTGGGGAACACCTGATATCACTTCAGTTTTACTCGATGATTTGCCGTCTGTTACTACGAACTGCGACCTTCCTGAAAGGAAATCACGAATCCAGTCGCACAACTGAGACGATACCCCATAGGCCCGCAGCTTGATTAGAAGTCTCTTGTGAGGAACGGTGTCAAAAGCTTTCCGGAAATCTAGAAATACGGAATCAACTTGAGATCCCCTGTCAATAGCGGCCATTACTTCGTGCGAATAAAGAACTAGCTGCGTTGCACAAGAACGATGTTTTCTGAAACCATGCTGATTACGTATCAATAGATCGTTCCCTTCGAGGTGATTCATAATGTTTGAATACAGTATATGCTCCTTAAATCCTACTGCAAACCGACGTCAATGATATAGGTCTGTAGTTCGATGGATTACTCCTACTACCCTTCTTAAACATTGGTACGACCTGCGCAATTTTCCAATCTGTAGGTACAGATCTATCGGTGAGCGAGCTGTTCTATATGATTGCTAAGTAGGGAGCTATTGTATCAGCGTAATCTGAAAGGAACCTAATCGGTATACAATCTGGATCTGAAGACTTGCCCGTATCAAGCGATTTGAGTTGCTTCGCAACCCCTAAGGTATCTACTTCTAAGAAACTCATGCTAGCAGCTGTTCGTGTTTCAAATTCTGGAATATTCCATTCGTCTTCTCTGGTGAAGGAATTTCGGAAAACTGCGTTCAATAACTCCGCTTTAGTGGCACAGTCGTCGGTAACAGTACCATCGGCACTGCGCAGCGAAGTTATTGACTGCGTCTTGCCGCTTGTGTACTTTACATACGACCAGAATTTCCTCGGATTTTCTACCAAATTTCGAGACAATGTTTCGTTGTGGGACCTATTAAAGGCATCTCGCATTGAGGTCCGTGCCAAATTTCGCGCGTCTGTAAATTTTAGCCAATTTTCGGGATTTCGCGTTCTTCTGAACTTCGCATGCTTTTTCCGTTGCCTCTGCAACAGCGTTCGAACCTGTTTTGTGTACCATGGGGGATCAGTTCCATCTCTTACCAATTTATGAGGTATGAGTCTCTCAATTGCCGGTGCTACTATATCTTTGAAATTGAGCCACATCTCGTCTACATTTGCATAGTCAGTTCGGAAGGAATGGAGATTGTCTCTTAGGAAGGCTTCTAGTGACACACTATCGGCTTTTTTAAATAAAATTATTTTGCGTTTGTTTCTGGTGGATTTAGAAGAAATGGTATTGAGCCTAGCTACAACGACCTTGTGATCACTAATCCCTGTAGCAGTCATGATGCTCTCTATTAGCTCTGGATTGTTTGTGGCTAAGAGGTCAAGTATGTTTTCACAACCATTTACAATTCGCGTGGGTTCGTGGACTAATTGCTCGAAATAATTTTCGGAGAAAGCATTTAGGACAATCTCGGAAGATGTTTTCTTCCTACCACTGGTTTTGAACAAGTATTTTTGCCAACATATCGAGGGAAGGTTGAAGTCCCCACCAACTATAACCGTATGAGAGGGGTATTTATTTGTTACGAGACTCAAATGTTCTCTGAACTGTTCTGCAACTATATCATCGGAGTCTGGGAGTCGGTAGAAGGAGCCAATTATTAACTTAGTTCGGCTGTTAAGTATAACCTCCACCCATACCAATTCGCACGGAGTATCTACTTCGACTTCACTACAAGATAAACCACTACTGATAGAAACACTCCACCACCAATTCTGCCTAATCTATCTTTCCTGAACACCGTCTGAGACTTCGTAAAAATTTCAGGTCAGCTCACTTTGAGACATCGGTGAGTCAAGAACTATGCTGATGAACAATGTGCGAGTTGCGGTTAAAGTGTCTGAAATTTATCGTGCGACGAGTCTACGGACTCTTAGAATTCTGCAGGACCACGAGAACTTGGTGGCAATCGTGGACTTTATTCTGAACTGCAGCGTCATGTTTAGAATTGTGAAGTTTCACCTTAGCTTCATAGGCTTCAAATATTAATTCACAAGCGATTTTTCGATCTTTATAATTTTGAATAGCAGTGTGGTGTGCCGTATTTTGTGCATTCTTGATCTTGCTTGCAACTCGATCTGTCGTCGCACTCGGCGTTAAGTAAGAGTTCAATAAACATTTTAATTACTGAACAGTACCCATCTTGTGTTAACGACATTCATTGAGTTTGCCAAGTATAATCCTGCCTGAAATTTGATCAATAAGTTAACAGAACAATAACAAGGTAATTTTACGGATGTATAGCCGTCCGCTAGACGTAAACAGAGCCATTAAAATTTAAAAATTGGCCACGCAGTTAGTTAAGTCCTTATACACAAAGAGAGAGTGTAAAAAGTGTTTGTACGTCGCAGTCTCGGTAGTTCATGGCGGTACAATAATACACAATTCGCTATTTTACGAGGCGCAGTCACCTCTTTTGAAAGTGAAAAATGCAGTATAGATAGGTTTGACGTACCAGAAAGTATCTAAAGTGAGTTACATGCTTCGTCCTAAGTGAGTGATAGAGGAAGCGGCGCTACCCAGACACAACAGAGGTAGGCTGTGTGAGATTCGCTCGCTCCCGATTGAACCGGAGCGAGTCAGCGGCTCCGACTGAAATAGCCCGAAAGCTCGGCCTCTGGAATCACCGCTCCGTGATCAGTACTACTCCCAAATGTCCGTTAACTGAATGGATGGCAGGATGAAGATTCACTTCAAATTAAACTACAACTGGTGCTTATTTTGTGCATTTTGACAGAGGGTGTTAAAAAGCTGGGAAATCGGAGGACTAAATGTTTTGGTTTAGAAGATGATTCGCTGAGCTTGTTTCATACATGGAGACAATGGCTGTAGCACAGTTCTTATTACAATTTGAGTAATGTATATTTTGCTAACAATGAAACAGTTCCCTGTTTGTTCCCTGAAGTCGTCACAAAAACGCGAAATTCCTACTGGATGACGATAACAGACATTTTCCTTACACAAGGCACACCTGATAAAATAAATATGAATGCATTCAGGCACTCCCCAGTAATTACTAGTTTTATTTAGACACAACTGAATTGGAGTAAGAAATTGTCGTGGCCGTTGTACTAAATATGGTGCTGTGTACCAGGCATACTTGATCACATTCGTAAAACGTAGTGATGCAAACTGACAATGCAGAAATGACTGAAGTTCAGCTATACTTTTCCGCTGATATGCGTGAAATGACAAAGAGCAAACGGAAATAATATTTTCCGACAGTTTCCTAAAAAATGCTTTCGAGTGTTGAAAAATTTTTGTTGAGTGGCCGAATTACACTATTAGTTGCCGGTGGTATCCGCATTATATTAACAGTATTTTCGTCGAGCTCCTAAAGACAGTGGTGTCACTGCGTCCGGGCCAAGAATCCGATAAATGCAATGAAATATTGTTTGCAAATGGTAAGAAGACGTTTCAGATGTAACACTGAAAATTATTCTCTCGCATTTTTCTAAATTTTGCTACGTCGCTTACACGAATTTTGCAAGTAGACACTCCTTTTTTTTAACTTATTGGTCCTAATTTGTCTTGATGTTCCTTAAACCAAACAAAAATCTGCAGAGACAGTAATCCTCTAATACTTATCACTGGCGTTGTTGTATACGAATATATCGCAGCATTCATCGACTGAACAAGGGACTCTGTTTCCTTCTCAAAATGATAAAGTGCTGTTTATATGAAACCTGACTGCTTGTCTTTATATATTGTATCTTACGGGATAACAAGAAGCTTCGTCTTCACATCGGCTGCAAATTTCTCTATAGTATTACCTATTAATGACATCTCCTATCTGCGTTTACTTGAGGTAAACTTCGTAATTTTACAACTTCCTTTTCTTTATAATTATCTGAAACTGTTTAACAATGTCGAAGAAGCCTAGAAATCAGTGATGTTTATCTCACTTGCAATGCAGAGCGTACAGTCTCGTAGATCTCTTTCGGGAACGGTGCACTGACTCTCACGAGTGGTTCTAAATCTTTCGAATAGTTTTTCACTCACACTTTCACGAGTTTCATTTTGGCGCATATTTCGTATTTCGTGTAAGTCTTCCATTATAAATTTAATGTTAAAATTTTCCGAAATGGAGCCTTCTGTTCACACTGCTATTGCTTCAGTTGACTAAAGAAATTGTAGCCCTTTCTTTCTCATTGAAAGCTATTACTGTACATGTTTCTTTGGGCCTGGAAGGCACTCTGTTTTTGTTCTGGACTTTAATTAGCAAAACAGTCGTCATTCGAACCACAATTCACTGTATCGTCCGAGCTGTTTGCTGTTTGCTCTAATGTTTCCGCAATTTTTGACGAAATGTTGCCATCATTGTAATGAATGTCCAAGAAATTAACTAATAAATGACATACACGTAGGTTTTCGTGAGAAGTAGGTGATTTTGATTGCATAGCACTTCTTGATATTTCATCTATGCAAGGCTGAAAACATTAATCGAATTCCGCATTACTGTGAAACTGTAGAACCTGCACAAAGACAGATGCTATTAGCAAGCATAAACGAAGAAATCACAATGAAAATAAATTCAGTTTTATCTCCATTGTTAACATTTATTGTTAGTGTTACAGGAAGGCTACTTGTAATTATTATGGAAATTAAATTATTTACGAATTCAAGCGAATGGTAACTGAATAGTGACGTCAGAGAAACTTTCAACGGAAACCTACATTTTGTTTACACATTACGATCGTGTTGTGCTGTTTTATCGTTTTACAGATGCGCCATCAACCAAAGGCACGTGCCCGCCGTGTTGCGCATGCGCTGTCTGCTACAGCTTCGGCAGGGATACACATTTCTCCAGCCGCCTGACTAGCTAGAACTTCGGCAAACTTCAACTTTTTTTCTTACATGCTTGCAGTGTGTCTTGGAAGCCAACATTTTGACATTGTTTCTTTCGGGTATTCTTCCCGTGTAAAGAATCGTATGATTGGACATTACCCTTCTGAGACACACGTCGTACAAGAGATGCATCGGCGAACAGAGCGTCCGGATGGCAGAAGCGCCACTCCAGACGGGAAGTCCAGCTAGTGGCCGGCGCGGCTATCGCGCGCTTAGCTTGCTGTGGGGGCGGCGCGCTAGTCCGCGGCCGTAATCTGGTTAAAACCGCCGGTGAGGAGTTCAGGTGGCCGCATTTTGTTGCGAGGCGGCGAGGCCGGCGCGCTGACGCAAGTGTCGTAGTGTCGGCCGCGCGCTTTCGCACCGCACTAATCACGGCTGCGGGGCGCACCGGCTTCCCGCCTTTAGTTTGCCCTTCTGCACACCAGTCGCCAAGCTGGGGTAAAAATTTCGTTTATGCAATCAGTTTTTGTGATACTGTTCAGTATATTACTGTTTCTCGCTGGTTCGTTGTGTCGTTGATAACTGCCTACTAAACGATGTCATGTACAAATGATCACTGACAGTCGGTTCTCCGTAGGACGCAGGTTCCGTCAACACCGACGACTTCAGGCACGGAATTCCACATATGTTGAAACACTTAATCAACCATGGTCTGTTGAAGACACATGAAGGGATAAGCTGAACCAACGTGGACCTTATAGGAACTAATATTTCAGTAATTAAAGTAGTTATCACCAAATACAGACCTTAATTTGACAAAAAATTCTGAGAATGTACGTCTGGAAGTGAATTATTGACTGTGGGAAGAGCGTGACAGGAAGGAATCCAAGAGTTTGAGATACTGTGTTTCAGAACATTGCTGAAAATTAAGTATCAAGCGGACCCGAACACGTCATGTAAGACGAGATTCTCCGTAGAATCGGCTAACAAAACATGTGACTAGAAGAAGAGACAGGATGATAGAATAAGTGTTGAGAGATCACCATTATACAAGAGGGAGCTGAAGAGGGTAAAAACTGAAGGAGAAGACAAAAATGTATGAAATCTTATGGGACTTAACTGCTAAGGTCACACACTAAGCTTACACACTACTTAATCTAAATTATCCTAAGGACAAACACACACACACACACACACACACACACACACACATGCCCGGAGGAGGACTCGAACCTCCGCCGGGACCAGCCGCACAGTTCATGACTGCAGCGCCTTAGACCGCTCGACTAATCCTGCGCGGCCAGGGGAAGACAGAAATTGGAATTCACCACAACCATTTGAGGTCGCTAGATGTAGGTACTACTCTGAAATATAGAGGATAATACAGGAGATCAACCTATCGCCATCTCCATCCCACCCGCCCCCAAAACAAGAGGTGTAATACCTCCGATGTTGATCACCTTATCTGTCAGAAATCTACTGAATAACATTGGACTACTTAAGTACCTCCAATTTGCTCATGAAATTGTGCCCATAAGTGAAGATTTCACAGATTTAACAATTCCGATTCAATAACTCCAAGTGGCATCTGCAGCAATTTGTTTTGAAGATGGATGTGGGCAGACGTAAATTTCTGAGTAGGTATCGATAAATAACTGAAATCGCCTCAGAATTATTCTACCTGGGATTGGTAACTCGGCAAGGAAAATTAAATGTCGGAAATCACACGAATAAGAAGGTTGAATCTGGTTGCATTCAGAAAGCTTCAGTTCATAATAGGCAACAATGGTATTCGGTTGAACTCAGCAACATCAGTAACAATTTTCGACCAGTAAACATAAGCTCTGACAAAGGCTAAAAAAAGTGCAATCGTTGGCTGAGGATTGAAACGAAAGATAAAAAGAAACGAAAATACGAGTAACAATCATCCTATAGGCATCCTGTCTACGATGACAATGGTGCGTTTACGTAGTGGAGTCATAAGAAGCCCAGCAAGAGCTCGGAAGAGACGACTTCGTAGCAATAGGAAGATTGTTAGGACACAGTGGAACCTGGCGCCACACAGACGAATACAGTGGGAGAGGTAGCCCTTAAGCAGTGGGTGAATAGCGGGTAAGGAGAAAGAAAAATAAAAAGGAAAAGAGTATTTAATTAAAACCGTGAAGATATTCGAAACAAAAATTTCAAAAGTACCAGTGTAGGAATCGTAAATAAGAAATAAGCATTTCGTGCGTTGTCCTTCCTCGCAAAAATGTAATAATAATAGTTTTGAGAAATATTTACGAATCAGATCTGGTCCGAAAGACGAATTCAACAGTTGATTTCAATTCCCAAAGGTCACTAAAGCAAGATTCACCCACTTCCCCTCTTTCTGTAAACATGACGAAGTCTCTGAGAATTTACTGATGGAGAGAATCGATTTTCAGTATCTACGGTGAATCACACAATTCTATTGCATGTCCCTAGGGAAAATATCCCAGCATTAATAGGCACTTTGTTGGTTTCGCATCACTTTTTGGCACAACACACACACACACACACACACACACACACACACACACACACACACGCACACACAAAATCCTTCCACAGTGAAACATGTTAACTACGGAAAGAGCTGTCGAATCAGTAACATTTATCTGGCTGGAGCGTCACACCTCGTTTCCGCTGCAAGAATCAAACCGGATACTGGAAGTATTGTTCGAGAGAAGCGGTGCGAAGTCTCTCACTGACCGATAAAATTTAACGCAGTTTCATCCAACAATAATTTCCCTATTACTTTTATGCTGGAGTAGGTTCAGCCGTAATTTTTTAACTTAAACCTGTTCCGTTCTGACCACATAAGTTAACTGTCACTTAGACAATGCAACCGTCTACAAGACTACCAACTGATTCTGACGCGCACACGCACTCCGATGCACGCACGTACGTACACATTAACCGCGAAAAAGTGAGGTGAAGAACATTTCTGTGTTTCAGTGACAAGTCTGACAGTCCACGAGATTCTCTACATTAATCGACATTAACGAAAAAACTCGCGGCTACTAATTGGACATTGATACTGTGTTTCAGATGCAGAGGCTTATTACCATGAAAAGAAATAGTTTAAGTGGTTTAAAATGCGCTGTGTTGCTAGCTATGCAGTTCATGACTCGCTATCTGTCCGTATCTCATTAGTCACGATTAGTACTGTGCCAGATAACAGAGCGTACACTGAAGTGTACACGTTTTGTAATATCAGTACCTTACTCAGCTGATACTTACGCATTTCAGCGATCGCAGTGTAGACTATTACTCAATAGGATATCGGTCTTTATCAAGTTCACAGTGGATTATGTCTCAGTTCTATGTTTCAGTGAAGATCTCGTTCAGTCAATTATGCTACCATCGACCTGAATCAATTGAAGAGGTAGAAAGCCACTGGACTCCGCCGGCAGGTTACGAGTTTAAACCGCATCCGACCGATTCAAGCGCGGATTTTCTAGCAGTTGTGCTAAATGATTCTGTAACAGGGCTATGACTGATGCTTATTGAAGCCATATTCTGCTCTCATTAATGAAAGTAAGAAATAAACACGCAAGTTAAGTAGAGTGGATGGCAGATCTGCAGCTTATCACTGTTGCTGTTAGGCTTTCATGTTCAAGATGCAATAAAAGAAGTGAAGGGTGCTTATAGAAAGCTTATATATATATATATATATATATATATATATATATATATATACTGAAGAGAATGCCGTACCTCCACCAAACTTCTGATAACGCCTATATGGACTCTTTACGTAGCTTATTTGCAATTTCCAATGGATGTCATGCGTTCTCAGTAACTTCAATAGGTTCGCAACTTTGATGTTACCCACAGTAAAAAGACACATAAGAAGAGGTATTCACACTTAGCATATTTAATGCTAGAGTGAAATTATTTGGATTCGATCTCATGATTTAGAAGATAAAGTACGATTTAGCGAGAATAACAGAAAATACGCAGCAAGGAGAGCTGAGACTTCAAAAGTCCTGCAGTGTCCTCAAAAAGATCGGAAACAGACCTTACAAAGGCCTATTAGAAGTCAAACTCCACAGATTTCGTTCCGAATTGACGGCTGCGACAAACTGTAGAAGTATTTATTTCTTCATGTACGAGTCCACAGCCTCAATGCATCGTCTAAGCGACGGAATCATTAAAACAATCGTAGACTGTAAGTTTTATTCCTTTAATGTACCACGCAATTTAAGTTTCGGCTTTAGGTCATTTTCAAATTGTGATATTGATGGTATGTGTGCCCCATTTGTAATCTGATTGGTGTGTGCAAGACTGTACTCGTAATATTCGATATAGGTATGCGTGGGAACAAGTGCCTGTCCTCACAGAACACGAAAAAGTTTTTTTACATGTGACACACACACGCACACGACTTCAAGAGGAGGCCCGTTTAAACTGTAAACCGGGAATCTAAAACTTATATAAAGAGTTTCTTGCACATTATGATGGAAACACCGTAATCTTCTTTGTTAGATTCTGTTCTAGCCTACATTTGCAAAATTTTAATAGTCGTCGACATCATGTTCGTGCTCATCAGTATTTTCTAAGTTGGCAGACTCACATGGCTATTAGTTCAGTGTGTTTAAGGCCCGGCCTCACTGATTCAGTTGTTCGCCGGCCTTCAGCGGTCGAAATCTGAGAATGTTTGTAGCACAGTTTTTCATCGCATTCCGGCGTATCGCCAGTTTTGTAAGAAAGGGTCAGATAGCTCAAAGAAAAAAAAAATCCAAGAAACTATGTAAAATCGCAATGATACAGTTTTCAATAATCATGGAGTATATTCAGTGGAAATTATGTTCTGGGTAACTAGAACTGTGACAGTTTACATTTCAACATATTTTACTCTGTGGACCGAAGATTGTGAAAGTTAACACTATGTTACCTACTCGAGTCTTAAGTCTTTTGTTATGACTGGCCGGCCGAAGTGGCCGTGCGGTTAAAGGCGCTGCAGTCTGGAACCGCAAGACCGCTACGGTCGCAGGTTCGAATCCTGCCTCGGCCATGGATGTTTGTGATGTCCTTAGGTTAGTTAGGTTTAACTAGTTCTAAGTTCTAGGGGACTAATGACCTCAGCAGTTGAGTCCCATAGTGCTCAGAGCCATTTGAACCATTTGTTATGATTGTCCACGCAGACGACAGTGAACTACACAGGGTGGTCAGAAATAGTGTGCATGGTAGGTTGTGTTGAGAAACAATTGTTAAGGAAAAAATTCGATACGTTACACCATTCACACGAGCCTGATTAACTTCAATGTTAATTACCTCGAAGGCGGCGCAACATATCGAATCTTTCTCTTAACAATTATTTCTCAGCACAACCTATCCTAAAACCTATCCTGCAAACCAGTTACGAACTTTTCAAACCGTTTCTGATAATCGTTTGTAACTGCAGAATGTAAAATATTTATTGACACTTTCCAGTGGTCTTCTTTGAATATACCCAGTATTCCCTCTTAGTTCAAGCTGAGGTTCATCAAGTGTATGACGAAGAAGAGTTGCGTAAGCAATTTCTTCCGTGAACGTTCTGAGGTTTCCCAGTATCCTATTTGTGAATGGAAGCATATAATTTATTTTACCTACATCTGAGCTTATATGAGAATTCTCGTTTCTGTCCCAATGCTCTGTTATTCCCTGAATTTGTATCCATGACATGTTACAGTTGCGACTTTTTCACGTTGCGACTAGTTTCACGTTCCATATACGCCATAACCGAACATGTTCTTATATTAAGAGCTAGAGCTTTGTAAAACGCTGAAAGTTTGAAAATGGGAAGTCTGGAATTGCAGCTAACACGACCTGCCAAATCGCTGATATGGAACATGAGCGGTAATGTCTGTGTTGCATTGACCTAGGGTGTATCGAAGATTGCTTCGAGGTCTGTTCTCCCTTTCAGCCATGGTTCCTTAAACCACCCGAGGTGAATGTCGAGGTTGCTGCCTTAAAAACTTAATGAAAGCTTTACATTCTCATTCATGTCCAATTCGAGTTTGCTCTGCCCTAACCGACATCAACGAATAATCAGTGTTACCATCTTAGAAAGGCGCTTTGTGTCATAACACAAGGTTTTCCATTATCTGAATACCATATATTTTAATTTTATCTATACTGCTGAAATGGTGCTTCTGTAACATGTCTCGAGATATGATTTATACCCGTATTACTGTCAAATCCAAAACATTAAAAAATATATAAGAAAAATGGAAGATGCCATAAACTTCTAATCTATATTTAATCCCTGTAACCTGGGCTGTTCGCTGTGCGACTTCTGATATTTTTATCAAGTTACATTCCATTAGGAATGTGGAATGCGCTCAATGACTGTGAGATGACTTTTAAAATGATGGAACACAGAAATCATTCGTCTTTTCCTTTCAGGCTTTGTTAAAGCATGACTAGACTTGCGCTTGTATTATCAACGCAGTATTTCAGAGTTTTGATACATGTCCTAATGCGTCAGTCCCCTCTTGTTCGGGGTCCTGTCACGGTTCATTCAAGACTACTCAATAGTCAGGAATACACTGACAGGACCCCGAACAAGAAGGGACTGACGCATTAGGACATGTATCAAAACTCTGAAATACTGCGTTGATAATACAAGCGAAAATCTAGATTTCCTGTAACAAAGCCTGAAAGGAAAGGACGAGTGATTTCTGTGCTCCATCATTTTGAAAATCTGACATTTTTGTCGCATACGATTACAAATTCGTTGCTTTGAACTCAACGAGTCTAAATGCTTTACACAGGCTCCCACGAACAAGAAATGCGATGTTCAGAGGAATGGTATCCAGCCAACCAAGCATAGAGAACCGTCTTCTTTATAGTAGTCTACATCGACATCGTGCGTCCACGCTGTAGTAACAGGACGTCTGCAACAACGGTGGGTCCGCTTTCGCCTCGGACAACAAGCCCGTTTCTGCTCCTCTAGTCTAGTTGTAATCGTCCGCCTAGTAATCAGGAGGAGTAGCCGCGCGGTTAGAGGCGCCATGTCACTAATCGTAAGGCCCCTCCCGCCGGTGGTCGGAGGTTCGAGTCCTCCCTCGGGCATGTGTGTGTGTGTGTGTGTGTGTGTGTGTGTGTGTGTGTGTGTGTCTTGTCCTTAGCGTTAAGTTTGTTTAAGTAGCGTGTAAGTCTAGGGACCGGTGACCTCAGTAGTGGGCCTTTTAAGGGAAGAAAAAAGGTCAGCCAAGAGGGCACCTCTCTGACACGTCGTGGGAGAGCCCCAAAGGGTATGATGCACATTAAAGTCACCGAGTAGCAAAAATGGGGGCGGTAGCTGCCCATTAAGCTGAAGGAAGTCTGCCCTGGTGACACTGAATGACAGAGGTACATAAATGGTACACAGGGGAAAAGTCAGGCAGGGAAGGAAAAGGCGAACTGCAACAGCTTGAAGACGGGTAATCAGGGAGATGGGTTGACTCTGAATGGCAGCCCGTATGGACAGCATGATGCCCCCATGAGATGGAATGCCGACCTCAGGGGGAAAGGTCAAAACGAATCAGTAAGTAATGTGAAAGCTCAAAGCGATCGTGAGGGCGCCATTTCGTTTCCTGAAGGCAGAGTACAATAGGATGCAGCAATGCTAAAAGCAGCCATAAATCCTCTTTGTGGGACCGAAGGCCGCGAGCGGTCCATTGGAGGACAGTCATGAGGAGGAAGAGATGTAGGGGCGTCAACTCAGCGCCCGCCGAGTGACACCCGCTGTAGAGTCACTACTACAGGGCACAGAAGCAGGAGGATCCTGCTCCATTGGGTCCACAGAAGCATCGGCTTGCTTGTGGAGTCGGTCTGTGGAGTCCAACGCTGAAAAATGTTTGGTTGTGCGCACCGGCGTGACAGAGGCTGGCCGTGCTAAGGTACCTGGTTTCTGGGATTAAAGGGACCAGACTGCTACGGTCATCGGTCGGCTAAGGTACCACATAGCGACATTGTTGAACAGGATCTTCGAGTTGGCGAAAGAGCAGATTGTTTGCCTTTGGTGGACATCCTCGAACATTTCCGGTTAGAGGGAGACTTGGGTGTTGTTTGGCTGGAGGGATGGAGGAAGTCGTCAGGGGAGTACTCCTTCCGTCCTTTCCTGCCTACTCGTTGTGTAGCTGGTGGCTTCGCCCCTTGAGTCGAGAGTTTGATGGTTGGTTGCACAGTGGGACGGGGGAATGGCGATGCTACCTTGACACTGGGCGATTTCACAACCTCAGAGCTGAATCTGAGGTCGCATGTCAGCCTGGTCGTGTCCTTCATGTAGCGAGAGGTAACAAGAACATAACTATAGGTGCCAACCAGGAGAACGCAGGGTTTGCGACTAGCCAGTAACTTGCGATCTGCTGGGTAAGGCACGTTTTCCTTTACCCGAATCTCTTGGACAGCCCACTCATCAAGATACACGGGACAATCCCGAGAGGAGAGGGCATGGCCGCCATTGCAGTTGATTTAGCAGGGAGAAGGAGGCGGACAATCGCCCTCAGGTGCATCCCTACCACAGGTTACACATTTGGCTGGGTGCTGACAAGACGTTCTAGTGTGATTGAAATCATGACACTGGTAGCAGCGCGTCGAGTTTGGAATGTACGACCGGACTGTGATAATTTCATAGTCTCCTTTGATTTTGGACAGCAGCAGCACCACTCTATCAAAGGTGAGGAAGAGAGTGCGGGTGGGCACTAAGGAGGGATCTACCTTTTTCATTACATGATGGACGGCAATGAAAGCCTGATCATAGAGGCAACATTGGATTTCGGTCTCAGTTAGACTATCGAGCAGCCTGGTGTAAATTACACCACGCGATGAATTCAAAGTTCTATGGGCCTTGAACAGGGTAGCCATGGAGAAGCCAGGCAGCAAGCAGTTGTTGAGCTTGAGAGTCAGAAGCAGTCTCCAAATGCAAAGTGCCATTCCGTAAACGAGAGCAGGATTTCACAGGGTCAGCAATTGCATCAACACCTTTCTGAATAATAAACGAATATACTGTGGCGAAGGACTGACCGTCTTCAGTAAGTGAGACCACGTTTACGCTTCGTAGACGTTGATTGGGAAGATGATGGACTCGTGGCGAGAAAATCCCCCATGATTGCCAGCATCTCCGATGGCGCGCTTCATCCAACAGGGGATCCCGTTACAAGGGGGTGCACCCGTCTTAGGTGATTGTTCACACCTCAAGTCACACCTCCCGAACATCTGACAGAGGAACCAATCGCCAATTTGGGAAAGTTGGACCTGAGGCAGTCACCCCTCTCTGGGCCTGGCCTGTGCCAGGGGGTACGTGCAAACCCTACCTGTCAACCTGGCGCTGGGAATTACGCGTTACCCAGTCACCTGTTACGCTTCAGACGTATGGGCCGGCCTTCACAAGCGCGCAGGGAGGAAGAAGAAAAAGAGGAACCTTAAACGCCGAAGCGGAGAAACGAGAGGAGAAGGGAAACGAAAAAAGGAATAGGGAGCGAAAAAGAAAGGTGAGACTGTTCTTACGTCAGCGACAGACAATACAGAACATTCCCAAAAATATCCTAGACATGTTCCCCAAGGGAAGGGAAAAAGAATAGCAAGTGGATAGATATGCAACACGGAAGGAAGAAAAGGCTGCAAAGGCTGGGGCCCCGTGGTAGCCAATCACGAACCCGCCAGAGAGTGGGGGAGGGGGGGGGGGGGTGATGGTGACATATTGTCGAAGCTAGATGCAATAAAGACTTTAGCAGCATTGTGGTAATGTTCATCTCCTAACCTCTTTTCAAAACGCCATCGACTCCGTTCAAAAGATTTCCCAACTCCTTTTCCGTCTCTAACTCAATTACAATGTCACAATAAACCTTGAAGACCTTAATTCGCTTCCCAAATTTCTTTTTAGATGCTATTACCGTTTGCTCTATGTGTAAAATCAGTAAAAACCATGTCTCGTCCCTTTCTTTATCGCCTCCCTTTCATAGTCTTGAACTCTCGTAACTGATTTCTGAGTATGTTGTACGTTTCGACATTATAAGTGACCTTACACTGTATAAGGTTGTCTAATGTCTGAAGCAATGTCACTCGCTGCCGGGTTAAAGGAAACGTTGAATCGAGTTAGGAGAGATGCAGAGGGTGCAGTCCTTCTCAATGTTTGCAGTGCTTCAGTAAGCAAATGATGCCAGTGCCAATATTGTCGGGAAACTGCAGAGCTCCAGGAAGCACTGGCATCCGAGCTTAACGTCGAGTGTGTTGCCGTATGAAGGTCAATAAACACACTACAGTCGAACATCACACGGTGCAACAAGACAGCTTCCCCATGCGTTTCTAGCTCAACAGTTGAGTAACATGTGATATCAAAGTAGAACTACGGTGTTTACTAGCATCTAAAAATACTTTTAACCAGCATAACTAAATTTTTGTTGACTAGCTTCTTGTAACGCCAACGGCCTTGCCGCAGTGATAACACCGGCTCCTGTCAGATCACCGGAGTTAAGCGCTGTCGGGCTGGGCTAGCACTTGGATGGGTGACCATCCGGTCTGCCGAGCACTGTTGGCAAGCGGGGTGCACTCAGCCCTTGTGAGGCAAACTGAGGAGCTACTTGACTGAAAAGTAGCGGCTCCGATCTCGGAAACTGACATACGGCAGGGAGAGCGGTGTGCTGACCATATGCCCCTCCATATCTGCATCCAGTGATGCCTATGGGCTGAGGATGATAAGACGGTCGGCCGGTACCGTTGGACGTTCATGGCCTGTTCGAGAGGAGTTAAGTTTTTTAGTAGCTTCTTGTAACTTTCATGGTTCATAGCGTAGACGCAGACTGTCACTGGCAAAAAGGGCTTTCCTGGCCAAGAGCAGTCTACTAGTTTCAAACATAGGCTTCAATTTGACGAAGAATCATCACAACGTTGTATGCAGTGAAACATGGACTGTGGGAGAACTGGAACAGACGAATGCTGGAAAGTATGTGAACTTACAAAGTAATGAATGAGGAGGTTCTCCTTAGAATCGAGGTGAGGAAAGGAATATATTGAAAACACTAACTAGAAGGAGGGACAGGGTGGCAGGACATCAGCTAAGACATCAGGGATGGTGCTAGGAGGGGTTGTAGAGGGTAAAAACCATGGAGGATGACAGAGATTGGAATACATCCAACAAATAACTAGGGGGCGTAGGTTGCAATTGCTACTCTGAGATGAAACGGTTGGCGCAGGAGATGAATAAGTGGCGGGCCGGATCCAACTAGTCACAAAACTAATGACTAAAAAAAAAGCATACATGGACGTCAATTTGGGCGGTGACGTTAAACACTCTAAAAATAATACTGGAAGAACACAAGGGACAGCGGTCAACATACGAGGGTAATCCCAAAAGTAAGGTCTCCCATTTTTTTATAGGTACATAGAACTGTTTATTTCTACAATGGTTTACATCAGTTTACAGCTTGAACATTAAGCTATTTTTCGACATAATCACCATTTCTGTCGATGCATTTCTGCAAACGCTGTGGCAGTTTTTGTATGCCCATGTCAAATCAGCTCGCCGCCATGCTGTTCAGAAAGTTTGAATCTCTTTTTTCACCTCGTCGTCCGAGCTGAATCGCTTTCCAGCCAAATGTTCTTTTAACCTAGGGACCAGGAGATAGTCACCGGGCGCCAAGTCAGGACTATAAGGTGGGTGGTTGATTATGTTCCACTGAAACTGTTGCAGGAGAGCAATAGTTTGCCGAGCGATGTGTGGGCGAACGTTGTCATGAAGAATGTGTACGCCCTTGCTCAACATTCCTCTTCTCCGGTTCTGAATTGCCCGGTTGAGTTTTTTCAGTCTCACAGTACCGTCAGCGTTAAATGTGGTCCCAGCGATTCAACTCCGACGACGAGGTGAAAGAAGAGGCATGGCGGCGAGGTGGTATGACATGGTCATACAAAAACTGCCACAGCGTCTACAAAAATGCATCGACAAAAATGGTGATTATGTTGAAAAATAGCTAAATGCTCAAGCTGTAAACTGATATAAACAACTGTAGAAATAAACAGGTCTATATACTTATAAAAAAAATAGGAGACCTTACTTTTGGGATTACCCTCGTAATAGACTGCTCAGTGTTCCTACGAGAAGAAGGTAGTCGCGACTCTAGACTGTAAGACCATGTAGAAAACAGTCTTGGCCATTTTGGTAATGAATACATCCCTGGTGACCGTGTTCCGGTGTAAATGACGGTATGCGGCTGGAAAAAGAAAACAACAATATTGAAATGTGCGGTAATTATTTGGGAAACGAGTACGAAATATATTAGAAACAAATAGTTTAATATTTGCAGAAGAATCTTTGAGTGCCTTCTTGGCGTAAATGAAAGGCTTCAGCTAACACATTTCGATCCAGGCAAATTGGCTGATCCAGTGTATTTCCGTACATAGGCCGTACCTGAAATAACTTCACAGAATCAGTAAGGAGGGCAATAACCATCTGTGGCGAGAAGGCTACGCAGATCGTGTCCCATGGCTGAAGTCAGGAAGGACGCCTAGGCCTGCTTTAACAGGGGTAATTGCTTACGACATAGAGTTAAAGAGAACCGATTTTCTAATTCTACCAGCCGATACTGTCTCAAACTGGGTAAGGCACAGATATAGTGAACAAACACCGGAGCAAAGTTGAACCCAAACAATAATAAACCTGACTGCTCTACGATCACTTGGTCCAGTAACGGAACATGTAAAGGAGGTGGGTGCAAGAGTATACGAGAGGAATCAGTAGTTCTCAGTGTAAAGGTAAATGGTGCGATTTTTTCATCCCTGCTTGGTGTGAAATTCACCAAGATATTGCCGGATCCGACAGCACAGCCGACCTGGCAAAGAAAATACACAGACACCGGAAGAA
Organism: Schistocerca serialis cubense; assembly: GCF_023864345.2. Taxonomy (NCBI): domain Eukaryota; kingdom Metazoa; phylum Arthropoda; class Insecta; order Orthoptera; family Acrididae; genus Schistocerca; species Schistocerca serialis. Next base: position 465,698,473 of record NC_064639.1, read on the forward strand.
TTACATTCTATCGAATTTTGTAAAACAACAGTGAAGCGAAAATGAATGGTGATACAAGACAGTATATTAATTAATTGGCCGGCCGCTGTGGCCGAGCTGTTCTAGGCGCTTCAGTCTGGAACCGCGCTGCCGCTGCGGTCGCAGGTTCGAATCCTGCCTCGGGCGTGGATGTGTGTGATGTCCTTAGGTTAGTTAGGTTTAAGTAGTTTTAAGTCTAGGGGACTGATGACCTCAGATGTTAAGTCCCATAGTGCTTAGCGCCATTTGAACCATTTTTGAAATAATTAATTGCGTCATGAGGATCAAGGAACAAAATAATATCAAAATTAATCGTAGGAATAGAACATTAGTTGTAAAATATCAGTAGTATAATCTAAGTATTGGTATAGTAATAGTCTACAAATATTTTTAATGACTGTTATTTTTAATAAAAGTAGTAATAGCAGTAGTAGTGTAGTAATTGTTCTTACAGAAGTAAGAGTTGTAGTAGATGAAGATAATAGTAAAATTAGTTAACTGAGATTGAACGTGGCAGAACCATATGGCTCTTTTTCTCTGTCAGGAAAAGGACGCTGGACTAAGAATGATAAAAGACAAGACAAGAAAACTGCATGTAGAGCGGGATGCAGGTACACATAGAAATATTAGAGTGGTAGTAGTAGGAATATACAGAAATAAGGAAAAAAGTATGCCACAAATACTGTAAACTTAGACTGAAATTCAGTGTAGACGAAAAACACAAAAATCATCATCATAATTGTTCACATAAATGTAGATTTGACTAGAACGAAACTGAGCAAGTAAATGTGCGTCGCCTTATGGCAAGTGACTGCAAGAACATGATCTTCAAACTACTTCTCTGGCACTCAGATCTCTCAACATTAACTTAACTGAATATCCTTGGGATTATACTGTTTCCAGTATGGACCACAGACGCATCAAGGGTTATGAGAAGTACGGCAGGTAGCGTGGATACAGATGTCAAAGGAAATTTCCACCGTTTCTACAAGGTGTTAGAAAATTTCCGTTACAAACTTGTAGGACATGTGCAAGTAAGCGAGTACATAGTACTTTGAGCAGAAACCATGTCCGGAAACATATCGCTTCCCTTCTACGAACGTTTCAATTTAGATATGTGACGCGTCTACGACTGTTAAGGGAAAGAAGAAAGTTCTAGACTTGCTTGTCCTGGTATGCAGTAGGGTGGACAGGCTGACTTGCACTACCTCAGACGACCACTTGTTTTCATTTAACGTCTGCCTTGCTCCGAGGCCTGTTCAGTGCCTGTGAGTATCCGATACAGTAAACGTGGTTCAGTACACGTTTTCGGAATGAACAGACATGCTTCTTGTCTATGACAAAGCTCGAAGTAAAGGAAGACCTGCTAGTCGACTCTATGACCAACTTTTTCAAAACGTAGCACACCATCACACAAAATTTTTGCTGTGTTACGTAGTGGCTCCGAGAAACAGATACCTTCACCGTGAGGAGTTCTATTCACAGATGAATATAAGTTCACTAGGGACTGTGTTCTGAATTCGCGAAACAACCATGTCTCAGCAGACGAAAACCCTGGTGCCACGCATCTTCAGGGATTTCAGCTTGCCGCGCGGGATTAGCCGAGCAGTCTAGGCGCTGCAGTTATGGACTGTGCGGCTGGTCCCGGCGGAGGTTCGAGTCCTCCCTCGGGCATGGGTGGGTGTGTTTGTCCTTAGGATAATTTAGGTTAGGTAGTGTGTAAGCTTAGGGATTTCACACACACACACTCTTTTTTTAAAAAAAAATTTCAGCACCGGCTTGATATTAACGTGTGAGTAGGTATTCTGGACGTTCCTCCTTCCACTCAAGCTAACGGATCCTGCATACGTGATCTACCTACAAAACGTACTGGACCTGTTCGTGGAAGCTGTGCCACTGAATGTCCATCAGAAAATGTGGTTTCAGCATGTTAGTGTACCATCTCACTTCTCACATCCAGTTCGGAGACATCTCAACAAACGATATTGTGAAAGATGGATAAGCCGACGTAGTCCAACTGTGTGGCCGCCGCGAGAGTCGGATTTCTATTGACTTCTTGTTGTGGAGCTGTGTGCAAAGTTTAATTTTTGAAAGTCGTGTAGAAACAGAGGAAGATCTGTTGGCACGACTGCTGACCACTGCACTAGAAACTGAAAATAGACTAGGAGGGATGGAGAGTGTGGACCATAGCATGCTTCGTAGGAAGAATGTAACAACGTTGGTGATCGCCACACACAGCCGCTGTTGTAATGCATCAGTACTGAAATGAAATGAAATGTGTGACGAGGGCCTCCCGTCGGGTAGACCGTTAGCCTGGTGCAAGTCTTTCGATTTGACGCCACTTCGGCGACTTGTGCGTCGATGGGGATGAAATGATGATGATTACGACAACACAACATCCAGTCCCTGAGCGGAGAAAATCTCCGACCCAGCCGGGAATCGAACCCGGGCCCTTTGGATTGACAGTCTGTCGCTGCTCTGTACGTATAGTACGCTCCGTTCTGTTTTTGGTCTGGAATAATTTAAACATGTGATGTTTACGTGTTAACACAAGGAAATGTGCTTAAGTGATAAATGGATGTTTCGTTATGTTTCCTTTTGAATTATTATCTCATAATTGTAATTCATCACGACTAATTCAATTCCTCAAGCAGACGGGGATGAGTTAAGCGTCAGAGCTGAAACTGTCGTAGAACGAAAACGAAAACGGCACGATTTCGGTTATGGGTTCCTATTCAAAATATTATGTACCGTATCCCCTCTACAAGTCCAGGAAATTTGTAACGGGAATTTCCGAACGCGTTGTATAAGTCGTTTGAACCGCAAATTGTCGGTTACTCTGGATACGAACGTGTATGCTATTGAATATTATCTCGATTACTTGGGGCTCACTGCAAGCAGCTTATTTACCGCAGTCCTAAGACCGCTGCCTACACTGAAGCGTTGTGCACGTAGCTCTGGCGATATCGCTGGCTGCCCGTCATAAGATACTGGGACTGTGGCCTGCGCTGACCTTGCTGCGTCCTGTTTGGTGCGTATCGTTTTCGAGGTGTCGGCCAACGCCGTAACTAGAGCACGACTGCGCACCAATGGCCGCTAGGACCTAAAGACAGACCTGATGACAAAAGCATTGATTAACGCCTTAATTGTCAGAATTAAAATGGTCAAGAAGAGTAATGTTTAATGTGATCTTTAGGACTTATTTTTCGGCCAATTGACACTGACTGGATAAAAGTTTGAGGAGGAGGCTTTGTAACACGGATACCTTTCAAAGGGGTACAAGTGACGTGTTAAAGTCACAACGGCTGTCCATTTCACTTCCCATCACAGAGAGAGAGAGAGCAGGACTTAAATAATTTCGTATATCTGATCACAGATGTAATCGTCGGTAATACGTGATTCAAGAACCATGAAAGAAGGTGGTATATCTGGAAAAGATTTGCAGAAACTGGAACGTTTCAGACTCATTATACAATGGTAAGGCACAGATTTCGGAACCAGATGGATTCTGACCACAATTTACTGGTTATGAACTGTAGATTAAAACTAAACAACAGCAAAAAGGAAGGAAATTAAGCAGGTGGGATCTGGATAAGTTGAAAAGAAGAGAGGTTTTTGAGAGTTTCAGAGGGAGCATTAGGCAATGATTGACTAGAACAGGCCGCGTGGGACTAGCCGAGCGGTCTTAGGCGCTGCAGTCATGGACTGTGGGGCTGGTCCCGGTGGAGGTTCGAGTCCTCCCTCGGGCATGGGTGTGTGTGTGTTTGACCTTAGGATAATTTCGGTTAATTAGTGTGTAAGCTTAGGGACTGATGACCTTAGCAGTTACGTCCCATAAGATTTCACACACATTTGAACATTTGACTAGAGCAGGGAAAGGAATAAAGTAGATGACAAATGGGTAGCTTCGAGAGATGAAGTAGTGAAGACGAAAGGCGATCAACTAGGCAGAAAGACAATGGCTAGTAGAAATTCTTGGATAAGACAAGAGATATTGAATGTAGCTACTGAAACGAGAAAATATAAAAATACAGTAATTGAAGCAGGCGGAAGGGAAAACAAACGCCAATAAATTATACTGAACATAGGTGCTAAGCAGTAATGGTTAGAGGACCAATGTAAGGATTTAGAAGCATATACCACTAGAGGAATATAGATACCGCCTACAGGAAAATTAGAGAGGCCTTTGGAGAAAAGAGAAGCTTCTGCATGAATACCAAGAGCTAATACGAAAATTCAGTCCTAAAGATACAATGAAAGCAGCAAAGTGAAAGGGGTACATAGATGCTCTGTACAAGGGAGATGAAGGCAATGTTACAAAAATGGGAGATACGGTATTGCGAGGAGAATAATTTGACAGAGCACTGAAAGACCTAAGTCGAAACAAGGCTCCAGGAGAAACGACATTCCGTCAGAACTGCTGGCAGCCTTGGGAGAGCCAGCCACGAGAAAACTCTTCCATCTGGTGTGCAAGATGTATGAAACAGGCGAAATATCCTCAGACTGCAAGAAGACTATAATAATTCCAATTCCAAAGGAAGCAGTTGCTGACAAGTTTGATTATTACCGAACTGTCAGCTGCAAAATACTAATATGATTTCTTACCAGAAAATGGAAAAAACGGTAGAACCTCGGGGAAGATCAATTGGTATTACGGAGAAAGGTAAGAACGCGAGGAGCAATACTGACCCTACGATCAGTCTTGGAAGGTAGGTCGAGGGAAGGCAAGCATACGTTTATAGCAGTTCAACCGTGCCGGGTCGCATCGATCAATCGATCGCTAGATTGCGGTAGCAGGACATGATCCTTGGTGGTTCTCCGCGCAAGGAGCTTTGACCGGCACGAAGGTTGACTGCGAGAATTTGCGGACCGAATTGGACGGGGCAGTTGACGGGCCGCGAGGCCGATTTACCTCCGCTATTTGGAGCCGATGGTAAACAGCTTTTCCGGAACACAGACCTCATCCCACGAAGATGGTGTTTTGGGTTGTCTGTAGTGGCAATGGGAGTCTAGAAATCTGCCTGTGCCGAGTGTGTGGAGATTTTGGGTGCCACTCGGCTACTGAGTCATCAAATATTTTGGAGAGATTCGTTTTGTGCCTTCTGCGCCTTAGTGCTCCGATTAGTTTCTCCTTCCCGGGAGGTCTGTTGTGTTTGCTGTTTATGGGATTCACTCCGCAAGAACAAAAGTTTACCTTAATGGAAGCAACTCTGTTTCATTACAGACGTTAGTCGCAACGGTTTATGAAACATGTGGAAGTTGCGTGGCCTGTGTTTGTTACCATGGACCATGTTGAGGGCTGAACTGTGTGTTGTTCATCGTTTGAAATACAGTGAAGTCTAACTTAATCAGAATGCTTTTTCACTGTAATCATTTTAGTTAAGCATTTGCAAGACATTTTAGTGGGATCGATCTAGTTTAATCGCAGTTCCTTTTCTCTGTAACTATTTTAGTTACGTTTTTGTGACACATTTTGGTGAGTTTGCTAGTTGATTCACCCTGAAATTTTCTATGGTAAATTCTTCTAAAATAATAATGTATATTTCCAATGTAGTTGTTACGGGCAGCCTGGTAAACCAAGTTTGACATGAATAAGATCTTCCCGATTCGTCACTTATGGCTAGTGTCTTACTGCAAAACTTGTTAGAAAGCAGGGAGTCTGTATTTTCTTCCATTTAAAAATAGTGTGTAATGATTGTTCCTGCCGCATAATTACAGTAGTACAAGTAACTGTTTGCCAATTAATTTTCAAGGCACGTAAGCCTTATTGATTTTCTCACTTCTGAAATCAGAGAGCTACTTAGTTGTTAAGTGCTTTCTCGCTTTTTGGCATTTTCGATGATTGAGTAGATGCTTGTTTTTTATTTATTTATGTTTGGCTCTTAAAAGGTAATGTAATGAAATACGTGCCGCCCTTTGCAAAGCACTGCACGGTCACTAGTTTTCTACGGTTAGTTCTTAGTCTGTTGTAGTTTACTTTGTACGGGACCTGCCCCATCCACGAGCACACCCAAGGGTGACGAGTTCACAGAGCCCGCCCTGTCCGTCGGGTTATCCCGCCTGTCGAGGGTCTAAATTGTGTCTACATAACTTCTCCTGCTTCTGAACTTATATCACCAACGGATGTGACGCATTGCTTGTGTTACTGTTGTTACCAAATCGACTAAAAACATTTAAGGTATATTTAAAATCCAGTTGAAAATGTTGTAAATGTTAGGGTTTGAATAACTAATATGTAGCATGGCTGGCTTCAGATACCTGTTAATGTTTGACAAATTGCTTAGTTTCTTAATTGTTTAAAAGTTCTTTTGCTCATGTCAATTGCTAAGCTCATTTCCTCGTTAATATTCCACAAGTTGTTTACATTCTTGTTTTTAAAAGCTCTTTTACTGACTCATAAGGTTGTTGAGTTTTATTTAAATGAAAGATTATGCATGTTTTCAACTGTGTACGCTGTTTTCTTGCCTTCTGGCCCAGCCCTACCACTCAACAGCGCTTTAGGGTACCTACACCCAGTTCATCTGTTGTAAGCTTAGAGAAATCCTTAGACGATGTTGACTGGAGCACTGTCTTTGAAATTCTGACAGTAGCAGAAGGCAGTTACAAGAGCCGAATGACATGAGTGGGAATCAGTGGTTGCGAAGGGCGTGAGACAGTTTTGTAGCCTACCCTGAGTGTGTACGTTGAGCAAGGAGGAGTTACAGTTCAGGGAGAAGAAATAAAAACTTTGAGGTTTACCGATGACATATTAATCCTGCCAGACAGCAAAGGAACTGGAAGAGCAGTTGAACGGAATAGATAGTGTCTTGAAAGGAGGATATAAAACGAAGACCAACGAGAGCAAAACAAGGATAATAAAATGTAGTTAAATTACAGGAGGTGATGCTGAGGGAAATAGATTAGGAAACGAGACAGTTCAAGTGGTAGATGAGTTTTGTTATTTTGGCAGCTAAATAACTATTTATGACGGAAGTAGAGAAGCGTTTCTGAAGACGAGAAATTTGTTAACATCGAATATAGATTTAAGTGTTAGAAAATCTTTTTTGGAAGCATTTGTATGGAGCTCTATATGGAAGTGAAACATGGACGATAGACAGTTTAGACAAGAAGAGAATAGAAGATTTTGCAATCGGGTGTTACAGAAGAATGCTGCAACTATGCAGCAATTAGATCACGTAACTAATGAGGAGATACTGAATAGAATTGGGGGAAAAAGAAATTTGTGCCCCAACCTGACTAGCAGAAGGGATCAGTTGGTAGGACATATTCTGAGATGTCAAGGGATCACCAATTTAGTACTGGAGGGAAGCGTGGGGCGTAAAAGTCTTAGAGAGAGACCAAGAGATGAATACAGTAAGCAGATGCACAAGGATATATGTCGCAGTAGTTATTCGGAGACGATGAAGCTCGATCAGAGTACAGTAGCATGGAGAGTTGCATCAATCCAGTCTTCAGAATGAAGACCACAACAACAACAACAACAACAAACATGATCACAGATTGAAGTTTCTTCAAAATTCGGAGTTCATCAATAGTAACTGCAGACCTGACTACGAATTAATTAAAAAGCAATTAAAGTAAATGAGTCATTTTATGTAATTAGATTAATTTTCTCTGCCCAACAGACATTACCGATGGCTTGCTGCGTGAAGTACCATCGGTTGGCAGGGGTGAAGTAATTTTCACATTTACCTTCTAATTAATGTAGAATGCAAAGATGCAAGATAGTAAAAATCAGTGTTCAGGATCGTTAGTTCGAATCTGATTTGAAGACATGCCGTCCCGGAGGGACACTAATTCCTCCTGAGTCTGGAGACTTGGCCCCAAAACAGGTCTCCAAACTTGTGCGCCAAGAGGTCGAGCCACCCCAGCAGACTGAGGCAGCAACACATATTCCATCTCCTGTCATGTTGGTTACAGAAGCCTTTTCACTGTCTGTGGATATAAGCCCAATTTTACAATAGCATGGAGACCCTCTCTCCAAGTCAATCACCGAGCGAGGTGGCGCAGTGGTTAGCACACTGGACTCACATTCGGGAGGACGACGGTTCAATCCCGTCTCCAGCCATCCTGATTTAGGTTTTCCGTGATTTCCCTAAATCGTTTCAGGCAAATGCCGGGATGGTTCCTTTGAAAGGGCACGGCCGATTTCCTTCCCCATCCTTCCCTAACCCGAGGTTGCACTCCGTCTCTAATGACCTCGTTGTCGACGGGACGTTAAAACAACACTAACCTAACCTAACCAAGTCAATCTGGTGTCAGATCATGGACGTCTTCACATCGTGGATGGCAGTAGCACAGAACTTAAAGCAATTTTGATAAACAAGTGTTGTCTTCCTTTACCTTGGGAGCAGCTTTGTGTACAGGCAGTTCGGTATGATTAGCGTGTTTTGCGACAGGACGCTTGCAGTAGCTACATTGGTTCTAACGCCTAATCATGCTGTTTTCGCTGCGAGCATACGGCATCACCAGTCTACTGATACCAAAGCGGTAAGACAAGTCGTACTGCCCCTGCCTTTGTGATCGAATTTCGGGACTCTTGGCTAACTTAGCTCATTGTGACACGAGTGCCTTACATTTGCACCTTTTTTTTCAATACACTCGAAGTAAGTTTGAATTACTGTATGTTACTGATAAGCAGCTTCCCTGCTGTTTCCTTATATTTAATTACACATCAATTTTGGCGACGAAACACCTGTAGTACCGGAAGAAGCCTAATGTCTCCATTAGAGAATTTGTAGTGTGAATGCAACTAGGCAACTAGCTGGCTTATAGGAGGAAACCGTGAAAGGCACTACGTTCCCCGCTTCTATCCACTGTCACTACAGACACGATGACAGACAATGTCCCATACCTGCTACATTAACTACAACTTGACGACAGTAAGCAGTTTCCTGTGAATGTAGGTTGCAGTATTTATGAGGAACCGAACGGGTATGGCCAGATTAGCTTCGTGTGCAGGGCTACATCAAATTACTCTTCGGACTGAAGATCTCAATAAAATCAAAATGCATGGATAGTCACCACTTTAAATAGCACTGATGTTTTGTCAAGATCCAGCTTCTTATAACAACATTTTTGTAGGATAAAACGACCTCACAGAGCGGCGAAAAACGTGAGACTTCAAGTACTACTATCCGATAATTTATAACACGAGTAGTAATGTTACTATTACACAGTGAGTCATATAATTGGGTCTTCAGAAGGATCTACCAGAACTGTTCGGCTCTAGGTTAAAGGAAAAGAAAATATTTGGTCCTAGACTCTCTTTTTCGTGGTACGGAAGGTGGGAATGAGAGTTCAATCCCATTTTTCAACAGACTATAACCTAGTTTAGTGTAGTGATGTTCCTGGATTGTTAGACAAACGTAACATACAGCAAAATATAAAAGCTTGGAAGCTTTTCATTGACTCGTCGAGGTCTAAAAGCAGTGCTTCTTAATAATTTCAAAAGGTATGCATCAGCACCTGTCGGATATTGTGAGCATTTTAATGATGCTGTAAGAACTTGGCTTTTCCTCTAAAAGAAATGCATTTCTGTGGACATAGCTGAACAGCATGTGGTGATTTAAAAACTATTTTCAAGCTTCTTTGGTAACAGAGTGATTATGCAAAATGTCTGTTTGTGCGGATGGGACAGATGAGACATGTGCCAGTACAGGATTTAAAAGGCTCGGTCTTGCAGAATGATCCGATATGCAGACGCAAAGTACTTCTACAAACCATCTGGAGAATGTGTTGGTCATTAAAATTGTAGCGCCAAGAAAGATAGAAAAAATGAAATTTTACTCATGGTGAGCATGCAGCACAGAAGAAAGACTCTATGATTAAATTTCCACGTATGCAGGGTACGAAATGTAGTAATCAGAGCTGCCACCCCTAGCAGCGGCAACGGTTCAAATCCGGCAAGACATCGAGGCAAACAGAGCTTGGATGAGAGACAAGTTACGTCATTTCGTGCTGCTTAAACTCTGTGTCAGATTTCATTAACTGTAAAGCTTGATGAATGGTGGCGTACCATTCTTTCGGAAATCCGTGACCAGATGTTTTCAATGGGCGAAAGATCTGAGAAACGTGTTGACCAGGGCAACTGTCTGGCACGCCAGGACAACGAGAACAACATTCCGTCTTTCGTTATAGTGTAGGAAGATAACTTCACAGAGACAATCACCAGTCTCAAAATATCACAAGTATACTGAGGTCTCTTCAGATTTCACACCAATCACATAAAAGTGGCGCCAGTAGGGCCACTATGATGCTGCAAATCAGGTTTGCTTTAAATACACGCTGTAACGGTTGTGAGCGCCAGTTACCTTCGAGATTTGACGTGGTGAGCTGTTAGCCAAGAATGCCTTTAGGGTGACATGGACGCAATTAACACCTACCTGAGTTTGAATGAGGTCGCGTGATAGGGCTACGAGAAATGGGTGTTCCTTTTGCGACGTTGTAGAAATGCTAGAAATGCTTGGCAGCAAAGTAGTCACTGTACATGATCGCCGGTGGCGGTGGTCGGGGGTTGCAAGAAGACTGGGCTCCGGATGGCCACATGGTATTACCGAGAGAAAAGTCCGACGCCAGCCACAATTGGGCATCGAGCTAATTCGATTGTGAAAGCTGAAAACTTACGAAACTTTCGCCATTGAATCATTTCGAATCCCGACTGCAGCTGGCGTATGATTCTTAAACCACGTGTTTGCAATGATTAAATTGTACTCTATGCAAAATTGTAACTGGCGCCATCTCATTTCATTTCTTTCCCCAAGTCCATGTTCTTCTACTATTTGTCTGTTTCCTGTTGTCGAATTCTTGTTCCCCATTACAAATTTTTGCCTCCCTTAACGATCTGAATATTTTGTTGTCTCATCATACACCTCTCGTCTCTCATCGTCATTTGCGGATCTGGTAGGACTATAAACTTTGAGTACTGTGGTAGGTGTTGATTTTATCTGCCTTGGCTGCTACAAAGCATCCACTATGTTGTTTATATTAGTTCATGCGCTTCCCTATTTTCTTATTCATTATTAGACTTTCTCCTGCATTACAACTACAACTACATGAACACGATGCAATTTACTCTTAAGTGCCTGCAAGAAGGTTCTTCGAACCACCTTCAGACAATTTCTCTAGCGTTCCAATCTTGAACAACGCGCGGGCAAAATGAACACAAATCATTCCGTGCTCTGATTTCTCTCGTTTTATGATAATCATTGTTCTATATGTAAGTGGGCCTCAACAAAATATTTTCATATTGGGAGGAGAAGGCTTGCGATTGAAATTTCGTGGAAATATCTAGCCACAAAGAAAAACGCATTTTTGAAATGGTTGCCATCCCAAGTCGCGTATCACAGCAGTGACACTCACTCCCCTATTTCGCAACAATACATAAAGAGCTGCCCTTCTGTGAATTTTTTCGATATTCTGCGTCAACGCTTTCTGGTAACGATCTCATATCGTGCTGCAATACTCTGGAAGAGGAAGGACAAGCACAGTTTCGGTTGCCTCTTTATCAGACCTGTTGCGTCTTCTAAGCACTCTGCCAATGAAACACAGTCTCCGGTTCGCCTTCGCCACAACATTTTCTACGTGGCTGTTCCAATTTAGATTGTTTGTAACTGTAATATCTAGGTATTTATGTAAACTGAAGGGTCCTTCACATTTGTGTGATTTATCGTGTAAGCGAAATTTAACGGGTTCCTTTCATTATTCATGTGGATGACTTCGCGCTTTTCATTATTTAGAGTCCGTTGCCACTTTTCTCCACATACAGACATCTAAAGCACTTTACAATTGGTTTTGATCTTCTTATGACTTTACTAGAACATCACTGATGGTAAATAACAGCATCATCCGCAAACAATCTATGGGGGCTGCTCAGATTGTCTCCTAAATCGTTTATATAGATTAGGAACGGCAGAGGGTCCGTAACACTTCTTTGAAGGTATGTCTTTCCCTCAATTATTACGATCTGTGACCTTTCTGACAGGAAATCACGAACCCTGCCGCACATCTGAAACAATAGTCCATAGATACCCAGTTTTATTAGAAGTGTCTTGTGAAGATCGGTATCAAAAGCCTAATGGAAATCTAGAAATAGCGAATCACTTTCGCCTCTCCTGTCGATAGCACTTCGTGTGAATAAACAGCTAGCTGTAATTCACAAGAACGATATTTTCCGAGTCCGTGCTTTGTGTCAACAGACCATTTTCATCTAGGTAGTTCATAATGTTTGAATACAACTCATATTCCAAAATCCTACTGCAAATCGACATCAGTGATATACATGTGTGAGCGAACAGTTTACTGTTATACCCTTCCTTGAGTATTGGTGTGACCTGAGGGACTTTCCAATCTTTATGTACGGGTCTTTCGTCGAACGAGGAGTTTTAAATTATGCTAAGTATGGAGCCATTATATCAGCGTATTCTGAAGGGAACCTAACCGGATGCAGTCTGGACTGGAATGCTTGAGTCGCTTAAGTGAGTGAAGCTGCTTCGTTACGCTGAGGATATATAGTTCTGTGTTACTCATGTTCGGAGCTGTTCTTGATTCGAATTCTGAAATATTTTATTCGCCTTCTTTGAAGAAGAAATTTCGGAAAACCGTGTTTGCTAACTCCGCTCCAGAGGCACTGACATCGGTAACATTACCATTGCTTGACATTGAAGCTCTCCTGTCTGTGTTTGTCCACAAATTTTGGAGTGGGTCCACCACGAGTAAAACATAATTTTTTTCTTTTTTAATAAACACGTTTCGCTGAAGTTTCAGCATCGTCAGTGGCCTTCTATTTTCTATCTCGTTACCACTGTCATTTTTGTATGTGACAGTGAAAGCTACTTAGCGCAGTTTATCACAGGGAAGATAATGTAGAAACAAAAAGAGATGACAAACTGTGAAAGGAAAGCGATTATAACACGAAAAAAACAAAAAAGAAAACATGTCTGGGTAAAGAACAAAAAGCTAAAGCTGTGTTTTTCTCAAGACGAAACCCCTCCAAAAACAGATTCCTATCTCGCAGTGAAGCTATTGACTGTCTTGCTGCTAGTGTACTTTAGATACGACCAGAATCTCTATCGATTTTCTGCCGGATTACGAGACAGAGTTTCGTTGTGGAAACTATTTAAAGCCTCTCACACTGAAGTTCGCGCTAAACTTCGAGCTTCAGTGAAACATAGCCAACGTTTGAGATTTTTCGTTCTTATAAATGTAGCATTTTTTTGGGTTGCTTCTACAACGTGACTGACCTTTTACTCACCTGACCGGAAGCTCTGTTTGTCCTGCCGCTGCACTTTGCTAATTCCCGCTTTATACTTCAGTCTATCCATTTCTCTTCTTAAGTTCTCTAATGTACTTACCGAATTAAGGGAGTTGTACTGCGATGCGTTGAATTTCAGTTTTATAGTTCCTGTTGTGTTCTAGAGTTGTTCCCGCACGGAGAGTAGAATGGGGGACTATTTCACCTAGTAAATGTTTCACCAAAGTGGTCGCCATAACCATACGATAGATCAGCATGCCCTTGGGAAAATTCACGGCTGTAGTTTCATTAGCCACCATCCATTTCTCTAGCTTCTTCAAAGATACTCACACCCACTGTAAGGCCATCTGCGTTCTTGGGCACTCAAGCCGCCTCATGTCGACAACCGCCATGGCCCATAGGGACAGAAGGGGGTGGGATATTATAGGTGTAGAGGGAGGGAAAACTCAAGAGAATAGCTTCCCCAGAGAATGTGGAAAGTTGTTCCCCTTAAGGAGAGAGACTGAAACGCCTAGTTGTTTAGAAGCACAACGTGAGTACAGAAGACAGCCTTCCATCAATCAGCAGCGTGGGAGTGGGAGTGTTGAGTGGGGCTGGCAGACACGGCTGCCCACAGGACGTGCTGGGGACGCTAAAGTGCCGGCCGCCCACGGCCTGCTAGGGCAGCCAAGTTCCAGCTAACAGCCCCTCTCCGCTTTAAGGAAGCTCACAAACACCTCGGTTAAGATTCACTACTTTTGCAGGAATGCTCTTTTGTTTAGGCACGTACAGGATGATTTTATGATGCGTATGGAAACTACAGATAATTTGCAGATGAAACTTCCTTTTCGGGTACTTTCTTTGATCAATAGTTTCATCAGTAATTAAGGAATGGAAATGTCAAATGGTCCAACAGCCAAAGCTCAAAATCGTCAGGTGAATCAAAACACATTGTATCTCTTTGTACATAACTTACTTGCATCCAAAACAATTTAGATGTTCTCATACAACAGAATTACGCTGTCAGCCTCATCGCTGCAAAAAATAATGAAACAAATTAGAAAATAAATAATTTACTAAGAACGTTCTAAGAGCCATACCAGGGAACTCAAAAAATGGTTCAAATGGCTCTGAGCACTATGGGACTCAACTGCTGAGGTCATTAGTCCCCTAGAACTTAGAACTAGTTAAACCTAACTAACCTAAGGACATCACAAACATCCATGCCCGAGGCAGGATTCGAACCTGCGACCGTAGCGGTCTTGCGGTTCCAGACTGCAGCGCCTTTAACCGCACGGCCACTTCGGCCGGCTACCAGGGAACTTATTGGCTGTAAGAGCCAATAATGTTTTTGTTTCAAGTGCCGTCAACACTGAGACTCTACGTATTATTTGTGATTATACAGAACATTAATTTGTGTGAAAAGTGTTGGGTCAAATGGTTCAAATGGCTCTGAGCACTATGGGACTTAACATCTGAGGTCATCACTCCCCTAGAACTTAGAACTACTTAAACCTAACTAACCTAAGAACATCACACACATCCATGCCCGAGGCAGGATTCGAACCTGCGACCATATCAGTCGCGCGATTCCGGACTGAAGCGCCTAGAACCACTCGGCCACCACGGCCGACCTGTGAAAAGTGTTCCTTAACTTTCTGATTGAACTTACCATTATCTATATCTATATCTACATGCATATTCTGCAAATCACATTTAAGTGCCTGGCAGAGGGTTCATCGAACCACCTTCACAATTCTGTATTATTCCAAACTCGCGTAGCGTACGGAAAGAACGAACACCTATATCTCTCCGTGCGAGCTCTGATATCCCTTATTTTATCATGGCGATCGTTTCTCCCTGTGTAGGCCGGTGTCAACAAAATATTTACGCATTCAGAGGAGAAAGCTGGTGATTGGAATCTCGTGACAAGATTATGAGTGCATTATTTGGTTTTCCAGACACTTCAAAAAGTCAGCCCGTATATATCATCCTACAATGATTAGCAACTCACTTTTAAAATGTGCTAAAAGTCAACTATTTTTGGGAAAGCTTTTGATCGTTTTTCTATGGAGTCACTTTTTAAATATACCAATATGTTATTTTTGAGGTGAATACTTACTAAAGCACTGCACAATTTCTTGATCTGTAAAGGTCACTAGCCGGCCGGAGTGGCCGTGCGGTTCTAGGCGCTGCAGACCGCTACGGTCGCAGGTACGAATCCTGCCTCGGGCATGGATGTGTGTGATGTGCTTAGGTTAGTTAGGTTTAAGTAGTTCTAAGTTCTAGGGGACTAATGACCTCAGAAGTTGGGTCCCATAGTGCTCAGAGCCATTTTTTTGTAAAGGTCACTGCGTCTGCCAATTTCTGTTTTAGTAGCGTTATCCCTTATATTGGTGTGGCATCTATTCGTGTTTCCGTCACAGACAGCCATACTTCGCAATGGGATGCTATCTGATTGCCTTCACAAAAGTTAGGCCTTGAGCCATGTTCTGTCAGTGACGCCCGCAATGAAAACGAGATGTCTTGTAATAAATACTACTAGCGTAAGAAATAAAATCAGTTTTTTTATGAAAGACTCAATCAAGAATTAAAAGTTAAATGCACAAGCAAAATGTCACTCATTCTGCATTACTTTCCAGAGTATGCTGAAATACTTAAGGACAAACCTCAAAATCAAATTCTTTTCTTTCATGCAGCATTTTGCTGTTTCCCATAAATACGATACATTTCCATCGATGAATACGGTAAAAGATTACATTTTATCAGGTTTTTTCCCTTGTGATTCACAAATTATAGGACGATCTTCATGAATAAAAAGTTTCATTTAGCGAAGAAAAACATGAATCAGAAAGAAACGGAAGCAGTTTTAAGTTTCAAAAATTTAATCTGCCAGGAAGTTTCATATCAGCGCACACTCCGCTGCAGAGTGAAAATCTCATTCTGGAAACATCCCCCAGGCTGTGGCAAGCCATGTCTCCGCAATATGCTAGTTCTGCAAGCTTCGTAGGAGAGCTTCTGTAAAGTTTGGAAGGTAGGAGACGAGGTACTGGCAGAAGTACAGCTGTGAGGAGGGGGCGTGAGTCGTGCTTGTGTAGCTCAGATGGTAGAGCACTTGCCAGCGAAAAGGCAAAGGTCCTGAGTTCGAGTCTCGGCCCGGCACATAGTTTAAAACCTCCAGGAAGTTTCATATCAGCGTACACTCCGCAGCAGAGTGAAAAATCTCATTCTGGAATTTAAGAACTAGTTTTATCCTAGGGGAAACCATATGGGATTTGGTATTTCAAACAAAATAATCTTAGGCGATATTTTCATCAATTTAAACGTTTCCCTATAAGTTAGAATGGAGCTCCGACAAGTGGGTGTTTTTAGCATACTCGTAATGAATATTCTACAACACCACACGTCAGGCATCTACAGCGATTTCTGGCTGATATTTAACTGAATGAAAGATAGTACACCAAAAAACTATTTTTCAGGAAACTGTCCGGTCCACACGGTCCCACTTTTATATATGCAGCGTCACCAGATATGTATGAAGAATAACAGCTATAATGCCAACAGTTTTTTAATTTATTTTTACCTACCATAAATGCAGATCTTTGACAAAAGATAAATCAATACATAGCCAACAAGACATAAGAGAAAGGCTTACTTCCTACATAATGTATTATGTACTTTTATGGTGACATATAAAATTGCAGTTTGTTTCAGGATAGAATTTCTTATTCTGATTTCAACTATTTACCAGTTCTATGTATAATAATGAACAATAGAAAAATTATTTACTGAGTAAACAGTGTGCCTAGGTGCCAAAGTGTCAGGGAGTAAGTTCAGACGGCTGGAATCCAAGTGCGAGTTGGTGCTACAATTTTCTATCACTTACCGCTTCTTTCACCTCCATCACTGATTTACTAATTTGAAAAGTGGAAAGTCAGACTTTGGTTTGGAGTTCACTTTAAACGTGGGACTCGCTTTACGCAGCTGCACTTGAAAAGTCTCTGGAAGGCAAATGCATGCCAAGTCCAACAGCATCGCAGCCAGTAAAGGGCTGCGATGCTCAAAACAAACTTTGGTTTGAGGACAACCAATTTTTTTCTTTTACTAGTTACCCTGTCTCATATACTCCACGCCCTTGACAGTCTATTGCTCAAAAGCAACTTAGCTGGAATACGGTGGTAATAGTAGCGTCACCTGCAAATATAACAATCACATAGAGAGATTGGTCACTGTCAATTTCACTAAAGCTCCGGTTCTTGGCTGTCGTGCTCTTAAAGACGAAAGGAGATGGTGATTTTCCCACCTGAAAAATGTCAAACCTTCACGTTACGCTTTGTCGTTACATGTATAACGTACTTCGTTCACTTTTTCCCTCCTTAAATGGCGTCTTGTATAATCAAAGAAGATAATTTTTTTCTCAATTCAGTGACGTATCCACACATTAGAACTCAATGTAATATTCACTAGAAAGATATAATTTTCGCACCAGACTGCAGCTCTAGGAAGAGTAACGTTTATTACATTTTCACTTTGCGGAGCAGCACTGTACATAGTGTAAACATCTTTCGTCGTTCGTAACGCCACGTTTACCGCCTGAATGTCGACTTCAATTGACACTGAAGAATGGTCCGGCCTTTCGACAAGATCAGAGTGCTTACGCAAATTACAAAGAAAACGGAATATAATATATTGTTCTAGATCGTAAACAATACATTTCATACGAAATATTTGTAGCGACAGCCCATGGCAAGGCATCTATTAAACATATGGAAGTAAATTAAAGAATATATACGCCAGTGAAACATCAGGATACTGAGATATTAAAAGTTGAAAATGTAGACAGAAATATTTAATATCACCAAAATTTATTCCAATAATCCCTGAGGAAATTTGCAGATGGTTAAACTCTGAAAACGAAGAAGGGGCACGTGTTTGATGGGACGCATTTGAACCGCCTTCGTTTAGCTTTCAACTATAAATGGAAAAGCTTTATAGAGAAGTTCTGGAACTAGGCCTGAAAATCAACTGCAATAAGACTAAAGTAATGCATGCCCCAAATACAAAAAAAGAAATTATTGTAATAACCAATGAAGCCGTAGAATCAGTTGATGTGTTTTGTGCAGATGAGAGAAATGCTAGGTAGACAAGAGAAGAAATTAACAGAAGAGTTCGAAACAGGTAGTAGGATTCCGGTGACCTAAACAAAAGTTTCAAAACTAAGCTCTAAAGTGTCTGAATAGCACGGGTTACAATCAGTCTGTATCTGTATCTGTTACCCGTTGTCGGCCGGAGTGGCCGAGCGGTTCTAGGTGCTTCAGTCTGGAACCGCGCGACCTCTACGGTCGCAGGTTCGAATCCTGCCTCGGGCATGGATGTGTGTGATGTCCTTGGGTTAGTTAGGTTTAAGTAGTTCTAAGTTCTAGAGGACTGATGACCTCAGATGTTAAGTCCCATAGTGCTCAGAGCCATTTGAACCATTCTTTTTTTTGTTAACCGTTTTGAGCTATGTTTGTTGTTTACTTTATTTGGAAATTTTACCGAAATGAAATACACCAGCAAGTAAGTCGTGTTGCAGTACTAAAGTATCCTCTAATCTGGTAAATAGAAGGCTCTCAATATAAGAATTGTATTTACCAGAGTATACTGTGGTACACGAACGTGGTATGCATTACGTACCTGCAATACGTACCTCCATTGCGTACCTGCGGGTGACTTCGCATACCTGTCTGAAAATGCAAACATTAAGGTCTTCGTAAGACATTGAAAATACTTTAAAACTGCATTAAAATTTAAAATTAGAATGGTAATAGCTTTTGTGCTCTATTTACAACAAAGGTCCCCAATATCCAGAGTCATCGAAGCAACAATACAGATTTTTAATGAAAAAACCGTTCAAAACAAAGTGTTCCAGCCAGTTATACAAAGACACATCTTACGAATTACTAGAAGAGCTGTAATAAAAACAAACAAGTGATCAGGGAACAGACAAAAGTGAAAGATGTAATTGTGAGAGCAAAAAAGAAAACTGGTCTAGTGCAAGTAGTACTCGGGCTCTGAAGGTGCCGTATTAACATATTTATGTACAGGTTGACGTGTTAGGACGTTCAAACTGCACGGTTGGCCGCGTAGCGTAATGGGAATTAGTATGAGCTGAATGGTTTAGTTTAGCGACGAAGTCCACTTTCACTTGGATAGGTTCGTCAACAAGCATATTGGCGCATTTGGGGGATTAAGAATCCGCAATTCGCGATCGAGAAGTCTCTTCACCCTCAATGGGTGATTGTGTGGTGTGTAATGTCCAGTTATGGAATAAGTGGTGCGATATTCCTTGACGGCACGGTGACTACCGGTTGGTAGGTGAAGGTTTTGGAAAATGATTTCATCCTCATCATCAAAAGTGACCCTGATTTCGACAAGCATACAAGACGGACTCGATCCCATCGAAGCAGGATAGCCTTTGATGTCCTGGAGGAGAACTTTGGGGACGGCATTCTGGCTGTGGGATACACGAAGACCACTGGCGTGGGCCTCGATTGGCCGCCATATTCTCCGGATCTGAACACTTGTGGGACTGTATTAAGGACAAGGTGTACAGCATTAACCCCAAAACCGTTGCTGAGATGAAAACAGACATTTAGGAAGTCATCGACGGCATCGATGTTCTGTCACTTCAGAGGGTCATGCAGAATTTCGCTATTTGTCTGCGCCACATCATCGCCAATGATGGCAGGCACATCGAACATGTTGCAACCTAAATCGGAATATCTGCAGTGACGTTTACGTGTTGAATAAAATGTGTGCACGCCGTAGTTTACATTTTTTCCATATAGTTCAATAATTGCTCCCTGAAAATGACGGAAATGGAGTATCTCGACGATTTTCGCCAGTTATCGAGATCGATACTGACCCGATATAGGTCCTGGGAATTCTAAGAGTTTCTAGAATGGCTTAATTTTAAGTTTTAAATTTAATATTTGTATAGTTTCTCATTTGCTGTTGTAATTCCTGTGGAAAAGGGCTCTTGAAAGACAGACAGAGAGAGAGAGGCAGATAGAGAACCCGATAACAAATGACAAAAGGTATTTTTTGTTCGTGTGATATAACTACAGATTAACAATTTTCGGATTTTTTCCTTAACGTGTATTGTGGAAGCCTGTTTCTCACCAAATTTCATGATTCTAGATCAACGGAAAGTACGCTGTAGATCCTGATGAGTGCGTTTGCGAGTATCAAAATAAGTGACAAATGGTTTTATCTTTTGATTGCACTGACTTAGAAGCTTAAATTTTTGACACCGCCAAGGAACCGTTAACCGTAGCATGTGATATGAATTTGAACTTACTGGCGTAGATACGGAACCCTATAAAAAAGGAAGTAGGGGGGACATCGAGCCAGGACAATAGATTTAAGGAAGTTCTTTGTTGAATTCAAAGAGATGTGAAAATTTTTATAGTGTCAGACATAATGTCCATGGAGAGATATAGCAACTGTTGGATGGTTGTAACATTGTCACAGCACAGTTGCTATGTGATAATACGTGTGATCTGATCAAAAGTAACCAGGCAACCGTAAGTAACGTGAAATTGCCACTACGTTTCACGACTCGCGTACAGGCCAGTGTAATAGGAGACGGTGAGTATTGTGTTGTCAGTAGAGTAGCAATAAGAGCAGAAAGGCTCGGTCTGGAGAGCTTAATGACTTCGAACATGGACTACTCACCGGATGCCACCAGGGTAACAGATCCGTCAGGTACTTTTCAACGCTTCTAATGCTGCCCAAGTCGACTTCTCAATTTTTGATTGTGAAGTGGAAACACGAAGAAAGAAGGACAACTAAACCAAGACCAGGCAGGCATCATCTGCCGACAGGCAGGGACCGTCGAGCACTGCGAAGGGTGGTTGTATAAAATCACATCAGATCAATGAAAGGAACCAGTCCTGAGCTGTAAAGTGCTACGAGTAGTACAGCTAGCATAGTGACTGTGTGTAGACAGTTATAACGAATGGGTTGCAGTAGTCGAAAAACTTCTCGTAAGCCAAGCATTTCTGTAATCAGTGCTACGTGACGCTTGAAGTTCTCCAAAGAACGACGCCGCTGCGCAGCGGATGATTGAAAATGAGTGATTTGGAGTGATGACTCTTCCTGTACGGTGTAGCTATCTGATGGAAGGGTATGGGTTTGGCGAGTGACTGGAGAACATTACTTCCTAACATGTGGAGCGCCAATAGTGAAGTATACAGTAGGTGGTGTTACAGCCTAGGGGTGTTTCTTGCGGTTAGAGTGTGGTTCCCTTATTGTCCTTAAAGAACGCTAAATGCAGAAACATATGAAAACATTTTACAGTAGAGGAACAGTTCGGAGACGATGACTGATTCTATCAGCAGTAACTGTGCCCAGTCACAAAGCAGCATCTGTCGAGCGATGGGCGGTAGCCAACAGCTTTTCTGAAATGAGTTGGCTTGCCCAGAGTCCTGACCTGAACCCAATGGAATGCCATTGGGATGAGCTAAAAAGTCGACTTCGCTACAGATTCCAGCATCCAACATCACTGCTTTTCCTGCTTTCGACTCTCGACGAAGAATGAACTGCCATTCCTCCACCGACATTCAGACTTTTATTGAAAGTGTCCTGATCAGAGCTGAATCAGTCATAACGGTAAGGGTGACTGAACTCATATCATTGTCCACCAAAATGTGTCCAGAAACTTTCGTTTAGGTAGTGTAGATGATTTTCGGTTTCTGCAGTTGTGTGTCATCTCCAGAGGGTTTATCTTGGTTGAAGTGTAATACATCAACTTCGTATATTTTAATGTGGAGGTAGCTGAACGCGGCAATGAAGTTGACGTATCACATGGTAGCCTAGCTGAGAAGGTAAGGAAATGGGCAATTTTAATATTTAGGCAGTCATACATGGCGACGACGTTGAGGTATTACACTGCAAGCAAGATAAAATCTGAATATGACCCACAGTTGGCGAAACTCTTTCGGGTGTGCCGCAGGGGAGTGTCGTAGGACCGTTGCTACTCACAATATACATAAATGACCTTGTGGATGACATCGGAAGTTCACTGAGGCTTTTTGCGGATGATGCTGTGGTATATCGAGAGGTTGTAACAATGGAAAATTGTACTGAAATGCAGCAGGATCTACAGCGAATTGACGCATAGTGCATGGAATGGCAATTGAATTTCAATGTAGACAAGTTTAATGTGCTGCGAATACATAGAAAGAAAGATCCCTTGTCATCTAGCTACAATATAGCAGGTCAGCAACTGGAAGCAGTTGATTCCATAAATTATCTGGGAGTGCGCATTAGGAGTGATTTAAAATGGAATGATCATATAAAGTTGATCGTCGGTAAAGCAGATGCCAGACTGAGATTCATTGGAAGAATCCTAAGGAAATGCAATCCGAAAACAAAGGAAGTAGGTTACAGTACGCTGGTTCGCCCACAGCTTGAATACTGCTCAGCAGTGTGGGATCCGTACCAGATAGGGTTGATAGAAGAGATAGAGAAAGATCCAACGGAGAGCAGCGCGCTTCGTTACAGGATCATTTAGTAATCGCGAAGGCGTTACGGAGATGACAGATAAACTCCAGTGGAAGACTCTGCAGGAGAGACGGTCAGTAGCTCGGTACGGGCTTTTGTTTAAGTTTCGAGAACATACCTTCACCGAGGAGTCAAGCAGTATATTGCTCCCTCCTACGTATATCTCGTGAAGAGACCATGAGGATAAAATCAGAGAGATTAGAGCCCACACAGAGGCATACCGACAATCCTTCTTTCCACGAACAAATACGAGACTGGAATAGAAGAGAGAACCGATAGAGGTACTCAAGGTACTCTCCGCCACACACCGTCAGGTGGCTTGCGGTGTATGGATGTAGATGTAGATAAGTACGATAAAGACAGAGCCGAGGACGTAATAGATAATGGGATTAGAAAAAATGCAGGAGCAACGTGGAACTGAATAACTTGAAGACCGGGATGCAAGGAAAAGTGTAAAGGTGGCCTTTATCGAGCAGTGGACATCAAATGACGCGATGAGGATGAACGAATTAAAAGCAATCTGTAACATTAGGGCCATCCTCAGAGAGTGCCTTACGTGAGAGCGGCGCTGCACTGTACGGGCTACCCTGTTGGAGGCGGTGAGCGCCAGATGGAAGCGGCGGGCGGGGTGGGCGGTGCGTGGCCGCGGCGTTAAAACCCGCGTTGGCCGGCGCGCCGCCGCAACAGCAGGAAACGAGTCGTCTGCCGTCCGGCCACAGCAATTTGCCTGTTACGCCAATCCGGCGCTGAGTCAGCGCCGAGCGGCCAGGAGCGGACCGCCGCGCCGGCCCGTCTCCGGAGACACCCCCCTGTCGCGCGGACGCTGCCCGCTTGACGCATCCCGTCGGTCACCACCTTCAGCCGCCGCTCGCTATACGTCCACCACCGAAGTCTTTGTTTAACTGACTCTTGACGACCACGGACGACACTGCCTCCCCCCCCCCCCTTTTCCCCTTACGATTACTAATCTAGAGCCAAAGAAACTAGTACACCTGTCCTAATATCGTGTAGTGCTCCGGAGAGCACGCAGAAGTGCCGCAACATGACGTGGCATTGACTCGACCAATGTCTCAAGTAGTGCTGGAGGCAACTGACACCATGAATCCTGCAGGGCTGTCATAAATCTGTAAGAGTACCAGTGGTTGGAGATCTCTTCTGAACAGCACGTTGCAAGGCATCCCAGATATGCTCAATACTGTTTACGTCTGGCGAGTTCGGTGGTCAGCGGAATTGTTAAAACTCAAGTGGTTCCTGGAGCCACTCTGTAGCAATTCTGGATCTGTGGGGTGTCACACCGACCTGCTGGAAATGCGCAACTTCGTCGGAATGCACAATGGAAATGAATGGATGCAGGTGATCGGACAGGATGCTATACGAATGTGTCATCTGTCAGAGTCGTATCTAAATGCATTAGGAGTCCCATATCACTCCAACTGCACAACTCCCCACACCATTACAGAGCCTGCACCAGCTTGGATAGTCCCCAGCTGACATGCAGGGTCCATGGATTCATGAGGTTGTCTGTATCCGTACACGTCCGTCCGCTCGATACAATTTGAAACGAGACTCGTCGGACCAGGCAACACATTTCCATTCATCAATAGTCCAATGTCGGTGTTGACGGGCCCAGGCGAGATGTAAACCTTTGGGTCGTGCAGTCATCAAGGGTACACGAGTGGGCCTTCAGTTCCGAAAGCCCATATCGATGATGTTTCGTCGCATCGTTCGCACGCTGACAGTTGTTGATGGCCCGGCATTGAAATCTGCAGCAATTTGAGGAAGGGTTGCACTTCTGTCACGTTGAACGATTCACTTCAGTCATCTTTGCTCCCGTTCTTGCAAGATCTTTTTTCCGGCCACAGCGACTTCCGAGATTTGATGTTTTATCAGATTCCTGATATCCACGGTACATTCGCGAAATGGTCGTACGGGAAAATCCCCACTTCATCGCTACCTAGGAGACGCTGTGTCCCATCGCTTGTGCGCCGACACTCAAACCACGTTCAAACTCACTTAAATCTTGATATCCCGCCATTGTAGCAGCAGTAACCGATCTAACAAGTGCACCAGACGCTTGCAGCCTTATATAGGCATTACCGACCGCAGCACCGTATTCTGTCTGTTTACATATCTCTGTATTTGAATACGCATGCCTATACCAGTTTCTCTGGCGCTTCAGTGTAGACGCCCTCTTCAAAAAATGGTTCAAATGGCTCTGAGCACTATGGGACTTAACAGCTGTGGTCATCAGTCCCCTAGAACTTAGAACTACTTAAACCTAACTAACCTAAGGACATCACACACATCCATGCCCGAGGCAGGATTCGAACCTGCGACCGTAGCAGTCGCGCGGTTCCGGACTGTGCGCCTAGAACCGCGAGATCACCGCGGCCGGCTACGCCCTCTTCCGTACACTGTGTGGTCACACTAGTGTGCCCACCTGTCAAACCTCTGAATAGCCGCCTTTTGCAGCGCGGACCGCTGCGAAACGTGCAGGAAGAGAGTCAGTGAGGTTCTGGAAGGTATTGACGGGCATGTGCAGCCATCCTGACTCCCGTGGCGTGGTCAGATGCACTAGGTTTTTCGGTTGAGGATCGAGGACGCATACAGCCCGCTCGAGGCAGTCACAGAAACTCTTGATGCGGTTTAAGTCTGGGGAGTTTGGGGATCAGGGAAGCACAGTAAACTCATCCTGATGCTCCTCGAACTACGCAAGTGCACCGCGAGCTGAGCTGTGTGACATGTTCCATTGACCTGCTGGTACATGTCATGGAGAAACGAACTGCATGTAGGGGTGGTGATGGTCCCCACGGACATGTGCTGATCCATTGTGCCCTCCAGGGCACAATGGATCAATACTGTGCCCCCCAGAATCACAAGATCACTCAGGGAATGCCTCGGAACATTCCTGAGGCCGTTGTAAGAGGTCCACGATTAAGGAATTTGTTGCTAGCGCACTCGAGCAGATGTAATTTCGATGGGTTGCTCACGCGCTGCCTGCGATATGTAAGGTATCAGAGAATCTCAGACCAGAGAGCAGTGTTGTATGCGGTAGGAACTGTGTAGTAGTAGCTAGCAGTCGCGTGTATCGAGTTGGCTGGGCCGGTCGTGGGGAGCGATGGCGGAGCCTGGGCGATGTGATATAAGGTAAAAGCAGCATCGCGCACATGTACTATTTTTATGTCAAGCCCCGTGTAAATGTTTAAAAAAAATCTCTTAATAATAATCTTTCATATAAAAAAATTAACTTTTGATAATCATTCATCTCAATTTGAAAAACTTACTAATTTCTCCAATCCATGGTCATTCCGATTATTGTAAAGAAAAATCAGTTGTTTCTTTTTATACATGACAAATCTATCGGCCAGCATTGCACAGGGCTGTGCCGGAAAAATTTCTTATAGGAGCAGATACATACGCGTTATCCGGCGGCCTTATTGAGGTAAGAATTTTCAATTTATTCAGAATGATCTTTCAGCGCCATGACGCAGCACTGCTGACGTCCAAAATTTACCAGTTTAAATTCACAGTCATTACTGAAAGGTTATAAGTGAGCGACAATTTTATTGAGAAGTTAGTCACATTTTATTACTGGTAGGTTACGGAATTTATTTATTGGGAGGTTACGCTAAATGTCAATGTTATGGTTATATATTTTACTGTTGGGAGGTTACGGAACTTTTCTGTTGGGAGGTTACACCGTAATGCTCACTCCTTCAGCCTGGACCCTTTTCAGGGCATCAGCCATCTGTCAGAAGGAGCATAAAACGTGATTCGTCTGAAAAAGCCATCTGTCGCCACTCAGTGGATGTCCAGCTGCGACATTGACGTGAAAATTTCAGCCTTCATCGCCGATGAGCAGCAGTCAGCATGGGTGCATGAACAAGACACCTGCTGTGGAGGCCCGTAAGTAGCAAAGTCCGCTGGGCGATCGTTCAGGAGATACTGTTGGTAGCCCCTTGGCCCATGTGCGCAGTCAGTTGCTCAACGGCTGAACGTCTATTCTCCTGTACACTTCACCACTGCTATCTTGGCCTGTGATGCACCACAGTTGCCTCAGCGCCGGTTTTCGATAGCGCCGTTTTGCCACGCAGGGTACCATGGCAGCAGGCGAACAGTTTACAAACTTAATTGTTTCGTAAATTCTTCCGCCCTCGGCCCGAAAGCCAATGATCATGCCGTTCTGGTCGTCAGGCAAATTGCTCCGTTTCCGCTTTATGACAAACGACTGCGCTGTTTTCTGCGTCCTTCGACATGCGTTACACACTCTACATTGGTAGTGCTGCCAGTTGCATTCTGTGAGTAGTTATTGCACGTTGACGTCGAACGTAGGTGGAGATCACACTGATGGCACTCGACCGTGTGCAGTCCTACCTTTACCTTTCGAGGTGCTTCCACAAGTCGACAGACAGGCAGTACTGAGGTGGTGTTATAGTTTTGGGAGTTAACACTTAGATGCTTATTTAGACGAAAATAACAAATCAAATGGTTGGATAGTGCCAAAAGACCAATACTGATGGACTACACATAGGTTCCTATCTGTCGTAAGCAGTGCCCTAACTAACTGTATTTGTCGTCTCGCCCCGTTCAAACACTGTATCGGTTCCCCCAAGACAGTGTGGGACCATCACCTCCAGAAAAACAGATACGGAGGATAGTTTAGCTACACGGTCTTAGCGTTGTCACTCAGACTACATTTACGCCCTTTTGCCTAATTTCGCCCTTTAATACCAGATGTGGACAACTTTGTACGTAGTTAAAATTGTCTCTTTCTCGAGACCCTCCTCCCCCAAGGACGATCTCGATTGGTAGCATACAAAGAATAAAAGGTGGGTATTCGGGTTATATAAAAAATAAAGGAAGGAAGGAATGAAGAAACAAAAATTGCTTTAATGCCCCGTCCACGACGAGGTCATTGGGGATGAAGTACAACATCGTGTGAGTAAGCGTGGAGAAGGCAGTTGGACGTGTCTTCTTTTTATTATAGGTACCATTTGCCTATAATGATTTAGGGAAACCACTGAAAATCTAATCTGGTTGGTCCAGATGAGAATTGAACCTGGTCCCCGCCATAATACCACCTCACTCTGTTCGGGGGCGATTCCAAATCTGACCCACAATTTTAAGTCATTATGTATGAACATCACATTGTATTCTCCGTAACAAATTCGGAATCTTGAATCTTAAATGGTTCATTCCTTGATGCTGCTAACGAAGTCAATTCAGTATAGAGTCCAGAATCTATGAAACATTGGATATACCAAGAAAAACATTTCTTTCTTGACAGTGCAAAAGGAAATGGGAATACCAAATGATGAGCGCTACTGCATAACTGGAACGGAGTCTCACCTTGGTGTCCGTCTAGAAAAACTCGAAAGATACTAAACGATAACCAGATAGCCTTCAGGAAACGGAAATTAACGCGAGAAACCACCACCAAATTACGCTAGCTGACTTAAACAAGATCGGGACCCTCTGTGGCATTGTGGCTCTCAAGATAGCCTTCATAAAGGAAAGGAGAAAGCTTAGCACTTGATGCCTCGTTAACGTAAAAGATAATTGCAGATGCAGCTCACTTTGACAAGGATTTGGAACAGATTCTACCACAGACTTTTCAAAAGGATTTATTCTAGTGATGTAGGGGAAAACTCGATTTAAAATAAAAATATCAATACAGTCTCTGAGCACTATGGCACCCTTCGTCAGCGGTGGGATGCATCCGCACTATCTATGCAATGTACTGAGAGATGTGGCGTTGTGATAAGATGCTGGACTCTCATTCTGGAGGATGGCGGTTCAGATCCCCGTCGGTCTTACAGGCTTGAGTTTTCCATGATTTCCGAAAATTGTTGAATAATGGGATGATCTTTTGAAAAGACGCGGTTAATTCTCTATCTTTCTCTGATCCAAGCTTGCCCTTCGTCGCTTCATCGGCCAATTCCTGTTCCTCTAATAGCCCTTTTTTGGAAGGCACTGCTTCCCGTCAGGACGTTTAGGAGTTTATTTCCGCCAAGTGCTGTAAAACACTGACCATCATGTGAAAATTCCTCACTCTTTACGACTTTACACTTAACCATCAGTGGCAACAGTAAGGAACTGTCAGTAGGATTGTGCTCCATTCGGTCTAGCAGAATAGACGCTGGGGTGGTACGGCACATTCGGGACCGACGAGTTGTTGGGAAGTACCAGATACGGACGCTAATTGCCAACGTAATGCACTGCACAAACTGCAATTTGTGTAGTACATTACATTGGCAATCAGTGTTAAAATACAATGTGCAATAGTGTAATGTTAACCAACAGTTCCGCCATTACATCAGTGATGCAAGTGAAACAGCAAGATGATGAAATCGTAAGTGATCAACTGTTACATAAAAGCCTTTCACACTATTTTCATAACACACAACTGATGCAAATCTATCTGCATCCCATACAGGCTGTGATATCATAAATAGTCAACCACAAAGAAGAAAACCAGAAGTAGACATCACTGATTTCGATTTCTAGCCATCCACTGACCCCTCCCCCCCCCCCCCCCCTCCCCGCAAATGCCACACAAGCAGCTGCAGTAACAAAAAGTGGACAAAGAGTTCTAGACTAATCTAGTTTAAGACTGTTTATTTTTAAGAAACATTTCTGTGTATGTATGTACGTATAACGCCTGAAGATTAGCAGAACATGTTCGAAACGCGTTGTATTATGTTAGATTAGACGTAAAATAAAAAAAATGATTGGTAGCAGAAAGTAGAAATAAATAAAACTTGATATGTTGCGCCGTTTCAGAGTTAATTAACAGTGAAGTTAGCCAATCAAGCCGTTGCGGACAAATTCAAGCGTCCTGGCAGATACAGTTAGTGTCAGTGTTCTCACAGAATAGATTATAATGCACTAGACTGCTCAGCCTTCGACTCGGGTTTGATCGTTACTACCGTCCCATGTCCAATTTTTTTATCGCTCTCTTGTTGAGTTTTAGGAAACCAAATGAAGAAAACGTTTGGCGACACCATCTCTGTCGAGCCACTTCAATTTGCACGCGCAAGGCGCGATCGGCTAAATTCAATGCTAATTAACTTGGTAACAGAGCAGCTTATTGAATTGTTTTTTCTTAACAATTATTTCTCAGCACAGCCTACTCTGCAACAACCTTACAAGCTTTGCAGACTGTTTCTGACCACCTGTATAGACTAGGTTTCACAGGAGCATCCGGACACAGCAGCTCACCATAGTAGGTTTCTAGTGTAACGGCTGAATAGTCTCCGTCTAGACAACAAAGAAGACCAGAAGAATTATGTGGGACTGTACATTTTACGAATCCCACTTGGGTAAGCAGTAGCATCAAGTTTGATAGGCCACTCAGGGCTCGTGAGCATTATTGTTTAGGTGGTTTTCGTTTGCTGGCTGGTTAAGGGAGTAAACGACAAGGCTGTCAGTCCCTAATTCAAAAGGAAGTTCATCTGGAGTTAGTGATGTCAGCCAGAAACTTGATCGAATTATGAACGTATGCAGTATCGAAGCACTGAAAGCAATATTGATGCGACAACTCAGAAGTAATTTAAATGTACGTGGGTCGGGCCGGTACGTATGTCAGAGAACAGACGAGAGCATTCCCAGGGGTCTCAGCGGCGTGATAGAGCCCACCCGCATCTCACCCTTCCCCAACTCGGTTAAGGGCAGAGAAAGTTACAAAGAATGCATTGTAGCCGGGAGATTCGCAGTGACAACTGTGAGAAGGCTAAAAACGTAATAGACATAATTTGGATGGACAGTAATAAAAAAAAGTGAAAGAAATAAAAGTAGGTGTGTGGGGTCAGGTGAATGGCTGTCCAAGTGTTAGCATGCGACGGGGGCGATCCTACCCGCAGCCGTCCCATTCCCGATCCATAGTGTTAACTATGTGAACAACAGACACTGTTCGTCGTAGTGACCCTACTAAGAGGTAAAATATAGTACGGAAGGAATTAAAACAGAGTACAAAAGAGGGATGGCCAATGTAGCTGGAAAGAAGACTATGTCGAGTCTCTCAGACGCAGATTGTGGTGCGAGACGCTCCATTCGCAAACACACCGTAGTTGGGTGGAGGTACTATCTTGACTGTAAGCAGTATAAATGACGGTGGCATCCTAATACTTCTGAAAAAGAGGGAGAAACAGACGCCGAAAGGTCATGGGGACGACAAACCTTAGGTCCTTCAAACATATCAGTCCTAATTCTTGATCTGGTTACTAACCAAAGAGAGGAGTGGTGAAAGCGGTCTCAACTGGCAACCCCATCTGAGGATGGACGTCAGGGGTCAGTGTCCCATGTATGCAAAAAGTTTGACAAGATGGGTGATTAAGAAATCGTAATCGTCGGATGGTAAGTGTGTAAGTGAGCAGGAGTTGGTACTGTCGGAAGTGATGAGAGGAGATCCCTGCTTTGGCAAAGAGACTTTCTATAGGAGTATTCCGTAAGGTACCAGTGGCTAGTCTTGCTTCACGATGATTGACTGTGTAGAGTAGTTTGAAAACCTAAGGCGCTGCAAAGTCGTAAACCTGGAAACTGTAGGAGGAATGAAAACCAAGTAGATAAGACTGAAATTACTGACTTACTGATCATTTCGATTACAAAAACTCTTTAGTTACTGGTACATAACAAACAGACTAAACACAGACTCAAATTATTCATTAGGAAAGAAGTGTGAGAAGAACTTTTTTTATAACTGGCCTCCACTATCCTCATAGCCATCCAACTTACACCTATTTATTGGTTTAATTATAATTAAATTACGAAACTTTTATAAAACTACATATAAAACTAATAAAACCAATCAGGAAAATCACTGCACTTTATCATAATAAAACTTAGAGGCTCCTATTTAGCACAAATATATCTAAAACTAGAAAAGGCATCAAAGTGTAACTATTTAGTACCATTTTCGGAGTAATACAAGCAAAATATCTAAAAATTTTAATTTTTAAAGGTAAAGTGAAAATCATCTAGTTTCTTTACAAAATTAGATCACCAAGCCTCACTTTGTTTAAGCTTCTTTGGAAAAAAAAGTTATAACATGGCTTTTCCACTCATTAACTGCTTCCTACAGGAATTTTCTTCACTTCTTTTTCCCTAACTTTCGTAGCACTCTACAACTCTCCTTAGGCCACACTACTTCCCATCAAGTTTAATTATTTATTTATTGCTTCTTTTAAAGAGTTGGTCGCATCATCCCAGCAATTCGCCAAAAGTCAATCTTGTCTCATTTTCGGACTCTGGCTGTTCACCGTGTTCAATATTTACTTTTCCTTTTTGGAACTTACTTTTCATATTTTCTTGTTAAAGTTTCTCTTTTTCTGTTCTTGTTTCCTCAGCCACTCTCTTGTGATCTTCACCTCACTGTTTGTACAAAATGGACATGCCCTTCAAAAACATTCACTACAGCATCTCTCACAGTCAAACGACCATCCAACGATCTTTCACACGTGTTTGCAGTGTCTTCATTCAAGATGTTTCCCGATAAAGTGAATCCCCTTCCTACGTTTGCACTGCCATGCAAGAGCCAAGTTCAGCCTACAGAATTTTCGTGACAGTAGGGTGTGGTGTCACCGCCAGACACCAAACTTGCTAGGTGGTAGCCTTTAAATCGGCCGCGGTCCGTTAGTATACGTCGGACCCGCGTGTCGCCACTATCAGTGATTGCAAACCAAGCGCCGCCACACGGCAGGTCTAGTCTAGAGAGACTCCCTAGCACTCGTCCCAGTTGTACAGCCGACTTTGCTAGCGATGGGTCAGTGCCTACATACGCTCTCATTTGCAGAGACGACAGTTTAGCATAGCCTTCAGCTACGTCATTTGCTACGACCTAGCAAGGCGCCATATTCAGTAACTAGAATGTCTTCTGAACAGATAATATTGTGAATCATGTACCGTCAAGAGCGACGTTCATCATTAATGGATTAAAGTTATGTATCAAACTAGCTACGTCCGCTTTCTGAATTCTAATTCCTTGTCATGTTCCAGAACTCACGTCAGTATAGTTGTTCCCTCCTGACGCCAGCCTGCGTGAGCTAAAACGCGTGCATTTCGGCCTCCTCTAGTAACACGGTGTTGGCTCTTCTGCCAACACAACATAGCGTATTGCTCTTTTTTCCAGAGTTACATATCACCTCAAAAAAGATAAAAAATCCTGAGTCCAGTGGACGTCTAGTAGGTTCATGTCACTAACTCATTTTTCTTTATGCTTCTAACATAAGTTTGCATTCATCACCTACTGCGTGTTCAGTGTACTCAACTGAAAGAACTGCAGCTTATTTCTCTGTTTTTTATGGTCCTTCTTTCAACAACTTTTTAGGATGCAAACGTCGAAGACATCACTACAGAGGTTTCTCTAAAGAAGACTTTCCCAAAATATGTGTACAAGCAGACACAGAGTGCTTTCTAGCTTGAATGTAAACGTAGTATCTTTCTTATGGACTTAGCTTCTTGAGACATTCACTTTCTCTAACGACGGACACTATTCTTTTCAATGGTAAATAATACTTACCACAAAACGTTTCCAGCCTCAATGGAGCAGCAATAACACAAAAAGATTCATGAGTGTTCTAACGAGATTTTTGAGCACATTACAGACTAGATGCATTAAAGGATTTCTGTTCTGAAAGAAACCAGTGCACGTTGAACTGTTTTGAGCACAAACAAACAATTTCTGGTTCGGTAGTTTCGTCTTTTAATAGTTTAATAATATTCTCCTATTTCAGAGAACTCGTGAACTTGTCTTTGTGCTCGGGTATGAACTGAAGAAAATAATTTTCAACAGCTGACTATTATTCTACGAATATCTCTCCAGCTGGTTCTAATGTCAGCCGTCTAGAGAAAACATGTTTCGTAAACCAGTTTTTAAAAATCTTCCCAACGAGATGTTTGGCCACCAGAAAATTGTAGATCATGTCCGAAACATTTTCACCAAAGCCTTGTGATTCTTTTTGGAATGTACTATGGATAATGTGTATGCTACGTGTGCCCACGTCAATCAAATGTTTTCTACGTAACTGGGCCAGAGATTCATTCATAAGATGAATTACAGTTTTGTTTTCATTGGGTCTATCACAATTTGTCACCAATAGCTTCGACTGGGAAAGCTGGGCATTTATCTTGGGGTAAATGTCACTAGCAGTGGCTATACTAATGAAAAAAGCCTATGGGTGTCATGTAATAATCATTTGTTTGGAATCAGACCTGTTTGAAGCTCTTTCTTTAAAGCCGTATTCACAGCTTCAGCGAAATAAAGAGGAATGTGCTCTTCCAATATCATCTACCAACAGCTTTTTAAAATATGGAGCTAAAGCATCATATACTTAATGTCTTGCCTTTGTCCCAGCAAGGGACTTACAGAAAACGTCAGATTACCACTGTCCTTGAAAGAGCTTGTCTAGCAGAATAAAGCTGTATTGATAGTGTAACTCCGAGAGATGAAATCACACCGTCACTGCTACATAGAGAACGGGCAGAAGACAAATGCAGTCATGAAGAACTGTTTCACTTTATTTCGTTCTCTGTGCTTCCGAGTAAAAGCATATGATCTGCAGCACAAAAACATCAAGAAAGTGAAAAGGTTTGTGTGCACGACATACAAAAGATTACACTGTCACATGTTTTCTGTCCCCCTTCAGAAACCACGAAACCATTGCTGTCCTGTTTGGGAATCATGCTAATTTTACAATAGGTTTTCCCATACGTTTTTGAAGTGATCAAGTTATTTAAAAAATTTATGATTTTATGAAGACAGCTACTTCACCTGAAACAACAAGGAAAAGAAGATTATTATTCATTACAGTACAGATTCCAAATTCTTACTTCTCACATCAAGGTCAAAAATTGTCATTCTGTTAGAGATGTGAACCCTTACATGTAATATTTCTATTTCATGGCATTAGTTTTGCGAAGTCACAAATATTATTGGTTAATTATTAAATTTTTTAACCAATCTGTCCAGACATCTTTTTAAACATGTCTGAAAATAATAACACTAAGATGAAATTTAAACACTGTAGTATCCTGGTAGTTCACCACTGTGTACGAAGGGTTGAACCAGCACGAAAACCTTAACCTGGCAATATTCCCTATACACACTGACAGACATCAGTTCTAAAATACTAAACTTAGGAGCCATAACCAGAAGTGACGCCACGATCGTATGATCAGAAGCGACACCACTTTTGATATTTAGAGTACACAGCAAGCCCAAATAGCCACAACCGATCAGTATTCTATCATATCAGAAAGTGGTAGCTTAACTTCCTCTGAAGTGTTCACATTCTTCAGCCATTAGAAAATAAGGTGAGATCAACTGACGAATGCTTTGGTTTGTGGTCATTATTGAAGCAGCTGGGCAATCTTGTTACTGACATCGATAGCTTAAATTATACCAAATATGTCGTGCTTCTTAGCAAATTTACATGACTAAATTATGGCTGCCTGCAGTGATTCTGCAAATAGTTCCGTTCTCCTTGGGTGTAGAAAAAAAATGTTTTGTTTTTTTATTGTGTATTCTTTGGTAGCCAACAAGTGGGTAATAGTTGACTGTAAGGATCTGATTCATTAAAGTGATCGAATTAAGAAATATGCGAGAAGCCGACTACATTTAGAAAATTCTTGTGAATGCAAAATGCCTGGCACCATTAACATTGCTGCGCAGTATATAAACAATCGGTCCAGAAATATAATGAATACGTTACGAAGAACATGCACGTATTAAGCAGAGTGGTAGAGTGCTTAATGTTTTGTGGAACTCATGAGTTAAGTGCTCCAATTGAAAACGAGATTCAGTTAAGCATGGAAATTTCTAAGACTTCTTATTTATTCTAGGAAACTTTGGCTGTGTGTTAGATGACTACTTCAACAACTCTAGTACTTCGATCTTTAACTATATGCCACGTCTTACGCAAAATGAATTTTCAGACTACATGTATCAATTTTCCATTGAAGAAATGATTAAAGACTTTAAATGCTGTTACTTTTGTTTCTGTGCAGGCAGTCGAAATAAAAGATATTACGTGCAAGAAATCATATCCGAGGGACACGAAAGCACGTATTTCCGCTGAAATGCATGCATTCCCGAAGGAACATCGCATTGTACTTCTGAACAGCACAGGCAATGCAATATCATATTTTTGGAACATATCGACACCGTGCACAGTCGGGCAAGGATCGATACGTTACAAGACAGTACTCCTATTATTCTTCAAAAATGGCTCTGAGCACTATGGGACTTAACATCTATGGTCATCAGTCCCCTAGAATTTAGAACCACTTAAACCTAACTAACCTAAGGACGTCACACAACACACAGTCATCACGAGGCAGAGAAAATCCCTGACCGCGCCGGGAATCGAACCCGGGAACCCGGGCTATTATTCTTACTTTCCTATTTTGTTTACTTTAGGAAAACAACTTTCCGCATAAGCAACTCATGTCACAAAACAGAACATAGTTAGCCAAAATGATCTCATACAGTTTGCAAGTGAGACTATTTATCGCACACCACATACAGACGACCGTTTGTTGTTGTTTCGATACTGTACTTGGCGCAGAGGACTTTTTCCCTAATATTGGTGTAGAGTAGAAACTACAGACAGGCTGAGGTTTCCTATTTCGATTCCTATTAGAGCTGTAATTCATCTCCGGGAGAAGTCTCAAACCAACAAGGTCTAAGTTGCCTAATGTTTCTTGCACTTACCACTGCTATAATAAATACGAAGTGGTGTATTAGCACTGATCTCCTGATACTGGAAGTATTTCATAACCGTAAGTAACACAGAACTATAGTTTTCATTCATGTTGTTCACTTACGTAAATAGTTCATAAATCCCTGTCTCCCATTATTCAAAGTTGTTTGTTTCCGCTGTTTAGAAGTGCCGTTAGGAATAAAGCATCCACTTGAGTCAGAAGAGTTAGAAAACTTCTGTCGGAAAACAAGCTGTGCGATATCTCGACGCTTCTCTAGGCTTCAAAATATAAAAATCAGCTAGGGCAGATTTGGAATCTAAGACCATGGAGAAATACATTTTTAACGATACGAGTGTTACGAAATACATGCGTACAGTTTATGCAGCAGACGACGTTACATTGGAGGGGCAGAGGTGGCACTGCCTAAAAAACCCTCTTTTCTTTCTCATATCTTTGTTCGTCAACAGATGGGAGGAATTCTTGGTGTACACGAAGACGTCATTAACGTGCTGCCTTCTGAATAATGCAAAAGAGGAGAGCGAGATGTTGCTGAATGTATGAGAGGTCAAGACGGTAGATTCGTAGACGCACGTGACGAAGCCAAAGATAGAAGATACAGAATTTAGTGATGCGCGACTTCTCTCTTCTTGCAGAGTGTGTGTTACAAAATTGGGTCACCATCAATGTTTTGAGGGCTTTGGTGTATAAGCTGTGGCTGCATCTGCAGTGAAATAATAGCAGTTGTGTCAATCATTATGCAGTGATGAGAATTGTACACGCATTACTGCTAAGGACTATACCCGTAATATGCTCCTTCTTCACAATATTTTAAGTAAACTCCACACCTACTTAAGTCCTGAGTTTGTTCTTTGTTCGACTAATTTATATTGATTTAAATTTATTTTCCGTTTTTATCAAGTTTTGTTTCTCAAGATCGAGGTGTTTGCTTCTGGCACCCATGAACAGATGAAACTGGACATTTTCATTAACTAGTAAATGCAGCTAATGTCTTGTATTTAATCTAGATGACATTTTAATTTAATAATGTACTGGTGTGAAATGGTTTAAATGGCTCTGAGCTCTATGGCACTTAAGATCTGAGGTCATCAGTCCCCTAGAACTTAGAAATACTTAAACCTAACTAACCTAAGGACATCACACACATCTATGTGCGAAGCAGCATTCGAACCTGCGACCGTAGCGGTCGCGCGGTTCCAGACTGAAGCGCCTACAACCGCTCAGCCACTCAGGCCGGCTGTACCGGTGTCCAGGCAAGCCACCATAAATCCAATTTGTTTCAACGGTCTATAAACAATAGATGTAGCCACTCACAGTCGATCATAATTAAATGTCTTTGGAACAGTTTTCATTTTAATGTTCATTCCAAATGTTAAAAGCAGAATCATCCTCTGTTTCTCGGACTCTTGCTTCTTTCTGTCTGTGTCTGGTTATCGTTATATTAAATTTAAGTAGAATTATTATGCAATTAACTTTTTATGAGATTATTTGAATTTCACTGCCAACTGAGACAAGCTTCGTCCGTCTGTACTTCACTTACAGAACCGCAAAAGGCATTTACCAACGGCTAAGAAGCTGTCTGTGGCGTCTACAGTTAACAGAAGACAAATTCCAGAAGAAAGTAACCATTGCCGAAAAAGAAAAAAAAGAGAGTAAGGAACATCGTTTTAGGCGGTCAGAAATACCACACTGACAGATAGGAAGAAGACATAAGGGATAGAAAGCTTATGGCAGAATATTGAGAACTTCGAATGTGATTAGGTATGTGGCATTTCGGTCTCCAAAACTATCGTTACAGCATCATTGCTCCAATGGCTGTGCAACAACGGCCTCAGAAAGCGTGAGATCGCATATACTGTACCTACTGTCTCATTGAGGAAGTCATGAGCAGTAAAAGATGATCTCTCAGGTAATAAGTTGTTGGGTTGCGAGGAGCAAGCCGCGCGACCGCTACGGTCGCAGGTTCAGTTCCTGCCTCGGGCATGGATGTGTGTGATGGCCCTTAGGTTTAAGTAGTTCTAAGTCTAGGGGACTGATGATCTCGGAAATTAAGTTCCATAGTGCTCAGAACCATTTGAACCATTTGCGAGGAGCAAGTGCGAGATAGAAGAGCACCACTACGTCCGCATTAGCATACTGCTAGCTCTGCATTAGCCGGCCGCTGTGACTGACCGGTTCTAGGAGCTTCAGTCCGGAACCGTGCTGCTGCTGGACGGGTAGTAGGGCTACTGGCGGGTTTGTGTTAGTAGCGACAGTTCATTGGGTCTTAGGATATGTTAGTGTTGCCGTTGTCAATGGTCTCCAACGAAACCTCCTAGAATAGCTGCAGCGTCAGTTTACTTGTAACATACCAAGTCGTTGTCTGAGTGGTCAATTTGCTTATAAAATTGGCCGGTTGTTGTGTGAAATTATGTGGGTTTTCTTTGTGTTTTGTGTTTTCAGATTCCCTGAATAAGCAACTTCCCCAGATCCGTCCCCGATATAACAAGTGTTGGACCGTCTCGAATGTCAAAAGAATACGACAGCTTCATGACAGCCTTCCCAACCGAATCAATGCACGCATCCAGGACAGAGAGGGTGGGCTCATACTGCTAAGTTCGTTGTAAATATGACTCGAAATAGTAATCACTGAAATAACCCTTACATCATCTGAAGTTTCATTTAGTTTCCTCTCCTCTTCTGAGTGCTTCACTTTTTCGTCAGGTGGTGTATAACGGCCTTTTCGACAGTGAGTTTCCGTTGAAGAATTATAAAACAGAAGTAAAGGTTTTCATTGCTCCCTTGACAAGGTAATAGAGGGGTTTTTACTTTCTACCTTATGTCTGACAACGAATAGATGTTCTTGTAGAAATTTCACTTCGTGTGCATCCCTTGTTGGAAGGTAAGCCACTGTTCTA
This sequence comes from Schistocerca serialis cubense, assembly GCF_023864345.2. Taxonomy (NCBI): domain Eukaryota; kingdom Metazoa; phylum Arthropoda; class Insecta; order Orthoptera; family Acrididae; genus Schistocerca; species Schistocerca serialis. The sequence continues at coordinate 465,737,884 of NC_064639.1, forward strand.
CACCGACTTCTATCCCTCAGTGACGGAGCATTTCTAAGCGTGTGTTGATTACATTTCCTTGTGATTCATCTAATAAATCATAACTTGGCATCTGCCTTCCCCACGGCTGACTATAGTTTTGCTATCTGAAATCGTTCCAGTTAGTTACTTCTAGTCTCTTGACGGTTGTAACTGATTCCAGAGACAGTGTCAAATGCGTAATCGCACGATATTAGGTCATTTTGTATATTGCATCTACTTATGAACCCATGGCGAGTATTCAGAAATGTTTATGACATTTTCGAAATTGGTTATAATTTATTCCACTGGAATATAGTGCTTTTGAAAACGATTTTTGATTTTTACAACGGACACTAAGTATTTCAATGTTGACAACGGATCTATGAAACTTTTATTATTATTATTATTAGAAACCCGAGTTTACAAAGCTTCGTTTATTGACTGGTTGGTTGACTTTAATTCCTTGAAACTGCTTCGTCCGTCTTTCTGCGTTTGTTATTAAAATTTAGCGTGACTGGTACCTACTGCTCAACGAGGGTACCAGCTGCATGGAAGGGGATTTCTTTTATTTCAGAGATTAGGCAGCTAGGAGGATTGGCTGCCCTGGGCCTCATAGTCATCCCCACATTATCGTGGGAGAGACATCGGCTGACGCTACAGCCGCGTCTTGTCCGTCTTAGATGACTCCATAAGTCAACGAAGATCAAAAACAGTCAAATAAGGGAAAATTGTTATAGTTGTAAATTTTTGTAACGTCGTAAGGGGGAGTGTCATGAACAACATTCTAAGATTTTCTACCTGAGGGTGTGAGTATGGGAGCAGTTGGGAGCATTTAAAGGTCAAGTTTTATGTTTTTCTTGAATAACCTGAAATTCGAAGCTACTAGGAAAGTGCTTCCCAGTACAAAATTACACTACATTAAATTTCCTACAAAAAAATATAATCATCTTTCCTCTAGGACTAATAGTTTCCGCGTTTCAGGGGAAGAAAAAATCACATATTATTATTTTAATGGTATGAAATTCATGTTTATTGTTAAATGAAGTGGTTAAGAACAAATATTAAATGCGCGTACCACGTCTAAGTGGAGAAGAACCATATTAAGGCATAAATTGAGTTCTAGAGTTGTAACAGGGCTGGAGTGGCGGGGATAGAGGGTTGAAGCGCGAGGGAAGGTAGGTCACCGAAACGATGGTCACTCAATTCCCTCATCGCAGTTCTGAAAACTGGAGAAGGAGCAGGTGATTACCCACTCTATATAACACAGTACGTCAGAAAAAGCAAATTAGGGTGTTTTACAAAGTTGTGTGGACTCGGCGCAGTACGCCTTATGAACCACTGGAGACGTAGTGCGATGACCAGACATGACGGGGAGGCGGGGAGGGGGTTGTTCTCTACAAAGTGTATTAACACTGCGTTGTTCTTAACTAACTTCATTTAACGTAAACACTAATTTTATACCATTAAAACACTATTTTTAATAATGTGCGAAATTTCCGTCCCGTGTAACGCGGAAACCATTAGTACTAGACGAAAACTGAACAGGGCCTTTTTTGTAGTAAATTTAATGTAGAAAATCTTTAAAAAAAGTGACCTTTAAACGCCCCCTACCATAACGCTCACACTCTATAGCTGTGGGGGATGGGGGGACTTACAGCTCATTGTCCATGACGCACTCTCCTAGTACTGCACGAAAATTTGCGACTACACGATTTCCCCCCCCCCCCCCCCCCCCAGTTTCCCTTCGCTGACTGGACTATGTATGCCTCTTGTGATTAGCTTCCGCAACAACTCCCTGCCCGACACTGAAGGCGTCCTCGAAAACAATGAATGTCGGAGCTCTGTTCAATGGCAGCGCGACACGAGTGCTTAAACGCAGAAACGGACCCCGGATCCAGTAGCATAATAGAGATCCCCACGTGCAATAAGAAACCACATCACGTAGGAAAGGAGGATGTCAGAAAAGAACTAGACATCTGTTTTGTGAGAAACAAAATCCATTAACTTTTAAACATGGTTCAAACATGTTATGACAATGATGAAAATCTCATACAGATTTATCTTTCGAGAAAGGTCATATACGTATGTGCCTTTTCTGCTTTTCATACCGTAATGAATAATTCGCTATATTTCTGGTATCCAGGCGTGCAAACTCCCAACCCCTGCACTGATATTTCGGGCGCGTGTATTCCGGTCATCCTAGTAGCGAGCCAAGAGACGCTTGCACAACTGCTTTCCCAAAATTGAATGGATAAGAGGATATAAAATTATAAAACAATTTATTTTGAAAACATAACCTTACATGCGGGATACAAATGACCTTAATGCCACTGTCCGTGGTACTGAATACACGTAGCTTTTTCTGATGCGCAGTGGTCATTTACGTTCATGTACGCAGTGGTCATGTACGTTCTATGAGCCCCTATGCTTTCACGGGCTCCACACTGTACGGGCTCTTTTTGTCGAGGGCAAACTAACCGTCAACAGCTCTGAATTGAAAATAATAACGCGATTTTGGGCCATACCATCTGTTTGCGCATGGCTGTGCAATTTTTTAAAGCACTGGAAACAAAACATCACCGACAAATAGTTGTATGTTTTTTCGAACGTATGAAGAATACGCTAGAAAATTTCAGTTTCATTAAATCATGTTTTACTTATTACAAACTGACACACGTGTTTTATTTATCTGTGTTCTCTTCCACTGTGATCTGCTGTGTATTATTGCGAACTTGCCCAATATTGCATATTTACGAGGGAGAGAATTTTGCTTTACGTTCCTAACATAACTGCTTAAAATCGTTTGTTGATATGCTCTCCCACGAAACAATGTGAGCCGACGTAGATGGGTAACGGAAATACACAAGAACATCGTTTATCTGGCCCTCGTTAAATCGGATTTCCGGTTAACCGGAATAATATTTTGTTTTTTTCTCCTTTTCTTACAAAGAAATTAAACGGCATACGGTAGGTACAATACGGTATATGTACAGCTGTTTGTTGGCAACGCAGGTACCTTGGAGATCGCTGGACACAATCTTATAGCTACCGTTATTACGATCAGTGTAAATCTGTGGAGCTAAGAATCTGTGTTCGTATTGTCCTTCTGTTCCCGTGATTTGAGTACGAGTGAGTGAAATGGCTTCGAAACGTAAGAAAGTGGCTGTTTCGATGGACAAAAAGTTGGAACCACTAAAAGGAAAAGACGAAGGAGAACTGCTTTAAATCTTAGCTGCAGAATATGGTGTAGGGATATCAGCTGTGTCAGCTTGGAAGGAGAATCGAGAATAAACTGAAGACTTCTGCTTCAGAACTACAACCAAAGAAAGTTTGCACAATCTCAGTACAATAAAGAAAGCGAAATGAAACATTGGATCCGTTATTTGTTTGCTTCAGCGAAAAAAGAGAACAACACGTTCCGATATCTGCTACAGTTCTGCAGAAAACGGCGCTAAGCTTAAGCTGGAAGACACCTGGTGCCGATCCTAACTTCACATTCAGCCAAAGTTGGCTGGAACGATGGAGAACTCCTCATGGCATCCGCCAGCTTTTAGTGACGGATGAAAGTTTTCGGGGAATATAGCAGCAGCAGAAAACTTTGCCCCACACCAGATTTGTAATACAGACGCATGTGGACTTCGTCGAATGTTACCGTGTAAGACATTGACTTTCAAAAATACATGATGCGGCAGCAGTTTATAAGCAGTGTAAAGATCGAGTTATTTTAACTTGTAGCAGTACATTCGGAAAACATAAATTCCTTTTGTTGTTAATTGGAAAATCAGAACAGCCTCATGCATTGAAATATGTTACAGTCCGGTTCACGAACGATGGCGGTTCGCGTAGGTGTGACATGGAGGAGGTTCGCGTTCCAAACGACAGTCTCGGTACCCGCATACACGTGCTTTGCGCTTGAAGAAAGCGTGCATCATGCAAATTATGTCTCTCGCTTGTGTACGTGGAATTTGTTGCTTACCATCACCAACAACGATAACACAAACTGGTTTCATGAGGATTTTTTGCCAAGTGTGGGAAGACATATGGCGGAAGAGCGTCTTCCGCCGAAGGCCGTATTGTATTTTGACAATGCATCGTCACATCCGAGAGTCAAGCAGTGGTGACATCAGAGTGACGTTCTTCCCTCCCTAAAGTTCAAGTTCTTCTACATGCGGTAAATCAAGGAGTACTGGAGAACATCAAACTTGTATACAGAAGACAGCTACTGACTAAATTAAATGAAGAAGAAAGAAAAGTTGGTGGAATTTCTGTGCTGAAATTGGTATTGTCAAGATGTGAATTTCATGGTTGTCTCGTCTTGGGACCAAGTTACTGAACTACCGACTCTGAGGTGATGGAAAACAGAATGGCCTGCTATGTGTGATTCCACCGCAGAATTTTGTGAAGTTGTTAACACTACTGAATTCCAAGGAATGTTAGCAAGCATTCCTGCTTTTTCGGACGTAGATCTAGTTACGTAGAAGCCTGGTTACAGAATGACAGTGGTGCTGGTTACAGCATGATAACCGATGACCAAATTTGTAGTTCATGTTGTACTACAGAGAAGTGGATAATTAAAGAGCGTTTCAGGGAAGAAATAATGCATCGTGCGGAGCCAACGGCATAGCTGTAAAAGCTAATAGTTTACGTAGAACGTCAGCTGAAAATAGTACCAGCCGAAATTTTGGTAAAACGTCTCAGCGATGGTGGTGCTCACAAACGCCACACAAGTTTGAAACAAAAGAAAGTTACACACTATTTCAATAAATAAACGTGAGTAGAACACAGTAAATATAGAGTTCAAGTGCTAAAAGAGTGTTTACTGTCAGTACCAAAATAAAAAGTCTATTTATTGTAGCACACATTACAGTTTTTACATTTAACAGAATATTTCTAGATTATAGGGATTTTCCAGTAATCCGAATTACATTCGGTCTCACTTAGTCCGCACAAACGAGGTGCTATTGTACTCCCAGAGTCTGATAGATACAAGTCTCAATTAAGTTTCTGTGATAATGTAGTTCACCTAGTGTTGTGTTGCTGAGCCTGTTGTACGTTCATTTCACTAATTTTGAGTTCAGGCAAATTGTCTGCTTTCTTTTTTTCAACATGTCTGTCTAAATGTTTCAACGAACTTAATTAAAATTTTCTTGCTTGATACGCATGCTTTAGTTCTTAACCCATTCCAATATACCATTGTTCTCACTGTCTCCTGCCAAATGTTACACTGTTTACAGCTTCCGCCACTAATCATAACAGACTGGGCTTTCCCAAGCAATTCGTCACGTGTGTGTCACTATGTGTCGCAATTGTTTTTCTATCCTGACTTTTATGTTATTGTAATACTGTGGATTTCAGTTTCTAACGTGGCTGTAGTAATTAATAACCAATTTCGACACAGTCTGCTCAAGTCTGCGCCAGCAACGGCAGGAAATTGTCACTTTTGCTTGGCGATGATTCGATCCATGGCAGAAACCTGAAACGATGGTTACCCCATTCTTCCCACTTGTTGAAAACAAGAGGAACAGTACCGTGGTCATTCGGTCAGTTTCGGTGTACCCCCGGCCCAAACAGGTTGCGGTCCAAATATTTTATTTCAATTTTATGGTTTTTCCTTGCTTTGTAAATGAAGTCAATAAGAGTCAAACGTGACGGATAATCGTAGCGTATCGTATAGCGTTGATTGTGTTGCTAAGATGATGGTTCAGAAATCAAGGTAAACATCCTCAGTTGTTGCTTGAATTAGTAATATAAGATTTAACTAAACGCTACATTCACACGTTACACTGAGGGGAAAAAAAATCCAGCACCAAGAAGGGTTTGCGCGAGATAAACGAAAGTTGGTAGGCATGTTTCTACATCTAAGAGATTACGTCTGCTCAAATTTCATGCCAGCTGCATAAGAGTGGCGCTAATAGCTGCACTAGGAGAATGCAAATCAGTTTTGCTTTAAATACACGATGTAACGGTCGTGAGCGTTGGTTATCTTTGAGATTGGGTGTAGTGAGTTGATATTAGACGAGAATGCTTTTAAGATAACGGAGACACCATAATCAGTAGCTCACTGAGTTTGAACGATGTCATGTAGTAGGGCTACGAGAAGCTGGTTGTTCCTTTCGTGATATTGCAGAAAGACGTGTCAGGAATGTAGCCACTGTACACGACTGCTGGCAGAGGTGGTCGCGGGAAGGTACAGTCGCAAGGAGACCGGGCTCCGGATGGCCACGTAGCGCTGCCGAGGGGGAAGACCGTCGTGCTCGGCGTATGGCTCTGGCGCATCGTACTGCGTCTGCAGCAGCAATTCGATCAGCAGTTGGCACCACAGTGACACAACGAACTGATACAAACCGGTTATTTCAAGGGCAGCACCAAGCCAGAATAGGGTGCGACATCTTGTGACAGCAAAAGCACTCTCGTGGTTACCCCATGTGCTTTCACTGCATATCTGTACGAGATTCTTGTGGTTCGATCTGTTTTCATGCCATTCATGAACAGCATTCCAGGGAATGTTTTCCAACAGGATAACGCTCGGCCGCATGCCGCTGTTGTAAACCAACATGCTCTACAGAGTTTGCATCATGCTGTCTTGGCCTGATCGATCACCATATCTGCCTCCAATCGAGCACATATGGGACGAGACCTCCAGCGTGGTCCACAAATAGCATTAACCGTCCCTATACTGACCGACCAAGTGCAACAGGCATGGGTCTTCATCCCACAAAATGACATCCGGGACCTGTACAATGTAATGCTTGCACGTCTGCATGCTTGCATTCTACATTCTGACCGTCTCACAGGTTACTGAAGTTCCAGCAATGCCTTTTCTTGCACCTGGATTAAGCTGTGATCTTGCAAGATTAATCATTTAATATGTTACCTAGACAAACGTATTCCCGAAATTTCATTACACTACATTAATTATTTCTTTCCGTCAATGTATATAGAAGTAGAATAATACCACTGAAATACGATTAGGTATTGCTTAAAAAGGGGCCCCGGAGTTTACCGATGCTGCGGGCCCCGCGCGAAGTTACACCACCTCTGAATGGTTGTAGAAAAGTCTGTTACTCTGTAAATACGAGATTATTGAGATATAAATATTGCTGTTACCAGTAATTTTCCTGGAGACATTCCACTGCGCTCATCATAAAGACTTTTGAGAATGTGCTAGTTCTACAGTCCTACCCATCTGAAAATGATAATCACATCTCGAACCTCTCGTATTTAGCAATTATGTAATGGGTGATAAACAAGTTTCTGTTGGAAGGCCGTACAGTCCTCAATCGGTATGTCAGTCAGGCAAAATCGCGATGAGCTCTGAGGCAATTATCCCAGCGACGCAACTGGTTGAAGATATCCGTTTGGTAAAGCACCGTGTCCTGCTGTGCGAAGAAGTCCGTAATTGCCTGCTGCACATCCTCGTCCGACAGGAATGGTCGACCAGTCAAGCCCTTTTTCAAGGAACCGAAGGTGTGATAGTCGCAGTGGGAGAGTTCAGGGCTGGAGCTCGAGTGCCTCCCACTGGAGTTGGCCTTAAGTGCTGCAGTACGACGTTTGCGATGTGGAGGCATTCGTCATCATGAAGCAACAGCACTCATTGTTGCGGGCCATTCCACAACGGTGATTTTCAACACAAACATGCTGTCCCATAGACATTCTTAGTGCTCCGCTAGACATCTACCTGTGACTGTCCTTCGGCATCCGAGAAAAGATTAGATGCACGTTGGTTCTGTTTGGATCCATTTGGTAATAAAGTTGCCATAATTCACGTTTCCGCATTCACTGCACACACGTCGGAATGACACAAATCCCTTGCCCACGTGTGGGTGCTTATATACCCGCATAGGAATCGCGCTGCATTTCCTCAGAAGGAAACTCTTAGATGGTCCTTTATATTTCACATTTCATAGCGCCTGATGGCAAATGCTAATTGTCTTGGTGAGTTGAGCGCAGGAGCTGTCAAGCCGCAGACACACAGGCTGCTGCAGCAGGACGGCCGGCAGCCACGGGCGCTGGGCAGCCGGAGTGACCTCGCTCCCACTGGCCGCTTGTCGCCGGCCACAGCACACTACAGCACGGCATGGCTCACTTCCTGGCCGACGGGAAGCTGGCCGCGAGTCCGCCTCTGCCCGCACAACGGGCACAAGGACGCGCGCGCAACAAAAACACCCACTGCCGCACACCCAGACACCGGCGGTCCAGCCCGGTGGCCGCTTTTTTCCCCACTCCCAAGTGGCGAAATCCCCCTCACCGGCTCCGCTCGCTACCTTTGTGCACCTGCTGCGACCTTCGCGTAGCTGAAATGCGTGTCACCCTGAGCACCGCATCAATCGTGGGTGCGACAAACACACCGCTCCAACTTCAACAGCGGGAGATCTGCGTGCTGCGAAGCTGTTACTGTAGCCCAGTGAAGACGTGCAAGTGGCACACGAGGGCTATATTGAGAGTAAGTCTAGTGAAGTGTTGCAGTCTTCAAATTGAACGTCGATAGTAACACCATAGTCGGAAGTGATGAATGTTTATTTACTTCCGAGCTGCTATTGAAAAAGCCCTTCTTTGCTACTACAACATGGCTTCAGAAAACTACCACGTCGAACCTAGCGTACTTGTCTGCAATTGGACTTCATACTTATCATCTCTGAGTTGTCAGATTCCATCTACCTTAAATTCTCCTGTTTCTGACCGCAGCCAGCCCCTAAAAACAATAAACCAAAGGCCACTTCTGTCGTCTCCTCATTCAATCTTACACTCTTAAACGACACCAGTGAGGCACAACGCGATCACTCGTCACATTCGGTCTATTTACAGCACCAGTTTCACGAAGAAATTCTACGCCCTCGAATTTTTTGCCACTAAAAATCATATTAAAGAACGAGCTCCTCATTTGGCGGGAATTTCGAATGCAACGCTTGTTCTAAACTGTTACCGTAGGCGAGTAAGAAGCAACGTGCCTTTATCACTATCTTAGCTGTAAGCAAACTGACCTACTGCGTCGTGCTACCTGAAAAGGGGTAACTCACTGGTTTTCGCTTGTGTGATTTATATCCACATTGTTAACACAGCGAGTTGGCGCCCTGGTTAAGTTTTCCGTGATTTCCCTAAAGTCGCTTCAGGCAACCGCCGGGATGGATCATTTGAAAGAGCACGGCCGACTTCCTTCCCCGTCCTTCCCTAATCCGAAGGGACGATGACCTCGCTGTTTGGTCTCCTCTCTCGAATCAACGAACCGCGTTGCTACTCGACTGTGACTTCAAAATGGTTGAAACAGCTCTGAGCACTATGGGACTCAACATCTGAGGTCATCAGTCCCCTAGAACTTAGAACTACTTAAACCTAACTAACCTAAGGACATCACACACGTCCATGCCCGAGGCAGGATTCGAACCTGCGACCGTAGCGGTCGCGCAGTTACAGACTGAAGCGCCTAGAACCGCTCGTCCACTGCGGCCGGCGGCTGTGACTTCGATAAAATTTATAAATAGGTTTTATAGGGAGCGCTACCACTCACTATTTTTTGGTATCCTGCTAAAAATTTTTATCTGTGCAACATTTTGCCGACCAATGATTTCACCATCAAACAAAGATGGTTATATATCTAAGTGAAGTACACATAAATTTTACACTAATACTTTTGATTCCCGACGTGTGCTGTGGACTGCTCTTTTCATTAGAATTAGCTGTCCTCTTGTAGCATTTTCTTTCTCCATTGCTTTTGTTTACGTTCCATTTACCGATGGACCGTGAAAAGAATGACTGCTTCGACGGCTATTTTATCTGCGCCGTGTCCACAGGATAGATACTTTGCGAGCTCAGGAATGCTCGTACATTCGACCCCTAAAGCCGATTCTAAGAGTTGTCTAAATAGCATTCCGCAAGCCGGACGGCAGCTTTCAGCAAGTGTATTCCAGATAATTTTTTTCAAAATTTCTGTTATCATCTCTCGCCACTTACACATGCTTGCCATCGCCACTATACAGAGTGATTTTTTCCACCGTGTACAAACTCTAGGGATTGATCGACGAGAAGATACTGAACAAGAAAGGTCTAATGAACTTATGTTCGGAAATGCATAGTTTACATTCTAGAGACCATTTCTTCAGTCATTCATTGTTACAGAGACTGCAGTCTGATACACGCTGTACCATACAGCCACAGTTACAGCATGTGTTGAAAACTGTTTCCATGTGCCTCAACGCCTGGGCGTAGGCGGCGTAGAATGTTCTGTCTCACACGTTCACATCGGCCAGTCTGCATCCGAACAGAGTCAAAAGGAAGCATGAATACGCTATCCCAGTGCCTCCATATGTGGAATGGGCCCTGCATACACGATACTTTTGAGACGACCCCATAACAAGAAATCTCAAGGGTTGAAATCCGGTGAACGTGCAGGCGATTCAGCTGGTCCCCCTCGTCCAATCCATCTACCAGGAAAGACACGAGTCAGATGCGTCCGGATGTTAACGGTGAAGTGGTCTGGAGCACCATGATGTAGCAGCCTCATAACCCTTCGAATCATCAATGGCACTTCATCCAGCACAGGGGGCAAAGTCGCCCGCAAGAAACGCCCATAGTTCCGGCCTGTTAAAGCGACGTGGAAGGAACATTGGTCCCATAATATGGTCGCCAGTTATCCTGGCTCACACATTCCGGCTGCACCATACCATGGAGGTTCTGCATACTGTCCCCCATATGACTGTTATGAAAGTTGAAGGTTCCACTCGGCGTAAAGGTGCCCTCATCTGCGAATAGGCTGGATGACACAAATCCCGGAATCGTGGTTGCCTGGTGAAGAAATTAGTTACAAAACTGTGGAAAGTCTGTCGCTAGTAGGCATTGCAAGTGACAAGGGTAGCAAGAACTGTCACGGAGAATGTTCCGCTTGGTCGTCTGGGGTACCCTGTACTGGCGGGCCAACTGCCTGGTACTGACACGGCGGTCGCCTTCCCGAGTGTAAATCATATTTTCCTCCAAGTCTGGTGCCCAAATATTTCGGGTACGTCCTTCATGATTGCCTGCTTCCTGAAACGACCCTAATCAGACAAACGGCGAGACACTGTTGCAAACATTAAACGCTGTGGCTGTTGTCGGCGGGGATAGGTCTACTGATACAACCTTGCTACAGTTGACGGCACTGCCACTTCCCGTATCGTCTGTCGCAATTCAGCGAATCTCAACTGCTGGACTCATCTGTCAGAAGACTGAATTCGAACAGAGTCTAGATTCGAAATTCTATTAACTACGAGGATTTTACTGTAACAGGAAGTGGATATGATTTTCTAGACCGCATCGTCATTGGTTATTAATACTCCCTAGCACATAGCGTCAGTTGTTTATTGCTTACGACGGGATGAGCAGTTTCCACATACACTTGACGTAAAAAACAGTAACTACCGTAAAATATCTGGGAGTAACCATCCAGTTACCACTGGTAGAAGCCGACCTCGGGGAAGATCAGTTTGGATTCCGTAGAAATGTTGGAACACGTGAAGTAATGCCGACCCTACGACTTATCATAGAAGATAGATTAAGGAAAGGCAAACCTGCGTATCTAGCATTTGTAGACTTAGAGAATGCTTTTGGCAATGTTGTCTGGAATACAATCTTTAAAATTCTGAAGGTGGCAGGGATAAAATTCAGGGAGCGAAAGGCTATTTACAATTTGTACAGAAAACAGATGGCAGTTATAAGAGTCGAGGGGCATGAAAGGGAAGCAGCGGTTGGGAAGGGAGTGAGACAGGGTTGTAGCCTCTCGCCGATGTTATTCAATCTGTATTGGGCAAGCAGTAAGAGAAACAAAAGAAAAATTCGGAGTAGAAATTAAAATCCATGGAGAAGAAATAAAAATTTTGAGGTTCGCCAATGACATTGTAATTCTATCAGAGACAGCAAAGGGCCTGGAAGAGCAGTTGAACGGAATGGACAGTGTCTTGAAAGGAGGATATAAGATGAACATCAACAAAAGCAAAACGAGGATAATGGCATGTAGTCGAATTAAATCGGGCGATGCTGAGGGAATTAGATTAGGAAATGAGAAACTTACAGCAGTAGATGAGTTTCGCGATTTGGGGAGCAAAATAACTGATGATGGTCGAAGTAGAGAGGATGTAAGAAGTGAACTGGCAATGGCAAGGAAAGCGTTTCTGAAGAAGAGAAATTTGTTAACATCGAGTATAGATTTAAGTGTCAGGAAGTATTTTCAGAAAGTATTTGTATGGAGTGTAGCCATGTATGGAAGTGAAACATGGACGATAAATTGTTTGGACAAGAAGATAATAGAAGCTTTCAAAATGTGGTGTTACAGAAGAATGCTGAAGATTAGATGGGTAGATCACATAACTAATGAGGAGGTATTGAACAGAATTGGGGAGAAGAGGAGTTTGTAGCACAACTTGACTAGAAGAAGGGATCGGTTGGTAGGACATGTTCTGAGGCATCAAGGGATCGCCAATTTAGTATTGAAGGACCGCGTGGAGGGTAAAAATCGTAGAGGGAAACTAAGAGATGAATATACTTAGCAGATTCAGAAGGATGTAGGTTGTAGTAGGTACTGGGATATGAAGAAGCTTGCACATGATCGAGTAGGTTGGAGAGCTGCATCAAACCAGTCTCTGGACTGAAGACCACAACAACAACAACCATCTGGAACGACATTAAATGAATGGCCACATGAAACAAATAGTAGGGAAGGGGAATACCGATAATTCATAGGAAGATTCTGGAGGAGACGTAATTCACCAACGAAAGTGGTCGATAATTCTTGGTTATTACTCATCAGACTGCGACTCTTATCACGTTAGATAAATAGAAAAGGTGGACAAGGTTCAGCGAAGAGCGGCACGTTTCGTCACGGGATCGTTTAGTCGGCACGAGAGCGTTACAGAGACCCTCAACAAACTCTAGCCGCAGGCACTACAAGAGTGGTGTTGTGCATGACGGAGATGTTTACCATTTAAACTCAAAGAGGGTACGTTCCGCGAAGCGCCGGACAACATATTACTTCCTCCCACATATATCTTACGAAATGACCACAACAAGAACATTCGAGAAATTAGCGCTAATACGGGGGCATAAGAAGACTTCCGGCATAAGATGCCAGACTCATTCTACCAACGGCCTTGCCAAAGGGGGCGGAGGAGCGGACAGAGGTTCAGGGCACTCTCTTGTCCTTGCGGTGGTAAACTGCCCCTAAAGGCGGAAGAATCAGCAATTACCAATGGCATGAGGATGCAGAAGGCAATGGAAACCGCTGCATTAAAGACACATAACATGTATCCACAGGACATGTGGCCTGTGATTGAAAAAGTGTCACGATGATCTCTTCACTGGCAAAAGATTCCGTAATAGTTTCATATTCGGATCTACGGGAGAAGACTGCCAAAGGGGAGAAAAAGATAGAATAGCCAACGAAAGGATAACGTTCTACGAGTCGGGGCGTGGAATGTCAGAAGTTTGAAACTGGTAGGGAAGCTAGAAAATCTGAAAAGGGAGATTCAAAGACTCAATCTAGATATAATAGAGGTCAGTGAAGCAAAACGGAAAGAAGACATGGTCAGATGAGTGTAGGGTAATACCGAGCGGGAGAAAATTTTATAACGGGAGTAGGATTTGCTGTGAAAACAAAGATAGGGCAGAGAGTATATTACTCTGAACAGTTCAGTGGTAGGGTTGAACTAATCAGAACCGAAAACAGAGCACCACCGACAACAACAGTTCAGGTATACATGCTGACGTCGCAAGCTGAAGATGAAGAGGTAGAGAAAGTATATGAGGATATTGAAAGGGTAACACGGTACGTAACTGGAGGTGAAAAATCTAATAGTCATGGGATGCAGTTGTAGCAGAAGGAGTAGAAGAAAAGGTTACAGGAAAATATGAGCTTGGGACATGGGATGAGATACGAGAAAGACTGAGTTCTGTAATAAATTTCAGCTAGTAATAGCGAATACTCTGTTCCAGAATCACAAGAGGAGGAGGTATACTTGGAAAAGGCCGGGTGAGACAGGAATATTTCAGTTAGATTACATCATGGTCAGACAGAGATTTCTAAATCAGATACTGGATTGTAAGGCATACCCAGGAGCAGATATAGTCTCAGATCACAATGCTGTTAGCTGCTCCACAGCTTCGTGAAGTACCGTGCTAATCCCCGGAACAAAAGCACACATCCTGCCATCATTCTCCACCATCCGCAGTGGTCACGTGATGTTTCTGTATGCGTGAACCGACCTGATGGATACCAGCGCACATGAGACTCCTTCCTTCCACAGCAAATGCCTGTCTGGGGATCCATCCAGAAATACTACTGAAGTCAATAAATAATTAATTTCTTGTCACATGATCGTGATAAGGTAGACTCGGTAGCTATTTCTCACACAGAAATTGACGATGTCATAAAACTAGTAGCTGACTGACTGGAAATACACTTTAGAACAGGTCAAAACTAAATGTTGTATACAAACACAGAGAGAGCGAGCTGTAGTTCGCTTTGCAGATTGCATAGGAACTAGCATGGGATATTTAAACAATTACAATTTTTCACTCCACCATGGACTCTATACTACCCCAGCCTTCCCACGCACTTTCTTTGTCGTACACTTGCAATTGAACATGAACTGCTTCAGGAGTTATTAAATCTGGTTTTAGGCAATGTGTGGAATATTGTAAAACACACACCTGTCTTCGAGATGTCACAAAGTCTGGAAATGTTGCTTCAGAAGATGTACCACAGCAAATATAATTAAACCGTTAATATAGGCTTTTAAACAATTTCCTTCACACACACACACACACGCACACACACACACACACACACACACACACAGACGCGCGCGCGCGCAGCCTAAAACTACTCGAAATAAAATGATCAACACTGCACAATAGATCGCTTACACAAACAGCAGTGTTATGATTTTGATGAGAAATTTTATTAAATAATCCAAACCTATTATTATATGACATCATAACTGGAAGTGGTGATGTATAAAATGGTAGTTGAAATTTCAGATTTCGACGTGAATTTCCGACCACTGCAGTTCTGCTATGTGTATGTTTTTTTAAAGTAGCATAGAATTGCTAAGTTGACTGGGTTTCTCCACTACATTTGGAAGTAGACGGAGGAGGGAGGTTCTAACGTTCGATAGGATAGCAACAACATCAAATGACCCTACAAAACAGAGCTCACTGCGATGTATTGAGAAGCACTAAACACAATTCGCTTAGACCACAATACAGTCTGAAGCAGTAGTTGACATGGCTAGAGGTTAGAGATCGCTGAAACACTCCCACATCCCATGCGTCATATCCCAATGTCCACAAGCTGTGCACCCATCCCCTTGTAAACTGCCAGCTCCAAAGCTCAGAGGCTGAAGAAATATGCCAGTCGTGGACACGCTTGTATGAAGGAGTGCACCACCCCCAGTCATGCAGGGCATCCTTGAATGATTGGAGTGGTAGGAATTCGAATGTTTTGATACATCCGGTTGCAACACTTGGTAGTGATGAATACTGAATACCTCAATTTTCCACAGAGAATCCTTGCAACACACACGATAACAGAGGCAGCCCAACACATACTATTTGTTGGGTATTCAGCTATCCGTCGCTGCTGGGACCTGCTCCTGCAGCTGCGGGTAAGAATCGAGTAGCCAGCGGCTGGAACTTTTCTTTGTCTCATCCGCTCATCAAAGGCTTAAGCCAGAAATACCCATTGGTTCTGGTCACAGACTACCTCCGCCATATAGCCCCACATGCCAAACGGCGTCTTCCTAGGAAACCAGCCACATATTTATCCTTAGAACTACAATTAAGTATTCAATTATACTCCCAATCAGAAGACATTCGACAATGAGCAAAGTATCAGAAATACCTCCTTCTGATGGCTATGGCTCTGTAAATATTAATATCTATACCCCTCTTATGAATGGACGTAATTTTCCTCATAAAATCCTTCATCCCCCCTTACAGATACTGGTGCATTGAAATTGCAGTCTCCCACATCAAATCCATACCTTCCTTATGACCACACATAGTCATTTTCTTTGCAGACGTCAGAACAATGACTGCAGTAGCTTTACATCTCAACACAAACTTTATAAGTCCACTGGTCACAGCAGGTCTATCACACATCCCCTACTAAGTATAATGCTTCGCCAATAACCGATTGCTGGTGGCACTGTACAATATTGAGCAAAAATCCGCCATGGATGGACATGCCTAATTTGCTTTTCTTGCAAGTGGTACCAGTCCCGCTTAGGAAAAGAGATGTAATTGTGAACTTGTGTAAAAAGTGGTCTTGGTTCTACAGGCACACACAAGTATCACTAACGATATCCATGTTAAAAACTATGCATGCTTTATAAATCAAAGTATAGTGTTGATTCTGAATGAAGTGGTCTTCCACACAAATACTGCGACTTTGAATATAGGTGGTGATAGCTGTGGTGTGTGTTAACAGACAGAGTGGGGATGCACGGAGCCAACTATATAAGTTCGTAGTAGAATCACCATATTTACCGAATTTATGAAGTGATTCAGCTAAGGAACATGGCATTAACTCGATTTTTGCAACTTCCTCATGCTGCCCCTAGATATTTCCCACACTAACAAACAATATTTTTAACTTATTCTATCTTGATCTCATGTAGGCAGTGTAGCACGGATTCTGCAATATGTCCACTGATTTATAGGCGAAGGAGGACGATGGATAATTGAAAATGATCACATATGGTAGATGGTGCGCTATGTGACAAATAACTTAAAAAATTGCAACGTGAG
This sequence comes from Schistocerca serialis cubense, assembly GCF_023864345.2. Taxonomy (NCBI): domain Eukaryota; kingdom Metazoa; phylum Arthropoda; class Insecta; order Orthoptera; family Acrididae; genus Schistocerca; species Schistocerca serialis. The sequence continues at coordinate 465,754,654 of NC_064639.1, forward strand.
ATTGAAATCTTAAGAAATATACAAAATCCTGTGACCAATACACTGGCTTTTGGGATCTACAGTATCACGTTTTCTGGTAGAAATGTTGTGTGCGATTTGGAATCTAGTCTCTCCATTCGACCACATATTTGCGTGGATCCTATGGAGACATCTTTTAATGATTTCAGCCACTGATGAATCATATTTGTAGCTCTCTCATCTATCATATCTCGAAATTAGTCACCTTTTTCGAATCTATCTTCTAAGGACCCTATACAGCAAAACTCCAGCATAGTACTTTAGACAGTCATTCTGCATCTTGCAACTGTTTCTCAGTCTGTGCCCTGCCCTTCCTGCAGCTTTGTCCATGTGATCATCCCAATTTAAGTCGGAATGGAGCAGAAGTCGATGAGTGCTATATCTACCACTTTGTGCAACCTGTGGAGAAAAAGGGTGATATGAGTTAATGCGTCAGGACCCTGTTTCAGCCAATCGGTGGAAACGAAAACGTGTAACAAAATTGTTGAGGCTTTCGTGGCCACTTGTTGACAAACTGCCTACTGGCTTCTGTCTCGGGTTCTTCGGCCGACGTTCATCTAATGATTTTTCTGACGTTTCGCCAGCACGAGTGGCTGGCGAAACGTCAGAAAAATCATTAGATGAACGTCGGCCGAAGAACCCGAGACAGAAGCCAGTAGGCAGTTTGGAAAAGTGTTGTCATAGCTCTGCCAACCGTGTACAGTGTTAAGGCCAGCACCAAATGAAGCTTTCTCCTGCAACACAAGGTATAAGGAAAGACAGTATGAGCAGTTACAGTGATGTTTCTTATTGGAAAAATTAGGAAGACTCCACATCATATGGGAACTTGAAGAAGGATGAGGATTTTGTTACTGCATTATGGCGCATCTCCAAACTACATGCAGGTACTGCAGTCCAAAGGAGATTTGCATCCCTCAGGGTGCATTCATGTCTGTCACCCAAACATTCTATCATTATTTTGTACCATCCAACAATGGAAGACTATGAATTATAAAAGCTCAACTAACATCAACTGGTAGAGATCTCTGGCATCAAGCACGTGGTGATCCTATTAAAAATACAGGTATTAATCTACTGGAGCAGGTGGCCAGTGATTGAAGTTGCTTGCAGAGACCAGTGTAAAGTTTTGTCCCCTGTACTGTAGGAGGACCATATTTCACAGACTATCAGTCACAAGAGAGGGTCCCTGTGTTATTCTTTCATGAGCAGTTTGATTCATTGCTTTTCTTATTGACAAAAATGTGGAAGACATCACAACATTTGGAAACTGGAAGAGTTTGCAGCATTGTAGAGTGTTCCAAACAGCTTCTCAAATGTGACTGAAGGCCTTTATGTTTAATCTCATCTTTAACAATGACAGGGCAGCAGATGTGTAGCTATTCGATTTTGAGGTGACCAATAGCATTGATTCCTTTTATTCCATCCATGTGCATGACCACTGTTGCAGTGCTGTCCATCCCACCAAGACTCTCTCCATTTCAAATAAGTAGTGTCAATCATTATGTGGTAATCAACAGCATACCATTGGACAGATGAGATGAAAAAATTGTCATCAAAGTACTGTAATGAGCACTACAGTTGACAGTGTGACCAATTTTAGAAATTTTACCAGATTTTCCATAATTTCAGTGCTGACCAATAACATGATAGCATGCTTCCCAATATCAGTATTAACACTAAACCACTCATCCACTATTTTGTGTGTTCCATACAGTAGACTGCAAATAGATGGCTATGCAGTACATCCAGTCATGGCTAATTCTCGGACATATACACCAAAGTATACCAGACAGTGTCCTATAGTGATCTAAATGTTTTTAGCACTTCAATGATAGTGCATAATTGACGACTACGAGTGCCCATCTTTCCCTATGCAGATGGGAGTCACAGAGGCTTCTCACATTCTTAAGATAAAGTTGGAGATTGAAAGATCTCCCCACTTGTCTTGGAACAACCCTCCCTGCAGCACTGTCACCGATTTAATTTCCATTTGACCAGAAATAGAAAAGTACTATATGGGCTACATTCCACGTCCTGAGAAGGAACAGAGTAAGCCGAGTCCACAACTGCTGTTCAGCAAAGACTGTTCCACACGAATCATACTCATGGCACACATTCAAGTGCATAAGACCTCTCCAGATGCGTGCATGTCGAGGAGGTTAGCAACCGTCATCGGTGTATAGCAGATATTAGAGTGCTGTGATGATATAACAGATGATTAAGAAGAAATTTATGACTTGCATGATGGAGCTCAAGGCGGATGGAATTTGAAGCATTCTACGTAAATCAACTGTGCTATCAATTTTAAAGAATTGTTCTGGTGTATGGGGACAGTACCAAGAAGGTATAAGCAAGAGAGAAATGATGCTAGAGTGGTGTGGTTTCCGACCTATTAGTCATGTAGAATGCAACATTGTTAATATTCCAATGTAAGAAAAAATGTGTGTTAAATCTTATGGGACTTAACTGCTAAGGTCATCAGTCCCTAAGCTTACACACTACTGAAACTAAATTATCCTAAGGACAAACCCACACATCCATGTCCGAGGGGGGGCTCGAACCTCCGCTGGGAACAGCCGCACAGTCCATGACTGCAGCGCCTTAAACCGCTCGACTAATCCCGCGCTGCTACAATGTAAGAAATATACTTCCAGCGCATGACATACACTCTCCCTGCAAGTTTCTCCACGATAAACCGTGGTGACAAACTATAAATTGATAAAACTAGTACCTTGAGCACCGAGGAAAACAACGATTCTTTGTAACACAAACACTATATAGGTTTCCAGAGGTGTATAACAATGCTGTTTACAAAGCTCAAGCTTGATTGTGGTTCGGAAATCATGATATGTTCACAACAGTTGTATAAAATGGTCGTTGGCAGCCGAAAAAGCATATGCAGAAACAGTGACATCTTACAAGGAAATAAACACCATAATCTGTAGCCAGTGTAGAAGTAACAGTCTTATCACAGTTTACCACTGCCCCTGGAAACCTTCCTCTTGAACATAGAAGTCATGGTCTACCATTAGGCTGTGTTGCTGATATGATGGATACTATTATCGTTTCTAGAATGTGACCTCTTTCTGCTATTAAGGTGGGTATATGCAGCATCAGTCTACTGTCCTCCTCCAGAACATGTAATTTTATTGATTTTGCTCAGTAGTCATTGAATTGTATTTTTCTCTGGTTTCATGTATTCTCAGTCAATTTCCGTAATTTTTTCGTTATTATACCAGATTTTCCTCAAATTTTACCGACTATACTTTTTCATATTTTCTCCTCAATTTTCCATATGTATTCGGTCTTATTGCCGACATACTCATGTGCTGTTTGATTTTCTATGAGAATATTTGTACATCTTATACAACAACCTACTAAAAAATCCTAAGACTTGCCCTCTCCCCAACGATCCATTTACATGCATTTAGAATAGACGAACATGAAAAGTGTAGTAACAGTCGTTTCGTACCTATATGAATTTCAAGAAGCAATTTATGCCCAATATGTGACAGAGAAATAGGATATTTCACCTACATCTTCGTTCGTCTAGAAGAAGGTATCGATGGACATGATTCATCACACCCATGTTGGAAGCCCGCTCTGCATACAGTAGTGTGGAAACGTTTGCTGTTGACGATTGCAGGTAGATAGCGCTCTAAGTAACACACAGAACACGCAGTTGTATACAAGTAGATCACACGTTATACCACACACCCGATGCACCCCGAGATAATAAAGGAAAAAATGGTTAAATGCATGGTAAATGACTTGCAGCAAAGTCTCTTTTCTCTTCTATGCAGCATCAGGGCAACATTAAATCATACCTCGTTACAACTGCTCTCAACCAACCATTCCATCTACTTTTATCATGCTTTAAAGCAGATCCATGTCAATTTAGAACCAGATGGCTCTGTTTTCCAGGATAGCATCAGAGACAGCAACTAACTTGTATGTATCACTATTACTTCAATAGATATGCAATAGAATGTTGATATACTATGCAACTGTTTCAAAGATTTTTGTTAGCTGACACTGACTGATTGTGATAGGTGAAGAGTAAAGAGAAGCACATTTTAAAAACTGGTTGTCAGGGTTTACAACGCCTAAACAGTCCTGCACAGCGATCCATTCTGTGGTTGTGTATTGCAGTCCCCCAAGCTGGTAATACAATGTTCTTTAGCGAAGGATACTTTATAAAAATTTATAATGTGGTTGCCGATAACTCTGGGGTCACACCTTGGCTTGTGATCCGACATATATAAATTTATTACTCTAAATTTGGTGGTCATCCTCGTCAGACATTCTATTCCAACTGTCTTATCGCTGTCGCGGTGCTTTCATGTCAAGTTTTTCTCGTATTGCTCTTGATGTCGCATACTCGTTCCCATGTACAAGAATTTTCCTGCACGAAGCACAAAGCATGCAAGTACTCCCTAACTTCCCCTCAATTTCCCCCTCATTTTGGCACATATTGAGGGAGAATGATGGAGTACTTGCATGTCTTCTGCTTGGTGCAGGAAAATTCTTGTACATGGAAACGAGTATGCGACACCGAGAGCAATACGAGAAAAAGTTGACATGGAAGTACCGGGAACCAGGAAAATAGTCATTTTTCGTCACCAGCGATAACATGGCTGGATTAGAATGTTTAACGTGGGTGACCACCAAATGTAGAGTAATAAATTTATATATGTCTGTTCACAAGCCCAGGTGTGACACCAAAGTTATCGGCAAACACCTTATAGATTTTTATAAAGTGTCCATAGCGAAAAAGAGCGTTGTATTACCAGCTGAAGGGACGCAATATACAATCTTCTGCTCGTCATAGCAAGAAGTTTGTTGCTATGTCATACAAGGATGCATTTTCCAACACCTCGGGCATGGGTGAGTGTGTTGTCCTTAGTGTAAGTTATTTTAAGTTAGATTAAGTAGTATGTAAGCCTAGGGACCGATGACCTCAGCAGTTTGGCCCCATAGGAACTTACTGCCAACCACCATTTTCCGACAGAAATCCACAAGTTTTCAGAAAAACGAAAATAAAACTTGGATTTCAAATGCAAGTTACAATTGATCCTAGGCTACGCCACAAATTTGGCTACAATAGCAACAAGTATTTAGAAGCTGATGTTTGTAAGATCAGTTGCCAAGAGTGCTGTGCCGGCCGCGGTGGCCGTGCCGTTCTAGGAACCGCGGGAGTGCTACGGTTGCAGGTTCGAATCCTGCCTCGGGCATGGATGTGTGTGATTTCCTTAGGTTAGTTCGTTTTAAGTAGTTCTAATTTCTAGGGGACTGATGACCTAAGATGTTAAGTCCCATAGTGCTCAGAGCCATTTGAACCAAGAGTGCATCGGTGAGACGAGAAGGAATTACAAGACTCTTTTTAGAGAACATACATATAACCAAAATAAAAGCGCTTTTGATACACGTTCGAATAAAGGAAACATGCCGCAGGAAACATAGAGGATAATATGTAAGTGTTGCATAGGGCACCAAAAGGGGCAATTACTGAACCTACTCGAGGAAATGGAGATTTATGTATGCAGAAAAAAGCAACCGGAATTACTGCTGAATGAACAGAATGAGTTTAACCTGAATGCTTATGCCGATGTATTCAGAAACTCTCTAGTTCGAGCAGCGTCGACCGCCGCAGCAACTTGGTGTGCGGTCGTGTACGCCGGCCACCAGCGGCAGGCAGACTGGGGCTTCTTCCGTACAGGAAAACAAGGACTTCGTACAGAGAAGCCCACTCCCGATGTATTACCGACTATCGAATTTTTAATTATCGCTGTTTCGTTAATTACCTTACGCTTACTGTTATGGTTTGTTTTGTCATGAAGGTGGATTTCGATTTATAGGTGTGATTTATTTTCAAACTTTTTGTACTGGTTTTTACACAATTGTGTGTTTTACTTTGCCAGGCTACTAGCTTCTCATTATTACTGTTTCCACCTTTTATGTGGATTTTAAGTAAGGATCTTATTCCGCCTATTGTACGTTAGTACATGTTTTGTTGTCTGACGCACTTTTTCCCATGTGAAGTAGTTGTAATTTGTAACTATGCATACTGCATTTTATCTATACTAATTACTAATGCACTCTAGTTATAGTACCCTCCGCTGGCCTCAGTTATTCGTATAAAAACCAGGGGCATCCACATCGTCACCAGCACTTATTATTATTTGGATAAATACCAGAGGCATCCAGGTAATCGGCAGCACTTACGATGTATCTACATGCATAATTTTTTTTGTTGATATCTACATCAGATTATTTAATAGTATGTATGGCTGGTTTGCATGGTTGTTAACTACGTAAATACATATTTATTTTTTTCTTGTGTATCACCAGGCCTGTTATAGATTTTGTTTCAGCTAACTGGACTTAGTTGGTTTGTAAAAGATCTGAAAATGGCAGTAGCCGAAACCGGTAATAGGGAATTGTAATAGGTTGTGTGATCAAGACGGACCTTTACAAATAATGTTCAGTGAACTTGATACGATGGCCATTTTGCGTTATAGTTCTACATCTTTTGGGGGAGAGCTGTTGTGGTTTATAATATTTAAGAATTTTGGATCCAGCGTTTTTTCAAATTCTATGTTATGATACGTATTGCATTATTGTTTAAGTTTACAGGTTTATCATCCAGCATACACGACTTTGGCCTGTAAACTTCATACATTTTATGTATCTGACTATGACTGTAACGCTTAGTGAAATCATCAACAGCCTTTTCTTCAGAGTCATATGTCCTCCAGACTCATTCAACAGATTCTGTGACAGACCTAAATGTATCTCTGAGTGACTGCTCTCTTTCGAAATGCCAAACCTCAGCAACAGTATTATTCTTGTTTGCCTTCTTTTCACTAGTACCAACCATTGCAGTTTATTTATCAATTAATCTCAAAATGATCTGCGAATAATTATTTAATTCCTTCATACTTTTTCCTAGACGCTTCAAGTGTGATGTTTAGAACTATTACCTAGTGTCTAAATTTTCACACCTCCTTTAAAAATCTCCTGACAATTTCGTTGCTATCAGCTACGATTTAATTGTCTCGTTTTATGGATAACTGGAAAGCTATGTTGTGAATGATTCCCGCTATCTCTGCATAAAGCTGTAAATTTGTCAAATGTCTTGTCTGTTCCTAAATGCGCCTGACGATGACGATGACGAGCAGCTGTCTCGTTGAAATATTGTGCAGCTTCCACATTATCCGACGTGACGCCCGTGAACCAATGAAGCAAATTTTCTCATGTTTTCCTCCAACACATCCAGGTGGTGTTCACTCCGAACATGTTTATATAATTTTTAAAAACACTATTCCAAGTTCCAACTAAATGAGGAGATTCTTTCAGGCATTGATGGTATTACGTAGAAGACTTTCACCAAAAGTAATAATGTCCCGCGATGTGAAACGATCAAATACGAAAATACTTCTGCATATTCTATTTAAGTCAGACATAATTTAGCATCCCAAAGCAACTGATAAGAGATAACGCAAACATTTTTGTGTCTTTCAAAGAGCACGATGACGAGCAGTTGTCTTGTTGACATACTGTGCAGCTCCCACAACATTATCCAGCGCGAGGCCGTTGACCAATGAAGCAGTTACTCCATCGGGACAGCCTGAAACAGGATGTGAGAAAATTTGCCTTGCCATAACCACATGAGCCAAATCTGATACTGTCTGGCAGTAGCGATCAACTGATACTGTTTTTCTGAAGGAGTCTCAGTCGAACCAGTTAGCACAAAGCCCTTGTGAAGCAGATGTTTCGTCCAGCAACTCGGGGCGAAGACTATGTGACTACATTAGCATACATGGGTTTTAATATAAGAAAAAACACAGATGTCACCCACGAAAGCAGTTCTATGTCTGCATCACATGTTGCAAACTCATACATAGTTCTGTGTATGCAACAACCATAAATATTGGGACACATCTTCCACCATGCGACTTGATGTTTGTCATGACTGTTCTAGTAAATTGCCCATTAGGTTTCATAGAAGCTGTAAACTTACATCTGTCAACACAAACAGTGGTTGTACATGTTGTATGGTATAGCTATTATACATTAAATTGCGAGTGGATTCTGTTTTGTTAACAAGATTGATTGTTAGTGAGAAGATACCTCGATTGATCTTGTGATTGCCTAATACCAATGTAGGTATCTGAGTATTTCATGCATACATGTCCACAGTTGCAACCGATTTATCGTATAGTCTACACCAGTCTTTAGACCATAATGTCACTTCAGTGCCGCAATAACATGGCATTTTAAAAGACACAGCTGGCTTGTATTCACAATCAGACATCGCCCCAATGTTAATATGTTTATTTCCACCTGAATTTAGGTTGAAAGCCATGTTGAATATGTATATCTACTCCTACTGTGACCTCTCATCAGGGGATACTGAATAAGGTCATCTGGAAATAAAAAAAAAATGAGTTAAACCATGCACACAGAGTAAGCTACACACACACATATGTACACACAGCAACGATAGTTACTGGATGGATGCGATGCAGCTTGGCACTTCATAGTAGTGATTTTAACCCTTTGACCACATGTAGCTGGCCGAAACCATTACTCGTCGGTGGTATATATATTATCTCCGTAGTTCAGTATAAGTAACTTAGTAAAAAATGAACTGGATTGCCAATTTAGTACAGCTATAAAATGAAATGCAATGCCAATTTAGTACAGCCAGCTGTGGGAGCATAGGGTTTCAATCTTTGGTACGATTTAGGACGGAAGACAGTCTGACCTACTATTTGAATATATATAATGAACATACAATTACTACTAACCCAATTTCTCCAAAGCGACCATACATATTTATCCGCTTTTGGGTGAGTGACGGTCTAATAGCGAGGCTATTTATATGTGATTATCATCTTCCAATTTCTTTGTTCACTGATTGAGTTCTACCGGTTTTGAATCAAGTTCTACCAGTTTTTAATCAAGGTATTCTTTGATTACCACATAAGAAGATTTTAGGCCTCATTTATTACTATTTGACAATCCTGCCTTATTGCTCCCAAATTTGTCCATAGTGTACAAGCGTACAGTAACTTGAAACTGTCAAGCTCTGACACTGTAAAGTATTTCTCGAAATTCCTTACAAGTGAAATTTCTTTGGTCTTCTAAAAATAGCCCCATAAGTTCCTGCATATCTGAGCACTTTTCTTGGTGAGTGAATAACACATTTCTACTTGCAGGGAAAACAACATATTTGCATCTACTAAGTGGATTCTCATGTTGCCAACTATAAACAGTACAGACAGTCAGGTTCTGACAGGTCCATCCAGATTCTACCTGGAGGAGATAAGAAACCTTTATAACGATTATGTCAGTTCCTAGAAACAGCTGACAGACTTAGACCTGGAGGGATAAACATATTTGTCTTCGGTATGACTAAAGGAAGTGTGGACTCGATGGAGGTCTAGCACATAAATATTTATGTGGTGTGTCATACATGATCAGTCAGTGCTGTGCAGGCAGCAGTAGCATATTTTGGTTTGGCAAACACCACACTCTTCATGGTTGTGGTGGAGTGAGAGGGGAACACACCATGACCTGAGTAGTGGAGGGCATAAGACATCATGCAACGTTGGGTATGGTACCTGGTGGGGAGGGGGCTGGGGGTGGATATGTGGGACACACAGAGCTGGCCAATCGCAGTCACAGCACTTATGTGCACAGACTTTGACAGTGGCAGAGTGGCACAGCAATTGCAGCCCAGTGTACTTGGCTAGGTGTGAAGTGCATTAGCCTGGCCCAGTGTGGCACAGAGGTAGTGGCCCTCTCTACCAGTTGCAGAGGTGGTGCTGTGTGAAATCTTGCTGGTGGGAAATATTGTTACGTATGCTGAAGAGGTCTTCCCACATTTTCATTTAAATAAAGACGTGAGCGTTCCTTTCCTATTCCTACCATAGTGTTTAAGTGACTCATAGTTCTGAACTTAAGGCAACTACAAACTCAGAAGGTTATTGTTTAAACTGCGCAAGTGGAGTGGTGGATATTACTTAAACTGTGATATTAGAAGCTTGGGTGATTAATAAATATGCAGGCTGCATTGTTTTAAAACTTAGGAGAAATGAACCGATCGTACAGGCTGTGCTGAAGTCCACCATATTCGACTGTAATGTCACAGCTAGCTAGGTAAAATCTGGAAACTGTGAAAGTTTCACAAGCATCTCCACGTTCGCCCTCTCGGACAGCCATTCTTGATTCTGACATCATACAGTGTGTGATGGTATCTCCAGGTCCACTGTCTTGGATTCTGCCATCATAGAGGCTGTGCTACGATTAGCTATCTTGTATATTCTAATTTGCCTCCAACAGGGTCATTTCCCTTCTTGGATTTCTTTTTTTTATTTCCTGCCATATTATACTTAGAACAAGTGATCTCACGAACAGGCATATTGTGCAAAGATCAGCCACCTTCAATTGTTATATCATAGGGATACTCTAAGTTCAGTTATGTAGCACAATTGGGCAAGGTCCACCATGAAGGATTTTTTAAATTTTGTGCCAGTTTTTTTAATTTCCCACCATTCTATTCATACGGCAAATTGGTCTGTGTCAGAGGATGAGGGAAGAAATGTAGCACCCTTGCAGGACTTCATAGGCCGATGGGAAAGAACAATGCGGTCTGTGAAACATACACAGCCCCATTACTAGAAGTGACTACCGTAATCCAATTCAGATGGATGAAGTTAGCAGTAGTTACGCAGAGATGAAAGGGCTTGCACAGGATGGACTAATGTGATGAACCGTACTAAACCATTTTCTGGCTGAAGACCACAACAGCAACAGGTTGCCACAAGAGTCATAATTTCGTTCTAATGAAGGATGTTTACTAAGGAAGAGAAAGAAATGTTATGTGACACACAACTACAAATGATTATTTGCAGGTTTACTATCTTATTTGCAGGTTTACTATCTTAAAAAATGTAGGAGGTGATTATTCAGAATGATATTAGTATTCATAACAGAAATGTGAATAAATGTTGCACTACCTGGTGACTCATGACGTCATACTATTTCTCGAGTTCAGCGTCGCAGATTTTCTGTTATAGACGTGACATCGGATGTCTGCTTTTGTTCGTTAGTGGGAGACGCGCCATACAAAAGTAAATCGTTATAGAGGGTCCTGAAAAATAGTCTGTCTTCGAAAGTTCCTTAGCACAGTTCTTTCAGTTGTTGTGTACCGATTTCACATCTATTTTTTGTAGTTAGATGAATAGAAAGACAATCCCCATCCAAGCCAAACGGCAAATCAGAGGAGAATATTAGTTGTGCACAATGCCCTTTGTAACCTATTTCCTGTTTTTCTTTGACGAAAATTACTATTTACAAAAATTATTTTTCGTTAGGAAACATCAGAAATATCTTCCGTGATTTTGTCACAGAGTTTCTTGATAGCTTGAGAACAAACAAGGGAAAAGGTTGGGTTGATCATAATTTGAAGTTGCAGTTCTTAATTATATTCTTTTACTTATCTTCTGCTTGCTGTCCATTAGTACTCGTTCACGTTGTTGACTGAGTTTTTCTAGTGGGATGATCCTGTTTTCAAAAACGATACTGCGGTTGGCTACAACTCTATACACAATAATAAATGAAATGTTGCAGGCCACTTGTTTAAATTTTCCGAAGTTTACTAGTACTTTTCTCCGCCATTCACGTCCAACGGACGCAAGATCAGCAATACTACTCGAACGTGATCGACATAATACTCCCGCCAAAATCTTTCAGATATTGCAATACAGTTGTTTTTTAGTAGGACGGGTGAACTTCTTTTACTAGGGAGAGTGCTGTACTTAGAGGAAAATGAAAATGTACCTAGTACATATGATGCTTTTTGCTTCGCACTTCAATCTAGTTACTAATTTTGGAACTATATGAAGGAATGCACACTAGAGACTTCCATAAAAGGTTTCCACCATTATAGATATATCATAGAACTATTTATATATAACATGTGGACATTAGACCATATTTCGTCGGTCGTGCACCAGGTTGTAACAGAAGGACATGTAATATGAGAAAAACGAATTCTATAACGTGCTTACAATTTTACTTGTCTTGAAATAGGAATTTTCCGTTTGTTTCCAGCAGCTTCTGCAGCAGCTGGATGAAAGTATGGAAATAAAGCAAAAAATGCAATACTTGAACATAAAAGCAGATCTAGCCAACCAGTAAGTTGCGCTGTTGTATTGGATCACCAATGGCACCTGTGCAATGCACTGAATAAATTGCAAGTGTCAGTCGTTGTCAGAACGCTGTTCTGCGTAGTTGTGAATGCGTTATGACAGAGCTAGGTGAATTAAAAGTGAGCAAATTGTTGATGCTTCTATGGTAGGTGCTTCTGTAAGCAGAAGGGCAACAAAGACATCAACCCATACTGCACTGTTGCCAAATTTTTTCAAGATGGCGGATCCAAGATGGCGGCGATAGATGTGGCAATGTCGTAATGATGTCATGGTCAGAAGTTCAAATTTTGCCAGGGAAAATAGATAAAATGGGCTACCTCCACTAACCTAATCCCTTCCCTCCCCTCTCCCCTCTCCTCCCCTCCCACAAGAAAATGGTGGGGAAAATTCTGGCAGGAAAAAAATTGTGGGAAAATAGGTCACTTGGTCTACCTTCACTTACCTAAGTCAACCAACAACCACCTCTTCCTTGGAATTGGCGACAAAAAGACTCAATCTGCGATAGGCAGCTGGACAGGATGGGTATGAGTATTTATTTTGCATGCATTGTTTAGTTAAACAATTTGGGTTGTCATAGACAGTAGCTCCATGCAGCGTGTCTTCGCCATGAGGTCCAGAATCCAACTGACCAAGTACACAGTACTGCTACCAGAGGGCGCTGTCATCCCAGCTGCTCATCCCTAACACAAGATAGTGGTCCACAAAAAAAAAAAGGGCAGGAAAAGGACTCAGTTTGTGTCCAGCTGTTGGAGAGGAAGCAGTGTACTTTATTTATTTTCAGTGGCAAGATGGAATCGTTTAATCAGGGGGTGGATTTCAGGTAGTTTATTTATTATGCTGATCACAAAACACTCACCCTAATGTGCTTGAGGTCACAATAAATAGCCCACACACCTGCAAACTACTTGTAACATACCGAAATAATGCAGTGCACTAATGTACAGACACATTCACTATGCGTAAAATGGTCAAAAAATAATGTATGTATAACGCTCTGCAAACACACTCACAACGCTTTAACAGCCGAAATAATGCAGAACACAAATACTCATTGCATGCTAAAACGCTTTTGAACTAACAAATGGTTCAAAAGGCTCTGAGCACTATGGGACTCAACTGCTGTGGTCATCAGTCCCCTAGAACTTAGAACTACTTAAACCTAACTAACCTAAGGACATCACACACATCCATGCCCGAGGCAGGATTCGAACCTGCGACCGCAGCAGTCGCACGGTTCCGGACTGCGCGCCTAGAACCGCGAGACCACCGCGGCCGGCTTTGAACTAACATTAAGAAATTCGACTGTGACATATGAGTGAACTTTTCTCTACAGAGGTCCAAGGTGGAATGATTCCAGATGTGTCTCGAGCACACACACCGCTCCAGCCTGACCCACATGCAAGACGCCTCTGGGGGCGTGCACGTGATTAGCTATCCACCATGGCTGATGCATGGCCTTCACACCTGAAGGTCAAATACCAGCCTAATTGCTGGGCAACTCACCCTCAAATGTGCACCTGAGCATTATATTGACATCACATGTATATGTAAATAACAGTCAAGTCTCCCTCTGGATGCAATATGGAAATCTTTTGCAATGCTTTCAGAAGCTGTTTACTAAAATATTTCAGAATAACAACTAATTCATTCTTCCTGATTGTCCTAATGAAGCACCCTATCCATCACATGCTACCATTCCTGGAAATCATGTCCTGCTTTCAACATATGTCTTAGAAACGGAAAACGTTCGCCCTTGTTCTCACAGCTAGAAGCTTTCATCATGACTGTACATGCTTGTGCAAACATCGTTAATCGTAAAAGCATTCTTGTTGTTTGGGAAAATTCTAAGCACAGACGGGAAAATCGGAACTATTACACAAACAAAATTCGAAGCACTGTCCTACAGAAGCGAAAAACAGCTGGAATCTTCGATGTCCTACAACTGCTGGTCTGGAGATGTCTTAATGCCACAATGGCCGATGAGGGACAGCATCCTACCAGAGATGGTCTGCTTCAACTTGTCTTTGAACACTTGAGCAAAGAAGACACCACGTAACTGTCAGAACTTTACATAGATACCTTGCCCCATCTTGATCGAACCAGTCTGTTGAGGCTCCTGTGTCCCAAAACAAAGAATGTCTTGTGAATGGATAGAGCATTCTGATTGTCTCTTACTGAATTTACCCACCAAATTACTCCTCTGCTGGTGTGGGAGCACTGGCCGCCATTTTTTCTCCATATGAGACTTTCATTTGCAAAACTATCTTGTATAGATTGGCATATTGCACTGAAAGTTAAACCTTGTAAAAGTGGTCTACAGATCATGAAATATGGAATGACACTTCCTCAATTACACTGCTCTGCTGCTGTTGAGGAAAGCTTGAATATTTCAGCGTGAAGTCGATCTCCAACCTGGTTACATCACAACATACCATATCGATGTAGTAAACATGTAATTCGTACCTTGTTCCATACAAAATCACCACTTCCGCATCCTGGATAAAGCTATCGACCACCAGACCCTCATACATATACACCGTAGACAGATAACATAAGCACATGCACTGTATATACTCCTTGCAGCACTATATTTCCCGCAAGATTGGGCGGTCATCTACTACAGCTGACAGTACAAGTCATCTGCCCCTGCACACTCACTGGCCTGATGAATGACGAGAGCACCCTCAACAGATCTAGGTCACTCTCTGAACTGTTTACAAAAGCCTGGTCAGTTCCCCTCGGCGCAAAGGCATTACTATTTTTGACCCTGACCTGATTACTTGCTTGCTTTCTACGCCCATCCACCAGATGCACTCAACAAAAAATGGTTCAAATGGCTCTGAGCACTATGGGACTTAACATCTGTGGTCATCAGTCCCCTAGAACGTAGAACTACTTAAACCTAACTAACCTAAGGACATCATACACATCCATGCCCGAGGCAGGATTCGAACCTGCGACCGTAGCGGTCACGCGGTTCCAGACTGAAGCGCCTAGAACCGCACGGCCACACCGGCCGGCTGCACTCAACACTCACCACAGTTATGTTCTCTCAAAAAAATAAGTATGGGAAATGTGCAGAAGCAGTCAACGGACAATTTACATGGGAAGGAATAATGCTAAAGCGCAAACACACGTCCATATTGAATCTCTTCAAATTTCCACAGAGAACACAAGCGATCGCGAAGGCTGTCCAACACATACCAAGTATTAGTTCACTATTCAGCCATGTAGAGGGCAACATGGTTCGGTCAGCTATATTACTGCATCCCAACCGACCTTTCCATTCGGATGGCTCCTGTCGTTAACAAGAAACGTGAATCGTTCCCACCACAGGCCACCTCCGTCGGGCACCGAGCACCCCAGAATGAATCGTCCTAGGGAACCAGCCACATATACATTTGATCACTGTACTTACAATTAAATATTACGATTGCAGCCTCAGTCGAACGACATTCGACAATGAGCAAAGTTTCAGAATTACC
Source organism: Schistocerca serialis cubense (assembly GCF_023864345.2). Lineage (NCBI taxonomy): Eukaryota > Metazoa > Arthropoda > Insecta > Orthoptera > Acrididae > Schistocerca > Schistocerca serialis. The sequence continues at coordinate 465,770,378 of NC_064639.1, forward strand.
TCCTCCTGACGGCTGCGGCTCTGGAAATAGAAACACCTGAACCATTCTTATGGCTGGATATAATTTTCCAAGTACAAAAATCTTTCATTTCCTTTGCAGCTATCGCAATATTCCACATCGAATCCTTACCTTTCCTTATGAAAGGACATATCCGTTTTCTTTGCAGATGTCAGAACACACACACAAATATTTTATAAGCCTGATGCTCAAGGTGATTGTGTCAAGCATCCCCTACAACTAAGTATAATACTTCGCCAATAACTGAATGCTGGTGATGCGAAACAATACTGAGCGAAACTCAGCGAAACTCAGCGATGATGGGGGACACTGCAGGAGCCTCCACGAAGATTGCGTTCACCACTCGAACAACAAGCAATCGGGCGTCCCCTGGAAACGACTCAGTCTGCCAATCCTGCAAACACCGGAGCACCAAAACCAAAGATGACAAAACAACTCTCCGAAGAGACTCAAAAAGGCCTTTATCAAGACCATCACTAGTGACAACTTCCTGCAATATTGAAGGCTTATCTGTAAATAAAGAAATTTTATTATCTGACATGTGCAAACGAAACAACTGATGTTTTAGTGATACAAGAAACACACAGAGCACCAACTAGCCATAGACCAAAAATACAGGGCATGAAATTAGTTCTTGAGAGACCACACGAAAGGTACGGAAGTGCTATATTTGTGAAACCGAACTTAGACGTATGCTCCTGTGCTCTGACCTGCGAAGAAAATATAGAAATTCTAACTGTTGAGCTACATTCATGTACTGTAACATCCGTGTACAAACCACCCAGTGCGAGGTTCAAATTTACGGAGCCAGGAAATTTCCATTCAAAAAACATTAAAGTTGTACTAGGAGATTTTAACTGTCACGGTCTCGCATGGGGTTATAAAGAGACAAATGACGATGGCGAAATGCTGGAGATCTGGGCAGACCAGGCTAAACTCAAATTGATACATGACCCAAAGTTGCCTGCATCATTTAACAGCGGAAGATGGAAACGAGGATATAATCCAGACAACATCTTTGTCTCCGAAAAGGTATCCCTGCAAACTGTAAAGCAAATAGAGGACCCAATTCCAAGATCGCAACACAGAGCAATAACTTGCTGCATTACGGCAGTAATCAACTCAGATGCAATGCCCTTCAAGAGACGCTTCAGTTTCAAAAAAGCTCATTGGGAACTTTTCACAGAGGACCTTGATAAGGAGATCTTGGAAATTAAACCAGAGACACAATCATATGAAACTTTTATAGACCTTGTCAAGAAAATCTCTCGACGGCGCATACCTAGAGGGTGCCGCACCCAGTATATCGCTGGACTCAATGCTAGCAGCAAGGAAGCTCTGAAAAAGTATGAAGAACTGTACAATAAGGACCCCTTCTCAGAGGAAACGATCCAGGCAGGTGAGGTACTGATGTCTGGTATCGCCGAAGCGAAAAAGGAAAAGTGGTGTAACCTCTTACCAGAAAAAAATGGCTCTGAGCACTATGGGACTTAACATCTATGGTCATCAGTCCCCTAGAACTTAGAACTACTTAAACCTAACTAACCTAAGGACATCACACACATTCATGCCCGAGGCAGGATTCGAACCTGCGACCGTAGCAGTCGCGCGGCTCCGGACTTAGCGCCTAGAACCGCTAGACCACCGCGGCCGGCTCCTAGAAGAGACGGACATGAAGCACAGCAGTAGGAAGGCATGGAAACTGCTCAAAAGTCTCAGCAACGACCCAACAGAACGATAACCAAATTACAGCGAAGTTACACCTGATCAGATAGCCTACCAACTACTCATAAACGGAAAAACTAAAAGGAAGATCAGGAATGGCAAAATTAAAAGAAAATTGAACGAGGAGATTAGCTTCCTAGCTCGCCCGTTCTTCATTCAGGACCTACAAAATGCCATCAACGATTTGAAAAACAATAAGGCCGCTGGCCTCGACGATCTGAGATGTGAGCAAATTAAACATTTTGGACCGGGAGTACAAGCATGGATCCTAGAGCTAATGAATAACTGTATTACAACAATGCAAATTCCTAAACTGTGGAGGAAAGCTCGGGTTATTGCGTTACTAAAACCAGGGAAAGACCCAGCTGAAGCTAAAAATTTCCGGCCTGTCTCACTGCTTTGTCATTTATTTAAAGTGCTGGAGCGAATGATCCTCAAACGCATAGCTGATTATGTGGACAAAGCCCTCATTAACGAACAAGCTGGATTTCGACCAGGAAAATCATGCTGTGGCCAAATCCTTAATCTCACACAGTACATCGAAGACGGCTATCAGAGAGGAGAAGTAACTGGGGTCGCATTCCTGGATCTCAGTGCTGCATATGACACAGTTAACCATAAGTTGCTTACCCAGAAAGTGTATAATGTCACTAAGGACTACACCCTTTCTATATTTGTGCAATGCATGCTACAGAACAGACGCTACTATGTAACCTTACAATCTAAAAACAGCCAATGGAGGACACAGAAAAATGGTCTTGCACAGGGTAGTGTCTTGGCTCCAATATTATTTAACATATATACCAATGATCTTCCCATCAGCCACCAGACACGAATGTTCATATATGCTGATGATGCAGCAGTGGCCACACAGGATAAAACCTTTGAACAAGTGGAAGAGAATCTCATAGGAGCCTTAACAGAACTTGCTACCTATTACGATGGTAATAATCTCAAACCAAACCCTAGTAAATCTCAAGTATCCGCCTTCCATCTTAGGAACAAACAAGCCAAACGGAAACTCCGAGTCATGTGGCAAGGGGAAGAGCTGAAACATACAAACAGCCCAAAATACCTGGGAGTAACATTGGACAGAGCACTTACTTTTGAGCAGCACTGTCAGAACACTAAAAAAAAGGTCTGTGCCAGGAACAACATACTGCGGAAGCTAACAGGTTCATCGTGGGGAGCTCAACCACATGTTTTGCGCACCACGGGTCTGGTGCTGAGTATCTCAGCAGCGGAATATGCGGCGCCAGTTTGGAGGAACTCTGCTCACACTACGCAAGTTGACGTCGCCGTAAACGAAACTGTACGTATTGCCACAGGATGCCCCAAACCAACTCCCACAGACATCATTTATCCCATCATAGGCATAGCACCACCCACTATCCGCAGACAAGTAGCCGCCGAGATCGAAAGATCAAAACAAAAGAATGATCCTCGACACCCGATGCATATGCACCGAAAACAACGTGTCCGGCTAAAATCCCGCAGGAGTTTCATTGAAACTACTGAAGAGCTCGCCACCAAGCCCGGCGCAAGGCGGCTATCTCTTTGGGAAGAAATGGTGCCACACTCCACAATGGAACTACTGGAGGAGGGATCTGCAGGATTTCAACTACCTTTTACAACTTGGAGGTCATTAAACCGGCTGCGCACTGGAGTAACTGGGTGCAAATCAAACCTATTTAAATGGGGTTACAGTGATAGCGATAGGTGCGAATGCGGAGCAATACAGGACTTGAACCACCTACTGATTTGCCCAGATATGTCTATAACATGCACTAAAGATGATATTTTGAAAGTCAATGACAAAGCAAACTACGTTGCTAATTACTGGGAAGGGAAGATATAATTGGTGCATCCGGATACGGAAGAAGAAGAAGAACCATGTTAAAAAATATGCTGGCTTTATAAATTAAGCTGTGGTATTGCTTCCGGATGAAGTGGTTTTCCACCCAAATACCGCGACACTGAATATAGACGGTGATCGCCAGACTGTTTATTAATGGGCCAACAGTGCAGTTACATGTCGCTGGCGGTGTAAGCTTGTAACAAAACCACCGAATTTATAAAATGATTTGGCTAAGGAACGTGGTATGCAGCCGGTATTTGCAACTCCCTCACGCCGCCGCTAGATATTTCTACAGTATTTTTAACACATTCTATCTCAATGCCAGGTCAGAGGTTCTGTGATATATCCATCGGTTTATAGGTGAAGGTTGATTGAAAATAATCACATACAGTAGATACTAGACTGAGGTCACAAGAAAGGTACACTAGCTTTTCAGATCTATATTCTTATACTTTCTGGTAGAAATGCTGTCTGCGATTTGGAATCAAGTCCTCCCATTCAACCACATAACTGCGCTGGATCACAGTCACAAGTGAATCATATTTCCATTCAATCATAAAAATCTGTCCTGGATCCTAAGGAGAAGTCTTTTAATGATTACAGGCACTAGTGAATCATATTCGTGGCACGCTCATACCTCGAAATGAGTCAACTTTTTTTAACCTATTTGCACTCCAATGTGGCTTTTTAGGCAGTCCCCATGCATCTTGTAGCTGCTCATCAGACACTTCCCTGCCATCCCCGCAGCTTTGCGCATGCGATAATTCAATTTAAGTCAGAACTGAGCGGAAGTCGAAGAGAGCTATACATATTACATTCTACAACCTTTGTAGAAACAGCTGAGTTAGTGCAACAGTACCATGTTTTGACCATTCGGTGGAAATGGGAAAATCTTGTAGCTCAGCCAACTGTGTACGAAGTGTAACGTCAGCGCCAAACGAAGCTCACGCCTGCAACATGAGATAGTATAAAAGACAGTACGGGAACTGGGAGAAGGACGAGGTTTTTGCTACTGCAATGCGGTGCGTCTCCAAACTACATGCATGTACTGCAGTCCGAAGCAGATCTGCATCTCTCAGGATCCATTCATGTCTATCAGCCCGACATTCTCTCTACCATGTACCACCAAACAGAGAATCAAAAACTACGAACTATAAAAAACTCCACTAACTTCATGCAATAGTGAAGTCGATAACGAATATCATCTATGTGCCGGCATCGAGCATATGTGGTGATCCTATTAATATAGAGGTACTGAACCATTTGAGCAGTCAGCCAGTGATTGAAGTCACTTGTACAGTCGGTGTAAAGTTTCTTCACCTGTACTGTAGGAGGACCATATCCCACAGACTGTCACAAGAGAGGGGGTCCCTGTTTTGTTGTTCGAAACACTGTTTTTTCTGCTGTATCACGTTTTGTACGCAGCCACACATCTTTTCCGCCATCACTTGGAGGTCTGTATCAGTGTTCCATTTCGACTGATTCCTCGTATTGTAGTCATGCAAGTGATCACTGTTCCTGTGCTAGCCATCCCCAGAATGTGTTGCCCCTCCATTAAAACTCTTTATCCATTACAAGAAAGCGAATCAAATCAATCATTATGTGGTCATCAACAGCATACCAGTGAACAGATGGGATGGAAAAGACACCACCATTGTACTTTAATAAGTATCACAGTTGATAGAGTGAACAGTTTTAGCAATTTTACCACAGACTCAACACTGACCAGTGACATAGCAGCATGCCTCCCAATTTCAATATCATCGCTAAACCACTCCTCCTCTACTTTTCAAGCACCATTGCAAATGTAGATAGATGACTGTGCAGTATGTCCATTCATTGTTAATTCTCGAACATATACATAAACATATATCAGACAGCAATCTAGGTATTACTAGCACTTCGAGCATAGTGCGTAATTTCAACCTTTCTCCGTGCAGATGGGAGTCACAGAGCATTCTCGCATTCTTAGGATAAAATTACAGACTGAAAGATATCCTCGCACTGTCTTTGAGCAACCCGCCCTGAAGCACTGTTACCGTTTTAATCTGCAGTTGACCAGAAGAAGACCTCTACATTCAATGTCCTGTGTAAGAATAGACAGTGCATGAGTCTGTCACTGTTGTTCCACCCCCAGCCAAGTGCACAAGATTTCTCCAGATGCATGCATGCCGAGGAGGTTAGGACTCCTTACCGGTGTATATTAGTAGATATTTAAGGGTTGTGAGGTAATAGCAGTCGGATAAGGAGAACGAGAAATGGGTGGTTTTTATGCATGATGCAGCTTCAGATGGACAGATTTCAAAACATTTTACATAAAGTAACTATGCTATCAATTCTAAAGTATTCTTCTAGTGTCTGGGACCAATACCACGAAAGTGTTGGTAAAAAAGAAGATAAACACATGCACTCCTAAGGCTACACAGTTCTCCACTTAAAATAGGTTTTACTGTTTTCCATCTTATTAGTCATGTGGAAAGCAACGCTGTTAATACTGCAGTGTAAGAAATATATTTCCAGCGCATGACATACATCCTTCTTGCAGGTTTCTCTATGATAAACTATGGTGAAAAACTGTAAAATGAAAAACTACTCCATTAAAACATAGATTTTGTGTAATACATGCACAATATAGCTTTCCACAGGTGTATAGTGTCCACTGTTCACATCTGATCACGGTCCAGAAATTGTACTATGCTTTGTAGCAGTCCTGTATAAAATGATCGTTAGTAACGGAGAATACCTCTTACAAGGAAATTGATAAACGCGTAGCAGTGGGGTTTGACATGTGAAATTACACATCAAGCCACCACTATGTAAAAAGGACATCTGTCAAGCAGATGTATATACCAGGATTGCAGTGCCTCACAAACACCTGTAGCTAACTTAGAATCACTGTAGTTACGACACTGAGACTCGATTTTATACCCATGATGTGACAGGGGAATGGAGTACATAACATAAATCTTCGTTTGTTTAGAGGAATGTGTCGAAACAGGACAGTCGCATTTCATCACATTAGATGGAAGTCCTACGGTGACTGAGAGGTTTACCATTAACGCCAATTCCAAGGAAGAGGTGGTGGTTGGATGACTTAGGTTAGTGGAGGTAGCCCAAGTGACCTATTTTCCCGCCAAAATTTCCCCACCATTTTCTTGTGGAGGGGGGAGGGGACGGGGATGGAGGGGGCTAGGTTAGTGGTGGGAGTCCAGTTGATCTATTTTCCAGCCAAAATTTGAACTTCCCACCATGTTGTCATTGCCATATCGCCACTTCTATTTGGATTCGCCACCTTGAATAAATTTGGCAACAATGCAGATTGGGATAATGTCCTTGTTGCCCTACTATTTCAATTACCAAGACAGCCAAGGTTTCTGGAGTTTTAATAGATGCCGGTTCGATGGTGTATACCGCTTGCAGAGAAAGCAGAATACGTCATCCACTAAGTCACAACACAGACGAGTGTGTGAAAGTTATCGTGACAGACGGTCCTTGAAGAGGATTGTGACGAAAAACAAGATGATTGGAGCTGCAAAAGTCACTACAGAACTGAGTGTCGCACTTGCCAAAGGCCAGTAACTGGATGAGTTTTGTTTCACACTGTTTCCAACTTCTGTCCTAGTTTACTTCTCAAATGTGAAACATGGCAGGGCAGCTATATCATCGTATTCCACAGGCCCCATGGATACTCTACAAGGTCGCGTTACTGCCAAAGGACATGTGTCCATTTTGGTTGATCGCGTCCACAATATACGCTCCCCAATGGTGATGCAGTATTCGAAGGTGACAGGGCTCCTGTTCACACAGTTCGCATCGTCCAGGGCAGGTTTTGTGAGCTCAAGGACGAATTGGTGCATGCCCCACGCCGCCACAGTTACCATGTCTTATTATTATTGAGCATTTATGGTCTAATTAAGAGCATGATCGCTTCCATCATCGTTAGCTGTTCTTGCCACTATTTTCCAGAAATAATGATATAAGATTCCCTTGATAATCATGCAGGACCCGCATTTATGCAATCCGAGACGACTGCAAGTTAGTCTGAATGTCAACAGTTTACGTACACCGTTTTAGGCATGGTAATGTGTAGTGTTTACGGTGGTTCCATAGTTTTGTCCACTCCCTATATTTCAAACTGTATGTATCTTGTAACTAGTTTCTGATAATTAAGTACAGTACTACAAGATTTTATCGACGACAGAGCTTTTAAATTTCAGTCGAATATTTGTTTATAGGAACGTACCGTGTTATATCTTGGAATATACACTGAAGAGCCAAAGAAATTGGATTACCTGCCTAATATCGTGTAGAGCCCCCGCGAGCACGCAAAAGTGCCGCAACACCACGTGGCATGGATTCAGCTAATGTCTAAAATAGTGCTGGAGGGAACTGAGACCATGAATCCTGCAGGGCTGTCTATAAATCCGTAAGAGTACGAGTGGGTGGAGATCTCTTCTGAACAACACGTGGCTAGGCTCAATAATGTACATGTCTGGGGAACTTTTAAATTCAGAAGAGTGTTTCTGGAGCCACTCTGTAACAATTCTGGACGTGTGGGGTGTCACGTTGTCCTGATGGAGTTGCCCATGTCCGTCAGAATGCACAATGGACATGAATGGATACAGGTGATCAGACATGATGCTTACGTACGTGTCGCCTGTCAGAGTCTTATCTAGATGTATCAGGGGTCCCATATCACTCCAACTGCACGCGCTCCACATCATTACAGAGCTTCCATCAGCTCGAACAGTCCCCTGCTGACACACAGGGTCCATGGACTCATGAGACTGTCTCCATACCCGTACACGTCCGTTCGCTCGATACAATTTGAAACGAGACTCGTCCGACCAGCGACATGTTTCCAGTCATCAACAGTCCAATGACGGTGTTGACGGGCACAGGCGAGGCATAAAGCTTTGTGTGAGTGCTTCAGCCAGGGTACACGACTGGGCTTTTGGCTCCGAAAGCCCATATAGATGATGTTTCGTTGAATGGTTCTCAAGCTGACACTTACTGATGACCCAGCACTGAAATCTTCAGCAATTTGCGGAAGGGATGCACTTTAGTCCCATTGAACAATTCTCTTCAGTCGTCGTTGATCCCGTACTTCTAGGGTCTTTTTCCAGCCCGAGCGATTTCGAAGATTTGATGTTTTATCGGATTCCTGATATTCACGATACACTCGTGAAATGGTCGTACGGGAAAATCCACACTTCACCTCTACCTCGGAGATGCCGTGTCCCATCGCTCGTGCGCCGACCATAACACCACGTTCAAACTCACTTAAATCCTGATAACCTGCCACTGTAGTACCAGTAACCGATCTAACATATGCGCCAAACACTTGTCTTTTATGGGTGCTGCCTACCGCAAAGCCGTATTCTGCCTGTTCACATGTCTCTGTGTTTGAATACGCGTGCCTAAACCAGTTTCTTTGGCGCTTCAGTGTTTTTTCATATTGGAAAAACCTTAATTTACGGAAGGAGGTGTTGAAATGTCAGGACAAGACGGCAGTTCATAAAAAGTGAATGCCATTATTTAAAAAGGAGATAAGATAATGTATTAAACTTCCATGGCAACGCTGGCTATGGGCGAAATTCTGAAAACTTTACAACGGTAAAACCCTCTCTTCCGCATATTTCTGTGATTATGTTTTATAACCCCCCCATGAACCATGGACCTTGCCGTTGGTGGGGAGGCTTGCGTGCCTCAGCGATACAGATAGCCGTACCGTAGGTGCAACCGCAACGGAGGGGTATCTGTTGAGAGGCCAGGCAAACGTGTGGTTCCTGAAGAGGGGCAGCAGCCTTTTCAGTAGTTGCAAGGGCAACAGTCTGGATGATTGACTGATCTGGCCTTGTAACAATAACCAAAATGGCCTTGCTGTGCTGGTACTGCGAACGGCTGAAAGCAAGGGGAAACTACAGCCGTAATTTTTACTGAGGGCATGCAGCTTTACTGTATGATTAAATGATGATAGCGTCCTCTTGTGTAAAATATTCCGGAGGTAAAATAGTCCCCCATTCGGATCTCCGGGCGGGGACTACTCAAGAGGATGTCGTTATCAGGAGAAAGAAAACTGGCGTTCTACGGATCGGAGCGTGGAATGTCAGATCCCTTAATCGGGCAGGTAGGCTAGAAAATTTAAAAAGGGAAATGGATAGGTTGAAGTTAGATATAGTGGGAATTAGTGAAGTTTGGTGGCAGGAGGAACAAGACTTCTGGTCAGGTGACTACAGGGTTATAAACACAAAATCAAATAGGGGTAATGCAGGAGTAGGTTTAATAATGAATAGGAAAATAGGAATGCTGGTAAGCTACTACAAACAGCATAGTGAACGCATTATTGTGGCCAAGATAGATACGAAGCCCACACCTACTACAGTAGTACAAGTTTATATGCCAACTAGCTCTGTAGATGACGAAGAAATTGAAGAAATGTATGATGAAATAAAAGAAATTATTCAGATTGTGAAGGGAGACGAAAATTTAATAGTCATGGGTGACTGGAATTCGAGTGTAGGAAAAGGGAGAGAAGGAAACATAGTAGGTGAATATGGATTGGGGCTAAGAAATGAAAGAGGAAGCCGCCTGGTAGAATTTTGCACAGAGCTCAACATAATCATAACTAACACTTGGTTTAAGAATCATGAAAGAAGGTTGTATACATGGAAGAACCCTGGAGATACTAAACGGTATCAGATAGATTATATAATGGTAAGACAGAGATTTAGGAACCAGGTTTTAAATTGTAAGACATTTCCAGGGGCAGATGTGGACTCTGACCACAATCTATTGGTTATGACCTGTAGATTAAAACTGAAGAAACTGCAAAAAGGTGGGAATTTAAGGAGATGGGACCTGGATAAACTGAAAGAACCAGAGGTTGTACAGAGTTTCAGGGAGAGCATAAGGGAACAATTGACAGGAATGGGGGAAAGAAATACAGTAGAAGAAGAATGGGTAACTTTGAGGGATGAAGTGGCGAAGGCAGCAGAGGATCAAGTAGGTAAAAAGACGAGGGCTAGTAGAAATCCTTGGGTAACAGAAGAACTATTGAATTTAATTGATGAAAGAAGAAAATATAAAAATGCAGTAAATGAAGCAGGCAAAAAGGAATACAAACGTCTCAAAAATGAGATCGACAGGAAGTGCAAAATGGCTAAGCAGGGATGGCTAGAGGACAAATGTAAGGATGTAGAGGCCTATCTCACTAGGGGTAAGATAGATACTGCCTACAGGAAAATTAAAGAGACCTTTGGAGATAAGAGAACGACTTGTATGAATATCAAGAGCTCAGATGGAAACCCAGTTCTAAGCAAAGAAGGGAAAGCAGAAAGGTGGAAGGAGTATATAGAGGGTCTATACAAGGGCGATGTACTTGAGGACAATATTATGGAAATGGAAGAGGATGTAGATGAAGATGAAATGGGAGATATGATACTGCGTGAAGAGTTTGACAGAGCACTGAAAGACCTTAGTCGAAACAAGGCCCCCGGAGTAGACAACATTCCATTGGAACTACTGACAGCCTTGGGAGAGCCAGTCCTGACAAAACTCTACCATCTGGTGAGAAAGATGTATGAAACAGGCGAAATACCCTCAGACTTCAAGAAGAATATAATAATTCCAATCCCAAAGAAAGCAGGTGTTGACAGATGTGAAAATTACCGAACTATCAGTTTAATAAGTCACAGCTGCAAAATACTAACACGAATTTTTTTCAGACGAATGGAAAAACTAGTAGAAGCCAACCTCGGGGAAGATCAGTTTGGATTCCGTAGAAACACTGGAACACGTGAGGCAATACTGAGCTTACGACTTATCTTAGAAGAAAGATTAAGGAAAGGCAAACCTACGTTTCTAGCATTTGTAGACTTAGAGAAAGCTTTTGCCAATGTTGACTGGAATACTCTCTTTCAAATTCTAAAGGTGGCAGGGGTAAAATACAGGGAGCGAAAGGCTATTTACAATTTGTACAGAAACCAGATGGCAGTTATAAGAGTCGAGGGACACGAAAGGGAAGCAGTGGTTGGGAAGGGAGTAAGACAGGGTTGTAGCCTCTCCCCGATGTTTTTCAATCTGTATATTGAGCAAGCAGTAAAGGAAACAAAAGAAAAATTCGGAGTAGGTATTAAAATTCATGGAGAAAAAATAAAAACTTTGAGGTTCGCCGATGACATTGTAATTCTGTCAGAGACAGCAAAGGACTTGGAAGAGCAGTTGAATGGAATGGACAGTGTCTTGAAAGGAGGATATAAGATGAACATCAACAAAAGCAAAACAAGGATAATGGAATGTAGTCTAATTAAGTCGGGTGATGCTGAGGGAATTAGATTAGGAAATGAAGCACTTAAAGTAGTAAAGGAGTTTTGCTATTTCGGGAGCAAAATAACTGATGATGGTCGAAGTAGAGAGGATATAAAATGTAGACTGGCAATGGCAAGGAAAGCGTTTCTGAAGAAGAGAAATTTGTTAACATCCAGTATTGATTTAAGTGTCAGGAAGTCATTTCTGAAAGTTTTCGTATGGAGCGTAGCCATGTATGGAAGTGAAACATGGACGATAAATAGTTAGGACAAGAAGAGAATAGAAGCTTTCGAAATGTGGTGCTACAGAAGAATGCTGAAGATTAGATGGGTAGATCACATAACTAATGAGGAAGTATTGAATAGGATTGGGGAGAAGAGAAGTTTGTGGCACAACTTGACCAGAAGAAGGGATCGGTTGGTAGGACATGTTCTGAGGCATCAAGGGATCACCAATTTAGTACTGGAGGGCAGCGTGGAGGGTAAAAATCGTAGAGGGAGACCAAGAGATGAATACACTAAGCAGATTCAGAAGGATGTAGGTTGCAGTAGGTACTGGGAGATGAAAAAGCTTGCACAGGATAGAGTAGCATGGAGAGCTGCATCAAACCAGTCTCAGGACTGAAGACCACAACAACAACATGTTTTATAAATGTTTATGTAGTGACTATTATTAATAACGATTGCAAAAGAAGTGCATTATTTAAAAAATGATGAAATCTGCATAATATTTTCGAAACACCACCACTTGGGTGCATGTATTTCGCATTGATACATTTGTATACTAGATTTAAATGTCATTAAGTCATAAATATAGATTTAAAACTGTATACGAGGTATTATTCGACTGTGTTGTATTTTAGTGTTCCGTGTTCTTTAGAAGAGAATCAGGGTGTGGTATCGGCCAGGTTCATTACATCCTGTACAGATTGCTCATACATACAATTAAATGACGATTCTCACCTACCACTAAATAGACGTCAACGAACTTATGTTTTCGGGAATAATAAACACTTCTTTTGCATGGCTGGTGCCTCGAGGAAATGTTGTCGCTGATATTCTTTTTCACCTCAGAAGAAAAATAAATGTTGCTCTGTCTTCCTCCTTCGGAATCGTTCGGCGCACACATCACGCGCTGACAACGAACGCTCCCTGTGTTTAGTCTGGACCTGGCAGTGACAAGAGAGAGGGCAGGAGGCGACTGGCCACGACGTGACGCTTGTGCTGACCGCTGCTCCTCACACACCACTGCTTCACACAAAACGCGATTACGTAACTTGTCTTTGTCTTATGATATGGCAGCGTCTCTGGCACGTCTCGTTGTACTCTGACATTTTTAGTACTGGGACTTGTATAAGTCATAGCTCTCTGCGTTTAGAGGTGTGCAATTACGAGGGCTCCTCTTTTTAACCTCCGATCGGTCACAAAATGGAAACCATACAGAAAATCAAAATTGTTTTATTTGCAACACGTAGCTACACCTTCCAGATAATTCTCTAGGTACTCGCCGCTCCGACTTAGACATTTGTCGTAGCGTTGTATCAACTCTCTAATACGCCCGTCGCAGGAGGCAGCCGCCTGTGTCTTCCGCCGATTCCCTACGCTGGTCTGCAGCGCGTTGTCTGTGCCAAAAAGGCTGTCCTCATAGCCAACGATTCATGTGAGTGAAGAGGTGAATATCAGAGGGAGCCAAGTTCCTCAGTAACAGAATTTTACGGCAATCTTTTATCTTCCAACTGAATATTTTTTCTAGCTACATGAGTGTTACACCTTCGAACATTTTCACATTTGGAAAAAAATTACTTTTTTTAGTAGTTTTTGTAATTTCAGAACAAGAACGCGGAACACGAAAAGTGAATGCTATCATATCCAAATGGAACAACAAAATATATTAATCTTCTGTCACAGAGGCGAAAGTCTGAAAAGTGTTCAGAGTTACAGCACTCTTCCCTATTACACGTATATTAATATCGTCCTATCTGAAAACTGATTTTAGGAGAAATAATTGGGCTATGGCAGTACATACATTCCAGGAGAATATCAGCTGGATCACACGCTCACATCCAAAAGAAATATGAAGGAAATCATGAATGTTAACGTGATCACGAACGGGGAATTTGATTCAGATCATTATCCCTCTAGGATTAAAATACGGTTTCTCCCGTCTGAAAAGAAAACGGAAACTCGAAAATAATCAAATACGACTATAGTATGTAATATTAGTATCTGTTTCGATAGCTTAAATAAACTTACATTCGATAATCTAACCATACAGGCTCATAAAAGCCATACAATTTGTGTAAAAATTTCTTAGATCGTCGCTGAGCAGCGATCACCTGACATTTCAAAGAATATCTTATGCGCCACGGTGCAGAATACGAATTGTTTATAAATTGTATAGATAGCGATATTTTGTGTTTCTTATTTTTTGACAGCTGAAGAATTGTAAAAGTCTTCTGTTACCACAGTCCTGATATATTTTTTAAAGACGGCGGGCGTGTATGTGGCGCGGTCCGCAATCACTAATTTGTTATTATAAAATATTACTATTGGTCAGTGCTATGTAAGGATTCATGTGTGCATCTAAGTTGAAATATCGAAGATAGAACATTAAAACTGTACGGAGCCTATTGTTAGCAATACTGACTAAGGCAATTAAATTGGTTATTGTGCTCTCAAATGCTGTAGTGCCTGCTTATTACTTAAAGTATTTCTATGCTATCCATCTACTATTAATGGCAACAGAAATAACGGTGTTTTTATAGTTTTCATACAGCTACCAGCGACCGACTGCATGTCGGCAAACGTCGTAGTTAAGGCAGAAGGTGCGTTGCCATTTACCTTGTTTGGTATTTAAATCCAATTTCTTTTAATGTGTGGTGTAGTATAGCAAAGAAAATTTCCAGCTCTGTCTGGTCCCTTAGGTTTCTCTGTTAGTAGCTACTATGTCTCATATCCGTTCGTGATCGAACATGAGCACGACACAAATAAATTAAGCGGCAATGCCAACTCTGTTCTTAACCTTGAGAACGCTACGCCTTCTGCAAACGATTTCAGGTGACATATAAACTATCACATACAGTACTTAAGTTTTTTGAAAAGTCTTTGCACTTCTGGCCAAGAAGTGGCGCAAAACTCACAACAGTTTTCTGAATCCTCGCAAGAGAATAATGGTTCAAATGGCTCTGAGCACTATGGGACTCAACTGCTGAGGTCATTAGTCCCCTAGAACTTAGAACTAGTTAAACCTAACTAACCTAAGGACATCACAAACATCCATGCCCGAGGCAGGATTCGAACCAGCGACCGTAGCGGTCTTGCGGTTCCAGACTGCAGCGCCTTTAACCGCACGGCCACTTCGGCCGGCAAGAGAATAATAATTTAATCAAAATATAAATAGTTTTTCAAAGAAAGAAGCACCTCAAGTAGAGCCAATATTGCAGTAAAATTTAGAGAACTGGAGACAATCGAAAATGGTGTTTGGCATGAACCCTAGATGCGGTGCCATAGAGTACCGGGAGCGGCACAAAAAGTGTCGACCACCGCAGAGATACTGCACAGCAAAGCTAACGAAGTGCCAATGAGATGCTGGGAAGAAGTTGTGCCTCCAGTAGTTCCCAGGCGCCACCGCTGCGTCTCTATCCAGAAATAACGTCGTCGGAGGCCAGGAGTGCAGTTCTGTTCGAGGTCGGATCTTTCCCACTCCCAGGAAGTTCTATCGGAGTGACGTCGATGTGGCATACACGCTGTGACACAGCCCGTGTCGGACGCGCGGGGTAGCCGCGCGGTCTTGGGCGCCTTGTAACGGTTCGCGAGGCTACCCCCGTCGGAAGTTGAGTCCTCCCTTGGGCATGGGTGTGTGTGTTGTCCTTGGCATAAGTTAGTTTAAGTTTGATTAAGTAGTGTGTAAGTCTAGGGACCGATGACCTCGGCAGTTTGGTCCCATAGCACTTACCACCACCACAGCCCGTGTCGACCGTCGGGCAGTAAAGAGACTTCCGTCTCCTGTGAACGGTGCCTAGTCACCGAAGCTATCAGAACCGTCAACAAGTCTACGAACTTGTGGTTTCTAGTGACTGTCGTGAAGCCACAGTTCGGCCATTCTGAAATCAGTACTCGTGGCTCATTTTGTACATGCGTGCAGTTCCATAGTTACAGCCGAGCCTGGACATCAAATATAAGTTTTGTTGCAATTAATAGAGTATTACTTATTCAGAGTTTGCTAATTAACTATGTCACTTCGAGCCACCTCAGTATCTAAGAAGTCGGACACAAGTGACGCCAAGGTTGCAACTCGCGATAAGCTCACTGTGGCATACTGTGTAACAAAAGCTCTCTTGCAGCAGTACTGTTTGTATGTGTTTTATATTGAGTGTTCAAAATGTCTCTTCAGGGTGCGTCTTTAAAGAAAGCGATACAGTTGCAGGGACAAAGGACTGAACAATTATGACAAGTACTGCAAGGAATTGTTGCACCACCATGACCGCAACCCCATCCTGTTCGCCCGGAAACAACAAAGGTTCAAGCGCCTAATTCATATGTTTCTAGAACAAAGCGAAGACATTTATTTCTACAAAATTTCACAAGTAAACTCCCCCCTCGCCGGCTGGGAAGAACCACAGCTGTGGGCAATAACACGTTTACTGGAAGTTTTCTCCCAAGAGATCACTCGAGATTTTCCTGGCAAGATTCCCGTCGTAGCGAACACAGATTCTTGCATTGAAAGTTTGTTATTTGGAACTAGTGGCCTAACCCACTTGAGTTAGTCGAAGGCGTAAAATTAGTGGGACATAGGCGAGAGCACGCACAGGAAAGCCTGTCCAGCTATCCACTGCTCTGTTTTGGTAAACACTTGAACACCTGCAGCCGCGCGTCCCTCAGAGGCTGGCGGCCGCTGTGGACTCTCTAAACGGATTACAGAAATCCCCCAGTTCACCATTCATACCGTTAGGCTGTGGCCTTCGGCGGCTAGGTGGGGACGTAGCCGAGCTCTGTCTCGCGTACTGCCTTTCCGCAAAATCTTATCATTACAAAATCGCGGAATTCTCGCGTGCCGATGCGTTTTCACATAGATTTCCTACACCGTAATTTAGAGTATTACTCCAACAAAACCTAAAGTGTCATGTTAAATGGACTCATGTAAGGCGCAAGGCCGTTGCCACCTTACAGTGGAACTGACGTGTAGCTATCCGAAATATTCCTTCTTATTCGCGACTTGCCTGCACCTACCATTGTATCGAAGTTGTAGACTACAATGGGGTAGCTAACCCATTACATCCGTTTTATCCCTAACGCCGCTCATATTGCGGCGCCTCTAAATCAGTTACACGAAAAGGGCGTGTCGTTGGTATGGTCCAGTGGTCGTCAAACTGCGGCCCGTGGGCCGCATGCGGCCCAGATCACGTTTTCGTGCAGCCCGCGACTCTCATTGGCTTCTGCCTGGCGTAGCGGTGTTTTGTTTACGGAAACTGCGTAGAATTGTGATTATAGTCGGGGAAGAGTATAGGTAACTGAATCCATCCACCACTTTCATTTAACGCGCCACTTGCTGGTGTTCCGCAGCAGTACAGGTGTGAGAGGCCTGCTAGCCAACAATGTGGGCCGTGCATCAAACGCGCCGCGTGCCCAAGGCAGTTCGTTTGTAGGCGGCGGGCTTGTCCCGCAGCCGCCTCATTGTTAGCTTTGTCTTGTCAGTGTGTCACTCGTGAACGAAGTTTCGATGCCCCTGAGCGTTCGTCTCGTATTGAGTGTATTTGTGCTCATATTTGGTGATGTAATTATTAATAGAATAAATAATGTCTGATGTGCCCTCAAGAACAGTGACTAAGAGGAAAATATGTGAAGAGGAAGGAAGTTCCCAAGAAATATGGGAAGAAGAGTTTTGCTTTATAAATGGACACAAAGAAGTTACTGCTACTTGCTTAATATGCCGGGATACGATTGTGGGACTAAAGAGATACAATTTATTTCGCTACTACACAAGTAAGCACAATTCATTTACAGTAGCTTTTGCTTTAAATTCAAATGAAAGAAAGGAAAATATTGTTCATCTAAAATCTACCTTTCGTCGTTAACAGTACGTTATGTTAGCCAGTTGGGCAAAGTGAGGCTGTCACAAGAGCATCATACCAAGTGTGTAATAGTCTGGCAAAAAGAATGAAAGCTTTCACTGATGCTGAATTAGTGAGGCAATGTATGATGACTGTTTCTGAAATATTGTCCGGAGGGGGGGGGGGGGGAGGGGGGAGTGAGCTTTCTGTGTGTTGGAGTTCGACAAAAACAAGTGTGCTACAGCTGTTCAGCGGATGTTTAGAACCAAGTACAGTAAGAAGCCACCAACAAGGAAGGCCATTTACCACTGGCACAACAAATTCGTGACGACGGGTTGCTTGTGCCCGACAAAGAGAAGCGGACGTCCCAGTGTGAGTGATGTGAATGTGGAGCGCTTACGAGAGACATTCATAAGGAGCAAAAAGAAATCGGTGTGTTGTGCATCCCATGAACTCGAAATGGCTCCAATTACAGTGTGGAAAGTCCTGTGACAGAAGCCGTCTATGAAACCATTCAAATTGGAGCTAGTGCGGAAGCTCAATGACGATATGGATCAGCCATGCTACAGAAAGGGACAGCCGTTTCATGCAATGGCCTCTCCGATCACCAGATCCCACTCCGGGTGACTTTTTTCTCTGGGGACACGTTAAAGATCTGGTGTATGTACCACCTCTACCACGTGATGTAGCAGAGCTCCGGGAGAGAATACAGGAAGCGATTGCCACAGTCGACGATGCCATGCTGGGATGGGTATGGCAAGAATTCGATTACCATATTGACGTCTGCCGGGTCACTCATGGTTCGCATATCGAATGTTTGCAACAAAAAAAAAAAAAAAAATATTCAGAGCTTTTCTTTAAAATGCAATATGTATGACATCTGTACAATGTTTAGGTCTTGTGCAATAAATAATTGAAAGTGTTCCTGGACTTTATGTACACCCTGTATGATTAAATAGCACGGAAAACTGTGCAATATTAGCAAAATGTTTTTACTGGCTCTTAAACTGATCAGTTTCAACAGTAAAATTACAATTTCCAGCAATGCCAGAAAGTCTTCAGGTAATTACCACCTACACAAATAGAAATTCATGAACCCATCGAAACACTTAAAAACAAGGAAGAAAGTCATCAGGACGTCGCTACAATTGAATTATTGAAATGAACAGCATCAAAGGTTGTGATTAATGTACACTTTCATCTTGAGAACATTTGGAAAGCAAAGAAGATCCCAAAAGAGTAGAAAGTAGCATTAATCCACCTTTTACATAGAAGCAGACAAACTAAAGTCAAGAATACAATGTAATGACACTTCTGATATTGGCATACAAAATATTATCAATAATTCTCCATAATAGTTGAAGACACTTTGGACAAACAAATGGGAGACTATGAGAGTGGTTTTCGAAAGGGGAGTTGCTGTACATAACGGGTTATTAACATAATATCAACAATTCGCCACATAGAGTTAACCAGCAAGCCTATAACAGTATCAGTTAATAGTTTCAGGAAAGCATTTAGTTTGGTAGACATAAAAATAATAGGTAAAATCACTACATAATTTTTGTTAAAGCAAAATTAGCAAACGCAATTCGTGATACTCTTAACAAATACGGTATCTGAAGGTAAATTGAAGCGATAAACATCTCAGCCATTTTAAGAAAGAACTGGCGGTAGACAAGAGGACAGTTAAATTTATTTCAGAAAAAGTCGTAACGAAATGAAATTTGGAGTTAAGAAATCGCACAATTGAACTAATAATTGTGAGAAACAAAAGAAATGGAGTTCAGGTAAAGTGCCCGGCTCTTTCAGGCGAATTTCCAATATTTTAAGGAAGTCTGACAATAATAGACACTGAAATAAATCTTCAGGGAAAAGAAGCGAATAGAACTGGTCTCAAAATTTCGGCTGAAGAAGCAAAATTCGTGACAATCATGAAAAATTCACCAAAATACGTAGAAACACAAATAAGGGAAATAGGGCGAGTTAGTAAATTTAGATATCTTGGAGAAACTATACAAAACAATGGACTTGAAAAATTTGTAATAGATGCAAGCGTTAATGAAATGGAAAGAGCATATAGTTTGTCAGAAACCACCTACAAGATGATCTGCGTATCTAGAAATACAAAACTGAACACTGTATCACTGTGCTAAGACCAGAATTTGTATCTGCAAGGAAATGTTTCATTATCATAGGTTCAATTTAACAGAAATACTTGACAGGCAGATTATTAGAAAAATAATGGGTGCAATATGGTTCGAAAATACACTCCTGGAAATGGAAAAAAGAACACATTGACACCGGTGTGTCAGACCCACCATACTTGCTCCGGACACTGCGAGAGGGCTTTACAAGCAATGATCACACGCACGGCACAGCGGACACACCAGAAACCGCGGTGTTGGCCGTCGAATGGCGCTAGCTGCGCAGCATATGTGCACCGCCGCCGTCAGTGTCAGCCAGTTTGCCGTGGCATACGGAGCTCCATCGCAGTCTTTAACACTGGTAGCATGCCGCGACAGCGTGGACGTGAACCGTATGTGCAGTTGACGGACTTTGAGCGAGGGCGTATAGTGGGCATGCGGGAGGCCGGGTGGACGTACCGCCGAATTGCTCAACACCTGGGGCGTGAGGTCTCCACAGTATATCGATGTTGTCACCAGTGGTCGGCGGAAGGTGCACGTGCCCGTCGACCTGGGACCGGACCGCAGCGACGCACGGATGCACGCCAAGACCGTAGGATCCTACGCAGTGCCGTAGGGGACCGCACCGCCACTTCCCAGCAAATTAGGGACACTGTTGCTCCTGGGGTATCGGCGAGGACCATTCGCAACCGTCTCCATGAAGCTGGGCTACGGTCCCGCACACCGTTAGGCCGTCTTCCGCTCACGCCCCAACATCGTGCAGCCCGCCTCCAGTGGTGTCGCGACAGGTGTGGATGGAGGGACGAATGGAGACGTGTCGTCTTCAGCGATGAGAGTCGCTTCTGCCTTGGTGCCAATGATGGTCGTATGAGTGTTTGGCGCCGTGCAGGTGAGCGCCACAATCAGGACTGCATACGACCGAGGCACACAGGGCCAACACCCGGCATCATGGTGTGGGGAGCGATCTCCTACACTGGCCGTACACCACTGGTGATCGTCGAGGGGACACTGAATAGTGCACGGTACATCCAAACCGTCATCGAACCCATCGTTCTACCATTCCTAGACCGGCAAGGGAACTTGCTGTTCCAACAGGACAATGCACGTCCGCATGTATCCCGTGCCACCCAACGTGCTCTAGAAGGTGTAAGTCAACTACCCTGGCCAGCAAGATCTCCGGATCTGTCCCCCATTGAGCATGTTTGGGACTGGATGAAGCGTCGTCTCACGCGGTCTCCACGTCCAGCACGAACGCTGGTCCAACTGAGGCGCCAGGTGGAAATGGCATGGCAAGCCGTTCCATAGGACTACATCCAGCATCTCTACGATCGTCTCCATGGGAGAATAGCAGCCTGCATTGCTGCGAAAGGTGGATATACACTGTACTAGTGCCGACATTGTGCATGCTCTGTTGCCTGCGTCTATGTGCCTGTGGTTCTGTCAGTGTGATCATGTGATGTATCTGACCCCAGGAATCTGTCAATAAAGTTTCCCCTTCCTGGGACAATGAACTCACGGTGTTCTTGTTTCAATTTCCAGGAGTGTATGAGGCCACTAGAAGATCTACGAAAACATAGAGAAAATATCAGAGGTAATAACAAATCGAAGATTACTCTTGTTTGTACACCTCTACCATATCAATGAGGAGCGACTAACGAATCAAATACTCTTGTATTTCTGCAAAATGAAATCGACCCCACTTGGGTTACAGAAATAAGAAAAGAAGTAGAAAGAAAGAGAAATAATGGGGAGAAACCATTTTTTTAAAAAAATTTAAGTTTGTAAGTAGGCTGTTTAGGTTTTTTTATTGGTAACGCCACGTAGCACTCTGTATGAAAATCACTGGCTGTGCTGTGTGCAGTCTGTGGCTAGTTTACATTGTTGTCTGCCATTGTAGTGTTGGGCAGTTGGATGTGAACAGCACGCAGCATTGCGCAGTTGGAGGTGAGCCGCCAGCAGTGGTGGATGTGGGGAGAGAAATGGTGGAGTTTTGAAATTTGTAATGCTACTCGCCGACACGATGATTTTGACTATAATCTGTTCATTACTACACGTAAATTCAAAACATTTAAGAATTCTGGCAACGACATTCATCCACGAGCATGTCTTCATCAATTCTCTCATTGTTTTCCTCCCAACTGGTCATTGCAGCGCAGATTAGAATTTATGTGTGGCAACTTAGAGAATGAGCCAGCTGTAAGAATGCGATCCTTCAGTCACGATTGTCACAGTGAAGGAGAATTTTATCATGCCTTCCTCTCAGCATATTGGTCTCAAGCTACACAAGACCAAGTAAAACATAGCATCATGATGATGAAATGCTTTGAACAATCTGAATTTTCCAGTCTTGTCAAATATTTTGCAGACATGTTGCATAAGAATCTGTATCTTTCAAACCCATACAGCCCCTCGGAACTCATCCGCATTTGCTTAATCAAACTACCTGAACATTTACGGCATATTTTTTGGCAGGACGTTGAAAGGTCTCTGTTGGATTCCTTTCATGTTAATTTCTTAAATATGTTGTCATTTACGGCATAAATTCCTCTTCTAAATTTACTGTGGTGTTTCTGACTACCTGGGAGGAGACTGAGTAGCGAAACGTGTTACTTTTACACATAAACAAGAATGAGCTGTCACACTACTACACTTTAAAACACAGTTTATACGTAATTCATGTCACACAGTCTCATATGGAACCTACATCCGCTTTCTTTTATATACTGTATATGATAAGATACTGTCATCTCCCTTCCTTTCTGTGTGAGAGGATGAATGAGCAAATGTATTTGTAGTTGCATGCTTGAGGGTAGCAGACAAGCCTGTCTGCTAGAGAACAGTAGGACCAACGTCGGAACAGGTAGCTACGCTTTCTAAAAGCAGAGAGGTTTCCATTCTTAGTATGGTCCTGTCCGTCCCTTGTCATGTTGGTATAGGAAGCTGCCCCTTTGGCCACTTCCATTTGTATTTGTGAGCCACCCTCAGGAAGGGACCACAGCAGTCTGTCCGCGGCGAGCGTCTGAAGTGGTAAGATTTCCGGCTAAGCGCGTGTCTGCTAAGTCCGTAGGACAATGGATTTCTTAAGTTCAGTCTAACTGAAAATTTAATCACCTTTATTTCAGGTTTAGCTCTAAAATATCTAATGTTATCTTAAATTGCAACGCAGTGTGATTCGAGTGTACAGTTCAGAATATCTTTCAGTAGTTTGTGAGTAAAGTGGAACCATGTGTTGATAAGTAACTCTAACTAAGATCATTGATCTTAAATGCGAATGTGCGTGAGACTATAACGTCTCGTCTTGACAATATTTTTCAGTATAGCAACTTTTCTTTATGTTCAAACCACGTGGGGTGTACTTTGTGAGACCAGTACCACATGCTTATACAATTGTTTGACCCGTCAGGTTAATAGTAAGACATTAGTAACCAGTTCGAGGTTTTTCTTTTGTAAATTTCTTTTCGATCTAATTTATTTTAATTATCAAAATTATTGTGGAGTTACACTCTTTGTGTAAACCAAGTTGACCACGTGAAGCACGTGGTGTAAGCATCAAAGTAGCCCTCAGCTATTCTTTTCGGTAAGATTTCACAGAGAGTTAGTATGAATTTAGTATACCAGTGTGTGGTAATTTCATGATGGACAGGATTGCGCTACGAACGTAACTTCTTTGGGAGAAAATTGAATCGGGTGGTTGTGGTTAATTTCCTCTTGCAACGTTCTTTGTGTATTATTTTATGAATGCAGTATTGTATGCAGTCTCCCAATCTTGACTCCATATTTGATGTGTTCTGTAAGATTACAAACTCACACTTTCACAATCCTAAATAATGCACCAGTTTAGTTATGAATCAAGTTTAATATGCTGAAATTTCAATGATCAATGTTAAAATACATTTCCAAATATAAACTGATTTATTTCTTTTTATTTAAATTCTCTTTTTTACATATATATCACCAGTTGTCATATGACTATTAAAAGATTATAATTAATGTTAGTCTGGCTTGGAATTTGGTAAGCTAGACTGGATACCTGGTGAAACAGTTGCTCAGTAATGCAAGGTTAACTTCTCCAGACAGCTCACAGCTTTTAACCCGCTTTTATTGTCTATCAGCACTGCTTTCATAGCAAAATTAAAGCGAAAACGTTATGATGTTGCAAAGACGACACTGAAGCTTTTCAGGGACTCTTACAAGAATTAGAAATTGACACTGACAATCGCGGAACGCGAAAATAGGAACACAACAATTACAGGTCACATCCGTCGCAATTCCGCGATGAAAGAAATAATAACTGGACACGACAAGGCTATTCTTACAACGTAAATCGTGACCAAAACAGACACCACCCTTATGACAACCGTTGGCACAATAATAGTTACAGAGAAAGGTTGTATTTCTGTAGTAATGAATATGACAGAGACAATCAGAGAAACAGACAATATGGGAACCAAAACAATTATTATCGTGGGAGACAGAATAACTTCAGACGCAACAGTTCAGAGTGCAGTTATGATTCAGGGAGACATTCTAGACCATGTGACCAACAAGAAAGAAATTACGGAATCTACCGTTATGACGAAAGACGGTGTAATCGTAACAACAGACCAGAATTTAATCAGAACTGGCGGGTTTCAAACAGGGCAGGGCCCTCTCGAAAAGGTGAATTGTAGAAGTTAGCCCTCCAAATCCCAGTAACGATGTGCGGCAACAAAGAGACAGAGAATGACTCGCACCGCAGGCAGGCATGTGCGCCGGCTGGCGCTAACCTTGAGAAAAATTTTAGCATTCCTTACAGACGTATATCACACGATAATTGCGTTGAAGTTGAAACTCTGCGTACTAGGAAGCGTAAAGGTTTACGCCACATTTCACATGTAAAACCGTTTATTTAGAGATAATCTGCTTTTTAACTTAGTCTTTGCTATAAAATTTTTTCACTTCACGTTACTGGTACGCTTTGTCAGACTTAGAATCTGTTAACATGCAACAATGTTTGAAGTTAAATATCCAGTCAAGAACCAAGAGAACTTATTTAAACAGAAATTACGAATGCATTGTTATTGTGAACAGACGACACAGTGTTATTGTGTGTGTACATTCTTGCTTGTTAGTTGCACGATTACGTAACGACTATAAGACTCACATACTTAGAACATTTGCCAGTACTGCTAAAGAGATTTTAATGCAACATTTTGGTTTACTTGAAAATACATTCTGGATTTAAAGTACTTTCTGTGAGATTAAAGATGACTTAGTATTTGGTTTCTTTGACAGCTACACGATTGTATCATGACGCTACTAATGTGTGACATAATTTACATTGTTGCTTTTGCGGTGTATCTGTTTTATATCTGCACAGTTTTTCTGAATTCTTCTGGAAAGGAAATATTGTTTTAGTAGTAACTTTTGTGGTATAGCTACAATGAGACAGCCTTTTCTGTAGCACAACAATACATTACAGCCCAGTACTTTCTTCATCACGGCAATAAGCGTAATAACTAAGATATCTATACGCAAAGCATTTCACTTTTGTTTATCATGAGGTAAGGACATTGACTTCTGCAGAACTTAGCTTTCAGAGGTCGATAACTATGAAACTTCCACAAAGATTATCTTACAACAAGACGCACAGTTTACGCTACAGTACACATATTTGTTCGATTAATTTTGTACTTAAAAAAATTATTTTTAAATGTATTTGAAGTACAATGATACAAAGGTTTTCCATGATACATTTCATTCCATTGCTGTAATCTGTAACACCTCAGGGTATAATTACATTAATCCTCAAGGGGGTACACGCCTACTTTGCGTACCATGTGTTCGGCAAGCACAAGGAGCCCTAGCTAGTATGGTATTTGCTTATACGACTTTACACATCGGTACCATATTTCTCTAACACATAAATTACACAGCTATATGATCATTTAACTGAGAGAGACAAACATTTTTTACTACATCAGTGACAGATGTTGACATAATTACACCATTGGATAACTTCACACTTATGAAATTGTACTTTGTCTGTACTTTGTGAACTCTTCATATTTTTTCGGAACCGTTGTGATACTATGAGAGCTTTGAATGATGTATTTGGTATGGGATAATGATTTTTAAAGTACGTTTGAGGTAGATGACACTTTTGACATGAGCAGAGAATTTTTTAGGTTCTGACATTATTGCAGAAAGCTACGACGTTTTTGAGATTTGACTGAGGTGTTATGATGTTATTATTACGATGACGATGTGTATTATGCTATTGAGGTATGTTTATGATCAATAAGCTGATGCCATAT
Source organism: Schistocerca serialis cubense (assembly GCF_023864345.2). Lineage (NCBI taxonomy): Eukaryota > Metazoa > Arthropoda > Insecta > Orthoptera > Acrididae > Schistocerca > Schistocerca serialis. Next base: position 465,796,781 of record NC_064639.1, read on the forward strand.
GAGGAATGTGATTACATGTTTATATGTATATGAATAATGAATAGAAGTTAGGGACTCTGGTTTGTGAAAAAGGATGTTGGAAACCTAGAATCGTACTTTAAGAGTTATGAAATGTGTGTATATGCGTGAATGTATCACTATGCTGGCGAAAATTTTTTGGACACTGTTATATTTACAGGATTTTGTTTCTACAGATTTGAAACGCAAATTCTCCACCTGTGAAATTTTTGTGTGAGACTGTCACTGTAGTGCAAACTGGTGTCGTAAATACTTCGGTAAGGAAGGTACGTCACCTTGACATAATGCGTTTTGGGCGCCCAGCTGAGAGATAGTCGTCTGACAAAGGAAAGCCATTAGGTGAAAAAAAAAAGGGAGGCCAATATCCTCGCTATTGACATTTCTTTGCCGAAAGCATTGCAAATACGACACGCTCAAACTTGAAAACATATAATCACACTGTGGAGCTCCTAAGTTATGATATTTACTAAAATGCCTAATGAAATGATGAGAAACATTTTACATCTATTGTCTTTCTAGTTGAGAGATTGCTCATTTTGTTTAATATCTGGTTTCCAGCTGTGTTGCAGCATTGGTTTTATAAAATAAAATTAAGTGCATTTGCTAATGTGAACACTTTCTGCCAACAGATCTATTAAATAATAATTTTATTATCCATATTCACCGAAAAAGGAGCACTTGGAATGGAAAGAACAATAAGAAGGGATTACTAACAGTAACTGCAACATAATTTTCAACTACTTGGTAATTTTTTTGGTAGAGTAAGTTATCGTGGTGCATCACTCTAGTGTTAAGATGTGACATATAGGTATTAAACATGGCCATTTTTACTGTAATATTTTTTCTGCTTGAGCTGTGTCATGTTTAGATATAAGTTATTGCATTTGCTGCTGCTGTTTGCCAGGCGTAATATTACTGAATTTGACTTTGTATTACTCTGTTAAGCCAGTTTTACTACGGATTTATTTTTCTTTTTTGCTGCGCATTGCCTTATATTAGTTGTAATATTGCATTTGCTTTGCTAATTTATGCTGCTTGCTTTGCCAATTTCCATTTTTTTGTCATTGCTGTTTGAGTTAATTGTTCTGTGCTGCGGCATTGCCTCGTCCCTTAGTTTAGCATCTGAACTCAGTAGATTTAAGTTAGCTTAAGAGGGGGTAGTCTATATAAGAGAATGAGTTGCGATGAATTGGAAGGAATGCATTGAGAAGCTATAAGAAAATGGTTTGGCCAAAAAAGTATTTGGAAAGAGGATATGAACAAAAAAAGTAAGGTTTAGGGACAACAGGTTTAGGTAGGATTTTCTTGGAAATAAATGATGAGTTAAGATAATGGAAAATAAATAATGAGGTAAGAAATATGTGAACATATAAATACAGAAAGCATGCTTGGGTAGGATTTTTTTTGGTGGAAACAAATGTTGAAATAAGACGAAAAATCTATGGAATGAAATTTTAGGTTGGACTGCAGTACCAAATGTTACACTGAAAACAAACCCTGTTCTGTATTTTTGTGTTATTACACTATGTGAATTTGTGTTTTTCTTGTCTTAATATGTTTAGCTAATAAGAGGTATGTTGTAGAATTTTTCTTATAATATGTTATTTTCTTTGTAAAGATGTTTAGACATTATTTATTCTGATTTGTTTTAATGCTCATGTGTGAAATTAATGTTTAAAAAACTATTTTCATTATTTTATGTATGTACTTATGTCTTAACTCTTGTAACACTGGTGTGCATGTTTATTTCTATTCTTTTGTAATGCCTGTTTTACTACAAATGTTATCTGTGTTATTATGTTTTTAATGATGTATTTTGTACCTTTGTTATTGTATTCTTATGTAATAAAATTGTAATTGACACAAGTTCATCAAATTAAGTAACTTGTAAGTTACATTTCACTGCACACGTTTCTGTTGGTCATAGTATATGGACAATATGTGAGAAGTAGGGACTGTTAGTGTTTGGACGTGTGTTAATAAGTCAGCAAGAGACTGATTAACAGCATTGCTGGTTCTAAGGACAATTCCAAAAACTTTGTGAGTGCACAAGTGGTTGTTTATGGACTTGTGATATTGTCTGCATGACTTCTAAGGACAATTCCAAAAACTTTGTGAGTACACAAGTGGTGGTTTATGGACTTGCTATATTCTCCGCAAGACTCTTCGATGGTGATTGTGCACCTGCACAGTCGCAACAGTTGGCTGCTGGCCGTCTCTACAAGGACTACAGTGGGTCTGCATCTTTGATGACTCACAATACCATTACTTCTACAAGGGCTGCACTGGGTCTGCACCTCTGATGACTCACCAACACCATACTCTCTACCAGAACTACAGTGGGTCTGCTCTTTGATGACCTACCTACCAATGTTCTTCAAAACTTCGACTGACTCTGCTGTGGGTTTGCTCTGTTGTGGCCCATTACCTGTCTGCATGTCAAGAGTCAGCACTGTCTGTCCGTTGGAAGGACAACACTACTTCTTCAAGACTGCATGGAAATCCACTACTTCCATGTGCATTTTCTTTTACTGCTCAGACTTTGAGAAAAACACTGCATTTTACTGTGATGAACGATCAGGACTGTCTTTATGGACTGTGAGAAAATTTTAGCTTGTGACCAACATTGTATCAATAAGCGTGTGCATTTGATATCTTTGTTATTGTAATTATGAAAAGTTTCTTTCAAATCTGTATTGGCCATGGCCCAAAACAACTTGTAAATTTTTTTTGTGGAAAGCATGGGGGCTATGTAAGTAGGCTGTTTAGGTTTTTTTATTGGTAACACCACATAGCACTCTGTATGAAAATCACTGGCTGTGCTGTGTGCAGTCTGTGGCTAGTTTGCGTTGTTGTCTGCCATTGTAGTGTTGGGCAGTTGGATGTCAACAGCGCATAGCGTTGCGCAGTTGGAGGTGAGCCGCCAGCAGTGGTGGATGTGGGGAGAGAAATGGCGGAGTTTTGAAATTTGTAAGACTGGATGTCATGAACTGCTATATATATTATGACTTTTGATGACTATTAAGGTAAATACATTGTTTGTTCTCTATTAAAATCTTTCATTTGCTAACTATGCCTATCAGTAGTTAGTGCCTTCAGTAGTTTGAATCTTTTATTTAGCTGGCAGTAGTGGCGCTCGCTGTATTGCTGTAGCTTGAGTAACGAAGATTTTTGTGAGGTAAGTGATTTGTGAAAGGTATAGGTTAATGTTAGTCAGGGCCATTCTTCTGTGGGGATTTTCGAAAGTCAGATTGCGTTGCGCTAAAAATATTGTGTGTCAGTTTAAAGCACAGTCTTATATAATTTTTCTAAGGGGACTTTACAAGTTTAGAAGGCTCTCAAAGCAGAAGAAATAATAAACCTATAACAACATGGACAGAAGGAAGAAAGTGACTGTATGGGGGGAGAAGATAAATGAGAACTGGAAAAATAGGATAGAATAAAGGAAGAATACGAACTGGAGTTGTTACCTGATCCTAGTCCGTCAATGCGGCAATAAGAAATATCATCAGAGTTAGGGAACATGTATGAGATAGAGAGTTAGTAGTCAAAACACTGAGGACGGCCTACCGCGATACTTAATGCCGCCTGGTCGCGCTGCGAGCCACTTGATGCGATGAGTAAAGTATACAATGCAATACAAGTGGACACGAATGAGGATTCACTCTAGCGACGAAACACATCGCAAAATGCGACCCTCCACTACGTGAGTTTGACGAAAGGCATGTTGGTATGGTCCAGGGCCTGGGTTCAAATGGTTCAAATGTCTTTGAGCGCTGTGTGACTTAACTCCTGAGGTCATCAGTCCCCTAGAACTTAGAACTACTTAAACCTAACTAACCTAAGGACATCACACACATCCATGCACGAGGCAGGATTCGAACCTGCGACCGTAGCGGCCGCGCGACTCCAGACTGTAGCGCCTAGAACCGCTCGGCCACTCCGGCCGGCCCAGAGCCTGGGAACAAGCATATCGGAAATTGCGAAATAGGCTGGCTACTGTATTGAAGATTTGTGGGAATGGCTGAAGGGTGGGCAAACCACGAGTAAGCTGCGAGGCGGTGGAAGGTTCAAATAGCTCTGAGCACTATGGGACTTAACATCTGAGGTCATCAGTCCCCTAGAACTTAGAACTACTTAAACTGAACTAAGCTAAGTTGTTGTTGATTAATACTGTCAATAATAGTAGTTACTTCCCTTGTAGAGCAAGTTTGTGATAATTGTAGTCAGTTTTTAACGTCTTCTTATTGTAGTAGCGGAACTTAGATAAAGTTGTTTTCTTGTTTCAATAATTGTAAAATTTTACCATGAGTGAGAAGTGTGGGCTTTGCCGTAGGTTCGTGAGTAGTGGATTGCGGTGTGAGACTTGTTCGAAGTATTTTCACTGGGGGGAATGCAGTGGGGAAGCCAGTGGGCATTCTGGTGAGATCCTCTCCTGGAACTGCAGGTTATGTAGCAAGAGTAAGTTGATAGAGGAGCAGGAGCGTAAGATCTGTGCCCTTCAGGTGCAGTTGAAAAACGCACAGGAGGGGCTCGATAGGATGAGGAGGGAGAGGGGGGTTGGGGAATGGGAGCTGGCTGTTGGCAAGAGATCTGCTAGGAGAAGGAGATTTTCAGATAGTTTTACTATTGGTGTTTGTAATAGATATGACCAACTGTCAGAGTCTAGTGGAGAGGAATCTCTAGTAGCTGTAGATGTAGGAAGTATGCAGCAGGCCTCAGCAGTTACGGTGGCTAGGACAGTTGCAAAGTCTAAGAGAAAGAAGAAGGTTCTGCTGTTAGGTAGTTCTCATGGTAGAGGTGTAGGCCAGCAGTTGCAGGAAGTTTTGGGGAGTGAGTACCAGGTCACCAGCATTGTGAAGCCTAATGCAGGATTGCCTCAGGTGACTTTTAACATAGGGGGGTTATGTAGGGATTTTACTAAAGAGGATCAGGTAGTGATTGTGGGTGGGGCTGGTAATAGTATTGATAGGGATGGGGAGTATGACATAGATGGTGACCTGGAAAAGATAGCCACTCAGACTGGCAACACGAATGTGCATTTCGTGGAACTGTTTCAGCGTCACGATCGGCCTCATCTTAATACAGCCGTCAGGCGTAATAACATGAGACTTGGGGGTGCGCTGATGACAGAAGGCATGAGTCACATTTCAGTGGTGTCGGTGGAGTCTATCAGAAGTACGGGTTTCACTAGACATGGCCTGCACCTCAACAGGTATGGGAAGGGGAGGTTGGCAAAACTTACAGGTGACAGCATAGGTGGGGGTGGTGGGATCACTCATGGGAAAATTCCGGTAGTTGTGGGTGTTAGAGCTGTACCTTTTTTAGATTGAAGTCAGCTGATAGGTATTCCTGCTTAAGGGAAGTCTCTCTAACAAAGAAACCACTTTCTACAAAGCTTGGGTATCCGATTAATGAGGGAATTAGTATATTTCATCAAAATATACAAGGTATTAGAGATAAAGTTAGTGAACTGCTTATAGATGTTGACTCTGAAATTATTGGTATATCTGAACACTTCTTAAATAAGGAGATAATTCAGAGGCTTCCTTTACCAGGATACAGGTTGGCTGGCAGCTTTTCTAGGAGCTCTTTTCGGTGTGGGGGAGTAGCCCTGTATGTGAAAAACGGTATCCCATTTGAGTCAATTGATGTTTCAAAGTACTGCACTGAAAAGGTGTTTGAATGTTGTGCAGGTGTGGTTAAATTTAGTGGAGCTAAACTTCTTACTGTTGTTATTTATAGATCCCCAGACTCCGATTTCACAACATTTTTGCTAAAGCTAGAGGAGGTTCTTGGTTCACTTTATAGGAAATACAAAAAGTTAGTTATATGTGGTGACTTCAATATTAATTGTATAAGTGATTGTGCAAGGAAAAGGATGCTGGTAGACCTCCTTAATTCATATAATCTTATGCAAACTGTATTCTTTCCAATGAGAGTGCAAGGGAACAGTAGAACAACCATAGACAATATTTTTGTTCATTCGTCATTATTAGAAGGGCATTCTGTTAGCAAAAAGGTGAATGGCCTTTCAGATCATGATGCACAAATTTTAAGTCTAAAAGATTTTCGTGCTGCAACACATGTTAAATATAGTTACCAACGTTTTAGGAAAGCTGATCCAGTTGCTGTACAGACTTTTGTAAACCTTATCAAGGAACAAGAGTGGCAAGATGTTTATAGTGCTGATACAGTAGACGATAAATATAATGCTTTCCTCAAGACTTTTCTCGTGCTCTTTGACAGTTGCTTTCCGTTAGAACGTTCAAAACAGGGTACTAGCACAAACAGGCAGCCTGGGTGGCTGACTAAAGGGATAAGAATATCTTGTAGAACAAAGTGGCAATTATATCAAAACGTTAGAAACAGTCAAAATCTAAATGCAGCAGCCCATTACAAACAGTATTGTAAGGTGCTTAAAAAAGTTATTAGGAAGGCAAAAAGTATGTGGTATGCAGATAGAATAGCTAAGTCTCAGGATAAAATTAAAACCATATGGTCAGTCGTAAAGGAAGTGGCTGGACTGCAGAGACAGGTCGAGAATATAGAATCAGTGCGTAGTGGGGATGTCCGTGTTACTGATAAGTCGCATATATGTACAGTACTTAATAATCACTTTCTGAATATAGCAGGTGAACTAAATAGATACCTAGTCCCAACAGGGAATCATATAGCGCTCTTAGAAAAAAGTGTTCCGAGACTGTTACCTGAAATGCTCCTCCATGATACTGACAAGAGAGAGATTGAGTTAATAATTAAATCACTAAAGACCAAGAACTCTCATGGATATGACGGGGTATCTAGCAGAATACTGAAGTATTGTTCCATGTATTTTAGCTCAGTACTTAGCCATATCTGTAACTTTTCCTTTAGGAGTGGTCGGTTTCCTGACCGATTAAAGTACTCGGTAGTGAAGCCACTTTATAAAAAGGGAGACAGGGATAATGTTGACAATTATAGACCTATTTCTATGCCATCGGTGTTTGCTAAAGTTATCGAGAGGGTTGTATATACAAGGTTACTGCAGCATTTAAATTCACATAATTTGCTGTCAAATGCACAGTTTGGTTTTAGAAATGGCTTAACAACTGAAAATGCTATAGTCTCTTTACTCTGTGAGGTTTTGGACGGATTAAATAAAAGGTTGCGAACGTTAGGTGTTTTCTTTGATTTAACGAAGGCTTTTGACTGTGTTGACCACAAAATATTACTGCAGAAGTTGGAACATTATGGAATAAGGGGAGTAGCTTACAATTGGTTCGCCTCCTACTTTAAGAACTGAAAGCAGAAGGTAATCCTCCGCAATATTGAGAGTGGTAATGATGTTCAGTCCCAATGGGGCACTGTTAAATGGGGCGTTCCCCAAGGGTCGGTGCTGGGGCCACTGCTGTTCCTTATTTATGTAAATGATATGCCTTCTAGTATTACAGGTGATTCAAAAATATTTCTGTTTGCTGATGACACCACCTTGGTAGTGAAGGATCTTGTGTGTAATATTGAAACATTATCAAATAATGTAGTTCATGATATAAGTTCGTGGCTTGTGGAAAATAATTTGATGCTAAATCACAGTAAGACTCAGTTTTTACAGTTTCTAACCCACAATTCAACAAGAACTGACATTTTAATCAGACAGAATGGGCATGTTATAAGCGAGACGGAACAGTTCAAGTTCCTAGGCGTACGGATAGATAGTAAGCTGTTGTGGAAAGCCCATGTTCAGGATCTTGTTCAGAAACTAAATGCCGCTTTATTTACCATTAGAACAGTATCTGAAATAAGTGACATTTCAACACGAAAAGTAGTATACTTCGCATATTTTCATACGCTTATATCATATGGTATTATTTTTTGGGGTAATTCTTCTGATTCAAAAAGGGTATTTTTGGCTCAAAAACGGGCTGTTCGAGCTATGTATGGTGTAAGTTCGAAAACCTCTTGTCGACCCCTATTCAATAGTCTGGGAATTTTGACATTGCCCTCACAGTATGTATTTTCTTTAATGTCGTTTGTTGTAAGCAATATTAGCTTATTCCCAAGAGTTAGCAGCTTTCACTCAGTTAATACTAGGCAGAAATCAAATCTGCATGTGGAATGCACTTCCTTGACTCTTGTGCAGAAAGGAGTGCAGTATTCTGCTGCATCCATTTTCAATAAGCTACCACAAGAACTCAAAAATCTTAGCAGTAGCCCAAACACTTTTAAGTCTAAACTGAAGAGTTTCCTCATGGCTCACTCCTTCTATTCTGTCGAGGAGCTCCTGGAAGAGATAAAAAATTGAGCAAATTCCAGTGTTACATTCTTGATTTTCTTTATTTAAACTAACGACTTGTCGCCTGAATATGTTTCTTATATTTCATTTTATCTGTTTCTACAATCGTGTTATAATTTCATGTATTGACTTGTTCCATGACCATGGAGACTTCTCCTAAATGTGGTCCCACGGAACAATAAATAAATAAATAAATAAATAAAATAAACATCACACACATCCATGCCCGAGGCAGGATTCGAACCTGCGACCGTAGCGGTCGCGCGGTTCCAGACTGTAGCGCCTTTAACCGCTTGGCCACCCCGGCCGGCGGCGGTGGAAGCCCATGTCTCATTACAGACTGTGGATATCGGAGGTGTTCACGCTCTGTGAAGGATAGGCGCTCATCTGTTGCAGATCTGACGACAGTACGAAGCTGGAGAAAACAAGTGTTTGAGAGCACACCGTCCAGTGCAAATTGCTGAACAAGGGTCTCCCCAAGAGATGACCCCTACGTCTTCCCAGGACGACTCACCGACGTCAATTACTATTGCAATGGGTAAAAGATCATAAATGCTTACGGATTGCTGAATCACTTTTCGTGTTACACCAAATCAATAGCCGCGTCCGGATATACCGCCATCCAGGAAATGGCTCCACGAAACATGCACCAGGGCACGGAAAAAGGCTGGTAGGGCCAGTGTTATGCCGTTCACCTGAGTTTCCATCAGATCTGTAGTAATAATCGAGGGCACCAAGACAGTAGTGGACTATGTCAACTTTACTGTGGACCATCCGCATCCTTAATCCTGGATGTCTTCCCCTAGGCGATGACATCTTTCAGCGGGATAACTGTGACTCGTGTTACAAGGTTTCGAGGACCACGTTAGTAAATTAATGTTGACGTTTTGTCCTCCAAATCCTCTTGATCAGAAACCAATGGAACACATCGTTGACAAGATCGAGCGTTATATAGCTCGCATTACAAACTACTGACCTACAATTTACAGGTACTGTGTAACTCATACATGGACATGCTGTGCCATATACCTCTGGAAACCTACCAAGGACTTGTTGAATCGAAGACATGCAAAATCGCCGGCCGTTGTGGCCGAGCGGCTCTAGGCGCTACAGTCTGGAACCGCGCGACCGTTACGGTCGCAGGTTCGAATCCTGCCTCGGGCATGCATGTGTGTGATGTCCTTAGGCTAGTTAGGTTTACGTAGTTCTAAGCTCTAGGGGACTGATGACCTCAGAAGTTACGTCCCATAGTGCTCAGAGCCATTTGAACCATTTGAACATGCAAAATCGCTGCCTTTCAGAGATGGACAAACACTCTAAGTAGATGATCACAAAGTTTTGGCTCATCAGTGATCAGGAATGCAGTGGAAACTTTTGGAAAAATCCATGTGATTAGCATTCCCAAGAGGACACTCCCCTACTTCCACACGCTGTCCCCTACCCGTTCTTGGAAATATGCATGTCAGAGAGCTATTAAGCCAAAACACACATATTTTGCTCTCCCAGTCTCAGCTCAGAGGATCACCGTAAAATCATATTTTTCAACTCCTTCTTAAGCCATATTACGGTTTTCTGGAAACAGGCCGATCAGAGAGCTTCTTACAGCCAGGATGTGTGGGGCATAACATCATTCCCATTCAGTGTTATGTACGCGTGGCATCGGACATTTTCGCGTCATCGCCAATGTTAGTTCGTTTTTTACATCCCGGGTGCCTAAAACGGTATACGCGGAGGCGAAAAATGTCATGAGATACCTCCTAATATCGTGTCGGACCTCCTCTTCCCCCACGTAATGGAGAAACTCGACGTGGCATGGACTCAACAAGTCATTGGAAGTCCCCTGCAGAAATACTGAGCCATGCCGCCCTTAAACGGGAAAGTGTGGCCTCTGCAAGATTTTGCGTACGAACTTATCTCTTGATTACGTACCACAAATATTCGATGGTACTCATGACGAGCGATCTGGGTAGGCAAATCATTCTTCAAACCAATCGCAAACAATTAATTGTGGTCTGGTGATATGGCGCATTTTCAACCATAAAAATTCTATCGTTGCTTGGGAACATGAAATCCATGAGGGGCTGCAAATGCTCTCCAAGTAGGCAAACATAACTGTTTCCAGTAAATGATCGGTTTAGTTGGATCAAAGGACCCAGTCCATTCCATGTAAACACAGCCACCACCATTATGGAGCTATCACCAGTTTGTGCAATGCCTTGTCGACAACTTGGGTCCATGTCTACGTGGGATCTGCGCCACATTCGAGCCATACCATCAGCTCTGCCAGATTAAATCGTGACCCATCTGTCCAGACTACGGTTTTCCAGTCGTCTAAGGTCCAACCGATGTGGTCACCAGCCCAGGAGAGGCTCTGAGGGCGGTCATACTGTTAGCAAAGACACTCGCATCAGTCATTTGCTGCCATAGCCCATTAACGCCAAATTTCGCCTCATGTCCTAACGGACACGTTCGTCGTACGTCCCACATTGATTTCTGTGGTTATTTCACGCGGTGTCGCTTGTCTTTTAGCCCTAACGACTCTACGCAAACACCGTTGCACTTGGCCGTAAAGTAAAGGCCGTCGGCCTCTGCATTTTTCGTGTTGAGAGATAATACCTGAAGTATGGTATTCTCGGCACACTCTTCACGCTGTAGATCTCGGAACATTGAATTTCCTAGCGGCTTCCGAAATGGAGTGTCCCATCCGTTTAGTTCCAACTATTATTACGCATGCGAAGTCTGTTAGTTCCCTTCCATACCAGTCCTTTCCATAACCGCGTTTGAAACCTTTTCACATGAATGACCTGAGTGCAAATGACTGCTCCCCCAATGCACTGCCCTTCCATACCTCGTGCACGTGATACAACCGCCATCTGTATACCTGCTTATCGTTATCCCATGACTTGAGTCAAAAAATCAAATGGCTCTGAGCACTATGGGACTCAACTGCTGAGGTCATTAGTACCCTAGAACTTAGAACTAGTTAAGCCTAACTAACCTAAGGACATCACAAACATCCATGCCCGAGGCAGGATTCGAACCTGCGACCGTAGCGGTCTTGCGGTTCCCGACTGCAGCGCCTTTAACCGCACGGCCACTTCGGCCGGCTGACTTGAGTCACCTCAGTCTGTACTGTGTTCGAACATTATGAATTACCTCGTGGAAAACGATCTGTTGTCACAGTCAGCACGGATTCAGAAAACGTCGTGAAGTTCAGCTGTCTCTTTATTCTCGCGAAGTAATGAGCGCTACGGACAGGGGATATCAAACTGATTCCATACATCTAGATTTCCAAAAGTTTTGATACCGTTCCTCTCAAGCTGCTTCTAATCAAACTACGTGCTTATGAATTATCATCTCAGTTACGCGACTGGAATCATCATTTCCTGTCAAAGATTACAGCTCTTAGTAACTGACGGAAAATCACCGAGTAAAACAGAAATGATGCCTGGTGCTGCACATGGATGTGTTGTAGGCCCTCTTGTTTTTACCAGTCTATATAAATGATTTAGGCAGCCACCTTAGATTGTATGCGGGTGATGCTGACATTTACAGTCCTGAAAACAGTTGGAAAATTATTTAAACAAGATTTCTGCGTGGTGATGAAAGGCAATTGACCCTAAATAATGAAGAGAGTGAGTTCATCCAGATCAGTACTAAGAGGAATCTGTTAAATTTCGGGTTCACGATAGATCACATGAATCTATAGGCTCTCAGTTCAACTAAATATCTAGCGAAAACAATTACGAACAACTTAAATTTAAAAGGTCAGATAGATAATGTAGTGGAGAAGACAAACCAAAAACTGCGTTTTATTCAAAAAATGGTTCAAATGGCTCTGAGCACTACGAGACTCAACTGCTGAGGCCATTAGTCCCCTAGAACTTAGAACTAGTTAAACCTAACTAACCTAAGGACATCACAAACATCCATGCCCGAGGCAGGATTCGAACCTGCGAGCGTAGCGGTCTTGCGGTTTCCAGACTGCAGCGCCTTTAACCGCACGGCCACTTCGGCCGGCTGCGTTTTATTGGTTGAACACTTAGAATATCGACAGGTCTACTAAAAAGATTGCCTACACTATGTTATCCGTTGTCCGTTGTCTGCTAGAGTGTTACTGTGCGGTATGGGGTGCTTACGAGATAGGATTAACGGAGGACGTCGGAAAAGTTGAAAAAAGGGCAAATCGTTTTCTACAATCGCGAAATAGAGTAAAGAGTGTCACGGGCATGAGACACGAGTCATTAAAACAAAGGAATTTTTCATTGTGGCGACACGAATTTTGATCTCGAACATTCTCCTGCGAATGCGAAAAAATATTATTGATACACACCTACATAGTAAAAAATGATCATTGTAATAAAAAATAGAAATGAAAGCTCGCATGGAAAGATTTAAATGTTCGCCTTTTCCGTGCGCTGTTGGAGAGCGGAACGGTAGAGAAATAGAGTGAAAGTGGTTTAATGAACTCCCTGTCAGGAGCTTAAGAAGTGAGAATCTTAAGAGGAGTCATGTAGATTTTGATGTATATGAAAGAGGATAAGTGACTTTTTTTTTAGGTTTTGTAGTACAGTACGTTTCCTTGCGATATGTAAGCAGGCTATGGGTGCTATATAGACTAACTTCGCCTAGAGACTCAGTGTGGCAGCATAGAAAATTTTGCAGGAAGCAATGAATGGACTGTGAAAAATTGACCGAAGTGCGAATGGTGTGGACGAAAGTATCAACTGGTGTCAACTGTAGTAACATATGATATACTCGTTCGTGTCCGTGTCGCAGAACTTCAGTATAGTTTACAGAACCATCCAGTGACTAGAAGAATGCGAACTACAGTGAGGATTGTCATTCATAATTGTGCAGATTTTCTGAGCTAAAGAAGATGGAATACAGACAATTCTTTTAAACATAAATAAGGGCGCATAGAAGAGTACAGACGAATAACAGCTAACTTAGAACTTAAGCTCCAGACAAGAGATTTGTAAAATATTAACTTTAGCTCCTTTGTTGCAGTCAGTCTTTACGCACTCAGGAATCTGGTGGGCCTAATTATTCCTAGAGGGGAGCAGTGTAGCAATGCGTACAGAAGCCGGCGCCCGATGCTGAAATCTGAATGCTTGCCCACAGCCTCAAGTTCGGCACTTACAGCATGCCACGATCCGGGAGCTGGAGCAATAACCTGCGTTTCGAGACATTTCGAGAGCGCTTGGAGAGCCGTGTTGTATGGTGTTCGTATAGTGAACAGCTTTACTTGTAGTTCAAAGTGAAGTACTTACAGAGGACGGCCTTCCTGCAAAACTGAGTAAGCCCTAACTAAAATGACGCAGTATGGCTGCTCTCAATTAAGCTTGTTCAAACACATATTATTAAATAGCGCAATGTAACATTTTATTTAATACGTGAAACATGCTAGTATCTCCCAGGGGTTAACTTTCCATTTACCGAAACCAGTGCTTGTGGTCTCGTACGAAGGCTGGTACCACGCGACAGAGCAACAAGTAAACAATGTCGGTGCCAGAAGCAAGACGGTGGCCTAGACACGCCCAGAAGAGTTTCCACACGCTACCGCATCAGCTCGCTTGTTTACGTCTGAGCGCAGCATCGCTCAGCCCAGTCAGCAAACATCGCAGAAGAGTACAGCATCGTCTCTCTACCGAGGCAGTAGTGCGATGATTGCGTTACACAGAACTCTGCACAATAGTTTATAGTCACTTCTACTCTATGAGAAGAGACTGGTATCTTGTTCTGTATAACGTGATACGTTAATGTTCAGTGACATTAATAAGTACTCATGACGTTCGTGTGAACAAGGATTGTTACATATTCCATCTGTTGTTATAGGTTATCTGTCTTGAGCTGACTGCAATGATATTGCGGTCAGCTCAACACACATAACCTGTAATAACAGATGTTAACAGCTGCTGCGGAAGATGGCCACACAAACGTACAAACTTTAAAACAATGGATTGCCGAATCTAGAGGGCTTACAAGAAAGTGCACGTTTAAGCGTTCTTGAGAACTCTGTTATACTGATTGCATGTTACGTGACGCTTACACACGGAATGAGACAGACGCACGTAATCACGCTGCTGTTTTCAAATTATCAGATCTAGGTCTGAAAACAGCCATGTCCATAGTGAAATCTCAAATGCCTGTGGGCACACATGAAGGTGATTTTGAGGCTCCGTGTATTTCTGTTGTTAAAAGTGCATTCAGTCTAAAGCTCATACTAATGTTAAAGTGAATAAAAGCAGGGCTCAGAATACCAGTGAACGTAAATGTTAAAGCTTCCAGTCTCATGGTACACGTGGTGTACTACATAATACAGTGAGGAAGTCTTGCTTTTCAAATCATGTCAAAAAACCTTGTCCTTGCCGTGACACAAAATGTTTCGAATGTGACAGGCAAGGCTATATTCAAACAGTATGTTTACACGGCAGCCTTGGCTCGGGCCAGAGCCACTGGTAGGCGGCCGCTCGGCTTCAGCAAAGCAATCGACAAGTGCACATCATCTCGGCGTTACCTTTAAAGCCAGCACAGGTGAACGCTCACACCTCCACGTCGCGGAAATCTTCTGCTGTAGTACACAAACAGCAGAACAAACTTTTTGCCCACTTAGGAGTTGTTCAAAAGATAACTAAATCTCAGTTAGGCCGGCCGGTGTGGCCGTGCGGTTCTAGGCGCTTCAGTCTGGAACCGCGTGACCGCTACGGTCGCAGGTTCGAATCCTGCCTCGGGCATGGATGTGTGTGACGTTCTTAGGTTAGTTAGGTTTAAGTAGTTCTAAGTTCTAGGGGACTGATGACCACAGATGTTAAGTCCCATAGTGCTCAGAGCCATTTGAACCATTTTTTGAAATCTCAGTTAGACAAAGGTTGTCTGTATCCCTATTCAATAAAGACTCATACCAAAGGATCGGTAGCTCACAGCTACAGAAGCCTATAGTCCACATAGAACGGACTTGAAATACCATTACTAGGCGTGTGCAGTTTGTCAGCAACTTTTCATGCCTTGACAAAATGTGTTTCGCTTCTTGCACTCAGTTCTAGGAACAGTGCAAATAGTTTTGGTTTAGCCTTGTTTCATTTGTTCAACCTGTGCACACAAGACAATGTGTTACAAATAAGTATATCAGTGCCTTCACTCTAACAGTCCTCACTTGTGTAATAAATACAGTGAACTGTTCTAACCAGGTTTAGGAAGGCCTAACGATTTTGAATCGTACGTCACTGTTAAAGACAGTGCGCAGCTGCGATTTTTTCGTGCAAGGACTGTCTGCCTTGCAATACGTGAGTACGTTGCTCAAGAGTTGCAAAGATTGAAATGTAATTGCGTTATTCAACCCATTGCTACAATTCAATGGGCACCACCACTGGTCGCCTTCAAAAACCCACCAGGAGGTTTCCATGTATGTGTTGATTTTAAAGCAACAGCAAATCAACAAACTGTCGTGGATTCTTCTCCTCTCCCAGACCTGGAGGAATTAATGGACAGATTGGCACAGGACAGATTCTTTTCCAAGACTGGCTGAAGTGAGGCATATTTACAGTGCCACTGGACGAGTAATTCAAGCAATATTTTGTGGTCAACACTGACCTGGGTTTTCTCCAATTTCAAAGGCCACTGTTCAGAAGTGCTTTAGCTGTTATTTGTCATTGTTTCCTGGAACAATTAACAGCAAAAGTATCTTATTGTACAAAATAGTTGGACAATGTTTTTGTCACGAGTCATACAAGTGCTGTACGTTTTATAAACTTAGACGGCTTGTTTCAAGTTCTTTCCATGGCTGGCTTAAAGTGCAACAAGGAAAAGTGCTCCTTATGCCTAGATGAACTTGAATATTCAGGACGTGTTGTAAATGCACATGGTGGTCATCCTGCTAAATGCAGTTGTCCGAAACTACATATCTGCTGGAGTCCCTTACCATTAAACAAATCCAAGCTCTCATTGGGAAGCTTATTGATTATATTAAATTCATTGCAAATGTTGTGCAAATTGTTGCTTTACTGAACCGACTGCACGAGAAAGGCATTCCCTTCGTGTGGTCCCAAGAATGTTGGGATGCCGTTAGCAATTGAATAATGCATTACTAAGTCGTCGTGGTTTGGTTAATTTGATCAGCTAAGCCTCTTGTGCTAGCTCTGGATGCAACTACTTACGGGATTGCAGCTGTGATCTCTGCTTATAGGTCTATTGCTTTTCCCTAAAAAATTATGAACAAAGTGCAGCGTAATTACAGTCAGCTTGAGTTCTGGCAAGTTCTGCCAATATTTTTGTGGTAGGGAGCTTTATTTGCTTAGACATCATCATCATCATAAATGGCCTCGTTCAATACATCCAAAACTGTTCCATTAGGGACAGCGCAAAAATTGCAATGATGGGCTTTGATGTCCAATTATGAGATCCACTGCCCACAATTCGAGCACTGACTTCTTGTCCTGGTTACTGGTTAATTCCAACACAGCATTTGATTCATCTGAGGGCTCTCACATTGATAAATCGATATCCAGAATTCTGAAACTCTTCAAACTTTTCCTCTCCATTTTCGGTGTATTGGTGCAGCAACTACTTCTGACCCAGCTCTGCTGGTTGTTTTGCAATATGTGTACCACAGATGACCATGCACATTGAAAGAATTTACTGATCCAGTGGTGTGTTACTATTTTTCACGTCATCAGGTGCTATCTGCTTGGTGAGGTGTTCTGCTGTTGAGTACAGAGAATGATGATGCATATTTTGTAATTCCTCGCTCTCTCCTATGGGAAGTTTTGCCTGTTTTTTTTTTTTTTTTTTGGTGCAAGGTCATTGGTTCATAGGTTACATGAAGCAACTCGCCTGACATCATTGTTCTCGGCGGAGTATGGATGCACAGGTTGAGCAAATGACCTCTCATTTCAATATTTGTGTGAAACATGAAACAGTTCTGCAGCAATGCTTTTTTGAGTGGTCATGTCCATCCAGTCCATGGAAACTCATCCATATTGACTTCAGGGGTCCATTCTAGAACATGCAATGGTTGTTGGTGGTAGATGAATACAGTAATTTCCTTTTGTTGTTCCCACAACATCCACCATTATTAGTTTTGGCTTCTATTTTTACTTTTAGTTCTTCCTGAGGTCCTTGTCTCACAATGGACCACAATTTATGTCAGCCGATTTTCAACAGTTTTGTGCCTCCAACAGCATACACCATGTGATCACTGCTCCTTCCCACCCTCAGTCTAACAGTGAAGCTGAACAGGTCGTCTGAATGTTCAAAAGTCACATGGAGAAACTTATTGCTATCACCCATGGGGGTAAGTCTTAAAAATTTTTCTTCCCTCCTACCTCTTGTTGCAATGTGACAAAGGCACCAGCAGAATTATTACTTAACCATCGCCACCAAAACCCATTGCATCTTCTGTAGCCACCAAGGAAACCAAGGAAACAATTTGTTCCACCACGCCGAGCAAGATTTCAGCAGCACAATGAAGTCTTCTTTTAAGTTTTTGACCAGAAACTGTTGGGAGCATGGCATCATCACAAAAGTTCTGGAATGTTCTTCTTACATCATACAAGGTTCTGCTGGATTGCATCGCCACTCTTACATGTATCTAACAAGGGAACCTCCCCATCGCACCCCCCTCAGATTTAGTTATAAATTGACACAGTGGATAGGCCTTGAAAAACTGAACACAGATCAATCGATAAAACAGGAAGAAGTTGTGTGGAACTATGAAAAAATAAGCAAAATATACAAACTGAGTAGTCCATGTGTAAGATAGGCAACATAAAGGAGAGCGATAGCTGATGAGCGTTGTGGTCTCGTGGTTAGAGTGAGCAACTGCGGAACGAAAGGTCCTGTTCGAGTCCTCGCTCGAGTGAAAATTTTACTTTCTTTATTTTCGCAAAGTTACGATCTGTCCGTTCATTCATTGACATCTCTGTTCACTGTAATAAGTTTAGTGTCTGTGTTTTGCGACCGCACCGCAAAACCGTGCGATTAGTAGACGAAAGGACGTGCCTCGCCAATAGGAACCGAAAACATTTGATCGCAAGGTCATAGGTCAACCGATTCCTCCACAGGAAAACACGTCTGATATATTCTATACGACACTGGTGTCGGCATGTGCGTCACATGACAGGAATATGTTGTCGACCCACCTAACTTGTACACTTGGCGAATGGGTAAAAAGATTCTTCTACCTTGCCCGATTTAGGTTTTCTTGTGTATGTGATAATCACTCCAAAAAAAGTGATGAAAACATAAGAGTTTGTCACATAAACTGCATCAAATGAATGCAACAGTTTCAGAGTCGCACAGTTTTCCCTGTGCTCTGTCAAAACATATGTTTTTTACGTTTTCTAATGTTTCCGTGCATAGACCGTCAAATTCTGTATATGTCCAAGCAAAAACATATCCTGGAATTTTGGAGAGCGAAGTTGATTATGTGTGAGTGGCTGAACTTTGATAATTATCTGAAAATAAAAAATTAAAATTTTCACCTGAGTGAAGATTTGATCCAAGGACCTGCCACTCACGCTAACCACGGGACCACGGCGCTCGTAAGCTAACACACTCCTCGATGTTACTTACGTTGCGCATGGACTACTCAGTTTGTATATTTTGCTTATTTTTTTCATAGTTCCACACAACTTCTTCCTGTTTTCTCGATTGATCTGTGTTCAGTTTTTCAAGGCCTATCCCTGTGCCAACTTATAACTAAATCTGAGGGGGGTGCGATGGGGAGGTTCCCTTGTAAGTAATTTTGCTGTAGAACTTTACCCCACAGACCCAGCTTATTATTGGGTTCCACAGCAGCAGTCATCTCCGTCTCTCAGCCTGCCACTGCCAGCACCATCAAGAGTTGTGTCCACGATGCTTGATGTCATGTTGTTATCACAGTGGTTATCTCCACCTCACCACCAGTCATGGCTGGCACCATCCAGAGTGGTGCTCATGTAGACTGATGCCATGCAGCTGTAGCCACCACTGCTGCCACTGCCGCAGTTGCCAGTTCTGCAGACTGCACTGTTGTCTAAAGAGACGCCACCCCCAGACAGCCGTCTGCCCAGCCACAACATCTGCATCAATGGCTGTGGGATGCATCCTATGGCTGTTTGTTCAGCCAATGTCTCGAGTCACTCGCAAGGTGGATACCAATGTATGGACTGGGAGATGGCACCACAGCTCTTGTTCCACTCCCTGTCTCCTCCTCTATGTCCACATTCAGTCCTCTCCCCCAACCCACCATCACATGACACTGCACTATGCGACGACAGAGTGGAGATTTGTGGGGGGGGGGGGATAATTTATGTTGTCTGAAGAACATGATAATGTGGCAAGGTTGGTACTTTCTGACAGACCTACAAATAAACAAAGTTGCTAAGTTGCTGCCAGGAGCAACAACAAATGAGACATGGTGAAACAGTCACACCAAGAGGAGTGTCCATATTCCACCTCTGAGCACAGTACCTTTCAGCCCAGTGAGCAATCATCGCTAAAGATGACAGCATCATCTTTCTACCAAGTGAGCAATGTGATGATCATGTTAGGCAGAACTTGGCACAAAAGTATGTAGTCAGTTGCACTCAGTAAGAAAAGACTATGCTCTTGTTCAATAGGATGGGTTAGTAGGTTCGAGTTCAGTTCCAGCTCACTTGTCCAGTAGGATGATTTAGTAGGTTCTAGCTCAGTTCTAGCTCACTCATACCTCGATATCTAGCTCATTAGAACTTAAGTAGAACCTACTAAAGCAACCTATTATAATCCAATTTTCAGGTCTAACTCACTTCATTTCATTTAAAAGACTATTTTTTATATTAAATTGAATAATTTTGTATCAGGTTCAATAATGTTCACAATAATTATTTTTTTTAATCAAAACGTTAACTTAAGAAAAAAAAATTATTATTTCTTTTTGTAAAAGGTGAACATAAGAAAATAAATGAAATGAATTATGGTGAATGTAAAAAAGTAAATAAGTAAATTCACTATCAGAAAGTCCAAAATTTTCACACTGTGAATTCAATATCATGAAATTCATTATTTTTATTTTTAAGTTTCTTCATTCCTTTATATTTCATTTTCATCAGTTCATTTTCAATTAATTCAATATTCCAATCAGTAAATAATTAAAAATATGTGTCTGGTAAAATAATCTTAAACTCGTTATTAAGCTCCATCAAATTTTTTCTGTATATCTAGTATACAAATATTCATATCCAGTAACATTATTTGAAACATATCTCTAACTCAGTTTTTAATCTCTTTCAAGACGTGTTGTTGAGATTCTTGATTAGAGTCTACATTTATATAGAAAAAAAAATATTAAATTTTTTTGTAATTTGCAATGTCCATATGGTAATATCTCAATATTATTTTTCAAAACATATATTTTGTCATCATGAGAGCTCAGTGCTTTCATGTTTATGTGAACTGTGTATATTCCTAGTTTTTCAATGTGAATCATATTCATTCTTCTGTGCTGTTCTCTATTGTTAAACAAAGAATCTACATAATCTTCTAAGCTTATTATATTTTTGACAATATATTTCTTACCTCCTTTAGATTTCTTCTCTATTTTATCACCAACTTTAAAAGCATACATTTTTGCTCTCAAACCACAGAATTCTTCCATCATTTTCCCATTACATTCATCTTTCATTTTTCCTAAAACTTCCTTGTTAACTAGCGGAATAAAATAAATATTATTTTCAGGATAATCGCAAGTATCATACTTATCAGTCATCGATTTCATATCTACATAAGCGTCTTCAGTTTGTATATTATAGATATAATTGTCCTTATCTTGATAACACAACCCAATATTTTCTCCATTTTTCAGTTTCATTATCCTTTAGTGAAAATCATACATCAGCTCTTTTGATAAAGGAAGTATACTCATACCAACATAGATGAGTTTATTAAATGTAATTTTTGTGGTATTCATATGAATAGCAGCAAGATTTTCATTAAATATAGTTCTTGTTTTAAAGTTTGGCTTTAATTTATCACATTTTTCTACATCTGACACTAATTTTATACACACTCTGTTTCTTATATTTTCCATTGTCTGGCCAAAGACCGAATTATTCATCAATTAATAGAAATGTTTGAAAATTATCTTTGGCTTAAGTTTTCATTTCAGTATGTTTTTAACTAATCTCCTGATAAAATTTTAGAGCTCTATGTATTTTTGATAATTTCACTCCTAGAGACAGACGCTGGTTGAGATTTCTGTAGTGAAGTACATAATTAACTTTGGTTTCTAAAGATGTAAAAAAATTGCCATCTTTAGATCTAGCCACAATTTTATTTTCAGGGGCGAGCTGTAAATCTTTGTGTAAATCGTATGGTTCTATTCAATATTCTCAATCTACTTCTAAAATATACCCAATTTTAGTGTTATCTTGTATTTCACTTATTTTGTACCATCAAAATTGGATGGTTCACCCCATTGAAATCCACTATACAGTAAATATTGAC
Organism: Schistocerca serialis cubense; assembly: GCF_023864345.2. NCBI lineage: Eukaryota > Metazoa > Arthropoda > Insecta > Orthoptera > Acrididae > Schistocerca > Schistocerca serialis. The sequence goes on from NC_064639.1 coordinate 465,818,538, forward strand.
TCATAGCATAACTGTATAAATGATGTACATCTAAATATGCAAGATAATCTAATGCCTTTTAACTAGCAAAGTTCTTCATGTATCTATTGTTTTACAACACTGTCATATTCCTCCTCTTACTCCCTTTTCAACCACTAAAATCATATCATAATCATGTAATAAATCAAGTCATTTTCAACATTGCATCCAAAGATAATCCTGGTGCAGTAATATACAAAAATGGATTAAGATTATATGCTTTTGCAAAAGTGTTTCTAAAATTATCAAATACATCAGACAATAACTATACATCAGTTTTAACACATTCACATAAATTTTTAGCATTTTTTTCCAAACTATTTTTCCTTGTTTATAATCCTTATCACTTATTTCAGAGTCATAAAGTTTACTGTTAACTTCTCCCTTTGCTGGTGATTGTCTCTTCAAATTTTTTCCAAGAATCCATGTTATCATATGCATACAAACGTTTTCAGATTATTAAATCAAATAACACTTTTGGGAAAAATTTTCTAATGTGTTCATTTGATCTCTTCTCAAACTTGATGAAACTTTATCAAGTTGAGAAGCCATAAATGTAAAAGGGTCAATGAACCTCATTTTCAAACTTTCTGTCTTCTTACCAAAACTAATGTATCTGTCTTCATTATTTGGTATTTAAACTATTTCTTTTTCATCATAACCAAGTTCCTTCACAAACAGATGTGAATCATAACTGATAAATCATGTAAATAAATTGGCACGAGATGCGGATGTTTTAACTATAAATTACATTTATTACATAATGGATATCTATATTTTCCAGTCAAATGATCATGATGACAAACATTTTTATTTTTTGGCGAATAATGACAATTACACAATGTACATTTTTTCGACCTTGTATGTCTTGACTGTTCTTCAGGAGTTAATGGTTCCAATTCTTCAACTTCAGAACACATTCTTCCCATTTCCTCAACATATTTTTTATACAGCCAATAAATTTTAATGACAATTTGGTCCTCTATAAACAACATGTTTTTATAGCATCCATTTACATATCTAATAAATTAAGAGAATCCCATGTTTTTGATATTTTATTGTATATGAATTGTCTGGGATTAGTTCACCGTTGCCCATCTTCAATTGTAAACTTTCAACATATAGATAATTTTCAAAACATACATAGGAAACCTGCACTGGCATTTCTATTTTTAATTGTTTAGAAATAAACAATTAGATGTCTGACATCTTGGATATTCAGGAATCCAGCCGGATCTTCATATCGTTCTCACATGATACACTCCTGGAAATGGAAAAAAGAACACATTGACACCGGTGTGTCAGACCCACCATACTTGCTCTGGACACTGCGAGAGGGCTGTACAAGCAATGATCACACGCACGGCACAGTGGACACACCAGGAACCGCGGTGTTGGCCGTCGAATGGCGCTAGCTGTGCAGCATTTGTGCACCGCCGCCGTCAGTGTCAGCCAGTTTGCCGTGGCATACGGAGCTCCATCGCAGTCTTTAACACTGGTAGCATGCCGCGACAGCGTGGACATGAACCGTATGTGCAGTTGACGGACTTTGAGCGAGGGCGTATAGTGGGCATGCGGGAGGCCGGGTGGACGTACCGTCGAATTGCTCAACACGTGGGGCGTGAGGTCTCCACAGTACATCGATGTTGTCGCCAGTGGTCGGCGGAAGGTGCACGTCCCCGTCGACCTGGGACCGGACCGCAGCGACGCACGGATGCACGCCAAGACCGTAGGATCCTACGCAGTGCCGTAGGGGACCGCACCGCCACTTCCCAGCAAATTAGGGACACTGTTGCTCCTGGGGTATCGGCGAGGACCATTCGCAACCGTCTCCATGAAGCTGGGCTACGGTCCCGCACACCGTTAGGCCGTCTTCCGCTCACGCCCCAACATCGTGCAGCCCGCCTCCAGTGGTATCGCGACAGGCGTGAATGGAGGGACGAATGGAGACGTGTCGTCTTCAGCGATGAGAGCCGCTTCTGCCTTGGTGCCAATGATGGTCGTATGCGTGTTTGGCGCCGTGCAGGTGAGCGCCACAATCAGGACTGCATACGACCGAGGCACACAGGGCCAACACCCGGCATCATGGTGTGGGGAGCGATCTCCTACACTGGCCGTACACCACTGGTGATCGTCGAGGGGACACTGAATAGTGCATGGTACATCCAAACCGTCATCGAACCCATCGTTCTACCATTCCTAGACCGACAAGGGAACTTGCTTTTCCAACAGGACAATGCACGTCCGCATGTATCCCGTGCCACCCAACGTGCTCTAGAAGGTGTAAGTCAACTACCCTGGCCAGCAAGATCTCCGGATCTGTCCCCCATTGAGCATGTTTGGGACTGGATGAAGCGTCGTCTCACGCGGTCTGCACGTCCAGCACGAACGCTGGTCCAACTGAGGCGCCAGGTGGAAATGGCATGGCAAGCCGTTCCACAGGACTACATCCAGCATCTCTACGATCGTCTCCATGGGAGAATAGCAGCCTGCATTGCTGCGAAAGGTGGATATACACTGTACTAGTGCCGACATTGTGCATGCTCTGTTGCCTGTGTCTATGTGCCTGTGGTTCTGTCAGTGTGATCATGTGATGTATCTGACCCCAGGAATGTGTCAATAAAGTTTCCCCTTCCTGGGACAATGAATTCACGGTGTTCTTATTTCAATTTCCAGGAGTGTATTTGAACAGCATGCCTTGCTGTCTTCTTCAGGTGCTACCTGAGACTGTCTCAGGTAGCACCTGAAGAAGACAGCAAGGCACGGTGTTGAAATATCGTGTGAGAACGACGCGAACATCTGGCTGGATTCCTGAATATCTAAGATGTCAACAGATGGCCGGGAAGGTATGAAGAATTAAATTAGATGTCTGTTCATCTAATTTTTGTTTACTACTAAAATGGAGTAAACATGTATGACAAATAAGTTTTACTTCTTCACGTTCATTAATTTGACTTAAAACAAGCCTTGATAAAATTTTTATATGACAATAGTGTGAATTATTTCCTTCCTTGAAATACAGCTGATTTACATGTTTCTCTTTCTTATTTTTCGAAACTTTTAATAGATAAACTTTATATTTTTCATAAAACGAATGAACATTGATAGGTAAATTAATTTTATTTAAATTTTTTGGAATATGATCAATCATTAAAGGCAACTCAAAATTTTCAAGTGTCTGAGAAAGATCTAGGCCAACATTTTTACATTTCATAACTCTTTCTGAATTTTGATGGACAGGGTATAAAGCAGATTTTATAACCCACAGAAAACACTACTGATCTTTATTTTTTACATCAATACATACTTTATTTTTTTACTCTATCTGGTAATTCAAAGTAAGTTGATCCTCTCGATGGAACATATCTGTTAATTCCGAGTTGTAAACCAATGCTTCTATTTAATAGCCATCCTGATCTGTGTAATAGAAAATCACCCATTCTTGATAAAATATTTTGTTTACCAGTCTTACATTTTTAGTTATCTCCCTTTCATTTATGATCCTATAGTTCAGGGTCTGGAACTGGAATTCCGTAAACTTTCTATTTGTGTGAATTTGAGACACAGAAAAAAAACTTTGTCATTTTCAAACCATGATATATTCTTGGGGTGTCTTTTACAATTTTCATAAGTGTCAGCTTTAAAGTTGTCAGGGATTGATTAGGTTCAATTGGGGTTACATTATTTTCAAAACTTGTAGTTTGCAATATGTTTGCAAATGCAGTATCAACTACATAATCTCTACCTTTCCTCTGTCTCCTGGTTTCTCAAATAAATTAGTATAAAGACGAAATAATATTTCGCAATTAGTTCTAATTACTTGTTTCTCAAATACATCATTAGAAATGAAAAATATTTTCTTCAGTGCTTTATCTTTATTGTTAGATATAGTTTCTTGGTCTCAAAGACCTCATTACAGAATGCAATTTTTTTCAATTCTTTATCTTCTTTATCTTTGAAAACACCATCATCCTTAATTTTATGATAAGGTAATTGTTTCCAAAGACTTCATTCTGTGATTTGATGTTTTTCAATAAATATAATTAGATCAGCCTTATTTAAAGTAGTATAGCCTCTTAAATTATTTCTTTTGCATTAATGACAGAACTGCATAACTGCTTCATTTGGTCCTCCTATTTATAGAAAATAAAATTTATTATATTTGTAAAAAATAAGATCTCAAATTTTTAAGACTTCTATTATTTCTTGTCTAACAGATATTCAAGTAAGAAGTAGAAGGTGGTTTTACTTCCCTATTTTTACTGTATTGTAAAGTACATTTCCTAAATTTATTGTTATGTTTATCTTTATACGATGGACTAACATAGACACAATCCAAATTTTTCATCTCTTGACAAGCTTTACATTTCATTGCCACTGTATTGGTTTATTGTTTTTCTTCTTTTTCATCTATAATAGTATTTTAGAATGTTCTTCCCTTGGGTTTTGTTCTAAATGATTTTTGTAATAATATTTAGAAATATTTTTCCATGTAAGCAAAAGTGAAAATATTACTTGTAATTAATGCATTTCTTTGTTTAAGGAATGGAATTAGTTTTAAAAGGAAAATGAACTTTCTTGAATTTTTATAAAAATCTAATAAAAATATGGTTAATAAATGGCGAACCTAAATAGCCTGGAAGTAAATGAATTGAAAGGCAGAACAAAACAATAAGGGCTTAAGGGTTATCGAAAACTTAGAAGACAACAACTTACTGAACTTATGAACCATAAAATTATCTAGACAAGCGGGAGCCCTTACCAGCACAATGAGCTGAATGAACTAAAAGCTATTGGAGGACAACTTATTCAGATGATCGAGCTTGTGTAAAAAATTATTTTTAAACAATTGTATGACTTGTAATTAACAAATGAAATGTGCAGAGATATAATTGTTGATGATATTAAAAAGAATGCATAGAATTAATTTAGAGATTTTGTGATATACCTGAAATATTTATGAGAGAATTTTATGACAAATTAAATTGGGAACATATATTAACAGGGGAATGTATGTTAGGTGAACAAAAATTGTCAAATGATTTTATTTTAGAATTTAATGATAATTTGGAAGTAATTTTAAAATATCATTACCTACCTCATCCTTTTCAACAAAGATATTTAAACCTTATGAAACACTGATGAAACAGTGAATGTCCTATTTGCTTATTTAATGAAAATCATCAATTTGCAAAAACTAGCTGTAGCCATATTTTTCATAAAGAGTGTACTGACTGATGGTTAAAAGAATAAATAAAATGTACTAAGTGTGGAAGTGTTTTAAAAGATATAATGACAAGTTTATTAGGATTCAAACTGATGATGATTTAATAATTGTTGATGAATTTTATGCTGCTTGGGAATGATTAATTTCACAATATTTTCCTTTTTCACAAATTTAATAATTTTCTTTTCGTATAAATGGAGCAGGTTCAACAACAAACAGTCAAATCCAAATTTTGTAAATACTGTAATACTGAGAAATCATTGGATACTTTTACCTCACAAAAACATACAAATGATGGATCTAGAATGATGTGCAGACAGTTTGTAAATGAATATCACACAAAAATTACATCAATAATTGATTTTCTTGCTTACATAGAAAAATATTTCTAATTATTATTATAAAAATCATTTAGAACAAAGTCCAAGTGAAGAACATTCTAAACTATCATTATAGATGAATAAAGAAGAAAATATAGTGGCAGTGAAATGAAAGTTTCTCAAGAGATGAAAAATTTGGATTGTTTCTACATTAGTCCATTGCATAAAGATAAACACAACAATATATTTAGGAAATGTACTTTAGAATACAGGACAAATAAGGAAGTAAAACCACCTTCTACTTCTTTCTTAAATATCTGTTAAGCAAGAAATAACAGAAGTCTTAAAAATTACAACCTAGAATACATCGATATACAAAATGAGAATCCTCTTGTTGTAATTTAGCAAATTAAAAACTAGAATATATCGACATACAACATGATAACCCTCTTGCTTTGGAATACAAACTTATTCCAAATGAAATTAAAGAATTTACCCTCAATACTTTAGTTCAAAAAATTTGAATTTAACTATATATTAGAAATTTCAAAAAACTACTGATGAGTTTAAGATCTAGTTTTTTGAGATGTAATTAAAGATTATTATATAACAATTGACGATTGTTAGTTAATTATCCTAACTAAACAAAAGAATTTCAAAATATTTAATCAAAATAATTTACTTTCGGTTTTCAAAATAAATTTAAAATTGAAGAACAAGGAAAACAACTACTGCAACAACTACAACGAAAACAGAGAGAATGTTTACATTTAAGAGATGTGGTAAATAACGTTTTTGGAAAGAAAAAAGAAGAAATAATTTATATAGCTACTACAAAACAATATTCTAGAAAAAAATATTTTAAAGTTGGTGGATTTTAATCGAAATTACTTTTAATAGTTGCTTCCTAACTTGTAATAGTGATCATTCAGATGATGACAAATAATTTTTATATACACAAAAATGTTATAATTACAAAGTAGTTGAAACAATACGTGAAAAATTTCTAGGTATACACAAACATAATAAAGCAAAACAACTGTATCAAATTTGTTTTCATGATTCAAAACATTATATTAATTTATTAACTAGCAATTTATCTAATAAGTATTTATTTACTAAAAAATATGTTGGTCTAATTAATTCATATATGAAACCAATTAATCCAAATATTCAAAACAAAAAACCAATCCAATTTGTTCCAATTGCTATTCAACAAGAAGTTATTGTACAGGCGCAGATCAGAAACAAAATGCATAAAATAAAAAGTATTGTACCAGACACTTTACCCAAAGAAAAACCAGCTTCTAAATTCTTTGAAGAATAACCAGCCTGCAGCCAGATAAAAGTAACATGCTTAAAGAAACATTCAAAGAACTTCTAGAATCAAAGGGGTATAAAATTGAAGGAAAGATAAAGATATGGAAAGAGATTGCAGAAATTTTAAGAATAAGCTTTATACAGCATATTTTTAAAGTATACATGAACAACACAAATTTCTTCTCCTTTGATATTGTATAAATAATTCACTTTTTCATCAGTTAATTGATTTATCAATTTAGAGACTATATCTTCATTGTCAATTGAATAACATACGGCCAAACAGTTTCTACAAATTGATACATTTATATACAAATTTTCATGAGATGTTTTTAAACTTAAGGAGTTGACGAATATGATGAAAATGCAAAGAACAAGAGTCTATGAACACAAAAATTATTTATATCTCAATAAATTTCCAATATTTTTGATAATTGATATTTCATATAACATTCATAACTATTTCTATATACACTTAATAAGCAAAACTCACTAAATCGAACAATTGATTCCATCAAAACAAACTTAAAATCCTATAATGATTTTGACATTGTGTTGTTTTCGTTAACTTTTATTTCAGTATCCAACTATACTCTTAATAAAACAATTTTCAGAATGAATATTATAGTCAAAATCAAACTTATTTAAAGCTTCAACAGTGGCTTCCATTTACGTATAAAAAATTTTATAAGATAATTCATTTTTATTCACCCAAATATTACATGAATTATCAAAAACCAACCATGTAACAAATTCATTATTATCTTTCTTTTTAAATATATATATATATATCTGCATCTCCATCCATGTGATTTTGTACATCAGGAAATTTTGTTATTTGTAATTCATACTCATAAGTATTTCCTTTTAAGTTTCACAATTTAAATCTTTATTTTACGTGTAACTTGATTATAATTAATGACATCTTCAAATTGAAAAATTTCTGTTGACCATTTGGCTGTATGTCCTATTTTGAATATTCCTTTATCTTTACTGATTCTAACTTTATCTCCTTTTTTTAAAATTAATTTCTATCTTTAGCTACAATAACAGTTGGTTTATATTTCCTTATATTAACTTTGCTGGTTTCATTTTTTAGTGGAATGTTTTATATTATTGTATTCACAAATTACCTCAGAAACTAAGTTAACCCCTTTATAATTTCCTTGACGAGCAAATTTCTTCCATATCTTTTCTTTAAGTGTTCTGTTAAATCCTTCAACAAAAGATACTTTTATCTGGGTGAAAGTTGAATAATTATTAATATTATATTTATTCATCAATTCCTTTAAATTTTTATCATAAAATTCTTTACCATTATCTTTTTATATACTTTCTGGATTGTGGCCTCCTCTAAATATTTTTTCAAAAACATCAACTACATTCTTACCTGCTTTAACTGGAAGAGCCCAATCAAATTTTGAAAAAAAATCTATAACAGTTAATAAAGATTTATATCCTTTATTTATATTTGAAATTCCTTTTAATATTCCAGACACCTTTGCGACCTAATCAGCTTAACATAAATCATCTATAATGAGAGAAATTAAATTTCTTGTTTTAAAATTTTTCTCATTGGTTTTGTGTAATTCATTAATAATTTGTTCATATATACTTGAAGGGGTGACCAATTCGCACATGAAATGTGTGCTATGTCCTTCAGGACATTCACATATTCATTCACCTACAAATTTTTTTAACGAATTTACTCCTTTCAATTTTAAATACTGAACAAAGACCTTCAATTCTTTGTCTTCCATTTATAGTTGTTTCTCTGTGAAGACTATATGTTCCAGTAAATTTTTTACACTTCAAACAGTGGATATGGTTTTCCATTTATATAGGATAAAAACAAGTATTATTACCTTTACATCAACTGTAACAGGTTTAACAGTCTCTTACAGCTACGAAATTTGATTTGTGTACAGTTATTGACTGACTATTATCATTACCAACAACCCTAGATCTTTTAAGCTTGAAATCATACTTAAAATTGTTTACTTTTTTCTTTTCCATTCATAATAGTATATTCAATTATTTATCTATCATATACTATATTTTCTAGTACATTACACCTATCCTAAACAAATGTAAGATTTTCATGGCTGCTATTCATTTTTTCATCAAGAATTTTTATAGTGTTAAAATTAACTTGATGAATCTGTGAAATGTTTCATTAAAATGAGACATAATTATCGAATTGCATTAGAATGCTTCTGTATTAAGGTTTTGTAGGATATTTTTTTTCTAAATATTATTTAGTAACTGCATCATAACTATTTACTGGATCATTTATATTTATTATTCTCCTACCTTTAAAATCAATATATATTTTTGTTACCTTAAAAAGACACCTAATTCTTTATAGGATTGTTTAATCACATTTCGATGCTTGTATCAATTTTTGCTTCTAACTTTTTTATGTTTTCTAAATTTCTCTCACCTTTGATTGTGTGACTTTTAGACTGAACCTTATGTCAATTTATTAAAGATGGAATATCAGTAAACGTATAAACAAACTTTAAAACAAATAGAGACAAATGACCACATATAAGGTCATTAAAATTTTAATTCATTATCCATTATAGAAAAACTCACTTGAACTGAGATATTTAACCAATTCTTTTGGAATCTTTCCACCAAATGAATCAAATACAGTTTTTTTATTATTACTCTTATAACAAAAAAATTCCAGTGAGTACCAGGATTATCAGATGTATTTAAATTAACTGTTCCAAACTAGTTCTTCTATGTTAAAACTGCATAAAGGGTTATTATATTTATTATTATTTTTTCAACATTTTTTGGACATCCAGTGCCATTTTTCTCTATTGCTTGATTATATCTTTTCTGTTCTTCCAATTCTGTATGGCTTTTTCTTGTTTATTATTATATTTGTGATTTCTGCAAAACCAACAGCAAGTGAACCAACAATTACTAGATATGGTCATGCAGCTAATGAGAATGGGAGATACCCACCTTCGTGTTATGTTACTCCTTTACTGTCTTTCTTTTTTGTTGTATATTCAACAGTCATTTCCACAATATGAATACCTAAGGTAACAAGTAAATTTCAACCAGTTTTTTTATCTCTCTTTCTTTTTTGTGCATTAGTTAAAAATGTTTCAGTATTATATAATAGTATACTATTCACTTTTAATTTAGTTGATTTTGTGTTGCTACTAAGTAGCAAAGTACTATCAAAAATATAGATAAAAATTTATAAAGAGTAATAATGTTCCAGTGCCCAACCATTGCCATCCACACCTAAGAGAGGGCCAGCTGAAGCAGTCACAACTGTACCCGTACCTAAGTTTCATTTTCCATACATTATTCCTCTAATTGCAGCTGCAACTATTTTTTCCACCAGTCAAGCATCACTTACATGCGTTCTTTCTTTTGCAGCTACTTGAAGTTCCATAACTCCTTTGTGACTTTTTCATATCTTCATTATCTCTATAGGCAATATCATGTTTGTCACAATATTTATCTAATGGATTAATTTCTGGATCCCCACATGCTAGTCTTTCTTCTAATTTGGTCCCAGTCCCACAGGACGAATAGTCTCATAGATGCATCTCAAATGGTGATTTATTAATCAAAGTGTTCACTAATACTTTACCATGTTTTTCACTTTCTCAAAATGTATGTGGTAAGTTATTAAAAATATAATAAAGTAAGGAATTCCTTTTGGATTGTGGATTATGAAATCACTAAATTCATATTTTAGCATCTGTGCTATGCCAGATATTTCATTAAGATAATTTTTCCAGCTGCTTCTTCGTCAGGAATTACTGCTAATCTATGGAATAAATTTCCAACATCATTCATACAGACGTATTCAGTTGGTTTACTACATATTTTTTACTTCAACCTTCACCTGTTTTTGAATCTGAATTATCTCAAGAATCTGAATCTGATGATACTTGATATATTTTTGGGAAGTAGGCATAAGCAATTTATTTTATCAGTTTGTTGTATTTTTACCTCTACTCGATTTTATTTTATTTGGGTTACTCTCACAATGTAATGCTCCTGAGTGGTTCAATATACCTGCATAATTTTGTAAATGAACATAATCAAATTTTTCACCCACATCATCCATAGTAAATTTTTAGTTAAAAGATTCATTAGACCATCTGTGCCTTTAAATTCTTTTCCATCAATTTTTAATTTATTGGTATCAAAATCAATCCCAAAGTGCATGTCACATCTAAATCTAGCAACAGGTTTTAAACCAAAAGTTGGATCTTCGCTATGATTGATAAACTTTAACATTCTTTCACAAACACGTATTTTTTAAGATCATGCTCGTTTGTTTTTTTATTATACTACGTCTCCTATACATTTTATCAACGCCTTTTTTCTCTTCTTCATGTTTATTCAGTACAGCTTGAATTTCTGATTCCCTTAATGTAAAGTCATACTTAGCAGTAATGTCATCAGACCACTTGTATAATTTTCTAATTGCTGATAAATCTTCAAATTCTTCTAGATGAAGATCTTGATGACAAGGAACTATTTGTTTTTCAACTTCTGTATTTTCTTGAATAGCTTTCAGATCTTTGGGTCCTTATTTTACTTGTTCAATAGCATGAATAACTGATTCATCTTTTTTATATTTTTCATGTTCTGGTCACAGTTGTTTTTGAAAAAGCTTGAATTATTCTTCCATGTCTGCAGATTTTTTTATTTTGTTTAGCACTTTGAACTTCTGGGTCGTATTTTGCAAACATTTATTAAAGATAAAAACTTTAAACATTTTAAATGTCTAACTTTTATGTTTAACATTTATGTTGTTATGAAAGTCTGTATTTTATTTCTGAACTTACCGTCATTCAGTTTTCCAGTAATGCCTAACATAAACAATCCAAATTGATCATTCCAACATTTACTACACATTCCTTTAAAATCATGAAATTTTAAATCACCACAAGCGAACTCATGTTAAATATGGTTCAAATGTGTGTCACCTTGTCAGAAAACATTTAAAAAATTAATTTTTTTTGTGTTATTGAATAAGTTTGAGCTGTTGATCAACAATGTAGTTTTTCCACATACACTTTGCCCTATGACTGCACATCAAACAGAATTTGGTACAAATTTACCATGTTTATTTTTTGATTTATTTTCTGACATTCTTATTTTTGGTTTCCGATCTGTCATTTATTTAAATAAATTTTTATTAATACAAAAGGAATACCTGGCGCAATTGAGTGGTGAGTCATCTATTCTTTAAAAAAATATTAACTGTTCAAATAAGAGGAACTTATAAAAATGTTTCACTAGTTGTCTTTTATTCAACTTTTTCAACTTCAAATACTACATCGAAAAGTAATAAACTATATTGAAATGGAGAAATGATAGGAATTCCTATAGGTCAGTACAGTCTATAAAATTTTAGAAAAATTTAGCCATTCAAAATATCAGTTTTTCATATTACAGCTGATTAAATTTTAAATAAAATCGTTATCATAACTGAAATAAAATTATACAAGTATATAAAAGATAGTATTGGTACAACTGAAAGAAAACAGCACTCGATCACTATTTTTAACGAATTAACCGGGTTTCAACACTACTAGGAGTGTCTTCCTAAGAATTTAAATCAAAGAATGGTCTATGACATGGTCACAGAATTATGACTAAAAATGTATGATGCAGAGTAAAAGTACAGAATCATCATGAAAAACTGGCAGTTCTTATATGTCACTTATAAAATAATAAATATGCCAGAAGGGCATTAAGTCACAAAGATATTTAAGACAATGAAAACTGTGATGGTGAGCCACTAAGGGCTGCTCATTACTTGCGTGGTGCAGGTTGCAAAACGGAGACAACAAGTGTTTGGTGTAGTTGTTAGACCAATTATTACTGCTACAATGTCAGGTTATCAAGAATTAAGTGAGTTTCAACGTGGTGTTACAGTTGGCACATCAGCGATGTGATACAGCATCTCCGAGGTAGTGGTGAAGTGGAGATTTTCCCATAAGACCATTTCATGAGTGTACCGGGATTCTGGTAAAACATCAAATCTCCAACAACGTTGCGGCTGGGAAAAGATCCTGCAAGAAACGGACGAACGATGACTGAAGGGAATCTTTCAACGTTGCAGAAGTTCAACCCTTTCTGCAAATTGCTGCAGATTTCAATGTTGAGCCATCAGCAACTGTCAGCGTGCAAAAAATTTCACTAAACATCATCGATATGGGGTTTCTGAGTGAAGGCCCACTTCTGTATCCTTGATGACCGCACAACACAAAACTTTACACCTTGCCTGGGCCCATCAACACTGACACTGGACTGGTCGGACAAGTCTCGTTTCAAATTTTATCGAGCAGATGGATGCATACAGGTATGGAGAGAACCTCATGAGTCCATCGATCCTGCATGTCACCAGGAGACTGTTCGAGTTGATGTGGAGCACGTGCGGTTGGCGTGATATGGGACCCCTGATACGTCTAGATATGCCTCTGACAGGTGACATGTTCTTAGGCATCATTTCTGATCACCTGCATCCATTCAGGTCCATTGCGCATTCCGACAGACTTGGGCAACTCCAGCAGGAGAATGTGACACCCCACACGTCCAGTATTGTTACAGAGTGGGTCCAGGAATACTCACTGAGTTTAAACACTTCCTCTGGCCACCAGACTCCCCAGACACGAACGTTATTGAGCATATCTGGGATGCCTTGCAATGTGCTGTTCAGAAGAGATCTCCACCCCTCGTACTCTTCCGGATTTATGGACAGAGTTTCAGGATTCATGGTGTCAGTTCCCTCCAGCACTACTTCAGACATTAGTTGATACCAAGCAACATTGTGTTGTGGCACTTCTGCAGGCTCACGTGCGCCCTACATGATATTAGGCAGGTGAACCAGTTTCTTTGGCTCTTCAGTGTAGTTTTCTTGTGATTAGCAAGATACAGACCCAAGCTTGTGTATTTGTGTATTAAATAGTTATACCTCTTTGTAGCAAGCTTTTAATAACATTATTCCACAAATCACTAATCAGAATACGGTGCAATTGCCTTCAGAAGCCTCGAGGCTAACTTACCTATCCTGACCTGAAAGTGGTTTAATGACATGAGGATTGGCCCAGTTTTTAATATTCATTATGAGCAAAAGTTACACTGAATGTAACATTGATTGAATTAGTCACAAAAATATCAGTTTAGTTACTTCTGCATAAAGCACTCACGAAAGACTTTACAGTTGTGCGCATACACTATCTCACAAAAACTGAACTTCATTTCACTGAATATAGACTCATACAAAGCCAACACCCACCACAGTAGTAGGAGTCTATATGCTTACTGGCTCCTCAGGTGATGAAAAGATTGAAAGAATGTATGATGAAATAAAAGATGTAGTTAAGGCAGAAGAAAATTTAATTGTAATAGGGGACTGAAATTCGGTAGTAACAAGAGGAGGTGAAGGGAAAATAGTAGGAGTATATGTACTGGGGAAAAGGAATGAAAGAGGAAGTCGCCTGGTAATATTTTGCACAGCACATAATTTAATTATCGTTAAGATATGGCTTAAGAATCACCAAAGAAGGTAGCCCTGCAGACATTGAAAGATTTTATATTGACTATATAATGGTAAACAGCTTTTAAACTGTAAGAAATTTCCAGATGTAGCTGTGAACTCTGTAAATTAAAACAGAAAGATTTACAAAAAGTAGGAAATTAAGGAGATGGGATGTGGAAAAGTCGAAAGAACGAGGAGTAGCCGAGACTTTCAAGGGGAACATTAGGTAACGATTGACTGAAACAGGGAAAGTAATACAGTAGAACAGAAAAGGGTAGCTTTGAGAGATGAAATAGTGAAAGCAGAAGAGGATCAAGTAGATAAAAAGAAAAGGCCTAGCACAAAATCTTGAATATCACAGGAGATACTGAACTTCATTTATGAAAAGAGAAAATATAAAAACGGAGCAGGTGAAAGAGAATACAAACGTCTAAAAAAGAGATTAAAGGAAGTGCAAAATGGTTATGCAGGAATTGCCAGAGGAAAAATGTAAGTCTATAGAAGCATATGTGACTAGGGAAAGAGAGATATCACCTACAAGAAAATTAAAGTGGCCTATAGAGAAAGGTGAAGATATCAAGAGTAATGATGTAAACCCAGCACTTAGCCAAGAAGGAAAAGTCTAAAGGTGATAGGATTATACAGAGAAACTCTACAACAGAAATGAACCTGAGGGCAATGTTATAGAAAGGGAAGGGGGGAAGAGGAAGTAAATGAAGATGAGATGGGAGATATTATAATGTGAAAAGAATTTGACAGAGCACTGAAAGATGTAAGTCATAAGAAGCTCTGTTGAATAGTCGATTAATTTCCTACCTTAGAACTTCTGATTACTTTGGGATAACGAACCATGACAAAACTATTACCCTTGGTGAGCAAGATGTATGAACAAGGGAAATACCCTCAGACTTCAACAAGAACGTAAAACTTCCAATAACAAAGAAAACAGTTGCTGACAGTTGTGAACATTACCGAACTATCAAATTAATAAGTCAAAATTACAAAGTGCTGACACGAAATATGTAGAGAAGAATGAAAAAACTGACAGAAGTCAACCTCAGGGAAGATCAGCAGTTTGGATTCCAGAGAAATGCTGCAACACATGAGACAATACTGACACTACTACTTATCTCGGGCGATAAGTTAAAGGAAGCCAAACTTAGGCTTACAGATTTTGTAAACTTAGAACAAGCTTTTGGCTATGCTGACTGCAATACACTTCTCAAAATTCTGAAGGTAGCAGGGTTAAATACAGGGAGTCAAAGGATACCTACAGATTGTACAGAAACCAGACGATCTAAAAGCGATTTCTATAAGAAATTGACTGATTTTAACATAAAATTGACTAAATTCAACATATATTTCAATGATTTTGACACAATATTCGCTGACTTCGATGCAAAGTTCAGTGAAAAAGAATGTAATTAGTTGATCTCCATACTTATGTTCACGTTTCTGAGTTGCTGTATTGACATCTCACCATGCTTAATGTCTTCCAGCAGGAGAACGTCCATAGTTCAAGGACTGAAATCATGTTACAGTACTTTGCAGAGTACTCACATTTATGTATAGTCCAATATATCCACCTAATCTGAAGAGATGAGACATCCGTATCTTTGTGGTGGTTTGAGAACCAAACTGGAATAATACCTTGTACCTTTCTTAGCTAAGGAATAGTTGACTAAGGAGTTCACTACATCAAATCAGTATTCTGATTGAAGACGACAACAACGGATGGATACTAAAAGTGTTGTGCAGACATGAAGATAGAAGAACAATATATAACTACTAAGACACTGAAGAATGGCTGAGAGGAATTTACTAAACAGGATTGGACGAACAATTGGGAATCGAGTTACACTCCATACTGTTGTTAGAATTTATCAAAGACGAAACAAAGGGTTGGTGTGAACTACACCACTTTCTCTTTAAGACGTGACATACTTGCAGCCAATTTAGACATAAATTGAGTCATTCATTACAATTTATGTGAAGTATTTCTCAAAAATACTTAAAAATACAATAGTCCAAACATAAGATCACTTCCTTCTTGTAAGAAAAGGGACTGGGGTTTTAACATACCAACTGTCATGATGACTAGGGACAAAACGCTAGCTCACGCTGTCGAGCGTATAAATCGATGGTGACCTTGATGAAGGAACAATATTGACATAAGCATCAAATTCGTCTGATCTGAACGTATCTAGGGTGTTGTTGCATGTTAGCTCTGTGCCCATAACTTACGAGAATAATGTAAACATGTGATGCAGCATACCTCTGCATATCTGGTAGAATCAACTGTAGCAGTGTAGCTCGATCTAGTAAGTCATAATGTGGAGTGCAGTGTAAGTCAGCAATATTTCTACACACTAAGTGGGATCTTTCAATACAAACGGAGGAATTTCATTGGTTATGAAGGTAACTCTCACAGGTAATCATTCGTACTATGGCACTTCACAATGGTATCTAGAAAGAATGGTGCACTGGTGACATGAGGCAGATATGACATTCCTAACAGATTATTGAAGCCATAACATCCCAAACCTTTATATTAGCAAGTGCAAATATTTTTATATGTAATTAAATTATGTATTCTGTCAAGTCGCTCCATCTACGTTGCGCAGGAAATATGTGGTGTGTCTACAGCTCTTATAAACGCATTTCCAGCACTCCAATGAAGTACCACCACTTTGTGATTTCTGATATGTGTTCAGTGCTGCTGCCAAACAGCCTCTTAGTTTGCATTTCACGTAACTCAGAGCCGATGTTCATTGATGTTGTTAAACTGGTGACTGTGATCCTGAGGTGTGATCTGCCATCCTGGCCCCTTCATTCGTACCCAGGACACCCTTAATGTGATAATTCAATGGAATCTATCACCTGTCCAAACACCAGACAACAATTACTAATTTCCTTCTGTTCTGTGATCTGTGTTGCTCTCCAAGAAAGACATTTCTTTGATGGCCATTCCTCAACACTTTGTGATTATCGTGCATTCTGTCAGAACTATGGAAAATCACTGTTGCCAAATCTGAATTTGATGGGAATTTCATAAAAATTTCGCACCCCTCTAGAAATCTACCCAGAACTTGTCCAATCTATGCCATGCGGAACTGCCACTGTATTGTGTAGAAAAGATGAATCAGCATGCTATTAGGTAGGCGCTTATAATATTTTGGCTCATCTATTCTGATACTCTTGATGTGTACACTTTGATCTTTACTGCATGCTAATCACCCCACCTTCTGATTTCTTAACTGCATTCAGAGTCACATAATTATTGTACAAAGTAACTTCTGCCTGTAAGTGCTCTGTAGATTTTAAATATCATTACCCCACTAGTTCAGTCAGCAAGTACAATAGATTTTGTACTCCCTATTCATAGGACATATTTTGCTAAAAAAGCCAGAAATTGTGCTAAACTTGTTGTTTCGGTCTGCTAAGTTAATAAACTTTCCATCATATTATATTTACATCGCAGCAGACGTAAAAACTGCAGTCTTGACCATCACATTTTGCCATTTTTTGTCTTTTCGTTGGAAAAACTGTAATAAGCCTGAATGACAAGTGAGAAACAAAAGTGTAAAGAGGACTGGTATGTCTGGGTTTCTTAGTGGAGTACAAATGTCTGCCTAAGTAATAAAACAGCAACAAGCTCTATTTGCACTTTCCCTGGACGTCGAGTGGTCAGCTGCAGAACAGTGGAGATGTCAAAAGGTATGCACTGTTACTGGCCAGCAGCTGGCAATCTCTTGGCACGGTAAGAGAGATCACACCCACCCAACATGATGTAAGTTGTTGTTTAAGCAAATAAGATGCTGATGCAATAGTTACTATCTAATAATATGCCAGTGGCGGTGGCAGTTGGTCACCTAAATGTTGTAGGTAGCACAAGTGGGATTCTCACCATTTCTAAAATTAGAACAAGTGGATTTTTTTTAATTTCCCTCCATTTTAAACTCAAGGCAACTGAGCTATTGCCATTTCAATCCTAGAACAAGTGAACTAGGTCCACCCTCTTAGATTGTTATGATAGGGCTTAAGAATGATCAAGCTATACTTTAGAGTAATTGAGCTACTTTGAATTTCCAACCATTTTTGAACTTCCAATCATTTTTGAATTTCCCGCCATTTTAAGCAGGATAACTGGACTGATTCCATCAACTTGGATTGTGATGTCAGGCAGGTGTGTGGAGGAGTAGGGCTGACACAGGCTACAATGTGTGATGTCATCGGATGATGTCATTCGGAATATGGCAACAATGCAGACTGCACTAGAATACCTAAAAAACTCTACTACTCACAGATATGTTTTAGGTGTCAAGTGCATCTCAACTTGTAAGTTACACCAGTAGTGTCAATACATAATACAGATATTTTAGATGTGGAAATAATATTGTGACAATTTGAGAGAATGGGGTACAAATATCAAATTTCAGTCATCATCAAGAGGGCTATACATACTAACTGGCTGCTTCGTTTTAATGGCTGGTAAGAAAGACTGGGCTGTGAGTGGGAGAGTTAACCTGACTGTATGTTGCTGACAGATATGTGTTAGGTTGCTGTGAATGTTGACGAAGCTGTGTGTGCATATGTGTGCTCTGCTGACAAAGCATCCTGCCACACTCCTTGCCTCTACCTGCCTCAGATGCAGACATTAGGGAATTCCCACCACATGCACTGGATGAGAATGATATCATGTCCCACCCCTCATTGACACAAGAGGTTTTCTGACTGGCTGTTTCTGTTAATATCAGGTAAAACACTGAGCTGCGATTGGGATATCAAAATTTGTGTTCACCTTGGTTTAGAAGTTCCCTGACTGCCATGTCTCCAAAAAGGGGCACAGTTTGGGAGAGGAGTGGGTCAGGATGATGTCATGCTTTTTCCTTGTCCTTGCCTCTGCATGTAGGTGAGCTGATGCTCAGATAACTGTAGTCTGCTGACTTGTGATTACATTCGTAATGTGAAGTGATATACTACTGATAATGGTGAATGCTCACTTCGATTTTATACCGAGTAAATTTTGATGTTATCAAAGTTCTGTGAGTTTGTACCTATTACAGTTCTTAAACCAATTACATGACATTGACATTATGAGTTCCCATAATTTTGGATGAGTGTTTATAAATCGATGTATTCCTTTGAACTGCAGTATTTTGGTAGTTATGCTAAAATAGTGTAATAATTTATTGTAATACCTTATATATTATTATAATCATAGGCATCTGTGGCACATTAAAAGTGGGTGTGATTTCAAGCAGAATTTGATATATTTGAGGGAGGGGACGAGGCAGGATGTAACAAACAGTGACTCCTCCACTTCCTGCAGAACCTAACCCTGGAACTTGACCTGACAGAGCTATACCCTTTGATGGGTCATCTCTGGAGCCTGACTGCAGTTTCGCAGAATCCAACCATTGAGCCAATGTCTGCCATTGCTTTGCCAACTGAGCCAATAAAATTATTCTTTTTCATCACCCTGTAACCTCCCCCTCACTTATCGACCTTAATGACAATGAAAAATTAAACCGTGTGTACCTAATGGAAATTTGGGAGAAGCAATCGTCACCAAAGTTAATCTGTCGGCAAAGAGGGAGGAAAGGGTTACATCTAAATGAAAGGAAAATTGCAAATGAAACAGGTGGAAATTAATTTTGAAAAGGGGTAAAGTTAATAGAGAAAGTAAATGTGTGGCCATTACGTTAACAATTAACTAGCGGTAATTAGATATTTGAGGTTTGGGGGAAATTACGGTCGCCAGTCCTATGGACAATTACTATAGTAACTGAAAAAGAAAGGTTATTACACATATAATTAGCACTAGAAGCATGGCAACTGAAGGTTGACACGTGTAGTGCGAAAACTGAAAGTTTGTCAGAAGTAATAAATTTCGCTACACTCTGACTTAATTTAGCAAAAGAATTAATAAAACCAGAAAATTGAAAGTTAATTTAGTGACTCAAATTAATAGTGAGCTTTGTTTCTGATACTACAAAATTCAATAAAATAAGGTTAGTCTTGGGCTACCTCGACAAGCATTTCAGAAGCTACTTGAATCTACGCAATTTAGAAATTAGAGATTTAACCTTGAACTTGAATTAAATGTTTCTGAACAATTAACAATAGTAAAATTTAGTACGTACCAAGCTGAGCTGCAGTCACAGGTAAGCTAAAATATACTAACAAAACTCCCACTCTTAATTTGTGCTTGTGTAATCTAAATATTGTAGTCAGCTATGAATACTTTAACTGAACTTTGAACTTAAAGCAGTGAAATGGAATGATATTACTTTAATGCTGGCGTATGAATTTCAACGACACTTGGGTTCATTTCGGAAAAGGAAGGGACCCTGCTTGGTAATGCAATTGGGACAATGAGCAACAAAGGTTCATGCTACGTTGCTGTAATTTTGTGATTTGAACAGTTTTAAAAGCTGAGGTCTGCCATACAGTTCTAAAACTTTACGTGCTACCAGTCTTCCTTGTTGGTTGATTGAAGGTTTGAAGTCGTCGTTCGAGGAGGTGGCAACAGTCACTCATTGTCGGCCATCGCTGTTGCAGAAGCTGGATGTTGGCGCGCCTTCTTCTCGACACGGTCTCCAGCCGAAACGGGCTCTTGATGTGTGCCAGCTAACGCTTCCCGTCCGCGACACCGTGTCAGAAACTATCATCGCAAGTCGAGCGCAATTACATGTTGCCAAACCCCGAAAGCGCGGTAACTCGCGGGAGCGTCACACAACACATCTGCTCCACTGCCCTCCTCCAGCCAGACTCCGCTCTGCCCGCGCTCTACGCGGCCGAGTTCACACTACCAAAGATCCTAAACCCTCTGGTTCTCCACACGACCTATCGATGTATTCGTTCGATAGCATAGTTTTCCCTAGGCAAGACCCAGCGTAAAAATACAAATAATATTTACAAAACAACCAATTATACATCGACATAAATGCATAAATATATATATACAAATAGTAAAACAATTACAATATATAAAGACACTGAAATGTCATATCTTGAGGTAACAAAACAAGGAAAAAAATTATAGTACAATAGATGGAAATAGGAGGAGATGCATTTCCGGCGTTACAACCCCACAACTTATTGCTGCCAGGTTTTATATGAAATGACTCATTCCAACTAGGAGTCATTGATATGATTGTTATATGAGATTACGATTTTACATTTTTTGAAGGGTACTGGTTTTAAATTCTGAACACTTAAAGCAAACTGCCTATATTTGTACCTCTTTCAAAATGGTTCCAATGACTCTGAGCCCTATGGGACTTAACGTTTGAGGCCATCTTTCCTCTAGACTTAGAACTACTTAAACCTAACTAACCTAAGGACATCACACACATCCATGCCCGAGGCAGGATTCGAACCTGCGACCGTAGCAGCAGCATGGTTCCGGACTGAAGAGCCTAGAATCGCTCGGCCACAACGGCTGGTGCACCTCTTTCAAATCTTATCATGTTCAAACTGTATATTTGAGACCTTATTTCAGGTAGTACTTTATTAGAGATAAGTACAGCATCTTCAAAAGGTCTGAGGTTATCACGTATATTTCTCGGTATGTTTTCAATACATTTAAATTAGCAGTCGAGTTCCTAACACACTTCCCTATGGATCGCCTGAAGATGAGACTCTATCTTCAATGTGTTTCACTTTAATTTATTTCTTATGCATAGCTTCGGCTACGCCTGATTTAGTACCACAGCATTAAGAATATGGATTTTGGGAGCGATACATGTTGGGGGGGGGGGGGGGGGAGATGAAGAATATTTCTAATTCCACCCTTAACACTGGTTACTGAAGACCTTTAAATAGGCTGCCTCCAAGCGCCCATTAGTTCAAGTTCTTAAATATTTCCGAGACACCCTCTCATGAATCAATTCGTGCGACCCTTCAACACTTCGTGTTAGCTTTGCTAAGGGCTTCACAAGCCAGGGTGGGTCGCACTGGTATTATTATGGGTGTCCAGGAAGAATGGTCAAAATTCAGGAATATGTCAGAAAGTAACATTCGAAGCAAAAAAGTATGGTACACATGGGTTCTGGAAAGCATAACTTAAAAGCTAAGAGCACGCCCTAATTCGATACTGTGAACCAAGCCACTTCTGCCGCAAGCTCATTGCTTTCCTTATTTTATAGGAAGGAACAAAACAAGACAAAAATGTCCATTAAACATAGGCTCTAAAGTGCGTACCTAAGAGCTGTGAGTACTTGGTTATCTTTGCTACTAAGAAACATCTCTTCTACTGAAGAAGTGCTCACAGCTCTTAAGGGGTGCACTTTAGAGCCAATGGTTTTGGTCCATACTACCTCCTCTCAAAAAGTGAAACGCAAAGCGTTTGCAAGTGGAGGTTTGTTCCGCACTATCGTAAATGCAGAAGTGCTCATAGCTCTTAATGTAAGTATTTTAGAGCCAATGTTACTAGATTTTTGTTGCTTCAAATTATCGTTCCTGTCATTCCTTGAATAATGACCATTCCTCCTTGGACACCCTGTGTAGGTTGTCTCCTTTGAACAGTGACAGCATTTTCCCAGTATTCTATCAAACTATGAAGTTTGTCACCTACATTGCAATGATTGAGCCTAAATGATAATTTAGTTCATATGTTCAGGAACTGTTAGACTGAGGTGTTCGTATGACCAGTTGTGACTCATTGCTATCGTAGTGACAGGATACTGTGTTTGTGTGTAGTGCACCAGTTTACAGTTCAGAATATTTAAAAGAAATTTACCAATCTTTGCAGGACTTTGAAATCTTGTCAAAAACTGACTGGATATTTCAGCAGCTTTGCTTCAAATAGTACTTCATTATAGATAATAGATCATCTACTAATTAATTTTGTCTCTCCGTTCATTAATAGCACAATTAGTAAGAGTGCTAACACACTTCTCTGTGGTAGGCCTCATCTGCAAAAAGACTAAGTTTACTGTTAATACTGCATGTTTGCTTATTAATGTACAAGATGGACAGAAAAGAGTCCTAACACACTTCATTGATGCACGCTTAAATTTATTTCTCTATCAGTCGATGACTCTCCATCCTCAATGTGCTTTCCTCGACTACACTGGCCATGCGCAGCTTCGAGAATGCACATGGACGTCGAGAGAACTTTAGCCAAGTAGGGCCCCAGATACCGAAATTGCTATTTTGATGTAATTCGGGAGTTGGAGAATGTTTCGTACCCTAAGAACTTCATTTGGCCTATATTTCGAGTTACGAAATAAAACTCGAAAATATCTCCGAAATGTTTTTTATCCACACGTCAGTAACGTTAGGTTGTTAATGAAACTGAAAAATTTGGGATAGAAAGGTGTGGTGTCACCACCAGACACCACACTTGCTAGGTGGTAGCCTTTAAATCGGCCGCGGTGCGTTAGTATACGTCGGACCCGCGTGTTGCCACTGTCAGTGATTGCAGACCGAGCGCCGCCACACGGCAGGTCTAGAGAGACTTCCTAGCACTCGCCCCAGTTGTACAGCCGACTTTGCTAGCGATGGTTCACTGACAAATTACGCTCTCATTTGCCGAGACGATAGTTAGCATTGCTTTCAGGTACGTCATTTGCTTCGACCTAGCAAGGCGCCATTATCAATTGCTATTTATCTTGTGATGCATGTACCGTCAGACCGATGTTCACCAATTATGGATTAAAGTTAAGTATTCCAGAAGCTACGTACTTTTTTTGCTAGTCTCAATTCCTTGTCATTTTCCAGACCTCACGCCAGCCTGCGTGAGCTTAAACGGTGCCTTTCGGCTACCTGTCATAGTGGATTGGCTGTCTTGCCAGTCCACAACAAAAAGAATCAGAGCCAATGAAGAAATTCTATTGGATACCAGCGATGATAAGCAGCATAAAATTCGCCCATTTGATGCTTCTCTACTTGTAGAAACAAGAAATAAACTTACAGAAAAAATATTTATTTTAATTTTTTCTTTCAAAACTTTACAGCTGATAATGTTGGCGGTCTTATTTTGTTATTTTCGTGAGTCCTAATTATTAATCCTTATTGTTAAGTTATAAGTACAACAAAATTTGCTGTGGAAAGCTATATGTTTTGGGTTGTTTGAGTACAATGAAACCGAGGACAAGTATTCGACAAGATGAAAGCGAGAAGTCGGTAGAAACAACTCTTAACAACCTAAGACTAAATCATTACAGCAATGTCTTATCAGTTCGATAGGCCTACGTTGTTCCGCATTCATGGCGAATGGATCGCAGAATTGATAACACGATGGCTGCATGTGTAACTGTCTGGAAAGATCGGGGACTATATTTAGATGATGTTCCCTAAAGGTCTGCAGCTACCATGACCAAAAAGCAGCGCCGAAAATCCCACCGGGTTAAGGAAACGCTGCAATTTACGTTGAACAAAATGACAACCAAATAAACCCAGCGTTTCCCGTTGCACTTAGCATTGCTAAATGTATGTTTTAATCGCGTCACAGAAAATCATTCCTAGAAAAGGTTGAGTATTCTGTAATTCTACAGCTACATCTATATCTACATCCATGCTCCGCAAGCCACCTGAAGGTGTGTGGCGGAGGGTACTTTGAGTACCTCTATCGGTTCTCCCTTCTATTCCAGTCTCATATTGTTCGTGGAAAGAAAGATTGTCGATATGCCTCGGTGTGGGCTCTAATCTCTCTGATTTTATCCTCATGGTCTCTTCGTGAGATATACGCAGGAGGGAGCAATATACTGCTTGAGTCCTCGGTGAAGGTATGTTCCCGAAAGTTCAACAAAAGCCCATACCGAGCTACTGAGCGTCTCTCCTGCAGAGTCTTCCACTGGAGTTTATCTATCATCTCCGTAACGCTTGCACGATTACTAAATGATCCTGTAACGAACCGCGCTGCTCTCCGTTGGATCTTCTCTATCCCTTCTATCAACCCTATCTGGTATGGATCCCACACTGGTGAGCACTATTCAAGCAGTGGGCCAACAAGTGTAGTGTAACCTACTTCCTTTGTTTTCGGACTGCATTTCCTTAGGATTCTTCCATTGAATCTCAGTCTGGCATCTGCTTTACCGACGATCAACTTTATTTGATCATTCCATTTTAAATCACTCCTAATGCCTACTCCCAGATAATTTATGGGAATAACTGCTTCCAGTTGCTGACCTGCAATATTGTAGCTAAATAATAAGGGATCTTCCTTTCTATGTATTCGCAGCACATTACACTTGTCTGAGGGATGAAGTAGTGAAGGCAGCAGAGGATCAAGTAGGTAAAAAGACAAGGGCTAGTAGAAATCCTTGGGTAACAGAAGAAATATTGAATGTAATTGATGAAAGAAGAAAATATAAAAACGCAGTAAATGAAGCAGGCAAAAGGGAATACAAACGTCTCAAAAATGAGATCGACAGGAAGTGCAAAATGGCTAAGCAGGGATGGCTAGAGGACAAATGTAAGGATGTAGAGGCTTATCTCACTAGGGGTAAGATAGATACTGCCTACAGGAAAATTAAAGAGACCTTTGTAGAAAAGGGAGCCACTTGTATGAATATCAAGAGCTCAGATGGAAACCCAGTTCTAAGCAAAGAAGGGAAAGCAGAAAGGTGGAAGGAGTATATAGAGGGTCTATACAAGGGCGATGTACTCGAGGACAATATTATGGAAATGGAAGAGGATGTAGATGAAGATGAAATGGGAGATACGATACTGCGTGAAGAGTTTGACAGAACACTGAAAGACCTGAGTCGAAACAAGGCCCCGGGAATAGACAACATTCAGTTAGAACTACTGACGATAGACAACATTCCGTCAGAACTACTGACGGCCTTGGGAGAGCCAGTCCTGACAAAACTCTACCATCTGATGAGCAAGATGTATGAGGCAGGCGAAATACCCTCAGACTTCAAGAAGAATATAATAATTCCAATCCCAAAGAAAGCAGGTGTTGACAGATGTGAAAATTACCGAACTATCAGTTTAATAAGTCACAGCTGCAAAATACTAACGCGAATTCTTTACAGACGAGTGGAAAAACTGGTAGAAGTCGACCTCGGCGAAGATCAGTTTGGATTCCGCAGAAATGTTGGAACACGTGAGGCAATACTGACCCAACGACTTATATTAGAAAATAGATTAAGGAAAGGTAAACCTACATTTCCAGCATTTGTAAACTTAGAGAAAGCTTTTGACAATGTTGACTGGAATACTCTCTTTCAAATTCTAAAGGTGGCAGGGGTAAAATGCAGAGAGCGAAAGGCTATTTACAATTTGTACAGAAACCAGATGGCAGTTATAAGAGTCGAGGGGCATGAAAGGGAATCAGCGGTTGGGAAGGGAGTGAGACAGGGTTGTAGCCCGTCCCCGATGTTATTCAATCTGTATATTGAGCAAGCAGTAAAGGAAACAAAAGAAAAATTTGGAGTCGGTATTAAAGCTGGCAGAGACAGCAAAGGACTTGGAAGAGCAGTTGAACGGAATGGACAGTGTCTTGAAAGGAGGATATAAGATGAACATCAACAAAATCAAAACGAGGATAATGGAATGTAGTCGAATTAAATCGGGTGATGCTGAGGGAAATTATATTAGGAAATGAGACACTTAAAGTAGTAAAGGAGTTTTGCTATTTGGGGAGCAAAATAGCCGGCCGGTGTGGCCGTGCGGTTCTAAGCGCGTCAGTTTGGAACCGCGTGACCGCTACGGTCGCAGGTTCGAATCCTGCCTCGGGCATGGATGTGTGTGATGTCCTTAGGTTAGTTAGGTTTAAGTAGTTCTAAGTTCTAGGGGACTGATGACCTCAGTAGTTAAGTCCCATAGTGCTCAGAGCCATTTGAACCATTTTTGGGGAGCAAAATAACTGATGATGGTCGAAGTGGAGAGGATATAAAATGTAGACTGGCAATGGCAAGGAAAACGTTTCTGAAGAAGAGAAATTTGTTAACATCGAGTATAGATTTAAGTGTCAGGAAGTCGTTTCTGAAAGTATTTGTATGGAGTGTAGCCATGTATGGAAGTGAAACATGGACGATAAATAGTTTGGACAAGAAGAGAATAGAAGCTTTCCAAATGTGGTGCTACAGAAGAATGCTGAAGATTAGATGGGTAGATCACATAACTAATGAGGAGGTATTGAGTAGAATTGGGGAGAATAGGAGTTTGTGGCACAACTTCACAAGAAGAAGGGGCCGGTTGGTAAGACATGTTCTGAGGGATCAAGGGATCACAAATTTAGCATTGGAGGGCAGCGTGGAGGGTAAAAATCGTAGAGGGAGACCAAGAGATGAATACACTAAGCAGATTCAGAAGGATGTAGGTTGCAGTAAGGTACTGGGAGATGAAGAAGCTTGCACAGTATAGAGCAGCATGGAGAGCTGCATCAAACCAGTCTCAGGACTGTAGACAATAACAACAACAACAACATTGAGATTCAATTGTCATTCCCTGCACCATGTGTCAATTGGTTGCAGATCCTCCTGCATTTCAGTACAATTTTCCATTGTTACAACCTCTCGATATACCACAGCATCATCCGCAAAAATCCTCAGTGAACTTCCGATGTTATCCACAAGGTCGTTTATGTATATTGTGAATTCCGTATTCCAGGAGGAGGGAAGCGCCCCCTGTTGCCTCCCCCCCCCCCCCCCCTCCCCCTTGCGGGCGCCGAAAGGAATGCACGATTTGGTATCGGAGCACTGAGGAAACGGCTCTTAGCCTTTGGCGGATAGCCCGTCGCTCACCTAAAAGGCGCAAAGAGCGTGCGGCGTCTCCGGGAAGCGGTGGGGTATCACGTGTGCGATAAGGCGGCGCGTACGATAAGCCAGCGGGCCGGGCCGCTCGTGGCCACGGCTGCGGCTGGCAGCGCCCCCAGGCGGCGCGGGCAGAAATAACCAGCCCAGCGCGGACGGCGGCGCGCCCGCAGCGCTCAGTCCACGCCGAGACGCGGCCGCGCGAGCACCATGGCGCCCACCACCACAGTCACCACCACCGTCGCCAACAATGACGAGGATCCCTTCCCGTACATGCGGCCCAGCGCGCTCGGCAAGTGGGAGTCTTTCAAGCTCGAGATCTGGAACCCGTCCACCAAGCAGTTCCTCGGCAGGACCGCCAAGAGTTGGGGTAAGTCTCGACTCCAAGGCAGCCGTACCAGAACTGCTCGTCCGCACTAGCTAGCTCTCTGTTCTGCGAGTGTGGTTGTGTTCTCGTTGCTGCGTACCGCGTAATACTGCACTTCTCTCATCGTCGTCTTTGTTCGCCTCAGCAGATGTCAATGACTCCAGCGTTGAGATCGACGGAAATAGATCTACAGATACGTGTTTATTGTAGCATATATTATCGCTTTTTCATCTTCGATCTGCGGAAAGAGCGGGACAACCAAATCTGCATGTATGTGTGTGTATGAGTACTAATTTGTCTAATTCTTCACTGGCTCTAGAGGAGAGATTGTCTGTTTCTGAACAACATATTTTTCAGTGACAGTATATACTTTGAAACTGGTTTCTACGTAAATGTTCGCCAGTTATTAACAGCTGACACGCATCTGCGGGGGAAAAATACGTAATTTCGTTGAACAAACGATTTATTTTATCAAACTAGCTTCAGGCAGCGTTTACACATCTTGGGCAAATTTCTTACTTTTCGCCTTTAATGCTATAGAATACGAGACCTAATAGTCCTCAAAACAGTTTTTCTGATCATAGGTAAATATGACTTGTTGTAGGATTTGAACCACTTGAAATTCTTGTTATGGAGATAATACGAGTACCCGTCCTTGGCACAGATGTATGGTAATTTTTAGCTATAATGTACTGATTTTCTTCCATATAGTACAGTATGTGAGAAACCTTCTTTACAAGTGAATCCTTCCATCTGAACTACTCACACAAAAATAAACCCTACACTCGACTAAACTGTGTCTGGTGACACAGATCTCTGATTTAAACAGCTGTAGGGTTATCACTGGTGAGATCATTTCTGATGATAAAATCTAAGTCATTAGACCGCGTCACATTCTTCAAAATTCGGCAACGCTTGACGTTTCGAAGTCTCTGTTGGGGTCCCTGAACTAACCGTGCAGGGATACTAGTAGAATCCAGAAGAAGATCACAACACAGGGATCGAAACGTCAAGCGTAGAGGAAGTATGAAGAACAATGTGACGCGGCCTAACGACTCGAAAGATTTTCTGGTCAACGGCAATTTCCACGGCCACGAAAGCCTGCTACGCGCTCTCGCAAACCGTACAAACTGGTAACCAACCCTACTGTACTCTATTGTATATTCTTTACGTTTTCTCAGCTTGTTATAGATGCCACCCAAGAAAGTAACCCATCAGCTGGTGTTCGTCACATAGTCTCGTTGATCGCTACATTGATCGCATAATGTTACATTTCTTGACATCTACATCTAGTTGCCAGACTTCGCAGCAAGTTGAGATATTGTCACTATTTGATCGTGTATTAGAACAGATTGATCATATAACACGTCTTAGTATATAACTGCGCATGTTGCAGTTATTCTGGTGATAACTTGCAACAGTCGCGATAACAATCACCTTAGTCAAAGATTTTGCTTGCTCCCAACTGCGCATGATGACAGGCGACAAAATGCAGTTGAAAATGGTTAATGAAGTGACATAAGCTTTAAGACAGAAATAGATTGCGTGACATTCAATGACTTCTTTGCCGTTCATTTGTTTAAATATTAGTTCTGCATCGCACTGGAGAGATGGAAGCATCAGCAATACTGTGAAGTAACTTAGATATCTTACCCTGGCAGCTAACTTTCAAATGTTTATGGAAATTAAGGTTTTCTCTGAAAATAGGAGAAATCAAACGTTACCATCTAAATAATCTTGTCATTCTGATGTTACGTATTTGGAAGTTACCTACTCGTCATTTTCTGATCGCTTGACTTTACCCGAAGATGACGAGAAGGAATCTCGTTGAAACGTTCCATCAGGACGAAGCCGTTACTCAGCTGATAACCCGAGATGATTTCGTCAGTGTTTAAAAGCAGTTTACAGTTGTTTCTCTCCTATAACATCTCCTGTACTAAAGGCGTGTTCTCGAACAGAAATAAGGACGTAGCCACTGTCTGTTAATAATCAGAAGCCGCTCACGAATTACGTTAAATTAATTCCGGTGTAGCTGCGGTCCAAGTCACACGCTGAACATCATTACGCTTATCGTGACTTTAATCCATAAGATATCCTAAATGGGTAACGACATCGAAAGCAAAACCGCTATCGCCTGTAGCCAGAAGTGACTGTGTTGTGGTTTTCCGCGTAAGCGCTGTGGATGAGTTCCGACAACTCGTCCACGCAGCATCCTCGCCCTCTTACAGAATCGTCCGCCAGTGAAGGACGAGAGTGAGTGAACGGGAGAGATGGTCCCCACACCTGCGTGGTTCGCCTCGAGCCACCTGTCGCAAGCCGGCGCCATCAGCAGCGTTTCGTAACTTTATTTATTCGTAACGGGAAAGAAAGCCGGTCACAGCACCCTGGGCCGACTCGGCCGGCCGCTGATAGATACTCAGTCTGATAATGACGTCGTGCTCAGCGCTCGCTTGCGAGCTGTTATCCCAGACTACAAGGCGCACGCCAGCGTTTCCAAGCTTCTGTTACGACTAAAGCTTCACATATAAAACACTATATTGTGCAAGTCACTCTTTTACACGGGCCGCTATACGTTACGGTTGCCATGACAGTCACCGTCAGGGAAATTTCATTGTGCTTCGGGCACTAAATTGCTGTAGTAGCGTGTACACATGCCGTTCTTCCACAGCCATAAGTGCAACATTAGGGTTATGAGGTCTTTTGCGTGTGTAATGAAAGTAGAGCCATTGTAGCGTGCGTAGTATGTATATGTGAACCACTAAAGTTAATAAAAAATGTAAAAGATTAAATAATCTTCCTAATGACGGTTGAGTGGTAGTCGAAACGCGTGCTGGATGAAATAAAATAGTAGTTAACGTTGAATATTATTGTACTGCTGTGCTCGTCGCTCGCAAACCTCGGAAAAAAATGTTCGTTACAGATGAATAAAAAGAAAATTCGTTACAGATGAATAAAATGGTTGGCCTAAATGACAAAGAATATTACGTTATTGGCTTACAAATCGGTTGCAAAGCTTGTATAGTTGCCCGCTATAGACGACATTATTATTAACCAGAAGCTTTATTCCATACAGTTCTAGTATCCAGAAGAGGCATATCCTTATTTATTTTGTATAACATTTTCAAGATCTTTGGCTAGTACTGCTAAATTTCGAACTACAAGTTTTATCGCGTGGCAGTGAAGCTGCATTGTAATGTATCATGTAAAGAAGGATATAAGTTAACGGGACTTCGAGAATGTAACACATTACAGAGGGAGCATTATTTCAATTGTTTCTGGTTTTCCATCTTAAGCTTAGTGCAAATACAGACTATTCTCCACCGAAAACGTTTCGATTTTTATTTATAAAGCATCTTCTGTGGTCATTCTGGAAACATTGCTACATAGCGTCTGCACATCTTGGTATTTATTATTTATTTAAGGCGTTTTTGACCCTTATTATCGCCGGCCGGTGTGGCCAAGCGGTTGAAGGCGCTTCAGTCTGGAACCGCGCGGTCGCTACGGTCGCAGGTTCGAATCCTGCCTCGGGCATGGATGTGTGTGATGTCCTTAGGTTAGTTAGGTTTAAGTAGTTCTAAGTTCTAGGGGACTGATGACCTTAGATGTTAAGTCCCATAGTGCTCAGAGCCATTTGAACCCTTATAATCATATTCTGCAAACAATTTTTTTTTCTTTGAGATCGCAAGAATATTGGTTACACATTCACTCTTGCCATTTTCTCGCCTTTTTTTAACCTACTTTTTCTTACACTACGTTAGTGCTATTTCCACTTCATCTCACTTTATTAAAACTTCTCAGAAGAAACAGTACCGTAGTTTCACGTGCTCTGCATTCAGTACAGTGTTTATGTTCAATCATTAGTTTTCTGTGCAAGTTCTGTGTGTTACCAACCCATGAATACATATTTTCTTGCTTAGCCGTGTGTGTGTGTGTGTGTGTGTGTGAGAGAGAGAGAGAGAGAGGGGGGGGGGCGTGGATGGAGAGGGAGGTAGAGAGGGAGGGGGGAGGGAGTGAAAACGGAGAGCGCATTATTTCATTTGAACGAAAACAGGGTAGAAAATTGGCCGCAGTCATTTTTTAACGCACTGTTTCACCTTTCACCTGCAATGGATAATCTACATCAGAATGGCAGGGATTAAAGCCCCTAATTCTCATAAACATGCTTTCAGTGAGTTACATATAACGTAATAATCTGACAATGCTTAAATGTTGCATTTGTTGCCAACATTTTCGTGGGTGTTTTTAGATATATATTACTTTCGATACTGAACTTCTTTTTGTTTTATAGTCTTCTATTGAACTTTCCCTCCTTAGCGACAGTTTCGCTGTGCACTAACCAGATAGCGAATTTTCAGTTCCTACATATGTGTGTGTGTGCGTGTGTGTCTGTGTGTGTGTGCGTGTGTGTGTGTGTGTGTGTGTGTGTGTGTGTGTGTGTGACGAAGTAAAGAATTCTACACGAAGAAGGAGCCTAAGACAGATATATGGTGTGCTTCGCGAGAGAAGTGGATTAGGTGAGCCAGACAGATAAACTGTTTTTGACACATTTGTTGTCACAGCTGTCAGCTATCCCTTAATGACACGTATCACGAGCGAGATGCTACGTAATTCTATGATATTGTGGATTCACGTATAACCGCAAAATACATTCATACGACCAAAAGTTTCAGTGATTCCAGTAACACAGGCAGAAACATTTACGAAAAAAACAGATGACCAAACCAACCATACAATATCACAGACAGCTCGCGTCCTAGCCATTGCATACCTTAGTCTGACACACATACTTCAGTCTGGTATGAGAGCCGCCGTAACGGAACTGAGCAAGGGTCGTTTGCAGTGTCCTGGACGTAACTGTTGGACAATAGGGTATCAAGAGGTGTCTTAGCAGACTTTCCGAGCTGATTTAGCGCAACAGTTATAATTAAACCTTCAAATATAAAAGCTGTAAGTTGTTCAAGATCGTAGAAACACTATTGTATCATACATAAACATTTAAAACTGAATTATTTCGAGGCAACCAGAATACGATATAATCAACAGAAATGCAGTCGGAGTTCAAGCAATTAAGAATATCAAACTGTTAGAAGCACATTTCTGCTCAGAAAATTACGTAAATTATAAGCCTTTCTGTTCACGGAGGCGAGTATTACCCAATGCTGTGTTAACACTACTTGAAAGGGTGGAAGCTTTAGTAATGGGAGAGTCCTCACATCTTATTAGTTGCGTGTATTTAATGATGAATTACTAAAACGTTTCTTTGAAAGCAGGAGGTGAAGGTTACAATGACTGTTTACTATTTCATCTCATGGGGTGTTACCCACAAAAAAGCAATAGAAACATATGAAAATGAGAATATCTGTAATTTAACGTTGTGACTGCATAAATTGTCGTCCGCTACGTGATATGTAGTGGATTAAAGGACAAAACACTGCTAAAATGGTTTCAATATACGTACAAATACGTTCCATACCTTGTCAGTACTTCTAAATTCTTCAAGAGCTTTGTTATTATCTTAGTTGAAATTCATTTATCACTGTTACTATAGTAGACAAAATGAGGACGTAACGTCTTAACTGAAAACTAGCAGCTATTTACTACCCTCTTACAGGATAATTATAATTGTAGGATTTGAGGTCCGCCAGTTATTCAAAACACATTTTTTCTCAGTACCCAATCATGTTTCACCACCACTGTGCTACCATCAGTGGGTTTCCGTGTTATTTATTCTGTAATGTGAATGTCTTTATTAAATGATTACAAAATTAGTGGATGTTTAGTTCAAACAATAGTTCGTTTCTTTTTGTTAAACCGTTAGACTTGGTGTGCGTGATTTTTCTGGATCACTTGTGTATTATTTACTACAGGTAGCTTGTCATCTGCAACCAAACGATATTGATGAGAAATTTTACTGAGAGTTAACCTATCATCTAGAATGTAATTTAGTTTGTCACGATATTTCGCGCCTGTATTCGTTTTTACTTATGTTTTCGTGTGGCAAGCCCTTTTATCCTCCACATCATGCTGAGGTGTCGTGATGCACACGTAAATACAACACATGTTTTCCACAAATAAGTTCGTAAAAGCACTTTTCACTTCACCAAAACACAGTGTGATTGTAGCTGTTGTGTGTCCCAGCCCGTCAGTGTTCATTTGTTCACCAGAGAGTTCGGCACCAAATTTGAATTTTGTTTACATTTTATGTTTGTGTGTGTGTGTGTGGGGGGGGGGGGGGGGGTGGACTTTCACACACACACAAACACACACAAAATGATACACTACAATCTGCAAAGACTCATCATTTACACATTAAAGAAACACCATGTAAAAGACAACACAAACAGCTAAGAAGCGTATAGAAAACACACACACAGATAAAATGTAAACGAAATTCAAAGTTGGCGCCAAACTCTCTGGTGAACAAATGAACATTGACTGGGCTGGGTCACACAACAACCATAATCACAATGTGTTTTGGTGAAGTGAAAAGTGCTTTTACGACCTTATTTGTGGAAAATACATGTAATATTTACGTGTGCATACGACAACTCACCATGACGCGGAGAATTAAAGGGCTTACCACACGAAAACGTAAGTAAAGACGAATATAGGTACGAAATATCGCGACAGACTAAATTAAATTCTAGATGATAGGTTCACTCCCAGCAAAAATTTGTTATCAACATCGTTTGGTTGCACATGACAAGCTACCTGCAGTTAATAATACACGCTGGCCGCTGTGGCCGAGCGGTTCTAGGCGCTTGAGTCTGGAACCGCGCGACCCCCTACGGTCGCAGGTTCGAATCCTGCCTCGGGCATTGATGTGTGTGATGTCCTTAGGTTAGTTAGGTTTAAGTAGTTCTAAGTTCTAGGGGACTGCTGACCTCAGATGTTAAGTCCCATAGTGCTCAGAGCCATTTTTTTAAATAATACACAAGTGATCCAGAAAACTCACGCACACCAAGTGTAAAGGTATTAACAAAAAGAAACGAACCATTGTTTGAATTAAACATCCTCATAATTTTGTAATCATTTAATAAAGATGTTCACACTACAGAATAAATAAAACGGAATCCCACTGATGATTGCGCAGTGATGCTGAAACATGTTTAGGTACTGAGAAAAAACGGTGTTTTGCATAACTGGCGGACCTCACATCCTACAATTTTAACTGCAAACACGGTGAACACAAGGAGCTGCAAATCCAAATGACGAGGATAGTTACATAATTCAAATTTCGTCAGTGGAAGAGAGACATTTACGATAAGTAATTGTACCCATATGCGTTGAATAAAAATTTTTATTTCGAATGCAGCTGTACTGACAGACTTCGCCACTCGAAAGGGAGACTGGATTAATATTCGTGAGAACCAGGATTCTAATATCCCATCGGCCTCCTCGGTTTAGGTTTTCAGTTGTGGCTGCACTAAACGAATGTATACACAGGTGCGGAGCATGCTACAGGTCACAGCCGCTTCTTCTCAGCCCTTCCTCTCTGCTAGTGATGTATCTCTGCCGACCGACTATTCGACCAGTCAATGAACTCTGCACTCCCCTCCTCACTCCCTGATGTGAAAGCGAGGGAGCTTGGCGAGGCTACATTGCTTCACCGGCAATGGCTCTGAGCACTATGGGACTTAACTTCTGAGCTCATCAGTCCCCTAGAACTTAGAACTACTTAAACCTAACTAACCTAAGGACATCACACACATCCATGCCCGAAGCAGGATTCGAACCTGCGACCATAGCGATCGCTCGGCTCCAGACTGCAGCGCCCAGAACCGCACGGGCACTCCGGCCGGCGCTTCACCGGTAATTCGTCCGCGTTTTGACACTGCGATGAAACCATCTCCGATTAAATGGGAATCAAATGGAATTCTTCGAGGGTGATAAGTGATCGGTGTGTGTCGAGTTGTAAAGACACTAAACCACCAGACATTATTTAAACTAACAAAACATACAGCAGATGAAAATAAAGCCAACTACATACCACAAGAAGTGCGTTTATTTAGTTCCACATCTAGCCTACATACATATTCCTCATGGCACAGAAGAATTGGTTGGTCTAGAGTCTTGTAAGCGATTTGCCTTCCAGATGCATTAGATTTTCCTGGGACCTTTCCTGTATTTTACTTACATTCCCTGGTGCAGATTTTACGTTATTATCCCATCTTTTTTATATTATTTTTGTCAACAGCTTGGATGCATGAGCTGATTATATGATTGTGCGATAGTTTCCATATATATCTGTCCTTGCTATGTTCGGTATAGAATATGTGATATTTTTCCGATAGTCTGATGTTACGTCACCAGTCTCATAGAATCTACACACCTACTCGAATGGTCCTTTGGTTGCCATTTCCACCAACAATTTCAGAAATTCCAAATGAATGTTATCCACCCCATCTGCCTTATAATTTAATCTCAAGTCTCCCAAATTTCTTTTAAACGCACTTCTTGTGGTATGTAGTTGGCTTTATTTTCATCTGCTGTATTAAATTACGACTCCAATTTTTTCTTCTATCGCGTCAACAGAAAAGTCCTCCGACGATCATTTCTTTTTCGATTTCTTCACATTTTTCTGCAGCCATTTCGCCTTAATTCCCAGCACCTTCTATTTATTTTACTTCTGAGTGATTTATATCTCTGTATTCCTGTTTTTCTCCTAATATTTTTGTACTTCCTTCTCCCGTCGCTCATTCGAAGTATTCGTTTCATACTGAAATGCACGTATGTTTGTGTTTCCGACGTCTGTGACTTCTCTTTTTAGAGATGGTCGCGCCTCTCCCTCTGAACTGCCTACTGTAGTATTCCTTACCGCAGTATTCGCATCTTCAGCGAACTTCAAAGGCGTCTCATCATTCCTCATTACTTAAGTACCCCACTTCTTCCCACACTGATTCTTCTGTAGGATTCTCTTAAACTTCAGTCTACTCTTCATCAATACTAAATTGTGATATGAGTCTATATCTGCTCTTGGGTACGGCTTATAACCCAGATTCTGATGTCGGATCCTCTGTGTGACCATCATGTAATCCAACTGGAATCTTCTAGTACCTCGAGGCGCGTTCTAAGTATTCCCCCTCCTCTTGTTATTTTTGAATCGTTCATGTGCTGTCACTAACTAAAATGTATTGCACAAATCAATTATTTTTCCTCCTCTCTCATTCCCACTATCAAGCCCATATTCTCCAATAACTCTTTCTTCTGCTCCTTCCCCTATAGCCGCATTCCATTCCAATTCCCCAAGATTGGTAAGTTTTCACCTCCCTTCATATACTAAATTATCCGTTCCGTATCTCCAGATACTTTCTCTACCTCTCCTTCTTCTGCTTGCGACGTCGGCATGTATATCTGAACTATCGTTGTCGGCCTTGTTGGTTTGCTGTTGGATCTGATGGGAACAACCGTATCACTGAACCGTTCACAGTAGCACACTCTCTGCCCTACATTACTACCGTTAAACCATTTTCTGCTCGTCTTGATGTTACCCTATACTCATCTGACCAGAAATCCGTGTCTTCTTACCATTTCACTTCTCTGTATCTAGACTTGAGCCTTTGTTTTTCCATTTTAGATTTTCTAACTTCCCTACCATTTTCAGACTTTTCACATTTCACCCTCCGACTCATTGAATACTATTCTTCCGTTGGTTATTCCATCTTTTGCTCATGATCACATCTCCCTTGGCAGTCCTCTCGCGAAGATCGCGATACATTTTCAGTTACAGTCCTGTGGATACACCTGATGTGTCTTCAATACAGCGGTTTCCAATGGCTTCAAATCCTCATGCCGTTAACCATTCCTTATTCTTCCGCCTTTTAGGGGCAGCTTCACTCCAAAGTCAAGAGAGTGCCCTGAACCTATGTCCGCTCCTCCGCCGTCTTTGACAAGGTTGCTTGAAGAACGAGGGTAACTTCTTGCCGGCCGCTGTGGCCGCGCGGTTCTAGGCGCTTGAGTCCAGAACCACGCGGCTGCTACGGTCGCAGGTTCGAATCCTGCCGCAGGCATGGAAGTGTGTGATGTCCTTAGGTTGGTTAGGTTTACGTAGTTCTAAGTCTAGGGGACTGATGACCTCAGATGTTAAGTCCCATAGAGCTTAGAGCCATTTGAACCATTTTGGTAACTTCTTATGACGGAAGTCTTCGGCCGTTATTGTTGGTGATTTTTATACATAAGGTTTAAACAGGGCGTAACTTCGAACCGGCGAACCAGAACCTTTTGATTACCAGTCGAAGACACTACCCCTAGACCACAGGTCAAGTTGCAGTGTCACACGAACCTTCAACGATGAGTCTTTCCTGCGCACATCAGCATCGATAGCGAACTATCTTATAGTACTACCCATAGTTGCACACGAATGTACCCTCCACACAATCGGTACAGAATCACTAGCAGCTTAGGCTCCACATTAAAGTTGCTGTTGCGAATAACAATCAAGATCCTGCCTCCTAAAGCAGCGACACCCGTTTCATTGTATTCTCTGTAAGAATACAAAAAAAGAGATGCGCGATTTCAGCTGTATTTAAGAACTCCGACTATATTCTAGCGAACAAATTTAAAACAATGTAAAG
Source organism: Schistocerca serialis cubense (assembly GCF_023864345.2). Classification (NCBI taxonomy): domain Eukaryota; kingdom Metazoa; phylum Arthropoda; class Insecta; order Orthoptera; family Acrididae; genus Schistocerca; species Schistocerca serialis. The sequence goes on from NC_064639.1 coordinate 465,857,613, forward strand.
AAACGCTAAGAATCTTTATTGTATTTTTCTTCTGTAGCTCGTGTGTCGCACCGCAACTGGCGAGTGTCTGGACTGCACACAGCTGCGTGGTGGCTGCGAGATGGCAGCCAGTGGTTGGTTGGCGGAGCATCTCCCGTTGGCACTCTAAGCTTGGCCTGTGTCCCACGCGCCGCTCCGTATATTTAAACGGTGCCGCTTCCTGCCGCGACATTCTCCCGCTTAGGGGGCGTCCGGGCACTTATCCCGTACCGGCAGACACCCAGCATCCATTCCAGAGCTCTGTCACACCAGTGTTTCTCAGCTCACATATCGAACAATTACGTGCAGCTGATTTACGAGCGGCTTCCAAGAAGTAATACAACACTTTTTCATGACAGCAGGTTGGATTTATTCGGGATTCAAATACAGCATATTATTCCCCACTCTTTTTTTCTACAAAACCCTATTTTTCGACATAATCTCAGATGAGTGCGACGCGACGCTCTTGTGCCATCCTACTATGACGGCCGGTATGTCCGCTTAGTACTGTTCTGCTGGTCGACGTCGGAACCAACGTCTTACTGCATCAATAACCTCTCCATCATCCACGTTCTGCTACCTGCGGAGTGCATCCTTCATTGGAAGTCGAAAGGTACAAGATCCGGGCAGTAGGTGCATGGGGAAGAAGAGTTCAGTGAAGTTTTCTGACCTCTTCTCGGGTGCGCAGACTTGGATGAGGCCTTACGCTGTCATGAAAGAGGAAAACTTAATTTGCAGTTTTGTGGCGATGAACAAGCCGAAATCGTTTCTTCTATTATTTCCTGAAAATAGCACAGCTCCCTTCAGAGCTGATTGATGCACCATGAGCGAGGACATCAAACAACATAACACCTTCAGAATCCCAGAAAACCGTCGCCATGGCTTTACCTACTGAGGATGCGGCTTTCAACTTTTTCTTCGGTGGAGAGGTGGTGTGCTGCCACTCCATAAATTGTCGTTTTGTTTCCGGTTCGAAGTGATGAACCCATGTTCATCGCCTTTGACGATGACCGACAAAAACATGTCACGGTCAGCCTCGTAACGCTTAGGAAATTCGGCACAGATGGTCCTCCGTTGCTCTTTGTGCTCTTCTGTTATGCGCCGAGGAAAGCAGCGGGCACATACGTTTGAACACTCTAGCTGGGTGATGTCAGCACTACGAACAGAGACTCCAGTTGAGCAGCAAGGTGTTCCGCTGTGATCCGTCGATCACTTCCAATGAGAGTGTCCGCACATTCCTACATTGGAAGAGTCATAGCTGCGTGCGGCCGCCCAGCATGCTATTTATGGTCTTCTGTTATACGCCAAGGAAAGCAGTGGGCACATACGTTGAGCACTCTAGCTGGTTGGTGTCAGCACTACGAACAGAGACTCCAGTTGAGCAGCAAGGTGTTCCACCGTGATCCGTCGATCACCTCCAATGAGAGTATCCGCACATTCCAACATTGCAAGAGACAGCTGTGTGCAGCAGCCGAGCATGCGGTGATCGGACAGGTTTGCGCGACCTTGCGATGATGACAGACGCCTCACCAAGGACTCACCTTGCTTTTGTTCACTGCCAGGTCTCCGTAGACGTTCTGCAAGTGCCTATGAATATCTGCGATGCTCTGGTTTTCCGCCAAAAGAAACTCTCTGCTTGGAACACATCTCCGTCACAGGGGCCGTTTTGAAGGCTACTGTAGCGTCGCCACCTATAGGAAATCCTTGAAATTATAGGGGCTGCAGCGTGACTAATCCACAATGTCCCACAACAAATTTCGCATTCTTTCAACCGAAACTGGCGGAGATAAAAATGTGTTGCATCATTTACTGAACGCCCCTTATATTTCTGCTGTTGGTGGAGACTTTTCAACCTCAACGATATGAGTCGAACGACCAGGGAAAACCCGCTTCTACTGGCCGAATACATTTGCTGCCACATCACATAGTTCCCCAGGCGTTAACATACGTAGTTCGTTTGCTCTCACGTTATATCTTTCGTAATCGAATATACACTCACTAGACCAAAAAATATATATCTTCTTAGAAGTCATTTGCACTTTTCGCCGACGAAGGATGAAAATAAAGGTAAGATGGAAATGCTATCTCTTATTCTATGGCAGTCACGGAAAAGAGTCACCAAATAACTGCAGGTTTGAATCAAAACTGCGTATCTCACATAATTGAGAATCGAAAATTAATGAGACAAAACTTCATGACCATCGCCTTAATAGTGTGTGTGCCCACTTTTGGATCGCAGTAGAGCAGCGATTCTTCATGACACGGATTCCAGCACTCTTTGACAGGTTTCCAGAAGTGTATGGCACCAGATGTCGACGCAAAGCTCACGCAGTTCCCGTAAATTATGGGTCGGTGGTTTGTAGACGCAGAGCAGCCGCCCGTTACCATGCCAGATGTGTTTCATCGGTTTCAGATGACACAAATTTAGTGGCATCAGACTGTGTTCACTACCCACTACGGCACGATTTTGGAATGGTGAAACTGACAGTCCTGCTGTTGGAAGATGCCATCGCCGTCGGAGAGGAAATCAGGCAAGAGGAGATGAAAATGGCGTCCAGTAATGTTCACGCAGTCCACATACGTCACGATGTCGTACGTTACTACCAGACGTCCATGGATGGAATCGCAGGTGAATGTCCCCCGTACTCTCCCCGGCCTGCGCCCATGGCGCTGTGCATGATCCGAGAAGCGCTTGCTTGGATGACAGCATATTTGTATATGACCATCGAACCTGGTGTGACAAGTAACGCGATTCATCTGACGACATGTTTCCATTGATCCAAGGTCCAACCTCGATGGTTCCGCTCCTACTCCACTCCCGACTGACGGTCAACAAGGATACGTCTGTTGAGGAGCCCCATGTTCACAATGTGCGCTGAACTGTGTGCTCCGAAATACTTTTGTCTGCACCAACTTTGTACTCTGCCGTCGAGATCTGCCACAAATCGCCGCCTGTCCCGCTTTACAGACCGGGCAAGCCTCCGACATTCACCTTATGAGGTGAGATGTGGACGTCCAACACCTCGTTCGCCTACTCGTTGTTTCATCCTCCTCCAGTCGCTTTCCAGCCTTCCTCACGACAGTAGCACGCAAACAGCACACTAGTTTCGCCACTTCCGAGATCCTTGTTGTCAGGCCACAGGCGATAAAAATCTACCCTTTGTCAAAGTCGCTTATGTCAGTGAATTTCCCCGTTTGCGGCCCGTATCTATAAATATCCCCCATCCTCTTTCCTCCTGTTATAAAATGAGATTCCTTGATGATGTTACAGATTTTCATGGATGTTGAAGAAGGGCAAACGAATCAACCTGAGGTAAGAAACTCTGGTCCGGAAACGAACGAGTCGAAAGTTATAAGTTAAAATCGCTCAGATAGTCTGACAGTGGAATAAATGCACCGGTATTGTTGTTGCTAAGATTGTAGGATAGGCAATTTTCACAGGTGATAGTGTGGACCAAAACAGCAAACAAATATCAACTATATATGGGCTCTAAAATGCATGCCGTAAGTGCAATAGATTCTTGTTCACTTGCGAAGAACGTATGTCAGACCACATTCCCGATCTGAGTTTTAAATACTTTTCCCTTATCTGCCTTTAATTTCCAAGTTTGATACATATTATAAATTTAATTCTTGTTCGCATGTAAGTCTCAGTTTTACTCGGTTTCAGTTGTTTCAGCTGTGCCACCGACAGGCGATTGCAAATTGATTCCATATTTCTAGATTTCCAGCAATCTTTTGACACCGTTCCCCACAAGTGACTTCTAATCAAATTTCGTGGCTACAAGTAGCGCTTAGGTTGTGCGACTACATCCGACACTCTCAGTAAGGTCACAGTACGTATTAATCGACGGAGAATCATCGAGTACAATAGAAGTGATATCCGGCGTTCCCCGAGGAAGTATTACAGGCCCTCTGCTGTTCCTATTAAAAGAATTAGGAGCCCTCTTACATAGTTTTCAGGTAATGCTGGCTAGTAAAAATCACCAGAAAGCCGGTTGAAAATTGACTCACCCGTGAAATCTAAATGGTGCGAAAAGTGACAGTTGTCTCTCAATAAGGAAAATTGTGAGGTAATCCACAGGAGTACAGTATTGGGCGATCAATCACACACATTTAAAGGCTGTCAATTCGACTAAATACCTAGGTCTTTCAATTACGAAGAAGTTAAGTTGAAACGATCATACATATAATGTTGCAGGGAAGGCAAACCAAAGACTACATTTTATTCGCAGAATGCTTGGAAGATGCAACACGTCTACCAAAGAGACGCTTGTTGGTCCTCTGCTAGAGTATTGCTGTGCATTACGGGATCCTTGTCAGGTAGGATTGACGAAGGACGTCAAAAAAAAATTGAAAGAAGGGCAGCTCGTTTTGTACTATCGGAAATAAGGCAGAGAGCGTGACGAATATGATAAGCGAGTTGGGATGGCACTCATTGAAACAATTGCGCTTTTCATTACGGCGAGATCGTTTCACGAAATTTCAGTCACCAACTTTCTCCTCTGAATGGGAAAATATTTTACTGTGGCCAACTTACATAGGGGGAAATTATCATCGTAATAACATCAGGGAAATCGGATCTCGTACAGAAATATTTAAGTGTTCCTTTTCTCTGCGGGCTGTTAGAGTGTGGAACGGTACGGAAATAGTCTGTTGTTGGATCGAAGAACCTTCTGCCCGACACTTAAGTGTGAATTGAAGAGGAGTCATTTAGATTTAAATGTAGATATGAATGTACCCGTAAATTTTAAATTTGCCGTTTCAGAACTGTTCGAGCAGATCATGAGCAAGGGAAAAATGAAATCAGAGTTGTATCCTGAAACTCATAATACAGTGCTCATTTTGCTGAACGATTCACTAACAATGTTTTGGTTTTGCAGGTGGATGACGTTACGAATTAGTGCATTGTCGCAAGTAGTGACTCGTATCCATGCCAAAATCACGCGCCACTTTCTGAACCGCTGCTCGTTCATGTTCCCCTTTAATAATAGCTCCACTGTCCCCCAAACAGAGAAGCTCACTTCCCCTGCTTAGCTAAAGCAGCTCGTTTATGAGCACGAAGCTTGGTGCCTACGGCTACTGTGAACATAACCGCTATCAGTCACCATCTGATACTCAGTTTTAGTTAATAGTCCATTATCTCTCCTAAGTCCTCGATAATCTCCAAACGAGGTACTTATTAGGAAGTAATAGTGCACTAATTTTGGCAATCCTTGTGTAAAATGAAAAAACACCGCAAGGGACTATTCTTTGCATTTCGCAAGCCGTGGAGGATATACTTCCCACTATATGTATTTTTGTACAGCGTTTAAGGGGATATGTATCACCATTTCCGTACGCTCCTGGCATCTAGTGGCAGTCCGTTGCACCAGCTGTTGTTTCTGTTTGTTGTGAAATATAGCCTTCAGGACTGTGGGAAGTATATATCCCACCAAGCAACAGCGTTTCAATGTTTATTGGGAAATATGGTTACCACCAAAATAGTTCCTGGAAGGGGCTTGGGGAGTATACTTACGACAAAATTAATCTGTCGTTTGTGGTGTCAAGCATACTTACCACCAACGTAAGGGTATCCCAAAGCTTTTGGGAATACGTTTACTACCTCTGTCTATGCCCGACATCTTGTGGTAGTACACTGCACCAGGTGTACGAAAACTGCTACAACAATCAGTTTCTGTTTGTCGTGGGATCATTATTGTCGTCGGAACACATTGCATCGTTTCTGCAATACACATTATTGTGACCTGAATCATCTCATACCTTTATTGTGTAACAAAGTTTCAAGGATTGTTTTCACATTGTGGCAAGTAAACTTCAATATCGGCAACAAATATTTTTTTAAGTAAAGTAAAAGAAAACATAAAATAAAAACAGGAAACAGTGTTCATTATTTTTTACGTGTAATGGAAACACCTAAGAGCTCTCAACAGGGAAGTGGGAAATCCATTTACCTCCACAGCTTTAATACCTCACAAAGATCCCTTGGTGATATATGTACCACCACAGTTTTTTTCTAAATTACAAAAATAAAATTATCAAAAGATAAACATCGTCAGTTGATCACAATTCTAATAGGATAGCAAAAAATAATCTTCGATGAGTTGCTACAAAAAATGCGCCTGAAAGGGTAAAGGGTAAACCAGAGGCACTGACCGAATACACCGTGGTTGAGTCACAGCGTGCCTTACAGGTTTATTAAGTAATGTGCAGTTTACGTCGGGAGACCAAAATTTCGTGTGACTCAGGTTAACCATATGTTATGGAGCAATTTTCCTCAGCTTATCTGTACCTTGAGCTCAAGCGTGTGCCGTGCGTCACGGTGTTTGCATTATGCCTGCGACAAGTCGTTTACGCAGCTGCTAGGGAAATGCCGTCCTCCGAATTTACAAGGTCACTTCCGGGCATTTCTTATGCGCATCGCAAAGTGTTCGCGTTACAAGTTGCCTTGCAACCTCATATCTCGAACTCGAAGCAGTTGAGACTGTTACTATGTACATAAATGAATAGCGTGAGTTGCGAATTCTGCAGATATACAACATCGAGGTAGGCACGAATAAAACAATCGCTTCCTAACGTACTGCGTCGCTGTCATCTAGAGTTCTGTAGCACTTAGGAAGAGATTGAAACGAATGTATTCTTACATAGAATGACATAATTTTAAGTTTCTCTCCAAGGGAACGATTCTGATGAAATGGGCATTTACAACGAGCCTTTGCAAAAAGTATGTGCGTTGACGGCTTTGCCCCGATGAAGTGGCAAATTTCACTGTAACGAACGACTCTTGAGCTGGCTCGGAACAGAAACCATGTTTTCTTACATTCACAGCAGAGTCAGATCTCGTCCATGCTCACAGGCAATAAGGGTATTCGCCAGCCTCTGCTTATCACGCTTTCAAAGTCACTCACAGTCCATCTCTGTTCCTGACTTTGTAGAAGGTCCCCGGAGAACCACGTGAGCCAAGCATCTCTCGAGGAGGCAGAAATGTGGTATGATGCACGTGCTTCGACTAATTATTTTGCTTGGAGTTCTCACACAGAAGCTAAAACAAATTCCCAACTTAAAATCAGTGAAAGAAAGAAAAATAGCTCATATATTCACGTCCCACCGATGTTTGGAGCCGGTGCAGAAACTCGAGTATACTACGGTGAGATAGAGAACTTAGTAATTGGCTCTGCGAAATAGATTTCGCATCGATGTCGAATGTCATAAACAATCTAATTCGGAATTCATTTCGTTTGACGTTATGAACGGTGAAATGATGAGTAGTATTATTATCAACACAAGAAATGTTTGTTAGTTTCTCGCCGAGGACTTGCGCAAAGAGCCCAGCATGAATCATGTGTTAAGTTTTTATCTGTATTTCTACTCGTGTAAATTCTAGATTATGTACAATGACGATGACATCCCGCTAATCTCCTGTGTCGATCTTATTGCTTCTATCGTGGTTGGAAAAAGCTCTTGGTATACTAACGTTGAATTTATGTATCTGGTTGTTGTATGTTACGTACGTACCGAGAGAAAAAGCAGTGCCACCATTAACCGTCAGAAGACAGATTCCAAACAGACTGAACCCAACTTTCATGCATTCTTGGAAACAAGGCCGTAAACAAATTCTGCAGGTTTTTATACCGATTGAAGAGTGTGGACATTACTCCCAAAACTATTCTTTGAGGACTGTGGGTTACTTGAGTCACTGCAGCTTACAACCCAATAAACACCCTGTAGAGTCAAAAAAATTCAGGGAAATGCTGTAAGAGAACTTTGTGTGAAGTACTTCGAGGACAAGCAGTGTTCTTCAGACCTGTGCAGAAATGCATGGGTGCATTTCTGGGTCACCACATTTTGTCGTGACGGACTTTATAAATTTGACACTCGTCTGCAGTGTCGTAGAGTGAGAGCAGGTGGGTTTTATTGATGGCGACTCGTCGTCAGAACCAAGAGGGTAGCGCAGTGGTAACTCATTGGTCTCAGATTCGGATTCACGGCGGTTCAAAACCCCCTTCGACGATCCATATATGACGAATACAGTGGTTCGACCAAGTAGTTTAAACCAAACTCTGGGGTGGTTCCCTTGAAAAGGGCGGACGCATCTTTCTTCTTGTCCAATGCGATCTTATGCTCCATTTCCACTGATAGTGTCAACCGCGGTTTAATTCAGAAACTTGTTTCACTCTTCATTCGTCGTTATTTGCATTCCACTTTGTGTGATGACAATTAGAAACTAGCACGTTATACTGGACGGCAGAAGTTCCATAGAAGTGAAAGTAATATCAGGTGTTCCGCAAGGAATCGTAATAGGACCGCTAATGTTTTCAGTGTGCATAAAGCATTAATCAGGTCAGATCAGCGGCACCATAAGTCTCTTCGCTGACTATGCAGTTCTGTAGGGGAGAGTACCCTCTTTGGACGATCGTAAGGCATTTCCACATGGTGCAATGCAAGAAGGAAGGAAGATTACTACGGTTTAACTACCCGTCGACAAGGAGATCATTAGATATGGAGCACTAGCTCGCATTCATTCATCAACGGGAAAGGAAATCGCCCATGGTCTTGTCAAAGGAAATAAACTGGCATTCCCTTGGAGCGATTTAGCGACTTCACGGGAAATCTAAATCTCGATGGCCGAACGCGGATTTGAACCGTGGTTCTGCCGAACGCGATTCTAGCGTGCTAACCACTGCGGCACGTCTCTCGGTTTGATGCAATGAACTGCAAATCCTTTCAGATGTTGATGAATGTAGAATAATTCTTCCAACAAACAGAATGAACTGTATAATATCTGATTAGATGATTCAGTATCTGAGCATAAGATTAGTAGTGAATATTAGTAAAACATCATATCATTTAAGGATTTAGGGATAATACTAAGAAACTACAGGAAATGCGACGATCAAGTAAAATCTTGATTCGGAAGGGGAAGGGCAGACTTCAATTTGTTGGAAGCCGTCTGGGAAAATGCAGTGCATCTCTAAAGGAAATCGTGTACAAGACGCTAATGAGACCAATTCTAGAGTACTGCTCCAGTATTTGGAGTCCTTACCAGGTATGTAGGACAACGGTATAAACCTAATTAAAAGACGCGCTACAAGGACAGAAGACTATGCTACCATTATGCTGTTATCAACGTCTATCTCGTGTACGGATTATGACAATGAAATAAGAAAGGTTAGGGCTCGTACAGAGTCATACAGACAACCATGCACCTCTCGCTCCGTATGCGAATGGAATACACTCCTGGAAATGGAAAAAAGAACACATTGACACCAGTGTGTCAGACCCACCACACTTGCTCCGGACACTGCGAGAGGGCTGTACAAGCAATGATCACACGCACGGCACAGCGGACACACCAGGAACCGCGGTGTTGGCCGTCGAATGGCGCTAGCTGCGCAGCATTTGTGCACCGCCGCCGTCAGTGTCAGCCAGTTTGCCGTGGCATACGGAGCTCCATCGCAGTCTTTAACACTGGTAGCATGCCGCGACAGCGTGGACGTGAACCGTATGTGCAGTTGACGGACTTTGAGCGAGGGCGTATAGTGGGCATGCGGGAGGCCGGGTGGACGTACCGCCGAATTGCTCAACACGTGGGGCGTGAAGTCTCCGCAGTACATCGATGTTGTCGCCAGTGGTCGGCGGCAGGTGCACGTGCCCGTCGACCTGGGACCGGACCGCAGCGACGCACGGATGCACGCCAAGACCGTAGGATCCTACGCAGTGCCGTAGGGGACCGCACCGCCACTTCCCAGCAAATTAGGGACACTGTTGCTCCTGGGGTATCGGCGAGGACCATTCGCAACCGTCTCCATGAAGCTGGGCTACGGTCCCGCACACCGTTAGGCCGTCTTCCGCTCACGCCCCAACATCGTGCAGCCCGCCTCCAGTGGTGTCGCGACAGGCGTGAATGGAGGGACGAATGGAGACGTGTCGTCTTCAGCGATGAGAGTCGCTTCTGTCTTGGGGCCAATGATGGTCGTATGCGTGTTTGGCGCCGTGCAGGTGAGCGCCACAATCAGGACTGCATACGACCGAGGCACACAGGGCCAACACCCAGCATCATGGTGTGGGGAGCGATCTCCTACACTGGCCGTACACCACTGGTCATCGTCGAGGGGACACTGAATAGTGCACGGTACATCCAAACCGTCATCGAACCCATCGTTCTACCATTCCTAGACCGGCAAGGGAACTTGCTGTTCCAACAGGACAATGCACGTCCGCATGTATCCCGTGCCACCCAACGTGTTCTAGAAGGTGTAAGTCAACTACCCTGGCCAGCAAGATCTCCGGATCTGTCCCCCATTGAGCATGTTTGGGACTGGATGAAGCGTCGTCTCACGCGGTCTGCACGTCCAGCACGAACGCTGGTCCAACTGAGGCGCCAGGTGGAAATGGCATGGCAAGCCGTTCCACAGGACTACATCCAGCATCTCTACGATCGTCTCCATGGGAGAATAGCAGCCTGCATTGCTGCGAAAGGTGGATATACACTGTATTGGTGCCGACATTGTGCATGCTCTGTTGCCTGTGTCTATGTGCCTGTGGTTCTGTCAGTGTGATCATGTGATGTATCTGACCCCAGGAATGTGTCAATAAAGTTTCCCCTTCCTGGGACAATGAATTCACGGTGTTCTTATTTCAATTTCCAGGAGTGTAGAAAAGGAAATCGACGATATTGGTAGAATGTATCCTCCCCGAAGTACTGTGGAGAGAAGGGTTAAGGCTTAACGTCCATTCGACGTGGAGGTGTTTTTTGTGATCCGTCCATACTAGCAATTGCAGTTGCACACTGTACAACATACACTGCTGGCCACCGTAAATGCAACACCAAGAAAGACAAGAGGTAGCACAACAAGATTTATTTTGTAGATAACATGTTGACCAAGTATCAAATGATTACGTTTACAGACGTCTGTGACGTGTGGTTCCTGCCAGAATCAGTAGCCAGAGTAGCCGCCATTGTTGGAGATCACCGCTGCCACACGTCTCGGCATTGAGTCAAAGAGACGTTGGATGTGTTCCTGGGGTACAGCAGCCCAATCAGCTTCCACACGTTGCCAAAGATCATCTGGTGTGGCAGCTGGGGATGTAATCTGGGTCACTCGTTGAGCAACCATGAACCACATGTTTTCTATCGGTGAAAGATCCGGAGAGTGAGCCGGCCAGGGAAGCAATTCAATCTGGTTATTGACGAAGAACCTTTGGACAATGCGTTCCACGTGTGGTCGCGCATTATCCTGTTGAAATATGGCTGTGGCCGAGCCCTGAAGGTAAGGAAGGACAACTGGCTTCAGCACCTCGGATATGTAGCGCCGGCTATTTAAAGTACCGGCAATGCGTACTAGAGGCGTGCGAGAGTAACATCCAATACCGCCCCATACCATAATACCCGGTGCAAGACCAGTGTGGCGGTGCATAATGCAGCTGTCCAGCATCCTCTCTCCACGGTGTCTCCACACTCGAATCCGACCATCGTGGTGCTGCAGACAGAAGCGTGCCTCGTCAGTAAAGACAACGTCATTCCATTCTGCCGTCCATATCCGTCTGACATCACACCATTGGCGACGGAGACGTCTGTGGTACTGCGTCAATGGTAGACGAAGCAATGGACGTCTTGCGGACAGACCACTCTGCTGTAAACGGCGTCGAATGGTACGCGCAGACACTGGATGATGCGTTACAGACGCAATGTGCTGTGCTATGGTTCGGGATGTCACTGAGCGATCCGTCACTGCCATGCGCACAATTTGCCTATCAGCACGTGCAGTGGTGCACCGAGGTGAATGCGATCGACCACGTCGGTCCGTCGTACCCTCCTGCATCCAACGGTCACATATCCGCATTACAGTTGTTTGGTTTCGTCCAACACGACTAGCGATTTCTCTGTATGATAATCCACAATCTCGGTAAGCCACTATCCTTCCTCTGTCGAACTCGGATACTTGATCAAAAGATGTTCGCTGTTGTCTACGAGGCATAACTGATCGTCTTGTGAAACAACCACAAGGTAAACACACGTGCCGAACGTACACTCGTCGAAATCGCCAAGCCTCAAATGGCGCTATGAGGTGGCGCCACAGGCGCGCGTGATGTGCGTCTGCGCTGAAATTCTAATCAGTTGCATATCTCATCGCTGCAAACCAATGGTGTAAATTTCACTTGATTCGGATGCTTCCTTCAGGGTGTTGCATTTACGGTGGCCAGCATTGTAGCTCTGAAAAGCGGACGGGAATCTGGGTATGTTCCTATCATTCTCTCAGTTCCCTTGGGTAGTAAAGTAACCGGTTTTCCCTTTCAGAAGTGATGGAATTCCGTTGGAATCATTTAACTCCCTCTAATTTTAATATAAATGGACGGCCTGCTCCTTTCAGCACGTTGTTATTGTTGTCGTTTCCTTCAGTCCGAAGCCTGGTTTGATGCAACTCTCCATGCCAGTCTATGCTGTGCAAACCTCTTCGCCTCTGTATAACCGCCGCAACCCACGTTCATTTGACCTGGCTTACTATATGCATCTGTTTGGCTTCTTGTACAGTTTTCACCCCCACACTTTCTTTCATTACCTGACTGAAAATTCCTTGATGCCTCCTGTCAGACAATCCCTTCTTTTAGTCAAGTTGTACCATAAGTTTCTTTTTCTCTCAGTTCGATTCAGTACTTCTTTATCTGTTATTCGACCTATCAATCCAGTCTTCAGCGTTTTCCACCACCACCACACATCAAAAACATTTTTTTTTAGTTCTTGTATGAAGTGCCTATCGTCCACTTTCCACTACCATATAATGCTTCACTCCAGAAAATTAGCTTCAGAAAAGACTTCACAATATTTACATTTATATCGCATTTATATTAGATATTATCAAATCATTTAACCGTACAGTAAACCTGTTTGCCGTCGGAAAAAATACAAAGTTATAGTTTTCTCTTGCTTTCAGCCGTTCGCAGTACCGACACAGCAAAACATTGTTGGCTAATATTACAATGCCAGATCAGTCAATCATTCCGACTGTCGCTCCTGCATTTAAGGAAAAGGCTCCTGCCGCCCTTCAGGGACGAGGAGTTACACTACTGGCCATTAAAATTGCTACACCACGAAGATGACGTGCTACAAACGTGAAATTTAACCGACAGGAAGAAGATGCTGTGATATGCAAATGGTTAGCTTTTCAGAGCATTCACACAAGGTTGGCGCCGGTGGCGACACCTATAACGTGCTGACATGAGGAAAGTTTCCAATCAATTTCTCATACACAAACAGCAGTTGACCGGCGTTGCCTGGTAAAACGTTGTTATGATGCCCCGTGTAAGGAGGAGAAATGCGTACCATCACGTTTTCGACTTTGATAAAGGTCGGATTGTAGCCTATCGTGATTGCGGTTTATCGTATCGAGACATTGCTGCTCGCATTGTTCGAGATCCAATGACTGTTAGCACAATATGGAATCGGTGGGTGGAGAAGGGTAATACAGAACGCCGTGCTGGATCCCAACGGCCTCGTATCACAAGCAGTTGAGAAGACAGGCATCTTATCCGCATGGCTGTAACGGATCGTGCAGCCACGTCTCGATCCCTGAGTCAACAGATGAGGAGGTTTGCAAGACAACAACCATCTGCACGAACAGTTCGACGACGTTTGCAGCAGCATGGACTATCAGCTCGGAGACTATGGCTGCGGTTACCCTTGACGCTGCATCACAGATAGGGGCGCCTGCGATGGTGTACTCAACGACGAACCTGGGTGCACGAATGGCAAAACGTCATTTTTTCGGATGAATCCAGGTTCTGTTTACAGCATCGTGATGGTCGCATCTGTGTTTGGCGACATCGCGGTGAACGCATATTGGAAGCGTGTATTCGTCATCGCCATACTGGCGTATCACCCGGCGTGATGGTATGGGGTGCCATTGGTTACACGTCTCGGTCACCTCTTGTTCGCATTGACGGCACTTTGAACAGTGGACGTTACATTTTAGATGTGTTACGACCCGTGGCTCTACCCTTCATTCGATCTCTGCGAAATGCTACATTTCAGCAGGATAATGCACGACCGCATCTCGCAGGTCCGGTACGGGCCTTTCTGGATACAGAAAATAATCGACTGCTGCTCTGGCCAGCACATTCTCCAGATCTCTCACCGATTGAAAACGTCTGGTCAATGGTGGCCGAGCAACTGTCTCGTCACAACACGCTCTTGATGAACTGTGGTATCGTGTTGAAGCTGCATGGGCAACTGTACCTGTACAGGCCACCCAAGCTCTGTTTGACTCAATGCCGTTATTACGGCCAGAGGTGGTTGTTCTGGGTACTGATTTCTCAGGATCTATGCACCCAAATTGCGTGAAAATGTTATCACTTGTCAGTTCTAGTATAACATATTTGTTCAATTAATACCCGTTTATCATCTGCATTTCTTCTTGGTGTAGCAATTTTAATGGCCAGTAGTGTAGTTTGGCCTCTCGAAAGATACCGTCCGTTGTGGTTGCACCTACGTTAAGGCTGTCTATATCATTCAAGCACGCAAGCTACCTCATCTAGGCAAGGCTCTTGGTTCATGGTGGGTTCAAGACACTCAGTAATCTGAATGTTAGCAAGTTGAGAACACTGCTAAAAGTACAGACTGACAAATAATGTCGAGCGAGACGGAGGACGCATACCGATCAGTGAAAGCCGGCAGCGAGTGTTTTCCCAGCGCGGCAAGGCGAGTGGAGTCGCCGGCGGAGAGAAAAAACGCGCTTCATGTGCAACACAGACACGCCGGCCGCCGCGCCGGCTGGCTGCCTCGTCTGCTTACGACGCTGGGTGGCAGAGGGGCGAAAGACGCCGCCTCGGACCAGGCGGCGAACAGCTACCGAGCGAGGAGACACGGTAGGGGTTCTCCACGCCAAGCGTGAGCTTCGCTTCCCACACGAATAACTGTAAAAACGTTAGATGATGAAGTGCAGCATAGGAAAACTATCAGCGAAGACGTAGTGCACTTACAGGAGTTCCACTATTCCACCGACAGTGTTCAGTGGTCAGAACAAAAAGATCAAAATTAGGGGATGCAGCATCAGCGGTGCCTCAGGAATCAGTAGTGGGTTCATTACTTTTCTCATTATATGTTGCTGCTACGTCGTCTGTTATCCCTCGTTACAAATATCATTCATACACTGACGACCTTCCGTTACACCTAACAGCAAGTCCAACTAACTTGTCAACTGCTATGTAAATGCTCACTTACTTAACAGAGCGGATGCAAAACACAGACTGGAAACTTAACCCATCTAACACACAATCAATCTTAGTCGCTCATTACTCTCAGTTCAGTTAATCTTTTCCCACTTTAATCCTAAACGTCTGAGGAATATCTCTTTCTTCGTCTACAAGTAACTTGGGGATAATTCAAAAAATGGTTCAAATGGCTCTGAGCGCTATGGGACTTAACTTCTGAGGTCATCAGTCCCCTAGAACTTAGAACTACTTAAACCTAACTAACCTAAGGACATCACACACATCCATGCCCGAGGCAGGATTCGAACCTGCGACCGTAGCAGTCGCGCGGTTACGGACTGAAGCGCCTAGAACCGCTCGGCCACTCCTGCCGGCAGGGATAATTCAGCAACATCACTTAGATTGCAGTCTGCAACAAGGTGACAGTGTCACTTTATTCTCTAGGGAAATATAAAAAGTGTTTCCTCTCAAGCCTAAAAAGAAACTCGTCGAATCACTAATGCAGCCTATTTCGATTATGGTGATCCTGTACTTCAGAAACTTTAGTATGATAAATCAAGCAGGCTGGAATTGGCCATGAATGCTTGTGTGGGATACTTTTATGACGTTTGCTATTTCGACATCATTCCTGCCCACGAATAATTATCATGGCTGTTCGTCGATAAGTGTAGAGACCATCGTACCCTGGGTTTGCTCTACTATCTTCTCTATCACCGCATTCCCTCTTATCGTCAGCTCTTACACTACTGTCGGACAGCGCAGCGGAAATACTAGATCTAAACAAAGTAAAATCTTCTTTGTACCACTAAGGAGCTCAGCTATCTTCTCAAAATCATTTTCTAGATCAGGAACCCGATTTTAAAGCAATCTTTCTCAAAACGTCGGTGAAATTAACTTCCTTTCAAACTTCAATGATCCACATCGTGCCACAAAAGCCATTTGTTCCATATACTTGTCTGCACCGCACCCTCGTCAGTGCCTTCCCCCCTCCCCCCCCCCCCCCCGCCACCCACTTAACCCACCCCCTTGTCCACACTCTTCTATTGAAACTCAGTTCTTTATTAAGCGTTACTGCCACTGCCATTTCAGTCTTCTCCTCTTTCATTATCCCTTCCGTTTCTGATGATACTAAACACTGGTTCAAATTTGCTTAACTAATCAATAGTTTTATTTCTAAAATTCGCCACAATCTTCTGGGGTTGCTACCTGGAAGACGCGTACCGACATGTCTTGTACTATAGTTATTGCCCTAAATAGCGAAATGGAGCGTTGTTTAAAATACTGGACTCGTATGCTGCGCGAGTAAAGTTGTGTTTCCCGCCTCACCATCATGATTTATTTATTTATTGTTTATTTAGCCTTACGATATTAGAGTCTCAAGTCCCTTTCTCCAGCAACAGCACATCTTATTCTTAATGCTCTTATTACTATTTTTACAATTATTATTATGACTGCAACTTATTATTATTATTCACTCTTATTTTCGTTTTGGTATTTATAATTGTTCTTATAATAATTTCTCAAGATGTACGTAACTGAACTGTACATAGCTGAACCAGAAGAGCGCATGAAAACTGAGAATGTTTTTTAGTATTTAAAAAAAATTGCTGTTGCTGAAGAGAGGGTTTTGAGGCATCCATGTTAAATAAATGATAAATAAATCATGATGGTAAGGGTAGAAATACAACCTTAATATTGCAGTACACGAAATCGGTACACGAAATCGGTGTTTTAAACAACGCCCCATCTCGCTATGTTGGGCAATAACTGTATAACAAGATTCGTCGATACGCGTGTCCCAGGTAGCAATCCCAGAATACTGTAGCGAGTTGCAGAAATACGTGCAGAAGCTCAAGATGATTGATGGACAGACTGGCAGTTCTCCAAGAACGTAAATCAATCTAACATACTGCGCATAAATAGGCAAATATATTCACTACTAGTCGATTACACTATCTGCGAGGAATCACTGCAAAATACCAATGATCTAAAGTGGAATGACAACATGTAATCAACTAGGAAACGCAGATGTCATTCTGAGATTCAGTAGAACAATCTTAAGGAAATGTACGAGGGTTGGAACTTAAACAGTGGCAACTATTTATTTACTATTTGTACAAAACAGGCAGGTGTTTCACAGCTTTACTGTCTTAAAAAATAGTCAACATCATTGTGTCCGTTGCCAGCGACGTGGATGTCGGAGAATACCTTCAGCAGCACTAGTTGTGTTGATAGGGTGGGGCTGTCTATTTCCCGACGAATCTCTGTTCAGAGGCGAATGCCATGAAGTGGTTCCTTCATCTTAGAGCTTGAATGTGGTGGGTGGTACAGCCCTACCCAATACCATCGATCTAATAAATGAGTCACAACTTGCCCCATATACGACCGAGCACTGTCCTGCAAAATGATGCGCACGGCCTGCAGAGAGCGCTGTCGCTTCTTTCTCTAAGAACACCGTCAGCGTGAATGGAGAATAGAGGAGTGGGAAAAGACAGTGCTACCAGTAGTTCCCTCCGCCACACGCCGTAAGATGGCCTGCGCTGTGTTGGTGTGGATGGAGAACACTGCGCAGCTTCAGATTATTTGAGAATGTGGTTTGGTAAACTTATTTTATGTATACCGAACAAATATAACATTACCGTTATTACCATACATATTAAATGCGAATTGTGTCTGCAGCAGGATATCGAGGTTTTGTTGTCCATACCTAAGTGGCATGGTTTCCCGAAGTAATTACTTTCTTTTGCGTTGTTTTGGATCGTATTTTAAACATCTCACTATGACGTGCAGCATGGCAGCTGATTCATACAAGTAATACATTCTCTTAGTGTATACATGCAGATAATTTACCTCACTTGTTCAGATTTGTATTTACACAATCATTGTTCTGGAAAGAGGCAGAAAGTAATATTATATACAAAAATAGTTGGAAGCGTCAAACAAAAATTGCTCCATCTTATTTCAAAGTTTTCACATCGTCTCTCACTGCTGGGAAGGTGATGGTGAGTTTTGTGGAGTCGACAAAACCAGGTGACGTTACACACACAGCCCCTCTGGAATATCCCCAGTACCTACGTGCCGCCAAGTTTAATGTCCCAGATTGATAAACAGATTATACAGTACGTAAGTCTGCAGGGTTTCGTGACCGTTGTGACTGAAGTTAAAATCTTCTGGGATATTAGGCCGCGTCATATTTCTTTTAAAATGATCGACGTTTCGACCCCTCTGCTGGGATCTTCCTCAGGATCTTCTGGCGTCCACTACTTCTAGCAGTAGTGGACACCAGAAGATCCTGAGGAAGATCCCAGCAGAGGGGTCGAAACGTCGATCATTTTAGAAGAAATATGACGCGGCCTAATATCCCAGAAGATTTTAACTTCAGATTATATACTCTCTCACCATGAGACACTACTGAGAAATTGACAATCTGCTGACGAGGGAATCACTTCTCCTTCCCTGCCAACGAAACTCCAGATACCGCAATTATTTCCCGCTGACGATATCGCATCCAGGTACATCCGATTTGAGTAGATAAATATTTTCGTAAAATAACCCATGAACGTAATCGTAATTTATTACACTTCGAAGAAAATTAGGAAAATTAGTGGAAGGAAATTTAATATTATTCATTAGTATTGTGATGAAGCGGTTTGTAGGTTTTAACATTAATAATTGATAGCATGCAACAGAATTTCTGTCCTACACAATGCTGCGTGTTGAATCCTATGAATTATTACAGTGTAAATGGCACGCAGCACTTTATCAACATGCTCCATAAATAAATGTGGACAACACCTGCATGTTAATTCGTACAGATTGAGGTCTGTAGATTCGCCAAGGCCTGGTACAGGAAGTACAGTAATCTGCTTCAGTGAGTTTGGCAAAATCAGCAGAAGATATAACCGGACAGAAGTGCCGAGAGCCTCCGACATCTCCCGGAAGGGACCGCTCTTGCACTGGAGCGAGGAAACGCCCGGCCAGTTCCCAGAAGTTTGACGGCAAGCTGCGACGCCTAAAGGAGTGCATGAACAAAGCCGACGTGTCCATCTGGAGCACAAATATCTATTTTTGTGTGAGAACGTCCAGAGACTTAGCCGTCACGTTTTAGAAAGTAGTTCTCTTGAAATGGGCCCAGTAGCTTTTCTACGCCTTAGGGTATGGAAAGAGAAATAGGTAATACGTTTTAAACAACTTGATGCATAGCTCGCTGCTGAAACTCAAATAAAGATAATCGCTTGTTAAAGTTCTTCTTAAACTGCTTCTTCATGTCGCCAGAATAATATTTCTGTACAGAGCGATCGAAGATGGACTTGGTTGGTGAAAACATCAGGAGTTGTGGACTCCATCTCAAACGTATAAAACCGATAGTACTCACACTATACTGTAGACGAAATTTTATACTGACTAGACATACCGTCTCAGAATAAAATCGGTGACTGACCTGTAATTTTTTTTATATTATATTTTCCAGCCTCAAGTCGCACAAATAGTATCATAACCGATTTTTGACTTCTTACTAAGATATAACCAGATGATTTGATTCAAAGAAGGGAAGAAGAGGGTCGATAAAACACCGGGAAACTAAATTACAAATAAGACTTCAATACACAACTGTAAGCACTTGATAGCGACGCACAGTAACTCGTCATCCGAATAAATCGTCATCTGAATTACTCGTCATCGGAACTGCCGTGGAGACGTGCTCACAATGTAAATGTGAGGACCAAGAAGATAAAAAATGGAGAAATTAGCGCTCATTCGGAGCCATATAGACAGTTGTTTCTTCCTCGTTCTATTTGCGAGTGCAACAGGAAAGGACATGGGTAGCAGTGGTACAGGGTACCCTCCGCCACGCACCGGACGGTGACTCGTGGATTATGTACGTAGATTTGGATGTAGAGGCAAACACTTCTGCGCTCTTGATTCTGTGACTGAAGTAAATTAATTAAAATGATGAGAATAATAATGAAGTTTATTTTTGTTGTACACAAGGCACGTCGAGTTAAATGGAACCTTGTGATAAATTGATTGTTTCGGATTACAGCAGTAGAAATACTTCATATGAACTTGTGTAGTATCTTGTAGTATCTAGGAGAGATATTGCTGAGCAGTAGATTTATGGTGTTTTCTAGTAATCGTTTTCACAGAAATAAAGATAGACATGTGGTCTACTTACTTTCAAAAGCACACATATCTCTACATTTTTGTACCGTCATCAGTGGGCCATAATTAGTATATATTTTCATCCTATAAATATTTATAGTGAGACACTGAGAGGAAGAAAACTATTTCCAGCACATATCATCAGACATATTTTATATAAATCTTCATTTTCTTTGGGCAGCTCCAGTTGCTGTTTCAAAATAATTTAACAAAAGTATTCCAACATGTCTCTTGAATAAGGAAATTTTCCTCAGGTAGCACTTAAAAGCGTGCGAATCGTAAGAAGATGCCTGTTGTTTTACAGATGCGAAATTAATAAAGTTAACCTACTCCTCCAGTCAGCCACAGCTTTAGGCTGGACAAAACAGGTAATCTGTTCTTTGTCACGTTAAATTGGGTATAGCGCCATTTTCTGATGTGCGAATCGTTTCGTTTACTTTAGTGAGGTCGCGGGTTTCATTTAATAATTTCAGAGAAATTTTTTATTCTTTTGATGAAAGAGGCCACCGTTTCTTGGATTCGGACCAATCGGCAGTGCGCAGTATTCGCTACTGGAGTCGTATTCTGTGGGCCGTGGGCTCAAATCAGGCGCCAGCCAACCTGATTTATCTGTCGCAGTTCAGTTAAATAGAGCATCAGCAAAATTCCTTGAACAACCCATGGCCACTTCCTTGTCTCGTTCCTAAACATCACAGTTACTACTTAGACTCTGACGATCTCTGTCTCAGCGAATTGATAAACGAAAACCTGTATTCTTCTTGCATTCGATGTCTACTTCGAAAGCCTGGGAGCTTTTGACATTTTGTCTCGCGTTTGTCTCTCTAAAGTCACTGTTCATCGTATCTTCGAGTTTTCAAAATTTTGTTAAATTCCTGTTTTCTTTGTCAGTCAGCTGTAGAAGATTCTGAAGCGTGCCCGTTACACAGCAGCCAGTTTTACAGTTAAGTACTGTGTCATTTTCGTGGACAATCAACTGTCCAGACAAGAAGAGAAGAGAAGAGAAGAGAAGTTTTCGGAATGTAACGCTATAGAAGATAGCTGAAGATTAAATGAGTAGATCATGTAACTAATAATGAGGTACTGATTAGAATTTGAGAGAAAAAAAATCTGTGGCACAACTTGACTAAAAGAAGGGTAACGTTCTGAGACTTCACGGGATCACCAGTTTAGTATCGAAGGCAAAGATGATGGGCAAAAATTGCAGAGGGAGACCAAGAGGTGGGCCGGCCGGTGTGGCCGTGCGGTTCTAGGCGCTTCAGTCTGGAACCACGTGACCGCTACGGTCGCAGGTTCGAATCCTGCCTCGGGCATGGATGTGTGTGATGTCCTTAGGTTGGTTATGTTTAAGTAGTTCTAAGTTCTAGGGGACTGATGACCACAGATAGTGCTCAGAGCCATTTGAACGAAGAGGTGAATGCAGATATCAGGTTCAAAACGATACAGATTTTTTCTTAGTCTATTGGCTTTCGCGCCGTGCCCATTCAGCCGTCCTACTGGTAACGTCAATTATGATGATAAGAAACTAAGGACAACCCGACAGCCAGTTCCCGAGCAGAGAAGACCGTCCGACCCAATTAGGTATCGAAACCGGGCCCCTTGACTTAGCAACACGACTTATGCGACTGGCGGTAGTAGTGCCGCTATGAGGATGCAAATCAGGTTTGCTTTAAATGCACGCAGTAACGTTCGTGACCGTTACTTGCTTTTGAGATTGGACGTGGTGAGTCGATATCAGTCAGAAATACCCTTAAGGCGACAAAGACACCATTATCAACAGCTCGCTGTGTGTGAACGAGGTCGTTTAATAGAGCTGCGAGAAGCTAAATGTTCATTCTGCAATATTGCAGAAGAACGTGTCAAGAATGTAGTCACTGCACATGATTGCTGGCAGCGGTGGTCACGGGAATGTACACTCCAATAAGTTCGGCTTCCGGACAACCACATACCACTACCGATATGGAAGACCACCGTGTTCAACATCTGACTCTGGCGCACCGTACTGCATCCTCAGCAGCAATCTGAGTAGGAGTTGGAACCGCAGTGACACAACGAATTGTTACAAAACGGTTACTTCAGGGCAGCTCCCAGTCAGACACACTGTAGCGTGCATTCCACCGACCCCAAACCACTGCTGTTGACGACTTCAGTGGTGTCAAGCGAGAGCTCATTGGAAGTCAGGGTGGAGCTCTGTTTTTTTTTTCCTGATGAAAGCTGGTTCTGTCTCGATGCCAGTAATTGCCGTGTGTTCCTTTGACTGGACCTATACCTGGAGTTATGGTCTGGGATGCGATTTTGTATGGCAGCAGAATCTCTGCATCCTGCAAATTTCTACGTCTTGCTGGTGATTCGGCCTGTTGTGCTGCCATTCGTGAACAGCATGCCAGAGGGTGTTTTCCAACAGGATAATGCTCGCCCACATACCGCTGTCGTAAGCCAACATGCTCTGCAGAGTGTCAACATGTTGCCTTGGCCTGCAAGTTCGCCATATCTCTCTCCAATCGAGCAGACGTGGGACATCATCGGACGGCAACCCCAGCATCATCCACAAACAGCAGACCTGTATTGAGCGACCAAGGGCAACAGGTATGATACTCCATCCCACAAACTGGCATCCGGCACCTGTTCAACACAATGCATGCACATTTGCATGCTTGCATTCTACATTCTGGTGGTTACATCAATCATTTAAGTACCATTTGCAATGGCTTATCTCGTGCTTACATTAACCAGTGATCTCGCAATGTTAAGCACTTAAATATTTTACGTACAGAAATGGTGATAAAATTTCATTCTCTACATTATTTTTTGATGGTGCGTTCTTTTTCCGTTAGTGTAATTACAGAGCGCAGAGAGATATTTGAACAGACATTGTCCCTACACGCCTTCAGAGTGGTTTGCATTGGATGGAGAGGTATTCGCATGACGCCCTTTGGCATAACGATGTACAATAATTACACTGTTGGAAGGCGAGAGCGTAAGCGTGCTTGCTGCCCATAGCGTTAGGCCGTCGGCACACGGACCGTGCTGTGGAACGTTAACGTTGAGTGTGCCAAGTTCAACGTACTGCTGAACGCTCAGGAACGATGCGACTTGTGCATATGGTACGTGGGCCCCAACGTGGTATACGCGATCGCGACGCACTCCAGCGGCAGTTGAGGGATGTTTCTAGTTCTTAAATCACACTGTTTACTCAACGGGCGCGCGTAAAATTCCCACACTAGCTCTATTAAAACTCGCGTTTCCTCCATCGTCCACGAAAAGGAAAGTATCATGTCCAATCAATAAGGACGCAGGCTTATAAAAGTTCCATTACAAACAGTGCGTTACAATCGATTAAATTTCGGGCATGCAGCCGCGCAAATATTTCGGCCGCGTATCGTCCGGCCATCCTCAGAGTGAGTCACAAGCTAGTGAGATGGCCGGACGATACCCGGCGATATCCGGCCATCCTCAGAGTGAGTCACAAGCTCACTCTGAGGATGGCCGGACGATACGCGTCCGAAATATCAGTGGAGGAAATTTTATTTGCGCGGCTGCATGCCCGAAATTTAATCGATTATTCATTACGCCGCGAGAAGTTGAAAACGCACAGTGCGTTACAAATTTGGAATATTTGGGCGCATAAGATAAACATTATTTCATCATTCCCACATTTTAGTAAAACCCCAAGGTCAGTCTTACTTGATCATTGTTCCTACTCAGTAGCAGAATCTTTGCAACATGTGAATTACGATAGCGTAAAAGAAAAAGGAGCAAAATATCTTTATACAAGTAGCGCAAGCTGTCCTGTAGATTAAGCCAATCGAACAGTCACCCCTCAAAAAAAGGTGAACTTATATTTACATAACATCAGATGTTATAGTATATACTTATATTAAATTAATAATAAAGTATCAGAACCTAATAGAAACGCTAATGTTACGAAAAAAAAAATTTGGAAGTGTCAAGACACGAATCACCGCACCATCAAACGACTCTTTATAGGATAGTGACGCTACTCATTACGCTAAACCAACAGCAGACCTGTAGCACGTAATCATATTATGTTACGCGATGTTACTAATTGAAATTTAATTATAACAAATTGTACCAAGAACAATGCGTTTTGGTTGGATCTTCAGTGTGTCGCTGCCTTCAAATAGCCTACTCTCATAATACGCAAGTTACAATAATTCTTTTGCCACGATTGTGATGTCTCATTATTTTATTGGAATGAATCACACTGTTAAGAACGGTTTTTCCAGTGATTCTCAATTTGCTAGTGCTCAGAAACGGCATATATACATATAGGCTTGAAATGAATGCCAATATGGCGCCTCACAACTCTGTACTGAAGGGACATGGCGTGCTTGTGACGTAGGTGGCGTTGTGCCATCTCATTGGTCAACGCTCAGGCGCACGCTCAGAATATCTGACATGCCAGATATTGCTCTGCACGTTCGGAAAGACTCCCGAGGGTGCAATTCCACGCTATGACGCCAGAAACTCTGCACGCTCAACGCTTTAGGCCGTCGACACACGGACCGTGCATCCGAACGTTGAGCGTGCTGAGTTTCTGACGCCATAGCGTGGAATAACACGTTCGGGAGTCTTTCCGAACGTGCTGAGCAGTATCTAACATGTCAGATATTCTGAGCGTGCGTCTGAGCGTTGACCAATCAGATGGCACAACGCCACCTACGTCACATGCACGCTATTTCCCTTCAGCATTGAGCTGTGAGGCGCCACATTGGCATTGAGTTCAAGTCTATAAGTATGTATGTCATTTCTGAGCACCAGAAAATTGAGAATCACTCGAAAATCCGTTGTTAACTGCGTGGTTCGTTGCAATAAAATAATGAGAGGCATCATATTCGTGGCAAAAGAATTATTGTAACTTGCATATTATGAGAGTATGTCATTTGAAGGTAGCGACACACTGAGGATCCACCAAAAACACATTGTTCTTGGTAAATTTGTTATGATTAAATTTCAGTTAGTAACATAGCTACGACTAAAGCATTTAGCAAGTGACAACATTATCTTAGTATTGGCCACAAATGAATTTTCATTAGCGTAGTGAGTTGCGTAGATGATTCACGACCAGGCAAGTGACATGATGATGCCGGCACGGTAGCTTAGCGTGTTCGGTCAGAGGATTAGCTACCCTCTGTAATATAAACACTGAGTTAATCGATGAACAACGAACTTAAACGGATGTCTTATGATGTCCGCCCGGAGCAGATGCAACGAACAAAAGCGAACAAACTGAGATTAAAAAAAATATATATGTGGTTCGCGTCTTGCCAAGTCTAAATATTTTTTCCTAATATTCACGAATATAATAGGTTCTGATGCTTTATTATTAGTTTGATGGAAGTATACACTACAGTATTTGATGTTATGTAAATATAAGTTCACCGTTTTTTGAGGAGTGAGTTTGTTCGATTGGCTTAATCTACAGGACAGCTTGCGCTACTTGTATGAAGATATTTTGTTCCTTTTTCTTTTGAGTTTCGTAATTTTCATGTTGTAAAGATTCTGATACCGGGTAGGAACAGAGAAAGATAAAATAGTGTTTATCTTATGTGGAGAACTTTTGCAAATTTGTGTCGCATTGTTTGTAATGGAACTTTTATAAGCCTGGGTCCTTATTGATTGGAAATGGTACTTTCCTATTTGTCTTTAAACATGTACATCGATATTGAAGTTTTTATTTGTGTGTATTACATATAGAACAATGCGACTAGGATATGAACAACGGAGGAAATGTGCGTTTTAATAGAGCTAACGTGGGAATTTTGCGCACGCCTGTTGAGTAAACAGTGTGATTTACAAACTAGAAACATCCTGCAATTGCCGCTGGAGTGCGTTGCGATCGCGTATACCACGTTGGGGCCACCCACGTACCGTATGCACAAGTCGCTTCGTTTCTGAGCGTTCAGCAGCACGTTGAACTCAGCACGCTGAACGCTGACGTTCGACAGCACGGTCCGTGTGCTGACGGCTTTAGCGTAGGCTCGGCAGCGATGAATGCGCGCAAATGCAGACGGAGCAGGCGGCGATGCGCAGGTCATCGCTTCCGGTCGTCTGGTGGATTTCCGCGGGCTCAGCGTCCAACAGGTGCCACACAGCAGAGCCGGGATGGGCCGCCCTCTACGGCGGCGCCCCACAGGTTGTCGTGCGGGGCGGGGGCGGCGGTGGGCCTTGGCTCTCAGCCAGCATTGTGTCCCGCTCCGGCAAACTTGTTCCGCGGGACCAGCCTTTCTGGCCCAGGTCACAACACTGCAGCAGCTGCCGCCTCTGCGAGCGCTCTCCAGCATGCCCTTCAATAGCCTGCGCGTCGACAACCTATTACTTAATAACAAGTTTTTCACTGGCAGTCAACTTAACGTGCAGTTTCTCCTCTTAACTTCCAACAGTTGATACCGAAAGAAGCGTTCCACTAAACCACTATTTTTTTTTTCAGCAAACTAGCTTAGTACCCAGCGATTTTATCTAATCCATCACCTCCTTCTCCCTCTCTCTGTGTATCTCATCTTTTACCTTTTACTCCCTCTGTGTCCATCTCCTTTTCCCATCTCTCCACCTCCTCCCCTCCCCCCTCTCCCAGTTCATCTTCCCCTCTTTCCTTCCTCTGTCTGATTCCTCCTCTCCACTCTCTCTGTTCATCTCCACCTCCCCCTCTCCTCTCTCCAAGTTATCACGCTCACCTCAATAGAATGCTGCTGATTCTTACCCCCACAGAACTTCTTTCCAGATCGTAACTAATACGGTACGAAATTTGATTGAAATTATTTCAGGATGAGCTTTTCAGATGTGGTTTTGCCTATGTACGCACATGTCAAATATATTAATATATTTAACATATAGCTGG
Organism: Schistocerca serialis cubense; assembly: GCF_023864345.2. Classification (NCBI taxonomy): domain Eukaryota; kingdom Metazoa; phylum Arthropoda; class Insecta; order Orthoptera; family Acrididae; genus Schistocerca; species Schistocerca serialis. The sequence goes on from NC_064639.1 coordinate 465,884,857, forward strand.
CCGCTGGTGGCCGAGGGGCTCTAAGCGCTTCAGTCTGGAACCGCGCGGCCGCTACGGTCGCAGGTTCGAATCCTGCCTCGGGCATGGATAAGTGTGATGTCCTTAGGTTAGTTAGGTTTAAGTAGTTCTAAGTTATAGGGGACTGATGACCTGAGATGTTAAGTCCCATAGTGCTCAGAGCCATTTGAACCATTTAACACATAATTAGACACTTAATTCACTGGTATCTCTAGTGAATTTCGTCTTTCAGTTTCATTTTCAAGCAGCTTAGTGATTACGATGTCGTATCTCCTGAACTATGCACACTGTACAATGATATAATTTTGCAGGTACATCCAGTAGTACAGGGTGATCAAAAAGACAGTATAAATTTGAAAACTTAATAAACCACGGAATAATTTAGATAGACAGATAAAAATTGACACACATGCTTGGAATTACATGCGGTTTTATTAGAACCAAAAAAAGTTCACAAAATGTCCGACAGATGGCGCGTGAAAGGTCTCTTGCGCGCGTCGTTTGGTGGTGATCGTGTGCTCAGCCGCCACTTTCGTCATGCTTGGCCTCCCAGGTCCCCAGACCTCAGTCCGTGCGATTATTGGCTTTGGGGTTACCTGAAGTCGCAAGTGTATCGTGATCGACCGACATCTCTAGGGATGCCGAAAGACAACATCCGACGCCAACGCCTCACCATAGCTCCGGACATGCTCTACAGTGCTGTTCACAACACTATTCCTCGACCACAGCTATTGTTGAGGAATGATGTTGGACATATTGAGCATTTCAACTAAGGAACATCATCTTTGCTTTGTCTTACTTTGTTATGCTAATTATTGCTATTCTGATCAGATGAAGCGCCATCTGTAGCACATTTTTTGAACTTTTGTATTTTTTTGGTTCTAATAAAACCCCATGTCATTCCAAGCATGTGTGTCAATTTGTACCTCTCTATCTACATTATTCCGTGATTTATTCTGTTTTCAAATTTATACTGACTTTTTGATCACCCGGGATATGTAGCTAGTGTCTGCGAAATGCATTGTGAGTAGAGTTAGTAGCAATGAGGTAATAAATTAAAATGTCATGCTTTATGTGGCACAGTTTCACTGAATGAACAGTGTAAATGTAGTAAGCAGCAATTTTTTTTACTATCATCTTTTTGTTTGGGTTGTGAGGGAGAAAAATTTGCATAATGGTTTGAAACTATGTGTAAAGTTTGTTCCAATGGCCAATGGCTCTGAGCACTATGGGACTTAACTTCTGAGGTCATCAGTCCCCTAGAACTTAGAACTACTTAAACCTAACTAACCTAAGGACATCACACACATCCATGCCCGAGGCAGGATTCGAACCTGCGACCGTAGCGGTCGCGCGGTTCCAGACTGTAGCGCCTAGAACCGCTCGGCCACTCCGGCTGGCAAAGTTTGTTCCAATCCACTAAGTGCTCTCATTCTCAACTTCTGAATGACTGAAATCTGAGAGTTCGCACGTCATTGGCTACGCTGCTTTTTCACTCCCACCTCCCACCCCATCGGCAGGTAGGTGGTTCTTATCCGCATAGCGATAATTTTCAGACAGTAAGTGATATGTGTACCAAGTGTGTTTGAAATCGACCGAGTGGTTTAAGCAGAGATGTGGAATACATGTGCATACACATACACGTACAACCGGTTTTATGATTTGTAGGAATAAGAGTGTCAGAGCGAGTTTCGGCTATACGCTTTCATCTTCAAGTGTCAACAACAGTGGTGCTCTGCCACTTCCGTTACGTGAAAACACAATGTCATTCCTGTCGAAAACTAATATTCGTTTTGAGGCTGAATTTCTCTTTTCGTCCCTGTTTGTTTTCAAAGAAATAAACTTGAAAAGCGTTGAGCAAACACAATTTTCTTCCTTTTCATCCATATGTTTTGCGGTATAGTTTCACCATCGTCAGTGGGTCATTTTATTTTTTGTCTATGAGCAAGTTAAGGGAGCATAATAATATAAACAAATTTCAGATTTGTGCCGTTATATTCATAACATTTTAATAAAAGATAAATCTCAATAGCACGTACTGATGTTCTAGAATATCAGTGTAGCCTGATTAGGTGTATATTTTATTAAAATGTTATGAATTCATTATACGAATCTTGGAAAACGAAATTCAAGTCTAGTTTAAATTGGTGGTTTATGCTGGTATAACGTACAAAGAGTAGCTGTTTGAATTTAATACAATTTATCGTACCATTAACTAGTTTTAGAGTCACTGTAGGCTCATTATCAGATGGAGACATTACGGGTGCGTTATATTCCAGACTATGAGCGGCTAGATAACGAAACGAAAAAAAAACTTGCTGGACCTGTAATCATAGCATAATAATACTTTCTAATGTAGAGATGTATAATGTATGCTGTATTTATACAACCACTTTGATGACGCTTTGTAAACAAATAGCTCTTCAACTGCTGTGCGCTTTTACTGAGCCACAGACTGACAAAGGAAACTAAACGATTGTATTTTCGTGTGTGAACGTTTTCTATCATCCACTCCAGCTGATCTCTAACACCTGACGTCTGACAGTCTAAGTAAGTTATCACTATTTGGCGTGAGAGACTTCCGGTATTGTAATACACTCGGTTACTTTCTCTCACGTTAAACTGTTGGCGTATCGAAGCACGAAGTGCAACACGGAATCAACGGGTTATTCATTTTCACCTTACAGTGTGTGTGTTTGCTTGCGTGCCACCACTTCGCAGGAGCTTTGTGATCTGCAGAATAACAACAGGCAAACAGGGACGTCCTGTAACAGTGGCTGCCATTGGGTGTGCACTTTCTGAGCTGCCTGTAGCGGGCGAAGCAGGTAGCAGAAGACCAAGGTCACCGCAACGGCCACCTACACCTATCCGTCTCTCCCCACTCAGCACAAATAACGGCGCTGCTTCTTGATGGACTGCCTTAGAGAAGTAGGCTGTGACATATTATATTCACCTGGCGATGTGCTGGTCCGTTAAACGCGCGCACTTTAAATGATAGCTGCGGCATTTAAGGCAATGATAATCTGTCATTATAAATGCATTGTTTGTAAAATAATAACAGATAAATTCGTCACATCCCACCTGATCTCCAAGGGAATTTTACAATAAGAAAGGAAGCCTACTGATTAACGCTCAGCTCAGAAAGGGGTAATTGGAAACGTACTACTTGCTCGAATTGAACAAAAGTCATGCTCCGTATGACGTGGGTTTCAAAAAAATGGCTCTGAGCACTATGGGACTCAACTGCTGAGGTCATTAGTCCCCTAGAACTTAGAACTAATTAAACCTAACTAATCTAAGGATATCACAAACATCCATGCCCGAGGCAGGATTCGAACCTACGACCGTAGCGGTCTTGCGGTTCCAGACTGCAGCGCCTTTAACCGCACGGCCACTTCGGCCGGCAGACGTGGGTTTGTTGAAGGAAATCTGTATAGCGTATTGACTCTTATTTTTCCGTTACTGTGACAAGATGCGTGTTTGTGGCCACAACCAGTCACATAACAAAATTATTTCAAATGTTTTAATTGCCTGCATGCGCATAGCAATACCCGTTTCCGAACTTGGTCCCTTATTTACTTAAATTTAACAAAATGGTTCAAATGGCTCTGAGCACTATGGGACTTAACATCTGAGGTCATCAGTCCCCTAGAACTTAGAACTACTTAAACCTAACTAACCTAAGGACAGCACCACATCCGTGCCCGAGGCAGGATTCGAACCTACGACCGAAGCAGCAGCGCGGTTCCAGACTGAAGCGCCTAGAACCGCTCGGCCACCGCAGCCGGCTAAATTTAACACAGTTACATCTAGATCTGTATCTACATCCAATAAATTAAAATAAACCATACGCTAATTTAACCTATTTTAGCATTCTGTTTGTTGTTACTGATACCTGTTCTTGTTTAACAATGGCTGACAGGATTTAGCTGACTGCAAATTCAACACAAAAACACTGGAGTCAACTTACGGTGGTCTCTGTAAACGTCGTCAGAAAAAGTGCACTCACCGTAATCACGAAGAAGCAGCGACTGGTCGTGTGCAGACATTGCTTCTTGCCTTGTGCGTTATGTAGTAGCGCCAAACACATTTTTTAGAACCACTTCCACTGTTTCCTTAGGCTTCGATAGTATAGCTTAGAAAAGTATTTGTCTTTGGTCCAAAACACAAGTAATATCCTCTGAAAGGTGTGGACATGTGAAAACAAGAAGTGGTTATTAAATGGATGGAAGCTTAGGAAACTACTGGAAGTGATTCCACAGAAAAATGTGAGACTATGTGTTTACACAACGCTAGACGCCGTTTCCTCCTGATCCGAGGCGAGTGCACTTCTGTCTGAAAACATTTAGAGATATTGCTGTAAAATATCTCAGTGTCGTTATGCTGAATTTGCTTCATCAGTTGAAGCTATGGCTGCATCTACGAAGCTGCTGTTGAACAGTAAACAGACTTCTACAATAGGTTAAGTAAGGTTGGTTTTTATTTTATAGTATATAAAATGTGTTTAGTGCTGGACTTAAATTAAGAACCAATTCATGGACGAAAGTCCGAAACTTTTATGCCCGTAGAAACAATAAATATATTTGAATTCATGTTCTACGACTGACTGCGACCATAAATACAAAGCTAGAATAGCTGGAGTAATTAGCCTAGCGTCGACTTCAAGTGATTTAAGGAATCTACGGAATATTTAAATGAGGGCGATCGGAGTGCTTTAAATCACTTCCCTTAAGGAATCGGATCTAGCTTCTTAGCTAGTCGGCATCTCTCTCGGTTTTCTTCAGAAGTTAGCTACATTATAAACCGTAGACTTGTATCAAAACAGTCTGTTGGGCAGTGCTTTAGAGGCGAGTCTATCGCCTCACTGAATTGATAGCTTCTGTGAAAAGCTTTATTTTAGTTTCGAATGGACGTCCAATATACAAGTTGAACAACAATGATTTTTAACTGTCACCAGGTGGCGTAAATTTTGTACTTTTCTAGTCAGTGATTCTATGAGGGGCGAGTGTTTTTAGCGTCAGAAATTCAGCAATAATTCAAATATTTATTCCTTCCATACCAATGACGGTCGATCTTAAAGTCGCATGTATTCAATACGGCTTTTGGGTTTTATATTTCAGAAAATTTGCAAATTTACTACCGTAATTTCCGAACGTCACAAGACATCTGCGTTAATTTGCAGGATAATTTCAAAAATAAATTAGAATGAAGCTGACTTCTGAAGAACTCCGAGAGGGATGACGTTTAGCTAAGGAGTTAGGTCCTCATTCCTTAAGGGCAGGGTTTCAAATCAAGGCAGGTGGCAAATTCCCATCACAAGAACGTGTTTTAATTTCTTCAGTGGTCCTAGAGTCAACTTTCTTTTAGGTCGGAAGTGTCTACAAAGCTCTTATTGGTCATCCTAATTAATTAAAAAGGATTTAAGTGGCAGCATCCATCGGGGTGTTGGAAGAGTGGCTCAAGAACGGCTGACTGCACGTGGCACACCTTGCGTGACTCTTCGCTTATGCTGGTCATGAGCTGCCTCTCCATAGTGAGGAGGCGTCCTGAGAATATAAAGGGTCTGTAGTCCTACAGCGATGACAGATTTTCGCAGAAGTGAATCAAGCGGCGGAGAGCGAAGAAAAACATCATAATTCTTAAGACAACAAGCAAATGTTTTGAGTTTTCATCTCTGAGAGATTCCATTGAATTTGTTCAGTTTAGATGCTGTACTCGTCTAAGGAATAACATACATACAATGATGTTTTATGAACTTCCCTAATTTTGGGGAGAATATTTGTATGAGTTGACAGGTGACAATAATGTTTCAAAAACAAATCTTTCAAAGCTACCTACTGATAACTTCTTTATTTATCTATTCTCTTAAAACCATTTTCGAGTCTAAAGAATCATTATCATATGAGGTGATGATGCTGATGAACATCATCATACAGGATCATACTGTTTAACGGTAGTAAGGAGGCCACGAAATATGGAAACGAAGATCAGTATTACATGTGTTGTGTCACATTCTTCATGATCTTCACCAGTTATATTTAGTAAATTACTACGATAGCAATTATTATTATCATTACTGTAGTATTAATTTCTATAATTTGTGCCTTCTTTGCGATTATTAAGAGCGTATGATTATGATGTGCAATTGATAATGGCATTTACTTCGAAACTGGTCATGAGAGAATAAATAAATGAACAAATAAGTCAGCTGTAGCTATGAAATATTTATTTCTTGAAAAATGATTTTGTGTCACAGTCGAATAAATTTATTAACAGATATCGCGATTACTTTTGAATCACTAAATAGTTAACTTATTTTTTTCCATCTGTCTCGTTTTCATTTGATTAACCCTTACACATTAAAAATAATATATGTGCCACAATTATATTACTAATCAGATATTTCTAAGGAACCAATATAATAATTTTGAAAAGACAGGAGTTTCTTGTAAGTTAGATCAGTATTTATAGAACTCGCCACCGCAGGCTACTCCTTATCTAGCTCCTCCATGGCGCACGGTAGCGGGCCTGAGGTGTGCAACTGAGCAGGTGAGAAATCGTTTGTGATTCTCCACAGTCGCAAAGAGTAACTGCACGAAGGAAACACCATAGCTTATACTTTTTCCTGGATCCCCCAGTTCTAGGTCTAAGTCGGTTTGGGCATTTCCATGTAGCTCTTGCTTATTCATATCTTGGTCAGAAATTCTCATAGGAGGCTATAGTGAACTGGAAGGACCTGGTCTGCCATTACGTTACACTCTGGGATGGCAGTGGCCCACGGTGACACTTTGTCAAACTTGCAAAACTTCGCCTGGATTTCATTAATGAATGGAAATGCTTTTCTCTGTCTAATGGTCGTGCGCGGTACTTAACTGCCTTACTTCATCAGTGCCTTCCTTGATGCTTGAGACTGCAATACCGCTGGAAAATATGTTTCACGAGGTGTTGTTTCCAGCAGCATGTTTAGATTCAGATTGTGCCTTCTTGTTTAATATGGCACTACGTACAGCAAACAGGATAGCCTTGCTCTTTTCCAGTGTCTGTATTTTACGATGTACTATCCAATGTCCTTTAAACATGCATACATGTGAGAAGGAATAGGTACTGCTGTGACCTACAATGGTATGAAATAGATTGAATGAATTCACAATTGCGAATGGTGTTAGACTTCAGCACATAATTTTTAGTGACATAAACACACGTCTGAAGGACATTGCATAGTACACCATAAAACACAGACACTGTAAAATAGTGTTATTTGCATAGACAAACCGCGACAATAACAGCCTCTTCCTGTGTGGGAATCACAGCAACTGTGCAAGTGCACGTGGGCACACAGTGAAATATGGGGGGTTTTGGTCGGTGCAGGAAGCGTGCTCGGATATCGGTCGTTGTTGAGGAGACTACCCACGTAAAGCCAGAAATCCAGGATCGAGTTCTTGTCCGGCACACATTTTTATACGTCAGCAATAAACCGCGCAGCTGAAGTTTAACCGAATTCGCAATTGTAAATACATTTCTTCTACAATATATTTTGTCTGATATACGATACCCCGCAGAAGTTCTAAGTGGCTGGACTTGGGTTCCCCTATTAGTGGCAGCTGGTTTGGGAAGAATATAGTCCTCCGCATACACAGACTGGAGTAGCATGTCAGCTGTCGACTAAAGGAAAACTGTCTTTGTAATTGCTTCACATTCTGTCATGCCGAGTGCTGAGAGATGTTAAAAATTAAATCGGCTTCTAAAGTATTGAATAGAGAGGTAACGCAAAGAATAAGCGAGGAATCAGGTCTATGGGAAAATTAGACGAAAGGACAGGGTAACAAGTTTGTGTTGAGCCAAGCTGGAACAGTTTGCACTGAAACAGCAAAAGGTAAACTTTGTAGCTCATACAACGATAAGAATATATGAAACTGATTGTTAGGGTTAGTAGCTACGATAGTAGATGTGCTGATATGTAAAGGTTAACACAGTATAGCGTTAAATGAATTGGAACGATGATTTATATAACTGAGAGTAATTGGTTAAATGACTGCATTATTTTCAAATGTAGATACTTGTGGGGAAGGTGAGAGATTCATTTGTCGCGGCCTGAGCGGGGCTCCGCTTTTTGAGCCGGTAACGGGATGACAGCGAGGAAGATGAGGGAGAGGGCCACACATAACACGCCACGTGAATAGCTAAGAGTTCATAAATAATGTATGAAGGGAACCTTGTAAACAGACAGGTCGCCCGTGTGGCGATGCCGTTGTCCACTGCTGAGGAGGTGCTTACGTTCTCGACCTTCCCTCAGAGCGAATCAAATCAAATGTAGTTATTAGTTCGTAGGGATCATTACTACGTGTAAGTATATACAATGCGGTACTGAGGAAGGTGATGAATAGAAAAAGAAGTTGACCTATAAAAATGTGCCGTTGTATTCGTGATAAAAAAATACATGACACAGTAACATTTTACGGATTTTAATATGAACATGCTTCAGTACCGAGAGAAACTAATCGACTCTTTCGGAATGATATCATTTTATAACATAAGTTTACTTCGTTATCATTGAAATCATAATCCTTACTGTAATATATCAGTTTGCACCAGACTGTATTCACGTCATAAATTGCTTGATTTGTAGTTGGTTTTGCGTTATGGAGTGCAACTGTAATCATATCCCCTCCTCCCTAACTGCATAGCTAATGCACACTTGTGTAGGAGGAGGAAATTATCATTAACAGTATTTCGCCAGCAAAGGGGGGAAAAGTGGTCGCTTACAAAGCTTCGTCATCGGACATGTTCTGAGTTGTATTGGGAACATAGCCACCGTGTCTCATGGAGTGAGGGTATCTCCCCTTTTCCACAGCTATCGGGAACCCTATTACGACACTAAACCTCTATGCGCTTCACTATGGTCACCTAGCCTCAGCAGACACGGTTAAAACAAACTGTTAAACTTTTAAAGGAAAGATGCCATTCGCCGCGAAGAAAGGACGCCTTCCCAATTAGGAAGCTGGGCACACCCCTAGGAGTCTCCCAGTAATTAGTAAGATAACTACAGTACAAGGAGTTTCATACGGAAAAGTGCAAAAAGCCTGTTCTAGTTCTTCCTCGTTTCACGAGTGGACATCTGACATAGTTTCAAATATGTTAGCATTCACTCTGGCATACCCCTAAGTTATGTTTCTGAAATCGTAAATACATTTTAGTGCCTACTTTATCCATATAGAAACTTCCTTAACGCCAGTAGAATGGTCCAAGGCGATATTTCACATTGTAAATATGTGTGAAAAATAGTAATTCACCAAATACATGCACCACTGTTACTCTTGGAAAAGTATTTAAAACAACAACTCTTTAGGCAAATTCTTTCGATTACGTTCAGATGACATACTACCAATCCATAAAAACGCACGAAACCAATCCAGTCTGTACACTTCCATCTTCAAAATTAACGTAGTTTCGAGTAAGAAGCAAAGAAATGAGTCAATATGTTATATTCTTGTGTGGCGCATGGTGTAGTTATAGGTCCAAAAACAGAAATCCGACAAGCTTTGTATAGTGTTTTCTACAAAAATAAAAGACACTCACTGAAGACGACACAAGGGTGTAGAAACATTTTTGAGTAAAGAATTGAAAAAGGAAATACATTGCATTTCGTAGACGCCAGAATTAAAAAAAAATATTGCTGTGTTTAACGTGGCATATATCAAGTTCACGTTAGTGGAATGCAACATTATACTACCTTCTGTAAAGCCAACATTATAGTACCTACTGTAAAGATTGTCAGAGGATTAAAAAAGGCTGATTATCTGTTCAGAACACGTATAACGTCGCATTCGTTTTGTTACCTGAAACTTCACGAGGGCACAGATAATGACGGCATGGTACTTAATGTCGCTTGTGCTTGATCCTTGATAAGTACTCCGAGGGCCTGTAAACAGCGTAAGTACCGAAACTGTCACAGTTCAGAATAAAAAAATTTTGGACAGCCATTATGGACAAATGACCCCTATCAGAAACTACACAGAATGATGAGAGAACAGAGTATTAAACTCCGCGTAGCTTCGGGAAGAAAAAGATGTGGGACTCCATTGCCAGTTCGACTTTTCTACTGTCCAGTGTAACCGCCAAACAGAGCGATGGTAACGTGTAGCATATTGCTACCCGTGCGACGTGCGTATTGACTCGTTTCGAGGCCTTCACGAGCACCCTTTGCCCTCTCCATCGACTGCGCCAGGGACCAGATGCCGGCGGCAGCTGGCCACTCGGACGCCGGAAGCGGCGACTTCCGCTCCACTGCCGCTGCGCTGTACCGCGGACACACTTTTCGCACTCTGACCACACCAGGAAGCGCAGCGCAGGCCGCCTCACGTCACTCGACGTCAGAGGCCCGCTGGGTTAACATCGCCGGTGGCGCTACCGCTTTTTGTCGTCGTGCCGAAGTGCTGCTTAAGCGGGCTCTTGCCGCAGCATCATTTTATTGCCTCTGTCGAAATAAGGCTCTTTTCCTTATGTAATGCAGATAGCATTTTCAAGCGGATACGTAAGTATTCCCAGAACAAATCTTGCACTCTGTGTCGAAATGAGAGCTGTTTTGAAATATCCTGATAGGTATAAACTACATGCCTGACCTGGATATTTATTTATTTAACCTGATCAGATTAGGGCTTTCAGGGTCTCTCTTACATCGGACTTGGATTTCGCCGATACAGTACCCTTCTTACGTCTTAGTTACCTGCCGGCCGCTGTGGCCGAGCGGTTCTAGGCGCTTCAGTTTGGAACCGCGTTGCTGCTACGGTCGCAGTTTCGAATCCTGTGTCGGGCATGGATGTCCTTAGGTTAGTTAGGTTTAAGTAGTTCTTAGTCTAGGGGACTGATGACCTCAGATGTTAGATCCCATAGTGTTAAGAGACATTTTTTTAGTTACTTGAGAAACAGCAATAATTTTAATAGGACGTACTCTAATGAAATGATTTGTGTGTCTCTAGAGACAATGTGAATGGATAGTACTGATTAAGAGTTAACAAAGTTAATGTTGGCAGTAGGTCTACTACTGCTGCTTTCTGTAATAATAATAATAATAATAATAATAATGGCAAATATAAAATAATTTATAGCTGTACAAAATATTTTCTGATATAGCGAATACTGAGGAAGGGAAATTTAAGGAGACTACATCAGCTAAGAATGCTGGGAAACGAGGGAAATGTGGTTGGAAAGAAGGATATAAAGGGGTAACGAGTGTGTCCAGGGACAATCGTAGTCATTATCAATACTTCAATAGACAGTTTTTTTATTTTTTTTAAGTGGAGATGCTATTCAGGTCTCTAACAGAGCGAGGGAGGTGTTTCCATGAAGGATTCGAGAAAGCGGCTGAGCGATGAAGTGTGACAGGAAGGATTTGAGCCAGGTCTCCGGCAGAAGTATTACATGCATCTCTATGCAGTGAAACATATGACGGAATTCGTCCGGCAGAGCTGGCAGAGATTGCACATTTGCGTGTGCGCTACGGAGCTAGAGGCTTTCAGGTGTAGAACGTGCAAGGATGCCGCTGATGGATACTTCCGACTATGGGCCAGCGCTGGCGAGGGAACAAAGCACGAGGAATGCGCTGGGGTGGGGCAGCGCAGGTTCCAGGAAGTGAAAACGGCAGGTAGCTTCAGGGAAAAGGGAGGTTTTGTGACCGAGGCCAGCTGGATTTGCAGCAGTCGTTCAATAGTCGCTAAACACACCTGGAGTAACATGTGCGCAAAATACTAAAACAAGATAAACAAAGTGTACTATTGATGCCGGTAGTGATGAGTAACAGCAATAATTTGATAATAAGTTGCTAAAAACTAATGCAAGTAAGTCTAAGTTGATGCAATAACTGACGAAGTGAACAAGAAACAATAAAAAAAATTAAATTTAGTAATCAAGTGAATCAAAACAATTAACACGTTAGTTAACTTATATTTAACGATAGTCTACAGGAACAATATAAACACATAAACTGATGGTCAGAATGTTTAGTCTTTCAAAGGTGAGAGCCTTTCACGTTGCCAGGCCTGACTGTGCGAGTTTCTTCTTCGTTCTGAAGATTTCAGATCTTTTCCTATATGACACTAACTTCGCTATTATCAGTCTAGGTTTTGTAGACCCCACTGTCCAACGTCCCACTGTGTGACGTCTGTCAGTCTCACTCAGTATCGCCTCCAGGCCTAGCTTCCGATGGGCAAAAGTCAGCACTAATTCGTATGTATTCTCACTGATGTTGTCTGGAATCCCGAACAGTCTATGATATTGCACCTGTGATATCGTTCAAGCTCGTCAGACATCTCGACCAATTTCCGTTCGAGCAACTGTGCCCTGTCTACAGATTTTTTTTAATGATATGTTCAGGGCACAGATCTCGCTCGAATTCGTCTCCAGAGTTTTTTGTACTTCCTTCGTCACTATGCAGCGACAGCATCAGCGACTGTCTGGACAACAATCCCGAGCGTGTTCTGTGCCTGTAGTGCGGCACAAACCTCAGCCTTGAGGAGTGAGGCGACGTCTGCGATGGCGGGCGATCCGGTCGCAACTACCGGCGTCAGCTCGACTCCAGCACCCTCGGCGGTCTGGCCGTTGGCAGTGCTGAGCGTTGTTCGTTGGTTTTCCATTTTAAGAGTAGATTCACGTAACTGATACTCAAAATGAAATGCTAGTGTGACACTAGGCACTAGTCATACAAATCTCGAGTGTATACTAGAATGGCCTAACTGTTTGATAACACGTTCAGACTTCAGGTAGAATTGCGAGCCGCACTGGAGCCCGGAACCTTGAATTTCACAGGCAATGCTCTTACCGACTGAGCTACCCAGAAACGGCTGACCACCAGTCCCCACAGTTTTACTCCCTCCAGTACCTCTCCCTGTGAGGACGGATCGTATGGATGGCTCGGTCGGTAAGAACATTGCCTGCAAAGCAAGGTTCGAGTCCCTGTCAGGCGCATAGTTTTAATCTGCCAGGAATTTTCATGATAGAGCAAAGTTATGGTAGTGTCACTCTGTCTCGTCTGCTCTACTTCTCATTGTGGTATAGGCTGCAATCCCGGCGGCCGCACTTTCAAACACGAGGCCCGCCAGTTACGCAGCAGCGTTGCCTAGAGCTGCCACGAACGATTATGCCGCTGCCAATCAGATGCTAGCATCCCCTCTCCGGAGCTCCAGCGGCGGGTGTACTTAAAAGTTCTAACATTCATACACTGACCCCATTTTGTGTGTTTGCCAATTGAAGAACATTTACAGACTTTCATTAGTGGCCAGGACTCGACATCTCCTGAGGAGACACTGTACTGAAGAATACTGAAGAGTAAATCTTTTGTATCTGTGTATTTCTACGTTCAGATTTACTGCTAGCAACTGACGCTGCCCCTACAGCAACAAAGTTGTGTATTATGTCTACTGTTTGATATTATGTGCAGAATAAATCAATATCTGAATTCTCTGTTCATGAATGGCATTTGTTTCTCGATCCTATACCCATCAAGGAACCACACAGCGTGCAAGGAAGTCGTAACACTTTCATAAAAATTCAGGCTGTTGGCTAGTTTGACGCTTCTTTCCGCTCTGCTACGGATTCCTTACTTCCACACCCACTGTCAATATAGTGGCCGTGATAGTGTGTCGGGCAGAGCGCTAGACTCTGGTGTCGTGGGTTCAGTCGCGGGTAGGGGGGAATCGGGGGATATTTCCTCGTTCGAGCGTCTACGTGATGGCCCTACGTCCACTTACCCTGCTACCAAATTGCGGGCGTCATGGACGCTCCGACTGCGGAATGCACGGCCCCTGTTGTCAACGTGACGTTTCCAACGACAAATACACACACCAGAAAAAGTTTTGCATCACCCTGACATGCTATGCACGTATTTTGGTATTGTGATCGTGCAGTCGAATGGAGTGCAGCATTTCAGTGGAAAGTAAGGAAATTTCTCTTCCCGAGGACTGGGTGTTTGTGTTGTCCTCATCATTTCGTCCTCATCATCATCATTCGTGACGTTGGCGAGATTGCATTGTGTAAAAATTGGACTGTGAAAAGCAAAGCACCGGTAGGGATGCATTAGAGACGTCTGTGGAACAGTAGAGTGAACATCCGTCATGCACAAAAGGCAGTCGCAACCAGTGATCGGGGCAACATCGTCACGTTGACCAGGGAGGTTGTACGACGTATCCATCGGAGTCAAAGTGAAGCGGTGAGGACATGTAATCGGTTCGAGATTGGCAAGTAGTGTTTATGACTTACACCGCGCACGCCGTCCAAGTTCGACAGGTGCACAGAATGATCGACGTCTGTAGCTTTTTAGTCAGAAGAACCGTAGACTCCAGAACTGAATTCGGCCTTCGAAGAGGCTACAGGACGTCATGTATCGCATCAGACTGTTAGGAGACCATCGCATGATGCGAATCTCTATTCTCGACGACCAAGGCGAGCGCCACAACAGCATGGGCAAGAAATTATGCAAAATGGACGCCCTAGAACTGGTATCGGGAATTGATAACAGGTGAAACTCGGATCTGTTCGTAACATGATAATTGCAGGCAACTGTTTCGAGACAACCCACTAGTATCAAACGTCTCCAAGACTGCATCCCATATATGCAACAAGGTGATGGTGAAGTGATGTTCTAGGATGGCATCACATGGGACTAATCTACAACTATTGTAATTATTGGGGGCAATCTTACTGCTCTACGGTACTGGGACAAAATTCTGCAACCAATAGTGGTTCCTTATCGCCAACATTATAATGACAACTTCATGTTGATGGAAGATAACTCGTGTGTTCATCGTGTTATTCTCGCGAAGACGTTCCTTCAGCATGCAGTTTCCTGCCTATTATCCGGACATGAACCCAATCGAACATGCGTGGGATGATTGAAACAAGCTGATTTTGAACGTCAACAACGAGCACACACTCTGCATGACTTACCCAGAATTGTCGCTGAAGAGTGGGACAATTTGAACCAGACCTTGTTTGTTTGATGATGTCATCGATAGTATGCCACGATGGATTCAAGCCTGCATCCGAGCAAGGGGACGTTCAGCTACGTATTTTGACGTTGATCGGGAGTGCCGTGAAAATCCCTCCTTGGGAAACAGATGATTTTGTCGTTATACTTTTTTGTTTATTTGGTGATATGGACACATTGAAAATGATTATATACGCATGCCTCAGAGCCAGTTTTTGTTTCCTGTGCCACGAATTTCGAAACAAAGGCTCTACAGCATTAGTGGTCCTGTGCCGCTGGTTAAAAGCACTGCACATTTCAATTGATATGCTAGGATGTTCTGTCCATTGATTGACCACTTGCTATGCGAATTTCATGACCTGGGCTTTTCCTCCATTGTTGCCATCCGCGCTTCACCAATAACACTTAGTGGAAGGTGCGCACACATGCGGAAAAACAATCTTACTTCTTGTCTGTCCATCTATTCCTCTGTTAGTCCCAGTTCTTGTATTTTCTTCAACACACATTGGTTAAAGCGAAAACCACATCCGAAAAGTGATGTTTGGGGAGAACTACTTTCATAGCTTAACTGTAGTCATATCATAGTCCAACACTACAGTTTTTGGTAAAATGTAATCCTTTATGTCTCAGCTCTTGTATTTCCTCTTAAAAATACGTGAAAAACGCATTGTCAATTTTGCGAGGAATCTTTTCCTTCAGTTTTATATTCGTTTTTTAATCTGCACATCTGCTTCTTCAGATAGGCAAGAACGTTGCCCTTCAGCCATTATTTGGCCATCTACAATTTCTAAAAGGCCTCGGCAGTTATTCCATTCGTAATTCACGCACAACCAGTTGTTATACTCATCGCATTTTCTGTGCACGCTGTAGCAATGACCATCCGTTGGAAGATACAATTTCGCTTTCGTTGTTGTAATTATCTTCATTACTCACAGTGTGTGGAAGTTAAGCAACGCACGGAAATGAGCGGAAACGAAGGCAGTCGGCGAGCGTACTTCCTGACCAACGGTGACAGCACGTCCGCTGCGGTAGAGCGTCTGGCGTAAATCAGCGGCGGGGTAGGCTTTTGTCGGAAACACTATGGCGCAAAACCGGTTGGTCGGGAGTGCAACGTATCTGTGGCAACTAAAATAGTGTGACAACGCCCACGGAACAAATTGTGTACCGGGGCCCTTTGCCGGGGGTAAAAGGTGACATGGGCGATGTGCTCGGCGACCCGCTCCGCCACCCCCGCCCATTATGGTCGCGGCGAAGAGCGAAGAGAGGATGCACTTTACCAGTAGTCGGGCCAATAGCCACAGATTGTACCTTACTTTATTTTTTTACTGTTTATATATATGTACCAGGTAACAATAAATATCTTGTGCGAAAGGAGAAGAAACTGTAATATCGTGAAAATATAAGTGTAGTAACGTGAGATATGTTGCCGGTTTATCTTACCAAGAGAGAGGGGGGGGGGGGGGGGTGGTATTCGCTTGACATTGTAACTTATATCTTCCAAAGAATCAAGATTTCTTAATATTCCAATCATTTCATGAGTTGTGTCACGGAATTTCGATCAATAGCTTTGGTTTCCCGAGGGATCTTGTATGCAGTGCTTCGGTTTCCCGAGGATTTATGAATTGAGTTTCACTAACTTCTGGAACGATACTTGCCGAAATTCGATGGGCGTTCAGTAAGTAATGCAACACTTTTTCTGAAAGCAGGTTGGTTTTATTCAGGATTCCAGTACACCATATTATTCCCTACGCTTCATTCTGCAAAACCCTATTTTTCAACATTATCTCCGTTCAATGCGACGCCCTTACGCCACCTTACAGGGAGGGCCTGTGTGTCCGCTTGGTACCACTCTACTGGCCGACGTCGGAGCCAATGTCATGCTGCATCAGTAAGCTCTCCTTCATCCAAGTTTTGCTTCCCGCGGAGTGCAACCTTCATTGCACCAAACAGATGGAAGGTGCGAGATCCGGGCTGCATGGTGGGTGATGAAGAATGAAGTTTTTTGTGCTCCTCTGGGGTGCGCAGACTTGGATGAGGCCTTCCGTTCTCGTGGGGAAGGACAAGCTCGTTTGCCTTTTTGTGGCGATGAACACGCCGAAGTCGTTTCTTCTATTTCCTGAGGGTAGCACAATACACTTCAGGGAGGGAGGGAGGACATCAAACAGATTAGCTCCTTCAGAGTACCGGAAAACCGTAGCCATGACTTTACCGCTGAGGGTACGGCTTTCAACTTTTTCTTCGGAGGAGAGGTGGTGTGGCGCCACTCCATGAGTTGTCGTTTTGTTTCCGATTCGAAATGATGAACGCGTGTTCCGCCACCTGTGACGATGTTCGACAAAAAAAGTCAACATGAGCCTCGTAACGTGCAAACAATTCCGCAAATATGTCCACCGTTGCTCTTTCTGGATCTTCCGTTATGCGGCGAGGAAGCCAGCGGACACATACTTTTGAGTACTTCAGCTGGGAGGTGTCAGCACTACCAACAGAGACGTCGAGTTGATCAGCAGGGTGTTTCACTGTGATTTGCCAATCACCTCGAATGAGAGTGTCTTCACGCTCCAACATTGCAGGAGTCACAGCTGTGTGAGGCCGGTCGACAAACGAATAATGACAGACGCCTCGCCCAACGACTCACCGCGCTTTTGTTTAGTGCCAGGTCTTCATAGACAATCTATAGCGCTTATGAATATCTGCGATGCTCTGGTTTTCCACCAAAAGAAATTTAATGAAAGCTCTATGCTTGGGACACATCTCCGCTACAGACGCCGTTTTGAAAGCTACGTATAGCGCCGCTACCTGTCGGGATTCCATGTTATACAGGGGCTATAGCGAGAATACTCGACGATGTCCCACAATGAATTCCGCATTTTTTTCAACCAAAGTTGGCCGAGGAAAAAATGTGTAGCATTACTTATTGAACAGCCATCGTACTCTAGCATCTGTGTTGGACCTCAGCCAAAGCGAAGGTCCACAAGTACAGTTCTGTTGCGTATTATTTCACTGTTGCAATATGGCGTGATGTCATGTGCCGACCTGACACCTGTGCGATTCTGTTTGCCAGATAGAGATGGTACAGTCCTATTGCCGTACATTAGTAGACAAGCATACACTAGCTGCGCGGCAAAATATGCGCTATAAATTCGTCGAGCAGCAAAGCGGGTTGAGTGGAGCCAGCTGCTGCAGCGCCACTGAGGCGCCCACCTCGGCTGCAGCGAAGTGGCGGCAGCTCGGAGTTGTCTTTTTGGCCGACTCTGCAGCGGCCTGCAGCTTCTGGGAAGCTGGCTCCGACGCCGGTCCAGCCAAGGCGCGTGTAGCCAGCCAGCACACCGCCTCTCACAAGCCGTCCTGCCGCGCTGTGCCAGTCGCAGAAGCGAGACACTCCACACAGACGGCGATTCTCCCTTCTTTGATGCTGTTGTTAGAAACGACCAAAAAACAGACTCCACACACATTATAAATGTGGATTTATATATGTATGTGTGTCCCACTGCACCTCCTGAACCACTACGTGGTTTTCAACCAGACATGGTACGAGACCTGTTTTTTTAAGTAAGTACCGTTTTGAAATTTAAAAAAATGACGTGCTAAGATATCTCAATAATATTAAAAAAAATGGCTCTGAGCACTATGGTACTTAACATCTGAGGTCATCAGTCCCCTAGAACTTAGAACTACTTAAACCTAACTAACCTAAGGACATCACACACATCCATGCCCGAGGCAGGATTCGAACCTGCGACCGTAGCAGTCGCGCTGTTCCGGACTGAGCGCCTGAACCGCTAGATCAATAATATTATTTTTACACGAAAGCCTGTACCTTAATCTACACACTGACGCCATTACAGTCTGATTCTTCCTTGTTTACGTTGTGTACTGAGTGTTTAAGATGCCTCCGATAATCGTGAGTCCCGCCGACTGTGAAGTATGGGCTGTTATAATATTTCTTAGTGCTAAAGGCCTAAAAGCGATCGATATTCATCGTGAGATCTGTGCAGTTTACAGAGAAAACATTATGAGTGATGGATTGGTAAGAAAGTGGGTGAGAGCATTTAAAGATGGCCGCACAAATGTGCATGATGAACAACGGAGTGGGCATCCTTCGGTCGTTAATGAAACTTTGGTGCAGGAAGTGGACAATAAGGTGAGAGAAAACAGACGCTTTACGATTTCCTCCTTGCAGGATGACTTTTCTAATGTTTCTCGCAGTGCTTTGTATGGCATGGTGACCGAGCACTTGAATTACCGAAAATTTTGCGCACGTTGGGTACCGCAAATGTTAACGGATGTGCACAAAACCAAACGTTTAGACAGTGCACTGACTTTCCTTCAGCGGTACCACAACAACGGTGATGATTTCTTAAGCCAAATTGTTACGGGCGAGCCGGCCGCGGTGGCCGTGCGGTTAGGGCGCTTCAGTCCGGAACCGCGTGACTGCTACGGTCGCAGGTTCGAATCCTGCCTCGGGCGTGGATGTGGGTGATGTCCTTAGGTTAGTTAGGTTTAAGTAGTTCTAAGTTCTAGGGGACTAATGACCTCAGCAGTTGAGTCCCATAGTGCTCAGAGCCATTTGAACCATTTTTTGCTCAATTTGTGCAGTTCTTTTTCTTGAATAAATCATCCAATTTTTCTGAAATTGTCTCTACATGTACGACACATCTACCGAATTCCGCCCCATTCGGATAATTCTTTCGTGTTGCGTCGGTTCTTTTTTTGCCACAGAGAGTATGTTAAATATATGTAAAATGTGCATATGCGGGCAAAGCTGTTGGTAAAAAGCTCCTCCTAAACTGCTAGATCGATTTCAACCACACTTGGTACACGTATTTTTTACTACCGAAAGAAATGTTGTGCGGGTAAGAACTGGCAACCTCCTAGTGCGGTTAGTGTGATTGGAGAGAGAAGGGGGAGAATCAGATTAATAGTGTGGGTGGAGGGAGGTGGACAGAGAGAGGTTGAGGAGGGAGAGAGTGAAGAGGAGACAGACAGAGAGAGGAGGTGGAGGGGATGGGCAGAGGTAGCAGGTGGACAGAGAGGGAGGAGCAGCTGGATAGAGAGAGAGGGTGGAGCAGTGTATGTTTTGAGCCAGTGTAACTAAGAGCACACAAATTGCCCAGACTGTATTCATCCAGTATATGATAATGACAAAGAGAGGGCCAGGAGGATATAGAGTGGAAGGTGGGGGTTGGTTTGAGAAGGTGGGCAGAGAGACGGAGTGGAGGGGACGGTGGACTGAGAGGGTGAAGGAGGAGAGGGACAGAGAGATGAGGGACGAAGAGATGGACTAATAGGAATGTTCAAATGTGTGTGAAATCTTATGGGACTTAACTGCTAAGGTCATCAGTCCCTAAGCTTACACACTACTTAACCTAAATTATCCTAAGAACAAACACACACACCCATGCCCGAGGGAGGACTCGAACCTCCGCCGGGACTAGCCGCACAGTCCATGACTGCAGCGCCCTAGGCCGCTCGGCTAATCCCGCGCGGCGACTAGTAGAACTGGAATAATTACATGCCCAAACAATGGCAGGTACTCAGCTAGTCGATCATAAATTACGAGAACATCTATATTACTTACGGGCTAACCCGGTTGACGGTGAAAAGTTTCAGTTGCAGACTGCCTATCTAACAGCTTGTGGGGGCAACAAGAATTTGATTTTCGCTATTTCCTATAATTATTGGGCGAATTTAATAATTGAAAATTCTGTCATAATCTTCTCGTTAAGAGGTATAATCTTCTGTTAAACGTCACCCTGCTGAGCTGGGTGGTAACGTGCTCGCCTCCCATGCAAGTGGGCCCGGGTTCGATTCCCGGCCGGGTTGGGGATTTCCACCGCTCGGGGACTGGGTGCTGTGTTGTCCTCATCATCATTTCATCCTCATAACCGGCGCGCAAGTCGCCCCAATGTGGCGTCGACTGAAATAAGACTTGCACTTGGCGGCAGAGCTTTCCAGAGTGGGGCCTCCCGGCCAACGATGCCATAAGCTCATTTCCATATTTCTTTCTGTCAAACGTTTGACACATTAAGAGATGTATTATAAACTGCGCATATGTTTTGAGGTAGTGTAACTAAGAGCATGCAAATTTCCCAGACTGTATTCATCCATTATAAGATAATGAGAGTATTTAGTAACTTCCAATACACTTCATAGATAATTTCAACCACTTTCCAAACTTTTCTCGATTACATGCATAACGATTTATTTAACACGTCAACTCACTTGCAAAGTAATCAGATGTTTGAAGCTGTTTTATACGTGCGGACTCGAGTCTTTAAAGAATCTGGTGGGTGGTGTTCATTGTTCCGTCTACTTAGTTTATGTATTCCACTCTGTACTTGAGTTTTAGACTGTAATTCCACGGATGGTAACTATGAAACACACCCACGTCCGTAGGCCCGCCCTCTTAGTTAATGTAAAGGCCATAACCCGTTTCCGGCATCCTCTGGCCGGAGGACATAGTGCAGCATGGAGCTAATGGGCCGGGACACGCCAGGCTCGCTTGAAGACTGATGACTTTCTCATGATGACAGTTGTTTTCCATCACTTGATGGGCTCAGAGTCGCGAATTCTTAAGATTATGTCCTCAGACACTTTAGCGGTATTTACTAACCCACATCATCAGACCAGATTTTACCCTGTTTGTGGCTGACGGGGTTGCTGATTCTGGCAAACCAAGTTTTTGAGGTGCCACACCACGCAGTCCCTCCGTCGTGACTACTACCATCGAGCACAGTCAGCTACTGGAGCTCTGGCACCACTTCAGCAACGCGCCAGGCACCGAACATGCGTCCAACTGACGTGCTAGCTTCTGGTACTAGTGGGAAACTGGTTATTTAACCGACATTCTCCTCAGTATGTATAATATCCTGACCCTCCTTCGATGAGTGCGAAGCCTCCGTAGTAGCTTGTTGATGAAACGCTGGATGCGGCGGGCGCAAGCATTGCGGTCACGCTAGGACCGAACCTAAAGATACAGGGCCACGCCCACAACAAACCCGGTCACGAACATGTATCAACCTGCCGCTTTCAAGTGAAAGAGGTGGTCGAGGTCACGTTAGGAGGACAAGCAACCAAAATAAACTTTCTGGCTACGGTATTGTACTACTTTTAGTTCTCATTTACACTGAGTTCTGTAAGCATGACCAAACTGGCAAGCGGATTTCTCCGACTGTTGATGAACAAGCATAGATATGGAACAACTATACAGTAATCACAGCAAATAACGAACGCACGTATCTGTAGTTTTTTGTTGCTTATGTGACGTAGCAGTACTAACTCAGCGCTTTTCTGGTAGCATCTACCAATCGAGTTTGTTCAGAATTATTGCAGCGTTTTCGTTCCAGGTAATATTTCTTTGCCAAGTCTTGCATTTCTTCTTTGTGTCGACTCTCTCTGTTCTGCTGAATGGTTCCAGGCTCACGTATAATGCTCGAGAATCGGCCGGACAAGAGTTAGTACTCTCCTTCGGGATAAGCTACATTGAGTTGCGATTTTTGCAACGTAGTCTTCTTGCAGCTGCTCTTCTACCAACAAAATATCAGTACATAAAATATGTTCTTGATAACATCCGCAGCTAATGATCAAGTTGACTGAATTAAAAATCCACTGCAGTGATAAATAATGTATCTTTTTATTACACGATTAGTTTCGGAAGATTGTAGCTCAATCATCAGTTGCCATCCAGTAATTTACTGATTCATAGCTGCTTGGCGGGTATTGGTTGGTTCGCCCGCCACCCATCCCTGAGTTAATAAATTGCTTGGTGGCACCTGACGATGGAGGTATAATCTTCCGAAACTAGTCGTGCAATAAAAAAGACATATTATTTACTGAAGCAGTGGATTTTTAAATCAGTCAGAATGCCAGTAATTTTTTAGGTGGTGCTACACAACTTGTAGATATTTGAAGAAGTTAATTATCACCAGGATAAGCTGCAGCTTCAATAACTTAAGTATGCAATGTCCACATGGTTTCAAGAGCTATATTTCGTGAAATACTTATACACCGTAGAATTAAACTTTCGCTACTTGAAAGGTCCCCCCCACAAAAAGCGACTGATCGTAACGCACTGATACTCTGTTGAAACATTTGTAAGGACATGCCGAAGAGAAATGACGAATAAGAAATTGAAACATTTGAATTTCCACAGGAGAGAGTAATATCTGTTAATTGCATAATACGTTTACGTTCCGAGCTACAAATTTTGCTCAATGTGACGACCATCTGCATACACAAAAGCCTGGAAGCGCACTAGAAATACCATTTCACAGTTTTTCGCAGCACTTTTCGAACTAGACTATGTAATTTTCAACTGCCATAACACAGCCCGTGCATTGCTTGAAGACTGCACATTGCATCCAGCATTCTCAGCCATGGCAACAGTACCTTCCTCAACAATTTGTGGCGCAGTTGGCTGTCGGCCTCTCCCCAAATCTCCATTTAATTCTAACTTCCGAATCATGTTCTTCGACCTCCATGTAGAAAGAGGATCTCTCCGTATTCCTTTAACGCGTCGATATTCTCGTAGAGCAACACTACTATTGCTGTTGTTTTGATAAAACATCTTTGCGAGAAAAGCCGTGCTCAGCTTGTCCAGACCCATACTGACCGTTTGCAAATGCAATGCACACTGATGCTTGTGGTTCAGCTCTACATCACCGTGCCATTACCAGCGCCTAACGGTAAGTCATTACACTAATACTTCTAACAAAGGAAATACTGCAGCACACAATCTGAAAGTCATTCCTATAAAGTTGGGTACCCATACAGCAAATAGTTCTCCCTCTACACTGGCTGAAGTAGCGAAAGCTTATTTATAATTGTGCTGGCGTAAGCTGTCGCCAGCTCACCGGTCGGCAAAGAGGTTCGAAGATGATCGATAACGCGCTGAAACAAGTGCGCCTATCAGGAGAGAAATTGCCGCCAACGCCCTCTCGACTGCAAGTATTTAGATCGCCGCAGCGGACCGGAAGGGGCAGTCAGAGTCTCAGTTCCAGGCCGTAACTCAGTCAGTCGCAGTCATAGTTAGCTCAGTTACTAGCTCAGTCACTATTCTAGTTGTCGTCTGTTAGTTCACGTCACCGGTTACGAGAGTACAGTGTTTATAGTGGGACTTGTACTTCGGCAGCAGTGAGGCTAAGGTGGACTCTTATTTGAAGAGCTTGTACCACATCACATGGATTTGCTTAAAGATAAGTAGCTTTCTTGTTCTTGTTAATAAAGAACCCTTTTAATAAATGTGTACAGTTGTGCTGTAGAAAGAGGATACTGGCCACCAAAGAACGCCCTCTCCCTTGCTTCCTGTGGCAACGACGACACAAAAATAATCACCCTGTATGTGGGGGAAAAGAGAGGTCTACTAGTATCAAATATATGACATAATATGAAGAAGAAATTTCTAAGAAACTGCGTTTGGACCACAGCATCGTATGGTAGTGAAACATGTACAGTGGACAAACCGGAACAGAAGATAATGTAAGCATTTTAGATGTGGCGCTACATAAGAATGTTGAAAACTGTATGAGCTGATAAGGTTCTCCGCAGAATCGGTGGAGGAAGGAACGTATCGAGAACACTGACAAGGAAAAGGGACAGGATGATAAGACATATGTTAACACGTCAGTGAATGAATGAAATGATAATTAAATCAAGACCCTAAGCTGTCGACAGGCGTTGATATACATCAATGAGGACAGTTGAAAAATGTGTGCCCCGACTGGGACTCGAGCCCGAGATCTCTTGTTTACATAGCAGACGCTCTATCCATCTGAGCCACCGAGGGAACAGAGTATAGTGCGACTGCAGGGATTTATCCCTCGCACGCTTCCCGTGAGACCCACATTCCCAACTTAATGTCCACACACTACATTCTTAGTGTCCCTGCCCATTACACTTCTTACTCGCGGCAGACAATCTTACCGAGTCCTGTAAGTGCTCGGGCAATGCGTGTGCATCCGCACAGAAGAAGGAGGTCAAAGGCCGGTTAGCCTAACCTATATGAAGATGGTATCTGTTCTTTCGGACATGTCCGAAAGAACAGATACCATCGGTGACCATGCAGCTCTCTTAGAATGAAATGAGAATTATATCAAGACCCTAAGCTGTTGACAGGGGTTGATATACATCAACGGGGACAGTTGAAAATGTGCGCCCCGGGGAGCGTGCAGGGGGTAAATTCCTGCAGTCGCACTATCCTCTGTACCCTCCGTGGCTCAGATGGATAGAGCGTCTGCCATGTAAGCAGGAGATCCTAGGTTCGTGTCCCAGTTGGGGCACATATTTTCAGCTGTCCCCGTTGATGTATATCGACACCTGTCGACATATTATGGTCTTCATTTAATTATCATTCCATTCTAAGAGAGCTGCATGGTCAGAACTGATACCATCTTCATATCAGTATATGACTTCCATGGTACTAGAGGGAGCTGTTCAGGGTAAAAAGCGTAGAGGAAGACAGAGATTGAAATACATCCAGCAAATAATTGAGGGCTCAGGTTGCAAGTGTTACTCTGAGATGAAAAGGCTTGCAAAGGAGAGAAATTCGTGGCAAGTCGCCTTATTTTTTAATTAATCACATAGTTCCACGTTTGTGACCAATCTCATTGATGATTAGAGCTTTGATGTAGATTTAGATGCAGATGTCCTCTGAGTTGCTATCGGATGTGATTACACTAGTCTTTATATTTGAACAAAAGTAGAACGATAACTCCGACCTACTTCCGAATAAAAATTATTGAAATTTGCAGAATGAGACAGACGGAAGGCTTTCTGACGCTAGCAATAGAAACAAAGCAGGGGAAAGGTGGAGGTTTGTCGTTGCTGGTGTGGGGGGCGAGGCGGCCGCCGGCTTGGGTCACAGTCCGATGACCACCTCGCCGCTCGTTGATTGCCGGCGGTGCACAAACCGGCACGGGGGTCGTTAACCAATCAGGCGCTGGACTGCGCCGGGCCGGGCTGGGCTGGGCTCCGACTGGCGAGGGCGTCACACGTACAGCCCGGTCCCCGCGTGCCGCGCACGGCTATTCCGGGAAGCGAAGCGCGGGTAATAATATCGCGACGCCGTCTCGCACTCTGCGATGCGGACATCCAGCCCGTCAACGCGTCTCCGGCGCGAATGCTGGGCGCACATCTAGGAAACACACAGTATCGCCTCGTGCAGGCCTCAGAGTAATGACGGATCTCCCAGACCACACGATCCAGCCACAGGAAAGGCAAAATACTAGTCTCAGATTTATAAGAAAAAACCTAAGGACCGTAATTCGTGCACGAAAGGTTCTCGTCTAACAATTGTTTAGTATTTTTCGTCAATATGGGACCTTTACGAATTTGGGTTAACGGAAGTGACAGAAAACATTCATAGAAAAGTTGCGCGATTCGTCACGGCTTTGCTTAAACAGCGTAACAGTGTGGTCGAAATGTTTTAAAAAAATCTGCAGTGAGAGGCGTTTGAAGGCAGACGCGGTACCTGGCGGAGAGCCTTACAAAATTCTGAGACCCCACGTTACGAAACGAGTCAAGAAATAAGTTTTCTTCCACGTCTTATGTAATGGCGACGACGCTAAAATTAGGGAATGTGGATTCTGTGAAGTGGTATCCAAATTCTTTCACCCGTGAATGGAACTGGATTGAGAAGAGAGGGGGAGGGGGGGGGGGGGGAAGGATGCGACGGGGTGCGGGGACCGGAACGTAAACAGCCTTCTAAATCAAGGTTGTGGCAAAAATGGTTCAAATGGTTCTGAGCACTATGGGACTTAACTTCTAAGGTCATCAGTTCCCTAGAACTTAGAACTACTTAAACCTAGCTAACCTAAGGACATCACACACATCCATGCCTGAGGCAGGATTCGAACCTCCGACCGTAACGGTCACGCCGTTCCAGAGTGTAGCGCCTAGAACCGCACGGCCACCCCGGCCGGCTCAAGGTTGTGCCTTTCGTGCATGAATTACGGTTCTTTTATAGAACGCATGAGTCTTAGCGTTACGTGGCTTCTTATCTGTCATGTTGCAACACTGATCTGTAAATGGTCTCATGTTACAACTAAAACCCGTAAGTGTAAAAATAAACCAGTGATTGTCATCCAGCAGATAAAAGAATCAAAACGATACATATATATATATATATATATATATATATATATATATGTATATATATACTTCAAATTTATGTAGTTGGGATTTGTACCTCAAAATTTGTTGTATTCTGTGTTTAAAAAATGTTGTTATCTTGTGGGACAGAATCTGGGTGGAATTTGACTGGTGGCGTGGGCTTATAATTAATTTTTACATTATTAAAAAATACGTTACAGCACCGGAGAACACTCACGTTAAATTTGAAGAATGACAATTACAGGAATCTAATGATACAACAGATCAAAATTATATGCCACCCCCAACAGAAATCTAAAAAGCTTATTTCGCAATGAGCAACAATTATATACAACTGGGCTTAATCTAAAATATGCATTACATGAATAAAATAATCTTTCTTCCTTCCAAATTAACTATATAAGAGATCTTCAAAATAAAATGAGAATTTGTCTTGCCCATGATTAACTCTACAAATGGGCACCAAGCAAAGGATAAACGACTATATCGACGACAAAAAGGCAGATAAGCAAAGATACATTAACAGAAAACCCAGGGAAGCGAAAGACACAATAACTTATACCAAATTCTTGGTCAGCCACACTGATGCAAAGACATGTACAGCTGGGATGCCTGCAAGGTCATGGCTGCTGCCAAACCCTTGGTCTGCCATGCTGATGCAAAGATAAGTCCAGCTGGGATGCCCATAAGGCCTTGTCTGCAACCAAATCCTTGGTCAGCCACACTGATGCAAAGACATGCACAGCAGGGATGGCTGCAAGACCATGGCTGCAGCCAAACCCTTGGTCTGCCATGCTGATGCAAAGATAAGTCCAGCTGGGATGCCCATAACGCTTTGACTGCAGCCAAATCCTTGGTCAGCCACACTGATGCAAAGACATGTATAGCTGGGATGCCTGCAAGGTCATGGCTGCTGCCAAATCCTTGGTCTGCCATGCTGATGCAAAGATAAGTCCAGCCCACAACGCCTTGACTGCAGCCAAATCCTTGGTCAGCCACACTGATGCAAAGACATGTACAGCTGGGATGCCTGCAAGGCCTTGGCGGCAGCCAAACCCTTAGTCGGCCACGCTGATGCAAAGATAAGTCCAGCTGGGATGCCCATAAGGCTTTGACTGCAGCCAAATCCTTGGTCAGCCACACTGATGCAAAGACATGCACAGCAGGGATGGCTGCAAGACCATGGCTGCAGCCAAACCCTTGGTCTGCCATGCTGATGCAAAGATAAGTCCAGCTGGGATGCCCATAACGCTTTGACTGCAGCCAAATCCTTGGTCAGCCACACTGATGCAAAGACATGTATAGCTGGGATGCCTGCAAGGTCATGGCTGCTGCCAAATCCTTGGTCTGCCATGCTGATGCAAAGATAAGTCCAGCCCACAACGCCTTGACTGCAGCCAAATCCTTGGTCAGCCACACTGATGCAAAGACATGTACAGCTGGGATGCCTGCAAGGCCTTGGCGGCAGCCAAACCCTTAGTCGGCCACGCTGATGCAAAGGTAAGTCCATCTGGGATGCCCTCAATGATGTGGCGCCGCCGCCACGACTCGTCTGTGGCTGTCCCTAACAGCCAATGGCGCTGGAACAAAACGGTATGACTGCTCCCACTTCTTGCTGGTGACTATGTCCCACGGTGCCGCCTCGGACGTGCCAAAATGATACAAACAAGTTTGGCCAGCTCGCCACACCAGACCCTGGCGCCACCCCTCAGCTTGCCAGCCACTGTCTTCAGTAGCCTCTGGCGCTGGTATAAGTCGAAGTCGCCGCTTCCGCTCGGTACTGTGGGCTTCCGTTTTTACCAGTGACTGCTTCGCGGAGCAACTCTCTGTGCCAGCTATGCCGACGCAAAACAGCTGTGGCCAACACGCCATACAAGCCCCGGCTCCGCCCGACATCTTGTCAGCTGCAGCTCACTGCAACCTGTGGCGCTGGCTCAAGTCGATGCCGCCGTTTCCTCTCGGTGCAGCAGATAGACTTCCTCTCCATCGCGCTGCCACAGCTCAGCTTGCCGAAACATGCGCCCCCTGGTGCGATGACAGTGGCGGAATGCCCTGACGCTATCAGCTGGGTGAGTGGGAAGGGAAATCTGGTTAAATTTCAATTCCATGGCGCAATGTGAATTGCCAGCATAGAGCCATGCATTCACAGAGAAAATCTGTCTATGTATGAATACATGGCTTAATGGTGATGTAAACTGATAAAATGCATCTCGGCCATTGTCAAGTGGTCACTGAGACTATAGAGTGTTACACAATTAGTTGTACAAAAGTAATTTTACTTGTGAGAAGGGTAAATAACTTACTGAAATATTTGATTAGCACCGAATACTGAAGATCTCAAAGTTGTATCCCCACCTAACACTGCCAGTTCGCGACATTCCCGCTAGGTGGCATGCACGAATGACTTATTCCAGTAGTCATCATGGAGTCGTGTAATGGTGCAGAGCATTGGCAGCGTTGTTTATGGTTTTATCAATTCAAATCCACTACTAAGAGTTCAGAGACAATTCAGGACTAAATATCGCAAGCCATCGTCTCAAAGACAAACTGTTATTGATTGGTACAATTGTTTCACTGAAACTGGCTTAGATAAAACTTGGTCGGCCGGAGTAGCCGAGCGGTTCTAGGCGCTTCAGTCTGGAACCGCGCGACCGCTACGGTCGCAGGTTCGAATCCTGCCTCGGGCTTGGATGTGTGTGATGTCCTTAGGTTAGTTAGGTTTAAGTAGTTCTAAGTTCTAGGGAACTGATGACCTCAGATTTAAGTCCCATACTGCTCAGAGCCATTTGAACCATTTTTTGATAAAACTTGGGCTTGTTCTGTAAGCTGTAACAAGATTCACGGCCAACTATAACTGGCATTTCTTACCTCGACATGCTTGAACATTATCTGATGCCTCAATTACAACAAGATAAGGGCACAGAATTTATCTTCCAGCTAGGTGGAGCGTCATTGTGAAGTTGTCGCCTATCTCCGTAGGAATGTGCTGACTTGGATTGCAATGGGCGAACAATATCCTGGCCATAACGATCACCTATTTTACCCCAATGGACTTCTGTGTATGGGGTTACATTAAATACGGGGTATTTGTTTCTCCACTTCCTGGAAACGTCGACGAGCTGCGACAGCGGATAATACAAGCAGTTACCGCCATGCACCAAGAGTTGTGTCATAGGATTTGCCAGGAAACTGATTACAGATGGGACATTTGTCGTTTTACAAAAGACAGACACATTAAACATCTGTAAATAAAACTTGAAGAAATACTGCATTCAGTACTGTATAAAATATTTCTGTAAGTTATTTACCTTTTTCACAATTAAAGGTTACTGTTATACAATAAATTTATAATCACCCTGTGCTTCACAATAGCCACTCGGCCGATAGCTAGGGGGTTTTAAACCACGTGACACGCCTATAAACTCGAGAGAATTTTATGGAAATGTATCTAATTTGTAAACACACTAACACGTTCGATATCACGCAAATTGTCACGAATGTGATCCATAGCACACGCTTACATTTTACAGAATGGTTGTGTAGTATTGGAATAGGATCTAAGGAACGTTTCTCAGCAAACCACTAGACGTTTCTTAAAAATATTTAACTCGTGCTACTTTGGTGCGCAAGAGAAGAAGGGCAGATTAGGGCTTACCGTCCGTCGACGATTAGGTCGTTAGAGATGGAAGTCGATCTCGGGATGGTCAATGGTGGGGAAGCAAAACAACCATTCATTTGCAAGACGACCTTGAGCAATTTAATGAAACCGCAGAAAATTTAAATGTGGGTGGTTGAACGGAGGCTTTCAACTCCTGGATGCGAACCTAGACTCTCAACCATTACTAGCTAAAATTCCGGCTGACAATAGGGTGCATTTAAATATTGATTCACGGAAATTATGAAACTCACTCAGATCCTGCACCTAATCTCTAAATTCTCGTTAATCTCTGTTAATTTGCCTAAAGTATCTTAGACAGGCATTACGACTCGGGCATTATTCGAAAGCAGTGTACCCCTTATACGTACTCGTCAAATGAACTATTGTCTCCGTGGACTCGGGCAGTGCCAAAGGGAATGAAAAGCCACATTGGCCTCACGGACTGTTGTGGCTGCCAGAATTTGCGGTCTTAAAACATTTACTCTTGTACTGCTCAACCGCCCGTGCACCGGGAAGCCCCACTACAGCAGGGTCAATCGCTGACGTACGCAGGCCGCAGCAAGTTCACTAGACCGCGTTTGCGTAACACGAAACGCACCTACAGCAGAAATTCGCAGGCGGTTACTGTCAGTCATTAAAGCAAATAATATCTTTAAAATGCGTCACTAGTCAAGCTTAGTCTTCTTTACCTCAGTTTATCAAGTTTTCAGGTCGAGTGCAGGCAGAAACATCCCCACAATGTAATCGTCACTTTCAGCACAGTTGTGGTGACAGTTTTGTAATAATTTTTCCAGTGTCAGTTCAATGGTCTCGGCATTTGTCGTTGCATCTAATCGACCATTTCATTGATTTCCACATTTTGGGACGCTTCTGGTTCAGTAACAATTAGTGCCGGTACTGCACTGACGCCTTAAGGCTAGGCATTTTACACTTCGTTTGCTGTCTGCAGTCATCGCTCATGATCTCCATATCGACGACAGTTTCAACTCTAGAAGAAATAAAACATGAGCCGAAATCATTTAAACTGCGGCCGCAACCATGCGAAAATCTTCGATAAACGTGAAATATTCAGTGTTGTACAAACTCCCGTTACTGCAAAAAAGGAAGGAGAAGTCCTAATGGAAACAGAAACAACAAAGTTATTTGACCCAGTGAAATTTACCAGTAACACTGCACATGGAAACTGCAGAGAATCGAAATAATGTCTGACATAGTGTCAGCCGTCGGAAGGAAATACAAAGAATAGTTTTCACTTCTTATTGCTTTAGAAATTTCTCTCTGAATAAACGAGGCTTTTGATGTTCTGTAATTGAAAATTTAAAATATTGTTGGTGAACAGCGTATCTCGACTGAACATCCTGGTTTCAGGTGAAGCATGAAAGGGATATTATACACGCATGACAGTTTTGAAATCAGTGCTTAATACGAAGTGAATCGAGAAACTAATACTGAATTATGAAATTAGTACTATAGGTTATTCTAACAGCAGTGGCTTGGACTAACTAATACTCTTTGACCCTGGACTGAAGGGTTTCTAGCAAAAAGGAAAAGCACAGCACGTCATTCTCAACGGAAGGAAACCTTCAGACGTAAATAATTTTGGGCGTATCCCAATGGAGAGTTACTTTCCACAATACATGTAGTGTAGTGTAGTACAGGATATAACACTCAAATTTTTCGTAGATGATGCTGTCGCCCACATAAAAGTCACTACACTTGAAAATTGTAGCGAAATGCAGGAACATCTGTAGAGGATCGACGCTTCGTGCAGGGGTAATTGCCCCTCAGCATAAACATATGTAACTTCTTACACATAAAGATGCAGAAATACCCATGATTGTATTTTTAAATGGCTGCAGTCACATCTGTAAAATATTCATGGGAATGCGATCGCAGCGATTTAAAGCGAATCAACGACATGAAATTTGCCTTAGGTAAGACAGCTGCCAAACTGAGATTCATTGGAACAATCCTCAGGTAATATAGATCACCCACAAATGAGGTAACTTATAAAACCCTCATCCAACAAGTACTTGAATACTGCGAGTCAGTGTGGACCCTGAACCACATATAACTGATAAATAGAGAAGATCCAAAGAAAAGCTACATGTTTCGTTACAGGTTCATTTAATAAGCGCGAAATCGTCAAGGAAACGCTCAACCAATTACAGTGGCAGACGCTGCAAGAGAGCCGTTCTGAATCACTGTGTCGTTTGCCGTTAAAGTTCCGAGAGCGTAAGTTCCTACAAGACGAAAAACAAGAGAACGACAGTTGCGAAATTTACAGCAGAACTGAATGTCACACTTGCGAAACCTGTCAACACCAAAACAACACGAAGGAAGCTCCAGATTCTGGGAACTGCAGGGCGAGCTAGAATTGCAAAACCACACATCAGTGATACATAGTGCCGAAGCCATAAATCCTGGACTGTGGAGCAGTGGAAGAAAGTCATTTGGTTGGATGAGTCTTGTTTCACACAGTTTCCAACTTCTGGCCGAGAGTACGTCCCAAGAGTGAAACATGGCTGGGGCTCGGTGATAATTTGGGCAGACATATCATGGTATTCCATGTACCCCATAGTTTCGGTGCAAGGTTACATTACTGTCCATGCTTGTGTGACCATTTTAACTGACCAGTTCAATCCCATGGTACAATGCTTGTTCACCAACGCTAATGCAGTGTTCCAAGACGATAGGGCTCCTGTTCACAAGGATCACATCACCCAGGGTTGGTTTTGTAACATGAGGATGAATTGTCGTGTCACCCCTGGTCACCACAATCGTCAGATCTCATTGTGGTCTACTCTGGAGAGAAGGGTGTCTGATCAGCACCCACCTCCATCATCGTTACCTGAAATTATCACTACATTGCAGGAAATATGGTATAAGAGTTCCTTGAAAATCATGCAGGACTCAAATGAACCGTGGACCTTGGCGTTAATGGGGAGGCTTGCATGCCTAAGCGATACAGATAGCAATACCGTAGGTGCAACCACACTGGACGGGTATCTGTTGAGAGGCTAGACAAACGTGTGGTTCCTGAAGAGGGCCAGCAGCATTTTGAGTAGTGTAGGTGCAATAGTCTGGATGACTGACTGATCTGGCATTGTAACATCAACCAAAACGGCCTCTCTTTGCTGGTACTGCGAACGACTGAAAGTAATGGGAAACTACAGCCGTAATTCTTTCCCAGGGCATGCAGCTCTACTGAATGGTTAATCGATGATGGCATCCTCTTAGGTAAAATATTCCGGAGGTAAAACAGACCCCCATTCAAATCTCCACCGGGGACTACTCAGTATGATGTTGTTATCGGGAGAAACAAAACTGGCGTTATACGGATCGGAGCGTGGAATGTCAGATCACTTAATCGGGCAGGTAGGTTAGAAAATTTAAAAAAGGCAGTGGTTAGCTTAAAGTTAGATATGATGGGAATTAGTGAAGTTCAGTGGCAGGAGGAACAGGACTTCTGATCAGGTCAATAGAGGGTTATAAATACAAAAGCAAATAGGGGTAATGCAGGAGCAGGTTTAATAATCATTAAAAAAATAGGAATGCGAAGAAGCTGCTATGAACAGCGCGGTCAACGCATTGTTGTTGCTAAGATAGACACGAAGCCCACATCCACCACAGTAGCACAAATTTATAAGCCAACTAGCACCACAGATGAGGAGAAGGTTGAGGAAATGTGCGATGAGATAAAAGAAATTATTCGGATAGTTAAGGGAGACGAAAATTTAATAGTCATGGGCGTCTGGAATTCGATGACAGGAAAAAGAAGCGAGAGCGAGGTTGTATACGTGGAAGAGACCAGGAGACACCGGAAGTTTTCAGACTGATTTCATAACGATTAGACATAGATTTAGGAACCAGATTTTAAATATTAAGACATATCCAGGGGCGGATGTGGACTCTGACCACAATCTATTGGTTATGAACTGCGGATTAAAATTGAAGAAACTGCAAAGAGGCTGGAATTTAAGGAGATGGGACCTGGATAAACTGATTAAACCAGAGGTTGTAGAGGGTGTCAGAGGGAGCAATAGGGAACGACTGTCAAGAACAGGGGAAAGGCATGCAATAGAATAAGAATGGGTAGCCTTGAGAGATGAAATAGTGAAGGCAGCATAGTATCAAGCAGGTAAAAAGATGAGGGCTAGTAGAAATCCTTGGGTAACAAAAGAGATATTGAATTTAATCGAGGAAAGGAAAAAATAAAAAAATGCAATAAGTGAAGCAGGCGAAAGGGAATACATACTTCTAAAAAATGAGATCAACAGGAAGTGCAAAATGGCTAAACATAAATGGCTTAAGCAGAGGCTAGAGGATGTAGACGCATGTATCACTAGGGGTAAGATAGATACTGCCTACAGGAAATTTAAAGAGACTCTTGGACAAAAGAGAACCACCTGTATGAGTATCAAGAGCTCAGATGGAAAACCAGTCCTAAGCACAGAAGGGAAAGCAAAACGAGAGTAGAGTATATAGAGGGGCTATACAAGGGAGATGCATTTGCGGGCAGTATTATGGAAATGGAAGAGGACATAGATGAAGATAGACTTAAGTCGAAACAAGGCCCTGGTAATAGAAAGCATTGTCTTAGAGCTACTGATAGTCTTGGGAGAGCCATTCATGACAAAACTCTTCCATGTGGGGAGCAAGATGTATGAGACAGGCGAAATATCCTCAGACTTCAAGAAGAATATAATAATTCCAATTCCAAAGAAAGCAAGTGTTCACAAGTGTGAAAATTACCGAACTATCAATTTAAAAATTCATGGCTGCAAAATACTAACACGAATCCTTTACAGGAGAATGAAAAAACTTGTAGAAGCCGTCCTTGGGAAAGATCAGTTTGGATTCTGGAGAAATGTAGGAACACGCGAGGCAGTACTGACAAGGCCAACCTACGTTTATGGCATTTGTAGACTTACAGAAAGGTTTTGGCAATGTTGACTGAAATATCCTCTTTCAAATTCTGAAGGTGGCAGAGGTAAAATACAGGGTGCGAAAGGCTATTTACAATTTGTACAACAACTATATGACAGTTATAAGAGTCGAGGGGCACAAAAGGGAAGCATTGGTTGGGAAGGTAGTAGGACAGGATTGTAGACTATCCCCGATGCTACTGACTCTATATGTTGAGCAAGCAGTAAAGGAAGCAAAAGAAATATTTGGACTGGGAATTAATATCCATGAAGAAGAAATAAAAACTTTCAGATCTGTCGAAGACATTGTAATTCCGTCAGAGACAACAAAGGAGTTGGAAGAACAGGTGAACGGAAAGGACAGTGTCTTGAAAAGAGATTGTAAAATGAACATCAACAAAAGCGAAACGAGGACAATGGAATGTTGTGGAATTAAATCATGTGGTGCTGAGACAATTAGATTAGGAAAGAGACACTTAAAGTAGTAAATTAGTTTTGCTATTTGGGAAGCAAAATAACGGATGATTGTTGAAGTAGGGATGATATAAAAGTAGACTGGCAAAGGTAAAAAAAATTCCTGAAGAAGAGAAAGTTGTTAACATCAGCACAGATTCAAGTGTCAGGAAGTCCTTTCTGAAAGTATTTGTATGGAGTGTAGCCATGCATGGAAGGGAAACATGGACGATAAGCAGTTTAGACAGAAAGAGAACAGAAGCTTTTGAAATGTCGTGCTACAGAAGAATGCTGAAGATTAGATGGGTGGGTCACATAATTAATGAGGAGATACTGAACAGAGCTGAGGAGAAGAAAAATTTGTGGTACAA
Source organism: Schistocerca serialis cubense (assembly GCF_023864345.2). Classification (NCBI taxonomy): domain Eukaryota; kingdom Metazoa; phylum Arthropoda; class Insecta; order Orthoptera; family Acrididae; genus Schistocerca; species Schistocerca serialis. Next base: position 465,921,370 of record NC_064639.1, read on the forward strand.
CCTGAATAAAAGAAGGAATCGGTTGATAGGGCACATTCTGAGGCATAAAGGGATCACCAATTTAGTACTGGAGGGTAGCATGCGGTGTAAAAATCGTAGAGGGAGACTAAAAGATGAATACTGTAAGCAGATTCAGAGGGACGTAGGTTGAAGAAGTTATTTGGAGATGAAGAGGCTTGCACAGGATAGAGTAGCATCAAACCAGTTTTCGGACTGAAGACCACAACAACAACATTTATACGTTACGAGACGACTAGAAGCTGTTTTGAGTTCCATCGGCTTTCCTACACTGTATGGCATGGTAACGTGTTGTTTTTTGTATTTGCATACTTTGTTCACCTCCTGTGGGATCTGTCAATAACATGGAGGGCAATTGACTGAATAATATATTTACATAACATGCATTTTAGCATCGGTATGCTTCCAGACACCAAGAATGGAAACTGGGTCAATTAGTTCGCCGCCGTTGCATTTAGGAAATCTGGCGTACGATTTTGCGCGTGAGCTGTAAGGCTTCGGCCATGCTGGCGCCTGCGTAGCCAATGATGTCACGTGAGGTGCCCGGGGCTTCCCCGCTCGCCTGATGCTGAACTCACGTCCCACTCTTCTTCTGCTGCCGGCGCCGCAAACTTTCCTCTCGTCACATGTGACGAAGACAACTTCCTTCTTTCCAGAATGAATTTTCTCTCTTCAGCGGAGTGTGCGTCGTTTTGAAACATCTCGGCAGATTAAAACTTTCTGACGGATAGGGACTCGAATCCCGAACCTTATCTTTCTGGGCCCGAGTCTCGTTCGGGCACACAGTTTTAATTTGCCAAGAAGTTTCAACTTCCTTCTTGTTTACGCATATGAACAATTAATGAGGAATATTATAAAGAGCCTGCTTACCACTATTATACCTGTCGGAGAAAGGGGGAGACGATTGTTCTTACAGTTATAGGATAGTGCCAATTTTCTTTGTGAATAAACGTTGCTCTGGTGCATTGTCGCATATCACAACTGAGGGACGTGACGCGTTGATGAGGGGAGTAATGGGGCTCAAACGCTCATTTAGCCATTGGCGTCTGTATTTATTGTTACTCCCGTAAATTACGCCAAGTGAAGTGAATACCGGAAATGGCTCCTTTAAGTAGGGCGTGGCCCATTTCCTTTCGCATCTTGGCTAAACTGAAGTACTCTGCCTTTAATGGTCAGATTATTGGCTATATGTTAATGTGTAACTTTATTTCTTTCTATTTTTGCACATTACGTACTTGGGATACCGGTTCACTCAAATTTCACAAAGCCGACTCAAGCTGTAGAGCTACTTCAAGGTAATCGCAGATCTTGTTTTACGTCGCCGTATCGCATTCTTAATACCGTAATTACACTATCGATAAAGCTGTCATAGTAAGTGGACTTCTGGCCGTAAATGCAAGTCGTCAGTCTAATGAATGGTACTACACTCCAGAACAATATCAACAATTTCATCGCATATGACACATGATGTACAGATTCTGAGTTCGTTTCATGCGCATAGAAATGGTCATAACTAGTACGGAAGTTAACAAGAATGAGAAGAGAAACACTGGTCTTCAGCACCAGAGGTTCAATAGAAACTTTTACGTGGACAATAAACGATCGTACCTGTTAGAGCCTCGCAACTTTGTTTAACAGATTAAAACACTGTGTTAAACCAAGACTCGAACTCACACACCTTTATCATCGCAGTCAAAGCGCTTACCAAACTGTCTGTCGGAGAAAAACTCACATTCGCTTTAAAGGTAGAATCTTCATTACTTCTCGTTGAGAACTTTATTGTGATTGCTATTGTACATATGCTTGGCTTAGAAATGCGAAACTAGTACAGACTAATATTGAGGGTAATATCCCAATAAAATTTCGAACGTGTACATTATTTCTAGTCAGATCGCGGTTCGCATTCACTGTTAATTAGTAGTTCCACTCGCATATGAGTAACTTAAATCTGGATCGTGTGGGAGGAATGCAAACGAATTACACCTTTTATTGGGTGACGCGTAGTTAAGCGCTGAGGTATTCCAAACTAATTTCAGATTCATGACTGAATTACTTTTCACGTAGACGAAACCTTATTTTCTTGTAGGAGTGGTATTCCAGGCACGTAAGCAGGAGCGCTCCTGCCAAGTTTTGAAAGTAGGAGAGGCACTCAGGTTGAGAGGCGAGTCAGAAGTCGTGCTTGGATAGCTCATCTGTAAACGTAGTGTCCGCGAAAGGCAAGGTTTCGGTTTCTAGACTCACACTGCCACATAATTTTAATCTGTCAGGAATATAATATCTGCTGGCCTCTACTTTGAATACCATTTACACATGTAGCTGTTATAAGTAAAACTGTACCTCCTAAAAATAATCTCACAGAGGTCAAGCGCTGCATATAATTGTAAAAATAAACGCACGTAGTTCTCAAAGGAAAAGTGGACCTCAACAGTTCAAAATATCCACGTAAGGACTGCAGCAAGTGGTAACAAGCGAAGGGGAAAGAATTTTACTTTATGGCTAATATTGGGTTATATGCTGAGGTAACAATGTCACCGAGAGTTTTCTGCATTTGGAGTGGTACAGTATACCGCTTTAATTGCTATTATAGCTTACGCAAATAGGTCTACGGCCATTGTAGGTTTTATGAAATTTGCCGTGAACCTTTTCACAAAAATAGCTGGAAGATGTATTAAAAGTGAAGGAAAAACCACGGCTAAGGGCGGTTTTGAGGCATGTGGAGCGTAAACTTCACATAATGAGACTGAACTTTGCCGGCAAAGTGTGTGGTCTTCAGTCCGAAGATAGGTTTGAAACGACTCCCTACCGTAGTCTATCCTATAAGTAGTAGGGTAAAGTGGACATAACCCAACTCTGCATTGTTGCCAGATTTAATCAAGATGGAATGGCGGTATTAGCGCACTCTGCATGGTTGCCAAATTTATAACCCTTCCTTAAATTACTGTTCTGTTGCAAATCATCACTCTCCCTTTAACCTATTGTTCAGGTTACCAACTTTGTAATCCTCCTTCACCTATTGTTGTGTTAAATGTTTTTCCCCTTTGGGAAATCCTCAGCCATCCCCACTCCCAGAAACCCTGCACCAATTTAGATATCAAATTAATTGAGTAATTAATGAAATTGATCAGAAATTGGTGGGAAATAGCTCAGCAAGGATTTTGACCTAACTGTGCGAGGAAAACCCATTACATTATAATATCAGTGTCCAGCTATTCTGATCATCATCAGAACAGGCGTGACACTCATTTTTTTTAAAGTTAGTTTCTTTAATTAGCGTTATATCTCTTATCGATGTGAGATCTACAGGTCACAAATAAAATTTTCAGGTTTACAAGATAAACTAACATGACTGGGCCATTTAACTTAACCTGAGACAGGTAGCTGAATGAGTCCCGGATCGAATCCACACTGCAGGCTAACAATCCTTGCTCTGGTACACCGGCCAACTAGTGCAGTTTTTAGGTGATTTTCCACGCAAGTTTAGTGAAATTCCGGGCCTCTCCTTTATTTCCATAGAATAAGATAACGCGTAGAACCAAGTTTACACGATTCGCCAAAAGATAACGCAAACGACATCCCTCCTTTAGCTTATCTGACGACTGTAGAGGCCGGAAGGTCATCTGGCCACGAAGATAAAAACAAATAATTTTAATCGTACAATGAATAAGCGATGGGCATTACAACAGGACAGCTACCAGGAAGGAGAAGAGTCTTACAAATTGACGTCGACCACCAAGACAGACGAAGTGTCAGGAAGGCGTTTGTGCTTAGCGACGTGGCCGTGTTGTGTTTGCGCCGCGCCTAGGCTTTTGTGTGGCAGGCAGAGGCAGATAACGCACAGCAAAGCACCGAACAATGGACCTTTAGAGCGTCGCATGTTGGCTCATCTTGGCACCTCCTAACAGCACGTCACGAGCGGTGAGCACTTGCATCATTTCCTCTGAAACGCTGCCAATGAGGGAAGGCCTTCTGCCAACTTCTGCTCACTCTGCGGCGGCTCTGGTCTGACGACCTTGGTCCGAACTGACAAGTAAATCCTATTGATCTGACAAACAGCACGAGGGCTAAATTATGAACGTGCACAGTGATACCCTCTAGAAACTACTGAAGAAAGGTGTTAAATCCTATCTGTTGTTACTTCCAATGTAGTTTTAATACTAGAATCACGACTCAAATATCTCAAAAAAACTTAAGAAATGCTACGATGAGAGTCAATAACTGTAGTTTAATAACAGCTGATGTTATGACATAGGCTATTTTAGCAAATAAAAATGTATAAGTGATTAAAGTATACGCTTTGACTCTGTTCAGTCTTACATTACCACACACATATCACTGACCTTAACAGCTGATTGCCGACCTGAAACATGAGAAAAATAATGCAACAAGAAGAAAAGACAACGTAAAATGTAGTTTCTCCATCTCTTATTCCTGTCCAGTAACGCAAGCGTTGTGTGGATGACACTTTAGTAATAGATACATTCGTGGCATCTGTCAATCAATAAAGGAAAGAAGAATATTCGTTCACTCATAACAGATGTACCGGAACGGCGTATTTCCATACTGATGCTGAAACAATCAGCTAGTCGTTCCACTGTAGTCAGAAATTGATGGAAATGAGCTACGCCAGTTACGTGATTGCAAACCGCTTGAAACAATCCAGAAAAGAATTGCTCAGCTCTGTCGAAACTGGACTGTTGCTGGCTGACGACTTCTCTCATGAGTCACAGTCCCTGCGTCATATGACGGACAGACACCCGCGCGTCCAACGAGAAACGTTGGACAGCACACGCTTTGCTATCACTGCTGTGTAAACACTAGGCCGAGGACGCTGCAGTGTTGTATGAGCTATGTTTTCGTGGCCTTCTCTGGGATCAACAGGCCATGAGCAAGACACATTTGATCGCCGTGGTTACGAATCCATCCTCAAAGATTCTCTTTATCCGTACTTAGTGATCGTCTTCCCTGAAGCATATTGAATTTTCGGGCAGTATAAATCCGCTTACCACTTAGCTACGGCAGTTCACGGAAAAGCACGAACAAGATTTTAAAGTACTTTCGAGGTCCCAGAAATTTGCGGGTCTTAACGTAAATTTAATCTACTTCAATAGTTGTATCTGCTGTGTAAGTCCTTACTAACAGCAGTGAGTCAACCCAGGTCCAAGCACTCGAAAAGATTTGTCAGCATCTGCTCGGAGACCCCCAGATCGTCTATGCACTGCCTGTCCTGTGACCGTTACTTAAGGCTCGATTAATGCTGCACTTCACAGAATGGAACGTCAAAACCTGCCTCAGTGCATCTGAAACGGAGACATTCGCAGAGAGACTGTCAACGAAATGGTGCGTCACTGTCGAGAATTTTCAGAAGGAAAATTTTAACGCTGATGGTGCGGTGTCGTCGTCCACCACAAAGTTAAACCATCACCACTGCGCTGACTCGTATTACAGCAATGTACTACTGTGTCTCCTTAATCTTTATTGCATTGCTTGACTGGTTTTCGTGACACGTTGCGAAGGTTGCCTGATGCCATCGTATATTTCCTACGACCATTTCCTCGCGAAAGGGAGAAGTTCTGAAAGTGACAGTAATTTAGATTTCACGAAATCTGAAAAAAGCCTATATTATAGATTAAAAAATAAAAATTTTACTGACTTTTTTTAATTGTGAAATATTCACTCTGACGATGGAGAAAAACATAGCTTTTCAATGATATGAAATATAATGCAGATTGCTGCCATGGTAGTTCATTAATTCATACAGTGTATACAATAAATACATTATGAAACTACAATAGCAGCAGTCTGGATTTTATTACATAATGTCTCTAAGAGGTATCTTCTACGCTGTGGGCCCGTTGCGTCGTAATTTTTTTAATATTGTTTGGCAATATTAGAAAAAAAGGCAAGGAAAAAAGGTGCTATGTACTTTCTTCTGAGTACTATTTGATATGTCTGTATATTTCTCTGGCAAATAAATGTGGATGTTTAGACAACACTTTTCCTGTTTTATTTAGTTTCCAGCAGTGTGCTGGAATTACCATACGATCTTTTTCAAGAACATCCATAGTGAATTTTGCATTGGCCGTTAATAAACTCTACTATCATTAAACAGTAAGTAAGAATAATAACGTCTTCATCACAGAAAAAGTCACACGATGCATTTAGGACCCTGTGGGTCCATCATCAGGTACAAATAAAGTATAATACTTTATTTACGTCTGCTCTTGATCGAAGTGAAACGAAAAATTCGTTTCTCGTCCGACAATGTTTGATTCGTGAATTAAACGATGGAAAATAAGATGAAAAACAATGAAAAATTTAGCAAAAGATTTTTCTCTCTTTTTCCCCTTTTTCATGGTGTGGGTTCCTGTAGTCATGTCCTAGTTCATGAACCACGGGCAACGTATGAGTGGCCAAGTAAGTGGTCCCGACAGTCGGGATACCAGTTACTTTGGAATAAGGCTGGGCATCTCGGACATATTCTGAGTCGTGGTCACCTTTGTGCTCATACGGCAAAGACTACCAAATCCACCGGTTAGTCCCGGGGCCGTTAGGGGTAAAACCCAATGGGACTCGGGGCAAGTAAGGCTAGCAACCTGCTTCCCTGGTACTTTAAATATGATGCTGGCAATAATCAGAGCAAAATGCCTCGGACCTTTGGAGGTGACGGAGTCCCACCTCTAACTGACAAACCAGGGACTCCTAAGATACGACTTGGCAAACATATGGTAATGAGATGGGGAGCTATTAATATCAATGGGGGCTACTCTGGGAAGAAGGTAGAGCTGGCAGAGGCTGCAAGTAAGATGGGGCTGGACGTTTTAGCTGTTAGTGACATTCGGGTAAGGGGTGAGAAAGAAGAGGAAGTGGTAGAATACAAGGTCTACCTGTCAGGAGTCAAAGCAGGAATAGCACAATGGGGTGTAGGGATTTACATCAGGAAAGAAATGAAACCCAGCGTAGTTGCAATAAGGTATGTAAACGAACGACTGTTGTGGATAGATTTGACAGTGTCTAGCAAGAAAATTAGGATTGTGTCAGTATATTCGCATTGTGAAGGGACAGATCAAGATAAGATGGATAGTTTTTATGAGACACTCAGTGATGTAGTTGTTAGAGTAAAGGACAAGGACAGTGCTCTGCTCATGGGTGATTTTAACGCCAGGGTTGGAAATCGAACAGAAGGGTATGAAAAGGTTATGGGTAAATTTGGAGAGGGTATGGAGGCCAACAGGAACAGGGAACAACTCTTGGATTTCTGTGCCAGTATGGGCTTAGTAATCACAAACTCCTTTTTTAAACATAAGAACATTCACCGGTATACTTGGGAAGGCAGGGGAACCAGATCTGTCATTGACTATATAATAACAGATCAGGAATTCAGGAAGGCTGTGAGGGACACACGTGTATTCAGGGGATTCTTTGGTGACACTGATCATTATTTAATCTGCAGTGAAATTGGGATTGTGAGGCCGAACGTACAGGAGGTCAGGTCCATATGTAGGAGGATAAGAGAGAAAAAACTTCAGGATAAGGAAGTCAGGCACAAGTACATAACAGCGATCTCAGAAAGGTACCAGTTAGTTGAATGTAGTCAATTACAGTCATTGGAAAAGGAATGGACAAGGTACAGGGACACAGTACTAGAAGTGCCTAAAGAATGTCTTGGAACAGTAGTGTGTAAAAGTAGGATGAAGCAAACAGCTTGGTGGAATGACACAGTCAAGGCAGCCTGTAAAAGGGAAAAGAAGGCGTATCAAAAATGGCTACATACTAGAACTCAGGTGGACAGAGAAAGTTATGTTGAAGAAAGAAACAAAGTCAAACAGATAATTGCAGCATCCAAGAAGAAATCTTGGGAAGACTTTGGAAACAGGTTGGAGACTATGGGTCAAGCTGCTGGAAAACCATTCTGGAGTGTAATTAGCAATCCTCGAAAGGGAGGTAAGAAGGAAATGACAAGTATTTTGGACAGGTAAGGAAAACTGCTGGTGAATCCTGTGGATGCCTTGGGCAGATGAAGGGAATATTTTGAAGAGTTGCTCAATGTAGGTGAAAATACGATCAGTAATGTTTCAGATTTCGAGGTAGAATTGGATAGGAACAATGATCGAAATAGAATCACATTTGCGGAAGTGGAGAAGATGGTCAATAGATTGCAGTGCAATAAAGCAGCTGAGGTGGATGAAATTAAGTCGGAACTCATCAAATATAGTGGAATGTCAGGTCTTAAATGGCTACGCAGGATAATTGAAATGGCCTGAGAGTCGGGACAAGTTCCATCAGACTGGACAAAAGCAGTAATCACACCAATCTTTAAACATGGAAACGGAAAAGATTGTAACAACTACAGAGGTATCTCTTTAATCAGCGTTGTGGGTAAAATCTTCTCAGGTATTGTTGAAAGGAAAGTGCGAGTATTAGTTGAAGACCAATTGGATGAAAATCAGTGTGGGTTTAGGCCTCTTAGAGGTTGTCAGGACCAGATCTTTAGCTTACGGCAAATAATGGAGAAGTGTTGTGAGTGGAACAGGGAATTGTATCTATGCTTTATAGATCTAGAAAAGGCATATGACCGGGTTCCTAGGAGGAAGTTATTGTTTGTTCTACGAGATTATGGAATAGGAGGCAAACTTTTGCAAGCAATTAAAGGTCTTTACATGGATAGTCAGGCAGCAGTTAGAGTTGACGGAAAATTGAGTTCATGGTTCAGAGTAGTTTCAGGGGTAAGACAAGGCTGCAACCTGTCTCCACTGTTGTTCGTATTATTTATGGATCATATGTTGAAAACAATAGACTGGCTGGGTGAGATTAAGATAAGTGAACACAAAATAAGCAGTCTTGCATATGCGGATGACTTAGTTGTGATGGCAGATTCGATTGAAAGTTTGCAAAGTAATATTTCAGAGCTAGATCAGAAATGTAAGGACTATGGTATGAAGATTATCATCTCCATAACGAAAGTAATGTCAGTGGGAAAGAAATATAAACGGATTAGTGCCAAACAAAGTTAGAACAGGTGGACGGTTTCAAGTACTTGGGATGCATATTCTCACAGGATGGCAACATAGTGAAAGAACTGGAAGCGAGGTGTAGCAAAGCTAATGCAGTGAGCGCTCAGCTACGATCTACTCTCTTCTGCAAGAAGGAAGTCAGTACCAAGACTAAGTTATCTATGCACCGTTCAATCTTTCGACCAACTTTGTTGTATGGGAGCGAAAGCTGGGTGGATTCAGGTTACCTTATCAACAAGGTTGAGGTTACGGATATGAAAGTAGCTAGGATGATTGCAGGTACCAGTAGATGGGAACAATGGCAGGAGGGTGTCCATAATGAGGAAATCAAAGAAAAACTGGGAATGAAGTCTATAGATGTAGCAGTCAGGGCGAACAGGCTTAGATGGTGGGGTCATGTTACACGCATGGGAGAAGCAAGGTTACCCAAGAGACTCATGGGTTCAGCAGTAGAGGGTAGGAGGAGTCGGGGCAGACCAAGGAGAAGGTACCTGGATTCGGTTAAGAATGATTTTGAAGTAATAGGTTTAACATCAGAAGAGGCACCAATGTTAGCACTGAATAGGGGATCACGGAGGAATTTTATAAGGGGGCTATGCTCCAGACTGAACGCTGAAAGGCATAATCAGTCTTAAATGATGATGATGATTTCACCTTATTTTTCGTTGTCTGATTCGCAAATCTCGAAACTTAATGTCTAACCTTCTCACAACAGGAACGTACATTTGGTATCGCATTTTTTAAGCGCAGACATAAACAATGTATTAATGATTGCACCTACTGTTGGGCCCACGAGGTCCGAAATGCATCGTGTGAATTACTAAAACACAAACTTTTTTGTGTCATAATTCTGCGTATTGCGTCACGCCAGGCGTATCCTTTTGTTGAGGCTCATAGGAGAACGGACGTTGCCAGATTGCATCGTATGTTATACAATTAAGTTCACAACAGCAAAATACGGTTAAAATCTATTATCATTCCAAGTTTTTTGCTAGATACACTACAGTCCTACTGTTTGTATGACTGACGGTCCCTAATAATCTCACCTTTAGCACCAGACAAAGCGATGCATGGAGACTTTCGGTGTAATATGAACACAGCTCCACTCGATGGTGTCGACCTGATACGACACATCGACGTCAAGCGTGAATCGTATTTGCTCTGAACACAAGTTAGCAATCACTCCAATATACTCTGAAGCACCAAAGAAACTGTTATAGGCATGCGTATTCAAGTACAGAGATATGTAAACAGGCAGAATACGGCGCTGCGGTCGGAAACGCCTATATAAGACAACAAGTGTCTGGAGCAGATGTTACTGCTGCTGCAGTGGCAGGTTATCATGATTTAAGTATGTTTGAAGATGGTGTTATAGTCGCCGCACGAGCGATGGGACACAGCATCTCCGAGGTAGCGATGAAGTGGGGATTTTCCCGTACAACTATTTCGTGAGTGTGCTTTGAGTATCTGGAATCTGGTAAAATATCAAATTTCCGACATAGGTGCGACTGGATAAAGATCCTGCAAGAACGGGACGAACGACGACTGAAGAGAATCGTTCAACGTGCTCCAAGCCCTAATAGAAAGCACTGAAGCTCAAATAGTTGTAGGTACAGAGAGCTGGCTAAAGCTGGAAATAAATTCAGCTGAATTTTTTTCAAACGATCTAACACTGTTTAGAAAGGATAGATTAAATACAGTTCGTGGTGGAGTATTTATTGCTGTCAGAGGTGGTTTGCCTTGTAGCGAAATTGAAGTAGATAGTTCATGTGAAATAGTATGGGTAGAGGGTATACCTGACAATCGTACTGAACTATTAACTGAATCGTTTCACCGACCCCTCGACTCAGAAGACACAGTTGCTGAACAGTTCAAAGAAAACTTTAGTCTCATTTCAAATAAGTACCCCGCTCATACAATTATAGTCGGTGGCGACTTCAATGTACCTTCGATATGCTGGAAAAATTATACGTTTAAAGCCAGCGGCAGGCATAAAACATCATCCGAAATTGTACTGAAAGCATTCTCAGAAAATTATTTTGAACAATTAGTTCATGAGCCCACTCGAAGCGTAAATGGTTACGAAAGCTTACTTGACTTTTTAGCAACATATAATCCTGGACAAATAGTGAGTGTTGTGACGAATACAGGGATTAGCGACCAAAAGGCAGTTGCTGCTAGGCTGAATAGCGTAACACCTACAACCATCAAAAAGAAACGCAAAGTATATCTATTTAAAAAAAAAGCTGATAAAAATGCTCTTAACGCCTTTTTAAGAGACAATCTTCACTCCTTCTCTGATCATGTAAGTGTAGAAAAGTTGTGGAATGTTTTCAAAGAGATAGTATCAGCAGCAATTGAGACATATATACCACATAAATTAATAAGTGACGGTACGGATCCCCCATGGTACACAAAACGGGTCAGATCGTTGTTGCAGAAGCAACGAAAAAAGCATGCCAAATTTAAAAGAACGCAAAATCCCCAAGATTGGCAAAGTTTTACAGAAGTTCGAAATATGGCGCTTACTTCAATAATTTCCAGAACGAAATTCTGTCTCGAAATCTGGCAGAAAACCCAAAGAGACTCTGGTCACACATAAAGCACACCAGTGGCAAGACACAATCAATACCGTCACTGCGCGATAACAACGGTGAAGTCACTAATGACATTGCCACTAAAGCAGAGTTGTTAAACACGGTTTTCCGAAACTCCTTCACCAAAAAGACGAGGTAAATATTCCTGAATGCCAATCGAGAACAACTGCCAAGATGAGAAATATAGAAGTAGATATCCTCGGTGTAACAAAGCAGCTTAAATCACTTAATAAAGGCATGGCGTCCGGTCCAGATTGTATACCAGTCAGGTTCCTCTCAGAGCATGCTGGTAAAATAGCTCCATATTTAGCAATTATATACAACCACACAATCACAGAAAGATACGTACCTAAAAACTGGGAAATTGCTCAAGTCACACCAATACCCAAAAAAGGAAGTAGGAGTGATCCGCTGAATTACAGGCCTATATCACTAACATAGATTTGCATTAGGTTTTTAGAACATATACTGTATTCGAACATTATGAAGTACCTCGAAGAAAACGATTTATTGACATATAGTCAGCACGGATTCAGAAAGTATCGTTCTTGTGAAACACAACTAGCTCTTTATATTCATGAAGTAATAAGCGCTATCGACTGGGGATGTCAAATTGATTCCATATTTTTAGATTTCCAGAAGGCTTTCGACGCCGTTCCTCACAAGCGTCTTCTAATCAAACTGCTTGCCTACGAGTATCGCCTCAGTTGTGTGACTGGATTCGTGGTTTCCTGTCAGAAAGGTCACAGTTCGTAGTAATAGACGGAAAGTCATCGAGTAAAACAGAATTAATATCCGGCGTTCCCCCAGGAAGTGTTATAGGCCCTCTATTGTTCCTGATCTATATTAACGACATAAGAGACAATCTGAGTAGCCGTCTTAGATTGTTTGCAGATGATGCTGTCATTTACCGTCTTGTAAAGTCATCAGATGTTCAAAACGACTTGAAAAATGATTTAGATAAGATATCTGCATGGTGCGAAAAGTGACAATTGACCCTGAATAAAGAAATGTGCGAAGTTATTCACATAAGTACTAAAAGGAATCAGCTAATTTCGATTACGCGGTAAGTCGCACAAATCTGATGGCTGTAAATTCAACTTAATACTTAGGGATTACAATTACAAATAACATAAATTGGAACGATCACATAGATAATATTCTGGGTATAGCAAACCAAAGACTGCGATTCATTGGCAGAACACTTAGAAGGTGCAACAGGTCTACCAAAGAGGCTGATTACACTACGCTCGTCCGCCCTATTCTGGAGTATTGCTGTGCGGTGTGGGATCCTCATCAGGTGGAGCTGACGGATGACGTCGAAAAAGTACAAAGAAGGGCAGCTCGTTTTGTATTATCGCGAAATAGGGCAGATAGTGTCACAGACATGATACGTGAATTGGAGTGGCAATCATTAAAACAAAGGCGTTTTTCGTTGCGACGGGATCTTCTCATGAAATTCCAATCACCAGTTTTCTCCTCCGATTGCGAAAACATTCTGTTGGCACCCACCTACATAGGGAGAAATGATCATCACGATAAAATAAGAGAAATCAGGGCTCGCACGGATAAATTTAAGCGCTCATTTTTCCCGCGTGCCGTTCGAGAGTGGAGCGGTAGAGAGACAGCATGAAGGTGGTTCATTGAACCCTCTGCCAGGCACTTTATTGTGAATAGGAGAGTAACCGCGTAGCTGTAGATGTAGATGAAATGCAACCCTTCCGCAAATTGCTGTCTGCGAACCATTCAGCAGAACATCATCGATATGGACTTTCGGAGCCGAAGGCCCATTCGTGTACCCTTGATGACTGCACGGCACAAAGATTTACGTCTCGCCTGGGTCAGTCAACACCGACGTAAGACTGTTGATGACTGGGAACATGTTGCTTGGTCGGTCGAGTCTCGTTTCAAATTGTATCGAGCGGATGGTCGTGTACGGGTATGGGGACAACCTCAGAATCCGTGGTCCCTGCATGCCAGCAGGCGACTGTTCAAGCTGGTGGAGACTCTGTAATGGTATGGGATGTGTGCAGTTGGAGTGATACGGGACCCCTGATACGCCTAGCTACGACTCTGAAGGTGACACGTATGTAGGGATGCTGTCTGGACACCTGCATCCATTCATGTCTATTGTGCGTTCCGACGGACTTGGGTAACTCCTGCAGGACAATGCGACATCCAACACGTCCAGAATTGCTACAGAGTGGTTCCAGGAACACTCTTCTGAGTCTGCGACACCCAACTCCTCAGACATGATGGGATGCCTTACAACGTGCTGTTCATAAGAGGTCTCCACCCCCGCGTATTCCCACGGATTTATGGACAGCCTTGAAGGATTCATGGTGTCATTTCCCCCCAGCAATACTTCAGACATTAGTCGAGTCCACGTCACTTCGTGCCGCGGCACTTCTACGTGCTCGCGGGGGCCCTACACGATATTAGGCAGGCGTGCCAGTGTCAATGTAAATCGACAGTGTAGAATCACCATATGCAAAGCATTCGTAATTGACTGTCACACCGACCGTCGTCCCATCGAGCCGACGGAAACGGCACAGCTTTCCATTTCACTGTTGCATGAGTTGATTACGTGCTTGTAAAGTGGTGTGATGGGACTGTACATGGCCAAGATACCTGAACGCCAGGGCTTGGTCGAATGTACGAGCCAAGTCGCCTCCTGACAACGGAGCAGCTAAAGGTTTGTAACGAAGGCAGGCAGCAGAGCGGCGCGGCGCTGCAGCAGTGGGTACAAGGGCGGCGGGCCCGCATCTGGGCCTCCGTGTCAAGGTCGCCGGCTACCAGGCACCAGGTACCTTGATGGCCCCTCGCCTCACTCTTGCATCTGCCTGATCTCTTGAAACGGCAGTAGAAGGCAATAAGACAATAGTTTAGTAAGTAAGTAACGTAATGCACGCCGCTGGCCAGTAAACTTCGCTGCACCACGAAAGTGGCATGCAACAAACGCGAAATAAGCCTGACGTTTACTACGGGTTTAGATATGCTTATCGTTAGCATTTAATAGCAACTACACAAAGCACGCCGGCGACATTCTGTATACGGGCTGTTCAGGTAATGTAGCGATAAACGTCAGGGGGCTGTAGAGGGTGCTTTGAGGAACAAATCGAGGGTGGGGACCAGTGTCCGGAAACGTCATCCAAAGGCGTTGAAGTTACAGGCGCCGGCGCCTGCCATTAAGCCATTCTTTTAGCAACAAACGTGACTTTGACGGACCGCAGGCGGAACGTCTCGCAGCATTATTTGTTATTCAGTGATCACAACTAATTGCCACTACGGCCAGTGGAGAAGATGGAGGTAGCTGCTGCTGGATGAAGTTTTCGGACACGGGTTTCACCCAGTTTATATTTGTTTATTTATTTAACCTGGCAATATTAGGGCCATCAGGCCCTCTCTTACATCTAAACAGGCATTCTACTTATTTTACATTCATATGTTTTAGTAGGTATGTTAAACTACATCTAGTACAAGTAAAAGTGAAATAATCAATTACAATGGAACACTTGGAAAAATACATACATATAGAGTTTATATTCGTTATAATTAGACATTATGAAAGAGACGGATTTTGGATAGGAGTGCTAGCAGCAGGGAGTATGAGGAAGACTGATGGTGAAGGGAGGAGAAGAATAGAGACATGACGAAGCATAATTAAGGAAATATAAAGGAAAAGAAGATTGCGTGGCTAATAGAGATAGACAAAGAGGAAGAAGAGAAAGGAGCAAGATAGGAGACACTAGCTTTGCTATTTGACAGAGGAGAGGATTGGCCTTGTACATTCTCTTATATTTCTCCTGTATATCGAAAACATTGGTGATTTTAGATGGTTACAGGAGAGAAGTAAATTGCGGTGCAAACCCATGTCCGTATACTAGGCAGTGTACGATCGGGAAGTTTTTAGGAAACTTTCTCTCCTCATTCTCTGTCAGTTCTACGGAATGCGCTGTGCAGCAGAGGTAGCAGTTCGCTTCTGCCCTGCAGTAGCAATAACCAGTTCACCAAGTAACCATGATGTCAGGCTCTCTTACCTGAGGTGGGGAAACTTGTGCGTGGCCTTTACCGATGAGTAACGTAGGCCGTTTTTTGTGTGTCTGTGTATCGTGTACCTAAGACAGACAAGTAAAAGTCGGTGTGCAAAAATGGCAAGCCACCTAAAAGCGATGTTCTAGATCGCCAATCCAGTGTGGTAAGTTCTTAGTCAAACCAAAGAAAACAGCTAAAAGTGACTACTTAACTAGCAACAAACAGTCTCCAATCACTTGTACAGTACTTTTCTACCACTTTCGACTTTCAGATTTAAAACGCAATCTCAAGTACTACACTCTCGTCTTAAATAGCACTTTTGCAGCTATTGAAAAGAGACATGTTGATATTACGAGAACAGCGCATCATACAAAACTCTATGTAACATTAATTCTGACTATGAATTTGTGATATTTGTCTTGTTTTAGTCACGAATATTTTCCGTCTGTATCAGTACAAGAATTTTGAGTCCATATAAATATTTTTCATAACGTGGCTCTATGCCTTCTCATACCATGCTGTTTACATTTATATTTGCATATTTATGGTCTAATGTTATGTAATGTTCTTACTTTATGGATCTACATGAGAAGAAACAGTTCAGTGGTGTGACAGAGAATGTGGAAGAGGAGAGGCGTGTGGATGCAATGTGGGAATATTGATAAAAGAGTCGAGGGTGTGCTGCGTACAAATTGCCATTCAGGGAAGAACCAAAGCAAATATATTTCACAGGTTTTGAATCTTTTGCCTCGAAAAATAACTGAGACACTGGAGACGGTTTATTTCTATTACATACCTCACAGTATGTCCAGAGATACTAAAACGTCAGTTAATATTGTAAAATTAGGGAGTGTCGCTGAACTGTAGAAGACATTCACCAGTCGCATAGAAAAAACGTTGGATTTATATAAAAATGGCTTTAGAAGAGGATACAGCTAATGGACCATTTGCAAGGTGTGAAGTTATAACAGTGAATAATAAGTATAAATTACATGTTGGTCTAGAATTCGTAGACTTTGCGAAAACTTTTGGCTCGGTTACTACAAAATCTGATCTTCAGAAACAACGCATTCATTCAATGTGAATTTGATTACTCCATTATACTTCATAAGGATAGGGGGAAACTGTAAATTTAAAAAAAGTTAACTGAGAAAATTATAAATTTTATATCACTAAAACTATCCTCAGGAGCCCCAGGAGAAACCCTCATATCGTTAAACTAGGAAAAAGAAATAGGACTACGTGTTCATTGAATATATCTGAACCATCAGCGTTTTCCGTTGCCACTGAAATGTTTGCCTGTAGCGCAGATAAATTTTGAAGCGAATTTAACAGAGATAGTTTGAAAATAGGCCTGAAAGTCAGCTACAATAAGATCAAAATATTTTACAGCCAACGTACCAAAACAAAAATAGCAGAAATTATCAATGAAGTCATAAAACCGCTGACAAGTGGATGACAGCAAAAGAAATAAAGAGCAGAGAAAAAATTGCGAGGAGTTATTTTTCAAAATTAAGCTTCCGATGCGTGTGAAACGGAAAGTTTACGGTGTACGCTACACGTGTTTTTTTTTCAGTTGTGAAAAGAAAAAACGCGAAATCTTTGATGACGTGGACGACTGACCCTGTACTTGGTCTGTAACAACTGTGAATGGCCTTCCGTTGCTAATCCGGTGCTTCACTGTCGATTTGTCTAATTTGTTCTTCGCCTGTGGATTGAAGCATTGAGAGAACTCTTGAAGAATGGCAAGTAGCTTCTTCTGTTGTTCCTTAGTGATATCTGGTGATAGTCGAGTTAGAATATCTTGTCTCATAGTGGTAGCGCCAATGTCGCCCACCGACTCGGCATGGGAGGTTTCTGTGACGCTCTGCCATTAGGAGTTGTTTAGCGAGCAGTTGTGCGCGTTGTGAAGAACTAAGAATGGTGCGAAGACAAACAAATGAATCTTGAAGAGAGCTAAAGTGGAAGACCTAGTTATAGCTGTAATAAAATTTAATAGAGATAGACGGGAAATGTAGCCATGACAACGGACGGACGGCCGGTGTGGCCGAGCGGTCCTAGGTGCTTCAGTCTGGAACCGCGCGACCGCTACGGTCGCAGGTTCGAATCCTGCCTGGGGCATGGATGTGTGTGATGTCCTTAAGTTAGTTAGGTATAAGTAGTTCTAAGTTCTATGGGACTGATGACCTCAGCTGTTAAGTCCCATAGTGCTGAGAGCCACTTGAACCATGTTTTTGAGAACGGATGGTAGATGGACGAGGGAAGTTTCTTGTCGATTTCCAAATATGAGAAAAGAGCAAATTTATGATTTGATAGAATCTGAGTAGGTGATGACATGAAACATACTGCGATAACACGGAAGCCTGCAGCTGAAGACTGTACGCATGGGAAAGGAGCCCTTTATCCGGGGCTGGATGCATAATGTGGTGGTGGGGGTGTGATGATGATGGTGAAATGAAATGAAATATCCTGTGGCGACGGCCTCCCCGGGGTAGACCTGATCGCGTAGTGCAAGCCTTTTGAGGTGACGCCACTTAGGCGACTTCCGCGTCGATGAGGATGAAATGATGATGATGAAGACGACACAAACACCCAGTCCCTGAGCAGAGAAAATCTCCAACCCAGCGGGGAACCGAACCCGGCCCCCCCAGCATGACAAGCTGTCCACTCAGCTACAGTGGTGGACATGATGATGATGATCTCTACATCTACATCTACATCCATACTCCGCAAGCCACCTGACGGTGTGTGGCGGAGGGTACCTTGAGTACCTCTATCGGTTCTCCCTTCTATTCCAGTCTCGTATTGTTCGTGGAAAGAAGGACTGTCGGTATGCCTCTGTGTGGGCTCTAATCTCTCTGATTTTATCCTCATGGTCTCTTCGCGAGATGTACGTAGGAGGAAGCAATATACTGCTTGACTCCTCGGTGGAGGTATGTTCTCGAAACTTTAACAAAAGCCCATACCGAGCTACTGAGCGTCTCTCCTGCAGAGTCTTCCACTGGAGTTTATCTGTCATCTCCGTAACGCTTTCGCGATTACTAAATGATCCTGTAACGAAGCGCGCTGCTCTCCGTTGGATCTTCTCTATCTCTATCTCTGGTACGGATCCCACACTGGTGACCAGTATTCAAGCAGTGGGCAAACAAGCGTACTGTAACCTACTTCCTTTGTTTTCGGATTGCATTTCCTTAGGATTCTTCCAATGAATCTCAGTCTGGCATCTTCTTTACCGACGATCAACTTTATATGATCATTCCATTTTAAATCACTCCTAATACGTACTCCCAGATAATTTATGGAATTAACTGCTTCCAATTGCTGACCTGCTATTTTGTAGCTAAATGATAAGGGATCTTTCTTTCTATGTATTCGCAGCAGCACATTACACGTGCCTACATTGAGATTCAATTGCTATTCCCTGCACCATGCGTCAATTCGCTGCAGATCCTCCTGCGTTTCAGTACAATTTTCCATTGTTACAACTTCTCGATATACCACAGCATCATCCGCAAAAAGCCTCAGTGAACTTCCGATGTCATCCACAAGGTCATTTATGTATATTGTGAATAGCAACGGTCCTACGACATTCCCCTGCGGCACACCTGAAATCACTCTTACTTCGGAAGACTTCTCTCCATTGAGAATGACATGCTGCGTTCTGTGATGATGATGATGATGATGATGATGATGATGATGTGGTGTATAATCTAGCGTTGATCTGAAAAAATCTAGCGGGTAGAAGTTATGAATACTCGGGCATAAAAATAACAAGCAAGTAAAGTTAGCTTGTTGAGGCACAACGCTACATATTTGCACTCGCGCACTGTTTACGGAATGCCTCTAGGCCTTCTGGATGAAGCTGTGCTGACGGAACAGTTGGTAGCGGATGGGCGTCAGTGAACGCGTGTCCAGAGTTGAATGCCTCTGCATGCGCGGCACAGTCGAACAGGCATTCAGCCAGAACGGCGCGGTGGGTGGTTGAGAAGCAAGTGTTACGAAACGCCGGCGCAGAACCGGCCGAAAAGCTTTCCGTTACTCAGAAATAGTCTGCGCGCTGAGCTCTTCTTTTGTTGCTTTTTATTGTCTCCCGGGATGACAGGTTAATCGTAACGCGGAGTGAAGAACAATAGTGTGCCTCAGATCTGCCAGAGCAGCGCGGCGTGGCGGAGACGTCGGGAGAGTCGCCGGTCCGCTGCTGGTGACGCGGCAGACTGCTCACGCGCGGCTGCGGCTGTCTCAAGGCGAACGTGTTCGTGCGCGGCCGCTGGGTAAACAGTGTCAGGTAGCCGCCTAGCCCTGCGGCCAGCCACACGGCGGCCTGGACCCTCCTCGTCTGGTATGGGAACTGCCGCCTGGATGTGGCCCCACACGGAACTCAACAAACGAAATAATTCTGAAACTCCTCTTTTGCTGTGTTTTTGAGCCGGCCGGTGTGGCCGTGCAGTTCTAGGCGCTACAGTCTGGAACCGCGCGACTGCTACGGTTGCAGGTTCGAATCCTGCCTCGGGCATGGATGTCTGTGATGTCCTTAGGTTAGTTACGTTTAACTAGTTCTAAGTTCTAGGGGACCACTGACCTCAGAAGTTGAGTCCCATAGTACTCAGAGCCATTTTGAACCCTAGAACTTAGAACTACTTAAACCTAACTAACCTAAGGACATCACACACATCCATGCCCGAGGCAGGATTCAAACCTGCGACCGCAGCGGTCGCTCGGTTCCAGACTGTAGCGCCTAGAACCGCTCGACCACTCCGGCCGGCGCTATGTCTGGGAATTAGATCTATGTCCTAATCTCATTCTCCCCCATCTCTCTGTAGATCTCCTCTTTCCCCCTCTCTTTGTCCATCTGATTGTCCTCCTCCCTCCTACAGTCCATCTCCCCCCTACCCCTCTATCTCCATCTTCTGCTGCCCCCCTCACTGTCCATCTTCTCCTCCCTATGTCGATTTCCTCCCACCCCTCTTTGTCCACCTTCTCTTTGTCCCTCTCTCTCACCCTGAGCCTTGTTTATTGGTAGTGTAAACGAAACCTTGACTCATAACTGAATGAGTAGATCGGTTGGTATCATTGGTATACAGGGTATGAGAGAAATCTCTTCGCTGCTGGATCTTTGAAGACAGTAGCTTCAGTGACAGTATTTCCCATAGTTTTAATCTGCAACGGGTAGGATTAGTTTCGGACGATTCAGATCCCGTAGTAGTATTCTAATCACATGCCGATTTGCCAGAGATACAACTTTCGCCCTCTCTGTTAAAACCGACAGCAAGGAAGAAAACAAAAAAAGCATATATACATACCGCATTGGTAATTCTCCTCATCCAGCAACGGCCTATGGCTTAAACTGTTACACACTAAATTAATACCAAGTCGTACTCAAGGGACACACAAGCGCACTGTAAGGGAACATAACAACATCGTATCTAGCAACTACGCTGGTTGAATGGCACAAACAAGTGTCAGTGAGGAAACATTTCAAAATAAAATACAGTATCTCGTAAACAACAAGCACTCGAATCCTGCAACAAACACCACTGACGTTCTAACTTACCCTACTTTTAGTTTGTTAATGTCAACAGGCATCGTTCCATTAAAAAAAAAAGTGTATGTTTGTACAAAACGAAACTGTCTAAGTATTATTACAATCTATGTATTAGGTAACAATATGAGCACCTGGCTACCAATCCATTCTGTGAAAACCGCACATCAATAGCACTTTCCATAAGCGTAATATATATAAGTCTCAAACAAGTGTCAGTGCCGGCCGCGGTGGTCTCGCGGTTCTAGGCGCGCAGTCCGGAACCGCGCGACCGCTACGGTCGCAGGTTCGAATCCTGCCTCGGGCATGGATGTGTGTGTGATGTCTTTAGGTTAGTTAGGTTTAAGTAATTCTAAGTTCTAGGGGACTGATGACCAGTGCTCAGAGCCATTTGAACCAAGTGTCAGTGTGGAATGTGGAAACATTTCAATATATATATATATATATATATATATATATATATATATATATATATATATATATAATGTGTGTGTGTCTGTACGTGTGTTCTCCCACAAGGCATTTTACGATTGTTACTGTTTCCAGAGATTTTACTCCCATACCATAATCGAATAGTAGTGGAACTCTTTGCCTCTTTACACCCGTACAACGTACGTAACGCACAAAAATTTGAAGTAAATCTGTCAAGAACTTTTTGAGAATTTTGATGACTACGTTAAACGTCATGTCTTTATATAGCAGTGTAGATATCGTCTATCAATCAACAGTATCGTAATTTTTGAATAGCTTTTGAAAGTGCGCTTGTCTATGTCTGCCATGTAAAACTAACTCACGAGGCACAAGAAGAGCGGAATGTGTTTCATGTAAATGATGAGAGTTGAATCCGATTCAAAAATAATAAAAGAAAAATAAAAAAGAACGAGGTCCATGAAACTTTCATAGTTCAAAAATGTGTGTGAAATACTATGGGACTTAACTGCTAAGGTCATCAGTCCCTAAGCTTACACACTACTTAACCTAAACTATCCTAAGGACAAACACACACACCCAGGCCCGAGGGAGGACTCGAGCCTCCGCCGGGACCAGCCGCACAGTCCACGACTGCAGCGCCCTGACCGCTCGGCTAATCCCGCGCGGCTTTCATAGTTCGTGGGCGGTCTTTGTATCAGAGCTTAGAATGTATGCGCGCGTGACATTTGGTGTCATGATATTGGTCTACAGCGATGCCCACGTAAAACTAACGATGTACGTCTACATCAAAATGTATACTGCGCAAGCCACTTACTGTGCGTGGCAGGGACGGTAGTAGTGTCTAACCCCCTTCCCCGTTCATGAATAGCACATGAGAAGAATGATTGTCGGTAAAACTCCATATTGCATCTAATTTATCTGATTTTTCGTATGACCATTTCGCGACACTTACGTGCGAGAAACTAATACGTTTCCCTAACCTTCTTCGATCGTACGATCTCGTAATTTACAGAGTAAGTCTCTCCGTGTTGCCGCGCGGACTAAGGCGCTTTCTCACGGTCCGTGCGGCTGCCCCCGTCGGAGGTTCGAGTCCTCTCTCGAGCATGGATGGGTGTGTTGTCCATAGCTTAAGTTAGTTTAAGTTAGATTAAGTAGTGTGTAGGCTTAGGGACCGATGATCTCAGCAGTTTGGTCCCATAAGACCTTACCACAAATTTCCCGTTTTTTTTCTCTCCGTGTTACACAACGCCTTTCTTGTAATGTCTATTACTGGAGTTTGTTGAGCATCTGTGCCGCTCTTCGTTGGATCTTATCTATGTCTTCTGTTAGTCCTACTTGATAAGGATCCCGTGACCAAACGCGCCGCTCTTCTTTGGATCTTATCTATCTGTTCTGATAATCCTACTTCGTAAGGATCCCGTGACTAAACGCGCCGCTTTTCGTTGGATCTTATCTATCTCTTCCGTTAGTCCAACTAGGTAAAGATCCCGGACTGATGAACAGTGGTCAAGAATCCGTCGAACAAGTGCTTTTAAGCTACTTCTTTCGTGGATGAATTACATTTCCGTAAGATTCTCCCAAAGAAACTCAGTCTGGCATCTGCTTTTCCTACTACTGTAATTGCTTTACGTGGTCATTCCACTTTAGGTTGCTCCGGACGGTCACTCCTACGGATGTATGGTTGTTACTGCTTCCATTCAGTTTTCTCCAATACCATAACGGAGCAGTGGTCGATCTCTACACCCGTTTATGCGCAATATAACACATCTATATACATTCAGAACCCTGAAACAGCCAGTCCGTATATATATATATATATATATATATATATATATATATATATATATATATATATATATATATCAGAGAGCAGAATATGTCTAGCTCATGATTGGCCGCAACCGGAAGGGAGAACAAGCATTCCCATATGTAGTTGCTCTAACGGTATTTAAAATTGTTCCAAGAACGCTTTCAGTGTGACTGAAATAAACAGTATTTATCATATTAGATACCCGATCATATTCACTGACTAGGATTATGTGATTGCATAAGACATTTTGCTCTAAAAATCCAGTTTTGTTTGAAGTCCCGAAGTGCTGAAAACTGAACCTCGGGCTCTAATTCCTGCCTAAGCGGCCTATTTTGTTTCAGGCTGTCCCCATTACGTACAATGGTATGTCAAAAAAGCACACTTCGCGGCTGACATAAAGTGCAGGCTATCAAGTTTCCGTCAGCATTGTAGTGTGCAAGACGAATAAAAAAACATCGATGTGGGACTCTCTTAAGCAGGAGTCGTCTGAAAACATTTTTCTACTCACGTGAACAGCGAAGACTTTCGCGTGACCATTCCAGGCTAAAGCGTTTCTGATTTCCGGAGAGCAGAAGCCGACACAGAGACATACATGCCAGCAGCATAGCCTGCAGCATACTGGTTCACGCACACTACAGTACTCAAACGCTGTGTATAAAACTGCACGGGTCGTTATGGATTTGTGGTAAAGACGGTGGTCACCGGGTTCTGTGTTCACATGGTCTAGGCCAGTAGCTCTTCGGCACTGCTCAAGTCCAGTCTCTACCCACTGGACGGATACATAGAACGGTGACGTATCGCCAAGGCCAGGACGAATCGAAATGTCACAGCATGACTATTCAGTATCGTTCGAATTCACTCGCATGCTTCATACTACGCCCTTTGAAGTCACCAATGCGTACTGGCAGTTGCTTTCAAGATTTCACCTTAACGACTATTCATTGACTGGGCCTAGCGTAACACTGATCATAGTTGTTACTTCAGTCTGGAACCGCGCGACTGCTACGGTCGCAGGTTCGAATCCTGCCTCCGGCATGGATGTGTGTGATGTCCTTAGGTTAGTTAGGTTTAAGTAGTTCTAAGTTCTAAGTCCCATAGTGCTCAGAGCCATAGTTATTACACACTAGAGGTCGCTGTTGAGCATATTTACAGGCCACTTTTCTGGATCCTTACTCACTTACGTTGGTACACTGTATCAAATATTGTACTAGTAATTTTTATTTATTTGTGCCATTTATCTGGCATGTTCATTTCCGAAAAACATTAGTGTAATTAGCTGGTGTCACTTTAATAAGAAATATTGTTTCGAAGAAAATCAGTTCGTACTTTGTTGTTGACTCTGTTATGGCAGCTGATGACTGGTGCATAAATACGAATTACGTACTAAATAATTTATATCTCAATGTTGGAGGTAGTTTCCCGTTTCCTCATCGGACGCCTCCACTGTGCAGTGCTGACAAACTGTTTCATAAGGCTGTTGTAGACTGGTGAGAATTTCAGTTAGATATATCACCCTATCATCATGTAGAACCTCATTTTGCCTTCATCTAGAATGAACTTCAGATGACAATGAATAGTTATTAAGCTGATCTGAGATCGCTCAACAACCACACGCTACTGGTTCTAAGGCTCACAAGTTCCTCATAACTGTGATGAATGGGTGTTAGGAAAGCTTTCTGCATACACTAGTTGTGGAATATCTCGTAACGACGGGAAATAGGCTATATGTTTTATACAGAGTGTAACATAATTAATGACGTAAACGCATCGAGTTCAAAGTACACGTTACTAGACGCAAGAAAGTGTTGTAAACGCGAGTTCTAAAAACTTCTTCGACACTATGAAACAAATCCCCTCTACTGCAAGCTCTTTGTTTTCCTTTGAGAACAGGCAGTGTGGACCAAAATAAGAAAACATTATCTAGTAAACACGGGCTCTGATTTGCATACTTTAGGGGCTATGCGCACGTGTTCAGTAAAAGAGATATGTTTCGCAGTAGCGAAGATGAACAAGTGCTTGTAGTTCTTAAGAATTGGTCCATACCTCTCAAAATATGGAAAGCAACGAGCTGGCAGTAGAAGAGATTTGTTTCACAGTGTCGAAGATTAAGAAGTTCCCATAGCTCTTCAGATATGCATTTTAAGAATCCATGTTTACAAGATCTTTTTTGCTTGTAGTATCGTGTACTTTCGCCTGTATGCATTTACAAATTAATTACGGTACGCTCTGTACAAATATGGCAAAGCGAAAGACGTATGATGTTTTGGTGTTTATAAGATTGCTGACAGACCAAGATCATCCTTTCCAAGCACTGCTACCGCTTTCTGCTTAATATGAGATAATTCCTCGCATATGTGATGTATCATTCATGAGCCAGAACTGTAACAGATGGAGAAGCGCCGCGATCTGTTAAGCATTCGATTAATGCAGGCACATTGTTGCAGACTTGCACGTTACACGTTGTGATGTAACTGAAAATGGTTACCAATATAGACATATAAAACAAAAAAAGAGAAAATTTAAACAGTAAAATCGTGTCACTTTCTCCTAATGTGTTTCGATAGCCATTGTCTTTTTACAGCTTAACATACAGGACATCCCGCTCAGATGAACCCAGGGCTCTCAGGTTACATTTCGTCGCACGTAAAAAGGGAGGAGATTCGTAGATGTAGGAATTTAATATAGTGAATGAGCCTTCTGCAGTGGTTTGTAACTTCCTGTTTCATTATCTTTTCGAAAAAATTAAAGTTATGCGATACATTTTATTTGTTTACAACTGTATGTCCACAAACAAACAAAATGCTAACTACATAACATTTCTGAGGTGATACTTTGGGACTTCAGAAAGTAAGTTAGATATGTAGCCCCACACTAAGACCATTGCACAATAAGACTACTGCATTGCCAGAAGAGAGTACATGATCCGGGTCTGCTGCAGACATAGTTCTGCTGCGTTACAAATGAGGGGTCCAACACAGTGTGGGAGTGAAATGACGCCGCAACTGGTGTCCGTACTACAGTGCCACGCGGGACAGTACGATTCTTGTGGGAAAAAAGTCTAAATTGCACAGAGGTTCGCCGTGAAATTCTGGCAGTATATGGACCAAATGCAACGTCGCGATCAAACGTAGTGAAACGAGCCACCAAGTTCCTCGAGGCCACACGAACATGGGTGATATTGAGCGGTAAGTCCAGATCTTGCAATATGTGTTATCCATATTTTCGGCAAGCTGAAAGAATATCTGGAGAAAAGAGATTTTCCAAAGATGAGGATGTTCACGCAGCGGCTGTCGAACGTCTCCGTGACTAAGGAGTGGGTTTCTACTGTCGAAATTCTAGTAGCTCAGTCAGGCACCGCACGACTGCTACGGTCGCAGATTCGAATCCTGCCTCGGGCATGGATGTGTGTGTGCTGTCCTTAGGTTAGTTAGGTTTAAGTAGTTCTAAGTTCTAGGGGACTTATGACCACAGATGTTGAGTTCCATAGTGCTCAGAGCCATTTGAACCATTTTTCTACTGTTGAAAAACTGAACGACTGGTAGAACGTTCCGACCTTTCTTTAAAGAGATTTGATGTCTATGACGAAAATTAGTCTCACGCAACTGCGTCACTTTGAAGGGCAGTGTAGCAGTTAATAAAAGTTACTTGACCTGCAGAAGTACAGGGGACCACAAACGATAGCCTCAGTGTCAGTGTTGTATTATAACAGTTCAGTTTAGACTATTTACAACAAATTGAAGGTGCTAAACTAGAATTTTTTTTACAAATGTTCATTACATGCACATTTCGTTACCCGTATACATCCAACCTAAAATCCAATTGAAACTTCCTGGCAGATTAAAACTGTGTGCCCGACCGAGACTCGAACTCGGGACCTTTGCCTTTCGCGGGCAAGTGCTCTACCATCTGAGCTACCGAAGCACGACTCACGCCCGGTACTCACAGCTTTACTTCTGCCAGTATCTCGTCTCCTACCTTCCAAACTTTACAGAAGCTCTTCTGCGAACCTTGCAGAACTAGCACTCCTGAAAGAAAGGATATGGCGGAGACAAGGTTCGCAGAAGAGCTTCTGTAAAGTTTGGAAGGTAGGAGACGAGATACTGGCAGAAGTAAAGCTGTGAGTACCGGGCGTGAGTCGTGCTTCGGTAGCTCAGATGGTAGAGCACTTGCCCGCGAAAGGCAAAGGTCCCGAGTTCGAGTCTCGGTCGGGCACGCAGTTTTAATCTGCCAGGAAGTTTCATATCAGCGCACACTCCGCTGCAGAGTGAAAATCTCATTCTGGTAAAATCCAATTCTTCCCACACTTCCGTTAACAAGTTCAGAGAAATGAAAGTAATAGTCTCTTCAGTTCCGTGCCTCAACTCTGGCAAGTCACAGATAGTGGCGAAACGTAGACACGATCTTTCATGAAGCCCCAGAAGACAAAATCGCATGACCTGAGGTCAGCGGAAAATGTAACCAGTAATCGAACAGTGAGGAACTTCGGTGTTCAATGGGGAGGGGGACGGGGTGAGGCGGCTCTCCACCTTGTTACCAAATAAAGTTTTTAGGTTCACCTTCTGATTGGGGGAAGAGCCATTCTTGCAGCATATTAAGATAAGCCACTCCTGTTAGGGTAGCTTCAGCGAAAAGAAAATATTCTATACACTTCAGGTCGGTACACAGCACAGTGACGTTTAACTTTGCGGAATCTCTCTGATACTGTACAAGATCATGAGATGTTCTGACAGCCAGATATTTACATTATGGGTATTTATCTACGCAATTAGATAAAGAGTTGCCTCATCGCTGAACACCACAAGATCAAGAAAGTCACGTTCGCACTGCAACATTTCACCTGCAAAGTTATACCTTACACCTCTGTCATCTGGCTTTAATGCATGTGCCAAATGTTACTGATATGGATGCACGTGTAAACGTTTTCTTAAAACCATCCACACTGTCGTTTTTGGCAACTGAAGTTCAAGACTTGTTTCCGTAGAGACTTCTTATGACTACGAAGGTAAGATTCTCTGATAGAATAAATGTCATTTCCCTTGCTTTTCCCTTTGCACACACAACTGGTCGGCGCATGTTTTTGCCACATGAAGGATCTCAATTAAACTTTAAACAAAATGCACGTTGAACTAAAATTACAGATTTCGTCTTACCATAATGCAGAACACCAAACGTCTTATGCTCAAGGGTCGCCATTTTGCATATGTGGTGTTGCAAGCTGGAAAACAACAAAGCAGCACTCGCTCGTGTGCTTACTTAAAACTGTCCAACTTGCTATTTAATTTTGACCTTGAACCAACGCTTTACAACGCTTACAGTTCATACTATCTAAATTTTTAACTGGCACATTCTTTTATGGACACCCTATATTGTGCAACTTAGTGTTTGAAGTCCCCTCGTACTCAAAACTTTATACTAACCCTCCTCTTACATTGCAGTAGAGTTCGACATACGAGGGTGGTTTGATAAGTCTGGTAACAGAGAGGAAGAAAAAATGTTTGTTTCGTAAACACCTTACTTCTCGATAGTCTCCTTTGAGGGATATACACTGGGTCCACCAATACTGCAACTTTTTCATCCCATCGGAAAAAAAGGTTCTGTCGAACTCTACAAAATACTCTTTGACTGCAACTATCACTTCCTCATTTGACGAAAATTTCTTCGCAGCCAGCCAAAACTTCAAGCTAGGGAACAAAAGAACTCACTTGGGGTAAGTCTGGTGAATAAGATGGATGAGAAACCAAATTAAAAGTTCAGGTCATGCACTTCCGCCGTTGTTATCGCAGATGTGTGGGATGGTGCAGTTCCATGGCGCAAGAGCACTTTTTTGGTGCTACCCTTGGTCTCTTTTCAGCGAATGCAAGTTTCAAACTATCCGAAAATGAAGCATAATAGGGTCCAGTTATGGTTCTGCCTTTTTCCAAATAATCTGTGAGGATTATTCCTTGGGGATCAGCTTACCTGCTGACAAAATGGTCTCTGCCCTCTTCGGTGTGTTATCACTAGTCTTTGCCCATTGTTTTGACTACCATTTTGACTCTGGTGTGGAACGATGGGTCCAGGTTTCTCCAATAGTCATAAATCGATGGAAAACGTCTTGCGGATTGCGATTAAACATCGCCAGACATTATGTTGAAATGTGTGAGATGGGCCGGCCGGGGTAGCCGAGCGGTTCTAGGCGCTACAGTCTGGAACCGCGCGACCGCTACTGTCGCAGGTTCGAATCCTGCTTCGAGCATGGATGTGTGTGCTGTCCTTAGGTTAGTTAGGTTTAAGTAGTTGTAAGTTCTAGGGGACTGATGACCTCAGCAGTTAAGTCCCATAGTGCTCACAGCCATTTTGAAGGGGCAACACAAATGTTCCATTCTTTCACGGAAATCTGCCAGACTTACGAAACCACCCTGGTATGAATCTGGTAAGTAGTCGACTGCTCAATCTTTCGTTGGAAATCCAGTAGTTATTTTGGACTACTAGCATGGTACATAATTTCTCATCAGGTCGAGTTTGACTTGCGGAACACACTTGATTTTGTATGCCCTTATGAGCAGGGCAGTGTAGGTGGTTTGAGCTGTGCGAGCAGGAGGCGGTCGTGTGCTTCTCGGCCCGCGCCCTTCATTAAGGGCCCGACCAGACTGACGCGCGCGCACCCATGCGGCGTTTGACGAGCGGCGTAAAGACAACATATCGATTGTGGGTCCGGGGTCGGTGGCCTGTGGCCAGTGGGGGCAGCCCCCTGAGTGAGCGACTCGGCGCGTCATCGCGGAGCCGCCCCCTCACCACCAGTGAGGGGGCGGGGCGTAACGGGAATAGCCGGCACAGCTATCGGGGGGAAGTCCGCGTGAATAACACAGCGCCCGAACACGTAGAACACAGGCTGTCCTTGACCTACATAAACAAGCCGCCGTAGACCCTGAAGAGACAAACGCCGTCGTTATTTATAACGAGCGCTGCCCGCCAGAAGCTTGCTCAATTTCGGTGCGGCGTCCGTCGTTGCCAAAAGGCGTTACGAATTCTGAGGTTGCACAAGAGACTGCGTGAAGTAATACTGCGGGAGTTCGAGTCTGTTTCCTTCCGTAACATCACTACAGACGTGGCGTTGACAAACACGTGCACCACCAGTTGCTGGCAACTGCGCTGGAATTCAAAGCTCGGCTCTGCCGACGTACAACAGGTTGTCAATCGATTTGACTTGTAACTTCTCACAGACTACTTCCGCAGAGCGCAAAAGCAGGCTAAACTTTAATACTGACCAAAATGGTTCAAATGGCTCTGAGCACTATGGGACTCAACTGCTGTGGTCATAAGTCCCCTAGAACTTAGAACTACTTAAACCTAACTAACCTAAGGACAGTACACAACACCCAGCCATCACGAGGCAGAGAAAATCCCTGACCCCGCCGGGAATCGAACCCGGGCGTGGGAAGCTAGAACGCTACCGCACGACCACGAGATGCGGGCATAATACTGACCACTTATAAAAGGAGTAGCAGAAACTCAAATTAACGTTGCAACAATTTTAAATATACTTACTGTCACTGTCAATAATCCACCCATTAAGATCACAATAACATAGATGGTTTCACGCGAAAGGCACTGGTACTTTGGTACGTCAATTGGAAAATTAATAAAATAGTGGTTTGACGCAGAAACCACTGGTGCTCAAAAGTTTGAGGTCTAATCTGTCACATGAAACGATTAGGCATATGTGGCAAAAATAGATAGGTGAGAGGAACGATAAGTTACAGAAAGAACTCGATCGATATTTAATGAAATAGAAACATTTGTAGTTAGCATTACGTACGCTAACAGTGTTGTCACTCTACCCTCTCTTTTCCTCCCCTATATTCATTTAAACAAATAACTGGTTTAGATTTTAAAGCCATCGTTGAATCAAATTTAAAAAAGGAAAAAAAAGAACAGCGACACGCAGGCGTACATGTAAATAGATGGTTGCAGCTCATGATGCGTCCTGCACTTCGCTGCTCTTTTTACGATCCGTTGATGGCTGTGAAGCCCAAACCTCTTATCTGTTCAAATAAATACAAATGCGACAAAGATCGTCAATTCTCCAATTCATTTTTTACGCACGTTGCAGGTTTATCCAAGTCGAAACCGGATACGTATTTACAAGAAATAAAAATGTTCAAATGTGGGTGAATTCTTATGGACCAAGCTGCTAAGGTCATCAGTCCCTAGACCTACACATTACTTACATTAACTTATGCTATAAACAACACACACACCCATGCCAGATGGAGGACTCGAACCTTCGGCAGGAGGGGCCGCGCAATCCGTGACATGGCGCCTAAAACCGCGCGGCCACTCCGCGCGCCTTACAAGAAATAAAATAATATGAACGACTGAAAGAAACCCCACACACATTCAGGGATAGGTATCACTTGTCTTTGCGCAAATGAACTGGAGTGTGTTTGCCAACTTAACTCCGCCGCCGAGCGGACACGAATGGAAATTCGATTTTTTCAAGTTGTCTGGATGTCCACAATGGATCGTGTGAAAGTTAACTCTGCAGGTTTCAGATCTAGCGCTCCGAGTTTTCCTTGTGATTTTTATCAGTTTGCGTCAGCTCGTGAGAAGTTCAAAAATTAGTACTGCCCTTGTTTTTGAGACGATATGTTCATGTAGTACATCGTGAAAGGAACAACATCATTGAGAAACTCATTGAACTTTAGAGATCGCAATCTTATTTATCGAAAGCAAAAAGCAGGCCATGTCACGATCGAGAAAAGGGAGAAGCTGCTTTCCTGTCCCAGCTTCAGCGTCAGTACTTTGTTATGAAAGGACGCTTACTGCGATGTAAACACAATAGAAACGCGTGTGTGTGGGACTTACTGTGTGTTTTTAGTTGAAGACTACAAAACTGTAGTGGAACGTTTAAATATAGAGTAACGGAAAAAGTACCTCTTCAGTTCAAAAAGCCTCAATACTGGATTAATAAAAAATAAAGAAAAGTCAAAATGATGGTTTTAATGATTCCGGTGTTCCACATAGACTCCCTCCATTTGAGCACGATGCACAGAATGTTCATACAACCAAAACAAATTGTCATAAAAGTCCTTCTTTTTGCGATGTTGCTAGACGCGTGCGTCATGTTGGCTTGAATGTTGCCTAAGTTATCAAAGCGTTGACCGTCCATTTGTAATTCTGCACTTGGTCATGGGTTAGTGTCTCGCCAGTCGCAATGATCTTTATCACAGAAGATTTGTTCGCATTTTTCATTCTATCAAGTCGCAACAGGCATCCATGAGTCGTTTCAGTTCACGAGTCAAGGTGTGTAGACTAAACATTGCACACATTTTTCTCTCCTTTAAAGCATTCTGGAGAATGTCTTGAACACCTGATTTAGAGAAGCTGTTCCACTGCGTATTGTGACACAACAACGTTGACTTACTACGGCCGCACATCGATCACATATCCCTGCCTCCTCACAACTCACTGCACGAGTGCACATCTTTTGTTTTTTTACAGGTTGTTCAAGCTGTCACCGTAGTTACTCTGCTGAGATCGCTTATACGCCGGGAATAAAATAAGTCTCGGAACTTAAAGGACGCACGACGTGTACGTTGATTTTTGTTAAAACTTATAGTACTAGGTGTGGGGTGTGGGTCTAAAATAAAGGGACTGATGCTGTCAGAAGGAAAGTACGTATCCGCCAGAGATGAATGTCCAATAGCTAAGAAATGTGAAGCCTTGTCAGGTGAATGGGGCATCTCTGGTGTCTGTAGACAAATCAGTGTGGCTGTAGAGTTGGTTCAAACGGCTCTAAGCACTATGGGACTTAACATCTAAGGTCATCAGTCCCCTAGACTTAGAACTAATTAAACCTAACTAACCTAAGGACATCACACACATCCATGCCCGAGGCAGGATTCGAACCTGCGACCGTAGCAGCAGCGCGGTTCCGGACTGAAGCGCCTAGAACCGCTCGGTCACAACAGCCGGCTAAGAGTTGGTATTTTGTTTTGCCACAAAAATGATAATTGTAATTGTAGAGCAACGAACTGCCATGAGGTTCCACATGAGCCTTGGGAAAACCATTATTGAAAGTCGTCTTTTTCTAAAAGAAGTGTATCGCGAAGGCTGTTTATCACGTACGCAAGGTTTTAAGTGGTTCAAGCGTTTCTCAGATGGCCAAGAAGATGCTGAAGCCGACTCACGCCTTGGACGCCCTTCAACATCAAAAACGGATGAAAATATCGTCGATCGATTGCTGAAACAACAGGAATTGGCAAAGAATGCGTAAGGACAATTTTGCATAATCAATTTAACATGAAAAATGTTTGTGAAACTGGTGCCGAAAATTCTCATGATCGAACTGAAAGAAGCTCTTGATAATTTTTGGAAATTTGTGTGAAGATGTTATGAAACCAAACTGCTGAGGTCATTGGTTCCCAAGTTTACACACTTCTTAATCTAACTTTAAGTTACGCTAAGACAACACGCACAACCATGCCCGAGGGAGGACTCAAACCTCCGACAGAGGGAGCCGCGTGGACCGTGACAAGGCGCCTTGGACTGCGCGGCTACCCCACGCGGGTGATCATTTTTGTACTGACATTTTGAATACCATTGAAAATGATCCTAATTTTTAAGAAAGAGTGACGTGTCGAATCTTGGTCTTTCACATATATGATCCAGAAACTAAGTGCCAATCCGTGCCCTGGAAGAACCAAACTTCACCGAGAGTGAAAAAAGCTCGGATGAGCAAACCGAGATTCAAAGCGACAATGATTGTTTTTTTTTCTATGTTGTGTATCTACGCTGTATTCCTGAAGGTCAAACTATTAATCCGCATTAGTACCTTCAGGTTCTTGCTGAACCCCGTCATAAAATAAGATGAAAACGAATTGAATTGCGCAAGAACAAGTCACGGATTCTGCATCAAGACAACTCATCTGCTGGTACGCATTGTCTCTTAAGAGGTCTCTAGCGAAGTACAGCACTGCAGTGTTAGACCACCCGCCTTATTCGCCTGGCCTAGCAACATGTGACTTTTGTCTGAATCTCCACGTCAAACATGCATCAAAAGGAACAAGATTTCAGTTCGTTGAAACAATGAAAGGTAAAGCGGCACGCGTCATCAAAAAGCTCACAGAGGAAGACTTCCAGCACTGTTTCCATCAATGGAAAATTCTCGTAGAGCGCTTTAGTTATAAGAGAGGGGAGTGTTATTGAAGGTGGCGGTAACTATATATATATCATTCTGAAATAAAGTGTTTTGCAGCAATGGCCCCTTTGTTTTATAGCCGTCATATGTGACATTCGCAGACAAACACTGTCTCATCAACAGTGGCTGGCTCTCAGCACTATGAGACTTAACACCTGAGGTCATCAGTCCCCTAGAACTTATAACTAATTAAACCTAACTAACCTAAGGACATCACAAACATCCATGCCCGAGGCAGGATTCGAACCTGCGACCGTAGCGGTCTCGCAGTTCCAGACCGAAGCGCCTAGAACCGTACGGCCTCACCGGCCGGTCATCAGTAGTGTCCAGACACCTATTAGTGGACATGAATATGGAATACGTCCACCCTTCGCCTTTATGACGACTTGAACTGTGTTGGGGAAACTTTCAATCAGGTATCCGTATGTTTGTGGAGCGGTATCTAAATGTCTGTGGAAGACCGGCATCCCAGTCTTCCTCAAGAGCAGAAAGCAGAGCAGGTAGTGATATTGGGCGCTGGGATCTGGTGCGAAGTCGACCTTGTAACTCATCCGAGAGGTGTTCCATTCGGTTCAGGTGCGATTCTGGAGTGACCAGCCCATTTAAGGAATGTCGCTCTGAACAAACCATTGTCTGACAGATGCTGCTATATGATAGGGAGCATTGTCATGCTGATACAGTCATAGTCTCTGAACTTTTGCTCCGCTGTATCCAGCATACACTGCTGTAAAGCGTGTTCATATCCTTCCGCAATAGCGTTTTCTTATGCATTGTAGGGGGACCACATCCTACAACGGAAAATACCTCCGTAGTGTAACCGCCCATCCATCGTACTTCCGTGTGGGCACTATGCATGTTGGCAGATAACGTTCTCCACTTATTCACCAAACACAAACCCTTCCATCGTATTTCCACATGGTATAGAGTGATTCATCGGTCCAAATCGCTCTTTCACCGTCATACGTTGCCCACTGACGTCGCCCTTTAGACCACCCCAAGTGTTAGCATTGACTACAGAAGAGCGTGCGTTATGAGGAGCTTCTCGATCACTCTACCGCACTCTTTTTAACTCCTTCCAAAAGTCATTGTTTCAGCTGTACTACTGGTAGCATTTTGAAACTCACAAGTGATTCTTTCCGCTGATTTCGTGCGATTTTTACAGCCACGCTCCGCAATGCTGGACGGTCCGTGTCCGTTCGTAATTTAGGTTTGCTTGTTCTTGGTTTAGCTAAGGTTGTTCCTTCGCGTTGCTACTTCGCAGTCATATCACCAACAGATGACTAGGGCAGCTTTAGAAGGGTTCAAATGTCCCTGATAGATCTGTTTCTCGGGTAACATACAATGAGTAGTCCACGTTCGAGGTCTCTGAGCTCTCCTGACCTAAGTGCATCCCCGGTAATACGAGTGCCTGAGGTGACCTCTCGTGGTCATTTCGCGTATCCGGATACTTTTGGTCAGATGGTGTACTATAAGTTTGAAAAAATCTACATTTATATTCTTCTATAAGTTTATGAACGTTCCACAACAGTTTCGCAAATTTCAATTAAAAACGCGTTATAAATCCTACAGATACGCGTTTCCAGTGCGTTGAACTCAATGAAAGCTCTTACGTAACAATTGATACTCTGATGATGAAGCGGTGACTTCGAAATGTGCTTTGGCAAATTAAACAGGCTTATTGTTATTAAGTGGTCTATTCATTGCAACGTCTCGGTTTCGCCAAAAATAGTCCCTACGGGTACCACGAAATAAAAATAAGCATTTAGTAGAGCAGTCATTGCAGATAGACAGAGAGAGAGAGAGAGAAAGAGAGTAAGTGAAAAAAGCAAGAAGCGTTAGTAGATTCTGGAACACCCGCAGTAGTCGTTGTGTTACTATCACCTGAGTTTCTGAAGCAACTAACAAGTTTGTTGTGGCCAACACTTTCTTTCATCAGTCGAAGCTATGGTTACAATAGGGGATAAAATACTCTGAGGTGTACCGGAGAGCACGCGCGCGCCTTTGTGTGTGTGTGTCTGTGCGTGTGCCACATCTAGGCATGTAAGCCTATTCCGTTATATCAGACACGTTGCATGTAACGTGTGGAGCGTTTCGGTAAAATACCTTGGCAATGTTTCTGTTAGAGAAGCTTACTTTTCTCAAGATGTTGCTTACGACCTATGAGGAAGCTTAGAGAGAGCCACGTGCCCGCTAGCGCGTCCTCCAGGTAGGCCAATAGGTGCGGCGCAGGCACGTGAGCGGCGGCTGGAGCCCTGGAAGGCCACGGCGGGAGCCGGCCGCCGGCGCCTACCGGTTCCAGCCAGCGCGCGCCGCCTTGTGGTGGGTCGCGACGCCGCGCCGCGGGGGTGGGGGGTGCTGCCGTCGATACTCGGCCACACCGAACGTGACGTCGACGCCGCGTGGCGCCCTGGCCTCGCCACCCCAAGGCCGCGGTGGCGCCGCGTCTCGCCGGATACCCTGTCAGCAACTGCTGGTTCCTTCGCCCCGCGCCAAGGCCGCTGACGTCTCAGGACGGGGGCGTAGCTGGGAGACGTTACTCCTCCGTGACGTTAGTATGACGTATACATGCCCGGTCACGACGGTTTGGGATGTCTATCGCATTCGTGATCGTATCCAGTTCCGAGAACCGGGAGAAGCGAGATTGAATTTAGTCGTTTTCAGTTACAATGCCTGTCTTATGATGTCCTTTCAATAAGTAATGCCACACATTTTTTTCTGTGCCAATTTCGGGTGAAAAAATGTGGAAATTATTGTGGGATATTGTGGAATATTCCTACTTCAGCTCCTATAGTTTCATGAGTTCCGATAGCGGCGGCGCTGTACGTAGCCTTCGAAACCGCGTCAGTAACGGAGGTCTGTTCCAAACAGAAAATTGTCAGTGAATCTCTCTCGGTGGAAAATCAGAGCATCGGACGTATTCACAGGCGCTTTCAGAATGTCTACTGAGACCTGGCAGTGAACAAAAGCACGGCGAGTCGTTGAGTGAGGCGGCTGTCATCATCGGAACAAGGTAGCGCAAACCTGTCCGCTCTCCCAGTGCGGGTCAGCTGTATACTGCTGTGACCTCCAATGTTGGGACGTGCGGACACACTTATTCGATGTGCTCGACAGATCACAATCAAATTAAACTAAACTGAACTAAACTCCTGCCGAACAGGCCATAAAGGCCCAAAGGTACCGACCGGCCACCGTGTCATCCTCAGACCACAGGCGTCACTGGATGCTGATATGGAGGGGTATGTGGTCAGCACACCGCTCTCCCGGACGTATGTCAGTTTCCGTGACCGGTACCGCCACTTCTCAATCAAGTAGCTCCTCAGTTTGCCTCACAAGGGCTTGCCAACAGCGCTCGGGAGACCGGATGGTCACCCATCCAAGTGCTAGCCCACGGTGATCTGACGGGAACCGGTATTACCACTGAGGCAAAGCTGTATCAAACAAAAATGCACAAATGGCTATCTCTGTTGGTTATTGATGCAGCAAGATGTTGGCTCCAACGTCGACCCACAGAGTGGTACCACGAGGGCATCGAGGCCCTCCCAGTAAGGCAGCGTAAGGTCGTCGTATTGAACGGAGATTATGCTGAAAAATAGGGTCTTGTAGCCAAAAGAGTGGAGGATAATATAGCCTATTGGAATACTGAATTAAACAAACATACTGTTTGCATTACTTATCCATCGCCCCTTGTATGTTGCTTCCAATACTGAGGATCTCTCCAAAACGCGGCGTTATTGGCACAATTTATTTTACTTAAAGGTATCGACGATTAAAGTCTTCAGGAGCTGTAAGTGAAAAGCGGACTTACAAAGGTTGTAGATTCACTGTGGTGTAACTGGTAGAGATTTCAAGTTTGAAATTATATGTAGCTGACACATATGCGGTATCTAGTCCTGCTACTTCTGAATTCCTTTTCACCTTCGATTTTCTGAGACCGTCTTATTAATTTAAAAGAGTATGCTATGTATATATAAGAGCGGCATTGCACGTAAGTGCGTTGAATTTACAAATTAAGCATGAAACACGCAGATGCCGGTAAACATTCATCGTCTGGTAAAACAACCTCGGTACCACTCAGAATAAAAAGCATGGGAAAGACTGGAACGTTTGAAAAAGAATTAATAGGTAACTTAGCCTCAACCATCTAAAAAATATGAAAGAAAATGTACGAACTAGTTATTGTAGGTGATTTCTTTACTAGATAAGTACTTCTTCAGTTATGTTACATATGTAGACGAAATGTATTCTGGTACCGAACGGAAATGTTCTTGCTGCTGCTTTTTCTTGTTGTTTGAGTTACTAGGGAAAGTGTATAAATTTCTTTTTCTCGCAGTGATTCGTAATTTTTCCACAAATTATAACACACTTCACACAACCAGCACACTTACACCATTGGAGGTGGTTATTGTTAAGTACTTTTCATAATACGAGAAGTTGGCAGATTGTCACTTCCAGAGAAATAAAAAGCAGCAATAATTTCGAAAATTGCAACGATTGCGCCATTTGAAGATACGAGTTGCTACTTTAACTCTCGTGCAAGAATGGTTACCAGAGCCACAGTGATACTCCACATTAAAAATCTGTTTGCTGTTTCAGGAGAATGTTATTCTGGTGCACAAAGCACGTATAATTTTGTGTACGTAACTGGACTACAATGCGTTGTGTATATTGTCCTCAAATGAAGATACTACTTATCCACTGATGTGCAACCTGTAAATAAGTTTCCTTATTAATACTAATGAGACACACACTGTTTGTGCATTTACAGACAGCGTTTTTTTAAATGAAAATAACCTGGTTAGTCACACATTACTTTCATGCTTCGAATTATGTATTGAAACGATTGTCCGGTTGCATTATTTCTGAGAATCATTAAGTCACGGCAGCAAGCACACCAGATGTGGACGTTGTGGCACGGGACGCTCTCCGCGCTCGGACTCGATACGACCACGAAAGTCGATAGACTGTCGAAACTGCGAACGGATACGTCATAGTGACGTCACGGAGAAGTATCGCCGCGGTAAACCTAACGTCTCCCGGAGTTGCTACGTTGTAGGAGCCACTGACCGCGTGCTTGTCAACTGATTCCCTGCAGCACTCCCAACCGGCCACTGTTCAGAGTGCTTCAGGAGCAATAGTAGGGTGGTGCTATAGACTAATTCGAATGAAATATCCTATATAACATGCTCTCAATTTTTAAGGGTTATGGGGCTACGGCTGGAACAGAGATAAATTTTGCATTTCGCGTATTCGTACTCAAGTTGTAATAGATTGATTTATTGATGGTCATTCTCAAGTTCAAGTTCTGAAGCTGTGTTCGAGTTCATGTAATTGAATTTGTGGACTGTGGTTGTGAGTTGGCCAATTCTACGTCGTTCAAGCACGCCGCACGTACAAGGGTTGGTCAAAAATATGCAAACACTACGGGTAATGCCCTCTTGAACATACGACGGCCTTATAATAAGTAAGTTCCCCTAGTTTACTTCACTGCAAAGTAAACTATGCCCTTGACATCTGAGGGCTGGCGAGTTCGAATGGATTGTGTTGACAACGCCCACACCGTTTTACGATGCGTACTGCATTATTTTGCCAGTATGCACTGCAGTTACCACTGCAAAGTGTGCCCATTTGCGAGCTGCGCTCTGTCATTCGGTTTTTCGCAGCAAAATAATTATCCGCTGTCGACATCCACCGGAAGTTAACCTCCGTCTTGAACATCCGAACGGTTGGACGTTGGCGTGTACAGTTTGTGCAAGGGCGCGAAGATATATATGACGAACGGCGCACAGGGAGGCACACTACAGCGACACATGTTGGTGCCATTTTTGCAGTTTCCATGTTGTGGAAGAAGATCGTTGCGTTACCACTGACAACATCCTAATGCGGCTGTCTCCTGTGGCTGCAATTGGGCGCTCATCCACCGCAAAGATCCAGACGGTCCATCTTCACTACTGCAAAGTCTGTGCAAGATGGGCGCCTATTTTGTTAAAGAATGTCCACAAGTAGCAACGGATGGATTGGATCAGAATGTTTCTGGAAATCCATCAGAAAAAGGGTGATCTGATCTCCAAATTCCTTGTTACTGGGGCATGGTCTGAAAGAAACCTGGTAAAAGTGCCCCAAAAAGGCAAAGGTCACATATTCGACAGGAAAAGTTATGGAACCTATCTTTTGGGACTGTCAGGGGGTTTTCTTCGTCCACTGCCTGCCTCGTAACGCCACAATGAATGC
This sequence comes from Schistocerca serialis cubense, assembly GCF_023864345.2. Lineage (NCBI taxonomy): Eukaryota > Metazoa > Arthropoda > Insecta > Orthoptera > Acrididae > Schistocerca > Schistocerca serialis. The sequence goes on from NC_064639.1 coordinate 465,962,222, forward strand.
AGAAAAATATCGTAATTTCTTGAGGAATCTGCAAGCTATCCTCAAAAGAATACATTCTGGAGTTTTGTCTTGCAAAGTTCTGTTCCTTCGTGACAATGCTCGGCCTCACACAGCTAGAATCCACCCAAGTGGAGATATGAAGAATTAACTGGGAAGCGTTGCCCCATCCTCCATATTCACCAGTTGTTGCTCCAAGTGATTTTCACACATTCTCAAAGATTATATTGGAGATAAGCAGAGGTAAGCACTACAGTACCGGTGATGAGGTCACATCATCAGTTAACAGCTGGTTACGAGCACAGTACCGGACCTGTAGAACACTGGTTTGGAAAGACTTGTGTCGTGTTGCTAATATCGCTTTGAAAATAGGGAAACTTACTTATTGGACACCCACGTACATTAACATAACAGCCAAGACTGCGGGTCGTACTGCTTTATCTGTCCACGAACGGCACTTGTGCAACGTCCTCAATATGCTGCAAGTGGCAGTCGAAGTCAGAACAGTGTTCATGCAGTTTCGAGTACATTATGTCGGAGCGAAATGAATCCGAACGTGCGCAAATTATTGCTGCTCGTATGGTGGGTGTTTCCGAAGCCAAGGGAGCCGAACTGTTTGTTGTTTCAAGAGGCACCGTATACACAGAAAACGGAAAAACCTCATCCGGTAAGTCACAACGCGAATGAAAGCGTGTGTTGAGTGGTCGTGATAGACGGTCAAAGAAGAGGTTATTGACGAATAAGAGGACGACAGCTGCAAAAGTCAGTGCACAACTGAATGTTGCACTCGCAAAATAACGCGAAGGGAATTCCGTTAGTTGGGAATTGCAGAGCTAGCTGGAATTCCAAAGCAACACATCAGTAATGCAAATGTCGGTAACAGGCAGACGTGGTGCCGAAACCATAAAACCTGGACTATGGAGCAATGGAAGAAAATCATTTGGTCGTATGAGTTGTTTCACACTGTTTCCAACTTCTGGCCGAGTTTACGTCCCAAGAGCGAAATATGAATGGGGTTGGGTGATGATTTGGACAGCCATATCGTGGTATTTCAAGGGCCCTATGGCTACTCTGCATGGTAGCGTTATTGCCAAGATTATGTGACCATTTAGATTGACCAGGTCCATCTCACAGTGTAATGTTAGATCCCCAGTGGTGATGTACCAAGACGTCAGTGTCCCTATTCATACAGCTCGCATCGTCTGGGACCAATCGCCGCACCTCCGCTGGCCACCGCAGTCGCCAGATCTAATGCACCTTTGTTGTCTACTCGGAAGAAAATGGCACGTGATCACTATCCACCTCCATCTTCCTCACCTGAACTGGCCACTATTTCGCAGGAAGAATGGTATAAGATTCCCCTCAAAACCCTATAGCACCTGTATTTATGCCTTCGGAGCTGTTTCGAATATCTACGACTATCCCGCTCTTTGTTAGACATGATAATCCGTTGTGTTTTAGGTTGTTCACCCCCTGTGTGCCTAAGAGATCTCACGCACTTTTGACAGAGTTTGTTGACTACTTACGGATCGCAGTCGTGTTGATCAAGGGAGGACTGCAGAGCCCTTCTCCAGATCTTCTTTTTATCTTCCGACAAGTATGGGATAGCGATATGCTCATATACAGATAGCGGTAGTATAGCGTACACGAAATATATAAGGCAGTGCGTGACCGGAGCTGTCATTTGTACTCATGTGATTCATGTGAAAAGGCGTCCGACGTGATTGTGACCACATGACGGGAATTAACAGACTTTGAACGCGGAACGGTAGTTTGGAAATAGACGAGTGAGAAATACCGTTTCGAAAATCGTTATGTTCAAATGGTTCAAATGGCTCTGAGCACTATGCGACTTAACTTCTGAGGTCATCAGTCGCCTAGAACTTAGAACTAATTAAACCTAAGTAACCTAAGGACATCACACACATCCGTGCCCGAGGCAGGGTTCGAACCTGCGGCCGCAGCGCTCGCTCGGCTCCAGACTGTAGTGCCTAGAACTGCACGGCCACTCCGGCCGGCAATCGCTAGGTAGTTCAATATTCCGAGATCTACAGAGTCAAGAGTGTGCCGAGAATACCAAATTTCAGGCATTATCTCTCACCACGGTAATCAGTGACCGGCGGCCTTCACTTAATGATCTACAGCGGCGGCCTTTGCGTAGAGTTGTAAGTGCTAACAGAAAAGCAACACTGTTTTAAGTGCAGAAGTCAACGTGCGACGTACGACGAACCCATTAGGACAGTGCGGCAACATCTGGCGCTAATGGGCCGTGGTAGCAGGCGACCGACGCGCATGCCATTGCTAACACCACGACATCACCTGCAGCACCTCTCCTGGGCTCATCACCAGATCGTGTGGACCCTAGACGACTGGAAAAGTGTGGCCTGGTCTGATAAGACCCGATTTCACTTGGTAAGAGCTGATGGTAGGGTTCGAGTGTGGCGCAGGTCCACGAAGCCATGGACTCAAGTTGTCAACAAGGCACTGTGCAAGCTGGTGGTAGATCCATAATGGTGTGGGCTGTGTTTATATGAAGTAGCCTGGATCCTCTGGATGTTCGGCTACCTGGAGACCGTTTGCAGCCATTCATGGACGTCATGTTCCGAAACAACGATGAAATTTTTATGAACAATGCAGAATGCCACCGAACCACAACTGTTCGCTACTGGTCTGGAGAACATCTAGGAATTCGAGCGAATACTTTGGCCACCCATATCACCCGACAAGAGTCCCATCGAACGCTTATGGGACATAATCGAGAGGTCTGGTGCAGAAAATCCTGCACTGGTAACACTTTGGCTATAATGGACGGCTATAGAGGCAGCATGGCTCAATATTTCTGGAGTGGGCTTCCAATGACGTGTGAGTCCATACCACGTCGAGCTACTGCACTACGCCGGCAAAAGGAGGTCGGGCACGATATTAGGAGGTATCCCGTGACGTTTGTCACCTCAGTGTATGTGCTCTGAACGGTGTGCCCCGAAACACTTGTGCCTGCACCAACACTGTACTCTGTCGCCAGATCTGACACATATCGCCACCTATCCTGCGGTACAGAGCGGGCAGGCCTAGAACCTCTACGATCAGTTACAAGGCGCAGGCTTGTAGCACCTTATCGAGAACACCTGGTTTCACCGTCCTTCCACCGCTTCCCATAGATGCTCACGACAATAGCTCACCAACAACCGACCAGCTTAACAGTTTCAGAGACACATGTTCCCTGGTACTAGCTGATGGTAGGGTTCGAGTGTGGCGCAATCTCACGAAGCTATGGACTCAAGTTGTCAACAAGACACTGTTCAAATTGGGCTCCATAATGGTGCAGGCTGTATTTACACGAAATGGACTGGGTTCTCTGGTCCAAGTGAACCGATCGTTGGCTGGCAATGGTTGTGTTAGTCTACCTGGAGTCCATCTGCAGCCATTCATGGACTCCATGTATCCAAACAACAATGGAGCGCCTTGTCACCAGGCCACAACTGTTCGCGACTGGTTTGAAGAACATTCTGGATAACTCGAGTGTATGATCCCGCCAACCAGATCACGCGACGTGAATCCCATCGAACATTTATGGGGCGTAATCGAGAGGTCAGTTCGTGTACAAAATCCTGCACCGGCAACACTTTCGCAATTATGGGCGGCTATAGATGTAGCACGGTTCAGTATTTCTGCAGCGGACTTCCAACGACATGTTGAGTCCATGCCACGTCGAGTTGTTGCACTGCAGCGGTCGAAAGGAGATCCGACACGATACTAGAAGGTACGCCATGACTTGTGAAACCTCAGTGTAAGGTACGCCCTTAGTTTTAACACTTCCTTAGTTTTCTTCCAGTGGATCTCAGTCTTGTATTTGCCTGCCCACAACTAAATTTGTGTGTTACTTCATCTTAAATCGTTCGGAAGGAATACTTAGGTGGATGTTATTGATTGATTGGTGGGATGTTATCAAAAAACGCCGATATTTCTTGTCGTCTCTAGCTGTCGTTATCTTCTGCCATACTGCGGCAACTTCAGATTTTAATCCCCTTGTCGCGAAGGTAACCACTGCCAGCACATCACTATCTGTTCTTGCATCGCTCCCTAAGAGCGAGTCAGTGAGATATGGAGCTGTCCGTATACTCATAGGAAACGAAAAACGAAGCACTGCACACAATATGTTAGCCTTTATTAGTATGCCCTGTGGGTAAGAAATGCAGAAGATGAAGGTAAAAAGGCACTCTGATGGAGAGCCCGAAAACACACCATAGTCCTTCCAGTTCATGCATTCGCTTGGTCAAGCTATAGAAATATAACGTTCTGTCAAGGTAGGCACGTGGAGATATCCCATTTTGATAAAAATGGAGGAGACCTTACGTAACACAGCTCAAGAAGCGAACAGCATTAAAGGTCTACATTAGACACCACAACTTTCTTGATTTAACTGTCGCTAGATGAGAGGAGGATATAAGATGAACATCAACAAAAGCGAAACGAGGATAATGGAATGTAGTCGAATTAAGTCGGGTGATGCTGAGGGAATTAGATTAGGAAATGAGACACTTAAAGTAGTAAAGGAGTTTTGCTATTTGGAGAGCAAAATAACTGATGATGGTCGAAGTGGAGAGGATATAAAATGTAGACTGGCAATGGCAAGGAAAGCCTTTCCGAAGAAGAGAAATTTGTTAACATCGAGTATAGATTTAAGTGTCAGGAAGTCGTTTCTGAAAGAATTTGTATGGAGCGTAGCCATGTATGGAAGTGAAACATGGACGATAAATAGTTTGGATAAGAAAAGAATAGAAGCTTTCGAAATGTGCTGCTGCAGAAGAAAGCTGAAGATTAGATGGGTGGATCACATAACTAATGAGGAGGTATTGAACAGATTTGGGGAGAGGAGGAGTTTGTGGCACAACTTGACAAGAAGAAGGGACCGGTTGGTAGGACATATTCTGAGGCATCAAGGGATTACAAATTTAGCATTGGAGGGCAGCGTGGAGGGTAAAAATCGTAGAGGGAGACCAAGAGATGAATACACTAAGCAGATTCAGAAGGATGTAGGTTGCAGTAAGTACTGGGAAATGAAGAAGCTTGCACAAGATTGAGTAGCATGGAGAGCTGCATCAAACCTGTCTCAGGACTTGAAGACCACAACAGATGAGGTTAGGACCGTCTATAGTGTCCAGACTACCACTAACGCGGAGGCGTATGATAGAGCGTCAGCGAACGGTCTGTTATGTACACCGTTCAGTCGTTTAATTATCGTGACCACTTTCTTCTACTGTTTTGTCAGATTAGACCGGGTACGCGATGGCTCGGCCTTTTCTTCCGTTCCTTCGTTTCGGTTAAGAGTGCTCTCGCGTTTAAACTACGTCTCTGTTATTCACGTGTTGTGAACTTTCCTTCCCAAAGAAACTCGGCCATCTTTTTCTCATTCATAGTCCAACTAATTTAAGATCTGGATGATCTCAAATGACTAAAGATCTGCTTGTATACAACTGTCCAATAGATCCGCACTTCCAAAAGTATTTGTAGGAAGCAGGAACTGTATTGCTCCGCAGTATGTAACGTTTATTGCCCTCTCTACATTGAGATTGTCGATATATAATTTATTTCATGTCTGATTTACGTACCAACAATTAAGTAGGATAGGACCGCACTTCTACCTAGATGGGCCAGCTGCAGCACTGATCTCAAGCACGCCCAATTACAGCGCACTGATCTCAAGCACATCATCGCAACTGTACACGACAAGAGAACAAAAAACTCTATGTCACGATACATTTTCACACGTGTATTGTAAAGCAAGAGCTAGCTAGCCCTTTCTTGCCTCATTGTTGCTTTCTTAAGAGTTCCGTGTAACTCAACGAGACATTTACGCTACACTGATCTCTGTACGGACATATTTTACTGTCCACGTAGTAACTCAAAGATCTGTTACGTCATCTAGAGCCACGGAAGACGGAGAGACCTACCATGCTTCAAGGAAAAAAAGATAGTAGGTTCATCTGTCATAATGCTACATTTCCCTAAGAGGGAGAAGGCATACACAAAACTTTCGGATACCCCATAGTAAAAAGGATTAACGTCATCGATGTGGTCATTAGGAATGAAGTACAAGCTAGGATTGAAGAAGGGATGAGCAGAACATTAATAAAATGTATATTTTGAATGTTTAGAGAGATTTGTTTTGCTGCTGAGTGGGCAGCGCTCTGCCGAAAATAAAGACGGTACAACGCGATTTCAGACAGATTGCCGAAAGTTAGACTTTACGTAAGTTAAGGGATATTTATACTCGCCGGCTAGCAAGTGAACACATTTCACCCGTAATCTCGGGTGACTTGGAATTTACAGCAGCCGACAAAACAGAACTCTCCATCTGCGGGTACTGGTTGAACAGTGCATTCCAAGGCGTCCATGTTTCTTGCGGCCGGTCACGCGCGATACTACAACAACACGGAGTGTACAGACTGCCACCAGCGTGGAAAGCGCATAATCTCAAAGGCTGTCTTTAAGCCTGCCAAGAAACCATTTAGATTTTTCTGTCAGGATTATTACCATAATTTCGCTCCCCATATTTGGAATGAGACCGAGACAAAACTAATTAGATATATTTAACATGTATAGTTTTATACCTTGGAACAAAGGAATTTATGTTTGTCTTTACTGTGGGAAAAATTACCTCATTAATGCACCGACTCCAAAAATTTATTTCCTTGACCTTGAAGTCAGAAGCCCCGTGGTTTTACGCACGACATGCAAGGAAAAAGTTTAAGAGCGTAATAAAACATTAATTGTCTTAGGTACTATCTGGGGATCTACTGTTGTTTTCGCCAACACGGGAAAGGAGAGAAGTTATTATAGCCAGAGTAGTCATTAAGGAGACACTAGCTTTTATGTATTTATTTGCTTATTTTCGTCTGCGAATGCTGTAATATTGCAGGTTATGTCAGGCAACTGATGAGAACCACGTTGGAGAGCGGTTTCTAGTCAGATCGAATGCTCGTCGGGTTACTGGTTTGTTGCTTTTTATTTTTGCTTCATATAAAATTTGCATGTTTTAATCTTCTTGAGAGAAAGGTAAACTTATTGCTTTAAGTCATCACATTTCCATATCTTTCTTGTGTATCATATTTTATGTAGTTAAAAGACCGCAGTAACAGCCAAATAAAAAATGGGAAAAGGTGAAAAAATTGGAAGCTTACAGACTAATGAGCACCGAAAACAAGGGTAAGAGCCAATAATTATTTGAAATGACAATGTAATCTGAAAGTGAAGGTCTCAAATGAGCATCATGCTCATTTACTGGAACTAGCATTTCCTCATTTGATAAAAATTTCTTCCCAGCAAGCCAAAGTTTCAAGTTAGGAAACAGGAAGAAGTCACTTAGGGTAAAGTCTGGTGAACAGGATGGATGAGGAGCCATTTCAAAGCCCAATTCATACACTTTCGCGAATGCTATGGCCGATGTTTGGGACGGTGAATTATCCTGGTGAAAGATCACTCTTTTGACTGCCAACCTTGGGCTCTTTTCAGTCAGAGCAAGTTTCAAACGATCCGACAATGAAGCATAATAGGGTCCAGCCTTTTTTTCAAATAATCTATGAGGATTACTCCTTGGGAATCCCAAAAAATAGTGGCTATCACCTTACCAGCTGCCATTGTCTTCTTCGGTTCACTTTCACCAGCCCTTGTCCATTGTTTTGACTGCTGTTTTGACTCTGGCATGTATTTATGGATCCAGGTTTCATCACCAGTCACCAATCAGCTCAAAAATCTTGTGAACTACGATTGCACATCGCCAGACATTGTGGTTAAATGTGCTCGACGCGCTTTTGGTCGACTGTGAGCAATCGCAGCACCCACCTCGTACACTGCTTCCTGATAGCCAATTCTCTGTGCAGGGTATTATGCACTTGTTCACTTGAGCTGCCCACAGTCGTAGCAACATCAAGAATTTTCATTCAGCGGCCTTGCAATACCATATCATGGATGTTGTCAATGGTTTCCTGTGTGGTGGCCTCAACTGGACAGCCAGAGCGTGCTTCGTCTTCTGTTCTCGTCCGACCACGTTTAAATTCATTAATCGAAAAGGAAATGGACTTCAGTTATGGTGCAAAATGCGCATGAACTTCATCCATTTCTGTTTTGGCTTGTGCAACAGTCCAGTCTTTTAAATTAAAATGTTTAAGAGCAACACGTAACGCGATGTTCTCCATTTTCCATCGCAGTCGACACTGACCAGATTCAGACGGCTGCCAACAATGAAATGTACGCTGTACATTGTTGAAATAGTTTATATGACCTTTGGAATAATCAAGCTTACCAACCATGAAAGAGCAACAAAAATGTTCCATTCTTTCATCGAAATGCTTTTATCAGCTGTATGTTGTCAGGTGAGCTTTTACTAATTGCTGTAAACGCTATTAATCTGCGAGTGAGTTTTTCCGCTTCCATGCAGGAAAATACCCCCGTAATTCATAGGCTGAGAGGGGACAATTAGTAGGCGAGACTGTGCAGCTTTGTGAACTATACCGACTCGGGCGGAAGGAAGTCGAGCCACAGGCTTTCGGCCAAAAATTCGCCTGCCGTGGGCGAGCAGCGGCGGCCGCTCTGCGAGACGCAGCCTTATAATTAGTCCGCGCCGTGCGTCACAGGCCGGTGCCAGCCAGCTGTACCTCTCAGAATATTAATAATACGCCTCTCGCTATCTGGAGCGCACAAGGGACCTCCATCCTGTTGCCATCACGTCCATTACGAATTTTCCACAGTGACCTACAGGGCTATTACAAATGATTGAAGCGATTTCATAAATTCACTGTAGCTCCATTCATTGACATATGGTCACGACACACTACAGATACGTAGAAAAACTCATAAAGTTTTGTTCGGCTGAAGCCGCACTTCAGGTTTCTGCCACCAGAGCGCTCGAGAGCACAGTGAGACAAAATGGCGACAGAAGCCGAGAAAGCGTATGTCGTGCTTGAAATGCACTCACATCAGTCAGTCATAACAGTGCAACGACACTTCAGGACGAAGTTCAACAAAGATCCACCAACTGCTAATTTCATTCGGCGATGGTATGCGCAGTTTAAAGCTTCTGGATGCCTCTGTAAGGGGAAATCAACGGGTCGGCCTGCAGTGAGCGAAGAAACGGTTGAACGCGTGCGGGCAAGTTTCACGCGTAGCCCGCGGAAGTCGACGAATAAAGCAAGCGGGGAGCTAAACGTACCACAGCCGACGGTTTGGAAAATCTTACGGAAAAGGCTAAAGCAGAAGCCTTACCGTTTACAATTGCTACAAGCCCTGACACCCGATGACAAAGTCAAACGCTTTGAATTTTCGGCGCGGTTGCAACAGCTCATGGAAGAGGATGCGTTCAGTGCGAAACTTGTTTTCAGTGATGGGGTTATGTGAAAGATTCAGTCTTTAAACCTCCTCTACCAAGAAACATGCCAGAACTGCGAGCTCGCATCAACGAATCACTAAAGGGGCACATATCGAACATTTGTGAATGCCTAAAAAAACTTTTCGAGTTTTTGTATGTGTGTGCAAAGCATTGTGAAAATATCTCAAATAATAAAGTTATTGTAGAGCTGCGAAATCGCTTCAATCATTTGTAATAACCCTGTACTTCCAGTTTCAAAGAAAAACTTGTACGTCTCTGCTCGTCTGTATCCTACTTCTGAGAATATCATAATGTCCTCCACTTGTTTTTCATTTGTGATTCAGAGAGCATGATGTAATTCTCCAGTTTTACCTTGTTGCGACAGTGTTTACTAGAGTAAGCACAGCCTGGACGGGGTGATTCTCAAATTTCGGCTAATATCTCCACAAAAGCCAGAAAAGTATCTTGCATTTTAAATTCCATCGTCACCTTCAAACCAGTCCCCTACTGCTTGTATGCAACGCTTCCACCGATTTCAACATTACTGGAAGTCTGTTGGCTAAATCGTATTCACAATTATTAGCGATTCCTTTTGAATCTCTTCTGTGAAGCCGGCCGGAGTGGCCGTGCGGTTCTAGGCGCTACAGTCTGGAACCGAGCGACCGCTACGGTCGCAGGTTTGAATCCTACCTCGGGCATGGATGTGTGTGATGTCCTTAGGTTAGTTAGGTTTAATTAGTTCTAAGTTCTAGGCGACTGATGACCTCCGAAGTTAAGTCGCATAGTGCTCAGAGCCATTTGAACCATCTTCTGTGAAGTCAAAACACCGTCCTTTCAACTTAAATTTCATTTTTGAAAAGACGAAAAAAAAATTGGAAGGTGGATTGCTTTTTTTTCTTCAGGAATTCTGTCACAATGAACGACGTATGTCCAGGTGCAGAGACTGATCACATTGAGAAAACTCCGAGTGGACAATTTCGCGAATGTCAAAAACAATATTAGCATTGATGTTGTTGCAAACTTGGTGAGCTTTTTGGACCATGGAGAGGATGGTGTCTTCCACTGCTAACGTAGCTCAATTCCATGATTCGTCGACAGTTACGAGCCTATGCAGGTAATTGGGATAATCTCGAACTGTTATCGGCAGTTCAGAACACACTTGGTTCAAATGGCTCTGAGCACTATGGGACTTAATATCTCAGGTCATCAGTCCCCTAGAACTTAGAACTACTTAAACCTAACTAACCTAAGGACATCACACACATCCATGCGCGAGGCAGGATTCGAACCTGCGACCGTAGCGGTCGCGCGGTTCCAGACTGTAGCGCCACTCCGGCCGGCTGAACACACTTAAAACGGGTGGTCTCATTGGATAGCGTTCAAAAGACGAGGAAGAATTTCACTGCAATTCGTCTCATGCTCATTTCATCAAATACAATGTCTTGATATGCCGTGTACAAAATTCAACGATTTATCAAACATCATAGATTGCCTGCCTTCTGTCCTTCTTTACCACTTCACGCACTTTCTCCATCGGTCCAGAATTGTGCATAATGCCTGTAGACCTAAGTGTGCTAATCCTTCATAGGTTCTTGCCCATATTTAAATCACTTAAACCATTCAAATGGCCTTACTCGGTTCTAAGGTTGCTCACCAAAAGCCTCTCTTAGCATATGAGAGGTTTCTGCTGCGGTTTTGCAGAGCTTCAAAGAAAACTTTAATGCAGATCCTTTGATCCTTCAAATCACCCAAATGGGTAAATTCACAGCTGTAATAGAACCCAGTGTAAAAACGTAATTAGCAACGTTCACGGTGATTCACTCACAATGGCGGCACTCGGCAGACTGACAGTTGAGAGAGACAACTAGAAGTGCCTAGCAGCGAAAGTTTGTACTGCCGATTATGTGGGCGCATTATTCAAATTCTCGGAAATCTTGGGTGACACCTCGGGCGCTGCGTTGTTTACTGCAGTACTTGATTATGATCCTGTAGATTGCAGTGAACCAATTAACGTCCCTTATTATAAACAACACTGATAAAAATCGTAGTCTGCATCAGAACCTATTCTCATTATCACTAATCAGCAGTCATTAGGACGTAGAGAAGCAGCCATTAATGCGACTGTTGGTTTCCAACATAGACCTCTACTTTTCCTGATCTTGTTAAAGGTGAATGACCATGCCTTCGTCCGACCTGAGAACCAGCCCACACAGTTATATAGGGGATAATTTCAATTTAAAGCGTTGTATCTTCGTAAATTTTCTCATTCATCAGGCACTTCCAGAAGTCTAGGCAAAGATAGGAAGACCTAGGATCGACTCGATGTCGAACCTTATGCCCTTTTGACAGGCTACAGCAAGCATTTTTTTGGTGTTAACGCGAAACCATTGTTTTTTACACACGCAGGCGTCCAACAACCATTTTATTATGGATTAAATAAACTAAGAATTTACCAGTCAAATTCTTTTACGTTTTTTGGCGTTTACACCAATTTTTCTGTTATACATATGATTGATTATACTGTGTCTGCCGTATATGGTAAGAGTTTAATGGCGTACCGGATGGTGTGCTATACTTTGGTCCCCAATTCTGATAAAACATTAGTTGTGTGCAGCCAGATATGATGGTACCATACCGTCCTAGTACTCCTGTAGGTACATTGCCCATGAAATTATTTAACCCATTTTTACGTTAGATGATTTTTCCGTTAATGTTTTTTTTATTGCATGTAGATAAGATAGTGTACATGACATTTGAGATCTCAGCATTCACAACTATGGGTCTTTTATACTAACCAGCGGCTTTAGATTTGATTGCTGCTCTTGTTCTTGAAAAGTCGGCTATAGCAAATACGTTGTTATGCGTTTATACGTTGCTTGCTGCTGACTTTCACCATGTGGGTTCCTTGCTGCCATTTTACGTATCTTATATCATTTTTACAACCTTTTACACGTCATGTTTCTTGGACATTACTGTATATTGGTGTCTCACCCTACACAGTATTTAAAATTGTTGGACACTATCATACATTATTCCACTATATATATGTATCTTAAAATGGATAATAGTACATGAACATAAAAACACAATGGAAAAATGTAGTAATCATTTTTCCACTGTGTTTTTATGTTCATGTACTATTATTCATTTTAAGATTCAAGTTCCTTAATATATATATATATATATATATATATATATATATATATATATATATATATATATAGGTATGTGGAGTCCGATGGATGGTACAGCACTTCCCAACCCCATCGACGGAACTAATCAGCCACAACTTGCGCCACATGAGCCCGAGCATTTTCCTGCAAAACGATGGGAGAGTCCTATATATATATATATATATATATATATATATATATATATATATATAAGCGAAGCTGCTAAATTTCAGGAAAGAAGATTAAGATGCAATATGCCGCGTCGACAATCTCATCGTTAGAGAATGTACACAAGCTTGGGTTGGAGAAGGACGAGAAGTGCTGTGCACTTTTCAAAGGAAGCTTCCCGGTATTTGCCTTAAGATTTAGGGAAACCCCTGAAAAACTAAAGCTAGATGGCCGGACGTGGATTTGAACGGCCGCCCTCGCGAATACGAATCCAATGTCTTCCCATGGCGCTATCCCGCTCGGTGCGTAGCAAGAGAGACTGCCTCAAACCGAATACAGACTTACTGGAAAATGTAGCAAACTGATTTTTCAATTATGACGTTGCATCTCAATTACGAGAAACGGACGGTACACCTGAGTGGACCAAGGAACCATGTTTTTAATGGTCAGTAGTGTGTTTCGTTTGGGATTCCCTCTTACGAATGTTGCTTAAATGTAGTGGAAAAGACGAATTCGAAGCGTGCTAAGATAATTATTACTTCGTCTCTAAAGCGGCTTACAAAACGGATGAAGTGTAACCTCAACATCACCAAATAACTGGAAATTAATGAAACTTACTGCAAAAGGTTTCCCTAGCTAGCAGGTTTGGATCTTTAATAGTCGGAACTATTTAATTACAACTTATTTAGAATAGGTACATGTTTCGAAAGTTTACTCTTTGAAAATAGTCGCTAGCATTGTGTATAACCCGTGGCCAGCCATGTGGAGCTCGTGGGATATCCTCAGCAGCTCCAGTTGTGTTGATAGATTGGAACGGTGTGTTACCCGACGAATCTCTGCAGTATTTCTGGAGAGAATGCCATGAAGTGCTTCGTTCGATTTAGGAATGAATTTAAAGTGACAAGGGCTTAGGTATGTGGAATCCGATGGATGGTACAGCACTTCCCAACCCCATCGACGGAACTAATCAGCCACAACTTGCGCCACATGAGCCCGAGCATTTTCCTGCAAAACGATGGGAGAGTCCTACAGAAAATGTCGCCGCTTCTTTCTCTAAGCTGTTCATTTTTGCGACAGAGCCTGCTAACAGCTTAGAGAAAGAAACGATGACGCTTTCTGCAGGACGCGCCCATCGCTTTGCAGGACAATTGTGGGGCTCATATGGCGCAAGTTGTGACTGATTTGCCCTATCGATGGGGCTGGGACGTGCTGTGCCACCGTCTTCCATCCAGGATGGAAAGAAGGAACTTCAGTATTTAAAGTGCCGTCGAGAACGAGGTCATTATGGAAGGGGCGCAAGGTCGGGTTAGAAAAGAATAAGGGAAGAAAATCGACCGTGCCGTTGCAGAAGAACCTTCCTCGGGATTTGCCTTGGACGTTTTAGGTAACTCATGGGAAACCTAAATCATGATGGTCGGAGGGGATCTGAACCATCGTCCTCCCAAATGCTAGTCCAGTATGCTAACCACTGCGCCACCTCCCTCGGTCACGCTAACGAAGACGCCTCAGACGGCGACCAGGTAGCTGCCATCATATGTTTGTATGAGGCGTCACGAATCGCGAGCGTGGTACTGCCTACGTTGCAAGGACTATTCGGCTCTGAGGTGGAATCCCAAGCGTGATCATCCTAGCGGACAGCAACCGAGGCTCAGTGGTCATCGATGATAACAGGCGATCACTGTTGTTGCTTAGGATAACAGTGTAATAACATAAAACAATGCGCACCTACGGAAATAGACACTGAATGAATAAACCATACGAATGCGTACCCAAATACACTTCTACGTAAGTGAAAAATCTGTATCGTGCAACTCATTATCTCTAACGCCGTAGATATACTGACGGTAACTTCTGTGCCTACAAAACTACTCTTTTAATTGAAAGGAGCAAGCGAAATGATTTAATGACCCTCAAAGTCAGATACGCGTTCGTCACGAAGGTAATGTTTCCAGCAGATAAGCATGTCACGAAACGGATGAAGTATGTCCCCCACATGACGAAATTACGAAATCTTAACGCAGTCTACAGCAAAATTATTCTACATATACGTATCTTCAAAATGAGATAGGCCCCTACTAGTTTTTTGTACAACGAACAGAAAACCTACTTCTTTTAGCCTGTGTTTGTCTATTGGATGACATGGAATTTGAACGACATATCAAAGGCCAAGTAAATGTATCAGTAATACTCATTTTAGAAGCACCTCTCACAATTTCTGTAAACTAAATACTGAGCCATAAATAAACAGAATAAATAGACTCAATATGCAATCGTAGGGACACCTAACGAATCAAACTCGCACATATCCACACAACTGCATCGTACAAGTCATAGATATGCTACAGATAGTTTCTGTTACTGCAAAATCACCCTTGTAGCTGAAAAGGCAAGCAAAATGATATTTAAAGTTACGTGTTCGTAAGATAGCGACGTGTCGAACAGGTCATCAATGTATTCTCTTACACACATTTCAATATACACATACTCGTGCATACACAGTCTACGCCCTTTAAATATATATCTGGGACATAATGCTCCAGAACGACAAAAAAAAAAAAAAAAAAAAAAAAAAATAGCTCCAGTCCCCCTCTTCCGACCATTGTGTTCGGAGTGTTTCTCGTGATTATAGGAAAAATGCCGAACTGGTATTTCTACCTGTGAGCCCCTCTATCCCATTCACATGGCAGTTCATTACATTCGGTAAAAAAGTTTAAAAAATTAAAAAAGAGTCGAGCTGTACGATGGATCAGATCTCAGATCGCCCGCTTTATCCTACGGGGTAAAGATTGGGCGGAAAAACACGCTCGACAGCGTCGAAAATTCCCGATTTAGAAAGTCCACGCTGACGTTAGTTCCACGAATATATATCCTTTAGAATAATCAGGCATAAATTTACAAAGGTTCGCTGTTCGTAAAATGATTTTGGATGGGAAAAACTACAGCTGACTCTGTAGGGCTATAGAGAGCAAACAGGAGAATTAGAAGCCTTATGTATAATAGAAACTGACCACATTCTACTTGTTGGAGTTTGCGACGGAGGTCATTTAGCACCCAACAACCATCGTGTTTGCACGTTAACCGTTCGTGTCAAGAGATGTCATCTGCTACGCTTCAAGGACGCTCAAAGCTGGGCAATAAACGTACAACGAATACAGTTTTAAATTTATGTTACCGTGACAGGAAGACATAACACTAGCGCAAACGATATGAATTCACAGGCCAACTGTACCAATTGTCGAGAGCATAGGATAATGGTGGAAGCGTGCTGCTGTGTGTCTGTTTCGCTCGCGTGAAGTGCCTTCAAGAAGATTCACGGACGCTGAATCAAATTTAGAGAGCAATTTAATCCCTTTAAGCAACTGGTATTTCCCGTCGACGACAACTGCTCTCAGTGGAACATCCATCCCGCTGCAGGAAGGTCCTGGAGGTAAGGCCGTGAACTGGAACAGCTTCGGTTAATTCCTGACCCCAACCGGTTCTAGCATTTTGTTCTTTGGTAGCCAATTACAAGGCCTTCCTTGCGCTTCATTCTGTTTACCGTACTCAGATACACTAGGGATACAACCATCCACTTGTTCTGTAGCTACTTGGAGGAGTGAAGGTGATGTGGTTGTATAGTGGCAGCTATATATAATAATCCGAAGATTTAGAGTGTGAGACAAAAATCATTTATCAGCAACAATCCTCTCTATATATAAATGAATGTTTTGCGCGTCATTGCAAAGTGAGTAGCCAGGAACACTTGCATAGATTTATATCAGGGTTTCAGAGGATATACAGTGTTTTAACATCATGAAATCTCTACCACAGGAAGTAATGAGTGCTATGGCCAGGGAATTTCAAGTTGATTCTAGATTTCCGTAAGCCTATTGACATCATTTCTCCCAAGGGACTTCTAATCAAATTGCGTCCCTGTGGGGTATCGTCTCAGTTCAACGAATACATTCATAATTTCCTATCACAAAGAATACACTTTGTACTAATTTGACGGGAAGCAATCTAGTGAAACATAATTTACTTGTGGGGTTCCCCAAGGAAACATTGTAGTCCTTCTGTTGTTGCTAATCTGTATCAAGACTTAGGAGACAATGTGAGGTTGTTTGCAGATGATGCTGACGTTTATTACCTAGTAAAGTCATCAGAAGATCAAAACGAATTACAAAGTTTAGACAAGATATCTATATATTGCGAAAAGTGGTGGTTGTTTTGAACAATAAAATCTGTGAAGACCTCCACATGAGGAATAAAAAATTGTAACTTCCGGCTACACAATTAATCACTCAAATTTGAATGTTGTCGATTCAACTAAATGTCTAGAAATTATAATAACGAACAACTTAAATAAGAAAAATCGCATAGAAAATGTTTTTGGGAAGGCGAATCAAAGACTGTGTCTTATTGGTACAATACTTAGGAGGTGCAACAGATCTACTACAGAGACTACCTACACTACACTTGTCTGGTCTTTCCTGGGCTATTGCTGCGGAGTTTGGGATCGCTAACAGTTAGGATTGACGGAGGACATCAAAAAAGTTCAAGAAAGGCATCATCTTCTTCTGTATTATCACGAAACAGAGGAGAGAATGTCACAAATAAGATAAGCGAGTTGAGGTGGCAATAATTAAAGCAAAAGCTTTTTCATTGCGCTTCACAAACCGAAAAAATGTCATACTTTCATATGGCTATAATGTCAGTGAGACACAGTTGGAAACACTCAACTCATAGAAATACATAGATGTAACAGTTTGTCTATTTGAAAGCCACGACTTCATAATCAAGGCTTCTTTTGTCATATAAAACAAATTTGTTAATTATAGAAACAAATACAGTAATTCGACGGCGCCCTTCAGAAAGAAATCACTTTGACTCTCGGCCTATGTGATTTAAGCCCCCAATAAAATGACATGTTGATGGTGAGAAGGTAGTCTGTATCCCGTCCTCTTGTACACGAGTCCAATCTTTTTAATTGCTGCCCCACCTCCATCGGTCCCGACGGAAAACTACTTCATTAGGACTTTCTAGAGCTGGTGCTTATTGATTCGTTACTTTTCGTTCGGAAAATGTGTACCCGTCCTTCCTTAAAGTCTATATGTATGATCAGCAACTAAACTTTTCTCCTTCAAATATGAGTAGACGAATCGCAATTGAATTGTGGTTTCATTTTTATTTGATGATGGCACTGTAAGCCAAAACTTGAGCAAATAAATCTAGGACAATGTTCAAAGACTGCATCTTTTCTTTCTTAAATATAACTTTGTTCCAACTAGGAACGACAGAGGAATCAGTCGTATGAACCAAGCGATATGCACAGCTTTCATAACCGAAAGGAACAGGGCCCAGATCACTGTTCGACCATCCTGATCAAGGTTTCCTGTGGTTTCACTTACTGCATGAGAAGCTTGATGATGCGTTACATGATCCCCGACCGATTTCACTCCACAGCCCTCGTCTAATATGAATTTAAGCCTCGTCCCTTATTACAAATACGTCGACTGAACGTTAAAGTACGCCCTTTCCCCCTTCCATCAATGCAATTGTTGTACCACTATGGATGCCTTTGTTTCAATGACTACCTTAAATAGAGCATTTACCAACTAACTGATAAACCACA
Source organism: Schistocerca serialis cubense (assembly GCF_023864345.2). Classification (NCBI taxonomy): domain Eukaryota; kingdom Metazoa; phylum Arthropoda; class Insecta; order Orthoptera; family Acrididae; genus Schistocerca; species Schistocerca serialis. Next base: position 465,980,535 of record NC_064639.1, read on the forward strand.
GCATCGCAGTCAAATGCCAGCAGAACTTTGTGCCCCATACCTTCTTACACAGAGTGTAAGAAGCTTCCTCTACTGATGAGAATCTTTGAAGCTCGTTTGCAAAGCTCAAAGCCGTGAATATGAGCTGTAACGTTTCACTGAGAGAATTTAAGATCGCATGCAACATCGAAATAGCTCTTCAGTAGAACAGCCGCTAAGAGCGGCATGTCATTGTCCATTTATGGCGAAACGCTCAGAAAGAGGACGCTAATTACCCGTGAAATGGGCCAGTGGCTGGCTCTTGCTCTATTCCGATTTCCATTCTTTTTACGAGGTACTTCTGGCTGCCTAGATTGGCAATAAAATGGTTCCTGACGTCCTAGCAAGACGTAATGGCCATTGAGAAAACCGTTCGCAGCTATTTACTACATTCGCTTTGCAATACATGAAAGAAATTCACGTTTCGCTGCCTTTTCCTTTCAGCATATGATCTGCTTTAATTGCAACAGCTTTTCGATCACATGTTTTCAAGACTTACAGACGCAAATGTCGATTCAGATGAGCAATTAGGAACCTCGTGGAACTTTCAGCCCTCAATGCACATGTACGTTAGGTTGGCTGATTGCCACCACACGATTTCTTACATTATCCTGAGTTAGGTGCGAACGCCTCGCTCGTCGATATCTGAGCGAGTGATTTTAAGCTTGGATGTCAGCAACCACATCTAAACTCGAGGAGGACTATTTGCACGCAGAACGAAAAGAAAACTTCATCCTCTCGGAACTGTCAACTGCGGAATCCTGAGGCCAACGAGTATACCATTTTTTGTTTTTGTTTTGATAATGAATGCTTTAGCACCTGGGTCAGCATGTACGGCCGACACGACTCATCGAGATGAATACCACTTGCTTACTTATAACAGGGCCGTTTTAGGCTCTATAGACTCTTAGGATGCACTTCTGGTGCGTGATTTACCAGCGGATTTTTTGTAAAAATAGCGTTGTAGTGCAGCTTTCGAATTAAAAACATATTTAAGGTTAATTACTCAAATGTAAGAAATTTAGTACAAAACATATGATTTAATAAATTAACGAGGTTTAAATAATTGAAGCCATTAAAGTACTCAATACGATTTCTAAAAAAAATGGTTCAAATGGCTCTGAGCACTATGGGACTTAACATCTATGTTCATCAGTCCCCTAGAACTTAGAACTACTTAAACTTAAGAAACTTCAGAATGAAGGACAGCACACAACACCCAGTCATCACGAGGCAGAGAAAATCACTGACCCCGCCGGGAATCGAACCCGGGAACCCGGGCGTGGGAAGCAAGAACGCTACCGCACGACCACGAGCTGCGGACAATACGATTTCTAAACATCGTTATGAACAACTGTTAAAAAAAAAAAAAAGAAAGAAAGTAAACCGAACGAAAAGTTAAGTTCACCTCCATGGAGAAATCAGTGTTGCATCTGGAAGCAAACGTGTTTGTTAGGCAAATGCAATGTGCTGTTTACCATCCAAGCAAAGTTACTTTGTGTTTAATTCAAATACAATGGTTTTCGAAATAATGAGCTTTAATCTGAAGTTTAGAACTTGGAGTATGTCTTATAACATGGTAGTCTGAAGGCTATTTTTGATAAATTTCAGGTATGAAAATATCATTTTTCCCACTGGTGTTCCATCATAAGTGACTAGTACATTTTTAGAGCGATCTCCATGTTAGGAATGCAATCTTTGACATTTTATAGGTGGTGGTGTGGATGAAGGTAGACAATAAATGGGATTCACGGGAAATCTTTCTCGTTTCAAACTGCCAAAATTCCGTTAGATTATTATTCCAGAAATCTGAAGCAACTGAAGCGCCAAGCATTTGACTGGGATATCACTTGACGCAACGCAGTGCGAGGTCTGACTGGTGAATATTGACTTAATTCTTGTCAGTTGTCCACTGGAAAATTCAGCCAAATGAGGCCAACGTCATTTACGACTACAAGGGAGCCCGCACCATCACATTAAAACAAACATTTTTTATTTTACATTTTTGTGCTGCGGCCGAGATGAATAGTGCCAAGTATGGCGTTGCTTATAAGTGAGGCACTTGATGTAGGCATACAGGACAGTACTTTATCTGTAGCATCTCTAGCGGTAAACGTAGATATTGCGTATACCCAAAATTCCTCTTCACCCCATGGGGCTAAGTGGCATATCCTGGGAACGACCGGCACGAAGTTCGTCTATTAGAGAACTGTGCGAGAAAAAGAAAAGAGAGGAAAAGTAATAGTAGTCGTGACTTGCAGGACGAAGGTGGCTGCAATAAAGTTTCTGGTGACATGTGACCTCACTTACTAGCTTAAATCTGGAAGTCCATCGTAGTAGTGCTAATGAAATGAGAACACGAGATAATACTGACGTCTACTGTATGATAGATTAGACCAGACAGTCTCACTGCTGCATGCCAATAGAAGCGAAGTTTTCTGTCTTGCGTCCTATGTACATAATCAATAAGCATCGCTAGGCTGTTTGCAAAAAAAGTAGAAAAAATTGGCCGGAATGTCGTTAATAATTCGTAACAGAATACGTGCTTGAGCAGAAAGATTGTTCTTTTCAATTGAACGATATTTCACCCGTTAACTCACTCTGTAAAGGATGAGAACCAAGTGCTTTACATTCGCTTTGTCACACACAATCTGATCTGACAGCTGCATGTCAAAGTGCACAGCATCTGCCTGACCGAAATTTACTACTTTTTCCTTAGCTTATCAGTGATAAGATAAGTTGCTGTTAAGCTCCCCACAGCTCAGAATCTGGGCGATCTGACGGATTACTTCATGAAAATTCAGCACCGCAGTGGAGCATCAGAGTCCAGGTTCAGTATAGCCATACTCGTTTTCCGCGAACAAATACTCTTCTCTGAAACAAGGGAGGTGGGCCTGTGTTTAAACATGTCACTAGCAGTCACAAAGAACGGGGTTTGAATCCCTGAGTGAACCTATTAACTTAGCCTTTCTCATTGCCCTATCAGATCTACCTACTATTTTGTCCGTTGGTCGGTTGAGTCAAGTCCCCAAATCAGTCGCCTGTCAAATTCATAACTTGGATATATTTATCTTAATTTGCTTTGTCCGTTGTTTCAGGCCACAGCTTCGTTTGTCTGTGGTGATTCAAAATGACTGAAAGCCAAAATAAAAACTTTATGTATCCTTCGTTTATTATTATTCAGCTCTGAACAAAAATATATCGCTCCAGTTCAACAGGACGTCGTCGTTGTTGCTATCATGTTGTTTATAAGAATCGTATCGTCTAAAACTGTTCCTCCTGTCATTCTGGTAGTAACTGGCACAACTCACTGAAAACTCTACAGAAGTGCCCAACTCCAACAAAAGCGGCTTCTTATGTTATTGTGAATTATTACGTTCTTACGGCGCCAAACAAACTCTACTCAGATTTATGAAGCGTCTTATGACTTGAATGACCATTTGTACAATTTCCGATGATAATGAAAGCCAATTTTCAGTATGATTCGATGGATCAAAACAAAATTAGTGAACCCTCAGAGATCGCTGGTTCCGTTTCCATGCAAATCCTGTTTATTATACATAGATTGAACACGGCTGATATGTTGGTAGAAAAGATAAAATCATAAAAAAGCGAAAATTACTACAAAAATGTCAAAGTAAAAATCAAACAGTGATTTTGTAATTTTGGTAGTGAAGACAAGCTGCAGGAAACCACCCCTGAGGAGATAAAGGGCAAAAAAATTGGACCTATGGTCAGAAATCCATGGTGGGTACGCTACAGGGTATTTATTAATTCATCGTCCCTGTTCAGTACAATGCAGTGGACGACATGCTGTGATGAGGCCACAATTACACAAAGTGTTTTGAGGTGGCCTCTACAGGCCTCTAAATGTGCATGAATACAACACAACAAGAACTGCCATACACATTCAAATGTGTTATACTGTAACTGAATAGCATTACAGGCAGCATGAATGTGTTGTTCCAGTACCTGCACGTCCAGGATGGGCTCCACCTGCATGACTTCTTTCAGATGCCATCACAGTTAGAAATCTAAAGGATTTTGGTTCGGCAACTGAACAGACCACACGACTGGACCACCTCATCCGAACCATCAGCAGGGTACATGTTGTCAAGTTGCCTTCATATTAAAATGCAGAAGTAAGCTGTAACATCATCATGTAGTAGCAGCATCAGCATGTGGTAGGCGCAATACATTTTGTACACCAAAGACATACATTTCCACATGGGAGCCTTGGTCTCCCACAGGAAGTATAATTACGCCTCGCAAGTGAGGCATTGTGGGAGGATGTCTTGTTCCACAAGGTGGTTGCCAATAATTGTTGCTCACACATTAAGGCTGAACCAGTAGTAATGGTGAACCAGTAGTAATGGTGCACTGCCATTATACTATACTCAGCCTAGAGGTGGAGTTGTGTCTGTAGATAACAAGGTCTGCAACTGCAGAGGCAGTTGCTGTTGAGAAAGTTCAACATGAACATCTGACTTACTTCGTGCTCACAGGCCACCTGCTCCGTGATGATACTGGCATCTGATTATATATTGCTCAACACTTATTTCACCAAGGCCTGTGTATCTACTGGTCCCAACCACATTTTGTGGTTACCCACATGCATCAAAGAGCTTGTCTCACACAAACGATGAAACACTGTTGCGAACAGTTTATGGTATGATTGCTGTTGGCTGGGCTTCTTTGCCTGGTGCAGTCATGCTGCCACCTGCCCGCTGCTATTTGCATGTCCTTATATGAAGACAATGTCAACCTGTTCCTGATTGGTATACCAGGCCATCGTCTCTCAGGGCTACACTACATTTCACAGGTTCACAACAGAGTGGGCAGGCAACAGCAGTGAAGTTGAGTCCCCCTAAGATCTGTGTCTGACTGAGAGACTATGAAGGACAATACTTCCTCTTGAGTCTGAAGCTAAAACATTAGTACAGATACAACATTCTGACTTTCCTGGTGTGTTATCATTTTTACTTTCAATTATTGGAACCTAGGCCGTCAGAGATCTTGTATCTCCAACTTCAAGTGGATTTTATCTCCATTTGTAATGCATTTTTGGCCATATGTCTAACATATCTTCTTTATCCATTTTCCTGCAGTTTGCCCCATTTAACAATTCACACCATATATATTGCATTTAAAACATAGATAATAAATCTGAACATGAATGTTTGCAGGGCAAGAAATCTTTAAGTTATCAAATGGTTTGTAGTGATGTTTTATTTAATTGTTAACTGTATTGAGGTATTTTGACTTTATATTTCTGCATCAACCTGATACTTCAGTTGCTTAAGAAATAGGAACATTTTTCAAACAATGTGTCGAACAGTAGCTGAGCAATACTCTCATATCTCACTTTGTGGTCACTATCCGCCACAAAACCTACTATATCACTACAGGAAAGATGTTAGTTATGCTGGAGATAATTTCTAAAAGAGAAACCAAATATGAAAGCTTGATTCACAGAAAGAAAGTGATAAAGTGTAATTAACTAAAAAGATTGATGTGGAAAGAGTTGGAAAATTTCTTGCAGTTTTATATAGTAACCGCACATGTCAGTTATGTTGCAGCAGGACCAACTTTATTATGTGACTATTTCAATTATGGTGAACAAAGAGTATGCCTTCCCTCTGAAGCAATGAGTTAGGTACAGATCAAGTGCTTGTAATTGATGTTTGGTGTACTGAAAGAAAATTATAGCGCACCTATATCAATAAGGGCGAATACTTAGATGATTCCTTTGAAAAGTAAACAGCAACACCATAATTTTTCTATCATTGTACATTGCCTGATTACTGGAGAAACATTATGTCACTGTTGAAAAAATCCACAAATCCATTGTGCTAATTCCTTTACAGAGCTTTCTAACATCATTTAGGAATGTTACCATGACACCCACTGATATGATATCAGTCATTTTGATAAACTTTCTATTTCTTTCATTCAGAAAAATGTGACACTGGTAAAATAAAGAACATACAAATTTTGCACATGTTATTTTGCACAAATTTCCTTTCCATTAGACTTCACAGATTGGACTATTATTACTTCATTCACCTATCATGTTACATAAATACCATTATGAAAAAGAAGCACCCAGGGATATGGAATGAGTCTCATTATACCTCAACAGGCAGAAGAAGCCACTGTAATCTATTTCTGCAGAGCACAGTAACAACAAAGTATGACTAGTAATAATCTACTCAAACTGATAACAGAAATAACTTCTAGATTATATGTAACTTATATGTTTATGTAGGTATATAAGGAAAAACTCAGCTACTTTGAAAAAGCCACTGCTCCATTTCTCATACTATTAAGCTATTTTATTGTTTTTATCTAATTTGGTACTTCAAACAAAGTATTTGTGTAATTTTATGTACAGATTGTTATTAGCTGTCTACATATTCATGGAGTCAACAACTGTTTAATACAAACTAGAGTTATATCTGAATACAGTACAAATCATGTTTCTGATGAAACTATACTACTTGTATTTGATGACACTGATGATGATGAAACACATGCTAATGAAAAATAACTTTTTTTATGGAGGATAATCACTGTAAAAAACATAGAATGTTTGATTCAGCTTCACATTCAGTTACATATATTTACTTTGTTCCAGGTGGTATCGTACTGTTTTACCTGATCTTCTATGCTGCACTGGCTGCATTTTTTGCAGTCTGCATGCAGGGACTCCTTTACTGCCTAGATGATCACTCACCAAAATGGCAAGGCAGCCAGTCTCTAATTGGAACCAATCCAGGTAATTCCTTTACAGACTAACCTAATTTACAGCAGTTTACCTTCCTTTTTATCTTCCTAGTTTCAGAGAATAGTTCGAAAAAACTAACAGATTGCTGCAATGACCAACTATTTTGTATATGGGAAAATAAATCAGATGGAGCACTGAAATACACTGGGCCAGAAACAATGAAACGATGTTCCATAAACCAACATTACTTCAATCTTCCACTGTCAGTTTATAGGTTTTGGATAAAAATGATACTTGGAGGTCTGGGTTAGCCACAGTGTAGGAGATTAGAAAAGAATTTTTAATCCAGCAGCCAAATTTTCAAGTTGAAGAGTTGAAACAAGTCACTAGGATGTAAATATGTTGAGTAGCATGAATATAGAACTAGTTCAAAGACGAGTTTACTCATTTTCATATTATTTATGGTATAGGGTGCACAGGATTTTGCCCTGCTCAGAGAGTAACATTTTAACAGGACATTCTTGGTCACTTTCCATTCAAGTTTTATGTTCAATAGTGAAGCACAATAGGTTACAGTTATAGATCGTTTTCATAGTAATTCTTGAAGATTATTTTACTGGAAATAGGATCCCAAGAAAACTGGCCAGCACTTTGTCATCTGATATAATGTCCAGAACTTACTTCAGTACTCTCAAACTGGTCTTTGTCCATTACTGAGTTGTGTAATTTCAGCTGTAGAGTGTGATGACAGAAGCAGATTTCCACCACAATCATGAATAAGTGCAAAAGATCCTGATGATTGTAACTAAATGTTGCAAAACACTTCACTGAAGATTGATCTAGATGCAGTTTTTAGCAAATACACATTCACCACACACATCTCCTTTTTATTTCCAGTTCTTTTTTCCAAAATATCACGCACTCATCTGATACTCCTAGAGTCTCAGCTATCTCAACACTTTCACCCAGTTTTTTACTATGTCATCACGAAATTTCACAACAGTCTCTGATTTATGGCTACAAACCTTCCAGGTATGAATGTTTAAGAGGATTTGAAATGTGTGTCCACATGCCTCTGACTCAAACAATGTTCACAGTTAATAAAAGAACCATGCATAATAATGCTGTTGCCACTTGCCAAAATTAAACCTTTCATAGAAATTTACAACACTTTTGAAGCAGTTTTCTTATTAGAGAAAGTGAGCAATGAACAGAAAATATCTGTAATTAGTAGATTTTCTGTATCACATTATAAGTTGTACTATAAGGAATTTCCTTGGTGGAACAGGAATGATACGAGAAGTAAAGGTAACAACTCACAGAATTCTTCTTCAGAGTTAAAGGGTACACATATACCTGAAAAACAACTTTGTCCTGGCAGACTATATTGTGTGCCATTGTTGCAGTGCTGATGCTATGTAACCAGCCAGGACAATGTGTAGCCCCAGCCCCCCCCCCCCCCCCCCCGCCCCGCCCCCCAGCTCTGCTCAGCTATTTGGCAAATTGTTAACTTTACTCATTAATTTTTTAAGTAATATTGGTATATATCAGAAATGAATTTATGTAATATGAATAAATGTCAGAGAACTTTTTTCCTTTCCTTTCTTTTTACGTCAGTCACAAAAAATCTGAAAAACTGCAATTATCTGGAAAACAAAACTACTAAGTACCAAAGTTAAATATGTTTTTACCAAAGTAATGATAAACAAATATTGCATTCAATTTTTATGTAAGCTGTATCCTTTAGCAAAACCTCATCCAATGGGATGCATAACCTTTTTGAGTTGTAGTTATCTTACTGGTTTCTTTGAGTATGGAAACCAGGGTACATACAACATACCAAAACATTCACTGTAAAAAATAAAAATAAAACTCAATAAAAAGAACATTAACTATTTTTTTACTATAGGGGCTACTTTGTGTCAGTAGGTATCTTTTCTTTTCATTTTTCCATGAGGCCAAGGAGGGAAACATCTATGCCAACAGTTTCTCTGGAGTGCTCTTTCATCTGGAGGCTATCTCTTGAATCCCTTGTGCCCAAGTGGCTGTTGTTAGTGAGTGCTTCATTGAAAAGTCTTAAATTACTGAGCTGACTTTTAAAAATGATGTCTGCTGTAGCCTTTCATCTCAAATATGTAGCTGGTAGGGATAACCATTTTTCATGTTAATATGTTAATTATGTTGCAAAACAATATAACCAGCATTAGATGAGATGTTTGCAATATATGAGAAATTAACCGAAATATTGCCAAGTGATGAGGTTACTTTGTGATGCAGACAGAAAAAATCCATACAAAGGAAAAAAAAACCACTGAGGCAGAAACACTCTTCCAGCAAAGCCTCAATACCCTTGAGGAAGAAGTCTTTCGTCATGATGGATGAAGAGACAGGCAATAACAGTGAGTCAGTATCTCTTCATGAATTCAAAGATAGCGTGAAATGCTTTCACGAGGTCTGAGTAATGTCAGACGATGTACAACAGCATCATCAGATCAAGAAATGCCCAAATTTTCAGGGTAGGACACTCTCAGGTGGTCATCTTTGAAGATCACCTATTCCCCATAAAGGTGACTGATGACAAATACAAGGAGCACAGGGAGTATTATGGAGTGATATTAGATCTCAGGTGTGCAGGACCCACACGAAACAGGATTAACAGTGGATATGAATGGTCACAGGTTTGATTCATGAGAGGTTGTGATGGAAATTCTGAAAATCCTGAATTGATAGACGCTTAAAGATAGGCCTACTTTCAAAGTTTTGAAAACCAATTTTAAATGAACAATCTAAAAATATACTACAGTTCACTGTCTATCATTCCAACAGGGATCTTGAAGACAGTATTAGACTAATTACAGTGCACACAAAGGTATTCAAAGAGGCATTCTTCCCACACTTTATGTGAATGGAATAAGAACAAGTTGAAGTAGCCCTGCCATGCACTTTGCTATGACTTGCAGAGTATATATGCACATGCAGCTCTGCTGTAAATGGTCATCACAACTAGATCAACTGTTATAGAGTGCCGATTAAATTTTGTATGTCACTGATCTCTGCAGTTAGGAGCAGATGAAGGCTGATCAAGGTCAAAGAGCTAGCTTTAAATTTTTTTTAAAAATGGGAATGGAAAAATTGTTCTTATATTTAAAAGGACTTCAGTAAAAGCATGTATCCATTGTTCTAATAAACATCTACCTGTTAACTTTGTGAAAATAATTTTGCTCCATGGATTCATAGTAGCTGCACAGATGTCAGCACACTGTGACTTTCCCTCCTCCATTTCTCTGAGGTTATTAAATATTTGGGTTTATGTCATACACCAATGTGTAGACAAAGAATTGGCAATGCAATTTGAGAAAAACCATAAAATTTGTCACAAAGTGGAAATAGTGGTACATTCCAAATAAATTCCTTTATTACTCCACAAATAGTTTGTTTCCTATTGAAAGAAATGTTAGGTACATTGGACACCCCAAGAAGGAGCAGAAAGGGGTAGTTTCTGTAACAAAAGTATGAGTAAAAATTCACTCAAAATTTTTAGAGAGACTTTTGGAACAAACAACACATAAAAATTTGCAAAAGAGGGACTGATTTGTATTTAATGACATGGGTTAGATTACAAAGTTGGCCACTTGACGTATTCCCTGTAGGCTTTTGCCTCAGTATCAGCAGACGATGTTTGTTTAATGATGTTCCTCACATTTTGTCACTATGAGTGGCTGGCATAACATCACAAAAATCATTAAACAAACATCAGTTGAAGATCCTGAGGCAAAAGTCTAAAGGCAACATACATGGGTTAGATTGTTTGCTGCGAATCAATTTAAGCTTCCTAATCTATTATGTTTCCAATGTTGCCCCAGTTTAATTGAGGTTTGTGGCAAGTCAGTCTTGTCATCAGTAGATACCAATGTTTCAGAAAAGGTCTTTTATCTCTTTGATAGACAGTTTATGCTTATAAGAGCAAAAACTAGTCAAATACTAAACCAAAAGGGATGTTTTATTTGATATTTTGGTATCTGAATTCCATTTTATTCCCATGAGTAAGATTGATATTGTCATTATTTCTTTTTTATATATATCAAAAAACTTATTAGTGAAATTGACTTTCAATTACATTCTAAATCATTAATTTCATTGTGCTTGTATTCTTCTCACGTCATGTTATTGCAATCTACAACTTTTTTCCAGGAATGGGCTTCAGACCAATGTCAAGGGACATTGAACAAGCTGGCTCACTTATCTGGTACACAGCCAACAATCAGACTAATGTAGATTATTGGGTAGAAATTCTAAATGAATTCAGTGCACGTAAGTATGAAATACCTTTGATTGTGTTTAAGTAGTATTAATTAATAAAATCTTCCAGCCACAGCATGAAGACAATTTACTTGTCCTTAATGGGACTCTCTCTGATTTTACATGCAGTGTGATGTTTGATTTAAAGTTGTTCCAAGAGTGAATAATGTTTCTCACAATAGAGAGCATGAACTATGCATTACAAAATTCTCCAATTACAGCTTACTACAATGAAACTTTGAAGCAGACACTAATGCACTGTGACTATGATCGTCCTATTATGGATAAAAAAGGCTGCATTGTGGATACCAGTACATGGGGAGACTGTAGAGCTGAAATGGGATACAGCTACAATCGTTCACGTCCATGTTTCTTCATTAAGCTTAATAAGGTAAGGTGGCTGTAAATAATACTTTGGTGACACCAACAGAGAATCTGAAATCATAATGGAGATGCACAATGAGACTCCACAAATCAGTCAGAGTTTGTAGAAAAATATGAGCAGGCATTCATGTTGAACGATAAAGAAGAGACTGACAGACTGTAAATTTAATTTTTTTCATGCTTTTTTTTTAATGTGCTCATATGGTGTTTGATAGTTAAGTGCTAAAATATTGGGTCTCAATTAGTTAGCATCCTCGTATGTTTTCTTCATTATATCTGCTACAATCTAGTTCATCCTTCACGTCTTTGTTTGGTCCACTACATTATCATCAAATACTGTTTTTGAAAATGTTTGCTATATTTCTGCTAAATCATTTATACAGACTGTGAACAATACAGGGCCAAGTACTGAACCTGGAAGGGGCCACATGAGAGGGTTGTCATTCTTACAAAAATTGTTCAGTTTTCTACTACTTTTTTGTTTTAGCTCACAGAAAATGGCAATTGTGAGTTTAAATCGATGTCAAAACTTCTTTAGTGAAATTAATATGCATTCGTTTATAAAGAATAATTTACAGATATCAAACAGGCATTTTGAGAGGAAAAGTGTCTTTACAGTAAATGTATTTTCTCTCAGAGGTTGAAGTCTCATTTTTTAATAGATTGGAAGGAATGTGGTGTCTGTAATCTTTTTCTATTTCATTATCCACATTTTTACAGATGACAATATTTCGTTTGTACTGGAAATACATCTTAATTCATTGACCTATTGCTGAGATAGAGGGGAAGGGGTGGATACACAGTCACAATCAAATATGGAGAAGATTATAATATCTTCATTGTCAGAAATGCTGTAACAACAGTCATCTTCATTATACCTTTGGCAGGTGTGTCTTGAAACAATTTCCTTCAGCAGTCAAAATGTAATTTACATCCAATTCAATTGAATGTATCTATGGGTTAAACACATTCTTCAACTGTAATAAATTCATAAAATCTGATAGTTGGCAATTTCACTGTTGGCATGACAGCATGTCATTGAATTAATTGTCATTACAAACAGCAGTCATATTTTTTGATGTCAGAAAACCTTTTGGTTCTAAACACAGGCAGGCAATGTGCAACATACTAGTGGAATTCCATCTTGATAAAAAATAATATAAAAAACAAGACATTTTATCAAATAAAGTCCAACTAACACAAAATCAAAAGTTACATTTTTGAGAAATCTTTTTGCATTATTCAAGACCAAGACTCAGCTCAGATAGTGATATAAATTACCTTCAATACTGTTTAGTTGAGTTCCACAGAAAATAATTAAGGCAAAATGAATGCAAGGGGAGAACTGTTGGCAGATATCTCCAAAACAGAATTAACACTGATATCTAGCACTTGCTGGTGTCGCTTGTAATACTCTCTGTTTCTGGAGAAAGGGTATGAAATACTGAATAAAACCTGGCTCCATATTTTGTACAAGAAGATGCAGTACATGGAAGGTGGCATATCGGGATACAACTATCACATGGTTCAGAGAAAATGAAATAAGCATATAAATCTAGACAATAATAAATTAATATCACACTTTTGCAGAAAACAATTCAGTAACAGAGGTAGTTACATATTTGTAAAGGAAAACATAAACTGCCCAGTACCAGCAGTTGCCATGGACCAATGTTCTGCAGAAAAGCACTGAAAATTCAATGATGCAAAAACTGAACTGCAAATATTACTTATAATATCTATATACAGGGCACTAAGGGATGAATTCAATATATTTATACAAAAAATGGACAATATAATATAAATGGATAATACAATATAAATGATAAATATGTCATTTTACTGGATATTTACTTAAAAGCCATAGATGAATGCCTACTGAGTAAAACAAGGTCAGTAAAGAAACAGGAAGGGCATGTGCCATCGTTGATTAAGGGCACACTTAGTATCTCATAAAAAAAAGGAAAATGAGTGCTATAAACCATTAATTTTTTGTGGGAAATATGAGTGCTCAGTAATCAAACAGAGTGTCAGGAGCACATGGAAGATAATTAACCAAGAAACAGGAAAATTGTTATACAATAATAGCGAATGCCTAAAGGTCACAGAAAACAATAGGATATTAGAAGATCCTGTGACTGTTAATAGCACTTTCCACGTATATTTTACCAACATATTCCAAAGACTTACACAAAATAACAAAATTGATCCTTGAAAGCCCTACAGCTGCCTGAAAATAAGCTACACTCCACCAGTGATTCATGTTCTATCCTACAACAGAGCAATAGATAACACAAGCGACAAAGAAATTTGACAATAAAATCTCCACTGACATAAATGGAGTTCAAAATAAAATTTTAAAGTTAATTACAAAAGAAATGGCCAAACTGCTCTGCCACCTAGTTAATTCATGTCTGACAGAAGATAGTTTTCTAGATAGAATGAAAACAGCCAGAGTTGTAGCACTGTACAAGAATGGGGATCCACTGTGCTCTGGCAACTACAGACCACTTAGCCTACTGCACATTTTCTCAAAAGTTATGGAAAAGAAATATACATTAGATTTATCTCATGTTTTGTAAGAAATGGCATCATAAATATTAGACAATTTGGATTCCAGACAGGAAAGTCAAGAGTTCTGCAGATTTTGAATGTATTAAGTATAATCTCCGAGGGATAAGATCCAGGCCAAAATCTTCTTGGCATATTTTGTGACTTATTGAAAGCCTTTGACATTTTTTACAGATGATACCATCAGCATAATCACGGGCACAAAAAGCAAAATGATGCTTCAATCTATCGCTCAGTGGCTAGAAACTAACAGGATAATTCTTGATGGATAGAAAACTAAAACAATACTCTTTAAGAACAACAAGAGAAGAAGAATAGCTACAATTACAAGAACTTGAAATGAATGTGGTTCAAAACACAAAGTTCTTTGGGCTCACCATAGATTACTTATTACTGTTTATTGTGGAAATACCATGTCAGTACCCTAACAAGCAAATAAATTCTGCTATATCTGTTCTCCAAAACATTAAACCACTAGTAACAGAGGATGCTATGTGAATGATGTGCTTCTTAAATGTAATTTCTTACTACATTGCTCCATCAGTGACAAACTCAGAATGATAACATACATGTCAGTTCATTTTTTTATGACAATTTTTGTGATCTTTCTAAACAAATTAATGGATAGGTAGTGATGTTGCAAAAAGACAATAGTAATACTAGGTCATGTTTGCATTACACCTAAGTTTCACATAGAAAGTTAAAAACAAAAAAATGAGTATCTACTTAATTCTTTAATCTCACGTTATATTACATGATATTGCCTGTTGTCATTGTGACTAACAGACTCAGCCAAACTGTAGAATGACCTTTCCAGAAGAAATTGTCTCAGAGGATCCCTAAACATGGACTCATTATCAAACTTACATTTAATATCTGGAGGTAAAGCATTATAAACTTTTGACCCAGTGTACTGCACACCCTTCTGCACCATTGTCAAAGTTTTACAATCATTGTGTAAATCATGCTTTTTCTTTGTATTCATGATAATCACAGTATCTTTGATACAACTATTATTTTTACTGATGAAAAGCATAAGTGAAAACATACATTGAGAATTAGTAGTAAGAATTTTTAGTTTCTGGAAGAGGTTTCTACAACTAGATTTACAGTCTACACCACTCATTAATCTTACAACACATTTGTGGACCAAGAATATTTTCTTTGCCAGTGACCAGTTCCCAAAAATATAACTCCACATGTCATTAGAGAATGGAAACATCCACAGTAAGCTGTTTTATAATGTTTTAGTTTCCACTCTCAGAGATAATACGTATGTAAACACTGATGAGTTAAGTTTCTTGTAAAGATTTATTATATGATGAGACTAGTTTACTCTGCAGTCAATCATAACACCCAGGAACTTTATTGTTTCAACTCTTTCTGTTGTCTGTGGGGCACAGTTAACATATACCTCTTCTTTAGTTTTGGCAGTCACAGTGAAGTGAATATAGCTAGTTTTATTAAAGTTTAATGAGAGTCCATTGACACTAAACCATTTTACTAATTCAATGAGGATATTAGTAGTAGTTCTTCGAAGATTTTCACATGCATGGCTTTTAATCATAATATTAGTGTCATCTGCAAAATGGTGAAATTGCACTGTAGCTTTGTACATTGTGATAGGTCATTTATAAATATCAGGAACAGTAAAACACCGAGAATAGATCCTTGTGGCACTCCACATATGATGCATTTCCATTCTGATAAAGCTACAAAAATCATCTGTGTTCTCTAATACTGCTTTCTGCTTCTTGACTTTGAGGGATGAATGTAACTACTTATTTGATACACCACTTATTCCTAAACATCAGCAGTTTATAATAATATTTTATGGTTTATGGTGTCAAAGGTTTTTGATAAATCACAAATGATCCTGTTGTCCTTTCTGTTGTTTATGGACAGTAGAATTTTATTTATAAAAGTATACTTTGCTTGTTTGGTTGAGTGATTCTTTCAGAAATCAAACTGTCTTTTGCTGACAATGTTTCAAAATTCTTGTGCACATGAGCTTTTCTAATATCTTTGAAGAAACAGTCAGAAGAGAAACTGGCCTGTAATTTGCAACTTCTGTTTTTTCACCTTTCTTGAAGAGGGTTTTCACAGCAGCGTATTTGAGTCTGTCAAGCATAGTTCCACAGTGTAAGGATGCATTGAAAATGGGGCCAAACACATCATTTATAGGACCACAGCACTTTTCAATAAATTGTTAGAGATATTATCTGCTCCAGTGGAATTTTTATTCTTCAGAAAGCTGATTATTCACTCAGTTTCAGATAATGAAGGGGTCTAATATGAATTTTAGCAGAGTCAAGGCTTTATTAACAGAACCCTTGCAGTCTATTTGTCCTGATACTGAGAAGAAATGTTTTGAAAATATTGGCAGTGTATTGAGGATTGCATACAAGATTTTCTTCATATATGATTTTGAAGTCTTCTAAAGCTCTTTCGTTCTCCTCTGTCTCACTTCTTACAATATGCAGAAATAGTCTTTATCTTGTTTAGTACCATCGTCACCTATGGAACAGACATTGGGTGGGGGGAGGGGGGGCAGTTGAGTGATCCAAAAAAATGAATGGCTAATGCAAGAAGAACAGATAGCTGTATGCTGCTATTCAAATAACTTAAAATTTTAACTTTTTGCAGAGTATGGAAATAAATTCAATGAAGACGTATATAAACGTGCTACCAGAAACAGTATAAAGTTGGGTATTCCACAACACACCTCAGATAAACTACACTCATGCTCATAAATTAAGGATAATTTGAGAATGTGGTGCCACAAAACGAGGCACTACACAAAACTGGCACTAATAGCATAGGTACATAGGGAACACACACGACACAGATCTGTAAGTCCACGGTATTGGTGATAAGTTGAGAAAAAAAACATCTGCTACAAAATGCCACTGTTTCCTGTGCATGCACCCCAACATCAATATGGGATATGATAACCATGCACACGTATACAGGGCGCACAATGGGTTGGCATACTCTGGATAAGGTGGTCAAGCAGCTGCTGGTGTATAGCCTCCTATTCTTGCACCAGTGCCTGTTGGAGCTCCTTAAGTGTCCTAGGGGTTTGTAGACGTGCAGCGATACGTCAACCGAGAGCACCCCAGACGTGCTCGATGGGGTTTACGTCTGGAGAACAGGCAGGCCACTCCATTCGCCTGATATCTTCTGTTTCAAGGTACTCCTCCATGGTGGCAGCTCAGTGAGGCTGTGCATTATCATCCATCAAGAGGAAGGTGGGACCCACTGCACCCCTGAAAAGGTGGACATACTGGTGCAAAATGATGTCCTGATACACCTGATCTGTTACTGTTCCTCTTTCAAAGACCTGCAGTGATGTAAGTGCACCAATCATAATCCCACCCCACACCATCAAACCACAACCTCCATACAGGTCCCTTTCAAGGACATTAAGGGGTTGGTATCTGGTTCCTGGTTCACGCCAGATGAAAACCTGATGCAGTTCACTGTTCAGACTATACCTGGACTTGTCTGTGAACTAACCTGGGACCACTGTTCCGATGACCATGTACTGTGTTCTTGACACCAGGCTTTACGGACTCTTCTGTGACCAAGGGTCGGTGGAATGCACCTTGCAGGTCTCCAGGCAAATAAACTATGTCTATTCAGTCATCTGTAGACTGTGTGGCTGGAGACAACTGTTCCAGTGGCTGTAGTAAGGTCCTGAGCAACGCTACGTGCAGTACTCTGTGGCCATCTGCGGGCACTGATGGTGAGATATCGGTCGTCTTGTGGTGCTGTACACTGTGGACGTCCCGTACTGTAGTGCATGGACATGTTTCATGTCTGCTGGAATCATTGCCATAATTTTGAGATCATACTATGAGGCACACGGAGGACCCGTGCTGTGACCTACTGTGTTTGACCAGCCTCCAGTCGCCCTAGTATTCTACCCTTCATAACATCATCAATATGTGTTCTTTGAGCCTTTTGCAACACACAGTCACTATTACCACGTCTGGAGATGTCTGCACACTTACTCACTGCTCCGTACTCTGACATGCACCTCTGCATATGTGGACTGCTGGCAGCACCACCGTGCAACGACCACAGGGCAAATGCACCGCACGGTCATACCCTGAAGTGATTTAAACCCGCAAACCACCCATCAGAGCATTGTTTTACCATGTATCAGCATTATCTTTAATTTATGAGCAGGAGTGTAAAAAGAAGTACTGCTTACATGGCAGTAAAACTGTACAACTGTTTAACATTTTAGACTTCAAATATTAGCTTGAAAGAAAAATTTAAGCAACAAACAATAAAACTATTGCTTGTAGGAAGTCCTTTCTGTTCAATCAATGTTAACATACTAAATGAAAAAAAATGTAAAGTAGTTACAAAATATTTTATTTGAAAATGATATAAGTCGATAAGTCAATAATTAACTAGTCCATGTAATCATTATTGAGTTAAACTAATATTGTCTGGGGGATATCGATAACAGCACACATCACTGGCCAGAGAGCAGGGGAATATATGCAAGTGTGTCAAAGACAACAATACATTATGAGTGATGATATAATGTAAGCATGTTGATGTATCACATTTTGTGAATAAAGTATATTCACTATCAACAATCTCAACTCTATTATTGGGATGTTCCTGCATCTGATAGTGAAACACTTCCATAAGTGCAAGTGTGTACTCAGATCTGATCCATATATGTATAAGCAAAGCTGCTAAGTAAGTAATAATAATAATAATAAATTTAATCAACATATTCAGTAAAACCCAAGTGGAAAAATTGAAATATCTAGGTTAAATAACTGAATCTGTAGGTCTACAGTGAAAGCTAACAAAGAAAAGACTGCAAAACTGCAAACAGCATACAAACTCAATTAGAAACATTATGCTGAACAATCTCTTATCACAAAAGGTGAAACACTTTATGGAACAGAAATCAACAGAAATCTATTGGTTATTACAGTTTTATCCTCACTTACATGGAATTAATAATAGGTTCTCAAACAAAATTGTGAACCTATGTTGTTAATGAAGAACTGAAACAATACTTGCTAAGGCTTAAAAGAAACTAACCTGCATGTGGGAATCAATTCAAGATAGACCAAAACTCAGAACTAATTCTTTTGTTGCAGTTTTCAGTCATTTCTGCCTTTACACTGATCTACTGTGTGCAACTGTTTTGATATTTGCCTACCGGTAACTACTGTGGTCTACATCCAGTCAAATCTGAGTATGCTATTCTGCCTTGGTGTCACTCTATGAATTTTATCCCTCCATTGCCAAATTAACTATCCTTGATAGATCAGGAAAGCCTTATCAACTTAGTCCTTCTTTTGTTCAAATTGTGCAATAAAGCAATATTTTCTCAAATTCAGTTCAGTAATTGTTCAATGTTTATCCAGTCTATCCATCCAACCTGCGGTATTCTTTCGTAACACCAAATTTCAAAACTTCACTTCCCTTCTTGCCCATATTGCTTATCATCTTTGTTTCATTTATTACACATGCAACAAATACTTTCAGAAAATACTTCTTAACACTTAAATTTATGTTTGGTCTTCACACGTTTTTATGCTTGTCTGAGAGAACAGATATGGTTGACAATCCACAGATCTATGAAATACTTTCAAAATTAATTCACTGTTTGCGAATTCTTTGAGATCAGCTGTTGTAGGTATAGATCTACTACCCAATAGTGACATATGACAATTTGTGCCATATCGGGAATCTAACCCATTCAACCCGAGCCAGCACAAATTTTCTTCATATGTGACTATTGTCTACATCTAATACAGCTGATGTCTACACCTAATACAGCTGATGTCAAGAAATTCACAGTCAGCAAATTAATTTCAAAAGTTAACACATTTGTCTTTTTCAAAAAAGCTTTTATTGCTCTTGTCAATCTGCTTTTATACTCTCCTTACTTCTTTCATCATCAGTTATTTTGCTGCCTTAACATCCCTCACTTCTGGATTTAATACCTCTGATTCAGTTCTGTTACACTCCTTTACACTTGTTTTACACTCACTGAAGTCTCTCTGATAACCTCTTTCCAAAATTCCATCCATTCTGTTTAGATGACTCCTCAAGTTCTTTGCCATTTCTGAAATAATTACAATGTCATCAACAAACATTAAACATTTTTATTTCTTTTCCTCTAAATTTAAATTCTTTTTCTAAATGTTGTATTTAACAATCACAGATTTAATGAGAAGCCCATTTTATGGATGGAAGAATAGTAAGTAAACAACATAGTAATAGATGGAAAGGTACTGAGAGAAAAGAAGATGTAAAGTATCATATGTACTGAAACACAGTCTGTAATTGTGGGTAATGAATAAGGAATGATTGGGGGTAAGGGGGTGGCTTTAACCAGTAATGTAGTTATGAAATGTAAAACAGTGATAAAATTCCACCTTGGACATATAAGTTTTGACTGTGAATGTTTTTCAGGTTGTACCACCACAGTGATGAGGCTAGAGTTATTTGTTATCAGAAATGAGCAAGTTACAAATACATGTCTCACACATATTGCTAACTGAGGACCTCATTCATTCATTTTTTACCAATGACATCTTATTTCATAATATTGAGGTTAAGATTATCTACTGTCATTTAAGTGTTTGGGACACCCTATACATATTCTTAGATACATTTACGTATTACTGTAGTTATTATTACCTACAAAGACACACATATATTTCAGTACCTCTTCTATCTGTTATTTCTAATATAAACATGGAAACGGCAAATTTAAATCATGTGAACTATGATGTTACATGTATCTATAAAATTTATTGACTCACAAAATCTTGTTTGCAGATATATGGCTGGACACCAGAATTTTACAAATATGATTATGAACTTCCAGAGCAGATGCCAAATGACTTGAAACAGCACATAAAAAATATTAACAAGACTGACCCAAAGCAGGTAACAGAAACAGAACACAAAATTTGTTGAGAGTTGAATTACATGATAAAAGATACAAACAAAAGCAAAATGTAACTGTTATCCAAAACTTAGTTCAACAAAATATATTAAACACAAATTTTGTGAATATTTTGGCAGGCAATGTAAAGTTAAACACTGCTTACTTTTCCAGTTAAATACAATATGGGTATCATGTAGAGGTGAAAATCCAGCAGATATGGAAACCATTGGGCCCGTTAAATACGTGAGTGGCTATGGATTGCCTGGGTATTATTTTCCCTTTAAAAATCAGGAGAACTATCTTACCCCTGTTATTGCAATCCAGCTTACAAATGCAACAAGTAAGTATATATTCTGTTCACAAGATACTGCATTGGATTAGATTATGCAAATAATTTTAATTTTCACATAGAGAATTCATTTGATTACCCATCTCATTCACATCAGATATGATCTACCGAGTCCTCTCTGAGTCCATTTTCAGTTATGAGAATAGCAAATAACTAACCAGTCAAGTATCACCAAGCTTTATTTTATAGCACAAACTAGTAATGTGATTTTTTTTTCTTAATAAAAAAAAAGGAATGAGGAAGTTGAAACCATCTGGATGGCTGTCGTATATATCCAAATCTTTATGCCTCTTTTTGTTTATATTAACAAAAGCTCAGCTCTAGAATATTTAATATCTATTTTGCAGATTAAGTTAGATAAATATATCAATTGTTCCACATAAAAGGTTTGAGAGTTATTACTTGTACAATATCCATGTCTTCAAAATTGTTATGATAAAAAATTGGTCTCACAATATTTTGAACAGTCTAGCATATAATGACACTGTCAAAAGCTGATAATTTGCAAAAATGCTATTTGAACATTTTATGATAATAAATAAATGTACCTCAACCTGTATTTCTCATTGGCTCAGTTAATAAATACAAGATCCAGTAGTCAGTGTCCTTACATATGGCATAGAAATTATGATCACATTAATGATCATTTGTTGCTGATACAGTATCTGTTTCTTATAATTAATTACACATTTTTGTAAATTTGATCTAGAGTGAAAACATAACGTGAGTGAAACTAAAATTCTAAAAGTGGCATCTTTTTATTGTAAAATAAATAATTATTTAATCAATAGCCTGTTTAGTGAATCCATTGCTAATATCACCTGTAATTGAAAAGTTATATCACAAAGAAATTAACATAGTCACTTACTGATTCACATCTTCCAGCCTATAAACTAATCTAGCGGAGCACAGAATTTTAACTAAATACACCTTTTCAGCTGAAGTAAATTATTTATTCTGTTGTCAGTTAGAGCAGTTATCAATTCAAAATGATTATTAATAGCCACAAAATATCATCTTCAATTTCATCTGACATCTCTCTTATGAATAGCATCTTCCGTAGTGTATACCCCTAAATTTCAGCCTTAACTACTCAGTTGTGTTACTTGTTATTCAATACGTTTTGTGAAAAATTCATTTCAGTTCTTTTAGTATCCTTGAGCCACGCAGTTAGTTTTTGTCAGCAGCTTCCTTAATTTTCTTTTTCCATTTCTAATGTGGAGCCAGAACAATTTCTAATAGATGATATCGCTATTGCCTTACAGACTTTATATTGTATTATGTTTGCATCTTATATGTAAGATGTTTATTCACAGTTTTTCAGCCTTATAAAGTAGAAAATAATTTACCAGCCAGCCACAAATAGACTGGTATGCAGAACTTAGAAATACACAATGAGATGAACAGACATGACACTTTTATTCAAAGACAATAATTTCACTGAAGTCAGTGGGATTTATGATGGTCACCTGAACATTACAAACGGCAGGATATAGTTCTTAATGGCATGTGTGATCACCACAGGTAGCAATGCTACTCTGCAGTGTGCTCCCCTACTGGCCACTAGTTTGGTAAGGAGTTCCTGTGACAGGGTGTTCCATTCCTACACCAACACAGCTGACAATTGTCGGATGATAACTAGTGCATGTGGACACGCTGCAGTACATCTTCCCCATGTATCCCACACATGCTCAATGGGGCTGAAGTTGGGATAATGGGCAGACCACTCCATTCCCTGTACATCCTCTTGTTCCAAAAGCTCCTCTGTCTGTACAGCTTGACATGGTCGCACATTTTCATCCACAAAAATGAAGTCAGGCCAACTGGGGCTCACCATATGAGGGTATGATCAGAATCCATATTAGATGGAATCTGCTCTCATTTGAGAAGATAACACAACCTCACTCCTTGTTGGTCCACTCCCTATGCTCATGGCAAACTGTGTCACTGGTGTGCAGGTGTCAACAAACACAACATATCAGTCATCAGGTTTGGAGACCCACTCTATGCAGTTACCATGCCACTGTGAAGAATGAAATTGCATGCCTTGCAGTCCTGTTAATTGTGGTTGCAATTGAACCTGCTGTTTGACATGGGTCCCTTCTTGCCTGCGGCAAAAAGTTATGGTCATCTACTGCTACAACAGACCATGGCTAACCACCTCCTCTTCTTTGGCCAGCAGTGCCCGTGATTTGAAATGCTCTCCACTGTAAGCAATATCAAACCCATGGGCTATGCTCATCACACTTGATTCTTCTTCCAGTTTCCTGATGATTCTTCCTCTTGTGAAGTCATCCAGATGTTGACTCCTGGCCATGGTGTAAATCAAGAACACCAGCACACCGTAACAGCTCACTAATTGATATATACAGTCTTCTCCCATTCCTTCAACTGCCTTATGTTGTGGGTCCTGCTCAATTTGGCATGGTGAGAAATATATTCCTCACTGTCTTACTACACATGAACTCAACTTGTGCCATGTACTAGCAAATGCAAGGCTGAGTCTGCAGAATGGTATAAATGGACATGGGAATGTTCTCACACTTTGTTTATTGGAACTGTACACTATTACATATAACAATTGTAGGATTACATAGGATAATGTATTAACTTAAGCTGACTCAGAAAAAACACTACTTCACTCCTCGTGCACACTACTATTCATGTGCACCTCGATCTGCTGTGAGTACCAAAGTGAAACTAAATACTAACTTGAAGGTGTCTGTACCATTTAACATAATATCCTTTAGCATACACATGATTGCAGGGGAGGGGGGGCTGTTTGTACTTGGCTTAGAGAATGCATGCCTTTCTGGGAAAAACACTGAGTTGTAGCAAGGAAATGCATGGTGGAGAGAGACTTCAACTGTAGGATCTGCTACTATTCACAGCCCAACCCAGCATTGTGTGACATGCCATCTGCTTTTGCTATCTGTTGAATCAGAGAGGTGGCAGTCACATAAAAGCTGTGGTGTGATGCCACATAGTTCTCCCCAAGTGAGTAGGAAACATTGCAGAGGGGGTGGGGGTGCAACAGAGCATCAAGTATGATGGAGGAGGCGACTGCACACACCGAGTCCTACACACCGGACAGGACACGGTGTCAGTGGGCTTGGTGTTTATCGTTGCAGCAAGAACAGCAGCAAAGCTTGTGGTGGGCTTGCTGTTGCCCCACTGTACACCTGGAGCATGGGTGATGTGACATCACACCTACATCTGGGGCAATGAGTGGCACTGCACGTGGTCAGTCAGTGTAGTGGGGCCTGCTGTGGCTTGGGGCTCTGCCAAGGCAAGTAGTGGTTCGAATGCCAGCGCAGCTCCTGCCTTGGGGCCCATGAGCCACCTCCTGGATTGAAGGTGCTGGCCAAGGTGCTGTCATTGCTGCACAGTGCCACTTCAGTCTTGATGGCCATAGAAAATTGTGCGATATATTCCTCCTGTCAGAGCAGGTGGGGTGGGGTCTGCATGCCCTCCTTGAGACCAAAACCCATTGTCAGGGAGTGGTAGTCAGTAAAAATGGTGAAATGGCACCCCTCCACTGAGGGACAGAAATATCTAATCATCTCATACCCAGTGAGGAGCTCACAACGATACAAGGCTCAATGCTGCTGTGGCTGTGATCTTTGCCAAGAAAAACACCAGGGGCTGCCAAGTCCTCTCGACATGGTGGTGCAGGCTTCTGGCAGTTTCCGGCAACTAGAGGAAGCAATGTGGTGCTGGTGTGCAAGACTCACATGTCCCCTTCTTCAGTGGACTTACTTGGAGGTGCTTTGCCAAGCTTCTTCCCAGGATAGTCAGCTGCGACAACCTGCTCAACTTCTTCTCCGAAGATATGATGGTGTTTGGAGGAATTTTCTTTACTCTTAAAAATGATTGCATACACTCAGGATACTCTTAAATCAATCAGACTATATTTTCACCTCCACAAATGGAACACCACATAACAGTTTTCACATAAGTGAGTCATATTTCGTAAGTCCAATGATTCAAGTTTCTCACAAGCCCACTGCAACTCTAGAGAGTCAGTAAATAAGTAAGTAAAAGTAAGTGTCTTTTCTTTTCTTTTACACAATTCAACTGTTCACAGTAATGACTGACGTAGCACTGTCATGGAATAAGGCGCACTTGCTCCTAATGCTGGTCATGTAACTTCTGTGATGAGCGAGGCAACCACTTGCCCACACCAATTGACCATCCACATTGTGGCATTCTCTTGACACACGTCCACCCTGCACACACAGAAAACCTGTGTGAGGTAGAGACACTCTCCCATTTCTCATGCTTGTGCATAAAATATCGGGTGTTCGAGATGGTGGAAAGCCGAGGGTATCTAGAATTTGCATCGAAATTCTCAAGGCACTACAGACTGGCTGGCATCACTAACAATTGGAAGTGGGGCAGTCAGCTGAGGGTGGGTTAGGAGGGTGGCTTACAAGGGGTCATGCCTCAATTGCTCAGAACTGTCCGACACTTGTGCCATCCAGCAAACATACCCAACACCTTTTGTGTGCTCACCCTGGACTGTGGACATGAGTGTTGCATGCTCACTCATGACATCCTTCCGGTGGCACCTAAGGAGATTTGCCATCCCAAGAAACCTGCAGCATTCTTTGTATGTAGTGGAATGTGAGAACTTGGACACAGACTGGATCTTCTCACTGAGGGTGCAGGTGCCCAAAAATTATGCACTTCTACATGTTGACAATCAGTCAGGCTCCATCTCCCAACTAATATACATACACAGAGTGGAAAGTTATGTATTTATCATTTTCTGTATTTTCATCATAATATATTTATTGAAAGAGGAAGCCGCCTGGTAGAATTTTGCACAGAGCACAACATAATCATAGCTAACACTTGGTTTAAGAATCATGAAAGAAGGTTGTATACATGGAAGAACCCTGGAGATACTAAAAGGTATCAGATAGATTATACAATGGTAAGACAGAGATTTAGGAACCAGGTTTTAAAGTGTAAGACATTTCCAGGGGCAGATGTGGACTCTGACCACAATCTGTTGGTTATGACGTGTAGATTAAAACTGAAGGTGGGTATTTAAGGAGATGGGACCTGGATAAACTGAAAGAAACAGAGGTTGTACAGAGTTTCAGGTAGAGCATAAGGGAACAATTGACAGGAATTGGGGAAAGAAATACAGTAGAAGAAGAATGGGTAGCTTTGAGGGATGAAGTAGTGAAGGTAGCAGAGGCTCAAGTAGGTAAAAAGACGAGGGCTAGTAGAAATCCTTGGGTAACAGAAGAAATATTGAATTTAATTGATGAAAGGAGAAAATATAAAAATGCAGTAAATGAAGCAGGCAAAAAGGAATACAAACGTCTCAAAAATGAGATCGACAGGAAGTGCAAAATGGCTAAGCAGGGATGGCTAGAGGACAAATGTAAGGATGTAGAGGCTTATCTCACTAGGGGTAAGATAGATACTGCCTACAGGAAAATTAAAGAGACCTTTGGAGAGAAGAGAACGACTTGTATGAATATCAAGAGCTCAGATGGAAATCCAGTTCTAAGCAAAGAAGGGAAAGCAGAAAGGTGGAAGGAGTATATAGAGGGTCTATACAAGGGCGATGTGCTTGAGGACAATATTATGGAAATGGAAGAGGATGTAGATGAAGATGAAATGGGAGATACGATACTGCGTGAAGAGTTTGACAGAGCACTGAAAGACCTGAGTCGAAACAAGGCCCCCAGAGTAGACAACATTCCATTGGAACTACTGACGGCCTTGGGAGAGCCAGTCCTGACAAAACTCTACCATCTGGTGAGCAAGATGTATGAAACAGGCAAAATACCCTCAGACTTCAAGAAGAATATAATAATTCCAATCCCAAAGAAAGCAGGTGTTGACAGATGTGAAAATTACCGAACTATCAGTTTAATAAGTCACAGCTGCAAAATACTAACACGTATTCTTTACAGACGAATGGAAAAACTAGTAGAAGCCAACCTCGGGGAAGATCAGTTTGGATTCCGTAGAAACACTGGAACACGTGAGGCAATACTCACCTTACGACTTATCTTAGAAGAAAGATCAACGAAAGGCAAACGTACGTTTCTAGCATTTGTAGACTTAGAGAAAGCTTTTGACAATGTTGACTGGAATACTCTCTTTCAAATTCTAAAGGTGGCAGGGGTAAAATACAGGGAGCGAAAGGCTATTTACAATTTGTACAGAAACCAGATGGCAGTTATAAGAGTCGAGGGACATGAAAGGGAAGCAGTGGTTGGGAAGGGAGTAAGACAGGGTTGTAGCCTCTCCCCGATGTTGTTCAATCTGTATATTGAGCAAGCAGTAAAGGAAACAAAAGAAAGATTCGGAGTAGGTATTAAAATCCATGGAGAAGAAATAAAAACTTTGAGGTTCGCCGATGACATTGTAATTCTGTCAGAGACAGCAAAGGACTTGGAAGAGCAGTTGAATGGAATGGACAGTGTCTTGAAAGGATGATATAAGATGAACATCAACAAAAGCAAAACGAGGATAATGGAATGTAGTCGAATTAAGTCGGGTGATGCTGAGGGAATTATATTAGGAAATGAGACACTTAAAGTAGTAAAGGAGTTTTGCTATTTGGGGAGCAAAATAACTGATGATGGTTGAAGTAGAGAGGATATAAAATGTAGACTGGCAATGGCAAGGAAAGCGTTTCTGAAGAAGAGAAATTTGTTAACATCGAGTATAGATTTAAGTGTCAGGAAGTCATTTCTGAAAGTATTTGTATGGAGTGTAGCCATGTATGGAAGTGAAACATGGACGATAAATAGTTTGGACAAGAAGAGAATAGAAGCTTTCGAAATGTGGTGCTACAGAAGAATGCTGAAGATTTAATGGGTAGATCACATAACTAATGAGGAAGTATTGAATAGGATTGGGGAGAAGAGAAGTTTGTGGCACAACTTGACCAGAAGACGGGATCGGTTGGTAGGACATGTTCTGAGGCATCAAGGGATCACCAATTTAGTATTGGAGGGCAGTGTGGAGGGTAAAAATCGTAGAGGGAGACCAAGAGATGAATACCCTAAGCAGATTCAGAAGGATGTAGATTGCAGTAGGTACTGGGAGATGAAGAAGCTTGCACAGGATAGAGTAGCATGGAGAGCTGCATCAAACCAGTCTCAGGACTGAAGACCACAACAACAACAACATATTTATTGAATTTCATGCATGTTTTTCTGTTTAAGAGGTTCAATCTGGTGTTTTTGTAAGGGTGATTTCATTCAATCTGTAGCACAACAGTTGCTCAATGAACAGCCAGCTACATAGTTCATTAATGCATCAGCATTCATTGGTGGCACATCTTCCATATCTGTGATTCTGTCTGATTTTATAGTTTACTTCTTCAGTTACTCTCGCTAGGATGTCTATGATGCCGTGTTGAGGATGCAGGAGGAGCTGGCCACAGTTCATGAAGAGCTGAATGTGCTTTTGACTATGGTCAGTCACCTTCAGGCTGCTGCCTTGAGGTGTAAGGTGGTAGAGACTCTGGTTTGTCACATGGGACACCTCAGATGTTGCTTGTTTGTCCACGGGCTGTACTCCCAAGGCACCTCCTTGTGTAACCTACGTGGTGGATCTGCCCTCACAGGAGGGTGAGTAGCACATAGTAACGAGTTCACATTGCTCAAGCCAGAGGGCCAATGCGGTGAGTGGCCACCTGACCTCACCTATTCACCCTGTGAGCAGACATGTGGCTGCTCCTTCAGCACAGTCAGAGCAGGCACATGGAGGAAGGAGTTTACTAGTTATCAGGAGCTCCAATGTTAGGCAAGTCATGGAACCCCTTAGGCAGGTAGCATTATGGGCTGGAAAGAAAGCAAATGCGCACTCAATATGTCTGCCAGGGGGTCTCATCTGAGATGTAGAGGTGGCCTTGCCTGCGGCTATCAAGCATGCAGAGTGCAGTTCTCTGCAAGTAGTGACTTATGTTGGCACTGACGAAACCTGTTGCATGCATTCTGACATCATCCTCAGTTCATACAGGCAGCTGTTGGAGGTGGTGAAGACTGCTGGCCTTGCATGTGGGGTGCAAGCAGAGCTCACAATTTGCAGCATTGTCCCCAGTCTTCATCAACTCTGTAACAGTTTTGGCTGCATGTTTCTAGACCTGTGTTATCATGTGGGGATTTATAGGACTCCTCTTGGTAGGTCAGAGGTGAACTGCATGAAGGAAGCAGCTACTCTGGTAGCAGAGTATTTGTGGAGTGCACTTGAGTTTTTTTTTTTTTTTTTTTTTAGGTTAGATAGTAGTTTGAGGAGCTCTAATGAACACTCACCAGTCAATACACAGCAAGGGAAGTTAGATCACATTCAGAGTATAGACACTTCAACTGTCAAAATTTTATCAGTAAACTGTCAAAGTATTTATTATAAAGTTCCCAAATTTACTGCCTTCCAGGAAAGTTCTTGCACTCAAATTATTCTTGGGTTCAAGAGCTGACTGTAATGAAAAATATTAAGCTCTGAGATAGACAGAGTGTCATGGAACATATATAACAAAGACAGATTAGAGGCTGTAGGAGAGGGAGTGTTCATTGTAACAGACAAAAATATTGTCATTATTGAAGTTGAGTGTGACAGTGAAGTTGTCCAGTTGAATATAACAGGTGTAAATGAAACGAAATTAATTGTTGGCTGTTTATACCGGCCCCCCAATTATGCTATGATAGTTCTAGAGTCATTCAAAGAAAGTCTACGGTAAGTAGCATGTAAATATCCAGATCATGCAATACTAGTTGGAGGCAACTTTAACCTACTGAGTTATAGTTTGGAATGTCCATGGATTCATGGCATGGAGTACAGACAGACAGTCATGTGAAGTACTGTTGAACACATTTTCTGAAAACTGTCCTGAGCAGTTAGCTTGGCAGCCCACATGCAATGGAAATATCTTAGAGCTTGTAGCTAATGTCAGTATGGAAATGGGGATTAGCAATCATGATGTCGTTATAGAAACTATCATTATGAAAGTTAATAAATCAGTCAAGAAGGCTAGAAGACCATTTCTGATAGATATAGTAGATAAGCACTTGTTAGCATCTCACTTAGACAGTGTACTGACATCACATAGTTCCAGTACAATGGACATGAGAAATTATTGACAAAGTTCAAGCAGATTGTAAATTGTGGTCTGGAGAGTTATGTCCCTAGTAGGTGGATAATTGATAGAAAAGACCCACCATGGTATAATAATGAAATTCATAAGATACTGAGGAAGCAGAGGCTGTTGCACTCTAGGTTCAAAAGAGAATGCACAAATGATGACAAGTAAAGCTTAGCAGAGGTTCATGTGTCTGTTGAAAAAAGATCTGTGCACAAAACATACAACTACCACCATCACACCTTAGCAAAGATCTGGCAGAGAACCTGAGAAAATTCTGGTCCTATATATGATTGCTAAGTTAGTTTATGGCTTCCATTCAGTTCCTTGTTGGCCAGCGTGGTATGGCAGCTGAAGATAGCAAAATGAAAACTGAAGTCTTAAATTTCATGTTCAAGAAATTGTTCACACAGGCGAATCACATGACACAGTAGTAAGCATAGAGAAACAACTGAAAGATTTGAAAGCAAATAAATCTCCATATCCAGATAGAATCCCAATTTGGTTTTACAAAGGGTACTCTGCAGCATTACACCCTTATCTAGCCCGCATTTATCAAGAATCTCTCACCAAGCATAAAGTCCCAGGTGATTGGAAAAAAGTGCAGGTGACTCCAGTATATAAGACAGACAGAAGAATGGATCTACAAAATTACAGACCGGTATCTCCAAGTTGGGTTCGCTGCAGAATCCTTGAACATATTGTCAGTTCAAATAAAATAAACTTTTTTTGAGACAGAGAAATTTATATCCATGAATTAGCATGGTTTTAGAAAGTATCACACTTGCAAAACTCAGCTTTCCCTTTTTTCATATGGTATACTGCAAACTATGGATGAAGGGCAACAGACAGATTTCTGGAAGACATTTGACACAAAGCCCCATTGCAGGCTGGTAGTGAAGGTATGAGCATGTGGAATAAGTTCACAGATATATGAATGGCTCAAAGACTTCTTAAGTAATAGAACACAGTATGTTGTCCTTGACAGCAAGTGTTCATCAGAGACAAGGGTATCATCAGGATGACTACTGTTGTTCTCTATATACATAATGATTTGGTGGACATGGTGGACAGCAATCTTTGGTTTTTACTGATGATGTTGAGATGTATGACAGGGTGTCAAATTTGAGTAACTGTAGGAAGATGTAAGACGACTGAGAGAAAATTTATAGTTGTTGTGATGAATAGCAGCTAGCTGTAAATGTGGAAAAAGTAAGTTAATGTGGATGAGTAAGAAGAACAAACCTGTAACATTTGGGTACAGTGTTACTAGTGTCCTGCTTGACATAGTCAAGTGGTTTAAATATCAGGACATAACATTGCAAAGCAATATGAAATGGAACGAGCATGTGAGAACTGTGGTAAGGAAGGCAAATGGTTGACTTTGCTTTATTGGGAGAATTTTAGGAAATAGTGGTTCACCTTTAAAGGAGACCATATATAGGATGCCGGTGCTGCTCGAATGTTTGGGATCCATACCAGATTGGTCTGAAGGGAGACTTCAAAGCAGTTCAGAGGTGGGTTGCTAGATTTGTTACCAGTGGGTCTGAACAACACATAAGTGTTATGGAGGTGCTTAGGGAACTTAAATGAGAATCCCTGTAAGGAAGGCAATGTTCTTTTCGAGAAACACTATTGAGAAAATTTAGAGAACCGGCATTTGAAGCTGACTGCCAAATGATCCTACTGCCACCAACATACACTGCACCTAAGGACCACGAAGGTGAAGTATGAGAAATTAGGGCTCATATGGAGGCATATAGATAATTGTTTTTCCCTCACTCCATTTGTGAGTGGAACAGGAAAGGAAATGCAAGTAATGGTACAGGGTACCCTCTGCCACACATTGTATGGTGGGTTGCATAGTATCGATGTAGATGTAGATACAGATGTACCATCCAGAGACAGTGGCAGTGCTCCACAAGTTTGCATGAGTAAATCTTAATATCATCCAAGTAGGCAAAAACCCTCAAAACACCATGAAAGATGTTGCCAAGAAAGTGTTGCCATGTCTGGGCAGCATTTTGGGGCATGAATGACATGAAAACACTCTCAAAGAGGACAAAGGTGTAATAGCACCCATCTTCTCCAAGTAATCGGGGGCAACCGGTATCTGTGTGAATGCTTTTATACAGGCCACTTTGCCAAAAACGATGCACTGCATAGTTCATCTTTATAGCTGCACAAAAGCGAAATGGAATAACCATCGTGCAATGTCCTAGCATTTAGCATCCAAAAGTCCCCACATGGATGCTACATTTTCTCTTTCTTTGATATGAGGTGTAGGGCAGAGCCAAGGGTTCTTGGAGGGACAGAGCACACCTGCAGTAATGACTGCCTTGATTTTGGCCTGTGGAGCTGTCTGCTGGAGGAGTGGGTGAGGTGCAAAAATGTAGTGAGAATGCCATTGAAAGGGCCAGAATAGCATAACTGTCTGATGGAGCAAAGGGGTGGTGCAGGGGGGTAGACACAGAATGGAATGGTGGAAGATGGTGCCAAATATACGGTGGTTTGTGAAGTCGAGGAGGAGGACTTATTGAAAAGTAAAATAAGTACCAAAGATGAGGTCCTTAACATCAGCCATGGTAAAAGACCACAGCAAATCCCCACTGAGTCCTAGATCAATGAATCAGGTGTGGGAGCTGTAAGTTGTGATTGGTGAGCTGTTAGCTACAATGAGGAGTAGGGGAGAAAGTGGATGGTGGTCAGCAGAGGGTAATAACTGGCAGAGATAGACAGAAAGACACAAACCAGTGTCAAGGAGGTAGGATTTCAAGGAGAGTGGGTTACCACAATCACATACAGACAGGCATTGTGAAACCGTAGAGCAGCTGGATGTGCTTATCACTGGTTGCTGTCTGCATTTTGGGCCCATGCAAATGGTGTATGGCAGTTTTCAGCATCTCCATAAAAACATTTGTGATACCAGCAGTATTTGCCAACCCCACATGGACCTCAGTTGGAGGAGGCAAGGGGAAGGGGAGGGGGGGGGGTGCCTATGCTGGCATGCATGCTGATGGTCATAGGCACCAGGGGGTGAAGGTGGCAGGGGGGAGGGGGCAGTGCAAGGTGACTCAGGAATGCTTGGAGGCCACCCATCTGTGCCTGCAGTTTGGGGGATGGAGAGGTTTTGCTGTCAGTGGGAGGGCATATGAACTCACCTGGAGCACCATGCCGGGATCATTTTGCACAATGGTGAGCTGCTCTCTTTGCTAGGTGGAGGGATGAAGAAAGCTCTGCCACACACATGATCTGGTGTTTCAAGTGGTAGCAGGGTGGTGGGATACATGGTACTGGCAACTGAACACAACTACATATAAGACACAGTGGGATTAAATACACTAGGATTAATGTTTTAACGTAAGCTGAGCAAAGCATAACTAAATACTAGCTTGAAGGGGTCTGTACCATTTAACATAATACCCTTTCGCATTCCCTTCATTACAGGGATATTGTCTGTATTTGGCTTACAGATGGCCATTGTCAAATCACAAATAAGTCATGGTGAGTGATCCACAGTGGGTGCTCACAGTTTGAGGTGAGAACACCATTTATCTCACGTGACCCTGTCAACAAAGCACTAAGCAATCTATAAGCTGCAAGCAGTCTATGTTGTTAGACCAATACATCAGCACATAATATAACAAAGCTAGGCACAAACAGTGTTGTGACAACAAAACACTGTCATGAACTTGTGATACAAGAGGAGGTGGAGGAAGTGATCATGGATGAACTTACTCTGCACTTAATCACGTGCGAAAAAACAATACAATTAAGTACTCTTCCTACAGTGGCAAGGGAAATGGCATGTTATCCACAAGGGTGCAGTTATGCATTAATACCACATCATACATGAGACACAAAGGAAACAGTCAGGTAAAAATGACAAGCATATATGAATTTACTCCATAATAATTACAACATGAGGGAAACAATATGATCAAATCCTCTTGCTAACATGGAGAAGGAAATGACTGGTTATCATTGAAAGGACAGCCCCATGCCGGTGCTCATGTGCACTCCTTTGATAATATGTGTGGTGGTCAAAGTACTCAAAATTAAAACTTCAGATTTAACACTCAGAAACACGTTTATCTTGCTTAAACAAAGATATCGAATCACTTGGCATCAATGTGGGAAGTGCTGGTCAGGCAGCACTTTCTGTGGTGTTACCTTCTGGGAAAAACCCTGAGCTGTAGCAAGGAAATGCATGGCGGAGGGAGACTCCAGCTCTTCGGTCTACTTTTGTATGTGGCCTGTTCTGGCACTGTGTGGCGTGTCTTCTGCCATTGACATCTGTTGAATCAGATGAGTGGCAGGCACATAAACACTGTAGTTCATCACCACAACACTACAGCCAAGATGACCTCACACCATGTGACATCCAGCTCTCTGTGAGGCACCTAGGAACATGCTCCCACACTTCCATTCATTTTCCTCATGCTGTTAATATGTTATGTTACTCTACCTACCTCATCTTTAAGTTTTGTAAGGTAGTGTGTTATTTTTCATGCTGATCTTTCAATTTTTTAAACTTTATATATATGTATATATGACTCAGCTCCACATGAGACAAGATATAGATGAGTGAATGGATTCACTGATGAACTCATACATTCCAGATTACTTTCCACTTTGACCTATGTTTGCTCACTTCGCCAAATATGCTTCCCTTTCCTGTTCTACGCTTGTGACTGAATTAGTCTTCATGTTGAATGTATATTATGTTGATGTGATTTTCACTATTTTTGTTTCTAGTCCTTCTAGTTAAACATTTGACATATTTAATATCATTTTTTTTCCTTTCTTAATTTGAAAAACTAATTAACATGCTGTTTTCTAATTACTGCACCTTTAATAAGTGCTTACCACATCAGTGAGTTATTTTGAGTCATTCAGTAATTGAATTGGTCAATTTGAAATACCTACTGACTTAGATACTACAGAGGGATCCAGAGAAATGTAGACACTCTTTGTTGGTTAATATCATTGGAAATTACATATTGTTGCAATTTTGCATTGTAGCATAGCCCATTGTTTTCTCAACAGATCCTGGTGCATGTTTTCTAGCAGACGACAGTGCAGCAATGAATGAAGTAAGATTGTTATTTGAGCTATGCAAGGCTTTATTGAATTTACAGAACTCAGCCACCAATACATATATCAATTTACCACGTTTAGGATAAATCTGATGCTGATGATACTGTTCAGGTTGTGCATAGGGAAAAGTCTGACCAACCAAAAACATCAACAAGTCTGGCTTCCAGCACTGCTGTGTTGCAACATTTTACTAGGTCACTTCAAAAATCTGTCAAGCAGGATCCATGTGAAAGCTGAATGAGCCAATCAAGTATATGTCAAATTCTGAGGGCTGCAAATTGTGGAAAGTGTACATTGCAAGACCAATATCTGGAGTACCATAGGGGAGTATGATAAGACCATTGCTGTGTACAATATACACACATCAAAAAAAGTTTTGCATCACCTTGGCTCCAAGAGTTCCAGAATCTGTTCAGAAAATTGGATTAGAGATCAACATAAACATCATTTCCACCATTTTTATTGCTCATGAAAACCACACATTGCTTGTAGTACCACAATACAACAAGATCTTCAGAGGTGATGGTCCAGATTGCTGTACACATCGGTACCTCTAATACCCAGTAGCACATCCTCTTGCATTGATGCATGTCTGTATTCATTGTGACATACTATCCACAAGTTCATCACACACTGTTGGTCCAGACTGACCCTCTCCTCAATGGTGATTTGGCATAGATCCCTCAGAGTGGTTGGTGGGTCACGTCGTCCATAGACAGTCCTTTTCAATATGTTCCAGGCATGTTTGGTAGGATTCATGTCTGGAGAATGTGCTCGCCACTCTGGTCGAGCGATGTCATTATCCTGAAGGAAGTCATTCACAAGATGTACACGATGGGGGTGTGAATTGTCATCCATGAAGACTAATGCCTCACCAATTGCTGCTGATTTGGTTGCACTGTTGGTCAGAGGATGGCATTCATGTATCTTACAGCTGTTACGGCACCTTCCATGGCCACCAGTGGTGTACATTGGCCCCACATATTGCCACCCCAAAACTGCAGGGAACCTCCACCTTGCTGCACTTGGGGGACAGTGTGCGTAAGGCATTCACCTTGACTGGGTTGCCTCCAAACATGTCTCCAATGATTGTCTGATTGAAGGCATATGTGACTCTCTTCAGTGAAGAGAACATGATACCAATCCTGAGTGGTCCGTTTGGCATGTTGTTGGGCTCATCTGTACCATGCTGCATGGTATTGTGGTTGCAAAGATGGACCTTGCCATGGATGTTGGGAGTGAAGTTGCACATCATGCAGCCTATTGTGCACAGTTTGAGTCATAACATGATGTCCTGTGGCTGCACCAAAAGCATTATATGGTGGCATTGCTGTCAGGGTTCCTCCAAGCCATAATCCATAGGTAGTGGTCATCCACTGTTGTAGTAGCTCTTGGGCGGCCTGAGCAAGACATGTCATTGACAGTTCCTGTCTCTCTGTATCTCTTTGTCCGAACAACATTGCTTTGGTTCACGCCGAGATGCCTGGTCAGTTCCCTTGTTGAGAGCCCTTCCTGGCACAAAGTAACAATGTGGACATGATTGACCATCTAGGCATGGTTGAACTACAGAAAACATGAGCTGTGTACCTCTGTCCTGGTGGAATGACTGGAACTGATTGTCTGTTGGATCCCCTCCATGTAATATGTGCTGCTCTGGCATGGTTGTTTACGTCTTTGGGTGGGTTTAATGACATCTCGGAACAGTCAAAGCGACTGTGTCTGTGATACAATATCCACAGTCAATGTCTATCTTCAGGAGTTCTGGGAACCGAGGTGATGCAAAACTTTTTTTTATGTGTGTATGTAAATGATCTAGTAGAAAGTGTCAGATGCTCTTTAATGCTACTCACAGATGATGCAGTTGTCTGTACCAGAGTAGCAATGCCAGAAAGTAGTAAGAATTTGCAGAACGGCCTGCAGCAAATTGATGAATGGTGCAGGCTCTGGCAATTGACCCTGAACATAAATACATAGGAAAAGAAATCCTGTGCTGTACAGCTACACTATTGATGACAAACAGCTGGAGACAGCATCTGACGTAAAATATCTAGGTGTAACTGTCCAGAGTGACATTAAGTTGAATGACCACATAAAACAGACAGTGGAAAACGCAGATACCAGATTCACCAGAAGAACCTTCAGGAAATATAACTCATTCATGAAAGAAGTGGCTTATAAGACACTTGTTTGCCCAAGTTTTGAGTATTGTTCATCTATCTGGGATTCCTATCAGCTAGAACTGATAGAGGAGATAGAGATGATCCAACAAAGAGTGCATGTTTCATCACGGGATCGTTTAGCTGGCAAGAGAGCATTATGGAGATGCTAAACAAACTCCACTGGCTGACGTTACAAGTTAGGCATTGTGCATCATGGAGAGATTTACTACTGAAACTTCAGGACAGCATTTTCAGGAGGAGTCATGCAACATACTATTTCCCCCCACATACACCTTGTGTATTGACCACGAAAAGGAAATCCGAGAAATTAGAGGCAATACAGAGGCTTACTGACAGTCATACCCTCTGCCACACACCATTAGGTGGCTTGTGGAGTATGATATAGATGTAGATGTATACACATTTTATCAACAAGGATGACCTGGATTGAAAGATGGAGTACTGCGAGCGGTTTCAAGGCATGATTTGAGAGGCTGAAGGTTTGCAGACATGATTATCTAGTCTGATGAAGTGCATTTCAAACTGAACAGTACAGTAAACTGCCACAATTGCTTGTACTGTGCTTCTGAACATCCTCATGTTAATGTGGACAAACATGTTAATCTGCCAGGTGTTAATGCATGGCGTGGCCTGTCATCACGTGGTTCGATTGGCCCATTCTCCTTTGAAGGTACTGTAACTGGTGAAGTGTATCTTCATATGCTGCAAACATCAATTTTACCTGTCATCTGAGAGCTGTTTGGAAATTAATTATTTTGCCTAAAATAAGATGGTGCTCTGCCTCACTACCACAGAGATGTCAGAGCCTACTGGAATGAAAATCTACCTGAATGATGGATAGGTCAAAGAGGAGCTGTTGAGTATCCACCACAAACTCCAGACCTCTTGACTTCTACTTATTGCAGACCTTGAGAAAGAACTTTATCAACAGAAGCCAGCTACACCGAATGAGCTATGAGAAACCATTGAGGTGTCCTATATGGTTATCACACTGGCAACACTGACAGCTGTAATTCAGTCAACAGTTCAGTGGCATTGACATTGTTTGGGTATAAAAGGGGATCACTTTGAACACATAAAATAACCTTCCCCATTGTGAGAATTGTAATCATATTGACATTTTGTTCCATTAATACTGAATATCAGAGAGTGCCTTTATTTTACTGGACCTCTTGTATTTCCTAGGCTGGTATAAGCTCTTTCTAGCAAATGTAAACACAACTTGATAAATAGAGGGCAGGTAGCAAACAGAGAAAAGAACAAATAAAGAAAATAAAGGACCAGTTGGAATTTGCAATTAGGGTGGTTCCAAAATCAAAAATATGTTTCTGCAAAACACAATAGAAATTCAATTTTAAAAATAATGTGCATCCCTAGTCCAGCAATCTGTATGCTTGATTAATATTTTCTGTTTTATTGTTACAGAACATGTGTTGATTAATGTTGAATGCAGAGCCTGGGCAAAGAATATCATTTACTCTAAAGTGAAAGGTGAACGAGAAGGTTCAATGCATTTAGAACTGATGATGGACTAGCACCGTCTCCAGTACGGCTATAGCAAGTTTGTGCCTATTTTCTGCAGTTTTTGGTCCACTGAGAAGATATGTGCCATTGTTTTCTGTAGTGGCAGAAGTCAAAACAAATCTGCCATGAAGATATAATGAGGACTGCTTTATCTGTGCTTTAACAATAGGTATTTCTGTGAGAGTAATCAAGTTAGAAGTGTTGAAAAGTGCATTTTTAGTGGGGAAAATCAAAAACTCATGAATGAACCTGATATATTGACGTTTTTTGTGTTTCCCACAAGGAATTCCAGTCATAAAAGAGAATTAAAATTATATTTATACTGAGTATATCATAATTTTTTCGCTTCTATGTTTTAACTGTTCACATGTTCGTGAAAATAATTAACAGATTTAAACATGATTGGAGAAGGCTATTTAAATGAAACACAAATGTTTAGAAATCAGTACAAATTTGTGGCTATTATTGAGGACTGCACAAAATTGTCAGGGGCAGGTCTATGTGAGAAAAAATATGTTTGTGTGATATTTAAGAAAAAAAAGTAGATGATAATTTAATACATAGACACGTATTGCCTTTTATTTGCATGCTAAGTGTATATATTTGAAATATATTATAAAACTGTGAAGTAAATAATTTGTTAAGTTGTTTTATTACATCAGTATTAAATAAAAACCTGTAAAACCTGAAAACAAAATTCAAATATGTTCTATATTATCAGAAAAGAAATTCCAGTATATACAGATATGAACAAAAAAAAAATGAAGTGTTTTCATTATCAATCTTGAATGATGTGTTGAAACAGAGATTTCAAACTGTTTTTTCTTCTTTCATTGAATGAAATGACTAATGACAATACAAAACTCACTTATTTGACCACATTTCAGTTTTAATTTCCATTTGGTATCCACAATCATGAAGTAATAAAAAAATGTTTGTATGTTGAATATCATATAGCAAACATGGCATCAGAGCATTGTTACTGTTAAACAGATCAATTTAAATTCTCAGAATAAAGTGTTAGACTTATTGTGAGACCTCGTCAGGTCATAATGAACAACTTTAATGAGGGAGTTCTGTGCTAATGCAATAACATTAAATCAGCATCATAACACAATAGCTTCAATGGAACCTGGTTACACCATTGCTCATTAAATATAAAGTGAAATGCAAACTATGTATTAAATCATAGAGGAGCAAAGAGATCAGTTCTTTGCCTTGATTTTCAGTTGTTTCTCTTATTTATGGGTTTTAAAGAGTAGTTCTAAGCCTTGTTTTTTTTAAATTTCTGTTCATAATGATAATGAAAGAGTAAAAAATAAGCAAGTGAAGCTGAAGCAAAGGGATTCATTCCCCTTCTGGAGTATCACTGCAGCCAACAGAGGAAGGGAAAATTTTGAAGACAATGATGACTCCCAGTTTTTATAACAGAAGACGTACCTTACGCTACTGCACACGAGGAAAGTAATTTGTACACTAAATTGCATCATATTTTGGGTAAAATCTGAACACCTGAAGTGCATTCTTCAGTCAGTCCTACAAATTTTCTGTCACCACTTCTTTTGCATCTGGCAATGATTATTAATGTGGTAAATTCTAAGTTACATTGTAGTTCAGAATCCGCATACACTGTAGCTTTCCATTTAAGTTGAGGGATGAATCAGTTGAAAGGTTGAAAAAGCAGAGACTTACTATTTCAAGTAGGACTGTTCTATAGCAAGGAAGTCTTGTTTAAACCAACCTTCAATCTGATGACAGCATTAGATTTTATGTTTATCACAAACACAAAATTAAACAGACAATACAGTTTTGCTTCACAATGTAGCCTTTAAAGTCAGATATTATCTTGCAAATATGCATACAGCAAAAACTAATTTTGCTAGCTTTTTGCATTACATTTTGGTCAACAAAAGTTTTACTTGCAATTTCACTCACTTTGTGATTTAATTTTGTAATGTAATTTTAAATGTGTGCACCAATACGAGACAAAGAATGTTAAACGTGATGCTC
This sequence comes from Schistocerca serialis cubense, assembly GCF_023864345.2. Lineage (NCBI taxonomy): Eukaryota > Metazoa > Arthropoda > Insecta > Orthoptera > Acrididae > Schistocerca > Schistocerca serialis. The sequence continues at coordinate 466,021,752 of NC_064639.1, forward strand.
ACGTAGATTCATAAAATTATAAAATTCAATATATTTTCATTTTTAAGGAGCTGTATACCAAGGAAAATTTAAATAAATCTTTTACAAAAATCATAGATACTAAATTGTTCCAAATTTTATTTTTGTCTTGACCTATATCACTGACATCGGTTTGCAGTAGGGTTTTGGAGCATATACTGTATTCAAACACTATGAATCACCTCGAAGGAAATGATCTATTGATACATAATCAACATGGTTTCAGAAAACATTGTTCTTGTGCAACACAGCTAGCTCTTTATTCGCACGAAGTAATGGCCGCTATCGACAGGGGATCTCAAGTTGATTCCGTATTTCTAGATTTCCGGAAAGCTTTTGACACCATTCCTCACAAGCGACTTCTAATCAAGCTGCGGGCCTATGGGGTATCGTCTCAGTTGTGTGACTGGATTCATGATTTCCTGTCAGGAAGGTTGCAGTTCATAGTAATAGACGGCAAATCATCGAGTAAAACTGAAGTAATATCAGGTGTTCCCCAGGGAAGCGGCCTGGGACCTCTGCTGTGCCCGATCTATATAAATGACCTGGGTGACAATCTGAGCAGTTCTCTTAGGTTGTTCGCAGATGATGCTGTAATTTACCGTCTAGTAAGGTCATCCGAAGACCAGTATCAGTTGCAAAGCGATTTAGAAAAGATTGCTGTATGGTGGGGCAGGTGGCAGTTGACACTAAATAACGAAAAGTGAGGGGTGATTCACATGAGTTCCAAAAGAAATCCGTTGGAATTCGATTACCCGATAAATAGTACAATTCTTAAGGCTGTCAATTCAACTAAGTACCTGGGTGTTAAAATTACGAACAACTTCAGTTGGAAAGACCACATAGATAATATTGTGGGGAAGGCGAGCCAAAGGTTGTGTTTCATTGGCAGGACACTTAGAAGATGCAACAAGTCCACTAAAGAGACAGCTTACATTACACTCATTTGTCCTCTGTTAGAATATCGCTGCGCGGTGTGGGATCCTTACCAGGTGGAAGGACATCAAAAGGGTGCAAAGAAAGGCAGCTCGTTTTGCATTATCATGTAATAGGGGAGAGAGTGTGGCAGATATGATATGCGAGTTGGGATGAAAGCCATTAAAGCAAAGACGTTTTTCGTCGCGGCGAGATCTATTTACGAAATTTCAGTCACCAACTTTCTCTTCCGAATGCGAAAATATTTTGTTGAGCCCAACCTACATAGGTAGGAATGATCATCAAAATAAAATAAGAGAAATCAGAGCTCGAACAGAAAGGTTTAGGTGTTCGTTTTTCCCACGCGCTGTTCGGGAGTGTAATGGTAGAGAGATAGTATGATTGTGGTTTGATGAACCCTCTGCCAAGCACTTAAATGTGAATTGCAGAGTATTCATGTAGATGTAGATGTAGTGACTAAAGAGTTATTTCAGAATGTGTGAAGTTATTATCTTAATAATATGAACACAACACAATATCTAGTGATTAGCATGGAACATTAAAGGTTGGACTGCCTGGTAATGGTTTACTTAGAAGCCTATGTACTAGAACTGTTAAGCCTGACTACAACAATATTCATCAAATTGAGAGGATACATGATTTTCTGTTATTTTATTGCTAAGAATTACAATAGAGAAAAACCATTTGATTTATAGGAAAACATTGTACTAGCTTGATGTGTAGATGAACAATCATACTTAGTTCTGTGTTTAGGTTAAGTTGGGCAGGAAGATCATTTCAAGAGTTACAACTATCTTCATTATACAGGGTGTTACAAAAAGGTACTGCCAAACTTTCCTGAAACATTGCTCACACACAAAGAAAGAAAATATGTTATGTGGACATGTGTCCGGAAACGCTTACTTTCCATGTTAGAGCTCATTTTATTACTTCTCTTCAAATCACATTAATCATGGAATGGAAACACACAGCAACAGAATGTACCAGTGTGACTTCAAACACTTTGTTACAGGAAATGTTCAAAATGTCCTCCGTTAGTTAGGATACATGCACCCACCCTCCGTCGCATGGAATCCCTGATGCGCTGATGCAGCCCTGGAGAATGGCGTATTGTATCACAGCCGTCCACAATACGAGCACAAAGAGTCTCTACACTTGGTACCGGGGTTGTGTAGACAAGAGCTTTCAAATGCCCCCATAAATGAAAGTCAAGAGGGTTGAGGTCAGGAGAGTGTGGAGGCCATGGAATTGGTCCGCCTCTACCAATCCATCGGTCACCGAATCTGTTGCTGAGAAGCGTACGAACACTTCGACTGAAATGTGCAGGAGCTCCATCGTGCATGAACCACATGTTGTGTCGTACACTTAAAGGCACATGTTCTAGCAGCACAGGTAGAGTATCCCGTATGAAATCATGATAACATGCTCCATTGAGCATAGGTGGAAGAATATGGGGCCCAATCAAGACATCACCAACAAAGCCTGCCCAAACGTTCACAGAAAATCTGTGTTGATGACGTGATTGCACAATTGCATGCGGATTCTCGTCAGCCCACACATGTTGATTGTGAAAATTTACGATTTGATCACGTTGGAATGAAGCCTCATCCGTAAAGAGAACATTTGCACTGAAATGAGGATTGACATATTGTTGGATGAACCATTCGCAGAAGTGTACCCGTGGAGGCCAATCAGCTGCTGATAGTGCCTGCACACGATGTACATGGTACAGAAACAACTGGTTCTTCCATAGCACTCTCCATACAGTGACGTGGTCACTGTTACCTTGTACAGCAGCAACTTCTCTGGCGCTGACATTAAGGTTATCGTCAACTGCACGAAGAATTGCCTCGTCCATTGCAGGTGTCCTCATCATTCTTGGTCTTCCCCAGTCACGAGTCATAGGCTGGAATGTTCTGTGCTCCCTAAGATGCCGATCAATTGCTTCGAACGTCTTCCTTTCGGGACACCTTCGTTCTGGAAATCTGTCTCAATACAAATGTACCGTGCCACGGCTATTGCCCCGTGCTAATCCATACATCAAATGGGCATCTGCCAACTCGGCATTTGTAAACATTGCACTGACTGCAAAACCACATTCATGATGAACACTAACCTGTTGATGCTACGTACTGATGTGCTTGATGCTAGTACTGTAGAGTAATGAGTCACATGTCAACACAAGCACCGAAGTCAACATTACCTTCCTTCAATTGGGCCAACTGGTGGTGAATCGAGGAAGTACAGTACATACTGACGAAACTAAAATGAGCTCTAACATGGAAATTAAGGGTTTCCGGACACATGTCCACATAACATATTTTCTTTATTTGTGTGCGAGGAATGTTTCCTGAAAGTTTGGCCGTACCTTTTTGTAACACCCTGTATATGAAGATTTATTACGGAGCATATCCTGTTGTGGTTGTTCTGCTTATTTGTCTGAGGTGTGTAATGCTGGATCCATTCCAATAAGTGTGGGTTTTTTTAAAAAATATTTCAGAATCAGAAGTAAAATGTTCGAGAAACAAGGCCACATCACACTGATGGCTGCGAAAGAATACCACAGCCCTGAAAAAAATAGAATTTAAAATTACTGAAGTTAAATGAGAGGTCTCTTACTGCATGATTAGTCTGACAATTACTTAAATTCCTGATACCTGTGCAATTCTATATCAGGAACAGGAATCATCACTGGAGAGTGAAAAATCTTTGTGACACAAGACCAAGTCAACATTCAGTTTCAATGCGATAAAAATATTTGCATGATAATAACAGTGATAATCAGATTTCATAAAGAGCATTAGACTGCAGGCTCAATTTGTAAAAGTGAAAATGCATAAACAATAGTGACCTGGTGCTGGTGTGATTGTTGCTTCACCAAACAAGTCACTTCCATTGTATTTAACAAACTGAAACATAAATGCAGGCTTTAGAAATCATTAGTAGAAAGAATATTCAGAGTAATAATGAATAAAAACACAGATAAGTTCAACCAGATTATTATTTCATGTTAAATTACATAATGACAAAGATACATGACCTTACAGCATGGTGCTCAGAACAAGAAATGGAATGTGAAAAAGACATTGTATTTCCTTTTTTACAAAAGCATAATATGATCAAAAATTGGAAAAATATATTAACTGACTGCATAGATATAAGTTCTGTTTTAAATATAACGGTTCTATAACTGACATAGTGAAACAGAGATATGATACAGGTATTCCTCATGCACTTTGAGCAGTGACAGGAGCTTTACTGCTGTGCTTGACATCACTACACCATACACAGCTCCTAGAAATATCAATGACTCAAACATGGTATATTGCAATAATGTCAATATATATACTGAATCTTTCTGGAAAAAACATTTTGGATCAGTTGGTTGAATACCAGAGTCTAAACTGAATGTCAGCCTCATATAAAGACATATTCTAAAGATTACTCTCTTGTCTGATTTACAGTCTATGTAAAATTTATTCTGATTTTAACTTCAAGTTTCTGGAATATTGATTTAGCAGTTGTTGGCCTTGAATCAAGGTTTGAGAAGATGTGAGGACTTTTTTTATTAAAGAAAACAGTCAAATAACTAATTGTGGCAGTCAAGTAACCAACTTACTTAATAAACACTTGCTTTAATTAGCGACATGGACAGTTTAAGGGATAAAGTGACAGAATATATGCAAGAAGCAGTGATTCATACATGTAGTCAAACCACATTTACTCTATCCTCTACCAAAGAAATTAAGAATGTAATGAACTTCTTCAAAACCAAGAACTCCCAAGAGAAATACTAATATCACAATCATAAGGGAAATTTCCAGACAGATTATGGTACTACCAAACCTCTTTACAAGAAAGAGAATGCGACAGATATTAATGATTACCAACCAGTCTCTCAATGTATCTTCTTCCTGAAAGGAGTGTAAAAGATTATGTATACAAGAATTGTGACACAACCTTCTAAAAACAATAGCAATACGGAAAAGGTAGATCACTACTCACCACATGTAGGAGGTGTTGAGTCACTGATGGCACAATGAAAAAGAATGCTGGACATTTTTCAGCTTTCAAACAAAGTCCTCCTTCAGAAGAACGAAACACATGGATTTACACAAGAACAACTCACATGCAGATGGCCACTGTCTGCACACCCTTGTGTGTGTGTGAGGTGTTCTTGATGAATTGTGTATTCTATACTTATGAAGAAGGTTAGCATTCTTTTTCACTGTGCCTGTCTAATACCTCCTCTATCCTTTCCATACTATTATTATTCCTTCTTCTTAAAGTAAGATACTTGATTTCCATTTGGATTTCAGAAGTGGCTCTCTACAGAACATTCTGTTTTTTGATTCATGAATCAGATTAGACAAAATTTAGGTGATGTAGTATTGCCAACTGGTATTTTCTGTGATCTGTCAAAAGCATTTGTGCTGTTCACAAAACTCTCCCAGAGAAGCTCAGATACACCGACAGAAAAATAAAATCACAACACCAAAGAATAATTAATTTATAGTAATGAAATTTTGGGAATATATTTGTCTAGGTAACATATGTAAGTGATTGACACTGCAAGAGCACAGGTTAAGGTAACAATGAGATCAGCCATTGCAAATGTGAAATGCTGCTACCACCAGAATGTTGGGTGCAAATATGCAAACATGCATGCATTGTGTTGTACAGGTGCCGGATGTCAGTTTGCGGGATGGAGTTCCATGCCTATTCCACTTGGTTAGTAAAGACAGGGACGGTAAATGCTCTTTGTGGATGACACTGGAGTTGTCATCTGATGATGTCCAATATGTGCTTGATTGGAGATGGATCTCATAATCAAGCAGGCAAACTGTCAACACTCTGTAGAGCATATTGTGTTACAACAGTAGTATGTGGTTGAGTGTTACCCTGTTGGTCCCACTGGAATGCTGTTCATGAATGGCAGCACAAAAGGTTGAATCATCAGACTTATATACAAATTATCAGTCTTGATACATGGGATAATAACATGAGGGCTTCTGCTGTCATATGAAATTGCACCCCAGACTATTACTCCAGGTGCAGGTCCAGTTTGTCTAGCACACAGATAGGTTGGTTGCAGACACTCAGCTGGCCTCCTCCTAATCATCCAAAGTAAAACCAGTTTTCATCAGAAAACACAACAGCCATCCAATGAGCTCTAGCTTTACATCATTTAAGTTGCAAATGGCAGTGGTTTGGTGTCAGGAGAATGCACACTACAGGGCATCTAGCTCGGAGCTGTCCTTACAGTAGCCAATTTGTAACAGTTTGTTGTGTCACTGTTGTGCCAACTGCTGCTCAAATTGCTGCTGCAGATGCAGTTCAATGTGCCAGAGCCATTTGCTGAACATAATGGTCTTCCCCCCTTGGTAGTGCTATGTGGTCATCCAGAGCCCAGTCTCCATGCATATATACAAGCTCGTGACCATCACTGCCAGCCATCAGTACAGTGTTTACATTCCTGCCAAGTCTTTCTGCAACATCACAGAAGAAACATCCAGGTTTCTGAAGCCCTGTTATATGACCTCATTCAAACTCAATGAGGTGCTGATAATGGTGTCCTCGCTAACTTGAAGGCATTCTTAACTAACATCAACTCGCCATATGCGATATCAAAAGGTAACTAATCTATTTAATGGAAAACTGATTTGCATCCTCATAGTGCACTACTGGTGCCATTCTTTTGCAACAGGCACAAAATTTGAATAGACATAATTTTTTAGACGTAGAAACTTTCCTACCAACTTTTGTTTATGTCACACAATTCCTTCTTGGTGTTACAATTTTTTTCCAACAATGTATTATGGTATCAAAGATCTTGCTAGTAACTAGTTTTCATTTCACAAGGGGTGATCCTTATGGTTAATGGGTCCAGGCGGACAGGTTTTTTAAGCTAAAGCCAAAGTCCAGACAGACAACAATCAAGATAAATAGAATAAAAGGATCTTCATGTACAGTAAATAGGGGTAAAGCTGAGGGCAGTATCAACTTACTTCATCAAAATATCAGGGGAATAAAAAATAAAGTAGATGAGCTATTAGTGTGTTTAGGTGACCTCAAAAATGAGAATGAGATTGATAAGCACTGTCTGTCTGAACACCATGTAACTGTGGGGATGGATAGTGTCAGTATAAATGGGTATAATTTAACATCTTACACTTGCAGATCTAGGATGGATAAAAGAAGAGTTGCCATTTTCATAAAACAAGGATGTTGTTGTGGTCTTCAGTCCTGAGACTGGTTTGATGCAGCTCTCCATGCTACTCTATCCTGTGCAAGCTTTTTCATCTCCCAGTACCTACTGCAACCTACATCCTTCTGAATCTGCTTAGTGTATTCATCTCTTGGTCTCCCTCTACGATTTTTACCCTCCACGCTGCCCTCCAATACTAAATTGGTGATCCCTTGATGCCTCAGAACATGTCCTACCAACCGATCCCTTCTTCTGGTCAAGTTGTGCCACAAACTTCTCTTCTCCCCAATCCTATTCAATACTTCCTCATTAGTTATGTGATCTACCCATCTAATCTTCAGCATTCTTCTGTAGCACCACATTTCGAAAGCTTCTATTCTCTTCTTGTCCAAACTATTTATCGTCCATGTTTCACTTCCATACATGGCTACACTCCATACAAATACTTTCAGAAATGACTTCCTGACACTTAAATCTATACTCGATGTTAACAAATTTCTCTTCTTCAGAAAAGCTTTCCTTGCCATTGCCAGTCTACATTTTATATCCTCTCTACTTTGACCAACATCAGTTATTTTGCTCCCCAAATAGCAAAACTCCTTTACTACTTTAAGTGTCTCATTTCCTAATCTAATTCCCTCAGCATTACCCGACTTAATTAGATTACATTCCATTATCCTCGTTTTGCTTTTATTGATGTTCATCTTATATCCTCCTTTCAAGACACTGTCCATTCCATTCAACTGCTCCTCCAAGTCCTTTGCTGTCTCTGACAGAATTACAATGTCATCGGCGAACATCAAAGTTTTTATTTCTTCTCCATGAATTTTAATACCTACTCCAAATTTTTCTTTTGTTTCCTTTACTGCTTGCTCAATATACAGATTGAATAACATCAGGGAGAGGCTACAACCCTGTCTTACCCCCTTCCCAACCACTGCTTCCCTTTCATGTCCCTCGACTCTTATAACTGCCATCTGGTTTCTGTACAAATTGTAAATAGCCTTTCGCTCCCTGTATTTTACCCCTGCCACCTTTAGAATTTGAAAGAGAGTATTCCAGTCAACATTGTCAAAAGCTTTCTCTAAGTCTACAAATGCTAGAAACGTAGGTTTGCCTTTCCTTAATCTTTCTTCTAAGATTAGTCGTAAGGTGAGTATTGCCTCACGTGTTCCAGTGTTTCTACGGAATCCAAACTGATCTTCCCCGAGGTCGGCTTCTACTAGTTTTTCCATTCGTCTGTAAAGAATTCGTGTTAGTATTTTGAAGCTGTGACTTATTAAACTGATAGTTCGGTAATTTTCACATCTGTCAACACCTGCTTTCTTTGGGATTGGAATTATTATATTCTTCTTGAAGTCTGAGGGTATTTTGCCTATTTCATACGTCTTGCTCACCAGATGGTAGAGTTTTGTCAGGACTGGCTCTCCCAAGACCGTCAGTAGTTCCAGTGGAATGCAGTCTACTCCGGGGTCCTTGCTTCGACTCAGGTCTTTCAGTGCTCTGTCAAACTCTTCACGCAGTATCATATCTCCCATTTCATCTTCATCTACATCCTCTTCCATTTTCATAATATTGTCCTCAAGTACATCGCCCTTGTATAGACCCTCTATATACTCCTTCCACCTTTCTGCTTTCCCTTCTTTGCTTAGAACTGGGTTTCCATCTAAGCTCTTCATATTCATACAAGTCATTCTCTTATCTCCAAAGGTCTCTCTAATTTTCCTGTAGGCAGTATCTATCTTACCCCTAGTGAGATAGGCCTCTACGTCCTTACATTTGTCCTCTAGCCATCCCTGCTTAGCCATTTTGCACTTCCTGTCGATCTCATTTTTGAGACGTTTGTATTCCTTTTTGCCTGCTTCATTTACTGCATTTTTATATTTTCTCCTTTCATCAGTTAAATTCAATATTTCTTCTGTTACCCAAGGATTTCTACTAGCCCTCGTCTTTTTACCTACTTGATCCTCTGCTGCCTTCGCTACTTCATCCCTCAAAGCTACCCATTCTTCTTCTACTGTATTTCTTTCCCCCATTCCTGTCAGGTGTTCCCTTATGCTCTCCCTGACACTCTGTACAACCTCTGGTTCTTTCAGTTTATCCAGGTCCCATCTCCTTAAATTCCCACCTTTTTGCTGTTTCTTCAGTTTTAATCTACGGGTCATAACCAATAGATTGTGGTCAGAGTCCACATCTGCCCCTGGAAATGTCTTACAATTTAAAACCTGGTTCCTAAATCTCTGTCGTACCATTATATAATCTATCTGATACCTTTTAGTATCTCCAGGGTTCTTCCATGTATACAACCTTCTTTCATGATTCTTAAACCAAGTGTTAGCTATGATTATGTTGTGCTCTGTGCAAAATTCTACCAGGCAGCTTCCTCTTTCATTTCTTAGCCCCAATCCATATTCACCTACTATGTTTCCTTCTCTCCCTTTTCCTACACTCGAATTCCAGTCACCCATGACTATTAAATTTTCGTCTCCCTTCACAATCTGAATAATTTCTTTTATTTCGTCATACATTTCTTCAATTTGTTCATCATCTGCAGAGCTAGTTGGCATATAAACTTGTACTACTGTAGTAGGTGTGGGCTTTGTATCTATCTTGGCCACAATAATGCGTTCACTATGTTGTTTATAGTAGGTTACCCGCATTCCTATTTTCCTATTCATTATTAAACCTACTCCTGCATTACCCCTATTTGATTTTGTGTTTATAACCCTGTAGTCACCTGACCAGAAGTCTTGTTTCTCCTGCCACCGAACTTCACTAATTCCCACTATATCTAACTTCAACCTATCCATTTCCCTTTTTAAATTTTCTAACCTACCTGCCCGATTAAGGGGTCTGACATTCCACACTCCGATCCGTAGAACGCCAGTTTTCTTTCTCCCGATAACGACATCCTCTTGAGTAGTCCCTGCCCGGAGATCCGAATGGGGGACTATTTTACCTCCGGAATATTTTACCCAAGAGGACGCCATCATCATTGAATCATACAGTAAAGCTGCATGCCCTCGGGAAAAATTACGGCTGTAGTTTCCCCTTGCTTTCAGCCGTTCGCAGTACCAGCACAGCAAGGCCATTTTGGTTATTGTTACAAGGCCAGATCAGTCAATCATCCAGACTGTTGCCCTTGCAACTACTGAAAAGGTTGCTGTTCCTCTTCAGGAACCACATGTTTGTCTGGCCTCTCAACAGATACCCCTCCGTTGTGGTTGCACCTACGGTACGGCATTACAAGGATATAAATACAAAACTGTAGAAGTAAGCAAATTTTGTGTTGAACAGCACTTTGAGGTTTGTGCATGTGAATTCAGCTAGAGAATGTAGTGTTGATATTAGCAACAGTGTACAGGTCCCCATTAGGAGACTGGGAGCTATTCATAAAAAAGTTTGACTGCCTATTATCATGTCTGTCAGACAAAAAGAAGAAGTTATTTATCTGTGGAGATTTCAATGTAAACTTCCTAAGCAAATCTGATAGGAAAAGTGAACTAGAAGTGTTATTAACAACATATAACTTAAAATCAGTAGCCAATTTCCCTACACATATAGCTCAAGACAGTAGCGCTCTAATATATAATGTCTTTGTACAGAAAGAGGATGTAAAACAAACACATGCTTTCCCTGTGGTAAATGGATTGTCAGACCATGGTGCACAACTGATTAACTTACAAAACCTAACAGGGTGTACAGTTCAGAAACCATTAAGTAAAAGTGTGAGGTTGCTCAACCTGGTAGCTATAGAGCACTTCAGAGAAAGTTTAAGAAATGTTAATTCGGGAGATGTATATAATGAGACAAATGGTAATGATAAATGCAACATATTTCTTGATAAATTTATATCCCTTTTTGAACATTGTTTCCCAAAGAAAATTACTAAATGTAACATCACACACTTTTCAAAGAAACCTTGGGTTACTACCGGTAATAAAGTGTCTTCAGAAAGAAAAAGAAAACTGCACAAGATGGCAAGAACTGGTAAAGATCCAGAAGGAGTTTTACACTATAAAAATTATTCTAACACACTGAGAAAAAGTGTAAGGAAATCAAGAAATATGTATGTTAGAGAACTTACTTTTCCTGTCTCCCTTCTAACAACATTCCATATTGACTTGATTTTATTGCTGGAGTTATTAACAACTCCAGCAATAAAATCAAGTCAATATGGAATGTTGTTAGAAGGGAGGCAGGAAAAGTAACCACTGGGGTAAGTAGTATTACTATTAAAGAGAATGAGACCATCCTAACCAACAGTACACAAGTAGCTAATGTATTTAAGAACCATTTCTTAAGTGTAGGAGAAAAAATTGGTGAGAATAGTTCAAATGAAAAAGCCAGGCAATACATAGAAGAGTCAGTTTTGAAAAATTTTAGTCAGATTAAGTTTCACCTAACAACCTCTTGTGAAATAAGTAAAATTATTAAATATTTGGGAAATAAATGTTATGTTGGAGAAGATGACATCTCTAATAATATATTAAAACAATGTGGAGCAATTACAGCTGATGTTCTGAGTCACATATGTAATGTATCACTAATTCAAGGTATTTTCACAGACAGGTTAAAACATGCCATTGTCAGGCGTTTCTAAAAAAGGGGGGACACCACAGATGTCACCAATTACTGGCTAGTGTCCTTGCTTAAAGCATTTTCAAAAATCTTCGAGAAAGTTATGTACTCAAGAGTGGTTAGCCATCTCAACAGTAATGGGATACTTAATAAATCACAGTTCAGATTTCAAAAATGCTGTTCCACTGAGACAGCAATATACAATTTCACTGTGCACATAATAGAGTCTTTAAACAGTAAAATATCACCAATAGGAATTTTCTGTGTCTTGCCCAAAGCATTTGATTGTGTGAACCATGACATTATGTTAGAGAAATTACAATTCTATGGTATAAATGGAATAGCATATGAGTGGTGTAAGTCATACATACAGAACAAGAGACAAAAAGTTTCTTTATATCGGTCAAGTGATTTAAATAAGTTTGCCACTTCATCTAACTGGGGCGAAATTACATTAGGTGTTCCACAGAGTTCGATCATGGGTCCCCTTCTGTTCTTAATATGTGTGAATGACCTCCCTTCTTATCTGAAACAAGAAGCTGAACTGACACTGTTTGCTGATGATACAAGCCTCATTATTGATCCAGTAAAAGAAACTCCAATTGAAAATGATACAAATAAGGTCCTTTGAAAAGTCATTAATTGGTTTTCTGCAAATGGGCTTGCTTTTAACTTGGAAAAAACACAGTATATCCAATATTCTGCTGCAAAAAGTATAGTTCCTTCAATAAATATAACACATCAACAGAAGTCAGTGGACAGGGTAGAGCATACTAAGTTTTTGGGTGTACATATAGATGAGAATCTTAATTGGAAAATTCATATTTTGCATCTTCTAAAGCAACTAGGTTCAGCAACTTTTGCAATCAGAATAATTGCCAATTATGAGGATACAGAAATTAGTATGGTAACATACTTTGCATACTTTCACTCTCTGATGTCATACGGAACAATATTTTTGGGTAACTCAACACTTAGACAAAATGTATTCACTGCTCAAAAGAATGTGGTTAGAATAATGTGTGGGGTTCATAGTCACACATCTTGTAGAGATCTTTTTAAAAGATTGGGAATTCGTACAACAGGTTCACAATACATTTACTCACTAATGAAATTTGTTCTCAGCAACATGGATCAGTTTATAAACAACAGTGATATTCATGATTATAATACCAGAAAAAAGAAAGACTTACACTATCCCTTACTCAACCTATTTTTGGCACAGAAAGGAATAAAATATGCTGCTATAAAAATTTTTGACAAGTTACCAGATAAAATAAAATGTCTGACAGACAGCAGTAATAGCTTCAAAAAGATATTGAAATCACATATCCTTGACTACTCCTTCTATACCATAGATGAATCCTTGAATAGAAATAAATAAATCTACAAATATAGTAATTTTGTGCCATTTAAGGGAATGGGGTAAATAATAGAAATATTAATCTTTAACACTGTACTGTTATATATATATAAAAAAAAAAACAAAGATGATGTAACTTACCAAATGAAAGCACTGGCAGGTCGATAGACACACAAACAAGCACAAACATACACACAAAATTCAAGATTTCGCAACCAACGGTTGCTTCATCAGGAAAGAAGGAAGGAGAGGAAAAGATGAAAGGATGTGGGTTTTAAGGGAGAGAGTAAGGAGTCATTCCAAACCCGGGAGCGGAAAGACTTACCTTAGGGGCAAAAACGGACAGGTATACATTTGCGCACACACCTATATCCATCTGCACATACACAGACACAAGCAGACATTTGTAAAGGCAAAGAATTTGGGCAGAGATGTCAGTTGAGGCGGAAGTACAGAGGCAAAGATGTTGTTGAAAGACAGGTGAGGTATGAGTGGTGGCAAATTGAAATTAGAAATTAGCGGAGATTGAGGCCTGGCGGATAATGAGAAGAGAGGATATACTGAAGGGCAAGTTCCTATCTCCGGAGTTCTGACAGGTTGGTGTTAGTGGGAAGTATCCAGATAACCCGGACGGTGTAACACTGTACCAAGATGTGCTGGCCGTGCACCAAGGCATGTTTAGCCACAGGGTGATCCTCATTACCAACAAACACTGTCTGCCTGTGTCCATTCATGCGAATGGACAGTTTGTTGCTGGTCATTCCCACATAGAAAGCTTCACAGTGTAGGCAGGTCAGTAACCTCTTAGTTCATCCCTATGAATTCCCCAAACCACCTTCCCTACCCTCTGGCTCCTACCCTTGTAACCACCCCCGGTGTAAAACCTGTCCCATGCACCCTCCCACCACCACCTACTCCAGTCCTGTAACCCGAACGGTGTACACGATCAGAGGCAGAGCCACGTGTGAAAGCACCCACGTGATTTACCAACTGACCTGCCTACACTGTGAAGCTTTCTATGTGGGAATGACCAGCAACAAACTGTCCATTCGCATGAATGGACACAGGCAGACAGTGTTTGTTGGTAATGAGGATCACCCTGTGGCTAAACATGCCTTGGTGCACGGCCAGCACATCTTGGCACAGTGTTACACCGTCCGGGTTATCTGGATACTTCCCACTAACACCAACCTGTCAGAACTCCGGAGATGGGAACTTGCCCTTCAGTATATCCTCTCTTCTCGTTATCCACCAGGCCTCAATCTCCGCTAATTTCTAATTTCAATTTGCCGCCGCTCTTACCTCACCTGCCTTTCAACAACATCTTTGCCTCTGTACTTCCGCCTCGACTGACATCTCTGCCCAAACTCTTTGCCTTTACAAATGTCTGCTTGTGTCTGTGTATGTGCATATGGATATAGGTTGTGTGCGAGTGTATACCTGTCCTTTTTTCCCCATAAGGTAAGTCTTTCCGCTCCCGGGTTTGGAATGACTCCTTACCCTCTCCCTTAAAACCCACATCCTTTTGTCTTTCCCTATCCTTCTCTCTTTCCTGATGAAGCAACGGTTTGTTGCGAAAGCTTGAATTTTGTGTGTATGTTTGTGTTTGTTTGTGTGTCTATCGACCTGCCAGCGCTTTCGTTTGGTAAGTCACATTATATATATATATATATATATATATATATATATATATATATATATATATATATATATATATATATATATATATATATATATAGACACACACACACACACACAGGGTGTCCCAGCTATCTTGTCCACCCAAAATATCTCTGGAACAATAACAGCTATTGGAAAACGACTTTCACCGGTATCAATGTAGGGCTGGGGCCCATGAATGTACATATTTGGAAACATTCTAAAATGAAAGCATATGGTTTTTTAACACAAACTTGTGTTTTTTTAAATGGACCTCCTATATTTTTTCTTCAGCAATCCATAGCATGACAAAGCACATACACAATGGTGTTGATTGCATCACAATATTCCCATTACATCCCGAGCTATTAAGACGCAAAGTTGACGCTTGAAACACCTGACATGCGCTGCTAGTGCACGTCCTGAGGCTCAGGCGTGAACTCCATGCTGCCCGTAATCGCGATGTGATTGACATGTGTAATCACATACTTACCAAGAGGTCCGAAATGAATAATAAGGTCTGCTGCCATCCTGCATTAACGTCGTACATTCCAGCAGGTACTTATCCCATAGGCTAGGGGTGATGCGGTTCTGTAACATATCTGTGTACCGCAACGTTAGTCACAAAGTTAACTTCGCTTATCATTTATCCATTACTAAAAAGGTAATGCCGTTCAACGTTAAAACTTTACTTTACTGTAGATCTAGCGCAAGTGACAGTTAATCATTCACTCGTAATAGTAAAATTCATGTTGATGGTTTTAGTGAAACGAGCAAGTGGACTAAAAGTTTTACCGTTGTTTAGGTAAAAATGTTTTGATTTGGGAAGTTCAGGTAGGACATAGAAGATGAATGTAAACATGTTTAATCAATTAGTGTTATTATCACATAATTATCAATGTTATGTTTATCTAATGTGTTAAATGACAAATTGTTGCAAACAAATGTTTCTTAACATCACTGGATAAAATGGCCCTTTGTAGAAACTTCCACTGTGATACCAGCACTACATGCTAAACATAGCATTCACATCTCATGCTCAAAGTGATGCCCATTGGCTTGCATACATAGGGTCACACTGCAGATGAAGGATGCCCTACTTCATGCTACTGTTTCCTCTTTGATGGCTGTACAAGCATCAATAATGCGTTGCTTCATGTCCTCTGGTGTTGTTGGTTCATGTTGGTAAACAGCATCCTTCACTGCTCCCCAAAGAAAATAATCCAGTGGTGTAAGGTCCGGAGATCAAGCAGGCCACCTAACTGGGCCACCTCGTCCAATCCACCTACCAGGGAACTTACGGTTCAGAAGTCGTCGTGCTCGTAAGGCGTTATGTGCAGGCTATCCGTCATGCTGATATCACATGACCATTCTCCGGTTCAGAGGTACGGTGTCCAAGAGAACAGGGAGATTGTGTCGTATAAATCTGGAGTATTGTCTGCCATTTTGGATGCCATTTATAAAGAAAGGTCCGATAATAGTATCTCCAATAATCCCACACCAACCATTAACTTTCCACGGACGTTGATGCTCTACCTGACGGAGCCATTTTGGATTGTCTGCGGACCAATAATGCATATTCCTCATATTGACAATTCCTTTGTTGGAGAATGATGCCTCGTCAGTAAAGAGAACATCTGCAAAAAAATTTGGGTTAGTCAGAAGTTTTTGCTGAGCCCACCGACAAAATGTTACCCTATTGCGGAAGTCATTTCCGTGAAGATCCTGGTGTAAATGAACATGATAAGGATGAAATTTATGATGTTTAAGAATACGCTGTGCGCTTGATTTCGACACACCAACTTCATGTTCAATTTGACGTATGCTGATTTGAGGATTCACGGCTATGGTAGCGAGCGCAGCAACTTCAGTACATTCATCTGTGCGTGTTGTAGGATGATGTCGAGGTCTTGGATTTAAGCTTCCCATTTCATGTAGACGAGATGTGAGATGACCAAACATCCTGCGCGAAGGCGATGGCTTGTCAGGGAATCGTCTTCTGTACAGTCGTTCTGCCTGAACAGCATTTCGTCCACCTGCAACAGGGTACAGTACAGGTATGTAGAGTAGGGTAGAAAACAGACATATTAACTTAATAATCATAATGTTCGCTAACAGTACTATCAACAAACAAGCAATCTCATAACGTATTTCCCATCAACGTACATTCTCCATAGATCAGCAGCATTTCTACCATATCTTCATGTGTGTACATTATACTGTACAGTATAAGTTCCACAACACAACGTTTATTCACAATGTGTACTACCTCCGTGCCATCACTAGATTACTCTGATGCACGACTACACTGCCAAGTGGTGTACTGCACGCCAAGGCAACAACAAATGGGATGCTCAGAGGGTGGTGGAGTACAGGAGTTTGAATGGGTCGCAAATCATAAACAAGGCGAAGTGGTAACTGTGGCAGTAGTGGGAACTACGTTGGACACTTGACTAGGTAGAGCCAGGCCCTGCACGACAGGCACAATGGGTCATATAACACATTCGATAAACCTTATTTTGGGTGTTCAGGGTAAATAAGACAACCTGACGGGTGTACACCGATCGGTACTGGTTCATATTATGTACGTAGATACGTAAAACGTGCAAGAGGGAAACCATTATGTGCTTATGACAGTTGATGGCAGCAGACCGTATTATTCGTTTCGGACCTCTTGATAAGTATGGAGGTGTGATTACACATGTCAATCACATCGCGATTACTGGCAGCAAGGGGTTCACGCCTGAGCCTCAGGACGTGCGCTAGTAGCGCATGTCGGGTGTTTCAAGCGTCAACTTCGCGTCTCAATATCTCGGGATGTAATGGGAATATTGCGATGCAATCAACACCAATGTGTATGTGCTTTATCATGCTATGGATTGCTGAAGTAAAAATATAGGAGGTCCATTTAAAAAAACATAAGTTTGTGTTAAAAACACATATGCTTTCGTTTTAGAATGTTTCCAAATATGTACATTCATGGGCCCCAGCCCTACATTGATACCGGTGAAAGTCGTTTTCCAATAGCTGTTATTGTTCCAGAGATATTGTGGGTGGACAAGATAGCTGGTACACCCTGTACATATATATTAAATCTTGTTTCACATGGGCATTTCTTGTGCAGTTGACATGTTCCATATCATAATGGCTACCGTACCATGTGATTGATCAATAGGACACACAACCAAGTAACTAACTAACTAACTGACATAACTATAAGAAACATAATGTGATACTACATAACCCAGGGAGTATACACAATGAAACAGCATCTTCAGAACGGAGAATAATTGCTACAGGTGGGCCACAGTGATTGATATTAGGTCTTTCTTTGTCTCTTTATGTACATGTAGATGATCTGCCATCACAAATACAAGAACCAGAAATAGTTATTTTTAAAATAATGCAAATACTATAATCAAGTCTTGTGGACTTAGCAATATGAATTAGCCTAGGCTGCTACTCGTTATACGATTATATAGAGGAAACGTTGTGTAGCAGATAGACATATTTAAATGTAGACTGTAGGTTATTATTTAGTTATCAGACAAAGTTCTTCATCATATGAAGAAAACACACAGACAGACATTTATGTACAACTCATACACGTACAGCCACTGTCATCTTGGATTGCAGTAAGATGACAAAGCCCTGGTGTTTGAGTTGCACGTATACATATATGGGGGAGGGGTATGTGTTTGCCTTTGTCTCATGAAGGACTATGTTTGATAACTAAATAATATCCCATAATCTACTTTTAAATGTACCTGTCTGCTGCTAAAAACCTCCCCTATATTGTGAATACCAATCTGTCCTGATTAATGCTGCTATTCCATCCTGAATTTTCCGTTGTTTGATAATGTAACCAAGATTTTGCTTGAAAATTAATGACAAGTTCCCAGCAAATAGGCTGTCACAACACAAACAGTTCTGTACTGCAAAAAGTCTGGTGACTCAGTATAAATAAATGAGACAAAATGTTCTAAATTTTTAGGTGTTTATGTTGATAATAACCCGAACTGGAAGCCACATGTTACAAACCTTCTAAACATCAAAGATCTGCAGCATTTGCTTTACAGATATTATCTTATTTTAGTGATAAAAATCTGATAAAGTTGATTTATGTTCCCATATGGATTCAGTAATGCCTTAATAGCATCATACTCTAGGGTAATTTGCTTTTTGCACGGAAGTATGTGATAAATGGTGTCTACTCTGGAACCTCTTGCTCATAGTTCTTTAAACAGCTGGACATACTGACAGCAGAATCATAGTAATTTTAGTCTCTTATGAAATTCACTGTCAACAGTCAGCCATAGTTTGGAAAGAACAGCAATATTCTTAACTATAATGCTAAAAGGATAAATTACATACATCACCCATAACTCAGCCTCAATGTGGTGCAGAAATGAGTGAGGTATTCAGCCATAAAAGTCTATGATCACATACCGAGCGATGTAATGGCTTCAACAGGTAATAAAATTAACTTTAAACAAAAACTAAAATCACAGTCTGCTTGAAAACCCTCCCACTCCATGGAAGAAGTAGAAATTTCTGTACGTAAATATGTAAACAAGTTGCTACATTTTTCCACTATCCTTTAATATACAATTAATTATTAAAATACAGGTACAAGAATACTCATTGATAAAAAAAGTTCAATTCTAACATAAATATCATAAAACGGAGATGTAAACTGAACATAATTGGATGTTTGATTCTTACCAGGGTATCACATGGCAATCCTGAAACTTGAACAATGGAAGCAAACATTTATCATTTTATTACAAATCAGTAAAAAGAAATGGGCAAAGGGGGACTCAATTCCCAAAAAATTGAGGTTAATATATATTGTACTGAAATACTTTTTGAATGCTGTGGCAATAAGGTGAATCTGGAAGCACACAAGTAGAAAGTACTGACAGTCTCCTGGCCATCAGCAGGTAACTTTTTCAGTTTCATTGGCAGTTAGATCTTAATAAGTCTATGAAGGAACCAATTATTCATCATTTTCAAAAAGCATTTATTAAGGGTGCTTTAGGTGTAAAACCCTTAATAAATGTTTTTTGGAAATGATGAATAACTGGTTCCTACAAATTATGCCTTCAGTTACCCTGAAATCACAAATTAAGAATAAAATATAGTAAAATTATGATTGATGACTCAGCCATAGTGTTTAGTGAGAACTCATAACAAAAATGCTTTGAACTGATGTACGAAGCAAATGACAAATATTTCACTCTTTCCCAAATATATCTATTATAGTAATTGTTGTTGTACAGATTTAGCCTGAACAACATGTATACATGGATGCATGAGCTAGCATCTTCCTACAGATACATTTGGATGGTTGATCACTGCTTTAAAAATGGCCGCTGTGACATTAGTCAAAATCTAAAATAAAGAACAAGTCTGTAGGTATTTGTAGGTCAGAAAACAAAATAAAATTAACTAACAGTTGCGATACTAATGGTGGTACACCACAAGCACTCCACATTGGTGGGGCCTCTCACCACAGAATGAAATTGTGCTATAAAGGGGGCTTACCAATTTGTAATCTTGTGAGAGGAATATCATCATATATCCTGGCTGGAGAAAGATTCACTGTGCTATTGCCTTCACATGCCACGGCTTGTAACAAATCATATCCAACACTCACACTACCACAGCATCCTCACTAATATACTGTATTATGTAAGGGAACACCACAAAAATTGCAATATTTAAACCATATGCAGTATTGATCATATTGTCTGCTGGCTATTTCTACCTGTCCCATTACCCAGCAGAGTGAGACAACCTTCTCTTGCCTCTGGAAAAGGAGGATATTCTGAACAAATTTATTTGCTGGGTACAGCTACTGAATGGTCTACAAAGAATCAGAGCAAATGAGGAACTATAATGATTGACTATATCTGATCTGCTCCAATCCATTGAAGACTGTGTGTAGTATGTCATAATACACAGAGTATTTATTTTGTAGGTGAATTATGAGGAACAGACAAGGAAAACTATGGAGCAGTCAACTGTTGTACCCTTGCTTTAACCACCAGATTGTACCACTTTAAAATTATAGTCTTACTTAAAATATCATAAAGTATTACTTTAAAATATAGAACACAATACAGAGCTTTCTGTTCTCACATAAATTTAAAATAAACGTAAACCTAAACAATAACCAACATGGAAACTTATTTCAGTACTGTATTAATACAGTTTTGTCAGAGAAGTAGTTGAGAGTAAACCTGCTTTCTTCATCCCAATTCATACAAGTGTATAGTAAATAAGCTGAGCCTGAGTAGACAGCTTTTTGTGAATATTGACATGTATAATGATGGCATGTGGAAGTAGTTAACTGAAAATGAGAGACCTTCCCGCAACAGAAACAAGACATGCAACTACCATTAATGCCTGCTCTGCAGGCACAATTAGTTTGCATGAGAAGCCTTTAGAAGGTTGCAGCCATGCTACTCATATTTTGCAACACAACAAGAATTTACTGCAGCCAGCAGTACTACAGACTTCAGCATCTTACCAAATTCCTGTGCAACAACAACAGGTAGGGTACCAGCAGGCCAGAGAGCTACAACAGAGTTTGTAATAACAACAGCAGCAGTGAATGCAACAGAATGAGTCACTATAGTAGCAACATTGGCATAAGGGTGTGTATAACAATCTTTTAAATACAGGTAGCATACTCAAGGCAGAGCAGTGATAGCAGCAAAAATCTTGTTCTAGATATCTGTTAATTGAGAATGATAGTATTGGTAATATTTATATTACAAAGCTACAGTAAAGCATGTGTTTGAACAGTCACAGAAACTGTAAAACTGTAATGTGAATGAAAGTTTTAACAAGATCCAAGCTGGTGATCCAAATGTCCATACTGACATGTCATCAGATGTAATGGTAACTCATTCTCTACAAACAGTCTGTCACTAAATTTAGATAAAACATGCCACATGCAATTCTACACTGCCCAAGGTGTCACCACACCATCAGAAATCGCACAAGGGCATAAATCAATAAATAAAATAGAATATTCTAAATTCATAGGAGTTTATGTTAACAATGTTAATAAGAACATGAACTGTAAACCACATATTACAGATCTTCTTGAACATATAAGCTCTGCAATTTCTGTGTTATGTGTAATATGAGATTTTGGAAATAAAAATGGATCAAGAACATAATCATATTCCACTCTATTGTTTTCCATATTGATGATGGCCATTCCTGCCTATAGTTCTACATCTAGCAACTACTGCAGCTGGCCTAAACAATTAATTCAATACAATAAAACTTTAACTTCCTGAATACTAAGAAGTGAACATTTCAAAATTGACAAAGATGCTTTATATAATCACAATTTTGGCCAACAAGTTATATCATAACAACAGAGATATCATCCCAATTAGACAAAACCCCTACCCACTCATATCTCCTGTAGGAGTAGCAGTCAGTCACTAATCAATTGGATCAGCTTTAGTAAATATAATGTAGTGCATAAACTAGCAGATAATTGGTTGAATTTCTTAACTGGAAAATAAATACATTACCTGATGCCACAGGGAAGACATAGCTCATGAAATAATAAATACATCACAAAATGCCCATAATTATAACTATAGGAGGTTGCCCTATGGACTAAACAGTGAAAGATTTGACTTACTGTTCACCATCCCACAGTGGAATGCATGGAGTATAAAAATCAAATGGAAATACTTGAAAGTGGCTGTGATCAAATGGGATTGTGAGTAGCTCATCTGGTACTTATGTAACCTACAACATCAGTTTAGTGGAATATCAATCCATAATTTATTGTAAAGATAGAGGCGATGACTATCGCAATCCCTATCATAATGAAAAAAATATTAATCTCCACACCTCATTATCTACAGTTAAGTAATGTACATACTGATACTTTGTAAAGTTACATCATAAACTTGTAAGCTGTCAGTAATATTTTGGTCACATGTTGTCCTCCTCACAGACGTCATCTAAAGATAATTTTACTCAATTATTAAATCAGTACTCTGAGTAATTTTTTTTTCCTGCTATAAGAACATGGGCAATTACCTGTTCCATCTCTGTCAAACTTGACTTGTAAGTATTTAAATGCCTGGATATATGAAGTATGGTATTTTGTTCTGAGCCCGGCATGAATGAGGTGAGAAAACTGTTACAACAGCTATGAGGTGGGTAGCAGATACCTGATATTTTGACAATGAATTTTTGATTCTATAATTGTGTAGTGGATATTTATAATATTATCTATCAAACAACATGAGTAGATAAAATACTTCCTTTGAGATAGAAATTTTTTTTGAGTAAAATAATGAAGTGTCTATATTTTCTTTGAAAAAATACAAGTTCTGGAGATTTAACATTTTTTATATAAAACTGGAACAAAATTACAGCTTCTTCAGTTAATTAACATAACTATATTATCTTCTAATAATAAAAACAGAAAAACAACTAAAAGGTCTTTTGAGTTCAATTAGCACAGCACCACAATATACCTACAAATCAGCACATTCTCCACAGATAAAAGCTGCATGTTCCATACACATCAGTTTCTCACACTTCAAACAGCAATGTTTTGTTTTCATACCTCTTTTTTTCAGTACAGTCACCACACCTGGCATACAGTATCTACCAGTCATCTTTTTGGGTACCTGGCAGCAAAGGTTCTCCCAGTTGATCAGCAATTCTCTTTTGAGTATCTCTTGGAAGATGTATGTTTTGTTGTCTAATGTGAAGATTATCATTTATCAGATTTAAATCTAATTTAAGAATGAAATCTCAGCATTTTGTGCATATTTTGTCACCTATGTTATTTTCTTGGTAGATTATGATGTCATTTATGGCAGGTATATTGAATATACTATAAAAAAATCATCATAGACCAACATCAGCTGTTGCAGGAAACATCGTAAGTGGCAGCCAGTTCATCTGCAACACCAACACAAGCTTTAGTTGTATTATATTTTTATCATGGTGTTAAGTTGACATAACCAGCACAACTTTTTTTTAGGTGTGTAGGACACCAACATAATGTCATTCAGAATCCTAATTGAGAGTTATTTACTTCTGTTCATTTTATGAAAATCTCAGGTACACTTGTCTTGTTTTTATGCACTATGTTGACAGAAGACAACGAATGTTCTTTCAAGAGATGAACCATAAGAGGGTAACTAGTAAGCCAATTATCAAATGACAGATTCCTACTCATTTTTGTTATTAGTTCCACTAAATGATTCATGATATCATATGCTTTGTTACTCAGTTGGTAAAGCCTTGGTAGTTGTTTTCTCATGTACACTTCCAGTTTGAGGATACAGAAGGTCTTCACATCTACAAGTGCATGTATTTTTATGCCATATTTGGCTTTTTCTTTTTTAATGTATACATAGGAAGGGCATCACCCTTGGAAAGGTAACAGCAACTCATCAATAGTAAGGTTCTCAGAAGGCATATAATGTTGTTGAATAATTTCAACAAAATTGTTAAAAATGTCTTGTACAGCAGCCACATTGCCAGTCTTTTTTCTTTGGTCCCAGGTGCTCTTATCATTGAATCTCAAACAGTTTTGGAGGAAGTAAGGCCTCTGCAGTGAGATTATAGTCTGAAAGATTGCACCTCATGTACCACCTGAATGCCACAAATTGTTCAAGTTTTGTTGATTTGAGCAGTTTAGGCCCACTGTATATAAAAGTCCCATAAATGCCTTCAAATCCTCCAAAGTTGCATCTTTCATGCGGTATTGCTCTTTATTTTCTGGACATTTTCCCACTTTATTCCTTATTTGATTATGGTGTGTATGAAAGTACAGTCTTTAATATACCATTTGTTATAAAGCGACTCCAACATTCAGTCTCTGTTTTGGCATGTTTTGCAGCACCTTTTATGGCTGGAGAATTAGTAATAATACTCTCAGAATAAATACAAATGCTTTCTATAGGACAATCCATCCATTTTGTACCATTTTTGTATGTATAAGACTAGGAACCAATAAGCAGCTTTTGACTATTCCAGACCATCCAAAATACCCTCCCGGTTTAAATCACATTCTTTGCTTCTTTGAGAAATGCCAATCTCTTATTTTGCTCTCAGAGTCACAGCAAGTAGCACTTGAAAAGTTTTACAACCTTTCTTCTAATAATTCTTGTAGCCTACATTCATTTTCTTCATAAGACATATTGAGAAATACAAAATCTAAAAATAAATCAAAGGATACTATAAACAACTATATCTCATACACTTGTTGACATATCAAAAATGTAACGACATACCCCAGCCACCTTTGTACGTATATATCTCCTGCTGACACTGGGGCAACAAGAGACTCAGCACTGCTCCTTGCAGTGCAGCAAGAGATTCAGTGAGGTTCTGGGAGATACTGAATAGGGATGTGGAGATATACTGAGCCCAGTGCCATGGCCAACTGTACTGGGTTTCTCGGTTGAGAATCCATTTTGTAGCTGCCAAATTTTTCTATTGTAATAGATAGCCTACCTCATTTTTGGCTTTAGTTCTAAAAAGACTACTGGTAATACTTGTAGCATAACAGACCTAAAAATTAAATTATGAGAGAATCAGCAAGCTTCATTTAAACTTATTTTGTTTACTACCCTGTAAAATACTCCACCAGACACAATTTATCCCCAATATGTATGCTGTACTCGGGCATGGGTTGAGCTAGTTGCTGTTCATAAGCCAATGGAAATCACCCTGAGAACTACCAAGTGATTGGAAGCTGCTTGAACAGATGTGTTGGGAGGGCTACTAAATATCATCTACCAGAAGAACCTCAAGTACTGTCCTCTTCTGTGGATACTGTCTGTTCTGCAAGAAATGCATGGTCTGTCACTACCCATGCACTTGACTATGAGTGGCATATCATTGGCAGGTCTAGATGGCCTGTACAGCAGAGACAGGGACCAAGGAGAACTAAGGGTATTATACCCATCCTGCTAACCAATAAGGTTGAGGTGCCATCTTCCACTGAAACTGAAACTGACCCAGTGAGACTCACTTCAACAATTAGGAAATGTGCTGTATGCCACATCATGGGTAGGCAAACAAAAAGGTTAGCAGTCTATTAATCATTGTTAGCCCAGAAGTACGGAGAAGAATGGTACCCCTTGGGGAAATGGCAGCAAGGGATGGGAAGGAACACCAGGTGCACTCTGTGTGTATGCCTATGTACCTCATTCAACATGTTCAAGAGGCTACTCTGGCAGTCATTGAGAGAACAGGATGAAACCAACTGCAGATTGTGGCATACATAAGAACAAACACCACCAGTCATTTGGAATCCAAGGTTGCACTTGCATCTTTCCAGTTCCTGGCAGAGAGGGCTGAGAATGCCAGTCTTGCACATAGAGTTTCAACAAAACTCACAGTCTGCCTCATTTTCCACAGAACAGATCATGGCTCACTGGTTCTGAGTCAATTGAGAAGCTTGAACCAGAAACTTGTAGGATTCTGTGACACACTAGATTGTGACTTCCTAAACTTGCACCATAGGGTTGAGAACCATAGGGTCACTTTAAATGGGTCAGGTGTGCACTACACAGCAAAGGCTGCTACCCAGGTAGCTGACTGTATATAGGGTGCACACATGTTTTTTTTTTTTTTTTACCTTAGATGATTCTCCATCCTGTACAAATGAGGATAGCTGTAGGAAACCCAGAAGTATCATTGTAAGTCCAAAGAAACTTGCCCCACAGGTGTGGGTATTATAATCCTAATGATTAATGGCTGAAGCATTCACAAAGAAGTGCTGAAATTTGAAGCACTCCTAAAAGACAGTGAAGCTCACGTAATATTAGGTACAGAAAGTGAGTAAAACCAGAAGTTGACAGTAGTGAGAATTTTGGGGAAAATTTAAATGTGTGCCAAAATGGTAGACTAATGGGAAATGGAGTTGCAGCAGACAAGAAAGTCAAGTCTGTTGTGATAGAAACTGAAGCTGCATGTAAGGCTATTTGGGCAAGATTCACTATCAAGGGTGGACATAAAATTTTTGTCATCATCCAGACTCACCTCCTGAAGTAACCAAAAACATTAGAGAAAACCTAAGTTCACTTGTACAAAAATTTCCTGATCATATCAGTAATATTGAGAAATAGCTGAAATCATTAGGATTGAACAAAATCCCAGGGTTGTGTGGAATCCCTATCAGATTCTCTACCCAATTTGCAGCTGAGTTAGTCCCTCTGTTAACTATAATCCATCATAAATCCCTTGAACAAAAACCCATGCCCAGCAGCAAGAAGAAAACATGGGCCACATCTGTACATAAGAAGGATAGCACAAGTTATCCACAGAACTACTGTCCAAAATTCTGGCAGCCATTTGCTGTAGAATATTAGAACATATTCTGAGTTCAATCTTAATGAGGTATTGCAAACAGAATGATCTCCGCCATCCTAACTGAAGTGGTGACAATGTGATTTAGTTATTTCTTTTTTTTAAATTTATATAAATAATGTCAAGTCTCTGAAGATATGCAGGGAGGGCGGCAGACCTAACCACTGCCATTGTTACATTCATCTGTAACATTACTGTTCCCCATTGATTTATTGTAAAGTTATGTCCACAGAAGTTATTCTTTTACCTAGTTTCTTCTTAGCAGTAGCAGCTCCAGAATCTTTTTCTCTTAGTATATAAATATGTGGCGCCGATGAGGTCGATACCAGCATCGATATGCATTCGTCTTTGGACTCGGAGCTTCGTCTTTGGACTCTGAGCATTGTCTTTGGGCTGTTCTGCCCTGTTCAGTTCTTTGTGAGCCTTGCCTGTGTTTAGGTGAATAAACGAACTACTGCAAAATGGGAGTTGTTTGGTGTAACCAACCCGAACTTCCCCCTCAAATACATTTCTTCTGACTATGTTGCATCGATAAGACATCGTCTTCATGATATAAAACTTTTGTATTAAGAATCTTAATAAATGTAGGTTTTTCCTCCAATGAAATAAAACCCTACTCCAAACTTGTAATAAACACAATATTGAATACTTTTTGATATAAGTTTCCACTTTTTCCTTTACACAAAAATTGGAGAGTTACCATAAAACATCTTACCATGGAAGTGTCCAAAACAAGCAATTGATTAATTAAAGAAACTCTTAAAAAATGAACATTAAAAAAATTCAAATTACTGATTCTATACCATATGTTGTACACTATTGTTAGGTTTATCTTCCTGTAAATCATGAGAGACAGAGAGACAAACTATTTTAAAAAATACAGTTTTTCAGGTATTCCAGTTTAGGGACACTACAACTGTCTCCCCCTCTCCCTCCCCCATCTCCAACTCCACCTTACTGTATGGTGGCATTGTACAGACTTTACTGGATGACAGTAGACAGTAGTGGTGGACTTTCTTGGTTGATTTGGGTTTGTTTATTCGCTGCTCAGAGCAGATGTTACATTACAATTTCTATATTGAGTCTTTGGTCTTGAGGAGATGTCAGGCTTTTCAATATACTTTGAGGGCTGGTAGTACTCATTGAAAGAAGAAAAACAAGTCCAATAAACATGGGTTTGGAAATGCAAACTTTCCAAAATAAATATGTATTTACAGAAAGGGCTGTGCAATGCTTGGTTGTGGATGTAAGCACAGTTGTTGCATTGGCACTCCATCCAATGTATCAGCAGGGTATTATGATGTCTTACTCACAGTACTCCACCTACCAATAGGTACTCTGGAGTCAGTTGTGTGGTTTGAGTCATGTTGTACATTACATCAATTTTCGTTGTGTTTGTATGTCTAATTGTACAGTACTGTCAACCATGGGTACATATCGTGATGTTTTACCTTCTTCCAAATGTGGATTCACTTATGAATTTACTGTTATTGTGCTGTTTGTGCATGCAAATGGTGTAGTACATTTACATTTTCCCTTCCACCTCTTGTCAGCAATGGAAGCCTACTAATCAAAAAGTGAAATGGCGGATATGATATTTTGGTATGGTTTAGCAAATGGATGTAGCCTGCGAGCCCATGCCCTCTACGCTGAAAAATATCCACAGCTAAGAGTGCCCTCTCATAAACTTTTTGGTAGACTTTTCAAGTGTCTGAGGGACACAGGTACCCTGCAAATCAAAAGATTGACAGTGGAAGGCCCCGCACACCTGACATGGATGAGTGTGTGCTACATTCAGTGGAAGAAACCCCTGGGACCAGAGTGCAATGATTAGCAGCAGCAGTGGGCATGTCTCACTCTCTTATTGGGGAGGAGGTGGTGGGGGGTGTACTTCACAAACAACTGCTGTACCTGTATCATCTACAGCATGTTCAGGCCCTAAGACCACAGGATCATCATAGCAGATGGTAGTTCTGTCAACAGCTAATTTACTGATTAGGCAGGGTTCACAAGATATGGTGTAAATTTCCTAACCAGCATGGACACATGTAAATCCCCAAGCAATTCAGGAAAGAGGGCATCAATACTGATCCTCAGTCAACGTAAAGGCAGGCGTAGTTGGTGATAGATTAATATGGCCATACATGCTACCACAAAGGTTAAGTGGGTTGCCTACCTCACTGGAGGCTGTGCTATTGCAGCAATGAATACAA
Organism: Schistocerca serialis cubense; assembly: GCF_023864345.2. NCBI lineage: Eukaryota > Metazoa > Arthropoda > Insecta > Orthoptera > Acrididae > Schistocerca > Schistocerca serialis. Next base: position 466,051,108 of record NC_064639.1, read on the forward strand.
ATGTAGTTCATGCATGATGGTGCACCAGCATGTTTTTGCCGCAATGTGCGTGAACATCTGATGCACACACATTTCAGGACTGCTGGACTGGACATGGGGGGAGGGGGGGGGGCACATATTGCTATACTTCTTGTTATGGGGACACTTGAAGGAATTGGTCTATGCCACACAAATCAACAATGTGCGGACACTACAGGGTCACATTTTCAATACATGCCAGCAGTTACAACAACAACGGTGTATACTTTTTAAAGGGTGCATCATTCCTCACACTGGAGGGCAGAGGGGTGCACTGTCATGAATGGATACCACATTGAACACCTCCTGTAAACATGTGTTTACTGCAGAAAGCATGCATTCCTGGACCCCTGTTTATTGGATTTATCTCAGACAGTATGCATTTCCAGACCCTGTATATTTGACTTAATTTTCTTGTTTCGATGAGTACTACCATCTCTCAAAGTATTTGACTCTTTGTTTTTGAGCACCCTATATACACAAGGTGGACATTAATAAAACCAACAATTTGCAGGGATGGACTGCTGACTGAAAATGGAGGAACATGTGTCTGGAAATGGATGGTGTGAGAGCAACAACTGCAAATCATGCTGGAACACAATACAGGGCTGCACTGCCTCCACCTCGCAACAGAAGTTCGAAGTGGCCTCCATGGAAATGCAGCTGACAGGGATAGTAGTGGTTGTCATGTAGGATACACATAATTGTGCTTTGGCTTACACCACATTGGCAGGTTACTTGGCTGGAGCTTGCACTAGGTTCATCTCTATATCCTGTAGAACCAGGTCCTCCAAATCAGGTGCACACACAGTCTACTGAATCCCTGCATATTTGTCTGCCTGAGAGGACACATGATTACACAAATGCCCAAAAAGCGCTTGAAATATTGTGTGATGTCATTAATGCCTGTGAGGGTATTTGTTTTGCTATAGCTGTGCTGCCTCTCGATCATTTCCATTTTCTCATTTAGTTTTCTCTCTTTTCTCCATGCCCTCCTTAGTTCAATTTATAATCTTTTCTTATATATTGTCCCTACAGTGGGAATATTGATTATTTAAGTTCAGTCTCCACTCCACATTGTTAGTGCATAACCATCACACAGTATTGGAGCCAATCAGTATATCCCCATAGCATAATGACATCGAATGCCTCTCATTCCTGCTCGAGCCCCCATGAAGGAGTTCTTGTCTGCCAGTTCTTAGACTACAGCAAACAATACATCAAAGCAGGGACCGGAGAAACTGTGGTGTCACCGCCAGACACCACACTTGCTAGGTGGTAGCCTTTAAATCGGCCGCGGTCCGTTAGTATACGTCGGACCCGCGTGTCGCCACTATCAGTGATTGCAGACCGAGCGCCGCCACACGGCAGGTCTATAGAGACTTCCTAGCACTCGCCCCAGTTGTACAACCGACTTTGCTAGCGATGGTTTACTGACAAAATATGCTCTCATTTGCCAAGACGATAGTTAGCATAGCCTTCAGCTACGTCATTTGCTATGACCTAGCAAGGCGCCATTACCAGTTACTATTGATACTGAATCATGTACTGTCAAGAGTGATGTTCACCATTAATGGATTAAAGTTAAGTATTCCACCAGGTACGTCCATTTTTTCTAAATTCTAATTTCCTTGTCCTGTTTCAGACCTCACGCCAGCCTGTGTGAGCTAAAACGCGTGCCTTTCGGCTTCCTCTAGTAACACGGTGTTGGCTCTCCTGCCAACCACAACAGAAACCATTTCATATAATCCCCACAACACAATGATGTCCCCCCCGCCCCCCCCCCCCCCCACACACACACACACCCCAACCAGTGTCATAATGAAGGAGCCAATAAGTTCCCAGCTACTAGTTAATAGTCTATGATGAGCCCTATATTGCTGCAGAATCTGAAGAAGCCACTTTGTACAATCAATGCCACAATGAATGTCCATCAAGGACAAGGTAAATTTGCTACCTTTATTTCCTTCAACAGTTCCCTCCTGTAGCCATATCCTGCACTGCTGTGCTACTGTGGAAGCTTTATCCTTGTTTTATGCTTGCCATTTCTTCTATTAATATTTGCTGTATATGCAAATAACTTTGCGTGTAACATTTTTTATCTAAGGCATAGGGTAAATAAGCTAGTAGTTATTCTTTTAATATATCATATCCAGTTTTCAGTTCTTTTCCATATAGTTTGTACTTTTGTTAAATACTGTAGTTAGCTTATACAGTAAATAAAGTAATTTACAGTTATGTTTAGGCCAGAAGACATGCATCATTTGTCAACTCTGTTGCTGTCTCATACTATGGTGACTCTAAATAGCTTGATTATCTTCTCTTTATTTAATCATCACTTATTGAGTACACTATTGAACATCCTTTAAAATAATCATTCTCTTACCATTGTATTACTTGGCACTTACTTAAATCTTATCATAGCAAACTTATTGCTCTTATTAGTTGGTTAATACATATGTCTGTAAAGTGCATTTAATATATATATATAATGTATGATTTGTCTGCTGTTGAATAGATATATGCTATTCCATCTTCTCCATCTGCTTAATTTGCATGTACTGATTATATTGTTTTCTGTTAATGAACAAATTGCTTCTGGTTTTATGTGGGTACAAGACCTTTTCTTTTCCACTATTTGGACATTTGGTAACATCCTGAATGTAGAATATTGAGTGTTATACATGGCCCAGTGTATAATAGTTACCACTTTTAATTGAGTTTCTTGTATTTTATTGATTTTGGATGGGATACAGTAACACTTTCTGACCTATTTCAAATTTAGTTGCACATCCGAATCTCTTATCATATGATTTTTTTTCTACCTTCTGCCTTTTCCTCTAAGGTTACTAGAGCTTGTAGTACCTTTTCCTCCATAGTAATTTCTTTTTAGGTACCACTGGTAATGGTTTTGCCAATTCATCTATTGTGACCTTGTCAAACAAACTGTGTGGATGTGAAACAAGTTTATTTATGATCTGTTGGAATGATGATAGGAATACAATCCAATTAGAGTTTTTCTGTGTAGTATATGTACAGATGAATCAGTTAAACTCTGGGGCTGGTCTCTGGGTGAAAATGGGATACTATTATGTGTTTGAAATTTTATTTATTGACAAATTCTGTCAATTTCTTCCTATTGAAATATGCCACACTGTCAGTAAATATTACCCTAGACTTTTCCACCTATGGAAGTAACCTTCCAATATTCTCCTTATGATTGGGCCTGAGGTTACTGACCTTACAGCATATAATCTGTGGTACCTAGAAAACACATTGTACAATGTTATCACATAGTTCACTCTCCCCTTTCCTTGAAGATATGAACCATCTGCATCTATTGATACTAATTCAAGCCATTTCCTCAGAATGACAAGATGTAATTCATTCAATCTAGACTTATTTGTGTGTTTGCTTTTCTGGCATATTACACATCTTCTGATCACTTGATATAGCCTACATGTCATATTTGGGAAATAATGACAGGTGATGATTTTTGCCTGTACATTTGGGGACACCACAGCATCCTCACAAGTTATGAATGTACTTAATAAAGTTATTAACATAGTCCTTTGGTAAGCACATCCACCAATTTTTTAGTTCTAGTGTCCATCTATGAACTAACACTCCTAGAAAATCATGTATAATTTGTTTACATTTGTGTCCCTAGCTTCCAGTAACCTTTGTCTTACCTTTTACCAGTGCTTATCCTCTTCAGCTGTCCCAGGCACAGGCACAGGCACAGGCACATTTTTACACAGCACAGTCGATAGGTTCCATCATGCTTTAGTAAGACTCTAATATCTGATGTCTGTTTAGTAAATTCCAAAAATTCATCCAAACCATGTGGTAGTCTTGATAATGCATCAGCTATTATGTTTGATTCACCCTTAATGTGTACTGCTTCAGAACTAAATTCTTTTAAATATTGGCAACAGTGAGCTATCCTGCTGTTTGGTGGCTTGCGAGTTAGGAAAAATGAGAGGGCTTGATGACCACAGTACACCCTCATGTGTATGCCTCATAAATAATATTCAAATTTTCAAAATGCCCACAAGTCAGTGAGTGCTTTGAGTTTGGTATCAGTGTATGCTCTCTCATACTATGTACCAGTTCTACTCTTGAAAATAGTAATGCTTGATGTTTGTTTATTTTGTTTACCATTTAGCTCCTTAACTTGAAAAAGCCATGCTCCCAGGCCTTGTGATGATGTGTCTGTCATTGGACAGAATCTCTGGTTTATGTCAGGTAGTTTAAAATATTGGCACTGGCAATTGCTTGTTTTATGTTTTCAAAATTTTTTTGGCATTGACTTGTCCATAACAAAATACTATTTTTCCTGAATAAGTTCAAAAGTAAGTCACTATTTAAGAGTTGGTTGGGCACAAATTTCCTAAAGAAGTTGGCCAGATCTAAATACACCTTGAGCTGTTTCTCATTTTCTCAAGATGGAAAGTATCTAGTGCCATTCAGTTTCCCAGGGTCTCATGAGATCCTTTGGGGTGAAATAATGTGTCCTAAAATTTAACCCTTTCTTTTCTGAATTCAGACTTTTTCAAGTTTGCTATTACTCCATGTTTAGAAAAGCAGTAAAACATCTGTGCTCATACATATGTGCTCTTCCCATGTGCGAGTTGCAATCAGGAGGTCATCTTCCTATACCATAACTTGGCTTTCCAGCTCCAGTTCCAATACATTATCCAGGACTGTGATAAAGACACTGGCACTTACATTTAAGCCAAATGGTAACACACAAAATTCATAACTCCTTCCACCACATACAAACGCTCTTGGCTATTTGCCAGTAGGAAACTTTTATATCATTTGTGGTAAGAAACTGGACTCCATGGAACTTCAGAAATATTTCTTCTAAACGTTTTGGTCATGTCTTTGCTGGGACACTAATTTTTTTATGCCCCTTCCATCAAGTACTAACCTCATACTGCCAACTGGCTTTGAAACTGCATTACAGGACTATAGTAGGGTGAATGAAAAGATTCTACCATCCCCCACTCAATCATGTGTTCTATTTCCTCCCTTACCACTTTCTTTTTTGACCACAGTATGGGGTAAGATGAATAACAAAATGTTTCATGGACATAGCCATCCATCTTATACACATAACCTTTTATTACTCCTGGTCATTTCTTAAACACATGAGCATATTGTTGGATGAGTGTTCTTAACTCTTCCCTCTGTGCATTGGATAAACAAGTAGATTTATTAGTCTCTATCCGTATTGCAGGTACATCTACGTTCTATCTGCTAAAGTGTTTGTTGTTTTGTTCATCAAGTAATAATATCTCAGGATATAACAAGTGTATTTTTACATTATCATCCCTTCTGCGGCTGTTATGTGTTGTTCTTGCACTCACCTAATCTACTGATATCTCTTGCTCATTCACTGCAAAATAACACTTACTGTTACTTACATCAGTCTGTACTTTGAATAGTCTGAAAGCATCACTCTCCATTAACCAACTGACGATCAGTTTTTCTACTATCAAAATGGTACATTCTATAGTGATGTCTTTGAATGTTATGGGTATATGAGCCTGTAATTTTATTCTCTCTGATCTGTTTCCAGTTGCACTCAAGATACAGCAATTATGTAATGTTAAAATTGGTGTGTCTATATACTTCCCAATCCTGTTGTACAATATTTGTGAAACAATGCTAGTCATCACCCCTGTATCTTCTAAAATGGATACTGAGACATTGGCTATTTTAGCTGTTATCATTGCCTGTGTTATTTCTTCTGCCTTTTCAATATCACTTCCATCTTTCACACGTAATTCCTACATAATATCATTATCCTCGTTATAGTATATAAAACAGTTTTTAAATAAGTGTTTGCCCCTACTCCTCTCCTTGGTCCATGAGTGGGGACTTATTGCGACCTGCTTCTGTTTTCCTGTGGGGGCAACAGAGTAATTTTGTTGCTTTGTGTTACCTCTAGTACACGCACAGTATGCTCATTGTTTCTTCAATTTGTATCCTGCTCAGATTTTGAATCAGTTTCCTTTGTCCTTGTCCTCTCTCCTGTATATATCCCACGTTTCCTTGCCTGTAACAGCTGTTATTTATGTTAGCATGCCTCCCGTTGTCGGTATGTCCTGGTCAATTGCCATATCAATGTTTATTGCCTACTGGTGGTGGACCTTGAAATCTGGTATCTGGACAGTTTCGTTCCATAGGTATTGGGTCGCAGTAACCTATATCATGCTCTCTCCTATTCCTTCTTTGGTATCTGTAGTTTATTTTTGTTACTTTGCTGAGGCACGTAAGGATGTCAACCATGCTGGCTGTTTCAGCTTGTTTCTGTTATTGTTATAGTGGTTTTCATTACATGATGTATCAGGCTGTATATTCCTGTTATCAGCTGGAGCTTGCTCCTCTTCATAAATGACATTGATCGAGTTGAGAATAGAGAGGAGGTACTCGAGATTCTTCTCTGGTACTGTCAATAATTTTGTCTTGATAAGCAGTGGCAACTGATTCTTGAGTATCTTTAAGACATCAACATGTGAGATTGGATTTGTCCAGTAATGCATCTTATTAAGATATTTTTATAAATATTGACACAATTCTTCCTGTTTACTGTTAAAGTGCTTAAGGTTAAAAGCCTCATGATGCAACTTCTCTTGTACAATCATTGACCAGAATTTGTCAAGTTACTCAATTTTTTTGTATATGGCAATGCTCAGCCATGTTGGTAGTCCAAAGCAAAGTGTCACCTTGGGCATAGTCTACTACAAATCTGGTCTTTTGTGCTTTAGTCCAGTTATATGACGGCACATTCTGGAATGCCATTACCATTATGAATACAACAGGGTTTGCTTTCCTGCCCTCAGTCAAATGTACTGGAAACTGCCTATACCTAATCAGGCCTTCATTGGCTAAAATAGATAACAAACAAGATGCTGTGCTCACAGGCTGTGGCACTGTCTCCGGCTGCCTGGGATTGTATGCAACATATGATGGTATTGTCGTTGGTATTGGTTGTTTCAAATTATATTCCCTTTCTTCACCACCAGATATAGTCAAAGGTGAATGCATGTATGCATTCCTGCTTCCTGACATACCTATTCAGCTTTGATTGTAGCCTGCAGCTGGCTTCTTTGAGCTACTGCTATGATTCAGAAGCTCTGGATGTATTCGTTCTCCTGCTGCTATAATATGTGAGTTGACTTTAGCAATTATTTTGCTTTCCTTTTGTGTCATTACTTCTTTCACAAACCTTTGTGCAAGCATAGTGCCACCATCTAATAACTCAACCCTGGCTCATTGAATTCGTATCCTTGTCAGTACTTTCTTGGTATTTTTTCTCAAATTTGTGAGCTAATTTCAAATGCTTCACCTCTCCTGATAGTTTTTGTAGTTCATCTAATAAGTCCTTGCAAACTTATTGTAATTCCGTGCCGTTGCCTTGCACAACATTCACGGTTTCTGTAATTTTGGTCCATGCAGTTTGTAAATTATTCTCAATGTTGGTTACACTGCTAAACCAGTCCACATTTTTCTTCTGATCTTTAATTATGGGTGAGAGCTTCTGATCTAGTTCATTTAAGGCAGTGGACAAGTCTCTGTGCAAGTCCTTCACCAAAACTCTGCACACTTTGACACATAACTTTGTGTTCCAATCTTCAAATTGCTTTGTTAACACATTCCACAAGTCTGTATGCAAATTGTACATGTTCATATTTAGGTCATTAATAGCTTTTCAAATTAGTTGTATTTTGGACATTAATGATCAGAGTCTGTGCATGTGGCATCGAACAAATAGATTTTTCAGAATCCATGCTAGCTTATCTTCCACAATGATCTTAAGAAAAAATTCTCTCTGAGGTTGCTTGCGAGTCGATTTCATCTACTGTGAATTATGTTACATCACCCATCAGCTCATTTTCTTCCCTGATATCAAGTAAGTTTAAATAAAATTCATGACTACCCTGCTGACAGCCGACCTCCTGTTTTTTGCTAGCATTTGTCATCTGGTATGTACAGTACCATTTACTACATCTAAATTTCCTTCACCACTCTGAACAAAAACTTTATTGACAGGTTACATATTGACAAATTAAAAAATAAAGTGTGAGAAATTAAAACAGTAATCTTCTTTACAATATATTAAGAGGCTCTTCAAAACTTCACGCGCAATTTACACTGTGTCCAATTTGTGACTACTTGTTGCTTGCACTACGATTTACATAATACTGAAGCAATTTTGTAGAATAACAATACTACTACTACTAATAACAACAACAACAGTTCCACAAATTTTAGGACTGGATAGGATCTTGGTTTAGTACTGATAGAGATGCTATCAAGCATAACCATGCAAGCTTAATAAATGCTAAGTAGTTGTCTGCATGTTTTTCACCATTTATCTCCAGTATATTATTTGGATAATTTTCTTCTGTAGGTTTTTTACATTCTCAATTTTGCTATTCATCTCGTTCATCCACAATAGTTGCAAGTATGTAACATAGAAATAAAGTACAATTCGTACATTTACACTGAAAAGCCAAAGAAACTGGTAGACCTGCCTAAAATCATGTAGGGTGCCTTAGTTGCAGAAGTGCTGCAACACAACATGGCGTGCCCTTGACTAATGTCTGAAGTAGTGCTGGAGGGAACTGACACCATGAATCTTGCAGAGCTGTCCATAAATCCATAAGAGTACGAGGGGGTGGAGATCTCTTCTGAACAGTATGTTGCAAGAATCCCCGATATGCTCAATAATTTTCATGTCTGAGACATTTGATGGCCAGAAGAAGTGTAATTCTGGATGTGTGGGTCCTGCACAATGGACATGAATGGATGCAGGTGATCAGACTTATGTGTCACCTGTCAGAGTCATATCTATATGTATCATGGGTTCCATTCACTCCACCGGCACATGTCCCACACCATTACAAACCCTTCACCAGCTTGAACAGTCCCCTGCTGACATGCAAGGTCCATGAATTCATTAGGCTGTCTCCATAGCCATACACATCCATCCGCTCGATACAATTTGAAACAAAACTCGACCAACCAGGCAACATGTTTCCAGTCATCAACAGTCCAATGTCGGTGTTGACAGACCCAGGTGAAGTGTAAAGCTTTGTGTTATGCAGTTATCAAGGGTACACGAGTGGCTCTTCTGCACAGAAAGCTCATATCAATTATGTTTTGTTGGATGGTTTGCATGCTGACACTTGTTGATGGCCCAGCATTGAAACCTGCAGGAATTTGCAGAAGGGTTGCACTTGTGTCACATTTAATGATTCTCTTTAGTCATCATTGCTACCATTCTTGCAGGATCTTTTTCTGGCTGCAGCGATGTCAGAGATTTGATGTTTTATCAGATTTCTGTCATTGATAGCAAGTTGAAGTGAGGACGATGTGATTAATTTTTTTTATTCATTTATTTGTTTTTGTATAAATGATGGCAAGTCTTTGAAGATATGTGGGGAGGACAGCGGAACAAATCACTGCTATTGCTGCATTCACTTGCAGCACTATTAATTCTCATTAATGTCCCGTAAAGTAATGTTAGTGGAAGTTATTGCTCTACCTTTTTTATTCTTAATAGTAGCAGCTCCAAAATCTTCTTTTGCAACTTTTTTCTTGCTACACAAACAAATTTCTTCTGACCATGTCACATCAATATGGCATCATCTTTGTGATATAAAATTTTTGTACCAGGAGTCTCAATAGACTAAATAAAACTCCACTCCAAACTTGCAATAAATACTATACTGAATACTTTTTGATAAAAGTTTACACTTTTTTCTTCATAAAATCTCCTTAAAACCACTACATGTGTCCAAAACAAGAGACATGATTAATAAGAAAAAACTGTCACCAAATGAACATTTAAAAAACTGAAATTACTGAGATAACAGTGATTCTGTGCCATTTGCTTTATAATACTGTCAGGTTTTATCTTCCTATAAATCATGAGAGAGAGAGAGAAATAGACAATTAAAAAGAAAATTACAATCCTTCAGGTATCCCAGAGTAAGTACACTACACAACCAGCACAGATTTTGAAAAAATCTATTATGTGAAACCCAACTCGCACTTCCTGAAAGACATAGATCAAGGCAGTCAGGTACATGCAGTACTTCTTGATTTCTGAAAAGCATAATTCACTACCATACCTATGTTTATTGTCAAAAGTATGATCATATCGGGTATCATGCAAAGTTTATGACTGAACTGAGCAATTTTTTGATAGGGAGGGTGCACCAAGTTATCTTGGAGGGAGAGACATCAACAGTAAGGATAACCCAGGTGACCCCAGGGAAGTGTATTGTCCTCTTGCTATTCATATTATATATTAATGACTTTATGGACAACATTAATAGTAATGTAATGTTTTGCAGATGATGCAGTTATCTGCAATGAAGTATAGTCTGAAAGAAACTGCACAAATTTTCAGTCAAGTCTAGGTAGGATTTCTAAGTGGTTAAAGAAACTGTGCACTTCACAAAATTTAAAAAAAAAAAAGTAGAATCCTATGAGTATGACGTCAGTGAGTCACAATGGAATCATTAAACTCATCCAAAATACGTGAGTGTAACCAGTGGTGACTCGTGCTCACTTTCATTGTTGCAACTGAGATAAAAATGTCAATATATTTTATACCAGAATTGTTCTCAAGTGTTCGTTATATAAACTTCATTTATGCTGTATTGCTTAAATATGGTAATCATACAGCTATAACTATAATCCATGAAATATTGTAAAAAGTATGATGAAGTACATACAGAAGTGAGCTCACAGTTTTCTTTTCTTCTTCCTTTTTTTCTCCATGTGTGTGATATTGTAGGTATCGAGCTCCACAACTAGTTTTCCATGTACTTCTATAGCTGCGTGAGGTTAAGCTGTGCTGATACATTTTATGGAATAACTTTAGGGGTTTGGAACTATTTGGGTTCAGATCAAAGTTCAGCAGCTCTCCTCCTGCTGATGTTCATACTTAATCTAGATGTGTTTCTGTGATGGGCTTGTGGTGTGAAAGCAAAAATGGTGTAACTGTGGAAGTGAGCACGTGACTTCTTCCCCATAGGGAATGCACCAGAGAGCAAATATGGGGACCCTCCTGGCTTTTGCTTTATGGCCAAGGGAACAAACTCTAGGAAAAATATTTGCTAGGAGCAGTTTAATATGTATTTTAAATAACTAAACTATTACCTAATGAGGTCTCTGTTCTGCAGGTTACTTATACAAGAGCTGTGCCCACCTATTCTTCTAACTGTCAGAATAAAACACGTCAGTCACTCTGTTGTTCAAGTTTGGAATTTCACTGATTTACTCCTTATAAATGGAACAAAGAGCCCTTGAGTTTAGCCCTTCTTGAGTCACACTATTTCAGAGGAAGGTTTTAATTTTTTAAAGTGTTGAAACTTTACTCAACTTCTATTGTTGAAATAAATATAGTTAATGCAATTTGCAAAGTTTTGTGTACTTCAGTGAATGTCTCTTCAACGAAATGTTCCATGAGGGAAGTAAACAGATGACAGACCAATGTAAAGCCTTTAAAACTGTTATTGTGATAACTCACTGACAGTTCATTGTTCAATCTATTGTGGCAAATGAAGTAACTGTACCTTAATGAAAATGTATTTTGTTAAATGGGTGGGAAATGTTTTCTGAATGAAGTAAACTTTTTTGTTCAATAATTTGAAAGCTGCTAACTACATAAGAGTTTTTAAATCTTCTTTAGTCAATTGGTCACAGTGTCACATACTTTTTTGGCATCTGCTGTCAGATTAAGTCCAGTGCTATATTTCGAATACAGCTCGCACAGAGGCACTGAAGCAATCATTCTCCCCATGCTCCATATGTGAATGGAATGGGAAAAGGCCCAAATCACTGGTACAGAGGAACATATCCTTTGCCATGCAGTTCATAATGGTTTGCAGGGCATGGATGTAGATGTAGAAGAAGAGATGGAGGTGGTGCAACTGGAAACAAAATATCACCAGAAAAAAGCTGCCCAGTCCCAGAATAAAGCTGGCAAAATGGAGACAAAAAGAAGTCACACTAAGGTGAACCTCCTAAAATGACTTTTGTCACCATGTCATACCAACTCCCTGTCATTTTATTTTCTGAGGTCTGGACATTTAAATCAACTACTCGCAATACATGATTTGCCGTTACATGGTATTGAAATTATAATGGACTGAAATTAATCTCACATGCAAAAGAAGGATTCTAACTATCTGGTCTGATAATTTTACTGTCAAAAAAGAACACCAAAACTGCAATCATGTACACCTGTTAATCATTCTGTAATGCAAAAGATGTTTCATTTCTCCAATATGGATATCCCTGATGCATGTGATTGAGCAAATTTAGACAAATATGTGAAGTAAAAAACTTTTGGTGGTGTATGAGGTGAAATCAGAGGATGAACAATACATATTTTCCCTTCTTTTCCATCATAAAAGTTTCTTATAATGATGAAATGTCTCTTATTTAAAATGTGTTAATGATGTATGTCTTGCAAAGTACATTTATCAGATGACACTTCCGAAGAAATTGACATTAGATGATGACATAATTTGTCAGCAGTTCACTGTCCTTCTTGACATACTTCCTGGAGAGAAGCTCACATATTCCATTAAGAATGCAGGCTTATAGACCTTGATCTAGTTGATGCTCCAAAACAATTTGAAATTTTACCAAGCTGTACCTTACAAAGATGCAGACGGTTATTCTGAGTGTATGTATGTGATGGACCTGTAGAGTTCGAATGTGTGGTGTAGTGCAAGAATAAACACTACTCTGCTTGAGGAAGGGTTGCTAATGTATTTTATTTGGTAAGTCATATGAATTATGTATTGCATTCCTAAATGAATGCAGTCTGAGTTAGTAAAAAATTTATTAAATGTGCTACTATCATAGAAGGATTCCCCGTATAGCTGCATGGAGGAAAGACATATGTCCTATTTTTATAGTTTGTCCACATGACGATAATCAATAGCATGTCTCTGCAAAATGTTAGGTTTCTAAACACCTCCTCATTACAATAATTCAAAATAATGGTTGTCCTAAAAGTTTACCCTGAACTATTCAGACTAATGTGACATACCAGTTTTTTGTTGCTCCTGCAAACCTAGGATAAAGAACATACAAGGGTATACATTTGTTTATCTCTCAGGTACAAAAATATGGATCTTTCTTAAATTTTTACTTGAAAATAAAGTGAATTTATCACCACACTACTAGATAAAAAAATGCAATACTATTGTAATAGTGTACATTGGAAAATAAATAAAATAATTAGTTTCTTAAATGAGAAGTAGAGTAATCTAGTGGTTTACTAAAACAGGCTGCTGACAGCTACTCAAATGAGTTAAAAAGCTATTACCAGCCCTCTGACTAAATTTCCACAAAATAATTTCATTCATTGTTTGGGACGTGGCATCTGCCCAATCATCAGTTGAAAATCTGTACGTCCAGTTTCTGTAGTGAATGTTCCAATGTTCTTTGCCCAAGCACGGCACTTCACTGTTATCAGAAGATCTTCTAAGGAAAAAAAAATGAGAAATAGTAAATTCAGGTTTGTAAATTCACGTATCTGAACTATAATTTCTCTTTTTAATAACATATATTTCACTTCTGTTGCTTGTACAATAACAAGTTTAGTACTTAATTTTAAACTGTTTTTCGTATGTTTACTTATAAATTGTATAGGACAGGTAATGGACGGATCTAATATAACCGAGACTGCACACAAAATATAACAATTCATCTTGTCATTTTGTGAATACAGTTAATCTTTTTTACTAAAATAGATACAGTGGTATACAAAATTATTTATATTCTTTGATTCCAACCTTCCATATGCTCTCAGTCCTCAGAATGCGAAACTTTACAAACTGATGTGCTGCCTTGGAACAATAAACATTTACTTTAATTTTTGAATCATAATGCATTGGTTTAAGTATTTTCATACCTATGATAATGAAAAGTCCTGGGCAGAACGTAAACAATGCAAGAAGGAAACATAGTAATTCAACATATAGCTGAGGCATTGAGTGATTGATAGATACGTAAACAAGACCAAAGATACACATTTGTACACCTTTGCATTTGGGAGGATGACGGTTCAATCCCGTGTCCGGCCATCCTGATTTAGGTTTTCCGTGATTTCCCTAGATCACTCCAGGTGAATGCCAGGATGGTTCCTTTGAAAGGGCATGGCCGCCTTCCTTCCCCATCCTTCCCTAATCCGAGCTTGTGCTCTGTCTCTAATGACCTCGTTGTCGACGGGACGTTAAACACCAATATCATCCTCCTCCTCCTCCTCTATACACCTTCATTTTCCCAGACAATTAAATTGTATTGGCATTGCAGAGTATTCCACCAATGGGTAGCCCAGGTCATTTGGGAGGACAGCTGACTGGTGGTCATGCTCACATAAAAACCTGTGTAAAAGTTACTTCTGCGTGGGTACATAACATGACAGCTTTCATAGGTGGCCCTGCACCAGATGGAATAAAATATGCCTGTAACAAGATTTAAATTTGTTGTGTTGTGTTTTGCACTATGGTTTTCTGCAGGGGCATGGCTCATGTGGCAAGGGTTTGGAAGCAGGTACGGCATAAGGTTAGATGAAGATATTTCATAATTTGGGTTGATGGTAGGATACCACCTGGCAGGGGCTGTAAAGGATTGTGTGTAGGACAAATTTTCATGCCTGTAACTTTAAATTTGTAAAGTTAATGAGAAAACTCCGGGTCAAGTTGCCTACAATTTTAAGACCAATCATAAAATGGTTGGTTCTTCAGCACTTAACAAAATTAAGTTTCTTCAGAAGAAAATAGTTGTAACATCTTTCCAGATATAGCACTTAATTGTGGTAGATAGGAATGAAGGAAATGCTACGGAAATCATAAATCAGTCAGATTAATGGATATCTCACAGGCCACCAATAAGATGGGTTTGCGTATTAATAACTGCAATAGATTTTTAGATTAGCTTGTGACTGTTATAAATTAAATGACAAATAAATTAAACTGTACACAGTACACGAGTGAAGCATTTGTTGTAAGGATAATTTCCAGCTGTGTGGTTCAGAGAAGGTAGGTTGGAGGGAAGGATCCAGATGGCCCAGGTTGTGAAGCAGCCACTTAAATTGAGCAGATTGTGCTCACCTAAGTGTTGTGTCACAGAGTAGTCATCCTGGTGAAACACTGGTTGGTTGTCATACTGACATAAAAAGCTGTGCAGTCTGCAAAAGAGTTCGTATGTAATGCAGCTGCTTTTACAGGTCTGGCCTCTGATGGGGAAGGATAATCCTGTGACGTATTGGAGTAGGAAATGCTGTGTGGGTGGGCTGAGCAAGTGTTGCATCTTGTTCCCCCACTGGGATAGGATCCCTGCACAGGTGTGCCCACTGAAAGAATTTCCACTCTTGTTGACTGATACCTACAACTAGCTGCTCGACAGCTAGTCTCACATGTTTAAGACACTAGCCACTTCCTACACCAACTCTCCACCATCCCCAGTCATTCCAAAATATGAAGTTGCCTTGATCAAAGATTATGTCTCTTTCACCCCCATCTTCTTCACCAGAATCTTCATTCAACTCTATATTAGCTTCAGGAGGCTCAATAAATATAGTATGTTGCAGCTTCTTTCTCTTCTCAAGAATTACCAGGGTTTCATGCATAGAATGGCTTCTCAGAAAGAAGGAAACATTATATTGACTGTGTGGTGAGTGTTGACAGTGGAAAAGCATAATCGCTTGTTTTTGTATTGTCCTCTATGCTGACAACTTTGACTTGTCTCTCTTCCTTTGTGTTTCGCAATGTGCTTAGTGAAGTGATGTTCATATTGTGTTCTCATATTGAATAATCTACTTAAATCATTATGTGGTTGACTATTGCTAGTGTAGCCTACATCACTACTATATGTAATATCCACAACTGTTCTGCCTAGCGTAACATATGTGCAACACAAATTAAAAACTGGATTAGAAACCATAATAATGAACTGCATTTTGCACTTAATCTATATCACAAATTTTAGCACTTCCAAGATTATCATCAAGAAAGAGTCTTAAAAATTGTGTGATATCTTGCGGCAGAAAATAATACTTACTTGTTATTCAAGACATGGTCTTACTCAGAAAAGTCTTGTGTACCTGAAGTGCCTGATACCGTCATCTTCCGACTGTCTGTTGCTAGAAACCCTCTTAAATATCAACAACAGAGCTTTCTTACTTTGGAGACAGTCATGTAAACAAAATTGACATTTGGTGTGGTGGCTAATGGGAGTGATTGTAAATGGGAAATGCCCTTCCAGTCACTCCCATCAACAACAGCACTGAGTATCACCTTTGTTTGCATGTGTTGCAACAAAAAGCGTTCGAAAAGCTTGTGCTGTTGCCAACAAGAGAAAAAAATGGCAGAATGGTATGTGACATATAAGTTATGCTAGGGAAAAATGTGTTGATTATGAAATTTTATTTTTATAAGTACTCCTCGTACTTCCACTGTAGCAGAAGTATGCTACTGCCAAATATATTATGCTGAGCACCTTCTTTAATTTACCTTGGGTCAAAATTAATGGTTCAATTCCAGATCATGAAAAATGGCCCCAGACCATTAACCAACTACATCGTCTTTAGCCACACACACATAACTCTCAGGTCAATACCTTTTGCCAAGCGTCTTCTGGGTCCATTTGGACCCTCCTGAGACTGCACTTTATTGATATATATAAACCTTTTACTCCACAACTAGTTTTTGCTGTTTGGCCATTTTCTAGTGACTCACATGTCATAAGCATGCTCCAACTAAGTACAGGGCAATTAAATAAGGAAGAACATATTTCAGTTGTTTATTACAAACTATGAAAGATAGAAACACATTGAGCACGTCACTTGATAGGGGAAGGTTCAAAATTTTATATTCACACAGATACTATACATTCCCCTAATATTCTAGTAGATAGGGAATGGGGATAGAAAGTAACAAATGTGAAGGTAATTCCAAGTGTGAGCGCAAATGGAGACCATAGACTATTGGTGAGAGAATGGAAAATGAATCACTGTGTGAAAGAAAACAGAAGAAAGTGATGAGGATACGGGACTGGAAACTGAAGGGGAGTGAAAGTGCTAAGAAGTATAGAGAATTAATCACACAAAAATTTCCAAAAGAAGTTTCCTGCAATGTAGAAAAAGAATGGAGTTTATTCAAAGACACTTCAGTTGAAGCAGCACAAAAAAGAAAAAGTAAGACAGACAAGTTGGTGGGATGATACCACAATCCAAGTAGTTAGAAGAAAAAATGGAACATGGTGAAAGAGGTGGAAGACTAAAAATGCCAAGGACCATAAAAGATATACAGAGGAAAAGAAGCAGTGCAAAGAAACAAAGGAAACAGCAAAGAAAATGGCATGAGAGGAGTTTACAAAAAAACTTGAAAAAGATGTAAAGAGCAATAAGAAAATGTTCTACAAAATGATGAAAAATAAAAGGAAGGCTTCCGAAGTACCAGTAAATATGGAAATAGAGGATGGTACTGTGATTGAAGATCCAGGGAATATAAAAGATCTCTGGAGAGAACATTTTAAGTTACTGTTAAACACTGAGGAGCAGGTACACAAGAAAACAACAAATAATGGATAAATTGAGAGAAGCTGAGAAGCAGAATTAGGACAAACTACATGGGAAGAAATGGAAATAACTGTGAAGAAGATGAATGGGGGAAAGCCCCAGGACCTGATGAAGTGTCAGTGGACATGATAAGAGCAGCAGGTCCAGTGGGAATGCAGTGGCTTTACAGAGTACTGTCAAGTGTGTGGAGAAATAGTAAAATACCTGATGATTGGAGAAGAGGAGACATTGTTCTTATCTTCAAAAGAGGCAATAAAAGACTCTGTAAAAACTACAGAGCAATAACCCTTATGATATGAGTCATTCAGCCATGAGTTTTGAAAGAATTTTACTGAATCGAGTAAGTGAAAAGATAGAAAAGAAGCTGAGTGAAGAAGAGCCTGGGTTTAGGAAAGGAAGAAGCATGATCGACCTGATATTTTCTATCCATCAACTGATGGAAAAAATGTTGGAAGTATAACAAAAGGGTGATAATGGTTTTTATAGACATAGAAAGGGCATACGACACAGTTAACAGGGAAAGACTCCGGGAAGTAATGAAGAAGATAGGTATAGAAGATGGATACATTAATGTAATAAAGACAGTGTATAGAGGACACAACTGAAGAATTAGAACACCATTGGGGAACTCTGAATATTTCAAAATAAGACAAGGACTTAAATAAGGAAGAATTCTATCTCCTGCACTTTTTAATGTTGTGATGGGGGGAATGAATAGGGCAGTTAAAGGTATATTAAAAGGAAAAGACAAAAATATGATTTTTGCAGATGATATGGTAATATGCGGCGACAAAGAGGTAGATGTACAGTTACAAACTTGATGTGTGGAAGGAAATAATGAAAAGGTATGGATTAAAAATAAATAAGGATAAGAGTGAAGTAATGGTATTTGGAAGAGACAAAGGAATCAACAGGAATATTACTCTGAATGGAGAATCTCTCAAAGTGGTAGACAGTTTCGCTTATTTAGGGAGTGAAATATCTAGTGATGGAAGAATAACTAACAAAATTAGTAGGAGGTTACAGAAGGGAGGCAATTTCTGCCAAACAATAAAACACCTGATTTGGAATAAGGAAGTTTCAGAAAAAGCGAAACTCCTTATGTAGAAGAGTTATTACTTCCCTATTGTCATGTATGGGGGAGAAACATGGACAATGACAGAAAGGGACTGGAGCAGACTGCAAGCAGGGAAAAGGAAATTTCTCAGAGCAGTTAAGGAAAAACAAGAATGGACAGAGTAAGGAATGTAGTATGAAAGAAGAAATTTAAAAAAAAGATTAAGATGGTATGTGCAAGTTAAGAGGATGCATGGGCAGAGACTTCCAGAATTATGGAAGAACTAAAGATGGATGGAAAGAGACCTAGAGGGTACCCAAGAACTCAGTGGAAAACGGGAGTGAGAATATCTGTGTAAAGGAGAGGTGTGACCTAGCAGCAAGTGGAGGCAGAAAAGTGGTGGGACAACCGAGCCAAATGGGGAGGACTTGTCAGCACCTAGACCTGGCAGTAGATGGAATGGGATCCGAATACAACAACAACAACAACAACAACAACAACAACAGGTACTATACTATAAACTCAACATGTGCACCATGCATTGCTCGAGAAATATCGAAACAGTAGTACATTTCATTCCACACACGAATCAATAGGTCTCTGTTTATTGATTTGACAGCTTCAACAGTTCGACTTCTCGCCACTTGAAGGATAGCTGCAATAGGTGGGACAAAGACTGTCTTTTACGTACCCCCACAGAGAAAATCACAAGGTGTGAGATCTGGTGACATGGGTGGCCAAAAACAATGAACATGGTCTTGTTGCCCACCTCTGCCAATCTAGCATTGTGGGATGATGTTAAGATAATGCCGTACTTCAAGGTGAAAGTGAGACATGGCACTGTCATGCATAAAAATGAAATCAGAATCTTCATGTAGTTGAGGAATCAACCAGTTTTGTGGTGTATCCAGGTATGACATTCCTGTCACAGTTTCCCCCACAAAAAAGAAAGCTCCATAAACTCTAGGTACAGAAACAGCACAAAATATATTCAGTTTGGGTGAGTGTCTTTCATTTTTGTTGATTATGCCTGGATTTTGTGACCCCCAAATTCATAGATATGTCGATTTGCTTTACCGAACAGAGGCAACATCGATTCATCTGAAAAGATGAGTTGTTGAGGAAAAGTGTTCTCTGCCATATGCTGGAGAAATGAAATGCAAAATTCTTACCTTTTGTTATGGTTCCCGGATGTGATTGCTGCAGTAACTGAAACTTTACAAGAACATGCCACACTGTTGTTTGAGAAACTTGATCTTTCTGGTCTGCCCGTCTTGCATAGTTGGTCTGTAACAAACAACTGAAATCTGTTTTTTCTCTGTGAATCATCTGGTATTATAGGTAAGTTCTCCAGTTCATGCAGGCATTTTAGGCAAAAAGCGCTGCTCCTGCTTTATAGTTCTCTTGATAATCGCGCCACAATTAAGGCGCCCATCACACCACCAGGACATAACAAAAATCATTCACTATTCCACAGACAAATGACCATTTTGTTCCCACCATTATTAATAATTTTGGTCATTTGTTCTTCTGATCAGGCAGCTTGTCAATAGATCATTCTGACACATACATTCACAGCTGCACTGCAGCAGAAGTCATTTGCAATAGCTGAGGAGGATGTCTGACTATGGCTCAAACAGTATTTATTATGTGCAGTGGACCTTATCAACTGATTTTGAAGGAGTATCAGAAGAATATTAGTCTAAGTATGTCCCTGAAGTTCCTCCTTGATAATGCCATTGCTGACAGTGGCACCAATAACAAGTGTCAGGCACAGTAGAGGAATAGCCTATTTCTTTGACAAAAACCTCTACACAGAGTCACAGATTTAGGAATGACTATTCAGTTGGCCAGGCAATACACGGAGATACACTCAACAGTTTCAGCTGACAAAAATTTGACATGCTAAACATATTTGTAATCTCTTTTCTCCTGGAGGAATAGTAAACAAAGGCTCAAGAAACAAGGACCGACATTTGTTTCAACTTCTTTATCCATCGAGATAGAGCCACCAACATTTTTTAAGGACTACGTTATTTTTGTGACAGAATAACAGACTATATGAGACACATGCAGCATTATAAATCTTTTTTTTAGGTCTGATGAGATATTACACAGTTAAAGTCTGAGTATACTGAATATGGGGATTCTTGTTCTGCTGCTGTGGTCATTTAACTGGTCGCCTGGAAGTTTATGACACTCTCCACAGAATCTTGGGCTGCTGACTTTGGGCATAAAGTCATGCTTTATGAAGGTTCTAACTTTGTGTTATCAAACAGAATATAAAAATGCTAAATTCATCCAGTCTTAATTATTGACAGATCACCTACCACTTCCAGAACGAAATGTTCACTCTGCAGCAGAATGTGCGCTGACATGAAACTCCCTGGCAGATTAAAACTGTGTGCAAGACCAAGACTCGAACTCGATACTTTTGCCTTTTGCAAACAAGTGCTCTGCTGACTGAGCTCCCAAGCACGATTCACAACCCGTCCTCAGGAGCTTTACTTCCACCAGTATCTCATCTCATAACTCCCAAACTTCACAGAAGCCCTGCTGCGAAACATGCAAAACTAGTACTCCTCGAAGAAAGGGTGTTGTGGAGACATGGCTTAGCCACAGTCTGGGGGATATTTCCAGAATTAAAATTTCACTGCACAGCAGAATGTGTGCTGGTATGAAAATTCCTGGCAGATTAAAATTGTAGGCTGGATGGAGACTCGAACTCAGGACCTTTACCCTTTGTGGGCAAGTGCTCTAGAGACAATTTTTTTGTCTCACTTTTGCTCATAATTGATCGTTGTGTTTGCTCAGGGCGGACGTCCTATGACACTTGTTTAACTTCATCGTTGATCTATTAACTCAGTTTTGTTTATTGCAGAGGGTCGCTAACTCTGTGACCAAACATGCTGAGCTACCACACACAACGCACGAGCCGTCCTCACAGCTTTACCCGAGTTTGAGTTTGAGCCTCGGTTTGGCACACAATTTTTATCTGACGAGAAGTTTCATATCAGTACAGAATGAAAATTTCATTCTGGAAACATCCCCCAGGCTGTGGACAAGCCATGTCTTCACAATAACCTTTCTTCCAGGAGTGCTAGTCTTGCAAGGTTCGGAGGGTAGCTTCTGTGAAGTTTGGGAGGTAGGAGACAAGGTATTGGCGGAAGTACAGCTGTGAGGAGAGGTCGTGAGTAGTGCTTGGGTAGCTCAGCAAAAGGCAAACATCCTGAGTTCAAATCTCGGTCTGCCACACATTTTTAATCTGCCAGGAAGTTTCGTCTATCATTTGTCTGTAGGATGCACATTTCCGGTGAGGGTGGTGTAAACATCACATATCCCTTGCTTCAATGGCATTGAAATGAGCTGGTGCTCCATCACTTACCATTTCGGGATTTAACCTGTGTATCAGCTCCATCAACAACCTATGTGAACTGCTTGTCTTCTTTTTTTTGTAGGAAAACTGTACTGTCAATTTAATGAGTGTCGTTTCTGACTATTATATGTACAGCATATTCAGAAAACTAAGGTCATTAAATAGAATTACTTACTCATGGGCTCGCTGAACTTAACTGCGACTATGGGCGACAAATAGTTCGAACTTTCTTTGTATGGAAAGTAGACTGCCTTGAAGCCAGGTTGCGGATAGTATGAAATGTTACCAACATGCTCCACATCAGAAGGGTGGTATCCCTCACAGGACACCCAGAGTGTGTCATCCTGTTAACAAAAAAGAAGAGGTTGCAATGAGAGCAATGGTTTTACTTCCTGGTAAAGAAGTTGTTCCAGCATAAGGACAAGTGCTGGAACGAAGATCAAGAATGGTACAGCAGAGAGGGCTGGGAGATGATGTCAGCCAATGGCAAGCTGACTAGGACGTCACCGACAGGAATGGCACTTGTACGAAGAGAATAAAAGCGACGGGCCGCCTGACCTCTGCTGCACTCGTGACAGGGATACACTCCAACACCACTGGCAAGTGCAGCGATACGTTCGGTCACCTCATTACAGCAAAGAAACGCCAGGACTGGTGCCAGACATGTACATGACTCAATGCCACCCTCCCTATAAACTCCTTCAAGTACTGGCAGCCTTCAATTGCCTAACTGGTTCCCATTCCGCACTCCATTATTCCCTTCTCCATAATGACCACTCCCTTCCTGACAACCTCAGTAAGGCCAACCACTTTGCTTCCCACCTTTCTGAGAACTTCTCCATCCCTGATGATCCCCACTTTCATTATTCCCTTTTCCCCACCATCATGGAATGCACCGATACCTCGGTAGCTCCACTTGCTCCCAGTCTCCAGTAGTTGGGGCAGTTTCCCCCCTCCAACATAAACACTCCAGTCACAGCACAAGACATTAAACTTATCCTCCAGTCAAAACGCAACACAACCCCTGGTCATGACTGTGTCACCTAACGCCACCTCAGAGAATGCCCGTTCTCCTTCCTGAGTGTCCTTGCCAATTTATACATCATCCTCTCTACCAGCTTCTACGCTGAATGTGGAAGACTTTCTGCATTTTCTTATTACTCAAAGCCAACAAATCCCCTTCCATCGTCTCTTCCTGTCGTCCCATCTGCCTCACCTCCATCTTCAGTAAGCTCTTCAAATCCATCCTCTCTTGTCGTATCCATCACCACCCTCGTCAACACCATCTCCTCCCCCATACCCAGCGTGGCTTGTAATCCTCTTTCTCAACCGAAGAGTCGTATCCATCACCACCCTCATCAACACCATCTCCTCCCCCATAACCAGCGTAGCTTCTCCACCGAAGACCAGCTCCATAACCTTGTCCACCTTCTCGCCCTCCAACTTAACTCCCATTGCTATGCCATTTTTGTTTCCCTAGACATCCAAAATGCCTACAATCATGTATGGCATCCCGGTCTCCTCTTTAAACTCCAAACCTATGCCCTGCCATCAGTTTTGTCTGCCTGGTCGCTTCATTTCTCTCACACCGTTCTTCCTATGTCACCCTCCATGACACTAACTCCTGATCTTTTATCCCACTGGTGGCGTCCCCCAGGGCTCCATCCTCTCCCCTCTCCTCTACCTCTTGTACACTGTTGAAGACATGCCCAAGCCACCCCCATCTGTCCACCTCCTCCAATATGCTGATGACACTACATTTCTGGCTGTCTATCCTACCCTTTAATGTTCCTTCATATCAACCCCTCCAAAACCCAGGCAATCATCATAGGCCGCACCACCCACTCCTTCCGACCATGATTTCTACCTAACCATTTATGGTAGTCCCATCCAGCTCACCCCCACCCTGAGATATCTTGGCCTCACCCTCGACCATCACCTCAGCTGTACCCCTCATCTCCTGACCATCCAGCAGAAAGCCCATTCCTGTCTCCACCTCCTGAAGCTCCTGTCTGGCCGGACATGGGGATTGCATCCTTCCACCATCCTCCACACCTACAAATCCCTCAGCTGTCCTATCCTTTTTTATACCCCCCCCCCACACACACACACACTTTTATAAGGCCTTCCAAATCCTAGAATTCCACTCACTCTGCCTTACCTTCTGTATCTGCCTTCCTTCCCCCACACAACCCCTGTGTGATCTCATCCCCTTCCCCCATCTCCTCCTTTTCCTCCAACATATCCACATCTTTTACTCTGTCCACAGGCTTAATCCCCCACCGTCTGGTTTCTTCCTTCTTCTCGTCCCCCTGCCCATTGCCGCGCCTCTATCGCTGTATCCCTCCCTCTCTCCACCCTCACACCCTCCATCTCCTTCATCTGGGCAATTTCTAGCACCTCCCCCTCCTAGATGTTGAACTTCGCTGTGACATGTACCCTTCCTACCAACTGTAGCCTGGCCTTGTTTCTCTCCTCTCCCCAGGGCCCCCTTTTTCCTCTCCTCTCCTTCTCCCAGAGCGGATTTTCCTCCTTCCCTCCATGAGTCTCTGCACCCCGTCTTCAACTGTTTCCCTCCCACGTCCTTCCCTACCTGGCCCCCTGCGGCGCACCCTCCGACCGTCTCTCCCCTTCCCCCCTCTAGCACTACCACTCCCCTCTTTCTTCCCTTCTCCCTCATCTCCATCCATCTGGCGGATCCTCTCAGTTTGTTCATCATCGTTGGCGTGCTACGTCAGTGTTGTGTTTAGTGCTGTTCTCCTGTGACATCAAGAGCTGTGATATTAATCATGTGCTGAACTTATACATAGTGTTGCTGCCAGTGATTGTTATGTGCTACACCGCCCATCGCTACTTTTATGCTCCGGCCGTACTTCACCTTGTGTTTCTTTTAATCGTCACAGTGTGTGGTTTTTTGTGTACAGTTTTTAGATTTTTATCCCCATTTTTACAGTCCACCCTTTTTTAAGCCATCTTCCATAATGTTTCCCCTTTTATATGTTTGTTTCCCTGTATTTCCTCCTTTATGCCGTTTTAAATGTCTCCACGTTCTGTACTTACTGTCTGTCTCTCGGCTGAAGAGCGGCGCCTATGTTGCTGCCAGCCCACCCCATAAGGGGCATTGAAGTACAATAAAGAAATAAAAATGGGCTCAGCTGCACTAGTAGACTCAGGCAGTAGAAGAGGGACCAGTCTGTTGATACCGCCGCTGCAGAATGTGTAACTTTTTTGATGAAGCCACACCCTCACCTTTGCTTGCACCACTTCTTTACTATCACAGGAAGTCCTCAAAGGTGTTCTCTAAGGTTTTTTGGAGAAAGATAAAAATTGGATGAGGCCAAGTCGAGGCTGAATGGAGGATAATCAATGACAGTAAACCCAAGGCATCGGATTGTTGCATGTGTCGCAGCTCTCGCGTGCAGTCTGGCTTTGTCGTGCTGAAGGAAACGGGTGTTTCATGTGTGAACGACGTCTTCTGCCGTTAAAAATTCGATTACATCACGATATCTTCACGCATCGACACACTTAAAGGTTACACATCACCATGTTGCACGCTAAAAGTCGGAGCCGTCTAGCGGCAGAGAGTTGCTACTTCTTTCGCGAAGCGGAAAATTGAACAAGTAATATGCATGACACGTAGTACCTAAACCGATATTGAGAACAAAATAAAAAAAAATTGAAGGCTTTACTTTTCAGCACGCCTCCATATAATTTATTGGCTATGAACTGCAGATTAAAACTGGAGAAATGGCAGAAAGATACAAAATCAAGGAGATTGGTCCTGGATAAGAGGAAAGAACCAGTCAATGAGAAGGTTGTCAAAGGGTCAAAGGGAGCATTAGGCTACAGTTGACAGAATCAAGAGAAAGGAATGCAACGGAAGAATGAGTTGCTTGGAAAGATGAAATAGTGCAGGTAGTAAACGATGAAAGATTGCATAAGACTGGACCTAGTAGTAATCCACTGATAACACACAGGACATTGGATTAAATTGGTAACAGGAGAAAAAATAAAAATGTAGCATATGAAGCAGAAAAAAGGGAATGAAGACAGCTAAAAATTGAAACTGACAGGAAGTACAAAATGACAAAACAGAAACATGCAAAGGCGTAGAAGCACGCGTCGCTGTGGGAAAAATAGACTGATTGTCTTTAAGTTTAGCGCCATGACGGTCGAATGCAACAAACGTCAAACTGCCAAGTAGTGTACCACATGTAAGCGTAGGCTTCCGTGGCCGTTGTGACTCTCAATAGAATTCTTATGGGCTGTTGGCCGCACTGTCAATATACAAAATTGTCCGACGTTTTGGACACAGCACAACCCTGAGGAAAGCCACTTGCAACAGTGGCCGAAACGTCGTACAATTTTATATACTGACAATGCGGTCAACAGCCAAGAAGAATTTTATTGATAGTGTACTGCGTGCTTGGGTATGCATATAATTAGTGTTTCAGCACAAAGTAGGGAAACGCCATCTACAGTATTTATACGTAGGTTGGAACTTAAATAGTGGCAACACAGCCGGCCGGAGTGGCCGAGCGGTTAAAGGCGCTACAGTCTGGAACCGCACGACCACTACGGTCCCAGGTTCGAATCCTGCCTCGGGCATGGATGTGTGTGATGTCCTTAGGTTAGTTAGGTTTAAGTAGTTCTAAGTTCTAGGGGACTTATGACCACAGCAGTTGAGTCCCATAGTGCTCAGAGCCATTTTTTGCAACACTGCTTTGGAGACACAACGTAATGGAAGCTACTATTGTCGCTGATAGTACACGTTGTTGACATACCTACCTTAGCTCCGAGCAAATGGACTCGCCCGTCCCACGTCACCGGCTCGCGCACAATCGAGGGAAACACAGTCACTTGTGAACGAGTGGTCTAACGTAACGGTGTGAGTATGTTTTCGAAACAGGAACAACGGAGTTGGATCAAGATTGAATGTGCCAGAGATCGTACAGCACGACAGTGTCATCAAGGTCTTCAAGAGGCGTACGGGGAAACGGTATTGCCGTACAGAACAGTGGCGCGTTGGGTAAAAGCCTTCAACGGAGGTCGGCAAAATGTGGCAGACAGGCACCGGGCCTGTCGTCCTAGCGGCTCTGAAGAAGAAGTGCATGCTGTTGCCACGTTAGTGGACAGTGATCGACGCCATACGATTCGTGAGCTCGTCCACGAAACCGGATTAGCGCATACAACTGTGCTTCGAATCCTGAAGGAATGCCTGGGCATACGAAGAATTGCATCACAATGTGTTCCGCATGACTTGACGGAAATGCAGAAATGGATGCGTTAAGACGCTGCTCAGGCGCACTTGGAGCGCTATGAGCGCAGAAGAGAGGCATTCGTACGCCGTATCGTAACACTGGATGAGACATGGGCCACATCGTACGAGCCAAAACTGAAACGCCAATCCAACGAATGGCGTCATTATGGGTCGCCGCAAAAGTCGAAAGTGCGTCGGAGCCCCAGTATGGTGAAAGGTATGGTGATTCTCGTGTATGACTGCGATGGTGTTATCCTAACGCATAACGTTCCTCCACGGCAGATCGTCAGTGCACAGTATTATTGTTCGTTACTGGAGCATCACCTGTGACCAGCTTTGCGAAAGAAGTGGCGACACTTTCTGCGCAACCCACCCATCATTTTGCACGACAATGCGCGGGCGCATACAGCCCAAGCTGTGGCTGCTCTGTTCGGTCGATGGGACTGGGAAGTACTGTACTATCCACCATACTCCCCGGACGTAAGTCTTGTGACTTTGATTTGATTCCGAAGATGAAAGAACCACTGTTCCAGAGATTCGACAGGCAGTAGACCGCTCCATTCACATCATCAACAGATCAGGCTCTGCTAACGGTATACTACGCCTCCCACATCGCTGGCAACGGGTTCTATACAACGCTGGTGACTACTTTGAAGGACAGTAACAGTTTTATGCCTTTTGTAAGAAGGAAAAATGTTTATTAGTAACGTCGGAATCCAACAGCTTAAGGATAGTGGCCCATCAAGAGTATAGTTTATCATTCAGTAACGATGAGCCTCGTGTCGGTCGGGATCCAACGAATGTCGAATAAATAAGGAACGATGGATTCACGAGGGCCATACTTATCCCCATGCAGGATCTGAACGGCCCCACGCGACTAGTGACCGAGGGGAAGGAAGGTAGCTTAGAGTTTAAGGTTCAATTGACGATGATGTCATTAGAGAAGGAGTACATACTCAGTTTATTGAAGGATAGTGGAGGAAATCGGCCGAGCACTTAAAAAGGAATCGCCTTGTATTTCCCTTAAGAAATTTAGGAAAAGTCAGGAAAAATTAAAAGAAATGGATGGCCGGAAATGAATGTCCGGTGCCTTACCTCTCTGACGCCTCGCTCTGTAATGCTCATAGGGAGAGGCATAGTGTTCGCACAACTGTGCACGCTTGTACAGCGACTTCACGTCAGGTAATGGGGTTGTTTTCAGAAAGATAGGTATCCACAGGGACAGTGCTGTGAAGTCAGCAGCAGCCCAGACTGTTAGAATGTCGACCACTATTGCCACTTCCCTCGACAGGGTAGAAGGTGGAGGTACAGCAACAGTGATGCGTCCAGAGGCTTCACTGGAAACAAGAATCGCACCACATCGTTTTCCCATATGAGTCCCAGCTCGGGTATAGCATCTAGAAAGGGACACCCACGTGTGGAGGCTTCCAGGAGAATTTGTAATCGTCATACAGCACCAGCACCTGACGTCCCGGTAAGGATTGCCATTCTGTACACTAGACGATCGCCTCTGGTTCGTATAGCTGGCAATTTGCATAGCAAGCGTTACATTTCCGACGTGGTAAGGTCGATGGCTGCGCACTGTCTTCGAGGTCTCCATGACTTTATCTATCAACAAGATAATACGAGACCGCGTGTTGCCTGTGTTTTTTCCTCGACCTACTTCGGCTGAAAAGATTTTCCAGTGTTATCTAGATAAGGAAATTCTTCATACTGTCCTCCATTGAAAACATCTGGACGTGATTTGCCTAGACAGTGGCGCACCTCCATTCGACAGCCATTACGACTGATGAACTTTTAACACCATCTCACAACACTGTACGACGTGTGCCCTTATTTATTAGATTTAATCATGAACGTGTTCTGATGGTTTTCTTCGGCAGTCCGACTCAAAATTTCTTAATAATTTCTTAATCATTTCCGAAATACTTTGAAATGTCCACGAAGTCTTTGGTAAGTGCATTGTAAGAAGACGATTCGCCGAAAGGTTACTGTTTCTTGGACATTTCCAGTTTATTTTATGAAACTCTAGTTACACAGCACACACAGAATTCAATGCAGGAAGCTGTTTACAAAAGGCTACACTCAGTGTACGGTTTGCATGTGACGCTGTGCATCGCCTCAGTCACAATGCCACCACCAGCATACCACCGTCACCTGCGAAAGCACTCAGGTAGTGCTCCTTATTACACATAGAACCCGTTCCTTCAGCTTCACTGGAATGCTGTGCGTCCGACCGAGAAAGACTGTAGCCGCTCCAGCAGGCTGGGATCCCCGCCTGTGCTGACAGTCGTCTCGTCTGCTAACTGTCGCGCACCCCACCTTCTTGAGTACCTCAGATTGGCTCCGCCCAGAACTGACGTCTTCGTGTCACTCCAGCGACTGACCATTCCAACGTCAGGCCCAGCCCGCCGCTGCTGACACCTCGGCCTCAGCGCCAAATGTGCCGCTCCCAGCGTGGCGACGGCGCTGGACTCAGAAGATGTTGCTAGCTCCAATTGCTCCAGATGACGGACTATCCCGTTCATGTCTGTTCCTAGTTCGGTCACGACGGCGCTCGCGTCCATCACATGCTCACGTCATCCGCTCTCTCACAGTCACTCGAAAAGAATCTCAGGTGTCGAGGAAATCGACCATGCCGTTGCAAACGGCATATACTGAGGGTTATTCAAATATAACTACCATGGTAATTCTTTTGAAACATAATCGTTGAACATAATCTCTTATAATTTTGCAGATTTTTTAACTGTAAATTGCACTTAATGTCGGTGTTTTTACCTCCCAGCAGCTATTTTTAGGCATCAAAACATAGCTGAGAGATCGAAAAATACAACTTTGCCTTCTGTATGCAAGTACATGCGCAATTATTTTCTTATTCCAGAGTTCATTTAGTGTTTAAGTTAAGAGTGTCCGGTGTAGTTTAACGAGATGTAGAAGTAAACAATCAATTGCGAAAGTATGGACAATTTGTTTACTAATTTTAAGAGTGGCCTACAGATCTGGTGCTACTTCTATCTGATTCTAGACGCTAAACTCTTTGTTCACGTAATAAGTAAAACGCAAAAACTCGTTGATTTCTAGATCCATAACATTCTGCTGTGTCTGGTCTCATGGACTTCAGTCTTAATGTCACTTATTTTTAGGGTTCCGTGCTTCAGTCAGTAAAAACGAAACCTTCGTAAGAACAGTTTGTTGTCCATCTGTCTGTCTGCTCGTTTGTTAACGCCCCTCTTTCTCAGCAACGGGTAGAAGTATCAAATGGAAATTTGTGTCAAATACTAAGGTCTACTCTTCCTTGGCGGTGTAAAACATTTAAGCTTATAAGTCAGTGCAATCAAAAGATACGGCTATTTATGTCACATATTTTGACACTCGCAAAGTCCATCATCAAAACCTATAGAGCGTTTACCGTTGAACCTAAAGAGTGCTTACCGTTGTCCTAGAATTGTGAAATTTGGCAAGGAACAATGTTGCACTGTAGAAGTAAAGGAAAAAATCCTAAAATTTTTATTTTGTAATTATATCACACTAGCACACCCGGCAGTGCTTCGTAATTTCTAAATATGTGTCCGAATCGGATATACGTCGTAGTCTCCTTCTTCTCACTCTGTCCATATCTCCATCGTCTCTCTGCCCATCTCGTCTTCCTTCTCCCTCTCTCTGTTCATCTCCTGCCCCCTTCCCCCCACTCCCCCCCCCCCCCCCCAACCTCTCTGTCCATCACCTCTTCCTCCTCCCTCTGACCTCGAGCTTTGTTTATTGTTATTGCAAAAGAAATCTTGGTTGGGAAAAGAAGTCGCTCAGAATATATAAACAAAGTACGCCTAAAATACAGACAAAACATGATATAAGCAAATAAAAATGACGAGTGATATTAAATGTTGGTGTTAACACTCTGGCAGAGTTTAAGTTGGAGCAGCATGGAATTACGTAAGTATATAGACCTACATAAAAAAAGACCCGCCAAAAAGGAATTATCCGGATGGGGCAGAAATCGGCAGATGTGATGAAGCCGAACAGCTGCTCTCTCTCTCTCTTGAATACCAGGGTGGTTTGAAAAGTTCTCGGAATCACCACGAGAGGTCAGTGTTAGTGCAACGAGTTCATCACGTGATATTCATTGGACTGTTGCCTGTAAACACGTGCCACGTCAGTGCTCTTGGAAGAGATCTGTAGAGGTGACGTGGCTGTGTTATTGTTCCCGCGTAGTGATTTGCGAAGATGAAAAAAATCGAGATTCGAGCAGTGATTAAGTACTTCGTTAAGAGAGGTATGAAAGCAAAGGACATTCATGCCGATTTCCAGAGTACACTGGGTGACTCTGCTCCATATTCAACTGTTGCCCAGTAGACAAATGAATTTAAATTTGGTCGGGAGAGCTACGATGATGATCCGCGCAGTGGTCGGTCAAGATGTGTCACTGCTCCAGAAATCATTGCAAAAGTGCACAAAATGGTCATGGAGGATCGCCAATTGAAAGTGCATGAAGTTGCTCACGCTTGCCAGATGACATCTGAAATGGTATATAACATTTTAACTGAAGGAATAGAAATGAGAATATTGTCTGCAAGATGGGTGCCGCGACTATTGACGCTGAAACAAAAACACACAAGAATGGACATATCAGAAAAATGCTTGGCCCGTTTTAGGAGTTGTTGTTGTTGTTGTGGTCTTCAGTGCGGAGACTGGTCTGATGCAGCTCTCCATGCTACTCTATCCTGTGCAAGCTTCTTCATCTCCCAGTACCTACTGCAACCTACATACTTCTGAATCTTTTTAGTGTATTCATCTCTTGGTCTCCCTCTACGATTGTTACCCTCCACACTGCCCCCCAATACTAAATTGGTGATCCCTTGATGCCTCAGAATATGCTCTACCGACCGATCCCTTCTTCTAGTCATGTTGTGCCACAAATTTCTCTTCTCTCCAATTCTATTCAATACCTCCCCATTAGTTATGTGATCTACCCATCTAATCCTCAGCATTCTTCTGTAGCACCACATTTCGAAAGCTTCTATTCTCTTCTTGTACAAACTATTTGTCGTCCACGTTTCACTTCCATATGTGGCTACACTACATACAAATACTTTCAGAAACGATTTCCTGACACTTAAATCTATAATCGATGTTAACAAATTTCTCTTCTTCAGAAACGCTTTCCTTGCCATTGCCAGTCTACATTTTATATCCTCTCTACTTTGATCATCTTCAGTTATTTTGTTCCCCAAATAGCAAAACTCATTTACTACTTTAAGCCTCTCATTTCCTAATCTAATTCCCACAGCATCACCCGATTTAATTCGACTACATTCCATTATTCTCGTTTTGCTTCTGTTGATGTTCATCTTATATCCTCCTTTCAAGACACTGTCCATTCCATTCAGCTGATCTTCCAGGTCCTTTGCTGTCTCTGACAGAATTACAATATGATCGGCGAACCTCAGAGTTTTTATTTCTTCTCCATGGATTTTAATTCCTAATCCGAATTTTTCTTTTGTTTCCTTTACTGCTTGCTCAATATACAGATTGAATAACATCGGGGATAGGCTACAACCCTGTCTCACTCCCTTCCCAACCACTGCTTCCCTTTCATGCCCCTCGACTCTTATAACTGCCATCTTGTTTCTGTACAAATTGTAAATAGCCTTTCGCTCCCTGTGTTTTACCTCTGCCACCTTCAGAATTTGAAAGAGAGTATTCCAATCAACATTGTCAAAAGCTTTCTCTAATTCTACAAATGCTAGAAATGTAGGTTTGCCTTTCCTTTTGCCTTTCCTTTTAGGAGTGCCGAGCAAGATTCTTTGCGCCGGTTTTTGACCACAGATGAAACTTGGGTGAATTACTATACTCCAGAGGCAAAACAACAGTCAAAGCAGTGGAAACATGCTGATTCTTCGCCAGCAAAGAAAGCAAAGACAATTCCTTCGGCGGGAAAGATCATGGCATCAGCGTTCTGGGATGTGAAGAGGATTCTGTTTGTAGATTATCTTCCCACTGGGCAAACAATTACTGGAGAATTCTATGCAAACCTCCTGGACTAATTGCAACAAAAGATACGCCAAAAAAGGCCAGGTTTAGCAAGGAAGAAAGTCATCTTCCATCAAGACATTGCGCGCCCACACACATGTGCCGTCACCATGGCAAACGGAGAATTGATAGCCGGAGTTGACAACTATTTTGAAGGCCTGGAGGAAACACATTATCAATCAAGGTACTGGAATATCGTTGGACCGAGTGCATTAATCTACAAGGATGCTACATTGAAAAAAAAATTCAGTGATGTAAGTACTTTTTTCCATTCTGTTCCGAGAACCTCTCAAACCACCCTCGTAAAACATTTAATTTTTCTGACATTGTATTCATTTATCTGTACATGTATGTCTACCTATTTCCGTTCCTTTGGGATAATTTCTTCGTGGTGCGTCGTTTTTTGTCTGAGAGTGTGTGTCATCCAAACTCCGTGTACTAAACTTCGCCTCTCTGGGTTTATACACTCACCTGCAGATTTAATTATGTGTTCTTTTCACATACACACGATGAGTGTTTAGATGCCCTTCCCAGTGATGCAATTGCAATGGCCAGCAATGCATATAGCGTGAAAGAAAGTGATCTTCGTTCCCTCTAGCATACCTGATATTACTTGTGCGCCTGTGTCTTGAGCATTCCTCTCTTGCTACCATATTGCGACTGAGGAAAGCATTTTCAGACGTCCATCTGCATTCCAGCAATATTTTGCTGACGTATCTGCTCTACAAAATATTACTTTCACATTACCACGAAGATTTGTGTTGCGAGAATCTCCATTTTTATTTAATGAAAGTGGTACAAGAGTCCGTAGTGGCTTTCTTAGTTCTGATCAAAGCTGTGCCAACCCTAGATAACTTTACACTAAGAAAAAAGGTGAGTAATATCCATTACCTACCATAACCGACAACGAACAATAAGAATTAAACGTCAAGAGGAAAGTGCTCCAATTAAAAATGGCGTAAGGCAGACATGTGGTCTTTCTCCTCTATTGTTTAACCAGTCAATGGAAGCAATAGTGAAGTAAACAAAAGAAAGGTTTAGAAGTAGGATTAAAGGGCAGAGAGATAAGGTACCAATGACGAGATTCCTTCATGACATAGATGTCCGCTACGAAAGTGAGGAAGAGTTGCAGGACCTGCTGAATGTGTTCAACACTCTGCTGAGGATAGAAATTAGTTTGAGAATAATGGACGTATTAAGGAGCAGCAGAAACTAATTTTGCAATGTATATTGGGATCTCATAGTAGAAATAGTGAAGACATTCTATTTAGGAGGCAAAGTCATGCAAAATGACGGCCGAAGAAAGGAGAATATAAGAAAGAGACAAGTAAGGGCAATGAGAACATTCCTAGCCAAAGAATATATGTCTGGAGTACAGAACTAAACAGAAGTGAAACATGATCTGCGGGAACTTCACGAAAACAGAAAATCGAAGCGTTTGAAATGTGGTGTTCCAGAAGGATGTTGAAAATTAAGTGGACACTCTTGATAAGAAATGAAGAGGTTATCTGCGAGGAAAGGCTTATGTGGAAAACATTGTTAAGAAATAGGAACAAGATGAGAGAACATGGGTTAAGACGTCAGGGAATAGCTTCAATTGTACTAGAGGAAACAGTAGCACCAAACATCTGTAGGGAAGACAAAGATTGAAACAGATCCAGCAGATGACTGAGGACGTAGGTTGCAACTGCTTCTCGGAGATGAAGAGGTTGATACAGGACAGGAAGTCGTGGCGAGCCACACCAGACTACTTAGATTGACGGAAAAAAGTTATATATATATTCGGTTATTAGCCTCGACCGACTCTTTCCATTTCTAAACGACACCATGGACAGACATATAACACAGCTGTCAGTCGATATAGTAAATTCACCTTGGATTTGATTCTGGTTTGAAGTAGTAATGCATCTCCTAGTACAAACTTAGGCCTTAATTTGAAGAAGAAGTTTCTGAGAATGTAAGTCTGTAGCATAGCACTGTATGGAAGTGACTCACGGTTTGTAGGAAAATCGGAAAAGAAGAGAATCATAGCGTTTGAGACGTTGTAAATTAGGGGACTGCTAAGGTAAAAAATGAGGTGGTTCTCTGAATCGGTTATGACAGGAATATATATATTGGCCACGACATCTTGGTAGATGATTGTTCCAGTGTCTGTGTGTTTATGGGTTGCATTTTTTTCATATGAATTGTCAAGCCAATGGCAGCGCGGCACCTCTTGCCGCAATTGTCACAAGTGTATCTGGCTGCTGAGGCAGGAGCAGTGTGTCGATTCCAAAGCTCTCCATATCCCTTTTACAAGAGTCCTTGAACATCAATACAGGACGTCCTACAGGTCTTTTGGCTATAGAGATCTCTGCAAGCATCACCTCGCGTGGTAATCTGTCAGGATCCATACGGTGGACGTGTCCCAGCCATTGGAGTCGTCTCTGCTTCAAGATAGCTGAACCAGTGTTGCAGTTAGTTTTAGATAGCACTGCTTCGTTGGTCACTCGGTCCTTCCACGTTACTCCGAGGATGGATCTCAGGCACCGCATGTGGAAAGCATTAAGGCGACGTTCTTGTTTGGCATAGGTAGTCCATGTTTCCGATGCATACAAAAGGATGCTGAGGACGCAAGTTTGATATACAAGAATTTTGGTGGTCAAAGAGTGTTTGTTGTTTTTCCAAACACGTGTAGAGAGTTTGCCAAATAGTAGATCCAAGATTGCAGAAGTTATCTACGACTCGCACAGTAGTGCCATCTAGTGTGATATTCGGCTTTGTGTTAGCAACCTGAACCATAATTACGGTCTTACTACTGTTTACACTCATCGAGAATAGGTGGCATGCGTGACTAAATCTTGATACTAGCTCTTGCAGCTCTTCTGCGGATTTCGCAACAATTGCAGAATCATCTCGTAGCGCTTTGTCTTACTCTTCAGAAGACTGACATTGAAAAGCCTTCCATCTTTCCTTGTATGCAGATGTACTCCAACATCGCAATTCTCAAAAGCCACTTGGAGCAGACCCGAGAGGAAAATTCCAAAACGTGTAGGTGCCAACACACAGCCTTGTCTTACGTCACAGTTCATACTGAATGGTTTAGATGTACTGCCATCGAAGATTACAGAACCACGCATGTTGTCGTGAAAAGATCTTATTGAAGACAGCAAAGTTGGGGGACATTCAATTTTTTTCCCATATGCTGTAGAGTCCCTCCCTACAGACGGTGTCAAAGGCTTTGTTGAGGTCAACAAAAGCCACATATAATGGCACTCTGTGTTCGCGGCACTTCTCTTGTAGTTGGCGCAAGGTGAATATCATGTCACTTGTGGATCTGCCAGTTCGAAATCCACGCTGTGACTCAGGGTAGATCCGAGCAGGCAAGGTTTCCAGTCTCTTCAGGATTATTCTTGCATACGCCTTTCCAGCAATGCTCAAGAGGGATACTCCTCTATAGTTGTTACAATTACCTCTGTCGCCTTTTCCCTTATAGATTGTTACTATATTTGCATCTCGCATGTCTTGAGGTACTGTGCCTTCTTCCCAGCACTGCAGTAGGATTTGATACAATATCGGCAAAACGCAGCCAAGTTTGATGATTTCTGCTGGTAAGTTATCACGGCCTGTACTCTTGCCTAGCTTTAGACTTTTAAGTGCGAGTTTTAATTCGTCAACATTAGGAGGATCGTCAAGCTCAGACATAACAGGGTAAGTTGGTAAAGTACCCAAAGCTTCTGAAGAAATGTTGACTTCGTCTGAGTACAGTTTAGCATAGTGCTGCACCCACCTATCTAGCTGCTGGTTTTTATTGTTGATTGAGTCTCCATTTAGATCATTTATTGCAGCGAACGTCCTACTTGTTGGTCCAATGGCCTTTTTGATGCCTTGACACATGCCACTATAATCTCCTTTGTCTCGGCAGATCTGAATAGTTCTGCAAAGGTTGGTCCAATATCTATTTGCGCAATGGCGAGAAACTCGTTGCAGATCTGCTTTGCAGGCCTTGTATTCAGCTATTGCTCGTTGGTCTCTAGGATTATTCAAACCTGTATATGAGCATTACGTTTCTTGTCTATATATATGCGAAGTATTAACTATAAAAAGGAACAGGATTGTATGTCACCTGTTAAGGCATCTGGGAATAACTTCGAGGGTGCTAGAACAAGCAGTAGAGACCAAACATTGTAGGGAAAGGTAAACATTAGAAG
Organism: Schistocerca serialis cubense; assembly: GCF_023864345.2. Classification (NCBI taxonomy): domain Eukaryota; kingdom Metazoa; phylum Arthropoda; class Insecta; order Orthoptera; family Acrididae; genus Schistocerca; species Schistocerca serialis. The sequence goes on from NC_064639.1 coordinate 466,088,662, forward strand.
ATGCATAGAAAGTGAGCGCCGACGTTGGGTGTAGGTCGCTGGTCCCAGGTCTGTCGTACTACCCAGTTTGGAGCAGCATCAGCACCAGGTCCTTCACCTACAGCCAACTTTGAAGGATTGGTAACTACACATGACTGTTTAGGCTGCCACTTTCGTTACTTAATGTGGTTGATCTTTCTCAGCGGTGAAGTTGCAGGTCCAGGGATAAACGTTGTATGGTGAACCCTCCAGCTGCCACTCTAGCAGATTCGACTAGTTTAGGAACGTATCGTGCCGTAAGAACTAAATTTGACAGGAAGTACATGAAACTTACTGTATCCCAGAACGGCTGTCGGCTGTCCACACAGTGTTTTTATAGAAGATAGCTTTAATACCTGTGTTAATGGTAATTATAACTCCAGTATTATATGCAAAGTACGTCTTCTATATTATTGATGTTGTCACGTCTAAATCACAATCATATACAAATATAAAGGCATGGTTGTCAATACAGTCAAACACTTAGCAGTGAAAGCACATTTATTGCTGCCATCAACACGTATCCAGAATAGAAATGCTTTCCTGGACGGAGAATACACCAATTTATACAAACGTCGATTATTCCAGAATATATACATTCATGTTCAGAAAAAAAACAGAGCATCTCCAACGACTAGACATATGACGTTCATATTCACAGGATATGTAGTTTAGTATGATTAGCATTTGAAGCAGGTAGGCCCGCGGGTTCAAGGTCAAAATCGAAATCGCGGCGCAAGACCACCTACAGGTGAAATGTGACTGCGGCTCTCGTTTTCGCTATAAACTGAAGGTAATGGATCAGTGCGGCTTGCGCAGAAGTACAGGATGCCTCGCAGAAGTATGCGCGAACCGTACCGCCACATCAGCAAGAGGGCACATTGTTGGCATGACAGAATGTGATGCATCTATCCGAAAAATTTCTGCTCGTATGGAACGAAGTATTTCGGCAGTGCAAAGTGCAACGGGTGTCTGCAGAATGGTTCCCTGAAGGCCGTAGAACACGACGAAATGGGTCAGGCCGCACCACCCAGACCATCCCCCGAGAAGATCGACACCTCATCCGAATGACATTGCAGGACAGATATGCGTCCTCCTCGACTCTGTCGCAACAGTGGACCAATGTAATACATCGTTCACTATCAGGAGTGACAGTCCGTCGTCGTTTATTACAGCATGGCTTAAGTGCGCGTCGTCCGCTTCTCCGCCTACATTTGAAGAAAGTGCAGAAACATAATAGATGGCAAAGGTGTGTGGAACGATGCCACTGTGGACAGCTATGACATCAAACGGTGTTTTCGGACGAATCCAGGTTCTGTTTGTTTAAAAATGATGGCAGCATTTTCGTTCGACGCAGACAGGTATAAAAATGGAAATGTCGTGTGGCTAGGGCCTCCCGTCGGGTAGACCGTTCGCCTGGTGCAGGTCTTTCGATTTGACGCCACTTCGGCGACCTGCGCGTCGAGACGCAGACAGGTGACTGCTGTCGCAGTGACTGACTTCGTACAAGACATACACACCGAAATCAAGACCTTATGGTGTGGGGTGCTAGTGGGCATAACCACACAACACAGTTTGTGCGTGTCCAGGACACTGCGACTAGTGTGGTCTACGTGAAGGACATCTTGCGAGCCGTAGCCATACCCTTTCTGCAAAACACCCCAGACGCCATTTTTAGCAAGACAATGCACGACCACATGTTGTTGAACGAACAGGAGATCAGCCTCTTGCCCTGTCCCGCCAGGTCACCAAACTTGTCGCCAATCGAAAATGTGTGGGATATGGTGAAACGACGGGTGCAGCGTTGTGACCCAATGCAACCACCACAGACGAACTTTGGAACCAGGTGCATGCAGCATAGATGGCTACGTCACATGGCGTCAATCGCGCCTTATGCGCGTCGATGGCATCACACATGGAACTAGTTATCAGGGCCATGGCGGACCCTATGCCTGCAAGGCAACAGGGCATGTAATGAGCCAGGGTGACTGAGATACTAATCATTTCTGCAGAACATACTGAAGTACACTACTGGCCATTAAAATTTCTACACCAACAAGAAATGCAGATCATGAACGGGTATTCATCGGACAAATATATTGTACTAGAACTGATATGTGATTACATTTTCACGCAATTTGGGTGCATAGATCTTGAGAAATCAGTACCCAGAACAACCACCTCTGGCCGTAATAAAGGCCTTCGTACGCCTGGGCATTGAGTCAAACAGAGCTTGGATGGTGTGTACAGGTACAGCTGCCCATGCAGCTTCAACACGATACCACAGTTCATCAAGAGTAGTGACTGGCGTACTGTGACGAACCAGTTGCTCGGCCACCATTGACCAGACGTTTTCAATCGGTGAGAGATTTGGAGAATGTGCTGGCCAGGGCAGCAGTCGAACATTTTCTGTATCCAGAAAGGCCCGTACAGGACCTGCAACATGCGGTCGTGCATTGTAACCAATGGCAACCCATACCATCATGCCGGGTGATACGCCAGTATGGCCATGACGAATACACGCTTCCAATGTGCCATCACCGCGATTTCACCAAACACGGATGCGACCATCATGATGCTGTAAACAGAACCTGGATTCATCCGAAAAAATGACGTTTTGCCATTCGTGCACCCAGGTTCGTCGTTGAGTACACCATCGCAGGCGCTCCTGTCTGTGATGCAGCGTCAAGGGTAACCGCAGCCATGGTCTCCGAGCTGATAGCCCATGCTGCTGCAAACGTCATCGAACTGTTCGTGCAGATGGTTGTTGTCTTGCAAACGACCCCATCTATTGTCTCAAGGATCGAGACGTGGCTGCACGATCCGTTGCAGCCGTGCGGATAAGATGCCTGTCATCTCGACTGCTAGTGATACGAGGCAGTTGGGATCTAGCATGCGTTCCACATTCCCCTCCTGAACCCACCGATTCCATATTCTGCTAATAGTAATTGGATCTCGACCAACGCGAGCAGCAATGTCGCGATACGATAAACTACAATCGCGATAGGCTACAGTCCGACTTTTATCAAAGTCGGAAACGTGATGGTACGCATTTCTCCTCCTTACACGAGGCATCACAACAACGTTTCACCAGGCAACGCCGGTCAACTGCTGTTTGTGTATGAGAAATCGGTTGGAAACTTTCCTCATGTCAGCACGTTGTAGGTGTCGCCACCGGCGCCAACCTTGTTTGAATGCTCTGAGAAGCTAATCATTTGCGTATCACAGCATCTTCCTCCTGAACGGTTAAATTTCGCGTCTGTAGCACCTCATCTTCGTGGTGTAGTAGTTTTAATGGCCAGTAGTGTACATGACCTGTGAATATGAGCATGCTATCTTTAGTCGTTAAAGGTGTTCTGTGTTTTCTGAACAATAGTGTACAAACATAAGACATTTCAAAAACATTCCAGAAACGATAACTACTAAATAACAAATAAGTGGTGGCGGTCGGATTTGAATAGGCGGCCCAAAGCACAATCCCCGTAGTCAAAAATTATTATTGGACCTAGATTTTGTCAATTGTCGTATGGTGGCACTGGTCGATTCTAGCGTTCTGGCAGTGTTTTTATTTCCTCTTAACTATGATGAGCATTTGTCTTGCTGTAACCTCTATTTTACGATTTTAGTGATATGGGTACGTGCTTTATCACGAAGCGGCAGTACGGAACTTGGCGCACGATTTCACAATAGTAGTTTACGACTGTCTTACTGCCCCATACAAATTATTCATTCTCCGGTGGATGCCTACCGATATTAGTCCTTCGGCAGCTAAGAAAACAATAACAGCCCGTTTGGACGCAAGTCGTAATAACGTTGCCATAGTTCACGTTTCCGAATTTACGGCATGCACGTCGGAGAAACACGACTGCCACACTAATCCCTTGCCTAGATGTTGGTTGCTATATACCTGTATCGGAATCGTGCCACGTTACATGTACGTTGCAGGTACGCCCTCAAACGTAAACTTTTTGATTGGACCTGGTACGTAAAAAGACTCTTCTAAGAACTTACGGTTCTCGAATGAAACGCGGTGGTCTTCGTTGGATATTCTCTATTTACTGTATCAATGCTACTTCGTAAGGATCTAACACTGAAGATAAATACTGTTGACGTGACGACTGAACCAAGGGTTTGTAAAATACTTCCTTCTTGCTTGGGTAGCTCAGTTGGTAGAGCAGTTGCCCGCGAAAGGCAACTACTTGCTAGTGGTTTTTTCAATGAAATCCTGTTTGGCATCTGCGTTTCTTACGATAAGTTTTATGTGGTCGTTCCAGTTTAAATCGTTCAGTGCGCTTTCTCTCGTATTTAGTGGACGAGACTGCTTCCAGTGAGCGTTTGGCAATTGTGTAGACATACAGTAACGGGGAATTCCACCTATTTATGCACAATAAACTCCATTGTTTGTATTGAGTGTCAATTTTCGATCCCTGCACCAAGCATCGATATTCTATAAATGTCCGTGAGGTTTCCTTTCAATGAAATAACGTAAAACAGTACATTGCCCTTGCTTTCCCGACTACCATCATTTAGAGAGTTTTCAACTACTGTTTGCTAGCACATTCCCCAGATGTCTCAGCAATCTAAAACATATGGCCATATCCAGAATTAATTTTCCCTCTGCAGTGGAGTGCGCGCTGATATGAAACTTCCTGACAGATTCCTGTGTGCCGGACCGATACTCGAACTCGGGACCTTTGCCTTTTGCGGCCAACTGCTCTACCAACTAAGCCCTGTACTCACAGCTTTACTTCTGCCAGTACCTCATTCCTACCTTCCAGTCTTCACAGAAGCTCTCCTGCGATTTCTGCAAGATTAACACTCCCGCAAGGAAGATACTGCGTAGATATGGCTTAGCCACAGCCCGGGGGATTATTTCCAGAACGAAATTTTCACTCTGCAGCGGAGTATGTGCTGATATGAAACTTTCTGGCAGATTAAAACTGTGTGTCGGACAGAGCGCTAGTATTGCAAGGTTCGCAGGTGAGCTTCTGTGAAGTTCGGAAGGTAAGAGATGAGATACTGGAGGAAGTAAAGCTGTGAGTACAGGGCATGAGTCGTTCTTGGGTAACTCAGTTGGTAGAGCAATTGGCTGCGAAAGGCAAAGGTCCCAAGTTCGAGTCTCGGTCCGGCACACAGTTTTAATCTGCCAGGAAGTTTCATGTGGTTACAAGTTACCGAGCGACTAGCGGTGCACCATATGCCAGCCACTACTGCCGATGACCTCTGGCACAGATTTGAAATAGCGTGGAATGTCGTACCCCGTTCACCCAGAGCGACCTTAAGTGAAATGACCACATAAAACAAACAGTAGGAACAGCAGATGCCAGATTGAGTTTCATGCGAAGAAACTTTAGGAATTGTAACTCATCGGCGAAGGAAGTGACTTACTTGGCACTTCTTCGACCGATTCTTGAGTATTGCTCATCAGTCTAGGCTCCTTACCAGGTAGGACTGATCGAACAGATAGAGAAGATACAGCGAAGAGCGGCACGTTTCGTCAAAGTAATTTTGATCGGCACGAGAACATTGCAGAGGTGCTCAAAGGACTCCAGTAGTAGACTTTACGATAAGGCGTTGTGCATCACCAAGAGATTTGCTATTGACATTTCGTGTGAGCACTTTCCGGGAAGAATTGCACAACATATTCTTTCACCCCGGATACATCTCACGAAACGACTACGACGAGAAAATTCGAGAAATTACTGACAATCATTCTCCCCATGCGCCGTTCGCGAATGGAGCAGGGGTGGAGGAATCAGTTAGCGGTCCAGAACTACCGTCCGCCACACATCATTTGATGGCTTGCGGATTACGGGGTAGATGCAGATGTTTAAAGTCACTGCTGCCAGAGATGGTGGCTCTGTGTGCTGAATTTCATACCTACAAATTTAATTATGCATTCTTTCTACTATATTGTATTCGCACAATAAGTAAAATTTCTTTGTGTGCTATGTTTCCTGGTGTTGCAGCTTTAGTGGCTAAATGCTGGAAGAGACATGAAAGAAGAGGAGAGGACGTGGATTGCCGTCGGCACGCCAGAGCGTCGCCGCTGCTGACGCTCCTGATAAGGCGCCGCAGATGTGTGCCGCTGACACACTTCTGGAAACCACAACAGCTGCTCCGCCGCACGATAAACAGGTCACGGTTACCCTAAACCTCTCACAAATCCGACACCGACGTTACGAAACGCACGACGTCGTCTAACAGCTGCAGTTGACACTACCTGTCTCGAAAAAGAAGAAAGATTAAGGTTTAACGACTCATCGACTGCAACTAAAACGTCCCACTTTAAAATTATTGACCCCTATTATGTCAGCATTTCCCTAGATCTTCTCAAAAAAAAAAAAATTACAAGCGATAGACAACAGCAGAAAAAGTACCTTTGCTAAGAGATAATTTCACTTTTTCAAATTCCTGTCTTACAACTGAAAGCAATACTTCAAGTGTTTTCGTTTCGATAGTGCCTAGTTACCCCACTTTTATGTTCCACCAGGTCCAAGCATTCTTTCCCTTCCACGAAATAGCAAGAAATATCACGTATACAATTCAGTTCTGGCCCTATGGCCCAACAGTTAACATTTCATCACAATAGTTATGTTGTTGTTGTTGCTGTTGTGGTCTTCAGTCCTGAAACTGGTTTGATGCAGCTCTCCATGCTACTCTATCCTGTGCAAGCTTCTTCATCTCCCAGTACTTACTGCAACCTACATCCTTCTGAATCTGCTTAGTGTATTCATCCCTTGGTCTCCCTCTTCGATTTTTACCATCCACACTGCCCTCCAATGCTAAATTTGTGATCCCCTGATGCCTCAGAACATGTCCTATCAACCGGTCCCTTCTTCTTGTCAAGTTGTGCCACAAACTCCTCTTCTCCCCAATTCTATTCAGCACCTCTTCATTAGTTACGTGAGCCGGCCCGGACTGGCCGAACGGTTAAAGGCGCTACAGTCTGGAACCGCACGACCGCCACGGTCGCAGGTTCGCATCCTGCCTCGGGCATGGATGTGTGTGATGTCCTTAGGTTAGTTAGGTTTAAGTAGTTCTAAGTTCTAGGGGACTTATGACCACAGCAGTTGAGTCCCATAGTGCTCAGGGCCATTTTGAGCCATTAGTTACGTGATCTACCCATCTAATCTTCAGCATTCTTCTGTAGCACCACATTTCGAAAGCTTCCATTCTCTTCTTGACCAAACTATTTATCGTCCATGTTTCACTCCTATACATGGCTACACTCCATACAAATACTTTCAGAAACGACTTCGTGACATTTAAATCTATACTCGATGTTAACAAAATTCTCTTCTTCAGAAACGCTTTCCTTGCCATTGCCAGTCTACATTTTATATCCTCTCCACTTCGACCATCATCAGTTATTTTGCTCCCCAAATAGCAAAACTCCTTTACTACTTTAAGTGTCTCATTTCCTAATCTAATTCCCTCAGCATCACCCGACTTAATTCGACTACATTCCATTATCCTCGTTTTGCTTTTGTTGATGTTCATCTTATACCCTCCTTTCAAGACACTGTCCATTACGTTCAACTGCTCTTCCAAGTCCTTTGCTGTCTCTGACAGAATTACAATGTCATCGGCGAACCTCAAAGTTTTTATTTCTTCTCCATGGATTTTAATACCTACTCCGAATTTTTCTTTTGTTTCCTTTATTGCTTGCTCAATATACAGATTGAATAACATCGGGGAGAGGCTACAACCCTGTGTCACTCCCTTTCCAACCACTGCTTCCCTTTCATTTCCCTCGACTCTTATAACTGCCATCTGGTTTCTGTACAAATTGTAAATAGCCTTTCGCTCCCTGTATTTTACCCCTGCCACCTTCAGAATTTGAAAGAGAGTATTCCAGTCAACATTATCAAAAGCTTTCTCTAATTCTACAAATGTTAGAAATGTAGGTTTGCCTTTTCTTAATCTAGCTTCTAAAATAAGTCGTAGGGTCAGTATTGTCTCACGTGTTCCAATATTTCTACGGAATCCAAACTGATCTTCCCCAAGGTTGGCTTCTACCAGTTTTTCCATTCGTCTGTAAAGAATTCTCGTTAGTATTTTGCAGCTGTGACTTATTGAACTGATAGTTCGGTAATTTTCACATCTGTCAACACCTGCTTTCTTTGGGATTGGAATTATTATTTTCTTCTTGAAGTCTGAGGGTATTTCGCCTGTCTCATACATCTTCCTCACCAGATGGGAGAGTTTTGTCAGGACTGGCTCTCCCAAGGCTGTCAGTAGTTCTAATGGAATGTTGTCTACTCCCGGGGCCTTGTTTCGACTTAGGTCTTTCAGTGCTCTGTCAAACCCTTCACGCAGTATCGTATCTCCCATTTCGTCTTCATCTACATCGTCTTCCAAGTCTATAATATTGTCCTCAAGTACATCGCCCTTGAATAGATCTTCTATATACTCCTTCCACCTTTGTGCTTTCCCTACTTTGCTTAGAACTGGGTTTCCATCTGAGCTCTTGATATTCATACAAGTGGCTCTCTTTTCTCCAAAGGTCTCTTTAATTTTCCTACAGTCAGTATCTATCTTGCCCCTAATAAGATAAGCCTCTACATCCTTACATTTGTCCTCTAGCCATCCCTGCTTAGCCATTTTGCACTTCCTGTCGATCTCATTTTTGAGACGTTTGTATTCCTTTTTGCCTACTTCATTTACTGCACTTTTATATTTTCCCCTTTCATCAATTAAATTCAATATTTCTTCTATTACCCAAGGATTTCTACTAGCCCTCGTCTTTTTACCTACTTGATCCTCTGCTGCCTTCACTACTTCATCCCTCAGAGCTACCCATTCTTCTTCTACTGTATTTCATTCCCCCATTCCTGTCAATTGCTCCCTTATGCTCTCCCTGAAACTCTGTACAACCTGTGGTTTAGTCAGTTTATCCAGGTCCCATCTCCTTAAATTCCCACCTTTTTGCAGTTTCTTCAGTTTTAATCTACAGTTCATAACCAATAGATTGTGGTCAGAGTCCACATCTGCCCCTGGAAATGTCTTACAATTTAAAACCTGGTTCCTAAATCTCTGTCTTACCATTATATAATCTATCTGATACCTACTAGTATCTCCAGGATTCTTCCATGTATGCAACCTTGTTTTATGATTCTTGAACCAAGTGTTAGCTATGATTAAGTTATGCTCTGTGCAAAATTCTACCAGACGGCTTCCCCTTTCATTTCTTAACCCCAATCCATATTCACCTACTATGTTTCCTTCTCTCCCTTTTTCTACTCTCGAATTACTGTCACCCATGACTATTAAATTTTCGCCTCCCTTCACTACCTGAATAATTTCTTTTATTTCATCATACATTTCTTCAATTTCTTCGTCATCTGCAGAGCTAGTTGGCATATAAACTTGTACTACTGTAGTAGGCGTGGGTTTGGTGTCTATCTTAGCCACAATAATGCGTTCACTATGCTGTTTGTAGTAGCTTACCCGCACTCCTATTTTTTTATTCATTATCAAACCTACTCCTGCATCGCCTCTATTCGATTTTGTATTTATAACCCTGTATTCATCTGACCAAAAGTCTTGTTACTCCTGCCACCGAACTTCACTAATTCCCTCTATATCTAACTTTAACCTATCCATTTCCCTTTATAAATTTTCTAACCTACCTGCTCGATTAAGAGATCTGACATTCCACGCTCTGATACGTAGAACTCCAGTTTTCTTTCTCCTGAGGCCGGCCGGTGTGGCCGTGCGGTTAAAGGCGCTTCGGTCTGGAACCGCGTGACCGCTACGGTCGCAGGTTCGAATCCTGCCTCGGGCATGGATGTGTGTGATGTCCTTAGGTTAGTTAGGTTTAATTAGTTCTAAGTTATAGGCGACTGATGACCTCAGAAGTTAAGTCGCATAGTGCTCAGAGCCATTTGAACCATTTTTCTTTCTCCTGATAACGACGTCCTCCTGAGTAGTCCCCGCCCGGAGATCCGAATGGGGGACTATTTTACCTCCGGAATATTTTACCCAAGAGGACGCCATCATCATTTAACCATACAGTAAAGCTGCATGCCCTCGGGAAAAATTACGGCTGTAGTTTCCCCTTGCTTTCAGCCGTTCACAGTACCAGCACAGCAAGGCCGTTTAGGTTAGTGTTACAAGGCCAGATCAGTCAATCATCCAGACTGTTGCCCCTGCAACTACTGGAAAACCTGCTGCCCCTCTTCAGGAACCACACGTTTGTCTGGCCTCTCAACAGATACCCCACCGTTGTGGTTGCACCTACGGCACGGCCATCTGTATCGCTGAGGCACGCAAGCCTCCCCACCAACGGCAAGGTCCATGGTTCATGGGGGGTATACCGGACGTGAAAAGATGCGGAAAGGCTCCAACATCTTCTTCGACTGTCGAGATGATAGAAAGAGCGATTCTACAAGGAATTTTTTTTCTGTGCATCCATCTCTGTTGCAGACATTACCATAAACCCGCACAGAAATAAAGGTGGAATCGAATTCCTGACACGTATTGTTCAGGCCACGCACTTTTGTAAGACAGAGCGCTTAAAGGTCATATATCTCTTTGAGGAGAGCTGAAATAAAATTAACAGAGAGAAGAAGGGTTGACGCGTCGCCAACTCTGCAGGATGGTCCATTGATCGTGACCGGGCCAAAGATCTCACGAAATAAGCGTCAAAGGAAAAAACTACAAAGAACGAAACTTGTCTAGCTTGAAGGGGGAAACCAGATGGCGCTATGGTTGGCGCGCTAGATGACGCTGCCATAGGTCAAACGGATATCAACCGCGTTTTTTTAAAATAGGAAACCCCATTTTTTATTACATATTCCTGTAGTACGTAAAGAAATATGAATGTTTTATTTGGACCACTTTTTTCGCTTTGCGATAAGATGGCGCTGTAATAGTCACAAACATATGGCACCCAATTTTAAACGAACAGTTGGTAACAGGTACGTTTTTAAATTAAAATACAGAACGTAGATACGTTTGAACATTTTATTTGGGTTGTTCCAATGTGATACATGTACCTTTGTGAACTTATCATTTCTGAGAACGCATGCTGTTTCAGCGTCATTACCTGTAAATACCACATTAATGCAATAAATGCTCAAAATGATGTCCGTCAACCTCATTGCATTTGGCAATACGTGTAACGACATTCTTCTCAACACCGAGTAGTTCGCCTTCCGTAATTTTCGCACATGCATTGACAATGCGCTGATGCATGTTGTCAGGCGTTGTCGGTGGATCACGATAGCAAATATCCTTCAACTTTCCCCACAGAAAGAAATCCGGGGACGTCAGATCCGATGAACTTGCTTCGACGACCAATCCACGTGACATGAAATATGCTATTCAATACCGCTTCAACCGCACACGAGCTATGTGCCGGACATCCATCTTGTTGGATTTACATCGTCATTCTGTAATGCAGTGAAACAACTTGTAGTAACATCGGTAGAACATTTTGTAGGAAATCAGTATACACTGCACCGTTTAGATTGCCATCGATAAAATGGGGGCCAATTATCTTTCCTCCCGCAATGCCGCACCATACATTAACTCGCCAAGGTCGCTGATGTTCCATTTGTCGCAGCCATCGTGGATTTTCCGTTGCCGAATAGTGCATATTATGCCGGTTTACGTTACCGCTGTTGGAGTATGACGCTTCGTCACCAAATAGAACGCGTGCAAAAAATCTGTCATCGTCTCTTGTGCCCAGTGGCAGAACTGTACACGACACGACATTCAAAGTCGTCGCCATGCAATTCCTGGTGCATAGAAATATGGTACGGGTGCAGTCGATGTTGATGTAGTATTCTCAACACTGACGTTTTCCCAATTGGTAAACGGTCCATTTTAACACGGGTAATGTATCACAAAGCAAATACCGTCCACACTGGCGGAATGTTACGTGATATCACGTACTTATACGTTTGTGACTGTTACAACGCCATCTATCACAAAGCGAAAAACGTGGTCCAACTAAAGCATTCATATTTCTTTACGTACTACACGAATATGTAATAAAAAATGGGGGTTCCTATTTTTAAAAATCGCAGCTGATATCCGTTTGACCTATGGCAGTGCCATCTAGCGGGCCAACCATAGCACCATCTGGTTTCCCCCTTCAAGCTAGACGAGTTTCGTTCTTTGTAGTTTTTCGTTTGACGCTTATTTCGTGAGATATTTGGCCCAGTCACTATCAATGGACCACCTTGTGTAACGGGGCAGTAATTATAGAAAGTCCTTATATTAGCTTGATAACCCAGTATAGTCTTGGACTTTGTAAACAGATACATTAACTCATCAAAAGTGCCCAGACACACCCATGCAATGCGGAATCGGTCACTAGATGTCAAGAGAAGCTATCTGGTCAATATATAAGGAGACAGGCAATATTGTGTTGTCAGTAGAGAAGCAGTAACTATAGAATATTTCGGTGAGGAGAGTTCAGCGACATCTAACGTGAAGTAGTCTTCGGATGTCGCCTGAGTAACAAGCCCATCAAGGACACTTCAACCCTTCTAAAGCTGCCCAAGTCGACTGTTGGTGATGTGACCGTGAAGTCTAAACGTGAAGGAACAGCAACAGCTAAACGAAGATCAGACAGACCTCATGTACTGACGGGCAGGGATCGTAGAGCATTGCGGAGAGTGGTTGTAAAATCGCTTGAAATTAGCAGAATGGATCACTCGCGAGCTTCAAACTGTTACGATCAGTCTAGCTAGCACAAAAAGAATAGGGAACAATGGTCAAAGTTTACACTTGCGATGGTGTAAACAGCAACGCCACTGGACAATGGATGACTGGAAACCAGTGATCTGGAGTGGTGAATCGCGCTACACCCTGTCGAATCTTATGGAAAGGTTTGTGTTTGCCGCATGTCTGGAGAACGTTACCTGATAACATATGTATAACAGTGAAATGTGGATGAGGTGTTTTTAAGGAATGGATGTGTTGTTTTCATGGTCAGTCTATGATCCTTTTTATAGTGCTTAAGAAAAGGCTAAATGATGAATGATATGAACAAATTTTACAGCATCGAGTACTGCATGTGTTCCGGCGTAACGACAAAGCGCCGGCACGAAGGTGAAGATCACAAGAGCAGAGAAAGCTGTGTGCACCACGACAGGAGCGGCCTCTATCCGAAGAGAATATAAGCGCCGCTCCTGCCAGCCTCAGTCGGACAGTAGTAGACCGGCGCTAGCAGACCCGGACTAGAAACCACGCACTAGAAGTGTCGTGATTAGTGATCCATGTGAACTTGTATGAATTACTTGTATGGATATTGTATATAGCGAAGGACATTGATTATTTGCATGTCGCCATTTGCTTGCGACCCAAAATTAAGTATTGTCAATCTACTTTATTTTAATAAAAGCCATTAATGTGATTTGCTTGAATTGTTGTTTGGCTATCAGAGAAAGCAACAATCTTTAGGCACCCTATCAGAGATGGGTGGGCAGGACACCACAGCATGCAGTAGAGGAACTGTTCAGAGACGACGACTGACTATGTCAGATTGACAATACAGCTTGCCATAAAGCAGCACTGTGAAGCAATGTTTTGTGGACTATAACATTCCTGCAATGGACTGGCCTACCAAGAGTCCCTACTCAGTGGAACACCAGGACGACTTAGAACGTCAGCTTCACTTCAGACCGCAGCATCCAACATAACTACCTTCTCCGGTTTCGGCTCTTGAGGAAGAATGGTCCCCCATTCCTCAACTTACATTCAGATACCTCATTGAAAATTTGCGCAGCAAAGTTCAAGCCGTCCAAGAGGCAAAGGGTGTACACACCGGATATTAATGTCCACTTATACGTGTACATATATTTTTGATTAAATGATGTACGTTGGTAGCGACGGTAAGTGTTGAGGTGATGATGTTTTTGTGAATATACGTGGGGATCAGGTAGTAAGATGCATGTGACACAAGACAAAGGAACGATTACAGAAATAAATCTTCGTGCCATAATAAGCACAGCAAATGTAGTGCAGGGATATGCCAGTGTGTATCTTCTGCTGGAGCTGTGAACTGAATCTTATCAAAGATACTTTGATTAAAGAAAAGTAACTAGCTTTTAACATATGTTTAAGCTTAAGTACTGGTAAAAGGATGTTTGTCGATGTGCAGATTCCACCAAAATAACGAACCAAACTTGAGACGCACATAATGCGACTGTAGCTACTTTATAACTGCCTTAAAGTTACTAACACTTTTACAAAATTTCCAAATTTCAATCCTGTTGAGAATTTAAGTGAATTCTCGATGGAAGACTAAGACAGAGCCCATTTCGGAGAGAGAGAAATCAAAGAGGAAGCTGAAGAAAGAAAGCCGCAGCATGCAGCCAAAATACGACAGAAGATTTACAGTAACGATAACAATACGAGCAAAAAAAGATATTAAGAAACTTTTTAATTGCCACGAGCTGTCATTCTCAATTGTTTACAGCAAGTCCAGTGAATATTAAAGCAGCGGCCATTTTTGCTCTCTTTGTCATGCGTGTTTACTTTTCCATGTTTATTTATTACATAATTATTGTACGTGAACAGTATGTGCAGAATAAGTGCAAAAGTAATATAAATCATGCAACAGTTTTATTTTATTCACACGTTACACATTACAAAAGCATTAGCATCGTGCAATTGACGGAATACTACAAATATGTTATAAGTAGCCTCATCTTCCTAAAAAAACTCTACTGATTGTCATATAAGACAGTCACTACTTTGTTAGTATCAAGCTTAAATTATTTGTGGAAGTTCTTTCTTAGTATCACCTATCTTACTCTTATCACACCCTATCCCGGGCTCTGCCTATCGTTATGCAGCCTCCTCCCCCCTCCCCCTCAAACACACACCCTTTTCATCTCTCCCAGAAAATAAGAGGTCTTTATTCGCTTCCGGAATATAAAAGTTCACGGTTACCTTACATGTACACGTAAAATACGCAAGTAAAATCCGGTGTGAGGCGAAATCTAAATAATAAATAGCCGTAGCAAATTGCTCAAATTTTTACAGTATATTCTCTAGACATTTATTTAGAAGTGCCATCTTCCCGTTTTAAAAAATCTTTGTCCGTTATTGAGAAACATCCCAAAAACATGGTTTTTGGGTAACAAAGCTGAACAGTAGATTCCTAGATGGCTATGGACAGAAAACGGCTGTAACTTCTACGACATATTCCTAAGACGCCAATCTCGAATGACCTTGAAAATTTTCTTGATTTGTTTGTCCGTTTTCCAGATACAGAGGTGCAAAGTTACCCTACTTGTACACTAAAATACGGACATAAAATCCGGTGGGAGGCGAAAACGCAGCGTGTGCAACGACGTAAAAAGGAGAAATATACTTTAAAGTGTCTCCTTCATCATAAGAAGGTTTCTGGGAATCACATTTGCAGTACTGAAGCTTATGCAAAATTTTTGTGCATGTGAGAACCGGTCTGAGGTGTAAAATTAGTTTCGCGCCATTTCAGTTTCGCATAAGTAAACTATCGAAATTCTACTGACCCATAAAGTTCTTTCCATATGAGTCAAAATTTGGGGGAGCGTGGAGATCGAAGGTACGTTGGTGACAGTGGAGATGGATCGCATACGGCTATTTTACTCGTAGATGTAGAGACTAGTGGAAGGCTGTAATTCCAATGAACGACCTGTTAATAGTTTTAGTCATTTTCGTCTTTTGTGGGGCTTTTGTTGGATAGTTTGTAGGCTGGGACTGTACGTTAGTCTAGGGTTAGTCGAAGATATTTTAGAGCATAAGTAAGATGGACGAGATGGTTACGCATAGCAAGGTGAAAATCAGAAATAGAGAAGCAGATAGTGATACGGTCTACTAGCTTCAGTAAAGACACACAGACACAATATTGTATCTTAAGCAAGGTAGTCGTCGATACATGGTTTTCTTCCTTGCCAGTGTGATAACTTTGTTTTGTGTATGTGGCGCAGTGGTAAGACAAGGGCCTCGCGGTTGGCGGACAGTGGTTCAAATATCCGTTTGACCATATATATTTGGATTTTCCGTGTTTCCCCAAAATCGTCTAAGGATAATGCCTGGATGTTCCTTTGGAAGAGACACGACCAACTCCATTCCTTATCCGTATCTAATCCGACTGTGTTCTCTGTCTTTAATGATGTTGTCTTTAACGGGACGTGAATCCCAAATCTTCTTTGTGTTTCCCTTCTACTGAAGTTGATGCCGAATGGGTGTTATTTTCTCTCCAGTTTCATGTACTGAACGAAAACACTATTTTTTAATTATTCGCACACCCCTCCCCCTTTCACCACTCTTCGGACACCTGCTTTTTGGCAGTAGTCTGGAATACTGCAGTCATAACGGAACAGAGCGAAGAGGCTCCCGGGGCGGCATTTTCGCACTCCTGTGCTGATTAAGCGCGAGCAGCCGGCGTGTGGCTGCGCGCTGTGCCGGGAAGCTGATAAGTCAGTCGGCGCTGGCAGTGGCGTGTGACAGGCCGCCCACGCACTGGCTGACAGGTGGGCGGCGGGCGGCGGGCGGCTACTCGCGCCACTAAATCTGCCCCCGTGTCGTGACACAACATCCGGCTGCAAGTGTTGCCAGGCCGCGCGCTCGCGAAGCAGCTGCCGCTCCGAAATAGATGGCAATCCTGCAGATTTGCACGCTTCTGCGAAGCACGGGCCACTGCTATGAATTAGTGAAGGAGGAGCAGCCGGACCTACTCCACAGTCTAAGAAATACGATAGCGACACTGCAGCTTATTTTTGTCATACATTGTGACAGCAGCACGCCAAGAGGACAATAAGCTACACTCTTCAATACAATATCTTACGAATGCGAATAGTACTTTTTGTTTTATTTTTTTCTCCTGACGAGATAACTAGAACTGTTATTCATCGTCGCTGTTACAATCCGCTGCTGTTGTAAAAAAATATTTATTTCTAAAAAAGAAAGCACTACCCGGTTTCCATCTTTAGTTGCACATTAAGAAATGAGCCAACAAAGCATATGTAACTAAGATTAAAATACACTCCTGGAAATGGAAAAAAGAACACATTGACACCGGTGTGTCAGACCCACCATACTTGCTCCGGACACTGCGAGAGGGCTGTACAAGCAATGATCACACGCACGGCACAGCGGACACACCAGGAACCGCGGTGTTGGCCGTCGAATGGCGCTAGCTGCGCAGCATTTGTGCACCGCCGCCGTCAGTGTCAGCCAGTTTGCCGTGGCATACGGAGCTCCATCGCAGTCTTTAACACTGGTAGCATGCCGCGACAGCGTGGACGTGAACCGTATGTGCAGTTGACGGACTTTGAGCGCGGGCGTATAGTGGGCATGCGGGAGGCCGGGTGGACGTACCGCCGAATTGCTCAACACGTGGGGCGTGAGGTCTCCACAGTACATCGATGTTGTCGCCAGTGGTCGGCGGAAGGTGCACGTGCCCGTCGACCTGGGACCGGACGGCAGTGACGCACGGATGCACGCCAAGACCGTAGGATCCTACGCAGTGCCGTAGGGGACCGCACTGCCACTTCCCAGCAAATTAGGGACACTGTTGCTCCTGGGGTATCGGCGAGGACCATTCGCAACCGTCTCCATGAAGCTGGGCTACGGTCCCGCACACCGTTAGGCCGTCTTCCGCTCACGCCCCAACATCGTGCAGCCCACCTCCAGTGGTGTAGCGACAGGCGTGAATGGAGGGACGAATGGAGACGTGTCGTCTTCAGCGATGAGAGTCGCTTCTGCCTTGGTGCCAATGATGGTCGTATGCGTGTTTGGCGCCGTGCAGGTGAGCGCCACAATCAGGACTGCATACGACCGAGGCACACAGGGCCAACACCCGGCATCATGGTGTGGGGAGCGATCTCCTACACTGGCCGTACACCACTGGTGATCGTCGAGGGGACACTGAATAGTGCACGGTACATCCAAACCGTCATCGAACCCATCGTTCTACCATTCCTAGACCGGCAAGGGAACTTGCTGTTCCAACAGGACAATGCACGTCCGCATGTATCCCGTGCCACCCAACGTGCTCTAGAAGGTGTAAGTCAACTACCCTGGCCAGCAAGATCTCCGGATCTGTCCCCCATTGAGCATGTTTGGGACTGGATGAAGCGTCGTCTCACGCGGTCTGCACGTCCAGCACGAACGCTGGTCCAACTGAGGCGCCAGGTGGAAATGGCATGGCAAGCCGTTCCACAGGACTACATCCAGCATCTCTACGATCGTCTCCATGGGAGAATAGCAGCCTGCATTGCTGCGAAAGGTGGATATACACTGTACTAGTGCCGACATTGTGCATGCTCTGTTGCCTGTGTCTATGTGCCTGTGGTTCTGTCAGTGTGATCATGTGATGTATCTGACCCCAGGAATGTGTCAATAAAGTTTCCCCTTCCTGGGACAATGAATTCACGGTGTTCTTATTTCAATTTCCAGGAGTGTATGTTAAAATAGTGCATCCCTGGAGCATGGTGTGCAAGAGCATATCCTCGTCAGCCCTAGGTCCAGATATAATCTTGCACATTACGTATCAGGGATGCACTATTTTAATGTGTTTTAAACTACTTGAAGCTTAGTTATGCATCCTTTGTGGACTCATGTTTTAAGGTACACCTGAAGATGGGACGTATCTCCTGAAACCGATTAGTGCTTTCCTTTTTAGAAGTAAATAATTCTTACAACCGTAGCGGATTTTATCATTGATGACTTTTTATATTAATTAGTACCATGGTTTGCACAAAAGGGTGCGTACGTAGCGCAATAAATTGCAACAGTAAGAAAAAGAAGACGTCACACTTGCATCGCAAGGACGATGAGAAGTATGAAACCACACATACAGAATTTTTTAGTTACGGTTCTCGGTAACCACTGGACATTTACTGAAGAATAACTTTTCTGCTTAAGAGGAAGCAATGGACGTAAACAGCGGAAGACGTGACCTACTGCAGATGTAAGTCGTAGATCTACAGAATAATATGAAGCTTTGTTTACTACATTTCGAACCGAACCAATTTATGAATGAGTGAAATAGGAAAGTTGTATGTAATGCAGTATTTACACAATTTATCACACCACATAAGCTAATCACATCTGGGGCCGAAGGGAAAAGTATTACACAGACGAGATATAACATCGAAAGCAATAAAACATTCCAGTTTCAAAAGACACCAGTTCTGCAGTTGTTGCTACATCAGACTACAAACGCCAGAATGTGTCAGCAGAGCCGTCTTTTGAAGAAGAGGTAACTATAGTACAAAAATATTCGTGTATGTGGTGAAGTGCAAACATATGAAAATTGTGAAAAAAGTGCTTTAGAAAGCTAAGTATATTGTACACATTTTAACTTGGTTAATTTTAGATGAGGGTGTCGCTAGGAAAAATAGTGGTGCAGAGGAGGAATGTTTTGTAACAAGTGTCTACTCTCATTGTAGACAGCTTTCCTTTCTGAAAAGTAGTTGTAGGTAGCACTCGCGATGGTTCGAAAGCTGCTCATCGTTCTACGAAAAAGATTGTTGGAAATAAGCAGTACCAACTGTCTTACTGTCTCATTAGTTCGTGATTTAATAAAATATCTAAACGACGAACTATCATTTATTTTTCGTCATTTTAAAAACAGCGTTATTCGAAGAAAATTATTTTTCTTTCTAAAGTTAAGTTAGATGCGAATGTTGTACACGATGAGGGTGGGGAGCGGGGTGGTAGTAGCCAGTATCTGATCGCATTCAGGGGTAACAGTTTCAGAATAGTTGGGAACCACTGTGTTAGAAGTTCGACTGTGCCTACAGAGTCACGGGGCTGCTGTCTGACTCACTAGGGCGATACTTTATTTACTTTTTTATTCTGAGAGCGTTAGCTGCTCCTACTGTTGAAGCCGTCAGTTACTCTAAGTTTTAAGGGGCAATCAGAAAGCTTCAGTTTGGGGTCATTGCTGCACTGTATATGTAATGCAGCGCGACTCCCACGCGGGTGTATAAGCACCAACATCTAGGCAACGGATTAGTGTGGCATTCGTGTATTTCCGACATGTCTGCGGAAAACGGAGAAATATGAACTATGGCGACGTTATTACCAAATGCATCCAAACAGTTCCACTCATGTAAACTTCCCGCTCTTTTTGTCTTTAATAAGTTATTCTTTGTTGAGTTTCTCAAGTGGAGAAGCATTTATGTGAACGAATGTAGAAAATTAATAACTATGTCTAGCTTGTCTTCACTATACCACCTGGATCATGACTTCGATGACAAATTTAGTCAAAGACAAGTCACAGAAAATGAATATTTTTTGTCGAGTAACTTGATTCAAGGCATTGCGACAAATGAGATCGTTCCAACGTCCACTTCGTAGAGATAAATTTCTCATACTGATGTGAGCTCATTAAAGTAATACCATTGCCTTCTGTCGAGCGATATCATTTGTGCGAATGCAGCAAATCAGTGCCGCAACGTGAAAAGGAATATAAAAACGTCATTTCAGAATTATTGGATGATGTAGAATGAAAAGTACCTCTCGCTTTACGTAGAAGACTTACTGCTGATTATATTAGCAGCTCTCATGTATTTTCATCATTTTCAGCACCCTATATTTAACTAGTTGTTATGAAATGAGATATGCGCTCTTTCTGAATAATAAAAGAGACTACAATTATTTGACTGAAGCGGAGAAGTAGCTACTGTGTTTCGATAGGTTCAAATGGCTAAAATAGCTCTGAGCACTATAGGACTTAACATCTGAGGTCATCAGTCCCCTATAACTTAGAACTACTTAAACCTAACTAACCTAAGCACATCACACACATCCATGCCTGGAGCAGGATTCGAACCTGCGACCGTAGCGGGCGCGCGGTTCCAGACTGAAGCGCCTAGAACCGCTCGTCCACACAGGCCGGCTCGATAGGTTCCAACCTCGCTGATGTATACAGGGTGGTGACAAACAGTCTGAAAAACTTGTAAGCGTGTTGCGGGGAAGGTTGTGCTCAGAAATAATTGTTAGGAAGAAAACTCGATACGTTGCACCAACCCAAGTAAATTAGCATGGAAGTTAGCCAATCACGCAGTTGCGCGAGCAAATTCAAGCGGCCCGCCAGATACAATTAGCGTCAGTTGTTCTCATAGCGCAAATGATAGCTCACTAGGCTTTTCAGCCTTTGGATCGGATTCGATCCTTACTGTCGTCCCATGCATCGCTGTCTTGTTTGGTATTAGGAAAGCAAACGAACACATTTGGCGTCATCGTCTCATTCTCGCAGCTTTAATTTGCACCTGCAACGGCGTGATTGGCTAACTTGAATGCTGATTAACTCGTAAACGGCGCAAAGTATCGAATTTTTTTCTTACCAATTATTGTTTTGCTCAACCAATCCTACAACACCCAACAAAAAAAGGTTCAAGTGGCTCTGAGCACTATGGGACTTAATATCTATGGTCATCAGTCCCCTAGAACTTAGAGCTACTTAAACCTAACTAACCTAAGGACATCACACACATCCATGCCCGAGACAGGATTCGAACCTGCGACCGTAGCAGTCGCGCGGCTCCGGACTGAGCGCTTAGAACCGATAGACCACCGCGGCCGGCAAACACCCAACACTCTTACAAGCTTTTCAGACTGTTTTTGACCACCCTGGATAATATCTGATGGTTCGCTTGTCGTAGATACTCTTTAGATTTACGACGGTTGTCCAGAATGTAATGCACCGCATTTTTTTCTTCAACAATTCTTTATCGAACATAATGAGAATAACATACACGAAAGAATGGTGTTTTATGTGCAGACGCTGTTGCGCCACGTTATCTCCATCCTGTTCTATGTCCTTCCTCCAGCGCGAAATTAGGGCGTGTATGTCCTGTCGGTACCAGTCCTTGTGCTGGTGGCGGAGCTAGTGCTTAACTGTGCGAACTTCCTTTACTGATAGACTGATGCGGTGCCAACAGTCAAGTCGTCATGCGTCTGTCTTCGCAAATGACAGCGTCAGCTCGCTGCAATGTGTGAGGTCTGACAGCCGTGGATGGTCTCCCCAACCGCTGCAAATCGTGGAGCTCCACTGAACAACCTTCTGATGACCTCACCCTCCATGCCCAGCGGCTAACTGTACTTCTGTCGACACCACATGCTCCACAGACTTTGCACAAGCGTTTGTGAACATTCCCTAAAGTTTCGTTCCCTGCAGTGAGAAGTTCAATGACGGCACGTTGTTTGTAACGTACATCACCTACAGACGCCGTTTTGAAACTGTCCTGCAGCTACGGTCTGTGTCGGAAGTGACGGAAACTTGGAGTGGTCACTCAGGAGACTTCAACACATAAGTGACGTTTCGCATTCGTAGCATTGTTTTCGGCTGAGGAAAACAATGCAGTGCATTACTTTCTGGGCAACCCTCGCATTTCACAACTCTGAGCCTCTTACTACGAAGAATACTTTAGGATATAGTTACATCCAATCAGTAGGCCTAGTATGTAACCGCAACTGGACAATGTTGGAACATGATTCGTTCTTAAGCGATTTTTTTAAATAAAAGGATCTGATAGGACTGTAGGTATCAGCAGAAAAGACCAAATACCTCATTGTTATCACTGAAACTTCCATAGAACTACAGCTGAAACAAAAAAAATTGCGAAAAACCTACAGATTCCAGTATTGCTGGAGCCGAATCTTTCACGCAAGGTTCCAGTGAGTAAGAGGAGGAGCAACAGTTGACGAAGAACTGTCTCAATAAGAATGACTGGAGTTGAACACTGCCAGCTGCCTTCACGCTTCTGTAAAGAAGTGACAAACAACTGTATGTGCAAGAGAGGAATATACGTGGAAAGGTCTTGGGTGCCATAAAACAACAAGAAGACTGTAGCAGCGACGTCGTAGGAGTTCTAAAGATACACTAAAGAATTAACTGAATCAGGGACAGATGTTTGACCTTTTATGCAAATCTATGCATGTACATTTACATCTGCTATATCTACATTTACATCTACTACATAAAAAAATCTACACCTACTAAACCTCTATCTACTACATCTGTATCTATACTCCAGAAGCCATCTTACAGTATGTGGCGGAGGTACTATGGATACCACTTCACTTCCCCTCCTTCGTGTTCCTGTCGCGAATGGTTCGCAGAAGGAATCATTGTTAGTAGGCCTCCATGTAAGCTTGAATTTCTCTTGCTTTAACCTCTATGGTGTTTTCACGAGACACATGTAGGAGGAAGCAACCTATTGTTTGAGTCTTCCACGAATGTACACTCTCGGGAGCTTAACAGTGAACCACACTATGATGTGAAACGCCTCTCTTGTAGCGCCTGCCTCTGGAGCCGGATGAGCATGTCCGCCATGCTTCCATGTTTGCTAGACGATCCAGCGACGTAACGTGCTGACCTTCCTTGGATCACATCTATTTGATCTATCAACCCTAAGCAGTAAGGATCCCAGACTGACGAAACACAGTCACGTAACGGTGCTGTAAGCTACCTCATTTGAAGGTGGACTACACTTTCTGAAGGTTCTTCCAATAATCTCAGCCTGGCATCAGGCTTTCATGCCATTAATCTGATGTGGTATTTTCACTTCAAATCGTTCCCTACGCAAACTGCTAGGTATTTAATCGATGTAATTGCTTCCAAATTATTGTTCAGCGATTGTGTAATCATACAGTAACAACGACTTCCGCTTCTTTATGTTGACGGTCAACTGCCAATCCCTGCACCAAGTTTCGAGCCTCTACAGATTTTCCTTCACTTCGCTGCAATTTTCATGCGTTGCGACTTTATACTCAACGGCATCAGACCCGAATAGCCTTATGGGGCTTCCGTCGCTAACCGCTAGGTCGTTTACACTATCCGATCAAACGCGCCCAGACTCCTATCAGTGAACATTAATATGACCTGTGTCCATCCTTCGCCTTTACGACGTGAACTACGCAGAAGTCTGAATGTGCATGGAGGAATGGCAGTCCATTCTTCCTCAAGAGCCGAAACCGAAACTCTCGAGTGACTCCTTCCGCTGATATCATGCGACTTTGTACAGTCACCCTCTGCAGTGCTCGACGGTCGGTGCCCGACAGTGCAAGAGATCCGCCTGGTCTTAGTATAGCTGCAATTATTGCTTCGCATTTTCCACTTCAGAATCACGTCACAACTTGGGGAACTTTAGAAGGGTTAAATTATTCCTTATGGATTTGTTACTCATGTGACATCCAATGTTTAGTCCACGTTCGAAGTCACTGACCTATACTACGACCTCATTTAACAGTTACTGCTTCCCTACTGACAACAATGCTCTCCGCTTCCTTTTGTACATGTGGAGAATTCCGCATTACATAGGCGTGTCTTGATACTTTGGATCAGATAGTGTATATATACTGTGACTATAATGGTACTACAACATTCCCTTTCTCTCCGTTAAATATAATGTGCTGTGCTCTGTTTGCTATGCTCTGTTCATTATAGGATTAACCTGATGTAAACATTACGCCATGTGTTCTTTCATGTTTGCTTGAATCTCATCGGATTTCGTTTCACGTGGAGCGGAAGCAAATCTGTGACCATTGCAGTCAAGTAAGATCATAAGGATACGTTTTATGCTGTGTTACACGCACGTAGACTGAGCGATAAAGCGGGACAGCTTTACCGGCGGATTAAACTTGACAGCAATGGCCAGCTAGCTGGTCCAATTAGCCTGTAATGAGGTGAGCAGCTGCAGTTCAGACGTAAAAATAGAGCAGCAAAGAGACAATATAGCTTCGAATGTCATTTAATTTTTACAGAGAATGAAATAACATTCGGCAAAACTCCAGCACTACCGCACGCTTCTTAGGTGACCAGATGGAAAGCATAGAATGCTCTCGTCCTCAACTAACATAGAACTCTAATAACAAACAAGAGTGACGAAAATGCCTACTTAAACACAGGGTAATTTTTCTGAGCGAGCTATGTGTGATGCAAATGCATACTACACGGATTTCACCGTACAGTTGAATACTGAAGCCACTGAAGGTATTAATTGCAATCAGTCGTCTGGTAATCTCTTACCTCCTTCTGTATCCGAATTCGATGAATACATTTCAGTTCTGGAAGTGTGATAACGAGTCGATCAAGAACAGAATCCACGAAGACACCCAGGCGTCGCATTTTCTCTTCTTCTTTTATGACGTGCCGTTCTATATCCCCCGCCGGCCGCGGTGGTCTAGCGGTTCTAGGCGCTCAGTCCGGAGCCGCGCGACTGCTACGGTCGCAGGTTCGAATCCTGCCTCGGGCATGGATGTGTGTGATGTTCTTAGGTTAGTTAGGTTTAAGTAGTTCTAAGTTCTAGGGGACTGATGACCATAGATGTTAAGTCCCATAGTGCTCAGAGCCA
The DNA here is from genome assembly GCF_023864345.2 of Schistocerca serialis cubense. Lineage (NCBI taxonomy): Eukaryota > Metazoa > Arthropoda > Insecta > Orthoptera > Acrididae > Schistocerca > Schistocerca serialis. The sequence goes on from NC_064639.1 coordinate 466,113,996, forward strand.
TTTGAACCATTTTCTACATCCCCCTAGCGTTCGGCAGTGAGGTGTAACAAAGCTGCGTGGGTTGTTCCAGTACATCTGTCAGCTTTGTAGTGTTCTTATTTCTAGGACTAAATCCCTTAATTTGGCTCCAGATCAGTTCTGTTGGGTTCATTTTGTAATAGTAATATGTAAAATGTAAAAATTCAGAATTTGTATGGCATGCTCGATGCTGCGAAAATGATTGTTTTTGATGTTTCTACAACACTGGTTCGTGTGAGACTACATCTTTAGTAGAAAATAATGGACGTAGTCCAAATAAAAAGTATTTGGTTTTTCATTTTTATCTAAAAAATTAAATTGTTGTGTTTCGTTAATGTAAGCAGCCTTTGCTAAAAATCTTTCATTAAATATCGTTAGTTAAGAATTAATATTTGAAATAAAAACAGGAATCCCGCGTCCATTATGTAGTTAGAAATAAGAAGGCGTGCAATTTTCATAAAAAATGGTGATGAATTGTACAATTACGAGGTGTAGGTATTTCAAATTTAACGAAAAATAGAATAAGGCGAGACTTATAGCAGCGGTCCAAGAACTGTATTACGTTATCAATCTACCACGCCACCGATTCCTCTAAACATCCAATGTGTGTTAGTATCTCAGCTGTATCAAACACAATCCTTCGGAAAACTTCAAAGCCGGTTCCTTCTTTACATATATGAGAACATTACGAACAACCTATTTCTTGGCACTTTTTAACCGTGCTCCAAACGCGCGTTTCACTGCGGAGCAGGAAACAGTCGCAGCCATTTTCGTACTGTGTGTTACCGGCGCAACAATCGGAGCACAACAGTGACTGTGACTGTCCACGATTTTTTAAGTAAAAACTACATAGCTAAAGCGTGATGACTGTTAATACATTAGAATATCTCAAAGTTTCACTAACGTAACTTAATGATAAGATATCTAATACGTAAGTAGGCTCTGCTTCCAAGAGTGTAACAACACCAATGAACGTGTGCTACGGCTTCTGATCAATCATCGCGTTTGTGTTTGCTTACATCAGGTTTATTCTTATGACGAACAGAGTATAGAAGCTCCGTAATACAATCACCAAGCTGGTCTGGTATTTCGTATGATCCTATTTTGTTCGTTAAGCAGCAAGGAGCACGCCATCAACTTGACCGCCGATTTCTACTGCCCTGTAGGTCTCGTTGACGAACAGAGGAGCTTAACTTCATACTAGCATTGTTTGCGGAACCGATCCATGTTGATTCCACTGGACGAGGTTTTCGGCTTGAATGACCTGCTTATTATTCGAATCACTTTGGACGCTTCGTTCCTATAGCGACGCACGATAGACTGCTGCTGGAAGAGGAGGACTGTACCAGACAGTAAAATGATTGGTGTCTGGAGTAAGCGGTGTATCTAAACATAGTGCCTAACAATTTCTACTAAAAACTGAACCTGGCGTAACAAAAAGTGATTAAGACTGGTAAACCTTTAGGAACGTCTAAGACAGAAGAGTACAGGACAAAACTTCTTGTAAGAAAACAAGCATTCTCTGGTTACACGAAAGAATGGAACAGCTTAGCCAGAGAATGCACTATTAGTAAGCAAATATCAGGATTCACTCCAACCAAAGCGTTGAACATCATGATCTCCCAGTAATCTATTCGAAAAACAATGTATTCTTTTTATGCAATGTGTTAAGTAATTCTTACCAAAAAAGCTTTTCGCTTTACTTTAAACGCATCCTCAGCTGTAATGTTACTAGAGGTTTTGTTTTACAAATGTATTACTTACACAATTAAGAACAGTTAGTATTTATACCGGGTAAATAGTTAGTATCAATACTAAGTGGACACCTATCGCTATTTTTGTCTCGCACTTCTAGCTGGGTTTCGCCGTTCCTCTCTTTCTGATAACAAGCTGTTTTCTGCCTTCCACATGATTCGATAAGGGTAAACGTAGTGGCTTTAGGTCAGGCGATCGTACTGATCACGCAAGCAATAGTTTCTGCTGTCCACCGTTAGCGTGAAGAGTAAGGGACGACCACGAATTGCTGCAATATTCTGAACGTCTACGGATTTTAACTGTCCTACCTAACCAACTGAACAGTGTGTCTGCAAGGAAAATTAGAGGATTTATGTACTACTTTACGTCCTGTATCTGCAGGTTGTCTCTGCTCCTTGTTGTACAGTGTGGTGCTGTCCGAAAAACGTTGCACAAGTGTGATAAGATTTCAAAGTTGTGCAGAGACTGGCAACTTGCTTTAAATGTTGAAAAATCTAAAATCGTGCACTTCACAAAATGAAAAAAAAAAGAGCTTTCTATGAGCAGAATATCAGTTAGCCACAAATGGCAACAGTCAACAAACACAAATATGTGGATGTAGAAGTTTATGGAGGTTTAAAATGTCATGATCACGTCGGCTTAATCAAGAGTAGCATTGGTAGGACTCCGGGATTTATTTACTCTGCCTGTAAACGTATATTTCTTACAAAAAACTGTGCAATAAATCCTAGAGTACTGCTCGAGCATGTCGGGGACTATTCCAAATTCGACACACACGGGATACTGCATGTAAACAAAGAATAGCTGCACGAATGGTCACAGGTTTGCACGACCAACGGGAGAGCGTTACGGAAATGGTGAAAAGCCAGAACCGGCAGATGTTTAAACCTAAATTCCAACTATCTCTCTAAACTCGACTTCCAAAGTGTCAACAACTAGTATTAGGTGAGAAATCCAGCTATATCTTACAGCCCCTTTTACGTCGCTCCCATGGCGACCGGGTAGCGAACGTTAGACAACTTCAGAGCGTACAGGGGCATTTAAGCAGTCATTCTTCCCGCGCTCTGTACGTGAATGGAGCGGGAACAATACGAAGTATCCTCTGCCATCCGCTTTATAGTAGTTTACAGAGTATTGATGTTGACTATTTCTGAGTTAGGAAAATGGACTGCAGAACGAGATTTTTCACTCTGCAGTGGAGTGTGCACTGATATGAAACTTCCTGGTAGATTAAAACTGTGTGCCGGACCGAGACTCGAACGCGCGACCTTTGCCTTTCGCGGCCAAGTGCTCTACCGTCTGAGCTACCCAACCACGACTCACGGCTCGTCCTCACAGCTGTACTTCTGCCAGTACCTCGTCTCCTACCTTCCAGACTTCACAGAAGCTCTCCTGCGAACCAGTCCTTTCAAGTGGACTGCAATTTAAAAAGTTTTACATGGTCCAGTCACGTTAATGTGGCCTCTGCCTGTGTTCGACATCAACGTGCAATAGCCACTGACAGACGGCAGGTGGCAGCACTAGCAGTGGAGGGCACGTATAAAGCGTGTATGGGGGACACGGAAATCTTGTACAGTCGCTGAATTAATGAGGAAACGGAGCAATTTATCTGACGTACAAAAGGGCATAGTCATTGGATTTCGAGCTAAGGTTGGAAACGTTTCCGAAATGTCTACGTCTGTAAACTGTTCGCGCACCGCCGTGGGTTAAAGTATACTGTGTGTGAAAAAATGGCTCTATCCGAAACCAGAGCAGAGACAACTGTGGTACACCACCGGCATAGATGACAGGGGTGAACGAAGGCTGCGGAGAAGCGTACGGACAAACAGCCGTGTGACTGTTGAGCAGCTACTCGCCCGAATGAACCAAGGAACTAGCAACAGTGTCTCCTCAACGTCGGTCAGCGGACGTTGCTGCATATGGGCCACCGTAGCTGGCGCCTGGTTCATGCACCCATGCTGTCTGCTGTTCATTGCCGATGAATGTTGGAATTTGCACCCCTTACCGTAACTAGACATGCACTGAGTGGTGACAGGTGGCCTTTACAGATGAACCACGTTTTATGATCCATCGGTGTGAAACGTCTGAAAGCAAGCACACTGCAACAATCGTCGGAAGGGTCCAGACTGGAGGAGGGAGCGTTATGGTCTGGGGAATGTGTTCGTGGCATTCCCTGGGTGATCTCGTCATTCTGGAAGGCTCAATGGATCAACACAAGTATTCCTCTGTTCCTGGGGACCATGTCCATCCCTACATGCAGTTAAAATGATAATGAAATGAAGACCCTAAGCTGTCGACAGGCGTTGATATACATCAACGGGGACAGTTGAAAATGTGTGCTCCGAACGGTACTCGAACCCTGGATCTCCTGCTTACATGGCAGACGCTCTATCCATCTGAGCCACCGAGGGCACAAAGGGTAGTGCGACTGCAGGGATTTATCCTTTGCATGCTCCCCGTGAGACCCACATTCCCAACTTAATGTCCACACACTACATTCGTAGTGCCCCTGCCCATTACACTCATTACTCGCAGCAGACAATCTTACCGAGTCCCATAAGAGGTCGCGCAAGGCGTGTGCATCCAGCACAGAAGAAGAAGGTCAATGGCCGGTTAGCCTTAATTATATGAAGGTGGTATCTGTTCTTTCGGACATGTGCGAAAGAACAGATACCATCTTAACATACTATATGCAGTTTGCTTCTCCTTGGCACGACGGCATCTACCAGCAGGACTATACAACGTGTGACACAGCTCGTGTTCTACTTGCGTGATTCAAAGAGCGCAGTATAAGTTTACAGTGCTGCCTTGCCTACCAAACCCCTCGGATTTATGGGGGGATGAAATGGATTATGGTCCAAAAAATCGATTTTTCAAAAATGTTTTCTTGATCCACACAGCTATGTTGTGTGTGAGTTTTATCGTATTAGCAGCTATAAAAACGCCATTAAATTGTTAAACTGATTTAACCCTGCACTGGCGGCTACTCCCACCTTTTCCGACGTTTGGGAAACTGCTTGCTTCAGCGGAGTTTTTGTCAGTGTGAAGGCTATTTTCTTTGGCTGACATCTATACCTCTGGCTGACCTCTATATCTTTGCCTGAAAACTTTCTTGCATGTGGTTTATTTACGTTTTGACGATGTATTAGTAGGTGGAAGGCTGAATTCGCAAACCTTTACGTGGAAGTCAAGATTTATGCATAATGGGTGGTGGAAAAACTGTGTATGAAACGGAGGTTTCACGGAAATCGGTTTACCAATAAAAAAGAGGAAGCAGCTCGAAATGAAGAACATAAGCTCTCAGCTTCAGCATCGAAACTTGGAACAAGAGAATTGTACAGGTCCGTGAATGATGCTGATATGGATCCCACTGTTTTCAGAGCTTCTCTGCCAGGCTATAAAGTTTTTATGTTGTGTGTTAGCTTTAAAATTTCGAAATGCATATTGTTGTTGAAGAAAGAAGAATGGGAATAGCTTGTGATGTTAAATTAATTTGTAATTCATGTGGCTATGAATTTTCATTTTCCTCCTCCAAAAAGATGGCACTGGTACCTATGAAAGCAATTTTAGGTTAGCATATCCTCTGAGATGCTTTGGACAGGGCAGGGAAGGTGGTAATTTATTGTGTGGTTTTCTGATCATGCCTCCACCTTGTGTAAGGTTAGAAAAAATAAATAAAGAAGTGTCTGATGCTGTATGCGATACTGCCAAAGTTTCTATGAAGAAAGTAGAGGAGGGATTGGTGGACATAAACCAAAAAGAAATAGATTCTGGGGTAGATATTCATGACAGTGAATCTCCTATAAATGCTACTGACCTGTATGTATCTGTAGATGGGACCTGGATGAAAAGGGGTCACACATCTTTGTATGGAGTTGATCTGTTACTGGTATTGACTCAGGTAAAGTTTTAGATGTAGGAATTATGTCTAAATACTGCCACCACTGTGCAACAAGGAAAATGTCCAACAATGAAGACAGTGAGAAACTGAGCAAGAAAAGCATGCAGTAGCATGTTCTAAAAATTACAGTGGCTCAAGTGCGGACATGGAGGCTGCTGCAGTTGTGAGGATGTTCTCCAGATCTGAGGACCAGTATGGTTTTAGATATACTAAATACCTTGGTGATGGAGACTCCTCTTCGTTCAAAGCTGTAACAGATAAAAATCCGTACTAGTACAATACAACAATAGAAAGGTGGAATGTGTTGGCCACATCCAAAAGAGGCGTGATGGTAGGCTTCGTCGTTTGCTGAAAGAGAAGAAAAGTGAAGTACTTGAGAATGGAAAACCACTAGGAAGAAAAGGCAGGCTTACTCTGTAAGAAACTGAGTCTCTTCAGTTATTTTATGGGAGAGCTGTCAGGAAAACCACACATAATTTAGAGGCAATGAGGCGTGCTGTATGGGAAATTTTTTTCCACAAACTATCCACTGACCAAACACTGATGCACAATCTGTGTCCGAAAGACGATTAATGTAAGCTCAAGAACATAAGTGAGACGTACTCACATAAACACTCATTACGAGAACCTGTTATTAATGGAATTAAGCCCTGATTTATTGAGGAATTTGGATTAGATGCTCAAAAGGGCCATTCTGTGGACTTGAAGTACTCAAAATAGGTGTCTATAATGCAGTTTTATGTTACAATAACGGAAATAACGGCCGAACTGAAGTGGTGAAGAGAGTTGGTATAGATCCTGGTGTGTTTACAGCTGGCGGCTACACGGGTAGCGGAGGCTGTGTGGCGTGGACTGGGCGGTTTTTTAGTAGAAGGGCTCGGGAAAGTACGGGGTGGGCTGCAATCTCAAAGGGTGCATGGCGAATACAGGACGTGCTTGGATCAAGGAACAGTCGGAATTGTAGTTGTAAACTGTTTTAGTTGTGCTGGGAAAGTCCCTGAGCTTCAAGCGCTAATAGAAAGCACAGAAGCGGAAATCGTTATAGGTACAGAAAGCTGGCTAAAGCCTGAAATAAGTTCTGCAGAAATTTTTACGAAGTCTCAGACGGTGTTCAGGAAAGATAGATTAGGCAGAATTGGTGGTGGAGTGTTTGTGTCTGTCAGTAGTGGTTTATCTTGTAGTGAAGTCGAAGTAGATACTCGGTGCGAATTGGTATGGGTGGAGGTTATACTTTACAGCCGAACTAAGTCAATAATTGGCTCCTTCTACCGACCCCCAGACTCCGATGATATAGTTGCTGAACAGTTCAGAGAAAATTTGAGTCTCGTAACAAATAAATACCCCACTCATGCGGTTATAGTTCGTGGGGACTTCAAACTTCCCTCCATATGTTGGCAAAAATACTTGCTCAAAACCGGTGGTAGGCAGAAAACATCTTCCGAGATTGTCCTAAACGCTTTCTCCGAAAATTATTTCGAGCAGTTAGTCCACGAACCCACGAGAATTGTAAATGATTGCGAAAACACACTTGACCTCTTAGCCACAAACAATCCAGAGCTAATAGAGAGCATCATGACTGATACAGGGATTAGTGATCACAAGGTCGTTGTAGCTAGGCTCAATACCGTTTCTTCCAAATCCACCAGAAACAAACGCAAAATAATTTTATTTAAAAAAGCAGATAAAGTGTCACTAGAAGCTTTCCTAAGAGGCAATCTCCATTCCTTCCGAATTGACTATGCAAACGTAGACGAGATGTGGCTCAAATTCAAAGTATAGTAGCAACAGCAATTGAGAGATTCATACCTCATAAACTGGTAAGAGATGGAACTGATCCCCCATGGTACACAAAACAGGTCCAAACGCTGTTGCAAAGGCAACGGAAAAAGCATGCGAAGTTCAGAAGAACGCGAAATCCCGAAGATTGGTTAAAATTTACAGACGCGCGAAATTTGGCACGGGCTTCAATGCGAGATGCCTTTAATAGGTTCCATAACGAAACATTGTCTCGAAATTTGGTAGAAAATCCGAAGAAATTCTGGTCGTATGTAAAGTACACAAGCGGCAAGACGCAGTCAATACCTTCGCTGCGCAGTGCCGATGGTACTGTTACCGACGACTGTGCCGCTAAAGCGGAGTTATTGAACGCAGTTTTCCGAAATTCCTTCACCAGGGAAGACGAATGGAATATTCCAGAATTTGAAACACGAACAGCTGCTAGCATGAGTATCTTAGAAGTAGATACCTTAGGGGTTGCCAAGCAACTCAAATCGCTTGATACGGGCAAGTCTTCAGGTCCAGATTGTATACCGAATTGGTTCCTTTCAGATTACGCCGATACAATAGCTCCCTACTTAGCAATCATATACAACTGCTCGCTCACCGATAGATCTGTACCTACAGATTGGAAAATTGTGCAGGTCGCACCAGTGTTTAAAAAGGGTAGTACGAGTAATCCATAGAACTACAGACCTATATCATTGACGTCGGTTTGCAGTAGGGTTTTGGAGCATATACTGTTTTCAAACATTATGAATCACCTCGAAGGGAACGATCTATTGATACGCAATCAGCATGGTTTCAGAAAACATCGTTCTTGTGCAACGCAGCTAACTCTTTATTGGCACGAAGTAATGGCCGCTATCGACAGGGGATCTCAGGTTGATTCCGTATTTCTGGATTTCCGGAAAGCTTTTGACACCGTTCCTCACAAGTGACTTCTAATCAAGCTGCGGGCCTATGGGGTATCGTCTCAGTTGTGCGACTGGATTCGTGATTTCCTGTCAGGAAGGTCGCAGTCCGTATTAATAGACGATAAATCATCGAGTAAAACTGAAGTGATATCAGGTGTTCCTCAGGGAAGCGTCCTGGGACCTCTGCTGTTCCTGATCTATATAAATGACCTGGGTGACAATCTGAGCAGTTCTCTTAGGTTGTTCGCAGATGATGCTGTAATATACAGTCTAATAAGGTCATCCGAAGACCAGTATCAGTTGCAAAGCGATTTAGAAAAGATTGTTATATGGTGTGGCAGGTGGCAGTTGACGCTAAATAACGAAAAGTGTGATGTGATCCACATGAAATCCGTTGGAATTCGATTACCCGATAAATAGTACAATTCTCAAGGCTGTCAATTCAACTAAGTACCTGGGTGTTAAAATTACGAACAACTTCAGTTGGAAAGACCACATAGATAATATTGTGGGGAAAGCGAGCCAAAGGCTGCGTTTCATTGGCAGGACACTTAGAAGATGCAACAAGTCCACTAAAGAGACAGCTTACACTACACTCGTTCGTCCTCTGTTAGAATATTGCTGCGCGGTGTGCGATCCTTACCAGGTGGGATTGACGGAGGACATCGAAAGGCTGCAAAAAAGGGCAGCTCGCTTTGTATTATCACGTAATAGGGGAGAGAGTGTGGCAGAAATGATACGCGAGTTGGGATGGAAGTCATTAAAGCAAAGACGTTTTTCGTCGCGGCGAGATCTATTTACGAAATTTAAGTCGCCAACTTTCTCTTCCGAATGCGAAAATATTTTGTTGAGTCGAACCTACACAGGTAGGAATGATCATCAAAATAAAATAAGAGAAATCAGAGATCCTACATAGGTAGGAATGATCATCAAAATAAAATAAGAGAAATCAGAGCTCGAACAGAAAGGTTTAGGTGTTCGTTTTTCCCGCGCGCTGTTCGGGAGTGGAATGGTAGAGAGAGAGTATGATTGTGGTTCGATGAACCCTCTGCCAAGCACTTAAATGTGAATTGCAGAGTAATGATGTAGAAAAACATTTTTTACACCATCGACGAGAGCGGGGTCAAGAAAGCTAACAGATCAGTGTCTCACCTGCAAATACAGTCCAGGCAGATTCGAAGAGGAGAGAAGAGAAGAGAAACCTGGAGGATGTGGAGTATCAGTATGGAGGATTTTAAAATTGAGGTAAGCTTATTACATTTAGAAATATGAGAAGAAAATCTTTGAACCTCCTTTTCTCTATTTTACATTTTTTACGTTATTAGAAGCATTTTCGCAAAAACTATAAGCGCTAATGTTATGAAATTTTCAGGAACTGTTCGCAACGTGTTGCTGTCTCCCTGGATATAAAAAATACGAGTTCCTACAACTACATTCTGATTTTTTTGATGATTGTATGTAGAAAAAACAGTAAATTTTGTATGTGCATAATTAAAAACTTTATTAATCATACAATTTGTACAATAAATTAATAACTGTAGTTCAGTGGCCTTATAATATTTTCAGGACACTAAATAAAATTTTCAGATTAATTGCATGACAAGAATTTGAGTTATAGGTTTTTATAAAAAAGAATAAAAAATTAAAAATTCAAATTTCTGGCAAAATATTAATCCAGAATGAGATTTACACTCTGCAGTGGAGTGAGCGCTGATATGAAACTTCCTGACTGATTAAAACTGTGTGCCGGAGCGAGACTCGAAATCAGGACCTTCGCCTTTCGCGGGCAAGTGTGGTAGAGCACACAGTTTTTATCTGTCAGGAAGTTTAAAAATATTAATCCTGCATATTTTTTTATATTTTTCCGTTAAAACACAGGTCTTCTGCTTTACACACGCAAAATGTTAGATTTGTACATTAATAAATGTGGCTGTAATGATTTTGTAAATAAATGTTTACATTTTCCGTTACATTCCCCATTAAATCCAATCGAGAATCTGTGGGATCACTTCGGTCGGGCTGTTCGCGTCATGAATCCTCAACAGAGATTCCTAGTGCAGCTGGCCACAGCACTGTAGTTAGCATTGCTCCACATCCCTTTCGCCGGCCGCGGTGGTCTAGCGGTTCAGGCGCTCAGTCCGGAACCGCGCGACTGCTACGGTCGCAGGTTCGAATCCTGCCTCGGGCTTGGGTGTGTGTGATGTCCTTAGGTTAGTTAGGTTTAAGTAGTTCTAAGTTCTAGGGGACTGATGGCCAGAGATGTTAAGTCCCATAGTGCTCAGAGCCATTTGCTCCACATCCCTGCTGCTACTTCAAGAAAATCTCTTCCTGCACGTCTGGCAGCGGTCAGCGCTACAAAATGTGGCTACCCAGGATTCTTACACGAGGTCACATTAATGTAACTGAACAGTATATGTGGATCTTCATTTTTAATTTGCAATGCTTAAACAAGGTGCTCATCTGTTTCCCTCGTAAGCACAACACGGCACCCGCTTCGCACTGTACAGCTATACTCCCAATATCCCCAAACACAGTTTGGTACACTTTAGACTAAAGTACGAAACGCTACAACCTGGCGCCCCGTTAGAAGAAACCAGATGCTTCAATCCTTTTCGCAAAGACCATAATTCTTCTGAGTTTGTTGGACTGTTCTGCGATTTCAGGGGATGATATGCCAATATTTTCCGAAATTGCTTTGAAGCCGAACGTGAAAGTTATTTTTCTAAGTAGCGTCATCATTGTTTTATATCTCCTAGATGAATAATTTCACTGTCGGCCACTCTCTACAGTGCAGTTGTCACTGTTCGCTAACCGACAACAGAGACCTGTTACGCCCGGAATTAATCTGGTTATAGCGTAGGCACCTACTTTAAAGTCTTACTCAGATGGCGTATTATGGCATTTTTATGTTGCAAGCAAAATGTAAGTACGAACGTTTAGATATGCACTGAATCCTTGTGACAAGTTATGAACATTACCACTTGGAAGTGTGCGAAAACATTTTACTCCATGGCTTTGCAAACTTGACAGGTACACTGATTAGCCAAACATCGTCACTGCTGCCCACCGCGAGTCCGAACGCCGCCTGGTGGCGTTGCAATCGGGTGACTGGGTACGGGAAGTACACTACTGACCTTTAAAATTGCTACACCACGAAGATGACTTGCTACAGACGCGAAATTTAACCAACAGGAAGAAGATGCTGTGATATGCAAATGATTAGCTTTTCAGAGCATTCACACAAGGTTGGCGCCGGTGGCGACACCTACAACGTGCTGACATGAGGAAAGTTTCCAACCGATTTCTCATACACAAACAGCAGTTGACCGGCGTTGCCTGGTGGAACGTTGTTGTGATGCCTCGTGTAAGGAGGAGAAATGCGTACCATCACGTTTCCGACTTTGATAAAGGTCGGATTGTAGCCTATCGCGATTGCAGTTTATCGTATCGCGACATTGCTGCTCGCATTGGTCGAGATCCAATGACTGTTAGCAGAATATGGAATCGGTGGGTTCAGTAGGGAAATACGGAACGCAGTGCTGGCTCCAAACGGCCTCGTATCACTAGCAGTCGAGATGACAGGCATCTTATCCGCACGGCTGCAACGGATCGTGCAGCCACGTCTCGATCCCTGAGTCAACATATGGGGACGTTTGCAAGACAACAATCATCTGCGCGAACAGTTCGACGACGTTTGCAGCAGCATGCACTATCAGCTCGGAGACCGTGACTGCGGTTACCCTTGACGCTGCATCACAGGCAGGAGCGCCTGCGATGGTGTACTCAACGACGAAGCTGCGTGCACGAATGGCAAAACGTCATTTTTTCGGATGAATCCAGGTAGCATCATGATGGTCGCATCCGTGTTTGGCGACATCGCGGTGAACGCACATTGGAAGCGTGTATTCGTCATCGCCATAATGGCGTATCATCCGGCGTGATGGTATGGGGTGCCATTGGTTACACGTCTCGGTCACCTCTTCTTCGCATTGACGGTACTTTGAACAGTGGACGTTGCATTTCAGATGTGTTACGACCCGTGGCTCTACCCTTCATTCGATCCCTGCGAAACCCTACTTTACAGCAGGATAATGCACGACCGCATGTTGCAGGTCCTGTACGGGCCTTTCTGGATACAGAAAATGCTCGACTGCTGCCCTGGCCAGCACATTCTCCAGATCTCTCACCAATTGAAAACGTCTGGTCAATGGTGGCCGAGCAGCTGGCTCGTAACAATATGCCAGTCACTACTCCAGATGAACTGTGGTATCGAGTTGAAGCCGCATGGGCAGCTGTACCTGTACACGCCATCCAAGCTCCATTTGACTCAATGTCCAGGCGTATCAAGGCCTTTATTACGGCCAGAGGTGGTTGTTCTGGGTACTGATTTCTCAGGATCTATGCACCCAAATTGCGTGAAAATGTAATCACATGTCAGTTCTAGTATAATATATTTGTCCAATGAATATCCGTTTATCATCTGCATTTCTCCTTCGTGTAGCAATTTTAATGGTCAGTAGTGTATATAAACAGAGTAGAAGCAAAGGAGGAATCATCCTTATCAATAATACGAGCTACAAGTGCGGAAGTACACTGACATAATTGCCTTTGACAAAGGACGGATTATTATGACGCGGCACCTGCGAACGTGCATCTTGGAAACGGCGAAACCGACAGGTTGTAGGCATTCTACTGCTGTAAAACCGATGGCAGGTGCTACTACGAGTAGACGATATCATTACAGAATGTGGGGGTCAGAGGCTTGCCAACTCTGTAAAGCATAATAGCGGCGATCTGTGGCAGGCCTAATGACAGAGCGCAGTGCCAGTGAAGACACAAGCGCTTCGGAGTAAACCGTTCAGAGGACATTGTTGAACATAGGTTTCTGCAGCAGACAACCGCTACGTGTTCCCACGTTGACCCAACGACATCATCGATAACAACTGCAGCGGGCACGGGATCCTCGAGATTGGACTTTTGATCATTCGATCTATGGCACATGTGGTTATGACCAAAGGCAGCACGGTGTTGACTACTTGAACATTACCGCGCGTCGCCTGCATCCTTTCATACTTAATGTCGCCATCGACAGTGAGGGTATCTACCAGCAAGGTAAATGTGTTACATGGCCAGAATCCTGGTTTGAGGAGCATGACAGTGCACTCACGTTGATGTCTTGATCACCAAATTCGCGTGATCTGCATCTAGTGGAATGGATCTGGGACGTTATCCTACGACAGCTCGTCGGCCACAGGTCACCAGCCTATAATTTACGAGAACTGACTAAATTGTGTGTAGGCATCTGGTTCCACATACCTTTTCTGCAAACCTACTTTGCGATCCAAAAGTGAACAAAAGCGCTGTTAAGACGGTGTAATTCCTAGATGGAAATTAAGGAATGCAGATTGTAACTATTTCTCCAACCACCTTGACAATTGCCTAGACTGAAATCCACCTATCGTCGAAAGCTACCAAAGATTTACAAGGGCATCAGTGAAACAGCAAAGAAGTCTGTTCATAGAGGATTCCGTAAGGCATACATACCAGAATGGAATATTGAATGTGAAAAGTTATACAAAAAGATCCTCAAAGGAGGGGGCAAAGAGGTAGCTGACGCTCTGCTACGTACACTGCACGTGGCAAGACGTAACAAATGGACAGAAATAGTTGCGAAACTGGACTCCAAAAAGTCTAACAGAGAAGCCAGGTCACTTCTAAGCAAATCAGGCGGAAGTGTTAACAATGCAGGAGGTGAAACGGCCCTACACCCAGGCACGGCAGCGAATCACGTCGAGACTATTTCAAGAACCCCGCGGGACAAAGCGAACACCAACAATATCAGACATGAATCACGGCTTTGAATATATCTAGCCCCGACCAGATTTTATTTTGCCGGGCACTTAGTGTCAAGGACATCGTAACAATGGATTCGAAGATGTTAAAGAGAGAAAGGTACCAGGGGCTGATGGAATTCATCCAAAATTCCTCCGCAACTGTGGTAAACAAACCAAAAAATGGCTAGCAGATTTCTTTACCGAAATTGTAATGAGAGCGAAGATCCCGAACAAATGAAAAAGTACAACGTCATCGTTATCCTGAAACCAGGAAAACCAAGTAAGGAGCCAAAAAGTTATCGTCTAATAGCCGTTCTTAGTTCACTATACAAGCTTCTTGAAAGAGTGATCTGCAAAAGAATATCAGCTATAATAATATAGGAAATTCTGACTGAACAAGCTGGGTTTCACCTAGCAAGAAGCTGTACAGACCAGAAAACGTCACTCACGACCTACATAGAAGCAGGCTTTCATAAGAATCAAAAATTTCAACTTCGTTTATGGATCTCTCAGCATCTTACGACACAGTCTCGAAACTCAGTCTTCTCTACAAACCAATTCAAATAATCCCCCAACTAATTAATGACATGTTTGCCGGCAGGTCATTTCTAGTCACACTGAGAAACAAGATAAAGTCTTCAAAGGCGCTAAACAATAAACTACCTAAGGGATGTGGCTCTGAGCACTATGGGATTTAACATCTACGGTCATCAGTCCCCTAGAACATTGAACTACTTAAACCTAACTAACCTAAGGACATCACACAACACCCAGTCATCACGAGGCAGAGAAAATCCCTGACCCCGCCGGGAATCGAACCCGGGAACACGGGCGCGGGAAGCGAGAACGCTACCGCACGACCACGAGCTGCTAAGGGATCTGTCCGTGCCTCCACTGCTATTAAATCTGTTCATCACCGATATGCCTAAAACTAGATTTCGTTAATTTGGATATGCCGATAACCGGGTGCTAGTAGAGGAACACCGAAATTTTGAAGATACGAAAGCCATTTTTAACATCTGATCTGGCGATAATGGGAACATACTTTCGGAGGGGAAGAGACTGAAACCAAATCCCGCAAAGGCAGAGACGGCTTTCTTTCATTTGTGCAATAGAGCGGCGAATACACACCACCAGGTAAATTTTGGTGACAGACTACTATACCAAAATCAGCAACAAAAATATTTAGGAAATATATTGGACATGACACTGTCCTATAAAAGGCACCTGGAAAACACCATAGCGAAAATCGAATTAGGAACAACATCCAACATAAGCTGTGCGCTACAATCTACATCTACATCTACATTTATATTCCGCAAGCCACCCAACGGTGTGTGGCGGAGGGCACTTTACGTGCCACTGTCATTACCTCCCTTTCCTGTTCCAGTCGCGTATGGTTCGCGGGAAGAACGACTGTCTGAAAGCCTCCGTGCGCGCTCTAATCTCTCTAATTTTACATTCGTAATCTCCTCGGGAGGTATAAGTAGGGGGAAGCAATATATTCGATACCTCATCCAGAAACGCACCCTCTCGAAACCTGGTGAGCAGGCTACACCGCGATGCAGAGCGCCTCTCTTGCAGAGTCTGCCACTTGAGTTTGTTAAACATCTCCGTAACGCTATCACGGTTACCAAATAACCCTGTGACGAAACGCGCCGCTCTTCTTTGGATCTTCTCTATCTCCTCCGTCAAACCGATCTGGTACGGATCCCACACTGATGAGCAATACTCAAGTGTAGGTCGAACGAGTGTTTTGTAAGCCACCTCCTTTGTTGATGGACTACATTTTCTAAGGACTCTTCCAATGAATCTCAACCTGGTACCCGCCTTACCAACAATTAATTTTATATGATCATTCCTCTTCAAATCGTTCCGCACGCATACTCCCAGATATTTTACAGAAGTAACTGCTACCAGTGTTTGTTCCGCTATCATATAATCATACAATAAAGGATCCTTCTTTCTATGTATTCTATGTATTCGCTATCCGCTGCAGATCTTCCTGCATTTCGCTACAATTTTCTAATGCTGCAACTTCTCTGTATACTACAGCATCATCCGCGAAAAGCCGCATGGAACTTCCGACACTATCTGCTAGGTCATTTATATATATTGTGAAAAGCAATGGTCCCATAACACTCCCCTGTGGCACGCCAGAGGTTACTTTAACGTCTGTAGACGTCTCTCCATTGATAACAACATGCTGTGTTCTGTTTGCTAAAAACTCTTCAATCCAGCCACACAGCTGGTCTGATATTCCGTAGGCTCTTACTTTGTTTATCAGGCGACAGTGCGGAACTGTATCGAACGCCTTCCGGAAGTCAAGGAAAATGGCATCTACCTGGGAGCCTGTATCTAATATTTTCTGGGTCTCATGAACAAATAAAGCGAGTTGGGTCTCACACGATCGCTGTTTCCGGAATCCATGTTGATTTCTACATAGTAGATTCAGGGTTTCCAAAAACGACGTGATACTCGAGCAAAAAACGTGTTCTAAAATTCTACAACAGATCGACGTCAGAGATATAGGTCTATAGTTTTGCGCATCTTCTCGACGACCCTTCTTGAAGACTGGGACTACCTGTGCTCTTTTCCAATCATTTGGAACCTTCCGTTCCTCTAGAGACTTGCGGTACACGGCTGTTAGAAGGGGGGCAAGTTCTTTCGCGTACTCTGTGTAGAATCGAATTGGTATCCCATCAGGTCCAGTGGACTTTCCTCTGTTGAGTGATTCCAGTTGCTTTCCTATTCCTTGGACACTTATTTCGATGTCAGCCATTTTTTCGTTTGTGCGAGGATTTAGAGAAGGAACCGCAGTGCGGTCTTCCTCTGTGAAACAGCTTTGGAAAAAGGTGTTTAGTATTTCAGCTTTACGCGTGTCATCCTCTGTTTCAATGCCATCATCATCCCGGAGTGTCTGGATATGCTGTTTCGAGCCACTTACTGATTTAACGTAAGACCAGAACTTCCTAGGATTTTCTGTCAAGTCGGTACATAGAATTTTACTTTCGAATTCACTGAACGCTTCACGCATAGCCCTCCTTACGCTAACTTTGACATCGTTTAGCTTCTGTTTGTATGAGAGGTTTAGGCTGCGTTTAAACTTGGAGTGAAGCTCTCTTTGCTTTCGCAGTAGTTTCCTAAGTTTGTTGTTGTACCACGGTGGGTTTTTCCCCGTCCCTCACAGTTTTACTCGGCACGTACCTGTCTAAAACGCATTTTACGATTGCCTTGAACTTTTTCCATAAACACTCAACATTGTCAGTGTCGGAACAGAAATATTCGTTTTGATCTGTTAGGTAGTCTGAAACCTGCCTTCTATTACTCTTGCTAAACAGATAAACCTTCCTCCCTTTTTTTATATTCCTATTAACTTACATAGTAAGGGATGCTGCAACGGCCTTATGACCACTGATTCCCTGTTCTGCACATACAGAGTCGAAAATCTGGGATTCCTTTGAAGAATTTCTGCACACTTCGAACTTTGGACTAGTCTACTCTATTGCATGGGATGGCACTCCTGTATGGTTCAGTACCGCGACATACAAATGCTCGACGCACATCTGAACAACACAGTGAGAATTATCAGTGATACACTGACACGAATGCCCATCGAATGGCTGCACATACTGAGTCACCCACAGCCCACTGGTCTTCGAAAATCAGTTTTTCTCTGCGAGTTTAAACACATACAAGGCAACCCGTAACTCCCTGTCCATCAAGACGCGGTTATACTAGAAAGAAATCGACTTATAGCAAGGAAATTATCCACGAAAACAGCTAAGGAATTGTACACGTCTCAGTTAAACTTGACTGACTCACGAGACCGAGATTGGACAGAGGCTTGGCCTCCACTTTGCCAGAATTTGCCCCGCATATGAAACAAACCCCATGCCTTCGACCAATCGCCCAGAACATGGACAGTGATTAACAAATTACCCACCGATCATGGCAGAACCGCAAACTGTCTTTATAGATGTGGCAAGCCACCATCTCCAAAATGCAGCCGTAGCGCAGCCAGGCAAACAGTTTGCTACGTTGTCACAGGGGAATGCCCCAGAGTTCATATCGTGGAATTTTCGACAATTTCCTGATAGCAACGAACGACGTAACTTATTATATTAAACATTTCAATGTCTGTTTGTAAACTAAATGTGTCACAGTTTGTATGATATTTAAATGCAGCTGAGCAACTCGTCATTTTCCAGGTATTTATTAATAACTGTGCAGGAGACTTACAATGCTTCTTTGTATACGGCGTTTGAAGCAGTTTGATTAGGGACACGAATGAAAAGCTTGTTTGCTTCACTAACACGGGAGAGAGCCAAAGAGAGCTGGCCGTGCGCAGAAACAACTGACACTTAAGTCCATGCCCGAAACACACTATGTTTGGCCTTGTGTTTTGTTTACGGTCATGGCTAAACATAGGCACACCGGGAATAGTACACGTTCAAGGCGAAATGGTAAAGCGTTAGGAATAGGAGGGACTTAGGATATATGTACTGAATAGGAACACACCATAGAACAGCTAAAGCAAAAACAGAATAAGAAACTAAATACACTTATGGACAAACAAATACAGTCCCCAACAGACAGACACACACACATCAATTCTACCCACGCCTCATAAACCTCACAGACAACAAAGTTAAAAGATTAAGAAACACAGCTACTACAGAAAGGTTTAAAACACAATATAAGCACAAAAGTTAATGAACATTTCATAAAAAATCTGATCATAGAACCTGAGAACAAACTGTCTCAAGAACAAATGAAAGACACGAGTATCATGAACAAAAGTCTAACAAGAGAATTAATAGGCAAAGAAATTAAAACATCATAGGTACAAGACATGAACCCAATAAAATAAGGGAGATAACCACAGAAGCTAAAATATTGAAAACTCTCAGAGAAAAACTACACAGAGACATAAGAATGATAACTAAGGTCAACATAGGGAATACAGTTGTCATTGTGGATAAAAAGTCATACAGTAGTAAGATACAAGAGGTCATTTCACAAAGTAAAATCAGAAAACTGATGTCAGACCCAACAAACAGGTTCCATACAAAAATGAAAAATATGCTAATGACAGTCGAACACACACTAGATTACAGAAAAAAAGCTCGTATGACACATATTGAACCTATGCCCCAAAACTCTGGAGCCAACCAAAGCTTCATAAAGAAAATACCGCTGTGAGGCCCATCGTGAACTATGAACTATAGAAAAGCACCCACATATGACCTCGCCAGGCATACACTTAAGATTCTTACACAACAGTATAAAACACAAACTGACAGAACGATGAAGAACACAGAAGAACTAATAAATGACATAGAAGATTTATATATCCCAGACAGTTGATGTGATTTGATGTAGAAAACATGTACTCCACTATCCCAGTCAAGGAAACAATCAAGATAATAGAACAAGGACTAGATACCTACAATTAGTTACCACAACAACAACTCTTTACTGGTCAAAATTGTTTTGAATTCAACAAAGATTTATACCTACAAGAAGAAGGATTGCCAACGGGGTGCCCAATTTCAGGAAAGTTGGAAAATATCTTCATGAACAAAACAGAAGAAAGAATCTTCCAGAAAATGGTATTAAGAAAATTAAATATACTGTATTGGTGGAGATACATGGATGTCATCCTCTGCTTGCTAGATGAACCAGAAGATAAAATAGAACAACTACATGCAGAGATAAACACATTATACAAAAACAAAGTTCACCTCAGAGACAGAACAAAGAGGCCAAATAAATTTCCTACATATATCCATCACAAAGAAAAATAGCCAACACCCAGTCAGCCTTCATGGGAAAAACACCACAACAGACACAATATTACATCAATCATATAACCACCCACAGGCCCAAAAAAGAGTCCACCCTCAGACAGATGATCCACTCATTAAACACAGTACCACTTGACAAACATAGCTATAATAAGGAGTTGGACATAGTTATTCAGATAGCAAAAAATAATAGATACCAAGATTCCCTAGTAACAAAACTGCACAAAATATCCAGAGACACATAAAAATAAAAAAAATAAAAAACGCCACTCAAATCCAAAGACTCACGCTATCGAGCACAAACGCACACATCAGCGTCATCACCACTACACAGGAGAACAACATAGAAACTCAACAGACAAGCTGGTACACACTCACATACGGAAATAAAGTGACAAACAGGGCTGGGAAAATCCTCAAGAAACAAGGAATAAAAAATAGCATACCAAAATAACATCTCTGTACAGAGAAGTTTAAAAAAGGAAGATCAAATAGACACATAAGAAAAATCCGGAATTTACCAAGTCCAGTGTAACAGCTGTGAAGCACTATTCCTAGAACAGACAGGCAGAACAGGTATAAGGAACACAAAAGAGGATGGAAATATGGCAGCAGCCATTCATCGTTTGCAGAACACCACTGTCAAGAAAACCACCACCCTACCACAATAGAAAAGGACATGAAAGTAGTCAGATTCAGCAACAAGAGACATCTAAACCTACAAGAAAACTTCAAAATTAAAAAAAAAAAAAAAAATAGATAAGAACACAATAAATAACCAGACAAACTCATCAACCAGACGCTATTAAACTAATAAAGCATATTGTTGAGGAAGAATAACCCCCACAGACTGCGCAAAATAATACCACAAACTAGGCAATATCCCCACCCTAAATCGTCGACCACTGTACCATAATAAAGCAATAATTTACTCACACAGTAGCCAGGACATGCTAGCTCCGTTCACACACACACACACACACGCACACGCACACGCATACACACAAAGATAATTACCCCAATTATTAAAAAAATAATAAAATATAAAGTAAAATAAAAATAACAAAACCTTACAGAAAGGGAAAAAAGTACTTCACAGAAAAAGATATGTCTCTGTCTCTCTCTTTCCTTCACGCGCGCGAGCTACCTCTTCCTTTCTCTCTCTCTCTCTCTCTCTCTCTCTCTCTCTCACACACACACACACACACACACACTCACTCACTCATTCTTCCCACTCAGAAAAAATAAATACAATAAGAGCGATAGCAGACGCTTCCACCACTATCAAACCAAACAAAACAGCAACGCACACCGAAACAGCAAAACAAAACAAGCAAAATGGCGAGAGGACGGTGCATAGAAGTATAAATGCGTTAAATGCAGTGAAAGTGTAAATACTCATCACACACACGTGGAAGACGAAGAAGAACGGAATAAACAACAACAAAATCGTGAGTAACGACAAGAATAAAAACTGTTTATAGTAATAAGTAAAGCATGCGAACTGTTAAATGATAAAAATAAAATTGTAAGAGAAAAAAACATTGTTACTGTGACCTCTGAAGAGGCTTTGGAATAAAGCGAAAACGCGCCTGGTCTTAATAAGACTTTTGTTGCAGTTGCTAAAAACTCGCCCCCCTGCGCCGCTTCCCGTCAAAGTTTCCCGTTCTATGATAGTACGTTGGAGAGAAGTAACTTTAGGTTTCGTTCCGTTTCACAGTTGCAGTGGGCTTTAATTCTATCATTGGCGTTAACTTCCAAAAATAGATCTGCCATTTGACTTAAAAAACTAACAGTCCCATTTATTGGCTTTTTGGTGTACTACGTCGTGATATAGGTGCCAATGGGGTAAACATTAGGACTAGTAAGCTGAGTTAACGGTTTTAGATAAAACTTTAAATTACGATCTCTCTTTTATCCGTGTTCCGATTTTGATTAAATAAAGCCTATATGTAGCCCCAAGGTAGGCTCAAGTTACCCTAATAGCATCATGAAAATTGGTATAGTAGTTTTGGAGATTACCGTGTTCACGTCGTTGTACAGTATTATTAGTAGTATAGTGAGTACTTGAAAAGCCATACGATAAACGCATAAATTAATAATGTTTTGGATCATCAATGCGAGTCTCCGGGTAATCTGTAGGCCAAACGTCATTCTGAGCAGATTCAGACACAACCATTCAAATATTTTTGTTGCAGACTGTCGTTTTGAAACAAAATAGTTCACACTGTATGCACGCTAACTGCTCAGCTGGAAAGACGCGAAACAGCTGACGCCAGTGGTAGCAACTGTCCTCCTGTATTTGAGTTTTAGATCTGAAGATGGCCTTACGGCACTGACACCAGAAATTACAGTTAAATAAAATAAAGCGTTCTGCTCATAAAATTTATGTCGTGATGGACACGGCAACATACCGGTGGTGCCCGCAGGGCACTGGAATTTCCTGATGGCTGCGTCGAGCAACACCGCTGAGACATGTAGAGGCGCGGTCGTTCCTGACGACTGAAAGCGGCAGGATGTATTGCGAATACATAGAAAGAAGGATCCTTTATTGTATGATTATATGATAGCGGAACAAACACTGGTAGCAGTTACTTCTGTAAAATATCTGGGAGTATGCGTACGGAACGATTTGAAGTGGAAAGGTCATATAAAATTAATTGTTGGTAAGGCGGGTACCAGTTTGAGATTCATTGGGAGAGTGCTTAGAAAATGTAGTCCATCAACAAAGGAGGTGGCTTACAAAACACTCGTTCGACCTATACTTGAGTATTGCTCATCAGTGTGGGATCCGTACCAGGTCGGGTTGACGGAGGAGATAGAAAAGATCCAAAGAAGAGCGGCGCGTTTCGTCACCGGGTTATTTGGTAACCGTGATAGCGTTACGGAGATGTTTAATAAACTCAAGTGGCAGACTCTGCAAGAGAGGCGCTCTGCATCGCGGTGTAGCTTGCTGTCCAGGTTTCGAGAGGGTGCGTTTCTGGATGAGGTATCGAATATATTGCTTCCCCCTACTTATACCTCCCGAGGAGATCACGAATGTAAAATTAGAGAGATTAGAGCGCGCACGGAGGCTTTCAGACAGTCGTTCTTCCCGCGAACCATACGCGACTGGAACAGGAAAGGGAGGTAATGACAGTGGCACGTAAAGTGCCCTCCGCCACACACCGTTGGGTGGCTTGCGGAGTATCAATGTAGATGTAGATGTAGATGACTCGCGCGGCCACGGAGCCTCTTGGGCCGGGCGACGCGGTACGACATCGACCAGGCCTCCGTGCCCGTCCACTAGCTGTCCACTTTGCCGAAATCTCTCTTAGGACATCGCAGGCAGTTTCCAGGCATTCCTCCAGCGACGGTTTATCGATCCTCTTAAGTTTCAGTCGTTATATTTGTATCTCTTCAACTGTGCTAAAATTACGACATTTTAGCAGAATCTGCGGAAAGTAGCTCGACACAAGGAAAACCAAAAATAACTGGAGCAACTACCAAGTTCATAAAAAAAATTGAATCCATTCCCGCCGCCGTTAACGAGATTGCTAATGTAGTAACGTATAGGATTCTTCACTCGGAGGTAGCAGTAGCCCTCTTCTATCCCTCGTGGTCTCCTGGGAAATAATGTCATACGACTTTTCTTTGCTGAATCACAGCGGCTCGAAACCGAAAGGGCGCGGAGTGAAGTACCAGTCGAACCATGAAATATTTCATTCTGTATTAAAGTAGCCTTCGCCTCTCAGCGATGTAAAATGCACCAAGACCGACACGTGGTTCGAATTCCACGTTACACTGTAGGTCCTCTTTCCCCGGTTGGATAACTGGGTCGAAGCGGCGTCTAACTGAAAGACGTGCACCAGGCCATTGACTCATGCTCTATTATTATTATTATTATTATTATTATTATTATTATTGTTATCATCATGATCATCATTATTGTTAATGCAGCCTCTCTGCAGATATCAAAGGTTCCTTGTGGTTCCACTTCTGCCCATCAACGGCGATTAAGTTGCACTTTCGGAAACAACTGAATTACTGAAGGCGATGCTGCAGATGAAGGATATAGTCCTATTGTCGATTTCCCAGAGCTACACTTCTGAGACTGAATGGTTTAAATGGCACTATGGGAGTTAACTTCTGAGGTCATCAGTCCCCTAGAACTTAGAGCTACTTAAGCCTTAATAACCTAAGGACATCACACACATCCATGCCAGAGGCAGGATTCGAACCTGTGACCGTAACAGTCGCGCGGTTCCAGACTGTAGCGCCTAGAACCGCTCGGTCACCCCGGACGGCTTCTGAGACTGATGTGAGCTCATTAAAGCAGTCCTGTCAAAGTTTATCAAAATGTGGTTAATCATGTAAGATGAACAAATGAAATGTTGTTTTAGTTATTGTCTTATGTAGACCGAACAATACCTTTCCATTTACGAAGAAAAATTACAGCCCATTTACATTAGCACATTCTTCGCATTTTCTCAGACACTCTTTATTTTGTTTGGGTATCACAAAATAACATAAGTGTTCATTCTAAATGATAAAGAGATTTAAGTTACTTATCTGGGGCAAAGAGTAACAGCTTTTTTTCAGAATGTCCACAAAGCTAACAGATGTAAATCAAGACATTTTTGAATAACATCAAGAGCTGTTAGTAAATCAGTCCATTAGTTACTATCAGTTTCTATCGAACTGTTTATCGTCAGGAAACTTAAAATTATTATGGAGAATTGAAATAGATAGTAGAAAAAGGAAGAAACGGAAAAATAGCAGGAAAATACAGACTCCGTGAAAGAAATGAAAGGGGAAATCGCCTGGTAGAAATTTGGCGCCGGAAGTTTTCAGGCAGATAATATAAAGGTAAGGCAGTGATTTCCAAACCAGATTTCTAAAAACCTTGTAGGATTCGTCAATCAGATCCAATTTATTATATTGCTTATGAGCTGCAAATTAAAAATGAAGTAACTGCAGAAAAGTAGGAAGTTAAAGAGAAGGGACATTGATAAATACGAAGAAGCAGCAATTGCTGAGACTTTCAAAGGGAGTTCTAGACAACGACTGAAACAGGGGAAATTAATACAAAAGAAGTTGAATGGGTAGGTTTAAGAGATGAAATAGTGAAGGCAGCAGAGCTTCAGGTAGGCAAAAATACAAGACTTAATATAAATCCTTGGATCATACATGAGATACTGAATTCAACTCACGAAAGGAGAAAATGTTAAAATGCTGCAAATGAAGCAGGCAAAAGGAAAGAGAGACGTCTAAAAATTGAAACTGACAGGGTATAGGTAACGGCTAATCAGGGATGACTAAAGAACAAATATAAGTGTCCATATGCACGCATGACTAGGAAAAAGGTAAGTGGTGGCTGTAGGAAAATAAAAGAAATGTCGAGAGAAAAGAGAAGCAGCTGTATCGACATCAACAGATCAGATGGAAAGCCAGTACTAGCCAAACAAGCGGAAGCTGAAAAGTGTGAGGAATGAATACAAGAGCTATGAAAGAGAAATGAACTTGAAAAGAACCTTACAGAAAAGGAAGGGTACGTAGATGAAGATGAAATGGGAAATATGATACGGCGAGAATAATTTGACAGAACACTGAAGGACCTAAGTCGAAACAAAGCCCCTGTAGTAGACGAGATTCCGTCAGAACTACTGATTGCCTTGGGAGAGCCAACCGTGACCAACTTTCCCTTTCATGTGCGAGATGTATGAGGCAGGCGAAATAGCCTCACACGTCAAGAAGAATGCAATAATTCCTGTTCCAAAGAAATCAGGTGCTGGCAGGTGGCAATATTACTGAACTACCAGCTTAATGAGTCATGGTTGCAAAACATTGACACGAATTCTTTGCAGAAGAATAGAAAAACTGGTAGAAGCTTACCGCAGGGAAGATGAGTTTTGGTTGGAGAGATATGTAGGAATATCGATGATACGATTTACTTTAGCAGATACGTTAAAGAAAAGCAATCCTAGGTTTGTACAAGTGTAAATTTAGAGAAAGCTCTTTACAATGTTGACTCCAAGTGGTTCGGAAGGGGGTGAGACAGGGATGCAGCCTATCCTCGATGTCACTCATTTTGTGTATTGGGCAAGCATCAAGGGAAACTAGAGAGGGTTTTTAAAGAAAGAGGAAATAAAACCTTTGATGTTTGCTGATGACAGAGTAATTCTGTCAGAGTCCGCAAATGACTTGGAAGAGCAGCTGAACGTAATGGACAGTGAATTGGAAAGAGGTTAAAAATGAACTCCAACGAATCTGAAATAACGGCAATACAGCGCAGCACAGCTAACTCGGATTATGCTGAGAAAAATAAATTATAAAATGAGACAATGCAAGTAGACGAAGAATGCTGCTATTTCGGCAGCAACATAACTAACAATAGCCGAAGTAGAGAGGATATAAAATACGTACTCGCAATGGCAATGATAATGTTGCAGAAAAAGAGAAATTTGTCAACACTAGATATAAATTAAGCGTTAAGAAGTCTTTTCTGAAGATATTTTTCTGGAATGTGGCCTTGCACGGAAGTGAAATTTGGATGATAAACAGTTCAGGCAAGAAGAGAACAGAAGCTTCTGAAATGCGGTGCTGCTGCAACTTTATGAAAATTATATAAGTAGACCGGATACCTATAGAGGACGTACTGAAATGAACTGAGGGGAAGAAATTTATGGCACAACTTCACATCCTGACACATCAAGGAATCATCAGCTCGGAAATGGAGGAAAAAGTGGACGGTAAAAATTATAAAGGAAGAGGAAGGGATGAATACAGTTAGCAGATACAGATGGATGGAGGTTGCAGTAGTTTCGCAGAGGTGAGTGGTGGTGGTGGTGGTTAGAGTTTAACGTCCCGTCGACAACGAGGTCATTAGAGACGGAGCTCATGCTCGGGTTAGGGAAGGATTGGGAAGGAAATCGGCCGTGCCCTTTCAAAGGAACCATCCCGGCATTTGCCTGAAGCGATTTAGGGAAATCACGGAAAACCTAAATCAGAATGGCTGGATACGGGATTGAACCGTCGTCCTCCCGAATGCGAGTCCAGTGTGGTAACCACTGCGCCACCTCGCTCGGTGCAGGGGTGAGTGAGTTTGCACAGTACAGACCAGTGTAGAGAGCTGTTCCAATCTTCGAAGTGAATCACAATCAACCAACTAGCACACTACAACACTACATGCCACCATTCCAGTCGTGGTATTAAGAGAGAAAACTTTTTTGCGTCATCGTTGTCGGGGGTAAAATGCACGTATACAACGGAGTAACCTTAGGATACTGTCCATTTTTAGATGTGTTGCTCTTACGTGGTGCACCACGTACACAAATTATTTTTATATGGAGGCTGCTCAGGAACCGGCTCAAAGGCTTGTAATGGTGTTGCAGAACAGGTTGTGCTGAGAAATAATTGTTAAGAAAAAAGTTCGATACGTTGCGGCGTTTCCGAGTTAACTAGCATTGAAGTTAACCAATCACGCCGTTGGGCCCGCAAATTCAAGTGGCCCGCCGGAGACTGTCTCTCCAAACGTGTTCTTCGTTTGGTTTCCCTAAAACCGAAAAAGCGAGCGATACAAAAATTAGACATGGGATGGTAGTAAGGATCGAATCAGAGCAACAGGCTGAGCAGTCTCTTGCACTATCATATATGCTATGAGAACAACTGACACTAATTGTATCTGGCGGGCTGCCTAAGGCTGCACGTTTTTTCTGTAACGACCTTATTGACTAATTTCAGCTCTAATTAACTCGAAAACCGCGCAACGTATCGAGTTTTCTTCTCAATAATTATTTCTCAGCACAACATTCTCTGGGACACGCTTGCAAAGTTTTCAGACTGTTTCTAACCAGTTTATATCACGGTGATCGCTTCAGTACGCCAACGGCCTTGCCGCAGTGGTAACACCGGCGCCCGTCAGATCACCTAAGTTAAGCGCTGTTGGGCTTGGCTAGCACTTGGATGTCACTGTCCGGGTTGCCGAGCGCTGTTGGCAAGCGGAGTGCACTCAGCTCATGTGAGGCGAGTTGTGAAGCTACTTGATTGAGAAGTAGCGTCCGGTCAAGAAAGAACGCCCAAGAGAGGGGTGTGCTGACCACATCCGAATCCTGTGAGGCCTATCGGCGGAGGATGATACGGCAGTTGGTCGGTACCGTTGACTCTTCCAAGGCCTGTTCGGGCGAGAGGAGATCGCTTCAGTCGCTGCTTGTCAGAAGGGCGTACGCATGAAATACCAGTGAGCAATGTACAATGTAGTGTTCCAGAATATCTTCAGGTTAACGGATGGTAATATCCATCAAACTTTAATTAGCCTTAGACTGTCCAACTTTATGCAGATCCCTGGGCTGAAAGCTGTGCAGACAACATCGAAACCGAAGTGTGACGTTTTTACGGAACTTGACCGAAATTTCACGGTTTCCAATTATTAAAAGCGATATCGAACTTAGTAATCGCTCCCATTACGCGTGCTCTGTCAGTTCAACTCTGTATAGCAAGACCAAACGTCCACTTCTGTCAGCCCGCCCAGCACACAGTTTTAATTAGTGATCAACCAGCGTCGCTTAGAGTGGCTTAGAAATAATATTACACATCGCACTCTGTGGCCCAGTCTTTAGCCTTCCGCAGTAGATGAGCACGAGTACATTTGAACCATAATCATTTTTAAAACCTTTATCAATCCATCTCATTTGTGTGGCTATAAACACTGTTAACATCGCCGAGGCTCAGTTAAAACAGAAATTAAGACCGAAAAAGACAGATAAAATGAACTTTTTAGTTTTAACTTGGTAATAATTATTCAGCTTAAAGACGCTAGTAAAAATATCAAACTAAGTTTCTTTCGTAGTCCTACTTTCGACGTCGTCTTCTATTTCACACAGATAGATTCCAGGGGAGTGGCTCAGTGAGTGGCACACTGTAGCACTGCAGTTCTCATCTCCATGGTTTCCGTAAAATGATTACATCAAATGTCGGAACACTTCCTTTTAAAAGAACATGGTGGATTTCTTTTCCTGTCCTTCCCTAATTCGAGATTTTGCTCCGTCAATACATCACTCATCACTTCATTATGATTAAAGCAAATGTCGGAACGCTTCCTTTTAAAAGTACATGGTCGATTTCTTTTACTGTCCTTCCCTAATTCGAGATTTTGCTCCGTCAATACAACACTCATTGCTTCATCTTGATTAAAGCAAATGTCGGAACGCTTCCTTTTAAAAGTACATCGTCGATTTCTTTTCCTGTCCTTCCCTAATTCGAGATTTTGCTCCGTCAATACATCACTCATCACTTCATGGTCGACAAGACGTTTTGTTTTATTTTGACACGCATATTTACTGAAGGTCTGTTTCTGGGTGGTGTTAACGACAGCCGACCGTTGGTGGCCGAGCGGTTCTAGGCGCTTCAGTCTGGAACCGCGCAACCGCTACGGTCGCAGGTTCGAATCCTGCCTCGGGCACGGATGTGTGTGATGTCCTTAGGTTAGTTAGGTTTAAGTAGTTCTAAGTTCTAGGGGACTGATGACCTGAGATGTTAAGTCCCATAATGCTCAGAGCCATTTGAACCATTTTTGTTAACGAGAATGTAAACACGTATTTGTTGAAGGCCACAGGCGCAGACTCCATGGGGCCTGAGGGGGCCCGAGCCCCCTCAAAAATTCGTTTGGAGGGGTGGGCCCCCCAATAATTTAAGAAAATTATTAGTTATATTATGTTTTATAAAATCACAAAATTATATTGGAATTTTTTATTTTCTTTGTTTGACGATAGCTATTTTTTAAAATACATTCAGTAATGAGTTAAAACAAATAATTATTACGGTAGTAAGCAGGTTGACTGGAAACGAATGGTGTGAATCATGATAGTGTTATGGTGCTACGGGTACACTTAGAATTTGTCCCGGTGCGCGAACCTTCGGTGCCTGCGGGTTAGTGCTGCGGTGCGGCCACATCAAAAGGGCCTCGCGTCGCCTTGACGCTTCGAGACATTGTGACACCGCGCCTACATAAATGTCATCCTGCTGTCGCAGTCATTCAGTACGGATAGTTTCATTCAGTGCATCCTGCAAACGTGTTTCGTGTTCGAGCTTTAGTGTGTAGTGGCCTATTTTATATGACTATATTTTATGCGTTTACTTTAGTCACCTAGTGTATTGTCAATTAAGTTTGCAATGGATAAATTTGCTATCAGAAAGGCGCGCTTTTAAGTTGATACTGCAAGTAAACCTACAACAATTATTGTGTCGTCAATTGCTTTGTCGTCTTCAGGCGAGAACCATTCACAGCCAAAACCTGGACAATCCGGTAAGGGAAGATCATTTCAGAAGTCTTGGTTGATCAAATATACATGGCTAGAATATGAAGCATCTACCGAAAAGGTTTTTTGCAAAACCTGCAAAGAGGCAGATGCTAAAAACCTATTACCATTTTCTTCAAAAAAAGAAGATGCATTTACTTCTGAAGGGTCTATTAACTGGAAAAAGGCTTTGGAAAAATACCATCTTTATGAAAATACGTTTACGCATAAAGAAGATGTTCTGTAACTAAATTCTATCACTAACCAAAGTGTGGCCTCCCAATTGAATGAACAGTTAGATAGTGATGTGAAGAAAGGCCATTTAGCTCTTGAGACTATTTTTACTACCGTGCAATTTCTATGCTGACAAGGACTAGCAATTAGAGGGCACGAAGATGTAAACTTTTTTTTTTCAATTGTTGGAACTCCGAAAGAATGACATTCCTGAGTTTAAAGGTTGGTTAGGGCGCTTGGGGTATAAGTGGACGTCCCACGATATTCAAAACGAGATCATTGATGTACTAGGAAACTCTGTGCTGAGAAAGGTATTGGCTTCAATCAAGAAGACTGAACATTTTTCTATTATGGTTGACGAAAACAAGTGATTCTTCGATTCATGAACAAACGTCATGGTGTATTCGTACTGTCGATGATTCCTTAATTACCAACGAAGACTTTATTGGCTTATACGAGACCTCCCACACTGACTCACAAACTCTGTTTAGTATTTTAAAAGACATGTTTGCTCGTCTTGATTTGTCAATGGATAACTTAAGAGGACAGTGCTTTGATGTTGCCTCGAATAAGAGAGGTAAGTTCAAAGGACTAAAAAAGTTAGTTTTGGATATACAACCAAAAGCACGTTATATGCACTGCACTGCTCACAGTTTAGACTTGACAGTTGTAGACAGTCTCCACCATCTTACATCTCTGAGGGACATTATGGCTTTAGCCAAGGACTTAGTAAACACCATAAGCGAATCCAACAAAAGGATGGGACTTTTCAGAAACATACGCTGTGAGAGCGCCGACTCGATGGACTATGCGAACTTCTAGTATCTTGAGAATATTGAAAAACTTTGAAGAACTTCTGGAGTTTTTTGGAACATTTTCTGCAGAGGACAAAACAGAGGCAGGATACAAATGTGCAAGCTACCTTGAGTTAATGTTACAGTTCTTGAATTATTTCTTTTTACGTCTTTATTGCCATGCAATGAATCCAGTAGAGGATGTCAATGAAAAAAATTCAGTTCCCTCACCTAAGTGTTGCTGATCTGGAAAAAATATATGAGGGTTTGATTTGTATACTGAATGGAAGGCGTGATAGTTTTGAACACTTTTGGGAACTGTGTTCAAAAGAAAAACCTTCACAAGTTGATGATCCTTCGATTCCTCGGAATCAAAGTATACCAAAGAAGTATGAAAACAACGGAGCCAGCTCACCGCACACGTTCAAAACCCTAAAGGAATACTACAAAGCTATTTACATTGAAGTTTGTAAAATGGCGCAATCTTGCAATGCTGAGCGGTTTGCTTCAACTGGACTCATAAAGACCATTGCAGTTGAACAAGAGTGCTTCCATTTAGTAAACAGAGGTGAAACAAATTTGGAAAAATCAACTGAGTTTTTCAAAAATGAGCTAGACATTGAGAGACTGCACTTACACTTGAATATGGTACCCGAAATCACTAACAAAAAAAACTGGTCTTAAAAAATGCGTGATGTAAAAAAGTACATTACACACGAGCCTGCAGTTGGAGAAATGTTATGTGAAGTAGTGAAGTGCATTAAGCTTCTCCAAGTAGTTCCAATCACGCCAGCAACAGCAGAACGGTCATTTAGCGCCCTTAGTCGTCTGAAGTCATATCTCCGATCAACAATGGGACAGAAGCGATTGAACAACTTGGCTGTTTTTCATGCCCACCGTGATGTTTCGGATGGATATCCGGCCAGACATCAACGACTTCATATTCAGTAATCCAGTCAGACGGTCGACATTTGCACCTTTCTCTAGCCCTAGTAATGGCATTTAGATCGATATTAAAAATCTTTATAAAACAGAGAATTAAATGCATACATAATGTTAAATTTTCAGTTTCGAAATATTAGTACTAGTTTAGTACTGAATTATTATATTACTATAGTACAGTATTAGTTATTTTCAAATCCTTAAATATTTTTAGGGTGTAAGTCCCAATTAAAAACCGCTATTTACATGCTTTTTGACGGAAATATTAGACATTAACTGTATTAAAGCATTAACTTTGAGATATTGTTTTTATTTAATGAACACTGAGCCTTATTCAAAGTAAGCTTAAACTAGCTGTTTCACTTATTAATCAAAGTGCTATTACTGTGTGACAGCAATATTTTATGTTTTATTCTTTTAATGATAGTTTAGAATTTATTTAAATATAATTTCAGTCTTTTCAGAGCTATATATTCACTACTCTGTAATAGTCTATAAACATGATTATTACTGTAAATTAAATTAGCTTTTTACGAAAATACCGTGAATGTTTATGTTTTGTATCTTTTCCCGGAGTGTTGAGTTATCGAGAGTCCAGTTTTCGGGGTTCTAATGTTGATCATAGGACTCTAAAATGCTTAAAAAACTTTAAAACTCACTATTTTTCATCTAAAATTTAGAAAATTTCCCGGGCAAGACCCCCAGTATGCCCCTCCCCCAATATTTTTTATAAATCGGCGCCCCTGTTGAAGGTCAGATTGTTTAAGCACACAGCTCAGACGTCATAGGTGCAATATGGAGCTCACCAGCAAAATGCAACATATCCAAGATCCTGCGATGCAGTTAGACGAACAGACCGTATTACGAAATGTGCTGCAAGGTTCAAGCTGGCAGGTGTATCGTACGTGTCTGAAAATTATTTCAATCATTATAGGCTGAACGGTCGTTCTTCAGCTCAGAGATGAGCCAGTAGAGGTGAGCTTGTCAAGAGGTCCAGCAGTGCTCAGCTGCAACAACCGCACTTGGAATGAGAAATCTTTTTTTTCTTTTTTTTATCAGTCTTCTGACTGGTTTGATGAGACCCGCCACAAATTCCTCTCCTGTGCCAACCTCTTCATCTCAGAGTAGCACTAGCAACCTACGTCCTCACTTATTTGCTGGATGTATTCCAATCTCGATCTTCCTCTACAGTTTTTGCCCTCTACAGCTCCCTCTAGCACCTCATGTCTTAACAGATGTCTTATCAGCCTGTCCCTTCTCCTTATCAGTGTCTTCCACATATTCCTTTCCCCTCCGATTCTGTGCAGAACCTCCTCATTCCTTACCTTATCAGCCCACCTAATTTTCAACATTCGTCTGCAGCACCACATCTCAAATGCTTCGATTCTCTCCTGTTCAAATTTCCCCACATTGCACGTTTCACTACCATACTATGCTGTGCTCCAAACGTACATTTTCATAAATTTCTTCCTCAAATTAAGGCCTATGATTGATACTAGTAGACTTCTCTCGGCCAGGAATGCTCTTTTAACCAGCGCTAGTCTGCTTTTTATGTCCTGCATCCTTCGTCCGTCACTGGTTATTTTGCTGCCTAGTTAGTAGAATCCTTTAACTTCATCTGCTTCGCGACCATCAATCCTGATGTTAAATTTCTCGCTGTTCTCATTTCTACTACTTCTCATTACCTTCGTATTTCTTCGATTTACTCTCAGTCCATACTTTGTACTCATTAGAATGTTCATTCCGTTCAGCAGAACATGTAATTCTTCTTCACTTTCGCTCAGAACAGCAATGTCATCTGCAAATCGTATCATTGATGTCCTTTCACCTTGAATTTTAATTCCACTCCTGAACCTTCTTTTATTTCCATTATTGCTTCTTCGATGTACAGATTGAACAGTAGGGGCGAAAGAATGCATCCCTGTCTTACACCCTTTATTCTTATTATTCCCTCTTGGCTGTTGTACATATTGTGTATGACCCGTCTCTCCCTATAACTTACCCCTACTTTTCTCAGAATTTCGAACATTTTGCTCCATTTTACATTGTTGAACGCTTTTTCTAGGTCGACAAATCCTATGAATGTGCCTTGATTTATCTTTAGTCTTGCTTCTATTATTAACCGCAACGTCAGAATTGCCTCTTCGTGCCTTTGCAGTTCCTAAAGCCAAACTGATCGTCACGTAACACATCCTCAATTTTCTTTCCAATTCTTCTGTATATTATTCTTGTCAGCAACTTGGATGTATGAGCTGTTAAGCTGATTTAGCGAATAATTCTCGCACTTGTCAGCTCTTGCCGTCCTCAGAATTGTGTGGATGATGCTTTTCCAAAAGTCAGATGGTATCTCACCAGACTCAACATTCTACACACAACGTGAATAGTCGTTTTGTTGCCACTTCCCCGAACGATTTTGGAAATTCTGATGGAATGTTATCAATCCTTTCTGCCTTGTTTGATATTAAGTCCTCCAAAGCTCTCTTAAATTCTGATTCTAATACTGGAGCCACTATCTCTTCTATATCGACTTCTGTTTCGTCTTCCATCACATCAGACAAATCTTCCCCCTCATAGAGGATTTCAATGCATTCTTTCCACCTATCCGCTCTCTGCTCTGCATTTAACAGTGGAATTCCCGTTGCACTCTGAATGTTATCACCTTTGCTTTTAGTGTCACCTATGGTTGTTTTGACTTTCCTGTATTCTGAGTCTGTCCTTCCGACAGTCATTTCTTTTGGGGGCGTGTGCAGCTGGAGTGATTGGGGCCCCTGATTCGTCTAGAGACGACTCTGACAGGTGATGCGTTGGTAAGCATCCTGTCTGATCACCTGCATCCATTCATGTCCATTGTGCATTCTGACCATTCCAGCAGGGCAATGCCTCACTCCACACGTCCAGAATTACTACTGAGTAGCTCCAACAACGCTCTTCTGAGTTTAAACACTTCCGCTGGCCACCAAATTCCCCAGACATGAACACTATTGAGCATATGTAGGATGCCTTGGAACGTGCTGTTCAGAAGAGATCTCAACCCTAAATCTTACCCATTTATGGATAGCCTTGCAGGATTTATGTTGTCAGTTCTCTTCAGCAGTATGTCAGACATTAGTCGAGTGCATGCCACGTTCTGTTGCGGCAGTTCTACGTGCTCGAATTGGCGGGGGAGGGGAGGGGAGGGTCCCATCCGATATTAGGCATGTGTACCAGTTTCTTTGGCTCTTCAGTGTATATGAAGCATATGAAACAAACTATCCTAGAGGTTGTTGACACGTCCGCAAAGTACAGGTATTTATTATTTACTGTTCTAATCGAAATATAAACTGTAATATGAGAAACGGAACAATATGCATCTTCTCGAACTTTATTCTGTCTTTGTCATTTATAAGACTAATTTTAGAGGCATCGCTGTGTGTTCAATTTTTAAACGATTTCTGTAATTAGTATTTATTTTCTGAATATTTTGTTAAATTCTGACCAACTTTAAACTGTAAGAAGACAAATACATTTTTCATACGGTTTAATACTTTTAAAAATCTTACTTCCTTATATACAACTGAGGATATTTTAAAGAACTGTGCTTGTAAATTAATTTCCATTTAATTACTTTTTATGAGTATGTGTACGTTATCCATGCTACAGTGACCTCTAGGATAGCTTTGCAGGCTGGCTGAAATATGCATGGCAGTTCAGATTCGTTTTATTTTTACAAGTTATGATTTGTTGTAGTGCCGGATAATGGGAGGTATATGGTGCTTTTGTTATAAGTTCTGTCATTTCTTTAATCTCTTAATGAAGGAGTTAGTAATGTACGTTCTTTTACTGACACTGTAGATTCTGAAGATGACTACTACAAAGCTGAAATCGGTAATTCTGTTCAAAAAACTTGGCGGCCAAGACAATTTAATAAAAATTATGTACATCATGATCGCTCTTCAGATTGTTATTTTATGCCAAATTCTGTTCATAATAATGAGTAATTTAGTTTTTGAAGTTTCCTCGTAGTCTCACACTCATGGCCATTATCGAATGAAATTTGTATCATTATGTGACGAACACAAGTTTCATTTTTGTAGGAACCTAAGGAGGAGCGGAGGAGTGTGGGAGGGGGTAGTCTGATGCCGAATAGAAGGCGGAGATTCGTAATGTTCAGGGGCAGGGAAGTGATAAACTGGGGGGAGCAGACCTCGTGCAATTGAGAGCATCTCTCGTGTCTCGTTCATCCCGTCGTACAGGCCCCACTGTTTTTCATGTTTTGACAAATTAATTTTATTTTCGCTTCAACTTTGTGGTCGGATAGCCTTCCTCCCACCAGAATGACCAGTGAATCTACAGGGGAGAGTCGGGTGCGCCCACCGTCTGTGAATCGCCTGAACTTTGTTCTGTTCTGCGTTTTATCATATTTTAAGTGTTTGCGTATCGTTATTTCTGAGGCGGAGACTGGCG
Source organism: Schistocerca serialis cubense (assembly GCF_023864345.2). Classification (NCBI taxonomy): domain Eukaryota; kingdom Metazoa; phylum Arthropoda; class Insecta; order Orthoptera; family Acrididae; genus Schistocerca; species Schistocerca serialis. Next base: position 466,150,694 of record NC_064639.1, read on the forward strand.
ATCAGTGTCCAGCATTTGTCTAAACGAGTGTAGGAAACCACCTAAAACCTATACTCAAGCCTGGCTGGGCAACAGACCGACTGTCGGTAATCCGCCAGGCGGTTTTCGAACTGGGACTGGCTCACCTACTGCACCTATCTCACAATCTAGCACGCTGCACTCTCGGCTGTATCAGAGCGTAATTTTCGTGTAAGTACGTACTCCTGGTCGTAACGTCACAGCTGCTGTTCTAATGTAATAGACTGTTTCATCTGTATTTGCTGTGCAGCCTTCGACCTGCTGTGCAGGCTTCAACTTCACTATGTCTGGGTTTCACACCGTACTCAGCTGAAACCAACAGTCCTAACTGATGCTGCTATTTGAAATAATGCTGGCTGGCTGCTTCAATGCGAAATGAAACGGCGTTTTATTGTACCGAACGTCATTCGCACCAAGCTTATTGATCACCCACAGGCCTGTAATGAGTTAAACATTTGTTTACTTCCGTAAGCTGAGGTACTTTAATTAAAACTGTGCGCAAAGGATTAAATTAATTACAAAGTGATGGCCCTGATAAAACATGTGTCATGGGTCAACCACATAGCAACATATAACTGAAACAGGATATCATCTCACTACGAAATGAAATAGAATTCTAAATCAAACCAATTTATTGCAGTAGTTCTGCTGCTTAAATAAGTGAATAAAAATTCAGTTACCAGATCTAACTGAACTTCAGATATGCTGGTAACACAAAGTCTTGGCAATGTTCGGAAGGTAATGGGAATATGTTAGATTGTCATCTAACAAATCAGCCGCGTAAGTTCAAACTCGCAGTGCCCGCTCAGTGATTGCGTTATTACGCTGACTGAATGGTTAACTAAAACATGGCATATTACGCAAAACGATAAATTGTGAATGAGCCCTCAAACTATTCCTGAAATTACAAGATGTGCAACAGTTACTCACTCCTATCATCACGCCCACAAGTCTCGTCACCCGTTTGCTTAAGCTGGCATAATTTCACAAAATTCTGTAAGTTTTCAAGCAGAAGGCTACTCTAAGTGAGCTTCCGATCCTTCACTACATTCAGTACGCCAATGACACTACATTACAATATTCTGACCAATGGTACAGTAGTAAATAAACCAACAATTTGCCGAGTTAGCTACAGATTTGTAGTATTAACCTACAGAAGGACGCATTTGCTAACAACTCTGTCTGAAGTCCCTTCTCTGCATGTGAGTATTGTCACCAGCGAATGTGCAGAGCTCCACGTTTGGATTTTCTGAAGACCTGTGTTCGGCTCCTGCCTTCGGCCTAATGACCACTGTTAATCCATAAGTACTCCTGTTGCAAATCTTCAACAAGTGACCTGGATGCACCCCGGTGGAGGAACAGGGCTTCCTCGTTTCCATGGCAGCGCAAGGTCCCACTCCCTTCTGGAAAGAACATTCGTTGCGAAAACGAAGTTCTTTTGTCAACAGTTACGGTCGGCTATCCCAGCCTCGGCCCAGGTTCAAGTGCTCGCCTGCTGTGTTATCTGATTTTCTCAAGAAGGCGACTGGACCACACACAGCGTGAAGTGTACATAGTGAACCGCTATGCGGCCCAGCAGAATGGGCGCTAGGTTCAGACAGTGCCACGGCTAACCTGGCTTAGCCGCACCTCCTGGCTCCCATTATAAGAGGGTATTCACCCCGCGGTCCTAACGGGATTTCGGCCTCGTTGTTCACAGGCAGAGTTCCCGTCTATGGTTCACCAACTCCAAGAAAATTATAGAAGGAATTCATGCAACTTCCACAGTATATGTGGAGAGACGTCCCTAATCTGCGCAATCTCTGAGTACCTATAAATATGAGCGTTCATTAACTTACAACGATCAGTCTCAAACCAAACGAATTTACATAAAATATGGAAATGAAACATGGGACCTGTCAGTTCAGCAATAGACTGTCACATATCAGGGTCATGAGAACACAACAGCAGCACGTTTTGTATTATCGCGACATATGGGAGAGAGTGTCACTGATATGATACAGAATTTGGGGTGGGCATCATTAAAAGAAAGGAGTTTTTCGTTGCGACGGAATCTTCAAGAATTCCAATCACCAACTTACTCCTCCGAATGCGAAAATATTTTGTTGACACCGACTTACGTAGGGAGAAACGATCACAACGATAAAATAAGCGAAATCAGAGCTCGTACGGAAAGATGTGGGTGTTCGTTCTTTCCGCGCGCTATGCGAAATTGGAGTAATAGAGAATTGCGAAGGTGGTTCGATGAACTCTCTGCCAGGCACTTAAATGTGGTTTGCAGAGTATCCATGTAGATGTAGATGTAGACAACAAAGTCAAAGCCCGCTCAGTTCGCTTACTGAAGCCCACACGACTAGAAGTGTTAAATCCTGTCTTTGTGATCGCATAAACTTCTATTAAAGTGTACAAAATGGTTCAAATGGCTCTAAACACTATGGAACTTAACATCTGAGGTCGTCAGTTCCCTAGACTTAGAAACTACCTAAACCTAACGAACCTAAGGACATCACACGCACCCATGCCCGAGGCAGGATTCGAACCTGCGACTGTAGCAGCAGTGCGGTTCCGGACTGCCTAGAACCGCTCGTCCACAGCGGCCGGCTTTAAGTGTACAGTCCACTGCAATAATAAAGAGTTAGAAGTGAATACAAATTCTTAAGTTTAAATGCTAAAAATGAGTGTGCTCGATAAAATCAAAGCCGGTGCTTCAGCTCCGAGTCTTATGCTAAAGTTCGACTTTGCTATGTCAACTTTTTACGAAATTAAGGTAAATTGTAATAAAACTTAATATTTCGTGCTAAGACGAGGAGAACTAACTGAAAAACGTAAACAACCAACTGGACCAAAACTGACCACCATTGCTGATGCTGCGTACGCCGAGCACAAACAACAACGCTCTGTTGCAGTTCCTGTCACGAGGAGTCTATCTACAGGCTGCAGTGGAAAGATTTTCTGATTACTTAGGCCAAACAGGTTTCGGAGCTAATACTGGATGGCTGTTCAGTGATCGGCACGACATCTCTAACAGAAAAATATGTGGGGAAAGTTTACGTGGAGACGTTGTATTTCGTAAAGAATTGAACACTATTCTAGAAGAGCGAAATTTGTCTTCGGACACTTAAACGATTTTATTGAGATTAATACGGATTGCTTAAGGTATTGTATTATACTAAAAGAGATGCAGTGATAAAAGAAACAGCGCACAAAAGACTGTCAACCACAAATACGTTCTTTCTTTAAACTATGATGGAATCGTTATCGCATAAGTATCAGGTAATAGCGTCTCTTTGGTTGTTGTGGACTGTTTCTTTATAGATCCTGATGACAACTGTAAATACCTGTAAAGTACGTACCATTGCACAATAAATTGAACACACAAATTTCCAGTGCAGTGCGTATTTTCATTTTTGAATGGTTATAGTAATTTATGTCAAGTGTGTAATGTAATTCTTTAATATGTACTAAGACTCTAATTTATTTTATCGCTTTGTTCGTTACTGTGATATCATTACATTAGTTGCTTTTAAATTATAGTACAGAATTTTACATAATTTCATACTTCATCTATTTTTGGTTAATCACTACATACACGGTGTGACATACTTCTAACTACAGCTTCACAAAACTGTTTTCGAAAATATTTGTGTAATTCGGATTTTCATTAAACCGTACTAAGACTGGCCACATTTGGTTATAATTAGTGAGCTTTTACTGAATATTGTTTCCCTTATGACGCTTTCCCAGAAGACACTTGTCCGTCTGGCAGTGGAACTGCTCTGCTCAAGTTTTCCAGGGTTCATGCACGCAGGGAAAACAGGCGTGGATCTGTTTAAAACAGTGCTTAGCATATTGGATTAACATAACTTACAAGTAATTGCAATCCAGTGAAATATAGCATCGAAAAACATTCGTTCACATATTTAAGAAGTATATGTGCCCTGCAATTGTTTTAAACATAATGTAAGTGCTTAGTAAATTATTTTCGCATAACTTTCAAGAAATTGCAATTAAGAGACTACAGCATTTGAAACGCATTCGTCCGAAAATTTGAAAAATAAATATTTTCCATAGTCTACAATTTGCTGAATTGGTCACAGATCAAGGAAGCGCAATGCAGAGAAAAATAGAAGCCAGCATTCCTTCATTTAAGAGTATTAATCAATTTTTACGCATTTCGGCGTTAGCCATCATCAGAATCTGAGTATAAAACATGGACGCATATGTAATACAAACGAATGGAGGCACCTATGACTAACATAGAGCAAACAGAATGAAAGATAATTACACGTAAGACACGTGCAGAAAAATGGAACCATACTGTACACGAACCCTAGAAATACCCATAATTTTACAAAAGGATACCTACCCTGATTCAGATAAAAACAGTGAATATCCATAGAAATGTCAATTGTCAATTATGATAACGATAATAATTATGAAGGAAGTGAAAGGATAAATGTAATAGAGGGCATATTACGAAAAACATAGGTACTTTATCTACAACCAGATGTAAAAACTAATAATGCCATTTAAATTACAAATGTATAATGAAATAGTAAAAAAAATAGCAACAAAGTTAGAGGTAACAACATAACGGCAAACTGTGAAATATACATTAGCGCACTGATCACTTGTTTGGAAATGCCCGAGGAGGAGGGCAGTTTTTGCATACGGTTTTATATGAAGTACCTATGTTTCTCTTAATATGCTCTTTATTATATTTATCCTTTTCTCCCTTTAATGAGTAACGTTGTCGTAATTTGACAATTGACGTTTCTAGATTATTCACTGTGCTTGTGCCATGTAGTAATAAAGAAGTCGCTGTGTTTCTCTTCGTACAATTGTTTTAGATGTTGGGCAACTATGTACCGTATATTAAAATAGTTTATTTACTATACAGATTATCCAGTGTCGTTGAAGATTTATTTTATTGTTGTAATTAGTTAATTGTGTTGCTGTTGTTGTACTTGGGTGGCGCTGGTTGCAGCAAGAATGTACTGAGATACCACCCAGTGACCATGCCGTTGTATCGCTCTGTACTCACAATGTGAATTTTATCAGTGTTCTCATGTTCGCTGCAAGTCAAGCACGTAACTGTGTAATCTCTTTTTTTATCTGAACCAGGGTAGGTATTCTTTCGTAAAATAAACGAATGTTTCTAGTCTTCATATACAATATGGATTCATTTTGCAACATGTGTCTCATGTGTAATTATTCGACGTACCTTCTGTACACTATATGCTAGCCCTAGGTGCCTCCATACATTTGTATTACATATGTCTCCATTTTTTATATACAGATTCTGATGATAGCTAACGCCGAAACGCATAAAATGGATTAATAAATGAAGGAACTGGTTTCTATTTTTCTCTGCATTACAATTCCTTTCATCTCCGACTAGTTCAGCAAATTGAAGACTACGCAAATTATTCACCACGGACCACGATCACCTCCCTCCTGGCCGCCTGTATTACACACCTTTGTAAAATAAATGTGTCATGCAATTGATTTAAGAATTGTAATAGCAACAAATCTTGACAACTTTTACAATATCCAAATCTACACAATACAAAATTGAAGTGTGCATTCAGCATTACGTAATTCACATAGCACTACAATCGTTAACACTGGTCTGCAGACTATGGCTGTGTGATTGTGTAATGTTTCTTTCGGTCATTTCTGCTTGCACTCGGGTACTCAGTCACTATGCTATCGATTTTTTAATATGTAGGGGTAGTGGCTTTCCCTTTAGAAGTGCTATGGAGCTTATGTCTATATTAGTGTTGGATATGATGTCTGCAAATGTTTTACTCTGCATAATAAGCTACAGTACTTGAAAGCGATGTTACATCTTACTTTCTTCTACGCTTCTCCCAGATTCAGTTGCCAGCTGAATACTGGACACTCCTTGTTCGAACATTTTGAATTACCTCGAAGATAACGGACTATTGACACAGAGTTAACTTGGATTTAGGAAACATCGTTCTTGTGAAACACAACTAGCTCTTTACTCACATGAAGTGCTGAGTGCTATTGACAAGGGATTTCAGATTGATTCCGTATATCTGGATTTCCGGAAGGCTTTTGACACTGTACCACACAATCGGCTTGTTGTGAAGTTGCCTGCTTATGGAATATCGTCTCAGTGTGATTGGATTCCTGATTTCCTGTCAGAGAGGTCACAGTTCGTAGTAATTGACGGAAAGTCATCGAGTAAAGCAGAAGTGATTTCTGGCATTCCCCAAGACAGTGTTATAGGCCCTTTGCTGTTCCTTATCTATGTAAACGATTTGAGAGACAATCTGAGCAGCCGTCTTAGGTTTTTTGCAGATGACGCTGTCGTTTGTCGACTAATAAAGTCATCAGAAGATCAAAACAAACTGCAAAACGATTTAGAAGAAATATCTGAATGGTGCGAAAAGTGGCAGTTGACCCTAAATAACGAAAAGTGTGAGGTTGTCCACATGAGTGCTAAAAGGAATCCGTTAAACTTCGGTTACACGATAAATCAGTCTAATCTAAAAGCCGTAAATTCAACTAAATACCTAGGTATTACAATTACGAACAACTTAAATTGGAAGGAACACACAGAAAATGTTGTGGAGAAGGCTAACCAAAGGCTGCGCTTTACTGGCAAGTCACTTAGAAAATGTAGCAGACCTACTAAGGAGACTACCTACAGTACGCTTGTCCGTCCTCCTTTAGAATACTGCTGCGCAGTGTGGCATCCTTACCAGATAAAGGGAGTACATCGAAAACGTTCAAAGAAGGGAAGCACGTTTTGTATCATCGCGAAATATGGGAGAGAGTGTCACTGAAATGATACAGGATTTAGGCTGGACATCATCAAAAGAAAGGTGTTTTTCGTTGCTACGGAATCTTCTACGAAATTCCAATCCCAAGTTTCTCCTCCGAATGCGAAAATATTTTGTTCAAAATGGTTCAAATGGCTCTGAGCACTATGGGACTTAACTTCTGAAGTCATCAGTCCCCTAGAACTTAGAACTACTTAAACCTAACTAACCTAAGAACATCACACATATCCATGCCCGAGGCAGGATTCGAACCTGCGACCGCAGCGGTCGCGCGGTTCTAGACTGTAGCACCTAGAACAGCTCGGCCACCCTGGCCGGCGAAAATAGTTTGTTGACACCGACCTACACAGGGAGAAACGATCACCGTGATAAAATAAGGGAAATCAGAGCTCGTACGGAAAGATATAAGTGTTTTTTCTTTCTTCTATAAGAGATTAGAATAACAGAATTGTGAAGGTGGTTCGAAGAACCCTCTGCCAGGCACTTAAATGTGATTTGTAGAGTATCCGTGTACATGTACATACGCTCCTCATAAAATGGACTTCTTCTCGGCCGGCTGCAAACCCTACAGCCTCCGCGGGCAGCCCGTAAGCCGCCTCACCTTGGCGGCTGGGTTATGTTTCACGGCGGCCGAGTGGTCGTGTTAATCGACTCAGCAGAACGATCTAACGCCTTCAGCTACTCGGTGTACCTGTGACTCTGTTACACGGACAACCAACAGCTGGGTTAGTTATAAGGCAGTGATTGGTTCATCAACCTCGAGATATAGCTCTACTGCACGTTGTTCATCTTGCGGAAACTAGATAAGCAGATATCCATGATATGAAGAGTCTATGCAGTTGGAGTTAAAGTAATTGCGCACAAAAACTGAACCTCTAGAATCAAATGTGCGGAGCGGATCGTTATTTGCGATCTTATTTTATGGCTACGAAGTCAGTGATCCGAGAGTTTCGTACCGTGCGAAGTAGTGCAGTTGTCTAAGTTAACGTGGACTTGCATTTGGGAGTATGGTGGTCCAAATCCACCCGCTGTTTCCATAAATTTCCCAGGCTTCTTTAATCAGACCTCGTGCTCCGTGTCTATTCACCGCATTGGAGTCGGCATGCTAAACACGAATATTCCCTCCCACTTCTTCTCGGGATTACAGCCAGTGACCGTGTTAGCTATTTGATTTTTCCGGTTTATTTATATTCACTGTTTCCGCGAATATTAGTAACTGTGATACAGCCCAGTGTCTCCATCAAATACGCTCACATAACTTTGCTCTTCCACATACCCTTCAGAGAAACTCTGGTAATACTGTTCTGGAGAGATACGAGGGAAACATAAACTCCTGATAAGTGGGAGATATAGCTTCGAATCTCGGCCTGGAAGAACCTTTCAGATGCTCCTAACATGAAGAATGCTGCAAGAAATGCACTGTTGGATTGATCTACTTGATTATTTGATTTCAGTGTTATTACGTATATACTGTAGACATACACTGCCGTTTTTGAAAAGTGCAACAACGAGAAAGAATTAACCGAATAGCGCCACACTTGGTGGAAGTGGCGACGGATGTGCAAGCAATACGTGATACGTTTTTCAGTGAGATGGGGTAAACGTAGGCCGAGCAAGGCCCTCTTGTATCGGTCCGACAGGGTCAGTGTTGCGCCTAGTGTAGTCGGTACAGAGCTGTCACACAAGGTGGAAACAATGCAATGAGTGCCAGTATGCCTCGTCGAAGTCAAAGGGAGCCATATCGGCATATGAACAAGTTAGAACTGGGCAGAATGATCGATCTCCGGGAAACGAGGTTGTCATACCGTGACATTTCGGCTCGCACAGGGCATGCTGCTACGGCAGTGATGCGTGTGTGGAAGCAGTGGATAGAGGAAAGTAGTACGCAGCGACGAGCGGGAACTGGACCCCGGAACATGACCACAGCACGGGATGACCGTCATCTTGACCACATGGCCATTACGGACTGTTCATCCATAGTGTTGGCTCGTCGTTGGAGCACTGAAGCTGGTGTGAACTTGTCTGCTGCAGGTTGGACTGGTTGCACTCACGCCATTACGTCGGCTTCCATTGTCCAGAAACCACAAGCTCCTCCGACTGCAGTGGCCACGTGAACACCTTCACTGGGATGCTGAGTGGCAACATGTAATCTTTTCGGATGAGTCCCGCTTCAACGTGCCCTACAGTGATGGCCGCATACGTGACCGGCGGTAACGGGGTGAGCGCAACTTGGAGGCCTAAATTGTGGAGGGGAATAGCGGAGAAACACGAGGTGTGATTGTTTGGGGCGCCATTGGTTACAACAACCGATCTCGCCTCGTACGTATTGCGGGCACTTTGAACAGCAGCCGGTACCTAACGGAGGTTGTGGAGCCTGAGGTACTCTCCCTCCTTCAGGCATCTCCACAGGCCACATTTCAGCAGGACAATGCCCGGCCACATATTGCGAGGAATGCACAGGCCTTCGTCGATGAGCGACGGGTACAACTTCTTCCCTGGTCTGCACGTTCGCCAGACAAGTCGCCCATTGAACATGTCTGGGATATGCTTGGTCGGCACCTAGTGCGTCACGGTCCTTCAGTAACTGGTGTCACGGATTTGGGCTCGGATACAAACTGCGTGGAGGGAAATCCCTCAGGAACGTATTCAGAACCTTACTGATTCAATGCCACGGCTTATAGCAGCTCTAATTGCAGCGCGTGGTGGCCACACGACATATTGAGTAGTAGGGCTCAAAGGACATGTACAGATTTGAAAAAATAATCATTTGTTACTTGCCATGTACCTAACCTGTAGTATTAAATCAATTGAATTTACGCGTTTCCTTCTTGGTGTTACAATTTTCACAAACAGTTAGCAACTACCTGTTGCTAACTGTTTGTGAAAATTGTAACACAATAAATTTGCTTAAACATTACTTCAGTGCAGCTGCTAGTAGCTACTACAGAAGGTCCTTATTTGGTCTTATAGCCGTGTTCCCCATCTACATGTCCTTTTTTCCCCACGTTGTACCTTGACTCTGCACCAGAGTGTGCGCTGATTTAAAATTTCCTGGTGAATTAAATCTTTGTATCGGACCCGAACTCGAATCTGCGACCTTCGCCTTTTCTTAAGTCGATACCCCGTCTCCTACCTTGCAAATTTTACAGACGTTCTCCTGCTTACCTTGTGGGGACAGCACTGCCGAAAGTCTTGACTCGTTCTTTATTACCAAACAGCTTCGTTCACATCCAGTTGGAGGTGCAAATTGTTCTTTGTCTCTCAGATATTTCCATACTGTATTGGTGGTTCCAGCATATTTTCAGGTAGCCTATTTACGGTTCACAGAGGCAATCTACGTTTACATTCCAATTTATTCAGATCATAAACTGACGGGCACTCCACCAGAAGTTACTCACTAAACGTAACCTACTATAGCGAAGTAATTTACGAGCGTATCGTAACGTTCTCTGTGCTTCTTGCAAGCATAATGCTGAAGGATCCTCAACATCTTAAGGCAAAGCTCGCGAAAAAATGAAAATTCCAACGAACGTAATATGCAGCACGTTGCAGTCACATAAATAACCTGGGCTATGCTTGGAATGTCTCATCGTCTTCTTCTATATTACACTGCCAACAGAGCTGTTTAGGTGTAATCTGAAGCATACAAGATGGAGAGTGCAGTACGGCTGACACAGAGTAATTTCTCGCGAAATTCACTCGTGTCTTACGGAGAGATTAGTAGCACTGCATTCGTAGGTGGACGTAAAGTAACAAACATAATTTTTCTAAACTGACAAACAAAATACTTTTTCTAGGCAGTGATATCTAAACAGACGAGACAACGAGAAATTTGGGAAGGTGAGACTGTCCGAGGAGATGAAGTACACGAGACGGACGATTCACTATTAAATGTAAAGGGAATCACAGTAACTGTCAAGAATAATCAGCGTGTACAGCAGCCTTCGTGAAACAGATGGATGTTTCCATAAACATCACGGTCACGTTTATCAGTAGCTACAGTTTCAGCTTACGAAACAAAGTCATCGTCTTTCAGGCCACTCAGAGTGTCAGCCATTTTCTTACGATATTTCCAGAATAACATTACTGAATGCACCAATTAATTATCTGTTGCTTTCGAGTAGTTAAACGTTGCCACACACAGGAAATCATCATACTATATACTTACCTTTGGTACTGCTATTGCACAGATTTTTCCTTTTTTTCTTCCCGGTCTTTTATTATTTTCCTCTCAAGAACACGGTTATTCTGGTGACAGGTATCTCATATGAGACTGCTACAATTAATAAAGCGAAAGGCTTCCTATTTAATTAAGAGAAGTATCACCACGCAAAGAAAGCAAACAGGTAAGATTACCCGTAAAATCGTTCCCTCTACTGACGTCCACAGCTCTTAGTTGCTGTAATATCCATGATTTATGAACACTGTACAATGCAGCAACCAGGAGCAAGCGTCATTTCCCGACATACACTTGCGTCACTCACAACGTCACTCCACGACAGGCGGATGACTGGCCCTTTATTTATCTTTCCGTTTTGCACTGAGTTAGCAACTGGCAGTGTCACGCAAGAGAGGTCCACTCGCGCGGAAGACAAGATTTGCACAGACGCTAAAGTGTCGTCGTGAGGTAAGGGTTACCACCACCGTATTTTCTCTCTGGTCACAGTAGAGATCTGGACGCAGTTCATGTAACTTTCAGATGCATTTATTTATGCTAGTTCCTCAATCATTATTTAATTAAACAGGTTACATAGCTGCTGCTTTTCGATATAAATACCCGTAAGTAGGTGAGAAGTCTTAACACTACCAGATTTTCTGCGTTTCTTCAGTTTTCTGAGACACGTAAGCATAGGAAAATACGAGGCTGTTTGCAGTTGCAATTTTGAAAAAAATGTCGAGAAAATTCCTGTCGTAGAGAGCTATACATACTACTTGAGAATGCTCGCGATAAAAAATTATGAAAAAAGTATTTAACAGTACGTACCGTAATGTACGTTCATATGTGTTATCATGTCTTCAGTCTGAAGTCTGGTTTGGTACAGCTCTCCACACCATCCTGTGCAAGTCCCTTCATCTCTGCATAACTAAACTCCATTTGAACCTGCTTATTGTACTCGTTTCTCGGTCTTCCTCGACAATCCCCACCACACCGTCCATACACACACACACACACACACACACACACACACACACACACACACACACTCTCTTTCCCCTCCAATACTAAACTGGTTATGCCTTGATGTCTTGCTGTGTGCCCTACCAACAGATCACTTGTTTTAGTCAAGTTGTGCTACAAATTTCTCGATTCTGCACCTCCTAATTAGTTACGCGATCTACCTTCTAATCTTCGGTATTCTTCTGTAACACCACATTTCAAAAGTTTCTATTCTCTTCTTCTCTAAACTGGTTGTCGTCCATGTTTCACTTCCATACACAACGACATTCCAGACAAGACCTTCAAAGAAGTTTTCCTAAAATTTAAATCTATAGTTGATGTTAACAAATTTCTTCAGAAACGCTTTTCTTCGCATTGCAAGTCTTTAGTGCATATACTCTCTACTTCGGTCGTCATCAGTTATTTTATTGACCAAATAGCTAAATTCATCCACAACTTTTAATCAATCATTTTCCAATCTAATTATCTCGGTATCACCTAATTTAATTCGTCTACTTTCCATGACCCGTCTTTTGCTTTTGTTGGTGTTCACCTTATATCCTCCATTTAAAACGCTTCCCATTCCTTTAAAGTGCACTTCCATGTCTTTTGCGTCCCCGGTTGGATTACAATGTCATCAGCAAATCCCCAAGTTTTTGCTTAAGAAAAAAGACCAGACCCTTATATATCTCTGAGCGAGTATCCAGTCTACGGGGTCCGCTGTTTTCGTGATCTTTGTGTATTTGTTTTATTTGTGTTCGGACGACGTTCCAGTCGCGCAGTCGTCACTTAACAAAGCAGGGAAAATAATGAGCAGGGAAAATAGTGTACGCCATCTGTCTGTGAATCGTCTAAACTTTGATGTGTGTGTAGTCGTGTTCTAACAGTTTGCGTATTTTGTTTTCTGAAGCATAAATTGAGGATCAACTCACCACTTGTTTAAAGAAGCGCGGAAAACGACACTAAGGCTGGTACCAGTCGAATACTCCGTACCGCGAGCTAGCGTATTAAGCTACCCTAGCAGGTCATTAAACGATTATTAACGCCATTTTATAGTTTCAAGCAGTTATGGACAAAGCAAAATAAAGCATACATAGCTTACATCAGCCTGATTTCTAGCGTTTAGTGGAACTGGTAAACGTGTGGTTAGATATGAGTTTCATTCCATTCCTTGTCAGAACGAGGATGTCCGAGAACGACTGTACTATTGTATTTTTGATAAGAAAATTGGAATAATGCTGTCCTTGATTTCCTCAGATATAACGTGGTACTAAAAACAATGTGTTTTAATTTTCGAATTGAATCGGCATGCGAAATTTTGGATAGCTCCTGAAACCACTGCTCCTTTAATAGTGCACACGAGGCATCACTGGTGTTTGGCAACGTATAACCTACAAATTACAGGAACAAGCGACGATGTGTACTGTATCTTGTGTGTGTTGCGTGCAGATCGAACGATGCCGTACCAGCGTCGGGCTAGCCGCCCTCGTCCTATCGACACGATAACTGGATGACTCTGCTCTATTCCAGAGTTTTCCAGTAACATCTGGTCAAATATTTCAGCCCCACACAAACATAACTGACCGTATCGAAACCACTTCCCCAGTGAGCACCTGAGAGGAAGAACACTCTCATCACCAAATCCGTCCGTAAAAATGTTACTGCACTTGAAATACTGAATGTAGCAGAGATAAAATACAGTGAGCGGAAGTTTATTAGCAACATGTGCAGAAACGAGAGTGTAGTTATAAGAGTCAAAGGATGTGAAATAGAATCAATAGTTGAGATAGGAGTGAAACTGATATATAGCTTAACAAAAATGGTTCAAATGGCTCTGAGCACTATGGGACTTAACTGCTGAGGTCATCAGTCTCGTAGAACTTAGAACTAGTTAAACCTAACTAACCTAAGGACAACACACACATCCATGCCCGAGGCAGGATTCGAACCTGCGACCGTAGCGATCGCGCGGTTCCAGACTGTAGCGCCTAGAACCGCTCGGCCACTACGGCCGGCTACAGCTTAACCCCGAAGTTATTCAGTCTGTATGTTGAGTAAGGAGTAACAAAAACCAGTGAAAAATTTGGAAAGCAAATCAAAGTTCAGGGAGAAGACACAAAAACTTTAAGGTTTGGCTATGACGTAATTCCGTCAGCAAAGGAATTGGTCGATAACTTGAAGGCATTGGAGAGTGCCTTAGAGTGACGTTCTATGATGAATATCAACAAAAGTGAAACAGTGGTAATGGAACGTAGCCTAATTAAACCAGGCGATGCTGAGGGAACTAAATCAAGACATGAGACAGTGAAAGTGGTCGGTGAGTTCGCTATTTGTGCAGCAATATAGCTGCTGATGGCAGAAATACAGAACGTCAAATGAAGAATGGAAATTTCAGGAAAAACATTTCCGAAAAAGAGAGATTTGTTAAGTTGAATAAAAATTTAAGTATTAGGATGACTTCTTTGAAGGTATTTGTCTGGAGTGTGACCATGTACCAAGGTGAAACGTGGGAAAGAAATTGTTCATTCAAGAAGAAATGTGGTGCTACAGGATAATTGTGAAGACTAGATGGATAAATCGGACAACTAATTAGGATATACTGAATAGAACAGGGGAAAAATGAAATGTATGGCATACATCACCTAAAAGAACTAATCGATTGGTAGGATACATCATGAGGCATTATCGAATCGTCAGTTTGGGATATGCGGAATAGTGAGAGGCAAAACAGTTAGAGGAAGACCTTGACTAAACTGCAGTAAGTATGTTCAAAAGCAGGCAGCTTGCAGTAGTTACGCAAAGATGGAGACACCTACAAATGATAGACTAGCTTGGGGAAATATGTCAAACCAGTCTTCGGACTGGAGGTCTAAATAACAATATCATACTTCGAATTGAATCGGCATGCAAAATTTTGGACAGCTCTCTAAAACACTGTTCTTAAACATTACACATGAGATATCGTTATTGTTTCGAAACGTATCACCGGCAAATTACCAAGAGACAATGTACAACAGGCGTTCCATAAGTACTGCAACACTCTTTTTTTTTTCTAAAAACAAGTTGGTTTTATTTAGGATTCCAGTACAACACATGTTCCTCACTCTTTTGGCTACAAAACCCATTTTTATAAACAGTCTCCGTTTAATGCGACGGCCTTGCGTCGTCTTATTGAGAAGGCCGGTATGTCTGCATGATACCACTCTCTTGGTCGACGTCGAATCCAACGTCTTGCTGCATCAATAACCTCACCTTCATCCACGTACTGCGTCCTGCGGTGCATCCTTCACTGGGCGAAAGAGAAGGAAGCTGAAAGGTGCGAGATCGGGCTGTAGTGTGAATGAGGATGAACAGCCCAATCAAATTTTGTGGGCTCCTCTCGGGTACACAGACCTGAGTTAGGCCTTGCATTGTCATGGAGAAGGAGAAGTTCGTTTGCATTTTTGTGACAATGAACATGATGAAGTCGTTTCTTCTTCCGGTTTCTGAGGGTAGCAAAATGCTTTTCAGAGATGATCGTTACACCATAAGGGAGGACAACACAATAATCTCTTCGGAGTCAAGAGACTGTCGCCATGGCTTTACCGACTGAGGTCGCAGCTTTGAACTTTTTTTCGGGGGGAGACGTTTTGTGGTGTCACTCCACGGACTGTCGTTTTCTTTTCCAGTGGTGAATCCACGTTTCATCGCTTGTGATTATGTTCGACGAAAAATTATCACGATCAGCCCCATAAGGCACCAGCAATTCCGTACAGATGGTCCTTCGTTGCTCTTCATGGTCTTCTATTACAGTAGGTAGCGAAGGAACCCAGTGGGCACAAATGTTTAAGTTCCCCAATCGGTGGACGCGTGTGTCAGCACAATCAACAGACACGTCCAGTTGAACAGCGTGGTGTTTGGTTGTCACCCGTCAGTCAGTTCGAATGAAAGTGTGCGCACGTTCCAACACTGCAGTGATCACAGCTGCGTGCGACCGGCCGGCACGCGGGAGTTACGACAGGTCTGCGCGACCTCGTTGCGACGATTACAGACGCCTCGCCCCACGACTCACCGTGCTTTTGTTCACTGTCAGGTCTCCGCAGACATTACTCAAGTGCCTACAAATATCTGTGATGTTCTGGTTTTCCGCCAAAAGAAATTTAATGACAGCTCTCTGTTTGGAGCCCATCTCCGTTACAGACGCCATTTTGGAGGATACGTATAGCGCCACCACCTATCGGAACTTGGTCAAACTGTAGGGGCTCAAGTGGAGATATTCCATGATGATCCGCAACAAATTCTGCGATTTTTCAACCGAAATCGGCCGAGAAAATAAATGCATATTGGACGGTCCTTGTGTATTTACTACCGTACAAAGATAAGCCGTTGTTTTTACGTTGTTATCGAAAATCTCGAAAAGTTATTGACCGACTTACTTCAGATATTTACGTGGTGATCTAATAAACGTTTCGGGCGAACGTTAGCTATATATATGTATATACACAAACTACCGGAACTTTATTAAACTGTAGGGGCTGCAGGGTAATGTTCCACGATGTCCCACAACAAATTCCGCAATTTTTCAACCGAAATCAGACGAGAAAATAAATGTATATCATTACATAACATTGAACGCAATTTTAGCTTATATATATTAATTTGTATAGCATTACTTACGATTCTTCCTGTTTTTAGTTGGCATCGGTGTGTTCTCTCATCTTGTCACATGGAGGTCGAACTACCGCTCTATTTACGAAACATAACCATATTTTTTGTGTTTCGAAGATTTTTCTTCCCACTTTTCACTTTGTTTGCACTTGTTGTTTTGATGCACTGTCAGTCTTCTTTCACTAATGCAAACATAACACTAATATAGAAATAACTGCTTTGCGTTCATTGTGTATCTCATCCTGTTTGGTTTGTTTACGTACACGTACATGTTGTCAACCTAACGAAGTATATGCTGAAAACTAACGTCTACACCTTTCTATTATGTTTATATGTGCGTGTGCGTGTGTTTTATATTCTACGAATAATACATATCAAAACAAAAGTATGTCATAACGGTGACATTATAGATTCCACTGCTGATGCCTTAAAGTGAGCCGGCCGCTGTGGCCGAGCGGTTCTAGGCGCTTCAGTCCGGAACCACGCTGCTACTACGGTCGCAGGTTAGAATCCTGTCTGGGGCATGGATGTGTGTGATGTCCTTAGGTTAGTTAGGCTTAAGTAGTTCTAAGTCTAGGGGCTGATGACCTCAGATGTAAGTCCCATAGTGCTCAGAGCCATTTGAACCTTACAGTAAAAAAAAAAAAAAAAAAAAAGAAGGCGAAACGCGTTGAGAACATAAAATGTAGTGCAGCAAGGGAAGGGGTTTTTATTTACAAAAGAAACGTTATTTATAATATTTACATTACTTTATTGTATATTGTCGTTACTATTTTTAAATTGGAGGCAATCCTTCATGAGAGTGCAGTATATTTCAGTGAGGCACTCCTGATAACCTGTTGCATGGCGCTTTGCAGTAATAGAAAAATGGCTCAAATGGCTCTGATCACTATGGGACTTAACATCTGTGGTCATCAGTCCCCTAGAACTTAGAACTACACTCCTGGAAATTGAAATAAGAACACCGTGAATTCATTGTCCCAGGAAGGGGAAACTTTATTGACACATTCCTGGGGTCAGATACATCACATGATCACACTGACAGAACCACAGGCACATAGACACAGGCAACAGAGCATGCACAATGTCGGCACTAGTACAGTGTATATCCACCTTTCGCAGCAATGCAGGCTGCTATTCTCCCATGGAGACGATCGTAGAGATGCTGGATGTAGTCCTGTGGAACGGCTTGCCATGCCATTTCCACCTGGCGCCTCAGTTGGACCAGCGTTCGTGCTGGACGTGCAGACCGCGTGAGACGACGCTTCATCCAGTCCCAAACATGCTCAATGGGGGACAGATCCGGAGATCTTGCTGGCCAGGGTAGTTGACTTACACCTTCTAGAGCACGTTGGGTGGCACGGGATACATGCGGACGTGCATTGTCCTGTTGAAACAGCAAGTTCCCTTGCCGGTCTAGGAATGGTAGAACGATGGGTTCGATGACGGTTTGGATGTACCGTGCACTATTCAGTGTCCCCTCGACGATCACCAGTGGTGTACGGCCAGTGTAGGAGATCGCTCCCCACACCATGATGCCGGGTGTTGGCCCTGTGTGCCTCGGTCGTATGCAGTCCTGATTGTGGCGCTCACCTGCACGGCGCCAAACACGCATACGACCATCATTGGCACCAAGGCAGAAGCGACTCTCATCGCTGAAGACGACACGTCTCCATTCGTCCCTCCATTCACGCCTGTCGCGACACCACTGGAGGCGGGCTGCACGATGTTGGGGCGTGAGCGGAAGACGGCCTAACGGTGTGCGGGACCGTAGCCCAGCTTCATGGAGACGGTTGCGAATGGTCCTCGCCGATACCCCAGGAGCAACAGTGTCCCTAATTTGCTGGGAAGTGGCGGTGCGGTCCCCTACGGCACTGCGTAGGATCCTACGGTCTTGGCGTGCATCCGTGCGTCGCTGCGGTCCGGTCCCTGGTCGTCGGGCACGTGCACCTTCCGCCGACCACTGGCGACAACATCGATGTACTGTGGAGACCTCACGCCCCACGTGTTGAGCAATTCGGCGGTACGTCCACCCGGCCTCCCGCATGCCCACTATACGCCCTCGCTCAAAGTCCGTCAACTGCACATACGGTTCACGTTTACGCTGTCGCGGCATGCTACCAGTGTTAAAGACTGCGATGGAACTCCGTATGCCACGGCAAACTGGCTGACACTGACGGCGGCGGTGCACAAATGCTGCGCAGCTAGCGCCATTCGACTGCCAACACCGCGGTTCCTGGTGTGTCCGCTGTGCCGTGCGTGTGATCATTGCTTGTACAGCCCTCTCGCAGTGTCCGGAGCAAGTATGGTGGGTCTGACACATCGGTGTCAATGTGTTCTTTTTTCCATTTCCAGGAGTGTACTTAAACCTAACTAACCTAAGGACATCACACACATCCATTCCCGAGGCAGGATTCGAACCTGCGACCGTAGCGGTCATGCGGTTCCAGACTGAAGCGCCTAGAACCACTCGGCCAGAAAGGCCGGCCGCAGTAATAGAAAACAATGACAGACATTAGAAGTGGTACTGAAGGTAATTTGTATTCGTAGTAAATATATGTATCATGAACGTGCTCCAAATTTGTTGGAGGATTCATATATATGTATGAACCCCTATGGTCTTAGCTGATTATAGTGGAACAGTCACTGAAATTTTCAGTTAAAAGGTAAAATCAGGGAACATTCGTACATCAAGAACGAACTACAGCATCTCAAAATATATTTCAAGTAAGAAAGATTAGGATTATACGTCCCGTCGATGACGAGATCATTGTAGTTAGATCACAAGTTCGGTTAATATTAGGATGGGGAAGGAAATGAATTGTCTCCATTCCAAATTAACCACACCGGCCTTTAGGGAAAACAACTAAAAACTTCATTTTGATGGCCGGATGAGGATTTGAACACTTTCCTCCGAAAAACAAATCCAGCATCTTAAACAATACTCCACCTTGCTTGGTTTAGTGTGTTTCAACATGGAGTTTGAACATGAAAATGTAGCACAAAGAGTAACTGTAGGACAAACGTGCAACAGCGTTTGCTTGCGACATCAGACATCGGTTGACACATATTACGAGTGCAACAGAGATGTAGTAGTCGAATACTGCAGATAAAAAAAAGAAAAAACTGAGTAATATCAAACAGTATAAACTTCGTTAAGTGATGTTAGCTTAATACGACTATTGTGCTGGGTGCTCAGGTACAGTCCGAAAAGCTTGTTAGGATGTTGCAGCGTAGGTTGTGCTGAGAAGTAATTGTTAAGAAAAGAAATCGATACGTTGTGCCCTTTCCGAGTTAATGAGCATTGAAGTTAGCCAATCAGGCCGCTGCGAGCGCAAATTGAAGCGACCCGCCAGATACGAGTGTCAGTTGATCTCACAGCTTAGATGATAGCGCACGAGACAGCATAGCCTTTGACTCGGGTTCGATTCCTCGATCCCATGTCCGCTTTTGTATTTGTATCGCTGTCAAATGGTTCAAATGGCTCTGAGCACTATGGGACTTAACTTATAAGGTCATCAGTCCCCTAGAACTTAGAACTACTTAAACCTAACTAACCTAAGGACATCACACATATCCATGCCCGAGGCAGGATTCGAACCTGCGACCGTAGCAGTCGCGCGGTTCCAGACTGAAGCGCCTAGAACCGCTCGGCCACTTCGGCCGGCTTATCGCTGTCTTGCTCGGCTTTAGGCCACACCGTCTATGGCGGCCAGCTTGAATTTGCGCGCGCAATGGCCTGATAGGCTAGCTTCAATGTTAATTAACTCGGAAACGGCGCAACGTTTCGAATTTTTTCTTGCCCGTTATTGCTCAGTATAATCTACCCTGCAGCACCCATAGAAGCTTTCCAGATTGTTTCTAATAACCCTGTATTTTGATGATGGATATAAGAGTCATGTCGCGTTTGACTCCTCGTGTAATCACTGTACAACGTTTCAACATAAAGTCTCCGCGTGACAACTGTCCGTATGTGCTGTACCTTTTACGTGTAAGTAGTACGTCACCTCAAAAATCCCGTCATTGCAGTAATGTTTGCGGAAAATACAAAAGAAGTATCATGTTTTAGTACTACATGGCAACGAAGATACACTACCTGACATAGAAAGGGAAGTACCCAGAAGACATGGTAGGCTATCAGCGTAACTTCGTACAGACCATCGGTGGATATATAAATGACCAGAGTTGTATATCTCCGTGACAAACGAATGGTTGCCAGAGTACGTGGACATTGTTTGCGGCTGTTGTTGTTACCAGCACTGCTAGGGTATACAAAGTGCTAGAACAGCGCGAGATGTTGAATTATGACTGGAGAAAACGAAGCTGTTGCGTACTCGTGTCAAACATCGTTATCAGCACCAGACAGGCCTCATTGGAGATCACAATTCGACCAGCTGGTCGAATCGTGCAGTGTCTACGTTTCTGGAGCTTTCGGATGTGATAGTGACGTGGTGATGGACTGGATAGGTGCGTGAGGGCAGCCATAGTCGTCGTCAAGGTCCAGGTCAACCACGTCAGACACCACAGAGGACGATCGCCGTATTGTGCATCAAGTACATTGTAACCTTTCACATCTGAGCCTACCATCCTGAAACAAGTAATGGATTGCTTTCCTGCAACGTTCTGCGTCATTCCACACTATTGGTTGGGGACTAGGAGCAGCTGGACTAGGGAGTTACTATGCCGTGCGTAAATTGCTATTATTATCACAACACAAACAGATGCATTTGAACTGATGCGGTGACCAGAAAGCATGAACTGTCGACGAATGGCGTCGTACTGTCTTCAGCGATGAACCGCACTTCTGCACTACGACGGATCACCATAATCGGCGAGTATAGTGGCGACCCAGGGAGAGGTCCGATCCTTCCACTGTTTTGGAGAGGCACAGCAGTGTTACTTCTGACGTCACAGAGCGGGGAGCCGTGGGCTATAATTTCTGGTGGCTGAGGGAGCTTTGAAGGCACAACGGTACGTCGCGGGCATCTGCGTCCTCAAGTGTTACCTCCTATGCGACAGCATGGTGGTGTCATTTTTCAACAGGACAATGCTCGTTCACATATGGCACGTTTCTCTATGAACTGTCTGATTGATTAGGTTCTTTGGTGGCCGGCGATATTCCCAGATCTGCTCTCGATATAGCATACATTGTCCCAGCATGGACGTCAAATACGTCTCAGTGCCAAAATTCAGGATATCTAGAACGAGTTACAACAGTTGTGAACCAGTCTGTCTTAGGTTTTATGACGCCCATCCCAAATCACTTAGTGCATTCATTCTGGCCAGAGGGGGTGCAATCTCATGCTGATAAATGGCCTTCTTATTGTCAAGTTCTTTCTAAATTTGACTCTATTTTGACTTCACTGAAATAACATGAGACTCGTGAAGTTTCATTTCGTTTTCTGCTTCCTCACTGGGTCATTCCGTTTTTTTCTGACATTGTACACGAAAGAACATACAGAGAGGAAGACCATTTCAGTTTCAAATCTGTAAGAGGAGCGAAGAAAGTAATTTTAAGATTGTGGATGATACCTGACAGAAGACTCGTAGTGAGAAGTGCACCATTATACACTAGTGTCCAACAGTTAAGCATAATCACGAAAAGAGGACAGACTGCCTTATTATAATATCGGAAGAATCACTGAACAAGCTGCAGCTTAATCACAAGACATTTGGCATACAACAGTGCCCGAAACATAACGCTAGAAAAGTTCTGGTAGGTAAGATACTCAATTTTTAAGGAAATAACACAACTGGGAAATCTCTATCACAACAAAAGAACCTGTTAATAGGGGATATGGCTATCCCTAACAGGCACACATGCTGCACAGCGACGTGGTACGCTCTCTACGAGATGTTTCAAGAGCTCTCTTAGCAATCGGTGTCATTTCTCAGTAAGAACAATGAGGAGGTTTTGAAGGTCCTCGATGGAGGCTGACGGGAATTCGCCTCCCTACTGCATCCAGGCATATGCTATAAGATTCAGATCCTGGCACTTCGCTGGCCAGTCCACGTGACTGATATGTTCACCTTCTTGAAATTCATCCACCAGAGCTGCTCGATGGGGACGGATGTTATCGTCTACAAGGAGGAAGTCTGGCCCAACTGCACCTCTTAAAAGGCGAACATGTTGCAGCAGTACCTTATATCTGTACCTCTGAGCGTTTACAGCACTTGTCCGGCAACCAACGTAGATGTGCGGCTTTGTATGGCTATCCAATGTGATGCTTCCCCACACCATGACGCCATCACCACCAAACCGGTCTCTCTTCACGATCTTCCTGGTTGTGTCCGCTACCAGTTTTTCGCCAGAGTACTGTGTGATGGGAATCTTTTGCAAACTGAAGCGGGATTCATCTGTAGAGCACATTTTATGGTCTAATTTGGACTCCACAACACACGGGTCCGTCTCTGTGCAGCAGTGAGCGGTATGGACACGGACGGAGTCAGAGAGACAGCCCTGCTGTTCTGACCTTCCGTTACAAAGTTTGTCGGGAAACAGCAACTCCTGAGGACTCTGTAAGCCCTGCAGCCAATTTTCTTGCTGTGTACTCCGATTTCGTCACGCAGTTGCGGCCAGAAATTGGTCCTGCCGTGGGGCGGACATCTCCTGTGTCTCTAAACAATTACAAAGCCTCAAAATTATAGTTTGTGGCACATCCAAGGATACTGAGACTTCGGTCCGTGTTTGGTCAACTTCCAGGCAACCAATTATTCCGCCCTGCGAAGCGGATCCAGATGACGTCTTTGTGACATTACGTTGTCAGTTTCACAAAGAGACTATACTTTACTCACAATGAACGGGCAAACAATACTGAGACATGAGCGAGCTCATGCACTGTTATAGTTTACCTTTTGATTACGCCGATATTCACAGCATGGAGTGCTCGTTTACTCTACAAAGTGAACTCGTAGGGTTCAGATAAACATTTATGGAGACTGTCTTTTCATTTTCGTGTTTTCATGATAATGCTTAGCTTCTGGACACTAGCGTCCTTGTTCAACACATTTATTGAAGAAGTGATCAAAATCTCAACGAGAGCAAAGGGGATTAAAATTATTGGGGAAGCAATCAGTTGCACATGATTTATTGATTACAATATTTTAGGTATTGATTCAGGAAAGGATGTGAGTAGAATGAACTTAATTGCAGCAGCGCTTAAAATGTATAAACCAAGGGCAATCAGTAACGAAATGAAAGTGGTAGTAGCAGACAAGAGTGTCCAACAATTCGCAACAAACCTGACACTCGGAACATCTAAAACAGAAAACGTAAAAACTTTTTCTATTGATGGAGCATCATTTTTCAAGAAAATAGTTGCATATATGTTATTGGAAAGCGGGTACTGCTTACTAAAGTTGGTTCAAGGGCAAGAAAAGCCTCTAAACAAGAAAATCAATAATCATCAAATGAGAAACGTTTTTGTTAATTCTTTTGTCTGGAATTTGCTGCTCTTTGGAAGAAAGACCTGTACAAAGAGTGCGGAATGTAAAGAACAAGTATTAGCGATGAATATGCGCATGTTTAGGGGAGTTTTCAAAATGAAATAGCCTCAGAGGAATAACAAATCATATGTCCTGAAGAAAAAAAAAGAAGAAAGAAAGTCCCTCGAGAAAGTAGAAAAATGAAAAATAAAGGTCGTTGAGCGTATAGTGAGGCATAAACAAAACATTTTCTGAGGTAAACTGGTTGAAAGTAGTAAAGCGAGACCAGAAAACAGTAGCAGTGCAATACCTAAACTATCAAGCGATGAAAAGAGAATGGGGAGGGGGGAGGAGGGCCGAACGAAATGGATAGCATAAAAAAATCCATACTGATGTAAAAAGTTGAAAGGTTTGTAAGAAGGAAGGGAGATTTTCACGTCCAACACCTAAATGCCAAAAATTTAATCGACGAACAAAGACAAACTGTAGTGTATACTTGGAGATACTCGCCGGAAAGCAAGTGACATCGTGACTCAACGATTACTAGGGCACTATTTCATAGTGGTTCAAATTCTGCTTTGTTTCGCTTGCTGAATGTGGTGTACTCTATCATTATGAAATGAACGTCGCAATGTGAAGCGTTCTTTCATCTGTTGCGAGAAGGTACCTACTTTGGTGCTGATCTCATACACAGTAGATATTTCTGTTGAGTATCAGATCAACAGTAAACTCGTCTAACACTCTATATGGTTCTCTTGACTCTTTAGCCACTTGTGTATTAATCTCACCGAGAAGCTATCAGATACATGGATGACGAGGCTCTTTTCAA
The DNA here is from genome assembly GCF_023864345.2 of Schistocerca serialis cubense. Taxonomy (NCBI): domain Eukaryota; kingdom Metazoa; phylum Arthropoda; class Insecta; order Orthoptera; family Acrididae; genus Schistocerca; species Schistocerca serialis. The sequence goes on from NC_064639.1 coordinate 466,175,586, forward strand.
CGGTGAATGTCTCAACAACTTCAGGAATGCTGACGACACTCTTGCATTTGAAACTTCCTGACAGATTAAAACTGTGTGCCCGACCGAGACTCGAACTCGGGACCTTTGCCTTTCGCGGGCAAGTGCTCTACCATCTGAGCTACCGAAGCACGACTCACGCCCGGTACTCACAGCTTTACTTCTGCCAGTACCTCGTCTCCTACCTTCCAAACTTTACAGAAGCTCTCCTGCGAACCTTGCAGAACTAGCACTCCTGAAAGAAAGGATATTGCGGAGACATGGCTTAGCCACAGCCTGGGGGATGTTTTCAGAATGAGATTTTCACTCTGCAGCGGAGTGTGCGCTGTAAAGTTTGGAAGGCAGAAGTAAAGCTGTGAGTACCGGGCGTTAGTCGTGCTTCGGTAGCTCGGATGGTAGAGCACTTGCCCGCGAAAGGCAAAGGTCCCGAGTTCGAGTCTCGGTCGGGCACACAGTTTTAATCTGCCAGGAAGTTTCATATCAGCGCACACTCCGCTGCAGAGTGAAAATCTCATTCTGGAAACTCTTGCATTTGTTGGTCGGTTAGAGGAGGTTCGAGATCTATTAAACAGAGTAACACCAGATGGAAAATATTGAGGTTCGTGCCTCAACGGGAAAAACACAAAATTTATAGTTGTGAGCAAGAAGAATAGCGATATGGGCCAACGTATTACCACAGTTGAAACTCTGAGTGTTGACAAGTCAGCATACATGAATATCACATTCATTTAAGACTGGGGCAGTGCACCTGTCCAATGTGCACGTAGATAGTTTATACATCTCAGTTCCGTTCTAAATAGGCGACACCTAATCAGTGAAATTAAACTGCATCTACTTAAATACTATCTCTTCACCGTTATTCTCCGTGGACACTAACGAAACTAAGGTAAAAGACTGAACGCCTTTGAAATGTGGGCCTACAGGACTGACCGGATTTTAAACTTCTAAATACGGTGGAGGGTGGGTAAAGTGCTAGAATTTGCAAACAATACCAAGAAAAGAAATTTACGGTGTCTCGGCCACATGACGGGACACCCTGAGAAGTACTTGTTTCTATACCTAAACCTTCAAAGTGCAAAAGGTCGGTAAAGAGCAATAATGTCTCGCGCTGTAATTTTAAGGTGTTGGTTTCATGTTTCAACAAAGACTATTTCCGAATGACGATGTACAAAGACGTCACTGTCAACTGGGCTGCAGACGTCTGGCTACCTATTGTGCCTTGAAGAAGGAGCAGGGATTCATTCCACCACACTACTTGTGTCTATTCCCACGGCGAGGGCAGATTTAGCACATGCCGCACCTGTCCAATCAGCTTATCGATCGCCAGAACCCTGCGCCCTGAGGCCCAGCTCTTTGTTTCAGGAACACTGCTCCCGCTGTCTACTGACGAAGTGCAATTAGAGCTATAACATATTGTTAGTATCGGTGCTTTAATGCAACAGATGTTTGCTTGATAAAAGAGCTTTGAACAAGACAAAACAGACTAGCGTAGACAACACTCGTATACTTCTCCTACATGTATACTTTCCGAACTCATTTCCAGCGGCTACTTCTTAATTTCTCTATTGACATAATCTCCTTACTTTACTCGCAACTTCCTTTTCCTAATATCAAACGACATATCGCGCTTTAAGAGAACTTCCTTAACAGTTACATGAAGTGTATTCGCAGTTGGGAATACGAACAACGATCGTGTATGTATGTCCGAAGAAACCTTGCACCGTTCTTCTTAACAAAACAGGCACTACAATATCGTATTGATCCGCTGATACCAGGCTGCGATTTAGAATTAAAATGTTCTCCCCCTGTACGTCAATTACATAATGGGTGTGCGAGTACAGGCTGTGATGCAGGAACGAAGACGTATGGAAGTTTGGGTCCGGTCGTCAGTTGCCAGGGGTAGCCAAAGTGGTTAAGGCGACCGCTCCCGTAAAGCGGGAAATCCGGGTTCAAGTCCCGGTCCGGCACAAATTTACCTCGTCATCATTCCATCATATAGCTGATAGATGTTCCCATTCGTAGCTGCGAATACACTGCATTTATTTCACAACGACTGTAGTCGCTGCAGTGGGTCGTTCTTCTTAACAACACAAGCAATACCATAATTATTTGTAAGGTGATGGAAGGTCTCCAGCTTATTTTTGGTTGTCGATGAAAGTGATGTGAGTCCTCTTTTTATTCGATGAGACATACGTCATCCTTGTACACTGTATATTTTCTGACAATTATCTTTAATTGTCGATATGTGACGCCACACAGGTTCTGAGTACAAGCAATGTGATCTTTGGCTGTCAGTAGTTTGTCATTGCTAGAGTAGCTTCCGCGTGTGTTAAGTGGCAGTCTAGTGTCGGTCATGCTGCTGAGCGGTTTGGGAAAATACATAGCAGAACACAGAGATGTAGATGCAGGTTTTTGGAAATATGGTTTTATAAAGACTGATTTTAGAAGTGTGAAGACATTCAGATAATGTTGGAGAAGCATCGCTTGCACGTGCGTAATTTATGACGAGTTTGAGAAAGAGAAACTTTTCCTTTGATTGTCCTTTGTTGATTCGGAACATTTAGTCTGAATGTTGAGATTACATTAAATACAATTATCTGCTCCCATAGCTTGGACTCAGTCATAGATTCATCACTCGTTTATTAACGAGTTACGTGGCAGACTTAAATTTCTTTATAGCTGGTGAATTTTGTAAAGATTGTTGTAGTCGTTAAAGAGTCAGATTCATTATACAGTTTTTAACTGCTAGGCACTTCTATATCATTCAGTAAGTTCAGTTTCTTTCACCGTCACATTACTAATTAATTTTGTAACTGTGTGACACCGCATTCACATTGCACTTAGCGGACCATAGTTACTTAAAGCTTAAAGTATGATATGCTTAGCAGAGCTGTTTTTCCTTTCATTGCACTTGGGCAAGGTTTTCTTTAGCTGGTTTGCTGCTGCGCTGCATTCTAACATTCATCACTTCCGAGCAGTACCGAGTTTCCACTGCCGCAAGATAAGTCACGAGAGTTTGTTAGGACCAGTTTAACATCACTGTTAGAACACAGTAAGATTATTTACAGTCAACCACTGCGTTACAAATGATCATGAAAGTCAGTTCAGTTAAAGTTTCGTTCGGATATCATTTCTTTTGTCAGACATTCTTACTCTTACAGTGCTGTGCTACATGTTCGCGTGTGTGTCATTCAATATTCGGAATTTCACTTAGTCTATTTTTGGTCAGTACATTTGCAAGGCATTTTAATAGGATCATTTTTTGTAATTATTCTTTCAGAGTTCAGATTTTCTTTTGTCAATAGTTTTGCAACATTGCGATGTGTTACTTTCCAAATCGCTGAGAATAGCACTTCACACTCACGCACAGGTAAAACTCTTGCTATGTCTCTCATGTGGTAGAAATACTTCGAGGATGACTAAGTCTCCAAACACCACAGAAATAAGTACTCCTCCTGAATCAGTATCTCCGTTCCAGAGAGTATACAATCCAACATGCCGGAGAGCTACTGATCGACTCCCAAATTTCGCGACCTTCCAAAGTGCTCCACGAAATTGGATCAGTCCGAGCTGTGGTGAGACTAGTCACGAACATGCGCAGAGGTGAAGTTGCGTTCCGGCAGAGAATTTTGTCAGTTCCAGCCGCTTCTGAGTGGCCTAAAGCTGTACCAGTTACGGCCAATGGCGATTTCCAACTCTTAGAACCTGTCAGAGGAAGTTCTTCCGGCATCTCCAAAGGGCAAAGACCACAAAGCTAAATGTATATAGTGAGGAAGCACTCCCATCAAATGAAAGAAAAGTCAGACTTATATAACTGGGAACTGTCTGGTGAATTTAAATATTTCTACATCACATTAGCCTAAAGTAATGTTATTTGTTTTAGTGAGTTGTTTTAATTCTCTGGTTTGATTTTGACATTATCAGCAAAGCAAGCATTAGTCGCCTTGCAGAATATTAAAGTTATTTTTGTCAGTTTACTAAATAAATTTTGTTTTCACGCGTCTGATTTTTTACCCCATGTTAGGATTCACTGATCAACTGAAATGGCCAATATTTTTCTCTGAGGCTGTCAATTCATCGGAAACACTTCATTAACAATTTATATACGATGCCACAATATATAACGAATCATAAGGGAATACTCCGGCAGAATTAGCAACCAAAAAACGCCACAATCAAAGTAATACGAGATAGGTCTGCTTCTTCACGAATTTCGGCAGTGTATCCGCACAGCAAGCTGGAGTACCAGTATGTTTTGTAATGTGGTTTACGAAAATCGGATGTTCTTGCTGTATTCTCTCGTGTTTTGTTTCCTGTATGGCATACTGTACTGCTATGTGTATGAACACTAGTACACGTGTACCTGAAGGTCACTGACCAGTTGAAATTGGTTAGTAGTGCGAAGTAAAACATATCGCGCACAAGACATACTTCGGCACCTGTGTTACCTTCTCTAGGCACGTTATTTCTTAATTAGAGTCGTTTCGTCTTAAATTTACAGAATATGCTTCTATGATAAATTGTGGACTGGTAGCATAATTTGTGAGTAGATTTTGAAAGCAGTTATTTATAACCACAGGATTCCTACAGGAATCTTGATAATTTAATGACGTAGCATTATAATTTGAAATGGATTACCATCTTCCTGAATTTAAATATCTAATAAACAAGAAAGAAATGAGAGTTACTCGAAAACTAGTATTTCTGATATACATCTAGTGTTGGAAACTAGCTGTTTAGACTTACGGATTCAAATTAATATAATACGACAAAAACACATTATTAAATTGCAACTTGGAATGTGACACATTAAAGCACAACAATCTCAGAGTTTGTTCACACTGTTCTACCTCTGTCGTAGTAGTGTAATACATGTTCTGGTTAATCTCTCCATCTTGTTAAGACATAGTTCTCACTTAGAAACAAACCATGAGAGACATAATTAGTACAAAGCAATAGATACACATAGGAGACCTCTCTTCCAATATTCACACATTTGGCACTTGGCAGTGTTTACATATTGAGAACATCTAAGCCTGTTGGAAATCATACCAGTAAACTGAATGCATATAATAAAGAAGTATAAAATTAATCTCTATGTTCATATACCAGAAATCTTTACTTTTATAAAACAGCCTTTTTCAGCTATGAATTCAGATGTAGAACTTGTCAGCCTAAATAAAAGAAATTATTTTTTCCTTGTTCAGTGAGAATGTTGACAGCTTATTCCTTGATAACTGTTTTCAAAATGTATTTTTCCATCGTATATCGAGTCAAAAAATATGTCATTAGAAAAATTCCAGCATAAAAGAGATAAACAATCATGCAAGACTTAATATTTTTTGTGTACATGATCTCTAACGATGCTAACGATTTTATTTGCTATTCTTGTGGGGAAGAGGGGGTGGGGGAGGCGGGAAGAGAGAGGGAATGTGAAATTGCAATAACTAATTGTTGCTCTTTACGCAGTTATTTCAGGTCTTGTTTATTCATGTATATATGAATTTTTATCACACTAAGTCATTCTCATTTGTGATGCAATGTGTCATACCATAATGGACTTATTGTGTAAAACAAGATGTGCATACATTTTCGGAAAATGAATGGAAGAACCAAATGAGAAATAACAACAAGTAGAAAATACTTTTCTGAACGTTGTCCCGGCCTTTTAAATTGTCGTCTAGTTCTATGTGCTTTCTATAAATAACTATTGTATATGACTATTATATACGTGTACGTATAGGATTGGTACCTTAAAACTTTAAAAGTAGGTTAATTTGAAACCATAAACATAGGCAGATTGAAGATAATACGTTTATATATTGACGTGATATTTCGCGACTTCTACTACGTCATGTTGCACCAAAAACAACGTGATTTTGATAGACCATTTACGCATCAGGACATTAAGCACAGCATTTTGTTAGTATACAAATTACAATACATATACTGTCAAACACGAAACTTTAGCTTCGGAACGAAGGACTTGAAGGAAGTTTTGCGTTGACAGCTAGCATTACAGGTGATCAAAGAAAGAAACATAGAGGATATGCGTTCGAGCAATGAAAGAACAATCACTAGTTGGAAACTCTTGATCGCAACAAAGTCAGTTCGCAAATTCTCTTGTCGTAGCTTGAAGGAACCTATTATTTCACATTTAGGCGTCCAGCCAATCAGAATCAGGTGCAGAATGGAGGAATTTTCATTGACCAATCCCTGCTCTCACTCATAAAGCTTCTGTTATGCGCTACTTCCTGGCAGGAGTGTCTCATCCACGGTTGTTGAAACAGATGGGACATCATGAGGACATTACTCGCTCTTAAAATCAGCTTAATCGGCTACGACCGCCAGGCATTTAGAAGGATTGGGGAAAGACAGGCCCGTTATTTTCAGGACGAACCGGAAACTAGCTGAGACGACTACAATAGCGAACAGAACTAGCACACATGCGTGCCCAGAAATATGATACGTTACAAGCTTATTTGCATTGAGGACCAACACCAAGGCTCCGTGCAAAGAGTCGATCTTCTACAGATCAATCAGTATTCCGATATACTTTTTCAGGCGTTATGAGTTCAGTGTTACAAGAGCATCATCGGCAGACAACCTCACGGAACTTCTTACCTTAGGGTCTGCTTCATTGGCTATATATTCCTTAAGGTGGTCCGGCATTTCCGCAGGGAGTTTACTGGCCTTGTTGTAGCACTCCGGCGTCCAGTCGTTAATCTGAAACAGAGAGAAGTGCCCTCTCATAAAAAAGAAGCGGCCACTTCAGGGAGCGCGGCAAATATTTACGATGTTAGCTCTAGAATGGATCCGATGTGCACATTTTAGTGAGTTCCGTCGGGAGCGTCGGACTCTATATTTAGCGCCTCGCCTGTTAGCTATCAGCATAGTGGCTTCAAACGTTGTTAGGCGACCACTCCGGAAGCTCTCGCGGCAAAGCCTGCAGACACGTTAACGACGGCTGGCCGCGAGCTACCGCGTCCTGCCGGCTGCTTGCCTTGCTCTCCGTCTGTCGTCGCGCAGGTCTCGTGTGTACCTGCTGGCGTCCCAGGGATCACGCTGCCTCTTTACCGCAGTGTCGAGTGATCTCTCAGGAATCTTTTTTTCTTTTTTAATATTCGAAAAGCCGTGTTTTCTCTGAAAAGAACTAGCTCATTGTTTCACTTACCTCTTCTGCAAAAATAAACTGCGTAGCCTGCCAGAATAAACGAATTCTGCGAAGAAACGTGCTGCCGAATGATGGGAAGCGGTAGTATGTCCTCACTCTGTAGCAGAAGGCGACTGCACAGACCTGACGAAATTCGTCGTAGTAGTGTGACCTCACCATCCCTCGTGGGACGTAGCCCAGTCAGTATGATTCACGTCAATAACGGATGGGCACTTCTCTGATATTTAAACTAGCAGATTAATAAGTCACGGCTGCAAAATACTGACACGAATTATTAACAGAAAAATGGAACTGTTGGTATAAGTCGCCCTCGGTGGACACCAGTTTGGATACCGGAGAAATGTAGGGGTATGGAAGTCCAAACTGATTCTACGACTTGCCTTAGAAAATAGGTTGAAGAAGGATAAACCTATGTTCATAACATTTGTAGATTTATATAAATCTTTCGACAACATCAACTGCAATTCACTCTGTGAAATTTTGCACTTTAGATTAGGTAAAATACAAGGAGCGAAAGGTTATTGGCAACTTGTACAGAAAGCAGATTGCAGTTGTCAGACCTCAACGGAATGAAATGGAAGATATTGTTAAGAAGGGAGTGACACAGAACTGTAGTCTACCACACTGTTTTTCAGTCTGTACACTGAGCAAGCATGAGAGGAAACCAATGAGAGATTTGGAAAGGAAACTGGTGATCACGGAGAGGAAATAAATGCTTTTAAGCTTGCCTATAACATTGTAAGTCAGAGACGATAAAGGACTTGGAGGAGCAGCCGAACGGAATGGATGGTGTCTTGAAAAAAATTTCTAAAATGAATGTCAACAAACGTAAAACGAAGGAAGTGCCAAATGAAATCATGTGATATCGAGGGAATTAGATTAGGAAGTGAGACGCTATTAAGTAGGCCTACTAGATGAGTTTCGCTGTTTGAGCCACAAAACAGATAATGGCGGGGGTGGAGAGGATATAAATACAGACTGGCTATAGCAAGAAAAGCGATTCTGAAAGAGTACTTTGTTGACATCTAACATAGATTTTAGTATTAGGAAGTCTTTTCTGAAGTTACTAGCTTGGAGTGTAGCCTTGTATGGAAGCGAGACTTGGGCGATAAAAGATCAGACAGGATGAAAATAGAAGCTTTAGAAATGTGGTGCTACAGAAGAATCCTGAAAATTAGATAGTTAACTCGAGTGCCTAGTGAGGAGGCAGTGAATCGATTCGGTGAGGAGGGGGGGGGGGGGAGTTATGGCACAATTTGACTAAATGAAGGCAGCGGTTGGTAGGACACAAGTGTGAGGTGGTGAAAAGATTAGGGAGAAAACAAGGAATGAAAATACTAAACAAGTCCAAATAGCTGTATTTTGCAGCTGTTATGCACCGATGAAGAGGTTTGCCCAGGATAGCGTGGAGACTTTCGTCAAACCAGTTTTCGAGGTGAAGACAACAACAACAACAACAACAATACGATCTGTTGAGTTTTATCTGGGAAGCTAATTTGTATCACACGCCGTAAAATATCATGGAAGGCGAAAATGCGGAGAAAGAAGAATTGATTTATTTCAGTTCTAACTGAGAAACAGCGTGGACGTAACGCTGAAGGATGTAAGCCCAATTTGGAAAATCCGTCATTTCTGATTCTATAATTCAAGTATATACGAGTCCCAGGAGGAAGAACAAATCATTTTGGTGTATAATATGTTTTTTTTCAGCTACTACTAAGTTATTAAATGAATTTGAGAGAATTTTCTGTTGCCGTCAATTTCCATAGAACAATTAACATCCAGTCGCTCGTAAGACAAGATAAAGGGTTTCAATGATTGTTTTGAGTGATGGTCCGGTATATTAAAGTACATGGCTCTGATTCATACCACAAATGATCAAAATGAAAAATACTGTGTCGACTTTAACTATGCTACTTAATATCCGAATGAATAAAAATAAACGAAAAATGGCTGGCTGTCAAAAGCTACGGACTGTAACCACCATCGACATAGGAAAATTAATTTTAAGTTAAATAACTTTCTTGTAAACAACGTCATGTATTCTGAAGATGAATTTTTATTTAGTAGTACGTATACAGTGTAGGGCAAGAGAATTACATATTTAATCTTACTCTTAAACCCAAAATTTTTAATAATTAAATAAACTCATCTGTAACGATCTATAAACTCATCTGTAACGATCTGTATGTTCCACAATAAAATACGAATTAATTTAATACCATGTAAACTGTGTCTTCAAAGGCTATCTTCAGATGCTATCGGCGGCATTTGATGAACAGGTGTTCATGCATGTGAGTTGACAAAGCATGAACACTTACTCGTCAAATGCCGCCCGTAGCATCTGAAGATGGCCATTGAAGGCCGAAACCAGGTGTGATTGCATCGTAAAAAAGTGATTGTGTCAAAAATAAAAAAATAAAATCTTACAACTTAGGAGTGTTCGAAAAATGTCTCGCTTTTACGCGGAGAGGAGAGTGTGAAACTCTTTACATCTAAATCTCAGTAAGCAGGCAAACTAAAATTAATTATAGTTGCAGAAAGTAAGTAAAATGGTATACATCCCTCTCAAAATAATTTTTAATATAATTTGTTCAGACAATAATTTATATTTAAAGACGACAAAGTAACACAAAACATACTGAAGAAAATGTGGACAAGGAACAGCACAAAAAACTTCAATATTTGCTCAATATGGCATCGTCCTCCTCGTTTATATGCCGAACGAAACTAAATGCAACTATGACAGTTTCATTAGAGTGATTCCACTCTGCAGCGGAGTGCAAGCTGTAATGTAGCCGCCTGGCAGGACAAAAATCTGAGCCAAACGCATGATTCGAAGACGGAGCACACATGACAGTCCGTCTCAAAGCATCAATTCAAGAGTCCCGGTCAAGGAAGACGTTTTAAGCCATCACCAAGTTTCACTTTTTTCGCTCCATCAGCTGCTCAGTTGAAAAAATCCATTCCATCCGACACAAAGATAGAAGAACTAAAGGTCTGTCCACACTCTGAGGTCAGACTCTCTTTTATATCGCCTAGATTAACAACTAGAGTATATTAAACATAAGCGAAATAGTTTCCTGATTACAATGTTGCACAATATCGAAAGCTTCATTTAAATAAAGCAGTAACTGTAGTGAAAATGTCACACAGATTGATGAACTCTTTTGAATAACTGGTACTATTAGGATAGGATTAAAATTACTCCGGTTGGACAGACAGATGGCGGGTATGGCGGTAATTGACAGCGCTATTTACTAAAGTGGCCGCAATCTCACGAGGGAAAATCACGGTAGTTGTCAGTGAGATATAACAAAACTATCTTTGTTTTGTTACTGATTAGAAAGAAAAATCTTTTGCAAGTTTTAGCTGCTAGGCTGCAAAAGTTTTAGTTGCTATGCAGCAACGGTATTAACAGGAGAGGGAGAAATAGGTGGGACGATAATTGGTTTCCCCTCTCTACTAAAGGCCTCCATGTACGTATCACTCTGCAAGCAGGGAACTATCTTGTTTATGTTTGATATATTCTAGTGCCTAACCCAAGCTACATAAAAGAGTCTGATCTCAGAGTGTTAAAAGACCTTTATTTCTTCTGTTTTGTGTCGGAGTGAATCGATTTTTTTCAACTGAGCAGCTGATGGAGCGACGAAAGTGAAACTTGATGACGGCTTAAAACGTCTTGCTCGAATGGGACCTTTCAATTAATGCTTTGAGACAGATTGTGATGTGCGCTTGGGTGGTTGAGTTGGTATCAAGGATACATGCCAAAGACAAAGTTCCGTCTTCGAATCGTGCGTTTGGCTCAGACTTTTGACCTGCCAGGCGGTTCTATTACAGCTTCCACCCCGCTGGTGACATTGCTTCATCCCTCACCGCCTGGCACTATCACTTTCTTCATCTCATGCCGCTCCATCTGATGCATTTACATCTGATTCCTCTTCATCCATTAAAAGTGTAGTAACCACTGCTATTACAACGTTCTCTTCTCTCAACTTCTGCTGTAGGTATATCTTCTGCAACACCAAAGTACTCCACCAACATTTTCACAATCACTCCGTGTCTCGTTGTCCAGGGTGAAACAATTACTAACTCTGTAAACACACTTCCACACCACAAAGATAATCTGATCTACTCTGACAGCAAACACAAAACCATCTGATGTATTATATCAGATTATCTTTGTGGTGTGGAAGAGTGATTACAGAGCTAGTAAGTGTTTCACCCTGGACCACCGGCGGATTTCCAGAGAAGTTGCGGTCCATCACCTCCAAGAAGAAGAAAGAAGTTTCCAGAAGAATATCTGGCTGATGCCTAAAACATATGGACAAAACAACCAAGCGAAAAAATGGAAATGGTGATCCTCCCCGTCTGTGTCGTCCTGGATTAGCAACTGATATTACACCACGTCTGAAAATTACAACAGTGCTGGTATAGAAAAGGAAAATAAAAACGAAGAGCAGTCTGGGGTAGCCGTGCGGTATAGGGCGCCTTGCCACGGTTCGCGCGGTTCCCCCTCCCCCCTCCCTCGGAGTTTCGAGTCTTCCCTTGGCATGAGTGTGTGTGTTGTCCTTAGCGTAAGTTAGTTTAAGATTAAGTAGTGCGTAAGCCTAGGGACCGATGACCTCAGCAGTTTGGTCCCATAGAACTTACCACAAATTTCCAATACCACAAACCAAGACTGTGTTCCAAAACTGAAAACTGCTTAAAACAACGTCATCCGTCGAACCCAAAACTTCTGCAGGATATGATAAATCGTACATTTGTGAACATTACAGCAAAAAGACGGAAAATACATGACCGCACATTGAGACTTTGTACTCTGAAGGTAAAGAAGAGGATTGACCCTCACAGTTCACTGCAGTTCAAAGCTTCCAAGAAATTTAAACACGAGAATGAGATTGTCTGACGCAAAATAACCCACGAAGTTAGCAAGCGTTTGATTGAAGGAGATGCCGATATTCAACAAGAAACTTAACAATTCGTGAGAGAAATCAGATCTCTCATTGAGGAAAAACGCCTATCACCATATCAAGTAATTAACGCCCACCAATCAAGATTTGATAGTTAGTATCTGGATGCGCTCTCGCAATGAAGGGAAGCAAGCATATCTTAAGTACGGATCCCATTTGTGTCTCCTTGTATCGGAGCCCAACGGCCATTTTCCTGCAGATATGAATATAAATTTACCGAACATCAAGGTGTTTGCTAGAAAATCTGCTAATATGACGACGATGGAGTTGAAAATCTTCCTAGAACAAGTAATGTGGCTAGATATACAAGAAAAAACTAAAGCCTTTCTTTCGACTGACTCCTGGACAGCCTGTGGAGATGACGAACTATACAACTCTGCGTTCCTGAAGGTGTTGAATTCATCAAGAAGCTGACTCCAGCAAAGTGCTTTGGCATTACGCAACCTGCCGACGTTTTCTTCTTCCGTCCACACAAAATTTTGGAAAATTTATCACAGATACAATTATGATAACTTCTGATAATGACATTAACATATGGTGTAGAGACCACTTCTTATGCCTTCAGTCGTTTGTATACTTCCAGTTCTCGGCGACACGAGTCTCTAACATAATCAAATTTGCATTTTTTACTGCGGCTACATCAAAGACTTTCCTGGTGTATTTCAGACACCACTGGAGTACTGCTTCGAAGAAGGATTGACGGAAGAGTGTTTCTATGAGATCTACGACCAATCTACTTTCATGAAATGTGTACACTGCGAGAACTGTTTATGCATTGATCTTGTTGTAATTGGTGTGTTGCATTTTATTGTCTCCGATAGAGTAATCAAGTAACTAGACTCTGTTTTAGAGGGCTTCATGTCATATTATTGTCTATTTGTCTCAAATAATTCATTTGTGTGAAAAATGATTGATAACAGTATTCTCATCGTAACTGATATCTCCTGTTCTGACAGTCCATAGCAGCTACCGTTTTTATGGTATGCCCATATTTTGTTGCTCTATTAACTGCGCTGTGTATGAATATAATTTCTGCGACAACATATAGTGACCTTCCCTTGTCAGTCAAGTACTTGCGTTACATTTGGTTTGATATCTGTGTTTAGTTCTTGGGAACCAAGGGTGATTCGTGTGAAAATTGTGGCAAATCAGTCTTTCACATTTTTCTTTGTAGCTGCTTCTAGTTCCTTCGAACAGTTAGTAGTTAAACAGCTGGGCTTTTGGGCAACCATGACACGTTAGAGAAATGAGAAAAATAAGTAAAGTCAGTACGTGAGTTACATCACTTTACTTATGCCTGTATAAAAACATCATACTAACGAGATATAAATGTATTACGGCAGAGGAAGATGGATAAAAGTCCGAAACGCGTCTTTCCTATGCAAATATGGGATGGTTGCTCTATTTCTTCAGTCAGACATTTTGTATCATGATCGAAAGATTTTGAAGTGCCTGTGTTGTTGTTAAGTAGTGTCCATGTATTATTACTGCAGCAGGTTTTCAGAGCTGGCTACATTGTAACTAATTATTTTCAATTTCTCTGTTAACTTTATAAATACAATGACTGAACCCTGCCGTAAACGATTAACATTTTTCCCAACCTTAGTAACTCCCATGCCTATATTACGCAGCATTCATCGTGAAATCTTGTATGAAGTGAGCCATTTGTTAGCTACACCGCTAACTACCCAAGAACTTCAATTTCCTAGTAAAATATGATGTTTTATACAGTCACAAAATATATCAAATAATGCTATTTTGATACTAAATGCTTTTAAAATTTACTGAAAGAGGGCATGAACAAAATAAGTAGAGGAGTCATTTTGAATTGAAAGTATGTTTTAGTAAGTATATTTTTACTATCCAAGTAGAAATGAGGTCTTTAACGTCTCAAAAAGTTTAGGAAATATTGTTAGCAACGATGCAGGTTCATCCTGTTTGACACAGAAATACGTCAAAGTTTTAAACTTCGTTTTAAGGTGGCTCGCAGCTGCCACCGACATGACATGCTGTTGACGAAACATGAAAGCTAATATGAAAAGTTCCGCTGTTGTGGCTGAGATTGGTAAAACACGGTCAAGTGGTTACCCTTGATCATGGTGTGAGCAGTTGCAATCCTGGAGGTAAAACAAAATTCTCATCGTCGGAAATTGAGCGCTGAAGGAGACGAAGGAGGCAGCTTCCCGATTCCGCCCATCAAACAGTGTGCCAAAGCTGTGGATTCAATCTCAAACTCCCTAATAGCATGTGTGTGTGGCGGGGAAGGGGGGGGGGGGTTACGGTAGAGTAGCCGGAACTGTTAAAATTGCCTGTTGCCTTGACAGTGCACCACAGACGCGCTTAGTTTCATCATCTCTTCTTTAGTTATCTTCAATCCGAAGACTTTGATGCACTACTTCATGCCAGTCTTTCCTTCGCAACCTCTTCGCCTCTGCAGAAATAGTGCAGACCACATCCATTTGAACCTGCTTACTGCACTGAAGCCTTGGTCTCCTTCTACAGGTTTTACTTCCCAAGCTTCAACCAACAACCAAATTGATGATTCCTTCATGCTTGTCCTGTCAACCGATTATTTTTTAGTCAAGTTAAGGCATAGTTAGTTTTCTCCAATACTATTCACTTCCTCTTCATTGTTTATTCTATTTATCCGTCCACTCTTCAGCATCCTCCTGAAGTACCACATTTCAAAAGTTTTTGCTTATCGTCCACTTTTCACCTCCGTCCAAGGCTCCACTCCACGCAGTTAACTTCCAAAAGGACTTCTTAACTTTTAAGTTCATATTCGTTGTTGACAAATTTCTCATTTTCAGAATGCTTTTCTTGCCATTACGAGTGTGCGATTTTTATGCTCTTTATTTCTGCCAGCACCAGTTACTTTCCTGTCCAACAAGGTAAACTCTTCTACAGACTTTAGTGTCTCATTTCCTACCCAAATTCCCTCAGAATCTCCTGGTTTTATCCGACCACTTTCCTGCTTTTCCAAATCCTTTACCTTCTCTTACAGAATTACTGTCTCATTAGAAAGCCTGAAAGTTTTAGATTATTTTCCCTCAACCTTAGTTCCCTTTCCAAATTTTTCCTTGATTTCCTTCACAGATTGCTTAATGCAGAGATTGAATAATATCGGGTGTAGGATACAAAACTGTCTCATTGCCTTTTCAATTAATGCCTCCCTTTCACATCTTTTAAATCTTATAACTGCAGTCCCGTTTCAGTACAAGCTACAATTAATTCTTCTCTCCCTGTATTTTATCCCTGGTATCTTCAGGGTTTCAAAGAGTGTCTTTCAGTCAATATTGTCAAAAACTTTCTCTAAATGTACCAAAGACAGGGTCAGTATTACTTCGCATGTTACTACTTTTCTCCAGAACCCAAACTGATCTTCCCCGAGGTTGGCTTCTACCAGTTTTTCCATTTCTATAAGTAATTAGTGTCAGTATTTTGAGAACATAACTTATGACTGCCCTCTTTGGAAACTGGAATTATTACATTCTGGAATCTGCAATAAAAAAATTGTACCACGCGTTCGCCAAAGTCTCGATCTGTAATCTGTTGCAAGTAAAAACTTTTTTTGTACTTGAAGTTATTAATGATCGTATTTGTTGTTTGAAGATTTTAAACGCCATCAATTGGAATTAATTATTGATAAGTATGGGAAGGTTCACTTTAACGTTCAGTTGATATCGCAGTCGTTAATATATATTTGTGCTGGACCAGGCTAGGGTAAAATGTGCCGGAGACTTGTTGAAGAGCTCCTACCAATATTTGCTTAAGTTGGAGATTGCTGTTATAAATAACTACACTCGTAAATAAATTACTACATTAAACGGATTTAGTTACTCGAGTTGTACATTGGTAAAACTAAATAAACTTAACGTTTTCACATTAACATCAAATAGCAACAAGAGAAAAAAAACAGACAGATTATTGGCCTACCTTGGGGTCTTTAACTTGGGAAGATGCTTTACTCATTGTCTTTGACATTTTGGTCTACAAATTGATATAACAGTGATCTGGTACGAAGTCAATATACGCTTAGCTCCGGCTATTTATCACTGGATTTCCCAATAAGAAACGGACGAGAAGCAATTTGGTTCAGATTGGCAATTCACAGTACAGCTGAGACCAAGTATTTTTTTAAGTGCGGGAAGAAAAGGCCGGTCATTGCACGAAAGATATAACATCCTCAGTGTTATTAATAAATATAAGTTCGAAAGGTTGTGTGGGTGGAAAAGATTAACTGACGTGGCTCTGCTTTTGGAATCATCCCAGTATTTGCTCCAGCAGTAATGGGAGACAAAAGAAGACAAAAATCAGAGTGTATTACAATCCATTCCTGCCAAATGAGTCCTGTGACTGCGTCACCTCCCTTGATGTTTTGTATCTAGAAGTGCCTGTTTCTTTCTGTTCCTCAAGGAACATAAACAATACAGGAAGAGATAAAAATTATTACGTAAATTTTATAATCTAAACTGATGATGAAGAAAGATTTCCAAACGTGACTGTAAAATTAAAGGCGATCGTTTTGCACAGCATTTCACAATTTCGTCGAGACTAAGGCTTACTGAAAGGTCCATTCGGCCCATGACAGCTTGTTGTTCGTTACAAACATGCGGAAAAGTGATGCTTCCAAATTTTTTATTCCGTTCTCTATATCGGTTCAGACATTAAAAGCAACACAGATTACTCGGTCGACTTCCCCGCTTCAGTGATGCAAGTTTCAACCAGCTAGAGGGCTCCGAATCATAGCGTATAACATTGCGGTGTGTAACTACGACGGTTACGTGAAGAACAGCGCTCTGTAGTTGAGTTTCTAGCCGCAGAAAAATCCACAGGAAAATAAAAGCTGTGTACGGTGATGATTGTATCGACATCAGTAATGGGCGACGTTGGGTTATTCGTGCTCGCAAGGAAGGAAGCGGTCGTGCTGACCTCAGCTTGTGTGACAGAGCTCGGAGTGGACGACCGCGTAGAGCAGCCGACGAGACTCGTCGGATTCGGGTTGGTGTACTCATCAGGGGAAATCTTCGAACAATACAGACACAGCTCTCAGGTAAGTGTGGCATATCGCGAGAGCTGGTGCAGGCAGTCATTGCAGAACTGTGATACAGAAAGCTGTGTGCACTGTGGGTGCCTCGATTGCTCACTCCTGATAGAAACAGAGAAGACTGGACATTTGTCAACAATTTCTTTCGCGTATTGAGTGTGAGAGTGACAGGTTTCTTAACAACAGTGTCACACGTGGTGAACGATTAGTTCACAACTCTGACCCCGAAAACAAGAGTAACTCGGTGGAGTTCCGCCACAAAGGATCATCGACGCCAAAAACCATGCCTAATACCGTGCCTAAAGTCACCACCATCAACCCTGCAAGATACAGCGAGGCCCTCAGAAAACTGAAAGCACAAATTCGAAGAGTTCTTCCACAAATGGAGCACCATCTCCTTCCGTATGACATTGACCAATCACACACGAGCGTTGCGACATCTGCAACAGATGGTTCAGATGGCTCTGAGCACTATGGGACTTAACATCTGAGGTCATCAACCCCTAGAACTTAGAACTACTTAAACCTAACTAACCTAATGACATCACACACACCCATGCCCGAGGCAGGATTCGAACCTGCGACCGTAGCGGTCCTGCGGTTCCAGGCTGAAGCGCCTAGAACCGCTCGGCCACACCGGCCGGCCATCTGAAACAGTCCGACGTCTTGGGTTCATACAGTACCGACTTGGCCTTACCCGATTTTCATCTGTTTCTAAAACTTAAAGAACTTCTTCGAGGAATTCACTTGGACGGCAATGAAGCGCTGCAAGGAGAGGTGAGGTTGTGGTTCCGTCAACAAAGTCATACATTCTACACTGACGGTATCAACAAACTGGTCTCTCGTTGGGAGAAAGGTGTTCGTCACCAGGGTGACTATGTTGAGAAGCCGGCCGCGGTGGCCGAGCGGTTCTAGGCGCTTCAGTCCGGAACCGCGCGACTGCTGCGGTCGCAGGTTCGAATCTTTCCTCGAGCATGGATGTGTGTGATGTCCTTAGGTTAGCTAGGTTTAAGTAGTAGTAAGTTCTAGGGGACTGATGACCTCAGATGTTAAGTCCCATAGGGCTCAGAGCCATTTGAACCATATGTTGAGAAATAAATATGTGGACATGAAGAATAAAGAGCCAGAATGTTAATAAAGTTTGGTTTATTTAAAAAGTTTAACAGTTTTCACATACAAAATTCGGAGGCATTACTTTTCACCACACAAATTCCGAGGTCACCTTTCCTCATCACTGTCACTATCTTCCAATGAAGTGGATTGGGAATTCGGTGTACACGTCCAAATAAATGCAGACCATAAATCCGCGAGCTACTTGAAATGAGAAAACACGTTACTGCTAACGGAGCATCTACTAACAAAACAGACTGTAGCTGAACAAACCCATGTGTTTTACTATCTGATGGAAACGGCTAATACTTGTGTTCGTTAGCTACGGCTGAGGTAATCCGCCGATAATGAGCTCGCCGTCGATCAAACGTAACGCTCTTTACACTAGTCCACATTTGACAAACGAAAGAAAAACCTGACGCGGTTCTGTAATTATGGTAGTGACCAAGTAGCGCTGCCTGTAATGCTCATTGCAGACTTCTGATTGTGCGGTTCGCGACGGAGAGAATAAAATGGTAATGCAACATTCACGTAGTCTTCTGTGGCAAATATTCCAGTTGTTGTAAATCAGTTGACAGCAACAAATATGAATGAAAATACAATACATATAATCAGTCCCTGTTCACTGTATTCTGCAATTGCTATACGTAGGGCGTTGATTATAACCTCTACACTATTACAGGTACAGAGGCAGGGGGCGAGTAGTATTACGTCTGAGTACATGAACACCTTATAACAGAGTCCTCGAGGCTACAAACTGCAGATGTGCACTTGACGACAAACACAATACAATAAGCACATCACTTGGCCATCACTCATGTGAAGGGAGGCTTCGGCACTTCTCACAGATGCCCGCATAAGTTTAAAACTGCCAACCTATTCCGAATGCAGCGGCAACCACCCTCAATGCGATCCTGCAGTTCATCGATACTATCAAACAAGGCTGGAATACGGAAAAGCTTTTGAATATCATTCGCAAAAAAAAAAAAAAAAAAAAAAAAAAAAAAAAAAAAAAAAAAAAAAAAAAAACAGATTCAGAGGGCTGTTTAACGCTTTGTAATTCACGCCTTCTTTCTTTCTGATGTTTCGAAAGAAACGTAGCCTTTGACATTAATAGCGTTCTAACACTAGCATGCCCTTTTTCTACTTACGCCGTATGGGGGAAACCATTGGTTCCCGGACATATACGAGTATTTATAAGGATTGTTGCGGCCTACTCGTCTCTATCTACCATCATCAAATAGCCAGTATAATGAGGACAAAATCGCACTGCGCTTAAGACTGTTGATCTTGGAAGTACGGTTTACGTCTACGAACTGACGTTTCCCTACCCGGAACTAACACAAGTTTCATATTGTCGCCGTACTGATCATGGGATGTCTTCCAGGACTGATATTTATGGGCATGTTGACACAAAACTAAAAGTCAGTTTCGGCTGCACTCACAGGTGCAAAATGAAATCAGTTAACTGCCAATTCCTACTACTATATTTTAAAAGTATTACCTTCGTCCTACCAAAGGAAGAATCCGTAAAGTATATTTATCTATAGGCCACTGTTCTTGAAGACCGTTCAGCTTACTTCATTTGCATCTACATCATACTCCGCAAACCTCCTAATGGTATGTGGCGGAGGGTACTTTCGGTGCCAATATCTGATCCCTCCAACTCTGTTCCACTCGCTAATAGTGCGTGGGTAGAATGATTGTCTTTAAGCCTCTATATTGGCTCTAATTTCTCGAAGTTGCTCCTCGTGGTCAGTAAGCGAAATGTATGTGGTAGGAAGTAATATGTTGTCCGACTCCTCCTGAAAAACGCTTGGGGCACTAGTTTCAGATGTTCAGTGGTTGATGGTGTTGCTTAGTATATTCAAAATTTCTTCCGAGGTGAAACTGCTTCTGAAAGAAATTATCATATCATTTGAAGTCTTGCGGTTAATGTAAGCACGGAGCCTTTTCCTTTTCATGAAATAACAAGTAGGATGTTTTCACTTCCTCAGATATCTCGGAATAAGATTTCTTAATACCATTAAATGGAGAGGATATGTACGTGACCGATCGAAGATATAATTCGCTCGTCTTTGGAAAGAAGGAATGTAGTAATCAAGACAATGGACTCAGTTTTCTGTAGAGCTATGTCACAGTTCCAGCACATAAGAAGGAAAGTTGAAATTTATCGTATCATCTACATCGAGATCTTTAGAAAGAGGGAACACTAAGCGAAATGGTCGCTGCTCTACAAGGAAATCAACCGTAGCCTTATTCGTCATCATTTCCTAGGGCCTTTGTCCCACTTCGACGCGGGGTCGGCCTTATTACTTTGGATTTGGCGATGTTAGTGTCGGAGGGTGGCCGGATGGCCTTCCTGTCGCCACCTCGTACACTCCCGAGACGTTATTAGTGTACCCCGGCTGTCTGCATCTAGTATAAGCCATGAAATAGTGCAAACGTTTTCAAATGTCTGCGAGTCGTGTAACAGAGGTGAGACATGGGACCAGCTCAGTACTCACCTAGTGGGATGTGAAAAACCGCCTAAAAACCACATACAGGCTGTCCGGCACACCGGCCCTCGTCGGTAATCCGCCGCATGCATTCAATCCGGGGCCGGCGCGCCTACCCGAGTCCAGGAAGCAGCTCATCAGCGTTCTCAGCTAACCTGAACCGTAGCCTTTCGGATTCGTCTGCACCGCAGAATGAAGTGGATGGTCGGAAGTGTACTAGAACTCCGCTTCTCACGAATGTGAGCTCAGCCAGTTCTCGCGTTCTGTGCTACTCCATATGTTTCTCACATGTCCACTCCGATTTAAGGTTCCCGTGGATCCGCTACACCCCATCGAATGACTACCAGTATTGTTCCTTCACCTAGGCCATGGCTCGTAGGTTTTCCACTTATTTTATTTCATTGAATATTTATGCCAAAACAGAAAATGGATCTCTAGACTAACGTGTCATCCTCTGGATAATTGAATCATGGAAAGAATGACATATACACTATGTGATCAAAAGTATCCGGACACCTGGCTGAAAATGACTCACAAGTTCGTGGCGTTCTCCATCGGTAATGTTGCAATTCAGTATGGTGTTGGCCCATCGTTAGCCTTGATGACAGCTTCCACTCTCGCAGCATACGTTCAATCAGGAGCTCGAAGGTTTCTTGGGAAATGGCAATCCATTCTTCACGGAGTGTTGCACTGGGGAGAGGTATCTATGTCGGTCGGTGAGGCCTGGCACGAAGTCGGCGTT
This sequence comes from Schistocerca serialis cubense, assembly GCF_023864345.2. NCBI lineage: Eukaryota > Metazoa > Arthropoda > Insecta > Orthoptera > Acrididae > Schistocerca > Schistocerca serialis. The sequence goes on from NC_064639.1 coordinate 466,197,148, forward strand.
CCAAAACATCCCAAAGGTGTTCTATAGGATTCAGGTCAGGACTCTGTGCGGGCCAGTCCATTACAGGGATGTTATTGTGGTGTAACCACTCTGCCACAGGCCGTGCATTATGAACAAGTGCTCGATCGAGTTGAAAGATGCAGTCGCCATTTCCGACTTGCTCTTCAACAGTGCGAAGCAAGAAAGTGCTTAAAACATCAATGCTTGCCTGTACTGTGATAGTGTCAAACAAAACAACAAGGGGTGCAAGCCCCTTCCATGAAAAGCACGACCACACCATAACACCTCCGCCTCCAAATTTTATTTTTTGCACTACACACGCTCGCAGATGACATTCACCGGGCATTCGTCATACCCACACCGTGCTATCGTATCTTCACATTGTGCACCGTCATTCGTCACTCCACACAACGTTTTTCCACTGTTCAATCGTCCAATGTTTACGCTCCTTACACCAAGCGTCGTTTGGCATTTACCGGCGCGATGTGTGGCATATGAGCTGCCGCTCGAGCATGACATCCAAGTTTTCTCACCTCCCACGTAACTGTCATAATACTTGCAGTGGATAGTGATACAGTCTGGAATTCCTGTCTGATGATCCGGATAGATGTCTGCCTATTACACATTACGACCTTCTTCAACAGTCGGCGGTCTCTTTGTCAACAGACGAGGTCGGCCAGTACGCTTTTGTGCTGTACGTGTCTCTACACGTTTCCACTTCATTATCACATTGGGAACAGTGGAGCTAGGGATGATTAGGAGTGTGGAAATCTCGCACACAGACGTATGACACAATTGACATACTATCACCTGACCACATTCGAAGTCGGTGAATTCCACGGAGCGCCCCATTCTGCTCTCACACGATGTCTAATGACTACTGAGTTCGCTGATATGGAGAACTTGGCAGTAGGTTGCAGCACAATGTACCTAATACAAAAACGTATGTTTTTGGGGGTGGCCGGGTACTTTTGATCACATAGTTTATTCAGTGAATTTTTGTGTGGGATGAAATTTTACATTAGAACCAAAGTCAATGTAAAAAAGCACCATAAAGCCGTCCGTGGTACAAAGCAGTAAATATTCGACAGCGACAAGAACACTCGAGGAAAAGCTTCACCTGGTGAAGATTCGCTAGATGCTACTAGAAAAGGTCAATTTTAAGGAGGGAGGAAAGGAAGATCACATTTTGACGTTTCGTCGGTGACGATGTTATTAGAGATGGAGCACAACTTCGGTGAGGGCCAGAATGAGAAAGGAGATTAGTAACGCCCTTTTCGAAGGAATCATCTGTGCACTCGACTTGATGGATTCAGGGAAGCAACGGAACCCTATTTTGGGTGACGGACAGTGGTTTGAACCCCGCTCCACCTGAATGCGAGATCGGTGTGCTTGTTTGTCTGGCGTCGAAGTACCGTTGTTTCTAGGAACAGAGGTTTACATTAGGCCGCTACGAAGAAAGAAACTGTAGCTGCACATAAAGCATTCCTGGTAACGGATGGATGTGGGAGTTTTACTGTCTGTTTCGCATGCAGTCAGGAAATATTTCACGGTAGATTAAATTTAACTATACCGCTCTTCCACGAAATTAGATGCACAAAAATTTCGAGAATGATGAATATAAGCTGAGCTGTTATTCTTTCAGCATGAAGGTTTGTCACAGTTGTAATAAGATAGAACACTGACTTGGCATGATTTTGTCAGTAATAATAATAATAATAATAATGGCGTGTGACGAGGGCCTCCCGTCGGGTAGACCGCTCGCCTGGTGCAAGTCTTTCGATTTGACGCCACTTCGGCGACTTGCGCGGCGATGGGGATGAAATGATGATGATTAGGACGACACAACACCCAGTCCCTGAGCGGGGAAAAATCTCCGACCCAGACGGGAATCGAACCCGTAGGATTGACTGTCTGTCACGCTAACCACTTTATATATATATATATATATAACGGGAAGGTGACGCTACTCATTACACTTTTTTTTCCGTCTCCTGACAGGATAAATAAGGGAGAGGCAACAGGAAGGAAACATTGTACATTGTAATTCTTTTTTGTTAGTTACAATAATATTTTATTTATTCATTTAATTTTAATGTCCCAAAAGAAAAATCATATATAAAAAAGAAGAGAAAGAAATATAGGGCTGAAGTGACATCCTCGTCACTTCACTGGGAGTACATCCTATCCCTCGAAACAACGTAAACCTGGGACTCCCCACCGCTTCGGGGGGTTTTGAAAAATGCTGCCTAGAAAGTTCGCAAAATGCGTTTTATATTTAGAGTGGCGTCGGATGATTTCGTGTTGTTCTAGTAGATAATGCCAATAGTCCATGCCCGATATCAAGGTCCGCGAGAGCACGTAGTGCGATGCGTGTCCTCCAATCCATCGGATTGCCGAAGTTTTTTGTGAGGGGAAAAATACAGCTTCAGGGAAAAGTAAAGCGTCCGTCGTGATCGTTGATTCGTCGGTGCGCCGGAGGAGGGCCATGATGCGTTGCGTCAGCCGCCAAACATCCCTTGCCTCGCCGCACTGCAGAGAATGTTCGTCGGTGTCCTGCATGCTACATATAAGGCAGAGCGGGGAATCTACCACGCGAATGTTGTACAATCGTTAGCGGTTGACTGTCTTGCGGTTTATTAGTGTATACCATGACGATCGCGCTGCTGTGGTGAGGAGAGGTGTATGGACAGCTCGCCAAATCTGTCGTCAGTGTCGTGTTGGGTACACCCTATCCCTCGAAACAACGTAAACCTTGGATTCCCCACCGCTTCGGGGGGTTATGAAACATGCTGCCTAGAAAGTTCGCAAAATGCGTTTTATATTGCTGGTATGATGACGCCGCAAGTATCGGTATATCTCACGGGTAGTGGGGATTCTTGTAGAAGGTATCTGTAACTGAACGTAACTAAAATCAACAAAAAATCGCGCGACGTGAGAAAAAGAGGGCGAGATTGTGCCTACCGCCACCGGTGGTTCAAAGGACGTGGGGAGAAGCACATCCAGGATCGCCGACGTGATGGCGTGTTGCCGTTGGTTCCAAGTTCGTAGCGTCGTTCGCAGGTATATTGTTCCGCACATCCGTGAGGTTAAGTCCTCCAGAATGGTGTGGGGGAGTTAAAGTCTCGTATTTGATCTTAAACAACATTCCTTGGCTGACATAGTATCCAAAGGCCGCCATTAATCTGTCAGCAATACCATGTGGCATTGGCAATACCTGTGCCAGGTGCGGCAGTCGCGAGGCCAGGTGAACATTAGTGTAGTCCACCCTTTGGAGCAGGTCGTGCGTTCGGAGTGAATTGTTGCGTATGTGCAGTCGGATGTTCTGGAGGAGACGTCGATAGCTCGCCGCCGCTGATTGCCGTAGCGATCGGGTGAACAATACACCTAAGCATCGTAAGATGTCCACCGTCGTAAACGGACTGTGCAGAGCGTCCAGCCCTCGACCGATGTGCATGATCTTGGTTTTATTCATGTTGACCCTGCTTCCCGCAGCTACTCCGTACGTAGTAAGAAGGGTAACCACCTGACTTACTTCGTTCTCCGACCGGACGGGTATCATCAAGTCGTCGGCATATGCACGACACGTGAAGGAGCTCGCACGGAGTCGGACGCCTGTTAGAGTCCGTCTAAGAGTCTGCATCAATGGTTCGAGCGCTATTGTAAACAGCAGCATCGACAAGGGACATCCTTGCCTAACTGAGCTGCAAATAGGAATCGTTCCTACCTCCCTGCCATTGACTCTCACCGTCGAAGAAGCGCCGCAAAGGAAGCGCATGAGGACGGTAATAAAATCCTGTGGTATCGCCATGCGTCGCATGGTCGAGTCAAGGAATTCATGGTTGATCCTGTCAAAGGCACGATCAAAATCCACCGATACGAACGCCGTTCGCATGCGACAAGCTTCCGTCAGGGAAATTACGTCACTGTATTCGCCGAGGATAGAATGTATGTTGCTCCGAACCCCTAGACAAGCCTAGTCTGGTGGTATTGTCTTGGATATTACAGTCTTGAGCCTTGCCGCCAACATTCGCGCAAAGATCTTATAGTCAGTATTGAGCATCGTGAGCGGTCTAAATTGATGGGCGCTGACACTCGCTGTCGATTTCGGTATTGGTATAAGCAGTCCCGCCATGAACTGCGACGGAATGTCCGTGTCAGGGCTCAATAACTCATCAATACCAACTGGGACATCATTAAATCCGCAAATGCGCGGTAAAATTCGAGTGTCAACCCATCTCGCCCAGGGGATTTATGCACCGCACCCTTCGCGAGTGGGCCCCGGATGTCATCTTCCGTTAGGGGTTCCAATAGCGCCTCTGCATCCGGAACATCCACCTCCGTTTGGATCTGTCGCAAAATTTCTTCTCCTGTCCGATTGTCCGTCGGCATCCCAGTGAAAAGGAGGCGGTAATGCTCCAGAAACTCAGCTGCAATGTCCTGTTGTGACGTCAAGGGCCGACCATCGTCATCATGGAGAACTGTGATTAGGGATCGGCGATTACGCGCATGTCCCTTGGACACATGATGCATGCCAATACGTTCTCCATCGACGTTGTCCAAGCACCGAGCACGGATCGAAAGTCCCTCCAGTCGACGTCTCGTGATCGATAAAATGCAGGCCTGAATTCGATGGACTTCCGCTTCACGCTCGGGCGATGGGGCCCTGGAGGACAGGTCGCGGAGCACCATGTAGTAGTAATCAAGTGTATCTCGGAGCCATTTCGCTTTTTCCTTGCCATACGTTATGAGAGCTCTTCGTATCGCCGGTTTTGCACACTGCAGCCACCACGAAAGAACCGTACGGTGCAGCGGCAGACGGCGGGTGCAAGTCTGCCATGTTTCTTCGACCCGCTGGCGACATTCGAGATCCACCAATAAGGATGAATTAAGTTTCCAGGAACTATGACTCCGCCAGACCCGCTGCCGTGGGAGGGTTAACGTGCATAAATATGCAAGGTGATCCGTAAAAGCTGTGGGCCAACGTTCAGCAGCCAACACGTGATCTCTTAATCCGTCAGAAACATAAAATCCGATCCAGCCTGCTCGCCGAGTGGCTAGTAAAATACGTGTAGCCCTCTCGCTGCCCATGGATCTTTTCCCACGTGTCCATTAGGGCCATGTCCCGGCAAATCGTGTTCAATGCGTGGCAGGAGCTGAAATTAGGAGTTTGATCCTTCGGTGTGAGTACACAGTTAAAAATCCCCCCCTACCAAGATGTGGTCATACCTCCCATGGAATACGGGGGCAATCTCCTCCGAGTAGAATCGTGCACGCGCCTGGCGATTGTCAGATCCGGAAGGAGCATAGATGTTGACGATACGAATGCCGTTCACGGTCATAGCCAAACCCACAGCCGAAGACAGATAATCGAGGTCACACATCGGAATCCCTTCCCGGACTAGTATCGCTGTGCCGCGTCCTCTATCTGGAGTCGGCGCTAGGTAAGTGTTGTATCCAGGCACGTCGGGAAAAGCAGCATTGCAGGTTTCCTGCATCAGCAGAATATCAACGTCTGTGGCGTAAATCATGTCCCGGAGAGGTCGCATCTTTGCAAGCGAACGTACGGTGTTAATGTTCACTGTGCCTACCTTATATGCTTGGTTCGTTGTCGTTGTCATGCTCGTGTCATGTCATTGAGAACTACAAGGGCTTTAGTCCACTATTCGTGCTCAGAGGGGTGCCCGCCAACGGGCTGCCCTCCTTTGTTGTCGTTCCGTGGTGTGCATCCTGTAGGTGAGTGGTCATCATTTAGGGGTGGCAATTCCTGTATGTCTTCGACTGGTTCCGCGCAGTCGCAGTGGGCATCCATCCGAGAAACGTCCTCTGATGTATTTCGACGTGGCTACCGGGACATTGGTGTCCCTGACTCCTTCGTCGGCAGCGCTGGGTCAGTCGGTGTCAATGAAGAGGGACCATCTGAAAGGCAGGACATCCGGTCACCATCTGGCGGAATCCTGTCAGCGTCCTCTAAAGACACGTGTTCTGTGTCAGACAGTTCTTCGGCTAGGATACCTTCCGTGTCCCCTAGGCTAGGGGGGACGTGTCACCCGAACTATGGCGACGCTTTTTGCTACGCTTCGGCGATCGCTGTTTGCGTGCCCTGCCCTCTGCTGCCTCACTGTGTTCGTCGATCGTTCGTTGGTCCGTTCCGGCGCCACTGTCTCGACCTCTACTTCCACGCCGCGTGCTACATGTGAGTTTTCGGAAGGTTCCTCCCTCAACTGGCGTGACGTGGGTGTAGGAACATTCTCCGAGTCACCTCCATGCTCCCGTAACTCGGTCTGCTCTTGCATAAACACGTCCTTGTCACGCTCCGAACTTGGCAACATCTCCCGGCGGGCCACCGACACGTACGTCATCGGCAGTTGCGTGGGAAGTTCTCACTGTGACGCTTCTCCATGTGGCAGTTGCACGACGCGGCGTTGTATGCACTCCGAGCGAATATGTCCTTCTCCACCACAGCCAGAACAGGTGCGTGGCTGGCCATCGTAGATCACAATAGCTCGACATCCGCCAATGTATAAATAAGACGGGATATGTTTAGTAAGGACGATCCGCACCTGTCGCACGCCGTTTAGCACAGGATAGGTACTAAAACTTGCCCAGCGTTCAGGCGTATGACTAAGTACCGTTCCATATGGTCGCAGCGATTCAGTAACCATCGATTCTGGCACCTCAAACGGCAATTCAAAGATCCGAATGACCCTCACACCCAATCCTGAAGGAGCTACTGTTACATCGCTGATATGGCCATCAGAGTGTCGAAATTTAAATCCTCTTTGAGCAGCGAAGAGAGTTCTTTCACACGCAGCTTCATCGCTCATCTTTACGTACATTGTACTGCTTACAATGGACAGGTGTATTTCAATTATGTCTGCAGCAGGTAAACGAACTTCTTCCCTCAAAAAACGCTCTATTTCGAAAGCTTTGGGTCTGGCAAATTCGTTGGCGAACGTAAATTGGAGCGTAGTCTTTCGAAAATTGTGTGCCATGGCGATCGAGTCAGACAACAACACGCGCGAGTACCGGCGGTGTAAACATTTCCTCGTCCGTGCCGCGCCACCGCCTAAAGCAGACTGCCACTCAGCTACCGGGGGCGGACCATTTTGTCAGTGGTACCCTACCCTTCATATTAACTACGATTTCATTTAAAGCTATTTTCGAGTTATTGCCCAAAAAAAAAGGTTTTACACCATCGTGATAAACACAGCTGCATTCTTTTGATAATTGGAAACTTCTTCCTGAGTACTCTTTTGACCACAATAAATCGCTACGTACCGTAACTTGAGTAATATAGGTAAAAGCAAATCTACATTCTCAGTGCAGCTCACTAAAGCGCGCGGTGTCTGCAATCGTGAACGGGCCAATGGGCCTGGTAGCCTTGCCTGTTCCAACCTCTCGCCATATGAGGGTACGTACAGTACTGTCGAGCATGATAATGTTGCATGGGCGTACCTATCTTGTTTGGCACACTCACCGGTGAGTATTGTGACATTCTACTCCTTAAAACTTCCTGGCAGATTAAAACTGTGTGCCGGAACGAGACTCGAACTCGGGACCCGAGGGACTGGCGTTCCTGTTCCCCCGAGTTAATCGCATCGAGCACATGTGGGATGCGTTGGGGAGTCCAACAGCTGTCAACCGCGCTGGTGGAGGAATGGCGCGCCGTACACCAACAACTCCTTAGCTACCCTGTGGCCATCGTGCGAGCACGTTGCAGAGCATACATTGTCGTCCTTGGTGATCACACACCCTGTTAAGAACTATGTCCCGCCTTCCTTAATATCCTGGGGACCATCATAAATCGCAATGACTTCAGTTTAGTTATTGTCTTTGAATAAAAAGTAATTTCTGATCGTCTCACGGCGTATTTCTTTCAGTTACCTTCTGTATTACACTCTAACACTATTTTCTATATACAGTCCAAGTTTCATAGAGCTATGTTACTTAGAACTGACACATCATCGGAAAGTCACTCTCGACCTTACGTTTTGCACGCCGTTGCGCTTGTTTCTGTTAACGTGCAATGAACGGTCGTTTCAAGCTTGAACCGTGTGTGCATTGTTATTTTTCGGCAAAAACACACACATGAGCGACTTAACTCGAACATTCAGTCACATCGTAGAGGGAGAACGAAAGATGAATACAGTAAGCAGATTCAGAAGGTTGTTAAGTTTCCGTAGTAATTCGGAGATGACGAAGCTTGTACGGGATAGAGTAGCATGAACAGCTAGTTCACACCAGTCTTTGGACTGAAGACTACAGCAAAAGCAACAACAGCCATGAAGTCCATGGCGCAGTTAATAAAAGGCATTATCCAGAGGGTATGTGTCCATGTACACAATACAGAATCCGTCGACAACAGCTGCGAGGAGGCACACGTCGGTGTCCATGTGTATTCGCAAATATTCCAGTAAATTAGTATTCACATCATGCCCTTACTCCACATCCGTTATGATAGTGCCTTTACGTTTACAGGTGAATGCAGATAAGCTGGGCAATGAAGTATCGTTGAGTTGCTCCCTTTAATTCACGTGATGGTAAGGAAAGCCCCCCCCCCTTTTTTTTTTTTTTTTTGTAAGTTGAAACTTTGCATCATTGGAATGTGCAGCTACAGTTATGTTGAAAGGGTACAGTACCGCCCGACATTGAAAATAGGTACAACATACTTCATTACTTTTGTCAGAACAACACATTTTTTTTTGTAAAATAACTCAATTTCAATTAATACAGCGAAGCCGGATACCAGTGTGGGAAAGAATGACAATTTATTTATTTAATTGATCACATGTGCACTCCCACAAAATAAATCCCTACACCCAGCCCTTTAGTTTGTGTTGAAAAAAAGGATGGGTCAATTAGATTAGTTTTGGACGCAAGAAGGATTAATAAGATAATAGAGCCAGAGACAGATCGGCCGCTGACACTTGACGAATTGCTACAAAAGTTCCACGGGATCAGAGTTCTCAGCTCAGTTGATTTGAGAATGAGTTTCTGGCAGGTGGAGTTAGATAGGGGTTGTAGAAAATACACTGCTTTCTTGTGCTACGGGAAATCGTATCAATTCCGGAAACTACCATTTGGGTTAAATGTATCATCCGCGGCATTTATCAGAGCGCTAAATACTGTCATTCCTAATGAAATAAAAGATAAGGTAACACCGTACGCGGATGATGTCCTGATAGCCGAAAGAAACTGGGAAGACCACAATAGAACGTTAAGCATATTGCTCGGTGCACTGGAGAGACTTGGGGTAGCCGTGAATTTGGGAAAGTCAGAATTTGGACGGAAAGAAATCGAGTTTCTAGGTCACATTGTGACACCAGAGGGAATAAGACCAAATCCAGACAAACTCGAAGCAATCAGAGATTTTCCGGTGCCGAGAACAAAACGTCAGCTACGGGGTTATTTAGGATTAATCAATTTTTACAGGAGGTTCATTAAGGTTGGGGGTGCAGCGACACCCAGACTATGTCAGCTGACTGGAAAGAAAACGATATGGAATTGGGACCCTGTCGCGCAGGAAGAATATGAGGCGTTACAGAAGGCACTGCTATCGGCACCTCTTCTCGGGCATCCAGACCTAGGGAAAAGAGTTTTGTATGGCCACGGACAGTTCCCGTGGTGGACTTGGGGTAACATTGTTCCAAGAGCAAGAGCAAGGAGGAGAAGTAATACAACAACCTATTGCATTTGCGAGCCGAGTGCTTAGCAAAGCTGAGAGAAATTACACGGTAGCTGAGCTTGAAGCTTTGGCAATAGTATGGGGTTTTAGTAAGTTTAGATACTATTTGTATGGGAGGCATACTAAAATCTATACTGAGCACAAGTCACTACAGTTTCTGGTGTCGGCCAAACTCAACCATAGACGACTCGCTAGGTGGGCACTCTATTTACAGGAGTTTCAGTTTTCGGTCATGTATATTCCTGGGCCACAGAATATAGTGGCAGATGCGTTGTCAAGGAACCCAGTAGGTCATGGTCAATGCTTTGATGAGGAGGTAAACGAGAACAGATATGACATATTGTATATGCAGGGCGTGCCGTTCGAGAAATACATAGGGGCGGTACTCACAAATATCGCGAAAGAGCAGGATAAAGACGCGTCATGGAGAATGGTGAAGGACAGAGTTAGAGCGAACTTAGATGCCAATATAGCGCGCTTTTATACAATTCAGAACGGGGTCCTTTTCTACCGTAGAAATCCGAACACACAGGACTGGGTGTTGTGTATACCAAATGAAATAGTCAACAAGTTGATCTGGTACACACACCTAAGTTACGGGCATTACGGGGCAAGGAAATGCTGTAAGAAGTTAAGGGAATCAGTTTATTTCATTAGTATGGAGAGGAGGATCAAGAACGTGCTTGGTAGTTGCAAATTGTGCCAGAAGGCAAAATCGTTAACTATCTCATGCAAAGCACCGCTTTTTCCGATAGTGCCAGGTAGATTGAGGGAATTCGGCGCAACAGATTTGTTTGGCCCGCTACCTAAGTCAGTGCAAGGATATAGATATGTTTTAGTAGCAGTGGAATTGGTGTCAAAGTATGTGACTTTTACCGCATTGAAACGTGCGACGGGAAGGACAGTAGCAGCAGCAATCGTTAAAAACATTTTGCGAGAAGTAGGAACTGTAGAAAAGTTCACAGCTGACAATGGACCACAATATAGATCCAGACAATGGCTAACCACACTGAAGAGAAGAAGGATAAAACCGGTGTTCATATCCCGATACCATGCTGCGAGTAACCCCAGTGAAAGAGTGGTAAAAGAACTGGGAAAGTTGTGTAAGATCTATTGCCATAGGCAACATAGAAGTTGGAGTATTTTTCTCAAAGATTTTCAGGACATCCTCAATGAGCTACCACATGGAGCAACTGGTTTATCACAAATTACGGTACTAAAGAATGAACTACCACCAGATCGAGTCAGGGAGCTGGTAGATTTTCCGCCATCAGGAAAGCAGAGGCACACAGAAATTGTCAAGGTTGCGATAGAGCGTATTAAGAAAGCAGCTAAGGATAGGCAGGAGAAGCAGAAAGGAAAGATCCGTAAGATCGAATTGGCAGTAGGAGACAAGGTTCTAATTAAAACTCATCGATTAATAAAAAAGCACAGATTCCTAACTAGCAAATTCTTTACGGTGTATAGTGGACCATTCACAGTGAGGCGGATTGTCCATGAAAATGCTGTACTGATTGAGACGATCAAGGGAAAACAATCTCGTGGGCTTCATCACATTTCTAACATCAAATTATGGAAAAGTTAAGGATAGATAGAAAGTAGGCATTTTATGGTAGATAGTCAGTGTATTTATTTGTTGTGTGTAAACATTGTGCAGGGTCAAATCCAACATAAGAATTTTCAGGCGGGATGTCAGGAAGTATGACGGAATAGACTGGTCGAATGAGTCATGAACAGGAGTCGACAGAGTGGTGTATGTACGTATTTTTTTTGGTCATATGAATAAGGATCAAGCAGAAACGACGTGATGATTAATGAGTGGATAAAGATGGTAGACAGAGAAGTGACGTGATAAATAGTAGTAGATAAAGGTGATATTTAAGGAGAGAAGCGACGTGAAGCAGTGTAATTAATAAAGAGAGATTCGACGTGATGAAACAGTGGTAAATAAAGGTGAGTAGAACTAATAATGTGGAGATGTCTTAGAGGTATGTTACAGAGAGGCCTGTGTATGCTGCAATCGAGATTGATGCGAATGGCGAAGGAAGACCAGGAAATGATGGAGTAATCGACGGACGGAGAGCCGAAATACGAATGAAGAGATGAGGACAACTGCACAACGTGAAAGGACATAAAGGGAGTATGAGATCCAGATGGTGAACGTTGTGGAATAATGACGTAAGATGTAATATAAGTGTAAATATAATTCTTACCATAACATTTGCTATATGAAAAAAATAATTTTTGTTGTTGTTGTTGAAGCCTGGTACAAGTATAACTAATCAAAACGGTACCAAGAATGTGTACAGTTATTTTTCAGGATGAATAATTTGTGTATTTTTTGTTCTTAGATGAAATGTCGCAATTCTAAGTTGATATTTAGCAGGATGAATAATCGGTAAAGTGAATGCAGAGGTAAGCCGACGGAGAGAGGTGCCAGAGTGAAAGGACGAATTCGGAGACTGGAATTCTATCTCCGAAACAGCTTCATGTGTTATGTGGTTGAGTATAAGGGAGCAAAGGTATGGTATGTTGTCGTGAGTGTGTATTAATGGATTGAATGAGAAGGAAAATGTGATGTCTGGTGAGTGAGAGTCGTAGAGTAGTGTGATCAATGCGCACACTCCTGTAAAGGGGATGCTACCGATCCATAACTAAAACATTATTGTGCTTTATTGTTTGATTTGCATGAACCTCGATGGCGGGTCAGGATCTGACATCATGTGGATGGTACATACATGTCCTAGAAATGTTGTTATATATAATAAAAAGGTAAAATATATAAAGAGATACTAATTTCAGCCTGTCACAAGCACAAAGGTGCATTGTATGTTGTAGATTTAGAGTCACCAGTTTCTAAAATGTTTATTGTGTTAGGATGTTAAAGTAGTTTACTATTTAATAACATGTGGTAGGTAATTGTGAGCTGTGTAGATTATTTCTTATTTTTTTGTTAGAACACTTTCAAGGGGTATTAATTTCAGTCTGTCACAAGCACAAAGGTTCACTGTATATTGTAGTTTTAGAATTAACAAGTTCTAATATTTGCACTGTGACAGGATGTTAGAGTAGTCTACTATTTGATATTGTAATTATGAACTGTATAGATTGTTTCTTATTCCTTTTTTTTTTCTTTTTACACTTTCATGTTTTGTATGAGGGACGACAGGTACAATCAATAGCACAAGTGTGGGCTGTATATAGAAAAGGGATAAATGTTGATGTTGTATGTGTAGAAAACTAGGGTGTATGATTTTATGTTTTTTAGAACAAAGATTCTTTTATTACCAATGTATCTAATAGATCATACATGTAATCAATGAGTATTTAAATACTGTAAGAATATCCTTTTGTCTGTAATGTTGCGAGATGCACGGAAGGGTGTGACTGATTGGGTGTCGTAGCGCTGAGGTGCCCACGCAGAACGCACCCGTAACTACAAAAAATGCGGGAGGCCAACCTGACGTCGGCATGGGAGAGGCAACAGAGCCGGTGCACTCCCCACTCCAATGCCGGTCGAGGTACACTCCACGCGCCCGCTACAGCAGGTCAACGGCCTGGGGCGACACGCACGTACCACTGGCCATTCATAAGTTCCGCCACCCTTACGACTGGGGAAAGTATCCCGCGGAGTCAACAGCGGGTGGTTTCTTCTGCTCAACAGCTCGCGCGGCGGCGCCACGGCAGAATGAACGACGCGCGGCAGAGTCCGGCGGGCATTTTTTACCAGCAACTATTAACTAGTACTGGACTGTGGAGCCGTGAAGCAAGATGACTGCTCGTATGCCTCCATAAGGTGGAAAGTGAAGGACTGGTGTTCCCGCGTTGTGAGTGGTGGAAAAGATTTTGTCTTTAGCAGACAGGACAATTGTTTTGTTTTGTCTTGACCACTGAACGGTGGCAGTGACTTGTTAAGTGTGCTTTGTGAATTGCATGTGGGACGCTTGGTATACTTAAATAGGACAGTTGTCGTTTGGTGACTAATTATTGTATGAACGCAAGAAACTAAAGTGGGACATTGACATTTACATTTGTAGTAGGAGACATTTCTTTAATTGGTGCGGGAATAAGTGCTGTTAGTTGGAACTTACGACTTTTAATTACACCATGAACTGAAAGGACAGAACCGTGGGTAATAGTAGTTGTAGGGCCATTTCTGGACGACCAGATTCGTGTGGATGGTACTCTGAGAGTGACTATGACATTTGTGTTTAATGAGTTCAAAATGCCGATTTGAGTGACTTAAAGACTTTCGTCCGGGTAACCATGGGAGAGCTTTGACACCGAGACAGTGTTTCTAGGGAACCTGTCAGCAACTTTTTTGACCCCAAGAAAATCACAGAATGAAATGATTCCGTGTGACTTGCGAGATAGGGAATAATGTATTTGTACTTGTAATTGTGTAAATTTTTTTGTGTGTTCCATTCCAGAAGGGACAGCAAGTGTAACTGTATTTCATTAACATTTGTGTTTAGGATAGTTGGTGTTTTTTTTTTGTTTGTTCTGGGATATCAAGTTCACGTAGCATGTTTATTAGAATATTTGGTACAATGATGCTTTAATTATTAGCCAGTGGCGTAATACGAACGTAGCGGCTCTTGTTGCATTGGTCAGTAAGGTTGTCACAGGGGACAAGAGTTTGCATTGCACAACAAATATCGGAATTAACTGATGCATTTTGATGTCGTGGACAGTAATGATCTTGTTGGTGTGTTGACTGAAGCCACTTATTTTCATTATCACAGTGGTGATATTTCACATTAAAGTGTAACGCAGGCTAGTCGAAATGCAAGTTCTTGTCGTCTAAATGTGTAACAACAGAGAAATGAGCAGTAGAGTAAGATACGAGAGCTACTGGTGGATTCAAGCACTTATTGCTAACTATTTATTGCGTGTATTGATCACAGTTGATGGACTGACTAGCTCAGCAGCAGGTATTTGTACTGGTGGACAAGGATAACGTTAAACTCACAGTCGAGTAGTGGTGGCAATTGCTTAAGTGATGATAGTTTATTAGGTATGACATGATGTCTTAGATGAACTATATTACATAACCAGTATGTAACTTGTGGTATATTTCATTGTTTTTCTTCTCAGTTTTATTTCTCTGTAGGTTTGATGTATATTTTAGAGTGGTGGTATGGAGCCTGACATTCTACATGTAAATAGTGTACGCAATGTTTTTCTTTTGTTGATTTTGTTTTGTATTTAGACTTTGCTGTGTAAAGGTTTTTACCCCGCAATTTATGAATGTCAGATTACTTGCTCTGTGTTTGGACGGTGAGCTATTTAAAATTTCATGAGTACAATTAGTATTTTTTTATTTGTTTTAGAATTATTGAAGTTTGGATTACTCCTAAAAATAACGGAGATCCCAGTAACTAAGCCAATTTTTATCTCACCATTATTTTTTATTTGTATGATGTGATGTTTTATTTGTCATGTGGATTGTTGTAAATTTGTATGTGTACGTTACTCCGGATTGTGGCGAGTACGATAATGCAACAACTGTGTCAATAATTTGGTAAAGTAACAGCATTTGGTCGTCTAGTTGAGGTCACCAGGGGCTAAGGTCTCCTCCTGGTTATTTTGATGACTTGCTACGTTTGTTCTAATACAGCTTTCTTGAAAAAATGTTAGGAACTACCCTCGCATTGCAAGGATATTACCGTGCCATTTTTTTCTGCATGGGTAGCCGGTGGTGAAAGGGTACAGTACCGCCCAACATTGAAAATAGGTACAACATACTTCATTATTTTTGTCAGAACAACACTTTTTTTTTGTAAAATAACTCAATTTCAATTAATACAGCGAAGCCGGATACCAGTGTGGGAAAGAATGACAATTTATTTATTTAATTGATCACATGTGCACTCCCACAAAGTAAATCCCTACATCCAGTTTGGTGAGATCTGTGAAATGAATGAATGTATGGTCGTCTGCTAAACCGCAGATAGTGAATGTGAATATATGATCATCTTTGAGACGATACTTGGGTCACCTTTGGTGGGACCAAAGAGATGAAATTTACCTGAGCTTTGAGCGCCTGAAATGTGGCTGACCAATACGGTAGCAAGGTGCTCCCCCACTTCGGCAGAGGTGCGAGAGGACCTGAAGAACGGCCATGTTTCAGCACTCTGCCGCTGGAACTTGTGCTGTTAAGACCTGTCTTAGCTGTGCTCCGTAGAGACAAAAGAGTGGAGACATGGTATGCATGTGGAATATTTAAGAGTAGTTTGAAATAATAATTTCTCTATTTCAGGAACTTTTGTGGGGAGAATTAAATATCAGGCAGGTAATATTAATGGGATCGTAGTAATCTTCGGAAGTGACCAACGGTCACAATGAAACCACGTGTAGCAATAAGTTGAAATACTTCCGTGTGCTTAAGTTAAGCTGAATTACTAGTGTGTGTACTATAAGTTGAAATATTTAAGAAATAGCGTGTGCGGACTTGAAATTAGAGGCGAGTACTTCCACATGGTGAGTACTGTGTGAGTCTCAATCTGTGTATGAGACAAAGGATAAAGAGAAGTACTCGCTCATGGTATCAGTTGAGGACTCGCGTGTGTGATGAATATGTTCTTAATATTACTTTGTGTGATATGATTCCGTGTGACGCTAGATTCAAACTCTGAGAGAGAAGCAAGGTGAGTCGGCCGTCTATCCAGCAACGCCACTTGGCTTGCATTACACAGGAAGACGTGCATATATCTCCAGAGTTCATAGTAGGAAAGTAGAATTACAAAGTCGGGCAGTGTCGTGTGAAACTGGGATAAATACTAATTGAAGTGGGAAAGCTGAAAGTGATAGTGTTGTGACTATTTATTGTATTGTATTCCATGTTGTAGTGTGGTGTATGTCATGTAATTTGGGTATGTGTGGTTTGCATGGGAGAGTAGCAAGGTAGTTTCAAAAGATTAGTGGGTTATGCTTGTTCCTTCGGTACCGCTCGGTCTGGAGGAAAGTTTCGTGATGATGATTGTGAGAGTCGAAGTGTGAGGTATAATAAAAGATCCACCATCCTATCCAGAAAGTGCACTGTAGCGTTAAATAATTACGAGACCATAAGGTAGAGAATCACCAAGGTAAAGCCATGCCCACTGGGCGGAATTTCTCATGTGTTATTGTTGTAGGTTATAGAATTTGTGTGTTTAGGTTATAGAATTGATCGGAATAAATAAGATAGTGAAAAGAAAAAGATTGGTGGAATTTTCCTTCGAATTGTATGTTGTCATGATGTCCCGAATTTATAATGTGTGCAGCATTCATATTCAGTGCGGTGGCCACGTGTTGATAAAAGCCGTTAAATAAAAGAAAAAAGAAAATGTGGGATTGCCAGTGCGTAGTGAACAGTCAGAGTTCTGTAAATTACTGATAGTCATTTCTGCGTTTCCGTTGCGTATTATTCATACAGGAGGTTGATTAGTGACTTAATTGTGAGTACGAGAGTTCATGTTACTCGATAAATAAGAATGAATCCACTCGCTTGGCAGACCACTCATCTTGCAGGCCTGACTGCTTGATGCCACAGTATGAGCAAGGCACGTGGGTGCCTCTCAATGTGCATCTCCTCCTAATGCGTTGTCTCAGCAAGATTCTGAAGAGAGGGATGCGTAAATCGTCGGGTATCCAGGAAACGAAGCGTTATTTTGGGTGTGATTCATTTGGAGAATGGAATGTATGCTTTGAAATATAAGGCATGACACAAAACGTATCACCTCTCAAACTGTAGTCATTCAGGTGCTCTACGAGTTGTGAAAGAAAACGGTTACATGTCGTGGTAGTTGGTATTTTAAGGTGTTTGCTCTATGTGCTGTGCCGCAGAATGTCCCCATCTGATAACAATGGTACCTACATGGTGTTTCTGATTTTTTATACAACGGCAGCCCTCAAATATGGCAATCAACTGCCTGCTTGTACAAGACATCACTCTCCCACAACTTGGTCATGGGGATTTTATTGCGATATATTTCAAATTTTTGGAACTCAGCGAGCAGTCATCTTTCAGGATTATCCTCGGTGTATGAACCGAGCGAGGTGGCGCGGTGGTTAGCACAATGGACTCGCATTCGGGAGGACGACGGTTCAATCTCGTCCGGCCATCCTGATTCAGGTTTTCCGTGATTTCCCTAAATCGCTCTAGGCAAATGCCGGGATGGTTCCTTTGAAAGGGCACGGCCGACTTCCTTCCCCGTCCTTCCCTAATCCGATGAGACCGATGATCTCGCTGTTTTGTCTCTTCTCCCAAACAACCCAACCCCCTCGGTGTATGATTAGTAGTTGTTAAGACTAAAATCGTATGACCATACAGCTTGATACACTGTCGCATAAGATATGTGCCGTTCCGTGAAGGTAGTGTGAGAAGAAGGGGGGGTCGCTCTCATAATCGTCCACGGGAGCTAGCAGGCAGTCGAAATCCACATAAATGAAAAAAAGGAGCAGTACTCTTGTTCTTAAATATTCTTGAACTGAAAGAACTTGTCTACCTCATTAGGCATTTCCACATGTACCAGTTCCCGATTAGAGCAATCAGTTAGATGCGTTTCCAGATAGTCGCTCTTAGTGAACGAGTTTAGACATCTATGACAAAAATGTCTTACACTTTTTTTGCGCTGATTTGTGTGGTAAACGTTTTTGATCTCATCTTCTGAGAATAGCAACAAATGAACGTGTCTGGGGCGTTGAAATGGCTTCTTTCGAAAAAGGAGGGGGGAGAGGTTCCAACTACTTCTTATTTCACATCTCACCTGTACTGCACAGTATGCTCTTCGTCTTCTTCTAACTTGCTCTTTTTATCTATGGCCAGGCCATAAACATGAACCGAACAGTTCACATTCTGCTTCTCACATGAAGTTACAACGCTCGCTGACATTAGATTTTTGTACATACTTCATTATTCTTGTGATCTCTATCACAAGAAGGGTCCATGCAAAGCAAAATTCGTTCCGATCGTCAGTATTTGGACATTAATACACGCTTTTTTAACGGCAGCAACTTTTTCAAGAGTGATAGAACTTGATCTCCCAATTACGGGACGAAGACATGCGAGTACACATCGAGGTAATGAGCAAGACTGACACGGAGACCACAGGCCAGTCGGATTTTTGTTATTTTTTGTAATCGTGGCATGTGAAGTTCAGACCCCAAACATCAGTCATTCAAAGCAGTTCGATGCAGCTATCACGTCATATCGAAAAAATCAACTTTGAAGTTTTTCCAGCGATTTTCGCTGAGTCGCGTGGCTCTGTGGTAGAATGCTTTCCAGTCATGTCGGTGGGTAGGCTTAGATTCATAATCGATGCATGTTTTTAAACGAAGGTGCATGTTCTGTGAGCATTTCCCTGAAGTGTAAAATACATTAAAATGGACGAAATCGGTAGCGCTCGAGAACAATAATCTCTAGATCACTGTTCGAGTCCCATTTTGGTCACTATTATTCTCATCGTTTCCTTTCGTTTTGAACACTTGCATCATTTAAATGTGAAAATTCATCGCTTATATGTTAATTGACACATGTCTGTCACTTTTATGAAAAATGCGTGTTTTCTTATTTCGAATCGCATATTGCACACAAAAATCCAGATATTATTGCAAATATAAATTCTTAATTACAGATCTTTTTTACAATACTGTTAATAAAAATCGTTGAACTTTAAAAAATTATACAAATATTTTTTTTCATATTTATGTATTTTATGATTCACGGAAATGCCCTTACAACATGTAGCTTTGTTTAAAAACTTACCACAGCCAAATATCGAAGCAGTGTCACTGACATAGCAGGCAAGCATTTTACCACATTGCCACATGTGTCCTCCTATAAACAATCTTGCTTCTGGGTATTAAAGGCACTTGGAAACCCTCAAAGTAGATTTTTTCAAGGATTTGTGAGACTTGAATTGACTCATTTGAGAGACTGATATTTGTGTTCGGAACTCCATATACCTTAAATATAAAAAGAAAATTCTAAAATCCGGTTGGTGTGTGGTCTCCTTGTGCCTGCCTTATCGGATCCTCTTTCTTGCATCTTGGGAAAGTGGCCGAGTGTGACACTCTTGATAGAAGTTCCAAACCAATATTCACTTGAGTCAGGCCACGATATCATATTAGTTTTTCCCCGATTGTAGACTTTTTTTTTTTTTTAGAGCGTGCGAGTTCACATCATAGAATGACATGGTACTCAATGGCGGGATAACGTGGGTCGTTGACGATTCTGAAGAACGCACTTCCTAACGCAAATGAGTATGTATTAAGGCAAGTAACAATCCAATCTGGGAGCATGTTTAGCTAGTTATCATCAACAGGGCAGGCAAGTGGTCTGCTGCTAGGTCCAGGGTGACAACGGCGAGATGGTCAAGGCCATGGGGAGAGTGGCTGCGACGGCCCACTCTGCCAAAAATTCCAGTGTTGTCAGTGCACATCTGAATGATGATGTTGAAGGATTCACTTATGGTGGCATGGGATACATGCCAGCGCTGCCAATCCATAACGGGATGATGGCAGACCAAGCTGAGATGTTGATGGCACGGAATCGATGTACTGAGCTGAAGCATTGATGGGCATGGTGAATAAATCATCGACAGGCTCACACTCAGTGATGGTGGTGATCGTATAATCAACATTGTTGGTGCAAGCTAGAATGTTCCAGTACTCCTGCATACGGAAGAAGTGACATTTATAAGTGTTATGTATGTATGTAAGAGAAATATGAAGATGTCAACAGTAATAATAATAATTTTTAAAACTTATGAGAAAAACCATTCTTGTTGGTGTAGCGCCATAGGGATTTGAGCTATTCATCATCATCGCCACTGAACAGAGTATTGGATTTTAATACGTTATTCAGCTCAGCACCAACATCCACTTTAGTGTGAGTGACTCATTCGACCCTCACATTATCATCGTCTTTTAAATTAATGGATTGTAAAATTATATCCAGCTAATCATAAGTATGAATCACATTGTGTGTGGGCATGGCATCGATCTGGTCTGCAGGTGGAGTACTGGATGCTGGAGCAATCATAAGTTACAATTCTTCCATTTACATAGGATATACATTGTTGTAGTTCTTTTTTGGTCATTCTGTCATGCAATATTTTGCAAGTAATTGGTTTCCATGGCCTTAAATTCAGCCTGAAGGTTTTGCATGCTGTAGGAGCCACAACATACAAGCCTATTCCAACTGTACGAGGTGCATTCAAGCTCTAAGGCCTCCGATTTTTTTTCTAATTAACTACTCACCCGAAATCGATGAAACTGGCGTTACTTATCGACGTAATCGCCCTGCAGACGTACACATTTTTCACAACGCTGACGCCATGATTCCATGGCAGCGGCGAAGGCTTCTTTAGGAGTCTGTTTTGACCACTGGAAAATCGCTGAGGCAATAGCAGCACGGCTGGTGAATGAGCGGCCACGGAGAGTGTCTTTCGTTGTTGGAAAAAGCCAAAAGTCACTAGGAGCCACGTTAGGTGAGTAGGGAGCATGAGGAATCACTTCAAAGTTGTTATCACGAAGAAACTGTTGCGTAACGTTAGCTCGATGTGTGCGTGGGTTGTCTTGGTGAAACAGCACGCACGCAGCCCTTCCCGGACGTTTTTGTTGCAGTGCAGGAAGGAATTTGTTCTTCAAAACATTTTCATAGGATACACCTGTTACCGTAGTGCCCTTTGGAACGCAATGGGTAAGGATTACGCCCTCGCTGTCACAGAACATGGACACCATCATTTTTTCAGCACTGGTGGTTACCCGAAATTTTTTTGGTGGCGGTGAATCTATGTGCTTCCATTGAACTGACTTGCGCTTTGTTTCTGGATTGAAAAATGGCATCCACGTCTCATCCATTGTCACAACCGACGAAAAGAAAGTCTCGTTCATGCTGTCATTGCGCATCAACATTGCTTGGCAACATGCCACACGGGCAGCCATGTGGTCGTCCGTCAGCATTCGTGGCACCCACATGGATGACACTTTTCGCATTTTCAGGTCGTCATGCAGGATTGTATGCACAGAACCCACAGAAATGCCAACTCTGGAGGCGATCTGTTCAACAATCATTCAGCGATCCCCCAAAACAATTCCCTCCACTTTCTCGATCATGTCGTCAGACCGGCTTGTGCGAGCCCGAGGTTGTTTCGGTTTGTTGTCACACAATGTTCTCCCTTCATTAAGCTGTCGCACCCACGAGCGCACTTTTGACACATCCATAACTCCATCACCACATGTCTCCTTCAACTGTCGATGAATTTCAATTGGTTTCACACCACGCAAATTCAGAAAACGAATGATTGCACGCTGTTCAAGTAAGGAATACTTCGCCATTTTAAGTATTTAAAACAGTTCTCATTCTCGCCGCTGGCAGTAAAGTTCCATCTGCCGTATGGTGCTGCCATCTCTGGGACGTATTGACAATGAATGCGGCCTCATTTTAAAACAATGCGCATGTTTCTATCACTTTCCAGTCCGGAGAAAAAAAATTGGAGGCCTTAGAACATGAATGCACCTCGTATATTCTGTTTCTACAAATTCTCTATTTATGGGGCCAACTGCTGAAGACTTTGGCACTGAATGAATATCGGCATTTTTACATTGTCCTAACTGCCACATGCCCACGAATTTGCTCCTGGTGCAGTGTATACTGATGCACTCACCTCTCTTGTAAGTTTCACCTGTACCTTATTCAGTTTTCTTGTTTTATCAATAACGAGAAATCCATATTGTGAATGATTCCAGCAATCGGCACATATCTTTAGAAAATTACTGAACGACATGTCGTTTCCTACACATGCTTGGTAAATATGTTTTAAATTCAGATTGTCTTCTTTGAAAGCTATAATGAGGTTCGCAATATCTCTAACCAACTGTTTCGGGAGTCTGTAATATGTTTGGCTTAGATAAAATACGTCAACACCCGTATAACAACCGAAAAAGAAATATTTTCGAATTTGGTCTTGGTTCTCCACAGCAACATCGTCACGTATGAACACAGTGTTTGGCTTTAATTTTTCAGGTGGGGAGGGGGGAGTATCGCTGCTTTCACTGAATGTCGTGCATGTAACGCCATTTACACCGCACAATATCTCCTTTAATAGCTGTTACTTGGGCTGAAACAGTGTTTTTGAAAATAACAAACATGTTCAAATCGGACTCCATTTACATGTCTTAACAGCTTCATGAGGACATTAGTCTTGCCACAATTGTATTGACCTACAATAATTGCTCGTATATTATCAGGAAGGAGTATTCCATTCTTCTTCTTCCTCTTCACATCTTCTTTTGCATTTTCACAGGACCAGTCGCCATCAACAAAGCCATTGCGACGAGGATGCTTCATCCACTCCTCACTGATACTGACTACGTCAGGTACTGACAAGTAGTGCACATATATAGAAAGATACACTTGTAAGGATGGTGTAAGAGGTCCATGATTAAAGAATTTGTTGCTAGCGCACTCGAGCAGACGTAATTTCGATGGATTGCTCACGCGCTGCCTAAGATATGCAAGCTGTAAGAGAATCTCAGACCAGAGAGCAGTGTTGTATGCAGTAGGAGTAAGTAGTTGCTAGCAAGCAGTCGTGTGTGTGGAGTTGGCTGGGCCGATCGTGGGAGCGATGGCGGTGCCTGAGCGTTGTAGTATAAGGTAAAAGCAGCCTCGCGCATATGTAGTATCGTTATATCAAGTCCCATGTAAATGCTTCTAAAAAGAAATCTCTTAACAATAATCTTTCTTATAAAAATTAACTTTCGACAATCATTCAACTCAATCTAAAGATGTTACTAATTTCTCCAATCCTTGGTCATCCTGATTATTGTAAAGAAAAATCAGTTCTTTCTTTTTATACATGACATGCACTGAGCTGTGCCAGAAAAATTTCTTATAGGAGCAGATATATATGCGTTATCCGGCGGCCTTATTTAGGTAAGAATTTTCTATTTATTCAGAATGATCTTTCAGGGCCATGACGCAGCACTGCTAACATCCAAAATTCACCAGTTTAAATTCACAGTCATTATTGAAAGGTTATAAATGAGCCTTTTCAGTAGTTGCAGGGGCAACAGTCTGGATGATTGACTGATCTGGCCTTGTAACACTAACCAAAACGGCCTTGCTGTGCTGGTACTGCGAACGGCGGAAAGCAAGGGAAAACAACAGCCGTAATTTTTCCCGAGGGCATGCAGCTTTACTGTATGGCTAAATAATGATGGCGTCCTCTTGGGTAAAATATTCCGGAGGTAAAATAGTCCCCCATTTGGATCTCTGGGTGAGGACTACTCAAGAGGACATCATTATCAGGAGAAAGAAAACTGGCGTTCTATGGATCGGAGTGTGGAATGTCAGATCCCTTAATCGAGCAGGTAGGTTAGAAAATTTAAAAAGGGAACTGGATAGGTTAAAGTTAGATATAGTGGGAATTAGTGAAGTTCGGAGGCAGGAGGAACAAGACTTTTGGTCAGGTGAATACAGGGTTATAAACACAAAATCAAATAGAGGTAATGCAGGAGTAGGTTTAATAATGAATAAAAAAAATAGGAGTGCGGGTAAGCTACTACAAACAGCATAGTGAACGCCTTATTGTGGCCAAGACAGACACGAAGCCCATGCCTACTACGGTAGTTCAAGTTTATATGCCAACTGGCTCTGCAAATGACGAAGAAATTGATGAAATGTATGATGAGATAAAAGAAATTATTCAGGTAGTGAAGGGAGACGAAGATTTAATAGTCTTGGGTGACTGGAATTCGAGAGTAGGAAAAGGGAGAGAAGAAAACATAGTGGGTGAATATGGATTGGGGGAGAGAAATGAAAGAGGAAACCGTCTGCTAGAATTTTGCACAGAGCATAATTTAATCATAGCTAACACTTGGTTCAAGAATCATAAAAGAAGGTTGTATACATGGAAGAATCCTGGAGTTACTAGAAGGTATCAGATAGATTATATAATGGTAAGACAGAGATTTAGGAACCAGGTTTTAAATTGTAAGACATTTCCAGGGGCAGATGTGGACTCTGACCACAATCTATTGGTTAAGAACTGTACATTAAAACTGAAGAAACTGCAAAACGGTGGGAAGTTAAGGAGATGGGACCTGGATAAACTGAAAGAACCAGAGGTTGTACAGAGTTTCAGGGAGAGCATAAGGGAAAATTGACAGGAATGGGGAAAAGAAATACAGTAGAAGAACAATGGGCAGCTCTGAGGGATGAAGTAGTGAAGGCAGCAGAAGATCAAGTAGGTAAAAATACGAGGGCTAGTAGAAATCCTTGGGTAACAGAAGAAATATTGAATTTAATTGATGAAAGGAGAAAATATAAAAACGCAGTAAATGAAACAGGCAAAAAGGAATACAAACGTCTCAAAAATGAGATCGATAGGAAGTGCAAAATGGCTAAGCAGGGATGGCTAGAGGACAAATGTAAGGATGTAGAGGCTTACCTCACTAGGGGTCAGATAGATACTGGCTACATGAAAATTAAAGAGACCTTTGGAGAAAAGAGAGCAACTTGTATGAATATCAAGAGCTCATATGGAAACTCAGTTCTAAGCAAAGAAGGGAAAGCAGAAAGGTGGAAGGAGTATATAGAGGGTCTATACAAGGGACTTGAGGACAATATTATGGAAATGGAAGAGGATGTAGATGAAGATGAAATGGGAGATACGATACTGCGTGAAGAGTTTGACAGAGCACTGAAAGACCTGAGTCGAAACAAGGCCCCCGGAGTAGACAACATTCCATTATAACTACTGACGGCCTTGGGAGAGCCAGTCCTGACAAAACTATACCATCTGCTGAGCAAGATGTATGAGACAGGCGAAATACCCTCAGACTTCAAGAAGATTATAATAATTCCTATCCCAAAGAAAGCAGGTATTGACAGATTGAAAATTAACGAACTATCAGTTTAATAAGTCACCGCTGGAAAATACTTACACGAATTCTTTACAGACGAATGGAAAAACTGGTAGATGCCGACCTCGGAGAAGATCAGTTTGGATTCCGCAGAAATGTTGGAACACTTGAGGCAATACTCACTCTACGACTTATCTTAGAAAATAAATTAAGGAAAGGCAAACCTACGTTTGTAGCATTTGTCGACCTAGAGAAAGCTTTCGACAATGTTGACTGGAATAATCTCTTTCAAATTCTAAAGATGGCAGGGGTAAAATACAGGGGGCGAAAGGCTATTTACAATTTGTACAGAAACCAGATGGCAGTTATAAGAGTCGAGGGACATGAAAGGGAAGCAGCAGTTGGGAAGGGAGTGAGACAGGGTTGTAGCCTCTCCCCGATGTTATTTAATCTGTATATTGAACAAGCAGTAAAGGAAACAAAATAAAAATTCGGAGCAGGTATTAAAATCCATGGAGAAGAAATAAAAACTTTGAGCTTCGCCGATGACATTGTAATTCTGTCAGAGACAGCAAAGGACTTGGAAGAGCAGTTGAACGGAATGGACAGTGTCTTGAAAGGAGTATATAAGATTAACATCAACAAAAGCAAAACGAGGATAATGGAATGTAGTCGAATTAAGTCCGGTGATGCTGAGGGAATTAGATTAGGAAATGAGACACTTAAAGTGGTAAAGGAGTTTTGCTATTTGGGGAGCAAAATAACTGATGATGGTCGAAGTAGAGAGGATATAAAATGTAGACTGGCAATGGCAAGGAAAGCGTTTCTGAAAAAGAGAAATTTGTTAACATCGAGTATAGATTTAAGTGTCAGGAAGTCGTTTCTGAAAGTATTTGTATGGAGTGTAGCCATGTATGGAAGTGAAACATGGACGATAAATAATTTGGACAAGAAGAGAATAGAAGCTTTTGAAATGTGGTGCTACAGAAGAATGGTGAATATTAGACGGGTAGATCACATAACTAATGAGGAGGTTTTGAATAGAATTGGGGAGAAGAGGAGTTTGTGGAACAACTTGACAAGAAGAAGGGACCGGTTGGTAGGACATGTTCTGAGGCATGAAGGGACCACAAATTTAGGAATGGAGGGCAGTGTGGAGGGTAAAAATTCATCCCAGTGGAATTGAGAAATAGGCACTTTAACGCCGTTCAATGTATTTTAAATTTCTATCCTCACGTTCAAGCTCCAATCATGATGTGCTTCTGTACCCACATTTACATGTATCGTCCCACTAGGGGTTAAATTGTATGTAGAACTGAAAAACTGCGGCACACTTGATACCTTCTTATCCAGAGCATCTGCATCTGTCCCTGCACTAGCACAGCAATGTTTTTCCGGGATGGGTTGTACGTCAGTGACCAGTACTATGCTCCATCTTTCTGATGTTTGGGACCAACATCAGCATTCGAGATGTTGGCAGCAGACCATGCGTCCTCATCACACAAACCATTGAGCGGGACTGACAGTAATAGCACCGTGTCCTGCCCCAGCAAGTGGGCAATGTGTGGAACCTTTCTATCCACAGCATCTGCACTCTGTTACTGCATTACCACAGAGATGTTCTGATGGGATGAGTCATATGTCGGTCAGCAGTACTAACTTCCATCTTGTTGTCGTTTAGGACCACCACCAGCATCCAAATCGTTAGGAACATACTGGGTATCCTCATCGCCCAAATCGATGAGTGGGGTAGATAATAACAGCTTCTTGTCCATCTCCAGCAAGTAGGCTATGTGCGCTACAAGATCCCACATGGTTGCGACAGGTTTGGACACGCTGGAGGTTGTTGTTGCCACAGGACCAGAGGTTGATGAAGGTCTTGACCAGATGGCAGCTGGGGTTGCTGCAGGGCCAGATGCTGCAAAGGTGTACATGTTGGTGCTCATCCCTGCAGGCTTCTACATGTTGAAGGCTGTTGCTGAACAAAGAGGAGGAGGAAGCATTACATATAGATCAAGGTATGAAAACGAACAATAATAATAATAATAATAATAATAATAATAATAATAACCCCGTGGAGGTCCGGGAAAAGAATAGGCCTCCGGTATGTTCTGCCAGTCGTAAAAGGCGACGAAAAGAACAAACCACTAATAGGGCTAACCCCCGTTTTAGTGTGATTAGGTGGTTCAGGACAGAACTAAAGAAGCCTCGGACAAGTGCCGTCAATGTCGGGGACGACGCTACAACCCTCTGCCCGCCCATAATGGTAACGACACTGCTAGGCAACTGGAAAATGATTTAAATCCAAATAGAGGTGTTTTACAGGATATGCTTCCTGCGACCACCCTAGAAGGAAAACAAAGACAGAGGATGAGATGGTCAGATGAAGTTAATCGACACCTCATGTTGTGTTATTACCAAGCAACAAACCTAGGAACCAACACAACTGGATACCGGTCACAAGTACACACAAAATTTATTACCAGATACCCAGAATTAAAATTTTTAACAGAACAACGACTAGCTGATCAGATCCGTGTAATAATCAAAAATAACAGGATACCCCAGTCAGAATTAGAAAACATCAAACAACAAGTACAACAGATACTGTAACAAAATAATGTGCAATCAGAAGAAGAAGAAAATACAGTAATGGACTCAAACGTCCCAGAGCAAACAAACAAAGAACAACATGCATCAATTAAACAGTCAGAGGAAAACGAAATCTTAAGACAGCCACCAGAACAAGGACAAATAGAACACGAAGTGACACACATGTCAGATATAGAAGAAAAATTTCAGCTGACATATATAGAATACAAAGACACAAATACAGACATTAGACCATTCTTGCACAGACCGCCAAATAACCCACAAGTCGAAACAACAATAAAAACTATCAACACAATCATACACAACAAAATAAATGAAAACACAACTATGGAAGAGTTACAACTACTTGTTTATATAGGAGTACTCACTACACTAAATATACACACTAGGCAGAGATCAGAACCAACCAACACACAGAAGAAACCCACAAAACCAGCATGGCAACACAGGCTACAGATCAGAATAGAAAAACTGAGAAGAGACATCGGACAGCTAACACAATTTATAAGAAATGAAATGTCAGAAAAAAAGGAAAAAGGTTAGGT
Organism: Schistocerca serialis cubense; assembly: GCF_023864345.2. NCBI lineage: Eukaryota > Metazoa > Arthropoda > Insecta > Orthoptera > Acrididae > Schistocerca > Schistocerca serialis. Next base: position 466,225,846 of record NC_064639.1, read on the forward strand.
AAAATCTCACAACAAGAAGCGATAGAGCAATTAGATGAAAAGAAGCAGAAATTATAAGCATTGGCCAAACGACTTAGAAGATACAAAAAAGTGAAAATAGAAGGAAACAAAACCAAACATTCAACACAAACCAAAAGAGATTTTACCAGACAATAGATAACACACACATTAAAATAGACAATCCACCAAATATAACAGACATGGAACACTTCTGAGCAACATATGGTCAAACCCGGTACAACACAACAGGCATGCACGGTGGATACAAGCAGAAACAGACACATACAAGATCATACCACAAATGCCTGAAGTGATAATTTTGCAACATCAAGTCACCGAAGCAATTAATTCTACTCACACTTGGAAAGCCCCTGGAAAAGATAAAATAGCAAATTTCTGGCTAAAGAAGTTCACATCAACACATTCACATCTAACTAAATTATTTAACAGTTACATTGCAGACCCATACACATTCCCTGATACACTTATACATGGAATAACTTATCTGAAACCTAAAGATCGAGCAGACACAGCAAACCCAGCTAAATATCGCCCCATAACATGCCTACCAACAATATACAAAATATTAACATCAGTCCTTACACAGAAATTAATGACACATACAACAAAGAAAAAAAATCATAAATGAAGAACAAAAAGCCTGTTGCAAAGGAGCACAAGGGTGTAAAGAGCAACTGATAATAGATGCAGAGGTGACATATCAAGCTAAACAAAGGTCACTACACTATGCATACATTGATTACCAAAAAGCTTTTGATAGTGTACCCCACTCATGGTTACTACAAATATTGGAAATATACAAAGTAGATCCTAAATTGATACAGTTCCTAAACATAGTAATGAAAAATTGGAAAACCACACTTAATATCGAAACAAATTCAAATAATATCACATCACAGCCAATACAGATTAAGCGTGGAATATACCAAGGAGACTCATTAAGTCCTTTCTGGTTCTGTCTTGCTCTGAACCCACTATCCAACATACTAAATAATACAAATTATGGATACAATATTACTGGAACATACCCACACAAAATCACACATTTGCTATACATGGATGATCTAAAACTACTGGCAGCAACCAATCAACAACTCAACCAATTACTAAAGATAACAAAAGTATTCAGCAATGATATAAACATGGCTTTTGGAATAGACAAAAGTAAGAAAAATAGCATAGTCAAGGGAAAACACACTAAACAAGAAGATTACATATTGGATAACCACAGCGACTGCATAGAAGCGATGGAAAAAACAGAAGCCTATAAATATCTAGGATACAGACAAAAAATAGGAATAGATAATACAAATATTAAAGAAGAACTAAAAGAAAAATATAGACAAAGACTAACAAAAATACTGAAAACAGAATTGACAGCAAGAAACAAGACAAAAGCTATAAATACTCATTCTATACCAATATTGACCTACTCATTTGGAGTAGTGAAATGGAGTAACACAGACCTAGAAGCACTCAATACACTTACACAATCACAATGCGACAAATATAGAATACATCACATACATTCAGCAACAGAAAGATTCATATTAAGCAGAAAGGAAGGAGGGAGGGGATTCATCGACATAAAAAAACCTACATTATGGACAGGTAGACAATTTAAGAAAATTCTTTCTAGAACGAGCAGAAACTAGCAAAATACACAAAGCAATCACTCATATAAATACATCGGCTTCACCACTGCAACTTCATAACCACTTCTACAACCCATTAGATCACATAACATCAACAGATACGAAGAAAGTAAATTGGAAAAAGAAAACACTACATGGCAAGCACCCGTATCATCTAACACAGCCACACATCGATCAAGACACATCCAAACACATGGCTAAGAAAAGGCAATATATACAGTGAGACGGAAGGATTCATAATTGCAATACAGGATCAAACAATAAACACCAGATATTACAGCAAGCATATTATTAAAGATCCCAATACCACAACAGATAAATGCAGACTTTGCAAACAACAAATAGAAACAGTAGATCACATCACAAGCGGATGTACAATATTAGCAAATACAGAGTACCCCAGAAGACATGACAATGTAGCAAAAATAATTCACCAACAACTTGCCATAAAATATAAAACTAATAAAACAACACGTTCCCACGTACAAGTATGCACCACAAAATGTACTGGAGAATGATGAATACAAATTATACTGGAACAGAACCATTATAACAGATAAAACAACATCACATAACAAACCTGACATCATACTCACCAATAAAAAGAAGAAATTAACACAACTAATCGAAATATCCATACCCAATACAACAAATATACAAAAGAAAACAGGAAAAAAATTGAAAACTACATCCAACTGGCAGAGGAAGTCAAGGATATGTGGCATCAGGATAAAGTTGACATTATACCAATTATACTATCAACTACAGGAGTCATACCACACAATATCCACCAGTACATCAATGCAATACAGCTACATCAAAATGTATATATACAACTACAGAAATCCGTAATTACTGATACATGTGGAATTACCCAAAAGTTCCTAAATGCAATATAACATATACTGTACAGTTAAAAGGAAGTGACGCTTGATCAAGGTCCGCTTCACTTTCCATTTTTAACCAGACTTAACGTCTGAGAAAGTAAAGAAATAATAATAATGTGAACTACAGATAAAGATGGGATATTTACTTTTCCATTTCTTCCTGTTCTGCAGGGTTGTGCTGGATCTTGGCTGCTGCTGATGCTTCATGGTTCTTCTTCTTCTTCTGATGCTGCTGCCACTGGCTGACTGATAACATGGAGATATTCACCCTGCTCTATATCCCCTCCTATGATGTCATCAGATACTACCATCCTATTGGCCAAAGCCTATCATGTGACCGGTTTCAGGGTTCCTATTGGTTCCCACCCTTTTTTTCTCTACCACCCTCTTGGAATACATCATGGGAGGATATGGGGGAGGGGTGAGTGCACATACTGGTGGTGTTGTTGTGAACTAGGCCAGCAGGTCTCCAAACCTCAACGGTTCATTATGGAAAAGGGTGAAGGTTATGATGAGTGTTAGGCAGTTCCAGCACAAGCATCTATCTGCATGAGTGCTGATATGCGTCTTCACGCCATCCTGCTGCATTGCTGTTATTTTTCTTAAAGTATTCACCACATATTCGCCCATTATCTTTTCTTTCCATTCATTGCATAGGAGGCTATGTATATGGTCCTCAGCTGTGTGATTAAATGTAGTACTATTATTAAATTCATTCCTGCTCATCACCAGCATTTCCTGAATTGAACACATGGATACTTGTGCTGGAGTGGGTGAACGTGTTATCTCTCATGCTTTGGAAGACTGACTGGACTTTTATCATTATAGCACAAGCATCTATCAGCATGAGTTGTGATCTGTAACTTAGCCCCATCCTACTCCATCTTCATTATTTGATGATGTGTATTTGTCTTCAACAAATATCATTGCTGTCAATACAGTCCCCAGATGCATGGTTACAGCTAATATATCCATCAAACTCCTCCTCCTGAGCACAGACATCCATCCATTGAACACAGTAAACAATTGCGTCCATCCTGCCATTCCAGCAATTGGACACAGACTGAGTCCTTTTCCTGCAATTTTTTACCACACCACACAGTAACCCTGGGTTTGGTGTGAGGCAGTGGCGGAGTGGGTGGACTGCCGTGGCCTGTTGTGGGCTTGTGAACCACTGAGGGCTATGGTGGGACAAAGCCTCTCTGTCGTTTCTAGGTCCCCGGTTTAAATACACAGTACACAATACAATGGTTGGATAATTACTTACTCTTCTTGTTATTACCCGATCTCTGTTGCTGCCAGCGTTTCATGGTGATTGTTTCACTATGGAGTACAGACTTCGAATGACGAAACTCATACAACTGGATTTGTATTAAGAGGGGGAGGGGAAGAAGAACTAGATTACTTTAGGCCAAAGAGGTGACCTCATTATCTTGTCTTATATTGCTACAGTGGTGCAGTGACCTTGTCAGATGTCAGGCATGGGGAGGGGATGGGGTTTCTGGAAGAAGATCAGTCACTTTCTACCTGCACAGTGTTCAGTGAATTCATCAGGAGGATCTTATCTCAAGGTCAAGGTCTTGTAGAACTTCCGCTGCAACACTACTCTTATTGTCATTCAAATGGCGAAATATGACCATAGATTTTACTGTTATCCATTTTCTTTACGAAAACTAACAAAAAAGTACATTTAAACAATTTTCAAAGTAAAATATAAAAATCAAATAAATCATAGCTATGAAGTATTCGATCATCATTGTGCAAAGTATCTTGGAAATAGTCGATAGAAATGAAACAGCTTTTTAAGCAATATTTTATACATTGTCAGTTAGTTTCAAGCTCTCATGGTGATGGAAGTGGAGATGCAGGTAATCAGACACAAAATATACTCACCATACTGCACGCTTCGAGCCTTCGTTTAAAAGTAAATAGTGCTTATTCCTTATTAAGAAGTGCTTATCTTCCAGTGTTGCGCTACAGCTAATATGAAATCTGATGTCATCGAAGGCATACGTTGAAAATGAGTTCTGCCCCCGCACTGGCGAATCAGAATTCATTATTGAACCGTTCTCTTAAGATATGTAGCGAATTATAAGCAATTCTGCTAATTGGTATCGATGGAATCAGCTGGTAACACATCCAAAAAACAATTAGGGTCAGTCACTCTCCTTAATGAACTCGCACTAGCTGGAGAATTAAACTACGATATGCACTCACATGACTGCCGAAAAACGTACTGTAAAGAACTGCAATAGAATTTCTCGTTGCAAATCAGTAATCTTTTAGTGCATGAGAAAAGGCTTACTTTTCCATTCTGCATCATGAAATTGATCCTGATGTGTACTCATTTAGTGTACAATGGTTCCGGAATTTTTAATAGGCTTAAAACAAGAAATGGCTAATTAAAAATTTATAAAATATTAAGCACGTCATCAGGGCGAATGATATGCTCATATATAACTTTGCACCAAATAAGCACGTTAAACATAAGATGATATAACTATGAATTGCCTTTTTATTCTCGTTATGGCACCGAATTTTCAGTTTTTCGTAGTTTTTTTGTACTCTTCGGATTTTAAAATGGTACAGAATGTAATGTGCTGGCTTTAGGTTACTTCCGTCAGCCCGTCCAGAGCCTGCCCACGTTTCAAACCAATACTCGTTTACATTATCATAGTGACCGAAAGTAAAGCATGTATGTTTCCTCAGTAGCATGCCGGAAGAGCAACTGAAGAAGGCAGAACTGAAACACAATTAATTTGACATGCACTAACATCAAAAATTTATAAACGAAAAGTTCTGAAAGCGAAGATACATTAAAAAAAAGGGGTAACGAAACCAGGAAAACCTATTTAACAACAAAATAGTTAAAATGGGGCCTCGGTGGTGCAGTCTTAAAGTGCCTATAATTTCGAAGGTCTCTGACTTGATTCCCACTCGGTCATAGGATTTTTCTATCAATTTACGGTTTTTACTCTTCTGGAGACGATGGTTAATGTGAAAAATAGCAAGCTGCTCTGTATTCGGAATTAAACTGCTAGTCTCCCTATAACTGGCTGCATAAGGCAGTGCAAAGGTCGGAGGAAAAGAATGGCATACCATTTCCAATAAAGTAAAGAAGGATATGTGTGAACTGTAGTCTGGGAGGCACAGAGGGGTTGTTCAGTCGTATAGCTGGAAGAGCCATTTTTCCCGTGGTATGTAAGTGTTAGGTCGTAAATGTATCTGTTGAGTGTAGATGACTGTAATTGGTGTATGTATATCGTGTGGTGTCATATTTTATTTATGATGATGACATAAGCGAGGGGGTGAAATCTTGTGGCGGCAGACTGCCTACTCGTCTCGAATAGCACGAAGGAGATCACAGGGTTTAACGTCCCCTTTCAGTGCTCGGATCACCGTCGACTGTGTCACGTTCCCCTAGCTCTTGAGACACTATGAATATGTTTGGTATCTATTAAAGGGCATTTTCATAACGTCTGGTGATAAAGATATTTTACATCACCACTTCTGTTCCATTTGCTGGGAACTAGGATTCGGACCACTTCCCTTCTGAGTCGAGCGCCGCCAGACAGTCGTGCGTTAGTGATCTCGACTACGGAGTCAGACCACCTCTAACAGTACTAGTAAAGCACTCTGGTGGTCACTCTCTGGTTGAAGACAGCGTTACTTAACAGACTATCGTTGAAAGTGGTTTCTGCATGGAAGATGTTAAAATTCAACTCAATATATATTCACACAGTCTTTCAGAATTACGGACTATATAAACTGCCGGAAAAAATTAGCACACCTGGAAAGACGACGTCTATTTTGATCCGATGACGGCACGTGCCTCCTGGGGGATAGCAGGTGTACTGATAATTGTTTCAGCGTCGTCAGTCAACAGATGGCGTAGTGTCATAGCTACCAGACTGCCATCTGTGTCTGTCCTTTAATAGGGAATGCTCACAGCAACAAGGCTCAGTGTGGTGCAAACGTGTGAAGCAAGGAGGTAATCATGCCTAGGAGACGCACTCGTGATTCCTACAGCCAACCGTGCGAGTTTCCGAGAATTGCTACGGAAGTTGGATATGCTGCGTCAGTTGTGCAACGAGGCTGGTATCAGTCGTCACGTGTACATTCTCAGTCCGTTAGAGGAGGTTCTGGACGTCCACCGCCCCATTAGCTGAATAGTCAGGGCGTTGGGTTGCCACGCATGGGGGCCCGGGTTCGATTCCCGGCTGGGGTGGGAGATTTCAGGGACTGGGTGTTGTGCTGTCCTCATTAGAGATTAGATAAGATTAGATTAATACTAGTTCCATATATCATGAATACGACACTTCGTAATGATGTGGAACGTGTCAGGCTAATAAAAGATGTCTGTACAAGATATTACATTACACAAAATATTGCATGACACAAATGTTTGAGTTTCTTTCCCTTAATTTATATCTAAAAAGTCAGCCAATGAGTAGGAAGAGTTGTCATCTAGAAATTATTTTAATTTATTTTTAAATGTTAGTTGGCTATCTGTCAGGCTTTTGATGCTGTTTGGTAGGTGACCAAAGACTTTTGTGGCATCATAATTTACCCCTTTCTGTGCCAAAGGCAGATTTAACCCTGTATAGTGAAGCTCATCCTTTCTCCTGGTGTTATAGCTATGCACACTGCTATTACTTTTGAACTGGGTTGGATTATTAACAACAAATTTCATAAGTGAATATATATATACTGTGAGGTTACAGTGAGGATTCCTAGATCCTTAAATAGATATCTGCAGGATGACCGTGGGTGGGCTCCAGCAATTATTCTGATTACACGTTTTTGAGCAATGAATACTTTTCTACTCAACGATGAATTACCCCAGAAAATGATGCTATACGAAAGCAATGAATGAAAGTAGGCATAGTAAGCGAATTTACTGAGATTCTTATCACCAAAATTTGCAATAACCCTAGTAGTATACGTAGCTGAACTCAAACGTTTCAACAGACCATCACTGTGTTGCTTCCAGTTTAACCCCTTATCAATGGACACACCTAAAAATTTTGAAAATTCTACCTTAGCTACAGACTTCTGTTCAAAGTCTATATTTATTACTGGAGTTGTGCCATTTACTGTACGGAACTGTATATACTGTGTTTTATCAAAATTTAAAAGAGAGTCCCTTTGCTGAGAACCACTTAATAATTTTGTGAAACACATCATTTACAATTACATCACTTAGTTCTTGGTTTTTGGATATTATTACTATATTTGTATCATCAGCAAAAAGAACTAACTTTGCATCTTCATCAATGTGGAATGGTAAGTCATTAATGTATATCAAGAACAGTAAAGAACCTAAGACTGAACCCTGTGGGACCCCGTACTTGATAGCCCCCCCCCCTCCCCCCCCCGTTATTTCATCCCCATTGTCGACCCGCAGGTCGCCCAATGTGGCGTCGCACTCAATAAGACTTGCACTTGGCGGCCGAACTTCCCGTCTGGGAACTCCCGGCCACTGACGCCATACGTTCATTTCCATTTCCATTTTGGACGTCCACGCAGCACAGACGGCCACCAAGATCGTAGTATTCTAAGGGCGGCAGTGGCAGATCGTACAGCTACCACAGCACATGTGAGCTCAAACGTGTTAACACGAACTCTTGCGCATAGGGTAACAGCAGTGGGGCTATGGGCACACCACTAGCCCACCTTCGATTCGCGCCACAGCACGGACGAGCACAATGCGACTGATGCACTTGGAAGATGGAATGGCGCGCCATGGTCTTCAGCGATGAAGACAGATTCTACCTGTACGCAAGTGATCGTCGTTTGTGCATACAATGTAGGAGTGGTGAGGGCTGTGACGTAGAGTGCATTCGTCCAAGACACACTAGCCCTATCCAGGCCTTATGGTCTGGGTACGATTGTGAGTTGGCAATACTCTGGAATCTAAGATATTGTTGTCGCGTTTCGCAGCGCACGGATTACCTAGTGGCAGTTTTGAAGCCAGTGTAGGAGCCCGTCTGCTGTGGTGCGCACGTATGTTGGGCGAGGGGTCGTCGCCGAGCTGCCGTACTGCCGTGTCCGCCAGCAGCGACACAGGATTTGGTAGTGAGTTCATATTTTTTATAATTTGCAGCGCGCTTATTAATTTAAAGAAAAGGGTTTCTGTATGTGCGTAGCAGCACACGGTAATTTTGATAATGATAGGAGTTGAATTCTTAAGGGAAACCATTGTTAGATTAAGTATTGATTTTTGTCATTGATTTCTTTTGTAATTGTCAGGGAATTGTTTCACTATGTATTTAATTGAGAAGTATTTCAGTCTGTCTCAAGAGTTTGATTAATTTGTAATATTGCTTTAATGCCACTGGAGGCGGATTTACATACGAAGCGATTGTTCAAAGAGCTTCTAGCGTTTTGTTAATTGAATGAGAAAGAATCTCTTTCAGAATATAGTTTTGAAAAAAAAAGAAGAATTACGTGTTTGGGTTATCATTTATCGAGTTTAGATTTGACCAAACCCTTTCTCTTGAATTATATGTAGTTGTAGTAAGCAGCAGCAGCAACAACAGCAGGAGCTGCCATACAGAACATGTATTGCACTCAGCATGAATAATAGGTTTTTTTATGTTCTTGTTAAATAATGAAATGCAGCAGATCAAGCAGTGGCAGCAGAAAGGCCAAGTAAGCTATTTGTTGCGCACAGGACCAATTTAAAAAAAAATTAAGTTTATTTTAATAGTAAAGTTAACAAGAGTTCAAGCCGAGATTTTCAGTAGAAAACACGAGATAAGAAGATAGAGCTCGCAACTTTCACGATATGCAACTTTTTACTTTCGCTCACCCTTGGCGTTTCTGGAGGGGACGCCAAGTGGTGCTCGGTACGTGGAGACTGTAGTCAAATCCGTTCTTTTGCCGTTCTTGCAACAGGAGGGTACTGTGTTCTTCCAACAGGATAATGCTCGCCCACACACTGTCCATGAAACTCAATGTGCTCGGCAAGACATGCAGCAACTTCTTTGACGACCATATCTCTCGACTTGTCACCAGTCGATCATGTGTGTAATATAATGGGACGAGTACTGACTCATGTGATTTGTCAACCAACAACTTTTACAGAACGACGTAAAGAGGAGCAGGCGTGGTGTAACATATCCCAGGACAGCATTCCTCATCTATACGATCGACTCGATACCAGAGACAGCGCCTCCATTGCTGTCTGTGGAGGCTTCAGCATGAATTAATATGCGTGTTTCAGCGTAAGCTGATACTTGGTACTTCAGAACCGCTTGTGCTATTTATCTGTTAATGTAATCATTTCATGTACTTCATATGCACTGCTGCAACAATAAATCGTGAGTGAAGTCCGCCTGCTTAGCTGGGTGGTAACGTGCTCGCCTCCCATGTAAGCGGGCCCGGGTTCGATTCCCAGCCGGGTTGGAGATTTTCTCCGCTCGGGGACTGGGTGTTGTGTTGTCATCATGATTTCATCCTCATCACCGGCGCGCAAGTCGCCCAATGCGTGTCGAATGAAACAAGACTTGCAATTGGCGGCCGAACTTCCCTGAATAGGGGCCTCCCGGCCAACGGAGCCATACGCTCATTTCATTTTTATCGTCAGTGAAGCGAAACCTCTAAAAGGATGTACTATTTTTTTCCGAGAGTGTATATATATTCACTGAATTCCAGATCGTGTTCTGTGCTATGTATATTCTCTGGAGTAAGTAAAGTTACATTATTTCTGTCGTTGCGTTTCTAGGTTAAAGAAAATTCCTTCACTTTAGCAGATGTGTGGTTTCGAGTGTTTTGCTATTACCTTTACAATAAGTAATTCAAATCTCAGTGAAAAGCCTCTGACGTGTTGTTTTCTAAGTTAACGCAAACAACGTTACTCCAGCTATCGTATAAGTGGAGCGGTACTCTGTTTTTCCCTGCATTTAACACAAAAAGCTGCCAAATTGCAATCAAAATTAATTCCATATTGAGAAACTCACCGGACGTGATACCTGCGCGAGTTGGAAGTTCTCAGCACGAGCTTCTTTAAAATATGATGATCTTTGAGACTGTGTGTGTCGTACCAACACCATTCCAAAGAAAGAAGTCAGGGTAAGACCGAAGCTTATTTTATTATTTGATCCAGACAATTACGTGCACATACAAGATGCACCTGCAACTAAGAAGGTCTGGGAGAAACTGGAGCAAGTTTTCGATGACGGTGGTTTAAATAGACGAGTGGCATTACTCAAGGACCTTATTATCCATCACTTTGGAATCACCTAAAAGTGTTCAAGACAAGGTGAGCAAAATCATGAAAATCGCTCATTACTAAGGAACATTAAATTTGATGTCAATGATGATTTGGAACAGCAATGTTGGATTGCTTCCTAAACATAAAGGCAATAGTGGAAACTGAAAACTCAGGCATAAAATTCAGTGCGGATCTTACAAAAGCAAAGCATTTTCACGAAATAACAGACTCGGAGAGTGTAGCATTTTTCAGATGAAAAAGCCGTATTCAAGGCAATTAGGGACACATGCCAAATAGAGCAAAAGGCAATAAGGGGACACGGAGGTTCGTTGTTGTTGTTGTGGTCCTCAGTCCTGAGACTGGTTTGATGCAGCTCTCCATGCTACTCTATCCTGTGCAAGCTTCTTCATCTCCCAGTACCTACTGCAGCCTACATCCTTCTGAATCTGCTTAGTGTATTCATCTCTTGGTCTCCCTCTACGATTTTTACCCTCCACGCTGCCCCCCAATGCTAAATTGGTGATCCCTTGATGCCTCAGAACATGTCCTACCAACCGATCCCTTCTTCTAGTCAAGTTGTGCCGCAAACTCCTCTTCTCCCCAATCCTATTCAATACTTCCTCATTAGTTATGTGATGTACCCATCTAATATTCACCATTCTTCTGTAGCACCACATTTCAAAAGCTGCTATTCTCTTCTTGTCCAAACTATTTATCGTCCATGTTTCACTTCCATACATGGCTACACTCCATACAAATACTTTCAGAAATTACTTCCTGACATTTAAATCTATACTCGATGTTAACAAATTTCTCTTCTTCAGAAACACTTTCCTTGCCATTGCCAGTCTACATTTTATATCCTCTCTACTTCGACCATCATCAGTTATTTTGCTCCCCAAATAGCAAAATTCCCTTACTACTTTAAGTGTCTCATTTCCTAATCTAATTCCTTCAGCATCACCCGACTTAATTCGACTACATCCCATTATCCTCGTTTTGCTTTTGTTGATGTTCATCTTATATACTCCTCTCAAGATACTGTCCATTCCATTCAACTGCTCTTCCAAGTCCTTTGCTGTCTCTGACAGAATTACAATGTCATCGGCGAACCTCAAAGTTTTTATTTCTTCTCCATGGATTTTAATACCTACTCCGAAGTTTTCTTTTGTTTCCTTTACTGCTTGCTCAATATACAGATTGAATAACATCGGGGAGAGGCTACAACCCTGTCTTACTCCCTTCCCAACCACTGCTTCCCTTTCATGTCCCTCGACTCTTATAACTGCCATCTGGTTTCTGTACAAATTGTAAATAGCCTTTCGCTCCCTGTATTGTACTCCTGCCACCTTTAGAATTTGAAAGAGAGTATTCCACTCAACATTGTAAAAAGCTTTCTCTAAGTCTATAAATGCTAGAAACGTGGGTTTGCCTTTCCTTAATCTTTCTTCTAAGATAAGTTGTACGGTCAGTATTGCCTCACGTGTTCCAGTATTTCTACGGAATCCAAACTGATCTTCCCCGAGGTCGGCTTCTACTAGTTTTTCCATTCGTCTATAAAGAATTCGTGGTAGTATTTTGCAGCTGTGGGTTATTAAACTGATTGTTCGGTAATTTTCACATCTGTCAACACCTGCTTTCTTTGGGATTGGAATTATTATATTCTTCTTGAAGTCTGAGGGTATTTCGCCTGTTTCATACATCTTGCTCACCAGATGGTAGAGTTTTGTCAGGACTGGCTCTCCCAAGGCCGTCAGTAGTTCTAATGGAATGTTGTCTACTCCGCGGGCCTCGTTTCGACTTAGGTCTTTCAGTGCTCTATCAAATTCTTCACGCAGTATCATATCTCCCATTTCATCTTCATCTACATCCTCTTCCATTTCTATAATATTGTCCTCAAGAACATCGCCCTTGTATAGTCCCTCTATATACTCCTTCCATCTTTCTGCTTTCCCTTCTTTGCTTAGAACTGGGTTTCCATCTGAGCTCTTGATGTTCATACAAGTGGTTCTCCTATCTCCAAAGGTCTCTTTAATTTTCCTGTGGGCGTATCTATCTGACCCCTAGTGAGATAAGCCTCTACATCCTTACATTTGTCCTCCAGCCATCCTTGCTTAGCCATTTTGCACTTCCTGTCGATCTCATTTTTGAGCCATTTGTATTCCTTTTTGCCTGCTTCATTTACTGCGTTTTTATATTTTCTCCTTTCATCAATTAAATTCAATATTTCTTCTGTTACCCAAGGATTTCTACTAGCCCTCGCCTTTTTACCTACTTGATCGCCTTCTGCCTTCACTACTTCATCCCTCAGAGCTACCCATTCTTCTTCTACTGTATTTCTTTCCCCCATTCCTGTCAATTGTTCCCTTATGCTCTCCCTGAAACTCTGTACAACCTCTGGTTCTTTCAGTTTATCCAGATCCCATCTCCTTAATTTCCCACCTTTTTGCAGTTTCTTCAGTTTTAATCTACAGTTCATAACCAATAGATTGTGGTCAGAGTCCACATCTGCCCCTGGAAATGTCTTACAATTTAAAACCTGGTTCCTAAATCTCTGTCTTACCATTATATAATCTATCTGATACCTTTTAGTATCTCCAGGGTTCTTCCATGTATACAACCTTCTTCCATGATTCTTAAACCAATTGTTAGCTATGATTAAGTTGTGCTCTGTGCAAAATTCTACCACGCGGCTTCCTCTTTCATTTCTTAGCCCCAATCCATATCCACCTACTACGTTTCCTTCTCTCCCTTTTCCTACACTCGAATTCCAGTCACCCATGACTATTAAATTTTCATCTCCCTTCACTATCTGAATAATTTCTTTTATTTCATCATACATTTCTTCAATTTCTTCGTCATCTGCAGAGCTAGTTGGCATATAAACTTGTACTACTGTAGTAGGTGTGGGCTTCGTATCTATCTTGGCCACAATAATGCGTTCACTATGCTGTTTGTAGTAGCTTACCCGCGTTCCTATTTTCCTATTCATTATTAAACCTACTCCTGCATTACCCCTATTTGATTTTGTGTTTATAACCCTGTATTCACCTGACCAGAAGTCTTGTTCCTCCTGCCACCGAACTTCACTAATTCCCACTATATCTAACTTTAACCTATCCATTTCCCTTTTTAAATTTTCTAACCTACCTGCCCGATTAAGGGATCTGACATTCCACGCTCCGATCCGCAGAACGCCAGTTTTCTTTCTCCTGATAACGACATCCTCTTGAGTAGTCCCCGCCCGGAGATCCGAAGGGGGGACTATTTTACCTCCGGAATATTTTACCCAAGAGAACGCCATCATCATTTAATCATACAGTAAAGCTGCATGCCCTCGGGAAAAATTACGGCCGTAGTTTGCCCTTGCTTTCAGCCGTTCGCAGTACCAGCACAGCAAGGCCGTTTTGGTTTTGTTACAAGGCCAGATCAGTCAATCATCCAGACTGTTGCCCCTGCAACTACTGAAAAGGTTGCTGCCCCTCTTCAGGAACCACACGTTTGTCTGGCCTCTCAACAGATACCCCTCCGTTGTGGTTGTACCTACGGTGCGGCTATCTGTATCGCTGAGGCGCGCAAGCCTCCCCACCAACGGCAAAGTCATGGTTCATGGGGGGGGGGGGGGGGGGGGGGGCGGGGGAGGGGGGGTTCAACTGCATCAAATATGGGCACACTGCCACACACTGCCGTGTAATGAAGAATGAGACGACAAGTAAATTTGAAGAAGATAAAACTTTCGCCGCAGGTTTTAGAGCTTTTTCACATTCAATTAATTCTGATATGTGGTATAACTATTCAGATGCCTCTACGCACACATCAAATAGATGTGACTGATGTCTGATACACTAAGCCCTCTGATCCGTACGTGTTGCCAGCAAAACACTGCATCCTGTAAAAGTCTGTACAATGTCAGTTTGGTACTAAATGGGGATTAAAACAGAACAGCCCAGGCAAGAGATGTATCACACGTAACAATACTTGCTACAAATCTTTTGTGAATTAGTGCAATGGTCAAAAACAAATGCGGAGTACATTTTGGACATTGTGGCTGAATTTGCACAAGAGGGTGAGAGTGTTTGCGTATTCAGTGACAGAGGTAGGTAATTTGTATCCAGTAAATACACAAAGAGAACTGATTGCTAATCTAGAGTGCCTTCATGATTTAAATTCCGTTATCACGCGACATCAGCACATGGGTCATTTGAATTTTAAAGATATAAATCAACTACTAGGTTGTATCATGGATGTAAGTACGTCTCCTGCTTGTAGTAAAGAACTTGTGGCATTCACATGTTTCGAAGGGAAGCAAACGAGACTGCCAGTTCAAGACTTCACAACCTTACAACTGATTCACAATGACGTATGTGGCCTCGCGGAAACTTGATCGCTGGAAAATATGAAGTACTTCATTTATTTCACGGACGACTTTTCCAGAAATGTCCATGTGTATACGTAAAAGACAAACTTAGTCTATTGGTAGCTTTGAAGGTTTACTGCGACCTAGCATAAAATGAACTGGAGATGAAAATAAAAATCATTCACACAGGCTTTGGTAAAGAGTACTGTAAAAAAAGATATCGAACACATTTAGGACGAAATGTCTTGGCTGGTTATCAGCACTCAGTTCGAAGCGAGACTCACCACGGATGACAATTCTACTCCAGTCAATGAGGTTCCTGGCCGAAGACATACCTGGAGAGGATCCAGACAGCGGTGGGGTACCAAACAGACAGTCGCCCACCACATGACTCTATAGCCAAGTGTGATGGTCTGGGGTGCCAATTGATTTCATAGCAGTACCCCTTTTGTTGTCATCCACAGCACCCTTACAGCACAACGATATGTCGACGATATTCCATTCCCCTTTTTCTTTCCCTTCACGGCAAGCCATCCTGGGCTTATATTTCAGCAAGATAATGGCCGCCCGCACATGACGAGAGTTTCTACTGATGGTCTTCATGCTTCCCAGACTGTACCTTGGCAGATCACAATTGTTGTACCTGGTCCTAGATATCCTGGACACTGGCACTGGGATGGAGTTGGTGTCTGCACTGGTCCCACACTTTTCCTATAAGGAACAGCTCTGGGGATCTTACTGGTCATGGAAGTAACTCAGACACCAAGACAGTTCATGGAGACATATCCCATATGTGGACGAGCATTTTCTTATTGAAAAATGACACCACAATACTGTCACATGAGAGGTAACGTATGAGGAAGAAGGATGTCCATGATGTAGTGTTGTGCCATCAAAGATCCCTCAGCCATGACGTGAAGTCATACCTGATGACTCGCCACACCAGTGACGCCAGCAGTAACACAGCTGCGCTTCTCCTAAAGATTGGGAGAACGGGACCTCTCCCCATGTCGTCACCACACTCTCTGACGATGGTCATCTGTGGTAATGCAAACCGCGATTCATCACTGAACACAATGTGATACCATTGATAAACAGTCCACCCTTCATGGTGATGGCACCACTCCAAACATCCCAGTTTGTGTTGTCGTTTTGACAGCAGCCTACGCATGGGATTGTAATTCCCTAGAGCAGCTGCTGTTCGTCGCCAACCAATGGTGGATTGCAAGCGCATATGTGAAGGAATGTGGCTGGTGTAAAATACGGCAATCCCAACTTGTGGTGGTCAGATGTCGATCGGAACCTTGACGACGAGTATACCTGTCCTCCAGTTCCTATGCATTCCAACGTCTGCCCACTGTCACACCTGAATGTCACACAAGTGTGGAAGGTGCACTATTCGACCGTCTGGTTAAATGGAGATCCACAATTAGGTTCCTTTCAAACTCTGTCAGAAGCTGATAACGCTGCCTCACACAAGTATGCGGTGTCTCTGTGTCCTTCATAGTAATCAGTCAACATCTGACGCTGCTCATGCCCCCCACAAACGGTACCTGGTTTGGAAGCAACATAAAACACGAACAACACTAATGCACACTGCCTGTCACAGAGAATTGCAACGTCTATCATTTACATATCCACCGATGGTTTATGAAGTAATATTGACATCCGACCATGTCTTCTTGGTGCTTCACTTTTTTGTCAGACATTGTATTTAACTTGCGCAATGACCTCAAAAGTTTTCAGAGTTATGTCTAGTGGCTGAGACGTGCTTACATCTTTCAGTTATTATATAATCACTGTAGTGGCCAAAGAAGAGAGTTATTGTCAATGACAGTATAAAAAATCATCTTTAGTGTTCTTAGCTCTTACAGTATCGTCGAAATTTGTATCGTAGTTGCCAAAGCAACAGCTCGTATCAGGGGAAAGATTGAGTAAGAGAACAGGCGCGGCTTCTCTGAAAGAATTTTTCCTTGTTTACCTGAAGCTATTTACACTGAAGAGCCACAGACTCTGGTACGCCTGCCTAATATCGTGTAGGGCCCCGCGAGCAAGCAGAACTGCCGCAACACGATGTGGCATTGGCTCAACTAATGTCTCAAGTAGTGCTGGAGGAAACTGACACCATGAAGCCTACAGGGTTGCCCATAAATCCGTAAGAGTACGCGGGGGTGGAGATCTCTTCTGAACACCACGCTGCAAGGCATCCCATATATGCTCAATAATGTTCATGTCTGGGAGTTTGGTGGCCAGTGGAAGTGTTTAAACTCAGAAGAGTGTTCCTGGAGACACTCTGTAGCAATTCTGGACGTGTGGGGTGTTGCATTGTCCTGCTGGAGTTGAAGTCCGTCGGAATGCACAATGGACATGAATGGATGCAGGTGATCAGACGGGATACTTACGTACGTGTCACCTGTCAGAGTCGTATCTAGACGTATCAGGGGTCCCATATCGCTCCAACTGCACACGCCCCACCCCATTACAGAGCTTCCACCAGTCTGAACATTCCCCTGCTGATATGCAGGGTCTATAGATTCATGGGGTTTCCTCCATACCCGTACATGTCCATCCGCTCGATACAATTCGACACGAGAATCGTCCGACCAGGCAACATGTTTCCACTCATCAACAGCCCAGGCGAGGCGTAAAGCTGTGTCGTGCAGTCATGAAGGGTACACGAGTGGGTCTTCGGCTCCAAACATCCATACCCATGATGTTTCGTTGAATGGTTCGCAAGCTGACACTCGTTAATGGCCCATAGCTGAAATCTACACCAATTTGCGGAAGTGTTGCACATCTGTCATGTTGAACGATTCTCTTCAGTCGTCGTTGGTCCCGTTCTTGCAGGCTCTTTTTCTGGTCGAGGTGATGTCGGAGATTTGATGTTTTACCGGATTCCTGATATTCACGGTACGCTCGTGAAATGGTCGTACGGGAAAATCCCCTCTTTATCGTTACCTCGGAGATGCTGCGCCCCATCGCTCTTGCGCCGACTATAAAGCGCCGACTATAACACCACGTTCAAACTCACTGAAATTGTGATAACCTGCCACTGTAGCCGCAGTAACCGATCTAACAACTGCGCCAGGCACTTGTTGTCTTCTACAGGCCTTGCCGACAACAGCACCGTATTCTGCCTGTTTACGTATCTCTGTATTTGAATACGCATGCCTATATCAGTTTCTTTGGCGACTGTGTGTAGATTAAGAAGAAAATACGTAAATGTGAATGAGTGGACAGGGGTTCGTTTAAATGTGACAATACCAATGAAATGCGAAACGACAGTGTATGACGTATGAAGTGCTTACGCAAATTTGTGGCTGAAGTAGCACTTAACACTAAGTCTCATCTATTGCTAATCTCTTGCACACATAACTGACCTCAATTCTTTTGGGTTAAGGAGATAGCTGATCGCAGGTATTAGTGATAAGGCATCAAACTGGAAGCATACTCTAATCTCTCATAAAATTTTCCAAGATAGATATCTTGAACTATTTCATTTCCGTATTTGTTCATTTATAGTACGTGCGCCTGCATCTACGCAGCAATCAACAATGATTTCATAAATAATGACAGCAGTTTTTGGAGACCGTTTGCCATATGATGAACAAAACAGTTTCCTGTAGATTCTTAGAACCAGTTGCAGCGGGCTTGGCGCAGTTCCTTTGCACGTTTACCTCAGACAATTATGCAACGCGATTTTGTTCAAAATGGTTCAAATGGCTCTGAGCACTATGGGACTTAACATCTGTAGTCATCAGTCCCCTAGAACTTAGAACTACTTAAACCTACCTAATCTAAGGACATCACACACATCCATGCCCGAGGCAGGATTCGAACCTGCGACCGTAGCAGTCGCGCGGTTCCGGACTGCGCGCCTAGAACAGCTTTTTTTTTTTTTTAGACGCTACCCTTTTTTTTCTTTTTTTCTTTTTTTTTTCAGACTCATAACTTTTGACCGACTGCGGTAAAAAAAAAATACAGTTGGACGCGAACAGGCGACTGTAAGTTTAGAACGCACGACGCTTGCCACTTTTTTTTTTTTTTTTTTTTAGACGCTACCCCCTTTTTGGACCACTTTTTTCCCTTAAAAAGCTTCTTAGGAAAATGGAACTAAAAAAATAAATAAATAAATAAAAAAATAAAAAAATAAAAAAACTAAGTGCCACCGCCACTTGTCATCCTGTAACAAAAAAAAATCTGATCCACTTCAGGCGTTGGCTCCTGAGTAAACCCACCCCAGAGAGCTGCCTATAGACCAGGGGAAGTATGGGAATCAAGGTTAGGGCTATTCGTTGCCACTTTTTCTTTTTTTTTTATATGATTACATTTAGGGAGCGTGTACAAATGAGAATTCTAGTAACTAAGTGTTACAAGTAAGTGTTACAACAACAAAGGTGGCATAAAAGAGTAATCAAAAAAATAAAAATATAAACCACTGATGTAATTCTAACTAAAAGGTTCTTCAATACTGCAACTGGTTCCACTTGGAGCCTTGCCATCGTTATCTGAAATCTCCAATAGCGCCTTTGAAGGGCATCTGCAACGGAGGCATTCTGCTTCGCTAGTGCCTCAAGGAAAACAGTATCCTTGCAGCAGCTTGTCTCTTCCTTTGGTCATGGCTGACAAGGCAGAACGTTGAGCCGTTAGTGTGATGCGGCACAGCACATTAACCACAGCCTGGCACTCCCCAGCTGAGTGGGGGTTTAACGAAAACGCTGCGTAAATAATTAGCGAAGAGCGTACGGTATTCGGTGTGCGTTCGAGGGCATTGTGAGCATTTTGTAGGAACCACCAGTAATCAAGCTGCTCTTTCTCTCCGTCGCTAAAGATGTAGGCGACGGTAAGTCCCTTGAACCATGTAAGCGCATGATATTTTGCAGCCGGAAAGTATGTTTCATCGGGACAGAGTAGGGTCTGCGGGTCATTCATATCAGGTGTGACCCGGAGGTAACAAGCCAGTATCTTCTGTGTTAGTCGCCAAACTCCGGACGATGATGCGCAAGTAAAACGATGTTCATCGGTATCCAAAAGGTGACAATCTGGCCAATAAGGGGAGTCTGCCAGTCCAATAGTGTGAAGTCGCTGGCGTGTGGCCTATTTTTTGTTGGCGATCTGATACCACTTCGAACGCACCGTGGATGACAGAAAGTGGTGGTGTATCGTTTTCCACACTCTTGGCCAGTGAACCGTAGGGTACTTGTTTTCCACGACGTTATGGTGAACAGCCCGCAGAAGGTTGGTATAAAAATCTTTCGCCTTCGGTGGACGTGTGGCGGAGAGGTTCAAGCTGACATAGCTGTAATCAAGAATGAAGGTCGACACATGGGAGAGCTGTGGTGCGACGTGCGCAACCGACACCGGCGGGACGTTAGAGGCTGGCATCAGAACCTGTAGTAAACGACCCGTAAGAGAGGTATATTGACTTTTCCATCGTCTCCTCATGTTGCTCATGTAAAGGGCAGCTGCTCTCGCCCTGACGTTGACCAATCCCAGCCCTCCTTTGTGCACTGGGAGGGTAAGAGTGTCGTATCGTACTTTAAAGATATGACCTGCGGAAACGTAGTAACTGAAGGCCGCCTGAAGCCGGCGTCCTATCTGCAGCGGTAGTGGGAGGACCTGTGCCACGTGGTTGAGTTTGGATGCTACGTGGAGGTTCAGGTATTCAACACGTTGTAGCTGATTCAAGTCCCGGAGCAGGTTCTGTCGCACCATTGGGCGTATGATCTGTAATAACCGTCGGTAGTTTGCTGCAGCTGTTTTACGTACATCTTTCTTGAACGTGATGCCCAAATATCGCAGATCAGAAACTGGTGGGAGGGGAGCGAGGGCTTCCGGTCCGAGACCACGCCCAATGTCCAACGCCGCCGACTTGTTGATGTTCAGAAGACTGCCTGATGCCTGTCCGTATCGCTCAATCCAGGTCAGTACGCTTTGAACTTCGTCATTGGAACGAACCAGCAGTAGCAGGTCGTCAGCGTATGTCCTATAGCGAAAGGTGACGTCCCGCAGCGTGATACCAGATAGGCGGTGGTTAAGGCCCCCTAGGAGTGGCTCGAGTGCGATTGCATAAAGGTAGGTAGAAAGGGGACAACCCTGTCGTAGAGACCTCTTAATGGGTACTGGTCCTACCGTCCTTCCATTGACCTGGATGTGTGAGCTGGCTGCGGTCCAAAGACGCCGTAGGGTGTCGATGAGGCCCGGGGGGAATCCCATACAGTCCATCACTCGTAGGAGGAAGTTGTGGTGCACTCTATCAAAGGCGCGGTTGAAATCGACGGAGACGATCGCCGCTCTCAGACGGCACGCAGAAGCGATCGCTATTAAGTCCCTGCAGTCACCGGTGGCCATGTGTATGTTGGCTTCTCCCCCCTGCGACGTCTGTCCTGGAGCGAGGATCATCGGCAAAGTCGTCTTAATACGGCTCGCCATAATCCTGGTGAAAATCTTGTAATCGGCGTTCAACATTGTAAGCGGCCGATAGTCGTTAATCGATAGCCCTCCACCTGGCTTGTGTACTGGTATGAGGAGACCTTCTACAAACGCTGGCGGCACAACACAGTCTGGAGACATAAGTTCGCGGAACATTATAACCCAGCGAGGCATCATGATGTCACGGAAAGTCCGGTAGAATTCGATGGGCAATCCATCAGGTCCAGGAGATTTATTGGCCGCACCTTTGTCCACGGTGTCTTCGACTTCTTCGAGTGAGATATCCTCTGTTAGTGCATTCACGGTAGCCTCGTCGATAGTACGTGTTATCTGCTGTAACACTTCAGTAGTGGCCTCGTCAATGACGGTTCTTTCCTTGTAAAGATGACGAAAATGATCCTCTACCGCCTTTACTATGGTTGCTTGGGTCGTACATAAGCGACCGTCGTGTGTCCTGAGTTGTGTGATTAAATGTTTACGTTGTCGGCGCTTGTCCGCCACAACGTGGTGCATAGTGGGTTCCTCTGCAACCGTTCGGTCGTGCCGTCGCGAGCGGACTACTGCACCTTCTAGTCGACGCTTCGTCAATGATAGTATGTGAGCCTTGATTCTGCTTTGGTCATGTTGTCTCTCCGGGGAAGGGGGTAAGGCGTCGAGGTCCCTGAGTGCCGCGTAGTAAAAATCGAGGGTCTGTCGATGCCACGCAGTCACGTCCTTGCCATATCGCATAAGTGTCCTACGGATTGCTGGTTTGGCACAGAGGAGCCACCACTCCAGGGTCGAGGTGTATCGTGGGTGGCGGCGTTCACAGTCAGTCCACGTTGCTGCAACTTGCCGACGGCAATCCAGGTCCTGGAGATGAGTTATGTTGAGCTTCCAAAAGCCATTGCTGCGCCAGACTTGTTGGGGGCGTAGGTGTATAGTGCAGATATAGGCACTGTGATTGGAATAGGCTTGAGGCCATAATTCGGCGTCCACCACACCTTGTGTGAGATCTTGTGACACATATATGCGGTCAAGTCGGCTGGCCGAATGACTGGTAAGATGAGTGTGGCCAGAGCGGTTACCGTGGACTTTTTCCCACGTGTCGCACAAGTGAAGTTCTTGGATCATCGCACCCAGTTCCGGACAAGGCATGTAATGTGGGATTTGGTCCTTGGGGTGAAGTACGCAATTAAAATCGCCGGCGAAGACGCTGTGGTCGTATCGTCCAAGGAAAAGGGGAGCGACATCTGTGGAGTAGAATCTGGCGCGGTCGTGACGTCTTGTGGTACCCGACGGCGCGTAAACATTAATGAATCGGGTGTTGAGTGCCGTAAACGCTATTCCTCGCGCGGAGGGAAGAAACGTGACGTCGGTAACTTCAATACCTTCACGCACTAATATTGCCACTCCGGTGTCTGCATGGCTACCGGGCGTCACATGTGTGGCGTAACCGTAAAAGTGCGGGAGTGCAGTCGTGTTCACTTCTTGTAGGAAAGCGAAGTCAACTCCCATGGCTCGTATGGTTTCTTTCAAAAGTTGGATCTTGACAGGAGAACTGATCATGTTGATATTCATTGTCGCCAGGCGGTAAGCCTGGCAACGCGTTGTTTGGGCGAGGTTATCCATGTTGAAGTTGGAGAGAAGCGAACATCGGAAGTGATGTCACCCCCCGCCAAACGCGGTCCTCCCTGTGCTACTTATGCTGCATGATCCGGCGGCGCCTCAGCTGGCCGCGGGTCGGGATCTTGTGTCTCGACGTCCTCGGCCCACGAAGCGGGCGCGGATGTCTGTTCATGTTCCATAGCCTCGGAATGTTTGGTGTTAAGGGACCGGGCGACTTCGCTGCCTGCACTGGTACCTTCCCGCTGCTCACTGTTTCTGTCAATGGGCTGATGATCGAAAGCTGCATGTTTTTCTGTCTGTTCTGCAAGGTTGGAGTCAGTGGAAACAGCCTCAGCTTCGCGGCTGGCTTCTTGAGGGGTCAGTTGTTCTTCCCCGGCCGAATGCGAACCGCTGTGTTCCGACACGGTCCGACGACGGCGCTTTCGGCGTTTCGGTGATCGCTGTTTCCGTACATGGCCTTCATTGTCAGAAGACGGCACTGACTCACGCTCCGCCGGAACAAACGCTTCGGTCGGTACAATAAGGGAATCAATTGCCATCTTGCCGGCGTCAATGTCTGTCGCGTTCGATAGCTCCAGAGTCGTAGTTCTATTTTCCACCACTGGCCAGGTCGGTGGATCATCCAGGTTTTTGTCCGTGGAAAGTGATTCTTGTACCGCTGAAGCGGTCGGCCGTGTCTGTTGTGTGGAGAACGTCGTGAGCGCCGCCGCGTAAGTCACGGGTAGAACGGTCTTCGCCGCTGGTGGTGCAACGTCCTTCGGTGGGAGTTGTGTGATCCGACGCTGGAGGCACTCGGAACGAAGGTGTCCTTCTTTGCCGCATCCGGAACAGTCTTCGGCTGGCCGTCATAAATAACTATGGCCCGGCATCCTCTTATCTGTAGATAGGATGGCACGTGTCGTTGGAGATCTATGCGCACTTGGCGTACTCCATTGAGTACTGGATACGTCTGAAACTGGGTCCATTTTTCAGCTACGTGTTCGTGTACCGTGCCGTAGGGGCGGAGCGCCGCTACAACTTCTGCCGCAGGGAGTTCAAATGGAAGTTCGAATATGCGGATAGTCCGCAGTCCCATTGCGGCATGGCCGACCTCGACGTTGCCAACATTGCCATCTGCGTGGCAGAAGCGGAGTTCTTGTTTCATCTCACGAAGCACCTTGTCGCATGTAGTTTCGTTTATGAGCTTTACATAGACCGTGCTACTGACGATCGAAAAGTGAATGCCGACAATGTCGGCAGCCGGGATCTTGGCTTCCTCTTTTAAAAAGCGTTCGACTTCGAGCGCCTTTGGTCGGGTAAAGTCGTTCCGAAATGTGAATTTCAAGGTTGATCTTCTGTATTGGTTTGCCATGGTCTTGTAGCGCTACGGCGTCATGTTAGTGTCGGCCGAAGAAAGTAAACAAGGCGCGCGGGCTCTCTCTGACAGCGGAGAGCACACACCGCACGTCTGCTTCGCTCGGCTGCGAGAGCCGCACTGCTAGACCACCGCGGCCGGCCGCGATTTTGTACGAGAATATGCCTCTAAGGAACGTCTCAGTTTTGACGCAGCTTTAGGAATGATTGTTGTTTTCGCCAGCAGCCGTTCGCGCCTCACCAGCTGTGAGGGATGTTATTTGCCGACTCTTCTACAGATAAGAGTAACATACTGTCAGTCACGTTAATGTGCCCACCTTTCAAAAGCTGAATAACCGCCTTTTGCAGCGAGGACCGCTGCAAAACTTGCTGGAAGAGTCAGTGAGACGTGTGTCGATACGTCAAGATCCCAAATTTTCTTCATCAGTTAGCGTTCTCGGCTCACTGGCGAGCCGTCTCCAGGTCAATGTAAAATATTGTTCAGTGTGTGACAATCATTAAACGTCAAATGGTTCAAATGGCTCTGAGCGCTATGGGACTTAACTTCTGAGGTCATCAGTCCCATAGAACTTAGAGTAACTTAGAACTACTTAAACCTAACTAACCTAAGAACATCACACACAGCCATGCCCGAAGCAGGATTCGAACCTATGACCGCAGCGGCCGCTCGGTCCCAGACTGTAGCGCCTAGAACCGCTCGCCCATTCCGGCCGGCCATTAAACGTCGTCGTATTCATAAGGCTAAGTCCCGCTAAAATGAAAAATCGAAGTTAGTTGTGTAAATTGACAACGTTAATTACACAACGTTAATCAACAAAGGTTTTAAATGAAGAGATCGCGTGTCTTCCCTATGAAAATGTCAAAAAATAGCACAGTTAGTCTGGTTCTGGGAGGTACCGACAGGCACACCGACCCCCGTACCGTGGCCAGCCCGATCGAGGTGGTCACACACATTCTCGACTGGGTTTAAATACTGTGAGTTTGTTGGCCAGAGGAATACTGTAAACTCATACCGGTGTTCTTCGAATCACGCCCGTACACTGCCAGCTGTGAGACACGTTGTATCGCCGTACTAGTAGATGTCATTGTGCTGAGGCAAAATGAACTTCACGTAGGGACAGACGTGGTTAAAAGGATACATGCATACTTGTATTGATGCACTGTGCCTTCCTCATTCTCCAGACTGTAACTGCTGCAGTGTGTTTGCTTTCAGACCTTTCAAGCCTTACACCCCAACGGCCATCTGTCCTATGGAGCACAAAACATGAGTCATCTGAAAAGGTACCTGTTGCCACACACAACAGTGAACAGCAGTCAGCATGGATGCATCAACCAGGCGGCTGCTGTGGAAGCCCATATGCAGCAACGTTCGCTGAACGGTCGTTGAGGGGACACTTTTGGCAGCCCCATCGTTCATCCGGGCGATCAATTGTTCAACAGTTTCACGTGTGTTCGTCCGTACGCACCTCCGCAGCCGTCGTTCACCAATGTTATCTATGGCCTGTGGTGCACCACAGTTGCCATGCATTGTACACCTTAACGACGGCAGTACTCAATCAGTTTACAAACTTAGCAGTTTCGTAAATGCTCCTACCCTTCATTCGAAAGCCAGTGATCATACCCTTTTCGACGAGAGGCAAATCGCAGTTGGACAACGACTAAACTGTTTCACCACCACCACTCTTTGTGCGCCTTCCACTTCTAATGCTATCACCTGCCTTCTGTGAATGGTTATTGGACGTTGACGTCGAACATAGACGGTAGTCACATTAGCATCACTGGACCATGTATTTTTGCCGGAAACAGAATACAGATTAAATGTTTTGGCCTCAGAGACTGATGCCAGTCTCATTAAAATCCTCCTAGGCGTACTACCACGTCACCTTAAAAATATTTAAAATGATAAAGTATTTTATTTTGGGATTTTTTCATTTTAAGTATTTTATAAAATTTTAATGA
Organism: Schistocerca serialis cubense; assembly: GCF_023864345.2. NCBI lineage: Eukaryota > Metazoa > Arthropoda > Insecta > Orthoptera > Acrididae > Schistocerca > Schistocerca serialis. Next base: position 466,252,336 of record NC_064639.1, read on the forward strand.
GATTGCAGAATCTTACTGTCGGAGCAGAATAACCTACAGAGCATCTGAATGTATGCAAACAGAGATGTAGTGGTAGGACGAATGTTGTTGGGGTATATCTTCAATACTTCTCGGGCAATTTAAGCTATGATCTCAACTTGTCCCTGGATGAAACAGCAATCTAAGACGAAGCGTCATCATGAGAAATAACGAGTAACATTCAACTCAATTTAAATATACTATTTATTTTTTTGCACTAAAATTAAAGCTGGTCTTCACTGCACAGAAAAGTGTCAATTTTTTACTACTGTTAATAGATAAAACCCATCGCTTCAGTCAATTGCTTGTCAGTAACATTGTGACAAGCCACATAAATGTCATTGTTACTAATGCAACACACTATTTATCCGATGTGAAATTTAAAACTTTCCCGGCGCACAAATCATTCTGTAAAATTTCTGGCTCTCTACCGGATGTCTGTAACTTGTTGGTACGACCTTTTGGTGCAGAGTCTTCTGGTCATCTTCAGGTGAATACTGAGCAGCAATACAGTAAGTTCCCCTTCTCCAAGCAAATAAGTCTGCTGTCGCTGAACCCGGTATTTACACTGGACATTCGCTGAAATACACTCCTGGAAATTGAAATAAGAACACCGTGAATTCATTGTCCCAGGAAGGGGAAACTTTATTGACACATTCCTGGGGTCAGATACATCACATGATCACACTGACAGAACCACAGGCACATAGACACAGGCAACAGAGCATGCACAATGTCGGCACTAGTACAGTGTATATCCACCTTTCGCAGCAATGCAGGCTGCTATTCTCCCATGGAGACGATCGTAGAGATGCTGGATGTAGTCCTGTGGAACGGCTTGCCATGCCATTTCCACCTGGCGCCTCAGTTGGACCAGCGTTCGTGCTGGACGTGCAGACCGCGTGAGACGACGCTTCATCCAGTCCCAAACATGCTCAATGGGGGACAGATCCGGAGATCTTGCTGGAGAGGGTAGTTGACTTACACCTTCTAGAGCACGTTGGGTGGCACGGGATACATGCGGACGTGCATTGTCCTGTTGGAACAGCAGTTCCCTTGCCGGTCTAGGAATGGTAGAACGATGGGTTCGATGACGGTTTGGATGTACCGTGCACTATTCAGTGTCCCCTCGACGATCACCAGTGGTGTACGGCCAGTGTAGGAGATCGCTCCCCACACCATAATGCCGGGTGTTGGCCCTGTGTGCCTCGGTCGTATGCAGTCCTGATTGTGGCGCTCACCTGCACGGCGCCAAACACGCATACGACCATCATTGGCACCAAGGCAGAAGCGACTCTCATCGCTGAAGACGACACGTCTCCATTCGTCCCTCCATTCACGCCTGTCGCGACACCACTGGAGGCGGGCTGCACGATGTTGGGGCGTGAGCGGAAGACGGCCTAACGGTGTGCGGGACCGTAGCCCAGTTCATGGAGACGGTTGCGAATGGTCCTCGCCGATACCCCAGGAGCAACAGTGTCCCTAATTTGCTGCGAAATGGCGGTGCGGTCCCCTACGGCACTGCGTAGGATCCTACGGTCTTGGCGTGCATCCGTGCGTCGCTGCGGTCCGGTCCCAGGCGACAACATCGATGTACTGTGGAGACCTCACGCCCCACGTGTTGAGCAATTCGGCGGTACGTCCACCCGGCCTCCCGCATGCCCACTATACGCCCTCGCTCAAGGTCCGTCAACTGCACATACGGTTCACGTCCACGCTGTCGCGGCATGCTACCAGTGTTAAAGACTGCGATGGAGCTCCGTATGCCACGGCAAACTGGCTGACACTGACGGCGGCGGTGCACAAATGCTGCGCAGCTAGCGCCATTCGACGGCCAACACCGCGGTTCCTGGTGTGTCCGCTGTGCCGTGCGTGTGATCATTGCTTGTACAGCCCTCTCGCAGTGTCCGGAGCAAGTATGGTGGGTCTGACACACCGGTGTCAATGTGTTCTTTTTTCCATTTCCAGGAGTGTATAATAAAACAAAAATTGCTGCCCACATGTCAAACTTCTGGAGCTGAGTCATCAACGAATCAGAGGAAATACGACTGTCTGAATCCCTTATGAAGCGAGATAGCGGTTTCCAGCTAAATTCTGCATGAGACCCGATTACAGAAAAACTTCGTACTCTGCGTAACCGGCGTCATCCTACGATCTTACCGTGCGAAGACAATTGTTTTGGTATCGAAGGGGTGAGCTTTCACCACGGAGGTCACACAGAGCACAGACTCAGAGCTAGAGCGTATGCGCCCAAGCAACGCATGAGCATTAGTTGCGCGAAACACCACGCCTGTTCCGGCGCGATCTTAAATAGGGGAGCTTAGTACATTGCTCGTCAGTGTTCACCTGAAGACTCTACGCCGAAATACCGAACCAGGAAGCTGCAGACATCCGGCAGTTTTTCTGAAATTTGATAGAACACTATTTATTTGTCTAATTGTGGGAAACTTCATTTACGAAAGAGAAATGTTCCGATCCACATCGAAATACAGCTCGAACTTTTAGGAGCGTACATAGGCAGGATGAGTGCAGATAGTGACGACACCGTTGGCGATTGGTGCTTGGTTACAGTTAAAACTGTTACAGACACACTAAAAGATCTGAAACTTTTGACAGCAAAATAAATATAAAAAATTACTTTCTGAAATTGTTGCAATTATAGTTTCTAGTTTTATCAGTATCTTCCTCCTCAGTGATGCCTTAGAAACCTGGACAAACTACTGTAAAATGTATGGCAGAGGGTACGTACCCGTTTCTTATCGTTACAGTCGCTTGTAGAGGGCGGTTAGAACAACGGTTTAATCGGCCCTGTGCACCATGTAATTAGTCTAATTTTGTCGTCGTGGTCTCTACGGGATCTGTCCATTGGGGCAGTAGTGTATTCCTAGATCTATCACAAAAAACTTTTTCTTGAAAATTGGTGGGATAGTTCGTGTCAGTCTTCAGGCGTCTGACAGCTCACTTCTGCATTTTCATGAAACTGTCTCTGGGGTAAATCAAACTTGTGATCATTCGAGCTGCCCTTTTTTTCCTTCAGTGTTCCTAAAAAAATGGTTCAAATGGCTCTGAGCACTATGTGACTCAACTGCTGAGGTCATCAGTCGCCTAGAACTTAGAACTAATTAAATCTAACTAACCTAAGGACATCACACACATCCATACCCGAGGCAGGATTCGAACCTGCGACCGTAGCGGTCACGCGGTTCCAGACTGAAGCGCCTTTAACCGCACGGCCACACGGCCGGCTCAGTGTTCCTAGTTAATCCTATTTGGCATGGGTCCCACGCACTCGAACAATATCCTAGTAGGATGGGTTCAACGCACAAGTATTTTTGTAATCAATCTCCTTTGTAGACTTTCAATAAAAGTGTTGGTATGGCGCGAAGTCAAATGCTTTGCAAATGAAGAAATACTGCATTTAGGGGGTTTTCTTGACCTATAACTTTCAAGGCGTCGTGTGAGAAAAGCACGACGTGTGTTTTACAACTCTGAAATAATTCCACTACACGAGCTAACGAAAAATAGAAAGTATCTGTATCGTCTAGTCATGCACAGCAGAAAACAAATGTTTCGCATGGGAAGTACACGTGGTGGTGGGCTTCTCTCAGATGAACATGTGTGTATCAATCAATAAGGCGCCTAACGCGCGGACGCAATGTGCCTCAGTCGGTCTGCTACCATGTGACTGATGCGTTAAGGAAGAGACGAATACAAGAAATGAACTTTGTATGCTCTGAAATACGCTTCCTTCGGTAAATACGTAAGATAACCGTTGCACGTTGGAATTTTTCGCAAAGCATTTGTTGGCTGCCACCAAGTCACACAAATAAATGATAGAGGGGGGAAAGCAAGGTCACTAAAGCTCGGATACAACAAAGAAGAGGAAGGAAATCGGCGTTTCGAAGGAACAATCCCAGAATTTGAACACCTATCCTTCCGTATGCGACTTTGATGCCTTAGTCACTGTTCTGGGACACTTCGTCTTATGTGCTTGGAGAAGACGCAGGAATGACAAACTTTCTTTAAATTCAAAAGCGTAGAGGCAGTTTACTGGATTTAGACGTATCTTTGAAAGGAAAAATAGTAAGCCTGAAGTACTCTGCTTTCCGTTATTCAATAAAAGTCATAAAAACAGTTCAGGACAAATAAGAATGTAACAGAACAATAGTTCCGTTAGTTAACGTATGTTCGACTTTAGTACATATACTCCCGGAAAAAAATGAGACACATTCTTCAAACAGCACACTGATCACTTTAGAGCGCTTGTGTAGAAGTGACATCAGATGATCATGCGAACCTCCACAGGTGACAACTCTTTGCACAGGTGTGTTTGTGCTAGTCGGTTGTATGGGGTCTGTACAGCAAGTGGAGTGGAAACGTCACAGAGCAGTAGAAAGGAGGTATTGTGTTTGGACGTGCCAATGACCATACCGTGAATGAAGTTACCGGATTTTTTGGTTTATGGGTATCAATGAAGAGTGTCCAAATTATCTACAAGGAATTGCGTACCGTCGCAGCAGTGCAATACGCCGTGATCACAGTGATCGTAAGATGACGCTAACCGACATGGCTCAGAGACGAGTGTCACCCTTTGTCAATGACAGTCGGTGTGAAACTTGACAGGGATGTGCTCGCAATGGATATTTTGAATTGGTTGCCTCGCAAGAGGCCATTTCTCACAGTGGTACATAAAACTGCGCATCGTCAGTTGTCCAAACAATACAGAAATTGGACAACAACTAGCTTTTGGTGTGTAGGATGATCCGACAAGATGCGGCATGGTCTCTTTTCAAATAGTCGCTATTACGATTTTGTCTCTTCCCAAAGGTTACAAGTCGCCGAGTGAACCGACGGCCCAATGTGGCTTCTAACCCGAGGCATATGTAGGGTATAGTTTAGGCCGGAGGAGGTTCTGTGACGTTTTAGGGGTGTTCGTACTACGACTTGGGTCCAGTCATTCACTTTACCGCGAACATGAATGATGATATTTATACGAACATTCTCGGTGACCAAGTGTCGCCCTTTCTTCTGTATCTTCATGATGAGTACGTTGTAGACTCTTCCATCTCCCACGATGCCAGCGGCCATGTTGACTGGGCTGCAGGCACACATTCATGGACTGAGGAAACTCAAGCACCCTATTGCACATCGACTGTTCCGCTAAACCAACCGACCTTAATCCCTCAGAAAGTGCCTTCGACTATTTGCACGAGCAGGTAAAAAGTGGAAATCAATACGCTCCCAATCTGGCAGCTATCTGGGGTCCAATCGGTAATGACTGACTTCAACTCGATGTAGCATGCATGAAGAAACTGATGGACTCTCATCCTCGCCGGATGTAGGCTATTATCAAGGCTCGAGGCGATGTTGCGAGGTATTAGTGTAGTGTCTCCTGGGGATGGGTAACATTTCTTTCCGGACTCCTTATCTAAGATGAACAAAATGATTTGTGTCACTCTGGTTCAGGTCATGTAACAGCAATGCAGGAAAGCATCGCATATGGCCACACGAGATCCTGTTCATAAAGACATCTATTAGTACCATAGAAAATGATAACGATATTTCTTGCAAAATGGCAAAGGAGGATGGCTGCAAGTAGAACCACGCTTCAAGAGAGCATCTGACTGATACCTGTCCAAGAGCCTCTGTTTTTTGTTGTCGAAAATAATGGCCGAGACACCAACGTCGTCAAGTACCAAGTAAGACTCATTCGAAGGCAGTCCAATTGACAAATGGTAATAGGTTCTGTCCTCCACGAAAATCAAAACATTTATATCTGCACTTCGTAAATCATCTTGCAGAGTTTGACGCAGGTATCGCTATCATCCCCCACCTTCCCTGTTGCATTCGCGAATAGTATGCAGAAAGAACAACCGTCGGTAAGACTTTGTGAGCATCAATTGCTCCCATTCTTCTATCACGATCGTTTCGTGAGACGAATTTAAGACCAAGTAGTAAATGCTCATTCATAAGAGGACTGCGCCAACTACAAGAGATGCAGAAAACAGATACTTATCAGAGGACTGGTGCTCAGTGCGGATACTGTTTGTGACGTGGCAAACGTACGTGCATTCGATTCATAGAACTGGCCGATAGTGCTGCCTAGGGAGACGCAACGACAACAAGCCGATTAACTTTTTTCGTGTTTCATAGTTGTTAGTGTTTCTAATGATTCATCGTCAATAGAACAGTCAACGATCTTTCGCATATTGACAGTCAACTGCCAGCATCTGCACCAAGCGTTGATTCTCCACAAGAATTCACTTCTCTACAGTCCGCTGACTTTCCTATTTACCACAGAGACATCGGAGGAAAGACTAATGACACCTCCAGTGTTTATGCACCAGATCATTTACATATACAGCGGCTGGACGAAATATGGTAACACCGCAAGAAGCGCAAGCTTAAATACAAACGCAGATGCTACCTAACCCTGCAAGTTGCGCGTTCGTATTCGACAACGAACGGCTCCTGTGCAGTGCCCTCGATACACTGTTGGTGTCAGTTGTGGTTGGAGTAGCATTCCGCGTAGTCACGTGTGCATTATGTTGGAGCTAAGCAAAAACCTGGACTATAGAGTAATGGAAAAAAGTCACTTGGTCGAAGGAGTCGTGTTTCATCAAAGTAGTCACCAGCATTGTGTATAACCCGTTGCCAGCGATGTGGAAGTCGTAGGATACTCTTAACAGTGCTAGCTGTGTTGACAGTTCGAGCGGCGCAGTCTATTGCCCGACGAATTTGTAGCAGTTCTGAAGCGAATGCCGTGAAGTGTTTCCTTCAGTTTAGAGATAGAGTTGAATTCACGAGGGCTTAAGTCAGAGGAGTGCAGTAGGCGGTATAGCACTTAGCAGCCCCATCAGTCAAACAAATCAGTAATAACTTGCACTGTGTGTGCTTGAGCATTGTCCTGCAAAATGTTGGTCAGGTCCTGCAGAAAGTGTCATCACTTCTGTCTCTAAGCTGGTGGTAGGTTCTGTTCCAAAAATCAACAGCATACAATGTACAATGTTCGTGCGAGTTTGCTGAAAAGCTAACAATTTGCATATCAAGGCATATAGTACACATTACGCCAATTTTACGTTTATTGCACTGCGACTTTCTGATGTTGCAATTTTAATGACTGCTAGTGTACTTAAGTATTATTAACATGTTTTATTAACGGCATTTAGCCATCTAATCATTACTTTTCCAGTTCTAACACTTTCCAGTCTGCCAACTGTAATCCAACACAGTTCGTCTGATACATGATACTAGACTCCAACGGACAGAATTACACTCCTGGAAATTGGAATAAGAACACCGTGAATTCATTGTCCCAGGAAGGGGAAACTTTATTGACACATTCCTGGGGTCAGATACATCACATGACCACACTGACAGAACCACAGGCACATAGACACTGGCAACAGAGCATGCACAATGTCGGCACTAGTACAGTGTATATCCACCTTTCGCAGCAATGCAGGCTGCTATTCTCCCATGGAGACGATCGTAGAGATGCTGGATGTAGTCCTGTGGAACGGCTTGCCATGCCATTTCCACCTGGCGCCTCAGTTGGACCAGCGTTCGTGCTGGACGTGCAGACCGCGTGAGACGACGCTTCATCCAGTCCCAAACATGCTCAATGGGGGACAGATCCGGAGATCTTGCTGGCCAGGGTAGTTGACTTACACCTTCTAGAGCACGATGGGTGGCACGGGATACATGCGGACGTGCATTGTCCTGTTGGAACAGCAAGTTCCCTTGCCGGTCTAGGAATGGTAGAACGATGGGTTCGATGACGGTTTGGATGTACCGTGCACTATTCAGTGTCCCCTCGATGATCACCAGTGGTGTACGGCCAGTGTAGGAGATCGCTCCCCACACCATGATGCCGGGTGTTGGCCCTGTGTGCCTCGGTCGTATGCAGTCCTGATTGTGGCGCTCACCTGCACGGCGCCAAACACGCATACGACCATCATTGGCACCAAGGCAGAAGCGACTCTCATCGCTGAAGACGACACGTCTCCATTCGTCCCTCCATTCACGCCTGTCGCGACACCACTGGAGGTGGGCTGCACGATGTTGGGGCGTGAGCGGAAGACGGCCTAACGGTGTGCGGGACCGTAGCTCAGCTTCATGGAGACGGTTGTGAATGGTCCTCGCCGATACCCCAGGAGCAACAGTGTCCCTAATTTGCTGGGAAGTGGCGGTGCGGTCCCCTACGGCACTGCGTAGGATCCTACGGTCTTGGCGTGCATCCGTGCGTCGCTGCGGTCCGGTCCCAGGTCGACGGGCACGTGCACCTTCCGCCGACCACTGGCGACACCATCAATGTACTGTGGAGACCTCACGCCCCACGTGTTGAGCAATTCGGCGGTACGTCCACCCGGCCTCCCGCATGCCCACTATACGCCCTCGCTCAAAGTCCGTCAACTGCACATACGGTTCACGTCCACGCTGTCGCGGCATGCTACCAGTGTTAAAGACTGCGATGGAGCTCCGTATGCCACGGCAAAATGGCTAACACTGACGGCGGCGGTGCACAAATGCTGCGCAGCTAGCGCCATTCGACGGCCAACACCGCGGTTCCTGGTGTGTCCGCTGTGCCGTGCGTGTGATCATTGCTTGTACAGCCCTCTCGCAGTGTCCGGAGCAAGTATGGTGGGTCTGACACACTGGTGTCAATGTGTTCTTTTTTCCATTTCCAGGAGTGTACATTTCCAGTTGCCTTATGTCACACAGTCAATTACTACCTTAGTCTCAGCATGAAGTTGTCTGGTATGGGTAGATGAGCCGGCCGCGGTGGTCTCGCGGTTCTAGGCGCGCAGTCCGGAACCGTGCGACTGCTACGGTCGCAGGTTCGAATCCTGCCTCGGGCATGGATGTGTGTGATGTCCTTAGGTTAGTTAGGTTTAAGTAGTTCTAAGTTCTAGGGGACTAATGACCACAGCAGTTGAGTCCCATAGTGCTCAGAACCATTTGAACCATTTTTTGGGTAGATGATCCAGACAGCTTGCAGGACTGGTTTCCTTGCGGGGGTTTTGTGTAACACTACTGCAGTAAAAATTTATCCAATCTCCGTGTTAAGTAGCTAGTTTTTCCGTTTCATCAATGTTTTTATATTTTTCTGTTTTTTCTAATAAATGTAACCACGTGTATTGTGAGGTACACAGTATGCTATCTTATGTTGCAAGAACTAGTAGGTATGTTGTGGGCCTACCTCGCTGTTTGCTTTTAATTAGAGATTTGCATGGCTAATATTCCTAGTCTGAAGCGTATCGCAAGCTGGCGCTGCGCTACAGCGCTGGATTCACAGGCACAATCTTTAACAAAGTGAAGCGAGTTATTTTCTCTGAGCCCGTAAAAACTGAATTTGAGCTTAATCTCTAATGAACTCACCGTGGACGGGACACGGAACTCTAATTAAAAAGCAAAAATAACAAGGACTTATCCGCACTGAACACTCTCTCCATCCTCGAGAGGCACTTTGTTTGAAATGTTTCACTCGCTGCGGTTTCATATAGCAGCTACTAGTCTTTATTACAAATTAAGTAAATAAAAAACTACTTTTAACAAAATTCACCGGCAACAGTAATTGAGCAAACTAGAAATAAATGATCTGACGAGAATAAATAATGCTTGCGGGGTAGAAGAGGAAAATCGTCTGTGACTCAAAGATCAGACGGGGTACAAGAGAGTCGGAAGCGGAGCAACGGCCAAAAGGCGAGTGGCCGCGACGACACAAGTGGGGCGTCATTAGCGAAGTGACGTCACAGTGGGCGCCAAAGCAGCGGCACAGGGTAGGCGAGGAACGAGCTTCCGGCGCCAAATTAAAGGCGGCTGCCAGCGCCGCGCTGCGGGCGGGAGTCGAGGCTTTCCTGCTGCCGGCACGGCCAGTTTCTGGCATGTGATACTATTTCATGTTTCTCTTCATTTACGTGTAACTGAGATCATTGTAGTAAAGATTCAGGCACTGTGTCGCCTTTCAAAGAAAGGACAGCTTTTCAAAGTAGCTTTTTGTTAGGATGTGACATCCTGCGGCCAATGACATCATTCTACATCTACATTTATACACCGCAAGCCACCCAACGGTGTGTGGCGGAGGGCACTTTACGTGCTACTGTCATTACCTGCCTTTCCTGTTCCAGTCGCGTACGGTTCGCGGGAAGAACGACTCCCGGAAAGCCTCCGTGCGCGCTCGAATCTCTCTAATTTTACATTCGTGATCTCCTTGGGAGGTATAGGTAGGGGGAAGCAATATATTCGATACCTCATCCAGAAACGCACCCTCTCGAAACCTGGACAGCAAGCTACACTGCGATGCAGAGCGCCTCTCTTGCAGAGTCTGCCACTTGAGTTTGCTAAACATCTCCCTAACGCTATCACGCTTACCAAATAACCCTGTGACGAAACGCGCCGCTCTTCTTTGGATCTTCTCTATCTCCTCTGTCAACCCGACCTGGTACGGATCCCACACTGATGAGCAATACTCAAGTATAGATCGAACGAGTGTTTTGTAATCCACCTCCTTTGTTGATGGACTACGTTTTCTAAGGACTCTCCCAATGATTCTCAACCTGACACCCGTCTTACCAACAATTTATTTTATATGATCATTCAACTTCAAATCGTTCCGTACGCATGCTCACAGATATTTTACAGAAGTAACTGCTACCAGTGTTTGTTCCGCTATCATATAATCATACAATAAAGGATCCTTCTTTCTATGTATTCGCAATACATTACATTTGTCTATGTTAAGGGTCAGTTGCCACTCCCTGCAGCAATTGCCTATCCGCTGCAGATCCTCCTGCATTTCGCTGCAATTTTCTAATGCTGCAACTTCTCTGTATACTACAGCATCATCCGCGAAAAGCCGCATGGAACTTCCGACACTAACTACTAGGTCATTTATATATATTGTGAAAAGCAATGGTCCCATAACACTCCCCTGTGGCACGCCAGATGTTACTTTAACGTCTGTAGACGTTTCTCCATTGAGAACAACATGTTGTGTTCCGTTTGCTAAAAACTCTTCAATCCAGCCACACAGCTGGTCTGATATTCCGTAGGCTCTTACTTTGTTTATCAGGCGATTGTGCGGAACTGTATCGAACGCCTTCCGGAAGTCAAGAAAAATGGCATCTACCTGGGAGCCTGTATCTAATATTTTCTGGGTCTCATGAACAAATAAAGCGAGTTGGGTCTCACACGATCGCTGTTTCCGGAATCCATGTTGATTCCTACAGAGTAGATTCTGGGTTTCCAAAAACGACATGATACTCGAGCAAAAAACATGTTCTAAAATTCTACAACAGATCGATGTCAGAGATATAGGCCTATAGTTTTGCGCATCTGCTCGACGACCCTTCTTGAAGACTGGGACTACCTGTGTTCTTTTGTTTCAAATGTCAACAATAAACTGCGTGAATAAGTTTATTCCTTTTGGGTATGACAGGCGACTGGAATGGAGCATTGCATCAAACGAAACTTAAGGTTTATGAAAGCTTGACGTGATGTTAAGTGAAGATACATTCGAGGCAACTGATTTATAATTCTAATATTTTTTACTACCGTCTATTATAGCATTCGCCTTCATAACAATTACCAGTTTCGTTCAAATCCTCAAGGTCTTCAAATCTGTTAAAACAAGTAAAAGAAATGTTAAGTTTGATATTACATGATTAATCACCTACCCGTCCTGACTGACGTACTCGTTATGCCATGCCCAAATCGCTAAAGACAGAAACCTGAATTTTGTGCATGGTGTTGATCTTATACTACAGGCATCCTTTATGAAGGGATTTTTCGAAATTCAACTCCTGAGGTGGTGAAAAGGGGATGAAAGTTTTTTTTTTCAAAACATGTAGCTGTAAAGACAATTTTGAAGCTGTTGTTGTTGTTGTGGTCTTCAGTCCGGAGACTGGTTTGATGCAGCTTTCCATGCTAATCTATCCTGTGCAAGCTCCTTCATCTCCCAGTATCTACTGCAACCTACATCCTTCTGAATGCCGGCCGCGGTGGTCTAGCGGTTCTAGGCGCTCAGTCCGGAACCGCGCGACTGCTATGGTCGCAGGTTCGAATCCTGCCTCGGGCATGGATGTGTGTGATGTCCTTAGGTTAGTTAGGTTTAAGTAGCTCTAAGTTCTAGGGGACTGATGACCACAGCAGTTAAGTCCCATAGTGCTCAGAGCCATTTGAAACCATTTTTTTTCCTTCTGAATCTGCTTAGTGTATTCATCTCTTGGTCTCCCTCTACGATTTTTACCCTCCACACTGCCCTCCAATGCTAAATTTGTGATCCCTTGATGCCTCAGGACATGTCCTACGAATCGATCCCTTCTTCTAGTCATGTTGTGCCACAAATTTCTCTTCTCCCCAATCCTATTCAATACCTCCTCATTAGTTACGTAATCTACCCACCTAATCTTCAACATTCTTCTGTAGTGCCACATTTCAAAAGCTTCTATTCTCTTCTTGTCCAAACTATTTATTGTCCATGTTTCACTTCCATACATGGCTACACTCGATACAAATACTTTCAGAAACGACTTCCTGACACTTAAATCTATACTCGATGTTAACAAATTTCTCTTCTTCAGAAACGCTTTCCTATTTGAAGCTAGAACTACGAAAATTGGTATTTGGTTTCTCTGGCCAGAAACAAACCACATACGTGTTTTTGGAAGTTCAGCGCCTAAGGCGATATAAGGATAACTGAAGCTTGTTTTAAAATAAATGTTTATTAAGGAACTACTGAAGCCTGTTTAAAGTTACGTTTCTGGAAATCGGTTCCTGCCTTCTCGATTATGAAATTAAAAAATACGTCTTTCAGTGTTTTTGCAAATTTAATCCAAAAGGGAGGTGAAATAGGGAATGAGAAGTTTTACAAAAATATTTCATTATGAAAACGTTTTATAGCTAAATCTATGATCATATGACTTTGGCATCTTAGTTAGAAATAAATAATTACATGTTACAGTGTTTTTGAAAATTCAACCCCTAAGGGAGTGATTTAGGACCTGACTGTTTCACTGACTCATCATCGCCCAGCCCAAACCACTAAGGAGAGGAACTTGAAATTTGGTGAGGGTGTTTATCTTATGCTGTGGGTATCGTTTGAAAAGCGGTTTTTCGAAATTCTACCCCTGAAAGATTTTTCGAAAATATATTGCTATGAAGGCAATTTTGAAGCTACAACTACGAATCTTAGAATCTGGTTTTTTGGGTAGAAATAAAAAATATGTACTTCAACATTTTTGGAAATCCTATAATTAAGGGGTAAAATCATTATCGAAGTACTAATAACGCATTTTTAAAGCTACATCTATGAAAATTTGTGTTTGAGCTCTCGGTTCGAAATAAAAAGAATACGCGTTTCAATTATTTTTTTTTAATTCAGCCCCTAAGATGGTGAAATACAGTTTAAAATTTGAATGAGAATATTTCATCATATTAAATTATTTTCACAGGTAAATCTATGAAATTTGAGATTTGACTTGTAAAGAAATATAAGTTGGGAAATGAAAGTTTCCATAGAAGTATCACCAGAAGATCTCAAAAGCATGAATAACAAAGACCTACGACTCCAGCTACCAGAATCGCTTTTTGGTCAGAAGATCATGCTTGAATGGCCTTAGATAGTGTGAAAAGTTTATAAGACGTTGCAGTTTGTGAACAACTTAAAAATTCGACTGAAGAAAAAAAGATGTGTGTTCAGACCTTACAGTCTACACCAACGGGACAGCGGGCGATAACTAGTCTCTATATATAAAAGGAAATATCCTGACTGATTCGCTGACTGACGATTGCCCAAACCGGTAAGGACGAAAACTTGAAATTTAGAAACGGTGTTGGTCTTATACTGTAGGTATCGAAATGGAAGGGCTTTTTGGTAATGTCGTCCCTAAGAAGGTGAAATTCGAGATGAAACGTTTGTTGAAAATATGTCGTTATATTAAAACTTTTTAAAGCTAAATTTATGAAAATTGGTATTTGACTTCTCGGTTAGAATCAAAAATAAATGTGTTAGGGGATGAAAGTTTATATGGAAATATCACCACAAGAACTCAAAGAGAGGATTAACATAAACCTCTGATTCCAGCTACCAGAATCACTTTATGGTAAGAAGTGCATTCGGAAAACACCAAGCATTTTTGGCAATAATTAGCGTAAAAAGATTAGAAGCTATTATAGTTCGTGAACTAGATCAAAGAATGCTATTTAAATGTCACAACGACAAAATGGATTTGTCAGAATTGCTTACAAAAATTTCATGGCTCTAATATAGCGCGTGGTTATAATGAAACTAACGGTGTTCCGAGTGCTGCACAGCAGGTTGTATACACGCAGGACGCTGAAACGAGATAGGTATGTTCATCAATTGGCGTGCTCGCGGAATATGGCGAAAAAACAATAGTTCCACTTTCTGCCACCAGGTGAAAATATCGCGTTCTAACCAGTCAAAATGTGAAATGTTTCCTGTTCTGACGTCAGTATCCTGTTTGTTATTTGGTAATGTGTGTTGATTACTTTTGTGCTGTGACTGTTCGTGTAAAAGGTTAAGAAGTTTGAAATTTTCCGTACGAAACACAATGGCTGTTGAGAAGAAAGACCGTGCACTGTTGGCAAATTTGCCTTATCAGAACGGCTGCAATAGCAGCGCTGCATTGCGGAAATATAGTCGACTGAAACAGCTGCGAAGAGGCTCCATGTCAATAAGTGGGCTAAAGAATATGATCAAGAAATCTGAAGATACAGTTAAATTAGGTGGTGCAGCAGGGAGAAGGAGGCGGCCCAATCCCACGGCAGTTGTTGAAGTTGCTGTAGCTATAGCCGGCCGTGCGGCATGCCTCACGTTCTGCAACCAGTGCTCCAGCCGTGTCACGGGAAGTGCCTCTACCCTGGTCAACAGTTCATACGATTTTGCGGCGCATTTTACACTGCAAGATTCAGAATGTGCACCAAATTAAGCAACAAGATTGGTTACAACACACCGACTTTGTCCTTCGTTTTTTGGTACGCACGGAAATGGATGGCAACTGACTGGGAAATATTCTTTGGACTGACGAGACACGTTTTACTCTGCACGGTGACGTGAATGCACACAGCTGTCGCATATGGTGCTCTACTCTGCCACATGTTGTGTAGGAACATCCACTGCACTCAGCTTACGTGACTGTGTGGTGTGGTCTCACAATCTCCTTCATTCTCGGCCCGTTTTTCTTCAAGGAGATGACACGTTGCAGATCTGTTAGCTTCACAGTGACATCTGCAGGTTGTAAAGACCTCCTTGTGCTACACGCGATTCCAGAGTCGCAAGAACACAACTGTGTCCAACTGTGTCATGCAAGTTGGGATGACACCACATGTCACTTGCCAGGTGAAAGATATACTCCGAGAAACATTCGGTAACGACCGCATCGTCTCTAGGTAATTTCAAGATGGGTGGCTTCCCAGATCTCCCTACTTATATCTAAGTGAGTTCTGGTTGTGTAATATCTATCAGGGATACATCCGCACTCTTCCTGATCTGAAGGATAGCATACGATTACAGATCACTCTGATGTTGCAAGACACTCTCGACCATGCCCTGTTGTGGACGCAGCGTGTTGCTCGCTTGGGAGACTGTATTGAGCTCATGTTGTAACTTCTGATCGTATCCTAATAAACGTGCCAGAACCACAGTTATCGTGTGTTCGACTGTTCCTCCCTTTTTCCTGTACCCATACCACGTTATGACTCTTTACAGCGCCGTATTTTCACCTGGTGGCAGAACGTGGAACTATTACACTACTGGCTATTAAAATTCCTACACCAAGAAGAAATGCAGACGATAAACGGGTATTCATTGGACAAATATATTATCCTAGAACTGACATGTGATTACATTTTCACGCAATTTGGGTGGATAGATCCTGAGAAATCAGTACCCAGAACAACCACCTCTGGCCGAAATAACGGCCTTGATATGCCTGGGCATTGAGTCAAACAGAGCTTGGATGGCGTGTACAGATACAGCTGCCCATGCAGCTTCAACACGATACCACAATTAATCAAGAGCAGTGACTGGCGTATTGTGACGAGCCAGTTGCTCCGGCACCATTGAACAGACGTTTTCAGTTGGTGTTAGATCTGGAGAATGTGCTGGCCAAGGCAGCAGTCGAACATATTCTGTATCCAGAAAGGCGCGTACAGGACCTGCAACATGCGGTCGTGCATCATCCTGCTGAAATGTAGGGTTTCACAGGGATCGAATGAAGGGTAGAGCCACGGGTCGTAACACATCTGCAATGTAACGTCCACTGTTCAAAGTGCCGTCAATGCGAACAAGAGGTGACCGAGACGTGTAACCAATGGCATCCCATACAATCATGCAGGGTGATACGTCAGTATGGCGATGACGAATACACGCTTCCAATGTCCGCTCACCACAATGTCGCCAAACACGGATGCGACCATCATGATACTGTAAACAGAACCTGGATTCATCCGAAAAAATGACGTTTCGCCATTCGTGCACCCAGGATCGTCGTTCAGTACACCATCGTAGGCGCTCCTGTCTGTGATGCAGCGTCAAAGGTAACAGCAGCCATGGTCTCCGAGTTGATAGTCCACGCTGCAGCAAACGTCGACGAACTGCTCCTGCAGATGGTTGTCGTCTTGCAAACGGCCCCATCTGTTGACTCAGGGATCGAGACGTGGCTGCACGATCCGTTACAGCCATGCGGATAAGATGCCTGTCATCTCGACTGCTAGTGATACGAGGCCGTTGGGATCCAGCACGGAGTTCCGTATTACCCTCCTGAACCCACCGATTCCATATTCTACTAGCAGTCATTGGATATCGACCAACGCGAGCAGCAATGTCGCGATACGATAAACTGCAATCGCGATAGGGTACAATCCGACCTTTATCAAAGTCGGAAACGTGATGGTACGCATTTTTCCTCCTTACACGAAGCATCACAACAACGTTTCACCAGGCAACGCCGGTCTACTGCTGTTTGTGTATGAGAAACCGGTTGGAAACTTTCGTCATGTCAGCAGGTTGTAGGTGTCGCCATCGGCGCCAACCTTCCAACCTTATGTGAATGCTCTGAAAAGCTAATCATTTACATATCACAGCATCGTCTTCCTGTCGGTTAAATTTCGCGTCTGTAGCACGTCATCTGCGTGGTGTTGCAATTTTAAATGCCAGTAGTGTATATCTAAACTATCGTTGTCGGTGTTGGTTTGCTGTCGATTCTCATAAGACCAGTCCTATCACTGAACTGTTCACAGGAACAAACTCTCTGCTCTACCTTCCTACTCATAACGAATGCTACTCCCATTATACCATTTTCTGCTGCTGTTGATATTACCCTAATCTCCTTGGTTTCTTCCCATTTCACTTTACTGACCCCTACTATATCTAGATTGTGCCTTTGCATTTCCCTTTTCAGATTTTCTAGTTTCCTTTATCGAAACGAAATGGCACAATTTCAGAGACTTTATTGGTCTCATTCATATACTGTTTCATGCAGACAGACTGAAGTGGTGAGTGAAAGTTATGTTCGTGTGTAAGGGGGAATTTAAAGTATATTGGGGCGGGCGTGAGTATTTCAATTGGGGAGGGAGGCATGCCAGAGTAATTCGTGTGGTTGTATGAGCCGCTGTGCCAAGGTGGCTTACTGGCTAGCGCACCTGCCTAATAAGCAGGAGACTCGTGTTCGATTCCCGGCCTTTGTACAAATTTCCACTCGCCGCTTCACTCTATATACATAGAAAATTAGGATTTCGTGTCTCGTTGACAACGAGGTCATTAGAACGGAAGCTTTCATTAGGGATGGTAGTTGGACTAGTTCCTTACAAAGGAATTACTATGGTATTTGTCGTAAATTATTTAGGAAAATTACGTAAAATCGTTCGAAACGACTAACTAGTGCCTAGCACAGAATTTTACTGCATTACCTGGATGTCACATTAGTCGTATTCCATGGAATAGTCGTATTCTGGCAAGTAGAAACAAGTCAAAGACGTTCATTTAATTTGATGTAATTGCAATACAATGAAATGAATTCCATTAGTGTATTACAGTGCTAACTCAAATTATAAACTAATCTGAGACCTTAAATTTAAGTGTCTCTATGAAGTCGCTCTGCAGTGGAGTAAGAGGAGTTGCCCAATGGAGAGTTATTCAATCCAGCCTTAAACTCTGCTACATTATGTACGTGACATTTAACGTACTGTAGTAGGTTGTTGAATGCATTTGTATCCATGCATCTTACTTCTTTCTCTTCTGATCTGAACTCCATGAAGTCTTTGTAGAGGTTATTTTCGGTCCTAGTGCTATATTCATGCTTTTCAAGTACATTAACGAATATATTGTGAAGTATTTGTCTAAATACCCAATTTTTTGAAGAGGTTTCTGTAGTTACAATTCTTATAACATGCCTATGTATTCTGAAAATACTATTCCTGTAAATTTAATTCCTCAGAAAATAATTTCATAGTTGTTTAGTTAATGGAAATATGCATAAATAACAAGTTTCTTCATTTTTTAAATCGCCTATAGCAATAACCATGTATACTGCAAACATGTCTGAGCCCAGGGTGCTTTATTAATTCTAGGCAGTGAGGTTGAGTTCTATCAGTAGCCTCAAAGACTTAACGCTTTCTACTCCTTGTATTTCATTGATTAAGAAACAATTTTTAGCTAGTTTAGTTGATTGATACCTGTATCATATGAAAAAGGCATAAAAATTCGTATGCTCTGAAACTATAAGTGGAAGATAATTTACATATATCAGAAACAACAGAGGACCCAAAATCAAGTCTTGTGGTACACCATATCTGATTGCTTTGAATCTGGTTGCTATCGTTATGTGATTAACATGGAACTGATAGACTTTGCTTTTTGTCATTCAGGTAAGATACAATCCATGAACCTTCTATGCCTCCTTGGCAAGACACAAAATATTCCCAGTGGTTGTCATTTCAAATTTTCTGTTTCTGGTATATCATCTGCCAAACTAAAAATTACCTGTTCACTTGACAGCTCATTCTAGATACAAATATTCGTTACTGAGAGTGTTTTTTTGTACTAAGTGTGTATAAAGTGTACTGTACATTACTTTCTAGAAAATATTAACAATTATAGTAAGATGTATCAGTTATTCTTTGTTAACATCTGTCTCCATTTCTTTGTGAAGTGGCTTTACTAAAGCATGTTTAAGTCTCTCTGAGAAAATACTTCTCAGAAAGATTAATTACACAAGTAATTAAATATATTACTTAGTTCAGCTAAAAAATTTCATTATGTTATTACTAATTTTATTGTAACAACTTGAACATTTATTTTTAAGAGATGTGATAGCACTGAAAACTACTTTTGGAGATGTTGTGTGTGGTTGAATTTTGTGAAATTTGCTATGGATGGAAGAACTGAGGCCTAAATTATGTGCGTGAGAGCGAAGAAAATTAATGGAAGTTTCTAAAATTTTAGGTGTATCTTTGATCGGTTCGTTATCTAAGTTTAAATGAAATTTCATTTTCTTAATTTTCTTACCTATTTTACTTTTTTAATGTGTTCCAAACAGATTTCATCTCGTTGCTGGAGGAAGTTATCTTTTCTTGAAATTATACACACTTTGATGCTCTGATGACTCTGCTTGGAATTTAAAGTACTGCCTGTAGTGTAATTGAAACCTGCCATCCTCTGTGTTCCAAGATGTCAAATGGTCTTCTTTTATTTTAGCATAATTTTCTGATCTTATTTGTAATCCAATGTGTAGGTGCATTTCAGCTGCTTCAATCAGTTAATTTCTTATGAAACAGCTTTCGATATAGCTTATGAGTATGTTAAGGAATAAATTATATTTTTAATTTACACCAAGGATGCTGTGTACATTTTTCCAATCTATATTTCGCAAATTCTTGATGAAGTCCTCAATGCCTTTCTCATTTATTACCCTTATGATTTTACAACTACATTTATTTATATCGTGCACCCCGATACTTAACGTAAGCAGTTGACCATCATGGTCTTAAAGGCCATTAGCTATGGGAATTACGTTATGGCTTCGCAGTCTCGATGCATCTGCAAAAATGTTGCCAGCAGCAATTCCGATAACTCTTGTTGCAAATTTGTATGAATGGTGCTAGATTGTACGAAACGGCAAAAGACTGAAGTATAACGCTAGAATAGGTGTTCTTAAATTAAAGTCTCCAATTAATATTACCTCATTCTACTTGGAAGTTAGGATGTTTAATAATGCATCCAGTTGATTCACAAATAATACAAAATTTCCACATGAAGTCCTGCATATTGTGGCTACTATTATTGACTTTTAATAAACTTCAGCTTCTGCAGCACAAGCTTAAAATGCTGATCACTGCATAATCTATGAGTATCAATGTTTATATAGCTTCCCAACGTACGTGCAACTCGTCGTTTCTCCACACCAGCCCTGAAATGCCTATATGCTAAGATATACCCATCCACATTCGGCATTTCTATGTCTGTTGTCAAATGGTGTTCAGAAACGGACATTACATTTACATGATTTGCAAGCTGCAGTTCATCTAAAGAAATAAGAAGTTCGTTGACTTTATTTATAATCCTCTAATATTTTGACCCAATATGTTTATTTGAACCTCCTTTTATGCCAACGCATTCTGGGCTCAAAATTTTCAGTTATGTTTACATCTTTTCATATTGATAGCCTGAAATCTGACCTGAAAAAAGTGCTGCCATCACACCAGCTGCCACAGGGATACGCCCCTGGCTGTCAATGTACCCCCTTCAAGATTCTGCTATCAACCCAGGCAATTTCGCATCACTATTCCTGTTGAGAAGTAGGCCGTGCCTTGTGTAACTCAACATGTCTGTAACATCGACCAAAACCAACAAAAAAAAATGGTTCAAATGGCTCTGAGCACTGTGGGACTTAACATCTTAGGTCATCAGTCCCCTAGAACTTAGAACTACTTAAACCTAACTAACCTAAGGAGATCACATACATCCATGCCCGAGGCAGGATTCGAACCTGCGACCGTAGCAGTCCCGCGGTTCCGGACTGCAGCGCCAAAACCAAACCTATGCTCTACCCAGCACCTGACAGAAGCCGTTGTTATAGCTCCATGTTGACCTGACTCACAGAGCTGTTCAACTGGGACCAACCATAGTGCCTCAAAATGCGAGCAAACTCATTATGTGTACGACCTGAGGCTGCCCCATGTCGCTCTTGATACTGCAGCCATGGTACCCGTCCGTACCGTTTCCTGCTGCACTCATTGTTACACCAAGATCCTCCTTTCCAAAATATTTCACAAAGAACCCATACTCTGTCTCAGTTGCCTAAGACATATACTTCGCTAGAAACTTTTTTATTCTTTTATTTTTACTTTTCTTGATTTATTGTTTTTTTTTTTTTTTTTTTTTACAGGTTCTTCCTGTAGCAACTGACCTCCACCTCTTTCAAGACTATAACCTAACGGCAGGACTTCCCTTCTCTGCCCTAAATTTTCTGAAACCACTGGTTTCCTGTTGAAAGACTGCTTGGCCTTAGTTACGCCCAAATCTACTGAAGACTCTTCCTTATCTAAAATAAGGTAGCAGGACAAACTTGTTTTTTATGCCAGTGACAAATCTGTCTGATACCGTTGTCTTTCTGTGGCCCCTGTTCTCAGCCATCACTTCCAGATTCTCGTCACCCTTCTCCCCCTTCAACGTTTCCAATTCTTTTCTACCACGATCACTAATATTTCTCCTCTCTCATTTTGAATGTCGAGACGAAACTCATATTTTTTGGTACCCGCCTTCACCAAGGACTACATTCCAGTCTTAAAGTGTATTTCCTTTTGACGTATTTTCATTGCCGTTATTGTATAAGTCTTCAGTTTCATTATCATCACCGTTAGTGGTAGGCACATATACAGCATTAGTTCAGTGTCTGTTCCATATATGCTCCATTTCTTCGTATGTTCATTCCATATATCCCTTTGCTAACAGCTTTAATTGCGCAACCTACTTAGCATTCGTCTTTTGTTAGGTAGCTCCTCCTCTGGAGTAGTTCTTGACTGCCGATCAGAACTATTTTAGCTCCGAAATATTTTACTCGGAAGGCAGCCATCAAGACATTTGTAGTGGAGACCTGAATTCACTGCTAGAATATGCTGCGGTAGCCTCGCATTGTCCATCACAACGCAGTACTACCAGCCCTTACAGCCATACTGATTACATAGGCAGAGCTCGGAGCCGTAAGAGAGGGGGTTAGGTTTTTTGTGGAAGAGAGAGTGGAGTGTAAAAGTGATTAAATTTTTTTCTGTTCTTCTTCTTGGTTTAAGAGCTCCTTCACAGATATTCTTAATATAATGTGAAATTACAATGTACTTGACAGTACCGATTATATAAAAATAATGTTTCATATATTTAAGTAACTCTACTCCACTGCATAAAAATAAACTTATATATTTGAACTCTTTCGGCATTCCTAAAACTGTTCTCAGCGGGGATTGTGTAATATGACTCACGTAATATATTGAAAAGTTTCGTCACATTAAAGGAGTCGATTTTGTGATCAAATGCACTTCCTGGCCCTAACGCCTTCTGCGTTCAAAATGTATTAACTACGACACAGAATTTTTTTTCTCTGGCAGAAACTGAGCACCCTTGGGAGCGGGTGCACACTGATTTTGCAGGTCCATGCCAGGGATATACGAGGGCAGTTCAATAAGTAATGCAACACATTTTTTTTCTCGGCCAATTTTGGTTGAAAAAACCGGAAATTTCTTGTGGAATATTTTCAAACATTCCCGCTTCGTCTCGTATAGTTTCATTGACTTCCGACAGGTGGCAGCGCTGTACGGAGCTGTTAAAATGGCGTCTGTAACGGATGTGCGTTGCAAACAACGGGCAATGATCGAGTTTATTTTGGCGGAAAACCAGGGCATCTCAGATATTCATAGGCGCTTGCAGAATGTCTACGGTGATCTGGCAGTGGACAAGAGCACGGTGGGTCGTTGGGCAAAGCGTGTGTCATCGCCGCAAGGTCAAGCAAGACTGTCTGATCTCCCGCGTGCGGGCCGGCCGTGCACAGCTGTGACTCCTGCAATGGCGGAGCGTGCGAACACACTCGTACGAGATGATCGACGGATCACCATCAAACAACTCAGTGCTCAACTTGACATCTCTGTTGGTAGTGCTGTCACAATTGTTCACCAGTTGGGATATTCAAAGGTTTGTTCCCGCTGGGTCCCTCGTTATCTAACCGAACACCATAAAGAGCAAAGGAGAACCATCTGTGCGGAATTGCTTGCTCGCCATGTGGCTGAGGGTGACAATTTCTTGTCAGAGATTGTTACATGCGATGAAACATGGGTTCATCACTTCGAACCTGAAACAAAACGGCAATCAATGGAGTGGCGCCACACCCACTCTCCTACCAAGAAAAAGTTTAAAGCCATACCCTCAGCCGGTAAAGTCATGGTTACAGTCTTCTGGGACGCTGAAGGGGTTATTCTGTTCGATGTCCTTCCCCATGGTCAAACGATCAACTCTGAAGTGTATTGTGCTACTCTTCAGAAATTGAAGAAACGACTTCAGCGTGTTCGTAGGCACAAAAATCTGAACGAACTTCTCCTTCTTCATGACAACGCAAGACCTCACACAAGTCTTCGCACCCGAGAGGAGCTCACAAAACTTCAGTGGACTGTTCTTCCTCATGCACCCTACAGCCCCGATCTCGCACCGTCGGATTTCCATATGTTTGGCCCAATGAAGGACGCAATCCGTGGGAGGCACTATGCGGATGATGAAGAAGTTATTGATGCAGTACGACGTTGACTCCGACATCGACCAGTGGAATGGTACCGTGCAGGCATACAGGCCCTCATTTCAAGGTGGCGTAAGGCCGTAGCATTGAATGGAGATTACGTTGAAAAATAGTGTTGTGTAGCTAAAAGATTGGGGAATAACCTGGTGTATTTCAATGCTGAATAAAACAACCCCTATTTCAGAAAAAAAATGTGTTGCATTACTTATTGAACTGCCCTCGTATGTGGTTATTAGTGGCGGATGTGCCCTTATATTTTTATTTTTCGCAACTGATGTCATTCTCCACACTACTGTGACCGATAACAGTCTTCAATTTGTCACTTCGGCAGTTAAAATGCTCTGTTAACGTAATGACAGGCAACACATTACATCTGACCAATTCAATACTGCATTTAATTCCGAAGAGGATCGGTAGATCAGGACATATGTAGTCCAAATACAGATAACGGTGATGTAGACTTCATCCTAGGAAACGGAATCTCCATCTATACGTACTGCTACGCTTTCATTAACGTAGAGCAACCAAAGTCATTCGAGGACATGACCCCATACATTGCTTGACATTCTGTGCCTAATACAGTTAGCCCAGCGCCCCTATATGTACAAATATTGTTACGTCATGGCTGCGGCCGGAACTCAGATGCGCCTCCTCGCCGGTCACTAGAGTGAAGTCGTGTCTGGACAGAATCAGCTGATTTGCGAATAAAACCGACTTCAGCCATGACAGCCAGCTCATATGCGCTCCCAGGCAAGCAGGACACACCGGCGACCAGAGGATACTGAATCCTGCCAGGTGGACTAAGCCTACCCCAAGTTTGCCCTACGAACTGCGACCGCGCCTGAGCAACATCGACGATGAAAGATCGTAGCAGAGAAGACGTGCGTGTGAATGGAAACAGAACCGTTTTCCGACCCATGTCCAACACCCAACTCAGCGAATGTGTGTCCTGGCAGCGTCTCGCAACACATAGTACAACAAGTCCCGTTACGTTCAGTTTCACAACAAACGGTTGGGTCCGACTACGAAATGGAGGAGGCGACGACTAAGATGACGACATTTTTCCTGCTCCCACTCGATCGATTCTGCCACCGCCGAGGCCACTTCCAGTCTCATGTGCCGATTACAGGACGAGGGATTTACTATCGTGCGCCTCCGTCGTCGACTGAAACGGCGAGGCGGAGACATTAGCGCTATGAGACTCGCCGCCTTTGAATCACGTCAGCGCGAGAGACGCTAGGCGAGCTACACGGTTACACCCTCTCACACATAGCCGATAAATCAAAGAGTGCAGCTCATCGACACTCACGGCATTGTACAGAATGAAGCCTCCAGTAACGCGACAACCTAGCACCCTTACAACGACCAGAAGCTCTCTTCCTGTTTACATTTACTCGCCTGCGCTTGTGAAGTAGTACTACAAATTTCAGCTCATAGTGATTGTAGCCTCATCTCAGTTACTAATTTGGTTTTCCATTCGTATTTCGAATCTCCGCATTTGTTTACTTTTTATTATTTTAATTTATTGGCTTCGGGACGTGTCCATACAGCCATCTCAATAATGTAATGTTTGTTATCACGATACGAACGTAAGGACAACACAACACCCCTTTCCCGAGAGGAGCAAATCTCCGACACGGCCGGCAATCAAACCCGGGCCCCTTTGGTTAGCTGTTTTCCGCGATGACCGTCCAGCTACCAAGGTAGACTCCCTACGCCAATTTAGTGGCCACTCCGTATTGGTCAGGGATTTACAGTGATCCCGTGACAATGAATAGTGACTTACGCATTTTCGCCGCTACCAACAGCGGCCACCTACTGGGCAGCTTCGTCACACTGCTCAGCGATCACACTCTAGTAATACTATAGTGCCAGGATGATGCAGGAAGACTTCTGTAAGAAAAAATATTATGTATGAAACGCATATTTGAACCATCAGCTGCTTTTATTTTAGACCCAAGTATCAGCCAGTTTCAGTATTGGACCATCTTCACGGACAAGGGTTGAAATTGTTTAAGCCAACATAGTACATTAGCCATTACCTAAAATGTGCAGTGCATGCCGTCAGTGTCAATATACGACATAGTACTTTTAGAAGCAAACATACGAATACTAAATGTACACAGAGCAATACTGAGGAGAAGATCAGGACTGATCTCTTTAGCATTGCTCTGTGTGCATTTAGTATACGCGTGTTTGCTTGTAAAAGTCCTGTGACTGATCTCTTCAGTACTGGTCTGCGTATATTTAGTATAAGCTACGTATGTTTGCTTCTAAAAGTCCTGAGTCATATACTGACATTCATGGCATGCACTTCACATTTTAAGTAATGACTTAAGTAATATGGTGGATTAAACCATCTAAACCTTATCCGTGAAGATGATCAAAGATTGAAACCGATTGATAATTGGGTTTAAAATAAAAGCAGCTGATGGTTCAAATATGCATTTTGTACATTACTTAACGGCTGCTGGCAGTTGCCTTCCAAAAATGTTAAAAAAATATAAGTTTTCCGCACAGGGATAGCCACCTAATATTTGGACTTTACCCCGAATTTAACAAAAACGCTCCTCATTAGTCTGACTTATGACGAGAGATGGTGTCTGAAGCCGAAAATGCATTTCCGACAGTAGACTACCTATACAGGGTGTTACAGAAAGGTACGGCCAAACTTTCACGAAACATTCCTCACACACAAAGAAAGAAAATATGTTATGTGGACATGTGTCCGGAAACGCTTACTTTCCATGTTAGAGCTCATTTTATTATTTCTCTTCAAATCACATTAATCATGGAATGGAAACACATAGCAACAGAACGTACCAGCGTGACTTCAAACACTTTGTTACAGGAAATGTTCAAAATGTCCTCCGTTAGCGAGGATACGTGCATCCACCCTCCGTCGTATGGAATCCCTGATCCGCTGATGCAGCCCTGGAGAATGGCGTATTGTATCACAGCCGTCCACAATACGAGCACGAAGAGTCTCTACATTTGGTACCGGGGTTGCGTAGACAAGAGCTTTCAAATGCCCCCGTAAATGAATACAAGATGGTTGAGGTCAGGAGAGCGTGGAGGCCATGGAATTGGTCCGCCTCTACCAATCCATCGGTCACCGAATCTGTTGTTGACAAGCGTGCAAACACTTCGACTGAAATGTGCAGGAGCTCCATCGTGCATGAACCACATGTTGTGTCGTACTTGTAAAGGCACATGTTCTAGCAGCACAGGTAGAGTATCCCGTATGAAATCATGATAACGTGCTCCATTGAGCGTAGGTGGAAGAACATGGGGCCCAATCAAGACATCACCAACAATGCCTGCCCAAACGTTCACAGAAAATCTGTGTTGATGACGTCATTGCACAATTGCGTGCGGATTCTCGTCAGCCTACACATGTTGATTGTGAAAATTTACAATTTGATCACGTTGGAATGAAGCCTCATCCGTAAAGAGAACATTTGCACTGAAATGAGGATTGACACATTGTCGGATGAACCATTCGCAGAAGTGTACCCGTGGAGGCCAATCAGCTGCTGATAGTGCCTGCACACGCTGTACATGGTACGGAAACATCTGGTTCTCCCGTAGCACTCTCCATACAGTGACGTGGTCAACGTTACCTTGTACAGCAGCAACTTCTCTGACGCTGACATTAGGGTTATCGTCAACTGCACGAAGAATTGCCTCGTCCATTGCACGTGTCCTCGTCGTTCTAGGTCTTCCCCAGTCGCGAGTCATAGGCTGAAATGTTCCGTGCTCCCTAAGACGCCGATCAATTGCTTCGAACGTCTTCCTGTCGCGACACCTTCGTTCTGGAAATCTGTCTCGATACAAACGTACCGCGCCACGGCTATTGCCCCGTGCTAATCCATACATCAAATGGGCATCTGCCAACTCCGCATTTGTAAACATTGCACTGACTGTAAAACCACGTTCGTGATGAACACTAACCTGTCGATGCTATGTAATGATGTGCTTGATGCTAGTACTGTAGAGCAATGAGTCGCATGTCAACACAAGCACCGAAGTCAACATTACCTTCCTTCAATTGGGCCAACTGGCGGTGAATTGAGGAAGTACAGTGCATACCGACGAAACTAAAATGAGCTCTAACATGGAAATTAAACGTTTCCGGACACATGTCCACATAACATCTTTTCTTTATTTGTGTGTGAGGAATGTTTCCTGAAAGTCTGGCCGTACCTTTTTGTAACATCCTGTATAATACAAGTTGTCAGCCCTACTGCTGCTATCGTTAGAAATCTTGCAACTTCAACCAACATCAGCCCTATTGCTGCTATCGTCAGAAATCTTGCCACTTCAAGCAACATCATAACATCTATAGTTTCTTATGTTTTATAAATAATAATTATCTAATGGTGATCATTAAATCTCTTAATTATTTTTTGTTGTTATGGAGCTTCACAAAACTCTCATGAGGAAATGCGTCTACATGGACCTTTACGTGCGAGTAAAATATTCCGTTTTCAGTACCTGTCGTGCAACACAGAAACCACCAGAATGCATCTCGACCTTTACTTCCGCCAAGTAAAGGCGCTTGTAACCGTCCACTATGCCACCTGACGCAGCAGGCACATCGTAGAGTGGGAAACATCTCCTGAAGCTTGAGCATAGCAGCGTAGACGGCTTGGTCATAGTACCAGTTAAAAAATTACGTCCAACAGGAATCCTTATTTGAAATAAAGAAAATCGCAGTGCCTCTCCATCTTTGAACAGTCTGGCCATGAGTAAGTGTTCTAAGATCTCGTGTCTTGACCATCGCGTACGCAGGTGGTTGCTTGGTTTTCGGGGGGGGGGGGGGGGGGGGCAGGGGGGGGGGGGGACCAAACAGCAAGATCATCAGTCCCATCGGATTAGGGAAGTATATGGACGGATGTCGGCCATGCACTTTCAAAGGAACCATCCCAGAAATTACCTGAAGCGATTTAGGGAAATCACGGTAAACCTAAATCAGGATGGCCGGACACAGCTCTGAACCGTCGTCCTCTCGATTGCGAGTCGAGTGTGCTAACCACTGCGCGATCTTGCTCGATAGGCGGAAGTGTTCCTCAGATAGCTGGTACAATGTCTCATAGCACTATACTCTTGCAGTAAGTCATACTATTGGATTGCTTCCTCTTCAACGTCATGGGTATCACTTAACCAGTTGCTTAGCAGTGTACAGACTCTATAACTGTAAAATCAACAGCGGTAAATTATCCAAAAGAAGTCGTTTGTTTGAATCAATTTACTACTCAGCTCTGTTACTACACTGCTTTTCAAGATTTTGAGATGAACAGTACGTATGGTCCGTTATTATGGGAACATAGTTGTATTAACTTGCTACGAAGCCCACTCGTCCCCCTTCTTCACGTTTTATCTTCAGTCGCCTCCTCTCCCCATATCGCTTGGAAAATCATGCCAAACTGAGAAGAATTGGCAAGCAATGAAGAGCAAGCGTATGAGACTACCGCAGCGCGAGCATCAGCGAAGATCAAGAAATACTTCGAAGCACCTCGCTCCGAAAGGGCTACTCAAACTTTTAGTGTGTAGTGGTAACAAAAATAGTGTATACATCATGGACTATAAGGACTGAGAACAATTTCGTTGTTTGCTGTTCAGTATTTAAGATTTCTTCTCCGAAGCAGCGTCGCTTTATGCACTCGCTACATGCGAGGAGACTTATGCTTCAAACTGTTTGAGGCTGCTTGTAATCCATAGAGATGGTTCTGTCTAGTAGCTACATTGCGTTTAAACTGCAAGACGGGCTATTAAGGAAATCGACGACATCACGTAATTAACGCCAGCAAGAGTACATCAACCATAAATAAGAAAGCGCATTCAAAATCAGACGCAAGCAGTCACGCCGCGCAGCCTGCTCTTTGTCGACAATTCGCCCTCGTTATACTCGTCGCCACTACAGACGTCACAACGCTGCTAGAGCCTGCCTGTGATCCAGTTGTTCCTAAAGTAATTACTGGCTTCTATTTCTGGGTACTGCAGGGCTTAATTTCGGCCGGAACGCGCCAGAACGGTGTTCCGGCACCTACCAGGGAGTTGTCTGGTCTCACTGGAACAAGCCGGCACGGGTGATCTAAAATGGTACAAGTGTGTCAAATCGCAACGTAACTCACTATTGTGAAAGTTACAAACGACGAAATCTGACTGAGGAAAATTACGTACTCTCTGTCCGCATAGAAGTGTTACACGAGGCCGACAGGAGAAGAGGGGTGAGGAAGGGAGAAATCGGAAAGTTTTTCTCTTCATCTTGCATTGGTGGCAACTCGAGCGTCACGCACCGATCAGCTGCTCTGGTACACGTTGGACACGGAATTAACGTTTCGTGAATACGTTTCATACTGATATTCGTGTTCACAAGTGTTGCTTACTTGTAGTAAGCCGGCCGCTGTGGCCGAGCGGTTCTAGACGCTACAGTCTGGAACCGCGTGACCGTTACGGCCGCAGGTTCGAATCCTGCCTCGGGCATGGATGTGTGTGATGTCCTTAGGTTAGTTAGGTTTAAGTAGTTCTACGTTCTAGGGGACTGATGACTTCAGAAGTTAAATCCCATAGTGCTCAGTGCCATTTGAACTTGTAGTAATAAATATGAACTTAAATCAGTCCATTTGTAGAACAACTCACTAGCAGAAGACAAACAACGTTCGAAACATTTATTAAACATCTGACTCCAAGTCTCATGTCAAATCGTGATTTGTTTTTCCCAACTCTTCAGGAACTCGAAATTGCCTCTAACTCCGATGGGCCAGGAATATGTTCATCGCCATTCGTCACTAAATGCTTTCTTAACTAACGCTGTACACGTGTTCGCCGATCTGCTACGGTGCAATTGTTTGAACGTTGCCGCTGGTAGCAGTTGAAAACGTCACCTCATAGTCACGAATACTACAAACTTGTGCCCATACGTATCGTGCAGCACTTGGAAAAAAAGTGACACTGGTACGGGCACAGACGATAACACCTGTTGTTTGTGTTAAATATTGTGCTTTTATTGTTTTGAACGAGTTATGTTTTAAAAACCTGAAGTTCAGGACAGTATTTTGTAAGAAATGATTTCTATTTGTAAGTTTTATCACAAGATTTCAGAAATATAAACTTGTGACTTCTATGACTGGGGGGAGGGGTGGGGATGTGGTTGTATGGTTGAAGAGGTGCGCTCCAGCACCTAAAATTTTAAAGATTAAGTACTGAGACACTGAATGTCTTTCAACAAAAAAATCTGATTCATCAGATATTTCTCAAATGTATGTTATCCCCATTCAAGTTACATTTCTACACAAAGGCTTTGACTTTTGTACGTTGAATAAAATATTGACATTCGTTGTGTAAGTGCGTCTGGGTTGCAAATTACCTATACTTTTTTTATAATAGTGCAGTGACGCAGAGACACACTGCTAGTTCACAAGCACCGCGAAAGTATTCGGCCAGCTTAAATGATTCTAATACATTACCTAAAAGCTACATCAGGATTACTTGACAGGGATCTGAACTGCGCTCTTTTTAATATCAAAGCACTACTTGAAACAAAGTTGTGCGTTTCTGGTTCTGTTATGGTTTACCTTAGAGGAGAAACAGTTCCGAGAAAGTAAGGAATCAGGCGCAAACTATGTTCCTCAAACAGGAGGCACGGCTTCAGCTCGATAATGTAAGAATACAATATAAACCTGCTCGACGTAGCTTGTACCCCAGCAGCCGCCGACTTCAGTATTAACGAGAGACTGTTGCTTGTTTTGCAAACAGTATAGAAATCTGGAGAAGCTGAATAAGTCATTTTACGGAAAGGGCAGGCATATCCGAAATATCGGTCTGAAACATGGTGAAATTGATGGGAGTTACAGTAAAGGAAAGAAAGAATAAAGGGCCTTAATAGACGCGTAGCGCGTCGCACGTTACGTTTGTTTCAGCGTGGTCTGAAAGCTTTATGATTGCCCCGTGGAACCGCAAACGCCTTCTTTATATACTGTGGCTATGTTTGTGACGCAGATGGGCTCGTTGAGTGCAGTATGGCGACGCAACATGCAAACTAGGCGGGTTTCAGCAAGATGGCGCCCGGAAGCAGGAGTCCTGAATCAATACGCGCTGGCGGTGTGCCGTTGCCGCCCCTTGTTTCCCGTGACGCAGATGCGCGGCCGCACTATCGGCCTCGCCCCGTGCCTCCGCACCTGTATCCCCTCTCTCACGAAGCGAATGCCGGGCCACGCGCAGCGGACTTTTACACTACGCAGCCCCACACACTCACTCAAACCGGTAGAGAAAGAGAACCGTTTTCTGGTAATTCACAGATTGCTGTAATTCTCCTATTTTCTCTGTCATACTATGGGAGTGCTGTAGAGTGTACGGCGGTCGATAATATCCTGTGAAGCTCATTTGTAACGGAAACAAGAGTAACTGTGTGCCTCTATAAGTACTTCAATCTATGCAAGGAGAACAAACTGAACGCCTCGTTTAACAGATACAAATCTACAATAAACTGCAAACGTATAAACTGCTGAAGTAGTACTGCATTTTACGGTGTATTGATAATTTTAACTTATGGACCGTCTGACAGCAACTGAATAAAACACAATTTTAGTGCTATACGCGTTTCGCCTTCATTTCTGCAAGGCATCATCAGTGGCCTGGAATACGTTCTTATGTTTGCTATTTAATTTACATTTTTGTCACTGTACCTACAGGCTATAAACAGTTCTGGTGGTTGGTATTTCCTATCAAGTAGTAAAGTTTTGAACTGTACTTACAGGTTGCGTGGACCATTTTTGACATATTAGGCTCCTGTTGCATTTTTGGTATTGTTCTTCTTCTTATGAATGCCAATTTGCGGTTTTTTCCCCACATTCCACAGCACTGTGAATTGAACGCTTGTTTCAATGCAATGTTGCCGACTGTCAAATGTTTTTGCCAACGATCGAATGCCGGCCGCGGTGGTCTAGCGGTTCTAGGCGCTCAGTCCGGAACCGCGCGACTGCTACGGTCGCAGGTTCGAATCCTGCCTCGGGCATGGATGTGTGTGATGTCCTTAGGTTAGTTAGGTTTAAGTAGTTCTAAGTTCTAGGGGACTGATGACCTCAGATGTTAAGTCCCATAGTGCTCAGAGCCATTTGAACCATTTGAACCAGTTTCGCGTCATTCGCGCTAGTAGCCCCACTATGAGGATACAAATCAGGTTTGCTTTAAGTAAACGTTGTAACGGTCGTGAGTGTTGGTTATCTTTGAGATTAGGTGTGGTTAGTTGGTGTTAGTCAAGAATGCCTTTAACGGAACGAAGACGCCATTATCAACGCCTCACTGAGTTTCAACGAGGTCGTGTTATAGCGCTACGAGAAGCTGAATATTCCTTCTGCAGTACTGCATAAAGACTTGGCAGGACTGTAGCCGCTGTACATGACTGCTGGCAGCAGCAGCCACGAGAATGTACGGTCGCAAGAAGACCGGGCTCCGGACGGCCACGTGGTACTACAGAGAGGAAAGACCATCGTGTTCGGCGTATGGCTCTCGCGCATCGTACCACGTCTGTAGCAGCAATTTGAGCACCCGTTGCCATCACAGTGAAACAGCTAACTGTTACAAACCGGTTACTTGAAGGACAGCTTCAAGCCAGACGTCCGGCCGCGGTGGCCGAGCGGTTCTAGGTGCTTAAGTCCCGAAACGCGCGCCTGCTCGGTCGCAGGTTCGAATCCTGCCTCGGGTATGGATGAGTTTGATGTCCTTAGGTTAGTCAGGTTTAAGTAGTTCTAAGTTCTAGGGGAGTAATGACCAGCCGGCCGGTGTGGCTGAGCGGTTCTAGGCGCTACAGTCTGGAGACAAGCGACCGTTACGGTCGCAGGTTCGAATCCTGCCTCGGGCATGGATGTGTGTGATGTCTTTGGGTTAGTTAGGTTTAAGTAGGTCTAAGTTCTAGGGGACTGATGACCTCAGCTGTTAAGTCTCATAGTGCTCAGAGCCATTTTGATCCAAGCCAGACGCCACGTAGTGTGCATCCCACTGACCTCCAAACCACTGCCATTTGCGACTTCAGTGGTGTCAAGCGAGAGCCCACTGGAGGGCAGAGATGAGGTCTATTGTGTTTTCTGTTGGAAGTTGGTGCTTCCTCGGTGCCAGTGATAGCTGTGTGTTGATTAGAATGAGGCCAGTTGAGGTCCTGCAATCGACCGGCTTGCTTGATAGACATGCTGGCCCTACAGCTGAGGTTCTGGTCTGCGGTGTGGTTTCGTATGGCAGCAGGAGCACTCGCGTGCTCATCCCATCCACCGTGACTGCAAACATGTACGTCAATTGACCTGTTGTTCTGCCATTCATTGACAGCATTTCAGGGGATGTATTCCAACACGATAACCCTCGTCCACATACCGCTGTTGTAAGCGAACATGTTCTAAAGAGTGTTGACATGTTGTTTTGTCCTGCTCGATCACCAGATCTGTCTCCTATCTAGCGCATACAGTACATCATAAAGGATAACTCCAGCCTCATCCACAAATAGCATTAACTGTCCCTGTATCGACTGACCAAGCGCAACAGGCCTTGAGAACCAGCCCACAAACTGATATCCGGCACCTGTAAAATACGATGCCTCCACGTTTGCACGCTTTCATTCAACATTCTGGCGGTTATACCGGTTATTAACGTAACAGCTATTCACATTTGCAATACCTTATCCCATGTTTACATTAACCATTGATCTTCCAGTGTTAACCACTTAAATATATCACCTAGAAAAATTTATTCCCAAAATTTTATTACTCTGCATTAAATGTTTATTTTACGTTAAGATTTTTTTTCGTCAGTGTGTGATGATCCTTTCCACTTTATCTAATAACGAACACGTAAGATGGAAAACAGTTAAGAGCAAATACACTACTGGCCATTAAAATTGCTACACCAAGAAGAAATGCAGATGATAAACGGGTATTCATTGGACAAATATATTATACTAGAACTGACATGTGATTACATTTTCACGCAATTTGGGTGCATACATCCTGAGAAATCAGTACCCAGAACCACCACCTCTGGCCGTAACAACGGCCTTGATACGCCTGGGCATTGAGTCAAACAGAGCTCGCGTGGCGTGTACAGGTACAGCTGCCCATGCACCTTCAACACGATACCACAGTTCATCAAGAGTAGTGACTGGCGTATTGTGACGAGCCAGTTGCTCGGCCACCATTGACCAGACGTTTTCAATTGGTGAGAGATCTGGAGAAAGTGCTGGCCAGGGCAGCAGTCGAACATTTTCGGTATCCAGAAAGGCCCGTACAGGACCTGCAACATGCGGTCGTGCATTATCCTGCTGAAATGTAGGGTTTCGCAGGGATCGAATGAAGGTTCGAGCCACACATCTGAAATGTAACGTCCACTGTTCAAAGTGCCGTCAATGCGAACAAGTGGTGACCGAGACGTGTAACCGATGGCATCCCGTACCATCACGCTGGGTGATACGCCAGTATGGCGATGACGAATACACGCTTCCATTGTGCGTTCACCGCGATGTCGCCAAACGTGGATGCGACCATCATCATGCTGTAAACAGAACCTGGATTCATCCGAAAAAATGACGTTTTGCCATTCGTGCACCCAGGTTAGTCTCTGAGTACACCATCGCAGGCCCTCCTGTCTGTGATGCAGCGTGGAGGGTAACCGCAGCCATGGTCTCAGCGCTGATAGTCCATGCTGCTGCAAACGTCGTCGAACTGTTCGTGCAGATGGTTGTTGTCTTGCAAACGTCCCCATCTGTTGACTCTTTGATCGAGACGTGGCTGCACGATCTGTTACAGCCATGCGGATAAGATGCGTGTCATCTCGACTGCTAGTGATACGAGGCCGTTGTGATCCAGCACGGAGTTCCGTATTACCCTTCTGAACCCACCGATTCCATATTCTGCTAAAAGTCATTGGATCTCGACCAACGCGAGCAGCAATGTTGCGATACGATAAACCACAATCGCGATAGGCTACAGTCCGACCTTTACCAAAGTCGGAAACGTGATGGTACCCATTTCTCCTCCTTACACGAGGCAGCACAACAACGTTTCAGCTGGCAACGCCGGTCAACTGCTGTTTGTGTATGAGAAATCGGTTGGAAACTTTCCTGATGTCAGCACGTTGTAGGTGTCGCCCCCGGCGCCAACCTTGTGCGAATGCTCTGAAAAGCTAATCATCTGCATATCACAGCATCTTCTTCCTGTCGGATAAATTTCGCTTCTTAGCACGTCATCTTCGTGGTGTAGCTATTTTAATGGTCAGTAGTGTATAGTGTTTGCTTTTAACAGTAAATTATTGTTAAGTGTTTAGAAAATATTCGGTTTATTTTTGAGTCATCGCTCTTCTGACTGGTTTGATTCGACCCGCTACGAATTCGATTATAAATGCGAAAATTGGGAAAACAATAAGCAGGATAGAAAGGCAACTTCAGCATCCAAATTGCAGTCGAAATTTATAACGATGTGCTTCCTAAACATTAAATATTTATTACGCCATTTGAAGATGAACGAAAGTCCGGAACACATGTTGGAATACACAAAAATAAATAAGAAACTGCCTGGCTGTTATATTACTTAACATAAAACAAACAGTTGATTTTGCTGGATCCAGAGATAATTTTAAGCTCCTGTGTTTCTACGTCTGAGTCATGTTTATTTATGCTGGGTGCACAGTAACACCAACACTGTAATCATTTGTTATTATTTGTATAGCCACTGCTGCACGCTAAAACGCTTCCGCTTTCAACACACGCTTAGTGGTATACACTAGACTTAGGATATAATGTTAACTGTAATGTGACGAACACAAGGACAGATTTTAATGATGTACACAAAATACAAAAACGTAACTCATAATGATGTATGTAGGATGCGAGAACAATATTGAAATTTCTGTACTTTGTCTTCTACGTACAAAATCAATTTACATTTGGATGCAGTTCCTTTTAGGTAAATGGGTTGCGTTTGAAACTTTTCTGTTGAGCGTATTCCATTCCTGAAGTACCATTCTGGTTAGTGTGCGAAGCACCCGTCTTCGGTTGACGAACCCTTTTCACTGGACTTTTCCTGTCACAATATTACATAGGTGTCGAAATAGATGGAAGTCTGAAGGTATCAAATATAACAAATAAGGTAGATGATCTAACGGTTAGTACTTCAGATTCTTCAATTTTGTCACTGCCAATTCTCCTCCGACGGCAGATGCTTTTACTTGGAGGAAGATTATTCTCTACGTTGGCAATTTATGCCTCGTCTCACGAACGTCTAGGGACAGCGAAATAATGTCGCAGTACTCCAGAGGTAATATTTTAACAATTAAAAGGTGATTTCTCAGAAAACCTCTTCTGTGTCCCAGCACACGGGGCGCAACCTTTCTGGCAGAATAAATGCAGTATTGTATTTTTGGAGCTGGTCCATCAGCTTGCAGCGACGGTTTTGTGGTTGTTTCATTTCCAACTCGTGAAGTGCCGGAATCATCTCCCCCACGCAGTATGAAAGGCAGTTACAAAATTTTCAATGTGTTCCTTGTACTGCTGAGAAATAAGTTTTCGAGTTTTCTTTTGGTCAGCATTTAACAATTGTACCACTTATCTTGTGCAAAACTTCCTCATAGCTGTTTCATCTAAAACTTCTGATGTCGACTGTAGCATAATACTCAAACCACCGATCGATCAGTTCCGTGTTTTGCACTTTTCCGTTGTTTTCATCAACTGCTGCAGATCTGAGATGTTCTTCCCTGGAATCACTTTGAAGAAACGTGTTACACGTATGAAATCATACTGCTCCTGTTCTTGACTGCCGAAAAGAGAGATACAGATGCCATACAAACTTACACCAAGTTTAGATGTAGTGCTGTTGGCTATAGACATTCCGAAACATAGGAATTCGTGACGACATGATATTTTGGCTATTCGGCTTGAACGAATCACCGCATTCATTTCCTATGCTGTTCCTTCCTCGCTTCAGTCCACGTTTTGCCACTTTTTAGTTTTAAGTTTTCGTGGAAACCAAGGCGCCTCTGGAGCTTCTCCTTGATCGATATACGTTTGTGGATCTCCTCCAGTGTTATCTGCACTTCTTGCAGGTCGTTCTCTACCTCGGTAAACCATGCATCCTTAGTTTTCTTGTGAAAAATTAACGGATGATCCGACTATTCAACTTTGTAAGACACATAAGGGTAATGTGGCCGTAGAAACAATCCCCCTCCTTGGAATGGCGTCTGTGATCATTTCTGCTTGTGTATGGAAGTCACATTTGTATCGTTCCCATAATTCACCATTTTCTTTAATTTTCCTGAGATCTGTCTGTAATTTGTAATCTATCAGCCAGACCTCCTCTATTCATAGCAAGGCATGCTACGGCAGATAGTGTCTGTGGTCGTATTACTGGGACTGTAATATTGTATCTTGGCATTAGTTGATGTTGATTTCTTCTTGTGGACACTTTTGGGTAGTTAATATCCCGCTTCTATTTTACGAGTGTGATGCCCATTACGTTACATTAATTTATTATTTAATTAATTGATATTTGACAACGTAGATAGGACTGATGATCAACGTTATTCTCTTTGTTACAGGCTGTATGAATTGAACTAAGCCGAAGCATAATAGTCAAGCACGTGAGAATGGTCGAGCGGCCACACAAAGTTAGAGGGCGCCACAAACATCACCACGCAACACAAAAATCATTGCAATCATTTTTTTGGCGTTTCTGTAACCGTGGGTCCTTACACAGAGATGAAAAATCTGGGAGATCGCAGGATCTTCGTACACCAGCTCTGGAACAATAGGTTCTACACAGTACTGAGAACACCGAGCTCCATGCATACTATACGTACCACCTGCAATGTCTGCAGGAATTACCGGCGGCGTATCTTCCTCTGCAAGCAAGGATTTATCTCTGACTGCTGCAATGGACCGCCATGATAATGCGACTTGTTCACTGATGAAGCGGCCCTTGGTACAGGTGACATCATAAGCTTACAGAATTACCATCTGTAATCTACACGAAATCGTCGGGGCATGGTTGAACTATCGTATCAAAAACTGTTTGGCTTCAGCGTCTGGCAGAGTTTATTGGCGAACGCCTACTTTGACAATTTGGTTTGCCACGATGACTTAATGGGCGCACGCATGTAAATTCTTGCAGAACCGGTGATAAATGGAGGAAGTGCGTTTAGCAGTACGACAGGCAATGTGACATGCTTGAAGAACCACCAGCTCACTTCTGTCAACAAATCAAAAAGCATCTTCCCCTGGAGATGTAGAAGACGATGAGGCCCTTGGCCCTGGCACCCTCGATTAAAGTATTCAAATCCCTTTTATTTTTACTTGTGCGGAAATCAGGGAAGGATTCTATATGCGGAACCAGTTACTAATGTGCAGACCCTTGAACAGCGTGTCTGCGGCACCTTTAGCGCGAGTCGCTACAGCACAGAACAATCGAAAAGTGAGGGAATCAGTGATGATAAGCGTGCAGCTCATAGCGGCCAATTTCAACAACTTTTGCAACATAGAAGAAATTAATACTCTGTAATGCGTCCAGTCTCAACTCAACATGTGGATAGCTTTGTTTTAGTTGTTGTTGTTATGGTTTCCAGTACGAAGGCTGGCTTGATGCAGCTCTCCATACTACTCTATCTCGTGCAAGCCTCTTCATCTCTGAATAACTGTTGCAACCTACATCCTTCTGAATGTGCTTACTGTATTCATCTCTTGGTCTCCCTCTGCAATTTTTACCCCCCACACTTCTCTCCGATAGCGAATTGGTGATCCCTTGACGTATCAGAAAATGTCCCATCAGCCGATCGCTTCGCATAGTCAGGTTGTGTCAAACTTATTTTTTCTCGATTCAAGTCAGTACCTCCTCATTAATTATCCGCTTTACTCATATAACCATCGGCACTCCTCTATAGCACAACATTTCCAAAGATTCTAATCTCTTCTTGTATGAATTGTTTTTCGTCCACATATGACTTCCGTACAAGGATAAACAGCAGACACAAAGCCTCGCAGAAAACTATATTGGATGTTTTCGGAAAAGATTCTCTTGCTATTGCCAGTCTGCATTTTTATATCCTCTCTGCTACGACCATCATTAATTATTTTGCTGTCCAAATGGCAAAACTTGTTTCTACTTTTAATATCTCCTTTCCTAATCTAATTCTTTCATCAACAACTGATTTAAGTCGACTACCTTTTATTGATGTTCATCTTATGTTCTCCTTTCAAGATCTTGTCCATTCCGTTCAACTGATTTTCCAAGCCACTTGCTGTCTCTGACAGAAATACGATGTCATCAGCAAACCTCAAACTTTTAATTTCTTCTTCCTGGACTTTAAATCACATTTCAAATTTCTCCTAGGTTTCCTTCACATCGTGCTGCCCGTACGGATTGAAAAATGCCGGGGATAGTTTGCAACCCTGCCTCGTTCAGCTACTGCATTTCCTTTAACCTACCTTTAAGATAGGTTGAAGCGTCGGTATTGCCTCCCATGCCCCGACATTTCTCGATAACACAAACTGATGTTATCTGAGTTCGGTTCATGAATGATTTATTAAGCTGACAGTTCGGTAATATTCATTACTGTAAGCACTTGCCTTCTTTAGGATCGGAATTGTTACATTCTTCTAGAAATCTGAGGGCTTTCGCCTGTCTCATACATCTTGCACACCAGATACAGTAGCTTTTTTTATGGTTGCCTCTTTCAAGGATCTCCATAATTTTGAGGGAATGTATTCTACTCCTTGGGCGTTGTGTCCACGTAGGTCTTTCAGTGCTCAGTCAAATTCTTCCGGTAATACCATATCTCCCATCTCATCTTCATTTACTTCCTCTTCTCTTCTATAATACTGTCTGCAAGTTAACTTCCCTCTAGTAGCGCTTTTGTATATTACCTCCATCTTTCAGCTTTCTCTTCTTTGGTTAGTACTGGCTTTCCACCTAACCTCTTCATATTTATATGGCTGTTTCTCTTGTCTCCAAATGTTTCTGTAATTTTATTATATACGGCATCTATCTTTCATGTAATTGTGAATGCTTCCAGGGCCTTGCAATTCTGCTCTAGCTGTTCCTCCTAAGTCATTTTGCACTTCCCATCAGTTTCATTTTTGAGACGTCTGTATTCGCATTTTGCTTATTCATTTGCTTGTCTATGCAGAGTGAATGTCAAACGAGTGGACAAACTTCAAGAGATGACTGCTGACAGAATGAGGAACTGTATTTCACATCGAGATATGTCCACATGTAGACGGTGCGGCTACAGTAACGTAAGCAATACTGGCACTTTATTTTCTTCTTTAGGGCCAGCAGCATATGTTTGATAACGACATGATTATTAGCAAGATGAACCAAAATAGCTGCTTATATAACTAATCTTTATTCACGATAGACTGTTTCGGCATTTATCGCCATTGTCAAGTACCTGCGAATACAGTTTCGGTGATAACCCTTACAATGTCAGTATCATTTATATTGACTGTATTGTACTCACGTCTAGAACGATGAGATGTCCATGTTACGTCGCAAGTGAACTGTCTTATAACTGTCACTGTTTTAATAAGACGATAAATGACATAAATCGTGATAAATGAAATAAAATAAAACGTTAATTAGCGTGTGACAGTAGCTTGACAGTTCGACTCTTATGACATTATATCTTTACAAAGATTACGCACATAAACAGCGATATTATTTTATTAACTAAAATTTGTTGCGATTATCTTTGGTTATGCAAATGTTACTTCCAATTTATCTATTTTCGCTTTCTAAAATCTCAATGAAGTTTTTGAGGTAGTACTCGTGTCGGACTTCTGTATGCTCGTTTAATATTTCTTGTGGGTATTTTCTCGTGTGTATATAGATTTCCAATTCAAGAATGTTCGCTGCAAAACTTTTTGGCATTCTGTGCAGAGTCTGGAGTGAGTGTTCGATCATACAAGAAGTGTGGTTTTGATTTTTCAAATGTAGGAAGAAGCCCGACTGATTGTTTTCGCTCTCTCTAATGCGTTCCTTATATCTGACGTTAAAATTTATTCCTGTTTAGCCAATGTAAAAGTTATTAGAGCTGCCACATGTTACTATATATATGCCTGGGTTATGATATTTCGAAGTTCTAGTGATGGCGGAACCTAATTTTATTGGAAGTCTGTTATTGGTTAGAAAGGCTAGTTGAACATTTTCGGCTTTAGACAGTGCATTAACT
Source organism: Schistocerca serialis cubense (assembly GCF_023864345.2). Classification (NCBI taxonomy): domain Eukaryota; kingdom Metazoa; phylum Arthropoda; class Insecta; order Orthoptera; family Acrididae; genus Schistocerca; species Schistocerca serialis. The sequence continues at coordinate 466,294,353 of NC_064639.1, forward strand.
CTGTTGAAGATTCTACCAAGATAGACTGCTGGTAGGTATCTTATTTTCTGTATAGGTGATGTCTCTTGAGTAAGGCATACCTCACCATGTATTGTATCGTTGTAAGTAGTTTCATACTTTTTCTATGGAATTAAGACCGCCTTATTTACAGAGCCAGTTGAGATGCGGTACAGTATGGGAGTGTTCAGAAAACCAAGGACAAATAAGTGCAGCTGTGAAAACGTATCTGCCGTCATCATGAAAGACAAAAATGTCCACAGCATATTTATCATAAAGATCCAGAAGAAATGGCAACACTTAAGTCACCGAGGCTATTGAAATAAACGTTCAGGTTCATGGTAACCTGAATAGATGGGCCCGAGCCATGACACGGAAACCTTCCTGGAACCATCTCTGAACTACAACCCCCATATACTATGAGTGAAACGCTTCCTAGCGCTGAGTAGAAGAGCACTGGGTATTCTGGGCGAAAAATCGGTGATGTCAGCACTTCTTCTGATATCAGCATTCCGGGAACTGCACTTCAGGTGTCGGGTTACAGATGAACCAGTTGTCCTTGTGATATTCAAGATCACTGACAGCAAGTACCCATCCCTGTACTCCAACTTCCCTCCCCTGCATTCCATCCCTCCTCCTCTGTCCAACCCCTTCCCCATTCTGTTCTCACCTGACATCATGACGCTCTTGGCCAATCTTGGTGGGGAACCACTGCTCTTCGGCAGGAGCCAATCACAATGTAGCCCCGTCTGGACTATGCTCAATAGTATCTGTACAGTCTGAATTATTATCAATCATGTGCTGTTGCTCTCATTGTCACACAATAGCCACGAAACCCCAATGCTCCTTGGCAGCTTGCTCTCCATTCTAGTTCTACACCCGGTAGTGAGTGAATCAGGGTGTAGGTATTTTTTATAAATAACATTAATAAATTAATTTTATTGTTATTCCAACTGTGTGAGTTTTGTCATTCGAGGTCTGTATACTGTAGTGACAAGTTCAGCAGCAGCAGTGTTTTCTGACTTAAGAAAAGTCTGCAAATATTACCATTACTTATGAGGTAAGGTACTTTAACATTTCAATGTGTATACACGGTCCAGTCACATTAACGCAAACACCGGTTATGTTCTATGTCAATGTGCAATAACCACCCACAAATAGCAGGTGGCGTACTAGCAGTGGAGGGTACAAAAGCGTATCAGGGAATGTGGAAGACAGTGGAGTCATTATAGCAATGCAGAAACACAGCTGTTTATTCAACATCCAAAAGGGCATGATTATTGGATTTCATGCCAAGAGTAGAAGAATTTTCGACATGGCAAAGTTTATAAGCTGTTCACATGCTTCCACAAGTATACTGTAAAAGGCGCTGAAGCAGGACTATTGTACAACAGGCCACTGAAAGGGGTGAGTGAGGGCTGCACAGAGGTATATGGGCAAATAGACATGCAACAGTTGAGCAACTGACTGCCCATGTGAACCAAGGGGCTCTTCTCAGTGACCTACCAGCTGGACAATACAATGTATCACACAGTTCGAAGAGCACCGAGATGAATTTACTGTACTCCCCTGGTCACCAAACTAGCCGGATTTAAATACAATCGAGAATCTTTAGGGCCACCTTCATTGAGCTGCTTGCTCCATCGATCTCAACAGAGAAACATAGTACAGCTGTCCACGGCACTGGAGTCAGCAGGGCTAAACATCCCTGTCAGTGCCTTTCAGAACTTCATTGACTCTCTTCCTCCATGTCTCGCAGTGGTCTGTCTTGCAAAAGGTGGTTATTCAGACTTTTCACAGGTGATCATTTTAATGTGACTGGATCATGTAATTAATGACACCATATAACATTCTACAAAACTGCAGTAAATATTAATCCGTGTGCTTAGTGTAATGACCCCTTGGTAAATTCAGCAAAATTATGGAAACAATATTAGTCCATCCACCACTCCAGTACTTGCATTATGTGTGTGGCAGTGTGCTATCCCATCTAAGAATGCTAGCTTATATTACCATAATTAATGGTCGGAAATGGCTACTTTCAAGTTCTATATCTTAATCACAGTTAACAGCCAAGTACTGGACATTTTCTGTAATGATTTGTAACTCTATCTGATTTTTTTATACAAATATCAACTCGAAGTATGAGACTGTGCATGTTTCTTACAATATCTCTGCTCATCCTTTTATGCACATTTACATTAAATATTCCAGTGCTGTGAATATACGTGACCTGTACTATAAATTAGTGACTGTCACTGAAACACTGGTGACCATACATTAGGGATGTTCATACTATAACATTGCACAGTATTTGTTTGGCGTAACATGACACACATGTCCATTTGGTAACAGGAAGCCTGGAATTGCAGACTAAACGTCTTTGCAAGCCACAGCCTTTCCTGAGAAAAGCACACATCCTTTTCTGCAGAGACAGTGATATGTGGGAGATTGCAAAAGTATTGACTCACTGCAAAGTAGTTTTACAAGCCCCAACTTGTCAGGACTTGTGGAGAAAGTGAAATATGAAATTTCAGGTGGACATTAATATGAGAGCCATCTAATGGTGAAATCGGATGCCAGGGGTAAACCAATAAATGATGTAAACGTCAATGCCATTGCACTCTGAATTTTACTTAATTGCCATGTATATATAGTGGCCACGACATCTTGGTAGATGATTGTTGCAGTGTCTGTGTGTTTATGGGTTGCATTTTTCATATGACTTGTCAAGCCAATGGCAGCATGGCATCCCTTGCCGCAATTGTCACAAGTGTATCTGGCTGCTGAGGCAGGAGCAGTGGTAGCATTGCGAAGCTTTTTCTGCCTTACTCTGTCTAACAAGTCTTCATCATGCTTCGACATTCTAGATGATATATCATCACGCCTCCCTGGTCTCATGCTAGCCCGTGCCCCTCATCTGTTTGCGTCGATTCCAAAGCTCTCCATATCTCGTTTACAGAAGTCCTTGAACATCAATACAGGCGTCCTACAGGTCTTTTGGCTACAGAGATCTCTCCAAGCATCACCTCACGTGGTAATCTGCCAGGATCCATACGGTGGACGTGTCCCAGCCAGCGGAGTCGTCTCTGCTTCAAGATAGCTGAAATACTGTTGCAGTTAGTTTTAGATAGCACTGCTTCATTGGTCACTCGGTCCTTCCACGTTACTCCGAGGATGGATCTCAGGCACCGCGTGTGGAAAGCATTAAGGCGACGTTCTTGTTTGGCATACGTAGTCCATGTTTCCGATGCATACAAAAGGATGCTGAGGACGCAAGTTTGATATACAAGAATTTTGGTGGTCAAAGAGAGTTTACACGTGTTTGGAAAAACAACAGAGTGTTTGCCAAAAGTTGTCGCAGCTCTTCCAATGCGAGCATCAATTTCCTTGTCAACAGACATGTTTGACTCTATAGTAGATCCAAGATAGCAGGAGTTATCTACGACTTGCAGAGTAGTGCCATCGAGTGTGATATTCGGCTTTGTGTTAGCACGCTGAACGATAATTACGGTCTTACTGCCGTTTACACTCATCGAGAATAGGTGGCATCTTGATACTAGCTCTTGCAGCTCTTCTGCGGAGTTTGCAACAATTGCAGAATCATCAGCATACAGGAGTTCACGAGCGACTATCTCGTAGCGCTTTGTCTTGCTCTTCAGAAGACTGACATTGAAAAGCCTTCCATCTTTCCTAGTATGCAGATGTACTCCAACATTGCAATTCTCGAAAGCCACTTGGAGCAGACGCGAGAGGAAAATTCCAAAACGTGTAGGTGCCAACACACAGCCTTGTCTTACGCCACAGTTCATACTGAATGGTTTAGATGAACTGCCATCGAAGATTACAGAACTACGCATACTGTCGTGAAAAGATCTCATTAAAGACAGCGAAGTTGGGGGACATTCAATTTTTTTCTAATATGCTGTAGAGTCCCTCCCAACTGACGGTGTCAAAGGCTTTGTTGAGGTCAACAAAAGCCACATATAATGGCACTCTGTGTTTGCGGCACTTCTCTTGTAATTGGCGCAAGGTGAATATCATGTCACTTGTGGATCTGCCAGTTCGAAATCCACACTGTGACTCAGGGTAGATCCGAGCAGGCAAGGTTTCCAGTCTCTTCAGGATTATTCTTGCATACGCCTTTCCAGCAATGCTCAAGAGAGATATTCCTCTATAGTTGTTACAATTACCTCTGTCGCCTTTTCCCTTATAGATTGTTACTATATTTGCATCTCGCATGTCTTGAGGTACTGTGCCTTCTTCCCAGCACTTCAGTAGGATTGGATACAATATCGGCAAGCCGTGCGGTTAAAGGCGCTGCAGTCTGGAACCCCAAGACCGCTACGGTCGCAGGTTCGAATCCTGCCTCGGGCATGGATGTTTGTGATGTCCTTTGGTTAGTTAGGTTTAACTAGTTCTAAGTTCTAGGGGACTAATGACCTCAGCAGTTGAGTCCCATAGTGCTCAGAGCCATTTGAACCAATATCGGCAAAACGCAGTCAAGTTTGATGATTTCTGCTGGTAAGTTATCACGGCCTGTACTCTTGCCTAGCTTTAGACTTGAGAACCCTGCTATTCACCTGTACATGGAATATGGCTGCTAGTGGAAATAAAAGTGTGATGTGGGCCTAGCACCCGACGGCAACTTTGCTGTAGTAACAGAAGAGAGGCTTGCGAGATTACAAACAGTTGACTTGTTTGTCGCAGGGCAGTCTGAATCTGACAAGATGACTGTGGACTGACGTGAATGTTTCCTAGGGCGGCCAGCTGTTCTGCGGACTGTTAACAATTAAGCCGAGACTCACGGAAGGCCACGTGCAGGTATAGGGATCATAGGCATGCAATGAGAAGCAGTGGTGATCAGGGTTTTTCCCAGGTGCAGAGAGGTGTATGTGAGCTCCTGTGGTTGTAGGAACACTGAGATGGATGAGGCATGTTATTTTAAATATTGACCGTAAGTGTAGTACTGCTGAAAATATGTAAAATATCTTACAGACAAGCTAGGAATAAACTAATGACAACTTTGGAACAGGAGCAGTGCGACAAGCTCATTGAAAATTAAACCATCTTTGTAACTTCAATGGGTAAAATGTTATTAATCTTTACTAGTATCATTATTTATAAAACTATAACAACTGAACCTACTACACAATTTAAACTTTTTATACACCAAATGAAAGCGATGATGCCAGCAGTCATATGAATATATCACTTTTCTAATTAAACCAATATACAAAACGTTGCAAGCAATTTAGTCAATTTTACGTAAATGGTGGCGTAACTACAAAATCCCCCACATGTATACAACTGATGTCATCAACATTTTCATATTCCGACAATTTCCGACGTATAGTTTGTTCATATTCAAGGATTATAATGTTTATAAAATATGTGTTTTGACTAGAGCGCTAGGTGTGGCGAAATACGTGCTTAAGAGAGATTTGAAATCATTTAAATCAGGCGTAAGTGTTTCATTAACATACTGTAAACTGACTGCAAAGATTTATTGAATGTTTTATTATACGTATTTATGTGAAATTATTGTATAAATTCTGAATGGCGGCCATGATGAAAGTGACTACATTGAGTCAAGAAGTTGTCATGAGACAGAGTCTTCAAATAAGCATGCACAGAAGAATACAGAGTCTTTCATCTTCAGTCTTCTGGCGAGGTCCTTCGTCAGTATTCTGCAATGTGGTAAGATGCCACATGTTTTGTTCTGTGAGCATGGGATATAGTAGAATTATTTCAAGGTCACAGGTGATAACTTGTAAATTCCTAGACTCTGTTTTCCGTCAGGAGTTAACTCCCCGAGTCATTTCAGTGAATGTCTAGATTTTGTATGTATGAACATTACTTGCTTTTTGTTCATTTTTGTAGTGGTGAACTTGTAAGGATTCGCTGTTTAAGTGATTTGAATTGTGTGATGGACTTGGACAAAATTAGTCGGAACAGCGTTGATAGTTATGAAATTTAGATTTGCTATGAATAATAGTGAGAATTCACGCTGATGAACGTTAAGAAATTGTAAAGGTTTTTGAGAATTAATGGGCAAGTATGTCTATCTATTTAGTGCAAGCTGTTGTTTGTAAATGCTCTTCCTGAATGAAGTGATTGTAAATTTTCCACTGCTGATTGAGATATCGCTCAATTATTCATCAGTTTCAAGTGTGTGAGGCCACAGTTCACATATGTTGTGCATATATGAAAGAAATATCTAAATCTACTTGAGAACAATCTGATTTAGCCCACCTTCTTATCTTTCATGATTTTATTTAACTACTTGCTAACTACCTGGTGTTGCCTGGGCATGTATTTGTTCCATTCTTCTATTGATCCATATCCTCCTTCCCCCTTTCACTGTCCAGCTCCTCCTTATTTTCTCTGTGTCCATTTCCTCCACCCTTCCTTCTGTCCATCTACTCCACTCCCTCTCACTGTCAGTCTGTTCCTCCCCATCTCTCTATCAATCTACCCATCCATCCATCAATCTGCTCCTACCCGCTCTACCCGTTATTCCTTCCCCCTCTCTCCATCTCCTCCTTATCCCTTTAATTCCATCTCCTCGCCACTCGCTTTGTCAATCTTCTTCTCCCTGTTCATCTCCTCTCCTGGCCTTTCCTTCCTGTGTCCATTTCCTCCTCTCTCTCTGTCTGTTCATCTCCTCCTCCGCCCTATGTTTGTTGGTCTCTTCCTCCCCCTGTTTCTGGCATCTCCTAATTTTTCCTTTCACTGTCCATCTCCTCCTTTCCTCTCTCTTTGTCAGTTTCCCCAACCCCTCTCTCTGTCCATCTCATCCTCCTTCAATCTGTGGCCGGCCGCTGTGCTGAGCGGTTCTAGGCGCTACGGTCGCAGGTTCGAATCCTGCCTCGTGCATGGATGTGTGTGATGTCCTTAGGTTAGTTAGGTTTAAGTAGTTCTAAGTGTAGGGGACTGATGACCTCAGATGTTAAGTCTCATAGTGCTCAGAGCCATTTTAACCATTTTTTGGTCTGTGCCTATCTCTCCTTCCGTCTTGCTGCCTGTCCACCTCCTCCTCACTTCTCTCTTCATGTTATTATGCTCACTCCAGTAGGAGACTGGTGGTTCTTACCCCTACAATGTTTTTTCCTTGTGATTATAACTAATATACTATTTACTATAACTATACCAAATTTGACTGAAATCGTTTGACAGGTTTAGCATGAGCATTTTACACGTGGCTTTGCATGCATACGCAAATGTGAAATATATTTCACAAATATTTCACATACCTTATGCGTATTTGTACATGTACTTCACCCGTATGTCTCCGCATTTCGCCCTGCAATTTCATTTTCATGCAGCTCACTGTTTACGACTTCATATCTCCTGAACTGTGTTTTGCACAATGATATAATTTCGCATACCCATCCAGTGTTATATGTGGCTATCGTCTGCGAAATACATTGTGAGTAGAGGTAGTAGTACAGAAGTAATAAACTGAAAGGCCATACATGATGCCACAGTTTTTCACTCAAGTCAGTATTTGACGTCATACCTCCTGAACTATGTATCGTACAATGATGCAGTTTTTGTGGTACACTCAGTTCTACATGTGAATATTCTCTACAAAATTTGTTGCGAATAAAATTAATAGAAAAGAAGTAATGAATTAAGAAGTCATGCTTCATGAAGTAGTTTTACTGCATGAACAGCAAGAATGTAGTAAGTGATAAACTTTCTTCCTTTCATTGATTTGTGGGGGTCGTCAGCGAGAAATAGTTTTGTAAAGATTTGAAATAATGTGTAAGGTTTGCTGCTAGCCTCTAAGTACTCTCATTCTCAAATGACTTAAGTATGGGCAATTGTCTGTATGGGCTATAGCACCTTTTCACTGGCATCCATACCCCTTTGCTTAGTGGGGGTTCTTACCACTCCCCCACCCCCAGCCCCAGTGATTCTTTCCAGACGGTAACTGACGTGTGTACAAAGTTTAGTTGAAATCAGACCAGTGGTTAAGAGGAGACTTGGAACACACACACACACACACACACACACACACACACACACACACACGGGAGATACGCTGCGAACTGAGTAGAAAAGATAAACAGGAGAAGTCACAGCCAGAGTCATACATACCTTATAGTGATATCACTGGGCCAGACAGCCAATATGTGTGGGCACTGATGCTCCCCCTGCCACTGCCACCACTAATGCTACCAGCTCAGGTGCAGATTAGTGCTAAGTGTATTCGTATATCTGACATTAAGTGTGATCATATTTAACAAACATTTATTCCATGAGTACAATGCAGATGTGTGCACTTATTATAAAAATTGATTACTTTATGTGGATATCAGTCTGATTGTCAACATGTCCATATTGAGTCAGATGTAAATAACTCACAAAACTGCACTTCCACTACCCTTGCAATAAACTAGCTTGAAACCACAACGATATTTACATCACGCACCACCAAGCTGGTGGCATTAATGGTGGCACTCGCAGCATGAACGTCAATGCCTTCACATCATCGGCTACTTGGCCTGGTGATATTTCTCTGAGATATATTTGTTGGCCTCTCTTCTATTACTACATTAAAGCTACTGTTCTCTACGCTCACACTTTTCATCCAGTGGCAGCCAGATTATATGCGTTGGTGAATACCAGTGTCCTGGTGGCCGTTAACTGAATATTTAACGTAAATGTGCACAGAGGGATGAGCAGAGGCAGTGTAAGATTTCAAGGGACGTGTTGCACAGTCTCGTACTTAGAGTGAGTATTTGTGTAAAAAAAGTCAGCTGTAGTTATAGTGCATGACAGAAAATGCGCAATACTTGGCTGCTAAATGTGTTAATTAAGATGCAAGACTTGAAGCAACCATTCTGGACCATTCATTATGGTAATATTGATAGGCATTTTTCGTTAGGATAGCACTCTGCCACACAAGCAATTCGCTGAGAGAAGTAGATGGACTAACATTGTTTCCATCATTTTGCAGAATTTACCTAGACATCAATAAATTATACACACACTGTGTTGCCAAAGTAACTTACATTAATATTTACCGCCACTTTGCAGAATATCGTATGATATCATTAATTTATACACTCTGTAATATCAAAGTACCTTGTCTCACAAATTATGGTAATATTTGCAGATTTTTTTCTTTTAAGTCAGAAAACTCTGTTACTGATTCTCTTTTAACTTCAGTGTACAGACTTCTAAAGACAAAACTTTCATATTTGGGTAGTTATAAAATTAATTTATTATTATTATTTATAAAAATACATACACCCTGATCCTATCACAACAGAGTGGAGAACTAGTATGGAGAGCGAATTGACCAAGAGCATTGGGGTTTCTAACTATTGGTTGATAAATAATTTGGACTGTTCAGATACTTTTGAGTACAGCGCAGATGGGGCTATGTTGTGATTGCCTCCTGCCTGAGATCAGTAGGTCCCCACGGGCGATCGGTTGAGTGTATTGTGTTGTCAACTGCGAGGAAAACGGAGGAGGGGTGGGCAGGGAAGGAGAGGTGGAGTGCAGAGGAGGGAAAGAGGATGGGAGCGAAGGGGAATGGAGGTCAGTGATCTTGAACATAATAAGAACAATTGGTTAAACTGCAGTCTGACACCAGAATTGCGATTCCTGGAACGCTGACACCTTGTGCTGTGTCAAAACGCACGGGTTACGTTCGCCCTTACTACTGCTGAGAATCCTACACGATAACTAAATAATAACACCTGGTGGTTACTGTAAATACACGTGTACGATTTATTTAGAAGAAAAAAAAATATGTTGTAGATGAGCCGCGAACGTCGACGTTCCTCTGCGGTGAGCGCGCGCGACTTCAGCGATGCAACAACTCGCTTTCGCTGTGTCCAGAGATGCTGCCTGAGCGACGCGTAGCAGCCGGCCGCTGTCGTAGAGAACCGACAGCAGCAACGAATAATTAATTAATTTTCAAAAGTTGGCGTGGCGCTGTTTATTTGTTCGTTTTAAATGGTTCCTATGGTATGACATAAAGAGTTAGTTCCCATGTAGACCTCTCACCAACTAAGTGAATATATCGGTGCGTCTAGGTCTGATAGTAGAGCGACCCACTGCGTGGTGTAGTGAGGCACCTCAGCTGGTGGTTAAGGCTTGGGGGAGGGAAAGGAGCTTTGATTGGTAGAGCCAGTATTTTTTGTTGCAGTTCACGGAGGCAGCGAGGCTATTTAGTCTGTTAGGCCCCTGTTCATATACGTGGCTGTGGCGGTTGTTTCCTCCCAACGCAGAGCAACGGAATATACAGAGATTCTGTGGGATTTTATGAATAGTCACTGGTGGTACACTGGTTTTGGCGAATTTAGGTGCACGAGCTATCAATTGATTGTTGTCCTGTGGACAGTTTCGGTCGTAAAGTTTGCTGTGGTAAATCCAGCGTGAGCCTGGTTAGAGAGAGAAGTAGATTATTGGTGCTGTACAATTAGTGGTTGCGGTTCGCCCAGAGGCAATTGGGTTGTTAGCCGTTTTGTTGAAGTAGTTTGGTAGTGGTTGGTGTGTGTATCGAGAAGGGAAAGCCTCGAACACATGTTCGTAGTTGTTGTTTAAATACCACTATCTTACAGCGGACCGAGAATTGGCTCGAATAACTACGAACTGTTTCACTATATTGTGATAGAGTTAACCAGTAGTTGAGTGCATAAGCGACGAGAAAATAAAGGAACCATTTTACAAGCAGCAAGCAAAAATGGTTCAAACGGCTCTGAGAATATGGGACTTAACATCTGAGGTCATCAGTCCCCTAGAACTTAGAACTACTTAAACCTAACTAACCTAAGGACATCACACACATCCATGCCCGAGGCAGGATTCGAACCTGCGACCGTAGCTGTAGCGTGGTTCCAGAGTAAAGCGCCTAGAACCGCTCGGCCACAACGGGCAGCAAGCAGCTAAACAAAAACTTGAGTAGTCAAAATGACGAGTGGCCGAATTCAAGTAGGGAACTTAGCGGATCGCTTATTGTCAACGCCAGGTGAGGTTCAGAATTGTTTTAAATTGTCACGTAAGGTTAGATTTAAAGTGGCGGTGGCACTTAGGGTTTTTGTTTAATATTTTTTATTACTGAATTTCCGTGTTGTGGGCTGTAGTCTTTGATGGCACTCACTCAATTACGTGAATGAAATTGTATTGAAATACCTAAAGAAAATAAATTCAAGTTTTCTTGGGTTAACATAAACCTTACGTGTAATTAATTAATATCTGGTGTGTGCATATATATATATATATATTACGAGAAAAGAAAAGGGTGAATTCCAGAGATCTTAATACCGCGTTGCAGGACGCAAGTATACGCTCGTATCTGTAATTTTTCCTAATCAAAAGTTCATTGATTAAGTGGAACCACGATAAACCTACAGAGGGTAGATATTCTAAAAAGTTAAAACGATTTCATTAATGGAAAGAGAGTCTAAGTAAATGCAAGTAGAATTGAAGTTGTCGTAATTTATTACGGAAAGGTCAACGATTACACCAAGGACAAAGATTAGTAAATCTGTGAAGTACGTGAGATTTAGTGTTAACATAAATTATTTCAGTTCTTATCGATATTGGTGGAAGCGTCTTAATACAAACTGATCATAACACGACGGTATATGGAATAGGAATTTTGTAAGTAATTAAAAAGTTACGAGTCTTTTCCCGAGATAATGTACTGCGTTGTGAGAATTTCGTTGTGTGGGAGAACAATTGCAAGCTAGATGGGGCATTTATCTCGACATAATATAAACAGGTACTGTATTTAAAGAGAATTGATGCTTGGATTCCACCAGTAGCTTAGATAACGAGAGTTGTTATCTAAATTGGCCTATCTCGTAATTACTGCTTGATATTAGTGATCATTGTCATTACAATGTTTGGATGTGTCTATTCGTAGTGTAACTGTGTCTTGTTCAGTCTCGACGTTGTGTTAAGTAAGGGTGCTGTCTTTCATTATTCGATATTCGAGCCGGCTGCATAGTCAGTGCCGGCCGGGGTGGCCGAGTGGTTCTCGGCGCTACAGTCGGGAGCCGCGCGACCGCTACGGTCGCAGGTTCGAATCCTGCCTCGGGCATGGATGTGTGTGATGTCCTTAGGTTAGTTAGGTTTAAGTAGTTCTAAGTCTAGGGGACTGATGACCTCAGAAGTTAAGTCCCATAGTGCTCAGAGCCATTTGAAGCATTTTTGCAAAGTCAGTGGTTGCCGCAGTAGTAATTATATTAAGGGTGATCTGTCTTCAATTTGTCCCTATAGAGTGCGATTACGGTACGAGCTACACTTCGAGTAGTCGCCAGGCGCCCCACCACGACTGGAATCTTCTAAAATCAGATAGCGATCCGCAGTCATAACATCGACTGTGAAATTAAAAACTGTACCTAATTTAAGCTGTTGTGGCCGATTGGTTCGCCCAAGTATTTTGGGCGGCAGGAAGCCATACATTAACGGCATAGCGACATTGGTACAGAACGATCCACTGCCGTTGTAAGTTCGATCTTGGGTACCGCCGGTCGGCGCGTTAAAACCTGAAAAGTGACAGCATCAGCAATTTTCTGCTCAGAAGGCCCGTTGCCCTGCTGCTGCGCTGTCGATACACTTACCACCTTGCATTATTTGAAAAGAAGCAAAATCGTGACTCATTGTACCACACTACATGTCTCCATCCAGATACTGTTCAGTTACTGTATCGTTAGATCCATACAAGATATGCAGCCTTGTTTGCCGCTGTGAGCAACGATCTTTTGCAAAGATCCCGACTCCAGATTTCCATTGCACGCAGTTCCCTTCGCAATGTCCTCTCGGAAATTGGTCATATGGACTTGTATTCACTGACAGCAGTAATTCCTGTATGGTTTGGAACCGATTTTTGACAAGGCATGACACTTGTCTCCAGTCCCTGTTAGTTAGCATCTTTTTATGATCACTGATCTTATAGGGTTTTACATTGCTGCGTGTGGTACACCATCCTTCGGACAACCGTTGGACGTTGTGCGTTTATATCCAAACAAATTGTGTAACTTCATTTAAGGTGTGCTAATGGTTATGTCGCAATGTTATATATCCTTTCTATCGTAGTGTCACGTTTCCACGTCGATCCATCTTACTGTGTTGATTCCACACAAGTGATTGGCGCATACTTATCACTTTAGCCTCATATCTTACGTCGGTTTGGAGGGTCACATAACCGCCTCGTCCCTCTTCTACTCCATCTACAGCACTCCATAGCTACTAATGCGCTCTTTTAATGTGGTGAATAATGTTTTGTCCAGTTGAGCTTAAGACGCGACCATTTTTAAGGTTTATCAGCTTCTGAAAATTATTTAACCAATTTTTTATGCACTATTACTTAACAATTGTAGTAGATATACATCTAGCATCGGAACAATAAGTTTTTCTTTGTCATCAGTGGTAATTCCCTTTGATGTGCTTATCGCAGCACTAATTGTCATTCTTTGACAATCTCCATTATTCCATTTTAGCTCTTAACGTAAATCATTAGTTGGTTATCTATCAAAATAATCCATATTCTTTTGTTGTATAATGCTTTATTCAGTAAAGTAATTGATAGTTTCCATTGTCAAGAATTAATGTAATCAGTTTATACGTCATTTACAATGGGAAACTTAATTTTGTTATGCTTGTGAACAGCGAAGAACAAAGATGGAAGCTAACGATGATACATTGCAAAATACATGGTTAGTGCATCAGAGTTCAAGATACAAACGTAGTTCAACAGATTCTCGACCGAAATTTATCATTAACGGCATTTGGCACCCTGAGGCTGCTGGTCCTCCACATAATATTCTTCAAAACTGTTTCACTCATAAAAATTATTTTTTCGAGGACTAGGAATAATTAATATGAGAGACCGGTGTTAGTTGGTGTAAGGAGCCAGTTGGCACATAGCTTCTATTCCCTGCCACGATGGAGGGAGAGTATTTGAAAGTGTATCATTCATCTTAACATCAATCTGCTTGGAAACGTCCCGAAGGAAGGACCACTGTTTCATCGTTTTTCTGACTGGTGAGCGGAGTACATGTTTTGATCGTAAATTCTTTTGTCTAGTGAATCTGTAGATCGACTTCAGGCGTTGATGATGGATGTTTTCGAAAGAGTGGTTTACTGTGGTTGCATGTATGCATCATAATATTTTCCTCCTGATGTTTGAAACTGTGTGGTATCCTTTTTGGTGTTGGCATCCGTTTGGGGCTAGTTGGCATAATTGGATGTAAGGTCACTTGGCATAGCTATAACAACAGGTCACATCGAACAAGATGAAACAACATACATCACACAATTTCACGGCCCTCCTGATCACCTTGAATACGTTAAATGACTTTTTTTTGATGAAGTGCCATGTCCGTCAGGACACTGGGTAGGTTGTGCAACCCGATGACAGCGAGATTCGTATGTCCACCTTGGTGAAAAGGAAAAAAAAAAAAACTGCACCTGGCCAGATAAGGATGTTTCAATTTCGTACGATCAAAGTGAAACTGTGTGGTAATTGAACCCACCTGTTTTAAATAAATGAATGCCCAACTACTACATTTGTGGTTGATTTAAAACACTGAACTAATTCTGGCATATCGTAAGAAGATCGCGTTGCCACGCCAAAGTTGGCAACCCAAATCAGTACCACAGATATTATCAAGGGCTCGGTGCTGTCCGCAATGATGTATGGGAGGCGCTCCTGAAGATCACACTCCCCATGTTTGCACAGCAGCGCCCTCACGCTGAGGTCAATATAGTGTCGAACCAGCAAGAGCTCTGCCCAGTTCACGACCTCATCTGAAGGAGTCAACATCATAGTATAGGAAGAACGTGATACATACAGTTTCTGGTGGACCTGTTGATTCAAATGTGGAACACTGTACTGCAAGAGAAAAGTTCGTTACTCTGGGTATCAAGTGACGCTTTAACAGTCAATAACAGTTGTAACTTATCAAGCAGTCCTGTGGCAACGATCTGAGTCAAAGTTAAGTAAATTTTTTTATTCATTTGTGTAATAAAGTGAACTAATATTTCATGTGTTCTGGAGTGATGAACCTTCGCCCAGAGCAATAAAAGAACCCACCGTTGTAGACATACCAAAGTAGTTTCACTTGGCTACAACATATTCGCTTTGAACAACTACAGTTGCCTATAATACTAACCACAACTTATTTTTCTTGATGAATTCGTCATGTGTTCGTACATTTAAGTTCATATTGCTGTTTATATATTCAAGCAGAATTTGTTTTTGTTCAAGTTTTTTTTCTTAACGAGGAATTGATTTTTGAATATTTTATTCTTTGAAAAGAAAGTTACCACAAGTTTTGACAAAATAAAATGTTTTCCTCGGAAACTGCGGTGTTGTGGATCGCTCAAGTGGATTCCATACTTCATGAGAGCACAAGCGACCACTGGATGTCAGATAATGTGTGGCCTGTTTATTACGTCTTTACAGAAAGGACACTGATGAGACCCGCAAATCGTCAGCCAGTGTTGGCCAGCCGAAATGAAGGACGTTTGAGAAGCCTTATTGCTCACTCAGTTAACGGTTGCTAGTAATGGAAAACGGAAATGGAGCACTAGAGAATGCTGACTCCATCACATCATATTGTGTAATACAAAAAATAACACCATTAGATGATGATGAAGTTCGGTTTGTGGGGCGCTCAACTGCGCGGTTATCAGCCCCTGTACAAAGTCACAATCTTTACACAGTCCAATCTCGCCACGTTCACGAATGATAGTGAAATGATGAGGACAACACAAACACCCAGTCTCCGCGTAGAGAAAATCCCCAACCCGTACGGGAATCGAGCCCAGGACATCGTGATCCAGAGGCAGCAACGCTAGCCACTGGACCACGAACTGCGGACAGAGCACCATTAGAAGAATGAAATGGCTTCATCGAAAGTGAACAATAAAAGGAGAAACTCAGAAATAGGAAAGACAGATGTGTAACGAGCCGATAGCTGATGTATCTAACTGACAAGTTCGGCTGGAACTTGCATGACAGCTGACCAGAAGGGAAGGGAAATAACGATTAGATAGAGGAATGAGGAAGCCGAAGAAAAGCAACCACCAACACGAATCGCGACACGATCCGCTCAGTGCAAACTAACGGCTACGGACTATGCTTTACTAGAAACCAAGAACAACACGGTAATACAGATGACAGCAGGAAGTTGTACTTGGAGACTAAACTATACAGTAACCAAGTAAACTCTTGTTTGACTCAGCGTGCTTCTCGGCAGTCTTCAAGTCAAATTTACATCTTAATGACGTATGTACTGTCGTTTCGTCATTCAGTCATAGTACTTATAAATCGACGCAATCATAGAAGCAACCTGACACTGTTGTTTAACAAAGTTACCAGACCTCCAGTTCAACAATTGGGCTACCAAGCGAGGTGGCGCAATGGACTCCATTCGTTCAAATCCCCGTCCGGTCGCTCAGACTGAGGTTTGCCGTGGGTTATTCAAATGGCTTAAGGGAAATACACGAGAGTTCTTTTGAAAAGGACACGAACGGTTTCCTCTTCTATTTCCTCCCATTCTTGTTCCAGTCTCTTCACTCAGGGTACCACCTATGCCAAGAGGCTCTGTTGTTTGTTTTATATAGTCTAATCTTTGTCTTCCCCCACGGTTTTTACCCTCTATGGTCCCTAAGGGACGATGGCAGCTAAACCGTGATGTCTGATCGCATGTCCTATAATCTTATCCCTTCTTCTATTTTTTCAATGAATTACTGTCCTCACAGGAATCATACCTTCACGGAGGAGAGGGTTCTTTGAGAGGCTTGGCTTGATTGACTTCAGTGCAAAAAAAAAATCATACAGTTGACACATCGTACCACATTTGCCCAGACTTGGTATATACCGGTGTAAAATCTCTTGTCTGATAATTGTTGTACAAGGTATTACGAAACAGTTACTAAACAAAAGGCACTGTATTCAACGACTTACACGTGAGTACATGTTATCCTACATTTACACACAAAAAGTAATCAAGTAGAAAGAAAAGTAATTTTGGCCCTCAATTTCGGGTAGTGCTCCGTGCTGTATACAGTTGGTCAAATGTTAGTGCACGCGAGATTCAGCGAGCTTCGTCCCGGCTGAAACGATACCCGTTGGTTAGATGATTCCAGTGCCAACTGCCACATCCAGGCCGTGGGGACATTGGTCGTTTCTACTGAGCGTTACTCTGTACACATGTTTGGTCAACAAATGTACGAAGCCTAGCAAATTATCGAAACAACAAACGATACATTAGTTTAGAAAACTGAACAGTGGAATCAGAAGCGTCATATACCACGACAAGGTAAAAAGTTCTTGGAAATTTAGAAGCGCACTCCATATGAAACGAATATCAACGAAAGTAAAGCAAGAGTAATGCAGTCGAATAAAATCAGGGAAATTAGGTAATGTGTAACTAAAACATGAGTTTTACTATTTGAGAGCAAAATATTTGATGATGGCCGAAGATGACACGGCGTAAAATGAAGACTAGCTATAGCGAGGAAAGCATTTCTGAGAAGGAGGAACTTGTTAATACACAATATAACTTAAGGTGTTAGTCTTTCCTGAAGGTATTTGTCTGGAGTGTAGCCTTGTATGGATGAGAAACGTGCAATAAGCAATTCAGACAGGAAGAGGATATCTTTTGAAAGTTGGTGCAACATAATAAATAGATAGATCGAGTAACTAATTAGGAGATAAGGAATCGAATCGGGAAAGAAAATTATGGCACAACTTGACTAAAAGGAGAGACTGGTTGATAGGGCAAATCCTGAGACTTCAAGGTATCGTCAGTTTGCTAATGCAGCGGAGTGTCGGTGCTGAAAATTGTAGAGGGAGACCAATGGATGAATGCAGTAAGCAGGGTGGAATGGACGTAGATTGTGGTAGTTAAGCAGAGATAAACAGCCTTGCACAGGATAGACTAACATTGAGAGCTGCTTTAAACCAGTCTTCGGACTGAACACCACAACAACAACAGCAGAAGCAGCAGCAACACCCCATATAAACGTAGCGAAACATTGTTTTGGATGATGCACACCCCTAAATATAATTCATCCAGAATGGTTCATAACGACGTGGCATTACAGTTTCTGCTTTTCGAATGAAACATACGCAGTTCATTTACTTCAAGAAGCTGTACAAATAAAATTATTTAGCAGATCTAGTTGCTGCTTGACATACGTTATTGATCAAACCGTATAAATTGTTTAAAAAATCAGTGAATCAAAGCTATCTTTGTGCAACCCCGCCAACTTTTCATCTTGCCGTAGAAGTAAAATATGAACCCAGGATATTAACCTATGCTTTCTGAGACATTCGTATGTACACATGCTCATAACGCGTACAAAATGACATGTTAGTGCACCGTAACAAAATGACAAGCAGTAGCAGGCAATAATTTTTTCACAGAAAAAAAGAGGTTCCTCTAATGTGCTTGCTGAACGTTAACTAATTTCGTCTCAAAATTAAGAAAATTAAAGAGACCAGTAAACCACTTTCAACGCGCTCGGGAATGGAGAGGGACGGAAAATACATTACCCATCTCATCTGAATCAGTGTTAATATTTAACGGTGCACATGTTGAATGGTATACACCTGTTGTTTAACATACATTTCCAATTTTGAAAATGGTAAAAATTTAAAATCGTCTCTACTAATTTTTAAAAACTTAGTCAAGGAAAAGAAATATTTGCTTCAATACGCTGCTGTAAACGTCTTCACAAAATAAAGCATACGTGACAGACCACAGTTTTTGAGAAAAGTATACGGCAGTCCAATAGAAGGTCTATCCCGTTTACCATTCCTACAGCCACTGTTTCAAGTGCTTGGCGCACTGACAGTAATAAATACTAGGTGAAAGTAGCCACCGCCACTTCGGTTTCTTCTTAACTAGTTAGGACCCGTGAGTCTGTAGCAGATGTCTTTTCTTCTTTCAAAAAATAAGTTGAAAAAAATGTGAACCTCCATAAATACACAAATGAGCTATACATTCAGTTTTTGTTATTCTGTATAGCTGTTACTTTATTAAGAAAAATTCTCCGCAGACTTCAACATGGCGACAATTGTGGCCGTGAGAAGTTTCAGTGTTTAATGCGAATACTTTTATCTTTGAGGTTTAGACAATATATTTTCTTAAACTTCGCGTACTACGCGTTAGCGACACTTCTATTGTGGCGTGAACGCCATGGGCGCTTTGTGATCTAGCCAACTTCATTAGTCAACAGTAGTTCTGTCACGTTTATGGCCTTTTCTTTTATTGTTGATGCACCGTCCTTTCATTTTGCTGTCCTTTATCCCATATTTTCACGGCGTCAGCGCGTTATTTATTAGGCTTGGCAATGTTAGTGATAGCTGGTGGCCGGATTCCCTTCCTGTCAACCCTCCATCTCCTTCAGTCTTCTTCTCGAGACGGAATTAACCCCAGCAGTGTGCGTCTAGTTTCATCCCGTGTGAGAGCGTGCGTGCGTTTTCTAAATGTTGGCGAATCGTATAACTGAGGCGAGACGTGGGAACCAGCTGGATTTTAACTAAGTAGGATGTAGAAAACCGCCTAAAATCACATCCAGGCCCTGGTCGTTAATCTGACGGGCGGATTCCATCCGGAACCGGCTCGTTTCCCCGAATCCCGGAATAGGCGTGCTAACCCGCGTGGCTATCCGGGCGGCATCCATAAAAACGAAGGCAGGACCGAATGCACCACTGAAAAGTGTCACAAAACATTGACTAGTGAGTCTTCCATGTTCAAAGATTTGGAGATCAGTAAGACCATGAAACATTATGCCTCCCCTCACCATAACACACGGACCATCGTAACGATCAATGTTCAACAATGTTCTTGGGTGTACTACGTGTTCCCACCTCTCGCCATACCTAAATCTACATGGATACTCTGCAAATCACATTTAAATGCCTGGCAGAGGGTTCATCGAACCACCATCACAATAATTCTCTATTATTCCAATCTCGTATAGCGCACGGAAAGAACGAACACATACATCTTTCCGTACGAGCTCTGATTTCCCCTATTTTATCATGGTGATCGTTTCCCCCTATGTAGGTCGGTGCCAACAAAATATTTTCGCATTCCGAGGTGAAAGTCGGTGATTGAAATTTCGTGAGAAGATTCCTTCGCAATGAAAAACTCGTTTCTTTTAATGATTTCCAGCCCAAATCCTGTATCATTTCTGCGACACTCTCTCCCCCATTTCGCGATAATACAAAACGTGCTGTCCTTCTTTGAACTTTTTCGATGTACTCCGTCAATCCTACCTGGTAAGGATCCCACACAGCACAGCAGTATTCTAGAAGAGAACGGACAAGCGTAGTGTCCTGCCAATAAAACGCAAACGCAGTGTTTGCTTAGCCTTCCCCACAACATTTTCTATGAGTTCCTACCAATTTAGGCGCTACAGTCTGGAACAGCGCGACCGCAACGGTCGCAGGTTCGAATCCTGCCTCGGGCATGGATGTGTGTGATGTCCTTAGGTTAGTTAGGTTTAAGTAGTTCTAAGTTCTAGGGGACTGATGACCTCAGAAGTTAAGTCCCATATTGCTCAGAGCCATTTGAACCTTCCAATTTAAGTTGTTCGTAATTGTAATTCCTAGGTATTTAGCTGAATTTACGGCCTTTAGATTTGACTGATTTATCGTGTAACCGAATTTTAACGGATTCCTTTTAGCACTCATGTGAATGACCTCACATTTTTCGTTATTTAGGGTCAATTGCCAATTTTCGAACCATACAGATATCTTTTCTAAATCGTTTTGCAGTTTGTTTCGATCTTCTAATGACTTTATTAGTCGATAAACGACAGTCATCTGCAAACAACCGAAGACGGCTGCTCAGATTGTCTCCCAAATCGTTTATATAGATAAGGAACAGCAAAGGGCTTATAACAGTACCTTGGGAAACGCCAGAAATCACTTCTGTTTTGCTCAATGACTTTCTGTTTGTTACTACGAACTGCGACCTCTCTGACAGGAAATCACAAATCGAGTCACATAACTGAAACGATATTCCACAAGCACGCAACCGTTCGCTTGACGAAAGATCCATAGCCAGAGATTGGAAAGTTGCACAGGTCACACCAGTATCCAAGATATTTAGTAGGAGTAATTCATTAAATTACAGGCCCATATCACTAACGTCGATATGCAGCAGGATTCTGGAACATATATAGTGTTCGAACATTATGAATTACCTCGAAGGAAACTGTTTATTGACACAGAGTCAACATGGATCTAGAAAACATCGTTCTTGTGAAACACAACTAGCTCTTTACTCGCATGAAGTGTTGAGTGCTACTGACAAAGGATATCAGATTGATTCCGTATTTCTGGGTTTCCGGAAGGCTTTTGACACTGTACCACACAAGCGACTTGTAGTGAAATTGCGTGCTTATGGAATATCGTCTCAGTTATGTGACTGGACTCGTGATATGACTGTTAAGTATGCAGCTATTGCATCAGCAAACTCTGAAAGGTACCTAATAAGTATACAGTCTGGACCGGAAGACTTGCTTTTATTAAGTGATTTAAGTTGCACCATCACTCTGAGAATATTTACTTCTACGTTACTCATGTTGGCAGCTGTTCTTGATTCGAATTCTGGAATATTTACTTCGTCTTCTTTTGTGAATGCATTCCGGAAGGCTATGTTTAATAACTCTGCTTTGGCAGCACTGTTTTCGATAGTATCTCCCTTGCTATCGCACAGAGAAGGCATTGATTCTGTCTTGCCGCTAGCATACTTCACATACGACCAGAATCTCTTTGGATTTTCTGACAGGTTTCCAGACAAAGTTTCGTTGTGGAAACTATTATAAGCATCTTGCATTGAAGTCCGTGCTAAATTTCGAGCTTCTGTAAAAGATCGCCAACCTTGGCGATTTTGCGTCAGTTTAAATTCAGCATGTTTGTTTCGTTGTTTCTGCAACAGTGTTCTGACCCGTTTTGTGTATCAAGGAGGATCAGCTCCGTCGTTTGTTTAATTATTTGGTATAACTCTCTCAATTGCTGCCGATACTGTTTCTTTGAATTTAAGCTACATATGGTCTACACTTGTATTATTAATTTGGAATAAGTGGAGATTCTGCGCGGCTGGTCCCGGCGGAGGTTCGAGTCCTCCCTTGGGCATGGGTGTGTGTGTTTGTCCTTAGGATAATTTAGGTAAGTAGTGTGTAAGCTTAGGGACTCATGACCTTAGCAGTTAAGTCCCATAAGATTTCACACACATTTGAACACTTTTTTGAGTGGAGATTGTCTCTCAGGAAGGCGTCAAGTGAATTTTTATCTGCTTTTTTTAATAAGTATATTTTTTGCTTATTTTTCTATGATTTGGGGATTACAATATTTAATCTCGCTACGACAACCCTGTGTTCACTAATCCCTGTATCGGTTTTGATGCTCGTTATTAACTCAGGATTATTTGTTGCTAAGAGGTCAAGTGTGTTTGCATAACCGTTTACTATTCGCGTGGGCTCACGAATTAACTACTTGAAATAATTTTCATAGAATACGTTTAGCACAATTTCCGATGATATTTTATGCGTACCTCCGGAGTTAAACATGTATTTTCGACAACATATCGAGGGTAAATTAAAATCACTACCAACTATTATCGTATGAGTCAGGTACGTGTTTGAAATCAAAGTCAAGTTTTATTTCAAGCTTTCAGCAACTGTATGATCTGAATTGGGAAGTCGGTAAAAGGATCCAATTATTATTTTATTCCGGTTTCCAACAATGCCATCTAGCCATACTAACTCACACGAACTGTCTACTTCAATTTCGCGACAAGATAAACTACTTCTGACAGCAACAAACACGCCACTGCCAATCGTGTTTAGCCTATCCCTTCGGAACAAGGTTAGGTTCTTCGCAAAAATTTCGGCTGAACTTATCTCCGGTTTTATCCAGCTGTCAGTGCCTATAACGATTTGAGCATTAGTGCTTTCTATTATCGCTTGGCGCTCTGGTACTTTCCCAACACAGCTACGACAATTTGCAACTGTTATACCGATAGTTCCTGTATCTACGTTCTTCCTGTGTTCGGCCTGCACCCATTGTGGCTGATGCCCTTTTTGTGTTTTCCCGAGACCCTTTAATCTAAAGAATCGCCCAGTCCACGCCACACAGCCCCTGCTAGCCGTACAGCCAATAAGGTGACGTCCAGAATCACGACTCAGACTGGATCTTCTCTCATCCCATGAAAGCACGCGACTCCCTCATCGCTGATCCAATGGCTATGCTCTTGGTATCAGCGCAAACGGTTCCGCCGATATTCAGCTGTCAACGGAACACAACGTACTGGTCGTCGGTCAAAGGGACCACCCCGAAGCAGTAGCCGTGTCACTGTGGAGCGTGACATTTCGTGCCTTGCGGTCTTGTTAATTACGGTTGCAACTGCACCCGCTGTTTGAAGTGGGTCCCTTCTTACCTGTTGCACGCTGTAGCTGTCATCTGCTGCTGTAGTTGACGTGGTCGACCACGTCCTCTCCTTCGACAGCAGTGTCTGAGGTTCAGAACGCTCCCCATGAACGTGAAAATATCATGAGCAATACCAAAATTCGTCCATTTTCCAGTTTGTCCATCAATCTCAATGTATACTGTGGAATGGCAAAATCTGCTTTTTATTACTTTTATAAACTCGAATAGCTTATTGCCAGCTCCTATTTTCTGTTATTTACATAATACTTCACCTTATAATATGTGATACTTAAGACGAATCCTTTAACTGCGTCTTTAAATATGCTGCCTTTATTTCTCCCTTTCATGTCCTTAGTAAATTTATTGTGCAGTTTGATTCCGTGAAAAAAAAACTCTTTTAAGTTTTTTTATTTAACTTTCTCAGTACACATAAGTTAAGTCTGACTTTTGTTCCGCTATCATGAATAGAACTGTCAGTGTAGTAAGTACTAAAGTTTTACATAATGTTCACAATGGATTGATAGACATATTCAGATGGCGTAGTTAGGGTCTCCAACACTTTAAATATATTTTTAAAATCAAACCGATTTTTGTTTCAGTTATTATTCTAAAGATCCTTTCGTGAAGTTTAAATATTGTGGTCATATTTCGTACATTACAATGAAACCACAGCTGCAAGTGTGCGTAACAACAGTACGCAGCTGCGAGGTACTTGCTATCGCTTACTGGTAACATTATACGCTAATGGAATTCTCTCAGCTACTATCATTTTGTGCTCATTACGTTTAAACTTCGCTTCACGCTTCGGCCACAAAAAGTTCTGTGTTTTTTTAAGCAGCCTATGGAATTGGCACCTTCACTTTACGTGGCAGCGTTATTTTCCTTCCTCAAACTGGAACTCGTGCTGTTTGTTTTCTCTACATTCAACGTTAGTTTCTTACTTATTGTCGAATTGTAAGCATCCCAGAAGGGATTGTCTGAGTAGTCGGCCTTCGGCCACAAGACTCGCCGCCTCCTGTGTAACATGTGAGATGAAGCAAGCGTGCATTCTTGTAAAATGCCAAGATTTTATCGCATATCGCCTAAACAGGCTAGAGGCGTTTAAAGGAGATCTTCTTGTCTGCGTTCCACAAGCTTTGTTCTCACTAAGTTCCTCCCAGAGGGCTACTCCTCACATCTGAGCTATATACAGGGTGATTGCATGATGATAACACAACCTTTCAGGGATGATAGAGAAGAGTAAATGTATTAATTTGAGGTAAGGGACTCTAATCCGTAAAGGACCGAGTCGAAAGTTATAAGCGAAAATCGTTCTGATACCTCTGACAATTGACCTCTTCTACTAAAAGCTCTTTCCTTTCCATATTTTAGGAAGAGGTAGTACGGACCAAAACAAGAAAAAATGTGTAGTAAACATACGCTGTAAAATGCATACCTTAAGAGCTATGAGCACTTGTTCAGTAGAAGAACTGTCTTTCACATCAGCGAAGATGAACAAGTGCTCACAACTTTCATGTTTGCATTTTGGAGTGCATGTTGTCTTGACAATTTTTTTTTTCTTCTGTTCATACTACTTGCTGCTAAAATGAGGAAAATAAGAAGGATTCTTGCTTATAACTTTCGACTCGATCGTTTCCGAACCAGGGTCTGTTATCTCAAATTGATACGTCGTCCAAAAATAGGTGAGACTTCACATGTATACTTCGTTGATACCCAGATGGATCACAGACAGTTCAGTCATTTCACATTGATCAGGAACCTGACATTATGTTTGATTTGCTCTTAGGAGCGTACCTCAGTGTGTTGTCACATACATATGTAAAACCAGAAATGCATTTGTTGATTCCATTTTTTCTACCCATATCAAACTTCATCATGAATGATGGAGGAAAACTAACATTCCTTACAAACAAAAAACTTCATTATAAACTGACTCATAATTTATGAAAAAAGTCATATCCATTCTTGGATTCAGCAATACATGTGATTCGTAATAAGCGGAGCGTACGCTGATATGAAACTTCCTTGCAGGTTAAAACTGTATGCCGGACCGAGACTCGAACTCGGGACCTTTGCCCTTCGCGGGCTAGTGCTCTACCGACTCAGCTACCCACGCACAACTCACGACTCGTCCTCACACCTTCAATTTTGCCAGTACCTCGTCTACTACCTTCCAAACTTCACAGAAGCTCTTCTGTGAACCTTGCAGTTTTAATCTGCCAGGAAATTGCATGTCATTCATGGATATTATAAAAATGTATCTAAGCATGTGTGTATGTTCCACCTCTCTTCCTAAACCATTGCACCGATTTCAACCAAACCTGGTACACATATTCCTTACCGTCAAGTAACAGTCGCTGTGTGTGTGTGTGTGTGGGGGGGGGGGGGGGGGGGGGTAAGAAACACCTGACAACCATAGTGTAGAAAATATACCATAAACAATGAGATGCGTGAAAAACTGCCGCATTGTGCATAACGTTTAAACTTATTTCTTCCTTGTTAGTAAGTCTATTCGAAATATATTTTGCAGACAGTATCCACATAGGCCGCTGAATGAACCCACGCAAATATACAATCGTACGACACATAGTTGAAGAGATACCCCATATTCCGACAGATGAGATTAGCATTTGTCATTACATTAACGAGCCACGGGGTCAGTCTATTATATACCGTTGAGTGGATTTGACATCTCCTCATTTTTCTCATGGACAACTTTGCGTCACTTGTTCAAGGATGGGCTCACCAAACAATTTATTCATCGTAGCTCCTGGATATGATATTGTTTATAATCAGGTTCTGACTTAAATAAACATTGAATTTGTATTTTGCGTACTATGTTTCTTAATTTGGAGACTATACTTATATATCTGGACATTATGCACATTTCTTTGTGCGAGTGTTTCATAATTTCAAAGGTGTTTTCATGAATACATGGAAATGAAATTTTTCGGTATTACGCTGCAAACATAGTTCATTTTTGGTTTTCGTTTCTGACAGACACTTGTTAGAATGAATATGCGGGCAATGTCGGATTTGTCAGGTAGTTACATATACTACACAGGCAGACAGACGTAGCCTTCTAGCCGCGCGGGGTAGCCGCGCGGTTTGAGGCGCCTTGTCACGGTCCTTCCTCGGGCATGGGTGTGTGTGTTGTCCCTAGCGTAAGTTAGTTTAAGTTAGATTAAGTAATGTGTAAGCTTAGGGACCGATGACCTCAGCAGTTTGGTCCCACAGAACTTATCACCACCACGTAGCCTTCTACTCCCGAATTTCTGAACCTATCAACTGTTACACACATAACTGTGTCACTAAGTCACTCATAGAAACACATATGGATAACAATGGACATTCATTTTTAAAGCGTAGATGATGTAATACTCACTGTGTAAATGATATGGGGCCTCAGGCGTATCGCCAATAAATGTAGTAGTGTCATTTGCTTGTGTCCCTTATTTCACATATGCTGGTAGAGATCTGGGAAAAGCGGATAGCTAAACTATGTGGATACAAATGATAGCTCTTCGACAGCAATGATGGAAAGAAAACGGAAGGAAGATCAGAGTTTAAAGTCCCTTTAACATCGCAGTAATTAGAAACGGAGCTCAAGCTCGGACTACCAAAGCATGTGGAAGGAAATCGGCCTTGCCCATTCAAAGGAACCATCTGGCTGCAGCGATTTAGGGAAATCATGGAAAATCTAAATCTGCATGGTCGGACGCGGATTTGAACCGTGGTCCTCCCGAATGCGTATGAAGAAGCCAAAGCGACACCGAATCTCCTGCGGTTATTGTTACGTCATAATATGAAGAATCTGTTGAACATGATTTATGATTGTAAAATTGTATTCAGTCTCGTTTTGAGTCTTCTACGAGGTGCATTCAAGTTCTAAGGCCTCCGATTTTTTTTTTCTAATTAACTACTCACCCGAAATCGATGAAACTGGCGTTACTTCTCGACGTAATCGCCCTGCAGACGTACACATTTTTCACAACGCTGACGCCATGATTCAATGGCAGCGGCGAAGGCTTCTTTAGGAGTCTGTTTTGACCACTGGAAAATCGCTGAGGCAATAGCAGCACGGCTGGTGAATGTGCGGCCACGGAGAGTGTCTTTCATTGTTAGAAAACGCCAAAAGTCACTAGGACCCAGGTCAGGTGAGTAGGGAGCATGAGGAATCACTTCAAAGTTGTTATCACGAAGAAACTGTTGCGTAACGTTAGCTCGATGTGCGGGTGCGTTGTCTTGGTGAAACAGCACACGCACAGCCCTTCCCGGACGTTTTCGTTGCAGTGCAGGAAGGAATTTGTTCTTCAAAACATTTTCGTAGGATGCACCTGTTACCGTAGTGCCCTCTGGAACGCAATGGGTAAGGATTACGCCCTCGCTGTCCCAGAACATGGACACCATAATTTTTTCAGCACTGGCGGTTACCTAAAATTTTTTTGGTGGCGGTGAATCTGTTTGCGCCCATTGAGCTGACTGGCGCTTTGTTTCTGGATTGAAAAATGGTATCCACGTCTCATCCATTGTCACAACCGACGAAAAGAAAGTACCATTCGTGCTGTCGTTGCGCGTCAACATTGCTCGGCAACATGCCACAGGGGCAGCCATGTGGTCGTCCATCAGCATTCGTGGCACCCACCTGGATGACACTTTTCGCATTTTCAGGTCGTCATGCAGGATTGTGTGCACAGAACCCACAGAAATGCCAACTCTGGAGGCGATCTGTTCAACAGTCATTCGGCGATCCCCCAAAACAATTCTCTCCACTTTCTCGATCATGTCGTCAGATCGGCTTGTGCAAGCCTGAGGTTGTTTCGGTTTGTTGTCACATGATGTTCTGCCTTCATTAAACTGTCGCACCCACGAACGCACTTTCGACACATCCATAACTCCATCACCACATGTCTCCTTCAACTGTCGATGAATTTCAATTGGTTTCACACCACGCAAATTCAGAAAACTAATGATTGCACACTGTTCAAGTAAGGAAAACGTCGCCATTTTAAGTATTTAAAACAGTTCTCATTCTCGCCGCTGGCGGTAAAATTCCATCTGCCGTACGGTACTGCCATCTCTGGGACGTATTGACAATGAACGCGGCCTCATTTTAAAACAATGCGCATGTTTCTATCTCTTTCCAGTCCAGAGAAAAAAAAAATCGGAGGCCTTAGAACTTGAATGCACCTCGTATTGTAGAGACTTTTATTTTTTGAAGTCTACTCTTAGGGAATTTCATAATTCTAAGTTCATTGCATTTAATTACGAGAACAACTAGGTGTACAAAGTATAGTGAATAAAGAGTGTTCAGGTGTTTTACTGAAAATCGATCATCCAGTTTATGAGTGTCATTTCACTCCCTCGTTCATCTTTTAGTTGCGAATAAAGTCCTGATGAAGTCCAATAAAAGCTGTTGCACTGAGGTTTTGTTCCTCTATATACTAACAGGTTGAATCAGTGTATTGTTTCTCTAGCGCTCGTGAGTCAAAAGCTGTAAAAATACCCATAAAATCAAACAAAGCGATAATTCAAACAGTTTACGCCGTTCTCTGGTATCAATCACAGCTTAGAAGTAGTCTGTTGCACTATATTCACTTCAAAGGTCAGTTTCTCCTTTGCTGTTTTCTTGACTATTGAAGGGAAGTGCAGTAATAAGACATAATCTATTAGTATAGCGTGCTGTAATACCATCAGTTTGTTGAAAGCAGTTCGAAAAGGAAGGAAGAGTAGGATTTATCATCAGTAAACTAGATAAAAAACCAGTAGTGTCATATCTCAAGAGGAACTTGAAACTTTCAGCACAAGGCAGGAGCATATGGAGGAACTCTGGCTCCAGTTTAAAAGAATACTTGACTATGCTCTGGACAGATACATACGCAGTACAACAGATCGTAATGGGAGGAAACGTCCATAATATAGAGCCACTGTAAAGAAAATTCTAAAGAAACAGAGATTAATGCATCATAGGTGCAAAACGAAGCGTAGGGCTGTAGATATAGAGATGCTGAATGAAACTCGTTTGGCTGTCAAGTGAGCAGTGCATGGTGCCTTGAATGACGACCGTAGCAGGATATTATCAACTGATACTTCGCAAAACACAAAGAAATTTTGGTCGTATGTGAAGGCACCAAAGTTAGTGTCCGTCCCTAGGGAATGAGACAGGAACTGAAATTGAGAGTAGCAAAGCAATAACTGAAATGTTTAACTTCGTTTCCAAATGTTGCTTTACAATTGAAAACCCAGGATAATTGCCCTAGTTTTATCTTCGTACCACTAAGAAGATTAATGAAATAAGTATTGGCATCAGTGGTGTTGAGAAACAGCTGAAATCATTAAAACTGAAGAAAGCTCAGGGTCCGATGGAATTCCTGTCAGGCTCTGTACTGAATTTGCGGCTGAGTTAGCACTTCTTCTAACTATAATCTGTCGTAGATCCCTCAACCAAAAAACTGCACCCACTTCTCGGAAAAAAGCACAGGTCACACCAGTCTACAAGAAGGGCAGTAGAAATGACGCACGAAACTACCTTCAAATACCCTTGATATCGATTAGTTGTAGAATATAAGGACATATTCTGAGCTCAAACATAATGAGGTGTCTTGAACAGAAGGGCTCCCTCATGCCAACCAGCAAGGATTCCAAAAACATCCATCATGAAAAACCCAACTTGCAATTTTCTCACATAACATACTGAAAGATTTGGATCAAGGCAGTCAGGTGGATGCAGTATTTCTTGATTTGCGAAAAGCATTTGACTCAGTACCACATTTAAGCTTATTGTAGAAAGTACGATCGTTTGGGGTGTTAAATGAAATTTGTGCCTGTAATGACGACGTTTTGGTAGCGAGGGCGCATCATGTTATCTTGGACGGACAGTTATCTTCGGATGTAGAAGTAACTTCTGTAGCACCCCAGGGAAGTGTGTTGGGACCCTTGCTGTTCATGTTGTATAATAATAGCCTTGCAGACAATATTAATTGTATTCTCAGACTTTTTGCAGATGATGCAGTTATCTATAATGAAATACTATTTGAAAGAAGCTGCGTAAATGTTCAGTCAGGTCTTGATATGATATCAAAGCGGTGCAAAGATTGGCAACTTGCTTTAAATGTTCAGAAATGTAAAACTATGCTCTTCAAAAACGGAAAAAAGGTAGTATCCTATGACTATAAGATCAATGAGTCACTGCTGGAATCGAGCAACTCGTATAAATGCCTATGGGGAAACACTTTGTAGAGATATGAAATGCAGTGATCACTTAGGCTCAGTCGTGGCTAAAGCAAGTGCTAGCCTTCGGTTTATTGGTACAATACTGGGGATGTGCAGTAAGTCCGCAACAGAGACTGCTTACAAATCACTCGTGCGTCTGGTTTTAGAATATTGCTTAAGTGTGTGGGACCCGCACATACGGCTAACAAGGGATATAGAACGTATAAGAGGAGGGCAACACGAATGGTCACATGATTGACTGACGCGTGGGAGAGTGTTCCAGTGATGCTGAAGAATCTGAACTGGCAGCCTCTGAAGGTGTAAGCAATCCCGAGAAAGTCTGCTAAAAATTTCCAGAACCGGCGTTAACGTTGACCCCAGGCATGTACAACAACCCTCTACTTATCGGTCATATAGGAGTCGTGAGAACACACAGGCATTCAAATAATCATTATTCCCACTCCCCGTACGTGAATTGGAACGGGAAGCAACGCTAATAACTCGTACAAAGCATATACCCTCTGCCTCGCACTTCATGGTAGTTCGCAGAGTATAGATACAGCTATAGATCTTGCTAATGACGTGGTCCTAAAAGACGAAGCACAAGATCGGTTTGGACAAGCATGGGTATGGAAATCGGCTGCGCCCTTTTCAAGGAAACCATCCCAGCATTCCCTATAAGGGATATCGCAAGCAAGGGAAAACCTACAATACGATGGCGGCAATGAAATTTGGATTCTCCTCACCTCGAACGCGAGTTAACGTTAACCACTGTCGCACGTCCTTCAGTTTCGAAGTATGTGCATTTTTAGCAAAGCACTCTCGGACTAAAATTTTTAAGACAAACAAAAGCAACCAAAATGGTGTCTATATCGTGTTCCTCGGATATTTTATGGATGTAGCTTACACAACATTTTTTTTTAAATTGTTGACGCACTAAACTTAGTGTGAGCCCAATATTCATATAGCTGCGTCGTAGATGTTGGCTACGTCTGACAAAGACCAGCAGTCTCCCGTCTGAACAGCTGTCTATTCCACGGCATGATTACGATTCGAGGTTGCTGCTGTGCAAATGCGTAAATGACGATCGGATTTAGGCACCTGTACATCTCTTAAGAACTTACTTCAATCAGCGCCATGCGCTATTGAGTCTCCTTCCCTTCGTATGTCGGGAACACTTTTTATGTGGAGATAGAGAGAGTGTTCTGCAGTTTTATTAATAACTGTGGCTTTTATTTGACGTTCATTGAGACGTCCTGGTTTCATAAACACACATGGACATGGTTTTAGGGGAATAGTTACACATATTGTGGTCATTCGTATCTTAATATACACTCCTGGAAATGGAAAAAAGAACACATTGACACCGGCGTGTCAGACCCACCATACTTGCTCCGGACACTGCGAGAGGGCTGTACAAGCAATGATCACACGCACGGCACAGCGGACACACCAGGAACCGCGGTGTTGGCCGTCGAATGGCGCTAGCTGCGCAGCATTTGTGCACCGCCGCCGTCAGTGTCAGCCAGTTTGCCGTGGCATACGGAGCTCCATCGCAGTCTTTAACACTGGTAGCATGCCGCGACAGCGTGGACGTGAACCGTATGTGCAGTTGACGGACTTTGAGCGAGGGCGTATAGTGGGCATGCGGAAGGCCGGGTGGACGTACCGCCGAATTGCTCAACACGTGGGGCGTGAGGTCTCCACAGTACATCGATGTTGTCGCCAGTGGTCGGCGGAAGGTGCACGTGCCCGTCGACCTGGGACCGGACCGCAGCGACGCACGGATGCACGCCAAGACCGTAGGATCCTACGCAGTGCCGTAGGGGACCGCACCGCCACTTCCCAGCAAATTAGGGACACTGTTGCTCCTGGGGTATCGGCGAGGACCATTCGCAACCGTCTCCATGAAGCTGGGCTACGGTCCCGCACACCGTTAGGCCGTCTTCCGCTCACGCCCCAACATCGTGCAGCCCGCCTCCAGTGGTGTCGCGACAGGCGTGAATGGAGGGACGAATGGAGACGTGTCGTCTTCAGCGATGAGAGTCGCTTCTGCCTTGGTGCCAATGATGGTCGTATGCGTGTTTGGCGCCGTGCAGGTGAGCGCCACAATCAGGACTGCATACGACCGAGGCACACAGGGCCAACACCCGGCATCATGGTGTGGGGAGCGATCTCCTACACTGGCCGTACACCACTGGTGATCGTCGAGGGGACACTGAATAGTGCACGGTACATCCAAACCGTCATCGAACCCATCGTTCTACCATTCCTAGACCGGCAAGGGAACTTGCTGTTCCAACAGGACAATGCACGTCCGCATGTATCCCGTGCCACCCAACGTGCTCTAGAAGGTGTAAGTCAACTACCCTGGCCAGCAAGATCTCCGGATCTGTCCCCCATTGAGCATGTTTGGGACTGGATGAAGCGTCGTCTCACGCGGTCTGCACATCCAGCACGAACGCTGGTCCAACTGAGGCGCCAGGTGGAAATGGCATGGCAAGCCGTTCCACAGGACTACATCCAGCATCTCTACGATCGTCTCCATTGGAGAATAGCAGCCGGCATTGCTGCGAAAGGTGGATATACACTGTACTAGTGCCGACATTGTGCATGCTCTGTTGCCTGTGTCTATGTGCCTGTGGTTCTGTCAGTGTGATCATGTGATGTATCTGACCCCAGGAATGTGTCAATAAAGTTTCCCCTTCCTGGGACAATGAATTCACGGTGTTCTTATTTCAATTTCCAGGAGTGTATATCCACTTCGGTGTATCAGTTGTTTTCTCTCTGCGTCTAACGAACTTCCTGCAAACACACCATACAATTTGTTCTGCACTGTCGTAACCGTGCCGCAAAGCGGAATACGCCTATCAGAATAGACTGACAATTTTGTATCCACATGTCAACACTTCAGTATCTGACATAGTGGCTAAGGGAAAGTAAACATAGGAAAAATGAACATTAATGGCTTGCTTGTGCACACTTACTTAAAGGTATTAACCTGCCTAAAAACGTACTACTAGTTATATCTACAATTATTAGTCTGCAAAAGAAGTAAATACTGATGTAATGGCCGGCCTCGGTGGCCGAGCGGTTCTAGGCGCTTTAGTCCGAAACTGCGTGTTTGCTACGGTCGTGGGTTCGAATCCTGCCTCGGGCATGGTTCAAATGGTTCAAATGGCTCTGAGCACTATGGGACTCAACATCTGAGGTCATCAGTCCTCTAGAACTTAGAACTACTTAAACCTAACTAACCTAAGGACATCACAAACATCCAAGCCCGAAACAGGATTCGAACCTGCGACCGTAGCGGTCGCGCGGTTCCAGACTCAAGCGCCTAGAACCGCTCGGCCACCCTATCCGGCAAGCCTCGGGCATGGATGTGCGTGATGTCCTTAGGTTAGTTAGGTTTAAGTAGTTCTAAGTTCTAGGGGACTGATAACCTCAGATGTTAAGTCGCATAGTACTCAGAGCCATTTTTGAACTGATGTAATGTTGTTCTGCATACTGTCATCATCATCAATAAAAATATCTGCACTTATATTCCTAACACCACGTAAATACATCTCAACACAACTAACCAAACTCTATAAAAATTGCATCATTAAGTGCTATTTGTAAAATAAAAAGAGGAAGTGACACTTTCATGACATCCACACTGAGACCTGAGGTTAAGTTTCATCAATCATACAAAGTCGGCCACGTATGACTTTTATGATATGTACCAAGGGCACACATTCCTTCTTTTTAAATTGGATAACTCCAGTAGAACGACAACAAATGGAACATCTATAGATTCTCTTCTTTATGGGCTGTCACCATAAATAGTAAAGACTTACTGCAGTCATGTACTATCTGATATAGGTCACAAAAGCCAGCCTACTTGCTCTTGCTGTCCTGACATGACCACCTTATCGCCTTTTGCCCGAAGCTATGCAGTTCCAGAAAGACAACTTTGTACATACAGTATCTCTAAATAGAACTCATCATAGAGCACTGAAATGAGACTTAAAATAACTATTTAAAATAAATAAATAAATTTTTTATGCAAACGTTTTTCTAAAATGAACTAAAAAGTATAAAATAATTTTTCCTCTCGCCCCTACCGATATCTAAGCCCATACAGTTCGTTCTGAAAATTTGTAAACTGAATTTCTGCAATATTATGTATTGCATGTAACCATGTTTTTCATTACAAATCTTACACATATTTTCAAAACTATTAAAAATTAGTAACCACACATTTTCAGAATCGTCTGTATGACTTTAGGAACATTTATGTAGATAGGAGAAATTATTTTATACGTTTCAGTCCAATTTACAGACACGTTATACCAAAAATTTATTTTTATTTAAATAATTATTTCCTACTTCTTTGGGTTGTATGTGTGAAATTATTGAATGCATTTTAAACATTTTGATGAGATTATAAGAGAGATGTGTGAAATTTCAGGTTAATTTCGTTGTCTTTCCACTTGGTCATATCTGACTAGTATAGTGTTATACCTACCGACTAATCATATATCACCATTGAATTATTAATATCCCAAAAATATAATAAATAAGCTAGCAAAATTAATTTTGCATGTTTTTATAAGATTTTATTGCAGTAATAGCTTTATATTCATGATTTCGCCCCTGTACCAATAAGTGGTATACACTGAACACATCTCATTCTTCCTCTCTTTCTGTCCATCTGCTCAACTCCCCTCTCTCTGTGCATCTCCTTTTCCCTGCTCTCTGTCCATCTGCTTCTCCCCTACTCTCTGTCCATCATGTCCTCCCCTCTCTCTCTGACCATCTCCCCCTCATACCTGTCCATCTCCTCCATCCCCTGTCTCTGTTTATCTCATCCTCCTCCTCTGTCTGCTCAGCTGAGCCCACCTGTAAGTATAACCCCTAAATCACATTCCAGTACTAGCTGCACAAGAACACAGTCATGCAGAGTGGCCTAGATATTCGGTATTACCAACCTTCTTAACCCCAGCCCTACTGAATAGACTGACAAAAGAAGAGACTTAATACTGCATTGCCACCCAGTTCTGAGCTACCTTTAAAATTTCACATCTCTAGTTCCTTGAGAAGTTAGTTTAAAATCAATTTCAAAATTTTTACCGAACATAGAGACAAGAAAGTGACCTAATAAAAATGTGTTAATGAGTAATAAATACCTTTTGGGAAAGGATTCTGCCTTGAGCAAACAATTTTCTTCTCTTTTCGCCCATCCAGGACTCAGTAAATTTTCACCATAATCATCAGTTTACCTTCACTTTCGTAACAGCATCTACAGCTGATCGTATAGCTGTCTGCTGTCTACAGTACAGCTGATAGTTTGGTGCAGTTTTCCTCCTGCAATTTCCACGTTTTCGTGGCGCTATGAAATTGTACACACAAACACACATTGTATCACTGTTTGCAAAACATTCAATACAATGTCTGTCTACGAGTAGTTTCACAGAGTGATGGCAATGTAGAAACTTAAAAATTGCAAATGGGAGGCTGTACTGGAGACGACAGACTGCTACATGAATAACAGTATATGCTATTAAGAAACTAAAAGAAACCCTCTGATTTAAGGTGAAACATCACTCAAACATGATTGGGTGAGAAGAAAATTGTGTTTACTAAAGACAGAACCCGTTTCCAAAACATGTTTGTTTGAAATCAAACAAGGGCACAAAAAGTGATGTTGCGCTGTTCTCGTCCAGCATACAAAGAAAAATTGTTTGTAACAGGCCTATAAATGCGGAAAATTGGAGCGAAAAAAAAAACAGAATAGGAAGCAAGTGCATCTCGTAAGTAGTAATGTTGCAAAATACAACTAAAGAAATAAATTAGGCAAAAAATGTTATTTTGCACAGGGCAACTACAGCATCCAAATTGCAGTCGATGTTTTTAACGATGTGGCAGTTTGAAATTGAAATGTGTATTACGCTAATTGAAGAGGGACAAAAACCTGAAATGCGTATTGATATAAATAAAAAAACATCCAAAAGAGACTGGTTGCTGTATTTCTCGAGGTCATATAACTCACAGTGACGCATCTGCTCAACAAGCAGTAAAATTTTATCACATAAAATGAGCAACCTCAAGATGAAAAATAGCTAGTTTTACCAGATAGATCACAGACCGCTTCCGTAATATTGTCTCCTCATTAAATGTCCCTTCTCTGTAATCGCTGTAATAACTCTTTTCACTGATTCTTAGTCACGTTTGACTGTCGTTCGCTTCGCTTTTCATTAAGAAATTTCCCCTATCAATTGAAGAATCGTCTCGTCTACGAATCAGTGAATCACTCTTGGCCTGGTTCCCACAAACCTCGTACATCTGTCGTGTCTGCGCCTGCCTAAAGTTAATCACTCGCATAGTGGCCACATCTACTTTGTTCAGCTTAGTGAAATTCAGTTGTTATTTGTAAGCAGTTCACAACTAAAAGCAAATTGCTTGCATTCGTAAGCTTGACTACGAACTTTGAGCGATGCAGTGAGGTACTGCTGGCTTACGTTCCAGATACTTTACTACTGAATATTTGAAGGGGACGGAAAAAGCGTCGAAGTTGAATCAGGTGGGAAAACTGTCCTCATATCCGCTAAGAAGAAAGACGAGGGGGAGGCGGGGGAAGGAGAAAAGGAAATGGCGCGGCGACAGGCCAGGGTGGAGAGTGGCCAAGTTTGCAAGAGCCAACTCTCATAGCCGCTGCTTAAGCCGCTTAAGCCCTCCTGGCGCACGGAGTGGCACACCGCAGTCAGCACAGATAGCACGACCACCTCCACAGGGGCGGCAAACACGCTCTGCCCCGCGTCAGTGCCGACTTTACTAGCAATTCCTGCAAAGTCCAGCAATATGCAGGGTGGTCCATTGATAGTGACCGGGCTAATATCTCACGAAATAAGCATCAAACGAAAAAGCTTCACAGAATAAAACTCGTCTAGATTGAAGGGGGAAACCAGGTGGCGCTATGGTTGGCCCGCTAGATGGCACTGCCATAGGCCAAACGGATATCAGCTGCGTTTTTTTTAAAAATAGGAACCCCCATTTCTATTACATATTCGTGCAGTACGTAAAGAAATATGAATGTTTTAGTTCGACCACTTTTTCGCTTTGTGATAGATGGCGCTCTAATAGTCACAAACGTATAAGTACGTGGTATCACGTAACATTCCGCCAGTGCGGACGGTATTTGCTTCGTGATACATCACCCGTGTTAAAATGGACCGTTCACCAATTGCGGAAAAGTTCGATATCGTGTTTATGTATGGCTATTGTGATCAAAATGCCCAACGGGTGTGTGCTATGTATGCTGCTCGGTATCCTGGACGACATCATCCAAGTGTCCGGACCGTTCGCCGGATAGTTACGTTATTTAAGGAAACAGGAAGTGTTCAGCCACATGTGAAACGTCAACCACGACCTGCAACAAGTGATGATGCCCAAGTAGGTGTTTTAGCTGCTGTCGCGGCTAATCCGCACATCAGTAGCAGACAAACTGTGCGAGAATCGAGAATCTCAAAAACGTCGGTGTTGAGAATCCTACATCAACATCGACTGCACCCGTACCATATTTCTATGCACCAGGAATTGCATGGCGACGACTTTGAACGTCGTGTACAGTTCTGCCACTGGGCACAAGAGAAATTACAGGACGATGACAGATTTTTTGCACGCGTTCTATTTAGCGACGAAGCGTCATTCATCAACAGCGGTAACGTAAACCGGCATAATATGCACTATTGGGCAACGGAAAATACACGATGGCTGCGACAAGTGGAGCATCAGCGACCTTGGCGGGTTAATGTACGGTGCGACATTATGGGAGGAAGGATAACTGGCCCCTTTTTATCGATG
The DNA here is from genome assembly GCF_023864345.2 of Schistocerca serialis cubense. Taxonomy (NCBI): domain Eukaryota; kingdom Metazoa; phylum Arthropoda; class Insecta; order Orthoptera; family Acrididae; genus Schistocerca; species Schistocerca serialis. The sequence continues at coordinate 466,332,832 of NC_064639.1, forward strand.
GAAATCTAAATGGTGCAACGTATGCTGATTTCCTACGTAATGTTCTACCAATGTTACTACAAGATGTTTCACTGCATGACAGAATGGCGACGTACTTCCAACATGATGGATGTCCGGCACATAGGTCGCGTGTGGTTGAAGCGGTATTGAATAGCATATTTCATGACAGGTGGATTGGTCGTCGAAGCACCGTGCCATGGCCCGCACGTTCACCGGATCTGACGTCCCCGTATTTCTTTCCGTGGGGAAAGTTGAAGGATATTTGCTATCGTGATCCACCGACAACGCCTGACAATATGCGTCAGCGCACTGTCAATGCATGTGCGAACATTACAGAAGAACTACTCGCTGTTGAGAGGAATGTCGTTACAATCATTACCAAATGCATTGAGATTGACGGATATCATTTTGAGCATTTATTGCATTAATGTGGTATTTATAGGTAATCACGCTGTAACATCATGCGTTCTCAGAAATGATACGTTCACAAAGGTACGTGTATCACATTGGAACAACCGAAATAAAATGTTCAAACGTACCTACGTTCTGTATTTTAATTTAAAAAACCTACCTGTTACCAACTGTTCGTCTAAAATTGTGATCCATATGCTTGTGGCCGGCCGGGGTGGCCGAGCGGTTCTAGGCGCTACAGTCTGGAACCGCGCGACCGTTACGGTCGCAGGTTCGAATCCTGCCTCGGGCATGGATGTTTGTGATGTCCTTAGGTTAGTTAGGTTTAAGTAGTTCTAAGTTCTAGGGGACCGATAACCTCAGAAGTTAAGTCCCATAGTGCTCAGAGCCATTTGAACCATATGTTTGCGACTATTACAGCGCCATCTGTCACAAAGCGAAAAAAGTGGTCCAACTAAAACATTCATATTTCTTTACGTACTACACGAATATGTAATAAAAACTGGGGGTTCCTATTTTTAAAAAATGCAGTTGATTTCCATTTGACCTATGGAGCTTCAAGCTAGACAAGTTTCGTTCTTTGTAGTTTTTTCGTTTGACGCTTATTTCGTGAAATATTTGACCCGGTCACGATCAATGGACCACCCTGTATATGGTATACATGGTACAGTCACATTCATGTGACCATCGCCTACGTTCGACGTCAGAGTACAACAACCATTCACAGAAGACGGGCGGCGTCACTAGCAGTGGAGGAGTATATAAAACGTGCCAGGGGGATACGGGAAACAGTGCAGTCATTGTAATGCGGGAACGGAGCGATTCCCCTAAAAGGAAAAATGTAAGCTAATGTGGATGAGTAGAAAGATTGAACCTATAACGTTCGGACACAGCATTACTAGTATAAGAGGTGGAACGAGCATGTGAGAACTGTGGTAGGGAAGGCGAATAGTCGACTTCAGTTTATTGGGAGAATTTTAGGAAAGAGTTGTTCACCCGTAAAGGAGACCGCATATAGGGCGTTGGTGGGACCTGTTCTTGAGTACAGTTCGAATGTTTGGGATCCGTACCAGGTCGGATTGAAGGAAGACATCGGAGGCACTTCAGAGGCGAGGTTCAAGCAACACGTAAGTGTTACGGAGATGCTTCGGGAACTCAAATGAGAATTCCTGAAGGGAAAGCGACATTCTTTTCCAGAATCACTATTGAGAAAATTGAAGCTGACTGCCGAACGATTCACACTTCTGCCAACATACATCCCGCTTAAGGACCACAAAGATAAGATACAAGAAATTATGGCTCAAAGATTCAATGATCTTCAGTAAGACTGGATCCGCAGCTGCAATTAATTGTTTAAATGATTTAGTGCATCCTGCAGCGGTTACTTTTGCTTTATTGGTTGTACGATCGTACAATTTCGGTCTGAGACCATTATCAACTATCTATAAAACGGAATCATCATACGTTCAATGTAGTAGCGGTCACTCAAGAACTGAACATAAAAACAGGTCATTTCTGAAGATATGCTAGGAAAAATGTAATTCACATTATAAATAAAATTCATCGATGACACATTATGCCACACACGTCTCTGCTACTGTATGTATTTAAATACGGTCCTTCATAATTATGTGTATGAGGACAGATGTCGTAACTGTCATAAAAATAGAAACTCCATTAGTACGAGAGTACGTCATAATTTTAAGAACTACATAAGTTTCACGTCTTATCGCACACAACACACGCATTATAGTCATACAACATTTACTCTGGGCATGCGACTAGTAAACAGCTGTTGCAAAGGTATTATTCTGATGTATACACATATACAAAAGCCGATGTACCCAACCTGCATAGACGATGCACATGGGTGGCATCGCTTCACGTGGACATGAAAGTGGTAAGACAGATTAAATTAAAACAAAAGCATAGGTGTATATTTACCACTACAGCAATGGCTGCAGTCGCGTAGCTCTCCAGCGCTTCGTCTTTAACTAAAGATTCAAGCCGACTCCATACGTGACGAGGACCACCACGTCACCAAATTTGATGGCAACGGCCACGGACGGCTAATATATTGGGCCATCATAAGTACACTTCGATCAAGAAATTGTTCTCAATTGGTGCTAGAAAAGTACCCCAAGCGACTATGCAGTATTAAACACTATTTATACCACATTGTCAGTTCCATTACTGCGAGAAGAAAAACAAGTCTCTGTGAACCAGACAACTACTTCATGACAGTGTACTTCAGCGTGATGGCATTCCTGGCTTGAATAAATGAGATAGTATTAAAAGACGCGCTCTCTCACTTTCTGACTGCAGACTCCTTGCCGATCACGCTTCGAGCTCTCTACCAGCAGCTTTTGTTATTCTGTGTTATGCTGCTTCACTCCACGTCACGGTCTCCAATCTTATTCTGTTTCAGTTAACATGCATAGTCTTTAGCGATTGACAAAGCTTAACCACCTGGTATCGTTTCTGTTATTCGCCTGGTTTCCTCCCTTCGCGTACACTTCTGCTATCTGGCCTAGGCAATTGACATAGTCGCCTTTTAAGTTTAGTCCAACGTGTCTGCTTGCATTACGTTTTATGCCTTACATACACTCCAGAAATTCTTTACCTTGACGGCTCCAATATCTTTATTATCAATTTTTCTTCTCGATTTTCCTTTCTGTTTCTTTGTGATGCTCCAAGTCCATTGGTGTGCAGAGCAACAAAGCGTAAAATGTTGCTATAGGCCTAAATAAATAAACGTATTATTACGGTAGCCTAATTTCTCAACCAGCCAAAGTTATGTTAAGGAGACTGGAAAAGGTAACTGACGAGAATCTGGAAGAGGAGCAATTTGGTTTTAGATGGAATGCACACACAAAAGATGCAGTAGAGGTCTTGAGAATTTTGAGAAAGAGGTCTGTTGGAAAGGGAAGGGCCCTATGTATGGGTTTCATAGACCTGGAAAAGGCCTTTGATAATGTGGCTTGGGATAAGCTTGCACCTATAACGAGGGAAATAGAATTGACTGGAAAACCAAAGGTTTTATAAACTCATTATATTTAAATCAAAAAGCGTCAGTGAAGTTGAGAGGGCAAAGTACCAACTGGATAGATCTAGGAAAAGAAATATCATGAAGCTGCTGTCTGTCTCCTTTTCAATTTATACTTAGAAAATATGATTGACCACTGCCCATTAGATGACATGGTACTAACAATGGAGGAGGAAGAATATGTTGTTTGAGGTTTGAGGACGTCATGGTCCTCCTAGTAACAGGCGAAAAAGAATTACACGATATGGTGGATACCATTGAAACTATATGAAAGATATATGAAGAGAAAGTTGCTACAAAGAAACCAAAAGTAATAGCACTAGGAGGAAATAAAAAGTTAAAGGTAATGCTGACAGGAGAATTATATGTGCAAAGCTTTAAATATCTCGGAAGCAGGACAGAAGCTGATTGGAAGAGTAGCACAGAAACTAAAAGCAGAACGGCAAAGGAGGCAATTTATAAGAAACAGAGAATTATCTGCAGCGATGTGAATAAAGATTCGAAGAAAAGGCTAGTAAAATGTTTTGTATGGAATCTCCTCTTGTATGGTGCTGAAACGTGGACACTGAGGAAGAAAGATAGAGCAAGGCTGCAGGCTTTCGAAATGTGGACATGGTGAAGAATGAAAATAATACATTTGATGGATAGGATCCATCATGCCGGTGTGGGCGTGGAGGAGCTCCACCTCTATATATTATATATATATATATATATATATATATATATATATATATATATATATATATATATATATATAAAAAACAGTCTTTGAAGAATACCCAGGAGGAAAGAGGAGGTGAGGGAGGACAAGGTTTTACATGGTGGATGACGTGGTGAACGGCAGCACCTACAGCAACATTTAGAACGAAGCAATGGATCCCAGGAAATGGAGGTGCAAAGGAACTGCTAATATAGCAGAAAACTGATGATGATGAATTACAGTGTATTAAATTAACAACGTTGAATTGAAACAATCACTGCATTAAATTAAATTAGCTATTATATTCCAATTTGAATACAATCAGACAACATACTCTCTAGAATAATCACCTCGCACTAAATAATAAATGAAAGAAAACAGGACGTACTATGTCTTATCATTAATTTGATTACATAATCAACATGTTGATTTCAATGTAATTTCAGCATCTATATGCAGAGCCATTAAATTATTAGATATTTTCTTGAGCTGTATGATAATCAAAATGACCATAAATAAATGACATTCATTATCACTGCATAGAGGGAAGTTTGAAGTTTCAGCGTTGTCATTTTACTGCATACAACGCCTTGCCCTAAATGTGTAAGTAGTTGTTAGAAAAAAAATGATTGCGTTACCTATCTACCGTAACTGGTGTGAGCTATTCAGGGGCTCGCCGGGCTTGTTGACGGCAATCTGGCTTTGTGCTTCTTCTGCGACTTTCATCCGAGAGTGGTAAGGATAGTTTTGAGACAGACGGTGAATCTGTTATCAAGCTGGAATACGTAATTGGCAAAGACCGTAAAATTCGCAAGGGACTCGACACACATGGAGCACACCAAGCGAAATGGTGTCTTTAACAGGGAGCAGAATTACTCTTATCTTGGGGTGAGCGGAACACTAGACTCAGTCTACGTCCCTTCTGCATACGTCCTAGCTTGCTGCTCGTTGCCTTACATTAAGCTAGGTGCAGAGTCAGAGACTGAAACCCCACTGCCCCGCAAGATACGTTTTTATCTCCACCACCATCACTCCTCATCTGACGTCATTGCATCATCTCAGGCATCGTAGTGGCCATCCTCTTCTATCTCAGTGACACACCATCGCTGATTCATATCAACCCATATACCCGACATGTCAATCCACTATGGACACCCCAACCACTCCCATCATTTCATCACTCTCTCTCCTGCTCCCACCATCACTACATGGAGTGCTTCCTCTGGTCCACCACCACAGTGCATCACCCTTCCCACCCAACCTTCCCACAGTTTCTTCCCCATCCACAGTCACATAAGCCACCTACCCTCCCCTCCCTGGTGACATCTTAACCACTCGTCACATTTTCACTTCCTTATCTTCCACTCCCAGATCTTCCCCCACTCACCACTACCCCTACAAATTACATCCATTGTGCCATCATCACTAAACTAGATGTCACAACACTATGCATCAGCAGCCACACTGACTTCAGCCCAATGGAAGGATCTGTTCAAAAACGGCTCTGAGGACTATGGGACTTAACATCTGAGGCCATCAGTCCCCTAGACTTAACACTACTCAAACCTAACTAACCTAAGGACATCACATACATCCATGCCCGAGGCAGGATTCGAACCTGCGACTGTAGCAGCCGTGTGGTTCTGGACTGAAGTGCCTAGAACTGCTTGGCCACCACGGCTGGCGAAGGATCTGTCCTGCACTATATGCCACCTTCACCCATTCCTCAACCCCCACCCCATCCCATACCTACACAAAAACATGAAGCGATCCAATACAGACACCACAGCAAGCACTACCACCAAAACACGTCATCCCACCCAAACCCCACTGAAAACATGGACCCTGCTCCATTCCGTAAGCCTTTTCCCCCAGCTGCCCACATATTCCTACTATCCTGCCATGACCCTCAATTCCTAAACACCAAATCCATCACCTCAAAATCAGAAGGTATGTCCACCACATTCCTATCACCCAAAACGTCCCCTGCAAAGACTCTGCCCTCATCAAATCAACCAAATGCACCTACCACACACACCTTCTTCTCAAACTCACCTTGTTACCTTTGGTCCTCCTGGCTCTCTCACTACTTTCAACACCCCCCTCCCCCATCCAAACAACCCCAGACTCCCCACCATACCCCTACCCTCACTGCTGTGATCACAAAACTTGGCCCTGATATCATTGCAAAGGAGGGGTCACTGAACCCAATTTCAATTCTTCCTTAGAAATCTACCTGCCTGCCATATCTTCAACAACTCCAGTCCCACCTTCTCATGTGAATATTCACAGAGCATGCTCCCACCATCATCCTACAGATGTCAAAAATGCCTGTGACAGAACTACCACCTTACTCCTGACTGTAAGAATGCTTCCATGTGCCTTCACGTAACCAATCCCACTTCCTTAAGCAATTTCTAAACCGAAATCTCGCAACACCCAAAACCTGAAATGATGCTCACGCTACCTACTGTGCCAAGTGCAAGGCCAAACCTCAATTATCTTTGCCTTCCCACCCTACTGCCATCCCATCCATCTCAACAACTCCGCCATCCATCCCCACAGCTGAGGACATCATCTGTTTCCTTACCATCATCCTCCAAGATATCACTCCTTCCAACAACCACACACTCTTCAGAATTTCTCCTTTCCTACACACTCAGTGTTCCACCTCAACACACAAACCACATACTCCTGAAACCAGGTCCACTTCATCTTCAATCTTCTCGACACCCTTGTATAAACCTCGCCACCTGTAAACCCTGCAACCCATTTTCTAGCCTCTTATCACAGCATAGCAGCACTACATCATCCTATATAGCAACATACACTCCCCATCCACCAACTAGCTCCTTTTTATGCATACCCTGTCCAAACAATACATCAGTACCTTTATCCTCAATGAAATACCCCTTCAACTCCACCTCACCATCTGTACCTCTCCCTGTAACCTCCATCATACTGATAGCCCCCTCTTTCTGGCCAGGGGTGGAGTAACAATTGGCCATCACAGGAACATCCCCGTTCAACCACAAACCTTACTCAATACTCCCACCAGACACCTTATCCTTAGCTTCTTCTTCAAAACTGTAACTGCTACCTGTGCTACCATCTAAATCTTACCTAATATTCTTATCCCCAATGATTTCCATACCCACATCAACTGTACCTTATCCACCTGCTGACATTAATATCCATAGTAGATCTCCTGCAAAACTCTAGCAGTGGCCTCACTTTAGAGATTCCCTTCAAGCTGACATTGCCTCCATACCACAGCACACATGGCCTGAAAGCAACACCACTCTAGATGTTTACTTCACTGCAGAAGTCCTTGATCCAATTGGAAGTGACCGCCTACTATCCTCCTCGCCATATCCCACACACTACCCTGTCCCCAAGCATCCCATCCCAATCTCTATCCAAAAGTTGTCCATGACCACTCCCATGCCAACTTGTATGCCTACCAGGAATTCATAAACACCCAAAAAGGAAGTCACCCTCTTCCAGAAACCTGGTTATATCCCCCACGCTACAGCCTTCCTGCGGCAGACTTCGTCAGATGGTATCTCCACCAACATTCCTACTAAAGCCACAACTTCCCATAGCCCCACTCTCCCACCACAAACCTTACTCATTTTCTGTGAATCCTATGGCTTATATTGCTTGCTCCTTCTTACGCACTCATGACTGGGATACACTCACTCTCCACTGGCAAAGACGACGACACATTAAAAATTTACTCAATGATAAAAACCGCTTGGAATGGCGCCAGATATGAACCACACTCAATGCTACACTCTCAAGTAACTCTTCCAAGTACTGGAAAGCATTCCACCGACTTACTGGCACACATCACGTCCATCACTACTTGATCCTTCACAACTACCTTCCCTTATCTGAAGACCTCAGCGAAGCCAATCACTTTACATTTTATCTCTCCAACATCTCCATCCCTGATAATACTCACTTGGAATACTCCCAGTTGCCTACTGTCTATGACTGCACAGATACCAGTCCCACACTTGGATTTCAGCTTCTGGTACTTGAGCAACATACCAGAAACAGAACTAAACATGCCAATCACAGCACAGGACATAAAACAAGTGCTTCACAGAAAACGCAATGCACCCCCTGGACATACTGTATTACTCATCAGTACCTCAAAGAGTCCCTTATCACCTCTCTCATCACCTTTGCAACGCTGTATACCAATATCCTCTCCACAGGCTACTATCGCAATCTGTGGTACATCTCCAAAATCCTACTTTTCCTAAAACCGAAAAAAGTCACTGATATGTCCTTTTACTGCCCCATCTGCCTCACCTCAAAGTTTAGTAAGGTCTTTCAATCCACCCTCTCTTGAAGCATCCACTGCCATCTGTACCAACAACATCTGCTTCCTACTACCCACTGTGGCTTCCATTCCTCCTCCTCTGCTGATGATCATCTCATGAACCCCACCCATATGCTATCCCAACAGCTCAACTACCACAATTCCACCAACTTTGTCTCCCTTAACCCAGAGAAAGCATACAACCATGTATGGCATTCCGGTGTCTTTTTCAAATTACTGACTTACAGACTTTGAATCAACTATGCCCACCTTATTGGTTCCCTCCTATCCAAATGCCTATCCTATGTCATTGTTAACAACACTGTTTCCCATAACTTCCACCTCACTGCAGGACAGCCCCAAGGTTCCAATCTCCCCCCTCTCCTTTACTTTTTATATGCTGCTGACATGCCCAGTCACTTCCTCCAGTATTGGTCACCCTCTATTCTACACTCCATAAATCCTAATGATCCCTCCAAATCCATTTCAATCTTTTTACCTGTTAGTGTAACCAATGGTTCTTTAAGATTAATCCCTTCAAAACCTACGCAATTATTATAGAATGCACCACACACACCTACTGTCTCCATGACTTCTACTTCACCATTTATGACCAGCCCATCCTGCTAACTGACACACTAAATACCTTGGAGTGACCTTCAAGCAGAAACTAAGGTGGAAACCACGTCTGATAACCATCCAACAGATAACCCATAATGGGTTAAAACTACTAACTGGCCAAATGTGAGGACTACATCTCTCCACTGACCTTCAGACATACAAATCCCTGATATGCCACATCATTTGCTGTGTAAATGCTGCATGAATATCTGCCCCATCTAAGTTCTGCAAGTTCCTCCAGATCGTCGAACACCATGCTTTCTACCTTGCTTTCCACATCCACTTACTTTTCCCCATAAGAATCCTTTGTAAGTTCATGAGATTCCCACCTCCCCTCACTAACAGTGAAAACTTCTAAATAACCTGCATCATCTGCAAACTCGATCACGACAACCCTACCGTGCCCCCTCTCCTTTTCAGTCCTAGTGTGCCGCCACACTTCTACCTACAAATGCCACGAACTCTCCATTTCCACACGCTACATATCCTCTCCCAAGGAAATTCCAATTGTCTCCCTCTACTGGATCATTAACTCCGTCCTGCCGTATACCCTTCCTAGCAATTCTGAATCCACCCCATCCTGTCCATCCCCAAAGGGCTCCCTTCCCATCCTCTCCCCACATCCCATCTCCTTCTTTTCTCCTTCCCTGTCGCCCCCACTCCCTTTTCCTTTCAAGTGTGTGGATCTCAATACCAGCTACCACCACTCCTTGTCCCCTACAGCCATCCCTGTCTTGTCACCACCTATTGCCAATTTTCAGTCCTCATCACCACCACTCTCCTATCTCCCTCCCTATCCACCTTTCTTTTCATCAACAATTTGTCGTCTGAGGACAGTTTTCCAGTTTTAGTGAAAGTGTATAGTGCTCTATTTTTAATGGTCATTGTTTCTTCTGTGGTGTTCAGTGTTTTCCTAGTGAAAATCATGCAGGTTGATCGTATTGCTGCCAGCCGACTCATCTGCCCACATGGGGTGAAGGGGGATTAAATAACAATAAAGGGGAAAAACCACGGTTATCAGTGGTTCTTACCCCTGACGATGATGGCAGATGTAGCTGTCGAAAGCTTGAGTACTTTATTCGAACTGACACAGCCTTAAAACTGTGAAGATTTTATTCAGACATGCCCCCATGAAAGACTCCGAGGAAAGAATATATTGTAATTAAGTGAGTACTGAGTTCTTGTCTCAAGTAGTAGTAATTAACTTTTCATGTTATATCATATACCTGAAGCGCTAAATCTACAGTCCTAATTCCTGCAGCACGTAAATAATGAAAATTCCCGTAGTGTAAAGCGTAACAAGTGCTTTCATTTTATTTTTAAGCTTTTAATTTCAATGCATGATAAGTGTGCATGTTGCTGTAGGATAGTCATATGGGACATGGTATGTGTAGATTATGTTTGGAGTTTCACTTGGGTGACCATAGTAGGGAACTGTATGGGGAACTTAAGTGAGACTCTCCCGTGGAACTGCTGGCCATGCATAAAATACCAGGGAATCGCTGAACAGGCTAAATTAGAACACGTGAAATTTGAAGTAGATGTGCTGACGGGGAAAAAGATCGTGGGAACTGGATAAACGCAACAAGCAAAGGGAAAAAGGGGAACAGTTGTGCAATTTTTCACCTACATTTGAGCTTACAGTTCCGAATAAATTTGACTTGTTACCTGAAGCAGGAGGGGAAAGTCCGCGGCAACATTAAGTCACAGTAGGGTGTAGCAGATTTCTACCAAAGAGCTTAGTGCAGGGCTGGCACCAAAAGGAAGTAGGGAGGAAAGAGTCTTACTGCTACACAGTACCCATAGCAGGGGTGTAGGACATACAGCACGGGACAAATTAGGAGCAGGGTACTCGATTATGTACTGTATGGTGAAGCTAAGTGCTAGCGTTGCCAGGTGACAAAGGACATACAGAATTTGTGCAAAAATTTTGACAAAGAAGATCAGGTTATTGTAGTACATGGAGTAGGGCAAAGCCTGACTAAGAACAGTAATTACAGTATTAGGGTCACCTGGATGAAATAGCACTAGGAACGATACACATAAATGTGAGTTTTGTGAAGCTCCTACAGCGCCATGACCAACCCTGGATTAACACTGCAGTAAGCTATGTGAACACTGAGTTGAGCAGGTTGCTTCTGACTAAAATGAAATCTCATACAAGTGCAGTGTCTGTTTGTCAAGTTGGGAGATATATTAGACGCAGCTTACACCTGCATAGAAGAGGGAAAAATTGGTTGGGCTTCCTGTAGAAAAGCTACAGTGGGGCCACCGTCACAAAAAGCAATATTCTAGTGGTTACTGGTATCAGAGAGGTACCTTTTCAGGTTAGTATCAGGTTCCAGGCACCCTGTTTTGAAAGAACCCAAAGTAACAGGAGGGCCCAACAAAATGCTTAAGAATACACAGAAAAGTAAGGTTAGTTTATTTCGTCAAATGCCAGAAGATTGAGTAATAAAGCAGAAGAGCTTCTCGTCTGTTTGGAAAATTAGAGAGCTCTGAAAAGACAGACATCCTGTTCATATCCAAGCAGGACATAACCACGGGGTTAGGTTAGTTACGTATAAAAGATTACACTCTAACGTCTTACTCATGCAGAACTAATATGGGAAAAGGAGTTGTTACACACATTAAGACAGAACACAAGTTCAAAAACATTTAGACAAGTGGATTGTACATTGATCAACACATTGAAGTATGTGCTTGCGAATAAATACTGAAAAATAGTTCACTTTTAATTACAGCTATATATAGATACTCACTGGGAAATGTTGAACTGTGTATGAGGAATTTGTGTTCCTTGCTATGCTGTCAGACAGAAGCAAACAGTAAAGAGTGTTTAGTGACTTCAGTTAGAGTTTGTACAGGATTCTGACTGGGAAAATGATCTGGAAACCACGATTGGCTCCTCCTATTTGATCTAAGTAATTAACTCTCCAACACGAATAGATAAAAAACAATAGGACCGTTATTGAGATTCTTTTTCCTGAATCTCAAAGCAAGAAAATGACTGTTTCCCCAGTAACAAATACAGTAACAATCTCTGATCATGATGCACAGTTAGAATAAATAAGATAGTGCCTAACACTATTGAGACTCGTCACTGAAAATCATCATCGTCCAACACATCCAATTTTGATTTAGGCATTCTTGCCTGTTCCAGTTTCAAACAGAATGTAGCTGATCTTTCCATCTCTTCTTAGAACGCGCAACATTACTTTTCCCTTGAGATGCATATTTATATGTTAATTTAGGTATTCGTTCTTCTGACATCATTTGACTGTGTTCATGACATTTCCTTCAGTGCTCCTCCATTTTCTATGAGGCTCTAACCAGCTAGAGTTCTTATGAGTCTCATCTCTGCTGCAACAATCCTCGTCCTTTGCCTGGCTTTTAGGGTCCAAGTCCCTGACCCATAATTTAGAACTGGTACTGTCATCAAATTATAAAACTTTAGTACTGTCTTTTTTTTTAACTTTTTTGAGCAGAGTGCGATTTATAGCACCTACCAACTGCTGGAAGTTTTGCAGTTTGTATTTTTGATCATTGTGTGTGATAAATGAAGTCTCACATCCTAGATATTTAAAATATTTATTTGTTCTAGCAGTTTATCAACAATTATTATTTTTGCTCTTAAGTACTCCTCACCACGGAACGCCATTATGTCAGTTTTACCATTAAATATTTTCATATTATAGTTATTTACTACCTTGTCCAAGGACCAAACTGCTCGCTGTAGTTTATCTTCAAAGTCCGCTAAGATTATTTGATCGTGTGCAAACAGGAGAGTATTTATAACTTCATTATTAAGTTTATAATGGTGCATTACGTAATTCTGCCATGTGTTTATGACGATGTCCAAGTACACTTTAAATAAAGTGGGTGGTAAAGGACAGCCTTGTCTCACTTCTCGACAGATCTTTCTCGCAAGCAGACTTCCCTTTTGTACTTCGATTTTTTTTGGTATATATACATACTACGAATTACACTTATTGGATGTTCGTATATACCATTCTTTTCTAAAATTTTCCCTAATTTACCTCTGCTAAATTTACCAAAAGCTTTCTCATAGTCAACAAAGGCTATGTATGTGGAATTATCAAGTTATCTGTGTTTTTCAATAATTTGGCTGACTGGAAAAACACTGTGTGGGGTCTTGCCCACTCGCTGCTTATAGGGTGCCAAAGGGATGCTGCGTTTTCGGAATGCTATACAACAATTCAAACAAATAACATTAGTAGTTTTATTTCTAGAATGAAAATTGATAATACTTAACTTTGACTACAGCAAATGTGGCTAGCGAGAGGCTATACACAAAGTCCAAGTAAGCACTTGATACGGATCGCGACAACCTGACAGCGCAGAACTAATGTCCGTTTGCCGACTGGGCCGATCTGAGCAGCCGAGGCTAGCAGGAGCGGCGCCTATATTCACTTCTTCCCAGTGTCGCTCATGGCGCGGCGCGGTTCAATTTCGCGCACCATTGGCAAACGTTTCCTCACTGCCTTCTCTGGCCTTGCGCTCCGCATCTTCATCCCGGCGCTTGTGGTTACGCTGAACACACTATCTAAGCAATATCTTCCCATCCGAAACCCATTCTGATATTCAGTAAGATATGTTGTGGAAAGTACCTTTAGTCTATTTGTTATTTGTTTTGAGTATATCTTACATTCAGAGTTCAGAAGAGTAATACCTCAATAACTGTCGCATTTTCTGCGATCCCTTTTTTTTTAAATAGTGGCATAAAAACTGCTGTTTACCAGTCCTCTGGTACGTTGCTGTATTTCCAGAAAATATTTACAGAATTCAATAGTTCTATGAGTAATGATTTCGAAGCATATTTAAATAGTTCTACGTTGAGGTTAACACAACTTTTAGTCCTTCTGTTGATTCTATGATCGACATGCTCATCACTAACTGCAGTTTTCACATTTTCTTCATCACCTATCCCTAGATTTTGGAAATAATACAAATAATTCATTTTCTGAAATGGAATTAATTTGAACCGTATCTCTTTCGTCTTTATTAAGTTTTTTCTGCATCCTATAGGCTTTAGTTTGTTTCCCATGTACATCATGCTCCATTTCACTCAGAAAATGTTCCCAGTTTCGTGGTTTTATTTTTCTTGTCTCTATTTGAGCACTGCTGTGAGTCACTCGATAGTCTTACTGTTTCTTTGGTTGTATATATTTCAGGTAGGCCTGTTTCTTACATTGTATGATGTCGCTATTTCTTAATTCCGGATTGGGAGTCTCCTTTTGTTTTTAAATTTCATTCTTTGCCCTAAAGCTTCACCAGCAGTTATGTGTATTATTCTTACTACTTCTCTCCACTCTTCATTAATGTGCTGTTTTTCTTGCACATGAAACTTCCTGGCAGATTAAAACTGTGTGCCGGACCGAGACTCGAACTCGGGACCTTTGCATTTCGCGGGCAAGTGCTCTACCAACTGAGCTACCCAAGCACGACTCACGCCCAGTCCTCACAGCTTTACTTCTGCCAGGAAGTTTCATATCAGCGCACACTCCATTGCAGAGTGAAAATCTCATTCTGGTCTTTCTTGCACGTGTTTTAGCACTTCATCTAAACTTTTCCTGTGTAACCATATACTGCTTGGATCTTGCAGTAAATGTATTCTATAGAATTCTTCTCGAGCTGGTTTTTTGATTGCGAGTGTGGCCCCATTGTTCCGTTAACGGGAGTTTTACCTATCCTTGTGTCGAAATCTCCAGCAGCTGTCAAATATTCTGCTTTAGGTATTTCATTAATTGTCGTCTGCACACATTCGTAGAAGAAATGGCAAACAAGGATCTTAAAAGTACCACTGACTGGATTTCTGTAAATGGTCTATCTCTCAATTTTAAAAAGGTACAACATATTCAGTTTTGCACATCTAGGGTTGTTATACCTGAGATAAGTATAACACATGGCGAGGAAATAACAAATATGGTGGAAACTTCAAAATCCTCAGGTATCCATATTAATGAGAATTTAAAATAAAGAAACACGTTTTGGAACTCCTAAATAGATTTCGTTCAGCCACATTTGTACTTAAAATCATTGTAGTTCTTGGGGAGAGGAAGATCAGTAAGCTGACATATTTTGCAAATTTACATTCAGAAATATCATATGGAAAAATATTCTGGAATAACTCACCTTTAAGAACGCATTACCAGATGGCAGTTATAAGAGTCGAGGGACATGAAAGGGAAGCAGTGGTTGGGAAGGGAGTAAGACAGGGTTGTAGCCTCTCCCCGATGTTGTTCAATCTGTATATTGAGCAAGCAGTAAAGGAAACAAAAGAAAAATTCGGAGTAGGTATTAAAATTCATGGAGAAGAAATAAAAACTTTGAGGTTCGCCGATGACATTGTGATTCTGTCAGAGACAGCAAAGGACTTGGAAGAGCAGTTGAATGAAATGGACAGTGTCTTGAAAGGAGGATATAAGATGAACATCAACAAAAGCAAAACAAGGATAATGGAATGTAGTCTAATTACGTCGGGTGATGCTGAGGGAATTAGATTAGGAAATGAGGCACTTAAAGTAGTAAAGGAGTTTTGCTATTTGGGGAGCAAAATAACTGATGATGGTCGAAGTAGAGAGGATATAAAATGTAGGCTGGCAATGGCAAGGAAAGCGTTTCTGAAGAAGAGAAATTTGTTAACATCCAGTATTGATTTAAGTGTCAGGAAGTCATTTCTGAAAGTATTCGTATGGAGTGTAGCCATGTATGGAAGTGAAACATGGACGATAAATAGTTTGGACAAGAAGAGAATAGAAGCTTTCGAAATGTGGTGCTACAGAAGAATGCTGAAGATTAGATGGGTAGATCACATAACTAATGAGGAAGTATTGAATAGGATTGGGGAGAAGAGATGTTTGTGGCACAACTTGACCAGAAGAAGGGATCAGTTGGTAGGACATGTTCTGAGGCATCAAGGGATCACCAATTTAGTATTGGAGGGCAGCGTGGAGGGTAAAAATCGTAGAGGGAGACCAAGAGATGAATACACTAAGCAGATTCAGAAGGATGTAGGTTGCAGTAGGTACGGGGAGATGAAAAAGCTTGCACAGGATAGAGTAGCATGGAGAGCTGCATCAAACCAGTCTCAGGACTGAAGACCACAACAATAACAACAACAACAAGAAAGAAAGTCTTCATTGGTCAAAAACATTCTGTAAGAATAATATATAGTGCTGACCCATGATCATCTTGCAGACATCAGTTTAAGTAGTTAGACAATTTGACTACTGCTTTACAGTATGTTTATTCCCTCATGAAATTTGTTGTGAATAATCCACTGCAGTTCAAGAAGACCATTAATGTACACAATTACATACCAGAAGGAAAAATTACATCCAGTACTCCACATTAGGGTTGTCTTTAACATAGAAATGGGCGCACGAAGTTGCATCTAAAATTTTTGATCACTTAGCCAGTGGTATGAAATGTCTGACAGACAACAAAGTAAAATCTGAAAATAAACTAGAAAAGTTTGTCCTTGACAATTCCTATTCCGTAGAGGAATGTCTGTTATTGTAATGTGTAAAAGGCGGTGTAAGAATTACTAACTCACATCTGTATATTTAACAAAAGCAATAAAAAATTTGTAAATGGCCAGCATTTAGGTATTTTTACGAAATAATTTGCAATGTGAAAGTGAAACGATCAGTTCCACATCATTACAATTTACGGTGCAAGTGATTCACAGAACATGAAACTAACTACCCCACTTTAAAATAGAATGAAATTAAATGTAGTTAACACAAAACTCAAGTTATTCTGGAGCACATGGGTGAGAAAACTGGTTTTTCCCAATTCTGACGAGTTCCAAATGGAAGTCGAAGGGAAGTCCCGTAGTGGCTACTACCTTCATTTGGTCTCCGAAAAAGTTACAAGTTATAACGTAATTTTACGACTCTAACGTTCAAACTGATTGCTAGCGTTGTTGTTCTTTAATAGATATGTTGTTCGTTTTACGAAAGACATCACACAATTTCTCTGTTGTTCGGATCTATTATTTATGTTTCGCTCCTAAACCACCATAGAGCGAAGGGGTTGCATCCTTCTGAAACGCTGACTATAACTGGATAGCGATTAATGTAATACTGGGTGTGTTCAACAGAGAAAAATTTAACAAAACGTTTTTCTATGGTTTGGTCCTGTGAATGAAGATGACACTAGTGTCGGTCTCGATGTCTACAGTTGGTTGAGCGAGTTGGGTTTTCATTTTCATAAATTAAACTATTATTATTATGTATAACTTTTGAAAAAATAATTTTTAGAGCATAATTCTTTAGTTAGAAGTTAACAAATCTTTGGTAAGCGCTTCAGTTCACTTACGCATCTATTTGTAAACTGTGCTTACAGTACACATGTGCAGATCCCATAGGTTTAAAACACTTTTACTGTAGGACATATTGCATCTACCAGACTGCTGGTTATCGTTCTACAATTTTTAAGTTTCATGCAACATTTTAAAATATTCTGAAAATTCCAAGCACAACCATTGACAATTGCCATGGCCTGATAATACGAGGGTGAGTCAAATGAAAACCTTAAATTTGTAATAACAAATCGAAATTTCGAACTGTTATCCTGTAACTTGATAAGCGTGCAACAAACAACGTGCAGAATGGCCTGTAGGTGGCAGCGTAGTGCAGATGCACCCATACCGTCGCAGTATCAGTATAAAGATGGCCGCCCCACTTGCGACATGCACCAGGGAAGAACAGCGTTCTGGTTCTGTTATTCGGTTTTTGCGTTGTGAAAGTGTGAAACCTATTGAAATTCATCGACGAATGAAGGTTCAGTACGGTGATGCATGTTTGTCACAGCAGCAAGTCTACGAATAGAGTAGGAAGTTCGCTAATAGTGTGACTTCAGAGGAAGATGCTCCTCGTCCACGTCAGGCACAACGAGTTGTGACTCCACTGAACATGCAGCAGTTGAAGCCATAGTGAAGGAAAACCGCCGAGTGACACTGAATGACATTGCAGCATGTTTACATATTAGTCATGGGTCAGCACACCACATTGTGCATGATGTGCTCCAGTTTCACAAAGTGTCTGCAAGATGGGTGCCACGGCAGCTGACTCCTGAAATGAGAGACCGACGTGTTGATTCTTGTGAAGAACTTCTTCGGCGCTTTGAACGAGAAGGTGATGGCTTTCTTGCAAGAATAGTTACTGGGGACGAAACCTGGGTTCACTTCCACCAACCGGAAACGAAAAGAGCGAGCAATGAATGGCGCCATTCCTCATCATCAAAACCAAAGAAGTTTCGAACAGAACTATCAGGAGGGAAGGTTATGCTGACTCTCTTTTGGGACGAAAAAGGCGTCCTTTTGGAGTATTACATGCCTAGAGGGACCACTGTCACCAGTGCATCATACACAGATCTCCTAAAAAATCATTTGCAGCCTGCAATCAAATCAAAGTGACGTTGATTGCTGTGAGCCGGTGTCCTTTTGCAACATGACAATGCAAGGCCCCACACTGCCCGTAAAACAGTTGCAACAATCACAGACCTGCATTTTGAGTGTCTTCCTCATCCACCATACTCACCAGACCTTGCCCCAAGTGATTTCCGTATGTTTGGACCACTCAAAGACCCAATGGGAGGAAAGAAGTTCCGTTATGATGGAGAGGTACGCCACGCGGTGCATGAGTGCTTGTGCAGACAACCAAAAGAATATTTTCTTAAGAAATTTATGTACTTTGTAAACCCTGGAGGACTTGCATTGAGCGTGGCGGAGATTATGTTGAAAAGTGATACAGCTTTGTACCACTTCTGCACAATAAATAATATTTAAAAAAATATTTAAGATTTTCATTTGACTATCCCTCGCAAGTAAGTAAGTACGTCTGTATATATTTTGCATATAGGTCCTCTAATTCCACGTTGCCCCTTATTTACTGAATGTATTTTGGCCCTGTTTTGGATTTGATTAAAACTAGTCTGGTATGGGGGTCTGCAAATCTCGAAACCTTCGAGGTTCGGAGGTCGCTCAGGACCACAGACTTTGGGTGGGCACCCTGCCCGTCCCCTCCCTCCCCCCTGGCTGCCACTGCAAATGCCGAATCGCTTGTTATCAAGGATGCAACAGCGCGCCGCCGCGTACTTACCTTGTTGACCTTGAGGTAGACGCACGGCTGCAGCGCCATGTAGCCATAGCTGGTGGTTGCGCATGGTCCCAACTGCGACACGTTGAAGTAGCATGGCTTCCGCTTCAGGAAGTATTCACCATCCGTAGGACTGGGCTCCGCGTCGCAGTCGAGGTAGAGGTCAGGGTCGGCCAGCTCGTACGCTGTTGCAGGAGTTGTACGACTGCCCAGCCAACTGACAATGGAACATAGGGCCTTTTGTCTTTGTACCTGTTAACTACGATGTCATCTCACATTTATATGACTACCTGAGCTTACTCAAAGTATCCTCCCTTTGTAACACACGCTGTGGCTGGAGGAGTTGAAAGTGACTCAATTACACTACTGACCATTAAAATTGCTACACCACGAAGATGACGTGCTACAGACACGAAATTTAACCGACAGGAAGAAAATGCTGCATTCACACAGGGTTGGCACCAGTGGCGACACCTATAACGTACTGACATGAGGAAAGTTTCCAACCGATTTCTCATACACAAACAGCAGTTGACCGGCGTTGTCTGGTAAAACGTTGTTATGATGCCTCGTGTAAGGAGGAGAAATGCGTACCATCACGTTTCCGACTTTGATAAAGGTCGGATTGTAGCCTATCGTGATTGCGGTTTATCGTATCGCGACATTGCTACTCGCGTTGGTCGAGATCCAATGACTGTTAGCAGAATATGGAATCGCTGGGTTCAGGAGGGTAATATGGAACGCCGTGCTGGATCCCAACAGCCTCGTATCACTAGCAGTCGAGATGACAGGCATCTTATCCGCATGGCTGTAACGGATCGTGCAGCCACGTCTCGATTCCTGAGTCAACAGATGGGGACGTTTGCAAAACAACAACCGTCTGCACGAACAGTTCGACGACGTTTGCAGCAGCATGGACTATCGGCTCGGAGACCATGGCTGCGCTTACCCTTGACGCTGCATCATAGACAGGAGCGCCTGCGATGGTGTACTCAACGACGAATCTGGGTGCACGAATGGCAAAACGTCATTTTTTCGGATGACTCCAAGTTCTGTTTATAGCATCATGATGGTCGCATCCGTGTTTGGCGACATCGCGGTGAGCGTACATTGGAAGCGTGTATTCGTCGTCGCCATACTGGCGTATCACCCGGCGTGATGGTATGGGGTGCCATTGGTTACACGTCTCGGTCACCTCTTGTTCGCATTGACGGCACTCTGAATAGTGGACGTTACGTTTCAGATATATTACGCCCCGTGGCACTACCCTTCATTCGATCCCTGCGAAACCCTACATTTCAGCACGATAATGCACGACCGCATGTTGCAAGTCCTGTACGGTCCTTTCTGGATACAGAAAATGTTCGACTGCTACCCTGGCCAGCATATTCTCCAGATCTCTCACCAATTGAAAACGTCTGGTCAATGGTGGCCGAGCAACTGGCTCGTCACAATACGCCAGTGACTACTCTTGATGACGTGTTGAAGCTGCATGGGCAGCTGTACCTGTACACATCATCCAAGCTCTGTTTGGCTCAATGCCCCAGGCGTTTCAAGACCGTTATTATGGCCAGAAGTGGTTGTTCTGGGTAATGATTTATCATAATCTATGAACCCAAATTGCGTGAAAATGTAGTCACATGTCAGTTCTAGTACAATATATTTGTCCAATGAATACCCGTTTATCATCTGCATTTCTTCTTGGTGTAGCAATTTTAATGGCCAGTAGTGTAGATGCTGAACAGTTTAGAAAGAAGTACTAGTGAGCCTTTGGGCACTGGCTTCGTAGCAGAAAATTATCCGATCCTCATTTTAATTTAACCTTTCGTTCTGAGTACATTAAGGATAGCATGTGCAGCAGCCATAGTCGAGGCGTAAGTTTTCTTCTCAGCGAGAGGAGTGACACAGATTTTGTTCGATTTTGTGCACTAGACACAGCAGATGGTGTGTCGATCGCAATAATCTGCTTTGTATGCATCCTCTACCATTTTGGACGTGGTTTGTTAACATGACATGGAACGTTGGGAAGATTTACAGTGTCTGCAGAACACTCTCTCGCGATATTTCTGGACTAACCTACGTTTCTGAGGGTTTCCAATATTTGATAGGTCCCATATTATGCTTAATTTGGATCCATTCGCAATGTAAGGCTGGAATATAAAGTCTACTTTCTATGTATGGTGCAAAATAATTTGACATTTACAACATGTAGTACGTAATAGTACAGATCTGCTTGAATATGACAAGTCTTACGAAATTAACTAATCGCACAGTTAAAATAAAGATCGTCTACATTACAACATACTACAGACTATATATTCTTTTATTAAGCATTTAGATGCTATGGATACTAACAAAAACAAAAATCTGGTGATGTTATATCTTTTTCTCTCTCGGCGACATAAGAACAGTTTTGAAGCTTTTGCATCACGTTCTTTAAATGATAGATAAAATTGAACATCACAGGGTTACAGTAGCGGAGGGCTTTTTTTTCGGGGGGGGGGGGGGGGAGGGAGGGAAAAGTCATATTGACACTGCATAACAGCAATCCTTCTGCGTCTTGGAAAATTTTGTGGTATAGTTGTGAAGTTGTTTCTCCTCCCCACGAGTCAATTAACAGAACATACCTGTTCTCCTCACATAAGTTTCAACACATTATTTGCTGTGTAAGTAACGTAAAAACTGAAAATAAAAAACGTCCACATAGGGACTCGATCCCATGAGCCATGGATTGTCGCTCTGGACTCTTTCCGATGAACCAACCGCTGCCCGGAGATTTCTCCAACATAAATGGTTCGTCTCCCGCCAGGCCCATGTCTGAAATGCTATTTTTTCCAAACTCTTGTCGATTTTGAGCTCTCGCCAGAGAAACTTTCATTTTTGGCCAATCTTTGCATATACCATAAATTTGGACGAAATCAGTAGTGACTAGGAGACGCAGTTTCCTTGTGCGTTATTTACAGTCCAGCGATCAAATCGGGAATCAGTCTGCGTGCAATCGTTCTACAGACCTAACACAATAGTGTAGGGATTGTGACTGTTTATATTCTCTCGCAATGTAAAGCGACGCTGACAACTGCAGTCTGGCAGTTTGCGTACTTACGTAGTCTGCGTTGCTGCCCAATTTCCGCCTTTCCGCCTTTCTTCCTTCGCCCTGTGACATCACGTCGATGCAGCAGGGCTGTGCCCTTTATGGCGCGATGCAGCCTACGCCAAATAACAGTAGTTTGTGCCCCTATGTAAATACCGACCCTTGTCAACAATATTTCATAAATATCGAAGTGCAGGAAGTTGAACTGCGTTTGTTCATTAACGTTTCTTGCAACGACCGTGCTGTTATCACACAATGTTGCAAAATCAAATCGCTCACGCCTCGTCTGAACAACATCGATCAGAACAGAAAATGAACATGAACATTATAAAGTTTACGTAGATGTTTCAGGTCATGATATTTGCTGTGCTCTCCATAGCTGTATAAGGGTGGATGGTAGAGGATTCGCACACAGAACACTACGCTCGATGCAATTCTCTAAATTTTCAGACAGGTTAAGTGCTAGGGAATCTGCATGGTACAGGGTACTTTAATGTCTTCCCAGGGCTCTCTCAGACATTTTAGCAATGTGGCAAGTTGCATTACCTTGCTGAAAGATACTTTTCTCCTAATAGAAAGTACCGATGATATACTGCTGTTCTTCATCTCTGAGGATGGTTACATAACAAAGGAGAGAGCCTTGCACACAAAACTGTCGTGTCATCCACAGAGCGAGATCTCATGCAAAAGTTGATACTGTCCGCGCAAACAAAGTTGACACTCGGCGCAGTGGCTGATGGGAGAGCGACCATAAACGGGAAATGCCTTTATGGTCACTGCCATCAGCCACAGCGCCGAGTGTCAACTTTGTTTACACGGAAAGTACCTCATGACGGCACCACAAGTAAAGACAGTCGCTGCCAGACGCATCAGCGAATCGGAGGCGCCGGCATAGACGCGTCCCCATGTGTTTCCTTACGCCGCCGCAACCGAAAAGTTACTTATGTCCAAGAGCAGTGCATAGTCCACAGACTTCCCATGTTTGTCTGGTGGATCTTCGCGAACCGCTAGTTACGGCGGCATTCATATTCGCACATTTCTCTGTTTCTGTCAAACATACAGTTTAGCAGCGCGGAGTGGCCGCGCGGTTTGAGGCGCCATGTTACTGATTGCGCGGCCCCTCCCACCGGGCCGGCCTGGGTGGCCGAGCGGTTCTAGGCGCTACATTCTGGAACCGCGCGACCGCTACGGTCGCAGGTTCGAATCCTGCCTCGGGCATGGGTGTGTGTGGTGTCCTTAGGTTAGTTAGGTTTAAGTAGTTCTAAGTTCTAGGGGACTGATGACCTTAGAGGTTAAGTCTCATAATGCTCAGAGCCATTTTGAACCCTCCCACCGGAGGTTCGAGTCCTCCCTCGGGCATGGGTGTGTGTGTTGTTCATAGCATAAGTTAGTTTAAGTAGTGTGTAAGTCTAGGGACCGATAACCTCAGCAGTTTGGTCCCTCAGGAATTCAAACACACATCCCACAAGAAACGTCTCTAAACCAAGTTCATCAGTTTCAGGCGCAGCAGAATGAATGACTGCTGCCCAGTGTCCGCCAAGTGACAAGTACTGTTGCAACAACCAACCCCGCAGCCGGTTGCTGCTCCCAAGTTTCGCCAGTTTAACAGTAAAGAAGAGGATTGGTCTGAACATCGTGCGCAACTGGAAGTAACTTCACGGCTTACAATGTTAAACGTATGGCTCGCATTGCTTTTTTTCTATCGGCGGTGGGAGCCGAAGTGTTCTATCTGTGTATCAATTTATTTCTGACTCTCGGCCAGAAGAAATTGCTTACAACGAACTCATTCACAGGCCTGACGAATATTACGAGGCTCAGATCCATGTAGCTGCAGCGAGATTTAAGGTATTTCGTCTCAAGAAGTAGCCTGAACGGTCACTAAAACAGTGGGTTGCTGAACTTCAAGAGCTAACAAGACATTGTAGGTTCAAGTCTTCTTGTGCCCCAAGCTATACTAATGTTATGTTATGTCACAAAATCGCACAAATTGTGCCATAAGCTCGCATTCGTGATGCTATTCTAAAACTACTGGACTCGCATACTGAAAACATTTTCGTCTATTGTACAGTCTCAAATTACTGTGGACACAACTGAAGTTGATACTGAGTCTCCATCTATTTCTCTTGTTCTTAGTATACAAGGCCCTCAGTCTAAAGTGAATATAAAAGTGAACTAAAACAGAGCTCAGATTAACAATAAATGTAACGGTAATTCTTTTCAGTCCCGAAATGCACGTGGTGCTTGTCCCCAGATTTTTTCTGGGCGTGACAGACAATCTTGTCCTCGCTGTAATTCAAAGTGCTTACAAGGCAACCAGGGCAGGCGAAAGTCTAACGCGAGGCTACAGTGTAGTTCTCAGCAACTACATGTTGTCATGTCAAGGGAAGTACGGCCGCCGCCTGCCCAAGCAGGCTGTTACGCTTCGTGGAAGACTTCTGCTGTAATCCACAGAGAGAGAGACAAATTTTTGTACAGTTACGGGTTGTTCAAAAGACAATAAACTTTCAATACAAACAGATGCATCTGTTTCCCTCATCAGTACAAATACCTATGAAGTGACGGATAGCCCACAGCTATGGAGGCCTACTTTTGTTTTACCTGTTTATGAAAGACACGAAATACCAGTCCTTGGTGTGTGCAGTTTGCCAGCAACTTATCGGGACATTACAAAAAGTGCTTCCTTCCATTTACTATGTTCTACAAATCAGCGTTTTAATGCCTCTTACGCAACAAGCAGTGAACTTTTTGGATCAGAATTAGGAAGGGCTAATAATTTTGAGACGCACATTACTGTTGAAGACAATATGCAACCACGACTGTTTTGTGCAGGTCTCTTCTCCATGCAATACCTGAGCAGGTTGTTCAGGAGCTGCAAAAGTAGAAAGTCAATGGGGTGATACAATCCGTTTCTGTAAGTCAGTGGGCATTACTCTCGATAATTCTCAAAAAGCCCTCGGGAAGTTTATGTCTGTGTACTGATTTCAAAGTCATGGTAAACCTGTAAACTCTACCATTACTGGAGGAATTGATGGACAAATTGGGACAGGGCTGATTCTTTTCCAAGACTGATTTAGGTGAGACAAGTAGCATAGGGTTGCCGTTACGAGCATAATTTTGATATCAGTGATATGCGAATTAATTAAATTAGCCAATTAATCACCCCCGCCCCCGACCACTCCCGCCCACCCCCGCTCCCGACCACTCCCACCCCCACCTCCAGATGATGTCAGGTGTTTTCTCAGCTGCACGTGTGTCCGAGCCCAATCCTCCCCCTCCCCCTCAAGCAACCCCCCATCCCTCCCGCCACCTACCCTTTTGGCAGGAATTTAAAATTTAGGTGTGAATTCCGAATTTTGGTGGGAATTTCTTTGTCCCAGTGCTGTGCTGACATCCCACCCCACCCCCTCCCCCACCCGAGAATTGGCAGGAAATTAAAATTGACGGAATTCTTTCCGGAACTCAAGTCCTGGTTCTCATGAACAGAAAGCCCAAGTGTACCCCCCTAATACAATTAAACCACCAGAGGCGCTTGGAATCGTTGGGAAATTGAAAATGGCGTAGCCCTTACCGGACTCGAACGCTGGTGCTTCCGGATGGAAAGCCCAAGTGTACTCTCCTAACACAATTATACCACCAGAGGCGCTTGAAATTCGTGGAAAATTGAAAATGGCGTAGCCCTTATCGGGAGTCGAACCCTGGTGCTTCTGGATGGAAAGCCCAAGTGTATCCCCCTAACACAATTATATCACCAGAGGCACTTGGAATTGACGGGAAACTAAAACTGGCAGTGCCCTTTCCGGGACTCAAATTCCACTGGATGGAAATCCCAAGTGCACCCCCTAACACATGGAAACTGTCCAGATGCGGGAGAGGAAGATCAGGTTAGTGTAATTTATTTATTTTGGCCGGGAAAACTGAAGCAAAGATCGATATTTATTACATAATAAATCGCATAAAAGTCAAAAACTGACGATACCATACAACTAGTGTTATCCCGCTGGGAAAAAAGTTCGCAATACCACTCGAAACTAGCGACAGATACGCTCAAACTCTACCCTACACCTACAAGCTGGCGGGAAATAGGCAGGGGTGTAAGGTACCATCTTTATTCTGTTTGGTAGGAAATACGTTCAACTGATGAGATGCTGGTGTTGGACAGAGGAGTTTAAAAAGTGTATTACTGTAAGCATACAGTCTCTATCAGTGTTTGACATCAGAGTTCGCTACAGACGCCAGCTCAGAAACCATCCTGCAGCCCAGGTAATTGAATCCGATGCACAATACCACAACCGACTTCGAAATTCTCGTCAAAAAGCAGCACTCGTAATGAACGGGTCATAATGCAGCACATGTACTGGGAAAAACTGGTCGTTCTAAAAAACTGCAAAGTACAGAGGGGGTGGTAGTTGAACGTGCATTCTTCTCTATGTACAATCACAAACTGCCGAAAACCAAGGCCTTCTCACTTCCCCTCACGCCTCCCCCTCCCCCTCCGCCCACCCCCCTCTACGATGTTCCGCTGAGCGTCTCGCACCCCACTACCACCCTCTAAGGCCGCTGCCCGCACTTTGCTTTCCATCCTCAAGTGACCGCCTTAAGCGACGGTCCTACGCCTGAACAATAGCATGTATAGTCAACTAAACAATAGGAGATAATAGGACGGCCGCCTCAAGTGCAGCTTGTTCGTCTAAAATACAGCGACATAGCTCCCACACGCTGCTCCCGGACAGAGAGCGGCTGGGTCTGGTGACAACCACAGCAGACACGCCCCCTCCCCCTCACCCATAGCAGCCCGCCGTTCGACGATGAAGAACAATTGTATTTCACGTCATCGCATCTATAATCAAGCATCTATTTAAAAAAAGCAAAACACATTTGCGACCATAATAAATGTCCTCTTCCCACGAAAATAGGTAAAGTCCATTTTCTTTTAGTTTGTTGATCAAAATCGGTAAAGTTTTTACGTTCCACTGCAGTCGCATCTCATTATTTTGTGACGTCCAGCGATGTGTACCACCACCGATCTTAAATGATCAGCAGAGACATGACCACCGTGCGTGAAATCTGGAAACAAAACTTGGACTATTTCGATGCGAGAACTACTGATCACCACAGAATGTCCTCGTTATGTAAAACTGTCATCGGAGTACAGAAAAAGCGAGAATTTAAAACCCAAAGGAAAAAAATCTACAAGATATGTCCACAAAGTAAGTTCCGTTTGGTAATATAAAACAAACGTGTACAGATACGGAAAAAATATTTATTGTACAAAAATCTATAACTGTTAAACTACTTTTCTATATAGCTTCCAAAATTTTGTAAGCACTTGTCTTAGCATGGTACAAGTTTTTATATGCATTCTTCATAGAAGAAAAATAGTGCATTTGCGATAGGTGTTGGCAGCTATACTACATGTACAAGGAATTTTGGAACACGAAACGAGAGTGAAACCGGGGATACATTCTTTTATTTTTCGTCGAGGCAACATTGTACGGCATGTCTATTGAGGTAATAGTAACGCGCGCGGGTTGACTTCTATCTTTGTTGCTTTCCTGGGAAAAAGAGAACCATCTGCCTATAAACTTACTTGCATATGCGTTGAAGGATGACAGAGAGTGGATGGAGTGATAGGGTGAGATGGAGTTGTAACGAGATAGAATTTAATGATAGACTGGTGATGCATTCTAGAGAGAGAAGGACATGTTGCTGTAGGTCATTTGACCATTTTTTCCATTGTTTTGTCGGGACGCATCAGCTGTGTGACATAACCTGCGTTCGGCTCGCATACAACTGCACGTTCTGTGTTTGTCTTAGAGCACTGTCTACTTGCGATCGTTAACAGCAAACCTCTCGGTCATCAGAGGACTTCCATCCTGTTTCGAAACCTTCCTCTAGACGAATGAAGATTTATGCCAGGCACACCATCCCCCTGCCGCATCTTGGGCATAAAATCGAGGATTCAGTTTCATAACTACGGTGATTCTAAGTTAGCGACAGGTATTAGTGAGGTACTACAATTCCCAGTCCCCACATATACATCTGCTTGACAGATGTCCTGTTTATGGAGTTAGTGTTTATGGAGTTATGGAGTCAAGCACCAAGCACCGCTGCTATGCGTTTGTCTCTTTCCCTGTAAGCGGCATTCTCCATTATTAAAGATCATTTCATATAGGACTGATGCGAGCATAGTATAATTTCTGATTCGTCATCAGATGTGAATAGTGGGGAGCTATACACCTCTGGAAAGCTATATTGTACGTGTATCACAAGGAATCGATGTTTTAAAGAAGTGGTTTTTCATATTACAGTTTACCACCATAGATTATCGTAGAGAAACCTGCAAGGAGAATGTATGTCATGCGCTGGAAATATATTTCTTACGTTGGGGTAGTAACAAAGTTGCATTCCATATGACCAATAAGTCGGAAACAGCAACGATCTGACGTTATAGCGTGTTTTAAGTGCAGAGAATTATAGCCTTAGGAGTGCATGTGTTTGTGTGCTCTCTTACCAGTGCTTTCTTGGTAATGACCCCAGACTCTAGAACACTACTTTAGAATTGATAGCGGAGTTGATTTACGTAAAACGCAACAAACTCCGTCCGTTTGGAGTTTCATCAGGCATAAAAACCACCTGTTTCTGGTTCTTAACCGTCTATTATATCATCACAACAGATTCAGATCTACTAGACACTGATAAGGGGTGCTAACCTCCTCGACATTCGCGTATCTGGAAAATTCTTGTGCTCTTGGATGGGTGCGGCACAGCAGTTACTGCCTCGGTTCGCACTGTTCCTACACGGAACGTGGAAT
Organism: Schistocerca serialis cubense; assembly: GCF_023864345.2. NCBI lineage: Eukaryota > Metazoa > Arthropoda > Insecta > Orthoptera > Acrididae > Schistocerca > Schistocerca serialis. The sequence goes on from NC_064639.1 coordinate 466,361,973, forward strand.
GTAGCGGTCTGCTTCTGGTCAGCTGCAGCCAGCTTTGGCAAAGACAATGCGAGAAGATCTATCGGTCTCTTACTTTATCCTAAGAATGTAAGAATGCCCTGTGACTCCCATCCACATAAAGAAAGTCGTTAAGTTACGTACTATGATCGAAGTGCTAGAGATATGTAGATCGCTGTCTGGTATACTTTGGTGTATATGTTCGAGAATTAACAATGAATGAACGTACTGCACAGTCATCTACTTACATTCGCGATGGTACTCGCAAAGAAGTGGAGGGGCTGTTTAGCGATGATGCAGAAACTGGTAGGCATGCTGTCGCGCCATTGGTCGGTCAGTGTTGGAATTACGATAAAATTGCTAAAATTGATCGCACTATCAACTATGATGCTTATTATTACAGTACATCGACGGTGTCCTTACCAACCCAACAGTCTGCTGGTACACTGTTAATTACTGCATAATGATTGATTGACATCGCTTGTTTGAGATGGAGAAAGAGTCTTCATGGAGAAGGCAACACCTTCCGGGGATGGCTAACACCGAAACAGTGATCGCATGCATGGCAGCAATATGAGGAATCAATCAAACAGCACAAAGAGTCATCCGCTATCCTGTCACCGTGAATGATGAGTTTAAATGTAGTGGTCGTCAATCACATCCCGACAGCACTTTGGCATTGCTACACAATGCCGCAAAACTCTTCCAGTTTCCTTATACTGTGACTGTCTTTTACTTCAATCACCCAGTGTGTGTGTGTGTGTATGTGTGTGTGTGTGTGTGTGTGTGTGTGTGTGTGTGTGTGTTTTGTGGGATCAGCAGTAACAACATGATTTAGACCGCACGATGTCTAGTTTTCTGGCGGAGTCAATAGACCAAACGTGTTAATGTCAGTTTAGAATCTGACATAGACGTCGAAGTCGTGGCGGGAAAAAACAAAATGCATGGGAGTGTACAAAGCGTTTTACAGCAGAAAAAGTGGTGTATCAAATAACGAAACGAGGACGCCCTCCTGCGACTGATGACCTGTGGGAGAAGATTCTCGTACAGTACAGGTGATGAAACTTTACACCGGTCTGTGCAAGTGGCATCGATCACTGGCCACTTGGTCCAATGGATAAATACCTGTATATTTAATAGGATCGCCGCATATGCTCGATGCCGGCACGTAGACGGTATTGGTTTTCGATATGTCGGAAGAGAGAGATGTGATAAAAATCTATCGGATGAAGTTAGCGGAGCTTTTACAGTTCATAATTTTTCTCTGTTGGGTGGTACAGACTAACTATGATAGAATGTTTGGGTGAAAGACATCAATGGACACTGAGAGACACAGATCTCCTTCAGACTACCTGTATGTAGTTTGGAGATGTGTCTCAATGCAGTAGCAAAATCTTCATCCTTTCTCCATGGCTAATTTTCCCAACAAGAAACACCACCATAACTGTTCGTACTGTCTTTTTTACTACGTCACGTTGCAGGAGCAGGCTTCGATTGGCGCTGACCTTACTCATCATACATGGGTGGCGGAGCAAGGACATGTTCTCGTTTTCACTGAGTGGTCAAAACACTATCCTATATCATTAACGCAGCTCACTCTGTTTCTACACAGGTTGCAGAATGTGGTAGATATTGCTCTCTCTGACTTCTGGGTAAAATTGATCGCGCTATCAACTGGGGTGTGTATTACAGTATATGGCTCCATAGCAATGGTGTCTTTCCCATCCCGACCATCCACTGTGTACGCTGTTGATTACCGCATAATGATTGACTGACACCACTTCGTTGAGATGAAGGGAGGTTTGTCGGAATACTGGATATCTGTTACTTGTAGCTGTGGAACATGGGATTAAATGTAGAGGTCATCACCTTAATACAGTCCTTTGGAAGCGTTCCTCATTGCTACACGCTGTGATGCCCTACACATGTTTTGATTTTTATTTTTTTATTTTTTTCACCAATAAGATAACAGTACCTCTTTTTATTTATGTTACCTCACGCGTGTTGTGACCAGCACCTTCCGGCGATGGTCAACACCAGAACAGTAATCATATACATGACTGCAAAATTAAGGAACAATGCTTTTCGAATTGGAGCACCGAGACATCTGCTACCCTTTCGATGAGAAGATCAGATTAACTGTACAGGTAATAACCTTCGAATAGTTATTGTAAGCGCTCTACAATACTGCACACTTTTCCAGTTACCATATGTTGCGATGTCTTCCACATTTTTGTGAATGAGAAACATCGCATCTGTGCTTTATTTCTGCCAGCCTGTGGTGTGGTAACTGTATAGTTTATGCCATGCGATGTTCAGTTTTCTGTGAAAGCCAGAGGACTGAAACATGTTAATGGTTTAGCAGCAGCTGACGTGGGTCTCCAAGTCATGGTAGAAAAAACAAAGTGTATGGCGGTGTACAATGATTGGGTGTGTTAGAACCGAAAAAAATAATGTATTAAATTGCTTACGAAGGAGTAATACAGGAACCCTCTCGTGTAATTCATAGTCTGTTGGATATGGGCATTCTACAGTACAGATGATGAAACTTTACACCAGTCTGTGGAAGCGACTTCGATCATGAACCACCTGCTCCAATGAACCAATACGTGTGTATTTAATAGGATAGCCGTATATATTTGGATGACAGACATGGATGCACCCTGAGAGACACAGATGTCCTTTGGACTACCTGTATGTAGTTTGGGGATGTGTCGCAAAATCTTTGTCCTTCCTCTATGCCATGTATGATTTGTAGTCTTCCCAACCAGGAACACCAATGTAACTGCTTGTACTATCTCTTCTACTACCTTGTCTCGCAGGGGAAAGCTTCGTCTGGCGCTGGCCTTACACACTGTACACAGTTGGCGGAGTTGTTTAGTTGACTACATATGCTATTGTGCAGGCATAGGAGCGTCGCCTTAAGGCGGCGGCCAGATGGTGGAAAGCCGAGTGCAAGCACCGGCCTTAGAGGGTGCTAGCCGGGGTGCGAGACGCTCAGCATAGAGGGGTTAGGAGGCGAGGAGGCGGCGTGAAGGGAAGTGAGAAGGCCTCGGTTTTCGGCAGTTTGTGATTGTACATCGAGAAGAAAGCATGTTCTAATACCACCCCCTCTGCATTCTGCAGTCTTTTAGGACAATGATTTTCCCCCAGTACATGTACTGCATTATGACCCATTCATTACAAGTGCTCGTTTTTCTCACGACAGTTTCGAAGTGTAATTAGAACTGAGCCATATTTTTTTCCATCAGTTGTGGCAACGTGTAATGGCTTCGGTTACCTGGGCTGCTGGGTGATTCTCGAGCAGGCATCTGTAGCGAACTCTGACATCAAACAGCGATAGATACTGTATACTTACAGGTAATACAGTTTTTAAACTCCTCTCTGTCCAACACCAGCATCTCTTCAGTTGAACATATTTCCCACCAAAAAGAATAAAGATAGTACCTTACACCCCTAACTAACTTTTTCCGGCAGCTTGTAGGTGTAGAGTAGAGTTTGAGTGTGTCTGCCGCTAGTATGAGTGCTATTGCGAATTTTTTCCCAGCAGGATAACACCAGTTGTATGGTTTCGTCAGTTTTTGAGTTTTATTGCGGTTTTATGCCATCCTTGTGCAGCACTATGCATATGGTTGTGTAATTAGGCCCAATCTTTGTGATTAATTGTGTAATTTGGGTCGATCTTTTTGCATCAGTTTCCCAACCAAAATAAATAAAGTACACTAACCTAACCTTCCTCTCCCACATCTCGACTGTTTCCATGTGTTAGAGGGTGCACTTGGGTTTTCCATCCAGTAGAATCAGGGATCAGATCCCAGAAAGCGCACTGCCATTTTTGATTTCTCATCAATTCCAAGCGTCTCTGGTGGTATAAATGTGTTAGGGGGGTACACTTGGGCTTTCTATCCAGAAGCACCAGTGTTCGAGTCCCAGAAAGGATTCCGCCAATTTTAATTTCTAATTCCCAGGTGGGGGTGGGGGGGGGGGGATGTCAGCACAGCCCTGGGACAAAGAAATTCCTACGAAAATCCGAAATTACAGCCAAAATTAGAAATAGGTTGGGGGGAGGGATGTGGGAGTGGGGGACGGGGGATGGGTAGGAGGGGGCTGGGGCACATGTGCAGCTGAGAAAACACGTGAAGTCATCTGGGGCCGGGGTGGCCGTGGTAGGGGACTGGGGTGGGCGGGGGTGGGGGTGATTAATTGATCAACTTAATTAATTTGCATATCAATTTGATATCAAAATTGTGCTCGTAACCCCAACTCCCTACTACTGAGACACACTTACAGTTACCACTGGACGAGCACTTCAAGCAATATTTTGTGATCAACACTCACATAGGTTAGGTCTAGTATCAGAGACTACCATTTGGAAGTGCTTCACCTCCTGCTAGTTTTCAAGCCTACCTGGAACAATTAACAGCTGAAGTTCCTTCATGTGCATCCAGACAATACTGTTGTTGCGGGTTGTTCGTCTGCTGAACATTCGGCAAATTTAGACTATTTGTTCCAGGTAGTTTCTCCACAGTTGGCTTGAAGTGTAACTAGGATAACTGCTTCTTCTTCCATGAAGAACGTGAATATTTAGGTCATGTTGTAAATGCACAGCGTACTCATCTTGTCAGTTAGCACTTGGCTGTGATTAAAGATGTCAGTGCCCCGTAACATCAAGGAGCTCCAGGCTGTTATGGGGACACTCGCTTAAGTTTACTGCAAATGCTGCATAAATTGTTGGTCCACTGAACTTGCTGTGCCAGTAAGGTGTTCTCTTTGTATCGTCCCAGGAATGTCAGGATGTATTTCAGCAGTTAAAGGGAGCATTGTTAAGTCATCGTCATCTGTTTCATTTTCAGCTGTGGATACAACTTCTTACGGAATTAGAGCTGCGCTCTCCCATAGATCTGGTTCATCTGATACGCTCATTGCTTTTTGCCTTGAAAGCTGCCAACACAGGACAGTTCAACTATAGTCAACTTGAGAAAGAGGTGGGAAGATCTTTTTGATTACAGTTCATCAACCTTTGACGCTTTGTTCAATTCTGCCAAGCCTGTCCCACCATGGACAGTGCAAAAATTGCAACAGTGTGGGCTCTTTTTACTGTCTGGTTACCAGTAAGAGATGTTGCACACGCCCACAGCAATTCGAACCTTGACTCTTCTAGTTGGTACCGATACGGCATTTGATTTGTCTAAGAACTCATGTTTGAAATGAATACTCAAGGTTTTGAAATTCAACATTTTTCTCTTGCCTTTCAGTATACTGCTGGAGCCGCTGCTTCTGACCCAGTTGTTCAGATAGTTCTGCAGTATGAGTACCTTGGGTGGCCACACAGTTCAGAAGAAATTACCCGCAGTGACGAGTTTTTCACGTTGTCACACACTGCTGTGAGATCCGATGTTCTGCTGTTGCATTCAGAGAATGACGATGTACAGGCTGTGATTTCTCAGTCTCTCCAACAGGAAGTTTTGTTATTGTTGCACATAGGACACTGAGATGTAGTTCGCACAAATCAGTTTGCCGAACATCATTGCACTTGGCTTGGCATGAATGCCCAAATTCAGCAAATGACCTCTTGTTGAATGTCTGTGCAGAACATCAGTCCATGTCACTGCAACTCTTTTTTCAGTGGCCGCATCTGTCGAGACCATGGTAATGTACCCAAATTGATTTCGTGGTTCATTCTAGAATACGGAATGCTTGTTGCTGGTAGATGCGTAGAAGAAATTTCCTTTTATAATCTCCATGACATCCACCGCTACTGCTAGTACTGTATTGGCCTTGTCCTCTATTTTTTTGTTTCGAAGGGATGTCTGAGGTCCACATCTTCGACAATGTACCACAATTCACGCCAGCTGATTTTCAACAGTTTTGTGCCGACAACGGCATATGCCATGTGACTACTACTCCTTTTCACTGTCAGTCTAACGGTAAAGCTGAACATTTAACGAAGTAATTCGCCAAACAGCCGGCCAAATTGAGGAGTTTTTTTATTTTATTTTCCCTATCAATTTTAACAATTCAACATGCTATCTTCGAGACCCATATGCACATCTCTGGGCATACTGGGGCCTTCTGTTTCTGGAAGTCGTAAATACTCAAGTTCTTTGTTCGAAGACCTGACTCGACTAGTGCATATCGAAACAGACCTCCTTTTGCGGCGTATAGTGCTGAAACTCGACGTGGCATGGACCCAACAAGTCGTTTGAAGTCGCCTCCAGAAATACTAAGTCATGTTGCCTTTATAGCTGTCCTTAACAGAGGAAGTGTCGCCGGAGCAGGATTTTTCGCACAAACTAACCTCTTAGTTCGATGGGATTCATGCTGTGTAATCCGGGTGGCCAGATCATTCGCTCGAGTTGTCCAGAATGTTTTTCAAACAGATCGCAAACAATTGTGGCCCAGTGACATGGTCCATTGTCATCCATAAAACTTCCATCGTTGTTTGGGAACATGAGATCCATGAATAGCTGAAAATGGTCAATGATCGGTTCAGTTGATACAGAGGACCCAGTCCATTCCTAACAATTACAGCCTACACCATTATGGAGCCACCACCGGCTTACGCAGTGCCTTTTTTACAACTTGGATCCATGGCTTCGTGGCGTCTGCGCCACATTCGAGCCCTACCATTAACTCTCAGCAATTGAAATCGGGACTGTTCCGATCAGACCACGGTTTGTCGGTCGTCTAGAGTCACAAGACCAGGAGAGGCGCTGCAGGCGATGTCGTGCTGTTAGCAAAGGCGCTCGCGTCGGTCGTCTGTTGCCATAGCACATTATCACCAAATTTTGGCGCACTGCCCTAACGGATACGTTCGTCCTACGCCCCACATTGATTTCTGCGGTTATTTCACACAGTTTTGCTTGTCTGTTAGCACTGACATTTCTACACAAATGAAGCTGCTCTCGATGAAGGCCGTTGTCCGTGGTGAGAAGTAATGCCTGAAATTTTGTATTTTCGGCACATTCTTGACACTGTGGGTTGGAATATTTATTCAGCCAGTTGCAATAATCACTATGTGGACGATGTGGCCTATTCTACACCTTATTTTAGATCCATGTGACGATGCTGTGCTGATTATATTTATGTGTTTTGACGATGCCATTATGACCTTATCACTTTAGGACATGGTGTGAAAAAGGTCTGAGGATGGTCATTACGGACTGAAACCGTTCATCGTCTAAAGAATTGATATTGTGATCAGAGACTGGAATAAAAAACATTTGAGAGTATTATATCACTGTCTGTGTACGCGATTATGTCGCAGTTGGTGAGAATATTTATTTCCCTAACGATTTCCGAAATGGAATGACCCATCCGTGTAGCTCCAACCACCATTCCACGATCAAAGTCTGTTAATTCGCGCCATGCGCAAGTGATCACGTCGGAAACCTTTTCACGTGAATCACCTGAGTGCAAATGACTGCTCCGCCGATGCACTGCTCTTTTGTACCTCGTGTACACGATACTACCGTCATCTGTTTTTCCCATGACTTCGTCGCCTCAACGTATATCTATTTGACTCGCCACTATAGATTCAGGTCGCGGGCTTTCAGCATGGATATGGAATCAAATTCGTGAAGTATTATTGAAAAAATGAGTCATTATGTAGTCAGTATCACATGATTTCAGAAATATAAAGCAAGAAAATTTTTATTCCAGTCTCACTTTGAAATTTCGATTCTGACACGCCATACACTGCACAAAATTTTCACAGAGTATAATTCGACTTCTAAGAACCTATTCCGTGTGGGTTGAATCCGATGTTACACCGAGTTGACAAATGTCACGGAATAACGATGTGCTGAAGTACAACCTGTCCCCGAAAAGCGGAAAACCAGCGCCGGCTTTCACAACAACAAACAGCATCAGACGAAGGGCGCGGGTGACAAGTAACATGTTAGGAGTTTCGTTAATAGTACCTGAAGGTTGAACAAGGAAAACTGAAGGTTGTTTTCCTGAAATAGCTGTTTGAAAGTTTTTGTATTTCACACTGTGCTGTGGAATGTTCGATTTTGTCTACTAAAAGATGCTTTTGCTATTGTGGTTTGATCAAAAATAATCACTCATAAATACTTCTTGATCGGCATATTGCACGCCACTTTTAGAGCTAAATTCCAAACGTCTCCACGATATCTCGGGGAGAAGGGTCACATAACATTGATGATGCTGATCTGTCCATTGGAACAGACCACGCTGCATCTGGTTTCATCATCTGCTTTCTCAATAATCACCATCAGCAAGAGGAAAAAACCACAAGACTCAAACGCTCTCATCGTACATCTACATCTACGTGATTACTCTGCTATTCACAATAAAGTGCCTGGTAGAGGGTTCAATGAACCACCTTTAAGCTGTCTCTCTCTACCGTTCCACTCTCGAACGGCACGCGGGAAAAACGAGCACTTAAATTTTTCTGTGCGAGCAATGATTTCTCTTATTTTATAGTGATGATCATTTCTCCCTATGTAGGTGGGTGCCAACAGAATGTTTTCGCAATCGGAGGAGAAAACTGGTGATTGAAATTTCATGAGAAGATCTCGTCGCAACGAAAAACGCCCTTGTTTTAATGATTGCCACTCCAATTCACGTATCATGTCTGTGACACTATCTCCCCTATTTCGTGATAATACAAAACGAGCTGCCCTCCTTTGTACTTTTTCGATGTCATCCGTCAGTCCCACCTGATACGGATCCCACACCGCACAGCAGTACTCCAGAATAGGGCGGACAAGCGTAGTGTAAGCAGTCTCTTTGGTAGACCTGTTGCAACTTCTAAGCGTTCTGCCAATGAATCGCAGTCTTTGGTTTGCTCTATCCACAATATTATCTATGTGATCGTTCCAGTTTATGTTATTTGTAATTGTAAACCCTAAGTATTTAGTTGAATTTACAGCCCTCACATTTATGTGGCGTATCACGTAATCGAAATTTAGCTGTTTTCTCTTAGTACTCGTCTGAATAACTTCGCACTTTTGTTTATTCAGGGTCAATTGCCACTTTTCGCACCATAAAGATATCTTATCCAAATCATTTTGCAAGTCGTTTTGATCATCTGATGACTTTACACGGTAAATGACAGCATCATCTGCAAAGAATCTAGGACGGCTACTCAGATTGTCTCCTATGTCGTTAATATAGATCAGGAACAATAGATGGCCTATAACACTTCCTTGGGGAACGCCGGATATTACTTCTGTTTTAGTCGATGACTTTCCGTCTATTATTACCAACTGTATCCTTTCCGACAGGAAATCACGAATCCAGTCGCCCAACTGAGGCGATATTTCATAGGCACGCAGTTTGGTTAGAAGACGCTTGTGAGGAACGGTGTCGAAAACCATCTGGAAATCTAAAAATATGGAATCAATTTGACATCCCCTGACGATAGCACTTATTACTTCATGAGTATAAAGAGCTAGTTGTGTTTCACGAAAACGATATTTTCTGAATCCGTGCTGACTATGTGTCAATAAAGCTTTTCTTCGAGGTACTTCATAATGTTCGAATACAGTATATGTTCCAAAACTCTACTGCAAAGCGACGTTAGTGATATAGGCCTGTAATTCAGCTAATTACTCCTACTTCCCTTTTTGGGTATTGGTGTGACTTGAGCAAATTTCTAGTCTTTAAGTACGGATCTTTCTGTGAGCGAGTGGTTGTACATAATTTCTAAATATGGAGCTATTTTATCAGCATACTCTGAGAGGAACCAGACTGGCATACAATCTGGACCGGAGGCCTTGCCCTTAGTAAGTGATTTAAGCTGCTTCGTTACTCCGAGGATATCTACTTCTATGTTTCTCGTTTTCGCAGTTCTTGATTGGAATTCAGGAATATTTGCTTCGTCTTCTTTGGTGAAGGAGTTTAATAACTCTGCTTTAGTGGCAGTGTCATCATTGACTTCACCGTTGTTATCGCGCAGTGAAGGTATTGACTGCATCTTGCCACTGGCGTGCTTTATGTGTCACCAGAATCTCTTTGGATTTTCTGCCAGATTTCGAGACAGAATTTCGTTGTGGAAATTATTAAAAGCACCTCGCATTGAAGTATGCGCTATATTTTGAACTTATGCAAAACTTTGCCAATCTTGGGGATTTTGCGTTCTTTAAAATTTGGCATGCTTTTATCGTTGCTTCTGCAACAACGATCCGACTCGTTTTGTGTACCATGGGGGATAGCTATGTACTTACAGAACATTTTTTTTGTTTGAACTGTCCAAAAAAAAAAGCAATTCCGGCATGTAAGCAACTATTTGTGGGCATGTATATGTGACAAAGATTATCTAGACGAAAAATAAACGCTGTACATCGCTTGAAAGAATCATTCCGGAAAATAGCCAGTCGTTTGAGATAATGACTGTAACAACAGCCGTTTTCTTTTTAGCCCTTTATACGCTTTACGCTTATAAAAGCCAACGAGATGTGGCCTGCGGTGTTGATGCAGCGTTATGGGAGCCACGGTAACAGCGTTACGGGACTAATGCGCGAATTATTCCACAACATCACCCCGGAGCCGGTGATCCGCGTTATTGCTGTAATGCAACTACGCATAGTTCCACAGCGCCGGCTCGCAAGAATGCCAAGGCCCCGCGCAATAGCGCACTTTTAATAACTTCCGAGGAAGCGGGATATGAATTTTAAAATTCGTGCCTCTTTAGCTCTTGAATATTGCATACCATTTTATGAAGAGAATTTTTTAAACGGAGTGACTTTAAATTAAAAGCTGTACGCGGATCCTGTGTTTCATCGCATCAGTCGGAAAAGAAGTATACGCTCTCTGGTAGACGCAGATAATCCTGTCTCGTCAGTAGAGCTCATTAGGGAAGTTGGTGGAGAGGGGAGGGCGCAGCTCTCCGCTCGCACGGAGTCACTTGAAGAGCGGGAACGAGCAGCGGATCCGCCGTCGTTGATCGAATCAAACGGCGCAGACACCAGCCAGCGAATTGAGTTGAGAGGACGGATACGAGTGGGGAGACGGGGCGCAGACACGAGACGTCGCCTCCTTGCTCGCCCGCGCGCGTAAAACCTCATCGTATCTTCTACCTAAAACAGTACGAGCGGCGCCGAGCGTGCTAATATAATGGAAGGCACAGTCGCTTCCCGGCTACCGATGTGCCTCGACAATTTACTGTAACCCGCGAACAAAGAGAGGAAAGTAACAAAGTTTCCAGTGCTAGTCTGTGAAGTGAAATGTGTTCCAGGGACAATACACGGTAGCTCTGAGTCAGTTGGTGTTGAGGTACGAGCCAGAAGTCAATAAATTGGATGAGCGGTATGCATTCACAACCCTCCTGCATTTTTCAAGTGGCATCCACCCTTCTTCCATCAGTCCCTCGTCTCAGCATCCGTGGATTCCCCCCAAAAAGATTCACTAAAACCGTTTATGTTTTTACTTTTATCAATTTTTAAGTTCATTAGGTACCGCTTGGGAAATAAAGTAACACGAAAACTCTTCAAAACTCGCAAGGAATCCTCGACAATTACAAGCTCTCTTTAACATTGGATACTTCTCAATGGCTCGCTTGAGAAGTGGCCACATGAAGAGAGCAAGCAACAAACGGCGCCCATACGCACGCCAACCGTACCTGCTGTGGACAACAAATCGGACACAGTTCTCAAGTCCACAGGTAGAACCGGCAGACCATAAGAAGATGAGTGCGGAAAGACAGAAAGGGCCTGCACACTTTCAATATTTGTTGACAACACTAGTTTGTCGTATTGTTATACCTTCACTACATTGAACTGATCTCACACTATCGATAATACTGCAAAAATTGTCAGATGACAACACGGTGTTACAAGGTTAAGATCTCGAACACCCGAAGGAAAGTGTATGCTGCAAATATATTAGCTATAGCTTGCAAGCAAAACGAAAAAGGAGTGAATAAAAAAAGGAGTAACTGGTCACATGTTAATTTACTGACTGAAATCGGAAGATTTCATAAATTATTTTCCGATAAGTCCTGCATCATAGGGCAAGTTATTAATGTTGATATGAGATAAAGTAGAGAAGCAAAGTAAGATAATGAGAGAGACAATAGCAGTCGACGAGAGATTAGGAGTAAGTTTGACATTTCTGGCCACAGGCAAGTCATTCGAACGCTCGAAGTTTAGTTCTGCAACAGTTACTATAATTCTATGAGAAGCTGTGAAGCAATTATATCTGCCCGATAAGTATATATTCAGGCAAATAACGTAAAATATTTTTTACATTTTGTGATAATTTGATAAAATTGACAAGTATTCCGCAGATGCCTTACTAGTTATTGCAGATACATGACGCACTCTTCGAAATGGGGGCGTTTTTCCAAACTGCTACGTAATTCACTAATCAATGCTATATTTTCAAATTAGGAAAGTAATCATTGTAATAGATAATTCTCCGCACAGGCCCCTCCTTGAACAGGCCTCTTAAAATTGTTTTGTGTTAAACGACTAGTTGAAAAATTGAATCTGAGGGATGATATGCACAAAGGCAAATTGAAAACATAACCAGTGCACACTAAAGTCATGTGGTTGGTTCACGAAGCCCTGTTAATATCTCAATAAAGAATATTATCAAATCCTCAGTACTTGACCTCATACGTTCAGTATGCAGTGACAATACTCAGAATACTCTGAGGAGCCGGCCGCAGTGGCCGAGCGATTCTAGGCGCTACAGTCTGGAGCCGAGCGACCGCTACGGTAGCAGGTTCAAATCCTGCCTCGGGCATGGATGTGTGTGATGTCCTTAGGTTAGTTAGGTTTAACTAGTTCTAAGTTCTAGGGGACTGATGACCATAGATGATAAAGTCCCATAGTGCTCAGAGCCATTTGAACCATTTGAACACTCACGTATATCCACAGTGTGTACACCTTCATTCATAGTGATAGGGCTAAGTGAAACTCTGTGAATGGCGACTACACACTTTATACCGCGTAAATTATTATTTTTGTTAAGTTGAAGCGATATCCTGAGCATTATTGTAAGCAAGTTATTATTTTTATTATTTATATTAAAACATTTTAAATATTTTAGTGTTCCTGCTACGAAACCCTAGGCAACTATGGTACGTTAAAGGTGGGAATGACCGCATAATTCTATTCGGGACAGGGGGGATAGCGGATAAAGAAAGTGATTACGAACGCCACATCCCCCTATAACCCAGCTCTGAATCCATTCCTGCATCTCACTGTTTTCATCGTGCTATGTAGCAAAAAAGTTTTTACGTCATCTATCTCCCATTCGCCTCGATACATGTCATGCTCATTTCCATTTCATTGTTATTACATTTACAGTTAATTCGTACATTCAAATCTGCTCCCTAATCTGTTGCCCGCTGAGAGGCTCTCAGCATCTGAACGGTTTTTCCGATATAATCCCACGGCCACCATTCGAACTTTGTAACAAACACATATCGTAAACCTTTCATGTATGTCACAACGGAAGCTTAACTTCGAAGTGTGTAAAACCCGTCTCCGTAACTGATGTCGCCAAAGCACGCTTTTCCGGTGGAGATCGATTCGGAGGGATCAGGCTGGAATCCTGATGCGGGAAGAAATTGCCGGTACCAGTATTTACTAGCCTAGAAGGGGAGAGGTGATGACATAAAACTACTGATTATTAAGTGAAGTGGTAGTAAACTGCAGTTTGTTTGGTATTTTACTACTTAGTGCATCTTTGAATGCAAATACAATGAAAATTATCAGTTTTTCGGAATGTTCCCACTTAAATTTTTTTCATGCTGAAAACATGAACTATAAACAGTCTCTGCTTTCTAAAGGTTTCATTATCGAGTAGAGTGAAAAGAAGCGAACAGGTAAGAATTGGGTCGAGTCGAGTCGCAGTAGGGGCGTTTGGAAAAGTCCGTACAAAGTCCGAGAGATGGGACCACCGGCGCGTATCGAGGTCATGTTTAGTTAGTAGCATCTTTGGAAAGAATGCACACAAAGTTTCTGCCATATTGGTCTATTCGTTTGTGTTTAGCATTCGCGTGAATCAAGGAAGTTGAGCGATTGTCAAAAAATGGACGAAATAGAATTTCATGTGGTGATTAAACATTACTGTATGAAAGGCAAAACGCCTCAGGAGACTACAGAGAAGCTTGATAAACATTACGGTGACTCTGCATCTTCGATTAGAACAGTTTATAAGTGGTTTCAAAATTTTCGGTGTGGCCATATGGGCACAAATGACGCCGAACGTTCTGGTCGCCCTGTGGAGGTTACAATTCCAGAAATCATCGATAAAATCCATGATATGGTGATGATTGACAGAAGACTTAAGGTGCGTGAAATTACTAGTGCTGTGGGCACCTCGAATGAACGGGTACATAATATTTTGCATAAACATTTGGAGATGAGAAACATATCTGCAAGATGGGTTCCGCGATTGCTCACGCTTTACCAAAAACGGAATCGTTTGAGGTGTTGCGAGGATGGTTTGCAGCTGCTCAGGAAGAATCCGCAGGACTTTAAGCGTCGTTTCGTCACTGTGGATGAAACATGGATCCATTACTATACTCCTGAGACCAAAGAACAATCTAAACAATGGGTTACCAAGGGAAAATCTGCACCAAAAATGGCGAAGACCATTCCTTCGGCCAGAAAGGTTATGGCGGCTGTCTTTTGGGATTCGCAAGGGATAATCCTCATCGACTATCTGGAAAAGGGTAAAACTATTACAGGAGCATATTATTCATCGTTATTGGACCGTTTGAAAACTGAGCTGCAAGAAAAACGCCAGCGATTGGACCGCAAAAAGTCCTTTTCCATCACCAGCTCACACCTCAGCAGTTGTGGTCGTAAAATTAATGGAAATAGGATTCTAACTCGTTTCACATCCCCCGTGTTCCCCAGACTTGGCTCCCTCGGACTACTACTGGTTCCCCAATTTGAAGAAATGGCTGGCGGGACGAATATTTTATTTAAACGAGGAGGTGATTGCAGCAACTAATAGCTATTTTGCAGAGTTGAACAATTCCTATTATTCGGAAAGGATCAAAAAATTAGAACAGTGTTGGACGAAGTGTATAAGTCTAAAAGGAGACTATGTCGAAAAATAAAAAAAGGTTTAGCCCTAACACGTAAGTAGTTTTTATTTTTGCACGAACTTTTCAGACGCCCCTCGTATTTGTTGAGTCATGGAGAGAGTATTTTGAATCATGGCAGAATGAGCAGCTTGGATAGCGTCTGTGCCACACAGAGATTTTTGTATCAGATGTTCCACGATGTGTAACATAAAGATGAAGCTTGATTTCCTAGATGATTACATAAAGAGACAGAACTTCAGAAAAAGGTCTTTTCAGTTGTGTGTGTTTTCATTGTGTTTCATAATATCTACGAGTTGGTTATCAGGGAGAACTGTGAATAATGTCTGTATTTAATTAACCTTCTCCCATTTAGATTAGTTAAATAGTACTGCATTAGGAATCGAAGAAAACAAATTTTGTAACAGAAATATTTTGAAGAAGCAGAATTATAGTGTGTGACAATGCGAAGAATGACATTGCTTATTTTTCATATTAATTTGAATTTACTTTCTTCGTCATTAAAATGGTTGAATATAATTTCTAAGAACTTCCTGTTACAATTTACAAATGTTTCGCAAAGCACATGTCCACTGTAGAAAGAAAAATGTATTCGGTAAAATTTATACTGTCACGCCTTGCACTTTTGTGTCTACAGTAATTACCAGTTTTGAAATGCAAGTCAAAACTAATTTCCTGAACAGCGCTTTTTTTAAAAAAAAAAATAAGAAAAAGAAGGCAAATTGCCGCGCATTGATGAGCTCGTCACTCTTGCAGTGCAGCCAGAGCAGGATCAAGTTATCGGTTGCAAGGTAAGAGTTTGTTGTAGGGCCTAAATAAACATTTTGACAGAATACTGGGAATAGGTTTCAAGCAGTGAAATCTCATGTTCATTCAACAGATGCGTTTTTTTGTAACACAGCACATTTAAATTACGCAACACTCATTCTGAGTATTCTTGTGAGTCATTCTTTTACGCTAGTTTACAGACATTCAGATGCAGTTCAGACTAATTAAAATCACGTCCCTTAAAAGCAATTTGCATAAATAAGTTCATGTTCAAAAGCAGGGTAGCTACGCTGATTCTAGATCAGAAACTGTAATCGTAATTTAGAAATCAGACGGTTTTCAGACTGTTAGCGAGAAATTCAGTTACACAGTTTCAGTGCACAACTTTCTAGATACACACAACTTTCAACTTCAGTCACTCAAATAACATAAACTCGAATTTCTCTAAGGATTCATTGCGGATTTACGGTTTCCTCTTTAATGCATTAATTACATATAATTTTAGTGTTATAATAAATGATTTTCAGCCCTACCTCAAAACTTGTTACGTTCTTATTTATGTTGTAGAAGTTCCTCAGAACAAGAATCAAAACAGGACAACGATATCAGAAAAATATCAGATACATTCCTTTAACACGCAGTCCTTACTCTTTTTCCAGTTTAAAGTTCCGAAAATTTGGTGGAGGATTGCTAACAATAGTTTTGGTGATCAAACCCTCTGGCTGACTGCACCTTCAGTTCCGCATTTCTCAATGTCTTAAACAAGACTTGAAAGGGAAGGTTCAGCGGAAGAGCTTAACGATTGGCATAGATGCTTTCAGAGGTACTGAGTACATGGCGATGGCGGAAGCGAGGAGTTAGCAAGCCGGAGAGGCTTTTTCCGCTCAGGTGTGTGCCTGCCTCGTGTGCCCGCTTCCAAGTCTGGACTATACAGGACATTAGTAGAAAACCAACAATAACGTGATTTGCAGTGCAGATATAGAGAAACTATAAACACCATTTTTTACATTATTTCAAGTGGATTAAAATAAAAAACTTAATCAAGCGGCATCTTACTCTGTATTTTTCGTCCGTGCATTCGGGATAAAATTAATTCCTGTTCCGATATTTCACCAGAACAACATTTCAGCCAGGCTCAAGGTGAGTCTCTTGCAAGATTTTTAAATCACTCTACACCGTGGCGTAAATGCGCATCTTACTTACTCGTATTTTAAAAGTGCTGTTAATGTTCTTGTTTAAATACTGAACTACGTAAGTAAAGTTATTACTGGTGAACTAAAGCAGCTTCTATACTGAGCAACGTGTTTTTAGTTAGCACTTGGGAAGCGCTATCAACTAACGGAACGTATTCTGGATAAACATATTGTTTTTAGCCATCAGCGTTAACATACCACGTCAATGCAACAGCAATAAACACTGAGTAATACTAACAAACAATAATAGCGCCCCACAGTACGCTGTTTTCCTTTCTCCCTTTCTTCTCATAAACTTGTGAATATGTGCAGTTATGTTTGTGTTAGTTTTTATTATCCTAATTCGGTGATTAATTAGGATACGATGTGAGACAATACCGATTTGCCAACACTAGGTGAAACAGAAAGAATAACAAATCTAATAAGATATATTACATATATTTGTGATCCATTTTTTGTAAAAGTTAGTGTCAATGATCCAATTTGTACATAATCGTACTTATTAAATTAATGATTTTTTGAACGAGAATTTAGTTAACTAAGACATGTTTTATATCAAAATTCTTACCGTATCAGCAAGTACCGAATGATATTTCTATTTTATTTTAAATCCGTCTTCTGGTTCGAAATTTGTGAATTTCACATAAGTTACAATGAATGGCGTTACTGATGACTAGTGGCTTGGAGTGGAATAATGGAAGTTACAACCAACGAGAAGCAAGCACGCTGAGGCAGTATGTGTCAGGATAGATACTGAAGATTGAATTTGTAATGTGGTGAATGATGGTTTGGCTTTGGTCACGAGGAGGAAAGGGTTCGCATCTTGGTCGAGGTATCCTGAGCAACCGCTGGACTCAGTTTTTCCGGACGACATACAAACGCATGTGCGTACACCAGTGATACTTATAAATCCGAGGAATGAAGTCGAGTTGCGGAGTTAGTAAAACTTAGGTAACTTGGTAATAGACTGTGAAGCAGTTTAGCAAAGAACTTTGGTTATGAACTGAAAGTGGTTAGTATTTGAGCCTTCGGTTGCGGATTACAACTACAGTTCACTGAGCCCAGTTATGTTTTTGATGTGAAGTAAGTGTCTGATAAATCAACAATTCGAGTTCAAACTTAGCCTCTCTTTGTCACTTGACAGTCATTCAAAATCACTCCAACTATAATTCGATAATTTTATGTAGTTCGTTTTCTGTAGTGAACTTTATTTTGCACTGGAATCACTTCGAATCGATGTACGATTGTACCTACAACAATAGGCATACGCGCCAAAGACAAGTAGATCAAGTATTTAGTTCCACGCCCTCAAACCCGCAATCAAGCAAAAGCTTAGTTTAAATAACGGCTGTCTTGCCGTAACCAGTGGAAGCCGTAGCATTTATGTACACATTCTTCAAGACAGGCTTAATCAACGCGATATCTTTAAAAAAAAAAAAAAAAACGATTTGGCGTACTGCGTACTTATTTTGTTGACCTTGAGTCATCTCAAAATCCAGCAATCTAAGGGATAAGCGGTAATTTATATTCATTTCCTCTTTTTATATTATCGTTCACGGCATCGAAGCGGTCATTGTGCTACGTCCGGTTCTAAAGTCAAGATATTCTATGTAATTAGTACATATTTATTTATTTAGAGGAAAATCTCTTCCGCAAAAAACGTAAACAAACAGAATAAAAGAATGCAAACAACCTTCTTTGACCTTGAATCCTCAAAGATAAAAGATAATCGTTCTTCTAAATTGGGTGTAGATAACTAATCGTAGGTGTGTGTAAATAAAATGCTGTTTAATATTGTTCTACGTTTTTATGACTTTTTTACATTATATTAACATGTTTTACGAAGTGTGTTGGCTTCATGTACTGCTATCTGGCATCTTCCCGTATTTATTTACAAGTTCTAATCGAGCTGCGTTATGCATACATGTGCAACTAATTAGCTCAATTTACCTGAGTCTGCTTGCTCTTTACATGCCATAAGGCTTTAACGCCTCCCTCCCCCCCCTCACCCCCACCCTTCACACTCACCTGTCTTCTTTCCTTTTTCTATTTTCATTAGTTTATTCTGTTTTAATTTTGGCCATTAACCATTTTATTTGCCAAATTAGGCATTGGATGCTGAGTGCGGCTACATGCACTCTCGTTCGCGCAGTAAGCACAGAAGCAACACCCACCGTAAGATAACTATCAAAAAAAAAAAAGTTCAAATGGCTCTGAGCACTATGGGACTTAACTTCTGAGCTCATCAGTCCCCTAGAACTTAGAACTACTTAAACCTAACTAACCTAAGGACATCACACACATCCACGCCCGAGGCAGGATTCGAACCTGCGACCATAGCGTCGTGCGGTTCCAGACTGTAGCGCCTATAACCGCTCGGCTACTCCGGCCGGCAGTCACCTATCGTCAGCGCCTGCACACCTTAGTCAATCGGCTGATGTCACTAACCTTGTACGTGTCATACTATATGTCTCCTGGAGCCAATGTCACGTGTGTTTTATTTTAAAGTTTCACAGCGAAAACCGTACAGTATTAGGCCACTAGCTTCAGTTACGCATTGTAACTGTTGATACCCGTGGCTGACATGCACATTGTGCAAGATAACATCCGTTATGTCAACATGTGATTTTACGAGTGAGTATCGTCTTTAAAAATTATTTTATAATTATCGTTTATCGAATTTGGTTCCTTCTCTGGAAAATTTGTGGTAAGTTCCCATGGGACCAAACAGCTGTCATTAGTGTCTAAGCTTACACACTACTTAATCTAACTTAAACTAACTTACACTAATGACAACACACACACACACACACACACACACACATGCCCGAGGGAGAACTCTAAACTCCGACGGGATGAGCCGCGCGACCCATGGTAAGATGCCCCAGATCGCGAGGCTACCCCGCGCGGATTCCTTCTCTGGTTCACATTTGTAACTATTTTGTGATAAGTTTTTCAACAGGTTCATTTTCTTTCTGAAGAAGACAAATTTATATTTGTCGTAACCATGTTAAAGATTTAATAAACCTTTAATTCAACAACAGGCTGGCTGTTATTTCCAAACCTATTAAGTTATTGTTCGTTATAACAGGTGTAGCGAATATGACCAAATAAATATTGCAACATCAAAAAATGTAGGAAACTTTGGAATACGCCCAATCATTTAGCACTTGAGTGACGCAAGAGGGGTAAAAAAATCATCTTGCAAGAGGCGTGTAGTACCTGAACAGATACAGTTCATCTGAGAAATGCCCTTTAATACCGAAGTTTGATATCAGAACGGCCGCAGAACAGGCTGCAGAGTGTCCCCGGTTTGTCACTATTTTTTTAAAGAGCATTGAGGATTATAAATAATGTTTTTCCGTCGTAGCAACTGGATTTTCTGAGACGGGCATTCGCAGTGTGTGAGGAGCCTGGTGCTCTATAGAAGAATAATGCATGCACTGTCTGAGAATAGAAGCCACAAAGGTCATCCACTGCTTGTTTGTACCTTGCACGGAACCACACATTCGGCGGACGGCGGTTCAAATCCTTTAAACCGGTTAAAATGTGAGAAAGGTTCCTTTGTAAAGGATATGACCTATTTCCTTCTCAATGCTTCCCTTAATTGGTGTTTGTGATCCGTCTCTATAGACCACCTCTTCGACGGGATGTTAAACACTAACACGTTTTTCTTCCCACGGCTCTAAGTTAGGTGTCCACTGTGTCACTACAGTTCCGTCTATTGTTCAGGACTTGTCTATAAGACGAGCTTCTAGATAGGCCACATGCCTTCCACTACTGTAACAACCATCTAAAGAGTATACAATACAATGAAGAACTACCGTTTCTTAAGTTATTGTTGTTGGGACTGGTGGTCTGAAGGTGAAGTGCGTGCCTAGAAACCGAAAGGTTTAGGATCGAACCTTGTTAGGACCACTTTTTCGTTTTTTTTTTTTTTTTTTTTTTTTTTTTTTTTTTTTTTTTTTTTTTTTTTTTTTCACCCAAGCCCAAATTCCTCAGCGATGTGAAAATTAGCCAGGAACGATTCAAAATTCAACTGTAGGTTCTCATTCCCCGGTAAGATTACTGGTATAGGTTATGTACACAAAAGTCGCCCCAGTGGCGTTCGAAGGAATATTTTCACGAGGCCGTTGAGACACGAAATTCTATTACTATTATGAGATTTTGCTTTAATATGACCCAACTTTGCCTTAATCGCTTGTAACACTTCCACGAGCTTCGATCAAAGCAGCGGTAAATCAACAATTCCCCGTGCTGTAAACTTCACAACTGGTCTACCATGTCAAGCTTAACCGGTCGGCTGAATAGCGTGTAAGCAGGACGAGACGTTTCAGGTGTTTTTCCAGATGCTCTTAGAAATTTAATGTCCGGTCATTAGAAGAAAAGAAAGATTAGCGGTTAATGGCCTTTCATTAAAGACGGAGTGCAAGCTCGTATAGCGCCAGGACATCAGCCGTTTTGTTTTCAAAAGAGCTCTGCCGATATTCGGGTTAACTGATCTACAGAAACCACAGAAAACCTGCGAAAGCTGGACAGGGATTTGTACTTAGCTCCTCCCGAACGCGAGTTCATTTGCGGCGCCACGTCGCTCGGTCGTTCAACCTGGAAAACTTCAGTGGCACTCTTTGGTTGAGCAACTAGTACAAAAGTACTAGGAATCAGATATTATGAAAATATAGTTGCTACTTACCATATTGCGGATATGCTGAGTCGCAGCTAGGCACAGAGAGTGTGATCTCAGTAACCAGAGACTGCGGTCATGTGTGTGTGAGTTGCGCGCGCGCCTGTGTGTGTATGTATGTATGTGTGTGTGTGTGTGTGTGTGTGTGTGTGTGTGTGTGTCCGACGAAGGCCTAATTGGCCGAAGGCTCATTTTCTGACAGTCTTCTTGTTGTGCCTGTCTACGACTCAGTAACCATCCTTTTCATAATATTGTTACATTCCACACTGGATTTTCCGTTGTTGAATTCTAACTCAGATATGCTACATTTATATCAGTACTATGCAAACCACCGTGAAGGGCATGTATTTCGTATGACAACTTCCTCCCGTTCCTTTGGCGTGCGGAGCACAAAAAAAAGACTATTTAAATGCCGTAATGCGTGCTGTAATTAATCTAATTCCGTCTTCGCGGTCCCTATGAAAAGTGGCTGTAATATACACCTACATTTTTAACTTAATTCCGGTTCTTGACCACTTTGTAAGTAGGTCCTCGTGGGATACTTGGTTTTCTATCTTCATACTTCTTTCAGTTCATATATTTGTTGTATGGATATGGTATCTGTTCTTTCGGACATGCCCGAAAGAATAGATACCATATCCATATAAATATATAGTTCTGGCAATACCGGCCATTACCTTCCTCTTCTGTGCGGATGCACACATATTATCCGAACTCTTACGAGACTTGTTAAGAATGTCTCCCACGAGTAATGAGTGTGTTGGGTAGGGGCACTACGAATGTAGTGTGTGGACATATAAGGTGAGAATGTGAGTCTCGCGGGAGGCGTGCGCGAGATAGTCCCTGCAGTCGCACTATCCTTTCTGCCCTCGATGGCTCAGATGGATGTTGTGTGTCCTTCCTCATCATTTTGCCGGCACGGTAGCTCAGAGTGCTCGGTCAGAGAGCTGGCTGCTCTCTGTAATGAAAAAACTGAGTGAAAGGATAAACAACGAACTTCAACGGATGCCATGTGACGTCCTCTACGACCAAACACAGTGAACAGTCTTCCCTGTAAGCATGAGATACCGGGTTCGAGACCGAGCGAGGTGGCGCAGTGGTTAGCACGCTGGACTCGCATTCGGGAGGACGACGGTTCAATCCCGCGCCCGGCCATCCTGATTTAGGTTTTCCGTGATTTCCCTAAATCGCTCCAGGCAAATGCCGGGATGGTTCCTTTGAAAGGGCACGGCCGACTTCCTTCCCCGTCCTTCCCTTATCCGATGAGACCGATGACCTCGCTGTTTGGTCTCTTCCCCCAAACAACCCCTCCCCCCCCTCCCGGGTTCGAGTTCCGGTCGGGGCACGCTTTTTCACCTATCCCCGTTGATATATATATCAACGCCCGTCAGCAGCTGAAGGTATTAATATATAATTGTAATTTATATCTGTTCAAGTTTTTAAGTTTTTTCGTGACACACTTCCGTAAATCAAAGAAAGCTGTGACCATTCCTGAAGTCCTTCGTGGCATACGTTCAATACTCCTTGTTAGTTCTGTTTGGCTTGGGTGGCACACATTTGATCAGTTGTTTTCAGATGGGTCGCACAAGTTTGTTTTCTCAATAACGTCCACCGAAAGCTTTATATACTACAGACCCTACATGGTTTTTCCACTTTGCATCACCACTTTTTCTTACATCCACGTAGTTGTATGAGATGGCTGATTCTAGTTGTGATTTGTTGATATCGTTGTCACGGGATACTATAATGCGCTCCTGCTTTTTTCAGTGTCACCAATTTTACATTCCGGAACATTTAAAGCTAACCGAGAGAGGTGGCGCAGTGGTTAGCACACTGAACTCGCATTCGGGAGGACGACGTTTCAATCCCGCGTCCGGCTATCCCGATTTAGGTTTTCCGTGATTTCCTAGATCACTTCAGGCAAATGCCGGAGTGGTTTCTTTGAAAGGGCACGGCCGATTTCCTTCCCCATCCTCCCCTAATCCGAGCTTGTGCTCTGTCTCTAATGACCTCGTTGTCGACGGAACGTTAAACACTAATCTCCTCCTCCATTTAAAGCTAGTTACCTATATTCTCACCACTTTGCAATACCCTCAAGATCTGAATGGATTTTTGTGAGGCCTTTTCAGATATTATTTCGCTATAGAAAACTGAACAATCAGGTTTCACCGGTATCTCGTCAACTTAAGTATGACTGTTCCATTAGCAGTCGAGTCTCTTAGGTAATAATTATCACATTTGACTCTCTAAAACTTATCTACAAAATCATAGGATGTAACTTCCTCCGCCGCCATACATGTAACGTCATTCGCAGGAGATCTGGTTGAAATGTATTATGATTGGTAACTCTGATGCTTTTCATTAATTCCCACATACGTATACGACGCCGATAACATAATTCATTTTTCTGAAGCTGTCAAGAGTTGTTTGGGCGTTTTGCCAATCAACCTAGTCTATGGGGATACAACATTATTCAGCTTTCATTTTTAAATATTAAATGTGTGAAGCCAAACTCATAATAAAAGACAAGTATTCTAATTCAATAGAAGGCGATTGTAATTCTGCAGATAAGGAGTTCACGGTGGATCTTCCGTACATCAACCCGTGTCATGCATTGTAGCTCAGTCAAATGGTGGTTTTCCCGTGACTAAATTGCGGAATATGTGAGTACAGGCTTCCTCGGCGAATTTCATATATGAAGTAATCACGGACTGTCAGCCAAGTATAGTCGTTGTCTCGTAGCAACGTTTCGATTGAATGCGTCTCCATCATCTTCGTCTGAAGAACGTTGCTACGAGACGACGACGCTACTCGGCTGACAGCCCTTGAAGACTTCATATATAAAATTGCGGAAGTTTTTCTCAGCAGTTCTATATTCTTTTTGGGTACTGAATCGAAGTTTCTGCTTTGTAGAGGTCGGCTTCTCAACGAAAATCGCAAGAAACCTCAATTTTCCACCATCTTAAGTCTTTCGCATATATCTTGAAAACTAAGACTTTTTCGAAGATGACCACTCTGCTAATAAGTTAAAGAAACATATTTCCTACGAAGTGCGCTAGTCAGGGTGGATTTTCTGGCGAGCGGTGTCAGCGATAGAGCGCGCTGAAAACCGGCAATTTTTTGGCCCTTCAGCGAAAACATGAAAACCGTCCAGCCCCACCCCGTTCAACTCGCAAAATACACATATTACCACCAAACACTCTTACCGCACATGAAAATACATTAAATTTCCTGCAAGAGACGTCTGTAATATTCAGTTTTCTCGTAAGTGTGGAAGATGTAAGGCGGAAATTACAAAAATGCTTTCTGCGCCTTGCAGCTAAACACTTCCCAGCTGTCTGTCTCTCTCTCTCTCTCTCTCTCTCATCGGCGCTATACTCTCTACGTTTTACGCATAAAAGAAATTGGTTTGAATAAACTAACAGAAAGCATGTTTGACGAAAATACTAACAAATTGTATATACAACATATTAGATACATGACACTGAACGGAAAGATGAATTTGAAATATGTCATGAAATGATTGAATATCGAGACCAAAGTTGGGTCATGACTTCAAGTATGTTGCCTATCTGGAAAAGAAAGAAGGCATTTAGTGACAGAATATGGATGCAAAAGACAGATAAGCTGTATAGAGGAGCATCGATGTGTGAAGAAATTCCTGTACTGGCGTCATGCGTGCAGTTTTTTACTCATCTCCGTTTGGCTGTTGGTGGCCAGGGTAATATCTCTTGGGCACTAGAAGGTCCAGATAAAGGATCTTGGGCAATGGAAGGCCCATAAAAAGCATCAAGGGCTGTGGAAGGTACAGGCTGAGCAGTGAATTTTTGCTGTTCAACTGAAAAAATTATAACGGAATGATTAATGTTATGATAGGGAAAAACCGATTAGCAAAGATGCATAATGCTGCATAACATTACACGAACTAATACCTTCTGTCTCCTCAGCCTCTTCAGAAAATGTAACTGTAAGAGACTCGTCCTCGTTGTCTTCATCTTCTGTATCAAAGTTACCATCGATGTTGGAGCACGACCATTCAGATTCCTCCACTGTTTCGTGCAGAACAGCCCTGCTCGCCTACATCTACACTGACCTTGGCAACCTGTCTTGCATACAATCTGAAGAAGCTTCTCAGGAGCCGGGCGTTTCAGCGTGGTAATGGGAACCAAACCATTTTTTGTCAAGTTGCACGCTCACTGCTCTAGAGTCAAGTAGCACAGTATATGTGATTGATGGGGGGGTTTGTTTCTGCGCAGATTCGGAGTGAGCACACTTTCGAACAAATTTGCGACTTGTAGTATAAACATTATGTATGAAGTACAGTTAAAGTGCAACAGTTGTGTTCGATGGGCATTTGGGACGAACAGAAGTCTACCAAGTCAATAGACTGCACAAGGAGGCCTGCCAAAGAGCAGTCCGTGGAGATACAGTTTAGCGGCAACATGTTACTAGACACAATGGTAGTACAGACCATGAAATCTCTGGCTATGGCTCACAAGGAGTGTGGCAATTGTGAGGAAACATTTTCAGTTTCTGGACATAATGATGGCTCTCCAAATTCCCCCCAAAGGGAATTTCCTCGAGCCAGGGAGAGATGCAGTCCCTCAGCTCCCCTACCATCCTGAAAGTGCAGTGGAGAAGTGTGTTGTCAACCACGCAACGAGTGGTTGCGATTGTACGTGCACGCTATTCAACATCGCAATGTTTAATTCTTCAAAAAATGGTTCAAATGGATCTGAGCACTATGGGACTTAACATCTGAGGTCATCAGTCCCCTAGACTTACGACTACTTAAGCCTAACTAAGGAAAGGACATCACACACATCCATGCCCGAGGCAGGATTTGAACCTGCGACCGTAGCAGTCGCGCGGTTCCGGACTGAAGCGCCTAGAACCGCTGGACAACGGCCGGCGTTTAATTCCTCAAGACACTCTCCAAAAACTCTTATCTCGGATCATACAGTAGTAAATTCACTGATCGTTCAGCCCATCCAATGGAAGTAATAGCTCAATGCCTCCTTCTAAAGCTCCAGCTCAATAATACATCCTCAGAGCTTTCCACCAGGTCCAGCTGTGGATCGGAAGCTACTTGGATCCAGAGTAAAGAGGGTTGAAGCTGACAAAAAGTAGATTGTATCTCATTACGCACTGAAACCTCTAGCTCCAGAGACGCGTCACCAGCTTTTACCTTGCAAATGCAAGACAGATTACCAAAGTCGGTGTGGGTAAGGGTGAGTAGGATTGTTCTGCACGAAACTGTGCAAGCAATCTGAAATGTCGTGCCTCAACATCGATGGTAACTTTGATATAGAAGCTGAAGACGACGAGGACGAGCCTCTTACAGTACCATTGTCTAAAGCAGCCGAGGTGATAGCAGGTCTTAATTCGTGTAATGTTTTGCAGCATTATGCATCTTTGCTAATCGATGGACCTTCCACAGCCCTTAATGCTTTTATGGGCCTTCCATTGCCCAAGACCCTTTATCTGGACCTTCTAGTGTCCAAGAAATATTGCCCTGGCCACGAACAGCCAAACGAGATGGGTAAAAAAACTGCAAACACGACACTAGTACAGGTATTTTTTCACAGATCGTCACTGTCTTTTGTATCCATATTCTATCACTAAATGCCTTCTTTCTTTTCCAGCTGGGCAACCTACTCGAAGCCATGACACAATTCCGGACTCACCATTCACTCATTTCATGACATAATTCAAATTCATCTTTCTGTTCAGTGTCGTGTAACTAATATCTTGCAAATATAAACACATCAAAAAAAGTTTTGCATCACCTCGGTTCCGAGAGTTCCGGAACCTGTACAGAAAATTGAAATAGAGATCAACATAAACATCATTTCCGCCCTTTTTATTGCTGATGAAAACCACACATTGTATGTTGTACCAACACACAGCGAGACCTTCAGAGGTGGTGATCCAGATTGCTGCACACACCGGTATCTCTAATACCCAGTAGCACGTCCTCTTGCATTGACGCATGCCTGTATTCGTCGTGGCATACTATCCACAAGTTCATCAAGGCACTGTTGGTCCAGATTGTCCCACTCCTCAACGGCGATTCGGTGTAGATCCCTCAGAGTAGTTGGTGGGTCACTTCGTCCATAAACAACCCTTTTCAACCTATCCCAGCCATGTTCGATAGGGTTCATGTCTGCACAGCATGCTGGCCACTTTAGTCGAGCGACGTCGTTATCCTGAAGGAAGTCATTCACAAGACGTGCACGATGGGGGCGCGAATTGTCGTCCAAGAAGACGATTGCCTCGCCATTGTGCTGCCGATATGGTTGCACTATCGGTCGAAGGAAGGGATTCACGTATCGTACAGCCGTTACAGCGCCTTCCATGACCACCAGCGGCGTACGTCGGCCCCACATAATGCCACCCCAAAAAAGCAGAGAACCTCCACCTTGCTGCACTCGCTGGACAATGTGTCTAAGGCGTTCAGCCTGAACTGGTTACCTCCAAACACGTCTCCGACGATTGTCTGGTTGAAGACAAATGCGACACTCATCGGTGAAGAGAACGTGATGCCAATCCTGACTGGTCCATTCGACATGTTATTGGGCCCATCTGTACCGCACTGCATGGTGTCGTGGTTGCAAACATGGACCTCGCCATGGACGTCAGGAGTGAAGTTGTGCATCTTGCAGCATACTGCGCACAGTTTGAGTCGTAACACGACGTCCTGTGTCTGCACGAAAAGCATTATTCAACATGGTGGTGTTGCTGTCAGGGTTCCTCCGAGCCGTAATCCGTAGGTAGCGGTCATCCACTGCAGTAGTAGCACTTGGGCGGCGTGAGCGAGGCATGTCATCGATAGTTCCTGTCTCTCTGTATCTCCTCCATGTCCGAACAACATCGCTTTGGTTTACTCCGAGACGCCTGGACACTTTCCTTGTTGAGAGTCCTTCCTGGCACAAAGTAACAATGCGGACGCGATCGAACCGCGCTATTGACCGTCTAGGCATGGTTGAACTACAAGCAACACGAGCCGTGTACCTTCTTCCTGATGGAATGACTAGAACTGATCGGCTGTCGGACCTCCTCCTTCTAATAGGCGCTGCTCATGCATGGTTGTTTACATCTTTGGGCGGGTTTAGTGACTTCTGTGAGCAGTCAAAGGGACTGTGTCTGTGATACAATACCCACAGTCTACGTCTATCTTCAGGAGTTCTGGGAACCGGAGTGATGTAAACGTTTTTCTGATGTGTGTAATTTGTTAATATTTTCGTCAAACATACCTTCCATCATTTCAATCGAACCACCTTCTTTTATGCGTAATACGTAGAAAGTATAGCGCCGATGAGAGGTGGCAGGTGTTAAGCAGTAGGGTGCAGAAAGCAATTATCGTAATTTTCGCTGTGCTCCCTCGTCCGCTTATGAGAAAATTGAATGTTACAGACGTCGCTTATAGGAAATATGATATACTTTCATGTGGTGAAAGAGCTTTTGTTGCTAACACGTATATTGTTTTTAATCGTAAATGGTGGCGGCAAGTGTGTTAAACGTTTTCGCTGAAGGACCAAAAAATCGCTGCTTTTAAGCGCGCTGTGGCGCCGAGACCGTTCGTACGGAAATCAAAGCTGACTAGTACACTTTTCGTTATGAAGGCGTCTTACAAGACAACAAACACGATATTCTGATTCAGCGACCCAAAAAACGTAGAACTACTGGAAAAAAACTTCCGCAATTTAGTTACGAAAACCGCTATTTTAAACACGAATTGACAGAACTACACGGACTCTGTACTT